>NC_138567.1:3193390-13193390 GCF_947561715.1 Ascidia mentula
GAATAGATTAATTTCATTGAGGAAATATTTTTATTGAAAACTAGATGTTGTTTTAGGCAACCTTATGCAGTCGGCGTATTTCAGTTGTTTTACCTTTAAGTTAGAATTTTATCGAAACGCCCAAAGGTTTTTTTTTGCAGAGGTTTGTCACGTGATTGCCAATAGCGTTTCACTTTCGCGTAATACACTGTGACGTCATACTGTTGGAATAGTGTCTTGCTTTCCACGCGCGATTGTCTTAGTTGTCATTTCATTGTCATAATCACTTATTTAAATAGAAATTAATTTTGAAGTTATACTGACGATGTCGAATTGCAGGAAATTGTGGGCATTGTTGCCATTTTCTATCTTATCAATAAAAAATAAAAATCGCCAAAAACAAAATTACTTTTGCTTCCCTCCAGCCAAATGATGCCTGCCAGCCAGTCATGTGAAACGAGGTTTACGCTTGGCAATGACTTGATCAGTGTAGTAGTGAATGTGGACTGGCCATATTTTCATGCAATTTGTAAGCAAGTTTCTTTTATGTGTGACTCTATGACCACGGTCCGAAAATTTTTGGTCAAAATGAAGAAAAAATTAGTTGTGCAATGCTACTTATTGCAAAACAGCACAGATAAGCCGGTTTATCTTTTTTTTGTCTTTTATTCCAAGGGGTGGATTTTACAACGTTTGAACAAAAATTTCCACCACAATGATGTAAAAATTCAACCACAATCCACCTCGTATTTTTCCCCACCCCTGAGATTTACAGTGGATGTTTGCCAACCAGTCATGTGAAACGAGGTTTACGCTTGGCAATGAGTCTTTCCCAGTGCAGTAGCGAATGTGGACTGGAACTGTGTCCTCATGCTTGCAGTTTCTTTTAAGTATTTTGAAGCAACAAGTATCTAATTTATGTCAGCAAATTTACACACAAGAAAAAATAAACTCTCAGGTTTGTTACTTAAACACCAACTTGCAGAGAAAAAGGCAGTTTCGAGAGCCAGATTTTCTTGCAATTTATAAGCAAGTTTTCTTTTATGTGCGACTATCTGTGACTTAAAATTTTTGGTCAAAACGAAGAAAAAATGAGTTGTGCAATGCTACTTATTGCCAAACAGCACAGATAAGCCGGTTTATCGTTTTTTTTTTGTCGTCATAAAAGTCAAAAGACGAGCAAGGCTGTGTTATTCTCATGTGATAGGAATATATATATAACTGTGTGGTGTTGACGTCTTTGGAGCGAACAGATTTGACAGCAAGACAGATATTGTGGTGTATGTATTTCAAGTTCGTCAAAGTTGTGCCGTTTTTTTTGTGTTTTCCAGTAATCTTAGTAGGCTTTGTTCACTGCAAAAACCTATATATACCATTCCTACCGTTCGTTGTCTAATTAGTTTTTTGTTAGGAAAAACAACAAATCATAACCGCGTGCCCAAGAGCAAGTTAGCGCTGCTAAGAATTGCAGTTTGTCGGCATTTACTACTACGTATAAGGCGGGTAAGGTTACAATGGTTAACGGTCCATTGGTTCCTCTGTCACCCCCGGCATAGAGAATTATTGATTTTGGTTTCTCGAGAACATGTGTCTGGATTCCTACAGACCCTTGCTATTCAACGGCATTGTTTTTTTTACCAAAAAAAAAAATTCAGATCAAATGGAATTCTCTTCATACGAAAGGCAGACATCTGTTTCACAAAATATTCATCATTTAACTCGTTTTCTATTACATTTAATTTTTGGAAATCACCGAACTGTTATAGAGCTTAACCGACCAGAAAGCGTGTAAAAGGTTTGAGAACCAAAGGTGTATAGGCAACACAACGGGACTTGCAAATGCAACAAGCAGTAGTGCATATAATTTTGTAGCCGTATGCGGCAAATTGTTGAATCCACGGGTTAACTTCGTTGGAAACCATCCGTTGCATCGCGACTTTGTTATTTTGAGTTTAGGGGACTTCACGTGCTTTTTGCCACTGTGAATTTGTCGGCAAAATCTATCCTAACCGGATTAACCGTAGATATACAACTCATTCATAAGCGAGAGCCACCAATGTGTATATCACGTAATGTTCATACCGATGCCTAAATGTTACTGTATTGAGGCTCGCTTAGGTTTTCAGCTACGTTAAACTGTCCGTTTTGCCAACCCCTCAGAACAATACACAGACGCGGGACTATAAATTTACTTTAGGGGTTCGTTACAATCCAAAACTCATTGTGACACAATAATAGAGATGTTAGTCCATTGACGAGGTGCTTGCCATGCGCCAGACAAAAGCACGCATGTGCGGTGAACGAAACCAATTTCAAGGTTCACTGACGTTTAGAAACGTTTTTCCGTGCCATGAAAAACAAACTTAAACCATGTCTGACGATTCTTAGATAGGAAGACCCCTGCTAACTCCCTAACTAATTTGGCCAATCCCTATTTACTCGAGTGCAAGTATTTTTTCTAACGTTTGTCACTGTTTGCTATGGAGGGCGACTTACAATTTATAAATACACAACTATGCTACCATGTGTTTTAACTCATAATTTACAAAGGACAGATGTGATGACAAAACAATACTTATTGTAACGCAATAAAGTTTTTTTAACATTTACCAACGACTAACAATCGAGGGCAACGGGATAGCTTACGACGTTTTATCGAACCGGGGACCAAGTGTATAGGAATCACTCGATGCCCATGTAATAATAGTTTGAAACCCTGCTTTGTAGTCAGAACACGCTGTTATTAAATAGTTCGTTGCATTTCCAAATAATCGTAAATTCCCCAAAACCATTCAAAGTTCTGCGTAGATTTGCATGAATGCAAAATTTTTGCACCATTTAACTTCTACCGAAGAAGATTTCTTTGTCGTGTGTCTGTGCCGCACTATTTTATTAAAACTACTTCCTTGCTAAGGAAAGACGGCAAAATCCACTGACCCTAACTCCAGTTTACACAGGCAAGCTAAGTGCCATGTTATAGCGAACACTTGTACAAACTTTCTAACCCCAGTTTCAACATTCCATGTGCGACAACATGCTTAGGCAAGGACGTTTATCTACACAAGTGAAATGGAAAACTGCTTACCGACCATAGGATCTATGTCAAAAAAGTAACGGTGCACGTTCTGTATATGAAAAAACTTAATCATTTCTTTCACGCTCAAGTATGGCTCTATAAAAAAGACAGACTTAACAGGTAAACAACTATGTTTGTAAATACAATGTAAATATTATAAACTTACATGTTATTGAATATTGCAAATAAATGCGAAACATTTGAAACTTGGCTGTTCCTGTAGATTTTACAAATTCCCTAAAATACGTATTGTAACAATTATTTTTGTTGTCGTGCTTTAAATATGCATAGTTCATGTAGTACAGTTGTTTGTTTGCATTGTGTTCGACAACAACAATAGTCAAGTATATGTAGGAAACTTGAACATTTGTGTAGGCTATATGAAGTATACAGAAACAATTGTAGCGTCCCGTGTTGGTTGTAACAATTTGTTGTAGTAACCGCATATTATTTAAACCGCATATTATTTCACCGCCAATTTATTCAAACCGTCAGACTGTCGCCAAACCCCGTTGCTTGTATGGTGTATCGTTTTCTTGTCTTTTCACTTCCCTTTTGTTTTACAATCGAACTCGTACCTGCACCGCCGATAACAACCACCGCTTGGAACCTCTAATAATTATTTTTCTCTTCTGATACATCTTCGTCCTTTATGAGCCGTCATATTCCCAATCTTGGATACATTGTTGAGGTATACATATGTTGAGATGCATTGTTGAGGTATATATATGTTGAGATGCATTGTTGAGATATATATATATTGAAACAGATATGTTCAAAAGTACCCCATACTGTACGAATAAAACATCGCGGATTTTTAGTTACGCTAATCGGTGAGACGTATTGTATGCTGTGAGAAAGGTTAGCCGGCGAATACATTGTCAAGAAATCTACATATATTTAAACTGGTAAGAAACAGAGAATTTCGTACTTATTTTATTGCGCCTCATTTGGAGTCAGACTGTTAGTTTGTGAAGGTTCGGTTTTTGTCAGGTATTGGAGTTACTCTGAGTCAGATAGTGTATTAATAATATTAAGACAAGTGATCGAACGCTTCATGGTGACCTGCGCGTGTGATTGAAACGCAAAATCCTTGTTGTTGTTGTTTTTTTGGTGATCGCTTAGTTTTTCTTGTTGTAAGAGTTTCGTTCTATTTTGAGTTGCTACGGAAGATGGCTTTTATGAGTAATATTCTTCCATTTGCAAAGCACAAAACTAAACTTACTTCCACGCCTAACGTTTTTGGAGGTGAAAGGTCGCTTTCGGTTCGGACCCTTCGACTATTCATTGGTCAGAACCACAGCCAAGCGTGGTGCCACCCGTTTGTGAGACCAGGTCGAGTTTCTCCGCCGCGCTTTTGAGAGACATACAGCACTCCGAGCTGCCCAAGGGCGTTGGTTTTGTTGATTCGGCACCAAGGAACCTTTCGAAGAGAGGAATGAATCGCAGAATGGAAAGTGGTTGAGTAAGATAGGCATTCCAAAGTTCTGGCCCGATCGTTGCGCGATGTTTTATTCGTACAGTGTAGGCTACAAGGTATTTTTGAACATATCTGTTTCAACATATATATCTCAACATGTATATATCTCAATATATATATATATACAATGTATTTTAACATATATATATATCACAACAATGTATCTCAACATATATATGTATATCACAACAATGTATCTCAACATGTAAAAATACCTCAACAATGTATCGAAGATTGGGAATGTGACGGCTTATAAAGGACGAACTTCTTTATAAGCCGTCACTTTCCCGAAGGTGTAATTCTCTTACACCTTCGTCCTTTATAAGCCGTCACATTCCCAATCTTCGATACATTGTTGAGGTATTTTTACATGTTGAGATACATTGTTGTGATATACATATATATGTTGAGATACATTGTTGTGATATATATATATGTTAAAATACATTGTATATATATATATATTGAGATATATACATGTTGAGATATATATGTTGAAACAGATATGTTCAAAAATACCTTGTAGCCTACACTGTACGAATAAAACATCGCGCAACGATCGGGCCAGAACTTTGGAATGCCTATCTTACTCAACCACTTTCCATTCTGCGATTCATTCCTCTCTTCGAAAGGTTCCTTGGTGCCGAATCAACAAAACCAACGCCCTTGGGCAGCTCGGAGTGCTGTATGTCTCTCAAAAGCGCGGCGGAGAAACTCGACCTGGTCTCACAAACGGGTGGCACCACGCTTGGCTGTGGTTCTGACCAATGAATAGTCGAAGGGTCCGAACCGAAAGCGACCTTTCACCTCCAAAAACGTTAGGCGTGGAAGTAAGTTTAGTTTTGTGCTTTGCAAATGGAAGAATATTACTCATAAAAGCCATCTTCCGTAGCAACTCAAAATAGAACGAAACTCTTACAACAAGAAAAACTAAGCGATCACCAAAAAAACAACAACAACAAGGATTTTGCGTTTCAATCACACGCGCAGGTCACCATGAAGCGTTCGATCACTTGTCTTAATATTATTAATACACTATCTGACTCAGAGTAACTCCAATACCTGACAAAAACCGAACCTTCACAAACTAACAGTCTGACTCCAAATGAGGCGCAATAAAATAAGTACGAAATTCTCTGTTTCTTACCAGTTTAAATATATGTAGATTTCTTGACAATGTATTCGCCGGCTAACCTTTCTCACAGCATACAATACGTCTCACCGATTAGCGTAACTAAAAATCCGCGATGTTTTATTCGTACAGTATGGGGTACTTTTGAACATATCTGTTTCAATATATATATATCTCAACAATGCATCTCAACATATATATACCTCAACAATGCATCTCAACATATGTATACCTCAACAATGTATCCAAGATTGGGAATATGACGGCTCATAAAGGACGAAGATGTATCAGAAGAGAAAAATAATTATTAGAGGTTCCAAGCGGTGGTTGTTATCGGCGGTGCAGGTACGAGTTCGATTGTAAAACAAAAGGGAAGTGAAAAGACAAGAAAACGATACACCATACAAGCAACGGGGTTTGGCGACAGTCTGACGGTTTGAATAAATTGGCGGTGAAATAATATGCGGTTTAAATAATATGCGGTTACTACAACAAATTGTTACAACCAACACGGGACGCTACAATTGTTTCTGTATACTTCATATAGCCTACACAAATGTTCAAGTTTCCTACATATACTTGACTATTGTTGTTGTCGAACACAATGCAAACAAACAACTGTACTACATGAACTATGCATATTTAAAGCACGACAACAAAAATAATTGTTACAATACGTATTTTAGGGAATTTGTAAAATCTACAGGAACAGCCAAGTTTCAAATGTTTCGCATTTATTTGCAATATTCAATAACATGTAAGTTTATAATATTTACATTGTATTTACAAACATAGTTGTTTACCTGTTAAGTCTGTCTTTTTTATAGAGCCATACTTGAGCGTGAAAGAAATGATTAAGTTTTTTCATATACAGAACGTGCACCGTTACTTTTTTGACATAGATCCTATGGTCGGTAAGCAGTTTTCCATTTCACTTGTGTAGATAAACGTCCTTGCCTAAGCATGTTGTCGCACATGGAATGTTGAAACTGGGGTTAGAAAGTTTGTACAAGTGTTCGCTATAACATGGCACTTAGCTTGCCTGTGTAAACTGGAGTTAGGGTCAGTGGATTTTGCCGTCTTTCCTTAGCAAGGAAGTAGTTTTAATAAAATAGTGCGGCACAGACACACGACAAAGAAATCTTCTTCGGTAGAAGTTAAATGGTGCAAAAATTTTGCATTCATGCAAATCTACGCAGAACTTTGAATGGTTTTGGGGAATTTACGATTATTTGGAAATGCAACGAACTATTTAATAACAGCGTGTTCTGACTACAAAGCAGGGTTTCAAACTATTATTACATGGGCATCGAGTGATTCCTATACACTTGGTCCCCGGTTCGATAAAACGTCGTAAGCTATCCCGTTGCCCTCGATTGTTAGTCGTTGGTAAATGTTAAAAAAACTTTATTGCGTTACAATAAGTATTGTTTTGTCATCACATCTGTCCTTTGTAAATTATGAGTTAAAACACATGGTAGCATAGTTGTGTATTTATAAATTGTAAGTCGCCCTCCATAGCAAACAGTGACAAACGTTAGAAAAAATACTTGCACTCGAGTAAATAGGGATTGGCCAAATTAGTTAGGGAGTTAGCAGGGGTCTTCCTATCTAAGAATCGTCAGACATGGTTTAAGTTTGTTTTTCATGGCACGGAAAAACGTTTCTAAACGTCAGTGAACCTTGAAATTGGTTTCGTTCACCGCACATGCGTGCTTTTGTCTGGCGCATGGCAAGCACCTCGTCAATGGACTAACATCTCTATTATTGTGTCACAATGAGTTTTGGATTGTAACGAACCCCTAAAGTAAATTTATAGTCCCGCGTCTGTGTATTGTTCTGAGGGGTTGGCAAAACGGACAGTTTAACGTAGCTGAAAACCTAAGCGAGCCTCAATACAGTAACATTTAGGCATCGGTATGAACATTACGTGATATACACATTGGTGGCTCTCGCTTATGAATGAGTTGTATATCTACGGTTAATCCGGTTAGGATAGATTTTGCCGACAAATTCACAGTGGCAAAAAGCACGTGAAGTCCCCTAAACTCAAAATAACAAAGTCGCGATGCAACGGATGGTTTCCAACGAAGTTAACCCGTGGATTCAACAATTTGCCGCATACGGCTACAAAATTATATGCACTACTGCTTGTTGCATTTGCAAGTCCCGTTGTGTTGCCTATACACCTTTGGTTCTCAAACCTTTTACACGCTTTCTGGTCGGTTAAGCTCTATAACAGTTCGGTGATTTCCAAAAATTAAATGTAATAGAAAACGAGTTAAATGATGAATATTTTGTGAAACAGATGTCTGCCTTTCGTATGAAGAGAATTCCATTTGATCTGAATTTTTTTTTTTGGTAAAAAAAACAATGCCGTTGAATAGCAAGGGTCTGTAGGAATCCAGACACATGTTCTCGAGAAACCAAAATCAATAATTCTCTATGCCGGGGGTGACAGAGGAACCAATGGACCGTTAACCATTGTAACCTTACCCGCCTTATACGTAGTAGTAAATGCCGACAAACTGCAATTCTTAGCAGCGCTAACTTGCTCTTGGGCACGCGGTTATGATTTGTTGTTTTTCCTAACAAAAAACTAATTAGACAACGAACGGTAGGAATGGTATATATAGGTTTTTGCAGTGAACAAAGCCTACTAAGATTACTGGAAAACACAAAAAAAACGGCACAACTTTGACGAACTTGAAATACATACACCACAATATCTGTCTTGCTGTCAAATCTGTTCGCTCCAAAGACGTCAACACCACACAGTTATATATATATTCCTATCACATGAGAATAACACAGCCTTGCTCGTCTTTTGACTTTTATGACGACAAAAAAAAAACGATAAACCGGCTTATCTGTGCTGTTTGGCAATAAGTAGCATTGCACAACTCATTTTTTCTTCGTTTTGACCAAAAATTTTAAGTCACAGATAGTCGCACATAAAAGAAAACTTGCTTATAAATTGCAAGAAAATCTGGCTCTCGAAACTGCCTTTTTCTCTGCAAGTTGGTGTTTAAGTAACAAACCTGAGAGTTTATTTTTTCTTGTGTGTAAATTTGCTGACATAAATTAGATACTTGTTGCTTCAAAATACTTAAAAGAAACTGCAAGCATGAGGACACAGTTCCAGTCCACATTCGCTACTGCACTGGGAAAGACTCATTGCCAAGCGTAAACCTCGTTTCACATGACTGGTTGGCAAACATCCACTGTAAATCTCAGGGGTGGGGAAAAATACGAGGTGGATTGTGGTTGAATTTTTACATCATTGTGGTGGAAATTTTTGTTCAAACGTTGTAAAATCCACCCCTTGGAATAAAAGACAAAAAAAAGATAAACCGGCTTATCTGTGCTGTTTTGCAATAAGTAGCATTGCACAACTAATTTTTTCTTCATTTTGACCAAAAATTTTCGGACCGTGGTCATAGAGTCACACATAAAAGAAACTTGCTTACAAATTGCATGAAAATATGGCCAGTCCACATTCACTACTACACTGATCAAGTCATTGCCAAGCGTAAACCTCGTTTCACATGACTGGCTGGCAGGCATCATTTGGCTGGAGGGAAGCAAAAGTAATTTTGTTTTTGGCGATTTTTATTTTTTATTGATAAGATAGAAAATGGCAACAATGCCCACAATTTCCTGCAATTCGACATCGTCAGTATAACTTCAAAATTAATTTCTATTTAAATAAGTGATTATGACAATGAAATGACAACTAAGACAATCGCGCGTGGAAAGCAAGACACTATTCCAACAGTATGACGTCACAGTGTATTACGCGAAAGTGAAACGCTATTGGCAATCACGTGACAAACCTCTGCAAAAAAAAACCTTTGGGCGTTTCGATAAAATTCTAACTTAAAGGTAAAACAACTGAAATACGCCGACTGCATAAGGTTGCCTAAAACAACATCTAGTTTTCAATAAAAATATTTCCTCAATGAAATTAATCTATTCCAGCAACACTTCTTGTTTTGCAGGTGAAAACTTCAAAGTCAGCTTCAAAATTTTTAAATTACCTTCAGTTTTACCGTGGAATAATTTCATGGTATTTGCCGTCGCGTGATCTTTGTCTTGTGAAAGTATCGTGGACTTCTCTGCCAACACCTTGCACAAGGGCCTAAATATATGTGAGTTTGATTTGTGAAGTGTACAGAAATAACTAATGTCCCACCAGCCAACACACGACTGTTCTTTCTGTCCTTGTATATTGAAGATTAGATTAAAAGACACATGTATATGTTCTGAACATGAACTGACACATAAAGCACCAAAGCCTTTAAATAAGTTTTTTGTGGTTTTGCTTTAAATTTACCGACAAATCTAACCTGGCTGTTTTGTTCCTGTGTGTGTATGTTGGTGAAAGTTTAAAAAGCAAACATATATTTTCTGGTCACTTTCTGTCATAGATTCGTGTCAGGTCAATTAAATATAACATAAACACAATATGAGAAAAGCATGTGTTGCCTCAGTGCTTTATCCGCACGTGTGATCGGATGGACGTTAATTACATTTCATTTATGAATTACAAGCGAGGTCGTATTGAGTTAATAGCCTGAGGCTATTTGCTGTTTTCCGTGTCTGCGGTCTTGCGAGGAGACTGGCTGTAATCATAGAGGGCTGGTACAAGGGTAATTTCGTGAGAGAACATTGTAACGAGCTTCTATTACAAGAATTGTTCGTAAAAGTTGTTGCGGATTGCGTTGGGAACAAAGATTCTGAGGTACCGGCGGCAATAACCAGGGACAAAGAAACAGTTAAGGACAAAGAAAATTCAATGTTTTCAGCAATACAGGCCAGTATATTTTTTCTCAGAATCATGAGTGAATCCGTTGTTAGTGTTCCTATATTCAAATGTTTATTACATACGGTACCAGACAGCCATGTTCTCTACTATCTTGTTTGTTCTTAGAAAACGTTGTTTACAGGCAGCTTGTACGGTCTGGTTGCGCAACAATAGCAGTGTGATTCCCTACAGAGTGTTGAACACGGTACGCTTGGGAAATACATCATTTTACAGTTGGCGTTAGTAACTATTAAAACTGTAGGTGAAACGAAGCCTTTGCGATATCCACTATTTTTATTGCAAAAAGTGGTATTCGTGGACCCCTTGGACTGGTATGGGCCGCACCGGTTGCAACCCCCTCTCGGGGTACTTAATGCTGCACTTCAAAGTTGTGTGTTTACATTCAGAAACAAACAGTAACATGGCAGCGCTCCCTTGTTACGTAAACAAACACGTCGAACAATAGGTCCACGCTTTGTCTGGAGATGTTTTTGTAAAGATAAACTCGCACTGTGGATAAAAGAGAAGTTATGAGGCAATCGGAGTGTTTATCTCGTACAAAAAATATAAAATGTCGGTTGATTGATGATATTCTTTCCTTTTGTTTATCTTTAGGTGTTAGATGTGTCCGGAAGGTTAACCATTTTCCGACAGGTTAAACTTTCTATTTTAAATATCATGTTTTTTCTACAAAGTGCCAGAGACTGAAATATTCACAACACTTGAGAATTTGCTGGTTAGATTTGTTTGAATTTCTCGTGGGAACCGGAACATGGGTTGGTTTGACCACGAATCACGATGATGAGTTTTGCTTCCTGGTTGAGGAGATTCAGAAAGTTGACAAACATTCGAAGAATATTTTACACAACAATTCTGTTAATTTCTCTCACCTATTTGTTGAAAATACAACTTGGAAAAAGCGAAACGAGCGTTCGATTTATCATCACAAGAGGTGACAGTGAGCCTTCGAACGAACATTTTCCACGAGCATCAAATGCTGATTTAATAACATACAAATCAACCTTCAAGGAAAGTTTGACGGCCACACAACCAACAAAAATTAACTTCTGTCCAATCAGCTGGAGCGGATTAAAAAGTCGAGTCGAAGGCTCCAAGAAACCTTTGATTAATTTAAACAGAAACAAATTTCTTCTTCCTGTTTTGATCAACGGACCCAACAATCAACTTGTCGGATTGGGAAAATCTATGTATGTTGCCATTAGATTGAACAGGACCATCGTCATTCCGTTGCTCTTCAAGCACAAACTTAACGAGTAAGCATTCTGTTATCAACAAGTTTCTTTGGTTTAAGATCATTAGGTTTGCAGGCTTCGCAGCCCTGGCAACTGTAGCTCGGTTGGTAGGGTGTTGGGCCTGGTTAGCCCAGGGTCGTGAGTTCGAACCTCACCGAGAGCTTGATTTTTTAGATCTCGCTTTGACTTATCGGGAAAAAGTGGCTGATCGAGCTTGCCTGCAGTGCCTGGGCTGCGAAGCCTGTAAACCTAATGATCTCGATAGGATAACTGTGATCGCTAAGTAGGAAAAGACCATTTTCTGTCTGTATACTTCTCTTCACAATAACGACTATACACAATCTTGCAAATTCACACGCAACAAAAATAAAACAACCCTTTGGGACCAAAAGGCTGCTGGATCCAATCCTAACAAACGTTCATTTAGTGGCCAAGGAAGGTTCATCGATCCGACCCATCGTCTGGACTTCGACGTTTTGGAAAACTTCATACCGACCGTCACGCTCAAGCAGTTCGCCGAGCGTTGTCATGGCAATATAGAAGCGGTGTTGCGCGTGCGCGTGATGACCCCCGGTGTGTACCGCAAGCTGGAACGATACTATTCGATGAAGTTTGCGGGGCCGAACGTAAGATATTTTTTGACGATAAAAACTCTTAACTACAGCGGGCTTTTCTTCACGCACCGGGGTTCGAACCCAGGATATCCAGGCCACGAATTTCGATCAGGTTTTAGACTTAGTGTTTGGGTCGGGCGTTTAACTGATGTCCAATTGTCCGTTAATACAGATAGTCTAAAATTGCTGATGCCCACTTGCGCAAAGTTATCTTCTCAATACTGTGCAAGAAATTATCCCCATTCGTGTAAAATAAATTAAAATAAAGAAAGTGATTTCGTTACAGGGGAATCCCGTTATTGAGCTACCAAAAGACTTCAATCCGAAAGAAGGAAAGAATTTTGCTGTTTTCAATTCGTCAAAGGACACCATAGAGTCGTTATACGGAACTGAGGTAAGTTGTGTTCACGCACCAGCTTCTTGCAATAATTCACCCCAATCTCGACCATTCTCCTTCCAATCGTCAGACAGCTTGCGCGATCCATCCCTACCATTTCTCCAACTTGAAAATACACGAGAAACCACCAAGCGGGGAATTCCCCACGTATATTGGTAAGTGCTCATTGAAAAACTCATAAATCCTCGTGGTACGTTCTGAAACTTGCTGTACGCTGTAAGAGAAAATACGGCGTATTTTTTATTACTACCCTGGTCGCACCAATGTCGGCGTACAATGTCCAGTGACACTCTTATTTCGGTCGTGCTTACTGTAGCGCTAAACGCCACTTACAAAAATACTATCAATATCATATTGTTGCAGGCGACTTGAGCGACAAGGAGCTTTACTCCGAGATCATCCGATTTACTCCACCGCCGCGTCACGTGGTCGAGATGGCAAGAAATTTTATCTCCGACGTCATCAGGGGGAACCCCTACATATCGGTTCACTGGAGATTCGACAAAACTGATTGGATGAGAAGGTGGTCACGTGACCGTGAATACAAAATATTTGGCCTTATTTTTGTTTTCCGTGCTTTCAATTAACCGACATTTCCCTTATGTTATATAGAGTTTAACGGTTTATCAGTAACCTGTACTAAAATCATTGAAATCACAACCGATCTGATACGTCTGCCTTTATCAAATTTCACTTTTTGCGTAATTTATTGACCAATATGACGTACTCTGTGTCATTTATTGTGATATTATTATTTGCTATCAAACAGATGCCTTTCCGAGACACCCTGGGGAACGCAGGGCAGACGGAAGATGTGCGAAACCATTCTGAAATTAACGCCTGAAGAGATTTCCCATGCTATCGCTAACAAAGCTGAAACAAGCGACGTCAATATTCAATATGTATACATGGCAGCGCCACCAGGTGGCGGTTCAATGGTCGATAACGTCACAAGAGCGTTAAAAGAAAAACATGTAAGCGGAAACTTGTATTTTTTTATTAAAATCAATGAATTACATGGTATTACAAGTATTGATGCAAGTGTTATGAAACAAAACCAAATCATACATTGGTTACAATTGCACGAAAAGTATACTTGCTTTAAAACATAGGACCAGCCTGGTATGAATTGGGACAATATATTCTGCCCTCTAGGCATCATCAGTTCCTGTGTAGAAAACATACTTAACAATAAAAAAATGTTAAAACGTCTGGAAAACAACATCAATGATTGGACGAAGCATAAAACAACCTCAATATGTTAAAACAACACCGTGACCGGATTGGCAAAGTGCGCTTTACCTTTTTATTGTTACGTGTGTTTTCCGTAAGGACTAGTGATCAATACTTCTACGTCATCTATTGCAACAGGTCTACAATGGTTAAGATTTTTGTTTTCCGGAGTCATTCGGTTACAATTGCGTTCATCCGGGACATTTACCTTGCATGTGGTCATTTTCAAATCAGCCAACTGCTTCCCGCCTTGTTATTATTAGTTTTAATTTAAATAATTCCGTAGATTTGGAAAGCGGACCTTGCGCAATTTGCTTCGACCACAGAGCATTGAAATAAAACCTAAATCTCTCCTGCAGGAGATTCGAGTTTTCTCATCTTCGGATTTACGGAAACACTGGAAGTCGACTTACTCCGGTTGCGATTGGTTGTGGAAGGATGAGAACGACATTCTTTCAACTACCGAGATGGAAATTTGTCGACAAGCCGACGTCTTTTTAAGGTAAAGTTTTGTCTTAAATCTGTATTTGAAAAAAAGATTTAATTTTCGGTCATATTGAGGTGGTAAGTTGTCTCTTTGGCGTCTTTAAATTAAGTTAACTGGAAACGAGGCGGAAACAAACACTTGAGCAAGGCGTGTTTGCATGGTTTATCTTAAATGGCAAAAAGCTAGTGCAAAAAGCTAGGATAAGGTGCATTTGTAAATGCAGAGAAAAAACAGGCTTATATCATTCGGTGGGCGCGAAGTATTTTGGGGGGGTTGAAACATTCCCTTAAGAAGCAGGAAATTGTGAACGTGCTCAGGCCAACTGGCAAGATAATTTTTAAGTCACATTTGGATACTTGGAAAACCCAAACTTATGAATCTTGAACTTGGATCCTAAATCGTGGAAGAATATCCTCTCTGTGTCAATGGATTGAAAACACGATAGACTATAATGTGAATGTCGAGTTGGCTTTAAAAAACGCGGATACCATGTTTGACATTTCGTTTTCGTGGTGTTCATTCTATTAAAAATCCGCCATGTTGTCTAACAAATTTGAACAAAAAGTCAGCAAAATGTTGTCGCCATTTCACTCACTTTTATTGTTTAAATATCTAGATCAGGTTCATCTACATGGTCGAAAAACGTTCAACTGGGAAGGAATCCAGAAAGATTTCCTTTTTCAACAAACGATAAAGGAATCTTGCAACTTGTCAAGGAAGTTTATTTTTCTGGGCACTGAATATTAACTGGATGAACATCGTCAGTTGAAACTTGTGTCGTTCTCTCATCCCACCGGTTCTCAAATTCGTTTTGCCGTAAAAGGTTCTTGGCAAAAATCATCAGGATGCATCAGTCATCAGCACCAAATAGATCATTTTGTATTTCTGTAGTTTATTAATCAACGTAAACGAAACAGTGGTGCACATTAACCTGAGTTACAATGGAATGCCTTTGACGGCATAGACGATCACTTATATAGGTAGTGATCACGTGATATTATCACGTTGCACAGTCAATCATGCGTAACACACTACTTTTTGGAGATTTTAAGGTTTTGGCCCATGTCAGAGTTGTTTTTATTGCACTTGAAATTTTCCACTAAGATGTTGTTTCCACACACATTATTAGTATAATAAAAATGCATTGAAGTCACTGTTATCTTAAGAAAAAAAAAATTATTGGTTGAATGTCACGCATAGGCCTACGCTATCGGTCTGCCTATACCGGGTCTTCGTAGGTACCAACGTCAGGTACGATAAGTCAGAAATTCGCAACCGCACCCCAGTCTGTTGGTTTTTAGTGAATATATTGTGCGGTGAAAGAACAACGAATTAGTACGCTAAATCGTTCACAGATCTGGGACAGCAGTGTAGAATTGGTGAGATAGAATACATCGGCAACGAGACAGCATTAGGGCAGTCAGTACAAACTGGGCGCAGTACAGTCATACAGGACACGGTCGAGACGTTCACAGCACCACGATTCTAAAGGCACTGTGGAGTTAGCTTAGCGTCTAAAACATACAAACAAACGTCACAAATTGCCAATGTAGTCAACTGGCATACAAAACACTGAAAGAGGCACATGACAGGCCTTTAAGTCTATATGTCACAAATATCAAAAGTACTACTAGAATCTCGACAAGGTCTAATCTACGTTAATGTTCATGATTACTGTGACTATTTCCCGCCAGTAAACCATGCGAGCACGCTTTGTGAGACACGGGAATGCAATGATGTAATGCCAATGTGCACATATACACAAATGGGTTCAAGCAACATAGAAATGTTAATAAACAGGTTAAACTGTCCGTAAAAGTCAAATTTAGTGATGTTACAAAATGGTGATTACATTTGCAAAACCCAGATGTTTGCACGGATCGATTCATTGCTACCTCAAACTCAAAATTAAATCAACTGCAGACAAAATGTCTCGAGCAACAAAATCAATGTCCAGGTTTATTTTGGTCTCATCTCCATCCCGGTATTTTCCAGTTTTAACTAAAACACCCATCATTCCCGCTTGCAATGCACCACCAACATCATCGCGAACGTCGTCACCAATCATAACACATTCATGTGGTTCACATCTGAAGAAGAAACACTTGTACTTTACATTTTAAGCATTTAATTAAAAAAGATCACTAGTTTCCTAACCATAACCAAAAAATCAAAATAATTATATGTGTATAAGCCATAAAGAAACACAGTTGGCGGAATCATAATTAAAAATTAAGTATTATTATAGCAATGATATGAATACTTCATACAACACATAAAATGATTCAATAGAGTTCTATCTTGCATGAAAAATGTCTCTTCACTAAAGTTATATATGATTTCTTTATTGATAAACTTAAAAACGCTAATTTTAAATAAATCTTAGGTACATTCAGGAGGATTTCAAAAAATGTTTGTGGTTTACTGTCTGTTTTTCTATTACAAGAATGTAGATAGGCGTGTACTGAACAGAAATGCATGGAATTGCAGACATACAGAATGACTGTTTGCAACCATAATTGAACTGGGTTAGCCACCACACATCATAAACCAAAATGAAACACACTTACCCAAACTCCTCAGCTGCAGAATGAAAAAATCTTTTCTCGGGTTTGCCAACAACATAAGCTTTCTTGTCTGTAGCATATTCCAAGGCAGACACAAATGCTCCAGTACCCAAAGCTAAATCATTTGGCCTTTTAAAGTACCTACAGATTCAAATAGGAAGTTGTTCATCACCACATTGATACACATCAAATTACAGCAAACTTACCTTGCTTTGTTTATAGCAATAAGATCACAGCCACCCAGCAAAAGATTTAATGCCTTGTTCATGGGCTCATATTCAAAGTGATTTGGGGATAACCCCATCACAACACAATTAGGGTCTTCACAACTAAGACCTTCAAAGTCTCTTTTGGCGGAATCTGTCAGCATTAAGAATGGCCTCTTTCTCTCCTTTTCGATCAATCTCCTGGCTGCTGTCAGGGATGTAAACATTTCATTCATCGAAATGTCGAAATTCATTTCCTTGAGACGTTGATACAAGGACTCGAGACATTCTTTCGTGGTGTTGGTGACAAATTTAAGTTTCAGGTCGCTTTGTCGGAGTTTTGCCAAGGCTTGTCGCGATCCAGAAATAGGGATTTTGTCTATGTGCAAAGTCCCACTTAAATCAATGAGAACTGCTTTGATATGACGAAAGGGGCGGGCCATTATTTGAAAACAGCAACTAGCAAGTTTGTATTCAAATGCAAATTACTTAAAACGAAAGGGGAATCCCCTTTCCTCGAAAGCATTAGAATTATTTTTTTTCGAGGACTTACGAATGTGTCCCGCATTTTATTGCCATTTATTCAGCCAACTTTGTTCTTTATTTATTAATCTATTTTTTTTTTTTTTTTCAACTGACAGTGATGGTAAAAGAAATTATTAAAAATCTTAACCAACCCGGATGAACTATCTTTCTTTTTATCGAAAACCCACCATGATTTATTGCTTTACCCTTTGGCGGCGTAATATTTACCATTAAAAAAACCTCTTTAACAAAGTTTATTGGGTTAATTTTTACAGGTACAGGTAGCCTACAGGTGTAGTTTTTCATTTATAGCCCGGGGCACTATATGCACTGTTAAATGCGTTCAACGTGGTGTTTAGACATTGAGTTTTCACAGCCTTTCTAAACCAGAATTTTTAGTTTGTTATGCTGTATATAGACCAACTTACTGTGTCTGGCAAGCCATGAAGTAGTATGAAGTTAAGAAAGAAATTATAGAAGAGACATGTATAGGCCTGTCAAGTTAAGAATCGTTTTTATCTTCACCGAAATTTTTAACTGGTTATAATGTTTTGTTGTTAAATAGTAACTTGCACTTTTTGCATCATCGAATTGCAGAAATGCAGTTTAGCAGCAAATACACACTGCTGACATTTGAAGCATGAACTGTGATGTCAGGTGTCTGACAAACACCTAAAGAATGGTTGTGGCGTAAAGAGACCTTCCTCAAACGTCAATAGTAAAACAGCAACCATGGCATGGTTACACGTGAACAGTGTAATGTGAAGCAAAAAGCAGAAACATAGAAATAGAACCAAACATATGACGTCAATACCATGTGTTCGCTCATTAACTTTTATGATCATGGCGTTGGTCGTGCTGTCTTGCTTCGTTTTAAATCAACACGATAGCATGTTTTCTCGGCGACCAAGTGGCAGCACTAACTCTTCGCAGCGTACAGATGCTCTACCATTAGATACTTGTCCTATTACTGGAGTATTACATGATGACCTTGACGTACTGAACAATCAGCGCCCTTTAATAACCCTGGACAGGCAAAGATATTTACTTCCGTACCTTCGTAATGGACCGAATAATCAGTTGATCGGATTGAGGGATTCAATATATTTGGCAATAAGACTCAATCGGACTTTGGTTCTTCCTTTATTCATAAAGCACAGATCAGACGAGTAAGTTCCAATGCTAAATATGCAATCATGCCATCACAACTCTGTAAACAGGAAACACTTTTGAACCAAATTTAACTAGCTTCGAAACTTGCTTTGTACCTTTTTCAACGTAATCCACATTGACCCTACGTGAAATATTTCTGTGCTCAATGCGTTTTGTTTTTTATTTTTCAACAGCCAAAGTCAGTTTACGAAAACCATTTCAAGCGAACACAGAATTAACATCCGCAAGTTGGCGCAACTTGTTCCTTTCGTCACGCTTGATCGATTCAAAAAGGAGTGTGACGGAAGAGTTGACGTCATATTTCGTACCAGGGTGTTTCGACCCAGACTTTACGAGAAATTTAGCGACATCTTGAACGTGGAAATATCGTCACACGATCCAACAGTGGGACGAACAATTGTCGAGTTCCCGCTCGATCGAGGAACTGAGAATGGTTTCTATTCAATTCCCAGCGATCCAGAGGAAATAAGGAAGTTGTTCGGAACTGAGGTATGCGACTGAACTCAGTAAATTTCCGTATTACAGACAGAAGTTCATGCCCTTACTTCAGGGTTATTTCTGTTGTTGTTTTTCTTCCCGTTGTCTTGCGAACTTATCCAAGTGATTTTAAAGTTCTTATAGTGTGATTAGCAATTGCTTGACCAATAATGTGTGGTAACATGATGAAAATGTTTTTGTCACTTATCCTTATTTGAGTTTTGCAATATTTGCATGATAAGTTATAGCTTTCGATGCCGAATCCGTGATAAAAACGAATATTAATTTTTGTCATAACCTAGCTTATTTATCAACCAGGAAAGATGTGCTTTCCATCCTTACCCGTTCAAGAATCTTCGCATTAAACCAGTTATTCCAACTGGGTTCGAACCTAAATCTATTAGTAAGTATTTCTGTCTAAGGATTTTCGGCAGCTTTTAAATGACCTGAAAAAAATGTACAGATATCGCCAATAAAATCTGAAGCAATATAAAAGTGCAACACACAAGTGTTTATCATCTCGTTGCTCAAAATGATTAAATTTAAATTCAAAACATCTTAAAACAAATAATTCTTCTCGTAAGATTTGTCTTCGATGAGCGACAGTGAGTTATACAGCGAGATCATCCGTTTTACCCAACTCCCATCACATGTAAAGCGGATGAGCAGAGAGTTTATCTCCGCCCGAATGGGAAACAAACCTTATTTAAGTCTTCACTGGCGCTTCGACCGCGAAGATTGGCAGAAAAGGTGAAAGTTTGCGCGTTAAAAACCATTAGATTCACAATACATTGGTATTGGCCTTTTGTTTACTGTTTTCTTTTGTTTTTTTTTAAAGATTGCATCAGGCATGAAATTGTGACGGTTGAACGTAAAGATAGTCCGTGCTATTTCTAAAAAAAACTAAATGACACTTTTTCTGACTTTGAGTATGATGATATGGCAAAACATTCTACAGATATAACGAAATAAAGAAACGATAGCCAGCAACAATCCTTCCTTTATAAGTAAAGCAGGGTTTCTTTGTCAAAACCAAAAACAAGTTATTTAATATCTACAGATGTTCGCTTTCAAGCATCCCTGAAAGGAGACGTGGGCGTTGCAACATTGTCAAGGACATTCTACCCGAACACGTCGCCCAAGCCGTAATCAGCAAGTTGCGTGAACTTGATGACGTCATCAGATTCGTTTATATTGCGTCACCGCCGTCGGAAAACGAATCCATGCAAACAGTGCGCAAAATGGTGGAAAAGACAATGGTATGCATATTTCTTTAAACGCCGAAGTCTTATTTTTCTATCGCTTAACGAGGCAAGATCTTCCCACTGCGCAGGGTCTTATTTGGCGATCCAAGCTATTGTATTTAGGTCATAAGGCTTACTTGCATCGAAGCCAAGCCATTGCAGCCAAACTGGTTCAAAGTCACTGTTGCGCCTCTGTTATGTCAAATATGAGTCTCGAATTGGGTCTTAACAATATTATTTATGATCGACGGGAATCCTATTTGATTAGCGCATTTGACATAAGATCGCACGTGAGTTCTAATTGTTGTGTTTTCCTAACCTGACTTTAATTAACTCTCGATGCAAACATTCCAACAATATTTATTTACCATGAACAATTTTGGGTACGAAATTAACATGCGCAATAATACCAACGCCAATAATACCAACGCCAATGAGTGAATTTACGAACTGAGGAGAGCACAGTACCGCTGCACTGCCCCGCTCCACCTCAGCTGAACGTACACGGAAAGTTTCATTATTTAAAACCGGAGAGAAACAAAGCGAACAAAGTGTCGTGAAAGAAGGGCGATCCAAGGACTAACGGTCAGCGAACAGTTAACAAAAGACGCACTCTCACACAAAACAATGAAGGACTTCTCTAAGGCGACACATTTAAGCTGGCCAATGAAATCACATGAAAACACAGCTGTTGCGTAGAAACTAGTAACGAGATCTAATCACGTGAGAAAGCAACCGTTGCTATACATTTTGAAATGAGATGCTGGACAAGACGCTACCTAAAATGCCTTAACACAAAAAACCCATGGAAAGAGATTCCGGACGTTGATGACGAAACTTGCTGTTATGTGACCATAGTTCATATTTCCAAGAATGCAAACGTTGCTATGTAACGTAAAATTACGTTACAGTCACTTTGTTTTTAATATACGTGTTTAGTTTTGTAATGAGATTGCGAAATTGCGAAGTAATGAGATTGGCCGTTTCATGTGTTGTCCCCACAAAATATACCTTTAACCTTCAAAAATCTTTCGACCTTCAAAAAGTCCTTTAACCTTCAAAATCGACAACGATGCCCGACAGAAGTTGATATAACCTCACCTGAAAAAATTTTTCCAGAAAGTCAAGGTTTTAACTGGATCTGACGTCATGACTCAGTGGAGATTAAAATATGAATCATGTGACTGGTTGTGGCGTGACGTCAACGACCTTCTCTCCTCCACCGAGATGGGAATTTGTTCCAAAGGTCACGTTTTTTTATGGTGGGATCAATTTTTTTACCGATTTTCGTAACCGGATATTTTCAAATTCTCTTCCCGCCTACCCTTGTCGTTCTGTATTTCGTACCCTGCGTTTTTTTAAGTTTACGATCCTTGGTGTTTGATCGCGTTTTTTTTGCATATTTATACGAGTACATCCTGATGGAGGCTGCTGCACTGCAACCGAAACGTTAATACTTGTTTAATTTTATTTTGCCAGAAGAGCTATTGGCAGCATCAGTAATGAATTGTCTTAGAAACCAGCAAACTACTAAGTTTGGCAAAAAAACTTGGTTTTTTATTGCAGTAACACACAGAAGCATGTTTTTGAAATGGTGATTTCTTTAATTCCCGATTGTTCAAAAACAAAATAATTTCGAATCCAAATTATAGGAATATTGCCAGATTTTAGGATACTGTTAACCGATGTCTGGAAATCAAGTGGCAAAAGTTTGGTGTTTCGCAATCCAGGTTCAATTGTTTAACGATATTATTATGTTTTATTCATCACCATTGAAACAACAAGTTTTACTATGGGTTCAGAAGTTTTATAAATTTGCAAAACGTGCACATATTCATTTCAGGTCGGTCGCATCATCCTGGTCTGGGAACGTGGCACAAATGCGAACCAATGACGTCATACCGCAAGAGTATCTACGTCACGATGTCGATGTAGTGAGCCTGATACAGAATATCTTGAAAACAAACCAAACCCTGACGACAATTGCTGAGTAATTTTGTGTCAGCACAAAAATAGTTGAAATAGTTCGTGGGAGAAACAATACAACGATATTTCTGTGCCCGTCCATGAATGCTGAGGCGTTCCAATAGTGCAAATATGGGCAAGAAGTTTATTACTACACGAGCCGTCCTTGTCTGTTTATTGATGGGTTGTAAATATTTTGCTACCTTCAAAAATTCGTGAAGTTGTGTTTTCTTGCTTTGCACTTTTCTATAAACTGGAAATATTTATAAAACATCAAGATCTCCAACTGACAGTTGAGTTTGTTCTTGCTGAAAAAGTCTCGTTAAATGTGATGCTTCGACCTAACCTTGTATTTGTGTTGTGTTTTTAAGCAACAAGCCGCTAATTTACGTCGGCAGATTTATTTTTTTAGGCAAAATTGATTTCGCTTGTGTACTACAGAAGCATCATTACAGTTGCTGTAATTTGCTGTCGCAGAGAAAAAGACAATGCCTAACCGAGGCCAAATTCTTTTTGAGTTAATCAAAATCGTCGTTTCTACCTCATAACAATAAAAAAATCATTGTTTTGGTTGTAAGCTTAGGTGTATTTCGTTCATTAATAGTAGTAAGATTAAAATTAGGTGTATTTGTGTTTGTAACACAACGAGGTGAAAGAGGAACTGTCAACACAGCACGAACCGAAAGTAGTCGCGAAACGATTGAATTTACACGAAAAAAGAATCCACTGTGTTCTCGTGAACAAGGCGAGACTTATTAAGAAAGTAAATGACTTTACGAAACCTTATTAATCGTAAAAACTATAATTTGGGAAGAAATTAGTTGAATTCTTACCGTACCGACCTACTTTAACTACGGAACGTAAGCAATGTGTAGAAAATCAACAACCGTTGTCACATTTACTGCATTCTTGGTTATCTGTTAATAATTAATTTGTTACTCGTGAGCAGCGTGACGTAACTTGTTTGACCAGCGAAACGTTACTGGAAAATCGTAGGCTAACCTCGTATAAGAACAAGGGGAGCACACTAAATTGTTATGGCAGCAGTTTATCACTGGTTTGATAAGTCGACGAAGATTATTTTGATGGAATTCGCAGATTTTTTTTGTGTTTTTGTGAAATAACGAATGCCATCGTCGGTTAGATAAGATTTAAAGTCTTGTTCTGAGATATTTAAATTTTTAAATCGAAACATGGACTCAAGTAGTGCCGTAAGTAAAATAAATAAGTACTATAGTGAAAATTTAAACGTAAAATTATTTAAAAACTTTAGACTCACTGCAACACACCAAAACGTCAAACAGGTAATTGACTATGCCTGGTAATGTTAACACAAATTGAACATTTAAATCATGCATGCTTTCCTGTAGCAATGCTGCTGGTGTAACCTTACAAAAACATGCTTTGATTTTGGCCAAATCAAAATTATTGTTTTTACCTTGCAACCTCCCCATTGTATTAGAGGACATTCAAGGTCAATCTATGACCCGTTCCTCCCCAGCTTACATCCAACACTGCTACTTACCTGGAAGAGCACCAAAAGCAGGTTTAACCACTAAGTTAAATACAAAAGTACCCAATAATCAATAAAGCCACAACGTACGGTTAAAAAACGTGCCAACAATCTTTGATTTTGTAAAATATTTTCCATGCATTGCAAACCTTTAGCAGCAGATTTTACGCGACAAGGAGTGACAGATCTTTATCCATAGAATTATAAACGCGTAAAAAGTGAAAACCTCGCAAACGAATGCGGGTTCCTAAAGTTCTGCTTTCCCTGGAACAACTTTCCTCTTATTTTCAGACGGAACGAATCACCTGATCGAAATCTTTGTCGCCTTTTTAATGCAAGAAAAATTCCTCGAAGCAAAAATAACGAAGATGCGACTCTCAAGGTCATTTGAAGGGTACGGGGCGCAAGCGGGGAGTCTGAAGAGGAGTGGAATCGAGAACAGACTATCGGAGAAACCGTTTCGTTCGATACTATTTCTCGAACTTGCTTCGGATTTCTACGAAAAACATCCGGACGCGGCCCAAGGTGCCGAGGGCCTTCGAGATTGTGCGTGGGAACTTTTTGAAACGCAAAAACGAGGTTTCCCGGAAGCACGCCAGGAAGTCGTCAGTGGTTACGTAATTCCAATGATGCAAAGCATAAGGCACAAAATACAGAGCATGAAAAACGTGGAAGCGGATTTTGCGTGCTTATGTGAGGTCCGTTGTTTGGAAGCAATCGAGTGGAGCCAACGTCTAACGCGGGATCCGGACAGGGAGGCAACAATGAAAGACGAGATTAAAATAATGGAAAAGCGGTTTGGGGATATAGCTGTGGATCATTTCTTATACAGCGCGGCGTTAAACAACCTTGGCTATCATTATCTGAAAAGAGAATTATTTGCCAAAAGCGAGAAACTGCTACGTCGCGCTGCAGATGCCGGAAAGCATATAATAGATTTACCGGAAGATGAGAAGACGAGTTTCCTTAAAACAATCGGAAAAAATTTGCTTAAATGTCGAAAAACAGGTTTTATCTCTGGAATTGTGGTTCAGGATTCCAACCTGGGGAATCCGGACGAACTGCCTTAATTATTAAAAATGTACATGCCTTGTTTCCCACTTTTTAAGTAACTTTTTTTGCTCGTTTTTGTTAAACTCAATTTGGTTTCTAGTGTTTCCTCCTTGTTGTTTTACACCCGTGTCTACATTCACACAACTCTGTTCGACCAGAGCTACAACTACATTATTACTATAGGGGTCCGCGACCTTGATGAATATTTAAAACTGTTCTTCCATAGCTACTAAAATGTTGGGAATAACTGGTGTAAAACGAACAGAGGTAAAACATCACGCCTAGTGTTTAGAATCTGGGGAGAGGTTACTTTTTTGTCTTCTGTAAGCAAAACAACCGGTTTCGCTAGAATTTTCAAAAATCTACTCGGGCATTACTGTCCCACACGTTTGTATGCAACTGTATGTATATCGGCAAATTAAAGTATTTCGGCCTGAATCCCGATTTTCGAAATATAGCCTTTTGTCTTTTGCGCTTCGTCCTTTCAAAAGCATTTCAAAATTCTCCAGTAATGTTGGAAAAACGATAACTTGGTCCTTGCTGCCACATCAACAGCTGCACTGATGAGACCTTACAGGTCGAAACAGTGCGTGTATACACCCTGTCTGCAGCTCTCATTGGTCCTTGCTGTTTTCCAATCTCTAAAAATTCGAAAGCGCAAAGAGCAACTATTTATAGGGTTTTGGTCTATTTGCAGATGTTTCTCGGCAATTAAATTATAGTTTGAAAAATTAGTTTTACATCAAATTTGCCAGTTTCTATGTGACTCGGTTATTCATGTACAGATATGGCGTACAAAATGTTACAGAGCGAGGTATGATGTCACAGAGAATCTGATGAAAATAATCATAAGTGAGTCATAATTGCAATTGTTATTGTGTGGAAATAAAAACAATGGTTTTCATAAATCATTTCCGGAAGTGAAACGACCTAATTCTACAAAACATTCTCCTGCAATTGACGTCATACTGTCGTGTGATTTCATCACCGATAACTTAATAACAGTATGTTGTTACGCAAAACCGCATTAGGTGTTGAGTACTGTACTTATACCACAACAAGTGCGATTTGTCTAAAGCTATTTTTTCAGGAGTAAAGTTATACGCTGTGTGTAACTCAAACCAAGATTGCCATCAACAACATCGTGATGAGTTCACATTTTGGCTTTTTGGCTTTATTGTGGTTGGCGGTATATTGCCAAAGTAAGTAGTTACAGTGAAAGGTAATAGTGAAAAAAAGTTAGTCTCGTTTACACCCAAGTCCTTGGAATTTCGAAACCAGATAATTTTGCTATATTGTAATGAGCATAATGTTTAGACACGTATTTATCGTAAATTTTCACACAATTTGGTGCTAATGATCATAATTGCTGGATCAAAAAAATACCAAGGGTTTGACTTAACTTTTAAAGGTGCCATCGACAAGGGGACAGTCTCCGTTCAAACAGATTCAACAGCATCAAAACTCAACGTAACTGTTGTGTACGAAAGATGTTTCATAGAAAAAGCTTTGCACGTTGATGCCAGGGTTAACGCACCCACAGCACCAAATATGAAGTTCAATATTCACATTGTGGCGATCAATCTTCTATCGTTTGAAGCGGAATTGGAAAGAACAGATTTGGCCACTGGATGGGGCCCAACGAGCTTGGATGTCGCTTGGTGGACGTTCCAGAACACAGGTGTTTGTGTGTGTGTGTGTGTGTGTGGGTGTGTGTGTGGGTGTGTGTGTGGGTGTGTGTGTGTGTGTGTGTGTGTGTGTGTGTGTGTGTGTGTGTGTGTGTGTGTGTGTGTGTGTGTGTGTGTGTGTGTGTGGATATTTTGTATCCCCGAGTGTGTCTGTGTGTGCTTGTGTTTGTCTGTGTTTTTTAGTGCCTCTCTGTGTGTCTTTAGGACTAGTATGTACATGCAACGTGTTTCTTACAAGACATATTTCGCTAGTTGCATTGAATCAGAGTTATGCGGGAGGACTTTTCAACATCTACTACTATTACATCCAACCCGAAACACTTACGTGGCAAGTAGCTGATGATTTTTGCAAATCATCACCCAATACAGATCTCTGCACAATTCCTCAGATTTGCAACAACGGGGAAGTCAGAGTGACCGGAGTATTATTTGGTGATAATTGGACACCCATCAGGTTCGATATGTAGGCTACTGGCGGTAACTCTAATGCGAAGGCCGGCGACTTTTATTCTAAACCTTTTTTTAAAGTGCCAATTCACCCTTTAGCACTAAGCTGAAAAAACTCAAGAGCCACAAAAACCAATTTAGTAGGGATTATTGCCTGTTTTCAGTAAACTTCAAAACCTACAGCAATTGTCAAAAATTTTGTTTGTTGACATTATTGTTTTTTTTTCTTTATTCAACTTGTTTCCATTTCTTCAATGGAATGAGACACGGACGATGTTATTTCGTTCTTGTTGTGTTTGACGTTAAAAATAATTTGACTTTTCTTTGTACTTTTTTTGTTGTTCACGGTCAAGAGGCAGAGCAGTTTCAAATAAAAAATAACCGATTAAACTGCTCCGGGCGCATGTACATTGCTGAATCAAGTAAACGACAAATTTCATCTCTTGTCCAAATTTTTTCCTCTAGTTGTAGGCCCACAGGTATATAGTAATTGTTTTATTTTTGTCAGGGAAAATGAGGGTAACTGGCTGCAGATCGGCGACGACAACAACAACTTAGCCCGACTCTGCCTCAATCATTTCGACCTTTACGGCGTTCGGCCCGCCTGGAGTGATCTGGCAGGAAATTGCTTGAACCCGACCAGTGCATGCAGCTTGAAGGGTCATGTCTTCTGTTGCAGTCCTGTCAACTAGAACATTAAACACGGAATTAATGATAAAAAAATGCTGACCCGTCTTGAAATTTTGCCTAACAACGACCATAAAGTTAAATGGACTCGTTTAAGTGGAATTGTTTCTAATAAAAAAAAATTCTATTTAATTAACTACCTCAAAGTTAAAGTAATTGTAAAATGATTTTTGATCTAATTTTTCCCATTAAACATTACTTACTACCAACCAATACACTAAAGCTTTATGAATCTCAAATCAGTGACAAGCAATGACAATTCGACGAGATCTCATTCATGTACTTCTTCCAACCTTCTAATTTCTTCGGTTACGTGATATGCGCTGTTACATAAAAGAAAATGTTTATATATTTTTGTGAGGAAGTGTTGTCTATGTAACTCTCAGCATGTTTTGCTTTTGAAATGTATGCATGATTTGTGAATAAAACAAAAAAAAATTTAAACTTGAAACAAAAGCACATAATTATTTTAAAATTGGTTTGCAGCAGGTTGTTTATGGGCGCGAATATAATGGAAGTTAGAAAGTTGTTGAATAGAGCACTTCCAGGAAAAGTGTTTACATTACAACATCCCATGCTGCGACACTCTTCACAACTGCAAACTTTTTGCTTTCGGCCCAAAAGTTTTCGGTGGTGTGAAACCAAATCTAGTCATGACGATATCCCTGATTTCTTCGTCGGTAAACACTGAAAATTTTCTTTACTCATTAAATCAACTCTACGAAGTCTGTAAAATATGTAGTTGACCAACGTAAAGTCAGAGAGGAAAAAAAGTTTTACAGAGCATTTGTTTTGCATTTATCGTGAAGTTTACGAACAATTGCCTTTCTTATTAGAACTGTAAGTACAAAAAACTCGTTCTATACTAAAAAGGCTTACATTTTGCTGAAAAAAAAACACATGAGATTAATAGGTAAGGTAAGTTAAGCGCATTGACTTCAGACAGAAGTGTGATTTTACCTGTATACACCGTTCGGTTGGACTTGCTCTGTGTTTTCTTTCAGTAAAACAGGGTTCAGACAACAGTGCTTTCCGAACGCAACATCCGTGATGAACGCTGTTCCATTTCCAAATTGAACCTGATACAAAAGCACGTGACTAGATTGCTTGATGACGTAATTTCTTAGAAATTGTCGCCAATACTCACTCACCATCGGCAAAAAGTGACTCATGTGATGGCAAAATTGGTCGGTGTCAGCCACATACGGTTGCCCTTGGATGACCTTGACGTTGTATTTGAGTTGTCGTAGCAACCATGTGTAGAGAGCGTTCACTTCGTAGCAGATTCCCCCACGATTTCCCTACAAACAAAAATTTCTGAGGAAACTTATTCCGTTTCCCGCTCCTTCCGGATAAACTGCGCAAGTTTTTTTGTGTTTGTAATTTTCTCTGCATTCTACGTTTCTCAATATTGTTAGAATGAGAAAAAACAAAAACAATCAAATCTTGGCTCTGTTGAATGTGAATAAAATTGTTTCACTTGTTTGACGTGAATCTTCTGGTACCAAACATCAAACGGAAGTTCCATCGTGGAACCAAAACAGATCTGGACTCACTTTAATAATCTTATTGTAAGCACACAATAAATCCAACTGCCTTCTTTCACCTCCAAACATGTCCAGATTTTCAAACGGAACTTTGCTAACATGAGCCAACTGCAAACGTATCAGATTGTCCAGGTTCGGTTCCAAATTACTTTCATGAATTCCTATTCTGCTTAGGTAGGAATTTACGTCCATTACTGCGCTGAATGTTTTTGTGCTTGCTAACAACTACAGAAATAATTTGCAACATTCAACACCGCGGAAAGTTGAAAGTACAAAAAAATGACACCGGAAACGATTCACACGAAAAAAGTAAACTATTGTGTTTTCGTGTACTACGTAGGATTTCTTCAATGAGTGAATAAATTTACTAAATTTAAAGTTTCTAATAACTATTTGGGACACACCAGCCATTGAATTCTAACGGCTTATACCACTTGACTTTCAGCATTGCTTAGCACCCCTACTTATTTAACACCAAATCTGATACTAAACAGTTTTATTTCTGTTCTCACACATACATGTTGTTCAAAACGTAGTCACTGTTCGTCATAGTTGGAAGTTAAATTGAGCTAGCTTTGGTAAACACATAATAATCCCAAAGAATCCAAGCCCATTTTAATTCCATGTTTCAGTAGCAATTATGTGCTTGAAAAAAATTCCCGTCACCTGATTTTTAATGTCCGGGCATGCGAACGCTTTGTAACAAATGTATTAGCAGCCTATATGCCCGGCATTCCTATGCTCTGTAAGCTGTGTAAGTATGCAACTCACTTAAAGCTTGAATGTTGCCTCGTGTTTTGAGTACTCAGAATAATCCACTGACGTGTTTTGGCCGAAAGTTCGTACGACGAAGTGGCAAAAGAAGAAGAAGGAAAAAGGCGCCACAAAAATGAAATGAAGAACATGCTATACGCTTGATTCCATACCTCTGTGGTTATATCGGTGCTGATGCCATTTCATGTTTAATGTTTCCTGTTATTGTGCGTAGTAACTTTAAAGTTTTACACAATTGTGTACAAAATAGAAGTGATTTGATTTGAAACCAAGCCACTACGTAAATGTCAAATTTAAATACACACAGTGAATTAATCATTCGGCTATTATGAGTAACATAACACAACGACGCGATACAAATACACAGTGAGTGCCCTGTATATTTCAGGCAATACTGGAATTGCAAGACAAATGTTGAGAAAGCTATAACATCAGGGTTTCGTAGTAACACGCCCACTCTACATACGTCCCTTTTTGGTGTGCGTCACCCAATCGTATCAGAACAAAATAAACAAGCCACGTTCAGATAGTAGTTTTATGGTAATTTTGCCTTCGGCTAAGTCTTGGTGACTAATTTACCATCTGGCGCGCTACGTTGGGCCCTGGAAATACTCCAAGGCTAAGAAACGCTTACACCACAAAGATTAGCACTTTAAAGTTAGCTACTTTATACTAAATACCCATTAGGCTTTTTCCAAATGAATGCGTGGGTGTGTATTGCAGTAGTAAAAACCACATGTCATTCTTGTTAAGTTACAAGCGATTCCAGGTACGAGACCAGATCTTAAGCCAATTTCGGCTGCCCAAGTGGTTTTATAATATGGCTCGGCCTAAGTTCAAGTCATTGGAGGAGCCCAAGTTAAAGGTGATCGACTGTGGTTTGTGCGTTTCATGGTGACTTACATAAGTACAGGGTAATTCCCTCGCAAATACAAATAGGCGAATAATTTGGTGAAATCATTCTAGTTAATTTGCCTCTTACACCGATCATTACTCGTTAATTGCCTCTTACACCGAGCGTATATAAGATTTGCTCTACTTACCAGGGATTGCATGCTGCATTTTGTAATATTTCCCGCATGCTTTTTGATAATGGCTTGATGAAATTGCGCATGATCCATGATACCACCTCTCTTTCCAAGCTCTTCACCTTTAAGGACAAGCAACATCTTTCTCCATTGCTGTAATGTTGTGTACCAACTCACCTGCTCCTGTCGGGCCACCTACATCGGTGAGACCACGAGAAACCTTTCCATTCGCATGAAGGAGCATCATCCCTCAACAAAAGCTGAAAGCGAGGTCAGCAACCACCTGCGGGAAAACTCGGATCATGATGTTAATTTCAATTGTTCTACATGCCAAAAGTTCTACATAATTGCAACATCAAATCTAAATTGCTCATATTGGAAACACTTTACATCCAGCACCATAAACCAACACTAAACATAGACGACAGCTCTAAACCGTTATACCTTTTCAACATCCAGAGGTCTGCACTGCAGCTCGACTCTCTGCAAATGATGACGTCACTCTGTGCTATCGACGCTGCTGTCACGCCTGACGCCTCTGGCTTATTGCTCGTTGTTGTTGCTGTTGTTTCCCTTCTGCCTTTCATTCCTTTATTAACTCGACGCTTTTCTGCAATCAGCTGCAGTATGATGAACTAAGTATAGGTTCGAAACGTTTACTATAAAATGATTAACAGCATCTTAGCTTTGGCTTTTTTATTTAAAATTTACACAATATTTACCTAGTCATTTGTGCAAAGTTTATCACAATGGACATTGGGCCTTGTCTGCAGTCTGCAAAGAAATTCAAGCGTACTCTGATTCTGATTATCACTCCAATATTGCTTTTCCGTTGTTGATATCCCCCCACCAGATCTACAAACAGTAAGTTAGTTGTAATTATCTCTAAATACAGGTGTTCCAATAAAGTCAACTCAAAATATGTTTATTAAAGGAGCTAGCATGTGCGTACACGATTCTATTGATGGCAATCTACTGGGTGAGCGAGGTTGTACCCCTTGCCGTCATTGCACTTCTACCACTTGTACTCTACCCCATGCTTGGTGTAGTAACAGCAAAAAGGGTATGTTGTGTAAAATATGTCTGGTTTGCACAAAATTTGTAGACATATTATTGGCAGTAAAACGTCATTAAATACTACACTGTCTTTTGCAAAACAGGAACACAACTTAAAGCAGTAGGATGTGTAATTTTTATTTAACTTTTTCCCAATTTATATTTATATATGTCCTAATTTTGTATTTGTTGTTCTTAGACTAGCGTTCAATATCTGAAAGATGTCAAAGTCCTTTTTCTTGGCGGGTTGGCTGTTGCCGTGGCAGTTGAACACTGGAATCTTCACAAAAGAATCGCCCTGAAAGTGTTGACATTTGTGGGAGCGCAAGGTCTTGTAAACTACATGACGATGATGATAGTGGGCGTACCTTGAAGTTGCCTGAAAGGTTTGTGATTTGATTGAGTGTTAAACCGGTTAATCGAGTTGTAAAAAACTTGCTCACAACACCTGCCGCAAAATATCCGGAACTGGTCATACGTAGTATCTCTTGAAAAAAAGGTGGAAGTTTACACACCAAGTTTCTCAAAGGGTTGTTTTATTATGTAATTAATGAAGCATAACAATGTATTTATTTGTGGCTGTTGTGCTTTTTGGAAGCATTGCCTGATTAGTAAGAACTGTTGTTGGGACAATTGCAGAGCACATGCTACTTCCCTTAAATGACAGTAAAACATTTTCCAAGTTAAACAATTTCCGAACACTTGTTCAGGTAAAATTGCTCTGTTTTTTTACCCTACAACTTGGCTTTATTTCAACATCATAATTTTTTTTCTTCTTTTGTTATCTTTCTTTGTGATTTAAAATAGCTTACTTTAAAGTTAACGTATGTTTTTTGTTTCATGTGAAATATGATCGTGTTGGCTCAGGTAAAATTTATTCATTACTTTTACTAGAAACGAAACTTCCACTGCAGAAAGATAAGTTCTTTGAAACATAAATATGTGAATTCAGAGCAATTTGTATGGAATGTACACTGAAATGATTGAAGTTTTTACCTGGTGTAAAGTTCTGCTTTTTTTTACAATGTATTTTAGACAATACTGGATTGAGAAAATGTCTTATGAAATAAACTTTTGTTGGCTTTATTTTTCAGTTACTTGTTTCCAGATTGAAAAATTATGAGTTGCCATAAAAAAGACAAGCCTTACACACCACCCATCAAAGATATAAAGTGGTGGTTTGAGGTATAACTTAACATATTTTCACACAAAGCATTTTTTTGTTGATTACATTTTATTTTTTTTATGTCTCCCAGTTACACTTTTTTTTAGGACGCTGATGTTTTGTCTGCTGTTCTAATTTTATTATAAAATATATATTATTATTATGAAAAAATAGAGCGTTTCGATTGACCATGTCTTTTTTTGCAGATCAAACTTTTTTTCCTGATTTTTACTAACAAACTACACACGTTTGTTTTTACTTCAGAATAATTATATGTGACCAGCAATGAGAATGACTGTATCAGCAAGAACATGATATTTGTGCAGCCGTTGAGGCAATAGATCTTGCAATCATGTTATCCGATTTTAACAATTTTACAAAAAGCATGTTAAAAAACAAATCTGTCAATTTTTCACAACTGGCATGGAAGCAGTAGACACAACCGTCACATAAAATAGAACTTTTTGTGCAAATCTTCTTGCAAACCCCACAAGGAAAATCTACAGCAATCCTATTCATTTTACAGACAACCTCAAAAACCACGAAAACTGAAATGGCACACCTTAGACACGCCCACTTTTTTAACCAATCACCAACGTTGCCAGGCAAACCGCAGACGGTGAGTTATGCGGATGGTTACGGTAGACGTCCTCGTTGCATCCTCAAACTAAGCATCCTTTTAGCTTGTTCTGCAAGGTCTCGTAAACTATGTGGCGATGTTAAGTGTTGATTAGCCCAATATCGCTGAAAAGAAAACACTTTGAATTTGAAGGAAGTTATATTTTTGTCTAACTATTGAACATATAACAAAAGTATATTTTTTTTACTCTTATCATAACACTTGGTTGAATGCTCAAGACACTGTTGAAAATATGTAATATTTTGTTGAACTAAACGCAATTGCCTTTAGTTTTAACCAAATTGAAATTCCTTTGAGTACATTCCGAAGAAACATGTCGTGTTGAAATAAAAGATGAAAGTTTTTTAGAATTTTAGTTGGTTTATATTGGAAGTATTCCCACTGCCCTTGAGTATTTTCAAGCAATCAAAATCAGTTGAGGCTTAAACTTTTTTCAAACCTATTTTTTTTGCACAAACATTGTATTTGTGGGGTATTTCCTGATATCACCCGATTTTGATAATTTAATTTAAATGCCTACGATGTCTATGCCTACAATGGGTTATTCGAGATGGTTCTTTTCAAACAACGCCTTCTTTGTGCGGTGTAGCACTTTGCCTTTGTGTAAAATACTTTGTTGACTCAAATGACGTACATGTCAGCGTAATTTAAGTGCTGGTGTGTTGTTGTTTACCCATTTTGCTAAACCCTGAGTGAGTTCCCAAGTTCTAAAAATTTAGTTAGGTAAGATTGCTCTCTTTTTTAACCTTACAGCTTGGCTTTTATAACAACACCATAGCTAATTTATCTTTGTTTTGTGATTAGAGATATTTTAAAGTTAAAATATGTTGTTTGTTTTATGTGAAATATGATGGTGTTTGCTCAAGTAAAATTTATTTATACCTTTTACTCAAAACAAAACTTTCACTGCAGATATAGATTAGTTCTTTAAAACATAAATTTGTCAAGCAAAGTGAAGCCAGTAATATGAAACGTGTAAGCTGCATACAGTGACCCGGGCCTTGACGGAACTATTGGTTGAGCATTGCTTGGCCATAGTATTTCCACCTTGTTTTCTCCGTAAGGTTGCACCTAGTTTGGTGCCCAACGGATGACGGTGATTGTATAGTCACCACAAAGTGGAAGTCTTTGCTTGGCCGTTGGCCAACAAAGTCGTCTGATAGTCACACCAGCTGCACTGATGAGACCTTGCAGGCCGAAACAGTGGTCATCTGTATGCAGCTTACACCAGTGATTTTCAACCGGTGTTCCGCGGAACACCAGAGTTCCCTGAAAGATCGTCAGGTGTTCCGCAAGAAATTTATTAGTTTCACTGATATTCCGTGGAACACGGGTCGGAAATGACTTGTTCATCACGAAGGGCGTAAATAGCTTTTAAGGAAGTAATCATACATTATTATCAGTTTGAATGTTCGATCTTGAATTGCTTCATTTAATGTTGTGTAATAAGGAGACTCGTTTTGTAATAAAAAGAATGTAATTGTGCGAGCCTGATGCTGGTGAAATATAATGCCGCAATACTTCCAACAGTTAGGTGTTCCGCAAGATAATTTCAATGAAAAATACTGGCTTACACAATAATGTGAATTCAGAACAAATTTGCATGAAATGTACCACTGAAATGATTGAAGTACTTGGTGTAATATTCTGTTTTTTATTTACAATGTATTTTAGACAATACTGGATTGAGAAAATGTCTTATGAAATAAACTTTTCTTGGCTTTATTTTTCAGGACTGAAAAATTATGAGTTGCCATAAAAAAGACAAGCCTTACGTACCACCCATCAAAGATATAAAGTGGTGGTTTGAGGTATAACTTAAAATATTTTCACACAAAACATTTTTCTTAAGTTTTCCAGTTACATTTTTATAGGAGACAGCTGTTTTGTCTGCTGTTGTGTTTTTCTCACAATTTAAATGGCAGATTTGGTGTCAATGCTTTTCTGAAACACTAAACATTAGAAAACAATCGGATAGTTTGACCATGTCTTTGAATTCATATTTTTTTGTAGATCAAACTCTTTTCTTCAGAATATTTAACTAACATTTAAAATTAATAAAAAGTAAACACCTTTTTTTACTTTAGAATAATTATATTGTGACCAACAATGCGAATGACTGTATCCGCAAAAACATGATGTTAGACCAGTTTTGCAAGCACTTCAGATTGGAAAAAGAAAGTAACCTGTCAGGAATCATTTTTGGAATTATTTCAAACAAGATTCTAAACAAGAACACAAAATACAAGTAAAATAAAAGTGCCTAGAAGAACATAATTACTCCTGGAAAAAAATAAATAAGCAAGCAATAATGGAAATTATAAGTCCTTTAGTCACACTTGTGCCATTAGTCAAATTGTTTGTTATTTTTGAATTCCTGTCGAAATGTAAAAACCACTTTGCTATAGTGTTTAACAAACTTAGTTTTTCAATATTTCTCTTGTGTTAGAAATACTTGTTCCAAACAGAGAACCGTCATGTAATTAAGTAATATTTTGTTCAAAGGAGTGTGGTAACCAAAGGAAAATCTTCTAAGCGCAAGCTTGTGTGTCTAAAGCTTAAAACTGTTGGTGAAATGAAGTCAGAAGCAACCTCTACCATACATAAAGAGCACCAGCCAATGATCACTACTGCTAATGAAGCGTATGTATTTGTTGTTCTGTTCTATACACTTATGTTTCCCCTTTATTTTTTCCTTACACAAATAATTTGTATGAAGTGTTTGTTGTTGATTATAGTATGTTGCAAATTTCAGAAAATCAATCGAAAAGACAAAGTTGCAAATTTCAAGTGAAGTGAAAAAAGAAAATGTGAAAGAAGTATCAAGCAGCATGACAAAAAACAAACTCGAACAGGAAACTGACAAATATGGCAAAATCAACTGTGGGAAAAAAAATCTGTTAGGTATTAATCTGCAAAAAAAATTTTTTTCTTAGACAAGAATATTCTTTATGTTTAATTTTTTTACCCAGCATTTTCTGACTTATATAAAGCAGTGAAACACGTGTCCTTAGAAAAATGTTGTTATTATGTGCCCAAAAAATATATATACATTTTGTTTTTTCGGAAATATATTTGCTTGTAGTAATTTTTTTGTTAAAAAGATGCAAAATGTTGAAATACTTGTATGTAACTTTAGAATCTTTTGAGAACAACTGCAGTAGTATGTCAACAGAAGATATTTTACGCAAGTCTCAAAAAAAGAAAAATCTTAAAAGAAGACAGGTTATTATAGATGGATGCAATGTAGCCCGTAGGTAGGTCATAACTCATAATCTTCCAATGTCTAAAGTTAAACAATTATTATTTTGTTGACAGTTACACAGGTGGAAAGTCTTTTTCCTGTCGGGCTATTGTAATTTGTGTCCTGTATTTTCAAGATCGTGGTCACCATGTGACATGTTTTGTTCCTGTAAACTATTCCTTGGAAAGAAATAATCCAGTCCCTGTCATTGATCAGTTTGTGAGTGTGGCTTTTGGATTTTAGCTACCCTGGATGCAGATGTATTCTGTTCTTGATAAAATTTAATTTATCCATTAAGTGTTTTGTGTTACAAATACTGCACACTAAAAGCAAATTATTTTTTGAAAACAGGCTTTGATTGAACTCTACGAACAGGATATAGTCTATTTTACACCCAATGGTTGCTACGATGACTAGTAAGTAAATGAATAGATTGTTTTAGGACGCATATTGGTATTTCTATGAAAATTAGTTTTGGTGCTGGGAAATGCCCACCGTGTAGACCTGTGTCACAATGCAAAGTCATGCATCACCAAGCAAAGCAGTGACGCAATTAAGTTAAATTTACGGTTGAATGAGCGCACATGTGCGTGCTGTTGTCATGGCGAATTTTAAGGTGTTTGGGGCAGTTTTAGTGTGGTTTTGAGCTATTCCAATTAGGTAGTAACTTGCTGGTGGGTGCTGCTGAAATTTATGTTGAAAATGGAGCAAAAAAATCAGGCTGTGTTTGTGGCAAAATGAATCGTTTAAGTGTCCAATCATTTGTGATTTTATGAAAGATCCATTTCATATCTACAAATTTGATCAAAATTAGTCTCCGAAAAAATGGTTTAGCCACCCCCCTAGGGCCATTTGCCCCCCTGGTTACTCAATATTTTGGTTAAAAGAGCAACCAAAAATGGAACTGGATTTTGCAGAAAAATGAATCGTTCAACTACCCACTCATTTGCATTTTTTTGTAAGTTCCAACTCTTCTCTATGCGATGGCATCAAATTTAGTTGTTGAAAAAGTGTCAATGCCCTCCCCCAAGGGCTGGGTATACCCCCCTGTTGGTCATATGATCTTCCAGGAGGCCCAAAAAGTCCTTGCTCTGTACAGTCTCATCCAGGAGCGATTTTTTTTTTTTTCAACTTTGTAGAATTCCAGGTCCCTATGTAAGTCACAAGACCCATCAACGGTCATTGGGAAACAAGCGGAACAGTCGCTAGATGCATTACAGCCGAGGGCCTTGAACACAGGATTTCTCCTATCTAATACCCATATAGGTCCTTAAGGCGAAATGTCAAATTTTTTAAATGGTGAAATAGACATTAAATTTACACTGAAATATGTTTATTTATGTAAGTTAAACATCATAGGAGGATTTTAAACCAGCTCCAGTCATCAGTCGCCACCTAGTGACAAAAATGAATTTTTTCAATGCCCCAATGTACATAAAGTATGGGGTCTGTTGCTTGACTTTCAGCTTTCAAACAACTTGAAATATAGCTTAAAATGCATGCATTTCCTCTATTGTCATTCCGCAACACATTTTGAGTCATTTATAACACATAGTTTTTGCAATGTATTGTTCATTCGTCATGGCATTTGTTGCATGTGCTGTCTTTCACAGCATCCATTCTTTTGTTGACCTATTTTGCAAAATCTTGAATTAAAGGCTTTTTCATCTTGTTTAGTCATAATACATGAAATATAATTATTTTGTGGCCTAAGTACTGTATTTATTGCCACAGAAAGAAGTGGTCCAATGCCGGTGGGTGATACTTCAGACGAAAGGATTCCAATAAACCCACTGGTGAAACTGCCGCAACCAACAATGTATTTCCTGTATGTACTGCACTTGTTGACATGTACAGTAGTTCCTAATTGTGTTTGGGCCATTAAATTTCAATACAAAACACTTTGCAAGGTCTTGTGGGCCACTTAACAGCACTTTTTTCATGTCATTTTCATGCTTTGGAGATAGCCATGATTTCTTGCCATTATGCATGTGACTAATTAGCCTCGAATATTGATTAATTGAAACTTTTGTTGTGTCATTGAGCATGTGTGCATACAAATGGGTGTTGCCATGACTGGTGCATGATGTTTCGGTGTAATTTATGTGAACCGCTTAAGGTCGGTGGCATCATTTTCTGCCTATTAGCTGTACTGCTTGTAGCCCTGCTGATAAGGCCATTTTCTGTTGTTTAGGGGGTGTTGGCAAAAACAGCCATAACTCTGGGATCGATGATCAACCAGGTGTGAAACTTCACATTGTGATAGGTGAATGTCCCATATACTTTGCGGCTTAGGCCAATTGGGAATCTGGTCCATTGACCTTCTATTGAAGGACGCATATTGGTATTTCTATGAAAATTAGTTTTGGTGCTGGGAAATGCCCACCGTGTAGACCTGTGTCACAATGCAAAGTCATGCATCACCAAGCAAAGCAGTGACGCAATTAAGTTAAATTTACGGTTGAATGAGCGCACATGTGCGTGCTGTTGTCATGGCGAATTTTAAGGTGTTTGGGGCAGTTTTAGTGTGGTTTTGAGCTATTCCAATTAGGTAGTAACTTGCTGGTGGGTGCTGCTGAAATTTATGTTGAAAATGGAGCAAAAAAATCAGGCTGTGTTTGTGGCAAAATGAATCGTTTAAGTGTCCAATCATTTGTGATTTTATGAAAGATCCATTTCATATCTACAAATTTTGATCAAAATTAGTCTCCGAAAAAATGGTTTAGCCACCCCCCTAGGGCCATTTGCCCCCCTGGTTACTCAATATTTTGGTTAAAAGAGCAACCAAAAATGGAACTGGATTTTGCAGAAAAATGAATCGTTCAACTACCCACTCATTTGCATTTTTTTGTAAGTTCCAACTCTTCTCTATGCGATGGCATCAAATTTAGTTGTTGAAAAAGTGTCAATGCCCTCCCCCAAGGGCTGGGTATACCCCCCTGTTGGTCATATGATCTTCCAGGAGGCCCAAAAAGTCCTTGCTCTGTACAGTCTCATCCAGGAGCGATTTTTTTTTTTTTCAACTTTGTAGAATTCCAGGTCCCTATGTAAGTCACAAGACCCATCAACGGTCATTGGGAAACAAGCGGAACAGTCGCTAGATGCATTACAGCCGAGGGCCTTGAACACAGGATTTCTCCTATCTAATACCCATATAGGTCCTTTAATAGATGTGTTTGATAGCAGGTTGTAAAATTAGGTTTCTGTTATTTATTGTGCAGTCTCATCAATACCTGCTTTGACACATATACTTTCATGTCACATAATATCTTACTTCAATCAATTCTATTGTGATAATGTTGTTCATTACAAAAATAACAGCCTAATTGTGACATAGAAATTTTATTTACCGAAATATTTCCCTGTCACATTTTAATATACTCACCATAACTCTTTGTGTAACAGCTCTATTGTGCAACTGGCACATGAATGCAATGGAGTGATTGTGTCCAACGACAAGTACAGAGATTTGCCGCTTAATAAACTTAATAAACCTGAGTGGAGCGAAACTATTGAAAAAAACAGGCTTGCTTTTGTGTGGGATGGAGATAATTTCATGCTACCAGAAGATCCACTGGGAATAAATGAGCCATTACTCGATGAATTTCTTTCTCTTCCAATCAAAGGTATATTTCCAAGATAAAAAATATATTTGAAAAATATATATTGTAGAATTCTGCAAAGTGTCAATGCAGTTATTCAATATGGCTGATTTGCTTCTAATATATATTCTACTTTTGCATAACTTTTTTTTTAGATATAAGCAATAGTGAGAGACTGGAAAAGTATTTGGACCATAAAGAGGACAATGAAATTGGCGTAGTAAAAGATTTTATTAAACTACTGCTCATTAAAACCAAAATTAGGTGGTATGACGAACAACAAACAGATTTATATGTTGCTGATTTAATTAAAAAATTGGAAGAGTTCAAAGGAAACAGAAAAGGTTTGAGTGAATATCATGTAAAACGTTTTTGTGAATTAATCATTGCATCAGCAATCTCTCTTTCCAACTGCGATGAAAAGAATTGGTCTGAGAAAACAGTTAAGCTTTTGTTTTTTTTAAGCAAATTTGCAGCCGCTGTTGGCAATTTTTTGCCAGCCATTGAGGCAATTAGTCTTGCAGTCATGGTATCCAATTGCAACAAAAGTACAAAATGCACATTAAAAACCAATTTGAATAATTTAAAAAACAATTTAAAAAAAAAAGGAAAATGTTTTTCAATCATGAAGGTGATAGAATGTACTTGTTATGTTGTTACGCACTCTGAACTTTGTAATAATTAATATTATTGTGCCATTTTTGTACATTCCATTTGAGCATTCTATTTCTGTATTTATTTTGTAGTTTGCATTGAGCTATTCATTTTCCCTTCTGTGCTAAGAAAGTGTACACCAGAATCAATAAAATATAAACTACCAAAAAGAATAAATTGTGGGTCATAATTTGAGAATACCACATGCTTCAAATGTACACAGCTACAAAAACAGGTTTCGCACTGTAGCGAACATGTTAACATTTTATTCATAAAATAAACTATTTTGACTTGGATTATAAATTTTTAAACTGTCTCAGGAAAGTTGCTTTGGTTGCCCCCTGGGACTGTTTTTGCTATCCTATAGGACATAAGATCCTCCTGGAGGCTCCTCAGATCCTTGCTGTGTCTTGTCCGATGCAGCTGCAGTCAGTTTTTTTCTCTTTGAATAGTACCAGTAGATCTTCATGGGTCACCGACCACAGGAATTGTGGTGGGCAAACAAGCAAATCACTTAGTATGGGTATTAATGTTGATGGCCTTCAAAACTTGGGGATTTATTACTGATATGGGGCCTTAAGTGGCCGATCATTTTTGATTTTATAAAAGGTCCCAGATCAACAAATTTTTATCAAAATTAGTCTCTGGACAAATGGTTTAGCCACCCCCTGGGGGCATTTGCCCCCCTTTTGGTCAATATTTTGGAAAAGCAACAAGAAATGGAACTGAATTTTGCAGAAACATAAATCGTTTAACTGCCAACTCATTTGCATATTTGTGTAAGTCCCATCTCTTCTCTATGCAATGGCATTGTAGCGAACACAGCGTAATATTAATATGACACATGTATTATTGCCATTTCCCACGTACAAAAGGTCAAACCCAAACGTGGTGCAATACTAATTACAGACTTTTAAACAACCACCGCCCTGGCTCTAAAACAATAAAGGACTTTAAAATCCCGTAACCTGTTGGTCCGGCCTGACATGCCTAACGGGCACATGTGACTTGTGTTCATGCTTTATATGGGCCATCTTGGCTTGCATGATTATTCCATTTTTCTTGTGGTTTCATTTGGACTGCTGCCGTACGTTTCAGCCATCTTAATACAAGATTGATTACCTGATTGGTGTTGGATATACGGAGTCAATAGAAGAACACGCGATAAACGCAACAGCATCAAATTTAGTTGCTTAAAAAGTGTCAAAGCCCTCCCCCCAAGGCTGTTTATACCCCCCTGTTGGCCATATGATCTTCCAGGAGGCTCAACAAGTCCTTCCTCTGTACAGTCTCATCCAGGTGCAAAACTTTTTTTCAACTTTGAAGAATACTAGGTGCCTATGTAAGTCACAAGTCACCAATTTAAAACGTCCTTTAGTGCGTGCCTTTAATTGTTACGTTTGCGTGTCGCTGCAAAACCAGTTTCTAATACAGTGCAACCCAGCTTCATATAATAAGTGAAGTGTCTTCTTTCTTATATAATGTGTTCTGTTACAATGTCGATGGTGAGATGTGTTGATGGCGATTGGAATGGGAATGGCAACAGTGTTGGTCACGACAGACTGACCTGTTGTAATGACGTAAACAAATAACCAGGCAAAAAAACTGCACAGTTACACTGAACAGCTTTCAGTAGAAAACCTTCTGATATGGAGCAGACATTTTTAATTCTACACTTGATACGAAGCAAAACATTAAAATTATAGAGCACTTAATCCAACTACACCTATGACTGTAGCAAGGTATGGACTTTCCCATAAGAATTGTTACTGAACAGTATTTCATAGTCATTGTTTATCTGCTACACCTTGTGTAGAATGGTCAGTGAAAAGAACGTCTATATTAAACCAGTCCGAAGTACAAAAGAAGGTTGAGGATCTTTGATGTTTCGTCCAGAGACGCTTGAATATTATAACGTTCAAAATACACATTAGTGTGTGGCTACGTTTTTTTCACGTTTTGACATAGCGCTAGCCGTAATTACGCGCACAAGCCCGATCGCTTTAACTACACGCCGCATTCCCAACTTTGTTGCTCACTTTTCCAATTTATGCAAAGTGCATGTGGCTTATATAGAATAGCGATTGCTAGATTGCAAGTTAATTCAGTATCAGTTTAAAGAAATCAACTAAATGAGACAGTGCTGCAAATGTTAAATCTGAAATTTATCTAGTTGATGTGCAGGGACGCTCACGTTTGCAAAAAAGAAAACACTCCGTATATCTCTACTCCTATGACTAACAAAAAACACCCGCACGGACTACCTTTGCGACCTTTTAATCAAAATAAAACGATAACGAAACATACTTTGGATCACAACATATCACGTTAAAATGCAGCAACGAGATGAGTTATGCTTCAATTGCATGACGTTTCCTTCTCCCTCTGTCTTAGTCCGCACTTAACTTATTCCTCTCTCTAGCTTATGGCCGTGGCGATATTTATGTGAATGAAATGAGAAAAAATACTAAAATGGACAGGGGCCTTTGGTTTTTTTGATCCAGATTTGATTTACTAATCACATTAAAATGGACAGGATTATAAAAAAATGCAATGCCTTAATACGCCTAAAATATGTTCGGCGTCTCGTTAAAGCATGTTCCGGTTATTTTGTCGGACAGACACCCTGCCAAAGTACTGTAAATATATCCACACACGCATTAATAACGCGTAATCTACCGTATTCAATAATTGCTGCTAATTTTATTCAAATTTGATACATAGGCTATTGCGTTGTTTTGTCACAGCAAGAATGCTGGGAATTTAACAAATAATTACAATTTGTTGCAATTAATGTGGTTTAAATAAAATATAGCGCTGTAAGTCTGAAAATTAATAACAAAATTTTTTTGACATATTTAAAGAAACTACCTGCATTCGTCCAAGTTTGTGTGCCTAGGTCTTATAATAACCTGCAAAAGGTGAAGAGGATAGACAGCCTATATACGGTTTATTTAAAGTTCTCACTATTTTTTTCCAAAAAAACTTAAAAAATGACAAAGTACACTCAATCCTATCCACGCAGAAGTGTTTCTTGCTAATACGTGACAATAAGGCATGATCGCTCCAGTGCGCAGGTCCTTACTTAGCAATTTTAGCTATCTTTTAGAGATTATTACATCCACTGGAATCGAAGTCAAGCTGGAACAAGCACAAAACTTGTGAGGCAACTGTCAAATTTTCGTAGGTGATCTCTACCACAATATTATCAAATCCCATCTGTTTGATTTTCTCGATGTTAATACGTCAATGGCTTGCCACAGTTTACAATTTCGCTTCTGTATATAAACTTGGAATTGTAAACTATCTTTGAGTCATTGGTTCTAAAACCTCTGAAAGTATATCCGCTAGGGTGCGCTGCTGCTTCTTGTTCAAAAAATGTTGTATTTTTAAGGGGTCTATTGCTTAGTAAAAAAAACTAATGGAGGGTACACATACAAGGTCGCTTTCTTGGTAATATCCGGACATACCAACATTTTGTAACAAATGTTTTTGCATTTATGCCCGGAGTTCCTACGTTTCATTGCGAACATTACATATTATCTATGCAATGCATTGAAAGCCCAAATCTTACAAATTGTTTCAGCTATCAAAATAATCCACTGACATATTTTTTTACATTGGGCCCTTGGAATAATTCAAATGTAAAAGACGCTTACATAACAAAGATTACAACTTTGAAAGTCAGCTACTTTCCTAACATGAATATGTGTGGTGATGTGTGTTGCAGTGCAAAACCACATGTCGTTCTGGTCAAGTTATATGCGGCCAGATATTATTAGGCTGCCTTATTTGGTTTTGGTAAATTGCTTTGGCCTATGTTCAAGTCATTGAAGACGTCCAAGTTAAAGTGACTGATGTTTGTGGTGACTTTCTCTAAAAAAAGCGAAGAGGCAAAGAATTGAATTGTGTACGTTAGGTCTGTAAAGGAAGAAATTTGTTGAAGCGTAAATTTTCCTGGGGCGTATTGTTTTTTCTCATTTCACAGTAGGCTTATTGTGGTCTTATTTTACAAATATTACATCTTAATCAAATTGTACGTAGAAGCAGTAAATCCTTGTTCTCGCAAAGTGAATGCTCAAGACACAGTTGAAAATATGTAATATTTTGTTAAACTTAACACAATTGCCTTTAGTTTTAACCAAATTGGATCTTCATATATTGAAAATAAACTTTTTCAATGGTCTTTTTATTCTTCGCAGATTAGTTACAAGTAAAACACAACAGAATGTGATGTAGATTTGTCTTTACAAAAATTCCTTGAGTACATTCCGAAGAAACATGTCGTGTTGAAATAAAAGATGAAAGTTTTTTAGAATTTTAGTTGGTTTATATTGGAAGTATTCCCACTGCCCTTGAGTATTTTCAAGCAATCAAAATCAGTTGAGGCTTAACTTTTTTTTAAACCAATTTTTTTTTTGCACAAACATTGTATTTGTGGGGTATTTCCTGATATCACCCGATTTTGATAATTTAATTTAAATGCCTAGACTCAAATGCCTACGATGTCTATGCTTACAATGGGTTATTCGAGATGGTTCTTTTCAAACAATGAATCGAGCCATCTTTGTGCGGTGTCACTGTGCCATTGTGCAACATATTTCGTAAGACGAGTTCCCAAGTCCTGAAAATTTATTTAGGTAAGATTGGACTCTTTTTTAACCTTACAGCTTGGCTTTTATAACAACATCATAGCTAATTTATCTTTGTTAAAAAAATATAGTTAAAATATGTTGTTTGTTTTATGTGAAATATGATGGTGTTTGCTCAGGTAAAATTTATTTATACCTTTTACTCAAAACAAAACTTTCACTGCAGATATAGATTAGTTCTTTAAAACATAAATTTGTCAAGCAAAGTGAAGCCAGTAATATGAAATGTGTAAGCTGCATACAGTGACCCGGGCCCTGACGGCACTATTGGTTGAGCATTGCTTGGCCATAGTATTTCCACCTTGTTTTCTCCGTAAGGTTGCACCTAGTTTGGTGCCCTACGGATGACGGTGATTGTATAGTCACCACAAAGTGGAAGTCTTTGCTTGGCTGTTTGGCCAACAAAGTCGTCTGATAGTCACACCAGCTGCACTGATGAGACCTTGCAGGCCGAAACAGTGGCCATCTGTATGCAGCTTACACAATAAATATGTGAATTCAGAACAAATTTGTATGGAATGTACCACTGAAATGATTAAAGTACTTGGTGTAATATTCTGTTTTTTATTTACAATGTATTTTAGACAATACTGGATTGAGAAAATATCTTATGAAGTAAACTTTTGTTTGCTTTATTTTTTAGTTACTTGTTTCCAGACTGAAAAATTATGAGTTGCCATAAAAAAGACAAGCCTTACGTACCACCCATCAAAGATATAAAGTGGTGGTTTGAGGTATAACTTAAAATATTTTCACACAAAACATTTTTCTTAAGTTTTCCAGTTACATTTTTATAGGAGACAGCTGTTTTGTCTGCTGTTGTGTTTTTTTCACAATTTAAACGGCAGATTTGGTGTCAATGCTTTTCTGAAACACTAAACATTAGAAAACAATAGGATAGTTTGACCATGTCTTTGAATTCATATTTTTTTGTAGATCAAACTCTTTCATCAGAATATTTAACTAACATTTAAAATTAACAAAAACTAAACCCCTTTTTTTACTTTAGAATAATTATATTGTGACCAACAATGCGAATGACTGTATCTACAAGAACATGATGTTAGACCAGTTTTGCAAGCACTTCAGATTGGAAAAAGAAAGTAACCTGTCAGGAATCATTTTTGGAATTATTTCAAACAAGATTCTAAACAAGAACACAAAATACAAGTAAAATAAAAGTGCCTAGAAGAACATAATTACTCCTGGAAAAAATTAAATAAGCAAGCAATTATGGCAATTATAAGTCCTTTAGTCACACTTGTGCCATTGGTCAAATTGTTTGTTATTTTTGCATTCATGTTGAAATGTAAAAACCAACTTTGCTATAGTGTTTAACAAACTTAGTTTTTCAATATTTGTCTTGCATAGAAATACTTGTTTCAAACAGAAAACCGTCATGTAATTATGTAATATTTTGTTCAAAGGAGTGTGGTAACCAAAGGAAAATCTCCTAAACGCAGGCTTGTGTGTCTAAGGCTTGTTGGTGACATTAAGTCAGAAGCTACCTCAACCATTCATAAAGAGCACCAGTCCATCACTACTACTGCTAACGAAGCGTGTGTATTTGTTGTTCTGTTCTATACACTTTTGTTTCCCCTTCCATTTATGTTCTTACATAAATAATTTGTATGAAATGTTTGTTGTTGATTATAGTATGTTAACAGAAAATCATTCAAAAAGACAAAGTTCCAAACTGCAAGTAAACCGAAAAAAGAAACTGCGATAGAAGTATCAAGCAGCATGGCAAAAAACATCCTCCAACCGGACACTGATGATTATGACAAAATCAACCAGGGAAAAAACAAGTTTTTAGGTAGGAATCTGCAAAAAAAAATTTTTTGTAGACAAGAAATATTCTTCATGTTTGATCTTTTTTACCAAGCATTTTCTGACTTTATATAAGTGGGACACTTGTCCTTAGGAAAATGTTGTAATTATGTGCCCAAAAAATATATATACATTTAGTTTTTTCGGAAATACATTAGCTTGCAGTAATTTTTTTGTAAAAAATTTATATATAATTTTAGAATCTTTTGAGTACAACTGCAGCAGTATGTCAACAAAAGATATTTTATGCCTTCCAAAGCCTGTGATAAAGAAAAATCTCAGACAGATTGTTATAGATGGAAGGAATGTAGCCTGTGGGTAGGTCATAACTCGTAATGTTCCATTGTCCAAAGTTAAACAATTATTATTTTGTGAACAGGTATACAAAAAGTAAGTCAATTTTCTGTCGGGCTATTGTACTTTGTGTCCGGTATTTTCAATATCGTGGTCACCATGTGACTTGTTTTGTTCCTGAAGAGTATTTATGGAAAAGCCAAAATGGAGTCATTGAACAGTTTGTGAGTGTGACTTTTGGATTTTAGCTACCCTGGATACAGATGTGTTCTCTTCTTGATGAAATTTAGTTTATTCTTTAAGTGTTTTGTGTTACAAATACTGCACACTAAAAGCAAATAATTTTTTGAAAACAGGCTTTGATTGAACTCTACGAACAGGATATAGTCGATACACCCAATGGTTGCTGCAATGACTAGTAAGTAAATGAATAGATTGTTTTAATAGATGTGTTTGATAGCAGGTTGTAAAATCAGGTTTCTGTTATTTATTGTGCAAGCAACTTTACTTCAATCTCATCAATACCTGCTTTGACACATCTACTTTCATGTCACATAATATCTTACTTAAATCAATTCTATTGTGATAATGTTGTTCATTACAAAAATAACAGCCTAATTGTGACATAGAAATTTTATTTACCGAAATATTTCCCTGTCACATTTTAATATACTTACTATAACTCTTTGTGTAACAGCTCTGTTGTGCAACTGGCACATGAATGCAATGGAGTGATTGTGTCCAACGACAAGTACAGAGATTTGCTGCCTGATAAACCTGAGTGGAGCGAAACTATTCAAAGAAACAGGCTTAGATTTCTGTGGGTCAAAGATAAGTTCATGCCACCAAAAGATCCCCTGGGAATAAATGAGCCATTACTCGATGAATTTCTTTCTCTTCCAATCAAAGGTATATTTCCAAGATAAAAAATATATTTGAAAAATATATATTGTAGAATTCTGCACAGTGTCAATGCAGTTATATATTCAATATGGCTCATTTGCTTCTAAGATATATTCTACTTTTGCATAACTTTTTTTTTAGATATAAGCAATAGAGAGAGACTGGAAAAGTATTTGGACCATAAAGAGGACAATGAAATTGGCGTAGTAAAAGATTTTATTAAACTACTGCTCATTAAAACCAAAATTAGGTGGTATGACGAACAACAAACAGATTTATATGTTGCTGATTTAATTAAAAAATTGGAAGAGTTCAAAGGAAACAGAAAAGGTTTGAGTGAATATCATGTAAAACGTTTTTGTGAATTAATCATTGCATCAGCAATCTCTCTTTCCAACTGCGATGAAAAGAATTGGTCTGAGAAAACAGTTAAGTTTTTGTTTTTTTTAAGCAAATTTGCAGCCGCTGTTGGCAATTTTTTGCCAGCCATTGAGGCAATTAGTCTTGCAGTCATGGTATCCAATTGCAACAAAAGTACAAAATGCACATTAAAAACCAATTTGAATAATTTAAAAAACAATTTAAAAAAAAAAGGAAAATTTTTTTCAATCATGAAGGTGATAAAATTTACTTTTTGTTTTGTCATGCATTTTGAACTTTGTAATAATTAATATTATTGTGCCATTTTTGGACATTCCATTTGAGCATTCTATTTCTGTATTTATTTTGTAGTTTGCATTGAGCTATTCATTTTCCCTTCTGTGCTAAGAAAGTGTACACCAGAATCAATAAAATATAAACTACCAAAAAGAATAAATTGTGGGTCATAATTTGAGAATACCACACGCTTCAAATGTACACAGCTACAAAAACAGGTTTCGCACTGTAGCGAACATGTTAACATTTTATTCATAAAATATACTATTTTGACTTGGTTTATAAATTTTTAAACTGTCTCAGGAAAGTTGCTTTGGTTGCCCCCTGGGACTGTTTTTGCTATCCTATAGGACATAAGATCCTCCTGGAGGCTCCTCAGATCCTTGCTGTGTCTTGTCCGATGCAGCTGCAGTCAGTTTTTTTCTCTTTGAATAGTACCAGTAGATCTTCATGGGTCACCGACCACAGGAATTGTGGTGAGCAAACAAGCAAATCACTCAAAACTTGGGGATTTATTACTGATATGGGGCCTTAAAGTGCATATGACACGGCCATGACAACTTTGCGTAAAACTAAAGGTACATCTACAAGAAACATATATCCAAAGTTTTACGGTTCTACGTAAACTAAAAAATGTAGAAAATTGCACGAAAAGTAACGGCGACCAAAAATCGTAAACCTTTTGCGCTGAGGAGAAAAGGACATTACATAAGGCGCTTGCGTCGAAAAAATGCATTGTTTAGATAGGAGAAGGCGCCTGTTTTTGTAGATATCGAATAGTTTCAAACATAGGAGAATCCACAGATTACGTTACCTTAAAGGTCAGGACAGGGTTTTGCATCACACAAAAATTTGGCATTGTGACGTCACGAATCGAAGGCTTATTTGTCCCTAATTAACGGAAGACCATAGGGTATAGCAGAAACGACATAACTGTGAGTGGACAAAACGACAATGCTAAACTAATGGTTTGTCTCTGTCGTGTTTTCAAAAGTTCATGTATCACGTTAGCGATCATAAATGCTGTAACAACAAGAACACCCTGTCCCAATAACTGTTTTATTATTGCACAACTAAATTAGACATAATAGGTCGAACAGCGGCCAACTGTCTTCAGCTTAAATTAACATCAAAATCCGTTTATTGCACTTGTTCACTTTTTGTCCCCTGTTTAATGCAATATTATGCTTAAATCAGTTTTACAATGTTTTCCATTCCTACGCATTAGGCTTGCTGCCAGCACTCGCGCTCGACCGAAGCACCTTCTATGACGTCACGCAACAATATCTCGCTTTCGCGCGATTTCGTTCGCAGCGGCAAAAGTGTGACTTTGATCAGCTGTATCTCAGAAACCAGTCGTCGTATCAAGCTACTTTTTTCGCCAGAAATGTTCTTAAGTTATGAACATTTCTTAGTTTGATTATTAACATGTTTGATTTTTACGTGTCATATGCACTTTAAGTGGCCGATCATTTTTGATTTTATAAAAGGTCCCAGATCAACAAATTTTTATCAAAATTAGTCTCTGCACAAATGGTTTAGCCACCCCCTGGGGGCATTTGCCCCCCTTTTGGTCAATATTTTGGAAAAGCAACAAGAAATGGAACTGAATTTTGCAGAAAAATAAATCGTTTAACTGCCAACTCATTTGCATATTTGTGTAAGTCCCATCTCTTCTCTATGCAATGGCATTGTAGCGAACACAGCGTAATATTAATATGACACATGTATTATTGCCATTTCCCACGTACAAAAGGTCAAACCCAAACGTGGTGCAATACTAATTACAGACTTTTAAACAACCACCGCCCTGGCTCTAAAACAATAAAAGACTTTAAAATGCCGTAACCTGTTGGTCCTGTAAATAACTCGAAGTGTTTCTGAGATATTTAACAGTGTCTCGATGGCCTGAGCGGTTATTGAGTCTCTTCGATTGTTAAATCTGCTTCTGCCTCGTTCTCACCAGCAAACCGTTGATTCCAAATAAACAGTTTATTATCAGGCTATGGGAATAAATCCCAAGCCGGCGAATAGCTTGTAGAGTCTCAGTAATAATAGCAGTGTAACAGTAATACGATAGAACAAGTAGAATCAAATAGAATGAAATAGAATTAATTTACCGGTCTAACCTGGGCTCTTTAACGCTCTCCATTATGAGAGCTGATTGGTCAATAATGTCACGTGATATCATGAGGCGCTTGAAGTAATATAATACAAGAACATAGGTGTGATGTGACATAAGCATAGGAGAACATTTTATGTGGTAAACAGGATGTTGAATGAATCACTTTACTCGAGAATATTCGATGGCCCAATCATTTGGGTCACATTGTGGGATTATGCAGTACATGTGCAAAGCTGAGCGCAAAACATTACGCAATACAAGCACTGGTTTCTGTGACGTATGTTACACACGCAAAACATTACGCAATACAAGCACTGCTTTCTGTGACGTATGTTACAGTCCGGCCTGACATGCCTAACGGGCACATGTGACTTGTGTTCATGCTTTATATGGGCCATCTTGGCTTGCATGATTATTCCATTTTTCTTGTGGTTTCATTTGGACTGCTGCCGTACGTTTCAGCCATCTTAGTAAAACATTGTTTACCTGATTGGTGTTGGATATACGGAGTCAATAGAAGAACACGCGATAAACGCAACAGCATCAAATTTAGTTGCTTAAAAAGTGTCAAAGCCCTCCCCCAAGGCTGTTTATACCCCCCTGTTAGTCATATGATCTTCCAGGAGGCCCAACAAGTCCTTGCTCTGTACAGTCTCATCCAGGAGCAAAAGTTTTTTTCAACTTTGAAGAATACTAGGTGCCTATGTAAGTCACAAGTCACCAATTTAAAACGTCCTTTAGTGCGTGCCTTATTGTTACGTTTGCGTGTCGCTGCAAAACCAGTTTCTAATACAGTGCAACCCAGCTTCATATAATAATAATTGAAGTCTTCTTTCTTATATAATGTGTTCTGTTACAATGTCGATGGTGAGATGTGTTGATGGCGATTGGAATGGGAATGGCAACAGTGTTGGTCACGACAGACTGACCTGTTGTAATGACGTAAACAAATAACCAGGCAAAAAAAACTGCACAGTTGCTCTGAACAGCTTTCAGTAGAAAACCTTCTGATATAGAGCAGACATTTTAATTCTACACTTAATACGAAGCAATACATTAAAATTATAGAGCACTTAATCCAACTACACCTATGACTGTAGCAAGGTATGGACTTTCCCATAAGAATTGTTACTGAACAGTATTTCATAGTCATTGTTTATCTGCTACACCTTGTGTAGAATGGTCAGTGAAAAGAACGTCTATATTAAACCAGTCCGAAGTACAAAAGAAGGTTGAGGATCTTTGATGTTTCGTCCAGGGACGCTTAAATATTATAACGTTCAAAATACACATTAGTGTGTGGCTACGTTTTTTTCACGTTTTGACATAGCGCTAGCCGTAATTACGCGCACAAGCCCGATCGCTTTAACTACACGCCGCATTCCCAACTTTGTTGCTCACTTTCCCAATTTATGCAAAGTGCATGTGGCTTATATATAATAGCGATTGCTAGATTGCAAGTTAATTCAGTTTCAGTTTAAAGAAATCAACTAAATGAGACAGTACTGCAAATGTTAAATCTAAAATTTATCTAGTTGATGTGCAGGGACGTCAGGTTTTCAAAACGAAAACACTCCGTGTATCTCGACTCCTATGACTATCAAAAACATTTGCCACAGACTACCTTTGCGACCTTTTTGATTAGAATAAAACGATAACGAAACATACCTTGGATCACAACATATCACGTTAAAATGCAGCAACGAGATGAGTTATACTTCAATTGCATGACGTTTCCTTCTCCCTCTGTCTTAGTCCGCACTTAATTTATTCCTCTCTCTAGCTTATGGCCGTGGCGATATTTATGTGATCGAAATGAGAAAAAATACTAAAATGGACAGAATTATAAAAAAATGCAATGCCTTAATACGCCTGAAATATGTTCGGCGTCTCGTTAAAGCATGTTCCGGTTATTTTGTCGGACAGACACCCTGCCAAAGTACTGTAAATATATGATCGCTCCAGTGCGCAGGTCCTTACTTAGCAATTTCAGCTATCTTTTAGAGATTATTACATCCACTGGAATCGAAGTCAAGCTGGAACGAGCACAAAACTTGTCAGGCAACTGTCAAATTTTCGTAGGTGATCTCTACCACAATATTATCAAATCCCATCTGTTTGATTTTCTCGATGTTAATACGTCAATGGCTTGCCACAGTTTACAATTTCGCTTCTGAAAATAAACTTGGAATTGTAAACTATCTTTGAGTCATTGGTTCTAAAACCTCTGAAAGTATATCCGCTAGTGTGCGCTGCTGCTTCTTGTTTAAAATGTTGTATTTTAAAGGGGTCTCTTGCTTGGTAAAACAAATAATAATGAAGGGTAAAAATACAAGGTCGCTTTCATGGTAATGTCCGGACATACGAACATTTTGTAACAAATGTTTTTGCATTTTATGCCCGGCATTCCTACGTTTCATTGCGAACATTACAGAATGAGTATGTAACGCATTGAAAGCCCAAATCTTACAAATTGTTTCAGCTATCAAAATAATCCACTGACGTATTTTTTTACATTGGGCCCTTGGAATAATTCAAATATAAAAGACGCTTACATAACAAAGATTACAACTTTGAAAGTCACCTACTTTTCTAACATGAATATGTGTGGTGATGTATGTTGCAGTGAAAAACCACATGTCGTTCTGGTCAAGTTATATGCGGCCAGATATTATTAGGCTGCCTTATTTGGTTTTGGTAAATTGCTTTGGCCTATGTTCAAGTCATTGAAGACGTCCAAGTTAAAGTGACTGATGTTTGTGGTGACTTTCTCTAAAAAAAGCGAAGAGGCAAAGAATTGAATTGTGTACGTTAGGTCTGTACAGGAAGAAATTTGTTGAAGCGTAAATTTTCCTGGGGCGTATTGTTTTTTCTCATTTCACAGTAGGCTTATTGTGGTCTTATTGTGCAAATATTACATCTTAATCAAATTGTACGTACAAGCAGTAAATCCTTGTTCTCGCAAAGTGAATGCTCAAGACACAGTTGAAAATATGTAATATTTTGTTAAACTTAACACAATTGCCTTTAGTTTTAACCAAATTGGATCTTCATATATTGAAAATAAACTTTTTCAATGGTCTTTTTATTCTTCGCAGATTAGTTACAAGTAAAACACAACAGAATGTGATGTAGATTTGTCTTTACAAAAATTCCTTGAGTACATTCCGAAGAAACATGTCGTGTTGAAATAAAAGATGAAAGTTTTTTAGAATTTTAGTTGGTTTATATTGGAAGTATTCCCACTGCCCTTGAGTATTTTCAAGCAATCAAAATCAGTTGAGGCTTAACTTTTTTTTAAACCAATTTTTTTTTTGCACAAACATTGTATTTGTGGGGTATTTCCTGATATCACCCGATTTTGATAATTTAATTTAAATGCCTAGACTCAAATGCCTACGATGTCTATGCTTACAATGGGTTATTCGAGATGGTTCTTTTCAAACAATGAATCGAGCCATCTTTGTGCGGTGTCACTGTGCCATTGTGCAACATATTTCGTAAGACGAGTTCCCAAGTCCTGAAAATTTATTTAGGTAAGATTGGACTCTTTTTTAACCTTACAGCTTGGCTTTTATAACAACATCATAGCTAATTTATCTTTGTTAAAAAAATATAGTTAAAATATGTTGTTTGTTTTATGTGAAATATGATGGTGTTTGCTCAGGTAAAATTTATTTATACCTTTTACTCAAAACAAAACTTTCACTGCAGATATAGATTAGTTCTTTAAAACATAAATTTGTCAAGCAAAGTGAAGCCAGTAATATGAAATGTGTAAGCTGCATACAGTGACCCGGGCCTTGACGGCACTATTGGTTGAGCATTGCTTGGCCATAGTATTTCCACCTTGTTTTCTCCGTAAGGTTGCACCTAGTTTGGTGCCCTACGGATGACGGTGATTGTATAGTCACCACAAAGTGGAAGTCTTTGCTTGGCTGTTTGGCCAACAAAGTCGTCTGATAGTCACACCAGCTGCACTGATGAGACCTTGCAGGCCGAAACAGTGGCCATCTGTATGCAGCTTACACAATAAATATGTGAATTCAGAACAAATTTGTATGGAATGTACCACTGAAATGATTAAAGTACTTGGTGTAATATTCTGTTTTTTATTTACAATGTATTTTAGACAATACTGGATTGAGAAAATATCTTATGAAGTAAACTTTTGTTTGCTTTATTTTTTAGTTACTTGTTTCCAGACTGAAAAATTATGAGTTGCCATAAAAAAGACAAGCCTTACGTACCACCCATCAAAGATATAAAGTGGTGGTTTGAGGTATAACTTAAAATATTTTCACACAAAACATTTTTCTTAAGTTTTCCAGTTACATTTTTATAGGAGACAGCTGTTTTGTCTGCTGTTGTGTTTTTTTCACAATTTAAACGGCAGATTTGGTGTCAATGCTTTTCTGAAACACTAAACATTAGAAAACAATAGGATAGTTTGACCATGTCTTTGAATTCATATTTTTTTGTAGATCAAACTCTTTCATCAGAATATTTAACTAACATTTAAAATTAACAAAAACTAAACCCCTTTTTTTACTTTAGAATAATTATATTGTGACCAACAATGCGAATGACTGTATCTACAAGAACATGATGTTAGACCAGTTTTGCAAGCACTTCAGATTGGAAAAAGAAAGTAACCTGTCAGGAATCATTTTTGGAATTATTTCAAACAAGATTCTAAACAAGAACACAAAATACAAGTAAAATAAAAGTGCCTAGAAGAACATAATTACTCCTGGAAAAAATTAAATAAGCAAGCAATTATGGCAATTATAAGTCCTTTAGTCACACTTGTGCCATTGGTCAAATTGTTTGTTATTTTTGCATTCATGTTGAAATGTAAAAACCAACTTTGCTATAGTGTTTAACAAACTTAGTTTTTCAATATTTGTCTTGCATAGAAATACTTGTTTCAAACAGAAAACCGTCATGTAATTATGTAATATTTTGTTCAAAGGAGTGTGGTAACCAAAGGAAAATCTCCTAAACGCAGGCTTGTGTGTCTAAGGCTTGTTGGTGACATTAAGTCAGAAGCTACCTCAACCATTCATAAAGAGCACCAGTCCATCACTACTACTGCTAACGAAGCGTGTGTATTTGTTGTTCTGTTCTATACACTTTTGTTTCCCCTTCCATTTATGTTCTTACATAAATAATTTGTATGAAATGTTTGTTGTTGATTATAGTATGTTAACAGAAAATCATTCAAAAAGACAAAGTTCCAAACTGCAAGTAAACCGAAAAAAGAAACTGCGATAGAAGTATCAAGCAGCATGGCAAAAAACATCCTCCAACCGGACACTGATGATTATGACAAAATCAACCAGGGAAAAAACAAGTTTTTAGGTAGGAATCTGCAAAAAAAAATTTTTTGTAGACAAGAAATATTCTTCATGTTTGATCTTTTTTACCAAGCATTTTCTGACTTTATATAAGTGGGACACTTGTCCTTAGGAAAATGTTGTAATTATGTGCCCAAAAAATATATATACATTTAGTTTTTTCGGAAATACATTAGCTTGCAGTAATTTTTTTGTAAAAAATTTATATATAATTTTAGAATCTTTTGAGTACAACTGCAGCAGTATGTCAACAAAAGATATTTTATGCCTTCCAAAGCCTGTGATAAAGAAAAATCTCAGACAGATTGTTATAGATGGAAGGAATGTAGCCTGTGGGTAGGTCATAACTCGTAATGTTCCATTGTCCAAAGTTAAACAATTATTATTTTGTGAACAGGTATACAAAAAGTAAGTCAATTTTCTGTCGGGCTATTGTACTTTGTGTCCGGTATTTTCAATATCGTGGTCACCATGTGACTTGTTTTGTTCCTGAAGAGTATTTATGGAAAAGCCAAAATGGAGTCATTGAACAGTTTGTGAGTGTGACTTTTGGATTTTAGCTACCCTGGATACAGATGTGTTCTCTTCTTGATGAAATTTAGTTTATTCTTTAAGTGTTTTGTGTTACAAATACTGCACACTAAAAGCAAATAATTTTTTGAAAACAGGCTTTGATTGAACTCTACGAACAGGATATAGTCGATACACCCAATGGTTGCTGCAATGACTAGTAAGTAAATGAATAGATTGTTTTAATAGATGTGTTTGATAGCAGGTTGTAAAATCAGGTTTCTGTTATTTATTGTGCAAGCAACTTTACTTCAATCTCATCAATACCTGCTTTGACACATCTACTTTCATGTCACATAATATCTTACTTAAATCAATTCTATTGTGATAATGTTGTTCATTACAAAAATAACAGCCTAATTGTGACATAGAAATTTTATTTACCGAAATATTTCCCTGTCACATTTTAATATACTTACTATAACTCTTTGTGTAACAGCTCTGTTGTGCAACTGGCACATGAATGCAATGGAGTGATTGTGTCCAACGACAAGTACAGAGATTTGCTGCCTGATAAACCTGAGTGGAGCGAAACTATTCAAAGAAACAGGCTTAGATTTCTGTGGGTCAAAGATAAGTTCATGCCACCAAAAGATCCCCTGGGAATAAATGAGCCATTACTCGATGAATTTCTTTCTCTTCCAATCAAAGGTATATTTCCAAGATAAAAAATATATTTGAAAAATATATATTGTAGAATTCTGCACAGTGTCAATGCAGTTATATATTCAATATGGCTCATTTGCTTCTAAGATATATTCTACTTTTGCATAACTTTTTTTTTAGATATAAGCAATAGAGAGAGACTGGAAAAGTATTTGGACCATAAAGAGGACAATGAAATTGGCGTAGTAAAAGATTTTATTAAACTACTGCTCATTAAAACCAAAATTAGGTGGTATGACGAACAACAAACAGATTTATATGTTGCTGATTTAATTAAAAAATTGGAAGAGTTCAAAGGAAACAGAAAAGGTTTGAGTGAATATCATGTAAAACGTTTTTGTGAATTAATCATTGCATCAGCAATCTCTCTTTCCAACTGCGATGAAAAGAATTGGTCTGAGAAAACAGTTAAGTTTTTGTTTTTTTTAAGCAAATTTGCAGCCGCTGTTGGCAATTTTTTGCCAGCCATTGAGGCAATTAGTCTTGCAGTCATGGTATCCAATTGCAACAAAAGTACAAAATGCACATTAAAAACCAATTTGAATAATTTAAAAAACAATTTAAAAAAAAAAGGAAAATTTTTTTCAATCATGAAGGTGATAAAATTTACTTTTTGTTTTGTCATGCATTTTGAACTTTGTAATAATTAATATTATTGTGCCATTTTTGGACATTCCATTTGAGCATTCTATTTCTGTATTTATTTTGTAGTTTGCATTGAGCTATTCATTTTCCCTTCTGTGCTAAGAAAGTGTACACCAGAATCAATAAAATATAAACTACCAAAAAGAATAAATTGTGGGTCATAATTTGAGAATACCACACGCTTCAAATGTACACAGCTACAAAAACAGGTTTCGCACTGTAGCGAACATGTTAACATTTTATTCATAAAATATACTATTTTGACTTGGTTTATAAATTTTTAAACTGTCTCAGGAAAGTTGCTTTGGTTGCCCCCTGGGACTGTTTTTGCTATCCTATAGGACATAAGATCCTCCTGGAGGCTCCTCAGATCCTTGCTGTGTCTTGTCCGATGCAGCTGCAGTCAGTTTTTTTCTCTTTGAATAGTACCAGTAGATCTTCATGGGTCACCGACCACAGGAATTGTGGTGAGCAAACAAGCAAATCACTCAAAACTTGGGGATTTATTACTGATATGGGGCCTTAAAGTGCATATGACACGGCCATGACAACTTTGCGTAAAACTAAAGGTACATCTACAAGAAACATATATCCAAAGTTTTACGGTTCTACGTAAACTAAAAAATGTAGAAAATTGCACGAAAAGTAACGGCGACCAAAAATCGTAAACCTTTTGCGCTGAGGAGAAAAGGACATCACATAAGGCGCTTGCGTCGAAAAAATGCATTGTTTAGATAGGAGAAGGCGCCTGTTTTTGTAGATATCGAATAGTTTCAAACATAGGAGAATCCACAGATTACGTTACCTTAAAGGTCAGGACAGGGTTTTGCATCACACAAAAATTTGGCATTGTGACGTCACGAATCGAAGGCTTATTTGTCCCTAATTAACGGAAGACCATAGGGTATAGCAGAAACGACATAACTGTGAGTGGACAAAACGACAATGCTAAACTAATGGTTTGTCTCTGTCGTGTTTTCAAAAGTTCATGTATCACGTTAGCGATCATAAATGCTGTAACAACAAGAACACCCTGTCCCAATAACTGTTTTATTATTGCACAACTAAATTAGACATAATAGGTCGAACAGCGGCCAACTGTCTTCAGCTTAAATTAACATCAAAATCCGTTTATTGCACTTGTTCACTTTTTGTCCCCTGTTTAATGCAATATTATGCTTAAATCAGTTTTACAATGTTTTCCATTCCTACGCATTAGGCTTGCTGCCAGCACTCGCGCTCGACCGAAGCACCTTCTATGACGTCACGCAACAATATCTCGCTTTCGCGCGATTTCGTTCGCAGCGGCAAAAGTGTGACTTTGATCAGCTGTATCTCAGAAACCAGTCGTCGTATCAAGCTACTTTTTTCGCCAGAAATGTTCTTAAGTTATGAACATTTCTTAGTTTGATTATTAACATGTTTGATTTTTACGTGTCATATGCACTTTAAGTGGCCGATCATTTTTGATTTTATAAAAGGTCCCAGATCAACAAATTTTTATCAAAATTAGTCTCTGCACAAATGGTTTAGCCACCCCCTGGGGGCATTTGCCCCCCTTTTGGTCAATATTTTGGAAAAGCAACAAGAAATGGAACTGAATTTTGCAGAAAAATAAATCGTTTAACTGCCAACTCATTTGCATATTTGTGTAAGTCCCATCTCTTCTCTATGCAATGGCATTGTAGCGAACACAGCGTAATATTAATATGACACATGTATTATTGCCATTTCCCACGTACAAAAGGTCAAACCCAAACGTGGTGCAATACTAATTACAGACTTTTAAACAACCACCGCCCTGGCTCTAAAACAATAAAAGACTTTAAAATGCCGTAACCTGTTGGTCCTGTAAATAACTCGAAGTGTTTCTGAGATATTTAACAGTGTCTCGATGGCCTGAGCGGTTATTGAGTCTCTTCGATTGTTAAATCTGCTTCTGCCTCGTTCTCACCAGCAAACCGTTGATTCCAAATAAACAGTTTATTATCAGGCTATGGGAATAAATCCCAAGCCGGCGAATAGCTTGTAGAGTCTCAGTAATAATAGCAGTGTAACAGTAATACGATAGAACAAGTAGAATCAAATAGAATGAAATAGAATTAATTTACCGGTCTAACCTGGGCTCTTTAACGCTCTCCATTATGAGAGCTGATTGGTCAATAATGTCACGTGATATCATGAGGCGCTTGAAGTAATATAATACAAGAACATAGGTGTGATGTGACATAAGCATAGGAGAACATTTTATGTGGTAAACAGGATGTTGAATGAATCACTTTACTCGAGAATATTCGATGGCCCAATCATTTGGGTCACATTGTGGGATTATGCAGTACATGTGCAAAGCTGAGCGCAAAACATTACGCAATACAAGCACTGGTTTCTGTGACGTATGTTACACACGCAAAACATTACGCAATACAAGCACTGCTTTCTGTGACGTATGTTACAGTCCGGCCTGACATGCCTAACGGGCACATGTGACTTGTGTTCATGCTTTATATGGGCCATCTTGGCTTGCATGATTATTCCATTTTTCTTGTGGTTTCATTTGGACTGCTGCCGTACGTTTCAGCCATCTTAGTAAAACATTGTTTACCTGATTGGTGTTGGATATACGGAGTCAATAGAAGAACACGCGATAAACGCAACAGCATCAAATTTAGTTGCTTAAAAAGTGTCAAAGCCCTCCCCCAAGGCTGTTTATACCCCCCTGTTAGTCATATGATCTTCCAGGAGGCCCAACAAGTCCTTGCTCTGTACAGTCTCATCCAGGAGCAAAAGTTTTTTTCAACTTTGAAGAATACTAGGTGCCTATGTAAGTCACAAGTCACCAATTTAAAACGTCCTTTAGTGCGTGCCTTATTGTTACGTTTGCGTGTCGCTGCAAAACCAGTTTCTAATACAGTGCAACCCAGCTTCATATAATAATAATTGAAGTCTTCTTTCTTATATAATGTGTTCTGTTACAATGTCGATGGTGAGATGTGTTGATGGCGATTGGAATGGGAATGGCAACAGTGTTGGTCACGACAGACTGACCTGTTGTAATGACGTAAACAAATAACCAGGCAAAAAAAACTGCACAGTTGCTCTGAACAGCTTTCAGTAGAAAACCTTCTGATATAGAGCAGACATTTTAATTCTACACTTAATACGAAGCAATACATTAAAATTATAGAGCACTTAATCCAACTACACCTATGACTGTAGCAAGGTATGGACTTTCCCATAAGAATTGTTACTGAACAGTATTTCATAGTCATTGTTTATCTGCTACACCTTGTGTAGAATGGTCAGTGAAAAGAACGTCTATATTAAACCAGTCCGAAGTACAAAAGAAGGCTGAGGATCTTTGATGTTTCGTCCAGGGACGCTTAAATATTATAACGTTCAAAATACACATTAGTGTGTGGCTACGTTTTTTTCACGTTTTGACATAGCGCTAGCCGTAATTACGCGCACAAGCCCGATCGCTTTAACTACACGCCGCATTCCCAACTTTGTTGCTCACTTTCCCAATTTATGCAAAGTGCATGTGGCTTATATATAATAGCGATTGCTAGATTGCAAGTTAATTCAGTTTCAGTTTAAAGAAATCAACTAAATGAGACAGTACTGCAAATGTTAAATCTAAAATTTATCTAGTTGATGTGCAGGGACGTCAGGTTTTCAAAACGAAAACACTCCGTGTATCTCGACTCCTATGACTATCAAAAACATTTGCCACAGACTACCTTTGCGACCTTTTTGATTAGAATAAAACGATAACGAAACATACCTTGGATCACAACATATCACGTTAAAATGCAGCAACGAGATGAGTTATACTTCAATTGCATGACGTTTCCTTCTCCCTCTGTCTTAGTCCGCACTTAATTTATTCCTCTCTCTAGCTTATGGCCGTGGCGATATTTATGTGATCGAAATGAGAAAAAATACTAAAATGGACAGAATTATAAAAAAATGCAATGCCTTAATACGCCTGAAATATGTTCGGCGTCTCGTTAAAGCATGTTCCGGTTATTTTGTCGGACAGACACCCTGCCAAAGTACTGTAAATATATCCACACACGCATTAATAACGCGTAATCTACTGTATTCAATAATTGCTGCTAATTTTATTCAAATTTGATACATAGGCTATTGCGTTGTTTTGTCACAGCAAGAATGCTGGGAATTTAACAAATAATTACAATTTGTTGCAATTAATGTGGTTTAAATAAAATATAGTGCTGTAAGTCTGAAAATAAATAACAAAATTTTTTTTGACATATTTAAAGAAACTACCTGCATTCGTCCAAGTTTGTGTGTCTAGGTCTTATAATAACCTGCAAAAGGTGAAGAGGATAGACAGCCTATACACGGTTTATTTAAAGTTCTCACTATTTTTTTCCAAAAAAACCTTAAAAAATGACAAAGTACACTAAATCCTATCCACGCAGAAGTGTTTCTTGCTAATACGTGACAATAAGGCATGATCGCTCCAGTGCGCAGGTCCTTACTTAGCAATTTCAGCTATCTTTTAGAGATTATTACATCCACTGGAATCGAAGTCAAGCTGGAACGAGCACAAAACTTGTCAGGCAACTGTCAAATTTTCGTAGGTGATCTCTACCACAATATTATCAAATCCCATCTGTTTGATTTTCTCGATGTTAATACGTCAATGGCTTGCCACAGTTTACAATTTCGCTTCTGAAAATAAACTTGGAATTGTAAACTATCTTTGAGTCATTGGTTCTAAAACCTCTGAAAGTATATCCGCTAGTGTGCGCTGCTGCTTCTTGTTTAAAATGTTGTATTTTAAAGGGGTCTCTTGCTTGGTAAAACAAATAATAATGAAGGGTAAAAATACAAGGTCGCTTTCTTGGTAATGTCCGGACATACGAACATTTTGTAACAAATGTTTTTGCATTTTATGCCCGGCATTCCTACGTTTCATTGCGAACATTACAGAATGAGTATGTAACGCATTGAAAGCCCAAATCTTACAAATTGTTTCAGCTATCAAAATAATCCACTGACATATTTTTTTACATTGGGCCCTTGGAATAATTCAAATATAAAAGACGCTTACATAACAAAGATTACAACTTTGAAAGTCAGCTACTTTCCTAACATGAATATGTGTGGTGATGTGTGTTGCAGTGCAAAACCACATGTCGTTCTTGTCAAGTTATATGCGGCCAGATATTATTAGGCTGCCTTATTTGGTTTTGGTAAATTGCTTTGGCCTATGTTCAAGTCATTGAAGACGCCCAAGTTAAAGTGACTGATGTTTGTGGTGACTTTCTCTAAAAAAAGCGAAGAGGCAAAGAATTGAATTGTGTACGTTAGGTCTGTAAAGGAAGAAATTTGTTGAAGCGTAAATTTTCCTGGGGCGTATTGTTTTTTCTCATTTCACAGTAGGCTTATTGTGGTCTTATTTTACAAATATTACATCTTAATGAAATTGTACGTACAAGCAGTAAATCCTTGTTCTCGCAAAAGAGCTAACGTTTTGCTGAAACAAATACACGGTTTAGATAAAGTGTGATTTTACCGGTATACGCCGTTTAGTTGGACTTGCTCTTTGTTTTTTTTTAATAAACCAGGGCTCAGACAACAATGCTTATCAAACGCAACATCCGTGATAAATGCTGTTCCATTCCCAAATTGAACCAGGTAAAAAGCACGTGACTAGATGATTTGATGACGTAATTTCCTGGAAATTGTCGCCAATACTCACTCACCATCGGCAAATAGTGACTCATGTGATGGCAAAATTGGTCGGCGTCGGCCACATACGGTTGCCCTTGGATGACCCTGAAGTTGTTTTTTAGTTGTTGTAGCAACCATGTGTACAGAGCGTTCTTCGTAGCAGATTCCCCACGATTTTCCCTTCAACAAAAATTTTCTGAGGAAACTTATTTCGCATTCCGCTCCTTTCGGATAAACTGTGCGAGTTTTTTTTGTGTGTAACTTTCGCTGCATTCTAAGTTTCTTTATATTGTTAGAAAGAGAAATAAACAAAACAATTAAATCTTGGGTCTGCTGAATGTGAAAACCATTTTTTCATTTTTTGACGTGAATCTTCTGGTACCAAACACCAAACGGAGGTTTCCATCGTGGAACCAAAACCGATTTGGACTCACTTTAATAATCTTATTGTAAGCACACAATAAATCCAACTGCCTTCTTTCTCCTCCAAACATGTCCAGATTTTCAAACGGAACTTTGCTGACATGAGCCAACTGCAAACGTATCAGATTGTCTAGGTTCGGTTCCAAATTACTTTCATGGATTCCTATTCTGCTTAGGTAGGAATTTACGTCCATTACTGCGCTGAATGTTTTTGTGCTTGCTAACAACTACAGAAATAATTTGCAACATTCAACACCGCGGAGGGTTGAAAGTACAAAAAATGACACCGGAAACGATTCACACGAAAAAATAAACTATTGTGATTTCGTGTACTACGTAGGATTTCTTCAATGAGTGAATAAATTTACTAAATTTAAGTTTCTAATAACTACTTGGGACAAACCACCCACTGAATTCTTACGGCTTAACAAACTGACTTTCAGCATTGCTTAGCACCCCTACTTATTTAACACCAAATCTGATACAAAACAGTTTTATTTCTGTTCTCACACATACATGTTGTTCAAAACGTAGTCACTGTTCGTCACAGTTGGAAGTTGAATTGAGCAAGCTTTGGTAAACACGCAAAAATCCCAAAGAATCCAAGCCCATGTTTTAATTCCATGTTTCAGTAGCAATTATGTGCTTGAAAAAAATTCCCGCTAAACATTTTCAGGTAGTCTATTCGCTCAAGAAGATTTTAGGTAAATATTTACTTACAGGCATAAATGCATTCGTGTGACACATGTATTAGACACAATAAGCAATTGCTAACAACAGGATGAATTCGAAAAAAATTCAGAAATATATATTTGGGTATCGTAAGTTCCTCATTGGATTTCTTAATTTTAAAACTATATTTGAGTCGTTGGTTCTAAAACCTTTACGCAGGCATCCGCCAAGAGGCGCTGGTGCTTCTTGTACGATGGATAGCCGTCTCAGGCGGGCGATTGGTGACATCAGTTTAGCGCCCGACCGATATACCAAGTAGAAAACCTGATCTGGATTCGTACCCAAGATATCCTGGGATCGAATCTCGTTGTGGTAAAAAAATATAATAATGAAGGGTACAAATAGTAAGTCACTTGATTTTTAATGTTCGGGCATGCGGTCGCCATGTAACAAATGTATTAGCAGCCTATATGCCCGGCATTCCTATGCTCTGTAAGTATCCAACTCACTGAAATCTTAAATGTTGCCTCGTGTTTTGAGCACTCAGAATAATCCACTGACTTGTTTTGGCCGAAGAGTTCGTACGACGAAGTGTGTGGGCAAAAAAAGAAGAAGGTAAAAGGCACAACAAAAATGGAATGAAGAACATGCTATACGCTTGATTCCATACCTCTGTGGTTATATCGGTGCTGATGCCATTTCATGTTTAATGTTTCCTGTTATTGTGCGTAGTAACTTTAAAGTTTTACACAATTGTGTACAAAATAGAAGTGATGTGATTTGAAACCAAGCCACTACGTAAATGTCAAATTTAAATACACACAGTGAATTAATAATTCGGCGATTATGAGTAACACAACACAGTAACGCAATACAAATACACAGTGAGTGCCCTGTATATTTCAGGTAATACAGGAATTGCAAGACAAATATTTAGAAAGCTAACATCAGGGTTTCGTAGTAACACGCCCACTTTACACGCGCCCCTTTTTGGTGTGCGTCATCCAATCATATCAGAGCAAAATAAACAAACCACGTTCAGACAGTAGTTTTATGGTAATTTTGCCTTCGGCTAAGTCTTGGTGACTAATATTACCATCAGCCGCGCTACGTTGGGCCCTGGAAATACTCCAAGTCTAAAGGACGCTTACACCACAAAGATTATAGCACTTTAAAGTAAGCTGCTTTATACTAAATACGCATTAGGCTTTTTCGAAATGAATATGCGCGAGTGTGTATTGCAGTGAAAACCACATGTCATTCTTGTTAAGTTACAAGCGATTCCAGGTACGAGACCAGATCTTAAGCCCATTTCGGCTGCCCAAGTGGTTTTATAATATGGCTCGGTCTAAGTTCAAGTCATTGGAGGAGCCCAAGTTAAAGGTGATCGACTGTGGTTTGTGCGTTTCATGGTGACTTACATAAGTGTGGGGTAATTCCCTCGCAAACACAAAGAGGCGAAGAATTGAATTGTCTACGTCAGGTATATTCTAAAAGAAATTGTCGAAGCGTAAATTTTCCTGGAGCATATTGTAAGGCCTTCATTTCTCAGTAATTCTGGTTTTATTTTACCAAAGTTGTATCACTTTTGATAGCCATAAACAGTTTAAGTCATTCTTAGTAGTACTGTGCTGGTAACTTTGTGAAAACATTCCATTCTAGAGTGATATTGGTAAAGTTTGCTTATCCGCGGTTAAACACGTTGGCTGTTAGTAAGGAGAATTATCGTACGGTTAATACGGCGACGCGACGACCTTCTTTCCTACGAACGAATCGACCCTGCTTTGTGCGTGTGTAAAGCGTGATGGCGTGGTACCGTAAGACCGCGTGAAACGACCGCTTTGCCTTCGTCTAAAATACTTCATGGGACTCGAAAGGTGTAAGTGGAAGCGAAATTAACGAGTCGTTGTTTTGTTGTTTAACCATTAATATTGGCTGAACCAAGACTGCGTGCGTAGTAAATGGCTGCTCCGGTAATCAGTTTAACAGCTGTTGTTGTGCTGAATGCGCTGCCACTGCTGTATTAATTAAACAGTATTGATTAAAGCAAGACTGGTTTTCTTTCTACGGCCAACCAACGCATAAAAGTTGTGGGCTGTGTGTTTGTTTTTGGTATGGTTACAATTTTAACATTTTGAAATACTGCAAGATAAGGTATAGCCTAATTGTAGTGTGTGAATGGAACCAAAGTGGTCAACTGAAGTTGGAAAGCTGATTTTTTGAATTGATGTTTATGTTTGTGTGTTTTGCTGAATGAACTTAAAATTGTGTATGTGATAATAAAAAGTTTGAAAGATCTTTTAAATAATTTGTCTGAATTGACAACAAATTTCTTTGTAAATATAAAAAACAAACTTGTTTTACAATGGTTTACATAATATTTACCTATTTAGCTTTGATAGTCATTTGTGCAAAGTTTATCAAAATGGGCATTGGGCCTTGCCTGCAGTTAAAGAAATTTAAGCGTACTCTGATTCTGATTATCACTCCAATACTGCTTTTGCCGTTGCTGATATTCCCCCCACCAGATCTACAAACAGTAAGTTAGTTGTAATTATCTCTAAATACAGGTGTTCCAATAAAGTCAACTGAAAATTTGTTTGTTAAAGGAGCTAGCATGTGCGTACACGATTCTATTGATGGCAATCTACTGGGTGAGCGAGGTTGTGCCCCTTGCCGTCACTGCACTTCTACCACTGGTACTCTACCCCATGCTTGGTGTAGTAACAGCAAAAAGGGTATGTTGTGTAAAGTATGTCTGGTTTGCACAAAATTTTTAAACATATTATTGGCAGTAAAAAGTCATTAAATACTACATTATCTTTTTCCCATTTTAGATTTACATATGTCTTAATTTTGTATTTGTTGTTCTTAGACTAGCGTTCAATATCTGAAAGATGTGAATGTCCTTTTTCTTGGCGGGTTGGCTGTTGCCGTGGCAGTTGAACACTGGAATCTTCACAAAAGAATTGCCCTGAAAGTGTTGACATTTGTGGGAGCAAAGCCAAGATGGTAGGAGATTTAAATTTTTTGTGTTACTAGTTCAAATTTCCATAATGTTTTGAAATACCTTCCACATATTTTTAAACTAGAAACAATAAATTTAGAAGAGTAGCCTGTAATTGGATACCGCCCTATTCAATTTGAGCTCACTTAAAGACATTCTTTGAAACACACATTGCACTGAAATAGATTACATTGAGAGCTGGCGGTTGTTTTGGGATTTGGAAGTGATTTGAAAGCCATAACATGCTTACGTAAAAGCATATGTTGGTAGTCCACCCATAAATAACCAAGCATTTACTAATAAAAGGAAGTACACAATTCGGTTGGCATAAACCACTCCCCAGTTTCCCGGAAAGCTGGCCTGGGCTTATCGCAGTCATTCTGAGTAACTTGCAAATACAGAGTTTCCTTCAAACTGTTCCAAGTGTACCTACTTTTGAACGGGGCGGTTTAACTCTGCATCAAAGTAGGGAAATTCTTGTGCCGTAAAACTTTCTACTACGCCACTGGAAAGTTTATAAAAGAGATAATATGGAAGAAAAATGTGGGCGTTCAATAAATCTACTCATTTGAATGACGTCACTCGCGAGTAAACGCACGCGCTATTTGTGAATGTGACCCGACGACTCCAAAGGAAACGAGGCACACCTTAGACACGCCCACTTTTTTTAACCAATCACCGGCGTCGCAAGGCAAACCGCAGACGGTGAGTTATGCGGATGGGTACTGAAGGACGTTCGACGTCCTCGCTGCATCCTTAAAGCCAGCGTCCTTTTAGCTTGTTCTGCAAGGTCTCGTAAACTACGTGACGATGTTGATAGTGGGCGTACCTTGAAGCTGGCTGAAAGGTTTGTGATTTGATTGTGTGTTAAACCGGTTAATCGAGTTTTAAAAAACTTGCTCACAACACCCGGCGCAAAATATCCCGAACTGGTCATACGGAGTGTCTCTTGAAAAAAAGGTGGTAGTTTTTCCGTTTTCCTAACAAACAAAAATTTAAATCGCTTTAAATGAAATAGACAAAAATTCCAAAACTTGGGTAGATTTCATGTACTACAACAGCGTACACGCTCTTTCCAACAATATGTGATCACACAACACGTGAAAAATCTCTTTGAAAGTTATTTTTACAAAACAGAGCTCCGTGTCCGTAACGCGCTGCTGTTTCGAGTCACATAATTTCGGTTTCATTTGTGAAGCTATACCAATAGTGACGTTTTGTAAGTCATTGTGTAAAGGGTATGCATTATTAACGAGCCTGAACTGGCTATGGACGGGGAATGTGCTTCTCCCCAGTGTTTGAACTCCACAATGACGCACGCTTTTTTTGTAGCAGACAGATTTGAATCGGTTCAAAGCGCGCATAAAGTCGTGATTTCGGCCACAATTGTCGCACTGCCATCTTTATCAATGACGCCCTATCCAAACTTAGCGTCCCCGAATGAAAAGGTGCCGACAATAGGGCTACTGTTTACTGTTAAGCTACTCCACAATGACAACGTCATTGACTGGACCCCCCCTTTATACGCTCCATGAATTCCACCAACGGAATCTTTATTAAACCTCTGATTGTCCTTTATTGCAATTTCTCAAGGTCACAGAGAAAACCAATGTCCTTTGTTTAAACTGCTCATCGATACGACATTGGAGATTAAATTTTATTGCTCAAAAGTAAAATTCCGATGAATCACTGCAACGAAAGATGACGTGACGTTGACGTCATTGCTACGTCAGTGGTTGGTAATATAAGCAAGTGTCGCCTAATGAATTCTTGGAGCTGATGGATTTGTTGTTTTTCTGTTGCCAAAGGCAAACTTAAAGGTTTTTAGTTTTTAGATTTTACAATTTCCTGGTCCGCAATAGATGAAAGATTTTTTTTACCGAACCATTGTCGAAATGATTGTCACAAATATAAACCTTTCCTCCCTCATCAGTTGTGATTTAAATCTAGAGGATATGACCCGTTTCCTGGGAACTGCCGAAACGATTGGTGTTGGGACTTACCTGGTCTTTTCTTGCTTCTATTCCTCTGTAGTAGACACTGATTTATGAACAAATTCATTTCAGATGTTGTGTTTTACCAAATAAACTTCTTCACTTCCTCTTTCGGTTCCTTGCAGTTGGAAGCTCCGTTGCTTTTTGATGATATTCCGTATTTATTTGTGCGAAACAATCTTTATTAGAAGGAGTTCAAGCACCATTTTTTGACAAGATTTTCCTTTATTCCTAAAATACATGACTCATAAATATTACAAAAAAACAAATGGAAACAGCCAGAAAAAAAATTGCCGGTGTTCGAATTTCAAATGCTTCCATACTCAGGGACTTTCCCTTAACTGTTCGCGCATGCGTGGGTTATTGAAGTTAATTATGTCACATCGTGACCCGGCGTTTTATCGCGTATGCTTCCTTCCGCACCGGGCAGCTTCCGGTCCGTGTTAAGGCTTCCAGTTGGTATGCAGCGTCGAACACGTACACAGACAACCCTTCTAACTCACCCAACAGGTGATCGTACGCTCGATAAACATCTACGAGAAGCGTTACAAACCCTAGACACGTGTGTACTTGTTTAACCTTGCGATTTATGCCTTGCCTCACGTACACTAACCCCAGTCATGTACCCAGGGTTGCTTTACCGCCGACGTTGCTCGAAAAAATGTTTTGTTGGGCTTTGGGTATAGTTTTTTGAAGATTGTATGAGAGTTAAAGATAAGAAACGATCTTACGAAACGTGAGTTTTCCAATATGTTTAGTCTCCATACGAAGCCTGGCTTACTTTTGTATGCGACCAAATTTTAGTTAAATTGTTCGAAACTTTCCCATTCTTTGCAAGAACAATTTCTTCGTTTTTGGGTTTTTCAAAATTGATGATAAAAAAATCTCAATGGAAACTGAGCAGTTTGGTTGGATGTGCTTGAAGCAAAAACCGCCAAACTCGCCCGCGGCGACTATTGTGCACCAAAAACAAAGCGAATACACTTTAAAAATAGACTGAGGCGCAAGAAGCCACGACCTTAATTGCTACCCAGCTGCACATGCCGACCTTTATTGGCCGCTTGAGGAGCTCTTTGAAATCCTTTCCTTTCTGCTCCCTGAGGGTTTTGGCGGGATTAAAATGGGTTCAAAAACTTCAACTAGGCGTTGTCGCGACGTTGGAGGTTACATTGGGTCGAATCGTGACTGGTCTTTGTGGGACACGCCCCCTTCACACCCACTTTCATTTCCGTGAAATTTTTCGTTTTAAGTAAACAAAGTGGTTGCTATAGACATACAGCATATCATACACGTTGAACTATTGCAAGCATTTACATGACACAGTCAGAAGGATTTTTTTATAGTTTATTGGACTTTTTATCTTTTCTCAGTTAAAATGCCCAACACTGGTTATTACTAAACTATTTCAATCAAAATTGATGTAGATTAAACACGTATTTGTCTGAAAGCAGGGTATTTTCCAGGTAAAGTCAACACAGTTTCGATTGCCAAATTTAAACTATTTCTGCATCAAAAAATATCAAAAAGCATTTTTTTTGACATTTAAAAAAAAGAGAAATTTAACATATTTTCTGCTTCTACTTTCCAGGCTATTGTTTGGGTTCATGGCAACAACTGCTTTTCTGTCCATGTGGATTAGCAACGTTGCTACAACGGCAATGATGATTCCCATTGCTCAAGCGGTACTTGAGGAGCTTACAAGTGAAGGGGTACGATTTCTGTTCATGTTGTCTGCGTTAAACAAACATAGCGGCATCCGCTTCCACTACACGATGGCATTCCAGTGTATATTTAACCTTAGGCCTATTTATTATGTTTGAATAGGAAATACCTTTACTAGATGCAAATCATTTTTAGTCATAAAACATTTGTTTGCAATGACTAAGCTGGAGTTGGACACACATAAGCTATGCCCCGATACTCTTTTTACATGTTAGAATAATAATAAAAAAAATTTAGTGTGTTAATTGGAAATGTCAAAATTAGAAGCAACTTAGTTTGAGAATGTAGTAAGTAGAATTAACTTTAAATTAATCCCAGATCAAAGCAATACATTAAATAGGTGAAGATTGCTTTTGGAAGCGCAAAATGTATTTCACATATCAAAATAAAGATGTTTGTTTGCAATTAAACTAATTAGCTGATGCCAAGGCACAAACTGAACCATTTCTTTTTGTTTAGGATGTTGAACAGGGTAGTAAGTCTAGCAGCGGTTCATCAACGCCACCTGGTGACGGCAATCACCAAAAAATAGTTCGATCGAAACCTCATCCACAAACATTGCCTTTAGGTAATTATATTTCGATATTTAAAGTGCTAAAAATACCCATATCACGTTACTTCCTTAGTAGACTGTTATAGAGGTGTCACAAAACAAATTATGTATTGCTCATTAATCAAGTGACGATATGTCGGAACGCACATTCTTGACGAGAGGATGTTTTGATTGCGATTTGACTCCTTTGACTTTACAATACTATTTTAGGAACATTACCGTTTTTCTTGTTTTAAGACCTGGGTGGGTGTTTTAGCCTATGATGTACATAAATAACAGGATAATTGTGAAAGGTGCGTAAAACATTTAATCGGTAAAATTCTGACAAAGCAATGGTAAAAGTCATGTCTTAACATAGCTTGGCCTTTATAAACTTGTTGTTGATGAATTCCTTGTTGCAATCTTGCAATGGTAGAAGCTTAAGTTTTCTCATTCAACACAGAAAATTTAATCTGACAAATTACCTCCCACAGTTTAACACATTGTGTGGAGCGGATTTACATGACAAAATTTAGTATAAGGTTTCCGGTGGTATCATAAATAGAACAACAGTTGTACATAGTTGTACATGTGTCCTCTGACATGTGTTGCAGACACCACCTGGTAGTCACGCCCAATGCCACAATGCCCCACGTGCCTGTGGTGTGTGGGCTCGCGTCAGCGGCACGCCTGTATCATGCGCTGAACATTGGTACGTCAAGCACTGTAGTAAAAACATTGCGGGAGACACGTGTTGTATCAAATATCCTAATTAGTCTGTGTTTTTGTAACAATACCAGACAATTCCCCATTGTTAGGACAAAGGCTCATTGAGACTTAAGGACTTTTGTGTTGTGTGACCTTATCAACATTTCGGACGTTTTACCCTCTCCTTGTGAAATGTGATCCCTACACTGTAGACTAATTTTACCTTTTATGGCTCTGGCTGTACCTAACTACAAAGGTCACCATATGCACCAAGTTGAACTTTATTTTACCAAATTATAAAGGTAATTTACTATTTAAATGCAATAATTAATCACCTAAACATTAAACCCCCGAGAAAAATTCCCCATGTACCTGCAGTGTATCTGGAATACTTTAATTCAACCAGTGGCAAATGTACTTTCTGTCTTGGACTTAATCTTATTTTGCCGATTTTTAGGCAATAACCGAAATGAGTTTGAGAAGTTACCAGACCAAGCGTCACCTACTACACCCAATGGAAGTTACTACACCTCGGTCATGAATGAAAAACTCAGGTTTGATTTACATGTCTTTGAGGAACTGTTGCGAAACTGCTTGTTTGGTATTGCAATTATAAACTGGTTAACTATTAAAATTATAAGATAAGCAAAGTGGAGCCAATAATATGAATTGTGTAAGCTGCAGATAGATGGCCACTGTTTCGACCTAAAAGGTCTCATCAGTGCAGCTGGTGTGACTTTCAGACGACTTTGCTAACCAAACGGCCAAGCAAAGACTTCCACTTTGTGGTGACTGCACTGATGAGACCTTTTAGGTCGAAACAGTGGCCATCTGTCTACAGCTTACCCTATTAAAATTATGTTTTTTTTCTAATTTCACCGCATATATAGTATTTTAATAACTGTATCATTATTACTGTTTGCAATACATTGGATTTTTTCGAGATAGGTATTGTTTGCGTTGCTCTACAATCAATTTACAATTAATTTTTTATTTCCAGTCCCACAGAAGATCAAGCTCCACTAAATGAAAACCTGGTAAGTGTGTTTTTATTTTTAATGTATAGTCAAACTAGAAGTGTTTGTATTAAATATGTCAGAAACATTTTTAAACAAAACATTTAATCCCAAACCTTTGCATGCAATGATATTCAAGTGTTTTTTAATTATTTTAACCCACAATTTTTTTTACTTTGAAGAAAAATTGCTGCAAAGATATTTGTCATTTCATGCATTTCCTGTTTGCCTTGTGCACCTTTTTTGGTAATTTTTCACCACAGGCTTTTTATTTATCTCCGTATTTTGTCCACTAGGATGTGGTAGTCAGTGGTGAGGCACCGGATATATCAACAACAAACCTTATCTCAAACCAAGAAGCAAATTCAGTATGTTCAGTTTTATTGAAACATTTTACTTTATATTTTTCATTCATCTGAACCAACAAAATGTTTAGGAACAGAATTTGCAATCTATTATCTTTGTTGTTTATTTTTACCAAGATATTTTATGTTGATTTTCATTTTATAAATTTTTTTCATTAAAATTTTTTTGAATCACATTTTGTGATAACTTTGATTTCGACATCAGAATCTGTCCAGAAGTTGCAATCTCATAACCTGAATTTTTCAGAGTTTTGCCCAAACCTTTGATACGAAGTTGGAGCGACAACAAAGAAACAAAAACTTGTGCAAAGCGCTGACTATTTGTGTTTGTTATGCTGCTAATATTGGGGGCACGGCCACTCTGACCGGAACTGGCCCAAATCTTATCATGGCCGGACAATTCAAAACGTGAGAATTAATAAGAGTTTTTCAATAACATAATCTCCTGTTAGCGTTATGGCTAACACAAACTTCTGCAATTAATCTTAAATATTTTGTTTTGCATATGTAATAAGTAGTTGCATATTAGAAAATTTACTCCTAAATAAATCCTGGATAAGTCTAAGTCTTTAATTTATAAATACCATGCAAACAATTTTCATCTGCAATATGTTGGAATGTTATTTTGTAGCGATTCTTACCTTTCTTATATAACTAAGCCAGTAACTAAACATAATGTACATGTTGATGTTACTCTCACTCACATTTATCACATACTCATGTCATATTGAGTAGTTTTCTGGTATTGGGGTTGTATTATATAAGTTATATTAGAAAATGATTTTTTTTTTTTTTATGTTTATTGAAACCAATAATCCATTATACAGGACATATCCACATGCTCCAGAAGTTGATTTCGGCTCGTGGGCATTTTATGCCTTCCCCGGAATGGTAATCTACCTGATGATCGCTTGGTTTTGGCTCCAATATTTATTTCTTGATATCAAGTATGTTTGTTTAACATTAAACCACTTCTTCTTTTGCATAAAATTGTAAAAATACTTTTGTGAAAATGCAAAATTTTGTTAAAATTTTTTTTTTTAAAGTATGCATTTGAAAAAATCCATTTCATATTGACAAAATAAATTTTTCCTCTTATTTCAGCTGGAGAGAAATTTTCCCGTGCATCTTTCGAAACAAGGCAAGTTCACCAGAGGAAATCCAGGCGGAGAGAATGATCCGGCGACAATATGATGACCTTGGACCAATGAGGTAAAGTTGGACATGCTTGTTTCTCCAAAGGAATAATAATTGTACATGATTTTATGAAGGATTAATCCCAACATACTCATGAAATGTTTTAGTTATTTATCTGATAATTTGCATTCAAACTCTTGATAGCTTGGAAGACACTTATTACAAAACCATAATTAACAGAATATCTTGATAATTTTTTTTTTTATATTTTTTTTCCAGTTTTGCAGAAATATCTGTTCTTATTTTATTCACGCTTCTTGCATTGTTGTGGCTTACAAGGGATCCAGGCTTCGTTAATGGATGGGGTTCCTTGCCAATATTCAAAAAAGGGTAAGCTAAGTACTAGGCTGATTCATTGTTTAACAAGTTCTATATGTGGTAGTTTTATTGAGGATAGATTAATTTTGTTTTTAATTCAAAAATCAGTGGTATTTTATTTGCAAACTTACCTCTAAGAAGAATTATGGGGAATTACAGTGCTAATTATATGTTTAATATCAAGGAAAATAATTACTTCTTATCTGTGTTATTAATTTGTTTTGCAGTTATGTTTCTGATGCAACAATTGCGATGACGATCACCTTTATTTTGTTTGTTTTTCCCTCAAAACGACCAAACTTCTTTTGCTGCAGAGCGAAGGATGGTGAGTTTTCCTGATCTTAAACCAAAGATGGATTTAAGTAATGTAAGATAGCTAAATAGCATTCTTTCTTGTCATATGATACCCTAAATACTCCTGCATTGTCTTCTAAGATGTTCGATTTTGCATCAAAATGTTTTTAGTCCATTTTCTTCTAGTTCTCAACACAATTGCTTTAAATGTGCAATATATCATTACAGACCAGAGTGAACCTGGGCCAGTTCCTGCCTTGTTAACATGGAATGTTGTCCAACATAAGATGGCTTGGAATGTTATTTTGTTGCTAGGAGGAAGCTTTGCCATGGCTCTTGGTTCAAAGGTGGGTTTCTGACCAATGCCTGAAAACAAACTTTACATGAATATTTTTTTGGTTGGAACCAACAGTGCTTTATAATATGTTTCATCATTATAAAAATATAAGTCTTTTGTTGTACAATGTTATTTATTGTATAAATTTTGCCTACAGTATTGATTATTCAAACCGAGTTCGGCTTTGAAGTTGTTGAAAAAATCTGTAACCAAATCTTTGTTGGTCATGAAGCTAATAGTAAAGTCTGACAGCTTCTTAATAGTAAAGTCTGACAGCTTCAACTTTCATCAACTCTATGATATTTATTGAATTCAAGTAGTGACAAATTAATTCATGTTGAGTAATTGCCTTCTGTTGATTTGCTTTCTGTCAAAAAAAAATTTTTACCAAAAATAATGTTTTACTGAAGGAGTCTGGATTGTCATCATGGATTGGCCAGCAGATGGCGCCCTTGCGCCACATCGACCCTGTTGCCGCCAACTTTATTTGTTGTCTGGTCGTTTGCGCTTTAACTCAGTGCACGAGTAACACTGCCACCGCTACTGTGTTTTTACCTATTCTGGCTGAACTGGTAAGAATTATTGTTAATCAGATATGGTGTAAATATCAGTGAAAAACCTGTTATCTATGCTATGATTTTAGCAATTATTTCAAATTTAGTTATCTCACATTCAAAAATAGACAGGATTCATGTGTTTCATTTGTTATTGGTATTGCTGTCAACTGCTTGCAAACACAATCAAACTATTTTAACTTTCTAATACTGTGAGAAACCGTCCTGCCTTAAAAAGTCTGTATTCTGTGTAGACCCATTTAAAGTTTAAATATGTCACAATAATTTAGGATATATCAGATAAAAATTTTAATTTTTTTACATTTTTGCTTGAAGGGTGAAGTACTGGGTGTAAACCCTTTATATCTGATGTTACCATCAACGGTCATAACATCGTATGCTTTCATGTTGCCGGTTTCAACCCCACCTAATGCCATCGCTTATTCCTACGGCCATCTCACCATGTTAGATATGGTAGGTCAACCTTTCAGTTTATTTTAAACTGTTTAGGTTTTAGTTTATCTGTGACCTTATCCTGAAATGTACATTTTACCACTTTATCAAAACAAGGACAGATGTTTTTTGTTGTTGACTGTTATTTTTAGACAATTCTGTGCTGGCAAGAAGAAAAACGATATCCCCATAACACTCTCTTTATTTTTAAGTGGATTACACACTGCAGAACGTTCTATATCACAGCTATTTAAAAATAAATCACTTTACATGTTAATTTATATTTCAGGTCAAAGCTGGGGCTCTTTTGAACGTCGTTGGAATTCTGATTGCGATGTTTTCTGTGCACGCATTTGGTGGTGCAGCTTTCCATGTATTCGTCAATTGCCCAGATTGGCTCCATTCAGAGTTTTGCGCTTCACAAATCCTCTCAAACTCAACTTTAGCTGCAGTCGTCAACACAACTGTGGCGTTATAGTAACCTGCAATGCAAGAGAGATAGACTTTGCACTGTGGAAAATCGCTCTTTAAGTTTTCCATTATCTTGAGTTCCACAGCGCGTGTCTATCCGAACTCTTATACACCTTAAAATATGTGTCCATGCGAACTTTTTGAAAGCATTTGCTTTAGGTGCAAGATTAGAAGATTAATCTTCTAGGGTGCCACAAATAAACTCTAATACACATTTAAAAATAACACAATGGAAGATTTTTTTTGCACACAACCTAGGGTTTGGAACTTGCCATCCACATCAAGCACATATCTACACAAAATTACCAGAAACTACCTGTGTTTTATTTTGGTGTGAAACTAATATAGTAACCTATTTATTTTCCAACTAGTATTTTAAGAAGTTGACATTTTATTACATAAGTTTTTCAAAAAATTTAAATATAATTCTACTGAATTCTCCACACAAAATCATTAAAATTTACCAAAAAGTTCAAATGTTTATTTGTACATAAAACACCCCCTAATACTCTCTGAGACACCCAAGTCCTTCAAGGGTATACCATGCACAGGTTTACAGCATTTGCATTTTTATCACCAAATGAACCAATATATTGTCTGTGTGGTAAATTGATATTCACTCACATCCAACTCAAATAACACAATTGCGAAATACACAAGCCATCAAATGTGTCTGCAATAGTGTTTTCTACCTTGTACTCTGCACTTTTCCTCTTTTTAAATTTTTTTGTCTTCCCTATCTTAAACCTTGTTTGTGACGCAAGTGTAAAGATTTTTGTCTGTGGTACCTTCGCTTGTCGAATTGTTTTAATGAAAACTGTGAAGTTCTTTCCAAGCAATTTCATAAATCATGTCAAGTGAAAGGGAGTAACTTTCACCCACTCATGTACATGCTAACATGACACTCGAAATATGCCACAGACTAACGTGACACTCGGAATATGCCACAGACTAACGTGACACTCGAAATATGCCACAGACTATCGTGACACTCGAAATATGCACGCCACTAAGTTCCACAACCTTTACAACAAGTACACCATCTTATGTTTATGCTTGTTGCCGTGGCAACACAGCTACCGGTTTAAAACCTGAATAAAATTGTTGACACAATTTCTTTTTGAGTAACTTCCTGCGAGCGCAATGCAATGTTTTGTCCCTGGAATAATCTCGTGTATCTCGCACTACATAGTGAATGTTGCCTTTATCATCTACCAGCGCATGCTGTGATCCTGTGTTGTTTGTAAAGGTACACAATCTGGCCCTGTAAAAAAATCATTTATTTATTTTTAATTTTCCAAAAACCTCAATGTGAAGATGTTGCTTTGACATATTTAAGCCGCAATTTTGAGGGTGGCTTTGTTATATTTAGTGCAATAAAAAAATGATCAGTGAAAAAAATGTTCACTTTAGCACTAACTGTAACTTAGCCCACCCCCCAAAACTTTTATTAGATGTTTTAAGTTCCAACTTGGGTCAATGTACAAATAACCTCATTAATTTTCGCGTACTTCCAGCCTTTAACCAATTTTCCATTCAACTATAATTTGGCATTGAAGCAATTTTTCTACTACTGTGCTCCTCCTTATCCATGTACATTCTCATTTAAAATCTACTAAATTTTCTTGGGTAACAATTTGTATCTTTTTCCAAAAGACCTGGCTTGAGAAATAATAAGAAATAACAAACCTTTTTTTTGCGCGTCAACCACAAGTTCAGATCTGTTGTACAAAATTCACTGCAACAGTTTTTCTTAAGGGTAATTACCACAAGAAAGTCAATCCATGGTTTTTCTGTAAAAAGTATTTAATGTTTATTGATTTTGCTTGCAGTGCGTAGTGTTAATTGCTAGCACTCCCTAATTTTCCATTAAAATCGAACAATTGTACAACAATACAAACTCTTCCTTAGAAAGGAAACCATATGTTGTATTTATATTTTCCCCTGTACAAAATCTTGTTTAGAAATTATCTGCAATTTTGTGCCACTTAAAGCTAACAGAACGTTATTTTTCCATGATATTGTTCAAAAGTCTGGTGTTATTTGATATCAGACTGGAATGTGAAATGAAATGACGAATATCTAAAAAGATTTCAGCAACTTTGTTGTCTGGTTGTTGCCATTTCTGTTGTGCTTTTATCTTTCTTGCATGTTATGGCACTATGTATCCCCATTAATTTACGTGCTGTGACCCGGTGGTATTATTTTGTAATAAAATGTGTGGTAAGGAAGCATTATTTGTGACAACTTTAAATGCAATTGATAAAAGATATGTTGAGTGACTTGCACATTTTTGTAGTCTGCATTCATGCCAGGTGGTGTAGTTTTTGAAAAAAGTGAAAAGGTTACGATTACTCTTCATTTGTGTCAATTTTAAACGCAATCATTCAGGACCCTTGTCATAAATAAAATGTGTCCATACTACTTTTTTTCCTGGTGTTCACATGTTAACGTAGGTGGAAACCAGCTTTGCAATGGAAATTCCTTCAGGTTAAAGTAAACAATGTCGCATCTCTTACTCCTGGGTATGCAATCAGTGCAATTGATAAATGGTATGTTTAGTCAGCATGTATGAAGTACTATACTAGCAACTGGAAAAGTTATGATGCAACTCTTTCCTGAAACTTTCCCATATGTAGGAATGGCTTGTTTGATAAAAACAAATTCTTGCCAGTACAATGTTTGGGCAAGAACAGGTTGTGTATCCAAAACAACAATAAAAAATTTTTTAAATTTATTCACTTATTTTTAAATCTCATCTTGTTTTCAAAAACACAACGGTTACTTTTTTTCAGTAAATTCGATCATTCGTTTGTAACCCTACATAGCACTGTGTCACATGCCAACTGAAATCTTAATAAGAATTTACATACCAATCTACACAGCGGGGGCTGTTTGGTTTGTGGGTTTATCTGTAACTGACATCTCAGCGTTTAACTGCTATTAAAAAATTCACACTAAAACTTCCTCTCAAAACGTTATTTTATTTCATACAAAATATTCATGAAATGTATGGCAGCATTTAGAAAACAATATTTTGGTTTATTTTCTAAAGTTTAAAGACTGCCAAGCAGTCTAACCACCTTCAGCAGAGTTACTCATGCTTATCTACAACCAGAAATCAATAAGAAAACAAGCTTTGGTCGCAAGAGCAATCAGAAAATGTTTAGCAGAAAATTGGCCTCAAAATTCCTCAATCACTCCTCAGAAACCCCAGCTTAAAAACCTTGATTTCTTCTGCGTTTAACACGACAAGTTTGATGCAAGATTCAGTCAGAGTCTGATGAAGAGCCGCTTCCAAATATTTCATCCTCGTCAGCGTGTCCTTCAGATGCAGCCCCTTCCTCATCAGCTGATGACTCTTCTTGTTCCTGACCAGGAGCTTCTTCCTCTTCAGCAGAGGAAGAGGAAGCATCGGATCCAGCCTGCTCCTCCACTTCACTCTGAGCATCTTCATCTGAAAAATGCGGCAGAAATTTTCATGTTTCAGACCACTTAAAGATAATTAATCGGAATTGATCTTCTGCCAGAAGATATCTTTGCTGCAGTTGCCGAAAGGAGGTGATGCAATTGTGTGGTTAAATTTAGAAAAGGTCGGGGGTGCGTGGCACCCCTTCACCCCCGTACTCTACGCCAGTGGCTGCAGACATGGCCACATATAGACCTATTAGGTCTCATCACTGTAGCTTTGATGGCTATTGGTGCACAATGGTTGAGGACAACTGCATGGTGACCACAAAGTGGAAGTCTTGGTTGACTATTCAACTGTGACAAGATCATTATAAGTCACAGACCATAGCTGCATTGATAAGACATGTTAGGTCAAACAGTGGCCCCGTCTGCAGCTTACTAAAAAAGTTTAGCAAAAAATGACACGAAATATTTCAACATCAAAATTTACCTGATGAAGATTCAACCTTTTCCTGTTCCGTTTCACCTTCCACTCTTTCCTCCTCATCATCATCTGATCCCGCTTCTTCACCATCTTCCTCTTTTGCCATCTCCTCATCCTGGAGAGTCGAAATAAAAACAAACCAGATGATATTGGATTAAATTTGTTAATTATCTCCTGTGTCTAATAGGTTTAAATTAACTACAGACAAACCAAAAACATAATATTTTAAATTTTAAAGTTATGAAATGTTGCTTTTTGGTATTGATGTGAAAAACATCTTCATTCACTTTGGCATCAACATCCACACACTCACGTTTTCTTCAACATTTTCCTCCTCATTTCCTTCCTCCTTCTCTCCATCATCCTCCTCCTCATCTTCTTCATCCGGCTCCAACGGTTCAAGCTGGATCCTGCGCATCTCCTGAGCAGCAACCTCCTGTTCGTTTAACTCACGATGACGAACTGCGAGCACAGCGTTGGTTGCTGACTGGACCCCTCCTCCCCCTTTAGCTCTCCGCTTGCTCAGACGAACCCTGGAAGAATCGACAAAAATCACACGAGTTTTTGGACCACACATAACAACACAATTAATACTTTTTACAGCAAGAAACACCTGTACTGCACACTGTTCGTGGCAGCCACTGTATCAGTATTTGTGCTAAAATGATACTCATGGTCGTGAAATGTTGCTAATTAGTAGTACTGCAATGAAAATGGATAGTTTACAAGCAGATTAACAAGGGCAGGGTAATTAATTTACAAACAAAAAAAGCACTGCAATATGACCTGCACCAAAATACTAAAACAAGCCGTGCACAATTTGTTACATAGTTGGAAATCTTTTCAGTTAACAGTTGTATATTTGACATTTTACCTTGTTTCAAGTTCGTTGTAAAACACTCCGTCTTCACGGAAAACAAAGTAGAAGTTTTCTTCATAACCTTTAGACGCTTTGTTTTTCACATTCCAGTTGTACTCCCGTGCAAGTCTTTAATAATAAGTGACAACAACCATTAAATCCAGGTTTGGTGCTTTATAAGAGAATGTATATTGTAGTTATACAAGTATAGTTATATACATATTGGTAGTACAAACGTATTTATTTGTGTGTCAGTTCAGATGTAACCCAACACACCACATAAACTTATTTAGTTTAAGTTTAAGAACTGCCATGATATGGTATTAGGTTTAGGTTAAGCCAGTTTGCAGATTGAACATTAACTCAATACCAAGTTTCTTGGCAACTTAGGATTATAAGAATTTGAATATTCCACAACACCCACTTGTAGTCGTAAGTTTCTTCTGGGTCGTAATCCCAGCCCTCCTCCACATCCCGCTTCCTCTTCTTACGAGTTTCAGGAGTTGGAAGGAAGTAAGCGACAAACTGATCGCCCTCCTCGTCAACCATTCCTCTGTGAATAAATAATGGAACGTTAGAAACCTTTATTACTTTCGTTCTCCCATCCCCGGTGCATTAAATGTGCACTAAATGTGCACCTGCAAATTAAATGTGCACCTGTACATGATGTGCACCAAATGTCAAACCAGTAAAGTATGGGCTAAGTTTACTTCCTCTCTGTATTAAACACAAATACAGTCCAGAAGCAAACAATTAAATCATGTCAGTTTCAACTTAAATCAAGATACTTTTTCATAACAACATCAACACAACAATTGCAATTTTATTCAGACTTTATCACATACTTTTGTGACATTCCATCAATGGATATTTTATAAAAGAATAAATTATGACAGTGTTTGCAAAAAAATACCTGATCATGGCTTGTGACATTTCCTCAGTTTGCTCTTGTTGTGATTTTCCAGGAATTGCAGGATCTGTGTCAAAGATCACCTGAGCACTTGGATGTTGCCACATCTGCAATAAAGAAAGAAAATGTCAAACAAACAAAACTCATACTGTATGACTCATCATTTTTGTCAGGTGCTACATTTATATGTAAACTGCCTTTTTAAATAATTAGTTGCAATCACAGAATGAACATACGTATGGATTAGGTAGATTTTAAACTCATGTGATAGACTGTAAATACAAAGGAATAATAATGTTTGACCATTTCATTAAAACCTACTTAATGCACTATTCAATATATATTTTGTTGCACATACTATATACATATAATTTACACTATAATAGCAATAAACTTATGACTTGGGCAATTTTTAACCACAAGACAACAAACCAAAAACGAATAAAAATGAGATTTTAACTGTTATTTAAGTACAAAAACAAAGGAAATTCAACTTTAAATCATCTCAGTTTGTACCACCTTAGTGTCAGGATAAACAGGCAGAACTTCCACAGGATAAACATTGGGTTTGCTGTAATGTTTCGTAATCTCCTGTTTTGCGTCTTCGAAAGTTTTTTGTATCGAGGCGATTTGTCCATCTCGGTCCTTGTACATTTCCTCTTGCTTAAATAAATCTTTAACACCGCCACCAATTCTAGAAAATATTTTAGGGTTGGGGGAGCTGTATTACAAAAAATGGGCACCCAGCAAAAATATCGTTTGGATTTAGATGTGTGCTTCATAATTAATGCATTACAGTATTTATCATGAAAGTTATGCAGTGAGTTTGACAAAACAATCAGCAAAAGAAACCCCCACCCTCTCCCAAACAAGAAAATCATAACCCACTGGTTAGGAAACATTGTTGTATACCACCCAAAATACATGAGCAATATTTAGCAAAAATGGTTGCTAAAGACAAACTGATTTCATCATATTATTCTCTGAAGATTTTAAGGAAAAACTCCCAAATGATTTCCATAAAACAATTAATATTTACATACACATATACCTTGTTTCAATGTTAACAGCTGAGACTCCATATCTGTTAAATTCCTGTGAAATGTACTCACTTCTTCTCAGCCACGAAACATTCTTGCTGTGTTGTTTTGATCTGATAAAATAATTGAGGCATTTTATTAGATACAAAAATGTGTGGAACGGATCTGTTATTAGTATATATGCGATGTAGCACTGATGAGACATTGCAGGTTGAAACAGTTTGCACTACACTGTGTAGCTCAATAATTAATTTGGCCATTTTGCTTCTATAAAGTACAGTAATAACAAAAAAATGCACTAACAATATGTTCAGGTAACAAGATGGTCTACTTAAAAAGAATTAATTAAACTTAAAAAGAAAACAGCAACGTCTCAAACGCAAAATAAAGAATGTGTTCAAACCGTTTGGAATCTTGAGGAGCAGGCAGATCTTCTTCGAGTAATGCTTCATCTGCTGGATCCAACCAAACGTTTCTGTCAACCTGAAATTGACAAAATCTTGATAGTTTTAACAAACAAAGATCCAAGTTTGCCTTTTTGATGTTTGTGTAACATGCCATGAGACGTTGTGTGCCTGTATATACATAAAACTATCTTTGCAAAATCAACCAGAGACCCTTAGTAAACAAGAAGAAGGTGTGGTAAAAAAATTCAACAAGCATTCATTTTGCTACAATTGCAAGGAATACTGAAGAAACAGCTTGGCAGGACATGCTGCGTATACCTTGTACGTGTTTGGATTGATTAGGTCGATCACAACTCCGAGATCATGATCAGTGTGAAGTTCGGTTTTGTGGAGTTTTTCTAAAGATGTCGGTTTGTATTCCACGAACCTGTTGAAAAATATTATAAAAATCAGACTTGCATTAAAACTCATAATCTTAACACATGCGAGAGAATTCGGATTAGACTTCTGTACTTGTAAACATTAGAAATATTAATGGTTTTACAAACAATATGAATGCAAAACTATTATCAATTTTGAATTGAAATATCATATTCAGATACTGTAGGTGTAAAACATCAATGTTTTTCTATACTATGGACTGAATTTACTTCACAAACCTGTTAGCATCGAATGGATATTTAATAAACTTTGGGTCAAACGGAATATCTGGCAGTGTGTTGCAATATTTTACCCTCGTTATGAGACCACTTGCTCTTTCCACAGATGTTCTTGACCTATAAATTATGAACAGATTTGAAATATTGTGAATAAAACATCTGCCTTCGTTACCTTTAACAAAGGCCCCAAACAAACAAATGCTATGTTTAAAAATGACAAATTAGAAATTTATTGAAGATAAATTTCACTTATCCTGATAATTTTCTCTAATTTCCTACTTTAACAAACCTGTGTTTTTCGTCAGTCCGTTGACCAGGTTTTTGGACTGTGGGTGCCATTACACATGAAAAGTCCAACAACTATTCGTGAAACATAATATGGTTTATTTTCTGCTATTTTGTCTTCAATACAACGTTTAGATTCAGCTTTTAGTGTAGGCCCCGTTGATTATTTATGTTTTGCAAACAATAAAAACAATCTAATTGTAAAATAAAAACAATGTGCAAATGAAACGCAGTTGTTGATTTTAAAGTATGTTTCACATACATTCATGATAAAAGATCATTTGTGAAAGGTATAAATTTTTAAGATTTCTATGTTATAAAAGTAACCATAATCTTATGTTTGAAGTTGGTTTAGATTTAGACAAAGAAGCCCAAGAAGGAACTTAAAAATAGTTTAGTCGATGTAACCTCAAATGGATTGTAACCTGATTTCGGGGATCACCTTTTTTACACCGTCATCGTTGTCGAATTTAGCAGGTATGTTCTGTGCATTATCTCAGTTGTGTAACGACCTGGCACGAGTGGAAAGTCAACGATTTCGTGAGAAGCGCCGAATGTAAACGTAGATCTGACCTAACAATGGCATTCTGTATACGGGACGTTGAACTTTACGCTCGATGAATTCCTATTTTCTAAACATACTTGGTCGTCCTTTTTTCTCGAAGTCGGAGGCTGATTGCTTCAGAAGGGCACATGTGGGAACGTAGTCCAGTCACATTTGCTTTACGTGCATTCGTATATGAGAGGATAGAATTGAATTTCGGCTGATCCGTGAACAGATTCAACAGAGGATTGACAAGAAGAACAGATATAAATTGTAGGTAAATTTACTAGTAAAAAAGCCAATAATGCTTTGTAGTGAGCGACAGACAGATTTAAATTGTGAAGCTTTAGTGACTGAAAACGATCCTGCAGTTAAATATGTATTTCTTTGTAAAGTCTTCAGATTCCACTTCACAAAATGCATGTGTAAGCAATGGAGTTAATTGTTATGCGGTTTTATATCTATGAGTTTGGTGTTTCGCGTTCCATTGCCAGTGGGAGATTTTAGTATTACAGGAAATCTATAAGATATCCGCCTTTCCAAAATGGGTTAGTGCAGAATCGCAAGTGGTTTATATTATTGTTTTTTTTGACAAAGGACCTTGAAATCATTGCAAACTTACCTTTAATTCAACTTTTGAATTTTGCTGGTGCCTCTGTCATGGATCTGGGGAATTACCTAAAACGTTTGGGAATAGAGGAAAGTGATTTGGAACCGAGTTTGGAGAATTTGAAGCGATTGCAGTCGGCTCATTTGTGTAAAATTCCGTTTGAGAATCTCAATTTGTTTGGTGGCGAGAAGGGGCGACTGGATTTGAATTATATTTACAAAAAAATTGTCGAGGTAAGTTGGAAACGGGTAAACTAAACTGTCCACACCTTCAGGCACCAAATACATCAGATAAAATTGAAATTTGGAACTCGAAATTTTATTCCTATTTTGACCACACTTTGAACTACTGTTAGTGTATTTTAAAAGGGTAAAAGTATTGATAATGGCAAATCTGTTGATTTATCAGAAGAATGGCGGGGGATTATGCTGCGAAATAAACGCATTGTTTTGTTGGTTGCTGCGACAACTTAAGTTCAATGTCAAAATTATTCAAAGTCAAGCTTACAAGACAAATGAGGACAACTTTTTCCAGCAAAGTCACATGCTTCTGTTGGTGAGTGGACACGTCGTTCCTTTTTGAAAACACGTTTTAAATATTTACAACTTTTATATTTATTCGTTTTAGCAATTTCCCTTTTTGGGGGGTTTGTAATAAGTTATTGCATCCCTATAATTTTCAGGCAATAATATACCTTGTGCAGTCTTTAGTAAGTTGCACTTGTAACGTTTACTCAGGTCACGTTCGAAGACGGGGAAAGGTTTCTGGCCGATGCAGGTTTTGGACAACACACGTGTTTTTATCCAATCGCATTGAAAGAAAACATCGAACAAGAACAACCTAACGGAGTTTTCAGGTCAGGAAAAAGCCCTGACAAATATTATTCGTATGAGAAATATTATGCGTAACGTGCCGTTTATTTTAAAGTCAGATCATAAGAAAGGTCAAAGCTTGAGTTGGTTGATACAAATTCGATAATGCGCCTGTTTAACATCGACTAATGTTTATTTAAACATGTTTGTTGCGTTATAACTTACGTCATGAATTCCACATAGACTTAACAAACTGTAAATGACTGCGCAACAGGCGCCGAAATTACCCAAACTTGCAAAGCTTGGTAAATAGCTTATAAACTTAATACTTTTTGTTAAATTCCACATAAATTGCCAACAGTCACTTGGACGCAATTGCAAAGAAATACCAGGATGATTTCTTGTGACATTGTCACTTTGTTGCTTCATTTCGTTTTGATATATTGCTAACAACATTTGGCTGTAACATTCGAGAACATGTATCGTGTTTGTGTAAAAGATTTTAATCCCACATTTTAACTACACAGGATTCGACGAGTGAATGCCGATAACCAAAATACTTTCTACCTTGAAGACAAGTGGCTGAACCAAGTTGATGCAGATGGTAAAAAACACCACTGGCAAAAACAATATCTTAGTAATTTCTACATACATATAACACAGGTTACGTCATGCAAGCATCAGACTGCAACCCATGTTACAAGAGTTCAAAATATCGCACAGAAGGTTGGAATATATTGTACAAGTTCACAACCCAACCATGCTACGAATACACCGACTTCAAAGCTGATTATGAATATTTCCAAAGTGACGAAGAAAGCTTTTTTCGACAAAACAGCATCGCGTGTGTTCACCTCCGAGGCAAAAATTTCAATTTGTGGGGAACCACCCTGGCAGAGACCAAATTTGTCAAAATAGATTCAGAGTTCATGATGAAAAGGAAAAAGACCATGTTGTCCGGTGACGAAATAGATGACGTCATTATAGATCGGTTCAGACTAAAACTTTCTAAGCGTTTTAGGCCAAAATCACAATGAACACGGCTGTTTATAGTGTCCTAAGCAACTTCCAGTTTCAGCTTTGCCCAGTGTGGGTCAAATAAATCAAGAAATATATGAAATAACTGTGCATTTATATTTACTACATGGACAAGGGTGATGTTTAATATTGCAATATCATTTCATTGGAACATTAAAGAAGAAAGTAGAGCTATTACAATATATCGCAATACCACATTGTTATCAGTGTTGTCGTCGTCTTGACACACCAACATGGCCATCATGTTTAAGAAACGCATAAGCCATCTTACAGGCGACAGCGTGCCTTTCCTTCAGATTATAGGGGACTACAACTGCTTTCACACAGACAAGCAGGCAAGCGTATCAAAGCCCTCAAACTCAAACAACAATTCAACCCGGCGGCGAGTCTATGGTGCTTCGGGGCATTTCTGTGTTGGTCAAAGGTAAACATCTCGTTGGTCAAGCAAGCTAGAAAATAACGTACGAAGCTGCAGAAGGGCGCAGTCACTTTAACGTTTTTAGTTAACCTGGTCATACCAGCATTATAATAAATGCATTTGTATGTGGGGATTATGACCGAACCTTAGCAAATACATGAGCTGAGCAGATATAAATTGTTGTTAAATCTGCTGTGATGTTATGTGAGTTTCAGTTTGTTATTTCGTTCTATAGCCAGTAAGATAGTTTAGTATTACAGGCAATCTATTCCCTTCGTTTCTCTAGATTCAAGTTTATTCATAATAGCAGTTGGAAGCTTATTTGCATAACAGGACAAACGTTTTTCCTTCATCAAAGGACAGGTCAGACTTATAGACTTACCTTTAATTCTACAACATTTGGATTCCCCGGTCATGGATGTTGGGAATTACCTAAAACGTTTGGGAATAGAGGAAAGTGATTTAAAACCGAGTTTGGAGAATTTGAAGCGATTGCAATCAGCTCATTTGTGTAAAATTCCTTTTGAGAATCTTAATTTGTTTGGTGGCGAGAAGGGGAGACTGGACTTGAATCACATTTACAAAAAAATTATCGAGGTAAGTGCAAGTAATTTCGTTTCTAGGTGAAATTCATTTGTTTTTAGTTAAAACATAGGCATCACATTATTGTTTATTATCGGGCCTTGTGTTTTCTTGGACCACAGGCTCCACAACAAATAAGAAATATCACATTCGAATTTTTTTTTTCTGATTAAACAACAGTATATTAAATAATAAAATTAACAAAACTGTATGGTTAATGTTGTCAAACCACCAGTGCAACTTAAGGCAGATTGCTGGCATTATGATTTGGTATAGATTGTGTAACCCTCTGTTTATATTCCAGGAGAAAGGCGGAGGAATATGCTGCGAAATAAACGCATTGTTCTCTTGGTTGCTACGAAAACTCAAGTTCAATGTCAAAATTATTCAAAGTCAAGTTTACAACACAAATCAGGACGATTTCTTTTTCTTCAAAAGTCATCTGTTTCTTCTGGTAGGTCAAACACGTTTTATTAACTCGATAAATAAATTCTATCTAAAACGATCATCGATTTTAACAAAAAGCTTCTACAGTGTCTGTAAATATCAATACATGAAGTGGGTTTTTAAAATGAAAAGGCTCATCACTACCTCACAACACACAACTAAAAACCTGCCACCTATAACGGTTGGAAGCGATGAGAAACATGGAAAAGATAAGATAAAAATGCATCATTTACTGTTGTTTTGTTGATTTCTTTTCCTTTTTTGTTCTTATTCAGTAAATTATTGTAGCCTAATAATTTTTGTGCACATTTTCATTCAGGTTAGATTTGATGATGGTGAAAGATACTTGGCGGATGCAGGTTTCGGTCAGTACACGTGTGTTCATCCAATTGCAATGAAAGAAAACATCGAACAAGAACAACCTAACGGAATCTTCAGGTCAGTCAGTTATAGTAAAAATTCCACGCAGGCATTTTGCAAAAATACTCAATTAGAACGAGCTTTCATGAACAAAATATTGTTCCAAAAACTGCAAAGATTTTTTACACCAACATTATATTTTAATAGACTTCGCCGAGCGAATGTTGACGATGAAAATACATTATACTTTGAAGAGAAGTGGCTGAACCACATTGATGCAGAAGGTGAGTTTCATACGGGCGCCTGACTTGATAACCTTTATGGTTTTATCGGTGCCCATGTTATTTATTGGGTTTTGTTCATCTGCGTAGTTGTTTTTTTGCGCAAAATACGCATGATTTAATAAAAACACGTGAAACAGTTTTCAAAAAAGATACCGAAATAATATTTTTTGCTCTACATAGGTAACGTCACCGAGGCATCGGAGTGCAATCCATATTACAAGGGTTCAAAATATCGCACAGAAGGTTGGAATATATTGTGCAAGTTAACGACACAACCCTGCTACGAATACACCGACTTCAAAGACGAGTACGATTATTTTCAAACTGACGAAGAAAGCTTTTTTCGGCAAAACAGCTTCACCTCAAATTACCACTGTGGAAAAATCTGCAACTTGTGGGGAACCACCCTGACAGAAACCGAATTCGTCAAAAGAGATACGGAGTTGCTCCTGAGAAGAAACAAGACCACTTTGACCAGTGACGAATCAAATGACGTCATCATCAATCGGTTTAGGTTGAAACCTCCAGCAGATTTTCAACCTACATCACAGTGATATATTTTCCCGCAGTTATACGTCAGCTGCATGATCTGTAAGACAGATTTACTAAATCGTCTATTGTTCGTAAAATATAATCGGATGTGCGAATTTAATGTTGAAAGTCAAAGATACATTGTGCTTCTGTGTGTATTTTTTTGCTGCGCTTTCCGTGGTATATGGTAGGTTATGTACGAAACAATTGCTTGTTGACGTTTGCACTGAATATAATTGTTGTTACAGTTTTGGCGTAGTTATTAACACAAGCAAATCGCCAACCAAAATAGTTTGGAGCCATCGCTCTAGGACCCTCATGCTTTTAACCAGTGGACCATGACGCTGTTTTTAAGTGGGCAGCAATGCTGGGTAAAAAAGTGTTTGAACACAAAAACCAAATAGGCGTGACCAAGATAGGGAAAAAAGGTTGAGTAAAACAGCTCTAGGGCGTTTGCGCGTTGGTCACAGTTAAATATTAACACGAGGAAGCGTGCCTGCTCTGAAGCGCCGCAAATCAGATTGTGCGTGCATTCAGACCAGCTTTACGTACATGCGCACATGAGTACTAAAGTAAATTGAACTTCAGCTGAATATTGAAGCAGAACAGATACATTGTCATCAAATTTATTTTGAGGAAGAGTTTGTTATTCTGGCAATTAATTTGAAAAGGTGATCTGCAGCCTTTTTTTATGAACCCGGCTTCTTTTGAGCATATGTATCGTGGTGGTTAGAGTCTTACAAGGGCCTTCTTTGTACAAATGCAAAGTGAAATGGTAACATCCTAATTTCAGACTTGAATTTGAAGCTTCTTTGCAACTACAGTAACGACTGCAAACTTAAAATCGATCAGAATTTCGTGTTTACTGTTGCCTCTGTCATGGATGTGGGGAATTACCTAAAACGTTTGGGAATAGAAGAAAGTGATTTGGAACCGAGTTTTGAGAATTTGAAGCGATTGCAATCGGCTCATTTGTGTAAAATTCCGTTTGAGAATCTCAATTTGTTTGGCGGCGAGAAGGGGAGACTGGATTTGAATCACATTTACAAGAAAATTGTCGAGGTAATGAATTTGAAAATAAGTAAAACATTTAATGTAAAGCTGCAGACAGGGTGTGTACACGCACTGTTTCGACCTGTAAGGTCTCATCAGTGCAACTGTTGAGTGGCACTGTGCTAGTTTTAACACTAGCAGGCACACTAGTCTCCACTTTGTGGTACAACTTATTAGTATCCACTTCTTGCAGTTGTAAACGTTTCCTTGCATTCGGCTGGAATATTTTTTATTGACACACGACCTGCTAACCTTTAGGGTTTGAACGAAAACCAAGTATTTTGTTTCTTTTCGCCATTGTTTATTTCGGCAGTTATTTTTTGCGCAAAATACATATGATTGATTTGACTTTGTAACATGTCCTGGTATAAAGGGGAAGAGCGGCGGAATTTGCTGCGAAATAAACGCATTGTTCTGTTGGTTGCTTCGGCAACTCAAGTTCAATGTGAAAATCCTTCAAAGTCAGGTTTACATGACAAGTGATGACGAGTTTGACATCGTGAAGAGTCATTTGCTCCTGTTGGTGAGTCAAACACGCATTAATGCAAAAAAACATATGTTATTACTTGTTGCGTTTTTACTTATTTATGATAAAATATGTGCTGGTAAACTTTTGATAATGGTATGTTTCTGCAATTCCCCAAAGAGTAAATTAGTACTAAAATATGTAGTCCGCAAGGGGGAGACAAGGCGGCATTTGGCGAAAACACAAAAATAACTTTTTTATCCCTTAACCCGAAAATGTTTCTGAGGACATCCGTGCTTGCAGTATACTAATATTCATTCAGGTTTCGCTCGAAGGCGGAGAAAAGTTTTTGTGCGACGCAGGTTTTGGACAACATACGTGTTTTTATCCAATCGCATTTAAAGAAAACATCGAACAAGAACAACCTAACGGAGTTTTCAGGTCAGGCAAAGTTTATGCAAAAATCCAGATACGCATTCGAAAATTTCTCTGAAATGCCACAAGCTTAAAAGTTTAGTTATTCGCTCACAAATTTCACATTCATGCTGTAACATTCCTTACAAATTACCGACAATTATTGGAAAACGCTTAAGGAATAGCGGGACAATGCATTTTTAGGGTCCACACTTATGTAGCTGTACCTACTTGGTTTTAGTATGTTTCTATAATTAAGTGTAAGCATTGCCTGGGGTTTAAATTTTGTTGTTGCAAACACGAATTTTTTTACCAAACGTGTTTTCGCTCCTACATTTCAATTACTCTGCAGGCTTCGTCGAGTAAATGCTGACGATGAAAATACTTTCTACCTTGATAGCAAGTGGTTAAACCAGGTGGATGCAGAAGGTGAGTGTAGAAAAACGTTTCTCTTGCACAAACACATCATAAATTTTTGAACATTCATATTTCATAGGTAACGGCATACAAGCATCAGACTGCAATCCATATTACAAGAGCTCAAAATATCGCGCAAAAGGTTGGAATATATTGTACAAGTTCACAACACAACCATGCTACGAATACACCGACTTCAAAGCTGAATATGATTATTTCCAAAGTGATGAGAAAAGCTATTTTCGACAAAACAGCATCTCTTGTATTCACTTTGAAGGCAAAAGCTTTAATTTGTGTGGAACCACCCTGGCAGAGACCGACTTTATTAAAATAGATTCGGAGTTAATAATGAAAAGAAAAAAGACCATGTTGTCAAGTGACGAAATAGATGACGTCATTATAGATCGGTTTAAATTAAAAACCCCTGAGGATTTTCAACCAAAATCACAACGAATATAGCAGTTTATAGTAATTAAGGCAGCTCCAGATTATTTTATTCTGCACATATATTCAAATTTACCACTTCAATCAGTGCGATGTTTGCGCCCTACTACTTGCAATAACTCTTTAATGGAACATTTAAGAAGGAAATAAACCTGTCACGAATATCGCCGAAGCACATTGGAAAAAATATTTCTTGTATTCGTCTTTAGCAACCTACGATTTCCATACCGCAGAAAGAAAAGTTATCATGCAATCTTGTGGAGTGCATACCGTATTTACTCGATTGTAAGCCGCATGCGACGCTTTCCAGATAGGTCATAAATGTTGAAGTTGAACTTAGTTGTCCTACAACAATAATTTGCAACAAAACTGTCGTTTAAAATTGTCAGATACGCCATGGGCGATAAAACGTATTGTTCTGATGGAGCGAGTTGATGGTAAATTTTATTAAAACACAGAGCGCAGACAAAATATCGGCGTGACATTAAATAATGTAAGCCGCCCTCGATTATAATCCATACAAACGGTAGGTTAATAACCTTATAAGTAAATACGGTATCTAAATTTTAAAAGATTGCAACCGCTTTTATTCCGTTTGAGAATCTCAATTTGTTTGGTGGCGAGAAGGGGAGACTGGACTTGAATCACATTTACAAGAAAATTGTCGAGGTAAGTTGGAAAACATCAGCATATTTTGGCGCACACTGTCACACATTAAGTTTACTTTTAACTTTTTTTCTCTGCGTGATTTAGTTATGGCATGACCAAACTTGTAGCTATGAGTAATATTTAGCTTGTTAGTACATATGTCTGTAATATCCTGTACCACTGCTCATACTGTAATTTCTACAAATGTATTATTGGCCTCTCAGAATGCTTTACGATCAGCTCTATTGGAGATTATTGCAAGCACAGTAGGTATGCATGCTACCCACAACAAACAGACCTGGTCCTGCGAACATTTAACGTATTTGGACAAATTTGTTTTTAAGCTTTAAAAGGGCCACGCAATTTACAGTAAAGACCATTAAAGACAAATTGAATTGTGTCCTTTTAAGTGAAATAGTGAAATACACATCAAGCATGTTTTTTTCTATTCGTCTTTTTAAACCTCTCATCCCTCCATCAAAAATTAAAACATTCGTCTTTTATTAAATAAACACATCCCAACGTTTTACCATCTGTTGTCAAAACAACATTGCAATTAAAATAGATTGCTAAAATTATGCTGTGGTGTAGCTTGTGTAACAGTTGATTTGTCAGGAGAATGGCGGAGGAATATGCTCAAATACCGCGCAAAGGTTTGAATATGCTGTACAATTTCACAACACAATCATGCTATGAATACACAAACTTCAAAGCTGAACGTGATTATTTTCAAACTCATGAAAAAGCTTTTTCGACAAACCAGCATCGCTTGTATTCACATCAAAGGCAAAAACTTAAATTTTTTGGGAACCACCCTGGCAGAGACCGAATTCGAAAAATAGATTCAGAGTTGATGCTAAAAAGAAAAATGAATGAAGAAAAGAGAAAAAAACTTGCCATCACAAAGTCACCAGGCTCGCTTACTTTTTTTTTTAGGAAATTTTATTTTACTATAATGGTCCATTGAAGCGGTTCTGAAGTCTGTTTCCCGCTAAACATTTTCTGTCGCTGTATAGCAAGTTGAGATGAACCCGCTAAATCTCATCACATGGCACACAGGATTCAAATGAATCCAATCACAAATGCAACACACTCAAGATATGAAAATATAGTATCCGCTTTGTTCGCTATGGGGTAAAAATATGCACAAATGTTACTGACCCACAGTTAGTGTCACTTTTCCTGCATGGTTAATATCAGACAAAAGGAATTCAGCATTTGCAGTTAAATAACGCTAAACAACAAGCACATCGAATAGTTGCCGTATTTGTTAGGTAACCTGACCATCAATTCTTTTCAAACAAACACGATCGACCGATTACTCCAAAGAACTCAGAGCAACAAATGGCCATTCCGCAACAGAGACCATCGAAAGGTTGTTGGGCTTGCTGTTGTTGCACTTCTTGTTGCTGGGCTTGCTGTTGTTGCACTCCTTGTTGCTGGGCTTGCTGTTGTTGCACTTCTTGTTGTTGGGCTTGCTGTTTTTGCACTTCTTGTTGCTGGGCTTGTTGTTGTTGCACTTCTTGTTGTTGGGCTTGCTGTTGTTGCACTTCTTGTTGCTGGGCTTTCTGTTGTTGCACTTCTTGTTGCTGGGCTTGCTGTTGTTGCACTTCTTGTTGCTGGGTTTGCTGTTGTTGCACTGCTTGTTGTTGGGCTTGCTGTTGTTGCACTTCTTGTTGTTGGGCTTGCTGTTGTTGCACTTCTTGTTGCTGGGCTTGCTGTTGTTGCACTTCATGTTGTTGGGCTTGCTGTTTTTGTTCTTCTTGTTGCTGAGCTTGCTGTTGTTGCACTTCTTGTTGCTGGACTTTCTGTTGTTGCACTTCTTGTTGCTGGGCTTGCTGTTGTTGCACTTCTTGTTGTTGGGCTTGCTGTTGTTGCACTTCTTGTTGTTGGGCTTGCTGTTGTTGCACTTCTTGTTGTTGGACTTGCTGTTGTTGCACTTCTTGTTGTTGGGCTTGCTGTTGTTGCACTTCCTGTTGTTGGGCTGGCTGTTGTTGCTGGGCTTGCTGTTGTTGCACTTCTTGTTGTTGCACTTCTTGTTGTTGGGCTTGCTGTTGTTGCACTTCTTGTTGTTGGACTTGCTGTTGTTGCACTAATAGTTGTTGGACTTTCTGTTGTTGCACTTCTTGTTTTTGGGCTTGCTGTTGTAGCTGGGCTTGCTGTTGTTGCACTTCTTGTTGTTGGGCCTGCTGTTGTTGCACTTCTTGTTGTTGGGCTTGCTGTTGTTGCACTTCTTGTTGTTGGGCTTGCTGTTGTTGCACTTCTTGTTGCTGAGCTTGCTGTTGTTGCACTTCTTGTTGTTGGGCTTGCTGTTGTTGCACTAATAGTTGTTGGACTTTCTGTTGTTGCACTTCTTGTTGTTGGACTTGCTGTTGTTGCACTTCTTGTTGTTGGGCTTGCTGTTGTTGCACTTCTTGTTGTTTGGCTTGCTGTTGTTGCACTTCTTGTTGTTGGGCTTGCTGTTGTTGCACTTCTTGTTGTTGGGCTTGCTGTTGTTGCTGTTGATGTTTTTCTCCTTCCTCCCCTTTTTGCTCTTGTTCTTTATGTTCCTGTCGCTGTTGTTCTTGTAGTACTAAACAAAAAGTTGAATTGACAGTATACTTTTTCACCACAGTTACCGTTTCCCGTTACCATCAGATGTTGGACACCAATTTATCGGGCAAAAGGCATGTTGCAGACAAGGGCCCTCTGTTTTCGTACCTTGACCCAAAGCAAGTTAATTTCAAATATGTGAAAATGCGTTTTTTAGTTTTTTTTTAAAGTTTGCAAGGAGGTTTGCGAATTTATTTCGACAGGAGGCCGGGCCACGAAATTCTTGTTGGTCGCATTTAACTGTTGATAAAGATGACTTTTTGCAATACATTCTTAGAGGTGTTTTGTAATTAAATGTAAACAACTTATTTTTGTTTGCTGTTTTTAGTTGTTTCTGCTAATTACGTATTTGCTTTTGCTTTCCATTCAGGGCAAATTTGATGTCTACGTTCATTTCTTTAGTGGTGTCGGACGAACAGTAACAAAGGCCAGAGTCTGGTAGCAATGTTGGATGGATATCGATGTTCGTGGATTGCTCAGTATCTGTGGCAATAACAAATAATCTCAAAACAATTTTACAAAAAGCAAAACTTTGCCACAATTAACCTCTGGTCGTTCCTACTCTATATTATGTAAAATTCGGACAACATCTAAAAAGTAACTGTACATAAAATGTAATTTAAACTGGATTTTGTTTGCTTGTTTGTTGATGTAGGAACTTGCGTTTGTGTTAATTGAATAAAAGGAGGTTAACACTTGTACAAACAAAAATTTAAACTTTTGGTGTAGTATAGTATGTAGCTGACGAGTAGAGGACAGGGAGACTTTTTTTGAGGTTCTCTTAGATTCTCTTTTTAATTGGGAGACACCAGGAAAGAGTAGTCTTTCCGTTCTCTCGCGTGTGCATTTCAAATGGGGAGTTGTTGCATGGAGATACTTACAGTTACTTAAGAGCCTTCCGGTCTTGATTAGAAGTAAAAAAAAAATTCTTCTATTGTTAATCAGAGAGAGCTCTCTTTCTAGTGTTGCAATCGTGATTCTATTTTTATCTTGGACCTTTGTTTGAAGTTTTAAGGAATTTGTGACCGGAGTCACACGCGGTTTACCGTGAATTGATAGTCATGGTCGTGTGGAAAAGTGGCCAGTTTTAAAATATGTTTTCGTTGCCCAGGTTAAATAAAGCAAAATGTATTGATTACCTTCTTTGTGTAAATGTCGTTGCTCAAAGTCGACCTGATGCGTAGATGTGGCATCGAACAAAGATGCACATTGAACGGTATGACTTTGTTCAGTAGGGTTATCTTCAGCAGTTGAAAAGGCAGTCCCTGTCAAGCAACGCCGTAAATACATTATCCAAGATTTTATGTTGGGTTTTACAGATTTCCAAACTTTTCTAAAGTTTACCTTCAGGGTGCAATGAACTTGTCATTGTGTTCAATTCACGTTGTGCAACGATGCTGTCAATAAGTGCAGAGGCAGCTAAGAAGTCCTTTTCATTGTCAATCTTATCGACACTTGTGGAAACAGTGATGTTTTCTGCACATTGCAAGTCGAACGTACAATTAGAAGGTTTTTTTTTATGGTATATGCGAATACATTCCAAGTCAATTTCGTTTTGTTGTTAAAACTGTGGGAACGGAACTTCAAATTAATAGAAACCTGGTGTTGACGACGACTCTCGCTTTACATGTTGTTTGTATTCGTTGTTTTCCTTGTCAGAAGTGATAAACTTCGCATCATCTTTATTCTTTGTGGAAACACTGGTGACGATTTCTAAATGTTTTGTTGTACCGGTGAGTGAATTGCGTAAACAAGACTTATGGCTTACAACGTAAGAAGAAAAAATTTCAGTAACACTTGCAAGACCTTCCAATCTTTCTTGGTTTCTTGTGTGCTGTTCATAAAAGTTTGATGCCAAACGATAGAATGAAGCTGTTTTCAGGAATTTCATTCCGGTTTTGCCGATTGAATCATTGATTATCGAATCTAAAAAGAATTTATTTTGTGACTATTGGCCTTTGTATCAGCCTATACACTTGCGCTATAATGAGCAATTTGACATGTTCGGACAGGCCGTTGCCTAAAAGTCATAAAAACAATGTTGTAAAAGCTGGATTAAACAATACGAAAACACGGGACACTCTTTGGTACCTTTGTGTGGAAATAGTTTCGGCGAAACTGACAGCTGTGAGTTTGTTTGCTTTTGTGCCATCGCTGCCTCCTCTGTGTTTTCTGCATGAAAAAGGTTTTTGTACAACTTGTTTGAAGTCGATAATCACGTGGTTGGGCAATACAATATATATTTACTTAATATGGGTCATTGAAAAACAAACATTCTTGATACTTAGTCAAGTTCTAAAACATTTTTGCGTGTGGTCGTGCCTGGTTTCGTTGGTATCGGCTGTTTGATGTCTTCACTTTGTTCCGCAGTGACGTCAGTAGATTGGCCACTGGTGACGTCACTAAAAATGCCGGCCACTTCTACTTCTAAAAAAGTCATGTTGTTTAAACTACAGTTTACTACTGCTTTGTTTAGTTGTAAACTATACCGGTTTATTTGTATTAGGGAAAACGTTTTTTTTAATTTGTGTTTTTTAAAAACCTTTTTGATCCCGCCTGTCGTGAGTTTTGGGTAGGGCGGGAGTGTTGGGGGTTGCTCTCCTTTCCTTGTAGCTTGGGAAAAGTTCTAAAACAAGTAAACACTTGTATACCTATTTTTCCGACGACATTTATTCACTAGCTTTTTATAATACCTAATTGGTTTTCTGGGTGTGAATTTATTAAGCCAGCCCTTGGAAGTGTAACAGGTCTTTGGCTTCGCTTTCTTTTCAGAGTGACAGTTGTTTTATGGTTTGGTACATACTGGTTCATCCAAAGATGACGCAGTGAAATCGGTCGGTTTAAGGCCGGGACTGGGCAGAGAGCTTCTGTTTGCTTTAGAACATCTTGCACTTGTTGCTCGATCACTTCTGGGCTTTGTTGGTCGAGAAGTTGTTGCAATCTCTCACAGATTTCTATCATCGTTGGTCGTTTAGATGGATCTTGATCCCAACACTGCTTCATCAGTTGCTCAAGGTTTTCAACGATAACTCTGTCGCCGTCGTTGAGATCATGTTTCAATTCATCTATCACGTGGCAATCTGGTCTAAAACCCGATTTGATTTCATCCGTTGGGGTATTTGGTGGGTATGGCATTTGACGTGTAATAACGGTGTACATCACAATACCAAAGGCATAAATATCAAATTCTTTTGTTGGTTTCATTTTCAAATCCTTCAACTTCTCGGGTGGAGTATAATAAGGAGTATATTGTACCCTGTCCTTTTTACTTCTTGCTGATGAATCAGTTGTGTTTGAACCAGTCAAAGTTGCTAGTTCCGCACTTCCGAAGTCGCATAGTTTGCAAACCAACAAATCCGAAATCAAGATATTCTCTGGTTTAACATCTCCATGAACCAAACGCTTGTGCAGTAGACCGTGACAGCATTTAAGAGCTTTTGAGATACTAAGTAAAAACCAGACACGCAATATGACGTCCAAGTCTATCCTTTTGTTTAATAGAAGGACACGCAAGCTTCCGTTTTTGCAATATTCCATAACTATTCCAATGGCGAAATCCAACTTTACCCAGCCAAGAACCCGCACTATGTTTGGATGGTTAACTTTGCTCAAATAATCCATTTCTTCTCTAAGTCTACAGAAACGGAGGTTTAGGTTTATGCAGCGGAAAGTAAGGTACCACATACTTACGAATCTATGAGAAGGTTCTTATCACGAGGTCCACCTGAGACCTTATGGATTTTGATAGCGACGTTCATATTTAATCCCTTATGGTAACCATACCACACGAAACCATAACCTCCGGAACCGGCCTCGTGATTTTCATTATCAAAAATAAACTCGTCACTGTGGAACTCCTGTAACTGTTAAAAATAAAAGACTATCACAGGTACAAATAAAACAACGATGCACCAATAATCAATATAGTAGTGAGATTGCCGGCCTAATCACTTACCTGGGACTGCTGGGCATCCATAATCTTTCTATTGACGGATAATTAAGTTTAATGCAGAAGTTAAGGAAATTGATGCTGAAGCCAATTACTTGTTGTACTTTCCGTTAAAAGGTCCAGTGATAATGATTTATGCAAACAGGTTGTTGAAAAACTGGAAGACTCCACAATTTTACGCACAAATATCTTCTGTAATTTATAAAAATTATTTCTCATTGCTTTACAAACACTTATAAGTATACGTATTATTAACTGTATCTCTTTGAAAAGGCTACCACACTAAACTATAGTTGCCAGGTTGATAAACGCTTCTGAAAGCGATAACTTTGTACGCAAGGACCTGCTTTAAACTTGGCGGTTCGTGAATGACCTTAACAAGGCCCTGTTTTACAATATTTATCAACTAAAAAAGCGAGCAACGAAATGCATTCGCCAAACACTTGAGATGTGGTTTTCATGACTTACTAGGCCGACAAAATATATTTTGACCCCGGGTGCAGAAGACGATGAAGGCAAGTCTAACTCCCTTGTAAGAACTTTTCCCCATTCGATAAATCACCGCACTCTGCAAACACAAACGCCTTCGCCACATGTTTGCTCGGCCAACGCTTTAAGTTTAAACAAATCATTTGTAACGATGTGAACAAACTTTTAATCACGACGATTTCGACATCACGTGAATGTTTGGAAAGACATATGGGAAAATAACTGTTTACACAAACAAGATCAACAGATGCTAGTTGACAAAGAATCGCCTGTTAACAAAACTTTGAACGCGGGTTACTCGGCCACCCTACAAGGTAGAGGCAGGATTTTTTCACACAAAAATCTTCATAGACTGACTTACGTGATGTACACAACTTACTAGTGATTCAGGCAACTCCCTGTTTCAACTTTGACCCGCTTAAATTAGGAAATATTAATACAGGAAATGTGATTAGAATAAATTCATATTCACTATTTAATACGATGAATATAGGTTATATTACCGAAACGCATCGCTATTAGCCTTATTGCTTTTTTTTTATCAATAACAAAAAAGGCCATCCCTTTCGACAAGATAAGTCATCTTGCAGAATTGGCCTGTCTTTTTAACACACAGACAATTGAAGCATAAATCTCAAACTCGTACAACAACGAAATCCGAAGTCTGTGGTGAATCATCATGGCATTTCTATGATATTTATGTGTGAAATGTGATTGCTGGCGTTAGCGACTCAAGAATGGGGACCACTAGTGCTCAATTGAAAGAATGAGTTTAGCTGCATTAGGACAGCATGTACTAAGGCTTTGCAACGGTTTACTGGCAATCTTGTGTTATGAAAAGTATACACAGACCTGTGGATCGGTCATAGGGCAAGGTATTTTAAGGGCATTGTACAGATAGATATCAAGGCTCGAGGAATAATGACTAATGAATGAGTACTTTTGTGATTCAGATTTTCAGAAAATTATCCTGCATATTTTGTTGTTTTATCCCGCGAATAATTTTGACCCGAATGCGTACACAAATACGCAAGCATTTGGAACATTACTGCGAAACAGTCTGGTAAACTGCAATTGTGTTTTAATAAATTTGCACTTAAATCAACTTCTGTTGGGGCATCTAACGAGATTGCTTCTGTTGTTGTTCCGACATTGAAACAATGGGGCAACGACTGAAATTAATAAAGCTGCAATTCGTTTATGCGCAGACATCATCTCCACAACCAAATGTAATTTACGAATTTACGGTGAGCACCACGGACTTAGTGAACTTTAAGGACAACAAAAGAATGTTTGCTACGTAAAGGAACAGAGTTATGACAGATTAAGAACGTCAACATAACACATTCTACATCATCTTGTTATGCTAAAAATATTTCCGTGTTACAAAACAGCAAAAAGATGGGTTTTGACACCAAATAGAGACAGTGCGTTGAGAGCTATTGCACAACTACTGTTATTTTTACTTTGCTCAGCAATATTTACCGTTTATAAACTTCTACTGTCACAATGGCAGAAATCAAAATATTGTTTTATGATTTCGCTGTCAAAAACGAAAACTTCTTCATGTTGAGAAACGAGGTCTGGGCTGATCTTTCCAGTTCCTGCAATTCCGCCACTGTCGGCGCCAAATCTGCGACGTGACCTTTGTATGTGCCGCCACCTACCGACGATTTTTTGCTCCCGTAAACGACCTGCGAGGCAACGCACAAAATTTTACAAAACAGACAATAAAACAATGTGCTTGTTTCGCGATAAAGGATATGTAGTTAGTGTAAGATTTGATTGCTTGTCGAGGTCAAACGAAGCCAATGATGGTCGTTCTTGCAGTAAAACTTTACTATGTAAGTTACACACATTCCTACCTTTCCATCAAACTCATTCACGGGAATTTCCATCTTATGCGAAGTTTGTTCGATTGTAATTTTTAAATGATCTTCGATATCACCTAGCAACCTCCCTTCGTTATACCTAATATAAAGACAATACCTCAAGGTTGGGGGCAGGAACCTCAACAGAACTTGTCGTTAATAACTCGTCTATGGCTACGTCGAAATGAAAGAAAGGCATTTTAAAGCCCTAAAACTTTTCTTTCACTCACCATATGCAACATCCGCCTCGATCGGTAAGTTCTGTGTTGTAACAACCGCGACCTCTAGTGTTACAATTGCTGTGATACCAAACCTGAAATGACAGCAACGGTCGGATAAACACGGGAACCTATAGAGCTTGTATATTTGCACATTTAAACCAAACAAGCATTTAGCCACAATACACGAGCAGCACCAACCTTTTCATTGTGTTTCGTAGCAACGAGCGAGATGGCGAGTCCCATCCTTTCGGCCCGACCAACTCGACCGATCCGATGAACGTAATTCTGTTTGTCATCCGGTAACGTCACATTGATGACGAAAGGAACTCCTCTGACGTCGATCCCGCGCGCCGCTACATCGGTACAGATGAGATGACGTACCTGTTACGTCACAGTTACGCGTAAAATGATATAGTGACGAAAAGGACGAGTTGGAAATTGTTTAGTAAGAGGCAACAGATTTTTGGTAATGGCCAGTTTTAGTGAAGTCTTAAGCAACCGGGCTTGACGCATACAGCAGGATTTATGCTCAGTATGCTGTATGAAGCACCTGCACAAACAGTAAATCAACATAAATCCTGCTGAGTATTTCAGATTCAACCAATCACCACAGTTTTGGAAACATGTATTTCTGAGGTTAAAACCCGTGGGCTTTCGTATGAGACAAATATATTTCGCTAAAATAATATTCAACCAATCACCTCATTTTTCTTAAACCGCTCCAAATTACTTCTCCGTTCGGGGGGTTTCCGGTCGCTATGGAGACAGACGCACGAAAGCGGATGAGCGGAAGTTTTTGGTCCGCCGCCCAACTGCATGAAGTAACGTTCCATGTTGTCGCAGTCGAGTTTGGTTCGGCAGAATATGATCGACTGATCCATCTTGTGCTCACGTATCGCTTTGACGCAATATTCACCTGAAAAGAAAAATTGGACTTACAAGAAGCATTCCACATTCGTCAACTATGGTTACGTACTTATTAACTTTCCTCTAAAAACTATTTCGTTACATTAACCCATTGCAATTAAACGCCAAACTCCAGACATCAATAAACATGTTTTTATGACAGTTATCTACACAAAACCATAGGCAAAATTGTTTTTCTGAGAGTCGGATAATTTACGCAAAAATCAAACTGCAGACAGGGTTGTACACACTGTTACGACCTGTAAGGTCTCATCAGTGCATCTGTTTACTGTGACATTGTAATAGCTTTTACACTAGCGGGCACACTAAATTCCATTTTGTGGTAACTTTTGGTCAACGTCGATCCTTTGGGTACAATACTGAGTTTAAAGAATACCTTTGAGTATTTTCACAGCCTCAGACCACTTTTCGGGTGAATCTTTTTTCAAATAATCTTGTTGGTGAACTCCGTCTGTTTGCACATATTTCTTCAACCCCATCCAACTCGGGTCGAGGACGGGGTTGACCGGAACAACCACGTGATGTACGGTCTCAGGTACAGAGTCTTCACCCTCGATAGGTAAATGTATGACGCAGTAATGTATTATGTGAAATGTATTATATTAGAATGGTGGTTTAAACAGTAACTGACAACCGTTTGTGGTGAAGTCAATAATATTCAGTGACTTTACTCTCAGAGTAAGTCATCAAATTGACTGGCCCAGCGAAATAAACCAATGCCAAGTGTTTTTCTTCTGTAAATCGTGATCCAGACAATTAAACCGTTTTTTTTACATGATTTAAAGGAAAATGAACAGTTTTTCCCCCGCTTACCTTCAGGTCGACCCAGGTTGGAAAGTGCATGATTTTCTCCGCGAGTTTTTTTACATCAAAACTATGCAAAGTTGCCGAACACACGATCACTTGCAACCGCTTTCCGTCACTCCCAACCTGAAACGTGGAATATTTGTTACATATTTTAATCGCCATCTCCTTACCGCCTCTAGCGTCCGCTGATATGTTATCTATGACTAATTCCGGGTGTTGTGACCTGAGACTATGTATGCGTGGACTTAAGCAGGTCCTACGAGCCTTGAGAAAGATAAACGTTACATATTGTCTTATTGCAATCAACAGTACTTGACCTAAACCAAGCACATAAAACAACACCGTTGTTGTATTTTGTCTCGAGCGATCTTAGATATTACATTAAGCGCCAATCCTGCATTACTAAGTGGTGTGGTTGCACATGACAGCAGGCTTCCATTGGTTTACCTGAGGGCATTTGGAATGCATTCTTTTAATGAAATCGCCACTTCCAGCAGTGAGAAGACCGTCACATTCGTCCAGTACCAGAAACTTCACTTGATCCAAATCAACCTGTTAAGAGCCAGTATCAGATATAAAAATGAAAAATCGTATATGTAACTACAAAACGTATTTGGAAGTGCAACTGCGTAACACACATGTACGTCGGATTACAGCTTTAAGGCTTTTTTTGTCAACCACAAATCCAACCAACAACAAATTAGGTTTACAACAAAGATTGCCTCGTCACCTTTCTGGTGGAAATAAAGTCGTCGATTCTTCCGGGCGTTCCAATTAAAATATCGACTCCCTGGTCGATTTGCCTTAGCTGGTCAGACGCGGGGACTCCCCCCACAACGAGAACCTCGTTGAGTCCAGGTTTTGAAATATTTTTCTTGAGGGTTTTTATAATATTGGCGGTTTGTTCAGCCAGTTCACGAGACGGTTCGATTATGATCGCATAAGGAGCATTGTTGTTCTTTCTGCTGCTTTGTTTCTGTGCAAACATTGGGAAGGTTTTTTTGAGCAAGTATCCAATGCAAATGTTTTTATTTTATTATTTGTAGTGGTTGAACACCTTACCATCTTTTTAACGTCATGAAAGTACATATATCTATTTAAACAAAAGTAAAACCTGGAAAATTAGAGAATTTCAACATAAACAAAAAATCAAAACCATCAGTCCACAATGTACATGAATGCTACAAATTTCCTAAATAACCTATACAATATGGATTTCTTCGACAAGTTTCAGAAAAGTTCTTCGGACAAGGATAGAAACAATACTCACTGCAACTGTTGCACTTCCTGTAGACGAACTATTGATCGAGTCACTTTCAGATGCTTTTGCAAGAGCAACGTAACCATCACCAGGAGGATGCTTAAATGCTTCATCACCAAAATTAAACTGAATTTCGGCATTTTTGAGCACGCAAGCAGCAAACATGGCCTGTTTTCTTGTGTGTCCCGGTATGTCAAACGCATGACCGAGATCTTGTCCATTCTTGGAATACTTAATTAAACCTGTAAGAAAAAAGCTGGTTTGAAAAAATGAAATCATGCAGGAAAAAAAATTCATAATTAACAGCTCAATTCTGACACATATAAAAAAACAGACAAAGAAATAAATTGACAATTTGACAGTAGCTTACAAATTGACCAGAAAAAATCTACTTTTTGAATAGTAGTTGATCCAATAAATTAATTATAACATACTGCTTTGTAAATTACCTTATTTAAAAAACAGACACACAAAATAGCTAGTAACCAGTAGTAATAATTAAACTCTACTGACCTTGATCCATATCCAGGTAGCAACCAACAGTGTCATGCATGGTGAAAGGTTCTCCGTAAGTATCAAACTGTCTATCATTGGACTTCTTTCCTGTTCCACCAAAGCCATAACCAAATTTATCAGTGCCAAGGTTTAAATCAGCATGTGCGGTGGACCAACCAACACGGTTTAACCCCTCATCTTTACATGTGGCCTGGATGCAACAGAGTTATACTTATACTCATACACAGGTTAAAAGATCATATAATCAACACACGAAACCATAACCTGCAAAATGTAGACTAATAACCAATAAGGTGTTATATAAAACTCATAAACATAAAAATTAGTGACATTTTATTTTTATATATATATTCATAAAAGTTTTAGTGACATTATGGATGTTGGCAAAATATGTTTGGTCACAGTCAAATTTACAAAGAAAATAAACAAAATGTGCTTAAACTCAGTTCATAATGTGTCAAAAATGACTTCACTATTCAGGAAAAATGGCTACATTATTAAATGTACCTCATAGTAATATTTGCCAGAAGTAATTCCTTTTGTTGAACGACAACCATGCCAGTCTTTAAACTCGCGACATTGACACAGCAAGCCATTCGGAGCAATTGCAAAAGACGAGCCACGGTCAAATGGGTTCATCTGCCACTTCTGAAAAACTGGAGCAGATGCCTGAAAAAAATACGGTGTTATTATATTTGTTAAAAAAGCAAGTCTGCATATAAAAGAAAACATAACAAATTTAAGATAAAGGTTGGCAACCCTCCGTTGAAACCATATGTAGAATTTGATCAAGTTAAGAAACTGGACATATTTTATGTACAAACACTTTTTTGCAAATTTTACTGCATGTTGTTTATAAAAGACGATTAGTTATTACCTTGAGTTTTGAAGTTGTGCTTTTACTAGTATACGATTCATGCACAATCTGAATGACTGGAATACTGAAGGCTGCAGTCTTACCAGAGCCAGTTTCAGCGGCCATCAAAACATCACCTCCACCAAGAATTAGTGGAATCGACTCAACCTGAATATCAGTTGGTAAATTCCAACCCAATTCAGTCACCACTTTGCCAATCTCAGGCATTACACCCAAGTTTTCAAATGCAGTCATTTTGTGGCAAGTTTTGATTGTCACAGAAACACAACTAACCCTTAATCAACTACTATAAAACAAATAGAAAAGAAAGATTGCATAGTACATAAAAATATCATCCATTAACAGGTATTTGTCAGTTGTCACCCAAGTATATTTTCATACATACACCTAGCATGACCATGTAAATGTTGGCAATTTGCACCCACTACAATAAACTGTGTTGTTGACACTGGTTGGTTTTGGGAGATATATAAGTTAACTACTTTGTCTGAAAAAGGTACAACCATAAAGAAAGTAAAATAGGACTGTAAAATGTATATACAAGAACAATAAAAATAAATAAAAAAATAAAAGTCACACAAAGCATCATTTGCTACTCGAGTTTCAGAGTACTTTGCACAATAATTCCATTTTTAAAGTTTAAATACATCTCACTATCCAGCTGTGATTCCACTTCTTGTTCTGTGCATTCAGGTTTTGACTCAAAACAATCAAAAACTTGGTCACCTTGTGAGTCAACAACATATTTCATCGTCAAATCATAATTATCACTATTGATATTTTTGTTGTCTTCATGAAATTTATTCTCACTTAGAAGTGAGCTTGTCCCAGTGTCATACCTTGCATTAGCACAAGTAGTAATTGGAATGTCTTCATCACAATGCTCGGATGTTTCTGAACATGGGTCTGGACATTGGATAAGTTTGCTGTGCTTTTGATCATGGAGCACTTTTGCTGTGCAATTTTGTGTGTTTTCCTTATCATTACCAGTTCTTATAACAGAACCAGTTGCAGTATTAGTACATTCCGTATCACTTTGTACAAGAACAGAAGTATCACAATTAGTTCTTTCAGATGTTTTTTGTACGTCACATTTTTTCCTGTTGTGAACAATCTTTGCAAACTGAAACAATTTAGTTTGTTTCAATCCAGTTTCCTCAGGTAATTGTAAATGCTTCAGAGCCCCATAACGCACCTTTGAAATTGTTGGAGTCCTTTTTTTCTGCAGAAGGTAGTACATAATATTGGTTAAGCAATAATTACAGAGATCTTGCTGCTTAGCCTAACATAATACTTTGTAAAGTGGGTATGGATACTAAACTTGGGTTTTACTGGTTCAATGTTTTACCCAGAATTGCTACATCGCACCATATTTAAAATACATAAAAAGATATAAAACAAATATACGTTAAAGTACGGGTACATGTGGTTAAATTATAGTTATGGGGATAAACTTACAAATATTCTTTAAAAAGTTACAGTAGTAGTTCACCTTGGCACCATTCAAACTGCTGCTATGCTTTGCTGATGTTTTCGAAATCCATCCGTTGTGATCAACCTTCATTGTCCAGGCAGTTTTCAATGAGGGCTCTTGTAACTTGTAAGCAAATCGATGCGTCGCGCGTTAATGCTTGTGACGTCATGCGTTTCGTGGTGCTGCCCCTAACTAAAACGGAAAATACTACTACACCGGGTCACAAAGTTTTTTCCAAACTTCATCCACATATAAGTATGTGTAAAACAGAAATCTGTGCGAATTGTAATAATTAGGCGTGAACAGAGCCGCCGCCTGTTATTTTTGTTTATAAATTTGAGTTGAAATACTACACGAAATCGTAGCGTTTATATTCGCACAGATTTCTATGTTACATAGGCTCATATGTGGATCAAGTTTGGAAAAAACTTTGTGACCCGGTGTAAAAGTATCTTCCAACTAAAACTGAATGTTTTTTATGTTCAGCGCCATTTACATAAAGTGCAATGCGATTTATTTCAAAGTATGACAATTTTATTGCATATTTTGTATACACAGTACGTTTAGGTTTCACCTATACCACAGCACGTTTTGCCAGATTATGAACAGGCGTGCAAGCAGAATAAAATAATTGCAACGGTGTTCTGTAAATGTTAGGTAAGATATTCTGTAGAAAATATCCAAGTCTATGCGATGAAGAAAAAATATCAAAAACGAAAGATTGTATTTCAATAAAAACACAAACGTTTAAGTCAAAGTTCAAAAAAAAGCAAAAAAATTCTCAACTAGCAATTCGTTTCTCAAGTAACGAATTCTCTGCTTCGAGACTTCGATATTTCATGATTTAGTTTGCAGCAACCCAGTGATTACACACGTAATACATGAGTTGTTACGTGAGGTAATATTGACTTACGTCCATGTATTTAAACAGGCCGTTTAAACTTGATGAGCCATTGCTGCGTTGCATGACATAGCACAGGAAGACGGCGAAAACAAGAAAAGCAATACTTTTTTTAAAAAGTAAAATTGGTTTTCTACACAGCGCGAAATGCAATGTAACAGTGAGGACTGCGAGGAGTTCCATCGTTGTCTTGAAGTTACTTATACACGCCATTCTGAATCAAGCATTAGATAAAGAGTGCAGCGTACCAATTGTTTCCGGTCGGCTGCTAGTGCGGAAGCTAAAGTCTGCTTGTGTGTTCTTGCTGTAGACTACTGAATTTAAAACTCCGTGGCAGACTTATTTATTTAATTGAAAGACACGTTTGCAATGTCAGGCGGCGTAAAGTTTAATTTGTTCCAAGCGCGTTTCATCAGAGTTTATCACGTGACTGAAATGCAGCGAATTAACTATCAAAAGAACGTGCGAACGTAACAGCGCGATGGCGAGTATATTAGCAGAACGAGAGAGCGAACGATGACTACGAGGGCGTTTTATAACTAAGTGTCAGGAAAAACGTGGTTGTCCAGCAGAGTATCAGCAGCTTGTTTGAATTCCGCAGGAAGGCTTAACTCCACCTGTATCCTTTCGTCTGGTGTTCCAGTGTTGAGTTTCAGGAAACATGCGGAGTGGTCAGAACTAGGCTAGGGAAAACATGCGTGTTGCCACACATGCTCCTTCCTTGTGAAGATTGATAGTTTCTTTCCGAAATCCGATGTCGTCTTGTCGTAAGGATGATGTGCTGTGAATCGAGTTGAATCGGCTGAATGTTTTGCTGGTCATCGTCTGTGTTTCCGTCGTGGTCACAAGCTGTCACGGTGGTTTCTTTTTTCTGTGTACAAAAAAAACACTGGCAGTAAAATGCTCAATCAATTTAAAATATCAAGCGTTTATGGAAATTGTGTGCTGCATGACAAATTAAAAAGGTTATTAAAAACTAAAGTGAACCACAAATTCAATCGCATTGGAGCGTGCGCAACCAATGCTTACATTTTCTCTTGGGCCGTCAAAAAAACGACCCGCATGCGACTTAATATGCGCGTATAAAAAATAATAAGGGCTGAGCTGGATGGCCGTCAAAAAGTAAATTGGCTCATCTCGTATAAGAAATATTCAGTACTCATTCTGGTACGTGTATGAATAAAGAGCTGGCCTAGCAATATGCAACAACAAACGTAGTATAGGCATAACCATTATCCTCAAAGCCAATTTTTGGAATAATGCCAAATTTGAAGACACGTCACACTTAATACTTCCAAACTGGAGGTGATCTTCCTAAAAATAATGAACTTACAAGAGTTAGGCGTCCCCTCGTAAAAATTAACGCTACAAGAAAATGTCAAAAGTAGACGAGGACCAAGTTTGTGGCACTAGTAGTAGTAAAAAATAATTTTTCGGATTAGACAGCAACAAAGACCATAAAACGTTAAAAGTGGTAGTTCAGTTTAAGATAAAATTCATGTCACAAAAAAATGGCCCAAAACTTAAAAATCATACGTGAGTTAGATTAATCAACAGTTACATGCTTCAACCAGCCATAACAACCCTAGCAAAATAGTGCAAGGATTTCTCCTAAGGGAACGTCAGTCGTGCTTGACTAAATGCCATACGCATAGAAGTCATGTCGTCAAGACCAGGTAAGGTCTAAGGTATTCCGACATAATAACGGGAAATTGTATCTGTGTGACCTTGCTACACGAAAGGCGTCAGGTCCCGTAACTGCGCCGCGCCTCTGCTGTGCATATGGAGGACTTTCTAAGCAGACAAAATGTTAAGGCTAGGTTCCACAATTCACCATTAAGTAACGTTGAACACGTATGCCAAAATATAAAACTAATGTTTTAGTAACATGAGTTACTTCAAACTAAAGAATCCCCTTCTTGAAACAAAAAGAATATAATACACACATGCATACTGACATAACCATGAAGGATAGGCGTTTACTTGCATAGCATACTGTCATAGACAAAACATGCTTTATAGCAGTTTGACTTTAAACGTAGTGACTTAATAATATTGCATTCAAGACTTATAAATTACAATTACAGTACCGGGTTATAAATGGTGTTCAGTCATTACGTCCAGCTCTTTTCTCGCGTCCGTCATGGCGATGGAGCGAAGTACCATCATCTACCATTCGCCACGAAATTCACTCCTGTACAAGTAAAATTTCGTGAGAATCACAAACGACTATGCAATAGAATATTGCAAAAATAAACGGAACAAACCAACCTGACAAAAGCAAAAGTGATCACGTCGGGCAAGTTCACCAGTGCAGCGTACCAATTGTTTCCGGTCGGCTGCTTTGCTGAAAAGCTAAAGTCTGCTTGCGTGTTCTTTGCTGTAGACTACTGAATTTAAAACTCCGTGGCAGACTTATTTATTTAATTGAAAGACACGTTTGCAATGTCAGGCGGCGTGAAGTTTAATTTGTTCCAAGCGCGTTTAATCAGAGTTTATCACGTGACACAAGAGTCAATAACGACCCTTACGACTATAAAGGCGCAGCAAAAGGTGCACAAAAATTCTTTCCCTAATGTTTTTGGCAGGTTATAGCCTACGTGCAGCATGTAAGCTTATAAATATGCTTGTCTGCATAGCTTTAAAGGCACAGAGTTGATTCTTTGTTGTACAAGTAGCCCAGCATGAATTAGAATTTATTTATATGAACACATAACATGAACACGTTGAATTAAATAGTTTTGAGAGGTTACATAGACAGACGACTTTGATATGATAACGGTAACTGGTCAAAAGCGCATTACAAAATCAGCTAGAAGACAATATCCATGCCAAACACTCTATTAGATAAATATTTACCATCCTGCTCAGCCATTTAATTCTTCCCCAAGTAAATCATTCACCCAAGTGTAAATTGTATTAAAGGGGTGCAGCATGAAACATATTATTACAGCATAGGCTATTATAGGTATTAGGTATATGTTTTTTTCAACTAAGTTTGTCTATCATCGGACAAGTTCCTATTTATCCCCTTATTGATGTGGCTGGTCCTAATTTTTAATTTTTTTTGGCATTGCTAAAAAACTGGTGGAACAATTGCTTAATTATTTTTGCTTCTAAAGTTTTTTACCACAATTAAATTACGACATTTGGGTGAATAAAATATCACAAATTTAGACAGGGTAAGATATATCTCATGTGTGAATACCACAACATTCATGTGTCTCAAAATAACTGACGTTCACAATTTTATTTTTGGATTTTGAGGTAACAAAAAATGTCGGTGAACGTGGGTATCTCGGTAGGTTTTCTTGGGTTTTCTTTCTTTGTGAGCCAGCAAGTCATCATTTGCATGGCAACCATTACTGCAACCGTATTTATTGTTGCAATGTATCACGCCACTGAGAAACAAAAAGCACACGAACAAAGAAAATTGGACGAAAAGAAATTGGTAAAACAAACAAAATTGGAGAAAAAACAATTAGAAAAACAAGCACAACTGGAGAAAATGCGACTGGAAGAAGAAATAAGAATGCATAAAGCAGATGAGAAAAGATTGGTTTTACAAACGGAAAAGGAATATGAAGGAAGAAAACTAGCTTTGGAGGCTCACAAGGATTGCCAGAAAAGAAAAATGGAACTGGAAATGGAAAGAGAAAAAAATAAGGCACACTTGGCTCTAAAAGAAAGGGGTGAGGAGAGAAGCAGAAATGACTGGAACGTACACGCAGAAGGAGAATTGAATTTTGGTATAGGATCGATAAAGGGCGGCTTTCGATTTTAGAATTTCCATATCACAAAAATTAAATCTTACAGTAAAGTTCTCATGTACAGAAAATATGCGGCGTATGTCGCATTTGAACTGAAAAAACGCTTTTGGTGCAAAACTAAAACAAACAAAAGTTATATTAATCGACCACGTACGTCTCTTACTTTTTTACTGTTGTGAAATATTATCTTTTTTCAAATTTTTATTTATAAGTTGTGTTTTTAACTTTGCCGCCATTTATCTCCCGGCACTATTTAAGCCGCTTTAGCCTTGTTAGTTACTTATAGTTACTTGTACAGTTTGTATCTTAAGTTCGTAGAAATAAATATTTGCAGAAAGAGGTTGATTGTTTGATTGTGCGTGCCCTTCTATGCGCATTGTGTAGATTTAGTGTGCACGTAATACACGGGTTGTTACGTAAGGTAATATTGCCTTAAGTCCAAGTGTAAATAGGCCGTTTAAACCTTGACTCAACGAAAGACTTGTCTGCATTCACAGCACAGCCGACGTGAACGTGAGAACCAACAGGAAGACGATGAAAAACAGATCAGCAAAGCAAGATTATTTTTTCAGTAATGAATAGCTGTTGACAAGTTGGTTTACACAGTACGAAATGTGATGTAATAGTGAGGGTCCTATCGTTACCTTGAAGTTATTTATACGCGCCATTCTGAATGAAGTAATAGATGAAGTGTCGATTAACGAGCCTTTTACTCGAAGAGGTGCCGCAAAAATTATGACATAAAATACCGCTCTACTGTTTTTTGCCGAGTTTATAGCCTACGTACAGTTTAGACACAAGACTCTATAGCAGTGTTTCTTAACCTTTTTTGGATCACGAACCCCTAAAATATTCTTTGAAAAGCCATGGACCCCTTTGCCAGAAACACATTGCAAATGTCGAAAAATTAAAATTCGTGGACAGTGAAACCTTATGGACAGAGGAAATACGTGGATTTTTGAAATAATTGTATTTCGTTTCATGGACCCCTTAATACATCTTCTCGGACCCCTTGGGGGTTCATGGACCCCAGGTTAAGAACCCCTGCTCTATAGGGTAAATATTTACCTGTGTTCGTACTGCGCGTGGTGTGTTATTTTAAACGCGATGTACGTAAGATTTGTCTCCTGGAGGCAGCATGACTTGTGTGTGGTGTTGTTTAGTGTTTGTTCTGTCGTTTTATTGATTGTAAATAATTATGTGGTTATTATTTTGGGGTCGGAATGTAACGGACAGAATAGGGTATGATTTCTGTTTGGTGCATTCATGCGTGAAAACTTGTCTCGCGTTTGGTTTGTGCGATGGTGCGAGCTTCTAATGTTGTGTGGGTATATCCATTGTAATCTGGTTAGTCTTGCGTTGTTTTAATGCCTTTTTGGTTGATTCTATTTGAATAAGGTGGAGCCGTGCAGGCATTTAGTTTTGAATCGTATCTATTCTAATTTAATATATGTTTGCTGTGAAACTGTTACAAACTGCAAATGGAATAAAAGGTAATATTCAACGCATACAAAAAATTACACGGCAATCGAGGACCTGTATCCTACAGTTATTGTAACTGTGTTTATTGTTGCAATGTATAACGAGGCTGGGAAACAAAAGGCAGAAGAACGGAGAAAGTTTGTAAAAGAACAAAGGCAACGTCAATTGGATCTAATGGGTCAATTGGATTTTGAATGACCTCAAACATCGGTAAACGTTAGTTATGTTTCGCATCGAATCCGCGTACCCGGCCTCTTGTAGCCTCCATTAGGTTTACAGGCTTCGTAGCCCAGGCATTGCAGTTTAATTGGATCAGTCACTTTTTCCTGATAAGGCGTTAATGGCGTTGCATATTTTTCCCTTTGTGCACGTCACGCTCTGTTAGTCATGTGGAGAATGTCGATGTGTTCGTTCGGTAGTATTGCTATCTAGCTGTGTAAGTTGGAGGTGTTATAATATCCAGCTGTGTATAGTGTTTTCTCTTGGTCAGAAATAACATGAACGAGGATTTGTGCAAAACATGTGAGAAAACAACCCCTGTATGACGTAGGTGGGAAAACCGATCTTGGATAATTTGTTTTGCGTAAACCTTGTCCTGGATTTCAATACATAAATATCCCATGTTTGTGACTCACTACGTTGTTGCGATTGTAAATTAGAGAGAGTGAATCAAATAGTTTAGTTATCGTACGTTCCTGTGAAGACTAATCTTTGTATATGATTGAATGAGGACTGCACACTTTTACGATTGCAGTATTCACTGTGCCGTTTAAATTCTTGTCAAATAACGATTAACTTTCTTACAATGCTAAAATTGATTACTGGATATCCCGATTTGTGATACTGTGGTCAGATATTACTTCGGTGGGGCCCAGTGTGTGTTTGATGTCTCCGTAATTTTATAGTAGGTAATGGTACAACAGTTTGTGTGGAAACACCATCGCATTGCAACCAGAACACAAACCTTGGATTCCTGCAGCGAAATGCAATGTAATAGTGAGGATTGCGAGGAGTTTCATCGTTGCATTGAAGTTACTTATACACGCCATTCTGAATCAAGCATTAGGTAAAGAGTCAATAAACGACCCTTACGGCTATAAAGGCGAGGCAAAAGGTGAACCAAATTTCTTTCCCTAATGTTTTTGGCAGATTACAGCATACGTGCAGTATATAAGCTTATAAATATGCTTGTCTGCATAAACCTTAAAGGCAAAGAGTTGATTCTTTGTTGTACAAGTAGCCTAGTGTGAATTCGTATTTATCTACATACAGCATATGAACACATAACATAAATACGTAGAATTAAAACAGTTTTGAGAGGTTACATAGACAGACGACTTTGATGTGATAACGGTGACTGGTCAAAAGCGCATTACAAAATCAGCTAGAAGACGATATCCATGCCAAACACTCTATTAGATAAATATTTACCATCCTGCTCAGCCATTTAATTCTTCCCCAAGTAAATCATTCACCCAAGTGTAAATTGTATTAAAGGGGTGCAGCATAAAACACGTTATTACTGCATTGGCTATGAAAGGTATTAGGTATATTTTTTACAACTAAGTTTGTCTAACATCGGACAAGTTCCTATTTATCCCCTTATTGATGTGGCTGATCCTAATTTTTAATTTTTTGTGGCATTGCTAAAAAAATGGTTCAATTTCTTCAACTTGCCGTGTCAGTCTCTGGTTGTAAAAAAATGGTGGAAAGGTTATACTTAATTATTTTTGCTCATAAAGTTTTTTAGCACAATTAAATTACGACATTTGGGTGAATAAACTACCGCAAATTCAGGCAGGATAATATATATCTCGTGTGTGAATACCACAACATTCCTGTGTCTCAAAATAACTGACGTCCATTTATTTTTGTATTTTGAGGCAACAAAAAATGTCGGGTAACGTGGGTATCTCGTTAGGTTTTCTTGGGTTTTCTTTCTTTGTGAGCCAACAAGTCATCATTTGCATGGCAACGATTGTTGCAACTGTGTTTATTGTTGCAATGTATCACGCCACTGAGAAGCAAAAAGCACAAGAACAAAGAAAATTGGAGGAAAAGAAATTAGAAAAACAAGCACAACTGGAGAAAATGCGACTGGAAGAAGAAATAAGAATGCATAAAGCAGATGAGAAAAGATTGGTTTTACAAACGGAAAAGGAATATGAAGGAAGAAAACTAGCTTTGGAGGCTCACAAGGATTGCCAGAAAAGAAAAATGGAACTGAAAATGGAAAAAGAAAAAAATAAGGCACACTTAGCTTTAAAAGCAAGGGGTGAGGAGAGAAGCAGAAATGATTGGAACATACACGCAGAAGGAGAATTGAATTTTGGTATAGGATCGATAAGAGGCGGCTTTCGAATTTAAAATTTCCGTATCACAAAAATTAAATCTTTCAGTAAAGTTCTCATGTACAGAAAATATGCGGCGTATGTCGCATTTGAACTGAAAAATCTCTTTTGGTGCAAAACAAACAAAAGTTATGTTAATTAGTGATGCACCGAAACAGTTTTTTTATTCGGCCGAAACCGAATATTCGGCAAAAGTTGCTTTTATAAAAACCTTGGTTTCGGCCGAATAAGTTCGGCAAACCGAACTTTCGGTGCATCCCTAATACCACGCACAACTCTTAATTTTTTACTGTTGTGAAATATTGTATTTTTTCAAATATTCATGTGAATGCAGCGCACCGGATACTTGTTGCTGAAGTGCGACTTTCTTTTATTGCCTTTTTCTGTTTCACGCGTCACTTGTTTCTCATTTTCAAGGTCAACGTCTGTCTATGTAAACGCGTCTTTTTCCTCTTTATTTCTTTTCATTTCGTAAACGTTTCAAGGATATTGTTACTGTAACGCTGTATGCACTTGAAGGATAGTCACAAAGGCATTTTTGTTATCAACTGCAGGTGACGTGTGTTTATTTTCTATTAATTTCGTAACGGTGTTTTACGTGTTTTATTTCCATTTTTCAGTTACCACATTTCTCTCATTGCTCACGAATAATACAAACAATTTGGTGGAAAGATTTGTGCGTTTGAGGCTGACTGTCGTTGAGCCAAAGCAGTATTTTTTTATTTATCTCCTGTGGCAGGCAGCCATCCGGTTGAGTTGCGCTGCTGCCGCCATTTATCGCCTGGCACTATTTAAGCCGCTTTAGCCTCGATAGTTACTGATAGTTACTTGTACAGTTTGTAGCTTAAGTTCGTCAAAATAAATATTTGCAGAAAGAGGTTGATTGTTTGTACGTGCACTTCTATGCGCATTGTGTAGATTTAGTGTGCACGTAATACACGGGTTGTTACGTGAGGTAATATTGACTTTGAGTCCATGTCTACATAGGCCGTTTAAACGTTGACTCAACGAAAGACTTGTCTGCATTCACAGCACAGCCGACGTGAACGTGAGGACAACAGGAAGACGGTGAATAACAGATCAGCATAGCAAGATTATTTTTTAAGTAATGAATAGCTGTTCACAAGTTGGTTTACACAGTACGAAATGTGATGTAATAGTGAGGGTCCTATCGTTACCTTGAAGTTATTTATACGCGCCATTCTGAATCAAGTAATAGATGAAGTGTCGATCACCGAGCCTTTACTGTAGTCCGATATGTCTCTTGCAGTTGAACGTAGTGTGCTTTAACTGCTGCTGACTTTTTCCATGACACCTCTGCGTTCTATTGTAGGAAAGCAACTATTGCCCATATTCGTGGTAAACACTAAACTCTTCGTTCTTCTGTTGAAAAAACAACAAATATTTACCTTTGTCAAAAGATTGTAATTTCCTCTGAGAAAAAGGATTTATTTTGTCTGGAGAAGTCAATTCGTTCGTGCAGACGAAACGTCAGAAAATACAATATTTTTTAAACAAAACGTGTATTTTGTTGTTTTTTCGCGGTAAGAACGAACAGTATAAAATATGAGAAGTTATAACCGGACAAGGTATGTAGCTCAGCTGCACCATCGATGTTTTGTTTAGAAAATTTGAAAAAGGTTTGGGGCATCTATGTAGTCTATAATCTGATCTACCTTTGTCTCAGGTGTTTGTTGGCTACATGTGTTGGTTGTATGAAAAGGTCAAGAAATGTCGGATAAAGCTGGTATCGGTATCTCATTTGGTTCGGAATGGCTTGGGTTGTCCTTCGTTGTGAACCAGCAAGTTATTTTTTTTATTGCGACGGCCATTGCAATTGTGTTAATTGTTAAAATGTTTTACGCGACTGAGGAAGAAATAGCACGAAGACAAACAAAATTGGAGGAAAAAAAATTGGAAAACGAAAAGATTTGAAGAAATGCGATTGGAAGCTGAAGGAAGGATGCACGAAGCAGAGGAGAAAAGATTGGGTTTAAGAGAGAAGAATGAATTTGAAGCAAGAAAATTAGCATTAGATGCTTCCATAGAACATAACAACCGTTTAATGGAGATTGAAAGGGAGAAAAATAAAGCGCAATTGGCGCTTGAAAACAAAAGTTATTTTGATAGTTGTAGACAAAGTTAATTGACATTGATTGATTGTATGTCCACTATTTTAATTTCTGTGCTATGGTTTTAAAACATTTTTGGATATTGTTAACATAAATACGTGACAGTTTGTGCCTCTAACATTTGGGAAAAGCAGGGATTCGTAAACTGGGGTCAGCAACGCCTGCTTTAGGGGTCTGTAATGATATGGCACAAAAATATTGTAACGCAAACAGTAAGCGACGTAGCCTACACTGATAAACAAATAACAGCAGTGATGCGTAAATAATGTATAATAATAAATGGCTGTTACTCTACCTATCCTTTATTACTTGTTTACAATTGCTGTATTATTATGCTATTGACGAGATCTTGTCTGTCGTTCTTCGTTCTGTAACTTCCCTTTTGTTTTGTAATGCCCGAAATTATTCCTGCACCGTAGAAAACAACTTGTGCTCAGAACCTCTAACCGTTAAACTTACCTTTTCTTTCTACAGCTTTGTGATCCCTATTAAGCCATCATGTTTCATGACTTCGAGTTAACTATATACTGTAAATAAATGTACTGAGTATAACTGAATCGTTCAGACCAAAACATACAAATACTTTGTTGCTAATTAGCAACGTTTTGTGTCATGAAAAAGTTTGCCGACGAGTATTGCGGGATGAGGTGCAGGAAATTAACCTGGTGACGATTTCTCGCCCTTACTTTTGTCCCACCTCATGTGGAGTCGAACCGTTATCAGATAACGGTTTGGTTTTTCACGCTTTACTTGTTTTAAAGTGGCGTGAGTCGTACCACGCGTTGAAATATGAAGCCAAGAGCCCGAACCTTTCAAGGCGAAGAAGCCATGCGTGGAGCGCACAAGTAGCAGGCGAATGTAATTTTCTGTACATTGGCAGAATGAAAGGACAGCACTTGTATTTTTACAATGTACGGAATGGTGTAACGAAATTTGATATGTGCGGTGGAATCACACACACCTGCTTTGGAAACGTAACAAAAGCCTCTATTACAAACCTCACTCTTATCAACCCCCGATCTGCAAAGTGTAGAAAGGGTTTTATTTGAAGCAATGTAAGACATTTTGTACATGCACACAACAATTTACAATTGAAACAATGCATTGTAAAAGACAGAAGGCGTTTTTATGTTCACACATTTCAAAAAAGAGAAAACGAAAGTTTACATCAACACCGAAGAACAAAATAAAACAAGAGTAAATATATTCATTTTGCAAGGAAACATTACCACCAATATCACTGTAAACGCTAAAAAAAACATCAATGTAATTATCTTTAGCAAAAGCCCGAATGTTAAGTTGTAAAGATCTGAAAAAGGAAGTAGTTTAATAAACGTGTTTCTTGGTAATTGTATTAAAATTTGCGCCGACTAAAAGTTATTTTTCTAAGTTAAATGTTTTAATGCGTCATCACATTTCTTTATGTGTTCGTATCTTTGTGCGTCGCTTATGTTTTTTGCTTCTTTAAAGGCCGATTTCGCTTTTTCAATAAGAACCTTTGCCTCTTTGCGGTTTGAGTTATTTGCATTCATTGCCCCGAGATTGAATAATAGCATGCCGTACATTACATGTTTTTTTTCTACATCGCTGTAATAATTATCTAACAGGTCTAATGCATTCTGTAGCAGTTTGTTAGCATTATCGTTGTCATGTAGGGCACGATAAATTTCCTGAATGGAGATTAAACACTCCACTTCAGTTTTGCCTTGTTCAAGCTTATTTACTTGTTCAAAACTGTGCAACTGCTCCACAATATTTTCTACTACAGGCAAAATATAACTTGGTACAAGATTTCGGTTTTTCAAAGACGACTTGAGTAAACTTAGAGCAGCGTACTTTAAACCTGACACACAATGATGAAACCCCTCGGCTTTTTGATAAATGTCTGGATGATTGGCATAAAAATGCAATGCCAACTGATAAAAAACAACCGCTTGAAAAACATTTTGGCTTCGTAAGTTATTGTCACCGTGTGATCGCAATTGAAAAGCTGTAGTTTCTTTTTTCACCAGCAACAGAAGATGGTCTTTGACGTGAGAAGCTTCCAGTAGGGAAGAGTGGTTCAAAAAATGTGTGAACTCTCCAAGAAGTTTTGCCGCCTTCTCGCTATCGTTGAAAAACTCTGTGAACGATCGAAGAAGTTTTGCCGCCTTCTCGCTATCGTGGAAAAACTCTGTGAAATGTATTATACATAAAACAAGAGCAAATTGTTGCATTGATAAACTATAGCCACATTAGCAATTGCTACAAATGCTTACCAGTAGAGTGCTGTTGTGACTTGATTCTAAAATTGAAGGAAATAGGCGGTTCCAGGTTGTTAGAGGATTGTTTTGGTGGAATAGGGGACTTCGCATAGGGATAGAAAACAGATATGATCACTCCAAGTCCAATTATAATCAGCGCCAGCATGAAGTATAATCGATTTGAATTTCCTGCAACATAGATAAGTTTATTGCCAACAGACCACAAACTTTGCAATATTTGGTTTCACATATCGCTACATAGAACATGTTATGAGTAACAATGTGTTAGGATTAGAACAAACAATGCAAATATTGTAGGTTACACTGCTAAAACGCAACCTGGTGTTTCAACGTTGCCTCTCCTTTCTTGTAATTCGTTTTGGACAGGTAAAGGCAAAGTGTCGTCTGGGTGATTTTCTTCTGTTTCTTGAGAAACTTGTTGTCCACGAAACTCTAATAATAATATCAAATAATAAACAAACACAAGTCATAGCAATAGAAACCAAACTGAAAAAAAATGAACCTCGTAAATTTGGGAGTAGACTTATAGCGATAACTACAAACAAACATAAATAAATTGTCAGAACACCTCTAAATCGTTTATCGTGAGTGGAATACGTGTGAAGTGGAACGAGTCGATCTGGATCTGCAAACGCGTGGGTGTTGAAATCCATTTGACGTAAAGCTGTAGCTTCCTGCTTGTTGACTGCATCAGGTGATTGTTCTCGCAACAGTGCCAACATGTCGTCTTTGACGGAGAGCATGTTTGGTCTGTGGTCAGGAATTTGGTTCCAACATAATTTCATAATTTCCACCAGCTTCTGAACTGACGCTTTGTCGCGGTCGTCAAGGTTTCTGACTCGTTCCTGCACCACCTCAAGGTTGGGACGGGCGCCAGTTTTAATCGAATTCAAAATTGCTTCTTGTTCTCCTACAGGGTAGGGCGATGGCACAAGAGCAATGACCACATACGCCACTACTCCATAACCATATGCATCATGCTCCTTCCTTGGACGAATAGACTTATTACTTAGCCTTTCTGGTGGCGTGTAAAATGGCGTTACGGCCTTTATTGGTGAATGACCTAAGGCCACTTCTGTTGTTGTTCCACTCAATGCGGCAAGTTCGGCACTGCCGAAGTCGCCGACCTTACACCGCAGTCTATCTGAAAGCAAAATATTTTCAGGCTTTATGTCAAGATGGATAAGGCGTTGGTCCTCAAACAAGTTGTGAATGAAGGCAATTGCTTTGGCAATATCCGACAGCATTCGAACGGAAAGGGAAACTCCTACAGGGATATCAGGATCAGACACCATTTGCCTTAAATTTCCTGCAGGGCAAAATTCCATCACAATTCCAAGCGCATAAGGCCATTTGACATGACCGAACACTCGTATTATGTTTTCATGGCTGGCTTTCTGCAAGTGTCCAATTTCCCTCTCAAATCTGCGAATGAGATTTGTTAAAAAACTTTATTCCATATTCGACAAATTATCGTTATACTTTTTTTTGATAAGCCTTTTGTCCCTGAGTCCACCAGAAATTTTAAAAATTTTTATCGCGAGTTGATTGAAAACTTCGTGTTGCCCGACAACAACATCACCATGACCTCCTGAACCAACTTCGCTCCTATCGAGGTCACAAAGAATATCTTCGGCATCAAATTCGCACAACTGAAAGCAAAATGGAATGCATACAATAAATTCTAAACTTTGACAAACTTCATTTAACTACCTGACTCATTTTTTGCAATTTCCACACGACCTTCTTCAGCTTACTTTGACCAAACACAGACTGTAGGCCTAAACTTTGTTTCACTATTTTCCTAAACTAGCAGCTGACTTCAACTTACGCCCTTCTGTTATCAAAACTTTTGTTGCTCCCTTGGCGAAGGTCGAGTACAAAGCAAGTTGGTCACGTTTGATGATTCTCAATAATAAAAAGGGCCTGAAACACGACAAACCCACTCTCAGCTATGACTGCATTGTATGGGGTCCACCGCACACGTTCAACGGGCTCATTAAAGAAAATTGATTTGCTTTCATTGATTTTGATATCCAGGAGAATGTGTGAACATGTCAGGCTTGTGAAATGTCGTACAATGGTATAACTGGGATCTTGCACTGCATATGCGTTGGGTTACTACATACGATAGTAAAGTTTTTCACTTGCTGTTTGAATGAAACATCCACATATTAGGTTACATTTAAAACACGGAGCGGCTGCAGAAAAATGTGAAAAAAGTCGCGAGGGTAAAAGTTAGGGGTTGGGTTCATGCTTGTGTGCATTCGTTCCACTCATCCGATGCCTTGACATTTCTTTTGTTGGTTTTAGATTTACATTCGTTTCGTGTCCGGACATGTTAACTTGGGCGATAACAGCCTGAAATTATTATATTTCGAGAAATCGAATCAATTTAAACGACAAATTTTTCTCAGTCAGGAGAAGATCCAAATCGCCCGATGACGTCCAAAATGTCGTCAGCTTTAACGTTTTTTAATTTTCTACCTTATACCGTGGAAGAATTTGCACCGCTTTAAAAGACCACGACACATCCCAATTGTATTTGGCAGCACTTGTATTTTCATAATGTACAAAATGGGGCGCGTATAACGACACACAAACCCTCCACTCATCTAACTGTAATGATCTTCCCTGTCAGCCATGAGAGTCGCCCAACCTCCATCTTCCAAAGATGCGAAGTTTAAGAAGTGCGAAGGTCGATGAACTTCGTGGTAAAACTCCTTGGGGTTGGAAAGTTGAAGGTCATACTTCATATTCGCATCGTGACGCACACCTGCAAGCATATGACATATTTTACGCCCACTAGCAAGCATGTCATTAGCAAAGACATGTTGCTGTCAATATTATTATATGCAAAATCGCAGGGCAATATGTGAAATACATGTTTGGTAAAATGTTTCAACGAACACAGCTTTGTATGCTAATTGTGTTTTTGTAAATTATGTTATGTGTAATTTAAAGAAATTAGATTCAGTCTCAAGGCAAAAATATTTGATTCCGATAATCTGTGCAAGGTTTCCAGAAATTCTGTGATTACAAAATATTTGTAACTTACCCATGAAGTTGTAATTCCACGATCCTTGCGCCGGAACCATGAAAAACCCGAGGAATCGATCAGACAACAACATCTGGACCTTCTCATAATGGGAGGGCAGGTATCCCTTAGGGTTATTCCCCTTGTCCGTGTTTTGACGTCCCCACTCGTATCCGCTAGGTGTCAGTTTGTACGCGGTGAGCGAGCAAGAACCGGGAGTAAAGCTAAGCAAATGTAATAGTTCACAATTATTTCGGTGTTTTGGTAAAAGGGAGTAAAACCCGCGAGGTAACGGCAAAAATTTTAAAACAGCGGGAGTAAAATCAACGAAGTAACAGCGGCAAAAAATGCATGCAGAGAGCAAGTTATGTCACAATGCCGTTGAACCACATGTTGTGACGTAATGCAATGACGTCATACCTGCAAGTGATGACGATGGTTTTTTCCCCGTCCCATACCGGGTTGTCGGCCATGATTTTAGCGTGTGTGGTGACATCTTGTGGTGAGAGTTGGGGTGATTCATTGGGTTGGGTGTGGATCCAACCGAGAGGTTCAAGTTCCCTACGTAATAACACGTGGTAAAATATGATTGGTTGCTGCAATATTGAGGCGTCATAATGTGAAGTTTTTTCGTGGGCAATTTCCGCATTTTTTAATGGTTTTTGAACAAGTTTGCAATAACTTGACTGGAAATTACGGCAAGAACTTTGCATGAGTTTTTTTAGAATCTAAACAAGGTCTTCTCCACATTTCAGTGACACACAGAGTATTTTACAACCAAATTAACAACCGTTATCGCTACTTACTTCAAATACTCGTGTTGGGGTAGCTGGTTGGGTAAATGCACCGTCTGGTGAGTCCCCCATTGTGGAACCATGACCACACATCTGATCTCCTTCACCTGGGGATTGTCCGCCGGACTCACTCCGTACAGGAACCCAGCTATCTGTGACGTAATAATACACCGGTTGTGTGAAAACAAAGTACAAAGCTTTTGAGAAAATCCTACATAGTATGCACATTTTTTTCGAAATTAATTCAGTATTAATGTTTTTATTGGTCGAAAGAAGGGTGTAAACATTTTCACGAACTAAAAAAAAGTCGTAGTGAACTTTTTTTTCCGCAAACAAATAATAAGAATTGGAATTAAGACTCCAACACCAATGTTAAAACAGAATAACCTTCAATCCAAAAACACTTTGAACTTGTACAAACCTGAGCACGCAAGTCCGATATGCAGATGAATTTCTTGAGCACGTTCTTAGGCAAGATATAAGTGAATCCTGTCTCCCTAATGTCATCTGATGATACATAGATGTGGTTTGTCCTCAGATGGAGATTGGTAGCCGATATTGCTCTGACTCTCCACTCTGTCTTGGATGAGAAAGTCTGTGTCTCGTAGTTGGAGGTGGTGGAAGTGATGATCTCATCTCCATGCTTGTTCACTGTGCGAGTCTGTGATGGAAAGGAAAATCTTTGAAGTGAGTTTAAGGTTAATTTTTATCCACTTAACAAACGCAGTAATGTTTCATACAAGGTTGCAACGCCTGGGCTGCGAAGCCTGCAAACCTGTCCACTTTATAGAACTAAAAATAGTAAAAACGCTGAACGAATGCTTCAGTCATTGCATCAGACATAACGAATTGGGTTAGAGGGCTTTAAATCCGACAGAGAGCACCCATAAAACATGACTATTTCGTGCCCCTAAGCATTAACTGTTTATCAGTGACATACATCCACAACTTCGCGCCAAAGAGAGCTTACGAAAGGATAAAATTTGTAGGAAACAGAAACAACAAAATATATTTGTCATGTTTCAGAAAAAAAGCGAGGTTGCTATTTAAGTGCACACAGAAATTCAAAGCATACAAACACTGTGTTTTGCTAAAACCATATAAGTGTTTACACATAATTTTTACCTGAGTGGCGGTGAGTTGGGATTGTTCCTTGGTTTGCTTCTCAATCTCAGCTATCTGTTGTCTCTGTTGGGAAGGTGCACTGATTTCCATTCCCAGGATGATGTCACGGATCTCAGATTGTGTGAGAGATGCAACGTTCACACTAAAAGAGCAAGAGTGAGTTAATATTACGGGTTTTCTGTGTAATGTTTTACCACCAGCTTCTGGGGATCATGCAATTTTGGAAACCTATTAGCAGTCAGTTCACTTGCAATCAAAGGTAAGTAATAAAATTCTAATTTTTACTGCAGGGACCGTCCTTGTTCTGGCACATTAAGAAGAAGGGTCGAAAAGCCATAGCACGAATGCCAAGTGATTTAGGAGTTAATAATCCCCCAAAAACGGTTGTGATGCTTTCATATATTCATACGAGGTGGTCGCTATATTGGTATGCAGGTCAAAATAACGCAGCAAGGTTTCATGTAATTGCATGATTGGCAGGATCGCCCGCTTGGCTAGGTCAAGATATTTTTGTGTTTGTGTATAGGTTGGCACGAAGCATTAAAAAGGTCGCCAACCCCTGCTTGATAATAAATAAGTTTGTTGGTAGTTTAGTTTTACGTACTTGTTCTTCTTGCCATAATCCGCCAGAATAAGATCCTTCAAAGCGACTTCGACCTTAATCCATTCGTCGAACCCGAGGTTCGGCCACATATGATGACCTTCTGTTATTGTCGTTTTGTCAGGCTTCATGATCACTTTGCTTCGGTCGGGGTTCACGTGTAAAGCTCTCAGAATGAGAATCAGACGCGAGAATGCCTAAAAACAACGCGAAAGTTTGAAATACTAGATTCTGTGCGAGAAGTGGAGTCTTGTAAGTGAACAAAAAAAAAAACTAACAGCGCATCTTTTTGTCCGTTACATATTCATATAAGTCTTAATGTAATAATTGCATCATCTATCAACTAACTACTCTTCAGCAGAGAGATAACTGGTAAGATTTTTGTGATACATATTTTTTCATTTGCTGCAAGCATTTGTGTTAGAGTTAATTTAATAATTCTTGACACAATCTTAACAAGAAAGCAGCAGTAGATTTACTCACAGTGTAGGATGAAATAGATTTGAGCCAGTCATCATACAAGTTGAACAAAACCATCTGTGGTTCAGTGGCTTTAAGAATGAGATCTCCCAACTTCTCGACCTGTTAACACGAAAAAGAGAATTCAAAAGTTTTCTAAAATCCGTGCTTGTTTGTGGAGAAAAATCATCATTGAGACAACAGTTATGACACCATCTTGATAGCCACGGATACTCCAACAGTATGTACAACGGTTCTCAATACGTTTTTAGGTTAGAAAAATTGGAATAGGTTTGAGGACGTGTCATTCAAACCTCCAACACAAAGCCAGCTTAAAAATGGCCAAAAAAAATTTAGTTAGAATCACTAAAATAAAATACAAGATGCGGTAAATACCTTGAGACAAGCTTGGAATGGAAGTTGTAGCTCACTCCCTTTGATGACAATGTTTGGAAAGTCGAGAAGATGGACCTCCAGTGGATCCAACATTCCCTTACGTGTCACGATAATTTGCTTCGGCTGCTCCTCCACTGGCAATGAACGGATGAGCGCAGCTACTTCTTCCGCTGTGGAGTAAATTTTACGAGTTGTGTGGAAAGTCTTTCGATGGCAAAATAGCAGATTGATAAAGATATGTTTTAAGTAATTCTACTACTGTCTGATAATGCACAGACTTAATGATGCATCATATGTTATAAATACAGCTTTTCATTGAAAGAAATCATATTCTAAATCCAATTGCGCTACAAACCTGTTTTCCACTTGGCGAGTTGCCCAAGACGCTTCTGTCCGGCCCACACTGAAGTATGGATAATCTTAAGGAAGAGTTGACCGGTACGGGGGTTGAATATGAAGATGGCTCCGTTGATTGGTTTCGTTGTCAAGTTGCCCTCGAAAGTCTGCATGAAAATAGCCAGCTTATTCATAAGTTTTAATTTAGTTTGTATTTCTATGGAAAAAAACTTTTTGAATAAACGAAGCAAACCAGTTGTCTTTTTTGGCATGCGCTTTTCATAACCAAAGTTGTTTGCAAACTTTGGACTTAAGGCTTCTGATATTATTGTCCATTTTAAATCGAATTATCCACTGAATTCACTGCCTTGTAACAAAATGAAATAAGGTGAGGTACATAATATAGATTTTTTTAAATATTAATACATACAACATGAATTTATGAAACTTTGGAGCTAATTTTAATGCATTTGTAAAAGTATTTTCCGTCTGTTTACTTTAGACTGTAAGTTTCCAGAAATTGTTGGCTGTTATCAAATAAATTATCTACTGCATTCACTCACCTTATGTATAGTGACTCTGTACACGTTGGTGTCGTCCACGAACCAGATAATTTGATTGCTGAAAAGTTCTCCATAGTTCTGGGATGAAAGGTAGGGTTCTGTCGGTTCACTGCTGTACAACTGAAGACCTTTACGAATCCTCTCACGTAATACATACAACGCCGGGTTTGCCTTCATTATTTTTGCCATGGCTTGTTGAATCAGCGGTTTGCAACCTGTGATAAAATATGGAAGTTGAAGGTTGTTCACAAATACACTGAGCACAGAGGAATAAAATGATTAATTTAATAGAGTTGAGAGTAAAATGTTGTTTAGACAAAAGGAATCAGCTTATTTGCTATATGTGGTACCGACGGATCTGTCACACAGAAACTGACGATGGCGTAATGGCAAAATTAATATTTCTAAAATTTTAAATAAAATACACGCTGGTCAACCACTCTTTGTGAGTTATTTTGGCTAATGTAAAGGAAATCAAGAAAATTTATGTCGACAAGGTTTAAAGTAAACAACAATATATTTATCAAATACCAGTGGTAGCGAGGTTTGTGATGAGAATTAAGACAGCGTTATGTCGGTGAGGTTAAAAGTTGGCAACAAACCTTGAAATATTTACTGTGTGACAAGAGTAGTGACGTTTCTCCTTTTAAACAAGGTTTTAGAATGAAAGGCCGACCAAGCGCGACTACACAGGTTTATCTGTAAATATAACAAGTATCACCCACCAGGGAACCAGTTGCCATACGCAGCATGCAGGTTGTATGCGAGATCTAGAGCGATGAGGAGTCCGGTGGGCGAGGGGTAGATGCTCATATTATCTGTTGTGTAATCGAGGAACTTTGCTCTTCCGTATCGTTCGATATCGTGGCTATCGTAATCTCCCCATCTGAGCTGGATATCGAGCCAGTATTTCTGTGTGGTCGTGCTGTCCATCGTATCTCTGTGGAAGAAATGGTGGCTCGGTTGGGATTCAACTTACAACACTTACACTAAGTTGTATAATATGTCGATAAACCGTGTTACACACAACATTTAAGGTTAGTCGTATCTCTGTGAATTAAATGCCAAACTGAATGGAAATTCACCCTAAAATTTTTTTCCCCTAAAACCATTAAATTGTTTTATGCGTTGAATAACAAAACGAAATCGCACGCAAAATTTTGAGAGTAGGAGTTACTAAGGAAGTCTTTTTAATTAACACGGGATCATAACTTTGACATATCTTGAATAAAACTTTTTTTTTCAGGTTTACTCCAAATTACGGTGAACACTACATTACTGCGCTCATAAAAATTTACAAGAGAAACTATGTCTAACAGATTGATTTAAAAAGGCTTTACTCAGCTACTAGAGAAACTATTTAGGATAATTTCTCAGTTTAAAATATGACGCTTACTTAGAATCAGCCAGAAGTGAAGGCCTTGAAACATTCCATTTGTAGGCAGCAAATAGCAGAATATCAGCACACGAACTGTTCATCTTGTAAGATTTACGTGGATGAATCGTCTCCTTCTGGACTGTCTCAATCTCCAGTGCATCGAGTTCCTGATCGAAAACCTGAACAAAAATACATGAAAATTTTGCATGTTTACAAATAATCAGTTATGTTTCTAGGCATTATATTATACAGTTTACAAATACAAACAAAACTGTACCTGTTTTGTGTCTTGCAATTTACTTGAACGGATTTTAATTTATTTACTGATCACAATATTTGGCTAACTATGGGTATTTTAGTTATTTTCTTTCAAAACTTGGCACAATTTGTGACCACTATTCGTCTTACCTGGCACAAATCCATCACAACACTCTCATGAACTTTCTGCCACAAGTGGGCCCTAAAGATCTGGATGAGTGAGATTTTAAGTGTTGGGATTTTTCCATGCATGAAGATTCCAGTGAGATCCAGTTGTACTTGGAAACCAACATAAACCTGTCAAGTTAAAAAGGGGTCAATTAACAACAAGATACTCCATCATCCAATATGGTTCTTCCATTATAGCAATTTAAAACAACTATTTAACGTCAGTTTTTGTTACAATTCTGTTATTTGTTATGTTTGAAATGGCTTTAAACAGATACAGTTGCGCAATTTAATCGAAAAATCAAAGTAAAAAAATTATTCCACAATGAATCCACTCCTAAATAAAACTTCAGATCAAACCAAGAAACAAAACAAACATTTATGCCAACAAAAACGGGCAATTCATTCAAAGTTCATACATTAGCTCTGTTTATAGTTGGTGACCACCAGAGCGTGAATCTTCTGTTTGGAATCTGGTTCAAACCGGATCTCTGGGCGTTTGTCAGTTTCTTGTATTTCATCGATTCCTCAAAACCGCTCGCTTTCTCCCAGAACAAACCTTCCCATGTGGGGAAGTAAGTTCCTGACCAAAACAAATAACATGTTACAGATGGCACATACATGACGTCATCACCATACACAACGTCACAACCTACGCGAGCTTTGTCTACGATAAGACGTCAGTCAGGTCAGTTCTATATGACTTGGAGCTAGAACAACCGTGTAATTTTAAACTAATAATGGAATAAGTTTAATGTCTTAAATAAATAAAACATGTCAATGTTTTCAACGCTGTGGGTCAGCCTGTTTGTTTCAAAGCACTTTTTTTTTCTGTCACATTAAAACCAGGATTTTACTGTACCGACGTTTGGCCCGCTACGCAATGAGGCTTATTCATCAGGCATTACAAAATAATTTGCCTCAGTCATACCACACCACACTACTAACATAAAGAACAACAAAACACATTGCTTTGTAGTACTTCAACTTACCCTTGAATAGAGTATGTTCCAAGATACCCTCGACGCCACCTAGTGCTTGGATCATGTCAGTTCTGTAGTTGTTCAAGTTCCACAGTTTTCCGTCGTGGCGTTGATGTGTCCACCAGAAGGGATTTTGCTTCAGCACCTGAAACATGACGGAACGAATTTAAACAACAAACATTAACCACATCACGGTAAACTTTCCCCTCTACAAAATGTTTTTTGTTTGAGACGTTTTTAAACGTAAAACGTAAACAATTAGTTGATACCAGGCGGCGAATATTCAGTGTCAGATGGTACATACAACGAATGCCGCTTAACCGCCTACACATGGTAGATGTTACTACTACTGTCGGCTAGGAGATATCTCTGATACTTGAGCAACTAACTGAGTGACAAAAGTTTGACGTAACACGTAACAGAGTAAGCAAGTGCTGAAAAAAACACTTAGCGATTCAAGTCTCTGACCTGGTACTGTTTGAAGTCTGTCCTTACTCTCCAGCCCTTGTCGTAAGCCAGTGTGTGACGATCCTTCTGAAACAAGGTGTTGATTCGGGGGATGCCCCTGTCCCATGAATCCTCCAAATCCTCGAGAGTGAGACGTCTGAAAAATAAAGAATTCTTTCAAATAATGTTTAAAGGTTAATTGGTGACACTTTCTGCAGCTTGCATATCATGATTGTATCATAATGTTTTTTTTCCTCAAAAGTTTAGGTTAAGTGAGAATAAAGACATCATCTTGCCACATAAAATAGTATTGTGAATATACAAAACGAATTTATTTTGTATACAATTTTGAAAAGTTGGTTACGGTCTGTAGCTTGCTTGTCATATTGTTCTGTCACATGTAACAGAAGTAGTATTGTGTTAAAAAGTAAAAAAATCAAGCATATAAACACCTGTTCTGAGCATTAGCTTCCTGTCTTTTTAGTGCGTACTCTGCCCAGACTCTCTGTGAGTCGATAAACTCGCTCTCCCAAGGCATGATGTATCGATAGAGATTCGGGATGAGTTGGTCCTCTTCATGACTCATCCCAGATCGGAAGTGAGTGATCCCAACATCAGTTTGCTTCGACCATCTGGAGGAATATAACAGGTTGTTTTGTTTGTTCCAGGCTTCTTTCGAATTATCCATTGACGACATGGCAACAAATATTTTTAATACAAAAGACACTTCTGGCAATAATTATTGATCTGTAGGTTGTCATACAACAACCTCAAAAATGTAAGGGAAATATATTAATTTTTGAGAAGTACATCCTGATAAAGGTTGTTGTGTGATGAAGAAATGTAATTACAAGTCAATTTGACCAGAGGAGCCTTTAATGATTTAGAATAGTAATTTGGAAAAGCATACACATCACATAATATACAAACACCTTCTGCAGTTCAAGCAATCATATTTTTTCTGTCTCATTTATATTTGTTGCAAACAACCAAGTTTCCTAATCAACTAAAGTGGATATTACATATGGATATATATCCTAGCCTAGCTTTACCTTAAGAAATATCATTATTTTTTACACAACATTTTACCATGACAAGGGTTTCTGTAGTAAGCCTTTTAAGTTTTCTAATCAAAAAAACCTGAAAACAACCAAACTAACCTCAAATCAGATTGTGGAATGAGAACGTGACCCATGGAAAGCATTCCCAGACCTCCCAACTCCTTGGGTGTGTAAAACACGACAGGTGGAAATCTACTCGGCATCTTCGAGTTCAACCCGATCTTGATTCGAGTTTGGATCTTGTTCTCACATTTAACGAGAAGATCGAGCAGCTCTTGGGTGTTGACGACAGCTTCACGGAAATAAGTCATCAGACCGATCAGTGCCGTGTTCCATTTGTTCACGATCTGTGACAATGGCAAAACGAAGAATTAAAGCAGGAATTCGTTTAAATTGGCATTATACTGGCAAGTCAAACGGTGGACAGAAAGCTTTACTGATGAGAGTGAAAAGGTTGAAACAGTCAAGGAAAATCTATTGAATTTTTTTACCTTGGTGAAAGTGGTTGATCCGGAAGCCATCAGAATTTGTCGCACACGATTGTGGAAACGCTGAAGTGACTCGTTGTCCACACGGAGGAAGCATTGGGCTGTTCTTTCTTTGGTTACTTCATTTTGTAAATTCCAAACTCCATCTCTGTCAATATATAAAGAAGTTTAGTAAGGCAGAAATTTGATGCACCAGAAACTCCAAAAAAGGAATAAAAATCATATCGGGGGACTCGCAAAAACATTAATATGGACAAGCAGTTGAGAAAAACTTATCTAAACAGACTTTGAAGTGCTTATCTTTTTGCCTTCACCTGTTTTTCGTACAGGGAGAGACACTTAATTATGTTTGTACAAAAAATCTTTGACCATTGCAACAACGGCCAAATATAAATAGTGAGATTAAGTTGTATAACATAGTTTTTTGACAATTTTTTTTTGTATTTTACGTACTTGTGTGTGAACTCATCGAATGTGGTTCTACATTTGGGAAGAATTCTGCACTCGAATCCTGACATGTTGAAGAGCAAGTTGGGATTGTCCTTGCTGTACACTGACACAAACGACCCCTCCCATTGTACGGTTGTGACTGAACGTGGAAGTCGATTCTTAATATCCCAGAACACGGCCCGACCCCTGGAAGAAAAACACATTATCTTATAAGTTATACATTGAGTTGGGAAAAGGCAAAATTGAAAACCTTATGAATGTTTATATGCTTGGCTTTATCAAAATAAATGTTTACAAATAGTTTGCAACAGGGTAAAAATATTACTGTCTCTATTGCACATAAATATTTACTGTTTGATTTTATGCACTATGATAGTGACAAGATTGCTTTGTGTACATGAGTCACAACACTCTATCACAAATCATGTGATGATATAAATGATTGCACTCACAAGTTCACATCATGCTTCATGAGTCTCATACGTGAGTCACGTGGCCAACATTTCTTGTTGTTGTAACCGACAATATTTTCATTGTTGGGATCTGGATGTTCTGTCAGATAACGCTGGATCAAATCTTTTGCATCCTCAGCAGAAAATCTGCAACAAAGCCAAAGTTAAAGAATTCCCCCTTTTTAGAATTGTTGCATATCTGGCTTATAAAAAAACAGGTTGACATTTACAACATTCCATACTTAACCATAGAAAAAATGACGAATTTAAAACAGCACATAAATAAACATGTATTTAAATAGTCCTTCCCATTTAAATGAACTATTCTTTTCATACAAATAGGTGATCTCATAAAACAAAACATACAGTGCAACTTACCGGAAGAAGATGTGAATTTTGTCGATGTATCTGGAGTATAATCTGATTGGATGGTTCGATTCCGTGGCAACGCTTTGGTACGACAAGAAATCGTTTGGCATTTGTGGAGGACCAGCCATCTCACTTGCTCTCTGATGAATAAAAATTACTTACTAATAAATTCTAATTAAATCCCTTATACAAGAGCGAGTTATCTTGCAAGGTATTTCTATGTAGGGTTTGAAAGCTTGACCACAACATAGACACTGTGTTACAAAAATATTTAGCTTAAACATCAGGGTTATTTGTGTTTTTTTACATTTACCATAACTGGGCTATTGTACCATAAATAATGATGTTGTATTAACATGAAAAGCATGAAGGTGTGATTGTGTCCATAAAATGGTCATGTACTAATTACAAAAGATTCCAATTTCCATATTAAAGTGTAACATGATGCACTATTAACTTACTTGCAGACCCAACACGAGCAAGTCGAGCACAAGGCCGTAATATTGAACAACGAACGATGCAAACTGAAGACCTCGAATTATCCCATACGAGTTTGTGTGATTCATATCCTTGTAGTTTATCACGATGTTGTTTTTGGCTGTCATGTAATCAGCGATGTTGTGATCAACAATAAGTCGCAACAATCTGCCAGAGAAATCACAAAATTAGACAAAATATTATGGGTTATTTTAAAGCTCAAACATTTATTTGCAGCAAGTTATAGTCTGTCAGTATTGTTATTTAAAAAAAAAGGTGAAAATCACCATGGCGACGCAAGAGAATGGGTAATGACTCCCAAAGTTGATCATCAGCTATAATTTTGATGTGTAAATAGTTTGCTCCAATAGCAATAAAACAAACTATAAACTGAATCTACCACAGAAATCACAAAAGTTACAACCAAGAACATATATTTGGTTAATCTTATACCCAAATATTTGGTATTTTTCTGCAAAGCAAGACAATTGAAACATACTGCAAGCTGTTGAATGTATATACCTGTTAAGCAAGGTCAGATCGATCTTCTCATATATCTTCTCATACTTGGTTTCCATCATCACATTACACTCTCCCTCGCCTGTCTCCCAAACTTCCTGCAAGTTGTTGATTCCTAAACAAGGAATAAGTAAGCGTACATCAGTTTAACATGACAGTGTTTAAGCTACAAAAAAAAATGCTGAACGACAAATGCTTTTTACTGCCTAAACATGCATCTATTAAATAGCACAAGAGATTTGTTATTTTGCTGGCATTACAGAAAAACGGCCATTGAGCAAATGTATGAAGAAAATAAACTAATATCTGGACACTATCCAATATTATTGTAATTTTACGCAACTGTTGTGAAAAAATGCTACAAAAACCCCTTACCTTGACACCACTTATACACAAGTAGTGGGGGAGGTTCAGTGTCGGCCGGTTTAATCCACGGAGGAAAGAGACGTCGTTTGTCCGATTCATACCACAAATACTGATCCAGATACGCATCAGTGATTTTCTCAAGTGGTTCAACATCATACACAGGCACTAGGTGACTGTAGAGATCCATGAATTCGATTCCACACTAAAAAATAATTTTCATGATTATTGGCAAACTTTTGTCGACATAAAAAAAAGTGTATCTTAACTATGTGTGTTGTGTGACACTAAAGAACTTCTTAAATCTTTATTTATTAATTGTGTTTGGACACACTTTCCCAGTAATTGATTTACAAACTAATATGTTGGTGTTTCTGGCATACTTTTTAAGGTGGAGAACCATGGACATCACAAAACTTACCTCTTTAAATGCTCTCTGTGTGAGTAAATGACGTTTGATTCTTGACAAAGCTTCATGAGGATTGTCGTACGCTTGCTCGACCAACCCAAGTTCCTCTCGTTGTGATTGGTTCAGACGACTCTTTACACTGTAGAAAAAATTACACATATGTTAATCAAAAAAGTCCAATTTCTCAACCTGACTTCAACAACTTTGGGGTACAGTGCTACTATTGTTGACAGGCATTGTAATTTAAAAGCTTCTGGCATTAAAGTTATGTATATTTTATTGTAATCGACGTTTTGTCTGCCATCTTATGGTAGCCAGAAGAAGTTTTGCTGGATGGCAGGAAATCTATGTAACTTTTATGCCAGAAGGACAGTTTCTTGAAAATTAATACCTAGGGTATGCTAAATCCATTCAATTTAATGTCAGGAAAAAGGAAACACTATCAACGAAATCCTACATCTAAATACTGTTAGGTTTAAAACAAAAATCTTTATGTTTTTCAGTACTTTTCCCAATTCTGATAAGTTTGTCGGACAATTCGTATCTGAATCAACTATCTTACTTTACTGTAATACAAACCTGTATGCTTCTTTCAGTCTCTCAAGTGCCAGGATCAACAGTTTTGTGTCGTGTTTGTAGCTGAGAGGTGGAAATGGAATAGGGGAAAACCTTCTACTTTCCAACCAATGGACTGTGGTTGTGTAAATAGCAACAGCTTCTTCAGCAGTAATGTATGGTCCATCCTATGTTAGTAAGTGCACAAGTTACAGCAACTGAGTACATACATACAACTCTACAGCCTCAAACATCTTTAACTTCAACAGAGTAATAGATTTATTCACGAATCAGGATATTTTTGGAAAGTTGTGTTTTCTTTAGCAGTAATGCATGGCCCATCCTGTAGCAGTTGGCTTACGGCAACGTAACGTGCAATAACAAAATCTAAACAACTATCTAAACTTTTACAGGAGGAGTAATAGCTATATTTTTTCAGGACTTAAAAATTAGCATATTTTTGCAAAAATAAACTCTGGTAAAGATCAATTCCTGCCATTTTACGTGAGTAATAAAAAACACTAGGTGATATTTCAAACAAAACCATGCAACAAAATAAAACTTGTTTGTGTGATAAGGAAAACAACCTACCTTCAGATAGTTGTGTTGTCTTTCTTGTTCAGCCTTCAAGTACAATCTTGTCAATCTTCCCAGGTTCTTCTTGCACACAGTTTTATCAACAGTTGCTCCTCTTCTGATTCGCTCACGGTTGTAATGGGCGGTGTTAGTCCACCAATCAGCTTTCGCTTTCACGTAACGTAGGATCATATTTTCAATCGGTGTTGGAAGCCCAGGGACCTTTGAGGCATAAATTTAGACAAATTACCCAACTTGAAAAACAAATTAAGTATTTTTATTTCAGTTTACCAGTGGTTATTTATGTTAGTACACAGCTGTACCTGTGGTTGGATAAAATTTTAGGACTTACATATACTTAACCGCTAACAGTCGTAAGTATTTGATTGCAAAAAATTCACACTCAATATGATACTGTTTTAGGAACGTAAGTTTTTGGTCTCTTCAGACGTAGCATTATTCCAAACAGTTGCCACAATGTCTAACCTTCCATGGAATGTTGGCCTTCCAGCACCTCCAGGCTTCACTAAGATGTTGAAGAATCGTCCGAGCTTTATTTTGTTTTATTCCTTCGGGCATCATGTCGATGATGTCATGCATGACCGAAGCTCGAAGTTCGAGGTCAAAGTGCGACTCAACCCGTTGCTTGGTAACTGTTTTCGCCACACCCTGAAATTTAGTTGCAAAATATTTTATTCAGATGACATGGAAATCCACTTCATACACAGGAGACTTAATAAAAACAAGACACCATCAATTGTACATTACTATCAGACTTTTAATGATAACATGTTATTTCAATAATTCAATTTTACCTGAACAATTACAAAACAATGGTTAATTTACCTTGGAATGTCTTCCCTCAAACTGTCGAGCGAGCAAATTTCCAAGCCATCTTTCCAAAAGTGGGGTAATTCCCCTCATGAAGAACATCCAAACCCTCCAACCTGGGGCCCAGAATCCACAGCCTGGACCTTTGCCCACTGGGCCCTAAACGTAGTTAGACTTACAGTAAGCATTTCTTCTGACGGATTGCTTTCATTTCTTTTTGATACAAATTATTTTCAACTAATGTTTGCCATTTACTTCATATATTTTGTATAAAGAGGTCTTTAAGAAAACTTTCTGGCAAAGTTTGGCTGGATAGCAACCAAAACAATCAATTTTTAAATAACTTATGGCAAGGAGTTACTTATATAAGTGATAAACAATAGCAAAAAACAACAACAATGTTCAGTGTACATTTAGTTTGTTATAGATATAAAAATCTAAAAACTTAGCAAAATGTTTGCAAACAACATACAGTGTTGAATCGGTAGTAGATAACATGTTTAAGATCTTTACACATCCTGATCTGTCTCATCAATTTGTATTTGTATCGATACATTCCTGTTAGCTGACCGACGTGGGCAAAGATATATTGAAGACCATCAGCAAGCTGAAAATAAAGAAGTATTTTTGTTACAACATTCTACTTGCCACAAAGGTACCACTAATTTTTAAGCGAAATGTATAGAAAACAACTTTTATTCGAGTCAAATTAAGATTTTTTACAGGGCAAATTAAAAAATATAATTTAACATTGATTATTGACTGTAAGTTATTGTAAATTACAACAAGCCATCCTTTCAAACATTAACCTTTAAAAACATTTATCAAGGCTTTAAATTGCAAAATTGTACGACACTTCTTCATTTTTGTATTAAAAAACATATTTAATAGGTGTTGTTTGGTTTGTTTCAGGTTTGTAATCTTTTGAACTGTATTGATAGGTGGTAAAAAAGCACACCTGAAAGGCATCAACGTTGCCAAGTCGATATTGGACGTGGCTGTCAATTACGAGTTTGGTTAATCGCAGAATTTCACGACACAAATGGAAAGCGTTTCCAAATCTTGACTTCTTTCTTTCCTTTGTAGTGAGAGTTTTTACCGGCTTCAGGTTGAAGTTGTAATCAAGATGAAGGTAGTTGAGATTTTTTCGATGGATCAACAGGTTCAACATGTTGTAACCCTATCCAAGATATATATATGTGAAGAATTAGCTGTTTCGTTTATGGGCAAACACAACAGACTTTACTATTAGAAACAAGAGTAATTATCAGATCTTTATTTGAATAAATCCTAATAAGAGAATACTCTGTACTTCCTAAACACCAAATCCCCACAACCTTCTAACATGTTAAATTAGAAACAAATTTCAAAACTATGGATAACTTACTTACAATTTCATTAAAACACAATATATGTTTTATCTACAAACCTGTCTTGTGACTTGCAACCCAACTTCAACCCAATCAAGCTTTGTAGACTGGAAGAATTTTGTCGCCTTGAACGAGCGGAACAGATATCTGTAAAAAAAAGTCTATATAAGGCTCACTGTAACACAGCACATACATTACTTTTTTCAGCATCACACTACCACTAGAAAAAAAGCACAGCAAACAGAAAATATGTAATAAATCACCTTTTCTTTTGTGGTTTTGGGGGTCTCTGTTTAAGAGCATTGAGAACAAAGCATTTCAGCAACTTCTGGTAAGAAACCCTTACTTTCACCGGTTGTCCAGCTGGGCAATGTTCTCGGTACCTAAAAATAAAAGTATTTATGTCTTTTCAAGATACACATGCAAGAAGTAAAGTGCTTGCAAACATTTTGACAACATAAAAGGAAAATGAATTTTTTCGTCAAAAAACAAAGCGGTTTCAACACAAATTCTGGACACTTTAAGCTTCAAAATTTAGCAACATAAAACCTAAATCATGTTTTTTATGTCGATTTTTCAAAATAATCTTCAGTTCAAACAGAAATCAAGTTACCATGTTTTGATCAAAGGAACATCAACAGCTCTTCTTGTTCTTGATGATCGCAAATTAAAGGGTCTTGGAGCCCACAACAGAGCAATTCCATTAGCAGTATTGTCAGAATATAGCGGTGTCTCTTGGAGAAGTGGTTGGACATATTCTGGCAGCTCGAAGTCTTCAACTTCATCATCCAGAACTGGTTCTGCCGTCTGTAAATACAGTTTGGAATAAGTACTTAAAATTTACAAACAAATGCAAACTCTATTTAAATTGTTCCGCATAGAACTATACACTTATCCCTAAAATATGTGATTCTAAGCTGCAGTTTTTTTTTTAAACCATGTCATTATACCTCAATTGCCCTTTACTATCTTTAAAAACCAGTCACGTAAACCTCTTGCACTCAGCTTAATTCAGTAGATATACTAACTGATTGTCGCACACATTGCAATTCTGGTCAGTAATTAAAACAGAGTTCTTAACATAAAATAGGTCACCTTTACTGCATGACGATGTGATATTGGGTTGATGATTGGATCAAAATAAAACGCAGGAAGATCAGGGTCCTCTGTCTTAATGAACACAACATTCGGGGTGTGATACCTGAAAGCAAAATAAAATTGTTACTAAGTTATTAGAAGGGAGTTTATTTCATTGACCAGTCATCAACCTGTTGACGTAACATGTCAACTTCCAAGCACATATTTTGTTGTCAAGGACTATTTTTTTTGTTTCAGTAGCAATATTATATTAATCATTTGCTATTTCAAAATTGCAAACTGTTTTAGTAGTTACTCAGAAGACTGTAAAGCACATATTACACCAAACTATCACTGCACGAATTAAAGTTTATTTTTTGTTATTTTGTTTATCTTTAACTTACCATGCAAGATGCACAAACTTTGGAAGATTGTTGTACAAATATGGGAATGCAATCTTGTATTCTGTTCGAATTTGTTGACGTATTATGATTTTGTTGATGTCGTTAAACTCATTCCAGTCTTCATCTCTGTAAATAAAGGGGAGCTCTGTTTCATTTACCAAAACAAATGCTAAAAGATTAAAATCTTATTACACATTTAATTATATCTATGTTAAAACACTAATTAATAATATAACTCTTTGTAGCATAATCAAGCTGTTATACATACAACCTTCCCATTTTATAATAACTTACTGCAGTGTGTTGTCTCGAACGAGGGGTTCAAATTTTGGACCACCAGGAATTGCTTGATTCAGGGCTTTTGAAGTAAAGAAGGCTTTCAAATCAAAGAGATAGAAGTAATTGTCATCAACCAAATCTGTGATAAGTTGGTTTGCCATCCGGTAGAGTGACGATAGTTGCGGAAGTGAGAGGTTCCATTTGCGGTAAGTTGGCCCATTTACAAATCTTAACACAAAAAGTTTGGTCAAAAATTAACCACACCAGTGTGAATAATGTAATTATAATAGGAAACAAGTTAGTGGCAGCTAAACTACTTTTAAGTTGCATTATAATAAAATCATATCATGGGTATATTACTTAAAAATACAACCATGCAGATGAACAATAAATAAAAGAAATAAAATGGCAAGGGTATAAACATAAATTGACAACAATATCATACTTCAGATTATCCACAAGAGGTCTATGGTCATAAAACCAATCGGCAACTGCAGAATCTTCCTCTGGATCAAGTTCCATCTACAACAAACAGTTTCGTTGGAATCAAGTCCAAGTAAGTCCTGACATTAACACCAACACACCTAGGTGCAATTACACAATCTTACAAAAATAAAATAGTATTTAGTAGTTATATCAATAAAACTACAACAGGCTTTTCACCTGGATTGGTTCAAGTGGTTCAACATCAAGAACGTTATCAGCATAATCCAAAGGAGGTTCCTCATCATCAAATGGAGGAAATCTCATCCTCTTGAAATGACGACGATCTCGTTTTTCTCGTCTCATCATAATCCACATCGATCTGCATTTCATCATTTAAATTTAAAGTCAAAGTTTCAAATTATATCAGTTATAGGACATAAAATTAAGACAACATAAGATAGTAAGTAATTTATATCGTACCAGGATAATAAAAATAGCTTGAAGTGGAACAAATATATAAATATAAACTCTTAATACCCACCCCCATTGAGCAATGTATGATGGTTCGATCACCCAGGGTATCTCGTTCACAAACGTGATGGCTCCCGTGATGTGATAAATCACAGGAACATCCCGAATCTGTTCCCATGGCATCGGCATATTTTCCATTAACTTGAGGACAGCATGAGGCATATATTTCAAAGCTCTGTGAAAATATTTAGTTTCAGTTCAATTTATTTAATTGTAAAATTCCTAAACAATAAAAAAGACTAATTTCTTCATTTATTAACAGCTGTAGCGATACACAAACAGTATATTGCCCATTTGTCTTGATGAGGTATATAGTTAAACCAACACATACCCAAGATAGACTCTTTTATCATGACGGAACTTCCTGTTGGTCATGTCGCCATGGTTTTTCACAATCTTTCTAACATGCTCAGGGGGCATGTCCTCTTTCTGTGGATCAACAAATCCAAACTTTCTCTTCTCCGCATAACGCTTGTTCTGAAGTTGCTGCCACCTGAAAAATATATAAATTTTACATATATACGCATTTGCTCTAATTGAGTTTAAATGAATTTACTTTTCATTGTTAATTTTGTATGTGTACTAATATGTTTGTATATTAACAGTTCTAAACAAATCTTCAGACGTAAGCTTGGTTTTTGACCAAAATTATAAAATAGGAGTTATATGAGTAATTTGTATGTAACAAATAAGGTGGAAATCGTCAGGACCACTTGCAACAAAATTGGAAATGATTCCCAGAATTAATTCACAAGCAATTTGTATGTAAAATTATGAAAAAAAAAACATTTCAATTTCAACATACTTTCTTGACTTTTCTTGCAGCTGCCCCTCTGTGAGGCCCCCAGCCACAGGTGGAGCGGTTCCAGGTGGTGCCAATGATTGCTGGACAAGTGCTGGTGGGGTTCCATAACCCGCATACTGCATTTCCATCTTGCTGCTTTACTTCAAAAAACAGCAATCACACTATTTTCCTTACCTCATTTATTGAAATAAGCGTTAACGCTATTAAAGAAATAATACCAATCAAAGAGAATTTTTTTTCAATTCCGTGGAGTCTTTTCTTACTTTGCACTCATAATGTACTGATATCCAAATTAAGCAATTGTTTTGCGCTTCTTGCACAGTCGATCCTACAAATCAACTTGCCCTTTTCAATATTTTTATTCACACAAACGAACCTGAAACACATTTCTCTTTGCACGCCAAAAGCTTTTAAAACACAAGTTGACTAAATAAGATGATCGCAAAAACTCGAAAACAAGTTTGTATGAAACGCCGTGTTTCACTCAAGTAAATGACAATAATTAAATAAACAAAACTTTAGTTTGAATTATGCGCCGCTGAATAGTACAAATATGTCAATACATGTAAATATATATGCCACCAGAAGCTAAATTTCTTGTCTCATCCACGTTAGATTTTGTTCGTGGGAAAAACGTTTTGGCGTTGTATTGTTTTCACAACGTTCTAGGCAGAGGTAAATTTTGTTGTTATTTATCCAGGCTTGCAATCAACAAAAACATACTATAGTAAACTTATACAACCGTTAAAAAATATTTTTTTTATTTCGTACTTAACCATGGCACAGAAAAGCACAAAAAGTATCATGTTACAGTCATACAATCTCAGAATATACACTTATGCTATGTTGGTGGTTAACCAAACAAGGAGATGGATAAATCTAAAATGTAAACAACTATTTCCAAGCAATAAAATAAATCAGAAACTTTTTGCAGCTTTTATACGTTTAGTGAACATTTACAGTGATCCCTCATGAAAACGTATGGCCTGGCTGTTCCCGTGAAGTGAATGCCACCAACAAAATTCCATAACTAACACGTAAACCTACGTAACATTCAGCGGTTAGTCGCAGCGCACTTTCATCGTACATCGTTTAATGATAACGTTGACATTGGGAACAACGTCCCATTGTATTGCCGGCCAAGCGGTAGCCCATAAACCATTTAGATTGGCTCTATAGCAGGCGTTGAACCACCATCCTCCACCACCACTGTACAATACAGAGCAAGATCCGTCCGCCCTGAAAAGTACAAATTTATCTTTAGCTCATGCTTAAAACAAGGATAGAGTCAGAAAGCGCCTTCGGGGAACAAGGCTATGTTCCAAAACTCATTGTAATGCTGCAAATTTGTTCGCTGGTATACAGCAGGGTAGCAAAAAAAATCTATTTGAAATCAACGCTTTTCTCTGCAACCGAAGCATTTTTTCAGTGATATGACATGTTCTAGTTGTGCGAGTACTCATAAGCCCCCTCTTAGATATTCCGCTTTAGTGAGACCAACAGATCGGCCATAGGCATTTAACGTAAAATTATAGCATTCAAGAATTTATTATGAACATACAATCCGAATACAAAATGACGGGAAGCTTCACGCCAAATTATGTTTGATGTATTCGTTTTATCTATACCACAAGCTCACCAGCTATCATTATCTTGGTCGTTGGAACTAAACATTTGACCGTTCAGGTCATGACTTGACAGGGAGTCGCCGGCTGTCGATGTTTGGACAAAACCGCTGAAATGTAGTCGATATTTGTCAGACTCCGGTCCGATCCAGAAAACACTGTAAGGAAATAAAAAATATCAATACGAAAACTCTGTGCGCTTTCTGCTATTGTATATTTGGATCGTAACCACATTAGTGATAACCTGGCGATCACTGCCCTTTTGGTAACAAGTAGCATCTGCTAGAAAACAGCTGGATCACTTTTGGAACATACAGGCAGTGATGGGATTCAAGTATTGTAAGATTTGGTTCTTGCACTACCAGCATGCCATAGTGACCCGTCCCGATAAACATGGATCCGTTCATACGAGGTTATTTCCAAGTTTCTCCTGTATTGTCACTGCACAATGCGTTATTAGACCTAGTGATAGCACTTTATTAACCACGGGAATATAGTGCTTGAAGTGAAACATAGGACTTGGTACCAACAACAAACAACTGGTTCGCGGAGGTCATACGATTCCGAGAACCGACTGAATCCCACTATTGCATACATGAATATTTATTTTGCCTTTTTACCAAGTGAACGCAACACAATAGTGAAACCCCGTGTGATAATCGTGTTGTATAGGTTGTGCATGCAACGACGTTTCACCTGTATTCGGCATATGTGTAAATCTCCGAAAAGTTCCAAAGATCGACAAAGAGTCGACACGTCATGCTCTGCGTCAAGGCTCGAATATTGTCCAAACCTAAATAAATACAATAATAAAAAAATATATAATTGATCTTTTATATACCATGCAATGTTTTAATTCTTGGGATGGCTTAGAATGCTGTTCCGCTAAAAAAATTCTTCCCGACACGTCATTCCGGTAAGACTCCAACAGCGGGTGTGCCACAAATAATTTCAATAACTGCATATGACAAGAGAAACTTAACCAACTTATGTTTCAAAACGAATAATGTTTTGTATTTTTGTGAATATAAATATTTAATCGTTACTTTTATTTTTTTTACTTTTGCAAATAAATGAAACTGACCTATCCAATATTCTCCACCCAAGGATCCGAAACCGGATTGATATTCGGTCCAGGGTCGGTTGAATGACAAACTTCCATCTTCGCGGTGTTGTATAACCTTTAAAATTATTTTTTTGAAGTAGTTTTACTTTCACGCAGGAAGATGCAGTTGAGGTAAATTAACCAAATAACATCAAGGAACGAACAATGAATATACCATAGCATCTGCTATATAGAGCAGGTTTCCTAAACTTTCCGGCCACAGACACCAATTATGAATCTGTCCCAGTCTTATTTGTCACATCATTTCTTCAGCCCAATTAAGGTGGAAGACAAAATAAAATACACAACGTAATTATCGCAACAACCTGGAATTATTATCCCAGTTCGGGAAACCTTGTGTCAGAGACCTTAAAACCAGTCTGTTAAAATAAACTTTTTTACATACCGTCCATCCATCTTCACATAAAAATTGCATTCCAGTCGGCGTTGTATAGATTCCATCCAAGTTCAGATCCCAGCAATTTGCAAGAACTGTATGATGTGTGTCGTGTTAATAAAATTATACCTTACTGCAGGATTCATACATTTTGTTTCTGCCATAGTGTTCCGCACACTACACCGCTGTCTACATTTGACACAAATCAATGGTTTTACCTGGAGTAGTTGTGGGCATTGGGGTTGTGGGCATTAGGGTCGTTGGCATCGGCGTTGTGGGCATTGGGGTTGTTGGCATTGGAGTTGTGGGCATTGGGGTTGTGGGCATTGGGGTCGTTGGCATTGGGGTCGTTGGCATTGGGGTCGTTGGCATTGGGGTCGTTGGCATTGGAGTTGTGGGCATTGGGGTTGTGGGCATTAGGGTCGTTGGCATCGGCGTTGTGGGCATTGGGGTTGTTGGCATTGGAGTTGTGGGCATTGGAGTTGTGGGCATTGGAGTTGTGGGCATTGGAGTTGTGGGCATTGGGGTCGTTGGCATTGGGGTCGTTGGCATTGGGGTCGTTGGCATTGGGGTCGTTGGCATTGGGGTCGTTGGCATTGGGGTCGTTGGCATTGGGGTCGTTGGCATTGGGGTCGTTGGAATTGGGGTCGTTGGCATTGGTGTCGTTGGCATTGGGGTCGTTGGCATTGGGGTCGTGGGCATTGGGGTCGTTGGCATTGGGGTCGTTGGCATTGGGGTCGTTGGCATTGGGGTTGTGGGCATTGGGGTCGTTGGCATTGGGGTCGTTGGCATTGGGGTCGTTGGCATTGGGGTCGTTGGCATTGGGGTCGTTGGCATTGGGGTCGTTGGCATTGGTGTCGTTGGCATTGGGGTCGTTGGCATTGGGGTTGTGGGCATTGGGGTCGTTGGCATTGGGGTCGTTGGCATTGGGGTCGTTGGCATTGGGGTCGTTGGCATTGGGGTTGTGGGCATTGGGGTCGTTGGCATTGGGGTCGTTGGCATTGGGGTCGTTGGCATTGGGGTCGTTGGCATTGGGGTCGTTGGCATTGGGGTCGTTGGCATTGGTGTCGTTGGCATTGGGGTCGTTGGCATTGGGGTCGTTGGCATTGGGGTCGTTGGCATTGGGGTCGTTGGCATTGGGGTCGTTGGCATTGGAGTTGTGGGCATCGGTGTTGTGGGCATTGGAGTTGTGGGCATTGGGGTCGTTGGCATCGGTGTTGTGGGCATTGGAGTTGTTGGCATTGGGGTCGTTGGCATTGGGGTCGTTGGCATTGGAGTTGTGGGCATTGGAGTCGTGGGCATTGGGGTCGTTGGCATTGGAGTTGTGGGCATTGGGGTCGTTGGCATCGGTGTTGTGGGCATTGGAGTTGTGGGCATCGGTGTTGTGGGTGGTATGTCTGTTGTTGTAGGCAGTGTAACTGTTCTTCCAATGCTGTCTAGAAACCGATAACTATAACCAATTTATTGGCATAGTTTGTTTGCCCACTTACCTTTAAGACAGCAGAATCGTATTTTGTAATCCGAGCACGCTTGAGAAACGGGGTGAGTTGTATTGCATAGGAATCCCATTCCAGGGCTTAATACGACGCTTTCCCCTGACGTCTCGTAGCTATCACCGTTCAAAAGCCGTGCATCGATACCCAACGGGCTCTGGCAAATCTCCTCAGGGTGGCTAATTTTTATGTTTTCTAACAGTTCGAAATCGCCACCGTCGCCCGGGTCGTCGGTATCGAAGTAAATTGTCCAGTCGTTGTCTTCACATACGCAGTCATCTTTAATGACATGAACATTTATAAAATGGCTCGCTACAGATGCCTTGCTCTAAACACTGCGGTGGTAAGCTTCAACTCAGAAACATTTATCACTTATGCAGTCAATTCTGCGGAATGTTGTATTGTTAACTGTGTAAAACCTATCGATCCGTAAATTTGTTTTCCAAGCATTGGAAGTAGACACTCTTAAGCACAGTTGGTATTTACCACATAAGCCACTTAGTGAGAGAAACTCACCTCTTGGACAACAGAAACGTATTTCGTAATCCTTGCAAAACTGGCCGATGTTTTCGCATTTTAATCCGATTTCCGTGGAGGAATCAACACGTTGGCCAGCATCCCTATAATCAACATACGTTCCTATTGTCCTGGCATGGATCTTTGTTGGTTCGTTGCATATCTGGCCAGGATAGTTTAGTCTAAGAGTCGAAATAGTTTCGAAATCACCCCCGGAATCCGGATCGTCGACGTCAAAGAATCGCGTCCATTGACCGTCGCAAGGTGGCGCTGAGTGCCAACCTAAATGTCGAAATAATAGTTGCATTATAGTGCTGCCAGGCATTGTAATTAATAGGAATTGTTCTTCTGGCACTTAAGTTACGAAAGTGTTTATTGTAACCAACGTTTCGTCCACCATCCGGCGAGATGCACTTGATGCATTATTGTTATGACCTAACCCTGAGGAAGTCTCGCTATTAATAACAATTCCAATTAATTATTAATTACTATGCCTATTAATTACTATGAAAACCACTTTCTTGGTGTTAGTTGTGTGCTGTACCAGTACCATTACCCTTAGGAAGCCTTGTTGGATAACCGGCGAAACGTCGGTTAATAAAGTTACGTTTTTATTGTGCCAGAAGAACAGACTGTGTGTGAAATTCAGTTGGTACCAACAAAGTTTGTGCAAATTATCTCAGAACCAGAACTCACAGAAATCGCTGGGACAACAGAACCTCACTTCGTAGTCGAGACATTGTTCGCGAATATTCAAGCAAATCAAACCGTCTGATGCTGTGACGTTCATTTGCATGAGTTGCTCGTAACGCGATGTGAAGTGTATTCGACCGACCACTGTCCGCGCGTCCACAGCTAGAGGTACGTCACAAACTCGCGATGGGAATTCCCCCTTTATTTGAACCAACGTTTCGAATTCTCCGACGTCATTAGGTTTGCTTCGATCAAAATATTCCGTCCATTCTCCATTGCAAGGCGGGTCGAAACCGTGCGATCCTAAGAGAGCTTTAAATTTAACTACTTTGAACGGAAAAGCCAAAGCTAAGATGCTTATACTGTTTGACACGTTAAGAATTCCGTCGCAATATTCGACCATGAAATCTTTTCCAACATGGTTCCGATAAAAATGTAGGTTATCACGAAGTTGGCAAAGCACCATGTTGTATACTTTGTACTGCTTTAAATTCGTTTATCTATAACTATAACATTGCTTTCACGTAGCACTAGGCTACATACAACGAAATAAGGATGACGCAATCGCAAACCTTTCAATATCTTACCTTCCAGCAACGACAGCCAAGCGAGAATCAGGGGAACAAATGAAAATTCTGACATATTAACTTTTCCCAGGCATTATAAAACATCTGTAACACATTGTCGATACATATAATTGGAAACAAAAATAATAATGTTTCTTTGTTTGTTTTATTGTTTTTTATTGAGCTTTTGCCAAGTTCGTTCGCAGCATAACCGCCCTCACAAAAGCACTGTGATTCCTCAACATTTCATTTAGTACGCCTACACTACTTGTCGTTTGTTGCCTTGCTTTAAGTATTTAACAAGTATTTCAGGGGCCTGCCCCAAGCTTTTTTGTGGCCAACATTTACGTTGCAATTGCGTAAGCGCTGTCGTTTTTAACAACGTAAATGCAAACCAGATGCAAACCTGTTTACTAAACACAGCTGCCACGTTATTTCGTTTCGAGCAAAGCCTAATGAACATTCAGTGCGTTGTTCGTTCTATGATAAAACAATGCAAAGCACGGAAACGCCGAGCGATATATCGTGGCAGGTCATACGTAATTATTTCTACGAACTCTGTGAGATTCAGTAATAATCAAACCAACCCTAGGGTGTCCAGAAACATGAGACACGGTGCAATGGAAAAATACCAGCTTTGAAAAATAAGCCTGGTTGGTAAAACGTTTCTTGTGGTTGTGGAAAAAAAACTTATATCATATAGGTTGAAGATTACGTAGGATGAACTCAGGCGAACCTGTGTCTTGTACCTAAGCCCTTGGTGAGTTTCTTCTTGTTTTTTGTTTCTGCAAACAGCAAATTTTCGACTTGAATGCATTTGCGCGAAAAATAACTTCAAGTGCTTGTTTATTAAAGTGTGACAGATCACGTGACAGACCATGTGTGAATTTTGTTTACTTGAGTGTTTACAATTAACTTGGTCAGTGGATGTTATTCTTATCTGATTGACCAGTTTTTACTGTGTTTTTTTCAAATAAATAAAAGTAATTTTGCGTGGAGAATTGCAACACAATTGTGCAAACTAAACAGCGATTGCGCCATATATACGTACGACGTTGTCAAGCAAAGCCCTTGTACAAAGCTTACGTTTGCCATTCGTGTTATCACTGCCATGCCATTGTTTTCTAGTTTTTCGTGTTGGCGACCAATAAAATACTTTTGAAATTTTCGATAACCGGCGAAACGTCGGTTAATAAAGTTACGTTTTTATTGTGCCAGAAGAACAGACTGTGTGTGAAATTCAGTTGGTACCAACAAAGTTTGTGCAAATTATCTCAGAACCAGAACTCACAGAAATCGCTGGGACAACAGAACCTCACTTCGTAGTCGAGACATTGTTCGCGAATATTCAAGCAAATCAAACCGTCTGATGCTGTGACGTTCATTTGCATGAGTTGCTCGTAACGCGATGTGAAGTGTATTCGACCGACCACTGTCCGCGCGTCCACAGCTAGAGGTACGTCACAAACTCGCGATGGGAATTCCCCCTTTATTTGAACCAACGTTTCGAATTCTCCGACGTCATTAGGTTTGCTTCGATCAAAATATTCCGTCCATTCTCCATTGCAAGGCGGGTCGAAACCGTGCGATCCTAAGAGAGCTTTAAATTTAACTACTTTGAACGGAAAAGCCAAAGCTAAGATGCTTATACTGTTTGACACGTTAAGAATTCCGTCGCAATATTCGACCATGAAATCTTTTCCAACATGGTTCCGATAAAAATGTAGGTTATCACGAAGTTGGCAAAGCACCATGTTGTATACTTTGTACTGCTTTAAATTCGTTTATCTATAACTATAACATTGCTTTCACGTAGCACTAGGCTACATACAACGAAATAAGGATGACGCAATCGCAAACCTTTCAATATCTTACCTTCCAGCAACGACAGCCAAGCGAGAATCAGGGGAACAAATGAAAATTCTGACATATTAACTTTTCCCAGGCATTATAAAACATCTGTAACACATTGTCGATACATATAATTGGAAACAAAAATAATAATGTTTCTTTGTTTGTTTTATTGTTTTTTATTGAGCTTTTGCCAAGTTCGTTCGCAGCATAACCGCCCTCACAAAAGCACTGTGATTCCTCAACATTTCATTTAGTACGCCTACACTACTTGTCGTTTGTTGCCTTGCTTTAAGTATTTAACAAGTATTTCAGGGGCCTGCCCCAAGCTTTTTTGTGGCCAACATTTACGTTGCAATTGCGTAAGCGCTGTCGTTTTTAACAACGTAAATGCAAACCAGATGCAAACCTGTTTACTAAACACAGCTGCCACGTTATTTCGTTTCGAGCAAAGCCTAATGAACATTCAGTGCGTTGTTCGTTCTATGATAAAACAATGCAAAGCACGGAAACGCCGAGCGATATATCGTGGCAGGTCATACGTAATTATTTCTACGAACTCTGTGAGATTCAGTAATAATCAAACCAACCCTAGGGTGTCCAGAAACATGAGACACGGTGCAATGGAAAAATACCAGCTTTGAAAAATAAGCCTGGTTGGTAAAACGTTTCTTGTGGTTGTGGAAAAAAAACTTATATCATATAGGTTGAAGATTACGTAGGATGAACTCAGGCGAACCTGTGTCTTGTACCTAAGCCCTTGGTGAGTTTCTTCTTGTTTTTTGTTTCTGCAAACAGCAAATTTTCGACTTGAATGCATTTGCGCGAAAAATAACTTCAAGTGCTTGTTTATTAAAGTGTGACAGATCACGTGACAGACCATGTGTGAATTTTGTTTACTTGAGTGTTTACAATTAACTTGGTCAGTGGATGTTATTCTTATCTGATTGACCAGTTTTTACTGTGTTTTTTTCAAATAAATAAAAGTAATTTTGCGTGGAGAATTGCAACACAATTGTGCAAACTAAACAGCGATTGCGCCATATATACGTACGACGTTGTCAAGCAAAGCCCTTGTACAAAGCTTACGTTTGCCATTCGTGTTATCACTGCCATGCCATTGTTTTCTAGTTTTTCGTGTTGGCGACCAATAAAATACTTTTGAAATTTTCGTGCCAGGGAATTTGTAACATTGATAATGGTGAATTTAAAATGTTCTTACTCACTGCTGTGTATAGATTCACAAGAAGTTCTGTAAGAAGTTTTTGTCAGTTTGTTGGGCATTCGTGTGACACAATCAAGGTAAACAACATGAAGTATCAGCGGTGCTCACTGGTTCAGGTTATAGACGGGGACAGAATGCTTTTAGGAAAAAAGAAACGAGGGTTTGGTGTTGGAAAGTGGAATGGGTTTGGTGGGAAGATTGAAAAAGGCGAATCAATAATTGAGGCTGCAATCAGAGAACTTGAAGAAGAATGTGGATTGTCAGCCATTAAGGATGACATGCATCAGATAGGAATCATCCTGTTTGATTTTGTCGGAGAAGATTTTCTCATCGAAGTCAACGTTTTCAAAACTGAAAAATTTACCGGCACTGTTTGTGAATCGGAAGAAATGAATCCACAGTGGTTCAGGATCGATGAAATTCCGTTTGACCAAATGTGGGTGGATGATAAAGACTGGTATCCCATAATGTTGAGGGGAGACATGTTTTATGGCCACATGAAATTCAAAGGTCATGAAATTATCGTAAGTCAGGACATACAAATTGTTGGTTCAACAACAATAATGAATGTTTTGCTTCAGAATACCCTCAAGGCATACAAGCTGTAGTTTGTTTCAACACTTTTTACCAAAACCTGTGCAATGTGATATTGAGCTATAGCAAACTGCATGTGCTCTTTAGTGATTACCTTGACATACATGTTGTTGTTAGATGCTTTAATAAGTCCTGTTTTCTGTGAAAAAACCTATCTTCTGGATGCTTAAAAGTACTTTTATGTATGTCTCTGATATTACACAATAATTTTTTGTGATATATTGGTACAAATGTGATCTATTTCATTACAAAAAACTACTTCTTATTGGCGACTGCTTTTTAATTAATTCTCTCCATATTTTCACTGCTGTCCATGTAATTCTATTTTGTATGTAGTTTTTGCATTGTAATTATTTGAACTCAATAATGCGCTGTGTATTGCATTGAAAATTGATTGAACAACATTTCTTTTGTTTACTGACGTTATGTTCACTTCAATAGACAACAACATTTCACTCTAAAGTTTCTTTAACAATACAAGTTAGATGGAAAATACAAGAATTGGAACTAATGACACAGAAAATGTACGCTAGGCTAGAAGATCCAAGTACACTACACAGACAATAAAATAAATTGTGGCTAAAATGTTGCAAGTACCTTAGTCACAACACAATAAAAACACGCTATATTGGCATACAAGTCCACCAAGTGCAGTCTGCAAAAAATAAGTGTTCAAATGTCTGCTTCAGTCACACCATGCGCCTTCAATTCAGCTATGACACTACTTAAGTAGGTGGAGTCTGGATAGCCATACGTGCCCGACCTCATCGACGTTTTGTGGTGAATCTCATTCCAAGTTACACAATTGTCCATCTGACTTGTGATAGAGCGGCCAACTGTGAATATGAGCTTCCGACCCCAGGCAACTTGGAGTAGTTTTAAGACCTGCACACAAAATTACTCTTTCAGATGCCACGGACAACAAAAAAAATTATTTAGATGTACAGTAGGTCAAAAACACCTACACTCTATAGGTTTTGTTGCGGCTTATAAAAATTTTCCTCGCACTTGTAAATAATGTGGTTGGTCAATATTTTATTAAGTGCAGTTTACTTTCTATCTAATCATATTTTGGATGCAAACAAGTCGAAAAGCTTTAAGTGTTGATTTCAACAATTCATCACAACATTAACCTTTCTTCCTTGCTCATTGTCAGGCAGAAAAGCTACCCTGGGAAATCCAACTGCATGATATCTTTGTCCTGGATTTGGATGCTCTTTGCCCTGTATTCCGCTTTTAATGTCATATGATATTGAAATGGTTTGACAAGTAAAACCTGTATGATAACAATTTTAGTAAAACCAGTGAATAATAGTTAATACACAAAATAATGTAATGAAGCAAAATCACTTATGACACCGGACAAACTTTCTGTATGTACATAACTGTGTGCATGATTTCCAAAATTTAACTGTAGGCATATAATTCAAAATAGAACTATAATGTGAAATTCAGAATACAAGTACGTATATAATCTAAAAATGTATTTGTATTTTGACACTCCTTATACCTGGCAAACTCTGTGGGATAACTGAGTGATGCATTTGACCTGGTGGCTGAACTCCTTTCTTGACGCCATAAATTTTGTTGCAGAGTGGACAGGTAAACGATTTCTAATAACAATAAATATTCACTTTTAACGAAATGACAATTTATGTGGTTTAATTTTGTAAAAAAATTACAAATAGAACAAGTAAAGATATAAATATTAAAAAACACTCTACGTTAAGTTAAACATGTATTTATTCATTCATTTATTTATTTTGCCCCATAAACACAGGTTTAACACATTATAGTTAAAAAATGGAAGGTTACGGCTGTGAAGGTAGGCAGATTTGTGTGGTTTAAATATATCCAGTAATTATTTTCTCGCATAGATTCATGGAAGGCAGATTCACAAATGTCAAAGACAATAATGAATACATTTTACATTTAAAGTCAGACATTTAAGCTAATTGATGTGGTTTACATTGCTAGTATGGATTGAAGCGCACTTGAAAACAGTTTTGGGCCTGATGTTTGAAAAGTGTGTCCGTTCTGGTATAAAGTAAGCTTTGAGTTTTTATGACTACTTACACTGTGGGCGTGATATGCTGCATTGGCACAATGTGAATGAAACTTGTGTTTGCATTGCTTCAATTCAACAACATGACAAAAGTTATCGTCTGCAAAACACATTACAAAAACTCTTTCATAATCTTATACTTGCTACACATAACTATCATTTTTGCCAAATATTTGATAAAATTATCTCTTCGAGATTGGAATGTCTCTGGGTAATTATTTTGTTTTTACCAAATGATATCAAAATTATTCTGAGAAAAAAACAGGTATTTACAGCAAACCTTGACATGCTACCAATAAGATGTTTTAAAATAACATTTAACTGAAAAGTAATGTCAGAACAGTTTATGAGCTTATTTATAATAATTTTGTATTAAACTCAAAAAACGATGTTATATAACAACAGGTTTCATCACCTGACACTGTAAACCCAGATTGTTCATTTAAAGGTGAGATGCAAATACTGCAATCAGCATTAGGTATTAGTGTGGCTGGATTCACAAAATCTTTTATGGCATCAGGAACAAGATTGGATTTAGGTAAATTATTTGTTGGCTGCATCTTGCTTGTTGACGGCTCTTCTTCTGGTTTAGCCTTGCATAAAAGTGTTTTTTGTAACTTTTACAGCTATAAAGATTGGGTTGAAAATTCATAACTTGAATGTGTTACATACAAAATATAAGAGAAACAAACTAAAAGTTAACATTTTCGTAAGATGTTTTGTACTCAAACAATTGTTTATAGTTAGCCCATATTATATGCTAAGCCCACCTTTTTTTTTTGATGTGAATGTGGTGGACTACGGCCTGCAAATAAACATGAAAAAACCTCATCTTTATGTTCATAACAAGTCTATTAAAGGTGCACAAAAAAATTAAAAAACAATAACAATCTCATTAACTCGCTTTGGTGTATGTACTTTGGCTTGTAGAGGGCCTCTGATGTTGGTTTTGAAATAACTCTGGTTGCAAATAGAAATGCATCGCATCTTCAACCAAATCTCTACACCGTGATTCTTCCTTGACAAGACTCTGTTGAAAGACATTACAGTTACTTGTGTCTTTCGTTTTTGACATATTTATGTACATGTTTTCGAATGGTGTTGGAAAGGAACTCCATTGATACAAGCTGCAAGCGTAAAGCACAGAAAAGTTTTGAAAATATTTGTTTTCTGTTTGCCAAGTCATGATGTGTCCAAGTTACAAGAGCATCAAACAAGATGTCCTCTGATCCAATCTAAAACAAAAGGTTTTCAGTTAACAAACAAACCTGATCATTTTTCTTATTGTAAAAGGATAAAATGTATAAACCAGGCTTTCCAAACCGGGAATTTTGACCCTGCAGATTTAATGTCACAAAAAAAACATTTAATTTTTAAAGTGTTTGATAAAGTAAGTCCCTTTCTGATAGATTTTCAGTTGTTTCATAACAATTACCCATTGCAAAAAATATATATATATTAATATAACTGTTATACGATAGGGGTAATGAAAATGTTTTAACCAGTTAAAAGAGTAAAAAGTCAAAAGTTATAAAATTGAAAGTCAAAAGTTATATAAAAAGTCAAAACTATAAACACCACAAGTGTAAAACATGTGTATTTTGAACTGTGATGATACTTGTGGCATAACATAAATTCCAAATATATTTCATTTCCTGACTTTTTGCAAATGAGAGTTTTATTTCTTTGAATCGCCTGTTTGGTCTCTATGGCTGACAGACACTCAGTAACGGATTAGTACAAATTATATAAATAATCCTGAGTCGTCTGTCTGTTTGAAGTTTCTATGACATATATATTTTGCCTGTGTGTGCAGGCATCATCGGCATCGCTTATTCAAATAGTACTTTTTTGCCCAATGATTTCCTTTGAGGCCAGCACTATCATTGGGCAAAAAAGTACATAATACTTTGCTTCATGCAAAAAATTGTTTCAACTTACACATATTCTATCTGATAGAAGGTATTTCTCAATCTCTTCAGCACTAAGATCTACAAATTCTTTTGACCGACAAAATTTGCCAAAGTTTTGACAAATCCTTTCGTCAACTTTTTGTTGAAGCGAAACCAAAGAAAATTGAGAGCTGATTATTTTTAACCACATCAGGTTGTCTGAACTGATGTTTTCCAGCAAGTATTTCTCAATGATCTCCAGGAGGCCTATGATCGTAAATTAAACTGATAATGTCCAAATAGACATGGAGTTAGTTTGCAAATACCAATAATAATTTTAACTGGCTTGTATTAGCAAGCACATGTGAAACTAATTATTTACAAGACATAAATACCCCTTAAATAACAACTATATATGATTTTTATGTATATTTAATATTTCCCCCAACAACGAAGCATTACAACAATTCTGAGAGAGAAATACACTTCTGTAAATTACACTTTGGTAAGCTTTTATAGACTGAAAATCACAAAAATATTACTTGTAATTTGCAACATGGAGGCAGCTTGCAAAACATCGGCAACATTGTCTTTACAAAGCTCAATCTTTCCTGAATAGATATATTCCAAAATCTCCTGTATGGCTTTTAAAGTTACTGCTTTCAATGTGACTTTATCAGAGTATTTTTCCTTCATCTTGGAGTCAATCAGTTATGTTGTTAGTTTATCAATGATCGACACATGATTGCAAATCGCATAAAAACTTACATTGGTACGGAACATTGCAGCGAAGTAGTCACTGCTTGCAGCAAGAATATTTCTATGGGCTGGAAGGATCTCGTCATCAACAACCAACTCAATATCACATAAAAACCCATCTTTTCTTTGCCTGCAAGGAATATGTTAAAGCATTTGAAATATTGAAATATTGAGATTTAACTATAAACTGAAGATACTGGCCTAGCGATCACTGTATACTTTCCATAATCACACAAAGCAGTAGCTTTTCACTACAGGATCAGCCTGGCTCTTGTTATGTTATTACAGCTGGGCTGATCCTGTAGTTACAAGCTATTGCATTGTGTAATATGTTAAAGCCCAGTTTTTTTCAGCCCCTTTTTTGTACACTTGCATCCTCTTAGTTCATTTGGGACACACCAAACTTATACGTCAGATCAAGTCATAAAAGGAAACAACAGTTGGCCCTGGTTAGGTAAACAAATTACTTTGATTTGGGGCTGTTTTTGGTGGTGAATGTTGTTTGTGTAAAGTTTGTTCCATAAAGGATATTTACAATTGCAATGGTGGACTATAACATTTCAAATAAAATTTTCACAGTTTCTGTCCCCTGTTTCAAGTTGGTATAAATATTTTAACTTTATGCACAATATTTTTTTTCAGTTAAAGCATTGTATCGCAACCCACAAATACCTGTTCAAGGTGGCGTAACCTTCAGATGCAAACTCCTCATTGAAAACCACCTCCTGGTCCATTATGACATTCTTGATAATTTTGAATAATATAAAATGAAAGTTGACAAAGTATCACCTTTTAACGTGCATTTTAGAAAAAAATCTACCAAGCAATTGGAATTAAATTCGTGTTCAAATTAAAACTACCATAAAAACAGAGAAGATTAATTAGCTGCAACATTTAATCAATTACTGCAAGAGAACATTTTGTTTTACACTCTCCGATGGGAAATGGCCAATTTTGGACAAATACATTCCTGGGGGACAATGTCGAACTTCAACTATTTTTGCAGATTATCCCAATGGCGTCTGTTTACTTTTACGCTTGGAAGCGAAAACTTTTTCTTCACCCTGGGGATTCACCTTTCTCCGCTTGAATGAATAAACTATTATTTTTTTAACTTCATCAGTTTTGCCAAAGCAACTTTTGTTGTAAAATTTTACATTAACTTTCCGACAAGCCAATAAAAAAATTTGAAACATTGTTATGGAAACCTTCTAAGCTGAAGGTAATATTAGTTTCCTTTACAAATCCCACAATGTTTACTCCTTTCAGATAGCTATTTTAACAACAGCTGACTTATGTGACGTCGATTTCATAGAGATGTTGCAAAACAAAATTATACGGATGCAAATCAAAACAATTCCACCTACGTTATTCGGCCCAATCCAAATGTTTGTGACGTCATAACTGCGACAATTTTAAGTGATCGACACTTTTAAACAAAAGGAGGCGGAATCGATTAAACCTTTTTGCGACATGGTTACAAAAACGCGCCAGGTATCGCAATTGAAATCGAAACACTTGCACAAATGATCCTTGTTCGCCTCCAAAAACAGGGTTGCAAACCCAACGTATTTCTTAATATCCTCCAAAATCTGTTTTTAAAAAAAATTCAATTTCTCAAAAGTTCAACGTACGTGTTTTGTGGTCCTGGCCGAATCCCCCGCAAGATAGGCTTTTTTGCTTCAAGATAAAAAATTAAAATTGTTTTAAGCTTTCAGATAAGGCGGAAATTGTTCCATAGCGTAAGAAGGAGGGTGGAGGTACAATAACTGCTACAGTTCACATCTCAATGGTCCTTGGTCCCAAATTCGACCTGCAACAGAATGGGGTGACATTATTGCCAAGATGTGCACGATGAAGGTTTGTTGTGACTAGTTGGATGACTGAATATCATTGCAGCTAAACGATGAAAACAGTTCTTATCTTTCCTTGTATCATTCGGTTGCTCGAAATTGACGAAATATTATTGTAATAATGACTGATGTGCATTGTAGTGTGATGAAACTAATCTGGATCTGCTGGTACCAAAGTAACATGGTAGGCTGTCGACCATCAAGTTACAAATCTGCTTGAAACTGCCTTTTGTAACTTTTTTTTTTGTGAAATACAATAAAATATTTGTGTTCAAACGACCTTAATTGCTTCAGTCCTATTAACAAAAGTATTTAACAAAAATACCAGCAGGGTTAGCGGTTCCCTGAACCTAAAAATTAAGCACCTTGTAAGTTGATGCTAAAATAAGATATATGAGGGAAACTTTATTGGAAAGATGATTCTCTTTTTAAAGACGAACGCCGATAAATTACATTCAACAGTTTTTTAGCCAAGTCCAAATGAGAAAACTGGGTACGCAATTTCCAAATTAGCACGTTTCTTGGTAATTTGTATTTTCTTAGACACCGCTTGTGAAATAAGCACAAATTGTAGATATTTGAACGGTAAGATGTAACACGTTGCACAAACTAAAGTGCATATAGAATAAGAGCGACTTTTACAATTGCAGCAAAGAGCGTAAGAACCCAAGGTCATCAGAGGACATATTCGCCAGTGGAATTTAAAGGGAAATTTCTCATTGCCCGAAAATGTATCCCCGAGAGCAGCTATTGTGGTACAGAATTGTTTGGTATACTGGGTAAAATTTTACCTTTTAAAGCGTTCAATAAAACTAATAAACTAAGGATGGATAACGGTGTGCAGCATAGAAATATTTTATACCCTTTTTTCTGTTTCGGGAACATTTGAGGTTGTAGGTGAATTGCATTGGATAGTCCACATTTTATGAAGTAATAAAATTCCACAAATAAAATCTTTTTGTTGAATTGTCAACATAAACTTGGCTCTTTCCCGCGCCGATGTAACAGTCGTTTGAAGTTAAACTTTCGAACACACATTTTTATTACATGTCACAGTCGTTATTAATACTGAATTAAATGACATTCGAGAAAAAATTACTTTTTGCCGTTTTCATATGTTGGTTTGAACTAGAATACTTGCAATTAGACATGGTTGTAAAGTGGTGCAGATTTAAAGCAAAAGGTTGAAAACCACCAGCCGAGACAATTTGCTGCCACGAAAATACAAAGAAGATATTTCGCCGTTTGTAAAATTTTGAAGTATTGATTGAGTCAAATGTTTGTATTTTGAAGGAGACAGGGATTTTAGCGGTATGAGAAAACAAAACTGGGCTGCTCACAATGGACGTTCAGTAGCAATGACCGCGACAGCTACGTCTAAACTGAACGCAACTTTATTGCTCCGTGTTGTAAACTTTTTCCAGTATCGTGTATTTACATGCTGAGAATCACTAGAAATTCGAAATACTGTTAAAATTACCAATAGTGCAAAAACATTTGTACACTAATTGTTGTTACATAATTCAAAAAAAATGAAAAAACATTTTTCAAAAGTTGACATTTTGCAATGAACCGAGTGCAAAATATCTATTTGGTATGCTGCATTGAATTGGAGTGAACAACGTTTTACGAATATTCAGACAATGTTAGAATAAAAATATGTCGCTACAAAGCAAGCAATTGTAGTACAGCAGAGTATAAAAGTCTACAAAAATGTACACAACATAATAAAAAAAAAACAGGTTTGAAGTCGCTGTAGTTGACAGTGCCCCCAGAATTATCATATTATGCTATGCGTCGCAACGAGGAGATAATGTTCCAGAAAAAGCATTAAGCAGTTATTTCTTTTTCGTTTACGGCACACATGTCTGTCTAATGCTTGCCAGTTATTTAGGAGGCCACATAGGCGAAGTAAACCTTGCTTGTTGGCATCGTGCTTGATCGAGCCCTTGATTGTATGTGGAAGATTTTGAAGGTGATGATTGCATCTTCCCCGTCAAAGCTTGGCCGAACACTTGATTGTATGTGAAAGAATTTGAAGGTGAGGATAGTATATTCCCCGTCAGCGCTTGACCGAGCCCTTGATTGTATGTGGAACATTTTGAATGTGATGATTGCATACCCCCCGTCAAAGCTTGACCGAGCACTTGATTGTATGTGGAACATTTTGAATGTGATGATTGCATACCCCCCGTCAAAGCTTGACCAAGCACTTGATTGTATGTGGAAGATTTGCACTGCATCCCCCCCATCATAGGTCGGAAAAACCCTTCCTTTTTTTGCCTAAAAATTGCAGTATCGATACATTACATTAGCAACAGCCTAAGATGCGTAGCATACGAATGTTGTTATACGTTTCCTTTCTTTCTGTATTTGAAACATTTGAGGTTGTAAGTGAAAATGCATTGCATCATCAACCAAATCCCTGCATTGTAAATCACCTTTCACCAGGTCCTGAATTTAAAGAAAATATATTAAATTAAATTATAGTTGCTTACTTGGTGATAAAAACTCTCATACGTGTTTTCGAATTGTGTTGGTGAGAAAATGCACTGAAATCAGTTGAAGGCGAATGGAACTGAACAAATTTGAAAATTTTTCTTTTCTTTTTTGGAAATCGTGGTTTGTCCAAGACACCAAAGTGGTGAACAAGATATTTTCAGATTCTACCTGAAAAAGAACCTCGTAATAAGAAAAAGCTAACCCGCCCGTGAAAAAGTTTTGCGAACACTGTTTCCAAAAAAATACAATAAAAATTTGGAAACTTATCGCTGGAAATACGCTTTGCTAAAAATTAATTATTTTTTAAAAAAACATTTAGGTTTTGAATTTCTTTGTAGAATATACAATTTTATAATAACGGCAAACCGAAACACAAGTACAATGTTCAAACTAACATTTAATTCATCTGATTGAAAGTATTCCTGAAGTTCCACATCTGAAAGCTCCATAAACTCATCTGACTGACACAATCGGCCAAAATTTTCATAAATGCATTTTTCAACCTTTTGTTGAAGTAAATCCAAGTCAAAGAAAACACTTATCTTTTTTAGCCACCCGCAATTTCCAAGATGGACATTTTCCAGCAAGTATTTGTCAATGATTTCTGAAAGATCTGTTGAGATTTTAGGTAATAAATTCAAATGAAAAAAAAACACATAAATAAAAGGTCAAGGAGAGAATTTATGAAGACGACAAATAAAAATAATTTTACAATTTTTAATAAATACGTTTTTCGTGCTATGTAAAATGTAAGCATTTGAGCAAAATCATTCAAAGGAAAAATGGTGCATACTTGTCAATTGCATCAGTAAAGCAGCTTGTAGAATATGAGTCACATTATGAATTGAAATCTTTATTTGTCCGGAATAAATATATTCGAGAATGTTGTCAACTGTCTCATAAGAAAATTCCTTCAGTGTGACAGATTCAGCGTATTTTTCCTTCATCTTTTATGCAAAAGACAAAGAAGTACAAGGTCATCTTCATAAACTTGACGTCATCAACGGGTCTGATGTCACAATGCTGCGGCATCTACTGGAGATTTATCATGGCGCTTTACGCTAGCTAGGGGCTTATTGCAAAACTCCTATCTAAACAAATGCATTGTCCATGACATCAGACCAATTGATGACGCTACATGGGGCCGCGAATGTTAACGATACAAGCCTAAATTTTCAGGATATAGGCTTGAACCAAGTTTTGTGCTAAATTGCATAAAAACTGTAAAGATATCAGAAGGAATAGTGTTGGATGAAAAATATAAAATGATAATAATGGTATAGGACATGCTTAATAGCTGTAGAGGGATCTAATAATTTTTGCAGAAACTGACGATGCTTATAGTAACTCACAAAAGCGAAATTGATATTTCACAACAAAATCTGCAGACGTAAATCAGAGGTTTGTTGCTTTGTTATATACATGTTTTTTTTTTACAATAATGGCTTTCGTGAATAGTTAGCCTACAAGCAGTAGAAAATGTTAAAAGCATAGCTTCAAAATGGCATATTAAGATAACTTACATTTGTAGAAAATGTTAAAAGCATAGCTTCAAAATGGCATATTCAGATAAGATAACTTACATTTGTACGAAACATCGTAGCAAAGTAATCGCTATTTGCAGCTAGAACTGCCTTGTGTGCTTGAAATCTCTTTCCTTCCACAACAAGCACAATATCACACAAAAATCCCTCTGCTCTCTGTCTGTTTTAAAATAAATGCAATTCTTTGTGATTTTCAGATCAGAAACACAAAACAACAACTGAAATACTGACGTCAAACGCAATAAATGAAATATTGACATATACGTATTTTGTTAGATTATTTAACATGCATTAACCTATATCATTGTATTGTTTCATGTTATTGCGAAGTTCCATCTTTTCCAACCACCACTAGGCTTAACATATGCTCTTTTTTGGTAATTGTGGCTTGTGGAATTTAACGACCCTATTTAATCAGTTAATACTTGGGGTAATAGTTGTACCAAATTCTTTGTTAGTTTACATAAGTCTCGAAAAATTAAGTGGTATACAGACTCCATAAGACAAGAGGCTGTGATTGTAATAGGAAAATACCATTGTTTTGTTTTCAGTATGTAAATTAATTTAGTCGCAGATTTATTCAATGGAAAGCTTCTTGGTATATGGATCTAGAGAAGTGTGCATGAATTGCAAACTAATTTGCACGTTTTGATTTGCATTAGTAATTATATCACTTACCTATTAAGGTTTGCAAATCCACCTGTAGTCAGATTTTTGTCGAAAAGTACATTTAGGTGATCCATTATTGCACTTCTTATAGACAGGATGTTAGAACTCACTTTAACTTAAAACCAGTCCAAATTAAGTCTTGTTTTTTTTCACAGTGACTGTCGTGTGTATGAAAGGACGTAGAATTTACAATTGTGCATTTACAACAAATAGCCTGTTACTTTCTGTTTCTTCCAAAGTCAATAACATACAAACGTATGTTTTCTGCATGCTATGGTTTCTTATATCTAACAATGAAAACTAAATCAACATATTACAGCAAAACTTCTTTTGCGTGACACAAGTGGTAACTTCAATGTCAATTTCAAATTGTCACAAAACGCTATTTATAAGTGTTCTGTTCTTGTATCTAGTCAGCCAAACAGCCTTTTACAGTATGAATAATACTACCTAGGATCTAACTTGAGCACAAATGTTCGTAGATCGAATACATTGAGATTGATACATTTGTTTTTTAACAGTTTTGTTTTATATAAGCTACTTCCTTTTGCACATTTTTTAAATGACTTTCTGCAGTGTTGAACAATAAAACGCCCCCAGTTTACTTTTTGTGTACACAAAGCGTTACATATTAACTTTTGTCTCTGAGTACACATTCCAGTCTAAGGTAAGAAGTTTATTTACAAAAAGGGAAACCATGGCTTTCACACTGTTTTAAATTTCTGTTTTATTGTGAGTTTTCCACTCGTCCACTCGTAAGCACATGTGGTGTGCAAGCTCTTTTCACATTTCTATAGTCAACATGAACCCGTGCGTGTGTGTGTGCATTGCGCTCAAATTACATCATTTCCTTTTTCTCGTAACCCTGGCGCGTTGGCAAGAAAGGAACAGTCACAGTGGTCAGTACTGTAACAGCAGTCCAGTACTGCGATTGCCATAATGTGTAATAATACCTAAAATAGGTTTTCCGATTAACTGAATGCACAATTGCAATGCCGTTTTATGTTCAAACTAACTCAACAGTGCAAAAACATTCAAACGTGGAATTGTTGATTCTATAAATTCAACTATGTCAATTCTCTAAATTCAACTACCAAATGACTGTCCTTCGTTAACCATTGCTCTTTGTCTCACACATTGTAGGGTATACTGATACTATCCCAAATCCATAAACGATTTATCATACTAATGTTCTTTCACTGCATGATATATTACCAAAAAAAACTAAGAGACTAGGATGCTATACCTACGCCTACCCTGTATAGACAGACAGATAGCATAGGCCTGTAATACGTTACTGTAATGAATTTATTGTTTGGCCTTTCACGGCTGGGCACGTCAATTAGTTGAAAACAATAAGTCGCAATACTCTGAAACATGACACAATGACTCGGGAAATAACGTTGTCGATGCACAGTCACGTGGTACTATGTTCCTACAATTCCAAAAGCTTCAATCCCAATCACTGTCAGTTTCAGCTTCGGAAGGAATATCCTGCCCATGCCGAACTTCACAAATAATAAATATTGTGATGTAATGTGTTATGTTCATAAAATTTTAAATAACTGTAAATATATATGCCATGGTAAACTGTATAATATCAAAATACTTATTTACTGGACCTTGGGCGTAGACAAAGACATCTTCTATAGGAGGAGGCGATTTTATTGTGGATCTTAGTCGTGGTTTCGTTTTCAAAAATTTCCCGGAGTCTGTTGGAAAATACTTTTAGACTGCATTATCAGTATTTCTATTTAACAAAGTTTTGCCTGCGAAAAATGAACGTTTTGTATTCCTCCGCCCCAAAAAAGTCGCCACGCAACTTAAGCGAGACGTCACACAACAAAGCAACCGGTGATGCATTGAGGTTAAATTTTGCCCCCTAGTCGAATTTTTTGGGCTAAAAAAATGCAAAATGCAACGCAAAGATGGTTTCGTGAAAAATGAATCACAACAACCTGATCCAATTTAAAATTAAGTGTTGGCCCAAAATCTTTTCTATGCTAACCCAAACCATTCCTGTGCGGAGCCTTCGGGAAGATCTTATGTCTTACGACTTACAGGATAGCAAACAGTCGTGCTTCTCATGAATTATTTTCGCAATTGCGTGGAGAAGGGTTGGGGCAACATGAATTGCAAATTAGATGAGAATTTTGTGATTAATTTTTCACAAAACCAATCCACATTTTTGTAGCCTTTTTAGCTAAAATAATGTACGCCTCGGGGCCTAAGGCCGGGTCCACACTCACGCTTTGCGCCGGCGGATTCTTTGTTTGTTACAATGTCCCGAGCGTACGCCCGCACGCCGGCGTATAATGAAACAAACAAAGAATCCGCCGGCGCAGTGCGTGAGTGTGAACCCGGCCTAAATCAGCCTTGGGGCGAGTGTGGACCCGGCCTAAGATAACTACCCTGCAACTAACTACAACATTTATGCGCAGACAAGAGGCGGCCCTAGCATAAAATGATAAATGCATTATATGCGCAAAAGAGCCATAATAATCAATGAGAGCTGCAGACAGGGTGTATACACGCACTGTTTCGACCTGTAAGGTCTCATCAGTGCAGCTGTTGATGTGGCACTGTGCTAGCTGGTAGACTAGCAGGCACACAGATTTCCACTTTGTGGTACCTTTCGGTCAATCGTCAATATGTTGGGTACCAAACTAGGATAAATGCATTATTCTGTGGTTCAATCTTTCAAATAACATTTTTACAACACCCAGCAATAGATGAATGCCAGACTGAAAAGGTTAAAAAAATGCCCTTAAACCCATGCAAATGCAACAGCACATGCACTCCTGTTCATTAACCGTAAATTTGACTTCATGCATCGCCGGTTACTTTGTTACCTATCACCTTTCTTCATGAAAGAGGATACAGGGAAGGCATTTTTCGTGAGCAAAATTTTTTTGATAGAAACTGATGTGCGGTTTTTAACGTTTAACTTTGTAAAGTAAAAGTGTAATTGTATGCTAATTGTTTTCATATCACCTCTATTTTTCTGCTTTTCAAACATTTCAGGCTGGAGATGAAAATGCATTGCATCATCGACCAAATCTCTTGACAATGTCGCACTCTTCACCAGTTCCTAAACAATTTTCAGTAAGTTGCATACAAATCTTGAAAGTAACATTTAGCATGCAACTACCAAAAATTTCAAAGAATTCTCGCCTTAAAATTATTGGACAGTACATGTCACAAGGTATAGCTTTGTTTTGATTGATAGACCTTTCGAAGATGGAAGGCAATTTAAATGGTTATAACATTGGTGGACTAACTTCAGCAGTGAAACAAAAAGTCGAGGTCTGTTTGATTTTTAGTCAAACATGAAGCAATAAACTCATTAAGTTGAGGCTTTACAATTAAATAAGTTTGACAGTAAGTGAACCGAATATGGCAGCTTATTATTATTTAATGTGTTTTATTTGGTTACAATTTTTGATAAATAATTTTCGTACATGTTTTCGAATTGTGTTACAGAGAAAATCCACTGAAACCAGTTGAAGGCGAATTAAACTGAACAAAGTTAAAAAATTTTCTTTTCGTTTTTCTAAATCATATTTTGTCCAGGATACAAGAGCGGTGAACAAGACGTCTTCTGATTGAACCTAAACAATAAAAATTATATTTCAAAGTACCCACAGTCCTTACAACAAATCATTGAAAAAACTACTGTGATTTTCTCTGATTGAAAATATCCTTGCAGTTCAACATCTGAGAGCTCCACAAAATCTTTCAACTGACAAATTTTGTCAAAATTTTTACAAATACATTCTTCAACTTTTTGTTGAAGTGAATTCAAACCAAACAAAACACTTGTCCGTTTTAACCATATACAATTCTTTGGATTGATGTTTTCCAATAAGAATTTGTCAACGATATCCAAAAGATCTGTTGTTTGCAAAATTAGTTAATCAAATTTAATATGCAGCAATAATGTCAAATTATCTCAATAACAAAGAAAACAAAAATGGATTGTTAAATATTGGTTTTATTAAAAAGCATTTATTAAAAAAAAATAGCATGTACTTGATAATTGCCATAATGAAGCATGCAGCTTGTAAAACATGAGACACATTTATACTGGAAAGTTCAATTTTTCCAGAATAAATGTATTCAAGAATCTCTTAAACTGTCTCCTGTGTTATTTCCTTTATTGTGACAGTTTCTGCATATTTTTCTTTCATCTTAAACACACATCAGAATCTCTGATAATTCTTGAAGATACAAATTTTCATATTGCAAATTAAATACTTACATTTGTACGAAACATCGTACCAAAGTAAGCACTACTTGCAGCTAGTACCGCCTTGTGTGCTGGGAATCTCTTTCCATCCACAATAAGCTCAATATCACACAAAAATCCTTCCTTTCTCTGTCTAAAAAATCTTGCCATCAAACAATACAGTCTCATTTTCAAAACAATGCATTATTCACTAAAGCTCTGTTCAGTGTTTATCAGTGTTTTATCTTTATAAACCGACATAATTCATACTTGTATACCTTCAACTATATATTCAGTAGGTTTTAGATAGGACTGCATGATGAAACTTACCTATTGAGGTTTTCATATCCATGCATAGGTAGTTTGTTGTTGACAACCTGTTTTTGATTCATTACTGCTGTACACTAAAAATCAATGGAATTGAGATACAAATTCACAGAAAAACACGTTGTGGAAATCGTGGTTTGTCCAAGACACCAAAGTGGTGAACAAGATATTTTCAGATTCTACCTGAAAAAGAACCTCGTAATAAGAAAAAGCTAACCCGCCCGTGAAAAAGTTTTGCGAACACTGTTTCCAAAAAAATACAATAAAAATTTGGAAACTTATCGCTGGAAATACGCTTTGCTAAAAATTAATTATTTTTTAAAAAAACATTTAGGTTTTGAATTTCTTTGTAGAATATACAATTTTATAATAACGGCAAACCGAAACACAAGTACAATGTTCAAACTAACATTTAATTCATCTGATTGAAAGTATTCCTGAAGTTCCACATCTGAAAGCTCCATAAACTCATCTGACTGACACAATCGGCCAAAATTTTCATAAATGCATTTTTCAACCTTTTGTTGAAGTAAATCCAAGTCAAAGAAAACACTTATCTTTTTTAGCCACCCGCAATTTCCAAGATGGACATTTTCCAGCAAGTATTTGTCAATGATTTCTGAAAGATCTGTTGAGATTTTAGGTAATAAATTCAAATGAAAAAAAAACACATAAATAAAAGGTCAAGGAGAGAATTTATGAAGACGACAAATAAAAATAATTTTACAATTTTTAATAAATACGTTTTTCGTGCTATGTAAAATGTAAGCATTTGAGCAAAATCATTCAAAGGAAAAATGGTGCATACTTGTCAATTGCATCAGTAAAGCAGCTTGTAGAATATGAGTCACATTATGAATTGAAATCTTTATTTGTCCGGAATAAATATATTCGAGAATGTTGTCAACTGTCTCATAAGAAAATTCCTTCAGTGTGACAGATTCAGCGTATTTTTCCTTCATCTTTTATGCAAAAGACAAAGAAGTACAAGGTCATCTTCATAAACTTGACGTCATCAACGGGTCTGATGTCACAATGCTGCGGCATCTACTGGAGATTTATCATGGCGCTTTACGCTAGCTAGGGGCTTATTGCAAAACTCCTATCTAAACAAATGCATTGTCCATGACATCAGACCAATTGATGACGCTACATGGGGCCGCGAATGTTAACGATACAAGCCTAAATTTTCAGGATATAGGCTTGAACCAAGTTTTGTGCTAAATTGCATAAAAACTGTAAAGATATCAGAAGGAATAGTGTTGGATGAAAAATATAAAATGATAATAATGGTATAGGACATGCTTAATAGCTGTAGAGGGATCTAATAATTTTTGCAGAAACTGACGATGCTTATAGTAACTCACAAAAGCGAAATTGATATTTCACAACAAAATCTGCAGACGTAAATCAGAGGTTTGTTGCTTTGTTATATACATGTTTTTTTTTTACAATAATGGCTTTCGTGAATAGTTAGCCTACAAGCAGTAGAAAATGTTAAAAGCATAGCTTCAAAATGGCATATTAAGATAACTTACATTTGTAGAAAATGTTAAAAGCATAGCTTCAAAATGGCATATTCAGATAAGATAACTTACATTTGTACGAAACATCGTAGCAAAGTAATCGCTATTTGCAGCTAGAACTGCCTTGTGTGCTTGAAATCTCTTTCCTTCCACAACAAGCACAATATCACACAAAAATCCCTCTGCTCTCTGTCTGTTTTAAAATAAATGCAATTCTTTGTGATTTTCAGATCAGAAACACAAAACAACAACTGAAATACTGACGTCAAACGCAATAAATGAAATATTGACATATACGTATTTTGTTAGATTATTTAACATGCATTAACCTATATCATTGTATTGTTTCATGTTATTGCGAAGTTCCATCTTTTCCAACCACCACTAGGCTTAACATATGCTCTTTTTTGGTAATTGTGGCTTGTGGAATTTAACGACCCTATTTAATCAGTTAATACTTGGGGTAATAGTTGTACCAAATTCTTTGTTAGTTTACATAAGTCTCGAAAAATTAAGTGGTATACAGACTCCATAAGACAAGAGGCTGTGATTGTAATAGGAAAATACCATTGTTTTGTTTTCAGTATGTAAATTAATTTAGTCGCAGATTTATTCAATGGAAAGCTTCTTGGTATATGGATCTAGAGAAGTGTGCATGAATTGCAAACTAATTTGCACGTTTTGATTTGCATTAGTAATTATATCACTTACCTATTAAGGTTTGCAAATCCACCTGTAGTCAGATTTTTGTCGAAAAGTACATTTAGGTGATCCATTATTGCACTTCTTATAGACAGGATGTTAGAACTCACTTTAACTTAAAACCAGTCCAAATTAAGTCTTGTTTTTTTTCACAGTGACTGTCGTGTGTATGAAAGGACGTAGAATTTACAATTGTGCATTTACAACAAATAGCCTGTTACTTTCTGTTTCTTCCAAAGTCAATAACATACAAACGTATGTTTTCTGCATGCTATGGTTTCTTATATCTAACAATGAAAACTAAATCAACATATTACAGCAAAACTTCTTTTGCGTGACACAAGTGGTAACTTCAATGTCAATTTCAAATTGTCACAAAACGCTATTTATAAGTGTTCTGTTCTTGTATCTAGTCAGCCAAACAGCCTTTTACAGTATGAATAATACTACCTAGGATCTAACTTGAGCACAAATGTTCGTAGATCGAATACATTGAGATTGATACATTTGTTTTTTAACAGTTTTGTTTTATATAAGCTACTTCCTTTTGCACATTTTTTAAATGACTTTCTGCAGTGTTGAACAATAAAACGCCCCCAGTTTACTTTTTGTGTACACAAAGCGTTACATATTAACTTTTGTCTCTGAGTACACATTCCAGTCTAAGGTAAGAAGTTTATTTACAAAAAGGGAAACCATGGCTTTCACACTGTTTTAAATTTCTGTTTTATTGTGAGTTTTCCACTCGTCCACTCGTAAGCACATGTGGTGTGCAAGCTCTTTTCACATTTCTATAGTCAACATGAACCCGTGCGTGTGTGTGTGCATTGCGCTCAAATTACATCATTTCCTTTTTCTCGTAACCCTGGCGCGTTGGCAAGAAAGGAACAGTCACAGTGGTCAGTACTGTAACAGCAGTCCAGTACTGCGATTGCCATAATGTGTAATAATACCTAAAATAGGTTTTCCGATTAACTGAATGCACAATTGCAATGCCGTTTTATGTTCAAACTAACTCAACAGTGCAAAAACATTCAAACGTGGAATTGTTGATTCTATAAATTCAACTATGTCAATTCTCTAAATTCAACTACCAAATGACTGTCCTTCGTTAACCATTGCTCTTTGTCTCACACATTGTAGGGTATACTGATACTATCCCAAATCCATAAACGATTTATCATACTAATGTTCTTTCACTGCATGATATATTACCAAAAAAAACTAAGAGACTAGGATGCTATACCTACGCCTACCCTGTATAGACAGACAGATAGCATAGGCCTGTAATACGTTACTGTAATGAATTTATTGTTTGGCCTTTCACGGCTGGGCACGTCAATTAGTTGAAAACAATAAGTCGCAATACTCTGAAACATGACACAATGACTCGGGAAATAACGTTGTCGATGCACAGTCACGTGGTACTATGTTCCTACAATTCCAAAAGCTTCAATCCCAATCACTGTCAGTTTCAGCTTCGGAAGGAATATCCTGCCCATGCCGAACTTCACAAATAATAAATATTGTGATGTAATGTGTTATGTTCATAAAATTTTAAATAACTGTAAATATATATGCCATGGTAAACTGTATAATATCACAGTACTTATTTACTGGACCTTGGGCGTAGACAAAGACATCTTCTATAGGAGGAGGCGATTTTATTGTGGATCTTAGTCGTGGTTTCGTTTTCAAAAATTTCCCGGAGTCTATTGGAAAATACTTTTAAACTGCATTATCAGTGTTTCTATTTAACAAAATTTTGCCTGCGAAAAATGAACGTTTTGTATTCCTCCGCCCCAAAAAAGTCGTCACGCAACTGAAGCGAGACGCCACACAACAAAGCAACCGGTGATGCATTGAGGTTAAATTTTGCCCCCTAGTCGAATTTTTTGGGCTAAAAAAATGCAAAATGCAACGCAAAGATGGTTTCGTGAAAAATGAATCACAACAACCTGATCCAATTTAAAATTAAGTGTTGGCCCAAACTCTTTTCTATGCTAACCCAAACCATTCCTGTGCGGAGCCTTCGGGAAGATCTTATGTCTTACGACTTACAGGATAGCAAACAGTGTCGTGCTTCTCATGAATTTTTTTCGCAATTGCGTGGAGAAGGGTTGGGGCAACATGAATTGCAAACTAGATGAGAATTTTGTGGTTAATTTTTCACAAAACCAATCCACATTTTTGTAGCCTTTTTAGCTAAAATAATGTACGCCTCGGGGCCTAAGGCCGGATCCACACTCACGCTTTGCGCCGGCGGATTTGTTTGTTTCAATGTCCCGAGCGTACGCCCGCACGCCGGCGTATAATGAAACAAACAAAGAATCCGCCGGCGCAGTGCGTGAGTGTGGACCCGGCCTAAATCAGCCTTGGGGCGAGTGTGGACCCGGCCTAAGATAACTACCCTGCAACTAACTACAACATTTATGCGCAGACAAGAGGCGGCCCTAGCATAAAATGATAAATGCATTATATGCGCAAAAGAGCCATAATAATCAATGAGAGCTGCAGACAGGGTGTATACACGCACTGTTTCGACCTGTAAGGTCTCATCAGTGCAGCTGTTGATGTGGCACTGTGCTAGCTGGTAGACTAGCAGGCACACAGATTTCCACTTTGTGGTACCTTTCGGTCAATCGTCAATATGTTGGGTACCAAACTAGGATAAATGCATTATTCTGTGGTTCAATCTTTCAAATAACATTTTTACAACACCCAGCAACAGATGAATGCCAGACTGAAAAGGTTAAAAAATGCCCTTAAACCCATGCAAATGCAACAGCACATGCACTCCTGTTCATTAACCGTAAATTTGACTTCATGCATCGCCGGTTTCTTTGTTATGTATCACCTTTCTTCATGAAAGAGGATACAGGGAAGGCATTTTTCGTGAGCAAAATTTTTTTGATAGAAACTGATGTGCGGTTTTTAACGTTTAACTTTGTAAAGTAAAAGTGTAATTGTATGCTAATTGTTTTCATATCACCTCTATTTTTCTGCTTTTCAAACATTTTTGGCTGGAGATGAAAATGCATTGCATCATCAACCAAATCTCTTGACAGTGTCGCACTCTTCACCAGTTCCTAAACAATTTTCAGTAAGTTGCATACAAATCTTGAAAGTATCATTTAGCATGCAACTACCAAAAATTTCAAAGAATTCTCGCTTAAATACTGTTGGACAGTACATGTCACAGGGTATAGCTTTATTTTGATTGATGACCTTTCAAAGGTTGAAGGTAATTCTAATGGTTATAACATTGGTGGACTAACTTCAGCAGTGAAACAAAAAGTCTAGGTCTGTTTGATTTTTAGTCAAACATGAAGCAATAAACTTAATAAATTAAGGTTTACAATTAAATATGTTTGACAATCAGTGAACCGAATATGGCAGCTTATTATTATTTATTGTGTTTTGTTTGGTTACAATTTTTGAAAAAAAATTTTCGCACATGTTTTCGAATTGTGTTACAGAGAAAATCCACTGAAACCAGTTGAAGGCGAATTAAACTGAACAAAGTTAAAAAATTTTCCTTTCGTTTTTCTAAATCATGTTTTGTCCAGGATACAAGAGCGGTGAACAAGACGTCTTCTGATTGAACCTAAACAATAAAAATTATATTTCAAAGTATCCACAGTCCTTACAACAAATCATTGAAAAAACTACTTTGATTTTCTCTGATTGAAAATATCCTTGCAGTTCAACATCTGAGAGCTCCACAAAATCTTTCAACTGACAAATTTTGTCAAAATTTTTACAAATACATTCTTCAACTTTTTGTTGAAGTGAATTCAAACCAAACAAAACACTTGTCCGTTTTAACCATATACAATTCTTTGGATTGATGTTTTCCAATAAGAATTTGTCAACGATATCCAAAAGATCTGTTGTTTGCAAAATTAGTTGATCAAATTTAATATGCAGCAATGATGTCAAATTATCTCAATAACAAAGAAAACAAAAATGGATTGTTAAATATTGGTTTTATTAAAAAGCATTTATTAAAAGAAAAATAGCATGTACTTGATAATTGCCATAATGAAGCAGCTTGTAAAACATGAGACACATTTATACTGGAAAGTTCAATTTTTCCAGAATAAATGTATTCAAGAATCTCTTCAACTGTCTCCTGTGTTATTTCCTTTATTGTGACAGTTTCTGCATATTTTTCTTTCATCTTAAACACACATCAGAATCTCTGATAATTCTTGAAGATACAAATTTTCATGTTGCAAATTAAATACTTACATTTGTACGAAACATCGTACCAAAGTAATCACTACTTGCAGCTAGTACCGCCTTGTGTGCTGGAAATCTCTTTCCATCCACAATAAGCTCAATATCACACAAAAATCCTTCCTTTCTCTGTCTAAAAAATCTTGCCATCAAACAATACAGTCTCATTTTCAAAACAATGCATTATTCACTAAAGCTCTGTTCAGTGTTTATCAGTGTTTTATCTTTATAAACCGACATAATTCATACTTGTATACCATTAACTATATATTCAGTAGGTTTTAGATAGGACTACATGATGAAACTTACCTATTGAGGTTTTCATATCCATGCATAGGTAGTTTGTTGTTGACAACCTTTTTTTGATTCATTACTGCTGTACACTAAAAATCAATGGAATTGAGATACAAATTCACAGAACAACACGTTGTGCATTATGCACACACTTTTGTTGCAATGTTTATTTGACAATGCAAGACAACTGGTGTGCCAATAAAGTCTATTTAAACACACAGTATTAGTGGCCACTTGTAACTGTGCTGCCAACTTAGCTTTCTGCTTCTGGTAATTTATTCATGTTGGCATTATTTGTAACATAATCATCATCAACGCAGAATCAAGCGATTATTTCTTAAGTCTGATTGGTTTCCATTTCGACAAAAAATAACATATTTTTTAAGTTAAACCACCATTAGAGGGCCAGCCGAAAACTTAATTCGTCTTGAATAAAATCTGGTAACATGTCATTCATACTAACTGCGTGTATTACTTCAAATTATACTTTAACTATTTCACCCCATACCTTTTAACGTAGCACTTGTTTTGACCTGTAACCAATACTCCCACACCTCCCTTTATGTTTGTGCGCGGACAAAACGCGTTACCGCAAGTGATCGATCAACGGGGGGAAAATAGGCAGGAAGCGTGATCGACAACTATTGCATATGGCCTATGACGTACTCCAAAGCATGTGATATGTTGTGCCTAAACTGCGCAAACTAACGCTACCTATTGCGGCGTAAGTTGCACCACTGATACCGAAATGTAGGGAAAGAATTCTATTACACGTAAAAAGAAATTAGAAGCACGTATGTAAAGTAGGTTTCAAACCATGATCAGTTAAACAGAATATTATTACATTCATTTGACAAAAACAATCAGTTGACAACGTAGGGGGATATCTGCGCACACGGAACAGTTTAAATATCAGCCTCAGTTACTCCTTGTGCTTTGAGCTCCTCGATAACATTGGTAAAGTATCCAGGGTCTGGGTAACCATGACTACCACCATGGTGCATTGATGTTTTGTGATGGATTTCATTCCATGTCACACAGTTGTCGTATCCGCTTGTGACAGAACGTCCAATTGTGAAAAATAAAATAAGTCTTTTTGCCACTTTTAGCAGCTTCAGAATCTAAATACAATGAATATTTAAGATGGATAGCTGTTGGTAATAGGTTGGCCGTTAACTACTTTATGTGCCTTGATATGTACTCAAAAAGCAACTGGTTTGTTGCAACTCCGATACCAAATGAAAGAAAAACCATTCAAAAAATCGGCTGAATGAGCATTTTTAGTGAGCTGAAACGAACGAAAAACCTTTTGTTTTTTAAACAATGCTTTACTAGTTACAACCCAATAAAAATTAAGAACGTGATTCATAGTTTAAAAAAAATATGAGCAATTTTCCCAAAACCGTCCGACCTATCGCCGGTCTCCCCTAAACCTTGCATTTTGGCGTTGTTCTGAAAAATAGGACCGTGGATGGCCCCGCGGGAAACGTTCCTCAAAATGGACAAATTGTTGTGGGATATTTTTGCCTAAAATTTGCATTATCGATACATTAGCATAGCAACAGCCTAAGATGTGTAGCATGCGAATGTTGTTATACCTTTCCTTTCTTTCTGTTTTTAAAACATATGAGGTTGTAAGCGAAAATGCATCGCATCATCAATCAAATCCCTGCATTGTAAATCACCTTTCACCAAGTCCTGAATTTAAAGCAAATATATTAAAATAAATTATAGTTGCTTACTTTGTGATAAAAACTCTCATACATGCTTTCGAATTGTGTTGGAGAGAAATTCCACTGAAACCAGTTGAAGGCGAATTGAACTGAACAAATTTGAAAATTTTTCTTTTCTAGTTTGGAAATCGTGGTTTGTCCAAATCACCAAAGTATTGAACAAAATATTTTCAGATTTCACCTGAAAAAGAACCTCGAAATAAGAAAAGTATTAAACACTATTTCCAAAAAAATACCATACAAATTTTGAAAACTTATCGCTGGAAACAGGCTTTTGCCAAAAAATAATTCTTTTTCAAAAAACATTTAGGTTTTCAATTTCTTTGTAGAATATACAATTTTGTTATCTGTTGAGATTTTAGGTATTAAATTCAAATAATAATAAAAAAAAACATAAATAAAAGATCAAGGCTACAGTTTATGAAGACGACAAAAAAAATATTTTACTTTAAATTTTGTTAAATGAATGTTCGTACTATGTACAATGCAAGCATTGGAGCAAAATTATTTAATGGAAAAATGGTGCATACTTGTCAGTTGCATCAGTAAAGCAGCTTGTAGAATATTATTCACATTACTAATTGAAATCTGTATTTTTCCGGAATAAATATATTCGAGAATGTTATCAGCTGTCTCATAAGAAAGTTCCTTCAGTGTGACAGATTCAGCGTATTTTTCTCTCATCTTTTATGCAAAAGAAAGAGAAGTGGAATGTATTTTATGCAAGGTCATGTATTCACGAACCAACGGGTTTCACGTCACAATGTTGCGGCATCTACTGGAGATTTACCACTGCGCTTTACGCTAGGGTCTTATTGCAAAACTCCTATCTAAACAAATGCATTGTCCACGACATCAGACCTAATGATGACGCTACCTTGGGTCGCGAATGTTAACGATACAAACCTAAATTTTTAGGATATAGGCTTGAACAAAGTTTTGTGCAAATGGCATATTTAAATAACTTACATTTGTACGAAACATCGTAGCAAAGTAATCGCTACTTGCAGCTAGAACTGCCTTGTGTGCTTGGAATCTTTTTCCTTCCACAACAAGCTCAATATCACACAAAAGTCCTTCTTTTCTCTGTCTAAAAATAATGTTACCATCAAACTATAGAGATTGTTTTCTAAACAATGCATTATTTCACTAAAGCTCTGTTCAGTGGTCATTACTGTTTTGTCTTTTTAAACCAAATAATTGATACTTGTATAGCCTACCATTAACTGTATGTTCTGTATGTCTTAGATAGGACTGCATAATGAAAAGAAACAGGTGATAATTTCAAGATGGATTTGAAAATCTAATCATGCAAATATATGTATATAAACCAACACAACCCAATGACTTGACCTTGGTTTCAAGTAAATTGGTGTTTTATACAGTGACAAACTTACTTATTGAGGTTTGCATATCCATGCAGAGGTAGTTTGTTGTTGACAACCTGTTTTTGATTCATCACTGCTGTGCACTAACCATCAATTGAATACAAGTTCACGGAACAGCACGCTTTGATTGTGAATTATGCTCACACTTCTGTTGCAATGTGTTTTGACAATCCAAGACAACTGGTGTGCCACCAAAGTCTATTTAAACACACAGTATTAATGGCCACTTGTAATTGTGCTGCCAAATTAGCTTTCTGCTTCTGATAATTTAATCATATTGGCATTGTTTTTGGTAGCAGACCTTTCATACTAACTGTGTTTTACCTCAAATTATACTTCAACTACTCCACCCCATACCTTTGAACTTAGCACTTGTTTCGACCTGTAACCAATATTCCCACACCTCCATTTATGTTTGTGAATGGACCAAACGCGTTACCGCATGTGATCGACCAAGCGTGGGCAAACATAGGTAGGAAGCATGACCGACAACTACTGTATATGGCCTATAATGTACTAAAAAGCAGGTGACTTGCTGTGCCTAAACTTATTGCGCCATATGTAGCACCACTGATACCGAAGTGAAGAATTCTATTACACGTGAAGATAAATTAAAAGCACGTATATACACTAGGTTTGAAACCATGATCAATTGAAAGGGAATGTTTTTACATTCATTTTACAAAAAACAATCAGTTGACAACGTTGCAGAATATCTGCGCACACGGAACAGTTTAAATATCAACCTCAGTTACTCCTTGTGCTGCTCGATAACATTGGTAAAGTATCCAGGGTCTGGGTAACCATGACTACCACCAGGGTGTATTGATGTTTTGTGATGAATTTCATTCCACGTTACACAGTTGTCGGATCCGCTTGTGACGGAACGTCCAATTGTGAAAATAAGTCTACGATCCCAAGCTACTTTTAGCAGCTTTAGAATCTAAATATAATAAATCTTCAAGATAGGTAGCTGTTGGTAATATAGGTTCCAAACTAATTTTATTTAAAACTAATTTAATTTAAAAAAATTCCAGGGACATTACAAAACATTTTGAAATAAATGATTTCGGTAATTTTTCTAAATATCCTGAAACATGGCCTACATACAAAATTCATTTTCTTTCCACTCACTTTCAGAAATGAAAGGTATAACAACATGTCTGCTAAACAATTCTGAATAGATGAAAACTACATCACACCTTTCTCCCTTCTCTGTTATCTGGAAGAAAAGCTTGTCGTGGAAATCCAACTGCATGATATCTTTGTCCTGGATTAGGATGCTCTATACCCTGTATTCCACTTTGGATGTCATAGGTAATTGAAATGGTTTGACAATTTAAACCTGAACAGATTTATTGGTCATTTATTCCTTTACTCCGTAACAGTGATGTTCGCATTTATCAGAACTTATTAACCAGGGTTCTGTACCCTTAACAACATTGAATATTACTGTGTTACTTTGAAATATTCTGTTGAACTTCAATGCATTAATGTGCAGAGAGCATGATATTTCTTTTTGACAGTGTCGCACTCTTCACAAGATTTTGTATTTGTTTTCAAAATTGAATTCTTCAATATTTGCCGAACTACTTTATGGGTTGAGGAGCACTGACATAGATTATTTACCTGGAAGTTTATGACGAATAATTCTATTTGTCATTTGTCCCCGGGGTTGAATTCCTTTCTTGGTGCCATAAATTTTTTTGCAGTATGGACACATTAAACTTTTCTTTGAAAGAGAAAAACATTTGTTGGTAGATAATAAACAGTTTCAGATATTCATTACTTTTCAGTTGCTAATATAAGCCATTAAGCCACCATGTTTCTGTTAATAAATGTTTTTGTTTTTTGTTTAGGAAGTTATTACCTAATGCAATGTGGACAATACCCACCAAAACTAGGTAATGCAGTTTTCATGTAAAAGCAAAGCATACATAGTAATCATAAATATAGACACAACCGTTTTGCAAAACAATTTAAAAAATGTTATAACAAGTCAAACATTGTGCACATAATTGCTTGGTTACTGATTTGCAATATATACAGTAGCAGAAAATATTTTTACCTCCTGCATTGTCAAATCCTGATTCATCAAGTAGTGAAGTCAGACAAATTCTACAATCCTCATTAGGAATATCGGTAACAGCACTGGCAAAGGCTTGAACGTCAGGCGGAACGAGGGTGGATTTTGAATAGTTGTAAGTGGGTAGTGGTTTTCCATATTCTGTCACAGAACACATATTTAAAATCGTATTATTTTGAAAGGTTATTTTGATGGCAATATGTGAACATATCGGTGAAATACAAAGAAATTTGATCTCATTACAGACTATTTTAAACAATATTTCTGTCACAAAAACAATTGCAACCCAAAACTGTTCGGCAAATTTCACCAAGGACAAGTGCTTTTTACAACAAGCATATAACCAAGGCAAAAAACATTGCACATGTGTCGTAATTCAATTGTTTTCATACCACCTCGATTTCTCTGTTTTTCAAACATTTGAGGCTGAAGATGAAAATGCATTGCATCATCGACCAAATCTCTTGATAGCGTAGCACTCTTCACCAATTCCTAAATCATTTTCAGTAGATTCACTGATACGACGTTTATTAGACAAAACATGTTACAGAGTAGAGCTTTCTTTCGGATTATATCCAAACGAAAAGATTAAGTAATAAATCATGTGCACAGTGGTTGACAAACTTCAGCATTTAGACTTCTTTTGATTTTAAGCCTTAAAAGAATCAAAAATATCCATATGCTAAAGTCTAACAATTAAATGTAGCAGTAAGATGACAGCAATGCTGCAATTTATTGTTATTTATTTTACTTTTTTATTTCCAAAAACTTTTCATACATGCTTTCGAATTGTGTCACAGAGAAAATCCACTGAAACCAGATGAAGGCGAATTAAACTGAACAAACTTAAAAATTTTTCCTTTCTATTTTTGAAATCATGTTGAGTCCAGGACACAAGGGCCGTGAACAAGATATCTTCAGATTTAATCTAAACAGAAAAATTCCATTTAACAGTATTTTGAGATACAAATAACAAAATACTGAAAAAACTACTTTCATTTCCTCAGATTGAAAGTATTTCTGCAGTTCAATATCTGAGAGCTCCACAAAATCTTTCAACTGACAAATTTTGTCAAAATTTTTACAAATACATTCTTCAACTTTTTGGTGAAGTGAATTCAAATCAAACAAAACACTTGTCCGTTTTAACCATATACAATTTTCTGGATTGACATTTTCCAATAAGAATTTGTCAACAATATCCATTAGATCTGTTGTTTGCAAAATTAGTTGATCAAATTTAATATGCAGCAATGATGTCAAATTATCTCAATATCAAAGAAAACAAAAATGGATTGGTAAATATTGGTTTTATTAAAAAGCATTTATTAAAAGAAAAAAGGCATGTACTTGATAATTGCCACAATGAAGCAGTTTGTAAAATATGAGACACATTTATACTGGAAAGTTCCATTTTTCCAGAATAAAGGTATTCAAGAATCTCTGCAACAGTCTTATGAGTTATTTCCTTTATTGCAACAGTTTCAGCATATTTTTCTTTCATCTTTCAATACATATAACAGATAAACAATTATTTAATTTTATATTATGTTTGAATCACAACAAGACATGAAATTTCTTGACAAATCAATAAATCTAACATTAAATCCAAATAAAAACATCTTTTTCAATTATTTCTTTTACATTGGCACTTGTGATGATAGAAGACACAATACAGCTGAACTGTACCTTTTATAGTAGGTACAATGTTTACATCTTGCCAATTAAATGCTTACATTTGTTCGAAACATCGTAGCAAAGTAATCGCTACTTGCAGCTAGTACTGCCTTGTGTGCAGGGAATCTCTTTCCTTCCACAACAAGCACAATATCACGCAAAAATCCTTCTATTCTCTGTCTGTTTTAAAATCATGTCATCAAAGAACAGAGTTTATACCACATGTTCAGTAGAATGTATATTGATGAGACACTTTGTAGCTTTTAGCAGAAATTTATCTTCACAAACCAACATAATTGACAGTTGTATGTCTGTCTACACGAGATTTATATTCTATATTTAGGTTTCAAAGCAATTGTATAATCAAAAGAAGCTGGAGATAGATTTAAAACTACATTTCAAAAAACCTAAACACACAAATTTGTAAAACAAAAAAGGAAATTTTTTACAGAGTTTTATACAGTAACCAAACTTACTTATTAAGGTTTGCATATCCATGTATAGGTAATTTATCGTTCAAAATTGTTTTTTGATTCATCGTTTTTGTACTTGTTCCATCAAATGTTCAAAAAATATTGTAAAACATACGAAAACTGGAACACTAACGACAATTCGAGACTACTTGTATCTAAACATACAATTGGTAGCCACTTGTAATTGTTCGGCTAGCTATGCCTTGTGCTTCCGGTAATCCAAATCATATCGACATTATTTCAGGTGCGGTTTTGTATTGCACATGTAACATCACAATCGCCAACAAAGTAAAATCGAGCTATTATTTGTTTCGTTGAAAAATACCAGCAACATATTTTTCAGTTGCCCCACTGTTGGACGGATTCTAAAACTTAGTCTTGAACAACATCCGACTCAGATCAGTTGAAAAACTGTGAGGTACCTCAAACTATAATCAAACTGTGCGCCCTCTGAATTCTGACGTTGTTTCGACCAGTAACTAATACACACCCACCTTCCTTTACTGTTTACGCAAGATCCAACTATTACGTCATTGCAACGACCTGCTAATTGCCAATCATTTTTCAAACAAGTGCTTTGAAACAAACAAGGTTGGCTGTTAAATATTTGGTGTGCCTTAATATGTACTCAAAATGCAACTGATTTGTTGCAACACCAATACCAAATGAAAAGAAAAACATTCTATTGCACGGGAAAAGAAATTAGAAGCTCGTATGTACACTAGGTTTGAAACCATGATCAGATGAAAGAGAATGTTTTTACATTCGTTTGACAAAAACAATCAGTTGACAACGTTGCAGAATATCTGCGCACACGGAACAGTTGAAATATCAGCCTCAGTTACTCCTTGTGCTTTGAGCTCCTCGATAACATTGGTAAAGTATCCAGGGTCTGGGTAACTATGACTACCACCACGGTGCATTGATGTTTTGTGATGGATTTCATTCCATGTTACACAGTTGTCGGATCCGATTGTGACGGAACGTCCAATTGTGAAAATAAGTCTACGGTCCCAAGCTACTTTTAGCAGCTTTAGAATCTAAACATAATAAATCTTCAAGATAGGTAGCTGTTGGTAATATAGGTTCCAAACTAATATGATTTAAAACTAATTTAATTTCACAAAATTCCAGAGACATCACAAAACATTTTGAAATAAATGATTTCGGTAATTTTTCTAAATATCCTGAAACATGGCCTACATACAAAATTCATTTTCTTTCCACTCACTTTCAGAAATGAAAGGTATAACAACATGTCTGCTAAACAATTCTGAATAAATTAAAACTACATCACACCTTTCTCCCTTCTTTGTTATCTGGAAGAAAAGCTTGTCGTGGAAATCCAACTGCATTATATATTTGTCCTGGATTAGGATGCTCATTGCCCTGTATTCCACTTTGGATGTAATAGGTAATTGAAATGGTCCGACAAAAGAAACCTAAACAGAGTTGTCGAACACTTATTCCTTCACTTTAATACAGTCATGTTCACATGTATCACAGAGTCCTGGTGTTCCAAAAATCACTACCAGATGTTCAGTTGGCACTAACTGTCCCATTCAAGAAAATGAAACATGACATATACAACAATAAATGTTACTCAGCTATTCTGTTGAACTACAAAACATTAATGTATACTGAACACACTGAGGAAAATTTTTGTGTGACAAAATTTCAAGTGTTTTTTTTATTTTTTTGAATATATATTTTTTTAACTACTTCAAGAATTCTATGTCACCAAAATGGTGAAGAGATGTTTATTCCTTACCTGGAAGTCTTCCACAAACGATTCTATGCGTCATGTGACCCTGGGGTTGAATTCCCTTCTTGGTGCCATAATTGTTTTTGCAGTACGGACATATTTTCTGGTATGAAACACATTTGTAGAAAGATTTGTTGGTTCAAAATAGTTTTTCAGTTGACAGCAAACAAAATTGAATAACACATTGTCAACATCATGTTTTAGATAATTAGGCTTACAGGCTTACAGCCCAGGCATTGCAGCCTGGCTGCATCAGCCACTTTTCACTGGCAGGACTTGCACAGTGGGGTGATCATGCGACTGCATGATATGTTACTGCGTTTTAGATAATTACCAGATATATAATTTGAAGATTCGTTTGACCATCATATAAGTTAACACAAAATCATTTCAAAATTTACAAAGAGTAATGAATCACTTACATCACTGCTATTGTCAAATGCAGCTTTAAAACAAAGAGCATGGAATCGATGTTGGCATTTCTTCAATTCAACAACGTGACAAAAATTTTTACCTGAATAAACAGTTTCAGATATTCATTACTTTTCAGTTGATAATATAAGCCAGTAAGCCACCATGTTTTTGTTGATGAATATTAGGGAAAGTTATTATCTCATTCAATGTGGACAACAACCACCCATACCTACATAAAGCAACCATTTTTTCATGTAAAAGCATACATAGTAATCATCAATGTAGACATAATTGTTTTCGCAATCCAATTTAAAAAATGTTATGACAAACATTTATATAATTACAGTAACAAAAAAATACTTTCTGCATTGTCAAATCCTGATTCATCAAGCAGAGAAGTCATACAAATGCTACAATCCTCATTAGGAATATCAGCAACAGCAGTTGTAAGTGGGTGGTGGTTTTCCATACTCTGCTACAGAACATATATTTAAAATCATATTATTTTTAAAGGTTATTTTGATGGCAATATGTAAACATATCGGTCAAATACAAAGAAATTTGATCTCATTACAGACTATATTTTTAAACAATATTTCTGTCACAACAACAATTGCAACCCAAAACTGTTAGGCAAATTTCACCAAGGACAAGTGTTTTCTACAACAAGCATATAACCAAGGCAAAAACATTGCACATGTATTGTAATTCAATTGTTTTTATACCTCCTCGACTTCTCTGTTTTTCAAACATTTGAGGCTGAAGATGAAAATGCATTGCATCATCGACAAAATCTCTTGATAGCGTAGCACCAATTCCTAAATCATTTTTAGTCGATTCACTGATACAACATTTATTAGACAAAACATGTCAAAGTGTAGAGCTTTTATGTATAAGCTGCTTTTATTTTGATTTATATTGAAATGAAAGATTAGGTAATAATTAAATCATGTGCACAGTGGTGGACAAACATCAGCATCTAGACTTCTTTTGATTTTAAGCCTCACAAGAAGCAAAAATCTCCATATGTTAAGTCTAACAATTAAATGTAGCAGTAACATGAATGCAATGTTGCAATTTAATGTTATTTATTTTTTTGTTCATTTTTGCCAACAATTTTTCATACATGCTTTCGAATTGTGTTGGAGAGAAAATCAACTAAAACGAGTTGAAGGCGAATTAAACTGAACAAAGTCAAAAATTTTTCTTTTCTATTTTCAAAATCATGTTTTGTCCAGGTTACAAGTGCGGTGAACAAGATATCTTCAGATTTAATCTAAACAGAAAAATTCCTTTTAACAGTATTTTAAGATACTAATAACAAAACATTGAAAAAACTACTTTAATTTCCTCAGATTGAAAGTATTTCTGCAGTTCAACAACTGAGAGCTCCACAAAATCTTCCAACTGACAAATTTTGTCAAAATTTTTACAAATGCATTCTTCAACTTTTTGTTGAAGTGAATTCAAACCAAACAAAACACTTGTCTGTTTTAACCATATACAATTCTTTGGATTGATGTTTTCCAATAAGAATTTGTCAACGATATTCAAAAGATCTGTTGTTTGCAAAATTAGTTGATCAAATTTAATATGCAGCAATGATGTCAAATTATCTCAATAACAAAGAAAACAAAAATGGATTGTTAAATATTGGTTTTATTAGAAAGCATTTATTAAAATAAAAATAGCACGTACTTGATAATTGCCACAATGAAGCAGTTTGTAAAACATGAGACACATTTATACTGGAAAGTTCGATTTTTCCAGAATAAAGGTATTCAAGAATCTCCGCAACTGTCTCATGAGTTATTTCCTTTATTGCAACAGTTTCCGCATATTTTTCTTTCATCTTTCAATACATATAAAAGATAAACAATTATTTAATTTTATATTATGTATGAATCACAACAAGACATAAAATTCCTGGACAAATCATTAAATCCAAATAAAAACATCTTATTCAATAATCCTTTCACTGGCAATTGTGATGACAGAATACACAATACAGCTGAACTGTACCTTTCATAGTAGGTACAATGTTTACATCTTGCCAATTAAATACTTACATTTGTACGAAACATTGTAGCAAAGTAATCACTGCTTGCAGCCATAACTGCCTTGTGTGCAGGGAATCTTTTTCCTTCCACAACAAGCTGAATATCACACAAAAATCCCTCTTTTCTCTGTCTGTTTTAAAATCATGTCATCAAACAATAGAGCTTATACCACATGTTCAGTAGAATGTATATTGATGAGACACTTTGTAGCTTTTAGCGGAAATTTATCTTCACAAACCAACATATTTGATAGATGTATGGCTGTCTACACGAGATTTATATTCTATTTTTAGGTTTCAAAGCAATAGTATAATCAAAAGAAATTGCTGATAGATTTAAAAGTGCATTTTAAAAAACCCAAACACACAAATTTGTAAAACAAAAAAGGAAATTTTATACAGAGTTTATACATTAGCCAAACCTACTTATTAAGGTTTGCATATCCATGTATGGGTAATTTGTCGTTCAAAATTGTTTTTTGATTCATCGTTTTGTACTTGTTCCATCAAATGTTCAAAAAATATTGTAAAACATACGAAAACTGGAACACTAACGACAATTCGAGACTACTTGTATCTAAACATACAATTAGTAGCCACTTGCAATTGTTCGGCTAGCTAAGCCTTGTGCTTCCGGTAATTCAAATCATATCGACATTATTTCAGGTGCGATTTTGTATTGCACATGTAACATCACAATCGCCAACAAAGTAAAATCGAGCGATTATTTGTTTCGTTGAAAAATACCAGCAACATATTTTTCAGTTGCGCCACTATTGGACGGAATCTAAAACTTCGTCTTGAATAAAATCCGACTCGGGTCAGTTGAACAACTGTGATGTACCTCAAACTATATTCCAACTGTGCGCCCTCTAAATTCTCTAGTTGTTTCGACCATTAACTAATACACACCCACCTTTCTTTACTGTTTACGCATGGTCCAACTAATGCGTTACTATTACGTCATTGCAACGACCTGCTAATTGCCAAACATTTAGAAACGAATGCACGAAGGTTGGCCGTTAACAATTTTATGCGCCTTAATATGTACTCAAAAAGCAACTGGTTTGCTACAACACCGAAACCAAATGAAAAAAACCCATTGTATTACACGTGAAAAGAAATTAGAAGCACGTATATACAGTAGGTTTAAAACCATAATCAGTTGAAAGAGAATGTTTTTACATTCGTTTGACAAAAACAATCAGTTGACAACGAAGCAGAATATCTGCGCACACGGAACGGTTTAAATATCAGCCAAATCCATAAACGATTTTTCATACTAATGTTCTTTCACTGCACGATATATTACCAAAAAAAAGAGACTGGGGTGTTATACCTACCCGGTATAGACAGACAGATAGCATAGGCCTGTAGTAAAAGTAATGAATTTATTGTTTGGCCGTTGACGACGGGGCACGTCAATTAGTTGAAAACAATAAGTCGCAATACTCTGAAACATGACACAATGTCTCGGGAAATAACGTTGTTGATGCAAAGTCACGTGGTACTATGTTCCAACAATTCCAAAAGCTTCAATGCCAATCATCTTCACCTTCATTTTCGAAAGTAATATCCTGCCCATGACGAAATGAACCAATATTTCTAAACATCATCTCATCTGCAACACCAAATAATATTTTATGGTGTAAAATGTTACGTTCATAAATTTTCAAATATGTATAATATCAAAATACTTATTTACTCGACCTGGGGCGTAGACAGTGCCTTCTTGTATAGGAGGCGATTTTGTTCTGTATCTATGTTGTTGTTTCTTTTTCACATATTTTGGAAAATATACTTTTAGACTGCATTATCAATATTTCTATTTAATAATTTTTGCCTGTGGAAAATGACCGTTTTGCATTCCTCCGCCCCAAAAAACTCACACGTAACAAAGCAACCGGTGATGCATAGAGGTTAAATTTCGCCCCCTTGTCGGACATATTTTTGGGCTAAAAAAACTGCAAAAGGATCTTATGTCCTATAAGGATAGCAAACAGCCTCGGGCTTCTCGTGAATTTTTTTTCGCAATTGCGTGGAGAAGGGTTGGGGCAACATGAATTGCAAATTGGATGAGGTTTTTGTGATTAATTTTCTCACAAAACCAATCTACATTTTTTGTAGCCCTTTTAGCTAAAATAATGTCCGACTAGGGATGCAAAGTCACGTGGTACTATGTTCCAACAATTCCAAAAGCTTCAATGCCAATCATCTTCACCTTCATTTTCGAAAGTAATATCCTGCCCATGACGAAATGAACCAGTATTTCTAAACATCATCTCATCTGCAACACCAAATAATATTTTATGATGTAAAATGTTACGTTGATAAATTTTTAAATATTTGTCAATATAAATGCCATGGTAAACTGTATAATATCAAAATACTTATTTACTCGACCTGGGGCGTAGACAGCGCCTTCTTGTATAGGAGGCGATTTTGTTCTGTATCTATGTTGTTGTTTCTTTTTCACAAATTTTCCGGAGTCTATTGGAAAATATACTTTTAGACTGCATTATCAGTATTTCTATTTGATAAAGTTTTGCCTGCGAAAAATGAACGTTTTGTATTCCTCCGCCCCAAAAAACTCACACGTAACAAAGAAACCGGTGATGCATTGAGGTTAAATTTCGCCCCCTTGTCGGACAGTTTTTGGGGCTAAAAAAACTGCAAAAGGATCTTATATCCTATAAGGATAGCAAACAGCCTCGGGCTTCTCGTGAATTTTTTTTCGTAATTGCGTGGAGAAGGGTTGGGGCAACATGAATTGCAAATTGGATGAGGTTTTTGTGATTAATTTTTTCACAAAACCAATCCACATTTTTGTAGCCTTTTTAGCTAAAATAATGTCCGACTAGGGGCACAATTCAGCCTTGGAGCACTTTAAGTAACTACCTTGCAACTAACTATAACATGTATGCGCAGACAAGAGGCGGTCCTAACATAAAATGATAAATACATTCTGTGGTTCCATCTTTCAAATAACTTTTTGACAACACCCAGCAACAGATGACTGGCAGACTGAAAAGGTTAAAAAGGCAAAAATGCAACAGCACATACACCCCTGTTCATTCAACCCTAAATTTGACTTCATGCATATGAAAGAGGACACAGGGAAGGCATTTCTCGTGAGCAAAAGTTTTTTTAATAGAAACTGATGTGCGGTTTTTAACGTTTAACATTGCAAACAAGTAAAGGTTTCATTGCATGCTAATTGTTTTCATACCTCCTCTATTTCTCTGTTTTTCAAACATTTGAGGCTGAAGTTGAAAATGCATTGCGTCATCAACCAAATCTCTTGACAGTGTCGCACTCTTCACCAGTTCCTAAACAATTTTAAGTAAGTTGCATACAAATCTTGAAACTAACGTTTAGTATGCAACTACCAATATTTTCAAAGAATTCTCGCTTAAAAATTATTGGACAGTACATGTCACAGGGTATAGCTTTATTTTGATTGATAGACCTTTCAAAGATGGAAGGTCATTTCAATGGTTTTAACATTGGGACAAACTTCAGCAGTAAAACAAAAAGGCTAGGTCTGTTTGATTTTTAGTCAAACATGAAGCAATAAACTCATTAAGTTGAGGCTTACAATTAAATAAGTTTGACAGTAAGTGAACAGAATCTGGCAGATTATTATTATTTATTTATTGCGTTTTATTTGGTTACAATTTTTGATAAAAAATTTTCATACATGTTTTCGAATTGTGTTAGAGAGAAACTCCACTGAAACCAGTTGAAGGCGAATTAAACTGAACAAAGTCAAAAATTTTTCTTTCCTATTTTTAAAATCATGTTTTGTCCAGGATACAAGGGCGGTGAACAAGATATCTTCCGATTTAATCTAAACAGAAAAATTCCATTTAACAGTATTTTAAGATACTAATAACAAATCATTGAAAAAACTACTTTGATTTTCTCAGATTGAAAGTATTTCTCCAGTTCAGCGTCTGAGAGCTCCACAAAATCTTTCAATTGACAAATTTTGTCAAAATTTTTACAAATACATTCTTCAACTTTTTGGTGAAGTGAATTCAAATCAAACAAAACACTTGTTTGTTTTAACCAGATACAATTTTCTGGATTGACGTTTTCCAATAAGAATTTGTCAATGATATTCAAAAGATCTGTTGTTTGCAAAATTAGTTAATCAAATTTAATATGCAGCAATGTAAAAAAGCACATACTTGATAATTGCCACAATGAAGCAGCTTGTAAAATATGAGACACATTTATACTGGACAGTTGAATTTTTCCAGAATAAATGTATTCAAGAATCTCTTCAACTGTCTCCTGCGTTATTTCCTTTATTGCGACAGTTTCCGCATATTTTTCTTTCATCTTTAGCACACATCACAACAAAACATCAAAATCACTGACAACTCTTGTAGATATATTTTTTTTATTTTGCAAATTAAATACTTACATTTGTACGAAACATCGTAGCAAAGTAATCACTGCTTGCAGCTAGAATTGCCTTGTGTGCTGGGAATCTCTTTCCTTCCACAACAAGCACAATATCACATAAAAATCCTTCTTTTCTCTGTCTAAACAAATCTTGCCATCAAACTATGGAGATTATTTTCAAAACAATGCATTATTCACTAAAGCTCTGTGCAGTGTGGTGAAAAGAAACAGGTGATATTCAAGATGGATTTGAAAAAGCTAAGCATGGCAATATAAGTATATAAACCAACACAACCCAATGATTTGACCTTGGTTTCCAGTAAATTAGTTTTTTATACAGTGACAAACTTACTTATTGAGGTTTGCATATCCATGCATAGGTAGTTTGTTGTTGACAACCTGTTTTTGATTCATCACTGTTGTACACTAACCATCAATAGAATAAAAGTTCACGGAACAGCTCGTTTTGATTGTGAATTATGCACACACTTTTGTTGGAATGTTTTTTTGACAATCCAAGACAACTGGTTTGCCACTAAAGTCTATTTAAACACACATTATTAGTGGCCACTTGTAATTGTGCTGCCAACTTAGCATTCTGCTTCTGATAATTTAATCATATTGGCATTGTTGTAACATTTTTTCGGCTGTGCTTTTGTTTATTTTGTAACATAATCACCATCAACGCAGAAAGTCTAATTGGTTTCCATTTCGACGAAAAATACCAGCAACATATTTTTTTAGTTAAACCACCATTAGACCGCGAGTTGCAACACTGCCCGAAAACATCGTCTTGAATGCATGGACCAAACGCGTTACCGCACGTGATTGACCAAGCATGTACAAACATAGCAGGGAGCGTGACCGACAACTTTTGTATATGCCCTATAACGTACTAAAAAGCAGGTGACTTGTTGTGCTTTAACTAAGCGCTACCTTTTGCGGCGTACGTTGCACCACCGATACCGAAGTGAAGGAAAGAATTCTATTACACGTGAAAAGAAATTAGAAGCACGTATATACAGTAGGTTTGAAGCCATGATCAGTTGAAAGGGAATGTTTTTACATTCATTTGACAAAACAATCAGTTGACAACGTATATCAATATAAAATATAAAAGGTATATCAACTCTAACGATCCCAATCAAGACAATGAAATATGACATAAACAACAGTAAATGTTACTGCGCTACACTGAAATATTCTGTTGAACTACAAATCATTAGTGTACAGGGAACACATCAGGGACAACTTCTGTGTAACAAGATTTAAAGTGTATTTTTTTTTCATCAGAATTGCATTCTGCAATATTTTTTGAATTACTTCAAGGATTCCATGTCACCAAAATGGTGAAGAGATGTTTATTCCTTACCTATCATCTATCCGTTATGCGACCGCGGGGTTGAATTCCTTCTTGGTGCCATAATTTTTTTAGCAGTACGGACATATTTTCTGGTATGAAACACATTTGTAGGAAGATTTGTCGGTACAAAATAGTTTTATCAGTTTACAGTAAACAAAACTAAATAACACATTGTCATAAACATCATGTTTTATATAATTTAGTTTACAGGCTTCGCAGCCCAGGCTATGCAGACCACCTTAAAGTTAACACAAAATCCTTTAAAACTTTACAAAGAGTAATAAATCACTTACATCACTGCTATTGTCAAATGCATATTCAAAAAAACAAAGACCATGGAATCGATGTTGACATTGCTTCAATTCAACAACATGACAAAAGTTTTTACCTGAACAACAGTTTCAGATATTCATTACTTTTCAGTTGCTAATATAAGCCATTAAGCCACCATGTTTTTGTTGATGAATATTAGGGAAAGTTATTATCTCATTCAATGTGGACAACAACCCCATAACTACGTAAAGCAACCATTTTTTCATGTAAAAGCATACATAGTAATCATCAATATAGACATAATTGTTTTCGCAAACCAATTCAAAAAATGTTATGACAAACATTTATTTAATTACAGTATCAAAAAAATACTTTCTGCATTGTCAAATCCTGATTCATCAAGCAGAGAAGTCATACAAATGCCACAATACTCATTAGGAATATCAGCAACAGCACTGGCAAAGGCTTGAAAATCAAGCGGAACGAAAGTGGATTTTGAATAGTTGTAATTGGGTGGTGGTTTTCCATACTCTGCTACAGAACATATATTTAAAATCATATTATTTTGATGGCAATATGTGAACATATCGGTCAAATACAAGAAATTTGATCTCATTACAGACTATTTTTTAAACAATATTTCTGTCACAAAAACAATTGCAACCCAAAACTGATTGGCAAATTTCACCAAGGACAAGTGTTTTTTACAACAAGCATATAAAAGGCAATTCAATTGTTTTCATACCTCCTCGATTTCTCTGTTTTTTAAACATTTGGGGCTGAAGATGAAAATGCATTGCATCATCGACCATATCTCTCGAAAGCGTTGCACTCTTCACCAGTTCCTAAATCATTTTCAATAGATTCACTGATACGTCATTTATTAGACAAAACATGTTAAAGAGTAAAGCTTTTATGTATAAGCTGCAGACAGATGGCCACTGTTTCGACCATCTGTCTGTTTCGACCAGCTTATATACAATTCATATTATTGGCTCCACATTGCTTATCAGTAGAGCTTTTATTTTGATTTATATCCAAACGAAAAGGTTAAGTAATTAATCATGTGCACAGTGGTGGACAAACATCAGCATCTAGACTTCTTTTGATTTTAAGCCTCACAAGAAGCAAACATCTCCATATGTTAAGTCTAACAATTAAATGTAGCAGTAAGATGAATGCAATGCTGCAATTTAATGTTATTTATTTTTTTTGTTCTTTTTTTGCCAAAAATTTTTCATACATGTTTTCGAATTGTGTTGGAGAGAAAATCAACTGAAACGAGCTGAAGGCGAATTAAACTGAACAAAGTCGAAAATTTTTCTTTTCTATTTTCAAAATCATGTTTTGTCCAGGATATAAGTGCGGTAAACAAGATATCTTCAGATTTAATCTAAACAGAAAAATTCTTTTTTACAGTATTTTAAGATACTAATAACAAAACATTAAAAAAACTACTTTGATTTCCTCAGATTGAAGGTATTTCTGCAGTTCAACATCTGAGAGCTCCACAAAATCTTTCAATTGACAAATTTTGTCAAAATTTTTACAAATACATTCTTCAACTTTTTGGTGAAGTGAATTCAAATCAAACAAAACACTTGTCTGTTTTAACCAAATACAATTTTCTGGATTGACGTTTTCCAATAAAAATTTGTCAATGATATCCAAAAGATCTGTTGTTTGCAAAATTAGTTAATCAAATTTAATATGCAGCAATGATGTCAAATTATCTCAATGACAAATAAAATAAAAATGGATTGGTAAATATTGGTTTTATTAAAAAGCATTTTTTGAAAGAGAAATAGCACCTACTTGATAATTGCCACAATGAGGCAGCTTGTAAAGCATGAGACACATTTATACTGGAAAGTTCAATTTTTCCAGAATAAAGGTATTCAAGAATCTCCGCAACTGTCTCATGTGTTATTTCCTTTATTGCAATGGTTTCAGCATATTTTTCTTTCATCTTAAACACACATTACAACATAACATCAGAATTCCAGATAATTCTTGTAGATATAATTTTCCATGATGCAAATTAAATGCTTACATTTGTACGAAACATTGTAGCAAAATAATCACTGCTTGCAGCTAGAACCGCCTTGTGTGCTGGGAATCTTTTTCCTTCCACAGCAAGCTCAATATCACACAAAAATCCTTCTTTTCTCTGTCTAAATAAGAGCCTCATTTTCAAAACAATGCATTATTCACTAAAGCTCTGTTCAGTGCTCATCGATGTTTAATGGTTATAAACCAAAATAATTGATACTTGCATACCATTAGCTATATGTTGTGAAGGTCTTAGATGGGACTGTTTCATGAAAAACAGGTGATAGTTTCAAGATGGATTTAAAAAAGCTAAGCAAGGTTGGTTTCATTTAAATTAGTGTTTTATACAGTGACAAACTTACTTATTGAGGTTTGCATATCCATGCTTGGGTAGTTTTTTATTGGAAACCTTTTTTTGATTCATCACTGCTGTACACTAACCATCAATGGAATACAAGCTCACGGAACAGCACGCTTTGATTGTGAATTATGCACACACTTTTGTTGCAATGTTTTTTGACAATCCAAGACAACTGGTTTGCCACTAAAGTCTATTTAAACACACAGTATTAGTGGACATTTGTAATTATTCTGCCAACTTAGCTTTCTGCTTTCGGTAATTTAATCATATTAGCATTGCTGTAAGATTTTTCGGCTGTGCCTTTTATTCATAATCGCCACCAACAAATAATCGAGGGATTATTTTTTAAGTCTATTTGGTCTCCATTTCGACGAAAAATACCAGCAACAATTTTAACTGTGTTTTACCTCAAATTATACTTAAACTACTCCACCCCATACCTTTGAACTTAGCACTTGTTTTGACCTGTAACCAATACTCCACCTCCCTTTATGTTGTGCCCTGACTGTACGCGTTACCGCACGTGATCGACCAAGCATGGGCAAACATAGGTAGGAAGCATGACCGACAACTACTGTATATGGCCTATAATGTACTAAAAAGCAGGTGACTTGCTGTGCCTAAACTTATTGCGCTATTGCGCCATATGTAGCACCACTGATACCGAAGTGAAGAATTCTATTACACGTGAAGATAAATTAAAAGCACGTATGTACACTAGGTTTGAAACTATGATCAGTTGAAAGGGAATGTTTTTACATTCATTTGACAAAAACAATCAGTTGACAACGTAGCAGAATATCTGCGCACACGGAACAGTTTTAAATATCAGCCTCAGTTACTCCTTGTGCTTTGAGCTCCTCGATAACATTGGTAAAGTACCCAGGGTCTGGGTAACCATGACTACCACCACGGTGCATTGATGTTTTGTGATGGATTTCATTCCATGTCACACAGTTGTCGGATCCGCTTGTGACCGAACGTCCAATTGTGAAAATAAGTCTACGATCCCAAGCTACTTTTAGCAGCTTTAGAATCTAAATACAATGAATGTTCAAGATAGTTAGTTGTTGATGATATAGGTTCCAAACTAATATGATTTTCACGAAGAGTTCTAGAAACATTACAAAAATATTGAATGTTTGAAATACATGATTTTTGTATTGTTTTGAATATCCTGAAACATGGCCTACATGCAAATTCATTTTCTTTTCACTCACTTCCAGAAATGGAAGGTATAACAAAATGTATGCTAAACAATTCAGAATAAATCAAAACTACGTCACACCTTTCTCCCTTCTTTGTTATCTGGAAGATAAGCTTGTCGTGGAAATCCAGCTGCATGATATCTTTGTCCTGGATTAGGATGCTCATTACCCTGTATTCCACTTTGGATATCATAGTTAATTGAAATGGTTTGACAAGTGAAACCTAAACAGAATTATCGAACACTTATTCCTTCACTCCAATACAGTCATGTTCACATGCATTAGAGCCCAAGTGTTCCAAAAAGCACTCCCAGATGTTCAGTCAACACTAATGGTCCCATTGAAGACCATGAAACATGACATAAACAACAGTAAATGTTACTGCGCTACACTGAATTATTCTGTTGAACTACAAATCATTAACGTACAGGGAACACATCGAGGACCACTTCTGTGGGACAAGATTTAAAGTTTTTTTTTTTTTATCAAAATTGCATTCTGCAATATTTTTTGAATTACTTCAAGGTTTCCATGTCACCAAAATGGTGAAGAGATGTTTATTCCTTACCTGGAAGTCTTTGATGAACGATTCCATGCGTCATGTGACCCCGGGGTTGAGTTCCCTTCTTGGTGCCATAAATTTTTTTGCAGTACGGACACATCAAACTTTTCTGGTTTGAAAAACATTTATTGGTACAAGATAGTTTTTTCAGTTGACAGTAAACAAAATTGAATAACACATTGTCATAGGAACACAACTCACGGGTTTTCTCATAATTCTGAGTATAAAGAGACTGGCCCATATTGTGTAATGTGTTTGTTGCGTTTTATGCCATTTATTGTGTATTTTGCGTTTTGCGTCGCTTGCTGCGCATTTTCCGCCTCTTAGTGGTGTGCGGCCGATAGCAAAATGACGTCACCACCCGCGCAAGCATTTTCTGTGACGTCGGTCAAGTCAGCTCCTTGTATTGATGGAGCTACACCAATCGCGTCAGTCAAACTGATGATAGCATAAGTTTTTGCCGAAACGTCTTATTTTAACATGACAGTGTTAATAACAGTATGGGCCAGTCTCTTTATACATTGTCATAGACGTCATGTTTTAGATAAATAGGTTTACAGGCTTCGCAGCCCAGGCATTGCAGCCAACTGCACAGTGGGGTGATCATGCAACTGCATGAAATGATACTGTATTCAAGATAATTACCAGATATAAAGTTTAAGGATTCACTTGACCATGATATAAGTTAACACAAAATCTTTTCAAAATAGACAAAGGGTAATGAATCACTTACATCACTGCTATTGTCAAATGCAGCTTTAATACAAAGAGCATGGAATCGATGTTGACATTGCTTCAATTCAACAACATGACAAAAGTTTTTACCTGAATAAACAATTTCAGATATTCATCACTTTTCAGTTGCTAATATCAGCCAGTAAGCCACCATGTTTTTGTTGATAAATATTTAAGAAAGTTATTACCTAATGTAATGTGGACAATAACCAACCACAACTAGGTAATGTAACCAGTTTTCATGTAAAAGCAAAGCGTACATAATATTCATCAATATAGACATAACCGTTTTGCAAAACAATTTATAAAATGTTATAACAAGTCAAACATTGTGCACGTAATTGCTTGGTTATTGATTAGCAATATATACAGTAGCAGAAAATATTTTTACCTCCAGCATTGTCAAATCCTGATTCATCAAGTAAGGAAGTCATACAAATGCTACAATCCTCATTTGGAATATCGGTAACAGCCCTGGCAAAGGCTTGAACATCAGGCGGAACAAGGATGGATTTTGAATAGTTGTAAGTGGGTGTTGGTTTGTTTGTTGACGATTTGGTAGATTTTGAGCCATTTTGCAAATTTGAAACACCAATCTGCAAAAAAATAATGTGAAGGAATATATTATTGTTATAACGTAAGATTAAAAAAAGGATTAATGAAAGGTGTATATATATATAACACTTACTTTAGAGGTAATATTTTTTTCAGCTTTTGGATACAGATGCCTTAGCTTTCCTCTTTCTATGTCTCTTTTCGTACCAGTTGAATTGTTAACCTAAAACACACAGATTTTGCAAGAGCAACTCTAGAGCTTTTGTCAAACTTTAACATGAAACAATGAGTGTTATGTTTAATATAACTTAATACATCAAAACTTTAAACAGTTTGAAATGATAAAAGCAATATATATATAATAAATAATCCCCACCTGAACCATGTAGTTAAAGTCAATTGTATAATCAAATGTCTTAAATTTGTGATTAAGATTTATAGAATCTTTTTTATTCTGATATTCCTCCTCCAAATAATTCACAACTTCAGCACGATATGGCTTCCAATCAGGTGAGCGATGCCTGCCATTATTATTCCAATTCCAAACAATCCCCTTTGCCAAAGCAGAATCTCTTGGAACTTCCAGTCGATGAATGGGGTATGTTTTGCTTCCTGTGAAAAATTAATAAGTCTTAGAGAGTCTATCTAATGAAATTTAATAATTTTGGGTAATAGTTATAAAAAAAATGACAACAATGTGAAGGAAACACAAACAGATTTGGTATATATATATGTAAAGAAGTGTAAGCAATGCAAAGAAATGAAAAGTGATTTAATGGTTTTGTTTATCAAAAAACTGCTCCAATGCCTTACTTAAAGACAACTGATATAGTTTTATCGGGATTTTCAAAATAAAAATTTTACCATTAGATCTGTCAACCTCTTCCCTTTGCTTAAAATCAAAAGCTCGATTTTGTGCAAGTTTTGCAATTCTATTTTCTGCAGTAGGGTTTTTGCAGTATTTGGAATAAGCCTTTTCCAGTGTCTCACAAAATTCTGCAGTGTACATTTGCCAATCCTCAAAGAATTCATTCTGCACTTCCCAAACAGCTACTGATGAACTATCCATACTTCACCAGGACTTTACAAGATTAATAATGCCTAAAAAATGTTTTTTTGGTTATATATAACACTGTGTGATTTTTGCTAAAACAAATAATGCTTTTGATTGTCACTAGCAAAAAACTAATGTAGTTCATTAATAAAGCAATTCTTAAAATATTAAGAGTGTTTCTGAAATGCACATCAATGCTTTTGACATGAAACTGAAACTATTATTTGCATCTATTACCAGTGTTTCTGGTTTTCCAAGTTAACAATCTATAGTATACTATCTATCTTTGTTGTAAGGAAAATCAACCGTTAAGGTTTGCCTGTACTTGAAATAATTGGCAATTGTTTTGATTTAAAATATTTTACGAGGATAATACAAGGATTACAATGCTTTGAACGAATTCGAACTATGAGTATTTGTAGTAGGCCTATTTGATCAAAAAGTCAGGTTAGAAAACCTAAGCTCAGTATTGGAACATTACATTCCAAAAAGTAAGAAAATGTTTGTTATTTTTAGTTCTCTACATATTGCTGCAATGTCAATACCGTCAATGTGCATCATAGCAACACTAAAAAAATATTAACTGTAGATCAAATACCAGAACAGGAACTAGTGTTTCTACACCAAGTTTTCGAAGTTTACGGTTTTTTTTTTTCAACAGTAATGGTAATCATCCGGACAGTACAAACAGGAAACATAGAGTTGTGCCAAACAAATATATATCTTGTTTTATTTGTAAATAGCAAAGAAAGTAGCACACCTTTTATTGCTATTTTTTTGCTATTACCAATCGCCTTTGTAATGTCCAACAAAATATAATCCCTAAATATACACTTTTGGTGTTTTACGGTGTAACTGTTCTTTCGACATTGGGACTTTCCCTGATTGTAATTTCTACAAACGATTTTTGAAGTAAATGTTCTTGAGGAATTTAAAGATAAAAAAACATGCGCAATGCAAGCCATAAATTAAACAAATGTTGTAAACACTTCAAAGTACGCCTATATTAAATGACTCGATGTACGTTTTATTATTTTTTATCTTTTTTAATTTGAAATTTTTGTATCTGTTTTCACAAAAAAAAAATTTAAAAAAAAACAAGAGGCATTCAAGTTTCGCAAAATCCAACAACGAGCAAATTTACCAATAAGTACTATTTCTATGAACAACATTCATCTCATCGGACTTCTAGATACATGTTTTCATTTGGCGCGGTTGGTGAATAACTTTGTTACGATAAGTTTGTTGTTCTTAACATAACCAAGTAAGCCAACAAGTTAGTTTTTGATCATTTGGTGATGGCAATGAACGGGGATTTGCTGGAGTACAAGGATGTGTTTCAAGAAAACCGTGGGGCTATGGTGTGTTATGTTTTCATCTTCTTGTTTTTAACACGCTTTTCGTTGTTTTAATCACAGTAATTTATTAATTGCAGCTTGATGGTCGGCTACAGCTCCTCAGGGAAAAAGTCATTTTCAAGAATAGCAAGACCGGCAAAGTGGATACCGTTTTAAAGAAGGACCTTGTGTCTGCCGTTTGGAGGCGTGTTGCCCGCGAGTTTGAACTCAAGCTAATGCTAAACAATGGACACAGTTTCAAGTTTGACGGCTTTAAAGAAAATGTATAGAAATCATTGCTGTGGTGTAATAACTGTCAAAATTACCAATAGTCTGTACAAAAAAATATATTTCTGGTATTTTTCTGGTAATCTGTGCTTTGCCAGTGAAAATAATGATACATTATCTGCGCAAATTGCAAACTTTATAATCTGGTAAGAACACACTTGGTACTGTAGGTATCAGTTTGTCAACACACACACACACAAACTTATCCCAACTACAGTGTTTGACATAACTATAATTGGTTGTCCAGAAGAATATGAGTTATCAACAAAAGTGTCCATAGTGTTTTTGGTTATGTAGGACTTTGAACGAATACAAAACTTCATCAAACACCATTACGATGTAGAAGTCGAACAACAGGATTTGAGTGGAAAAGGTTGGAATTGGGGAAAAACTGATTTCGAAGGTGAATTTGCTATTAAAAACATTTATATATAAGTCCCATCTACTGTCAGTCTTTAATGGCAATTTTTGAAAAACCCTACACTTGCCCTCTAAGTGGTTATACTTTCCAAGAAATCCTGCTATTTTCTTGTAGGCAATGAAATGCGATTTGAAGTTGGCCAAAAACTTTCCTTTGAGATTCCCCTTTCTAGTGTTTCTCATTGTGCACAAAGTCGTGATGAGGTGACGTTAGAATTTCATCAGAACGACGATTCTGAACTCTCACTGATGGAAATGAGATTTTATATTCCCCCTTCACAAGATGATACTGTTGACAAAGTCAAGGTATTGGTGGTTTTCAGCTGAGTAACATTGCTTTACTGTTTTTGATCTCATTCTCATACCCTATATGAGATATTTTGGAGCGACCACTAATAAACAACAACTGACTTTAAATACAGTATTGCTAAGTAAAAGGCAAACAACTCTAAGTTTACATTTGCCATCCCCAAATCGGGTTATGATCTCTGGTTTATACTGTGGTAATATGTGTTACCTTTGTTTGTCTCCCGGTAGTTGATGACAACATCACCCCTAATTGTCACGACCCATAGTTTGTGAAGTCCTGACTTATACTGTGTCTAGTGGTATGCAGTTTGCGCAGTCCAATATTATACCTTTATATTTCAGGAGTTTCATGACAATGTTATGGCAAAAGCTGATGTTTTGCAAATCAAGGGAAACGCTATTTGTACATTCCAAGACCTACAATGTCTCACTCCAAGGTACATTTTCATTTAGACCATGTAAATAACACTAATAGCATTTCTATAGTTGACTGTACGCTGGTTCGTATAAAGCAGAATTAAATTGCATAATATTATGCAGCAGAGAAGGTGGTTTTCAATTTGTACAGAACACTCAAGTCATTTGAGTGGTGCCTTGTCGAACCAACAGCAATATGCTGTCTTTGGTTTCACAATGTTTGTAAATGAGAAAAGTCGTTTGTTACTATTCATGTTTACTTTGTTGCAGAGGTCGATATGACATTCGGATGTATCCCAAGTTTATCCAACTCCATGGAAAGACGTTTGACTACAAAATCACGTACACATCTGTGTTGCGTTTGTTCCTCCTTCCCCACAAAGACCAAAGACAAATTTTCTTTGTGGTAAGAACTTTTATTTGGGTTTTCTAATCTGATAAAGCAGATTTGAAAAATATATTCAACTTTAAAACACACAGAGACTGGCCTTGTTAATGTATTTCTATGTAAGTTCAATACAATGATAATGCAGACAGCTCAGTGAGTTGATGCTTAATTCAGAAAAATATATTTTGCCAAGCAAGGCATCATCAGTCTCTTACCTATCGTCAGCTTGCCTGGGTACCTTGGTTTGAACTAATCTAAATTATGATAAGCAATGTGGAGCCAATAATATGAATTTGTGTATAAGCTGCAGACAGATGGCCACTGTTTCGACCTAAAAGATCTCATCAGTGCAGCTGGTGTGACTATCAGACGACTTTGCTGACCAAACGGCCAAGCAAAGACTTCCACTTTATAGTGACTATACAATCACCGTCATCCGTTGGGCACCAAAATCGTCTGATAGTCACACCAGCTGCACTGATGAGACCTTTTAGGTCGAAACAATGGCCATCTGTCTGCAGCTTATTCACAAATAATCTAAATTAGTTTACTATTCTGCAACATAGGCCCTTTTAAAACACAAACTAATTGTCAAAGCATGTCTTGTCATAATTTGTTTATTTGTTATTTTTAGGTAAGTCTCGATCCTCCTTTGAGACAAGGACAGACAAGATATCACTTTCTTATTTTATTGTTTTTCAAAGAAGACGACTTGTCTGTTGAATTTTCCCTGTCAGAGTAAGATACCAAAATCTGCTCATTGTATCTCAACCAATTATGTGTGTTTTTGTCTTTGACTATGTGGTAACTCAGATGTCATTTTTTCATGTTGTATTTAATTTGGTGCAGCTTTTAATTGTTGGGCTGTATTGAAGCTATGGATAAATTTTATTTCCATCATGCAACCTTTCAGCTGTTGCACTGACAAAAAACAATGCAAGGGATTACCTTTTTAAAAATTGGTCAACACCATAATTATTTTTTTGGTGCAATATTATGACACTTTATTAGGGATGAGTGCATCGCTGGTTAATGAAAATTAGAAACTACTGATTTTAAATAATTAATACTCTTGAAATAAATTTTTTGATCCTTTCACACAGAGATGAAATGCAGGAAAGATTTGACGGCAAGTTGCAAAAGGAAATGTCCGGACCAATGTATGAAGTTGTGAGTCGAATTATGAAACATCTCGTGCAACGGAAGATTACTGTTCCTGGATCTTTCAAGGGGTATATAATTATTTAGGATATTAAATAATATCCATCGTCATTTTGTTAAAACCAAGTTGTGTTAAAACCACAATTGTAGCATGAACATTACATCAGGAACATGCATGCAAAGCCCTATTATGTGGCTGATTGAACACTGTAAAGTTATTTATTTGTTTTTTCCAAGTTACACAGTATTTAAACAGGTAAGTTGAGAAACTCCTCAAAACCAACCCATGAAATAGCTTAGTTTTTTTTAATTTTTACTGTGAATTTTATTGTGTTGCAGATTTAACGGAACTCAGTCGATCACATGCACGTACAAAGCATCATCCGGTTTCTTATTTCCCCTCGAACGAGGTTTCATGTACGTCCACAAACCACCCGTTCACATCAGATTTGACGAGATGGCGTATGTCAACTTTGCTCGTGGAAAAGCAAACATCAACAGATTCTTTGACTTCGAAATTGAAACCAGAAGCAAAACGACTTACGTTTTTAGTAATATTGAAAGGTAAAAAGAAATAAATTTTATTTTAAAATTCTGATATCCTATATGAGAAGATAGTTTTTTTTTTAAATTTTTTTGATTAAGAGTAAACTTTGCAGGTGGCTGTATTGATTTGCTGTTTTGGCTTTATCATTATGTATTATTACGCTGCATTACAGACAACAATACACATCGTTGTACGATTACGTAAGCAGCAAAAAGCTGAAGATTAAGAACACTGGGAAGGTAGTTTTACTAACAATAGTCTTGTTGCACAGACCCGGGATGGTTTTTTGAAATTGATTATGAAATCCTGTGTCTTGTCTAACTGTATTATGTGAACAGTGTCACTAAATATTCAGTCCTTTCCAACACATAAGTTTACCTTTATAATATTCATTGTTTATTTGATGAAAAAGTGTATTTTTAAATATACAAGAGACCGATTGAGACATATGCCATATCTAGTAAAGGACCGCACTTGAAATCATGAATAACAATGTTATTTGTTGAAAAAAACAACATAGAAACAGTACTTTTTATCAATAAACAAAAATAACAGAGCAACATTTGTCATGTCCAGGATGGTGTCAACTATGAAGACACAATGGTTGGAAGTGATGAGGAGGACAACGTCCACGATCCTTATCTTGCCAGGATGAAACAAGAGGCTGCCGAGCGTTACTCTGATAATGAACAGCATGGAGACGACGACAGTGAATCAGATGACGAAGACTTTAATCCGGAGGATAATAGACCTGAGGTGGGTGGAATTTTAAATACAATCCGTGAACATTTTTAATAAAGTTATTTGTGAACTTGTATTTGTTGATAAAAGTTTCCTTTTTAACATTATAGAAGTAATTTACCTGTTGCCTTGTTTAACATTATTAAAAATTAGGATTATACAGTGTTATATTTAAGATAAACAACAGTGTTTCCAAAACATTTTTGGCCACGGAACATGGCAATGGTAAATACGTTGATCACCGTGTTAATACAATTTATCGTTATTTGGATTTCACATTACAACACAACATGGCATTAATGTGGTCATTGTTGTGTAATGCATTATTATGTGCCACATACAGACTTTTAAAAAGTAGTTTTAAAATTTAATACTAGCTCAAGTAAATGTATTTTGGGAATGCCTGACCTACGATAATGTGGAAAATCTTGTAGACAATTACCTGCATTTGTCAAAGTACAATATTTGGTGTTTCCTAATGATTTAGTGTCAAACGTGTTTGTTCCAACGATTTTAAACCTTACGATTTATTTGTGAAATAAAATAACTAGGTGGCGGAAGAGTTCGACTCCAATCCTGAGACGACCAATTCGGAGGGGAGCGATGAAGAGGGAAGCAATGAATCGGAAGAAGAAAGACCAAAAAAAGTTAAGAAACAGAAAAAGGTCAAGAAGGAAAAACCAACAAAGGAACGAAAGGTCAGAGTTCATCCAGTGAAAAACTTTTCCACCACCTTTTGTAAATGCGTGGTTTTGTTTCATGGAGTCAGTGCATGTCTGCATTCTTAACCCTTGAAGTTAAATTACAAAAAACTTTGCACTCATTGCAGAAGCGACAGAAAAAAGACCCAAGTGCCCCAAAACGCCCAGCATCTGCCTACATGTTATGGTTAAACGACAACCGATCGCGCATCAAGAACGAGCGTCCCGGAATTAGCATCATAGACCTGTCAAGACAGGCTGGTGTTGAATGGAAAACCATTAGTTCATCAGTGAAAGAAGTATGTTGCTGGTTTGAATGCAGAACTTTGCTGGTTTGAATGCAAGAATCCTGGGTTTTGACTTACAGGATTAACCTTGTCATTAGTTTGAGAACATAGTCTAATTGATTTTGAGTACATTAGTTATGTATTCGTGTGGATTCTTGTTAATTGAATCTGGGAATCATTCCCTATTATGTTGCAACTGGCCCTGACGGTTTCCACCGCATGTGCAATTATACCACGACCACGATCACAAAAATGTGAATTTCCAGGCTAAACCTGTCAGTCTTGGTATAAATATATTGAGGTTAAGTTCCACTTGTATTGTTTTTATAGACACTGAGGATACCTTTTTATAAAAAAGCAAAATATATATGTCTTATATTCTGTGTGGATTTATGATTGTTCGTTGAATTAACAAGACCAAAAACCACAAAAAAATTAGGGGACAACATTATAAATAATGTTTACCTAAAACATTTGTGATCAGAAATACGAGAAACAGTATCTGGCAGAGAAGGAGAAATACAAGATTGCGATGAGCAACTACAGCAAACCGGAAACCAGCAGCCACAAATCCAAGTCATCACCACAAAAGTATGTCTAAATAGTAATTGTGGGTCCTTTTATCAACAAATCCTTGTTTAGCAAGAATTTTTTGATATGTAATGAAACCATTCAGTTGTTTTAATATGTTTGATCACATAATACAATTTTGTTAAGCACCAAATACTGCTTCATATTACGCTATATGTCTCATTACCGTCAATTTATATTTGCGTATTTTGTTATTGTTATCCTTACAACACAAACCCTTTAAATTTTATCACTCAAGGAAACAGAAAACGATTACAAAACACCTTGGTACAACTGTCTCTCCGAGCAAGTTCAAGAGCAAAGAGTTTATCACGGAAAGTGATTCACTCTCATCATCAGACTCAGAGCCCGAAGCCAAGAAAAGCAAAAAGGTGAATATTTTTTCACGCTTGAACTGTCTTCCCTGCTGTTTATTTTTAAAGCTTTTTTTGAAATAAGAAAAAAGCAGGAACAGGTATATACTTAAAATGTGCATATTTCAAAAAATGTCATGTCAAAATTTTTGCTACTACAGTGCATTTATTTGAGTTTATAGATAATAGATACAAAATTATCAACTAACATTTTTTCTCCTGTGTTATTTGTGGTGATTTCAATTTTGGACATTCTTAATAACAGTCCTTGTTTTCAGGAGGAAAGTGGGGATGAGGAGGAAGAAGCGGAAGAAACCCCTGAATCCTCGGGAGCAGAGGAATCGGAGGAAGAAGAGTCGGAAAGTGACTGAAAAATGTTTTTGGATTCTTTTCAATACGAAAGAAATTTACTGCCAAGCAACAGTTGTTCCCGATGAAGATATCGTTGTAGATTGTTGTTCGATTTTATAATAAAACCTGCTCCAGCATTGTGATTTATTACAAGTATAACGACAGAAAAGCGAACGATTATAAAACTGTGCAGATGTCAAACTATGGCAAGTTGGCTGAGTAAGTGTGAAGAATCATACCACTAGTGCTGAATACCTGGGTAATATAATTGTGTTGTGATGTCACAAAATTTGTATTCTGATTTGAGTAGTTTCGTTTCTAAACATCCCTGCCAAGTAGACATTTTGTAGGCCACAGAGTAATAGAGTCCTTATAGGCTCACAGTTTTCTGAAATTATATCACAATTCAGCTGTGCCCCAATCACCATGGCATATAATAATGTGGGATCTAGCTGTACCCTTGTTAATTCATTTCATGTTCAAGTCTTTGTTCATTTAAACTTGCTTTGTTTGTTTGTTTTATTATGTTGCCACAACGAAAGTATAGAAAAAATCTCTGAAATAAATAAATACTTTTCTGCAAAAATAAAGCACCAAGAAACAGAATACAGTTCATATAAACAAAAATTTAAATGAAACAACAAATAAATAAAAAGTTTCGTTCCTTATCAGGTAAAGTTTTTCAAAAGACCGGATCGACCCTGTAGTCAAGAGGTGTAATTGATAAATAAATGCAGAGCAAGAAAAAAAGGACCAATGTCGACTTTGGGTTTCCTTCTATCATGTTCTGGAGCCTACAACTAAAAGAATAACCCATCAGATATATCAGCATATAAGAGTGTTATCATATGAAACAAGTTCCAATATTCTAAATCCCTGCTTTGCAATTAGTCTTGATATTTGGCCTACTTGCAATACCAAACTGTAAAGCTACACCAACCGCGTCATTCAAACTGATGATGGCATAAGTTTTTGCCGTTGCCGAAACGTCTTCTTTTAAACATGACAGTGTTAATAACAATATGGGCCAGTCTCTTTATACTCAAACTGTAAAGCACCTGTAACTTTCAGATCCAGTAAACCAAAAATGAAACAATTTATTTGTATGCTTGTGGGGCCCAATTATTCCTCCTACTTTGCTATTTACAAAAATTATTTAGTGCAATTTAAGTTGTTTTATTTCTGTTCAAACTTTGTGTTTGTTTAGCTTCAGTAAAAAGTCTCACCAAGTTGAGTAAACGTTGCACGCTACGTCCTGGGCACGTTTGTACGAAAGAACTTTCTACAATAATAAAATTCATAAATTTATGCTTAAACATAAGTCAAACAGAAATTTAAATCATAGAAATAATATGAATTACCAATAAAAGTAAAAAATAACAACAAGTTTTTGGGAAGTCCCCACCTTAAACCAACCAGATTTGAATTGGGAGAACATGAGGGTGGACAGAAAATCAACCGAAATTTCATCAACCGATGGTTCTTCAAGTAACGATGGATCATCAGAATCAACACTTTTTGCAAGAGAAGTCTAAGAGATTTGCATAATTAGGTAAAAGTTCAAATCAAATACATGGCGTTTTTCATGTTCATAAGTCTTGCCTCTGTTATTATGGGGATACTTTGCTCTCGTTGTGATGTCACAGTAGATTTTTGCACTTGTATGGTTCGGTTTAGTTGTGAGGTGTGATGCATAAAAACCTTTAACAGTTAAAAGTAATATTAAAAATAGTTCCACAAACTTGATTCAATGAAGTAGCACAGCTAAAAACAAGTAAATTATTTTTTATCCAATATGGTTATTTGATAATTAATTGGTATTTCATTAACCCATGGTTTTAATTACAAATTGACTTTGTTAATTAGAAACCAGACCATTGGACACTAAACTTCGAAAAACAGCTCCCCGTTTGTTGATTTTATTAACCTGATATCTTACCAAACTGTGTGGTGACATAAAACATGATATGTACCAAACAAAATTAAAAAAACAAAAAAAAATTATAAGAATTACCTTGAATGCTTTTACATAGGGCGCAGTATGTCTGAGACTTGAAGCGTTTCTTGACATTGAAGCAAGGTGTGATATCAGACTTTTAACAACCATCAAAGTTTCAACAGGTGATTGTGCGATCGGTGTATCTTGTTTGCTAGTATCAACCGGCAAGTCAAGTTCCATTCCAAAGCATTTGTTTTTCAAAATGGCGTCGATCTTGTTTAGTTTCTACCACAGCAAGTACGGTGAGCAGTTTTACAGCTACTAATTAGACAAATACAACCTAACTAATTTAATGGCTGTTATTATATGTTCATTTCTCATTTACAAGTAGCTTTAATGATCCATTGTATAATTAAAAGTGTAAAATAGGTCACAACACATCTTTTCACACTAAGCAACCAATTATCATGAGCTAAATAACAGCTAATGAAGAAATGCAAATATTGCAACACACTCTGTACAATGCTACAATAGAACCTATGGGTTTAATATTCATTTAGAATAGTTGCATACGAAATCTTCTAACACATGAACAAGGATGACAACCTACTTCATCAATAACTTCCATCACCAAACTGCAACATTTATTCATCACAAATATCTTGGCATCCAGGGACAAATAGTCGCTTTCCAGACACACCGCCATCTTCCGATAAAGGTCACCTATGTTCTAAACAAGCTTGCAACTCAGGAAATATGGAAGGATCAACAATGAACAAAATGTAAGAGAAAAACTGATGATAATATTTCAAAGCCATGTTGTTGATTCCGACCAACACTTCGGAAACTTGATATTGGGTGAGACACAAAACTGTCAGAGAAAGTTTATTGTAAAGTTTAAGGTTACTCACTTCATGGATTTGATCGTCCACAATGGAAAAAACTTTCTGATTTCCAGCATCAAAAAGCGGGAAGGTTTCCAAACTCAGGGATTCTGCAAAAATAAATAAAGAATAAATCACACAAGTACAACTTGATTAAACATCATTAGCGCAAAACCAGCAATGTAAGCAATTTGATATTCAACTGAAATGTTTTTGCTTACCAACCAGTTTGGAACATTGATAGGTTTCCTGTAAAATAAAAGTAAATATTATTAAGAATCCACTAACTGTTCCTGAGGCATCAGTTTAAAAAAATCTGTAACACTTGTTACTTAATCTGGTGTTTTGAAGGATAGTTTAAAATCTTACATGTTTTTTTAAAAAAGGTATAAAATTTGAACTATAACTGAACTGAAAAATGAGACAGCTATCATAAAATCTTACCTGATTTTTAGAGCATGCTTGAGTCAAACTGTCTACGAACAAATAAAATTATTTACAAGTAATCGGCTGTTGATTGCTTTCTTATAAAACTCAACTTACCACAAGTGGAATTGCAAAAGTTTTCCCTGTACCTAAAAACAACAAGGGAAAAAATGCAAATGCCTGGTATAAAATTTGAATGAATCACATAAGAAAATGTTATTATTACAACCATATGGCGTGTGGACAACTGGACATAGAGGCAGTAGCAAACGTTACTTTCAAAGACCGTGTTTCTACCAATGACATACCACCCACCAAGTGTGCAATTTATTTGTGCAAAGTTTTGAAATAACATCAGTGAGATGAAGGCCTTCCTCAACTTTCTTGTCAAGCAATGATTGGACCTGGATGTACTTTTTCCGCAGAACTTCAAGCTGGAAAAATAAAAACCTGATGTTTTAGAAATGAAAAGTTGAGACTACATGTCCACCTTACAAAAGGTCCAAATATTTTTTTACCAAAAAATACGTTGTGTTGTGCAATGGCAACATGAATTATTGAAATAAACTTTATCTTTATACATAAAACAATCCCATCCAACCAAGTTAAATTTACCAACCTGGGTTGTGAAATATTTTTTCTGACTCCTCTCCAGGTCCAAGTATTCGTTCAAGGATTCTGTTTCCTCCTCTTTCCACTTCAGTTTCTCTGAATCAAATTAAGACTCACAGGTTGAATACAATTTTACTCAATACTGGTTTTATATCTTCGGTTAATGTCAGTCTCATGGTGAGATGCTAAATATATGTGGCAAATGTCCGAAAAAAAATCAAAAAGTTCGAAATGTTTACTGCCATTTGGACATTTGTCAGAAATTTTTTATTGAAATAAAAAAAAACAGGTCTCACCCATTAATTCAGTGCAGTGTTCTTGAACTTGAAGCAAAGTTTCAATTTCCTCTTTCTCAATAAATGTATCAACTGTTTGACAAGATTCCTCTGCACGAACAATCTGTGAAAAAATTATTGGTTACAAAATCTCAACAATGGCAAAAACCTTGATAAATAAAAGAGTTGCTTTTTGGTCATTAGGGTAAATGTAATTGTAAGGCACCTTTTAATTATAGACATCATTATATGAAAATGAAATATAAGATATAACTACAAATGATTATTATTGCCTTTTCAGTTTGAGTGAAATTGTCCTCTTTCCTCACAAAGAAATGTCGCGGTTCAGCGATTGGCGTACCAAGTGTTGAACTATTCATTGATCCGTTAATTAACGACCGATTGGCCAAGTAGCTGTGGAACACCTGCATTCACCACATGCGTTGATTAGATATTAAAATATACAGAACAGCTTGATAATCTAAAAGTCTTGGACAAAACCACTGGACTTATTGTAGTTATATTTGCAAACAGGCCTCTTAAGTCAGGGGTTTTTAAACAGTGTGAAATGGATTCAGGTGTGACGACAATAGACCAGTTTTGCAAAATTCCTGTAACGTTGCTTAAAGTTGCAGGTATGAGAACATATTATAGACAAGTGTTTGTATTTTACCACCTCACTTATACTGTGGTGCTATTTTGGAAACAGTTGACGTAAAAGTAAATAGCATGTAGTATTGTTACAATAAGGTGGATTTGACACCAAATTTTGATATGCCACAAACCAATATTGATGACTAAAGTGTGCCGTGAGCCCCAATAGTTTAAAATCCACTGTTTTAAGTAATTCGAGTTGCATTAAAAGTTAAAACCTCGTCAATCGGAGAACTTGGTGAACGTAATTCTCGTCCAGCTCCGTAAAATGATGATCCAAGACTATTCTACAATATAATATCACTCACAAAACTTAAGTTATTACATTTTTTTCCCCTTTTAAGGGACTTAGATGGCATAAAGGCTTATATAGTTAGAAGGTTTAATATGAAAATAAACCAAAACATGCAGCTAATTGAATGTTTGAAAAAGGTAATCGAAACTTACAACAGTTTAATTTGGTGGTGGTGTGTTTCAATATGTTCAAAGCATTATATTGCACATAAAAAGCAACAAAATTTAAGGTCACAAAAAGGTAATTAGCCTTTTACCAAGCGAGTTTCTAGTTTATAAATAACAAACATTTAAACAATTCTACCTCATCTGCAGCCGCCAGTTCAGATTTCAAGTCGTGTAGCATGTTTCCTGCCTTGGGTGATTTTATTGGTGCTACGTCCTCCGGGAATTTAAAAAAGTTTTGATACCTGATTGCAAAAAACAGTTTAAAGCACACTTGTAATGTTTTTCAATCATATGATTTTGTGTAAAAAACAACGGAAGTTAGTTTTTTGTTTTGTTGGAAACAATAACTGGGACTTACGAAGAAACTTCCAATTGGCCTTCTCTTAACTCATTCATCAACTTCTCTTTTTCTTCTTGTAGATTCTAAAGAAACAAACACTGTGAGTATAAGCCTGAATTGAGCAGATAAAGTGTTGCATTGTGAACAATAAATACAGATTAAGGATCAATCACCGCAGAACTTCCACAAAATCACACAACTACACTTTCTGGTCTTCATGAAAAAAATTAGTTTTTTTCAACGGCGCCAAAAACAGAAAAGTGCAGTTAAGGTCACAAGACTGATACAGCTAATTATGTAAAAGTGCATCGTGTCTGGTACCCTTACGTCATTTGCAAAACAAACAGTGTTAGCCAAATTTATGTGGTGTTAAGTTGCGTTTGGTTGGTATACACGATGCAAGTCATTTTTGAATGAATTAAACACTTACCTTATGCAGAACAATGTATTCATCAAGTTGCAGTTTCATGCCCTTAATTACTTCTTCTTTCTATCAACGCAGACACCATGTATAAATTATCTTACAATTATATAACAAACAAAGTACAGTTACCTGCTCGACATCAAATGACTTCAACTCAAACTCAGAAGTCAAACGTAAAAATTTTTCCTGAGGAAAATAAAGTTACAATGTATATTTAGCTTAAACTAATTCACACAAGTACAGGTGTGTTTTATTGGCTTCCAATTGCAAAAAAACAAAATCATGAAAGCCTTGGCAATTTGTGTTTAAAAAAATGCGAAATTTTGTTACCATTTTCAAACTAGAACAATTTTTTCACCCAACCTTTAATTCAGTCGCTTCATCGCGTTTGATTTGATTCACTTCGTTTAAGCATCTAACCTCGTTGCCCAGAGTATCAACCTACTCAAAAACATTTCACACAAATAGTTTTTTTAAATCTGTTGTAATCCAGAAAACGAACAGTGTTTAAGTTACAGAAGTTATCATTTTTCATAACTTTTTTATATTTTAGCAACAGCTTTCTATATCATTTTTTCAAACGTTGAAATATCGAAACACAATTTTTCTCTTTCTGTGGTCACCTGGTCTCTTAGACTACCGACAACTTCAAGGGCTTCTTCTTCATTGTTCTTCCTCCTAATAATCTCTTCTTCCAACATCTCTCTCTTCTCCTCTCCTCTCATCAACTCCTTCTGCATCATCTCCAACTCCTGGTGGAGGTGCCCTCTTTCCCGATCAACTTCATGGTAACTAGAGATTGCAAGTCCAACATTTGCTGATGCTACTAGTAGTGGTTATGTTAAAGTAAATTAATAAATGCTCAAAGTTTCTGTGAGGTTTTTTGAATAACAAGAAACCCAAAATAGGACAAAAACATAATATAGATCAACACTGCATCTAATGAAAGAACATGTAAAATGTCTATATGACCTCATGACCCATTAACAGAGCCCCCAAAACATTTGTATTTTCAATAATACCAAGAGACAACTTAATTTGACTCAAAAGTTAAATGCTTCAAATGTTAATGGAATCATTTGACAAAGAGAAATTTCAAAGCCGAGACAATTTATCTGCACCTTTTAATTTCCTTTTCCAAGTCTTGGATTTTGTTTCTCTGTTTTTCAGCTTCATCCTCGTAAGTTTCAAGACTCCGTAACAGTTGACTATTTTTTGTTCTTAGGTCGGTGTTTCGAAGTCGATACGATTTGTTTTTCTGCATCAAGTCATTTATATCTCTGTGTAAAAAAAAAATTGCAAAATACGTTTGATACGTTTGTATGTTGTGCAAAAAAACAAAGTTATGCAATGATTTTTAAACACAAGAAAAAAAGTGGCATGGACACTGATAAAACCATTAAGGTTATGAAGTGAGAGTTAAAGCCATGTTAACAAACAAGGATGAATTTACTTACGCTTCATGAAAAGAGAATTCACTTCCGTTACTCGAGCATGCAGCATCCGACAAATCACATACATCATCTGCACAAAACAACATACACATGTAACGTAAATGCAACGCCCAGTATGTGTCAAATGGAAACCGTTTGGATAAAATTATTTCATTTCACTTTATCCTCAACATGTTTAAGCAAGTAGTAAGAGTGTTCAGTGCAGAAAGATAGGTTATTGATTTTTACAAGGTATATACCTGGAAAATTGGCCACATCTTCCCATTCACCACTGTTATTTCTTGATCTAAAAAACAAACCTGATGAAACAGAATTAGGTTCTAGAATTAGTCACAGTGCTGCAAATTTTTTGTTGTAAGCCCATCTGAATGCTTACTTTAAAAGCATTTACTTTTTAACGTAGTCATAAAAATTCATGAAAAAGCTGCCCTTTTATCTGTTGCAGTGATACAAAAAAAAAACAGATTATTGTCCCTGGATTTTATTAGAGATAAGATAATATGCAAGTTCACAAATTCAAGCTGAATTCATTTTCATGAAAGTTTGAAAACATTGCTGTAACTTATTGCATGACCACCCACCCATTTGCTTTTAAGAACTGTTGATATTTTTTGTGAAGTTCCTGTGGGGAAGGAACAAGATCAACAAATGTTTCCAATTCTGTGAAAAGGCAGCAAAATATAAGCATCTTTTGACATACAGACATCAAGCATTGGTAAATTTGAAAAGTCAAGACACCAGTTAAAAATGCCTAGTTGTAAATCAGATTGGAAAGTTTTTAATTTGTGGGAAAGATTTGTTTTTGGCGACCATATATTGCACAGACTAGTTTCTTTTTGTATGGTAATGTATTAACTTACTTTTTTGTGTTTATAGCAAAAATTTTCAGAAAATTTGCGACATTTATTCTAATACGGGTACCAGATTGGAAAGTTTGTTTTCTGCGCGGAGGATTTTGTTTCGGCGATCGTTAATTGCGCGGACAATCGCAACGTTTTTTTGTATGTTATTGCATTAGCTAATTAATGTTGCGCAGATTATCGGCAAATGTTTGCAAAAGTGCGCAGAGGATATATCCCCACAACATTTTTTCCAGTCTGGTACGGGTACAAGCAAAGTATAATACCATTGTCTGAATTATGATCTGCATCACCACATCCAAACACATCCATGAAATATTGTTGGGCTTCTGTACAAGAACACTTCTGACGTGGGCTTTTACATACACCAGTTATATCACAGATGTTACAATCTTTGTGCTATTGGTAAAGAGGTGATTACTCTTAATTACCTAAACATTTTATTTCTGACCAGAAAAAAACAATTGCATTCCACCTTCCACACAAATGCTATTAAACAAATGGTGTTTGATGTAAAACTATTTCACATGTTCTTAAGTTGCTGGGTACAGTTCTTCTATGATAGCCTTACAATTAAAATTTCTGACTTTGGCTTAACTTCAAACTTTCCCGGAAAACAAACTAGTCATAAACATCATATTTCGCACAAAACAAAATAAGGATATGACGTCATCATGTTAAGAAAGGTTAGATGAATTTCGCAAAATAAACACAAGCCGACCCAAATATGCAGGAAATTTATGAAAGCAAAATATATATGTTTGAACAAACAACAATAATTTCGGCAATTCAAACAGATTATGCAATGCTCATATGGTGATAGTTCGTGCCAAAAATGTAAGCAAAACCTCCCATAACATACAGTGTAGTGCTGGCATGAAAACCAATATTTAAAAATACAAATTTGAAAAAGACCACTAAATCGTATCGAAAAACACTGAATAAAACAAAAATAAATAAGCGAAGTGTGTATTTGAAACCCAAATTAATCATGGAACGCCTTGATGGTGCGTTTTTATAAACCAGTGAAGCTTGGTGTGCTTCATCTATTCCGATTCCATTGTGAATGTTGCGTCGCAAGCACAGTACACTACTGGAATCGAAAGCCCCTGAACCCCGACAGAGATTGTGTATAAGTAGAGGAGTGGAACAGGAGCCATAACATCTCCGAAACCTGTAGAAAATTTTGTTGTAAATCTGTTCAGCAAAACAAGCATACCTGCATAGGGAAATTATTTGTGTTCGAATACAGAGTCTGGCACGAAAGATGTAGTGTTAATTGATTAACTAAGCAACAACGTGTCGAAGTCTTGAGTTTTAAGAGACCTGATCGACTTTGTGTAAGTCAAACGGATTCTAATATTCACAGGAAGTAGGCATAAAGCGACTATTTTCTTTTCACGTAAATATTCATTAAACAAAAAAAAACACTTCGCTCATAGCTGAATTTTACCTGATGCAAATCCGAAGATCCAAGCCAGGCCAAATATCACGCTTAAGATGAGGATCGACTTTATCGTTTCATCCACTTCCCGGACGAACCTTACTTTATCCTCGTCCACAACTCCCTGTTCGGGAGTTCCGTAAAGTCGAGTCCACTTCGCTTTGCCCAACGCTGCCATGGTAACCAACCAGCACAACACTATTGGCACGACTATCGCAACCGCAAACGCGGAAGTGCCGGGAGCACATCGACAGGTATTATACTGAGCTAACGTATCGTTGGCTGTGTGGCAGGGAATGTACAGTGGGTTTAGAGGTAGGTAAGCGTTGTCCGAAGTTCCGGCTCCGACAGCAATTGCGGCGATGAGGAACGAAGTCATCCAACCGACGACCATGAACATAATGTTGCGATGTTTTTGGCTGCCGACCATGTAGGCCTGCGGGTTGTTGATGGAGGCACAAACCCGTATTGCATCCAACATTAGGAACATCGCTGAAACATTGAAAAATCTTTCTTTGTAAACGACACTAATAAAGCAATATTATAGCGTAACTAAACCAGATCATTTAAGAACATATTTGGCCAATCTGGCAAAATACGGAAATATATGCACGTAAGCACGGGTAGATCTGGAACTACTCTCAAGTAGCTCTCTGTCATTGAGTAAATAAGTTCAATTTATCATATTGATTTGCTCAGGTTTTCGACATTGATTTCCAAGTACAAATAAAATTCAAAGGTTGTGTAGGCGCCTGATAGCCAACAGACCACCTCCAATCTCCTACCTGTGCTAAGCAGGAAAACGTGGAAGATGAAAGCTTCAAATACGCACGATCCGCTGCTTCGAGCCCCTATGTCCTGCGTTATGTTTGTGACGTGGACAAATATGAGGGCAATGGACAAGTTGATCTGGATTACAGACCGGTCGTCCGTCTTGTATATGAGTAGTAGGGAAAGAGTCACCACGATGCCGAATATAGATATGGATTCCAAGACGTAGGATAAGATCTGTAGGAAATGATATATCACCTCAGGTTGTAGGTAGGAAACTCGAAGCTTTAAACCTAAATCCATTCTCAAACGATAATTAAGCTTTTGGGCTACTTACTTAAAAAATATATATATATAAAATAGTGTTGCCAATACTAAACACATTATAAGCGGATAACCTTTATTCATCACATGACCAACTATTTAACATAGACTAAACTTTTGCAGAGAAGTAAGATTACAAACCGCGAGTATTCAACGAAAGTGTTTATGTTTACCTTGACACCAGATGGAATTGAAGCGGTTTGAATTGAAACGAGTGTAGTGAGCACTGTCGGGTGGTTACACTGACATACCACAGCACCGGAAGCACCGAACCTCGTGGAACACCCCACAGTGGAGAACTGATAGGTCACGGGATCAACATAAGCGCAAACCCGGTTTAAACCAATTACTTTCAGCTTAATCTGAGGCGGAAGTTTTAAATTTTCGGTCGTTACGTAAACCTTCAACCTCTTGCACGTCATCCTGCTTATTGTTACGTTGTTGGTGACGTAGGTTACCGATCCCTGGAGAGCGCGAGTGTTGGCGGTGGTATACGCGGCCAAACCGGCGTAGGTGGCCGTCGCAGGCGTTACCATGGCAACGTGCGACGCCGCAGTCTTCTTTTGCGGTGAGATGTTCTTTGTAACGTTTTTGTCAACCACGAGCTCGAAGGCGAAAACCCTCGCAGAGGCGCTGCTGTTCGCAAGGCTGTAGTTCAATGCTGGCGCTGCGAAACTACCGTTGCCCGTTGAATTCTGCTGCGTCATGATTAGTTGGGCGTTTTTCGCGGTCAACGTCATTGTGTTGGAGGTCCAGTTCAAGTTTGGAAGTTCGGTTTGGATGCGGATGAGTTGGCGGTTCAGGCGAGTGACGTTCCCCGTTGAAATTAAGGTGAGTTGGGTTGATATGTTTGACTGCTGTCCACGTGCTTCTACAAAACAAACGGAATGACGTTGACCGAAAGGTGTCATAAAGTGAAAATATGTGTGCCCGCTAATCTACCAACTAACCCAGTGCCACAATCAACAGTGAGATCTTATAAGATTGAAACAGTGTGTACACCTGTCTGCATCTCTCAATGAATATTATGGCTCTTGTGCACACTTATAATTTGTTGTAATTTCTTAAAAAATGTCCAATCAGTATGATTAACACTTATTATGAGAGTATGTTGCAACACAAATTGTTACGACATAAAAATAGTGAAGCAAAACAACGTTACTAAACTTCTCTTGAACAAGACTTTACCATTATAAGCGGCTGTAGCGTGAAGTGTTACCTGCCTGTAATTACGTCACACCACCTCGAACAGAAAGCCATCAATCAATTGACGTTGTCGGAGCGAAACTCTATGTACGCGTTTATGGGCTAACAAGCTTACTGTTACTGTAATATCACGCACGCATGGTGGTAGTTCTTAACTTGCATGCTGATTTCTTCAATGTATTTACTTCCGTATCAATGGTTATATATACGACCAGTGAGACAACACAAATCATAAGATAACGCCAAGAAACGGTTTGCTGGAAAAATTATTCTTTCTTTTGCTATGTCTGGGATTGCCATAAGCTGGTGGGAAACCCAAAAATGCTTGCTCGAACGATAGTTGAATAAATTACCCAATACCAGTTACAAATCTTACGTTCTGGTACTTACCGCAAGAGTGCAGAAGTACAACAAGCACAATTGTAACGAGATTGATCATCTTTTTGCCGTGCTTGTACTTGTATACAAACGCCAACTTCTAATGCTGCAAACACAAACATATGCTGTTGATCACTATTATTTGGTTAAACCAAATGATCGACAACGATTCAAATGTTTTTATTCTACATCGACTTGATTTCTCCTTGGTTTGTTTACGGATTTGCAACTAGTTTGGTACCCAGCGGTTAATGGCGACTGCATAGTCACCAAAAAGTGAAAGTTTTGTATGGCTATTTAAGCTGACTAACATGTTGAAAGTTGCACTAATAAGACCTATTGACTCGGAACAATGGCCCTTTCTGCACCTCACTATAACAAACATTATTGGCTCTATTGCTTATATAACTTTATTGCCGTTTTCTAGTTGGTCTGTTTTCTGGTTAATCTCTCACAAAAGGAAACCACGACACTTTTCTTTGAGCTTTGATTTAACCGGCTGATCTGCTAGCGCAGTCATTTCGTTTAAGAGTGTAGTCATAAGACCACCACTTCCTTGTATTGTGGATCCTATTAATCAAAGTCAGACTGTCGCAACTTCCTTCGTTTGCTTATGGGGTCACTTCACCCTCGCCCCATGCATCACACAGTTATGAGTGTTAAATGCAGGCTGTCCATGGAACGCGTGGGTCACCGAGCTTGATATTTGAAACAGAAATAAGTAAAGGTGCTGTTGTATGCAGTAAACCGCCCAACCCAACAAACAAACTGTGTTATTGCAATATATATGCGTTTTTGGCCATGATCATATAGTATACGCGTATAATCAGCGAAGATTTTTCATTTCACGTTTGGGTGCGATGGCAAGTTAGTAGACGTCAATAAACGTGTACGCTTTTGGGACCCTCGTCATCCAAGCCTTTATGAGCAAAGACCATCAAGAAGCGATGGCTGAGAAAACAAAAAAAAAACATAAAAAATTCAAACTTACACAGAAACAAGCGAGAACTGTAAGGTGTGTTTATATGATTTCTATATTTATTGTGTGTGTTCACCGTTTATTTCAATTCCCCATGACAAGCATGCCAGCCGATGCTTTCTCTATCCAGTGCACAACGTACACACCAACAACTTGCGTCGTATTTAACAGGATTCTCGCCAATCTAGCTGGCAGAGGACAAGATGCCCATCCGAGATATTCCACTGAAAATTTCAACCCTGCCTTGTCAGAAAGAGACGCGCTTGCAGCGCTGAGGCCCGTGGTAAGCAGTTATGTGCGAAAGGTTAGAGGAAAATTGATCAAAATACATATTCCATGTTGAATAAATTGCGTGACATCAGCATTGCGATGATGTACGTGTATATATGCTGCGTCCCCGCTTTAAGACGAACCGTGAAGTATATTTGGCTTTTGTTGATAATAACTGATCATACTATGGCGATGTGCAGGACGATTTGTAGTCATTTTGTGAGCTGCAGGTAGGTGCTGACCACTACTTCGACCTATAAGGTCTCATCATTGCTGCGTGGTGTGACTACGGACGATCTTGTCGGCCAAACGGCCAGACAAAGACGTACATTTTTTGGTGACTATTACAATCATCGACTAAACAATCTTAAGATTTATATTCAGTTTGCGAGGCTTCTTGTGACCACCAGTCATTCATTTTTTTAAAATATTTGAAGATTTAAAACAAATAGGTTATAATTGTTACCAATCGTTTTTCACCCGTTATTAGCAGCAAAGTGGCTTTTGACGTGCAGTATAAATTCTGTCTGATAGTTCTTAAATAATGTGTTTGTTGCAATATGAATTATGAATAATTATCGAAAAAGTAGGTCCATCAAAATCTAGTTTGCTTGAAGTACCCCATGAGTGAATGACGACTCTTTGTTCACATGAAGGGCAGGCTAATCGGGATTGTAGGAAACATATCAGTTAGATATAGAACGATGAAACAATCTGTGCGTTTAATACTAAGACTTGGTTTTGTGTTGATCTGTTTCTCCGTGCTTCAGTACACAGGTTAGTCATTGTTTCCTTCTGCTTTAAAAATGTGATAACAGGTCAAGGATAAATTGGTATCGTCAACAATTGCCGCAAACTGTTCGTCGCGGCGCCTTGGATCGTGGTTTTAAATTTTTAAGAGCATTGCGTAACAAATCACACAAAAACTGTATTTTTGGGGGGCGAAAGAAAGAGAATTGTGCGACTGATAATTGTCAACTAAACCAATTGACTAGAATAGATTTACGAACTGAATTCTCAAAGTAATTAGAATAGATTTGTAACTGGTTCATCCCAAGTGCGGGAACTCTCCCAGCAGTGCATCGCAAGCGAAAAGAATGTTTTGTTTTTATCGACTTAAATCCCCCTTCTTTTTCACAGTTTTCTTCTGGAGTTTAGAAGTAAAGTACAGAGAACCGGGAATGGTTTTCGAAGAAAGAAAACTTCAAATTAAATCTCGCCGAGCAGGAGAAAGCGATTCGAAAGGTGAGTTAAACAGCAAACGAAAAAAAACACTTAACTTCATATTTTTGTGTGAATTAAATAAGACATCTTATGAGTAAGTTATCGTAGGGAAGTTCCCATCCAGCGGGAGACATGAAATTAGATTTCAAGGTGAACGAGTTTGCTTGGTCAGTTAATGAAGTAGTTACCTTCTTATGTAGTAATTTGACACCATTATATTGAAATCATTCAGGCTTCAGGTATTAAAGTAAAAAAAATTCTTGACTATTTAAGAGAGGTTCGGCGAACGTTGACACAAAATTAAGTGGCACAGATCGGAAAAAAGATATGGGAACCCTACCATTGTATATAAACCACTATCAGAACTGAAACCCATGAATGACACTTGTTTAAAGATGTTTCTATGGGAACTAATAACCTTAATCCTGATACACTAACCCATGAACGTTCACAAAATTACAACAACGAGAGTTGCATTGATGTTACTGTGTGCAAACGTATATTAAAACACTCAGTAAAACTGCACTTAATTTTGCAAAGTAGATTACTGCGGACGAAACATCAGCTGCGACGCGTACATAATTTGCGCTGTGGAAACGTGGAATTTGGATGAAGGCAAAGGAAATGAGGCCGTGGAAGTTTGGAACAAGTATAGAAAACTTACGTGTGCCGATGGGAGTAAGTTGTTTTATCTTCCTTCTGACATAGAAATCATAAATATGAAGGAGGTCACTTCTAACAGTTCTCGATTTGTTGTCAGGGCCGGTCTTTAGAAAAAAAAATTAAATAAGAACGAATACGGGCCTGTATTCACCCAAGAAAAGGACTACCTCGATAAAAGGGACCTCCTTGTTGATCAAATGGGTCCAGCATTGATCCTTCTATACCTGTAATGACATTGTTGCGCTTCCCGCCGGCGGTTTAACCTTACGAAAAGGTGTTAGTGCCGTGTAACTGTGCTGCCTTTGCAATTTGATCTGCATCCGCCGTGTTTCCGCTAGAATGATTGCATTTCGGACGTTGATAAAGTGTTGACTGTGGCAGTCTTATGACATTAAACTGCACTTTTCATGTTATGGCACTATTGAAAAGTTTAGAAGTGTTTTTTGAAGAAAGAAAAACAGTCTTTTCAACAGTGCTAGCATGACAGGATCTCACCAGCCATCCAAAAAATGGAAACTGCACTCACTCAGTGATCCAAGCTATCCTGACAGGTTCTCAACCGCCAACCGTGTTGAGAGTTTCTTTGTTCCAATCAGTTTTTATATACAAGACAGACATTTCATTTAGCTAGTTCGTTACATTTTTTTTATCCTGCAGGTAAGAACTACGCAGACGAAGGAAGCTACTGCAAATACGTTTTGGAAACTGCTGAGGTACAGCTTGGTTTCTTGAAGGCCGGTAAGAAAATTGTTTATTGCTTTAAAACACTCAATATAAGGACCAACGATTCTTGGTTCCCGAACACATGCAACGCGACTGCATAGTCATTAAAAATGGAGGTCTTGAAGTTAGCCAGGCAAGATCGCCACTTGTCACCTGTACTGACAAAGCTGTACAGATGAGACCAAATAGGTCAGTGATTCCCAATCTTTTAGTGGTTGCGTACCACTTGGAGGTAAAACAATTTCAACACGTACCACCTAGTTGATTGTTACAAAGTAACCTTGGGGATGGATTAACAAAGATTTTGAGATCACTTGCGATTTTTTAAATTCGAACTATACCTATATCCGCATATTATTGAAAGGTGCTTGAATAGGTCGAAACAGTGGCCTTGGATGAAGCTTCTTTGGAGCAAGTCGGCAAAAAAGTATCTCATATTTTTTATAATACAGGAATTCAACCTTTTCCTGCGAGCTACGTTGCGGTCGGTAACAACGTCACCAACATCAGTTACGTCAGCACTAATGGATGTCAGAACACGTCAGACTTTATCGTCCCAGTCGACGAGAGGCAAAATAACCTCACAGCTTGTCTGGGAAAGTTCCTTGGAATCAATTATATTGCCATCGGTCAGTTGCAAAGCGTTTCAAACTACACATATTCACGATTGTGACGTAATGGTAGCTCTGATCTTATGCCTGCCAACACAGATTTGTCGTTTTTTTGTTGGTGTGTCTAAAACAACAAATCCCATCCTAAAGTTCACTGGCATCGCAATCAAAGGCATTGCAGCCAAGCTGTGGCTGATCCATCTGCTCAAAATACGAGAGCAAATAAATTGTTACTGACGCTGCCAGGCATATTTTATTGCTGACTACTGCTCTTCTTGCAAACTTTATTTTATCGACGTTTCCGACGTTTCGGCTGTTATGCAGCATACCTCCTGATGAAGGCTGCTGCATAACAGCCGAAACGTCGGAAACGTCGATAAAATAAAGTTTGCCAGAAGAGCAGTATTCAGCAATACGAGAGCAAAGATCACCAAACATAAAGGGCCTGCGCAGTGAATAGCAAATAACACCCATACGTTTTCTTATGCAAATTTTGTAAATTCGATAAATTATTAATTTCAATAAGATCTGCAGTTTTCTCACTAATACCTGAACACACGGGAAAATATTAGCGAGCAAAATTACTTGAAGCTTCAGCCACAATACTGTCTGCATGTTGGTTGATACGAGCGTTGTTTCTATACGTGGGGGATTTCAGTATTAATTCCATGTAACATCTTTCATCTAATCGCCACTCACTACGTCTAGTGTTTCCATTCAACCGACGAAATCTGATCCGTACTAAGGTTCCACAGAAGGAGGGACAGAGCCCTTGAAAGGGAAACCACTGCTCGGGTTAAAATTCAAACGAGATTGTATTCCTTTGCCATAGAAATCACCCATAGGCAAACAGTGACATCACAGATGTCCATTTTGATATTCATGGCCCTACTAGATGCCATGGACAAGTGGGGGCCCATGTAACTGCATAAATATACATAAGACTGGGTTCCTCAAATTTGCTACAATCTAGCCCTATAGGCTACTGTGCATTCTTACCAGCTGGCTTCATTCTGAAATGATTATTTTTAAGTTTTAAATCAACAACGTCGTGGAATCTTTTGTTTTCATTACGACCAACATAGACTTAGTATCAGATTTTTAACACCACATACTTTTCTTTAGATCTCAGGTCGGACAACGAGTCTTTCCCGGACGCTACCGATAGTTACCGTTTCCCTGGCAACCACTCTGTTCCGAAGTTTGAGAAATGGGGAAACCTGACCAATGGGACGGACGGAAACGGAACGATGCAGGATGGCAGTTTTCTATGTGCGGCGGTCGACACTAACACAACATTGTGGATCAACGTCGATTGTGAAAGTTCTTTTCGCATGTTATGCTCATGGAATAGTAAGTATGTGGGCATAGAAATTTGCTTTTTAATGCAGACAGATTCACTGATTTTTATAAGCAGTAGGACGATCCACGGTTTAGACCTGATCTTATTAATGCATCTTTGGTAATTTCCGTGTGTATATGATCTCTATACAGTGAAAACAAATGTATAGATTTTAGGTTCCACAACCAGAATATCGTGTACAAAACTTGGTCCTAAGGGTGTTTCATTTCGTTCTAGGTCAGGGTTCAAACATTGTCTGTTTGTTTGCAGTTACCCAGTCTCAAGTTGTAGCCACTATGAAATTTGCAAATTTTGATCAAGGCGACGTGAGCACGGCTAACCTGCAAAAAGTCGAAGCATCCATTGAGCAAGCTTCGAGCAATCCTATCCTAGCCACAGGTGACGTGCTCGATCTCGGCGTAGTGCAGTTTACTGCAAAACAAGCTGAAAACGTGGGGGGAAACTTCAGCATAAAAGACTTAAAACTGAATGTGGCCAACGTCAGCTACGTCCTTGATACCAACGGAACAAACAAAATTGCATCCAGCGTCGTTAGTTTTGAGCGCTTTACGCGCTCCCCCATTCAAAATCGTAGCGTACCGAACGGATCCCTCGCCACGAGCCGCTATTTGCCACCTGACACCGTAGCGGTTGTGGCTGTGAGTGGTTGGGATCAATCAACGGGAAAAGCTCGCAACGCTTTAGGAAAAACTTTACAAGGACAAGCTTGCATTCAGTTCCATGACGTGACGGCGATTAACGAGTGCGGGTCGCTAAGGAATGCGACCGTCGAAAATCACAAAATCACAGAGTGCGAGGATAGCTGCCTTTATTTGGACAAAAACATATTTTTTAATTATGGTTGTACCACAATACAAACGGGAAACGATACGAAATGCTGCTGCAAGCACACTACAATGTTCACTGTCCTGCTTGCTGTTACAACTGTACAAGTTCCCAACCAAGTGAAGGTACATTGAATTATTTGTGCGGTTAACTGTGGTGCTTTATTAATTAGCACTAAACAAATGCGCCCCTTATTGATACCAGTTAAACAAAAGCAACATTTCATACAGTAAAATTAGGCTTTTGAAATTGTAAACATATACTATGTTTGCCTTTACGTAAGGTATTTTTCAAGTTGTTGAGAATATATAAAGATTCCAAACATTCCATTCCCCATATTTCCGATAAAACTTTACAACTTTTAACGTATACTGTTTTGTAGATTTTGAGTTACGTCACCGAGTCGATATCGGTCGTATTTTTATTTGCTACCATTGGGATTTTGGTTCGCTACAAGTCGTGTATTAAAGGAGATGGTCTACCGATTCAAATCAACCTTTCCATCGTCCTTATTTTCCTACACGTTCTTAACCTTTTGCACGATGCGGCGGTGAAGAACGACTACACCTGTGTTGCTCTTACCATTGGAATACATTTCTTCTTCCTTGCCTCAGGTAATATTTCTATAACTGAAACTATAAGCCTGCCTTAACCGACCTAACAGAGCAAGCATTAGTGTAACCACGCAGGACAAAGAAAACAATGTCAGAGTTAAAGATTTGTATTCTTGTATTGAAATGTTTTAACCAACAAATCTATTGTGATTGGTGACCTTATAATCTTGAAACCAGTACTTGCCTAAACCCATAACATATATAGGTCATTTTGTCCAATGTTTGCATTCAGGGTTTTTGCGAAGTTTCATGTGAAGCACATATTAGGAATTTGCAAACCGGCTGTCAATTATGACAACTTCAATAATAAAACTTATTTTCGGGTCGCCGCTATGATTAGTTGTGAAAGAGCAGTATCGCCTAAAAATGGTAATCGCAATCAAAGTTAGGACACGTTTAACCCTTGTGGGGTTAACTGTAGAACACTAACTGTAAAAGAATGGCATGCATTCTTACTTGCATTGAGACAAAGGATGGCATTTTAAAATTAAATTAAAAAATTTTCTATCTAGATGACCTTTCTGTCAAAAATTAACGTATTGATAATTCTACTAACATTTCGCCTGCTGGGACTGAATTAGGGTTATACCCCCTGGCTGGCAACAGAATTACAATACAAGACTGTTTCCCCAGGTTCTTGGATGTTGGTGGAAGGGTTTCGGATCTTCATGGTTACCCTCGATCCCGTGTCCTACAACTCTCAAAACCCTCGCAAGCGCTTCAGACTCTTCCTCCTCTTTGGATACTCGCTGCCCTTGCTTCTCGTATCGGTCGGCGTTGGAGTTGGAATGGTGAACTCTACGTACATGAAACCCCAGGCTTACTACATTCGCTGCAACCGTTACCGCAATCAAACGGACCAGATCCAGAAGTACGACAGGTGCTGGATAGCCGCCGGCTCCCCAATCTTCTACGGGACAGTGCTGGCTCCTCTTGCATGCATCATCGTCTTTAACGTAGGAGTGGCAATTCACACGAGTTTGGCTTTTGTCAACTCCAAACGACCTTCGAAGAAAAACCAAGGGCACAGTTTCCAGGACTTGGCGAAGGGAGCGAGGTCTCTCGTGTTTCTCTTCTTCATGCTGGGAGGAACTTTGACCCTTGCTTTCTTCACTGGTTTGTTGATTGTTTGTGATAATGATTTTTAGCCATAGAAAAATTAAGGTTCAATGTTTTACGTATGCAATTTACTTTTACTTTAAAGCAACTTTTTTAAATGCTTGTGTCATCAACATCAGTCGACTGATCATATTATCAAAATTAATATCCCCTGTAGTTACGGATTACTGTATACATGCAAAACTAAAACTGTACTAGCCAATAGAAAAATCCAATTAGTTTTAAAGGTTTTTGTATTGCATGCAGGTGTTGGTGACTACACAAGCCAGCAGGTTTTCATGTACATCAACGCCGTTGTCAACGGATCGCAAGGTTTCGTCGTCTTCCTGTTGTTTTGCGTCATGAACGAAGCGATACGGAGTAGGATTCTACCGAAGAGGAGACAGAATCCTGTGAGTTTCTCCAGTGAATCCAAGAAAAATAAAAAAAGGAAAGCAAAAAACACGAAGCCTATAAGGGAGACGTCCAGTGGTTTCAGTCTGGCAACTGGTTACACTTCATGATAATTTCCCGCTAAATGGAGCTGCAGAAACGGACCATCTGCTTGAACACATTTATACAAACTTTCCTAAACCATATGCATATATGAAAAAGAACCATAATAATCAATGAGAGCGCGAAATAAATGTTTTACCATCTTATTGTTGCATTGTTGTGAGCAAAACGAAGCTTACTGTGTAAGGAGTATGCGTAATTGCCACATCTTTTGATGTCTACAGAGTGCGTTTGTTGGATTTAATCGCTGCATTTATGCATCTCGTAGAATTAGCAATTAATTGAGCGTGCAGCAGTATCAACCTGTAGTGCAAAAGACATGACGCATTTTTGCTACTAAAACTTGAGAGGTTTTTTTGGGTTATACTGTATCGTGTGTCTTTATTTGATTTTTTTAACACACCGGGATTCAGGATATCCTGTCCACCAATTCCGATCAGGTTTTCTTCTTGTTATATGGGTATGGCGCTTGACCGATGCTGCCCATCGCCCACTCGGAGCGCTTGGGCATTTAAACACTCAGCAGCACCACCCTGCAATCTTTGTTTCTTCATTTCCGTGTCATAATTATTTAGGTGCGAGTGATTCGAATACGATTGATTACGAAAAGCGTAGACGCATTGGAAATATCTTTCTTCATGTTAAAAACAAGTATTTATCCGCATACATTTCCCTTTAAATATATTTGAACTCAAAACTTTCATAAAGAGTCTGGTGTACGTGGACTAACAATGCCCAAGAACTTTCAATTTCAGTCGATTTCAAACAAAAAGTTACACAAAGTCGGTAGCAGAACCTGACAGTGTCCTGCTAGGTAAAATATCCCGTCAAGATGTCACGCAGGTCGCACTAATGTTTCGCCAATGGAATTTTACTACCCATCAGCCAGCTTGTTTTGCCACATTTCCTATCCCACGATTTTCGTTGAAATGCCTGACCGAGGCGTGACTACCTCGTGTCATTTGAGGCTCCGGCGCGTTCAGTTTCCGAGAAACACGGAACCGAATACCTCCATTGAACGAAGCGTAACATTTCCGCTTCATTATTGCAAAACAATGCTCGCTTGTTGTTTGGATTTATATGCTTCCCAGGTCACGTGATTTGCGGTGAAGCGCCATTTTAAAGCGAATTGTTCTTACGAGAGTAGATATAACTGCTCACCACGTGTTATGATTAAGGGAAAAACACTGAGGAACATGATGTTTCTTTTACGCGAGTCATTCTTTAAAGTATGAGATTTCAATTTGTAAAGGAAAATTTAAAATTGTTGACTGATTTCTGTACAATGGCGCAATCAATATTTCAAGTAAGTAAACTATAGCTGGCATTAATCCGAAGCATTGCGTGTAACACAACTGCAGTAACTGCTAAGTGTATTTTACAAGCTAAAGCAAGAAACAAAACTACTTTAACAAAAAAATAAAATGTCGCTGCGTCCCGCACAACACTGAACGATGCTACTTTGTCAAGCGAATATCGTGATTTGCTACATGTACAGATTTAAAAACTAGTATGAGCATTATTGGGTGGCGTAATTAAAACATCAAAGCAATGTTTTTCAAAGCAAAAATGATAGTCAGATATAAATGAATATTGCTTTGCACAATCAGCAACTTTTCGACAGACGCCTTCAACTCATAATGAATATGAAAAAACGTCAACACTACAAAATGAAAGCTTAAAAAAAATGAGAGGTTATTTTTCTTATGTAAAAAGCAGGTAATGCTATGTAAAAAAATATACCAAGAAACGTGGTTAAAATGATTGCAACACGGGACAGTGAAAGAAACCACAGTTTATCACCATTAAAAAATCATTGCAAAGTACTTTTGGAAAATTTTTTAGTAATAAATCATTGAACGCATCCAAAATAACTCACACAGATTGCGGACGATCAGCGTCAGGTGATGTTTTAATTGAAATTTAACAGAAAAATTAATTTCGACATAACTATCATCGTCAGTTTCTGTGGTTACTTAAATAGAATCTTTCGTTAAACGTATTACACAAACAGTATTCGCTCTTGCACAATTATTAACGAACAATAACCGAAAATACCGAATACCATCATCGTTACTATCAGCACTGCTGCAAAAAATCGTCACATTGACTTGCGTGATTACCGACCATCCTTTGTAATCTGTGTGTCGGAAACGAAACCTTCAGTCGTGGAAGATCCCGGCTCCCGGATTCTGCAAACTCCTTTCGATCCGCTGACGTCACTTTTTCCGAGAGATTTAGGTTTTGCGTCGACGCCCCCTTGTGGCTTCTTCTTCTGGTTCTTCTTTGGAGGAAAGAGCTTCTCTCGGATGACGTCATTCGTGATGCAATATAATATGAAGACGACGATTCCTTGAGCTCCATTTATCACAGCGTTGGCGTAGAGGAAAATGAGAGAGGTAATTTCATTGCCAATACCTGGAAATAAACAAAACTCTAGGTTTTTGTTGGTTTAAAGTCAGGGCGTTTTTTTTTCAAAGCTAAACAATTAGTAACAGATACAGGACACGTGAGAGGGGAGAATGTACCGACGTGGGAGCTTTTTTAGATATCAGATGAAATTACCAACACTTCGTTTTTCATATCATAGAACTCCCTCAGTTTCAATCTATGACCCTATTTGGCGTGGTATAGGTCGCTGTGAATCGCACTGCCTGCTACCCCCTCTAGTGGCCTTGATCAAATGAATTTTGACCCACCTGTGAAGAAACCAATACACCAGGTGGCACCCAAAGTCAGAAAGAGAAACATCAATGACTTGGATGCCCTTGAGATGTCCTTTAAGCTGTGTCCCTGGTTGCGGTTCTGCATCCTCTTGGAGTTCAACATTACAAGACTCGTTTTCATCGCGATCATGAAGTTGAGAAGGAGGATGATGCAGAGGGGACCAACTACCGAGGAGTAGAAGATTGGGGACCCCGGAGCGAGCCAGCACCTATCGTACTTGGGTATGGTCACCGTGGCGTTGATGTATCGATTGCATTGCTTGTACAGCGATTGACTGTGCATGTAAAGCCCCAGGGGAATGCCCACTGTGATGGATGCGATGACAACGAGCGCCGGAGCTCCCCAGCCAAGAGCCAGGAAGGCTCGGTAGCGTTTCGACTCGTCCTGGACTTTGAATCCGACTGGATCGGACGTTGCCATGAAGATGCGAATGCCCTCCACCATCATCCAACAACCTGGGCCAGCGTTAAATATGATCGAAGTAAGATTAAAATTCCATTAACAATGGAATATTTGGCCATAGTACTAAGTTTATTTGGCTTTTAATTGCTTATTTTTGAAAATAAACGTATTAAGTGAATTGTCCATTTGGTAAATGTTTAAGTTGCTTTCTTGTCAATAAAACAAGGGTCAAAGCTTAACGAAACGCGCACAAGTTTAAGAACGGTACGAACGACATAGATTGGGTAACACAAATTAAACGGTAAAAAAATCAGAATATGCTGTAGGACACCTAATGGTACTCTCACCTGTTGATAGCAGCAAGTAATGGTTGATGACGGTGTGTATGACACACACATGATCTTGTTTCAGTGCGAGGTCGTGAGCCAAGTTGATGAGGTGGAACAGAAGGAGCGAGACCGACAAGTTGATTTGAATCGAGGTTCTGTCGCCCTTGATGAAGTTCCTGTACCTGCTTAAGATTGCTATGGTAACAACCAGAGCTCCAATCGATCCAGCCTCTGTGCCATAAGAAACCATCTGAAATAAAGAAAACAAAGTGTTAATGGTTAAGTGATTGGTTAAAAACGGTGCAACCTTTACGATTGTTTTACTGTCCCCCAGTTTGGCCAGGCTTGTATGTGTGCTGATATTTACGAAAATATATAAAAGAATCTAACATAAGTAAAACACTTTAGTTGCTTGCTTTGAATCTTGTTTACATTTTTTTTTTAATAATTTGCTTTATTTTTGTAAGTCAATGTAAATGGTTTATGGGTAAACATGTGCCTATAAGACATATTTACTACTTTTTTAGCCCAACTTTTTTAAAGTCTTTAAGTTAAGGATGAATTTACGCTTTACGTGATCGCACTTATCCCCATTATGAAAACGTCTGATTTCAACACCAACGAAGCAGTAATCGGGCTGTAAAATAAGCTAATATGTATCAGAACCACAACGACGAAAACATGCAGTTCCGTTTACCTTAACGCCTTCCGCAACCACAACAGTCCTCACTGCCAGTAGAACAGCAAACATAGTCAAGTGATTACATGCGCATTTCACGTTACCGGTGACGTCATCAATTGTGGTGACGCAACCGCTGGTGTTGTAGCGTTTGGTGCGGCGGTCGACGAAGACACACACTGGATGCAGCTCACCCTTGCTCACGGCCGTGTTGTTTCCGATTGGGAAGAGAAGGTCCTCGCATGCACCTGCAGTTTGATAAGAGATGGGTTTACTGCATTTTGGAAATATTAGGTCAGTAGCTGCAGCTGGTAACCGAGTCTGTTGGTCTAGTTGGACAACTACTTTGCAGTAAACGGCGAACCGTTGGATACGCGTACTAAAGTGTAACATATTTTATGTCACATTTATGTGGGTGTATGACGTAATTAACAGTGCCTCCTCCTCAGAAAAAGCACTTAAAATTTGTCTTTTCGTTTGCATGGTACAATCTACTGGAGACGCACCACAGTGGAGCACAGCAGGGCCGGACAACTGCTTGGTGAAACCAATAGTGTCGACATTACGTACAATCGTACGCAAAGAAAGTTGTGGTGGATTTAGCTTTCCTACCACCGACATTTTCACCAACTTGCAAGCTTGGCATCACTGATTGTTAATAAACGCTTACGCATTTATGACAACCCGTGCATTTCTTGTAAGTGTGATAGATGTCGATGTATTAACACTGATTAAAAACATCATGAACAACAGGTAGTGTTTTTTCATTCCTTGTGGAAACAATTGAGCTACATGTGAATTGACCCGAAGTGCTACTTGGGCCCAAATGTCATCAAAAACCAATCTTGGCACTTCTTTATTTATACCTCTGGGTTCGGGTGCCTTAAACACCAAGTCTGCTATCCCAGGATATGACTTGTTGCCGTCGTACCACCCAGATACTGTGATGAATCCAATTGTTCCTGGTGAGACCAATCTTTCCGTCACCATCCCATTTGTGGCGGGAGGCCCAAGGCTCCCGGATGCGTTGCGTGGAAACGCCATAACCGGAGTCACCACCTCCTGTTTCTTCGGTCTTTTTCCCTTCAGGAAGAGAGTGAAAGTGAGATTTCCAAATTGAAGTTGGAGCGTTGTTTTGTAGATTTTCATGTTTCTGGTATCGGTTATATTGATTTCCAGTTGCACCTTGGAAAAAAAGTTCTTTGTATTCAAGGCAGAAAACGACAAAAATGTTTTTGTTAAACTTTGTCGGTAAACGGAAAATGGAAATTTAGCTATTCTTTGGCCACGCCGAGATTCGAACCCTCTACAACCTTATCAAGATTCGCGACCAGGTTTTCTTCTTGGTTTCCAATACTGGCATGAATAGCAAAAGGGGCCCACAAACACCATTGTTTTATGTGTTTGAAACTAAAGCATCCGTATTTTGACTTTAAGGCTGTTGTTTGTGAAAAACAACGGAACTTCCATCACTGTTAAAATACCTTGCCAAGTTCAAGCAGACCAGCTCCCACTAGATCAGGTTCGTTGACCGATATTTGTCGAAGTGTGTCTTCTATTGCAAGCATGCTGCCTGGATCCGCGGGTCCAACCTGGGAATCAGTCATCAATTGCACGATCGGAGACAAAATAACTGAAAACATAAAGAAACTTTCTATAGTTTTGCAGGCTTGTCAGCCCAGGCATTGCAGCCTATAGCTGGATCAACGTAGCAGAAATGCCATGGCGATCACAGCTCTAATATTCTGATCATAAGGTTCACAGGCTTCGCAGCCCAGGCATTGCAGCCAAGCTGGATCAGCCACTTTTCCTGACAAGTCGGAGAAAGATTTGAAAAATAAAGCAAACTTTACATAAGTTATAAATTTCAATACGTTTTTTTGGCTCATCATAAAATTCATATCGCGATACGATAACTGTAATCGCCAAGTAAGGATCTGCGCAGTGGGGCGATCCTGCCAATCATGCCATTGCATGAAACATTGCTGTGTGTGAGTCATCACAAAAATGTTAGTAAGTAGTATACTGGTGCATTTTTAAGGAAATAAATATTTGTTTGGCGTTTTGATGCATAACAAACAAGTGTGTGGTTATCATGCTCGGTGTGAAAATTTATTGGAACCCATTATATCCCGAACAGGAATCCCGTTCAGGTTTTCTTCTTGGTATGTGGGTCGGGAGCTTGACATACTTGGGGTAGAACTTACTTTTGTAGTTGCAAGCGACATCTAGCGGAGCCGCACAGTCCCGGTTTGTCCATTTTCCGTCGGGATATCGCACAGCGGCACACGCCCAGTTGGATTTGTTGGACAGTTTCGGAGCCCAGTTTTTGAAGGTCAAGGGCAAGGTCGCGTTGATCGGGTTTTTGTAGGAAGCTGGATCGGTCGGGTGCGTTTTGTTGCTTGAGGTTAAATCTAAAAAATAAGAACAGTAGAAGTGTTTCATGGTAATGCTTCGCTTAGTGTGCAGTTCCATATTTGGAAATCGCAGCTATTGGTCATTAGGTTCGCTGGCTCCGCAGCCGAAGCATTGCAGCCAAGCTGGAACAGCCACCATTTTCCGGCAAGTCCAAAACCTTACCGAGAGCTTCATTTTTCAGATCTCGTTTCGACTTGTCGGGAAAAAGTGCCTGATCCAGCAAGGCAACAATACAGTTTTCAAAGAGTAAACTTTAGCAGAGCGAGCAGTGCTAATTTACTTCCAAAAGTATTATATTTGTATTAAATTATACAATAAGTCGTATAAGTTTTGCGACACTAAACTGTACTTTTCTGGTATTGGAACTGTAGACTGATTTATTTGTTTTAAAACACGAGATTTCGCGAATTTTCCCGCTTTGTTAAGGGGAAATAATAATAACACAACGAAATGCAGTTTTTTGTAGAAATAAACATCATGTGTTTTGTGGCAGGTTTAAGGTCAGCTTTCGTGGTCACGACTTACTGAAAGCCACGTGATTGCTCGCCGCCGAGTAATTTGATGCGCAGGTGATTGCGTCATTTTCCTCCTGGTTGTTGATCACGGTTGCCTGTGTTTCGAGTTGGTAGTTAATACGCCAACAACCTCCGGACAAGAGTTTAATCGAATCGAAGTTGTTCACTCGTCGGATCATGAAGAAATTCTCAGGGAAAAAAGGAACTCCTTGAAAGCAGGATGACTTATGCTTCAATTAAATACACAAGAATAAACAGAATAATTGTTGTTGTTTTTTTCGCAGACATGTTATATTTTCAAATAATCTGTTCTTCTGGCACAATTAACGTATACTTGTATTCACCGACGTTTCGCCTGCTAATCGACTAGACTTAATCAGGGTTAAGAAAGATTTATTTTGTTAAAGAACAGATAAATTGAAACAAATACAAATGTCAATTAAAATGTTGTGCAAACGTTTGATCGCTTCCAGATTTGTGATGTCTTGCCAAACATTTATAATTCATATTTAAAAAAAAGATTATAAAAATCGGTGAAAGGAATTATTCAATGATTATTAAAACTATTTTTTTCGCGCTGCTGACGTCATATTACTGTCCACAGAAATCAAACTAATTATTCTATCCCGGCATTTCCCTTTACCTCCTTTAAGAAAATCCAGCTGGACCTCCGCCGTTTGAAGCATGTATGTACAATACCCTGCTTCTCCTTTTCTCAAGTCAGTGGGGTTTTGGGGATGGGGGTTGGCATAAAACTGAAAACTAATGGTGCTGCAAGTCGTAGTGCGGTAGTGGTTCCAGTTGGCCAGTATCGTGTCGCTCGCGTTCTGTGTGAGACCCTGGCCGGCCAGGAAGCATTCCACGAAGTAGTCGCATTCGTACTTTGGGCAGTAGTTAACTGCTAAAGGCAATGTACGAGTTACTCGCAGGTACTACACACGAGAAATGTGCAGGGCTGTGTTTTCCACTATCTTGAACTTTTCTAAGGGGTTCTGTGACTACAATAGGTTTGCGAACCACTGCGACAAATCCAATTCAACACATACATTTTGTTTTGCATGCAGTCATTTTGTTGCTTCACGGAACGCCGTTCAACAAAACAAATTAAATGAAGTTAAAGCTATTGACGTTTTTTTGTGTAAATCAACACTTGCATAGATAAAAACCAAACATTAGCTTTTTCAAGGTAAAAACATCTTTTGAAATTTAACATCGGTTATTATATCTTGTATTGTTTTTCAAACTAGCCAATCTCCGTGGTTTTATCGGCTATTAAGAGATATGAACCAAGTTTACCACGAATAAGAATGCAAATAAAATTATTGTAGCTTATCGCAGTATATTTAAGAATGTTTTACAATGCGATTTCAAGGCTGAAACGATCAAAGTGCGTCAGTCAGTTAAATTGCGCCACGTCAGTCCATTCTACCCTCGTAAATAACGTATATGTTTCGTTATTATCACTTACCCACTGATAAAACTTGCTGGCAGAATCCAAGAAATGGCAGCAACTTGATCAGCTCCATGACAGTAATTCGATTAAATCCAACTAACAAACAAATTTAAAAGGTTTTCTAAAGTTGATGAATGCCAACGATTGTCAACTTAATCAGTTTAACAACATATTTTCTCCATTAAATGCAATTTGCTGTGGCCTTATTTAGCCCAAAACGAACACATACACCATATACCCTGTCTCGCCATGTCACTGAGAACAAATAAAGCACAAAATACATCGATGTCACATTTTGCACAGCAAACACGCAATCATAATCTGCTGAACCTAAATCACACCTAGCATTCTGCGCAGAAAATATCATTCCGTCCCTACATTTACCCGAAATCAAAATGTTCCACCTAATGCAACAGGATCGTGTGCTCCGAATTCCGACAAAACACGAGGACAGTGCATGCGTCGAGCCACCCACCTGATGACGTTATAAAGGTGACCTTTCATGCCGTATATGGTCGCAGGTGATTTATGCTGACCCGTAATTATGTTAACTCGTTTTACCTCTTCAAGTTGCGATTCTTTATCATAAAATTATCCATAAGACCCGGACTTTCCAACTGAGGTTCATCATTTGGGATCGCCAAATGTAATTTTTGGGTCGCGATACAAATTGGATTTTAAAGGTGGGTTACGATATTTTACACTGTTAGACACTTGGGGTGAGACAGAATTTTCGTGTTTACAATGGAGTCTAACATCAATATTAAAATGGGGTCGCGGAATAGATAAGGGTCGCGTGGGGGTCATGTGTTGCGTAATACGCATCGGAGTGATCAAAAATTAATTATAAAATATAATGTTTGATTTTTTCGAATGCAGAAAATTTAGAGATGTTGCACAGTGTGTAGGTAGGCTATCCAGGGCCAGTCCTGGGGGGCCCACATATTTAACATATAGACCAAAAAAGGGAAAATCGATTTGATACAGTCTCCTTTTTTGCTGATCTGTCTCCGCATTTCCTAGGACCGACCCAGGTAGTACACGATATATGACCCACACTGCATGGTCACACCTCCAGTGCGAAATTCAATGAGTTTTATTCTTGAGTCCCGCGAACTTTCGCCTCTCCATCTCGCTCACAAACTGCTTGCATATTTCTAGCACAAAAATGTTACGGGATTGAGTAACTCGTGCATTAACTACGGTGATAAAACTGTTTTAGTGAATTGTGGAATTCAATCCCGAAATACATGCAGTACTATAGAAGTCTATAGTTAGTCTATAATATGTTGTTGAGTAATGGGACTGGTTTTGCAATCCAGTAACAATGTTTTGTCATTTTATTGGCAAATGCTTTGTTTCAAACGTACACATAAAGGCACAGAATAAAGGGGCGCTTTTATTTGCGTACCGGTTTGCGTAACATTTATCACCAATTAAATTTCAACGCATATCACTGCTTTATTGTTGCCGCGTGGATCACACGTGTGAATGGTACTAAATGGTGCAATGAGCATTTGGTGACGAAACAGTAAACACAAACACAATGAGTGCCTTGGAACGCATCGTACCAACAGTGATAACGGGAATTTAAAAATTACAAATACAAATTTCCAGAGCAGTCCAGTTTTGGCGGTTGTTCTTATTGGTTGTTTGTAGGCAACGGTACGAAGTTGTAGCTTTCTTACTTTTTGTGTTAGTTACGTTTTGCGTAAATGTCGCGTCCCATATAGTTGTAGAAAATGTTGCATTCACAGTGAATTCATATTCGTTTCATCAAAATTGCTTAGCATAACATCAGTGCAGTTAGGTGCAATTGTGGACGATCTTGTCGACCTAACGGCAAAGATTTCCACTTTGCGGTGATTATACAAACACCGTCATCCGTTGGACACCAAAACTAGGTGCAGAAAACAAGGTGGAAACACTATGGCCAAGCAAAAGCTAAACCAAAAGTGCCTTCAGGCCCCGTGTCACAGTAAACCATCTACGTAGCCCCATATCGCTTTTCAATCATATATCCGAACGTTTACATCGGGGTATGATAAAAGTTGTTGCTTGTGGCTGCAGTGCATCAGCCGACCGTTTCTTTTACTTTTAATTGCAGGTTTTACTTACAGGAGGCGGGTGCAGATTCACACTGTGAATAATGAATGTTTATTTCTTGTTTTTGTTTCTCTTCTTTGCTGGGACGTCGAGGTCCCAGCAGCAGCAGTGTACGCTGGCTGACGGTTGGAACCCTTTGACAATAAAAGAAAGAGCTGACCAAGCTGATTTTGTCGTGGATGTGAAGGTAATTGTTAGCGATTGAAATTATTTTTAAACTTCGGAATTTGAAAGCACAGTAACGTCAAAAGTTAATTTGTAGAAAAAGAGTTAATTTGTAAAGGTTTGTATGATTTGTTTACTCTTTCGGTAAACTGGGTCATTATGTAAATCTTTTCACGTGTGACAGTGCAATAACTCCACTCTTTGTCTGCGCTTCTAAGGTAAAGTCAGTTGCGTATAGGATCACTTTGGTCAATGTTTCTCTCCCATTTAAAGCCAAAGAGCCATAATGATCAATGGGCTACATACAGCAAAAGTGCACATTTGGAAACTTTCTTTGTTTTGCAAACTTATCACGGATTTATACGCACTGTTTTCTTGACGTGACTTATAATGTAGTGAATTAAAACATATCGAAACCCTACTACCTACAAGGTTTCGTCAGTGCAGCTGGTGATTGTTGCTCTGGACTAGCTGGTAAACTTTGGCCAGGCACTCAATTTTTAGTCCTAGGTTTAAACTATTTCGTCACCTCTGTTGTTTTTGTATTAAAATCAGGTGGTTGGAATCCTGGACCCGCCATCTGGTTCCAATCAGTTCTCAGTGACATTTGAACTTCTCTGCGCCATGAAACCGACCGGAAACCCGCCACCCACCATTTTTACTGTCGATGGTTTCGGTCCGCAGGGTCCCGGATGTCCGTATAGAGATGTGTTGCTTGATCAAGATTATGTCGTGTTTTTAACGAAGTGAGTTGGTGATGTAGCAACAACATTTAGTTGGTTATGACAATTAAATAGGGAAACTTCTTGAAGAGAAAATATCTGTATTCTGTTCTTCCAGACTAAAACTGGTTTGTGTTTTTGGTCGCATGGTTTGTACAAATCCAGTGACAACAACGCTTTTGACTGAATGACTTTACTTTGACGTAACGATTGTAATGACAACCACCGGTATTCCCTAATGTTTGCGGACGTGCCCCTAAAAAGACGTGAAAATGTCCCAATGTTGGATTTACCATTGGGTAAACAGGGCACATGCATTGGGGCCAGCCAAAAATCCAAGCATTCCAAACACCCTTTTGGATTATGGAGGTTAAACGGCCAACAAATCGAAAGTTATTTCTTTCACAAGCTTGGAAACAGTATCGATGAACTTGTCTTGGCGTATTTTTTGTATATTCGTATTTCGCAATTGATTTGTATTTTTTACATGTATTTTATTGGAGTATTTTTGAGCTAATTTTACAATTTGTCTTCTGGCCAGCAGAGCCCTAATCCAGCATTAAAATTACCATAAATACTAAGATGCGCATTGAGCAAAAGTTTTATTTGCAGTTAATGTATTTCACTGTTTGCTAACAAACAAACTACGAATAATTCTAGGTCGAATGATGATGTTTTTTCATTGGTCGAAGTCAACCAACAGAGCGCAATCATCGAAGTATCAGCAGCAACTTTTCAGGTGATTACTGGTCTTTTTCACATGCTGACGTAAGCATTGCCGAAAAGCAGTCTGTTGATGCTCAATATAAAAAAAATTAACCTGCCAGTTATTTTAACGACAGCTGTTACGAACAGCGTGACTGTTTCTCGCGTCATTTCCAAAGAGCTTTGCAAAACATCAGTCAAGCAATATTTTCAGCAAAATATATTCACTGCAACCTGCTTCAATCGTAAAGAAATGTCGACAAGCTTTTTTCACGTCCTTTCATCTGGCTTACGCGAAGCTATCTATTCGTTATCGTTATTATCGTGCCACTAACAGTTTTGGATATAACAGCAACTAGACAAAAGTTCATCTAATCATCCTGCAGCATATAGCCTTGCATTAAGAGCTGCTCATATTTGTTGGATCGTATCAGTCCCAGTACGGGAATTGATCCGTGAGTTTAGTAGGTGATTCTAATTGAGGTGGTTTATTGCAGGAACTTGGTGACGGGTACGTTGGCAAATGTGTGATTAACGGCCACTGCCCTAGCAAAGGCCCGAATTGGGAGACACAAACTCCCAGTCAAAGGGCACAATATGCGGAAATCGTGGTCAAAGCGAAAGTTACGTCCATTCAATACATTGGAAATGACGTAAGTGCACAAAATATTACAAAGTCACTCGTTGCGTGTTTTTATTTTTTCCAACTATTCTTTCACTTATACAAAGGCGGTGTTTTGGCATCACCATAAGTTACATTATTATCTCTACGAACTTAATTCTCTGGATTTGGCATTCTTTTATAAAGACTGACTTTTGTATTCATTATTATCTCTGTACCCACTGTAAATAGCCTCATGTCACGAGGTACCGAATATCACGTCTATTAAACAAAAAGACCCCACAAAACACAAATTTATCACACGTTATAAAACTGACAGAAGATTTTAATTGTTAGCAAGTTTTTTTTCCAATTACTCTCACAGTAGCTTTCGTGGAAATATCTGCATAACTTGAAACAAGAATATTTTGCAGAATAACCGTTACGTTGCTGTATGTGAACTGGAGTGCATGATGAAGCAGCCAGACGATCTCATGAACTTTCCCGATCAATTCAACGTATCAGCCTATGGCGCCTATTCCGGAATTTGCATGGAACACCATGTAGATCCCGGAACCGATTCCTACATCCTGTTTCTAGAACGTCATTACGCGTTTTTCCCGCTTCCGGGGGCCACGATCCCCCCTGAGATTTTGAGTAACTACATTCTGGCACCCCAAGAAGTCAATTTCCAGGAGGCCACGTTTAAAATCACACCTGATATTAAAACCGAATTTTCGGACTATCTGGCCACATGTGGTGCAATGGAGCTAATTGCATTTCCGCTGATACATCTTGTGTCGGTTGGAATTTTCGTCTCGTTCATGGATTTATTTTAGGCCGCGCGGTGGCGCACGACAACCTTGTTATTACCTTGTTCTGTATGCAGCATGAAATGGTTTTGAGTGCAATATTTTAGGATTTAAAGCAGTGTTTCGGTAATATGCAACGAAACAACCATATAATGAAGCTTGTTTGTTTGTATTAGAACATTGTAGATAACTAATCAAGTAAATGACATTTGCAATTGTGATTTGTGCCAGGAATTTTTTGTCTTATTCCTTTTAATCGTTTCAATTACATTTAAAATTGGCGAGTTAACTACAGTAAACTCAAACTATGTAAAATATAAATAACGGAGGGCGAAATAAATTGAAATTCTTTAAACCAGGGAGATATGTTCAGCACATCGGTTGTGCGTTTTGTCCTATTGCTTTAACTTTGTATTAATAGTTTCTGTGGTAATACTTTTCCGCTGTTCGGTAATTGGTTATGTACGTTTAGAATGCCGTAGGTAGATTATAGTATTTTAATCGTGTTTGTGCGTTTTGTAATGCCGTCTTTCGGGTGTAATTTTTTTTTGTGATTTCTTATTTTAAATGATATATCTTGTGATATAAGTCATTTGATGTGACTTAAATAATAAATAACTACCCCTCAAAATTTTAACATTGCTTTTTAATTTCACGGTCGCAACTTGGCAGTCTTTGTATTAAAACAACGTCAGTTGGGGCGTAATTTTCGTATTTCCGCGTTCATTGAACCATGAAGCATGGCATCGATTGCATAAATGCGTCATTGCACGCCTCAGTGATCAGCACGAGGATCAGTATCTACGCAGTGGCCTATCTGGGCGCTGATTGGCTGGAGACTGAAACAGCTGTAAAGAAAGAATTTGCCCGACGAGAAAGGAAAAGCGATGGACTGAATGGCGAGGGTCTGAACGTTCTTTGCTTGCTGGCAATGCGCAAGCGTTGGCAGTGCCGTTGACAAGTAACTGGAAGGCGAAAAAGACTACTCGGAAGGTCAGGTTATATATTATGCTGAGTTGGATCAATGTTAGTTAGTTAGTTTCGGCTGAGACATGGCGAAAACTGGTTAACTTGTGGTGAGGTCACAATGAATTGTTTCACAGACGTTGATATAAGTAACGCCCTGGCCTTGGTATCAAAGATTGAACACTGGAATCGGACTTAAAACTATTCTTTTTGAAGAGTTATGAAAGGTTTGAGATATAAAGTAACCAATTGTTGTCCCTTTTGGGTTTTGTTAGTTTCAACACACGAAGAAAAGTAGCTTAGAATGTTAGAAAATCAGCTAAATTTTGGATTGTATTAGACAAGTTACACATTATTTAAATTTTGTGATGGTAAGCAGTAACCACAACCAATTCACTTGTCTTTTGTTTATTTTATTGTAGCTTAAGCTAGTCAAAATGCAGGATGATGCAGGTGAATCGCCAGCAGCTAATGGCGACTACGAAACTGAAAACACATCTCCTGCCAAAAATACACCAAACAAAGACAAGATTATAACAATCGACCTGCACAACATCTCATCCCGCTATAGGGATATTCAACCCCTTGGATGTGGATCTAGAGGTCTTGTCTTTTCTGCTGTCGACAAACAATGTCGACGAAGACTAGCTGTTAAAAAAGTAAATAAGTTTTAGTTTGTTTTTGTTGCTTTTTCATGATTGGATATGAGACATATATTTTATTTTTGTACACTTTTGTGTTGTACCAAATATCTGTCTAAATCATAGTTGCTAATAAAAGTCCAATAGAATAAAAGAGTCTAATCCTCTGTGCAACTATTTTTAATGGCCAGCATTGTGGAGACAAAATCCTTTCCAATTTATCAAAATCTATCCACTGCCTTTATGCTATGGCTTTTCTTTTCTCTTTTAAGTCTTTTGCATCTAACACTAAGTAATTGTCAGCCAGAAAAGCTGACCTGAAATTCTCAATTTTTTAACTTTTAAATTTTTATCTTAGATTTCTATTAACTCATCCACATCTCCGACGGAGCTCAAGCGACTGATTCGTGAAATACGTATTCTGCGACGTCTTGATCATGACAATGTTGTTCGTGTCTGTCACACTTTAGTTTCCAGAAAGGGAGAAAATGGCTTGGTGAGTTCAATTTTTTTAGCTGGATCTTCTATTTGAAAGTTTTTTTGACAAAGGTAACTTTTGTGCAAAGCCATGCTGAGTTTAATCAACCATTCATATTCCTTTTTAGTCACCGAGAACCAGCGATGCGACGGATAAAAGTACTGGCATGCCTGTGGATTCTGTCTATATCGGTATGGAACTCATGGACACAGACCTTAAAAGTATTTTAAAGCAAAAGAAGCTTTCATCGTGCTACATCAAACTGTTCGCTTACCAACTGCTTCGTGGTTTGAAGGTAAGGAGATGTTCTTTAAGTATTTGTGACAAAATGATTTACCTTTTTACCATGTTTTGAGTTATTATTTGTGTTCACATCCATGTTGCTATTTCAATACCCTTTGCATCACCATAATGTTGCCATAAGGCATGTTCTTTTATTGGCGTTGAATGACATATAATATACTTGGAATATTGTGTGAAGTCAAGCCACCAAACCGGTGGTTATTAATAAACACCAAATGAGTCTAGCCTTTATTTCTTATCAAACACATTATGTCAACCTTGACCTGTTGGTCCAGTCTGGCTTCCCAAGCAAGTCTAAAATTAGAAACAGCGTTGTTTTGCCCTGCTTGAAATTGTGTCTGACCTTTCTAGTTTTGCTTCGCGCCCGACGCGTGTCACTCTTTGTTATGGTTTCTGTTTACCGCCTGCGAGCTCGGCGGCACGTTCCATAACCCTTTGTTCTATGGATTGTGTTAAAGTGTTTCCTTAGCCTTTTTTAGAAAGTGTGCTTTCCTTGTTGCAAAGCACGCTTTTTTCGGGTGTTTCTACATTATGCAAATTACAAAGGTTCCGTGCAAGCAGCCTAAAATGGCGGTTCCTTTTGTTTGGTGTCGTTTTAAAACCTTGCGACAGACTTCAAAATCTAACCATTCACGAGTGTTCCTCCCAGCACAAAGCGAATGTGCTTGAGCTTTTATATCAGACGAAACAAAGCAAAAGGCGATACGGTAAATCTTGCTTTGTGCGAAATGCATCGTTTTAAAGAAGAACAGCACGGGAACTTACAGTAACCAATTTCCCTTTGTCCAACAGAGATTAGACCGTGCATTTTCAATGAAAAGAACCCACTCCCGATGTTAAGTGTCGTTTTAACTTAGAACAATTGACGGCCGTAACTCCCTACGAACCCTTAAACTATTTATAACTGCTATCAGGGGTAGGTACTCATGTGTTGGCTTGATGGGCTGACATCCGTTACACGCTGCATAGTTCGTTGAGCTGTTTCGTATCGTTGACAAATCTGATATTTTTGTTCGAAAGGGAAATGCGTTGTGCAATAGACCTTTGCAAATCAACCACGATTGTAATGACATAAAATACCTTTTCACATGTCCGCCTGTTTTACTTAAAGCTGTATGTAGCCCGTGTGTGAATAATATCGCTTGCTTAACGCAAAACATGTGTGTTTGGGTCTAAACGTGTTAGTATTCATTGCAAGTCGCTAAAACATTATGTTTGGTCAGTGCTGCTTAGTAATTTTTTGAAACGAAAGCACCAGGCTCTGCCCTGAGTTTGATGACTTTCTAATTGGCCGATACTACCTGGTATCGAACGCGCGCTTCTGGGCATTGTTGCGTCACAAATCGAGCCTTCGGTTACGGTTGGAGCGCATACCACAAAGTTCGATGATCTCTTTTGATGAGTCATTCTGGAAGCATGGCGTTGCTCCAATGACCCGCGCGATTAAGTTCACACAACAACTTAACTTTGACCGGTTGGAAAATTCATTTTTGAAAAATGAGTTCACTTTTTTTGTGTGATTCAAACATGTCAGTCCACAAACCGATCAACTCCTGTTTTAATGCCTGAAACATTTTCCCCTGCTTTGCCAATAGTATTTCAAGAAAGAAGTATTATGAATTTTATTTGTCTAGTTTTCTGGATAAGTTTATGCATGTTGACCCTACTCTAATATAATAGGTTGTAACTGTAAGCTAAAAGGCCACGAATTATGGTCACTATTTGAACAAGCACAATATTTATTCACTTGTAAAAACATTGGATGTGAGTAAGGACCTCGCGAATCACGAGTATGTAGATATGCATGTGTATACGGGGTGCCATCTATCATGTATAGATTAATACATGTAATTGAGACTTGTTGAAAGGTGGGATTACTATATTGGGTTACCAAGAGGCATGATCAATACAATGTGTGGAATATGATCACTCGTAGAACCAAGCTTTAAGCAGCAACCATGTGTTTACCACATAAAAAGCGCTGATAAATGTTTGATTGTGTTGCTTCGAACTTTTTTTGCATGATATGACTGCGCAAGCATTTCAAGAAAATGTACAACAGCATCAATATACCTGAAATCAATACAATACTGTCCAAAAAGCGGACAGTGTTTGTCTCATGGGTATTGTATTTCTCTTTACCTACCCCAAGACAAAATTACATTGCAATCTCTCTTTTTGTCATGCATAGGCCTCATGTGGAATAAATCAACAGGACACTTTTGTCACTTGACCTTTTTCCCCATTCTGTGCATATGATCTCAATTATCTCAGAATACTCGCATTGGTCTCTATTGTTATGACACAATTGTGCCTTGCTTTTGGTTTGGTATGAAGAAATGTGTTCACACAGTCTGTGCCTATGCTCAAGTTCTAGTGTGTGTTTATGCTGGAATTCACAATTCAAGAATATGTGGTGTTGATTCTGTGCCAAGGCTTTTATATATATTTCTGAAAAACCCTTTTAAGGAAAAGTCCTCATCAATGTCATTCACAAATTATTTATTTGCTTTTTTCCCGGAAATTGCTCTGTTACATAACTCATAAAGTTAACCAGTTCTTGGAGTGGGACGATTATCATGTAGACTTTGCACTGGTGGTATGTGTTTGACAACTTGACATGCTGTAGAAAGTCATGACACAGCAGACAAGCGGAGGTACAAGTCTTGTATACCCAGGGCACCCAATCTGCAAACAAAGCCAGTGACTGAAACTAAATATGAAAAACGCCAGGGTTTCTAAAGGCATGATTCAGCACCCTACGAACCGCCGTTACTTCCGCCACAGCCACAATATGTGGCGTGATAACCAAAACCATCGACATATTTACATACAGGCCCGCATGTTTTGCGCTACATTATGCATGTTTTGTAAGCGCTACTGTGTTACGTGGATTGCCTCGTTGGTATGGTTTGTTTACGCTTTATGACGTGACAGGCGCACAGATTGACCGACGCTCTAATCAAGCCAGTGGTCACGAGTGACGTAGCGCAGCCATCGATTTTTATCATCACCAGTCTCTGTACACTGAAGGTGTCCGGTATTTTGCCATCTCAGTCCTAATGTTAACTAGAGTTTGTGCCTTCCAAGTGATACTTCCGATTGTGGCCAAGTCTTGTGTGACGAAGAAATTGAAGAATCGAGAACTTGGTCGCCATCCGTTCTTTTCCGCTTCTAATCATGAATATGGAAATTTTAACTCTTCACTTCCATGAAAAATGTTGGTGCCTTAACGAAGTAGGGAGAAATGTTCGTTCGGTTTTTGTTCTTCGTGTCGTGCGTCCATTACCCCAGTTACGTCACCAAACACGTCACAATTGTGAAGCGCACTGCACTCGCTCGTTGGAAGGGTTTGGTCTATAAATAACGGCTTTGTACAGCGAAAGACGCATCAAGGGCCGTGTGGTTTTTACGTACGTATGTCCTTGGCTGCTCTCTACGTAAAACCCGGATAGCTTCTAATGCACCTGCACGCTATTCACCCCTGCTAAAACCGCCATCCATTTATTTTGCCTTGTTTAATTTGATCCTCGGTGAATGATGACGGCAAAATTCTATGGTCGTGCGCAATATCTAAATTTGCGTGAAAAAGAGCCTATTTCAAGGTGTTGCTAAGATTCTTTAAACCTAATTTCAACACAACCAACCTTTTGTGCCATGCATTTTAACTGCTTACTGAAAGAACAACCTTCTTCTATTATCAAGCCGTGGTACATACAGTTACTAGTTTACATATTAGTGTCAAAATGTGCTTTGAATCGCGCAGCAAGTGACATTTTCCTCCACAAAGGTAGTATGCCCATAACGGTACCCTGGTCCGAATTTTATCCCTCTGGAGATTACCCAGCGACAAGACTATGTATAGCTCAATAGTTCACGGACTAGCTCAGGAAATTATGCATTAACGAAAAGTATGCGATCCCTTGATCAATATCAGTCGTCCCATCACAGAAAGGACGATAAAAACGATGACGCACGTATTGATTGGACCCTTTAGTCTATCAACCAATCAGAAGCCGGGACGCTATAATGCGCCGCCCTTACTAGGGTCAGGCGAACTCACGTGGACAGGGGTGTATATTTAGCGACGCTCTTTGTGAAGAGCGCAAAGTTGGCAATTTGTCTTGCTGATTTTGCATTATTTTGTGCTATGACATGTTCTGAAACGATTGCATCGGCCATACAGGTTGCTGCACTTTGATTCGAGCTTTAGGTCTAAACAGTCGCAATGGCAACTTACAAGTCACGCGCAAGAAGTACGTACGGCTCTTGTTTGCATGCAGTTGAGCTTCTGCAAAGATTCCAGCCACCATACATGGCAGCCGTTTTCACCAAGTCATGCCGGCGCTTATGTTGCAATCTCAGCAAACAACTTGCAAGTGGTGTCCCTCTAATCTGTATCTTCTTGTATTTTTTGCAATACATTGGGTTACTGAACAAGGTCTTGTGGTATGCTGTTTTCCTTGTAATTGACTGCAAAGATTTGTGCAACCAATGAAGCTGTATATAAATTTTTTGATAGCTTTCATATTTGTGCGTTGATAGTTTTGCATTTTTTGCCATTGAACATCAAATTCTTGATGTTTTTAATATTCGAGAAGCCATTGTTCTGTTCAAAACACCTCGGGACGTGGTTTCCGACACGACGACAACATCACGCGCGCTGAGTGATTGAGAACGGCTTTTAAATGTCTCGACCAAGGGTGGGGTCTTTGTGTAGGGGGTGATACACAGTCCATGGAAACGGTATGACATTATCTACCACCCTGTTTGTTGCCTTCCACAAACAATGCGAGCCCTTCCCCCTCCTCTGTGACCGCCTTATGCTTATTTTGTCGCGCATTCGTTTGTTGGTGGCAATCGCGTCGAATCCATTATTCATCTAGTTCGAGTTACGAACACCCAGTCAGTGGTTTATTGTGGAAATTCGAGGACGTCGTCACCTGTAGCCGCCACAAAACAGTCCGAAGTTCGACTTAATATTCTCTTATCGACGATATCGCCTGCTTTTAGTGCGTCAAAATGCGGAATGCGAGCAATTTGCACGAAGCAGTTTTGTTATGCGAACACTTTCAGACGTTTCGACATTAAGTTTCAACTTTTTCCCAGTTGTTTTCGGCGTTGTTTGCGTCGCACATTTTATTGCTCATCAGCCTGTGAGCTTTGACCGGGTTTGCCACCTGCGTGACGTCATTGTCTCTCCCCACGCCGCGATAAACAATTCCGCTATGCAAGAAAAAATCTGGTATTTAGCCAAAAAAACGTTCTCCTATAGTTAATTTTGCGTGGATACACACGCCGACGCCCGATGAACGCAGTTTATCTCGGGATTGTGACGTCACAAACGCGCGTGCGAGTGTAGTTTGTTTTCCGCGATTTGTTGATCGCGTCCGCCTTTCGCTTGAACCCTGTTTACGCAAACGTGAAGTTGCATAACACCCCGTTACGGCACCAGAGTCCTTAATTGTTTAATATTTGATGGCAGTCGCGTTAACTCTTGCTTTTCTGCACACTTTTCCACCAGTTACGTGGTTTTGGCCATGTCCAACTTCCTGGATAATGTCGATTGTTTTCTTATTCTTGAAAGAATCTTGACTTTTTGCAACCAAGGTTTCTTGCCTACGTTGTTGATGTCGTGGCTTGGGATTTTCACGTGTTGTGTAATTTGATAATTTAAGGTTTAAATATATGTCTACACACGCCGTTGTTCCTCTCCAATACAACTGCACTGTTGCGCACAATGGCTATGACTTGTGTGGAATGTAGGAGCAACACGTAGTGGTATCGGTTCGTTTCCTACGCCTGAGTCAACTTTTACTGTCCAAGTCACTGCTTGATTTTAATTACTCATGATTGATAGCATGCTAGCCTTAAAGTGTAGGTCAATTTGACGTCTATTAACTGTGATGTTATTTGCATACATACAAACCCTGTTACAATCTGGAATTTCGGTCTCGAAATTTCCCAAATCAACATGTTTTTTTCTTAATGTCAAGTGGTTGATTTACATGATGGCGCCGAAAATGAGTTCCTCGAGGTCATTTTCAAGCACATGCCTTCTCGTGTACCGGCCCTTTGACCACCAATGTTTCGAAACAACACTTACACATTCTCCATCCGGCCAACACATGCCAGCAATTTCCACCAAGTCATGTTAGCGCTTATGTTGCAATCTGAGCAAACAACTTGCCAGTGGTCCCACTTATCAGTACCTGGTTGTAATTTTAGCCGGATGCTGTATTCTGCTTCGTGGTTAGTTCCAGGTAAACTGCTTGTGGGAAAAACTTTGGTGTGGTTGCGGAGTGACGGCCGTCAGTTATTTTGGGTTTGTTTGTCAGTCGCTTGTGTAATTTTAATTTTTCTCAGGCGCAAGGACATACATGTTATGTATGCCATGGCGCGTTTTCGAGTACAAAGTACTTTTTGTTGCTGATAATCAGTCCTCGTAAATGCGGCAACTTCTTTTTAGGTCTTCGTTGTGTTTGTGTTTCCCTTATCGGGTGCGCCCGAAATTCCCATTCCCTTACTTCAAAGACCATCTGGTTCACAAACCATCATCAAAAGATGCGCCTTGTGGGTGGGTCTGGCTGGCTGGCTCCGTGACGCTGTACATGGTGGCGTTTTGTTTTGAAAACCAAACCCATAACGTGGTGTCTGCCTTGCTATGAAACCTCACTATACCAGACGTACATTTGATTTCATTTGCCTTCATTGCCCTGTAATGTGATATTGCCAACCTGTTCTTACTTTCGGGATATGTTTCCGTGGTACATGTTGAAGTTGTCATGTGGTGGATGAAAAGATGATGAAATAAAATCTACGCAGCGACTGCCGTGGTATTTAAAACTTACAACAACATGTTTAGATTTGATTTTGACCAAAAAATCATTCTTTTCTATCGGATGCGTGAAGCAATCAACGTATATTTGGTAAACCGAGTTTTTATTCAATCTCTGTTCAGCAGACATCTTACATATTCTTGTGAAATGATGTTCAGCCGACCCCGTGGTTCGAATAAATTTTATTTCCGTCAGGTAGTGAACCGCCTATCTCCAACACCTTTTGCTTCGAGTAACTGGTCTGGATTTTCAGGAAACGCGCGACCCCTCGTCGGCAAACTCGCCCTCCACTGTCGCTCGATAAGTACTGTTCGGTTTCCTTCGCTAAAACACGTGAGTCATCCCAGAACGCCAAACGCGCGCGGTTTTGCGCTCAAATTTTGACTGCCACAGGCTGGTTGTTGAGATTTCCTGTTCGTACCACGCCGGTTTGTGTGGCAGAAGATATTTGGTCGCCGGTGAAATCACCTTGCCACGTGGTCAAAACTTTAACAATGTGGCATTGTGTTTTGTGAGGTTGTATAAGGTCCTTTTTTGCCGAGCAACTCGGCTAATACCGAAGAAATAAGCTTGTTTTGGGAATACAGAAAACATCCCAATAAACTGATTCGACTTCTTAAACCGAATTTTTGTTTTCTCTTTCGTATTATCTAGTTAGCCAGTCTAGTGTTTTCCTTCAGTAGCTCAAAAATTGCAACTGCATTGACACGGTTTACGCAGAAAATCGCTAGTTTTTTGTTTAAACTTCGTCGTTGTGGTATTTTGTTGGGCCCGCCTCTGTGAACCTTAACAACCCGAAGGGATGCAGTTAATTCAATATATCCATTTGGCTCCCTAATCATCCTCGTTAATTAATTGTAATGATGAACACGCGCATGTCATTTTCTCCTGTTTATTTCTGGCGGACAAGGAATGACGTAATAGGTTCTCTGTTATGTCATAAACGCAGGATACCGGATTCACCGGAAGACGTTGGTGTTCCTGTGCGCGCCTTCTTTGCGCCAATAATTTTAGTTAATAACGCTCAAGAGGTTCTTTACTGTGTTTACAATTCCGCCAACTCATTTCGTCTACAATTAATCAAGTTCTACGTCACATAGCGTTTGTTTGTGACGTAACAGATGTCGGTCCCGGACAGAACAAAGAACTCACGCCGTGCTTTCTGATGCGTGACAACCAAAGCGGTCAAGCGTGCTTATAGGGTCTCCCTTTTGCGACATTGTTGACCTTGGTGTCTGGCTGCTGCGAGACTATCCTTCGTTCACGATAAGTAGGTCAAAGGAGCTTTCCGAGGCGAGGCATGCAACAGTGTAACTTATTAAACCCGTTTCGCTAAAAGAAGTATGTTAATACCCTTTTAATTGTAAAATGGTGTAGAGAAAAAATCATTAATATGTTCGAGTCTTGGGGCTTGTAAAGCGAACGTTGCGACTACTTTGGGTTCCATCCTTACTTCACCGTCAACATTTGTCCAAGACTCGCCGGTGTAACCTTTTTACTGGCGATGAGGTGATAGCAGTGTAATCACATTCACCCTCTAACCTCTTCCTGTCTGTGCGGTGAAAACGAAGCGTGTCAAATTGTATCCGGTCGTACTCGGGCAGATTCACCTGTTACTACTTCCCGTCAAAAATTACCTTCTTCCTTGTACAAACTTGTATTCAAAATGGCAACTGGCCCTTTTCAAGGGGAAACCTTAAGTTTATTTTGCTGGTTGAAGCAAAGGGCCGTTTTTAATTAGTATATTGTAAATAATCTGAACAATATACAAGCAATGGAGTCAATAATATGCTTGCAGTTCATTTTTAATCCAACAATATTAGGTAGTTCACGAAATGATGCAGAAAAGCCTCTAAAACGTCATGAACACTGTGTGGCGGTTGCCTCGTGTTGGACAGCGAGCACACGGCGATTAACCGGCTTACTGTTTAACTTGTATGACCTTAACGCTATGCACACATGCCCTCGCATTCCGAACATTTCCGTTCGATCCGAGCAAACTATCTTTGGCCGTGCTGTCAGTAACTATGAAGAGCATTGGTCTGGCTATGCCAGTATTTGGCTTTTGTTGGTTTGCTGTACCTGTTGGTTTAAGTTGTAAAAACCCACACAACTATACATAATTCCAGTTACAACATGCTGTTGTTCATTTAATAAAGAACACTATGGCAAGTGCGACTTTCTTTCAGTTTAAAATGTAACCACGAACAGTCGAATTTTTCCCTATCGTGTTTTCAAATGTGAATGCTGATTCTCCACACACTCTAATTACAATACAAGAGTTGTCCGGGCGCGTATAAGTAGTGTGAAGTGTCATATGAAACATTCAAGAACTCATCTAATGGGAGGCTGTTTGGCTGTTGGTGCTTTTCACACTAACATTTTCTCAATTGATTTTTATTTGTTCGATATCATTACGAAACACGGTGATTGAGTAGTCTGGGTCTGTTGCTTGTTTAGTCATTCTTATCCTTGTCTTATTTTATAATCTTATTTAAATTCAATTGGAAACCATGAAATTAAATTTCTGTTTCGGTGGTAGGTGCAACAAAAGCACATGGTGCAAACAATTCGGTTTGTAAGTTTCCCATATCTTCCTTTACTGTTTTTGATGATATCATTGAAATCAAAACACTGCCGATGCATTTCGAAAACGCCCCCAGTCGTTTTTGACAGTTCCTCATTATAACCATAACGAAACTGTGAAAAACTTTATGAGCATAAATATAACTTTTCTTAAACGTTTTTGGATTCATTTGTGCGATTTCATGACTCATTTAATTTGGTTCCTTGTTGGGCGTCTGATCGCTGGAATATATACACATGGAAATTTCCATTACACTCTGCCCCGCCCTTGGGCGCCCGATTTCTTGAGAGTGGTTTGTTCATGGCTAACTTCGGGTAGCGCGAACTGTTTGCTCTCTTTAATGGAAACGTAAATATTTGGGCGTTTCTAGCGTCTGTTTTCGTGGGAAAAGTGTAACATTTATTATAGGCGCAGGATGAATTTAGCCCGTCCAACACCACGTACCAATGCCCGGGTGACTAAAATGCCTTGGTATATATAAAAACCTCCATGTTTGGCGATTTTTACGCAAACAGTTAAGCGTCAATAATTTTCCTACTTTTGTACTCAATTATTTTCACTTTTTGTTGCAGTACATTCACAGCGCCAACGTCATCCACCGAGACTTGTGCCCGTCTAATGTCTTCGTTAACGTGGACACTCTAATGGTGAAGATCGGAGATTTTGGCGTTTCCAGAATATTCGACTCCAACTACAAACACACGGTAAGTGTCCGAACATGTATTGATGATTGTTTCGTAACGACTTACGTCATAACACGTAAAAATGATTTTAAGCGAGATAAACACCAATATAGAATATTCAAATAAAATCCTCTGTGTGACACGCAATTATGACTAACACAGTGTCGTACAACCCATGACGTTCGCAGTTAAACCTTGAGGACAAAGAGACTTATAATGTCCCTAAACCAAGTTATAGACACGTGCTTCTAAACGTATCAAACTGCAAACACGAAATGGTAACATGATAATATATATGGAGGTCAGTCGCCCCGCTGTACATTTATTTAGTATCTGTCTCTTTGCAAACGTTTCAGTATGAGAGGTTAAATATAGGTTAATGTTTCGTGAAAATGACCCTCAAAAAAACTACGCCAGCCGATGTAAGCAGTGGTGATCTAGCGCGGAAAGAACCAGTCCGCATAAATTATTGAAGTTCGAATGACTCATTTCGGGAAACCCAACCCCGTGTTTCGTTGTGCTTTTAAGTCAATTTCACCTAAAATTATGATTCCTCCGTTGAGTTTTCGCGAACAAAAATGGATTCCACGAACACTTAAAGAGTATGATTTTTGTGAAACCAAAACCAGCGAAGCATGACATTTGTGGTTGGTTTAAACACCAGAGTGAGTACACGTCAAAACTGGTTTATGGTTGTCGGTGAATCAATATCCTATTTACTGGTTTAAAGTCTTAAGAACTTTTCTCCGGCATTTTTGTCACCATATTCACCAACCACAAGATTAATCCAAAAACCTCAAGAATGCAAACGTCCGACATTTGTTTGTTGTTCCAACCAAACAATCCGCCGCTATTGTCTCCGCGACAATACGCTCGTTCGCAAACTACGCCCATTGCTGACTGTTAACGTTTGTTACGTAACAGAGGCTCTTATCGATGGCCGAATCTACGACGTCATATCAAGCACCGGAGATCTTGTTGCACCCCCATCACTACGATAAATCCATAGATATCTGGGCGTTGGGATGCATCTATGCTGAGATGTTATCAGGTAAATCCTAATAGGTGTGGATTGATGGGGGAGGGGCCGTATTGCCTTAAAAGTGGTTTGTTCTGTTTATTTTTAAATGTTTAAAAGAAAGGCCTTTGTTCAAAAATCTGTTATTAAATTACACAGTTAATGCCATAGAAACTGCCATATTACAGAATTAGGATACCTTTATACAGAAGAAATGTAAAAGGAATCGATTCGGAAGTTCGGATTCGTTGCTAAAACGAGCCGCAAACAATTCGATTAGAAAGCTCCGGTTTTACTTCTGCACTCCTTTAATTGGCTGTTACCCGGTCACGTGCCTGACAAACCGGCGTAACCCCAGGTCATTACGACTGCCCTGGTTTTAAATAGCCGCCCAATACGACCTCCCTGTCGTTTGTTTTAAGTCGTTCGGTTGACGTCTTTGTGGTATTTACTGCACCCATTACGCCAGTTGTTGCAAAGCTGCTTGAACGGGTGTGAAGATAGTTGTTAGTTGTACCGCATTGTGCTGTGAAAACGATCATTAAATTTCTTCTCGGTACCAACAAGAACGCTTTCGAATTGTTGCAAGCTTTTATTTATTTCATCGAAATGTTGCAAATGCACGGGCAAACGTCCTTGAGAAACAGAACAAAGCCAATTGTGGATTCTAACTACCGTGCATGGTTACCGAGAAATTTTTGAGCCCCATGACGACCTTGAGATGACCTTCCCCTCACTAAAACTTAAATCGTTGCTGGCAAAGCGCCCGTGCAAACATTAATCACCCTTAAACACACGTAGTCAGTCAACTGTACATGGGTGCCATTGACAGCAATAAAATATACGGGATTTATCGATGTATGTTTGCTGTATGGTGGAACATAAAACGCCCCACTATATCCGATCATGATGATGATATACGGGCAACTCATTGGACAGATATTAAGTAACCTGCTGCTCCGGCAAACATATTTGAATTATTGAACTGAGAAACGCTCACTGGTGTGTTTGAATTTGATTTTACCTTTGGGTTTTATAAAGACATGATTTCATACACAAGAGGGGTAGATGGAATTAAATACTTCACGGCATCGTTTGCGCGCTAGTTTTTACAAATATTTCCATGTAAGTACGATAAACATAGGATTGTGTCGTCATAAAGCTCTTTATTCGGTGACGTAATTTGTCTTTTGCTGTCGGCGAGATTCGGAAACATTTTACGGTGAATTTCGAGGCCTCAAATATTTTCTTGTGAGGACCAAGTGCAAAAAATTCGGATGAAACAACTCGCCATCAACAAATCAGCGGGGGCAATTATCTGTCGTCGAAATGTTAACGAGGCACGAAACCGCCACTCCAGCAACTTGTTCTAATTAAGATTAACATATCACGTTGTGGACGTCACCAATTTTGTGATAAAACGCGTACAAATACGGTGCGCTGATCCGCTGTTACCCCTATGAGACATAATTACGTTGTCATCTTAACCAATTTTGCCACATTTGCTTGTAACTGCTGTAAGTCCACACTCATAACAAATTCTGGTGGGAAAAGTTGAAGGAAATCTATTTTTATTCGCGAGTTCATTGTTTTGCCTGCAGACTGACATTAAACTGTGTGGTAAACACTATTCTTATGTTAGCTGCAAAATGTCGCTCGAATGTTCAATTTGATTGACAAATAAGCCCTGCGAAATGTTGACAGTTGTTGTCGTTTGATGGGGAGGTCGCAACATACGTGTGATGGCAAAGTGTTGGCGTATCCTGCGGAGTTCAAATGACTGAAAGGGAAGCGCGATGCCGAGCTGTGCTTTTGAAAATAATCGATCACATTTTACTGCTTTTGCGGCGTGTTTCTGTTGATGGAAGTTGCGTAACACTGCCTTTGAAATTAAAAACATTTTAATCATGTCTAGTGAGATAAATATAAGGATATTTTGGGCGATGAAAGAGCACCAGGGTTCGATTGCATTTTGCTACGCAATGCGTGCCCAGCTTTTGCAAAGCATTTTTTTTAACAAGACATTCTACACCACTCCTTAACCTAGTTATCCTGCACAACGGCACAGTCGCTCAGTCTGAAACCTTAAAATGGCACATGGTGCAACAAGTTGGAACTACATTCGGTTCTCTTCGCAGTTTCCTCAGAACTAAATCGGCGCGTTACCATTCCAGTAAAATAGATTATCGTTTATTCTAATTGCTTCCAGCTGCCGCGCGGTTGCGCTTAGCTCTGCTTCTTATCGGTTCAAGTGGGTTCATTCGCGACAAACGAAATGCATTTCACACGGTGTCCGTTTGGGGTTCACAACATTAATTTCTGTGATCCGAAATATAATGATAAAAAATTTTTTCGCCAGGGGTGACAAAAACAAACCGACCTTGTCACCACTGGCAAAAAAAAAATTCTCGTATTATATTTCGCTGCGAAACAACAAAAATTAATGGCATGACGTAGTCACAGCAGGTGCAAATTCACCCAGAAACGTAGGTACAAATATTTTTAAACGCTGTAGGCGTCACACACGCCAGGTTTCACTCACGGGGAGGTTGATGCATTGATGCTTCGACCTGTCGCCACACCATCAATGTAAATCTGCCGCTGAACTCGCTGGACACACAGCCGACAATTGTCAAACATATGGTCACATGTGCTTGACCTTGACGCTGTTTTGAAGGTCAAAAAGACGCGTCAGCGCGCCGAGTCACCTAATTGCACAGGGCAGACGGTGGTCACTTTCGAAACGGCCTCCGCCCTCCCGTGCGAACAACTTGTTTCAGTTAAATGCATACGCGTGAAGGGGTGGTTAAAATACTTGGCATGTTTAATTGCGGCCTCGTTTGCTACAAGAAGGTGGCACATTCTAAATATTATGCTCGCGTAATAGCGGAGTTTCACTTGGCCAAAAATTCAAGCGGATTTTTTGCTAGTTTCTGCTCGGCAACCGCCATTCGTGGAAATCTGGGGCGTCTCGCCTGCAAACACTATTTTATTATGGGGGAAAACCTAATTATTTTTGAGCAAATTGATATAGGAATTTAAAATTATTTCAAAATTTGTATTTCCATTTGCAGGAAAACCACTTTTCACCGGAAGCAATCCCTCGGAACAATTGGAGCAGATAGTGGGAAGTGTGTCTGTGACATGTGGCAACTGGCAAGGTGCCATGGCCGCCGCGTGCCACGATAGTGACTGTTGTCGGTTCCACTCGGATTTGGGAAATCGAAGCAACGAGGGTCGACCCCGCACGCCTCTCGACGAGTTGGTTCCAGAAGCTTCGAATATCGGTAAGTTTCCTTTTTTTCCTGACCATACAAGTGTTGCGGTTTTCCCGCCCAATCAGTCAAGTGCTCCGCCCTGATTCGTGCGAAAAAACACGAAAATTCAGTTGATTTTCGTGGAAATAAGGTCAAAAAGCGGTCATGTCTTAAAATAGCGCAGTTGAGGACGTGTCGTGTCGCATTGGTGGGTGTTCGAACTGAGCTTTCAAGGGCAGTTCAACGTCGCGTGCGTTAGGCAAGTAAACCTATTGACCTTACAGCATCATGCAATATTCAGGAGAACAGCAGCTAACCCAATATCCTCGTTAATGAATATCCTGTGGCGCTTCCACCAGGTCGTAAGGGCAGACAAATTTTGTTGGCGAACAAACGGACCTTGTTGTCATGTAACCCCCTGTGTTTCAGTTTCTTGAAATCACACAGATTTCTCGCTCTCGCTTCAGGGCATACTCACGAATAAAAGATAAAATATGAAAAGATTTACGTTTAATTTGAAAAGTAGCATGCTGAAACCCCGTTACTGCGCTGCTGAAAGGTTCTAAGAAAAAATATTCATTTTTCTTAATTGCGCTGTTTCGTCACAATGCCATGCTTCGAAACTTCGACGCGTTTGGAGTAGGGTTAGATTTAAAGCGGGTTGAAGCCGATAAACTGCGCAAACGGTTCCGTTTAATGTACATATTATGTTGAGGGGATTGTTCACCACCGCGTCAACACTTTCTCGTTAGTTCGCAGAAATCGTAACACCCCCTCAGTATCGTATCAATATTTACCACTAGGCGATCTTCTCATGACGTTTCTACAAAAAACAAAGGGTTATACTTCCTCCCGACCAATATACCAAGTGGAAAACCTGATCGTGGCCTGGATATCCTGGCTTGGAATCCCGGTGTGGTCAAAAATATGTACCAGATAGAAATTATACAGTAGGCCGTAATTTCGCGACAAATTTCTTAAGATGTGCGCAGTCACTAGAAAAACGACCAACTAAAAAAGCCACTTAAAAAACTTTCTGCGCGGTTACAGCGTTTTTTTCGCATCGTTTTTAATTCTTAATGACAAGAATATACCCTACACAATGACGTTTTGGTATTTGACCAGAATTTTTCACGTTGCTGCACCAGCATATGTTTGTAATTTACCGTCAGCTTTTGAGGCACTTTTCAACGCGGAGATATGTATCTGCGTCGCTGAACCGAATGATTTCTTGCACACATCGTTTATGTAGCGGATTAGCTGCAACGCGCCGTCTCCTCCAATCTGTTTGTATAAAACCAACGGAGAACAATGTTACGCCCACCGCCGTTTGTAAATTCTACTCGTAAGCTGTAAACAATCGAAGTTGATTCTGATGATTCCATGTAAATCATATTCAGATTTTTTCACGAAGTTTGTGAAAATTTTTTTGTTTAAAACATTACTGTTCGTGGTGTGAATATAAACGCTGACTGTCGAGCAGAGAAAATCTGTATTTGTTGTCATGTGGCGAACGTTTGCATAAGCAAACCGTGCAAACCAACATGTCTGCAACAAATTGCATTTTCGTAATACCGGGGAACTGTGGGTTAAGGCACAGGGCGGAGTTTATTGCTGTGCTATGTTGTGAAACGCCCGGTTTCTCTGAATAGTTTACACCAAGTTTGTTTGTGGCAACACAGTAAACTCATCTCGCTTCTTTAACGGCACCCTTCCAAGAACGGTTAGCCGATCGATCGATGCGATTGTTACGTCGTAATCTGGTCGCAGGCGAGTTTCTTTTGACTATATTTGTGATCATAAACACCGTGAATTTCTCTTAGTTTTCTGATATGTTATAAATGAACCAACCATGAAATTTTCTTACGCCGAGGTATACAATGGGTGATTCTTATTTTATTGTTCGGAGAACAGTAGCTGACTATACTGAACGCACTTGACATTGGCGCTAGTAAAACCGAACGAGAAATGTGACCTGATTATGGAGAATCCACACCTAAATCCCTACCACACCTCACACCACACTGAAGCAGAATACCAATTATGGCATTATCTGTTCTTTATTGCGTCACAATGCCTATTAAACTGTGTCGAATTTAAAACAATCGGTTTCCTTTGTCCGCTTGTAATTTAGTTTAAACAGTAGCTCGGAGATTCATTACAGCTTATTAGTGTGGGTGCGTGTGTATAATATTTAGGTTGAAGTTTCTTAATCTCTTCTAATCCATTCAAACCTAAATAGAATGTTACAATAAACAACAGCAATATGAATATGCTGAACATTGCAGTTTCATGGCCCACAAAGGTGTTTGTGACCGATGGCCTGTTTATTTCTACCCCTCGAGAATAATTTGCATTCATATTTTCCGTGCACAACAACATTGTTTGTCATGTTGGCACTGAGGCATGGCGCTTGTGGATTAAGGCAGTAATTAGTCTGTATTGACAGTAGCAGCCGGCAAAATTGCGCATGATGGTTCTGGCCGCACAGAAAAACAAGGTGTTTTTCCAAGAACCATTTGCATTGCAGGCCAGGTCCCTTGCTCCAGTACAAGATAACCTCGATTATTTGGCAAACACAGTGCACCGCAGTAGATTTGCTCTGCACTTTATTTCCTCGTAACAAGCAGGCGGCGGTGTCCCGCACTCATTTAACAAACTCGGTTCTGCGTAGTAGGGACGTGTGTGTGGTGATTGTGAGGTCACAAAGCAACGTTGCGAGTTAAAACCCGTTTGCTTTGCGGGTTGGTTGCTTGAAAGTTTTTACAGCTGTCGGCAAAACAGGTTATGAACTGCAATTACGATATTTTTCTCGTAACTCGCTTTTCATTTCTGGAAGCTGAATCAACACAGTGATGGGACGATAACCCCCATTTACTCAAAATAATGTTGTTGTCTCGTATAAATTTAATGTGTTATGATGTGTTCATATTGAATTCATAAGTTTTATTAGTGATCGCGTGCGTAAAATCTGTAATGCAAACTAAAAGGTGCGATAACGCAACAGTGCAATAATGCATGGTGGCGTCATTTTAATGAGTAGTTAAGGTAAAACTTATGCTATATCCGGTTGTACTTTGTGTCGGTGGGCAATTTTATGGCTCCGAGCTCAATTGGTTCTCCTTTGCACGAACATATGCAGTTTGCACCCGGCAAATTTGCTTGCAGCTTACACCCCTCACTAGAAACTGTTTTCAAGCTTTTGTACTTTTATTGAAAAAATATCATGTGTGTAACATCCCCCTTTTTATCTCTAGGCGCCAACCTGTTACGTCAGTTGCTCACCTTTGACCCCGCTGACCGCGTGACGGCCACCGACGCCCTCATGCACCCCTATCTTGTCCCGTACGGCCGTCCGAACGACGAACCGGTTTGTTTGTATCCGTTCAAGTTGGAAGATGAGATGGACGATTACACCATGAGTGAATACAGGGTAAGAGATTTCACCACATGGAGTATGGACGTTCTGGCGATGACACTAGCAACTTTGTGTGTCGAAATATAGGTCATGTCTTACGTCTGTATGTAACTTACACAAGATATAAACATTTACTCCGTTATCGAAATCAACTCTACTCCCTTGGTAATACTTTGGATGTTGCATCCGAGAGATAGCGTTTTGAAATTCCACAACCCATTGTCGTCAATCAAACATTGCATAATTAAATAGCCTCTCAATCTGTTTCATCTGGCAATCCTTTTAATACAGCTTGTGGTAAGCGCCCTGATTGATGTTGCTCGCTGCAACTTGCATGCGGTTTTTCCCTGCAAAGGTGAACTTGCGGGTCGCCAACGATTCCGCGTATTAAATCACGTGACCGTTCGGTACCAAGTACTGCGCAGGGCGCGAAATTTGTGGCGCCGGGTTTGAAATTCACGCTTTGTTGAACAAAAAGTAGGCGGCCGAAAGGGTTGGAATAAGATATTATTAATATCGGCGATAGTGTGTGATAGAGAGATGGCTTTCATCTCAGACATTGTAATTTCCCCGTTTTGCCCATCCCGACCCAGGCCCCTCCCGCGTCACAAATAAGCGTCTGTTGCGTCACACACCTATCATTGTCTCGTCGCATCTGCTGCGCTGGGTTTATCGTTTGTGATTATCGTATGTGTGTACGATATCTAAAGGCGATAGGTATTTTAGCCAACGTCGCTCAAATTGAAGTGTTGTGAATATGCAGACATTCCCATGTACTTCTGTTTATTACATGCCCATATTTGGATCGCATTCATGTGACGACTTGTCATGATAAGAGTGTAGTTATTGAAAAATGATTGCACTCACGAAAGGATTATGATCGAAGTCGCCTGGAGTGTTGGAAAGTTGTTTGGATGATTTCTTGTGCATTCACACCGTTTCACATTTCCACAACCGTTCGAAACATGTTTATTTTCACAGTTTTTGGGTTAAAATGCGCTCATTGGGGGAAACCCTTAGGGCCGATTGCGTGTATTCCCACCCAATATTTATTCTAGAATGAGCATTTTGTTTGCTTGGTCATCTGACAGCCTGTACTAATTGCTACTAAGTAACTCATTCTAGCTGCAAAATACTCAGAGCGTATAATCCTAAAGTGAAAACCAAAACTATGACTCATATTAAATTTCCATTCTTTCGCGCAGGAAATCTTGCACGACGCCACGTCTGTGACCAACAGCCCCCCAAGTAGCGACCACTCCGAGCAACCAGGGGACATGAGCGTCGAAGATGGAGGGTGTCAGTCGGTAAGTAGCTTTCGTGCGATTGTAGGATATTTTGCAATGTTTTCTGCCTTCTGTTAATTTTCAAATATTTGCCGGTTTCTAAATACCAGCGCCCGTTGCAAAATTCCAGTAAACTGACGTTTTTCGAGTTTGTTCGCTAACAATGGTCCCAGTATGACGCACACATGCTTTCAGTTACGCAACAGTAACTGTTTAACTGCGGAAGGAGCGAATACCTTGAAAAGTGTGCCCTTCCCTCCCATTATTGCGTCACTAGAGCTGAAGGTTTGTTGAGGCCTTCACGTCAAATTTGTTTGTGGCGTAACAATAGGCGTTGTGCGCATTAAGAATGCTTACTGGGTGGTTTGTTTGTTGATGCTGACACGACCATCACATGCACGTTGCGGATCCACAAATGCAAAAATCCAGTATGTTTTGATTGAGGCAAACGGCGAAATTTTGTGCGCCTAGCATTGCGTTGTGTCTGGCTTCATGTGTTGCCTAAATAAGCGGGAAGGATAAGTAGATTTCGGTAATTTAAACCAGTACTGGGTTAAGCATTTAAAAGAGATTTGGCGCCACAAGTACGTGTACCACGTGATTACTTATAACCCGAAGTAACCTTATTGTTTATTCAAAGTTTACGACTTTATAACCGGTAAGAATTTGTTTCAAATCTCTCGCAACTTGACACAAACAATTTGAACGCCAGAAAGTCTTGTGGCGTTGAACACCTGCGCAGTCTGCCCAGTACCATTGTCCCAAACCCGACATAAGCGGTTTCTTCATTAATCAACGGATTTGTGGTTTACTTTTGCAGAGGGCATCGGCGAAGAACTCACTTTGTCCGAACGACAGCTGCAAGAACCTGCTGGCTTTGGTGCAATCAGAGAACCTCAGCAACACAAGCTCTCACAATGGTGCTATTACTGTAACCGAGTCTGAAGCCAGAACCATGGCCTGTGATTTTGACTACGGAGTTCAGGTGAGCAATGCTATTGTTTGTTAATTATGACGTAAGAAATATAAGTATTGTGATAACTCCTTGGGCACATTTATTCTTACAACCGACGCCTACATTAAATTTACATCAAGGAAAGAAAAAAGCTTGGAAAAAAATAACATCTAATGAATTTCTCAAAGTTCTTGACAATCAACAACAAATGAAAGTTGGAATATAAACAAAATACTTTGTGACGTCACAGATAAACGACGGATCAATCAACCGTGACCGAATGTGCCCGGACTTCCAGCCGATCAGTTCGAACACTGATTGTTTTGATCCTTACAAGTGGGATGTATCAAGGAGGACGGAAAACGAAACCGCCTCCACCCCTAAGATGCCCTTCACTAAAGTCGTTGACAGGTAAACCCCCTAATGACTGGTTTGTGCGAGTGAGCTTGAGCGTAGCATATCTTTAAAACTGTAAAGGAAATTCCCTCTCAGATGTATATGCCGAGTAATTTCGTGAAATTAATTTAAAAGGTAGAAGCAAACATTATTCCAACGCCAGGAAATCATCACATACTGATGGGATGCGCAGTAAATCCGCAGGCACAAACCACAAAGACACGTTAATTACACTTCGAACACAAAACGTCTTTATTCGGGTTAACCGATGGGGAGAATACGTGACAAAACCTACGTCAGTTTCAACACTTCACTGAACCCTTCGTATTTTTTTAGTTCTCAAGACCCTGGGTCAGATCACGGTTATCATTCGAGCTATTGTTCTTCCAACATGAGCCATGGCAACGGGAAAGGATGTCACCCTCACTCCCTGTGGAGTCTCTCCTCTCCAGACGTCTCGATCGACCACGAGAGGACGACATCCGGACACAGAGCATCCACTCCCGACCTCTTGTCTCCAACTCTCGTAGAGTCAGAAGGTATGACGTCATTCACGATATGTTTAATAAGGGGATGTTAAAAATCTGCACTATTTTCATATTTTGTTGTCATGATATCCCAGTTTGTATTTTATAGTATTGGCAAAAATCAGCTGTAGACAGATTAAAAAAACTACAATTGTTTTATCGCAGAACTTTCGGACCGCCACTCACCGACCACAGTCACCGACGCGCGACCCGGCGATCACGAGTCAGGCAATCGACGACGTCACAAAGACGAGCTCTCTAGTCGCCACTACAGTCACCATTCGTCTTCTCTCTACCATCACCACCATCATCATCACCACCACCATCACCACAAACATCACCGGTAAGTACATTTGATGAAGTCACAATGAGCCTTATTACGTTGTAATAACGTTGTGTTACGTCCCACAGACACAGCAACCGCCACAGTTCCTCTCAGTCCCAAGCTGCCAACGCAATCCGAACCAGTAGCGGAGAGGCAGATCAATCCTCCAACGGCGGGAACAGTCGCTGCCACCAGAGGCGCTGTGTGGTAACTGACACCGTTCCGGAGGTGGCAGAAGAAGGCCAGGCTCCGTCGGGTGGCGCCGAACCAACCGAGAAGTCCAAGACCAAGAAAGAATACAAAAGTTCAAGCAGCGACAGCGACTCGAACCAACGTTTCACACATAAAGATCTCGACCCTACGGAACGTTGTAAGAAGGAAGGCAAGGCTTGCCGCTTCGGTAAGAAGCCTTGCAAGAATCGAGTAAAATCGAGCACGGCCGACAGCGGCTTCAGCGAGTCCAGTGACGTGAAATTTGAGACTCCAACGCCATCTAGCAGCGATACGACGAAGCGGACTCGCACGTGGTCTGACGTTGGCGCCGCGAAGAAGGAAAGTGGCAACATTTGTTCTATCATCGACGGTCTGTTGAAAAAATCCGGAACATCCGCCAACCGACAAAGCATCCTCCAGCGAATCCGTAACTTCTCTGGAGAGCGCGGACTCGACAAATCCCTAAAACCTCCTCAGAAATGCTCCTCACCGGAGGCGTCCCGCACTCACGTTCCACGGGAGCAACTCGAGTGTCCCTTCTAGACCTCCTCATCCAATCCCCCCCTCTCTTGTTCCCGCGCACGCATCTGGTCACGTGGTGCTCATAGTGAATGTAGATAAAAGCGGTCTGTGCGCGGGGAACTCCCTTATTTCGTGGCGCGATTAATTTACTATCGCGTGACGTCATAAATGAAACTTCGCCGATTCGAGTGTGCAATTTCTATTGGTGACGCAACGCTTAGCTAATGTGTGAGTTCGCGCGCGCGTTTCATGACGTCACTGTCAATCTTTGCACGTGACTTTATCCGCATTCGTCACAACGCCTCTTGCACGCCACGTCTAATTGTGACGTAACAAGCGAGTTTATGTGTCGTTTAGTTTGTTTGTTTGTTGTAGTCCAATTGTTAATCTCGACTATATGCGTTTGTTTTAATTGGTACTGGTGACGCGTTTTTGTGTATTTTTAATTGTTACGTCATAATCTAGTTAATGTTGGACGCCCGTTTGTGCAAACGTGTTTTTGTTTTTTTGCTGCAAAATGCTTTCCTTGCTTTATTGCATCTGATGTTAAATTTGAGCAAGTTTCACTGCAACTTACAAATAATTTAATTGCGTTGATGCGCTTCGCTGGTTTTCTTTGTGCTGGTTTCAGAAACTTCTCTGCCAACAATCTCATCTCAACGAAGCGACTTTTTGTGACATCAAATATCTTTAAATTACTAATCGTTAAGCGAGCTAAAGTTTTTATTTGTCATTTTTGACTCTTCGCAACTCCCTCTAAAACATCAGCCGTAGTGCGCTTCTTTCCAGCGTCGCGATACTTCCTTGTGACGTCATAAGGAAATTGGAGCTTTAGTGTCGCGACGGTGAACCCCGTCTGCCGAAATACGTTTCCTGTGTGTGTGTTTTCGCGCGTGGTTTTATTTTGAAAACCTCTTATTTGTGCGTTTGTCCCTCTCCGCCGGCTTAGGCTTTTTATTTATGCGCCTCACCTACTTATTTTAACGCCTCTCTCTCTACAAGCTGGTACCCGCCTGTACGTCGCTCTTACGTCATACATGATTACGTCACGCCAGTGTTTTTAGCATTTTATTTATTGCGTGGCGGGCGCGCTCGTCGAATACAAACGGCTTGATAACGAAATGTTTGTGCGTTGAATTGATCCCAAGGAAAGGTTGATGACAGAATTAACTGAGATTTATATGAGGAAATGAAGTCTCCGTAGTTTAAAAATTTAACCGTAAATGTTGCAGCCAAGGAAGCGATGTAATGTTGTTGTTGGCAGCTTAACTCTCAAACAAATGGCAGAGCGCCCTATATTTTAACTGGACATTTTTATTTCCTATTTAACTGGACTTTGACTGGGTTTTTGATATCCCTGTTGCAGTTCTGCACGATTTTTAATCAGGCAATTTTAATCACTAATTCCAAATAAACGTTCATACAGTTTGTACTTTGGACATCAGTGATTTGTATTTAGGCAAAAAGCACGAGGCCCTACACTCAATGAATTTACGATAGTCATTTTAAGTTCGCGTTCAAAAATCCAATAGAGTTGAACGTGAAGGCAGTCAAAAATTAACAAAGCTCATGCAATAGGTTCTGATTATTACCAATAAACTTGTTTGTTACGTCATATTGCGAGTCTTAGTTAAGCATATTTGTCGCTGTCGCATGAAAATACAGTTGTACAAATTACGTTGTGCGACAATGAGGCTATACATGTTGACACAGAATAGTTGGCCCAAAACATTGAAAACAACAGTCTCATTGTTTTTTTAGGAAGGAAAACCAATTGATTTATTTTGATATATAAATCACTGTATGTTTGCTGTGAAGACCTTCGCATGAAAGCAACATAAATTTTGGCCCAACAAAGCATTTCGGTTGGACACCACTGTTTTAAGTGAAAAGAACTTTACTTTTGCTAAAGGAAAATCCTCTCATTAAAAACATTGGTTTTTCCCTGCTGAAATGTTGGCATTACAGAATCAGGAAATGGAGAAGCCGATCATTCGAAAAGACGTTTCTTCCTAGCAGTAAATCCAAAAAACACCTCACAGCAGGTGGCATTCTCGTACCACATATAAGACTGTGGCAGGAATTAGGAGGGCTTGAAAAAAACTAGAAGCCCTAGTAATTATGCAGGAAAAAGAAATGTCGGCGGCAGCATGTCACGCAAGAGACTGCATGGAGATTTTCCACTTGTATATGGAGCGCACTTAATTACGACATTATGCACATAGACGCAACCGCCAGAGTCATTAAAACGGCGGGAAAAAAGCATATTTGTACGTTTATGAAATCGTCTTCAGAAAATCTATGAGAGTTTCAATTTATTATAAATGGCGTTTTGTGTGTGCTTGGATTTCCTTTGTTTTGGTAGTCAATGCTTTTAACGCTATTGGCAGTTTTTTTCGGAAATAATATCAGTGTGGTAATAAGTTCAAAACGAGCACACCTTTCCTGAAACAACCAAACACCCCATTGACTTTTGTTGAACATATAATGTTGGCCTGACGAACTAATGGGCAGAGTTGACAGGGTAAACAAGGTTTCCGGGTAAACAACAGACATGGAATGCTTGATTATGTGGTTTATTCATTTTCAATGATCAACTAACATGGGTATTGTGTAAGCTGCAGACAGATGGCCACTGTTTCGACCTAAAAGGTGTCATCAGTGCAGCTTGTGTGACTTTCAGACGACTTTGCCGACCAAACGACCAAGCAAAGTCTTCCACTTTGTGGTGGGTATGTCCAGACAAATTTTAGCTGGAAGAAAGTTCCAAGCGCACCAACAATATGTGGACAGGTTACAATCTTGGTCGTCGCACAAGATGAGTAAAGTATAGCATTAATAGTGTTAATGGCGTTAGTAATCTTGATTGTTAATAGTCTTGGCAGCCTATAGTTGTAATATGCATTTTCAGAAACACCGCAATAAATCCTGCACACTGCAGTTTCAAGCGAAACCAAAGTTTTGAAAGCGGGAAGTCCCCTTAATAATTACTACCGATTTTTTACCAAAAGAAGGATATAAATGCTTGATTATTAGGTGAAACCACCAACAATTCACAAAAATAATTTTCAAATTTTTTTCGTGTTAACAAACATAAACTCACGGACGTGCTATGAATTTTGGCCGCCGCGCTCTTTTTGTGTTTCCGCAGAACACAAGAGGAACTGGCAATCTGGCATCTGTGCCGTAGAAACAAATAAAAGTGCGGTGTGTCTGTAACAAAAAAATTGAGGGTTGTTTAGTTTGGTCTGAATAATTCCGAAGTATGGCTGACGAGTAAGTACCTTATCTCAACAGTAATAGAGTAATACACAAATATTTTAATTCGTTTTACTGTGTTTAAGAAGAAAAATTCATTTTCCTGTGTTTAAGAAGAAAAGTTGTTTTGCGATGTTGAAATATTTGTTGGTGGGAAATGATTTCCAGCACATAGGAGTATCCTTGCTCTAAAGAGTGATTACTTCTAGCAAAATAATATTGGTTTGTAGGGCGTTCTTTAAACGTCTACACAAAATACTAACACTGCCGTATATCTGACTCCTGATAAAAAGGCTACCATCTAAACCAAAGTTAATCTGTCAGTTTAATGTATAAATAAAAATCGCACAAGTATTACAACAAAACGTTACAAACCACGCGAACTAAAGTTTATGTCTGTTTGGCTTGAAAATTATCGACTTAATGTCTTGACTTAATAACTCTAAAATGACTCTCCGTGACTCTATGTTTCTCTATATTTCTCTATATTTTACCCAAAGATGTGTGGCTTATATAGAAAATGCATACAGGGTCGTTTGGGTTCGGACTGATACGTGACTCATTTAAAAAGACAGCTGTGTTGATGGAAGTGTCACGGAATATGATTAGCCGGATATTAAGCTGTCCGTCCATACAATAAACAGCGCGTGCGCCGTATGGGTTGAAATGGGTTCGTGGCGTATTATTCGACGTTAATAAAAAATACAGATGTCACGTAAACACAACATAACATACGAGAAATGTGACGTCAGATACAGGTTAAATGTGATGTAAAGTGTAGACTAAGTGAACATATTTCAAGAAACATGACCACTTCTACCACCAGTAGCAGCAGTTTAAAAGCCCCAAAATAGTGAAATTCCCACAAAAACTAGTGTTACAGAATTAGCAATAAATTGTTTTTACTACATGAAATCTACCTAACCAGCAGCACTTCTTAAATGTTTAAAATATGGAAATAAGTGACCAATATAAGTATATGCAATGATGCATATATGCCAAATCTAAGTAAGCTTTTAGCATTCTATTTCCAAAGTCAAAAACCAGTTTTTGTATGAACCTATAATAAAGTAGGTGATTACTGTCATTGCTTTTATATTAGAATGACTGTATCATTTTCATTCATTACCCACAGACAAGTATTTTTTCTAATTTCAGGAAGAAGAAAGAAAGGTTGTTCTGTGATGTTCAAATATTTGTTGGAAACAGAACATTTTCTGCTCACAGAGGAATTTTGGCCGAACACAGTGACTATTTTAAAACCATGTTTACTACAAATGTTAGTAATCAAATCTTTTGCATAGCATATTTTGAAAAAATCTTAGTAATGTTTTTTTTGACCAAAAAAAAACTGTTGTGTAGCAGTACAGTAACTAATTTTTTTTGTTAAGGGCATCCAAATATTTTGTGGGAATTTCGCTATTTTGGGGCTTTTAAACTGCTGCTGGTGGTAGTGGTCATGTTTCTTGAAATATGTTCACTTAGTCTACACTTTATATCACATCAGGCAGTGTTTAATGGGTATAATTAGTGCCAAGTGATTAAGTTATTGTAGTAACGAATGCAGTGTGTGGTTGCCTGCATTTCCTCTGCCGTGAATATTCACATAAGCTAATAGTTTACTTGGAGTCAAGTATTAGCTTACCATTGAAATATGTTTAACACCAAAATATTCTTACTTTCATGTTGCACAGCCACTGTAACAAATTTTTGTCTTCAGATTAACAAAAAAAGTCACTTGTATGGTAACAATGCCCATGAAAAGGGCATTTCTTAACATGCCTTTTCATAGGAAATTTTGAACAAATTTGTTCTTTGTTTATTTAGCCTAAATAACTGACTGAACCATTTAAAAGAGGGGGTTCACACCCCTTAGTCCATCTGGATATACATATGCATTCATAACATTTTTTACCATGCTTCTATAATACTGCATGTGACTTGTAAATGCATTTTTTTGCAAAACAGATTTTTTGCATATTATTAAAAAAATAGGTTTATACTGCATATGTTTATATTGTGTGTAAATTAAATGCAGTGAATGGTTAATCAATAAAAATTTCATTTGCAGATGAAAGAAAAATACTCTGGAAAGGTGACATTAACAGACATATCACCAGATATATTTGAAATTGTGTTGGATTACATTTACACTAAACATATCATTATAACAACACAGAATGCAATGGAAATTTTGAAAGTAGCTTCTTTATTCCTAATGGAAAGTAGGTTCTTATTTTTCTACTTATGTACAGACTGAATAATTTTGCTAGTTTTTTTTTTGCTAATTGTACCGTCCTGTTCCAAGTTTTACAATGTACAAATTTATGTTTTTTTGTTCTAGGTTTGATTGCAATGTCAAGTGAATATTTAGAGAAAACTGTCAATCAAGCAAATGTTCTGCAACTGAAAGAAACAAGCAAATTGTATTCTTTGCCAAAACTTCAAGCGAGGGTAGATAAATATATTGTTGAAAACTTTGTATCTGTTTCCACACAAAAAAAGTTTTTGGAAGCAAGTGCAGATGAGATGATGACTTATTTATCAAAAAACGAACTTGGCGTAAGTGAATATGATTGTGTGTTGGAACTGATATAAACATATAAGCCTGCACTCCACAACTTACATGTGTTTATAAAACATTACATGTTTTTTGTTTAGGTATCTGAGGATGAGTTGGTGGTAATTTTGCTGAAGTGGGTCAAGTTTGATTTGCCTAAACGGGAACAAAATTTAATGAATTTGTTTAGTTTGATTCGCTTACAATATGTTACAGTTGACTTTCTTCTTGATGCTGTAAAGAAAGAAGCAAGTATAATACTATTTCTATCAACGTTTAATTGCTTGTGCATTTTAAATACGTCTATCTTTAATATGATTGGATAACAAGAATATTCAAATTTAATTGATTTCATAGTATCAGGGACCATACCTGAACAAATTGCAAACAATGGTATTTAATTTTTTATATTCTAGCCATTGTTTAAAAAAAGTCAAGGGTGCCATGACCTTATTGTGGATGCCATGGAATTTTTTTTAAGGCCAAATGCTGTGGTGAACAAGCAAAATCCAAGACATGGTAATTTAGAATTGGTATAATATTAAAATGTTAATATAGAATTTTTTTATTTTATGCAGGATTATATGATTTGTTTTTGCTGAAAGAAAGTTCTCGAGAACTATATGGTATTTTCCTGGGACAAGAAACGTATGTATCACAGGTACATTTATGTTTAGTACAGAATTAAAACCACTTTTACACATAACTGTCTGTTTTTAAGTTAGATCAAGGTGACTTTGATTTTGTTTGACTAAAATAGTTACAATGGTGCAATATTTCACTTCGTAGAATTCACATCTAAAAATGACAACAGTATGTCATTCCAGTGCTGTGGTAAATCATGAAGGAAAAGTTTTTTTCATTGGGGTCGGGAATAATAATGCAGAAATTACTTCATTTGATGGAATGAAATGGAAATATGAAGGAAATTTGCTTTACGCCAGAAATAATGCAACTGCTGTTTCTGTGAATGGTACAAATTTATGCATAAACAATTGAAATTTATAAATTACAAGCAGTATTGTTTATCAAAAATAAATGTATGAAAAAAGTAGTTATGATGGTGCTTTTATCGTTAAGTTTAAAGCAAATATTCTGTAATAGATTGTCAACTAATGCTTGTATTTGAAAATGATATCTGTCCTTTTGGCATAAGGACAGATTGTTTTCTTTGGGATTACAATTTGCCTGGCCGCAATGCAATATTTGTATTTTGTTGTATCCTCTGTTATTCTTTCATTAAGGAGCCATATATGTATTTGGTGGAACGTCCCAAAATGGTCCAGTGTTGGAAACTGAGTGCTTCAGGAATGGTGTGTGTGCAGTTCATCCGAACAAAAGAAGTGATTCCAGAGTATGTGCTGGGTCTGCTGCTGTGGAAAGTATATCCATATAAAATTAAACAACTCAAAAATTGTTTAAGAGGTTGTATTATTGGGACCCTTTTAGGTTCAGTTTTTGTGATTGGAGGATATACCAGTCAAAACTATGATTCAGGTACAGTTGTATGTTTTTAACCATAAAAAGGTCATTGTATTGGGAAAAAATATGTAAGTGTTGTTTTGCAAGGTGAAGTCTACTTACTTTTAATTTTGTTTGTTTCTTTACCCATTAAGAATGTCAAAAATTTACCCCTATTTTAAACTCAGAAAAATTCTCTACCAAACAAGATTTAGTATGAACCTTTAAAAAAATAAATTTGTTATGCCAATACACTTAAAACTTTATATTTGAAAATGTAATCATCAACAGAAATTCTTATCTACAGTTGGTTTGTCGCAAATAATTTATGATCAATTGTAAACATCCTCTAATCTGTATTTAAATTATTTTTTTAGTATTTGAATGCCTCAAATAAGTAAACATGTGAATTTTTAGTGCAAGTCACCACTTGGTCATTTAGTATACATGCGGAAACAAAGACGAGAAGCTGTAATTTAAATGATGGTAGAGCAAATTTCGGTTCCAGCGTTATCAAAAAAAGAATATATGTTTGTGGTAAGTCATCATTTTATTGCAAAGAATAAAGGTACTGGTAACTCCAAATGTGTTTGCAATATGAGATGATCAACAAGATTAAAATGACAATTTTAAAAACATAGCTTAAAATGTAACATGTTGGATCAACTCTAGCTTGAGTGTTAGAACAATTATTAAAAAATTAATTAATAAATTAAGATGAAAAAAATTAGTTTCTGTAATATAATAAAGTGGTATATCAGTACATGGATGAACATGACAAATGTTAACATAACATCATTTCGTGTTACATTAAGAAAATGCAATAATTCTACTCATTCAATACAACACTTTTGTAGGAGGAGAAGGTGCAAAAGTGAAATATGGTGTTCCACCATACATCAATTCAGTTGAATATTTTGATACAGATGCTCAACGTCTTTCATGGACACTTGTCAATACAGTTTCCCCAGTTGACCTTGGCCAAACTTCTGCAGTTTTAATGGAAAATGGCCAGATGATTGTTCTTGGAAAGTAGGTATGGATGGACATGGTATACCTTGATAATTTTTGAACTTCTTGACAGAGAGAGTAGTGAACTTTACTGCTTTGATTGTGTAAATCTATGTTGGAAAAAAGAAGTACTGTTCTTGCAAAACGACCAAGGAAACATGGGTAAGTTATATTTTCCTGTACATTGATGGTAAGATAAAATACTTTTTTGTGATAATAGTATAAACCAATTATATGTGACAATGTCAGCATTGATCACAGTATAACTAAACAAAGATATGTCACAAGGACACTTTATCAAAAATCCGAGGAAACTAAATTATTTCTGAAATTACAAGTTTTTAAATTTTAAACAAAGTAAATTACAAAATTTTTTTTTTATCTAAGCATGCAATTGTTTTTTTTCCAAATAGAAGATAAGCCAGCAGTAACTTTTAGAATTTCAATTTACATAAAATTAAATTGATAACATGTGTGTCTTTTTTTAGCAAATGACGTGCTACGTTCCCAGAGAGTTTGCAAACTGAAAAAAGCTGCAATGGGTCAAATATTTAGACTGAAAAAAAGCCCACAAGGTAAGTTTTGTAAGAAGTGTATACAAAATAAATGCATTTACTTACCAGTTAACTTTATCATTATTAGTAATTCAATTCAGTCGCATTCACTGATAACAAAAATCAAAATTAAAATGTACAAAACAAATTGTAGTTTCTGAAAAGATGTCCATAGGTTCTTTAAGTCAATAAAAAATAAAATTTTCTTTAAATGTAATTTAGTGAAACCTCTAACTATGATACTACACTCTCACAATTTGTTATTGAACCAGTGAAATAATTTTTTGGGTCATGATTTGGACTATAACCACAATCAAAGTTTATTGCTTGGTATTTATTGCAGGTTTATTAAAGTATGTTGTTTACCTACCCTGCGCATTGGGTTGTCTTGTGATTTACAACTATTTAAGACAGGAAAATGAATAACTTACTATCGTGGAATTTATTTTTACAGAAATACGAAAATGTGATCTGAAGCAATTAAGTGCCAATAGTGGTAATGCTACACATTTAACAAACGATGATAATATTGCAGGTGATGTTACTTTACCCAACTTGAAGCCTTCATCATCTTTTTCATTCAGTTCAGTAACGAAAAAGAGAAAGCGGTGAAGGCCTTGTGTTCTGCACATTTATCAACCACGTCACATTCGCAGTACTTGTTTCGTGATTGCTTTGTCCAATTGCTTTGTCAACTGGTTTTAATTAATTTCGGACTTAGTTTTTGTTACGTGTTTTACGTAACATGAAATTTCACAGATCATAAATAGACAGATTATGTCATTAAAGTTCGAAACCCCTTAAATATGATTTGAACTGCGGTAATAAATAGGAATGCGCCTTCGTCGGTGACCTCATTTCAAAGCCTATGGTAAAATTGTGTTTTTGTAAATGCTCTCGCACGATGTTATTTGTTTTGTTTGCTTGGCAGGTGATCGTTTCGACGTGAACTGTCCAGTCTTTGTGCTCGCACGCGATTTCTACGCGAACTGTCCAGTCATTGTTCGGCGAATGTTCGTTTTGTCGTTTTGATTTGATATACTCATGTATATAATCGTGTAACCTTCATTTAATGAATTGTATGGTAGTGTTTACTTCAGGTTTGCAATTAAAGTCAGATTAGGAAATAAATGCAATAATCAAATAGGATTTCATTATCAATTGATAGTGAATATTGTAAATACCTTGCGTAAAACATTTGGCATATATTTCCCAACAGTTTTTCAACTAAAAACGAACAAAGAAATCGCCGAAATGATGTTTAGTGCGCCTAAAAATTACCAACTCTCCCTAGCTCTGCACATATGTTTTGTTCGACTTCATTTGGTGAAAAGTATTGATAAGATAAGTAAAATAGTTGCGGTTGTAAGGTCAGGGATTTGAATCCAAGTAACTTTATTTAGCAAAATCTCTGCAAATTCGACGTTATCCAAGTTGCCGGCCGTAATTACAACAGATATTTAAAGAAGTCTTAGTCGTAATAATTTTGTGGTAATCTGACTCCATCCAAAAAGTATCGACACCAACTCAACAATGCGCAATCAACTCCAATCGACGGGCTAATTAGCAATAGGGTCGTACAGAAAACATTAACATTCATAACTATTTCATGCAATTCGCTGTATGCATTTTTATTCTGCAACTTCGTTTGATTGGCTGCCTTGTGACTTGGCCGGGATCGAGCTGTTAAAAAATAAGTCAACAATTTATTCATGTTTATTTGATGGTATATAAGAAATATTTTTACTTACACCACAGTAAAAAACATAAATTTTGTAGGCTACTCTATCGTAGCAATTTCTCTATTAGGTAATGCATGGTTTTGTGCAGAACAAAACGAGGGTGCGTGCGGTTTCCACGATACGAAAGAGGCAGTTTGGTAACTCTATTTGGTTGTCTGACAATGTCCTTGAAGTGCATTTTAACAAGGTTTCTACGAGAATTGGCTGATTGCCACACTGCAATGAACTGCTTGAAACGAGTTTTTTGAGGTCGTACACTAAAATAGTTGTTGTAGGCATAAAACGACAAGTAACCAAATAGTTCAGCAAGAAAAAAGATTAACTCAAGTGATCCCAGAACTTGTAGTTATCAAAATACGGAAACGTAGAAAAAGAATATGTGCTGGAATAAGTCTAAATAATGATTTTTATGTTTCAATGAGTGTAACTTTTGTTTTGTCACCTGGAAATACCCTTTACGTCACGTCAAAAATGTGTACGTCATGTCGGCGCGGTGTTTCTAAAATGTCTGCGTTGTGTTGTGTGTTCTGAGCAACTTCCTGGGGGAAAACTGAATGAAAGTGTTTCGAAAGTGCATGTTACTGTTATTAGTGTCTGACAAAACGAAAAAACTTTGAAAACACAACAAAGTCATGTTTGCTTTTACTTTGAGATTATTTCTTTTCATTGCAGTTGCATCTCTCCTTAGTTACCAGATTAGGCAAAAATATAATATGTCTGAGGAAAGAGTGGAAAACAGCAATGCCGAAAATTTACTGACAACATTTCAGCTGTAGGCTATGCGTTTTTAATTTTTTGGAATTTTGTTTTTTAACAAATTTAAAATTGGGCAATTTTTCATAAGACAGAAATGTTTAAAAGTTATGGATAGGTTTCTTTGCAAATAAAACTAATTTTCTTTGCGTGAAAAATAATCTGTTTTCAGTGCACGGAAGGAAGCATTGCTGTGTGATGTTGAAATTTGTGTGGAGGAAAAAACGTTTTCAGCACACAAAGTTATTTTGGCTTTAAGCAGTGACTACTTTAAGACAATGTTCACCACAAATGTGAGATCTTTAATAATTCATTGATACTCAATTTGTCTAAAGTTTTTTTTATCGAATGTAATTTATATACTTTTTATTTGCTCTCAAATTTGCACATTATATATCATGCAAGAAAATTACTTTGCCAATGCAAGTTTGTTTCCTAAATTTTTCCTGTTCGCATTTTTTTTTTTTTTTTTTCAGAATACATTTTAAACATATTTATATTGCCAAAACCCATATGAGGCAGAGTAGTTTATTACAGATGAAAGAAAAGTATTCTGAAAGAGTTACAATTAATGAACTCTCTGCTGATCATTTGGAACTTGTGTTAAATTTCTTCTATACCGGACATGTTATTTTAACAATTGAAAATGTTGATAAAGTTACAAAGATTGCATCTTTGCTACTTGTTGAAAGTAAGTAGACATTTAAGTGCCTTTATGATGTGTGCCATATAATCTTGTTTGGGTCCTACATGTATTTGTTTGGGTCTTACTTGTATTCAGTCCAGTGTTGTTGCAGTTCCTTAATGGCCATCCCCTAAACATACCCAAGGTTACAAATGACAATTACATTATTTAATAAATAAGTTTACTTTCTAACATAAGAGCTAAATAGACATCATTCCTTGCATATTTTTTTGGGGGGAATATGTTTGATTCAATTAGCAATTTATTTACTTATATACATTTAGTAATATTTTCAACTAAATGAAACAAGTTTGTTTATTTTTTACTGTCTAAAGTAAATAATGCATTGCATCCTTTTTTGCACAAGTTTAAGAATAAATTGTCAAATCCAAGTTAAAAAACTGAACGAAATGTAACATCCATTTATGGTTCCTTAAAAGAGCAAAACTTTATCAAACTAAGCTTAATTCCCGTCTGTTTCTTGCCAACCCAGATCAAGGTGTTTTTATTTGAACTTAACATATTTTCTGACTTTTGCATTGGTTTCGCAGGTTTACTTGACCTTGTCAGTGATTTTTATGCTGAAACATTATCCCATACAACTGCATTGCAGTTAAGAGAGACAAGTGACTTGTTTTCTTTACACAAACTGAAAAGCAAAGTGACTAAGTGCATTGTTAAAAATTTTGTTTGTGTTTCTGAACAAGAAAAGTTTATGGAAACATCGGCCGATGATATGAAAACATATTTGTCTTGTGACAGCATTAATGTGAGTGTTTTTGGTGACTATTTTGTACAAAAGACCAAAGATATTTCTGTTGTTGATGTTTTTTGATATAGAATATAGTTTGTGATAAATAATAAAGATATTTCCCAATTTTGGGCAAAAGATATTTTTTTACAATTTTATCAAAACTTTTTTCTGATAAAAAAATAGGTTTTATTTCTGACTTAAAACATATCGACTCATGAACACATGATTTTCTTTCAAAATCCATGCACTAACATGAAAGAAAAATTAATGTAAAACATTGTACATTTAGGCTCCTGCAGAACACCTGACAGCTTACTTGTTGACTTGGGTTAAAGCGGATTTAGCCAGTCACCGGGAATGCTTCAGTGTTCTGTTTCAATTATTACCACTGCACCAACTAACATCTGAATACCTACTTGAGACTTTGAGGAATGAAGTAAGATTGCTTTTAAATATACAATAAAGAACTAAATGTTTTTTAATATCTATATCTTAATGTTACATTTAGCCACTTGTAAAGACCAATGGTGAGTGCATCAATGCTGTGTTGGATGCCATTCATTCTCAAACTAAAACTGTGCAGCCAAAAAATGTACAGAAACAAGATCAGCTCAAGAGCAAAGGTAATTTTTTTTGTCAACTAAAAAGAAAGTAATTTAAAGCTCTTCTGGCAAAAAACACTTGTTTGGGCGACGTTTCAGTTGTTATTCAACAGACCTTCATCAAGACAAGTAAAACACCGCAACAGCGATAAATAGTAATGTGTGAAAAAGGGCGAAAAAAGCACGTGTTAATATTTATCGCCACGTTGTTGTTTTGCTTCACTTGTCCTGATGAAGGTCTTTTGAATAACGACCGAAATGTCGTACAAACAAGTGTTTTTTGCCAGAAGAGCTTTAAATTATTGAGTAATATGCCTGGGAGCATCAGTAACAACATGAGAAGAAAGTAACTTGTTTTTTTTTTGTAGAAAAACGAGTTATGTCCATACTAATGCTGTCTCCAAATAAAACACTGGAAGAAGTAACCTTTAATGAAACAACTTCACTTCAAGAGGTAAGTTATTTAACACAATGTTACATATTACATACATATCTTATTTAAGAATTTGTGGATTTATGCTTAATGTTGTGTAGGTGCATATTTTGACACTTATTTATATTAGCTAGGAGTTATTAGCACATATACAGTGGTTTACTGTCAATGACATTATAATAGAAACTATTTTTTTGTAGATGTTTGTTTCAGTTTAGATGTACTTTGCTATAAAAGCATACCACATTTCCTTAGTTTGCAGTAGTTTAATGACAACAATTGAAAAACAACAGAACAGTAACTTGCAAGCTAAAGTAGAAAATTTACAATAGATTTTAAAACCTCAAATTAAAAAAAAAATCAAAAAAATGATAGGAACTGCCTTTTTTGTAGTAAGAAAATCAAAAGAAGCTGCCTTTTTTCAAAAAAAAAATGAATTCAATTATATTGTTCTGACGAAATAAAATTTGTAGCAATGGGGGCAACTACACAGTTCTCTTTTGTCTTTGAGTCTTCAAGTTACTCAAATCTTTTCACTCCTGGTTCCAACATTAGGGCAAGTTTTATTTTTATAGGTAAAACAAAAATGGACAATACCTCAAAACTGTACAGTCGTGTCTAATCTGGGCAAAGTGTTTTTCTTTGGTGGACAAGCCAGTGACGATTCGTTATTGGACCGAATCATTTCTTTTGATGGTGTGCAGTGGAAATCTGCGGGGTCTATGGTGTGTCCCCGAAAAGATGCTTCTGCTGTATCAGTTAAAGGTCTGAAAAGTGAATTAATAGCCTTATAGTTTAGCCAAAGTAACTGAATAAATCTCATTTTAACATTCTGAAGGAGTTGTCTATGTATTTGGCGGTGTCTCTTCGAACGGTAGTGTAAACTTGACTGAAAAGTATTCAGAAGGTTTTTCTGAGTCGGATCCAAAAAAAGAGTCTAAACACAGCAGAATATGTTCTATATCTCTTGTTGTGGAAGGTAAAAACTTTTGTAAACTTTACTTTCATCACTAAATAATAATTATTATTCACCAGAAAATATATTTGTCATTGGTGGTTATAGCGACAAGTCACGTGAGTCAGGTAGGTGTTGGTCAATTATCAAATGTATTCATGTTAGTTTTTTACGTTTAATTTAAAATCACAGCTTAATAAATATTATTGAGGATATCTTGCTCTAGTGCATAGCGTAACATCGAGATTTAACGATCGAACTGGAGAGTGCATTGATGGGTTTACGTTAAACAAAGGAAGAGCTGAATTTGGTGGTTGTGTGGTTGGAAGTCGAATGTATGTTTGTGGTAAGAAGATTGTGCTTAACTTTTAAAACAACTTTTTTAGTTCTTTGGTTAATTGATTTTTTTAGGTGGTGTGACAATAGTGAATACCAATTACGGACATAGAAAACGCCAGATCTCCTCAATTGAATATTTGGATGTGACCAATACCCGTGAGAGTTGCAAAGATATATGGACATTAATCAACAACAGCACACCGATCGATTTGGGTGTAACATCTGCTTTGTTGCTTGGCGACAACAATATGGTTGTTATTGGAGAGTACGTTTTATTGTTGTAAACACTGAACTTTATGGACAACACTAAGTTTAACTCCCTATTGACAGAAAAAGTGACCAGTTGTACTGCTTTGACTGCTCAAAATTGTGTTGGAAAAAGCACGTATGCATTGCTAACTATGGTAATGGAACTGCTCGTAAGTCCTTAATTCAAAAATATAGAGTTGCTTGAAGCTGTAATATAACTTTACTTATTTCAGCAAAAACGTCGTCATTCTGCAAACTCAGGAGAGGTAAAGCAGGATCAAAACTTGCACTTTTAACAACGTAAAATCATTGTATCACTTTCCACATTTTGTACGGCTGAATTAGTCCAAGTGATTTGAGTAATAAGCGTTTTATGTTTATCCACTTGAATTGAAGCACTATCAAATTTACACCTGGCGCACTATGCAAGGGAATTATATCACACGATGATGTTTGACGAACCAATCTTATATTCCGAAAGAATTTTTTTATTGACTTTTAATAACCACTTGATACGGAAAACTCCTCGTGTACCTGATTTGTTTAGCCATCCCAAAATTGTGTTTTGCGGCAATGAATGGGATCGCGACTGTTAGTTTAAGATCCTCTGCTCTGTAGTAGACTTTGTTAAACTGTGACTTGCAGGTCTGAATCTGGCACGATTGGGCGTTCTGTCAATCCCATCACATGATGGTATAACCTAAGATCTCCTATATGAAGCCTATATAATTTCACGGTTCATGTTTTACAGAGCGGATTGTATCTTTTACTAAACTGCACCTTCTTATGCCGTACTTCGCAACGCTCCCTATACTGGCTATGTATATATATATTGCGTTTTTACATATGACTACAGCTAGAGTGATGTGGGGAAATATCATTAGAAAAATTTTGGTTGATAAAAGAAAATGTAGGTTTCGGTGAGCAATTTAATTTTTTTTAAGTTAGCTTTTTGAAAAACTGTTCGTATCGTGATATTCTGAAATGCACCCTTTATAAGATCCAAGTATTCAGTTTCGTTGGTTAAATAATGGTTGTTAATAAGTTAAATCTTCAACGATTATTTCATTTCAAAGGAAAAAGTAGGAGAACCATCGATTTAAACCACGCCACACATGTGAAAGATAATTAAGTATATTTGTAAACGTTGTCAAACGTTTTTATGTAAAAGCATTGCTTTTATTATCCCCATTTCTGCACAAGGATTGTTGCTGTAAACGTGATTATTTATACACTATAAACACTGGATCTCCAGAATGTCTTTTTAAACAACATTGCCAACAGCTATAATCGCTGCCATATATTCAAAAATCTACAATTTTTTACTTCGATTGTCGTATACCACAATCATTCATCAACTGTATTTCCTTCTTTTCAAGTTGCCTTTGTAAATCGCTTCATTTCATTTCACTCAATTTTTAAATGTTCGTTTTATTTTCTGAAAAATAAGCTTAGTCGTTCGGATAAGCGAAACGCCAGAGAAATACATTTCCTTCAAACAAAGGTGGCAAGTTATAACTTGTGGTCTCACAGATCAGTTCAGATCTCGGTTTTGGTCTTAGACCGAACTTAGGTCTAAGAACAGACCATTGGTGACAGGTGCAGCAGCCATCGTGTTGTCAGACTAAGACTTTCTTGACAGACTTGATGTTGGGTTCGCGGAGAAACAATTCCGTCAAAACCTCCCGACAAACCATTCCCTTCCCTTGAAACTCCACCAAAAAGCATCGACAACACGAAAATAGTAATTATCCCTCCTATTTCCCACACATCGCTGTAAACATTTTTATTCCATAACTTTGTATCGTAAGCTACCTTGTGGCGTGGCCGAAATCGCGACCTTGAATTGTGAAAATTGTGCATCTATTTGTTATTAGGAATATTAGGAACCTCCAAGTAAATGCACAAGAAGCATGAGAAATAACTGACAGGGGCACATATAAAACCACACATGTTACGTTAACAAGTCACAAGCGGCTACTTCACGAATCGAGTCACATGCATCTTAGGATAGCAAATGGTAATTACCCGTTGGAGAATGCCTGCATATTTAAATGACAAATATCTAAAATTGGCTAATGTTAAAAATTTGAATTAATTTGGTTGGTAATCCATTTAACAAATTGTCAGTATATATGTTTTAGAAATCGTGTCCAGCATACAGGGACAGAAACAAGGTACGCCCAAGTAAGTGCTGGCCACATAGACCCAAGACACTTCCACAAAAGGACATAACATTCTGTCGAAGATCCCAACAAAGGCATGAATTTAGCCAAAAAGTTTCTCATTGCCCAAGTGCTACTCAATCAAGATGGAATCAACACAGCTACACAGGCACTTGTGAAATTAGCAAAAATAGCACATGTGTTTTGACACTGTATAAAACATCAAAATATAAATATTTTTTGTTTGTATTGTGTAAAAAATAAGAAAGTTAAATAAGCAAAATTTTTCTCAGTGACTTTTAAATTAGTTGAATTCTTATTTTAACAGAACTCCATGAAAGGTGTCCATGGTTTAATCCACAGGATAAGTATTTTTTCAGTGATGCCACCTGTTACAAAACAAGTCTCATCAAACTTGACAACTTAAAGGAAACAAGAAAGCAAAATATTTGTGACATTTCTTCAAAAGGAGTGGTAAAGGAAAATCTTGTGTAAAATTGACTTTTTAATACATGACAGTGTTTTCAAATATTTTTGTTAATTTCTCATTGTGGTTCGCTTTTACCAACTTAAGAAACGTGCTTATAACTTTCCACACAAAGATAAGTTAGCACAGGAAGTGAAAAATGTTATTTTCTTGACCTATAACATCAAACTTATTCCCAGGGTAGCTCGTCTGAATGCAGCTCTGAGGAATCTTCTGGGATTGGGGAGAGCTTGCCTCTGTCAAGCTTTGCCATACATGAAACTCGAACGAAACAAAAACTAAGAAAAGATGTGAAGCGCATACAGAAACATGCCAATCAAGTGTCAAAGGTTTGTGACTCCGGATCTATAAATCGCTGAAAACTTGACAGGCGGGCCATGCAAGTGCTTGTACTACAGTTTATTAAACCATTTCTAATATTTCATGCCCCTACAATAACTAAAAAAGCATGTTTTTAAAGTATCGCTATTGTTTACTAGCATCTATGTGGGGTAACGATCCAGTAGCTTTGGCCCCCACTAAAATTCTTTTTTTCAGTAAGTAAAAAGTAGTTCAAATTACATACTCTTTTACTACAGTTAATGATTCAGCTTTCTTCCAAAATGCTGAACCTGTTGAAAGATATGGCAAACATTGAAAAACATCTTGCAGACAAAAATAAACCAGGCAAACTTATGTGAGTATGGCAGTAACAAACTTGCAGTTTTTGAAAAAGGCCATTTTTTGCGTAGATAAATTTTATACTCATAATTAAACATAAACATGATGAACAACAATTGATTTTGTTGTCCATCAGGCATAAAGTTAAATAACCCAAATTTTTTGTACAAAACATGTATTTAAATAAGTTTTTGCCTGCAAAATTGTTTCTCATTTTGAGATCAACATACTTTAATGAAGTATTTGTTGGTTTCAGAAAAAGAGACGAATCAAACCAAACAGACTTCACTTTCCTTCCAGAACGTTGCGTTCAAAGCACTCCGAAAAGACCTTGACCAAAATCATGCAAATAATTTTTGTTGTCGTGTGGTTTGAGCTAATTTACTTTTTTGTTTATGTTGTCATCCCATATATTGATTTTTATTTGCGTTTGTGCATTAGTTTAACACCTGGTATTGTATGTGTTGCTATATAACTTGTTTGTACCGTGGAAATTTATTTCAACATAAATTTTTGTCATTTCCACAAGTTCGTAGCAGCATTATAATTAACATATTTCAATTACAAATTTAAACATACAAGTTCAAACATTGTGGTGGCAAACAACGCTTTTGTTTGAACTCAACAACAGATTAGCTAAAAAATACAGGTTCCAGTGTACAGAATAAAACTTATAAAAACACAAAGGTATCAGCATGATATGTGATGAAAATAGCAAATGTTAGTGAAATGGAAAAATCATGATTTCTTTTCGATGCAATAACACTGCAAAATTACAATTAGCAATAAAAACTTGTCTACAATAAAACACATTGCAATTAATGTAATTAGGTAATCAACACAAAAAGGGGTGAAATTTACTATACATATTGCAACATAAATGAAAACACTTCATGGGTTTTACCAAGGCGAGTAGTTTGATCAAATTCACAAAACTGTAGGCACACAATATGTCTAATACAGTGGGGTGGTCGTACCCAATAAAATTTAAAATCAAACAACAACAAAATTTAACCTGATGGCAATGATTGAAACTGGGCAACAAGTAAGGTTCATGGCAAAATCAGCCGGCACAAAATTAGTGAATTTTCCTGAATGCCGGGTTTTTGAACACTTTGTAGAGTTTGCAGGACAAGACAATTGAGACAACCTGCAAAACATCCAAATTGTGTTTCAGAATATTTAACTTGAGAATTAGAATTTGTTAACAATATACTTGAGAAAATAGAAAAAATCACAAATTTTAAGCAGTTATAACTAAACATTTCACAAGTTGAACCAGGATTGTGTGCAGAATGGCATAAAACTTTTTAACGTTTACAATAAATATCCCGGTGTATTCAAATGCACGTTCACCCTTGACAACACATGTTACAAGGTACAATACATTGTGATCATAATATTTTATGCGGTGCTGTCATGACTTTCCAAATAAAGTTATAATTGATTTGCCAGCAGCTTCATACTGGAATCTGGCACAAGCCAACATTTTGATATTACAGAAATGCTTCATACTGATGTAAGGGGTATAATATATAATATATTCATGCAATACCCATGCTGACACATATGAGCTTACCTCCACAACAAACAGAACAATGCAGATGATAGAAATGAGTACCATGTGAACTTGCAGAAACTTAAGAACCAAATCGTAACAACCCTTAAAAAATTATGTTTAGTAAAACAAACAAGACTTCGTAAACACAAAAATGCATGTATTTTTGGTGCACTCTAAATTTTGAAGTGCGTTAATTAAGCATATATTTCAGTTTGATGAAAACTATCTTATTGTTCTAAAGTTTCTTGACAAGTTGTTCACTGTTATTTGCTGGCAATGAGAACCATGACATCCTACAAGGAAGGTACCACACTAACTATTTGATGTTTAGGTGCTATAGGTGGAAGGCAGTTCAAGGATACAGATGTTTTGCCTCACAGTTATGTTGTGTAAATCATATTAACTGGGTGCCTTTTTCTATACAATGATAAATCGTCACTGCTCACACATATATATGGAACTTTGTGTAAAATGTTTGGTGTTCTATAGCTTATTGACAACTTGTTCATCATCATAGGTAAACAATGGGATATGTGCAGGACATCATACAAGGAAGGTTGGCGCGAAACTCACTTTTGGGTTGAGGTCAAAGTTGTTTTCAATCTGTAGGTTGTGGCATGCCACTGTGTCGTTAACTTGTCCATAAGTGTTTTGCTTGCAGCAGGAATCGGGCCACTCTGTCATAATGTACATGTTGTTTTATTGTGTGTGCAAACAGTGTGTTTACTCACTGCCGAGAAACACTTTTCTCAAATCAACAATTTGCATACATTTTAACTGCATCACACGGATGCTTTTTGTGCTATAATGGCAAAAAAGCGATATACACTACAAACATTTTAAAGGCAAAAACTCATAGTTATCAGTAGTTGTTACTAAAAAAAAATCGAGCAGCGTTTGGTTTGCGGTCATGGCAAACAAAACATAAAAATTTATGTAGGTTACTATTTTAAGTAGTGATAAAACATGTTTGGCTGAGCTGGGAAGACTCACAAATCGCTATTTAGGATAAACGAGTATTTCGAAATGGTAAAAGAAAAAATAATTTATTTTTTAAAAACAATATAATTTCCCCAAAACATGCAAAAATTCATGACCGAAATATGTTTTTTTAAATTAGTTATCTTAAATCAAAATCAATTATTGTAAAGAATAACGTTTTGAGGGTTTTTTAGTTATGACAACTAAATCTAGAGCTGTAAAGTTAGTCTGTTGTTATTAACTAAACAATAGCACCAACAAAAAACATGTAGCACCAACATAAAAATTTACTCACAAACAGCAGTCCCTGAAAAGCAGCATGAAACAAAGTTTTATGTCACAATGTACATACAAAAAAACACTTATTGTTACTATTTAATTTAACTATATAAAGCATAAGACATCTAATTTGCATGTATATAATATGACTTGCCAATTCAACAATAAAAATGCTCATTAATCAAAGCACAGTAATGTATTACACATAATTTCACAAATTTCCAGTACAATGGAAAGTTTGTTTTGTTTGGCCATGTGATTTAATTTACTATCTGCTGTGTGAAAGTTTAAAATTCACCAACCTTGCCCACTCACAATTCCAACTTCCCTGTACCATTGAGATCCAGTTTGATTATTAACGTATATGTTGGTATGATTGACATATCCTTCTTTCGTGTTAATTCCACAGCAAGCAAACTGCACAAAACAACAATGAATTAATGGTGAAAAATGTATTTTAAACTAGCAGCAGGTATTTGTGACTTTATATTTGACCTACTACGGGTAAAAATTTTGTCAACATCCACTTTAAATACATCCTTAAGTCCTGACAAGGTATTTTTTATGTTTGTATCTACTATGATTCTGCAAGGCAGGAGTGGATGCATCAATTTGTTTAGAAATTGTCACACTATGTTACAAAGCAAAAACCTTTCAAATGCGATTTTTGCGGTGTTTCTATACCTTACCGGTATTCAAATTACCAAAATACATTGGCCTAATTAATGACCTTCTACAAAATCAGTAATTATAAGTTTAGAAAATATACACAATAAAAGTTTATTTAGACTGAAACAGTAACATTTGGGCTTCAGTCACTACAATCTCTGAAAAGCAGCACAAAATCTTGACTTTTATGTCACAAAAATCAGTTATTACAGTTATTGCGACCACTTTAATAAACAAGACCTCTGTTATGCAGTCTAACCGGCAAACATGCTTCAATTCTTTTTCGTTGCATGGTAAAATTACAGTTGTATAATGTAATACACACAACAGAAGTAATGACAATGTCTACCTTAAGCTGAATCTCCCTCCAGCCAACAGAAACAGGGTCGGTTGCATTATCTCCAGCATAATAGTGAAGGGAATTAGTAAGTTCAACGATAATATGCTGATTGATCTAACAAAACAACATGTATATATATATATAAGCAAAGAGGAGTCAAGGTTTTATGGCTGGCAAGACCATTTGCAAGAGTCACACCAAGTTGCACTGATGAGACCTTATAGGTCAAAACAGTCGCAATCTGTCTGCAGCTTGCAGAAACAACATATTTAAAATCTTTTAACAGATGTTGCTTTAAAAGAGGAGTAGTGTCTTACATTCTGTGGTCAGTGTTACTATAGAAACATCCACAAGTGTGGTTCTACAGCTGAAAAAGCATTTTGATACATTTAAATTTTAAGGAACATACCTCATATGAAAACAGGAAGCCCAAAGCAATCAGTGCAATTTCCACAATTAGAATTATGCTCAGGATTATGGCCATCTAAAACAAAAGCAGTGAGATAAAAAGAGTATTTTTTGGCAATTCACAAGTCTAAGACATGATTTCTCTAATTTTTTGTGCCATCAACCCTTATATGTGTATTTGTATATATTTGTTTTTCTTGAAACCAATTTATGTTACATATTTTTTTTACCCAATCAAGGTGAACGTTAAAGGAAAACGCTAAATACAAACAACCTGGATTTATGTTAAAAAAAGGGACAAAATCATTTGACTATTTTTCTTCATGTAACGTCATGGATCCAGGAGTCCGCAGCAATCCTGGTTTAAAACTGCTAGATAGTTCAATAAACGTTCTACAATAACAAGTAAAGCGTAAGCTTACTGTTAGTAGGAGACAGCTGTGACCGTTTAGAGCAGCACAACAATGAAGAAGAGAAATTAAAACAATAACTCCACCAGTTCCTATCACAAGTAGACATGCTTTCCATATTTGATCCTGCAGTAAAACACTAATATATTATACACATAGTACATTTCAAACAGAGAAAATCTGTTTTTCTTTAACAGATGTCATTAGTGTTGCACTTACACAGCCTACAAGAAATGATTGGTCTATATTGAACACCCATATTTATATGTAGTTTGTACCTTATTTCTTATTTCAATTCTTGCATATAAACAAAAATGATTAAAAAAGAAATGTAACACTTGTATAAAAGTTGAGTATATATATGGCAAAAATACTTTGTTATTTAAAATACATCCTTAAACTTACCATGGTGTTGTCAGCAGATGAAATGTTAATAACATATTTAGCTGCAGGAACAGCAAGCAAATATACTCCAAGCATTACCAATAGTAACCCAAATATCTGAAAAAAGCAATGTGAAAATAAATCTGTATTGTGGGAATGTAAAGATTAACTTTTTCATGCATAGAACACAGTAAACAAAGACAGTGTAAATGCTTTTTTTGTTTTATTTTTTGTGTTTGCCACCATTATCATAAAACATATTAGGTCTAATGTCATATGTTTAAAAATATCACGAACTCCCAAATTACATCACAACAAAGATAGGGCACATCACATAAATTCATTTGTCATTGAGACATCATGAAATGAAGTGATACATACTATCGTAATTGACTTCAGGCATAAGCAAAAACGAAAACAACAACAATGCTTGATTTCATAATATGAAAACCTAAAGCAGCTTTCTGCTTGGTTTCTGCAAAAACCAATGAACTTTGAGGCAAACAAATAAAGTGATGAATAATTAGTGGAGATATTAATCAAAGCTTTTGTTTAAAATGTCAATCTTACCAAAAACAGAGTGTTTATGACAATCAGTGCATATCTGGAACAATCTATGGCTCCTTTCTTCATGTTAGAGTCACAGTGTGTTAAGCCAGGTAAGCACCTAAAGTGAATAGATTGAATTATTTGATACAAATACAGATTCAACAAAGAGGTTTACGAGAAACTCACCAATCTTTTTCGGTGTTATTTACCGCACACAGTGAATATGCACTGCTTCTTTTCCCCGAAATGTTTTGATTTACAAATGTCCCATAAGCGCTACGTCACACGTTGTGTATATTTGTGCATTTTGTCGGATTACCTGGATGATCCAAATGCTACAACAGGATGGAAACAATAAAAAAGGCATGTAAATTTAAGGAATTCACGCGTGATAGTTGCATCTAACGTTTGCCAAACTGAAGTGTCAAAGCCATTTTACAAAGAATAAAAACACAAAAACAGTTCATTGCTACTCATGTTCCCATCGTGTTTTGTCCTCAAATAAAGTGTATGACGGCGCAAGCCAGACACAAAACAAGCAACGAGCGATAAAAATTCTACAGCATTGAGGCGCCTTTTAAGCAATGCCCATGTAATTCATGACGCAAGTGATCACGTAACACCATTTGTCGCAATTATAAGTAAATACGTCACAATCCCAAACCTGATGAAAACAGCACGTATATTTTATGCCAGAAGAGCAGTACATTTTTAAATTGCAATATGTCTGGCAGCAACAGGAATTTCATATCTGTTGAAAACATTTTTCTTCATGTTACCTAAAACCTCTGTACTGTAACGCTTAACTGGCAATGAAGTAATTTATTCTCAGTTTTTGCCTTGAGGCTAAATTACATTTTTTTTTTAATTTCAATACCGCGTGTTCGCCACAGCATCAGTTTGTTCGAACTCAATATGCGGAATGTCTGGAACAGTTAGTGCGAAGTCAATGTTACTTTTCTTGGCCGTTGTGGTTTTGTCGCTCGGTTTCCACTTCTCCGAGATAGATTTCAGCAAAGCATTTGGAAAGAAATATGTTCTTCACAACATCACAACGTCAACACCGAAGGTGACCTTGCTTTGCGTGGTCAAGTGTTTATTGTGGTGGATTTTGTTTCCAACAATAAAATATAATTTAACCTAAACCCTATACCCTGTAAACTATTTACGGATTAGACTTGGTTTGAAGCTGGTGTTGAGGCGTTGTTGTGTTTCTGCTTAGAATAATACAAAGTCGAAAGCTTTGCGATATCGATAAACTGTCCTGAAAAACCTTGTGTGCAAATCAGCGACGTCGCTATTGCGAAACACAGTTAACGTCAATACAGCTTTGGTTGCCTGACAAAGTTACGATCTTGTGCACCAGTGTATATGTTGACTACAATCAGCCGGTAGAGCGTGGGGCCTGGTTAGCCCCGGGCCATGAGTTTAAACCTCACCGAGAGCTTGATTTTTCTGATCTTACTCCGACCATGTAGGCTGCAATGCCTTGACTGCGAAGCCTGTAAACATATTGATCTCGATACCATAGATCCCCAAGCAATGAACTGCGGTTGCCTGAAACATTACTGCGTTGTAAAACTTAGAGTTACGAAAGCAAACTTGACTCAGTTCATACAAAACCAACCAGTCTAAATGGAAATTTCGTTTTATCATAAAATTTGTCAAGTACTCAAGTAAATCAAGTAAACTTAGTTATTGTCAGGACACTTTGAGTTACGAAAGCAAACATGACCCAGTTCCTACGAAACCAACCGAGGCTAACGCATGGAAAAACTTATTACAGTTTTATCACAAAATTGAGCAGGTACTGTTTCTTTTTCAGGTGGTAATATTGATGTGGTACCAAGTGTCCGGAAAGCGGATCGAAGATTCATTGATAGAAGGTTGCAGTGAATGTCTACTCACGGAGAATCGGTCAAAGGTCATAGTTGTTGTAGTTGTAATTTTGTATCTGTACAGTATATATTTTTTAATTAATCTGTTCTTCTTGCACAGCTTAACGTAACTTTTATTTACCGACGTCCCACCTGCCACTCAGATAGGCTTCCTGAACGTTACAGCAACGTAGTTCTTTATTTATTTTTAGTTGGTGGAACCAGGAGTCAAAGTGGTGTTGATGCATTTTAGTCATATTAAGCTTGAAGATATGCCAAAGACAAGGTTTGTTGCCTGGTTTTAAGCTTGTTAACAGCGCAACAATTGCGAATGAAACATGCACATTCGATTTCTGGCCGCAAAGCACGCAAAGTTGTTTTGGTTGCAAAGCACGCAAAGCAAGTTTCACTTCAAAGTGAACAGTTATATTGTATCAATTGGCTTCCAAAATTGGTTTAAAAGTTTTAGGATAGCAAAATATTCCAGGTAGGCTACCAATGCAACCACATGAAAAGAACACATTTACATGGGTGAACTTTTTTGAATGTAGAATTGTTATTCTCATTGAGTAATTTTGCATTGTAGACGGAAAGACCATGTGTATGTATGGTGGGGTATGGAGAGTTCACTCACTTTAAGGAATAGACACGATAACTTGACAAACTTGGACGGTATTTTTAACATGTCTATGACGTACAGGTAAGTTTTTGTTTCTATGAGGCAAAACTATGATCATTTTATCATGCCACAGAAGTAAATCTACCCGACGATGCTTTTTAAAAGTTGCCTGCTATACTTTAACGCAATATACCTATCCTTATTGCTGAACTGCCAAAGCTCAGTCTGTATAGAGCAGTTGATGGTTTGTTAATCACGCGATAAACCAACAAGTTTATCGCTTGGCAACCGTTAGTCAGTTGATCAAAAACATTTGACCATACATTTTGAAAAAAGATGCACTGACGAATGCGCATAGCTACTTAATACTCTGATTCAAATCGAATTGAGAGATTCCGAACGTCAATGACGTTGGACCGGCTGTTTGTGACCAATGTCAAATGCAAAGCCCTAAGGCAGTGCTTTTTAACCTTTTTAAAGACGTTCCGTACTTTTCAGTGGTACGAAAGTTTAATCCGCACAATGCGGCAAAACGCATAAAATATGTTTAATCAGAATCGTTCAGAAGAACGATTCTGATAAATTAGTATGCCTGGCAGCAAAAGTACTAACAAAAAATGTTTGTTTAAAGAACCCCTGGATGTGCATAACCAAAAACAGCCAGGCGGCATGATAAATTGCCCTTTCTTTAACGTTTCGAACTTTAAACGATTGGCAACCTAACGACGATTGAAGGCGAAGATTTAGCGTTGAGTATTAAAGCGAGTGCACGTAACCAAATATGAAAAATTCTTTCTTAGACCAAAAAGCGTATTTATTGGAAGGTTTTCATACGCACTCACTCGCACCATGTTTCCCATTTCGCACAACAACTTTGAACATCCGCACCAGTGCATGCAGATGGCCCACAGGTTAAATAACAGTGCCCTAAGGCATTGCTGCGATGCCACGAAATCCAATAATTCCAAACGTCAATAAAACATTCAACAAAAGAGCAATGTGATGTTAGTTTACGTTTCATGTATAGCCATGTGCGCTGTTCATGTTTTTTTTATGCATTTATTCTGGGTGGAGATATTTTAATATTTATTTTTTCAAAGATAACAATAACTAAAATGAATCTTCAAACAACTATCAGAAGAGTTAACAAAACGAAAAAAGAGTTCACAAGTGCACAAATGTCAGAACACATGTCAATGGAATATTATGTAGCCTGGTTAACACAGAAGATTTATTCCACAGAAGAGACTCAGACGTCTGGAATCCTTACGGCACCTTTCTTGAATCCTACATGAAAATAAACCCAAGCGGCCATGCCATGACCGAGAAACAGTTGGACGATTTTATCAAGGAGAAAACACATCTCGCTTTGTGGGTGGTTTCAAACTGCCGCACAAATAAGGGCGCGATCGATCGGCGAAAATACGTGGGGAGAATGGTGAGAGGCGGTTTAAACTTGACGTACGGAGGAAGATGCGCCGGCGACAAAGTCAGACGCAGTTACAACTATTCAAAATACAAGTTCTACCTTGCGTTCGAGAACAGCTGGGGTTGCAGAGATTACATTACTGAAAAGTTTTGGAGGAACTCTCTCACAGCCGGGACAGTCCCTGTTGTCATCGGCGCACCGAAGCGTGACTACGAAGCAGTGGCTCCCCCGAATTCGTTTATTTACGCTCATGATTTCGCCACGCCCGAGGAGTTGGTGAAATATTTGCGTTATTTGGACAGAAATCACGATGCCTACAAGAGATATCTGCGTTGGACGACACTCGATGTTTCCCGTGTTCCCACTTACCGAAAAAGTGACAAACTATGCAGTCTGTGCAAGATTGCGCGGCGTACCGAAAAATTAACCAACAGCGAGTCTAGTTTATCAACCTCGTTGTCAGCTTTCAACTTTTCAGTCGCCAAGTGGTTTTACGGAACGGAAAACCAGGCCTGTTTCTCGTGAAATTCCTTGTTTTATTTCTAAGCAAAATTATGTGCATCACGGCATTTTTTTATATTTGTAGTAAACTTTATTCTCAACAAACTATTTAAAAAAAGTTCGGAATGCGCGGCGCAATATATCTGTAACCTACATAAAAACTTTTCTGAATCGTAAATCCCTTGCTAGATAGGCAAGGGCAGTTGCTTGGGTTAATGAAAGCATGTTTCGGGTAGTTTAGTGTTGTATTGGGGGTTTAAGTCAGCTAGTCCATTGGAGTGGGTGTTGTTGATAGTCGCCGTAGCAGCACTTTCATATGTCCGTTTATTGTTTGTGACTTTTACCCGCCGTTTGATGGAAATACCGACATGCGGTCTTCTGCAATAATGCAAAGTTTGGAATCTAGAGAACAAAAATCTTCCTACTTTTGCATTCTAAAACACAAACAATTGTAACGAGATGTGTCTGATTTCAGTAGTGCAAGACCAATATGTCAAATAAACTGAAGAATTCCTGTTTTCAAGGCCCTCTGCAATAATGCACCTGCTTTCTCGGTATTGTGAATTATATAGTTAGAAAAAAGTTCACCTGGAAGATCTTATGGCCTACAGGCGGGCATAAACAACCCTGGCGGTTTGCTTAGACAATTATTCAGCAACTAACTTTGGTGCTATTGTGTGGAGGAGTCATGGACTATACATTAAACCACAGTAGAAAACTCCTTTGTACTTTTGTTGCTTTTCGTCTTCCTTCTGTTGCGACAGACAGACTATTAAATACAAGGTGGGCATTTCCCGCCGGCGAAACTGATTTTAATTAAAATACCAATATGCGTCCTTCAAGGAAAAGCTTCCCAAATTTCCACAATCGAAAATTTTGAATTGACTAATTTCTACGAAAGGACATTGTATTGACTTTTAAAACAATCATATTGAAGTCATAAAAAAAATGGAACAAACGTTTGGACCACTCGTGTTTGTATTTCATTTTTGTACACACTTGTCAGTAGGAACAGAAAATTAAAAACAATTCCTTATTCTACAACACGCATCCTGGATACGGTTTTGTAGTTATTGTAGTGAGTAACGTACTACGAATAACCTGTGAGTGCAATGATTATTATGTTCACTGTGCTAGTCGTCAAATCTCAACAAGTCAAAATCCTGAGCACCACCTCGAAATGCACTCGTGGGGCGAGGAATTGGTTCTTGTTCCTAAAATTGAAATTAAAAACTTCACTCCAGAGTAAATATGTCTCACATAACATCACAAATTGTAAAATCCTTTCTTTTTTTCAAACATTTAGACTTGCACTCGCACAGTTTGTTGCGTTTAAGAATGACCACAAACCTAGAAAATCTAGGTCATTTGTCTTTCCGTTGCTTATTGTTTTATTTTATATTTCGCCTGCAATTCGGCATCGTCATTATCACTTATTCAAAAAGACTGTCAGGAAACTCCTATACGTATTTTAGGAGAACAGTAATATCATTGCTAGCTTTTTTTCTTGTTATTTAAAAAAACGTTTCAACTGTGGCATAACTGAACATAAAAAGTATAATCACATTATTAATTATATTTAACATTGTTTTAACATAGGTTCAATGGAACCCACCTCTTTCTCCCACAGACAGAACATTTTTGATCCAGGGTTTGCTCGAGGGGATCGAAGTTCTGTCGAAAACAAGGAAAACAATTTGAATTATGCGTTTGACTACAAAATAAATATAAAGTTACAGACAAAATAGTCACCGAACACTTTACAAAGTAGTTATTGCTGTTTGGTTTTGTTAATCTGTGGTCACCTTTTGTTGTTTTTTTAGGTTTGATAAAGCATTTTAGGTTTGATAAAGCACGGTACAAACGAATAAAAATTTACAAGGTAACAGAAAACAGGCACAAACCTGGCACATTGCTGAGGCATAATTTCCATGACAATGAATTGACATCAAGGGCATATAGTTGATTGTTGTTCCTACAAAAGTATAACAAACTTGTATGTAAAGCTTAGTTCCATTGTAGTAACCATTAAACTTACTCCCCATATACAACAATTTCATGATCAGAAACTAGACATGAAGAAGCATATGGCAAGGGTATTGGTGAAGGGTTCAAGATTGTCCAGGTTCGAGCATTGGGTGCTGACAAATATTCACAACTATTCAAGTTTCTTCTTCCATCAACACCCCCTTAACACAAAAATTTAAAACCTCAGACAACCCAACTTACATGCGTGTACAATATTTGTATAGGTCATATGTGTGTCACATATCCTTTAAAATTTGTTTTTGGTTTATAAAGTTTACTTTGAGAAAGTTTCTTAAAAATACTTGCAACAATACATTTACCAAATACAAAAATTCTTCGATCCACAACAAACGCTGCAAAGTGTGCCCTTGCTTCATTTAACATTGGTCCTTCGGTTTGTTGAAATGTTTTCAGGTTTATGCGATTGACATTCGATATCGCTTCATTTGGTGGATCTCTTTGCATGCATACCACACGTGGTTGTACTTGGAAAGACCCTGTAGATGACACTATTTTTGCCGACCTCTTATTCTTAAGTTGGTACTGGCGGTTAATGCAGTGGGTCCTTCATAAAGTGATCATTTAAAATATATTTTTTTTTTTCATTTTGTAAACTTTTGATTTAAGCTAAAACTGCGTTTTTGTTTTCAGGTGGAATGGCAATTAACAGTAATAAGCAATAGTGTTATTGCTATCGGGTATATTTAATTTGATGATAAAACCAAATAATCGGACCTTACCCTGTGGTGTATGTTTACCCCCAATCAGATAAATACAATCTGTAAACAAGTACAGTTTTGTTTAATTTGCAATTTTTAAATATATGATCAACCCATTTTACCGTCCATGATGACAGAGCAAGCTGCAATTGCGGTGTTTTGTCGTTGTATGTTTGATAATATTGCACATTGTCCTTTGACAAACCTTTCTAATTGATAAATAGCTTGTCCGTTGCTATTATGGCCACCAAGTATGTACAGAAAACCTGTCAATTATTTACCAATTCAGTACATAGTAATGTTTTATAGTTGAGTAGTTAATTTTAATCCTGCCAAAAAGACAACAAAAAACTTAGACATACAACACTTTTCAATTATAGTAACATGCCTTGATAAGAAACAGCTGTTGCATGAGCTCTAGGAAAGTGCAAGTTTCCTTCAATAGTCCATTTATTTCCATCAAATGAAATAATTGTTCTCAATACTTTTCCCTGGCTTGTGCCTCCACAAAACATGACCTTATTTTGATACATTGCCATTGCACTGTCAACACCCACATAATATGTAGACTCGTTTTCCTTGAATAAACATGTCTGAGAAATATGACCAGCAACACACATATTTCTTCTTACATTACAGTTTTCTTCAAAAAATTCGTTTAAAAAACATTTAGTTTGGCTTGCCTTAAATACTGTTAAAATATTTGCGAAAACATTTAATATTTAGATTTATGCAAAGCACTACAACTGCAAAATTAAACTATCAACAAATCAAGAAAAATTCTTTCACCTTAAAGGATGAAAAAGATTTCGTCAGTGGTGTCCTTTTAATTATGTTGTTTGGAGTTAAAAAGTATAACATTTTCGCTGTAATAAAAAACTGGACTTTTTGTTTTGTTCCCATTGTTCCCACTTTTCACGTACCTTCACCTGTGACATTCACTCTTTGTTTTTGCCTTTCAAATGCATTTGGTTCCAAGTGAAAATGCATGGCATCCTCAATTAAATCCCTACATTTTGTCTGTTTCAGAACCATTTTCTAGGGCAAAACAAAGTTCATTGTCACATGTTAGCCAGATGTGTTAATATTGGTATATTACTCTTACATTCTTTCTGATTATGTTGGCCAAGAACGGCCTGGATACAAGTTGAAGTCTAATTAAACTAAAAAGTTGCAAAAAGTGATTTCGCCTGTTTGCCAAATTGTGATTCGTCCAGGCTACAACAGCATTAAACAAATCATCCTCTGATTTCACCTGACAAAGTATGTACATGGTCAAGTTATTAAATCAGATACAATCTATGCACTCACCTCAATGTCATCTGATTGAAGATACATTTTGAATTCATCCTGGGGCAATTCAAGAAAACTTTTTGATTTCAATATTTCACTGAAGTTTTTGTAAATGCAGTCCTTTGCATGAGAATGAAGAGAAGGCAGGGAATATATTTCACCAATATTTTTAAGCTCCAATGAGTTATGTGGATGAACAGACTCTATAAGGTAGTCATCAATGATCTCCAATAAATCTGTTGACAACATTTTTTTTAGTTTATTCAAATTAATGATAAATTTTTAATGCACATTTTACTTTTCATTTGAAACATTGAAGCTGCTTCTAATACATTATAAACATTTTCAGATGTAAGTTCAATTTTTCCGGAATACATGAAGTCCAAAATATTGTTTACAGCTTCAGATGTCACTTCATGTAGTTTCACACTGTCTGCATACTTTTCCTGCATCTGAGACACAAACATAATTCATTACAAACACAAACTATGCTTTCTGTGTTAAGTTTCTCCATACATTGGTGCTGAACATGGTTGCAAAGTAATCGCTACTTGCTGCAAGAATATTTTTGTGAACTGGAAACCTCTTGCTTTCCACAATTAACTCCAAATCACATAGAAACCTTTGATTTCTTTGTCTATAAGGCATAATAGTCATTTTGATAAAGCAAACTGTGGTGTTGTTGCGTACAATAAAATCTTTTGTAAATTAAAGATAAAATCATATAAATCTTAAACCAGTTACTTTTTTATTGAAAAAAAAACGAAATGATTCAAAATGCTGTATGACATATAATTAAAGTAACATACATCTTTAGCGAATTTGTAAAATGGTAACTTATTTACAAAACTCACTTGTTAAGATTTGTCAAGCAATTTACAGGAAAATCTCCGATGGAAATTATTTTTTTGTCACTCATGTTTGTTTAAAATATGTGGATTTCCACGAATAAACTATAAGCCCTGTTTACATGAAATCGTTTGCGAACGAGCTTGCGGCATCGAGCTGTGAAGAACTAACAGACCATAACGAGCGAGCTACGGGGCTCAACTTACATGAGCGCGCAAAATTCGGTTCTCGCAAAATGGATATGGCGGCAACAGATAGTTTATTGGAAGTTAGGGCTCTACTTTTACTTCATACTTACCAAAAACGGTGCAAACGAAGAAAGGCTTTGCTGTTGTTACATGTCAATGCGTTGCTTTCTCACAATCGAGGAACTAATTAAGCACGTTTATTACGAACCACCAAAGTTGCTTATTGGAGTTGGTCCTAGAGGAATGTTATGCAATGTTGACGTATAACATGGTCCCACCTGTATTCCCGTTTTCTAGGAACCACGTGATACTCTCCAGGCTGTAAAATCAGACAAGCCAAACACGCCACTTCCCTCCTTTCTCAAAATGACGTTCTGCAAACGTGATGCATTTACCAGCAGTCTTGCTGTCGTCACCAGAGGACCAGAAAGCGCGTGCGCATTATGTATCAGAGTTAAAATCAAACGCACCGAAAGTCAACATCACCATGTTTGTTTATCAATGAGTGCTTGCCTGCCTCATTACCGTCGCTTTTCGGTTGGTGTTCGGATGGAGGTTGCGCTGTAGGGTACTTAATGTCCCAGTTTTCATTTTGATTCATACCTACTTTTTCTTCAGAAGATGCTATGTTCTCGTTAGTAAAGGCAAACCGGTCCGTGGTGCAAGAAAACAGAGCTTTGAGACTGCGCTGTTATATTTCTCTCACTCTCAAGCCTCCTCAATCTTTATTGATTTGTCAATACGTTTTAAATACACAGGAACGATATCAGCAAAGTCCTTCATTCCTACTGCTGGTAATCTGAAAACATTTCCATTTTTACTTACGCCCTTCCAGAGGAGGGCACACTTTTTTCTATCATGGGCCCTACTCCACCTAAACCAAGGCAAAGGTGAATGACCCCTGAGTCAATTCATTTCGGGTTCATGCATATTTCTGCCGCCGAGGTTATCCAAATTGTCCATTTCATCCCCCTCTTTTTTGGGTTCAATGTTTCTGTCGCCTAATGTGACGGAAAACCAGAGTTGTCGGGACATATCTGTGAAAAAATTGTCTGTTCATTATTCTTACTTTAGGATGACATGCGGTTAGCATGGATTTTTACAGCTATCAATACGTGCTATTAATACGCAAGACAGAGTTCGTTAATAACTCCTGATATGAAAATTTCCATTTTACTATTGTTAAACCGGTTATGTGGCAAAAAAAGTTCACTACCCTTGCTCTATTTCTGTGAGAAAAGAATTTCTTAGCAACAGTGTTTGAGACTACACGATTCTCTCTTTCTTTACTCCGTTTTATAGTCAATAAACAAGAAATGAGACGTTACTCTCTTGCGATAGTAAATCATTTATTGCACATACAAATGGATTCGGCATGGTGCGTAAAAATAAAACTACTAACAACAGAAAGGCGTGTTTTCCCAATGTAAAGAAAAGTGACCCCAAAATGATGATAACACGAAAGTTCACCAAAAATGGTTTAAATCAGAATTTAACTGCAAAATCGCACTGTTTTAAAATCATAAACGCAGTGTATTAAAAAATCAATTATTTTCCATGTGGTGCATGTGGTCCATATGGTGCATATGGTCCATATGGTTGAATAATTCTCTGACTTGAAACCTAAAAATGTAACCACCAGCGTCAGTCACATAGTTTTTGGAAGACTTTCATATAAAAATGATAACTTGAAAAATAACTGACAGAATTAAGAATCTTTTGCATATTTTCTAGCCTTGTTAAGAATTATTTTTTTTTTAATGAACAACTGCAAAAGCATATGAATAGACCATAAGGCACTCATTAGATCTTTTTAGTGGCATTCAGTCATTTCGAAATGTTTTTTGTTACTTTGATTCAATTTATGTTTCATATGACACAAGAAAAGAAAATTGGAAATGAACAAAGTACAACTGTTTTGCAAACTGAGATTTTTGAACAGTCCTAAATGTAAAAATAAACCTGGTACCGATATGCCTTTCTTTTCCCGTTGGATTATTATATTACCAGCCCTCGATTTTTCTTTTTGAAACAAGTCCGGTTCAAAATGGAAATGCATTGCATCATCAACCAAGTCCCTGCATACTGAATGGCATTTCAGGAACTCCTAAAAGACATTATCATCACACTGTTCATTTAAACATATTCAGGTACAAGAACCTGTTTTCGAATGGTGTTGAAAAGAAAGTGTTTTGACACAAATTGAAGCCTGATCAAACTAAAAAGTGTTGAGAATTTCTCTTCTCGCTTTGGGAAATCTTGTTTTGTCCATGTTACTAGGGCATTGAACAAATTGTCCTCTGATTGTACCTTAATTTATGTAAAAAATTTAAACTTTTTCTGGCATCCTACAGTAACACATGATTGAAACTTGCCTTTGTATCATCAGATTTTAAGAAAAACTCAAGGTCATTGTAAGAAAGTTCTAAAAACTCTTTGACCAAACACACATCGTCAAAATTTTTAAGAATAAATTGATTTATTTGTTCATGAGTTGGTCTCAAACAATACAATTCACAAATGCGCTTTCAACTTCAACTGATTTCAAAAAGAATACACCTATGACTTGCAGCAAATCTAAAAAGAAACAAAAATAATATTTTACAGATAAATACATTTTGAAACTATTAAGAAACACTTTTTATCGAAAGAAAGTCCACCACAATTCAAAATTATCTGTGTTAAAATCTTTATGGAACCCAACATCAAAACATTTGTAGTTTTGCACCTTATCATTTGCGTCAACCATTTTGAATTTGTTGAACTATAGAATGAAGTGTATACAAAAATTATGGATTTATTTATCTAAACAGGCAAAATAAAAAACCTTGGGCAAAATACAAAAACCATGTAGATGTTTGACAATTTGTACCATATACCATTAAGTTGCATCATAGAAGCAGCTTGTAAAACTTCAGTAGCATTTTGCATTGACAGTTTAATATTTCCAGAATACATGTAGCCAAGTATCTGTTCAAATGCTTGAGCTGTTAATCCATGCAATTTAATACTTTCTGCATACCTCTCTCTCATCTGTAAAAAAACCTCATGGCATAACTAACTGGTTTGACACAAATAGTTTATCCATTAGCAAGAAAACCTTTATTTGCATTTTGTTGACAAATACCAAAAAAACAGTGTAATACTAATTTCTTTGCATCATACTTTAAAAGTGATAGTTTTGCAACAGTGAGAAATCCATCTGTAACATAACTTACATTTGTTTCAAACATGGTAGAAAAATATTCACAACTTGCTGCTAAAACATTTTTGTGAGCTGGAAATTTTTTGTTCTCAACAACAAGCTGAATGTCACAATAAAGGCCACTCTCCCTTTGTCTGCATTTAAGTGAAGTTCAGTAAAAAAAAATTCAAAAATTTAATTTTTAATTTCCATATTGTTCAGTGTTAGCAACATTAATTATCTTAAAAGCACAAATCTTAATATATCGTTCCTGTGGTGGTGAACAAACAATTATGTAAAAAAAAACACAAATACAAACTTGTTAATATTTTCCATGCATTTTCTTGTTGTTTGTTTAGGTGCAATCAACTCGTTATTTAGTGAAATGGTTTTTGAAATTTTTTTTATAGTCCCGTACATTTTTTAATAGTCAGTCATTTGTTCCTGTATGATTCACACCTTGGCACGATGTATTGCAGCGATCGCACATACTTTTACAGACTGCAAGCAGTCGTAAATACGTTGCTTTTGTTGGGGGGGAAATACCCAAATTTATGAATGGTAAAACAATTGTGGTTAGATTAATAATTACCCAACGTTTTTCTACGCGTACCATGAGGAGGTTTACAATAAAAGGTTGACGAACAAGTCAATTCTGCAAAGACAAGCACCCGTGCTCCCTGATCTACTATTAAGGAAGTCAAACGTTTGTTGTAGGTTTCCCCAATTCACTAATTTCTGTTTTCCTTTCTGTTGAAGGGAACCATTTCTTAAAATGCAAGCCTGGATAGGTATCAATTGATTTATCACAGCCATTAAAACATATTTATATGCCGAAATTTCGTAAATCTAGGTATCACCAGTTTTGTATTCAAATGTGATATAAAATTTGTAAATTTATATGCCAGGAAAACAGCAATGGGGTGTTCACACATAAAAAATGACAGTTTGCTTTACACAACTGTGTTTTACTCAACTTCAATTGCAAAAAATAATAAAAAAAACAATTCGTGACTCTTGTCCTGAAAATAATTTTCGCAGACCTCCACCATACTGCAGTAATTTCTTGCAGAATTAAGGTAACAGAAAATTCAATATGTTCTTAGACCCGAGGCCTAATCTGGTTCACGATGTGCGTGTGAACTAGGTCTGATCTCAGCCCTAAAGTTCAATCTGTGACTGAAACTATGGTCTAATTATTTGTGGAAAGCCACAGTCCCTGCAAATCATAAACACCTTCATTCCATCTGATTTTAGATTTACTGCACAGTTTATTAGAATAACAATTAAATGATATAGGAAAGTAAGGATATAAAACAGCTACAGAAAATTTTCTTCGAATTAAGCGAAAAGTAGTTAAATCAACAAAATGAACGTAAATTTTAGCGAACACCCTGCGCTCGCCGCACGGCCACGGTTATTAAAATTACCATTTCAGTTTAGGCATAAAAATAATTTAAACCGGACCAGCTTTCAATCTGAATAGTTTGCACCCCTTCGGGGCATCTCCGAGTTTGCAGATTTTTCCTTCTGCAAAAAACACTTTTGTTTGTGTATTTGTGTATTAAAATTTACTAGAAGCTAAAGATTTTGAAGTTAAAAATAGTAAATGTTGATAAAAAAACATTTCATCCAATTGTGCAATGACAAAAAAGGGTTTACTTTGGCCAACTGTAATCTCGTCCTTCCAGCTCTGTTGATTCACATTAAAGCAATGTAGTTTACCGGTTGCTCTGTAAAAGTTTACCTGGTGCACTGTGCGTCATGTACAAGGGGACATAACACATGAGAAACACTTACTCTCCAATTACCAGTATTTGGTCATCACTGACTAAACATGAAGAAGTTACTCCAAGATTTACTAACGGATTTTGTATATATGTCCACAGAAGATTTGGAATATTGTATCCACCAGTTAAATCCAGATACTCAATTGTGTTGACATAACTCCCTTTTGTCATTCCACCTTTGCATTGGAAATCGATAAAACTGTTCCCAATGCTTTAAATTTACGAAATTAAAAAGATGTATCATACCACAAACGTATATTCTGTTTCCAACTGCACATGTACCGAATTCACCCCTAGCATATTTTAAATTAGACCCATTAAATGCTTGTAAAGTTTGTACATTATACTGGCTTGTGACTTTATGTGCTGAAAAACATCAAGTGCTGAGGAGCTTGAATTTTTGAGAACAAAACATGAAGTTCAAGGCTAACCTGGACGACCTTAAAATATAAAATAATATCCATTGCAATGAGTTTGTTATTATATATTTTGGAAATAATACACCTTGTACTGTTTTTGCTTGTGTATATCCTCCAATGACAAAGATATTTGCTAAAATGCAACATATATTACTAAAAAAAGGTGAAAATTTAAACAAAATTTTTTTACCTCCTTTAGAAACTGAACAAGGGGAAGCTCTATAATAAGATGACTCGAAGTTGGGGCAATCAACACATTTTCCATTAACAAAACTTTCTGTGTTAAGTATCATAGTCCCATTGTTTTCTCCACAAAGTATATAAACAGTACCTAGAATTCAAAAAAATTACATAGCCACAGTAAATAGCATGAATGTTGGTTTATTGTTAAAAATTAAATCGTTGTGCTAAAAGTTTTAACCTATAGTAACAACTTTTATGTACGTTTTTCTGATAAAATGTTACTGCAGACAGTGCTTCTGAACCAAAGAAAGTTAAATAGCAGAATGTAAAAATTGGTTGAATCTTAATGCAGTGATGCAATATCCATGGGAAAAGTTGGCCATCGACTAATTAGTAGGTATTATGTGTAAGACGATGCAAATGAAAAATTTATTGCACATAATTTCATTGAACAAGTGATTTAAACTTGCCGTTTTGTTTTCAAGGTCATTTATGCAAAATATATTTTTGCGACACTTTTGTTTTGACAAATTCATGAACATTCAATAAACCATTTGTATTTCCCCAAATAAAACATACCATTTGCAGACACTGCAGTTGCATTTGCTCTTGCATGGATTAAATTCCCCTCATTCTTCCACTTTCTGCCATCAAATGAGATAATGGAGGTTGTTGCAACATTTGAATTTGGATCCGAAAATCCACCAAAGAAAAACACATTGCCCTGATGTAACACCACAGCACTTGCATAACTCACATGCATTTCTGGTTGTTTCATCTTAACAAACAATCAGTTATTGGGTAATATCCAGGCTAAAACAATTTGAACGTACTGTGCAGTGAACAAAGCTTAATGGTAAGCAAGTCTAATGGCATGTTTACCTTTTTCACAGAAGTTTTGTGGCCTATTGGTAATTGCTGTATTATGTTGTCTTGTGTGATCAAACAGACATCTCGAATTCCTGTGTAAAAATACATTAAAACATGCTGGTCCCTGGTTTATATCATAAACTACATCATGTTGATATTATGGATAACATTGGTGGGTGTGTTTATAATTATTTCATATAAGTTAAAATCAGGGGTTAAAAATGGTTGATGACTGTCCATTTTGGGTTTGCTAAAAACTGCATGAAACTTGATATACACAGGTTATGTATTATTTATTAGATACCCATACCAAAATGCGAATTTCCACTAATTTTACGTAGTTGTATCATAGTGAAAAGAGAAAAGAACTTCTTTTCCCTGTTTTCTAAATCATGATTTGTCCAAGCTGCCAGAGCAGTAAATAAATCATCCTCAGAATCAATCTGAATACAAATTAACCAAAAAACAGAACATTACAATGTACAACACATCTTTCACAAGTTAAGAACACAAAATAATGTTTGCACAGTATTAATTGAAAGATCATATTTAACTAATAAGAATTTTTATGAAACAGACAAACTTACAATGATTTCATTTGATTTTAAATAAACTTTGATTTCGCCATCAGATAGTTCCAGAAAATTTTTGGACAAACAAACTTCCCCAAAATTGTCCAGAATACATTCCTCTGCCTTTTTTTGAAGAGAATTTAAAGAAAAAAGCTCAGCAAGTTTCTTTAACTCCAGTGAATTTGTTGGATCTACAATCTCAAGCAAATATTCATCAATAATTTCCAACAAATCTGGAACATACAAAAATGTTTATTTACAAGCACCGAGGTTTGATGATTTCCATCTCTGTAGCCAATGCTTTTTTTGCAAATCTATTTTAAGAAGCAACAGTTTTTTCACATTCTTTTTAATTCAAGTCAATGCTTTTTCAGTTATTCAGTTGTTAATAACAGATTTTATCAAGCAATTACGTTTCATTTGCATCATTGACGCTGCTTTTAACACTTCCATTACGTTATCCATGGAGAGTTTTATTTGTCCTGAATACATAAAATCAATAATCTGCTCCATTGCTTCTGGCTGGACTTCATTTAGTTCAACAGTTTCTGCATATTTCTCTTTCATCTAAAAATAAACAATTCATAATCACATTTATAAAATATCAATGGCAATATTTTATAAGCTAATATTCCTTGGTGGTATGAGCACCTGAGTTGATAGCCTTTATTGGTGCCCAAGCCATTCTGTTTGCGCCTAATATTCATCTGCATAGTTGTTTTTAGAGCAGAATACACATGATTAAATTTTGGTGCAAAAACAAGCAAAAAACATGTGTTCCTGCATGAAATTAACATTACTTACATTTGTTCGAAACATGGTGGCAAAATAATCACTGCTTGCTGCAAGAACATTTCTATGAGCTGGAAATTTCTTGCTTTCCACAATCAGCTTAATGTCACACAGAAATCCTTCTTCCCTTTGCCTGGATAAAGGTTTGGATTAGATTCTCTGTAGTGGTTTAGGGTAGGTAAGTTTTTGCAACAGTTCAAAACATTGTGATTCCCAAATTCTATGTGGTAACCCACTGAACTGAAAATCATACCAATAACATTTATGTATGTAATTAGAAAAAAAAGTAACAAATAGAAGTTTCTTAAGATACTGCCATAAAATGAAAAAAATCAAACCTGTTCATATTTGAAAGACAATCAGAGGGGAAATCTTGAATAGTCAAAAGCTTTTCGTGGCTCATTATTGTTTACAAGTACACAAGCACTAAAAGACTCCAAATAATCTTTCAAACTGCGCTACCAACAAATATCAATTGACAGGGTGAAGGACCACGCATGTTCATTGCAAATATTTAATTAAAGTTTCCCTTTTTTGTTATACGTAACACTGAAACAAAGACAAATGCAATAGCAGCCAAAAATTGTTTTTATCTTTTCATAGAAATACCAATATGCGTCCTTAACATGGCTTGTGTAATTTACAATGCAAATAGTTCCGGGCTTGGGCCAACAATACAAGACGTTTTGGGTACATTTTGAAAGACACGCAAGAATACCAATGCGAAACTTAGTGAATTTACGCCCAAACGCTCAGGCAGAACTGAACAAAACCAAAGAACTGAGGTGAGCACAGTACAGCTGCGCTGCCCTGCCTCGCCTAAACGCACACGGAAAGTTCCATTATTTAAACCGAAGAGAAACAAAGCGATCAAAGTGTCAGCGAACAGTTAACAAAGACGCACACTTACACAAAACAATGAAGGACAAAACAATATCACACGAAGGACACGAATCACGTGTATACACAACCGTTGCTATCGCTACACTTCGAAATGAAACACGCTTGACAAGACGCTACCTAAGAATGCCTTTACCCATAACACAGTGGAAAGAGATTCCGAACAATGACAAACTGGCCATGCAAACCTAAGTCCATGAATGCAAACGTTGATATGAAACGCAAAGTTACGTTACATCACACATGTTGAAAGAATATCATTTTGCGATCCATATGCGAAGATTCTGAACAAAATATTAAGCGGCTACGTTTGGCGACCTTTTGAAGCTAGATAGGTAACATGGGGTGTAGAGTCTTGTATTGTTGGCCCAAGCCTGGAACTATTTGCATTGTAAATTACACAAGCCATGTTAAGGACGCATATTGGTATTTCTATGAAAATTTGTTTTGATGCTGGGAAATGCCCACCGTGTCGCAAAGTAGGTTATGCATTTAAGTTAAATTTATGGTTGAATGATTGCACATGTGCGTGCTGTTGTCATGGCGAATTTTAGGGTGTTTGGGGCAGTTTTAGTGGGGTTTTGGGCTATTTCAATTAGGTAGTTACTTGCTGGTGGGTGCTGCTGAAAATTATGTTGAATATGGAGCAAAAAAATCAGGCTGTATTTGTGGAAAAAATGAATCGTTTAAGTGTCCAATCATTTGTGATTTTATGAAAGATCCATCTCATATCTACAAATTTTGATCAAAATTAGTCTTAATGGTTTAGCCACCCCCATAGGGCCATTTGCCCCTTGGTTACTCAGTATTTTGGTTAAAACAGCAACAAAAAATGGAACTGGATTTTGCAGAAAAAAGAATTGTTCAACTACCCACTCATTTGCATTTTTATGTAAGTTCCAACTCTTCTCTTTGCAATGGCATCAAATTTAGTTGCTGAAAAAGTGTCAAAGCCCTTTCCCCTGGGCTGGGTATACCCCCTGTTGGTCATATGATCTTCCAGGAGGCCCAACAAATCCTTGCTCTGTACAGTCTCATCCAGGAGCAAAATTTTTTTTCAACTTTGAAGAATTTTAGGTCGCTATGTAAGTCACAAGACCCATCAACGGTCATTGGGAAACAAGCGGAACAGTCGCTAGATGCATTACAGCGGAGGGCCTTGAAAACAGGATTTCTCCAATTTAATTCCCATATAGATCCTTAAGTAATGCCATATGCTGTTATGAAACTAATTAAGCACGTTCATTACTAATCAGCAAAGCTGCTTCTAGGAGTTGGTCCTAGAGGAATGTTATGCAATGATGACGTATATCACAGTCCCACTCGTATTCCCGTTTTCTAGGAATCACGTGATACTCTCCAGGCTGTAAAATCAGACAAACCGAACACGCCACTTCCCTCCTTTCTGAAAATGACGTTCTGCAAACGTGATGCATTTACCAGCAGTCTTGCTGTCTTCACCAGAGGACCAGAACGCGTGCGCATTCTGCATTGGAGTTAAAATAAACCGCACCGAAAGTCAACATCACCATGTTTGTTTATCAATGAGTGCTTGCCTGCCTCATTACAGTCGCTTTTCGGTTGGTGTTCGGGTGGAGAATGCGCTGTAGGGTACTTAATGTCCCAATTTTCATTTTGACCCATACCTACTTTTTCTTCAGAAGATGCTATGTTCTCGTTAGTAAAGGTAAACCGGTCTGTGGTGAAAGAAAACAGAGCTTTGAGACTGCGTTGTTATATTTCTATCTCTCTCTCAAACCTCCTCAATCTTTATTGATTTGTCATTTAAATATACAGGAACGATATCAGCAAAGTCCCTTATTCCTACTCCCGGTAATCTGAAAACATTTTCATTTTAACTTACGCCCTTCAAGAGGAGGGCACACTTTTGCTATCATGGGCCCTACTCCACCTTTAACCAAGACAAAGGTAAATGACCCCCGAGTCAATTCATTTCGGGTTCATGCATATTTCTTCCGCCGAGGTTATCCAAATTGTCCATTTCATCCCCCTCTTTTTTAAGTTCAATTTTTCTGTCGCCTAATGTGACGGAAAACAAGAGTTGCGGGGACAGATCTGTGAAAAAATTGTCTGTCCATTATTCTTACTTTAGGATGACATACGGTTAGCATGGATTTGCACAGCTATCAATACGTGCTGTTAATACGCAAGACAGAGTCCGTCAATAACTCTGATATGAAAATTTCCATTCAACTATTGTTAAACCGGTTATGTGGTAAAAAAGTTTACTACCTTTGCTCTATTTCTGTGAGAAACGAATTTCTTAGGAAAAGTGTTTGAGACTACACGATTCTCTCTTTCTTTACTCTGTTTTCTAGATAGTTTAAACACGTAGGACAGATAACAGATAAAATATATTTGCACAATAAATCACGACGTCAATAAACAAGAAATGAGACGATACTCTCTTGCGATAGTAAATCATTTATTGCACATACAAATGGATTCGGCATGGTGTGTAAAAATAAAACTACTAACAACAGAAAGGCGTGTTTTCCCAATGTAAAGAAAGTGACCCAAAAATGATGATAACACGAAAGTTCACCAAAAATGGTTTAAATCAGAATTTAACTGCAAAATCGCAGTGTTTTAAAATCATAATCGCAGTGTATTAAAAAATCAATTATTTTCCATGTGGTCCATGTGGTCCATATGGTGCATATGGTCCATATGGTGCATATGTTCCATATGGTTGAATAATTCTCTGACTTGAAACCTAAAAATGTAATCACCAGCGTCAGTCACATAGTTTTTGGAAGTCTTTCATAATGATAACTTGAAAAATAACTGACAGAATCAAGAATCTTTTGTATATTTTCTTGTTAAGAATTATTTTTGTTTTTATTTTAATGAACAATTGCAAAAGCATTTGAATAGACCAAAAAGGAATTCATTAGATCTTTTTAGTGGCATTCAGTCATTTTGAAATGTTTTTTGTTGCTTTGATTCAAATTATGTTTCATATGGCACAAGAAAAGAAAAATTGTAAATGAACAAAGTACAACTGTTTTGCAAACTGAGATTTTTAAACAGTCCTAAATGTAAAAATAAACCTGCTACCGATATGCCTTTTATTCCCTGTCGGATTATTATATTTCCAGCCCTCGATTTTTCCTTTTGAAACAAGTCCGGTTCAAAATGGTAATGCATTGCATCATCAACCAAGTCCCTGCATACAGAATGGCACTTCACGAACTCCTAAAAGACATTATCATCACACTATTCATTTAAACATATTCAGGTACAAGAACCTGTTTTCGAATGGTGTTGAAAAGAAAGTGTTTTGACACAAATTGAAGCCTGATCAAACTAAAAAGTGTTGAGAATTTCTCTTCTCGCTTTGGGAAATCTTGTTTTGTCCATGTTACTAGGGCATTGAACAAATTGTCCTCTGATTGTACCTTAATTTATGTAAAAAATTTAAACTTTTTCTGGCATCCTACAGTAACACATGATTGAAACTTGCCTTTGTATCATCAGATTTTAAGAAAAACTCAAGGTCATTGTAAGAAAGTTCTAAAAACTCTTTGACCAAACACACATCGTCAAAATTTTTAAGAATAAATTGATTTATTTGTTCATGAGTTGGTCTCAAACAATACAATTCACTAATGCGCTTCAACTCCAAGCAGTTATTTGCATTAACTGATTTCAAAAAGAATACACCTATGACTTGCAGCAAATCTAAAAAGAAACAAAAACAATATTTTGAAGATAATGACATTTTGAAACTATTAAGAAACACTTTCTATCGAAAGAAAGTCCACCACAATTCAAAATTATCGGTGTTAAAATCTTTATGGAACCCAACATTAAAACATGTGTAGTTTTGCACCTTATCATTTGCGTCAACCATTTTGAATTTGTTGAACTATAGAATGAAGTGGAAACAAAAACTATGGATTTATTTATCTAAACAGGCAAAATACAAAAACCATGTAGATGTTTGTCAGTTTCTACCATATACCATTAAGTTGCATCATAGAAGCAGCTTGTAAAACTTCAGTAGCATTTTCCATTGACAGTTTAATATTTCCAGAATACATGTAGCCAAGTATCTGTTCAAATGCTTGAGCTGTTAATCCATGCAATTTAATACTTTCTGCATACCTCTCTCTCATCTGTAAAAAAACGTCATGGCATAACTAACTGGTTTGACACAAATAGTTTATCCATTAGCAAGAAAACCTTTATTTGCATTTTATTGACAAATACTAAAAAACAGTGTAATACTAATTTGTTTGCATCATACTTTAACAGTGATAGTTTTGCAACAGTGAAAAATCCATCTTTAACATAACTTACATTTGTTTCAAACATGGTAGAAAAATATTCACAACTTGCTGCTAAAACATTTTTGTGAGCTGGAAATTTTTTGTTCTCAACAACAAGCTGAATGTCACAATAAAGGCCACTCTCTCTTTGCCTGCATTTAAGTGAAGTTCAGTAAAAAAAAATTCAAAAATTTAATTTTTAATTTCCATATTGTTCAGTGTTAGCAACATTAATTATCTGAAAAGCACAAATCTTAATATATCGTTCCTGTGGTGGTGAACAAACAAATATGTAAAAAAAACACAAATACAAACTTGTTAATATTTTCCATGCATTTTCTTGTTGTTTGTTTAGGTGCAATCAACTCGTTATTTAGTGAAATGGTTTTTGAAATTTTTTTTATAGTCCCGTACATTTTTTAATAGTCAGTCAATTGTTTCTATATAATTCACACCGTGGCACGATGTATTGCAGCGATCGGACATACTTTTACAGACTGCAAGCAGTCGTAAATACGTTGCTTTTGTTGGGGGGGAATACCCCAATTTATGAATGGTAAAACAATTGTGGTTAGATTAATAATTACCCAACGTTTTTCTACGCGTACCATGAGGAGGTTTACAATAAAAGGTTGACGAACAAGTCAATTCTGCAAAGACAAGCGTGTTCCCTGATCTAATATTAAGGAAGTCAAACGTTTGCTGTAGGTTTCTCCAATTCACTAATTTCTGTTTTCCTTTCTGTTAAAGGGAAACATTCCTTAAAATGCAAGCCTGGATAGGTATCAATTGATTTATCACAGCCATTAAAACATATTTATATGCCGAAATTTCGTAAATCTAGGTATCACCAGTTTTGTTTTCAAATGTGACATAAAATTTGTAAATTTATATGCCAAGAAAACAGCAATGGGGTGTTCACACATAAAAAATGACAGTTTGCTTTACACAATTGTGTTTTACTCATCTTCAATTGCAAAAAATAATAAAAAAAACAATTCATGACTCTTGTCCCGAAAATATTTTTCGCAGACTTCCACCATACTGCAGTAATTTCTTGCAGAATTAAGGTAACAGAAAATTCAATATGCTCTTAGACCCGAGGCCTAATCTGGTTCACGATGTGCGTGTGAACTAGGTCTGATCTCAGCCCTAAAGTTCAATCTGTGACGGAAACTATGGTCTAATTATTTGTGGAAAGCCACAGTCCCTGCAAATCATATACACCTTCATTCCATCTGATTTTAGATTTACTGCACATTTTATTAGAATAACAATTAAATGATATAGCAAGGTAATGATATAAAACAGCTACAGAAAATTTTCTTCGAATTAAGCGAAAAGTAGTTAAATCAACAAAATGAACGCAAATTTTAGCGAACACCCTGCGCTCGCCGCACGGCCACGGTTATTAAAATTACCATTTCAGTTTAGGCATAAAATTAATTTAAACCGGACCAGCTTTCAATCTGAATAGTTTGCACCCCTTCGGGGCATCTCCGAGTTTGCAAATTTTTCCTTCTGCAAAAAACACTTTTGTTTGTGTATTTGTGTATTAAAATTTACTAGAAGCTAAAGATTTTGAAGCTAAAAATAGTAAATGTTGATAAAAAAACATTTCATCCAATTGTGCAATGACAAAAAAGGGTTTACTTTGGCCAACTGTAATCTCGTCCTTCCAGCTCTGTTGATTCACATTAAAGCAATGTAGTTTACCGGTTGCTCTGTAAAAGTTTACCTGGTGCACTGTGCGTCATGTACAAAAGGACATAACACATGAGAAACACTTACTCTCCAATTACCAGTATTTGGTCATCACTGACGAAACACGAAGAAGTTACTCCAAGATTTATTGACTGGCTTTGTATAAAATTCCATCGTAGATTTTGCAGATTGTAGCCAGCAATCAAATCCATATACTCAACTGTGTTGACATAATTACCGCTTGTCATTCCACCTATGTTTAAGAAATAGGTAAACTTCAATGACCTGGTACTTTAATTGCCTTTTAGTTTGTGTTCTCACTACTTTTGTGTCCTAAGTTTGTTTTATATATCAATTGTGCGTTTGCACTGAGAAAAATATTTATGATAAAGGCAACACAAAGGTTAGAGCTAAAATCTGCAAAAACAGATCCTACCGCAAACGTATATACGGTTTCCAACTACACATGCACCAAACTCAGCTCTTGCATGATTTAAATTAGATCCATTAAATGCTTGTGAAGTTTGTACATTATACTGGCTTGTAATGTTGTTTGCTGAAAAGAATTCAAGTGTTGACTAACTTGTACCTTTGAGAAGAAACCTCGAAACACAAGGCTAACCTGGACGACCTTAAAATATAAAATAATATCCATTGCAATGAGTTTGTTATTATATATTTTAGAGATAATACACCTTGTACTGATTTTGCTTGTGTATATCCTCCAATGAGAAAGATATTTGCTGAAGAGCAACATACATTACTAAAAACAGTTGAAAATTTGAATAAAAAATACCTCCATTAGAAACTGAACAAGAGGAAACTCTATAATAAGACGACTGAAAGTTGCAATTAGCGGATTTTCCATTAAAAAAACTTTCTATGGTATTTATCATACTTCCGTTGTTTTCTCCACCAAGTATATACACACTACCTAGAATTGAAAAAAGTTTGAGCTAAAAGAAACCAACAGAAAGTAAATATTGATTGAATCTTTATTTAGTTTTGCAAGATGCTTGAGGAAAGTTATCTACTAATTATAAGTTGTAACAGGATGTCCAGAAAAACAAAGCATATCATTTAATTAAACAAGTGTTTCATACTTTTTGATTTTTTTTGAAACGCCTTTTATGTTAAGTATAGTTTTTGCCACTTTTTTGTTTTAAAGATACCATTTGCAGACACTGCAGTTGCATTTGCTCTTGCAGTGATTAAATTCCCCTTATTCTTCCACTTTGTGCCATCAAATGAGATAATGGACGTTGTTGCAACATTTGAATTTGGATCCGAAAATCCACCAAAGAAAAACACTTTGCCTTGATGATAAACTACAGCACTTGCATAACTCACATGCATTTCTGGTTGTTTCATCTTGTAACAAACAATCAAATATTAGGTAATATCCAGGCTAAAACAATTTAAACGCACAGTGCAGCGAACAGAGGTTAATGGTAAGTAAGTGTAATGACATGTTTACCTTTTTCAAAGATGTTTTGTTGCCTATAGGTAATTGTTGTATTATGTTGTCTTGTGTGAGCAAACAGACATCACGAATTCCTGTATATAAATACATTAAAATATGCTGGACCCTGGTTTACATCATAAACTACATCATGTTGATATTATGGACAGCATGGGTGTGTTTATTTATATTTATTTTATGGAAGGTTATATGAGGGGAAATTACATAAAATTTGACGTACACAGATTACATATTATTAAATACACACCCATACCTAAATGTGAATTTCCACTAATTTTACGTAGTTGTATCAAAGTGAAAAGGGAAAAGAACTTCTTTTCTCGTTTTTCTAAATCATGATTTGTCCAAGCTGCCAGAGCAGCAAATAAATCATCCTCAGAATCAACCTGAATACAAATTACACAGAACATTACAATACACAGCATGTTAGGAACACAAAACAAAAAGTTTACACATAATTTATTGAAAGACTTTATTTCAACTACTATGAATTTTTTATAAAAATGATACTTACAATAATTTCATTTGATTTTACATAAACTTTAAGTTCATCATCAGATAGTTCCAGGAAGTTTTTGGACAAACAAACTTCCCAAAATTGTCCAGAATACATTCCTCTGCCTTTTTTTGAAGAGAATTTAAAGAAAAAAGCTCACCAATTTTCTTTAATTCAAGTGAATTTGTTGGATCCACAATTTCAAGCAGATATTCATCGATAGTTTTCAATAAGTCTGGAACATACAAAATCGTGCCCAATTGTTTATTTGCAGGCACCAAGGTATGATGATTGCCATTTCTGTGTCCTATGCTTTTTTTGCAAATCTATTGCAGGAACCAACAAATTTTGCACTTTTTCTAATTACAGATTTTATTAAACAATTACATTTCATTTGCATCATTGATGCTGCTTTCAACACTTCCATTACATTATCCATGGAGAGTTTTATTTGTCCTGAGTACATAAAATCAATAATCAGCTCCATTGCTTCTGACTGGACTTCATTTAGCTTTACAGTTTCTGCATATTTCTCTTTCATCTAAAATAAAACAATTCATAATCACATTTATAAAATATCAATGGCATTATTTCATAAGCTAATATTCCTTGGTAGTATGAGCTCCTGAGTTGATAGCCTTTATTGGTGCCCAAGCCATTCTGTTTGCGTCTAATATTCATCGCCATAGTTATTTTTAGAGCAAAATACATATGATTAAATTTTTGGTACAAAAACAAGCAAAGAGCATGTGTTCCTGCATGAAATTAACATTACTTACATTTGTTCGAAACATGGTGGCAAAATAATCACTGCTTGCTGCAAGAACATTTCTATGAGCTGGAAATTTCTTGCTTTTCACAATCAGCTTAATGTCACACAGAAATCCTTCTTCCCTTTGCCTGGATAAAGGTTTGGATTAGATTCTCTGTTTGGGGTAGGTAAGCTTTTGCAACAGTTCAAAACATCTAGATTCCCAAAATGTATGTGGTAACCTACAGAACAGAAAATCATACCAATGCCAGAAAATATGATGGGCTTATTCTCTGTGCAAATAATTTTAAGAAAGTTTTATCATTAAAATAACATTTATGCATGTCATTAGAAAAAAAGTAACAAACAGATGTTTCTTAAGATACTACCACAAAATAAAAAAAAATCAAACCTGTTCATATTTGAAAGACAATCAGAGGGGAAATCATGAATAGTCAAAAGCTTTTCGTGGCTCATTATTGTTTACAAGTACACAAGCACTAAAAGACTCCAAATAATCTTTCAAACTGTGCTACCAACAAATATCAATTGACAGGGTGAAGGGCCACGCCTATTCATTGCAAATATTTGATTAAAGTTCCCCTTTTTGTTAAACATTACACGGGAACAAAGACAAGTAGGCAATAGCAGCCAAAAATTGTTTTTATCCCTCCAACAAATATGGTATATTACCTATATATTTTGGGTTATGGTAATGTTGTTTTTTGTGCGACAAACAAACCGCATTGTTCTTTCTTACAAGCTGTAAAATCACCAAAATAGTGAAACCAATCTTTCGCTGGTGGGGGAGCTCGCATTTACGACATGATACCATAATCAAATATTTACCTGTTGCGACCTGTATGCCAAATTTTGATACAGTTGTGCGAAATATGAGCCTCAAGCTTGGTCTTAACAATATTATTTATGATCGATGGGAAATCCTATTTGATTAACGCTATAGGCATAAGATCGCACGTGAGTTCTAATTGTTGTGTGTTATAATCGGACTTTAATTGAAAATCTGATGCAAACACTTCACAAATATTTATTGTATCAAGATCAGTTTTGGATACATTTTGAAAGACACGCAAGAATACCAATGCGAAAGTGTCAGCGAACAGTTAACAAAAGACGCACACTTACACAAAACAATGAAGGACAAAACAATATCACACGAAGGACACGAATCACGTGTTTACACAACCCGGCTACACTTCGAAATGAAACACGATTGACAAGGCTGACCTAAGAATACCTTTACCCATAACACAGTGGAGAGAGATTCCGAACAATGACATACTGGCCATGCAAGTCCATGAATGCAAACGTTGATATGTAACGCAAAGTTACGTTACATCACACATGTTGAAAGAATATCATTTTGCGATCCATATGCGTAGTTTCTGAACAAAATAAGCGGCTACGTTTCGCGACCTTTTGAAGCCAGATAGGTAACATGGGGTTATAGCGTCTTGTATTGTTTGCCCATGCATGGAGATGGAGCTATTTGCATCGTAAATTAAACCAGTCATGTTAAGTTAGGCGATCTGCTGTTATGGAACTAATTAAGCACGTTTATTACTAATCTGCAAAGTTGATTCTAGGAGTTGGTCCTAGAGGAATGTTATGCAATGTTGACGTATATCATAGTCTCACTCGTATTCCCGTGTTCTAGGAATCACGTGATACTCTCCAGGCTGTAAAATCAGACAAACCGAACACACCACAACCATCTTTTAAAATAACGTTCTGCAGGCGTAATGCATTTACCAGCAGTCTAGCTGTCTTCACCAGAGGACAAGAACCCGTGCGCGTTCTGTATGAAAGTTAAAATAAAATGCAACGAAAGTCAACATCACCATGTTTGTTCATCAATCAGTGTTTGCCTTCCTCATTACCGTCGCTTTTCGGTTGGTGGTCGGATGGAGGTTGAGCTATTTATCCAAGCATGCAGCAGGTGTTTTTTCTATTCGCGACTGGTGATGTTTGTTTAATATATTTTCGACAAATGCAGGGTTTTGCGAGGAGTACAATCAGCAAAATAAAAATTAATCTTTTACCTCTCTCTTTTTTTGGTTCACAATTGCTAAAATTTTATCCATATCCACGTGAACCGTTCACCAGTAAAAGAAACTCTTCCCTATAAGTGATGACACAAGATTCATTTCCAATGTTGTTTGGATGAAGTTTATTGCTATTTCATATTGCCCATTTACAAAATTTTCAGTTAGTACAACGAATTGTTTATTTTGTAAGGGTTTGGCCGACTATATTGCGGTAGATTAACTCTTTACTGTGTCTCATTGGCGCTAACTCGTGATTTTCAATAGTTGTTGATCCAAAATCTATCGAACTGTCTCTTTACAGAATCACCAACAAACAGTTTAATCCGGATAAACAAAGCTGCTTGGGTAGTTGTTCCACAAATAATTTTGACCAGAGTGTGTAGATAAGGTGGTGAAACTAACATAAGAACATAAATGTTACAATTTCTTAATTCTTTTCTTCTGAAATATCCGCCTCACCCATTCGAAAATCTTTATACAGAATCTGTTTTTAGTCTGAAGAGTTTTGATCCTTTCAGAGCATCTCCGAGTTTGCAGATTTTTTCGCCTGTAATAAATCATCGTGACATTTTGTTCAGATACCGAAGGATTAACTAAAATGTTTACCATGACACACTGCTATCTCGTCTTTCCACTCTTGTGTCTCCGAATCAAAGCACTGCAGCTGATCAGTGTTACTGCAAAAATTACATATGTGGAGGAACATATTCAATCCGAAAAGCTCTTACCCTCCAAGAATCAGGATTTTGTTAACACTAAGTAAACAAGCCGATGTTACACCAAGGTTTATTGATTGGTTCGGCAAACACGTCCAACTGAAATTTTGAATATTGTAGCCGCCATCAATATAATCCATGTACTCAACTGTGTTGACATAAGCATCATTTGCCTTTCCACCTTAAATTTTGCATTTTAAATTTGTAAAACTAGAAAGCATGTCAGGCTGTTAATTTGTATTCTTTGATTTAATTTGTATAATATGATCTTGACGAAAAATTTATGTTTTTATAATATGTTTACGCTCAGTTATTTGTTATAGGGTTGTGGCCCAAAAAATGTAACTATACAACACAAACTTTAACCAGGCAACTGTCATCAACCATAACATATACACAAGTACAGTTAAAAGCATAGTGCATTTTTGGCCAGATTTACTCTTCAGGTAATTTTTAGTTAATAAAAGAAGGTCAGAAAATTTTTTACTGATTTTAACAACATTATTTTACACTTCGGATAAATAAAATAATATATGACTTTAAGAGATAAAAAGATACCGCACACGTAGATTCGGTTTCCAACTGTAAATGCCCCAAATTCTGCCCTTGGGTAATTCAAGTTACACCCATGGAATACTTGTGAAGTTTGCATGTTATACTGGCTTGTAATGGTAGTTGTCGAAATTGAATTTTTTTTGGCCAGTCGAAGTGATATTTTTGCACGTCGATTCCCTGTCCTCATGCTTGCAGTTTCTGAAATTTAATCAACTGATTTTCAACTTGTCCATACGTCAACAAAACATGGATTGCAAAGCTGATTTGGCTGACCTTTAATTATACCTTGCGCTTGTTTTGCTTGTGCGTACCCCCCAATAAGAAAGATATTTTCTAAAGAGAAAAGCTTCTTTAAAATAAAAGAAGTAAAAATGACTCATTTTAAAAACAAGGAAAACCTCTAATTGTAACTGAAGAAGGGGAAACTCTTGCATATTGTGACCTGAAGTTGGGACAGTTCTCACATCTTCCACCAACAAACATTTCTGTGTTGAGCTCCACACTCCCATTGTTTTCTCCACAGAGTATGTAGATATTTCCTGACATATAACAGGATCAATTAGACTGTCAAATAAAGAATGGTGATGAATAATTCACCTGACTTGCAGGCATAATAACACCTGACTTGCAGGCATCACCAGTATCGCCAAAAACAACAAAACAACGAAGTTAACCAACAGTAATAGCGATACTGATGATGCCCACAAGTCAGGTGAAATATATATATCGATAAGAAATTACAAAGACAGACGACTTAGGATTATTCATCACCATTCTGTGTTATCCGTTACTGAGTCTCTGTCAGCCATAGAGTATATACAGGCGATTCCAAGTTATCAAACTCTCATTGTCAAATAAGTGCAAAAAAACCATTGTTAATGAAAATAAACTTTGCCTAAGAGTAAAGTCTTGTAATTTTTAATAATAAGAGTTGTGACTTACATCCTAATTTTGTATACAAAACAGTATAAATGGCATGTTTATTACAAATTTGATTTTGTGTTTTCAGTAAGTTTCAGACATTGCCACTGTTTTGATTTGCCAGGTCTCATCAGTGCATATTTAATAAATTTTTAATTTGTAAATTGGAACATAGGCTACCCCTCATAGACACGGCAGTTGCATTTGCTCTTGCACACAGCAAATTTCCTTCATTTTTCCACATTCTTCCATCAAATGAGATAATGGAGGTTGTTGCAACATTTGAATTTCGGTTTGAAAATCCACCAAAGAAAAACACTTTACCATGATGCAACACCACAGCACTTGCATAACTCACATTCATTGAAGGCTGTTTAATCTTAACAAACAATTAATTTTGGCCCCAAGCAAACCAATAAGTAATGTACATTTTAAATATATGTAGTCGAAAAATATTTTTTTATAATATATAAGTGATTTTAGGTTGGAATAAATGATAGAAAAAGTTTACCTTTTTCACAGAAGTTTGGTTGCCAGTTGACAACTGTTGTATTTCATCATCTGGTGTAAGCAAACATATATCACAACGTCCTGTCCAAAACATATATGATAACAGAAATTGAATTTGCACAATAATTAACAAAAAAAGAAAAAAATTTTACAAAACTATTTTAGACCCAATAAAAATCTGTTTATCTGCCTAGTAAAACATCTATTGGCAGGAAAAAAAGAAAAACAAATTAAATGAGGATGTACTTTAGGAATAACAGTGTATGTTTTGTATTTGTGTCTTTGGGATTTTCAAAACAGTAGAATCATACCTGAATGTATATTACCACCAATTTTACGCAATTGTATCAAAGTAAAAAGTGAAAAGAACTTTTTTTCCCTGTTTTCTAAATCATGATTTGTCCAAGCTGCTAAGGCTGTAAACAAATCATCCTCAGAATCCACCTAAACACAAACTCACACTATGGATTCCTACTGTATACCAACCAAAACCTGTAAGGGGAACAGAAAACAAATATAAAATTTACAAAATAAAAAATATTTTAATCAAAAAGTAAGTTAATAGAAAATTCTGAAAAATCCACTCACTAGGATTTTATCTGATTTCAGATAAACTTTAAGTTCGTCATCAGATAGTTCCAGGAAATTTTTGGACAAACAAACTTCAACAAAATTGTCCAAAATACATTCCTGTGCCTTTTCTTGAAGAGAATTTAAAGAGAATAATTCAGCAATTTTCTTTAACTCCAGTGCATTTGTTGGATCCACAATTTCAAGCAAATATTCATCGATAATTGTCAACAAATCTGAAACATATAAAAAAAATTCTTAAAAAGAAACAAGACATGTAGATTACAATTTTTGTTGTTGCCCATGCCATGTTAATTGTAAAATTATTGTTTTTACTACTTTTAAATATTTGTTTTGTATCACTGTCATGCAGTGACATTTTTCAAATTAAAACCAATGTTTTATTTACCTATTGTTTACAGTTTTTATTCAAAAATATTTGCAAATTCAAGTCTAAATTTATTCAGAATTTGGTGATTGGGCATATTTTTGAGCACATTGTCTGCAGGAGAACAAACTTATTGCAGCTACATTGGAGAGCACACATCAACGTTTTGTAGATGTATGCCCAATGAAGAATGTGTTGTTACTTTGATGTCATTATGTAGAGGAGAGATAGGCCTCACAAAAAATGGTTATGTGGTTGAACGATTTACTTCGGTCAAATCACCAGGGGGAAGCTAAAGCATTTATCCAACATCCAATTTTGATCAGAATGTGTAGATCAGATATGATCCTTTCATAAAATCACAATTGATTGGCCCCTTAAATAATTCATTTTTCTGTAAATACTGCATGAAGTTTTTGCTGCATTTTGGTCCTAATTTTCCAGCACCAAAGTAACTATCAGATTCAAAATACCCAAACCTCCCGTAGAATGGCCCTAAACATGCTCACATTTGCTACAGCAACAGCACATGCATATGTGCTCATTAAATGCAACTACAAAATTTTCCTTGGTGTCAGTTGTTATGTAAAGTCATCCTTTCTTTGTGACATAGGATACAAGGCTGGTGGGACATCTTTAGATGGATGTTCAGATATGTTGTCAATGGCAGATATTAATTAAAATTACTTGTCATTTGCATCATTGAAGCTGCTTGCAACACTTCCATTACGTTATCCATGCAGAGTTTAATTTTTCCAGAATACACAAATTCAAGAATCTGTTTGATTGCTTCTGGCTGAACTTCATTTAGTTCAACAGTTTCTGCATATTTCTCTTTCATCTAAAATAAAACAATTCATAACCACATTTACAAAATATAAATGGTAATTTGTAAGCTAATATTTCTTATTGATATGTGCACCTGCCTTAATTACCTTTATGGTTTTATTGGTGCCCAATCCATTTTAGTTCTTTGCCTATTGTTCATCCGCCATATTTTTTTTGCAAAATGAACATGATTTGATTTGTCATAAAAACAAGTAAAAAGGATGTTGTTTCATGAAATTAACATTACTTACATTTGTACGAAACATGGTGGCAAAATAATCACTGCTTGCTGCAAGAACATTTCTATGAGCTGGAAATTTCTTGCTTTTGACAATAAGCTTAATGTCACACAGAAATCCTTCTTCTCTTTGTCTGGATAAAGGTTTGGATTAGATTCCCTGTGATGGTTTAGGGTATGTAAGTTTTTGCAACAGTTCAAAACATTGTGATTCCCAAATTCTATGTGGTAACCCATTGAACTAAAAATCATACCAATACAATTTATGTATATAATTAGAAAAAAAGGTAACAAATAAAAGTTTCTTACGATACTGCCATAAAATGATAAAAATCAGACCTGTTCATGTTTGAAAGACAATCAGAAGGAAAATCTTGAATAGTTAAAAGCTTTTCGTGGCTCATTTTTGTTTACAAGTTCACCAACACTAAAAAGAGACGTAAATGATCTTTCATACTGCGCTACCAACAAATATAAATTGCAAGGGTGCAGGACCAGTACGCCTATTCATTGCAAATATGTGATTAAAGTTCCTCTTTTTGTGAAACATAACAGGGAAAAAAAGACAAATGCAATACCAACCATAATTTTTTTATCCCCCACAACAAATAGGGTATATTACCTTTATATTTTGGGTAACGGAAATGTTTGTTTTTGTGCACGACGCATTGTTCTTTTCTACATGCTGTAAAATTACCAAAATAGTGAGCATTCTTTCGCTGGTGGGGAATGCCCGCGTTTATGACATGGAGGATTCCAGAATCGAATATTTACCTGTTGCGACCGATATGCAAAATTTTGATACCGATATGCCAAATATGAGCCTCAAGGTGGGTCTTAACAATATTATTTGCGATCGATGGGAAATCTTATTTGATCAACGGATTTGACATAAGATCGCACGTGAGTTCTAATTGTTCTGTGTACTAATCTGATTTATTGAAAACCTGATACACTACTACACAAATATTTATTATGTCAAGATCAGTTTTGGGTACATTTTAAAAGACACGCAAGAATACCAATGCGAAACTTAGTGAATTTACGCCCAAACGCTCAAACAAAACTGAACAAACACCAAAAGAACTGAGGAGAGCACAGTACAGCCGCGCTGCCTTGCCTCGTCAGAACACACGCGGAAAGTTCAATTATTTAAACCGAAGAGAAACAAAGCGATCGAAGTGTCAGCGAACAGTTAACTAAAGACGCACACAAAACTATGAAGGACAAAACAATATCATACAAAGGACACGAATCACGTGAATACACAACCCGGCTACACTTCGAAATGAAACACGCTTGACAAGACACTACCTAAAGAATGCCTTTACCCATAACACAGTGGAGAGAGATTCCGAACAATGACAAACTGAACATGCAAACCTAAGTCCATGAATGCAAACGTTGATATGTAACTCAAAATTACGTTACATCACACATGTGGAAAGAATATCATTTTGCGCTCCATATGCCTAGTTTCTGAACACAATATTTAAGCGTCTACGTTTTGCGACCTTGGTAACATGGGGTTGTAGCATCTTGTATTGTTTGCACAAGCATGGAGCTATTTGCATCGTAAATTGAACCAGTCATGTTTAGTTAAGCGATCTGCTGTTCTGGAACTAATTATGAACGATCATTACGAACCACCAAAGTTGCTTCTAGGAGTTGGTCCTAGAGCAATGTTATGCAATGTTGACGTATATCATAGTCTCACTCGTATTCCAGTTTTCTAAGAATCATGCGATAATTTCCAGGCTGTAAAATTAGACAAGCCGAACACGCCACATTAATCTTTTCTCAAAATGACGTTCTGCAAACATGATGCCTTTTCCAGCAGTCTAGCTGTCTTCGCCAGCGGACCAGAACGTGTGCGCATTCTGTATGGGAGTAAACATTAAATGCACCGAAAGTCAACATCACCATGTTTGTTCATCAGCGAGTGCTTGTCTTCCTCACTACCGTCGCTTTTCGTTTGGTGTTCGGGTGGAGGTTGCGCTATAGGGTACTTAATGTCCCAATTTTCATTTTCATTCATACGTAATTTTTCTTCAGTTAGTAAATGTATACCGGTCCGTGGTTAAAGAAAACAGTGCTTCTGTGTAACAAGAAATTTTTTGAGACTGCACTTTTATATTTCTCTCTCTCTCTCTTCTCTCTCTCTCTCTCTCTCTCTCTCTCTCTCTCTCTCTCTCTCTCTCTCTCTCTCTCTCTCTCTCTCTCTCTCTCTCTCTCTCTCTTCTCTCTTTCTTCACATCGTTTTTTAGATAGTTTAAACACATAGGACCAATAACAGATAAAATATATTTGCACAATGAATCACGACGTTAATAAACAAGAAATGAGACGTTACTCTTTTGCGGTAGTAAATCATTTATTGCACATACAAATTGATTCGGCATGGTGCGTAAAAATAAAACAACTAACAACAGAAAGGCGCGTTTTCCCAATATAAGGAATAGTAAACCCAAAATAATGATAACACGTAAACACACCAGAAATGGTTTAAATCAGAATTTAACTGCAAAATCGTAGTGTTTTGAAACTCAATTATTTTCCAGGTGACACATACGTTGTATATGGTCCATATGGCTGAATAATTCTCTGACTTGAAACCTAAAAATAAAAAAATAACCACCAGCGTCAATCGCATTGTTTTTGGAAGACTTTCATATACAAATAATAACTTGAAAAATAACTGTCAGAATCAAGATTCTTTTGCATATTTTGTAGCCTTGTCAAGGTTTAATTTTTTTTAATTTTAACATTTGAATAGATCAAAACGGCATTCACAAAATTTTTTTAGAGGCATTCAGTTGCAAAATATAGGCTACATACCGTAAAGATTTGAAAAATATTTAGGTGCAATAATTTAACTTAATTTGAAATGTTTTTTGTTGCTTTGATTCAAATTATGTTTCATATGTCACAAGAAAAGAAAATTGGAAATGAACAAAGTGCAACAGTTTTGCAAACTGAGATTTTTAAACAGTCCTAAATGTAAAAATAAACCTGCTACCGATATGCCTTTCTTTTCCCGTTGGATTATTATATTTCCAGCCCTCGATTTTTCTTTTTGAAATAAGTCCGGTTCAAAATGGTAATGCATTGCATCATCAACCAAGTCCCTGCATACTGAATGGCATTTCACGAACTCCTAAAAGACATTATCATCACACTATTCATTTAAACATATTCAGGTACAAGAACCTGTTTTCGAATGGTGTTGAAAAGAAAGTGTTTTGACACAAATTGAAGCCTGATCCAACTAAAAAGTGTTGGAAATTTCTCTTCTCGCTTTGGGAAATCTTGTTTTGTCCATGTTACTAGGGCATTGAACAAATTGTCCTCCGATTGTACCTTAATTTATGTAAAAAATTTAAACTTTTTCTGGCATCCTACAGTAACACATGATTGAAACTTGCCTTTGTATCATCAGATTTTAAGAAAAACTCAAGGTCATTATAAGAAAGTTCTAAAAACTCTTTGACCAAACACACATTGTCAAAATTTTTAAGAATAAATTGATTTATTTGTTCATGAGTTGGTCTCAAACAATACAATTCACTAATGCGCTTCAACTCCAAGCAGTTATTTGCATTAACTGATTTCAAAAAGAATACACCTATGACTTGCAGCAAATCTAAAAAGAAACAAAAACAATATTTTAAAGATAAATACATTTTGAAACTATCAAGAAACACTTTTTGTTGAAAGAAAGTCCACCACAATTCAAAATTATCGGTGTTAAAATCTTTATGGAACCCAACATTAAAACATGTGTAGTTTTGCACCTTATCATTTGCGTCAACCATTTTGAATTTGTTGAACTATAGAATGAAGTGTATACAAAAACTATGGATTTATTTATCTAAACAGGCAAAATAAAAAACCTTGGGCAAAATACAAAAACCATGTAGATGTTTGACAATTTGTACCATATACCATTAAGTTGCATCATAGAAGCAGCTTGTAAAACTTCAGTAGCATTTTCCATTGACAGTTTAATATTTCCAGAATACATGTAGCCAAGTATCTGTTCAAATGCTTGAGCTGTTAATCCATGCAATTTAATACTTTCTGCATACCTCTCTCTCATCTGTAAAAAAAACCTCATGGCATAACTTACTGGTTTGACACAAATAGTTTATCCATTAGCAAGAAAACCTTTATTTGCATTTTATTGACAAATACTAAAAAACAGTGTAATACTAATTTGTTTGCATCATACTTCAAAAGTGATAATTTTGCAACAGTGAAAAATCCATCTGTAACATAACTTACATTTGTTTCAAACATGGTAGCAAAATATTCACAACTTGCTGCTAAAACATTTTTGTGAGCTGGAAATTTCTTGTTCTCAACAACAAGCTGAATGTCACAATAAAGGCCACTCTCTCTTTGTCTGCATTTAAGTGAAGTTTAGTAAAAAAAAATTACGAAAATTTAATTTTAATTTTTATATTGTTCAGTGTTAGCAACATTATTTATCTGAAAAGCACAAATCTTAATATATCGTTCCTGTGGTGGTGAACATACAATTATGTAAAAAAAAACACAAATACAAACTTGTTAATATTTTCCATGCATTTTCTTGTTGTTTGGTTATGTGCAATCAACTCGTTATTTAGTGAAATGGTTTTTGAAATTTTTTTTATAGTCCCGTACATTTTTTAATAGTCAGTCAATTGTTCCTATATAATTCACACCTTGGCACGATGTATTGCAGCGATCGCACATACTTTTACAGATTGCAAGCAGTCGTGTTGCTTTTGTTGGGGGGGAAATACCCAAATTTATGAATGGTAAAACAATTGTGGTTAGATTAATAATTACCCAACTTTTTTCTATGCGCACCATGAGGAGGTTTACAATAAAAGGTTGACGAACAAGCCAATTCTGCCAAGACAAGCGTGTTCCCTGATCTACTATTAAGGAAGTCAAACGTTTTTCTGTTTTCCTTTGTGTTGAAGGGAACCATTTCTTAAAATGCAAGCCTGGATAGGTATCAATTGATTTATCACAGCCATTAAAACATATTTATATGCCGAAATTTCGTAAATCTAGGTATCACCAGTTTTGTATTCAAATGTGATATAAAATTTGTAAATTTATATGCCAAGAAAACAGCAATGGGGTGTTCACACATAAAAAATGACAGTTTGCTTTACACAATTGTGTTTTACTCATCTTCAATTGCAAAAAATAATAAAAAAAAAAATTCGTGACTCTTGTCCCGAAAATAATTTTCGCAGACCTCCACCATACTGCAGTAATTTCTTGCAGAATTAAGGCAACAGAAAATTCAATATGCTCTTAGACCCGAGGCCTAATCTGGTTCACGATGTGCGTGTGAACTAGGTCTGATCTCAGCCCTAAAGTTCAATCTGTGACTGAAACTATGGTCTAATTATTTGTGGAAAGCCACCGTCCCTGCAAATCATATACACCTTCATTCCATCTGATTTTAGATTTACTGCACATTTTATTAGAATAACAATTAAATGATATAGCAAAGTAATGATATAAAACAGCTACAGAAAATTTTCTTCGAATTAAGCGAAAAGTAGTTAAATCAACAAAATGAACTCAAATTTTAGCGAACACCCTGCGCTCGCCGCACGGCCACGGTTATTAAAATTATCATTTCAGTTTAGGCATAAAATTAATTTAAACCGGACCAGCTTTCAATCTGAATAGTTTGCACCCCTTCGGGGCATCTCCGAGTTTGCAGATTTTTCCTTCTGCAAAAAACACTTTTGTTTGTGTATTTGTGTATTAAAATTTACTAGAAGCTAAAGATTTTGAAGCTAAAAATAGTAAATGTTGATAAAAAAACATTTCATCCAATTGTGCAATGACAAAAAAGGGTTTACTTTGGCCAACTGTAATCTCGTCCTTCCAGCTCTGTTGATTCACATTAAAGCAATGTAGTTTACCGGTTGCTCTGTAAAAGTTTACCTGGTGCACTGTGCGTCATGTACAAAAGGACATAACACATGAGAAACACTTACTCTCCAATTACCAGTATTTGGTCATCACTGACGAAACACGAAGAAGTTACTCCAAGATTTATTGACTGGCTTTGTATAAAATTCCATCGTAGATTTTGCAGATTGTAGCCAGCAATCAAATCCATATACTCAACTGTGTTGACATAATTACCGCTTGTCATTCCACCTATGTTTAAGAAATAGGTAAACTTCAATGACCTGGTACTTTAATTGCCTTTTAGTTTGTGTTCTCACTACTTTTGTGTCCTAAGTTTGTTTTATATATCAATTGTGCGTTTGCACTGAGAAAAATATTTATGATAAAGGCAACACAAAGGTTAGAGCTAAAATCTGCAAAAACAGATCCTACCGCAAACGTATATACGGTTTCCAACTACACATGCACCAAACTCAGCTCTTGCATGATTTAAATTAGATCCATTAAATGCTTGTGAAGTTTGTACATTATACTGGCTTGTAATGTTGTTTGCTGAAAAGAATTCAAGTGTTGAGTAACTTGTATCTTTGAGAACAAACCCTCGAAACACAAGGCTAACCTGGACGACCTTAAAATATAAAATAATAACCATTGCAATGAGTTTGTTATTATATATTTTAGAAATAATACACCTTTTACTGATTTTGCTTGTGTATATCCTCCAATGACAAAGATATTTGCTGAAGAGCAACATACATTACTAAAAACAGTTGAAAATTTGAATAAAAAATACCTCCATTAGAAACTGAACAAGAGGAAACTCTATGATAAGACGACTGAAAGTTGCAATTAGCGGATTTTCCATTAAAAAAACTTTCTATGGTATTTATCATACTTCCGTTGTTTTCTCCACCAAGTATATACACACTACCTAGAATTGAAAAAAGTTTGAACTAAAAGAAACCAACAGAAAGTAAATATTGATTGAATCTTTATTTAGTTTTGCAAGATGTTTGAGGAAAGTTATCTACTAATTATAAGTTGTAACAGGATGTCCAGAAAAACAAATCATATCATTTAATTAAACAAGTGTTTCATACTTTTTGTTTTTTTTTGAAACGCCTTTTATGTTAAGTATAGTTTTTGCCACTTTTTTGTTTTAAAGATACCATTTGCAGACACTGCAGTTGCATTTGCTCTTGCAGTGATTAAATTCCCCTTATTCTTCCACTTTGTGCCATCAAATGAGATAATGGACGTTGTTGCAACATTTGAATTTGGATCCGAAAATCCACCAAAGAAAAACACTTTGCCTTGATGATAAACTACAGCACTTGCATAACTCACATGCATTTCTGGTTGTTTCATCTTGTAACAAACAATCAAATATTAGGTAATATCCAGGCTAAAACAATTTAAACGCACAGTGCAGCGAACAGAGGTTAATGGTAAGTAAGTGTAATGACATGTTTACCTTTTTCAAAGATGTTTTGTTGCCTATAGGTAATTGTTGTATTATGTTGTCTTGTGTGAGCAAACAGACATCACGAATTCCTGTATATAAATACATTAAAATATGCTGGACCCTGGTTTACATCATAAACTACATCATGTTGATATTATGGACAGCATGGGTGTGTTTATTTATATTTATTTTATGGAAGGTTATATCAGGGGAAATTACATAAAATTTGACGTACACAGATTACATATTATTAAATACACACCCATACCTAAATGTGAATTTCCACTAATTTTACGTAGTTGTATCAAAGTGAAAAGGGAAAAGAACTTCTTTTCTCGTTTTTCTAAATCATGATTTGTCCAAGCTGCCAGAGCAGCAAATAAATCATCCTCAGAATCAACCTGAATACAAATTACACATAACATTACAATACACAGCATGTTAAGAATGTTAAGAACACAAAACAAAAAGGTTGCACATAATTTATTGAAAGACTTTATTTCAACTACTATGAATTTTTTATAAAAATGATACTTACAATAATTTCATTTGATTTTACATAAACTTTAAGTTCATCATCAGATAGTTCCAGGAAGTTTTTGGACAAACAAACTTCCCCAAAATTGTCCAGAATACATTCCTCTGCCTTTTTTTGAAGAGAATTCAAAGAAAAAAGCTCACCAATTTTCTTTAATTCCAGTGAATTTGTTGGATCCACAATTTCAAGCAAATATTCATCGATAGTTTTCAATAAGTCTGGAACATACAAAATCGTGCCCAATTGTTTATTTGCAGGCACCAAGGTATGATGATTGCCATTTCTGTGTCCTATGCTTTTTTTGCAAATCTATTGCAGGAACCAACAAATTTTGCACTTTTTCTAATTACAGATTTTATTAAACAATTACATTTCATTTGCATCATTGATGCTGCTTTTAACACTTCCATTACATTATCCATGGAGAGTTTTATTTGTCCTGAGTACATAAAATCAATAATCTGCTCCATTGCTTCTGGCTGGACTTCATTTAGCTTTACAGTTTCTGCATATTTCTCTTTCATCTAAAATAAAACAATTCATAATCACATTTATAAAATATCAATGGCATTATTTTATAAGCTAATATTCCTTGGTAGTATGAGCACCTGAGTTGATAGCCTTTATTGGTGCCCAAGCCATTCTGTTTGCGTCTAATATTCATCTGCATAGTTATTTTTAGAGCAAAATACATATGATTAAATTTTTGGTACAAAAACAAGCAAAGAGCATGTGTTCCTGCATGAAATTAACATTACTTACATTTGTTCGAAACATGGTGGCAAAATAATCACTGCTTGCTGCAAGAACATTTCTATGAGCTGGAAATTTCTTGCTTTCCACAATCAGCTTAATGTCACACAGAAATCCTTCTTCCCTTTGCCTGGATAAAGGTTTGGATTAGATTCTCTGTTTAGGGTAGGTAAGCTTTTGCAACAGTTCAAAACATCTAGATTCCCAAAATGTATGTGGTAACCCACTGAGCAGAAAATCATACCAATGCCAGAAAATATGATGGGGTTATTCTCTGTGCAAATAATTTTAAGAAAGTTTTATCATTAAAATAACATTTATGCATGTCATTAGAAAAAAAGTAACAAACAGAGGTTTCTTAAGATACTGCCACAAAATAAAAAAAATCAAACCTGTTCATATTTGAAAGACAATCAGAGGGGAAATCATGAATAGTTAAAAGCTTTTCGTGGCTCATTATTGTTTACAAGTACACCAGCACTAAAAGACTCCAAATAATCTTTCAAACTGTGCTACCAACAAATATCAATTGACAGGGTGCAGGACCACGCATGTTCATTGCAAATATTTGATTAAAGTTCCCTTTTTGTTAAACATTACACGGAAACAAAGACATATGCAATAGCAGCCAAAAATTGTTTTTTATCCCTCCAACAAATATGGTATATTACCTATATATTTTGGGTTATGGTAATGTTGTTTTTTGTGCGACAAACAAACCGCATTGTTCTTTCTTACAAGCTGTAAAATCACCAAAATAGTGAAACCAATCTTTCGCTGGTGGGGGAGCTCGCATTTACGACATGATACCATAATCAAATATTTACCTGTTGCGACCTGTATGCCAAATTTTGATACAGTTGTGCGAAATATGAGCCTCAAGCTGGGTCTTAACAATATTATTTATGATCGATGGGAAATCCTATTTGATTAACGCTATAGGCATAAGATCGCACGTGAGTTCTAATTGTTGTGTGTTATAATCGGACTTTAATTGAAAATCTGATGCAAACACTTCACAAATATTTATTCTATCAAGATCAGTTTTGGATACATTTTGAAAGACAGGCAAGAATACCAATGCGAAAGTGTCAGCGAACAGTTAACAAAAGACGCACACTTACACAAAACAATGAAGGACAAAACAATATCACACGAAGGACACGAATCACGTGTTTACACAACCCGGCTACACTTCGAAATGAAACACGATTGACAAGACTGACCTAAGAATACCTTTACCCATAACACAGTGGAGAGAGATTCCGAACAATGACAAACTGGCCATGCAAGTCCATGAATGCAAACGTTGATATGTAACGCAAAGTTACGTTACATCACACATGTTGAAAGAATATCATTTTTAAATCCATATGCGTAGTTTCTGAACAAAATAAGCGGCTACGTTTCGCGACCTTTTGAAGCCAGATAAGTAACATGGGGTTATAGCGTTTTGTATTGTTTGCCCATGCATGGAGATGGAGATATTTGCATCGTAAATTAAACCAGTCATGTTAAGTTAGGCGATCTGCTGTTATGGAACTAATTAAGCACGTTTATTACTAATCAGCAAAGTTGATTCTAGGAGTTGGTCCTAGAGGAATGTTATGCAATGTTGACGTATATCATAGTCTCACTCGTATTCCCGCGTTCTAGGAATCACGTGATACTCTCCAGGCTGTAAAATCAGACAAACCGAACACACCACAACCATCTTTCAAAATAACGTTATGCAGCCGTAATGCATTTACCAGCAGTCTAGCTGTCTTCACCAGAGGACCAGAACCCGTGCGCATTCTGTATGAGAGTTAAAATCAAATGCACCGAAAGTCAACATCATCATGTTTGTTCATCAGCGAGTGTTTGCCTTCCTCATTGCCGTCGCTTTTCGTTTGGTGTTCGGATGGAGGTTGAGCTATTTTTCCAAGCATGCAGCAGGTGTTTTTACTATTCGCGACTGGCGATGTTTGTTTAATATATTTTCGATAAATCCAGGTTTTTGCAATGAGTACAATAAGCAATATAAACATAAATCATTTACCACTCTGTTTTTTGGTTCACAATTGCTAAAATTTTATCCATATTCACGTGAACCGTTCACTAGTAAAAGAAACTCTGCCCTATAAGTGATGTCACAAGATTCATTTCCAATGTTGTTTGGATGAAGTTAATTGCTATTTCAAATTGCCCATTTTAAATTTTCTGTTAGTACAACGAATTGGTTTGACCGACTATATTGCGGTAGATTAACTCTTTACTGTGTTTCATTGGCGCTAACTCGTGATTTTCAATAGTTGTTGATCCAAAATGTATCGAACTGTCTCTTTGCAGAATCACCAACAAACAGTTTAATCCGGATAAACAAAGCTGCTGGGGTAGTTGTTCCACAAATAATTTTGACCAGAGTGTGTAGATAAGGTGGTGAAACTAACATAAGAACATAAATGTTACAATTTCTTAATTCTTTTCTTCTGAAATATCCGCCACAACCATTCAAAAATCTTTATACAGAATCTGTTTTTAGTCTGAAGAGTTTTGATCCTTTCAGAGCATCTCCGAGTTTGCAGATTTTTTCGCCTGTAATAAATCATCGTGACATTTTGTTCAGATACCGACAAGGATTAACATATTTACCATGACACACTGCTATCTCGTCTTTCCACTCTTGTGTCTCCGAATAAAAGCACTGCAGCTGATCAGTATTACTGCAAACAATTGCACATGTGGAGGAACATATTCAATCGAAAAGCTCTTACCCTCCAAGTATCAGGATTTTGTTAACACCAAGTAAACAAGCAGTTGTTACACCAAGGTTTATTGATTGGTTTGGCAAACACGTCCATCTTAAACTTTGAATATTGCAGCCATCAATATAATCCATGTACTCAACTGTGTTGACATAAGCATTATTTGCCTTTCCACCTTAATGTTTGCATTTTAAATTTGTAAAACTAGAAAGCATGTTAATTTGTATTCTTTGATTTAATTTGTGACTATACACTACAAAAAGAAATCAGGCAACTGCCATCAACCATATAACACACACAAGTACAGTTAAAAGCATAATGCATTTTTAGCCAGATTTACCCTTCACATACTTTTAAATTAATAAAAGTCAAAAATCTGAAAATTTGTTTCTTGGAATTTACCAACATTATTTTACACTTCAGTAACAAAAATATAATATATGACTTTAAGATGAAAAGATTCGGTTTCCAACTGTACATGCACCAAATTCTGCTCTTGTGAAATTTAAATTACACCCATGAAATACTTGTGAACTTTGCATGTTATACTGGCTTGTAATGGTATTTTCCGAAATTGAATATTTTTGGGCATGTTGAAGTGTTCTTTTTGCCCCAAACAGATGTGGATTTTTTCTCATTTTTGCAGTTTCTGAAATTTAATCAACTGATGTTCAACTTATCCATACGTCAACAAACCATGGATTGCAAAGCTGACTTGGTTGACCTTCAATTATACCTTGCGCTTGTTTTGCTTCATACCCCCCAGAAACAATGGCATTTTATAAAGAGAAAAGCTTCTTTAAAATATAAGAAACAAAATTAACTCAATTTAACAGCAAAACGTACAGTTGCTGCAAAAGTTTCAGTGTTGGTAATCTCAACATAATTATACCTTGTTCATGTTTTGCTTGTGCATAACCCCCAATAAGAAAGATATTTTCTAAAAACAAAAATTTTATTAAATGTAAAAAAAAAGACTTATTGCGACAGAAAGGTAAACCTCTAATTGTAACTGAAGAAGGGGAAACTCTTGCATATTGTGAGCTGAATTTGGGACAGTTCTCACATTTTCCACCAACAAACATTTCTGTGTTGAATTCCACACTCCCATTGTTTTCTCCACAGAGTATGAAGATATTTCCTGGCATAAAACAAGATAAATTAGACTCATTAGAGTGTCAAAAGTAAAGGATTGTTCAAAAAAACAAATTTTGCCTAGGAGTAAAGTCTTGTAATTTTTAATAATAAAAGTTGTAACTTACATCCTAATGTTGAAAACTAAAAATAGGTTGTGACCACCAGTGTTGACGACCAGTGTTTGTTTTTATTTTCTGAAGAAGCCCAGTCGTACGTACAGGCGAAACATCAGAAAATACAATCTTTTTAACAAAAGGTGTATATTTGTTGTTTTTCACCAGAAGAACGTCAGTTTCATAATTCATTACATCCTAATTTTGTATATAAAACAGTATAAATGGCACGTTTATTACAAACTTGATTTTATGTTTTTGGTAAGCTTCAGACATGGCCATTGTTTTGATTTGCCAGGTCTCATCAGTGCATATTTAATAATTTTGTACATTGGAAAATACCCCTTGCTGAAACTGCAGTTGCATTTGCTCTTGCATAGACTAAATTCCCCTCATTCTTCCACTTTCTGCCATCAAATGAGATAATGGAGGTTGTTGCAACAAAGGAATTTCGGTTTGAAAATCCGCCAAAGAAAAACACTTTGCCATGATGCAACACCACAGCACTTGCATAACTCACATCCATTGAAGGTTGCTTAATCTTAATAAAAACAATTAATTTTTGGCCCCAAGCAAACCAATAACAAAGCCAAGCAAAGCAATAAGTGATGTACAATTTAAATTTATGTAGTCCAAACATATTTTAATGACATATAAGTGATTTCAAATTTGAATAAATGATAGAAAATGTTTACCTTTTTCACAGAAGTTTGGTTGCCAATTATTAACTGTTGTATTTCACTATCTGGTGTAAGCAAACAGATATCACAACTTCCTGTCCAAAAACATATGATATTAGAAATTGAATGTGCATGTTAATTAGTGAAAAAAAGAAACCCGATAAGAAATTCAAAACTATTTTAGGTCCAATAAAAATCTTTTGAACTGCCTAATAAAATATCTATTGTCATTAAAAAGAGAAAAAAATTAGAATGACAGTGTATGTATTGCATTTGTGTCTTTAGGATTTTCAAAACTGTAGAATTATACCTGAACGTATATTACCACCAATTTTACGCAATTGTATCAAAGTAAAGAGTGAAAAGAACTTTTTTTCCCTGTTTTCTAAATCATGATTTGTCCAAGCAGCTAAGGCTGTAAATAAATCATCCTCAGAATCCACCTAAACACAAACTCACACTATGGTTTCCTACTGTATATCAACCAATAACTGTAAAGGGAACAGAAAACAAATATAAAATTTACAAAATAACAAATATTTTAATTAAAAAATAAGTGCCTAAAAAAATCCACTCACTAGGATTTTATCTGATTTCAAATAAACTTTGAGTTCATCATCAGATAGTTCCAAAAATTTTTTGGACAAACAAACTTCAACAAAATTGTCCAGAATACATTCCTCTGTCTTTTCTTGAAGGGAATTTAAAGAGAATAACTCACCGATTTTCTTTAACTCTAGTGAATTTGTAGGATCCACAATCTCAAGCAGATATTCATCGATAATTGTCAACAAATCTGGAACATATAAAATAGTGCTTAAACAGAGACAAGACATGAAGATTACCATTTTTGTTGTTGCTCATGCCATGTTAATTGTAAAATTATTGTTTTACTACTTTTAAGTATTTTTTGTATCACCATTGTGCCATGACATTTTTCAAATTAAAACCAATGGTTTTTACCTATTGTTTAAAGTTATTATTCAATAATATGAGCGAATTGATGTCTAAATTTATTCAGAAGTTGGTGATTGACCATGTATTTGTGCAAAGGAGCAGTGTGGTTTTTGTGACTTATTATGTGGTCTAACATTATCTGCAAGAGAAAAAAAAAATATTGCAGCTTCATTGAAGAGCACACATTAAGGTTTTGTAGATCTATGCCCATTGGAGAATGTCATACCTTGGATGTCATTGCGTAGAGAGATAAGCCACAAACAAAAATGAATAGGTGGTTGAACGATTTACTTCTCTGTAAGTTCCGTTGTATTTTTGTTGCTTTTTTAACCAAAACAATGCCCAACCAGTAGTCAAATCACCCAAGGAGAAGCTAAAGTATTTGTCCAACAACCAATTTTAATCAGAATGTGTAGATCAGGAATGATCCTTTTATAAAATTGCAAATGATTGGCCCCTTAAATGATTCGTTTTTCTGTATATACTGCATGAATTTTATGCTGCATTTTAGACGGTCCGAATTTTCAACAACATTCAGCACCAAGTAACTATCTGATTTTAAATGCCCAAAACCCAAGTAGAATTGCTCATAGAGCAAAACACATGCATATGTGCTCATTCAATTCAACTATAAAATTGTTCTTGGTGTTAGTTGCTATGCTAAGTCATCCTTTGATTGTGACATAGGATACAAGGTGGGAATTTGCCCCGGTGGGACATCTTTTGATGGATGTACAGATATGTGGCCTAAAGCACTAGGTTGTCAATGGCAGATATTATTTATAATTACTTGTCATTTGCATCATTGATGCTGCTTTCAAAACTTCCATTACATTATCCATGGAGAGTTTTATTTGTCCTGAATACACAAAATCAATAATCTGCTTGATTGCTTCTGGCTGAACTTCATTTAGCTTTACAGTTTCTGCATATTTCTCTTTCATCTAAAATAAATTCATTTTTCATAATCACATTTATAAAATATTGCCATTGATATTCCTTAATATTCCTTACTAGTATGAGCACCTGAGTTGATAGCCTTTTAGAGCAAAATACACATGATTTCATTTTTGGTACAAAAACAAGCAAAAAATATATTCCCGCATGAAATTAACATTACTTACATTTGTTCGAAACATGGTGGCAAAATAATCACTGCTTGCTGCAAGAACATTTCTATGAGCTGGAAATTTCTTGCTTTTGACAATCAGCTTAATGTCACACAGAAATCCTTCTTCCCTTTGCCTGGATAAAGGTTTGGATTAGATTCTCTGTAGTGGTTTAGGGTAGATCATACCAATAACATTTATGTATGTAATTAAAAAAAAGTAACAAATAGAAGTTTCTTAAGATACTGCCATAAAATGAAAAACAAAACAAACCTGTTCATATTTGAAAGACAATCAGAGGGGAAATCTTGAATAGTTAAAAGCTTTTCGTGGCTCATTATTGTTTACAAGTACACCAGCACTAAAAGACTCCAAATAATCTTTCAAACTGTGCTACCAACAAATATCAATTGACAGGGTGAAGGACCACGCCTATTCATTGCAAATATTTGATTAAAGTTCCCCTTTTTGTTAAACATTACACGGAAACAAAGACATATGCAATAGCAGCCAAAAATTGTTTTTTATCCCCTCCAACAAATATGTTATATTACCTATATATTTTGGGTTATGGTAATGTTGTTTTTTGTGCGACAAACAAACCGCATTGTTCTTTCTTACAAGCTGTAAAATCACCAAAATAATGAAACCAATCTTTCGCTGGTGGGGAAGCTCGCATTTACGACATGATACCATAATCAAATATTTACCTGTTGCGACCTGTATGCCAAATTTTGATACAGTTGTGCCAAATATGAGCCTCAAGCTGGGTCTTAACAATATTATTTATGATCGATGGGAAATCCTATTTGATTAACGCTATTGGCATAAGATCGCACGTGAGTTCTAATTGTTGTGTTTCCTTACCTGACTTTAATTGAAAACCTGATGCAAACACTTCACAAATATTTATTGTATCAAGATCAGTTTTGGATACATTTTGAAAGACACACAAGAATACCAATGCGAAACTTAAACAAAGCGACCAAAGTGTCAGCGAACAGTTAACAAAAGACGCACACTTACACAAAACAATGAAGGACAAAACAATATCACACGAAGGACACGAATCACGTGTTTACACAACCGTTGCTATCGCTACACTTCGAAATGAAACACGATTGACAAGACTGACCTAAGAATACCTTTACCCATAACACAGTGGAGAGAGATTCCGAACAATGACAAACTGGCCATGCAAGTCCATGAATGCAAACGTTGATATGTAACGCAAAGTTACGTTACATCACACATGTTGAAAGAATATCATTTTGCGATCCATATGCGTATAGTTTCTGAACAAAATAAGCGGCTACGTTTCGCGACCTTTTGAAGCCAGATAAGTAACATGAGGTTATAGCGTCTTGTATTGTTTGCCCATGCATGGAGATGGAGCTATTTGAATCGTAAATTAAACCAGTCATGTTAAGTTAGGCGATCTGCTGTTATGGAACTAATTAAGCACGTTTATTACTAATCAGCAAAGTTGATTCTAGGAGTTGGTCCTAGAGGAATGTTATGCAATGTTGACGTATATCATAGTCTCACTCGTATTCCCGTGTTCTAGGAATCACGTGATACCCTACAGGCTAGGAATCACGTGATACCCTACAGGCTAGGAATCACGTGATACCCTCCAAAATCAGACAAACCGAGAAATCACGTGATACCCTCCCGTGTTCTAGGAATCACGTGATACCCTCCAAAATCAGACAAACCGAACACACTACAACCATCTTTCAAAATAACGTTCTGTAGGCGTAATGCATTTACCAGCAGTCTAGCTGTCGTCACCAGAGGACCAGAAAGCGCGTGCGCATTCTGTATGAGAGTTAAAATCAAACGTACCGAAAGTCAACATCACCATGTTTGTTCATCAATCAGTATTTGCCTTCCTCATTACCGTCGCTTTTCGTTTGGTGTTCGGATGGAGGTTGAGCTATATATCCAAGCATGCAGCAGGTGTTTTTACTATTCGCGACTGGCGATGTTTATTTAATATATTTTCGATAAATCCAGGTTTTTGCAATGAGTACAATCAGCAATATAAAAATAAATCATTTACCAATCGTTTTTTGGTTCACAATTGAAATTTTAAACTTTTTTTATCCATATTCACGTGAACCGTTCACTAGTAAAAGAAACTCTGCCTGATAAGTGATGTCACAAGATTCATTTCCAATGTTGTTTGGATGAAGTTTTTTGCTATTTCATATTGCCCATTTTAAATTTTCTGTTAGTACAACGAATTGGTTTGACCGACTATATTGCGGTAGATTAACTCTTTACTGTGTTTCATTGGCGCTAACTCGTGATTTTCAATAGTTGTTGATCCAAAATGTATCGAACTGTCTCTTTGCAGAATCACCAACAAACAGTTTAATCCGGATAAACAAAGCTGCTGGGGTAGTTGTTCCACAAATAATTTTGACCAGAGTGTGTAGATAAGGTGGTGAAACTAACATAAGAACATAAATGTTACAATTTCTTAATTCTTTTCTTCTGAAATATCCGCCACAACCATTCAAAAATCTTTATACAGAATCTGTTTTTAGTCTGAAGAGTTTTGATCCTTTCAGAGCATCTCCGAGTTTGCAGATTTTTTCGCCTGTAATAAATCATCGTGACATTTTGTTCAGATACCGACAAGGATTAACTAAAATGTTTACCATGACACACTGCTATCTCGTCTTTCCACTCTTGTGTCTCCGAATCAAAGCACTGCAGCTGATCAGTATTACTACAAAAATTACATATGTGGAGGAACATATTCAATCCGAAAAGCTCTTACCCTCCAAGTATCAGGATTTTGTTTACACCAAGTAAACAGGCCGATGTTACACCAAGGTTTATTGATTGGTTTGGCAAACGCGTCCATCTTAAATTTTTAATATTGTAGCCATCAATATAATCCATGTACTCAACAGTGTTGACATAAGCATCATTTGCCTTTCCACCTTAATGTTTGCATTTTAAATTTGTAAAACTAGAAAGCATGTTAATTTGTATTCTTTGATTTAATTTGTGACTATACACTACAAAAAGGAATCAGGCAACTGCCATCAACCATATAACACACACAAGTACAGTTAAAAGCATAATGCATTTTTAGCCAGATTTACCCTTCACATACTTTTTAATTAATAAAAGTAAGTCAAAAATCTGAAAATTTGTTTCTTGGAATTTACCAACATTATTTTACACTTCAGTAAAAAAAATATAATATATGACTTTAAGATGAAAAAGATACCGCAAACGTAGATTCGGTTTCCAACTGTACATGCACCAAATTCTGCTCTTGTGCAATTTAAATTACACCCATGAAATACTTGTGAAGTTTGCATGTTATACTGGCTTGTAATGGTATTTTCCGAAATTGAATATTTTTGGTCATGTGGAAGTGTTTCTTTTGCCCCAAACAGATGTTGATTTCTCCTCATTCTTGCAGTTTCTGAAATTTAATCAACTGATGTTCAACTTATCCATACGTCAACAAACCATGGATTGCAAAGCTGACTTGGTTGACCTTCAATTATACCTTGCGCTTGTTTTGCTTTATACCCCCCAGAAACAATGGCATTTTATAAAGAGAAAAGCTTCTTTAAAATATAAGAAACAAAATTAACTCAATTTAACAGCAAAACGTACAGTTGCTGCAAAAGTTTCAGTTTTGGTAATCTCAACATAATTATACCTTGTTCATGTTTTGCTTGTGCATAACCCCCAATAAGAAAGATATTTTCTAAAAACAAAAATTTTATTAAATGTAAAAAAAGACTTATTGCCACAGGTAAACCTCTAATTGTAACTGAAGAAGGGGAAACTCTTGCATATTGTGACCTGAAGTTGGGACAGTTCTCACATTTTCCACCAACAAACATTTCTGTGTTGAATTCCACACTCCCATTGTTTTCTCCACAGAGTATGTAGATATTTCCTGGCATAAAACAAGATAAATTAGACTCATTAGAGTGTCAAAAGTAAAGGATTGTTCAAAAAAACAAATTTTGCCTAGGAGTAAAGTCTTGTAATTTTTAATAATAAAAGTTGTAACTCACATCCTAATGTTGAAAACTAAAAATAGGTTGTGACCACCAGTGTTGACGACCAGTGTTTGTTTTTATTTTCTGAAGAAGCCTAGTCGTACGTACAGGCGAAACATCAGAAAATACAATCTTTTTAACAAAAGGTGTATATTTGTTGTTTTTCACCAGAAGAACGTCAGTTTCATAATTCATTACATCCTAATTTTGTACATAAAACAGTATAAATGGCACGTTTATTACAAACTTGATTTTATGTTTTTGGTAAGCTTCAAACATGGCCATTGTTTTGACTTGCCAGGTCTCATCAGTGCATATTTAATAATTTTGTACATTGGAAAATACCCCTTGCTGACACTGCAGTTGCATTTGCTCTTGCATAGACTAAATTCCCCTCATTCTTCCACTTTCTGCCATCAAATGAGATAATGGAGGTTGTTGCAACAAAGGAATTTCGGTTTGAAAATCCGCCAAAGAAAAACACTTTGCCCTGATGCAACACCACAGCACTTGCATAACTCACATCCATTGAAGGTTGCTTAATCTTAATAAAAACAATTAATTTTTGGCCCCAAGCAAACCAATAACAAAGCCAAGCAAAGCAATAAGTGATGTACAATTTAAATTTATGTAGTCCAAAAATTTTTATATGATATATAAGTGATTTTAAATTTGAATAAATGATAGAAAATGTTTACCTTTTTCACAGAAGTTTGGTTGCCAATTATTAACTGTTGTATTTCATTATCTGGTGTAAGCAAACAGATATCACAACTTCCTGTCCAAAAACATATGATATTAGAAATTGAATGTGCATGTTAATTAATGGAAAAAAGAAACCCGATAAGAAAGTCAAAACTATGTTAGGTCCAATAAAAATCTGTTGAACTGCCTAATAAAATATCTATTGTCATTAAAAAGAGAAAAAAATTAGAATGACAGTGTATGTATTGTATTTGTGTCTTTAGGATTTCCCAAACAGTAGAATTATACCTGAACGTATATTACCACCAATTTTGCGCAATTGTATCAAAGTAAAGAGTGAAAAGAACTTTTTTTCCCTGTTTTCTAAATCATGATTTGTCCAAGCTGCTAAGGCTGTAAACAAATCATCCTCACAATCCACCTAAACACAAACTCACATTATGGTTTCTAACGACATACCAACCAATAACTGTAAAGGGAACAGAAAACAAATATAAAATTAACAAAATTACAAATATTTTAATCAAAAAATAAGCTAATAGAAAACTCTGAAAAATCCACTCACTAGGATTTTATCTGATTTCAGATAAACTTTGAGTTCATCATCAGATAGCTCCAGAAATTTTTTGGACAAACAAACTTCAACAAAATTGTCCAGAATACATTCCTCTGTCTTTTCTTGAAGGGAATTTAAAGAGAATAACTCACCGATTTTCTTTAACTCTAGTGAATTTGTAGGATCCACAATCTCAAGCAGATATTCATCGATAATTGTCAACAAATCTGGAACATACAAAATAGTGCCTAAACAGAAACAAGATATGAAGATTACCATTTTTGTTGTTGCTCATGCCATGTTAATTGAAAAATTGTTGTTTCACTACTTTCAAGTATTTTTTGTATCACCATCGTGCCATGACATTTTTCAAATTAAAACCAATGTTTTTTACCTATTGTTTAAAGTTAATATTCAATAATATGAGCGAATTTAAGTCTAAATTTATTCAGAAGTTGGTGATTGGGCATAGTTTTGTGCAAAGGAGCAGTGTGGTTTTTGTGACTTATTAGGTGGTCTAACATTATCTGCAAGGGAAAAAAAACTCATTACAGCTTCATTGAAGAGCACACATTAAGGTTTTGTAGATCTATGCCCATTGGAGAATGTCATAACTTTGATGTCATTGCGTAGAGAGATAAGCCACACACAAAAATGAATAGGTGGTTGAACGATTTACTTCTCTGTAAGTTCCGTTGTAATTTTGTTGCTTTTTTAACCAAAACAATGCCCAACCAGTAGTCAAATCACCCAAGGAGAAGCTAAAGTATTTGTCCAACAACCAATTTTAATCAGAATGTGTAGATCAGGAATGATCCTTTTTGTAAAATTGCAAATGATGATTCGTTTTTCTGTATATACTGCATGAATTTTATGCTGCATTTTAGACGGTCCGAATTTTCAACAACATTCAGCACCAAGTAACTATCTGATTTTAAATGCCCAAAACCCAAGTAAAATTGCTCATAGAGCAACAACACATGCATATGTGCTCATTCAATTCAACTATAAAATTGTTCTTGGTGTCAGTTGCTATGCAAAGTCATCCTTTAATTGTGACATAGGATACAAGGTGGAAATTTGCCCCGGTGGGACATCTTTTAATGGATGTACAGATATGTGGCCTAAAGCACTAGGTTGTCAATGGCAGATATTATTTATAATTACTTGTCATTTGCATCATTGATGCTGCTTTCAAAACTTCCATTACATTATCCATGGAGAGTTTTATTTTTCCTGAATACACAAAATCAATAATCTGCTTGATTGCTTCTGGCTGAACTTCATTTAGCTTTACAGTTTCTGCATATTTCTCTTTCATCTAAAATAAATTTATTTTTTATAATCACATTTATAAAATATCAATGGCAATATTTTATAAGCTAATATTCCTTGATGGTATGAGCACCTGAGTTGAAAGTCTTTTTGATTTTATCGGTGCCCAAGCCATTCTATTATTTTCGTCTAATATTCATCTGCATAGTTGTTTGTAGAGCAAAATACACATGATTTCATTTTTGCCACAAAAACAAGCAAAAAGCATGTTCCTGCATGAAATTAACATTACTTACATTAGTTCGAAACATGGTGGCAAAATAATCACTGCTTGCTGCAAGAACATTTCTATGAGCTGGAAATTTCTTGCTATCCACAATCAGCTTAATGTCACACAGAAATCCTTCTTCCCTTTGCCTGGATAAAGGTTTGGATTAGATTCTCTGTTTAGGGTAGGTAAGCTTTTGCAACAGTTCAAAACATCTAGATTCCCAAAATGTATGTGGTAACCCACTGAGCAGAAAATCATACCAATGCCAGAAAATATGATGGGGTTATTCTCTGTGCAACTGGTCAACTAATTTTAAGAAAGTTTTATCATTAAAAAAACATTTTAAAAAAAATGTTTTTTTAATTAAAAAACATTTATGTATCATTAGAAAAAAAGTAACAAACAGATGTTTCTTAAGATACTGCCACAAAATAAAAAAAAATCAAACCTGTTCATATTTGAAAGACAATCAGAGGGGAAATCTTGAATAGTTAAAAGCTTTTCGTGGCTCATTATTGTTTACAAGTACACCAGCACTAAAAGACTCCAAATAATCTTTCAAACTGTGCTACCAACAAATATCAATTGACAGGGTGAAGGACCACGCCTATTCATTGCAAATATTTGATTAAAGTCTCCCTTTTTGTTGAACATAACACGGGAACAAAGACAAGTAGGCAATAGCAGCCAAAAATTGGTTTTTATCCCCTCAAACAAATATGGTATCTTACCTATATATTTTGGGTAACGGAAATGTTGTCGAATTGTTCTTTCTTACATGCTGTAAAATTACCAAAATAGTGAAACCAATCTTTCGCTGGTGGGGAATGCCCGCGTTTACGACATTGAGGATACCATAATCAAATATTTACCTGTTGCGACCTTTATGCCAATGCTGATGCCGTTATGCCAAAAATGAACCTCAAACTGGGTCTTAACAATATTATTTATGATCGATGGAAAATTCTATTTGATTAACGCATTTGACAAAAGATCGCACGTGAGTTCTAATTGTTGTGTTTCCTAACCTGACTTTAATTGGAAACCCGATACAAACACTGCACAACTATTTACTTCATCAAGATCAGTTTTGGGTACATTTTGAAAGACACGCAAGAATACCATTTCTAAACTTAGTAAATTTACGCCCAAACGCTCAGACAGAACTGAACAAAACCAAAGAACTGAGGTGAGCATAATACATCTGCGCTGGCCTGCCTCGCCTAAACGCACACGGAAAGTTCCATTATTGAAACCGGAGAGAAACAAAGCGATCAAAGGGTGACTCTAACGGTCAGCAAACAGTTAACAAAAGACGCACGCTTACACAAAACAATGAAGGACTTTATGCTCGAGAACAATATGTATATATATATATGATCTAGTCATAACTGAATTTCTCCACGACTTAAGATTCATTCCCAAGCCAGATTAACCAAACTGTTTATTGGGATGTTCAGAGACAATCGTTCCGCCCAAAGACCCCGTGAGTACAACATTGTTAAACGTCTTTTAACGTGCATTTCTCATCCTTCTTCTAGGTTTTACATAATTAGAGCAATAATATCCCAATTTCTATTTTTCGACCTATATAGCCATTGATATCGCCCTATTTAAGTTATTGCAACTATTATGATGATAACGAATATAAAAGATATGTAAATTTAGGACAGACCATTGACCGACTTGTCCCGTTGTTGTGATCGTAGCCATAGATCGTAACGCCACCTTTTGGCTGCCTGTGATAATTCATCGTGAACGCAAAGACTGAGACCACACAAACGCGTCCCACAAAAAACATAAGATCGGGTACTGTCATAGTATGTATTCTAAACTGCTACAATACGGTTTTTCTGACATTAAACATAGTATGTATTGTAGCAATAAAACATGCTTGGCAGAAACTGGAGTGTATGTATTGTAATCTGTTAAACACACGCAATGTCTGTACTGGATTCAGGCTCTAATGGCCCTAAGACAAACAACGGATCGAGTCAGGACACATGTATAAGCGTAAAACTAACAAAAAAGCGAAACATTTACGTCATAAGGTTATTTAGGTGGCCCGAACATTATTGGCATGGGCTGTTGTCCAAACAAGCGCCACACATAAAATAACAAAATTAAAACTATGATTATCATTAAATTCAGTACCACGATGAATAAAAACACATGTTGAATCACAATTTACAATCTAAATATTTTTCCACAGGTTGCATTTGTAAGTTGACAGGTTCTTTTTCCTAGATCCAATGTACCTTAAAAAGCATAAATATATAAAAATTACTTCTTAATACGTTTACATCTCGGAGACTTTATGTTGTGTTGCTTGTTTCATAACTTGTAAATAATCGCTGCTGCCACATATTTGTTTTTTTACAAGGATAAAAAACATACGTCCTATGTCCTAAATACAATTTGAAAATAGTACTAAGTTTAAAATCAACTGCTATTACAGCAATTTTCTGGTCTGAATTTCAATACATTTCCACAGATAAAGCACCCACCTGTACCTTTAAAACCATTGAATTTTTTTGGCATTTTAAAGGTCATTTAAAACAAACATTACAGAATATTAATTACACCATAGCAAAAACATCAGCATCCTCATTCTTTAAGGAGCTTTTCATAGGAATTACATTTGTTTTTAAACATTAAGTCTAAGAATTTTGAAATAGCTAATATAAACCTTACCAACTTGAGACCTCTCTATTTCTATATGTTTTGGCCAGGAAAGGCTGCTGCAATTAAAACATTGCAGATCACCATTTTTCCTAAAAATTTAGTTGTTTCAAGTGAATGCAATAACCCATGAGAAACCAAAAGAAAATACCCTCCCAAAACCAGTAGCTGGTCTGAACCAAACAAACACACAGAAGTGATTCCTCCAAGTTTGTCACGTGTCTGCACCATAGTCCATTTGAGTTGTGGATTTTCACAATTTTTTATTGTGTCGAGGTACTCAATGGTATTGACAGCATACATAGTTTCGAGAATTCCACCTTATCATTTTACTACTTTATATGTGCATCAATTAAATTGTTTTGGAATTTTAATACTCACCACACACAAATATTCTGCTCCCAACCACACATGCACCAAAGTTTCCTCTAGACTCATTTAATTCATGTCCATGAAATGTTTCTCCAGTATAGATATTAATTTTGGATGTAACATTGTTGACTACAAAAAAACGTACAGTGTTCACAGACCTACTCACATTCAAAAGTAACTGGAATAATTGAGTCACAAAGCTAAACACAATTAATAAAACATTTAGTTCTGTAAAAAGGTATACTCTATAAGATTATAATAATTTTTGTGTCAATTTTCTGTTAACTTGTCCTACAAAACAAGGGTTTGAAAAAAGCAAATAGTGCCAATAGTGTATTCCATATAAAAAATGATTTAAACTTATTTTGTTTACCATTTGTATAAGAATGTCGAACGCCAAATTCCCCACCTATACATTTTTTTTTGAAAAACAATACACAATGCTTTGAGATTAAAAGAAATACTTGTATTGGATGGTGGACGTACAAAGCCTCCAATTAGAAAGATGAATCCTGCAATACAATTTCCAAATCATGTTTGTCATGATTAATTTAAAGTTGTAATACCTCCCACAGCAACTGATCCACCACATGTTCTGTGAAATCCAGGATTATAGCGATGGTAAATTACAGAATTTCTATTGCAAAATTTCTCTGTTTGTTCAACATTTTTTCCATTTGACTGTCCTCCAAATATATATACATCCTCTATAAATATATGGCATGCATATTATAAATTGAACCAACAATGTTAAATAAAGGCCGCATCTCTGTATTTTTATGGAAAAGACTTTCCCGGTTGGGAAATGCCCTTCTCGAACTCCTGCGTAACAGAGTAAAATTATGTGTAACAATGCAATGGGTCATGCATGGGCGCCAGTGTTTTGGTTGAATGAGCGCAGATGAACAGGCTGCTGCCAGGGCGATTTTCAGCGTGTTTGGGGCAGTTTTACTATGGTTTTCATGGTTATTAGTCAGGCAGTAAATTGGTAGAGGGTGCTGTTGAACATGTAGCTGAAAAACTACCCAAATATTGAGGTAGATTTTGTGGAAAAATGAATCACAGAAAGTATGGTCAATTTGTGAATTTCTGTTAGTGCCGACCCTTGACTAGGAATTCTGGCCAAATTTCTAATCGAGATAACTACTTTAACTGCTCCCCCGGGGGCATTTTGACCCTCTGTTAGCCATTATTTTGGCCAAAAAAGCAGAAAAAAGTGTAGGTTTGTTTTGTGAAAAAATGAATCACAGAAAGTACCCTCCATTTGCGATTAAGTGAAGCCACCAACCCTCCTCTACACAATTCATTAATGATTAGATGTCTTGTAACTGTCTTGGGGCCCCACCGGGGCTGTTTGTACACCCGCTAGGACTGACAATTTAGCAGTTAGCCTTTGCAAAACCCCCCAATGTGCTGTCTTAATGCAGCTGCAATCAATTTTTTTTCTGTTCAGCAATAGTAGTCCCCCTTCATGAGTCATCCGACCCGGCAATTGTTTTTGGCAAAGAAGATAAACTGTAACCAGGTGCACAATGACAAATGACTTCTAAAACTCAATTTTTAGGATTTAATTGTTAGATGCAGCCTAAAGAAATGTGTAATGACACATAGTAACATTGAAAAGTAATTAGAAGGGGTAAAAATAACAGAAAAAAAACTCATACACCCGCCTTCAACAGACACAGCAGTTGCATTTGCCCGGGGTAAAACCATGTTTCCCTCATTTTTCCAGTTTTTGCCATCAAATGAGATGACAGAACTGATACCCTCCTTGCTATCATTTATGTTCGCAAATCCACCAAAGAAAAACACTTTCTCTTGATGCAACACCACAGCACAAGCATGGCTTACATGCATTTCTGGTTGTATCATCTGAACCATGTTTTGTGAAACAGACTATAACAGTGCAGAAATAATTTAAAATCAACATACTTCTTTGACCATTGTTTCTATTCCCATGTTGATGCATTGAAATTTGTTGTCTTGGTTTAAGAGATACACACTGTATTTTCCTAAAAGCAATCATAAAAATGTATATTGTTTGCATAATAGAGTAAAGACATGAGTTGTATATATTTTGATATATACCATATGCTACAATGAACCAGTAAAACAAAACCTGTTTATTAACTAACTAGTAACTTTGTACTGTCAAAACGTTATACCCAGGCGAAGCTCTTGTTTCTTTAAAGCATTTGGCCGAACATGAAAGTATAGGGCTTCTTCAATCAAATCTCGGCTATCAAAGCTTTCCATTACAAAATCCTAAAAAGACACATGATAAAAAACTGTAATCTAACTGACAATAAATAATACATATATACTTTCCGTTACCGTCACCATTACAAAGCAGTGGCAGTAAGCACAATATTGCTTTTATAATGGATTTAACACAACTTAAGTCAAAACATGGCAGCTTTAAAATACTGTATAGTGAAAATTACAAGTCCACAATTTCCTAACACTATTATACACAATTAAACCAGTAATATCTGACAGAACCTCTATTACCTCTTTCTTTAATGTGTCATAAAGATATTCAACTGAAACATTTTGAAGTCGAATTAGTCCGAACAATCGAAGAAAGTGTTTTTTGCGAGTTGTCAAATCTGCTTTAGTCCAGTTCATCAAACATACCAGAAGTTGATTTTCTGTTGCCTGAAACATAATAAAAACACAGCACTGTGGAAAATGGTCACATGTGTAGACTTGTTAAGACTTAACCATGTTGGCTATGACTTAACTGTGTAATGAGTTAAGCCATAGCCAGCTTAAGACATAAAGTATCTAAAGTACCTTTGTTTAGATTTACTTGGCTATCTTACGCCTTGAACAAATTAGTCTATGAAACTAAAGTTCAAAAGCAATATAACAGTAAAATAAATGAACAATATCTTACCCCTATTTCATCTTTTGTCAAGTACATTCTAATTTCATCAGCAGAAAACTCCAGGAATTTTTTTTGAGCACATACAATGTCAAAATTATCTACTATACATTCCTCAATTTTTTTCGCAAGCTTATTCAAAGAAAACAAGTGACTTGTCTTTCTTAGCAAAAGGGCACTAACGGGGTTTAATGCTTCAGTGAAGTACTCACTTAAACTGTCCAGCAAACCTAATAATAAAGTAAATATCCATTGAACTGGCAATAATATGCTGCTAAAACCACACAATATTTTTGCAAGTTTTGTCAACAATTAACATGCAATATCAACACTTTCATTTGATAGTTTGAGTAATTTTACAATTGCTGTGCTTTTTTTTATCAAACAATTATCGAATCTGGATTGAAAAAGTTTGCAAATCAGTAAAATAAACAAAAAAAACTTGTACAAGAAACATTGTGCAGGTTTACTGTCTATTTGTAGAAATACAGCTGATGCCATGACATCATTAACATTGTCAACTGTTAATTTTATCTTTCCGGTATATATAAAATCCAATGCAAGTCCCACAGCATCTGGATTTAAATCCTCTAGTTGAATTGTTTCAGATCTCCTTGCCTTAAGTTAATAAAAATAAAGGAAAATTGCTTTTCTGGTCGAACAAGAAAGTTGACCAATACAACGGTAAACTGCACAGCGAAATTTATGTAGTAAGATGTGTGATAAACTTTGCAATGACTTTATTGTAATAGTGCATCTTTTTAGTAGTTTACATACATTGTACAAGCAGTTTAACCTATGGTTATAGTTGACCCTCTTAGTCTATACTGTGAAACTTTGCTCTCTTACACACAACAAAAACTATATATCAGTACCCCAAAACAGATTGCTGACAACGATATACAACATTTCTTACTGAATCAAATATGCCTTGAAAGTATTTGCTGCTTGCTGCCAGAAGAACTCTGTGAGCTGCAAAGTTTGTAGGCCCAACACAAATATCCACATCACAAAACAGATTGCTTTGACGACTTCTGAATATGCAAGTATTTTGGCAAAACATTAGTAAAAAATTCCATAAAAAACTCCAGTTTTGTTTGCAAAAACACCAACAAACTGAACACCCTTGTTATTGCACGACTTACATTTCAACGTTTGGAAGAATTGTCTCTGCATAGTTTTCGTGCAAAATATCTTTTTCATTTGACATTCTTGAAATTCACACAAACAGATTAAATAAAAAGTTGACTTCTGACACAGTTTGGAAACCTTAGCAATATGACATTCTTTGACCTTGGATCGTAGCGAAATCCTGGTAACTGCTTTTCTGATTGTTTGTTCACTGCCATGGAAAGTTTGAGCCCGCCTGATATCCACGTAAGAGGGAAAATGCGCCTCATGTCAATAAGTCAATTTAACTCTGATTTCGTCAAGGAGATAATTTAGGGAAATCTTTTTTTATTTTTAATTGCTACATGCGCTCATCGGAAAAACAGCCACACGAAATGTGTTGCAGTCTAAGACCCAAGTCCAGTATGTTTATTTGTGCAAAGAGTCGCAATATATAGGGCAGTTGTAGTTTCTGCAGTATGGGAATTTCTTTCTTTTAAACTTTCATAAATCATGTGGAAAACACAATTAACGTACAACAAAATTTCACGAACATGACAAAATTTAATTTGAATCAAGATATTTTAAAACGTAAAAGCTGCTACCATGTGGTTAGAAAATGATACCGAATTACTAGTTTAAACTACAACTTAAAGTGTTAGATATGAACACGTTGATCCTGCAAGGCTCAATCGATCACAATCAGCTTTTCAATCTAAATAGCTTAGAACCCTTTGGAGCTGACCGAAGTTTACAGACTTCTTCTCCTGTAGCAATATAACACTAAACAATATTGTCACAAATTATATGACTCACAAACAACGGTGGCAAAATCGATTTTTATCCAATCTTGTCAATGCAAAAGAGGGCAACTTTAAAACAACCACGTACCTTTGTTGGTGACAATTTCTTTTTTCCAGGTAAGTTGCTTCAAATCCAAACACTGAAGTTCATCACTTTGTCTTTAAACATGCAACAGTGAAGGTAAACATACCAGCGTTTTCCATACCGCAAACAAAAAGAAAACATTTACTTACCCTCCAAGTGCCAGCAGTTGTTCACCATCAAACAAACAGAGAGAAGCAACACCGGAGTCAATTCCATTGTCAATTGATTTTGTCTTGACACAGGTAAATTTTGCATTATTGTGGGAGTTATAATTGATGGAAGGTGGAGTGTCAAGATACTCAAGGCTGTCGATATATTCCCCATTTTGATTACTTTTTCCACCTAAAGTTTTTTTGACATTATTTTTTTGAGTTAATGACTTAAAAAAATCCATTGAAATGCTATTGAAATAATTTTACACATTTCCTATTTACATTTTAAAACAAAAACTTAGCAAAAACCTTTTTTTAAAGAATTGTGGAATCTCTACCCAAGATTTTCCAATTACACGCACGTGCTTAAATATTATGGCATGACAATTCAACTATTGCCTATGGTGTTGGTGTGGCACATAATAACAGCTTAATTTTAGGGGTTGATTTGTGTACATGAAATCGTATAAGTACTGTTTCCTACGATTTGTTGAAATTGGTTGTTACAAAACAAGACAAATCATACCACAAACATAAATCCTTTTTCCAACCACACATGCACCAAATTCTGCTCGTCCAACATTTAAACTAAACCCATTTTGTACCTGCTTCCTTTGTATATTGAGCATGGTTGAAATATAGATAGCTGCGAAATATTTGAGCTTGACATCGCATTGCAAACATTTAACAGCAATAAAAACCTGATTGCTGTGGGTAACCTTCAAGCAACAAAAATAATCAAATAAATAGTAAATTTTGTTGAAAATAAATGTTTTAGTTCTGTCTATAATAATTTTACCTGTGTTGTTCTTCGTTACTGATGTGTAGCCCCCAATAAGATAAACATTGTCTGCAAGAAATATTTCTGTAGTTATGCCAAACAAAAATTTTAAATACTTTACCTCCAACTGCTACCACAGCTCCACACACTCTGTTGTATATTGAGTTGAACTCTGGAAGGTTTGTACAATTTCCCCCACAAAAATTTTCAACATTTCTCAAAGGTTGTTGATTGTTCTCCCCACAAAATATGTATAAACTTTCTGAACAAAAAAAAACTGGATTACAATGAGTTAATCAAAAATTTGTCCAGGTAAATAAAACATGTTTTAACACAAGACACAAGCACTTTATTGTTTTAGTGTTTAGATGTGAAATGTGTACCTCCCAGCGATAGTGCCATGGCATTGGCACGAGGATAGTTTAAATTTCCTTCATTCTTCCATTCTGTTCCATCAAACGAGACAATTGTGTTTGTTGCTTGAGTGGTGTTGTTTGGATTAAAACCACCAATGAAAAACACTTTGCCAAGATGAAACACAACAGCACTTTCATAACTAACTTGCAATGTTGACTTCTTCAACTATAACAGCATTCAAAAACAAAATTGGCTGTCTTAAAACTTTTACAGTTGTCACAAAAACAACCTTTTTGATGTAAGTCTTGTTTCCTAAATGAATCTTTCGGATTTCATTGTTTTGTGTCAACAAACACAGATCATGTGTATCTGAAAACAAACTTATAAGTAGTCTATTGCATATTTAACAACAGATGTGGATTAATGCATTGCAGATAAAGTTTTGTGCGGCAGCATTTCTAAAAATATGGTTTAAGGAACTGTTTTTTTGAAAGAAAATAGAAAAATGCAAAACTAAAGACACATTAATTACTTTGGTTCTTCCCATGAAGTCATTGTTTTATTATCCATAAAGGTGTTAACCAACATATATAATATCACTATATTCACCTCAAATACAAACCCACTAAAAACTTTTTTGAAGATATTCTTAGCTATTGTCAGTCAAGATGAATAGTTTATGCAGTGAAATTTCTTTTTTTGTCTAACTAATTTATTCTTTTTTGTATACAAATTTAGACATAGTACCTTGGAGCTTGCGTTGCTGTATTAAAGTAAAAAGTGGAAAAAATTTGCTCTCCCTGTTATGCAAGTCATGGTTTGTCCAAGCTGTCAACGCATTAAATAAATCTTCATCTGAATCCACCTAAATCACATGTTATTGCACAGTTTTTACCAAACTTTTGTGATAAATTTTTCCATATCACCATATCCCACACAGGTTTTTAACTAACCACAATTTCCCTTGAGTTTATGTATACTTTTAGCTCTTCATCTGTAAGTTCCAAAAATTTCTTGGACAAACAAACTTCAACAAAATTTTCATATATACAATCCTCTGCTTTTTCTTGAAGTGCAGTCAAGGAAAAAACATCACCAACTTTTTTCAACTCCAAACAGTTTTCAGGTTCAATAATGGATTGCAAATATTCACTGATGATTTTCAACAAATCTGTGACAAAACTATGAATTTGTTTCAACTTGATTTATTATGAATAACAAACAATATCAATATTGATTACAACTTCAGTTGCATTGATTATCAATGTTGTTTACTTGCAGCAAATGCAATTTGGTTATTTGGCGATGTGTTTTAAAAAATTACCATTGACCCATTATGTACAATCATCAGTCACCATATGCCTTGATCAGACTTGACATGTTGAAACAGCGTTCACAACTATTTGCGGTTCACTGGTCATTAATGGTTCATTGCCTGTACATGATTACCACACAAATAACACAGACTCGACAACACTATTTGGGTCCCAAGCAGTTGCATGGCCATAGTGTGTTCTACTATTGCTTGTCTGCGCTAGTTAGTTCCCAGTTTGGTACCTAACATAATAATTGACTGCATAGTCACAACAAAGTAATGGTCTTCTTCTGGTTAATTAACCAGCAAGACCATGGTCATTTACCAGCTGCACTTATGGGACCCGATAAGTTAAAAGCAATGTACACTGTTTGCAGCTAACAATGACCCAATAACATAACTTTGAATATGGGCTTGAAAAAAAAATAATTACCTTTGATTTGCATCACTGTTGCAGCTTTTAGAATGTCCATCATAGTACCCATGCAGAATTCAATTTTTCCAGTGTACATAAAATCAAGGATTTGCTTAACTGCCCCAGGTGACACTTCTGTTAATTTAATACTCTGCACAGCCTTTTCAGTTGTCTAAAAAAACAAAAGACAGGGGCTTGACAATGCTTTATGTAAACAGTACAATACTTACACTTTCAGATAACATTGTGGCAAAATAATCACTGTATGCTGCCAGGACACTACTGTGGGCAGGAAAATTTCTGTTTTTCACGACAAGCCTAATATCACAGAGATATTTTTGTTGTCTTTGTCTGTAGTGAAATGTAGTAAATATTTGGGGGGATAATGAATTGGTGATAGTAATATATTCAACATTATTTTGGTTTAGAGAAAGAGCATTTTTGGTAAAACAAAACCAAAAACAAACCTGTTCATGTTTATTAAAGATTTTGAAGTAAAATTCTGAACAGCAAGCAGTGTTTTGGTACTCATACTGTTTTCTTTGCAGTTTTATACACACTACACAAAACACATATGCCTAACTAACCTACAAATCATCAACATTACAACATGCATTACAAGAATATCATTTGTCACACTATACAAGAATTCTACAACCAAAAAATCAGTAAATATTTTTTACAGTTCAAGTACTTTTTTTGAAAAAAATTTTGTTCTCCAAATACCCTCAAAAAAGATAGAAACAAGCTGTCCAATGCTAACATCCAAATAATACAAATATAAAATTTGTTTGTCACAAAAAAATGCATTAATTATTTGTAGATAAACATTTTTATGAAAATAGTTAAAATAGCATACCAAAAAGGTGTATGAACTGATTTCAATTAAAAAGGAATTTGAACACATTATCATTGTAGAGTTATACACACACGTTCTTTCTTAAAATTTTGATTGCATTGAAGTCCAATTGCTCTATCACAACATTAATGAATTCAAAATTGTAATTAAAAACAAATCTGGGTTTGGTTCATTGCAAGGTTAAGTTGAACTAAATTAGTGTTTGAGCCTAAATATTTTGGATCCAGGTCGAACTATTCCAAGTTTGCAGATTCTTTCACCTGTATAACATTTTGAAAATGGAAATATGTAGTAATTATCATTACAATATAAATTAAAATGAAAATAAATTTTATTTAAAAATAAGCACAGACAGCACTTATATAAAAATTGATAAATAGAACCATTTAAAGAATTTTACTAAAAACATAATAAATAACACATTATATAGTTGCCTAGTTATAAACGTACCCACGCCTTTCTGTTTTGACATTTTGATACTATTTTTCCAGGTGTTATTTGTCAAATCAAAGCATTGCAGTTCTCCATTTTGTCTAAAATAACATGTGTCAATACAAGTTCAAATATAATGTTTCTGTTGCTGCCAGGCATATAAAATTACAAGTTAAAATAATTCAAAGGGTACATTACTCACCCTCCAAGCACCAGCAATTGGTCATCACCATATAGGCAAACAGAAGTTATGCCATGATTTATTGATTGGCATGCCAGTAATGTCCACTTTAGATTCCATAAATTGTCACAGTTTTCAGCATCGAGGTATTCAATACTATTGTTATCCACATATCCACTCAAAGATGTTCCTCCTTTGAAATGTAAACAATTGTTTATGCAAAAAATGCCATTTAAAGCAAATAATTGTTACCAATTAGTTTACACTTTTGCAGTATCAATATATTATTAACATGCTGTTAGCCAATACAATTCTTGCATTGTCCAAATTGTAACGAGCAAATTTGGATTCTTCCAAATAAAGCGTAAATGTCCACCAATAAAAAGTTACAAACTTTCAAAATTGACAAAAAACAACAGAAATTTTCTCTGTTCAAGTGTGTACAGTAAAGTTTTATCATGAAAAATATAGAATAATGTTTAAAGTTTATTTTGTTAAGAACTACAACTAATAATTAATCTTACCACAAACATAAACACGGTTTCCAACAACCCAAGCTCCAAATTCAGCTCTTGGATGATTTAAATTGGGGCCATAGCTAAATCGATCGTTAAGAATCTGATACTGGAATGTTTCTTTTCAAAAACATTATAGCTGCATAACTTCTTTGGTTGACACAAATAAACAGTAAATACCTTGTGAAGCTGTGGGAACTGAAAAATGAATGAGTTTAGGGTCACTTTTCTCAATTGTTTAAAGTTGAAAGAATGGGGACATATAACATATTTGAATGAAGCTTCCAAAAATATACATGCAAGTGCTGAGAAAAAACATTTCAAAACTATTTAAAGACAACCAATTATATATACTGCACACCAATATTGTTAAGTAGTACCTTGATCGTATTCTGCAATACCTATATATCCTCCAATAACAAGAACTCTGCCTGATGAGAACAATATGTTAATAATTGTAAACTTGCTTATTCACCAAACATTAACCTCCAACAAAAACGGAAGCAGAACAATATCCCAACACACAAGAACTCTGATTACTAATCTCCACACATTTTCCTTCACAGAATTTTTGTCCGATACTTTGGCCTACACGTTCACCATGAAATATGTAGACTGTATCTACATCAAACAAAAAACATGTACAAGCTAATTAAACGGAATTTAACAAACAAACAATATACATGGGAAAATTTTCATTAAACATGTAAATTTGTTAAGCGGCCATTCAGATTTCAACCTTCATGTGATGTTGCAGTCGCATTTGCACACGGATTGATCAAATTTCCTTCACTTTTCCATTTTCTGCCATCAAATGAAACAACACAACTTGACAATTCTTGTGTATTGAAATTATTCCATGTCTTATAGCCACCAAAGAAAAAGACTTTTCCCTGATGTAACACCACAGCACTTGCATAACTCACATGCATTGGTGGTTGACTGATCTTCGGACAGTTAAAGGTTCTTGTTAAAATTGGTTTGCTTGGTCAAAAGGTCACTTACCTCCTTAAGATGTGTTTTATTTCCCATTTCTATTTTTCGAATCACATTGTCTTTAGAAAGTGAACACACATCAGGCCATCCTGCATTTTTGAAACGAGGTAAAACACATGATGTAATTTGTTTGATAATTAAAGACGCATGACAAAGATTTATAAAAATGTTTGCAATGTAAATTCATGCAAGGAAAGTCTTGCTATGTTAAACGCCCAACAATGTCAGCTTCATACCACCAATTTTTCGAAGTTGAATTACTGAGAAGAGAAGAAAGAACTTATTTTCCCTATTTTCTAAATCATGATTAGTCCAAGCTGCCAGAGCAGTGAAGAGCACTTCTTCAGAGTCTACCTAAAACAATACAAGAATACTGTACAAATTGTACACACCCCTAGATCCGCCACTGTGCACAACAGACACAATCCAACCCATATGCACTTTAGTTCTTATAATGGGGAGTAGATACTACACTCCTCCTGACCCTTAAGTTTGATACTAACATGCCTGTCTTGCAGAATATATCTGAGCAACTGTAGTATCAATGGATACTTACATTGATTTCATCCGACCTAAAGTTAACTTTCATTTCATCTTCCGAAAGTTCCAAGAACTGCTTAGAAGTGCAAACCTCACTAAAGTTTTCAAGGATATATTGTTCAGCTATTGTTTGGAGAGTAGTCAGGGAAAATAGTTTACTAATTTTTTTTAACTCCAGTGCATTTTTAGCATCGATGCTAACCAGCAAATGATCAGCAATAACTTCTAATAAGTCTGCAATACATAATAGAGTGAATTTTTCGGAACGTACTTATGATATCATACATACCCTTCAACTGAATCATAGCTGCAGCTACTAATACATCCATTGCATACTCGATTGAGAAATTTATGCAGCCAGAATACATGAATTCAAGGATTTGGTCAATTGCTTTTGGAGTCACTTCATTGAGCTGGACACTTTCAGCATATTTTTCTTTCATCTTTATGAATTAAACAGGTTTTCTGCTTTATTTTGCAAAAAATTGCAACTTACGTTTGTACGAAACATTGTGGCAAAATAGTCACTGCTGGCTGCCAAAACTGCTTTGTGTGCTGGAAACTTTTTATCTCCCACATTAAGTGTGATGTCACAAAGGAAGTTCTTATCCCTTTGTCTACACAGAGGAGTTCATTTTACCATATAACAGCCTAAATGCAGTATCTTCAATTTGGGGTACTAAGCCCATTTCATGATAATGCTAAAATTCCGAACCTGTTCATATTTTAAAATAAACCAGTTGGAAAATCCTCCATACTTAAAAGCTTTTTGTGATCCATCATCAGTTTTGCAACAACCTGTTGTGAAGTCAGCTGTCAACCAAATATCTGATAACCTGCAGTAAAGACAGTTTATAAAAAGCTGTTCATGATAAATGGTTGCGGAAGCAACCCCAACTCTTTTACTCAGAATTTTGAAACGGTTTTAACAACACCTACTATTATCCAAACATAAATTAATTCCCCAAATCATGGATATATATAGGGTACTGAAAATAGTTCCATACACACTGCTTACAAATAGATGTGGCATCATCAGGAAATACTCATGCGAGGCCCAACAAACCTTTTCATATTATCAATAAAGTTTTATTTACCCTATGAGGTCGGAGGTTCATTTCATCATAACTTTATTAAACGACATTTTGTCTGTTATCCAACGAGGCTTCCTCAGGGTAATGATACAGGTACAGCACACAACCAACTCAGGGAAAACATACCCTGAGGAAGCCTTGTTGGATAACAGACGAAACGTCGGTTAATCAAGTTACATTTCTATTGTGCCAGAAAAACAGGCTATTAAATTACAATATGCCTGGCAGCAACAAAAACATTATATTTGTTCATTTTATCTACTGATTGATAAACAATAGACGACATCATTGCTTACAAGGCAACCAGACTTGGTATGCTTTGTTTATGGCTGTAACTAAATGTACATGTTTTATTTTTCTGCCACATTTGTCATGGCAAAACAGAAATCTTGCATTTCTTGGTAGTCTTTAAGGTAAGTTGTGAATTTAGAGTTATGCTCATCTATGGCCTTTCCAAATTTGAAGTGCAACTTCCTACTGTATTACTTCCAGGCAATATGAAGGTTGACTTTTGTCCTTTTTTCGTACATTTCATGAACCTTGCCCTAACAAACAATGTCCTAAATAATAAAAAAATGTTTTTTTTGCTTTCCTATCTAAACTGCACTGGGCAAATTCTGAAGTTCTGTAGCTGCTTGATTGCCAAGGTGTTTCACTAAGTATGGCAAAACACTTTGTTACAATTTTGCAAACCAACACAACCTGGTTATATACAGAGCACCTTTGAATGCCGCCATGCACAAAATGAAACTAACGCAACAAGAAACAAGGTAACAGTACAAGTAAAATAAACAACATTTTAACAAGTTTCGACTAAATCATAACCAACAGTTCTGTAAATTCCAATACAGAGGAACAAACTTGATGTGATCAAAATAATTAATTTCAGGTCTTAACAACATATATCAGAATTTATGTGTGCAAAGGCACACGCGTTCAAACGAAAATTACAACAACTTGCTGTGCAGAACACCGTTTGTCAAGAATGCCAAAGAAAATGGGACCGAAGTTTCCCACATTCAATGCTTGTGGCAATGCACAGCAATATGGCAAATGGCCAACAAGTTGTTTAAGTATAGCATACAAATATCGCATATTCAAGTATACTAAAAAGGCAGTTTCAATAACAGCAGTTATATCCCACTCCAACATTTCCTCAGGAACATTTCATGGCTAGCATAAATCATTCATGTTAAACACCAATCTATGTACGCGGAAATATTACAGCAAACAAAATGAAATTTTCAGGTTGAAGTTTAATTCAAAGCCAAAAAAATACCCTTGCTGGACGATATTTTACTTAAATATGAAGTGGAAAGCAAACTTTCGAAGGGCTTGGCTTTTAAAGGCTATTAAGAAAACGACCTTTGAATGGTTTCGCCATGATGTCACAGCGTTTCGGCAAAAGATACAGCTACAAGACCCACAAAGAGAAAAACAAAAAAGGCAATGTCCTTTCTTGTGCATTTTTCTCCATCTTCTCGCTATGTAGAAAAACTACAATTATAAATTTTTCTAAAATTCGTGGCGCGGTAGCTTTATCCCGGGCCGGGGCGTTGGGTCACTCAGCAGTTGTCCAGCACAAGTTCAATAAATTACGGTGACAAAGTGGGGGGTCTTGCGTTTGAAAAGTTGAAAGTTGTCGGGACGTTCGTGGTTCCGAACTGGTAACCTCCTGTCTTCTCAATCTTTCTGGATTCTGCAAATTTAACCATAAGTTAGGAACACTAATAACAGATTTACTCATAATTCTGTGGATGAAGAAACAGGCGTTTCGGCAAAAATTTGCCATAATCAAGTTTATTCAAATGTTTATAGCAGTATGGGCTAGGTTCCTAACGATAATTTGGCATTCAACAATGAACCAGTAACGCTTGACAATAAAAAATCTCGGTATTTGTCGCCCACGTAAAGTGCGTGTTTGCAAATCCACACTCCCAAAAACTATTAGTTTGTGGCGGAATACACGCGCAAAATTATAAAAAGTCAAATTTATTTATGCTACTTTTGCCACCGAAACACTCCCGCATTAAACCAATTTGAGCGTAAGGGTATAAAATCGTTGTCGTACCTAAAAATAGCATTTTAAAGAATTACAATATATTTTTATTCCAAAACACCAAACAGTGATTTTGTGAATAAATATTAGCAAGTACGACCTCCCACCCATTCGAGCTTGTATAACAACCGCACGCTCAGTAATCATAAGCAAACATACCGGCGGCGGCGAGTCTCTGATCGGCCAGTACGTATATTTCCTGCACGTTTTTGCGTTGGTCCTCGGTGAGCATTTTCGTCAGTGTGTTGTACCACGTTGGGTCACGTGATTCCAGTGCTGCGCGATAAAGATATGATCAGATTTTCAAACCTTTGGAAAGTTGGGAGTTGCACAGCACACAAAATATGGAAAGTTGGGAGTTGCACAGCACACAAATACAGACAGGGGGCGTTTGGTGGTAACTCGTGTAAGGATGCGGAGTTACGTTTGGGTACAGAAGAATCTTTCAACGACAAATTTTCCATGAGTAATGTATGTTGTATTTTTAAATTTTTTGTGATGAATTCCATGTCTTCCACAAAAAATCGCCCCTCATTTTGTGACACATGTTGGAATAATTAAAAAGATTTTCGTTGGCAGCCAAACCCAGAGTAATTTACGGGCACACGTGCGTTTCAAATGCTTACTACAAAGAACGCGTTTAAAAGCGTAAAATTCGTCGACTGTCTGATCTTCCTCCTCCAAGAATGAGGTGAAAGCCTCCAACATTGTCTCCCCGTCCTCTCCTCCGAACTCATCATCTGCATCATCTCCTTCCCCAGCCTTAAAATCATCCGAGAAAACATCATCACATGACGTCACACCAAAACATCACCACATTACGTCACACCAAAACATCACCACATTACGTCACACCAAAACATCATCACATTACGTCACACCAAAACATCATCACATTACTCACACCAAAACATCATCACATGAGGTCACACCAAAACAAAAGCACATTCGAAATAACGCAGCAATGACGTCACAGACTAAAGATCGTGGTGACGTTGCCCAACGCACTGAGATCTCAAAGAAAATATTCTGAGTCTTTAATAAAATTCTTGACATCCTGCTAGGAATTGTGAAACTTTCTAAAACTTCCCATTGCATCCAAATAACTTTCTGTGAGTGAGACAACATTTTCACATAAACTTTTAAAGGAGGCAAGCTTCTTCATCTTGGTATGGATGGTGATCGTCTGGCTAGTGCTTCACATTAAAATCCTGTTTTACAACTCTACTGCAACTATTTTAAACTGGGTGGTGTAACTGATTTGTGTTTTTTTTGTTGCGACTAAACTACAGTGATTTTCTAAACATTAATGGTGGTTGTATATGTTTATTGATTTCAAAACACGAACTTCACAAAGAAAACTCTGGTACTGTATTTGTGTGCTGTTCTTAAAGAATTTAAACTTTTAAACTAAAAACTTTTATCCTTTTTAGAGCCCACTTTACATAGAAGGGTTTATGGCAAACTTAACACTTCTCCCATCTCACCCAACATTGTTCTCTTGAAAACAGTAAACTCTTCAACTTCGCTATCAGACTCATCCAAACATGAAGCAAAGCCTTCAAGGTCAGTTTCTTCATCTGAGTAAATCGAGCTGGCCTCAGAATCTTCCTGTTGTTATAATCAAAAGCTATACAGAAACTTATCAAAAATAATACTTTATTCTGCTGGTGTCTGAGCCTGACTGCACTCGACCTTTAACCTTTTCTGGTTTCTGCACTCAATTTAACCTTTACTGAAACTACTTTATATCCTAATATTGAAATAGAAGTGTTGCTTCTTTAGGTTTTAAACAGGAGGAAAAAATGGCCAGGAATTAGATATGAAAAAAGGGTTAAAAAGCAAAAAAGAACAACCATATTCATCCCCACCTTGCTTTTCAGCATCTCAAGATACTCCGCAGAGTCCTCATCAATTTCATCTTCATCAGAAGCGAGTTCTTGTCTTTCATAGATTTCATCGTCGTCGTCTTCATCATCAGATGAGTCAGAACTATCGCTGTTCTCCTCCTCCCCACGAACTGTTTGTTACAAAACAATTGAACTGTTTGTACAAAACAATTGAATTATTTGTTGCAAAACAATCAAATAAACTTTAAAACAGATCAGCAAACCACTATTTGACTAAAAATAGTCTATGAATTTTAAATAAAAAAATAAAACAAAAAAATTCACGTTTTGGAATAAAATAAAAAAATTTCAAACATTTCATGTTTTTTTGTTACTATTGTGGATATTAAGGTTCAAGATGCTTTTTGTTTCTAAAATTGTTTATTGTGTAAGAGAGCAAAACAATCCATAGAAATAATAAGTAAACTGACCTGATTGATTTGCAGTTAATGTTAAAAGGGTTTAAACTCAGTGCCAAAATACCATAGATTGTCAAGTTGTTTCACCTTTATAAGCTCTTTGGAGTCCTTGAAAGAGCATGATAAGGGATGGTATGATTTGACCGGAGAGCTCAGTTATACAACTGGGAGGATTCGTCAAATCCATCAAAGTACACAAACCAAGTATACAAACTCGTCGGTCATGAATCCTGAAAACAATGGTCACTTATGATGTAACAATCTGCTAAGAAAAAAAACATCAGAAATATTTGAAACATATTTTATTCCAAATACAAATGTTTGACATACAGTTTCATGTGAAAAATACTTATTAATGATAAAGCCAGGGCATTGCTGACTAGCATAGTATTTATACAATAACTATTTCACTATTTTTGTACTGATGATAAGTTGTGTTTGAAATGTCCACCCAATGACTATGGCACAGCAATATTTTGGCTTTGCCTTCTATTTCGAAACAAATTCTTACCCAAGAAAACAATCAACGTCGCTTAGCCATTGTCTGAAAAACTGTTCAGAAATTGTCTCCGCACTGTTTGGGAATCTTATATTTTCAAGTGTTTGTAGCAACAAGCTAGGATTGTAATACAAAGCTGCCACAACCTGAAAAAAAAACACTTTTTTGAAAGCAGTTCCGCAATTTTAATTTGAAAGGATTAGTTTGCCTGTAACATTGCCTTTTCACACACACTAGGAGCAAAAGATGTTTAAAGACCAACACTACATGGCTTTGCTCTTATGCTATAAAAGTCTATATATTTTTGATAAAGCGTGCCCCAAACATTTATTGTCCACAAAACTCTAGGTCATGGAACCTTTCATATGTTGTTGTGGAAACAACTTTGGAAGCCACTGATCTAGTAAGTTAGATTAAAATTAAAAAAAAACATGTTTTACGTAAGGGTCTGGGCAGTGTATAGAATGTGTTTAAACCACCACAGAATGTGTTAAATCTATGTGTGTATGTTTGGCTTTAACAGAAATAGCAACAGGAAGTTAATACAACAAGCTACATACCACTTGTAAGCAAATTGTTCGGAGTTCACTTGTTTTAACTTCTCGTGTTAATCTCGAGAGGGCAGCTTCCACAAAGAGGGGAATGCACTGAAAAAAGATTTAACATTGTAGACATAAACTCTTTATGGGCCATCTATGTTATTTTATTTAGCTTGTGGAACGACACAAATGAAATTTTTTTGATGCTGACCCTATACAAAATGGAATTCATTGTTGAGAGTATTTTTATATTATGGTCTGGGAAAGTCCTGTGGACCCATTAGGGTTCCATAAATCCCCACATGAGAAACCACAGCATACAGGTAGTACAGGTTTGGTAGATAGGTTCTTTTTCTTTTTTTTGTGGAGAAACTATTACAAACAAATTCAAATTCCTTTAACATGGATAATCCATCTTACACAGACATGCACCAACCTGGTCTATGCTTCCCCTGCATTGTAGGATAATAACTTCTAAGAGTTTTGCCGCGTGGCTCTCAGCCTCCTCTCCCGCATCTTTTTCCAAAACCTGCCAAGAAATAAAATTGGAATTCAATCAATTTCAATTTGTTTTTTTTCTGTGTTAAAACCGCATATAAATAACACAAACTCCTAAAATGAATGGGACAGCTTTGGATGGCAATCATTGTGCAACCTTCTCGCATTAAAGCATTATTGTTTAATGACCAACAAAATGTTTCTCAAAATCCTGAAAAATGCCCAGCATTAAGGGGTAATTCCCATGCTTTTGGGTTGGTAGTGAAAGTGTCAGTAAGATGTTTTTAAGAGCTCAATGACATGTTGTGATAGCTAATTACAACCAGCTAAGAGTTAATAAGGATAGCTGTGCTGTATGCAGCACATAAACCAATACCATCAAACAGTATATTCTCAACTGTCAAAAATGACTACAGCTTCTATTATTGATTGTTATATGTGGGAAACCTTATAGCAGACCTTTTTACACATATTGTAGATTATCTCCAGGTAGGATGGGTTGGCGAGTAGGGTAGGAGTGTCGATTGTACAGAAACTGTGTAGACATGGCATCATGTCGGTGAAATAATCAAAACCGTCATCCTGAAAACAATTAACGACCATTTAGCATAAAACAACTGTTCATATTGCTGTTGGAAAACAGCATTAGTGGTGACATATGCTATACATTGAACATTTAAAAGTTACGAAAACAGTGGGCTATTTACGAAGAAATCTTAGGGTAATTATTAACGACTTGCAAGTGACTTTAGAGTTCATACAATACTTTGCCAATGTGCAAGATTTGGTTGCACCAGAACAGAAGGTAAACAGTGTCTAAATGTCTGGAAATTGCCATTTCCTGATTTATAATAATTGTTCATTTGGATCGCAGTAACATAGTGACATAGCTTTTTCATAAACTGCACCTTTTTTCCTTATCTTATGTATATATACTCTTTAGCAAAACAGTGGGGTATTTACAAACATTTAATTAAAACTTTAAAGTGAATAGAAATTACACATGAGTGTTAAAATTTTTGAATATAAATTGCACACCTCGAACACTTGTGAAATGAGAGGCAGTGCTTCCCACATAGATGGTGATATGGCTTGGCATGTGAGCGAATACATCAGTGAGAATATGTCTTCATAATAATCTGGAAGTACAAGATAAAAATTAATTCCTGTGGTACAATTGCAACTCTTTTGCATACTACAACAGGTTTCAGTTGGCCACAAAGTTGCTTCTTTAAATGTTAAAAGTTTTCTTGTTAATTTTTTTTTGGTAATTTTGCACCAAGTTTGAAGATAATCACTATTTTGAGGTTTGGGTAATTTTATTGCCCACAATATTTCAATAAAATTCCAAGAATAGTGGAAGTTTTTCTGATAACTCACTCATCATCCTATTCTTCAACACATGGGCAACGACATCATACAAGGAAGGTTGGCGCGAAACTCACTTTTGGGTTGAGGTCAAAGTTGTTTTCAATCTGTAGGTTGTGGCATGCCACTGTGTCGTTAACTTTTCCATAAGTGTTTTGCTTGCAGCAGGAATCGGGCCACTCTGTCATAATGTAAATATTGTTTTATTGTGTGTGCAAACAGTGTGTTTACTCACACCCTAGAAACACTTTTCTCAATCCAACAATTTGCATACATTTTAACTGCATCAGATGGCTGCTTTATGTGCTATAATGCCCAAAAAGCGACATACACTACAAACATTTGAGAGCAAAAAAATCATCATTATTAGTAGTTGTTACTAAAAAACAATCAACCAGAGTTTGGTTTGAAGTCATGACAAACAAAACAAAAAAAATTATGTAGGTTGCTATTTTAAGTAGTAATAAAACATGTTTGGCTGGGCTGGGAATACTCACAAATCCCTGTTTGGGATAAAAGAATATTTGGAAATATTAAAAGAAAAATAATTTATTTTTAGTATGAATATATATCCCAAAAAAATGACCGAAAATGTTTTTTTTAAATTAATTATCTCATATCAAAATCAATTATTGTAAAGAATAACTTTTTGTTGGTTTTTAAGTTATGACAACTAAATCTAGAGCTGTAAAGTTAGTATGTTGTTATTAACTAAACAATAGCACCAACAAAAAACATATAGCACCAACATAAAAATTTACTCACAAACAGCAGTCCCTGAAAAGCAGCATGAAAAAAATTTATGTCACAATGTACATACAAAAAAACACTTATTGTTACTATTTAATTTACTATATAAAACATAAGACATCTAATTTGCATGTATATAATATGACTTGCCAATTCAACAATAAAAATGCTCATTAATCAAAGCACAGTAATGTATTACACATAATTTCACAAATTTCCAGTACAATGGAAAGTTTGTTTAGTTTGGTCATGTGATTTAATTTACTATCTGCTGTGTGAAAGTTCAAAATTCACCAACCTTGCCCACTCACAATTCCAACTTCCCTGTACCATTGAGAACCAGTTTGATTATTAACGTATATGTTGGTATGATTGACATATCCTCTTCCGTGTTAACTCCACAGCAAGCAAACTGCACAAAACAATAATCAATTAATGGTGAAAAATGTATTTCAAACTAGCAGCAGGTATTTGTGACTTTATATTTGACCAACAACAGGTAAAAATTTTGTATCCACTTTAAATACATCCTAAAGTCATGATAAGGTATTTTTTATGTTTGTATCTATGATTCTGCAAGGCAGGAGTGGATGCATCAATTTGTTTAGAAATTGTCACACTATGTTACAAAGCAAAAACCTTTCAAATGTGATTTTTTTGTATATATACCTTACCGGTATTCAAATTACCAAAATCCATTGGCCTAATTAATGACCTTCTACAAAATCAGTAATTGTAAGTTTAGAAAATATACACAATAAAAGTTTATTTAGACTGAAACAGTAACATTTGGGCTTCAGTCACTACAATCTCTGAAAAGCAGCACAAAATCTTGACTTTTATGTCACAAAAATCAGCTATTACAATTACTGCGACCACTTCAATGAACAAGACCGCTGTTATGCAGTCTAACCGACAAACATGCTTCAATTCTTTTTCGTTGCATGGTAAAATTACAGTTGTATAATGTAATACACACAACAGAAGTAATGACAATGTCTACCTTGAGCTGAATCTCCCTCCAGCCAACAGAAACAGGGTCGGTTGCATTATCTCCAGCATAATAGTGAAGGGAATTAGTAAGTTTAACGATAATATGCTGATTGATCTAACAAAACAACATGTATATATATAAGCAAAGCGGAGTCAAGGTCGTATGGCCAACAAGACCACCTACAAGAGTCACACCAAGTTGCACTGATGAGACCTTATAGGTCAAATAGTGACCATCTGTCTGCAGCTTGCAGAAAACAATATATATTTAAAATCTTTCACAAGCTGTTGCTTGAAAAGAGAGTTGTGTCTTACATTCTGTGAATCAGTATTACTATAGAAACATCCACAAGTGAGGTTATACAGCTGAAAAAGCTTGTCGATACAATTAAATGGGCAACATACCTCATATGAAAACAGGAAGCCCAAAGTAATCAGTGCAATTTCAACAATTAGAATTATGCTCAGGGTTATGGCCATCTGAAACAAAAGCAGTAAGATGAAAAGAGTATTTTTTGGCAATTCACAAGTTTAAGACAGGATTTCTCTAATTTTTTGTGCCATCAACCCTTATATGTGTATTTGTGTATGTTTGTTTTCTTGAAACTAATTTATGTAATATATCTTTTTACCCAATCAAGGTGAACGTTAAAGGAAAACGCTAAATACAAACATCATGGATTTAAGTTAAAAAAGGTGACAAAATCATTTGACTATTTTTCTTCATGTAACGTCATGGATCCAGGGGTCCGCAGCAACCCTGGTTTAAAACTGCTGGATAGTTCTAGAGACATGTTCTACAATAACAAGTAAAGCATACGCTTACTGTTAGTAGGAGACAGCTGTGACCGTTTAGGGCAGCACAACAATGAAGAAGTGAAATTAAAACAATAACCCCACCAGTTCCTATCACAAGTAGACATGCTTTCCATATTTGATCCTGCAGTAAAACACTAATATATTATACACATACTACATTTCAAACAGAGAAAATCTGTTTTTCTTTAACAGATGTCATTAGTGTGCACTTACACAGCCTACAAGCAATGATCAGTCTATTTTGAACACCCATATTTATATGTAGTTTGTACCTGATTTCCTATTTCAATTCTTGCATATAAACAAAAATGATAAAAAAAGAATTGTAACACTTGTATAAAAGTTGAGTATATATATATGGCAAAAATACTTTATTTAAAATACATCCTTAAACTTACCGTGGTGTTTTCAGCAGATGAAATGTTAATAACATGTTTAGCTGCAGGGACAGCAAGCAAATAAACTCCAAGCATTACCAATAGTAACCCAAATATCTGGAAAAAAAGCAATGTGAAAATAAATCTGCATCGAGGGAATGTAAAGATTAACTTTTTCATGCATCTAGTACAGAACACAGTAAACAAAGTCTGTGTAAACGCTTTTTTGTTTTATTTAATGTGTTAGTCACCATTATCATAAAATATATTAGGTCCAATGTCGCATGTCATTATGTTTAAAAATATCACGAAACTCCCAAATTACAAGACAACAAAGATGGGGCCAAACTGTGACATCACATAAACTCATTTGTCATTGAGACATCTTGAATTGAAGTTATGTAATAATTGCCTTCAGGCATAAGCAAAAATAAAAACAACAAAAATCCTTGATTTTATAATGTGTAAACCTAAAGCAGCTTTCTGCTTGGTTTGTTTTAAACTTTGCAAAAACCAATGAACTTTGAGGCAAACAAATAAAGTGATGAATAATTAGTGGAGATGTTAATCAAAGCTTTTGTTTAAAATGTCAATCTTACCAAAAACACAGTGTTTATGACAATCAGTGCATATCTGGAACAATCTACGGCTCCTTTATTCATGTTAGAATCACAGTGTGTTAAGCCAGGTAAGCACCTTGAAGTAAATAGATTTGTTTGATACAAATACAGATTCAATAAAGAGGTTTACGAGAAACTCACCAATCTTTTTAGGTGTTATTTACCGCACGCAGTGAATATGCACTGCTTGTTTTCCCCGAAATGTTTTGATTTACAAAACGTCCCATAAGCGCTACGTCACACGTTTTGTATATTTGTGCATTTTGTCGGATTACCTGAGTGATCCAAATGCTACAACACGATGGCAACAATAAAAAAGGCATGTAAATTGTCTAAGCCATTTTACAAAGAATAAAAACACAAAACCAGTTCATTGCTACTCATGTTCCCATCGTGTTTTGTCCTCAAATAAAGTGTATGACGGCGCAAGCCAGACACAAAACAAGCAATGAGCGATAAAAATTATACAGCATTGAGGCGCCTTTTAAGCAAAGCCTATGTAATTCATGACGCAAGTGATCAGGTAACACCATTTGTCGCAATTATAAGTAAATACGTCACAATCCCAAACCTGTTGAAAACAGCACGTATATTTTATGCCAGAAGAGCAGTACATTTTTAAATTGCAATATGTCTGGCAGCAACAGGAATTTCAGATCTGTTGAAAACATTTTCCTTCATGTTACCTAAAACCTCTGTACTGTAACGCTTAACTGGCAATGAGGTAATTTATTCTCAGTTTTTGCCTAAAGGCTAAATTACATTTTTTTTAAAAAATTTCAATACCGCGTGTTCGCCACAGCATCAGTTTGTTCGAACTCAATATGCGGAATGTCTGGAACAGTTAGTGCGAAGTCAATGTTACTTTTCTTGGCCGTTGTGGTTTTGTCGCTCGGTTTCCACTTCTCTGAGATAGATTTCAGCAAAGCATTTGGAAAGAAATATGTTCTTCACAACATCACAACGTCAACACCGAAGGTGACCTTGCTTTGCGTGGTCAAGTGTTTATTGTGGTGGATTTTGTTTCCAACAATAAAATATAATTTAACCTAAACCCTATACCCTGTAAACTATTTACGGATTAGACTTGGTTTGAAGCTGGTGTTGAGGCGTTGTTGTGTTTTATGCTTAGAATAATACAAAGTCGAAAGCTTTGCGATATCGATAAACTGTCCTGAAAAACCTTGTGTGCAAATCAGCGACGTCGCTATTGCGAAACACAGCGTCAATACAGCTTTGGTTGCCTGACAAAGTTGCGATCTTGTGCACCAGTGTATATGTTGACTACAATCAGCCGGTAGAGCGTAGGGCCTGGTTAGCCCCGGGCCATGAGTTTAAACCTCACCGAGAGCTTGATTTTTCTGATCTTACTCCGACCATGTAGGCTGCAATGCCTTGACTGCGAAGCCTGTAAACATATTTATCTCCATACCATAGATGTAAGCACCAAGCAATGAACTGCGGTTGCCTGAAACATTACTGCGTTGTAAAACCTAGAGTTACGAAAGCAAACATGACTCTGTTCCTACAAAATCAACCGGTTCAAATAGAAATTGTTTTATCATAAAATTGATCAAGTACTCAAGTAAATCAAGTAAACTTAGTTATTGTCAGTGAAACTTTAAGTTACGAAAGCAAACATGACCCAGTTCCTACGAAACCAACCGAGGCTAACGCATGGAAAAACTTATCAAAGTTTTATCACAAAATTGAGCAGGTACTGTTTCTTTTTCAGGTGGTAATATTGATGTGGTACCAAGTGTCCGGAAAGCGGATCGAAGATTCATTGATAGAAGGTTGCAGTGAATGTCTACTCACGGAGAATCGGTCAAAGGTCATAGTTGTTGCAGTTGTAATTTTGTATCTGTACAGTATATAATTTTTAATTAATCTGTTCTTCTTGCACAGTTTAAAGTAACTTTTATTTACCGACGTCCCACCTGCTACTCAGATAGGCTTCCTGAACGTTACAGTAACATAGTTCTTCATTTATTTTTAGTTGGTGGAACCAGGAGTCAAAGTGGTGTTGATGCATTTTAGTCATATCAAGCTTGAAGATATGCCAAAGACAAGGTTTGTTGCCTGGTTTTATGCTTGTTAACAGCGCAACAATTGCATATGAAACATGCATGTTCGATTTCTGGTTGCAAAGCACGCAAAGCTTTTTTGGTTGCAAAGCACGCAAAGCAAGTTTCACTCCAAAGTGAACAGTTATATTGTATCAATTGGCTTCCAAAATTGGTTTAAAAGTTTTAGGATAGCAAAATATTCCAGGTAGGCTACCAATGCAACCACATGAAAAGAACACATTTACATGGGCGGTCTTTTTTTAATGTGGAATTGTTATTCGCATTAGGTAATTTTGCATTCTAGACGGAAAGACCATATATATGTGTGGTGGGGTATGGAGAGTCCACTAACCTTACGGAATAGACACAACAACCTGACAAACTTAGACGGTATTTTTAACATGTCTATGACGTACAGGTAAGTTTTTGTTTCTATGAGGCAAAACTATAATCATTTTGTTAAGCCACAGAAGTAAATCTAGGCAAAAAAATAAAACTCGACGATGAGGTTCACAGGCTTCGCAGCCAAGGCATTGTAGCCTAGCTGGATCAGCCACTTTTCCCGACAAGTCAGAGCGAGATCTAAAAAATCAAGCTCCCGGTGAGGTTTGGACTCGCGACCCTGGGCTAACCAGGCCCAACGCTCTACCAACTGAGCTACAGGAGCTCAGTGGCTTCACGGGGTATATTGTGGCCAAGGTACACTGGTGCGCAAGCGCACAACTTGTCAGGTCACCTTCACATGCGTAGAGGATCTCCACCAAACCCGACGATGCTTTTCAAAAGTTGCCCGCTACTTTATCTTCAACCCAATCCGTCTGTAGAGCAGTTGACGGTTTGTTGATCACGTGATAAACCAACAAGTTACACAAGACTGAATACATCGCGTGGAGAACGTTTATCGCTTGGCAACCGTTAGTCAGTAGATCAAAAAACAATTGACTATACATTTTGAAATAACATGCACTGACGAATGCGCATAACTAATTAATACCCTGATTCAAAGCGAATTAGGAGATTCCGAACGCTAATGACGTAAACTGTCTGTTTGTGACCAATGTTAAATGCGATGCCCTAGGCAGTGCTTTTTAACCTTTTTGAAGACTATCCGCACTTTTCTGTGGCACAAAAGTTTCATCCGCTCAATGCGGCCAAACGCATAAACTGTTTGTTTAAAGAACTCCAGCATGTACATAACTAATACTAACATCCAGGCGGAATGATAAATTGCCCTTTCTTGAAACCTAACGACGATTAAAGGGAAAGGATTAGTGTTGACTCGATTTGCACGTAACCGAATATGAAAAATTCTTAGACTTAAAAGCGTATATTTATTGGACGATTGTCATCCGCACCGTGTTAGCTATCCGCACAATATTTTCATATCCGCACCAGCGCAGATGGCCCGCATGTTAAAAAGCAGTGCCCTTAAAGCAGTTGCTGCGATGCCACAAAAAGTGAAGATATTTTAAAATATTTATTTTAAAGATAACAATAACTAAAATGCATCTTGACAACTTACTTAAATGACAGAACACATGTTAATTGAATATTATGTAGCCTGGTTAACACAGAAAGTTTATTCCACAGAAGAGACTCAGACGTCTGGAATCCTTACGGAACCTTTCTTGAATCCTACATGAAAATAAGTCCAGTCGGCCATGCCATGACTGAGAAACAGTTGAACGATTTTATCAAGGAGAAAACACATCTCGCTTTGTGGGTGGTTTCAAACTGCCGCACAAATAAGGGCGCGATCGATCGGCGAAAATACGTGGGGAGAATGGTGAGAGGCGGTTTAAACTTGACCTACGGAGGAGGATGCGCCGGCGACAAAGTCAGACGCAGTTACAACTATTCAAAATACAAGTTCTACCTGGCGTTCGAGAACAGCTGGGGTTGCAGAGATTACATTACTGAAAAGTTTTGGAAGAACTCTCTCACAGCCGGGACAGTCCCTGTTGTCATCGGCGCACCGAAGCGTGACTACGAAGCAGTGGCTCCCCCGAATTCGTTTATTTACGCTCATGATTTCGCCACGCCCGAGGAGTTGGTGAAATATTTGCGTTATTTGGACATAAATCACGATGCCTACAAGAGATATCTGCGTTGGACGACACTCGACGTTTCGCGAGTTCCCACTTACCGAAAAAGTGACAAACTATGCAGTTTGTGCAAGATTGCGCAGCGTGTCGAAAAATTAACAAACAGCGAGTCTAGTTTATCAACCTCGTTGTCAGCTTCCAACTTTTCAGTCGCCAAGTGGTTTTACGGAACGGAAAACCAGGCCTGTTTCTTGTGAAATTCCTTGTTTTATTTCTAAGCAAAATTATGTGCATCACGGCATTTTTTTTTATATTTGCAGTAAATTTTTATCTTAACAAACTATTTAAAAAAAGTTGGGAATGCGCGGCGCAAAATATATGTAGCCTACATAAAAACTTTTCTGAATCGTAAATCCCTTGCTAGATAGGCAAGGGCAGTTGCTTGGGTTAATGAAAGCATGTTTCGGGTAGTTTAGTGTTGTATTGGGGGTTTAAGTCAACTAGTCCATTGGTGTAGGTTTTATTGATAGTCGCCGTAGCAGCACTTTCATATGTCCGTTTATTGTTTGTGACTTTTACCTGCCGTTTGATGGAAATACCGACATGCGGTCTTCTGCAATAATGCAAAGTTTGGAATCTAGAGTACAAAAATCTTCCTACTTTTGCATTCTCAAACAAAAACAATTGTAACGAGATGTGTCTGATTTCAGTAGTGCAAGACCAATATGTCAAATAAACTGAAGAATTCCTGTTTTCAAGGCCCTCTGCAATAATGCACCTGCTTTCTCGGTGTTGTGAATTATATAGTTAGAAAAAAGTTCACCTGGAAGATCTTATGGCCTACAGGCGGGCATAAACAACCCTGGTGGTTTGCTTAGACAATTATTCAGCAACTAACTTTGGTGCTTTTGTGTGGAGGAGAGATGGACCTTGCATTGAACCATAATAGAAAACTCAATTGTAAATTTGTTGCTTTACGTCTTCCTTTTGTTGTGACTATCAAAATACAAAGTGGGCATTTCCCGCCGGCGAAACTTATTTTAATAGAAATACCAATATGCGTCCTTCAAAGAAAAGTTTCCTAAAAGATCCACAATCGAAACTTTTGAATTGACTAATTTATACAAATAGCCGCGAGGGCATTGCATTAACTTTTGAAACAATCATATTAATGTCATAAAAAATGGAATATTTATCCAAACGTTTGGACCACCCGTGTTTGTATTGCATTTTTGTGCACACTTGCCAGTAGGAAGAGAAAATTAAACAATTGCCTATTCTACAACACGCATCCTGAATAAGATACATCTTTTGTAATGTGCTACGATTATTATATTCATTGAGCTAATCGCAGAATCGTTCCCACTCGTCAAAATCCTGACCATCGCCTCGAAATCCTGACCACGGGCAAGGAATTGGTTCTTGTTTCTAAAATTGAAGAAATACTTTACTCCACAGGAAATATGTCTCACATAACTTTATAAATTGTAAAATCCTTTCTCTTTTTTCAAACATTTTTAGACTTGCACTCGCACAGTTTGTTGCGTTTGAGATTAACCACAAAACTTTCTACAGATTTCTATCATCAGGCTATGCAAGAGAAAATCTAAGTCATTTATCTTTCTGTTGCTTATTGTTTTATGTTACATTTCGCCAGCAATTCGGCATCGTCATTATCACTTATTCAAATAGACTGTTAGGAGATTCCTGCATATTGTAAGAGAACAGTAATATCAACTGAACATAAAAAGTATAATCACATTATGAATTATATTTAAAATTGTTTTTAGCATAGGTTCAATGTAATCCACCTCTTTCTCCCACAGACAGAACATTTTTGATCCAGGGTTTGCTCGATGGGATCGAAGTTCTGTCGAAATACAATATGCGTTTGACTACAAAATAAATATAAAGTTAGTCACCGAACACTTTACAAAATTGTTATTGCTGTTTGGTTTTGTTAATCTGTTCACGCCTTTCGTTAGAGTTGACACAAAATTTTAGTTTTGATAAAGCATTGTACAAACGAGCAAGAATTTACAAGATAACTGAAAACAGGCACAAACCTGGCACATTGCTGAGGCATAATTTCCATGACAATGAATTGACATCAAGGGCATACAGTTGATTGTTGTTCCTACAAAAGTATTACAAACTTGTATGTAAAGTCTAGTTCCATTGTAGTAACCATTAAACTTACTCCCCGTAAACAACAATTTCATGATCAGAAACCAGACATGACGAAGCATACGGCAAGGGTATTGGTGAAGGATTCAAGATTGTCCAGGTTCGAGCGTTGGGTCCTGACAAATATTCACAACTATTCAAGTTTCTTCTCCCGTCAACACCACCTTAACACACAAAAAATAAACCTTAGACAATAGAGCATACATGTGTACATCAATATTTATATACGTCTTGTGTGTGTCACTTATCCATTAAAATTTTGTTTTAAGTTTCTTAAAAATACTGGCAACAATACTTTTACCAAATACAAAAATTCTTCGATCCACAACAATCGCTGCAAAATGTGCCCTTGCTTCATTTAACATTGGCCCTTTGGTTTGTTGAAATGTTTTCAGGTTTATAAAATTGACATTCGACATCGCTTCGTTTGGTAGATCCCTTTGTATGTGTACCATACGTGGATGTACTGGGAAGACCCCTGTAGATGACACTATTTTTTGCCGACCTCTTATTCTCAAGTTGGTACTAGAAGATAATGAAGTGGGTCCTTCATAAAGTGATCATTTAAAATCTTTTATTTCATTTTGTAAACTTGATTTACGCTAAAACTGTGTTTTTGTTTTCCGGTGGAATAGCAATTAACAGTAATAAGCAAAAGTCTTTTTGCTATCGGGTATATTTAAGTTGATGATAAAACCAAATAATCGGATCTTACCCTGTGGTGTATGTTTACCCCCAATCAGACAAACACAATCTGTAAGCAAGTACAGTTTTGTTTAATTTGCAAATATATGCTCAACCCAGTTTACCGTCTATGATGACACAGCAAGCTGCAATTGCGATGTTTTGTCGTTGTATGTTTGATACTATTGCAGATTGTCCATTGACAAACCTTTCCAATTGATGAACAGCTTGTCCATTACTATTATGGCCACCAAGTATGTACAGAAAACCTATCAATATTTTTCAAATTGAGTGTATAGTAATATTTTATAGTTGACTGAATTTTGGAAGTTCGAGTAGTTAATTTTAATCCTGCCAAAATGACAACATAAAACTTAGACATACAACACTTTTCAATTATAGTAACATGCCTTGATAAGAAACAGCTGTTGCATAAGCTCTAGGAAATTGCAAGATTCCTTCATCAGTCCATTTATTTCCATCAAATGAAATAATTGTTCTCAATACTTTTCCCTGTTTTTTGCCTCCACAAAACATGATCTTGTTTTGATACATTGCCATTGCACTGTCAACACCCACATAATATGTAGACTCGTTTTCCTTTAATAAACATGTCTGAGAAATATGACCAGCAACACAAATATTCCTTCTTACATTACAGTTTTCTTCAAAAAATTCATTTACCTTAAATACTGTTAATATATTTGCAAAAACATTAAATATTTAGATTTATGCAAAGCAATACAACTGGAAAATTAAACTATCAACAAATCAAGGAAAAATCTTTCACCTCAAAGGATGAAAAAGATTTCGTCAGTGGTGTCCTTTTAATTGCGTTGTTTGGAGTTAAAAAATATAACATTTTCGCTGTAATAAAAAAAACTGAACTTTTTGTTTTGTATTGCTCCCATTGTTTCCATTTTTCGTGTACCTTCACCTGTGACATTCGCTCTTTGTTTTTGCCTTTCAAATGCATTTGTTTCCAAGTGAAAATGCATTGCATCCTCAATTAAATCCCTACATTTTGTCTCTTTCAGGACCATTTTCTAGGGCAAAACAATGTTCATTGTCACATGTTACCCTACTATGTTAATATTGGTATATTACTCATACATTCTTTCTGATTATGTTGGCCAAGAACGGCCTAGATACAAGTTGAAGTCTGATTAAACTAAAAAGCTGCAAAAAGTGATTTTGCCTGTTTGCCAAATTGTGATTCGTCCAGGCTACAACAGCATTAAACAAATCATCCTCTGATTTCACCTGACAAAGTATGTACATGGCATTAAAATGTCAAGCTATTAAATTAGATACAATCTATGCACTCACCTCAATGTCATCTGATTGAAGATACATTTTGAATTCATACTGGGGCAATTCAAGAAAACTCTTTGATTTCAATATTTCACTGAAGTTTTTGTAAATGCAATCCTTTGCATGAGAATGAAGAGAAGACAGGGAATATATTTCACCAATATTTTTAAGCTCCAATGAGTTATGTGGATGAACAGACTCTATAAGGTAGTCATCAATGATCTCCAATAAATCTGTTGACAACATTTTTTTAGTTTATTTAAATCAATGAGAAATTTGTAATGCACATTTTACTTTTCATTTGAAACATTGAAGCTGCCTTTAATACATTATAAACATTTTCGGATGTAAGTTCAATTTTTCCAGAATACATGAAGTCCAAAATATTGTTTACAGCTTCAGATGTCACATCATGTAGTTTCACACTGTCTGCATACTTTTCTTGCATCTGAGACACAAACATAATTTATTACAAACACAAGCTATGCTTTCTGTGTTCAGTTTCTCCATACATTGGTGCTGAACATGGTTGCAAAGTAATCACTACTTGCTGCAAGAATATTTTTGTGAACTGGAAACCTCTTGCTTTCCACAATTAGCTCCAAATCACATAGAAACCTTTGATTTCTTTGTCTATAAAGTTCAATAGTAATTTTGATGAAGTAAACTATGGTGTTGTTTTGTATAATAAAATCTTTGTCAATTTGAAGATTCAATCATATAAATCTTTTGTTCTTAAATCAGTTCCTTTTTTATATTTAAAAACTTAAATGATTCAAAATGCTGTATGACATATAATTATAGTAACATACATCTTTAGCGAATTTATAAAATGGTAACTTATTTATAAAACTCACTTGTTAAGATTTGTCAGGCATTTTATTGGAAAATCTCCGATGGAAATTGTTTTTTTGTCACTCATGTTCGTTTAAAATATGTGGATTTCCACTAATAAATTATATTGCATGTTCCTAAAAACATGTTCGATCTTTTTTAAAGAAACAAATATGCACAAAAACGATACATTTTATTCCGATGACACACATTGCAGTGTTACTGCGCAAAACGATTGCTATAAAGTTTGATTTCGTTCATAACAAGTGTACTTTGTTTGGCACATGTATAACGTTGGTTATTTAGCCTCAAACAACCAAAATCGGAAACATAGACAAATGCAATAGCAGCGAAAAATTGGTATTTATCCCCCAAAACAAATAAGGTGTATTACCTATATATTGCTTTGTGCGATAAACACGACGCATTGTTCTTTCTTAACTGCTGTAATATTACCAAAATAGTGAAACCATTCTTTCGCTGGTGGGAATGCCCCTGTTTACGACATAAAGCAGTGTTTGCAGGAACGTCACGTGTGCAAAAAGCAAACACTCCGACTCCTATAACTACCACAAACATTTGCCACTGCGACTTTTAATTAGAATAAAAACAAACAATATTGCATAACTTAGATTACAACATATGACGTTTAATGCGGCGACGAGATTTTTCTTCTCCCCACTTGTCTTAGTCTCCGCTTTGTCTTAGTCCGTGTTTAGCTTATTCTTTCCTTAGCTTATGGCTGTGGCGATATTTATAACGTAGTCGAAAAATCGAAAAATGAACATTAAACCCAAAGAAGATTTTCATATGTCAGAGATTTACCCATATGTCAGGAAGAAGCGAAGCGATTACCCCAAAATACCATATGCGTATGTACTCGACGTAATTATAATTTGGCACAAAAAATAACATTGAATAACAAAGTTTTGATGCATGTTTCCCAAACGGTGGTAAGAGAGCACCTTTCAGTAGTTTGCGGATATAGCTCCAATTTGAAAAATAAAAAAAAACCTTTGATTTTTTTGCCTATAAGGCAAATAGTCATTTTGAAGTAAACTATGGTGCTGTTGTGTATTTTAGTCTTAAAGTAGTTTCCTTTTTTATTTTTGAAACTGAAATGATTCAAAATGCTGTAAGACATATAATTAGAGTAAAATCTACATCTTTGGCGAATTCAAGAGTATTTACAGATTTTTCAAGCATTTTATTGGAAAATCTCCGATGGAAATTGTTTTTTGTCACTCACATTTGTTTAAAATATGTGGATTTCCACGATTAAATTATATTGCATTTCCTAAAAACATGTTCGATCGTCTTTAAAGAAACAATTATGCGCAACGACTATATATTTCATTTCGACTTAACACTTAGTTTCGACCACATACAACGATTGCTTTAATCTTGATTTCGTTCATAACATGTGTGCTTTGTTTGGCACATGTATGACTATGGTTATTCAGCCTTCAAACAACCAAAATCGTTGCTATTTCATAACAATGAGTTTTGGATCATGAATTAACCGTCATTTCACTGGATATCAAACTTCATTGCGTAAGACGCGTTTAGAAATTGGCGCCACTTGGCCTACTAATGATAAATATATCACGATAATTTGTTCCATTGTTTATAATAGTTAGTCGCAGATTTTTTCCCTCTATGTTCACAGTTGTTAATTCAATTAAAGTCTATGTAAAACTACATGATAGACTTCCTAATTACACATGTGGAGAGAATATCAAATTGCGATCCATAAGCGTATAGTTTCGGAACACAAAATTAAGCTGCCTCATAGGCTACGTTTCGCAACCTTTTAAAGCCAGATAGGTAACATGAGGTTATAGCGTCTTGTATTGTTTGCTTAAACATGGAGTTATTTGCATTGTAAATTAAACCAGTCATGTTAAGTAATGCGATCTGCTGCTCTGGAACTAATTAGGCACGTTCATTACGAACCACCAAAGTTGCTTATTGGAGTTGGTCCTAGAGGAATGTTATGCAATGTTGACGTATATCATAGTCCCACTCATATTCCCGTTTTCTAGAAACCACGTGATACTCTCCAGGCTGTAAAATCAGACAAACCGAACACACCACAACCTTCTTCAAAATGACGTTCTGCAAGTGTGATGCATTTACCAAGGGTCTAGCTGTCTTCACCAGAGGACCAAAACGCGTGCGCGTTCTGTATGAAAGTTAAAATCAAATGCAACGAAAGTCAACATCACCATGTTTGTTCATCAATCAGTGCTTGCCTTCCTCATTACCGTCGCTTTTCGTTTGGTGTTCGGATGGAGGTTGAGCTATTTATCCAAGCATGCAGCAGGTGTTTTTTCTATTCGCGACTGGTGATGTTTGTTTAATATATTTTCGACAAATCCAGGTTTTTGCGAGGAGTACAATCAGCAATATAAAAATTAATCTTTTACCTCTCTCTTTTTTTGGTTCACAATTGCTAAAATTTTATCCATATCCACGTGAACCGTTCACCAGTAAAAGAAACTCTGCCCTATAAGTGATGACACAAGATTCATTTCCAATGTTGTTTGGATGAAGTTTATTGCTATTTCATTTTTTTTTCAAATTATTTTAACCAGAGTGTGTAGATAAGGTGGTGAAATTAACATAAGAACATAATTGTGACAATTTCTTGTTTCCTTTTTTTCACAAAAATCCGCCCCATTCATTCGAAAATCTTTATGCAGAATCCGTTTTTAGCCTGAAGAGTTTTGATCCCTTCAGAGCATTTCCGAGTTTGCAGATTTTTTTGCCTGGAATGAATCTCTATCGGATTTTGTTCAGATATTGACAAGGATTAACATGCTTACCATGACACACTGCTATCTCGTCTTTCCACTCTTGTGTCTCCGAATCAAAGCACTGCAGCTGATCAGTATTACTGCAAACAATTGCACATGTGGAGGAACATATTCAATCCGAAAAGCTCTTACCCTCCAAGTATCAGGATTTTGTTTACACCAAGTAAACAGGCCGATGTTACACCAAGGTTTATTGATTGGTTTGGCAAACGCGTCCATCTTAAATTTTGAATATTGTAGCCATCAATATAATCCATGTACTCAACAGTGTTGACATAAGCATCATTTGCCTTTCCACCTTAAATTTTGTGTTTTAAATTTGTAAAACTAGACAGCGTGTCAGGCCTGGATTTAATTTCGTTTGTATTTCTACATATACTTATATATTTACGCACAGTTATTTGTTATAGAGTTGTGGCCTAAAAATTGTAATTATGCAGTACAAACAGGAACCAGGCAACTGTCATCAACCATAACACACACACAAGTACAGTTAAAAGCATAGTGCATATTCGGCCAAATTTACCCTTCACATAATTTGGTTTTAATTAAGAAAGTAGGACAAAAATATGAAAATTTGCTTCTTTGAATTTACCGAAAAGATTATTTCACACTTCAATCAAAAAAGGGTAATATATGACTTTAAGAGTTAAAAGGATACCGCACACGTAGATTCGGTTTCCAACTGCACATGCACCGAATTCCCCTCTTGTGCAATTTAATTTACATCCATGAAACGCTTTTGAAGTTTGCATGTTATACTGGCTTGTAATATTTGTCGAATTTGAATTTTTTTTGACGTGTCGACCTCTATTCCAATCGTTGTAATCCATATCGTAATCAATTATAGTTTCTAAATTTAATCAACTGATGTTCAACTTGTCCATATGTCAACAAACCATGGATTGCAAGCTGACCTAGTTGATAAAAGTGCAGTTGCTGAAAAAGTGTAAATTTTTGGTAATCTCAATATAATAATACCTTGTGCTTGTTTTGCTTGTGCATACCCCCCAATAAGAAAGATATTTTCTGAAGAGAAAAGCTTCTTAAAAATACAAGAAACAAAATTAACTCAATTCAATAGTAAGGTGAACCTCTAATTGTAACTGAAGAAGGGGAAACTCTTGCATATTGTGACCTGAAGTTGGGACAGTTCTCACATTTTCCATCAACAAACATTTATGTGTTGAGCTCCACACTCCCATTGTTTTCTCCACAGAGTATGTAGATTTTTCCTGATGTAAAACATGATAAAATAGACTCATTAGAGCATCAAAAGTAAAGGATTGTTCATAAAAATAAACTTTAGCTAAGAGAAAAGTCTTGTAATTTTTAATTATAAGGATTGTAACTTACATTTTGTGTATAAAACAGTATAAATGGCATGTTGATTACAAACGTGATTTTATATTTTAGGTAAGTTTCAGACATGGCCACTGTTTTGATTTGCCAGGTCTCATCAGTGCATATTTAATATTTTTTTAATTTGTAAATTGGAACATGCCCCTTGTAGACACTGCAGTTGCATTTGCTCTTGCATGCAGCAAATTTCCTTCATTTTTCCACACTTTGCCATCAAATGAGATAATCGAGGTTGTTGCAACATTTAAATTCGGATCTGAAAATCCACCAAAGAAAAACACTTTGCCTTGGTGCAACACGACAGCACTTGCATAACTCACATCCATTGAAGGCTGTTTAATCTTAAAAGACAATTAATTTTTGGCCCCAAGCAAACCAATAACAAAGCCAAGCAAAGCAATAAGTGATGTACAATTTAAATTTATGTAGTCCAAACATATTTTAATGACATATAAGTGATTTTAAATTTGAATAAATGATAGAAAATGTTTACCTTTTTCACAGAAGTTTGGTTGCCAATTATTAACTGTTGTATTTCATTATCTGGTGTAAGCAAACAGATATCACAACTTCCTGTCCAAAAACATATGATATTAGAAATTGAATGCGCACGTTAATTAATGAAAAAACGAAACCCGAAGCGAAATTCAAAACTATTTTAGGCCCAATATAAATCTGTTGAACTGCCTAGTAAAACATCTATTATCATTAAAAAGAGAAAAAAAAATTACTAAAAAGAGAAAAAAAAACAGTAATTTTGGAATAGCAGTGTATATATTGTATTTGTGTCTTTAAGATTTTCAAAACAGTAGAATTATACCTGAACGTATATTACCACCAATTTTACGCAATTGTATCAAAGTAAAGAGTGAAAAGAACTTTTTTTCCCTGTTTTCTAAATCATGATTTGTCCAAGCAGCTAAGGCTGTAAACAAATCATCCTCACAATCCACCTAAACACAAACTCACACTATGGTTTCCTACTGCATATCAACCAATAACTGTAAAGGGAACAGAAAACAAATAGAAAATTTACAAAATAACATATATTATAATTAAAAAATAAGTGCCTAGAAAACTCTGAAAGATCCACTCACTAGGATTTTATTTGATTTCAAATAAACTTTGAGGTCATCATCAGATAGTTCCAGAAATTTTTTGGACAAACAAACTTCAACAAAATTGTCCAGAATACATTCCAATGTCTTTTCTTGAAGGGAATTTAAAGAGAATAACTCACCGATTTTCTTTAACTCTAGTGAATTTGTAGGATCCACAATCTCAAGCAGATATTCATCGATAATTGTCAACAAATCTGGAACATACAAAATAGTGCCTAAACAGAAACAAGACATGAAGATTACCATTTTTGTTGTTGCTCATGCCATGTTAATTGTAAAATTGTTGTTTCACTACTCTTAAGTATTTTTTTTGTATCACCATCGTGCCATGACATTTTTCAAATTACAACCAACGTTTTTTACCTATTGTTTACAGTTATTATTCAATAATATGTGCGAATTTAAGTCTAAATTTATTCAGAAGTTGGTGATTGGGCATATTTTTGTGCAAAGGAGCAGTGTGTTTTTTGTGACTTATTAGGTGGTCTAACATTGTCTGCAAGAGAAAAAAAACTTTGCGCCGGTGGGACATCTTTTGATGGATGTACAGATATGTGGCTTTAAGCACTAAGTTGTCAGTGGCAGATATTATTTATGATTACTTGTCATTTGCATCATTGACGCTGCTTTTAACACTTCCATTACATTATCCATGGAGAGTTTTATTTGTCCTGAATACACAAAATCAATAATCTGCTCCATTGCTTCTGGCTGGACTTCATTTAGTTCAACAGTTTCTGCATATTTCTCTTTCATCTAAAATAAAACAATTCATAATCACATTTATAAAATATCAATGGCAATATTTTATAAGCTAATATTCCTTGGTGGTATGAGCACCTGAGTTGATAGCCTTTATTGGTGCCCAAGCCATTCTGTTTGCGTCCAATATTCATCTGCATAGTTGTTTTTAGAGCAGAATACACATGATTAAATTTTGGTACAAAAACAAGCAAAAAACATGTGTTCCTGCATGAAATTAACATTACTTACATTTGTTCGAAACATGGTGGCAAAATAATCACTGCTTGCTGCAAGAACATTTCTATGAGCTGGAAATTTCTTGCTTTCCACAATAAGCTTAATGTCACACAGAAATCCTTCTTCCCTTTGCCTGGATAAAGGTTTGGATTAGATTCTCTGTAGTGGTTTAGGGTAGGTAAGTTTTTGCAACAGTTCAAAACATTGTGATTCCCAAATTCTATGTGGTAACCCACTGAACTGAAAATCATACCAATAACATTTATGTATGTAATTAGAAAAAAAAGTAACAAATAGTTTCTTAAGATACTGCCATAAAATGAAAAAAATCAAACCTGTTCATATTTGAAAGACAATCAGAGGGGAAATCTTGAATAGTCAAAAGCTTTTCGTGGCTCATTATTGTTTACAAGTACACAAGCACTAAAAGACTCCAAATAATCTTTCAAACTGCGCTACCAACAAATATCAATTGACAGGGTGCAGGACCACGCATGTTCATTGCAAATATTTAATTAAAGTTTCCCTTTTTTGTTATACGTAACACTGAAACAAAGACAAATGCAATAGCAGCCAAAAATTGTTTTTATCTTTTCATAGAAATACCAATATGCGTCCTTAACATGGCTTGTGTAATTTACAATGCAAATAGTTCCGGGCTTGGGCCAACAATACAAGACGTTTTGGGTACATTTTGAAAGACACGCAAGAATACCAATGCGAAACTTAGTGAATTTACGCCCAAACGCTCAGGCAGAACTGAACAAAACCAAAGAACTGAGGTGAGCACAGTACAGCTGCGCTGCCCTGCCTCGCCTAAACGCACACGGAAAGTTCCATTATTTAAACCGAAGAGAAACAAAGAGATCAAAGTGTCAGCGAACAGTTAACAAAGACGCACACTTACAATGAAGGACAAAACAATATCACACGAAGGACACGAATCACGTGTATACACAACCGTTGCTATCGCTACACTTCGAAATGAAACACGCTTGACAAGACGCTACCTAAGAATGCCTTTACCGATAACACAGTGGAAAGAGATTCCGAACAATGACAAACTGGCCATGCAAACCTAAGTCCATGAATGCAAACGTTGATATGAAACGCAAAGTTACGTTACATCACACATGTTGAAAGAATATCATTTTGCGATCCATATGCGAAGATTCTGAACAAAATATTAAGCGGCTACGTTTCGCGACCTTTTGAAGCTAGATAGGTAACATGGGGTGTAGAGTCTTGTATTGTTGGCCCAAGCCCGGAACTATTTGCATTGTAAATTACACAAGCCATGTTAAGGACGCATATTGGTATTTCTATGAAAATTTGTTTTGGTGCTGGGAAATGCCCACCGTGTCGCAAAGCAGTTATGCATTTAAGTTAAATTTATGGTTGAATGATTGCACATGTGCGTGCTGTTGTCATGGCGAATTTTAGGGTGTTTGGGGCAGTTTTAGTGGGGTTTTGGGCTATTTCAATTAGGTAGTTACTTGCTGGTGGGTGCTGCTGAAAATTATGTTGAATATGGAGCAAAAAAATCAGGCTGTATTTGTGGAAAAAATGAATCGTTTAAGTGTCCAATCATTTGTGATTTTATGAAAGATCCATCTCATATCTACAAATTTTGATCAAAATTAGTCTTAATGGTTTAGCCACCCCCATAGGGCCATTTGCCCCTTGGTTACTCAGTATTTTGGTTAAAACAGCAACAAAAAATGGAACTGGATTTTGCAGAAAAAAGAATCGTTCAACTACCCACTCATTTGCATTTTTATGTAAGTTCCAACTCTTCTCTTTGCAATGGCATCAAATTTAGTTGCTGAAAAAGTGTCAAAGCCCTTTCCCCTGGGCTGGGTATACCCCCTGTTGGTCATATGATCTTCCAGGAGGCCCAACAAGTCCTTGCTCTGTACAGTCTCATCCAGGAGCAAAATTTTTTTTTCAACTTTGAAGAATTTTAGGTCGCTATGTAAGTCACAAGACCCATCAACGGTCATTGGGAAACAAGCGGAACAGTCGCTAGATGCATTACAGCGGAGGGCCTTGAAAACAGGATTTCTCCAATTTAATTCCCATATAGGTCCTTAAGTAATGCCATCTGCTGTTATGAAACTAATTAAGCACGTTCATTACTAATCAGCAAAGCTGCTTCTAGGAGTTGGTCCTAGAGGAATGTTATGCAATGATGACGTATATCACAGTCCCACTCGTATTCCCGTTTTCTAGGAATCACGTGATACTCTCCAGGCTGTAAAATCAGACAAACCGAACACGCCACTTCCCTCCTTTCTGAAAATGACGTTCTGCAAACGTGATGCATTTACCAGCAGTCTTGCTGTCTTCACCAGAGGACCAGAACGCGTGCGCATTCTGCATTGGAGTTAAAATAAAACGCACCGAAAGTCAACATCACCATGTTTGTTTATCAATGAGTGCTTGCCTGCCTCATTACAGTCGCTTTTCGGTTGGTGTTCGGGTGGAGAATGCGCTGTAGGGTACTTAATGTCCCAATTTTCATTTTGACCCATACCTACTTTTTCTTCAGAAGATGCTATGTTCTCGTTAGTAAAGGTAAACCGGTCTGTGGTGAAAGAAAACAGAGCTTTGAGACTGCGTTGTTATATTTCTATCTCTCTCTCAAACCTCCTCAATCTTTATTGATTTGTCATTTAAATATACAGGAACGATATCAGCAAAGTCCCTTATTCCTACTCCCGGTAATCTGAAAACATTTTCATTTTAACTTACGCCCTTCAAGAGGAGGGCACACTTTTGCTATCATGGGCCCTACTCCACCTTTAACCAAGACAAAGGTAAATGACCCCCGAGTCAATTCATTTCGGGTTCATGCATATTTCTTCCGCCGAGGTTATCCAAATTGTCCATTTCATCCCCCTCTTTTTTAAGTTCAATTTTTCTGTCGCCTAATGTGACGGAAAACAAGAGTTGCGGGGACAGATCTGTGAAAAAATTGTCTGTCCATTATTCTTACTTTAGGATGACATACGGTTGGCATGGATTTGCACAGCTATCAATACGTGCTATTAATACGCAAGACAGAGTCCGTCAATAACTCTGATATGAAAATTTCCATTCAACTATTGTTAAACCGGTTATGTGGCAAAAAAGTTTACTACCCTTGCTCTATTTCTGTGAGAAAAGAATTTCTTAGGAAAAGTGTTTGAGACTACACGATTCTCTCTTTCTTTACTCTGTTTTCTAGATAGTTTAAACACGTAGGACAGATAACAGATAAAATATATTTGCACAATGAATCACGACGTTAATAAACAATAAATGAGACGTTACGCTCTTGCGATAGTTAATCATTTATTGCACATACAAATGGATTCGGCATGCTGCGTAAAAACAAAACTACAAACAACAGAAAGGCGTGTTTTCCCAATGTAAAGAAAAGTGATCTCAAAATGATGATAACACGAAAGTTCACCAAAAATGGTTCAAATCAGAATATAACTGCAAAATCGCAGTGTTTTAAAATCATAAACGCAGTGTATTAAAAAATCAATTATTTTCCATGTGGTCCATGTGGTCCATATGGTGCATATGGTCCATATGGTTGAATAATTCTCAAACACCAGCGTCAGTCACATAGTTTTTGGAAAACTTTCATATTAAAATGATAACTTGAAAAATAACTGACAGAATCAAGCCTTGTTAAGAATTATTATTTTTGTTTTATTTTAATGAACAATTGCAAAAGCATTTGAATAGACCAAAAAGGCACTCATTAGATTTTTTTAGTGGCATTCAGTCATTTTGAAATGTTTTTTGTTGCTTTGATTCAAATTATGTTTCATATGGCACAAGAAAAGAAAATTGGAAATGAACAAAGTACAACTGTTTTGCAAACTGAGATTTTTAAACAGTCCTAAATGAAAAAATAAACCTGCTACCGATATGCCTTTTATTCCCTGTCGGATTATTATATTTCCAGCCCTCGATTTTTCTTTTTGAAACAAGTCCGGTTCAAAATGAAAATGCATTGCATCATCAACCAAGTCCCTGCATACAGAATGGCACTTCACGAACTCCTAAAAGACATTATCATCACATTATTTGTTCATTTAAACATATTTAGGTACAAGAACCTGTTTTCGAATGGTGTTGAAAAGAAAGTGTTTTGACACAAATTGAAGCCTGATCAAACTAAAAAGTGTTGGAAATTTCTCTTCTCGCTTTGGGAAATCTTGTTTTGTCCATGTTACTAGGGCATTGAACAAATTGTTCTCTGATTGTACCTTAATTTATGTAAAAAATTTAAACTTTTTCTGGCATCCTACAGTAACACATGATTGAAACTTGCCTTTGTATCATCAGATTTTAAGAAAAACTCAAGGTCATTGTAAGAAAGTTCTAAAAACTCTTTGACCAAACACATCGTCAAAATTTTTAAGAATAAATTGATTTATTTGTTCATGAGTTGGTCTCAAACAATACAATTCACAAATGCGCTTCAACTCCAAGCAGTTATTTGCATTAACTGATTTCAAAAAGAATACACCTATGACTTGCAGCAAATCTAAAAAGAAACAAAAACAATATTTTAAAGATAATTACATTTTGAAACTTTTAAGAAACACTTTTTATCGAAAGAAAGTCCACCACAATTCAAATTTATCTGTGTTAAAATCTTTATGGAACCCAACATTAAAACATGTGTAGTTTTGCACCTTATCATTTGTGTCAAACATTTTGAATTTGTTGAACTATAGAATGAAGTGTATAAAAATTATGGATTTATTCATCTAAACAGGCAAAATAAAAAACCTTGGGCAAAATACAAAAACCATGCAGATGTTAGTCAGTTTGTACCATATACCATTAAGTTGCATCATAGAAGCAGCTTGTAAAACTTCAGTAGCATTTTCCATTGACAGTTTAATATTTCCAGAATACATGTAGCCAAGTATCTGTTCAAATGCTTGAGCTGTTAATCCATGCAATTTAATACTTTCTGCATACCTCTCTCTCATCTGTAAAAAAACCTCATGGCATAACTAACTGGTTTGACACAAATAGTTTATCCATTAGCAAGAAAACCTTTATTTGCATTTTATTGACAAATACTAAAAAACAGTGTAGGTCTAACACTAATTTGTTTGCATCATACTTTAACAGTGATAGTTTTGCAACAGTGAAAAATCCATCTGTAACATAACTTACATTTGTTTCAAACATGGTAGAAAAATATTCACAACTTGCTGCTAAAACATTTTTGTGAGCTGGAAATTTCTTGTTCTCAACAACAAGCTGAATGTCACAATAAAGGCCACTCTCCCTTTGTCTGCATTTAAGTGAAGTTCAGTAAAAAAAATTTCAAAAATTTCATTTTTAATTTCCATATTGTTCAGTGTTAGCAACATTATTTATCTGAAAAGCACAAATCTTAATATATCGTTCCTGTGGTGGTGAACATACAATTATGTAAAAAAAAAAACACAAATACAAACTTCTTAATATTTTCCATGCATTTTCTTGTTGTTTGGTTATGTGCAATCAACTCGTTATTTAGTGAAATGGTTTTTGAATTTTTTTTTATAGTCCCGTACATTTTTTAATAGTCAGTCAATTGTTCCTATATAATTCACACCGTGGCACGATGTATTGCAGCGATCGCACATACTTTTACAGATTGCAAGCAGTCGTAAATACGTTGCTTTTGTTGGGGGGGAAATACCCAAATTTATGAATGGTAAAACAATTGTGGTTAGATTAATAATTACCCAACTTTTTTCTATGCGCACCATGAGGAGGTTTACAATAAAAGGTTGACGAACAAGCCAATTCTGCCAAGACAAGCGTGTTCCCTGATCTACTATTAAGGAAGTCAAACGTTTTTCTGTTTTCCTTTCTGTTGAAGGGAACCATTTCTTAAAATGCAAGCCTGGATAGGTATCAATTGATTTATCACAGCCATTAAAACATATTTATATGCCGAAATTTCGTAAATCTAGGTATCACCAGTTTTGTATTCAAATGTGATATAAAATTTGTAAATTTATATGTCAAGAAAACAGCAATGGGGTGTTCACACATAAAAAATGACAGTTTGCTTTACACAATTGTGTTTTACTCATCTTCAATTGCAAAAAATAATAAAAAAAACAATTCGTGACTCTTGTCCCGAAAATAATTTTCGCAGACCTCCACCATACTGCAGTAATTTCTTGCAGAATTAAGGTAACGGAAAATTCAATATGCTCTTAGACCCGAGGCCTAATCTGGTTCACGATGTGCGTGTGAACTAGGTCTGATCTCAGCCCTAAAGTTCAATCTGTGACTGAAACTATGGTCTAATTATTTGTGGAAAGCCACAGTCCCTGCAAATCATATACACCTTCATTCCATCTGATTTTAGATTTACTGCACATTTTATTAGAATAACAATTAAATGATATAGCAAAGTAATGATATAAAACAGCTACAGAAAATTTTCTTCGAATTAAGCGAAAAGTAGTTAAATCAACAAAATGAACGCAAATTTTAGCGAACACCCTGCGCTCGCCGCACGGCCACGGTTATTAAAATTACCATTTCAGTTTAGGCATAAAATTAATTTAAACCGGACCAGCTTTCAATCTGAATAGTTTGCACCCCTTCGGGGCATCTCCGAGTTTGCAGATTTTTCCTTCTGCAAAAAACACTTTTGTTTGTGTATTTGTGTATTAAAATTTACTAGAAGCTAAAGATTTTGAAGCTAAAAATAGTAAATGATGATAAAAAAACATTTCATCCAATTGTGCAATGACAAAAAAGGGTTTACTTTGGCCAACTGTAATCTCGTCCTTCCAGCTCTGTTGATTCACATTAAAGCAATGTAGTTTACCGGTTGCTCTGTAAAAGTTTACCTGGTGCACTGTGCGTCATGTACAAAAGGACATAACACATGAGAAACACTTACTCTCCAATTACCAGTATTTGGTCATCACTGACGAAACACGAAGAAGTTACTCCAAGATTTATTGACTGGTTTGCTGTATATGTCCATCGTAGATTTTGCAGATTGTAGCCAGCAATCAAATCCATATACTCAACTGTGTTGACATAATTACCGCTTGTCATTCCACCTATATTTAAGAAATAGGTAAACTTCAATGACCTGGTACTTTAATTGCCTTTTAGTTTGTGTTCTCACTACTTTTGTGTCCTAAGTTTGTTTTATATATCAATTGTGCGTTTGCACTGAGAAAAATATTTATGATAAAGGCAACACAAAGGTTAGAGCTAAAATCTGCAAAAACAGATCCTACCGCAAACGTATATACGGTTTCCAACTACACATGCACCAAACTCAGCTCTTGCATGATTTAAATTAGATCCATTAAATGCTTGTGAAGTTTGTACATTATACTGGCTTGTAATGTTGTTTGCTGAAAAGAATTCAAGTGTTGACTAACTTGTACCTTTGAGAAGAAACCTCGAAACACAAGGCTAACCTGGACGACCTTAAAATATAAAATAATAACCATTGCAATGAGTTTGTTATTATATATTTTAGAAATAATACACCTTGTACTGATTTTGCTTGTGTGTATCCTCCAATGAGAAAGATATTTGCTGAAGAGCAACATACATTACTAAAAACAGTTGAAAATTTGAATAAAAAATACCTCCATTAGAAACTGAACAAGAGGAAACTCTATGATAAGACGACTGAAAGTTGCAATTAGCGGATTTTCCATTAAAAAAACTTTCTATGGTGTTAACTATACTTCCGTTGTTTTCTCCACCAAGTATATACACACTACCTAGAATTGAAAAAAGTTTGAACTAAAAGAAACCAACAGAAAGTAAATGTTGATTGAATCTTTATTTAGTTTTGCAAGATGCTTGAGGAAAGTTATCTACTAATTATAAGTTGTAACAGGATGTCCAGAAAAACAAATCATATCATTTAATTAAACAAGTGTTTCATACTTTTTGTTTTTTTTTGAAACGCCTTTTATGTTAAGTATAGTTTTTGCCACTTTTTTGTTTTAAAGATACCATTTGCAGACACTGCAGTTGCATTTGCTCTTGCAGTGATTAAATTCCCCTTATTCTTCCACTTTGTGCCATCAAATGAGATAATGGACGTTGTTGCAACATTTGAATTTGGATCCGAAAATCCACCAAAGAAAAACACTTTGCCTTGATGATAAACTACAGCACTTGCATAACTCACATGCATTTCTGGTTGTTTCATCTTGTAACAAACAATCAAATATTAGGTAATATCCAGGCTAAAACAATTTAAACGCACAGTGCAGCGAACAGAGGTTAATGGTAAGTAAGTGTAATGACATGTTTACCTTTTTCAAAGATGTTTTGTTGCCTATAGGTAATTGTTGTATTATGTTGTCTTGTGTGAGCAAACAGACATCACGAATTCCTGTATATAAATACATTAAAATATGCTGGACCCTGGTTTACATCATAAACTACATCATGTTGATATTATGGACAGCATGGGTGTGTTTATTTATATTTATTTTATGGAAGGTTATATCAGGGGAAATTACATAAAATTTGACGTACACAGATTACATATTATTAAATACACACCCATACCTAAATGTGAATTTCCACTAATTTTACGTAGTTGTATCAAAGTGAAAAGGGAAAAGAACTTCTTTTCTCGTTTTTCTAAATCATGATTTGTCCAAGCTGCCAGAGCAGCAAATAAATCATCCTCAGAATCAACCTGAATACAAATTACACATAACATTACAATACACAGCATGTTAAGAATGTTAAGAACACAAAACAAAAAGGTTGCACATAATTTATTAAAAGACTTTATTTCAACTACTATGAATTTTTTATAAAAATGATACTTACAATAATTTCATTTGATTTTACATAAACTTTAAGTTCATCATCAGATAGTTCCAGGAAGTTTTTGGACAAACAAACTTCCCCAAAATTGTCCAGAATACATTCCTCTGCCTTTTTTTGAAGAGAATTTAAAGAAAAAAGCTCACCAATTTTCTTTAATTCCAGTGAATTTGTTGGATCCACAATTTCAAGCAAATATTCATCGATAGTTTTCAATAAGTCTGGAACATACAAAATCGTGCCCAATTGTTTATTTGCAGGCACCAAGGTATGATGATTGCCATTTCTGTGTCCTATGCTTTTTTTGCAAATCTATTGCAGGAACCAACAAATTTTGCACTTTTTCTAATTACAGATTTTATTAAACAATTACATTTCATTTGCATCATTGATGCTGCTTTCAACACTTCCATTACATTATCCATGGAGAGTTTTATTTGTCCTGAGTACATAAAATCAATAATCTGCTCCATTGCTTCTGGCTGGACTTCATTTAGCTTTACAGTTTCTGCATATTTCTCTTTCATCTAAAATAAAACAATTCATAATCACATTTTTAAAATATCAATGGCATTATTTTATAAGCTAATATTCCTTGGTGGTATGAGCACCTGAGTTGATAGCCTTTATTGGTGCCCAAGCCATTCTGTTTGCGTCTAATATTCATCTGCATAGTTATTTTTAGAGCAAAATACATATGATTAAATTTTTGGTACAAAAACAAGCAAAGAGCATGTGTTCCTGCATGAAATTAACATTACTTACATTTGTTCGAAACATGGTGGCAAAATAATCACTGCTTGCTGCAAGAACATTTCTATGAGCTGGAAATTTCTTGCTATCCACAATCAGCTTAATGTCACACAGAAATCCTTCTTCCCTTTGCCTGGATAAAGCTTTGGATTAGATTCTCTGTAGTGGTTTAGGGTAGGTAAGCTTTTGCAACAGTTCAAAACATCTAGATTCCCAAAATGTATGTGGTAACCTACAGTACAGAAAATCATACCAATGCCAGAAAATATGATGGGGTTATTCTCTGTGCAACTAATTTTAAGAAAGTTTTATCATTAAAATAACATTTATGCATGTCATTAGAAAAAAAGTAACAAACAGAGGTTTCTTAAGATACTGCCACAAAATAAAAAAAAATCAAACCTGTTCATATTTGAAAGACAATGAGAGGGGAAATCTTGAATAGTTAAAAGCTTTTCGTGGCTCATTATTGTTTACAAGTACACCAGCACTAAAAAAGACTCCAAATAATCTTGCAAACTGTGCTACCAACAAATATCAATTGACAGGGTGAAGGACCACGCCTATTCATTGCAAATATTTGATTAAAGTTCCCCTTTTTGTTAAACATTACACGGAAACAAAGACATATGCAATAGCAGCCAAAAATTGTTTTTTATCCCCTCCAACAAATATGGTATATTACCTATATATTTTGGGTTATGGTAATGTTGTTTTTTGTGCGACAAACAAACCGCATTGTTCTTTCTTACAAGCTGTAAAATTACCAAAATAGTGAAACCAATCTTTCGCTGGTGGGGAAGCTCGCATTTACGACATGATACCATAATCAAATATTTACCTGTTGCGACCTGTATGCCAAATTTTGATACAGTTGTGCCAAATATGAGCCTCAAGCTGGGTCTTAACAATATTATTTATGATCGATGGGAAATCCTATTTGATTAACGCTATTGGCATAAGATCGCACGTGAGTTCTAATTGTTGTGTGTTATAATCGGACATTAATTGAAAATCTGATGCAAACACAAATATTTATTGTATCAAGATCAGTTTTGGATACATTTTGAAAGACACGCAAGAATGCCAATGCGAAACTTAAACAAAGCGACCAAAGTGTCAGCGAACAGTTAACAAAAGACGCACACTTACACAAAATAATGAAGGACAAAACAATATCACACGAAGGACACGAATCACGTGTTTACACAACCGTTGCTAACGCTACACTTAGAAATGAAACACGCTTGACAAGACTGACCTAAGAATACCTTTACCCATAACACAGTGGAGAGGAATTCCGAACAATGACAAACTGGCCATGCAAATCCATGAATGCAAACGTTGATATGTCACGCAAAGTTACGTTACATCACACATGTTGAAAGAATATCATTTTGCGATCCATATGCGTAGTTTCTGAACAAAATAAGCGGCTACGTTTCGCGACCTTTTGAAGCCAGATAAGTAACATGGGGTTATAACGTCTTGTATTGTTTGCCCATGCATGGAGATGGAGATATTTGCATCGTAAATTAAACCAGTCATGTTAAGTTAGGCGATCTGCTGTTATGGAACTAATTAAGCACGTTTATTACTAATCAGCAAAGTTGATTCTAGGAGTTGGTCCTAGTGGAATGTTATGCAATGTTGACGTATATCATAGTCTCACTCGTATTCCCGTGTTCTAGGAATCACGTGATACCCTCCAGGCTGTAAAATCAGACAAACCGAACACACCTGAACCATCTTTCAAAATAACGTTCTGCAGGCGTAATGCATTTACCAGCAGTCTAGCTGTCGTCACCAGAGGACCAGAAAGCGCGTGCGCATTCTGTATGAGAGTTAAAATCAAACGTACCGAAAGTCAACATCACCATGTTTGTTCATCAATCAGTATTTGCCTTCCTCATTACCGTCGCTTTTCGTTTGGTGTTCGGATGGAGGTTGAGCTATATATCCAAGCATGCAGCAGGTGTTTTTACTATTCGCGACTGGCGATGTTTATTTAATATATTTTCGATAAATCCAGGTTTTTGCAATGAGTACAATCAGCAATATAAAAATAAATCATTTACCACTCGTTTTTTGGTTCACAATTGAAATTTTAAATTTTTTTTATCCATATTCACGTGAACCGTTCACCAGTAAAAGAAACTCTGCCCTATAAGTGATGTCACAAGATTCATTTCCAATGTTGTTTGGATGAAGTTTATTGCTATTTCATATTGCCCATTTTAAATTTTCTGTTAGTACAACGAATTGGTTTGACCGACTATATTGCGGTAGATTAACTCTTTACTGTGTTTCATTGGCGCTAACTCGTGATTTTCAATAGTTGTTGATCCAAAATGTATCGAACTGTCTCTTTGCAGAATCACCAACAAACAGTTTAATCCGGATAAACAAAGCTGCTGGGGTAGTTGTTCCACAAATAATTTTGACCAGAGTGTGTAGATAAGGTGGTGAAACTAACATAAGAACATAAATGTTACAATTTCTTAATTCTTTTCTTCTGAAATATCCGCTACAACCATTCCAAAATCTTTATACAGAATCTGTTTTTAGTCTGAAGAGTTTTGATCCTTTCAGAGCATCTCCGAGTTTGCAGATTTTTCCGCCTGTAATAAATCATCGTGACATTTTGTTCAGATACCGACAAGGATTAACTAAAATGTTTACCATGACACACTGCTATCTCGTCTTTCCACTCTTGTGTCTCCGAATCAAAGCACTGCAGCTGATCAGTATTACTGCAAAAATTACATATGTGGAGGAACATATTCAATCCGAAAAGCTCTTACCCTCCAAGTATCAGGATTTTGTTAACACCAAGTAAACAAGCAGTTGTTACACCAAGGTTTATTGATTGGTTTGGCAAACACGTCCATCTTAAACTTTGAATATTGTAGCCATCAATATAATCCATGTACTCAACTGTGTTGACATAAGCATCATTTGCCTTTCCACCTTAATGTTTGCATTTTAAATTTGTAAAACTAGAAAGCATGTTAATTTGTATTCTTTGATTTAATTTGTGACTATACACTACAAAAAGGAATCACGCAACTGCCATCAACCATAACACACACACAAGTACAGTTAAAAGCATAGTGCATTTTTAGCCAGATTTACCCTTCACATACTTTTTAATTAATAAAAGTAAGTCAAAAATCTGAAAATTTGTTTCTTGGAATTTACCAACATTATTTTACACTTCAGTAAAAAAAATATAATATATGACTTTAAGATGAAAAAGATTCCGCAAACGTAGATTCGGTTTCCAACTGTACATGCACCAAATTCTGCTCTTGTGCAATTTAAATTACACCCATGAAATACTTGTGAAGTTTGCATGTTATACTGGCTTGTAATGGTATTTTCCGAAATTGAATATTTTAGTGTTTTTTTTGCCCCAAACAGATGTTGATTTCTCCTCATTCTTGCAGTTTCTGAAATTTAATCAACTGATGTTCAACTTATCCATACGTCAACAAACCATGGATTGCAAAGCTGACTTGGTTGACCTTCAATTATACCTTGCGCTTCTTTTGCTTTATACCCCCCAGAAACAATGGCATTTTCTAAAGAGAAAAGCTTCTTTAAAATATAAGAAACAAAATTAACTCAATTTAACAGCAAAACGTACAGTTGCTGCAAAAGTTTCAGTTTTGGTAATCTCAACATAATTATACCTTGTTCATGTTTTGCTTGTGCATAACCCCCAATAAGAAAGATATTTTCTAAAAACAAAAATTTTATTAAATGTAAAAAAAGACTTATTGCCACAGGTAAACCTCTAATTGTAACTGAAGAAGGGGAAACTCTTGCATATTGTGACCTGAAGTTGGGACAGTTCTCACATTTTCCACCAACAAACATTTCTGTGTTGAATTCCACACTCCCATTGTTTTCTCCACAGAGTATGTAGATATTTCCTGGCATAAAACAAGATAAATTAGACTCATTAGAGTGTCAAAAGTAAAGGATTGTTCAAAAAAACAAATTTTGCCTAGGAGTAAAGTCTTGTAATTTTTAATAATAAAAGTTGTAACTCACATCCTAATGTTGAAAACTAAAAATAGGTTGTGACCACCAGTGTTGACGACCAGTGTTTGTTTTTATTTTCTGAAGAAGCCTAGTCGTACGTACAGGCGAAACGTCAGAAAATACAATATTTTTAACAAAAGGTGTATATTTGTTGTTTTTCACCAGAAGAACGTCAGTTTCATAATTCATTACATCCTAATTTTGTACATAAAACAGTATAAATGGCACGTTTATTACAAACTTGATTTTATGTTTTTGGTAAGCTTCAAACATGGCCATTGTTTTGACTTGCCAGGTCTCATCAGTGCATATTTAATAATTTTGTACATTGGAAAATACCCCTTGCTGACACTGCAGTTGCATTTGCTCTTGCATAGACTAAATTCCCCTCATTCTTCCACTTTCTGCCATCAAATGAGATAATGGAGGTTGTTGCAACAAAGGAATTTCGGTTTGAAAATCCGCCAAAGAAAAACACTTTGCCCTGATGCAACACCACAGCACTTGCATAACTCACATCCATTGAAGGTTGCTTAATCTTAATAAAAACAATTAAATTTTGGCCCCAAGCAAACCAATAACAAAGCCAAGCAAAGCAATAAGTGATGTACAATTTAAATTTATGTAGTCCAAAAATTTTTATATGATATATAAGTGATTTTAAATTTGAATAAATGATAGAAAATGTTTACCTTTTTCACAGAAGTTTGGTTGCCAATTATTAACTGTTGTATTTCATTATCTGGTGTAAGCAAACAGATATCACAACTTCCTGTCCAAAAACATATGATATTAGAAATTGAATGTGCATGTTAATTAATGGAAAAAAGAAACCCGATAAGAAAGTCAAAACTATGTTAGGTCCAATAAAAATCTGTTGAACTGCCTAATAAAATATCTATTGTCATTAAAAAGAGAAAAAAATTAGAATGACAGTGTATGTATTGTATTTGTGTCTTTAGGATTTCCCAAACAGTAGAATTATACCTGAACGTATATTACCACCAATTTTGCGCAATTGTATCAAAGTAAAGAGTGAAAAGAACTTTTTTTCCCTGTTTTCTAAATCATGATTTGTCCAAGCTGCTAAGGCTGTAAACAAATCATCCTCACAATCCACCTAAACACAAACTCACATTATGGTTTCTAACGACATACCAACCAATAACTGTAAAGGGAACAGAAAACAAATATAAAATTAACAAAATTACAAATATTTTAATCAAAAAATAAGCTAATAGAAAACTCTGAAAAATCCACTCACTAGGATTTTATCTGATTTCAGATAAACTTTGAGTTCATCATCAGATAGCTCCAGAAATTTTTTGGACAAACAAACTTCAACAAAATTGTCCAGAATACATTCCTCTGTCTTTTCTTGAAGGGAATTTAAAGAGAATAACTCACCGATTTTCTTTAACTCTAGTGAATTTGTAGGATCCACAATCTCAAGCAGATATTCATCGATAATTGTCAACAAATCTGGAACATACAAAATAGTGCCTAAACAGAAACAAGATATGAAGATTACCATTTTTGTTGTTGCTCATGCCATGTTAATTGAAAAATTGTTGTTTCACTACTTTTAAGTATTTTTTGTATCACCATCGTGCCATGACATTTTTCAAATTAAAACCAATGTTTTTTACCTATTGTTTAAAGTTAATATTTAATAATATGAGCGAATTTAAGTCTAAATTTATTCAGAAGTTGGTGATTGGGCATAGTTTTGTGCAAAGGAGCAGTGTGGTTTTTGTGACTTATTAGGTGGTCTAACATTGTCTGCAAGGGAAAAAAAACTCATTACAGCTTCATTGAAGAGCACACATTAAGGTTTTGTAGATCTATGCCCATTGGAGAATGTCATAACTTTGATGTCATTGCGTAGAGAGATAAGCCACACACAAAAATGAATAGGTGGTTGAACGATTTACTTCTCTGTAAGTTCCGTTGTATTTTTGTTGCTTTTTTAACCAAAACAATGCCCAACCAGTAGTCAAATCACCCAAGGAGAAGCTAAAGTATTTGTCCAACAACCAATTTTAATCAGAATGTGTAGATCAGGAATGATCCTTTTTGTAAAATTGCAAATGATGATTCGTTTTTCTGTATATACTGCATGAATTTTATGCTGCATTTTAGACGGTCCGAATTTTCAACAACATTCAGCACCAAGTAACTATCTGATTTTAAATGCCCAAAACCCAAGTAAAATTGCTCATAGAGCAACAACACATGCATATGTGCTCATTCAATTCAACTATAAAATTGTTCTTGGTGTCAGTTGCTATGCAAAGTCATCCTTTAATTGTGACATAGGATACAAGGTGGAAATTTGCCCCGGTGGGACATCTCTTAATGGATGTACAGATATGTGGCCTAAAGCACTAGGTTGTCAATGGCAGATATTATTTATAATTACTTGTCATTTGCATCATTGATGCTGCTTTCAAAACTTCCATTACATTATCCATGGAGAGTTTTATTTTTCCTGAATACACAAAATCAATAATCTGCTTGATTGCTTCTGGCTGAACTTCATTTAGCTTTACAGTTTCTGCATATTTCTCTTTCATCTAAAATAAATTCATTTTTCATAATCACATTTATAAAATATCAATGGCAATATTTTACAAGCTAATATTCCTTGGTGGTATGAGCACCTGAGTTGAAAGTCTTTATTATGATTTTATCGGTGCCCAAGCCATTCTAGTTTCGTCTAATATTCATCTGCATAGTTGTTTGTAGAGCAAAATACACATGATTTAATTTTTGGTACAAAAACAAGCAAAGAGCATGTTCCTGCAAGAAATTTACATTACCTACATTTGTTCGAAACATGGTGGCAAAATAATCACTGCTTGCTGCAAGAACATTTCTATGAGCTGGAAATTTCTTGCTTTCCACAATAAGCTTAATGTCACACAGAAATCCTTCTTCCCTTTGCCTGGATAAAGGTTTGGATTAGATTCTCTGTAGTGGTTTAGTGTAGGTAAGTTTTTGCAACAGTTCAAAACATTGTGATTCCCAAATTCTATGTGGTAACCCACTGAACTGAAAATCATACCAATAACATTTATGTATGTAATTAGAAAAAAAAGTAACAAATAAAAGTTTCTTAAGATACTGCTATAAAATGAAAACAAAATCAAACCTGTTCATATTTGAAAGACAATCAGAAGGGAAATCTTGAATAGTTAAAAGCTTTTCGTGGCTCATTATTGTTTTCAAGTACACCAGCACTAAAAGACTCCAAATAATCTTTCAAACTGTGATACCAACAAGTATCAATTGACAGGGCCCAAGACCACGCCTATTCATTGCAAGAAATTTGATTAAAGTTCCTTATTTTGTTGAACATAACACGGAAACAAAGACAAATGCAATAGCAGCTAAAAATTGTTTTTTTTATCCCCCAAACAAATAAGGTGTATCATCTATACATTGCTTTGTGCGACAAACACGACGCATTGTTCTTCCTTAAATGCTGTAAAGTTACCAAAATAGTGAAACCATTCTTTCGCTGGTGGGGAATACCCGTGATTACGACATAGGGCAGTGTTTCCCAACCGGTGGTAGTGGTACCACTAGTGGTACGCGACGGCATTACAGGTGATACGCGAGCACCTTTTAGTAGTTTACGGATATAGTTCGAATTTAAAAAATCGTCGTGACCTTTCGGCTATTTCAGTCAGTTACTTGCTGGTGGGTGCTGCAAAATATAAAAATTGGAGCACAAAATTCAGGCTGTATTTGTGGAAAAATGAATCGTTTAAATGGCCGATCATTCGTGATTTTATGAAAGATCCATTTTGGTCAAAATTAGTCTCTGGACAAATGGTTTAGCCACCTCTGGGGACATTATTGCCCCCCTAATTAATCAATATTTTGGCAAAAAAAAGCAACAAAAAATGGAACTGAATTTTGCAGAAAAATGAATCGTTTAACTGCCCACTCATTTGCATTTATGTGTAAGTCATAACTCTTCTCTATGCAATGGCATCAAATTTATTTGATGAAAAAGTGCCGAAGCAACCCCCAGGTCTGTTTATACCCCCCTGTTGGATCATAAGATCTTCCAATACCTTAAGAAGTCCTTGTTCTGTACAGTCTCCTCCAGGAGCAAAAATGTATTTTTTACTTTGAAGAATATTAGGTATTAAGACCAATTAACGGTCATTAGGAAACAAGCGGACAGTCGCCAGATGCATTAAAGCAGAGGGCCTTTAATGTCAGGATATCTCCAGTTTAATGTCCATAAACTTGTTATATTGTCAATAAAGTTTATTTAATCACAGTGACTTTCCTAAGAAGGTTAGAGGTTCATTTTGTCTATTGATCAACAAACAATAGATGACTTTGCTGCTAAAAACCACCCGATTTGGTGTACATGGTTTCTGGTTGTAGTTTTATCATGTTTTACCAATTTGCAACATTTGTCACAGCAAAACAAAAAAACCTGCACGTAGCGTAAGTACCTAACAAATGCATCCGTTGAAAGGTAAATTCGGGTTTAAGCTCACCTACGAAGTTTCAAGTGCAGCTTCCGACTGTACTATTACCAGGCAATTGAATCCAAGGCCATGATTATTTTTTTTCATTTTTCAACTACATTTTATGAATCCCCTTGACAAACAATGTTCTAAATATAAAAAATAAGGAAATGACTTTTGCTTTCTGATACAAACTGCATTGGCAAATTCTAAAGTTCTGGAACTTCTTGATTGCCAAGGTTCTTCACCTAAACAGCAGGTATGGCAAAACACTTTGTTACAATTTTGCAAACCAACACAACCTGGTTATATACAGAGCACCTTTGAATGCCGCCATGCACAAAATGAAACTAACGCAACAAGAAACAAGGTAACAGTACAAGTAAAATAAAGAACATTTTAACAAGTTTCGACTAAATCATAACCAACAGTTCTGTAAAGGAAAGCTTTTCCAATACAGAGGAACAAACTTGATGTGATCAAAATAATTAATTTCAGGTCTTAACAACAAATATCAGAATTTGTGTGTGCAAAGGCACAAACGTTCAAATGAAAATTACAACTTGCTGTGCAGAACACCGTTTGTCAGATGAATGCCAAGAAAATGGGACCAAAGCACAACAATATGACAAATGGTCCACAAGTTGTTCAAAGTATAGTATACAAATATCGCATATTTAAGGCTACTAAAAAGGCAGTTTCAATAACAACAGTTATATCCTACTCCAACATTACTTCAGGAACATTTCATGGCTAGAATAAATCATTTATGTTAAACACCAAACCATGTACGCGGAGATATTTTTTTCTGTGTCACAAGCATAACAATAACAGCAAACAAAATGAAATTTTCAGCAGATCCGGTTGAAGTTTAATTCAAAGCCAAAAAGACAAAAAAATACCCTTGCTGGACGATATTTTACTTAAATATGAAGTGGAAAGCAAACTTTCAAAGGGGTTCGTTTTTCACGGCTATTAAGAAAACAACCCTTCAATGGTTTCGCCATGGTGTCACAGCGTTTCGGCAAAAGACACAGCTACAAGACCCACAAAGAGAAAAACAAAAAAGGCAATGCCCTTTCTCGTGCATTTCTCTCGCTCTTCTCGCTATGTAGAAAAACTACAATTATAATTTTTTCTAAAATTCGTGGCGCGGTAGCTTTAGCCCGGGTCGGGCCGGGGTGTTGGGTCATTCAGCAGTTGTCGCAGCACAAGTTCAATAAATTACGGTGACAAAGTGGGGGGTCTTGCGTTTGAAAAGTTGAAAGTTGTCGGGACGTTCGTGGTTCCGAACTGGTAACCTCCTGTCTTCTCGATCTTTCTGGATTCTGCAAATGTACCCATAAGTTAAGAACACTAATAACAGATTTACTCATAATTCTGTGGATGAAGAAACAGGCGTTTCGGCAAAAATTTGCCATAATCAATTTTAGTCAAATGTTTATAGCAGTATGGGCCAGTTTCCTAACGATAATTTGGCATTCAACAATGAAGCAGTAACGCTTGACAATAAAAAATCTCGGTATTTGTCGCCCACGTAAAGTGCGTGTTTGCAAATCCACACTCCCAAAAACTATTAGTTTGTGGCGGAATACACGCACGACATTATAAAAAGTCAAATTTATTTATGCTACTTTTGCCACCGAAACACTCCCGCATTAAACCAATTTGAGCATAAGGGTATAAAATCGTTGTCGTAACTAAAAATAGCATTTAAAGAATTACAATATATTTTTGTTACAAAACACCAAACAGTGATTTTGTGAATAAATATTAGCAAGTAGGACCTCCCACCCAATCGAGCTTGTACAACAACCGCACGCTCAGTAATCATAAGCAAACATACCGGCGGCGGCGAGTCTCTGATCGGCCAGTACGTATATTTCCTGCACGTTTTTGCGTTGGTCCTCGGTGAGCATTTTCGTCAGTGTGTTGTACCACGTTGGGTCACGTGATTCCAGTGCTGCGCGATAAAGATATGATCAGATTTTCAAACCTTTGGAAAGTTTGGGAGTTAGCACAGCACACAAATACAGACAGGGGGCGTTTGGTGGTAACTCGTGTAAGGATGCGGAGTTTTGGGTAGAGAAGAATCTTTTAACGACAAATTTTCCATGAGTAATGTATGTTGCATTTTAAATTTTTTGTGATGAATTCCATGTCTTCCACATAAAATCGCCCTTCATTTTGTGACACATGTTGGAATAATTAAATAGTTTTTCGTTGGCAGCCAAACCCAGAGTAATTTACGGGCACACGTGCGTTTCAAATGCTTACTACAAAGAACGCGTTTAAAAGCGTAAAATTCGTCGACTGTCTGATCTTCCTCCTCCAAGAATGAGGTAAAAGCCTCCAACATCGTCTCCCCGTCCTCTCCTCCGAACTCATCATCTGCATCATCTCCTTCCCCAGCCTTAAAATCATCCGGGAAAATATCATCACATGACGTCACTCCAAAACATCACCACATTACGTCACACCAAAACATCATCACATTACGTCACACCAAAACATCATCACATTACTCACACCAAAACATCATCACATGAGGTCACACCAAAACAAAAGCACATTCGAAATAACGCAGCAATGACGTCACAGACTAAAGATCGTGGTGACGTTGCCCAACGCACTGAGATCTCAAAGAAAATATTCTGAGTCTTTAATAAAATTCTTGACATCCTGCTAGGAATTGTGAAACTTTCTAAAACTTCCCATTGCATCCAAATAACTTTCTGTAAGTGAGACAACATTTTCACATAAACTTTTAAAGGAGGCAAGCTTCTTCATCTTGGTATGGATGGTGATCGTCTGGCTAGTGCTTCACATTAAAATCCTGTTTTACAACTCTACTGCAACTATTTTAAACTGGGTGGTGTAACTGATTTGTGTATTTTTTTGTTGCGACTAAACTACAGTGATTTTCTAAACATTAATGGTGGTTGTATATGTTTATTGATTTCAAAACACTAACTTCACAAAGAAAACTCTGGTACTGTATTTGTGTGCTGTTCTTAAAGAATTTAAACTTTTAAACTAAAAACTTTTATCCTTTTTAGAGCCCACTTTACATAGAAGGGTTTATGGCAAACTTAACACTTCTCCCATCTCACCCAACATTGTTCTCTTGAAAACAGTAAACTCTTCAACTTCGCTATCAGACTCATCCAAACATGAAGCAAAGCCTTCAAGGTCAGTTTCTTCATCTGAGTAAATCGAGCTGGCCTCAGAATCTTCCTGTTGTTATAATCAAAAGCTATACAGAAACTTATCAAAAATAATACTTTATTCTGCTGGTGTCTGAGCCTGACTGCACTCGACCTTTAACCTTTTCTGGTAAAACTTTGTGGTAAGTTTCTGCACTCAATTTAACCTTTACTGAAACTACTTTATATCTAATATTGAAATAGAAGTGTTGCTTCTTTAGGTTTTAAACAGGAGGAAAAAATGGCCAGGAATTAGATATAAAAAAAGGGTTAAAAAGCAAAAAAGAACAACCATATTCATCCCCACCTTGCTTTTCAGCATCTCAAGATACTCCGCAGAGTCCTCATCAATTTCATCTTCATCAGAAGCGAGTTCTTGTCTTTCATAGATTTCATCGTCGTCGTCTTCATCATCAGATGAGTCAGAACTATCGCTGTTCTCCTCCTCCCCACGAACTGTTTGTTACAAAACAATTGAACTGTTTGTACAAAACAATTGAATTGTTTGTTGCAAAACAATCAAATAAACTTTAAAACAGATCAGCAAACCACTATTTGACTAAAAATAGTCTATGAATTTTAAATAAAAAAATAAAACAAAAAATTTCACGTTTTAAAATAAACTAAAAAAAATTCAAACATTTCATTTTTTTTGTTATTATTGTGAATATTAAGGTTCAAGATGCTTTTTGTTTCTAAAATTGTTTATTGTGTAAGAGAGCAAAACAATCCATAGAAATAATAAGTAAACTGACCTGATTGATTTGCAGTTAATGTTAAAAGGGTTTAAACTCAGTGCCAAAATACCATAGATTGTCAAGTTGTTTCACCTTTATAAGCTCTTTGGAGTCCTTGAAAGAGCATGATAAGGGATGGTATGATTTGACCGGAGAGCTCAGTTATACAACTAGGAGGGTTCGTCAAATCCATCAAAGTACACAAACCAAGTATACAAACTCGTCGGTCATGAATTCTGAAAATAATGATCACTTGTTATGTAACAATCTGCTAAGAAAAAAAACATCAGAAATATTTGAAACATGGTTTGTTCCAAATACATATGTGTACATATAGTTTCTGTGAAAAATACTAATTACCGCCAAAGCTGGGGCATTGCTGACTAGCATAGTATTTAAACAATACCTATTTCACTATATTTGTACTGATGATAAATAAGTTGTGATTGAAATGTCCACCCAATTACTATGGTACAGCCATATTTTGGCTTTGCCTTTGATTTCGAAACAAATTCTTACCCAAGAAAACAATCAACGTCGCTTAGCCATTGTCTGAAAAACTGTTCAGAAATTGTCTCCGCGCTGTTTGGGAATCTTATATTTTCAAGTGTTTGTAGCAACAAGCTAGGATTGTAATACAAAGCTGCCACAACCTGAAAAAAAAAACTTTTTTAAAAGCGGTTTCGCAATTTTAATTTGAAAGGATTAGTTTGCCTGCAACATTGCCTTTTCACACACATTAGGAGCAAAAGATGTTTGAAGACCAACACTACATGGTTTTGCTCTTATGCTATAAAAATCTATATATTTTTGATAAAGCGTGCCCCAAACTTTTTATTGCCCACAAAACTCTAGGTCATGGAACCTTTCATATTTTGTTATGGAAACAACTTTGGAAGCCATTGATCTAATAAGTTGGATTAAAAAAAAAAAAAAAAACATGTTTTATGTAAGGGTCTGGGCAGTGTATAGGATGTGTTTAAACCACCACAGAATGTGTTAAATCTATGTGTGCATGTTTGGCTTTAACAAAAATAGCAACAGGAAGTTAATACAACAAGCGACATACCACTTGTAAGCAAATTGTTCGGAGTTCACTTGTTTTAACTTCTCGTGTTAATCTCGAGAGGGCAGCTTCCACAAAGAGGGGAATGCACTGAAAAAAGATTTAACATTGTAGACATAAACTCTTTATGGGCCATCTATGTTATTTTATTTAGCTTGTGGAACGACACAAATGAAGTTTTTTTGATGCTGACCCCATACAAAATGGAATTCATTGTTGAGAGTATTTTTATATTATGGTCTGGGAAAGTCCTGTGGACCCATTAGGGTTCCATAAATCCCCACATGAGAAACCACAGCATACAGGTAGTACAGGTTTGATAAATAGGTTCTTTTTCTTTTTTTGTGGAGAAACTATTACAAACAAATTCAAATTCCTTTAACATGGATAATCCATCTTACACAGACATGCACCAACCTGGTCTATGCTTCCCCTGCATTGTAGGATAATAACTTCTAAGAGTTTTGCTGCGTGGCTCTCAGCCTCCTCTCCCGCATCTTTTTCCAAAACCTGCCAAGAAATAAAATTAGAATTCAATCAATTTCAATTTGTTTTTTTTCTGTGTTAAAACCGCATATAAATAACACAAACTCTTAAAATGAATGGGATAGCTTTGGATGGCAATCATTGCGCAACCTTCTCGCACAAGCATTATTGTTTAATGACCAACAAAATGTTTCTCAAAATCCTGAAAAATGCCCAGCATTAAGGGGTAATTCCCCTGCTTTTGGGTTGGTAGTGAAAGTGTCAGTAAGATGTTTTTAAGAGCTCAATGACATGTTGTGATAGCTAATTACAACCAGCTAAGAGTTAATAAGGACAGCTGTGCTGTATGCAGCACATAAACCAATACCATCAAACAGTATATTCTCAACTGTCAAAAATGACTACAGCTTCTATTATTGATTGTTATATGTGGGAAACCTTATAGCAGACCTTTTTACACATATTGTAGATTATCTCCAGGTAGGATGGGTTGGCGAGTAGGGTAGGAGTGTCGATTGTACAGAAACTGTGCAGACATGGCATCATGTCGGTGAAATAATCAAAACCGTCATCCTGAAAACAATTAATGACCATTTAGCATAAAACAACTGTCCATATTGCTGTTGGAAAACAGCATTAGTGGTGACATATGCTATACATTGAACATTTAAAAGTTAGGAAAACAGTGGGTATTTACGAAGAAATCTTAGGGTAATTATTAACGACTTGCAAGTGACTTTAGAGTTCATACAATACTTTGCCAATGTGCAAGATTTGGTTGCACCAGAACAGAAGGTAAACAGTGTCTAAATGTCTGAAAATTGCCATTCCCTGATTTATAATAATTGTTCATTTGGATCGTAGTAACATAGTGACATAGCTTTTTCATAAACTGCACCTTTTTTCCTTATCTTATGTATATATACTCTTTAGCAAAACAGTGGGGTATTTAAAAACATTTAATTAAAACTTTAAAGTGAATAGAAATTACACATGAGTGTTAAAATTTTTTGAATATAAATTGCACACCTCGAACACTTGTGAAATGAGAGGCAGTGCTTCCCACATAGATGGTGATATGGCTTGGCATGTGAGCGAATACATCAGTGAGAATATGTCTTCATAATAATCTGGAAGTACAATATAAAAATTAATTCCTGTGGTACAATTGCAACTCTTTTGCATACTACAACAGGTTTCAGTTGGCCACAAAGTTGCTTCTTTAGATGTTAAAAGTTTTCTTGTTAATTTTGCACCAAGTTTGAAGATAATCACTATTTTGCGGTTTGGGTAATTTTATTTCCCACAATATTTCAATAAAATTCCAAGAATAGTTGAAGTTTTTTTGATAACTCACTCATCATCCTATTCTTCAACACATGGGCAACGACGGGAGCGACGATCCCTTCCAGTTGAACAGTGATTTCTCTTTCTTCCTCCATGATATCAAGAACTCTCTCAATGGTGGTCAGGATTCCCATCGCTGCGACAACCTTATCGCTTCCTGTGTCATCGAAATCATCGTCTCCCGTGCCATTTTCTCCCTCCTGATTCGTGCTCTCAAGGACTTTTAGGAAAGTCATCGTCTGGTCGATGAAAGAAGAAGTTACACTGGGATATTGTAACAGGCATAGAGATGACTGAAGTCTGAGTTTTAATGCAGTGTTTTTTTTGTGCTTGTGGGTTTGAAAACTTGCAAACAACTTTTATTTTGAAAAATCTTTACTAAAATATATACTGAACAAGACATATTGATAGAATAAGAAAATATAAAAAAATGAGACAAAGGGTCACAGGCTTCGCATTGCTGCGCAAAAGCATGGTATTTCTTGTGCGAAAAAGAGACAAACGTGCATTTTTTACCTGGAAAGTTAAATTTTATGCAAAAAGTAAATACTTGGAATGAGCGCTAAAAATGTAATCCAGTTTTAGAAAATAAAAAAGAAATTAATTGTTGATTGTGCATTGTAAGTATTTGGGTATTGTACAGAACAGAACAATGTATATAACTTTTATGTTTTAAACTAAACAAGGCATCTACAGAGACCTACCAGTTTTTTGGTGATTTCTACTGCATAAGGTATTACTTGTTCACAATAAAGGCAAATCACTTTCTGAACAACCTGCGTCAAGTCATCATTTTCTGTTTCGTGAACAAGAGTAAGAAGACCTGAAAACAGAAACAACATGTAAACAAATATATGATTTCTGTTGGTGTAGCAAATGGTTTCCCAAGAAGCTAATAGGGCCAAAATGTATCAAACAGTCACTGGCAACAAAACAACTTATTCCCAAATAAAACATTAAATAAACACACAATAAAAATAAAAATAACTAATTTCTGATAGTATTTTACAACTACAGCAAATGAAGTCGATGAGAAATCAAATCTCAAAAAAATACAGAAATGTGATAAAGTATGGATGGCAACAAAATGACATCAATTAAAAAATGTAATAAACTGTCAGGATTGTATTAAAACTATCACTTGCCATAGAACACACAAATTTCTCCCATATGTAAATACAAACAGAATATTGACATGTTCTGTACATTATGCAATGTACATACAAATATATTGAAAAACAAACAAATATCTACCTTGTACAATTTCGCTGACATAAGCCTCACAGTGTTTTTCAGCAATATCCTGTTGATTAAGAAATGACTCCATCGAAATGGCGGCTTGTACGCGCACAGGAAGATCTCGGTCGGAGAGTAACAGGTGTTTCAGTGCTTCACATATCGTTATTATGTTCTCCTTCTTCTTGAACTTAACTTCACTGAAGTGTTGAATTACCCAGCAAGCCTTCGGTCAATACAGTTTCATCAGATAATGTAAGCCAGTTTTAAATCATACATAAGTTGATTTGACAATACATATAAAAATACTTTGGATTCGCTATTCTGAATTGCCTATCCCTACATACAGAAGCATTACAAAATGGACAATGTGCATTGGACACATATATTTCTAACATAAAAACATTCAAGAAGTTACAATCAATTACATAAGTAGTATCTTACCCTTGCCCGCATGTATCCATATTCACTGGTCATCTCAGTAATTACGTGTGTTTTAAGCATCAACTCCAACTGGTCTTTGTACATCTTGCGTTTGAGCAGAGTGTCACCGAGCGATCCGATAATATGCAGGACGCCATCTTTTCGTCGAGCTTTTTCACCATTAGGTGGAGCTGATTCCGTAAGTATGCTAACAAGTATTTGTTGTTCATTATTAACTTTTAAACTTCAACCAGCTAACAAAGAAAAATCATGGTCATAACAAACACAATATTTTGTTATATGAAGATGGTATTTTCTTTGAACATGATGATTTTTTGTATGTGCTAAATGTTGTCTTCAAGATTATATTGACTCATTTCCACTAAACAACATATTAAATACAATGCATGGCGGATCCAGCTAGGCTACAATGCCTGGGCTGCAAAGCCTGTAAACCGAATGGTCTTGATAGGATGTGATCGCCAAGTAAGGACTGCGCATTCGGGCGATCCTGCCAATCATGCATGAAACATTAACCTTTTTCTGTGATTGGCACTATTAAAAAGACTGATTCATTTAAAATCATTTTTGAAAAATAATGAAAAATTTTGGACCTACTCCCACCACTAGAGGGGGTATGGTAAAAAAAATGAACAAAAAAAGAGTAATTTAAAACCTGTAACAAAATCCCATAGTTTTTTGAAGGACTTGTTTTCGTTTGGAGCACGCTGAATGTAGAAGGCATTGAGCTGCACTCGCTGGTGATAAGAAGTCTTCAAACACATCTGCAAATAATTTACTAATGTTAGTTGAGGCAATAGATTATTGTTTACACATAACGGTGACTTGTCTTAAATAATCTTGCTAAACATGCAGGCATTCTTACAAAATCAATGTTTTTAGTTTCAAATGCAGTTAAGACCCAACACTTAACTCCCAGCAAATAATTCTTTTCTTTCTACACATTTCACACTTCATTTTTTCTATTTTAATGATCCCAATATCCTGCTAAACCAATAGTATATGACCAAACTTATTTGTCAGGACTAATGAGGTCCTACTGTATTTTTTATATGTATATTTTTTCTCCCCAACGCAGATTAATTCCAAAGTAATCTACTTTGAAACCAATGTTTTTCTCCACTGCCCAAAACTAGTGAAGGTTTACCGAATTTCATCCTTATATATTCATGGGGATCATCTTCCCAAACTTCTTTGTCCTCATCCGTAAAACACATGAGGGGAAAGACAATATCCTTAAGCAAGTCCTACACATAGAAATTATTTTAAGAATAACCAAATAACACACTTTTACTGCGGCAACACTAGCAAGCCATACTTTTAATCAATATGCTATAACACAAGCAAAATTACAGCTATTTTAAGAAATACTTTGCAGATATGTATTGGCTTACAATGATCAAACAGGCTTGGATATCTTGTGCCACTTTTATCGATGGTACAACCTACCACATAAACGTCTTTCATGACTTTCCAAGTGTGAGCATGGCTCACAGCTTGATCAAGAAAATGCAATGCTTGCTGTAAGACTCGTGGGGCACAATACTCTTTGTTGCGGTAACCATTCAAAATTTTTAAAATCACTTGCAGAATGGCCACTGTACAGAAAATAAACAAACAAGTTACTCATGATGGCCTATGCCAATAAAGTTTTTTGAGTAGTCAGTCTGTCACATAAAATGCATCATTAACTAACCTTAAGGTCAAAACAGTGTGCCCTATTATCTGCAGTTCAATATTCTGTTTCTATAAGGTACTTTGCATATTGAACACAACACATACCAGAATAACGTTTAAGAAAGAACTCGGAAAACTCGTTGTACTCTTTGGTGACACTCCCAGGACTTCCGTACCTGTGTATAACAAAAACTGAAGTATAAATTCAGGCTGATATATTTGTTCTTTTTACGATGGTGGATCCAAAGTTAGCAATTACTTTAAACATTCAAGTTTAAACAAATTTTATATGACATAAAACAGCTGAACTGATAAATTCAACAAAAAGTGCCTCAGACAACATGTTACAAAAAGTCAAAACATGTTGATGTAAAATTACCTTTCAAACACCCTGGCTAGGAAGTGCATTGCCCATTTCTTACATTTCCACCAAGGTAGCTCCGGTCTTTCAAGTTCATCCACCTAAAACTCACATCATTCACCTTCCAATTGGTATGTATGTTTATAAAACTACACACAAAAACACTACAATATAACTAATGACTGCTGTTTTGAAATTATTAGTTAAACCACGGTTCAACAGAAACATATTAAGCTAATAGTTTGTAAAAAATTTTGTCTGCTTTTTGTACCTGCAAGGTATCGGGTGGAACTGGTCTTTCAATCACAATCCTCATGAGTTTGATCCATTCGTCGATCGTTTGCTCATTGAAAAGTTCAATAGGAAGAGAATACTGCGTGAAGTAACGAAACATTAACAACATGAAGGTTGGGACTCTCATATTTGTTTTTAATTCTAAGAGCAAAAATATTGACACCAATGCAGATAACGTTGGTGTGTTTTCTTGAAGTTGCAGTTTATATACAGTATATATATATATATATTAACTGCTTTAGGTCAGTCTTTTGCTTACAGAAGCATGAAGTTTTATTCAGAAGCCTTACCTGTATCAAGGCATACAAAATCTTAAGAAGTTGTTTCTGCAACACGACAGACGATGCTGAATTATCTGGGATGAATTTGTTGAATAGTTCCAACATGACAGGAAGGAATATTTTCATCGCTGCAACAACAGGACCACGTTCCTCTGTTTTTTTAAACCTAAAAAATGTAAATATACATATGAATTGACAATTAATGAGGCACAGTAGTATCCAACACATTCTCTACAGCAGTGATTCCCAACCTTTTTGTGGTTGTGGTTTACTACTTGGAGGTAAAACAATTTTGATACATACTACCTCCAACAATATCCGCAAGTAAAGGAAAGGTGCTCGCGTACCACCTGGAATGCTGTTGTGTTTCACTAGTGGTACACAAACCACCGGTTGGGAAACACTGCTTTACAGTATATACATATTTATTTTTTGAGAGAAGTACTTGCACAAATTATTGACTAATTTGTATCTTTAATTATAAACACTATTTGTCATTTTAAAATGCATTTATGCACAAACATTTGAAACGAAAAAATTAGAATTTTGGTCATGAAAATCTTACTCATAATTCTTTACGAGTTGATAAAGTGTCAGCAATGCTCCCATCCAAGCACGGGGGTTGTCTGATTGCAGGTGGAGACTAATCTTATCCACAACACCTGGCCACTTGTCAGGGTAGTCATGGTGGATGATGTTGTGAACAATGACAGTAAGCTGATTTCTATGACAAAGGTTTAAATTTTCAGAAGCAACTGTATAGTGGCATTGGATAATATATTATATGTACGATATGGTGCCTGACTAGATACTATATAACTTCTAGGGTTTTATCGGTGTACATGCTATATTTTAACATTGGCTTGTATAAGTTATTTATGTTGTAGTCTTCTGCACAAAAAATACGATTTAGTTTTTTTTAAATGTTGTAAACTTAAGTAGGGGTAAATGCAACCAGGTTAAAAATGCAAAAAAAAGCTGGATGTAAATGGACACAAATAACAGCTATTTCCTCATCAGGCTAACCCACCTAATTATGTCTGGAGCGTGAATCATGGCTTCCACAATGTTTTCACGAATTATGGTGCGATCGTTTTCATGTATGCTGAACAAATCTGTGATAGGGGATCCGTCGCGGTCGACCCTGCTGTGCCAGGAGTTCTTGCACATGTTTTTAAGGTAGATGGCGCCAGATTGTCTTGCTGACATTTGAACTTCATCGGACATTACAATTTGTAAAAGAAGTGGGGAAAATCCAGCAATTTTGTGCATCTGCAGATAAGAACAAAAAAACTTATCAATGTAACATCTCTACAAAGCTGTTAATGTGTATGTAAATATATATATATATTACATATAAAAAGGTTTCCTGTATGCTTAAAAGAAACAGTTTTATTTGTATCCTATTTTAATCACTTATCATATGACTTTATGATTTAAAACTTTTATTTGGAAACTATGTGATACCAGTTTATTTTCTTGGAAATACACCAGATCAAATTTTTTTTGATAAACATTCAGCTGTGCAAATTAGTAGACTATGCAACATTTTTGTTGAAACGTAACAATTTATTCATTATCTGCAGATGGTGGACAAAATTTTGACAATGTGTGCAGAGGATATATTATCAATGTATGGCATTTAACAGGCGTACTAAGATTTAATAGCCTACTAAGAGAAGCAAATTCTTACTTCATCCAATTTTGCCTCAGCTTGTTTCCGAACATTGGGATTCATAGTCCCTTCCAGGACTTGAACAATTTCGGTAGGATTCATTTTGAATAAACTTGTTAACATTACTTAAAAACAACACAGCAAGTTAAAACAGAAAGTGGTAGAAAAAGCATCATCTTTGGAAAGGTCGAATTAACAAGTAATTGATGAAGAATAATTACAGGCCCGATTTCACCAAATAGATTTTAAAATTGTACATTATATTCACATACTTGCAAACAAGTTATGTTTCTCAAGGGTTATAAAATTTCAAGTTCAAGACACACTTTCCAGAAACACGTGAAAGAAGCTATGTTCCGGTTCGCCGAACAGAAGGATTTACTTTTAAGAAACACAATGAGGCACAATATAATAAAAATAGAATCAAAAATTCAATCAAAATTAAACATTTTTTTTTTAATTAAGAATTTTATATGTAAATCATTGACAGTTTTTTGTTACAAACAAGTCTGTAAACGCAAAAGTACCAACTAGAATCACGCATTGTCTTACGTCAGGCAATTCAGGTTCTTCAACAAAAAAGATTAACAAAGAAAATAGAATTATCGGTTGTCTTTTATAATTTTCTTAGTAAGTACCCAGTTTAGTTGCGCATGTAGCAAAGCAAGGATTAAGTTGTATTGTTCTATGGGTAGGAAATTTGGCTTTTCCTCCCTCCAAATGTTTTAAAAGTTAAAACGGATAGTTCGAAACCGCTTTCCTTGTTTACATTTACACCCTGTCTTTAAAGGCCGCGGATTTTTACTGCTATTCTATACAGCACAAACGGTAGATTCATTTAAAAGTATTCCTATCTGTTGCCCACAAATTTTCACAAACCTTTTACGTTGGTGCTGGTTTTAGAGAAGTTTACGCGCGGTGACTAATTTATTTGAAAATTTGTGGGATGTTGATCAGGTTTTGGTTTGAAGACTTTCTGATTACATGAGTTAAACAATTTTTTTAACGACTGCTTTTCAAGTTAATTGTTAAGGAAAACAAACACAAACGTTAATTTGCAGCAATGTTTTTTTATTATGCCAAATACATAGAAAAGTAAATGTTTTCTTTACTGATGATCTTCAGAGAGAAGTTGTTTGAGTTCATCAGGAATCTGGTCTTGTTCCATGTTAGGTTTCATTTGTTCTGTGAACAGAAACGCAAAAACAAATGTTTTAGAAACAAGAACTCATTGAATGCACAATACACATTTGATCGTGCACTTGCTTCACTGCAAGAAAAACCACAGAGTGTCAAATAGTTGATTATATGCATTCGTATGAGCTTGTGGCTCCAAATCGAAATGCCACGAACCCCTGGGCGCCCGTAAAAGAGCGTTGTTAAGCAATCCGTGGTAACCTCAAATTCTCAAGTGATTGAAAAAACCCTGTTTTCAAAAATTTTTGATGCAGTTTACAATATGAGCCTAGAAGCATGCAACATTACAGAAGCATGTTTCAGCTTTGTTACACCGCAAAAAGAAACGCTTTGTGTGGTGCAGTTAGGATTTTTTAAAACATCACTGAGTTTGCGGCTAACGCCATCATTATAAGCTCCTCCAGGAAAAAAGGTTAAGAGCCTCTGCTTTAATTTTCAGTATGAGTATGAGAAAAAATAAATTTTCAAAACGTGAACTTACGGTCTTGTTGGTCATAATATCGTCGACGACGGGCGTAATAATAACGTCGTCGCCTGGCGTAGTATCTTCGCCTACGAGCCCACCACCAACCTTCGCTGACCGTGCTGGCCACAAGGAGCAATCCGAGTACAAGAAGAAGCTTGTTCATGATCTGTACGAAGAAAATAACCTGTTGAATGACGAAAGAATCAAATCGAAGTCAAACCTCATCTACTTACCGATCAGATATCTGATACAAACAGTGGAGAATCGACCATCTGATCTCACTTATATAGAATTCTGAACGAAAAACTTCCTTTCGATGGTGATTAGTTTACTTCGTACTATAAGACGGAATTACCCCTACCATAAAGACTTCCCATTTTGAAATATCCCTCAAATTAAGCGCAACGATAAGTATAGTGGAAGTTATTCTTCGGAATAAAAGATCGCCCATATGTGGACCACAAAATAGGATGTTTTGATGGGTAGTGCCTCACTGTCCTGTGCTAAACAAGAATCAGATAAGCCTAACATACGCCAGGATGTCCATGCGGTGCGGTACTGTACATGTTTGTGTTGTGAAAGTGTTAAAAACAACTGCATTATCTTTCTGGAAGCTATGTGTGGTATATATTACCTTTAAAGCTAACACACTTGCCAAACATTGCATCTAATACGTACCAGATCTTAGCACTGTAACACTATATACCCTCGTCGTTTGGGTCAATAAAAGAGGATTCTAAAAACATTTTGTAAACCTTAACTCTTTCCACTCCGAGCGTCTATATATAGACGATTTCGCGCATGCCGTAGAATCCAAGCGTCTATATATAGACGGTAAATGAAATCGTCATTGCGTCGCAATCGTAAGCCTTGGCTGCGCAAAAATACATTCATTTGAATGTACTAGGATGGAAAAACAGTTCCTCGCGTCAACAAAAGTCTATAATAATGTTTTGATGAATTTTGGTCAACATATATAACGCTAATTTTTTTGCAAATTTTGGGTGTTTTTTTGCACTGTTTTCACATATTTTGGTTGCAATACGACCAGCAACGCGCTGTAGTAGTGAAAACAGGATCGGTACTGTAACTACAGAGATCGCTTGAACCCTCGGCATAAAAATTACGAGCGTGTTGAATGTCCACTGTGACGTCATAAAGCCTGCGAAGCAAATGCAAGATAATGGTTCTTGTGGTAGAAAAGGAATGAGTCGGCTAGATATTATTGTCCTGTAATCAATCAGCTTGTACATGAATCAAGAAAAACCTTGTACTGTGCAAAAACATAAAGCAGTTTTGGCAAAACAGGTCCAAAATGCATTTGGAGGTAAAGTATGGCAAGTGGGGGGCATTTCTGAGACCAAACGACAAGAAAATGTTGTTACATGAATTGGTCCCAGTTGTAGTATCAGACCCAAATACCTTTTTTTGCATTACAATAAACATGGATATCACAAAGAAACCTTCATAACCACAACACATTTGAAAATGCAATCCAATTTCTCCATTCAAAGAAAGGTTTCGACAAGGTCAGTCGAGCAACTTCAGACTACAGCCAGAGCAGTTCAAAAGCAATTTATACAGTTGTCAAACATTCAGTGTGACATTATGTGTAAACAATTGCATTTAAAGTTTCACAACATGGTTGAATATTGTGTATAGTCTTTTTTTACTCTGTTTCTCTTCTTTCATTTCTTCATGGTTGTTTTTTGAAAAATACTAAAAAATGCATGATTTGCAAGGGTCTTTGTGGAAAAACTACACATGCTATCAGTGAAGTCAAAATTTTCCATAAAAGCACACTTGTAGTACTCCATTTGGTACAAATTTGAACTATTTTGAATAAAAAACAAGCTTGTGAGTATTTCGAATGTATAGATGGTGAAAAGAACACATGCGAATAGTATAACAAGACATTTTTGAAAATTTGAGGAATTTTTGAACAGGATTTGACTTATTTTTGTAAATAGATGTTTGCATAATGCATACTACAGTACTACAAAGCCTGTGTACAAAAAAACCTCACAAGTAAGTTAGATATATACAAAGTTCAGAAAAATATTTTTTTGATTTTTCACCATATTTGAGAAAAAATGTGAAAATTCGATGGGCTGTTACATAAAAACAACTATCACTGGACAAGAATTGTAATTTTTCCCTGACCCTACATTACATTGGTGTGTTACACACCAAAAATCTAACTATTACACCTTACAATTGGGCCGTGAGTATTTCATTTGCAACCATACCCCAAAACAAGCAATTTTCACCAGTTTGGAAAAAGTTGAAAAAGGTCCTATTGGTGAAAGCCATAAAATTATCGAACTACTGTTCGCAGCAAGCTGAAACTTGCCTAGATACAGCACGGGGGTTTACCCTTTCTTTTGCGATACTGGTAACCGCTTTAATTTATATATTCACGAAATGGGAAGTGTATGAAAATTGTCATTTTTGCTCAAAAATCTCGGATTCTAGAGCCAGTTCAGCGAAAATGGTCCGGAGTGGAAAGAGTTAACACGTCAAGACGTCATTTTTGCTATATTTAATAAGAACCTATGAATTCATTAAACTAAAGTTATGGAAAAACTGCTGGCAAGGCTTACAATAATAATAGAGGCGCATGTTACGCAAATATTTGATTTCTATGGTCAGCATTAAAACCACAATGATATGGCAAAAATTGAACTTGTATCCCCGAAGAAACAGGGCTTGGGTAGTTCTTATAGTTCGTAAGTTTCAAAAAATAGCAACAGGCCACCTGCTTTGTTGTCATTGAAAGGGTTGATGCGTTTTCCTTGAGCTATTTTTGTAATACACGTTTAAAAACAGTTAGTTGTTTTCAGAATGAGTTTCAAACTATCGGGAAAATAATGACGATATGCTCCACGCTTTATAATTTATACAAATCGGTTCAGAAATAAAAATAGGATAATCTCGTTAAACTAAAAGTAGTTTGACTTCCAAATAGACCTGGTCTGATCCGAACTGTTTCCCAACTATTATTCGAATTCCAGCACAAACTGAAAGTTGCCACATAGCATTTAGGATACCATGTAATTCGAAGAAATAAATGCGCGCTCCTCTTTACTGCCATCCCATATTGCAGGATAAACGAAATATTCATTTGAAAGTATCCTTATCTGTTGGCAATTAATGCAACAATTTTCATTGCATTTTTTTCTTTGGCACTGGTTTTAGAGGATTGTTTTCTTCAACATTTTTGATTGATAATTGTTAGTTTTTTCTCATTTGCAAAAGTAACCTACAGCGATTGAAAGTTGGTCTTTTTTTTACTCAAAGTTACAAAGAAATTAGGTCCTATTCATAAGGCATTACACGATGCTTACGCAAGAATGGCAAACTTTCCTATGTGATGTGACTACATGAGCGTTGTTGACAGGCAACCAATCGCGTGTTTTTTTCCTAAACAGGTTTTGGTTTGAATACTTTCTGATTACATGTGTTGACCAACTTTTATAACGGTTGATATAAAAGCTAATTGTTATAGAAAACAAACACAAATGTAATTTGCAGCAATAAATTTTTTATTATGCCAAATATACAGAAAAATAAATGTTTTCTTTATTAATGATCCTCAGAGAGAAGTTGTTTGAGTTCATCAGGAATCTGGTCTTGTTCCATGTCAGGTTTCATTTCTTCTGAAAATAAAAATGCAAAAAATTTTTTTTGAAACACTGACTCATTGAATGCACAATACACGTTTAATCTTGAACTTGTTTCACTGCAAGGAAACCCACAGAGTGTTAAATAGAAGTAAAGTTGGGTTTATTTGCATTCGTATGAGCTTGTGGTTCTCAACCGGAATGCCACGAACCCCTGGGCGCCCGTAAAATAGCGTTGCCAAGGAATCCGTGGCAAACTCAGATCTAAATTGTCAAGTAATTGATAAACCCCTGTTTTCGAAAACATGTTTACGCATTTTACAATATAAGCATGAAAACATGCACAATTGCGGAAAAACGTTGTACAACCTTATTCTATCGCAAACAAAAGAACGCATTGGGACGTGCAGTTGCAGATTTAGGGCTTTGCGAAATGCATGCCAAAAAAATAGGTTCCGCCGGAGCAAAATGTTGACAAGCACTATTTCATTGCATAGCCAAATTTTCAACATGAGTTAAAGAAAAAATAATCGCTGATGTGCGCATCATTATTTTGTTGAACGTGAACTTACGTTCTTGCTGGTCATAATATCGTCGACGACGGGCGTAATAATAACGTCGTCGCCTGGCGTAGTATCTTCGCCTACGAGCCCACCACCAACCTTCGCTGACCGTGCTGGCCACAAGGAGCAATCCGAGTACAAGAAGAAGCTTGTTCATGATCTGTACGAAGAAAATAACATGTTGAATGACGAAAGAATCAAATCGAAGTCAAACAACATCTACTTACCGATCAGATATCTGATACAAACAGTGGAGAATTGACCATCTGATCTCACTTATATAGAATTCTGAACGAAAAACTTCCTTTCGATGGTGATTAGTTTACTTCGTACTATAAGACGGAATTACCCCTACCATAAAGACTTCCCATTTTGAAATATCCCTCAAATTAGGCGCAACGATAAGTATAGTGGAAGTTATTCTTCGGAATAAAAGATCGCCCATATGTGGACCACAAAATAGGATGTTTTGATGGGTAGTGCCTCACTGTCCTGTGCTAAACAAGAATCAGATAAGCCTAACATACGCCAGGATGTCCATGCGGTGCGATACTATACTTGTTTGTGTTGTGAAAGTGTTAAAAACAACTGCATTATCTTTCTGGAAGCTATGTGTGGTATATATTACCTTTAAAGCTAACACACTTGCCAAACACTGCATCTAATACGTACCAGATCTTAGAACTGTAACACTATATACCATCGTCGTTTGGGTCAATAAAAGAGGATTCTAAAAACATTTTGTAAACCTTAACACGTCAAGACGTCATTTTTGCTATATTTAATAAGAACCTATGAATTCATTAAACTAAAGTTATGGAAAAACTGCTGGCAAGGCTTACAATAATATTAGAGGCGCATGTTACGCAAATATTTGATTTCTATGGTCAGCATTAAAACCACAATGATATGGCAAAAATTGAACTTGTATCCCCGAAGAAACAGGGCTTGGGTAGTTCTTATAGTTCGTAAGTTTCAAAAAATAGCAACAGGCCACCTGCTTTGTTGTCATTGAAAGGGTTGATGCGTTTTCCTTGAGCTATTTTTGTAATACACGTTTAAAAACAGTTAGTTGTTTGCAGAATGAGTTTCAAACCATCGGGAAAATAATGACGATATGCTCCACGCTTTATAATTTATACAAATCAGTTCAGAAGCAAGAAAAGGATAATCTCGTTAAACTAAAAGTAGTTTGACTTCCAAATAGACCTGGTCTGATCCGAACTGTTTCCCAACTATTATTCGAATTCCAGCACAAACTAAAAGTTGCCACATAGCATTTTGGATACCGTGTAATTCGAAGAAATAAATGCGCGCTCCTTTTTACTGCCATCCCATATTGCAGGATAAACGAAATATTCATTTGAAAGTATCCTTATATGTTGGCAATTAATGCTACAATTTTCATTGCATTTTTTTCTTTGGCACTGGTTTTAGAGGAGTGTTTTCTTCAACATTTTTGATTGATAATTGGTATTTTTTTCTCATTTGCAAAAGTAACCTACAGCGAGTGAAAGTTGGTCATTTTTTTACTCAAAGTTACAAAGAAATTAGGTCCTATTCATAAGGCATTACACGATGCTTACGCAAGAATGGCAAACTTTCCTATGTGGTGTGACTATATGAGCGTTGTTGACAGGCAACCAATCGCGTGTTTTTTTCCTAAACAGGTTTTGGTTTGAATACTTTCTGATTACATGTGTTGACCAACTTTTATAACGGTTGATATAAAAGCTAATTGTTATAGAAAACAAACACAAATGTAATTTGCAGCAATAAATTTTTATTATGCCAAATATACAGAAAAATAAATGTTTTCTTTATTAATGATCCTCAGAGAGAAGTTGTTTGAGTTCATCAGGAATCTGGTCTTGTTCCATGTCAGGTTTCATTTCTTCTGAAAATAAAAATGCAAAAAATTTTTTTTTGAAACACTGACTCATTGAATGTACAATACACGTTTAATCTTGAACTTGTTTCACTGCAAGGAAACCCACAGAGTGTCAAATAGAAGTAAAGTTGGGTTTATTTGCATTCGTATGAGCTTGTGGTTCTCAACCGGAATGCCACGAAACCCTGGGCGCCCGTAAAAGAGCGTTGCCAAGGAATCCGTGGCAAACTCAGATCTAAATTGTCAAGTAATTGATAAACCCCTGTTTTCGAAAACATGTTTACGCATTTTACAAAATAAGCATGAAAACATGCACATTTGCGGAAGAACGTTGTACAACCTTATTCTATCGCAAACAAAAGAACGCATTGGGACGTGCAGTTGCAGATTTAGGTCTTTGCAAAATGCATGCCAAAATAATAGGTTCCGTCGGAGCAAAATGTTGACAAGCACTATTTCATTGCACAGCCAAATTTTCAACATGAGTTAAAGAAAAAGTAGTCGCTGATGTACGCTTCATTATTTTGTTGAACGTGAACTTACGTTCTTGCTGGTCATAATATCGTCGACGCCTGGCGTAATAATAACGTCGTCGCCTGGCGTAGTATCTTCGCCTACGAGCCCACCACCAACCTTCGCTGACCGTGCTGGCCACAAGGAGCAATCCGAGTACAAGAAGAAGCTTGTTCATGATCTGTACGAAGAAAATAACCTGTTGAATGACGAAAGAATCAAATCGAAGTCAAACAAAATCTACTTACCGATCAGATATCTGATACAAACAGTGGAGAATTGACCATCTGATCTCACTTATATAGAACTCTGAACGAAAAACTTCCTTTCGATGGTAATTAGTTTACTTCGTACTATAAGACGGAATTACCCTTACCATAAAGACTTCCCACCACGAAATATCCCCCAAATTAAGCGCAACGATAAGTATAGTGGAAGTTATTCTTAGAAATAAAGACCGCCCATATGTGGACCACAAAATAGGATGTTTTGATAGGTAGTGCCTCACTGTCCTGTGCTAAACAAGAATCAGATAAGCCTAACATACGCCAGGATGTCCATGCGGTGCGGTACTATACATGTTTGTGTTGTGAAAGTGTTAAAAACAACTGCATTATCTTTCTGGAAGCTATGTGTGGTATATATTACCTTTAAAGCTAACACACTTGCCAAACACTGCATCTAATACGTACCAGATCTTAGCACTGTAACACTATATACCCTCGTCGTTTGGGTCAATAAAAGAGGATTCTAAAAACATTTTGTTAACCTTAACACGTCAAGACCTCATTTTTGCTATATTTATTAAGAACCTACGAATCCATTAAACCAAAGTTATGGAAAAACTGCTGGCAAGGCTTACAATAATATTAGAGGCGCATGTTACGCAAATATTTGATTTCTATGGTCAGCATTAAAACCACAATGATATGGCAAAAATTGAATTTGTATCCCCGAAGAAACAGGGCTTGGGTAGTTCTTATAGTTCGTAAGTTTCAAAAAATAGCAACAGGCCACCTGCTTTGTTGTCATTGAAAGGGTTGATGCGTTTTCCTTGAGCTATTTTTGTAATACACGTTTAAAAACAGTTAGTTGTTTGCAGAATGAGTTTCAAACTATCGGGAAAATAATGACGATATGCTCCACGCTTTATATTTTATACAAATCGGTTCAGAAATAAGAATAGGATAATCTCGTTAAACTAAAAGTAATTTGACTTCCAAATAGACCTGGTCTGATCCGAACTGTTTCCCAACTATTATTCGAATTCCAGCACAAACTGAAAGTTGCCACATAGCATTTTGGATATCGTGTAATTCGAAGAAATAAATGCGTGCTCCTTTTTACTGCCATCCCATATTGCAGGATAAACGACATATTCATTTGAAAGTATCCTTATCTGTTGGCAATTAATGCAACAATTTTCATTGCATTTTTTTCTTTGGCACTGGTTTTAGAGGATTGTTTTCTTCAACATTTTTGATTGATAATTGGTATTTTTTTCTCATTTGCAAAAGTAACCTACAGCGATTGAAAGTTGGTCTTTTTTTTACTCAAAGTTACAAAGAAATTAGGTCCTATTCATAAGGCATTACACGATGCTTACGCAAGAATGGCAAACTTTCCTATGTGGTGTGACTATATGAGCGTTGTTGACAGGCAACCAATCGCGTGTTTTTTCCTAAACAGGTTTTGGTTTGAATACTTTCTGATTACATGTGTTGACCAACTTTTATAACGGTTGATATAAAAGCTAATTGTTATAGAAAACAAACACAAATGTAATTTGCAGCAATAAATTTTTTATTATGCCAAATATACAGAAAAATAAATGTTTTCTTTATTAATGATCCTCAGAGAGAAGTTGTTTGAGTTCATCAGGAATCTGGTCTTGTTCCATGTCAGGTTTCATTTCTTCTGAAAATAAAAATGCAAAAATTTTTTTTTGAAACACTGACTCATTGAATGCGCAACACATGTTTAATCTTGAACTTGCTTCACTGCAAGGAAACCCACAGAGTGTTAAATAGAAGTAAAGTTGGGTTTATTTGCATTCGTATGAGCTTGTGGTTCTCAACCGGAATGCCACGAACCCCTGGGCGCCCGTAAAAGAGCGTTGCCAAGGAATCCGTGGCAAACTCAGATCTAAATTGTCAAGTAATTGATAAACCCCTGTTTTCGAAAACATGTTTACGCATTTTACAATATAAGCATGAAAACATGCACAATTGCGGAAGAACGTTGTACAACCTTATTCTATCGCAGACAAAAGAACGCATTGGGACGTGCAGTTGCAGATTTAGGGCTTCGCGAAATGCATGCCAAAAAAATAGGTTCCGCTGGCGCAAAATGTTGACAAGCACTATTTCATTGCATAGCCAAACTTTCAAAATGAGTTAAAGAAAAAATAATCGCTGATGTGCGCATCATTATTTTGTTGAACGTGAACTTACGTTCTTGCTGGTCATAATATCGTCGACGTCTGGCGTAATAATAACGTCGTCGCCTGGCGTAGTATCTTCGCCTACGAGCCCACCACCAACCTTCGCTGACCGTGCTGGCCACAAGGAGCAATCCGAGTACAAGAAGAAGCTTGTTCATGATCTGTACGAAGAAAATAACATGTTGACCGACGAAAGAATCAAATCAAGTCAAACCTCATCTACTTACCGATCAGATATCTGATACAAACAGTGGAGAATCGACCATCTGATCTCGCTTTTATAGAATTCTAAACTAAAAACTTCCTTTCGATGATAATTAGCTTTACTTCTTACAGTAAAACAAATAAGCCTCTACCATAAAGACTTCCCACCACGAAATATCCCCCAAATTAAGCGCAACGATAAGTAGAGTGGAAGGTATTCTTAGAAATGAAAAATCGCCCATATGAGGACCACAAAATAGGATGTTTTGATAGGTAGTGCCTCACTGTCCCAAGCTTAACAAGAATCAGATAAGCTTAACATACGCCAGGATGTCCATGCGGTGCGGTTCTGTACATGTTTCTGTTGTAACGTGTTTTTTAAAAAAACTGCGCATATATCTTTCTGGTAGAATTAAGTGTTACATACTACCTCTGAATCTAACACCTTTTCCAAACAATGCATGTAATACGTGCAAGCCCTTAACACTATAACACTGCATACCCTCGTCGTTACTGTCAATAAATGTGGATTCTGAATACATTTTTTTTAACCCTACAAAGTCAAGATGTGATTTTTGCCACATTTAATAAGAACCTTAAAATCCATTAAACCAAAGTTATCGAAAAACTGCTGCCCAGGCTTACAAGAATGTGAAAGGTTTTTGTGACGCAAATATTTGATTTGTATGGTCAGCATCATAACTGCAATTATGGGGCAAATATGGGGCAATAAAATTAGTATCCCCGAAGAAACAGGGCTTGGGTAGTTCTTACAGTTCGCATGTTTCAAACGACAGCAACAGGCCACCTGCCTTGCTGTCATTAAAAGGGCCGATGCGTTTTCCTTGAACTATTTTTTTAATGCATATTGGAAAATAGTTAGTTGTTCGCATATTGTTCTTCACACTAATTGGGATCATAATGAAAAACTTTACTTTTTACACAAATCATTTTAGAAATGAGATTAAGATAATCTCGGTAAGCTAAAAGTAGTTTGACATCTCCATAGACCTGGTCTGTTCCGAACTGTTTCCCCAACTATTATTCGAATTCCAGCACAAACTGAAAGTTGCCACATAGCATTTGGGATACCGTGTAATTCGAGGAAATAAATGACACGCTCCTTTCTACTGCCTTCCTATATTGCAGGATAAACGACATATTCATTTAAAAGTATCCTTATCTGTTGGCAATTGATGCAACAATTTTCACTACATTTTTAATTGGTTTTAGAGATTGGTTTTCGAAGAAAATTTTGATGGAATATTCGCAAAGATAACCTTAAGTAACCTACACGAATGAAAGTTGGTCGTTTATACTCTAAGTTGTTAAGAAATGAGGTCTAATTATAAGACATTACTCGATGCTAACACAAGAAAGTCAAACATTCCTCTGTGGCAGCCAATTGGGTGTTTTTTTAACCAGTTTTTAGTTTGAATATTTTCTGATCACATGAGTTAACCAACTTTAATAACGGCTGATTTTCAAGTTGATTGTTATAAAAAAAACAAACACAAAAGTAATTTGCACCAATGATTTTTTATTGTGCCAAATATTCAGGAAAATAAATGTTTTCTTTACTGATGATCTTCAGAAAGAAGTTGTTTGAGTTCATCAGGAATCTCGTCTTGTTCCATGTTAGGTTTCATTTGTTCTGTGAACAAAAATGCAAAACAAATGTTTTAGAAACAAGGACTCATAAAATGCACAATACACGTTTGATCGTGAAGTTGCTTCACTACAAAAAAAATCCCAGCGTGTTACGTAAACTCAGGTGTGAATTCTCAAAAAAAAATGTTTTTAAAGATGTTAATGTTTGATGCGTTTCACAACAGAAGCCTAATTGCATGTAAAAAGTGGAGAAAAAAAGCAGAAACGCATAGTGACGTGTAGTTTCAGGACTTCGCGACTGCACGCCATCATATGAAATTTCGCTAGGACAAACGACTATAAAGAACCAGTTTCTAAAATGAGTATGAGAAAAACAGTCTCTAATGTGCGCATTATTATTTTGTTGAACTTGAACTTACCGTCTTGTTGGTCGTAACGTCGGCGTCTGTAGTAGTAATAACGTCGTCGCCTGGCGTAGTATCTTCGCCTACGAGCCCACCACCAACCTTCGCTGACCGTGCTGGCCACAAGGAGCAATCCGAGTACAAGAAGAAGCTTGTTCATGATCTGTACGAAGAAAATAACCTGTTGAATGACGAAAGAATCAAATCGAAGTCAAATAACATCCACTTACCGTTCAGATATCTGATACAAACCGTGGAGAATCGACCATCTGACCCAGCTTATATAGAATTCTGAACTAAAAACTTCCATTCGATGGTGATTAGTTTTACTTCGTATCATAAAACGGTTTTCCTCTTCCATAAAGACTTCCACCATGAAATGTCCCTCGAATTAAGCGCAACGATAAGTATAGAGTGGAAGTTATTCTTCGGAATAGGACCGCCCATATGCGGACCACAAAATAGGATGTTTTGTTGGGTAGTGCCTTATTGCCCTAAGCTAAATAAGAATTAAATAAGCTTAACATACGTAGGCTGTCCGTGTGGTGCAGTACTGTACATATTTGTAGAAATTTGTGTTGTAAAGTGTTTAAAAAAACTAGAAAGTTATGCGTATATCTTTCTGGAAGTTATGCGTGGTATATACTACCTATAAATCTTACACGCTTGCCAAACAATGCATGTAATACGCACCAGCTCTTAACATTGTAACACTGCATATCCTCGTCGTTTCGGTCAATAAGTGTGGATTATGAATACCTTTCTTTAACCCTACAAAGTCAAGGTGTGATTTTTGCCACATTTAATAGGAACCTAATAAATCCATTTAACCAAAGTGGTAAAACTGCTGCCGGGCTTACAAGAATGTTTGAGGTGTCTCTGACGCATATATACTTGATTTCTATGGTCAGCATCACACATACAATTATGTGTGAAAAATAAAATTTGTTTCCCCGAAGAAACAGGGCTTGGGTAATTCGTATAGTTCGTTCTTTACAGTTTCATACGAAAGCAACAGGCCCCCTGCCTTACTGTCATTGAAAGGGCAGATGCGTTTTTCTTGAGCTTTTTTTAATAATGACTCGTTGAGCTATAAAAGTAGTTTGACTTCTCCATAGACCTGGTCTGTTCCGAACTGTTTTCCCAACTATTATTCGAATTCCAGCACAAACTGGAAGTTGCCACATAGCATTTAGGATACCGTGTAATTCGAAGAAATAAATGCCGCACGCTTTTTGCTACCATCTTATCAGGATAAACGATATCTTCATTTAAAAAGTATCCTTATCTGTTGACAAAACGAATTTCAATACATTGTTTTCGTTGGCACTGTTTATTTGAGATTGGTTTTCGACGAAAATTTTGATTTATTTTCGCAAAGATAACGTTAAGTAACCTACAGCGACTGAATGTTGGGCATACTCGTAGTTGTAAAGAAATAAGGTGCTATCCATAAGGCATTACTCAATGCTAACACAAGAAAGTCAAGAAAAAAAAATATATATCCACGCTATCAGAAAAAAATATCCACGCTTATTTTGCGGGATATTTTATAATGGGAATTATTTATGGTTGGGGTTATTCCGTTTTATTGTACCTAGTACTACTAATCACCATTGGAAGAAAGTTTAAGGTTCAGAATTCTACATAAGCGGAGTCAGATGGTCGATTCTCCACGGTTGATATTAGATATCTGATCGAATCATGAACAGGGTTCAAAAAAATTTAGCAAAAATTGCTGCATCAAATGCCAATAGATAAGGATGCTTTCATATCAATATATCGTTTATCCTGCAATATAGGAAGGCAGTAAAAAGGAGCGTGTCATTTAATTCCTCGAATTACACGGTATCCCAAATGCTATGTGGCAACTTCCAGTTTGTGCTGGAATTCGAATAATAGTTGGGGAAACAGTTCGGATCAGACCCTATGGAGAAATCAAACTACTTTTAGCTCAACGAGATTATCCTAATCTTCTGATATGATTTGTAGAAATGTAAAGCTTTTCATTTTGATCTCAATTAGTATAAAAAATAATCTGCAAACAAATAAGTATTTTCAAATGTGTATTAAATAAAAATAGCCCAAAGAAAACGCATCAGCCCTTTTAATGACAGCAAGGCAGATTGTTTGAAACTGAAAACCGTAAAAAACGGACTACCCAAGCCCTGTTCTTTTAGTATACAAGTTTTATTTTGGACACATAATTGTATAGTTTTGACGCAGACCATAGAAATCAAGTATTTGTGTGTGTGACACCTCTTGCAAACCCTGCCAGTAATTTTTCTATGAATTCGGTTTGATGGATTTTAAGGTTCTTATTGAATATGGCAAAAATTACACCTTGACTTTGCAGGGTTAACTTAATGTATTTAGAATGCACATTTATTGACCAAAACGACGAGGATATACAGTGTTACAGAGTTTAGAGCTGGTATGCATTATATGCAGTGTTTTGCTAAGCGTGTAAGATATTGAGGTAGCATGTACCAAGCTCATCTTCCAGTTTTGTAACTAACTTCACAACACAAGTTTCTACATAGATGTACAGTACTGCAGCGCATGAACAGCCTGCATGGCGTAAGTTAAGCCTATCTTTTTCTTGTTCAGCTTAGGGCAATGAGGCTCTACCTTAAACATCCTGTTTTGTGGTCCACATATGGGCGGTCTTTCATTCCGAAGAATAACTTCCACAATACTTATCGTTGCGCTTAATTTGAGGGATATTTCATGGTGGAAGTTTTTTTGGTATGGGTAATTCCATTTCATGGTACGAAGTAAAACTAATTACCAGCAAAAGGAAGTTTTTAGTTCAGAGTTCTATATAAGCTAAGTCAGATGGTCGATTCTCCACGGTTTGTATCAGATATCTGATCGGTAAGTAGATGAGGTTTCACTTCGATTTGATTCTTTCGTCATTCAACATGTTATTTTCTTCGTACAGATCATGAACAAGCTTCTTCTTGTACTCGGATTGCTCCTTGTGGCCAGCACGGTCAGCGAAGGTTGGTGGTGGGCTCGTAGGCGAAGATACTACGCCAGGCGACGACGTTATTATTACTACAGACGTCGTCGTTACGACCAACAAGAAGGTACTACGCCAGGCTACGACGTTATTCTTAATATTTTGTCCTGGCGGAGCTTATTATGATGGCGCGCAGTCGCGAACCACTTTATGTTTTCAAAAAATTGTAAATGCACCACACAAAGCTTTTTTGTTTGCGGTATGACAAAGCTGAAACATGCTTCTGTAATATTGCATGCTTCCTGGCTTATATTGTAAAATGCATTAACAATTTTTCGAAATCAGGGGTTCATCAATCACTTTACAATTTCTATCTGAGGTTGCCACGGATCCTTGACAATGGTTTTGTACGGGCGCCCAGGGTTTCGTGGCATCTCGGTTGAGAACCACAAGCTCATACGAATGCAAATAAACCCAACTTTACTTCTATTTAACACTCTGTGGGTTTCCTTGCACTGAAGCAAGTTCACGATCAAACATTTTGCTTTCAATGAGTCCTTGTTTTTGAAACATTTGTTTTGCATTTTTGTTCACAGAACAAATGAAACCTGACATGGAACAAGACCAGATTCCTGATGAACTCAAACAACTTCTCTCTCAGGATCATTAATAAAGAAAACATTTATTTTTCTGAATATTTGGCATAATAAAAAATTTATTGCTGCAAATTACGTTTGTGTTTGTTTTCCACAAAAATTAACTTGAAAACAGCCGTTATAAAACTTGGTCCACACATGTAAACAGAAAGTATTCAAACAAATCCTTGATTTTGACTCGATTGGCTGCCTGTCGTCAACAACTCTGAGATTTGAAACACCACACAGGAACGTTTGTCTTTCTTGCGTAAGCATCGAGTAATGCCTTGACGACAGGAAGTTAAATTCATGTAAATTTTGAGTATAAACGACCAACTTTTATTTGCTGTAGGTTACTTAATAACTTTGAAAATGAAAGAAAAAATCCTACATATTATCAATTAAATTTGTCCTCGAAAACCAATCTCTAAAACCAGTGCCAACGAAAAAATGTAGTAAAAATTGTTGCATCAATTGCCAACAGATAAGGATACTTTTAAATGAATATCGTTTATTCTGCAGTATAGGTTGGCAGCAAAAAAGAGCATGGCATTTTTTTCTTCGAATTACACGGTATCCTAAATGCTTTGTGGCAACTTCCAGTTTGTGCTGGAATTCGAATAATAGTTGGGGAAACAGTTCGGATCAGACCAGGTCTATAGAGAAGTCAAACTACGTTTAGCTTAACGAGATTATCCTATTCTCATTTCTGAAATAATTTGTGCAAAATATGAGTGTGGAGCACTTTGACTTTATGATCCCAATAAGTTAAATCACATTTTGCAAACAACTAACTATTTTTTAATGCAAAAATCACACCTTGACTTTGCAGAGTTAAAAAAATGTATTCAGAATCCACCTTTAATGACTAAAACGACGAGGGTATGCAGTATTACAGTGTTAAGAGCTGGTACGTATTATATGCATTGTTGGGCAAGCATGTTAGATTTGGAGGTAGTATATACCAAGCACATTTTCCTAGAAGGAACAAAAGAGTCTCGTCAGACTGTTGAGGTAAATGGAAGGGATGCTGTATATAGAGTGATTAACACTAAACTGGGTCAGGTATAAAAGCCTAGTACATATAGTTCATATAAATAATAAATTGCATGTTAGAGTATACACCCACATAAAAAAGTAACATTTCTGGAACAAGAATGGCAAATAAAAATTGTTTTTGTCTAAAATTTATCAATATGAAGCGTTTGCATCAAAATTTGTCAATACGCTCTTAACAATCAAGATCGTCGCACGAATTCCATGATTGTTTGACTCATTTTTAAATTGATTATTTTTTACTTTTACAAATTGCCTACACAGCAAAAACTGCCTTCCGAAAAATCACATAAACGGCTAAATCGACCGACTCTCAGCTTTTATCAGTATCCATGATGTCGGTTTCATAGCTCAAGTTGTGGTCTTTTGCGCAAAGTAAACGTGATTTGATTTGCTTCACAGGAAAACAAATCAAAAAAATCACCTATTGGCCACAACGCTTGCTATCTCGCGCTGTCTGGTCAAAACAAAGAAGGAAATACGTGACAAAACATTAGGTTTGGACGCTTAGGTTGCTTCGTTCCAAACAAATAAGTGTGAATTTCTACATGTGTATGTAGCGGTCGATCCAGTCCAAGTAATGGGAGACCCTGGTGTAAATCCCAGGTTGGTTAGGCTCGGCGCAGCCGTATCCCCATGATGTAACGCCGGAAAGATAGAAATCACCGTCGTTTCTTCTGCACATCAAAGGGCCTCCGCTGTCGCCCTGGAAAAAGATGAATTATGATATCAAGACAATCAAGGAATAGCGTTTGTTTGATTAGGACAGATGGCAGGCGATTGGCAACATCGGTCAAGCAATCTAGCGCCATATTTTAAATCTTTTGTCCAGGGTTACCACTGCATTTTGATGCTGAAATTTGATTTATTTTTAAAAAGTTTAAATTTGTTTTTATCCTGCCTGTACGTTCGCAGCCGCAATATCACTGATAATCTATATTTAATGAAAAAAATACGACCGTTGGCTGTATTTTGAATACATTTAAAAACAGTTTGTTTGTGAAACACTTTTTCCCGTTGCATTCTGCGTTGATAAACCCAAACGCTATGTAGCACCAAAGACTTTTTTAGTTTTGTGCCTAACTGAGTTCTGAACAGTCAAACTACACTTACCCTGCATGCGTCAACTCCCCCAGAGATATACCCGGCGCATATCATGTTGTCTTCCAGGGCGTTGTAGTTCCTAAACTTGGCTCTGTTGATCTTCCGACATTCTTCATTGCTAATTATGGGGATGTCCCCTTCGTGAGTCACCGTCGGTAGTTGGTGGGAGAGAGCTGGAAACAAGCTACATGTTACACTTGGGAAACTTGGCTGGTAAATATTTAAGCAACTCGGTTACTCGTTTCAACATAAAGGTTGAATACTCGTGTGTCGTTGACTGTTAAAAAAACATTAATTACTTGTAAAACGCATCGGGCGGAAATCCCGCAGACCATCAATAGGTGATTATTTATCAGTCATCATAGCCTAATAGATAATATCGAAATTGTTATGTACAGTAAAGGGATTACTTTATAATGCAAGCAACATGAGAATGTATATTTCCGTAGGCTAAAATTAGTCGACTTTCTGACTCAAAACAAATATATTTTCGCCAAAATAGGTATTCTTCAGTGTCTATAAAACAGCACATACAGTGTTTACATTTAGTAAAGGGTCACAGCTACCTGTAGCGCACTCTGCCATTGTAACACTTACTGTAACTTCCCCATCCAACAATCCAGCATTTTTCACCCGGGAGAGGATTGTCCTGTTTTGAGGTAGGAAGGCAGATGGGTCGAATATTTTTGCCGAACGACAGTGAACTTTTAAGCCTGATCATTGCTATATCATTGCGAGGTATGTCAGCGTAGGTGTAATCGTTAAGGATGAAGAATACAATGTTGGCAACAATGCTTTCTCTTTCGCGCTTCACGCGGCGATACTGCCCGGCTACGACCGTCCATCTGACGTCGCTGTTGTGCCCACTTTTAATGCTCCTGCGTTGATGGTAAGGACATTTGTATCAATATGACGTAGTAAGAAGTTTGAATTATAGACACACAGGTTATGGTTTATTGTCTTACCGTATATAAATTTTATCTATGATTGTAAATTTTTCAAAAATATTATTTTTGTAAACTCGGATTGAATAAAATGGATTAAAGCATCTGTATGACTGCACGTTTCTTGTGTAAAAAATATCCCATAATGCGAACAGAGTCATTTAACATTGAAACCAGTCTTATAACAAAGCATACTTGAGCTGAAGGCAGTGGGCAGCAGTTATTATCCAAAGCGGAGAAACGATAGTTCCAGAGCAAAATACTTCATCTTTACTGCAACAAAAACAAAATATGTTTTTTTAAGAAATCTTTGGATTTGTTTACTTTGGAAACTTTAAAGCATTTGTTATTTTAGCGTGACTGGTTTGTCAAAAAACACAATATCTCTAATCACCCTCTTTAGCCAGTCCCAAACAAACGCCTTGCGACGGCGGAATCTTTGTTTGTTTCAGTATAAGTTGAGATTTACGCTCGCTAAATTGAAACCAGCAAAGATATGCGGGCTCGAACTTGCAAAATACTAAAACTCAAAGCCCTTTGAGTATGAAAAACATCATCTGATCATAATAACGGATTTGATTCAATTTCAAGTTACGTTTAAACTCTCGGGAAAAACTCCACTTACTCTCTGAGTTGAACGAGCCACGGCCAACTGGATCTCAAAGCTTTTCGCCCTCCGATTATCCGAAGTTGAGGACGAACTGTTGAAAAGTCGGATGAGGTTTTGGATTTTCCACAACTCCAATTTACCCGGATCTAAATAGTTTAGAGTTCATTGTTGGTTCCACAAGCAATAACGTATAATATAGTGGTACCACGGAGGGTTGAGCAATAACGTATAATATAGTGGTACCACGGAGGGTTGAGCAATAACGTATAACATGGTGGTTTCACAAAGGGTTGACCAATAACGTATAATATGGTGGTACCACGGAGGGTTGGGCAATAACGTATAAAGTGGTGGTTTCACAAAGGGTTGACCAATAACGTATAATATGGTGGTACCACGAAGGGTTGAGCAATAACGTATAACGTGGTGGTTTCACAAAGGGTTGACCAATAACGTATAATATGGTGGTACCACGGAGGGTTGAGCAATAACGTATAACGTGGTGGTTTCACAAAGGGTTGAGCAATAACGCGTAATATGAATTTAATGTTTTTCGGCCACGAAACGACAAAGAAATTATACGTGATTTAGAAAGTTGTTTGCAATTGCAAGGTTTTTTAGAGACATGTGTGAACCAGAAAAGTTAAAATTGGCAATTTCAAGGTTTTACTCAAGTTTTTGTTTTTAAGTATTATGTTACCAGTTATTTGTTCAACCAGTTAACCAGAATCAAGAAACAACGACAACAATTATCAATAAAACGTTATAAACTAATGACTTTTCGACCAACATTTTATCTAAAATTCAACTTTTTTTTTTTTGAAAGGACATTAAAGATCCTTGTTTTTAGAAACATATTTGTCTCTAGTGAGAAAGCTGATCGGTTTTAGCCTGCGGAAATAAACATTACAATGCTGTTCATGATTTTCCAAAGCAGATTTGAAACGGTAACAAGGTCGCATATGCAGCATGTCATTAACATAGTTTACTTACCTCGCAAAATTTTCCCCTAAACTGAGGAGAACAAACACACAGGAACTCTTCATCCACGTGGATGAGATCCTTGCACTCTCCTCCGTTCATACAAGGTTGTTTCTGGCAAGCTTTCTTCTCTAGACACATGTGTATTATTGGTTTACATTTCGAGTGTAAGTAGGATGTGATACAAAGAAAATTAGATTCAAGGTAAGACCGGAAGGTTGTCGATCGTGCACTGCATTTCCCTAATATTTTTGTAGTTGAAAACTATTCGTTAAAACTGTTGATGCCTTTTATGGCAAAATAACAAAGGAACCTATACATTTTTTTGATAGGCCTATACAATATTGGCGTTTTGTGCAAATTGAACGTATGATCTTAACATTGGACTTAATGCAATTAATTATGCTATGGTTGTGTGTTCAAACCTCACCGAAAGTGAATTGTGACGTGGTTAAATAAAGCGGAAATGCAGTTTATAATTCTGCAACTATTTTCTGTGGTACCTTGCGCACGTGCGGGTGGTGGCCGGCCTATTTCGCGTTGTAATACACTGCCTTAGGGTTAACCGAGCCCGCCAATGTTTATTGATGGTGAAACATGTTTAGAAAGGTATATCCTAGTGATAAGAAGGCCAGTGTGTATATTGCGAACATACATGCGGAACTGCGGAGATTAGTTGAAAAACATGGGTGGCACCAGTGGTCTGGATTAAAACGCCACGATGTTTCCGTAACCAATGACAACATTGACGTAAAAAAACGTATTTCCGTCCCGTGTAAGTATCGCATAAACGTTGTATGGACAGGAGGATATGGTGTTTTCTTTTGACAATAATTGCCCCTTTAAGTTTTAGTAATTGTTTGAAGCGGGGGTTACCAAAACATCGGATATCCTTGGTTCGAATGCCGGTGTATAGTAAAAACATTTTCGCTCGCGAATCCTTCTTCACGGGTTAAAGTTTTCCTTGACCCCCAAGTTTAAAAGTAATATTTTGATATTTCATTGCCGTAACGATACGAGAGAAAACTGGCGTAACTTGACAAAAATGTTCACTGACTTTTTTGCGACCCATAACATTCGACGTGCGAACCCGAGATTGGACAGCCCTGACTTAAGGGACAATCGTACATATTTTCCCTGGAACGGTGGGGAATTCTTATTAAAGATCTTACTTACCAGGAAAACACCTCGGGGTACTTCCCGACCAGGTTTGTGTTGCTGAACATCGGCGTAAACCGGACCCTGACAAAACCATACCAGGTTTACAGTTGAAGCGACAATACATCTTGTCTTGCGGGAACGTGGTGTCAAACGAGCAACGGGAAACCACGCTTGGGTCCGAATTTAAAGGACAACCTATAAAATAGGATTTGTAAGACGAATGACTCGAAAACACCATGAATTGCTGTAACTATTTGTGAGTAAATCATTTATGCGGGTCTGGGCCTTTTTAATCTAACTTTACTACTGATCTATTAGTATGACAATAATATACAGTGGGCTGTTTCAGTCTCTTTTTACTTAATTTTAATAAAACTGACTATTATTTTTCAAGAACTTTTTTAACAGGTTTTGCTATACCTGAAGCAAGGAGTTAGTAAAACTTCCCTGCTATGGATTAAATTCTTATGTTTGTATGTAGAAATAACTGTGTTGTTTGATAAAAACTCGTATGGCAAAATGTAAGAGGAAACGCAGTCATGATTACAGCTATATCAAACAAATTCAAGGAAAATTGTGTTGCCTCAATTTTAACCTCAACAAAACCAAAGATAAAATTGCGCAGGCTCGGCGGGTTCAACCGTAAAACCTCTCACAACACCGCATACCGATAAAAAACCGGACAGGACTGGCCTAGAAATTGTATGAGGAGAGATGTTATCAGCGAAATTGGTCTGGTTCGCCAAACCGCCAAGGGGGCGAAGATAGCCATAAATGTAGACGATCATGAAACCTGAGTTTAAACGATAATTTCATAGGAGTGTTCCCCATATATGAGCCACAAACCACATTATTTGGCACCATGGAACAAACTAGGAATGTTTAGTTACAACAAATATAAGTTACGAATATATATTTTACTGTGGGTTTTTTGAAATACGTGAGTAATTGTTGAATAGCAAAGGGTGATCCTATATCCGTAATTGTACGCGTATTGTTTAACAAATAACCTACCCAGAAAATTGCCGATGTCGTTTAATACAAAGAAAGCGGAGAATAAGTTACAGGCACCGAGTATTAACAAAACGCAGGCAAAATAAGCCAAGACAAAGTATCTGTAGCGAGCGCACTTACCACAAATGACACCTGCCGCGTGATTGCACTTCAACGAATTCGTACCATCCCAAGTGTCAGCTTTGCATTTATCCAATCGAGACTCTCTACCCTGGCAATTAACCTTTAATAATGTAAATGTGGTTACGAAGTGTCTGAAAACATGAGATAAATGTAAAGTTTAAAACAAGTGTTGATTTGTTAAATGAAGTTTTAATTAATTACTGGCCCCTTACCCGATAACTCTTATTATTTTATCGGTGCTATTTAATGTAGGCTATGACGTTTATCGTTCGTGTGCGTTAGTACTTTACATGCATAATAAATGTGATTTGATTAAAATTTACAGGTTTTAATCTCACCGGCACGTTTCTGTCACCCATTATATGTTTTTCAGTATCAATGGAATGATTTAATATAAGTAAAGTTTACTTTTGCGATACCGTCAGAGACCGAAAGTCCAACATTAACATTGCAGAGAGAAGGAATCTTTGAGAATTTCACAACTTACGTTAGACATCACCCCCGGTCCGATGGTCCCCCCAAACTCATTTCCCTTTCGCACAACAACTCCTTCGGTGGTGAATCCAAGTTGACGACATACGACGAGAGCATCAGTGACGTCAAATCCGTCTGCGCAAACCGCCCCCCACCTGTTGCCTGGCAACGCCACCTGGATCCTTCCCATGTATCGAACGAGGCTACCCGCAAGCCTCAAGTCGCCAATTTGAGCAGCTGGAAAATAAGCAGAGAATTGAGTAAAACGTTGCTTGTTTTCGGCGAAGTAAATGATTCAGGATCGTGCTATGGTTCAGCTCATCACTTATGCTCCTTGCTTTTCGTTTAATTTTTGCTAAAAATATTACCTGGCCATTACTGTGGACAATTTTTCAAATATATTTTTGCATTGTTTTTGTATGGACATTGAATCTAGATACGAAACGTTTGCAAATGAATTCCACATTTTCAAACATAGTTTCAAACGTAACCGATCACGTTGAACTTTCACCCCACATGTTTGCACACGATACGAAACAAAACTTTACGTTTTTATTCCCGAAATTAACCTCATGATGCTGTTTTCATCGAAACACGTATTCTGCTTTTTGTCACGAGGTATTTTTGTATTGTAATTTTAAATGCCTATGGTAGATTTGTAACCATACGTGTAAATAGATTTAATGTCAAGTTTCTTTTTACAGTACTTGTGTAAGATTCTAACCATCACACAGGCCTAAAGATATCATTCGACTGAATGTGCGTCCACAGTAATTAATTCCAGCCGATGAGGAGCTAAAATTAGAGCGATCGACAGTCCATCTTCGTTTGTCACGATTTGTTTAACCACAATAAACCGTCCACGTAGACGCCGCAGCCTGGGAACTCGTTTGCGTTTATGCGGTGGGTATAAATAAACAATCGTGCTCGCGCTGCAGTTCAGGCCAATGTTGAAAGTTCCAATAGCGGTACATCGCGTTAAACTCGAGGATTTTTCTAGAACCTTATGTGGGAAGCTATCTGGATCCCAAACTATTTTATACCTGACTTGTAGGCCTATTCATTGTTTTCATCTTTCACCAACCAAACTTGCGCTCCCTGGAAAAATCCGTTAAAAGAATCTACGACGAACGCATGGATTACAACCACCAATACCAGGCCCGTTTTTTGCACAATACGCATTACTACTATGGTTTTAATATACTGTAAGTTGAAGTTTTACATATTAACAGTTATATGATATATGACGAGCCAAAAGTACAAATGGGAGGAACTTGTTATCAGTGGTTCTAGAAACTCTAGAAATGCCCAAAAGGACACAATTTAAAGACGTGTTTGTGGTTTACGTCACGAGACGGATTGAGAAGTTTAATCACCTGAAGGATTCAAATTTTCCTACAAACCAGAACCACTTACGACTACGAACTTAAAAGAAACTCATAAACTTCCGTGAGCTGCATACAGATGGCCATTCATCAGTGCAGCTTGGTGTGACTTTTAAACGACTTTGCCGACTAAATGGACAGGTAATGACTTACATTTCGTTGAATGCATCTCACAGAAATCATATTATTGGCTCCATTTGCTTAAATAAAATTTTAAAAACTTGGATGCGAAAGATAGAACACTTCGATAAAGTATTAAAATCACCAAACAGTCTTTTCTGCCCAAAGAAAAAAACCCAAGTCATTTGTCGTTTGTCTGATTCCAGCATATGAAAAAGTGATACTGACGATGCCCTGAATTGGTGGCGGAATGCATATGTCATAAAAAACATAGCGACAAATGACTTGGGTGTATGAGGTTCTTATATAACTTGAACACGATAGTATAAGATAAGCAAATTTATACGATAGTATAAACTTAGTGCCATGACACGCTTCTTGATGGTAATACGCGAAAAGGTTGTACGGTATATATTGGGTAAACTCCACTAAATCCTGTTGTAACCTGGACGTTATAATTTTGCTATAACTTTTTTAACCAAAAGTTAAGCCGCACAATTTTTGGCTGTAATTTATCCGCTTTTTTTTATCGAGCGGCCTAATCTTGACCCACAACAAATATGAAAATATCGCCCCAAGCTTAGGCGATAAATCGATGCTGCGCAGGGTGTTTTGGGTTTTGACAACTTTCGAGGTTAACCTGCGGACGATTGGTAGCGTAACGTAATCCTGTTTCGCCCGTTGTTAACAAAACATTTGGTTAGAGATTTATCCACAATCACCGCGAATGCGATGCGACCACCTTATTGCGATACGATACACTGGAACAACGGATAAGATTGCGGGAAACCCATTTTGCTTTTAAGAACCATTTTATAGATCCACTTGCTGGTCATGTGCATACAATAAAAACAAGAAGAGTTTTTGAACCAGGAATCACACTCTATCTCTCCAGATTATTGTCGTACCTGGTGTTTTGTGTGGCGTATATTTTCTGTTAATGATCTGCGTTGAAAAAAACAATTATCTATGTTACCTGTAACGACTCTATTATTTCGTTTACATTACAATTTAAATATGTTTAACCTCCATGCACAAAAAATCTTCATATTTCATACAACAGGGATTGAAAACATTTGGCAACATAGATAACGCGATGTTAATAATTTCGCGTGCCACAACTTTTCTACGCAGCGAAGGTACACTAAACAGTATAGGAATAAATACGTTTAAATAAGAATGTGGGTTGTTTATATCTTGCATGCAACAGAGCTTGTATGTCGCCGCTTATAAACGTACATTGTTTAAGTTTGTTATGTGCTGAACGACATTAGGGCGCCTACGTTGTTTAAGGCTATTAGTGAAAACGAATTAAATGTCGGAAGATTTGGAAACGCTAGATCGTGCGAAAGTAACATTATACTCTTAGGCAGTGGTTCTCAACCTTTCTGCACTTGCGACCGGACAAGTTTTAAAACAATTTTTACGGCCCGGTAATTTGGTTAAATTTCAACTATAATAATATTTGTCGGAGACCGGTAAAAATCATAGCCCGGGCTGGAGATTAAGATAAACTGTTCTAGGGATACCAATAAGTGATAGTAAATGTTAATACGATATAGGTCGTACCCGGGGAATAATGGTCGAACATATCTTTCCTCAGATTTCTCGCCACCAACTTCGTCACCATTGTAAGTTGCGATGTCACCTCATTGCTTGCAATGCTCGACACAACGTCATCAGATCTCGCCGATGAAACTTTTTTGGACGTTCTTATCAACTGATGAAACGACTTTAGTGCCTGCTGTGCAACCCCTCCTCTTGTTTTTTCGTCTCGTGGCACATTAAGATCGATTAGTTTGCCGTCAGAGGTGATCGACCCGAATTCCAACAAATCTTGTTGTGCATTGGCACAAGCTAACACAACAGCGCATATGACAAGATACCATCTACACATTATGGCCGATATAGCATTCCTTTCCTTGGCGATTTCATTTAGCCTGTCACGCCATACTGTCAGCACCCTAAAGCTATAAAAGCGATATTAAGTAAAAGCACATTCAATGTAAAACTTCTATTCAAACGACGGAAGTTCTAACCCGCAAAGCTCCAATACGGTTATCAATAATTACCGGACCAGTATAGGTTAATGGTTAGATGGCCTTCGCGCATCTTATTTTGCTACATTTAATGATGAGGTACGGATTTCCTTGTAATGTACACCAACTATACATTTTAACTCACAAGTTTGAGTAAAAAAGGAAACCAGCAAAGGTCGCAAATATTACTAGGCTATTTTCAATTGTTGGAAAAAAAGTCTGGTGCTGTTTTAAATAACATTTCTCTTCGGAAACTCTCTGATTTTGCCGCTGCACTGTTGATCATAAGACCTTGTAAGGCGAATGTTTGCTCTGTTGCTTCCATCTTTTTTTATTGTATTCAAATTTACAAACCATTTATTGAAGTATAATGTTACCAACTAGGTTTTCCAAGCTACGTTAATGAGCAAGCCTTTCTATACAATGCTCAACACTAGATCAAAATTAACTATTTCGCAGGCGTATTAATTGTGGTAAAATTCTGCCTTTCGTATATTTTTCCCTGCAAAGCATTCACACCTTTAAAAAGTGCAAACTGAAGTGCGGTTTCAAAAGTTGTGCAAGTTCTTTCCTACTTCTCGCGGCGTGAAAAGCTTGCAAGCGAGCCTGGCGAGTTATAAAGGATGAATGACATCCGAAACGCGGCAACCTACTTCGGCGACGGAAAACACGGAGCTTATTTAAGCGTCAGGTTACAAGTGCTATATGCGGTTTAACGCGCACGCCGCTTAATACCTCGCGTATTGCGTAATATTTAATACCGCAAAACGCAACTTTTACCTTGGGACGACTGCGCATAATCACACAAAGGTTTATCGTCTTAAAACACTTTTTAATTTTCGTCAAGTTTAAGCAGCTGAATATGTTAGGTTTTAGATTACACTGCATACAGTAAAACCTAAATGTAAAATAGAGTTTTAGTGTTAAATAACCGACTTTCCGACACTTCTATAGCACTCATTATCTGTGAAATCAAAAAATCACCTAACGGCGATTAAATCACTGTAGCATTTGTCGGAGATTTTTTAATTTATTAAAATTGTCATAGTCTTGCTACTGCAAACCAGGTCCCCGGTAAATCGATGCTAAAATTGCGTCTTAAGCTTTTGCTGGGTCTTGTGTTACTTGAAACAGCTTCTATTTCTACACGCCTAACAAGACGACAGTCTGATCGGTTGTTGTGATATATCCCAAAGCTAACTAGCGTGGAGTAAAATGCACAAGCCGTTTTATTTCTCACCCGAACGCGTGACGGTAAAATCTTACTCGTAAATACTTTACCGGTACGGAGACTCAAAAATATACGTTAAATTGTCTTTCAATCACCACGGATACATTCGCATTTGGATTAATTTGCTTAGATCTACATTAGCAATGTAACCGAAAAACTTTTTTATCTTCTAATGCAAAAATCTTTAAACATGCGGCATTGAAGTCGCATTTCTATCAATTTGTCAACAATAAACGTACGTTAACACTAAATTGTTCTTGCTCTATTGTCTTATTACAAGTATTCAAGTTCAAATTAACATATTAAAACGGGAAAAAGCACCCAGTATACCAAGCAATTCTGGATCACAACAGCTGCCTGACACACAAAACTACCTATTCTTGGGAATACATTTTACGGTAATGGAAAATTTCCGCTGAATGTGTCGCCTGTTGACCTTGCGTTCTTACGCTTTGATGAATTTGGTTTTCGGTGATAAAACCCTGCAGAAAGCTTTACCGTACAAGCGGTTTGTCCTGCTAATAACCTTAAACTTTGACGCAATGTCACACAAGAACTGCACTTAAAAATAAAGCAGATTTACTGAAGGTCGCTCATTTAAGTTTCCATTAAAGTAAGTTTCCGTAAAGGGAAATTCATACTTTTTTATTCCGTCACAATGCTTTAGCGCACGTCATAAAGAAATAAGTGTCAAGTTGGAAATAGTTGTATGCAAATCATCGCCGTTCGTCTCCATAACGAAGAACATCCTTACAAAATGCGACAAAATTTCTCAAACAAATAGCATTTTGCAACGCGCCTAGTTTTTTGGTTCAGGGCGATGGTAACGCTGGTATGTTTTGTGCTAAATGCTTCGCTAAAAGGAAAGAAGCTACTAACGTCGTTTATTTACAAACCTATTGTTGAATTTCACATCTACAAAAACAAAGAAATACAGACAGAAACACTACTGATAGTTTCAACATAACACCACAGAATTCTCACGCAGAAATATAATTTGCTGGTCGACAACGTGCCAGGTTACTTTAGTACCAGCAGATCCAGATTAGTTTCACCACACTACAATCCTCACCAGTCATGACAAATATTTCGTCGATTTCGAGCAACCGAATGATGCAAGCAAAGATAAGAACGCAGTTCATCGTGTAGCTGCAATGATATTCAGTCTTCCAACTAGTCACAACGAACCTTCATCGTGCACATCTTAGCAGTAATGTCACCCCATTATATTGCAGGTCGAATTTGGGACCAAGGACCATTGAGATTTGCACTGTAGCAGTTACTGTTCCACCATCCTCCTTCGTATGTTATGGAACAAGATCCGACGCTCCTGTAAGTTTAAAACAATTGTAATTTCTTATACACGCTTGAAGCTAAAAAGCCTATCTTGTAGGGGGTTCGGCCAGGACCACAAAACACGTAGTTTATTGAAAAAAATTGATTTTCGAGGATATTAAGAAATACGTCGGGTTTGCAACCCGTCGGGTTTGATTTGGTCGAATGCCATAGATGGAATTGTTTTGATTTGCGTTTGAGTAATTTTGTTTTGCACCGTCTCTATAAATTCGACGTTACATATAAGTCAGCTGTAGGCTAGTTAGAATAGCTATTTGAAGTAGCAAAAGTTGTGAGATTTGCCGGCTCCACATTCGGCCCAGGTTCGATGAAATAACAAACTTCTATCTTCGCGATGTGGTATAACCTGTACATGAAAAGTGTTGTGGCTTCACTATGATCAAAAACAAGATATGGTTTTGAAGAGGAACAGAAAACACCATGCGGAAGAATTACATAGAAATCAAGATATAAAAGACAAATATTCGTTGCAGTAAAATTAAGCATGGGTGACATGTGTCGTAATTAAAACCAAATTTAAATCATAACGCCATGACTGATATCACATATAAAACAAGATACCGAATAAGTTTCGAATGTCATGAAATATGTTTGGTATTTACCGTCCACCCGTTGTCACAGACCACTAGCAACCCTGACTAGTAGGAATAAAACCAAGTCGAGTTCTCTTTCCAACACTTAAGTCTATGAAAGCATTAATTGGTGAAAGAGGCGAGCGTGACCCTCTCTTTGCGGTCCTGCCCACATAAGGAGCTTTTTCTTATAAGTTAAACAAACAAAAATTTACGCGACAAGCCTGCAATCCATGTGTCACATGTCACTGTGTAAACGTATTTGTTCGTTTTGTTTTTCACGCTTTTCTTTAGGTATTTTCACTTCACTTTCACTTTCACTCACATGTTTTTCTTTAGAGGAGTTTAAACAAGCTAAAATTTACGCTACAAGCCTGCAATCCACTGGTCTTACATTGCCGCCAAGCCAACAGGTCCCCTGCTGTAAACCCTGCTCCCACACACTGATGATTGTTGCTTCCTACAACCGGCAGGACATAATTCGACCGTGATCGAGTGTACGAGACCGGAGAACTGTGTGTCACATGTCACTGTGTAAACGTCTTTGTTCGTTTTGTTTTTCACGCTTTTCTTTAGGTATTTTCACTTCACTTTCACTCACATGTTTTTCTTTGTTTATTTTTACACTCACATTTTCTATACGCCCGAGCAGTCACGCTTGCGTGGCAAACGTGGGCAGTGTTGATTGGTTTAAGTGCTGGCGGCAGAAAGAATATGTGAAAAGCCAGACAGTTCTCTGGTGGTGGCGTGTGGCAAACACTGTTTTGTGGGAGATCGAATGAGATATTTGTTGCCGAACGCTAGTGGTAGTGAAATGTCATTGTTGTGCCAGTCTTAGAACAACCGTTGTTTTATTCGCGCTTTTATCGTTTTATTCTTTTATACTTATTAGCGTTTTTCTATTTTATTACAAAAATAGCCACCTTGATCGTGTGACTCCAGGCCTCTGCGATAGGCCGTTAGTGCAGAGTAGCCTAGGCGTTAACCAAGTTAGGAAGACAAGCTAATTTCGGTTACAACTGTAACTGTAAGGTAAATGTATTTTGTTCGCTGGATGAACACCAATACCAAGCGAAGATAGTCATACAAACGGACTCTGTTTGAACTGTGTTCACTGCTCACTTTCCTGAACCTGATGTGTGCCTCCTATTTCGTCCGAATTAGGCGAAGATCCGGATAAACCGAATTCGAAATAACCGAAGTTTGTTATATTTACAAAATTCAACAACTATAACAAAATTCCTCGTGATTAACTGGTTTAGAATTTTTTTGTAAGTCGTGGTTGTCGTTTTTAATATCGCAGTTTATGCCCGAATATTGAATATTTGTCAATAACGACTTTCCAAATGGAATCATTTGTACATTCCAATCCGTAGTCTCCGTGAAATAAATGCAATACCCAAACAAGATAAGACCAGAATCTTACTGCGGTTTTATACATTGTGAAGAACAAGAGAGAAAAGATTTACTCAGTGCTGGTTTATTAACTCCTAATTAAGCATTTCGGGGAATAAAGTTTAAACAGCTGTCATCACAACGGCCTCTGCCTGTGTTTTTCCGTTTGGGAAAATATATCTCGCCATAAAAGACAAAAGACGTCATTAGGTGCATCACTACGTTATCTGTTATAAAAGCTGGTTTAAAATATTCATAGCTAGCATCATTGACAACCAGCGTGTCATTCGAGTGCAACCTGCATGCATGGCTGGCGGAAGCCAATGTTCCAGTGGTAGCTTCTTAGAATTTGGTACAGACCGGCTAGGGTTATAACATTGCCCAAGCAAAAATAATCCAATGAGAGTGTAGCACTACAGCAATGTATTTTTTAGCATTTCACCAAGCATTTTGTCTGTTATTTCATTTCTTATTCATTGGTTTTCATGTGACTTTCAGCCCTTGGAAATATTAGTTTGGGGCTATAACGCACATGTCAGCCGATTCTTGCGCTTTCCTCACCGCAGAGGCCTATGTAAGATAACCCGTGTTGGAAAACAAATAAAGTTACGAACAGTGACGTCACACCACAGTCGCGAATCAAAAAATGAATTAATTTGCGTGTTCCCTAGGGGAAGACATATAGTCTACAGGAATGTACGTTAAAGTATGGGAATACTTAATACGCAATCTTAGTTTGAAAATGCTGACATGAAAGAGCACATGCAAAAAGCGTTGGAACAAATGCTAAAATAATCTTCCTTTTGGGATCACAACTCACGGGTTTTATCATAATTCTGAGTATAAAGAGACTGGTCGGTCTGTGACGTCGGTCAGGTCAGCTCCTTATAATGATGGAGCTACGCCAATCGCGTCAGTCAAACTGATGATGACATAAGTTTTTGTCGAAACGTCTTATTTTAACATGACAGTGTTAACAACAACATGGGCCAGTCTCTTTATACTCACAATCTTCCTTTCCATTTTCAGAAACTTTATTTTACTAACATTTATAACGCTATTATTGAAAAATATATTTAAATGAATGAACGTGTGGCTGTACTATTTGTGCAATGGTACTACCTCCAATCCTATGACTCGTATATTCCTTTGGCAATATCATGGGTAAGTGTTTGGGCTTTTATCTTGCAGGAAGAACAAATTGACGTTGTGTCACAAAAGGAAATATAATACCAACATGAAAAGTTGCGGTTTAACAAGTATATGTACGCAAAATATATACATCGGATTTGGTCGCGGGAAAAACAGAATCAGTATGCCTAAATTCATATTATGGCCGTTAGTGATTTATCTATAATGATGATTTTTGCTATGGCTGTTTGTAGCCATTTTTTACCCTTACTTAATGCCGGTAGGTTGATCTGTTTGCTTGTACTTTCTTCAAATGGATATGTAAAGGTTTTCTGCCATGTTCGAACAACAGGCTCAGTTGGTAAACCGTAGGGCCTGTTTAGACACCTAAGTTCAAACTTCACAGGGAGCTTGATTTTACCGATCGTGTGGCTTGTCAGAGTAAAAATGTGTTTGTCAGCATTTCATTTGAAGGAAAACTGCTTAAAAAGTGAAAAAATTAAAGAGTCTTCCTTTCCGATATATAAATATTCCTGCCTTCTGTGCCTACTTGTGTAAAAATTAACGAAATCGATTGAGAAACGGCAAAGTAATTTGTGCTTGAAGTTTTGTCGACTGGAAACAAGGTTTAGTCGTAATTGTGTTACAGTACTTACTGAAGCGTGTAGGGTAAACACGTCGTTGGAAAAAGAGAGAAAAAAACAACATTTTATTACTGGCGCTGGTGGATAATGGCCCCGACGGTTTGATGCGGCGTTCATCAGTGCGGCTATTGTTTTAACTGCACATAAAGATCATACGCACATCACTCATTAATCATTCATGTCTTCCGTCCGTCCACGTGCGTCAACTCTCTCATAGGCCTGGCGTTGTAACGTCATTTATGACGTGCGAAGAATAAAGTTGCTTAAACTTAATGTTGGTATTGCTACATTTATATGTTAGATTACTTTTCATCAGGTAAAAAAACAAACAAACATAAAATTGTATTTTTCTGACGTTTTCACCGGAAGAACGAACAGATTAGCAATTCATTTTGTTGCCTGCTGGTGTTTAAAGCCTATTTTCAGTTTACTCTTATTTTTAGTTGGTTAATATTCACCCGTAACTTCTGCATCCCCGCAGAACTTTTCTGCAATAGAAGGATAAGGAGCATGAAAAAATACCAAATAAATAGCATTAATGCATAATGCAGCTCGCCAATATTATGGCTCTTTTTGCGCATAAATAGCATTAATATTATGAAAAAAATAAACGTAACTAGCCAACATTAAATCGTTTTGCTTGGGGTTAGTATTAGTTGTACAAAAAAGGAAAAAATAATACGTTTAATTGGTATTTTACCAAAAATTTGTCACACTAAAATCGCATTTCCCTCGTAATTGCTGAACGTGAGAAGCGTTTGACCTTTCATAAACAAAAATACTCAGGTTATATCATAGGCTTTGGATAGCTCTATGTCAAGGGTGGCCTAAAATTGACAATGCACTTGTCTTCTATATCACACTTATCTGATCCTATTTCAATATAAATTGGATTGTCGGTGCTCGGGTGGTATCATAACTCGATTGTATTTTCCACAGTTATATATAATTGATGCTTGAAGACATTTTCTTAAATAAAACTAACGTTTGGCTGAGACCTAAGATTAAATTTTGTGTCGTCACAATGGGGATGACGTGGGTTGCCAGGAAGGCGGGTTTCGGTTAAAGTTGACAAAGTCGATACGTAAAGCAAGAATCAAATCTTCAGGTGATTCGAAACAAAAACGGTCTTTTGTGCGACATTTTACTTTATCCAATGAAAACAATCATCTTGGAAATTTTGTTGTTTTGTCTCCGAATAGATTTATGTCCTCGTTTAATGCTCATGGGATATCGGAGAGTGACCATCCGGGACAATTGCATCCAGACTGAAATGTCGAAATATTCATTTCTACATAAAAGGTGGAAATTTTAATTTAGAGGTTGGGTACTTTTTGGACACAAATGGTCGCTTTGCAAATAGTATCATAATGATAATGACAATACCTGTCAACACTTTCGCGAAACAAGGTAAAATAACACTACATAATATTTTAACATGAAATCATAATTCGCTTGCCGCGTCGCGAATAAACCCATCGCCTAACGAAGTAAGCGTATGTAGAGATTACCGACCCCTGGTTTAGTCGTGCAAACTATTGAGACAACAACAACAGTTTTGGCCGCGAATTTGCCTTTTTCCTTTTACTACTGCACAGCGGGAGTTTGGATCAATTAGTAGAATGAGGTGATTCCCAATCACGCTGTAGTGATTATTCGTGGTTGATAAACTGCAGAGAATGTACATAGTATCGTGCAACCAAGTGGTGAAGGTTAAATAATAAATGTCAGGTTTTGATTGAAATGTTGTCTGTATGTGCATCGTTGTACACGAATCCCATACCTAAGTTATATTTATTGCACTGTGGGATACTTAAATGTCCTACATTGACCCTATTCATTTTTGGCAAGGACATTTGAACTCTGTTAGGTGAGGGTTCTACAGCGACAAATCAAAGCACAAAGGTTTTCCCAATGCCTTCTACACGCGGATTAGTTGACAAAACAACACTGTGCTTTTACAGTTCACCGGCTGCTATGCACTTTTCAGCGAGGGAGTGTAGGTTGAGACGTTCTGTATCTGGCAATTGTGTGTATTTCTTGTTAAAAGTTTCAGAGGCGATTTGACAGACCTTTATCTTGATTTAATCTATGAATAGACGCACAAACTTATGATAGTAATATTGGTCTTAAACGAAACATTAATAAGCCTATATTTCAGTTTTTGTTTTTATCAATTAACGTCAATTTCTCGCGGATCGGAATTCTTAGAATGTAAAGTAAGTTTTAAGTAAAAGCGCGCGACTATTAAATCGGCATATCGTATACGAAGCGAAGACGATTACCAATGTGACATTTGTATATTTACGTATCTCGTATCCGTGTGAATGGTAAACCACACTGGGGATAGAAGTCTTGCTAGGACAAATTTAAAAAGCACAGAGTAGATGTAAATTTGTTTAAATTTATGTTTGTATTTTACTTTGGAATATATTTATCTTTTTTCATCAAAATTCCACCGCGCAATCATGAGCATCACGTGATTGTAAAGTCGTTCGACTTGGATTTCAGTTATTGGGAATGAAAAGTAAAACACAGTGTAAAAAAAATCAATGAATGAAACGTCACTAATTTGAATTGGGAAATTCAAAACCGGATAAGGTTACGATGCATTGTATTCATGCAAAATAGTAAACTTTGCCTAAATAACAGGCCATGTAGCGAGTCGGCTTTTAGCAGTGTTGGACATCGCAAAACCCCAGTGTTTGCGCTTATTGATTTTGAAAAGCTAATCATGGCGAGCCCACTGTTTGACGGCATTTTGCTCGGAACTTGTCAAAGTTGCCGCTCCCTGGTCCCATTTTGGCGTTGGCGACCCATCTGTGCGCAGTGGATCAGTATCAGAGATTTTCTAGGAATATTCCCAACTAATAGGGTAAAATTTTCCGCATATTGTCTGTCACAGTACGAGAACTGCAGCCCACAATGTTGTCGGTCCACCAAACAAACCGAAATAATCTCCAATAGTTCCATAAGTCAACGCGTTGTTCTGTGGTCGGGGCTAACCTTACCAAGAGGGGCAATGACGGACAAAGGCTGCATATCATGTTTCAAATTCCAGCCACTTGTACGCGTGTGTGTCGGTTTTTCAACGGAGTGCCGACAGCTCGTGCATGTAGTTGTATAACCGCAACACGGCTACGGGCAAAAACAGCGTGGGACAGTTTTGTGTTTATCAGGGAAATGCTTGTTCTCAATTTATTGCTTGTATGTATTTGGAATTATGAAGAATGTGTATTATGGAAAGACGTGCGATAAATATCTTGTTGAAAATAAAGGTATTCGGTTAACAACGTAAAGCAAATTTACTGGAACGCCACGTTTCGATTTCTTTCAGTTGTTTCGCATTGACAATGATTGTGGATGCAATCGAAACGTTTGCTGATGAATTTCAGAGCAGTTATTTGGTCTATAATGTGTGTCTTGACAATTCTTTTTATCCTGTTGAATGGAAACCTATATTTTGGGTCACAACTCTTGAAAACTGCCGAAAATTGGTCCGTTTTTGAAACCCTCCCAGAGCGTCTAGCTCAGATATTCTAATTTGTTTGCAGATGGTACGTAAGCGCGGCCCAGGAAACCTAATATCCCTGGGTTTCCCACGTGTCCGCGTTTTTCCCCAAACGTGGAGTTGGTTTGACTCAAAAGCAGTTCGGCAGTGATAGGTGGCCGACATACCCCATTCCATGCGAAAGGAAGTAAACGCTCGGGTTCGCGTGAAATGCAAAGAAAAATCGATCCGTTAACGCGAGATCACCGACTTTTGATATTCGAAAAGAGGAGAAATGTCTCGCACGTGTCTCGACTTTTTCATTGTGAAGCGATAATTACAATTCGGAGTTTTAGGTTTGTGATGCTCCAGTGCACTTCAATACAGCTGAGTTTTATGAATTTTACTGAGTCGTGTCAACTGCATTGGCCTTAAAGCATGGTAAGGTTGTTAAAAATGAATTTTGATACCTTGCTTTGCCTCAAACCTATACTGTAGAGGAGGTGCAGACAGACGCCCCCAGACACTTGGTATGGATAAATTGAACTTGGACTTGTATTTGAACTTTGGAACGTGTTTTGTCGAGTTGCAGAAATGCCGCAGGTCGACGCTGCCACCGCCTAAATAAGCCAGCAGAGCGGATCCTCAGAGACCAGGTGCAGCATGTCGTCATTCCGTTTACCGTGCCAGATGCTTTGCACGGGATTTTGGTTGCAAGGGGTCGATCCTAACTTAGTTGCAGTGTGATGTGTGTAGCTTTAACGTCATTTTGTTGCAGGGGTAGCATTGTAACTACAATGATAAAGTTGGGAGAGTTGTTGCCCAAGTGTTTTATGAACATTTGCTACTTGTCACAGTTAAGTGCTTGACTATACAACGTTAGAAACGTCATCGACTGAATGCCCGTAATATCTTTATTGTATGTTTCGTTTGTCGTTTTTGACAAAATACTTTGGTAGAATGGAAATACTAATCATTGGATTTTAGCCTCTTCACATTTCGTTGAGCTTGGAACCGCACAATGACTACATGTGGTTCATCTTACAGTGGACATGTACATGTAACTCGTGATTTAGAACAATTCTATCGTGAAGTTTTCAACCAATTTCACAGTTGATTTGGTCGGCATTTTTCGCCGCTTTATAAGCTGGGTCCCTTGGCTGTTCAGGCCATGTCAGTTTTATTAAATCTATCCAGCACCAGACAGTAGCAATGTGCGAAGCAGGATTTTCGAAATCACATGGTTTTATTCCATATTAAAGGAGTAAACTACTTGTTATTTTGTTTAATTAACAATCACTAAAATACATCAGGGTAACAGGAAGCATGTCAGATAGTCAGTTACAGTTGATGTATTCGAAACTGTTGTACCAGAAAGAAGCCAACTTTAGACTCAAACAGCTCTCGCATTCAATTCGGAATGGCAGGAATATCAATGTTTACAATTGTCTCGTGAGTGAGTCATCCAACATTCCGTCTTGCGTAGCCGGGGTTTGTTGTTCGCTTTTAACGTTCGAGTGACGTTGGCGACCATGCTTGACCGGTAGGCGTAACATACAGCTATTGTCGGTTCAACCGCGCACGTGTAACGTGTTCAGTACTGAGATCGGTAATCCATCTTTTCGGGCCGCATGTGGCTCTTTCACTCTCTGTTATGACTCCTTGGAGACGGCAAGCACATGAAGAAACAAAATGTATTATGACAAGAAACTTTCCAAACCTATAAAGACCCTAATTATGTGTCCAGTGCGTTGGTGGGTCAAAATAATCGCTACCAAGTTAGACATTTCGGCTCGCAAAATGTACAAATGGTTCTTGCATCCAAAAGGCTACGGACATCTGGTATGGTGTAAATGTTGCAGGAATATGTATAATAGTGTTGTTTAGAGGTGATGTTTCGTGCTTTCAAGCAGTGAATACACCTCGTTTGCTTCGTTTTGACGTTTTGTTGCTTTATATTGAAATGTTTCAGCTCTTTCATATTTGCATCTGTACTTGAATGAAAAGTGGTGGTGAAAGGTCGTAAATGCTTTCAGCTTCCTTCAAATTGTGTTTCAAGTTCAACCTTTGCACGATCTATTCTACAAAATGAATTACCGGAAATAGAATGCTTGGTGGAAGGCCTTTACTACCTTTCACTACCACCTTTCATTCAAGTACAGATGCAAGTTTCTATTACATTTTATTTCCCTTGGTAAAAACCAAACGCTAACCCAGTACCCATATGCCATCTGTCAGCAACAACAATTTTAGTATGGCTGGCGAGATTCAATTGGTTAATCAAACTTAGTTATTGCCTTCTCGCAGCGAAAAATGAATTACTGGCGGAAGGCGGTAAACGCTCTGGTTCACGCCAGAGAATAACCATCACACCAATGCTATACAGCCATAACACTGTGATGCTTTTGCAAATAAACACGCCTTTATTACCGACAAATACCTAGGGGTTTGGGACGTGCCGATTTCTAAAACAATTTGATACGGACAATATTCCAAAAGAAAATTGTACTTTATGGGAAAAAGTCACTATGGCATCAAAAAGCATCGTGCCTATTTGATCGTATTATATTTTATGTGCGTAAAACTTGGGAGTTGATCATAGGAAACAGAAAAGCCAGAGTTAGTATGCTAATCATAGCAGAGCAAACGTTTTGAATACTGTGTGTTTAGTATCAGTGTTATATTTTACAAACATTTGACTGTAAAAAGCTATGTGAACTTTCACGGGTTCGTCATACATTTGTTGAGTTAATAAGGTTATGCCCGGGAATCAGCAGCGGACATGCATGAATCACTATGTGGGTGATATGCAGTTCAAATCATGCCGTAACTATTTACCACTTCCCTTTGAGCGATAAAGTGCATTCCGAGATAAGGCCAGATATTAAACCTAATTCTCGGCACAACAAATAAATCGTTTTCTGGGCTTTCAAATTCTGTAGAAGTAAATGCAGATGAAAATCACACGTGTCGCCTACGCACGTGGGAGCGTCAGAACGTAATGACGTGTTTGACCTTACTCGCACGTGGTTGTCCATCTTATCTCTCAAAACATCTGCATTCATTAATACGTTGCAACGCAAAGCGGTTTAAAGGAAAGTGTTCAAAATATTTTCATTCGACCAATAATAAAGGTTACCTGGCCGGTTTTTAAAAACAAATTATCCAGTAATTTTGATATTGCAGGAAGGTATTTTAAAATTAAAATCCCTTTATCATGGCCTATGGGTTCGCGCAACCACTGCAGATCCCCTTTAAAACGCAAGTTCTGAGAACTAGTCAAATGTCAACGTGCAGTAAATTATTGCGGAATGATTTAGAATTTAGCTAACTTTTGTTGTGAGTCACATTCGCACATGACCTTTGTTCTCAAATCGGAAAACGAGCGTAAATCACGACCTGGTGCTAAACCTCGCTGGATAATCGCATATAAATGGCACTGACGTTCATGATTCGCCCCAGTGAGAGTTTCAAGACCGTTACGACGAAGCTCTTAAAACTTTCAGGGAGACTGCTTGCGTTTTAGAGACTGATTGGGACAGCAGTTGTTGGTCGTTAGTTTGGATTTGTGTTACCGTGCTTTTGCAATTGGAACTTCGAAGACTGAATTTAATGCCACACTCGTTATTGCATCCGAAACTTGTGATAGAAACTTTCAGTTAAGTTTGTGCATCAGCAAGTGATGCATTGTCAAAACGTTGCAAAACAAATGTTTAACTTTGTTATTTTTAGGTTATTTTAAGTGACTTTAATAAAGGAAATGATGCTTTGGGTTCTTCTGGTAGCAGCTCAAGTCATGACTGCCATTTCCCGTGCAAATCATGCTCTCGGCAATACACAAGGTAATTTATTCGCAAATTTGCTTTTTAATTTCATTATGTTCAAAATCACACATTTTTCACGAAAGTTTTACGATAAGAATGGTTCCTAAATTTTTCCAGAATCTAGCCCTCTAGTTGGCATTGTACTCTATCAGCGACACCAATTTATTTTGATAATAAGTCAATGTTATGAAACTGTCAGAAGTTTCAAATTGAAGTCAGGAGGCGAAATAGATTTTTCAATATTGTTGTTAAATCATTTTGAAACTTCTGATAGTTTCATAACATTGACTTAGTTTCACGATATTTATTTTGCTTTTCTACTTTTGACGTCATGATTTTCCATATAAACATAGAGCCGAATGTCATTGCGAAGAATTTGCGAGTCAACACGCTCGACTTGATTCAAACGCTCTACTGGGATCCTGCGGAGACGACTTTAGCCAAAATGGATGGAGACGACCGTCAACGCTACACAGTCTACTACGCAGAGATAATCTCGTAATTCTACTGGTTATAAAATTAGAGATGCCGTTGATTAGACAAAAATATTCCTTGCCTGGCCGCTTGGTGGGCAGAGATTCAATCGCAGTCAGTTCAAAAAAGGAAAAAAAAAACACTAACCTGTTTGTGTCTAAATTAATTTCAAATTAATCTTCTAAGGTTTTTAAAATTTCATCAACCAAAAATGTGAGGAAATTTAGAAAGCGCTTTAACTGTAAATTGAGTCAATTAATTTCCATATACCATGTTCTTGATGCAGAGACGAAGAAGGTGCAGTCAGTTTAGATGACCTTTCATGGACAAAAGTGGAAAACTGCGTTGACGTCATCACAACCGTTTGCGTCATAGAGGTGTTCTTCATTCCGATTTCAGTTTACGCACTATGGGTAACAACCAATCACCGCAACATCACCGATATGACGTTAGAAGATTCTCGACCTGACGTCATGCAGTATTCAACCTACACTGAACGTAAGTTTTTGTTGAACCCAAGGTAGAATGTTGGTGGATTCCGACCAGTGGCGACGCTTACAGCATCTCGCAAATCGCTGTACCATGCACTGTACTGTCTGTCGCACGTAATTTAAAATCAACATTTGGTTTGGACACTGGTGGCGATACAGAACACTCACGTGGTTTAAATACGGAGCACAAGGTCGAGCCCCCGACCCACATACCAAGATAAAACCTGATCGGGATTCGTGCCCAGGACATCCTGGTTTCGAATCCCGATGTGATAAAAAAATATACGGAGCATCAGGTTGTTAATTGCCAAATAGCGAACACTATATCCTACAACATGTCTTCTAAATGGATCTAAGACGTTGCCCAAATGAAGCAGGCAGTTTTGAAAGTTATACATTTGTTTTGGTGAGACCGCGGTCAGTCTGTATCCCAGTGATAATTATTGCCTGAGTATGTTTTATCATTATGAATATGCGGAAATCTCTCTTCAAAATTAAAATTAGGGCAAGAAATCAACACTGAGCTGCCAATGATTTTTTTGGAGGTTCAGCAATTTTAAAACGGCGTAGTTCTCAATATATAACCATGTCTATTTTTATTTTTCCCTATAGTAATTTATGAGACCCTGGAATTCTCCGCCCCTCGGTTTCAAGCACACCGAGACAAGAACAAGGTCGACATCCAGTTCGAACAAATACAAATGGATTGGTGGAAGAATCGAACGATGGGAGAAATAGTTAAATCCAGTATTGGCGAGTGGCCGACAAACGTAATTGCTTATTACAGCTGCGCTGAAGTGAACCAAAATATTTGCACAAGGAAACACGGAGAGGTAGAAATTTATTGAATTTTAATAAATTTAATTTTTCCTATAACATCTGAAGTTTTTCTGACCTCAGTTATGGGTGGAACGCTGATCAGGTTTTGTGATATGTTGGTCAGTCCGATGTCGCAAACCTCCCACTGAAAATATTTGTTTTTCACAGTGGTTGGCTTAGAACCCAGGATATCCTGGCCACGAATCCCGATTAAATTTATTTCAAAGCGACACCTCGCGACAATGTTTGAGATATTTTGCTTCGCGACACGTGTTGTCACATTAATTGGGCAATGGCGAACTTTTTGCACCGAAAACGACTCATAATAACCTCGAATTATTGACCCAGGTCAACTACAAGTCGGATTCGACGAAATTTTACCACGTCAAGCTTGTCACGACTGTGGAAGACAGCGCCACCTTGTGTATCGATGTACACGTCCATGTGGATGAAGGCGTGGGAGATTTTCTTAGCAACCAAACTACGGTTTGTCACTTTACCTAATGTTTTATTAATATTTGTCTTGTATTGTTTCGGTCATGAACTTGTTTGTATTTAGATGTGTTTCCCGCCGGATCTGCCACTTGGAATAACGTAAGTTCTAATACCTCACAACAAATCAAATCATAATATTTGTATATTGCACAAACAAAAACTACGCGGACGAACCAATAAGAAATGAATTGACATGGACACCGATAAAACCATTCTGTAAATCTCCAGGACAAATGTAGCCCACATAGCTGATGTAAAATTCATTTGCAAACGTTTCGGTCGTATCTACAATCATTCTCAAATAATACTCAATGTTTGCAAATGAAATCACCTATATTGACTAAATTGCATGTCCGAAAAAATATTTGTCTTCAAGGTCATCGAGGCAACCTTGACAATTAAACTTTCAAATTACGTTCGACCACATGCCAATTATGAATGCACTGCTTGTGGAAAAACTACGCGAACTAGCAGGCAGGCTATGACGTCACAAAAATGTGCATGAACTCCATATTGTGGTGCTTTGAACACCAAGTGTATTTTCCAACGTATTGGTGTAACGGAATACATAAAACATTAAATTCAAACACTAAATTCGAACGGTATGAACAATTTTTTTCCACTTCCGTGTCTCTGAGATAGTATTCGTTGCTCCTTGCCGACACCACGCCGTTGTGATTAAATGGAGACTCCACCAACAGGTGGCGCTGTATTGTAGATTTCCCAAAAAGCCCGTGGGTCCTGTGCATAAAAGGCCGTATTAGTGGTCATATACGAAGCATACTAGATTTTATATTGCAAGTGATGGAACTGTGATGCAATGGTCGCGCACCAATCGTTTTCAAGAACAGTATGAGTGGCGACATCACTCTAAAAATACTGAAGTTGAAAACAGTTGTTGCCGACCCGTGCGGTAGGGCTTAAAACATTGAACAACGAAAAGATCATTTTCTGTGCAATTTGTTTACTTTGATTTGAGCGACAGCAATAAATAGCTAAGGTAATATGTGTTGGCTTTGACCCCTTGTCTATTTGCCCTAGATATTGTAATGTCATTGCCTGAACTCTACGACTATTACGCATTTTTAATGCAAGTTGTATTGCAGAACTTTGCACTTTTCAACAGTCCCCCTCTTATTCACTCAACCCGCCGTAAACTGGATCGCGCAATCGAGTTTCACATTAAAAAGCTCGACAGCACTTGCAACATAACAAAAGCCTATACAAAACTAGCACTCAATACAATAAAAAGCCACCAGTAAACTTTTAAGCGACCGTCTGGATTAGTTACAAACCACAACTGGTATTTTCAGCATACTAAATCTATCGCGTGGCAACAATAGCCGCAGAATTTCTACAAACCTCAGCGGAAGATCATTTTGCGGGAATTTAAGTATTAGGGGAAGTTTGATGCGACTCAGCAAATCTTTCAGTTTGCTGCACATTTGGCGGTTTTTAGGCTAACTGGCCATCAGGATTTTTACTAGCTCCCCAAGATAACAAATATTCGTATACGTTTTAAATGCCATTATGCAACACAAATAAAACTTGTTCGAAATTTCAATTAACCTGTTCTTCTGGCACAATTAAACGGTTGAAGAAGCCAAGCTGAATAGCAGGCGAAACGTCGGTGAATATAAAAAGTATAAGTTTAATTTTTCCAGGAGAACAGATTAATTAAAAATAGAATATGCCTTGCAGCAACAGCAACACAATATTGAATATACATTGAAAGATACGTTACACAGTAACTTGCGCCAATCAAGGTGAGCAAGATATTTGCCAACGTATTCATAACGAAAGCTCGTTTTATAAAGAATCAAGGTTATAACAATGGTTTTTCCGTTTTTCTTTAGTCCCTTCGTCGTATCATCCGGAGCTCTGCTTCTGCTGTTGATTATTTTCTCTTATTGTTTCTGTAAACGAAACGGCAAGAAGATCTGCTGGAGGGCGCTAAAGATACAACACATAGAAATCCCCAACACCGTGGTAAGTTGTTTGTTTTTTTTGCCCCGGTGGTTGTTGGTAACGGCCCAAAATCTATTGCAAAATATGTGACGTTTTTTCTTTCCATTGATTCTAAAAGTGTCCATCCCGCATTCTGCCGCTGCGATGGCCGTCGCCGGGTTTTTATTACGGGAAACTGTCAAAGTCGTGGAATTTTCCCGACGTGATTGCGTTTTCCTATTGTCCGGTCTGAAGGCAATCAGAATGCCTCAAATGTTGCTGAGGTTAACTTAACCAACTCCTACACTCCATATGTTTTAATATAGTTTTTTTGCCATCTTACTGGTACAGTTTATTACAGTACAACACTGTCTTGCCTCTGCATTGTAAGTAGAAATATCCATCTCTTGGGCGTAAATATGCACCTGTTGTTAGGAAACAAACTCTCAATGTTTTGGTTTTTCCAAACATACTTTGTGTGGAGTATACACAACATTCTAAGGGACACAAGCCCTCACCATAAACACTTTCTGCTATCTTTTACAATTTCGGTGCTCATTTTATGGCAATTAAAATGCTCGTCACTCATTAGAGAAAGGTGACTACGTTAAGTACGCTGGACAACAAGTACTACCATGTTATATTGGCATAAGCAATTAATCGTATACGGAATAATTCATGTTTGGTTCCAATTCATTTGTGCGTCGTGTGTTGAAAAAGTCATTAACAAAATTGAACTTTCGCCCAGGATGAAATATTACGTGAAAGGCCGAATGGAATGACCTTCAACCAACTTGTAATGGACGAAGCAGCCGAAGAATTCCAACCACTCTCAATCGGCTCCAACTCTTTTCACAACGACGTCGTCGCCGTTTACCCTAGCGATGACGTAACGTCGGTTAACGGGGAACAGGTTTTGCAGCCAATGGAGGAATCCTACGACACGGCGAGCATCGACACCCAGGAAGTTGAAAGTCAGCAGGCGTATCTGAAGATCACTGACTTAAGGAATTTCTCGTCGTATGAAAATGACGTATCCACACCAGTGACGTACAGCGAGGTGTTGTCAACAGAGACCGAAAGTGGAACTTCCAGTGCGGGTTATATTACTCTATCTGAGCACGTAAATACCTGTGTCAACAATAATAACTTCAACATGGACGGTACAAAACGAAGCCACGTGTGTTCGGAGGATTGTGGATACGTTGAAAAAGAGAACTTTCCGTTAAGAAACCCGTGTGCTTCTCCTTAAATGTTGGTGTAAATCCCCGGCTGTATTTGTATTGAAAGCAAGTTTCTTGGCGAATTGTTACATACTGCACACAAGGAATGCTATTTTTGAACCGTGTATATCGTTTTTATGTTGCAGTCCCATGTTGGGGAAAAAAGTATCTGACCTTTGCCCAATATTTAATGCTATTGTAGCGGCCTCCATCACTACCTTTACCGTTCCCTTTACCGCTATAGTATAGCGAACCGGACAGATTGCCTTCTTTCTTTTACTCTCGTCGCTCGTGGCTTGTTCGCCCATTGTGTCATTCAATCTTGATGTACCTCGAATAAACACCTCGCTACACTATAACCAATTGTATTTATTGCTCTCGTAAGCCAAGCTCACGGTTAGAGATTATGGAAAATCTTATTTAACCAAACGATTTGTTTTTCTGCTGTCAAACAGAAATTGAGAAAAGAAGACTTTCCCATAAAACGAAAAGTAATCTTTGTCAATGTGTACAGATATTTTTTGCTGTTGTTGTTGTTGTTGTGTGTTGTTATTTCGTATACGCGCATGCTCTTTAAAAGAAACGTGAGGCAGCAGAAGCTTTGAAGTGTAGTGCTTGTAAAACTTTTCATGTACAAAAGTTCACCAAAATTTATTTTATACCAAAATTTCTCTACAATTTGTAAATAAATTTCGTGTTGGTAAAATTACATTGCCTTCGACTTATGCCTCCTCACCGTGGTTTGGCTGACAAATCGGAAGATACTTTTACACCGGGCCACAAAGTTTTTTCCAAACTTGATCCACATATAGGCCTATGTAACATATAAATCTGTGCGAATATTAACGCTTCGATTTCGTGTAGTATTTCAAGTTAAATTTACAAACAAAAATAACAGAGGGTGGCCCTGTTTACACCTAATCATTAAAATTTGCACAGATTTATGTTTTACACAGACTTATACGTGGATCAAGTTTGGGAAAAACTTTGTGACCCGGTGTAGTAGTATTTTCCGAACAAATCGTTGATTTCTATGACACCACGAGACTAAACTTCCTCGGGGGCTTTCCCAAATTCCCAATACAAAGCAGCTTGTGAAAAAAAACTTTTCAAATAAAAAGGTTTATCAAATTTAGAAATATTGGTATGTTGGTTATACATGCCAAAGTCAGTTAACTTTTGTTTAAAAGTATCCAATGTACGGTACTTGTTCATCGCAAAAACGTAAGTTTTGTTGTCTCTGAACTGAAAAAAATTGAGATATTTAAAGTTGTATCTACAACAAAACATACAAACCATATTTTGACACGGTTAACGGTAAACAAACGTATGTGAGTTTATTTTCATCTAAGTAAATTTGTTTTTCTTTTGATTTAAAAAGTTAACCTTTGCAAATTAAAGTGAGAATGTAAGGTTATATTCTTTCTTATAACTTGTCACAGAATGGAAACTAAAGCTGTTGCAAAGTCTATGCTGGATGATGATGAACTATGTAAAGGCACAGGTGTGTCACGTATTTTTTGTGTCAAACTCTAGAACTGTATGCCACAAATAAACTTTCCAATCTGGACTGTATGTTGCAAATTCATTTACGGGGTGAGATATTGTTAAAAGCAGAAATTACCCTCGTTTTCACAACAAATATATATATAGTGACAAAATTTTATTTTGTGCAAAAATATTTACGAGTCAGCAAATCAGCGCAATCTATATCTTTCCAATTAGGCATTTTCACATAATCTAAATTTAGTTGTGCCTGGATTATATTTGTGTTCAATTTTCTCTTCCAATTCTAGCAAAGTTACAAAATTATATTTTTTTGTTAGAAGAGAAAAGAAAATCTGAAGAATGCCTAAATGGGAAGATTACATTAGAAGCAAAACGACAAAAAATTGACCCAGACAAGGCACTTGCTTGTGACCAGATCAAGGGTTTAAGCAAAAATAAGAGGCGGAAAATAGTAAAACAGTTGTGCCATGAAAGACATTGGCAAAAGACAAAAGGAAAGCCTTTACATATCTTATACAGCCGGACTGGTGGCACTGGAGAGTTGCAGGTTGACTCGGAATACTATTTTGAGAATGGACTTCGCAAAGTTAAACCATATTTCTTTGATTTCAATACATTTTGCAAAGGTAACATAACTTAATATACACCAATAGTGTCTTTGTTAATTACTATGAGAATTTCAAATTAAAAAACACTTTTTCTTATTCAAAGCATATTTGTTGATATTTTAATATATTTGCCTTTAATGTGGAAAAATAAAGTCATCTGGTTAAAGGAGAGACTTATATAATTTGCCAACATGTCCAAACTATTACATACATGGGATTGTAACCACATTATTTTAATACTGTAGCACAAGATCTGTTGTTAGCAAGTTTTTAAATTTCAGGTAGATGGGTTGGAAAAACATTATCTGAAGTTTACAGTACAGAGTTCCGTCTTTATCCATTTGAATATTATCAAAAACTAAGGGAAAAAGGAAGAATTTTGCTTAACCTGGAGACTGTGGGAAGTTTTGATGTTGTTATTAAAGATAATGACATGCTTACATCAAGGTAGCTTAAGTTTTTCTGAAAACTTGTTCACACTAAAAGCGTATTATCTATAATAATATTGGAATAATAGACTTGTGATGCTAAGGGTTTTGCTACCATTAATGATCTTACATATAAAGATATTTAAAAATAGTTTTCCATTTCAGAATTCATCGCCACGAAGGTGCAGTGGTCGATGCCCCAATAGAAATCATAGAAGATAATTCTAAATTTTTGGTGGTCGACAAACCTTCCAGTATTCCTGTACATCCGTGTGGAAGATATCGCATGAACTCTCTGGTGTTTCTGCTTCAAAATGTAACAAAGCACTTTGGAAATCTGTAAACTATGTAAATGTTCATGCAGCTATATGCAAAGTCACCTTAAAGTACACAATATTGCGGTAATAGCCTTGTCTTTGTGTACAAATATATGCATGGGTTAATCAAATAAAGCCTCTGACTTTGTTTGTCAATAAGAAATGTGAAAGTGGTCTGTGGTCTAATTTGTTGGCCTGTATTTGCCGTGTTGTGTTAAAATTGCACACTTCTGACCCAGATCAAAATGGTAATGTTTTTTTTTTATTTTTGTTACAGCAATATGGATACAAAAACCTGTCTGGTTGCTACAGAATCGATCGACCTACATCTGGTCTGGTTATGTTTGGAAAAACCAAGCAAGTGGCCGGAAAAGTTCATTCATTAATTCGACAAAGAAAGGTATCGTCAGTTTCTTTTATTATCAGTTATCAATGAAAATTTTTTTTTATTAGTTTGAGTTTTTGTTTTGCGTTAAAACTATTAAAAAACTTGTACTGTGATACTTACTAATCATATGGTAATGTTGTATGCTGTCACTGGATTCTAGTTGTGTTATTTTAGTGAAAACTACTGTTTGATTCGATACATTAGAGACAAGTACCTTCAAAAACGTCATTTATTTAGGGGCTGTGAAGTAGGCACTGTGACCATTACCTGTCACATAAGGCATTAAATTTATTTGTCACTCATTTTCATTTACACTCTCAAATATAGTGTGAGCAGGATGCTATCAATCCATTGACTAATTGAAGTCACATGTTTAACATAATATATTTTGGACAACTTTGGCTGGAAATAAGTTACATTGCCATTTTAGGTTGAAAAGGAATATCTGTGCAAAGTGGTGGGGGAATTCCCTGAAACAATAGAATGCCGACAACCAGTGACGAACTTTAACGAAAAACTTGGATTCCAAGTTGCGTGGGAAGTGGAAGGTGCAAAGTCTAAAGATGCATGGACGATATTTGAAAGAGTCCGCACAGATGGGGAGACGAGTGTGGTTCTGTGCAAACCCAAATCTGGTATTGATTTCTTTTTCTGTACAAAGTCATCAGAAAATGTTGTTGTTGTTGACAACTATGAGTTTGTTTCTAAATTCAATCCTTCCAATCAATTATTATATACCATACAGGAATTAACAGATAATTTTCTTCATGAATAATTTATTGTGTCCTTTATCGAGCAACAGACAGCTTATTATTAACCTAATATGTGTAATCAGTGCAGCTTTGGTGTGACTTGGTTATACAATTTAAACATGTGCTTGATTTTAGAATAATTCTTAGAGTTTTGCTTGAAAAAGAAAAGCTTTGGTTTATACTATCCACATTCATCAAACAGGTCGAACACATCAGATCAGAGTCCATCTACAGTATCTCGGTTACCCGATAGTAAATGATCCCGTTTATAATCACCATTCCTGGGGTCCGGAAAGGTTTGGGTTGGGCCCGGTGACCAAAGACCTCGACCAGATTGTACTCGAGCTCACTTCAAAATACGACTTCAGGCAAAACCATGTGAGTGAAAAAGATGAAACCTTTCAACAATCAAAAGACGATGAACTCAAAAAGTCAAAAAATGAACAAGTGGTGCCATCTTGTGTTACAACGCCACTTAGTGTCCATATTGAAAATACTTCAGAAGGCTTGGACGGTGGTGACAGCGGCGTATCAACTCATATCAAACCGGAACAATCAAATAAAGATAACAGTTCTTGCATTCACCCTTCCGAGGAAAGCAATAACAAAGGTAGACTTGGGCAATACAATATAGGTGGTGGAAAATGCAAAAACATCCCTAATGTTTAATAAGGAAAAGTTAAAGCTTGAACTACTAATTATTGAGGTACGCTGCTTAACATAATAATATTTTAGTTGGTTTCGCAGTCACTATCCACTTGATGTCTTGTGCTTAATTAATTGTCCAGACTCGGCATTTATTTTAGCACCCATAGATCATTTAAGCATAAGGCAAACAAACTTTCAGAAAATAGCTATTGCAAAGCGTACGTTAAATTGTTTTTTTAGAAGACAATATTGACCAATCAGGACCATCAAAGGAAGTTCCTGTCACAAGCAAAAGTACGAATGAGGTGGACGAAGCTTCGTCCAAACCCGACACCAACTTATGGGAAAAGGTTGAGGATTGCCCGGAGTGTTTAAACCCGTCCATTGAACCCAAGCCAGAAGACCTCGTCATGTTTTTACACGCGTACAAATATAAGAGCGAGGAGTGGGAATTCGAAACGAAACTTCCTCAGTGGGCAAAATAAATTTCACTGATACCGATATCCACTACCATTTTGTTATACTTCAATCTATATGTTGACTGTAAAGAAATAGTAATACGTAATTAGTTGGAATTGCATTCGAAAGCTGCATTTATTTACGTACAATCATAAACAACGATAAAAAAGCAGTGCTGATCTATTTAGGTGAGCACATGTTACGGAAAAAGGTAACAACAGATTGTAAACTTCATTCCAAAACGAACTGTTTTAACTTTAATTTTCCCAACGGCAGGCTGAATATAAGTAATTGCATGTTGAATATAATCTAGATATTCTACACCGTGATTTAAATGGCCATTTTCTCGACTACGTAATTCCCAGTAGCCTACAGTGCCCAAAATACGTACATTGCGTATTGTGAAACTGGTTTTGTTATTCTGTGTGGATATAACATCATAGTTGGTTGCTATAGAACATTATCATAGGTCACGTCCGTTTGTTGTTTTCAGTTTTCACTCAACCACGTAAAGTACACTTACTGCCACCCCAGTGCATGCAATAAAAACACATGCACACCACACGAACACACGTTTGTATGAATCTTTGCTACGTTTGTGTCTGATGCAACATTCATTCATGGCAAAGGCAGTTGACGGGGCTCCGCCAAGCACGCTGAAACAATGCAAGACTACCTCGGGTACTCGCCAACAACAGTTACAGAACTGACCACGAGCAATGCGTTTATCAATTATGTTGAGAACCAAGGTAGATACTAGGATGAAGATAAAATACAACGTCAAGCGCCAAAACACATCAGAGCGCAGAAACCATGCTGCAATACATAGGGCGACTTCAAGTATAAACGATATTGCGCCAACTAAGTAGCAGTGACACACGTCTGTTCCCGAATTCCCACGAGAACGTTGGTGGTTGTAGCCGCTCTGCAGAAATTAATAAGCCTTAGATAAAATGAAGCCTATTGCAAGCCAAATTTAAATCATAGACAACTAAAAAATATACTTACCATTCTTAAAACTTTATATTCTTGCTTAGCAGCAGAAGATGTAGCTTAGCAGTAAATAACCACAACGCCAGAAACTGAACAATCAACAACTTGCCTCTGTTAACAAAGTAATGGCGGTAAATTGTTATGATCGAGTTGAAGTGAAGGCAATAAAGGAAATGACGTTTGGAGAGACGGATGACGTACATGTTTTGTAGTTTGCACTTATTTTGCTGCTGGTGACTTTACATCACAAAACCTTTGCCTGCTTTTAACAAAGAAAAATTGAATACTATCTGCAAAAGAAGATAATTTTAACCATCATTTTTACAACGTGCAAATAAGATGGAAGCAATTAGAAAATTATTGTCACAGAGTAAACAATGCTTCACCCAGACGAGACGCATATTCAAAAAATAAGTTTTTTGATTAAATATTACTTGGCGAGAATGCACTTTATAATCAAAACTGCAAAAACGTGTTTACGAAATACAAAAAAAACATACTGAAGCTGTAATACTTTTAAGCAGCCATGTTTGGATTACAAGCTGCAACTTTCAAAGTTTTGTGCAGCATGTCAGTTAGAAGGTATGGTAAAGCACAGGCAAAAAGGAGCAGAAACGAACACAAGATCGAGAAACCGATGAAGTACTTCTTGTATTCATATTGGCTGCGTTTGTGTCTCAGACAACAGTTATTCATAGCCAAAGCGGTTATGGGGGCCCCTCCTATCAAACTGCAGAAATGCAACACAACCTCAGGTACTCTGATGCAACACTCACAAAGAGACAGCAATTTATCCACAGCGTTTAGAAACAACGTACAGAACCAGATTACTATGTAGATCAACTGCAGATAAACAGCCGGTTTCGACTGTTCCGCACAAAATTGTCGTGTTAAACAACATGCAATGACCTCCAGAAGAAACACGGCCGTTCCAGAGAAGTAGCATTCCCACAATAGATCATCCCTCCTATGCCAGTTGTTGTATCGGCTTTCGGTGTAAAAATCCTGCAATGCAAATTGCGGACCCTCAACTTCCTACTATTTGGGTTGGTCGATTTTTTTTATTAACGACATTCGCCTTGAATACGGGTTTGATAAATTATCTCATTAACATTACAAATTTACCATTTTCCAAGGGACTGCCTTGACTTTTGATGTTTCAGGATCAGTTTTACGGTAAAAGTAAAAGGAATTAGTTTAGTAGCATATGTAGCAAGGTTTCGTGGGACATTGCCTCCATACTCACAAAACACAAGTACTTTCTGTGGATATTTTACATTATTTGAATATTGCAAAACGTCATCCAATTTAAGACAGAGAAAATATAGGGATACAGCAGCGTGAAAACAAAACGAAAAGTAACTAATCACAAAGTGCTACTTTGTCAGCATTACACAACCTAACAACACGCACAACGCAACGGCTACTAAACTTCACAACATTTGTTTCGTACAAATTTAACCAGCGTTGCTACAATATCCTTACTAGTCATATAAACTTTTACCAGCAAGATATGTAAGTTAACAGTAAATGACCACAATGCTGTCAGAGAACTAAACAATGGATCAACAGCACGCCTCCATTAAGTAATGACGGTATATTGTTGAGGCAGATTTATAGACATATTGAAGTGGAGGCACTGAAGGAAATGACGTTTGACGTGAATTGTTTGTAGTTTCCACTCTAATGTGCTGCATGTGACTTCGCAATACAAAACCTATGTTGACATTTTACAATTTAGAAAATGAATTAAGATTTTTAAAGGACTATTTACCTCTGTTATGTACGTAGCGAATCCCAAACATTAGTAAGTTTGTTTAAAGGGTTTTTTTCCCACCAGGATTTGAACCTAGGAATTCCTGGCCTCGATCAAGTTTTCTTCTTGTTATATGGGTCTGGCGCTTGACCAATGCTGCTACTTTTAGATTGACTCGGACAGGACGACATCTTGAGAACAATAAAGCAACATACACATTGCCATCTTTACAACGTGTAAAATGATCGTTGTAAACGGTAATTTATTGCCAAAGGATCAATAAAACTTCAACAACACGCACGTTCAATACATATCAGGTTTCATTAATATTACTTGGCGTAAATGCACTTGCGGAAACGTAAGCGACGTAGAGTTGTGCGAGAAAAATTCAGTTGACCTGAGTGTACTCCTCTCCTATGTTTGGAGACAGCTCAGGATCCTCTACGTGTTGATTTTACGACACAAGTTTCATAGCTAAATCGTGCGTGAATGTCAAAGGTCTTTTATGCCTATTTTGCACAAATAAATAATAAGTGAATCAAAATGCGCCCCAATCATCAATAACACGAAAACATGATTTTAAAGCTGGAAATAACGCAAGAGCTGGGTTATGAGTCATGACGACTGTCTAAATATTTTAAAACATTTGTCGTCAAACACACTTTAAGCTTTACCCAGTACAGGGTACGCTTGGTGTGTCATTATGTGCAACTTATTTTCACCACTTCACATGTAATTCGTTGATTTAATAATGGTAAAAAAACAAAGAAAGCTCAGCACGAAGAATAACTGAGTATAAACGGGATAATTAACTTTATACAATTGACTTTCATCAAAACATAGGAATAGATGCATTTTGGACGAATAGACATTGTGTTAAAAGTATTTGGCGCTGATAAGTTGCGTATCAGTGGGGTTGGTTTCTCCCGGGGCACAAACACATTGACATTCCCAAACCAAAGCCAAAAGCAACGATGCAGAAATACAAAAAAAGCGCTCCAATGTGCTGCAAGCAGCTTCGTGCCACAAAACCATTGAAAAATGGATTACAGTTGAATGTGAATTAATGTCTACAAAAGAAGATTATTTTTCACAGCATCTTTGCAATGCAAGATCGTGGTAAACAGTAACTTATTGTAATCTTAACATACACGTGGCAATTTCCGAAGCTTTCTCACTGCATTTTATTTAGAAAAGATGGTAAAACACAAGAAAATAACAAGAAGAAACAAACACACCGCCGAAAACTGATGAATTCCTCTTTGTATTCATACTTGCTGCGTTTATGTCTTAGAAACCATTCACTCATTGCAAAAGCAGTAACTGGAGCTCCACCAAACAAGCTGCACAAATGCAATACATCCTCAGGTACTCTGATGCTACACTCACCAATAGCCAGTAATTTATCCACAACGTTCAAAAACAACGTAATAAACCAGATTATTGCGAATAAAAACATCAACACAGATGGTTGATTGTATGCTATAGATACAACACATATGACAACTTCCAAAACAAAGACAAAGAATCCGAATTCAAAGCATTTGTTCAGAAGTTCATTTCGATGGTGATTGTATCGACTCTGGGTGTAGACGTCCTAAAAATAGTTGATGCTAATCTTTTTGAAGCCATATCAAACAAAAGAAATGCCGATATATCATATTGCTTTATCCAAGTGGTGGTCTAAGTAGCTGAAGATAAATGCCAATCAAAACATGCTGTATCCTTACCATGTTCAGTAATATGAAGTGCGTAAGGTATGGAGTAGAAGTTCGTACGTAGCTTTATTTCAATCTCAAACACAATACTGCAAATGCTACTATAAACTATAAAAGAAGTTGTTTTATGTGAAATATATTGCATTACGGCAAACTTAGGTCAAAAGTAAAATTGTTAAATTAACTTGCACTCACGTGCAAAATACTTGCAGGCAAAATATTGATTTCAAAGCCAAAACATGTTGATTCTAGCACGATAGTTATGCAGATAATGAACACTGATATGATTAAAACGTCCGCTTGATTACTTTGCTGGTGATAAGTTTCTTAGCTTTACCATTCGTGTTTGAAACAAATTTTAACTTACCCAACTTACTATTTTGCGATGATCGACAAAATATTGCCAAATTTTGGCTAAATACTAACTACAGTTTGCCACGTTACCCAAATCCCAAATGTTAAAAGGATTGGATTGTGCTTGTCTATTCTGGGCACTGAATGTAGCCCATCCCCCAATTCGGATTCTACCAAGCGGTAAATGTTATAAAGCGTCGTCATGCCCCTATTGCGGTCTTTGAAATATCAAACTTGCCTGTCATTCATTGCTTCCGTCGTTCAAGGCAACGAGTTGAAGACGAATTGAACAATTGCTTCAAAGTGAAATAAAACACGACAAACATAGCTGTAGTTTAATAATGGATCTTTCCTTTGAAGGTAAATAACCAGGATTAACTAAGTGTTGTGTTTTGTTTAGATTTCATTCGGAAGCATTTCTTCCTATTTTCGACTAACCTCAAAACTTAACATAAACACAAAAATGCTCCATTTGTTGCAGCTTACACCTTAGGTGTCCAACTAAGGACCATCAAAAGGTTTTAAGGAGCTGAGTAAAAACAATTTTGTCATGATTTTATTATCCAAATGTGTACATTTGCATAAACTTGCATTTGCAAAAAACTAGCAACGTATTAACATAGCATTTAATGATCGAAACATAGAACGCATCATACAACATCATCTGGTATAGTAATGCTTTGTTGACTGTAACGCCTCAGTGAACATGACGTCACTCGTATTCGGTGTATAACCAGACAGATTCTGTAATCGTGCACCTTTAGCCGTTCGTTTCGATTTACGACAATACACCTGCAATGACAACACCGATGTGATGATATTGTATGTTTTTGTATCAACATGTGATGAAAGCAAGAATGTTAATTCCCATTATGTAGCCCTGCGCCATTCTTGGCACATGGGTCGGGCGCTCGACCAACGTTGCCAATTGCTCGCCACATATTAGTTCATTTTCAAATATTAAACTTCCTAATTTGCTTCGTGGAGCCCCCACCCACCGCGCTAATTTAAAAACATAGCTTGCGCTTCAATGTGCTGCATGCGACTTCGTACCACAAAACCTTTGAAAAATGGATTACAGTTGAAAGTAAATTATTGCAGGCAAAGGAAGATTATTTTCTCCAGCACCTTTGCAATGCAGGATCGTAATAAACAGTACAGTATGAGCAAATAAAACTTCACCAAGATATAACTTGCCGAGTTTGCACTTAATGATCAAAACGCGAAACAGAATTTTCAATTTTCAAATCTTTCTTACAGCATTTCATTTAGAAAAGATAGTAAAACACATGGAAATAAGAAGCAGAAACACGCACACCGCCGAAGAACTGATGAATTTCTTTTTATATTCATACTTGCTGCGTTTATGTCTCAGACAGCAGTCACTCATAGCAAATGCAGTAACTGGAGCTCCACCAAGCAAGCTGCACCAGTGAAGCACTTTCTCAGGTACTCTGATGCTACACTCACAAATAGCCAGCAATTTATCTACAAGGTTCAGAAACAACGTAATTGACCAGATTATTACGAATAAACCCGTCCAGACGGAAGAATGGGGTGGTTGATTGCTTGCTTTAGATACAACACACATGACAACTTCCAAAACAAAGACAACGAATCCGAATTCAAAGCATTTGTTCAGAAGTTCATTTCGATGGTGATTGTATCGACTCTGGGTGTAGACGTCCTAAAAAATAGTTGATGCTAATCTTTTTAAAGCCATATCAAACTAAACAAATGCCGATATATTATATGGCTTTATCCAAGTGGTGGTCTAAGTAGCTAAACATAAATGTTATCACCTTGCCAATCAAAATATGCTTTATCCTTACCATGTTCAGTAATTTGAAGTGCGTAAGGTATGGAGTAGAAGTTCGTACGTAGCTTTATTTTAATCTCTAACACAATACTGCAAATGCTGCTAAAATCATTAAAACATGTTTTAGCAAGGTTACGTGGGAAATTGCCTCCATACTCATAAAACACAAAAACATAACTTCTACTTTCTGTGGACATTTTACATTCTTTGAATATCGCAAAACGCTCATCCAATTTAAGACATGGAAAATATAAGGATTCAGCAGCGTGAAAACAAAACGAAAAGTAGCTAATCACAAAGTGCTACTTTGGCAGCAACACACAACCTAACAACATGCACAACGCAACGGCTATCAAACTTCACAACATTTGTTTCGTACAAATTTAACCAGCGTTGCTACAATATCCTTACTAGTCATATAAACTTTTACCAGCAAGATATGTAAGTTAACAGTAAATGACCACAATGCTGTCAGAGAACTAAACAATGGATCAACAGCACGCCTGCATTAAGTAATGACGGTATATTGTTGAGCCAGATTTATAGACATATTGAAGTGGAGGCACTGAGGGAAATGACGTTTGACGTGAATTGTTTGTAGTTTCCACTCTAATGTGCTGCATGTGACTTCGCAATACAAAACCTATGTTGACATTTTACAATTTAGAAAATGAATTAAGATTTTTGAAGGACTATTTACCTCTGTTATGTACGTAGCGAATCCCAAACATTAGTAAGTTTGTTTAAAGGTTTTTTTTCCCACCAGGATTTGAACCTAGGAATTCCTGGCCTCGATCAAGTTTTCTTCTTGTTATATGGGTCTGGCGCTTGACCAATGCTGCCACTTTTAGATTGACTCGGACAGGATGACATCTTAAGAACAATAAAGCAACATACACAACGCCATCTTTACAACGTGTAAAATGATCGTTGTAAACGGTAATTTATTGCCAAAGGATCAATAAAACTTCAACAACACGCACGTTCAATACATATCAGGTTTCATTAATATTACTTGGCGTAAATGCACTTGCGGAAACGTAAGCGACGTAGAGTTGTGCGAGAAAAATTCAGTTGACCTGAGTGTACTCCTCTCCTATGTTTGGAGACAGCTCAGGATCCTCTACGTGTTGATTTTACGACACAAGTTTCATAGCTAAATCGTGCGTGAATGTCAAAGGTCTTTTATGCCTATTTTGCACAAATAAATAATAAGTGAATCAAAATGCGCCCCAATCACCAATAACACGAAAACATGATTTTAAAGCTGGAAATAACGCAAGAGCTGGGTTATGAGTCATGACGATTGTCCAAATATTTTAAAACATTTGTCGTCAAACACACTTTAAGCTTTACCCAGTACAGGGTACGCTTGGTGTGTCATTTATGTGCAACTGATTTTCACCACTTCACATGTAATTCATTGATTTATTAATGGTACAAAACCAAAGAATGCTCAGCACGAAGAAAAACTGAGTATAAACGGGATAATTAACTTTATACAACTGACTTTCATTATAACATAGGAATAGATGCATTTTAGACGAATACACATTGTGTTAAAAGTATTTGGCGCTTTAATGTGCTGCAAGCGGCTTCGTGCCACAAAACCATTGAAAAATGGATTACAGTTGAATGTGAATTAATGTCTGCAAAAGAAGATTATTTTTCACAGCATCTTTGCAATGCAAGATCGTAGTGAACAGTAACTTATTGTCATCTTAACATACACGTGGCAATTTCCCCAGCTTTCTTACTGCATTTTATTTAGAAAGACGGTAAAACACAAGAAAATAACAAGAAGAAACAAAGACACCGCCGAAAAACTGATGAATTCCTCTTTGTATTCATACTTGCTGCGTTTATGTCTTAGAAACTCTTCACTCATAGCAAAAGCAGTAACTGGAGCTCCACCAAACAAGCTGCACAAATGCAATACAACCTCAGGTACTCTGATGCTACACTCACCAATAGCCAGTAATTTATCCACAACGTTCAAAAACAACGTAATAAACCAGATTATTACGAATAAAAACATCAACACAGGTGGTTGATTGTATGCTATAGATACAACACATATGACAACTTCCAAAACAAAGACAAAGAATCCGAATTCAAAGCATTTGTTCAGAAGTTCATTTCGATGGTGATTGTATCGACTCTGGGTGTAGACGTCCTAAAAAATAGTTGATGCTAATCTTTTTGAAGCCATATCAAACAAAACAAATGCCGATATATTACATTGCTTTATCCAAGTGGTGGTCTAAGTAGCTGAAGATAAATGCCAATCAAAACATGTTGTATCCTTACCATGTTCAGTAATTTGAAGTGCGTAAGGTATGGAGTAGAAGTTCGTACGTAGCTTTATTTCAATCTCAAACACAATACTGCAAATGCTGCAACTATAAACTATAAAAGAAGTTGTTTTATGTGAAATATATTGCATTACGTCAAACTTAGGTCAAAAAGAAATTGTTAAATTAACTTGCACTCACGTGCAAAATACTTGCAGGCAAAATATTGATTTCAAAGCCAAAACATGTTGATTCTATCACGATAGTTATGCAGATAATGATCACTGATCTGATTAAAACGTCCGCTTGATTACTATGCTGGTGATAAGTTTCTTAGCTTTACCATTCATGTTTGAAACGAATTTTAACTTACCCAACTTACTATTTTGCGATGATCGACAAAATATTGCCAAATTTTGACTAAATACTAACTACAGTTTGCCACGTTACCCAAATCCCAAATGTTAAAAGGATTGGATTGTGCTTGACTATTCTGGGCACTGAATGTAGCCCATCCCCCAATTCGGATTCTACCAAGCAGTAAATGTTATAAAGCGGTGGTCATGCCTCTATTGCGGTCTTTGAAATATCAAACTTGCCTGTCATTCATTGCTTCCGTCGTTCAAGGCAACGAGTTGAAGAAGAATTGAACAATTGCTTCAAAGTGAATTAAATACGACAAAACATAGCGGTAGTTTAATAATGGATCTTTCCTTTGGAGGTAAATAACCAGGATTGACTTAGTGTTGTGTTTTGTTTAGATTTCATTCGGAAGCATTTCTTCCTATTTTCGACCAAACTCGAAACTTAACATAAACACAAAAATGCTCCATTTGTTGCAGCTTACACCTTGGGTGTCCAACTAAGGACCATCAAAAGGTGTTAAGGAGCCGAGCAAAAACAACTTTGTCATGATTTTAGTATCCAAATGTGTACATTTGCATAAACTTGCATTTGCAAAAAACTAGCAACGTATTAACATAGCATTTAATGATCGAAACATAGAACGCATCATACAACATCATCTGGTATAGTAATGCTTTGTTGACTGTAACGCCTCAGTGAACATGACGTCACTCGTGTTCGGTGTATAACCAGACAGATTCTGTAATCGTGCACCTTTAGCCATTCGTTTCGATTTACGACAATACACCTGCAATGACAACACCGATGTGATGATATTGTATGTTTTTGTATCAACATCCCAATCAAAAAATTTCGCCCGGGCCTTAATCGCTTTTCTTTGGTTAGGTTGGCAGATAGGTATGGCCCGAATATGGATTTCGAACCTCAGCCAGACATATATCTCTGGTAAAAGTTCGACAAAGAAACACTACCTGCGATGGCCGTAGATACGGGTCTTGTTTGGCGCATCCTTGTTACTGAAATTAGGCCGAACAAAATAACTGTGCTTGTTTAAGCTTGTTATCTAACCTCAACCTACAATGTCCCGCACATACTGAATCATATACCCTGCATACAATTATCATTGACACAACAATTCCAGTCACCTTTCTTTAATTTATTGAAACAAACAATTTGCGTAAATATGAGTTCGCCCACCATCGCAGTTCTCCACTCCGGACAGAAATGGGATTTTTTCAATCACTGTAAAATTAAACACTTTTTAATACCACATGTAAGCAAATAGTCAGGCAAATTTGCTCTAAAAATAACAGTATAGCAACTTTAAGTGGGCTAACCAATAACAGTACAGAGGCAAAGTCTTACTTTAGCAGTTTAGAAACTAACAAATATGTAACATGCTGCGATGTACTGTACTTACTATTGGTTCCGTTATGATATCTATAAAATTTGACTGTCTGTAAGCTGTGGCAGCCACAACTTTTGTAGGTGCTGCATCTTTTTCTCTCAATTTTACTTTCAAATTGATCCTTGTAAAAACGTGTGTTTTCTTCTCTTAATATCTGCAGCAGATAGTTAAATTACAGATATCCTATATGTTGTTCCACAACATCTTAAAACAAAAACATCTGCCACTATTATTGCTGACAATTACACAATATTATTCCCAACTGGTACAATAAAACGGATTCAGTTCGATACGCAACAAAAAGAAGACATAACGTCTGTTCACAGCGGACTCGTCTTCACAAGACCATGCTTTTCACGCATGAATGAATCCAAAATAAAATTCTCACACATTGAAAGTTCAACTGATTCAAATGCAATGACAAAATGGGGCTATCATAATAATACTATGACCACATTATAAAAATGAAATCGCAAAATTTTTTCGTAAATAACACGTAATATATGTGATTAAAATTATTTCGAAACAAATATTATATATATATCGCATTCGAAAAAAGCATTTGATATGATCTGAAATATCTGAAAAATTAAAGTGTTTGTATTATTGTACGTAAATTCAGTTTTTTGCGAGGCACCTTAGAGACATTTAAGTCACTGGGCTAAAATCATACTTGGCAAACATGTTCGAGCCTTCAACGGGTTGATACCTTCCAACCACACGCCGCGCAAGCGTCGCAATGCCGCAGTTGAACCTTAGTAGATTTTTTAGCTAATTATCAAGCATGGCAACACCATACCGAAACCTATTATGTATGCACTGATTTAATGCGTTATTCACGTGCTTGGCCGCACAAGACATAATCGCAGAACAGCCGATTGTGTGATTAGAATGGCCGGAGATAAACAGTGGAAATTTTTTGATTGGGATGTGATGAAAGCAAGAATGTTAATTCCCATTATGTAGCCCTGCGCCGTTCTTGGCACATGGGTCGGGCGCTCGACCAACGTTGCCAATTGCTCGCCACATATTAGTTCATTTTTAAATATTAAACTTCCTAATTTGCTTCGTGGAGCCCCCACCCACCGCGCTAATTTAAAAACATAGCATGCGCTTCAATGTGCTGCATGCGACTTCGTACCACAAAACCTTTGAAAAATGGATTACAGTTGAAAGTAAATTATTGCAGGCAAAGGAAGATTATTTTCTCCAGCACCTTTGCAATGCAGGATCGTAATAAACAGTACAGTATGAGCAAATAAAACTTCACCAAGATATAACTTGCCGAGTTTGCACTTAATGATCAAAACGCGAAACAGAATTTTCAATTTTCAAATCTTTCTTACAGCATTTCATTTAGAAAAGATGGTAAAACACATGGAAATAAGAAGCAGAAACACGCACACCGCCGAAGAACTGATGAATTTCTCTTTATATTCATACTTGCTGCGTTTGTGTCTCAGACAGCAGTCACTCATAGCAAATGCAGTAACTGGAGCTCCACCAAGCAAGCTGCACCGATGCAGCACTTTTTCCGGAACTCTGTACCACTTACAAATAGCCAGCAATTTATCCACAACGTTCAGAAACAACGTAATTGACCAGATTATTACGAATAAACCCGTCCAGACGGAAGAATGGGGTGGTTGATTGCTTGCTTTAGATACAACACACATGACAACTTCCAAAACAAAGACAACGAATCCGCATGCAAAGCATTTGTTCAGAAGTTCATTTCGATGGTGATTGTATCGACTCTGGGTGTAGAAATCCTGAAAAATAGTTAATGCTAATCTTTTTAAAGCCATATCAAACTAAACAAATGCCGATATATTATATGGCTTTATCCAAGTGGTGGTCTAAGTAGCTAAACATAAATGTTATCACCTTGCCAATCAAAATATGCTTTATCCTTACCATGTTCAGTAATTTGAAGTGCGTAAGGTATGGAGTAGAAGTTCGTACGTAGCTTTATTTTAATCTCAAACACAATACTGCAAATGCTGCTAAAATCATTAAAACATGTTTTAGCAAGGTTACGTGGGAAATTGCCTCCATACTCATAAAACACAAAAACATAACTTCTACTTTCTGTGGACATTTTACATTCTTTGAATATCGCAAAACGCTCATCCAATTTAAGACATGGAAAATATAAGGATTCAGCAGCGTGAAAACAAAACGAAAAGTAGCTAATCACAAAGTGCTACTTTGGCAGCAACACACAACCTAACAACATGCACAACGCAACGGCTATCAAACTTCACAACATTTGTTTCGTACAAATTTAACCAGCGTTGCTACAATATCCTTACTAGTCATCTAAACTTTTACCAGCAAGATATGTAAGTTAACAGTAAATGACCACAATGCTGTCAGAGAACTAAACAATGGATCAACAGCACGCCTCCATTAAGTAATGACGGTATATTGTTGAGCCAGATTTATAGACATATTGAAGTGGAGGCACTGAAGGAAATGACGTTTGACGTGAATTGTTTGTAGTTTCCACTCTAATGTGCTGGATGTGACTTCGCAATACAAAACCTATGTTGACATTTTACAATTTAGAAAATGAATTAAGATTTTTGAAGGACTATTTACCTCTGTTATGTACGTAGCGAATCCCAAACATTAGTAAGTTTGTTTAAAGGTTTTTTTTCCCACCAGGATTTGAACCTAGGAATTCCTGGCCTCGATCAAGTTTTCTTCTTGTTATATGGGTCTGGCGCTTGACCAATGCTGCCACTTTTAGATTGACTCGGACAGGATGACATCTTAAGAACAATAAAGCAACATACACAACGCCATCTTTACAACGTGTAAAATGATCGTTGTAAACGGTAATTTATTGCCAAAGGATCAATAAAACTTCAACAACACGCACGTTCAATACATATCAGGTTTCATTAATATTACTTGGCGTAAATGCACTTGCGGAAACGTAAGCGACGTAGAGTTGTGCGAGAAAAATTCAGTTGACCTGAGTGTACTCCTCTCCTATGTTTGGAGACAGCTCAGGATCCTCTACGTGTTGATTTTACGACACAAGTTTCATAGCTAAATCGTGCGTGAATGCCAAAGGTCTTTTATGCCTATTTTGCACAAATAAATAATAAGTGAATCAAAATGCGCCCCAATCATCAATAACACGAAAACATGATTTTAAAGCTGGAAATAACGCAAGAGCTGGGTTATGAGTCATGACGATTGTCCAAATATTTTAAAACATTTGTCGTCAAACACACTTTAAGCTTTACCCAGTACAGGGTACGCTTGGCGTGTCATTTATGTGCAACTGATTTTCACCACTTCACATGTAATTCATTGATTTATTAATGGTACAAAACCAAAGAATGCTCCGCACGAAGAATAACTGAGTATAAACGGGATAATCAACTTTATACAATTAATTTTCATCAAAACATAGGAATAGATGCATTTTAGACGAATAGACATTGTGTTAAAAGTATTTGGCGCTGATAAGTTGCGTATCAATGTGGTTGGTTTCTCCCGGGGCACAAACACTTTGACATTCCCAAACCAAAGCCAAAAGCAACGATGCAGAAATACAAAAAAAACGCTCCAATGAGCTGCAAGCAGCTTCGTGCCACAAAACCATTGAAAAATGGATTAAGGTTGAATGTGAATTAATGTCTGCAAAAGAAGATTATTTTTCACAGCATCTTTGCCATGTGTTGCCAGATCGTGGTAAACAGTAACTTATTGTAATCTTAACATACACGTGGCAATTTCCCAAGCTTTCTTACTGCATTTTATTTAGAAAGATGGTAAGAAACAAAGAAACAAAGACACCGCCGAAAAACTGATGAATTCCTCTTTGTATTCATACTTGCTGCGTTTATGTCTTAGAAACCATTCACTCATTGCAAAAGCAGTAACTGGAGCTCCACCAAACAAGCTGCACAAATGCAATACATGCTTAGGTACTCTGATGCTACACTCACCAATAGCCAGTAATTTATCCACAACGTTCAAAAACAACGTAATAAACCAGATTATTACGAATAAAAACATCAACACAGGTGGTTGATTGTATGCTATAGATACAACACATATGACAACTTCCAAAACAAAGACAAAGAATCCGAATTCAAAGCATTTGTTCAGAAGTTCATTTCGATGGTGATTGTATTGACTCTGCAGAGTCATGCACCCATGGGTGTAGACGTCCTAAAAAATAGTTGATGCTAATCTTTTTGAAGCCATATCAAACAAAACAAATGCCGATATATCATATTGCTTTATCCAAGTAGTGGTTTAAGTAGCTCAAGATAAATGTTATCATCTTGCCAATCAAAACATGCTGTATCCTTACCATGTTCAGTAATATGAAGTGTGTAAGGTATGGAGTAGAAGTTCGTACGTAGCTTTGTTTTAATCTCTAACACAATACTGCAAATGCTACTATAATCTATGAAAGAAGTTGTTTTTATGTGAAATATATTGCATTACGTCAAACTTAGGTCAAATGTAAAATTGTTAAATTAACTTGCACTCACGTGCAAAATACTTGCAGGCAAAATATTGATTTCAAAGCTAAAACATGTTGATTCTAGCACGATAGTTATGCAGATAATGATCACTGATCTGATTGAAACGTCCGCTTGATTACTATGCTGGTGATAAGTTTCTTAGCTTTACCATTCATGTTTGAAACGAATTTTAATTTACCCAACTTACTATTTTGCGATGATCGACAAAATATTGCCAAATTTTTGCTAAATACTAACTACAGTTTGCCACGTTACCCAAATCCCAAATGTTAAAAGGATTGGATTGTGCTTGACTATTCTGGGCACTGAATGTAGCCCATTCCCCAATTCGGATTCTACCAAGCGGTAAATGTTATAAAGCGGTGGTCATGCCTCTATTGCGGTCTTTGAAATATCAAACTTGCCTGTCATTCATTGCTTCCGTCGTTCAAGGCAACGAGTTGAAGAAGAATTGAACAATTGCTTCAAAGTGAATTAAATACGACAAAACATAGCGGTAGTTTAATAATGGATCTTTCCTTTGGAGGTAAATAACCAGGATTAACTAAGTGTTGTGTTTTGTTTAGATTTCATTCGGAAGCATTTCTTCCTATTTTCGACTAACCTCAAAACTTAACATAAACACAAAAATGCTCCATTTGTTGCAGCTTACACCTTGGGTGTCCAACTAAGGACCATCAAAAGGTTTTAAGGAGCCGAGCAAAAACAATTTTGTCATGATTTTTTAGTATCCAAATGTGTACATTTGCATAAACTTGCATTTGCAAAAAAACAAGCAACGAATTAACATAGCATTTAATAATCGAAACATAGAACGCATCATACAACATCATGGTATAGTAATGCTTTGTTGACTGTAACGCCCCAGTGAACATGACGTCACTTGTGTTCGGTGTGTAACCAGCCTGATTCTATTAACGTGAGCCTCACCCGTTCGTTCCGGTCACAACAATACACCTGCAATGACAACGCCGATGTGATGATATTGTATGTTTTTGTATCAACATGTGATAAAAACAAGAATGTTAATTCCCATTAAATTCCCAAATTCTTGGCACATGGGTCGGGCGCTTGACCAATGTTTCCAATTGCTCGCCACATATTAGTTTATTTTTAAATATTAAACCTCTTCATTTGGTTCGTGGATCCCCCATCAACCGCGCTAATTTGAAAACATAGCTTGCGCTTCAACGTGCTGCATGCGACTTCGTACCACAAAACCTTTGAAAAATGGATTACAGTTGAAAGTAAATTATTGTAGGCAAGGGAAGATTACTTTCTCCAGCACTTGTACAATGCAGGTACAGCATGAGCAAATAAAACTTCACCAAGATGTAACTTGTCGAGTTTGCACTTAATGATTAACATTGCCGAAACATAATTGCGAAATACACAAAATCATACCGAAGCCGCAAATATTTAAATAGCCATACTTGGATTAAGTGACAATGTTCAAATCTTTCTTACAGCATTTCATTTACAAAAGATGGTAAAATACATGGAAATAACAAGAAGAAACAAACACACCGCCGAAGAACTGATGAATTTCTTTTTATATTCATACTTGCTGCGTTTGTGTCTCAGACAGCAATCACTCATAGCAAATGCAGTAACTGGAGCTCCACCAAGCAAGCTGCACCAGTGAAGCACTTTCTCAGGTACTCTGATGCTACACTCACAAATAGCCAGCAATTTATCCACAAGGTTCAGTAGCAACGTAATTGACCAGATTATTACGAATAAACCCGTCCAGACAGAAGAAGGGGGTGGTTGATTGTTTGCTTCAGATACAACACACATGACAACTTCCAAAACAAAGACAGCGATTCCGCTTGCAAAGCATTTTATTAAAAGTTCATTTCGCTGGTGATTGTGTCGACTCTGGGTTCTATTAACCTAAAAATAGCTTTTGTTAATCTTTTTGATGCCATTTTAACAAAACAAATATCCTATTCCATTACCCAATTGGTGGTTTAAGCATCTCATAGATCAATGCTATCTCCTTAGCAAACCAGAATATGCTGTATAATTACCATGTTCAATAATATCATGCGTGTATGGAGTAGAAGGTCGTACGTAGTTCACTATAAAGAAAAATTTACAAAGTTGATTTTATTCAATCAGTGGCATGTCCAAAACATCTAAGGGGCCACGACCAACTTACACTAATGATGCACCTGTGTTCGAACTGTTTTCCACACAGGTATGCTGAAGTTTTCCGCTCAACTGTATGTCGATGGCTGCTAGTTTAAGAATCAACAACGCGTCTCATTTACTCCACGTTTTTATCGCCTGCAAAATGCTTTAAATGCATGTATCCTTAGACTTTAACTACAGAAAACCAATCAATGTACAACACAACATATTTTGGTACAGACTCAACCGATATATCCCCAAACTTTGCAAATATACAAGTTTCCTTTATGTTTGGTCAGATACGACCAAGTTGGTCTATGTAGAGTTCAATATGGACAATATTTGTGTCAGCTTCCGAGCCGTAGAGCACACACTTGTTTGTATTCCCATATTTGGAGACAGTTCTAGATCCTACCGTGTTGATTTTACCACACGAGTTTGAAAGCTAATTCGGGTGTAAACATCAAAGGTCATTTTATGGGTATTTCGCGCTAATAAATTATTGGTGAATCAAAATGATCTCAACTGCGCACCTGTCAATAATAAGAATACCCACTAAAACAAAATTTAACGTAATACGATTAAATGTGGAAATGGTGCATGAGCAGTGTTGTAAGCCAAACTTACCAGCAGAGATGAAGTTGATCCGAAACAACTGCAAATATTTTAAAACATTTATCGCCAAAACTCTTTTAGCTTTACCTATAGTACAGTACAGAGTACAGAGCTTGTTGTATCTGTGCAGTTTATTTTAACCAATTTACACGCAGGCGATTATGATTTCTATGACTGAGCAGAGAATGGACGTGTGTTTGCTTAGACAGAGCTTTCATTTTATCGGTTATGGGTCGCATAGGTATATTACAGTAAACAGTCTTTGATAAAAAATAACTATTGCAATTATACAGTTAATTCCTGCCTGGTGTCTAACGTTAAATTGTTTGTTTTCGCAGAAAGCAATATTGACCAATCAGGACCATCAAAGGAAATCCCTGACACAAGCGAAAGTTTAGAGGAGGTGGAAGAAGTTTCGTTAAATACCAATGGAAAAAGGTTGAGGATTGTCCGGAGTGTTTTAACCCGTCCATTGAACCCAAGCCAGAAGACCTCGTCATGTTTTTACACGCGTACAAATATAAGAGCGATAAGTGGGAATTCGAAACAAAACTTACTGAATGGGCGAAATAACACTGACTGATATTTATGTGTGATGTGATGAGTCACGACCCTGGGTTTTGCGGCCTTATGTCGTGCAAAGCTATACTGGAGCAGGTTTAGAAAGGAAGTTGTGTTCATGTTATACTGGTGAGGGGCGCACATCTTGCGAGGCTAACATTTTGTGTGTTTTGAGCCTATATTTCTCGTTTGGTAGAAATTCCTGTGACTCTCGAACATGGCAAATGTCTCAGTTTTGTGGGCTAAAAAGCAAGTAGCTTTGCTTCTGTTGCCGAAAACCATTTAAGTATGAAGGCGTGACCAGGGCTGACAATGCTACAAAGAGGCACATACATTATATACATATTAGTAGTGCTAAATGTTTTGTAACCTATTTATTACGGTAAAACTTTCGAAGTTAACTTACGCATGCCTGGTGGTAAATTGTAGGAGGGCAGTATCACCAAAACCACCGTACACACAATACTTGGTGCATTGGACTAGTCGCCCAGGTTGTAATAACTAAAAACCTATTAAACATACGTTGAATCTCTGGTACCAAATGAATAAATAACTAAAAATTAAATATTTAAGTTCAAAAAAGGTTTATTGTCCACTATGTGGTATAACAAAGGCTTCCCAAATTTGTATACTTACGTATATTTTTGTGTTTCGTTTGAAATAAAAAAATCACAGCGACATAAAAAAAAAATATAAACAAGAAATTTATGGTAACTAATGTACTGTATAGAATAACGCAATAAAGTGTTGTTTCGAAGAGGGATATTCCAAAGTCACGGTGGTGGTGCAAACCGTTTTACCCGCCCTTCTTCTGGAGGACGGCGAAATGAATGGTAAACCCCAACCCCACACATAAACCAACGATACAAATGCAAGTGAAACAAAGAAACACGTTTATGTACGAATGTTTGTTGCGTTTGTGTCCGAGGCACCAACTATTCAAGGCAAAGGCAGTTGCTGGAGCTCCGCCCACCAAGCTACACAAATGCAAAACCACCTCGGGTACTGGGCGCCAACAGCAGTCACAGCACTGATCATAAGCAATACATTTATCAACAATGTTGAGAACCAAGGTAGCAACTAGGATGACGAAAAAGTATGACGTCAAACCAACAAACACATCCAAGCGTAGAAACCATGCTGCAATACATAGTGCGATCTCAAGTATGAACGATATTACGCCAACAATATAGCAGTAACACACACTTGAACCAGAACCACTCTCTAGATGTCCGTAGCTGTCTCCGCTCTGTAGAAACAATATTTCTCCTAAATTAAATGAGATGTAGATGGTTTTTATTTTGTCTTTGTTGCAATGTGTTTGCGGTTACGAACTCTTCTTGTACAATATTTGACCTCAATTCAAAGCGTAAGAAATGAAAGAAGTACTCACCATGCTTACGATCACCTTAGATATGCACGTTGAAAAGTATCACATCTGAATCAACTCTTTTCTGTTACTATTTTGCACAAGGCAATGCTGAAAGAGATGAACATAATACAACCATTGATGTTTTTGATTGCACTAACAGTATGCACACATCTATAGGCCGGATGTGTGGTCTCGGGGCAATTAAGTATAAAAACGATTAATCAGTCGGTTTCACTCAGGATATTTTACCATTTGGTAAAATCAGGACAGAGGCTGATCTACAAAACCCAGTGTTAAAATCGCTCTATTTTATCTATCACCTAAACCATTAGTGTTGTAGCATGTTGCTGGGATCCACACCTGTATTAACATAATAACGGTCGGGAAGATAATAAAACTGAATGCAAAATATAATGACTGTCCTGCAGCGGTTATTTCATTAAAGTAAAAACCCGGTCTTTCATTTTGCTTATTAGCTGCATATTTGATGACGTCAATATCATTTGACTGAAACCAACAGGAAACTTGAGTCTGCAGTAAATCACCACGCAACGTCAGAGGCTATACCATGAATCAACCACGGGCCTTCATTAACAGCTATGACGGTTTATTGTGTTTTGAAGGCACTGGTTGTCTTTGGAGCCAGAACTACATTTTTGTGACGTTTTCTTGAAAACAATTAAGGACATGGCGCTTTTTGAAGAGGGTCATCTGGTGGCGCAAATGTCACTGAAATCATACAACCCAGGTGATAAAATAGTAAATGAAAATAGCTTAAACTACCCGTAATTTTGTCAACACCAAGAAATACGTACTTTCTCCTCATAGGGCTGGAACGAGTAGTAAAGTGGATGGTGAAATATTTTTTTGTCGCTTGAAACGCTTTCACACACTTACAACGCATAACCGTGTTTTTCAACCTGATGTATATATTGTATGTCCTGTAAATTTTCAAAATACTACTTTTAATTTTGAATATTTCAGTATATGTTTCCATGGTTAGTGGTTTACTGCAGCATCACTGTACACGACAGCTCTTTGGTAAGACATGTTCGATGAAAACTTGGAAGCCTCTTGCAAGCATTGCACACGTATTTGACATCACATCGCATTTTATTATGCGATCGTACATTTGATAAGCGTGCAAAAATATGTGCTGGTGTTCTTGACTTCACTAAAACGTGTGTTAAACGTGGGATTAAGTCTTCGTGTCTCTAATGTACGAATGCCAGCATCACAAGGAGGGAAATGCAGAGGTTGGTCAGACTTCCAAATGGTCTGGGTGAACCTTGATTGTTCATACCTGACATACCTGTTTAGCATTACAATGTTAGAAAACCACAAGGGACTTTAGTATTATGTAAAGCAATGTGGTTTGATTTTACCCTTCAGCTCGTCTCACTAAATAGTGTTAGATCAGGGAAAAATGTTTAGGCCCCTAATGATTTGTCGGCCAAAAAAATTAAAAAACTAACGCAAAATCCAACCTTAGAGGGATAACTATATTATGACGTACCTTGGTTACAGCCGTCAGTCTCGCATGTCTTGTTACATTGCTCGAAGATCTGGTTTCCAATCTGGAAGGTGGTGCAGCCATTCCCGAAATCAACAGCCGAACAACCTCTCACAATTGATCGAGAGTATCCCGAGCGATTGTCGGTTGATAAGACTGATGATACTTAGAAAACATGTTTTAATGCTAGTAAGCAATCCCACATAAATTAACATGAATATTTCTTGATAAATTGAACGTTGTTTCCGAAGGAAAGGCAATGCTGGAAGATTGCTGGTAAACAAGGTATATTCCATATCTTTTAAAATGTTACGAATAAGTAAAAATAAGAATTTATATCATTATTATATTGCAACATGAATGTGTAGATGTCTAAACATACAGACTATGGTTATTATACAAATAAAACTTCACATAAATATAAATGTTCAAAAACTAACTAGAGTTTTCCTTCTTTCCAGTATCTGTGTAATAACAATACTGTTCGTACGGTTGTGGGCACTCTTCTGCTTCTGGTGGATTGTAGAGACAACTGTCTGAGCCTCCTGCTACCGAGGAAGGATCACTTGAACACTGAACACACTTAGGTCTTGCGGCTGCGAAGAAACCATGAGGTCAACAAATGACTGTGCGCCACATACGATTATTATGATTTTGATGGCCACTGTTTTGATCTATAAGGTCTCATCAGTGCAACTAGGTGTTATTATGGACGATCTTCCCGGCCAAACGACCTCTGTATGCAGCAAATTCATATTGTTGGCGCTATGCTAATTTATAATGAATATGTATCAAAAATACATTTGAAAACAGTTGAGTTAACTGTTTCGTCTATGGTTGAAATGATATTTTAGCTGCGAAAAACTTTGTGTTAAATACGTAGAAGAAAAAAGTCAAAGCTATTTTGCTTATCATTTTTAGAAAACGTTTTGTTGTTTTTTGCATTCGCCTACCATCTTTTGTAAACGCTTAGTCACACAGCACTGATGACAAGCACAGTAGTATTCGAAACATTTGCTTATGATGATTATCATCTTAGCTTTGGCTTTACTATTCCGTAGAATTTTTTTTAACCACGCAAAACATGTTTTCTACTGTAATCACGTATTTATTGCGTATAATTATGACCTAACTAATTTGAATCTATATATGAACGATGGTTGCACAAAGAATATAGATAAAGTTGACATACGTACATAATGCGGTAATCAACGAGGCAAAGGCGAACTATATTGTTCTGAATAAACAACAGATCAAATGTCTCTATACTCATAAAGAAATGATAATGAAATCATCTTCTTACGCCACCCATCGTTGCACCGGTCGGTCTGGCATGTTTCATTACACATTGTATGGACAAGACTAGAGTTCCCGAACTTGACGTCAGAACATTTTGTTTTAAACGTGTCGTTGGTGCACCCTCGTTCAAGCAGGATCAAGTTGAAATCTATTACAAGTCAGAGACGTGATACCAAACTTTGCAAATAACGGAAACTTTTTTTGGATGTTGCACGGTACACATTACCTGCGTTTCTATTTCCAATAGATTGTAGCCAAAGGTACTCCATTTGCGAATAACAATTTGTTTGGTCACGCGGACATCGTATTTTCGGGAGCGAAACAGACGGCATGCAATTGTGGCCGGAACATTCGAAGCAATCTTGAACGGGGTCGTCATCTAGAGCTGTGCAATAAATTTATTAAGTTGAACTTCAATGTGAAGTATGTGTCAGTTGGAAGACGAAAAAAAAAATTGAAAAAATAAGACAATGAATACTTGGAAAATATAAACTTACGAGTATACGTGTTGCAACCCTCCTTTTCCTTGCACGAGCTTGTGCAAGTGAGTTCAATGGTTCCGTTTTCCCATATAGTAGTCATACATCCATCATTTACCGTAGACAGTGAGCAGCCGCGATTAACAGTTCGGTTAACAAGAGTTCCATCTATAAATCATATTTTCTGTTTGGTCGTGTTGACAAAAGTAAGTTTTGGGGTAAAATATTGCCCCCGTCAAATTCGTAGAGACGGAAACATGCACTTTTCGAACATTAGCAGCAATCAACATATTCAAGTAGCACTAAAATAATAACAGCAATCGTACGTTAAATACATACTTGATACTAACAGCAAAACAACTGTTAGATACATACTTGAGTAGAATATCTGGGTAAGATTTGCTGAACAAAGTGTTTCATTTCCTTGGCATGATGTGATATTGGTATTGATTTCGCACTGATTTACTCCCGTACCATTGCACTGCACGCACTTGAAACCCTCGACCACACCTATACAGAAAATAATTCAGTTGTTTTCTGCTGTATTTTATACACACAATTAATGTTGTTGAATCAAGATGTTCAAGTACCAAGAACTTGAACACTTATTTGGGCATTAATTACAAAAAATTCCTCTTACCTCCTGTTAGGAAATGCAGAATTACCATAAGGGATATTGACACAACCAACATAGTATCGAGTTTCTGTTTGTATAGAGTTTACGGCAGAGATAATTTGTGAACTAGATTACACTTCAAGACTCTCTCTCTCTCTGGCACAGGAAGAACGTTGGCTTGTATCCTCGTTTTAGACTGACCACAAAAATTTCCATTTCATTGCTTGGGATCGTTTATCAAACCAGTCTGAATAAAAAGTCCCTGGCGATCTTGGGTGCACAGATCTGATAAAATAGGCATGTCTAACGATAGTGTGCAGTCTTTACAGACTTGGAATAACAGAGGTTATCCCCTAAACGAACTCAAGTGTGTTGGTGACATAAAACAGACCAACGTCAAGTAACTGTGGCTTGGGATCTACGTTAACATTCCACACAGTGTTAGCAATTAGGGTTTTTCCATTTCAACCAGTTCAGGCGATTGATAGGAATGCCTTGAATTGTGGAATTGTCCTAAATTTGTGTGCTTGTGGTTTAATAACTCCGTGTAAATACCACAATGCACTACATACATGTATGTTTACCAAAATTTCCATAACGTTCAGATACACAACTTGTCAAGGAAAGGCGTTTGTAAAAGCATGCTCTATCGAATTCAACAATATAGAGTTCAGTGGTGTAAGCAATGTCATTCATACGTATCGAGTCCATTAGCCGTGGAATGACAAACAAAGGTGGACTGGAATGCACGTCATGGTATTGACGCAACGGCTGCGTGCAGGAAACGTTACATTCAGACATTTAGCTGAATCTTTGACGCCCTTAAGTGAGTCTTTTACTGCTGTTATGTGATGTCACCAAAGAAAGATATTATAATTTCTAGGACAAAACGATTAGATTTAGGATTATGTGTAACATGCATCCATCATCCATCGGTGGGTATCCTGTCTCTGTTCTGAATATGACTAGACGCACGCCCTTGTTTGCATAATTACTAAATGGGCTTGTTTCGCGACGGAGGGGCTGTCCCATTGCCTACATGGACTTTATTCATGACAGAAACACGTTTCGTGATGTAAACGTTCTAAGACAGGAAGAATAACGGAGCATTTTATAATAGACGGGTTATATGAAATCAGTCGACATTTTATTGTAAATTCAAAACTGTTTACTTAGTTTTTAACTGTGTTTTGCCTGTTGAGTTTCTTGTTATCGACCACACCAATAAGATCAACGCTTGTGTCTAGTTGTTATTTTTTGAACCACGACCCCAGTTTTTGGGAAGAAATCCTAAAAAATGTTGACAATTTTAGTGCTAGCCGTTTCAATTGCAAGTTTGACGAATTACTGCTGTGCAGCAAGTAGGTGTAAAGTTATTTGAATTAATATGAATTATTGAAATAGGTTACAATGAACAACAAATCCTAAAGAACTGTATCTTAATTCATTTTTACTGTCGTCACGTTTGTCGTTCGCAACCTGTTAGCGGCAAACCCAAACCAAGATGATCGTATGGCCATTCCTAAAACAAAACCTTTTTAGAGCTGTATTTATGTTGCAGCATGCAAACCTTCCGCGTTCGGATTGGGAGACAGTGTCTATACGTATAATCCCAACCCAACTGACGCAGACACAGCAAGATCGACGTGTCCTGCTGTGAATGGACATTTGCCCGAAATACAAAATAATCCTTCGGCGGGAACGTTACTTGATGTCTTTCGAAATATCTGGAAAAGTATCAAAAATAGGCTTTTATAAACCAGCAGAAAAACTATGTAAACATACAGAATGTTGTATTGATAACTCCTACATGACAATGTACTCCTTAAAAACTTGTATGGAAACTATATTTCTATTTTAACTGTTTTTCACAAATATTTAATTTCAACTTTTGGTGTATTTTACTTTTATTTTTTGCAAGATTTTATAAAAAATTGGGAAAACGCTTGTGATAATGCGAAGGTTTGTACTTAGATGTTGTACGTTTGTATATCGTCAACTATGGCAATGGTCTGCAGTTCTACTCATTTAACGAGGGGCAAGCAAAGGCGTTCCCGAATGGACGTCGATATTGGCATCTGGACTTTTTCGAAAGGTGCTACGTGGCTTTTAATATCAATAATAAGCAAACTAAGCCATAGCTAAAACTGTATTCTCTATACGGGAAGATACATATTTGGATGTAAGCTTAACTTGATATTGCATTTTTCTATTTGTTCCAAAAAGCTTTAGCATTACCAACAGAAAGCATAACATGAATCCATATTTTGCAGCACTGGAAGCGGTTTGACCCGGATATATTTCTGCCGACACAGCTCGGGTAAAATTTACGATCTGGGAATAGGCAAAACGTGCGAGGCTACAGCTAGTTATGGGGGTAAAGAATTTTTAACGATAGGATAATAAATTGCAAGGGCGTAAATGCGATTCTTTTGCAGACACAACAGAGATTTTTTCCCTATTCGCGTCCCTAAAGCCGTTCACGTCGTCCAAGACTGTTTATGTACAACAAAGTGTTTTTCACTTCAAAGCCTTTGCCGAATACCCATGGCAGGGAAAGAAGCAATATCAGCAAATTTACGTCCCCGGTTGGTGTACTTACATTTAAGGAACCCTTTTGACAAAATAATGCACGTTGGAAGCAAGTTAAATAACACATAACCTAAGCGCACGTTGGAAGCAAGTTAAATAACACAAAACCTAAGCGCACGTTGGAAGCAAGTTAAATAACACAAAACCTAAGCGCACGTTGGAAGCAAGTTAAATAACACATAACCTAAGCGCACGTTGGAAGCAAGTTAAATAACACATAACCTAAGCGCACGTTGGAAGCAAGTTAAATAACACAAAACCTAAGCGCACGTTGGAAGCAAGTTAAATAACACAAAACCTAAGTCATTTGTTTTTTGTTTTGTTTTTTTCTGAAGTATTTCGCCTACAGTGAGGCATCATTGGAAGCAAATATTCCGATCTTATATTCTAAAGTTTATGCGTGATTTCACCATCCATTATTACTACCACGTCTTCTCAGATTTCAAACTTTTTATTGGAGATCGCTTTGACCCTTCACAAGGAAAATGGTTGTCAGAAGACGGATCGCCAGCAAGCTACCCAGCACCAAGTGTGAATAATACGTGTCAACAAAAGGCTTACAGCTTGGGTAAAACTCTACATCTTGTAAACATGAACTGCAGCGGGGATCCGGCTTTCTTCTTGTGCCAAGTAAAATGTACATACACACTGATTGTTGCAACTGTTGCAACGTTTACATATTGACGTGTATGCTAATTACGTTTCGTTCCAGTTAACGCCTGGGTTGAGTCAGTTCCGAATCAAGCGGCAGTGATGTCAGTTCGATGGCAAGGACTTTCTAAATTCATTGGACAGCGCGGATTTAGTGCAACGGTAATGATCATAATTCTTTCCGAAACATTTCAAACCCCAAAACATGGAAACTGCTTGTTTAAAAGGCTCAAATTTGTTATAGTGTTATGAAATCAAGGAAAATGGAAAATAGCAATCGGAAACTAAAATAAATAAAAGTATCACACAAGTATATGAAAAGTCTCAAAATAAAAAAGTTTGCCTTACGTATATCACAGTTTAAAACCATGGTATTGCGAGCTTCTTTATGCTGAATCATTCCGGTCGGCTTCGCCCAATTTCACTCGCGCATTTCCTGTGCACATAAATCACTTTAACCTGACCCACTACTGCAATAAATAGGTAGCACATATGCTTCCGTGGTGAACATACTGCAACCTGTTAAATTGCATGAAAAAATTGGTTCTAGGACCACCCCAGGTTGGTGCAAAATCGTTCAAACGACACCTAATCGTAAGAATATATAAATTTCGCCCTTATGGCATTACCAGCAGTATTCTTAGAAACAACAAAGATAAAACAAAAGCAAACATTAAAAATCAAACAATCCCAAGACCAAATACAGATGTCAGTGGTGATCTATACGTTTTTATATATATTTATATTCCATGGAAAACTGTTAACATACATTGAACAAATAGCTTTGATTTTCTTCTTTAGATTGTCATTGAGAACTCGGACGGACGTTCAATTATAGCTCCCTACATGAACCGAACAACACTTATCACCAACCTCAGCCCTGCCAAAAACTACAGCGCAAAGGTTTCGAATGCAGTATTATCTTATTAAGATAAGCATTGAGTTTGTTGATAAATTATATTTCCACTGCACGTGTTTTCGGCACCTACAGTCAGAAGATGATGAACAAAGCGTGTCAAATTACTACATCTACATTTCAGTTGGGTCATTATCAGCGTATACAGCATTATAATTACCACTGCGTGTGTGTTAAAATTTCTAGGTAATTGCTGTTCTTACCGGATGTAAAAGTATGAACGTATCGTCTGTAGTCACCTTCTCCACGGAGAAAATTCCGACAACAATTGCCTTTCCGACGACAAATCCTACCACTGATCTTGTCACGAGCACCATGGTGACGTCAAACAATTCATTTGCGTTTAATGGTAAAACTTGTTGTTCACAATTATGACTAAGCATTTGCGTTATGTAAGCCTTCCTATTATTGGCATGAATCATTTCCCCAAGAGGTGTTGCGATATATTGCATGTACAAAAATAATGTCCACGAATTTGACGTTATTTTTGTGGTAATAGGATATAGCCTACAAAAAAAAAACTGTAATTTATACATGGCGAGGTTAATCAATTCCAATACTTCCTTAGTCTTAAACGTCGTGTCACATGAAAAGTTGTTGGGATTTGTTGCAAACGCCTAATTGTGACTTGCAGGAAGTTTGGTCAGTGAAAAACTTTCTGTGGGAACTTTGGTCGGAATTATATCCGGAAGTACGGTTGCATTTATCATTCTCATCACATTGTTGGTGATAGTTGGGTTATCCTGCTGTGCTGCCAAGCGAAGGTTAGTTCACCTAAAACAAACTTTTTGTTTCAAAAACTGGATTTTTAAGGTTTTTCATGGTCATTTCTTTTGAAGGTCCACTGAGGGAGATGTTCAAGTAAATGATTTGCAAACAACGATCCGTGAAAGGCCACTGGAAGATTTTGAACCTGTTAAACCGCCGATACGCACTTCAGAAATACGTAAAATTTACGAAATTAAATTCAAAATGTCCTAAATATTGAAATATTGCTCAATAATGTTGCTCAATGTTTTATATTACTTTAACATAAAATATATTATATTACTTTAACGCACATTAAACGACATCCCGATGTTATTGTAGCGTCAGAGGTTTGTGGTTAAATCGGATAAACTTGATTTTTAGCAATCATCGACCCCTACACTTATGAGCTCGAACCACGAGTGCAGTCCTATGTCAACTACTCAAGTCATCACATTTACAATGAAGCCAATGAAGTCGCTTACGAGAATTAGGTCACGGCATTAACATTTATATTCGGAATGAAATTCACTCTGCTTCAAGTGGCATTCAATTTTTTGTTGTTGTCTTTTTTATCATCATTTAGTACACACCATGTTTTTTTTTGTATTTTAAGTATAAAAACTTTCTTGTCTAGTAAAGGGTGTCTCGTCACCTTATGATAAAGACAGATTTACAAAATGTTGACAACCAGAAAGGCTGTTTTCTATAGACCAGAACGTCTTACTCTAGAGCAGTGTACCTTTTTGACCAGAGGGATGTTAGTTGACAAAAAAAAAATCGCCAGTTAACAAAAGTTTGAACGCGCGTGACTCGGCCATCTTAAAAGCCAGCGACTTACTTTTTTCACACAAAGATAGATCACAGGCTGAACTTTCCAACAAAAGAAAAATCAAAAACAAATTTGCATTAATATTCGAATATGAATATGATATGTTTGCTATGTCATAACCACAAGTAAACATCGATTCCCGATGGAATCCTTAAGGGTAGATATTCTTTGGTGTCTGTACTATCTAAAAATAGTAAACTTTTTCGCGAGAAAAAACGCGCGCCCTCTCAAATTTGAAGAATATTAACCATAACCCCCACATTTTTCAACGCTCTGCGCTCGCCGCGAAAGGTAACAAAAAAAATCGCCAGTTAACAAAAGTTTGAACGTGTGTAACTCTGCCATCTTAAAAGCCAGCGACTTACTTTTTTCACACAAAGATAGATCACAGGCTGAACTTTCCAACAAAAGAAAAATCAAAAAAAAATTTGCATTAATTTTTGAATATGAATATGATATGTTTGCTATGTCATAACCACAAGTAAACATCGATTCCCGATGGAATCCTTAAGGGTAGATATTCTTTGGTGTCTGTACTATCTAAAAATAGTAAACTTTTTCGCGAGAAAAAACGCGCGCCCTCTCAAATTTGAAGAATATTAACCATAACCCCCACATTTTTCAACGCTCTGCGCGAAAAGTAAGTCGCTACCTCGTAAGGCGGCCGAGTCACGCGCGTTCAAACTGTAGTGTGTTTCGCCTGAATGATTGCACAACGTGGTGGTGTCACGTGACCACCTCATATATAAGTGTTCCTCTGTGCCGTCAAGGGCATTCTCTTGCAACCTATGTTACTGTGCACTGCTGTTTCGTTCCGTTTATGTTGTGTAACAAACTACAACAATACATGGTGTCAGAAGCTGGACCTCAAGATATTTGCCTTGTCCACTAACTAAGTGATAGAAGGGTATGGCTTTCCAGATATCGCCGCCGGAATGCTTTGATTTTAACAAGCCGGAAAGCTGGAGGACATGGATTCGCAGGTTTGATCGCTACAGATCAGCGTCTAAATTGTCTGACGAATCAAAGAAAAAGCAAACAGATACCCTAATATACCTTCTCGGCGATAAGGCCGATGATATTCTAAACTCTTTCGGTTTATCTGCAGACGAGGTTAAAACGTACGAAATTGTAAAAAGAAAATTTGATGAATACTTTGATGTTCGTAAGAATGTAATTTATGAACGATGTCAGTTTAATTCACGTGCGCAAAGACCTGGAGAAACTATTGATGAATTTATAACTTCACTATTTTCACTAGTCGAAAGCTGCAATTATGGCGAACTAAAAGAAGAAATGATAAGAGATCGTATCGTGGTTGGGTTGCTTGATAAAAGTTTGTCTGAGCGATTGCAACTAGATCCTAATCTAACTTTGAATAAAGCAGTGAATATGGCCAGAAACACGGAGATTGTGAAAAAGCAGCAGGTGGAAATGCGTCGCACATCTCATTCCTATGCCGACGTTGAGCGCGTTCAACGCAAGCGCCAATCAAGCACTGGAATGAAGCCCGAGGGAAGATGCCAGTGGTGTGGAAATGCGAAGGCTCATCCAAGGCAACTCTGCCGAGCGCGCAATGCTACATGTCACACGTGCAACAAGCGCGGTCATTTCCAGTCGGTATGTAAAAGCAAATCACTTCATTTCATAGAAGAAAATAAGTTGCCTTTGTACTTGGGACGGGTGTATATTTGTACCGCTATGTCAGGTAGACAGAAAAATAACTTTTCTGTTTTTGTTAATGGCAAAACAATCAACTTCCGTATAGACACAGGTGCGGATGTAACTGCTATTTCTGTTCAACTACATAACTTCTTGGATGCCCCGGAATTGTTACCTTGCAGTGAAGTGTTGCGGGGTCCTCAGGGTGTTCGACTTTCGCTAAAAGGAAAATTCTCAGCCACATTAGAACATGAAGGTATTTCGTCGGTACAAGATATTTATGTTGTCAAAGGATTACGGCAATCACTACTTGGTTGGCCGGCTATAGAGTCTCTGAATATTCTCAAGTCTCTTTGTGCAGTAAAATCTGAAAGTAAATTTACCGATTTATACCCCAAGATTTTTTCGGGACTTGGACACAAACTTTTGTTAACTGGCGATTTTTTTTTTGTCAACTAACATCCCTCTGGTACCTTTTTGTGGTTGCGTACCACTTGGAGGTGAAACCACGCGCACCATATAGATGAATGTTATAAAGTAACTTAGGGAATGATGTAACACGCATTTAGAGATCACTTACAATTTTTTGAATTCGCTCTACATCTGCAAGTTACGGAAAGATGCGAGCGTACCACCGGTTGGGAAACACTGCTCTAGAGTATTTTTATTGCAACATATTTTACACTCATACCGAAACTCGTAGTGTCCTGAGATGACTTACCTAATAATTTTGATTTTTCCCATTTATATTGTGATTAATCAATCATGACAACAGAAACTGTTATTTCATCTTTTTGTGCCCAAAAAAATCAATTTGTCATTGGGAAAGTCCCCATAAAATCCCCTTCTTGCTGCATTTATTTGTAAAAAGCGAAAAATGTTGTTGTTTTGAAGTTGCTGGATTACCTGTGACAAATCAGCCCATATGGAAATCAAATTACCAAAGTCCAGTTTATGTTTAAAAGTTACAAAACGATGATAAGACTGGCAGTTTGTTTTTTACAGCGATTTTGGTTTCAGATGCAATGTCATTTTAATCTCTACCCTATTTGTTTTTTTATTTATGCTATTTATTTTCCATTGTGGACGGGCGCCCATTGCTAATAATCTATGTTCAAAAAAATTTGAATGGCTGAGTTTGTTTTATTACTTGTGGATGTTCTGTTTGCACTAAAACGATTTAGGTATACGTATACCTAGGGTTGCTGACAATGCTGAGCACTGTGACTTTTGTTTCTCACTTTTACATTATTTTCGTTGTTTGTTGAAACTCCATGTGTTATTGCACGGTTTTCTGAGTTATTGCACGGTTTCACAAAAAAAATGTAAATTTTGCGTGTTTTCCATTGCAATAATAGGACATTAGGATTATTGCATTTGGCAAACCTTTGGAAGTAAATTTTGTAGTTTTGGTACTGCCACGTTCATGGTGTCATGGCTAAAGAAGTTACCTATGAAAACTATTCAGATGTTTTAATCAAGAGGGTTTTGTTGTAAGTATTTTTAATTTTGTAGGTATTATTTTTTATAACATTGTAGAAGTAAAAGAAAGTTTGTGTCAATGTTATGATTTCTTTGCTATTTTCTAAACCTCTTCTAATTTGTAAGGTATGCAAATCACTAAACCAAGACTGCTTGTATTAAATAAACATCAGTCATTCAAAATCAGGTTTTTACATTAGGGGGAGAAAAGCAAACCTTCTCTGTGATGTTGAAGTTTGCGTTGGAAGCAAAACTTTCTCAGCTCACAGAATTATTTTGGCCTCAAGCAGTGATTATTTCAAGACCATGTTTACCACAAATGTATGGGATATGCCTTTTTTTCCTTATTAGTACTGCAGATCTATGCCTAAAACCACACAATAATTGTCATTCCCTATTAAACATACAGCAGTGTAAACCAGCCAGCATGCTCCAGAGGTTTTTAGAATTGTTATTTTCCAGATGAAGGAGAAATACTCTGGTAAAGTAACCTTAAAAGATGTAACTGAAGATGCAGTGGAACATGTGCTTGATTTTATCTATAGTGGCAAAATCAACTTAACAATTGAAAATCTGAATAATATATTGAAAGTTGCTCACATGCTGATGGTGGAAAGTAAGTACATGTGTTTGGTTAGTTCTGTGTTTGTTTGTTTAGAGTAAAATTTTATGTGAATATCATTATTCCTAATACCAATAGCACCTTGGTTACTTTTTGTAACACAGAATTGTTTTACTCTATCGCACAACACAGCACTGTTGCCCATTATGTACACTGGCATCGCAGCCAAAACAGTCAACAACCTAGTTAATTCATGTTATAAACTTAAACTTTTATCAACAGAAAAACGTATACATAGTTTGATGGTATTTAGGTTTGCTCGAAGTTTTAGGCAAATTTATGGTAGATGGACTGGATGATACAAATGCCTTGCAGTTGAAAGGAACAAGTAGTTTGTTTGGTCTTCACAAACTTAAAGAAATGGTTGAAGAATGCATTATTGAAAACTTTGATGTCATTTCTAACCAAAAAGTGTTTCTGATGACTTCTGCTGAAGATATGAAACTTTATTTGTCACAGGATTTAATCGGGGTGAAGTGTTCCAAATTAACTAAACTTTTTTTTATGTTGCATATAAATAAAGGCCTTAAATGCATAAATCTGGCCAAAAATGAAACCTTGACATATTTTGTTGTAAGGTATAAGGAATTATTATTGTGTAATTTGGATCTATTGCGATTTTCTATGACTTACAGATGGCAAGTGCAGAATAAATGTTCAGCCTCTGCTTTGTTCAGTTTCGCTAGAACATAATACTAAGTTATTAATTCCATATGGATGTTTATTCCAGGCAACAGAAGATGAGTTGGCTGCTTGTTTGTTAAAGTGGGTAACTGCAGATTTATCTAAAAGGAAAGCAGACCTTTTGTCTTTGTTTAAACTGATTCGCCTTCAGTGTGTCTCAGTGGATTACCTTCTAAATACCTTGAGAAAAGAAGTGGGTAAAATGTGTCCAAGTATCTTATCTGGAATAATTGTTTTCTGTATGGTTTATATCTTGTTTTTTCCACAACTTTGTTACGTGTTGTTTCAGCCGCTGGTTCAGAGCAGTAGAGAATGCCAATGTTTGATTGAAGATGCTTTGCATTTTCATCTGAAACCGCATGACATTGCAAAGCAACACAAGCGCCGAGGTTGAGCAGGTTCCATGGTATCAATATCTATGCATTAAAATTCTAAACGTTGGTATGCAGGAAAGCAAGATGTTTGTCTAGTGACACTAAATGACTCAATACAGGAGTTAAGGTTTGGCGAAAACTCTGCTGAGAAACAAGTAATTGAAACTGGTTTATTGTTGGATGCAACATGCTCCGTTACATATAATGTATCTTTCACATTATGTCTAGATGAAACAGCCAGAAATGCATGTAAGCCATGCAAGTGCTGTGGTATTGCATCAAGGGAAAGTGATTTTATTTGGCGGATTTTCAAATCAAGGCAAAAAAAATGAAGCATCAAATTCAGTAATTTCCTTTGATGGAATGGAATGGAAGAATGAGGGTGCATTAGTTACAGCACGTGCCAATGCAACAGCTGTGTCATTGAAAGGTGTAATACGAGTACTGTTACATTATTGATTAGGCCTGTTTTTTCGGTTGTGTATTAACAGAACAAGTTTATATTTTCGGGGGTGAATCGAATGGAAAAGTTCTGTATACAACAGAACGGTTTCATGATGGAAAAAGTGAACTCCATTCACAAAAAAATGATGGCTATGCCAGAACATGTGGTGTGTCGATTGTTCATGAAGGTACAAAAAGCTAAAGGGTGTGAAACCACTTTATAGTATCGCATTTGTCTTCCGCTAGATAAAATTTACATCATCGGTGGCTACGTTCATGCCTACCATGGAAAAGGTAAGGTTTTCGCAACTTTGTACGCCTAGCACGATTTCAATTATTTTTTTTTATGAAACAGTGAACACCGTTACATCGTGCTTTGAAGCTAGTTTGTCCTATCCGTGGAGTTTGAGCTGTGGGAGGGCCTCGTGTGGCGTTTCTCTTGTTAAAAACAAAATATTTGTGTTCGGTAGGATTGCCTTTTCCCTTATTTTTATTGAAAGTTAATTATCTTGGGTTTTAGGTGGACTCGATGCCAGCGGAGGCTTTGTCAACGTCGTTGAGTATTATGACGTAACAACGAAAGCTGTTACAAATGTGGCGGAAAACCCACCAATAGATCTTGGAGTTACTTCAGCTTGCGTGTTGTTTAACGACAAAATTTTGGTTCTTGGAGGGTAAGTCTGCTGTGTATAATGTGATATAATTCACTGAATTTGTCTCTTGCGTTTTATGCAAACCTATGTGAAAATTTTATCGAAAACTACAGTTTTTGTCACACTTTTTTTGTTTTGCAGACAAAGTGACGACCTTTATTGTTTTGATTGCGAAAATCTTTCGTGGAAAAAGGAAATAAAGTTGGAGAGGAAAAATTATAAAGGCATTGCAAAATGTTAAACTTGTCTCCTTAAGAAAAACGATTTATTTTTTTGGATCTCTGATGTTGTTATTCTTTACTTGCACAGACTTGTTTTTCTCATGCATCTTTTATTCAGGTGAACCAGTAGAAAGAGTGTGTAAGCTTGGGTCGGCTTCAAGAGGGTCAAAGATCTTTCGTCTAAGAAACTGATCAAAACAACATCTAATAATTCAGTAATTCAACAATAATCTCGACATTTGTGTGCCTGGGTACGTTTTATTTGCGAAATTTGCCATTTGATGATTCAGATTTAATGTCATTGCCATTTAGTGTTTCTTAATTTATCGCTGGTGTTTGCCTTTGTAGGCTATCGCTTTTGCATCAGAATGTGTTCCCAACCTTTTCTTGTTGACTTCTTCACGCTTTCCTGGTGAACTTGCGTTAAATTGAACGCAAAATTTTAGTTTTGTTTCGCTTGCATTTGAATATGGGGCTGTGACGCATGTTGTTGTTGTTGCCGATGCCTTCTGGTTTTGAAATCTTGCTAATAATATTAATATACGTCGCTTAATGTTATGCTCTTGCTTTATTGCTCATAATATTTGCTTGTGTATTTTTACGAGCAGCCTACCTATGTGTTACATTTAAAAGGGTATGGATGTGTTTGTTTCTTTTGTGTGATATTTTATTGTTGCTGAAAAGGCAGCAACTTGTTATTACACAGAATGCTGAGATACCTCATCTGCACTGGAAAGATTACATATGCCCTACTGTTGAGTTAGGTTTGCTGGCATCGTAGCCAAGGCATCCTTATGAGCGAAATACGTGAGCTGTGATCGCCAAATAGAAAGAACTTGCGCAGTGGGCGATCCCGCCCTGCTGTGCGAAAGCATTGTAACACTTCTGCGTTGGCTGTCGAACTAGGGTCATAACTTTGCTTAACTTGTCCATTGCGTTATTATGTTCTGTGTGGAAAAACGACAAAACGTAACATCAACTTGCCGAAACCCTATTTATTATTCTGTGTATAAAGTTGACTCAGAAACAACTGCACTTGTAACATTCACGCATTCGATTTATACTTATAATGACGTCATAAGCGTAGCAGTACTGCACAGTCACCGTGAAAAAGCGAACGATTGCAGTCTCTTGCGAAATTTAACCTTATATAATGTCTTGATGATAAAGTAATCACAATCTATAACGACGTCGCAATGATTCATTCAATATCCTGTTTACCACATGAAAAGTTGGCCCATATGCTTATGTCACACCACACCTTGCTTTTGTGTCATATTATCGCAAGGGTTATATAACATCACGTGACATTGCCGACCAATCAGCTATCAGTATTAAAAGCATAATATAGCCTGTGCGTACCAGTAACTACATTTTTCGGAATCAACATTACGATCGAATCAGCCTACAATACTATTTTGTTTTGTAATCAACGTTATAAGTGAAGCAGCTGTTAAGCCGGAATGATCTACTGTTATTGCGAACCTGTGGGCTTATTCAAATACAATAATTACCCAGAGAGACTTGCAAGGCCTAAATACTGTCACAGGCGCGTGAGATTCAATCAAGCCAGGAGATATCAAAGGCACTCATCAGCACCTCCTGTCATTAGAGAATCGATAAGGCTTTTCCGCTACTCTGGTGTAGAACCTTACACACTCAATAATGGTATCTCCAAATATATTTTCATACAATGCAACAGGCAAACCTCATCAGTGGTAAAAAAATGCAAAGCCATAGGACACAAGGTTTACACATATGAGTTAAATATACAGCAAATACAGACCGGTTACATTTCAACAAAACACAAATTGTGTTTTAACACAGGTACATGACTATACGACTCTATAAGACTTTACGGACGTCATGAGCAAATTCAATTCACGTGTTCCTATAAAACGTGCAATACCTCAATGCTGGCTTTTATTTTTTAAGCGTGTAATTACCTTCGTAAAGCGCATGTAAAGGCATCGCTTGCGTGGACCACACGGTTTGAGAAAATGTAGATTTGAGCAGAAAGTGATTATTACTTATCTGTATTGGTGCGAACAGTGTTAACTGAAGTATCTTGCGGTTTGGAACAACAAGACAACGCTTTGTCAATTATGGAAGAATACAGAACTGGGTTAAGGGCGCTGTTGATTGGCAGCAAAACAGCGGCAGCAAATGCATAAACGGACGTCGGCAAATTAACACCACCCAGGGCGACGAAACCAAGGGTACAGACAGGAATCCAACAACAGAAGTCAGTGACCAGTAATCGAGATATTTTCCTCTGCATTTCTGTGCTCGTGTCCGTGCTCTTGGAATCCGACATTCGGTTGCTACGACGATAAATGTACAAGTATCCGGCAACCATGAAGAGGAACAGCAGGAAGTTGAGTGTGATGAGAAATAAGGAGTATTCCCATGCCTGGTTCTGAACTGTCACAAAGAGGCTGGGCAAGCAGACGCTCGTTTGACTGTAGTAACCGAACTCGCCCATGATTGGTCGATTAGCAAATTTCAAATTAATGGCGGATCTTGCATCATGCCACGAAGAAACAGAAACATTGTATCGAGACATTCTCGTTGCCAGTGCCATAATCTCTTTGTAGGCGACGAAATCGCGTCGATAGAAAAAGTTGGGAAACCAAACGTGAGACACGAAGTACCCGGAAGCGAAGTCTATCACCGGTATGACTGCGATTACAATAGATGTAATCCAGGCGCCTACACAAGCCAGTCCTATCCACATCGGCTTTAGGGATCGGATCATAAACGGGTTTCGGACAGATACGATTCTGTATACAGTGATGAGCGCTAACGATAAGGCTGACGTTTCAGTGGAAATTATTGCAATTGCCCCCAAAAATGAGCATTTTGGCCCTGATCTCCAGATGGCGTCAAAGAAACAATACTGCCCCGAAAAGTAAACACTTGTTATAGCTATACCAAGAAGGTAAATTCCCATCAAGAAATCCGCAAAGGACAGGTTAAATATAAGAATTTGCATACTTTTATTGACCAAGTTTTGAGAGTTTCGATTCATCCAAAGATCCCGAGCTGTTGTTACACAAACAACCAAGTTCCCAATCAACGCAAGCAACCCCATAATCCATATGAAAGCTCCTAGGACTGGGTTGGCGATCATCTCCTTCTGGTTGGAGAAGATTGTGTTGCGAGAACTCACTGGAGGGCATTCGTCACTTCCGTCCGAACAGTCCCAAATGCCGTCCTCCTTTTGACTGATGGGCACCGACAAAGGCTGACCGTTCAGACAGTAAAACCTTTTTTTTGCACAGAGTTGCACAGATTCGTCGGAATGATCGTCACAGTCGTACACAGCATCGCACAAATTCATGACATCAATGCTTGTTAAAGGTCCATTTTTGCAAAGAAAGCGATTGGGGCAAAGCGACTCATTATAACCATGAGGGTCCTGTCCGTAGCACACGTAAAAGTTAAAGGCAATGTCCAGAAATTTTGTGTTGTTACAAAAAGCTGGGGTATTTGGACAGTTTGTGCATTCATCAGATGCGTTCGTGCACTCCGGTCGGCCGTCACACCTGGCAGATATCGAAAGCTCCTGTGCGTGATGAAACGGTTTGCACCAAGTGGAGTTTTGTATTGGGTAGCAATACTTGGTGTTCCGTTTTCCAGCGCATCCAATGGCTTGGTTGCACAAAACATTATCAATATTCAAACAATCAGTGTCATTGTAACAATGCATTTGTCCTGGTGAACAAGTTGATTGTGAATCTCCCAAAACTGCATTGCAAATGCTTTGATCTTGGCACAAACACTCGTCGGAAAGATCGTAGCAATCCACCACACCATCGCAAACCTGGTGCCTCCCGATAACCAGTTTTTTATCGAGACACAGAAAGCATCTAAACTCCCCGTTGACAAAACAGACGTCCGATTTGTCGGCGCATTGCGCTTCGGCATCATATAAATTTGGTTGTGACAAAGCGCAAGGAAAGGTCACCCATTTTCCGAGACATTTAAAGCCAGGTTGGGCTTCCAATGCATACCTTGAGTTAATAATAGTAGGGCAAAACATTAGCAGGGATAAATCAATGCCTTGTGCGTGTTTGTAAAGTACCAGGGAATCACTGGACACATTTCTGCACAATGGTATGATGCAAAGCCAATAATCTTGATCACATTGCTCATCAAGCCGATCTTTGCACGGGCCCTTTTGTCTGATGCAACCGGTCTGGTTTACTGGTTGGTTAGCAAGCAATTGCGTGACGTTCTCGGGGCTGCGACATTCAACCAAATTGAAGTTGCAAGTGAAACTAATTTTGTTTCCGATTATATGGCATGGCTCGTCGCTGCCGTCCGGACAGTCAACAAAACCGTCGCTAACCCAGGTTTTGTGAATGCAGCGTCCAACAGTTGGGCACGTTGTCTTGTCATATATACACCCACACATGACCTGGTCCACTCCGCAAGTGCAATTTGCCTCATCACTATGATCCGAACAGTCGAACACTCCGTCACATCTTTGGTTTGGTTCGTAGCATGTGGAATAATCCGGGCATAAGGTCTGAAGGTTCCCAGGACAAATGCCCCGGGTGCAATTCGATTCGTCGCTTCCGTTTAAACAGTTCACGATCCCATTGCATTTGAGACTTAGTGGAAGACAGCCGCGGTAAAAGGCACATTCCTGGTTACCACATCTGCAGTAAAACGTATCAACTGGACATGTGCAATTAGCTTCATCGCTCCAGTCGCCGCAATCGTTCAAGCCATTGCATTGAAAATTGCCCAAAGAGCTACCGACCACCGACTGTACACAATTATTTTCAGAACTGCAGTTCCTTTCATCGGCTCCCGTTGCACAGTCCGCTATTCCGTTACATTGTATCGGGCTACGAGAGCACGTTGTGTTTTGTTTGGTCACTGCCAGCACTGTGCAGTTTTTCTCATCACTGCCGTCTTTGCAGTCGTCCGTCCCATCGCACACTTTGTGATCCGGCAAGCAACCGACAAGCCCAGAACAAGAGTTGTTTCTGTAGCATGCGCATTCGAACTTCCATGACGGACAAGTGCAGTTTACCTCATCAGTGCCGTCCAAGCAATCGTAGACACCATCGCAGATCTGTTGTTGGGTGTAGCAGCCCAATCCACCGTAACATCCGCTGGTCCTCGATGAGCATCCACATTGGAATTCGAATAGTTTGCATGTACATGCCTCATCCTGTCCTCCCGGACAACTAGACCTTCCGTGACGACATATGACGTATGCCTTCGGCAGGCAGTGGTTTGTTACGTTTATGTTGATGGACCACACTGTCTCCTTCGTAGCCGGACAGTTGCACAAGTAATCACCTTCAGCACATTTCACTCTTTCACTTCGACACTCCTCTGAAAAACACAAGTAGTTAAGTTTGGGCAAAAAAAAGCCATAATAATCATTGGGAGCGATGCAGACAGGTGTATACACTGTTACGACATGTAAGGTCTCATCAGTGCAGATGATGACTGTGGCATATCAGGCTAGCTGATATCGACTAGCAGGCACACATCTTTCCACCTTACAGGTCAAAACAGTGTGTACACCTGTCTACAGCTCTCGCAAGTGGTTTAGTTTGCGAGGCTACTATTAGTGCCCCCAAAAATCTAAGACCGCAAAGAAAAACAGGATAATCCAAACTAAATAAGTAAGCTTATTATATAACGCAATCGGTGTGGTTTCTGGTCTTTGACCCCCAGAGAACGCTCCGTGCCAAAAAGAATTACAGGCCACCGTTAAAAAAAAACAGATTAAGGCATTGTTGTTTTTATAGATGGATACAAAATTTGTGTAAGCTGCAGACAGATGGCCACTGTTTCGACCTAAAAGGTCTCATAAGTGCAGCTGGTATGACTGTAAGACGACTTTGCTGACCAAACGGCCAAGAATACAAAATTGTTTCGATATAGTAACTGACGCATGCAACATAAATGTCATCGTAATTTTAAACGGTGGTCGCCAAGCCAAATAGTTACGTATCCCCATACAAGCTTCCTGTAATTTGAAGCTTAACCAACGCAGCACGCAATCAATCAAATAGCCACTGCAGTAACAATCTATTTAAGCACGCGTCAGACTTATACTGCTTGAACATAATAACAACATGACTTGAAAGGTTATAACTGCTTTGACATTATGTTGCATTCATCAGAACATTTGCGACTTACTTGGTGGGCTTCGATATGACTTTAACAAAATAAACAGTTTGCGCATGTTTTAGATAGCCTATTCGTTCTAAAGTATGAATGTCCACAAGCAGTTTTGTTGAAAACACACTTGTTGAAACGTATAAATATAATCACACAGTTTTAGTGCAAACAAAAAATCTGTTGATTACTTACCGAAGGTCAAGCTTTCGACAGAAGCAACAATAAAGATTGTTGTTAAAAGAAACTGCAGCATTTTAACAGATATTATCACACTTAAAATATTTTCCTCCTGTAGCAAATATTTAATTAAAACATCCACATTGCCCACTGCACGTAAACACAAGTGACAAAAAACTTGATGTCACGAACATTTAAGAACAGATCAACTAGAATCTTTTGTTAAAACTTAAGTTGTCTTGAAATGCACACCTTTCCTTTGTGGCTGAACTTAGAACATTTCCACATTTTGTTTCGAGACAAAAAACGTGTCAGTTAACTACGAAGGGGTCCGATTCAGGCCATAGCTTTATATTTTAAGCTGTAAAGGCGCAGTTGAATTTACTGAATATCTGCTTGACTGCAACTAAAACTTTTTTTCATGTAACTAACATCAGTTATTTCTGCGTATGACGTGGATGGGGTCAACCAAGCTCTACATACAAGAGGAAGTTCCGATCACACACGTCAATGTAACATGACGATTGATCACCTGCTTCCTGGAGATCACAGCAGAATGAGGAAAGGGCACTACAGTCTGTGTTGATTGACGTACATTAAATCAACGTACTGATTCGCGAAACTTTACAGCAGTTTAAATGTTCCTCTTAAGTTGGTTCACCAGACTGACAACAATTTACATTATCCACAAAACACAGTTTCTGCTTGTTTTACTTTGCGAAAACCTGACACAATTACCTGTTGTATATTGTTTTTGTGAAACTGACACAAATTGACTTCATATAATAAATAATCTTCAAGCGAAAATTGTATAAGTAACGACAGGCGATGTTGCAGCGTACAAGTAGGATTCCCAGTCGCTGCTTTGCTGAAGCTAAAGTCTGTTTGCGTGTTCTTGCTGATATAGACTACTGAATTAAAAGCTCCGTGAACAGACTTCTTTATTAATGGAAACACACGATTGCAATTACCAGGTGGCTTAAGTTTAACTAGTTTCAAGCGCGTTTAACACGTGACTGAATTGCAGCGAATTTAATTATTAAAAGAACGTGCGAACGTTTACAGCGCGATGGCAAGAATAACGACAGGGCCGAGAGAATACGAGCGACTGAGAGAATAGACGAGACTGGACTGAAGTGGTTGAAGGATTACGAAATGAGCGTTTTATAACAAAGTGTCAGAAAAAATGTGTTGTCCAGCAGGATGCCAGAAAGCCTGTGGGAGCTCCGGCAGGAAAGCTTAACACCGTCTGTAGTCTTCGGTCCGTATGTGTTCAAAATGTGTAAAGAATTAAGTAGGGAAACATGCGTGTTGCTACACATGTCCCTTCCTTGTGAAGATTGATAGTTTCTATCCGAAATCCAATATCGTCTTGACCTTTGGCTGTTGCGAATTGGGTTGCATTGAATTCGGTGATTTGTGGTGGTTATCGGCCGCATTATCGTCTTGGTTTTCCTGTCACGGTTATTCTTTTTTTTTTTTTTCTGTGTACAAAAGAAAATCAGCAGTAAAATGCTCAAACAATTTAAAATATCAAGCGTTTATGGAATTTGCGTGCTGCATGACAAATTAAAAAAGGTTATTAAAACTAAAATGAACCACAAATTCCATCGCATTGTAGCGTGCGCAACCAATGCTTACATTTTCTCTTGGGCCGTCAAAAAGCATAGGCAACGACCCGCATGCGACTTAATATGCGCGTACAAAAAATAAAAGGGCTCAGCTGGATGGCAGTCAAAAAGTAAATTGGCTCATCTCGTGTAAAGAAATCATCTGTACTCATTCAGGTACATGTGTGAATAAAGAGCTGGCCTCGCAATAGCAATATGCAACCAATAGTTGTATAGGTATAACCAATTATCCTCAATGCCAATTTTTGGAATAATGTCAAGTTTTAAGACACGTCACACTTAATAGTTCCAAACTGGAGGTGATCTTCCTAAAAATAATGGACTTACAAGAGTTAGGCGTCCTCTCGTCAAATTAACACTACAAGAAAATGTCAAAAGTAGACGAGGACTAAGTTTGTGGCACTAATAGTTAAAAAGAAACATGTTTTGGGATAAGACAGCAACAAAGACCATAAAACGTTAAAAGTGGTAGTTTAGTTTAAGATAAATTCATGTCACAAAAATATGGGCCAAAACCTTAAAATCATACTTGAGTTAGGTTAATCAGCAGTTTCATGCTTCAACCAGTCATAACAACCCTAGCTAAAATAGTGCAAGGATTTCTCCTAAAGGAACGTCAGTCGTGCTTGACTAAATGCCATTGGCATAGAAGTCATGTCGTCAAGACCAGGGAAGGTCTAAGGTATTCCGACATTATGACTGAAAATTGTATCTGTGTGACCTTGCTACACGAAAGACGTCAGGTCCCTTAACTGCGCCGCGCCTCTGCTGTTGTGCATATAGAGGACTTTCTAAGCAGACAAAATGTTTAGGCTAGGGTCCACAATTCACCATTAAGTAACGTCAAACACGTATGCCAATAAAACTAACGTTTTAGTTACATGAGTTACTTCAACTAAAGAACCCCTTTGCTTGAAACAAAAAGAATATAATACACACACACCTACATACATACTGACATAACCATATAGGATAGGCGTTTTACTTGCATAGTATAGTTTCACAGACAAAACATGCTTTAAGAGCAGTTTGGCTTTAAACGTAGTGACTTATTAATATTGCGTTAAGGCTTATTAAATTACAATTACAGTACCGGGTTATAAATGGTGTTCGATCATTACGTCCAGCTCTTTTCTCGCGTCCATCGTGGTTATAGAGCGAGAAGCACTATCTGCCATTCGCCACGAAATTCACTCCTAAACAAGCAAAATTTCGTGAGAATCACAAAGTGCAATGCAATAGAATATTACCAAAAATAAACGGAACAAACCAACCTGGTAAGAGCAATTGTGATCACGTCGGGCAAGTTCACCAGTGCAGCGTACAAGTAGGATTCCCAGTCGCTGCTTTGCTGAAGCTAAAGTCTGTTTGCGTGTTCTTGCTGATATAGACTACTGAATCAAAAGCTCCGTGAACAGACTTCTTTATTAATGGAAACACACGATTGCAATTACCAGGTGGCTTAAGTTTAACTTGTTTCAAGCGCGTTTAACACGTGACTGAATTGCAGCGAATTTAATTATTAAAAGAACGTGCGAACGTTTACAGCGCGATGGCAAGAATAACGACAGGGCCGAGAGAATACGAGCGACTGAGAGAATAGACGAGACTGGACTGAAGTGGTTGAAGGATTACGAAATGAGCGTTTTATAACAAAGTGTCAGAAAAAATGTGTTGTCCAGCAGGATGCCAGAAAGCCTGTGGGAGCTCCGGCAGGAAAGCTTAACACCGTCTGCAGTCTTCGGTCCGTATGTGTTCAAAATGTGTAAAGAATTAAGTAGGGAAACATGCGTGTTGCTACAATGTTCAACCTCGTGACCAAACCTACAAATTTCCAATCCACGGCGATACTGATGTGATTTGTGAAGTGAATTTTAACTCTCTAAGCAGTGAACAAAAACGCACTTCAGGAAATAGCAGCGAGGTATTTACGGTCACCGGAAAGATAAATAGGACATTAGTAGAGTGACGTAATGGAAAAGTGAAGCCCAACCACGAAAACTGTGACGTCACTCCTTCCTGCAAGTGATAACATCTCGTCCTGTAACCTTCGAACCTCAGTTTTGCATCACCAGTAACCCGGACATGATCGGTGAGCATTATGACCTACTTACTTTGCGTACATGATGCGCTATAGAATAAATCATACCACTTTGATATCACATAATTACATTTTTGTCGATGTTAAAGAGTTCCTCTTTACTTGTGTGACTTTGTTCTTGAACCAACTGCTGATGCCGCCTCATGTTGTCTCGCAAATAATTTTGAATTTGTAGATAAGACTTGCAGAAAATCACAAATGGGGTGTACTTTCTGTGATTCATTTTTTCACAAAACCCACCTTAATATTTTAGCAGTTTTTCAACGAGATTTTATACAGCACCCTCCACCAATTGACTCTCTGACTAAACACCCTGTGAACCATACTAAAACTGCCAGAAACATGCAGAAAATCGCCATGGCAACAGCCTGTACATCTGTGCTTATTCAATCAAAACACTGGCACACACAATTTACTCTGTTACGCAGGACAGAGTTCGAGAAGGGCATTTCCCGACCAAGAAACTCTCTTCCACAGAAATACATACATGGGGCCTAAAGTGGCCACAATATAGCCCTCCCGACGAGCTCCAATGTCTCAGTCGGTTGAGTATTGGATCTGGAAGGGTCGAGGGTTCCAACCCCACCAGGAGCTTGAATTTTTATATCTCGCTTTGCCGGACAAAAGAGGTATTCAGTATATATTAGACTAAAAACTCCAGTTTATAGTGAATAGAATGAAATTTAAAACACCATACAATCAGACAACCTTTTGCATACATGCATTTTAATTGATTTTTTAAAAGAGCATAAATTCAATAATTTAAATTGTGGAGTGTTGCTAAACAATAACAACGCAAAATTTAAAAAAATACACAAGCAGGAAAACATGAACTTTAATTCATAGCCAAGTGATATTGTACACATATATATAAAAAAATGCTACTAATATTCCGACACACTGCTATTCATGTACCTTACAAAATGTAACAAACGTGTATATACAAATAACAGACACTTAAAATACAGGTGGCTTATTTTTCATGTATCATAAAGTAGAAAGTTTTTACAGTCATTTTGTGACTATTAAAAAGCATTCACACCACACAAGGTGTAACCATGTATGAATGGATTAAAATGCAATTCATTTCTTTCACCGCTGTGAAAGTTCACTTACACCCTATAAGGATGCTTGTAAATTGAACCACCGGTGCATACAGTACAGTATTTGTGTAAAAATGTTACAAACAAACCATGATTGTTTGTCATATTGTCATACGTGATTATTTGTCAAAATAAATGTATCTTTCCTATTGACAGTGAACAAAATTTTATAGGGCAGTTACGCTGATGTGTTTTTCTTGAAGTTACATTGGGCCAAATATCTTTGACCCTGCTGGTGCAACAAAAAGTTCTTCATAATGAAAAATATTGGCACCATCACCTGAAAGACAAAAGAAACTGAATGCACACACAATAAACCAAACTGTGACAACCAAAATTACACCTTGAAGTTTTCTTTTTTTTGTCTTGATGCGGTTTTCCCAGCTTGTTGTAGTTGTGTTGAAACAGAAAAGCTGGTCAGAATCTCTATTCAAAATAAAACAAACACACCTAAGTTTAATAACTTGCCTTAAACCCACAAGAAACTTGCAATATATGTGTCCTGACCTTCCAAGAAGAACAATGTCATGATTTGATAATAAACAACATGATGCATATGGCATTGGTACTGGTGCTGGAGTCAAAAGAGTCCATACTTGGCTATTGGAAGTGTCAAGAAATTCAGCACTATTTAGAGGCTGTTTGCCATCTGATACTCCACCTGGACACATTAATCCTGAGCCTTGTAACACAAGTTCTACAATGACCATTGAATGTATTAAAACTGTTAAATTAAATATCTTTACAGTTTTGGTTTTAAATATCTTTACAGTTTTGGTTTAGTGTTAATGATCAACAAACCAAAAACATAGATAATATTTTCAACAACTTGCGCTGCACAATTTCCCCTTTTATGATTCAATGATGGTCCTTTTAAACGCTCATTTGTAGCTAGTTTGAATCGTTCTACTGATGAGTGCATAATCCTTGTCAACTGAAAGCCATTTGCTGGAATAATTCAATATGGTTTACACAAATTTTTGTGGTGTGTTGTTCACTTTAGGGCAATTGAAAATCACCGTGTATCTGGCCGCATCCTCCAATTAGATAAACACAATCTAAAAAAAAGAAATATTAAAACTACCATTAAAATTTATTACTAATCATACCTTTAAGCAATACTGCACATGATGAGCATCTGTTGTGATGTTGTGGTCTTAATTGGTCTGTTTTACAGCATCCATCAACAAACTTTTCAGTGCAATTTATAAAATTGTTGTTGGTTCTGCCCCCAAATATAAACAAAGCATCTACACCAGTCAAAAAAGAAATCAATACTAAAACTAAAAATGAAATAAACAAAACACAATAAACAAAGCTAAATACAACATCAAAAGTGAATTTAACTTAACATACCTACAACACTAATATTTTTAATGGGCAGTAAGTAAATCTTGGATTTAAGTTCTCAGATTTTTGGTTTTAAAATTATGATTTAGAAATTAAGGACCTCCATTAGACACAGCCACTGCTTCAGTCCTTGGATTCTGCATAGTTCCTTCTTCTTTCCAAACATCTCCATCAAATGAAACAATAGCTCCTGTAGGTTTTTGGTTTCTTGCACTTATGTCACCACCACAAAAGAAAACTTTATTTTGATGGAGGGCAATTGCACAATTGTAATCCACATGCATTTGAGGCTGATTTACCTGAAAACTGGTTCGTAAATCTCATGAAAAAACAACAGTTAGTAGCTTACTTCAAATTCACATGCTGAGGCAGTTTTTAGCAGAGAAGTAATTTCATGCTTAGGAGTAAGAAGATACCATTTTGGTGAATCTAATGAGGGAACAATATCTCATTTTAACCTTTTCAAAATAAATAAAAGCCAGCTAACTCTTATTGTAGGAAGATAGAAGCCCTGAACATAATTAAGTCATTCACCGTTTTATTATTTACGGCCAAGTTTTTCTGGTGGGGAGGGGTAACCAGTACTTATATTTTCAATAAATACACACTTGTTACAGCCCTGGGCATTTCTTTTTCAAAAAAATCAGGCTCAAAATGGAAGTGCATTGCATCCTCAACCAAATTTCTACACTTTGGATTGCCCAACACCAATTCCTGTAAAAGAAACAACAGTAGCCATTAATTCAACTTTTCAGTTTTTTTGGTCAAACAAATTTTAGTGGTGAAGACATCACAAAAAGTGATACACACATTGTAAGAGTTACTAAACCTGGTAATCAAAGCTACAACAAAACACATATACGTGATGCTTGTGCAAAACTTAATTTATTATTTGTGTCCCACCTCTTTGCGAACATGATTGGTCAAAAACCAAGAAGAAATCAATTGTAGGCGAATATGTCCAAATAATCTCAAAAACAGTTTCTTGCGTAGCTTCAAGTTATGGTTTGTCCAAAGCATCAACAAACTAAACAAAACATCTTCTGATTCCACCTGTTGCAAATATAAAACATGTTATGACACTATAACAAACAAGCATTTGGTATAATCCAACAAGCCGGTATCCATGTCCTCAAATTCCCAAGTCAAAAATATTTGGATTAACCATTATGTTGACTGGTGGAATGAACACAACTTACCCTAACTTTATCAGAACGTAAGAAATACTCAATGTCTTCTTCACAAAGTTCAAGAAACTGTTTGGACAAACACACATCCTCAAAGTTGTCAAATATACATTCATCAGCTTTTTCTCGAAGAAGCTCCAGAAAATAAATTTTACTGATGTTCCGAATTTCAAGAGCATTTTCTGGTTTGAGGATTTCCATAAAGTAATGATGTTCAACTGTTTTCATTAATTCTACACAAAACAACTTTTTTCAGATCATTTATTTAATACAACTACACTATCACATATATATAGTTTCTAAAAAGTCCTTCAACTTTTTAAGTCTGACTATAATGTTATATAATATACCTTTCATTTGCATCATTGAAGCTGCTTGCAAAATGCCCATAACATTTTCTGATGTCAAATCAATTTCACCAAAATACATGAAGTTTACAATGAGACCCATTGTTTCAGATGACATCTCTTTTAGTTCAACAGAATGCGAAAACTTTTCCTTCATCTAAATTTGTAGGTTAGGCGATTTAAAACCAGTGGCACCAATCTTACATTTTCCCAAAACGATTTAATGTTTATAAAATAAAGAAATACAATAATCATCAACAATAAAACAGTTGACAAACACTGTGCAAAATTATAAACTTTCTGAGATCGGGTTTATTAGTAGTTTAAAATGTAAAAAACAATTAAACACTTGCATTTGTTCTGAACATGGTGCTAAAGTAGTCGCTGTTTGCTGCCAGCACATTTCTATGAGCAAGAAACCTTTCCCCTTCAACCACCAACTCAATGTCACAAAGAAAGCCTTCATCTCGTTGCCTACCAGTGACAAAAGCAAAAGCTGTAAAGCTGCCTCAAATTGAAAGGAAACACAAGGAGTTGAATAACATCCAGCAAAAAATTATGACAAATCTTAGAATAGTATTGGGTTAATGGGCTGTAGTAATCAAAGTACAAAGAAAAACCTACTTGACTAAATTAGCAAAGCAAGCCTTGGAATGTGTTTCCAAAGAGATCAGCATTCTTGTGTTGTAACCACATTAAATACCTTAAAATCGTTGTAGGACAGGCTATATCACTACCAAACCAACTGTAACAACATAATCCAAAGTGAAAAGTAAGAACTTGTTATCATAAAAAATAATTAGTTTGTGCAAAACTGCATTGTTGTCATACCAACAAAATACAGCAACGAGTTGCAATCGGATTGTGCAGCAATGCACGTCACGTTGTTTTTGTTTACCTTTAGGGACTTTTAATCAGGGAAATTTCAATTCATAGAAATTGAAATAAATTAAAAAACAAAAATAAAAATTTGATATATGTAAACTTTTTGTACAAAAACAATATTTCGTTATTATATGGTAACAGCATAAACTACATTCCATATGTTCCACGTATACGGGTGCAGTTTTAGCGACGAAAACAATTTTTATGTTTGCCATATGCCAAGGGTAAAGCAAACTCAGCAAGCTTCTAAAACACCTGTCAATCACGATGGAGGTGAAACCTCAATCAATAAACTAAAAACATTTTTATTGTTTCAAATCAAATTATTTTTATTTTGTACAAAAAGTCACTACGCACTTGAAACAAAAACTGCACAAAATGGTTATGTAAAAACGTCCTCAAATAAAATTGAGTATAACCCAAACCATTTGGAAGGTAGGGCATGAAATGCAGTAATTTTGTAAATTAGCAGGGCAAATGATAAATGATCAATTTCAGAAGGCTTTGGTTCACGTTTTCAATGCTTTATGAGGGAAGGACAAACAACCCCACTAAGAGCACGAAAGACTTTTTGCTAATATTTGTACTATTGTATTTCATCATAAATATGGTCGTTGTTCACGTAGATTCACTTCACAAATTTAGATATAAAGGTTTATCGACCTATTAAGATTGGTGTTTACTATGAATTGTCGCCACTTAGCCTGGTGTGTTAATACCTTAGGTTCACTCAAGAGTTATCGTTGTGTTGTGTTTACGTTTCATTGACAAAGTCACGCTTTTCAATTTCGTCCTTGTTGTACCGTTTGTTGTCCCTAATGCAATGGCGGTGTTACTGGACTATCTCATATACTCGTGGCTTGGAATATTTTTTGTAATTCTTCCTGTTTGTTTACTGTCAGAGGCAAATGTAACGCATTCGAATCCCTGAATGAGTCTGACAGTTTTACACCACGTCACTGCAAATAGTAATTTAATGTTTATTCATTTTGGTTTTCGAGTGAAACTAAAAACAATTGTTTATATATTTATGTAAATTTAGCAGTGAAATCACAAGCAAATGTGACAATATACACATTCAAAAGAATATTTAATACACGTACAAAGAAAAAGATTAGAAAATGAACACCACAAAATGATTCTCAAAGTTACTTCCTTCCTACATTAAATACAAATTGCTTCCAACTTCATCATTTCTGTCATCATGGAAGCAGTGCTGTGGAAAGGCTATTATGGAAAAAAAATGTGACCCAGTGGTCTCGAATACATGTATATTGCGTTGGCCATCAATAAGGAAAAAAACACAAAGAATACGGGTAAATCATAAACTAACTTTCGATGCGTCAAGACTTCAACCCTAAGCTTGCGTCAAGTTATTTAGGCGACCTAGCTTTCTGATTGGCCAACAGACATGTGCCTTGTTTGCTCAATGGTTAATCCGGCACTGCATGAAAGTATTTTTATACGCGGTTCTGGCAAAAGGTGACGTATCCCGTGATTGTTAGAGTAAATAAAGTCATCACTCACCTAAAGTTGCATTTCTTCTTCAATGTTCATCACGTTTTTCGCGTCCGTTGTGTGACTAATCAGATGCCTCGTCAATAACCACGGATGAACCGTCATTTCGAAACTTTTCCTCATATAATGTTGCGTCGTTACTCGCAAATACAGCGTATGTGGTAAGGGGGGAGTTGTAAACAGGATGACTCCTGTGTGAAGCTTTATTGAATTAAGGGGAATAAGACTAGAAAATTTATTTGCGCAAAAATTTACTTTCGTCGAAATAATACAGAATAGCCAATGGAATGGGTTTATGTTTTCTCTACCAGCTGTTGTAATAATTCAGATGACGAGTCGTTAGTTGATTTGTATAAAGCTGCAACACCTTTGATTTTAAAATGGAAGTTCACTTTTTCTGCGGGAAAAATGGATGGAGACTTATCTGTTTTGTTTTTCTTGTTTGAAAATGCTTAATCTTTTCAAGAATGTTTTGAACGAAAACTTGCAAAGTCACAGGAACTTAAGCATATTCTAAAACTAAACTACACAATTGATTGAACGTTTAAATGGAGACTCCTAAAATACTACTGATCATGATTTTCTGGATCGTTTTTCAATCAAGTAAGTGAAATACAAAGGTTTGTATTAGGGTTGATATCTTGTACACATGTTTCACTTGCGTTTGTTTTTAATTGATCCTGTTTTGGTGTAAGTGAGCCTGAATTGTTCGGTACTCTGTTCCAGTACGAATTTAACAGTAATATCATTTACTTGTTAAGGAAATTTACCTAGTATGCGAAAACACAATTGGTTATTTTTACTTAAATGCAATCATTCCGCAAGAGTTTGGCTTTCACTACAGATTTTAACCCTAGCGTAAACTATTTTACGCTTTAGGAAGTCATAAACAAAGCCAAACCTTCGAACACTCGCTAAGCGGAAGCCCACGTCGGTATTATAAATCACCACTGTGACCTGTAGACTTTGTTGACATAAAAGCTCTTTGGCAATCTCACAGCAGTTAACATTGCGCCAGCAGTGAATCACACTGCTGTGAACTCGAGATACCAGGAAATTGTTAACATAACCCCCCCGCACCATCTATGAATGTAGCAAACACATTAAGGAATCGTCATATTGCGCCATCATTAAACTTTTGGATAAATGCTACTTGCAAGTTGATATTTCATGGATAGTGAAGTCATTCTTTTACGTATATGTTCAGCTTGAAACTACGTTGTATGCTTGAGTTATTCAGAATATCATGTTGACAAAGACTATTATGTGAATAAAGACCCTGAATGTACTGTTTCCAGCAATGCTCTTAGTGGGCAAACTACAAATTACAATACTTTCACACGAACGTAATTAATAAAACAAACTTAATCCGTAGAAATAATACAGGACAAGGCATGTAACTTAATCACTTGTATTTCCATATAAACATGCCAGTTATTTGATACATGGGGTTCACTTCGTAAATTAGAAACAATTCCAGAACAATTTAAAAGAAATACTTCGGCGTCTTTTTAATAAAACAACGAACTTTGCATATGCAAAAATTATAAACACTTTCTTTCTTCAATCGCGGTCCTGTTATTACGCGGGGATTTTCCATGAATCAACTTTTGGAAATCACGCTGCAGTGAACTCGAGCCACCAGGAAATTGCTACTAAAACCCCCACGCACCGTCTATGGGTTCAACAAACAGTCATCGTAATATTGTGACATCATTAAACTTTTGGGCAACTGCCGACTGCCAACTGTTCGAAACTAACAACCAATTTGGCATTCGAAACTAACAACTTTCAAATGCCACGAACACAATCACTCATCCGGGGTCTGAATTATTATGAAAACATGGTTTTAAACTCGCGCATTGCACGAAATTTGTTAAGGATCTATAACTTTCTCTGTTGAGTTAGTAGCATTTGTTTAACAAATATTCTTTAGACCCCAATTCACGGGAAAAAAACAGTTGAATTATACTTCCCAACATTTGGCTTCAATCACATTTTCGTGTCTTGTTAAAGGTTCTGGATCCCCAGGAAAAAATCAGTGTCGACCTGAGGACGGGTATTTTCGCTGTGGAAACTCAAAGTGCATTCCACGTTATTTAGTAAACAATTATGAAAATGATTGCTCCTCAAGTGGTGGTACTGACGAATACTTAGGCGAGTAATATCAATAGTTATATATAAGTTGTTATTCAGCTTGTTTTCCTCAGGAAACATCAGCATATTATTAGGCATAAGCTTTATTAAACCACTGCCTCAAGTCGTCATACTTTTACATTCTTCATACATTTGCAATTAAAACGACATGACAGTTAATTTTAAACTAAATGTTTGAAGAGTAATGTCAAGTAAACAGCCTTAACATAGTTAAGGTTATATCACCCCTAAACTAACCCAAGCAACATATTGGTTTTCCAGAATTTTTGAATTGCACGGATGAAGAGTTCCGATGTCGTTTCAATAACAAGTGCGTTGCCAGGCACATCCTCAACACAATGAATAGTTGCAAACTGAACGAAAGCCTCATACTTCCTTGCAGAAAAGACGTTGGTAAATAAACTCACAAGTCTTATTATTATCTTTGTTGCAAAGTATTAGAACATCAGCATAACATGCAATTGATATTTCATGATTAGTGAAGTCATTCTTTTACGTATATGTTCAACTTGAAACTACGTTGTATGCTTAAGTTGTTCAGAATATCATGCTGACAAAGACTATTATATGAATAAAGACCCTGACTGTATTGTTTCAAGGAGTGCTCCTGCCTAGTGGGCAAAATACAAATTATAATACTTTTATACGAACCTAATTACTAAAACACCTATTTTATAAGTCGTAGAAACAATCCAGGACAGGGCATGTAAATTATTCCCTTGTATTTAGAATTCTCCTGCAAGCGAAGCAAGATCTGCCTTCCACGATATCTGGTGATGAACGGAAAACGCGACTGCGATACAATGGTGGTCCGAGACGGAAGTGACGAAGAAGTTGGATTCACCACCTGTCTGGCTTCCGAGTTTCCCTGTTTCGAGAATGTGTCCACACCTACACAGCAATGCGTACCCAGAGAGTGGGTCAGAGATACTGTGGCAGATTGCACCAACGGAAGAGACGAAGTCGTGAGTTTTACAAGCTGTCACAACGACACAGAGTTCAGATGTGTGATTGATGGGCGGTGTTTGAGTCGATATCGCGTCTTGGATGGTTACAACGACTGCAGCGACGCCGCAGACGAGCGTCAGGCCTTAATCTGTAACTCAAGGACCGAATTTCGTTGTCAAGACAACGGGCGGTGCATTCCCCGTTCTTGGCGCGGAAACAAGCTCGTAAACTGCAAAGACGGGAGTGACGAGACACCTCAGCAAGTTGGAAACAACGGCACAGCATGTCTAGAAGGTGAATTTCGTTGTCATAACAGAAGGCGATGCATTCCAAACTACCTGCTGTGCGACGGGATGGACCACTGTGGCGATTGCAGCGACGAGGTGGATAGTTGCGTGGAACCACGCATGTTGCGCTGTCCTAACGCACCGCAGACTTGCGTCCAGAGAACCTACTCATGCGACGAGTACGTAGATTGCCCAGGCAGTACAGAAGATATGAAGTTTGTTGCAGGGTTTAAGTGCAACAAGCGTATAGCGGGACTCGACAATCGTGTAGAGTATTGCACTCTTCCACAATGGTCGTTAACTGACGAATATCCGATCTGCAGTGACTTGTCGGACCTGTGTTATGTCAACGGCACTTTCACTTGCCACCACTGTCTCAATTCAGATATTATTATTTCGCCAAAGCAACTCTGCGACGGTATCTTCGACTGCCCAGACTTGTCTGACGAATGTCTTTGCTCCCCAAAACTCGCTGCAGCGAAACCGTCACAGGATCTATGCAAAAATGTGTGTTACGGTGTTCGTGGGACTTCCCCTTGTACGTCATGTGGTCTGAATCGCGTCAAATGTGGCTCTGAGAATGTTTGCATTGAAAAGTCTCAGGTATGTGACGGAACTATAGATTGTCCAATCACAAAGCTGGACGAACTGAACTGCGGTAAATGGACCAATCGCAGCCGTCAGTCCAGTGGCTTACTGGAATTTGATTGCGATCCAATACCACCGGAATTTAGAAGGATTGCATTTCGTTTTTTGAACAAAGATCTAGCAGGGGTGCTTTTGGCTCGGAATGCAACTAAGTAAGTTGTGGTAATACACTAGCAAATTACAGTCACAAGGTTCCACACGATAAGCGTGATGACGTTCATCCACTCTATACCCGTTTCACTTCCTCCAAAACGTAATACTTAGATAGCAGTGATTGATCGTCTGTTTTGGTAATATTTAAATTCTTTCCCAGGGCAGTACGTATCTATTTGCACAAAATTTTTCTTTCCTAATCGAATGAGTAAGATATATGAATGATGCCTACAGCCACAGACGAACTTGAAAATCTTGCAAATAAGTGACATGAGATTCAATACATAAGTTGTTAAAATTATCTGCTACTACGTATTTGTTGGAGATTTTGGTAATATAAACTCTCAGCCGTACAAATTTAATATCAGCCAAAATGCGAAACCTTATTATAGCTGTGTCTTCCACCAGCTTGTTTTAAAACATTCGATCTAATCACTGCCTCAATGATCGCTGAACGTTTAGTTATATTTGAACAATATTTGTGTCGTAGATGTGATGGTATCACCGAATGTGCTTCATTCGAGGACGAATGTAGCGAAAGAGCCAACTGCAGTAACCGACCAGCTATATGTCAACAAATTCCAATAACCACTGTAAGTTTTATTTCCCATATCTTTCTGTTTGCTGTGACCATAGACAAATTATATTTTTGCGTTGTAAGCATTTAAATTGTATCCCAGAACCTGGTATACTGACGACAGACATGACCACTAGTCACTTTTCTAGATATGTGGTTATCATCACTGTATTATAATCAACATTTCAAAGGCGCTAAACAACTTATACCATTGCACTAGTGCTGTTAGTTTATTATTACTTCTTGTCATTATAGATTCCTGTTCCTGGTCACTTAGTTGGATCACAAGGCATCGTATTTTTGCCAGTGAGGAAATGTAACCTGCTTTTCGATATCGTGCTCGGAAAGTCTGTATGCAATGGGATAAAAGAGTGCAAGGAAGGTTATGATGAAAACAACTGTCCCGACCAGTTTAAGTGTTCCGCTGGGCAGGTCAACACAATAGTTCAAGGTACATTGCCAACAATAGCATTCATATATAAATGTGATGCAAAATAGATCTTTGGAATTGTTCCATATAAACATACTTGTGCGCTTACAGAAACAATGCCATTAAGCTCAAACCATCATTTACTTTATAATTTTCCAAACAATCTGTACAAATAATGGTTTTATTGAAATACGTTTTATTTTAATGTAGGAAAACTCCGTTTGTAATTCATTTAAATTACTTCCTCGTTTTAGGGTTCAGGGACAGGATAAGCATCCCGTATACTCAAACATGTAACCTTGTATCGGACTGTATTAACTCCACCGACGAGTTAAACTGCTCGGCCACATCCCACTTTTACTGCCTCAACCACGACCCTGTGTTCATCCCGCGCACCAAAGTTCTCGACGGGGTTCCGGACTGCAGTGATCATTCCGACGAATGTCCTCCCAACTATCTTCAAAATGATGCCCTCGCCTCCAACGAACAGATGATCAAAATAAGGGCGCTTGAGATTCTGGTGTGGTTCATGGCCATTATGGCTCTGCTGGGCAATGCTGTTGTCATGGTACAGACTGTGCTTTATTTCAAAAGGTTGTCAAGCGAGCAAATGCGTCACAGACTGGGGTTGATTAATAGGGCGATGATTTTTAATCTTGCTCTTGCCGACTTCCTTATGGGTGTTGTGTTACTTGTGGTGGGTGTCAAAGCAGTCCAGTTCTCTGGCAATTACTGTCTTTACGACAAGTATTGGAGATCAAGCCAGTTGTGTAATGTTATCGGCGTCACCACCGTGTTGTCGAGCGAAACCTCGGTCTTCACTCTTGTATGTATTACATCCTATCGTCTCTACAGCGTCTTCCGTCCCTTCCAGTCGCGCAGCGTGAGGGCGAGAGTCGCTGCCATGTGGGTTCTCCTCATTTGGTCGCTCTCTCTCCTCATCGCTCTTCTTCCTTTCTCCAGGGGTCTCTCGGCGTATATGATCACCAGCGCTCAAATCACGCCCAGTCCTTATTTTCACACCGATCAAGTTCCCCTGGCGGATATGCGTCGTTTCGCGCTGAGAATTTCAGCCGTTGGCAACCAGTCGAAACCGGAAGTGGCGTCGTATGACTGGAGGGATGTCAACAGCTTTTTAGTCACACAACGACCTTCATCAGCGCCAACCACGGTGTCTTACTTCGGTTACTACAGCAGCAGTAGCGTCTGTATTCCTCGCTTTTATCGAGTGACAGCCGGTGAATCGGATGTGAATGTCATGTCATCTGTTGTAATCACCTTTAACTTTTTCGCTTTGCTGTACATTGCAGCTGCATACGTAGCTATATACACGAAATCGCGAGCTGGTGGAAAACTGGCTGGCTCCAACTCTGCAAAAAGCAAACAAAACTCCAGCGTGCAAAGGAAGATAACCGTGTTGATTGCCACTGACCTGTGTTGCTGGTTACCAATCTGCATTATGACATTTTTAAGTATGAGTGGACAAATTTTGACTCCCGCATCCTACGCCGTATCGGCCATCGTGCTTCTTCCCATTAATAGCTCTCTAAATCCGATCATTTATACCAATTTCCCCCAAACAATATACAGTCAAATCAGCAAGGCTTTTGCCAGATGCCAAAAAAATGTTGAACCAACAGATAGTAAATTGGTGAATAATTCTTCGACAGCATCTGGAAACAAGAACACTAAATTCACAAGTGGCGTGTAATTACGTTGTGGTTACTTTGTATATTTATCACCCACTTTTCTGTTCAAGAGTGTTCATATTTAAGTATTGATGGGAGTAGTAACTCAGCTTGCAAAATAAAAGTGATATGATTCGAAACAAGAAAAGTTATCTGTTTTAATAAATTAACTAAATGCAAATGTGTTTTATTTCGATTTCATCTCGTGATTGACAGCTGTTTGCGAAGCTTGTTGGGTTTGCTTTACGCTTGTCATATGGCAAACATAAGAATTGTTTTCGTCGCCAGTTCGGAGCGCAGCGCTGGAACCACCCTGCTCAAATTCTTAACAAGTTTGACCAAATAGCCAGATAAAGAAGAACATATCGTGAATGATTTCAAGGGTGAATCATGTTTTGTTTTTGTTTTAGATATTAAGTGCAAGTCTCTCTGAACCTGGTAGAATCAACGTTCGTATTGTAGAGTTGTAATATGTACCGTTTTAATGAAGCAGGTAATAGTTTTCGATACAATAATTACCTGGGAAATTATCCGAGTTCTGGTTGCTTTACAGAACGGGGCAGAAGCAGGTTTTATAATCCAAGAGGCTCATCTCGCGCTCACGATATCGAGGCACTGTTAAATACCTCTGAGACACTTGGAGTTATTTACACACGCAATTCCACACAAAAAATTTGATATGTCAATATTTTTGCGATTGAAAAATGTTGCGCAGAAACCGGGTTTCGACCCCAAATTTTACAAACTTGAAAAAGTAACCTTAAATAACGCTACTTGAATAAACTTGATAAATATGGTCAGAGAAGGTCCAGCTTGTAACTCGCATGTTTGCCAAATGACAAGCGTTAAGCAAACCCAGCAAGCTTCCCAAAAAACACCTGTCAATCATGAGGTGGTACATCTCAATAAATAAACTGACAACATTTTTGTTGTTTCAAATCACGTTTATTTTGCATAAAAAGTTACCACGCACTTGAACAATAAACATGAAGAAAAAAAACTGAAATAAGGTAATGGTGAAACAGTAAAGGTTAATGAGACAAATGCATAAAATGGTCATGTAAAAACGTCCTCAAATAAAATTGAGTATAACCCAAACCATTTAGAAGGTAGGGCATGAAATGCATTCATTTTGTAAATTAGCAGAGCATATGATAAAATCATGAATCTTAGAAGGTCCTGGTTTACGTTTAAAAGTCAACAAGCTAATGAAGGCAATGATTTGTGAGGGAAGGAGAACATCCCCACCAAGAGACTTTTGCTAATATTTGTACGATCGTATGTCATCACAAATATGGTCGTTGTTCACGTACACTCACTTCACAAAGGAATACCGACCATCTAATATTGGTGTTTAATAAAAGTCAAGTCACGCTTTGTAAAATCGTCCTTGCTGCATCGTTTGTTGTCCCTAATGCAATAGGCGATGTTACTGGACTCTCTCTTATACTCTTGGCTTGGAATATTTTTGTACTTTTTTCTGTTTGTTCATTGTCAGATGCACATTTGTATAAGCAAGAAACCTTTTCTCTTCAACCACCAACTCAATGTCACAAAGAAATCCTTCATCTCGTTGCCTGCAAGTAACAAAAGCAAAAGAAATAAAGCTGCCTTAAATTAAAAGCAAACACAAGGAGTTGAATAACATCTAGCAAAACATTATGATAAATCTTAGAATAATATTAGGTTGATGGGTCGTAGTAATCAAAGTACAATGAAAAACCTACTTGACTAAATTAGCAAAGCAAGCCTTGGAATGTGTTTCCAAAGAAATCAGCATACTTGTGTTGTAACCACACTAAATATCATAAAATCGTTGTAGGAAAGGCTATATATCACTACCAAACCAACTGTAACAACATAATCCAAAGTGAAAAGTAAGAACTTGTTATCATAAAAATTAATTAGTTTGTGCAAAACTGCATTGTTGCCATACCAACAAAATACAGCAACGAGCTGCAATCGGATTGTGAAGCAATGCACGTCACGTGGTTTTTATTTACCTTTAGGGACTTTTAATTAGGGAAATTTCAATTCATAGAAATTCAAATATTTGTATGAAAACAATATTTCGTTAGTATATGGCAACGGCATGAACTACATTGCATTCCGTTCCACGTATACGGGTGCAGCAAAATAACTTTGAGTAAATAACGTAAGACTGTGAACATTTAAACAATTGGCTACACGAGAGCAGTGGACTAGATGGCCGCAAGTTAGAAACTGTTTTCAGTGACGAGTCATTTTTATATGATTCTAAAAGGAAGTTATGCTGTGTCCTGCCAACTTGTCAACTGAAATTACTTCAACAACAGCTCAATCTGTGAGTTATGTTGTACGCAGCGCACTCCCACACGAAAACTATGTGTAAAAATCGATGAAGCAAAACGGGGAGACCGGGGATAGCTCGGACGGTTTTGGGAAAATTGCTCATATTTTTTTAAAATTATGAACCACATTCTTAAATTTAAATAAAATAAGTAGTAAAGCATTGCTCAAAAAACAAAAGGTTTTTCGTTCGTTTTAGCTCACTAAAAATGTTTATTCAGCCCATTTTTTGAACAGGTCTCAAATGTCCGAAGTCACCCCGGTACCAGGGTAACATCGGACGTCACTGGGGATATCTCGGACAGCAAGTTTTAACAGACGTTTTTTTTGTTTATTTAACAAATAACTAAAATCAAATTGGCATTAGCGCATAAAGTATCATTCAAGCTTTCAGGAATCGGGGCGTGGCCACTTATCGTTTCGACCCTTCCTCACGTTCATGCATAGAGTAAATCGTGCACGTTTAACGGCAGCACGGATATCATAGATTTTAGAGTCAACAAACGATTTTTTATCTTTGGGACTTTTTCTTACTGCCAAAATTCAATCATAAACATCCAGCCTCTGTTTATTCTCTACTATGACCGATAATTTTTCATAAAACTCAAAAATTGTTGCCTTCTCGCGATTTTTTGCCATGATGTCCGAAGTATCCCCGACCACGTGACGACACAGAAATTCTTAAACTATGGCCGTATTTTTAAAGGTTACACAAAATCATCATTGGCCTATCCAAGAATACATATTTGAATATGCAATCAACCCAAAATTACTGCATTTTGATTAACTGTGACAGATAGATAACCTTCCACATACAAATTGAATAACTTGGTTTCACTGATAAATTGACTTTTTCGATTATAACTTTTTAAGCAGACATGATTTAATTCCATAGTTCCTGTTAACGTTTGATGGAGACATAAAGCTTTTGGAAAAGTGTCTTAACAATACCTAATTGTGACGTAAAATACCTAAAAAAATAAGTTTCCAATGAAATTTCGCATATGTGATTTGTCAATATTTTCATCATTGAAAAATGTTGCGCAGAAACCGGGTTTCGGCCCCGAATTTTACAAAGTTTGGGATAACGCTATTTGGGTAAACGTGGACAGAGTAGGTCTAGCGTTGAACTCCGAGTTGGCGACGAAAACAATTTTTATGTTTGCCATATGGCAAGCGTAAAGCAAACTCATTAAGCTTCACAAACACCTGTCAATTACGATGAAACCTCAACTAATAAACTGAAAACATTTTTATTGTTTCAAATCAAATTATTTTTATTTTATACAAAAAATCACGCACTTGAACAATAAACATGAAACAAAAACTGTAATAAGCCATGCATAAAATGGTCATGTGAAAACGTCCTCAAAGAGTATAACCCAAACCATTTGGAAGGTAGGGCATGAAATGCAGTAATTTTGTAAATTAGCAGAGAAAATGATAAATGATAAATCTCAGAAGGCCTTGGTTTACGTTTAGTAGTCAGCTGATGAAAGCTGATGAAAGCAATGATTTATGAGGGAAGGACAAACAACCCCACTAAGAGCACGAAAGACTTTTTGCTAATATTTGTACTATTGTATTTCATCATAAATATGATCGTTCTTCACGTAGATCCACTTCTCAATTTTGGACATAAAGGTGTATCGACCTATTAAGATTGGTGTTTACTATGAATTGTCGCCACTTAACCCGGTGTGTTAATATTTGGAGGTTCACTAAAGGTGAGAGTAATCGTTGCGTTGTGTTTACGTTTCATTTACAAAGTCACGCTTTGCAATTTCGTCCTTGTTGTACCGTTTGTTGTCCCTAATGCAATAGGCGGTGTTACTGGACTATCTCATATACTCTTGGCTTGAAATATATTTGTGGTAATTTTTCCTGTTTGTTTACTGTCAGAGGCAAATGTAACGCATTCGGATCCCTGAATGAGTCTGACAGTTTTGCACCATGTCGCTGCAAATAGTAATTTACTGTTTATTCATTTTTGGTTTCCGAGCGAAACTAAAAACAATTGTTTTTATATTGATGTATAGGTAAAATTAGCAAGTAAAAATCACAAGCAAATGTGACAATGTACACATTCAAAAGAATATTTAATACATGTACAAAGAAAAAGATTAGAAAATGAACACCACAAAATGATTCTCAAAGTTACTTCCTTTCTACATTAAATACAAATTACTTCCAACTTCATCATTTCTGTCATCATGAAAGCAGTGCTGTGGAAAGGCTATTGTGGAAAAAAATGACCCAGTGGTGTCGAATACATACATATTGCGTTAACCATCAATAAGGAAAAAAACACAAAGAACTCGGCCAAGTTCATGAAATAACTTTGATGCGTCAGGACTTCAACCCTAAGCTTGCGTCATAAAGTTATTTAGGCGAACTAGCTTTCTGATTGGCCAACAGAAATGTGTCTTATTTGCTCAATGGTTAATCCGGCACTGCATGAAAGTATTTTTATACGCGGTTCTGGCAAAATGTGACGTATCCCGTGATTGTTAGAGTAAACAAAGTCGTCACTCACCTAAAGTTGCATTTCTTCTTCAATGTTCATCACGTTTTCACGTCCGTCGTGTGATTCATCAGATGCCTCGTCAATAAACAAGGATGAAGCGTCATTTCGAAACTTTTCCTTCTATAATGTTGCGTCGTTTCTCGCAAATACAGCGTAAGTGGTAAAGTGTAGTTTTAAACAGGATGGTTCCTGTGTGAAGTTTTATTGAATTAAGGGAATAAGGCAAGAAAATTTATTTGCGCTAAAATTTACTTTCGTCGAAACAATACAGAATAGCCAGTCGAGTCGTTAGTTGATTTGTATAAAGCTGCAACACCTTTGATTTTAAAATGGAAGTTCACTTTTTCTATGAATATTTTTTTGTTGCAAACTGTCACGGGGGAAATGGATGGACACGTGTCTGTTTTGTTTTTCTTGTTTGAAAGTACATAATCTTGTCAAGAATTCCTTTAAACGAAAACTTGAAAAGTCACAGGAACTTAAGCATATTCTAAAACTAAACTGCCCAATTGATTGAACGTTTAAATTTAAATGGAGACTCCTAAAATACTACTAATCGTGATTTTCTGGATCGTTTTTCAATCAAGTAAGTGAAATAAAAAGGTTTGTATTAGGGTTGATATCTTGTACACATGTTTCACCTGCGTTTGTTTTTAATTCATCCTGTTTTTATGATACCGACGAACGTAAAACAAGCAGTGCATTTTCACCATTGGTTTAAGTGAGCCTGAATTGTCCGGTACGCTGTTTCGTTACGCTGAGTTTAACAGTAATATCATTTACTTATTAAGGAAATATTACCTAGTATGCGAAAACACAATGGGTTGTGTTTTACGTAAATGCAATCATTCCGAATTTGGGTTCACTGCAGATTTTAACCCTGGCGTAAACTATTTTACGCTCTAGGAAGTCATAAACAAAGCCAAACCTACTAACACTCGCTAAGCGGAAGCCCACGTCGGTATTAAAATTATCGCTGTGACCTGTAGACTTTGTTGACATAAAAGCTCTTTGGCAATTTCACAGCAGTAAACATTACGCCAGTAGTGAATCACACTGCAGTGAACTCGAATCACTAGGAAATCGTTACCATAACCCCCACGAACCATCTATGAATGTAACAAACACATAGCCACGTTATGTGCTTGAGTTATGAAGAATATTATGTTGAAATAAACTGTCATATAAACCAATGGGCAAATTACAAATTATAATACTTTTTTACAAACCTTGTAACTAAAACAAACATAAGTTGTAGAAATAATCAGTTGTTCACTTTGCCTACTAGTAAACATGTGTAGCGAACACAGTGTAATATTAATTTAAAAAATGTAATATTGGCATTATTTATATTCGTAACCTGTTTCCCACGTACAAAAAGACAATACAAACGTGTGCAAAAGTAATTACAAACGGCCGCCCTGACTCTAATTCAATAACCTCGTCTCTAAACTGTAGTAACTTGTTGGTCCGCCCTGACATGCCTCGCGGGCGCCATTGACCAGTGCCACTTTAAAATGAATTGCATTTGCCTATGTTGTTGTTGGGGAACGTGAAGGTGAATCAACCCATTCTGTGGTGATTCCACAAGATTCCATTCTACTTGTGGTTTCATTTGGACTGCTGTCGTATGTGTCAGCCATCTTAATAAAAGATAGTTTACCTGATTGGTGTTGGATATAAGGAGTCAATAGAAGAACACGCGTTAAACGCAACATTGGTTCCACTTCGACGTGACCTGGTTACTTCAACAACTGGAGGTATCAAAACCAGCTATGTTGTTTGGTTCTCTCTTTTTTTTGAAATTTTGGAGGCATGGAATTCAACAACGCATTCCCTTTTTCCATCACATTCGCTTGATTGTCGCATTTCTGGCTGACGACGACATTTGACACATCTTTTTTGACGACTGCGGATGTTTCAATCTTGACTTCTTGCCATTTCTAAGACAATGAAAGATAAAAAGAAACAATGTCAAAATAATTGAAACATCTGCAGTCGTCAAGAAACAGTGTCAAAATTATTGCAAATCAATTCTTCTCGAAGATAGCGCCTGTTATCATTCATTCGATGGTGACATTTTCTCTGGTTGCCAACGACATTCTATATCCCTTGATGGTTCTACGGACACGAATTCTTCGGACATTTTGTTTGCTGGTACGCTTCTCTGGAGGAAATTCTTGGAATCTGCATCACCGTTGCTGTCCAGACAAGGGGGAGACACTGACACGTTTTTATCGGGGTCGCAAGCGAGGTAGTTGTTTCAGAGCGATGGTCGTGAAAGTTTTAAATGTAAACGCTCCAGGGTATGAAATTTGCTCAAACATAATAACGCAAGTAATACAACATACATTATGAAAAATACATATTAAAAAATGGGTGTTCACTACACATGCCAGTTATTTGAAACATGTGCTTCACTTCATAAATTTAGAAACATTTCCTGGACAACGTAAAACAAGTACTCTGGCGCTTTTTTAACATATCAACGAACTTTGCGTTTTTTCTTTAATCGCGATCTCGTTATTACGCGGGGATTTTGCATAAGTTTCCTTTTGGAAATCACGCTGTAGTGAACTCGAGCCACCAGGAAATTGCTACTAAAACACCCACGCACCATGTATGGGTTAAACAAATAGTCATCGTCATTTTGTGACATCATTGGCCAACTGCCGACTGCTAACTGCCAACTGCTGCTTGTAAGGTCACGGGTCACCAATTTGGCATTCGAAACCAACTGAAATGTCACGGACACAATCACTCACCACATGTCTGAATTATAATTAAAACATGGTTTTAAACTGGCGTATTGCTCGAAATTTGTTTAAGGATCTATAACTTTCTCTGTTGAGTTAGAGGCATATGTTCAAAAAATATTCTTTAATTATACCACAAAATATTTGGCTTCAATCACATTTTCGTGTCTTGTTAAAGGTTCTGGATTCCCAGGAACAAATCAGTGTCGACCTGAGGACGGGTATTTTCGCTGTGGAAACTCAAAGTGCATCCCACGTTATTTAGTGAACAATTATGAAAACGATTGCTCCTTAAGTGGTGGTACTGACGAATACTTAGGCGAGTAATATCAATAGTTAGATATAAAAATTGTAATTAATCTGTTCTTCTGACACATCAATTAATCGTACACTTTTATTCACCGACGTTTCGCCTGTTATTCAGCTTGTCTTCCTCAGGCAACAGCAACATACTATGATAGGTACAAGCTTAATTGAAACGACTGCCCCAAGTCGTCATACTATTACACTCTTCATACATTTGCAATTAAAACGACATGACAGTTAATTTTAAACTAAATGTTTGAAGAGTAGTGTCAAGTTACGAGCCTCAAGATAGTTAAGGTTATATCACCCCTAAAACTAACAGAAGCAACTTATTGGTTTTCCAGAATTTTTGAATTGCACGGATGAAGAGTTCCGCTGTCGTTTCAATAACAAGTGCGTTGCCAGGCACGTCCTCAACACAATGAACAGTTGCAAACTGAACGAAAGCCTCATACTTCCTTGCAGAAAAGACGTTGGTAAATAAACTCACAAGTCTTATTATTATTTTAGTTGTAAAGTATTAGAACATCAGCATAACATGAACTTGATATTTCATGGTTAGTGAACTCATTCTTTTACGTATATATTCAACTTGAGAACACGTTGTAGGCTTGAGTTGTTCAGAATATCATGTTGACAAAGACTATTATATGAATATAGACCCTGACTGTACTGTTTCAAGAAGTGCTCCTGCCTAGTGGGCAAAACACAAATTATAACGAACTGAATTACTAAAACCTACAAGCCGTACAAATATTCCAGGACTGGGAATACTAATTAATCACTTGTATTTAGAATTCTCCTGCAAGCGAAGCAAGGTCTGCCTTCCACGATATCTGGTGATGAACGGAAAACGCGACTGCGATACAATGGTGATCCGAGACGGAAGTGACGAAGAAGTTGGATTCACCACCTGTCTGGCTTCCGAGTTTCCCTGTTTCGAGAATGTGTCCACTCCTAGACAGCAATGTATACCCAGAGAGTGGGTCAGAGATACTGTAGCAGATTGCACCAACGGAAGAGACGAAGTCGTGAGTTTTGCAAGCTGTCACAACGACACAGAGTTCAGATGTGTGATTGATGGGCGGTGTTTGAGCCGATATCGCGTCTTGGATGGTTACAACGACTGCAGCGACGCCGCCGACGAACGTCAGGTCTTAATCTGTAACTCAAGGACCGAATTTCGTTGTCAAGACAACGGGCGGTGCATTCCCCGTTCTTGGCGCGGAAACAAGCTCGTAAACTGCAAAGACGGGAGCGACGAGACACCTCAGCAAGTTGGAAACAACGGTACAGCATGTCTAGAAGGTGAATTTCGTTGTCATAACAGAAGGCGATGCATTCCAAACTACCTGTTGTGTGACGGGATGGACCACTGTGGTGATTGCAGCGACGAGGTGGATAGTTGCGTGGAACCACGCATGGTGCGCTGTCCTAACGCACCGCAGACTTGCGTCCAGAGAACCTACTCATGCGACGAGTACGTAGATTGCCCAGGCAGTACAGAAGATGTGAAGTTTGTTACAGGGTTTAAGTGCAACAAACGTATAGCGGGACTCGATAATCGTGAGGAGTATTGCACTCTTCCACAATGGTCGTTAAGTGACGAATATCCGATCTGCAGTGACTTGTCGGACCTGTGTTATGTCAACGGCACTTTCACTTGCCACCGCTGTCTCAATTCAGATATTATTATTTCGCCAAAGCAACTCTGTGACGGTATCTTCGACTGCCCAGACTTGTCAGACGAATGTCTTTGCTCCCCAAACCTCGCTGCAGCAAAACCGTCACAGGATCTATGCAAAAATGTGTGTTACGGTCTTCTTAGGACTTCCCCTTGTACGTCATGTGGTCTGAATCGCGTCAAATGTGGCTCTGAGAATGTTTGCATTGAAAAGTCTCAGGTATGTGACGGAACTATAGATTGTCCAATTACAAAGCTCGACGAACTGAACTGCGGTAAATGGACCAATCGCAGTCGTCAGTCTAGTGGCTTACTGGAATTTGATTGCGATCCAATACCACCGGAATTTAGAAGGATTGCATTTCGTTTTTTGAACAAAGATCTAGTAGGGGTGCTTTTTGCTCGGAATGCAACTAAGTAAGTTGTGGTAATACACTAGCAAATTACAGTCACAAGGTTCCACCAGATAAGCGTGATGACGTACATTCACTCTAAACTCATTTCCCTTCCTTCAAAACGTAATACTTAGATAGCAGTGATTGATCGTATGTTCTGGTAATATTTAAATTCTTTCCCAGGGCAGTACGTATCTATTTGCACAATATTTTTCTTTCCTAATCGAATGAGTAAGATATATTAATGATGCCTACAGCCATAGACGAACTTGAAAATCTTGCGAAATAAGCGACATGGGATTCAATACATAAGTTATAAAAATTATCTGCTACTACGTATTTGTTGGAGATTTTGGTAATATAAACTCTCAGCCGTACAAATTTAATAACAACAAAAATGCGAAACCTTATTATAGCTGTGTCTTCCACCAGCTCATTTCAAAACATTCGTGCGTTGATCTCATCACTGCCTCAATGATCGCTGAACGTTCAGTTATATTTGAACAATATTTGTGTCGTAGATGTGATGGTATCACTGAATGTGCTTCATTCGAGGACGAATGTGGCGAAAGAGCCAACTGCAGTAACCGACCAGCTATATGTCAACAAATTCCAATAACCACTGTAAGTTTTATTTCCCATATCTTTTTGTTTGCTGTGACCATAGACAAATTATATTTTTGCATTGTAAGCATTTAAATTGTATCCCAGAACCTGGTATACTGACGAATGACATGACCACTAGTCACTTTTCTAGATATGTGGTTATCATCACTGTATTATAATCAACATTTCAATGAAGCCAAAAAACTTATACCATTGCACTAGTGCAGTTTATTAATACTTCATGTAATCATAGATTCCTATTCCTGGTCACTATGTTGGATCACAAGGCACCGTATTTCTGACAGTGAGGAGATGTAACCTGCTTTACGATATCGTGCTCGGAAAGTCTGTATGCAATGGGATAAAAGAGTGCAAGGAAGGTTATGATGAAAACAACTGTCCCGACCAGTTTAAGTGTTCCGCTGGGCAGGTCAACACATTAGTTCAAGGTACATTGCCAACAATAGCATTCATATACTAATGTGATGCAAGATGGATCTTTGGAATTGTTCCATATAAACATACTTGTGCGCTTACAGAAACAATGCCATTAAGCTCAAACCTTCATTCACTTTATAATTTTCCAAACAAGCTGTAGAAATAAGGTTTTATTGATATACGTTTTATTTTAATGTAGGAAAACTCCGTTTGTAATTCATTTAAATTACTTCCTCGTTTTAGGGTTCAGGGACAGGATAAGCATCCCGTATACTCAAACATGTAACCTTGTATCGGACTGTATTAACTCCACCGACGAGTTAAACTGCTCGGCCACATCCCACTTTTACTGCCTCAACCACGACCCTGTGTTCATCCCGCGCACCAAAGTTCTCGACGGGGTTCCGGACTGCAGTGATCATTCCGACGAATGTCCTCCCAACTATCTTCAAAATGATGCCCTCGCCTCCAACGAACAGATGATCAAAATAAGGGCGCTTGAGATTCTGGTGTGGTTCATGGCCATTATGGCTCTGCTGGGCAATGCTGTTGTCATGGTACAGACTGTGCTTTATTTCAAAAGTTTGTCAAGCGAGCAAAGGCGTCACAGACTGGGGTTGATTAATAGGGCGATGATTTTTAATCTTGCTCTTGCCGACTTCCTTATGGGTGTTGTGTTACTTGTGGTGGGTGTCAAAGCAGTCCAATTCTCCGGCAATTACTGTCTTTACGACAAGTTTTGGAGATCAAGCCAGTTGTGTAATGTTATCGGCGTCACCACCGTGTTGTCGAGCGAAACCTCGGTCTTCACTCTTGTATGTATTACATCCTATCGCCTCTACAGCGTCTTCCGTCCCTTCCAGTCGCGCAGCGTGAGGGCAAGAGTCGCTGTCATGTGGGTTCTCCTCATTTGGTCGCTCTCTCTCCTCATCGCCCTTCTTCCTTTCTCCAGGGGTCTCTCGGCGTATATGATCACTAGCGCTCAAATCACGCCCAGTCCTTATTTTTACACCGATCAAGTTTCCCTGGCGGATATGCGGCGTTTCGCGCTCAGAATTGCAGCCGTTGGCAACCAGTCGAAACCGGAAGTGGCGTCGTATGACTGGAGTGATGTCAACAGCTTTTTAGTCACACAACGACCTTCATCAGCGCCAACCACGGTGTCTTACTTCGGTTACTACAGCAGCAGTAGCGTCTGTATTCCTCGCTTTTATCGAGTGACAGCCGGTGAATCGGACGTGAATGTCATGTCATCTGTTGTAATCACCTTTAACTTTTTCGCTTTGCTGTACATTGCAGCTGCATACGTAGCTATATACACGAAATCTCGTGCTGGTGAAAAACTGACTGGTTCAAACTCTGCAAAAAGCAAACAAAACTCAAGCGTGCAAAGGAAGATAACCGTGTTGATTGCCACTGACCTGTGTTGCTGGTTGCCAATCTGCATTATGACATTTTTAAGTATGAGTGGACAAATTTTGACTCCCGCATCCTACGCCGTATCGGCCGTCGTGCTTCTTCCCATTAACAGCTCGCTAAATCCGATCATTTATACCAGTTTCCCCCAAACAATATACAGTCAAATCAGCAAGGCTTTTGCCAGATGCCAAAAAAATGTTCAACCAACAGATAGTAAATTGGTGAATAATTCTTCGACAGCATCTGGAAACAAGAACACTAAATTCACAAGTGGCGTGTAATTACGTTGTGGTTACTTTGTATATTTATCACCCACTTTTCTGTTCAAGAGTGTTCATATTTAAGTATTGATGGGAGTAGTAACTTAGCTTGCACAAAAATGATGTGATTTGAAGCAAGAAATGTTATCTGTTTTAATAAATTAACTAAATACAAATGTGTGTTATTTCGATTTTACCTCGTGATTGACAGCTGTTTGCGAAGCTTGTTGGGTTTGCTTTACGCTTGTCATATGGCAAACATAAGAATTGTTTTCGTCGCCAGCTCGGAGCGCAACGCTGGAACCACCCTGCTCAAAATCTTAACAAGTTTGACCAAATAGCCACATAAAGAAGAACATATTGTAAATGATTTCAAGGGTGAATGCTATTTTGTTTTGTTTTAGATATTAGCTGCAAGTCTCTTTGAACCTGGTAGAATCAACGTTCGTATTGTAGAGTTGTAATGTACAGTTTTAATGAAGCAGGTAATAGTTTTCGATACAGTAATTACCTGGGAAATTATCCGAGTTCTGGTTGCTTTACAGAACGGGGCAGAAGCAGGTTTTATAATCGAAGAGGCTCATCTCGCGCTCACGCTATCGAGGCACTGTTAAATACCTCTGAGACACTTAGAGTTATTTACACACGCAATCCCACACAAAAACTTTGATTTGTCAGTATTTTTGTCATTGAAAAATGTTGCGCAGAAACCGGGTTTCGACCCCAAATTTTACAAGCTTGAAAAAGTAACCTTAAATAACGCTAGTTGAATAAACTTGATAAATATGAACAGAGAAGGTCCAGCATGTAACTCGTATGTTTGCCAAATGACAAGCGTTAAGCAAACCCAGAAAGCTTCACAAACACCTGTCAATCATGAGGTGGCACATCTCAATTTATAAACTGACAACATTTTTATTGTTTCAAATCACGTTTATTTTGCTTACCGCGCCTGAATCTTAGAAGGTCCTGGTTTACGTTTAAAAGTCATTAATCTGATGATGGTAATGATTTATGAGGGAAGGACAAACAACCCCACCAAGGGCACAAATGGCTTTTCGCCGATATTTGCACTTTTGTATTTCATCACAAATATGGTCGTTGTTCACGTAGACTCACTTCACAAAGGTTTACCGACCATTTAAGATTGGTGTCTAATATGAAAGTCACGCATTGCCGCCATATAACCCGGTGTGTTATTACTTGAGGTTCACTCAAGGTGAGAGTTATCGTTGTGTTGTGTTTTCGTTTTATTGACAAAGTCACGCTTTGTAACATCGTCCTTGCTGCACCGTTTGTTGTCCCTGATGCAATAGGCGGTGTTACAGGACTATCTCATATACTCTTGGCATGGAATATTTTTGTAATTTTTCCTGTTTGTTTATTGTCAGAGGCAAATGTAAAGCATTCGAATCCCTACTTGAGTCTGATAGTTTTACACCATGTCACTGTAAATAGTAAATTAAATTTATTCCTTTTGGTTTTCCACCATACCGAAAAACAATTGCGGCCATATGCATGTGTATGGAAAATTACCAATCACGTTTTACACAAAATTACAATCAATTACTTAATTATACGATATGTTTGATATTAAACGGTCAACACAGGACACTCTGTGAGTATATCGTAGCTGGCCTGACCCCACAACTCGATGCGATCGTTTGTCATGACAACAGTGTGATCAATCGGACATTGACACATCCCAGCCATTCTCAATACCTCCACTTGTGAAAGTACACGTGGCCAGATCATCAAGTTGGTTATTGTTCCGCTAAAAAAAGATGAAATAGAGTTATAATGCCCTAAAATAGTGGTTCCCAAACTTTCGACTTTTTTAGTATCGACTTGTGGCTCATTAAAATTTAGGTGGTGACCTTTATCGCCTTGGTGAACTGCATGGGCCTTTAAATGCTCCATTTTATCAAGCAGGTATTGCTTAAATTGGTCAAATGTGATCAGCTCTGTGGCAAAACCATTGCATTAATGAACATTCATTTAGTTTACAGTATTTCAACTTTTAACAAAGATTTTCCCCAAAAGCCACTCAACAGGTAGTATAATCTCAAAAAAATTAAAAATTTTTTCACTTTTAAATCTTTAGAATGTAAAAATATCACCTAAAGGCTTGACTTTTACTTAATCCTCCAGCAGTTGGTTGGTCTTGATCCTGTCCTAATATCAAACTGCCACCACCTTGGATCTCGTATCCTTTGTAGCCTACCACATCATATTCTTCACCGTTGACAAACGTTCCCACCACTTTTCGCTCGGAGTCATGCCATGTGCAAATGTGATTCTTGGTAAGGAATTTTACTCATTGGTAACGTAAGAAAGAGCCATACATGACCACTATAACAACAAAATCTTTGAACCTACCACTTCATTGAGTTCTTTTAGTTGAAATTGAGCAGTCGAATCGCGGAATACATTAGAGAAGATATATGATGGTGTTACTTCATGCAAAAACTGGTTGGGGTAGGAACTTGATGCATAACTTAAAATTGCAGCACTCGCAGAGGAAAATCCATCAATCTTGACCCAAGCACACACGGTGGCGCTAGTAAGTCTAGGAAAGTAGCCTCTGTATCTCACGTAGTCTTCAGTTTGTTGAACTCGTGGAAATGTGAATCGAGTCAATGTGCAATCTAAAATAATAAATAAGATCCCACAATCAATTTCACAAGATCCTTTACTATGATACATTCAACGTTTTTGAAAACACCATTTTTGTTTTGGAAAAAGAAACTCCACGTTTAGGCTTGCAGCACTTCGATGTATTTCAAACTTCAGTAATTGTTTCAACCTTTTCAAGTTTTTATGCAAAACAACTTACTTGTTGCAGGAACAGATGGCTTTGTGTATGCATAGGTCACAAGACCATCAAGATGCTTCACTTTTCGCTCAAGACGTTGAATATCATCTGCGGAGTAAAATTAGAGTAAAATTTTGTATTTTTAACCGTGTGTGACGAAATAATATTACCTGTACAATTTTGCTGGACGGCACAGGTGGCAAGACATAAAGTCAATACTAAATTTACAACGAACAACCACATATCCATATGGGGTGTCTAAAAATCAACCTAAAACAAAAATAAAACAATCCATCATTCACCTTTGAAATTATTCACAACATGTTGTTTTATCGAAACAAACCTGAGACTTCGATAGGTTGGGAAAACTGTGGCTGATGCGTCGTTTAAAGCTTTTTCTGTGTTGCAAACAACACATTTACCTTTTTTCAACGCCACTTTTTGTTAATCTGACACTTCAATCAAACCTATAGGTAAACACAAAGTAACTCTGCAGAACTTACCATGAAAAGGGGGGTGAAGCGGGTTAATAGCTTGGCATACAAAGCAATCAATTTAAAGTACCTTTTTGGATAACGCTATTTGGATAAACGTGATAAGGATATGGACAGAGTAGGTCTAGCGTTGGACTTCGGGCTGGCGGCGAAAACAATTCGTATGTTTGTAAAGCAAACTTAGCAAGCTTCAAAAACACTTGTCAATCACGACCGAAACCTCAACAAAAGTGATAATATGCAGGATCGTCCAATTGCGGTTTATATTTGGCGATATCGGCATCGCTGCCAAGCTGGATCAGCAACTTTGCAGTAGGGCAATCTTGCTTTGCTATGCGAAAGCATGGTATTACTTCGTTGTCTGGTTACGGTGGTGGAGATCCCCTGCGTATGTGAAAGTCGTATGGCATTTTATACGCGTGAAACCACTGAGCTCCTGTAGCTCAGTAGGTAAAGGGTTGGGCCTGGTAACCCCCAGGATCGTGAAACCAAACTTACCGGAAACCTAGTTTTTCAGATCTCGATCCGGCTTATCGGGAAAAGTGGCTGACCCAGCTTGGCTGCAATGCCTTAGCTCTGAAGCCTGTTAACCTTTGAGGCAGTGATGAGATTAACGCACGAATGTTTTAAAACAAGCTGGTGGAATACACCGCTATAACATGATTTCGCATTTTGGCTGATATTAAATTTGTACGGTTGAGAGTTTATATCACCAAAATCTCCAACAAATACGTAGTAGCAGATATAACTTATGTATTGAATCCCATGTCACTTATTTGCAAGATTTATAAGTGTATATATAGTTCGTCTATGCCTAGGCATCGTTAATATCTCTTATTCGATTAGGAAAGAAAAAAATTTGTACTATAGGATATGTGCAGACCAGGGAAAAAATTTAAGTATTACCAGAACATGCGATCAATCACTGTTATCTAAGTATTACGTTTTGGAGGAAGTGAAAGGGGTTTAGAGGGGATGTACGTCATCACGCTTATCGTGTGGAACCTTGTGACCGTAATTTGCTAGTGTATTACCACAACTTACTTAGTTGCATTCCGAGCCAAAAGCACCCCTGCTAGATCTTTGTTCAAAAAACGAGATGCAATCCTTCTAAATTCCGGTGGTATTGGATCGCAATCAAATTCCAGTAAGCCACTGGACTGACGGCTGCGATTGGTCCATTTACCGCAGTTCAATTCGTCGAGCTTTGTGATTGGACAATCTATAGTTCCGTCACAGACCTGAGACTTTTCAATGCAAACATTCTCAGAGCCACATTTGACGCGATTCAGACCACATGACGTACAAGGGGAAGTCCCAAGAAGACCGTAACACACATTTTTGCATAGATCCAGTGACGGTTTGGCTGCAGCGAGTTTTGGGGAGCAAAGACATTCGTCTGATAAGTCTGGGCAGTCGAAGATACCGTCGCAGAGTTGCTTTGGCGAAATAATAATATCTGAATTGAGACAGCGATGGCAAGCGAAAGTGCCGTTGACATAACACAGGTCCGACAAGTCACTGCAAATCGGATATTCGTCAGTTAACGACCATTGTGGAAGAGTGCAATACTCTACACGATTGTCGAGTCCCGCTATACGCTTGTTGCACTTAAACCCTGTAACAAACTTCACATCTTCTGTACTGCCTGGGCAATCTACGTACTCGTCGCATGAGTAGGTTCTCTGGACGCAAGTCTGCGGTGCGTTAAGACAGCGTAACATTCGTGGTTCCACGCAACTATCCACCTCGTCGCTGCAATCACCACAGTGGTCCATCCCGTCGCACAGCAGGTAGTTTGGAATGCATCGCCTTCCGTTATGACAACGAAATTCACCTTCTAGACATGCTGTGCCGTTGTTTCCAACTTGCTGAGGTGTCTCGTCACTTCCGTCTTTGCAGTTTACGAGCTTGTTTCCGCGCCAAGAACGGGGAATGCACCGCCCGTTGTCTTGACAACGAAATTCGGTGCTTGAGTTACAGATTAAGGCTTGACGCTCGTCGGCGGCGTCGCTGCAGTCGTTGTAACCGTCCAAGACGCGATATCGACTCAAACACCGCCCATCAGTCACACATCTGAACTCTGTGTCGTTGTGACAGCTCGTAAAACTTACGACTTCGTCTCTTCCGTTGGTGCAATCTGCTACAGTATCTCTGACCCACTCCCTAGGTATACATTGCTGTGTAGGTGTGGACACATTCTCGAAACAGGGAAACTCGGAAGCCAGACAGGTGGTGAATCCAACTTCTTCGTCACTTTCGTCTCGGATCACTTCTGTATCGCAGTCGCGTTTCCGTTCATCACCAGATATCGTGGAAGGCAGATCTTGCTTCGCTTGCAGGAGAACTCTAAATACAAGTGATTAATTTACATGACCTGTCTTGGATTATTTCTACGACTTATAGGTGTTTTAGTAATTAAGTTCGTATAAAAGTATTATAATTTGTATTTTGCCCACTAGTAGGAGCACTTCTTGAAACAGTACAGTCAGGATCTTTATTCATTTAATAGTCGGGTGATTGGCAGCATTGGTCAAGCGCCCGACCCATATACCAAGAAGAAAACGGATCGGTATTCGTGCCCAGGATATCCTGGATTCAAATCCCGGTACGGTCAAAAAAAAAATTCATTTAAAGTCTTTGTCAACATGATATTCTGAAAAACTTAAGCATACAACGTAGTTCCAAGCTGAACATATACGGAAAAGAATGACTTCACTAACCATGAAATATCAATTGCATGTTATGCTGATATTCGAATACTTTACAACAAAAATAGTAATTGAACTTGTGAGTTGATTTACCAACGTCTTTTCTGCAAGGAAGTATGAGGCTTTCGTTCAGTTTGCAACTATTCATTGTGTTGAGGAGATGCCTGGCAAGGCTCTTGTTATTGAAACGACAGCGGAACTCTTCATCCGTGCAATTCAAAAAACCTGGAAAAACAATATGTTGATTGGGTTACTTTAGGGGTGATATAACCTTAACCATCTTAAGGCTCGTAACTTGACATGACTCTTCAAAAATTTAGTTTAAAATTAACTGTCATCAGTTTTAATTGCCAATTTATTAAGGGTGTAAAAGTATGACGACTTGAGGCAGTCGTTTCAATTAAGCTTGTGCATATCATAGTATGTTGCTGTTGCCTGAGGAAGACAAGCTGAATAACAACTTATATATAACTATTGATATTACTCGCCTAAGTATTCGCCAGTTCCACCACTATTTAAGGAGCAATCATTTTCAAAACTGTTCACTAAATAACGTGGAATGCACTTTGAGTTCCCACAGCGAAAATAGCCGTCCTCCGGTCGACATTGATTTGTTCCTGGGGATCCAGAACCTTTAACAAGACACGAAAATGTGATTGAAGCCAAATATTTTGTAGTATAATTTAACTGTTTTTTTCCCGTGAATAGGAGTAAAAGAATATTTGTTGAACATAAATCGTTTCTAAATTGATGAAGTGAACCCCATGTATAAAATAACTGGCATGTTTACTGGTATGGAAATACAAGTGATTAAATTACATACCTTTTCCTGGATTACTTCTATGGCTTATAGGTGTTTTAATAATTAAGTTCGTATAAAAAGTATTATAATTTGTAGTTTTCCCATTATGTAGGAGCCCTTCTGGAAACAGTGGAGTCAGGGCCTTTATTCGTATATTACTTTTTTTCAACATGATATTTTGAATAACTCAAGAACACAACGTAGTTTCAAACATATACGTAAAAGAATGACTTCACTATCCATGAAATATCAACTTACAAGTTGCAGGTAGCCAAAAGTTTAATGATGGCGCAATATGACGATTACTTAATGTGTTTGTGCATTCATAGATGGTGCGTGGGGGTTATGGTAACAATTTCCTAGTGATTCGAGTTCACTGGAGTGTGATTCACTACTGGCGTAATGTTAACTGCTGTGAAATTGCCAAAGAGCTTTTTTGTCAACAAAGTCTACAGGTCACAGTGGTGATTTATAATAGTGACGTGCTGGGCTTCCGCTTAGCGAGTGTTAGAAGGTTTGGCTTTGTTTATGACTTCCTACAACGTAAAATAGTAAATGCCAGGATCAAAATCTGTAGTGAAAGCCAAATTCTTGCGGAATGATTGCATTTACGTTAAAATAACCCATTGTGTTTTCGCATACTAGGTAAATTTCCTTAATAAGTAAATGATTTTACTGTTAAATTCGTACTGGAACAGCGTACCGGACAATTCAGGCTCACTTACACCACTGGTGAAAATGCACTGCTTGTTTTGCATTCGTCGGTATCATCAAAACAGGATCAATTAAAAACAAACGCACGTGAAACATCTGTAGAAGATATCAACCCTAATACAAACCTTCATATTTCACTTCAGTGAAAAACGATCCAGAAAATCACGATCAGTAGTATTTTAGAAGTCTCCATTTAAATTTAAACGTTCAATCAATTGGGCAATTTAGTTTTAGAATATGCTTAACTTCCTTTGATCTCACAAGTTTTTGTTTAAAAGATTCTTGACAAGATTAAGCATTTTTAAACAAGAAAAACAAAACAGAATCGTCTCCATCCATTTTTCCGTGGCAGTTTACAACAAAAAAATAATCATAAAAAAAGTAAAGCTTCACACAGGAGTCATCCTGTTTAAAACTACACTTTACCACACACGCTGTATTTGCGAGTAACAAACACCTGTCAATCACGAGGGAAAACCTCAATCCAGCTTGGCTGCAATGCCTTAGCTTCGAAGCCTGTGAACCTTACCTCAGTAAAACACACTTTCTAGTCAATTGGTAAACTGACAAATCAAATCACTTTATTTTTAAGGAAAGTTACAACGAGCAAGAATATATCAATATGTACACTCCTGAACAGAATAGTGGGCAATAAACATATATAGTAACCAACAACGTAATTACACGGCACTTGTTAATTTAGTGTTCTTGTTTCCAGATGCTGTCGAAGAATTATTTACCGGTTTGCCATCTGTTGGTTGAACATTTTTTTGGCATCTGGCAAAAGCCTTGCTGATTTGACTGTATATTGTTTGGGGGAAACTGGTATAAATGATTGGATTTAGCGAGCTGTTAATGGGAAGAAGCACGATGGCCGATACGGCGTAGGATGCGGGCGTCAAAATTTGTCCACTCATACTTAAAAATGTCATAATGCAGATTGGCAACCAGCAACACAGGTCAGTGGCAATCAACACGGTTATCTTCCTTTGCACGCTTGAGTTTTGTTTGCTTTTTGCAGAGTTTGAACCAGTCAGTTTTTCACCAGCACGAGATTTCGTGTATATAGCTACGTATGCAGCTGCAATGTACAGCAAAGCGAAAAAGTTAAAGGTGATTACAACAGATGACATGACATTCACATCAGTTTCACCGGCTGTCACTCGATAAAAGCGAGGAATACAGACGCTACTGCTGCTGTAGTAACCGAAGTAAGACACCGTGGTTGGCGCTGATGAAGGTCGTTGTGTGACTAAAAAGCTGTTGACATCACTCCAGTCATACGACGCCACTTCCGGTTTCGACTGGTTGCCAACGGCTGAAATTCTCAGCGCGAAACGACGCATATCCGCCAGGGGAACTTGATCGGTGTGAAAATAGGGACTGGGCGTGATTTTGGCGCTGGTGATCATATACGCCGAGAGACTCCTGGAGAAAGGAAGAAGGGCGATGAGGAGAGAGAGCGACCAAATGAGGAGAACCCACATGGCAGCGACTCTCGCCCTCACGCTGCGCGACTGGAAGGGACGGAAGACGCTGTAGAGGCGATAGGATGTAATACATACAAGAGTGAAGACCGAGGTTTCGCTCGACAACACGGTGGTGACGCCGATAACATTACACAACTCGCTTGATCTCCAAAACTTGTCGTAAAGACAGTAACTGCCGGAGAATTGGACAGCTTTGACACCCACCACAAGTAACACAACACCCATAAGGAAGTCGGCAAGAGCAAGATTAAATATCATCGCCCTATTAATCAACCCCAGTCTGTGACGCATTTGTTCGCTTGACAACGTTTTAAAATAAAGCACAGTCTGTACCATGACAACAGCATTGCCCAGCAGAGCCATAATGGCCATGAACCACACCAGAATCTCAAGCGCCCTTATTTTGATCATCTGTTCGTTGGAGGCGAGGGCATCATTTTGAAGATAGTTGGGAGGACATTCGTCGGAATGATCACTGCAGTCCGGAACCCCGTCGAGAACTTTGGTGCGCGGGATGAACACAGGGTCGTGGTTGAGGCAGTAAAAGTGGGATGTGGCCGAACAGTTTAACTCGTCGGTGGAGTTAATACAGTCCGATACAAGGTCACATGTTTGAGTATACGGGATGCTTATCCTGTCCCTGAACCCTAAAACGTAGAAATAAATCAAATGAATTACAAACGGAGTTTTCCCACATAAAAATAAAACTTATATCAATAAAACCATTATTTGTACAGATTGTTTGGAAAATTATAAAGTAAATGCCTGTTTAATGGCATTGTTTCTGTAAGCGCATATGTATATGTATAACCACATGGAACAACTCCAATCAATCCACATTGCATCACATTTATATATGAATGCAATTTCTCAACCATTTCAACAGGAATATACCTTGAAAGACTGTTTTGACCTGCCCAGCGGAACACTTAAACTGGTTGGGACAGTTGATTTCATCATAACCCTCCGTGCACTCTGTTATCCCATTGCACACAGACTTTCCGAGCACGACATCGTAAAGCTCGTCGCATTTCCTCGCTGAAAAAGATATATCGCTTTCTAATCCCAATAAGTGGCCAGGAACAAAAATCTGTAATGACAAGAAGTAATAATTAACTAACAGCACTAGTGCAATGGAATAAGTTGTTTGGCTTCATTGAAATGTTGATTATGAGACAGTGATGAGGCCATATATCTAGAAACAGTTTTTTCTTTCATCAAAGTTTGCTGACTAGTGGTCATATCAATCGTCAGTATTCCAGGTTAGGGGTACAATTTAGATGCTTACCAGGCAAAGATATAACTTTTCTATGGTCAAAGAAAACAAAAAGATAAGGAAATTGAAACTTACATTGTGCATTGGTATTTGTTGACATATAGCTGGTCGGTTACTGCAGTTGGCTCTTTCGCTACATTCATCCTCGAAAAAAGCGCATTCGGTGAAACCATCACATCTACGACACAAATATTGTTCAAATATAACTAAACGTTCAGCGAACATTGAGGCAATGATGAGATTAACGCACGAATGTTTTAAAACAAGCTGGTGGAAGACACAGCTATCATAAGGTTTCGCATTTTGGTTGATGTCAAATTTGTACGGTTGAGAGTTTATATTACCAAAATCTCCAACAAATACGTAGTAGCAGATAATTTTAATAACTTATGTATTGAATCCCATGTCACTTATTTGCAAGATTTATAAGTGTATATATAGTTCGTCTATGCATAGGCATCATTAATATCTCTTATTCGATTAGGAAAGAAAAAATTTTGTACGATTGGGTATGTTCAGACCAGGGAAAGAATTTAAATATTACCAGAACATACGATCAATCACTGCTATCTAAGTATTACGTTTTGGAGGAAGTGAAACGGGTTTAGAGAGGATGTACGTCATCACGCTTATCGTGTGGAACCTTGTGACTGTAATTTGCTAGTGTATTACCACAACTTACTTTGTTGCATTCCGAGGCAAAAGCACCCTGGCAAAATCTTTGCCGACAAAAAGGATTGCATTCTCTTTCACATCCGGTGGTATTGGATCGCAAACAAATTCCAGTAAGCCACTGGACTGACGGCTGCGATTGTTCCATTTACCGCAGTTCAATTCGTCGAGCTTTGTGATTGGACAATCTATAGTTCCGTCACAGACCTGAGACTTTTCAATGCAAACATTCTCAGAGCCACATTTGACGCGATTCAGACCACATGACGTACAAGGGGAAGTCCCACGAACACCGTAACACACATTTTTGCATAGATCCTGTGACGGTTTCGCTATAGCCAGTTTTGGGGAGCAAAGACATTCGTCTGACAAGTCTGGGCAGTCGAAGATACCGTCGCAGAGTTGCTTTGGCGAAATAATAATATCTGAATTGAGACAGCGGTGGCAAGTGAAAGTGCCGTTGACATAACACAGGTCCGACAAGTCACTGCAGATCGGATATTCGTCAGTTAACGACCATTGTGGAAGAGTGCAATACTCTACACGATTGTCGAGTCCCGCTATACGCTTGTTGCACTTAAACCCTGTAACAAACTTCATATCTTCTGTACTGCCTGGGCAATCTACGTACTCGTCGCATGAGTAGGTTCTCTGGACGCATGTCTGCGGTGCGTTAGGACAGCGCAACATGCGTGGTTCCACGCAACTATCCACCTCGTCGCTGCAATCCCCACAGTGGTCCATCCCGTCGCACAGCAGGTAGTTTGGAATGCATCGCTTTCCGTTATGACAACGAAATTCACCTTCTATACATTCTGTGCCGTTGTTTCCAACTTGCTGAGGTGTCTCGTCGCTCCCGTCTTTGCAGTTTACGAGCTTGTTTCCGCGCCAAGAACGGGGAATGCACCGCCCGTTGTCTTGACAACGAAATTCGGTGCTTGAGTTACAGATTAAGGCTTGACGCTCGTCGGCGGCGTCGCTGCAGTCGTTGTAACCGTCCAAGACGCGATATCGACTCAAACACCGCCCATCAGTCACACATCTGAACTCTGTGTCGTTGTGACAGCCCGTAAACCTCACGACTTCGTCCCTTCCGTTGGTGCAGTCTGCCACAGAATCTCCGACCCATTCCCTGGGTATGCATTGCTGTGTAGGTGTGGACACATTCTCGAAACAGGGAAACTCGGAAGCCAGACAGGTGGTGAATCCAACTTCTTCGTCACTTCCGTCTCGGATCACCATTGTATCGCAGTCGCGTTTTCCGTTCATCACCAGATATCGTGGAAGGCAGATCTTGCTTCGCTTGCAGGAGAATTCTAAATACAAGTGATTAATTTACTTGACCTGTCTTGGATTATTTCTACGACTTATAGGTGTTTTAGTAATTAGGTTCGTATAAAAGTATTATAATTTGTATTTTGCCCACTAGGCAGGAGCACTTCTTGAAACAGTACAGTCAGGGTCTTTATTCACATAATAGTCTTTGTCAACATGATATTCTGAACAACTCAAGCACACAACGTAGTTCCAATCTGAACATATGCGTGAAAGTATGACTTCACTAACCATGAAATATCAATTGCATGTTATGCTGATGTTCGAATACTTTACAACAAAAATAATAATAAAACTTGTGAGTTTATTTACCAACGTCTTTTCTGCAAGGAAGTATGAGGCTTTCGTTCTTTTTGCAACTTATTTCTGTGTTGAGGAGGTGCCTGGCAACGCACTTGTTATTGAAACGACAGCGGAACTCTTCATCCGTGCAATTCAAAAAACCTGGAAAAACAATATGTTGCTTGGGTTACTTTAGGGGTGATATAACCTTAACTATCTTAAGGCTCGTAACTTGACATGACTCTTCAAAAATTTAGTTTAAAATTAACTGTCATCAGTTTTAATTGCAAATTTACTAAGGGTTTAAAAGTATGACGACTTGAGGCAGTCGTTTCAATTAAGCTTGTGCATATCATAGTATGTTGCTGTTGCCTGAGGAAGACAAGCTGAATAACAACTTGTATATAACTATTGATATTACTCGCCTAAGTATTCGTCAGTACCACCCTTATTTAAGGAGCAATCATTTTCAAAATTGTTCACTAAATAACGTGGAATGCACTTTGAGTTTCCACAGCGAAAATACCCGTCCTCCGGTCGACATTGATTTGTTCCTGGGGATCCAGAACCTTTAACAAGACACGAAAATGTGATTGAAGCCAAATATTTTGTAGTATAATTTAACTGTTTTTTTCCCGTGAATAGGAGTTAAAGAATATTTGTTGAACATACGCCACTAACTCAACAGAGAAAGATTAAGATCCTTAACGAATTTCGAGCAATGCGCCAGTTTAAAACCATGTTTTAAATTTAATTCAGACAAGTGGTGAGTGATTGTGTCCGTGACATTTCAGTTGGTTTCGAATGCCAAATTGGTGCGTGACCTTACAAGCAGCAGTTGGCAGTTGGCCAATGATGTCACAAAATGACGATGACTATTTGTTGAACCCATACATGGTGCGTGGGTGTTTTAGTAGCAATTTCCTGGTGGCTCGAGTTCACTACAGCGTGATTTCCAAAAGTAGATTCATGCAAAATCCCCGCGTAATAGCAGGACCGCGATTGAAGAAAGAACGTTATTGTGTCAAAAAAAAACGCTGAAGTACTTGTTTTACATTGTTCAGGAAATCGTTTCCAAATTGATGAAGTGAACCTCGTGTATAAAATAACTGGCATGTTTACTGGTATAGAAATACAAGTGATTAAATTACATACCTTTTCCTGGATTACTTCTACGGCTTATAGGTGTTTTAATAATTAGGTTCGTATAAAAAGTATTATAATTTGTAGTTTTCCCATTATGTAGGTGCACTTCTGGAAACAGTTGAGTCAGGGCCCTATTCATATATTACTTTTTTTTAACATGATATTTTAAATAACTCAAGAACACAACGTAGTTTCAAACATATACGTAAAAGAATAACTTCACTATCCATGAAATATCAACTTACAAGTTGCAGTTAGCCAAAAGTTTAATGATGGCGCAATATGACGATTACTTAATGTGTTTGCTACATTCATAGATGGTTCGTGGTGGTTATGTTAACAATTTCCTGGTATCTCGAGTTCACTGCAGTGTGATTCACTGCTGGCGCAATGTTTACTGCTGTGAAATTGCCAAAGAGCTTTTATGTAAACAAAGTCTACAGGTCACAGTGATAATTTATAATACCGACGTGCTGGGCTTCCGTTTAGCGAGTGTTAGAATGTTGGGCTTTGTTTATGACTTCCTACAGCGTAAAATAGTAAATGCCACGGTTAAAATCTGTAGTGAAATCCAAATTCTTGGGGAATGATTGCATTTACGTAAAAATATCCCATTGTGTTTTGGCATACTACGTAAATGTCCTTAATAAGTAAATGATATCACTGTTAAATTCGTACTGGAACAACGTACCGGACAATTCAGGCTCACTTACACCACTGGTGAATGGACTGCTTGTTTTACATTCGTCGGTATCATAAAAACAGGATCAATTAAAAACAAACGCACGTGAAACATGTGTAGAAGATATCAACCCTAATACACACCTTTATATTTCACTTACTTGATTGAAAAACGATCCAGAAAATCACGATCAGTAGTATTTTAGGAGTCTCCATTTAAATTTAAACGATCAATCAATTGGGCAATTTAGTTTTAGAATATGCTTAAGTTCCTATGACTTTACAAGTTTTCGTTTAAAAGATTCTTGACTAGATTAAGCATTTTCAAACAAGAAAAACAAAACAGAATCGTCTCCATCCATTTTCCCCGTGGCAGTTTGTAAAATCAAAGGTGTTGCAGCTTTATACAAATCAACTAACGACTCGACAAAGAAAATAGAAAACATAAACCCATTCCATTGGCTATTCTGTATTAATTCGACGAAAGTAAATTTTAGCCCAAATAAATTTTCATGTCTTATTCCCCTTAATTCAATAAAGCTTTACACAGGAGTCATCCTGTTTAAAACTACACTTTACCACATACGCTGTATTTGCGTGTAAAGACGCAACATTATATGAGGAAACGTTTCGAAGTAAAGCTTTACCGTTGGTTGTTGGCGAGGCATCTGATTAGTCACACAACGGACGTAAAAACGTGATTAACATTGAAGAAGAAATGCAACTTTCGGTGCATGATGACTTCCTTTACTCTAACAATCATGGGATACGTCACATTTTACCGGAATCGCGTATAAAAATACTTTGATGCAGTGCCGGATAAACCATTTAGCAAACAAGGCACATGTTTGTTGGCCAATCAGAAAGCTAGACCGCCTAAATAACTTTACGACGCAAGAGTTGAAGTCTTGACGTATCAAAATTTACTTTCCTTATCAGCTTGGCCGAGTTGTTTGTTTTTTCCTCAAAAGCGCTATTTGAATAAACTTGATAAATATGTTGTAGATCGCGGCGTAAAACTCCGAGCGGGCGACGAAACCCATTCGTATGATTGCCATATGACAAACGTAAAGCAAACTCCGCAAGCTTCACAAACACGTGTCAATCACGAGATCTCAATCATTAAATTGACAACATTTGTATTGTTTCAAATCACGTTTATTTTGCACGCAAAGTTCATACGCGCTTGAACAATAAACATGAATAAAAAACGTAAATGTTTAATGAGACAGACGACCATGCATAAAATGGTCATGTAAAAACGTCTCAAGAAAAATTGAGTATAACCCAAAATATTTTGGAAAGTAGGACATGAAATGCAGTAATTTTGTAAATGAGCAGGGCAAATGATAAATGATAAATCTTAAAAGGTCCTGGTTTACGTTTAGAAGACAATAATCTGATAAAATCAATAATTTATGAGGAAAGGACAAACAACCCCATTGCAAAAGACGATGTTACAGGACTATCTCATATACTCTTGGCTTGGAATAAGTTTGTAAATTTTCGTGTTGTTTACTGTCAGATGCAAATGTAAAACATTCGAATCCCTACTTGAGTCTGAGCGTTTACGCTATCACTCTACAAATAGTAAATTACATTTATTCCTTTTGGTTTTCCACCATACCGAAAAACAATTGCGAATTTAAGCATATGTATGGAAAATTACCAACCACGTTTTACACAAAATTACAATCAATTACTTAATTATACGATATGTTTGATATTAAACGGTCAACACAGGACACTCTGTGGGTATATCGTAGCTGGCCTGACCCCACAACTCGATGCGGTCGTTTGTCATGACAACAGTGTGATCAATCGAACATTGACACATTCCAGCCATTCTCAATACTTCCACTTGTAAAAGTACACGTGGTCAGATCATCAAGTTGGTTATTGTTCCGCCAAAAAAAAGAGATGAAACACAAATGCACCATTTTATCAATCGGATAATGCTCAAATTGATCAAATGTGTTTAGCTCTGTGGCAAAATCATTTACTTTTAAAGTATTTTTGAAGTATTTCAATTCTTAACGACGAGTTTTATAATAACCACAGAACGGCTGTAGGAAACTCAGTAAGTTTTTAAAAATTTTGAAATCTAACCACAAAATGTCACCTAAAGGCTTGAGTTTTGTCTAAACCTCCAGCATTTGGGTGGTCTTGTTCCTGTCCTAATATCATAGTGTCACCACCTCGCACCTCGTATCCTGCGTAGCCTACCGTATCATATTCTTCACCGTTGACAAACGTTCCCACCACCTTTTCGCTCGGAGTCAAACCACGTGCAAATGTGATTCTGGGTAAAAATATTTTCTCATTGGTAAGAAAGATCCATGATTGACCTCTATAACAACAAATTCGTTAAACGTACCACTTTATTGAGTTTTTCTAATTAAAATTGCGCGTATACGAATCGCGGAATGCGTTAGATAGAAGATATGATGGTCTTAATTCTTGCAAAAACTCGTTGGTGCTTGAACTTGTTGCATAACTTATAATCGTAGCACTGAAAGAAGAAATTCCATTAATCTTATTTGACACTTCAATACTAGTTTCAACTTATTCAAGTTTTTATGCAAAACAACATACTTGTGCTAGGGACGGATGGCTTTGTGTATGCATAGGTTACAAGACTATCAAGACGATTCATTTTTCGCTCAAGACGTTGAAAATCATCTGCGGAGTAAAAATACAACAAAATTTACAGCTTTTTAACCGTGTGCGACGAAATCACATTACCTGTACAATTTTGCTGGACGGTGCTGGTGGTAAGACAAAAAGTCATCACTAAATTTACAACAAACAACCACATATCCATATCGGGAGTCTGAAAATCAACCTAAAACAAAAACAAAACACTGATCACTCACTCCTGAAATCATTCACAATATGTTGTTTTATCGAAACAAACCTGAGACTTCGAGCGTTTGGGAAAATTGTGGCTGATGCGTCACTTAGAGCTCTTCTGTGGTGCAAACAACACATTTACCTTTTTTCAACGACAATTTTTGTTAATCTGACACATTAATCAAACCTACAGGTAAACACAGAGTAACTCTGCAGAACATTAATGCTGGTAAACGTTTCGAATCCGTACAGGGTTTCGTTGAACTGCTCATTTGAGTACTGATGATGAACCCTGTACGGATTCGAAACGTTTACCAGCATTAATGAACCGCATTCTAGCTTTGTCTTTTTTATTTAGACTTATCAACTCCAGATACTTTGCACCCAAACTCTGCAGAACTTACCATAGAAAGGGGGGTGAAGCGGGTTAATGGCTTGGCAGCTTGGCATACAAAGCAATCAATCTAAAGTATCCTTTTGAATATCGCTATTTGGATAAACGTGATAAAGTTGTGGACAAAGTAGGTCAAGCGTTAGGCTTCGGGCTGGCGACGAAAACAATTCGCATGTTTGCCACATCCGCCGAGTGTTAAGCAAATTCAGCAAGCTTCACAGACACCTGTTAATCACGAGGGAAAATAGTATTCTGATCATAAGGTTCCCTTTGCAGCCAAGCTGGATCGGCCACTTTGCAGTAGGGCAATGCTGCTTTGCTATGCGAAAGCATGGTATTACTTCCGCGTTGTCTCATTACGGTGGTGGAGATCCCCTACGTATCTGAAGGTCGCCTGGAAAGTTGTGCGCATGAAACCTCTGAGCTCCTGTAGCTCAGTTGGTAGGGCGTTGCGCCTGGTTAGCCCAGGGTCGTGAGTATAAACCTCACCGGGAGCTTGATTTTTCAGATCTCGCTCCGACTTGTCGAGAAAAACTGGCTGATCCAGTTTGGATGAGAAGCCTGTGAACCTTAGCTCAACAAAACACACTTTCTAGTCAATTGGTAAACTGACAACATTTTCATTGTTTCAAATCAAATCACTTTTATTTTGCAAGCAATTTCACAACGCGCATAAATGTTTGAATATAAACACTCCTGAACAGAAACATGGGTAATAAACATATAAAGTATCCAAAAACGTAATTACACGGCACTTGTGGATTTAGTGTTCTTGTTTCCAGATGCTGTCGAAGAATTATTTACCAATTTACTATCTGTTGGTTGAACATCTGTTTGGCATCTGGCAAAAGCCTTGCTGATTTGACTGTATATTGTTTGGGGGAAACTGGTATAAATGATCGGATTTAGCGAGCTGTTAATGGGAAGAAGCACGATGGCCGATACGGCGTAGGATGCGGGAGTCAAAATTTGTCCACTCATACTTAAAAATGTCATAATGCAGATTGGCAACCAGCAACACAGGTCAGTGGCAATCAACACGGTTATCTTCCTTTGCACGCTTGAGTTTTGTTTGCTTTTTGCAGAGTTGGAACCAGTCAGTTTTTCACCAGCACGAGATTTCGTGTATATAGCTACGTATGCAGCTGCAATGTACAGCAAAGCGAAAAAGTTAAAGGTGATTACAACAGATGACATGACATTCACATCCGATTCACCGGCTGTCACTCGATAAAAGCGAGGAATACAGACGCTACTGCTGCTGTAGTAACCGAAGTAAGACACCGTGGTTGGCGCTGATGAAGGTCGTTGTGTGACTAAAAAGCTGTTGACATCACTCCAGTCATACGACGCCACTTCCGGTTTCGACTGGTTGCCAACGGCTGAAATTCTCAGCGCGAAACGACGCATATCCGCCAGGGGAACTTGATCGGTGTGAAAATAGGGACTGGGCGTGATTTGAGCGCTGGTTATCATATACGCCGAGAGACCCCTGGAGAAAGGAAGAAGGGCGATGAGGAGAGAAAGCGACCAAATGAGGAGAACCCACATGGCAGCGACTCTCGCCCTCACGCTGCGCGACTGGAAGGGACGGAAGACGCTGTAGAGGCGATAGGATGTAATACATACAAGAGTGAAGACCGAGGTTTCGCTCGACAACACGGTGGTGACGCCGATAACATTACACAACTGGCTTGATCTCCAATACTTGTCGTAAAGACAGTAATTGCCGGAGAACTGGACTGCTTTGACACCCACCACAAGTAACACAACACCCATAAGGAAGTCGGCAAGAGCAAGATTAAAAATCATCGCCCTATTAATCAACCCCAGTCTGTGACGCATTTGCTCGCTTGACAACCTTTTAAAATAAAGCACAGTCTGTACCATGACAACAGCATTGCCCAGCAAAGCCATAATGGCCATGAACCACACCAGAATCTCAAGCGCCGTTATTTTGATCAACTGTTCGTTGGAGGCGAGGGCATCATTTTGCAGGTAGTTGGGAGGACATTCGTCGGAATGATCACTGCAGTCCGGAACCCCGTCGAGAACTTTGGTGCGCGGGATGAACACAGGGTCGTGGTTGAGGCAGTAAAAGTGGGATATGGCCGGGCAGTTTAACTCGTCGGTAGAGTTAATACAGTCCGATACAAGGTTACATGTTTGAGTATACGGGATGCTTATCCTGTCCCTTGACCCTAAAACGAGGAAATAAATCAAATGAATTACAAACGGAGTTTTCCTACATTAAAATAAAATGTATATCAATAAAACCATTGTCTCTGCAGCTTGTTTGGAAAATTATAAAATAAATGAATGTTTGAGCTTATTGGCATTATTTCTGTAAGCGCACAAGAACATTGAAAACTGAATTGAACAACTCCAATCAATCCACATTGCATCACATTTATATATGAATGCAATTGTTCAACCATTTCAAGGGCAATATACCTTGAAATACTGTGTTGACCTGCCCAGCAGAACACTTAAACTGATCGGGACAGTTGATTTCATCATAACCCTCCGTGCACTCTTTTATCCCATTGCACACAGACTTTCCGAGTACGATATCGAAAAGCTCGTCGCATTTCCTCACTGGCAGAAATACGATGCCTTGTGATCCAATTAAGTGACCAGGAACAGGAATCTATAATGACAAGAAGTAATAATGAACTGCACTAGTGCAATGGTATAAGTTGTTTGGCTTCATTGAAATGTTGATTATGAGACAGTGATGATAGCCACATATCTAGAAAAAGTGTTCGATCAAAATTAACTGACCAGTGGTCATGTCAGTCTTCAGTATACCAGGTTCTGGCGTAAAATTTAGATGCTTACAATGCAAAAATATAATTTGTCTATATTTTATTTTCCACATCTTTCTGTCAAGGGAAACTGAAACGTATGGAAAATAAAACTTACAGTGGTTATTGGAATTTGTTGACATATAGCTGGTCGATTACTGCAGTTAGCTCTTTCGCTACATTCATCCTCGAATGCCGCACATTCAGTGATGTTATCACATCTACGACGCAAATATTGTTCAGATATAACTAAACGTTCAGCGATTATTGAGGCAGTGATGAGATTAACGCACGAATGTTTTAATATAAGCTGGTGGAAGACACAGCTATAACATGGTTTCGCATTTTGGCAGATATTAAATTTGTACGGCTGAGAGTTTATATTACCAAAATCTCCAACAAATACGTAGTAGCAGATAATTTTAATAACTTATGTATTGAATCCCATGTCGCTTATTTCGCAAGATTTTCAAGTGTGTATATAGTTCGTCTATGCCTGTAGGCATCATTAATATCTCTTACTCATTCGATTAGGAAAGAAAAATTATTAGATACGTACTATCCAGGGAAAGAATTTAAATGTTACCAGAACATACGATCAATCAATGCTATCTAAGTATTTGGTTTTGGAGGAAGTGAAAGGGGTTTAGAGGAAATGTACGTCATCACGCTTATCGTGTGGAACCTTGTGACTGTAGTTTGCTAGTGTATTACCACAACTTACTTGGTTGCATTCCGAGCCAAAAGCAACCCTACAAAATCTCTGTTCAAAAAACGAGATGCAATCCTTCTAAATTCCGGTGGTATTGGATCGCAATCAAAATCCAGTAAGCCACTGGACTGACGACTGCGATTGGTCCATTTACCGCAGTTCAGTTCGTCGAGCTGTGTGATTGGACAATCTATAGTTCCGTCACATACCTGGGTCTTATCAATGCAAACATTCTCAGAGCCACATTTGACGCGATTCAGACCACATGAGGTACAAGGGGAAGTCCCAAGAAGACCGTAACACACATTTTTGCATAGATACTGTGACGGTTTCGCTGCAGCAAGTTTTGGGGAGCAAAGACATTCGTCTGACAAGTCTGGGCAGTCGAAGATACCGTCGCAGAGTTGCTTTGGCGAAATAATTATATCTGAATTGAGACAGTGGTGGCAAGTGAAAGTGCCGTTGACATAACACAGGTCCGACAAGTCACTGCAGATCGGATATTCGTCAGTTAACGACCATTGTGGAAGAGTGCAATACTCTACACGATTGTCGAGTCCCGCTATACGTTTGTTGCACTTAAACCCTGTAACAAACTTCACATCTTCTGTACTGCCTGGGCAATCTACGTACTCGTCGCATGAGTAGGTTCTCTGGACGCAAGTCTGCGGTGCGTTAGGACAGCGCACCATGCGTGGTTCCACGCAACTATCCACCTCGTCGCTGCAATCACCACAGTGGTCCATCCCGTCACACAACAGGTAGTTTGGAATGCATCGCCTTCCGTTATGACAACGAAATTCACCTTCTAGACATGCTGTGCCGTTGTTTCCAACTTGCTGAGGTGTCTCGTCGCTCCCGTCTTTGCAGTTTACGAGCTTGTTTCCGCGCCAAGATCGGGGAATGCACCGCCCGTTGTCTTGACAACGAAATTCGGTGCTTGAGTTACAGTTTAAGACCTGACGTTCGTCGGCGGCGTCGCTGCAGTCGTTGTAACCGTCCAAGACGCGATATCGACTCAAACACCGTCCATCAGTCACACATCTGAATTCTGTGTCGTTGTGACAGCTCGTAAAACTCACGACTTCGTCTCTTCCGTTGGTGCAGTCTGCCACAGAATCTCCGACCCATTCCCTGGGTATGCATTGCTGTGTAGGTGTGGACACATTCTCGAAACAGGGAAACTCGGAAGCCAGACAGGTGGTGAATCCAACTTCTTCGTCACTTCCGTCTCGGACCACCATTGTATCGCAGTCGCGTTTTCCGTTCATCACCAGATATCGTGGAAGGCAGATCTTGCTTCGCTTGCAGGAAAATTCTAAATACAAGGGAATAATTTACATGACCTCTCCTGGATTATTTCTACGGCTTTTAGGTGTTTTAGTAATTAGGTTCGTATAAAAGTAATATAATGTGCAGTTTGCCCATTAGGTAGAAGTATAGCTGGAAACAGTAGATTCAGGGTCTTTATTCACATAATGGTCTTTGTCAACATGATATTCTGAACAACTCAAGCACACAACGTAGTTCCAATCTGAACATATACGTAACAGAATCAATTCACCAACCATGAAATATCAATTGCATGTTATGCTGATGTGCGAATACTTTACAACAAAAATAATAATGAGACTTGTGAGTTTATTTACCAACGTCTTTTCTGCAAGGAAGTATGAGGCTTTCGTTCAGTTTGCAACTATTCATTGTGTTGAGGACGTGCCTGGCAACGCACTTGTTATTGAAACGACAGCGGAACTCTTCATCCGTGCAATTCAAAAATTCTGGAAAACCAATAAGTTGTTTGGGTTAGTTTTAGGGGTGATATAACCTTAACTATGTTAAGGCTGTTTGCTTAACATAACTCTTCAAAAATTTAGTTTAAAATTCACTGTCATTAGTTTTAATTGCAAATGTATGAAGAGTGTAAAAGTATGACGACTTGAGGCAGTCGTTTTAATAAAGCTCATGCCTATCATATTATGTTGATGTTGCCTAAAGAGGACAAGCTAAATAACAGGCAAAACGCCGATGAATAAAAGTGTACGATTAATTGATGTGTCAGAAGAACAGATTAATTACAATTTGTGTCCTATCTATTGATATTACTCGCCTAAGTATTGGTCAGTTCCACCACTTGAGGAGCAATCATTTTCATAATTGTTCACTAAATAACGTGGGATGCACTTTGAGTTTCCACAGCGAAAATACCCGTCCTCCGGTCGACACTGATTTGTTCCTGGGGATCCAGAACCTTTAACAAGACACGAGAATGTGATTGAAGCCAAATATTTTGTTGTATAATTTAAGTAAATTTTTTCCCGTGAATAGGAGTTAAAGAATATTTTTTGAACAAATGCCACTAACTCAACAGAGAAAGTTATAGATCCTTGACGAATTTCTTGTAATACGCCATATAAAAAAAATATGTTTTAACAATAATTGAGACATGTAGTGTGTGATTGTGTCCGTGACATTTCAGTTAGTTTCGAATGGCAAATTGGTGCGTGGCCTCACAAGCAGCAGCTGACAGTCGGAAGTTGCCCAAAAGTTTAATGATGTCACAAAATGACGATGACTGTTTGTCGATCCCATAGACGGTGCGTGGGGGTTATAATTAACAATATCCTAGTGAAACGAGGTCACTGCAGCCTGATTTCCAAAAGGAAACTCATGCAATATCCCCGCGTAATAACAGGACCGCGATTGAAGAAAGAAAGTGTTTATAATTTTTGCACATGCAAAGCTCGATGTTTTATCAAAAAAAGTACTTCCTTGACATTGTCCAGAAAATGTTTCTAAATATATAGAGTGAAGCAAATGTATCAAATAACTGGCATGTTTACTAGTATGCAAAGTGAAATGCAAGTGATTAAATTACATGCCTTGTCTTGGATTATTTCTACGGCTTATGTTTGTTTTAGTAATTACGTTCGTATAAAAGTATTGTAATTTGTAATTTGCCCATTAGGTAAGAGCATTGCAGGAAACAGTAGAGTCAGAGTCTTTATTCATATAATAGTCTTTGTCAACATAATATTCTGAATAACTCAAGCACAAAACGTAGTTTTAATGAACATATGCGTAAAAGAATGACTTCACTGACAATGAAATATCAACTTACAAGTAGCAGTTGGCCAAACGTTTAATGATGGCGCAATATGACGATTATTTAATATGTTTGTTACATTCATAGATGGTGCGTGGGGGTTGTGGTAACAATTTCCTGGTATCTCGAGTTCACTGCAGTGTGATTCACTACTGGCGTAATGTTTACTGCTGTGAAATTGCCAAAGAGCTTTTATGTCAACAAATTCTACAGGTCACAGTGGTGATTTATAATACCGACGTGGGCTTCCGCTTAGCGAGTGTTAGAATGGTTTGACTTTGTTTATGACTTCCTACAGCGTAAAATAGTTTACGCCAGGGTTAAAATCTGTAGTGAAAGCCAAATTCTTGCGGAATGATTGCATTTACGTAAAAATAAACCATTTTGTTTTCGCATACTACGTAAATTTCCTTAATAAGTAAATGAGTTTACTGTTAAATTCGTACTGGAACAGCGTACCGGACAATTCAGGCTCACTTACACCACTGGTGAAAATGCACTGCTTGTTTTACGTTCGTCGGTATCATAAAAATTAAAAACAAACGCATGTGAAACATGTGTAGAAGATATCGAACCTTTATATTTCACTTACTTGATTGAAAAACGATCCAGAAAATCATGATCAGTAGTATTTTAGGAGTCTCCATTTAAATTTAAATGTTTAATCAATTGTGTAGTTTAGTTTTGGAATATGCTTAAGTTCCTATGACTTTACAAGTTTTCGTTTAAAAGATTCTTGACTAGATTAAGCATTTTTAAACATGAAAAACAAAACAGAATCGTCTCCATTCATTTTCCCCGTGGCAGTTTGCAACAAAAAATAATCATAGAAAAAGTGAACTTCCATTTTAAAATCAAAGGTGTTGCAGCTTTATACAAATCAACTAACGACTCGACAAAGAAAATAGAAAACATGAACCCATTCCATTGGCTATTCTGTATTAATTCGACGAAAGTAAATTTTAGCCCAAATAAATTTTCTTGTCTTATTCCCTTAATTCAATAAAGCTTCACACAGGAGTCATCCTGTTTAAAACCACACATTACCACATGCGCTGTATTTGCGTGTAAAGACGCAACATTATATGAGGAAACGTTTCGAAGTAACGCTTTGTCCTTGGTTGTTGGCGAGGCATCTGACTAGTCACACAACGGACGTAAAAACGTGATGAACATTGAAGAAGAAATGCAACTTTAGGTGCATGGTGACTTCCTTTACTCTAACAATCATGGGATACGTCACATTTTACCGGAATCGCGTACAAAAATTCTTTCATGCAGTGACGGATTAACCATTTAGCAAACAAGGCACATGTCTGTTGGCCAATCAGAAAGCTAGGCCGCCTAAATAACTTGACGCAAGCTTAGGGTTGAAGTCTTGACGCATCAAAAGTTATTTCATGAACTTGGCCGAGTTCTTTGACTTTTTCTTCCTTATTTATGGTCAACGCAGTACATATGTACTCGAGACCACTAGGTCTCATTATTTTCAATAATAGTGTTTTCATATAGCATTGCTCCAATGATGACAGAAATGATGAGGTTGGAAGCAATTTGTATTTAATGTAGGAAGGAAGTACCTTTGAGAATCATTTTGTGGTGTCCATTTTCTAATCTTTTTCTTTTGTACGTGTAATAAATATTCTTTTGATTGTGATTTTAAACGTCACATTTGCTTGTGATTTTCACTTGCTGTTCATTCCGATTATTTTGTCAGTATGTCATATAACTTTTCATACGTTTCACACATATTTCAGAGCAGCAAAACATTATATACCAGAGACAAATTTATGATATATTGAAAACGAGCAGATTAATATACAACAGCAGTAATGGAATTTAATATAAGCAGAGATGAATACTCCTAAAAACAGGTGATTGCTACCACAAACTATGCAGCCATTTTGACAAAAAATTACAAGCCGTGAAATTCATTCGCATCCAGCATTGAAAAATTGGCATGATTAAATAAATATTAGATACTGTGTTATCAATGTAGAATTTTGTGTGGCCAAATCATCGCTAATCTCAATGACGATTAAACAAGCGGCTGTGCACAATTCTGTCCACTGCCATTTCAAAGTAAGACTGCAGTTGCTCTGGAAATATTCTTCTGTCTTCACTTGTAATTTGAGTATTCGCTGAAATTCTCAAGGTATTTATCCACTACCGAGTAGCAGTACTTATACAGCACCTGTGAAATATGATAATTTTGTTAACGCCCTATTAAAACCGACCCTGTAACTGCAACAAAGTTCGTACTTCCTTATCAACCATATTTGGTCTCATGTCTCTCAAGTCCTTCACTGTGCGGAACACATCAACTTGTTTAAGAACTTTCAGGCGCTCGAGAATGTTGCTCACGGCTATGAATGTCCCAGTCCTTGTAAAACCGTTGCTGACAACAAATAAAAAAGTTACAATCGTATGTGGAAATTAAAGGAACAAACGTTTGTCTACCTGCAGCAAACCAACACACTTTTCGAATTTGTTTCATTTTTTGTTTGCTGCACGATTTCAATAGTTTTTACAAATTCTGTTTCATCGGGTGGATTTTCGACGTCCTTCCACCCTCTTACTTGTAAAACGGTTATTTCTTGATCAGTCTGAAAAAAACCTCCTGTTTTAACAGTTGCTACTCAAAACCACATGCATTGAGGTACTCACAGCATTATCAAATCCTTCACATTTCGCAGTAATTTTTAAGACGTCTCTAATTTCTACTTTTTTTACGTCAAGCACCGTCACTCGCATGTTACCAGAACTGAAACATTCGTCGCCGGAAATCTAAAACAAAAAAAATCATTGATGATTCTGCCAAGAGCACGTTCGCTTTTTCCAATGTTTTTCTTACTGACTGCACCGCTGTTGAGTTGATACAATTTTAACTAAGCGCTTACTTAGAAAATTGTCACTGTTTACATTTTTTTTGACATATTCACATAGCCGAGATCATGGGATATGAAGTCAACAAGTACGCAATAGATTATATAGAAATTGTACCTTAATCGTATCACTCAGGTCGACTACAACACGTATTCCTCTAGTGACTATCATGATCCAGAAATCCTTTTCCTCGTCAAGTGTTGGCCCTTGAGCTGCTACAAACCTTTCAGCCGACTGCTCCTGTGCACAATAAAAAAAAATTAACATAATAGTTTACCCGACGCTGGTACACTGTGGATAATCAACCAAATACCAACAAAATTCTTATCTGTGACAAAGCATTGTAACATAGAAATTTTGAAAACCAACTTTTATAAGTGAAGCGTTCATTTCTTTTCCTTTTTGTGTTTGATTATCCCATAGAGAAATAGACGAGTGTTTGTCTGCACAATAAAGACAAATAAACAATGTTTAAAGTAGTTGAAGTTCTTCGTACAGGTTTTCAACATTGGGTCATTTGCTGTCCATTCTTCGCCATATCTCCATTCAGACAGAGTTTGGAATTCTTCATGTTGAATTTTTGACCTGCATTAAAACGAGAAATCATAAAAAAAAACTAATGTGAAGTTTAATTTGAATTTGAACAAAAAATTAAATTTCAATTTGAAAAGAAAAAGATAACGACAACTTACAAATTAGAATGATTAATTGATTGGAGCTCAGATGAACTTCGATCTGTTTCAAATTTGAAGCTTTCACGTTCCATCAACAACTTGTACACGTAAGTGTATTGCCTCTAATAAAAAACAGTAAAATGGACATGGGATTAGTTCCGTTAGATGCAAAAGCATTTTTTTGCGCCATGCAATCCACCACAAAAAGTCACAACTAAATTTTTACTGCAATAAAAATTTCATGGGTATAAAGTCAATGAGCACAAAGAAGAACCCAGAATTCGTATTGTTTACAGCTGAAGCAAAGTCATTGGTAGCTGTAAGTTGCCAAAACATACCAGGTTCTGTATCATATCCTTTCGATTTTCTCTCATTTTCAAAACCACTTTTGGAACATCGACCATCCCTTTGTTATCGAGCTCGTGAAACAAAATATCCATCGCTATAAAAGTCCCGGTTCGACCAACACCAGCACTGAACACATTTAAATTGGTACGAAATCATTTAAAGAGAACACGTCTTACCTGCAATGTACGATGATTGGAGCATTAGTCGTGTGCAAGTCTTCCACCATCTTACGTAGGTAGATCATATTTGTTGTGGTGACAGGAACGCCATGATCTGGCCATGTTGTGTAATGAAGCTGTGTCACTTCACGTTTCTCCTGGTAAAGAATATGTCATTTAATGCAAACCCAGCAAACACTATGATAAGTAGTACCTCATCCCGAAGCAAAATTAAATTTCGACGAATAATTCCCCCCATAGAAACTTCCTGGTTGGTTTGAACACTGAAACCGTCGAACAACGTCATCTTGGATCCCACTTCGGGCCAGTACTGTTCGCACTTTGACTAAAGTGTAAATCACAACTGTATTATCAAGTAGGCTCCACCCAAACGAACATTGACTTTTCCAAACAGTTTGTCAAACATTTATTGTTTTGATGACTTCGTTCCTGTCATGCGACCGAACCAAATCTGTGTGTGTAAGTTAGTCACCTTTCCGCTTTCCACTAGGTCGGTTAGCATCAGAATTATAGTTGAGTGTTCTTGCCACACCATCATCCAGAAATGATTGATTGTTTCCTGTTTTGGACCCTGAGTGGCGATGAACTTCCTACAGTTGCCATATCCCTGTATGTAAGCGGCGTTGATGTAATCATTGGTCTTTTCATCGGCGAGTGTCACTCGTGCGTGATCGTCTGAATAAGTTAGTATATTAAAGACAAACAATGTAGCCCAAAAATCTGCTACGAAATTCGTTAAAGTGACGTTTCGATCGTAACTACAATCATTCTCAACGTGAAATGCCGGCGAGCGGATAAAATGGTGCGGTAAAGTAACGATAAGGAAATAAGGGAGTAAGTGGGAAAAGCGCAACAGTTAAGATATAAAGACGAACGTTAGGGTATGTTATGACTTATTGTTTTATAGGACAATGGTTACAAACACTAATTCTGTAGGTGACAGGGATTATGACTTAGTTCCGTAACGTTTTACTCTGTCTGTGTTCAAGTTACTTACATGGGAATATGTTCTTGTATCTGTTTCTCGAAACGTTTTCGTTAAGTTGTGAAACTTTGTATGGTTGAGAGTTTTTTTCCGTTGCGTCTGTAATTATCTAAAAAACATGAAACAGTTTAGGCGTAATTGAAAGTAAACTAGGAAAACGTCTGCAAAACTTTATCCCCCAAAAAATTAAGTTCATTACATACAAGATTTTTCATATAGTCCTTCAAACTAAGAATCTAACTACTTTAAATTCCTTTTTAAAACCAGCAAAGTCATCGTTCGCATTTGATTTGTAAATGTCAAAGAATGTGATGTTGGAATTGACTTTCAAATTTTCGTAAACTACACTTGGCGCGTTTTCTGCAACGAAAAAGCTAAGACTTAAAATTTATTTCTTTACATGCAGATTGACTGACTTTACCGAAGGGGTTTTCCTGCAGATTTGTCTCATTCAATTCTATGATTTTACGTTGATTTCTGCATGAAAATAAGGTTGTGGTCAAGAAAACACAAAATGTTCAAATTTTGTGTAAACCAGAAGTAGATACAACGGCATTCACCACACTATATTGCCGTTTTGTCAATAACATTTTTTAATCAATAATATAGTAACAGTTGTATAATTTATACAATCAAAGGCAAAATATGCAACCAAACATTAATATTTTCATACTTTTTCCACAGAATTAAAGCTCCAATTGCAGCTAGCACAGCAACACCCAATACAACTCCGAACACAAGACCAGATTCACTAGAGGTTGAGTTGATAGCCGTATTGTTGTCCGCAATATTACTGGTTGTATCAACAGTATTGCTCTTAGTAGCATATCCACTATCAGTTGGCGCAACTAAAGTGATAAACACAACAATAAATTATCCCCATAATCATATTTGAACATGAGGTCACAATACTTGTTTCAAAGCATGTTGGTTTAGGTTTTCCATGAGTTGTGATGTGAGTGGAGGTGTTTATCACTTTGTCAACGCATCCAGTTAGAACTGCTGTAACCTGCAAATAAAAATCAGTTTTTACGAGTGCCTGACAAGAATACGAGCGCAGTGAATTTGCCTCAATCTTGTACTCAGTTAAGCTGGTGAGGTTGCTTATATTTATTGATTTTCTTTGGTATAAAACTTTCCACGTCGTTTTTAGTTTCTCTATGCGAATTAGGATCTGTAAATACATTAATAGTCAATTAAAAATATTTTGCATTAGCAATTTAGGCTTTCTTTGATTGAATAAAACTGGTATAATATTAGTGCATTAAACAATGCGGACATTTGGTGTATCTCTTGAGTTTTTTTATGTATCAGTGTTCATTTATTTTTTAAGAGGAATCTGTGTTACCTGAACACTTGCGTTGTGCTGCGCAGTAAAATTATCCAATCCACTCCATTTCACGTTAGCGACAGTGATGTTACACGGGAATGTCGTTGCAGATATACGAACTAACATGTAGAAACATCATGTAAAATGTTTAGCTGCAAAATCCACGCACAGGATGTTAACATTTAGGTTTGGGTCTGGGTACGACCTAATTGCCATATTAGGCATTACAATCCTAAAGTTATCGTTTTATCTACCAGAGAAACGAGTGCATTTAGGAGTTGACTAAAAACATCCATAACAATATTAGAGAGTGGAGACCGCATTTATTAGCTTGAAGAATAATTTATAAAAAATCCGTTACGTTTGTGTTGGCATATATAATAAGCCGGTTCCCCACTACAGTTCACGCTTGACTGCTCCCAGTCTATCCCATAATGCAACGCTCTCTGCTGACAAGTTGTAACGTTGGAAATTCTATTTCCGAGTATTACTTTGATATCTGTTGACAATTTGAATCGTGTAAGTATTGTAAACTGCTGCTTACTGTAATGAACACGTTTAATTCGACCTGGAATAAAAAACGTTAAACCAGTAATGTTGAATGAGCCGAATTTGTGTTGTTTGACGCTTCTTGGCAAGTTTGACCAAACACGAGAATGGTACATGAAAATTTGTTTGTTTTCTGGTCCTGATTGTTTTTCAGCATATAATTTAAACTGAAAAGTCCAACCTGGAAAGTAGTACGAACTGTAGTGTAGGTAAAATTTCATTTGATACTTTCACATTTTTCCGAAAAAAAAAGATTTAACAAAATAAACTTGATTAACCATGTGAATTGCTTTTGTCGACATCTATACGCCATTTTTCCATTCCATTTTTTGTGGCACTCCAAAAAAATATCTCCGACATTTGATCGCCCTTTCTATAGAAGACGTTTTGCATCAGGTTAAAGTATTTCATTTTGTTCAAAAAAACACGGCGGAAACCAATTACATTACCTTTCGTAGAGATCTAAATACCACAGAGTATCCAAGTCCTTTAAACTCTTCCAGTCGTCTGTTTCGTTTTTATCGAATGAAAATTTTATCCGATCGGGTTCAGACAAGTTGTAGAAAACCCAAACTCGTGTTAAATCTAAGTTGTAATTTATCCCGACTTCTTTAATGTTAAGCAAGTGCAATACCCAATTTTGTGTTAGTTACCCTTCGTGTATTTATCTGTCATCATTTCTTCCAAGCTTTGGGAAATTTCTTGGTCATCTGCCACAAAAAGATTTCCACCCATTAATCCACATTTCTCCTGTGCAGTGTTCGCATCCACAAGATCATCAGATAATATCAAAATACTGTCCTTGGTCGATGCTAAATTGCAACCTACAGGGAACGCGAAAAAAACGCAGGAGCCTTGCTTAGTTATGTTTGTGCAAAAATATTGATCACTTACTTTCAGATACGGCACTTGATATCAGATGCACGAGCAACCACAAGTAAACGCTTATCATTGTTTCATGTACACAACTAACCACTGCGTACCTGCTAAAACAGTTGCATGCTGTGAGTATATCTAAGATCGTTTCTATTGCCTCCATGTCGTAAATATAGCTGACCACAATCAAAACCCAGATCCAGTCTAATGTCGAGATTAACTAAAACGCCGTGTAGAAAAGTAATATCCAATACTAGAAGAAGGAAAATCAAATTGAACTGTCGCAACGAAACACAAAATGTAAGGTGTGTTCTACGCACGTTTGATAGTAAACAGTGGGCTGGTATTCTGTGCGCTGCTGGTTGGTTGTGAAAATATGTGGGTGGACAGGAAAGCAGGCTAAGACAGCCGGTTTGGTTGGTATAGCGCCTATACATGCGGCGAACCGCTAGCCAAACAATAACCGAAGCTTTAGCAAAAACAAGCAAATCTCATTGTAGAACTGTAACGCCATATTACCACAACCCATTCAATTAATTTCCAATATAAAGTAATTATATTAACCAGGAATGCATTGGTATTGTTACTAAATGAAAATATTTCCTGCCATGGCAACGACACAATGGGAACGATAGAAACCCCCTTTTTCAATAAACTGCAAGTACGGGAGCTTTCCTTCACGCTTCGTTGACACGAACGTGACACTTTGTCAACCTGAGGAACTCAACCGAATCAAACCAAAAAATCACGCGGACAGAACTTGCGGCTTCTCTTTAGAATGTTGAAACTTAATTTGATATTTTAAGCAAAATGGAATCAATGATACGGTTTCTGTGAGCAGCAGACGGACTTAGGCACTACAAAGTCATTTTGATTCGTGGCCGTTTGTTTACGATTGCCCGAATAAAAAAAGTAATAGTAGAATGCCGACAGCAGTAAGTTTTTGTTATCTTTTACCTGCTTGTGAGGGTTTCCAAATGTCAGCCAGAACAAAACAGCCTTACGAAGGTTTCATGCAGAACAACATTGCGTGACAGGAAACAACGAAACCCGAAGACACACGCGGGTGTTGGAAACCACAATGAAGCCGGGGTTCTCCTCTGTGTTATTTCGGCACTGAAGTGGAAATTTCCCATACCCTTGACAGTTCGTCCCGCTTTAACCCCAAAAACCCCCCCCATTGAAGAAAGGGGTGAGGGCGATGGAAAAAAAGAAGGTTCATGAATGTCAAGGGCTGCAATGCGACGGTTGTGTTAGATGTGAGTTTGTTTTCGGCATCAAGGAAACATGTTGAGTCTATGCGTCTTCCTTATTGCTGCTCTCGCACATGCTCAAGGTCAAGGTAAGTATATTACTAATGTTCAAAGTTTTAGATGAAATACTGATAGCGTGATTTCAAAACGTTTTTTTGTTTCAAGATGTTGACGAATGCGCGCTTGGAACGCATGCATGCCACGTTGAAGCTAACTGCACCAACACCATCGGTGGTTATACTTGTAAGTGCAAGGATTGGTTTGTTGGCGACGGTTTCGACTGCAGAGGTAAGTCATCGTTTCTATAAATTATCTCAGCGTATTTTGAATCACTTTAGTTATCGTAAAATAAAAACACGAAACAACATTTTTCATATTAAAACTTATCTTCCACGTTCACCTACAGAGTATGGTTGCAACTTTAATTATTTTTCTTCGTAGTTAGATAACAGTGTTTCTCTGTGGGTGTTGTGTTATTGACTCAACTTTTGTATATTAGGTTATTGTAATGACTCTTGTCCTGGGCGTTGCTATGAAGGATTGAATGGTTACACTTGCTTTTGTTTATCTTTCACCGGATGTCCTGACGGTAAGATTAAGTTGTTTAATATATGTTGATGGTATACGATGATGTATGAAAAAAAGGGTAGGATTTTGTTCAAACTGCGTTCAACTTATAAACACTACGATATTTTATTGTAGTAATTCGTTCAAAATTCGCTTTTAATGCAATTACCACATGATAGCGTTGCGTTTATGTACTAAAAAGAACAGCAATAAAAATTTTAAAATAAACGTTTCCCAATGAAAATGCAATAACAGCGTATATTTTCAGGCCCACCGGTTATACACAGCACAAAGGTTTTGTGGAGAACTTGCAACAGTTTGTTTATTGCCTGGGAAGCGAGTAACGCTATTTGGGCTTACCCAAGAATATCTGGGACGGTTTACTACTACCACTCCTACGGCACGAAAGTAGCTGGAATCCTGTATCTGCAACCAGATACGGAATATAACATAACTTTAACAGTATCTAATAACCTCGTCTCAACCACCACTGTGATTCCTGTAAGAACACGTAAGTTTATTTGATTTTTTTTTAAAGCTTACTGGTATGAGCGTAATGATGTTTTATTCGTCACACAAATGATTACAAATGATATTTTTTGCACAATAATAAAGATTGTTTGTCATTAGAACGTATACTTTGACCATTATTTTGGGCGACACCAGGTAACAAATATAATAAATATACGTTACACTGAGAACTGGCATTTTATGTCAAGTCCCAGAACCATCTTATCCGACCACGACGCCTCCCACGTCCCCACCATGCACCAACACACCAACAAGCTGCTGTCCTGGCTATGTACGATCTGGTTCCACATGTATTGGTAAGTATCATACTATTTTATCCTCTGCGTACTGTTGAGATTACGCTGTGAATATTTTATACACTTTGCTAAAGCGGTTGATGCTTTATTGCGAGAGTCGCGAAGAGTGAAAATAGCGCGAGCAACACAAAAACACGAGTATAAAAGGCGGCAATACCGCGACGCAAGAAAAATACAATAGCACGCTTCGATGCACAGGCGAACACTGCAGTTCGGTCGCCACAATTCACGATAAAAGTGTTTTAGATAGTTGATGCAAATACACATTGCTCCATATATCAACTTGATAAAATAGAAATTGCTTTTCCCTTAGCTTTGGGCTTGCATTACATTGAATGGTGCTGTCAAGTTGGAGAAACGAGACAAGACTGATGACGGGGTCTTTTTTACTAATAGATTTGGATGAATGCACAAATAACTCAAGTTCGTGCAACGCAAACGCTCACTGTAACAACACTGAAGGAAACTTCACTTGCACCTGCAACGATTGCTACGTCGGGGATGGATTTACTTGCATAAGTATTTCTACGCCTCAGTTTGTGGTGGTTCTGCTGTGCTGAATTAAGTTTCGCTTAGACAAACAATATAGTCCATGTAACTGCTAAGAAATTCATTTACTGACGCTTCAGTTGCAACTACAATCACTCTTATGATGATTGTAGCAGATACGTGGGTTATATTGCTTCTCTTAAAGTTTTTTAAATTCCTGAGTTATGTTCCTATGTAACACGTTGTCTCACAAAAGGATTTATGAACATATGAAGGTGAAACATTGAAAAATTTATGATAGATATGTTTGTGTCTTTGAAAATGTTTTTGATTAAGCATATTGAATGACAGGACACTGTGGTGGAGATGGGTGTTGGAATGGAAGAGACTGTTCAACATATTACGGCTTTTCTACGGCTACATATTGTAAGTTCTCCAGTTACTTGCTAGACTTTGCCTTTCTAAAGAGATTTAGAAAAACATTTAAGAATGCAAACACGTTTTGCAAAAACTGTATTAACTCGATAACACTAAATACTCTATTTTCAATTTTTACTCTATGGAATATATCTGAAACTATTAATTGCGCTCCTGAATTACAATCTTGTTCGTGTGGTTTGAACAATGACAAATTTTACACACATGGGTTGATTTTTTTTAGCGATTCCGCCAACAATCTTAAACCTGAGACTTGTTTGGAGATCAAGCACAGGCCTAAGTTTTGCCTGGAATCGCACGAGAGTGACTTTCAGCAATGCGTTTTTGACGGGTGGAGACGTGTCCTATGTTCAGCATATAGATGGAGAGGCTGGATTTTCGTTTCTAAAACCATCTACGACATATAACTTGACTGTGGTGGTCCATAACCAGATTGGTTCGGCAAAAGCAAGCATTATAGTTCAAACTGGTAGGTTTGTTAAACTCCTGAATTTTAAGAAAAGCGCAATGCACCAACGATTCCAAAAACATTTTTGTCTAAAATCGTGTTGGGTGATATAATTTGTCTAAAAATCCTCAAAGCTGCAGAAAAGTAACATCTAAAATGTTTACCAAAAAATCAAAGATTCATAGAAGCATATGTATTTTGTTAGTTATGTCTCAGTGTGAATATTCATATCTAACACGTATATAGAACCTGATGAATCTCCCAATGTTTTACCAACAACGTCCACAAATACTAGCATTGGTTGCGGTCCAGGATTTCGCCTTGAAAACTCATTGTGCGTTGGTAAGTTTTAAATCATTACACAAAAATATGTCTGTTAGCAGGATTGCATTCTGTTTAGATATTGATGAATGCACGCAGAACTTGCACAACTGCCATCCCGAGGCAGTGTGTACCAACACAGAGGGAAGTTATAAATGTTCTTGTAACTTAGGCTTCTTTGGCGATGGCACCATGTGTGTTGGTCAGTAAAAAAATAAATGGTCGCGATTTTCAACAAAAAATAGTTTTTCTCCACAATTTTCAGGAATGTGTCAACCCACTGCTTATTCGTATTGTGGATACCAAGGCATCTGTGAAAGTACCGAATACGGTGGTCTTTGTCATTGCTATGACAGAAATGAATGTCCAGGTGCACAAAAAATACACAAACAGGTTTAACTTTAGTGTATGTCATCTGAACCTTATTTTCACAGGGGACCCGGGTATAACAATAAGGATTGTTGATCAGGGGTCAGACTTCGTCAGCATTTCTTGGTCCAAAAATGTTCAAGCATATCTCAATTTCATCTATGACGTCAGTCTGTGGAGGAATGGAACGTTAGTTACAAGTTACAGACAACTTCGCAACAAACGTGCAGCTTTCGGCAACTTACAACCCAACACACACTACGTGATCACTGTTGCAGGCAGAGGAACAAACGCCACCCACAATATAAGTGTTTACACAGGTAATATTATATCGGAATATAATTTGCAACATATATGGTAACATCCCAATATAAGGATAGCTCTTCTTGTCATATTTTTATCCCATATGCACAATAATAAGTTATTCAAATTACAATGACAAATTCTTTTCGATGACCACATGCTCTTAGTTGTTGGCAATTGTACAACGGAACACTCTTAACTGTTCCGCACCAAGTATAGAGTAATAGTTAGTTAATAAGTAATGCTGAAACTTCCACAGGAGTAACCACAACCAGCCCAACAATGAGCACCACAACCAGCCCAACAATGAGCACCACAACCAGCCCAACAATGAGCACCACAACCTTCCAACCTTCCACCACCGCAACGACTCAAACCTCACAACCAACAAATCCGCACACCACCCAGCGCCCACCTAAGGACTGCAATGACAATCCCACTGCAAGGTAATTATTTACTTCTAGAAAATCTAAAAGGTGTTGTACAATACAAAATAAGTGTGCATTTTCTCTTTGCACTGAACAACCAAATAATTTTTTTTTTCCAATGCTTGTGGTTTTTATTTTATACTTTATTTATTTTTTGTTGCGTTATTTATATATTCTTTATATTTATAATTTATATTATATATATTTAAATATACATGATGTATAGATGTAGTTTTGATTGATATTTTTGTATTATGCGTGGTTTATGTAGTTTGCATTTTAAGGGAATACCGAGAAACCTACAAGGAGTGGAAAACAGAATATCAAAAGTGGAAAAGTTGCTACCAGAATGTTCCGTAGATGATCCCTGCATACTGACAGCACTTTGGTGCGATTTGTAAATTCTTCTGCGCTTTTGTGCAAAAGCTTATTTGCAGTGTACTCATCGATTTGTCACTAACAATACAAAGCCCACAGTATTTGCTTTTTGTTACTTTACGTCATAAGATGCACATAATAAACTACTTCTGCAAAACATTGTGTTTTCTATGAATCAACAAATACAGCAGAATTCTTCACAAAGACCACGACAGTTGTTGCTATCAATCGGTGATACCCGTTAAGTACATTCTAGATTGATTTCTGCATGTTGTGGGAATTATTAGCGGGAATTAGTACAAAGATAGTTAATTTCGAGGAAATGGTAAACACGAGTTAAATGAGTGAGGCCAAAATATTAATTATCAAAATATTAATGTACCTTATAGAGTCCAACGACACGGTCGCTTCACTATGGTCGGAATCGTAAAAAGAGAAAATCAGTGACTGTTCAGTAGAAAGTGATTTCAACTTTCGTTAGGTCCGAAAAACATAGAAATATTAATTTAGAAAAGCATGTTTGTGACCGCACAGGAGAAGTTAATCTATTTTCGCCTTAAATAACACTGTTTTTTTGTATAACGCACTGGAATTCGAACCCTCGTCATTCGTGACCAAAATACCGTCAATGTTTCCACTCGATGTGACTCGGGTGATTTTATCATTGTTGCCAATCAGTGACCTTGGAAAATTTGCCTGGCGTTCGATTTGGCTACGAATAATGACGTCAGCAAATAACGCCCCCGTACGAACGACATCGATAAATTGTCAACTTACTTCGCGCTTCGCCCTAGTTACCAAGATAAAAATATCCTTGGAAGCAGTTCATGGTAACGTTCATATTTTGTTATTTATGGCCTAATGTGACAAGTAATGCCTAACACGTATATAAAACCTGCTGAATCTCCCACTGTCTTACCATCGACCACTACTACAAGCATCGGTTGTGGTCCAGGATTTCGCCTCAAAAACTCATTTTGCATCGGTAAGTTGTGAATCATCCTGCAAAAGTGTCAGCACAGGCCTGGAAATGTGTTGTTTAGATATCGACGAATGCTCACAGAACTTGCACAACTGCCATCCCGAGGCAGTGTGTACCAACACAGAGGGAAGCTATAAGTGTTCGTGTAACTTAGACTCCTTCGGCGATGGGACGATGTGTATTGGTCGGTAAAATATGATATAAACTGCTGCGATTTTCAACAAAGCCAGTTTCTCTACCATTTTCAGGAATCTGTCCATCCACTGGTATTACGTATTGTGGATACAAAGGGATCTGTGGCCATACCGAATACGGCAGTCTTTGTTATTGCCTTTACCGCAACGGATGCACAAGTGTACAATTATGCAGACATTGTCAAATTTACTGTATGTCACCTTAACTTTGTTTTCACAGGGGACCCGGGTATAACGATAAGTGACCACCTGTGGGCTGTATTGACAATCCCACTGTAAGGTAACTATGTACTTTCTGGAAAATCTGGTTGACAGGTGTTGTACATTAAAAATAACTTGGAATTTTCTCTTTGCACTGAACAACCAAATAATTGTTTATCTTCGATTGGTTTTCAATGCTTGTTTTTTATATATATTGAAATATATATGATGTATGGATTAGGTTTCGTTTCATATTTTTTTATTATGTGTGGTTTATGTAGTTTGTATTTTAAGGGAATACCGAGAAACCTACAAGGAGTGGAAAACAGAATATCAAAAGTGGAACTGCTTCCACAAAAAACTGTGCTCTCTGTAAATAAGAGGTTGTTTAGCGGGCAAGTGATCCCACATGATAGGTTAAAACTAGAAAAGAGGCTGCAACAACATTCCAGAAGAAATTGTTTCCAGTTATTTTTATAGATTTTCGCGTCAGAACGCACTTCCCTTTACATCCCGCGTTGGGATTCGAAACCGGGTTACTCTTGGCAACAATACCAATGAGGGTTTCTACGCGATATGGCTCGGGCGGCTTAATCTTTGTTGCCAAGCACCGTCCTTGGAAGCTTTGCTTGTGGTTCCCTTTGGCTAGGCGGGTGTATTTCAAATAGAGGTCAATTCTCCATACTGTTGTTGAAATCCTACCTAAGTGTAGAGGCCATTTGTCGTTCTGTTTGAGTAGAGGCTTAGTGTCCTCACGGCCCATATTTTAACATCCTCTGCTAATGCTAGGGTCTTGTACAGTAAACTTTGCTTATTTCTGATTTGATTTGGCCGACAAACTCATCCGGATTATTAGAAGCTTCGGATTTTTGGATACTCCGTATACACGCGTGTATGTTGTTTAGATCTTCTGAAACTGATTCTCTTTTGAACAGCGTCGCAGACAAATATTGTAAGCGTAGGTATATTATCGCGCAAAAGACCTTCATAAAATATGTTGAAATGGCGCAAAACTGAACTGGCAGATGAACTGGCTGAGATTTCGCTCACGAACTGAACAGCAAATGCCAGCAGTGAATTTAACTGAATCTAACGAAAAACGCGAAGCGAAGTTTTGCTACTAATTGCGCTTCATCAATGATACAAATCTAGCAAAATCAAACCGTTTTAAAGCACAATCAAATTGGCACGAATATCGATAAAACCACAGGGTTATCAAGGAAGACAGTCATTTAATGGTGAATATCCCATAAAAATTCACCGTTGGTCGTAGGATCGCAGGCGCAGTCGCTGGAAGGTAACTGGTTGCAACAACTAAAGGCTTTTACATTTACAAGCAAATTTTCCATAATTTGAAATTTTTTTTTCCATTTATACAAGCAACGTTGCGGCCAACTACATGCGCAGTTGGCCTGTTATATGTACGGAATAATACACTGTATATTTGGAGTCAACAACATATAGTGTATCTTAAAGTATGTGCGGAAATCCGTGATTTAAGTGGAATTTGCGATTAAGACGCACTAGGGATTTGTTGTTAAATTTCCTTGCACCCCAAGCAGAATTGATGCTCTCACTCAACCGAAATATAGCGCCAGTACCTGATAACATGGTTTGCTGGCATAGGTAATGTTAATTCTCGGTATGATTGCTCCAAAAATTGACGCCAGCGTGTTTTCTTGTTGTTGCACTCGATATGCTATTGTGTAAAGCATGTGGAAACAGGTAAAAAATAGGCACCAGTGCTTTGCTGCAGTAAGGCTAAGGATCGTTAACCAATGCAGGAAGGTTCAGTCAGTATTTTTTTATGTTTGTCATCACTTGCAAGAAAACTTTTAGGTTGAAGTAGATTTGTTGCTCCCGCTGGTGCAAAACTAACATATGAAGCTACTTGTCACAATAGCATGTGTCATTATCCTTGCAAGTTTGGTTCAAGGTGCGATTACGGTGAAAAATAAATCATTCAACACAAAATATGTGCAAAAAATGCTTTTTAAAACCCAATAAGTTTCACCTCAGGATTCAATACAGTTCATGGTCAATGACCAAAAACGTTTGTCATACTTTAGACCGCAAGAAAACGTTTATGTCTCTATAACTTGCAATATTTTTGTTGCAGGCACAAACCAACAATGCGAAGAACGAGATTGTGATATTTTGTGTCATGGTAATTTATGCATGGTTGGTCATACTATTCTGAAAAATTAGTTGTCTTGTGTTTTTAGTTTGTGAACACTCATCTCTAGAGATAACATGTCTCAATGGTACTAGAATCAAAACAAATTCTGGTTTCTACGGACGGAAACGTCCATACTCAAAGTAAGTGTAATGTAGGTTATTCAGATAAATTTTGATTTTGGTAGTTTAAGCAACAATGACCATTTACTTGTGATTCCTGCAATAACGGTTTTTTAACAATACCAGATGACAAAAGTCCAACAGTTTTTACCTCGCAATAACTTGTATAATTGTATGTAGTTGTAAGAACTAATGCATTTCCTCTGGTTTTATTTCAGAGTTTGTAATTCAACAATAACTAATGAAGACACAAACTGCGAACAACCAGGATCTGAGGAAAAACTAAAAACACTTTGTGACAACAGAACACAATGTACTCTGTCGGAAAGTGACTTTGTTCCTGCCGGCGATCCTTGTGTTGGAACCGCTAAATATATCGAAGTTGATTTTACTTGCGCTAGAAATACAGGTAAGTTTAGTTTAAAGCATTGCTTCCTAATAATTTAAAAATTTGCAATTAAAAAAAATTGCCCATAATATAGTTTGTTTATCACGACTTTCTGCAACCTCTGACGTTTTTACTTGAGATGATATACAATAACTGGTTTCACTTCATACTTTTACAATCCAAATATATTGCATTCCACTCAAAATATTTTTGTTTTCTTTGCAATTGTTTCTAGTTATCGGCGTCACGAGTGACACCTGTTGGCAAAATGGAAACAAACATGACTGCATCAGTGAGTGAATTAACCCTCGAGTTGCTTTGTTATGACAAAACATATTTAAAACAATTTTTTATCTAACGTATTGTAAAATAATATTTCTGTTTCAATGCATGAGGCAATTTGGCAATATGATTAACAGTAAAGAATTGTTTCTATCGTTATTGTTTATGTACTAATGTTACAAAGTTTACATAAAGGTTTTGTTACAAACAGTTTGTCAAGGCAGTGAAAGAACGCTAAACTGTTCAGAGGATGAAGTTATTGAGGTGGAATCTGCTTTCTACGGAAGGAAGAAACCCTACACAGTGTACGTAAAACAGTGTCCTGCATTTAGACCCGGTGCAGATTCCTTCTTTTTAGGGTCGTGGAATCGTTAGAGTAAAATAATGGAAAGTATTTAAATAACTGCACAAATGTATCAACATAGCAAATACTCTAGCAATGTAAACACAGACTTAATGACTTAGATGTTGTTAATTAATGGTTTAGTTGGCACCTATATTTTAGCGTCACAAACAACACAAAAACTCTTTCTTTTTGTAGATATTGCTCCGAAAGGAAGTGCCAGCGATCAAAGGAAAATATGAATTGCAACGCAAATCACTCATTTAAAAAAATCAAGTCATTTTGTCATCACAGGTCATCATGCAAACTGAGAGCATTCAATAGAATATTTGGCAACCCTTGTAAACACACTCATAAGTATATTGATGTGAAGTTCAAATGCAAATCATGCGAAGGTAACAAACAAAGAAAGCAAATGTTGGGCAATTAACACATTTATCAGACTAAAATTAGAATCCGCCTGCACCAAGTAAAGACAGATGTCCTGCAAAGCATAAACATGCTTTCGTTATTAATAGCAACATTTCCCAGTACTGAAACCCGAGCTTAGGCGTACACAAGTTTGTTGTTAGAAACATCTTCAGTTTTTTCTTAAATGTTTTGAATTTGCAGTTTTAAGATTTTCAATTTTGCTGTTGTTGAGGGGTTAATGATAACAAACGTTCTGTTGTTTTTGTGCTACGTCTTTTTCCCATAGATCCATCATGCCGAAAGAAAAAACAACTGGTACAATTAGAGGACAAAAACCTAGACGTACTCCGAGATTTCAATCAAACCAATTCTTTCTACGAGTCAGAATCAACTATGGCTAAGGCTTTTCGAGTTGCAGAAGTGTTGGCTGGAAACGCAAAACCGTTCCTCCGATTCGATTCCGTGGAAGTAAAACTACAGAAACTCTTTAACCAAACCGACTTTGCCATCGCATTAACTCAACTAAATGTAAGCTTGGAGGAAAAGAAAATTTTTATCAACGAATCATCTGTAAAAACGACCGCAAATTTCACCGAGGTCTTCGCCCTCAATGATCTTCCGTTGCTCGCCATCACAGTAAGTGACTTGGACACAGGACTTGTAACACAGGCTGGGGTGAACTTCTCCATGGCATTCCCGAGCAACCTGAGTTTTCAATCAGAGATCATGTCTAAGTTTAATGAAATATCAAACGACAGCCAAGTTTCGTTTCAAATATTTGAGTGGATTTGTGCTTTTATCGATTTTGAAACGCAGAGCTTTTCAAACAAAGGTTGCCAGAAAACAGCGACATTAAACGATTCGAGGTTGACTTGTTCGTGTAATCATACAACAATCTTCAGCATCCTCCTCGCAGTTGATGCTGTTTACCTCCCACCGCATGTTAAGGTCAGAAAATTTTAAATTGACACAAACACATTTCGGTAAACAATTCCGAATGTTCAACTGAAGGTTAATTTGGAAAGGTTGTTTGTATTAAGGATATTTTCACTACGATATTCTTATCATGTGCAAGCACAATGCAAAATCCATCAAAATTGATTCTACATTGTAAACCATCACGTAAACTTCTATAGATTGTTTACATGCATTTTACAGATAATGTCGTACATCACTGGAGGAATATCGTCCCTCTTTCTTATTATCACCATCATTACGATCTTCAAAGTCCGCAAGAAAGTTTTCAACGACCGCACTTTCATCCAAATCAACCTGGCGCTCGCCCTTCTTCTCTTCCATGCATTTAATCTGACTCACGAAGCCGCAGTGTTGAACCCACAGCTGTGTGAGGTGCTGGCTGTATGCTTGCATTACTTCCTGCTGGCTTCAGGTGAAATTATGACGTAAACGTATGCTGTCTTTCTCGTCTGAACAGTCTATAGCGTTAGACCAATCAGTTGATTCAAATATACTTAGGATTCAATTGTAATTTATCTGTACATATATTAAATGTAGTGTTCAATTTGGCATGGGCTTATTTTCTTCCACACAATTTTCACAATGTTCAATAACAACCCATTTTGACAGTGTTCTGGATGTTGGTGGAAGGCCTGACACTTGCTATGAAAACATCAAGCAAGGCCCTTCAATTTTCCGCCATCAAGAGTTTCCAAATCAACGTGGGAAGATTGGTGGTCGGTTGGGGAATTCCCGTTATCATCGTGACCGTCACAGCTCTCCTAGTTTTCATATTTTTGCCTCCTTACCTCACACCGAGTGTTGTCTACCAAGCAGGCTTTCAAACGTCAAAGTACGAGTACACACGTCGCTGCTTCCTCAACCATCAGTCACATCTCTTCTACTGGACGGTGATTGGTCCGATTTGCTTCTGTGCCGCAGTCAACTTGTTGGTCTTGATCCACGTGGCAGTATTCAGTCTCCGTCTAAGGTGCAGGAAACCACGACCTGCGCATCGAATGTCAAACGCCGAGGTCCTGAAGCGTATGATGCTACCAGAGGTGGCTCACGTGGCAAAGATGATGCTTCTGTTGATCCCAGTCACAGGAATTCCTTTAGAGATTGGAATTTTCGTAGGTAATTATTTAATGATGGATCATTTTCGATTTACATAAGATTTTACCACTAACGAATTCCGAATTTCTACTTCTAGATTTGAAGAACTGTGAATATTGAAAACCAACATTTTGCTTTACAGGTATTGGGTCAACTGAAAGCAACGTGTTTTTCATGTACACCAACTTGGCAGTGAATGGGTTGCAAGGATTCTTTATATTTCTCGTATATTGCGTTATGTCGGTGGAAGTAAGAGAAGCAGTTGGAACAACTTTTTCCAGCATTCAGTTCAGCATCCACTAAAACAAACACTTCATTGAAACTTACAAAGGAAACTCTTTGATTTTTCTTTTGCTGTATCCTCAACAGACAGAAAACAGAAACCGCTTAATAATTCCCATTTGCAACGTCATATTAATAACAGCACAAGTATCTTGATGATGTGTCCAAACACTTTTGTTTCCAAATATTTGTATGCTTACCAGCTTTCATAAAACGAATGTGATTTTGTAACCCGTACCTTGCTTATACTCTTCTTTACCACACCGGGATTTGAACCCGGGTTATCCTGGCCACGAATCTTATGCAACTAATGGGTTCTTGTAGCTCTCGTACGCGAGTAGTGTTCAAGCCGCTTAAAGTGTAAATCACTGAATAATGGAATTTAGTTTAGTTTATCTTTGATAATTGTAAAATTTTTCAACACAAGTTATTGAAAAATAAGTGATTGATGCAAAAATGTGCTTCTTTTTGAAAAGCCATGCTACAGTGCTTTGGTAATAATTTTCACTTCCTATTTTACCATAATTGTTTTTATTTATTTTTGTGCCTGTGTATGTAAAAAATTCAATTGCCTTAATTTCATTTGTATCGCAGTTGTTCATACTGCGGTTGGTTTATCTTTGCCGTGTGACATCTTTGACTTGATTAAGTATATGTGAGGTTTCTTTCGCAATTTTTGTCAAATAAACGGAGACAAGTTTTCTTCAGACAAATTACTTTATGTGGCAAGTTGCCTGCGTGATGCTCATTGGTTTCGTGCCTATAAGTTTAAACAAAATTAATCGAAACAAATAAAGGTTGGAATTTTTCACAATTGCGTCGTGATTTTAGTTTTATTGGAACCGCTTTTGCGCGGGTTTGGACCTAGTCTGTAAGGTCTGTAGACAGATTTCCACGAAATGCTGCCCAGATCGTAAACATGTTTTTGTTTCACTGGTTTTACTTCACGACAATAGTTCGTTTTGTATTATTAATAATCAATTACCTTCACACTATGAAATTCCTGTTGCTGCCAGGCATATTGCAATTAAAAATGTACTGCTCTTCTGGCATGAACGTACTGTATTTTAAGACGTTTCGTCTGCGGCGACCTTCACACTGTACATGTAAGATACGTATCATAACTTCAAGCAGGAAACCATGTTAACAATAACAAAACCACCTACAACATCATATCTAATACAAGGGGTCTTTTTTCATACTTTATAAACTTGTAGTTATGTTGCTTGGAATGTCGACGTCATGGCGTTTTCTTTGTTATGTATAAGTTCGTATTCTATTAAACATTATTTGAATAAAAAATTTTGCATGTTATATTTTTGATAAGCAAAGTGGAGCCAATAATATGAATTGTGTAGCTGGTGCTGCACTGATGAGACCTTCTACGTCAAAACACTGGCCATTTGTCTGCAGCTTACATAATTCATATTATTGGATCCACTTTGCTTATCATATGATTATTGTGGCACGGGGCCTGATCATATGATTATTGTGGCACGGGGCCACTATTTGTTGAGCTTTGCTTGGCCATAGTGTTTCCGCCTTGTTTTCTCCGTAAGGTTGCACCTAGGTTGGTTCCCAACGGGGGAAGGTGATTGTATAGTCATTGCAAAGTGGAAGTATTTGCTTGGCTGTTTGGTCAGCAAAGTCGTCTGAAAGTCACACCAGCTGCACTGATGAGACCTTTTAGGTCGAGACAGTGGCCATCTGTCTGCAGTTAACACTATGTTATTTGTTGCAGCGCAAACAAACACAAACCAACAATGCGAAGAACGAAAATGTGAACAATCAATAATTTTAATGGCAGAATTACAAATTCATCGCATCAGGGATTTAACTAACTTGGGAATTCTTATCTAAGTATCCAATTCGTGGATCAAAACATGAGCTATTACATATCCAGTCTACACCTCGGTTCAACTCACGTCAAATTCACGCTAAACACAAATACTTGTACCCTTATTATTGTTGCAGTATTTGAATTTAAAAACAACCGAACCACAACACCCACGACCTTGCTACAAAATTCATCAAAACTCTCACAAATTATTCCCATAGCCCCTGTGAACACAACTTACTTAGTCGTTGTCGGTTGGTGCCAACCATTAAATAACTCCGAAGAAGTACGGCGGTTGCCAGGCAACCTCACGTATGACGTCCAATCATCTTCAATAAATTCCGCGTGTCGAATGGTTGTGGAGGAAGGAAAGAAAACCAAAAATCAAACAAAGATATCATTGCAACCAATGTGTTTTTTTCTTGATCCTGAAACAAAAAGGTTTTCTGATCGTGGCTGCGTCACCTCCAGTAATGAGACAACGGGCCGTGTCACGTGCAAATGTAACCACCTCTCTATTTTCACCATCCTTATGGCTGTCAAACACGTAATTCTCCTATACGGTGTAAAGGTTAGTAAAAATATCCCGCTATGCAGTTGGAAATTAGAAACAAATACCAAATTTATTTTCAGATAACAACCACGTCACATAATCTACATCCGTCTTTTCTCTACTGCTCACTGTTGCAACCCTTGTCCTTTTCAACCGCAGTGGAGATCGAGTTCCGGTTCAAATCAGTTTATCATTCTCCCTTTATCATTTCTCTCTTCTGCTTCACATTTCCAGCCTGATACACGACCGTGTCGTCATGTATGATCAGCCATGCGTGGCCCTTACAGTTGCCACTCACTATTTCTTGATATCATCGGGTGAGATTAAACTCTTATACAATGTTGAAATTTCCTGCGGTTGCAATTACGACGCAAATACACATTGTTGATTTGTAAAGGTATGTGGTTTCTTGCGGATGGAATACGTCTGTTCATGTCAATATCAAACCCTATCGAATTCCAATTCATTTCCTCGTTCAAACTACTTGTTACGTCAATGGCCATCGGATGGATGATACCTGCTGCAGTTGTTGGTCTTGGAGCTTCCGTAGGTTTTATGTACGGTCTCTATATTCAACCACAAACATTCTACCAACAATGCCACACATATCAAAACCAATCATCACCAATTCACAAGTACGATCGATGTTGGTTGGCTCCAAACACTCCCATTTTCTACTTCACCGTCATCGCTCCTCTTGCTCTCGTCCTTCTCATCAACCTGATCATTGCAATAAAAACATCCTACATAATGTTGAAGTCTTCGAGAATCAAGAGAAGAGGACAGGAGCCTGACTACACCAATGTCTTGAATTCTGCAAAATCATTTTTCCTTCTTTACATCACCCTGGGAGGAACTTGGGCGTTGGTTTTTTTTCTGGTAATCAGAATTATATGAAGTAAGTTTCGAGATGATTGTAAACATTTCCGGTTTTACAGGCATTGGAAACGAGATCACAAACGAGGTATTCATGTACATCCACAGTGTAGTGAATGGTTTGCAAGGATTCTTCGTTTTTCTGCTCTACAGCGTCATGAATAAGGCGATTAGAAAACATATTCTTGCTCGCATCGGTTGCCATTGCTGCAGAGACAGACAACGCAACAATTAAAGCAACTAGAAATGTTGTTTGTTCATCACTTGTATTTACATAACCCACTTTCATTGGTTTTTGACAAATGATTTGCTTGTGTTTTACTGCGTACGTGCTAAAACAACAAGACAAAGCCGGATCGACATGCTTTGAAACATAGAAATTTGTGCGAACGTTTACAGTTAGGTGCCACCTGTTAGTTTCTGTTATATGTGAAAAATGAAAAGTCATTTAGCATCATTACGTTTGTTATTTTAAATGATTTCAAATATGGACTGTGCTTTTCATGAATTTGTTGTATTGTTTGCTGAAATATGGATCCCATAAATTTGTGTTTCTTTAATTTCAAATAGAAAATATTGCTTTTTAACTTTCAAATAACGAATGTGTGTTTTATACCCAACCCCTTTGATGTAACTAATAGGTTTTGTTATATTTTAGCCCTAGTGGAAAAGTGGAAAGCAGAATATCAAAAGTGGAAAAGTTGTTACCAGAATATTCCGTAGATGATCTCTGCTTACTGACAGCACTTTGGTGCGATTTGTAAATTCTTCTGCCCTTCTGTACAATAGCGTATTTGCAGTGTACTCATCGATTTCGCACTGACAATACAAAGCCCACAGCAGTTGTCTTTTTTTGCTTTATGTCATGCGATCTACATAATAAACTGCTTCTGCAAACCATTGTGTTATCAATGACTGAACAAATACAGCAGAATACTTTACAAAGACCACGACAGTTGTTGCTTACAATCGGTAATACCCGTATATTCTAGATTTGTTTGTGCCTTATATGTTATATGTATAATTTCCGGAAATAGTACAAAGATAGTTAATTTTGAGGAAATGATAAACATGATTTAAAGAAGTAAAGCCCAAATATAAATTAACAATCTATAAATGTACCTTGTAGAGTTCAACGACAGGGTCGCTTTATTATGGTCGGAATCGTAAAAGAGAAAATCAGTGACTGTTCAGTAAAAAGTGATTTTAACTTTCGTTTTGCTCAAACTTCGAAAAACATAGAAATATTAATTTAGCAAAGCTTATTTTATTAGGCATGTGACCCCACAGGAGAAGTTAATCTATTTTCGTCTCAAATAATACTGCCTTCTGTAGCCTATAAAGCACCGGGATTCGAACCTAGGTTACTCGTTACCAAAATACCGTAAATTTTTTTTTCACTCGATAAATGACTCGGCTGATTTTATTATTGTTGCCAAACACTGACCTTAGAAAATTTGGAAATCAATAATGACGTCAGTAAATAACGTCTCCGTACGAATGACACCAATGAATTGCCAACTTACTTCACGTTTCGCCTTAGATATTTTCTGAAACCATTAAGATAAATGTTAAGTCAAATCAAACCAATGTGTATTTTGCCTAAAAAAACAGCTACGCCGATGAACAATACACAAAAGAAACAAAACGGAATGGGTGCCGAAAAAACAATGAAGGTTCTCACGTCAGGCGCCCAAAATTCTATTTATATTCCGAAAAATTTCTAACAGGTCATGGAGCGGAATGTGTGCCTATGTAGGATTTTACAATCAACAATCAACGTGACGGCCCAAACTGATCAACTAACCGCATGCATGTATGTAGGTAGTACTGCCATAATAATACTAATAATTTCTACATTATTACTGCACAAAATAATGCAACACATTTGGAAAAAGATAGGAAGGACACGACATTATTTTGAAACAGTAGCAAAACCAAAAACATATACTTACTTAGTGATGAAGAAATTGTAAATATAAAGTGTAATAACATTAATCCGCAATGTATTGGTATTGTTCCTAAACGAAAACATTTCCAACATAGCCTAAGGCACAGGGGAAAACATTAACAACACTTTCTCCCGCAGACATCGAACAATCGTCTCTGGTGACGCGAACGAGACACTTGTCTCCCCAGGAATTTAACCGAATCGAAACCGAATACTTTTGCTGGCAGTTCTTGCGGCTTCTGTTGGAAGTATTGCAAATTTAATTTCATATGACCTTTCGTGACTAGAAGCACAAAACCCAGACACCCGGATCACAAAACACGACCGTGGCTTGGTCGGAATTCTACAATGGAGGTTGCGGGGTTCTCCACTATGTTATTTACAGTAATAGAATTTTTTCATTCCCGTGCTCGTTTGCAAGGGAAATAAAAAGGGCTGCAATGCGACAGTTGTGTTAGATGTAAGTTTGTTTTCGGCATCAGCAAGGAAACATGTTGAGTCTATGCGTTTTTCTAATTACTGCTCTCGCACATGCTCAAGGTCAAGGTAAGTATATTACTAATGTTCAAAGTTTTAGATGAAATACTGATAGCGTGATTTTAAAACGTTTTTTTGTTTCAAGATGTTGACGAATGCGCGCTTGGAACGCATGCCTGCCACGTTGAAGCTAACTGCACCAACATCATCGGTGGTTACACTTGTAAGTGCAAAGATTGGTTTGTAGGCGACGGTTTCGATTGCAGAGGTAAGTCATCGTTTCTGTAAACTATCTCAACGCATTTTGAATCACTTTAGTTATTGTGAATTAAATAAATCGAAACAACATTTTTAATATTAAAACCTGTCTTCCACGCTCACTTACAGAGTTTAGTTGCAACTTTAATTATTTTTTTTCGTAGTTGGATAACAGTCTTTCTCAGTGGGTGTTGTGTTATTGACTCAACTTTTGTCTGTTAGGTTATTGTAACGACTCTTGTCCTGGTCGCTGCGCCGAAGGATTGAATGGTTACACTTGTTTTTGCCGAATATCTTCAACCACTGTTGGATGTCCTTCCGGTAAGATTAAGTTGTGTAATATATGTTGATGGCATACGATGGCAAAACGGAAATAAAGAATATGATTTTGTTCAAACTACGTTCAACGGGTATCCGTAACGTATAAACACTACGTTATTTCATTGGGATACTCTAAACACACAATAACGTAGTAATTCGTTCAAAATTCGCTCTCACTGCAATTGCCAAATGATAGCGTTGTGTTTATGTACTAAAAAGAACAGCCATAAAAATTTTAAAATAAACGATTCCCAATGAAAATGCAATAACAGCGTATATTTTCAGACCCACCGGTTGTACAAAGCACAAAGGTTTTGTGGAGAACTTGCAACAGTTTGTTTATTGCCTGGGAGGCGAGTAACGCTATTTGGGTCTCACCAACAATATCTGGGACGGTTTATTACCACTCGTACGGCACAAAAGTAGCTGGATTCCTGTATCTGCAACCAGATACGGAATATAACATAACGTTTTCTGTATCTAATAATCTCGTCTCAACCACATCTGTGATTCCTGTAAGAACACGTAAGTTTATTTGATTTTTTTTTCAAAACATACTGATATGAGCGTAATGATGTTTTATTCGTCACACAATTGATTACAAATGATATTTTTTGCACAATAATAAAGATTGTTTGTCATCAGAACGTATACTTTGACCATTATTTTGGGCGACACAAGGTTACAAATATAATAAATATACGTTACACTGAGAACTGGCATTTTATGTTAAGTCCCAGAACCATCTTATCCGACCACGACGCCTCCCACGTCCCCACCATGCACCAACACACCAACAAGCTGCTGTCCTGGCTATGTACGATCTGGTTCCACATGTATTGGTAAGTATCATACTATTTTATCCTCTTCGTACTGTTGACATTACGCAGTGAATAATTTACACATTTTGCTAAAGCGGTTGATGCTTTATTGCGAGAATCGCGAAGAGTCAAAATAGCGCGAGCAACACAAAAACACGAGTATATCAGGCGGCAATACCGCGACACAAGAAAAATACAATAGCACGCTTCGATGCACAGGCGAACACTGCAGTTCGGTCGCCACAATTCACGATAAAAGTGGTGTTAGATAGTTGATGCAAATACACATTGCTCCATATATCAACTTGATAAAATAGAAATTGCTTTTCCCTTAGCTTTGGGCTTGCATTACATTGAATGGTGCTGTCAAGTTGGAGAAACGAGACAAGACTGATGACGGGGTCTTTTTTACTAATAGATTTGGATGAATGCACAAATAACTCAAGTTCGTGCAGCGCAAACGCTCACTGTAACAACACTGAAGGAAACTTCACTTGTACCTGCAACGATTGCTACGTCGGGGATGGATTTACTTGCATAAGTATTCCTACGCCTCAGTTTGTGATGGTTCTGTGCTGAATTAAGTTTCGCTTAGACAAACAATATAGTCCATGTAACTGCTAAGAAATTCATTTGCTGACGCTTCAGTTGCAACTACAATCACACTTTTGATGATTGTAGCAGATACGTGGGTTATATTGCTTCTCTTAAAGTTTTTTAAATTCCTGAGTTATGTTCCTATGTAACACGTTGTCTCACAAAAGGATTTAATGAACATATGAAGGTGAAACATTAAATAGTTTATGATAGATATGTTTGTGTCTTTGAAAATGTTTTTTTGTATTAAGCATATTGAATGACAGGACACTGTGGTGGAGATGGGTGTTGGAATGGAAGAGACTGTTCAACATATTACGGCTTTTCTACGGCTACATATTGTGAGTTCTCCTGTTACTTGCTAGACTTTGCCTTTCTAAAGAGATTCAGAAAACCATTTAAGAATGCAAACACGTTTACATTTTGCAAAAACTGTATTAACTCGATAACACTAAATACTCTATTTTCAATTTTTACTCTATGGAATATATCTGAAACTATTAATTGCGCTCCTGAATTACCATCTTGTTGTTCGTGTGGTTTGAACAATGACAAATTTTACACACATGGGTTGATTTTTTTTAGCGATTCCGCCAACAATTTTAAACCTGAGACTTGTATGGAGATCAACCACAGGCCTAAGTTTTGCCTGGAATCGCACTAGAGTGATTTACAGCAATGCGTTTTTAACGGGTGGAGACGTGTCCTATGCTCAGCATATAGATGGAGAGGCTGGATTTTCGTTTCTCAAACCATCTACGACATATAACTTGACTGTGGTGGTTCATAATCAGATTGGTTCGGCAAAAGCAAGCATTATAGTTCAAACTGGTAGGTTTGTTAAACTCCTGAATTGTAAAAAAAAGCGCAATGCACCAACGATTCCAAAAAATCGTGTTAGGTTTTTTTTAGATGTCACTTTTTTTGTCTAAAATCGTGTTAGGTTATTTAATTTGTCTAAAAATCCTCAAAGCTGCAGAAAAGTAACATCTAAAATGTTTACCAAAAAATCAAAGATTCATCGAAGCATATGTATTTTGTTAGTTATGGCTCAATGTGAAAATTCATATCTAACACGTATATAGAACCTGATGAATCTCCTACTGTTTTACAAACAACGTCCACGATTACTAGCATTGGTTGTGGTCCAGGATTTCGCCTTGAAAACGTACTTTGCGTCGGTAAGTTTTAAATCATTACACAAAAAATATGTCTGTTAGCAGGATTACATTCTGTTTAGATATTGATGAATGCCCGCAGAACTTGCACAACTGCCATCCCGAGGCAGTGTGTACCAACACAGAGGGAAGTTATAAATGTTCATGTAACTTAGGCTTCTTTGGCGATGGGACGATGTGTGTTGGTCAGTAAAAAAATAAATGGTCGCGATTTTCAACAAAAAATAGTTTTTCTCCTCCATTTTCAGGAATATGTCAATCCACTGCTGTTTCGAATTGTGGATACAAAGGGATCTGTGCAAGAACCGAATACGGTGGCCTTTGTCATTGCTATGACAGAAATGAATGTCCAGGTGCACAAAAAATACACAGATAGGTTTAACTTTATTGTATGTCATCTGAACCTTATTTTCACAGGGGACCCGGGTATAACAGTAAGGATTGTTGATCAGGGGTCAGACTTCGTCAGCATTTCTTGGTCCAGAAATGTTCGCGCATATCTCAATTTCATCTATAAAGTCAGTCTGTGGAGGAATGGAACGTTAGTTACAAGTTACAACAATTTACACAACAAACGTTCAGCTTTCGGCAACTTACAACCCAACACACACTACTTGATCACTGTTGCAGGCAGAGGAACAAACGCCACCCACAATATAAGTGTTTACACAGGTAATACTATATCGGAATATAATTTGCAACACATATGGTAACATCCCAATATAAGGAAAGCTCTTCATGTCATATTTTTATCCCATATGCACAATAGTAAGTTATTCAAACTACAATGACAAATTCTTTTCGATGACCACATGCTCTTAGTTGTTGGCAATTGTACAACGGAACACTCTTAACTGTTCCGCACAAAGTATAGAGTAATAGTTAGTTAATAAGTAATGCTGAAACTTCCACAGGAGTAACCACAAGCAGCCCAACAATGAGCACCACAACCAGTCCAACAATGAGCACCACAACCAGCCCAACAATGAGCACCACAACCAGCCCAACAATGCGCACCACAAGCAGCCCAACAATGAGCACCACAAGCAGCCCAACAATGAGCACCACAACCAGCTCAACAATGAGCACCACAACCAGCCCAACAATGAGCACCACAACCAGCTCAACAATGAGCACCACAACCAGCCCAACAATGAGCACCACAACCAGCCCAACAATGAGCACCACAACCAGCCCAACAATGAGCACCACAACCAGCACCACAACCTACCAACCTTCCACCACCGCAACTCCTCAAACCTCCCAGCGACCACCTGAAGACTGCAATGACAATCCCACTGCAAGGTAACTATTTACTTCTGGAAAATCTGAAAGGTGTTGTACAATAAAAATAAGTGTGCATTTTATCTTTGCACTGAACAACCAAATAATTGTTTATCTTCGATTGGTTTCCAATGCTTTGGTTTATATTTTATATTTAATTTATTTTTGTTGCGTTATTTATATATTCTTTATATTTATAATTTATACTGCATAAATTTAAATATACATGATGTATAGATGTGTTTTTCATACATATTTTTTGTATTATGTGTGGTTTATGTAGTTTGTATTTTAAGGGAATACCGAGAAATCTACAAGGAGTGGAAAGCAGAATATCAAAAGTGGAAAAGTTGTCACCAGAATGTTCCGTAGATGATCTCTGCTTACTGACAGCACTTTGGTGCGTTTGCAAATTCTTCTGCGCTTCTGTACAATAGCCTATTTGCAGTGTACTCAACCTTTCTGTGCTTTGCTTCTCGTCGTCTGATGCACGTAATAAAGATGCTTCCACAAAAAACTGCGTTTTCTATAAGAGGTTGTCTAGCGAGCAAGTGATCCCACATGATGGATTAAAACTAGAAAAAAAAGATGCATCAACATTCCAGAAAGACGATGTTTCCTGTTTTTTTTTTAATATATTTTCGCGTCAGAAAGCACTGCCTTCTACATCCCGAATCGGGATTCGAAACCTGGTTACTCTTGACAACAATACCATGACATTTTCTACTCTATATATGACTCTGAGGGCTTAATCTTTGTTGCCAATCACTGACCTCGGAAGATTTGTCTGTTGTTCGCTTTGTCAAGGCGGGTGTCTTTCAAATATAGGCCAATTCTCCATACTGTAAGAGAAATCCTGCCACAGTGTGGAGGCCATGGGTCATTCTGTATGAGTAAATGTTTAGTTTCCTCACGACCCATATTTTAACGTCATCTGCTAATGCTAGGGTCTTGTACAGTAAACTTCGCTTATTTCTGATTTGATTTGGCCGACAAACTCATCCGGATTATTGGAAGCTTCGGATTTTTGCATACTCCGTATACCCGTGTGTATGTTGTTTAGATTTTCTGAAGCTGATTTTTTATTGAAAACCTTCGCAAACAAATACTGTAATCGCAGTTAGAACAATATCTCTAACAGACCAACTTGTTTGTAACTGGCTGATCTTCAAAGAGAACTGTAACACATGATTCCAAACCTTGCCCTAAACGGATAGATGTTATATATATATACGCAGTAACCGACGTCACCAAAGAATCACATCAAGACATGCTGTTGTGGACTTTACCTCACATTCGTTTGTATTAAAACAGGCAATAACGAGAATAACGGCCATCGACAAATGTACGCAAAACCCTTGTCCGGAAATCTGGAAATTATTTGGAAGCTGCTAATGTGTGTTTAAATTGGTGCATTAAAATCGAATTGCTATTGCCATACGACAAACATGATGTAGTAAGTGTAAATAACGTCGCCGTGCAAATGATAGATATCATATGTCAACTTAGTTCACGCTTCACTGCAGTTTTTTTCACCAGCCACCAACGTGGCGGCCCGAACTGATCAATTAACTAACTGTATGTATTCTAACTGTATGTATGCTGTAGCCTATTGCCTTATTAACACTAATAAACACAAGTTATATTTTTCCTCATTTTCCACTTTGTCTGTGCATTAGGTTACTGGTACTCTAACCAAGCTGGATCAAGCCATTGTACTATGGTACACTTTCTTATTATTGCTAGTATTGCAGGATGCCTACCGTATACTATATTTTTTTAACCATTAATTACTACCATACAGTTAAATTTGTTAAGATAAGTTTGTGCGGTAGCCAACCATACAACCCTAATCCAATTAACTCTTACATATATAGCATACACGCGGTTATATTTGGGAGTAAACAGCAATAAAATACATATAATCTCTCGTTCTCAACTTTATGTTAAGTGATTGCTTGCCAATGTTAGCACCGGGAACAATGGGAAACAACCCTGAGATGGTTCAAAATAAAGGAAATATTTGCGTAACAGGAAAGGCACTAACCACAAGGATTGGCCAAAACCTCGATACACAAAAGACAAAGGAGGTTGAGAAAACAGGGAGAAATTTTCGCTTAACTGGAAATATTCCCTACTCCTGTTCGGTTGCGGAGCCTTAAAATCAATACTCACATCGAAAGGGAGAAAGTGTTAAAGTGAAAGAACGACTCGTGAGTGTACGTAGCATGAAGTTAGACTTTTGTTGCATTTGTGTGTTGGCATACAGAAAACATGTTAGGAGTTTTCGCTTTGCTTTTTGCGGTTGTTGCACGTGGTCAAGGACAAGGTAGGTGTATTTTCTAATGTTCAAAACTAAAACTGATTATGCTGACGTGCACAAAGCGCGAATCATTGCATTTTAGTGTTTTTGTAATACTTTTTTTGTCAAGATGTTGACGAGTGCGCGATTGGAACGCATGCTTGTCACCCAGAGGCTCACTGTATAAACACCATCGGTGGTTACATCTGCCAGTGCAAGGATTGGTTTGTAGGCAACGGTTTCTACTGCAGAGGTTGGTTGCCTCACATAATGAAACGTAACGTGAACACTATTGCAACAATGTAGTAACTACGGTATTTTTTAATTCCAGTAAAAGGTTTTGTCGTCTAAGCTATTTGTGTTTATTGGGTGAATGTAAGTCACAGATCTGTGTAGTAAATATTAGGCTTTCTTAGTACTGACTAAACGTTTGCCTGTTAGGTTATTGTAACGACTCTTGTCCCGGTCGGTGCGCTGAAGGATTGAATGGTTACACTTGTTTTTGTGAAAACAGCCCAACTTCCGTGAGATGTCCTGGAGGTAAGTTTAAGTAGTGTCGTTAATGAAGGTATGTATCAATCCTGAATATTAGCATAATACATTAGAATTTTGAACCAAAATAATGAGCATTAAACTGATAAACACAGCAAGTGATATGTTACGAAATATTTTCTATTGATGTTTTGCTCGTACTTTACTTTTCGAAGTTATAGTAAAGGTAATAACCAAAAAAGCTTAAATTTTGTTAATATATCCGGTTATGATCAATTCAAATATTTACAGTTATCGCAATGTATTTATTACTTAAGTTACACTTCAGGACAAGCCGTCATACACAGCATCAAAGTTCTATGGAGAACTAGCAACAGCTTATTTATCGCCTGGGAAGCAAGCAACGCCATCGGAGCCTGGCTTAGTGGTCCCTTGATGAATCATGTCAACTTCTACGGCACAAAAGTAGCTGGATTCCTGTATCTGCAGCCGGATACGGAGTACACTATATCGCTAAATGTGTTCGCTCATTCAGAATTATCAACCACTGTGATTTCTGCAAGTACACGTGGGTTTTCTGTTTTTGTAAAAATTTGTTTTTCAATTTCTGCAGTACGCCGTGATAATCTCAATTCCATAACATTATGTAATTAAGAGTGCACTATTTTGAAATGCTGACGACTTAAAACAAAATTGTTTTTTTCAAATTAAATATTTTTTTAGTTCCAGAACCTTCTTATCCGACAACGGCGCCTCCCACGTCCCCACCATGCACCAACACACCAACAAGCTGCTGTCCTGGATTTGTACGATATAATTCCACATGCATTGGTAGAGATAAGTTGTTCCTTAATTTTTCGTGCAATTGTAATCATTGTTATTGCAAGCATAAACGCTCAAATCGTGTAAAAGCAAGCAATATGGTAAATATAGGAAAAGAGAGGGTGTTGAAGGGGCTTTAACCATTCAAAAGAAACGGGTTTTCATTGTTTGACAAACAAAACTAAGAATTCAGGCACAAGAAGGCAATTGCCCTTGAGAAGATCCATTGATTTATCTAGATCAAATATTTGAATTTAGATTCACAATGCGACGAAAGTAATGCGACACAAAGGGTATCGTTTGGCGTAGTGATGGGAGAATAGGTCGGCGCTGTTCCTTACGGTCGCATGACGTTTCACGTTAAAACTGCATTTCGATTCCTGTCTGCTAGGAGGTCTTGTCGTTTGACTAAAATTAATTTTGTTATTTTCACAGATGTAAATGAATGTGCAAATGGGTCGAATGTATGCGACCTAAACGCTTACTGCACTAACACAGAAGGAAGCTTTACTTGCACCTGCGAACTCTGCTATGTTGGAGACGGATTCAATTGCACACGTATGTAACAACTAAAATTTAAACTAGACTGCTCTTCTGGCATAAACTCTATTTGTTCGACGTTTCGTCGGCCACACAGCTATGCTTGAAAGCCTGACAGCAACAGTAGCACAATGGCTGTCACAACTTGCAGTTGTGTGTTTCGTGAATTTTTACATTTCAATTTGTAGTGCCAAGGCATGAAAGAATGCTGTTTTTGTAAAGGATTACGACCGGTTTCCTTTCTTTGAATGTGTTATTTATTTCCAGAACACTGCGGTGGCGTAGAATGCTGGGATAAAGGAAGTTGTTCAGGATTCTCTGGATTCTCTTGGGCTAACTACTGTGAGAACGATACTACTGTGACGTAGATGAGATTACAATATGTTGTATTCTACTAAGGAAAATATACGCTAACCTCGTGGCATTGCGCGTGTCTTTTAAAAAAGTGGTAATGTTATGCTGTATACCCCAACCATATAGGTACTTAACCATTCTGCAAATAGGAGAAGTTTACAAACATAAGCTACATTTTTAGCGATTCCTCCCACGATTTCGAATCTGAGACTTGTATGGAGATCAACCACAGGCCTAAGTTTTTCCTGGAATCGCACGAGAGTGACTTTCAGCAATGCGTTTTTGACGGGTGGAGACGTGTCCTATGCTCAGCGCATAGATAAACAGGCTGGATTCTCCTTTCTCAAACCATCTACGGCATATAACTTAACGGTGGTGGTTCATAACCAGATTGGTTCGGCAGAAGCCAGTATTATAGTTCAAACTGGTAGGTTTGTTAACTTTGCAAAATGTACAAACCTTGAATATGTTTGCTTTAAACAACAGACCCTGGGGAATCTCCACTAGTTTTACCGACGCCTACGACTACACAAATTGGTTGCGGTCCAGGATATCGCCTTGGCATTTTTCACTGCATCGGTAACTTTTAAATCATTCTACAGAAATATGCCTGTTAGCAGGACTGCATTCTGTTTAGATATTGACGAATGCTCGCAAAACTTACACAACTGCCATCCCGAGGCAGTGTGTACCAACACAGAGGGAAGCTATATGTGTTCGTGTCACTTAGGCTTCTTCGGCGATGGGACAATGTGTGTTGGTGGGAGATGTGTGCATTATATCGTTGCACATTATAACATTAAATGATATTTCTATACACCACATGCAGGTATGTGTGAATCCACTGCCATATCGAAATGTGGAAATGATGGTAACTGTGGAAAAAGCGAATACGGCAGCCTTTGTTATTGTCACGAGTCCAAATGCTTAGGTACACAGTGACTTACACATAAAGTCTGCTTTAGAATTTACCTGTCTTTTTTTCTACAGGGGACCCGGGTATAAAGATAAGAATTGTTGATCAGGGTTTAGACTTTGTGAGCATTACTTGGTCCAGAAATGTTCAAGCGTATCTCAATTTCATCTATGACGTCAGTCTTTGGAGGGAAGGAACGTTAGTTACAAGTTACAGACATCTTCGCAACAAACGTGCAGCTTTCGGCAACTTACAACCCAACACACACTACGTGATCACTGTTGCAGGCAGAGGAACAAACGCCACCCACAACATAACTGTTTACACAGGTAACATTATATCGCAATATAATTTGCAAAACTTATAGCAAAACGTCAAATAAAGTAAAGCTCTTTATGTAAAGTTTGGTGTTCTTCAGACAATAGTACATTAATTAAAACATAAATGATGGCAATTTCATTTTGGCGATTCTAATTTGTCAGTTGTTGCACAACAAAAACCTCTTAACGGTTCTGCATCTAGAAAATAATAATAATTAGTTAGTAAATGATATTAAAACATCCACAGGAGTAACTACAAACAGCCCAACAATGAGCACAACAACCTACCAACCTTCCACCACCGCAACCCATCAAACCTCCCAACCAACAACTCCGCACACCACCCAGCGACCACCTGGGGACTGTATTGACAATCCCACTGCAAGGTAACTATGAAAATCTGGTTGACAGGTGTTGTACATTAAACATAAGTGGGAATTTTCTCTTTGTGCTGAACAAACAAATAATTATTTATCTTCGATTGGTTTCCAATGCTTGTGCTTTTTATTTTTTAATAAAAAATATTTTAAAGGAATACCGAGAAACCTACAAGGAGTGGAAAGCAGAATATCGAAAGTGGAAAAATTGTTACCAGAATGTTCCGTAGATGATCTCGGCTTGCTGACAGCACTTTGGTGCGATTTGTAAATTCTTCTGCGCTTCTGTACAATAGCTTATTTGTAGTATACCAATCGATTTGGCACTAACAATACAAAGCCCACAGTATTTGCTTTTTGTTACTTCGCGTCATAAGATGCACATAATAAACTGCTTCTGCAAAACATTGTGTTTTCTATGAATCAACAAATACAGCAGAATTCTTCACAAAGACAACGACAGTTGTTGCTATCAATCGGTGATACCCGTTAAGTACATTCTAGATTGATTTCTGAATGTTGTGGGAATTATTAGCGGGAATTAGTACAAAGATAGTTAATTTCGAGGAAATGGTAAACACGATTTAAAGGAGTGAAGCCAAAATATTAATTATCAAAATATTAATGTACCTTATAGAGTCCATGCAACGACACGGTCGCTTCACTATGGTCGGAATCGTAAAAAGAGAAAATCAGTGACTGTTCAGTAGAAAGTGATTTCAACTTTCGTTAGGTCCGAAAAACATAGAAATATTAATTTAGAAAAGCATGTTTGTGACCGCACAGGAGAAGTTAATCTATTTTCGCCTTAAATAACACTGTTTTTTTGTATAACGCACTGGAATTCGAACCCTCGTCATTCGTGACCAAAATACCGTCAATGTTTCCACTCGATGTGACTCGGGTGATTTTATCATTGTTGCCAATCAGTGACCTTGGAAAATTTGCCTGGCGTTCGATTTGGCTACGAATAATGACGTCAGCAAATAACGACCCCGTACGAACGACATCGATAAATTGTCAACTTACTTCGCGCTTCGCCCTAGTTACCAAGATAAAAATATCCTTGGAAGCAGTTCATGGTAACGTTCATATTTTGTTATTTATGGCCTAATGTGAAAAGTAATGCCTAACACGTATATAAAACCTGCTGAATCTCCCACTGTCTTACCATCGACCACTACTACAAGCATCGGTTGTGGTCCAGGATTTCGCCTCAAAAACTCATTTTGCATCGGTAAGTTGTGAATCATCCTGCAAAAGTGTCAGCACAGGCCTGGAAATGTGTTGTTTAGATATCGACGAATGCTCACAGAACTTGCACAACTGCCATCCCGAGGCAGTGTGTACCAACACAGAGGGAACCTATAAGTGTTCGTGTAACTTAGACTCCTTCGGCGATGGGACGATGTGTATTGGTCGGTAAAATATGATATAAACTGCTGCGATTTTCAACAAAGCCAGTTTCTCTACCATTTTCAGGAATCTGTCCATCCACTGGTATTACGTATTGTGGATACAAAGGGATCTGTGGCCATACCGAATACGGCAGTCTTTGTTATTGCCTTTACCGCAACGGATGCACAAGTGTACAATTATGCAGACCTTGTCAAATTTACTGTATGTCACCTTAACTTTGTTTTCACAGGGGACCCGGGTATAACGATAAGTGACCACCTGTGGGCTGTATTGACAATCCCACTGTAAGGTAACTATGTACTTTCTGGAAAATGTGGTTGACAGGTGTTGTACATTAAAAATAACTTGGAATTTTCTCTTTGCACTGAACAACCAAATAATTGTTTATCTTCGATTGGTTTTCAATGCTTGTTTTTTATATATATTGAAATATATATGATGTATGGATTTGGTTTCGTTTCATATTTTTTTATTATGTGTGGTTTATGTAGTTTGTATTTTAAGGGAATACCGAGAAACCTACAAGGAGTGGAAAACAGAATATCAAAAGTGGAACTGCTTCCACAAAAAACTGTGCTCTCTGTAAATAAGAGGTTGTTTAGCGGGCAAGTGATCCCACATGATAGGTTAAAACTAGAAAAGAGGCTGCAACAACATTCCAGAAGAAATTGTTTCCAGTTATTTTTATAGATTTTCGCGTCAGAACGCACTTCCCTTTACATCCCGCGTTGGGATTCGAAACCGGGTTACTCTTGGCAACAATACCAATGAGGGTTTCTACGCGATATGGCTCGGGCGGCTTAATCTTTGTTGCCAAGCACCGTCCTTGGAAGCTTTGCTTGTGGTTCCCTTTGGCTAGGCGGGTGTATTTCAAATAGAGGTCAATTCTCCATACTGTTGTTGAAATCCTACCTAAGTGTAGAGGCCATTTGTCGTTCTGTTTGAGTAGAGGCTTAGTGTCCTCACGGCCCATATTTTAACATCCTCTGCTAATGCTAGGGTCTTGTACAGTAAACTTTGCTTATTTCTGATTTGATTTGGCCGACAAACTCATCCGGATTATTAGAAGCTTCGGATTTTTGCATACTCCGTATACACGCGTGTATGTTGTTTAGATCTTCTGAAACTGATTCTCTTTTGAACAGCGTCGCAGACAAATATTGTAAGCGTAGGTATATTATCGCGCAAAAGACCTTCATAAAATATGTTGAAATGGCGCAAAACTGAACTGGCAGATGAACTGGCTGAGATTTCGCTCACGAACTGAACAGCAAATGCCAGCAGTGAATTTAACTGAATCTAACGAAAAACGCGAAGCGAAGTTTTGCTACTAATTGCGCTTCATCAATGATACAAATCTAGCAAAATCAAACCGTTTTAAAGCACAATCAAATTGGCACGAATATCGATAAAACCACAGGGTTATCAAGGAAGACAGTCATTTAATGGTGAATATCCCAAAAAATTCACCGTTGGTCGTAGGATCGCAGGCGCAGTCGCTGCAAGGTAACTGGTTGCAACAACTAAAGGCTTTTACATTTACAAGCAAATTTTCCATAATTTGAATTTTTTTTTTCCATTTATACAAGCAACGTTGCGGCCAACTACATGCGCAGTTGGCCTGTTATATGTACGGAATAATACACTGTATATTTGGAGTCAACAACATATAGTGTATCTTAAAGTATGTGCGGAAATCCGTGATTTAAGTGGAATTTGCGATTAAGACGCACTAGGGATTTGTTGTTAAATTTCCTTGCACCCCAAGCAGAATTGATGCTCTCACTCAACCGAAATATAGCGCCAGTACCTGATAGCATGGTTTGCTGGCATAGGTAATGTTAATTCTCGGTATGATTGCTCCAAAAATTGACGCCAGCGTGTTTTCTTGTTGTTGCACTCGATATGCTATTGTGTAAAGCATGTGGAAACAGGTAAAAAATAGGCACCAGTGCTTTGCTGCAGTAAGGCTAAGGATCGTTAACCAATGCAGGAAGGTTCAGTCAGTATTTTTTTATGTTTGTCATCACTTGCAAGAAAACTTTTAGGTTGAAGTAGATTTGTTGCTCCCGCTGGTGCAAAACTAACATATGAAGCTACTTGTCACAATAGCATGTGTCATTATCCTTGCAAGTTTGGTTCAAGGTGCGATTACAGTGAAAAATAAATCATTCAACACAAAATATGTGCAAAAAATGCTTTTTAAAACCCAATAAGTTTCACCTTAGGATTCAATACAGTTCATGGTCAATGACCAAAAACGTTTGTCATACTTTAGACCGCAAGAAAACGTTTATGTCTCTATAACTTGCAATATTTTTGTTGCAGGCACAAACCAACAATGCGAAGAACGAGATTGTGATATTTTGTGTCATGGTAATTTATGCATGGTTGGTCATACTATTCTGAAAAATTAGTTGTCTTGTGTTTTTAGTTTGTGAACACTCGTCTCTAGAGATAACATGTCTCAATGGTACTAGAATCAAAATAAATTCTGGTTTCTACGGACGGAAACGTCCATCCTCAGAGTAAGTGTAATGTAAGTTAATCAGATAAATTTTGATTTTGTTAGTTCAGGCAACAATGACCATTTACTTGTGATTCCTGCAATAACGTGTTTTCAAGATAACCAGATGACAAAAATCGAACAGTATTCACCTCGCAATAACTTGTATAATAGTCTGTAGCTGTAAGAACCAATGCGTTTCCTCTGGTTCTATTCCAGGGTTTGTAATTCAACATTTCCTGATGAAGACACAAACTGCGAACAACCAGGATCTGGGGAAAAACTGAAAACAATTTGTGACAACAAAACACAATGTACTCTGTCGGAAAGTGACTTTCTTCTTGACAACGATCCTTGTGAAGGAACCACTAATTATATCGAAGTTAATTATACTTGCGCTAGAAATACAAGTAAGTTTAGTTTAAAGCATTGCTAACTAATAATATAAAAATTTGTAATTAAAAAATTGCCCATAATATAGTTTGTTCATCAAGACTTTCTGCAACCTCTGACGTTTTTACTTGAGATGATAAACAATAACTGGCTTCACTTCATTAAAAACCCAAATATATTGCATTCCACTCAAAATCTTTTGTTTTCTTTGCAACTGTTTCTAGATATCGGCGACACGAGTGACACCTGCTGGCAAAATGGAAACAAACATCGCTGCATCGGTGAGCACAGAAATTGGATTAATGTTATGGTATACTTTAAATTAATAAAAATCGCACTGTTGCTAATCATCTGCCTCTCTTTGTGTGTAATTTTGGACTGTACAAATTGAAATTTGATGCTCATTATACTCCATGTATCATTGGCAGTATAATTATCAAAAAAAGAGTTTTAAATGTTTCCAACATTATTGTTTTTGTACTAAATTTTGTACTGGTACTCAAGAAGTTTACAAAAAGGCTTTGTTACGATCAGTTTGTCAAGGCAGTGAAGAAACACTTGACTGTTCAGAGGATGAGGTTATTAAGGTGGAATCTGCTTTCTACGGGAGGAAGGAACCCTACACAGTGTACGTAAAACATTTTCCGGCATTTACACCCCGTGCAGACTCGTTCTTTTTAGGGTCGTGAAGTCGTGGGATCGTTAGAGTAAAAGAATGGAAAGTATTTAAATAACTTCGCAAATATATTAACATAGCCTATCCAGTGCAGAACAGTTCCAGACAAAAACAAATTACTCTAGCAATGTAAACACATTCCTAATAAATAAGATGTTGTTAATAAAAGGATAAGTTGGCACTTAAATTTTAGTGTTGCAAGCAATACAAAAACCCTTTCATTTGTAGATACTGCTCCGAAAGGAAGTGCCGACAATTCATGGAAGATACGAATTGTGACGCAAAACACTCATATAAGAAAATCAAATCAATTTGTCAACACAAATCATCATGCAAACTGAGATCATTCAATAGAATATTTGGCAACCCTTGTGCACACACTAAGAAGTATATAGATGTGAAGTACAAATGCAAACCATGCAAAGGTAACAAATCAAGACAGTAAATGTTGCACATTCAACACATTTATCAGACTAAAATTAGAATCCGCCTGCACCAAGTAAAAACAGATATCCTGCAAAGCATAAATATGCATTCGTTATTTAATAGCAACGTTTCCCAGTACTGAAACCCGAGCTTAGGCCTACACAAATTTATTTTTAGAAACATATTAAGTTTTTTGTGAAATTATTTTGACTTTGCAGTTTTAAGATTTCAAACTTTGCTGTTGTTGAGGGGTTAAAGATGACAAACGTTTTGTTGTTTTTGTGCTACGTCTTTTTTTTAGATTCATTATGCCGAAAGAAAAAACAACTGGTACAATTAGAAGACCAACATCTAGACGTACTCCGAGATTTAAAGCAAACCAATTCTTCCTACGAGTCAGAATCAACTATGGCTAAGGCTTTTCGAGTTGAAGATGTGTTGGCTGGAATCAAAATACCGTTCCTCCGATTCGATTCCGTAGAAGTAAATCTACACAAACTCTTAAACCAAACCGACTTTGCCATCGCATTTACTCTACTAAATGTAAGCTTGGAAGAAAAGAAAATTTTTATCAACGAATCATCCCTTATAACGACCGCAAATTTCACCGAGGTCTTCGCCCTCCATGATCTTCCGTTGCTCGCCATCACAGTAAGTGACTTGGACACAGGACTTGTCACACAGGCTGGAATAAACTTCTCCATGGCATTCCCGAGCAACTTGAGTTTTCAATCAGAGATCATGTCTAAGTTTAATGAAATATCAAACGCCAGCCAAGTTTCGTTTCACAAGTTTGAGTGGATTTGTGCTTTTATCGATTTTGATACTCAGAGCTTTTCAAACGAAGGTTGCCAGAAAACAGCGACTTTAAACGATTCGAGGTTGACGTGTTCGTGTAATCATACAACAATCTTCAGCATCCTCCTCGCTGTTGATGCTGTTTACCTACCACCACATGTTAAGGTCAGAAAATTTTAATTTGTCACAAACACATTTCGGTAAACAGTTCCGAATGTTCAACTGAAGATTAATTTGGAAAGGTTGTGTGTATTAAGGATGGTTTTCGCTACGATATTCTTATCATGTGCAAGCACAATGCAAAATCCATCAAAATTGATTCTACATTGTAAACCATCACGAAAACTTCCATAGATTTTTTACATGCATTTTACAGATAATGTCGTACATCACTGGAGGAATATCGTCCTTCTTCCTCATCATCACCATCATTACGATCTTCAAAGTCCGCAAGAAAGTTTTCAACGACCGCACTTTCATCCAAATCAACCTGGCGCTCGCCCTTCTTCTCTTCCATGCATTTAATCTGACTCACGAAGCCGCAGTGTTGAACGCACAGCTGTGTGAGGTGCTGGCTGTATGCTTGCATTACTTCCTGCTGTCTTCAGGTGAAATTATGACGTAAACGTATGCTGTCTTTCTCGTCTGAACAGTCTATAGCGTTAGACCAAGCAGTTGATTCAAATATACTTAGGATTCTTTTCTAATTTATCAGTACATATATTAAATGCATTGTTCAATTTGGCATGGACTTATTTTCCTCCACATAATTTCTACAATAAGCAAAGTGGAGCCAATAATATGAATTGTGTATAAGCTGCAGACACCTTTTAGGTCGAAACAGTGGCCATCTGTCTGCAGCTTATACACAATTTCCACAATGTTCAATAACAACCCATTTTCACAGTGTTCTGGATGTTGGTGGAAGGCCTGACACTTGCTATGAAAACATCAAGCAAGGCCCTTCAATTTTCCGCCATCAAGAGTTTTCAAATCAACGTAGGAAGATTGGTGGTCGGTTGGGGAATTCCCGTTATCATCGTGGCTGTCACAGCTCTCCTAGGTTTCATATTTTTGCCTCCTTACCTCACACCGAGTGTTGTCTACCAAGCAGGCTTTCAAACGGCAAAGTACGAGTACACACGTCGCTGCTTCCTCAACCATCAATCACATCTCTTCTACTGGACGGTGATTGGTCCGATTTGCTTTTGTGCCGCAGTCAACTTGTTGGTCTTGATCCACGTGGCTATCTTCAGTCTCCGTCTAAGGTGCAGGAAACCACGACCTGCGCATCGAATGTCAAACGCTGAGATCCTGAAGCGTATGATGCTACCAGAGGTGGCTCACGTGGCAAAGATGATGCTTCTGTTGATCCCAGTCACAGGAATTCCTTTAGTGATTGGAATGTTCATAGGTAATTATTAAATTTTGGATCATTTTCGATTTTCATGAGATTTTACCACTAACGAATTCCAAATTTCTACTTCTAGATTTGAGAACTGTGAATATCGAAAACCAACATTTTGCTTTACAGGTATTGGGTCAACTGAAAGCAACGTGTTTTTCATGTACACCAACTTGGCAGTGAATGGGTTGCAAGGATTCTTTATATTTCTCGTATATTGCGTTATGTCGGTGGAAGTAAGAGAAGCAGTTGGAACAACTTTTTCCAGCATTCAGTTCAGCATCCACTAAAACAAACACTTCATTGAAACTTACAAAGGAAACTCTTAGATTTTTCTATTACTGTATCCTCAACAGACAGAAAACAGAAACCGCTTAATAATTCCCATTTGCAAAGTCATATTAATAACAGCACAAGTATCTTGATGATGTGTCCAAACACTTCACTTTTTCCAAATATTGTATGCTTATCAGCTTTCAGAAAACGAATGTTTTTTTGTAGCCCATACCTTGCTTATACTCTTCTTTACCACACCGGGATTTGAACACGGGATATCCTGGCCACGAATCTTATGCAACTATTGGGTTCTTGTAGCTCTCGTACACGAGTAGTGTCCAAACCACTTAAAGTGTAAATCACTAAATAATGGAATTTAGTTTAGTAAAATTTTACAATCTTTAATAATTGTAAAATTTTACTACATAAGTCATTGAAAAATAAGTGATTTATGCAAAAGTGTGATTCAATGTAAAAAGCCATGCTAAATTTTCACTTCCTATTTTACCAGATTTGTTTTTTATTTATTTTTGTGCCTGTGTATGTAATAAATTCAATCGCCTTAATTTCATTTGTATCGCAGTTGTTCATACTGCGCTTGGTTTATCTTTGCCGTGTGAATTTTTGACTTGATTTGCACATGAGAAGTTTCTTTCGAAATTTTTGACAAATAAACGGAGACAGGTTTTCTTTTGACAAATTACTTGATGTGGCAAGTTGCTCACGTGATGCTCTTTGGTTTCGTGCCTATAAGTTTAAAAATTAATCGGAACAATAAAAGTTCGGATGTTTTCATATTTGCGTCGTGATTTTAGTTTTATTGGATCAGGATTATAGGCAGATTTGAACGGAGATTTTGCACAAACGATGTTATCATGACAATAGTTCGTTTTTTTGTAGTGATGGTGCTTGGAATGTCGACGTCATGGCGTTTCGTGACTTCTTTATCAAGTACTTCTAAGTACATCTTTAGATGAAAATAGATGGATTCCTACCGTTACTTCCATGACATTATAGATCAAAACGGCACCAGTTCTGTAATAACGGATAGAGTAATGACTGGTATTAATGGGTAGCGATGCTAATGATGCAGTAATAATCGTAACGTCTGCTAAAATATTTTTTATAACAGTTGTTAGGGGTTTGTTGTTAGTCTTTTTAAGATTATTATTTGTTTTTGTGATTAAAATCCTGAAGACAGAATATTTGTTATTGATTAACACAGGTGTTAAATTCCCCTACATCCCAAGCACAATCGGTTTAAACAACACGAATATCATCTACCAACGAAGGCAGTACCTGATAACATGTTTTGTTTCCATGGGTGGTGTTTATTCTCGGTAGGATTATTCCAAACTTTGACGTAACAGGTTGATCACGGTTGCGTTACATGGCAAAAAAACAGGAAATAGTGTTTTGATTTGTTTTTTATCTTCATAACATATATTAAAATAATGTAGGCTACTTACAGCAGTAGCTCAAACGCGAAAATGAACTGGCAGAAGATAAACCTTTTCAACAAACCAAGGACGTGGAGATTTCGCTAAAAAGATACTGCTGGTCATTAATGATACAAATCCAGTAAACTTGAACGATTTTTAAGCACAATCAAATTAACACGAGTATCGATAAAACAACAGGGTTATCGAGGAAGACACTTATTTGTGAATATCCCATAAAAATTCACTGTCTTGCATAGGATCGCAGGCGCAGTGCCGCTGGAAGGTAATTGGTTGCAACAACTATAAATGCTTTTACTTTTTCAAGCACAATTTTCCATCATAATAATGTATTAAAATCCCAACACAGCGATCTGTAGACAGCTCAGATCGATTTATTGAGAGAAAAATATATTTCGCCTAAAACGGCATCATCAGTTTCTCCATTTACCAAAAATGGCCTTTGGTTTTTTGATCCAGTTTTGATTTACTAATCACATTGACAATTTTTTCATCATTTTCAATTTAAAGTTTGTTTGTTTATTTCCATTTATACAAGCAATGTTGCGACCAAGTACATACGTAGTTAGCCTGTTACATATACGAAACATACACAGTATATTCAACAACGTAGTGTATCTTCAAGTATGTGTGGAAATCCATGATTTAAGTGGAATTTGCGACTAAAACGTACTAGGGTTTTGTTGTTAAATTTTCTTGCATCCCAAGCAGAATCGATGCTCTCACTCAAACGAAATATAGCGCCAGTACCAGATAACATGGTTTGCATAGGTAATGTTAATTCTCGGTATGATTGCTCCAAAAATTGACGTCAGCGTGTTTTCGTGTTGTTGAAATCGATATGCTATTGTGTCAAGCATTTGGAAACAGGTAAAAAATAGGCACCAGTGCTTTGCTGCAGTAAGGCGAAGGATCGATAACCAATGCAGGAAGGTTCAGTCAGTATTTTTTATCATTGTCATCACTTGCAAGGAAACTTTTAGGTTGAAGTAGATTTGTTGCCCTCGCTGATGCAAAATCAACATATGAAGCTACTTGTCACAATAACATGTGTCATTATCCTTGCAAGTTTGGTTCAAGGTGCGATTACGATGATGTAAATTATTCAACACAAAAATGTGTGCAAAAAATGACTTTTTCAAATCCAATAAGTTCGACCTTTAGGATTCAACGCAGTTCATGTTCAAGGACTAATAAACTGTAAAAACGTTTGTCATAGCTTGGACTGCAAGAAAACGTTTTTGTCTCTATAACTTAACTGCAGTATGCATTTTTTTATGTATGAATTCTTGTTCTATTTAACATTCAAATAATCACTAAAAGTGACACTTGCAATATTTTTGTTGCAGTGTATGCAGGCACAAACCAACAATGCAGAGAACGAGATTGTGACCGTTTGTGTCGTGGTAATTTATGCATGGTTGGTCATGCAATTCTTAAATGTTAAATTTTTGTGTTTTTAGTTTGTACAAACTCGTCTCTACAGATAACATGTCCCAGTGATACCAGAATCAAAGTAAATTCTGGTTTCTACGGACGGAAACGTCCATACTCAAAGTAAGTGTAATTTAATTTAGTCAGATAAATTTTGATTTTGAAACATTTTTTCAACAAAACCAGATGACAAAAGTCGAACAGTATTCACCTCGCAACAACTTGTATAATTGTCTGTAGCTGTAAGAACCAATGCGTTTCCTCTGGTTTTATTTCAGGGTTTGTAATTCAACATCCCTTTATAAAGACAAAAACTGCGAACAACAAGGATCTGAGCAAAAACTGAAAACACTTTGTAACAACAGAACACAATGTACTCTGTCGGAAAGTGACTTTCTTTCTGACAACGGTCCTTGTGAAGGAACCGCTAAATATATCGAAGTTGATTATACTTGCGCTAGAAATACAAGTATGATTAATTTGAAAACATTGCTTACTAATAATATAAAAATTTATAATTAAAAAAATTCCACTTAATATAGTTTGTTCATCATGACTTTCTGCAAACTTTGACCTTCTTACTTGAGATGATAAACAATAACTGGCTTTAAGTCACTTCATACTTTCAAAATTCTAATATATTGCATTACACTCAAAATATTTTGTTTGCTTTGAAATTGTTTCTAGATATCGGTGACACGAATGACACCTGCTGGCGAAATGGAACCAAACGTCACTGCATCAGTGAGGGCATATTATAGGGTGTATTGCTTGGCTTACTCGATAGGCACAGTACTATGTCAATGCACAGAAACTGAATTATTATTATTGTATACTTTTTAATAAATTCGCACTGACACTAATCGTCTGCCATTCTTTGTGAGTAATTTTGGACTGTGTACATTGAAATTTGATGCTCATTTTACTGCATGTATCATTGTCAGTTCCATTAACGAAAAAGGAGTTTTAAATGTTTCTATCATTATTGTTTTTGTGCTAATTTTTTTGTACTTGTACTTAAAGAAGTTTACAAAAAGGCTTTGTTACGATCAGTTTGTCAAGGCAGCAAAGAAATGCTTCTCTGTTCAGAGGATAAGGTTATTGAGGTGGAATCTGCTTTCTACGGAAGGAAGAAACCCTACACAGTGTACGTAAAACAGTGTCCTGCATTTAGACCCGGTGCAGATTCCTTCTTTTTAGGGTCGTGGAATCGTTAGAGTAAAATAATGGAAAGTATTTAAATAACTGCACAAATGTATCAACATAGCAAATACTCTAGCAATGTAAACACAGACTTAATGACTTAGATGTTGTTAATTAATGGTTTAGTTGGCACCTACATTTTAGCGTCACAAACAACACAAAAACTCTTTCTTTTTGTAGATATTGCTCCGAAAGGAAGTGCCAGCGATCAAAGGAAAATATGAATTGCAACGCGAATCACTCATTTAAAAAAATCAAGGCATTTTGTCATCACAGGTCATCATGCAAACTGAGAGCATTCAATAGAATATTTGGCAACCCTTGTAAACACACTCATAAGTATATTGATGTGAAGTTCAAATGCAAACCATGCGAAGGTAGCAAACCAAGAAAGCAAATGTTGCGCAATTAACACATTTATCAGACTAAAATTAGAATCCGCCTGCACCAAGTAAAAACAGATATCCTGCAAAGCATAAACATGCTTTCGTTATTAATAGCAACATTTCCCAGTACTGAAACCCGAGCTTAGGCGCACACAAGTTTATTGTTAGAAACATCTTCAGTTTTTTCTTAAATGTTTTGACTTTGCAGTTTTAGGATTTTAAACTTTGCTGTTGTTGAAGGTTTTATTGTGACAAACGTTCTGTTGTTTTTGTGCTACGTCTTTTTTTTAGATTCATCATGCCGAAAGAAAAAACAACTGGTACAATTAGAAGACAAACATCTAGACCTACTCCGAGATTTAAAGCAAACCAATTCTTCCTACGAGTCAGAATCAACTATGGCTAAGGCTTTTCGAGTTGCAGAAGTGTTGGCTGGAAACGCAAAACCGTTCCTCCGATTCGATTCCGTGGAAGTAAAACTACACAAACTCTTAAACCAAACCGACTTTGCCATCGCATTAACTCTACTAAATGTAAGCTTGGAGGAAAAGAAAATTTTTATCAACGAATCATCTGTAAAAACGACCGCAAATTTCACCGAGGTCTTCGCCCTCAATGATCTTCCGTTGCTCGCCATCACAGTAAGTGACTTGGACACAGGACTTGTAACACAGGCTGGGGTGAACTTCTCCATGGCATTCCCGAGCAACCTGAGTTTTCAATCAGAGATCATGTCTAAGTTTAATGAAATATCAAACGACAGCCAAGTTTCGTTTCAAATATTTGAGTGGATTTGTGCTTTTATCGATTTTGAAACGCAGAGCTTTTCAAACAAAGGTTGCCAGAAAACAGCGACATTAAACGATTCGAGGTTGACTTGTTCGTGTAATCATACAACAATCTTCAGCATCCTCCTCGCAGTTGATGCTGTTTACCTCCCACCGCATGTTAAGGTCAGAAAATTTTAAATTGACACAAACACATTTCGGTAAACAATTCCGAATGTTCAACTGAAGGTTAATTTGGAAAGGTTGTTTGTATTAAGGATATTTTCACTACGATATTCTTATCATGTGCAAGCACAATGCAAAATCCATCAAAATTGATTCTACATTGTAAACCATCACGTAAACTTCTATAGATTGTTTACATGCATTTTACAGATAATGTCGTACATCACTGGAGGAATATCGTCCCTCTTTCTTATTATCACCATCATTACGATCTTCAAAGTCCGCAAGAAAGTTTTCAACGACCGCACTTTCATCCAAATCAACCTGGCGCTCGCCCTTCTTCTCTTCCATGCATTTAATCTGACTCACGAAGCCGCAGTGTTGAACCCACAGCTGTGTGAGGTGCTGGCTGTATGCTTGCATTACTTCCTGCTGGCTTCAGGTGAAATTATGACGTAAACGTATGCTGTCTTTCTCGTCTGAACAGTCTATAGCGTTAGACCAATCAGTTGATTCAAATATACTTAGGATTCAATTGTAATTTATCTGTACATATATTAAATGTAGTGTTCAATTTGGCATGGGCTTATTTTCTTCCACACAATTTTCACAATGTTCAATAACAACCCATTTTGACAGTGTTCTGGATGTTGGTGGAAGGCCTGACACTTGCTATGAAAACATCAAGCAAGGCCCTTCAATTTTCCGCCATCAAGAGTTTCCAAATCAACGTGGGAAGATTGGTGGTCGGTTGGGGAATTCCCGTTATCATCGTGACCGTCACAGCTCTCCTAGTTTTCATATTTTTGCCTCCTTACCTCACACCGAGTGTTGTCTACCAAGCAGGCTTTCAAACGGCAAAGTACGAGTACACACGTCGCTGCTTCCTCAACCATCAGTCACATCTCTTCTACTGGACGGTGATTGGTCCGATTTGCTTCTGTGCCGCAGTCAACTTGTTGGTCTTGATCCACGTGGCAGTATTCAGTCTCCGTCTAAGGTGCAGGAAACCACGACCTGCGCATCGAATGTCAAACGCCGAGGTCCTGAAGCGTATGATGCTACCAGAGGTGGCTCACGTGGCAAAGATGATGCTTCTGTTGATCCCAGTCACAGGAATTCCTTTAGAGATTGGAATTTTCGTAGGTAATTATTTAATGATGGATCATTTTCGATTTACATAAGATTTTACCACTAACGAATTCCGAATTTCTACTTCTAGATTTGAAGAACTGTGAATATTGAAAACCAACATTTTGCTTTACAGGTATTGGGTCAACTGAAAGCAACGTGTTTTTCATGTACACCAACTTGGCAGTGAATGGGTTGCAAGGATTCTTTATATTTCTCGTATATTGCGTTATGTCGGTGGAAGTAAGAGAAGCAGTTGGAACAACTTTTTCCAGCATTCAGTTCAGCATCCACTAAAACAAACACTTCATTGAAACTTACAAAGGAAACTCTTTGATTTTTCTTTTGCTGTATCCTCAACAGACAGAAAACAGAAACCGCTTAGTAATTCCCATTTGCAACGTCATATTAATAACAGCACAAGTATCTTGATGATGTGTCCAAACACTTTTGTTTCCAAATATTTGTATGCTTACCAGCTTTCATAAAACGAATGTGATTTTGTAACCCGTACCTTGCTTATACTCTTCTTTACCACACCGGGATTTGAACCCGGGTTATCCTGGCCACGAATCTTATGCAACTAATGGGTTCTTGTAGCTCTCGTACGCGAGTAGTGTTCAAGCCGCTTAAAGTGTAAATCACTGAATAATGGAATTTAGTTTAGTTTATCTTTGATAATTGTAAAATTTTTCAACACAAGTTATTGAAAAATAAGTGATTGATGCAAAAATGTGCTTCTTTTTGAAAAGCCATGCTACAGTGCTTTGGTAATAATTTTCACTTCCTATTTTACCATAATTGTTTTTATTTATTTTTGTGCCTGTGTATGTAAAAAATTCAATTGCCTTAATTTCATTTGTATCGCAGTTGTTCATACTGCGGTTGGTTTATCTTTGCCGTGTGACATCTTTGACTTGATTAAGTATATGTGAGGTTTCTTTCGCAATTTTTGTCAAATAAACGGAGACAAGTTTTCTTCAGACAAATTACTTTATGTGGCAAGTTGCCTGCGTGATGCTCATTGGTTTCGTGCCTATAAGTTTAAACAAAATTAATCGAAACAAATAAAGGTTGGAATTTTTCACAATTGCGTCGTGATTTTAGTTTTATTGGAACCGCTTTTGCGCGGGTTTGGACCTAGTCTGTAAGGTCTGTAGACAGATTTCCACGAAATGCTGCCCAGATCGTAAACATGTTTTTGTTTCACTGGTTTTACTTCACGACAATAGTTCGTTTTGTATTATTAATAATCAATTACCTTCACACTATGAAATTCCTGTTGCTGCCAGGCATATTGCAATTAAAAATGTACTGCTCTTCTGGCATGAACGTACTGTATTTTAAGACGTTTCGTCTGCGGCGACCTTCACACTGTACATGTAAGATACGTATCATAACTTCAAGCAGGAAACCATGTTAACAATAACAAAACCACCTACAACATCATATCTAATACAAGGGGTCTTTTTTCATACTTTATAAACTTGTAGTTATGTTGCTTGGAATGTCGACGTCATGGCGTTTTCTTTGTTATGTATAAGTTCGTATTCTATTAAACATTATTTGAATAAAAAATTTTGCATGTTATATTTTTGATAAGCAAAGTGGAGCCAATAATATGAATTGTGTAGCTGGTGCTGCACTGATGAGACCTTCTACGTCAAAACACTGGCCATTTGTCTGCAGCTTACATAATTCATATTATTGGATCCACTTTGCTTATCATATGATTATTGTGGCACGGGGCCTGATCATATGATTATTGTGGCACGGGGCCACTATTTGTTGAGCTTTGCTTGGCCATAGTGTTTCCGCCTTGTTTTCTCCGTAAGGTTGCACCTAGGTTGGTTCCCAACGGGGGAAGGTGATTGTATAGTCATTGCAAAGTGGAAGTATTTGCTTGGCTGTTTGGTCAGCAAAGTCGTCTGAAAGTCACACCAGCTGCACTGATGAGACCTTTTAGGTCGAGACAGTGGCCATCTGTCTGCAGTTAACACTATGTTATTTGTTGCAGCGCAAACAAACACAAACCAACAATGCGAAGAACGAAAATGTGAACAATCAATAATTTTAATGGCAGAATTACAAATTCATCGCATCAGGGATTTAACTAACTTGGGAATTCTTATCTAAGTATCCAATTCGTGGATCAAAACATGAGCTATTACATATCCAGTCTACACCTCGGTTCAACTCACGTCAAATTCACGCTAAACACAAATACTTGTACCCTTATTATTGTTGCAGTATTTGAATTTAAAAACAACCGAACCACAACACCCACGACCTTGCTACAAAATTCATCAAAACTCTCACAAATTATTCCCATAGCCCCTGTGAACACAACTTACTTAGTCGTTGTCGGTTGGTGCCAACCATTAAATAACTCCGAAGAAGTACGGCGGTTGCCAGGCAACCTCACGTATGACGTCCAATCATCTTCAATAAATTCCGCGTGTCGAATGGTTGTGGAGGAAGGAAAGAAAACCAAAAATCAAACAAAGATATCATTGCAACCAATGTGTTTTTTTCTTGATCCTGAAACAAAAAGGTTTTCTGATCGTGGCTGCGTCACCTCCAGTAATGAGACAACGGGCCGTGTCACGTGCAAATGTAACCACCTCTCTATTTTCACCATCCTTATGGCTGTCAAACACGTAATTCTCCTATACGGTGTAAAGGTTAGTAAAAATATCCCGCTATGCAGTTGGAAATTAGAAACAAATACCAAATTTATTTTCAGATAACAACCACGTCACATAATCTACATCCGTCTTTTCTCTACTGCTCACTGTTGCAACCCTTGTCCTTTTCAACCGCAGTGGAGATCGAGTTCCGGTTCAAATCAGTTTATCATTCTCCCTTTATCATTTCTCTCTTCTGCTTCACATTTCCAGCCTGATACACGACCGTGTCGTCATGTATGATCAGCCATGCGTGGCCCTTACAGTTGCCACTCACTATTTCTTGATATCATCGGGTGAGATTAAACTCTTATACAATGTTGAAATTTCCTGCGGTTGCAATTACGACGCAAATACACATTGTTGATTTGTAAAGGTATGTGGTTTCTTGCGGATGGAATACGTCTGTTCATGTCAATATCAAACCCTATCGAATTCCAATTCATTTCCTCGTTCAAACTACTTGTTACGTCAATGGCCATCGGATGGATGATACCTGCTGCAGTTGTTGGTCTTGGAGCTTCCGTAGGTTTTATGTACGCGGTCTCTATATTCAACCACAAACATTCTACCAACAATGCCACACATATCAAAACCAATCATCACCAATTCACAAGTACGATCGATGTTGGTTGGCTCCAAACACTCCCATTTTCTACTTCACCGTCATCGCTCCTCTTGCTCTCGTCCTTCTCATCAACCTGATCATTGCAATAAAAACATCCTACATAATGTTGAAGTCTTCGAGAATCAAGAGAAGAGGACAGGAGCCTGACTACACCAATGTCTTGAATTCTGCAAAATCATTTTTCCTTCTTTACATCACCCTGGGAGGAACTTGGGCGTTGGTTTTTTTTCTGGTAATCAGAATTATACGAAGTAAGTTTCGAGATGATTGTAAACATTTCCGGTTTTACAGGCATTGGAAACGAGATCACAAACGAGGTATTCATGTACATCCACAGTGTAGTGAATGGTTTGCAAGGATTCTTCGTTTTTCTGCTCTACAGCGTCATGAATAAGGCGATTAGAAAACATATTCTTGCTCGCATCGGTTGCCATTGCTGCAGAGACAGACAACGCAACAATTAAAGCAACTAGAAATGTTGTTTGTTCATCACTTGTATTTACATAACCCACTTTCATTGGTTTTTGACAAATGATTTGCTTGTGTTTTACTGCGTACGTGCTAAAACAACAAGACAAAGCCGGATCGACATGCTTTGAAACATAGAAATTTGTGCGAACGTTTACAGTTAGGTGCCACCTGTTAGTTTCTGTTATATGTGAAAAATGAAAAGTCATTTAGCATCATTACGTTTGTTATTTTAAATGATTTCAAATATGGACTGTGCTTTTCATGAATTTGTTGTATTGTTTGCTGAAATATGGATCCCATAAATTTGTGTTTCTTTAATTTCAAATAGAAAATATTGCTTTTTAACTTTCAAATAACGAATGTGTGTTTTATACCCAACCCCTTTGATGTAACTAATAGGTTTTGTTATATTTTAGCCCTAGTGGAAAAGTGGAAAGCAGAATATCAAAAGTGGAAAAGTTGTTACCAGAATATTCCGTAGATGATCTCTGCTTACTGACAGCACTTTGGTGCGATTTGTAAATTCTTCTGCCCTTCTGTACAATAGCGTATTTGCAGTGTACTCATCGATTTCGCACTGACAATACAAAGCCCACAGCAGTTGTCTTTTTTTGCTTTATGTCATGCGATCTACATAATAAACTGCTTCTGCAAACCATTGTGTTATCAATGACTGAACAAATACAGCAGAATACTTTACAAAGACCACGACAGTTGTTGCTTACAATCGGTAATACCCGTATATTCTAGATTTGTTTGTGCCTTATATGTTATATGTATAATTTCCGGAAATAGTACAAAGATAGTTAATTTTGAGGAAATGATAAACATGATTTAAAGAAGTAAAGCCCAAATATAAATTAACAATCTATAAATGTACCTTGTAGAGTTCAACGACAGGGTCGCTTTATTATGGTCGGAATCGTAAAAGAGAAAATCAGTGACTGTTCAGTAAAAAGTGATTTTAACTTTCGTTTTGCTCAAACTTCGAAAAACATAGAAATATTAATTTAGCAAAGCTTATTTTATTAGGCATGTGACCCCACAGGAGAAGTTAATCTATTTTCGTCTCAAATAATACTGCCTTCTGTAGCCTATAAAGCACCGGGATTCGAACCTAGGTTACTCGTTACCAAAATACCGTAAATTTTTTTTTCACTCGATAAATGACTCGGCTGATTTTATTATTGTTGCCAAACACTGACCTTAGAAAATTTGGAAATCAATAATGACGTCAGTAAATAACGTCTCCGTACGAATGACACCAATGAATTGCCAACTTACTTCACGTTTCGCCTTAGTTATTTTCTGAAACCATTAAGATAAATGTTAAGTCAAATCAAACCAATGTGTATTTTGCCTAAAAAAACAGCTACGCCGATGAACAATACACAAAAGAAACAAAACGGAATGGGTGCCGAAAAAACAATGAAGGTTCTCACGTCAGGCGCCCAAAATTCTATTTATATTCCGAAAAATTTCTAACAGGTCATGGAGCGGAATGTGTGCCTATGTAGGATTTTACAATCAACAATCAACGTGACGGCCCAAACTGATCAACTAACCGCATGCATGTATGTAGGTAGTACTGCCATAATAATACTAATAATTTCTACATTATTACTGCACAAAATAATGCAACACATTTGGAAAAAGATAGGAAGGACACGACATTATTTTGAAACAGTAGCAAAACCAAAAACATATACTTACTTAGTGATGAAGAAATTGTAAATATAAAGTGTAATAACATTAATCCGCAATGTATTGGTATTGTTCCTAAACGAAAACATTTCCAACATAGCCTAAGGCACAGGGGAAAACATTAACAACACTTTCTCCCGCAGACATCGAACAATCGTCTCTGGTGACGCGAACGAGACACTTGTCTCCCCAGGAATTTAACCGAATCGAAACCGAATACTTTTGCTGGCAGTTCTTGCGGCTTCTGTTGGAAGTATTGCAAATTTAATTTCATATGACCTTTCGTGACTAGAAGCACAAAACCCAGACACCCGGATCACAAAACACGACCGTGGCTTGGTCGGAATTCTACAATGGAGGTTGCGGGGTTCTCCACTATGTTATTTACAGTAATAGAATTTTTTCATTCCCGTGCTCGTTTGCAAGGGAAATAAAAAGGGCTGCAATGCGACAGTTGTGTTAGATGTAAGTTTGTTTTCGGCATCAGCAAGGAAACATGTTGAGTCTATGCGTTTTTCTAATTACTGCTCTCGCACATGCTCAAGGTCAAGGTAAGTATATTACTAATGTTCAAAGTTTTAGATGAAATACTGATAGCGTGATTTTAAAACGTTTTTTTGTTTCAAGATGTTGACGAATGCGCGCTTGGAACGCATGCCTGCCACGTTGAAGCTAACTGCACCAACATCATCGGTGGTTACACTTGTAAGTGCAAAGATTGGTTTGTAGGCGACGGTTTCGATTGCAGAGGTAAGTCATCGTTTCTGTAAACTATCTCAACGCATTTTGAATCACTTTAGTTATTGTGAATTAAATAAATCGAAACAACATTTTTAATATTAAAACCTGTCTTCCACGCTCACTTACAGAGTTTAGTTGCAACTTTAATTATTTTTTTTCGTAGTTGGATAACAGTCTTTCTCAGTGGGTGTTGTGTTATTGACTCAACTTTTGTCTGTTAGGTTATTGTAACGACTCTTGTCCTGGTCGCTGCGCCGAAGGATTGAATGGTTACACTTGTTTTTGCCGAATATCTTCAACCACTGTTGGATGTCCTTCCGGTAAGATTAAGTTGTGTAATATATGTTGATGGCATACGATGGCAAAACGGAAATAAAGAATATGATTTTGTTCAAACTACGTTCAACGGGTATCCGTAACGTATAAACACTACGTTATTTCATTGGGATACTCTAAACACACAATAACGTAGTAATTCGTTCAAAATTCGCTCTCACTGCAATTGCCAAATGATAGCGTTGTGTTTATGTACTAAAAAGAACAGCCATAAAAATTTTAAAATAAACGATTCCCAATGAAAATGCAATAACAGCGTATATTTTCAGACCCACCGGTTGTACAAAGCACAAAGGTTTTGTGGAGAACTTGCAACAGTTTGTTTATTGCCTGGGAGGCGAGTAACGCTATTTGGGTCTCACCAACAATATCTGGGACGGTTTATTACCACTCGTACGGCACAAAAGTAGCTGGATTCCTGTATCTGCAACCAGATACGGAATATAACATAACGTTTTCTGTATCTAATAATCTCGTCTCAACCACATCTGTGATTCCTGTAAGAACACGTAAGTTTATTTGATTTTTTTTTCAAAACATACTGATATGAGCGTAATGATGTTTTATTCGTCACACAATTGATTACAAATGATATTTTTTGCACAATAATAAAGATTGTTTGTCATCAGAACGTATACTTTGACCATTATTTTGGGCGACACAAGGTTACAAATATAATAAATATACGTTACACTGAGAACTGGCATTTTATGTTAAGTCCCAGAACCATCTTATCCGACCACGACGCCTCCCACGTCCCCACCATGCACCAACACACCAACAAGCTGCTGTCCTGGCTATGTACGATCTGGTTCCACATGTATTGGTAAGTATCATACTATTTTATCCTCTTCGTACTGTTGACATTACGCAGTGAATAATTTACACATTTTGCTAAAGCGGTTGATGCTTTATTGCGAGAATCGCGAAGAGTCAAAATAGCGCGAGCAACACAAAAACACGAGTATATCAGGCGGCAATACCGCGACACAAGAAAAATACAATAGCACGCTTCGATGCACAGGCGAACACTGCAGTTCGGTCGCCACAATTCACGATAAAAGTGGTGTTAGATAGTTGATGCAAATACACATTGCTCCATATATCAACTTGATAAAATAGAAATTGCTTTTCCCTTAGCTTTGGGCTTGCATTACATTGAATGGTGCTGTCAAGTTGGAGAAACGAGACAAGACTGATGACGGGGTCTTTTTTACTAATAGATTTGGATGAATGCACAAATAACTCAAGTTCGTGCAGCGCAAACGCTCACTGTAACAACACTGAAGGAAACTTCACTTGTACCTGCAACGATTGCTACGTCGGGGATGGATTTACTTGCATAAGTATTCCTACGCCTCAGTTTGTGATGGTTCTGTGCTGAATTAAGTTTCGCTTAGACAAACAATATAGTCCATGTAACTGCTAAGAAATTCATTTGCTGACGCTTCAGTTGCAAATACAATCACTCTTATGATGATTGTAGCAGATACGTGGGTTATATTGCTTCTCTTAAAGTTTTTTAAATTCCTGAGTTATGTTCCTATGTAACACGTTGTCTCACAAAAGGATTTATGAACATATGAAGGTGAAACATTAAATAGTTTATGATAGATATGTTTGTGTCTTTGAAAATGTTTTTGATTAAGCATATTGAATGACAGGACACTGTGGTGGAGATGGGTGTTGGAATGGAAGAGACTGTTCAACATATTACGGCTTTTCTACGGCTACATATTGTAAGTTCTCCAGTTACTTGCTAGACTTTGCCTTTCTAAAGAGATTTAGAAAAACATTTAAGAATGCAAACACGTTTACATTTTGCAAAAACTGTATTAACTCGATAACACTAAATACTCTATTTTCAATTTTTACTCTATGGAATATATCTGAAACTATTAATTGCGCTCCTGAATTACCATCTTGTTGTTCGTGTGGTTTGAACAATGACAAATTTTACACACATGGGTTGATTTTTTTTAGCGATTCCGCCAACAATTTTAAACCTGAGACTTGTATGGAGATCAACCACAGGCCTAAGTTTTGCCTGGAATCGCACTAGAGTGATTTACAGCAATGCGTTTTTAACGGGTGGAGACGTGTCCTATGCTCAGCATATAGATGGAGAGGCTGGATTTTCGTTTCTCAAACCATCTACGACATATAACTTGACTGTGGTGGTTCATAATCAGATTGGTTCGGCAAAAGCAAGCATTATAGTTCAAACTGGTAGGTTTGTTAAACTCCTGAATTGTAAAAAAAAGCGCAATGCACCAACGATTCCAAAAAATCGTGTTAGGTTTTTTTTAGATGTCACTTTTTTTGTCTAAAATCGTGTTAGGTTATTTAATTTGTCTAAAAATCCTCAAAGCTGCAGAAAAGTAACATCTAAAATGTTTACCAAAAAATCAAAGATTCATCGAAGCATATGTATTTTGTTAGTTATGGCTCAATGTGAAAATTCATATCTAACACGTATATAGAACCTGATGAATCTCCTACTGTTTTACAAACAACGTCCACGATTACTAGCATTGGTTGCGGTCCAGGATTTCGCCTTGAAAACGTACTTTGCGTCGGTAAGTTTTAAATCATTACACAAAAAATATGTCTGTTAGCAGGATTACATTCTGTTTAGATATTGATGAATGCACGCAGAACTTGCACAACTGCCATCCCGAGGCAGTGTGTACCAACACAGAGGGAAGTTATAAATGTTCATGTAACTTAGGCTTCTTTGGCGATGGGACGATGTGTGTTGGTCAGTAAAAAAATAAATGGTCGCGATTTTCAACAAAAAATAGTTTTTCTCCTCCATTTTCAGGAATATGTCAATCCACTGCTGTTTCGAATTGTGGATACAAAGGGATCTGTGCAAGAACCGAATACGGTGGCCTTTGTCATTGCTATGACAGAAATGAATGTCCAGGTGCACAAAAAATACACAGATAGGTTTAACTTTATTGTATGTCATCTGAACCTTATTTTCACAGGGGACCCGGGTATAACAGTAAGGATTGTTGATCAGGGGTCAGTCTTCGTCAGCATTTCTTGGTCCAGAAATGTTCGCGCATATCTCAATTTCATCTATAAAGTCAGTCTGTGGAGGAATGGAACGTTAGTTACAAGTTACAACAATTTACACAACAAACGTTCAGCTTTCGGCAACTTACAACCCAACACACACTACTTGATCACTGTTGCAGGCAGAGGAACAAACGCCACCCACAATATAAGTGTTTACACAGGTAATACTATATCGGAATATAATTTGCAACACATATGGTAACATCCCAATATAAGGAAAGCTCTTCATGTCATATTTTTATCCCATATGCACAATAGTAAGTTATTCAAACTACAATGACAAATTCTTTTCGATGACCACATGCTCTTAGTTGTTGGCAATTGTACAACGGAACACTCTTAACTGTTCCGCACAAAGTATAGAGTAATAGTTAGTTAATAAGTAATGCTGAAACTTCCACAGGAGTAACCACAAGCAGCCCAACAATGAGCACCACAACCAGTCCAACAATGAGCACCACAACCAGCCCAACAATGAGCACCACAACCAGCCCAACAATGCGCACCACAAGCAGCCCAACAATGAGCACCACAAGCAGCCCAACAATGAGCACCACAACCAGCTCAACAATGAGCACCACAACCAGCCCAACAATGAGCACCACAACCAGCTCAACAATGAGCACCACAACCAGCCCAACAATGAGCACCACAACCAGCCCAACAATGAGCACCACAACCAGCCCAACAATGAGCACCACAACCAGCACCACAACCTACCAACCTTCCACCACCGCAACTCCTCAAACCTCCCAGCGACCACCTGAAGACTGCAATGACAATCCCACTGCAAGGTAACTATTTACTTCTGGAAAATCTGAAAGGTGTTGTACAATAAAAATAAGTGTGCATTTTATCTTTGCACTGAACAACCAAATAATTGTTTATCTTCGATTGGTTTCCAATGCTTTGGTTTATATTTTATATTTAATTTATTTTTGTTGCGTTATTTATATATTCTTTATATTTATAATTTATACTGCATAAATTTAAATATACATGATGTATAGATGTGTTTTTCATACATATTTTTTGTATTATGTGTGGTTTATGTAGTTTGTATTTTAAGGGAATACCGAGAAATCTACAAGGAGTGGAAAGCAGAATATCAAAAGTGGAAAAGTTGTCACCAGAATGTTCCGTAGATGATCTCTGCTTACTGACAGCACTTTGGTGCGTTTGCAAATTCTTCTGCGCTTCTGTACAATAGCCTATTTGCAGTGTACTCAACCTTTCTGTGCTTTGCTTCTCGTCGTCTGATGCACGTAATAAAGATGCTTCCACAAAAAACTGCGTTTTCTATAAGAGGTTGTCTAGCGAGCAAGTGATCCCACATGATGGATTAAAACTAGAAAAAAAAGATGCATCAACATTCCAGAAAGACGATGTTTCCTGTTTTTTTTTTAATATATTTTCGCGTCAGAAAGCACTGCCTTCTACATCCCGAATCGGGATTCGAAACCTGGTTACTCTTGACAACAATACCATGACATTTTCTACTCTATATATGACTCTGAGGGCTTAATCTTTGTTGCCAATCACTGACCTCGGAAGATTTGTCTGTTGTTCGCTTTGTCAAGGCGGGTGTCTTTCAAATATAGGCCAATTCTCCATAATGTAAGAGAAATCCTGCCACAGTGTGGAGGCCATGGGTCATTCTGTATGAGTAAATGTTTAGTTTCCTCACGACCCATATTTTAACGTCATCTGCTAATGCTAGGGTCTTGTACAGTAAACTTCGCTTATTTCTGATTTGATTTGGCCGACAAACTCATCCGGATTATTGGAAGCTTCGGATTTTTGCATACTCCGTATACCCGTGTGTATGTTGTTTAGATTTTCTGAAGCTGATTTTTTATTGAAAACCTTCGCAAACAAATACTGTAATCGCAGTTAGAACAATATCTCTAACAGACCAACTTGTTTGTAACTGGCTGATCTTCAAAGAGAACTGTAACACATGATTCCAAACCTTGCCCTAAACGGATAGATGTTATATATATATACGCAGTAACCGACGTTACCAAAGAATCACATCAAGACACGCTGTTGTGAACTTTACCTCACATTCGTTTGTATTAAAACAGGCAATAACGAGAATAACGGCCATCGACAAATGTACGCAAAAACCCTTGTCCGGAAATCTGGAAATTATTTGGAAACTGCTAATGTGTGTTTAAATTAGTGCATCAAAATCGAATTGCTATTGCCATACGACAAACATGATGTAGTAAGTGTAAATAACGTCGCCGTGCAAATGATAGATATCATATGTCAACTTAGTTCACGCTTCACCGCAGATTTTTTCACCAGCCGCCAACGTGGCGGCCCGAACTGATCAATTAACTAACTGTATGTATTCTAACTGTATGTATGCTGTAGCCTACTGCCTTATTAACACTAATAAACACAAGTTATATTTTTTCCTCATTTTGCACTTTGTCTGTGCATTAGGTTACTGGTATTCTAACCAAGCTGGATCAAGCCATTTTACTATGGTACACTTTCTTATTATTGCTAGTATTGCAGGATGCCTACCGTATACTATATTTTTTTAACCATTAATTACTACCGTACAGTTAAATTTGTTAAGATAAGTTTGTGCGGTAGCCAACCATACAACCCTAAACCAATTTACTCTTACATATGTAGCATACACGCAGTTATATTTGGGAGTAAACAGCAATAAAATACATATAATCTCTCGTTCTCAACTTTATGTTAAGTGATTGCTTGCCAATGTTAGCACCGGGAACAATGGGAAACAACCCTGAGATGGTTCAAAATAAAGGAAATATTTGCGTAACAGGAAAGGCACTAACCACAAGGATTGGCCAAAACCTCGATACACAAAAGACAAAGGAGGTTGAGAAAACAGGGAGAAATTTTCGCTTAACTGGAAATATTCCCTACTCCTGTTCGGTTGCGGAGCCTTAAAATCAATACTCACATCGAAAGGGAGAAAGTGTTAAAGTGAAAGAACGACTCGTGAGTGTACGTAGCATGAAGTTAGACTTTTGTTGCATTTGTGTGTTGGCATACAGAAAACATGTTAGGAGTTTTCGCTTTGCTTTTTGCGGTTGTTGCACGTGGTCAAGGACAAGGTAGGTGTATTTTCTAATGTTCAAAACTAAAACTGATTATGCTGACGTGCACAAAGCGCGAATCATTGCATTTTAGTGTTTTTGTAATACTTTTTTTGTCAAGATGTTGACGAGTGCGCGATTGGAACGCATGCTTGTCACCCAGAGGCTCACTGTATAAACACCATCGGTGGTTACATCTGCCAGTGCAAGGATTGGTTTGTAGGCAACGGTTACTCCTGCAGAGGTTGGTTGCCTCACATAATGAAACGTATCGTGAACACTATTGCAACAATGTAGTAACTACGGTATTTTTTAATTCCAGTAAAAGGTTTTGTCGTCTAAGCTATTTGTGTTTATTGGGTGAATGTAAGTCACAGATCTGTGTAGTAAATATTAGGCTTTCTTAGTACTGACTAAACGTTTGCCTGTTAGGTTATTGTAACGACTCTTGTCCTGGTCGGTGCGCTGAAGGATTGAATGGTTACACTTGTTTTTGTGAAAACAGCCCAACTTCCGTGAGATGTCCTGGAGGTAAGTTTAAGTAGTGTCGTTAATGAAGGTATGTATCAATCCTGAATATTAGCATAATACATTAGAATTTTGAACCAAAATAATGAGCATTAAACTGATAAACACAGCAAGTGATATGTTACGAAATATTTTCTATTAATGTTTTGCTCGTACTTTACTTTTCGAAGTTATAGTAAAGGTAATAACCAAAAAAGCTTAAATTTTGTTAATATATCCGGTTATGATCAATTCAAATATTTACAGTTATCGCAATATATTTATTACTTAAGTTACACTTCAGGACAAGCCGTCATACACAGCATCAAAGTTCTATGGAGAACTAGCAACAGCTTATTTATCGCCTGGGAAGCAAGCAACGCCATCGGAGCCTGGCTTAGTGGACCCTTGATGAATCATGTCAACTTCTACGGCACAAAAGTAGCTGGATTCCTGTATCTGCAGCCGGATACGGAGTACACTATATCGCTAAATGTGTTCGCTCATTCAGAATTATCAACCACTGTGATTTCTGCAAGTACACGTGGGTTTTCTGTTTTTGCAAAAATTTGTTTTTCAATTTCTGCAGTACGCCGTGATAATCTCAATTCCATAACATTATGTAATTAATAGTGCACTATTTTGAAATGCTGACGACTTAAAACAAAATTGTTTTTTTCAAATTAAATATTTTTTTAGTTCCAGAACCTTCTTATCCGACAACGGCGCCTCCCACGTCCCCACCATGCACCAACACACCAATAAGCTGCTGTCCTGGATTTGTACGATATAATTCCACATGCATTGGTAGAGATAAGTTGTTCCTTAATTTTTCGTGCAATTGTAATCATTGTTATTGCAAGCATAAACGCTCAAATCGTGTAAAAGCAAGCAATATGGTAAATATAGGAAAAGAGAGGGTGTTGAAGGGGCTTTAACCATTCAAAAGAAACGGGTTTTCATTGTTTGACAAACAAAACTAAGAATTCAGGCACAAGAAGGCAATTGCCCTTGAGAAGATCCATTGATTTGTCTAGATCAAATATTTGAATTTAGATTCACAATGCGACGAAAGCAATGCGACACAAAGGATATCGTTTGGCGTAGTGATGGGAGAATAGGTCGGCGCTATTCCTTATACGTCCACATGACGTTAAACGTTAAAACTGCATTTGGATTCCTGACTGCTAGGAGGTCTTGTCGTTTGACTAAAATTAATTTTGTTATTTTTACAGATGTAAATGAATGTGCAAATGGGTCGAATGTCTGCAACCTAAACGCTTACTGCACTAACACAGAAGGAAGCTTTACTTGCACCTGCGAACTCTGCTATGTTGGAGACGGATTCAATTGCACACGTATGTAACAACTCAAAATTTAAACTAGACTGCTCTTCTGGCATAAACTCTATTTGTTCGACGTTTCGTCGGCCACACAGCTATGCTTGAAACCTGACAGCAATAGTAGCACAATGGTTGTCACAACTTGCAGTTGTGTGTTTCGTGAATTTTTACATTTCAATTTGTAGTGCCAACGCATGAAAGAATGCTGTTTTTGCAAAGGATTACGACCGGTGTCAATTCTTTGAATGTGTTATTTATTTCCAGAACACTGCGGTGGCGTAGAATGCTGGGATAAAGGAAGTTGTTCAGGATTCTCTGGATTCTCTTGGGCTAACTACTGTGAGAACGATACTACTGTGACCTAGATGAGATTACAATATGTTGTAATCTACTAAGGAAAATAAACGCTAACCTCGTGGCATTGCGCGTGTCTTTTAAAAAAGTGATAATGTTATGCTGTATACCCTAACCATAGGTACTTCTCTTCAATAACCATTCTGCAAATAGGAGAAGTTTACAAACATAAGCTACATTTTTAGCGATTCCTCCCACGATTTCGAATCTGAGACTTGTATGGAGATCAACCACAGGCCTAAGTTTTTCCTGGAATCGCACGAGAGTGACTTTCAGCAATGCGTTTTTGACGGGTGGAGACGTGTCCTATGCTCAGCGCATAGATAAACAGGCTGGATTCTCCTTTCTCAAACCATCTACGACATATAACTTAACGGTGGTGGTTCATAACCAGATTGGTTCGGCAGAAGCCAGTATTATAGTTCAAACTGGTAGGTTTGTTAACTTTGCAAAATGTACAAACCTTTTGTTTTCTTTAAACAACAGACCCTGGGGAATCTCCACCAGTTTTACCGACGCCTACGACTACACAAATTGGTTGCGGTCCAGGATATCGCCTTGGCATTTTTCACTGCATCGGTAACTTTTAATTCATTCGGTACGAATATACTGACAGGACTGCATTCCTTTTAGATATCGACGAATGCTCGCAAAACTTGCACAACTGCCATTCCGAGGCAGTGTGTACCAACACAGAGGGAAGCTATAAATGTTCGTGTAACTTAGGCTTCTTCGGCGATGGGACAATGTGTGTTGGTGGGATATGTGCATTATATCGTTGCAAATTCTAACATTAAATGATATTTCTATACACCACATGCAGGTATGTGTGAATCCACTGCCATATCGAAATGTGGAAATGATGGTAACTGTGGAAAAAGCGAATACGGCAGCCTTTGTTATTGCCACGAGTCCAAATGCTTAGGTACACAGTGACTTACACATAAAGTCTGCTTTAGAATTTACCTGTCTTTTTTTCTACAGGGGACCCGGGTATAAAGATAAGAATTGTTGATCAGGGTTTAGACTTCGTGAGCATTACTTGGTCCAGAAATGTTCAAGCGTATCTCAATTTCATCTATGACGTCAGTCTTTGGAGGGAAGGAACGTTAGTTACAAGTTACAGACATCTTCGCAACAAACGTGCAGCTTTCGGCAACTTACAACCCAACACACACTACGTGATCACTGTTGCAGGCAGAGGAACAAACGCCACCCACAACATAACTGTTTACACAGGTAATATTATATCGCAATATAATTTGCAAAACTTATAGCAAAACGTCAAATAAAGTAAAGCTCTTTATGTAAAGTTTGGTGTTCTTCAGACAATAGTACATTAATTAAAACATAAATGATGGCAATTTCATTTTGGCGATTTTAATTTGTCAGTTGTTGCACAACAAAAACCTTTTAACGGTTCTGCATCTAGAAAATAATAATAATTAGTTAGTAAATGATATTAAAACATCCACAGGAGTAACTACAAACAGCCCAACAATGAGCACAACCTACCAACCTTCCACCACCGCATCCCATCAAACCTCCCAACCAACAACTCCGCACACCACCCAGCGACCACCTGGGGACTGTATTGACAATCCCACTGCAAGGTAACTATGAAAATCTGGTTGACAGGTGTTGTACATTAAACATAAGTGGGAATTTTCTCTTTGTGCTGAACAAACAAATAATTATTTATCTGCGATTGGTTTCCAATGCTTGTGCTTTTTATTTTTTAATAAAAAATATTTTAAGGGAATACCGAGAAACCTACAAGGAGTGGAAAGCAGAATATCGAAAGTGGAAAAGTTGTTACCAGAATGTTCCGTAGATGATCTCGGCTTGCTGACAGCACTTTGGTGCGATTTGTAAATTCTTCTGCGCTTCTGTACAATAGCTTATTTGTAGTATACCAATCGATTTGGCACTAACAATACAAAGCCCACAGTATTTGCTTTTTGTTACTTCGCGTCATAAGATGCACATAATAAACTGCTTCTGCAAAACATTGTGTTTTCTATGAATCAACAAATACAGCAGAATTCTTCACAAAGACCACGACAGTTGTTGCTATCAATCGGTGATACCCGTTAAGTACATTCTAGATTGATTTCTGCATGTTGTGGGAATTATTAGCGGGAATTAGTACAAAGATAGTTAATTTCGAGGAAATGGTAAACACGAGTTAAATGAGTGAAGCCAAAATATTAATTATCAAAATAATAATGTACCTTATAGAGTTCAACGACACGGTCGCTTCACTATGGTCGGAATCGTAAAAAGAGAAAATCAGTGACTGTTCAGTAGAAAGTGATTTCAATTTTCGTTTGGTCCGAAAAACATAGAAATATTAATTTAGAAAAGCATGTTTGTGACCGCACAGGATAAGTTAATCTATTTTCGCCTCATTTAACACTGTTTTTTGTATAACGCACTGGGATTCGAACCCACGTTATTCGTGACCAAAATACCGTAAATGTTTCCACTCGATATGACTCGGGTGATTTTATCTTTGTTGCCAATCACTGACCTTGGAAAATTTGCCTGGCGTTCGATATGGCTACGAATAATGACGTCAGTGAATAAAGCCTCCGTACGAACGACATCGATAAATTGCCAACTTACTTCGCGCTTCGCCCTAGTTGCCAAGATAAAAATTATCCTTGGAAGCAGTTCATGGTAACGTTCATATTTTGTTATTTATGGCCCAATGTGACAAGTAATACCTTACACGTATATAGAACCTGATGAATCTCCTACTTTCTTACCATCGACCACTACTACAAGCATCGGTTGTGGTCCAGGATTTCGCCTCCAAAACTCATTTTGCATCGGTAAGTTGTGAATCATCCTGCAAAAGTGTCAGTACAGGCCTGGAAATGTGTTGTTTAGATATCGACGAATGTTCGCAGAACATGCACAACTGCCATCCCGATGCAGTGTGTACAACATAGAGGGAAGCTATAAATGTTCGTGTAACTTAGGCTCCTTCGGCGATGGGACAATGCGTATTGGTCAGTGAAACATTATATAAACTGCTGCGATTTTCAACAAAGCCAGTTTCTCTACCATTTTCAGGAATGTGTCCATCTACTGGTATTACGTATTGTGGATACAAAGGTATCTGTGGCCATACCGAATACGGCAGTCTTTGTTATTGCCTTTACCGCAACTGATGCACAAGGGTACAATTATGCAGACCTTCTCAACTTTACTGTATGTCACCTTAACTCTGTTTTCACAGGGGACCCGGGTATAACGATAAGCGACCACCTGTGGACTGTATTGACAATCCCACTGCAAGGTAACTACGTACTTTCTGGAAAATCTGGTTGACAGGTGTTGTACCTTAAAAATAACTTGGAATTTTCTCTTTGCACTGAACAACCAAATAATTAGTTATCTTCGATTGGTTTCCAATACTTGTTTTTTATATATATTAAAATATATATGATGTATAGATTTGGTTTCGTTTCATATTTTGTTATTATGTGTGGTTTATGTAGTTTGTATTTTAAGGGAATACCGAGAAACCTACAAGGAGTAGAAAACAGAATATCAAAAGTGGAACTGCTTCCACAAAAACTGTGATCCCACATGATTAAAACTAGAAAAGAGGCTGCAAGAACATTCCAGAAGAAATCGTTTCCAGTTATTTTTATAGATTTTCGCTTCAGAACGCACTTCCCTTTACATCCCGCGTTGGGATTCGAAACCGGGTTACTCTTGGCAACAATACCAATGAGGGTTTCTACGCGATATGGCTCGGGCGGCTTAATCTTTGTTGCCAAACACCGTCCTTGGAAGCTTTGTCTGTGGTTCGCTTTGGCTAGGCGGGTGTATTTCAAATAGAAGTCAATTCTCCATACTGTAGGTGAAATCCTACCTAAGTGTAGAGGTCATTTGTCATTCTGTTTGAGTAAAGGCTTAGTGTCCTCACGGCCCATGTTTTAACATCCTCTGCTAATGCTAGGGTCTTGTACAGTAAACTTTGCTTATTTCTGATTTGATTTGGCCGACAAACTCATCCGGATTATTACAAGCTTCGGGTTATTGCATACTCCGGATACACGTGTGTATGTTGTTTAGATCTTCTGAAACTAATTCTCTTTTGAACAGCGTTGCATACAAATATTGTAAGCGTAGGTATAGTACAATATCTCTAACAATCCAAAACCGCAACATGTTTGTAACTGGCTGATCTTCTGCAAAGAAAACGGCAACACGTGATTCCAAACCTTTACCAAAACGGATAGATGTTATATGTATACGCAGTAACCGACGTCACCAAAGAATCACATCAAGACACGCTGTTGTGGACTTTAACTAACATTCGTTTGTATTAAAACAGGCAATAACGAGAATAACGGCCATCGACAAATTTATGCAAAACCCTTGTCCGGAAATCGGGAAATTATTTGGAAATTGCTAATGCGTGTTTGAATAGGTGAACATCGCGTCCCCATCATGCGCCAACACAGCAACAAGCTGCTGTCCTGGATCAGGCAGCTTTGAAAACTGTTTACTACTCACAAGTATTTAGAATCGATCCCATACAAATGTTTATGGGTAACGATGCTAGTGATAGAGTAATAATCGTAACGTCGTACGCTAAAAGAATTTTTATAACAGTTGTATATGGGGTAAGTTGTTAGTTTTTTTAAGATTATTATTTGTTTTTGTGATTAAAATCCTAAAGACATAATATTTGTTATAGAATAACACGGGTATTAAATTCCCTTGCATCCCAAGCAGAATCGGTTTAAACAACATGAATACCATCTACCAACGACGGCAGCTCCTGATAAAATGCTGTGTTTCCACGAGTGGTGTTTATTCTCGGTAGGATTATTCCAAACATTGACGTCAGCGCGAGTAGTATGTTGTTTGTACAATCTATGCTCGAGTGTAAAGCAATCATAAATTCCCATAATTTTCAATGCATTATTTTTCCATTTATACAAGCAACATTGCACCCAAGTACATGCGTAGTTGGCTACAAGGAAAAATACACAGTACATTTACGGTCAACAACGTAGTGTATCTTAAAGTATGTGCGGAAATCCGTGATTTAAGTGGAATTTGCGATTAAAACGTACTAGGGATTTGTTGTTAAATTTCCTTGCATCCCAAGCAGAATCGATGCTCTTACTCAACCGAAATATAGCGCCAGTACCAGATAACATGGTTTGCATAGGTAATGTTAATTCTCGGTATGATTGCTCCAAAAATTGACGCCAGCGTGTTTTCGTGTTGTTGCACTCGATATGCTATTGTGTAAAGCATTTGGGAACAGGTAAAATATAGGCAACAGTGCTTTGCTGCAGTAAGGCTAAGGATCGATAACCAATGCAGGAAGGTTCAGTCAGTATTTTTATCTTTGTCATCACTTGCAAGGACACTTTTAGGTTGAAGTAGATTTGTTGCTCCCGCTGATGCAAAACTAACATATGAAGCTACTTGTCACAATAGCATGTGTCATTATCCTTGCAAGTTTGGTTCAAGGTGCGATTACGATGATGTAAATTATTCAACACAAAAATGTGTGCAAAAAATGACTTTTCCAAATCCAATAAGTTTCACCTTTAGGATTCAACGCAGTTCATGTTCAAGGACTAATAAACTGTAAAAACGTTTGTCATAGTTTGGACTGCAAGCAAACGTTTTTGTCTCAATAAATATACTGCAGTATGCATAAACTTATATTAGTGGAAAAAATATATATGTAGGAATTCTTGTTCTATTTAACATTCAAATAATCATTAAAAGTGACGCGTGCAATATTTTTGTTGCAGTGTATGCAGGCACAAACCAACAATGCAAAGAACAGGATTGTGGCCGTTTGTGTCGTGGTAATTTATGCATGGTTGATAATGCAATTCTTAAATATTAAATTTTTGTGTTTTTAGTTTGTAAAAACTCGTCTCTAATGATAAAATGTCCCAGCGATACCAGAATCAAAGTAAATTCTGGTTTCTACGGACGGAAACGTCCATACTCAAGGTAAGTGTAATTTAATTTAGTCAGATAAATTTTGATTTTGAAACGTTTTATCAACAAAACCAGATGACAAAAGCCGAACAGTATTCACCTCGCAACAACTTGTATAATTGTCTGTAGCTGTAGAAACTTATGCATTTTCTCTGATTTCATTTCAGGGTTTGTGATTCAACATCTCCTGATGGAAACACAAATTGCGAACAACAAAGATGTGAGGAAAAACTGAAAACACTTTGTAACAACAAAACACAATGTACTCTGTCGGAAAGTTACTTTCTTCCTGCCTGCGATCCTTGTGTTGGAACCGAAAAATATATCGAAGTTGATTATACTTGCGTTAGAAATACAAGTATGATTAATTTGAAAACATTGCTTACTAATAATATAAAAATTTGTAATTTAAAACATTCTCCACAATATAGTTTGTTCATCACGACTTTCTGCAAAGTTTGACCTTCTTACTTGAGATGATAAACAATAACTGGCTTTAAGTCACTTCATACTTTCAAAATTCAAATATATTGCAATCCACTCAAAATACTTTGTTTGTTTTGCAATTGTTTCTAGATGTCAGCGACACGAGTGACACCTGCTGGCAAAATGGAAGCAAACGTCACTGCATCAGTGAGGGCATATTATAGGATGTATTGCTTGGCTTCTCGATAGGCACAGTACTATGTCAATGCACAGAAACTGAATTAATATTATTTTATACTTTTTAATAAATTCGCACTGACACTAATCGTCTGCCATTCTTTGTGAGTAATTTTGGACTGTGTACATTGAAATTTGATTTTAATGCATGTGACATTGTCAGTTCCATTAACGAAAAAGGCGTTTTAAATGTTTCTATCATTATTGTTTTTGTGCTAATTTTTCTGTACTTGTACTAAAAGAAGTTTACAAAAAGGCTTTGTTACGATCAGTTTGTCAAGGCAGCAAAGAAATGCTTCTCTGTTCAGAGGATAAGGTTATTGAGGTGGAATCTGCTTTCTACGGAAGGAAGAAACCCTACACAGTGTACGTAAAACAGTGTCCTGCATTTAGACCCGGTGCAGATTCCTTCTTTTTAGGGTCGTGGAATCGTTAGAGTAAAATAATGGAAAGTATTTAAATAACTGCACAAATGTATCAACATAGCAAATGCAATGTAAACACAGACTTAATGACTTAGATGTTGTTAATTAATGGTTTAGTTGGCACCTACATTTTAGCGTCACAAACAACACAAAAACTCTTTCTTTTTGTAGATATTGCTCCGAAAGGAAGTGCCAGCGATCAAAGGAAAATATGAATTGCAACGCGAATCACTCATTTAAAAAAATCAAGTCATTTTGTCATCACAGGTCATCATGCAAACTGAGAGCATTCAATAGAATATTTGGCAACCCTTGTAAACACACTCATAAGTATATTGATGTGAAGTTCAAATGCAAACCATGCGAAGGTAACAAACCAAGAAAGCAAATGTTGCGCAATTAACACATTTATCAGACTAAAATTAGAATCCGCCTGCACCAAGTAAAAACAGATATCCTGCAAAGCATAAACATGCTTTCGTTATTAATAGCAACATTTCCCAGTACTGAAACCCGAGCTTAGGCGTACACAAGTTTGTTGTTTGAAACATCTTCAGTTTTTTCTTAAATGTTTTGACTTTGCAGTTTTAAGATTTAAAATTCTGCTGTTGTTGAGGGGTTAATGATGACAAACGTTTTGTTGTTTTTGTGCTACGTCTTTTTCCCATAGATCCATCATGCCGAAAGAAAAAACAACTGGTACAATTAGAGGACAAAAACCTAGACGTACTCCGAGATTTCAAGGAAACCAATTCTTTCTACGAGTCAGAATCAACTATGGCTAAGGCTTTTCGAGTTGAAGAAGTGTTGGCTGGAAACGCAAAACCGTTCCTCCGATTCGATTCCGTGGAAGTAAAACTACACAAACTCTTTAACCAAACCGACTTTGCCATCGCATTAACTCTACTAAATGTAAGCTTGGAAGAAAAGGAAATTTTTAAGAACGAATCATCCCTTATAACGACCGCAAATTTCACCGACGTCTTCGCCCTCAATGATCTTCCGTTGCTCGCCATCACAGTAAGTGACTTGGACACAGGACTTGTCACACAGGCTGGAGTAAACTTCTCCATGGCATTCCCGAGCAACCTGAGTTTTCAATCAGAGATGATGCCTAAGTTTAATGAAAAATCAAACGACAGCCAAGTTTCGTTTCACAAGTTCGAGTGGATTTGTACTTTTATCGATTTTGAAACTCAGAGCTTTTCAAACGAAGGTTGCCAGAAAACAGCGACATTAAACGATTCGAGGTTGACGTGTTCGTGTAATCATACAACAATCTTCAGCATCCTCCTCGCTGTTGATGCTGTTTACCTCCCACCGCATGTTAAGGTCAGGAAAATTTAAATTGTCACAAACACATTTCGGTAAACAGTTCCGAATGTTCAACTGAAAGTTAATTTGGAAAGGTTGTGCGTATTAAGGATATTTTCGCTACGATATTCTTATCATGTGCAAGTACAATGCAAAATCCATCAAAATGGATTCTACATTGTAAACCATCACGAAAACTTCTATAGATTTTTTACATGCATTTTACAGATAATGTCGTACATCACTGGAGGAATATCGTCCTTCTTCCTCATCATCACCATCATTACGATCTTCAAAGTCCGCAAGAAAGTTTTCAACGACCGCACTTTTATCCAAATCAACCTGGCGCTCGCCCTTCTTCTCTTCCATGCATTTAATCTGACTCACGAAGCCGCAGTGTTAAACCCACAGCTGTGTGAGGTGCTGGCTGTATGCTTGCATTACTTCCTGCTGTCTTCAGGTGAAATTATGACGTAAACGTATGCTGTCTTTCTCGTCTGAACAGTCTATAGCGTTAGACCAAGAAGTTGATTCAAATATACTTAGGATTCTTTTGTAATTTATCAGTACATATATTAAATGCATTGTTCAATTTAGCATGGACTTATTTTCCTCCACATAATTTCTACAATAAGCAAAGTGGAGCCAATAATATGAATTGTGTATAAGCTGCAGACACCTTTTAGGTCGAAACAGTAGCCATCTGTCTGCAGCTTATACACAATTTCTATAATGTTCAATAACAACCCATTTTGACAGTGTTCTGGATGTTGGTGGAAGGCCTGACACTTGCTATGAAAACATCAAGCAAGGCCCTTCAATTTTCCGCCATCAAGAGTTTTCAAATCAACGTAGGAAGATTGGTGGTCGGTTGGGGAATTCCCGTTATCATCGTGGCCGTCACAGCTCTCCTAGGTTTCATATTTTTGCCTCCTTACCTCACACCGAGTGTTGTCTACCAAGCAGGCTTTCAAACGCCAAAATACGAGTACACACGTCGCTGCTTCCTCAACCATCAATCACATCTCTTCTACTGGACGGTGATTGGTCCGATTTGCTTCTGTGCCGCAGTCAACTTGTTGGTCTTGATCCACGTGGCTGTCTTCAGTCTCCGTCTAAGGTGCAGGAAACCACGACCTGCGCATCGAATGTCAAACGCTGAGGTTCTGAAGCGTATGATGCTACCAGAGGTGGCTCACGTGGCAAAGATGTTGCTTCTGTTGATCCCAGTCACAGGAATTCCTTTAGTGATTGGAATTTTCGTAGGTAACTATCAAATTTTGGATCATTTTCAATTTTCATAAGCTTTTAACACAAACGAATTCCGAATTTTTGAACTGAGACTATTTAAAACCAACATTTTGCTTTACAGGTATTGGTTCGACTGAAAGCAATGTGATTTTCATGTACACCAACTTGGCAGTGAATGGGTTGCAAGGATTCTTTATATTTCTCGTATATTGCGTTATGTCGGTGGAAGTAAGAGAAGCAGTTGGAACAACTTTTTCCAGCATTCAATTCAGCATCAACTAAAAGAAACACTTCATTGAAACTTACAAAGGAAACTCTTTGATTTTTCATTTGCTGTATCCTCAACAGACAGAAAACAGAAACCGCTTAATAATTCCTATTTGCAAAGTCATATTAATAACAGCACAAGTATCTTGATGATGTGTCCAAACACTTTACCTTTTCCAAATATTGTATGTTTATCAGCTTTCAGAAAACGAATGTCTTTTGAAACCCATACCTTGCTTATACACTTGTTTACCACACCGGGATTTGAACACGGGATATCCTGGCCACGAATCTTATGCAACTACTGGCTCTTGTAGCTCTCGTACACGAGTAGTGTTCAAACCACTTAAAGTGTAAATCACTGAATAATGGAATTTAGTTTAGTTTATCTTTGATAATTGTAAAATTTTACTACATAAGTCATTGAAAAATAAGTGATTTATGCAAAAGTGTGATTCAATGTAAAAAGCCATGCTAAATTTTCACTTCCTATTTTACCAGATTTGTTTTTTATTTATTTTTGTGCCTGTGTATTGTAACATACGTCACAGAAACCAGTGTTTGTATTGCGTAATGTTTTGCGTGTGTAACATACGTCACAGAGGCCAGCGCTTGCATAATCCCACAATGTGACCCAAATCATTGAGCCATCGAATATTCTCGAGTAAAGTGATTCATTCAACATCCTGTTTACCACATAAAATGTTCTCCTATGCTTATGTCACATCACACCTATGTTCTTGTATTATATTACTTCAAGCGCCTCATGATATCACGTGACATTATTGACCAATCAGCTCTCATACTGGAGAGCGTTAAAAAGCCCAGGTTAGACCGGTAAATTCATTCTAATTCTAATCCACCCTAATTCATTCTATTTGATTCTATTTGATTCTACTTGATTCTATCGTATTACTGTTACACTGCTAATATTACTGAGACTCTACAAGCTATTCGCCGGCTTGGGATTTGTTCCCATAGCCTGATAATAAACTGTTTATTTGGAATCAGCGGTTTGCTGGTGAGAACGAGGCAGAAGCAGATTTAACAATCGAAGAGACTCAATTCGCGCTCAAGCCATCGAGACACTGTTAAATATCTCTGAGACCCTTAGAGTTATTTACAGTATGTAATAAATTCAATCGCCTTAATTTCATTTGTATCGCAGTTGTTCATACTGCGCTTGGTTTATCTTTGCCGTGTGAATTTTTGACTTGATTTGCATATGAGAAGTTTCTTTCGAAATTTTTGACAAATAAACGGAGACAGGTTTTCTTTTGACAAATTACTTGATGTAGCAAGTTGCTCACGTGATGCTCTTTGGTTTCGTGCCTATAAGTTTAAAAATTAATCATAACAATAAAAGTTCGGATGTTTTCATATTTGCGTCGTGATTTTAGTTTTATTGGATCAGGATTATAGGCAGATTTGAACGGAGATTTTGCACACACGATGTTGTCATGACAATAGTTCGTTTTTTTGTAGTGATGGTGCTTGGAATGTCGACGTCATGGCGTTTCGTGACTTCTTTATCAAGTACTTCTAAGTACATCTATAGATGAAAATAGATGGATTCCTACCGTTACTTGCATGACATTATAGATCAAAACGGCACCAGTTCTGCAATAACGGATAGAGTAATGACTGGTATTAATGGGTAGCGATGCTAATGATGCAGTAATAATCGTAACGTCTGCTAAAATCTTTTTTATAACAGTTGTAAGGGGTTTGTTGTTAGTCTTTTTAAGATTATTATTTGTTTTTGTGATTAAAATCCTGAAGACAGAATATTTGTTATTGATTAACACAGGTGTTAAATTCCCCTGCATCCCAAGCACAATCGGTTTAAACAGCACGAATATCATCTACCAACGAAGGCAGTACCTGATAACATGTTTTGTTTCCATGGGTGGTGTTTATTCTCGGTAGGATTATTCCAAACTTTGACGTCACAAGTTGATCACGGTTGCGTTACATGGCAAAAAAACAGGAAATAGTGTTTTGATTTGTTTTTTTATCTTCATAACATATTTTAAAATAATGTAGGCTACTTACAGCAGTAGCTCAAACGCGAAAATGAACTGGCAGAAGATAAACCTTTTCAACAAACCAAGGACGTGGAGATTTCGCTAAAAAGATACTGCTGGTCATTAATGATACAAATCCAGTAAACTTAAACGATTTTTAAGCACAATCCAATTAACACGAGTATCGATAAAACAACAGGGTTATCGAGGAAGACACTTATTTGTGAATATCCTATAAAAATTCACTGTCTTGCATAGGATCGCAGGCGCAGTGTCGCTGGAAGGTAATTGGTTGCAACAACTATAAATGCTTTTACTTTTTCAAGCACAATTTTCCATCATTTTTAATGTAAAGTTTGTTTGTTTATTTCCATTTATACAAGCAATGTTGCGACCAACTACATACGTAGTTAGCCTGTTACATATACCAAAACATACACAGTATATTCAACAACGTAGTGTATCTTCAAGTATGTGTGGAGATCCATGATTTAAGTGGAATTTGCGATTAAAACGTACTAGGGTTTTGTTGTTAAATTTGCTTGCATCCCTAGCAGAATCGATGCTCTCACTCAAACGAAATATAGCGCCAGTACCAGATAACATGGTTTGCATAGGTAATGTTAATTCTCGGTATGATTGCTCCAAAAATTGACGCCAGCGTGTTTTCGTGTTGTTGCACTCGATATGCTATTGTGTAAAGCATTTGGAAATAGGTAAAAAATAGGCAACAGTGCTTTGCTGCAGTAAGGCTAAGGATCGTTAACCAATGCAGGAAGGTTCAGTCAGTATTTTTATCTTTGTCATCACTTGCAAGGAAACTTTTAGGTTGAAGTAGATTTGTTGCCTCCGCTGATGCAAAACTAACATATGAAGCTACTTGTCACAATAACATGTGTCATTATCCTTGCAAGTTTGGTTCAAGGTGAGATTACGATGATGCGAATCATTCAACACAAAATGTGTGCAAAACTTTGCTTTTTCAAACCCAATAAGTTCGATCTTAGGATTCAACGCAGTTCATGTTCAAGGACTAATAAACTGTAAAAACGTTTGTAATAGCTTGGACTGCAAGAAAACGTTTTTGTCTCAATAAATATACTGCAGTATGCATAAACTTATATTAGCGGAAAAAATATATAGGAATTCTTGTTCTATTTAACATTCAAATAATCACTAAAAGTAACGCTTGCAATATTTTTGTTGCAGTGTATGCAGACACAAACCAACAATGCGAAGAACGAGATTGTGACCATTTGTGTCATGGTAATGTAATTTATGTATGGTTGGCAATGCAATTCTTACAATAAAATTTTGGTGTTTTTAGTTTGTAAACACTCGTTTCTAGAGATAACCTGTCTCAATGATACCAGAATCAAAATAAATTCTGGTTTCTACGGACGGAAACGTCCATCCTCAGAGTAAGTGTAATGTAAGTTATTCAGATAAATTTGATTTTGTTAGTTCAAGCAACAATGCCTGTTTAATTGTGATTCCTGCAATAACGTTGTTTCAACAAAACCAAATGATAAACATCGAACAGTATTTACCTCGCAATAATTTGTATAATTGTCTGTAGCTGGGAGCACTAATGTATTTTCTCTGGTTCTATTTCAGGGTTTGTGATTCAACAGTAACTTATGAAGACACAAACTGCGAACAAACAGTATCGGAGGAAAAACTAAAAACTCTTTGTGACAACAGAACACAATGTACTCTGTCGGAAAAAAACTTTCTTCCTGCCGATCCTTGTGAAGGAACAGATAAATATATCGAAGTTAATTATACTTGCGCTGGAAATACAGGTAAGTTTAGTACAAAACACAAAAATTTGTGATTAAAAAAAATTCCACATAATTTAGTTTGTTCATCACGACTTTCTGCAACCTCTGACGTTTTTACTTGAGATGATATAATTAGTTTTTAGTACAATAACTGACTTTAAGTCCCTTCATACTTTCAAAATCAAAATATATTGCATTCTACTCAAAATATTTTTGTTTTCTTTGCCATTGTTTCTAGTTATCGGCGACACGAGTGACACCTGTTGGCAAAACAGAAACAAACATCACTGCATCAGTTAGTGAAATGACCCCTCGAGTTGCTTTGCATGACAAAACAGATTTAAAACAATTATTTATCTAACGTATTCCAAATAAAATATTTCTGTTTCAATGCATAAGGCAATTTGGCAATATGATTAACAATAAAAAATGTTTCTAACATTATTGTTTACGCACTAATGTTACAAAGTTTACATAAAGGCTTTGTTGCAAACAGTTTGTCAAGGCAGTAAAAGAACGCTTGACTGTTCAGAGAATGAGGTCATGGAGGTGGAATCTGCTTTCTATGGAAGGAAACAACCCCACATAGAGTACGTAAAACATTTTCCGGCATTTAGACCCGGTGCAGATTCGTTCTTTTTAATCGTGGGGGGATCTTTTCAGGAAAATAATGGAAAGTATTTAAATAATACTGCAAAGTGATAAAATGCATCAACATAGCCTATGGGGTGCGGAACAGTGCCAGTCAAAAACCAATTTACACAGCAATGTAAACACACAGTCTTAATAACGTAGATGTTGTTAATAAAAGATGAATTTGGCACCTAAATTTCAGTGTCACAAAGAATACAAAAACCCTTTCATTTGTAGATATTGCTCGGAAAGAAGGTGCCGACAGTCCATGGAAGATACGAATTGCAGCGCCGAACACTCATATGATAAAATCAAGTCAATTTGTGAACACAAGTCATCATGCAAACTGGGAGCATTCAGTACGATATTTGGCAACCCTTGTAGAGGCATTCTGAAGTATATAGATGTGAAGTTCAAATGCAAACCATGCGAAGGTAACAAATCAAGACAGTAAATGTTGCGCAATCAATACATTTATCAGAAAAAAACTAGAAGCCGCCTTTACCTAGTAAAAGCAAATGTGCGGCAGAGCAAAAACATTAATTCGCTTTAATGGCAACATTTCCCAGTACTGAAACCCGAGCTAAGGCGTACACAAATTTATTGTTGGAAACACTTTGCGTTTTTTTAAATTATTAACACTTTGCAGTTTTAGAATTTCAAATTTTTGAAGGTTTTATTGTGACAAACATTTCATTGTTTTTGTGCTACGTCTTTTTCCCATAGATACATCATGTCGAAAGAGAAAACAACTGGTAAAACTAGAGGACAAACATCTAGACGTACTCCGAGATTTCAAGCAAACCAATTCTTCCTACGAGTCAGAATCAACTATGGCTAAGGCTTTTCGAGTTGCAGAAGTGTTGGCTGGAAACGCAAAACCGTTCCTCCGATTCGATTCCGTAGAAGTAAAACTACACAAACTCTTTAACCAAACCGACTTTGCCATCGCATTAACTCTACTAAATGTAAGCTTGGAAGAAAAGAAAATTTTTATCAACGAATCATCTCTTATAACGACCGCAAATTTCACAGAAGTCTTCGCCCTCAATGATCTTCCGTTGCTCGCCATCACAGTAAGCGACTTGGACACAGGACTTGTAACACAGGCTGGAGTAAACTTCTCCATGGCATTCCCGAGCAACCTGAGTTTTCAATCAGAGATTATGCCTAAGTTTAATGAAAAATCAAACGACAGCCAAGTTTCGTTTCACAAGTTCGAGTGGATTTGTGCTTTTATCAATTTTGATACTCAGAGCTTTTCAAACGAAGGTTGCCAGAAAACAGCGACATTAAACGATTCGAGGTTGACGTGTTCGTGTAATCATACAACAATCTTCAGCATCCTCCTCGCTGTTGATGCTGTTTACCTACCACCACATGTTAAGGTCAGAAAATTTTAAATTGACACAAACACATTTCGGTAAACAGTTCCGAATGTTCAACTGAAGATTAATTTGGAAAGGTTGTTTGTATTAAGGGTGGTTTTCGCTCCGATATTCTTATCATGTGCAAGCACGGATAATTTAAACATCAAAATGGATTCTGCATTGTAAACCATCACGTGAAATTCTATAGATTTTTTACATGCATTTTACAGATAATGTCGTACATCACTGGAGGAATATCGTCCTTCTTTCTCATCATTACCATCATTACGATCTTCAAAGTCCGCAAGAAAGTTTTCAACGACCGCACTTTTATCCAAATCAACCTGGCGCTCGCCCTTCTTCTCTTCCATGCATTTAATCTGACTCACGAAGCCGCAGTGTTAAACCCACAGCTGTGTGAGGTGCTGGCTGTATGCTTGCATTACTTCCTGCTGGCTTCAGGTGAATTTATGACGTAAACTGTCTTCATGTGACTGATTACCTCGTTTGAACAGTTAATACCGTTAGACCAAGCAGTAGAATAAATTCACACATAGGACTCTTTTGTAATTTATCAGTACATATATTAAATGTAGTTTTCAATTTTGCATAGAGTTAATTTCCTCCACACTATTTCCACAATGTACAATAATAACCCAATTTCACAGTGTTCTGGATGTTGGTGGAAGGTATCACACTTGCTATGAAAACGTCAACCAAGGCCCTTCAATTTTCCGCCATCAAAAGTTTTCATATCAACGTGGGAAGATTGGTGGTCGGTTGGGGAATTCCCGTTATCATTGTGGCTGTCACAGCTCTCCTAGGTTTCATATTTTTGCCTCCTTACCTCACACCGAGTGTTGTCTACCAAGCAGGCTTCCAAACGTCAACGTACGGGTACACACGTCGCTGCTTCCTCAACCATCAGTCACATCTCTTCTACTGGACGGTGATTGGTCCGATTTGCTTCTGTGCCGGCGTCAACTTGTTGGTCTTGATCCACGTGGCTGTCTTCAGTCTCCGTCTAAGGTGCAGGAAACCACGACCTGCGCATCGAATGTCAAACGCCGAGGTCCTGAAGCGTATGATGCTACCAGAGGTGGCTCACGTGGCAAAGATGATGCTTCTGTTGATCCCAGTCACAGGAATTCCTTTAGTGATTGGAATTTTCGTAGGTAATTACTAAATTTTGGATCATTTTCAAAAAAAATGATCATTTTCAAAGCTTTTAACACAAACGAATTCCGAATTTTTGAACTGAGACTATTTAAAACCAACGTTTTGCTTTACAGGTATTGGTTCGACTGAAAGCAACGTGTTTTTCATGTACACCAACTTGGCAGTGAATGGGTTGCAAGGATTCTTTATATTTCTCGTATATTGCGTTATGTCGGTGGAAGTAAGAGAAGTAGTTGGAACAACTTTTTCCAGCATTCAGTTCAGCAGCCACTAGAATAACCACATTATTGCGTCCAAAGAAACCTGTAATTTTTCTATTATTGTATCCTCAACAGACAGAAAACATAAACCGCTCAATAATCCCCATTTGCAACGTCATATTAATAACAGCATAAGTATCTTGATGATGTGTCCAAACACTTCACTTTTTCCAAATATTTGTTTCATAAAACGAATGTGATTTTTTTATCCCGTCCCTTGTTTATACTTTTTTTACCACACCTGGATTTGAACCCAGGATATCCAAGCCACAAATCTTATCTAACCAATGGGTTCTTGTTGAGTGTAGCTCTCGTACACGACTAGTGTTCAGGCCACTTAAAGTGCAAATCACTGAATAATGGAATTTAGTTTATTTGATCTTAATTAAAAAAATTGTAAATAAGTAATTTATGCAAAAGTGTGATTCAATGTAAGAAGCCATGCTACAGTGCTTTGGTAATAGTTTTCACTTGCTATTTTACCAGATTTGTTTTTATTTACTTTTGTGACTGTGTATGTAATAAATTTAGTTGCTTTAATTTCATTTGTATCGCAGTTGTTCATACTGCGCTTGGTTTATCTTTGCCGAGTGACTTTTTTTGACTTGATTATGTATATGTGAGGTTTCTTTCGCAATTTTTGACAAATAAACGGAAACAGGTTTTCTTTTGACAATTGCTTTTTGTTGTCTTTTTGACCTCTCTATGCTCGTGTGTAAATTATTTGTGTACAGGTTGATCTCGGTTGCGTTACATAGCAAAAAACAGGCAGCAGTGTTTTGTTACAGTATGGCTGAGGATCGATAACAAATGCAGGAATATTAAACAATATGTCCGACGGCACTTCTTGCACGCACAAACCTTCTACTTGCAATTGCGATTGATTCCTCAATTTATTGGCATAAAACTATACGGCATTCAACGGACGTTGTTTTCCTCGCTTTTTTCATGTTTCTAGTTGTCGGCGAAAACTGATAAAACAAAATATCGCTTAGTGACAAGAAAACAACTGTTACAGTTTGCCGATCACGGCTGTCTGCAAATTCTGCACTTGTTACTTGAGATTATACAATCGATAGTTTCAAAAACGGTATAGGCATGTGTATACATGCAGTGCTCCAGTCATAAGTTGATGTTTTCTTTGTAATTGTTCTAGTTGTCAGAGGAACGAATTACACCTGTTGGCAAAATGGAAACAAACATGACTGCATCAGTGAGCGAATTAACCCTCGAGTTGCTTTGTTATACCATAACATATTTAAAACATCTAAAGTATTGTAAAATAATATATTTCTACTTCAATGCATAAGGAAATTTGGCAATATGATTAAAAAAACACATGTTCCTATCATTATTGTTTATGTACTAATGTTACAAATGTACGTAAAGATTTTGTTACAAACAGTTTGTCAAGGCAGTGAAAGAACGCTTGACTGTTCAGAGGATGAGGTTATTGAGGTGGAATCTGCTTTATATGGAAGGAAAGAACCCTACACAGTGAACGAAAAACAGTGCCCTGCATTATTATGCCATGTTATGGTCAACTTTTTACTGAAAAAAATAGGAAAATATTTCTCAAGATTTCCTGATGAGTACAGAGAAAAAAACGATTACTGCGTAGCCTTAAAAGCTTAACCTTTGTTAAAACAAGTGTTGAGTTGTTATCTGAATTTTTGTGTCGTTAATAGTTTTTAGATATTGCTCCAATCGTAGCAGTCAACAGTCAAAGGAAAATACGATTTGCAGCACCGAAAACTCATATGAAAAAATCAAGTCAATTGGGATCATTCAATGCAATATTTGGCAACCCTTGTAGACGCACTAAGAAGTATATTGATGAAGTGGAGTTTCTTTCGTAATTTTATAGAAAATAAACGGAAATGTTTGCATTTCTTCTTACAAAGGACTTTAAGTTTCAGGTTGTCCACGTGATGCACCTTGGCATTGGACCTACAAGTTCTTGCTTGTGTCGATAGTGAAGCAAACGTCGTTTAACTGAATTATTGGCTTGTTGAGCCTTCCCGTATTACTGTTCTAGCATACACATTTTTCAATAGAATTTTTTTGGCCCAAACATAAAACCATCTACCAGTAAGGTGGCCAATATGAGTTCCCAGTAGGGTTTTATTTTTTAGTTCAACCCTTTACCTTACACCCTACAAGATTAGTTTAGTATATTGTGTTAACTACTGTATAGTTGCAAGGCATGATCCCAATTGCTTCTCGGAATTGACACGTAATAAATATGATCTACAAATGCGTTGGCTAAATATTGTGGTTGGTTGAATGTGATATTTTTTGTTGTTCACTATTTTACTTTCCTATCCAGCGTTTGATTAAATTTATGTTACCTCCGCCGAATACATCTTGTTTCAACCAGTACCGGTAAGTGTACCGGTATTTTCTGCCACGTATGCTTTTCTTGACGACAGAATATTTTTAGGATTTAATGTAAAAGTTATATTTTATTGTTTGTAATGCGATGGGTAGATTGTATTTTTATTCACACAGAGAAATTGACTCTTGCTATGGCGGCTTTTAGTACGTAACACGTTTGTACAAACCGTACTTGACTGTACTTGTAGCATGTTGGTTTTGATCAAAGTATTTTGGTTTCGCTAACTTTCTGGGTAAGATTTGCTCGGAATGATTGAAGCTTCATAAATTGCTGTAATGCCATATACGTAGTGAAAGAAACGTGTTAAAAGTGTTCACTTAAAAAAAACTTCAGTGCGTTGCATATCAATCAGTGTGACACGTTATGACAGTTCGTTAAGTATAGGTACACTAAAAATTCTAAGTGAATAGAAAACAAAACATCGTTTGAACTTGTGTAACCCGAAAAGCTGCCACAGCATCAAATGTCTCACGCAATCTCTCGGTCCAATCGAAACCGGCTTCCAATGTATTCATAATTTGACGTTTGCATGTCCCGTTCTTATCCGAACTTGAATTTTAACTCAATTCTTCTTCGGCCCAATTTCAGTGATCAAGTAGTCGTTCCTTCTGTAGTTGGTTGTGCACCTGTGTCTTTGTCTGCTTTTGGAGACTTGTACAAAAAAAGACTGATTGAGTAGCAAGCAGCCCCGCACACCTGTGGATCGAATAAATTAAAATAAACTCATTTTTTGTAACTAGTGATCGTGATCATTTACAGAAATATATGCGGTATTACGAGGCCAGACGCCAGTTTGAGTTTGGCAGGTCAGCAAAAGCAATAGTAATGCAAGACCAGACTCAGATAGAGTTAGACTTGAGAAACTGAAATGACCTAAGCCAAACTATATGCGTATCTCAGTGAGCAAGCTTAATTCTCAGTCCCAAAAGTAATAACACGACTGCATGTGATTGTTAACTAGAAAAAAACTTTAGCTCCAAATTAAGTTACCTTGTGAAAGAGGATGACCAGAAACAGGTAAAACGCCATCTTATCGTTGAAGTACATCCTGCAGGAGGATCCTTCCTCTCCTTCCGTCCTCCACACCGAACAAGCCAGATCCAACACTTGACCGACAATTATGGGAATGGGGATTCCCCCTATTGCACGGTTTAGTATCCACTGGAAGATTTGAAACGTTTGCAAGTGTTAACCTTTGCACGCTTCGAAAGCAGCAAAAAAACTATTTATGCTATAGCTCTACGGATTACTTCGGAGCTTAGTACGTAGTACGTTAAGATGTATGGATTGCAGTTTAAAATTGATGTTAAAAAAACAGTGCATAGTGTGGAATTTCGAATGATCCAAGCGACTACACAGAAAATTTTTGTTCTGTGAAAGTATTAGCAGCACAACATACCTGCACTCCGACCGCTAGAGACCGCAAGTCGAATGGGACAATCCGAACAATGATCTAAAAATGGCACATGATATGACGCAAAACACTTTAAAGTCGCTCTCAGACTTGTTTGTTTCGGAAAACTTTTAACTTACTGCACACAGAAGTTCGATGATGGTAAAAGTTTAAAATTACAATTGATTATTATACAGTACACGCTTTTGTTCGTTATTTAGGATAATTTAAACCAGGTCAAGTCTAGCGAAACATAATAAAGAATGACAAACAGTACACACGTGGTGGGAACAACACAAGGGACTCGTGCCAAATTTGACAGGCCAATAGTTGGAAATTGCAGGCGAGAAACATTACGCTGTTTCGCGTATTCTGTTACATCGGGAGCAGTGCTAGGCACATCCCGCTCTATTTGAGGGCTTCACTTTACCAGAAAGACAAAAGTGTGTCTTTAATCGATCAGTAAAAAAAATATTGTGACGCGCAACTCTCATTTCAGTTGTTCATCATCAGTGCTTCCCAACCAGTGGGTGGCGACCCATTGGTGGGTCACGAAGCTAGTTCAAGTGGGTCGCGAATTATTTCTAAATGTTACAGTTTTTTATTAGATCACGAAAATTGCATGTGTATACATTGTTTCTTTTCTTATTAAAATATTTTTCATTCGTTTGGTCATATCTCATTGTGGGTCGCACAACAAAACTTGCATTAAAAGTGGGTCGCGAACTGAAAAAGGTTGGGAAGCACTGATCTAAGGTGCAGATTCTGCAATTCTTCGTAACTAACTTAAGGTCAGATGTGATCACAAATATCAATAGTTTCTAAACAGTCGTTACCTGCAAGTTTGGCGTCCAACACATCATCGTTGAAGCAACCAAAAGAAAGAAAACGACCAAAAAAGGTGCCATATTTTTACATTTGTTGTTGGAACATTTTCCCATCCTGGCCGTTCCCACTTGCCCAGAGTGTCCAACAATACACGAACATTCGGAAAAATTTGTCTGCAAAGATGCATTAACAAATATACTCTTTATTCCGTTTTTTTGGCAAGTTTGCAAAGGGCATTTTATTTCGATTAAGGTTTTAAAAAAAATGGAAAATTTTCACCATATATGTAAAAAATGGTTATTAGAAGCACTACATTCGTTGAAGCTGGCCATACTTTGGATTTTTGGTAATACGGAATAGCTTGTAGTTAATAAATGCCAAGTAATTTATCAGTAATGATATGTCGGTAACTTTTACCGGACAAACGACATTACGTCCACACCTCACTGACGTAGTCGCTGCAGCCAGCGAAGCATGACGAAAAGTACGTCACGTTATCGCTTCCGCACACTGGTCTGTACTCGTCAGTACTGCACAGGCATCCGCTGTTGCATATCGAAGAAAAGTTGGACGAAGATATCGCGGTGCTGTTTGCGTAAGGTACAGTTGCTCCAGCAAACTCTTGTTTAAAAATAACGATGATTGAGTAGCCATATTACCAAAATTCTTTATGTATATAGCGCTCGTTTTACAGTTTTAAGTCTAAAAGTATGCTTTACAAACCCTACATCCTTCTGCGATTAAATTCCAATTATAAAATACATACGTCTACCTTTGTCAACAATGGATCCTCGTTTTACAGTTTTAAGTCTAAAAGTATGCTTTACAAACCCTATATCCTTCTGCGATTAAATTCCAATTATAAAATGCATACGTCTACCTTTGTCAACAATGGATCCTCGTTTTACAGTTTTAAGTCTAAAAGTATGCTTTACAAACCCTATATCCTTCTGCGATTAAATTCCAATTATAAAATGCATACGTCTACCTTTGTCAACAATGGATCCTTACCTTGGTTTGGGCATCTGAGAAAAAATATGAATCCACAAGCCAACGCAACAATTGTGTTCAATAGACAGAACCTTAACATTCCCGGCACTTTTAGTTCAGCCTTTGACACGATGCCGCCTCCGAGAATCATTCCAATAGCTCCGGCAACGATGACAACAGAGCCTAAAACAGAACCGAAGTATTTAATTTTCGTTGCAGGATATGTTTTTGTAACTGTGAAACAAATCTCAGTGCATAAGTTTCTTACGTAATCAGCAAGGTCGAAGAGTTTTGTAACAGTGTTTATTTTGATATGACTACCTCAAAAAGTTTCGCTGAAACTTTCTTAATCATAGTGCAAGTATTCAAGAAACCAGCACCATTCATTAAAATTATTTAACTTGTATGTGGCACCAAGGATCATGCAAAAGTTTCTCAGCGCTGACCATCAAAACAAGGAGACTTGTACTTTGATTGAATCAAACCGCCAGATAGGAAACTGCAAGCCGCACATAAATTTATCAATTCATTTCAGTTTAACGTCAGTTAAAAGGACTAAATCAAATATATAAAATCAACTACAACGATTACACGTATGTTCCTACCTAAACACACAGATGCTTGTGTCGGTGTCAGTCCGTACATTGATTCCAGAAACTTTGGCGTGAATGCAGAGAAACCAGATATCACGCCAAGGTCCAACGCGTTTGCCACAGCCGTAAGGATAAAAGGGGGATTTCGAAGAAGCACCGCCAAACTCTCCAAGAAACTTTTGTCCCCAAAGAAAAATAACACTTTGTTACACTTTCGTGTTGATTTAGTGTAATGTATTTCGCTATTTCCAGGAAGAAAATGTTTCACACCCCTGTATCTTAAAAGTTTATAAAAAAATAATCTTTGAGAAAACAACAACTTTTAAATAATACCTGGGAATTTATCGTTTTATGCTAAGATTAAAAGTTGACAAATCACACCTTTTAGACTTCTTTCCAGCATTGCAGTTGTCGTCTGTTTCCCTACTTGTGTACATTTGCGTTTCCCTATTAATACGCATACTTTCTGTGCCTGGAAGCTCTCGTGGTAGCAATAGAATGGGAACTGGAACAAAATGAAACTCTACAGTGATCAAGAAATGCCCAAGGTACAAAAAATACGCAGGTAGGAAAGTAATATAGTGCATAGTATTACATGCGTAGACAACGTTCTTTATATTGGAGCTTAATGGAAACCACATGTACAACGTAGTCAATATAAAACGGTCCTAAGTTTTATTTGCAGTTTTGCTATCTGATGCCAAACACCTTTCATAACAAGCGACCAACTTTTTTAGTGTTTAATAAACTGCTTGTTAGTGTAATTATGATATTTAAAATAGAAGATTACCGGCCAATGTGACAAGCAGTACTCCGCATATGATGAACCCCAACCACCAAGCTCCGACCCATGTTGGACTTTGGTCGTTTATTGGAACTCTAAAAATGTTTTTCTTTAACTTGGGTAAAACACAACATATTTTACTTACTGTACTCCAATTTCAGTGAATAGCTGCAGAGTAAAACCGCCCAATATATAACCTCCTGCTGGGCCAAAAGCTGTTGCTACAGCGTAATAACAACCTGAAAACGGTTGGAATGTTGACTGGTGAAAAATATGCAAAGGGCAACAAAGTAAACCAGTTGTATTATTTACCATCCTAATTGCTTTAGGAATGCATGCAACACTTGAATAGAAATACAGTTACCGTGATACAAAGATGAAGACTTTTGCGAAACGTTTTCGTCAAGATACGTCATTCCCAACGTATAGAGTGACGAGGTCCCGATTCCGTTTAAAACTTGGCCGAGTATGAAAACAAACCTGCAAAAGGCATCAGAAATATAAAAGCAGTGAAACGAGGAGACAAACTCCAAGGCTCTTCAAGTTAAAGATGACCGACAGTTATAAAGTAATGGTCACCTTTTATTAATTACGTCAGGTTTAAACTTACACGAAATATTGCAGGCCGTTTTCTTCAACACCAACAGAAGTTCTGTTCTGCTCCACACACAGCAGAAGCGACTCGTTCAAACTGCTGACGTCATAAACAGGGGTTGTGAAATGAGGTAGAGAGAAGACGAAGCAACCAAGACCCATGACAATAATTCCCCATCCTATCCAGAGCGGTTTGTGTCCTTTACCTCCGAGATACGTCACAAAAGGAATTGCCAGGAGAGACGCGAAATTGTAGGAACTCACGATAAAACCGGTCTCTCTACTTTTCAAGTTAAACCTAAAAAATAAACACGTGATGATGTGATGATGTGGCGACGTGACGATGTAATAACGTGGATAGTTGTGATTATGGCAGTGAGTCGGCAAACTATGGAATTTGGGACAAGTCGAACTTCTACACCGAGGTCCGGTGAGAATAAGAACAGTTATTCAATGACCTCAACTAGGCAGTTGGCATCGCCGAACAGGGCCTATATGAAATTGGACCCTAAGGTATTTCCCCTTACCATCTCGTGCGATGTCTGGGAAAATAGTCCACGCACCCGCACAATTTTTCCCTCTCAAGGGTATCCCAACCGTTGTTTAATATTTACCGGCCTAATGTCCATAGTTTGCCTATAGAAAAGTCCATTTCTCTATACACTGCAGCAAGCACAATTGGTGGTGCCTTTGCACGTTTTCTCTTGTCATCATACGGAACACCACATTTAAACAACAAGCATTGCATATCGTTCATTCGAACACTTGTCATTTGCACAACAGTGTCTTCTATTTGCAACATTAGGACACAAGCTGTTAAAATAAAATGCCCTTCCGCATTTGTTCTTCTTCACATTTTTTGCCGCAAGCATTGATTCAGATTACACAAAACGCCGTGCCAGTCACGTTTTTATATGGCAATTATAAAATCTAGTCGTATTTATTCCATTGCTTGCAGAACGACGTAATATGTATCTGTGTGTTGGACAGGATGAAAAGTCATTATGTTGTCATTGCTAAACACGACGTTAATAAATTAAAATTATTATTATATACACGATGTTGCAACAGACTTGGTCAGCCACCAGTCAATGTAAATTGGTGATCCGTCAAATTCATATGACATATATACTATACGCAACTCTTGACACAAGCAAGTTTCACATCTTGCGTCATTATTTATTCCATTTATTTCCGAACAGCTCTTACCTCTTTTCTAATGTTGTTATGACAACATTCACTAATCCGCTAATGACAAAACCCTGGAGAAACCCAACCGCCGAAATAAAGGCCAAAGCCCATCTTGAGGTGGCGAATCTTTGAAGTCGCTTAAAGTTGCGTCTGAACGGAATAGACTTTAGAAAATACGCGGTTACATCCACAAGATTCTTATCATGCAACAAATTAAAAGCAAACGCCCCATGATTGGAAGTACCGTTGTTTTTACATTCAATGAATCGGTTTTCTTAAATGCGCACCTTTCATATTCGTGCGTCCAAAGGCGACCACCTAATCGTTTTTTCGCCCATGGTTGAACAACACTTCCATTAAGCAATGGTGCTTGTCCGCACACCGTGTACAACATTTAATTTGAAACTGCGTTGGATTTTTGACAGCCATTAAGGAAACCGTTTTGACAGCCATTAAGGAAACAGGGACGACAATTTTCGTGTCGGTAAGATTGCGATGATATCAATTGTTTAGTTATAAAATAAACAAAGCTTTCGCAGTTGTTTGTAGCAGTTAAAAAAACCATACTCTGACGCAAACGCTTGATCTCTCAAGAGGTTAATTTAATGGTTGAGAAAAAAGGCGCGCATTAACACCTCCCATATTTCTATAATTATTGATTAGACGATTGTAATCGTGGTAAATTTTTAATCAAACTTTCGTGTAGTGGGGTTCCTTGCTCGGTCAAGCGTTTAAGCCTATCATATTGTCAGCACGAAAATGTTTGCAACGCGAAGAATTTGAATTCGATTATATTATCGAATATGTCGAGTGCGCTGAGTACAAATTTTTTACAACAAGACCATTATACTCATATATGTTGTTTTTTATGTAGTATGTAGAAATTGTTTTGTTAAATAAATGCTAAAATGCATCCAACCTCTTCGGTGTCCCACACAGTCCGTAGTTATATTGTATTCCACAACCAATGGCATCTTCCTTTGGGGTTTCTATAGTAGGCGGGGGTGTCATGATATATCGCTACAGTTGAGCAGCCTGGTAGAAACACAGATCTTTGCAATGTAGTTTAGATTTACATCCCCAGATCAGTACAAATTGTCATAAATTTTTGGAGAGTTTTGCTGCACATCTAAAAGGTTTTACCCTAAATATAAAAACAAAACGAAAAACTTCCGGTAAACAGAGTAAAAGTTTTTTGCTCCTAAACTATTCTACATCTACAATAACGGCTTTATTTTAAATCAGATTATTTGTTACTCACAAAAGCTACACTCTAATAGCGTACTGTTAGCTAGCCTTCACCTACGTACCTAGCAATAACTGTCGTTAATCGAACAAGCTTCTGTGGGTTTGTATCGCGGTTCTCGCATGTCACAAAGCCTTTTTCACCTGCACGACTTGCTATGATCACAGGAGAAACGGGGCTTTATCTTGTTGTACAACAGGCGCAGTTGCGACAAGTTATCGCATTTTATTTCTGCGAATCGAATTGTGAGAGATCAAGCGACGGAACGCTTGACAAGATCCCACTGTAAAAGGAAAATAAATAATTATATGATTATGTATTGTCAAGATTAAGGTCGGTGTTTTTAGCACATGCCCTTTGCTCAAAGTTCGTTTTCTGTTCCGCGAAATACATAATACGTGCCTAAGCCAAGGTAACAGAACATTTTACCGTTATACTGGTGTTATTTGGCGCAGCGAAAACGTGAATAACAACAACAGTACAACTGGAAAAGTGCCAATCAGTTTACCGGTTGACACCGGGCCAGACGAAGCCTCGGGCGAAATAGCTTTTTACTACAAACGTTGCTAACATCTGTAGAATGCATGCCGTCCTCGTTCACCCATAAAAATTTTACCAACTGTTAGCATATTATTATATCAATAAGCTATCAAATTGTTCAACGCTATCAAAATAAGCTATCAAATTGTTCAACGCAGAAACGTTGCATGCTATTTGACAATTCGCCTCTAGTTGGCTGCGATGCCAAGAAAAATGTTAAGGGAAAATGGCATCCTGTTTTGCTCACAAACGGCCCGTCCCACTCCGCGATTAGCTATAAGTTCGACGCGTACGTGCTGCTTGAAGTCAGTAAGTGGTGCATTGCGCGTGAGAGAAATGAGGCAGTTGGAGAAATTGATCTATATTTAGTGCGATCGTGCACGTGTGAAAATACCCTCCATTTTTATCCGCCCCCTGTGGTCATTTACAAACAAAATACTTGGTAGTTTGTGAGTGTAGTAATTTATGTACATTAAGCAATTTTCGGAGAATATCTGGTGACAAACCTCAATTTCGACAGAAATATTATTTGCATCTTCGGAATCTTTATTCCAAAACCAAAAATTTTGCGAAGTTTACGAATTATCAAATCACTTAAGCACTCGGTAATGAATGAGCGTACTTTGCTTACGATGTGTCAAGCTGTAGTGCATAACCTTGCCACTAAAACCAGAAGTTGAACAATCACCTTTGAAAGCATTCAGACCATATATTCAACTGATGAACTAATTTTAAAACTAAACTGATGAACACAAATAAATACAAATACTAAAACTTACATTGAACATCACAGATGTCGATAAAAGCTCCAAAACCGCTACACCTTTTTATCACCTATCTCTGCCCTGCAGTTCTCTGCACGGCAGTTCGCCAAATCTTAAATGATCACGTCACTGTCTTGCACCTTTTTCACAGCAGGAAAGGTGTGAACACGTGATATTGCTTGTTCGTCCCCGCATCCGTCTACAGAAGTCTGCAGACATACCCGCTGGTGCGGCCAGTATCGATGCAGTCATTTAATAACAGCACCGATGATGAACACAGTTGTGTTTGCTTTTTATTTAACATCTCTAGCATCTTAGATTTGTCTTCTCATTCATTGTTCCTTCTATTTGCCGCACAATTATGCACAGATCTTAAGCAAAACGCAATTAAACGATTTTAATTGTTGCAGACGTAGTTGGGAGTGAAATTTAGCAAGTTTTGTTGCTTGGTAAACCTCCCACCAACATTCTCTGATACCAAAAATATAAAATCATTTTACAAGACGCAAGTAAGAAATACAAAGACAACTCTTAAATTTCCACTGTATTTGTGACGTTGTTTTGATTCTTCTTTACAGGTTTATATAACAGCTGGTCCACTCCATAGCAGGCGAGACTGCAAATCTGTAATTACAAACGAATGGTTAAACTCCTCATGAAAGTCGTTCATCTGTATTTTTGTAAATGCAAAACGATGCAAAAATATCTCTGGTCGAGTGGCAAACGCATAAAACTAAGGTCAAAATTAGAAAAATACGATAATTTTATTGAGAAACGTTTATGTTTTTATAATCTTTTGTGGTTTGTCATCTTAACTGTGCAGGGTTCCGCACACAACGCGTTTGGGAAACATAGCTGTAATTGCACAGGAATTTTTTTTGCACTCCCAAATTTGCATTCATCTCTAAAGTTTGGCAAAAAACTTGGCCCGAAAAAACTCGAAATCACTTCACCTTGCCGCATAACACAATGAGGAAAAGGTAGAGAGACATGCGTTGCGTGGAATACATTTTGCACGAAGCAGATTGACCAAGTTTGGAACTCCATACAAGGCAGGTTAAATCAAGCACTCGGCCGACGATGATTGGAAACACAACTCCAATAAGACGGTTAAAGACCCACTGAAAATAAAGTTTTTTTTTCAAAAATTCACGTTAAGTAAGATGAGTATTTTGCATATAAATGTAAATTATACAACCTGAATTCCGACAGCAACCGATCGTTGTCTAAAAGGGACTATTCGTAAAATTATCTGCGAAAAATATTTTTAATACTTCTTGTACAATAAAAGCTGACATATAATCATTAATTAATAAATACCTGTAAAGTTGGAGTCAGACACATGAGAGTGAAGAATACAAGAAGAAAGAATGCGCAGATGAAAATTGGGAGACCGTTGCAGTATGCTCCTGGACACTTTCCCTTGGTGGCGGAGATTTGTTGGTTTTGCCAATTAGGAACACACGAACAGTTAAAAAATGTCTACAAAAATAATGGTGGTTGTGTAAGACGCTTGTGTTTCCAAAAAATGTAAGTTTGTCAACTAGTTATACTGAATTAGAAACAAGTCCAACCTGGTTGTTATTGCCTTGGCAGCCAGCAAAGCACGGTGAAAAATATGTCATTGAATTTGCTCCACAAACAGGAGCGTAAAAGTCTGTAGAGCATTGGCACTGCAAGTTGCAAGGTGACGTAAAGACGTATGCTGACGTAGTGAGTTGTCCCGGGTATGGTAACGTAGCACCAGCGAACTCTTGAAAATTAGTAGGATAAGAGTATTTTAGGATTGGTTACATCAGTCAAGGCACCCGAACCATAAGCAGAAAATCTAATCGGAATTTGAGACCAAGACAACAAGGATTCGAATCCCGGTGTGGAAAAATTATTTCAAGCTGCAGGACGGTACTGCAGATGTGTTTATCATCCAGATATACAAGACGATTTAATTGAATGTGATGGGGAATTAATTATAACTAATATAAATAGAGTATTAAAATCTAAGACGTTTTTTTCATGACTTCTGTTACTATTAACAAACAAAGCAAAAGATCGTAAACGTACCAGTGTTGGGGCATTTGAGAAGAAAACTTGCACAGCAAATAAGAGCCAGGATCGTGTTTAAGAAACAGAACTTCATTATCCCACGAACTCGCATCTTTGCTTTCGTCACCAAAACTCCACCCGTGATGAGCCCCAAAGAGGCGGCGGCAATCGACACAATACCTGAAATACGCGCACAAATAAAGTACACATGATGCCAAAGTTTAAGTATTTTCAATAGATCTGATCCTGATGAAATCTCGCCGCATGCCAAACGAAATGTTGCTTGAATATCTACCTATGTTTTTTAATGTCATTACATTAAAAACAGTGCAATTAACGTATTTTGAACGATAAAATTTTGGCTGCTGACAATTTTTTTCATGAGCTATAAAAGAGTGAAAGAACATACGACGAATTTACAAGTCCAATGAGAGGTTCATAAACGTCAGGAAATTGAGAAAAAATATGTTTTACTTATTCATTCCAGCAGTTGAAAGCTTAGCATTCAAAGTTACCCATTGTGATTGAAGCTTTGCTCGGCGAAAGTCCGTACATCGTTTCGAAGAACTTGGGCGTGTAGGCCGACATTCCAACGATCAAGCCGTAATCAAAAGCATTCGCCAAAGCCGTGAAAATAAGGGGCAAATTTCTGACCAACTCTACATTCGTCGATATTAGATCTTTCACACCTCTGCATTCAAAGTAAATACATGTAAGAGTTATAAATATTTGTGACAAAGCAAGGATTTCAAAATATTGCTGAGGGCCGACATGGGTCACTATCTAACGTTCAAAGCGGTTGCAACCTGTCAACTGCAAGCGCAATCAGTTCAGTCCTACGAAAGAACACACAGGGATGCCTGAATTTTAACTTATCAGGATTTCTCGGTGTTCATGCCATTTTTGTGAGAATAGTTCATTTACGTTGCAGTCTATTGCGCAAAAATTAACTGATAACTTGATTGCAATATAGGTAATGTGGTACGTTTGTTAGGCAAGGAAAAATATACTTTTTTGGTGGGTCCTTATCATCAAAAATATTTGCTGCAGACTGATGGACTTCGCGTTCCCTGTCGGCCGCATTTTCCTCCTTCTTTCGTGACATCTTTCTCGGAAGCATAAGGAGTGGGACTAAACAAAATTTCGAATTAGTTACACTATGTAGAACTGTGGGTTAGGTCACAGTAGAGTTTTTTATAAATGTGTTGGAAAACCAAATACGGATATAATACAGGCGTCAAATAAACGACATCAAAAAATTCTTCACAAAATGCGAAAATTATTATTATTTTATTTTTTGACTTTATTTTTGTGTGTGTTGCATTCAACAACCTTCAAAACTCACCTGACGAAACCAAAAGCAAAACGGAAGCAACCACGAAGCCAAGCCACCAAGCACCAACCCATGATGCACTTGTGTTGTCAATTTGGACACTGTAAAAAGATTTATTCGCTTTTTTAACTAAAATATCTTGATCTGACTTAAAAAAAATCAGTTTGTCAAATTCCAGCAGATCTACTGGTAAAATTGTTCTTGGCCAGAAAAAAAAATGATTTATTCTAATTTTCAAGAAGTTGAAACTAAAGAAGTTTGTTCGTAGGTAAACACTTTACTCACCTTTCGCCAATATTAGTGTAAATATCAAGAGAAAGTCCGCCAAGCACAAATCCGATTGCAGGCCCGGCAGCTGATTGCAGGGCGTAATAAATAGCTGAAACATGGAACTTGGTGGTCACTTATAACGTACAAAACTCCAACACAGGAAATCATTATTTTGTAAAAAGATTAGCGCAAATTTTGCTGCTTTTTAACTGTTACTGAAAGACAAACATTGTGGAAAATATTCAAGCATTTTTTTACCGTGGTAAGTGGATGAAGATTTTTGCGAAACGTTTTCATCGAGGTAAGTCATTCCCAAGGTGAAAATCGCGGTCGTCCCGCATCCGTTGAGCAAATTTGCGACCATAAATAAATACCTAAAGATGTTAACAAGTTATCCACCACCAGCACGTACAGACAGGCTAAAAATATGCATTGCTGTTTTTTTAACAGCAAAACGGACATCTAAACATACTGTATGTTCCAAATGTAAACTAAAACTCAAAAGTAATGGATAAGCGAAAGTGTGTAGAATAAAACTATTAAAAGCTGCCTCTGTCGATTTGTCCACAGAACCCACTTGTAGTTGTTAAGACCAGCTTCAGCACCGGACAAGGTGGAATTCGCTCCACAGAGGTACGTTCCCTGATCTGACGTCAAAGCAACGTAGGGCGGGGCAGCGAAGTGTGGTAAAGAAAACGCCAAACTTCCGATACCATGAAGAGCGATCCCCCAACCAATCCATAGCGGTTTTCTCCCTCTTCCACCGAAGTATGTGACGACAGGGATACTGACTAACGACGCTGCATCGTAACAGCTGACTATGATGGCTGATTCCGTACTGCTGAATCCAAATCTGGAAAACGAAAGGTCTCCTGTTATTCAGTGTGAACTGTTATGGTTATGCATGGGCACGGAAGCAACAGTGCACTTGCATGCCACAGTCGCGCGATTTGTGGAGTGTGTAAGCATTGTTTTTCCTTCTATTGCTTTGCAACAAAGAAACACGTGAAATTGTTGTTGAAAATGCTGTAACGTTTTTACTGCATTAAACTTGATAAATTACGCCATGCTAGTTGCACAAACACCAAGTAACAAACGAAATACATACGATATTGGTGAGTTACTATAACTAAGCCATTACAACATAACCTTTTTTCCAACGTTGTTATGACGACACGGGTAAGTCCCTGTATAACGAAGCCTTGCAGTATGCCGGCGAAACTAATGAAAGCTAACGCCCATTTCGGGCTAGCGAATTGTTGCAGTGACTGACAATGTACTGATCTGAAAACAGTATTGGTAAATATAGTAATTAACCTTGTTTCAGCAACTTGGAACAGCGCATATTCAAAGCTAGGGCAGGAAAAATTTTCAAGAACTTAACTAAAGAAAATTGTGAAATTACATGAGCTGGATTATTACAGTAAAACCACAATAAGGGTACAACGGTCGGTCAACTCGCTACACCGCAGGTCATGTTTGCATTAAACCGGTTTCCGTTGATTGACAGTCGACGTCACAGCGATTGTCCCCTTCTCTTAAAGTTGACTAAATGGCTTTCAATCAATGGTAGTCAGAAGTCACAACACTGCAGGGGAAATTTTTAATTTTTTTCTGCAGTCTATCACATATGAAGGCGTATGACAGAAAACATTTCCTCATGAGGAAAATTTCGGTCACGTTTTGTTGATGCTTTACTGCATGCTCGGTTTTCCCACACTGTAAAGAAGCTTACATAGTTTACCTTTTCCTGCGCTTTGAGCAGCACAAGCTGATAGAAATACCGCACTGGGTATCCTGGTCGGCAGTGGAGTCTGATTCCATGCTCAGTTTCCCAAATTACCAACAGATTTTGCGGAATATGTGCAGTGCTTTGAGTCATACGTATTGTTGCGCATTATATTTAAGCAACCAATGTTGCAATGGTCCAAATTACTATCTTTCCTAATACACACCCAAGTCTAAACTTTCGGTCGAAGCATAAGCATGATACCTGTCTTGTAAATCGTAACACGGAAAGGTCGGTTTTGCAAAACAAAAGCTACAGAATTTGTCACACAATTATTTCACACTCTCCTCTCCACAATTATTAACCCACAAACATGCAGCCTCTTAAAAGTTCAACCCAAATGCAGTTTTTTCTTTCAGAACAATTGGGCCAGTAACATCACGAAAACCTTAAGAAAGGTCATCAAACCACAGACGATGAGGCTAATGAATACAACAACAAACCCGAGCGAAACAAAATTTCACACAGCCACGCTTTAGAGTAAAGGCTTGCATGTGCAGCCGATCCGGAAGTGACGCACAGCAATCCGTGGCGTTGAGGCATTGTTGTAAGTCGCGACGCTGGAAGAAGCGAAGCTGAAAAGCTCGTGCCCGAAACCCCTTTTCCAGGCTTGGGAAAAATCACCACGGTTGGATGTAATCAGGTTGTTGAGGGAAACGCACACCCCTATACTAGACTCGGTTACATTGCAAAACAAAAATCATCACAATGTTCCAAATGTCTTCATATGACGCATAGTTGCACATGACAAGGTCATGACCTTTCAGGTTTTGAAACAACTGCAAGAGGAGCAGGTGTGACTTTGTCATCCGGCCGACAAGTTGTTGCCTTTGGCTCCTTCTGTTGTCGGTATGTGATAAGCGCCACAACATAACTTATCATCGCAAGTAACTGAAAATAAATATAAATGATTTGATTGACAAAAAATCCTTCGGTTTACAATCACATTTTTGAGTAACGTTGTATAAGATAATATTTTTTTGGTTATTTTGATTAGATTTTTGATACGTTGTTATCTGAGTTTTAGAATGGCGAATAGTTTACAGCATAATAATTTCAAATTTCCCGTGTCATAACCCAACTTAATCGTACCCACCATCCCGATATCTTTCCGCACACATTGAACAAATGCATGTTGTTTGCATACATAAGGATTGGTCGAGCCCTCCTTTACCAAAAGATAGTTAAACAAGTGTGTCAAAACCAACTAACAACAAACCTTTGCTGTCAACAAAACTGCAAAAAGGTAGAGCGCCATTAGTCGGTTGTCATATCTTCTGCATGAAGCCACTTCACCGTCCTCTGTACTCCACACAGTACAAGCTAAGTCTATGAGACGGCCCATGATAATAGGAACCGTTATTCCTCCCAAAGCGCGACTTAGGATCCACTGTAATAGAAGGTACCAAGATACTGTTAAGAATGGAACACATTAGCCGAAATAAAATTACTGGGTGTAGATTTTTGCAAACTTGAAGGAGGTTTAAAAGTTCGGACAAATATGAACAATTAGATTACTTTTCAAACCATGATGGGGTAAATATTTAAGGGGCGTTCAACTTTCTTACCTGAAGTCCAATAGCGATTGGCCGATGAGAAAACGGAACAATCCGAATAACTGCCTAAATATATGACAATGTATTGGGTTATGTGTGATCAAAATATCGTTGGAATCAAAAACATTTTCATATATCATACTTGAAAGCTAAAAAACATCAAAAAGAAGCAATTTGTCAATTATAACAAGAAAACAAAGCAGAGACAAACGCTTACTTGTATGTTTGGGGCCCAACACATCAAAGTAGAGCCAACCAATACGAAAAACAATAGAAGAAAAAAACCCAAGTTATTACAATGCTTGTCTGTGCAGACTCCAATCGTGGCTGTCATATTGTTGGAAGAAGCAAGACACGAGCAGTTGTAATACGTCTGCAAAAATTCGTGTTTCTGGATCATCTTTATAGCAATGTAAACTTTTCGTCCACTTAAAGGATGCTTTCTAGTGTTTTCATTGCACTCCTACGGGTGACATTGGAGCATTGTAAACCCAATTAAAACATGACGCACAGGTAAGGTTCTGAACGGAGTTACACAGAAAGCCGGTAAACAAAGACCATAATAAACAACTAACTTTTCGTTCGAGCGGTCAATAAATTAGTTTCAATAAAATTAACTGTATCAGGATATTTAACCTACATTATGTGGTTAATGGCACAAATCTGCATTTAAAGATTGTTTTTGACCCACCAAATTATTGTACTTTCAATATGTTCGCTAACGTCGGATAGAAGAAGAATATTTCGGTATTTTAATTCTACTCAAAAACCACACCTCATTGACAAACTCTCTGCAACCAGCGAAGCAAGGTGAAAAGTAAGTGACGTCATTGTCCCCGCATACAGGGTCGTATAAGTCGTTGTCACATCCGCAGTTGATGTTGCAGGAAGCAGTGAAGTTGGTTGAGGACGTGAAGGTTTCACCCTCGTAAGGTGTAGTCGCACCAGCAAACTCTACATTAAAATTTCGGTTCATGATTTGGCGGCTAAAATTGGAAGGTGATATAGGGTTTTCTGTGGTCGCTGAACAACAATCATGATGATGGCGGTAGTTTTTTATGTTGCAAAAAATAGATACTGTTTATCGCAACATACAAGTCAACAATTTTATAAAATCGACCTCATGGTATAAAACAAATTAGCTTTCTGTGGTCTATATAATAATTGCGCTAGAATAACACAGAAGACAAGATAGTCGTAAACTGGGCACCTTTTGGAGCAAAAACGGCAAAATCGTACCTCAGCTATCAAAAGTAAACGTTAGTGCAAAAAAGACACAAAGCAAAACAAACAAACCCATTTCGGCGCATTGTACAAAGGCCATTCCGCCTGCAAGAATGGAGATCAGCACAAGGAACATCAACAACTTTATAATTCCCTGCACTTTGAGGTTTGCTTTTGCGACAATCACGCCACCTAGCGTGTGGCAAATTACTCCTCCAATGATGGTTACTAATCCTGAAAAAGCAGCAGGAAACTCACAAATGTTTCACTATTTTCTTTTCTTTTGTAAACGTAAAATATTTCCTTTGAAGTAATACCATGCTTTCGCATAGCAGGGCAGGATCGCCCCACTGCGCAGGCCCATATTTCCCTTGATGTTCGCCCAAAAACGAGACCAATAAAAACAGCGTTCGTTAACTATACTAAAGGCTGTGATGTTACTGTTTCTCATGCAAAACAACACAAGGTAACTTGTGACAGTGTTTCAAAATTAATTTTTGTGTTCTTATAACACGCGGCCTTTTCAGTGTTTACTGGATTACTTGCCTGTGTAAAAAGCACCCTCGGTGGCAGAAACGCCGAACACAAATTCAACATATTTCGGCGAAAAGCTCGAAAAGCCGTCAATTAAACCAGCATCCAAGCAATTGGCCAAGGTTAAAAACAGGTAGGGAAAATTGCAGAGCAGGACTACGAATTCCTTGTAAAAACGAGTCGCCCTTGAAAAAATAAAAAAAAACTTTGCATGATTCTTTCTTGGTTGCAACCGTTAGGCGTCTTACATGATAAATTTGTCCTTCAGCTTGGTTTTTCCACCTTTGACCTCTTCACACACAGTGATGTATCTTTCGTTCTCACGATTTTTTCGTATTTCCTCCGTCCCGGGCAAACTACGTGGCAGCAACAATATTGGAACTGCAATAAAATGAATGAACATCTGCCACAATAATCCTCACAGTCACTTTTACCCTTATTTTCACTGTATAATATATTAAATTCTTGTATCTACAACCTGTTTTGCATATATTTGCATACAGCCATAGTTAATGGTTATTCACCTGAGAACACGAAGATAAACAGACCACCAACAACATAACCCGGCCACCAAGCTCCAATCCAAGAGGCGTGTGTGCTGCTTATCGGCACTCTGAAAGATACAAAGTGCTACTGCATTGTTTTTACAGGCAGAATGTCGATAAGTTGTGATGGCGTTATGGGGCAGTGCAAATTTATTATTTTGTATACACTGGCCAATGTATAGGCCTCACCCCAAGCAAATTTAGGCATACACGTACAAAAAAGACATTTTTACATTTCATCTATGTTTGTAAAGACTTGTAGCAAACCACCACCAAATACATATCCCACAGCTGGGCCACAAGCTCCGGTGATGGCGAAGAAAATGCCTGTAAACAAATACAAATAGTCAACTCGTTGAGGCAGACGGAAGTTTATATCATTAGTTTTTTGATTGACGTTATCATACATCACAAAATAAAAGGTTATCAATGTCAAAACACGATTGCCCCACAAAGACCTTGACATTTCATGTGGCACTGCTATGTAAATACTTACCATGGTACAGTGATGAGTATTTCTGATGGACGTTTTCATCTAAGTAGGTTAAGCACAAAGTATACAAAGCAGCAGCTCCCAAACCATTCAGGAAGTGCCCGAGGTAAAGAAAATATCTGAAATAAACACGAAAACTAAAATGAGAATGAGTTCCGTGCTGCTTTTGATAGTAATTTATTACGGAATGATTACTAATTTTCATTGAGAGCTGCAGACAGGGTGTACACAGTGTTTCGGCTCATAAGTTCAAATCAATGCAGCTGGTGATTGTGGCACTGTGCTAGCCTTTAAAATTAGCCGGCACCCATATTTCCACTTTTTATACGTTTTGGGAAACGTCTATACTGAGTACCAAACAACATTGACGAACCACCGTGGAGAATAGATAATTTTATAAACAGTTTATCTGTGTAGATTTACATATTACTCATATTTTGGGCAAATAAATTGACATTTTTTCACTTACGCATAACTTCTCAAGTTGCCGTCCGAAACTTTATCCGAAGCATTGGAACCGCAAAGAAACTGAGTGCTCAGAGTTAGATCAACTGTGTAGCGTGGGGCTGCAAAGTGAGGCACAGCAGACAAGATGCAACCTACACCCATGATGGTCATTCCCCAACCAATCCAGAGCGGTTTGTGACCTCGGCCACCGAGATACATCACCACTGCAGTTGCAAACATCGATGCGATATCGTACATGCTTACGATAAGACCGATTTCTGTGCTATGAAGACCGAATCTGAGCGAATATGAACGAAGAAATTGAAATTCTGTGATTTGAGGAAGAATTATAATTCGCGGTTGAATAAAATCTCCTGCTTGAGAAGATTTTGCATAAACATTTAGCTTTATCACATACATAAACGTATTTCGGGCTCATATAAAATGGTCCAACCAAACCATATACGTATAGTCTTTTGATAGAAGATATTAGAAAAGCTCGTTTGTTTTGTTTCTGTGATTCACAACAAATTAAACCAAAGCTTTGTACCAATAAAAAAAACCTGTTATTTGTGGAATTTGTGGGTCGCAAACAACACGCGACAAAATGTCTTCAGGCCACGTTTTAACATAACCACAAAACAATTGCTGATCATGGTCTGGTCCGGGAAATTAATGTGTTTACAGATAATAAACGGCTTTGGAAGTTTCTGCTATCACATTTCAAAATGTATTTAACTCTTGTAACCTGCCAGGAGATTATGTTTTTTTCAACATTAAGTGTATTAAAAATGACATTATATCGTTAAATTTTATTAGTATGTGTGTTGTTTGCAGTAACCCCCCATTTTGAAGATTTTACATTAAAATTTGTACATTTGTACTGAAAATAAATGATAACAACAGACCAAAACACACCGTTTTTCAATTGTGGTAATGACAGAGTTCATCATCCCGTTGACCACAAAGCCTTGGAAAAACCCAAGGCAACACAAACTGCACAGTGCCCATCTTGCAGTTGCAAATCGCTGCATGAATCGCAGCGGGATTCTTTAATCAAACAAAAAGTGCTATCAGTTTTTTTATCTCAGTTTGTGCCGTTTGATATTATTTGCTTTTACGAATTAACCAAGCTTACCTTTTTCTGCTGGAACAACACCCGTAATTTAGCTGAAATCCACATGTTGTTTCTTCTTCGTTCGTGTCCATTATGAGTTACAAATATTTTCTTAATTGAATTAGTGTTTATCTCTTAACGTGGCCTACAGAAATTTCCTTTTTAACGAAACAAGAAATTGCGTTTTTTTTCTATCTCGTATTCTGTATGGCGATCCTGCCTCACCATGCGATAGCATGAAACATTCTTGCCGTCTTATATATATTTAATATTTTAACCTCAAATACTAAATCGGTCAACGAGTTTTAACTGTAACCTTCAAGTTGTTTTACGCTGCCATTTGCACTCCAAGACGAAAAATTTCAAGACGCAAGGCTGCGATTAATCATCAACCTAAAGTGCAAATGTGCCCTGAAGGTAAAAACGGATAATTTCAAAACAACAACACCACGATAGCAAATGAATGCGGTTTCAGTCACGTTCATGATGTTGACGGTCACAGCCCTGTGGGCGTCAGGGCTCAGCACAAAACCTCATTTTCTTAGATTAAGAAAACTGCGTGTTTTTTAAAAAAAGATGTCGCGAAAACTATTCATTTTTTACCGACCTTTGCTGGTCAGATATGCGTGATTTTGACCAATTTTGAATGCATAAAGAAGTATTTACTTATAACATTGCATCGTATATGCCCCAAGAATTCCTTTATTGGCAACAACCAAATTAAACATACAACCTTATTTTAAGATCAAAGAGCCTAGCAGTAAGTTTTGTAATTAAGTTTTACAGGAGGTGTGAAAAACTCGTGACATATAGTTGCTAGCTTAGCATGGCAACAGCTCGTTTCAAAACATACAAAGATTAGCACAAAACTTATAGATATTTCAAAAATATGGGTGCAGCAAATTCACGTTTCAAATAAAAAATAATGTTTCAAAGAGAGTTTGTGTTTTTTTCCTCTACAGTCGAATTCTTCGCGAAATCACAAAAGCCAGCGCTGTCAAGTTTCTGGTTTTGAAACAACCGCTAGGGGTAAAGGTGTTGGATCCGGGGGACACCTAGTTTTCTGTTCCTTCTTCTTTTGATTTCGGTAAGTGATCAGTGCCAGGATATAACTTATCAACGCGACGACCTGAAACACACAACTTAATAAAAATGCGAAAAAAGCCTGTTGTGACAAAAATTACTCCCAATCAAGTACAATAAAATGTATGGGAGATCTGTTCGGTGGATAAAATGCTTCACATTTTTTGGACTTATCTTTTAGGTACGTCAGTGGCCAACTGACGAACTTAAACTGTATCCTACCTACTAGGTATATTGTACTGTTTTGCTGAGTATATAGGGGCGAGAGCAGTGAAAAATTCTGTTAATCATAGCTCCTTAGGGATCGGATAAAGTCGTATTCATTTTCAAAATACCATGATGTACACAAAATCGAACTCTCCCTTTACTTTACATAATCACCATACATAATCATCAACAGACGTTTTTTTACCCGCACCAGGAGCCGAACCAAGGTTGTTTTGAGCAGACTCCTGATCATGTTTTCTACTTCTTATATTGTTTGAGCGCCTTGACCGATGTTGCCCCGCACAAACCTACCATTTTTTTTGTTTACCACACCGGCGTTTGAACCCATATATAGGTCAGGCGCTTGACCAATGCTGCCAATCACCAGCCCAACGCGCAAACATACCTTAATAACTAGAAGAACAAAAAACATGTACAGCGCCATCTGGCTGTTGTTGTATCTTCTACACGACGTCGCCACACCGTCCTCTGTGCTCCATACTGTGCAAGCGAGGTCCATGAGTCGACCCTCTATGATAGGCACGGAAATTCCTCCCAAAGCGCGATTCAGGATCCACTGAAACCGAGGTATCGTTAAGTGGAAATTAACCTATAGTAAAATTATTGTGCCGGGAAGCTGTTTCAAGACCTTATTGTTTTTCACGATATTTACCTGAAGCCCGACAGCAATGGAGCGATGAGAGAAAGGAACAATCCGAATCACAGTCTGAATGCATAAAAAAACAGCGTCATCCACACATGTAAGATATCTTATCATAAGTGGAAGCTCTAGTAAATTCCATTTCCAGAGAAACATACTTGTACATTTGGAGTCCAACACATTAAAGTCGATCCGACCAAAACGAAGAGCAATAATAGGAAATACACCATTGAATTACAATTCTTGTCAGAGCAGACTCCAATCGTTGCTGTCATGTTGCTAGAAGCAGCAAGACACGAGCAGTTGTAATATGTCTGCAAAATACATGTATACAACACTCTTTCAAATGGATTTTGATTCGATAGTTTTTGACATATTTGAAAGCCTACAATATTTTTCTTGAAATGCAAAGCATAGTTACTACCGTTCATTACCACAACGCAAAACCTTGAGAACCTCGTTTGAGTGGTGCTAACTAAATACCGGCAATGGCTTGATGTACCTCATTTACAAATTCTCTACAACCAGCAAAGCAAGGAGAGAAATAGATGACGTCGTTGTCCCCGCATACAGGGTCGAACACGTCATTGTTGCACCCGCAGTTGACGTTGCAGAGGTCACTAAAGTTGGTTGATGACGTAACTGACATGTTACTGTAAGGTTTGGTAGCGCCGGCAAACTCTGTAACAACAACGTGGTCAAAACAACAGAGGCCAACGACACCAAACTTTCATAAGATTACGCGCATGATTTCCTCGCCAAGTTTTTCAGGCTGTGTCACAAACTGTAAACTTATACACATTTGAGATTTTATCACGATTTTATCATGTCATCACGGCTTCATCATATGATCTTATCATTGTTTGTGTCACTGCGAAGCGAAGGTAAAAAAATAATATTTTAAAAGTGTTTTGGAGGAAACGAATTGAGTTTTTATGCCTCATTGCTTGCTATTACAATCTATTCCATTTTAATAACAAAAACACGCACCCATTTCTGCGCATTGAAGGAAATACATTCCACCCGAAAGTATGGAGATTAAAACGAGGACCATACAAAACTTGATGATGCCTTGTACTTTGAGGTTTCCTTTTGCTACAATTAAACCTCCCAGTGTGTGACAGATAACCCCTCCAACGATCGCCACTAGACCTGCAATGTAGATTGAATTTAGAGGAACCGAACCTTGGGTTGCGGAAAAAAGTCGTATGCCTTAAAGATATCAAAATAACATTTGGCCTCCAACTGTGCATGCGGTTCAGGTTTTGCCTTTGAAGTGCAATGTTGTGATACATTGAACTTTCCCCAGTGTAATACTTACCAGTGTAAAAAGCACCCTCGGTTGCAGAGACGCCAAATAGAACTTCAAGATACTTCGGCGTGAAGGTGGCCAACCCGTCGAGCAATCCTGCGTCCATGCAGTTGGCGAGGGTCATGAAGAGGTATGGAGGATTGCAAAGAAGAACGATGAATTCTTTGTAGAAACGAGTCGCCCTAAACAAGCACGCTGAATTAATCGTTCTTCAGCTTTTAAACACAAGATTAAAATCGTGTCTTGAGTTATCAAACTATGGTGAATTTGGAATGCGAGAAAACATTGCTACGTGTTAATCCACTTACATGATAAATTTGTCCTTCAGCTTGGTTTTTCCACCTTTGACCTCTTCACACACAGTGATATATCTTTCGTTTTCACGATTTTTTCTTATTTCTTCTGTACCGGGCAAGCTACGTGGCAGCAACAATACTGGAACTACAATGAAGTTAAAGATTATTTAAGAATATTAATTGAGCCCAATAAAACCGATGGCTTTTTTTGTAAAATCTTCGTTTTTACTGATATATATCTTTTCCTACCAGCACTGTTAGTGTCTCTGAATACAACGACACAGTTTAAAACAAACTAAAGGGTGACCGGAGATTCCGATATCTCAAATTTTCATCAAAGTTCTTCGAAAAGAAATCTCACAAAATGACTTCAACATGTTGACACTACATAGAAATCTTTATCGTGTTTTTGTTTACCTGAAAACACAAAGATGAAAACACCGCCGACAAGATATCCTGGCCACCAAGCTCCAATCCAAGAGGCGTGAGTGCTACTAATTGCCACACTGTTACAGAACAAAAAAATACATCGTTGTCAGCAGCACATTTCCGTAAAAAATCACCCAAAAAAACAAAGCAGTTGAATCAAGAAATTGGGACCGTTCGGACTTCAATGCCATAAACTTCACTAGAAACTTTTCGGCAAATTGTTTAACATTGCACTTAGTTACCCTTCTCCGGTGTTGGTAAAAACCTGAAGAAGAGCACCACCTGTTATGTAGCCCACAGCTGGACCTGAAGCCCCAGTGACCGCGAAAAAAATACCTGAAAATTAAATAAAATAGTCTCAGTAACATTAGCAATCATAAAGAAATGATGGTGAATTACTTAAACGATCATTCAAGTATATTTCCATCCCTATCGTGCAACGACGGTCGACGCGTACTTCTGCCACTTACCGTGGTATAGAGAAGAGTATTTTTGTTGAACGTTTTCATCTAAGTAGGTCAGACATAGAGTGTACAACGCAGCTGCTCCTAAGCCATTCAGGAAGTGCCCGAGGTAGAGAAAATATCTGAAAAGGAAGCCCCATAAAAATAGTGCAAACTTTAAATAAAAAGGAAAACACAGAAAAACTGGTTGCAAATAGAAATTTTAATAGAAAGTTTTCATCATATAACAGTGAAAAAAAATGTGATAAATTAATTGCGATAAACACAAAATTAGCCATAGAAAAAAAGTTTCAGATACTGCAACCGTCAAAATCGTTCTTATACAAAAGAATTATACAAAATTATACAAAAATTTGTTCTATTTACAAAAAAAGTAGGAAACACTTACGCATAACTTCTTAAGCTGCCCTCTGAAACTTTATCCGAAGCATTGGAACCGCAAAGGAACTGAGTGCTCAGAGTATGGTCAACTGTGTAACGAGGGGCAGCAAAGTGAGGTAGAGACGACAAGATGCAACCTACACCCATGATGGTCATTCCCCAACCAATCCAGAGCGGTTTGTGACCTCGGCCACCGAGATACATCACCACTGCAGTTGCAAACATCGATGCGATATCGTACATGCTGATGATAAGACCGGTTTCTGTGCTATGAAGACCGAATCTAAACACAACAATAACGAACACAGTTTGTAGTTTTTAGGGAATTAAAAAGTCAAATAATAAACTTTAATTTGTGGAATACGCTGGAAAATTATAAGTGTGTTTATGTCACGTTGCGTTTTTATGGTTGCATTGTTACGCTTATGTCATCCAACCTCCGTTTGTTGACAGAAATCCAACGCTTCAACACAGAATGATTTAACGTATACCGCGCAGCATTAAAAACATAATAAATAATACGTGCCGATGGCAGAACAACAGGGTCATGACGTGGATATGACGCACAAAAAAAGACCCGCGCCAACGGCAACAAAACAAACAAGACCACCACGTAGCTACGATGCACAAATAAAAGGTCCAGCAATGCAGGTTACTCCCATTTACTCTTAATATTTTACTTCACACGATTACGAAGGTGATTTGGTCATTTAAGATGTAAGTCAAAAAACAGTGTTTCACATAAAAAAGTGTGTGTCAATTACCGTTTTTCGATGGTTGTGATCACAGAGTTCATCAATCCATTGACAATATAGCCCTGGAAAAACCCAAGGCAACACAGACTGCAGAGCGCCCATCTAGCAGTTGCCAAACGTTGAAGGAATTTTAAAGGAAATCTTCAACACAAAGAGAATCGAGTTACATAAACTAGAGCCCCGTTGGCACACAACAAAATAACAAAACGATGCACTCTCAAAAAAGACGAAACTTAAATAAACGAGCAGTATGGCCAAGCACAAAAAAATCTTTCAACAAAGTATTTTATGAATGAAAGTAGGTTAAAACCTATATACATTACGTTTCCACATATAAACTGCGCTTCCTATATCCGTTATTCAAGTTTCCCACCGTTTTTTACTTGAACAGCATCCGTAGTTGAGTTGAACACCACATGTTGTGTCTGCGTCATCAGTATTCATTGTGAAGTAATTGGCAACGCACTTACAGAATAGATTCGTGAAACCGTCTTACATCAGTGACTTTTGAAGAGAAACTACTGCACGCAGGCACTTCATGACCTCTCACCTACCACTGAAAACAAATCAGAGTCCAAGCGCTCAAACCTGCGTTAGTTCACCGCAACATTACAAAATTATGCACCGCGTCCACTGCAAACGTGCCCGGAAGGTATGTGGAGAGTATCAGATAGACCAATTTGACGACATCGGTAAATTGCGAAACGTTTTGTTCGAATTCGTCACGTATCGCGCGTATTCGTGTTCAGTCACGTTCCTTGTTTTCGTGAGAAGAAAAACATAACCTTTACGTGTTACAGAATATGTCCAGTTCATCCCAGAAAAGGGAAATTGTGGATACGATTTATAGGGTTGTGTGGACAAACTTACCGATTGGCTACTTAGAGAAATGGACAACTCTTAATATTGGTGGTGAATCCCCATCAAAATATTTGTGAACACGTTGCTCTCGACTTCGGGAAAAGGTTGCTGAACCAGCTTGGTTGTAATGATATGTAACAGCTAAGATCGCCAAGTGAGGGCGTGCGCAGCGGGGCAATCTCGCATTGTTATGTAACACCTATCATGGCTAGGATATCCCGGGTTCAAATCCCGGCGTGGTAAAGAAATAGCATGAACACTGCAGCGTTGTGTAATGCGATAACATTTACTTCAAGTTTGCTTTTATCCCCATGCGTTATTGACTTTATAGGTTGGCTGTAAAGTTGATCCCATTCCTACTTCCAGTATTATTTTGCACTGGGAAGATATTTTGTTCGCTAAGAATAAACCGTTTCAAGTTCTGGCTGTGAAAGCACCTATGCCTTAATAAATGACAAGGATTCTTAAATTGTGGGTCCTTTTGCAGTCGCCAAATATGATTGGTTTCGAAGAATTAATTGCTTTCCGCAGGGACGGTTCTATATTTGCACATTTTTGTGTAAAGTCAATCATTGCATAACATGACAGACTATAATGTGAAGCGAAAAATATGCGCACAGTTTTATTGCTATGCTATGAGTGATGTAACGTCGCCGTGCTCGATATTGTTTATCATCACAACTACTGAACTAGTTTATTATATACGCTCGCGAGTTCGGTGAATACTCGTCGAACGATGAACAATGGTTCATGTAGAAATAACACAACTTTCGTGTCCACGACGACATATGCTTTAGCTACAATATAAGCCACAACAGTACGTAGCAATACACTGCAGACGCTGCAGGCGACCCCGAAGATCGCTTGCCTACGTCATCTCACGGCCTCCGGATAAACAGTGAAGTCGTGTGATGTTTAGTGGGATGTAGGGAGCAATATTAAAGTCGAGAAACTGTGGTCACAAATTAAGTTTAGAGACGAAGTACGTGCAAGAAAAGGACACAATTTTACAGGCGTTGCTATAATGTTCAAACTTAGGCGGTGCTGTTTAAGGTTTAAACTTGTTTAAGTTGTGCAGGAGATAATTAAATACAATTAAAATTCAGTGAAGTTGGTTTTGCAGCTTTACATTTTTTATTAAGTACACAAAAATTAAGATTATTTGACTTTAAACATTTTACAATTGTGACAAACAACTATATTTAAGCATACAGTAGGGCAATACAGTAGGCATTAATAGCAATTCGTTACAATGGATTCAAATGCAAACACAGCAGATGTTACTGAAAACGAAAACACGCAATGTGGGTTACAACTTAACTACGGGTGTTGCCCAAAGAAAAGAAGGTAAATGGTATAAAAAACTACCGAATTATTGTTGCACGCTACAGGGGTTGTGGTCATTAAACCCGTAATATATCTTAAAATGTCTTTAAAAAAAAGTTACTTTTTTTTACAGAAAATTACATTGTTTACCTATTATTTACCTATTTCTGTTATCGGCTTGTATGTCGTGTGTTGCAACTCATATGAGAAGTGGATGAATGAATGAAATGTTTCTTATAACTATGACATGAGTGTTTTTGCAGGCAGCCTTTACCTTTCCTTCAACGTCTTGCCAAACCCCATTGGGCCTTGCTAATGTTTTGCTGTCTTGGATTTGCTCATGGTTCTGTCACAAACGGAATGGTGAACTCAATTCTCACGACCATTGAAAAACGGTAATTTTTTTAAAAAACACGTTTTTACTGACGTCACGTAACAACAAAGAGTCTTTCACAGGTCCTACGGAGTCATTACTTAAATAATTTGGTAGTTTATACATTTTCAAAACTTACTTCGCACTTTTTTAAGAACAAACTTACTGAGTTTAGCCGTTAGTGAATATAAACTGGAACTATACGTTACACTTGTGTAAAATAATGGTGTACAATCGGTATTCCATACATACAGCATTCAGCTAAAGTTTTTGTCCAAAATTTATTTGGGAATAAGACACTGTATCCGTAAAACGTGTTGTGTTACAATCAAATTTAAGTAAACTTGCCAATCGCATCGTAATATTGCCGTAAATGTACGGACATTTTAGTACTGCTCTTTTCTAGCGTCCTAGGCTATCATTAAAACTATCTGAGTTATGTAAAAAAAACTTATTAACACGAGCTTTCGCATCTTACTCCTCGCTTCATCAGGTAAAGAGCGCGTGACGCACTAAAGTGCGATTAAAAACGTTCAAAGCAAAATAGAATAAAGGCATGACGAAGAGATAAGGCGGTTTCTTCCTGTAGCATTTCGGTGTGTTTAATGGCTCACAAAGCCGCATTTTATACTGTGTCAAATACAAAGACCCTTAAAAGAGCAGTCAAATAACAGTGGCCGATACACCTCATCCAAAAAAACGGTTCATGATTTTTAGATTCGGACTAAGAAGTGCAGAATCAGGATTCATAGTGAGTTTTAACGACGGGGCAGCCATCATTGCAACAGCCATTGTGATGCATGCGGCCAGTCGAAGCCACAAACCACTTTGGATCGGGTGGGGCATGACCTCCATGGGTACCGGGTGCATTCTGTTCGCCTTGCCCCACTTCATAGCTCCACATTACACTGTCGATACCACCATGAACGGTGATTTCTTGTGCCCTTCAAACACCACAACCACGACAGTCAATGATGTCAGTTTAAGAAACTTCAGGTAAAACCATAACGTGTTTTGTACGAACGTTTTTAGTGTTTTGTACGCACGGAGTTTAGAGCAGTAACGGCACACAAATTTAATATTTCTTGATTTTATGTTTTCTTAATATCTCGTGTCATCGTCATGGTATGCCCGTAACTGAAACGAATCGTGATGAGATGGCCATGACATCATTTACTGAAAAGGGGTGTCTAAGATTTTTAGCATACCATACAATACGACTATTGCAGTTTTCCAAACCTTAAGTTTGAAAAAAAATGTCAAATCGAAATCCTTCTATCATCTTTCAAAAACAGTAAGACAATCATTGAAAGGATTATAATTTTGTCACACTATTAGGTTTTTGTTTTACGTTGCTTCCATTATGAACGGTTTCGGTGCTGCTATCCTTTACACATTGACCCTGGTATACCTCGACGAGAATGTATCCCAGGCAAAGTCAAGCATGTATCACGGTAAGTGCGCATGCCTGTGAACAGTTTGCGAATAGAAAATTAAAGTTTTTTCGTTTCTTCGAAAAATCTGTAAGTTTTGGAAAACACGTGAAAAAATCTAAAGAAATCTCGTCGTAAGCGAGTTTCGCAATCAATGAGTCGACATAACATCAACTATGACCTCTTATTTCGTGTAGTAACATCGACCTCAGATCTAACAATGCCTCATATCTATATAAAACATGAAAAAGGTTTTTAAGCGACATACATTTGAAAAATTATATCATAACCATATGCAATTTATAAAAAGGTTATCATAACTATATGCAGCAATACAGGTCATCGAGTCAGGCATACAGGTTATAGTTTGTTTCACAGGAATCTATTTCGCTGCCTCAGCAGCTCTTGGGCCAGCTACTGGATTTATTGCCACCGGGTCTGTGCTCAATGTTTACACAAACATTGGAGAAGCGTAAGTCTGTCTGATTGCTAAAATGTGGCTAGAAATGACTACAAATAAAACCAAAAATGTGGTGCCTACTCCTTGATTTTGAGTACAATGCTAGTGTTTCAATATAACAAGTTGTGTTGACAAGATGTAAAAATAAAACTTAAAACCACGTTCTGGTTGTATTTACGTGACAAACAATGCACATGAAAATCGTGTACAAAACCAAGTCATGCGGAAAATACGAAGAAGTAAAATATAGAATTAAAACCAGGTTATATTAACTTTGCAAACAATGCACTTAACAGGGTTGCAATAGATAACACACATGCCGCCTGGGTTGGAGCATGGTGGCCAGGATTTGTTGCTGCTGGTGTTTGGATCTATGTCTTCGTAGGTAAGACTCGTGCGTTTGTTGTCAAAAAAGTGATAATAAGTGAAACAAGTACAGAAATGTAACACAAACTGTATTGAATCAGTGAACCAGCAAGCTACCCTGGCAGGCTGTCGGTACAGTATCTGTAGTTACTGAGTAAAACTATAAAAATCAATCAGACAGACAACTCTAAAAATGTTATCAAAAAAATATATTTCGCCTTTAAAAGGCATCATAAATTGCTTAAAATGCCTGATTAATTTTTCTAGCTTAACTAAGTGAAATAGGTACGTTAAATTAATAGTTTGATTTCCTAACGTTTTCTGTTTTTTTTTCATAAACTATAGTTCCAATCCTTCTTCTGCCTCGTGAGTTGCCTGGAACTGAAGAACTCAGAAAGCACAGAGGGGAGGAACAGTTCGGAGAGGCACAGGGAGAAGAAGCACAGAAAGAGACAAGTGAAAAGAAAAATATATCAGATAGGTATCGAATGTTCGTCGTCGGGGCTTAGAATTACGTCCGTCACACTGGATAATCCTCCTTGAAATAAATACCAACAGAAGCAAATTCTGATATTTACAACGCCAACTAAAAACAAGCAAAATACCATACCATATTGTTGGATAAACTTAAAGTTTACAGCTTTAAACAACGTATGCACCACAATTGGTGGATATTAAAACACAAATTACCTGCTTTCTGACCCCACGCGTCTATAGATTCAAGGAGTTTTTAAACGATTCCTTGGTCCTTCTCAAGAATCCACCCTTTCTTTTAATGAGTTTAGCCAATGCAATGGATACTGGAACTATTGCAGGCTTGTCGACGTTTGTGCCTAAATTCATTGAGGTTATGTATGGCCGGACACCCACTGAAGGAGCTTTATTCACTGGTAAGTAAGTGTGAAAAAATTGTGTTTAATCCATACAGCACATTTCGCACAATTTCTGTCATCTATGTTAGTGTAGTTCCGTTTTTTTGTCAGTGTGCCAGTAAATGCTCAGACAATGTAAATATTATGATGATTACTCAAGTAGTATTTTATCAAATTCAATTCGAAAATCCTCCAAAACGAAAACGGATTTTGTTTTAGCGATGTTGATCGATTTGGGTTTAAAACAATATAAAATAAGTTAACCGCTTGCAAGTGGCCAAAATTACTTACAAAAAGTAGCAGACAATCAATGTCAGTTCGTTACTTTTAGGAGCAATTTTGGATATTCTTTTATGGAAAAGTCAGACTCGCCATTACCACTAAACACATTTTCATGTCGACATAATGACATTTACTCTCATTGCAGGTGGGTTAGCAATTGGAGGGGCTCTGGTGGGATTTATATTTGGAGGATTAATCGTCACCAAAACTGGAATGAAAGTTAAGGGAATGATTAAATTATGTTTCACATTCGAAGCTCTCGGGTTGCTGTGTGCTGCAGTTTTGCTTCTGCAATGTCCGGATTTAGGTGAAAATGCGTTGCTTAAACAAACATTAGTTAAACTACACGTTGCATATACAATACCTAGCCGTTTTATCTCCAATACTTAACCGGTTGTTAGCTTTGTAGGGGACGGCAGTATAAAACAGTTTGTTTAAACCAAGTGTGTTTTGTACGTTTGTTTGTTAAAATCCCGGGCTTCAGTTGCCAATAAACACAAAACAAACAAACGTTTAGGTTATCTGGATCTTTTTTAAAGTATTACCTCTCTTCTTAGAGTTCGCCGGAGCTACAACACCTTACAGTAACAACTCCGTGCTGACGTCATCAACCAACTTTACGTCACACTGCAACGCAATGTGCGGATGTAATAGTGACGTATACCACCCAGTATGCGGTCACAATGGAATCACGTACTTCTCTCCCTGCTTTGCCGGATGCGTCACAACCAGCAATCAGGTAAAAATTTGATTCCTTTTTGAAATATTGTCTTTTTTCACACTGGAAGCTAAGGTCATATAAAGGACAAAGTTTCTTACGATTAGACTTTCTGCTGCAGTCTAAGTACAAAAATAGAGGATCCGACAGTGCCATGACACGTTTTCATGTTATATTCTCAGACCTATTCCAACTGCTCTTGCTTGGAAAATCTTCCACCCATCAATAGGACAGCAACCACTGGAAACTGTGCGTACTCGCAATGCAACAATTTCATCCCATTCCTCTGCCTGTTCTTTGTTTTCACATTGCTCACCTTTTTCTGCTGGACACCGAATCTCCAGGTATAAGCAGCGCAAAATAACACAGATTACTAACAACGAGTAGCAGACGATCAGCATCGGTGCGATCTTTCATTACCAAAATGAACAGATTTAACCGGCAACGCCGTTGAATCATTTATATTTCTGTTGTTTTTGATGACAGATTTTAATTAATTTAACTTTTAAAAAAAATATATTAAAAAATTAATTTACCAAAACATCTTCTGCGCTGTTCATGCACGAACACTTTAAAAGTATCTTTGGATATATTACGGTATAGTATCACAATGTAATGATCTGAACTATGTTTCCAGACAGTCATTAGATTGGTTCCTTCCACGCACAGAACTATGGCGGTGGGAGTTCAGGTTAGTTTTTTTATTTTTTGGGGGGATTTTCGGTTCTTGCACGGATATTATACTAGGTTGTGTGAAAAACCATTGGACACCACAGGGAGTGGCTTTAAATTGCGGGTAGGGAAATATTTTTTTGCTTTTCGTGGTCATGAAATACAGCCTGATGGAAATATGTATCAGCAGAGTAAACCAGCAATCCGCCCGCAATCATTGTTGCATTTGCAGTCCCTCTTCAACCGATTGTGTGGGGGATTTCCCGTTCCTATTATTATGGGTCGTCTTCTCGACTTGGCTTGCTCGGTGTGGAGCACTGAACAAGGTGTCCTGTCGTCATGCAGAAGATACACCAACCACCAGATGTCGCTCTACATGTTTCTGGTCATCGTCATTGCTAAGGTGCGTGGGTTAAAAAAAAGGTGCGTGGGTTGATTTGTGTGTGTGGCTTCTTGTGATATTGATTAGCTTACCAGTAATTCTGCAACTTGCTATGAAACAGTAGGTCTTCTGTATTTGTTTACACTGGCATCGTGATTTCCTGTTTGTTGGACGTCCCAAGAGTTAAGATACCAGGCTAATACTTGATAATGTGCAGACGATCTGACGAATATAGCGTTGTTTTTGCTGTTTTTATTATACTGAGTTGCGACAATGTGAAGGGTTTAGATTTAATCGCGTTATTCATATTTTCCCTTGCAGTCTCTGGCAGTAACTTGTTACGTGCTGGCTTTTCTGATCTACAGCAACCAGAAAAAGAAGCAAAAGCAAAAGGATGAAAACACCATTGACACACTGGATGAAAGGCTTTAAAAAATCTTAACAAGCTGTTTATTATGTTTGATAAATTATATATAATGTGCACACTATAGTGTTACAAAGCAAACAAACAAAGAAGCATTTTTATTGAACTTGGGAAAAGGTTAAATGTATCACATCATGCCGCACGTACGTAAGTACATGTTTTTGACCAGTGTTAATTTTTGTGCTGAAAGCAACCCTTTTTCTCGTGTGACAACTCTCTCGTAGCCTATATCCAACAACAAGAGCAAAGAATGCCAAATCTTGCGAGGTTATTGGTTGTGCGGCCAATTGTAAAATCCCATTACGAATTAGCGCCGTTTATGCAATACTGTGACGCTAATGGATTGAAATAAACATGTACAACAATTTTCTGTAGATTATTTTACTGCAAGCATTAAACGTCGAAGGTTTTCATACAATAGCTGCCGAAGTTGTTGAAACACCTGTAAACATACTTTATTAAACAAAAAACATAAATATTTTCACTTTGCAATTTGAATGCTGGTTTCATACCTGTTGTTATTTCGGTTGTGTTTCCAACGTTTGCCCATCCTGGAAGTTGTCCAAGATCAAAGAACCACATCCCGTAAGTGTTGATGGACAATGTGATAAAGAAAACACCCACAATGTTGAGCAACCATCCCGCCCTTAACTAACAAAATGCAATACATTTTAGTTCTGTAAAGGTAATACGTTCATGCTGAACTCGTGCAATATTGTCACGTTTATGAATGAAACATGAAGTTTTTTAAACAGGCTATGATTAATTCCTAACGAAGTTTTACAGAAATCCCCGTTTATAATCAAGTTTAAATCATAAGTTTTTTTTACAAAATGGTGATTTTTCTGTACATTTTGTACATTTGAACACGTGTTACTGGGTTATTTATCCGTATAACTTAAGCTTATTGAACCAACCATGTCCACAATCTTTAGATGACCCAAGTTGTAGGCAATCACGTTGGGTGGTGTTGCTACTGGCAACATGAAAGCAAGTGACGTCGACAAAACAGGGGGGAGACACATGTAGAAGGGGTGGACGCGCATGGTGATCGCCTGGAAAACGATGTGTACAACACTTGTAATAAATCTTACGTCTTGTTGAATAACAGGCGAAACGTCGGTGAATAAAGTTACGTTTTATATATGCCAGAAGAACAGATTATTAAGTTACAATATGCCTGGCAGCAACAAAAACATTATAAATCTTAAGTCGTTTGTATCACAAGGTTTACAATTGATGTGATATCAATTAACAACCAAGTGAAACAAAAAACTTGGGACTTTTTCAGAAGTTGTTAAAATTATCAGCTACTGTAAGTTGACAGGAAAGTTATTGAGAGATTTTGACAATATAAACTGTCAGCTGTTTACGAAACTAAGTTCAAATTACTCTCTACTTACAATTCGAACCAGTATCGGCAACATTAGGTTTGACACAGCGGAGTTGCTTGTGAATTCTGTGAGAAACATTGTGACGAGACACAGACAAAGACAAGCAGCCCAGGGTTGGAAGTTAGTCAAGAAGTTTAACTTCGTGCCAACCAAGTACGAAAGACCAGATTTCTGCGAAAGATCAATTATCCAATCATTCCTTACGCTTTGAAGCGAAAAGTCGAACACTTCATGTCTTGAGTGGTTATAATCATACAGGAAACAAAATAGGAATCACACAAAAAGCTTTTCATTTTCTTTTGTGTCGGTTTTTGTCAATAATCACAACGCATGATTCTATCTGAAGAAATCTTCCACTAGAAGCGGTTCAAAATTCATATGAAGCGAACGTTCAAACTTTACACACAAATGGGTCACCAAATTCTTACGGCTCCCAAAGAGTCTGATGCGGCTCAACTCGGGATTAGTTCACATTTTGCGTCAAAAGTTTTCTTTAAAATGCCAAAGTCGAGTACAGAGGAAGATGACTTATTACCTGAGCTGCTTCGGACAAAATGAAACAGCCTCCAAATATGAATAAAAGCTCCCACATAAAATGTTGCTGCATATCGGCCCACGTCATAATTGCTGTGGATTTCTTGCGATCTTGATCCTTGTAACCTGGATGTAAGTTTTTGATGTTCAATTAATTTAAAATATATAAAAAATTGCACGCAAAATAAGGCAATGCCTAAGTTTTTCCTGAAAATTTCTGCAAACCAAGAGCAAAAATTATCTCAGAATGTAAATGTTCGTATGAAATTGATCTGTAAACGTAAGCGTACTTTTATCAGTGAAAAGAGATGGTCTTTCCTTTGGTATGAAGAAGAGCACAAGCAACATAGCAAGGCACACCACACCATCATTGACGTATTTTCCAGACACGTAAGCCGACCAGCCAGTTACAAAACCCGGTCGCCTCGTGAACCACAAAATCAAAGTCGATAAAAATATGATCAGAACCCACTTTTCGTCCCACCTACATGAAAGGCACGAGTTTTACAACTGGACTGTAGCCGACAACGCCTGGAATGATGCATATAAAGAATAAAGTCCTGGATATAATTACTGCTAAAATGATAAATTACCCTCTGACCCTAAGCAATAGCACAACACGAGCAGATCGGATTAGATTTAGTCTTTATTTAGATTTGCACGTTCACATCACTGTATTTAGTAAACCTTCAGTAACAGGAAAACTTTTAACCGGCAAATGTAAATAACAGAAAAACCTCAGTGGTCCAAGTTGGGAATACTCTTCTTCAAGCATTTTTTTAGTCGCTTTAGTTTCGGTCGAGTTTTCTTTATCATTACGAAACCATTTTTTCGGGTGACTGCAAACAACAAAATCCAGATGTCGTCAATATACACAACGGACATTTGTGAAAACGGTTTTAACCCGTAACGAATGCATAAATTTTGAATTTTATTTGATTCATCTCTGAAAATTGTTGATGCGAGCTTTTTAAATACTTTGTCATTATGGTTAGTTTACAATTCGTTTCGCAGATTGCATGAAAAATTATTAGAAAGGAAGCAGTTGGCACCTAATTTCAAAGAACAGCCACATGAGCCAGAAGTAGGCAACAACAAATGTGAAAAACGCAGCTGGTGCACAATACAAGAACCACGAACCAAAACCAATCTCAGGGGAATCTGGAAATGATCTGCATAAGAAAGTTGAGGTTGTTGAAATCCCTACTAAGTTTCATATAATATAGGCTAATTGTGAAAGGACGTAAGAATTAAAAATAACTTACTGGATTTCAAGCCAAATAGCACTTCTTGTCGTTATAGCAAAATGTCGGTAATTCTAATCTAATTTAGAAAACTTGACAAGCTCTAATTCTAGTTCTAATTAAGCACGTCAGATGTAAACTAATCTGATTCAAAGACGCCAAAAAAATCTAGTTGACCAAGTCAGCTTCTTGCTCACATCTGCTATACTTAAAAATTCTAATGGCAAACAAAAATTCATGTGATAAACATTCTACAAACGAACCTTTTCAAGATACCGACTGTTATTATGTTTACAGTGCTTCCTGTAATCGTAGACACCCCACCAATAGAAGACGCGTACGGAACGCACAACGTCAAACCTTTCGACATATTTCTCCATCTTCTCTGTACAAAATAAAAAAAATCCAGCAAAGTAAACAATTTCATATATTTACCAAAAGATCACATTTATGCTTCGAGAAGAATGAGGGTTCGCCATTCTTATTTCCGAGTCAGACACATTTGTAAAACTTTCTGATAAGTTGTTTTCCTTTAAATCCATGCAAAATGTTGGAATTAATCTTATTGCTATTGCAACACTGATTTATTACAATTGATTTATTAACTTCACTTGAGAGTTTGTAAGACAAGAAAATTCGCCAAAAAATATAAACTTTTAAAAAACTTAAAAGAGTTTTTCACAAAACTTTCATTCCAACAGAATTTAGGATACCTCTATGCATATTTCCTTGTCCAAACTTTTAATCTGTTGCTCTTGAATGGAACTTAACACACCCTTTACTATTGGAATCATCATTGCAGTGACCACAGTGTTCGACATCCACATTGACAAGACATATGGTGTTAGCATAAATCCAAGTAACAGTCTGATGTGAAATGGAAAATAAGCAAATTTCTCATCCAAAAAAGTAGTAGGTTATGTTAGACATGAGCAGACAAAGTCCTGGCCGCGGGTCAAATCTACATGACCAGCAAAGACTTTTGTTGAATTGTTGATGTAGCAAAGTTTTTGCAATTTTTAAACATTAGTTATTGCGAATAGCTTAGTTCATAAACTGTATTGTGTACACTTTATTCTACTTTGGACACGCTAGGCCTGTTTGCCCGCCTGTCCAATTTATGATAATCGGGTCGGAAAGTTTGTTCACACGGAAAAAAAATATGCATACTTTAATCTGGTTTGTTTTAAATACCAACCTTTTTGGGCTGCATCCAACCATTATAAGGACCTTGAGGGCAATACGTAAATGCAATCGAGTTGTTTGTGCTGCTATCGCCATAGATATACTTCCAACGAAGAGCCAAATTCCAGGAAAAAAGAAAGCATTTGTAGCTTCGACCAGTGTTAATATTCTCAAAGAAGTAAAGGCGACCACGGCAAGTAATGAGGTTGCCCCCATCGAGAGACAACCCGTAACCCAGTAGACTGCAAGCCACAATATCACGAAAGCACATTTTGATTCCTGCAACCATAAATAGGCTACTGAACATATAACCCTGGGGCTTTCACAGGGTTAAAATGTCAATAACAAATAACTGTCGGTTGAACCTATGAAAACTACTCCATAATTCATTTACGACAGAATCTAAAATCCACACGCGACCAAATAAGTTTATTTAAACTTCAGAAATCTTTCTTCTACCTTGCCAGGGACACAAATGGGAAGGATGCTGAGCAATAGTGGGGTTGCAACCAAAATTGTTTTGGAAACACTGGGAAGTTGAAGGTATCTATTTTCAGTCATTTTTTGGAATCCTTACTCACAACTTCCCTTTCATAGAGCGATGTGTAGGTTTATCACGATCTCACTACCTTTTGCAAAGCCTATAATTTCCGGATTTAATAATATCGTAAATTTGAAGTCCGATCTAATCACATGATCTGTTAACAATGGAAAAGCTTGATTAAACGTTGTTGGAACTAAATCAACATAAATATAAGGACAACATGTAGTAAAAAGGACAATAATATTTCGCAAGTGTGTGTGTCATTTTTAAAACCAGCGAGGTGCCAAACGTGACTCGAGTGCCTTGCGTTTCGCATTACTGGCCTAGTGCATTATTACAAGTTGCAGCCCTCCAAGCTTACATTTTTTGACGTACAAGTCCTGTAACCACATAAGTTCTGACCGAATCATACTAAACGCAAAACGCAGTTTTTGTGAAAGTTGCTAATTCGAACGACCAACTGTTGATTCCTATCTACGTTTTCTCATTCTATCAGTAGGATATCTAGCACTAGTACATCTCCAACCAATACATCACTAGATAACTACATGTTTTTGTTGTCAGGCAACGTGAAGAATTACATAGAGGATTAGAATGCGCATAGGTAACGTACATGCTTAATAGCAAATACAGATGTAGCTACACGGCAGACTGGGAAGCATGCCAGTTCATGTCCGGTCCGGTTGTAATACAGAGGGCGTTATTGACATGCGTTTTAACGGCAACGAAACATGTTATTTTACATGGGTTCTGTAGGAGAAAGATTGTCCGCGAGGAACATCAGTAGTGTAAGGAACAAGTGTTATTGGGGTGTGAACTTATACGCAATATATTTGTTAGATTCACATGGATTTCGTAACGATAGAGTTTGCTACCATTCGTGTTCTATAAAGACTGAATCTACACAATTGACCCGGTTGTAGGTGTAGCCCGAACACCTATAAATATAAACAAATGAAGTTCTCTTGTATCATCCACCACAGACTCTGCTGCACTTAACTTATACCTGTTGTTATTTCAGTAAAGTTTCCGACGTTTGCCCATTCTGGAAGTAGTCCAAGATCAAAGAACCACATCCCGTAAGTGTTGATGGACAATGTGATAAAGAACACACCCACAATATTGAGGAACCATCCTGTTTTAACCTAATGTACATGTATATGAGATAATAACAACAACTGTTGAAAGCGCCATATGTCTTTAAGCTTAACTTCAAGCTACGTAAATTTTCTGAATAACTTAAGGTTCATTGAACCAACCATATCCACAATCTTTAGATATCCCGAGTTGTAAGCAATGACGTTGGGGGGCGTTGCTACCGGCAACATAAAAGCAAGTGACGTCGACAAAACAGGGGGAAGACACATGTAGAAGGGGTGGACTCGCACGGTGATCGCCTGGAAAACGTAGTTTACGAAACAACAACTTCTGTAATAAAACATTATTCGTTTGTTTCACAAGGTTGCTGTATCTTTATCAATTTAACAACCCTGCGAAACAAACGATTTATTACAGAATATGTTGGTAATTATATATTCTTAATGTTGTGAATGTCCACAAAATTTTAACCCAGTTTTTCAAAGCCCATGTAGTGTTGTTTTATTTAAGGGGAAAAAATTCACTTAAGTGCACACAAAGTTCTAGTTGTTAATGGACTGTATGTATATACACACGTGAGGCCTTAATCGCATTGTTTTTGTATAATCAATGCGCCAAGAAAGCTCATTGAGCTACGGACAGTAGCGAAACACTGTTATTTTACACAAATGTAAATGACTGCTGTTTGTTATTGTTACTTGGCGACTGAAAAGTTTAAAAATAGGAAGGAATAAAACGAAAAAATTTGGAAATCACATCAACTTACTACTTGAATCAATATTGGTAGTAAAAGGTTGGTCACAGCTGTATTGCTCGTACATTCAGTGAGAACCATGGCAACAAGCGACAAACACAAGCACGCCACCCACGGCTGGTAGTTAGTCAAGAACTGCAAGTTATTACCGATCAAATAGGAAAGACCCGACTTCTGCCCAAAACATGACAAACATATTTATGAACAAGAATAATAGTAGAATATTTTACTTCTATTTCCATCTACCTCGGCCCCTTCAGCCAAAATCAGACCACCTCCAAATATGAACAGAACTTCCCACAAAAAGTGTTGCTGCATGTCGGCCCACGTTAAAATCGCTCTGGACTTTTTGTGGCTTTGTGTTTTGTAACCTAAGGACACAAGAAACAAGTTATCATTTTTGCTGTTGGAGAAGCAACCAAGAGATTTCTTATGTACTTTGTTCGCTTTCCTCTCCTAAAAAGGAAAATATGTAGTATTTTTTAGTTTCATATAATCCTAAATCACGAACCGCTAGGTCATAGGCGCCTAGTTTTCATTTTTCCAGGGGGGGCGGCTATATTATGGCGTCATAATTTGTTACTATGACGTCATCAAGTGTCGAAAAACTGTGTTTGAATTTCAATGCATGAGGTGTATCGCATAATAGCCAAAAGGGCAGCGTTAACGATGAACACACGAGATCGGTCTACGACAAAACCAATAAGTACCTGTTGGCATATCATAATGCGAGACTGGCGTTGCAACAACCGATGCCAGTTACGCAAGCGAATCTTGGTCAACATATTTTGTGTGCGTCGTGTAAGAAACACATTGTTTTTAGGTCTTATTATCTTCAAACGTTACGAATGCGACGAGTTACATGGTGTGGACAGACGCGCTTAAAAGCCACTCGTTTTCTTTTTTTAAAACCTGGGAGTGCGCCACCCCCCCTGCCCCCCCGGACTAGGCGCCTATGCGCTAGGTTATCTTTTTATTCTTTATAAGAGGTATTGTGTATTGGCCCTGTTGAAATTGGGAAAATACTTACCTTTATCAGTAAAAAGAGATGGTCTTTCCTTTGGTATGAAAAAGAGCACAAGCAACATAGCAAGGCAAACCACACCATCATTGACGTATTTTCCGGACATGTAAGCTGACCAGCCAGTTACAAAACCCGGTCGCCTCGTGAACCACAAACATGTGGTCAAAACAAAAATCCCTAGCACCCATTTTTCATCCCACCTACAACAATAATGAATATTGAAATAATAACAAACAACATTTTTAAAATTTCTTGTTGTGCTAAAAAATAAAACATTTTTGTCGGTGCTTTAAATTCTTGACCATCTATTATTACAATAAATAAACACTTAAAACCATTTTGTTTAAGACAACCAAGTTTAGGCTGTGTTTGAAAAGACCGTTTATTTAAGTTTCTTTATTGGAACGGTTTATTTGACACTGTTTTTGAATTTTTTTTTTATTTTAACAAACCTATATTCTGGTTTTGGAAAGAAAATGCAATTATATATACCTTAATGGTCCAAGCTTGGAATACTCCTCATTTAAAAGTTTTTTTGTTGTAGCGTTATCATCAGAAACTACTTGGCCACTTCTTCTACACCAAAATCTTGGGTGGCTTTTTCAGAAACAAATATTTAGAGAGTAAAACTTTTACTAGTAAACAAACAAAAATTCATTAAATGCTTGCCTGATACCAAAATGAACCCACATTATCCAAAAGTAGGCAACAACAAATGTAAAGAATGCTGCAGGAGCACAGTAAAAGAACCATGAACCAAAACCAATTTCAGTAGAGTCTGGAAAGGACCTGTCGCAAAATGACACAAAATTGTGGAGAAACATACATGCACTGCATTTACAAATTGAACATACTTCTTTAAAATGCTCACAGCTATGATGTTTACAGCACTTCCAGTAACGGTAGAAACACCACCAATTGATGATGCATATGGAACACAGATTGTTAAACCCTTTTGGAGATTTTTCATTGTTTTCTGGTTTGCAAAACCAAAATAATAGTAAATAGTAGGTTGCATATAATTTATCTGCATACAAGCAATATGATGACCTCACTTTCTCTTTTCTTTGAATTAACTGTGAGGATGTGAAAGAAGTGGTTTCTCCATGGTCAGTGCTAATTGTATTATTTTCCAATGGATAGTTCTCCTAAAAACAATAATGCAAACAATGAACAGCTACTAAATCCAATTCACTTTTTATTGTACCTCTGGATCTAATGTTTTGCTTTGTCGCTTATTTCTTTGTACTTTAATGGCCTCAAGAACACCTTCCACAATTGGAATCATCATGGCAGTAACCACTGTGTTTGGCATCCACATTGACAATATATATGTGGTAATCATGAATCCAAGTAAAAGTCTAAATACACGATAAACAGTATGCAAAGTATGTATGATTAAAAAGTTAATAAAAACAACACAGTTTCCAACTTAACAAAAAAAGTAGGAGACCTGCACAACAAAATTGTTGCTAGGATTTTAAGAAACCTTTTGTAACAAACCTTTTTGGGCTGCTGCCTATTAGAGTAAGCAACTTTAACGAAACTCTCAGATGAAGTTTTGTAGTTTGGGCAGCAACTGCCATGGATATACTTCCAATAAACAGCCAAATACCAGTGAAAAAAAAGGCTCCAGTAGCTTCATCCAGTGTCAAAATTTGAAATGCAGTCAATGCCACGACGGATATAAACGACGTTGCGCCCATGGAAAGGCAGCCGGTAATCCAGTAAACGGCAACCCACAGAATAACAAATGCACATTTTGATGCCTAAAGTATATAGAGATAAATATATAAGATAGAGTCGCGACAATCACCATTGATCGTATCTTTGACAGAGACGCAGCAAAGCGCGTTATCGCAAGACACTTTTTAAAACAAAAAACAGGTTTCCCGCCTATTCTATCGAAATCATACTCGAACAAGAAAGATACATTTTTCTTACCTGTCCAGGAACAATTATTGGAAGTAGACTTAGCAGCAAAGGGGTAAACACCAAAATCATGTTGGCTAAACTTGGAATTTGTATATACCTTTCGCTGGTCATCTTTTACAGCAAAGCTACTTTTCACTTACTATACAATACCGGACAAAATGTTTCCGTAAACCTACAAAGTAAAAGTCGAGATACAATTTTAGTTATCCTCTTACCTACATGAATAATTTCTCTCTTCTAATTATTAAGTACCATATTATTCTTACAAAATGCCAATAGCAGGACACAAGGCAGGCAACTTCAACTTGAATCCTTTATACATCAGCAGTTTACGTGGCAACCGATAGAAGTATAATGCCAGACACAGCACTTGAAAAAGTGAACTATGGTCAGAGAGGAAATGACCGTGCCCATCAGGCTCGCGAAACAACGATAACACATTCATCGAAGGCAAAATAACTCGCGTTGACACGGTCAGACTTGGGCCAACGCCAGCATAGATATACTTTAAATTACATTCAACACAAAGACAAACTGGGTGTCAGTAGCATGACCTTTATTCACTGTTAGTTTGGTAAGTTACGAATTCGTTGCACCATTCGATCAGAGTTCACTTTTTACGTCGTGATGAGTGCATTATGGTTGCATGCACCACCGGCCACAGATAGATGGCTTACTGACCTGATATTTAATCAAAAGATAAGACAGAAATACAAAGACCTAAAATATATAAATTAGCTGTTTCGACTTCATAGCCCAGAGAAGACATTACGCTGGAGATCTGTTTTGTGGTGAGATTCACATATTTTCCATGCGAGTTCTACAGTCTATTGTCACTGAACAATCCGATTTAAAGACGCGTGCTTTTAACTCTTTAACTTGCAACATTATTTTTGTAATAATTAATAGGGCTATGTAAATGGCATATTATCAGCCACGAAAATATAGTGCCCAAAGTGAAACATTAGCATGTGATCTAAACAAGCTTGCAAACAAACGGAGCAACCGGCTCGCGGAGGTTCGCCGGATGCCCTTATTGCAGAAGCGGCAAACACCGCTTGCGGGCCATGCAACGCGGACCTTCTTAGCCATAACTGCTTTTTTTGCCCAAATTGACAAAGCTTCTGAAATGAATTCAATTTCGGCATTAAAGTGCCGCGTGTTTATTTTTCGGTCGTGGCCGATGGTAACCCAAATGATAAATGTAGCGGCGCCGATTTTTTATTTTGCGAAAAACGTATTATTTTGTCTCTTTTAAAAATTAACTCTTCCATACCTCTTGCTTTAGAATGTATAAAAACATTGTTGATTGACAAATTTCGCATTTTACGACGCGCTAACAGAGAGACGTTTCATAAACGACAAAATACTGTTACCAGGTAAAATAACCACGACGAACCTTTTGCTACTTCTTGCACTATAGCGTCTGTACTGTTTTGCAAAGTTTGCCAAAAACAACAATCAACCATGCGAGACAAATTACTGGGCGTAAAAATCGGAACGGTAAAAGTGACCAGATCTTATCTTCAACGCTATAACTGTGTAAGCGTGCAAAAGGCCTCCTAATTTTTCTAAACGAAGTCCGCCTTTCTGTTTCATAGGAATTGTATCAACGTAGCTTATGTGCAAAATCCATTTTATTAAATTTTTATTGTAGATATATTCAGTGGTGGGATTCAAATTTTTTTCAGTCGGTTCTATCACAAAAGTCATATTTTTCAGCGGGTTCTGTTACAAAAAGTCATATTGACAGTAACCAATAATGCTAACCGGTTCGATGATCTCATAAAATTTCGTGATACGGTTCTGGTGCGAACCGGCTGAATCCCATCGCTGGATATATTGCAATATCAAATAGGGAACATCATAGTCAAGTATTATCGATCCTATTTATGATATTCCTGTCAAAGGTTTATAAACATAGCTACACGAAGAGCTCTATTATCTTCGCTTTGGCGGTATGTATAGGTACCAATGATTTAGATATACGCTACAATATTCGCCAGTATTCAAAAAAATTAAAATTAAATTTCCAGCAAAAAATGGAGCTTCGTCACAAATATCATGATCGAAAACGTTTGTCTATAACCCTGCATCTCCAGCAACCATTATCGGCAAAAGCGTGGGCTTTTGTACGGTAAAGTACGTAAAAATCACTTATATCCCAGAAATTATTACTCACTTCCAGATATGCAATCACACTTAAATGCAGTTCCGTTTTGCGAGATTAATCCTTCAAGAGACCCGGCATTGGTTTGTGGACACATGAAGCCACCAAAAGTTAATCAATCTTACCATGTTTTGGATTGTATCGTAGGCAAGATCGTTCATTTGATCACATCAAGCTGCACTGACGAGACCTTACAGGTCGAAACCTGCATGCAGCTCATACAATTCATATTATTGGCTCCGTGCTTAATTTGTATGTCTGTAGTGTTTTTAAATTGGCCATACTGCTACAGCTTTTCTATGGGAACATGCTCAGCCGTCCGTTACAATCCCAACAATTCGGCAGAACTTTGATACTCGGGGTCATAGGCCAGTTAAAATTTGAAACCATTTCCCCAACACAACTCTTGTAGGGTTAAAAGTTTATTTACAATAATTGTGACGCGACAATTGCTTTCCGTGTAAAGTGAATTGAAAGTAAACACAGGCCGTAATTTTAACATGCAATATATGGGGACTCGACGGTTTGCGTTTCATACTTGCACCTCTATATGAGTGCGTTTCGTTCGTACCTCAACTTTAAACACGCCACAACTTCAAATCACACACAACTTAGAAACATTCTCAATCGATTGTAAAATTACACCTGAATGCTCATTGGTTGGCTCGAAATTAAGCAATCCAAGACACTAACAATATTATTTATATGTAGTTACGTTTGTATATGGGTCAATTAAGACTTTAAGATATGCTCCATCGGAAAGGCAATTAAAAACATGCAAAAATAATCCACATTAAGTTGGATCAACAGGTAATTTAGCAGGAACGCCCATGCAATGGTGAAATTCGACGATACCCCTGGGTGTGAAATAAAATGTAACGATAAAACGCTTGCTATTGATAAATGTTGACAAGATATTGAAGCTAAGTCACAACAAATTTCCCATTCCACCCACAAAGAAATTAGGATTTTTCAATAAAAAAAAACAGGCACCAAGCTTGGAGACATTTACAAAACAAACAAAACATTTATGTAAAATGCATTGCAATAATCATACACTTTTCAATGAAATACATGAGTTTTTTTAATGAAAAAAATGAATTTCTTTTTTTACAACAGTATGGCAATTATATCATGCATTGGTCGTTTTTTTAGGTGATGAAATGAAATTTTATGAAACTGCCCCACAACTGAAAAAGGCACTCCACAAACACAGAGTAAGATGTACTGCACAACCCACTTATTAGCACTACTTGGGTCAAGTGCATATTCACAAAAGGTTATTGTTATTATCTGAGGTTGGACGTTAATGACACATGTTATGGTATTTGCATGTCATAAGAAATGCCAGATGAAACATCTAGCGTCCCTTATGCTTCATAGCCTTGGAGATATCTACACCAGTAAGCTTGGTGACCATTTCTGGCAGCTTGCCGACCACATCCAAGACTTCCCCAGTAAGCTTGGCAGCACCGACATCACCCTTTCCTGATGACACCATTGTGACTTTCCTAGCCGAAGACAAAGGCCCAGCAACCTCAGCAGCAATTTTGGGTAATGTGGAGAGCACCATGTCCACCATGGCAGCTTCTTGGTAATCCTTCCAAGCATCAGCCTTCTTTACCATCTGCTCTGCTTCTGCTGTTGCTTTTGCTTCTATGGCAAAGGCCTGGGCCTCACCTTTAACACGAATGGCCTCAGATTCTGCCTCAGCCTCCAAAATAACCTTGTTTCGTTCAGCAGCAGCGATGGTCTCCAGACTGGAACAACACAAGTTTTGGTTAGTTTGAATTGAACAACAATAGATTACCAACTTATTTAAGAAAGGTCCAACACGACAAAAAATATGAATATGCATTGGTGCCTGGGTTAATATTTCTGAGACAATGTGCAACATAGACATAAAATTTATCATGAAAAACATGTGATGACTTCATCCCTTACAAAGTAGCAGTACGAGACCCAAATCAATGCACCAGTTAATATTAAAACCATATAGGTTTTTTACCGATATTTCTCAGCCTCTGCTGGTTTCTTAACTTGCGCCTCCAATTCTTTTTCTCGACGAAGAATTTCCTGGTCTTGAACCTGAATTTGCTTTGACCTCTCCTCAACGCGAATCTGCATTTCCGCATCCTTAATGGCCTGTTTTGACACAGCAGCTTGTAGTTCATATGCAAGTTCAGATTCTGCTTTTCTTGTCTCAACCTATGTAGAAATAAACATTTTTATGTACTTTTGTCATATTATTTCATATTAAAATTTATCTAAATTTATATTATTGGCTCCATGCTTATTTTTGTACACTGCTGATTTTCAAACAAAAAGCAAATACAATCTTTAAAATTTGTTGAAAGATAAAGTATCTCTGGTGTCAAAAAACTATATATATTATAACTTTATTAAGTTTATTATACTTCGGAAAATTAACTTAACCTAGGCTTTTATTGTAAAACTGCAAGTACCAATAAATAAAATAAAGTTAATAGCATGACATGAGGATCTTGTATATACAGAATGAAAGCGTGAAACTGTCATGAGGAAAGCAGCACAGGAAAGTACCACTATTTACATAAGAACACATTGTCGCTAAGTCTGTTATGATTCAAACCCACAGACATGACAGAAAAGAAGATTTATGTTTTTTACAGAAAGGCATAACACCGAAGCAGGAAATAAGGGAGCACTGAACAAAACCTATACTAATATATATTTAAACATTACACAAAACAAACCATATGGTGAAACAGGATGCGTTTTTGAATAACTTCCCGTTACCAGTGGGTTTTATGAGGAAAGCCTAACAATGAAATTTACAAATATTTTTCAAAAATAAAAAGGTTTTTTTATTGGTACAGACAAAGAAGTGTAGCTTTTTAGTGTCTGTTGGTTTTATTATTTATTTTTGCCCAAACTGACGATGCTCAGATAAGCGAAATCGAACAACTGACAGAAATTAGAGGCTAATTACTTCAAAAGATACAGACAAAGAATATATAATATCCACAAAAAGGGTTTATTCAAGAACTCAGCATAATCTTTGTAACCATTTTAACAATAAGTAACTGTCAATAAAGAATTATTTTTCTTCATCTTTTCTTTAATCACAAAATGAAACACAATTAATTTGAGGGTTCTGGGCAACTCATCAGAAGTGGTGCAAATAAAAAAAATGCTAAAAAACAACTTTTTTACTAACCTCAATATCATAAGCAGCTTTCTTCAATTCATAGTCTCGCTTTGCCTTGGCTATCTCAATGTCATTCTCAAATCTTACTTTCATTTTCTCTTGGTACGCAATCGACTCTTTGATACCGGCATCACGACGAGATTCTGCTTCTCCGATTTTGGCATCACGGTGGACTTGGGCTGTTCGGGTCTCACCGAGTGCTTTTAAATACCTTAAAAATATACCAAATTCGCATTTGTAAAAAAAAATATATAAAATAGAGCTAAAAGTTACTCCTTCCTGTGCTATATAAAGTGTTAATTTTCATATATACATTAGAAAAGGCTATCATTTAGTAAAAAAAATTGCAAACACTAAGTGAAATAACTTGTGTCCAACTATATAAAACCATGAAAAGCACATTGGAAAACCATTTAGTTGACAAAGCTAAAAATGCTAATTTAGATTTACCCTTCGTTGTCAGTGACATCCTTCAGAGTGTATGAAACAACAGTAATCCCCATCTGAATTAAATCAGACGAAGCAACCTCAAACACTTGGTGAGCAAACTTCTTTCGATCTTGATAGATTTCCTCAACCGTCATGTTTCCCATGATGGCTCTCTGATGACCTGTGTGTCAACACAATGAAAATCATGCCATTTAATAAGAGTCAACATACAAAAATTGGATAATTTGCATTTTTAACCAAGTACTATCAAACTGATAAGCATTACCTTCCAGAGTTTCCAAAGCAATTTGATGGATTTGGTTTTCAGATTTGCCCAGGAATTGCATGCAAGCATTTGCCAGCATATCCTGGTTTTGGCCTTGAATTTTCACCTGAGCAACACCAATGCATGAAATCGGAACACCTTTGGAAGTGTTCACCTCGTTACTGTGAATTTGCAGGGTCATTGTGTTGAGTGAGATTCGTTGGAGTTGTTGAATGACAGGCCATACCCAGACACGCCCACCCGGCACCATAAGGGGTCGACCATACCCACATCCAGCCACAACCATAGCCTCATTTGGGCCACAAGTCTCAAAACCCATGTTGTGTTATTTATCTGTTTCTTTTACAACTTAGGTCTGCACTGTACATAAATATTGCATTTGCATCAAATTGCAAAAATATTCAAGTTTATCATTATTCAAATGTAGATATAAACAAACAAATAAGAAAATATTTTTATTGTGCATGATGCCATGGCGGCTTTGGGCCAGTGGTGCACCACCATGATCTCTACGACAGCAATCTATTTCTAGATTACAAATAACTTGAAACCAGATGCATACATTTTGTACGACTTAGTTGCATTACTTCCTTAACAAACTAGCATCAGGTGTTGCTCTACTACGCCCTACGAACAATATTTCCCAAAAACGAAACACTTTGGGCGCATCACGCATTCCTCAACATTTGGGCAATGGACGCCCACTAACGCTTGGCTGCACACTACTTATTTTTGAAATATTATGTTATTGCTCACAGGCAATGTTAACACCCTATATATTAACTAATTAACGCTGCAAAAAAGTTATAACACATCGAAGAAACGTTGTATCTTGAACGAAAGGAGATCTGAACACAACAGCAACTTACAGGCGAAACGTGTTTATTTCACGTGATTTTTTTACAAATGGCGTAACTTGTCATGTGACTCGATACAGATAACTACTGGTATTTTTCCTGACGCCTCCGAAGTTCTTTTTCCAGACATGTTTTTATAGTGATAGCATTCCTGTTTGTTTGAATCAATGAAAAAATAAAATTATTTTATTCTGCACATACGTGAAAAATAGGTCACTCCCTTCACGTTTCAGTAACCACACTGAACTGAACCTAATGTAATAGAGAACTAAGAACCTCAATCAATGGTCTGCTTTTTCGTGTAATGTTGTGGCGCGTCAACCTTTTAGCTTTGTTGAAGGAGCTCATGTATGACTAATTGCAAGATTAAAAACGACTTTTATTGCATTTGTTTCAAATACCTACGTCACAAAATAATTATTTGTGACATCTCAAATTTAATTTATGATTGTTTATTGTAGCAGGTGTGTTGTGTGTACTTATAATATAACATGCAGCCTACAGCAAATATAGCTTGTCAGTTTTAACTTCAAATGCGCTGATTTGGTTTTAAATGGTTTGGTTTTTTTTTATAAATTTACAGCGTATAGTTTGCTAGTCTCAATTTGTCTTAACTTTAAGTGCACTGATTTAGTTTTAACTAGTGATGCACCGAAACAGCCATTTTTTTATTCGGCCGAAACAGAATATTCGGCAAAAGTTGCAGAATGAATTCGGCCTATTAAACCGAAACTAATTTTGGTATCCATCTCCCTAAAATCGCAATAAATTTAAAGAAAACATGTGCTGGAATGGATCTGATCCTATAATACAGCCTTTTATTGGCACTTCAAGAATGCTGTACCAACTGCTTAAAGTTGATTTCAATGACAATTAACAAATAAAACACACTAGTACTGTTTGAACAATTATTCTAAACTTTTTGTCAGTGTTGCATGCAGTAAAAAAAAAGTTTGCGTGCAGTAAAAAAAGTTTCAGTTTCGGCTGAATAGTTTGGCAAAATTCGGGCAAAACTGAATGATGATAAAAACCTTGTTTTTTTATATTTTTTTTTCGGCAAACCGAACTTTCTGTGCATCTCTAGTTTTTACTGGTTTATTTATTGTTATGTTGAAAAAGTATTTATTTCTCATTCAAAACACCAAAAAATATGTGATAGTAATGCTCCTCATTAAGGTGCAATATATCTAAATCTGGCATGTTGCAATTATTTGTACTTATAACAGCATAACTATTTCTTGTTTAGAAATTTTTATACTTCTACTGTACCGCAAAAGTTAAAAAATGGATCCTAAGGAAAAGGAGGCAATGGACATGATTGCAGAGGGTGATAAAATGGTGAGGTCAAGTCGGGGATTTTTCAGTTCCTTTTTTGGTGGATCAACTAAACTCGAAGATGCCTGTGGGAAATATATCAGGGCTGGAAATTTACTGAAGGTAAAACTGTTTACCCTGTTGGAAAATGCAATTTTATGTGAATGATGGATGCATATTTTTCCATGTATACAATTGTTTTAACTTGTAATGTGCATATGTTAGACAGATTCCCAAAGGTGTTTATAAAAAATTAACACACCAATGTATTAGTCTGATTTGTTTATTTTATTGCTGATACTAGTACTGTCGTGTCCGTTGTTTTGGATTTGTTCTGAAGTATTAGAATTAAGTCTCAAAATTATAGGATTTAGCATTGCAGTCGAATAGCTTTAGTTCATTATGTATTCACTCTGCATGAATATTTCATGAAGAGTCTGATTTTTAGTTCGGTTTGCAAAGATGTTGATCCATACATTGGTAATGATGAAACAGGACATGCATGTTTCTCTCGCCAGTTCATTTTACCATCTGTGTTTGGTTTTTAGTTGAATATAATTACGAAAAAATAGACAAAAACAATGCAAGCTGTTGTAGATGTCGAAGAAATGGAGCGCAGCGGGCGGGGCTTTCTGCAAGTCTGCTGACCTCCAAATTACCCTTCAAAACAAACATGAAGCTGGGACAAACCTTGTTGATGCTGCTGGTTGCTATAAGAAGTCTGAGGCACAACAGGCAATTAAATGCTTCAGTCGGGTATGTTGTTAATAGTAATGTACCAGCAAAGTATAAATTGCAACAAACAAAACATATTAGGCAAAAGTATTTTGTTGTATATACATCTTTAATTAAAAAGGTTTTCTACAAATTTAAGCGTTCACAAAAGAAATGTTTAACAATAAATTTAAATATTGAGAGTGCAATGAAATGTTTTATATACAGCTCTTGCTATTACTCCATAAAATTAAATAAAATGTTCCAAGTTTCAACAGTTCATGTGTTTGTTGGTGGTCACAATCCATTTCTGTTTTTAGTGCATTTTTTGCTTAATTTTTGACAATTATAGATGTTTGTGTAGGCAATTGACATTTTTACGGACATGGGGCGCTTCACCATGGCCGCCAAACACCACATGAACATTGCAGAAATGTATGAATCTGAAGCAATGGACATTGAACAAGCAATTTCGCATTATGAGAAGGTAAAACATTTACCAAGAATGAAAAATAAATTAACTTTTTAGGCAGTTAGCATTACAAGGCTATACAGATCATTCAACAGCCTACCAAACACTACAGTCCAATTATTGATTGCCTATGTTTTACTGCATTAACTACTTGCTTTAAAAGGTCCAAATGAGGACTGTTTTAGATTTGGCTTTTAATTACATGAAAATATTTTATATATGAACAAATGTTAAAATATGTCCATTTATTAAAATTTATGTTCGAGTTAGGTAATTTGCTGTTAAATTTCGTTCCAAGGAAGAAATTACTTTTCCATTTTTTGCCTATTTTGTAACTTGAGGATCATAGCTGTAAGTTGTACTTTGTCTGGGTTGTTGCGACATTAAATTAATCGAACATTCTATAAATCAACAAAAACAGTTAACTTACACAAAATTAAACCGCTCTACACATAAACACAATTTTCTACCTCTAGGCTGCTGATTATTATGATGGAGAGGATTCGAAAAGTAGTGCCAACAAATGCTGGTTGAAAGTGGCTTCATATGCTGCCCAACTTGAACAATACACCAAGGCTATTGAACTCTTTGAAAGAGTGGCAATGGCATCCCTAGAAAGCCCCCTCCTGAAATACTCAGTCAAGGAATACTTGTTCAAGGCCACCCTATGCCAGTTTTGTTTGGGAAGCAGTGGTGTGGATGCACGGTACAATTTTTTTTATCCGAAATGTTTGGTTTTACTGCTAAATTAAAGTTGTTATGTTTAAGGTATGTAGAAAATATAGCTGTAAAGCAGAGACAAAAGTTGTTCCAAGTATTTTTGTAACTGTACTGTGGTTTGACTGATCCACTACTGTTTAATTCTTTTCATTTCTGTAACTACTGCATTCAATGGGTATACAGCATATAAAAGCTGCTAAAAGCTTACTTTGATACTATTGTGCTGTAACATTCCACAGCCAAGCTCTGGAGAAATATCAAGAGTGGATGCCCGCGTTTGAAGACAGTCGGGAGTTCAAGCTGGTCAGTAAGTTAATAGAAGCCCATGAAAAGAACTCGGCAGATACTTTTGCTGAAGTGATAGCAGAGTACGACAAAATCACCAGGATCGATGAGTGGCTGACAACTATTCTTCTTCGCATTAAGAAATCCATTAGTGGCTGCGCAGATGATATTGACACAACATAATCACTCGATTTTGCCAGTTCAATTATTTTAACTATGGAATCGGCACTGAAGGCCAGGGCTGCAAAAAAGAGTAATTTATTGTTTTTCTTTTGATTTTAGTTGTTCTTATACCTTCGCTTCGCCATAAAACATGTGTCCCACTATTTGTCATTTAAGCCTATTGTGCTCTGAAATTGACAAAAAAAATTGCATAATTGTAATAAAAAATGGGATGTTAAAAGGTTTGTTAAAAGATGCAAGTCGTCAAGCTATTTTATTCTGGGCACTACACAATTAAGGCATGTTTCTAATATTATTGCAAGTTGAAAACACAGGTATTTTAATTATTCTCTGTGTATGTTGTTGCATTTCAAGCTAAAAATTGTCAGGCATATATCCGTTTATTGTGACATATATTTATGTGATTGCTGTGTTACATTCTTGGGGTGACAAGCGTTTGTTTGCTACACTACAAATAATCTGATATTTTGTGGTTGTCAGACACCCACTGAAAACTAAACAAATATTGGGCAGTCAGTGCATAACATGCACTTCCAAGTGAAATAACCACTACCATCATTTTTGTTGTAACAGAGTTTCTGACCACATGCTGCATTCCATTGCATGTAAGATCTTTTCGGTGATTTAGTCGTGCAATGTTGTGCATGTTAATAAAAACTAAACTTTTTATGGGTTTGTTGTTGCACTAAAATATAGAATAAGTCAGGTGCAAAATCATGCAAAGGGAAATAAAACCTGTTTCGTGGTTCTTTTTTAAGTTATTTTATTTGAGCACCTACTAAATTCAACACAATTGACAGTCGCAGTGCTAACTTTAAAGTCCAATATTATCTTCTTATGCCTCTAGTGTCGCCTTGTGGTCATTTTGTTGCAATTAATCAGCAAAATATAAAATGCGTCACGTAATTGCAAAAAAGAATTTCAGAGCTGTCGAAACTGCCAGAAAGCAATACATTTTTGTGTTTACTGCCGTTATTCTATCCGAATGACTGCAGACGAATTACCGGACCCCAAAGTTAAATTTAATAAAACTCCAATTTCACTAAATCTGCTGAATCACAATTGCGAAAGAAAGAAATTGATGTGAAGCAATTGTCAGCAATCATTTTGATCTAATTATTATTGGATTGACTACATACTGTGACAGTATGTATTACTGTCGTTAGGTCAGCTGTGTTTTTTACATGGGTCAGAAATATCGTTTATTGTTGAACAGTTGACATATTTGTTATTATGATAATGTTTTAACAGGTGTGTTTTACACAAGAAAAAGTAAGTACACTTACTTGAAATTATCGATTTCAAGAGTTTTATCACAAACAAACATGGATGACGTTGGAGGTGAAATGGATGTGGATCAGTGTCTTATTGGAAAGTTTAGTTCCATGGGAACAACTGACAAAGATGTTTTGATTGCGGAGTTTAGGAAACTGCTGGGTTTCCAGCTAAATGCAGCTGGTTGTGAATTCTTTCTTGACATGACTAACTGGTAAGAACTATAGTTGCATACTGTGTAGCAGATTAGGAAGTTTGTTATTTGCATCAATGTTCTTTTAGTGACTCTCAGTTGCATCACATATGTTTATGCATTAGTTAATTGTTTTATATATATCTATAAGTAGTGATGTTCCCAGTTCCAAATTATCCGGCCTGCCTGGATCCGGATAGTTATCAATCAAATCCGGACGGATAATTTGGATCCGGCAGTTTGTTAACACCGATTCGTGTATTTTATCGGTATGGCAAAAATGTATGATTGCCAAACAGAATGCTATGTTAAGGTTAGCTTATCATGAGTGGAACAAATAAATGCGGGCATGTATTAATAACACATCAAAACTTTAATAACAAACAACAGAAAAATTGGAAGTCGGCGAGTATCACAGACTGGGTCCCAAACACGAGTAATTTGCGAAATGTTTGTCTGTTTTTAGGACAAAAATGCTTTCCCAACTATTTGGTAAAATTAAGTGTATTATCCGGCCGGGTTAGGGTATTAATAATTGGTCAATATCCGACCGGGTCCGGGTACCTGGATCCGGCACAAGACATCACTATCTACAAGTGATAAATACCCTGCACACAACTTCTTGTTTCAGTTCAGACTCCATACCAAGAATTGCGTCGTTTTAACTGAAAAGAGCAGTTTACTGCACTAATATGGTTATTATCCAGATTGGAAAGTTCATAATTCCGATGGAGGATTTTTTTAGCTATTGTTGAATGCCTTGTAACCTTTATTTATATGTGTGATGTATTGGGTTTTTTTTCTGCTCATATTGCCTAAAAAAAATTTACTGTATCTGACATTTTGTCCAAGCTTGTGCCCTGCAGTAGCACTGCTGGGTCTATTTATATTCTTTTAAATGGATGTATGATCTATTTTGTTACAGGAACTTGCATGCTGCCATTGGAGCGTATTATGACTTCGAAACACCATTAGGAAAGCTTCCATCAATGGCATTTGTACGTGATGTCACCATCGGGGAGGGGGAGGCAATTCCACCAGACACTGAGTTTTTGAAAACTTGGAGACTCCAAAACAATGGTCAGTGCTGTTTATATCAGACGTTTAAAACAACGAAACAAGTTGTGGTAAAAGAAAGGAAGCAAAATATTTCAGTCTTTCTGAGAAATTTAGAACAACAAAGCATGTTACTTCATTCACAGTTATCATCACGTTTTATAAAAACTTTCTGTAGACTGCCTTTAAATGCTTTTTAGTGATAACAACATGATGTAATATTTAGTCTAGGTAAAAAATTGACACTATGTGGTACAATATTTCATTAATCCAATACAAAGTGACATGCAAGTCTTGTTTTGTAGGTGATGAAAGATGGCCCCTTGGTTGTACACTCCGATTTGTGAATGGTGAAAAAATGGGTGCGCCTGACTGGGTAGCAGTAACAGAGTTACCACCAGGGCAAACTATTGACATTTCTGTAAGAATGAGAAGTCCTTCTATGTCTGGTTTACATCAGGGACAGTGGAGAATTTATAACAGAAATATGATTCCATTTGGAGGTAACCATATGATTTGTTGGGTTTATTTGACAAAGTCAGTTTTTGTGATAAAAGCTATTTCTACTAGAATGTTGTGTAAGCGTAAAACCTAAACATTAAAATACCATTTATTTAAAGTGCCACTGTTAATTTAGACACAATTTGGGTGATAATTTCCGTTGAAGCTGGAGGATTGCTCGGTGTCACACAACAGATGTCACAGTTTGGAAGTGGATTGGGAAACCCCACAAACACATTCAATGTTGGAAATACCCCCAATGGAACAGACAATCCCTTCGCAATGTCTGACAGCTCAACACAAAACCAACCAACCATGTTTGGCCCAGGCAACACTGATACTTTGTCAAATTTTAAACCAAGTGGAAGCAATTTTCTCAATCAAATCGGACTGAACTCGCAGCCAAATGTTTTGGAAGATACAGAAATGGGAGACACTGCTAAAGTTTCACCACACAAGTCGCAAAATCACTCGCTAAGTTTCAACCCTGCAGCTTTCAAGACAATCCAAAGTGATGTTTCCCCATCCTGTTGGAATGCAAAGAGTCCAACTGCATTGGGAGACTCAAGTGACCTCATATCCTCTGATTGCCATTCATTGCACTGCATAAGTGAAGAATCAAATCAAGGCGATACCAATAACAATGCAGGCTTAAAGCCAACCCCAGTATTTTTAACATCGAACTCTTCTTACGATTTAAATGCACGACAAGCATCACCCTTTAATTCTCCATCGAAGTTACTGGAACTGGAGAAATCGTTTTCATCTCCCGACGCTCCATCACCAATCAGGCCAACCTCTCATAACCTAATGGTCAACTTTGAGGTTAGTGACTGCAATACTATACTGGTGATAACTATGAAAACTGGCTCTCAATTGGTTTGTTGCAAAATTAGGTCGCTTGTATCGAAAGTTCTGGTTTTATCTTTATGTTCAGAATTCTAAATCAGCCTATATGTGCAAACCAATGGAGCTTGTAATTGACAGTTTTCTTAGCTAAACAAAAGGATCTTATTACAACACAGCATATTTTAGTTTCGTTTGTGGAAATAAAATGTGACAAACCTCTTTCTCCGAGCCATTTTCCCTCGGTAATGTTCCCTGTTTAATTTTTCAGGGATCAAGTGCTGCCCAAAGACTTGATTTTTCATCTAGTTCCTGAATTTTCAAATACATTCATATCTTATTTATGAAATCTACTTCTTGCCAGTGGGTAGGTCGGCCCCTACTGTCTGCAAAATGATCAATGAAATTGTCAGAAGTTCAAAACAGTTTACTTTTTCTCATTTGCTTGTCTTGTTTGCATGTGACGTGTATGTGTATGCTAACATGGATGCCACTCCCCATGCAAGCTCACAGAAACTCTTTAAAACCCAATGAACTCACATAAGTGCTTGAAATTGGTTTCCTCGTTGTGAGACAGATGATTTATTAACAAGTATTGATTAATTTCATAATCCAGTTTATTTTCTGCGCTTCTTTGACCATAGCTGGGATTTTGCCATGCTATAGTTTGTTTGTGCTTAGTACAGTAGTTGTACATAAATCTCTTGTATGGTGTAGCGTTTCTTGTCGATCAATGAAATCTGCACCAAGGTGGATTGAAAATGCGTATACATTGTGTGCATTGTGCAACCGCAGCTTATGTATTGTTAATATAGGGTATAGTAATCCTTTTTTAAATTAAGTGCCGTGTTGTATTTGCCAGCACCTGAAAATACCCACCCAGGGGTATTATAAAAATTTACCCATTTTTGTGTTGGTGAGGTCTTTGAACTACCAAAGAATTGTTTTTCTGTTGAAGTTTCTGCAACGTTAAGTTGAAATTACGATGTTAAACCCATTCAAGTGGTTTTGCCACTTTGTGGTAAAATGTTAAGTGCACTCTTAATTGAAAATTCGAAACTGTGCACTGTGCCTATATAATAAAGATGTGATAGATATTTTGGTAAAACAAAGTTTTGTGACCTTTGCAGTAACTTGTTTGTAAACAAATGTTCAGCTCAGGAAAGGTGAAGACGCGTTTATCCAAAGCCCTAACTTACTTAAACATAGGTTTATATTTCTAGTAAATTTGCTATGCAGTGTCCCTATTCATAATTATATACATAAAGAAAGTAAGTTTAAGGGATTACTTTTATAAGGATGATTAATACGCACCCAAGGATGCTGTATGTCGCGGCTGTTTACAAATAAAGAGTGGGTGTTACAACGCAGCTGTTCACGTCACTTACTTCAAAACAAGAGCTACCGACGCGTACCAGAGGACGTGTTGCTTGGTACACAATTTAACACAAACACCAGATACTTCTTGTTTTTATTTTGTTTGCAAGTAAATACACTATCAACAACAACTTTATTAGGTTTGACGTAAATTACGAAAAGGAATCTCAAATCATTTACGTGTTTCGCTTAACATTACCACGCATATGAACAATAAGATTAAATGGCATGCTGGGCCCAACCGCACATGTTACCTAGACTAGCGCCCGTATGAAGGTGGTTTCCTAACGGAAATCACATACCCTCCGCAGTATCGTGACCAGTTTCTATTAAAAGAACGTTTTGTACTGTATTTGAAATAAGTTGGTTTCTGACTGTATGACCTGACCACATTGAAAGTGGCATTCAGAGACTAAACGTTACTACGTTCAACAAGTAAGTTAGCTTAATGAACTACGTAAGCAAAAGTCATTTTGACACAATTGCTTCTAGGCTGTGTCATAACAACATGGTGTTAAAACACATTTAATTGTTAAATTTAAAGCAGAAACTGGTTCTGCAGCATTTAAATCACAATTAAAAACATGTGTACTACAGCTAAATATGTTGGTCACGATTTTGAATATGTTTTTATCTGTGTACAGTCGGTTTTGGAAAAAAGTCGTAAAAATTTTCCAAGCTTTGTGCAAACTCATTACAATAGCGACAAAATGAAATGGATGAAAATGTTGATTGATTTTAATAAAATTTTGTCAGTATGATGCTTGCACCGAATAATTTAACAAACTACTTCTCTTCAGTTGCTCCCGCATCGCATCAACTGGTGACAGCCAGCTCATTAGTTCCGTAAATCGTTGGTCGTGGTTGTTGCTTCCACCACGCCTTACTCTGCGGCGCCCACGTGCGGTTGTCATTCTTGTTGCTATGGTACTTGCCGTTTCCGCGCGCTGATTGATGGAAGCTGGTAGCTCGGATTGGTTTGCTGTAACGTTTTTCGGCGGATCAACTTTTGGTTTGTAAGGTACCACTCCTTCTTGACGCTGACCACCTGCCGGCACTGTTCGAATTCTTGGAAGTGCATCCTTTAATGAGAAAAAATAATGTCATCGATCAAGTTGTTAATAATGCGCAGTAGTCACATCGAGGAACTCGCATAACGCGCAAATTTGAGCCGAACTTGCAGATATTTGGTTTTTAAACTAGTCATGCTTTTCACATGAAATGTAAACCTAGTGCTCGCGTGTTAGGTTATTCCCCTTATTTGCTATAAAACACCACCCTATACCGTTCGTGCTGTGCGCTGTCCAGATGCGTCGGCAGTTTTGACTGGATATCTTGAAACGCTGACGTAAGGATATTTCGCTCGTTTGTACAGGAGTTGCGTTGAAGGTCTAGGTGGGGTTGGAAGGGACAAACTACCCAAGTTTGGATGTGGCTCCGTCTGTTGTCGTCCTTGTACTGCGAGTTGAAAGTTCTTGCTCACATACGTGTCCTCCTGTGGTCAGTACGAGGGGTCAAAAGGGGTCATTTATGTGGTTTACCTTTTCATTAAGTACAGATGTAAGTAAGTGTGGATACAAAGAAAAAACTGAACAATATTATTTCTGACATGTTTTCATTAGAGTTTAAACGTTATAAGCATAATTCTGCTTTACATTTGGTGTGTAAGTAAGTGACATACAAAGAAAACCTGATCGACTGATTATGCACTTTATGCAAAATAGCAGAGTGTATAACATATATACAAGTAGCAGTATTCTGGTCAAAAGTTCAAACAGCAATCGTAACAACTCTGTAGACGTCGTTTCATAAAAAATATATTTTAAATAAAACATTACCTACATAGCTGTCTGTTACAATCGTACTTATGATAAGAATTCGTTAAATGCAATTGTTCTTGTGCCACAGTTTGGTGCAAACACTATCCGTTTTATAGGTATAAGGCATCAAGCATACAAATTATTAATTAAACCTATTTAAAAAAAGATATATACCTTCGAATACGATCAGATTCCTAAAAAATACACTTATCACATATTAGCCTACCTTCATCCATCGCTGTTGTTTGCGTTCAAGTCGTTTAATAAAAGTATTTTTGAAGTGATCGTGGACGTCCATACTTTTTTTCTTCATTTTATTTTCAGTTGACACCTAAAAAATTCGAATTTGAAATAAAACATACCATGTATAAGTTTTTGTATCGATTTTTTTTGTCGAAACCTTTGATCACTATTTGGTTTTTATCTAATTGCAACACCGGAAGGGATAATTCAAATACGTAAAAAAATGACGCAGCAGCGCCCAGCTACCTCAAATTGTTGGTAAGAACTACTATAAAATACACCATTCAAAAACGTGATAAATTAGTTACCCACAGTTTTTCAATTATTAATTTGTACTGATTTCTGCGTTTTAAACGAACCGTTTAACGATGCTACGGTTGCCTCTCCGTATTTATTCTTATTGTGTCGTTCACACTTCGATTAATTAGTCGAAATCATACAAAAATTAATCCCTTCACCCCCCACAACCCACCCGCATATCCAAGAATCTCTCTTCGCTGACGTTTGCGTTTAATATCACGTGACTGACGTGGGACTTGGGTAGCATCCGGCTCACGACACCCTCTGCCCCGTTCTGTGACGAAATGTTTATTATTTCCTCTGGCGGTCGCCGCAGTTCGCAAAACACGACAGTCGGCTTCTTTTGTTTGTTTCGCTTCGACATTGTGACGTAACACAGAGATATGGACACTTGCACCTATGTCATTATATCCCTGATACAGACAAAAATAAAGAAAATTAGCCACCTAAATTCCAATGTTTTAGTATTTCTTAAAACCTTGCCAAAGCTTTCATGAACCATTTAGTACTTGTTTCACTTTCATTTGTTTTGTACCAACTTTCTTTAAATATCAACTCAGCATGTCGAGGTTACTTAGTGACAAACCATCACACATCGCGCGAAGAATTTCAATTCGTGCAAATCTGACCAAGTTTATATGCAATGAACTGAAATCAGGTGAACAAGCCAAAGTACAAGAAAATGTAGGCTTGGTCTGACAGTGCGCTTATCCCTTTTTGTTAACAAGACAAGCTTAACAATGCCACATAATGGGCACCAGTTCCATGGCCCGACGCAACAATACCAATTCCGGAGCAGATTGTTGGGTAACAATTGTTCAATATTCCGACTTTTGGTATGGGAAAATGTGACAAAATAACGATTCCAAGTGAAGATTGACGTCATTTAAGGCGGTTGCTTTTGATTCTTCGGTGAACTTGTTGTATGTTTCCAAATTTCAGTTCATCAAGCTTTACCTGTTTGAAGTCAAGTGCTGACAGACGCATTGAAATTGACTTAAGTGTCATTCAAAAGGTTGTTCTATATTTATACACGTCAAGAATGGCTCACCCTTACACACTGTCACATGGAACTGTCGACAACTTTAAAAACGATAACTTCCAAACACATCTAATTTGCAAGTAGATACAGTATGTTGCACTGTTACTTGCTCTAATACTACTCTTTCGTCCGTAGGAAAAACATGCAAAATTTGGTTCATTCGTGTCATCTTTGCTTAATTAATCGGCTTGAAATAGTGACCCTTTTACATAATTCTCTGTCTCTAATCTCAAACCATAACTTGTCGAACACAAGTGCTTAAATTTACATATTGCAAAAGGAAGTCCACAGTTAAACACCTTTGATCCCAACATATACTCTCAGCAATCAGCAATTTCCAGTTTCTGTGAAAGCAGCAGGTAAGGAATCAAATCATCCCCTTGAGTAGATTACTTAGGGCAGGTCCTGATTCACAACCTCGCTGACAATCGACATATTCCACAAGTGGGCCTTGTATTGTGATCAAATTACGCGTAACAATAGATGCTTCACTGGAGCGTTCGTGTTTCGTTGTCTTCCATTGTTCCCCGCCAGTTGAAAACCCGATGTCCCGCACGTTACGCATCCAGCGATTTGCAAGTATATATAAATTGATTTGTTGGAACATTCGTACGAGATATTGGTTGACGATTTATGTTTGGTTTGGCAGCAAACAACGTGTGTTTTTACAAATTAAAACGTGTTGTAAGTATAACATCAGAAAGTGACCTAAATTGGAAATGCTTCATTATTAAAAGGTGGGCAAAAACAGTGTAATTAATTATACAGCGTTTCACGTCCGTTGTTTTAAATAAATACTGCCTTTAAACCTCCAATGCGACATTCCTTGGGGTAAGGCTTACATATGAGTTTATATCACTTGGCCGTGGCTTTTGAAGGACAGAACACCACAGTAGGCCCGACAACTTCATGGTTTTGCAGCCGAAACTATCGGCCAGAGTCCGCCGCCATTCTCCAAACTAGATATAAAAGTCGTATGTTGTTCTGCAACTTGATAACGGGATGAGTCAGTCTGTTTTTTTCTTAAGATCCCACGTTTATCCCCTGCGGTTACTGTGAAACCCCACCAAAGAGACATCAAGTGTTTGGTCGTGACGTCAAAAGGGCACTGGAAACTATCGTGGAAGTTGTTCAAGCGTCTGCGTTGGTCGGTGACATCGAGAAGAAACTACACTTCCATACAATATATCAGGTAAGTAAGTATAGTGTTAAAGGCGTTAAAGCCATGAACCAACATTCGTTTGCAACACTCTTGTTTAGGCCAACTGCGATATCGGTAAATTTTGAGCATGTTCGTATGGGAGTGGGCTCAGTTAAAGCAAAACGTCGTGTAATTGGATCGAAACTTGGCAAAATGCTTTCCATGAGAGTTTTTTCGGTCTCTTATTTTTAATAGTAGTCACATGTTGGCGCAAGAGAGTAGTACAAATGTATTGTCGTCATGCCATCCGATAAATGATGTGATCTAACGACGTTTCAATAGAATGACGTCAAATATCCGAACAAAATCTCTGCTCAGTTATACATGAAATCGTGGTAATCTGGGACCCATGATGTGTTTTTAGACCGTTTGCGTTTTGTTGTATTCTGTGGTGAAATTAAGACTGCCATTGATATTCGGTAGTTGAATATCCGGTGTCGCGGACAAGTTCCATTGCCAACAATCTACAAATATGAATTTATTTCTTGGAGGATTAGATTCCAGCGTCCTTATGTTTAGCGATTATGGAAGAGATGTTTTTCGCCTCAATCAACTTTATAGCCCACTATTTGTGTACATATAAGCAATGGACAAAGCATGTTTCAAAACATATGCTGCCAAACGACATTTTTAATTCAATCTTATGGCAATGATTAACCACACGACCCACGCAGTTCTTCTGGCACATAACACGAATGTTTTTTAAGCAAAACATGTTCTATAGCTACCGGATATAAGTAATATTGTTGTCTAGGACGAGCTGGAATTGCCCATGGAGGAAGTTGACGAAGAAACAGAAGCATGATGCGATTCATTTGAAAGTAAGTGTAATGTGTGAGCTTTTATCAGTCTTAATTAGCTAATCCTGGAGCATTGAAAAGTTTCTACATCAAAAACAGAGTATGTCGCTTTCCCTTATCGGAATGAAGATGTCGTTCTTTTTTCCTTTGTTATTCAGCATCCTTGGACTTACCGCAGGTGAGCGTTGTAAGTATCACTTTACCGAATTATTTTAATTATTTGAAAGGGTTGAAATGCATGACTTGTCAGGATGCGAGCAGCTTCGAGGAATGTGACGTAACAGGCAAGTTGGAGGAATGCCAAGTTAACCAGGTTTGTCATTCAGTATGTGACAGAGTTGTTATTTTTGAGAAACGGAACAATCACAAGACTGATAGAGCTGTTTTCATATCATATCATTACATCAATTTTCGAATCGGGTTTGGGTTTGTATTTTTAGTTCAAGCTTAAAATTAATGATCAGATTATAGTTCTTAAATATCTAAAACTCGGAATTATTTAGAAATCTTGCGAAACAATTGTAAGGAGAAACGTTTATAAGTTGACAATAACCAAGGGATGCAAGGACGCCGATGCTTGTAAATGCAACTACATGCAGGTGAGGCTATTTCATACAACTGATTCTGTTTTGTATTTTTCTTACTGCTACAGATAATATAAACGTAATTCAACACATTTGTAAAATATATGTAACGTATTCTGCAATTGGCCATCGTGTGCTTAAATGTCATGGAGAGATACAAGAGATTCAGGTGTTGAACAATAAACTGCACACAAAACAGAGCCAACGTAAATAATGTATTTGTCCAATATTCACACAGAATGAGCAAGCTTCTGGCCAGTCAAGCCAGTGCAACTCAGACCAGAGTAACTCGGTTTGTTGCTGTTGCTGCGAATTGAATTTGTGCAACGCAGGAGCGCCCACTTGTGTGCCGTATTATCAACATAATGGTCCAGGTAGTCACAAAATGACAATTTTGAAACATAGCCACAAGAAACCCTGTATATTTTCAGCCTCTAAGAACTTACAATTCCTTTATATTTCATGTAAACCAATACGCAATATGTCTTAATTATTGTGAATGTATTTGATGTTTAAAAATATCATATTTCTATCTTGCTGCAAACCTACAGCACTGCAAAGATAAATGATTGCAATTCCTTACGTAACTGCATGTTTCATTTGTATTTTTAAAGCGTTACACCCAATATAACCCATAAAGTCGATTTGTTTGCAGTAAACGACTGCCCAGCAATGCCGCAAAACTTTCAGCATGGCAACATTGAATGTTTCAACGAAAACAAAGCGGGTGCTGTGTGTGAGTATCAGTGCACGGACGAGGAATATTCTGTGTGGCCGCCAACACGTAACAACAACGTGTGCCAAACTAATGGGACGTGGGTTCGCGAACAACCCTGCTGCGCCCGTGAGTATCTCTAACGGTGGAAGTTGCACATTTTTTGTGTAAAATCGCTTTCACAATCATAACTGTGTAAATAATTTTTGTCAATGGAGTCGTTAAAATGTGTAAATTCCTGTTAATAACTTTCCGATAAATCCACAACTCATGCCAAAATCACGGTCGCAAATCAAAGCATAACAAATTTTTTGACTTCATTTTGCAACCCTCAACTTATAACAACAATATTTTTGCTGGCAGTGGACATTATTAAGTGATACTTGTCATTGATTACGTTTTATGCAACTTTGCGTAGGACCTTGCCCGCCCTACATTCTCATCGACGACGTTTTTTTTTACCATTTCTCCGGAAAAGACGCCGAAGGTGGTTTACGCTTAGCGAAAGACACCATTATATAGTAAGACACAAAGTATTGGTAAGAACGAAAAATATCTATTTTACTCAGGTATTGCTGTTTAGCGGAAAAATAGCAGAGGATTCTCTAAAAATGTCGATGACCAGTTTTGCCTCCGAACCCGTGGAATCCAGCGTTTTCCACCCGTTGTTTATGATATTCAATATTATTGTTTGAGGTCCCGTCAACGTGGTACCGGCTCTACGATATGCTGGACAAGCTCTTGACTCCTGAAGCTGGGATGAGGGACAGTCGGGTGATCACATTTTTGCTCAACCGCAATCCAGACGATGAGGTTGAGGAAATAAAAGCCATTGTTGACGAGGCCAGAATGCGACGAATTTGGGTAAGTTTTATTATAATTGATTATTTATAATAGGAATGAATGAAACAAAAAAGAGCAAACCTTGTTTGAAGTTACAACATCTTTGGAACACAAATTGCGGGTTTTCTCATAATTCTGAGTATAAAGAGACTGGCCCATATTGTTATTAACACTGAAACGTCTTCTTTTAAACATGACAATGTTAATAACAATATGGGCCAGTCCCTTTATACTCACATCATCTTTAATTTAATAAATATTATTAATCAAAAAATGCTACCTAAATGATGATATACAGTACAACATAACGTATAGTCAACAAAATCACAGGACTCAACAGATGGCATTGTTTTTTCGCATAAAATGTGCTACTTTTGTAATTACTGACGTGTGCTCAACACTAACGGTAGCCACGAGTCTGTTTCCAATGATGGTTTTGCAATGCAGGTGTTGGTGTGCATTACAATAAATAATGATGATTACGAATTCGAAGACAATAAGCTCTTGGCCCTGGCAAGCGACAAGCGCCTCTTTTGTGCGCTTAGATCGGCGGCGATTTACAGATGCCGAATTAGCTGCTCAGTTGAATAGATTCACGGCCTTCTGGTGCCGAGATCCCTGTCGTTTTGTTCTCAGTGACCAAAGTTAAATTGAAGACGGGTTGGACAAATGCAAAGGAAATTAAGTAATTATGTATTAATATCAATTGTCTGATACAACTCTTTGATAAAGTAACAGAATCGCCAAACATTTTTATGGGCACCAAAGTCTTCATCCGATTTCTTCGACAAGTTATATAAGAAAAAAAACTGTTTCGTTTTGTTACGATTTTATCATTTCGCTTACAATCAGACACCGTCAGTATCACCCACAGGCATTTCCTTATATAACTTGTTGATGTCAATTGTGTGTTGATTTATGAGCTGATATGTACAACAACCTGATCAATCGCAAAAGAATGATGGAAAAGCTTGATTCAGAGCCAATTAAAGATACCTCCCTTTAATCAACACCTTATTGCTTGATATGAATGATTTGCTTATGTATATCGGTGTGTAGTGATTGTTGTCTGGTGAATTGTTGAGTTCGTGCGTGCAGTAAACTAATCAACCATGAAAAAAACTCCTGGGAAAGCAGGCTCAAGTAGGTCAGTGTTTCCGAAATGTTTTTGTTCGAGCAACTCTGCAAGATTATGTAACCAGACTCTTTTAACGCCAAATAAACACAATCGGCTTTGTTTTCTTTATGTGCCTGTTGGCCAATGGCTTAACAGTCATTCTTAGTAGTTTTTGCCTAAAACCATAGCTCATGAAACACAATTAAATTTAGATAGTAGCTCATCCTTCAAATTCTTTTGTGGAACCCACCTCGGAAATCGTTGTTATAGGTATAAAAAGGTAAGGTGGAAACATTGACTAAAACTTTTAAATTTTTCAAACACTTAAACACATTTTAAATTTCAAACACTTTAACACAGACATCGAGTTTTATTTATTGATTGTCTCTCACGCAGCTAAGTATGATAGGATGCGTTTACTGGCGTGGGAATCGTTAAAAACGATTGAAAAGGTGTCGCCGGGGCCCTCGACGCAAACAGGATGACTCATCGTATTGTGACATCACAGAAGAAAATAAGTACGATTTCTATGTCTGTTGTCGTCAGCTTCGGGTTCAAAAAAGGAACTTGGTGAAAAACACGTAACAAGTCACAGATTACTGTCGATTCTAAAGTTGTTTTTTTGGACGAGCTGACTCGAGATTCAGTCAGGTTTTTGTTACAATCACTGACTGGATTCGACCGGAACTTCGTTACCGACATTACTTCATATTAATCGGATGCCATGACAACAAGAGAATGCACTACTCTGTTGCGCCAACATATGACTACTCTAATTAAAAAAATAACATGGAAACCTGAGAGACTAAGATTTTAGCACGAACCATTGGTGTTGTTTCTTCTCGACGTCACTGACCACATCAGACACTTAAAAAGTTTCAGCGAAAATATCCAGTGCCCTTGTGACGTCACAAATAAGCATTTGACGCCTTATTGATTGAGTTTTAAGGCGTTGTTTTACAGCAACCGCACGGGTTAAACGTGGGATCTTGAGATGAACAGTCTGACTCGTCCCGTTATCAAGTCGCAAATAAACATACGATTTCTGTTTCTGGTATGGAGAATAGAGATGCGCTGTTCACGGTTGCATTCATGTCCAAATTCAAGAAAGTTCTGGCCTGGTATAATTTAAAGTTTCTTAAGGTTTTTACGACATATACCGAACAAAGCCCGGACTGATTAAATGACATCAAAATTCATGAAAAATTATGTTGGCTGGTTTTTGTGCGATCTTCGTTTTTTTGTGAATGAGCAGGGGGCAATGCGCCCTTGAACGTCATTGTGGGGGCAAAAAGCATAAGATATTGGGTACCACTGTTTGAATGGGTCAATGATTTACTAGTAAATGATCCAAAGTGGCGCTACAAAGGGACCAATCATCCGGAAAAAATGCACACCGATTTGATTCGGTCTGAACATCGTTACTCCGTGCCCACAATACTCATTCTTATTCTATGGAATGCTGTGGTTAAAGATTGTGGAGTTTAGGGAAGCATCCTTAATTTCCCTACCCCTCCTATCCCCCTCTATTCTGGCACTGAATCCATGTTTCACAACAACAGTTTTTATGTTCGATCAGGTTTATTTAACACCAACTAACTGTTACAAATTACTGAATATCCACGGACGGATGAATTCAGCACCAATTTAACTTTGGTCACGAAGGACATGAAGACAAGGATCACGGCACAAGAAGGTCGTGAAGCCATCCAACTGAGCACTTAATTCGGCATCGCTAAACAGCAGGTGATTAAGGCGCACAATGCGGTGTTTTTCGCCTGCCAGGGCCAATATCTTCTTCTCGTTGAATTCATAACCGTCGTCAGTGACTACAATGAACACCACCAACTGCATTGTGAAAAACATTGGTGGAAACATCGTAAGATGTCTAACTTTTGTGCTGACTATACTATCACCATTCAAATAGCAGTTCTAAATTGCAAATGTTAATTCATTACATTGCACTTACTGCACTTATTCATTCCCTTTTCTATAAACAAGAAAAATGCAAAAAATTACCGCAAAAAGTCGACTTCTGGCCTCGTCACCAATGATCCTTAATTCTTCAATATCATCATCTGGACTGCGGTTCATAAAAAAACTTAAGACTTTCGGCACCCGACTATCCCTCATCCCAGCTTCTGTTGTCAAAAGTGTGTCCAGTGCATATCGTAGAGCCGGTACCACATTGACGGGACCTCAAATAATAATATTTAGCATTGAGGTGGTGACTGTTTTGATCCTGTACGGTTTCATCAGTGCAGCTGGCGACTGTAGCTCTGGATTATAAACTAACCACGCACATAACTTCCCACTTTTTAATACTCTAACTAACTTATAGATATTAAACCACTAAAACGAAGCATAAACATCCAATGTGAAAGATGAAACTATACAGGGTTCCACGGAAAATCGGTATAGGAAACATTGACGTTTACAAAATTTGTTTGTTTATTGGTTGGGATACACAGTTCAGTATATATTGCTCTTATTCATACCTTCTGGTAAGACTTGGATCCTTTCATTTAAGAGTTGCTGGAGACGAACAACATCGCTTTCATAATCGTTAAACCTGATGGCGCTGGATTCCACGGGTTCGGAGGCAAAATTGATCATCGAAATTTTTATGGCATCCTCTGCTACTTTTCCGCTAAACAAAACCGGAATTACAATCACAAGTTTTGTTTTTACCACGATGTCGTGCCTTACTAGATGAGGGTTTCTTTCACAAAGCTTACAGCACCTTCGGCGCCTTCACCAGAGTAATGCAACACGAAAACATCGTCGAATAGCCAATAGGGCGGACAAGGACCTACACAAAGTTAACATCACAATCACAAACACAGGTAAAAGTATTTTTATAACTTCCTTGCACGGTGTACTACAAATATTCATTGTGCATGAATGCCAAAAATAGTCAAAACTATTGTTGTTGTAAATTTAAGGTGCACAATTAGGTTATGATGTAGGTTAACATCCTTCAATGCTTTTTCGCGATCTTGGAAAATTGCAACAACATCACGTGAAAGTTAGGAACCACTGTGGTGTTAAACTGCTCCTTACATATTAAACGAACTTCAAGTGTTAGAGATACTCACGGGCGCAGCAGGGTTGTTCGTGAGCCCACGTCCCATTAGTTTGGCACACGTTGTTGTTACGTGTTGGCGGCCACACAGAATATTCCTCGTCCGTGCACTGATACTCACACACAGCACCCACTTTGTTTCCGTTGAAACATTCAATGTTGCCATGCTGGAAGTTTTGCGGCATTGCCGGGCAGTCGTTTACTGCAAACAAAGCGAATATATAATGGGTCATCTTTCCACTTAGTGGTACCTTTTGGTCGACGTCACCCTACTGGATACCAAAACAACAGAGACGAACCACCGTGGAGCTGCTTGGCATCCAAAAACAAGTGATTATTGCTGTTGCAAGTTATAACTTTTTCGAGACCATACTCTTTTGGTGACCATCATTACCTGGACCATTGTGTTGATAATACGGCACACAAGTGGGCGCTCCTGCGTTGCACAAATCCTCGTCACAGCAACAGCAACAAACCGAGTTACTCTGGTCTGAGTTGCACTGGCTTGACTTACCAGAAGTTCCGACGTTCTGCGTGTATATTAAACAAATGCATTATTTCGCCATCTAATGCGTTGACTCTCGAAAGTGTTTAGGTCTGGATCTTTGGGTCATTACAAGGCTTTCTATTGCTCGATGGACAAAATAATTCGGCAAATATATAACAAGTTGGTGATGAACTATAACAAAAGATGCTTTACCTGCATATAATTGCTTCTACAAGCGTTGGCGTCCTTGCATCCCTTGGTTATTGTCAGCCGATATTCGTTCCGTCTTACAAATGTTTCGCACGATTTCTAAAAATGTCTCAGTTCAGAACAATGTAGGCTACAGATATTCAGTCATTCTTTGTTTCAGATTTTCAATAGAGAAAAAATCAGCAGTAAAAGCGCGCAAAAGGAAAAGCGGGAGAATGGTCGAAGAACACTGCACATGTGTATTTAAGATTTTCATACGATAATTGTGCTGAGCTAAGCATTCAGAGCAACATTCTTATAAACACTGGACCTAACGCAAGTTAAATGACAAACCTGGTTAATTCTGCATTCCTCCAACTTGCCCGTTACGTCACATTCCTCAAAGCTGCTCGCATCCTGGCAAGTCATGCATTTCAACCCTTTCAAATAAATCAAAAAATAATTCGTTAAATTGATACTTACAACGCTCACCTGCGGCAAGTCCAAGGATACTGAACACGGAAGAGAAAAAAAACGACACCTCCATCTCGATGACCACTCACCAATGCAGGAAAGTAGCGCATGTTCTGTAATTTATAAAGATAAATCGCTTGGGGCTACGCCTTTGGGGCGTTTAATAATCTCTCACCTTCAACACCAGTTTACAGAGTGCGGCAATTACATCGTGCTCCGCTCTAAAATTATCTGTCACATATACATTATAAGTCACATATTTATCTCTCACTGCAATAGCATCCACCAGCCTGGCAGCTTCAAGCCGTAGTAATATTGTGTCACACCCAACCATTGGGTACTATTAATCGTGTAATAAGCTACAATTAAGTGAGTTATCTAAGTCATATATTTGGTTGTTGTGTAATCTAGTGATTGAGGTGTAAAGATTGACTAAAACTCCATAAATTTCACACGCTTTAACACAGAAATCTAGTTATATTTAGTAAGGGCATTGTCTCTGACGCAGCTAAGTATAATAGGATGCGTTTACTGGCGTGGGAATCGTTTGAAACGATTGAAAAGGTTTCCCCGGGGTCCTCGACGCAAAGAGGGATGACTCACCGTATTGTGACATCACAAAAGAAAAAAAGGATGATTTCTATGTATGTATGAGGTCAGGTTTGGGTGCAAAAATGGAACGTGACAAAAAACACGTGATTAGTCACTGATTGCCGTCGATTTTGAGGGTGTTTTTTTGGACAAGCTGACTCGTGATTCAGCCAGGTTTTTGTTACAATCACTGACTGGATTCGACCGAAACTTCGTTACCAACATCACTTCATATTAATCGGATGCCATGACAACAAGAGAATGCACTACTCTTTTGCGCGAACATATGATCACTCTAATTAAAAAAAAAACGAGGAAACCTCAGGGACTAAGACTTCAGCACGAATCATTGGTGTTGTTTCTTCTCGACGTCACTGACCACATCAGACACTTGAAAAGTTTCAGCGAAAATTTCCAGTGCCCTTGTGACGTCACAAACAAGCACTTGACGTCTTATTGATTGAGTTTTAAGGCGTTGTTTTACAGTAACCGCAGGGGTTAAACGTGGGATCTTGAGAAAAACAGACTGACTCATCCCGTTATCAAGTCGCAAAAAACATACGATTTCTATTTCTGGTATTGAGAACAGTGATGCGCTGTTCACGGTTGCATTCATGTCCAAGTCTAAGTAAGCTATGACCTGTTAATTTAAAGTTTCTTAAGGTTTTTTACGCTATTCAAAAGCCGCCGTATACTGTCTCTCAAAGGTTGTTTAAAACAAAGAACATCGCACGCATAATTGTTGAAACATACGGAAACTGGAATCTACGGTGTCTCTCGAAAGGCGTTAACACCCTTCGCTGCCATTTGATGTAGTGTTTCCCAAAGGTGGCCCATGAACCCAAACCCTCCTCGGTGCCTTCCCCCCAAAAGACATATTCAAATTAAATGGAATTGTGACTCATCAGAGACAGTAACCCTAGAGTATTTTAATGCACTGTTCCTAACGTTTGCCTGTGACCCATGGAACATTTTTGGGGGTATTTTTGTGGATGAGCAAGATGCTCTGGCTTTTAAACGTTATTGTTGGGAAGTCAAAAAGCATATATCCCAAAGAAGCCCGGTCAAGGGGTACATAACAAGGAAACAACGTATAGCCGCGCTATAAAGTGACACAATCTTCTGGAAAAATATTCAACCCTGATTGATCAGCGCGTTCCCTCGGTGCTCTTAAACTTTCCTATTTCCTTGTCAACAAATGACACTTCTATTAAACTGTCAACGAGGCCAAAGAAGCCTCAGTGAAAGTCAGCCATACCCAATGGGCTGTGGCGGTTCAAGTTTGTGGGATTTTGGGAAGCATCCTCAATTTCCCAACCCCTTCTATCCCTTGTTATTCTGGTGGCTCTGAATCCATGTTTTACAACCAATGTTTTATTGTTCGATCAGGTTATTTTAACACCAACTAACAGTTACAAGTTACTTAATACCAATAGAAGGATGAATTCCTTTACGCTGTGCATATGCCCAAACAGCACCAATTTAACTTTGGTTACGCAGGGTATGGCGACAGGGGTCTCGGCACAAGCTGGCCGTGAATCTGTTCAACTGAGCAGTCAATTCGGCGTCGCTGTATTGCTGGTGATACATGCGCAAAATGCTGCGTTTATCCCCTGCCAGGGCCAAGATCTTTTTCTCGTCAAATTCGTATCCCTCGTTGGTGAACACAACCCACGCCAGAATCTGCATGGTCAAAACATTTCATATCATCCGATCGTTTCCACCTTTGGTGTTGACTATGCATGCACTAAAACAACTCACCAAATGCATTAAATATAAAAATGGGCCATTTTATAAGAAAAACCACACACACTTAAACAAATTCAGAAAATAACAACGATAAGATTGCCAGGCTAGAGGTGGTGTTAGCTGGATACAAAATAGATACCAACATGTAAATTTTACATTCAACCTCCTAATTATATTCACACAGAAACAAATTTCATCTTTTGTGTCCAATCATGTTGTTGTGCGCGGTATGAAATCGGCTACAGCAATATCCTGTGCACTGTGTACAGTTTGTCATCATTCAAATACCAGTTTTTAATTGATCTAGACACTTTATGGACTTATTAGGCTCATTCCTTTGCTTTTTTGATAAAAATAGTGCGGCGAATAAATACCTTAATTCCTCGACTTCTTGCCTCGTCAGCAATTGTTCTTATTTCCTCAATATCATCGTCTGGACTGCGGTTCATGACAACATTTATGGCTTTCGGCACCCGACTGTCCCTCATCCCAGATTCTGGTGTCAAAAGCTCGTCCATCACGTATCGTATAATCGGTACCACGTTGACGGGACCTTAAACAAAAATATTCAACTGTGAGCTGTTGGCTGTATTTATCCTATAAGGTTTAATCAGTGTAGTTGGTGACTATATAGCTTTGGATTATAAACTAACTACGTAAATAATCTCCCAGTTTCTAATACCATCACCAACCTTTAGGTATTAAAACACACAGACGAAACATAAACGTCCAATGTCAAACGTCACCTTGCAAAGTTCCGTGGAAAAAAGTTTGAGAAACACCGACGCAGAGAGTTCACAAAATTTGTTCTTTCATTCGATGCGATGCACGTTTAAATATATATTGCTCATATACATACCTTCTGGTAAGACATGAATCCTGTCTTTCAAGAGTTGTTTAAGACGAACAATATCGCTTTCATAGTCGTTAAACCTGATGGCGCTGGATTCCACGGGTTCGGAGGCAAATGTCATTATCGTCAACTTTAAGGCATCCTCCGCTATTTTACCGCTAAACAAAACCGGAATTGAAAAAATGATTTTCATTTTTAGTATTATTTTGTGTCTTTACTAGAGAGTGGCTTTCTTCGCAAGACGTAAACTATCTTCGGCGCCTTCACCAGAAAAATGCATCACGAAAGTATCGTCGTATAGCAAGTAGGGCGGACAAGGTCCTACACAAAGTTAACGCAATCAAATACAAACACAGGTCAAAGTTTTTTAAAAACCGGTGCATTACAAATATTCAGTGCACATGGATGCAGGAATATAAACAAAACTAATGTTATTTTAATAGTCTGTTCTTCTAGCACAATTAAAACGTAACTTTTCTATTCACGTCCTAATTGTGCCACAAGAACAGACAATATTCCTGGCAGCAACAGAAACAAAACTATGGTTGTCTGTGAGCAACAGACAATTGGCCACTGTTTCTACCTATAAGGTATCATCCAGTGCTGCTTGGTGTGACTCTTCTAGACGACTTTTCCGACAGTAAACTATTGTTGTTGTAAATTTAAAGTGCACAATTCAGTTGTAAAATTTGATATAGGTTCATATCCTTCTAAAATGCTTTTCGCGACCTTGGGGTGCAAAATTTTAACTTTTTGTTGGGATGAATTGGTCCCCGTGAAAGTTAGAAACGACTGAAATGTTAACACTGCACTTTTCATGTTACGCAAACTTCCACTGTTAGAGATACTTACGGGCGCAGCAGGGTTGTTCGTGAGCCCACGTCCCATTAGTTTGGCACACGTTGTTGTTACGTGTTGGCGGCCACACATAATATTCCTCGTCCGTGCACTGATACTCGCACACAGCACCCACTTTGTTTCCGTTGAAACATTCAATGTTGCCATGCTGGAAGTTTTGCGGCATTGCTGGGCAGTCGTTTACTGCAAACAAAGCGACTTTATGGGTCTTGTTGGGTGTAAAGGTTTCAAGGTGGTTAGATCTTTACAAGTTATAACATTTTTTTACCATGTGCTTAATACAGATCATTTTTGCGATTACCTGGCCCGTTGTGTTGATAATACGGCACACAAGTGGGCGCTCCTGCGTTGCACAAATTCTCTTCACAGCAACAGCAGCAAACCGAGTTACTCTGATCTGAGTTGCACTGGCTTGACTTACCAGAAGTTCCGACGTTCTGTGTGTGTATTGGACAAGTGCATTTACTATTTCACCACATGCTGCGTTGGCTCTCTTATGTGTACAGGCCTGGATGTTTAGGTCATTACAAGACGACGAACAAATTACGTTCGCCGTTTTTGTTTAATTCGGCAAATATATAACAAGTTAGTTATGAATCGATCGAAGCTGCCTTACCTGCATATAATTGCTTCTACAAGCGTTGGCGTCCTTGCATCCCTTGGTTATTGTCAACCGATATTCGTTCCGTCTCACAACTGTTTCGCACGATTTCTAAACATGTCTCAGTTCAGAACAATGTAGGCTACAGATATGCAGTCATTTAATGTTTCAGATTTACAGTCAAGAAAATTAGCACTTTTTAAAAAGGAAAAGCGGAAGAATCGTCGAAGTACACTGTATATGTGTATTTAAAGATTTTCGTACAATAATTGTGCTTGACTAAGCATTCAGAGCAATAATCTCATCAAACACTTAATAACAAACCTGGTTAATTCTGCATTCCTCCAACTTGCCCGTTACGTCACATTCCTCAAAGCTGCTCGCATCCCGGCAAGTCATACATTTCAACCCTTTCAAATAAATAATATAATATTTCGGTAAATTGATACTTACAACGGTCACCTGCGGCAAGTCCAAGGATGCTGAAAATAGAACAGAAAAAAAACGACATCTCCATCTCGACGACCACTCACCAATGCAGGAAAGTAGCGCATGTTCTGTAATTTATAATGATAAATCGCTTGGGGCTACGCCTTTGGGGCGTTCAATAATCTCGCACCTTGAACCCAGTGTTTGTGTAGAGCGCGGCAATTACATCGTTCTCAGCTCTGATCTTATCGGTAGAGTCACATATTTCTCTCTCTACACATCCACCAACCTGGCAACGTCATGCCGTAGTAATATTGTGTCACACCTAACAATTAAGCTTGTCACATAATTTAGCATCTCATAAGCTTCAATTAAGCGTGTTTTATTAGTCATGTTACTGCAGTCAATGTTGTTTTCATGCTACAGAAAGTGATTCACAATCAAGTGGGTGCCTGACTCGATAACCATTGATAGTTTTATCGGCGTCCATTCCATTGTATTTCATTGTGTTTTATTATTATTCATCGCGTGCTGACATTCTTTGTGCAAAATGATTTTTCTATGCACAAATGAGCCATAATAAATATATTGAGTACACTGTATAGCGCACATTGTTTCGGCCTAATTGATTTGGGTGATCCCCGAGCCTTAGCAGTATTTTATACCAAGCTGTCGCTAGGCCTTAATGATATCCATTGTGGTTTCTTAGTGTTGTTTCGTACCTAACGGATCTATGTTGACCGAAAGGTACCACAATGTGAAGACCAGCTGCACTGATGATACCTTAGAGGTCAAAACAGTGTCCTCTATATACTGTCTGCAGCTCCTAACAAATAAATTTATATAGGATTGTTTGGTCATCTACTGGCACCTGATCGCAACCTTAATAAAACTTGTCCATTTTCTTACAGGGGACATCACCAGAATAGACGCTATACCGTTCCATCAGACAACTTCGGAAATAGAAGCAGCCAAATCACTCGACTTCACTTGGACCGAAAACGTTATTGGAGACAAAGGGACGGAAAATCAACGCCTACAGTTTCGCCGCTAAGTGTTAAAACTGTCGATCCAACTGGGGATTTGGAGATTGACCTCCGGTGCCCATTTCAATGCTGATTAGAATTAACGAGAAAGAATTCACCGACCAGCTGTAGTCTGTCCGCCTATTTCTGGACGGACAGGAGAAATTTGAGATGACGTTGATATCCAGCTGTCCCCGGAGTAACTCATACGAACTAGAATTGTGTTCGGGCCCAGTATTTTTTTTTTGTCCGAACCAAACCCGATAACTTATTTACAGCTTGAATGAAATCCGAAAGTGAAAATTAGAACGAAAATGTTACGTATAATTTATTTCAAGCAATTGCAACGCAAAAAGTTTCTGTCTCTGCGAAACAAATGTAACTTGCGTCGCCGCACCTTCATTCAGGTTAAAATATCTTTTCGACAAAATTGTGGCAAAGAATAAATCCTGAAAAATCTTGCACGATTTATTTTGAAAACGGTCTAAACCTGGCACGGTAAAAGACTGGTGTGATACGATCGGTTGGTGCGTGCCAGACGTTTGAGATCTACGATCCGGCGTAGACAATTGTTTATTTTCATGATAGGAATCGACTTAAATTTGCAGCACGGTAGCTACTTAAAGCTGATGCAAGATACGCTCGAAAATTTTGAGGCTTTTGGGTGTTGGCCGCATATTTTTGCAGGTAAATTATTAGCGCCCCAAAGTGACCAAATTTGGTTGTCGGAGACAGCTTTCAGAGCAATTTTTTAGAAAACAAAACGCTTAAAATTCCTTAGGCTAGAAAGATCCGTTTACCGCAGAAACCAAAGGGTTGTATTCGATTGTTACGTCACTATCACCCGTTGTTGTGTTGAAACAATCTAGTTTGTCTTGTCTTCCGTAAACCGTTTCACCTGTTTAGGTTTGTCAATCTTCGCAGATCCAACTTTGCCCTGTGCAATTGGCCGATCATAAAAGCCTCTGTGACGTTAACAATAACGTCATCAAACCTTTCGCGGTATCAAGTTTATTTTGTACGATCTGGACGTTGTTGCGTCACAATGGGGCGCACTAATCCCAGTAGAACGGCGCTTGTCAGTTTCTCGGCGCAGCACTTTGTAATGTGACCTTGCGCTGTTGGGACAGGGGACTTACCCTGCGTCGTGTGCGAAGGCAAGTGGGTTCGCAACCGCAGAAATTCTAAAGGCTGGGTGAAACCAAGGGTAATGAATATTTCAAGTGAAATGAAAAGTCTTACTCAAGTCAAAACCCGAATAAACCTTTTGATGAATCTTGTTTCTGACAATGTTGACACCAAACCCTCGTCATTTTCTCTTGCGTCATGGATAACATACCGTGCTTTTTTTCAGATTTGTGCATATTCTTGCAAGTAGTATCCAAATTTGCTTAACTCTGAAAAATGCAAAACTGTTTTTGATGAATATTTGCTTATTTTGGACTTGCGTACTTTTATTTCTCATCAAAAGGTGCCCATCTTTTTTTTAATTAAATACGGATTATATAATGATGTAGCGTTTTTGGACCAATTTCGGCTTCAAAATGCAACGAGCTTATCCTGACAGATTGTACCGTCGTTATGGAAAAACACGCATTGTTTTGTTACCCTTTACTGTTGTCCCAACCTCTCCCGATAACGTCGGAGGTCCTCCCGATGTCTCACGTGTATTATCACCAGCCGATGACGTAACCTGTTCGTCACAACTAAACCTGCGCGCAAATAACACGTATTACCACGATAAATCCTTTCAATACGTCATTCGATGGAAGTCTGACCAACCACCCAGAATCAAAGCTACAATTCAAAGTATGACGTACACGTTGCGAAATAAACGACGATTGTTTTGTCATCCAGGAGTTTAACGTATAAGGCTAGCTTTAATGTCGGGACCAGACAATCCGAATGCCAATCTTGGCAGCTTTGGCGTACCCAGACAAAGGCCAACGGGTCTTTGGCCACTTCAAAAAATTTCGAAATAAAGATTGGCGAGTTTAGGTTATCGATATATACCCTTGGTGGCTGAACATGCATTTTCCGTCTAGTTGGGCGATGTTAAAATCAGAAATTTTGACCCTTTTTACCTGTAAAACATTTGACCCCCCAAACGAATTTCGAGTTGGCCACGCTACTGTTCTGGCAGTACGGGAGAGACGTAAACGTGCAGCAAGTCTGTCCGTGTCCCGGGGACTTGTTTAGACTTTGGGTCTAGCGGGGGAAACCGCTTCTAATCAGGGGATGGACCTGGGGTCTATTTTTTCCGAACTAAGCGAGGTGGGTAGTCTTCGAAAAGCTTTGATTGGAGGAACTTCAAAGAACTTCGAACGACGCTCCTGCCACGTGGTAGATCCCCGATACTGAGAACACAAGAATTGAAAATGTGATTTTCACAGAAGAAAAACTTTGTGCAATTATCAAAAGTTAAAATAAAGGTTTTAATCAAAGGAATATTAGAATTATCAACGCATACGAATTTACATATTACACCAATTTAATACAAGCAAAAAAATTGTTTGAATTATTATTTTTTGGATAGTTCTGTTTGCGAATGATACCAGTAACAGGATGGAGCGCCGCGACGTGGATTAAATGGTTTTCTCAACACCGAAGGCAATATGACGTAACAGATAACTTTTATGACGATGAGAGGTAGCATGTCAGGCATACCGTTGTACTTAAAACCCGACATTTCGGATGTCAAAAAACATGTTTTTCGACGGTTTTGTGTCTCTGGGAATCGCCCTCTCCGGGAGAATGGTATAATTTTGTTTTCTTAGCACCGCTAAGCGATAATCACTTTGCAAAACTATTCGAAAGTAATTTACTGCAAATAGCTTCAGCCCACCATTAATCTCACGATTTGGGGTAAAAGCGGTTGACGTTGTCTGTTCTAGGTCACGATTTGGACGCGTAGGCCGCAAAACAAGGCGATCTGCGCACAAGAAAACGGAAGGCTGTCGGCAATTTACGCGTCCGCTTGAGCGTATCACGTTCGTACGTAGGTGGGATATACCGACCTTTATCTAAATTACAGGAGAAATGGGGAAAATGCAGAGTACGCGCAACAGCAGCAAGTTGACCTCACGACGGGATAGTAAGAAACTCTTGGGCGGGGCGGTGTTACAGTCATTCCAGAGAATGTTTAGCGTATGCGCTCATACATAACATGTCGCCTGTGCAATTGCGAAATCAGGAAATGTATAGCAGAATACTACAAAGCGCGTACAAAATTTCGTCAAGAAAAACTTTAAAGAGATTATATTAAACTTTTTGCGTCGGTTATTCAATTGTCAATGACCGTGGCAAAATTTCCTCGTTTCTATTTTATCCACAGTCCAGAACACAGACTGTTAAAGGGGCCACACCTGTATGTGTCTAAATACAAACCTAAACTTGCTCCAAATTCAAGGAAAAATTTTACTCAAAATTGTTGCAGTTTCCAGCAACACAACAGATCACTGTATAAGGCCGGTAACATGTTCGGCAAAAGGCCATATGACGCCCTAAAAACGATTAGGAGGCATCAATCCAAGCCACCCAACCCCCATCAATCAACGACCGTCTGTCACTATGACGTCAATGGACGCAGATTTTGACACAGATTGGTTGAGTTGTGCAAAAGGTGTTTAGTCAACGTCAAATTGAAAGAAGTTAACTCTCACTTTTCAACCGTTGTTCAGGATCCCATGTTATTCCTGCTGGAGGATTAGCCTTTCAGATATTTAATAAAATGTCAATACACAAACTACATCCAAATTACTCATTAACGATAAGCACCAGTGCTTTTATGATCAAGAGTCACCGAAAAATTTGTGGTCTTTATGGCATTTTCTTGACACATTAACTACAATATTATCACCAGCATCTGCTGTGTTTCGAATTGAGGGAATAGCAAAAATCTATGTGGCATACTTTTGTTATGCCTATAAATTCTTTTTTGTAAACGATTTATTTTCCCTACACGCAAAACATATAAAATTTTGACGCAAATAAACTGATGTTTCATGGTGAAATATTACACAAAAAGTTAAATTTAGGTAAAAAAAAAGATTTTCTCACTCACTCAATTTTTTGTGTTTCGTATCAGACGCATCGAAGCATCTACTAAATATCAGACTGCAAACAATACGGGAAAAAATGTAGGCCAGAAAACACACACTTAAAGTAATTTAATCACAAAACCGAAACTTCCCTAACCGGCTTGTGAAAATTCAAAACAAGTGTTGAGCGTTATTCAAGTTCAAACGCCGTGTCCAAACTCGTTGTTTTGCAGTTTGGCTCGTTGGAAAACACTGGTTCCCATCAAAACGGCCCGTTGAACAACAAAAAGCGCTGACGGAAAACCACATTTCAACATAAGGATGCACTGAGCCCACCAAGCTCTGCGTCAATGTCGATTTAAAATTCCAGGGATTGAACACTTTGTCCAGATGTGCGGTGACAGTCAAAACAGCGAGTGGTTGCAGGGACCATTTGAGATGTAAAAACATGCGCTTCGTTTTACGTCAGCGCCAACAAAAACGTTAACTCCTCGTTCACCCTCCCCTGTGTTTCGCACAATTATGGCCAAGAGGAAAAGTCTTTGACAGCTGCCAATCACCAGACCTTGTCTAGAGCAAAAATGTTGGGCAGGATCATCGCAACCCATCCGCGTTTTACGTTTGTTAATTTTGCGGAAAAAACGTAGTTCTCTTTTGTACGATATCTACGTAATCTCTGAATCCACAATAGAGTATATAGGCCGTCATGATTCGAAATGTGTAATATCTGAGGAAAGGAAACACACGTTATTGTCCATTGACATTAATTGTAGAAACTATTGAAACATCTTCTAAATCAGTGCTTCCCAACCTTTTTCAGTTTGCGACCCATTTTTAATGCAAGTTTTATTGTGCAACCCACAATGATATATGACCAAACGAATAAAAAACAATTATAATGCAATAATTTCGTGATCTAATAGAAAACTGTAACATTTCGAAATGCTTCGCGACCCACTGGGGCTATTTTGTTTATTTCATTGTACCCGATATTTTGCCACTGTGGATTTGTGTGTGTTGTTTAAATCACCAATCCACAAATTTTATTTCATTTTAATTTTATTACAAATATATCCACAATATAAAAGTTAGATGTTTTTAATTTTAAATACCAAAGAAACTTATGGATTTATGCACGCATATCATGTAGCCAACATCGACTAAAAGCTAACCATGTGATATTTTGTTGCTGAATATCGGATTTGTGTCAGAATTCCGACCAATTTTTAAGATATTGTCATTGTTCACGGTATCCTAACCCTGCATATAGCCCACTACTGTAACACGAAACCATTCATAGCCCTTTAGTATAAGCTTCTAAAGGTAAATTCATAATACAAAAATAGGATAAATATGTGCATGGTTATGTAGAATAACTATAAACAGGCCTTTCCAAATGCGAAGTGTTCATGTTGAAGATCACCACACTATGCAGCGTGAGTTGATCTGCAAGATTGGAATTGCACGCGTTGTGCACGTGCAGCGATACATGATGAGGTCTTTCAACGACCACACCTATTTAATCGAATTACTGGCAAGGTTCAACTAAAGTTTGACTGAAACCATTTCAGAACACAGGGGGGCAAAAACAGTTCTCCAGTTTGACCCCAGAATGTGAATTGCAGTAAATCAGAAGACCATGTGATGGTAATTGAACAGAAACGATGCTCGAAAAGACTAGGAGAGCGATGTTGGTCTGTCAGCTGCCAAACGCATTGTTTCCACAAGTGGATTTCGGTCGAAGAATCTGGTTTTTGTCAAGTTAAGTTGAAGTTAAAAGCGTTAAATGAAGATGCAGTTTAGTTGAGGGTAAATTCTCAGGCAGGAATCACACGCGTGCACTTGACCCGATGCAAAAAGGTCATTCCAACACACGGTGGTATGGGAATTTTAAACCCAGCTTAAATAGGCCCCTAATCCTTGTGACAGTTAAAAACTTTGAGCGGTTTTTAAATTTGCCCTGAAGTTCGTACGTCATTTTCCCATGACATTTACCATTTGTTGTTGTTTTCGAAAATGCTTTTAAAGTTGTTTGCATAACAAAAGTCACCTAATAGCTAATACCGCGCTGCGTCTTCAATAACATTGTTAACATTTGGGTCAAAGTCAGTTTCTTTTAACACTGATCTATGAAATAAAACCAATTTAATGTTGACAAGAGTGAGAAATAAAAAACAAATAAAAAAAGGGTCTGTGATGCTTTACATACAACATTACATCACGTGACGTGTTGTCTTGTAGTCAGTCTATCGATATTTTATTGTGAAGTGTTACAAAATAACTACAAAAACAAGTTGGGATTTTCCAAAACGTTACGAAACTTTGTGCAGTCGCGTGACTGTACGATTTGTTTTTCGCTCCAATTGCTCAGGGCGCAAAACGAATTATAAGATAATTAAGTTCCGCCTAAACGGATCAACGGAAAACGTTTAAGAATCCTTCGACTGCACAATACACAATCAAGCTCGTTGGAAAAGTCCTTTGTCTACCCACAGTTTAAAGGCAAGACGAAAGCAATTTCGTGTTGAAAATCTAAACTCAAGGGAGGGCGTGATTTGCATCCTACGTAATTGAATTGAAATGGACCCAAAGGACAAACCTATAGGACTGTTTGAACCAATAGTAATTTTAACCTCTTGTGTTTACTTTCACAAAAAAATTTTGTTTCGGGAAACTCTACACAGCAAAAAGCTTAAAAATATATGAATAGAAGAACACAAGTTAACCAAGTTTTTTATTTTGAAATTGCTGATTTAAAACGACTAACGCCACAGATAACTTACATTTCTATAATATTTAATGAAGATATGCCACTCCGTCTAAATCATTCTAGTTTTTTTTATTACATAACTATTTTGTCTAGCTGTAAAAGCAAATTTAAATTGTGCAAGTCACAAGCTACACGATCATTACGTGGGATAGTGGTGTTTGTGAAACAAAGAACGTATTTAAATATTCATGCCGGCGCGACAACAACAATTTTCAATTAAAAAGTTAGCATGTCGATCAATATTGTTTAAAGCTGTTTTCATACACAGTTGTGATTCAGAAGGCAGTAAAAATTCCAGTAATCCAATCGTGATGTAAATAGTTAGCTCATAAAGTTTTCAACAACACTTTGGGGAAATTTGGTAAAAGCAAATAAAGTAACCCAAAGAAAATTTATGTTATTTGGAATTGCTGGTTATAACTATGTCCGTATTTATTCAAATGAAGGGGACATTTAAAAACTGTAAAAAACTACATGTATTTTAGTGAATACATGACAATCATAAAATCCAGGTTACATTTTTTGTAAACTAGTCCACTTGATATATTCTAAAAGACATGTTCACAAAAAGCTTGTAAAATATGTTTAAATTGCTCACTATAAGTATTTGCATTTCCCCTACAACCGGCGTTGTAGCAAGTACGGAAACATAGCAACAGCCAAGCGGAAGTGATTCAAAGAAATTATCGGCGCCGGCCGCAACGTCAGGCGTGAAATCGAATTGGGCAATCTTCGTATTTTCGCGTGAAAAAAAAAGAGAGAAGATAATGTGAAATATATAAAAAGCGCAATAGTCCAATTTGTAATTCACTTGTTGAGAATGTTCAGTTGTTTCACCTGAAAAGACAGTGCAAACTTCCCTGAGTTATAGTAAGAGTGCCGAGTTTATGGAGATTAGTGTGTATGTGTAAATTTTCAAAATATAGATAAACAGTTTTTTTGTGAAAATCGACAAATTTGAAACAGCAAAGAAGAGATAAAGGTATATGCTGAATGCTGGTGTTAACAGAAATACTGTACGGGCGTTGTTTTGTCTCACAAACATTATCCAAGAACGCATATTGATTGCGTCCTAACGCATAATTGGAATTAATAATTTAATCGTTACATCACCGTTGAGCATTTCGATCCTCTTTCTTTTGTTGGAAAAACAAATTTCAATATTTAAGCAACGATTTTGGTGCATTTAGCGCAGTTGAAAACTAGTCACATAGCAGCAATTAGAACAGCGTGCGAAACTGTGGCGAGTTGCTTCTATCTGTCAAAATTACTGGCAGCGTTTAGACACAGCGTAACAAGATATTTTGTCTGAAGTGGGTCGTGGCAATTTTGTACTTGTACCATGAGCCGCTTGTCTTTTTAAGTCTTAAAAGGTCGACGAATTACCTTTGTTACGAAACAAACGACTCCGTTCGGCATCGCTGCACTTTTCCCACAACCTCCGTGCGATGGATTATAGAAAGTCGGCCGACTCTTTAATGATAATGAGGCATCCCTAAATCGCGGTCTCTGTGGCAAGACCGCCGGGAGAATGTTCGCGTGCTGTTTGGAAATGTTTTGTGTTCTTGTTGTGTTGTAGAATAGCAAATGGTTGAACCCCGCAGTTCACTACAGCAAAGCTCAACGTATACCAATGAGTAAAACCCGTTTTTTCTTTCGTTTAACTTGTCTGTTTTTTAAACAAAAAACGCGCGCCACAGATTCTTGCACAACAATAGGTTGAGGGCGTAAATGATTCAACAAATCTCGTGTTTACGTAACTTCAGCAACAAAAGTGCTGCGTCATGGCATTGCATGTCTTTAAAAAACTTGGGGTCAAGGAAAAAAAATAAGAGTTTTAAAACCAAAATAGGGTTAAGAATGCGCAATAATGTGTAAGATTTACAAAATGGGATCCAAATACCACAATATTATCAGGCATATCATGCCTGTTTATTTGGTTTTATCTCTTATTAAAGTGGGTGGCGTAAATTTCGAAAGAGAAAGGTAATGTGACATTGTACAAAGTACAATTTTAGAAAAGAGCAAAATATATTAATAATTTTGAACTGTTTGAAAAGGCTATGTCGTTTTGACCCAAAACAAACATTATACAAACATGGAAAATTTTGGCCCTTTCGGCAAACGACGGTGCAACAAAGTCAGACGTGACTTCATGCACCTAAAGAAGTCCTGATTTAAAGCAAGGCACACGAGTTATTGTAAGTGATTGAGCGGAAAGATGGTCTGGTTTGGATGCGGGCGGCCCGTTTGATGGAAACGTAAACATTTTGCACAAACAGCGAATCGATGTCGGCCCGCACAGCTCGGCAATAACGCGGCAGCATGGCTTGGCCCATTAGGAGGCAATAGTGTGGAAAGTCTGCAGGTTTTTACAGAGAGGCATTTTCGTAAGGTGTTTTTTCTTACTTAGAACCGGTTGATATTGTTTTGTTTTCTAGGATGTACGAGAACCTCGTGCTTTCAAAAAACAAGAAATGGTGATTGAATACTTGAAACGTCTGGGGATTGCGTTGCGCTTTTTTCAAACAAATTAAAGGCTTCGTTTTTTTAAATATTTCATTCATGATCAAAAAAGTAATTTTGATTCGCGTCGAGTTCTGTTGTTTCTGGCAACTTAGGTTTTACAACACAAATCGCGTTAGTTAGAGCAAGAGTTTAAATTTATGTTCAATTAATTGACTTTTTCGAGGAGACGGAAAGTTTTATTGGTCTTGAAAAGAAAGATTTCGTAATTTTTTGTTTTCACCCCAGCTGCGCTCTGACTTTTACGGATAATCCAATTTGCCCCAAGAGTGGCTACGAAGGAAGAGGAGTCACGTTAAACGGTTTCCGTAGCGACGTCTTTCCCAAATTCAATGACATCGCTTCTGTTTTGAATTATGAACCATATGCAGGTGTGTTCGCGTGTCTTGTAAGCAGAGGAAAAGCGTGGGTTTTGGACTTATCACGTATCGCTGGGTAGCAAGAGGGGTGTTCGACATTTTCCTATTTCCACCACGAAACAGATCCTGTTTCACTTTTGCTTCTAACGTTCCAGTTATTAAACAGCACGTGTTTGCCCAACACCTGGGGTTGGATTAAACGTTGTGAGCCTGATGCCGACCAGGAAGCGAGTGGGGCCAGGGTGGGTGTGGGTAAGGGCGTCCTCGCAGAAACGGGGACTAATCAAAGGGGAGTGACGCGTCCGGCTGCTGCAGGCGATAAATTTTAACAAAATGCAAAACGAAGATAAATTGAACAAACAGCAGGTGGCTGGTATTTTGTGTTCAGTTATTTTAAGCGAATCTTGTCTGCAACGGAAGGTGTTGGCATTTGCCAGTTGACGGCGTTTTGTTTTTTGTACTTACTTTACACACAGACATGCGGTTCTTCCAAATATATCGCGACCAGTGTTGCAACACGTGTTTACTACGGTGGTCGTCTGTTCGTTTTCTGTTATAGCATGTTATATAAAACTTTTGCCACAGGGAAGTCGTTTTCATGGATTACCAGAAATTATAGCAAGTTGGGCATAAACTGCTGATGTAAAACTAAACAAAACACAATACAGAAACATTTTCAACTAGAAGAAGCAAAATGCAATATTTTACCCGTTGCCACGTTTAAACAATGCTATAACAGAATAGCTTCCCTGCGAGCCTTGCGCGAAAACAACAACGAAGCAGCAGAGACATGACTGTTTGCACCGGTCAGCTTTTGTGCAGTATTTACTTGCCGCAAAGAGCTTATTGTGGCGCAGTGCTGCGTTCCGTCGGTCGCCTCCCGCTTGTATATTCAGCTGGCCGCTTGCATTAACACCAACGACTTACAAACGCGCTCGACGCATCAATGGAACCCCGGGAAGGTCCACGACCTCTCGGATGGCGACTCGGCCACTATACGAGGTTAAAAGGTCCAATAACAGAGGGACAAAAGGACATTACCCACCATAGTGCATGTTTTAATGCAATCATAGTTTAACTTTTAAACAACCCAAAATAGGCTCAAAGATTAAAGTGGTGTTGACCTTTAGCGGTGGTTTATATTCTGCCCGACTACTGGGCACTGGCCACACGCTGCAGGGCTGCCCGGACAGCGAACAAATACCACATAATCTACAGCAAGCAGAAAGCCACAATGGGACGGAAACGCTGTGTCTTTTGAGTCCTAGGTTTGTTACGTAGCTCACGTAGCAGAGATTAAATTTTATTTGTCCAACTAACAAGACCCTTGTGATCAATGCCGATCCAAAGGCTGTTACTGCCTCCTGTTCAGACGCAAGTTAAACGTTACTTTGCGGTTATGGAGACTGAAGACCCACTCAAGTTATGGTTTTGCTAATTTTAGTTGTTCGCTAAAAACCTATTCTGGACAATACAGTGTGAGGAACATATCGTTTGACGCAAATATTTTGCAGTAGAAGTGTGTGTGTTTTATAAATATGAGTTGTCCAGTTTGGAAGTTTTTTCAGAAATGTATGAAATCAAACGGCATTAGTTTAGAACCATTGTCTACTTGCTTACTTCTCCCTTTAATATGTTAACATGAAAGCCAGAAGGTGTTCTTAGGAACTCATACGGGTGTAAGACTCAGAGGTATGTGACATCAAACACAGATAAAGAAGTTCTAGATATTTGTTGAACATTAAGGTTCGCATCTAGGGCGCGTGGCTTGCTTGGTGGCAACGGCCCCACAAGCAGCCTGGCTGCCCTGGAAAACCTTACGAGCAAAGAGACAGGGCAGCTCTAACATGTTTACACGAAATTAAGCTTACCCCGGTTATAAAGCCGACTCACGCGATCAACTTATTGATTCCATGTGACGGGCTTAAAAACCAGCCAGTATCAATCCATCATAGTCAGTTAAATCCACACTCAGCCCTCGAGACCGTTTAACGCTGTTTGCTGCCCAATATGGGGCCCACGATGACCCAAAGTAGCTAACTTTAGACGGCACACGTGCCAGGTCGTTCCGTCATCGTTTTGTGACATCACATTCGACCCTTTGTGATGTCAAGGTGTGGACTATTCTCTTTTTGCACGCCAACTAGAAGTCAGTCAACGTGCGCCATTAATAGCTGGAAAATATTTGTCCTATGGCCCATTAGGATTTTTAGAGACTCAACTGCCAAGTTTTCAATGTTGTGTCATGCTGAATAATTAATTATTACAAACGATCTTTTTTTACACACAGAACTCGAAAATGTAATTTCATTCCAAGAAAACATTAGCTAAAGTCATCATATGATACATTCGCTCTACTTTCCGCCACGCCCGGCATTAAACGTTTATTTTAACCCAGCCTTTTCCACCATTTATCAGAAGCGCACAAATTTTAAGTGGTGTTTGCAAAAGCGCACGTCACAAAAAAGTTTTGGGCGATACCAACTCCCAACCTCCTGGGTGGCACGTGTGACTCACTGCAACCAAGTAAGGTGCAGAAAACAGAATCTTGTGTTTCAGAAGGGTTTAACCGAAAACCAGCCCGGAGATAATCAGTGAAACACTATCTCTTCGCAAGGTGGGGTTCATCTTTCCTTCCAGGTCAAATTGCATCGCCCAGAATGTGGTTTAAAACGCGACTGCACAAAAATCTTGAGTCACGGGGGCTCTCAATTACTGTCATGAAAACACGTTAAACACTTGTTGGCTAAATTGATGGAAAGTGAATACCCTCAAGTCTAACTTCTTAGTTGCCACTAATCGATCGAAATAAGGTTTAATTTCCATACAGAACTCCGTCGCTTACGTTTACTTGTAAACAAATTTTAATTGTATTTTTTTGGAAACTCTCCAATGCAGGCCCGTTAACGCACGATGAAATGGCGACTAACAACACTAATTTACAGAGACGTTGTAGGCAGATATGTAGCGCAATGAATTTGACTCATCACCCCCTACGAGAGCGAGGCATCTAATTGGTTTCAGGGCCGGGTTTTAGACAAACAACAACAAACCAAAGCGTTTAACTAAGAAGATTACAACTAACTAATGCAAGAGAAAACATCTCATCCTTGCAATATGTCATTTATAGTGTTGCCATGAAAACTTTTACCGCGGTTTTGCACACAAAGTCTCGGCAGTGCGCCATTGTTTGATGTTGTACCAGTGCAAATGTGGGGTTGAAATTTACCAAGCAACTCCCTACATTGATAAACATTGTTTGCTATATCAAATCTTCCTTTGATAAGGTGCAAACTAAATGTTGTTTTATAGACAGCTTTGTCTAATAACCTTTCTCTGCCGAGTTTTTAACGTACGGATGTTAGATCGTGAAATTGGTCTTGATTAGAATAACCGGCCAAGAAGATTCGATTTTAAAATTCCTCTGTTCAGAGTGTGTCAGAACCAAGTTAGTGTCTGTAATAGACCAGAGGCCCATAAGCGTCACAACAACAACTCGCAGGCGACCTACGGGTGGTTCAAATACGGTTTACCACAGGATATTGGTTAAAACAAATATATACCACACCCGAATACGTTCCTTACGTAATCCTGGCACCATTCAGACATTCCAAATACATGACGGTGTCGCCCAAGCCACGTCCAATGCCGTACGAAGCCGCAATTGGGACGCACAACCGATCATTTATCCGCACACAGATAGACGACAGCGCCAAAAGGTTTCAGGCATTTGATTTTGTTGTGGTGAATACTTTTGACATAAAAGCTGCATTATGTGGACAGCTGTATATTTACTATTGACAACTACCATATTACGAGAGTTAAATGTGCGGAACTTTACATACGATCATTCCAACAAAATTTAAGCCCGCATATATGAAATGTTTGATTCATTCAAACGCACAAGAACCTCAAAAACAAAAAACTTCGAAGATCCAAAAAGGCCTGTATTTTGTAGCTCCAGACGCATCTGAAAAAACCTTTGTAATTTTCGATAACCGCACAGAAACCCACCGCACAAATAGGTGTGAATTAACAAGATCCAACTGACCTTCGTTCCTTAATAGCGGTCAAGAATGATCGTCGTTAAATACGATGAGGGCGCCAGTAACGCCTTAATCTGTCTCAGTTGCCTTCCCGTGGGACCAACATCGCGTTGCTTACAGTTTTACACCAACCCATGCGCGCTAATCCTTCCATACTTGGCAGCCTCTGCATCTCTGTCCGCTGGGAGTGAGGAGCGTTAGATCGGCGGCGGTACGACAGGGGCCGGGCAGAAAAGTCGAGCCTTGATTTTAAATCTAATTTCCTTCTCCTGTGCGTCGACGCACTGATAAGGTATGTGGGGCGAACAGTAACCTTGGCTTGATTCAATGAGTACACGTGGGTTTAGGAAAAGGCAAGGACAAGGCTTTTGGTAGTCAAGGCAAAAAGGCAAGCAGGACATTTATAGATAATTATCGACAACGCTAATCTGTTTCAGAGTGTAAAATAAGAAGACCGAACAATTTATAGATCTTGTAGCAACGAACAACACTTTTAAGCATTCCACATTGCAGCAATTTTCTTTGACAGTGTTTTTTGTGATGTAGTTATAATAAGAGGAGTTGTTACCTACGTCAATGTAACACACAATTGTTTTCCTTATTTGCGCAATCCGAACACTTTTACAATCGTATATCTAATCAAAGTGATGTAACGCGTTGGGTCGTAAAACCACCAAGTCCTCACAAATAGCGCTGAATAAACATACGATAGTAACTATACAGATACACTGGCTACAGGCGGTAGGTGAGAAACTGACGTAAAATTCATATTTATATTCATGTTGCCATGGCTTGTGGTATTGACTTGGATTGATACAGTTGCGACCTAGCTATGAAAACTTTGGCCGCAAAATCAACCGTGAAATCATCATGCGGTTCAATTGGGTGTCATAGCAACAATGCCGCTTGTGCCGATTAGCAAACAAACATCACAGCTATGACATCATAGTGGGTTGTTTGTCGCTGGTGTTGTGGTCGCGAAGGTCGAGAGTCAACACACTCAACTGGTTGCCACTGTGACCCACAGACCTGTTGTTGATACATTTTCACGGTGTATGAACATTCTTTCCATTATGTTTTACAGTTTGTTTTTTAGCTATTATTAGTATAGGAATTACATAAATTGGTACCATTCCCCGAGTAAGTTGCGACAGAAAAGTTCAGGTACGGTCATTATGGGAAAAATCGTATGTTTAAAGACAGGACTTATTTCGAAGCAAAACAGCCAGACGTTATGCGGTGCTGCATTAAATGTACACTGAAAGAGTTCTCGAAAATGCACTTGGGATTAATACCTATCACATGAATATATACTGCGAACTGGGAAATTTCAAATTTATAAAAAAAATATCGCTAACAACAGCGGGTTGCGTTTGACGTCATTGCCCCTGTTCAGCAACGGAAACAGGTAATGCCATTTACTTTTTACGGGTTTAGCCGCGTTTAAATAGGCAAAAAGGTCAGGGTATTGTAATATTGAGAGATCTGATTTGCGATACGGTCGAATACGGCCAGGCGCCTTTATTTCAAGGCGAAACAACGTAACGCACACAAAAATCAAAGCTTTTATCGACCTTATTCGCCCTCCTGTGTGTACCCAATACCATCACCGACGTCATCCGTACCATCAGGATAAAATGAACCATCAATTAACTACGTCACACTTCATCCAAAATCCCAAATTCAAATTTTGCATCCGGTTTGGTCCAAACTTTTTGACCCACAATTTGACAAACGTCTTAGTTTTACGTAAACATGCTGAAATAAAAGGACACGTGGCGATATAGTTGCGACATGCGACAACTTCTTGCGAAAACTCCAACGATAAATTGGAAATAAAAACCTTGACAAACGAAGGTATTCAAACATACGAACGTGCTTACACACCTCACACGGGCGGAAGCAACTGCCAAACACACGCCGTTTATCGTCGTACGATATTGAAGCGGCGCGTTTTTATGAATGGTGGCCAATATACACCGAACGATGCATTATCGCCATTAATCGACGCCCATATTGTTCCGACGATCAATTACCGTTTCGCCGCAAAGCGCGTCACTATAACGTCATTGCAGAGAGCGGAAGCAAACTTGCTAAATATTGTTCAAATATTGGTTCGCCAAGATATGATCTTCGCTACTTGCCGAATAAAGAGAATCTGAAGAAGCTGCGACTTTGCCAAAGAAATCGGTCATACCGTTTCCAGTAAAACGTTCACACGGAATCAAAGGTCATTGCCTTTTGAAAGCCTGGGAAATTTAGAGTAGGATAACACCCCAACGATAACCTTTAGGCAGTATTGAACAAACGTCAATGTATTTGATTCCAGAAGTAGTTTAGCTTACTCGATAGGTTAGATTATACGTAAACGTGTACGCGACAAACACCTCTTTTTTATTCTCGAAACTTTGAAAATTAAAAAAACGTGATATAATAGAATTTCGGCAAATAAAAGTATTTCTGCAAACAATGAAGTTTCCCAAACCAAGAGGTTGCGTCAACAGCTGCAATATAGCGTTTGCAACCAGGTGTTGGCGACATAGGTGGATGCGCAAGACAATATTAGCCCAACACTCCAGTGTAATTAGTGCTTCCTTGCATCAAACGTACGCCGGTGATAATGTCCGATTTGGCCGCGCCATTTGTTGGAGTTATCAGGAATAACACGCCCACAGTGTCAACGACCTAATGCTAACATACGAAATCTGGCAGTGCCTCTCACTCAATCTGCAAATGTCATGTTGAATTACCACATTAAAACACTGATGGATTCTGATTTGTTACGATTTTGAATTAGTCATTGGCCGATTATTTTAATAGCTGATGCAGTTTTTAGTTTTTCATGAGGCTTGTAGACAATGCTCACTGGTCGTGCAGTTATTACATTATGGTTTAGAAACATTTCTACTTCTAATAACTCATGTTTGAGGGAAAATTACGTTTAAAAAAATGACTATTACAGATTATTGGTGATAGTATACGTATTCTAGGTGATGGGTTAAACTTGTAAGGGATCCCTATGACTTGACATGTTTGCTTGAGACTTTCAGTCGTCGGTCTTTCACGCTTCGTAAAGGATTGCGCAAAATTCTGTGCGCCATTATTTGCCCAGGGATTATGAGTTGGTGTTAAGGGGCTTTGGCAACCCGGTCCCCAAAACCCCACTCGCCATAAGGACCCCAAAACTCGCATTTAGTCCCCGTCCGTGATTGGGAACTTTCGCAAGCCGCGGAATTCGCGAAACTATGCGCTTTCGACCCTAAAACTTGTCGCGTGAGAGTAAGTGTGGGCACGTGATCTAAGGGCAGGTTGCGTGCAAACGGGGGCTGGGAGACGCCACAAGGAACGGGGGTTCCGATCCCCCTCATCTTGCAAAAGGCGGTCGACTCCTCCATGCGGAAAGATCTGCGCTCATACGAAAAAGATAAATTCGAGGCGTGTCGGACAGCGCAACAGACTCCCACCGTCTATCGCCCTGGTTTGTCGTTTACAACAGCGAAAGGCGCGCGCCAGCCTGATACAAACGCTAATTATTAGAGTCAACATGTTTTCTGTGGTTGCCCACGAAAAACATCAAACTACCCCAGTGGGTCAAAGTACCCACACGAACGCAACCCCCTATTTAGAGGATTGGTTGTCAACTGCACACGAAGGCTATGTATTTGCAACTATTAATTACTGTATACATCTGGCATTCATTTATATTTGAAGTGTTTTCATGTGCGTTCGACTTTATGCCGAGAATGTTGGTTTGTATTTGCTTTTAACAAATTGATTTCCTGGTCTTAAAAATAGTAAACCTAAAATATAAATAGAAAGAATTACCTGCGATTAAACCTTACAAATGTTTTCGTCAACAAAACATTGCGAAATTTGACATTGAATTCTTTGCATAATTGGTAACTGTAGACAACAAAAAAATAATCAATCAGCAATTCGCGTGATAGAAATCATTTCCGGGCGTGAGTACACATTAAATGCATAAACTTAATGCAATTAATGTGCTCAAGCAAAAAGAAAGCAAAACATGAAATCAAAAGACATGTGCGTGACTGACCAGAGATTACCCCCAACTCATCCATCACTCTTCGTCCCCCACCCCCTCACCAGCTGCCCCCCTCCCCTTAGATCCCCACCTCCTTCTTGCTGCCCAGTCACATGACCTAAGAGCAAAAAGTGAGGGGAAAGAAGGGACCGCGACCAAGAAGCGCTTTCGATTTCCCGGAGGGGAAACTTGGATGTTTCGCATTTGCGAAAGTCGGTCGCCACGGAGAGTCAGAGTTTGCATTATGTTGGCAAAGTTGAAAATGTTTTAGCGAATGCATATGTGACAGTTGTGAGAGAAATGAATAAGTAGTTGACAAACAAAGAGGAGGTTCTAAAATGTTGCTCGCACACCTTCGTGTCTACACATAGGACCAATGTTCGCCAACGCAGATGTGTTTCAGTGTCGTTGTATCAAACGAAATATTATTTGTAAAAAATTTGTCACTAACTTATTGCGATAATCGAATTGTATTGCCGAAAAAAAATCCCTTTTTAATGTGTCTAAATTTTGGTTTATAAAGTCTTTGTTGTTGCTTTTTGGCACATCGGAAGCACATTACTGAAAAGCATCTAAAGGCAGAAAAATTGTGCCATTTTAATAATGACCTCTTCATTTAACGCCTTTCTTCGGAAAGTTATACGAGCGTATAGAAGCAAATGTTTTTAGAGTAACACCCAGAGGCCACTCTCAATTAAAATAGCACAGGGACAAGTTTGGCATGACACACAGACGTTTGGGACAAGTGGATTTTAAGCCCCCAAATAGTTACAAGCGTAGAACTGAGTGAGGCTTACAAGCCACAAGTGGCGTTGTGAATTGCCGCAGAAACGCGATCCATCTCACTCGCGTAATGTTTACATACCGACTAAACGAATTCGCGCCTCTGCCACGACCTTTCCGATCCCCCTGTTTCTATGGTAACAGGTGCAAGATGCGGCGGTTTGCCCAGATAACGGCACCACGCTCTACAGAGATGAAAATGTGTTACATGATACGAAAAGGCCGTGTGCTTGAAAAATTAAGATTGTCTTTAATCACCGAAAATTCCATTGGCTGAGAGATTCGTTCGAAGTGGGAATTATTGATGATAATCATTGAAATATTTTAGTCGAGGTTGGTGGTAGCGATTTTTGGTAAGAACGCGTTGAAATGTTACGCCTTTATAGCGTGCGATGTTTTCTATGATTCCAAACTAGTTTATCAAAAAGCGTACTTGACCGCGTTTTCATTGGGCGTCGGTTTAATCTGATAAGCCCAAATACACAGAAACTGTGGTTCGGGGACGCAGACAGAAATAAATCAAAAGGGAGAGATCGCGCTCTATCAAAAGCCCAGACACACGGAAAATACTTTTCAACAGACAGCACAAAAGATGCGCTCAACAGTTCAATTTCGTATTCCAGGAAAAGTACGCAACGGTAGCACTTCTGTTCGAAGTCAGTTTACACAGTGTCAGTGCTGCGCTTTTAACGTCGCGGGCCAAGCGAATCTATCATACCCCTCTGGAGACACGCTATATAAACAGCATTGGTCGGGCGATTCTGTGAATGTTACTATTCGTGCTGAGCCTCAGTGATGTATAACGACCGATTTTTCTTGCGTCGCAGTTTAAGCACCCACCGGGGCGTGATCTGAAATAATAGAGACGAAAAGAAAAAATACGCCCGCTGTTTTAAAAGAGACCGACGCTCTCCAAGAAGACCGACACCTGATTTGCTTGCGAGCGGACATCGACGAAGACGATCACTTTTTCGCGGGGATTTGAGCATCGCAATCTCGGCCGAACGAGTGCAAATGTAGTCAAGCTTCTCTGGAACGTAATTATGTTTGCTTTCTATCCAGCCAAGTCATCAATATGCCCACGCAACAAGCAAACGACTTGCAACACTCGCTTCTGAATCTTGCAACGCCGACAAGTGGACTACGCAAAACGCTGACGTCAATACTGCGTCATCAGAGGACTGAAATCATTGCAGCGATTTACCTCGCGCTCATCTTGTTTGGCTGCTTTACGCCGACTGCGGCGGAACTTTACGAAAGCACAACGACCACGATGGAAAATCATCCGTCGCTCACGCAAAGACTCACACGAAACGCAAGAACGAATTTTATCGTCAACGACAACCGGTGCAAGTCTTGCCAGCTTTACAGACAAATGACGTCACTCGCTGACGTCACGAAGCCTACGTCAAGGGTCGTGAACAGACTTATTCGCGCTCAGGTCAAACACCTGGCTCGTGCCTGTGGCTTAACGTACGAACAATATCGACTTCTTTGTCGAAACGCAGAAACCCATGACATAGTGACGTCACATCAACCAAATGAAGCAAGCGTGACGTCACTAACGGAAAGACTGCTTTCACGCAAAAGGCGATTGGCGAGCGACGGAGACGTTAAAATAAGAAGACTTTCTAGTAAGACCGGATTTTACCTAGAGATCCGGGCAGATGGTTCAGTCCGAGGAGTTTCCACACCATCAATTTACAGTAAGTCGTTTTGTGAGTTTTATTTTTTAACCACTAGCAAAAAGCAACCTTACAAACTAACTAGAAGTTCCGCATCGCCCATCTGATATTTTTCGGTATCCATAGAGACCATGTAGCGTCATCGGAAATAACTTTACGTAAATTTCTATGTGAAAATGCAAAGGTGCATTTGTTACAAAAAAAACTGTTACGGTCAGGTTGTCCTCCAAAATCGCATACTGCTTTTTTGGGGCCGTGTTTTTGTCACATCGAAATGTTGGGTCAGGTTTGTCATTAACGCGAATATCTATCAGGTACTGCAGGGGCGCCACCTGGCGAATAAACAGTGAAAGGTGTGATATGTTTGCAGCCGGACAACTACTGTTCCAAGGAACAGTTCGTCTTGTTATACCAAATGTTTGTTAAATATCCTCAATGATCAAAAGCGATTTCGCACAAACTTCATATGAAAGGCTTTGGGTTACCTTTAACCTGAATACCGAAAGCCTTCAAAAACTGATAGGGAATTAGGGGTCATTTACGGCTGTGGTTTTGCTGACGTTTTGGCAATCAGCTAGATCTTGGGAAGGTCGCCCAGCGGAGCAAAACCCAATTAAACGAAACATTGCGGTTTTAGCGTTTCAGAAGTGGTTCGCGATATTTGTTCTTCGTGCAGGGTATGGGGAAAAAGCACGGCTACCGTATATGGACAAGGAATCGTTTCTACACCGCTACAAAGCAATGCGAAATCGCGTTAGAAGAATGTACAGATATAATTTGGAACACTCATTCAGTCCAGTAATAAAGAAAAAGCAAACCTTGAATAAAATAAACGTCATATTATTATACAGTGCCACAAAAGCACTGTGTCTAGTAGAAACGATCTTTTTCAATCAAACGTGTTTGCAATGCAAATCGCAAGTAAATTTTGAATGATTTTGCCACACACAACACAAGTGCTTTAACCACCGTGTTGCGGCGTAACCTCCCGCCTGAACCGTGACTGTCCGCTTTGTCGCTGACTCAGATAATGATTTTCCTGGGTCGGCAAATACTCGACCCCACCACTTGCGTTCACAAACCCTTAACGACCCACAGGGATTCCACCGTTCTCCGGTTACGCGATAAGCGGTGCAAGCTTAATCGCTCCCACTTCAACCATTTTCAAACACGATATATCGTAAACTTTTCGTGCACATAATACCGTACATTTCCTGTAATCAAGTTTTGTAAAATTCCCAAGTAAAAATGGAATAAAAAAGTGAAGCCCGAACTAAAATCTGTTCAATAAAAAGTTTCTGTTTTCTTATTGTGGTATTCCTTGTTTGATTGCAACTCATGCCAAGCCACCAACCCCGCCACAAAATGCATTTAAGTGCACAGCGCATTTGCGCCCTAATTCAATTTGTGACAGCGCCTGTGGCGCAATCTGTACGAGTCGTTGGTGTCAAAAGTTACCGCATTACAGTGGCGAAGGGGTCAGCAGAATAGTCTTTTCTCGGCCACTGTGATATGTAAATGTTGGTTTAACACATAAAGTCACTTGCATCATGCAAATTGAGACAAAACAACTGTCTCTATGCGACGTCTGAAACCCTCGGCGTTACAGATCTAATTTGATTAAAGACGATAATAAGTGTCTCCGTCGCCCTGATGTGGGGAGAAATACTCTTAAATGTCAGAGCATTGTGGCATTTACCAGAGTGACATTAGGTCCCCCACAACTTGTTTGTTGGCGAAAGTCAATCTTTCCTGAAGGTTCAGTCCCAGGAATTACAAAATTCTGCTGCCACGTGGAATAGTGGGTAAAAAGATAGACTTTATAACATGGGTAAATATTTTCAATAAAAACGCAACCAAAAGCGAAACCTCTTTCTCATAAAGCGGTTTCTAAAGAAAGTCTTTCGTGAGAAGGAATGTAAAAGCTTATCCCAAACCCGCCCAAGTGAATCACTTTCCCAAATCAAAGTGAAAGTTCGCGTGCGGGCGGCTCACGCCTATGCGATGACATACAGATTCACTCCTAGCAGGTGCCACTAGGGAGGGTGAGGGGAAAGCGTTGCGATTCTCCGGTACAATTTCTTTTGATTTAACGATGAGATGACGGGTCGGGTTGTGGCCAGTGGACGTGACTGGGCAGTGTTTCGGGGCTTTTCTGGGACCTGAGAGATAAAGGCTGGTTGGGTCAGCTGTTAATCACGTGCCAAGATGGCATGTTCACTTTAAACGGTTATTTATTACCATGAATGACAGAGGGTTGCATCTATTCTCATATAGTTTGGACACTGGTTGGTGCAAAGGTCAGCAGTTAAAATAATAGGCAAAGTACAAACAGCTTTTGCGCGAAGTGTTTGATTATATTTGTTCAGTCCCTGGAGAATGATAAATCTTTTTACATTCAATGTCAAACCTACAGCAGCGCTTTCCATGTCTGTGGGCTTAATGATTCTATTTTTAGAAGCAAAAATACATTTATCTAGATTCCCGACTGTCTCGCTAGCACAACTGGCACGGAGGCACCACATGTTGTTGGCATAGAATCAGCGCCGAGCCGCCCAAGTAGGGATTCATGTTAAAGGTTATCCCCAAAAAACATGCATTACTCATGATCAAGTTGTCATTGCCCCTATTACACAGACTGAGTTTATTTTAAGGTTCAACGAAGGAGTGACCAGGAAAGTAGTTCCCAACCCTTTCTCACACCCGCTCCCAGATATAATAAACTTTTTCTACTGACAATGAAAACTGCGAGGCATTTTTTCAAGAAAATTTAACGTCAAACTCCGAGAACAATTTTCAACCAAAGCAAAATCCCTTAAAAATCCGTGATGAAAGTTAAGAACGCGACGCATGACGTAACCACGTAGCAAAACAGGTAACAAACCATTAACCATCAAATGACAGCCAACGATTTACTTCGTGTAAACATCAATTACCTGAGTCATTAGATTCCAACAGCCCCAGTAAACAACCTGATCACACGATTTTATATTTGTACAACAGGAGGCGTGCACGGGTTTGGCTGCGAATCAAAGTATCTAAATTATCGCGTTTTTTGGGGAAAGTTACGTCAGTTTGACGGCCCCCCTAAACCCCTTAGCGGATCGTAATTGAGGTCGCACCCTTAAGGAAGGTGTAATTGAAATAGTCGGCTGGGTGGGGTCACGGCAAATTATTGGTTATCTGCGGTAAATTGGGTCCCAGAAGCCCGCGAGCGACGTTTAACTAGACCCCACTGTCTCGTCAACATAAATGCGGCTATTTTAGGGAACATTGAAAAGAATTTCTGTACAACCCGGTATTAAGCTGCGGATGGGAAACTACGGCCTTCCCGCCGAATTCGAATAAAATATAAACAGCGCGTAACCGCGAGAATTTCTTTCTCATTTTACGGTCACATTCATCAACATATAGGGCTGAGGAAGGGAATTGTTTAGTCGAAATAGCCTTTTGTCGTTTGTACACAAAACACAACACTTTCCATAACGTAAATCGCAACCCCCGTCACTAAACATTGCAGCTGTAACATCTTCCAAGCAACAAAGCATACACTTAGGATCATGATCTCTTAGTGCTGTAACAATAGTACTAAGGATAGACGACACAATGATAACATACCGCAGCCATTCAAACCATTGGAAAACAAGACACGCGCGTCCTTTTAACCGAAGCCAAAATCCCGCGAAAAAGATTCGAAATAGCGGTAAGAAGGATATCTGTATCGCTTTGGGCAAGACGGCGACTCTGTGGGTGTTCCTGGATCACTGTGGGAAAATCGATGTTAGTATTGACGATTTGACAAGTCACTGCGGACTGGCCATTGATCTTTTGAGTGATAACTATGCGGGGGCCACGAACGCGTGCCAAAGCTGAGGTTCGCGTGTAACGCAGACCTCTAATGGTTCGGGTTTCGTGCGACGTCAAAGTGGCGAATTTCGAGAGAAGTTGAAATTGTTGATAGAAGCAAATTAAGGCACTGGTGATGGCCACATCGCTAACTGGTGTTTAATAACGCTCTATAACTGGAGGGTGAAGTCACTTCACTGCAATATACCACCGTTTACCAGGGGTTACGCGGCAACATATTTTAGTTAATCGCATTTCTGTGTGATGGCACACGTACCACTGATAAACAATGAGAATAACTAACGATGTAGCTGCAACAAACGTCGGTTACAGTCCTGATTCCCATCCGCACTCTTCTATGTAAAGTGCCCCATCCGCACTCTTCTATGTAAACAAAACGTGACAACGAAGTCGCGAGACCCACCCTTACGAGAATGGCTATAAGCAGGCGTGCTCACGGCACCTAAGTGATCCACGTTTTCCTTGCCGTAATCCTTGTATATTTTCGCACGATCGCTTTGATCCGCATTGGGTCGATATGTCGCTACCAATGCGGCACGCATTTACGAACGCTCTGAACAGACACAACATAAACAGGTTCCATACAAGTTGCTGTAAGTATAAAAGGGAAAAACAATTGTCTTTTTGAGAAACTCTGGTCAATCACTACGCACTGATCACAGACACGTGTTACACATATTAACTTTGTGTATTCAGTAACTGCATAAAACAAGCCGGCGTAGCATTGCATTAAAGAACTTCAAACTACGGCATTTTAAAACGTTTAATTTTTCACTTAGCGGTTTTTACCTGGTTATGCATAGTTAGTATCGATCGTTTTACCCTCAACTACCCCCAAAACGAAGCACGTTTCTTCCAGATGGGTAAACATACGGAGAATAAATTAATGTTGTCAGTTTGGCAAATGCCAAAGTCAAATTCTTCCCTAAATTAAGCATGTTAAAAGAAAGTTTTCCCATCAAAAGGCCTACACGCTTCGGTAGATTAGTTTTCGAACAAACGTTAACAAAGACGACAAAAATATTTTTATTTCTTTGGGAATTTCCACAAAACTAAGTCACAAAACCGCACAAGTTCATTATGTCGTTTGGTAGATCTTTGCGTTGCTTTTTTGGGAAACGTAAAGAGCTAAATTGAACTCATTAAAGGTTTTATGTGGATGAGCATTTTATAGGTCAAGCCAAAAGAGTAACTCGTTTGTTGTCCCGTTGGTCATATCATGTTATAATCATGTTTAAGAAGAGGATTGTTAGGAATTCGAGTCAACTTTGACAAAGAGTGTGTCGTATACTCATACTGTGTTGTTACAGCCTATGCGCCACAAATAATTTTTCATACAAACGAGGCTTACCGTGACGTGTTGCAGCAAGTGCCGGAATTACATCACTTTCCAATCATACAGGACATGATATATGAAGCAAAGCGATTTGTCTTCATAGTTTTGACAATACGTGTCCTTATGTTACTGCGCACAAATCTCAAAATTTGGGTACTCAATCGTCACAGTGACGTAAGACATGACGTATTACCGGCCACTGGAGTGCTTTTCGAGGGTCATTTAAGTGGGTTTTTTACACCTGCCGCTTTTTGACATTCACGAGACGCCTTCGAGTGGAAATAAATTCGCATTTTGACATTTAGAATGGGCGAAGTGTCTTGTAGAGCGTCATATCAAAATATTCTATCTATGACGAGAGCTACGCGCGAAAGGATCAATTCTAGAAAGTGAAACCGCGTAAAAACATCTATGTCTATAGTGTTTATGACGATCAGGACAATTTTAACAAGTTCCAATGAACTTGTGCGTAGCCCAAAAGTGTTGACAGAACGTAAATATAGTACATGTCCTTATATGGGTTTCGGCGAATACCGACTGGTTTTCTAGAGCCACTAAATTCACATGCGGTGAAGAAAGTACCATCCCTGCTTTTACACGCCGACCAGAAACATCGCAACAAAAGGGCGTTCTATGTTTGGCATTTTGCACTATACCTTAAGTGGCTGGGATCTCCTTTTGCCCCCAACGCCGCCTCAACCCAAAGGCAGACAAAAGAGAAAATCGCCACCAAGCACTGGGGGCAAAATAATACGACGGAGGGGTAGCGGACGAAACAGATCGGTCTTGTAACGCATCGAATTAACATTCCTTCAGCGGGCCTTGCACGAAACGCGCGCGATGCTACCGTATTGCAATAGTACAACAGCGCTTCGGAGTTTGAGAAAAATCCGCTTCGATCCCTTTTGCCAGTATTCAAAGCGCGTTTTAAACCGGGAGAAAGTCTGGGTTTCCTCCCACCTCAAACGGTTGTTGCACCAGGATTTTCGTTCGGATTTGCCTCCTTGCGGCCAAGTCGAAGTGCAATAACACGTTTGAGGTTCATTGGCGGGCAGTGATGATTGTTTTTTTAGCATTTGAACATGGTTTCAAAGTATTTCTTTTATAAACAAATACAAAAATGTTTTGCGTTATTTTTTCATGTTATTCCCATATTTTGCTTATGGCTGGGAGAGTTCCAAGTTAATAAAGTTAATGAAAGTAAACAACTCGTACTCGCGCGTCTGAAGTTATTAGCGGAATATTATCAAAAAATCACAAAAAAAAATTCAACCAGTTGCAAAACACCTCGTCTTTCACGTAGATTTGGCAAAAGTGGTGATTCGCTTTGGGCCGGAATCGGCGCATACAAAGTGACCAAATATGGCAACGGTCCGGAGCGCTTCAAACAGATGCCAGCTAATCTATTAATGCACAGTTTAAGCCGCGTGCACACGGGAGCACAAGGGGCGGTGCGTTCGACCCGAACCGGACCGTCCAACTGCGGACTGCGGCACAAAAGAACTCAAGTAACACCAAAACACGGCGTTCATTGCGTTCCAAGTTGCCCTTGCACACATTAGGGTATCGTTCAACGGCCAAAAGTAAAATAAACTTTAATGCAACAAAGACGATTAATCAGATAAAGATGCCTTTAATCACAAAGGCGGGTCAAAATCTGTATGTTTCGGGTGAAATCGAAGTTTGGATTAGACTTTAATTCGCCACCAATCACAAACAGTTGGCATCAATCACACCGACTAGCGATTGTGACCTCACAATGCCACGGGTTGTCGTCAAAACAGCGTTTAAATCGAGGCGACAGAGGGCGTTCGTAACGCGAGCGCACTCGTTTTGTGTGAAACAATCGAGCTTAAGACAACACAACAACCTGGAGGCGGAGAATTACAAGTCGGGGTGTCGTTTTCAGTGGGCGACTGACCAAACGTTTGTTTGTGAGACGTTGGGTAGAAGGGGTGGGGGGTAAACAGGACTACGGGTTCGTGCGGCCGACCAGCGGGCCGAGTGTAATCCACGGCGCGAGGAAGAAAACGCCAGGCCTGGTTTCCGGCGGCACCCTGGGAAAGTTTTTTGTTTGTTTAACTCATTAACGCTGTGCTGTGCGCGCCCTGTCGGGACGATCCGAATTGTCAGGGCACATTATCGCGTCATAAAGGCATCAAACGCGACCGCTGGTGATAGGGGCTGTCCCTATCTGTTGTCCATCCATTTCGCGACGAAACACACCTTCTTCAACATAACGGCCTCCCCGGTGTCTCTATTGTATTTGGCCTCGATTCGAAATAGCTGGGCGACGACCGTCTTTTCCAGGCGCCTAATTCATTTATAAATAGGCACAGGGATTAGTTTTAATGTGAGGCAAACCCAGAACACCTGGGACTCCAACAATATTGGGAAATAATGAAGCGCGCAGTAAACGAAATGCTTTAATAATGCCAAAATCCGAACAGTATTACAAGTTAGGCATCAATGTCAAACACGGAAACTAAAAGACTGCTGTTTCCCAAGGCAACTTACACATAACTAATGCATACTCGCCCATGCAAACCAACTTAGGAGAAAATGACAAAATAATCAACGTCCCTCCCTTTCGAATCAACAGCACGTCTATGGGCATCAGAGGCATTTCAATAAGGACTCATCCCGAGCATTACGTGCGATAAACGTTCGGCCCCATCCGCCCGCTTGGCAACGGCGAATTAATTACTGCTGACGTCACGTTGGGATTTGGCGCACTTATGGCATGCCGCATGATGGCGCATCGCCAGACGCTCTGTGGTGTTAAGAAATTTAATTGAATTTATAAGTGACTCCATGCGTCATAACAGGGTTGGGTTTTATTCGTTTGCGTTTGGGTTCAACATAAATTCGAATGCAAACAAAACTGGAAGTTTAATTTATGTACGTTGTGTTAGGGAAACTAGCTAACAAATATTGCAAGCCAATTTATACCAATTCATCATAAACGGCGTTTTTAAACAAATATATTTTTCTCCAATAAATTTTGCCACGTACAGCAAAACAAACAGAACCTAGATCAACAAATTCTACAGCCCTTAAAGTTGCATTTCAAACTCAAAACAACATTCCCTCAGCCAATACACATCCGCAAAATGTTTGATTCTTCTGTTTGCTTGGCAACGCAGCGCCCTACCGACCCGTATACGCATGTCAAATATCTGTTGTCGTTGCACCTGACGCAAAACCCGTTATCTCAACGTTGACAAACTCGCACTTGCGCACCTGTGACCCAATTCTGTCGCGTTCGTTTGGCGGCGGTGCCCCACATTAAAACCAATGAGGGTTGGACATACTTTTGACAACAGAATTAACGATTGCGACATAAAAGTGGACCACGTGATGACTTGTTGACCGCTTTGCTTTTAATGGCGAGTAAGTTTTGCGGGAAGTTTCTCAGTGCAAACATAAATTACCCCCCTTACCCTCCAAACCTCATGCATCCAAACAACGCGCACGGAGGCTTTGGCGTGCTTGGCCGGGGTGCGGCCGCCCTCAGGCTGAAATAGAGCGCAACAGAGGCGGAAAGAAAATAAAAAAGATCGACAAAATATTGCATGCAAGCACACTACGTCCGACTCGCTGCAACTGATCTTATCAAGCCCGCCGGACCCAAGCACTTTCACCCTTACTCCCGGGGGCCTTTGCACGCAACGACAAGTTTAGAAACACTGGGACGCGGGAAGAAACAGTCGCTTTAATCCGGGGCTGCTCAGGCTTTGCAAGAGACTCGCACGCAGTGTCAGGAATGTCAAACTTTCTGTGCGGATTTTGCCCATTTTCCGTAGAATTTCGTTTTTCATTTGCGGTTCGTAATTGTTTTTATTGCGTTTTTAATAATGTTACCTAAGTTCTTAACAGCACGACCGTTTGATATTTCAAGACATTCACAGATTCATTTCTTGACGTAACTTTGCAAGGAAATTAAATTATTCGTTCCATATTTGTTGCATAAAAGAAGTTTTTTTTTTGTTGCAGCCACCGTCGAAATAAAAGCGGTTCACGAAGGTGGAGTTGTACGAATATTTGGAACAGCCGCAGAAAAATACCTCGCCATGACCGACGCCGGCCACCTATACGGCTCGGTAAGTGAAGTTTTACGAAGAAAAAATATATCTTAACAGACTTTGGAGATTGATTATCATTATTTTTAAACGCAAAAGTAGTAAGTCGTGACATAATTAACGAACAAATCCCAACAAGTTTTTCATAATTTGCCCCAAAGCGTTTCATAAAGTATTACGTCAGAGCAAGAAAAAAGACAGAAACACTAAACAAATTCTTCTAACATTGCCTGACACACTTTTAACCACTACAATTTAACTGGCCCAGTTAAAAAGCTTAGCGGAAAACAACAAATATAGACGGGAGTTTTGAGCTCCTTTTCGCGCTTTAATTGGATTAGACTTGTGGCTTTTGTTAAACCTTCCAAGGTATTTTGGGGCAATAAGAAGTTCAATGTGACTGTTCGTATTGGGTGAATATTCGCGCTTAGCTAAAAATAAAAAAGCCTAACTTGACGCATTTGTTAACTTATAGTACTGTGCACGAAATGCCACTCGACTGATATACATTGAAACCAAAATACACGGTTGCCTAAAACAAATTGAAAAGCCAAACAAGCAATTATTCATAACAGTCCATCAGCAAAACCTAAAACTGGATATTTAATTGAGCTGTTAACTTCTTGCGGCAACGACATCATTACACACAATTAAATTTCCGAAATCGAAGATAGTAATGAGAAACGTGTGTGGCATCAAAACGTCAAAGGTTTGTTTTGAACGCCTTCCTGGGTCAACCACCGAAATCGTTCCTTTCGTGCAAACAAATCGCAAAACGAATCCGCTTTGATCGGTGGCGGCCATTTTCTGCTGTCGGCCGCGCCTCGCTATTTCACGCATTCTGGAAATGAGAAATGCTAATTGTTTTCAAGTCGGTGGAGGCCGGAAAAAACGTGAGGCGGCGATTTTTTCACGTATTCGTCGCCTGTGACGCGGATGACTCGGCAATACGTGTGGCCCCAAATCTGCCGTGGAAACACGCCAGTGACACGTTGGCTTAGCATTGCGCAAATTTTGTTTCCCCTGTTAATCGGTTCAGGCCCGCGTCTCGCTATTTGAACTCCAAGCGCCAGCGAAGCTGCAACTTAACTGCCCCATCTAGCGGCAACAAAATTTGATTGCGAGACTGACGTATCCAGGGCTCTTACTCCTGGGTAATTGTGTATGTGCCAAAAATATTCCTGTTGAATTCGAAAGTCAATCACCAAACATTGATATCTTTTTGAGTTATAAACAGCATTTTGTCTACTTCCGCAGAGTGAATATAACCCCAGGTTATGCGACTTCGTGGAAGTGGTGCAACCAAACTTCTATAACACCTACCACTCTCGTGCGCAACCTAGCGGATGGCGGCGGCGGAGGCGAAACAAGAAGTGGTATGTGGCGCTGAACAAATCCGGAAAACCCCGAAAGGCAAGCAGCGCGCGCGTCGACCTGCCGTCATCGTGGTTTCTTCCCACCGAACTGTGAGAGGTCACGTGAACCTCGCCCTCTCACCCCCACAACCTCGCCTACAAACCACTACTGCGAAGCCCGACCACGCCGCGAGGAGAAACACACACACAAGAATAAGCCCATAAAAGAACAACGCAAGAAATATGACTGACACGTCACCGTGAGTGTCACTGACAAACTATGACGCAACCTGCTGCGCAGTCAAGGGAAACCGGGATGCATGACAAATTAACTCTATATAACCACGTACCATGAAACACCCTTGTGTTGTAAAACAACTTGGCATTTCGGTCACACAACAAATTAAGATATTTCACCGTTCTCGACTTTCTTCGTTGTGGTATGAAATGTTTGTCTGTTCATACGTCGTAAACTGGTACCTATACGAACGCCTACAAGCATTAATAAATGTCTTTCGTCAAATTGCACCTATCTTCAAAGTTTTTAAGTGTTTTTGTCGTCTTTTCATATATTCCTTTTCATATAAGTTTTCGTCGTCCTTCATATGACCTTCACTCAAACATTCGCAAACCTTCCTCTTCTTCAATCACTATTCTCACAGCGTCCGTTTTACCGTCCAACTCCCTTCGTCATGCCTCCAGTCCCAGCGCAGGGAGGTGAAACTTCTGTAGCGTATTGCCCCATTATTACGTCACAAACGGGTTCGACGCACGGGCCATCGGGTCGGGAAGTTACGCACTCACACACTTTATAACAGCACACAACATTATGTGCCATACACATTGCGTATTCCGCATATTACAGTAGAAGTAAACAAAGAAACAAAACACCTGTACGCAGTCACACCATCATCATATAAAAACCCCGATGATATCTGTTTTGGATTGATAAACAACTAATGAACGCAATACGAAACGACTGGGCATCCAACCCGATCGCTGACACAAAACGAAACAATGCCCGTTGTGACGTGATAATGAACTCCATTTCACGTCCAACTCACCTTCAAGCGACAATCTACCTTACTGGTATTTAATGCAACAATCAGTATTGTGTTTGTAACATTGTTGGTGCTATGTTATGATGGAACGCAGAACCAATAATAAACATAAAAAATGTCGTTCCTTTTGGAGATTTTTTCAGAAATGATTTAGTTGCAGAAATGTCAACAGAATAGTCGGCACTCTGATCTTTACCATGCACAAAGCGGCAATTAACACTAGAATAGTGATGCAGTTCACATAAGCCTGCATAAAACACCACACGAATCTGGTATATGTAAGATGGTGATTTCTTTCCTGGGTTCAGGCTTTAACAATAAAAATTGGACTACATCTCAGTACGTTTATGAAAAAGATCAATCGTTAGCATAGCACACCGGAAAAGATAACAACACAAAAAAATCTTACCTTCCATTCCCCCGTCCAAGCAAAATTGCAATTCACATAAATTTTACCAGTTAGTTTCTCAGTAGGAGTGCATGCTAAACTGATTCAAAATATAAAATAGTGTTTTCAAAATATTCTAATATAACAAATGTCATAGTGACGTGTAAATACGTCATAATGTATTTCTATATTAACAGTCTCACGGCACAAACAATGAATATTTAAAACTTAATCTGGCATAGAGGCCCATACGGTCTTTCGTAGAAGCAGGAAAAGGTTATTTATTCTAAAAAAAATCCTGTTTCACCATGAAACTTATTTCAAACATACATTCGACTGCAAATAGTAATTTTCTTTCGGAGCGTAAGTAGCATTTGCGTCAATGGGTCTGACGTCGCAATGTTCCAAGTAAAGATTGGCTAAAAATGCATTGATGTAGAATAGATGGAAGTTCTTCAATAAAATGCGTGTAGCGCAGCGGTAAATTCTTTTGAGGGACAAATTTTACGTTTAAGCAAAGCAAAAAGTATCGAGAGTATTGGTACCAAGCAACAAAAAAACGAAAATTAATGTTTAGGGGGAAATCGACTTCGGTTAACTGCCAGACGCGCTGTATTTACCGCTGCGGTACAATAAAGCATTTTATCAAAGAACTCCTGTTACATTTTCAGCCAATCTTTACCTGCAGCAATGTGACGTCACACCCATTGATGTAAGAAGCATAAATAGTAGAAACAATCGTCATAAAATAGATTACCTACCTATTTGTTAAATTCACTTTCATATTTGTAAACTGAGCTGGCATAAATCGTACTCAAAATGTTATGTGCGTACAGTAAAAATAACAAGAAAGTAACAGGGTTGTGTTGCAGCAGCAAACACAGTTCTATGCTTAATGGTTTTGTGAGAAAAAGGCACAACATCGGCAAGCAAGCGAGAAGACACTTTTTTTGCCACCACGCTCGTAAAAGATGTGTTTTTTTTTATGAAACTTGCATGCCGCAGGTACTGCAAAACTGTGCACAGGCGCACGACGTCAGTTTGCCTCGAGGGAAGTGGGGGCCGAAATGTTTCCCTGGGGGGGCAGTAAAAACATTTGTCTTGCAAATGAATTTAATCTACAACATAACATCTTTAACAATACCCAGTACCATTAACTGTTTGGACCAAAACGTCTCAAACTGCCCAATTTCGCCCATGCAACTGCTCGTGAAGCTGTTCCCATTCAGCCGTAAAATTATTAACCCATGCATCATTGGTCGCATTATGAAGTACTCTGTTAAGGTCGGGTCCACATTCACACTTTGCGCCGGCGGATTCTTCGTTTGTTTTAATGTCCCGAGCGTACGCCCGCACGCCGGCGTATAATGAAACAAACAAAGAATCCGCCGGCGCAAAGTGTGAAAAATTTCCTGCCGCCGAAACTTGCAATAGAAATAGTGATATGCGGTCTTGTCCCTAGGGGTTTTGGACTGTTAGCTGATGAAGAGACCAAAATTTAACGTTTCATCTGAACCTCCTATATTTGGATTTTATTATTACACAATTTTTAGCAAACTGTCCGCAAATTCATGTCAGAAAAAAAATAAAAACACCACGCAGGTATTGATAATTATCTACCACTCCATTTAACAAAGGACCAAATAAATAACAAGACAAAATATTAAAAAGTTGCATATTATCTTGTTGACAACAGACTATTTTGGTTGTATTATTACAGAAGTAGCACATATATCTTTATTATTGCTTAGCACACAAGGACGTAATGTAGCACTAAGTTGTCGTTATGAAATAAAAGTAATACTGTCAACAAGCAAAACAGTACAGTAATTTTACAAAAAGTCTATAAAAGCAGTCAATTCCTCATAATGTAAAAATAAGGCTTGATTAAATGAAAAAATCTGCATGTCGAAACAATGCAGTAAGTTTATTTCCTACTTCCATAGCCCACGTCCTTGTACACTTTCAATGGTTTGACGCTAATAATTTCTCTTTTAATAGTTTGGTCTCTGTTTTCAGATGGAATATTGGGCAAATGCAACAAAGCAGCAGTTAGTCTGCCTCCGTACACACAGCCAGTGTCAAGACCTGTGGAATGTCTGTTTAACTGAAGGCCCTCCACAGCGTCATGTCCAAAGTACACATGTTCAGGTCCTTGCCAGAGTGCTCCCCACAAACAACCGAAATATTTTTTGTTACTTGGTCGGCACACTTCTCCATGGAAATCATCTTTTGCGTTAATAATACTCCGCATATTCATCACACTGTTGGGCTCCTGATCCTTGAGTGGCAAACCTGGCATCAACCCAGCATGGACAATGATGATGTTAAGGCAAGGTATGGATATTGTGTAAGGTAAATTTTTTAAAAAGTCCACATGTTCAGGGCGCAAAGCTCGAACCCATGCTTTGCATTCTTGTTCGGACACTTTTCCTTTGCAGTAATCATAGTAGAGAGTCAAGATCTTTTGATCATGATTGCCACGAACAGAGAACATTGAACATTTTGAGTTTATAACCTGCTCAAGCACTTCACTATTTTTCGGGCCTTTATTGACAAGATCACCAACAAAAATAGTGATAATATCCTTGTTAGTTCGACACTTTGCCTCATTTACTATAAGATCTATTTCGTCACAACACCCATGGACATCACCAACAATTAGCAAGTCTTTACCTTTCAAAACACTTTCATGAATCACTTTGTGGCGAATGAAAGGTTCAGTTTGATCCTGGAATCTTTGGTCGCTGTAAATATGTTTGCGGAATATATAGGGGGATACAAAAGAAACTGTGTATGCTACAAGACTTGTCATGGTCTTTTCACAAACCTGTGCTACCTTAAACATAACATTTTCCTGCAAAAAAATGTAATGGAACACATTTGTCACACAAATTGGCAGATAAATGGTGGATACAAAAAACTCGGCTAGAAAAATGTTGCCCGCAGACAAAAACACAATTTACATGTATACACAAGAACACAACTAAATGACAACCAAACATTTTGCAATTAACTATATTATTATGTTTTCAACAATTCATGAACTCATAATTTTGGGACAAAAGAAGAAAATGTACCTCCAGAAAATTCAATATGTAGATAATACCAAAATGCAAAAACAATAACCAGGCCACTCTAGCATTTCTTCATTCATCTTTAGTCGCTGCTGTCCTGCCATCACATGCAACAATTTTCACCTTGTCAACCTTATTTCTTAACATACAGTCATTAAATTCAGCATTTTTCAATACAAATGTCCAAACATTGTCACAAAACCTGTAAGTGTTCAAATCTCCTTTAAAGACAACCTTGTTTCGGACCCTTGAAGACAATCCAAGATTTATTGCTTTGTCGAATTCCAACAGAACTCTAAGTGCAAGTTGTGGAGTTATTTGTTGACTTTGAATCAGTTCATCCAATGACTCTTGCAAGCTGTTTCCAAGTGTTGTGTTTCTATACAGTTGATAGCTCATGGTCACAATTATATAGTAATGTTGCTTGAATGTTTTTTACAGAGTTTCTGACAAACAAATAATAATTTGAAATAACAACGATATTCTTAACACTGAAACTTGTGGTTTCAAACCACAACAATAAACGACAAACACGTATACCTGTGGTTGTCAGAACTTTCTATATAGGCTACCCTTCCCAAAAATAACGTGGTACATTTTCGGATCGAAAAAACTTATGTGCAGGGGGCAAGTTTATCAGAAATCCGCATGGAAAATAATAAACTATGATTTTACATGCGAAAATCGTTGGCTGGACTGCTCGGCGTTTGTCTGATAACATTTACCAGAAACAAATACTTTCCTTGCAAAATTTGTTTCAAATCTTGTTTCAAGTCACAACTATACCGATTACAAACCAAAATACCAACAACAAGAAACAAATTTTGGACCACTGCAAATCTCACGAAGCAAAACTTGAGTCCGGACCAGAGGAAACCGAACCGTTGGTGCATAAACTGTTAAATTTTCTGTTAAATAAGGATTTTATGACCATTTGTATGAAAAATTAAATTAAATAATAACAAGATAGTTGACTTGATAAATTTCTTTATATATAAACCAAATAGGCATTTTTCGTAGTACCGGTGATATGGAACCGGGACTTGTTTTTTTCCATGTCAACAAGCGACGCAGCTCTGTGTTTTGTTGTCGTTCCGTCACACAGCGGGTTGATTCATTTTCGTCGGTTGCTGTTGTTGTTATCCGAATGATTAATTATGTTATTACAGATATAACCATGTTCAATGTTTTTGGTTGCATGGTTATTTATTTATGTGATGCAAAATTCTATTTACAGCTTATCTGTAAAAAGTAGTTATGGGCTTATTGCTTTGTTATTGTCAAAAATTTTATTTGGTTACATTTGAATTTTACATAGTTAATGAAATACTATTCAGTTGTAGTTCTGCATGTAGGTATTTTTATTTGTTCAGTTCATATGCGATATAAAACTACTACAACTGTCTATGGTAATTCTTCAGTTTGGTAGAGCTGTTCCAAAACTGCTGGGCCTTCCCAGACGAACACAAACAACTTTTGACAAATTTGATTCCTTTTTCCGCATCACCAACTTGGCCAAAAGATCCAAATATGTGACATCCATCCTCACAAGTATTGATTCCTGCCACAATTTTTTTGTGGTGGGAGCCATGGCCAAAACATCAAAAGCAAAGAAACAAATTGAAGGTAATTAACCTCATTGCTGTTGTTCAAAATATTTTCAAGTGAAAACAATCTGTATATACACTGAAATGCTTTTATGCAGAATCTGTAGCTAAACGCAAGCTAATACCTCAACAAGTACCAAGCACAAAGTCATCACCAAATGTTACACAATCTGCAAACAGTGTGAGTCATTGTAGCATAAATTACAACATACAAAAATCTTTCCTAAACTGCCGAAAATTCAATATAATATGTTATTTGCAGAAATCACAGGAAAAAGCTGGGAAGGGCCACAGCCACAAACCTTCATCAAAGCTAAAACCTCTCAACAGCAAAGAAGCAAAACCGAAACGTCAACACAAGAAATACAAACAGAAAAGACATTCTGACTTAACTGCAGGAATCACACAGTCATTATCCAAGTTGGAAATTGGCGCAAATAAAAAATATCAGAGGAGGTAAAAAGCAACCAAAATATTGGTTGGTTTGTTAGTTTTTAAATAAGTGTAATATTTGTTCAGACTTCCAGTAAATGTTCAGAAAACAAGGGCGTACTCCACCCACAGTGCAGGTCCAACACACTCAAGCACTACCCAACAAAATTCCCTTGATGAAATTGTGAATTATATAAAATCTGGCCGAGCAAAAAACATAGTTGTGATGTGTGGAGCGGGCATCAGCACAGCAAGTGGAATTCCTGATTTCAGGTAAAAATAAACTTCTTAATATGAATGTTATGCAATGCTAAAGATAAAAGACAGAGTGGGGTATTCAAAATGTATATAAATATACCGAACATTTTTTTTAGCTTGCAGGCAATCTCAATTGTTCTTCAGAATAAAGTAAAATTAAACTAAAGTAAAATTGTTTTTTTGGTTTAATAAAATGAGCCTTTTAAATTGCGTTGTTTTGGTGTATATATATTTTTATATATATAAGTTCTGATTGCGATTTTGATTCTGTTACAGCTAAAAACTCAATTTAATTGTATTTAATTTGTAGTTTTTTTGACAAAAATTACAAAAAACAAGACAAGGGTGCTTAATCCACTTGTTCAGTCTTATCTCATGTGAAGGTAAAATCAAATTAAGTTTCAAAATGTGTAAAATAAACTGCTATGACTGTGGCTTCATATTGCCTCATGCCATTGTTCTACCCAAGCCTGATGACACACTATATCAAGTGTCAGGTTTGTTTTCTACAAATAATCACCCCCCTTGATGAGTGTCAACTCCTTGCTCTGGGAATCAATTGGTGGTAAAGGTTACTCTAAAAATACTTCATTAAACAAAGGCTTAAGCCATTAAAGTTTCTTATGGCAAAGACCTCATGTGTGTTTTTAATGTTTAAACTGTTGGTTATTCTGGATCACCCATATGCATATCTTGCAACCTTAGCAAAATTAGATTGTCTTTTTTCCTGCGTAAATTCACCATATTATTGTTTTTAATGATCTGTATCAGGACTGCTAAAATTTCAAACAAGTTTTATGGGCCGGTGATTTTATAAAATCTCAACTTAAATCTAATAAATATATTATTAGAAATTATTTAATTTGGCAAGAGCATCAATCTATTTATTGTGAAAAGAATATAAGTATGTTAAGGCATGGTCGGCAATTCTTTTACAAATTTTCTCATTTGTTTTATATTGATCTGCAGGACTCCGGGAACAGGACTTTATGACAACCTCAAGCGTTACAATATTCCATACCCAACTGCAGTATTTGACCTTGACTACTTCCAGAATAATCCCCGTCCCTTCTTTGAGCTTGCCAAGGAGTTATATCCGAGTGGAAAGTACCGTCCAAATGGGGCACATTACTTTGTGAGGGCTCTTCATGAGAAGGGCCTACTTATGAGGCTTTATACACAGAATATTGACGGCCTTGAAAGAAGTGGGTGACCAAATTTCTGTAAAATTGCATCATGTATTTACCAGACTTTTCTGCACCTTATGACATTAACTGACCTTCTATATTGTGTTTTTGTATTACCCGTTCATAAAATTATTGTAACAGAATGACATGTAAACAACTTGATATTTTTTTATGTAACACTGAGATTAAAAAATCTGTGGCGCAATGAAGGTAAATCTGATTTGTGATGGGTCATTTCAACTTAGCCAACAAGTCCATAAAATGTTATCATGTGTATAATTATTATGTGAAAAACACATGAAACAACAATGTAACAAAATGGACAACTCTAGACCCTAAAGAAGGACATTACAGTATTATTTAAGGGAAGGCTGACACATATCTGTGACATTTGTGAATGAACACATCATCAAGTTTTAATTTCTTGTTAAGTTGCTGGAATTCCTTCAAACAAGTTAGTTGAAGCCCATGGAACGTTCGCAACAGCCTCATGTGTGAAATGTGGAAAGAAATATGACGGCGAAGACATTAAGGTTTGTTACAGATTTTGTGAATAAAAAACTGCTAAGATGAAAAATACAGTCAACTGTTTTTTTGGCATGCCTATCACTGAAGACACCATATATTATGCAGGTAATGAAAACCCCTGCTTTAAAAAAGTTAAACTTCGACAATTTTGCCCAAAAAAATTTGGACACTGTAATTGAAAATTCTCCCGTGCTGTTCTTTTTTTATGTGTATTTAGACAGATGTGAGAAATAATACATTTTACCCAAAACATGCACCATGCATTGTAATGAGAAAAATGGCCTGTGCTAATGATTTGTTTTTTACCTGTGCTATATTTAGGCAAAGATATTCAATGGCAAAATTCCCCGTTGCCAATTAACGCCATTGTGTTACGGAGTGATCAAACCCGACATCGTTTTCTTCGGAGAGGATTTGCCAAAACGCTTCTATTACTACTTGAGGGACTTTCCCGTGTGTGACATGCTTATTGTCATGGGAACGTCGCTTGAGGTAAGATCCTTTTGGTACCGACAAACACTAACCTTCGCAAAGGTTTAAATTTAAAAAAACTGCTGCCGGGACGATTGAATGTACAGAAAAAAATACCCGTTGTGTTTTTCGTATACTAGATGAGATTTCTTAAATGAGTAGAAAAAATACTAAATTTCAGCTTCTCATTACTATTTGGGACAAACCAGCCGTTGAATTCTTGTCGGAAACGCGTTGCGGTTTAGTTTCACCACTGCCCCCACAAACTTAGCTTCATTTTACTTGCATGTCCTTATAATGTGTCAGGTTGAACCGTTCGCCAGCCTGGTAGATTCGACACGCTATAACGTGCCGCGACTTTTACTGAACCGAGACAGGGTCGGTCCGTTCGTGCGGAAAAGCCGAGGTAGACCACGTGATCACGCACTCACAGGGGAATTAACCGAAACCGTGAAAGGAATTGTGGAGAAACTCGACTGGAAAGACTTCTTTCAGGACTTGATCGTTGAGAATGAGAAGGCCACTGCCAAGGTTTATTTTGATAATTTTGCATACTTTTTTAAACGCTGTTTAAGCTATGGGTGGCAAGCCTTTGATAATTTGATTTGAGCAAATGTGTTTGAAGTAAAAGTTTTAAGAGATTTGAATAGTCCATGATAAAATTTGGTGTCTTCGTATTGCAACGTTGATTTGATGCAAATCGGTGTGTTTTGGTTTAAATGCCCTTTCCTAATAAACACGCGTTTTGTCACAAGGGGGCGTTGTCTAGCGACGATGGAAGGACGGACAGTGGAGTTTCGAGCGCATCTTCCATTTCCTCCAAAGACTCGGAAGCAAGCGGGTCGCGGAGTAGATCTCTGCCGCCTCCAGCGGACGGTAACATCAAGCGATACTTCCACACAATACGTTCCACGCCACTCCCCAAACCCAACAGCAAAACAAGGGAGTGTGGTAAGATCTACGTGCGGGGGTTGGTTGTCTCTCCGTCACGTGATTTTTTTGTTGTAAAAACTCGAATTTAAACGTGGCACTTGTTGTCCTTAACGGTGTTTAAATTAAAAAGGCTGTAGAAAAGACAGGGTTATTTTTTTGGTTTTGTTAGAACTTTTTTGGGTTAAAATAACACGTAATATTGGTTTGGTAAAAAGTACGTAAATTTTGCTTAAACCGACGAAACTTTCAGGATCTGGGGAGCCTGTGCAACCACCGACAAACATATCTTACTATGACTTCATTAAAAGCACAGCCAAGCCCAAACCGCTGCCTGTGAAACCAATACACACAGACAAACCAAACCGCTCATCGGATGGCAACAACAACCCCTTGATGGCGCTATATTCGGTTTCCAAGACAACCAAATCTCCCAACGCACCGAAAATACAATACACTCAAACAGTTAAAGCAAAAAAGACGGCGGGACCCAAAAAGTTCGCAGTTCCCCGAAGTCGGTCGACTGTTTCGATGCCTAACTTGGATCACCAGTCATCCGAAACCGATTCTAGCCAATCAGAGAGCGACGACAGTGATACGTCATCAGATTCTTGATGAAAAATTAATTTATACACAGTTTGAATTGGAATGTTGGCAAGTGTAAAAACCGGCTATTACTCAAAATTTGGAAGTCTCCCATCACTTAAAATGTTCCCTTAATAGTTTTCCGGCTTAGGCGTCCGAAAATAGTTATTTTTGTCGCCGCGCTAAGTTGTCCTGGGCTATTTGTCATTGCTCGTGGGAACGAATCATTATAATGACAAATACAAGTCATGTTGGTATTCCCCGTCGGCGTTTCTTGCCACAAATATTTTCTTCCAATCCCCCACCGTTTCCGATCTCTGTCCGTCTCACTCCATGCTTAGTTGCAATCTTTTTTACCGCCCACGATATTTTTCGGTATCAGATTTGTTGTATGACGTCAGGGTGCCAAATTCGACGTAGAAATTTTAAAAATGCGATGAGATGATCGATTTATTATTAGCTTTTCAATCCATACTAACAGCAGGTTGTTCTTTCCAATTGTTTGCTTGAGATTTGTATGGAATTTTATTGCCGCAATGGTGCAAGTCGAACTGCTTTGCTTACGATAATATACATGTCCACTCCAGTTTCTGTTGTGCAGTCAACGTAATTTTCAATCCAATGCATTTTACTGTTAACCTGCGACATTTATTACTGCAACTATGTGATGTAAGTAAGTTTATGCACAAAATAACAGTTATGTTTTTCCAGAAGAAAATATAAAGCTTTGTTTTGGCCACTGTTGTTACTTATACCGTTGTTTTTATTGCCAATTCGAATAAAAGCTCCTTCATTTGAATGAAATTCCCACGGATTTGACGTAACCTTTTTTCACTTACGTCTCAAAAAACAAGATATTAAAACAACCTTCTTTGGTCGTGCGTGTTTATAATCGCAGAACACCAATTTGTGTTTGTGTTTCAGCTTGTTGCAATTAAGAACATGTGAATATTTTTAAGCTAGAAATATATTTTCTGATTTATATTCTACCGACTAGTGTTTTCCTGTCATATGGTCGAACTTAGTGAAATATGTTTCACTCGGGAAGTTTCAACGTTTTATTTTAATCGTTTTCAATCATGGCTGAAGAAACAACCAACAATAACTATTCTGAAAGCGACATTTTTGCCCTGGGGCACGAATTGATTTACATAATTTTCCGAAGGGATAACTTCGCCTCCGGGATGGAATTTACAACCAATTTAAGACCAAAGGTCACAGAAAAATAAACGAGCTACATAGAAATGTTGTGGTTTGCCGCCAAATGGATCACGTTTGAAAAATCCATTTGACTTAATAAGTGCACGTCGGAATCGAAATCGTGACCCGCTTGATGCCGAAAAACCCCGGCATGAAGCTGCAAAGCTCTCAGTTTCAGTATAAAAGCTATGCCAATGTCACACTTCAAGTCACTTGCTTTCTTGAAGAGAGAATTGGAACCCAGGATTAATCAACTATATACCGAGAGAAAGATGAAGTTGGTTGTGTTACAAACTCTTGTAGCGATGACTTGTTTTTTCGTCACCTGCAACGCTCAGATAAGTAAGTTAGCGATGCGTTTTCTAATGCTGTTTTTTTTTGAAAGATAAACATAACAATGATATGCAAATTTGGAACAATTTTTTTGCCAAACAGTAATAAGGCCAATTTGAAAACTCCAGACCGATTATTATGTTGCAACACAGATACAAATTAGGCCACAAGATTCAACATCACCGAATTACTGTATAATGTGGTCTGCAAAACGACATGTGACCAGTAGGCAACAATTTTAGCTTTTTTTTAGATTTGGGCTCCTGTCCTCCAACTGGCCACCTCTGGACACCGTGGATGGATGTAGATGACCCTCATGACCAGGTTACATACGGAATAGACGACGAGTCCTTTTCCAACTTGAAGCAACAATACCCAGCCCATTACTTCGACGAGGTCCAAGCAATTGAGGCAAGAGTGGTCAGTGGACCAAACCCCACCAACGTGTACGGTTTCCAATACCTAACCTATGTAGATTACACAAAGGGATTGTTGTGTGAAAATCGACGTCGACAAGAATGTCGCGACTACGCTGTCAGACTCTGTTATCCATTTCCACAGGGGTGAATTTATATCACTGTAGTTGATTTCGTAATAACCCTTACATATTTGCTGTACTGATTGTTTTATTTTATCTAAGTTGTTTAAATAAAAGCTGCATCGTCAAGTGCTTTATATTTTCAAATAGGCCTATATATATTTATTTATATTTAGCAGAAAAAAGTCGAATTTCCCAAATACGGTAACAAAAAAGAGTATTGCATCATAGTTCTTTAAATCCAGCTGTTATTTTCAGTCGCAGGCGACTTTTGGTAAATGAAAATTAGATTATTAGCTTTATAGCATATAGTATACCTTTGTGAGAATACTATCGTATTAGACTCTGGTAGCGTATGTAGGGCATATAGCTACTAGTATATGGGGTGTTTTGCAACACATGCAAATTGGTGCTTTGAAAGGTGACAGGCGAAACTAAGTTATAGTGCAATTATGAGTCAACAATCTGTTAATTGTGGCAAGTTTGTGACACCGCGCGTACAATGCAAGGAGTTTAGAAACAGAGTTTCGACTTTGTCCAGAGATATCGTAACAGATGTCGACTCACCGCAGCGCACTTCTCAAGCTTATACCGTGGAGAACTTGCTGGGCGAAAAGGCAAACGTCGAAACACCTGCTCTACAAAATATGGTGATCGCGAAAAGCACGAACTTTGGCAATGGTTAGAGTCCTTTCTTGTATACTTACAAGAACCACGGCATTTAATTGGCAATTTTTAATTAACCCATAGTTTTGTAAACGCAAAGGCTTGTGGTTTTATAAATTTGCGCATGCAGCGCTACGAAATAACCAATCTAGGACCTAGATCTGTAATCGCCCGTTAATATGACAACAGCATGTCGAAAAATCACACAGTTATTGCTGTTGTGAAGATTATTCGGGTCGGGAATACGACGAACCAATGCAACCTGAAATCCATAATTTGTCACCTGTCAAAAGTGGAAGCGCAACAAGTTCCGAAAATCACACCCAGGCAAAAACAAAAGTAAAATGATTTTACTGGTTTTTGTTACTTCCAAAATCACGGTTCTGATATTTAACATCTTGTTTTTAGATCCCGGCAAAGATTTCCAAAATTTACAACTTCCCAACTTCGCCACAGCCCATGGAAAATGGCATTTTAAGCAAGACTTCAAAAAACGTACCATTGCAGTTTTAAAAAAATAAGTTGTTCAATATTTTATGATCTTGTTCAGGACAGTCAAGACCGAAAACTGCTCAAAATTATGCGAAAAACACTGTACGAAATCAGTGAAATTCGCCGAAAACGAAAAATGCTGCAAGACCATGGCATGTCAGTCATAAAAATGTTTGTTAAATAGATGTTGTGGCTCAGCACTACCTACAACATATACAATATCAGATATACATAGATCCGGACGAAGATTGCTATAATTTGCACATATCTTTTTTATTGTAACAAATAAACCACACTTACGGGTGTTTTTTAAACACAGTTTATGTTACAGAAATGGATTGAAGAAATTAACTCCAGGAAGGCTTTTGTAATTGTCAAATGACATGCATCTGATTGCAAAACAATTATTTGCAGTGGTATTTTATGTTTGTTAGTTTACAGACATACTTTAATTTTGATGGAATTAATCATTTTTTTTATATTTTTTGTTGTTTACAAATGAAATATAAAAAAAACATACACACATCAAAACAAGTTTCTATGCTTTGCATTAAAAAGACAGTTATCTGAATAATTGGAACTTTGGAACACATCAAATCACAAGATTTCAAAAATATAATTAGGAAAAACACAACTTTCTGTTTCACAGAAGTTTGTGATACCTTCAAAACAGTGCTTCCCAGATGTGGTTTAGGGACAATGAAATAGTTTTCATGAGCTATCAATGCAAATATTACGATCAATTTCAAACTTTTGTAATTGTTATGTCAAGAAAATGTAAAACTTAGTTCATTACAAGATGCCCAGGTAAATTATACAGGGGTCCACATCCATAAAAAGATTGGAAACCATTGTCCCAAAAGATTACCCCAACATAATTAGTTTTAAAGTTGTAGTGGACAGAGTTTAAGTTAAGCAACCAATGACTATAGCTACAAGAAATGCATAATGGGTAAAAAGGAGTACACTAACAAAGCAACTTCTAAATTCTCGACAAACAAAACACATTTATTCACAAAATGTGCATTCTGGTAAGTGACTATTGACCTGATTCCATTTCCATCTAAGAAACATTAAAAATGTTGTATTGCATAAAAAATATAAGTGCCCAAATAGTTTTATTCAACCAAAAATAATTCTTGTATCTAAATGCCCTTTCTTCACACCATTAGATCAAGATTGCAACATGACTAAAAAGGTTTGTGTTAAAGTTTCAAACATACTAAAAATTGGGTCTTTTTTAAAAACACTTAACTTATGACACTCAGGACAAACGGTTTTAAAAATGTATTTTTTATTTACTAAAAACAAGAAAAATTATAGACATTTTCTACCTCTTCCTCCTGTACTGCACTCAAGAGGGCATTGATCATTGCATTCCGTTTGCATGCAGACTTAGGCAAAGCATAAGCAAGATTGACAACAGAGTATTCCTTCTCAAGTAAATCAATCAGATCCTTGGAGTTTACTCCAGTTTTAAGAAGTTTCAGCACAACTTGTTCCGGAGTGTATGGGGGGTTGTCTGGAATATCCATAGAACCTGGCTGGCTGTCTGTCTTGGCTGCAAAGAAAGATAATACAATCATTGTTAAATCATGACAACAATGAAGTATATGGAATTGTAGAAACAATTCCTTGCTTTGGTGCCATACAGTGTTTGTTTAATTTCTTTCAGTAGAATAAATGTTTACAGGAAGTTGAAGCATGTCTATTTATACCTGTATTCTTGTGACAACTGAAGGTAATTTATGGTGTATTAATGTTTCGGCAGTGGTTGTATGCCATACATAGCCCTAGTACTATTTAAGTTCAGATTATATTCTAAATTGTGCAAATAAAACAATACATATACTGAAGTTCAAAATGACCACCACAAGTTAAATTGGAAACAATTTAGATTGTTCCATTGTTTTATCAGAATATACAATAAAGCAGCATAGAAAAAAGGTATAGATTCCAAACACAACAACACATATTTAACATACTTACTTGCACTAACAGAAGTGTTTTCATTATGGTACTCACTATTTCCACCAATAGTAGATTGAACAAACTGCCCACCTTTGATGTTTACCTCTTCTTTTTTTGCGCCAGGCTTATACACTACAACAAACATATGAACAACATCAATACTACAACCTCTAATTTCCAACCTTTTTGCCTACCAGCCTTGTTGGTGTTAATATTCACGTGGCCCATATTACCAAATGTAGTTGATGATATGTTTGCAGCTCGAATGTTAAATTTGTTTTTGACATGTTTCACCTGAGTTCTTCCTGTTTAAAAATAATACATAATTAGAAATAATAAATTTGAAAAAAACTGTTTTAAACTTTTAAGAGTTGCTAACTTTACTGGTGATAAAATAGCTAAGGTAAGACATAAGCCACAATAAACTGCAAGTGAAGTTGACCAATGGTTCATCAATTGTTAATATGCATTAAATTTTTTGTGAAATGTGCCTTTATCTAAAGCATTTATATGTAAAACATTTCCCACAAAAGAAATTGTCTTCATTTAAAGTCTCTGTATTGGGTTATATGACATGTGGTGTCTAACTTTCTGAAGCTGCCTGGATCTCCACTCCTGTGTTTGGCTGGAATTGGTGAGAAAACTGAGTGGGTTGCTGTACATCGGTCCTAAAAGGTTCAGCTTTATTCTCAACCTGTGTTGGTCCTGATGTATGGGTTGTTGTCATTGTACTTTGTGCAGTTCCTTTCTTTGGATTTCTTGCACCTTGCAAAATACATCCAACTTTAAACAAACATGGCATCCAGATTGGAAAAAAACGCAGTGGAAAGGATTTATCCTTCGCACACTTCTGCAAAAATTTACCGAGAATCCACACCATACAAATTAGTTAATGCAGTAACATACGGAGAATGTTGCAATGGTCTGCAAAATTAACGAACGCTAATAAACATCCTCTGCGCCAATAAAAAAATATCCAATCTGGCATAGTATTATATTACACGTGGTTCAGGTTGTTTTGAATCAGTAACACATATATGATAAATGAGGACTGGCTTTAACATTTTTCAAACAATAGCCAATAGCAATATTACCTACGTTTGTGATTAACACATTCTAAAGCACACAGCAAGTTTACATAAAAACGTTGACAACATACCGTCATCAAATGCGTCCGTATCACCTTGAACAGACATTTTATTTTCTCGGGAGGTTGAACTGTAAAACTTTCCGTAGTTCAGTTGAAAACGCTGTACTGAACTGAATAAGTGCACAATGCTAATGTTGTTCCTTATCGAAACTATATTTCTATAGATATCATACCTCAAATCTACGAAAACATTTGTCTGTGCGCGGAAAATACTACTACACCGGGTCACAAAGTTTTTTCCAAACTTGATCCACATATAAGCATGTGTAAAACAGAAATCTGTGCGAATTTTAATGATTAGGCGTGAACAGGGCCACAGCCTGTTATTTTTGTTTATAAATTTGAGTTGAAATACTACACGAAATCGTAGCGTTAACATTCGCACAGATTTCTATGTTACATAGGCTTATATGTGGATCAAGTTTGGAAAAAACTTTGTGACCCGGTGTAAAAGTATCTTCCCTGATGCGCGGGTTGGCCAGTGCTGAGGAATAAAAAAGAGTCCAGTTGCGGGACACCTACTATATCTTTCTTTCTTTTTTGTTCGATATTTTTTGTTCGATATCTTAAATGTTCGATATTTTTTTTTAATTATGCACAAAAACGAACAAGCATTTTTTATGCTATGCTAAGGCACCAAAGAGTACAGCTATGAACAAATTTTTTTCTTGTACTTCTCTCGGGATCATAAAATACCCAGAAAAATTAAAAACACTATCATTGCATTAGATGTAAAGTTACTAACAATTTGTGCATAGGCTTTTAGATAGAAGATAAAGACTCTCTTCTGACATAATGCAGTTGGCCTAATATTACCAGCATTATTTGGTCTATACAAACAACTTCACAACAGTTTGCTGTCGCTCGGGAGCGCTGTTGGTCTGCTTTTATCAATATACGCATTGTATTTTGATACCAAGGCTATATATAAAACTGATCAACACATTTCCGCGCATAATGCTTATGTTTGTTTATTGAATTATCTTTTGTTCTGATTTACATATTGGTTTCAGATATTTTCGATCAACATATTTCAGATATCGTGTACGATGGTGGTGTTGCCGCACATGCTAATGTCTGAAATGACGGTTTGAATTGCTTTATTGTAGAACCCGTGCTTGTCAGAAATATGTCTTTTATAGCGAGAAAACACTGAAATTAATGTCTTCAAAATCTTCATCACTATTTCCACAATAGCGAGAAAATTCTCTTACTTTCTAACTATATACGATATTGCAAGTGACGTTGCGGAAGGCACAGCGGTCGAGGCGTGACGTAAAAACTAGCGCAAGGTTCCAGCGCGTCGCAGAAGCGGAGTGTTGAAGCTGCTCTACCATTCATCCAGCTTGAATCACAGCTAAGCTGACCTTAGAATTAAAGTGTGGGTAGTGCTTTGGCAAGGAAACGTGAATCACACAGTGGAAAACCAGCGCCTTGCAAGTCGTTATAAGAAACCTGTGTGTGAGCGGTGCTGTTGTGTGTTTATTTACAACACAGCTTTATTTTGAGTGGTTCAGACCCCCGGTAGTGTACGTTACAGAAAGTTATAACTCAAACATAAATGATGATGTGTGACGTTATCATTTCCTGTTGTCAAAGGAAAAGGTTTTCGCATACAGGTTAAGTGATAAGATGTAGCAAACAGGGAAACAATTTTAGTGTTTATACCGATTAGTCTTTAATTTAAACACGTTTTAACCAACGGCATAACGGAAATGTCACAATGTTGTCTTTCGTGTGCAGGTTATAGGGGTAAAGTAGATTTGACAATATGGCCGGAAGTTGTACTAAAGTTTTGTTTATTTCATTCAACGTGATATGTCTTGTAAGTAGTAGAATTTACTTGTTTGAAATGAAATGTTCCTTGTCGTTTGATATATTTGACATTAATGCTGAAATATTGTAACTTCAAATGGCACCACAAAATTTATGTGTTTCACAGTTCGCCGGGGTAGCCATGTTCACTGGTGGCATGTTGATCCAATTCATGGACGTGATTCAGAATACATTGAAAACCATAAACAACTCAATCACCTCAACGCAAGTCGGTGGAATAGGAGTGGGACTTATAGCGCTGGGGGCTTTGGTGTTGTTAATTTCTTTGGTTGGATGCTGTGGAGCGGTATCCGAAAGCCGAGGGCTTTTGGGTGTGGTAAGTGTAATGTTACGAAATCAAACTTTACGCACAACGTGGTGTTTTTGTTGTGTTGTTGGTACTAGAATTGTCCTTTTCGTATATTCCTTAGTGGCAAAACGGCATACATGTATTCAACTTGAAACTATATGTTTCATAAATTAATTGAAATTGGAAAACGGTGTATATAGCTGCTTTGCTTTGGAGTGGTTCTTACAGACGCTACTTTGAACGAAACATGGCGGACATGCAGCGTATGACGTCCCACATAACCTTTAACTTTCCCACGCGGTTTCGTGGGCAGACCTTAAAACCGTGTTTTGAATAATTTCATAATGCATACACAGCACAAAAGTGGTCGATGGCATTTGTATGTGGTTTGGTCAATTGTTTCATCACATTGATTATGTTTCCGACATAAATGGAGCAACATTTATGTCAGCAATTTTCACCGAAATTTTACATTGCACAAACCGCAATTGTGCGTTGCTGTGCTCTAAAATTCTGTGTTAGGTCTGGTGTAGTACGGGCATTGGAGTTACAAGGGACCAGCAGTCTCATATATACATTACTGTGCTGTACATAACGCGTATCGGTACGCGAAATGCGCTAATAAATCAATGACATAAATGCTGTGTTTTAACCAAACTGCTCATTAAAATTTCAAGCAAAGCGAAAGAGACGCCTGGTGCATTAACACATCAACAAACATACCGGAATTGTCGTTTACGTAACAACCATGAAATATTAACGAGAGAGTGGCGTATGCAACCTCGGTTAATTGAGTTCAATCAGCGTTCGATAATTTTTCAAAAATACATCGACTTGCATCGGTGCTTGCACGCGTAACTCCATCTGTTATGGCTAATTTTGTTAATTTTTTCTCCTCGTAATAACAAACGGGTAGGAAGTGTGCATCTGCACAATATGATTTATGTCCAGAGGTTAAAAGTAAAAAAATTGATTAAACCAGAATGATTAAAACACACCAGGCGTTGAATTTTGCCTTCCTGGGTTACTTTCAGCACCTAGGATGTCACAATGCACATTTAACCGTCCTAAAGCGAACCATGTGCATAAGGCGTAGACTTAACTTCGATTTACATTTTCTGTGAATCATATCGGGCTAAACGCGCCTGGTATGAGAGACATGAACCTTATAAGTACCAAAAACAAATATGGTGTCGTTGTGTCTTCAATTATAATTCAAGTTAAATAAGGACCGATGTTGAACTGTGCCATGCAGTGTTTCTCTGCCGTCAATTCGCGTTAACCCCCCAAATATATATTCTTTTCACATTAAATAGTTTCTTTTAGTTCAAAGTGCATTCCTTTCCCGTGTTAAATATTCTCATTATAAAAGTATTCAGAACATACTGTTCAATACATTTATGTTTTTTTTTATCGAATCACCGGGGGCTGTAGAAGTTATTTGAAACATTACGGATCCGTAAATGCCTAAAGTTCCAGAACCACTGCTCTATACTTAAAAGGTCTCGATGACAACGCGGGGTTTCCTGTTGCGTTACACATGCGTAGAGGAACAAAAATAAGGCCATCTCTAAGAGAAACGAAACTGGCTGTCGGTCACGTTTTTACATGGTGTTTCCGCATATGACTGACACTCGATAAGTCGTCTAACTCACCGACTTTGCGCTTTATATATCAGCACTGTTCCTTGTTTGAAAAATATTATGCTTTCTTGAATGCAAAAAGCAGAAATATTTGTGAATAAATATCATTGTTATATATGTGCAAATGTGTTTACATTGGTGTTTTTTGCCTTTTTCACTATCGGTTACCAAGCAGTTCCGTTTGGCCATAGTGCGCTCCACAGTGGTTCGTCGTCTCTGTTGTTCGGTACCTAGTATAGGGTACCCTGCAGATCGACGTTGACCGAAAGGTACCACAAAGTGGAAACTAGTGTGCCTGCTAGTGTGAAAGCTAGCACAGTGCCACTCAACAGCTGCACTGATGAGACCTTACAGGTCGAAACAGTGCGTGTACACACCCTGTCTGCAGCTTTGCAATATCATTGTTATTTCCTGGCTCTTTCTATTCCAGTATCGCACCTAAATATCTTCTTTTATTTAAATATTCAAGTTGCATAGGAAGAATTTTAATCGATGTGAAAAACAATATATACGCCATCAGTTAATAACACTCTTATGGGCACCAAAGACTTTGGAATCTGATTTTGTTTTAAAACGCGTTATTTTTTAGTGATACTGACGATGTCGAATTGTAGGCGAAACGTATATATCAGAAACAACACTAGGGGTTTTCTCTCATGTAACTTGTTTAGATGCAATCAATAATGGTCATTTTTGCGCACAAACTTTGTCAAATCCAAACGGATCAATCTAATTCATTCATTTTTCCTTCCACCGGTGTTTTCCACTTTTCTAACCAATTTCACTTATTCCGCAGTACTTCGTTTGTCTCCTGCTCCTCTTTCTCGGGCAAATTGGGGTCGCTGTCGCCGCATTCGTGTACGGATACCAGGTAAGGGGGGTTCATTATACGAAGACCGGATTTGATTTTAATCACCGCAGGGAATACTTATTTAACTACGTGTCCTTAACTGCATATTGGTCGTATGTACATATGATCAGACGATAAACCCTTGGTAGCGGTGGTTTTTAAACTGCTTGTCGCAATGCCCTTAGTGCGTCCTTTGGATTTTCAAAAGGCGTTGCGTAACAACTTAAACAAAGGGTATTAGAGTTTTTAGGGAATAAGTGTTGAAGTGGGTCATCCATTTGTAAATATAGGAACAAATCGGTATAACAGATTTGTAATTTGTTTATCGCATTAGCGAGAACCTTTTCAAAGTGCGTCGCATTCGAATTTGAGAACCACTGCTGTATAAAGAGAAAGAACTTGTGAACTTTAGTTGTTCGTTATTTTCGTGGAATCGATGTGGTTTGCTTCTTGACATTAGTGATTCTTCAAAACTCTGATGGTTTTGTACCCAGGATGCATGAGTAAACACCAGAGTATAATGGCTGATATAAGAACTATGACGTAGAACCGGCGTGACAGGAAAGCGCGTCACCCGGCAAAGAGATTACCGCGCGAAGTAAGGAAATCACCTAACGACTAAGTATAAACACATACGTGCCAAGCTTTCTCCCGCGGGTCACACGCAAGTCAAGTATTACAAAGATAAATGCAAGTGATTCCAGGTTTTTATGAAAATACGTTGTATGTAAGCTTTGAAAAAGATGAATAAGTTGCCCATTGGTTAGTAGAGGTCGTTGGAATTTTTCGCACTGGCTTGGGTTTTTTCCGAAACCTCATTCGATTTTTCGATCCACCATCAGTCAAAATACTTCCAGTGGTTTCGAGGCCAAGTCAAAATCCACAGTGATATATATGACGTTGACCTTATTTTTACTGAAATCGTTACGTGGTTTATATATTTGACACTTTGTACCCAAGGACTGCTTTAAATCAGTAATTATGTGTCTAAAGACACGCAATATATCTTTAATATATTTTTCTCAAAGTTACGTTTACGTTTACGAAACGGTTTGCCCATAATCGTTTTCACAATCGCTTCGACCATAACTGACATTAAGTTCTTATGGTTCAGAGTTTAGCTCAGCAAATTGAAGTAAACTTCGGGTTGCTGGTGAGAGGTTACGGAAACAACGCAAATGAGATGGCGGTGGTCGACTTCGTACAGCAAAACGTAAGGAAACAACATTGAAAATGTTTATTCCCGACTGCCATAGATTCTGATCGTAAAACAAGGCAAAAATTATTATTTTAATTTGATGGATGCAGCGTTTTCGTGATACGAGAGAGTGTGTTTAACCTTGACATCTATATTCATAAGAGTGCCTCATAAAACATATTGACAAAACAACGAAAAGGTTTACAATCAAATATCGTCAGTCCAAATTCAGAGCATTTCTTATAAATACGGACAATTAATATTTTCTGGGACGGTGATTTTCAAAATAAGGACAAATCTTAGAACTAAGCAGTGAATTCCTCAGCTGGCTGCATTTAATGATGTTTGGTATTCTGCAAAAATGTACTGTTTTTCGTCCATTGTCAACTTTAACCGTGTATGAATGGTTGAGCATTTGTATCAACGACCCTTCTTTTTTCTTGTCGTATTTAGTTCGACTGTTGCGGATTTAACGGAACGCAGGATTTCTATCTGTATAATCCACATACCGCCATCACATCAAGCACAACCACAGCGGCTTTAGGCAACACCACGTCCTCGAACAACACTTTGACCAACGTGACCATGACCACCATGACTACCATGACCACCATGACCACCATGACCACCATGACCACCATGACCACCATGACCACTACAACCCAACCACTCGAGACTAATGACATGACAACTGTAACAACTGGGAATATGACGACGGACAACGTCACACAAATGACTTCTGGCAACGGTGAGTAAGCAAACGTCTACTTGGAAACAGCAGATAAGAAATGCTGTCATGCGGATAAATGAAACAGCTCTAAGCACGTACTTTATTCTCATTATACAAGGAATTGTATCTACTTATAGTGATATATGTTGTTTTGGTGGAATTTTTCATTATAAACCCCAATGTAAACACTTTATAGCCACAACGGGCCCACAGTACCTTTCCGGTTACTGGCCGCAAAGTTGCTGCAAGACAATCAAGGGCAATTACATAAACACCACAGCTTGTATGGACAACAGTCTGCCTCTTTCCACTCTCCAAAACTATCTCAATACCCAGGTAAGATAACGAGCAAGTTGCTGAACCGAAAACATTCCAGTTTTAGAGGGCGTAAAATTCCACCAAAGACCAGGTCTTACGAGGGGTGTGTGATGTAGCAGGACCCATTATAATTTAGGGGGTGCCATGATAAGCAAAAAGGACCTCCTCCATTTATATCGTAAAGGCTGCGTTCCACATTTAATTTCATGGGAATTCCAAATACGCCTTTTTGTCTCCCATTTCCATGGACTATGCCAAAAAAGCAAGGGAGTGTATTAATATTCACCAACATTTTTTACTTAGCACAAAAATGCGCACACCGCTGCGTGTTGGTGACTCCGTCGTTAGAAAGTGACTTTTTACTATATATGATATTCAACCAATAGGGCTGCACAGAATCACTTGAAACTTTCCTCCAACAAAACCTGATCATCATCGGAGGAGTTGCAATTGGAATCGCGTTTGTTGAGGTAAGTTTCGAAATGCAATCAATTTTAACCAAAGCTGGGCCAGATCCAGAAATGTTTTCTAGGGGACACGGTTACTATATCTAAAGCACATTGTGACTCGATAATGGCGATTTTTGGTCGCTGCACCAGTAGATAGATAGTTATGCAAGTGCGGGAAAAACACGCGACAAATGACGAAAAACCCCAGGCCCTTTTTCGGTGTTATAACATGTTTCGGGGGTGCTGGAGGTCGCTCCAACATATTTCAGGGGTACGATATGTTTTCGAAATGTCTGGACTGAGCTTTGGTAACAAGACTATGCAGCCGCGAATGTTTGTAAATTCCAAATTCTCTTCATATATTTGACTCCCATTCGTTTCCATGGAGCAACACTATACGTGGTTCCTGCGGTTGTTTACAAAACCAACGCATGAAATTCTGCAACTGGGCTGCTTTTTACGTTCACCAGCGTGTGTGGCGGTGAAAATAATGTCTATTCAAACAAATGCGTTCATGTGAAAGAAGTACGAGGTGTTTTTTCCCTCCCATCGATGTTTGTATAATTAGCAATGCATGTGAATGATGTGATACAGAATTTAGTTGTGAAAAAAGTCCAACTATAGGGAACTGACCTTATGGCACAAACAAACGTTTATTCTTTCGTTTATCCACGTTTCCTATCAATGAGGCTCAAACGCAGTATCACATGAAACGGTGAAAGTTCAACAAAAGGGACTCGTTAGCACCTGTTGCGGCGTCACGTGATACGGCTAGAAAACGCTGGAAGACAACAATTGAAACACGTTGTTGTAAAGAACAGAATTTACACCTTGATCCTTTAGTCTTGGAGACAAATGTTGTTCTTGCGAATGCCAATTTAAAAGTTTCTTATTCTTTACAACAAGTCCCACATTCTTTCGGTTGTCATTTTTCAGTGTCAACCAGCTTTATCACCTAAACAGAAGTGTGCCATGCAGTTAAACGATACCATTGGGTCGTGAACCTACCAGAGGATATAATGGAAACTTCCATGAAAGTCCCGTTTAGAATTGTTTCCCGTATCGAAAGTGCGCATGAGCGATCTGATCAATTGTTCTAACTGTCGAAACGTATCGCATTCAACCTTACTTCCTCGTAATGGATATTTATTATAACTTGCGTCTCCAACTTCGAAACAACTTTCCGTTCTGTGAAAGATCTTGTGGCTAATTTATTGAAAGTCGGCTTTTCTCTGTAGTAAAACATCTGTGTGAGCGTGAAAGGTTTTTGTTTCACTTGGTTTTAATATTCAGGTCTCTTTTTTGTCCCCTAAAAATAAACTGCGAATTAAAACACGGATATGTCCGAGTGTGTTCAAAATCCAATGACACAAACACTAAATGGATGACCGGAACCAAAATATTATGTGATTAAACAGGGTTATACTGGTCGATTTTTCCACCGCGCACGAATAAATGGTACAGCGTATTGCACCAACCCGTGGGCTGCGATAAGACAGGATGTTAACTATTTATACCACGCCCGCAGTCCACGAGTCACACGCTGACTTATTTCCGAATACAAATAGGCTTTAACTGTTGTCTCCGTTCCGTACGGGTTTGGCAGGAATCGCATCTTAGGAAGGAATGTGTCGTGTTTTACTTTGTGTTCATACGAACAATTTCTTATCAGCAAAAACATTTGGTACAACTTAACGATGTGTTTGCTGTTACAGCTCATCGCAATGGTAGTGGCCTGCACCATTCGGAAATCCATTGATTAAAGTTTCTGAGCAAAGAGAAGTTTGTTCATGAGCGCCCCTTTTCGGCGTAATAATACCACAGTACTTGCCGTGAGGTGGTGCTGCAGCTTAATGTTTTTGTATTTTTTCCTTTTTTGTGATGTGCTTTATTGTATAAATCAATTAATCGAAGTAACCTTTAGCTTTTAGTAGAAGTGATCACTGGAATTTCAATGTATGTGCTTGTACTGTACTGTATACACTCTATGTTAAAGTGTTCTTGAACGTCTTGGCTTTTATTGACAATATTTTCTTTGTTTCATTTTATTGCTTTCCACCCAATAACATCATGGAAAACAGATTTTCAAAATACCACTGACTGAACGGAAGACGCAGAAGTAATGCCATGCTTTCGCATAGCAAGGCAGGATCGCCCCACTGCGCAGCAGGCCCTTTAAAGCCTTGCTATGCCAAAGCATGGCATTACTTCTGCGTTGTCTGTGGTGGAGATCCTCTACGCATGTGAAGGTCGCCTGACAAGTTGTGCGCTTGCGCACCAGTGTACCTTGGCCACAATTTACCCCGTGCCCCACTGAGCTCCTGTAGCTCGGTTGGTAGAGCGTTGGACCTGGTTAGCCCAGGCTCGTGAGTTCAAACCTCACCGGGAGCTTGATTTTTCAGATCTCGATCCGACTTGTCGTGAAAAGTGGCTGATCCAGCTTGGCTGCGAAGCCTGGGAACCTTATGACTGAACGGAAGTTGTCATTTAATCTTAATTCTGTACGTAAATTTATTTTGTGCTTTGCTACGAAATATTGAATACAAACTTTTCAGGTAGCTGTCTGCACGTAATACTAAGCGTTACGGGTTTGATGAAATTGTCATATCTGCTCCATTTTTTATATAATTATTTCTTATTCACTTAAATGTAACATTTTCATGCCAAAATTTAACATAAAGAGGCAACTTTTTTGGCGTTTGTAAACAAGTTCACAGGTATTAAATTAAACCACACAAGATTAAGTGAATCAAACCATTTATTTACAAAAATCTCAAGTGAACTCACATATGGAAAAAACAAGGATTACTTTAATAAATTCTTTTTGATGAAATAAAACTTTGCAATAAATGAAGAAATTTGATATCTCCAGTAAAGTTTACAACACATAACATAGCAGCAAAAAGACATCCAATTTTCCGGCCATATTGTAGATAAAGAAGTTTTTAATGACCCACGCAGAAGTTCGACACAGTGTTCACCATACAAAAGATAAACTTTGGATCTCAATCCCATGCTGGTCGACTAGATCTTGGTCGCCTCTGTAAGATAAACAGAAAGTCAGAGTAAGGTTTATTATAAGTCCAAACCACATAATTCAAAAGCACCAAAAGAAAAGTTCAAAAGAAAATTTCTGGATCTGTAAATTTCACATTGCACTTTTTCAGAAGAAACGCCTTGTGTCAACCTACTAATTTCCATCGTTATCTGCAGAGGTTTTTTTGTAAGAAATTTTACCTTCTCAATAAATCCATCCCTCCTCATTCTTCTTTGTTCTTCTTCCATCAACCTTTTGTATTCCTCTTCTTCTTTTTTCTCTAGCTCCTGCATCTCTTGCTCCTGCTGTCTTTCAGTGATCAATTGTTGATCTCTGGCACTGATTTGGCCACGGAGCTCCTCTTGTCTGGAAATAGTTTAAACAAAATTTAAATCATAGATGTAACTAATAAATGTACCATGTTTTTAAAAAATATATTTTGTGCCCAAATAACACCAGCTAGAAAATAGTAGCTGGCTTTGGTTTATCACAGTATCCATGCTTGGTACAATAAATTGGGTATAAATATTAAAACAAGCTTTAAGTTTTATAATTTTATTGCATGATACAAAATGTAATCATTACTGTTTATAATTATAATTGACAAAATAATGTCCTCAGACACAGAGGTAAGGACAAGTTTTGCCATAAATTTCCATGAAACCTCATTTGTTTTCTTCTCTCTTCTTCTTCCTTGTCTCTTCTTGCAGTTTTCTGAACATCCTCCATCTGGTCGATGAGATCCTCCCTCTCCCGAAGGAGTTCTTGTTGTCGGAGAAGATTTTGTTCCGATCGTTCTTTAATTTGCTCTCCTCGCTCACCAAGTACCTGTGGAAAGTTTGTGGTTTAGAAGTAGTTCGTGAAACAAAAACCTTACACAGCTAAACGCATGCATTAATGTTGTGTGTTGGCAAATTCTTAAAGAAATTCTTCGAAAACTTAGGGTTCCATGTCAAAATATCAGTGGTTTCATGAACTCTCCAGTTTCAGGCAAAAATCATTAGGGCTTTAGGCAACAAATGGATGAGAACAAAACCAGTAGGAGAAACAACAACAATTTGTTGATTTTCGGGGTTCCTTGTCAACTTAAATAACCTTGCAGTGTTTCACATACAAAAAAGTTTTGTAAAAATGTAAATCAAACTTTGCAAACATACAAACATGTTTAAAACACGGTACATATCTAAAAGCAATGTTAATGATTGGATCATCATATAAAAAACAACAAATAAGAACAAACAGAAAAAAGAAAGAAATTAAACAAGACAACTTACCTCCATCATTAGTTTTTCTCTTGCAACTCTCTCTTTCCTCCACTCCTCCTCTCGCTGCTCCCAAACTCTTCTTGCCTCCTCCCGATAAACAAGATCCAACTCAGCTTCTCGCTGCTTTTCCAACTTCAGCTGTTCCTCAAGCACCTGGAAGAAGGCACAGAAAATGCTTGATAAATATCAGCCCATACATCGCAAATTTAAGATTGTCTGGGATGTTAAGTGGGTATGTATTAGGAAGGATTCCAAATATGAAATAAACAATGTATTAGTAACAAAACTAATGGCAAATATTGGCACACAAACACAAATGGCAACAATTGATATCTTTTTTATTTACCTCTTTCATCCACTGTACGTCTTCTCTTGCCTTCTTTTGTCTCTCTGTTGCAACGTCTTGTCTTCTTTTTTCTTCCACCTCCAGCATCTTGAGGATTTGATGATCAAACTCCAGTTCTTCCTGGATTTGTTGAGCTCTTCTCCGCAACTGAGCCTTGAACTGATGATGAAGAAATCTGAAACATTTCCACAAAGTTAGCGCTGGTAAATCAGTTTTACAAATATAATGTTTTGTTTTTGTTGCTGCCAGGCATATTGTAACTTAATAATCTGTACTTCTGGCAAAGATAAAACGTAACTTTATTCACCGACGTTTCGCCTGTTATTCAACAAGGCTTCCTCAAGGTAATGGAAGCCTTGTTGAATAACAGGCGAAACGTCGGTGAATAAAGTTACGTTTTATCTTTGCCAGAAGTACAGATTATTAAGTTACAGTTTTACAAATCTCAATAAACTGACTTACAATTGTAATAAAAGCACACAAACTTACACACTAATGATACTTATCTTACATTAGACACAAACAAACGGACCAAAACCATGTAACACCTGTGCAGCTCCCCCTTCTTTCTTTGTTCTTCGATTTTTCTTCTTTCCTCTTTCAGTTGTTCTAACTTCCATTCCTCTTGTTGAATTTCCTCCTCCTCCTTTTTAAGAGCAGTCGCAGCCGCTTCCCTAGCTTTCAAATCCTTAATGTAACACCACACAGGTTACGATAAAAATACAAAGTTATTTTTTTACATAAACAATCAGTATTGTGTAAGCAATGTGTAAACAACACAAAACTTTGTAGTGTTTGAATTACATTCCTGTTCCTGTTTACAATCGAAGGTTTAGAAAAATATCTTTCATTGTGAAATATTTCCATCAATTTTTCGTATAATGTTTCATGATACTGTAGTGACAGGTAAAGTTTAGTGTGTACGTCTTACACAGGTATAAATTGTGTTGTTTTTAAGCCCTTAGTTTCATAGTTTTTTAATTACTACAGAAATGTTGAAAACTTGGTTATCTGTAAAACACCAGAACAATCTCACCAATCAGTTGTGGGTGTGTTGCATAAAAAACATAGGCATATTACTGACCTTTATTTGCTGTTTTAATATTTTTGCCCTTTCCATTTCCTCTTTTACTCGTTGTTCCTCCTTCTTCCGGATGTTTTCGATGGCTTTTAATCGCGCTTCTTCATATTCATTGGCAAATTTCTGCTCTATTTTCTTTTCCTCCTTCTTTACCTGACATTTCATAAAGCACAAAAATTTTAGCATGAAACAAATTTCTCACAATACTTTATATATGTTGAATGCTGAAAATAGGTTTTGAGTCAAAACTTTCGACCATCAGGTAACATGATTCTAAACTATTCATTCTTCCGGTAAAAAAAAAAATTCAGGTCTTCTGTTTAAATTAAAAGATAGAAAAAAACTATTTTCCTTGTAATAATCTCACTTGTGGGTTCATCTCAAATCAACAGAAGAATGAAGATGGCGTATTTATAAACAAACTAATACTTCTGGTCAATCTTTTCATTATATAAAAGCCATATCAGTCTTGTGACACTGAACTGTACTTTAAAAAGTGCTAAACCATAAAAGTACAGTACCAATCTTTTGTGCACCGTGTGGAAGTGAGGTATGACATACACTTAACAAACAATTGAATACTGTTGAGGACCAAACTGACTGAGTGGCTTGTAAGAGATACCTCATGTTTTCTCTCAGTTTGTGCACTCCACGCATCAATCACATGATCTCGATGCAAGTCCCTTTCCACCGCTCGCAAGTCAGGGTTGTTCTCTTTCCAATGCTCATACATTTTCTCCTCTGCAAGCTTTGAATAAAGCAATAATATATGATTGTGGAGTACTCATGCAATGATCAATGTAATGCATTTAACAGTTTAATAAATAAACAGAACGTGTCAATGTTTGCTAAAATATGGACAAGTCTTTTTGTTCTCATGAGTAAATCTGCTAATAGGTTGGAAAACTGACTGTTACCTTTTTTCGCTTTTCCTCTCTCGCAGATTTTAGATCTTCTGTCCTGTTAACATTGCAATCAAACGAATGAGGGTTCAGTCCGTTTAAAACAACCACAACAAAGAAGGGACTTACTTTTGCTTCATTTCTTTGATTCTGGAATAATTTCCCAGAGAAAGATTTCTCAGTTCTGCCTCATAAATATCAGCTTCATCACGCAAGAGTTTCTGGAGTTTCTCTCTTCTTCTATGAAGTGCAGATGCTTTGCGCGATTTCTCTTCACGAGATGAATAAGCATCCATGCTGCAGGAAAAAACTATTGAATTTGGCCATAGCAAACAACCAACAGCAATTTTGCATGTCCACATAATAGTGTATATGTATATAATATACGTACAAAACAAATATATGTAATGCTTTTAACATGAATTTACATTTATTGCAAAATGGCATTTTAAGATAGAGCGTGTTGATTACTGTTGATATAAAAGATTTGTAATGACAAAAACCACATTAGAAGTATGTAGAATTCACCTTTTTCTGATTGCATTTTCCGAAACCAGTTTATTTCTGATTTTCGTGTCCACATTTTGTTCCTTGTAATAACTGGCAGCGCTGTTCCATTGTTCGCGATACATTTGATGTTGCTGATGCATTCTTGACATTTGTTGCTCAATATGTTGGTGTTTGTGTCTCCAACACGAAGGTAAGGTCGGCAATGCCATAATTAAAGCAAATATAATAAAACACCGCTACAGACAGACGAGCGCAAAGTTAATTTTTCGACAGATTCAAACTTCAAACACAAAATTAAATGTTTACGTTTTACGGTTGTTTCTATTTATGAAATATCCGGACCTGTACTTCTAGTTGTACATTCTTATAAATAGATAAGCAACTCATATTAAATAGTTTTATAAAAAAACATACAAATATAATTGACGTGAAGTAAGTACATCTCATATTGAATTAGGTAACAAATTGTAAAACGCGAAAATACATTATTTTGGATATCAGTTCATCAAACTGCATTGGATTGAAACCGACAAAATTACTGGCGCCCACCAACGGAAAAATGTTTTTCTCGTCATTTCGGAAACTATTTGGGTAATACTTAAATGTATTATTATCATGGAAAAGAAATCGAAAAATAAAAAGGCTTTGTATTGTTCTATAACTTAATATATCGCTGCAATTTCCAGTTTGCAACTAACCATCAATGCAAATGGCCGTCTGATTCAACCGTTGTGATTGTAACACTGGAGGACGTGGCCCGTAATAAACTGCCATATGTGTTTTCATCCTTTTTCTCATGGATAAGATACAGCATCCGGTGTGTAGTCGATACACTAATACGCATGTATACTTCAATTAAAGGAATTCTTTTAGTTTGCTTGGAAGGAATTATATTGTGTGTGAAACTATATAGTCTATTAGGTTATTTTTTGTTGTCTAAATGTCCAGAATTTCCTCAAAAGCAGTATAGATATTTTGTAAATAATGCGTATAATAATATTTATTGCCTCCATTTTGCTCCTTGTGCGAGGAGGGCATTCCTACTTCATAACAGTGGATGCCCATGCTGAAGAATGCTTCTTTGACAAAGCAGAAGCTGGAACAAAACTTGGTTTAATGTTTGAAGTTGCTGAAGGAGGATTTCTAGATATTGATGTTGAGGTCTGCATACAATTCCTAATACTTGCTTGTTTGTTGTTTTGAAAGCTTATTCTGGCCATATGGATAATGTAACACAATAGAACAATTGAACATGCCCCATCTTGTTTTACTTCAATTTAAACAGACTTTCCTATATATATTCTTTTTATGTAGGTCACCGGCCCAGATGGTCGAACTATTTACCAAGGCTCGAAGGAATCAAATGGCAAATACACTTTCAGTGCGCCAAGCTCAGGAAAATACAAATTCTGTTTTAGCAATAAAATGTCAACCATGACACCCAAGATCGTTATGTTTAGCATTGAAGTGGGTGAGGCTGCAAAACCAACAGAAGAGGGCGACACTGATGGTGGGTTACGCTTCATCTCTAAGGTTAAAAAAATTAGGGACAAATCACACAGAATATATACTTGATATTATTGTGCTGATTAATTATGCACATTGAACTATTTATGTGATGGAATATGTTTTCATGCAGAACATCAAAACAAGTTGGAGAGCATGATCAACGAATTATCGGTAGCTATGACTGGTGTCAAACATGAACAGGAATATATGGAAGTCCGGGAGAGAATTCACAGAGCAAGTAAGTAGTAAACATTGTGTTTTTCAAAGTCAAAAGAAGCTGGCAAAGACTGCCCTTTCTCTCGATATCTTACACCTTAGTTAATGTGTCTGTTCCACAAATGGTTAACAAGTTATAATGGAGAAGGTTTTCTGTTGTGTAAGACATCTTGCATTGGTGTAGTTAAGTAATTGCCGCATGATACAGTAAAACTTTATTTTTTATCTTATAATTACAGTCAACGACAACACGAACTCAAGAGTGGTCCTATGGGCATTTTTCGAATCCCTTGTCCTGGTTGCCATGACGCTGGGTCAAATCTATTATCTCAAGAGATTTTTTGAAGTTCGCCGTGTTATCTAACACCTTCTTTTCTTTGTTTCTTATTTCTTGTTACTCAAAGTAGGTTGCATTGAACTTCCACAGGGCAGAGTACTTGTGCTGCTGCTGCAATATATATATGCCACTATTTTGTGGTTAAAAATGCTTGAACATTAGGCAAAGACTTCTTCGGCATAGAAAATGCTTCCAATTCCAGCATAATACTTTGAAAGTTAAAGAAACTAAGTGCTTTTATTCGCCTAAACCTACATCCTAATAATACACATTTTAAAACTTAGCAGTTCCAAAATATCTTACGCTGGTTTTTCTGCATTAAGCTGAAATCGGCAGTAAAACAGTTTTGGGCCACAATTGCAAGGTGTTTGGTGATATAATTTGCTTTGGTTGGGATTCTCAAAATTTTTTGAGTGTACTATTTTATTGCAATGTTGCTTGGAAAGGAAAATAAGATGCAAAGGTTTTCTGTATGAGTTGGTCTTGTTGTTAAAGAAGTCAGATTTGCTATGGCTTAGATAATTATAATTGCATAAAGTCTAAAAAAATTCTCAGGCATGTCTTTCGTTTGTCAATTATATCTTGAAAAACACACACACTTTTTACAAAATACAGTGAGTGTGTCAAAACCGATATTCTACAATGCACAAAAGCATAGAAGTACATTAGTATACATATGTTGCAATTGGGTAATTTTCATGATAAATGTAAAAGGGATCTTTGATAGTTACGAATAACAGTATTTCAGCAATATTCAGTTTTCTATAGGTAGAAAGCGTAAAAAGCAAAAATGAGTTTAAACGTGGATTATTAAATTTGTATCACACAAAAATCCAAGATGATTTGCCAAAAAGAAACTTCTCATGTCTATGGCTTCTTTTGCATAATTGCACTCTTGATAAAAAAGCATATCTTGTGAATATTACGCAGCAGGCTTCACTTTGTTTCTCTTGGCATACCACTCGCTGCTTTTATCAGCAGCTATTGCTTCATTAATCAGTTCATCGCCTTTTGGGTCAACCTGGAAATTGTAAAATTAATAGCAATAAATGGGAACATTAGCATCAGTTCAAAAAAAGAGTTGCTTTAAATCAGTGGGCTCTAAAGCCCCCCAACAGGTGTTGCCAGAAAATACATTTGGAGGGCATGCGACCTATGGCATCGGGTTAAATTAAAGTTATATTTTTATGTTTTAGTGCCAATTAAAGTTAACAACACCAGGGTTGTTGCATCAGCATCGTCAATCCCACTGATGGAATACTGATATAGGTGGAGAAACTAATTTCTATTAATTTTTTGTCAATTGAGGGGGCATCTTTTGTCGCCAAGCTCTTCAGAGGGTGGTATAGGAAAAAAATTGAGAAACAGTGTTTTAGTAAAGCCCACAACAAATTGATAATTTTCTATTTCAAGATGTTTTATTCAATTCCAACCTGGGACAGCTCTTTGAAAGCTTCATCACCCACAAAGCAAATTTCATGTCCATCGGGGTCAGCAAGTATAACAACTTCAACAGTGGCTTTTCCTGGTGTGTCCAGACTAACAAGCTCAGTTAAAATTTTTGTGTGTGCAGCCTTTGCTGAATCTTGAATGCCAGGCAACTGCAATTGTAAGTTGCGTGAAATGATTGGAGCTGGAATTTTTTTTTGTTTTTATTTATAAGCCAAACGAACTTTAACATATGTTTGACTTGTTTGGGCTGAGGTTGAATGTGCCTTAATTAGGCTCAGGCGTTGTGTTTACCTCGCTTAGAAGCTTTTCACAATAGCATAGGTTACACAAATATTCTTTCATTCAATTTGGAAAGTAAATATTGAATTTACCTGATCCCGTGGGCATGCGATGGCAACTCTGCCAAAAGCTTTTTTGTGTTCAACTTCTCCGCTGATTGCATAAAGACCAAGTTTTGCTTGTTCCTTGCAAAACCCAAGAGTCGCTTCCTTGTCATTTTGATCAAAAACCTGCATTCCAGCAATACTTGTCCAATATTCTAAAATGTTAAAAGAATTTATAGTGTGCTGAAACATTACACTTTTGCTTGTGGACATTATTGTGTATTCAAGCGAAGAGAATAAGGCCAACAGATCTCTACAATTTTCCACAAAAAAATCACAGTCACATTTTCAAGCCAGTTTGGTCATACAAATTTGAAAAAGGTGTCACATTTTCATACAAAATAAGAAGAAATTGCTCATTTAAGTAAATTTTGTAGAGCAGAGTTTGTTTTGTGGGATGGCAGCATATATAAAAGGAAAACTTCACAACTATGTTGCGATATTTTTATCCCAACATATGCTTACCAATGGACTTGGGAAGGTTTGATGAAGCAATGGACACTTTTTGCACAGGATCAGTTTGGGGTTGTTCAACATCAGTTAGAATGTATTTGTAACCTCCTGGTGCACAGACTTCATACTGGGTTTCATTCAATTTCCTGGTGTCCAACCCCTTGCTCTTGCAGTTGGTGATGGCTTGGTTCGAATTAATGGTAATGCCCTGTGCATATTTATCATCTCATTTAAGAATTTTAAATCACAAGTGCTAAAAACATCCTATTAGTTGTTTTAAAAGCAATTAAGTACATATTTGTCAGACATTTCATTTCCCAAATTTCAGGATTATCTTGTGTTGGAAAATGTACAAGCAATAATCACATTATCTTGAAAAAAATACACAGGGCATGCCAAGAAACAATTTTATTCTACCAGAAAAAAATACAGGTTTTGACAATACATTTCTTTGAGACTATTTTTACCTGAAAATCGTTTCCAAGTGCATATTCTCCAATTCCATAATTGTAGGTCAATTCACACACAAAATGATTATCCTCTGGTCCATATCCAATCATTGTTTTGCTCCATTTCCCATCATAAGGACTGAAAAAATGCTGTTTGAATTGTATTCCTGAAAAACATAATTTAACAAAACACGTTTTTCCCATTACCCATTGCAAGTTGCTTTGCACCCCTCTTCAAATTCTTCATGTCGCAAAACCTAAAAACAAAATCAACACTCATTTGTGCATTCCGAGCATACTTAGTAGTTTAAAACAAACATTGACTTACCTTCATACCAAGTATCTCCCTGTAAAACTTCATGGTCTCGGTTCTGTTTCCAACTTTGAAAACGTAGTGGAGTGTTCGTCGTCCAGCCATGCTTTTAGGGTACAGTATCAATAAATCAACTACCTGGGTACTAAAAACATTTCAAATTTCATTGAGAAAGGGCAGAACAACAAAACTAGAACTGAGGTTTATAATGAAAAATAATGAAGTGGTGCATCATATCCACCTACAATACAAATGGCCTTATTTTTTGGCAGAAGTATTACAATAATCTACATGCAAAACAACAGTCACACAATCATCTTCTCCAGGTCACCAGGACTTCATCAGTTCTGAATCTTTGTGTGCAGAATGAGTCTTTGAACAATGTTTCTGGATCAACCTTGTTCAATCCACTTTTAAACATTTCATATCCGGCCTGAGCAATCATAGCTCCATTATCTATGCAGTAGCGATCGTCCATCGCACAAAGTGATGCTCCTCTCTCTCCCACCATGATCCTCATCATTTCTTGCAGCCTCAGATTGCATCCAACACCTCCAACAATAAGGACCTCAGAAGAATGACAATGAGCCATTGCCCGTTCTGTTATTTCTATTAGCATTGCAAATATGGTCTCTTGCAACGAGAAACACAAGTCTTCCGCCGTACACTCTCCAGACTTTATCTTGCTTCTGGCGCAGTCATCAACAAACGACAAAATCCCAGAAAAAGATACATCCATGCCTTTGACGGTGTAAGGAATAGGCACGTACTTCTTTCCCTTTTTTGCCATCTGCTCAATATTGTAGCCAGGACTTGGGTCATTGGATATTTGAATGGTTCTTGCAAAACGATCCAAGCAATTGCCAACAGCTATATCTATTGTCTCACCGAAAATTCTATATCTTTGTTCTGAATAACCAATAACTTGTGTATTGCCACCAGAAACATAGAGAACTGTTGGGTTATCAGCACCTGTAACCAACCTCCCCATTTCAATGTGGGCAATGCAATGATTAACCCCAAGAATGGGTTTATTCCATAATTGTGCAACTGTTCTTGCAGCTACCGCCACGGAAACCAACGGAGCGCCCATACCTGGTCCTTTAGTATAAGCAACCGCATCAATTTCATTTGGCTTTACACCTGCTTCGTCCAATGCCTTGCGCAATATCTTGCAAAGCCAGCTTCGATGGTGCTGTGCGGTTTCCCTGGGCAAAAAGCCTTCTCCCGGCGGCGAGATGTACGTGTGTCTCGGATTGGAAAGCACTTGCCCATCTCTTACTATTCCAATTCCCAACTTGTTCGCACTGCCTTCGAAACCTATGATAGTACACGACATATCTTATCGTTCGGTCTAACAATTCGAGGAATTCTTCAGTTCTGACAACAGCAACATCAGACGGCGTGAGTATGACCAGCAAATAAAGTGCCCTGTCATGATTCTGAACGTGTGCGAAATTTTGGTACTTCGGTGTTCTTACTTATTTAATGTACTTAAGCGTGCTTTATGAATATTTTACTGGGATTCCTAAACAGATTCCAAGCCCCGAGTTTTATAAATACCATAGAGCATATGACTGCAAAATCACCAGAACAAAGCATTCAGGAAGCGGACGTTGCTTCAATTTCGCCAAATTTGGAATTACGGGCAGTACAGTCACCTCTGGTTCTATCTGTTGAAAGTTTCCCACATGCCACAATAATCTACATGTTTAGGGACGAATGCTGTTTTGGCCAAAGGTTGAATCTGTGAGTGGTCATAATAAATTCAGTAAATTACTGGACAACATATCGCCGGTACATTTTATTGCGCAAGCAATTGCAAACCATAAAAGCACACACATAAAATCAACTAACTTCAGGTGCAAAAATTTTACATACTTGACACTAAGGGTAAGGGATAAAATATTTTCTGCAGGAGTAACTGGTGCATACCGTTAGTTTGTTGAGCATAATAGCAAGGCATGAAATAACATACATATTTCTTTTTAACACTGAAAAATTTTGGCCATCTTATGTTTTTTAACGGATACATTTAAGTAGTATGCTGCCAATGTTCACTGAGCATTTTTTTCCATTCATTGTGTACCGCATCTTAAAAAACGGTTACTTCCTAAGGATTACTTCTGATGAAATTCACTACAATTGTTTAGCACAAGTAGGGTGATGTCAGTTGTCACAAAAGTAACTCCAAAACATGTTTTTGTCATAATCAGCTTTCAAATCTAAATTATTGCACAAAGAATAATCAAATGGAAATGCTTTTTGCATGAAACAAGTTAATCTTCAACAACCAATGTTAAATTCTTAGCACAACAATTTGCCTAACTGCAGGAAATAGGCAAGGATATATTCGATTGCTGTTGGGTTTCAGATGAACACGTTAACACTCCTAATGACTCAGACTACAGGCAGACAGGACAGTAAGCACAAAACAGTGTGAAGGACAGAATGTTTTAAAACAAAGCATAGACAACAATATTTTTTTTACTTTCAGCACATCACAAACAAACAAAAATTTTAAAAAGAAATATGGCCTCTCTTGTGTAGTTTCATAGATGTTATTGTACCTAAAATAATGTATGAGAAATAAGGTATTGTTGTGCCTGTAGGATGTTATGAACAGTGGTGTGTATGGTTTTTACAAAGTTAAGTTTGAATCGATTCACTTACTTTTGACCATACTTGTGTATATGTAAATTTACTCGGCAATAAATATGATATATGTAAATAAATGTACTAATCTGTCAAAAAAACATGAATTTATAAATTTCCAGTGTTAAATATTTGAAAAAATGCTACCTTAAACCAAGGAAATAGCATTTGTTATACAGTTTCTACAGCAGATGTCTTTATCCAAATTTAACAGTAAATGGTGCTGAATTGGTGCAATCCATAAGCACCAATCATGCAATTCTATAGGATTTAAAACTACAAAAAAATATGGTGCTTGGAAAAATGAATCGACATTCAAAGTGCTAAACCAAGCATACTAACACCCCTAGGCTAACATTAACAATTATTAAAACTTTAAGCAGACAATGCAAAAGGTTTTTTAAGTAATAAATTCTTGCAATTCAGCTATCAATGTTCAGGTCCTGCTGTAGAAGTTGATGCACTGTCTTGCTTTTCTGATTCGGTTGCTTTAGCTTTTAATGAATCTGCCTCCTCTTTTAGTCGAATTTCCTCTAATTGAACCTTAAAGAACAAATGAGCACAACTTAGTCAAGTGTGTTTCACCAAGACACACATGCTTTTAGTTTGTGCATGTGCATGTTACCACAAAAAAGGCTCGAGTTACTGAAACTACATGTAGTTTAAAAATTTAAACTGCAAATAGTAGTGCACAATGTTTTGACCTGTAAGGTTTCATCAGTGCAGCTAATAACACTGCCATCGGCAGCTCAACAATTAGTATGGCTCTTATGCTTTTATACACACAAAAATTTATGCAATATTGCATTAACTATTAAACAATTAAGTATGTAATAAGCTATATCACCCTTGTGACATTAAACTGTACTGTTCAGTATAGGCTTAATGCACCTCATTTATTAGACATAAAACAGAGAAAATTTTAGGTTTGTGTCGATCTAGTGATCAGTGGTTTGTAAGTCACAAAGTTATACCTGGCACCAACCTGTTGTAATAACCAAACTACCACACACATACATGCAGCACAAAAACATGCATGACAACTAAGAAGTCCAAGTGTACAGGGTGGCATTTTATTGTTCTTTTCATTAAAATATGACATATTTACTTGAGTGAACAAATCTTATTTATGGCACGATGTCAGTTACATTTAAACCCATTTAACAATACGGCAAACTAGCTATGGGCACTGTTTGGATGGCGTACACACCTGTAAAGACTGTGACAGCTTAACAAAATCTCGCTGCACAAGTTCACTCGTTTCCAGAGATTCCTGCAATGAACGTTGCTGGTTCTTTGCATCGGCAAGCTTGGCCTCTAGCACCTCCTAGTGGCCATAATCAAAGCATTGGTAAAGCAAAACGACGACAACAATTGTGTGATTATGCACCGTATTGCGGTGGAATTGTTGTACGCATGAAAATATTATTAAATCCCCAATTAATCTGTGACGTTAGTAAATCAAGACATAGTTTTTTTCCAACTTAAGAGCAGTAAAGCATGCAAAGAATTATTGCCATACTAACAAGTAATTGTGTGTCCGACTTCAGGGTGTAAATGGAAAATATTAAACTAAATTCAACAATACAGCGAATTTGTCAAAAAATAACCTACAATTCCATTTATTTCATTGCTACACAAGGCACACATTGGCATCATTTTCTTTTTTGCAAATTTTTTTACCAATTTCACACATGCTTCTAAGCAAATTAATTCTTGTTGCAAATCACACCTGAAATCAAATCACAAAAATACAATTTCTACATTCTGTAAGCCAAAGTTTGAAAAAAAATGGTGCAAGTTCTTAATGAATTTTATTTTTAGAAGTTGATTTAAAATCATTTAAAGGATTGTTTTGAAATGAGTTTCTGCTTCTACCTTTTCAGAAGTTTCGCTTCTTAGTTTGTCTTTCAGACTTTTTATGATTTCTCGCGACTTGCTGCGAATCGATTCCATTGAAAGTTGGTCTTTTTCGACTTGAATCTGCAACAAAAATTAAATGAAAATTATTTAATCCCCGAGTGCCACGTTTTGGTGTATTTTGATGTACACTGTCAATAAATATGTGCAAGTTTGAAATGAGATAAATAAAACTTGGCATTGAAAACCTCTTTTTACTCTGCTTTTATGTGGTTATTATTTTTATTTTTGACTGACACTAAAGTTATCATAATAATCCAAGCATTTCACAATTTTTCAAAGTTTATTTATAACTTAATTCTATATAATTTCCTCAGGTTTATTCACAAAAACCTTTATTGCACCTTTAGTTCCTTGTTGAGATTTGACTCTCGCAACATTCGGTCTTGAAGAGATTGAAGGGAGGTAATTTTTTGACGCGATTCTTCAAGATCGTGCATGAGCGCGGCTTCTATTTGATCTTTTGCTGTCTAAATATTGGAATATCGTTTTATTACAAAAAAGGAAACAATTTTTGTAGTGACTGTAATGAACACTTTGAAATCTTTGTCACATATTATTAATTGAAGAATAAAGGAATAATAAACCACCTTTTCCGCTTGCAGGGAAGATTCCAACAAACTCAATCGATTATTCAAAATCGACTCGTTGTGTGTTTTTTCCACTTGTAGTAACGCAAACGCCTCCTTGTATTTGTCTAAGCTTATGCGTAATCCCTACGCAATAACAAACAATAAAAGTATAACTCTCTCAAAAGTTATGATTTATTTTGGAAAAACTTATATTTGCCAACTTATCAATACATAGTTTAATGAGGATACATGTAAAAATCCAATACAACTTGCACAGGAAGGATTTAGAAAAAAAATTAACAATTATAAATTTAAAAAACTATTTTGGAACATTTACCTCCAAACTTGTAGGATTGCTCGAGTCTCTTTGAATTGAATTTTTACTTCTTGTAAATGATGATTTAATGGCAGTTTGTTCCTTCCTAAGTTTCTCATACCTAACACGAATTCTCTCGTGATCAGTAGCAATTGTGAGCTAAAAAAATTATAATCATTGATTTTAGTTTTATTCGTTTCAGATTTTAATATCCTGACAAAGTAAGAAGTGTTTTTTTTTCTTTTCTTGCATTTACTTTTTCAATGACCATAAATTTTTTTTGTACGTATTAACATTGAACTGAAATTACATGTGGTTAAAAATCTGTTTGAAAAAATGTGTGGCAAAAAAACGATAAGCTAACCAAATTTAATTGAAATTTATAATGGGGTAAAATTATTTGGCTTTCAATCGCTTAATTAGCTCAGAAGGTTAAAGTAAAATTGCACACATAGCAAATAATAGTTAAGGTTTTCTAATGAAAGTGATACCAGTTTTTCGTTGTCTTCTGCCTCCTTGTTTTTTCTGTACACACGATCATCCGTCAACTTGTCTTCAATATCGTGGATTTTTATTTGAAGTTCCTTAATTTGCCTTTGAGCTTCTTTTGAGCTTTGCAACACGGATTCCTCCATATCTTTCCTGTGTTCCTGCTCACTGGCAAGAGACTTTTGCAGCTCAGCAATTTCAACCTCGAGACTTTCATTCTGAAAGATAAAGTTGGTGTTGGAATTACTGCTTAGAATTTCACTCAGGTCAGGAACCATTAGCAAACCATTTATATGCCTTCTTGCACTGAAATAAAAGTTATTCGGAGCCACAAAACCTTAGCTGGTAGGGATTAATTTTACCCACTACTGCACATGTAACCAAATACGTAGCACTGCATGTTTTTGTACTGTATTAAAAGACAAATGTACAGCCGACCATGCCCTACATGGTAAATGTGGAATGTAATATTTACTCTATGGAGCCAGAATAGGGGTGAAAAAAACAAATAAAAAAAGTCTATCAAGCATGGTGGAAATAGGTATATTTACCTTATGTTTTAATGTTTCAATTTCTGTTTCTTTTGCTCGAAGAAGTTTCAAGTGTCGGGTGGGAGATGAAATGTCCTCACCCTGCAGTAAAAAGGGAAAAATTAAACACAATAAACAACAGCAAGAAATATTAAACGAAACCTTACAGGATACTGAACTTTACTTGGAGTCTCCTCATTCCCAACATGGTTTAATGGTGGAGCAGAGTTAACTGTAAACACAAACAAACAAATACAAAAACAAACTATGTTGTTAGCATACATACATATATGATTGTGTAGTGATATTATTTCCAAAGAAACACTGGTCATAGTCAAAAGGCACACAATCATAACTATGAGAAATGCTATGTTTAACTTACATTTAAACAATATTATGTGCATTTCAAAAACGTTTTTAAATTTAAACAATATGGATTTATGTACCGAAATACCAACTTAATTCTCTTGATTTGGCACTCTTGTAAAAAAGACTGACTATTGTATTTAAAAATGCACACTAACTTTTGTGTGTACCTCTCGCTTCATCAGGTGTAAATGTACAGAAATGAAATTGTATGAAGCCAGTGAGTTTAGCAAAAACGAAAATAGAATCATATGTCACTAAAGTCAAAATGCAGATGGTGCATGTGACTTTTTTTTAACCAATCAGTAAATTTATGACATCATTACATATTCGAATGCACCCCAATATCGGCAGTTACAGTTTATTGGAATCCAAACCTTTTCTGTGCTGGTACATTCTTGTACAATAATTAATAAACTTGCATCACAAAATCTTAAAATACCTCTTGGTGGTTGCTGTTCATCATGCAGTGGAATTGATCCAGTCTCAGGGTAGGATGAAACAGAAGATATTGACACGGTGTCGTGAAGCTCAGTGGCAGGTGTGGACGCAGTGTCACGGATCACCGACTGTGGTGTTTCCAGTAAGATTTGGTGGCCTTGAAACGATCCAAACGAGTTGCTGTCAGTCAGAGTTGAGTCAGCGGCATTGCTTCTAAAGACACAGTTTTATAAATTGTTACTGACGCTGCCAGGCATTGTAGCACTTTTTCTTTGTTTATGTGCCACAACATTGTCCACATTGCTGGATTCACATTTCATACCTCCTGATGAAGGCTGCTGCATAACAGCTAAATTGTCGAGAAACGTCGATAAAAATAAAGTTTGACAGAAGAGCAGTATTTAGCAACACAATTTTATTTGAGAGGTTACATATATCTATGATGTGACTGAACATATGTGCCCCCTATCCCCCCTCTGGAATTCCTATCCGTGAATATTTACACTGCTCTAAAACTTGTCCGAAACCTTAAAAACTTGAGAAAACCTGGCTTAACAAAACTGAGTACTAAAGATTATCATGGGCAATTACAAGAAAGATCACCCACCCATTGGTTTTTGAGGCATCAGGTGCATTTGAGTTTCCATGAGTTCTTTGGATCACTTCAAACCCATCATGTGACACAACCTGCATACAAATGTTTAACATTAAGATGCACTCAAATCTACATCATACAATATTTATTGCAAGAAAATGTAAAAGATAATATAGTTATATGTCTACTTAATGAAGGACTTTGGATTTTATTCAAGATATTAAAAAGTTGGCAAATTGGCTGCAAACAGAATAACATTACCAAAGTACATTGTAAACCGTAATAATAATTACATCCACATGACGGAAAGTTATTTTATTAGACTACTCTACCACTATGGAGGTTGACCACAGCCTCAAACATATTCCACACACAAGGGTCATGCATGAAATCAATACTAATCATGCAAAGTACAAACAACAGCACTGCAAATATCACACAAAAATGCATGCAAGAAAAGCCTGAAGCATCTTCAACTTGGAGCAAAAAATGTGTTTTTCGCATGTGCGTTTCCCTAAATCACATGCATCTAATGCGTAATAATACATATATAAAGTAACTAGGTATAGTGTAAGCATTAAATTGCTGACACAATTTCTCCCCCGTAAGGAATACAAATGTCATGTAACATTGTATACTCTTACAGCATACAGCGGCTATTCAGGATACCAGGCAAAAGCCGATTAGACTCAAATGGTTGAACATCTATTCGAACCAGGCAAATTAAGTTAGGCAGCTTCCTGCTCACTCCCTGCCTATACATTTACAATAAAATGGCATTTCCACTATGGCATTGTTATCAAAGCAAAAGCAGCTGTTACCCATAAATAACACGATGGAATCAACAGGTAAGTTAACTTCTGTACTAAGCATACAATGTGGAAAGCCAATTGTTACTAGGTATGCCAAGATACCCTTGCTCCTTAAAAAAACATGAATGAGGTGCTATCATAAACAATAAGTTACCCTTTTCATTTTTTTAAATTGGTTAACATTTTCAGCAGTTAAACAGGCTTTTGCGGCATTTAGTTCATTCATGAGTCTATCCTGTGATATCATAAAGTGCTCGTTTGCACGCCTCCAAGTCTGCTTCAAAATCGAGTGATCCGACTGTTCTTGCTCCAGTGATCGGCAAACTGTGACAAATACAATATTTCAGCAATTAATTTAAGTTTCACACAGCAGCACAATAGTTTCATCCCACAACACATCATGTTGTTTTATTTGAGATTAAGTGGACAAACATAGAAATGCAGGGATTTACTTAATATGTATACCCTAAAACTGTGCTAAAATGCCTGTAAACAATTTGAACAACAGCCAAAAGGCCAGTTTTGACAGTATGATTGGTAACACATAACACATTTAGCATTGGCACGATCTCAGCTGAATCGGTTTGACAAAACATCTCAATGACATTAAAAAGCAAGCTAAGTAGCAACAAAATTTATTTCAATTCAAATATGTGTAATGGGGTTGGCATAAAGAAGGGTTTGGCAAGCTGAAGCTCAAACATACCCTCATGCATTTCATGCTTTAGGATATCATTTTCCCGTTGAAGAACCATCTTTTCTTGAGATAAAACGTCAACGAACTGTTCGAGGTCATTACGTGAAGATTTCTCAGATTGCAAGCAGTAACTTAATTCCTTCACCTGAAAGTACGCATGCTCATTTAAACTATGCAGAATACAAAAAAATAGTAAACTAATCTATGTCAAAAATATTGTGCCACAGTAACTGGCTGGTAAATTACTTCTAAGTCCAACTGCTACCAGTTCGGGACACATATTAATTTGTCAGACAATAATATACAATCTGGCTGGCTCAAAGAGGATTTTTTACAACTAAAAAAGTTTACAACTAAATTCATTGCACTTTTAGCACCGTGAAATAAAACCAATAAACCAAAGCAATTTGTGATACACTTTCAACCTGTGACTAAAATCCATATGTTGATCTAAAGTATTTTATAACTGTAAAGATATTTATATATTAAAGAAATATTTAACAGTGGGAGAGTGTTCATTACGCTTTTGGTACTGTTGAGTAAGCTACACACACACATATTACTTTTATCAAAACACTAAATCTAAACATTGAACTAAAGCTACTAGACAGAAAGCACTTTACTTTTCAATTATAAAATTTCTAAAGCTTGGGCCTTTGCCAGTATACAAGACTTTACATATAATTATATACAGTAATTAGTTATTATGGTCAGTCAGCATTAACAGGATGTTAAACAGACAACTGATAGATGTGTGACAATTTCCAAATATCCGGCTTTTCAGGTTGAAAAATGACGGTCTGTCATATGTAAGCATATCTACATTTTAGGCAGTAACAGTAAAACACTAACACTAATTTGGAAACATCATAGGTGCATAAAAAAGTACGGGTCAGTAACATATTAAATGGATCTTCTTTAGACAGGTAAAAGGTATAAGACCAAAGATCACAATGTGTGTTTGCTTTCAATTAAAATGTTTCATTATTCGCAAACTCAAAATATAACATTTTGCTGAAACAAACTGAATAAAAGCATGGCACTGACTATCGCAGTGGTTTCCAAAGTTAGGTATTAGGTCACAATTCTCCCCAATAACAGGGTGGGGCAAAATGTTGAAGCTAAGCAGAGGTTTCAGACATAATAAACCAAAATGCTTGATCTTTCCATCACTGTTAAAGCATTTCATTTCAAAAGTAACTGGGAATATCAATAGTAACCATTTGATTCTGGTGGGGCTTGAAAAATTTGTAAATGGATCCAGTCTCAAAATTTTTTGAAGACTATAGTTTTATTGGCAAAAAAACGGTATTGACTGTTAATGACTGTGCTATATTCAGTCAAAAAAGCCATCAAAACATTCACTTGCCAATTAATTAAATGCATATAGTATACATCATGTATACAATTAATGAAATGTTTGTTCATGGACCTTTATCAGCAGCACCCAATCAATACCAACCTTAGCCAAAATAAAATAGAACATTCCGTATTATGAAATATTTAACGACAAGCAGAGCAGTTTTATGACAAATTGCTTGGTAACACCATGTCATTATTAACTGCAGTTTAGTTCCTGTTGCCAATTATTTGCGGACAAAAAACAACACCTTGCCTAGTGCAATGAATAGTTCCCTTTACAGGCCAAGTACATTCTACTGACATGTGCACATAAATTAGTTAATGCTATAATACAAGATATTGTAATTGTAACACTTCCTCATTTTTTCACAGAGCACAGATGATTTAATCTATTTCAGTGAAAAACTGATGATGTCTGTGCTGACCAAATGAACTTTTTAAATAACTTCAATCACAATTAAAATTGCTATTTTAACAAATTCATATCCCTGGTACCAAGATATGGCCCAATGGAAACCTAGATTCTGCCACAATTAGGAAAACAGACTTGGTAGTCCTTTTGTTATTCACTTGTTTTGGGTTTTCAGAATGGTTATGTATTCTTACAGTACAAATGATAGTAAATATCCAACCACTTCCAAAAAACAAACCTCATTTAAAGTCTCCTTCAGATCCAAATCCTCTGCTTTGTCCACTTGCTGTGTCAGCGGTTAAGACGAAATTAGACACAACAATTTCACAGATTGTTAAATAATAAAATAAGATTTGCCACATCTAAAATTATACAAACAGGGCATGCGTCTACAACATAACCTTCATTCAACTAATTGTACAACATAGGCCATGCACACACAGCAGGTCAGGGAAATTGGAAATAACTTGATTATCATTTTAGTTGGGTTGTAACCTTGTGATTCACAGTGGAGGCATCTTGCATTTTTTCTATGTTATCTTCTGCCTCTCGAAGTTTGTCTTTAAGGTCGGCAATTTCTTGTTCAAGGGGAAGGACAACTGCCTTAAGGTTTTCTGCTTCACTCTGTGCCTTCAATTAACACAGTAAAGTAACATGCTACATTTCCCGTTCATACCATAACACTATGTATTATGTCTTCACAGGCATATATATGTTTATATATAAAAACATAATGGCCAATTTCTGCAATGGATTTACCCTCCCAAGTTGAAAATTAGTTTTTGCAGATGAAACTCAGTGAAGACTCATGCATAGCACAGGAAAAATCTACATGGTTACAAACATTTCACAGCAATTTAGCATACAGTTCAAACAAGTGCTAAAACTCCTAAGCAAAGCACAAGATAACTAAGATTGAAGTGCAAAAACGTTAATTTTAAATATGGTTTAAGTTTTGAAAGGGTCTTTCTGATTGTATATACCTTTATCATGCTAGTTTCAAGTTCTTGGTCTGCGTGTGTTGCTAGTTCTTTTTCTTTGTCTTGCAATGATTCCTCAGCTTCTGACAACAATTTCTGAAAATATGATTTGTCCGATTCAATCTTTTCTTTTTCCTGTCCCCAACGTCGTCTTTCTTGTTCAAACTGTGCGAGAAGTTCTTGACGTTGATCTTCAAATGTATCTAAACAAACAGCCATATTTTTGCCAAAACAGTACACATATATTCACCCTACAGGCATTGTCAGTTCCCTAATCAAATAGGTTCTATTGTGGTATATCCAATAAATAGCATCTTTCCATTTGTACATCAAAACCATTTAATTGTTGCCGAAAAAGATAAAGGCTACATAACATGCCCACACGTACACAGAAACCACACTACCTTGTAGCACACATTTCAGAGACTCAATTTCTTCCAGATGGTGCTTTTTTAAATCTTCCACAGCTTCCTATTAAAGAAATACATTACCTACCCATGCGAAACACATTTTGCGTAGCACAATAATAAGATAAAAGGTAATCACAATGCATTATTTTATGTGGGTGATGATGGCATTTGCGTGGGTGTTGAATATGTCCAACATGTGTAAATTGCAAAAGTATTAACCAAGCTATTACACAATATATAACACTACACCAAAACTTCTGACAGGAAAGACATACCATTGTGTAATCTTTGTGCAACATATATGACTTGCCATTGCTTTCAATGTAATTACGTAAATATACAAACATAGATAGCACACAGAACATAGTTCCAAAACTATGTCATACAACAAACTGAACATATACCTGTTTTGTGTTTTCTGACACTGATGCAATCATTTTTACATTTTCAATCTCTTCACGTTGTGAGTTTAGAGTGGCTTCCAGTTGACTGATTTGTTTGCTCGCTTCAAACAACTTTGAATTTTGTTCACGAATGGTGTCTACAACACAATATTTGCACAACAGATGTAGACTTTGTGTCAGCATGTGAAACCAAGGTCAAAACCAATCGTAAAAAAAAGATTGTTTGGCAAAATGCAATTGTTATAAGCTTGGTACAAAGTTGCAGAAAGGTATTTTAACTTTTTAAGTTGGACTATTAGTGTGTTATAAATATCAGCCATTAGTAGATATGTGCTGCACCGAATTAAAATATTTGGAAATGGCTCAAAAGTAGGTGTGTTTCAATATTGTCCAAATCTGAACATGGACACTGAATCTGAATTTTGACTGGACATCCCCCAATATTTAACTACAATTTAAACAGTGGTGTTTGCATTTAATCATTGTAGTTGGGATTTATGAATGTTATAAACAAACACAGGAAAATTTGGCACTCAAATAATGATGTTACAATTTAATTATTACAGGAAAAATACAAACAGTACATGTATGAATTGTGTAAGCAGCAGACAGATTGCCACTGTTTCAACCTAAAAGGTCTCATCTGCAGCTTACACAATTCATATTATTGTCTCCACTTTGCTTATCTTAGTACATGTATGATTTATACAAACAAACCATTAAACAAACAGCCTAACCATTAACAAAACATGGTTGATTATTATCATGGGGGAAACCGAAACATACTGGTAATGCTACTCAACCCTTAGTAAATTTTTTTAGGAAAGTTGCCTCACTTTCTTTTGCATAGTAAAGTTCTTTGATCTTGGATCGTTTATATTCAAAATCACTTTCCATTTGCATTTTTTCCTGTTGAAGTTGAGCAAAGCGATTCTCTGCATCAACAAGCTGGCTGCGTAATTGGCTCATCATGTCGTCTATCAAACAATATTTTCTCATAAACTTTGACCAACAAACATTTTTTGTCTTTGTCTCATTTCTTACTCCAATATTCTGCTATTAGTGAAGTTAAACTTCCCCTTTACAACCACCAATCCAATTTGAAATTATTTCCGTATGTGTACATTCAAGCAGGTAACCACAAGGCATCCAGCGTTTCATACTTTTGCCTAATCACATCTACAACATTTGACATCTAATCCCCGTTAAATAATAAAAATATATACTACAAAATTATTATGTCGATTTAATGATTTGATTCGTGGAAAAAAACTGACTGGCTATTCCCGTCACCACTTATGCTATATATATTTATGCGGAAAATATTTGAAAATTGTAGTAATAGATGCTCACCTTGCGTTGGCATTGGTTGAGCATCCATTACGTAAACCATTAAGCTGCTTCTAGGCAAGATGTCCTGTGGTAATGTCTGTATTTATGTCCAACAGCATCAGGTTGGTCAGTAATCCCAAGTTGCACTACTGTGCTGTTTCTTTAGTCCATCTATTAATCCATGTTATGCGTCCGTACAAGAGAACAAAACACAGAGCAGTCACAATTGTTTGCAATGTTGTTTGAAAAGAGCTTAATTACCCTAATTATGTACAACAACAAAACACAAAATCCACATTAAAATTGAGCTTTTGGTATCTGCCTACAAGTCTCCAAATCAAAAAAGGGTGTGACAAAAGATTATTTAATATTTTAAAACTACAGTCCATGTCATAAAACTGTGTCAGAAGAATCATATGTTGATATTCATTTTGTTTAAAACGGATTTACGATTATTTTACCACATTACTGTGCACATTAATCAAACTGGCGTCAAATGAAATCACAAATAGAAAAACACATTTTACAATTTTACCAATTTATCACGTTTGAAATACAATTTAAAATAACATTTGAAACTGGAAACCAATTATTGCGTTCATAATGACATGAAGTACCACAGAATTCAATGCTTTAAAGATACAAATTGTCTGTATAGTTTAACAACCATTGTGAGGAATAGCCTGAGAAATTACAATCAAAGGACTTGACAAAACTCCAAACTTATTAACATATAAAAAATAAAGTCAATGTAAAACAAACAGAGTAAGCTTATGATGTTGACAAGAATTTGCAAACTAAGTTTTCCGTTTAAACTCATTTTCATCCATTTCAATACTTTATAGATAATATTGGTTACACTTGAAATGAGATAATACACCAATCATGAACTGTTACATATTGGTTAAAAATTTTCGCATGTGCAACACAAATTTAGTTGGTATAATAGCCGGTGACTAAAAACACACAATTTCAATGACAGATTACTGAGCTGTACATCTTCTACTCAGACTATGGTATCAATTCACTGTAAAAAAAGTCAACCAGCATATGTACAAAAACATTTTCCTCTTACAACAGTTATCCAATCGCTCTAAGCTCTCTCTCCACGAATTCGGCGCGCCAACTGGATGTCCTTGGGCATGATGGTGACCCTCTTGGCATGGATGGCACACAAGTTGGTGTCTTCAAATAAGCCAACCAAATAGGCTTCACTGGCCTCCTGTAGGGCACCGATAGCCGCACTCTGGAACCGAAGATCTGTCTTGAAATCCTGGGCGATTTCACGAACCAACCTCTGGAATGGCAGCTTTCGGATAAGCAACTCAGTCGACTTCTGATAACGACGAATTTCTCTCAGAGCAACAGTACCCGGACGGTAACGATGTGGTTTCTTGACTCCACCAGTGGATGGCGCACTTTTTCTGGCAGCCTTGGTGGCCAGCTGCTTACGTGGAGCCTTTCCTCCTGTAGACTTACGAGCGGTCTGCTTGGTACGAGCCATTTCAAGACTTGAGGTTTTAATGGAAGCTTAATTAGCTACAATCTAAAACAACAAAAAGGCAATTGTTAATGCCATGTTATTCCAATACTCTGACAATACACAAAATAAACTATCATTTTAAAACGTTTATTTTACACACTAAATACAGCTGCGTATTGGGACAATATACGTTTATCTTATTAGCACCGCATTTTGAAACCAACAGCAATCGATAAAGGGCATTGCGCAAGAACCAGTTCCCCTAAAGCCTATATACCCGCGCTTGCCTTATTGACAATATTAGAAGCGGTATTATATAACTTAGCGAAAACACTTACAAGAGAACCACGTACAAAAAGTACCACAAGCACAAACACTCTTTCTGGTCAACTCTTTCGGTGATTTTTTTCCAGATATAGCACAACAAAAGCACAAAATAAGTCTTAACCACGCGTCTCTATCTGTTTGGCAGTAGAACAATGACTGGCGGCCATCTTGGATTTCGTCACGCTTTGCCAAGAGGAGTTGAGCGCTCCTTACAAAGAAACACAACCCAGACAGACTCCGAAAAAATGGCGGATGACGCAACAAAGTAATATGCGTAGTAAAACGTGTCACGAAAAAGGCAAACGTCAACAGCTATGGCGCAATACTTTTGAGTTTTGACGCCGCAACAGAAACAGGACTCGAGAGCCCACGCTTGACTGCGGGAACTTACTTCGCAGTTTTAACAACTAGAAATCTCATTCAATCGCAACCAACCCTTACTTCTTGCTTTACTGCAATTAAAAGCTATAGTACAGCACGCGCAATTTCCGTTTGCGATATCTACAACATAAGAAACAAACTACAGCTTTCAAAGGCCCTTAACGTAACTTTTATACACTGCAAAAGCGACAAGGAGAAAAAAGATATAAGGCTCCAACACAAAAAAGATAAAAATGTCTGGCTTCAGCACAGGTGCGAGAACCAAACAATCTTTTGTGTCAAGTTTAAGCGAAGGTGTAAGTCCTGCAAAGACATGTTTCACTTATCTGTTGGACGCTTCTTTTTCTTTGTTTTCAAAAAGTGGCTTTCCTTTGTGATTTTCCGCATCACGATGCGACAGAAGTTTCCAAAAGGGTGTTCGCGACGCATTACTGGGATGGTGGTGTCGTTTCTAAATATTGTCGCAAGCTTTTTGTCGTTGAATTTGTGATCAATCGCCTGAATTTTGAGAGGTTTTGCAAAATATTGTTTCATTTTGCCGCATCGTATTTGTGCAAATTTGGATTTTCAGCTGATAAAATGATAAAAACGAGAAAATACAACAAGGCGTTTCAAATGTTATTTGCGATAATTTCCGATACCTCGCAATAATCAAACCAAACCATCTTATTCCAATAACAACTGTAAATATTTGCTTCTTGGCGACGTCGTGGCATTTGTCAAGGAATAATGCTTCATCAGTTTCAGGAAAGTTGCCTATCAAGCAAACATGCAACATTAAAGTGAAGTATAAATGTACAAGACGTCCTTTGTGATATTTAACCTTGAGAGTCGACTCCGGTCAAGACTAATAATGAACGTAGGATAAATTGCCACAAAATACATGCATTTCACAGTTGCCGTCAGATGTCGCTGTAAGCTTGTTGATGGCATCTGGTATTCTTTGTCTCCACCTGGCGAAAAATAAATTATTTGCCTGTTTCTGAACAACGATTTTCGACCAAACAACTTCCAATCGCAAGTTATGTGTACATTTTCAGAATCTTTTACAACGTAAGTATCACAACCATGCATGTTTTTTGTGTTATCTATTGAAATGTGTTTTTTTATTCTTGGGGTTGGGTTTTGGATCTAAGTCACATGCACATAAAATAATTTCCAGGGACACACGGCTTGAGAACAATTAACACTCAAATTAAGCCGCAAACCATTCATCTATCAGACGCACTTTAAGTCAACTGGACATCGGCGGCGAATCATTCCAGAGAAAGTCTTTCGAGTAGGCCATGTATCGATCCACTCGAATCGTTCCCCAAGTAACTACTCTAACGCTAGTGACTTGCAAAGCACTTGGCTTGGGACTCTTGGGCTCATTTCGGGGTGACCAACTGACAGGTCTTTTGTTATTGGCATTCCCAAGTACTGGATCATACGCCCTAGCTATGTGAGTGATTTTGTCTTCCTTTCGTCTCGAGTAGAAAGTTGTTTTTTGATTTTTTTGGGCAGCATGCAGTTGCGTGTCCAGAATAGACAGAGTAAAGATCAGTGCTGTAAGTGAGGTATAACGTTTTGGAACACCGTTTCAAAAGAATTCGACGGCTGGTGTGTCCCAAATAGTTATGAGAAATAGTTACACTTTTGACTTATTTAAGAATTGTCACAAAACACAATGGTAATTTTTTCTTCTGTAAATTCAATCGTTTCGCGGTTAGATTTTTTTTGCTTTCAACCCTGGTGGAGATGTAACTTGAAGTTCGTTTATTGAAACTTAGCTGTCATTTACGTTGTTCCATTTTGTAAAAAAAAACATCCGCCCTACCAAGCCAGTCGTCAAGAGTCGTGTAATTGTACGATAATCGTTATGAGATAAATTATACACAGCCAAGTGGAGTTCAATGTAGATGCGTGAGATTAATTTCGCCCCCACTTTTATAACGTTGGGTTAATATATGTTCTCGGTTGGTGACCAGTGAACAGTTTAAAGGTACTTAATATTCCCAGGAAAAGTTGCATGCATGTTCGTACGTTCTGTCGAGTAACTGAATGTGCAAAACATCACCAATTGGCTAATATGGGCTAATCGATCTATGCAAAATTATGACTCCAAAAGTAAAATCTATGAAGCGTTTTACTGAGAACTGATTGCTGGCGAAAATAATACGAAGTTTTGCAGTAAAGCTCAGAACTGATATAGTGTATAGCATATTGTAATGTAAATAAAGACGGAAGGCCGAGGGTACATAACTTTTAAAAGTAATTATAACGTTTGTTTGTGTCTCAGTTTTCACGAAATATTTTAGCCCTCCCCTAAACGCTGAAATAATACATATGAAGCGAACTACTGCAGATGGCAGACATACAAATCAATAATTCATTTTGATCCGCATTTCTCATGCATCCGATGTTACGCGGTGCAAACTCATGTACAAAGGCAACAATTGCGCTGATATATATCTTCCAAGATTATTGTGACGTAAACATAATCCATTGTTATTACATAGATTCCCAGAGTGTAAGAGTTCAGGGGCATATGGCATTGAAGGATAAGCTGTAAAGGCGGTATTAACATATGTGTATCAAAACAAGAACAGGAGAAGGGTTTGCAATTTCTCTGCTGTGTAAATTTATTCCACAAGAACGTTGCTACGACAGTGGTAGCAACTTATCAGAGCAAAGTCAGTGTAGTGTATGATAAGAAACAATGTAGGCTACAGGCCAAACCGGTTACCAGGCTATTGCAAAACTTAACGATATAGCAAAAATGCCAATGTTTTGTCAAAGCACACTGTAAAAACTCATACTGTTTATGTGTCAAGTTGTATAGTATTGTGTAAAGATAAATTGGTAACTTTATTTGAATAAGAAAGTGTTGATGCTTTATAGGCGAATTCGATTGTTCGAGTAATTCTAGTGCACTAACTGACACTACATCCAATGTATTGGTGTTAACTATTTCATGAAACCATACAATATTTTTATGTAGTTTTCCAATTAGGGCTAAGATTGTTTTAAAACCCTTCATTCTGATACTCGATGCACCGCAGAAGACCGGAACTGGTTTTTCCCATATTAGCGGTTAGAAAAACATACGACCAAGCAAGACTTGTTCTTCAACTGTTTTGAAACACTCTCGCTCCGTTTTCAAGGCACGGCGCCCAGAGGAAAAGCACAAAACTGTCACCGCGAGCTTTGTTTTGAGGGGCCCTGAAGAGCAACAATTTGTCTACAAGAGCTACCCTTTAACGGTGTAACAGGGGCGTTTTGCTCTCGTCACGCACAGGCGTCGTGCCTGTTGTTGTAGAGTAACATATGGCCGCAGCGACAGAGTCTAGCACCAAACAAGCTTGTCCCCACTGCCAAGCCAGTCTCCCTAACGGCCATGCAAGCACAGTTCAAAACGGTGACGTAAAGCATTCTGATAGCAAGGGTACTGAAAACGGAAAGGTTACATCCAAGTGGACAGAAGAGTTGAACTGTCTGTGCAGCTGCAAAAACGGACGACGGAAAAGCCAGGTTGCCTGCGAGCAGAGCGACAAGAAAATATCCGAGAACAGCAGTGATTTGAATTGTACGAAGACGGATGTTACAAAGGACGCAGGTAATACAAAAGCTTGCTTCAGAGTTTAGACAGGGCATGTTATGATTCGTTTGAATAAGCGAATCCACTTTTTTGTATTGTTATTGTGAAAAGTTTTGCACGGCTGGCGGATTGACTACACAGCAAAGAAAAATAACGTTTCATGTCTTTAACCGATCTCAGTCTATAAACATACTAGTATGTAGGGTGTTTCCAAAAAAATGAACGTTATACCGCCAATCTTGCAGCCATGTCGTATTAGTGGTACTCCGTTATAGGCTACTGTTCTGTACAACAAGTATAGAGCAGGTAGTTACTGCTGTGTTTCTATCTATGTAACCATAAAGCTGATTACTCAAGTGTTTCCTGAAATATTTTAATGAGATTTTTAGTTTACAATAAAACTTGGGGTCAATCAATATATTGGGGATGAAATATTTTTCAATTGTTTGCTTTGAGAGGGGAAACTGAAGTACGCTATCAAGCACCATTGGACAATTTATTGTCTCAAAATCATCGACAACAGGCAATCAATTACCATTGTGATATCACAAAGCTTGAGCTTCGTTGAGCTTGTTGTGCAACAGACGTGGCAGAATAGTTGTTTGTTTAGAGGAGTTTTTTCGCAAACGTGGCATTAGAGATTGATTGATTGAATTTAGAGCACTAAATTTAATTCGAATGGATTAGTGGTAATTATCTGACAGCATAATAACCGGTCATGATTATACCATGCATATGTTGCGTTGTTATTTGTATTATTTAAATTTGCCGTGCAACATGCACATGATTAGCATACCATATGTTGTGTATGTATTAGGGCCATGCCCTTCACGGCCTTACGAGGCAACAAATATGTTAAACAGTACGGGGACGAGGGGTTAAACTGGTCAAAATTATTTGCTGATTCAATAAACTACAGTAAAGCTACAAATCTGAGGTTTAACAGCGCGATGTCATGCAATGGTTTTATGTGTAAACTGTTACAGACACCGGAACCCCGAATAAAAAAGACAAGAAAAAAAGCCGAACTTTGGAAAAGAGTTACACGTTGCCAACTCAACTTAACGGAGTGGTCGGACTGAAAAGAAATCAGCGTCATCTGTTTAAAGGGAAGATGGAAATCTTGGATGAAAATGAGCCTGCTAACGTGCTCGGGGAATTACCTTGCGACGTTAAATGTCCAGGAAACGTCCGCCATCAGAAAAAGAATGAAAAACAGAGCAATTTACCTCAAATAACTGCGAAGGTTAGTTATGATAAGTTTTGTAAGCTGCATACAGATGGCCACTGTTTCGACCTAAAAGGTATCAAAAGGGGAGTTAGTTGCAATTGTGGACGATCTTGCCGACCAAACGGCCAGGCAAAGACTCCCACTTCGTGGTGACTATACAATCACCGTTATCCGTTGGGCACCTACTAGGTGAAAACAAGGTGGAAACACTATGGTCAAGCCAAAGCTAAACCAATAGTGCCGATTCCTTTCTCAATAAACCATTAACGGCTCCATGCCTTTTTATAGGATTGATGATACGAAGTGTTTATATAGCCTTGGATAATACTTAAATTATGGTTGTTTAAATTTTGTTCTTTGATACTTCACAGTTTCATAAAATCATTTTATTTCTTTGTGAAGCAGACGAGTCCTCGTTATATGGTTTCTGTATGTCCGAATCACGACGGACGAAACGGCGGAGAAACACTTGAAGCAGTTTTGTATTGTGGCCCTTGCGTTCAATCCGTCTGTTATAAATGTGCGTTTGAGAAGCATAAAGATCATAATGTGTCACCCATCCCTGTCGCAGCAGAATCTATACGAGTGAGTAACTGTATATATATGTTGTTTCAGTTTTTGCCGTGCCACGTAGCTTTTAAAACCTCTAACGAAATAATTGCTGGTGCTGCCTGGGGTGTTTTTCTTGTGCATTCAGACCGAGCTGAGAAAAAATTATTTTTTCGCTAACAGTTTGCTGGTCCCATTTGAACTCGGTCAAACCTAAGTTGTAAGCCAAAGATTTCGCCAATCAAGTCTTATTGTTGCTTAACTTATCACGACTGAACAAAACTTTAACCAAAAGACTACATCAAACATTTATCATGCTTGCTTTTCCCTTCTCTTTATAAATTCGATAATTGCATGGATTTTATTTTCCAGGTGAACTTGGCTGAACGAAAGCGTAAGATTGAAAACACTATCTCACAAATGAGAGCGAAGAGAAAGTCGGTCGAGGTTGGTAACGAACAGTCATATAGTAATATGGGCATCCGAGACAATATTACAAACTTGCCAAGTCGGCACTATTTTGTTCCTAACTGAATTCAGTTCGTCATAGACATAAGACTGATACGGTATATGTAATAATAAGTTGTTCCTGAAGGTCACTTGTTGTTTTTAACAAAAAAAGACACTATAGTTTTATAAAGAAAAATACCTGTAGCAGAAAATAAAATGGATAAGCATACATCAAAGGGAAGCCCAGTGGGCTGCCTTACCCCGTCTGGTTTGTAGTGCCTGTAGCAATGTTAATCCAACTTGGGAGCGCGTGCGTTTGTGTGTCCAGTTGGTCACTTTAACAGATAAAGGAGATGACCACCACTTGCGACCTGTTTGTTGTCGTGTTGAGTGCCGGAAAGTGTTTAACGGTCATTTAGCAACGCCAGCACGTGATCGATATTTTGTGAAGTAAAGAATGAAATGTTTTCAACTGACAAAAATAAAACAATTGCCAAACGCTTTTTTACTAAAATATTTGTGCATAAATTGTTACTGAAAACAAATAAAGTTTGCTAGGAGGGCAGTTATATTCCGCAATATATTTGTGCATATTTTAACGTTTTTTAACACGTCTTTTTTATAAGATTTAGATCCCTTTGAAGATACGACACACATAAATAATCACATATTTGCTATGTGTTGCAAAAATACCAAACGTTTGAAGCCATTTTACTGAACCGGACAAAAAAATATCTCATTTCAAGATTTTGCACCTGCATTTCCACTCCATCAAATAGAAATCACATTTAATATTCACACTGGTTCGCACGGTCCCGACTACTTAAAATTGGAGCTAAAAGCCACAGCCAAAAATAGCACACAGTGTTTTAGATGGCGCCGAAAATGCCTCCGCCTGAATTAGCGGTGATTATTTGGGGTTTAACATGCTCGTATATGCCAAGCCGCCCCTCGTATTAGCTCCTTGAGTTATTATCCGGCCGACGAGCACCACTCGCCAGCTGCTGGTGGAGTTTTAGTCGCACTCTCAAGAAACAAACCGCAACCTCATATCCACTAAATCCAGCAGCACATTTTGCTAAATTCGCACCCAAGATTGTAATTTGTAAACAAATATTTGTTTTACTAAAGGTTATCGGTTTTGAAAAGATTTTAGATAACCTGCTTCCGGAGTCGGAGTATGTTTTAAGCTTCAACGAGTGCGCAATTTAGTAACATTATTTATTTTATTATATACTGTATACGCAGAAACGATGCTATTGCATACCATAATAGTTACACGGTAATCGAAACGATTTTATTTTTGAATATTTGAGTAAAAAGGGTGATGTTGTGTGATGAAACTTTCTTCTTGAGTTTTCTAATGCTATCAAAAGTCCCTGATTCGAACCATGTTCTTTTATCCAAGACGAGCAACGAGGAATCACTCCAACGTATCCACGCACAGTTTGAACAAGTTATCCAGAGAATTCGGAAGAAAGAAGAAGAGGTGACGGCGGAACTGAACAAACTCAAGCAAAAGAGGATCAACCTGATCTACGGCATCCAGAACCAACAGGAAACCACGTGGGGACAAATTGATGCAGTATTAAAGACCCACGATGACGTCAAAATGTTAGAGGTGGGTGTAAGTTGTGTTGAAAGCTGTTGTTTTTGCTGCTACAGTTACAAGTACACTTGACTTTTCGAAACAATTTTAATGCACGAGCTTTCGCGAGCTACTTTACTCGCTTCCTCCTGGGCCACGCTGAATTTCAGTTGTTTTTTTGCCGTATAACTAATCTCTCCTGGTTACATTGGTCACATAGTACATTGAACAAGAACATATTGTATGTGATAAAATTATTGAATTAAATTTACTAAACGCTTGTATTGAGTGGTGACAATTGTTTTGTTTTTTTCTTCCAGGAATACAACGGACTAACCATCGTGTAAGTATCTTCTTTTCATTGGTATTTTTTTAAAGACTTATACCAGGGCTTCCAAAACAGGGGAGTCGTAAAGAGTACACCCATGTCATACAGAATACCCACAAATACGCCAACACGCACATATGTTTTGACAATAGGCCCATGAAATTCAGTCTTTTAAATGAATTGCAGTAAAATAAATATATTTGAAGCAGATGACTGTCAAAGACAAAGGGTAGCGGAAAACTATTATTAATTTATGATTATTCGAGTATCGAGCAAAAAAGTTTGGGAAACCGATCAATGCGATGCACCCAGATAGGAAATTTTAGAAAACTTTCACAGTAGTAAACACCTCCCCTACGCGCTTAACTTCGAGACGCGGCTGTGAAGTGGACAATCAAGACGTTCTAGAGAGCATTGTAACGTCACAAACGACCGTACTTGAAGGCTGTACCAGCCCAAGGATGCGGTTGTTGCGTCACAAACCCTAAGACAATGCTGAGAGCGTTGTATCGCCTTTGCGAGTAACAACGTCAAGTTCGTTAAAGTTGTGAATCACTTTTCCACCGGTCATGGGAGGTTTTATGCAACGATTTATGTGCCTTCAGAGAAACTACTTTGTTTGATAACGCTATACAGCCACAGTATTTTGTCAGTTATTTGTTGAAAATTATTCAAAATTCTATGAATCTTGGGCGCCAAGCAGAGTAACTCCTGAACACTTTAATTTTTGTTACAGTGATTTCAAAGACCCAACTGCCAACGACATTAGTGCAACCTCGCCGCAGGAGGGCGCTGACGGGTACCCTTTGCATGGGACAGTCCCCAAACCGAGCCTCGACCTCAACGCAGTCCAGGACGAGATTGAAAAGATTCGTCTAAATGGCTGTGAAGTTGACAGTACCTTTGACGGAAATGACGTTGTAATTTCAAACGGAATCACGCCAAGGTCAGTTGTGCCGATTTGTAGTCAAGATTTATGTTGGTATTTAGGGAATGTCCTGTTGTTGCTTCCTAGGTTATCCAAATTGAGTGTTTCAAAATGATTAAAAAAAACACTTCTTGCGCGAAATCGAGAAATTGTTTAGCTAGCCTATAATAATTAAGTGAAACGTCTGCTGCAACTACAAAGGCGTTTTGTGGCCATGTAGCCTATAGTAGTGATGCGTAAGAATGACCATGATGTCGAGAGTATTTTTGTTATTACTAATACAACCGACCTTCCGCCATAACAAGTAACGTAGATTGTATTCAACCAACGTTTCGTTCGTCTGCATGGTAACCAGAAGTTCGGTTACGTTGATAACTACACTATGCCTGGTAAGGCAGCAACAACAGTGCAATATATTTCGTCATGTTCAGACAAATCAAGAAGAGATTCTCCTTTAAGTTGGACGCCAACACTGCACACAACGCCTTGCGTGTCTCATCCAACTACTCAACCGTGGAATATATCGGTTCGGAAAGAAACGGTGTAACTACCAAGCAAAGCCACCCCTCCCTCGCATCATTATCGGGCGGGTACGACGATAAGAAATATAACAAATAAGCAGTGGTTTCCAAACTTTTATGATTAGGCGATGCACTCATCCCTAACAAAATGTCGTAACGCCGCACCTGAAAAATCTTGACCTTTTTCAGAGTTATAGATTACTTATATTACTGGCCGTTTTTTTAGGGACGGATGCGCCAGTATAATACGATTATTCGACAGTTTGTGGAAACAGCCTAAAAATTTGTCCAAAACTTTAGAGTATGTTTGTGAGGCTCCTAGTAACATTAAGACGACTCACCATTTGGGAATCTTTGCTCCAAAGATAAAAAACCCTACTCAACGCTATATGTACAAAATAAGGTTCCAATTGTTGTGAATAACTTTATACCAAAGATTTTGTATTTCTTACAAAATTGAAGCCTTTGTTTGCTCTGTATGGTTGTTAACTTTCAAACTTCTTGTTTTGGTAGCAATCCGTACCAAACTAAACCGTACGGAGCAAACAACCTCAACGCCATGAACGGTCGAATGAAACGAGCACAATTTTCCACTGTACTTGGGGATTCCTCCATAACCCAGGTGAGTGGGGCACGAGTTCTACCGTAGTTACTGATGAATACTGGAGCAGAAACCTATATTACATGAATGTTATGCTGCAGTTTGTAGCTTCTGTCGTATATTTAAAAAAAGTGATTCTGTCGTAGTTTTTAATAAAAGCTTTTTTTCGGACTTACACAATGCACATACTTACCTACAGTATAGAACCACATACATCAACCAAATTATGCAGCAACTATATGTCATGTTGTCACAGGGTAAGCAATACTGGGAAGTATCAGTTAACAGGAGTATGGAATACCGACTTGGTGTAGCGTACAAACACATGCAGGGAACCCGGACTTTAGCCGACGAACACAATTCATGGGCTTTATGTCTCACCTATCCTGACAGGTAAATGACGTAGTATATATAACCTAATCTCTGACGCATATAGTTTTATGCTAAATTAATATTGAAATAACGCCAATGACAACAAGGTACCTAATTTAATCCGCGCCTACGCAGGTTTTCTGCCATCCACAAGCATCATAAGGAATACATCTTCGTTCCGACGCACGCTGCGAACCATGCAACCAAGGTGATACGGATTGGAATATTCCTCGATTACGAGAGAGGGGTTCTCTCGTTTTATAATGCAAGTACCGCGGCGGAGAAACGACATCTCTACACTTTTCGGACGTTTTTTAATAGGCCGGTTTGGCCCTTGCTATCGCTGAGACAAGGAAAACTACAGTTGCTTACAGGTCTACCTGTGCCAAGAAACCTGGTTTGGAAAACAAGGTGATAGCAAAGAAAGGCGCAACACATTTGTCATGGTCTTTGCCGATTGTTCAAGAACAAACACCAACGTATAATTCCTGCAACCTATTTTGGTCATTGTTCAATGCTATTTCATAATCTGTGACGCCATGTGGTAACAAAAAGCGATCAAGTATAGTTTTGGTGACGTGGCATATACTGTATTCGACTAATCGTATAATTGCTACCTCAGAAAATTGCGATGTTTTTTTTTTTATTCTGTATCACTTAATTGTCCGGTTTATTTTAAACTGTTGTTTTTTGTACCAAACTTTTGTATTGCGATTAAATATTTTTATAAGCGTTTACGAGCGGAGAACTGTACTTGTCACGTAACAATGCCTGCGAAAGACATGTTTAGTCAGAACTTTGAGGCAGTTCAGAACAAACTTGAATAGTTGTTGTATCGTATCACTGTCCAACTGAGAACAGAAAGAACTTGCGAACCAAAGAAAATGGCCAAAGAAAAAGTCCGTTTAGATGAGTCACCCCCAAATCGGCCCAGATGAAAAAGGGTCGTCAGTTTCGTCATTGTTGGCTGTAGAACTTTCGTCAGGGTCGCCAAAAACTGTACGTTCAGGTACAATTTGAAAATCGTCGCCTGAAACAAGAAGAGTTTGGTGAAAATGAACGTGAAAAGGGAATTGTAAAGAGCCTTACCTTCCGTTTTCCTCAGCTTAATCTTCTTTTCGTTTGTCATCGGCGTTTGCTTGTCTGCAACTGACAACAGTTAATTTATAACTTTCACGCAGTGTAGTGGTGCATTAAGTTTTAACTGTTCATCTGGAATATGCGTCTCTTTTACCCTCTATTATACACGGCAAACACATGTAGAAAAAAAATATGACACAAACAAAAAACAACCTGGCTGTTCCTGTAGATTTAGCAATTTCACTGAAAACGAAAAGTGACGCTTATATTATGTTCCTGGATCGATAAAGAGTCAAAAGAATACCTTTCAAAATAGGTTCTGCAACTCCAAACATGTGTTGCTTGATGTAAAAAGCGTGTAACTGGCTCTTTGCACACTAAAGTATCATTAAGCTAGTACATACGTTACTTTCTTGAGGTACCTGTAAGATTTGGTACTGGTGTGATTGGTGTCCAAGTTGGGGTCAAAAGGTTGTTAACTATTGCACAATTTCTGGGGTTTTGCTGATTGTGGCTAAACGGTGTTCCTGGTACATTTTGATCAAGAAGTGTGGAGTTAGACCCTGTAAAAAGTTCAAATGATAAATTACAATGAAATCACCGTAGAAAGTTACCTATTTCTTTCATTCGTTGGTCATGGGTTTGTTTTAAGTGGCACAAATATATTTTGAGCTAGAATTGGCAGAAATCTTTACTTTCTGTTTTGAGTTTCTTTAAACGGGTTTGAAATACTGTGCAACTAGGTGGCGCAACTGCACAAAAACACGCATCTTCGTGATACTGGCTTTGTCCAGTTTTGAATGAAATTCCATATTTGACCAATATAAATTGGTTCAAGATAGCGCGTCAACTTTGTGCACAGGAGCAGTGCAGCAATTCAAAACCATTGCATATGAAATAAACTCATATTTGTATACGTCATTCAGTTCATAACAACCCATACAAATAAACATGGCGACTACATTTTTAAACTCAGTTTCTCTCACGAGGAGTTACAAGTTGTGGTGTTTCACCATTTCCAAGCACAGAATGAGGTTGGTTTTCCGACAACAACCGAGGCGTGCACGGCACAAACTGAAACGGCGATCCCACTGAAGACCTTTCATTAGCAATCACTATATTTGCCGCCATGTTACCGTATTGCACAAGCAAAATTCTGATACAGCATGCAAAGCTTCTTCACAAACAACTTTACCAATGGCGTGAACCCGTGAACAATTATTGTGATGTCATAATGGAATCTTTTTTCAATAGAGGGTAAAATGTTATTAAACTTATTGGGGAATTGTGTTATCTTAGAGCTTTATTAGCAAAAATTGGACAATCTACACACAAAATACTTCCCAAAACAAAACAATCTGTTTCAGTCCACGTGTGCAAGAATTAACAGTTAAATCTTATGTAATTACTTGTTGCCTGTAATCATATTACCGCCCACTTTTGTTTGCACGACCTTTAAATATCTCAGGGCGCGTGTACCCCCGGAGAGGAGTGCTAAAAACCGCATTGTTTGGCAACTCCAGTCTATTGTGTGACAGCGCTTTTGAAACAGCCCTCGCCAAGCTTGTTGAAGGCTTTGTATGGTGAATTCGACACACAGAAGGCTGATCCTAATATGTTGGGCACGAAATCGGATAGCTATGTGTGCGGGAGTTTGTAGCAGAGCTTAAATGGATTACGTGCACCAGCAAAGTTTGAACAAGGGCATTTACACTGACCAGCCTCAGGATATAGTTAATTTTACGACTATTTGCTAGGCCTCATGTATAAACTGCCAACGGAAAGTTGTGTTCTTGGTTTTATAACCAATATCAAGAAAAAACAAGGTTTATACTTGTTGTCACAGCAGTATTTATAAACGAAAATGCAATTGATTTGCATGGTGATAAATAATCTGCTTTTAAACTGCAATTCAAAGGTTTTGTTTTGATAAACTTACTGTTGTATAAACAGCTTAAGCTATTGAAAACCTTTTGATGTGTCACAGACTGAGAAGAAAGCAGGAAAAACAGCATAGGTTGCAAACATGGCTTCAGCGTGTTTAGGAACTTTCGGTGACTTTAAATACACTCATAGCAGTGGGAAAAAGACGCCACCGGCTCCAGAAACAGTTTGGGTATCCAGGCCTTACGACCCTTTGGATACGAGGGACTCGGCGCCTGTACCAAGACATAAGACCATTGACACACCAAGGTCACCAAGTGACCTTTCACCTGAATGGGTGAGATTTGAATCAAGTTTGTAGCCAAGATTCTGCATGTGATTGAACTAATGTTTCGCATTGAATGGTATAAGATATAGATTGGAGCGACTTCAGACTGATAAGCAAGGCGCCAATAATATAAATTTTGTGAGCTTCAATAATTGAAATTGTGAAAACGATTGTTGTATGTTGATTCTGACACACATATATTTTTCCGTACAGCTGCCCCAACATCAACGATCTCTTCGAGAAATGAGTCGGCGAAAAGAGGAGACCAACACGTATCCTTCTCTGCGCACCACCCGTTGTGAAGATTGGTCCACTTTAAGAGAAATGCTGCCCTCCCGTGGACGCCCAAAGCGGATCGAACACCCAAAATGGGGCACCGGACTAGGCCCAGCCCCTGATATGGTTCCGAAATCTGGAAATCGTCACCCTATTATCACAAGTGCCATGTCAAGGTAAAAGACGACGCAGCAAAGCTTTTTTTTGAATACTTTCTCATATATTGTGACGTTAGTTTCGAATTGTCCACAAAAGTTCAATTGACTCAAACAAACCAAACATTCAAATTGCCCACAAGCTTCCTCCAACTAAAACAAATTTTAAACCGTGCTATTTGTCTGATTCCAGGTACGTAGACGAGATGAACTTGACTCACCGCCAATTCAAGATGTATTAAGAGTGCAGTTTAGTTAGAAATTAAAATATTTCGTGCCAAATTCTTCATGTTTTCACTTGTCCTGTTCACAGTTTATAATGTAATGCCATTTACGTAATTAGCGTTGTTTAGCTGTAATTATGCCGCACTTGGAATAAAGTTGTTGTACAAGATATTTGATTGTGTGAGCTGCACACATGGTCTGTTTCGACCCATCAGTGCAGTTTGGTTTAACTATTGCGCGGACGATTTTGACCGCCAAGACTATTATATTGTGATTATATACATTTCAATCCCTGTCATTTGTTTGGCACCAAACTAAGTCCATGGGGTTTCATGTCTTTATTTTCTATTTGTGGTTTTCGTGGTAGTTGGCTGGCATACATACGTAATGTCAACACAAATTGGCGTTCACCGGAAATTACAGGTTTCGCAATCCCGATTAAGCAAAAGTGATTTGAACACAAACAATTCATTCAAATTTCACACAAAATTGCCTTAATCACTGCCCTTATAAAATGCAAAACTTCGTAAGACAAACATTGACACACTGGTTATCTTCTAAAGCAATTCCTCCCATTTGGAGTCGAAACTTAAAAAGAGAAGCAGCTAATCACGTGATGATGGGTACCGAGTACGTATTGTACACTAAGCAACAAAGCTATGAAAAAAGGCAAGAGCTGCATACGGGAATAAACAGCTTTAGGTTATGAAGGCTTCGAGTTAAAGTAATCTAACTTGTCAAGTAACAGTGAAATTACACACACACTGTCAAAAACACATGAAACAACCAATTTTGAAGAAACGCGCATTGAAGAACGGTTTATATAGACATAGAAAACAATTGAAGTATTTTCACATTAAGATTGACAAACATCTACACTAACAACGAAAGACACACACATATGATTAGATCTGTTAAGATATTAAATCTGCAACTTTATCAACGATACGACTGAACTCTGAAGCGGACAGAGCATCCTTGGCAAGTAACTTAATTAAGTGTTCTTCGGTCATTGTTTCGTACAATTGAGGCTGCAGAAAAGCATGACCAGCCAGCTCACAAACCGCGACATTCAAATCGTTCTCCGTCTTGGCTCCGGTGACCTTGCGACGTGGCCAGAGAAATATACGCACCGCGTCGAACGCTTTGGTGTCATCAGAGGCACAAGAACATTCTGCAAATTTAGGCCTACTTTACTGCACTGCGTACTTTGTTTGTTTTAATGGGAAAGCAAAGTGTACTGTATTTATTATTTCAGTGAAATGAGAATCAAAGACAATGAATTTCGCCCATTATCCGACTTTTTAACCTTGGAAACACATATCTTCTTTAAAGCTCTGCGTATTTTTGCGATTTCAATGGGAAAGTTCCATAATATTTCGCATTTAACTTTTTTTTTGTAATTTCCATTTTGCATTATCAGTATCAGAGACCCATGAATTTAGATAGTATGTGACTGATGTTAACTCTTCCTGTTCTATAAACGTAGAACAGGAAGAGTCTAAAAACGTTGTGACCATGGAGTTACAATGGAGAATGATTACGGGATGCCGTTAACAGGAACTTATCAGCATGAAGTGCTTACGAATAGAATAGATTCGTCCACACACTATAAGATATAATCACATATAATTAACCTGGAAGTATTTTGGGAGCTTTAGTGATGAACATATTGTGGGCAATGTCCTCCTGTACAAAGTAGTCTGTAATCAGATGAACTTGAGTGGAGGTTGATGAAACTTCAGCTGAAGATAAAACCTGGTTTGGAACAAAAAAAAGAACTCTGTGAGCTGAATACAAATTGCCACTGTTTTATTGTATAAAGTCTCATCAGTGCAGCTTGGTGTTACTATGGACGATCGTGCCAACCATGCAGCCAAAAAAAGGACATTTTTGGCATGCGTTTTTGCTGCAACCAAGTATTTTTTTCTTATTGGTCTTATTCTTGTGTATGTTGCACAAAGGCGTAACAGACATATGCAGGAGTTTTTGCAGAATGAGTATAAACGATCCCAGGAGACTACTATGGGAATCACTGCTATAATCTAACCATACCACAGGGAAGATATGTTGGTTATTTAAAGTAGTACAACATATTTGCACTTACTTGGAACATTATAGCTGGCATGTGTGGGAGATGGCAAACAAAACATTGCTTTGTGAGTGCTTGAAATTGATGGTCATTTCTTTGCACTATCAACTCGTTACTGACACAACCCTGGCTTCCTTCTGTAGAACCTGTACAATAACCCTTGTTAATATAGCAATTAACAGCTTTACTACAACTCCAGCCTGTTAAAATTTGCCACCTTAAAACAAAACAAGTTATTTACACCCATTGATAAATCTAGTTCATTCTGGAACATAACATGTTACATTTTTAAGATATTATTTTGGATGCTGTTTTTTTGACAATAAAGTTAAAAAATATTGATTTTATATCCTTGTACAAGATGATTTGGGTAAAAAGATCTTTTCTTGAGTCATACCATTGATCATCACTACCTCAATTTACGAGTCTTACCGTAAGTAAAAAAGTTTAGTGATCCCTGTTCTAGAATCCAGACAATAAAGAAAGGTTAAAAGGTGAAGTTTAGGAAAGTAAATTGTTACGCAAATGAATACCTTCATGGTCATTTGCAATGTTGAAGTAATAGCAATGCAGGTGAAGATGGTTAACAGATGCATTTGCACACATTCCATTAAAAACCACAAAAAAGTTGGACTGTGAACTGAGGCATTGGATTTCTATTCCAAGCTGTATGGCATGGCTAGTCAAGACTTGTGGCCTAAAAATGTATTCTTTTCAAACCCGTATATTGGTGTTCATAAAAATAATATTGTTAATATTAAAAAAAACAGCATCAACAATCTTTTTACAAATTTTAGATCATAACCGTATGGTCAAAGCATAATTGCTTCAGTGTGTATTTGCTATTACCTATAATACACAGAAATGTTAAACAATTTTCTAAATAATGACACATTTCATTTAAATGTTTTTTGATTTAAAGATCCAGCTGATTATAAGAAAAGATTGAAAACCCTGTTAGTATGAAAAAGCATGCAAAGCACCTGCACTCTGTTAGGTTAGGCACCACCAGCACATGTCCAATGGCAAACGGACTAACATTAATAACAATTAAATCCTGAGGCATGCTACCTTCATTTTCATTAATGTCCGACATTGCATTCACAATTGGTATGTCACCATTTTTCTTTATAATCTATAACATTCTGTACAATTGTTAATAGCAGTTTGATGAACATCACCGTATTCAATGGAAATGAGAACTTACCTTCAGGCTAAATTCTAAACCAACAATATTTTCACTATATAACTGATCTATGAAACATACAATAATACACATACATACAATAATTTGACGTGGCTTACAGTGGGTTCAAGACTGTTTAAATAAATTATGCAGTGCCAAGACATTAGTGCAAGTTTGTAAGTTATTAAAAATTTATACATTGATTACTGACTGGTTAATCTGGAGCTGGGCAAAACTGTAATTTAATTAACATTCAGAACGAACAGCAATTGGCTAAAACAAACCTGAAAGAGAATTTCATGCTCTCGAATTTTGGTGAAGTTAAACTTTTTGGAATCAAACGACATGTTAACATTGTGAAATGATTGTGGAGTTCTTCTTTCCAAACGTTGACTATTTAATTGAGCCACATATCCATATTTGCCAGGAATACGTCTGCATTGCGTCTGAATGAATCTTGCATTAGGAAAAGTGTTTGCAACAAAACTATTTACAAATAAATAGGCAAACTCAAATTAATTGCTTTGGTATTGCCCACCATACCTTTAAAATATACTTGCACTGGCCACTATCATGGACATTTTTCCATTTTGAGAGCAAAACTGAATCGAATTTGGATGGCTTTGGACTTGCATGTTTATTTACAAAAAGATCAGAGGTATCATAATGCAACACACTCACAGATGTCATCGCAAAAAAAGCTTAACAGTTGCAAACATTGATATATACAATATCACAATGCCTGTTTACAGAAACAAGCAATTTACTACAGTACTAAACAAACAAGAATGTTACAAATAGCGAAAATAGGTGACTGTCGATCTGTGTATTTTACCACATTTGAATATATCGCTTATCTTAACTGTACACATACAGCTCAACAAAATCACACAAAGAAAGCTAACCGAGTTTACAGCAGAACCCGACACTCTATCCATCTGTTTCCGTTCCCATCGAAACCTGATTTTTCGTAAAACACAGCAGGATCAGCTTCGCAACAGCTGACACACGGCGACGACACACATGTGCTGGTAGCGTCAGTAAACAAACGCATCAATGCGTGAAAAACATTGCGACATATTTTCGAAAATTAATAACAAAATGATTGATAGTACGACAAATCATTTGAAGGGTAAATTACTTAAACTACACACAAAATTTTTTGACCCCACAAGCACGCAGCAAATTTTATTTACACCTTGTAGGTGACAAAGTGCGAAGGGTACAGAAGCTCCACAATAAATGCATTTTTGCATATTATAGAGCACATAAGGAAATAAGGCATTACCCTATTCCACTTTTTTAACATGAATACTTTGTGATGGATATTGATACATTCGGAAATCATCACATTGGGGAATATGGCATTCCCCAATTCCAAAACATTAATTCATGCTTGAATGGGTATCCCGGTAGCAACTTTTCCGCTTGACTTGGCACGCCAAGCTGAGCTTTAAAAGGTATCAAAATACTTGAAAAGCTTTTGTCAACTCAGTGGGCGTTCGGCCCAGAGAAAGGGTAGGCAAACAAACGTGACAAGGTCAAAACATCGCAGAGAAAGCCCTGCCTGCGAGTTACGTGCCGAGTAAATTGAATCAAAGGTGTATTGGCTGCCTGATAAGTAATCTGTATTGATATCTTGTTGAACCAAAATAGAAGGGTGGCGACTTATGGATGGCATACATTCAATATATTGATATAACGCCAGTGACAGTCAGTATGTACACAGCAATAAATCAGTTTGTATAATTTACCTTTCATTTACATGAATTCACGACTTTGAGATGTGCTATGCATAGAGATTGTGATACAGCTTTACAAAATTGCTTTAAAGCTTTAAATATTTAGCTGAGGTTTGGAAATATGCTGTTTTGATAATGTTAATACTGAATATCTATTAGATTTCAGCATTGATTGCATTGCATTTTCCAGTCGCCGTATTTTCTATGAAAACGAAATTTAAACCAAATGATGTTTGATTTTTCAAATCAATATCCGGAAGGGTGATTGTTTTTGATGTCCTACTGTTTCTGTTATAGAAGCAACAGCTCATAGGAAATCTTAGAAAGTGCATCCGTTCTCTAAATTAACGTCATGCCTTCCCATCTCGGTCATGGAATGAACGTCCCCTACCTGGACCGCGGTCCCAAGGCAGTCACCGAATACCACACGCTCACTAATCTCCCGTTCGACATCAAACCTAAGCTAAACTTCCGTTATTCTAACACCCATCGTCCAAACAGCGTCAACTTGCCGTTTTACTCCAAACCTGCCGAAAAAGAGGTCAAAAGTCCACGCGCTTCTTCAACAGGTGAGTTTGGTGAGAACTTGTAATTTAAGAGGGTTTGAGTTTTGAGACCTCTGCAAATAACAGAGACTAACACTTGAAACTGCCTAATTTAAGGCCATTATAAAAGATATCAATTAAACGACAAATTTAAACTACAAATCTGGAATTTTTTTTTCAACCACTATGGCGTATGGTGTTTTGTAGGTTTTAATGCGGAAGTGAACGACGACGAGTTTAAACAGAGCGGTGTCGAATACGCGCGATTTTTGAAGGAGTATGACCGGACATTGGGACCTTCAAATACTTTCCTGGACTCCGACAGGTTTGGAATGTTTTCGACGTGACACTGTAATGTTGCCAAGCATATAAGATCTGGGAATCTAGATTGTTGCTGTTGCTATGTTGATGTCCCACACAACATACAATAATTGTAGCGCAGAACTCACCGCGCAACTGATTTAATTTTACGTTTTATTTGTTACAGCAACACAGGTACTTCCTCATTATGCGTTGCCCATAATCCCACACCTAATTACTATCAATAGATTCCGCCTAAAATTTTTACATTTAATCCACAAACTTATATTTCTACATCTCCAACTCATTGCTGCATGCAGGTACACGCATTCGTACAAACTGCAAGCTCTCAACGTTTCGCCGCGAGGTACAAGATCGGATAAAGAGCCAATGGGAGTCGTAGCTCTCACCAACCGCATCGCTGCCGATCAAAAGGAGTTTGAGAAGAGGATGAAGGTGATTGAGGATCACATGTGGCAGCACAAGCAGGAGGAGAGGGAGCTAAAGAGGGTAGAAGGTGACGTCACAAAGAAGAAGAGAGCAGTGCAGAGGAACATGCGGGAGTTCGAGACGTCCATGAGCAAGAAGATGTTGGATGAGGAGAAACATCTTAATGAGTCACTCCAGAAAGTGAAGAAGATCCGATCGGAGGCTTCTCACGCCAAGGAGGAAAGAACGAAACAGAGGATCACAAAAGGACATTCCGACCTCCAGCAGATGAAAGATAAATTGAGGAAGAACACCCTGATCGTCACTGATGCAGAACGTCAGTATCGGACAAAAATGACTGAACTTGAACTCCGAAAGAGCCAGATTAGGAAAATGACGCAGGAGTTTGAGGATCGGTTGAAGAGAAAAGAGAATGAGACATTTCATCTTTCTCAGGAGCTCTCGAACCTCGCGATGCAGATGAATCTCGAATCGCTGAAAGGCAAAGTTGCCGACGCCGAGTTTAAGCGACAGGAGCGAGTACAAGCGCAGAAATACATCACCGAGAATCGACAACACGAAGCCGACTTGGGAAAGAAACTAAGCAAGACTGACGGCATCAGCAGATCTTCCGAGAACCGCAGAAGACAGGCGAGTGCAGTTCTTGCTATCAACAAATCCCACTTATTGGAAAGAAGTCGGGAGGGCGATAGACGCGTCACAGATAACCGAAACCTAGTTGAAAGCAACATAGCAGCTCAGAAGAAGCTCCAAGAAGCCGCGGAAGCTGCAGAACTGGATAAGCAGCGAAAAGAATATCAACGCAACGTCCAAGCTCATGTGGTGCGGAAACAGGTTTCGTTGAGGAAGACGCAGAGCGCGGTTAGGGAGAACAACCATAAGCGGCAAAACACTTGGGAAAAGGCATTTGATCAAAACTACCGTGAATTCGTGCAACGTCGGAACAAGGATCTCCTACGCACATTTACACGCATCGTGCAACACGACAATGAGATGGAACACCAGCTGTATCAGAAGTGCCGCCAGAACGAACACGGCCGGAAGAGTTTGGAGCAGACCGCACAGAAGTTAGAACAACAGCTGATGCGGACGAAAGCAAGAAATACAGGGAAGATCAGGGAATGTGTGTCGGAGGTCGACAAGAAGGAAAAAGATATTGGGAAAAAGGTGATCAGAGCCAAAGCGCAGGTCGTGAGCGCTCAGAACCAGAGGAGCACCGCGGAATGGATGTTGAGGAAGTTCAGAGGAGCCGCAAATGAAACCCAACATGTCCAGAACGAGCTGCAGCGCGAGAACAAGCGACTTGCCAAGCTGGGAGCTCGCAATGACACTTACCTCGAGCAGCAAGCTGTCCCTGTCATGTGATGATGGTATTTGCAAAGGGTTTGTGTAAATACGGCACCAAAACTTTACAGTGGCTTGTGATGTTGGGAATGCTTAATAACTTAGGGAATTTTATAATTCTTCCAATTGAACCCAATGTGTTCCTACTGTATTGTTTACCTAAATTATGTCAAAAGCTTTTGTGTTATTTAAGTACCTTGTGTAAACCAATGTTGAATCGTGAATATGATATTTTCTAAATGTTGTAACTTTAAATATGGATTTCTACAATTTTGTATTATTGGTTATTTGTACCGCATTTTGCTTCCATAAAAATCCTCAAATTACATTGGATCCCTAAAGCTGATTTGAGCTTATGCATTGCGTAATTGCCTCAATTTCTTCGCTAACATTCCTCATTCCTTTTTTACCTGTTTTGTAATTTACTTGACACTGTGATTCTGCCAGACAAATCAGGATAATTTACCGCTTTTTGTCCATAGCCCTTTTTACCTATCTTTATCTGCAACAGCTTAATACGCATCCTCCTTGCTTGCTGTGCCATTTCGAAGCATCCTCGATTGCCCGTAATTGTTTTTCTTTAGAACTTTTGCGATGAGTATCCGCTTGTAATGGCTGGAGAATATATTTGATCTCAAAATTTTTATGTGTTTTTTTTTTACCCCACTGCATGAACCCAGCATATCACGAATCCTGATCAGGTTTTCTTCTTGGTATATGGGTCGGGCGCTCGACCGATGTTGGGTCCATGTTTATCGAACAGCAAACTATAGCGCAGTTTCTTGCTGGGCCACGTGGAAAGGTAAAAAAGACGTTTAACAAAGCGCAGCCAACTACACAGTTCCACACGAAATCTGGGCTACGAAAATTTCAACCGCCTTTTTAACGGAGTAAGAGTTTGGTCACCCACCTACCTGAACATCGGCTGATTTTGAACGGAATCTCTTCCAAAACTGCAACTGATGCAACCAAACTAATCCTCCACAGTTGAGATTTTCTCAACAAAAACGCTCAAAAATTACTGTAGGTGGGAATTTATAGCTGTGTTAGTTGTTCTGATGCAAATCCAATTAAAGATCTTTTAGGTTTGGCTACGGTCTCTCTCCAAAAAGGCCTTTGCATTCCTAATGGTACATTGTTTGTGTATACCCAATAGTCAGTAATTTGTCAGTCAGTAAGCTGCATGAAATCAAGTTCCATTAAACAAAGGCGAGCGAATAAGTAAAATTTAAAATTCGCTTTTGCTTACGTCCAACCTACTTCTGAGTCACGACAACGTAGTGCAGATATTAGTTTTATTTCAAGAAACAGCAACCTTGCCATTTACTTCGAAAAACGGGCATTAGGCTGGCTCTTTAGCGCCAACGCGCGACCGAAACCAATAGAAAAGCATCACCGCAAACGATATGGTGGCTGAACATATCCCAAGCACGAAGACGACGCGGGAAGCTCCTGTAAAGGGAAACCAATCGCATATTCTCTGAACTACTGTAATATGGATTGTAGGAATGTTTTGTAAGTTACATATATGATATTACCTATCACGAGGTTATAAATTTACAACAAGTACACGTAGTTTCGCTTCCAGAAGCTGCGAATGAAACTCATTTATACAATGAAAAACAATTACGTGTTAGAAAACGTCCGAAAAAATGTATTAAAGGAGCACTTACGTTCCAGCTCCAATTGCGGATGAGAAGGACGCTGGTTTTCCGGAACGTCTTCTTTGTCCGTAAACAGAACAACGTTGCCCGGTTGCCCGTCGACGTGAAGTTTTTCATACCTCAGACCCTTTGACCCGAGAAATATGTTTATCGGACCAATAAACGTGCGGGTGACGTCATCCGTAATGACGTTCGTATGATTGGATGATCGCTTTCTTCGCAGTTTGCAATACAGAACGTTTGGATTTTGCTCGCATTGCTGGAAAGAAAAACGGCAAAGATTTGTTAGTTCGAAATGTTAAAATTAATATCTGGATATTTAATAGTGAAACATTTTACGATAATTTGACTAGTTTTAAATTGCAACTTTATATGTTTATTGAGATGAAAGTTTGTGATCAGTTTGTCATGATGTAATAGTCATGGACATTGTTAGAGACGGATATGTTTTCAGTTTTCTGTTCGGTATTGGTACAAACCAAGGAAAATCGACGGGTCACGATCACTTTTATAGTTCTAAATTAAAACTTATGTTTTTTTGTTAGTTAGCGTGCATCGTCTCTGTTTAAAATTTGTGAAAAACGTTTACCTGTAATTCGTCAACGTGACAAAGTTGCAAGGTTGCGTGGAGGTAAATGAGGTCACACTTCGCTGCTTTCGGAACTTGAAATGATAAGCAAACCGAATGAGGGGAAGTAGTTTGTCCGGACCGCAACGAAAACTTGAAACCTGGGTTCTGTGGACAACTGCAACAATATAAGTAAAAATTATTTGTTGGAAATTTAGATGTTTACTTAGGAAGCCGCTTGGCTAAAGGATTGCTTTATTATAATCCAGGTCATAATAGAGGGTTTACATAACAGTATCAAAGGCTATTATGCACATTGATTAGCATTTTATGTTTGTATGATTTTTCCCTTCACAAAATTGTCCGTGTCGCTTGGCGAGCATCAGCTTTTATGACCGATACTTCCACCAAACTCAGCAGCTGCGGCGTTACGACATTCAGGCAAATAAAATTGCAAACCATTAATTACCCGGACTGTTCTGGAACCATGGTCGCAAATCCTGGCATCCACGCATTAGGAGAACAAGACAGGAACAACTCAGCAACAGTCACCACAAGGAACGCCTCACTGACAGAAACCTGCAAGAAAAATCCAAGTCAAAATTATGAAGTGTTGTGTACAAGCATGGTCGGATTGGAACTACAGAACCTTCGAAACTTCACGACGACAATGGACAGTGTAACAAGGTTAGCGGTTGTTTACGGCACGCACGAGCTTTAGATATGTGGTTTTGAATTTACCAAATCTATTACATTGCTCGTCATGTTATCATGTTATAGTTGTACGCATTGTTAGTGCTGTGATTAAAATCTATTTTCAGATTATTGGTACATATTTTTATAGTTCACACAAAAATGTTAGAACACAAAATATTAGTTTCATAAAGGTTACCGACCACTGGGTTGGACATTCCCACCTGTTCAGTATTAACGCCGATCTTCACGTGGATGATATCACCTATGGTATAAACAGCTTCGTCCAAAACTTCATACAAAGTAGGACAGGATGAGGGACAGGAGGGGATCTTGCACATTCCTATATCAGCAGAGAAAGAACCTGTCCGCACAATGACGGCGACGTTTGGTTCGACTCTGGACAAAGAAACGTAAGACACATACTTTTAAGACGGTTTAAATATAGGCGCTTCGTTAAGAGAAAAATGTCATTTAGATAACTGGTATATAGTACCGTAGGATATGTTTCTCCGGATGTATTTAATGTTTCTGTGAGATTTTTAAACAAAAGATAACACTCTGATCGTCACAATCACTTCTTGTGAGTAATGCTTGGTTTTGTCAGAATTTTGATAAACGTTTTTGTTACCAAGACAAATATCGAGCAAAAAACCTAAACTTTTCATGTTCAATAGTTTAAAATTCGCTTACAGAGGTTTCAAGGAGGCCAGTGCTTCGTATTGTCGGGCGTACACGCAGCTGAAATCAATAACTGGAACAGGCATATCGAATCTCATCCGCGTATCGCGATTTATCCATATTCGATTTTCGAAAACGATTCCCTCAGCAACTGGGTCCGAAGCAATAGTTGTACCACAAACATCAACAAATGGAAGGTCGATCTTCATTTGGTAACTTCCATCTCTTGCAGCCGATACTGAATAAAATCCTTATTAAAAACCGGTATGTACACGAATTTTTCAGCATTATTGAAGCGTCTCTTTAGAAGTTGGTTTGCACACATTTCTCTTATACAATGGAGTAATATTGATTTGAGTGCAGTAACTATTCAGATTTTTGGATTTTAGTGTGGAAATAACTGCAGAAGTGGGTGGAATATATTTAATGCCTTACTTGGTTGTTCAAAAGCTAATCAATGTTACCGAGAGCAATTAAACAGCGAGTTGTTTTTATACCTGCGCATCTGTCTGACTTTGTGATCTCCTGCTGCCCAGCGGTTGGATTCACGAACATGAAACTGTTGCCGACATCCTTGTCGAACTCCTGATAGAAAGCTTGTGATATGTTCACGACTATCTGGTTCTTCAAACATTCGACAGATGGCACAGCTATAAACAGAAACTGTCAATTGTCTTATTAGAAACTTTAAATAGACAGACGTCCTAGGGCTATTTATCATATTTTGTACTAATCCGTTACTGAGTCTCTGTCAACCATAGACTATACAGGCGATTCAAAGAAATCAAACTCTCATTTGTCTTATTAGTGTAGTTATCAGTGCAACCTTGCTTAAAATTTCAGAAAGGCCCTGAAAAGTACTCTTGAGATTTCATGGAAACAATTAAAAACCCAAATTACTCAAGAGTTTTTGTACTAAATCCAATCTTAACTTCATAAAATTACGTAAAATAAATTGCACAGAAGTCGCAGCCATACCCACGTCACAGTTTTTTCCAATAAACCCTTCGTTTAAACTGACGCACTGGTAACCTCGCTCGTGCTTACAAGAAGCCAAACACGCACAACGATTCATGCACGGGTTTGAGGAGCAAGCGTCGGCTTTGGGTCGATCGCAAATGACACCGACCCAGTCTGGAGTACAATCGCACCTGGAACGAACATCCCTGGTCATTTTCCCCTTTATGATATTGTGTTATATAGCCAGGATTACCACCAACCAGGACCGAAATAAGCATACGCGCTACATAGATATAAATAAGCACGATATGACAACCCCGATAGGCATGGGCGTCAGCACAAAATAATCGAGCAAAAAGGTGTTTTCTTTTATAACCTCCTGATTATGTGTTTGTTTTCTGTTTTTCAGGGTTATGGTGGTCAAATACTCCACCTTCCCTCTTTCAGGTGCCCTTTTATGTAGCAAATTGGGGCCCGGCCCTACCTTTTTTATTGATTAAACTTTCAACAGCACACATTAAAATTAAAAATCAATCTCCTATATCACGACATTTTCAAATTAACAATTTTCCAACCTGAATCCAACGGAAATTCCAATCATGTTGTATTTTTCGGAACACGTACCTCCATTCGCACAAGGATCAATCTCGCAAAACTTTGGGGTTAACATTCGGCCGTACATGCATTCAGTTCCTGCACCGTTCCTGCATTTCGATCACTTTCGGGTTATATATTACGTCAAACAATCTTTACTTGAATAGATCAATGTGCCTGGTACCGCCTAAAACTTGAACACACTCATACTCACGGCAACTCTACGCATCGTTTAGGACTTGAACATTTGGGGCTGCACTTTTGGTCCAAAGTATCGTTCGCGACCAAACACGTTGGCGCACCTCTGCAAGTGTGAATAGGAGTGATCAAACTTCGTGTAGTAGCGATTTTTCAATGCATCACAGTAGTAAGTTCGACAAGTATGAAGCATAAAATAGCAAACTACAATTTAGTTCAATCGCTGTATGTACAGCTGCGATGACACCAAGATTGGAACGGACTTGGGAGGCATTTATTTGGAATTACCGACACACTTACAGATACAAGGCACAAAGGGTAGAATTGGTTGGGCAAGGTGGAACACATTCTGTGGCAGTTGCATTTGAATCTGGATCTAAATACAACAAAAAAGCACGAATTTTCATTTTATGGAAATTAAAAAATAACTTCCGAGAAAAATAAAGTCAAAGGAAATAAAACGGAATATTTTGACCAATTCCAATGCCTTTGCTCGCGATTTAGTTAGGTTACTGACTGACATTATTAATTACAGTAAATTACCGCTGTTGTGTTAGTTACCTGCAAGGATAAGAGACGACGACAAAACTGAAATAAACCTGAAATAAATAAACAAATTATGCGTATGCATAATCAAATGAAATCATGTTTATTTTGCTCAAAAGCCTACAACGTTAATGAACTATTCATGCAAAAGTTAAAAATGACACGAAAACCGTTCAGCCCAATAAACATAATTTGCAATTCAAGCGGAGGAAAACAAACTATCGTTATTCCCTTCCTCCTCTACAGCACAGCATTTAGTTTACATCATTATGCGTTATACATTAGTTGTACTTGTGCATACTTACCAGAAAAGCAACATATTGAACAAATACAAAATAACCCAAAATTACTCGTAAAGCCGATGAAACGGTTTTGCGAAGCTTTTAAGCGAAAACACGTGGAGAAAATTTTTCCTGGTTGATTTAGCTCGGGCTGCGTTCGAGATTATTTCGGAATTTTTTTTCTGAAAGTGGAGTTGATGACTAATATATCTAAATGAAATGAAATGGAAACAAAAAGTTAATATTCTTACACGATAAACTACTCTAAAAAGTAACACACCTTTAAAGAATAGATCCTAACTAAGTGATCATTAAAATAACATAATTTTGTCATTAAAATAAAAAAAAATATTCAAAGAGTATTAATATGTCAATTCAAACTTTTAAGAGTATTAAAAACCAATAGTTTACTTTATTCCGTATTGTTCAAAAAAGTACAAAAACTATAGTCGTGTTTCTATGTTTTGTAAGGCAGGGTACTACTGGCCTTGTAAAAGTGTTTAAATTTTGGCGCTAAACTAAAAAGTTTTTGATCAACTTTTATCAGAGTTGTTGGAAAAACTTCTTGTTTGTATCGTGTAGTTTTGTATTTGGGTGAGACTTTACTTTTGCTGGTTGTTATAAAGGTTTTGGTTGCGCTTTGTTTTGCCACATGATGTTTTATCTGCATTGTTAACAGTTGCTTGTGTATTTGTACTGCAAAAACACACAACTATTTCATAGAATACAATACAGCACTGGTGAGGATCAGGAATATAATGCAGGGAGATATTTCAAAGACCCCTATTGGTTTGCAACTACATGGTAAGTGCATGCAACCACACTTTGTACCCTAGCAAAGTGTATCAACTCTAGCACAGCATTTTAGTCTAAACCTTTTACATATATATACACACATGTTAATACAATGTAAACGGAAAATAGGAAAATCTTTTGTCCCAAAACATAGGTCACTGGTGCAGGCTATACAGCAAATGAGTAAGTTTGCTTCCTTCTTTACTTGTAGCTAACCTATTGGGACATCATATGCACAAAACCTCGTCGTTTTGTGTCAAATTTCGAAGTCCTAAACCTTTTTGGTCGCTAATGGCCTACTTTCCCCGACGTCGCAGCTACGTAATCTTATGTTAATTACAGGCTATTATGAAATTTGGTTTAATTGTAAATTTACGTTTCTTTGTGTAAGACAGTGAGTTAAAAATGCCTGCACTTTTACTAACTAAGAACCCCCTGAAACCATTCTACACGACCCTTGGATATCTTCTTTGAACCCCAGGCAGAACCATCATGTTGCAGCAAATATATTATGACTAAAGTTTGATAGATATGTGCCATGTTATGCTTATTTCAAGGTAATTTAACTGCAAAGCACCTATTTTGTCAATTATTTGCAGGAAGCTCCATACGAGTCAGGAGTTGGGAAGTTAACGTAAACAGCTTTTTTTAGGTGCCTCGCCGAACGTCATGGTTCTACGAGGAGCTGTATTACGTGATACAACCCACAGTTCAGTGACGCCATCGACGCACGCTCCATATTTGGGCTTGCAATAGTCCCATCCCATGGGAAATGTATGGAGATGACGGGTTTGTCGTACGAATGCGACAACGAGAAATGTCCAGCAATGGTAAGCGTCTTCTTTGTTTAAGAGGGTGTTATGGATCGAGACCAAATAGCGATCTTTTTGTGAATGTTTGTTGGGTAAAGACTTTTTTCTCTGTTTATCTCACGTAAAAACTTCTTTGTCGCTTTGTTGTGCAAGCACTGATAAAGTACGTTGGGTCGGTTTGGTTTCAAACCCAAGTATCTCTCGTGCATTTAGAAGACAGGCAGCCTAAACTACAATGAACAGTTATCGTAAAAAAACGAAAATTAAATTGTTTGGTTTTTGTTGTCTTGAATTCAGTTTTCTGTCTGAAATATTACATCAGAAAGTTACAGCGCTTATAATTAGTATAACATAAGGTCCTTCATTATTCCAATCTACATCAATGGTAATATTAAACGAATTGTTGTTGATAATATCAGGCAAATAATAATTGTATCAGAAATTGCAGGCAGATCATTATCATGTTAAACATGAACATCATAGGTATTATGAACTTATATTATTCTTTCTTTCCACAGCAAATAGAAACCCTGCGTACTCCCACGGAGTGCATGAACCTAAACGTGTACCTCGCTTTTATAGCTCAGTGACTTTTATTTGCTACCAGTTATTCAGGACGTTGGATTTTGTGGGTCATGGCTGCTCCACAACTCAAAGAATTCAGGAAACCTGTGGAGGAGGAGGGCGAGTCGTTTCCCAAGTTTGTGAAACAAGTTACTGACGGGGAAGGAATGGAAGGTGAATACTTGCAGAACATTGAATCTCCACTTACATAAAACAGTAGGGCAATAAGTTTTTCGCCCAAAATTCGACCATTGATTTGTTCAATACAAAATGTTGGGTGAGACGCAGACTTTAGAATGTCGTGGACATTTATTCCAATTTCGATTTGTTGTCCAAAAAAATAAAAACAATATAGGGATGGTGATGCTTCTGGGCATGTTGTAATTTCAAAGAATCTGTCCTGGCCCAATCAAACAAAGATTTTGATTTGCAGACGTTTCGCCTGCTATCTTCATACGTGCATGTAAAAATGTACGTTCAATTGTGTCACAAATACATATTCTTTGCAAATATAAAAAACAACAATAGCAATAATAATGATCTTTCAAGGTGCTCGACTGGAGTTTAGCTGCACAGTGGAAGGAACGCCCTTCCCGAAAGTGTCGTGGAAAAAGGGGCAGTGGTTGCAGCTTGACGATGGGGTGCGGTATGAAGTGAAAACCAACCCGGGTTCAGGGATATGCACGATGGCTATTAAGGTACGATGACTGCATGAAAAGGGCGACGCCGCCGTCTCTCCAGTGTCTCCTTACTTCAAACAAATTGCAGCCGGCTGCTTTTCTAAATTATGCGCCCTAACATTGATTCGGTCGACTGAGGGAGGCGTTGATGCGTAATTACAAATGATCAACGTGTTGGGAATATCTCACGCCCTTATTGTAGGCATATGTACGCACACTGTCTTTATTTTAACCCATTTCCTGTTTCCGATTGTGTATTGATGCAAATTCTCTTAACTTGTCTGTCTTTGTAGGGTATTAAATATGGCTATATATTTTTTTTAATGAGGATTTTAAAAATAGCTCGTCATGTTTATTTTCAAGCATTAAAAAACGAATTTGTAACATTTAAACCAGTGATTCCAAAACCTATTTTACCTTGCGACCAATTTTTAATGAAAATTTGTAATCACTGAGATATTGCGAGAGTTTTTTTGATCACTATGGCGTACTGTAAGTTTTTATATGGATGGTTTCTTACTCACTTATAGGATATAACGTTAAGTTTGCAGCTTAAATGTCGGCACGGAATCGTGTTTTCGCGGTTTCGTGGAATAGGTGTTGCTCTATACTCTTTTTTTTACAAATTACAGAAAGTCAGAGTTGCTGACATGGGAAAGTACCGAGTGGTGGTTACCAATGATTGCGGGGAGATCACGTGTCCATTTCAGGTGAAAATCGACGCAAAGAAAAGTGAGAACATCAACTTCAAGTCACAACTGAAGCACAGGTGCGTTCGTGGATTAGTAGGTGGAATAATGTAACTCAAACCTGTTGAATTGTGTTTCGTCATGTCCGTGTTTATGTACTGTTTTTTGGAAAAGAAGTGGAATGGTGCCGGTAACGGTGAATTCCATTTTTAACAAACCACTCACCTAAACTTAACTCGTTTCGAAATCCGCAAATTTCTGTGTGCAGAGAGGTTAAACAGGTCAAGAAGAAGACGGCCGAAGAACGAGAAAAGGAGGTTTTGGAGATTCTAAAAACTGCAGAGCCAAAAGATTACGAGCGAATCTGTATGGAATATGGCTTTTATGATTTCAGGTTAAAAGAAATGTTCATGATCCTGTATTCAGTTAACAATATACCGTCCCCGAAAAGTTTGTCTCACTTGTTGCTGCAACAAAGCCTATCTTCATTCATACATTTTAAAAAACTCACTAACCTTAATGTTTGTACTTAAACTTTAAGTACTCACCTAAACTTTATAATGTGTTTGAAAACTTTATTCAAGACAACTTTTTGTAAATTCACCCACGTGTTGTACAGGCACATCCTACACAAATTAAAGGACATGAAAAAGGTTGATGTTGCGGCACCAGAATTCGAGGCGGCGAAAGTTCTCAAGGCTTTGCGTCACGTGACTATCAACGACGAAGGGACGGCCGTATTCGAAATTCACCTGGAGAATGTCAGCCCGAACAAACACATGATGTGGGTTAAGTCACGTTTGCTGTGTTGTTGATGCTAAATCTTCTAGCAGTGGAGCTCATATTGGAAAACATTATTGTGTTCAAATATTTGAGTTTTCTTGGGTGACAAAATGTTAATAACAAGCTAACGGTAGTGACCTGGGAAAGTACCGGGTGGTGGTTACCGATTTATTACCATTGTCAAAATATGCTTGGAAACCTAAAACAACCTACATTTAATTATGGTTTCCAGGTGGTATAAAGACGGCGAGGTTGTCCAAATTCCTGGACCCGAGAAACGCCATGAGCTGCGGAGAATAGGAAATGTTTTCCAACTTATTATCAGGAATGCAAATGCGGAAGATGCGGGGACTTATACACTGGACATTGGCGGAGAGAAGTTTGATGCTGTGCTCACCATTAAAGGTAAAACTAGTTATCTTACGGTGATTGTCTGGCAGGCAATTGTACACCAGACGAGTTGCGAACATGATTAAAGAAACAGATAAACTGTAGTCACCACACATAGCGACCGATGCAACGTTTGGAACAATGATTCCTTTCTGTTTTGCGGAACCCTAGATTTCCGTGAAAAATATAAAGGGTTTTGTGAGTTGCCTTAAATCTTGTAATGAGATTTAGAAAGCTTGGTTTGATTACTTGCCTGGCCATTTTCACAGTTCTTGGAAGAGAAACATTAGTTCGTTGGTATTCTGCTAATCTCAGAAGGGATTTGAAATACAAATAACTAACAATACGTCACAAACAGAGCAACCCCTCAGTTTCACGTCGCAACTGACATCACAAACTGCAAAGGTTCACGGTCGCTGTGTGTTCGAATGTGTCTTGACGAGACGTGGACAGAGAATCACGTGGATAAAGGATGGTAAGGTGCTGAACGTCCGGGGAACGACCGGTCGCCTACAGGAGGTTACTGAAGGAAAAGTTCACAAGTAACGTCTTCCATTTGTGTTCATTTGTGTAGCCGTTTTCTATTTTGTTGTCTTTATTGAATTGTAACTAATCTTCTGGCATAAAATAACATGGTTTAATTCTCCGACGTTTCGTCCGGAATACAATAAGTTATTGCTGTTATTTTATGCCAGAAGATCAATTGTATTGAAATTGTAGCATGCCTGGCAGCAACGGTAGCAAAATACGAGCCGGTAATTTGCAGTCAAGGACTAAGATTGATTATAAAATAATTGCTACAGTGCTGCTTGTTTTTCAGGCTTATTATCACGGAGCTTGAAATGAAAGACAGTGCGACGTACACTGCCAAGCTTGGTGACCTTACATCCAGCGCTGATCTCAAGGTCACAGGTGAGAATATACATTTAAGTATAAATATATTTTTTGTATTTTATCTATGTTGTTTTTATTTTATTAAATACGTTGTGCTTTACTTCAATATTTATTGCGTAAAATTGATTTCATTCTAGCAATTACAATTTCTCAATAACCAGCGTTTGACCCCTACGAACAAATTAGACGTTCGCAAAAACCGAAAAAGAATCTTTAACTTAAATATTTAAAAGGGACCGTTGTCCCCTTCGTCACTCCGCATGAACGCCGGTGCCCTCAGTTGTAACAACCAGTGCAAAGTACTTCACGCACATTCAGGTTGGCGCGTTTGCAGCGTGCGTAAACCTTGACCTTCCACGTTGCAGCTGCGCCGATTCGTTTCCGACAGCGGCTTGTCAACACAGAGGTTAAGGAGAAAAGCACCGCCACGTTCGAGTGTTCGGTGAGCAGCAGAGAGGTAACACCCGTATGGACTGTTAATGGAGAAGTGGTTAAGAATGGTGGAAGGTGAGCAGAGAAGTCTTGACTTGTTTTCAATTCTATTGGAATTGTTCATCGTGGTTGCGCATATTGAAATGTGTATTATAGAAAGCACTTTCTGTGATACGGACTTGTGTAGCGTATGGCGATTATTGCGAACAAACCCATGGTTTAAATTCACGATGTAGAATATTGTGCCAATGAGTTTATCACGAGTTTAAACTACAGAAATCTTGGATATAGTTTTGCAGTGATCCCTTTGTCTGTTTTACGAGCTTGATGCACTCTGTTACCAATCACAACATTATCTAATAAAATATGATTTGATTCCACTCAACCCACATGAGATGATTGCCGGTGTGGTAATTTATGGGCAATACTTTCATTCACAATCAATGCACTTCAAGTAACGCTATGTTTGCAAAACAAGTTACAGCATCATTAATACTACCAGCACAATCTCCCACCCGTCCAATCCGTCGGTTAACATCAATCACGTCTCAAGCCAATCACCCATTATGACATCACATAAGTAGTCGCGATGCCGAATCTAGCGGCCGGCTTACAATCCCCTCAGGGACTGTTCAGCGCATGCGCATTGGCCCGGGGTGGATGTTGCCTTGCAGCTGTTCGGAATGCTTCTCTATTTTAGTTTGCAATGGTGGCCAGTGCAGACCTATTGTCTGCTAACTAACATAACTGGTAAATTTGTACAATTCGCTCTTAATAGTATGTTTAATAATTTTCCACTTATTACGCTGCATATTGTCTTATTCTCTTTAAAAAACACGACCCGTTCTTACATTAAAATTCATACCTATTGATGACCCTATGTCAACCCTCACTCCCACAAAAGCTTCATCCAAGTGCTGAGTATCACAGAACAATATAATATTTAACTGCCAACTACTTGGAAATCTATTCAGCAAAATGCAGATGATATTGCATTTGGAATGTTTTGAACCGCCGGTAATTATCGCACTTTGCTGCAGATATGTCATCAAATCCGGTGATGTCCACAGTCTTACTGTCAAAAAGGTGGCTTTGGCTGATCACAATGCGGTGGTCAAAGTTACTTTCGGAGAAACGACTTCTTCCGCACAACTTCAAGTTAATGGTAAGTGTCGACATTAGTAAATTAATAATACTTTTGTGGAACAAACGCCTAATTCCACTTATTCCAACCCTGATGAGAGTTTGATTTCTATGAATCGCCTGTGTAGTCTCTATGGCAGACAGAGACTCAGTAACGGATCAATGCAGAAAATGATAAATTTTTATCATTTTTTGCATTCCAACCCTGCTTTGTTTTTTCTGCATTGCAGCAAAACCTATAAAGGTTATCAGCAAAATGCAGGACGCCAAATGCAGAGCCGGAAAACCCGTGGAGTTTTCTTGTGAAATTGATGACGCCGATGCCGACGCTACAGTGCAATGGTTTAAAGATGACAAACCTATAGAGGTACGTGGGCAGAATGCTGACGTATTTTCACATACCGAAAGCACTTCTACTTCTGAAAAAGTTCATCAGATAGAAAACGAAATTTTGGCAGAACCAGATACAAATATTTTTGTTTATTTATTATCAATATTTAGGCTGTTTTAACCACTGTACCCTTGCAGGCCTCCAGCAAGTACGAAATGGTGAAAATACGTGGAAAATACAAACTCGTGGTGAAAAATGTCCAGACCAAAGACGAGGGACTTTATCAGTTCCAAATACGTGGAGTGCGATCGGAGGCCCATCTTAGTTGTGCAGGTGAGCTGAAAGGAATGTTGGTATCGAGTAATTTAAAATACGGAACACAACTCACGGTTTTGTAAATCGTTTAAATAAACAATATAGCCCATGTATCTGACGCAAAAATTTGGAAAAATAATCAAAACGTCAACAAAGTAAACTTTCTCGCAGCTATTTGGGCTTTGTTGTTTGTCGAAAAGTTGAAAATAACAAAATAGTAAATTGGGCGTAGATTGTGTTTCTACATGGGTGACCCCTGTATTATAGTTAGCAGACGTGAATAGTTGGTTCTCATTGAATGTCAATTTGTCGTCGCCCATCACCCGTTTACGTCACAAGCAGAGAAGGTCACACCCCGGCTTACCGCCCTACGACAAGAATTGAATGTCGTGACGCAATAATGCTGTTAACTGTTTAAAAATTGACGTCACCGCTGGCATCTAGAAGTTGTTTGTCAAAAGTTTGTGAGAATTGCTGTGGGGATAGCAGAATGTTACTAAAGCAAAACAATTTGTTGTTGACATCTTGCATTTTAAAGAAATTGCTTCGTTTTTACAGTTAGCAAATTGCGTGTTACATTATTCCATTATGTTTTGAGTAGACAATTGAGCACACGCTTTTAAGCACACAGAGTAAAACATGTTGTCATGTTGCACTATACTGTAGCAATGCTCACAAGGATGTACGTAGTAGCTTAGGTTCATTTATTCTAACCCTGGTATTATTCATTCAGACCCCCCCACTGTCGACCACGCCCTTCTGGAGAAACTTCGCAAAACCCCGCTCAAGTTTAAAGCTGGAACCAAAGCTAAGATCGAAATTCCATTCACGGGGAAAACCCCTACTTCGTGAGTCTCAAACCTTTACGTTCGTTTTGTTTTCCGCTTGATTGACTTTCCATTTTCCTTTTAATTTTTGCATATTTTAATTTCAGTTTATTTAATGTAACTTGGATGAACACAGTTTTGTTTAAAGCGTCTGCATACTTTTATAATGTTAGTCACCACATTCCTAGCTTTTATCTCCAAGTTAAAATCTTAGTACCTTGTGTGGTAATCGGTAGGGATTTGGGAGACCGCGGTTTGAACACGAAATTTGAAAGTAAGAAACAAAAACTGGCTTATTTAGCGCAAAAATATTGAAATTACAATTTTATTATGTCGCTCAGGCGAAAATACAATGTGCTCCAAGCTTCCGACCGCATTTACGGCGTTGTTTTTAAATCATATAAACTGTGTTCAGCGTGCAATGGACAAACGGTCGAGTTACATTGATGGAAAGGGGTCGAATGCACATGGAAAACTCAGACAAAACCGCCACCCTGTGCGTGGAAAATTGCCAGGTTAAGGATTCCGGGGTCTACGAACTAACTATTGCCAATGAGAGCGGTGACATCACAGTAGAAATCCCAGTGAATATTGTTGGTGAGTTTGTCATTCCTTGAATTTAAAATGTTCCTTATTTTTGCCAGAGTTTCAGTTCCTAATATATCTCATCTTCTGATCATCTATAGTCATTTATTTTATGCGTTACAATAGGTTGTCAGTTAGCTCTAAAGAGGTCAATTAGCTCTGAAGAAACTGTAAAACATTTGAGCATTTCAATGCTTCACGGCGTGTTAAGATTTGGTGTTAAATTTACAAGATTTCGGCCAGATACATTTCGTTTAAGATTTGTGACAACAACTTGTGTTGTTTCAGACAAACCAGCTGCACCCTCTGGTGAAATCGCCTTCTCCGAAATCAAGGCGAACGAACTTACAATGTCATGGAACCCTGCGATAGACCAGAGCACACCAGCAGAGGAGTACATCATAGAGGTCAAAGGTCAGTCTTGCACTCCTGTGGTATAACCTGGATTCATATCCAACCTAATATTAAGAAATATTGTTTTTTTGCTGTCCCATCTAAATGCACGCTCTTGTGGTTTATTCGTAATTTCCTTCTTTTCTTGTTAATTTTGTTACAAAAGTTGCCTCCAATTGTGCAGTTTAAAAGAAAACGTTTTAAACTTGCTCCACAGATTCGAAAGGGAAATGGAAACCGCTTGCAAAAGTAGCAGCTGACAAGAACAACTTCACTGCTAAGAATCTTAAGGAGGGGGAAACTTATCAGTTCCGCGTCAGTTCGTCCAACCAGGAAGGGAAAAGCGCTCCTCTCGAATCTCAACCCGTGTCCCCTGCCGCTCCGGACGAACCACCATTCATCGACCCCAAGGTAGCGGATTGAATCAAAAATTTGTTTTTCAAAATATTGAAAAAGAGACTAAACAAACTCACACGCTGTCGATTTTTTCAGGTCATTGAGAAACTGGAAAAGACACCAATCGTTGTGAAGGCGGGCGAAACCGCAACCATCAAGATCCCGTGCAAGGGGAATCCCCCACCTAGCGCGGCGTGGATGCATGACGGAGATGAAGTTCTTCCGGTTAAGGTGAGGAAATTCGTACACAATTTCCCACGTGTTGTGGACATTCCTAGTTATTACCCATTACCAAATGGCCCTAAAAATTCTAGTGACGACATATGGTAAAAAAATCACAAATTCACAGGGTATTCGGTTTAGTATTTGCGCAAAGACCTTATTTTTTGAGAAATATATTTGGTTGTTAGCACCACCGAGCGACAAAAGGTTCAAGCATGAATGAGGTCAGTTTGAAGATTGTCAAATGTCAGGGATCTGATAGTGGGGAATACGAAGCAAGAATCTTCAATAACATCGGAGGTGTGATCGTCAAAACCAAGCTGAAGGTCATGGGTAAGTCAGACAAAAGGTACCCAATATATTTAAATGGTTGTAAGATATTATTTGCCTCTTTGGAGCTGTTTGGCATTAACCTGATTTTCAATGAGAGTATTTCCCGTAATTTTTGTTGTTCCGTTAAAATTTGTTGATGTTTTGGTTTGGGTCAGGAGTCATCATCCTTTTTTGAACTGAACATACGAATAATTACGAAGGGCTATTAGTTATTACATATAAACATTTGAAATGGTTCAGTGACGCGCTTTTTACTTGTCGTTAAACAACAATGAGCGATTATAAAAAAGAAGTCCAATCAGACATGTCGGTCCGGATATTTCCACGTAATTTTGTTTATTTCCCAGACGTTGCGGACATGAGTAAATCCAACATTAAATTTGACAAAATCACGCCGCAAGAGGTCGCCATCTCGTGGCAGAAACCCGAACAGGACGGGGGAAGTCCCGTGACGTCATACGTGGTCGAGCGCTCTGAGGCCGGGAAAGATGACTGGACGCAGGTGACTGAGTGTGTGCGGAAAGTGATCCCATTGTTTCCTTGGCAAACGTACTTAAATACCTAGTTTCCAGCACAGTAACCTCCATAACACCTGAACTGGAGTATTTACTGAAACCTGTTGCTCTCCGAATACTGAATTAATGACGTAAAAATTATTAAAATCAATAGATGTAAAGCTGGCCATTACAAAGGTAAAAACAATGGTCTGTTATGTTCTATAAAATACATTATACTGTTGTAAATTTTGTGCCTTTTAATGATTTTAGGATAGTTTTAAAATCTTGATGCCGTAATTTGTCTATTTTGAATCTACTTTACTGAAACAAATCGCTTCCTTTCAGATAAGTGAGGTAAAAGGAACAAGTTTCCGCACTTCCTCCTGTCAACCTGGCAAGGAATATGTATTCCGAGTGAAAGCTGTTAACGCTCAGGGTAAAAGTGAACCCGTCGTGTCCGCCCCTGTATCCTGTGGTTTGGCTCAAGGTAAGGATTCCAATTTAGTTTCGTCCACTTATCAACAATATTGTTGTGTATGATTGCGTAAACTGTTTTAAACTGTTTACGAGTTAAGTCGATATAAACTCTTCTGCTAGCTCCAGCAACAAGTTGTTCACACAAAGTTTAAACGTCGTTCGTTGTCATTGTAGTTAAATAATTGAAATATGACTGAAATCAACGAACCGCTTAAAAAATATTTTTGCTTTTCGAAGTTATGCGATATTGTACAAAGATAACGATTATTTTGTTGTGCAAGCTTTACATTGAACAAAATTAAGTCCTCATGGTTAAATAACGACTCCCGTATTCTTTGCTGCAATGATTTAACAAGGAGAAAATTTGTTCTCGCTTCTTTCGTATTTTTAGTAAATTTAACATTTCATTTAGATATGATTTCTGTGTCCCGGGTTTTCAAACACACCCAAGTTAAATTATCTTTTGCGAATTCCTTCCATTTTGCCGCCAAATTGGAGGTTGTTAATTGTGACCATCACGTTACCTCCCAAACCCAAACTCAAACCCAAACACAAGTAAACGAAGTTTTGGGGGCTTGTATGTCGCACCATACTTGTGTCACAAACGAGAGTAGTAGCAAACAAAAAGAAAAAGGCAAACCCTTGAAAGAAGAAGGAGAAGAAGAAGGTAACAGAAACGAGAGAGTTGGACGACACAACACCTGTTTCGAGGGCAAAAATGGTGGATTTTTGTCGCATATTTGTTGCCACGCCGTCAACTGCGCCAATGCTTTGCACAGCACTGCTTTCAAAATGAGAAAAACTGTTTACGTACACCATCGGTACACGATAAAGACACGAAAATATTACATTAAAATTACTGTATTAAAATTTTATTCCCAAGTTTATTACGCGCAACTTGCTTTTGCTTTGTTATTAAAAAATGCTCCTAACGCATTTGCGTTAAAGTCGCAGGAGATTTTTTAAAGCAGGCCTCGCAAAGTTTTTTCAAACTTTGTAGTCCTCTTGTTATTCAATTTTCACGCAAAAAACCTTTAATGTCGCTTGCTTTGTCTGTGGCAAATGCCTTTAAACATTTCAAGTCATGTTCACATTGTGTACACAGTTGCCCCCCGCATCGATGAGAAGATCTTAAAATCGTTGCAAGAAAAACCGTTCAAGTTCAAGGCAGGACAGACGGGCAGGATTAAAATTCCTGTCGACGGAGGTCACCCCCCACCCGTGATCACGTGGGAGAAAGATGGGAAGCCATTGGAAGGTTTGTTCTATTATGTGTTGCGTTTTTTTACGCTAGTCACATTGCGTAGGTATGGTGAAGGGAGGTATGTTATGTACTCTTCGTACAAGAAAATGTACAGGAATATGAACACAGTATTATGTTAACAGTAGTTTAAAGTTCTAGCGAGGAGCGTCTACACAATGTCTAGCGAGGAGCGTCTACACAATGTAGTATTTGCATACATTTTTGTCCTCTTAAGTTTGGCACATAAGTAGTTTTCAAGTACCGTGAAATTTTGCTGTACATTTTGTTGTATCTAGAGATACATTATAAGCAATTGTTGAAAATTCCTGAAAACTCCTACCAACTGTTTGGTTGTGACACACATTTAAAGAACAAATATAAACACTTTTTTTTCTGCAGGCGATGGTAAAAGGGTTGTACTCAACCACACGGACTCCAACCACGCCCAAGTGTGCGTCCACAAATGCCAGAGGAGCGACTGTGGGAAGTACGTGTGTAAAGTTAAAAACGATGCTGGGGAGATCACTATTCCAGTCGATGTACAAGTGTTGGGTGAGCGAGTAGATTGTTCGCTTTTCCACGGTCTTCCTATTTTATTTGTGTGTATTGTTGGTTTCATTATTTATGTTCGCAGAAACTTGTAAATACATCTGCTGACGTAAATTAGAGACTTGTTGCTTTAAAAGTCACGTGGTACCACTTGCAGTAACTTGCTGTCGCAGATGAAAAGGCAATACTTAACCGAGGGCCAGATTCTCATTCAGTTGATAAATATTCGCACAAAAAAAATATGTGAATCTACTCACAAATGTTGTATATATACATGCATGTTATTTATGTATATAAATGAACGCATATCTTTTATCTCCAAACGTAAATTGTTTGTGGGTTGTCGTGGGTTGCAATAAGTTCTCTCCCCCATGCACGGAATTACCGGCGGTTTTGAGGTTTCCCTTTATATCCTCACACAGCAACTGGTATCAACCCCCACATGTCGAGTGTGACGCACTTTGACGTGTCTCTTGTGTTCGGTTTCCCTTTAAACCGGTTTCAACAACCTCATGAGTAATCGCAGTTTTAATGCGTTTTTTAGTGCCTTGACAACGTGAAACAACCAAACGTTACACGACCCGTGCAGTTTCAAAATTAACCATCAAGCCTCAGTTTTTTTTCATAGAAACATGAATTAAAGAGTTTTTTGTTTGAATGCTCATTGCAGGATAATGTTTTCAAATAAAAGCAAAAAGGCCGTATAAATTATTAAGCTGCAGACAATACAAAACACACTTCATAAGCTACTGCAACAGTCACCAGCAGCACTGATGAGAGCTTACAGGTGGAAACGTGTGCACTACTGTCTAAACTCAATCTTTTCAAGGTTTCCATAATTTTCGATTTCAATTAACAATATTAAACCTCCCGAAAAATAGTGCGTATAAATCCAGGGCATGATTACAGTTCACTACAAATTACCCCATAACTTGTCTCGGTATGATTTAGACGCTCCAGCGCCACCCGCTGGTCCTGTACAGTTTTCTGACGTGTCATCCAAAGGCGTCACAATGAAGTGGAAAGCACCTGTCGACGATGGCGGTTGCGCAATCACACATTACATCATAGAAAAGAGAGAAGAAAACCGAAAAGTTTGGACTTCAGGTTCGTGTGTGTTTGAAACACGGTGTGTAAAGTTCTTGACGTAAATGCTTCACCGTATATTGTTTACATACAAATGTGTTTCGCAGCAAATAAAGGTTTTATTGTTGACTGTATGCATTCAAAAGTTCAACAATTTTGCATTTTCATGATTTTGTACGAGACAGCATGTGAAACTTGCAACACTTGTTTCACATGCTGTCTTCAAAACTGACTTCTCCACTTTCCAGTCGGGAAAACAAGCGGGGCCGACACAAACTTCAGAGCTCACGTTCCTGGAGGGAAGAGTTACAGTTTCAGGATAAGAGCTGTCTCAGAGGCGGGAGAAAGCGAATCTTTCGAATCCAAGGTCATCAAGGTCAAAGATCCTTATGGTGAGAAATCACTTTTATTTTTGTGTGTCCTAATGATTTCTCTTGCCTATAAAGTGTCGTAATAATGCTCTTTAACACAAAATAATACTATAAGGAGCAACTCGCATTTTTTGAGGCGCACAATTTTGCCGCGTCATGATGAGGCACAATTTTGCCGCGTCATGATGAGGTCATCATTCTGTTTAAGTCGCAAAATATTTGGAATTTCGTAAATCACGTTTATGAATTGGGATAACGTTTATGTGAATAAATGCAGATCCACCTTCGCCAATCACTGGAGATGTTGAATGCGTTTCAACTTCCAACGGTTCCATCACCATTAAATGGGGAAAGGTTGGTCTAACTTGTTTTATTCCTATTTGTTAGCTTCTATTTTATTCTGTCTTTGTGTAAAAAGGTTTTGATGTACCTCAAGAATACTCTTAAATTAGGAACATAACTTACGGCATTGTTAAGACAGACAATAAAGCCCATGTAATTGCTCTGAAATTCATTACCAAATGCATTCCGCATCCACATTGATTGTAAATACAATTGAAACGTTTGCACTTTTATGGGCTATTTTTTTTCTTAATGCTTTGTTTGGTGACATTTATTGTTTCAAGCTACGTTCATGCAATTTTTTTGAGGTTGTGATCTTAACTACTGCTTCATAAAAGTTTTAAATAATTATATGTAAATGTTCCGTGGATATTCGAAGGTCTCATCCGATGGAGGGAGTCCGGTGAAAGGTTATATCGTGGAGAGGAGGAAGAAGGGGACGTCGATGTGGACGAGATGTAACAAGGACTCACCTTGTCAAGGTCAACAATATACTGTGAGTTGAATTCCTCATATGTGTCAGTAAACTTTGTAGGTATTAAACTGTAGATATAAGTAAGAAATCAATTAGGTTTTCTTATTTTTGTTGAAGTAAATTGCTCAGATTTAAACTCCCAGTAATGTCAGGCATTGGAAAGTTGACAAATGTTTGTGCCATTGGTTATTCGTTCTGATGTTTGCGTGGTTGCTTAAAATTGAGAGGATTTTGTGTTCGGACATTATTAGTGGGGTGTTATTGTTTTTTTTGCCTACTACCGCATTATGCTTAGCTATATAAAACATTCGTGCTAATTATTTGTTATGTAACACATTTTTTATGTTGGTGTTTAAACTGCGTGTTTGTGTTTTTAGCGATACCGATGATGCATGTAAATACATGCGAAATATATATTTGTCATGAACAACGTCAAACAAACGACTTAGGATTACTTGTAGGAATTGATAAAATCCTGTTGGCCATTGAGAATCTTTTCATTCTTTCAAGTCTTTGTTTTTTGTTGGCTGAGTTTTTGTTGGCCATAAAGACAACAGGAGATTCAAACTATACAAACTCTAAAAATGTGTAAAAATGAGGTTTCCTCTTAGGCTTCTGACCTCAAAGCTGACTTGGAGTACGAATTCCGCGTGGTGGCGGTAAATGCAGCTGGTGAGAGCGACCCGAGTCGTACTTCGAAAGCTTTCCGCGCATCTGAAGCTGTAGATCCACCCGGGGAACCGAGCGACCTCGAACTTGTCGATTCAACCAACTCCTCCCTGAGTTTCTCGTGGAAGGGAACGGATAGGAAAGGAGGAGCTGATCTGCTTGGATACGACATTGAACTACGCAAGGTTGGTGCGCTTTTAATGTGATTGGTTGTTTGCTGTGCTGTGGTATACAACGTGTCTGCCTGCTTGCCAAAATAGTTTTGTAAACTTAACGTCGTTTTTATTTGTTGTTTTTTTCTCTTTCTCATTGCAATAACATATTGGATTATTTGTTGTTTCGTTGTTTAGTTTAGCAAGATTGAATCCAATGTTTTTTTTCATGTCTCTATTGTTTATTATACCAGTTTATTCACATGCTTGTCTGATCGTTTCTTATTCGGTTTGCAACTGCTCGTTAAAATGCTGTATTTATCAGCATGACACATAACAATACACAGGAAGGTACGGATAACTGGATCAAGTACAACGAAAGTCACGTCAATGGAACTTCCTATACTGTGCGTGGGTTGCAACATAACGCCATATACCACGTTCGCATACGATCAGTCAACGCCGGTTCTTACAGCAAATATTACACATACAAGGGAACCTTCACTGCTGAGGAGTTCCACGGTATGTCATGCTGTTACTAGTTGTGTCCAGAGAGTTTGAATAGTGTTATTTTTAAAGAAATGAATGGGATTCGCCTTAGTTTATGATTAGGAAAACTGACATTTTGTCTTGCTTATGTAATTTGAAAACGATGTTTTTTCAATGTAAAAATTTTTGTCGCACTGTAAACAGTCGACTGAGAGTAAATACTCATTTAATAATGTGCTATGTTTCCTGGTGTGTGAATCATTGGTTGCCAAACCACATTTTCTGAAACAACAAGCGCATGTTTTTCTTCCAGTAATGCCGTCTTTCAAGCTTACGTCAGAACTAGAAACTGCAATTCGGGAGGGATTCGTGATCAACGCCGGTGGAACGATCAGAATCCACGTACCTTATCATGTGAGCTTATTTTCACGGTTCCTGAATCTATTTGAATTTTGCTGTTTTTTTTCTACATTGTATTAAATACGAAAAATTATCACAAAAGCTGCTGGAATCACCCTGTGTTACAAGGTGGTTACCGAATGGATCTGTTGGTAAAAAATACAAAATAGAAACTGACGATGATCGTCTGCCACGCTTTGTATTTTTGTATGAAATAACTTTTACACTAAAAAAAAATGCGATTGTCCTTTAACCAGTCGCAAATACAGCTTACAACAGTAACTAAGATTGTAAGAATGCGCTGTGCATTCCCTTCATTAAAAATTGATTCTAACAATCTTTGTTTTTGAAATAACTAAATTTACACATATTTGTCATTTATTTTTATATCTGACACAACTTTAAACATTGTATGAAGGCCCGGCCCCGACCCGACGTTCATTGGACGAAAGACAATGCCGAGTGTGACGAAACAGTCAACATTATGGACACGGATGGCGTAGCTCAACTTCAAATACGCAACGCACGTGGATACCATTCAGGAACTTACAAACTGTCAATCAAGAACGCCTCCGGAATAAAGACGCTCTCCTTCAAGATACTTGTCCACGGTTTGTTATAGAATCATTACTAGGTAAAATAATCAAGGAAACTCATAACGTATTGTTACGTCACAGACGTGCCTCCACCCCCTCAGGGTCCGGTGAAGATCGTAATAAACGGAAGTGAGGTACAGATGTCATGGCGACCTCCCGCCAAAGATGGAAACCAGGGAGTGACGAAATATACGATCCAGAAACGGGAGGCACGCGGAAGGTGAAGTGTTCCACCAGTGGTTGTCAAACGTTTATTATATTGACCCTTAAACCGATTGTCAAAGTAAAAATGCCCCTGGATATTCAGTGTGTAAATATTATGTTTTTATCAGTAATACTAAGAAGGGAGACGTTATCAAAAATGTGCCTTTTCGAGCTAAAAAAAATATATATATATATTTTGAGCGAAATTCCCTTTCCAAATATATATTCCCTGTGATGGGGAATCCCCCCGGTTGAGAACCCCTGTTCTACGCAAATGCTTCGTTCATGTATTGACAAACTTGGCGGGACAAAACAATTAACCAGTTCGGTTTTCTATACATTGCATGCAGAGACTGGCAAACGATCTGTCAGAACATCACAGATTGTCAGTACAAGATCACCGACCTCCGAAAGCAGAGATCTTACTATCTGAGGATACTTGCTGAGAACAATGTAGGAAAGAGCGAACCGTTGCAAATCAAGGACATGATCTACATCAAGGAACACGTTGGTAAGATTGCTTTTACGCGACTTCTGTGGTTTTGGTGCCACTGAAAATGTGACAGAAAATGCCTTCAATTTGGACCTCTTTTATTATGTGTATTCGTCAATAAAATAATCAGGAACTCTCTAAACCAGTTGTGGGCAACCTACGACCTGCATCCGGTCCGCAGTCTCTTTACAAATTGCAGCAACTCTTCGAGTGCAATATTATACAGTACTAAATAAGCTATAATATAAATAAAATGCCCCACAGCAGCAAAGAGAACGATACATTTGGTGGAACAATAGTACTATATGCTGATACATGGCAGAGTTTGGCTTGACCCTCGGCTTTAGGAAAAGGTTGCGGCCTCTGCTCTAAACGATGATATTTGCGCAGAGAAAATCCAAATAGAAGATGTCCAGTTCGACGAGAAAGATCTTCGCCAACCTCCCGTTGCCACAGTTCCATTGAAACCTCGTTGCGTTCCATCTGGAGTTAAAGTCACAATGAGTTGTTCTATTTCCGGAAAACCGTACCCTTCAACAAGGTACACAAATACTCCAAATACTGGGAGTTAAACAAAAAAAACACATTTTACTTTTGTTTCGAAATTTTCTGTCTAAACATTTTGGTTTTTATGACCCTTTGGTGGACTGTTTGTCGTGATATGTTATAATTTAACATTCAGTACACGTTTCAATACAACTTACGTCACAGGTGGTTTAAAGACGGGCGTGACGTCACCGACGATAATTATTACTTCAAGGAAAATGTGATCGGTCTTTGTAGGTTGGTGATTTCACAGGCAAAAAAATCTGATTCTGGCATGTACAAAGTAAGTCTTCGTCTTACGTGCTTTCTAACTTATTTTACAAATATCAATAGGCTTATATACAAATAATTTTGAATCCTTTAAACGATTTCCTCTTTTACCGCAAAACCATTACTAACGTACAGGTACATTTTAACAAGAGATTAAGAAGGACGAAATATTCAAAAATTTAAATCAATACGAAAACATTTCCAAATCTTCCTTTTTCTATTTTATTTCTTTTCTCATCTTTTTTTAATTTTCTCTTCCTCGAAAGATTATTGCCGAAAACGAAGTCGGCACTGTGATGTCAGAGGCGAGTTTGCAAGTCCACGATTAACACAACATGACGTCACAATTGGAATCGCTCTAGTTTCCTGTTAATCGAACGCACTTGTAATTTCGAGGCTCGAAAGTATAAATATGTCCTTGTATTTGCCGGTGCTTCAAACCGGCGTAGTATCTTTTTGTACAAAAAGCGTAAATGGATTTGATTTCTGCATGCTCCAAGATTGTAGCTGTATCTTGCCTGGGGGCTTTCCCCGAAGTGCTATCAATATTAGGTAACCCCCCTTTTCTGCTTGTCAACTCCAGCCCTTCTCTGCAGTGTTTTCTCTCAAACAGTTGCCAGAGCTCACGCGCTCCTATGAGATTTAAACCTATTTACGGATTTGCTGCATGTAGAACTGTAATCTGCTGCTGCTGCTGCTTGTCCATTACTTGTGGAAACAATTCACAATATAAATGTTGGTTACTGTGTATCTTTACCCTATTCAGTGTTACACAAAATATAATGTGTTTATACCTTGCTCTCATGTTGTATCACAAACTGTTTTCACATTAGTTTGTTTATTATCTTCACACATCTAAAGATGAACTGAAGGGGCGAGGGTTTGAAATAGGAATGTGTTGCACGATACGATGCTCATTGTCCAAACGAAACTGAGTGAATGCTTTCACATTGTACAAATCGTAAACTCACGAACTTTCAACGCTAGTCCTCTTGTAAATACTTCAAGTATAAACAGGCATATTTCATTGTATATGCATGCAATTAGTTTTAAAGACATGACGATTTGCACAAAAAGTGCCTGACCGACGATGCTGACGTCATAAGGACCGTGATTGTTACGTAGAAATCGCATGGTTTGGTCTTGTTAGCGCATGACTGCATAAATTTACCAGTAAGTTTGTACTTTTGCGACGCAACCACTGAAGTATTATTTGTCGATAACGAACTATTTTGTGGCAAATGGAATAAAAAACGTTGAATGAATCAATGAATTACAGGTCTTGCTCCCAAAACACAGATCTAAGATAATTTGCTTTAAAAGTTTAAACGATCAAAGGCGAGTTTTCCAAAAAAAAAAACGGAAAGGATTTGAAAAATTAGGTTTAGTGTAGAGCGTTACGTTGTGACCGTAACCACTTGTAAACTGTATAGTTTTCCCGATACATTGCGGAAAAAGTTGGTGATAATAACAACGACGGTGAATATCACGAACTTGTCAACTATTGATGACGTCATCTACGCAAAGTTTTCCTTCCTCAAAAGTTTCAACTTTCCACACATCGTCGAATACAAAGAAATCGTCATCTTCACTTCATCATATATCGCTTTAACATTCCGGATCCGTTAGCCATCCACACCACTACTCTATCTTCCCATTGTGACGTCACACAGCTAATGACGTACTTGGATGTTTTACCCTTGCGTGGTTCAATTTTCGTTGACAGTGGCGTCCAATCCATACCTTCGGGAAGGAGATTTGATATACCTGAGAATATAAAGAAAAATTCCTATCTTAAATCGATTGTAGAAAAATTCTCTCAGTTCAACAATATAATCAGAGGTCAAATAAAAATCAGTTTTACTTTTGGTCCTGTGATATTTTTAAATGGTTGGAGGGGTCGCGAACGAGTGTTGAGACTTTATTTATAATTATTTTCCCCTTGCATTCCTGTAATTCTATTTTCTCACTAACCTGCTCTATGATAAACTTGACCATCTTGCGTCACCACAAATACGTATTTGGAAGCAACGCAAAAATCTTCAACCCGTAACTTCGTCCGATTGAAAGTAGGATTGGAGACGTTTACAGTCCTTCCAACACCTGTCAGATCGTCCTCAGGCGTCTGTTCCTCTATTCTCGTTAAACCGTCAGGTGGCGCTGAAGCAGTAAGTTCTCCATTCTGACTCAGTTTCCACGAGGTTGCATCGGATTTAAATTTTTTGGTTCCTTTGTTCGTCGGAAAACCTGAAAGCAAATCGTTTATATTTGTGAGTGGTAAAAAAGGTGATACATAACAATTTGGAACAGACCATGCCAACATGGCAATATACATGTATTTCCATATTGCGTAGAAAGCATGCTGATTCTGATAGTGTAACAAGTGCTTTGTGTAATTTATAACTGAAAAGGACAGTGATCGCCAGGTAACCGATCACATGTTATTGACTTAACATCCGATAATAAACAACCAGAAATCCATTAGGTTTTTTATATCTATTTGACGCATTTTTGCAAACTTAACTGATGCCAAACATATTCGTAATTAATGTTCTTTGCTGACTCTACTAACTGCAAATATGTAGCCGACTTGATATTTTTTCCCGTACCTCTTACTTGTTGCCAATACCAACCGGTTGGTGAGGTTGGGGAAATACCCCTTCTTTCGTAAGCACGACCACAGTCGGGTATTGATATCGTAACTGTTGTTCTCACCACTCTTACCTTTACAAAAAAATGGCAAAGTAAATAAGTGACATTGACTCGAATTTTTTTTTTGGAGAACGTTTATGCATACGTTGAATACAATACCAATATGCGCTTTAATATCATAATGTGCTACCACCCCTTATGATTACTACGCCAATGACTTGAAACAGCATGTATGATCTATTTTTGTGGGAAAATGTTTGTTATTACTGAGGGGTAAGTTGTCTACGACCGTACAGTGTTACCTGTGTTGTGTTGTTGACATTCACGCTCTCTTGACAAGACCTTAACCCTCGTTTGTCCACCTGAATCCAACCAAGACTTTTTTCATCTGAAAAAAATCCCTTTTGTTCATATTTGCTGTGAAAAGCAAAAAAAGAATGAAAAACGACGTCTTCACCTTGTTTTGAGAAGACTTTATACCCAATGCTGTTGTTTAAATAAAACACGTTTCCCACTTCGTTCACCATCCAAGTCCCTGCCATTCCCGATGACAACGAATCAATGGTAGCTTTGTTACGCTTTCTGCCTGTCATGCGGAAGAAATACGTTTAATTGCAAAAATGAATTAATTCGTTTGAACTGATTATTGTATGTTGGCATTTCCAGTGCTATTGTATAAAGTGCCATGTTTAAAAGATTTTTTTCTTTAATTATTGTTGCGGGAACAACATATAAGAGTCTAGGTAATGTAATTCTTTTATAATGCATTCCCCACTTTGTTCAAATGTGTCGACATTCAGTTGCATTTTGGTGCATTCTGGCCTCATAACACTCCATTTTCCGTCATCGTCACATTGCGTCACTGGAACACCCTTTATGACGTAACCAGAGAAACAATCGAAGAAGCATTGTGATCCAACAAAGGTGGCGTTCGAGCATTCAACATTTCCATTTGAAAAGTTTCTTATTTCCGGGCAACTTAAGGCTGTAAAAAGCAGCAGAATCTTGCATTGTTTGCTTGGCATAAACACAGTTGACGGAAAAAAGACTTACGCGGACATGTTTGTGTGTTGCAGAAGGTACCTTGTGTTGAGTTGCCAAGGCAACTATCGTTTCCATTGGCGTTTAGACAATCCCTCAATCTAAACTTTATCCCACCACCGCATGTAACGGTGCAAGAAGTCCAGTTACCTGAACATAAGTTATACTTAAAATGACACAGGGTGATAAGAAATAAAGGTTGGATGATGATATGGCCCAGGACGTATACTTACCCCACTGCGACCATTTCGGGCAGACGATCTGTTCACATTCTTTTGTTTCGTTCGCGAATCCAGCGCAGTCGTCGCCGAGCAAATAATTTGTTTTGTTTGTTCGGTTTCGCGTTGCTGACGTCACACCCTTTATGGACGGTTCATTCAAAACTTCGAGACAATTCCTTCCTCTGTTTATTTGCCCTCTTCCACATGATTGTGAACAGCTTCCCCACGACAACCACTGTGACCACTGATAGCATGGTCCCACGTCACAATTAGTGGACTGTGACGTCATATTTAATGACGTCACGTTGTTTTCTGCTCCACTTGTGCTGTTGATGGAACTGCAACCTGCGTTTCCCGGCATTCCGTTCTCACAGTATCGATGACGTAATCTTTGTCCTGTGTGTCCACACGTGGCACTGCAGGCGCCCCAGGGCCCCCATGAGCCCCATTTAGGACAGGGACGTATATTACATTGGATGTTTCTGATTTTTCCGCCCCCTCCACACGACGATGTATTGCCGTAAAGGCAGCGACGAAACTTTTGCCTTAACAAATAATATGCAATCATTGTAGCATTTTAAGCAAGGTTTACGAAACTTATGTTTAAAGCATGCAATGACAACGGAAAACCTTGTTTATTATTAATCTTACTTTAGTCCTGTGGTTCCACATGTTTCGCTGCAGCTGCTCCAGGATGTCCATGGACTCCACGTTGGGCAAGGTCGTTTATTGCATTGTGACGTAGTTACGTTTGTCCCTTGGCAACTTTCAGGGACTCCGTTAAGGCAGATTCGAGACTTTTGTCTGTAAAACGACATAAAGTTTCTGAAAATCGGCTGTTAAAATATTTTTTGGGGGTATTGATATACTTTGCATATAAACAGTTAAAACTAATACTGCGAGTTTGATCGAGCGTTTTTTTCTTTCGTTTGTTTAAATTAAATTTTACGTCAAACAAATGTGTATAAGAGGCCGAACAAAAAAGTCGTAGAACACCAAATTTTAGAAACCAAACACGGTACAAATAATTCAGGCAGCAGAAACCTCTCCTGAAACTTACCTTACGCCAGATGTACCGCAAGACGTGGTACAGGGGGACCAATCTCCCCAAGCACTCCAAGTTGGACATTTGTTTGTGTTGCAACGCCTTCTCTCGTCAGGCTGACCTCTGCCACATTCACCATCAGTTGCCCGCAGACCTTGTCTGACACAAAACCTCTCTCTTGTTTTCCATCCACTGTTGCAGGTCTTTGTGCAGCTTGACCAAGAACTCCACTTGCCCCATTCTGTTGATAGGTTAAGGTACGTAAGAAATGTAGTTACGATTGCATTGTGTTGTTGTTCAGTACAAATCGCCACATTTGTTTCATTGTGTGAATAAAATCAGAATAAGCATTACAAATTTGAAAAACTTTTCTACTTAAGATGTTATAGGGATTGTAATTATGATACATGATAATTACCCATTTGATTTCGTCACACCAGTGTCTACTATTCTAAATTACCGTGGAACCAACATCCAGAGGAAGCTGTGTAGTGGAGCACATGCAGACTAAACTGAACAGCCCGTGTTGACCAGTTTTCTCTACGATTTCTTACCTGCTAATAAAGTGCAACTTCTGTTCTTCCCTACTACCATGCCAGTTTCCATGGCAATCCACCCTTCGAACCGTTCAACGCTAATGTAAACACCGGGGAATCCCGGGTTTGCGCAACCGTGGCCGAATGACGTCACACCAGCAATATACCAGCGGCAAGTGGAACATCGCTGACATACAAGGGGTCCACCGCTATCACCCTACAATATAACTTTTTTTTTCCAACTGTATTTGGTTTTGGGATCGTTTCACTGCAAGTTTCGTAAAAGTGAATCTGGGACTAACCTAGGCTATTGCAAAATCATCCAAGACGCCTAATCTGAAAAATTATATATACTCACCCTTCTGGCACTTATTGCAAATATCTGAGATGGAGGAACAAGATCGACCACTGTAAGGAACATTTACCTGACAACTGTCTTTTCCACCGTTTCTTTGATCTCCCGCACAAAATTGATATTCCTTCAGGTTCCATCCACGTGATAAGTAAGATCTTCTACATTGATGTTTATTTACTATCGGCAAGGCAACTTGCTGCAACACTGGAGCCAGTTCACCCTTAAAACCTGTCAAGAACAAACACACAGTCTTTGTAACACCGGATACTTAATGTGTGGGTTTTGAATTGGAGTCCGAGTGACAGTGATTTTGTGTTCCTGCTACACCGTATTTACAATCGGGTTTATCTGCAACCCTCGGAAGGTATGTTAGTTGTTGTAACGAAAAAATCAATACTTTACCTAATGTTCCAAATCCAGTAGCGTAACACACTTTACTTTCCGTGGGTAATTCCCCGTTGGGTAAACAAACAGGACTTGCAAAAATCGTGACGTCAAAAGGGCGGTCCACCTGGATGAGCGCTATGTCGTTTTCCGGAAAGTTAAACATCGGGTGGACGACAATGGTTTTGTCCACTCTGTGACGAATAACCGTTACGTTGGCTGATATTGAGATACAGTGTATCTACTTTATTAAAACTGTATACAAAACTGAAACTTTATACAACTAATATATCTGGGACACCAAGTCCCGAAAATGACAATCACTGTTTCAATGAAAACTGAACATTATGGTGTCAATGATACGATGAAAGCCCACCTTTCCTTTTCAATTATGGGTGCTTCATTAATAAAAAGCATGACGAAAATTTTTGAAGATTTTTGATGTTTATTTCGTACCTAATTTGTCGACTTCTCTCGTATTTCAATGTCTGGTTAAACATTCCTACGCTTATGACGACAGCTCCGTGACGTAATACATCGTGGTCTTTGAAGCAGTGAGCGGCCGACAGAACCCAACGGTGATGTACAAGAGTCCCTCCGCACAAATTTCTTTCACCAATCAGTAAGCGAGCCTGATATAACAACACCACCATTTGCCGCCCAGTTTATTTTAAAGGACAGAACTTTGGGGTTTGCGGTACAATTTGAGTGCAGAGTTTCTGTCTATATTCGCGCTTTTATTGAAAGAAGATATGATTAAAAGCAGAAAAGGGGCTGTGATGTGCATTTGTGGGACGTGGCTACACTTTTGCTAGGTTGGAAGCAGAAACTTTCCTACCATTCGGATATTTATCAAAACAATTTTTCCGGAATGTTCGTGAAAGCCAAAAACAGTTTCAAATATTTAGATTATCTCACCATCCACGGCCACCTTCCCAACTTCGCATCTTCTCCTCCGACGATCCTCTGCAAATCATCTTCGGTATTCCTTCCGCATCCCCTCTCCATCCTGTAATCTTCCTCATCGCTAATGCAACACCCGTTCTTCTTCCCATACCTCCTGCTGTATCCATCCACGCAGGATGATCCCGATATAGGAGGAGGAGTCCGGATGCAGGAAAACGATCCAGGAGAATTAACACACGTTTCGTCGCATCCACCGTTCCAAAAAGAACACTCGTTTATATCTGGTAAATAAAACAGTTTCGCTTTGATAATAACACGAAGTCAAACTTAAAACTTTTCTGAATTACGAACAATTTTTTTTTTGTCAACAAACCAAACATACTTGCTTTAATTAAGAAAAACGCGTGCAATTGACTTTCTTTGCAACAAAATCTTTGGTGAGTAAAACATTTTTACGATTCCACTTTTCTGTTGTGTAATGCAAACACTCCCTTGTGCCCTAAACTTGTTTGCAGTGGTATTGCGCCTGCTTGTTTACAAAACACATGGATTGAGTTCCTCACCTTCACACTCCTGCGTCAGTGCGGACCACTTGAAGCCTGTTAAACACTTGGTGTCGTTGCAGGATGGGTTCCGACACGGAGGTACAGCATCTCCAAGCAGAGAACCGTCTCTGCTTGTAGCGACCGCTAGATGGGAGAGTGTGGGAGCGCATGGTGGAAGAAAACATCTACATAGAGACAGAGTTGGGAGGGTATTTGACCCAACTACTAGGAAGAAAATCTGAATGGGATTCGTGGCCAGGATAACGTGAGTTCGAATCCCGGTGCGGCAAAAAAGAAGGTCCTGTCTGGATATTTACTAAAATGGTTGGCGCTGTTTTCAAACCCAGAAAAAACTGTATTTTGGATTTAATAACTGGATTTCCTTTCCAGGTATGAAAAAAATTGAAATAACCAAACAGCATGCAACCTGTTCAACTTTTAGGGTGATCTTGAAATTGTATTTCTGTAAATTTGCTCCACAGAATAATTGATTTGGAATTTCTTGCAGGATTTATTTTGATAACATTCTTAAAAAAACAATAAGCCTCACGTTTGCTATCTTCGTGAAAAATTGTCTATATGGTAGCCCACTTACTGTAGTCGAATCCTACCCCTTAGCTTACCTTTTCACTTCCTGGGAGGAACCCACACAGTTTTGTTGCGAAGAATTTCCGCATGACCTTGATCTTTTCGCGACACCCTCGGAGCAGGAGGAGGAGCAGTCACTCCAACTTCCCCACTGACTCCATTCTGTTTGATTTTGTGCAACTTTTTGTCAATCTTTATAAATTATGTTGTAGATCCTCTAATATTAGTTGTGATAAAACAAGGTGGCCAGGGGTGTACAATTGTACATAAAACCGGTATGTGGCAAGATAATAGTTGGCTATTTCATATCTATATGCTTGGCTCTTCACTATTGATAACGCTATTGGTAGGTGGAGGGAATATAAAACGATTTTATGATCGTTGCACATAAGGTTCAACGATAGATCAATCATTTATCAACACATCAAAGCATTCGGCGTAATTACTCCATCTTACCTGGACATAATGGAGTGTTGCATGGAGTTGTTTCAATCGCGTTCCCTTCGCATTGTGTTTTGCTGCAAGTTCGAATTCTGTTTCTGGTTCCTCCGTTGCAAGTCTTTGAGCATGTCGACCATTCCGACCAATTGAGCCACTCTGAAACACGAGGATAAAAAACTGATTTTAACAAGTTTAAGATAAACCAAAGCTGCTACTGAAATAGCTTCAACGCCAAGAACCGAAAAATCTATGAAAGAAACCTGTTTTAAATGGGAGTTATACAAAGAATTATAATGTGTTGACTTTACTACAAAAAAAACACATTCACAATTATATCCATTAACTGCACAACACAATCCATTCATTCAAACCAGTTCGAGGTTTAACAAACTCACCTGATACCTGGCAACAAGTTCGTACACAGAGAGTTCGCACAGAGAGATGACTGCACGTAACGCTCGTCACGAGTTCCGCACATTTGTCAACCCAGTCTGGACACATACCTGAAAACATGTCTTTATCAATGCTCTGTTTATATCGGTTGATATGTGGTATTTTCATTCTTTTATCTTATGTATTTTTATTTGGTTTGCAGTCAAGATAAGACCGCGTCATTTTATTGTAACAGGTTGCTAGAAATAGTATAAATATGCTGCTACGAAAAAACTTATCCGTGATAACAATTAGGGTGGTTTTACAATTTCGTTATGTTTTGTATCGTGTTAATCGATTATGGGAATCTTCTTCCATGCTGTTCCAATCGTCGTGACGATTTCCACCTAATATACTTTATACCACAAACATAGAAGCGTTTAATTCCAAGTTGCAATCTAGCAGCGAAATAAATATATTGTCTTAATAACGAAGCAAACAGATTTGGATCGGGTTACAACTTACAACAAGTCTTCCTACAAAGCTGCGCTGTCGTTCCACCGCAAATATGTGGCTTTAGTTTCTTGCATTGAACGCTTGATATGACGTCTGAACATCCATCTGAAGAGGTGAAATACATAAGGTTAGTGAAATTTAAATGATAAATTGCATGTTTGATCTCCACTTCAAACTTTCGAAAAATCTGTCCTTCTGGCACAATTAAACGTAATCTTTATTCACCGACGTTTTACTTTTCAGCTAGATTTCCTCAGAGTAATGGGTAATGTGCCAGGAGAACAGATCAATTAAAATACAATTACATATATACAGCAACATAATATTTTCGAAAAGTCCTTACTTTTTGACATTATTAAAAGGATAATAAATAGTATTGCAAGTTACCTGCATACAATAAACATGCACAAAGAAAAGAAAGCACAGCAACACAAAAACAACGATGATGCATAACTTGCAGCTGTAGTTGAATTTCTTGCTGTAGATAAAGATGTATTGTTGAAAGAAAACCACTCGCGTTCGTAAACCAGCTGACAAATGGTTTGCCGACTAATAACCTTCCTACCCTCCTAAAATGTTGCTTCTTTCCTCTAAACTGTTCCTCGTTTTGAAAGGTGGAAATCTTGTGACAAAATATGTCACGAAAGTTTAATATTGTAATGACGTGGGACGGTGGCAGTCGAACGCCCCAGCAAGACGACGTCTTTCAACGTGGGGTTCATACCAGACACGTCAGTAGCCATGTTTATGCTACGTAACTGCACACGCAGTACAGCCTTCTAATAACTGCGTGTGCTTTAATGTTTGGGTTTGCGTCGAATTGCAGTGTCCGATTCATCATTGGAGAGATTGAACTTTATATTCTCTTAAGGTTAACAGGGAGATTTTATGTTCCATTGTCTATTTTGTGGAAAATTGTTTGTGTTAGCATCAAAACGTAATATTTGCTTTCATTTTTCAGACAATTTTACGTCGTCATCTGCGCGTGTTCTGTTGACAGTTTTTAAAAAACTACTTGTGATAAAGTGTGGACAGAAGACGTGTGGTATAAGTTATGACAAGACAATAAATCATTCTCCCATCCCAGTCTGCCAACCATGTGATTTTAATTTTCTGCTCTGTCTCCTTTCAACACAAGGTGTTTAACTTGAACGTGCCCGAGGTTCTGTATTTGACATTTACCGGTACACTCTTCACACCCCATCATTCATGGTCACAAATTTGTTTCGCGATGCCGCGTTGCTTGCTATGCTTAAGTATACTTGCGTGTAATTGTCGGCGATGAATTCGGATGAACAGCGAGTTCTTTTCAGGAATAAAACCCTCGACGACGTCGGCTTCAAATCGGTATTTGTGTTTAAGAGTAGGAAATGTGTTGTTGCATCAATTTAACCAACGCAGTAGGGTTCAGTGTTATTGCATGACAAGACATGACATTATTTTAACCACAAAGAAGTCAGCAACGATATTCTGCACGCCAATGCGTGGAAGGCCAAACAGTGTTCGAATTCGCATCATTTATGTCCCCCCATGAAAAAAACACGAGTGTTTTTAATACCAGGAACAGTACAATGGCATCTACCTGTTATTACAGCACATTGGGCCTTTTGTAACGTTATTTTCTTTGCTTTCTCAAAAATAAAAGCTTTTTGAAAAGGAAAGCAGAGTTTTATTATCGTAACAACCACCTCCGCGACAATAGGTGACAACAATACCTCGCTTTTAGTGACGAGAGAACAAACAACCTTGCCCAACGTAGAAGATTGCTACAGAGAATATGGGATATGCTCGGCAATTGTCCAATGGTATTTTTTGTTGTAGCGGGACACAATATTGATAATGTTAGAACGAAGCAGATCCTGCATCAGTGTAAATTTTCTGAAATTATTTAAAAATGCGTCCTAACCAAAATTTAAACAACTAAACGTAATAACAATGAGAATAAATAAAAGCTTCCATGTTCAAAAGAACAATATTAATCTCAATGAACACAACTTCTTCAGGTTTATAAAAAACTATGCGTGGGGCGCTATTATTTTGTCAAGATTTGACGTTGGCGATGCAGATTTAACTAAGATATAACGTAAAGGTAGCACAGAAAATGTCGACAAAGCCATCAACTTCCTATTAAAGGGTCATTCAATCGTGACAAAAGACGCGCTTGGTCGCAACCCGTCCTGAATGGAAGATTTGATCATATAAGAGAAACGGTTTGGCGTGCCGGGATCGTACGTACGGATGTTTGTATTCAACGGTTGAACAAAACTGTTCAAACAACATTGTATGTGACGAAAAAATATCTGTTTGTTGTGGCGTTGACGTGGAAACGCATTTATCCGCATTTAAGAACCTCAAGCAGTTGGCACAATGTTTAGTGCTCCCTACTTAAGCTCTTGGCGCCAGTGGGTATATTTTGAGTTAGTTTTTCATCTGTACTTCAGTGGCTAGCATAATTTAATGCAAGATAACTTTGGCAGCTAAGCGATAAGTATTGGTATTTTGTTCAAGAAAAAAAATGTCACATTAACGCAATTGCGATGAATACGTTTAAAGTTGAAAACAAAATATTAAAAAAACGTTTTCTTTATAGGTTTTAATACATTTTTTTTTGTGTAAATCTTAATAATCCTTCTTCACTCACAAGATGAACAACAAATTCCTGATCGGTTTGGGTCTTCTCGTGGCTTGCGCTACCATTGGTAAATTTTACTGGCGCTAAACTATTGTTAATTTAAATGATTTGTGTTGATATTAATCCAGGGCTGTATCTCATACGAAATACCGCAATTTAATTGCATTCTGTCAGTTGTATCCGCAGTTTTAACTGTAAATTGTAATCTTTATGACTTTTTGGTAATGATTAACTTTCAAGTGTGTATACCCTAAATAAATATTATTTGTTTTCATGCATGTTTGAAAATACAATGTATTGCAAAACTGCCATACACAGTCATTTCAGTTCGTCCAACTGTTCTATTCCATTATATGGGACAATTTTATCCTGTCGAATAAACCGTATCTTTGCTTTTATAGCCACCGGCATCGAATGCTACGTATGTTCTTACTCCAGCGGCCTTGTTACCACCGGCAGCCAATGCAGCGGACCAACTCCAAGTGCCAGCTTTTTGATAAACTGCACGTCCAGCAACTGCATTCATGTTGTCGGCACTGTATCTGGTATGAATGTAACGTCAGGATTTTTAGAAATCTGCAAGAATACGTCCTTAATTTGTAAACCGAAGCCATATTTAAACAACACACAAGAAACGAGCAACTTTTATTGGAAATTTGTATGTGTTGTTACAATATAAGCGATTTGCAGGATTCGTTTCAACAATCCAAATTCTACAAAAAGTTGCTCACATCAAAAGGAATTTCAATTCACCATAAGCTTCTCTGCAAGTTAAAAATAATGGTTTAACTAACTTAGGGATCCGCTCATCGTAAAACGTTCTGGCTTGGTTAATGCAGTTAAAAAAAACCTCACTGTTTACAGCGGCCGGTGTGACCCAGACTACAGTGACAAGATCGTGTGGAACGGCCGGGATTACAACTGGATGTCAGTCAGTGTCCAGCGTTGAGACTTGCACCTACTCTTGCACCACTGGTAAGTGTATTATGTGGGTTCGCATCACATGTCCTTCCTCTGACCTACTTTTAGTTTGTACCAGATCGTGGATGTGTTTTGTCTCTCGTAATTATACGCGTTTTGCAGAAGATAAAAGTGAAACAATTAACAACATATGAATGAATATAGAGTTATTTTTTCGCCGAGCCGAGGTTTCTTAACGCAACAAGTATTATTTTCTGCCCAACAAATCTCCCAAACGGGAGTCGGGTCATTTTTTTCCCGAGCACCGCAGTTGTCAAAACTGTAAAAATATTAGTTTACCGACTCGGTAACTCACCGACAAACCTTAGAGTTCACAATAAATGCCGCGTTCGACATACAAGCCGTGCAGTCACTTGTTTAGACAGAAACAATGGGCATTGTTGTCTGATAAAAGGCAGCTCAAGACTCCATTGTAATGGCGCGTCTTATGGCTGAGCATCCGTGATAAATTAGGGGGTTGGTGTTTGCTGTTGCGGAATCACATGAATAGAGTCGCTTAGCGACCGAACAAATACGTTAGCAACGGCGGAACAAAAACAAACAGTTATAAAGCAATGGGAGGTAGCGAAGCAACTGACATACTAATTTTAAATTGGAACCGTTTCTTGAAAGAAACTCGCAGCGACAACATCACCTGGTCGCATTTTGCTTGGTGTAGAAACTGATAAAACTTGTACCAACAATTTTTTTGGAACAGAGCGAACCCAAAACCGCAAGTTTGCTTTCAGAAAAAGTCCCACGCGTAAAAACGAATTTGATTACGTTGTTGGTATGCCCCACGTTCAAATAACATTCCTGATCTCGCAGAACGAATATTATGACATATTTGGCGCAATGTCAATCATTTTTCACCTTGTAAATACACATTTTTACCGTTGCTAACTAAGAGCCTTAATACCTTACACAAGCAGAACACGGTTTCCGCTATGTTTTCTGATTTAATTCAGTGTTTGCCAACCTGTGATGGTAAATTCGCGAGAATTTATAAAATAGGATTTGATGATTTTGAAAAGGTTTGGAACAATAAGATTTTATAACTTTGCTTTGTGTACAGAACTATGATAATCATTTGAGCCAACTTAGTTTATGCCTTTTAACCTGACGTTTTTTCAACGAAAGTAGTAAAAAATCACATTTGATTCGCAAAAACCATAAACGTAATAATTTGTTTTTATTTTACATTCGTCTAGATCGATGCAACAGTGACAATGGTTCCAACAGCGTCAAGATGAGTGCAGTTATGATGCTCATGTCCCTAATGGCTGGGTTTCTATTCTCTAAATTCTAAATAACAGTCTCATATAATTATGCTTATGCTGTTCAAAGGCTTTAAATGTATCGCTGTAATTATTTGATTGTATATGGACGAAATAAACAAGTTCATTATGAGTGTTTGTGGATTTTAAGGATGCTCTTAATTCATTTTGTTTAAACTACTGAAATGCTCTTTACCAGTGAAAAAGCACAACCTCCTCGACTTGAATGTAAAAATTCACAACAATATCGGTCTGATATAGGGAAAGCGTTGTGGCGCAAAGACCCCCATGAGTTAAATGACGATTTGCATAAATCTTGAAAAGTCATTCGCATTAATTCCGAATATCTTTGATTCTTATAATCGTCACTTGTGGCCGAATCCCCGTTTCCGAATGTGTTTCTGTTCGCCCAAATCCCATCCCCCTCTGGTCGCAATGCGAACTTTGTATTCTGGGCCGCACGGTGGAGGTATTGAGTAACTCTGGACATAAGGATTGTGCGTCTACGTAAACACAAGTGCTTGTGCTTCAATATCATTCGTGCAAATGCATTGATGTATTTTAAATAATAGCAAGAATCAGTTATGAAATGACTACAGGAATAAGCCCGTGTAGGTTGGTGCTGAGGGACGAATCTGTCTTTTTACGTGCACGTCCGAGTTCCCGGAATATAATAAGAATCAGTGTATTAAGACGCAGTTGGCCTTACGGCAATTTGTAAAAGTGGCTCCGAAACCAACAAATAACTCCCCAAGAATAAAAAATAACCCCAGAAGCCATTTGTTTGAAGTTAAGCTTGGATCGGAAACTTAACATCTATAATCGTAAATCCTACCTTAGTTGGATTTTTTACTGGCGTTTGGTCTGTGTCTTTTATAAAATATATCGCTGTAATTATTTGATTGTACATGGACGAAATAAACAAGTTCATTATGTGTGTTTGTGGATTTAAAGTATGCGATTAATTCATTTTGTTCAATCTACTGAAATGTCATTAACCCGTAAAAAAGCACGGCATCCGTATATTCAATGTTAAAAATCACAATAATATCAGTCTGGTAGGACGAAGCCCTCTCATGTTATTTTGCATGAATCTTTTCTGAAAAGTCGTTTGCATCAATTCCGAATTCTTATAATCGTCACCACGTTGCCGAAATTGCTTTTGTTTGTCCAATTCCCATTGCCATCTGGTTGCAACGGGAACTTTGTGTTTTGGGTCGCACGGTGGAGTTATTGAGTAACTCTAGACATAGGATGGAGCGTCTACGCATCATTATTTTAGTACGTGTTTCAACTAAAACACTACTGGTGATTGTCCATTAAAACTTTTTCATGCTTTTTATTGTTCTGCACAATGCGTGATGCCATGACAAGTATAAACTCAGTTCCACGTTAACGTAGCTTTTATTTTATATTGACCCAAATAGCCAATACCTCATCGCGTCTATCTAGGTTAACGATAAAACAACATAAATGTGGTTTCAATAAGAAGACGATCTGCGCTCCAATCAACTCCGGTCCCGACTCCATTGTAGGCCATTCCAGAAAAGTCGCTACAATGTTTGCCGATGTAGTTGAAACCGGTTGATCCAATGCAGGAGATCTCACTACTTTGACCGTCTAAACTCATCTTCACTCCGGGACAAAACGCATAGGCGTATGTTCTGTCCGGGGTCCATCCCGTGAGTGTTCTGAACTATAAATGCCATATGTTTACATTGGAAGATCTGACTTTAATGTAATATATTTCATACCACGTTAAAAGATGAGAAAATAACGTGCGTTTATTGCTCCAAAGTTGTGTTTACCTGTATGTAGCCAGGAATAAGTTGAGATTGAACATTCGGTCCAAAATGTTGAACAACATCTCCCACAGAACCTTCATCAAACACGACGGGAAAACTCGGACCGTTGTCTTCTGGCCACGAATAAACTCCAGACCTGAGCGGGAAGACGTGGAAAAGCGTGTAAAGATTTCCTTTGTCGATAAACGCGTCCAAGAAATGGTCGTCGGTTCTGTATCGAAGATAAGCTGACGATCTCCAATCTTCCATCGGTGTCTCGTTGGGAACCTGCCAAACCATCAAATCACTCGCATCAATATCGAAATATCCTGGATTCTTATAATCGTCACTTGTGGCCGAAACCACGTTCCCGAATGTGTTCCTGTTCGCCCAATTTCCATCCCCCTCTGGTCGCAGTGGGGAATTTCCCTGCTCGCTCGACCATCTGTCCCCCCTAGTGCAGTAACCGTTGGTTTCAATGTTGTTTTCATGGATGGTGGCGATGAGAGTCCAACCTCCCAAATTAGTGATCATGTCACAATAGGCGAGGTACGGGACATTGTTGGAATCGTACAGAGTGTAGACACCGCTTTTCGGCCGCGCGGTGGAGTTGTTGAGCAACTCGAGACACGAGGACTGAGCGTCTGCGTGAAAAACATGCTTTGTTTTCTAGACCAACGCCAAATCGTTTCACTGCAATTCTAATTTTGCATTTCAGATGCTCATCCACCCTTTGGACTTTTCGAAACCCTACGGTAGCTTCAAGTCATTTATATTATTCATAATTTAGGTTTGCGGTATACTAGTCACTACCCTTTGGACGTTGGGATCTCACAGTAATCTCTATAAGTGGGGTGGCCGATATCTACCACCGCGTCGTGAGTTATGACTTCACTGAAAATGAGATATTTCCTTTCCCTATCTCCCGTTTCGCTTGGACGACTTTCATCCAGTCAACGCAACAACAACACAACGATATTTTTGTTTAACAATGCAAAAATGTATGTAACTTTCATATACCCATTAGGTTTGCACTTTTTTCATAAGACTATAACATTACTCTTGATTATCTCAACTTACGGGCATAGTAAATGTTCCCCCAAATGCTTACAAGAACGCACAAAAGAAAAGTAATCAGTTTCATTTTGTACAACTTCTAGCTGTGACAATAAAGCAATCGTTTACCCTTACAGTCAAAAGTTTTCAAAATTTTTGTCAACCCAATTTTCCAAACCGTCTCTTCGTTACTTTCAACCTCCCTTCAATGCTTTTTAACAAGATGAGTGCTAATTTAAGAATGCCATAGCAGGTGTATAATTTCTCATTCCATCACGGAAACAGCGTGGGAGTGAACGCAGCCGCTTTGTGCCAACAAGTGCTGTCCGTTTAACTGGATAAACTTAATGACAAATTTAGGGATGGATCAGCCGGTTTGCTGGTTGCAACCCACCACCTCCAAATGCAATCATCTGTATTGCTACGGCAGAAGGCGATTTTCGGTAAGGAAACCACCTCATTGCCCATGTCAATGTTTCATTAATACATATTTTGCTCGTGTTTCTCAATGCTTCCACGGAAACAACGTGGAGTAAATGTAGCCGTTTTTCTGCCAACAAATGAACTCGGTGTTCAAATAAGAGAAAGAACGTTAATCCAATACGTTAAAACGAATGGACGCATACATGACGTCATAATTGGGCCGCGATGTTTTTCATCCTATTATCTTGGGTGATCTTAATTGTGCGAAACACAGTCACGTGCGCGCGGATTGTCCGTTGTCACGTTCAAATAACATTCCTGATCTCGCAGAACGAATATTAAGACATATTTGGCGCAATGTCAATCATTTTTCACCTTGTAAATACACATTTTTTTCCGTTGCTAGCTAAGAGCCTTAATACCTTACACAAGCAGAACACGGTTTCCGCTATGTTTTCTGATTTGATTCAGTGTTTGCCAGCCTGTGGTAACGTGTGTCTGGGTGTGCAAAGGACGAAAACTTAAACAATGCTGTTTAGTTCTTTTATCGTTTGTTACGTCAAACTTATTCTATAAGAATTTTATGTTTGGGTCGCGAGAATTCACAAAATATGATTTGAATTTTTTTTGCAAAGGTTTGGAACAATAAGATTTCATAACTTTGCTTTGTGTACGGAACTATGACAATCATTTGAGCCAACTTAGTTTATGCTTTTTAACCTGACTTTTTTTTCAACGAAAGTAGTAAAAAATCATATTTGATTCGCAAAAGCCATAAACGTAATAATTTGTTTCAATTTTACATTCGTCTAGATCGATGCAACAGTGACAATGGTTCCAACAGCGTCAAGATGAGTGCAGTTATGATGCTCATGTCCATATTGGCTGGGTTTCTATTCTCTAAATTCTAAATAACAGTCTCATATAATTATGCTTATGCTGTTCAAAGGCTTAAAATGTATCGCTGTAATTATTTGATTGTATTTGGACGAAATAAACAAGTTCATTATGTGTGTTTGTGGATTTTAAGGATGCTCTTAATTCATTTTGTTTAAACTACTGAAATGCTCTTTACCAGTGAAAAAGCACAACCTCCTCGTCTTGAATGTAAAAATTCACAACAATATCGGTCTGATATAGGGAAAGCGTTGTGGCGCAAAGGCCCCCATGAGTTAAAAGACGCATTAATTCCGAATATCTTTGATTCTTATAGTCGTCACTTGTGGCCGAATCCCCGTTTCCCATCCCCTCTGGTCGCAATGCGAACTTTGTATTCTGGGCCGCACAGTGGAGGTATTGAGTAACTCTGGACATAAGGATTGTGCGTCTGCGTAAACACAAGTGCTTGTGCTTCAATATCATTCGTACAAATGCATTGATGTATTTTAAATAATAGCAAGAAATAGTTATGAAATGACTACAGGAACAATCCTGTGCAGGTTGGTGTTGAGGGATGGATCTGTCTTTTTACGTGCACGATATTCCCTAAACGGCCTAAAGTCAAAAAAGAATAACAGACCACCGCAGCGTCAATCTTTTCGAGTTTCCGGAATATAGTAAGAATCAGTGTATTGAGGCACTGTAGGCCTTATGGCAATTTGTGAAAGTGGCTCCGAAACCAACAAATAACTCCCCAAGAACAAAAAATAACTTCAGCAACCATTTTTTAAAGCTAAGCTTGGATCGGAAACTTAACCTCTTTTATCGTAAATCCTACCTGGCTTAGATTTTTTACTGGCGTTTGGCATGTGTCTTGTATACCTAATGGTTGACCCGCAACTGGTAAGAATAGTTTTTATCATTACTCAACTGTTGTGGATGTTTGTCACGTGATGATCTGTACAAACACAAGTTACGACGCCGAACAACTGTGTCGTTTCTCACGGGCAGAACCTTTTATATGGGTGTTATTACGAAACCCATTAACTACTGCTTGATAGTGTTTTTGCACATTATAAACTAAAATACTTTAAAGATGGAAATGGGTTGTTTTATCGCTAATCTAGGTATATTTTGCCAGTCATCTGTCCCTACGACTTCACAGCCTGTATATAAAACCAAGCCCCTTATGCTTTTTATAGCACTGACGATTTTGACGTATTTTCGGTAAAGCATTTAGTTTCCGTGAGCTGCACATAATTTACCACGGTTTCCAACGATAAGGTCTCATCAGTGCAGGTTGGTGTGACTACACGGACGACTTTGCCGACCAAACGGCCAGACAAAGACCTCCACTTTGTGGTGACTACAATCGTCTGCATCCGTTGGGCATCAAATTAGGTGCATCCTTACAGAGATAAGAAGATGGAAACACTACGGCCATTTGGTAGGCAAAGTCGTTTGAAGAGTCCCGCCAAGCTGCACCGATGAGACCCTTTAGGTCGAAACAGTAGCAAACTGTGTGTTGCTCAAAGAAATCCTTTTATTGACTTCACTTGCCTTTGTACTAATTGTCTAGGAGTGATCCAATTTTCGGTGTGGCTCGCAAAGTTCTTAACAGCAGGCTTTTTTCTACATATTTGTTTGCGTATCACGAAAACTCCACCCGTTCCTCAAATGACATGGAAGTGATACTCGTCATCGTATGACAGCAAACTTTTAATTTGTGCAGGAAGTTGTTGACAGTCAGAACCATATAAAACAGGTAAACGCTTAAATGTGTCAAAAAAACACAAGAATATGAAAAAGTATAAACTGCTAAAAGTTTGCAAACTTTACTTTATTCCACTTAATTTCTTGACCATGAAATTTTGCCAAAATATGACTAAGAAGTTTTACTTATTTTTGTCGTCATGACATTTTATCGCCTCTAACGGTTAAGTGTGATTTCTATGCTCTTGGTCAGTGACGCGAAGGACTCGTTGTGCGAAGCGCTTATTTGTTTGGCGGCGCTTTTATGTTTTTAATAAAGACATATACACCATACTGGTTTGAAGCAGGTCCTACGAGCCTTGAAAGTTAAACGTTACAGAAACAGTTTATGGATTTGGTAATTACGTGCTAAGTGCAGCAACATTCCGGAACATGGAAAAAATATTGAGTTGAAAGTTGTTGACGGTCGCCATGTGATGTTCAGCACAACAATAGTAAGCGATTGAACAAATGCGTTTATCCTCACCACTCTTCACATGGATGGAATGGAAAATTCTAAACCTGTGCCTGTGATCAGGATAATTAGAATTTCTCGATTTCTTTAAATAGCTTTGAAACTTGTCTCGTGTTCGGGTTGTGCGCGTGCTTGTAATGCTGTGTTAGTGCATATCCATTGTAATCTGGTTTATCTTACGTTATTGTAATGCCTTCTTGGCTGAGATAAGTTTATTCTATTTAAATAAGGTGGAGCCGTGTAGGCATTTAGTTTTGAATCGTGTCTGTTCTAGTTTATTCGTCTGTTTGCTGTAAAACTGTTCACCAACTGCAAATTGGAATAAACGGTTTTAGAATTGAACGCATACAAAAATACACGGCAATTGAGTACCTGTATCCTATAGTATAAGTGTAATCATTCTGTCCAATTGATAATATACGAAGCCATGTATATTTTGAAAGGCTTTCTGTTTTAGTCTATACGTTTATTAGCGGCATAATTCTGGCATGATGAATTTTTGACCCTATGTGTGGTTTGCTTATGGTTTGTTGATGTCGTTATTAATGTATCATTTGGTAATGATTCTGTTGCTTCGAAGTTAACGATAAAACAACATAAATGTGGTTTCAATAAGAAGACGATCTGCGCTCCAATCAACTCCGGTCCCGACTCCATTGTAGGCCATTCCAGAAAAGTCGCTACAATGTTTGCCGATGTAGTGGAAACCGGTTGATCCAATGCAGGAGATCTCACTACTTTGACCGTCTAAACTCATCTTCACTCCGGGACAAAACGCATAGGCGTATGTTCTGTCCGGGGTCCATCCCGTGAGTGTTCTGAACTATAAATGCCATATGTTTACATTGGAAGATCTGACTTTAATGTAATATATTTCATACCACGTTAAAAGATGAGAAAATAATGTGCGTTTATTGCTCCAAAGTTGTGTTTACCTGTATGTAGCCAGGAATAAGTTGAGATTGAACATTCGGTCCAAAATGTTGAACAACATCTCCCACAGAACCTTCATCAAACACGACGGGAAAACTCGGACCGTTGTCTTCTGGCCACGAATAAACTCCAGACCTGAGCGGGAAGACGTGGAAAAGCGTGTAAAGATTTCCTTTGTCGATAAACGCGTCCAAGAAATGGTCGTCGGTTCTGTATCGAAGATAAGCTGACGATCTCCAATCTTCCATCGGTGTCTCGTTGGGAACCTGCCAAACCATCAAATCACTCGCATCAATATCGAAATATCCTGGATTCTTATAATCGTCACTTGTGGCCGAAACCACGTTCCCGAATGTGTTCCTGTTCGCCCAATTTCCATCCCCCTCTGGTCGCAGTGGGGAATTTCCCTGCTCGCTCGACCATCTGTCCCCCCTAGTGCAGTAACCGTTGGTTTCAATGTTGTTTTCATGGATGGTGGCGATGAGAGTCCAACCTCCCAAATTAGTGATCATGTCACAATAGGCGAGGTACGGGACATTGTTGGAATCGTACAGAGTGTAGACACCGCTTTTCGGCCGCGCGGTGGAGTTGTTGAGCAACTCGAGACACGAGGACTGAGCGTCTGCGTGAAAAACATGCTTTGTTTTCTAGACCAACGCCAAATCGTTTCACTGCAATTCTAATTTTGCATTTCAGATGCTCATCCACCCTTTGGACTTTTCGAAACCCTACGGTAGCTTCAAGTCATTTATATTATTCATAATTTAGGTTTGCGGTATACTAGTCACTACCCTTTGGACGTTGGGATCTCACAGTAATCTCTATAAGTGGGGTGGCCGATATCTACCACCGCGTCGTGAGTTATGACTTCACTGAAAATGAGATATTTCCTTTCCCTATCTCCCGTTTCGCTTGGACGACTTTCATCCAGTCAACGCAACAACAACACAACGATATTTTTGTTTAACAATGCAAAAATGTATGTAACTTTCATATACCCATTAGGTTTGCACTTTTTTCATAAGACTATAACATTACTCTTGATTATCTCAACTTACGGGCATAGTAAATGTTCCCCCAAATGCTTACAAGAACGCACAAAAGAAAAGTAATCAGTTTCATTTTGTACAACTTCTAGCTGTGACAATAAAGCAATCGTTTACCCTTACAGTCAAAAGTTTTCAAAATTTTTGTCAACCCAATTTTCCAAACCGTCTCTTCGTTACTTTCAACCTCCCTTCAATGCTTTTTAACAAGATGAGTGCTAATTTAAGAATGCCATAGCAGGTGTATAATTTCTCATTCCATCACGGAAACAGCGTGGGAGTGAACGCAGCCGCTTTGTGCCAACAAGTGCTGTCCGTTTAACTGGATAAACTTAATGACAAATTTAGGGATGGATCAGCCGGTTTGCTGGTTGCAACCCACCACCTCCAAATGCAATCATCTGTATTGCTACGGCAGAAGGCGATTTTCGGTAAGGAAACCACCTCATTGCCCATGTCAATGTTTCATTAATACATATTTTGCTCGTGTTTCTCAATGCTTCCACGGAAACAACGTGGAGTAAATGTAGCCGTTTTTCTGCCAACAAATGAACTCGGTGTTCAAATAAGAGAAAGAACGTTAATCCAATACGTTAAAACGAATGGACGCATACATGACGTCATAATTGGGCCGCGATGTTTTTCATCCTATTATCTTGGGTGATCTTAATTGTGCGAAACACAGTCACGTGCGCGCGGATTGTCCGTTGTCACGTTCAAATAACATTCCTGATCTCGCAGAACGAATATTAAGACATATTTGGCGCAATGTCAATCATTTTTCACCTTGTAAATACACATTTTTTTCCGTTGCTAGCTAAGAGCCTTAATACCTTACACAAGCAGAACACGGTTTCCGCTATGTTTTCTGATTTGATTCAGTGTTTGCCAGCCTGTGGTAACGTGTGTCTGGGTGTGCAAAGGACGAAAACTTAAACAATGCTGTTTAGTTCTTTTATCGTTTGTTACGTCAAACTTATTCTATAAGAATTTTATGTTTGGGTCGCGAGAATTCACAAAATATGATTTGAATTTTTTTTGCAAAGGTTTGGAACAATAAGATTTCATAACTTTGCTTTGTGTACGGAACTATGACAATCATTTGAGCCAACTTAGTTTATGCTTTTTAACCTGACTTTTTTTTCAACGAAAGTAGTAAAAAATCATATTTGATTCGCAAAAGCCATAAACGTAATAATTTGTTTCAATTTTACATTCGTCTAGATCGATGCAACAGTGACAATGGTTCCAACAGCGTCAAGATGAGTGCAGTTATGATGCTCATGTCCATATTGGCTGGGTTTCTATTCTCTAAATTCTAAATAACAGTCTCATATAATTATGCTTATGCTGTTCAAAGGCTTAAAATGTATCGCTGTAATTATTTGATTGTATTTGGACGAAATAAACAAGTTCATTATGTGTGTTTGTGGATTTTAAGGATGCTCTTAATTCATTTTGTTTAAACTACTGAAATGCTCTTTACCAGTGAAAAAGCACAACCTCCTCGTCTTGAATGTAAAAATTCACAACAATATCGGTCTGATATAGGGAAAGCGTTGTGGCGCAAAGGCCCCCATGAGTTAAAAGACGCATTAATTCCGAATATCTTTGATTCTTATAGTCGTCACTTGTGGCCGAATCCCCGTTTCCCATCCCCTCTGGTCGCAATGCGAACTTTGTATTCTAGGCCGCACGGTGGAGGTATTGAGTAACTCTGGACATAAGGATTGTGCGTCTGCGTAAACACAAGTGCTTGTGCTTCAATATCATTCGTACAAATGCATTGATGTATTTTAAATAATAGCAAGAAATAGTTATGAAATGACTACAGGAACAATCCTGTGCAGGTTGGTGTTGAGGGATGGATCTGTCTTTTTACGTGTACGATATTCCCTAAACGGCCTAAAGTCAAAAAAGAATAACAGACCACCGCAGCGTCAATCTTTTCGAGTTTCCGGAATATAGTAAGAATCAGTGTATTGAGGCACTGTAGGCCTTATGGCAATTTGTGAAAGTGGCTCCGAAACCAACAAATAACTCCCCAAGAACAAAAAATAACTTCAGCAACCATTTTTTAAAGCTAAGCTTGGATCGGAAACTTAACCTCTTTTATCGTAAATCCTACCTGGCTTAGATTTTTTACTGGCGTTTGGCATGTGTCTTGTATACCTAATGGTTAACCCGCAACTGGTAAGAATAGCTTTTATCATTACTTAACTACCGTGGATATTTGTCACGTGATGATCTGCACAAACACAAGTTGCGACGCCGAACAACTGTGTCGTTTCTCACGGGCAGAACCTTCAGTGCCGGTTCCGCATTGGGTGTTATTACGAAACCCATTAACTACTGCTTGATGGTGTTTTTGAAAATTTTGAACTGAGAGACTTTAAAGGAGGAAATTGAGTTGGTAAACACGAACATAGACAACCAACACTTATCATGTATGCTGTCCATTTGTCGAAAGTTCTTCCCATACCATGAACTACAAACAAAAAAAAACATCCACTTTTATCTTAAGTTTTGTATACGTAAACTGTAAGAAATAAGCTCGCCGTACTAACCGCGTTACTGTTTGTAGAGATCATAGTCAGTGTAAAGATATTAAGTGCCTGCATGTTCTATCGCTTTGATCATCCCAATCCAGAAATTATTTTCTGACTGCTATCATTAGCACACGATTAAATCAGAACAAACAATAATAGCGTCACCGAGTGGCCGCGTTTATTTTATTTTCGGCGGAAGAAGACCACACTTTTTTTCCATAATTTAAACAACTGCGTTTAGTCACACTGGTAACGCTCTAGATCGATGCAACAGTGACAATGGTCCAAACAACGTCAAGATGAGTGCAGTTATGATGCTCATGTCCGTATTCGCTGGGTTTTTATTCTCTAAATTCTAAATAACAATCGCATATAATTATGCTTATGCTGTTCAAAGGCTTAAAATGTATCGCTGTAATTATTTGATTGTATATGGACGAAATAAACAAGTTCATTCTGTGTGTTTGTGGATTTAGAGTATGCGCTTAATTCATTTTGTTCAAACTACTGGAATGCCATTAACCCGTGAAAAAGCACGGCATCCGTATATTCAGTGTAAAAAATCACAATAATATCAGTCTGGTAGGACGAAGCCCTCTCATGGTATTTTGCATGAATCTTTTCTGAAAAGTCGTTTGCATCAATTCCGAATTGTTATAATCGTCACCACGTTGCCGAAATTGCTTTTGTTTGTCCAATTCCCATTGCCATCTGGTTGCAACGGGAACTTTGTGTTTTGGGCCGCACGGTAGAGTTATTTAGTAACTCTAGACATAGGATGGAGCGTCTACGCATCATTATTTTTGTACGAATTTCAACTAAAACACTACTGGTGATTGTCCATTAAAACTTTTTCATGCTTTTTATTGTTCTGCACAAAGCGTGATGCCATGACAAGTATAAACTCAGTTCCACGTTAACGTAGCTTTTATTTTATATTGACCCAAATAGCCAATACCTCATCGCGTCTATCTAGGTTAACGATAAAACAACATAAATGTGGTTTCAATTAAAAGTCGATCTGCGCTCCAATCAACTCCTGTCCCTACTCCATTATTGGCCATTCCAGAAAAGTCGCTACAATGTTTGTCGCTGTAGTTGAAACCGGTTGATCCAATGCAGGAGATCTCACTACTTACACCGTCTGAACTCATTTTCACACCGGGACAAAACGCATAGGCGTATGTTCTGTCCGGGGCCCATCCCGTGAGTGTTCTGAACTATAAATGTCATGTGTTTACATGGGAAGATCTGTAATATATTTCATACTACGTTAAAAGATGAGAAAATAACGAGCGTTTATTGCTTCAAAGTTTTGTTTACCTGTATGTAGCCAGGAATAAGTTGAGATTGAACATTCGGTCCAAAATGTTGGACAACATCTCCCACAGAACCTTCATCAAACACGACGGGAAAACTCGGGCCGTTGTCTTGAGGCCACGAATAAACTCCAGACCTGATCGGGAAGACGTGGAAAAGCGTGTAAAGATTTCCTTTGTCGATAAACGCGTCCAAGAAATGGTCGTCGGTTCTGTATCGAAGATAAGCTGACGATCTCCAATCTTCCATCGGTGTCTCGTTGGGAACCTGCCAAACCATCAAATCACTCGCATCAATATCGAAATATCCTGGATTCTTATAATCGTCACTTGTGGCCGAAACCACGTTCCCGAATGTGTTCCTGTTCGCCCAATTCCCATCCCCCTCTGGTCGCAGTGGGGAATTTCCCTGCTCGCTCGACCATCTGTCCCCCCTAGTGCAGTAACCGTTGGTTTCAATGTTGTTCTCATGGATGGTGGCGATGAGGGTCCAACCTCCCAAATTGGTGATCATGTCACAGTAGGCGAGGTACGGGACATTGTTGGAATCGTACAGAGTGTAGACACCGCTTTTCGGCCGCGTGGTGGAGTTGTTGAGCAATTCGAGACACGATGACTGAGCGTCTGCGTGGAAAACATGTTTTGTTTTCTAGACCAACAAGTCGCCAAATCGTTTCACTGCAATTTTAATTTTTAATTTCAGATGCTCATCCACCCTTTGGACTTTTGGAAACCCTACGGTAGCTTCAAGTCATTTATATTATTCATAATTTAGGTTTGCGGTATACTAGTCACTACCCTTTGGACGTTGGGATCTCACAGTAATCTCTATAAGTGGGGTGGCCGATATCTACCACCGCGTCGTGAGTTATGACTTCACTGAAAATGAGATATTTCCTTTCCCTATCTCCCGTTTCGCTTGGACGACTTTCATCCAGTCAACGCAACAACAACACTACGATATTTTTGTTTAACAATGTAAAAATGTATGTAACTTTCATACACCCATTAGGTTTGCACGTTTTTCATAAGACCATAACATTACACCTTATTATCTCAACTTACGGGCATAGTAAATGTTCCCCCAAATGCTGACAAGAACGCACAAAAGAAAAGTAATCAGTTTCATTTTGTACGACTTCTAGCTAAAACAATAAAACAATCGTTTACCCTCACAGCCAAAAGTTTTCAAAAATATTTACAACCCGATTTTCCAAACCGTCTGTTCGTTACTTTCAACCTCCCTTCAATGCTTTTTAACAAGATGAGTGCTAATTTAGGAATGCCATAGCAGGTGTATAGTTTCTCATTCCATCACGGAAACAGCGTGGGAGTGAACGCAGCCGCGTTGTGTCAACAAGTCCTGTTCGTTTAACTCGTTAAACTTGATGTTTAAGTTAGGGGTGGATCAGCCGGTTTGCTGGTTTGCTGGTTGCAACTCACCACCTCCAAATGCAATCATCTGTATTGCTACGGCAGAAGGCGATTTACGTTAAGTAAACCACCTCATTGCCCATGACATTGTTTAATTAATACATAGTTTGCTCATTTTCTCAATGCTTCCACGGAAACAACGTGGAGTAAATGTAGCCGTTTTTTCTGCCAACAAATGAACTCGGAGTTCAAATGAGAGAAAGAACGTTAATCCAATACGTTAAAACGAGTGGACGCATACATGACGTCATAACTGGGCCGGGATGTTTTTCATCCTATTATCTTAGGTGATCTTAATTGTGCGAAACACAGTCACGTGCGCGCGGATTGTCCGTTGTTCCCATTTCACCCTTCAACGGTTTTAAATTCACTGAACACACTGGTGGTATCTGATTACGTAAATCTGTTGCAGGTGACGCGCTGTTTGTTTAATCGCAACTCATCTGTTTCCTGGCAACCTCGACATGTATTGACAAGTCCAGTGTATTTTTAAGGCTTTTATGGAATCGCTTTACATAAATTCGAAATATGGGTAGTATCTAAAATTAAATAAAAGATAGGCAACATTTTGCACCTTTCGTTTCGATCGGTGTATAAATTTCAGTGCATGTACAATGAGCAAATATTTACAATCAGTCGAAAACGGCTACATTTCAGGCACAAACATAATGTAGCACAAGCGTTCACTGCGTCCTCAGAATTTGGAAAACAAAACACCGACAAAGAGAGCCATCACCATGGCAACGACGTTGATTTTCAATCCAGCCGATCCATTGCCAGTGTTGCAACCGTCTGCAGAGAGAATTCGATACCGTTATTTCTGGTATGATTTCGAATATTGCTCATCACATTTCTGCCGCTTTTTGAATCATTTTACATTTTTGCTCATTTTCCTGACATAATTTTTTATGAAGCTTACATCCAATTTATGTATGCAGTGAAATGTTTGCGCTGTAGTTATGCGTCATGGACAAATATTACAGTCCTGTTACTCGATTGTAAAAACGCTTTGCCGAAACGATTTTTCTAAGTTTGTGAGACGTTTTTATCTTGGCTCTGTTACAGTTGTTTTCCGTTAAAACTTCTTTGATTTTAAGGGGCCACAAATAGATCGCACGCAAAAACAAACCTGTGTTGCAGGAAGTGTGGCAGATAGTTCCCCCAAGGAGTTCGCTGCATCCACTCAGTTGGGTTATAGAACAGTAACGTGAGATAATCTGAGTCTGTAGGCCTAGAACTGCGTGAGGTAACACATACTTTACAATAGATGTATGTAACCTGAATCGGTGGATTCCCTGGCAAATTCTAATTTTATCTGGTTTTCGTAATTGTTTTCGACTACAGTAATATAAAGAACAGCGATTTTGGTTTGGAATGCCAGAAATCATGGCCAAACTTATAAATAACGAAGACCTTTAGAAGCGGGAAGTGCTCTAAAGCATTTGAACCTCGCTTGAGGTGGAGTCAAATGTGGTGAAGAGAGAATTCTAAAATCAATTACTTACATTCGGTGTTGGTAACACTTGTCAGGCAGTAGGTGGATGCAGATGTGCAATTAGTCAAATGTGAGCTGCTTGGACTCGGTCCCAAGCAATCGGTGTGTCCGGTTACTAGCGTTCCAATGCTGGTACGAAGACACACATAGCACTGCAAGCCGGAGGCTGTAGAAAGACCAAAACAGGATAAAAAATCTGGTGCGTGAACTCGGAAGGAACGAAGCAGACAAAATGGCGGGAAATAGATTTTGCTCACGCCACAGACTAACAATGTATAGGAGAACAAAACACTCCAGATCCATGGGAAAATGGTATTCGTGGTAACCACAAAAATAAACTACCAGGGAGACATTAAACCAACTCACAATTGCATGAATTTTTACTTACCATAGGAAAGGCACATGGCCGCCACAAGGCTGGTAAGAAGAAGAGTGTTCATCTTGATTCGTTTCCTTTCAAACATCAGACTTAAATAGGAAAAGTAAACAATCTAGCTGAAGCATTTTCAAAAAAGTGTTAGGTGCTAAAACCATTCGTATTGTTACAAATTACAGTGATATTGGAAAATACAATTTGAAAAACGTTGTTAAACACTGACGAAGCGGATGTCTATCATCTGCAGCTAACCCAGCTTGGCTGCAATGTCTTGATGTTCCTCAAATCTCTTTTTTCCTTTTATTGTTACTTTTCCAACCGTGCGCCAAAAACGTTTCTACTATACGTGCTATCAAATGCAGTCTTGTGTGGCATCTGTGAGTAAATTGCGAAGCCACATCGGCCCGGAGCATTGCCGAGCAAAAGTGACAGATAACAAAGGAACAAGCCGTCGCTACGCAACGTAACAAAGCCCTGTTTTGTTTTAGCTTTGCTTTCTGCGAACGGCACTAACCCCAGCGGTGGTCGAGGTATGTTTTCAAACAGACACGAAACCTTTAATTACAAACTTACTGGAGTGCGCCGTCCTTTCGTTTTGTGCGCTCGCATTGTTGATGGCGTCGTGTAACTGATCCTAAGTGAGTGCTTAGGAGAGCGTAATTCGCATTGTCAACAATTAAGGCAGGGTCGACGAAAAACAAGCGCCGAATAAACACATTTCCAATGAACACAAATGTACCAATAAAACAGGTTTGTTACGTTCACTGTCATTGCAGCCAAACAGAGTCGAAGGCAATTTTCGTGATAAGTCATTAGAAAAGAGGTTTAAATTATTTGATTTTTTTTGCTTGTGTGACGACAACACAATGATATTTCCCTTTCCCTTGTATTGCCTGGTGTTATTCAAGGACAAAAACTTAAATCTCTCTTACTTGTTTCAGTAAGGTACGGTTTGATTAAAAATTACATGTGAATTTCGATGCAATTATAGCGCATGGAACTTGTTATTGCCTTCTTTGACCACACCGGGATTCGAACCCTAGATATCCCGTCCACCAAGAACCCAGGTGAGGTTGTCTGTTTGGTGTTTGCCGATTCAACCTCATTTCATGGCAAGTGGGTCATCCGATACATTTCTGTATTGTTGTAAGCGGAATAAAATGATACGGCCTGGATGGTGCAAAAAATACCGAGCGGTTGCTTGTTGTTGTCCATCATCTCGCCGCCTGGACACGTTAGCCACCACAACGTATCAGCAATATTTGTTGATGAAATTCTGTGTTAAAGGGGAAAATAATCTTTTTGAAAGCAACATCTTTACTGACATTTTTGAATTTGTTGACATTGGAGAACAGTAATCCCATACAAAGATGTGAAGATTACAAGTTTATCATTTTAACAACTCGGATTTTCTGCGACCAACCGTAAACTGACAATGCAAGCTGGTTTGTGTGGTCACCACCTGCCACTGAAAAGACATTCTTATAATTTGTTTTTCTTTCGTTGCAAACAAATGATTGCAAATCGTTCATTTCAAAATGACGTAATAAGTGCAATGTGCATTGAGCTGTAGATAGTAGTGCACAATGTTTTCGGTCGGTAAGGCTCTTTGGCTTGTATGGATAATGTTGTTTTGTAAGCAACTTATTTATTCATTGACAAAGCCCTGTTTTAAAACAATATGAGCAAGATACGTTACAGGTGGCGTGCAATATCAATTATAATATAGGCAAAGTCCACCATTTTTGCCCACTACTATGGAAGGCAGTCTTTTTTTCTCATCAACGAGTCTTGTTGTTTTCTACGATTTCAACAAAATTAGCTTCAAATAAACGATGTTTTCCTTTTCCGCACTTTTCGAACAAGCTTCCTCAATCCGTGTCCCGCCAACGTCTTCGCTCTTCGAACTTTGCTCCTTTCACCCGAGTGGGTGGAGTGATCCTCCACCGACTCCTCCCCGATTTGCCGCTCAAGTAGCGAGCTAGTCTCGGGACAGTCGTCCGTAGTGTCAAGCCATACGTTACTTGTAATTATGACGTCATCGTTTCTCGCGATGTTGTAAGGGGCATTTCTGATGCTGCTATCAAGCTGGAAGCTGTATTTGTTGAAGGTCTGACTCGGCCACAGATCCTTTCCTTCAATTTCTTGTTCTTTGTCCACGAGTTGAACTTTGATGACGTCACTTTGTCTGGTAAAATGTCGGACAAGTTGGTTGATCGACACTGGTGGTTGGAGAAGTTATCTTTTAGTAGATTTTGTGTTGCCACTTCGATATGTTTGACAACTGTCACAAAATTAACTAAGAACTGCAAGTGCTATACGTATTAACCACTACCACTGTCTTATCCGGAAATTTCGACATATAAAAGTTTTTCTAAGTGCTAAATGAATAAGGGACACTATCTTACTGAATTGCGAAGGTCTTTGCTTCCACAACACGTTCGTAGACTCCTCTAGGAGACATGTGCAGCCAAACACGTGCCTCGGAATATCCGCTAGCGTCACAGAGGCACCAGGTTAGTTTTGTGAATGAAACCTCTGATTCGGTGTTCTGTGCGAACGCCACTGACGTCATAAACTTTACAAAGGTTAGTTCCGGATCCTTTGGTATCGTCGCTCGAAATCTGGTTATTACATAATGTATGTAGAAGTAGTTTCTTATGAATTTCACTTAAGTTTGAGAAAATATTTGCAATTTGTTATTTTTGAAAACTTTAAAATAAATAAAAAATGAATTTTTGATTTACCTGCAATTCATAATCGTTTCGAACTCCACAAAACGCGAGTTGTTGTTTGAAACTTCCGTTAGGTGGCGCCATGTCCAACCATCCGAACTCCATTCGACCTGTTTTCCGAAAAAGAGTTTTAAATTCTCTCAACACTAATATAAGATCAAGGATATCCCGAGCCCTACAGGTTATTGGATGATAATCGTAAGCCCGCCAAACAAAACGTTTAATCGGTGTTTCACGGTTGGTGATGTAACATCCATAACAAGTATGACCTTTGCCAGTCAGATCATATTTGCTTTACTCACAGATATTTTAGCCTCCTCGTTGGCGCAATAACACGTGGGCAAAGAAATCCGCACAGGTTTGTCTGTGACGTCACAATCACGCTCTACACGCATTGTGGGAGTGACGAGCATCCGGTCTCCGAGGTCTGACTGCAAACAGAAATATTAAATCGCAAATGTGGCATTAATTCCAATAATTTATCAACCATTACCCCCAAAAACGATGGTTAAAAATCAACTTGTGTTCGTTTAAGTTGTTTAGAAAGTAAAAATCAATGAATTCAAATCCAGAGTCTACTATTCAAAAGTCGTACGACCCTGACAAAAAGTACAACGCAAAAATCGAAATTAACACTCAGCAATTACCCCATTCCGAAACCACAATGCGATTTTAACGTTTCCCTCTTTGTTGCCATCGTGCGGTACGCGTAAGATGCTGCCTCCGATGCCTGCCACGCCACCCAGCGGACCGATGCGAACCGTGGTTTCAAACGCGTCTTCCGGAATGGGGGCCGATGTAAAACTGTTTCTGCGGATGTAGTCGGAGAGCGTCATGAGCTTCGCATCATCCGTATCCATAGCAACAGTGGTGTGATTGGATAACACCGACAAACGGGTTGTGATCGGCGAGGCTGGAAAAACGTCGCTTCGTGCGAGCGTATCCGTTCGACAAAGTGGTTTGAAATAAGGATTCGAAATGGAATACAGAGGTATTCGGTTATGGGGGATATTATCCCTCATATTAACGATCCAGTCACGCAAATCGTCATGGGAGCAAATTGTATCTTTGCTGTACGTGGAACATCTCGGGTAAGAATGACCTGAAATGGTTGGTCCGCTGTTGTCTTTGAGAAAGTCTAAGTGGAGAGGCAGCAAATCGCGGTATGTGTAATCTACAACTGGAGTGGAAAACTCGCTCATAGTCGCAGTGTCAGTGTTGTCCGGGCCACTGATTGTTGGCGATTCCGATGATATTTCTTCACCATTGGCAGGTATTCTTGGAGGCGGTTGAGTTTGCGCTTCGTTCGTTTCGGAATCTTTCGATTGACAAGGAAACGCCTTGCGCGTTTGTCCCGCCTTTCTCCTCCTCTGGGCCAACTCGGCTGTTTTTAGAAACAGGTCATTTATTGAATCAGGATTCAAACTATTTGTGTCTTCTGTTGCTTCGTCTTCAGAACCAATTCGGTTGTCGTCCACACGGTTACGAGGTGTACGGCGTTGTATGTTTGGAGTGGAGATATCAGCTTTATGCTTAATTCCACGGTCTGCACTCCCTTCTTGCGTTGCCTTCGTCAAGTCCTGCTTTTGTTGAGGTAATTGTCTTATTTTAAACCACATATATGCTACCTTCAATTAAACGCAAATGTGCGACCATTGGTCCTTGCATGGTTGTAACAAATTAACCTACTAAGTTTGGTTTGTTTTTTAAACTTTGGTGTTTTTCGATTTGCTGCCTACTTGAATCGTATAACAGAATGTGTTTAGTAGGTTTTTCAACTCATTGGGCCAATTTAATGAACTCTGATAACCCCCAGTCACCGATAATAATAAAAAATATATTTTTATTTAAAACCCCCATGCAAGTGAACTTCAACAATCAAGGTATTGCTGTATAAGAAAGTGCAATGGAGCCCCTCTATATGTCACTGTGCACCCTTAGGGGTAGATGCTTAGTTAAGAACCACGGTATAAGAAAGCGCGATTTTTGTAGCATGACGTCATTCCCATCGCTTTCAACTCGTCTTACCTGCGCTGTGACGTCACCTGCAAAGTAATTACGTATCGATGAGTGTTTTGCTTCAACTCGTCATGGATATGTAAAGTTGTTCAGTCTGCCCACGCTTCAATATTTACTTAACAAAACCAGGTTGGAAAGGTTGTTGTTAATGCATATGGAACTTACCAATAGACTTCTTGTTTTGATTCGCAAACTTACGAAATGCCTGCAGAAAAACAACATAAGTTTACACCCAGGAAATCGTTTGAAAACATTTAACGTAGTAGATTAGCTTAACGTCATCAAAATAAGTTGTTGTACAACTAGTTTTGTACATTTGACGTTCTGTTTTTATTACAAACTTCCATTAACCAATCGCAAAATGTCAACAAAACAACTCACCTTGTATGTGGTATAAAGTAACCTGTAATCCAAAATATCCACGTTATTATTCGGTGGCGTAGCCAGTCTGAACTTTTGGCGGGGTCAAATATTTTATAGATTTGAACGAACAAAAGTTTTTGGTTACAAACATCGCCTCACGAAGCAGAAAACGATAAAAACGAGTTTTATTTATACATAAATCAAGCCATAGTTCGGATGTTTGAAAAAAATGTGAATATTAAACTTTCAAATTTGGGAGGGGTCATGAACCTATGCTAATGTTATCATTGGACTTACGACTACAAAACAATACAATGCAATCATATCCACGCTTAATTTGTTGGTTAATTCAAAGGTCTGATACACATATTACACGTAAACATAGTACCATGCAGCAATGCTGACAAGAAGCGTGCGAACACACTAACACTCACAGAATTGTAAAGAATATCGAAAAAACTCCATCCAGTAGCTCTAGACACGTTATATCCATGTTTTTCTTCGCGTTAGTGAATAATTCCTGCTCAAGCAAAACTGCTGCAACCTATCTTATTACCACTACTACTGTAACAGCGGTAACGACAGACCACTAAAATCACGTGATTGATTGCGTCATGACGTTTGTCTATGAGTCATGAATATTGGCGTATTGTTTGGGAAGCGGGCTTGCTATATACTGTATAGTGAAGCGCCACCAGTATATTTCAACACGTTGGCGTTTAATGACGTACTTGCATTGGGAAGGATATTGCAACGAACGTATGCGCTTATTAAGTGATCGGTCATTCGGTGAAATTGCAACCTCCGTTGAAAGTGAAAGCGTTTCCGCGTTCCTACGTTCTGTGGGTTCGGCCTCAATGACGGCACCTATTTTGCCCGGTGATGTTCTATACCTGGTGTTTCGACATGTCAGGTTTCGAACACGACTGCGTCCATCATTGCTGCATTTTAGAATGAGCTGCAACCAAGAGAGCGCTAATGAAACGAATGAAATTCTTTGACTAAAAAAGTTTTTCTTAAGCAAACTGAAGGGAAACCCTCAATTATTTGGGGTACAGGACAGTGTGGATAAGTATGATATTGCAACCACCTGTGGAAGTAAAAGCCTTAACACGCCAGGCTTATTCCGCATCCATTCTTTACACAACCTTTACTAAGTCCTCATGATAGGTGAAAGTTTAAAGTAAAGATAAGTGTTTTGTAGTCAAGCATTATCGTAATTTCGGGACTTTAATCATATTTCGTAATGAGGAATGCTTTGCCAGCTCGATATTACATTCAGTAGGTTTAATTCCTTTCGCATTATTGATTTCGCTGGAAGGTATTTGCAATAAAACCATGCTATTAAAAGGAACGTTAAAGTTCTGTTAAAAATATTAGGCATCACACATATAAATTCCTCGAAGAAGTCGCCAGAACTTTCAACGAATCCATCAGTGACCTTCAGTCAAGGACAGCAAGCGGCTTTGTTTCGTCGTAATCGCTGCGCCATGTTCGTCATAAGAGCATCAATATTTATGATTTGCCATAGCTCGCTTCAACATCTGCTTTATATAAAACGCCGTTCTCCGGTTTCGTGTAATGGAATCAAGTTACCTATATTACATCGATTGGCCTCGCGACCCAGCCGTATTAAAAGCGCCCCAGCTTTAAAGGGGAACCGGTGTCATTTTATGAAGCTGGGATGGTCTGGAAAACCGCCCACAATACGCCCCCTATAGACGTGCACACTGTGGGGGAATTACTTGCTGATTATTACGTGAAGATTTCACTGAAAAGTGTCAGCTAAATTCTACCTGGATTTATTTTGTAATTTGTGATCTGAAACATCAAACGCTTTTCGGGGCCGTAGAAATTTCATCAATAAAACAATGATGACGTAGCCTACCGTATGTTTCCATGCAAACCAACTTAATGGAAACATGTTTTCGCAATGCAGTTAAACCACCCGCTCGTTGAAAATACGCGATGTCGTTGTACAGTTTTTCCAACTTTTTGAACCTATTACCACATGATTCTGTATTTTCAATGCACTGTAAATGATAAACGAATCAAAAAAATTGGTTCAACGACAGGACAAACTCCACCCAGAGAACCACTTTATCTCTTGCGTGGGTTGTGAAATACCTGAGCCAGAACCACACGCATATTGGACGGAAATAAATCGTCAGTTCCCCTTTAAAGAGAGGCATGGGTGGCGAGCAGACGTGCTCAAGTGTCAATTTATTACAAGTTCCTAAAACAACAATCCTCTGTGATTTGCACGTGCAGATCATCGAGTTGTATTGGCGCATATCGCACTAAATTAAGCTACCATCATTGTGTAAGTCATCTGTGATGTCGAGGTTGCTTTGGTCTGAGTGGAAGGTAGATGCGAAATAGCACAGCATCATACAGGGTATAAAAAAGGCATGTATTTGTAGAGTTGCCGATTGGTTAGAATTATTTTGCTTCCTCGCTTCAGGAAAAATAAATTTAGAACAAAATGTTTGTGATCTGGTTAAAATCAGGAATCACTTTATGCAAATTTCACCTTCGGGTTTCTGAACAGCAATAATTCTATTGTAAACTGTTCGGTACCGGTTCGGTATGTGACTTATATATACAGTATAGTACTTGCTGCTGGTGCACTGTTTTAAACAGACTGACTGTTGAACAATTTTATTAGCACGAGCTTTCGTTATATATGTACGTGAATATGGTACAAGCCCGACTTGATGTTAAAAACATTACATTAATGGAAGTTATTTACTTTGCTACTGTTTTTGCGGTTTTACCAGCATATAAAGTATCTAATCACGTTTCAGGTGCCTCCTTTTTTACCAAACATCTTTAGTGCAAGTGTTTAACCCGACTTTGGTTGTGTGCTACTTGCGTGTAAATCTATGCGTATTTTGAGATTCATAATTTTAACATATATTTTTCCTGGCTCTCCCAACGTCGCTTGGTGGCGTTAGCGAGCAATCAGTACTGTCAGATAGGCAACAGTTTGGAAACATCGGGCGCCCGACCAATATCCCAAGTAGAAAACGTGAATTGGATTCGTGGCGTAGATAACGAGGGTTCAAATCCCGGTGCGGCATCAAGAAATAATTTTAAAAAGTTGTAAAGGCATTTAAAGTAGCGATGCAATGTTGCTTGAAGCAGACATGGCGTTTTCAAAAATTCATGTATTTTGACATAGTGCATGCATGTTTACATGTTGGTACGATCAGTTACAGGTGCTTTATTTAATTAATATGGGATAAATCGTGTTCAATGGTGCTGTCTCCCTATACATAACCTGCAAATCACCTTGTTCCATTGAATGTTTAAAGACGTCACGCAAAAGAAATAACCCAGTTAGTTTGCGAATTTACGGCAAATATCGAATTATCCCATCAATTATTTGATGCATACAAACGATCGATCGAATACAAATCGATGTAATATATTTAATATTGGCTAATAGAATTACATCACAGTTTTATTGATTTTATTCATAGATAGCCAGCCTCAAAGTCTGTGGCGCCTCAACAATCCAATGTGATATACAAAAGGCTAAACAATTGGGTTTCGAAGAACTTGAGAGAATCATTCTCGGTCGCAGTTTTGTTGTGAGTAATTGGTGGGATTTTAAAGTCGTTGCAACAGTTTTGTTTCTGCTCGTTGAGTCGAAGTAAAAGATTCGCAGTTTTTTTACTCATATTATTCCGCCACATCTTTCGATAAAAGCAAAATGCTACGAACGAAAATGTGACAAAATATTTTTGCAAAAGTTTTGGTTATGGTAAGAGATAAAGTGAGGTGGGTTAATACTCCTACGTCATGATATCGATTCGTTTCGAGGGGCGCTCCCTAAGTAAACAATACAGATAGTGAATCGCGCAATGAGTGCTTTCAACTCATGGCAAGCCGACACCAAGCCTATATGTTGCAAGTGTATTTCTTGTGATAGGCGAACTCATTGATGATTTTTGTGCAGTTATGCCAGCGGGTGATATGCGGTTTAGCTGGTTGTTTTTTTAAGGATAAAGTATTGAACAGAAAAGAGCAGACAGTTTCGAATAGTCCTACTGTGTCCACAATTATGTTCTTGAATTTTTCTTTCTTGACAAACTAGATTTATTTCCAATTATAATTGGAGGTCTAAAAAAAAGTCTAAAATGAAAATCGTTTAAACATTTCAATTTCTGCAAGCCTAGGTGGTGCATAATGTAAACCAGGTGTTTGTAACGACTATGATTACGATTTAAATCATAGGGTGGTCACGATGATAAAGGAGTTGCAGATTCTGTGGTGATTTATGCCATGATAAGGGAGTTCTGGCCTAATGAATGCTAACTTTAGAAACGATTACTACATTTGAAATTATTTGTATTTCTTGAGCCAAATTTGTACAATCAAATCATTTGGGTGCCTGGACTGTAAACGACTCATTTTATTGTGTTTGTGTTTTTTAAAACTATGACTGCACAGATACCCGAAGTTTTGTTTTCATTTAAATACCTTTTTTGTCTTTTCGTAATGTTTTTATTCCTCTCCAACATTCTCTGACGCGAAAGTGGTAATCCGAACAACGCATTTATTGCGTCACAAAGAAGTGACGCGCTAATCAACTGTCGCAATGGGGCAACGTCATGGCGAGTTTTCTCAAGCCCGCCAATACATCCCCCCATCACATAAATCGCGTTTACGATCGCTTTACACGTCTCGCGTATTTATTGCGCGCATTCGTCGATTGCGGAACGCCCCTACGCGGTTAATATTCACCGACCCCCAATCTTGTTCCAATCCTAGTTGTTTTACGACGTTCGCTCTGTCTGTGGGCTATAATTAAACACCGGGGCGCCCACGACAATCCGGCATTGTCGACGTCATAATGCGATCGCAATATACACGCCGAAGGGCGGTTCAAATTCTCTGTGTTGCTATCTTTCTCTGAAGGAGGTTGAGACGGTCGTGGGGTGCGATATTGTGATGGACGACGAAACGTCTTCTTGTTCCCGCATGCGGCGGTCGCGAACTCAATTATTCATGCGCGCTCATCGTTTTATTGTGATTGTTACAATCGTAGCGATTGTGACGTAGGTGTGTGAGCGCTTCGTGACGCACCAGGTGCAAAGCGCGTTTCGTGTAAACCGAACGTCGAGAACTATTTTTTGTGTGTTTTATTATTTTGACTCCGTGTTTTTTTCGTTAAATCATACAATGGTCATAAATTTTATCAACAAATTATTTTTTATATTCATTTGCCGCAATAAATTTCAGCAAATTATAAATAAATTAAAATGCATTGAATTCCTGTCAATTGTAAAAAAAATCTATAAAAAAATTCAAAATGACTTTTATTCCATAACTGAAGCTATTTAATCTCATATAAAATCCAATCCCAATTTTCTAGCCTTTTTTTCTATATGTCCTTTTATAATGTCAACACTTATCCCGGAAAACCCAAGAATACAACGTGATGTTTTTAGAAACAAAATTTGTTCGTTTGCATTATGAGCCTGCATAAATTATGGAGACCTTTAGCAGTCAATAAGCTGAATTATTCAAAGAGGGAACAACAAATTGTCGCGAAAAGCTGTTGGCAAAATAATCTCCGTAACATGCAAAAAGGTTTGTCCGATTTCAATATGCGTCCAACGCAATTTCGCTAATGCGTGTGTGAGCCGCATATGCTGGGCGTGAATTGGTGGGGGCTGGCAGGTGTCCGATAAACAAACTCATGCAGTTTGGCAAATTGTTTTGTATTAAAAAATTAAAGTCCTATACGTTTGCGTTATGATTAGTATATGTATATTGTGGTAACAATCTGGCTTAAAAAAAATTCATAAAATTTGCGTTGTACTGTTCGGTTCATTATGCTCTTGGGTTTTGAGGTCTTTCGCGTACAGAGATCCCCAAAATAATCTCTTAACATGTGACCGAGATACGCATATATGTCTATTTTCGTACCAGCTTTAAGGCAATACGGGTTTGTTTTTGAACATAATTAACAAATAAACTATCTGTTACGTTGTGGACAGGGATTACTATGTTGAAATATTTCCATCGAATTTAATATTTTTTGTGGACATACGACCACCGGTCATTACGAAGCACCAGACTGTATTATACTGTTTGCTTGTATATATGTTTGAACCGAATGGACATACATGTATCCTAGCCAATAAAGTGCGTGGGAATGGGCAGTGGGTTTGGGAATTCGGCCACTGCAACGTCGTCACCGAACCTCATTCGACGGTCCGCGTATTACCTCAAGTGTTATTGCGTCGTTTGCTTTCCTTTTCACGAGCAAATAAAAGCGAGCAGTCGGTACTTAATTTGTTGGCTGCAATTGGGGATGTGGGACGAGGCGAAAATTCGATTTACCAATCCGCCTGCAATATTGCTGATAACCTTGTCCACTCCACAGTGCCGTCTATTGTATCTCGCGTTTATTTCCTTTGGGGACGAACGCAGACAAACCGGACGGTGAACATCGGGGCGGTCTCGATTTAATTGCCATGATTTAGTCGAATGCCGATCGATCGCGCGTCCCACCCATTGCTCACTATGACGTCATAACTACACGTATTGAGATTAGAATGCGAGTGCATTGTGCGAATATTTCTTTAATATTGTTCGACCGACTACATGTTTTGATTTGAAATTCAACATTTCTTCATGCTGTAAGTCCGATTAAAGGCTTTTGAAATAGCCACACTGTAATGCGCCTAATAAAACTAATGCAATCTGAAATATGTTTCACAACATAGTTAATAATTTAAACATATTTTACCATGTGTTTGCTACTGCCAATTCTAATATTGACACAAACTTCATGCGAACTTTGTTAAACGAGGCTTCAGACAGTTGGTTTAAATATAAAAAGGTGCCTGGATTGGGGAATGCGGAAATTACAGAGCGCACAATGTATTTGGTACTTTTTCTTACATTATAATCGCGGTGCTCATGTTTTTTTTAAATATTTTTTAGAATTTGTTGCATTTTGTTGTTCCACAAAGCCAGAGTGCCAACGTTGTTTTGGGTAACGGATTTTTCCAATTCACAACTAGTTGGCATAATTTTGCTAATGGTTATTGTGTATTTGAATCTATTATTGCCTCTGTTTAGTTTTATTGCACGGTTTTCCAGGTTTTGCGATCCTTTCGCATCCAGCGATTAAAAATTCCATGACATTTACACCTGAAGAAGCGCCGGAAACTCGCGAAAAGCTTGTTAGCAATGTTAATAGATTGTATCAATGTGCCAAGACATCAGTGAAGTCAAGTTAGCAGAGACTATTGTGCACTTTGTTTCATGAAAAGATTCTATGCGTAATTACGGTAACACGATCCGCATTCTTTATTTTGAATATTCCCGTTTCGTTCACCCGACAAAGTGCAATCAATGCAACACGATTTCCTACTTGCCTCGTTCTCATGCTCTCTCTCAAACGCTCGCATCATTGGCCTCAGGGGCGGTTTACTTAATCAGCTAGTGGATGTCGTTTCATCCGCTTGCATATCAATATAAAAATCGATTTATAATCCATGAAGTCAAACGACGATGTCTCTGGATTCATGCTCAGCGTCAAATCGATAGGGGATGGTAGGATATCCTTGCAAGCCCCTCTGTGGCTTCATGCAACTAATCGGTCTTTGATTTATGGGATATGTGACAAATGCGCCTTCGACGTTGTCTTTATTGCATTGGGAAATGCGGTGCTATTTGTCTTTGCCCATGGAATATGTGGTAAAAATCTCAACATAAGTGTCTGTACAACGAATGTGACTATTGTAATAAAACTAAGTCATCTGCATGGATTTGCGGAATAATCAAAAAATTACGTGATTACTTTGGTTACTGTAGTTGCTGTAGTTGTCAATCCTTTACAATTACATGATTGTGTCAAGAAAAGGGGCTGTGTACCTGTATTTTAAATACGTTAACCTATTTCTGGAATACAGATTTCATTCGTTGCCGTTTAGCAGTTTGGCCTTACTCGTGTATAGGCATGCTTGACAAGCGAGCTACCAGGTTTGTAAAATAGTCGTCTCATTGTTTGCTAAGCATTTTAACCTACTGTCCGCTCGTTAACCACAGTACATTAGCAACTCTAGGAACCTTTTGGCACTACTCCGGTTCAATTAATGCACTGTTGCGTCGCAGAGGTTGCAATGGTTACGTCACGGTTAGGGCGATTGTTGCGAATGTGTCGCCGTGCGAAAGTTACTTTGCACAAAAACGCTAATAAATGTCAAGTCGATTTGGATGCTCGACGTTGACAATCGGCGTTGTTACGTCACAGTGCGAGCATTATGACCGCTAAAGACAATGGGCATCACGCTTGTTTTACACTGTTTCTTAGCGGGTGCCTACTTTTGCTCGGCGACCCAAATTCCTTTGAAGCAGCTCGTTAAATATTGATTATTTTTCTTCGCTTGTTATTGTTCGTCCAACGGCTGTAAATTAAAGTGCCTATTTCTAACTGTATTAAGGCATTTACATAATCAGTCGCGACCGCCAGCTGGTTTTGCTTTCCATTAAACAAGCTTTGTTCCTTGACAACAAATATAGACCCTTCTTTGTAATTACGGCCATTGTAGTTTGAATTTAATTTTCGTGATTAGTTTTATTCGGGTAACAGTAGGTTTTTAATTATCTCAGTTTAAATGGGGTTACGTAAAACTTTTTCGGAGTCCCTGTCAGAAAACTAATGCGATTAAAACCAATTCCACAAACTACTATAAAAAGAACATTCAAAACTGTGGTTTGTGGTGGCAGCAACTTTAAATTTGTAGTTACATTTTAGGACGAGCTATCTAACCTTTACACAACAAATCCAACTGTTACGGTTGAATAATTAGCGGTAAGAATGGACGATTTTTTGACATGTTTTGAAATCATCGAGTGCCCTTCACGCTTTATTTGATGCAGCTTGTTACAGCGAGTTATCTGCAAAAAGCAGCTATAAAAAGACTTTGAAATTCAATATTTTTTGCCTGTTAAGTCACTATGTTGTTTGTGACGTCACTAAGGCATAGGGCGTGAAACCACTGCCACTCATACTTTGGGCGGTATTTGCCTCTTTTACGCTCGGATGTCTAAAATAACAAACGCAACGTTCGAAATTGGTACAATCAAATCACTGTTTTGTGTTCAAACAAATTTGTTTATGACGCAATAATTGTAAGATATGCGTGTGATATTTAACAATAAATTTGAATGACAGTAGACCGTCATCGAATTATGGGTCTGGCAACTTTGTGGCCGTAGCGTTTGGTTGAGTTTGTTTTGTAAAATCCACTAATACTTGTGACAATGATGCCAATAGAATCTTTCATCATTTACAAAACTTGCCCGACTTTGACAAGTTGCAATTACAAAGCCGGTGTCCAAGGGATTTTGGTGAGAATTATTTTGTCCTGTTCGCTCAAAACTGCCACTGGAAGGGGAAAAGTTCAGATGTAACCATTTCCACCACAAGGAAATATATTGTGCTTGGAACTTACAATAGAACTTACGGCAGGTAATTTTTGCTAGAAGATCGGTTTGGAAATTGCTGGGAAAAGTATAGGCCTTAATGCCATCAGGAGTTGAAAGGCTATGAAAACACTAAGTTCTGTGTTCAATGAGGCAAAACAACCCTTGTTGGTATCCAAATATTTTCCACTTCGTGAACGTCACCTGTTTTGATCGAAAAACGAAAAGTCATCTAACCACCATCACCAACATAAACGAATGCGCCAAAATCGCAAAGTTCATACATGCCTCTAAAAGGCCGCAGAAATGTACAGTGTTCGTTGGGGTGTGACTGTTTTTTGATGAGGTTTGTTACTCAAACATAGTCTGGTTTATAACCCGTCGCGCTTGACCGGTCACGTTAATTGAACTGTGAAATGTCGCTTCTGGGTATACGTAACTTTATACCTTCGCTCCTATTTAACACAACTCTTGCTGACGGGACATTTAATGGCGAGAAACAGGAAAACATTTCAATAAGTGCTAGGAAGGTTTGCACTGTATTGAACTATCAACGTTTCCCAGTCTTTTGAAGTTTAAAGCTAGACTCAATGTTAATGCTATAAGCCCGATGTCTCGCCGCATGCCAGACGAATGTTGGTTGAATACACATTGAATAAATTGGCGCCAAAAGGTGGTATATATTAAGAATTAAATTTTACTGGTCACAAAAATACATTGTCAGAAAAACACTGGTTCGGTAACATTTCCGTGTGCCAATCAAATTATGGTTATTGAAGTTAAATGTTTACCACTAAGCGGTGTCAGGTCAAAGGGAAGAATCGCCACAGCCCAGCGGCCACTCAGCACTTAACCTTGATAAACCACGTGTATTGTCCTTGCACAGTGTCGCGGTATATCTCAACTTCGCAATTAAAACTGGTATTTCGTTTTCCCCCTTCCCCGGCGATCGCGTTGAGGTGGGGGGCGGGCGGGCGAGTACATTTTTTTATTGACAAACGGAATGGGAAAAAGAACAAACGTCGGTCGAAGCTCTCGAGTCGCAGAAGGGAACGAACGATTGCGCACTGCGTCTTTCGCGATACGGCTGTTGCATCGAGAAGTCGACACTCAATTGCGGGTTATTCAGCCGCAGGATAAAGCCCAGTGTGCCCGCCTCGATTCCATTTGCCTCTCGAAGTATTTAGTGAGTTGCCTGCAGCTGGCATCGCCGTTTGGGTGCAATGGTCTGTTTGTATTTTTTGTACTGAGGATTGAGCTTTGGATCGTTTTGTATGAAAGGGTTTAATGTGAGATAGTATTGGTTTTGTGATTGTCCAATTTCCGTGAAAATTTGAAAAAGCTGGTAGTTATGTTTTGTATTGCTAAATTACCGACTAATGGAAGGACTAAGATATTGTTGAAGTTGGAGACTGTGGAGCTGAACGAAGAGCGTTGTGTTATATTATTTAGTACGGGCAATTAATAGATGAAGTTTATACTTGTATGTATCACAAGTTAGTGTTTTTAATCAATGACAATCATGGACGAGCAAAAAATCAACTTGAAATGCATTGGGCCCGGGCGATTTAGCTTAAGTTTCAAATTGTCATTGGAATTCAGCAATTCTTATTGAATCCTCATGTCTTCGCACAAGTAGCGACCGCAATCGAATAAGTTGAGATTGTTCGCAGCTGGCCCTTGAAATAGCTTCTGCTCATTGTATCGGCTAACCACGATCAGCTTCCTTAAAACTGAGCAGACAGGAAAAGAAAACGAAATTACGAGAGATTGGATATTGTGTTTTCGTCATCATTATTGTTAACAGGAAAATGGGGCTTATTTGAATGTTGCTTGTGGTAGATTTGACTGCGCGTAATTATTACCCTTGCCCGTTGCTATCTGTACATGATGCAAGTATTCTTTACACAGCATTCCAAACCGTCACAAATCAACTAGTACCAACGTATCCCCGATGTTATTTAAATCAAGTTTCAGCTTCAATCAATGCAGCAAGTGAATGTTTGAAGAACATTCGAGATTTGATTAGCTTGACAGTGCGCAGATACTAATGGAGTCAAGCGTGGTGACGTCACAATCGATGAAAGCCTGATAATTCGAAGCGCGTGTTTGTTTTGTCACAGAGGGGCAATTAATGAGAGTGTCCAATTTGAATCGCTTTCCTTGTTTTAATTGAACCCAGTGGTCTTGGCTTCGGTGTATTGGGACGACAGAGCCCAGTGTATTGTTAGATAAGTCGTATAACAAGGAAATCAGTTGGTCTATGGTTTGTAGGTTTCAGAAGTTCGTTGATTAGCAAAAAAGTGTCGTTTCCGAACTTATCAAACCTTAAGTCTTTGAAAGTGAGTTGATGGCTAAACAGTGAGGATTGTGAGTTGGTGAACCGTCAACCATACGATATTTTACGCTCTCATCAAAAACAAAATGGCCTTTCCAAACATTAGTTCACGCTTAATGGCCTGAAGCTTTTCACGAACGTATGAAAAATGTTTCGAAATGTTTTTGTGTATTGAGGAGTTGAACCAGGCAGGAACAATTGAACCTATATATCCTTCCACAATATTTGCAAAACTGTTTTGTTTTGGCAGTTACTATGTTACTATGTTACGCATGTATTGTCTGGTTGTTACGATTACAGACTGGCAAACCGCGTGAACATAATGTGTGTTCATAAATTAATCATTTTAAAAAACGTCAAAAATTAAAAAACAAGCGTCAATGTTTTGCCTGAGGACTGATTGCTCAGGTATTCATGCAAACTTTACATTGTCTGTAAACGTCAGCATAAAAACATGCGGACAATTAAGATTTGTAACGCAGGTAAATATATTTGCAGCAAAGTTTCGGCTCAGTTAAGCCAGTGTATTAAACCTACCAAGCGCTCGAGATTACGTTCTATGTCGATCTTATCTCAATGCGGGGAAATAAATTATCGCAAAATGTTCGTTCGATGCCGGACCGCCCGCTCAGAAATTCTTGTAGCTTTTTTCTTGCGCGCGACGTCTCTGCGCGGCGGTTTACGCGAATTGGTCGCGACTCGTATTTGTGTCGCGCTGTTTACGGGAGTGAGGGATGCAAATTAATCTACTGCGATAAGGCGGAGACGGAAAAGATTCGAAAATTGTTGACATGGAGTTACCCCATATTCGCTTGTTGGTTAAGTTTCGTTGAAGTCTGTCTGCGTTGTTAAAGAATGTTTTTATGAACTTTAACCGTGCGTGTGGAGGATTCGTATTGTTGTTTTTGATGTGACCATTGAAATCATAGTTTAGATTAAAGTTCGTAGTATTTTTAACAGGTTGTCGTTTTTCATGAGCATTATTTCTGCCATATTCTGGACAAGAAGTCCATTATGCTGAGAATTTTAGATCTAAATTACTCAAAAATCTAGAAAAAAATGATAAATTCTTTCATTTACAGGACGTATTTTGATAACTTGTAGTTTGTCACTGTTATGATCCGAAACCCGATCCATAACCACTAAAGATAAACTTGACAGCCCCACGAAGTGCGTCACAAAGGACATTGTTATACTTCACAAACGAGAGACAACGTAGAAAACGTAAAGATGATGGTCGGGAACCTCACACAGGTTAGTTTGACGTCACGTGCCGTTGCTTAGTTACCTAACTTATATTTTTTATGCCGATCACCGACGAAAAATGCCTATTTTCGTAATTTTTTTCTAAAAATTTGCTAAATTGTTTCTTTTTTAATATGGAAAAGCAGTTGCTTTGTTCATAAGTTATGTTAATGAAAACGTGGACAAGCAATTCTAATAAGTTTTATCACTACCAATCGAAGTGCATTGGGCGGTCAGTTGTAAGGCATGTGATTGAGCATTTTGTTTGGGTGACAATAAACCGATGGTTTGAATTGATGAATCGTAATTTCGAAAACTGCGCAATACGCAAAAATCGAAGATGAAATCCACCAGGTGTATTGTAATATATGGGACGCGCCCGTCTGCACGGGTGAGGTATTAAGCAAATTCGCATAATACACATTTAAAGGCGCTCGAATGCGGCAATGCGGGAGATTTGAAACGCCCACGATTAACACACAATGCGCGCGCGTATGAACAATAGAATTATAATATAAACCGAATTGCCCGCAACAGATGCCCCCACTGTGACGTCACAATCGCTTGAAACAACAATATTTTTGCGATGAGGGAGTGACGTTGATTAGATGGATCTAATTGTTGGGGGATTAGTTAGAACAGGCATTTACATGCGATTAATAGGGATAAAATTTCAAATACTCTGTTTAGTTTGCGCTGCATTGTGTTTCGCGTCGACTAGGTTTGACCGGACCGGCAGCGTTATTTTACTCAACGTTTTATTTCAAATTACAAATGCCGTTTTACGAGTAGAGTTAGCAGCAAAAATGCCAAAATCTACTTCAAACATAAATTGTATTTCTATATGTAACATAGTGATACGGTGCGCGATCGACAGCGTGCCAAGCTATCTTGGTTCAAACTGATACAAATTAGTTTATTATTCTGCAAACACATTCGACACATTTGGCGAAAATGCACAAAAATCCTACGTGTGCCAAGGGAAGATTTAATTCAAAGCCAACCCGTTTTTTGTGCCAAAAAATAACAATATTAAAATCGACGCCATTTGGAAGCTGCATTAAACACGTGATACCCTTGTTGGAATCGATGCTGTTGGCGTTCATCCATTTAATCAATCTTAACGCTTGCGTACGTATTCAAATTAAAAATCCAACTGTTTTTGACGTATGGCAGTCAGCCTCAAATTGCATTATGATGCGATAAGACCAACGACAATCACCCCTTGTGACGTCACACTTGTGTTAATGGCGCTTATCGACTGGCAATTGAAAGCGATATCGTTTGTTTCGTCATAACTACAACGTATTCTGGAACATCCAACTGTCTGGACTTGATCAAGATAGTAAGCACTAGACTTAGATTTGGTTATCGTTGAAGCGTGTTGCACCCGACTATAATTACAATATTAAGTAATGCACGCAGGACGCCTAATGCAGTCGTCCATAGAGTTGCATGGAAATGCTTGCTGAGTGTTTCTTAGGCCGGGCACTTCTGATATCGGGTTGAGGGTTTCTCTATCGGCCCAGGAAACGCGTTTGGTTGCACACGATCGAATAGTTAATTCTAGGTTCGGGAAAGTACGGCCGCAATGATCATGGGAACAAGTTGTACGAACCCAAAAGCAGATTATGTGTTAACCGCAGGTCCACACCTTCAAAAAATATGACCACATAAAAAATCGTATGACTTTCGTGAACCACGCAAAATAACACGAGTCTGTATCGAGCAACGTGGACCGAACGACGCGTGCATATTTCTATCAAATATTTTTTTTGTTCAATTCAGGCGCCTTCATTTCAAAACAGTTTTATTCCAGTTCTCAGGAAATTATATTCGCCGTTGGTTCTTATGCATATTTTTATCCACCGCGCCAGGCAATTTTACCCCTAAAACTGGAACGCGATCGCTACAAAAGTTTCAGTAGACAAAACAAATTACCACCTGCCAAGAGTGGTGTTGCGTTGTTGACGTTGGAACTCCTACCGCACCTAAAAGGCGATCACACACCTGACGAAAGTTTCGTATTGCCCCGAAAATATCAAAAGAGCTCTGCTATTACTTAGCCCCCCCTATTTAGTAATCGCTTATCTTCACAACGACCGGATATAAGCGGACACCCTTAACAGGCCCGTCACGTGATCTTGGGGGGTCGCGGTTCGTCTGTTTAGAAGTTTGAGTCGCTTAGGTAGCGAATTTTGCTGAGCCAAACGTTGCGTATCGACCGTGGAACGTGACTGTGGACGCCATTTTTGCGAAGGTGAAAGTGGTCTCCATTTTGGTGAGGACTTGAGTTTTCCAAAAGCACCCGTGGCGACTCCCATGTTGAACTTCCAAGACTTTGAATTAAGTGTTTGGTTGACGAGACGAGGTTCACTCTAAATACACTGAAATAGTGGAACATATTGCTGATGCGATCATGCGCGTAAAACGCTTGACACGAACTTCTGTGGGTGTTCCTGCACAGAAATAGTCGCTATTCTAAAACTTTCCCCTAATTGGCGCGACAATGTTAATCCCTTGTCGAATTGCCGGCGAAAATGACGTCACAATTAAATGTCGTGCAGGGGATTTTCTGCATTGTGTATTGGGCGCGTTGTTCGATGTTTGTGTAATGCGCCACAATGAGCTTTCTAAAGCGTAATCGACACGTCGCGAATCGCAGTTACGATTTCCTTCTGTGACGTCACAAACAACATGCACATTGTTGCCTGTATCGGACGAAAGAAAGTTTGACAGAATGTCGACGTGCCGATTTTTAATATCATGGCGGTTAGACTTGATGCTGGGACGGAACGTTCCAGGAAAACCAACCGCGTTTAATAAACACCTTGATATCTCGATCTTGCTATGCACGCGAAGCCTGGGGACGACCTCACCACAAGATTGTGCATTCGAGATTGCGCGCGTCGCCGTCGTGAAATAGAAAGCGAATTGGAGCGCGAGCGTAAAGGTCGCGTTACGGTATTAAATGCTGATCTGATCGAGACTTTAATCGTGCATACTTGACCCAATATTCGTGCCTGCAAAGGTTACTGCGACGAAACAAAGTCCGCCCGCTGCACTGAAATATCATACTTTGATGCGTAAACCTCGCAAAATTGAAAACAATCGTTTATTTTGTTCAAACTTATGTACAAAAACTGCATTGAAGTTTTTTATTTGTATGGCTAATTTGACCACAGCTGGCCTTGGCGTGTATTATTGCAAACAATAAGTCTTTTGGGTACGTCATTAAGCTTTAACCCGATCTTCCCCTTAACTCGCTGCCTAATTTCTTCGCAGGCAAAAACTGACATCGGTCTGGCCGGTAGCCTCGGTGCAGCCGCGTCAGCGGGAAACGTCAGCGCCGCCACAATGAAACTCGAAGCTGTGATGGAAAACTTGCAGCGCCAACACCAGCAACGCATGCTTGAGCAGCACAAAGCCGACGACGTCATGGTGGGTGACGTCAGTCGCGGCGGCGACGATTTCAGCGATAGTTCGGACCATAGGAGACGCTCGTATTCCGAGTCCCCCAAAGGTGGTCCCGGAGGCGAGGACTCTGCTGACGAGGATGGGAGGCAGGACTTGTCCTCGCCAATGGGAATCGGGAAGGATGAAGACGAAGGTCACAACAGAGGTGGTTCCCCGATGGGCGAGCGATCGTCTGCGCTCATGGCTCAACAGGTTGCGTTTGCTGCCGCGTTGGCCCAGCGTTCTTCTCCCGAGGGCACCGGGATGGCCCCAGCCCTCAACTCGTTCATGCCCCAAGCGATGCTGCAGCAGTTTGGGCAATTCCAGAACAACCTCGCTAACTTTGACCCCTCGCAACTCCCCCAGGTAAGCAAACACCGGAAATTTGCATTGACATTTCAAGGCATTTTTCAAATATCATTACTGGTTTAAGTGGAACCAGTGCCTGACTTATGGGCAACTCGAAATTCCCTTGTGTTTTTTTCGGTGCCTATGCCATTTTTTGTATCACGTCTATTGTTCACATGCGTGGAAAAATGCGTGCAAACAAAAGTGATTTGATTTGATAATGAACCTCGATTCTCTGACATGCCTCTATTTGGCGCCTTTACTGGTATTTTCTCCAACTTTGGTACTTTTATTTAGGGTTTTCGGGAACTGGCACTGTATCAGCATCAGCAGATGGCACAGAGGATGGCGGTGGAAGCACAGAAGAGAATACAGGAACACCAAAGCGTACAACACCAGGTTGGGACGTCGGCAAAACATTTAACGGAAAATGAATGTCGCCACAAATGAAATTTCACCTAAAATATTTGAAAATACATGCCGAATATATGGTAACGTAGTAGTTGGTAACTAACTCCGCTCCGTCACATCTTTAAAACGAGTTATAGTCTGTTTCTTACTCTACAAGGCACTAAACTGAAGTAGCATATGTATGAATAACAGGCTAAAATATGTTCAAAACGATAATGTTGGTGTAGTACAAGCGGTTTATGTCGTTGTTAAGTGGGCAGATCTGAGTAAATCATGTTGTTATCGAATCAGTGATGAAAAATCACTCGATAACTAACGTTTAATTCCGCCACGAGTGAAGTTCGTGATAAGTCTGTATCGATGTCGTTGATTCTGCCGAAAAACGTGAATTGGATCGCTCGATACAAGCTTCGAAATTAATTCGGTTCATGTACGAAATTTCTCGGAGGACTAAGATAAAATCGTGCCCCGAACATTTTATATCCATCTGCAGTAAATCTTAGTTGTCGACCAGATGCTATCGCAAGCGAGCTTGTACAAAGAAGGCGGCCTTGATTCCCTATTTTATCGAAGTTGAAAGCCGTATTTGGTTAACAAATATGGGGCCGTGTTTTCTAGGGAATTTGTAGAAAATTCCAGTTGGCAACAGAAAGCCAACGCTCGCGTACAACGTTTACAAACAGCTAGAAAACCTCGGTGTATTTGTACTTAAAAATCGTTTCGACGTCTTTAGGGAAATTTTAAGGGTTTTTAAACGAGTTCAATATTTCCAAGTATTATTACGCGCACGATTTTTTGGTTTGCTCAAAGTGTAACTCTGTTACTTCTGTTATCAGCAACCACACCATCCCCCCATGCACACTCCGGCCCCAACACACCAAGCCACACAATCCAGTGCGTCATCAAACTCGTCCATGTCATCCGGCGTGACGTCACAATCGAAGGGCGCTGCAAGCGGCGGCAGCGCCAGTCAACAGGAATGGACGTACGAGGAACAATTTAAACAGGTAAGCAGAGAGCGTGGATCAACGTCATAACCGTGACGTCATAGATTGAGTACTTTGCTTTATCGGGAAATGACGGTTTGTAAGGTGATATCATGATTAACTGACGCTTGTCAACTTGCTGCTCGATTCATAGAAGGCTGTTATTGTGTTATACCCCATTGTTCCGTAGATAATGAGGGCTTGTTTGATTTGGAATGAAATCATAGTTTTTACAAGAGAGTTACAGACGATATACGGCAAAGGTTTTGTGCGATTGTATTCACTTTCCATGCTTGATTTTACCACGTGACCAGCTCTGTATAGAGGCGGCGCCGTATCCCTAAATAAGCACAATAACCCCGGTGTACAACGTCTGTAGAAACATGCAACGTCAATTCAGACGCAGTGACTTAAATCAAAACCCACCTTAACCCTTCAAATAGCTTCGACCGGCTTTTGACAGTCAAAACACCGCGAGGAAACATATTTACGCCCCTTATAGTGTCGCGTCGGGGTGTCGCGAACGACCACAAATGTGTTGAAAGATTTGCACAACACTTTCGCTATTGCAGACATACGGTTTGTAATGGATTCTTGTTTTGTCGTTGAGCAAGGGTTGTTTTTTGATCGGTCTGAAGATAAAGGTGCTTGCCATTGCGTTGTTGATGTGAAAGAGGATTTGAGTTTTTTCGCAATTTCTTGACTGGGAATATTTCTTTCAGCCACGGTTGAGTGCGTCCATTTGAGTGCGGTGCAAATGCACACGCCATGTGAGGCATTGAAATCATTTATCTTGATTTTTTCGTCACGTGGAAGCCTTAATGATCTGGCCGGGGACAAAAGTTCTCGCTTCGGATGCGTCACCACAAGGGGTAGCGGGGCTAAATTGTGTTTGTCAACTTACGGCTCCACGTTTAATCTAACTGGTTAATTCTTGTTCTGCATTATTCGTTTGGCTGGCAGTATCATCCACAGTCACACCAAACTGCACTGATGAGACTTTGTACGTCGAAACAATTGTCATCTGTATGCAGCCCACAGAATTCATGTTATTTTCTCCTTGTTTATTTATGTTTCTTGCAATCCACAATATCACGAATCAACTTTAAAAATACCTCTCGGTTTAAACCCCCTCAAAATGTTTAAAAACAAGTTTTTAATAAGACGTAGTAGAAAAGAAAACAGTGCGTTTCGGATTTGTTGAAACAACAATCCGTTTCGAATTATTCAAAAGGAAACCGGCACTTTTCAATCGTTTAAAACGGGTGGTTTGTATCGATCAATCAACTCGTCAGATTTTGCTGCTGAGCGATTCGCGATAATGATCCGAACCTAATTAATTACGACATCGACGAGCGATTGAATTCTTACTAAACTCGTTTGAAGATAGAAACAACAATCTGGCGCCAGCGGGGCTAGCGGGGTCCCTTATACTGGGACCTTTGCCTCAAGCGCGCGCTCGAAGCCCCCGGTTTATCGCAGACATTTGTGATGGGGCGTTGCGGTAGAAGATAGTAAAGGATTATTGTCGAATTCCTGCTTCTTGGCTGATCACCAGAGGAGATGAAACGAGCGCTCAAGCGCGCGAAGCATCGATGCCTCGAGAAGATTGAATTAAAGAGAGCTTATATCAACTCACCCCTGCCCTGCAGACAACTCTCTGAATGGATTAGATTCGAAAGCTTTCCACTCGATCTCGTAAGGGTAAAAGCGAGGAAAAGATCTAAAATTCTTTTAATAATTAAGTTGTTTGTTCGCATATTCCAACTCCAGGATCACTTATTACTCACAATTTCTTCCCCTGCTGTTTGGCATTTCGGCCACCAAAGGTATTGCCGATGTTATGAATCATTAAAAACAGATATGCGGCTACTTAATTGGTGGAAAAAAGACTAAATTTTTGGTGTACTCCATAATAATTAATAATAAATCCACATCCAACACACCGTTGTATGATACAATTTAAAAAATGCATTTGGCCATAAGTTGTCTTTATTGTCTCAAAAGATCCGACAGTTAATTTACCGCAGTTTACCCCTTCATTTCATCTCGTGACTATTTGCTGTCACAAAAATGGCACAAAACCCATCTGGCACAGCGCGGCTGTTGCAATTAAAGCTGAAAGCAGATATTTTATGTCTCACATGTTGCGGTATTGGCTGGCGGACTCTGGATTTTAAGATCTCGGATGAGATGGCATTAAACTTTCATAAAGAAATGTGATACGGTCGCAACACAAATGAAACACAACAAGGAGATGTATTTTAAAGTGCGAAGGTGATCTTAGAGGCGCCCAAAAATATAAAATTAAAAGTGTTTTAATTGTACGGTCTCAAAGACGGGAGAAAGGTTGAAGACAATGCCTTTAGTGGGCTGTGCTATGAGGATATGGGAAATAAATTATTGAAAAAGTCAACTGTGATATTACTTTTCGCTGTTCGTCCTGTGGCTTATCGCAATATCAGGAAATTAAACAATAGCAGAAACACAGAGATATAGAAGAACTGCACCCGTAAACCTAATAAATTATAAAAACCTACAGTATGAATTATGTCTATAAAACACTATTTTATTAAATGCCTTTTTTGTTGAAAACAGCACCCTATCTCAAACTCAGCTCTGCTTTCAAAATTTTTTTTTGCAATTAGCTAATTTGATTTATTGTCGATCAAACATACATTTTAACAGAATTTGTTTTGGTTTTAACTAAAAAAAAAAAATGCTCACACCATACTTCATACGATGCATGTCAATTGTTTTGATTGGTCGATTGGAATTCGATGGCGATTCGTGATTGGTTGAAGGCGATACCAATTACTTCCCTCCCAATGCGACTAATTGCGTTTTCATTGCCCTCTGCCGCGGCATCGTTTGAAATCAACGATTGTTCGGTCACAGTGATGCGATTGTGACGTATTGTGATTATTACTTATTATTCCGTTCGGAATGGACATTGCTCTTCACCCAGGGGAGTAAATAAAATATATTGTTACCGTTCTTATTCCGAATAATTTCATCGGCATCGCGCGCGGTTGCGCAATCAATGGAATGTGGACAATTCGGTGTTGTGACAGTTCAGTAATTGGGCGTTGAACACCGAGAGGTAGAAGGTCAACTTGCGTGGCTCATACATGGATAGAGAAGATTTTTCTGTGTAGATTTTCTCCAATTCCAACTTTGTCCAAATTTGAAATATCTAATTATATTTTTTAAATAAACAGGTGTTTGTGTGGGAAAGTTTAGCAGAAATTACTTCGTCAAACAATTCACCAGCGCGCGAACCACCTCATATTTTTTGTCGCAAGTTAATCATAGTCACAGGACTGTCACATGTAAAAAATAGCAACCGTAAATGTTCTTGCTAAATCGAAGTGGGACTGTATGACACGTACACCTTGCTAGTATTTACCGACTCTTCGAAGCCCCACATCCTCCATTTAACCGGCGCCGAGGCCCAGAACTCAGTCATGATGCCTCATTCTAGGTTGAAACAAGTCGATTAAAGCCACCCGGCAACAGAAGCAGAAAGAAGTCAGAGAATGAAAGGCGAGTGGTTGCGAACAGGCCACGGTAAACACTGCATTGGATTAGCGGAGCGTTTTTTCCACGGTCCAGCGCCCGAGGTCAAGTTTCAGACTCCGGGTCGCCCGTCGTTCGGGTCTCGGGCGAGGGCCCCGTTTGTGGGGCCCCCACTTTCTCGGGCGCCCCTTAAATTCCCCCCCTTCGCCACGTCATGGGAGAGAGAGTCAGGAAATGTTTGCTTTACAAAGTTACCGCGTCGCAGCCAATTGAGTCTGTTTGAAGGCTCGAATGGCAGCAGCTACATGTGCGCCGTTTTAATTCGCCCAAGTCGAGTGATATATGCCTCTCGCCGAGTGGTTAATGCGCTCATTAAGGCACCATTCGATGCTATTTGTTGGTTTAAGGCGGTGTTAGATGTTCGCATGATCCCATGACAGAAATTGCGGCATTGCAAAAGGGCACTGGGGCCCCATTTTGGCGCCGGTACAAATGTCGGGGTGGCGAGTTTTTATTTGTACAAGTTATTCTCTTTCCTTTAACAGAATAGGAATTATGTTTAGAAACATAATCGCATGCTATGTGTTCTGTAACAATCTATTTCGAATTAAATCAAACTGTGTGGAGGGAACAATTGCACATTTTTGGTTGATAAAGGAATGTTTGTTGTTGTTTTCACTTGTTACTTCTTTGTTACCTCGAGTGTTTTGTTGCATAATGTCACTTTATTTGGCAGGCTGCAAAAATGTCAACAATATACATAAAAAAGCGTTATTGTCATTCTGAGAGATCAACGCAAAATTTATTATTTCTCCGTATATATAAAAGAGATTTTTTATCGCTAAAAGGCAAGCGATGGGTACGGCCGGTGAATTCCAAAAGCTTTACTACCCATATATAGATCCACCATCGCAGCTTTAATTTCTCTGAAGGGAGCTGTCAAGTCGAAAATACCTAGATACGATTTCAAAGCGCATTGATAAGAGACGAAGTAAAAATTAACCGCAACATCATCGAGAATTCGACACTTCGCATTCCGCGTAGTTAGATGAGCATTGCGAGAAATCACTCGGCGCCTTTGGGGCGGGAATTAATCTTATTTTATAGAGACAAGCGCTCTAGAGATGACCGGCACCGCATGTCCCTTGTAGCACGGGTCACTTCCCAAATGGACATCTTATTTACCCAATCTAGCACGCTGTTTTGCACCGCGCCAATTCTTCATCGGATTTTCGGACCTTTCCCCCCCCAAACTTAGATCAAATTTGCCAGAACCGTTTCCGTGACCCCTTCACTGACAGCAAGCTTGAAACTCACACGAGTTTTTGATTAAAATTACGTTTCAACTTGCCTCGGAAACCAATTAGTGTCGATTTCAAGTCCGGAATGTTCTGGTTGTCCTGTAGTTTGAATGTTAAGTTTGATGCACGGTCGCTTGTCTCACTTCTTTTTCGCGACAAGTCCATATTAAATTGTTGGTCTTTTTCGTTGTTATGTTTTGCGCCATTGACACGTCAGCGTTCTCTCAGAACGTGGACAAATTGCGGTAAAGACTTAAAGGGATTCACATCTGTCAGGATTAGAGCGCGAGATTTAGCGCGAATCGAAGACCCCGTGATGTCACAATGGGGCTCGCGTGTGGGGGTCGCGGTAACCGGAGTTGTCCGACAACAGCAAGGTCATTAACTGACCACTCCGAACGTGTGGACGGGGTCACTGGGCCGGATATATAGAACCACCCCCGCGACGGTCAATTTAAATCAGGGTCGGAGGTCAATGGCTGACCGCTGTCCACGCCAGGGCAGGGGGGAAATTGGACACTTGAACACATCACGTTCGGGGTCTTTGCAGCGACCAACTGGGGTTGAAAAGTTCTGTTCTGGTGCAGAATAAAAACTGGTCACAGTATTAATTAAGGTGCCAAGGTATAAGTGGTGCTATTTTGTATTTGGTCGTTAGGATTCATGTTTAAACTTTGGGTATAATGATGAACATAAAGTCTACTGGAATGCCTTCGTGAAATTCAAATTTTGTCACAACTTACTGCTGGCAGTTTAGGCACAATCTCTAAACCCACATTGTGTTCCTGCATCCAGTTTACAACACTACTTGGTGAGTCGTTAAACGGGTGAATGCGCAAAACGGCAACAAAAACGCTCGTAAATTCGATCTCCAACTTTTAATTCAAATTCACCGCCCTTCACAGCACCCTTGTGACAAAACACGCCACTAAATTTGTTCCGCCAATCAGCGCGTCACAATGCGCATTATGACGCGCCAATGAACAGTCCGCAATCCTGCCAGTTGGGCAGATAAAGCGCGTGGGGCTTTGTGATGCAATAAGCGATTCGCTCGCGTCGATGCAGTGTTGGAGGGGGGGACACATTAAAATTTCATTTAGTGCAGCAAATCTTATTGGCGATTTCTAGGAGTTCGAGCGTGTCTAAAGGGCGATACGCTTTTCGTAACACTTGCCCGCATGCCTAATTCATGGGTTCCCTTTTGAAACAGTTGGCAAAACAATCGCGCATCAATAAAACATTCGAATATATCGCGGACGGGCGCTTGCGCGGATTCAATCTCTCCGCGCTGATCTTTAATTGCGGCACGATGATTTATTTATATTTCAATTTTTGCGTTCGCGATTGGGTCACGTGATAAATGCACCCCCTTTTTACCCCCGGCGTTCAAGCCAACCCCCGGAGGCGACTTTTGAGAAATAAACTCAATTATTCATGAAAGCAGACATCGGACGTAAAGATCCGCGACATTTCAATTCCTTGTCCCCTTCACCAGCAAGGGATGCTGTGGCGAGTTATTTCTCAGACTCTGTGAAACCTCGAGTCGATAAACCCTCTCCTGGTGGGGTAATGCAGTTTGGGTTCGGCGGCGCGGGGTGGGGCATTGGGTCTTGTATAAGCGTTACGAATGAGCGCCAGCGTGTCTGCCAGGGCTTTACAATCAGGATAACGTTAATGGAAAGGTCGAAAGAGACGCGCGATAGTTTCATTTAGGGCGGCTCGTTGAAGTTGAAGAGAGCTGTTGATTGTGCATCGCCTCCACTTCAGTCCACAGATGTTCGCGGGCGCGCTATAACTTTTTTATTATCGAGTTACGCGAGATCGGATCGATACACCCCCCACTGTCCGTCGGTCACTTTCCATTGTCGCTCCCCCAATTCGAGAACCCTCGACGGTCTCTCGTTCGCGCGGCCTCGTCCCCATCACCCCTCGACCGCCGCACCCCCCCTACAACGGCCACTTTCGCGTATTGATCGGGAATTAAGTCGCGTAGCGCGCGAAAGAACAATTAATTCGACTGTGGAACAGCGGCATTCTTTTGGGATAACTTTCCATTAGCACTTGCCTGTTAACGCGTTAATTTGCCATTACGACGAAACAACGGCGTCCACTGTTTTTTTTTTATTTATTTGCAAAACGTTTTTTTGATGTGAGATGCAAAAATCCTCTGATTGCCGCAATTCATGAAATGTTTCTTTTGGCTGCAGCATTTCGCTTCATTTGGTTTTGTTATATCCAAGGGAACGTACTTGCTTACAAGCTAACTATATCATGGAGTATCGCAGCACAAACTGATATTAGTGCCACAAGCCCTTGTACGTACACGCGCGAACAATACCTTACGATTTATAAGGGATTGCCAGGGATTTTTTTAGCAATAAATCGCGATTTCTGCTTCGGTGAGCGGATTTCGCGAGGATCTCGGCTTAATCTAGGGGCGAAAAGTGCTCTTTGTTTGTTCACAATTACGTGCAGTGTGACGTAACCGCCAAAGGGTGCCTTGTAATTTCTTTCGCCGAAGATTTAAATGCAAGGAAAATCATAATCTGCGCTTATAGTCGATAATAAAGATCTTGCTGCGGCTTTAGGCACGCTTACCAATTTATGCTTGTAACGTTGTACTCAAGTTATCCTCTCAAGGTTCAGAGTGAATTTCCAAAAAATGATCCCTTCATAATGTTCAGAATATTGTTCCTAAATCACTAAAAAAACATATTTTTGATCTATTTCTTGTTATGAACATAAATGTGGATTGATTGGAGAGAATCCGGAGGCATTAAGTTGCAGATTCTTCAAACGAATGTTGTTAATTTTAAGTTGGTCTCAAGGCAAGTTTCCTGAGATTGGTTGACCGCTTTAAGCGCGAAAGTGGATTTGTGTTCAAGCCTTTAATCGATTGTTTACGAACAATGGGACACGGAATGCGCAACAATGGACGGCGGGCGGGATGCCCCCCTCCCCCCTCGATCAGCGCGCACCCCTGACCACTCGAACAAATTTAATTAATTCGAAGTCGGCGGCCGAAAACTCAGTAGCGACACTCCACCAAGCTGACAAACAAACAAATAAAACAGCAAGAAAGAGGCTTCTTGAGACACTTGACAATACTTCAAAGACATCCCGGCCCATGCAGTCGCCATTTTGCTTCGAGGGCCGTGTTTGCATATACACGTCATAATCTCAGCATTATGACGCAATACACGACGGCTGCAGTGCGGTGTAATCGCAATTTCGCGTCCTCTTTTTAGTATTAATGAGGTTTAATTGCGGGTCACCAGTTGGGGGAAATACGTGTTCGCTTCCAACACAGATTAGATGCCTTCTAGACGCGATGAAGTAATGGTTTGTTTATTGTATTCGCCTTTGCCCTTCCGGAAACCTTTTGTATGACAACAACATGGTGTCCACTGCAATTAAGTATGCCGCAGCAAAGTTAATACTTTTGCTTTAAAAAAAGTGTGAGATGCAAGATTGTAGGGCTGTAACGGAACTTTGTTGTATTTATATCACGTAAACTTGGTTATGTTGCTTTAAAAACAAGTTAGAATGTGGGGCCAGTGAACCTAAAATGTTTCTGTTAGATTTGTAACTTTACCAAATAGTTTATGAGTGTAAACGCTACAGGAAATGTTTAATGGAAACTATGTTATTTCCAGCTCTACGAAATCGACACCGACCCCAAGCGGAAGGAATTCCTCGACGAACTCTTCAGCTTTATGCAAAAGCGAGGTATTACAATCGCTATATGTGACGTCACAATCACGAGGGTGCAAAACTTATAAATCGTGATTTTTCCGCCCCTCGTGTTGTCTTAGTCTGCCCGGTGGGGCGTAAATGACCCCCTCCCCCCAGCCCCTCGAGCGATTGGGGATTTTATCGCTTGGGATCTGTTCCGTCCGAGTGCTCCGGATTAGAGTCGAATTTCGACACTTCTATTTTCTGACCACGGAATCCTTCGCGAACGGGGGAATTAATGACTAGGGGTTTAACCCCGTCTTGTCACATTGATGCGAAGGTTGCGACGTCTGGTGCCCATTTTTTTAGAAAAAGCCTTATTCGACATCAAGGTGTCCAAAGCTTTGTATGAACAAGGCAATGAACTCAATCTTATTAGTTGTAGTAAGGAAAACACTGACCCTCAAAATCGCCTTCGGGGCAATATTTAAACAAACGAGGGAGATTCCCGGTGTTATGCAGGCTGTTCCATGGGAATTGTTGCCACAAAAACCCCGCGATTCTTTTGTTTTGGTTTCCGTGTAAATTATGCACGAGGAGAGTTATTAAAATGCGTTACCCACAATTCCGACAAGTGTGTTTGCTCCTGGTGACGAAAATGCATTATGCAGCGACGATAAGTCAGGTTGACAACGGCCTTTTTTTGAAAACCTTCTGCGTCATATTTAATTAACGCTTTGTTACGTCACAAAAACTGCGCGTTTTCGAGATCACGGGCGCCGTTAGGTAGTTTTTATCACAAATCTAACTTGTAGTAGGGTATAGTTGGTTGGCGAAAAATGGCGAAATTTTCTGAAATATTGTATTGTTTTACGACTGGATGTAACAATATTATTTAAATTAGTTAAAATAGAATATCACCGACAAAGAATGACCGTTTTAGTCCAAATAAAGCCGCCTTCCTGTTTAGGTGAAGATATGCGGACAGTTTTTGTCAAACGTTTGACAGTTACAACCGGAAACCCAAACCCCGCATAACCCAATATGGCCACCTTACATTATGTTAAGTGAAGCTGATCAAACCGATACAATTTCTCCCATAACTCGCAATCCCAAACCTTCAATAAACTCACTGCCCAACGCGGGGGCGCTGTTTTAACTCCACCCACTCCACTTTTAATCAGCGTTTCGAGTTTGGTTCAATCATGCATGGAAGGTTGAATGTTGCGCCTGCATACAAGCGATAGCAAGCCGCTATAAAAACACGCACATCATCTCGTTCGAAGCCGATGGCGCCGCCGAGTCTGCTTGAAATCCATTTTGCCAGTTGCCACGGTAAACAGAGTTACATTAGCGCCGAAACACCAGGGTCGCTCCGAGCCCCATATTCGGGGTCTCGTTTTACCGGGTCTTGGACCCAGTCTGCGATATGAAACCGTACCTTGCTGAGCGATGTTATTGTTGCATCAACAATCGTTCCGTTTGTGACGCAAAGGCCCCATTGTTTTGCCGACAGAAGCGGTTAATTAAGCTTCTTTTTATGTGCTTGCTTCTTTCCTTTTCGTATCTTGAAAATATTTGCGTAATGGACGCCCACAGTCCATTATCGCCGATAAATCATCGGCAGACAACGACATCGCAACGCTACGGGAATAGGTGACATGCCTAAGTACATGAAATGACGTCACAAAACGTTAAGGTGGTTGCCACCGGTGACCAAATTGAGGTTTTCAATTATGGAGAGCTTGCAAGGTTTTTTTTTTGCTTGATGATTGGCCGCGGACACAGAGTGAACGGCGGTTTCTTTGTTCTGGAACATTCTGAACCGCAGCCGCATTGTTGGAATTTGCCATAAATATTACAAGGATATGCTGTACCACGCATTCTTCCCCAGACTTTGTTGTTAGGTATTGGTATTGTGAACCTCTAAAAAAACACATTTCGCACAATGTGCTTTAACCAATGCGAGACGTGATTGGTTTCATAGACTCGCCAAAAATCTTCTCTAAAATTAAATTGCAATTGAACTTGAGGTGCACGTGACACATTTGTGCGCAAAACAGTCGATTCCTAAAGTTTAATGGTGATAAACAGAACAAAACACCCTTAAAATAGTCGACCGACGTTTAATTCTGGATCTTGTCATTAATTCGAACTCGTGGTTACGCTTGAGCGCCCGTGTTCAGTCGAGCGAATAATCCACTTCAATTAAAAGCAAAATTCGACGAGCGAAATAACCTCACCCTAAACGTGAGTTGCCAAACACAAGCGGTTTATTAGTATCCCATACGATTGTTGCGCAATAACGTCTTTATTGTGACGTCAATCGATTAATCCGTCGGTGTGGGTCGGGACGCTTACACGAAGCCTGGCTATAGGGAGGGAAGTTTTTCACGGTCCCCGCGAATGCGTAACAAAACAAGCATTGTTAGCGCATAAGGGACCGCCGGCGGCGATTTTCATGGCCGCGAAAAACTTTTGATGATATTTCGGATAAAAAGTTGAGTGGATGGTCGTGGAACCGCTACTGACACGTCACGACGAGGCTAAAAGTTTGGTAATTTTTGTGACCAAAATACATTGCCTTTATTGAGAAAAACATCGCTTCTGCAACGTCACCTTTTAAAATAACCTACTTTCTATGATAATAAAAATTGTATATCTGTATTTGGCTCACTAGAAAATCTGAAAACGGTAACATGCTGCAAGTTTTTAACACATTTTGAATAAATCCTTCCACTTTATTGTATTTACTCTTAACGTTACGCCACAAACAAAAGTAGCAGGTAACAAGAAAGCATTTTCGCGTCGGAAACCAATCACTTTTTGCTCCCGGCGGAAAATAGATTAAAGGGAAATGTTACCTCGTGTATTCCAAGTAACCAAGTTGGGTTTAAGTGCGTGACCCCATGGCTTAAATTTACCCGCGGAATGCGTTGCTGCCGTCCCGGGGTTACCTAAACTGAACTATGACGGGCCAAGGGCGCAAACGGGCCCCAGGCGCCGCTGAGTGGGGCCCAAGGCGTGCTTATCTCTCGTCACAGTTGATGTGCAGTGTCAAGGCGAAGTTATCGAATCTTTGCTTCGAATGCTTTGTTGTGCGCCTAAGCGCAGTTTGATATTGACGTAACAATCAAATACCGCGCTGCGCGGGTGGCGCCGAAGACCCCTCATGTTGAGGGTCCCAACCCCCCTTCGACGGCCACATAACGCCGCATCGCGCGAACCCAACGAAGCGTAACAATTCCGACAAGTGAAAAATCGAGTCGCAGTCGATTGTTTTCGCGGGGCCGGATTAACGTCGAAAGATTGGGGAGGGTTTCGACCCCGAGCCAGTGCCCCCTTCTTGTGGGGCCGCTTGACTCATTAAGGGGGGTGGCGGTTGCGGATCGTCGGTAACATTGTTGACCCCACATCTACCGCCCCCCCTCATCTGAGCCGTACCGAATTCAAACAATGGATTCGATTACGGAGCGCGATCAGTGGAGCGTGGCCGCGATTTGTCTTATCTCGATTCGCGAGCCGATAATTCTAGAACGGCGGTCTCGACCCTCCCCTCGGTTATCGTCACCGTAACTTTGTTTTCGCAGAAGTAAAATCGTGGCTCCTTTGAAACGTAATTCCCTGCGTTTTTTGTCACCGATGCTGATTCTAAGAAACCTGGTACCTTTCACCTTCGCAAATATGCGGAAAAAACAGATTATTACAATTTCCAAGGACAGGCGTAATTGTTATTGTTACCATACTCGTTGACGTGCAAAACAATGTGAATCAGGCATTGATCTGCATCCAGCAGTGACTACGGATATTTTAAGTGTATTTAGACCTACACAAAGTTGTTTGGTGGTTTCACTGATACTCGGACTAACTGCTTTACTCCGAAACTGTGGGAAATTATAAACTGAATGCAACAAGAACTTATCGGATTCTGTCTTTTTTCAGGCACGCCTGTGAATCGAATTCCTATCATGGCGAAGCAAGTGTTGGACCTCTATCAGCTGTACAAACTAGTGGTTGAAAAAGGCGGCCTCGTGGAAGTCATCAACAAGAAAATCTGGAGAGAAATAACGAAGGGTCTGAATCTTCCGTCCTCTATCACCAGTGCAGCATTTACTCTCCGCACTCAGTAAGTATATTTTTTGTTACATTTATTTTACATGACAGGAAAGACGAGAGGATTTTCAATTGGGGCGACTGCCTCCGCAATGAATTCACTTGTGATGTTAAAGCTTGGACGAAAGTTGTTATAAATATAACAAGTGTTGGATTACATTGTGGCTAAATATATTGGAAATATTTGAGTTTAAATCAAAGTAAAGAAATAATCCATTTATTTCACATCCCATCAATAGTAAACCCACGGTTTGGTGCAAACTCATCTTTTGCTATCGCCGCGTCTTCCTCGTTAAAACCACAGTCCTCAGTTAAAATGTTAGTCTTACAGATGATCAAGCTCCCTTGCAGACAAAAAATGCGATTAATCTCTGTTTTGAGGCAGTTTGAAGAGGCAAAATAACTTTCTCCGAGTTGCGAAATCAGCTCATGGTACCTCAAGGCCGATCAAATTCCTCCTTTCCGACCACAAAAAGCGCCGAGCTCTGAAAGTAAAAAGGCGTCGCCTCCGCATCCCGCCCTTTTGTACAAAAGGCTGCGGCATTAATATGTTGACAAATCGTCTGTCAGGCAATTCAATTACAGGCCAAGGCTGCGAGGTTCGCCTTACAGCCCAACAACTAATCCTGGTCGTAACCCGATATGCAGCACGCAATCACCCATACTGTACATATAACATCAGGTCTCTAAGTCTGCGCGCAATACAGCAGGGGTGGTTGTATCTGTGAGAGGTGCAAGGTTGAAAGTCTCGCACGGAATTCGAGCTTGTTGGTTCCAGGAATAGAAACCTTTTCAGGGTTTTATTCCCTTCGCTCCGCACCCACATTACATCACTAACTTTATTTTTGTGCCCGCACTGTATACGTGCAGGTGTTTTGAGCGTCGGTTTGATGACGCATACAGCGGTAATACAAAAAAGAAAATAATGAACTCCGTCCCGAATATTATTTTTTTTTACCACGACGGGATTCGAACCCAGGACATCCTGGGCTCAAATTTCGATCAAGTTTCTACTTGTTGGGCGCTCTGAAAGTTGTTGCCAATCGACCTCCTGTATAACATTTTAAAGTTAACAATTCCGGACCAAGCTTCCACTCGCTTACTTGCTTCTTGTTATGAAACTCGTTCCTTCTTTCCAGGTATATGAAATATCTTTATCCGTTCGAGTGCGAAAGGGAAAAGCTTTCCTGCCCATCTGAGCTCCAAGCTGCGATTGAAGGAAACCGAAGAGAAGGAAGACGACCAAGCTACAGGTGAATAACAATGGTAACATAAATAATAATGTTACTCTTCGCTACCTGAGAAATTTCAACCTCAGCTGCCTGAAACATTTTGATGCTCACGAAGCACTGCTGCCCCCTAGCGTATACTATTCCTTTTGTAGCGAAGGTCAACTGTCTGCTTTGAGTATTTCTCTTGCCTTCAAAGCGCATACATATTTTAAAATACGACGCTCCAATATAATGTGCAACATATGATGGATGTTCACCAGTAATTATCAATGCGAATAAATTTCATTTTTTTTTCGAACTGCAAAGAAAAACAACCAATAAATTTATCCTTTTTTAAATTTTAAAACTTGTGTTTTTCAGCAGCTCTCACCTGTTTTCATACCCACCAAACGCCAACGGAGGAAACATGCTCACTCCACCCAAGTTTTCCTTTCCTCCACATAACGGGTTGGGACAACTCTCTTCCCTGGCAGCGAAATACGGTACGTTGGATTCCACAAAAAAAATTTGATGTTAGAACCACAACAAATATTCGCTTACATCAAATTACTTACCTTTAAAACACATCAGGTTGCAAATATCGTCAAAAAGTGCGGTTATTGTATTTTAAGATATTTCCTTGCGTGTTTTTACAAAGTTTGACATGCGATTTTTCCGTAACAATAGGCCAGAGCGACGACAGAATGCTGCCCACCTCCCCAACACAACAGCTCATCGCTCAACAGCAACAACTTCTCCAGTCGGCGAACGCTCAACACGTGGCGGCGATGGCGGCGCTAGAGAGCATTCAAAATCAAGCTAAAGTAAGGGTAAGTCCCTTGATTTTGCGTACGGATGTTTTTCGACAATATCGATTGTTCAGTGTTTTGGATATTTTTATGGTGTGATTATCCGTATTGTTTTGCATCTAGGCGGCCCATGCAGCTCAGCAAGCAGCTCAACACGCGGCGCAACAGGCTGCCCAACACCAGATGTCGCTAAAGAAAGAGATTGACTCCGATTACTCGGAAGGGGAATTACCGCCAGAGAAAAAGCTGTGTTACGACGATTCTTCGAGGTAAGTTGTTTGTGTTGAAATTAGTGAAACATATGTTTGCTAAAGTCACAAAAATGCTACCCGTAAAAGAGTACAATAAACACAGCTATTCGGATGTAGTTGAGGTGGTGGATGAGATTTTTATTTTCACGAGAAATCGATTTTTACTTTAGTATGATTTCTATGCAGACGTTTAACTCCAGAAGAACCGCGTCGCATTTCATCTTCCTCAAGGTCATCCCTAAAGATGTCAATGTCAGACCGAGGTTAGTACAATGCTTATTTCTTCAGTTGGCAATATTTATTGCAACGTTACGTGACATTTTTTTAACTGTCTTAAAATGTTTCGAGTCGTGATTATCGATGAAAATTACATTTGAACTAAAAGTATTTCAAAAATTTCTTTGTTTAATGTTAGTTTCTGTAACAGCCAATTGCGTTTAATCGTATAAAAACGTATATCTTACCTTGCAAATATTCCAGGTAAACAAGGGGATATGAACGAAGTGTCAAGTTGCGACTCGATAGACATGTCAGTGGAAGTGAACGGAATCACTTATCAGGTGAGAAATGGCAACTTTACGTTGACACATTAAAATTTGTATCAATGCGTGTTTAGAAAGTTATAAAACATCATGTTATTGCTTGATAACTATGATTTTTAAACCATTTATAAAAAACAGCTGACAATAATGTGAAATACTTTGTTTAAATCAAATTCCTATCTTAATAAATTTGTGTCACTGGTGTAAAACAATGCCCAGTTGAGGGCCAGAATTTGCTTGTTGTATGGAAGCAGTCTTGATATCTCTATGGCGAGCTGTAGTCAGGACCTAATAGGTCTCATCAGTGCAGTTATGGTGTGACTTACAATGATGAGACATGTTAGGTCAAAACAGTTGCCCTGTCTGCAGCTCAGTACAAAAAACTTTATTGGCCCTCTTTTTCTTGCACTTGAAATCTATACCCCTGTTATTTTAGCCGTAGACTATCAACATATTTGTTGCATTCAGGGAGTTCTTTACGCTCAATACCCAAATAATTCACCTCTGAAGCAATCCACACCCCCTCACAATTCCACATGAACAACCTTTCTTGCATCACCTCGTGGCTGCAATTCTGCAAGCACTGCCGCCACCGGAGGGCGACCGCGCACTGCCAAGTTGCTTCCTCTGTGAGGACGTGACGTATTGCACTAAACTCTCGACTGTCACCGCGCGGTGTAAATCATCAAGCCTATCCCAATGTAAAGTGTCGTTCTTTTCTTTTTCGTTTTTCTTTTTATTTGTGTTTTCGGTGTTTCCCCGCGATTGGGGGTCACGTGACACGGGGTCGGCCGCTTTCAGTGTTGTTAGAATGTGTAGGAAAGGAATCTGTTCTATTTGCCTACAACTCCCGTTGTTAAAACTCTGTAATTGAAGAGCTACTGAACACGCCAACAAAAAGCATCTCAATGTTTCTTTTTGCGCATCTTGGCTTTCACCTTGTATCTGTTACATACGTTCACCCCCACCCGTGTAAACCTGCTCAATATCTGCCAACATACTTGACGCGCAGATATCTTCATAATTAATTGTTTTTGGTGCTTCATCATCCTTGTCGTACCTCACTACCTCAAGGGCGGCCCCGCTAAAAGTTTCAGTGTTTTCACACCGTCTGGAACAACGACGATAACAATCGCGGCATCCATTGACACCAATGCGCGTGAAAGCTCGCCAGCGAGACGTGTTCTGGCTTATCGAGCGAATTTTTTTGTCGGTTTTATCATGTCGTCGTTTGTGTCGGATGACCTAAACGGCGTTGAAGTTTGATTTTTTTACATAAACAAAAGTGAAAATAAACACGAACAAAAGTTGGTACAAACGTTGAACGACTTGATTGTTTGTGCGAACAATTTCATACGGTGCATTTTAATCCCTGCATCCGATACATCACAAAACCTTTATGTTCTGGATTTTACATTTTGTCATTTGCGGATATACAGTAGCGCAGCAAGCCGAATTGCAACTGGGTTTTTTATTTGTCTCGCGCATCTACTAACTGTCCTTTTTCTTCCGCCGTTTGTTATATTTGCATGTATAAATTTTTTAGCGCAATGGTTTGTCCGATTCGGCGAACGAAGGGTATTTTGTCAATAAAAAATACTGCCTCAATGCTGTATGGTTGGTCAGCACTGGTAAAAATTCACCTGTTTTTCTATAGGTTGCACATTAATTTATTTATTCATACAACATACTCAGTTTGAAATGATAACAACCAACAGACAACGCATTTTTTTTCTGAAATTGAAATTATAAACCACATATTCGGTAAGACCTTCGGTGGCGCACAAAAAATTCGAATTTCTGGCATTGGCGTTTTTCCAGACCGCCCGAGAATCTAATGACGATTTAAAAATACACACGAAATTTGCATACAAATTACAGAAGCACGGTTGAATGCGGAAGACGTGATTTGTGGAGGAAATAGAAATCTCATTTCCGGTGCTTCATCAAATGGCAACGAGCGGATGGAGTTTCGAGGTCACGTGACGCCGACGCCGCCACCCTCATTTACTACAGATTTATATTTGTCACACTTTTTAATGAGAACAGCAATTGATCTTTTGTTGCATTTTTCGAAGTTATTTGCGCCTAAATTTGGTCATTCGGGTTAAAATGTCAGTCATATAGTTTGAACCCTCCGCTATGCGTCTGGAACAGTCACACGGCGGAAATCACGCCGTAGTAATAACTCATATTATCGCGTCATAAAGAAACGAAGCCAAGACCATTATTGCGCATAAGGCAACTGATCTTCTGAACGTTGTTGCCTTACACTGTCATGTTCGAATAATAATAAACGTGCGTTGGCGATTGTACACGACAATCAACGTTTGTTACGTCACACTCTGACCACTCAGCGTTGCGAAGATTTTCCAGTTACTGCCAACGTCACGAAATGACCAGCACGCCGAATGACGTCACAGTTCAGTGGAAGGCTGCATCGAATACCGCGACGAGTCGTTTGTTGCGTCACAATTCGATTGCAAGGGATGAAAGGAGGGCGCGTATCGTCTTTGCGCGTGTCATTACGATTAAAAGCAACCGCTCAAAAGATTTCGATTCGATAAATTTTGCTTTGGTCGGAATTCGTCAAAACTGATCTTCTGTTTTTTCGCTTCAACTGATTGTTCGTTAAAAAATGATTGAAGAAAATTATTTCTGTCGTTTCGCATTTGAATATTTTTCTTGCAATAGAGAAGAAGTGATGTTTTTTAAAGGTTTGGATATTGGGGTTATATGAGGTGCAGTATGATGAGAAGAAAGAAATTATAATTGTAAAAGACTGTGTATTCAGGTGCTCTGATCAAACGATTGAATTTGATTGGTTGTTAATGGTATAGAACTGTTTGCAGCAGTAATTGCAATTAACATCGATGCATGAAAAGTCATAGGAGCTGAGTTTAAACCCAGACCAAGCACACCAGATAAAGGGATTGGCGCCCACATGCACATCCCAGTATATTTGCCATTTAAACATTATTGTGTATGTAGTAATGGACTGTTTCAGCAATCGTGTTGTTCTTGTCGGGTAAACGCTTGCGAAAATAAAGTCAGTGTCATGTGGTAACTAACTGCAAACAGTTTTTTAACCTCTTTCTAAACAAACATATCTCAAAGCTTAAGTCTTTGTCGAAAGCAGAAGTACTGCATAATTATGCATATCAACGCAAGTTGTAAAGAGTTATGTTGTTTTTCTGGAGACAGTTAAAATTTCTTAAGCCGAGGCTAAGCCGGCTATCAAGTTGCTGTTGAGGCAAAAAAACACACTAGGCTCAAAATTCGCTTTATCTTGCCACGACGTGGCTGTGCGTTCCATGGCCATACGGGGGAACCCCCGGAAAGGGAATGACGTGGATGCGGGTGCGTCGATGCTTTCGCGGTAAACACGTTCGCGAATTTCGTTTCCGATTTCCTTCTATGGTCTTGGCAGACGGCCTCGGACGATATTCCCGCGTCCTTCTCTCTTTGGTTAACCGCGCTTTATAACATGACCGATCACATTATGTGATAAGAGGTGGAATTATGCGACGCTTTAAGTGACAGCGGGCTGATAAGATTTGCAGGAATGCGCTGAGAATAATTTCGACGTGTTGTCAAGTTAGCATATGTCAGCTCAATTACGTTTTTTGGCAGGACTAGTTAAAATAAAATAATTTAATTATGTTGTCAAGTTAGCATATGTCAGCTCAATTACGTTCATGCTTTGGGTGATATACTTTTATCAGTGTAGCCTTAGCAATATTTATCAAAACACGATATTTTTGCAATACTCATGTGCAAACCAAATGATTGCACATAGGTAAATTTGGTGGCCAGGTGAATCTGTTTGCGAGCACTAATCTACAAATCATCGTCAAAATTTGCATTGTGAGATTTTTCATTCTTGCAATGCTAATTCCAGACTTGTTTTGTGAGATGTATAAGTATGACGTATTGTTTGTGAGACACAGGGCTGGAACAGAATACCGCGGGAATTGGCTGTGCTTCGTGATTGAGTTCACTTTGCACGCCATCTAGGAGTGACTTTCCCACACAAAGCGCAAAATTTTGGCAGGTCTTCCAAATGCCGCACATCAAGCCTGCATTGCTGCCCAAACGGTCGCATAAAAGGCAAAATTGTCAATGCAACAACAGGTCAAAGACAATTTCATCGACACTGTACCTCAAAAACAGGAAATAGTGTCGTAAAATGCACAAGTCGATTGCACAAAACCTTCTCCATTTATTTCTGTCATGTTTACACATCGTTGCGCACTCCACGTGCAGGTACAAGTCCATTTATGGCAGTAACATGTGCTGACTACATTCCTTTTTTGGCAGCACATCGCCATATATGTCGAGCGCTCGCCATATTTGGGCGTACTCTCTCTAGCTACGTATTCATCCGCGGAAAAGAATGCGGTTCCAAAACGCCCTTCCTGTTATTTCTGGTGAAGTAATTTTAGGTGCATTAGGTAATGCACATATTTGTGGGAAATTGATTGAAGATAGTACTAATATTGTCGGCATAGGAAGCAATTATCATCTGAATGAGTTTACTTCTTCGCGCGCATCGTTTTGTGTCGTCACAACGCAGTCAGCTGTTTCGAGTCAGCAGCCAAATACGGAACTGGCGCAGCTGCTATCAACACAGCGCGAATTTTAAGCATACGTTGGTGTTCTTGGCAGTTTTTGAGAATAAATTAGGAAATTTCTGTCAACAAATATGACAAGCCTGAAAAGATCAAGATTGGACGCTGGTCTGGACGGCATTAGAGGTGAAGACGGTTTGGTTTTGGACTCTGATGACGATTCGTTGCCTTTGGACGACAACTCTAGTCATGGCTCTAACCCGGGTACGCCGCAGCCAAAAACGGGCAAAAAGACACGCGGTCGAGTCAAGATTAACATGGAATTCATTGACAACAAGCTTAGACGCTACACCACATTCAGCAAAAGGAAATCTGGAATAATGAAAAAGGTTACTATTTGTTTTTTTGCTACTTTCCGAAGTAAAATAATGTAGTTTTAAATCTAAATTTACAATGTTATGTCGCACGAACAAATTTGTTGCAAAGATGTTAAATGGTCGTAAACATATCGAAAGCAAATACCACATTTCAAGGATTGGCGTTCTTGTTATTTTGAATTTTGTTGTATATAATTTTACTTGTGTGGTTTTGTGAAAAGTATTACCTTTTGGTGTCATTTGGAGAAATTGCAGCCTTGAACAGTGTCGCTACTTAGTTCAATTTTTTCTTTAATTTTGCTAAATATTTTGCTTAATTTCCTTACCTGGATTTACAAAATATTATATTATTTTTGACATGTCATTTTTTAATGTTTAAAATTGACAAGTGAATATCGAAAGTTGGTCATCTATATTTTTAAGTATGACACATAGTGCAAACAACAAAAATGTCATTGTCTTGATGTTTATAACATGTATTCTTGGTGGTTGAACAGTTTTAAACGACTAGCTACACTACACGGGTTAAGGCATGTATAAATCAATATTTCAAACTTATTGTGGGTAGGTGTAGTGGTAGGTACAACAATAAAATGCAAAACTTTCCTGAATACAATATTGATTTAAGTCAGTTTTTGAAGCTGAATCAACTGATTGAGTGTCACTGAATAGTGGGTGAAGACGCAGGAAACTAATTGACGTCAGAATTCATTCATAGACTAGTCACCACATGCCGTGCGCAGTGCAAGACGCACACTTTAATTCAACACACGTCATGTGACCTATTAGGCAATGCTGTCTTGAATGATGTCACAAAAATACCACAAATGGCATGAGACGTCCGCAACTTACACATTTGTAATCTTATGTCACATCCTTAACATTTACGAATGTTCTTTTGCCATTTGGGAAAATTATTCTGAATGATCATTTGTATTGTCAGCTATTGATAGAAGTGCAATAGTTTCCTTTGTCTTATGTGTTGTCTGCAAAAAATGGTTGAAGTTTCTTGCCCATATATGATGTTAAGCAGAAACTTACCCTTTCCAAACAAGGCTTCATAAACCTGCTCGGCGGTCTGATCTAAAATTATACCTCCACTTACTGACTGGCAGCAAGTCAGCAGTATATAGACCACAAGGGACATGTGACACGCTAACAATAGGAACCTGTGATGTACAATATGCATATACATCACAGTATGTTATACTGAAATGTTTATCCAGAAAGTCCTACAAGAAAACAATATTTTAAATATATATTTTTGCAACACAAACTCTAATATCATGTATTTTTTGTAGGCTCACGAGTTGGCAACACTGACAGGCACACAAGTTATGTTGCTTGTGGCAAGTGAGACTGGTCATGTGTACACATTTGCCACCCGTAAACTACAGCCTATACTATCAAGTGAAGCAGGTAAACAAAGTGTTGTTAAGTAACTGTTTACTTGAAATGAAATGTCTAATATAAGTGTGTTCAAGCCACATAAAAAATATGAAATAACATTTCACTTGTGTTGCATACACTTTAAAATGTTTTGTCTGTGTACCAAAACATGTTAGCAACCTCATTACAAAAATATATTCCATTACTTTATATGAAATAAATATCAATGCAAAAAAAAGATCAGTAAAACTATGTATGTGCAATGATAGTTTCGATTCTGTTAATAAATGGTATTACTAGTAGAGCTTGTACAGTTACTTCACAGTGTGTAAATGGGAAGTCCTGCCACTTTTAGGAAAACAATTGATTCAAACCTGCCTGAACTCTCCGGATCCAGGAGATTCATCAGTTGTAACAAACTCAGCACATGATGAGCAAAGAATGAGCGCACAGGGCTTTGAGGAGCCAGAATTATCGTATATTCCAGAAGAAACCAAGGTAAACATTTTTCTGTAAATTTCTGTATTTTTTCTGATATTTGTTGCTATGTGTTGTTATTGCATTTAGTGTTTTTTGTTTGCTTAAATTGTTTTAGGTTTAGAAATCGCTTATGGTACAAAAATTTTTACTTGTGCATATTAAACATTAATTAATTGTATATTTTTCGACTAACATTGTTCTCATTTCTTATGCAGGATGCTATGTTGGCACAGAAAACATATCACATATTAAACAGCATTTCAAGCCAACATACCCAGCATTCACCAACACCTCCTATACAGCAGGTAAGACTTGCAGCTGTTCAAAAACTAATTGCCATACAAAGCTTTTCAACACTTGTCTGAAATCTTTGGATGGACATTGTGACCCTACCACAAGGACCATCAAATTAATACTAATTTGTATCCATGTCACTATTAACCTGAAAATTATGTAAACAGCAATCGTCGCTTCCTGTGAACTTGGTGGCAATGAACAGCTCAGATGTTGGAAAATCTGCAGCTATTCACCTTCCGTCAGCACCTGCACTTACTCTGATGTCAACACATCATGGTGAGATTCAGCAAAACTAATTTTATGAACAGAAATTTATTGTGTGAGAATAAAAAAACTTTCACTAACATTTGCTCAGTGTGGTCAATTTAGTACTTTTACTTGCATTGTTAGTTAAAATGTGGAAAAGGTGAATATTTTAATACTTTAATGAACTTATCTACCCACTTGTTCTTGCTTGTTTTATGCTGTTTGTTTTGTTTAAGGAGCAGCGCAACTCAACTCACAACATTTGCAACTAGCCACAAACTCTCCGTCCAGGTAAATCATTTTCTTGTTTTTTTTACGAACATTTGTTGGTTGTTGAGTTAATATGAAGTGAAAATGTTGCAAAATTTTGTATCATGGGTGGAGCATTAAGCAACCCTTTTCCTTCAAAAATCACTGGAAATTAAATTAAAAATTAATCTTATAATTTAGTATGCACATGCTACCGATGTCTCAGGATCTGTCATCTGACATGCACCACAGTCCACAGCAGAAACACATTTATGGTAGGAATTCTGCACATACAGTCAACACATAGATTAATTTGTTTTCTTATTTATTTCTAACAATTTATTTGTAAATATCTGGCATAGCAAAGTAGTCAATGTTGTTCCAAGAATAGAGTTTAAACAAGTGCATTATCAACATTGAAAATGATTTCAAAGTAACTGTGATATTTTGCTTTTGCAGCAACTGCAAAGGCAACTGATGAATCTCCAATCGCTCTTCTCAACTCCTACACAGCCTTTCCCAGAACAAGTAAGTAAACAACCCAAAACCAATGTAATTTCACGACTGATGGAAAGAAAAAAATTTGTAACATTTAAATATGCAGTGTTCCTTTATTTTACAACTTAAAAATTCATTATTTATTGAAAGAATGAGGTTTTTCCTTGAAATGTTGATTTTTACCTAATCATATTTTTTCAGATGTTCAGCCGTTATTTGTCGCTGGAACAAGTTCACTACAAATGCAACCTCCTCAGGTAAATATATCCGACATATACAAAGTGACTCTCATATTCTCAATGATTTTCCACTGGTATTTTTTTGTGCTAAGCTGTGACCATGTTGCTCCAAACTTTTTGAAAAAATACTTTAATTTAGTTACGATAGTGCAAGGAATATGTTTTGTTATAATGACTTTCATGCCCAAACTAAATATTTTGGTGGAAAGGTTGCCCATAGAAATTTCAGTTAAATTGTCTTTGCTTTGTGTTTGAGCGTATTTGTTGTTGTTACAGGTCACACTTCACGAGCATAACCATCACAAGAAAACTACTCGATAATATTCCCAACCTCATTTACTTGTTTGTTTTTTTATTTCAAGCCAAAGTTCCCTTCGTTATTTAGTTCGTTGAATTGTATGCACTTGTAAGCGTTTAGTCACCATGACTGCCATGTTACAATTAGACAATAAGTTTGTCTTGACGGCCTGTAACTCTTTTTAACCAAACGAAAGTATTTTATTATCTAAATTTAGTATTGTTATAGTTTGCAATGTCGATGAGTATATTTATAACTGAATTGTGGTTGAAAATAGTTTGAAATGCATCTTTATTTGAAAGGGGGTTTGTGTGGACTATCTGCAAGTTTTGAAGTTGTGGTTTTTGTTGCATTAAAAATGCCTTTTACTGCAAAGCATATCAATGTTGCTTCTCACCTTTAGAGATACAAATATTCTGCGTTGTCCTTTAAAAACATACTAGCTAAAAAGCAGTTACAATTTATTTATCAGCAGTATGTTGACAGTGTAATGGTTGGCATCGAGTATCTTAATTGTGATACACTGTAAAATTTTCGCTATATGTGCCTTTCAAACCCTTACAGCGCATGAACTTCTCACAAAAAAAACAATAACATGTGCCTATTATGTAACTCCTTTCCCAGAGCACACTTTTGATGTGCCAGCTGTAAAATAATGTCTGTTTACATCCACGTTTATGTGATAGTTAAGGTATATTCGATTTATTTGAATAGAAGCTTTGTTGTAACTTCAATATTCAATGTTGTAAAACCAAGTACTTCTTTTTCTGTACTTTGACATATTCATATGTATTGCATTGACAATGTTTCTTGGCTAAATGGGCACTGGATGTTTGGCTTCACAGCTTGACCTGTTGATCAGGTTACACTATTGTCTACCTCAAAAATTAGGTGGACAAGTGATTTTGCCAAGCTGTAATACATCGCAATGCACTGGGCCTATTCATAGTACAAGTAGTTGTGGACTAGTAACAAACCAATGGTCCTGCTGGCAGGAACAAACAGTTGCATTGTTGTTTTTGTTGCCCTTTCGTGTGACGTCTTCCTTATGCGCCTGCCCTGCATTGACTCTCGTTCTCCGCTTATTATTATGTATAACACTATGATCGCTAAAGGAATAAATGCACAAATGTTGTGTTATTGAAATTTCGGTGAAAATAAAAAAAAAACAGTGGAGATCAAAAATGCTTTTGAAAACACTTGTTTTCAATTGGAACTTGAAAATATTATTGGAAGTATAAGTGCAATTCGGTAGGTGTATAATTGTACTGAATGACAATTCTTTTACCATAAAAATTGAACGCGAAAGACATACCACGAGAAAATGTGTGTTTCTGCATACCTGCTTTAACACCAGTTGTGTACGTGTTAATTTCCTGTGCATTGTATTGAACGAACTGGTCACATAAACCACAATTCTCACGTGCAGCCGCTCTAGAAAATCAGCACATTTCTGTTTCCTATGCTTTGCTGTGCGGTTGTAAGGCATTGCAGCATTCTATTGTGTGTACGAATCGTTGAAAATACTGCCCTATTTGGTGCATTTGAGAACAAAATGTGTCGCAGCGAGGTCGCTTGTTTGGAGATCACGTGACATTGTGGATTGATGCGGGGATTATCGATAAAAATACAAATCATGACCACCATATCTCGATTTTATTAAAATGTGGAGGAATTCAACGAATCAAGGTACAATCGCAAAACCGTCACACATGGACCATGTAAAGCAATGACAAACCAACTAAACGTTCCATTGCGATTAAAAGAAGAAACGAGGTCCTACCGAGATTTGAACTCGGATCACTGGATGCAAAGTCCAGAGTTCTAAGGAATTTGGAACCTAGGTTATCTTTGGCAAGAACCTCGGTCAGGTTTTCTTAATGCATGGGTGGGTTGACTTTACCGATGTTTCAGCAAATCCGTCAAAATATAGCTCAGCAGCACCACCTTGCGGTGAAATCAAAACGTTCTAATTTTTAGCTGCGTCATACGCTCCTGCTGTTAAAAAAGCTCCTGGTCTATTTCTGTTTGTTTCTTCTTGAAACAAAAAAAAAGCCTTTGTACAGGAAATTTTCCGTTCGTTCGAAAACGTACGCATAAGGCAATGGTAGTTTGAAAACCTGTATGTTCTGTATCTAATTTACAACTGATTTTAGAATTCATACGAGGAACCATCTGGTTATGGTGGTCAAGGAACTTTTATTTTACATGATTTCATATGACAGTACCACAACAGCACTGCGCCATCAAGTGACAGAAATGTGTTGCTCGCGTAATGCACAGAAGTGACGTATTGGCATAATGTGAAACTTCCGTAAGCAATGAACGTGTAAGGCTTGGGTGTACATTCAAATGCGGTTTGGGTTTACGGCACACGAGCGCCTCATGCGGAGCAACTGTTTATCGCAAACCACAATACAATTCGGTGGTCCGTGTAAATTGTTTCGTAACAGTTGCGTTTGTGACGTTCAATGTTTGTTGACGAAGTAGAAAAGTGAGAAGAATATGACGTAAAACAACAACAGCAAATTGAAAAACAAAGCAAAAAAATTCGTCTTCCAAGAAACTTATATAGTAGACATTGGCGTAAACTACAAAATACAACGCAACCATAAAAAAATTCAAAAAGCTAACTCGTCAATCCCACTGGGTCCACATATGTTTGTAACAAACATGACTAATAAACATATATATCACGTGTTAACATCAAATTTCACAAAGTTTTGCAAATCTTTCCAAATGTTTCGCTATCTTCCTTGGACAAAATTAATGTGCATTGCATTAGATTTGTGACTTCCACAAGGAGAAGTTATGTGAAAAACACCTTTAGAAAGCACGCAGACGTCCACACGCACCTGTAGCGAGAGTAATTTACAACACAATAAATCTCCTCCGAACACAACTTGACAAAATAATTTGATACACCGGCGGATAAAAAATACACTCAACGTTTGCAGAAAACACTTGACTCGATAGAAAGATTTTTTGATACAACTGATTTCAGATGCAGGCGTGTTACACGACGCATAGCACCATTGTGATGTAACAAGCACCTCGGTTCTGGTGTATATGAAATTTCCTCATGAAATGCACAAGTACAAATGGTTTAACAGCCGTCTTCAAACTGTAAATGGCACTGTTTAACGTTAGTAAAATAAACCAAACTCGACAACATAATTACATAGGGAGTATGCGTTTTAGTTCGAGGCAAAGCAGAATTTAAAGAAGTTAGTGCAACTGATAAACCATTAAAACAAAAATTTATAAAAAAATGTATTCTGTCAATGTAAACCCACAATTTCATCAGCACGAACGGAAAGTTACAGTTGGGTGGCTTTCGTGTCTCGGAAGAAAACCTGTTGTAACAGTTGACTTATCAGGGATGATTTACCAAATTCCAAACACAAATCGAAATACACCAGTGCAGAGCTCCACAACCCGTTTACCGTGACGTCATGCTTACAAAATTCGGCGACACACCTTAACCAAGAGTTGTTACGTCATAATAGAATTGGGGAGTCATATAAATGCAATCTAACCATTATATCTGGACTACCTTTGGCGAATGCAACATCAAAAGTTTGCAAAAATGAAAACGTGATTTAGTTTAAAAAAAAACGGTTGTGGCCGCACGGCGGGAAACCTGGCTTAGTATCGAGGCATGCGGGTTGTAGATTACTATTCTGATGGGGTGAATTCTCACAAAAGCCCAGCAAAAATACAGTGAAATCACGGCGCAATAAAAATTGGAAAACAACATTAAATGAGCAGCAAGTGAAGGGGTTTTTGTACAGTTCATAGCATGCATTCAAGTACTTTGTCCAAAGTACAAGGCACTCTATAATTTTCATATGTGGCCTGAGTAAAATTTGTGAGAACCCTTTTTGAAATTCTACGCGATGTCCATTTTGTTGTTGTTCCCAACACGAAGAGGCTTCAATTGTTCTTCCTGCCGAGAAAAAAATTTGTCATGAAAATGTAATTATTTTTGATAAATACAAGTTACATAAAAGATGTTTTTGTTTAATGATCATTTGTTGAAATACAGCGTTTAAAAGAATTCAAAATATATTTATCACTTCCATTAGTGCATTTGATATAAGTAATTATTGTACTAGTACGAACAAAAAATAAGTAAACGTAAAGATTTAAAACCATAAACACACCAACCTGTTGTTTTCTGAACATACTTTTTCTTTTCCAATGAATTACCTGAATATAAAAACATGAAAAAACTTTGACAATTTTGCCAGGTTTAAATACCATGTTAACAGTAAAAGGGCAATAAATTCCATGACATGCATATAACCTCGCTCGCCTACTGAAAGACAAGAGAGTAAATTACACAATGACATATAACTACTTTGTCACTTGGCTTAAGTTGTCAGAAGAGCTCATGACGAAAGTCTTACATGAATTTTGTGGTTTGGCATTTTTCTAGACACAAACCACACCTCGGGAGAACAACAACGATTTGCTTTTACGATGGGAGATTTTTTTTACGAACCTTGCAAGTTATGAGAAGAATGACGATAAAAAGGAAAACCACACAAGATGCAATGATCACTTGCTGCATTATCACTTTTGAACTTTCAGAATCCCCGTCATCACTAGATTCAAGTGACACTATTTTGGCTGCTGTTGTTGATGACAAGTCAAATACAGGAGCTATAGAAAAAAACAAGGACATTGTAATAAAACTTTTATTTTGTTACGGGTTGACACTAAAACCTATTATGTCACAGTAAATTATGACAAATTGTAAAATCAGATAAAATAAAATATTTTGCCACTACATTCACATTTCAGTAAACATTAATATAATTTTTTCTGACACTGCAGCAAAAACTCATGTCACTATCAGTGTAAGTAACAAAAAAAATAAAATATGTGTTTTCTGCAATATTTCGGTCCTCAGAATAACACAATTTTTACAAATCAATGGCTTTTTAAAAACTAAATGTGAATTTATCAACACATTATCCAAAATATAGAGATCCACACAGGATTAAAATACTGAAACGCAAAACATTACAACGGGATTACCACACCCTCTGTGCATTTAATAAGATGGTGGGCTTGGCAAATAGTGATCTCCTGTAAGTAAATAGCACAAAAGGGTGTTCTCAAGTAGGTGGTTGTGAACGCTTGCTCATAAATGAGTTTGTTGTTGACTCAAGGGCAAGCTAGCGACGCCGCAAGGTTTAATATCTGCTGGGAGCATGGTTACAATATCTGTCGGCACTTCTGCTAAAAGCCATGCTTATAAGTTGCCACATGGGAGTAAACGTGAACTTTTCATTTTACTGTGAATGCTGAATGTTGGCTTGTTGCTGAAGTATCGATACCAATTGTTAGTCAGCAAATGATTTCAACAACAACAAAAAACCTTTGTATTGTTATAGCCACCATTTAAAAACATGTGATATTGTTTGGAGAAACTGAGTACCAGAGACAAGTGGACAACCTTATGCTTCCTGTGTGCATTTTTTACTCTAGATGTAGATGTGTCGTAACTTTTACCCCTTCTTTTTCATTTAATTAACGTTAATGTTGGATAGGTTGGATTTGATCAAAACTTGCTTCCAGCTATCACCAACTTTCATTGATTTCTAAAGGTATTTTTCCTGGTGCGTTTTTTTTAATATGCAGGCCTGATATGTGCCACATAGATTGGCCAACCCCTTGGTGTTCTAGGTTACCCTGGTTTTATACAATGAAAAAGAAATGCGGAAAACACAAGCAAACTTCACATGAAACTACAGTGTGAACAACGCAAGTACTTACGAATCTCACAGTAGACTTTTTCTTGATTGGCATCCATAAAATAGGATGAACAGGAACAGTCGTCTGTTACACACACAGCTTCAGGGTAGTTTGGACATGATAAAAACAGACAAGCGTCCTGTATGCATTCCTCACAATCATCATCACCACCTGGTTTGTCGCTCGGTTTGCCAGGGTCAACTGCATGCAAAAAAAACATGATAACAATGGTGGACAACATTGTATACCTAATTACCAGAACAGTTTGCTTGGCGGTTGTACACAATGGTTTTATACGTTTATTGTATCATAAATGAAACACAAATCATTAAGTATGTTTGGGTAGAACTTTGGGCGATAAAAAGTATTTAACTTAACATCATCATGCCCAAGGCAAAAGATATTCGTTTTTATTTTTTTACAGACAAAAACAACTAAAAATTGTAAAAGCAAATTAAACTGCTCTAAACATTACCGCATTTTAATAAGTGACAGCATCACAATACCAGGAAATAAGAGAGATTGTACAACCATAGAAATACTAGTGACAACCACTATCATTGTGCGCATGTTTTACACATGCTACAACACATGTTATGTCTGGTTTACATTTGTACAAAGTGTAGAAATAATTTGGTCGTATCCACCTGGTTCAATATCTGGTATAAATGAACCTGGATCCACCGGCCAACTCCACTTTAAATTTTCTTCTGTAGAAAAAAAGCAAGATTAATGAAATGGATTTAACTAAGCCTTTTTTAGTCAGTTTCTTAGGAAGAATATGTGCTTCATTTTTGTTAAAATTTGGGGGAGTGGGAACACGTTTAAAAAAAAACCTTTTAGCTTGTGAATAAATAACTAGTTTTACACAAATAACTTTTTTTGTTGGCAATTGAGCCAAGTGAAACAGAATTCAGACCTAACCCTTCTATTTAGCAAACAAACAAGACACTGAAGCCAGGTCCATGTCAGCTATTCCCCACAACCGGACACCCTTGAATTGACTTGAAAAATAGTTGCAGGTAGACTCTGGTAATGATTCAACAAGGCATGACAAAGGCAATGGTTTCAGATGACCTACCATAGGTCACAGGTAGACGGCAAGGCGAGCTGCCGCTCTCAAAAATGCCACACGTTGCATTTCCGAAAGAAAGCGAGCAACACAAGTCACAGGCATAGTTAGTCAAGGGCAATTGGTAATGACAAATAGAGAGATTATACCTTCTGTGCAATGCCTTATAAAAGGTTTATTAACTTGTATAATTTTTTTTTCGAACATAAATCCAAATAAATAAACCTGTCCAATTTTAAAACAGTTGTGATTATTACAAAATTATAACTTTAACTCCAGCTAAATCATATAAAGTTATTTTCCTAATCACACTTAGGCAAGATAATATGGGTGAACCAAACAGGTTTAACAGCTGTAAATTGAAAATGAAGATGGCTTCCACATGAAAGTCATGATGTTATATACCTTCAGGCTTCTCCACTTTAATGTCTTCTTTGCAACACACTGATAGCGGGTAACTCGATACCTTTGAGCACTGATAGTCCTTTGGGCATTCATGTGCGCCCTCGCTGCACAAAACCGCTGGGCCATTGCTAACTCTCAATGGGGAACCATTGCATGTCTTGTTCACATCTGAAGTGTAAAAAAAGGTAACAAATAAAATTATTTTAAACTTTAAATGTTCCAGACTAAAGCCAGCTAGATCATTTAAAATTTTACAAAATTGATTTTGTCTGAAGAGGCAGTGTTATATGTACAAATATTGCATTTCTAACATCCTTGTGAAAACTAATATTAATTTTATAATCAGTAGAACCTTTATTAATTTACTGAAAAAGCTGATAATTTTGGGCCTTGTGTAAATGTACAAATTATTATTTTTTTGTTATAAATTAATGTTGGTTTTCACAAGAATGTTTTAAATGCAATCAGAATGTAAAGACATATAACAAAAGTCTTTAAATGAAATAGCTGTTTTGATCGACTAATGACAGTGTAATATTCTTAAATAATTATGTAAGCGATGGACTGTATTGTGATGTAACAAAGATCAAGAAATGTGCCCTAAAATAACAACATGTTGGTGAACAAAGGAAAGGAACAGGAAAACAAAACACAACAAAAGAGCCAGTATAAAGTTCCACATTCCATGATGATTTGATCTGGGAATTAATTTCTTCCCACATTGACGGCTGTTGGGAGTAAATCCGATCATTTGGAAAACGTCTTAAGGCGAAAAAGTTTTTGTACTCAGAAGTTCTTTGATTTAAACCCAAACTTTCTGTGTTTTTGGACAATGAAAATATGCTATTAACCACTGTGTCTTATTTGTAAAATATGTATGTATACTTTAGAAGTTACAGCATTCAAATATGTTTATATTAAAAAATATCAATTAATTGAAGGCAATTACGAACAGTAATTTGGTATACACAATGTACATGAAACAAACTAAGCTAAAGAGAATCTACAAAAAAATATGGAAAATAACAGAGCAATAAGTGTTTAAACATTCAATCTTACTCATGAATTTCGAAAGATTTCTGATATTTCACATTAACAGTGTTTTGCTCATGAAATGTACTTGCGGCAAACGCGAGTGTTTACAAAACATATCAGGTTGCAAATTAAGCACAAGCGGCGACTGTCATTGAGTATGCAGAACTAATCCCATTTAAACACTCCACTGTACCACAAAAGTTGCTTGAAATTTGTCCCAAAATTACATTTGTGCCATGGTGGAAAAAAGCAATTAGAATACTGAACCTCATTGAAAAGACAAACAAGAATGACTCATCGCTTATCAATGAGGAATGCCACCTCAAGCAACCCACACAAACCACAAGCAGAACATCTACCGCCCACTCAAAAATAAAGATTTTTTTACATTTGAAGATTTGAAACCTTTTATTGGAAAGTTTGTTGCCATAGTTAATGTTTGTGTTTTTACTGCTGTCTCTAGATAAGGCCTTTAGTTGACTTTACACCACCAGACTGATGAGGTTTGTATATTAATAACTTTTTTTTAACATAAATTAAAAAAGACCATGAAAAATATCTTACAGAAAAGTAGTAGAAACAAAAAGTAATAATACATCCCAATAAAAACCAGAAGAAATGTACATGTTTTACTTGATTTTACGTACCACAACCTTGTAGAGTTTTATTAGCAAAATGTTCACTGTATACGCATTTAATGCCAGCATAAGCCACGGGCACTTGGGTCAAATTATGAGCTTTCATGGTTGGGTTGCCATTGCTACAGAACTGTTGGGCAAAGCATTAAGTGTAATTTTGTCCCTTTCACCAGGACATTTTTTCTTATCCTAAATTGTGACACATTGTATATGCCATGAAAAGCAGGCTTAATGTTGAAATTGTACTTGGTAAATTCAACACTATTATACTAGCAAAATAATATAAATTATTTTTGATCTGTGTTTCAAATAACTACAGAATATCTAGAATTATATACTTTAAGTTTTGCGCATAAAATCTTTAACACATCAGAAAAAAAAGTGCAGTTTGTTTCATATAATTTATCACACAAATACGAAAAAATCCTAAAACAAATTTGTAAAGCTTGGGGGAGTGTGTGCGCATCATTAGGAAGACATGCAATAAATCTTTTCGTGCTACAAATGGTTTCGGAGGAGAAGTAGATCAATCACACTTAAACAAACAAGATGAAACCTCACCTATACAGGTTGGCAGTTTTGGACAACGAGGTAAGTAACATTTGAACTCCACCAAGACACACTCTTTACTTGGTTCCGAGCAGAAGTCCTGTAGTATAAAAACATTTTTAAGTGCTAAAAACTTGGAGTTAATTGCTCTAAATAGAAATGCCAAAGCTGATACAGCTGTGTTCAACTCATTCCGAATTAGCACTGATTATGAATGCAGCTGTGTTCAAAACGACTGCTCAATGGAAAGCAAATTTCAACCAAGTATTTGTACGACTTGGGTTTATATCAAGTGTTTCCAAATTATCAAGGAAGAAAGTATACTTTAACACCGCATTTGATGAAATCAAACTGTTGCAAATGTCTGTCCACAATTTTTTGGTGCGTGGCTCAAGTTTCAAAGCTAAGTGGAGATGATGGCACATAATCATACAGCTGACAAACATGCCTTGAGGCAGAAAGCAGTCAAGTGCATTTTTGCACCATTGATCAACAACAGGCTCAGTGAGAAGTGTGTGAACTGATCTGAATAACAGTTTACTGTTTCCTGACACGACTAAATTGGAATTGGTCAATCCACTATTTGACCTTTCAACTGTCGCCTTTCGTCAAGATTAATTAAACTGACTTGATCGCAGACAAAAAAACATTTGAGTTTTTTTTGGAAAATGTGCTCCAAGTGTCTGCGAGTTTGACATTTAACGTTTCATTGCACGAAACTCATCTTGTATATTTTCTGGAAGCCGGCACTATACATAAGACTGACATGGGAAATACTTTAAGTAAAAGTTGGAATTGTCAGTTTTGTCCCAATTACATATATATATATATATATATATATATGTATACATTTACAGCAATAAGTAATCATTCATTTTAAGCTACAAAAAAGGACAAGGCAACAAACAGCATTTAAATGTGTACATGAAAGATTTTCGAATCCAAAAACCAATGGCACTCCCAGCCACCACAGGCATGTTGCCTTAAAATTAATCCTTACATGGAAATATGCCGACCGCAAGTACACAGTGTAATCTGACAGCAATATGGTTTGATGTGGTTTTGATTCAAAAGATGTTAGTCCAAGGATCTTGCCTCAGTGTAGATTGTTATAAGGCAGTAAAAACAAAAAAAAACAGTTTTCATTGATAATATTTAATATATTTGTTTCATTCATCATACATGCACCCTTTGCAACAAATGAATTTGTTTACTGGGATATAAAAAGCAACGCTTTTTGTCGCTGCAATGGAAATAGCAGCTAGTGTATGCTGGTTAAGGAGCACAGAGCATTGGGAATACTGAAACCACATTATATTTAATCTTCCCTCCACCACTTCCTCAAATATTTTTTCCGCTGCACTTCCTCATTCAGAGGCAATTTAATCAGATTAAAGTGAGGCAAACGCACTTGGCCCACTGCTGGGCTTTAACCTTAAAAAGATCTGCTCACCGCAGAAAGGGATGGTGATGAGCCATGGGAATATCTCTATTCACTTACAACGGCTGGCGTGATTCAATGCCAAGCAGCTAATGCAGTTAAGCCATGTCGGTTAGTGCATTTTTGATGTGAACAAAAAATCCACATTTCAGCTATTTAGCAATAAACGCTTTGCATATTAACATCTGCTATGTTCACTTGCAATGACAAACCATATGAATTTAATTTTATGAAAATAACAAAGGCCTTGTTTATATATCTATATATACCACACACAAAGTTGTCATTGAGATATTGGTATGGTTTACTGTAAATAAACTATAAAAGCACGAAATTGTTTTAACTAATACAGCTCCACTTATCAGATACACAACATATACAAACATTTGAAGAATTAATATAATACATTTTATAAGATCTAAGGCCATAGTGAAGAAAACATTCCCATAATCCCAATTGTTTTTGCATTAGACCCATTCCTAATTTAATAAAAAAAAAAAGACAACGTAGTGCTAAAAAGATAGAAGGGGAGTTCAATATATGGCATGAAGTGAATATTTTAAATCACATTGCATCAAATACGAAATGTATTTTTTATGTGGCGTGTCGCTAAAATAAACACAAGAATTAATATATATGTATGATAAGCAATTGATGCAAAGAAGAAACAACTTACTGCACTACATTTGGAGTTGCATATGCATGGTTCACAACTGAAAACACCTTCTTCTTGACAAGTTTCATGGCATGCTGGACATGAGTGTCCATTTGTAGTGCCAAGAAGCACAACAGCTGAATGATAAAAAATGGATTACAAACAAACCTAACATTATGGAAGTTTACTATGAGGCACTTCAGAAAAGGCATTAAATTACATGTTACAAATCTAACTATACACACATCAGCTGACAGTCATTTTACAAATGCATTAAGGCCTATATATATATAATCCACACACAACATTTTCTCCAATCTTGTATTTTGGTCTGTGTAAACAGATGGGAACTTACCGATAACAAGGCTGCTAATCATTTTCACTCATTTAACCCATTTCTTAAACAATATTTGTTGTAATAATAAAATCTGTTGAAACAAACGCAATAAACATTTATAGCAAATTTAGTGAATAAAGAGTAGTTCACTTAACTGTAGTCTTTATTCTTAAACAAATATTGCATGAAATGTGTTTTTAAAAGCAAGTTTAGTACTCGTAGCAAGTGGCAAAAAGTTTAAATTCCAGAGTCCTGATATGCTGAAGTGTGATAAATACTACTATACAGTCGGAGATTTAACATACTCATCAATGACATAATTTACGTAAATTTTAAGATTTGAAACTGACAAAAATACTTGTTGGGGATAACTTCAGCTCACCAATTTAATAAATTTGACTTAGTTTGACACAATACGCGCATGACACTTGTCGTTACACCGCAACTCAACGCAAAACGATTTTCTCTGCAAATGTCCCGCAAATAAAAGCATACTCTTGGTGAGTAAAATTGCCGCTTCAACTAAGCTAGGCGCGTGATGGGCCCCCGTACTTTCAACGAAAAACGCAACTCCCAAAATAAATTCAAGTCGCTCGCGACCTTTTCTCGTTGTGACGTACATGCTGCTGGAATGTTTCGAGTAAAAACAACATGACTTTAACCACAAGGTGATGCTCGTGAGTCGTATTAAAAACTGACTTGACTAATAATAACCCCAAATCAATAACTTTAATTTTTTATCACTTAAATATACAACTCAAAAAATACTATCAACAAATTGACGAAAAAAGAAGGTATGGGAGATAAACCTTAAAGATTATTCAGTTCGTATCTGATTTTAAAGCAATTTAATTGCTACCTTATATATTTCTAGACATTTTTTGTCGTTTTGTGTAATCGTTTGTATACGCCTATAACGCTAGCGCATGAGTATCGGTAATTACGTGAAGTATGCTGCTTTTTCTGGTAAAATAATCAGATCTTAAAAAGTTCCATGGATAAGTATTGTATTCGATAATTTCACTCAGTCCCTCATTACAGCACATAACGAAGTCTTCGATAGAAGTTTAAAGTTATTACAACTTGAAAGTAAAACATTGATTCAAAAATAAAATGTTGATTCCACCAAGAAAGAATGATTTTACAAATACACACAGTGCTTTTTATGATCTCTGTACTGGGAGCTGATTGGTTGGTTTTATCACGTGATGTTATGTAACGCTTGAGATAACATAATACAAGAACGGATACAGAATACTGAACAATGGCGCATTATAGATATCTGATAAACAGAATGTTTTTATGGTTCACGAAGGTGCTTGTGCTGCAAAAGGCATGACCTCACGATATCGGAGGTTCGCAAGAGTCACTGTAACACAACGATCAAATACTAAAATTTACATCATAGGCAGGCTGGATCACAAATACCTGTAATGATAATTATTGTTACACAAGCATAAAAAATGCAGTCACAGTAAAGAACGGAACTTCTGCATTTGAAATTGATAAAACACAAATTTCTAGGATTAACAGTTCAGCCAAACAACACCGCAAACACAGAAAGGCACATTCCATATTTTAAAACACTTAACATAGAAATCTGTGCGAATATTAACACTGTAATTTAGTGTAGTATTTCAATTTTCACATATAACAGAAACTAGCAGACGGCATCTGACTGTGAACGTTCAAACGGATTTCTATGTTTCACGACATGTCGATCTTTCTTTGTCTTTATGTTTTCGCACGTACAGAACAAAACACAAGCAAATCATTTGTCAAAAACGTGGGTGTGAAAGTGGGTTATGTAAATACAAGTGATGGACAAACAACATTTCTAGTTGCTTTGATTGTTGCGTTGTCTGTCTCCGCAGCAATGGCAACCGATGCAAGCAAGAATATGTTTTCTAATGTCTTTATTCATGACGCAGTAGAGCAGAAAAACGAAGAAACCTTGCAAACCATTGACCACACTGTGGATGTACATGAATACCTCGTTTGTGATCTCGTTTCCAATGCCTGTAAAACGGAAATGTTTGCAATCATCTCGAAACTGACTTTATGTATTTCTGATTACCAGTAAAAAAACCCAACGCCCAAGTTCCTCCCAGCGTGATGTAAAGAAGGAAAAATGATTTTGCACACTTCAAGACATTGGTGTGGTCAGACTCCTGTCCTCTTCTCTTCATCCTCGAAGATTTCAACATTATGTAGGATGTTTTTATTGCAATGATCAGGTTGATGAGAAGGACGAGAGCAAGAGGAGCGATGACGGTGAAGTAGAAGATGGGAGTGTTTGGAGCCAACCAACATCGATCGTACTTGGGAATTGGTGATGATTGGTTTTGATATGTGTGGCATTGTTGGTAGAATGTTTGTGGTTGAATATAGAGACCGTAGATAAAACCTACGGAAGCTCCAAGACCAACAACTGCAGCAGGTATCATCCATCCGATGGTCATTGATGTAACAAGTAGTTTGAACGAGGGAATGAATTGGAATTCGATAGGGTTTGATATTGCCACGAACAGACGTATTCCATCCGCAAGAAACCACATACCTTAAAAAAATCAACAACGTGTATTTGCGTCGTAATTGCAACCGCAAGAAATTTCAAGATTGTATTAGAGTTTAATCTCACCTGATGATATCAAGAAATAATGAGTGGCAACCGTTAAGGCCACGCATGGCTGATCATACATGACGACACGGTCGTGTACCAGGCTGGAAATGTGAAGCAGAAGAAGCGAGAATGACAAACTGATTTGAACCGGAACACGATCTCCACTGCGGTTGAAAAGGACAAGGATTGCAACAGTGAGCAGTAGAAAAAAAACGGATGTAGATTCTGTGACGTAGGTTGTTATCTGAAAATAAATTTGGTATTTGTTTCTGATGTCCAACTAAATATAACGGGATATTTTTACTAACCTTTACACCGAAAGGGATAACTACGTGTTTGACAGCCATAAGGATGGTGAAAATAGAGAGGTGGTTACATTTGCACGTGACACGACCTGTTGTCTCATTACTGGAGGTGACGCATCCACGATCAGAAAACCTTTTTGTTTCAGGATCAAGAAAAACACACATTGGTTGCAATGACATCTTTGTTTGATTTTTGGTTTTCTTTCCTTCCTTAACAACCATTCGACACGCGGAATCCATGGAAGATGATTGGATGTTATACGAGATGTTGCCTGGCAACCGTTGTGCTTCTTTGGAGTTATTCAATGGTTGGCACCAACCGACAACGACTAAGTAAGTTGTGTTCACAGGGGCTATGGGAATAATTTGTGAGAGTTTTGGTGAATTTTGTAGCAAGGTCGTGGGTGTTGTGGTTCGGTTGCTTTTAAATTCAAATACTGCAGCAATAATAAGGGTGCAAGTATTTGTGTTTAGAGTGAATTTAACGTGAGTTGAACCGAGGTGTAGACTGGATGTGTAATAGCTCATGTTTTGATTCACGAATTGGATACTTAGATAGGAATTCCCAAGTTTGTTAACCCCCTGATGTGATGAACTTGTAATTCTGGAAATATTCCACAGGATGGTTTCGATGTTGAGCAAATCGTCCGGGTTGCCTGGATCACTTCCAATGGCTGATTGCACCAATCCACCAACGTGAACTGCAATAGATTTTATTTATTTAACCAACCAAAGTTTTAACAAATAGTTTATTGAGCAATCAATAATTTCAATGGCAAAATGCGATCATGTCAAAATGAGGGAGCCAGGTATATTTTCAAACATTTTTTTCCTTGACAAACATTAGGAACGAGCAAATATTGAAATCACGCGCATAATACAATAGCTCACTGACACAGTTCGTTACATTTTGCAAACCAGGGGCGTGTTGCGGTTAACCTGAAGAGAATGGTAAAAGCCACCGATTGCAGGCGACCTATGAATTAATTTTTTTTCTCATGTATTTCTGATAGAAGGCATATTGTTCTTGATGGTATGAATTTGATACCTTTGTATGGTTTGCATTTGTACTCCACATCTATATACTTCTTAGTGCCTCTACAAGGGTTACCAAATGTCGTATTATATGCTCGCAGTGTGCATGATGACTTGTGTTGACAAATTGACTTGATTTTATCATATGAGTGTTCGGCGTCACAATTCGTATCTTCCTTGGACTGTCGGCAATTTCTTTCGGAGCAATAATTACAAATGAAAAAGTTTTTGTATTGTTTGTGACACCGAAATTTAGGTGACAACTTCACCTTTTATTAACAAAATCTACGTTATCAAGGATGTGTTTACATTGTTATGGAGTAATTGTTTTTGACTCTCACTGCTCTGCACTCGATAAGCTATGTTGATACATTTACGCAGTTTTTTAAATACTTTCCATTATTTCACTCTAACGATCCCACGACCATGAAAAAGAACGAATCTGCACCGGGTCTAAATGCAGGAAACTGTTTTACGTACACTGTGTAGGGTTCTTTCCTTCCATAGAAAGCAGATTCCACCTCAATAACCTCATTCTCTGAACAGTCAAGCGTTCTTTTACTGCCTTGACAAACTGTTTGTAACAAATCCTTGGTAAACTTCATTATTACAAGTTTAAAATTTAGTGCAAAAATTAGTAAAAAAACAATAATGATAGAAACATTTGAAACGCCTTTTTCCTTAATTAAACAACCAATAATACATGCAGTTAAATGAGCATCAAGTTTCAATGTGCACAGTCCAAAATTACTCACAAAGAATGGCAGACGATTAGCGTCAAAGCGATTTTTATTAAAATTGATACAATAACATTAATTTTGCCTTAACGGCATTGTCAGTTTATGTGCATTGACATTGTACTGTGCCTATTAATAGATAAATAAATGTTTTGAACATGGTATATCGTAAATAGAGCGACTCAAACTATACACCCAGAAATTTTCAATTCACTCACCGATGCAGCGATGTTTGTTTCCATTTTGCCAACAGTTGTCACTCGTGTCGCCGATATCTACAAACAATTGCAAAGAAAACAAAACATTTTGAGGGAATGCCATATATTTGGATTTTGAATGTATGAAGTGACCTAAAGCTAGTTATTGTATATCATCTCAAGTAAGAAGGTCAAAGTTTGCAGAAAGTCGTGATGAACAAACTATATTATTGGCAATTTTTTAACAATCACAAATTTTTTAATTATTAGTAAGCTATGTTTTGTACTAAACTTACCTGTATTTCCAGCGCAAGTATAATTAACTTCGATATATTTAGCGGTTCCAACACAAGGATCGCCGGCAGGAAGAAAGTCACTTTCCGACAGAGTACATTGTGTTCTGCTGTTGCAAATTGTTTTCAATTTTTCCCCAGATCCTGGTTGTTCGCAGTTTGTTTCTTTATAAAGGGATGTTGAATTACAAACTCTGAAAAAGAACCAGAGGAAACGCATTAGTTCCTACAGCAACAGTCTATGCAAGTTATTGCGAGGTGAATACTGTTCGATTTTTGTCATCTGGTTTTGTTAAAAAAACGTATTTTTGCAGTAACCACAAGTAAATGGTCATTGTTGTTGAACTAACAAAATCAAAATTTATCTGATTACTTAAATTACACTTACTCTGAGAATGGATGTTTCCGTCCGAAAAACCCAGAATTTACTTTGATTCTGGTATCACTGGGACATGTTATCTGTAGAGACGAGTGTTTACAAACTAAAAACACAAGAATTTAATTAAACTCGAGTTTCCACAAACTGAAAATAAAACAATATAACGAAATATGTAAGAATTGCATGACCAACCATGCATAAATTACCACGACGCAAACGGTCACAATCTCGTTCTTTGGATCGTTGGTTTGTCTTTGTTTGCGCTGCAACAAAAGTATAACATGCAAAATATGTTGTTCTTTTATTGTTAAATAGAATAAGAAATTACACATAACAAGGACGCTTTTTACCACAAATAAATGTGCATGCATACTGCAGTGAATGTATAAGAACAAGAACGCATTCTTGGAGTCCAAACTATGACAAATGTTTTGATAGTTTTTTGGTCTTTGAACAAGAATGCGTGAAATACTTAATGTAATCGTACCTTGAACTGAACTTGCAAACATAATCACACATATTATTGTAATAAGTAACTTCATATTCAAATGTTTTTACGTCGGCTTCGACAACAAATCTACTACAACCCCAACGTTTCCTTGCATGTGATGACAAAGATAGAAAATACTGATTTAATCTTCCTGCATTTGCTATCGATCCTCAGCCATACTGTAACAAACACTACTGCCTGTTTTTATTGCAATGTAACGCAAATGAGATCCACCTGTACACAAATAATTTGCACACGAGCATAGAGAGTATAAACAACACCCACTGACGTCAATGTTTGGAACAATCCTACCGAGAATAAACACCACCCATGGAAACAAAACATGTTATCAGGAGCTGCCTTCGTTGGTAGATGGTATTCCTGTTGTTTAAACCGATTCTGCTTGGGATGTAGGGAAATTCAATACCTGTGTTAATCTATAATAATTATTCTATCTTAAGGATTTTTAAGCATAAAAAACAAATGATAATAAAATAAAATTAACAATATAGTCCATACAGCTGATGTAAGTTTGTTTTAGCAGACGTTACGATTATTAATCTATCATTAGCATCGTTACCATACATACCAGTCACAACTCTACCCGTTAGTACAGAACTGTTGCCATTTTCATCTATAATGTGATGCAACTAACCGTAGGAATCAATCTAGTTTTCATCTATAGAAGTACTTGACAAAGAAGTCACGAAACGCCATGACGTCGACATTCCAGGCAAAAACCCTACAAAGGATGATACAAAAGGCCCCCTGCATTAGATATGATTTTGTGTGGTTTTGTTACTGTTAACATGGTTTCCTGCTTTTATGATACGTTCTTTTATGATAATTATGATACGTATCTTGCATGTACAGTGTGAAGGTAATTGATTAGTCATAATACAAAACGAACTATTGTCGTGACAACATCGTTCGTGCAAAATCTCCGTGCAAATCTGACTATAATCCTGATCCAATAAAACTAAACTCACGACGCAAATGTAAAAAATTCCAACCTTTGTTTGTTCCGATTATTTTTGTTTAAACTTATAGGCATGAAACCAATGAGCATCACGTGGGCCACAATTTGTCAAAAGAAAACCTGTTTATTTGTCAAAAATTGCGAAAGAAACCTCACATATGCAAATCAATTCAAAAAAATTCACACGGCAAAGATAAAGCAAGCGCAGTATGAAAAACTGCGATACAAATGAAATTGAGGCGATTGAATTTTTTACATACACAGTCACAAAAATAAATAAAAACAAATCTGGTAAAATAGGAAGTGAAAATTAAGCATGGCTTTTTACATTGAATCACACTTTTGCATAAATCACTTATTTACAATTTTTTTAATTAAGATCAATTAAACTAAATTCCATTATTCAGTGATTTGCACTATAAGTGGCTTGAACACTAGTTGTGTACGAGAGCTACGCTCAACAAGAACCCATTGGTTAGATAAGATTTGTGGCTTGGATATCCTGGGTTCAAATCCAGGTGTGGTAAAAATAATCTAAACAAGGGACAGGATAAAAAAATCACATTCGTTTTATGAAAGCTGGTAAGCATACAAATATTTGGAAAAAGTGAAGTGTTTGGACATATCATCAATATACTTGTGCTGTTATTAATATGAAATGCAAATGGGGATTATTGAGCGGTTTATGTTTTCTGTCTGTTGAGATTACAGCAATAGAAAAGTTACAGGTTTCTTTGGACGCAATAATGTGGTTATTCTAGTGGCTGCTGAACTGAATGCTGGAAAAAGTTGTTCCAACTACTTCTCTTACTTCCACCGACATAACGCAATATACGAGAAATATAAAGAATCCTTGCAACCCATTCACTGCCAAGTTGGTGTACATGAAAAACACGTTGCTTTCAGTCGAACCAATACCTGTAAAGCAAAACGTTGGTTTAAAATATTCACAGATCACAAATCTGGAAGTAAAAATTTGGAATTCGTTAGTGGTAAAAACTTATGAAAATCGAAAATGATCTAAAATGAAATAATTACCTACGAACATTCCAATCACTAAAGGAATTCCTGTGACTGGGATCAACAGAAGCATCATCTTTGCCACGTGAGCCACCTCTGGTAGCATCATACGCTTCAGGACCTCGGCGTTTGACATTCGATGCGCAGGTCGTGGTTTCCTGCACCTTAGACAGAGACTGAAGACAGCCACGTGGATCAAGACCAACAAGTTGACGGCGGCACAGAAGCAAATCGGACCAATCACCGTCCAGTAGAAGAGATGTGATTGATGGTTGAGGAAGCAGCGACGCGTGTACTCGTACTTTGACGTTTGGAAACCTGCTTGGTAGACAACACTAGGTGTGAGGTAAGGAGGCAGAAATATGAAACCTAGGAGAGCTGTGACGGCCACGATGATAACGGGAATTCCCCAACCGACCACCAATCTTCCTACATCAATTCGAAACTCTTGGTAGCGGAAAATTGAAGGGCCTTGTTTGACGTTTTCATAGCAAGTGTCAGGCCTTCCACCAACATCCAGAACACTGTGAAAATGGGTTATTATTGTACATTGTGGAAATGGCGTGGAGGAAAATAAGTCCATGCCAAATTGAACACTGCATTTAATATATGTACTGATAAATTACAAAAGAATCCTAAGTATATTTGAATCAACTGCTTGGTCTAACGCTATAGACTGTTCAGACGAGAAAGACAGCATACGTTTACGTCATAATTTCACCTGAAGACAGCAGGAAGTAATGCAAGCATGCAGCCAGCACCTCACACAGCTGTGGGTTCAACACTGCGGCTTCGTGAGTCAGATTAAATACATGCAAGAGAAGAAGGGCGAGCGCCAGGTTGATTTGGATGAAAGTGCGGTCGTTGTAAAATATTCGGCCGAAACCAAATAATTATTAAAACCTAGGTTTCGGCCAAATAAATTCGGCAAACCGAACTTTCGGTGCATCACTAAATTTTATTGCTACGTCATATATTTCTAGACTTTATTTTGTCGTTTTGTGGAATCGTTTGTATACACCAACCGTTATATTCTAAAACAGGGCTTACAAAGTAGGGAAGGAATTTATCTGGCCATCACACCTATTGTATGCAACTGTAAACGTCTTCTATTACTTCAGAGATGTTTAGCAGTTTCTCAATAACGCTCTCGGTAATTGCGTGAATTATGCTGCTTTTTTTGGTAAAATAATCAGTTCTTAGAAAGTTCTCTGGATAAATATTGTATTCGATAATTTCACTCAGTCCCTCATAACAGCACATAACGAAGTCTTCGATAGAAGTTTAAAGTTATTACAACTTGAAAGTGAAACATTGATTCAAAAATAGAATGTTGATTTTACCAAGAAAGAATGATTTTACAAATACACACAGTGCTTTTTATGATCTCTGTACTGGGAGCTGATTGGTTGGTTTTATCACGTGATGTTATGTAACGCTTGAGATAACATAATACAAGAACGGATACAGAATAGTAAACAATGGCGCATCATAGATATCTGATAAACAGAATGTTTTTTTTGTGGTTCACGAAGGTGCTTGTGCTGCAAAAGGCATGACGTTACGATATCGGAGGTTCGCAAGAGTCACTGTAACACAACGATCAAATACTAAAATTTACACCATAGCCAGGCTGGATCACAAATATCTGTAATGATAATTGTTGTTACACAAGCATCAAAAATGCAGGCACAGTAAAGAACGGCACTTCTGCATTTGAAATTGATAAAACACAAATTTCTAGGATTAACAGTTCAGTCAAACAACATAGCAAACACAGAAAGGTACATTCCACATTTTAAAACACTTAACTAAGAAATCTATGCGAATATTAACACTGTAATATAATGTAGTATTTCAATTTTCACATACAACAGAAACTAGCAGATCGCATCTGACTGTGAACGTTCAAACGGATTTCTATGTTTCACGACATGTCGATCTTTCTTTGTCTTGATGTTTTCGCACGTACAGAACAAAACACAAGCAAATCATTTGTCAATAACCTGTGATAGTGGGTTATGTAAATACAAGTGATGGACAAACAACATTTCTAGTTGCTTTGATTGTTGCGTTGTCTGTCTCCGCAGCAATGGCAACCGATGCAAGCAAGAATATGTTTTCTAATGTCTTTATTCATGACGCAGTAGAGCAAAAAAACGAAGAAACCTTGCAAACCATTGACCACACTGTGGATGTACATGAATACCTCGTTTGTGATCTCGTTTCCAATGCCTGTAAAACGGAAATGTTTGCAATCATCTCGAAACTGACTTTATGTATTTCTGATTACCAGTAAAAAAACCCAACGCCCAAGTTCCTCCCAGCGTGATGTAAAGAAGAAAAAATGATTTTGCACACTTCAAGACATTGGTGTGGTCAGACTCCTGTCCTCTTCTCTTCATCCTCGAAGATTTCAACATTATGTAGGATGTTTTTATTGCAATGATCAGGTTGATGAGAAGGACGAGAGCAAGAGGAGCGATGACGGTGAAGTAGAAGATGGGAGTGTTTGGAGCCAACCAACATCGATCGTACTTGGGAATTGGTGATGATTGGTTTTGATATGTGTGGCATTGTTGGTAGAATGTTTGTGGTTGAATATAGAGACCGTAGATAAAACCTACGGAAGCTCCAAGACCAACAACTGCAGCAGGTATCATCCATCCGATGGTCATTGATGTAACAAGTAGTTTGAACGAGGGAATGAATTGGAATTCGATAGGGTTTGATATTGCCACGAACAGACGTATTCCATCCGCAAGAAACCACATACCTTAAAAAAATCAACAACGTGTATTTGCCTCGTAATTGCAACCGCAAGAAATTTCAAGATTGTATTAGAGTTTAATCTCACCTGATGATATCAAGAAATAATGAGTGGCAACCGTTAAGGCCACGCATGGCTGATCATACATGACGACACGGTCGTGTACCAGGCTGGAAATGTGAAGCAGAAGAAGCGAGAATGACAAACTGATTTGAACCGGAACACGATCTCCACTGCGGTTGAAAAGGACAAGGATTGCAACAGTGAGCAGTAGAAAAAAAACGGATGTAGATTGTGTGACGTAGGTTGTTATCTGAAAATAAATTTGGTATTTGTTTCTGATGTCCAACTAAATATAACGGGATATTTTTACTAACCTTTACACCGTAAGGGATAACTACGTGTTTGACAGCCATAAGGATGGTGAAAATAGAGAGGTGGTTACATTTGCACGTGACACGACCTGTTGTCTCATTACTGGAGGTGACGCATCCACGATCAGAAAACCTTTTTGTTTCAGGATCAAGAAAAAAACACATTGGTTGCAATGACATCTTCGTTTGATTTTTGGTTTTCTTTCCTTCCTTAACAACCATTCGACACGCGGAATCCATGGAAGATGATTGGACGTTATACGAGATGTTGCCTGGCAACCGTTGTACTTCTTTGGAGTTATTCAATGGTTGGCACCAACCGACAACGACTAAGTAAGTTGTGTTCACAGGGGCTATGGGAATAATTTGTGAGAGTTTTGGTGAATTTTGTAGCAAGGTCGTGGGTGTTGTGGTTCGGTTGCTTTTAAATTCAAATACTGCAGCAATAATAAGGGTGCAAGTATTTGTGTTTAGAGTGAATTTAACGTGTGTTGAACCGAGGTGTAGACTGGATGTGTAATAGCTCATGTTTTGATTCACGAATTGGATACTTAGATAGGAATTCCCAAGTTTGTTAACCCCCTGATGTGATGAACTTGTAATTCTGGAAATATTCCACAGGATGGTTTCGATGTTGAGCAAATCGTCCGGGTTGCCTGGATCACTTCCAATGGCTGATTGCACCAATCCACCAACGTGAACTGCAATAGATTTTATTTATTTAACCAACCAAAGTTTTAACAAATAGTTTATTGAGCAATCAATAATTTCAATGGCAAAATGCGATCATGTCAAAATGAGGGAGCCAGGTATATTTTCAAACATTTTTTTCCTTGACAAACATTAGGAACGAGCAAATATTGAAATCACGCGCATAATACAATAGCTCACTGACACAGTTCGTTACATTTTGCAAACCAGGGGCGTGTTGCGGTTAACCTGAAGAGAATGGTAAAAGCCACCGATTGCAGGCGACCTATGAATTAATTTTTTTTCTCATGTATTTCTGATAGAAGGCATATTGTTCTTGATGGTATGAATTTGATACCTTTGTATGGTTTGCATTTGTACTCCACATCTATATACTTCTTAGTGCCTCTACAAGGGTTACCAAATGTCGTATTATATGCTCGCAGTGTGCATGATGACTTGTGTTGACAAATTGACTTGATTTTATCATATGAGTGTTCGGCGTCACAATTCGTATCTTCCTTGGACTGTCGGCAATTTCTTTCGGAGCAATAACTACAAATGAAAAAGTTTTTGTATTGTTTGTGACACCGAAATTTAGGTGACAACTTCACCTTTTATTAACAAAATCTACGTTATCAAGGATGTGTTTACATTGTTATGGAGTAATTGTTTTTGACTCTCACTGCTCTGCACTCGATAAGCTATGTTGATACATTTACGCAGTTTTTTAAATACTTTCCATTATTTCACTCTAACGATCCCACGACCATGAAAAAGAACGAATCTGCACCGGGTCTAAATGCAGGAAACTGTTTTACGTACACTGTGTAGGGTTCTTTCCTTCCATAGAAAGCAGATTCCACCTCTATGACCTCATTCTCTGAACAGTCAAGCGTTCTTTTACTGCCTTGACAAACTGTTTGTAACAAATCCTTGGTAAACTTCATTATTACAAGTTTAAAATTTAGTGCAAAAATTAGTAAAAAAACAATAATGATAGAAACATTTGAAACGCCTTTTTCCTCAATTAAACAACCAATAATACATGCAGTTAAATGAGCATCAAGTTTCAATGTGCACAGTCCAAAATTACTCACAAAGAATGGCAGACGATTAGCGTCAAAGCGATTTTTATTAAAATTGATACAATAACATTAATTTTGCCTTAACGGCATTGTCAGTTTATGTGCATTGACGTTGTACTGTGCCTATTAATAGATAAATAAATGTTTTGAACATATCGTAATATCGTAAATAGAGCGACTCAAACTATACACCCAGAAATTTTCAATTCACTCACCGATGCAGCGATGTTTGTTTCCATTTTGCCAACAGGTGTCACTCGTGTCGCCGATATCTATAAACAATTGCAAAGAAGACAAAACATTTTGAGGGAATGCCATATATTTGGATTTTGAAAGTATGAAGTGACCTAAAGCTAGTTATTGTATATCATCTCAAGTAAGAAGGTCAAAGTTTGCAGAAAGTCGTGATGAACAAACTATATTATTGGCAATTTTTTAACAATCACAAATTTTTTAATTATTAGTAAGCTATGTTTTGTACTAAACTTACCTGTATTTCCAGCGCAAGTATAATTAACTTCGATATATTTAGCGGTTCCAACACAAGGATCGCCGGCAGGAAGAAAGTCACTTTCCGACAGAGTACATTGTGTTCTGCTGTTGCAAATTGTTTTCAATTTTTCCCCAGATCCTGGTTGTTCGCAGTTTGTTTCTTCATAAAGGGATGTTGAATTACAAACTCTGAAAAAGAACCAGAGGAAACGCATTAGTTCCTACAGCAACATACTATGCAAGTTATTGCGAGGTGAATACTGTTCGATTTTTGTCATCTGGTTTTGTTAAAAAACGTATTTTTGCAGTAACCACAAGTAAATGGTCATTGTTGTTGAACTAACAAAATCAAAATTTATCTGATTACTTAAATTACACTTACTCTGAGTATGGATGTTTCCGTCCGAAAAACCCAGAATTTACTTTGATTCTGGTATCACTGGGACATGTTATCTGTAGAGACGAGTGTTTACAAACTAAAAACACAAGAATTTAATTAGACTCGAGTTTCCACAAACTGAAAATAAAACAATAAAACGAAATATGTAAGAATTGCATGACCAACCATGCATAAATTACCACGACACAAATGGTCACAATCTCGTTCTTTGCATCGTTGGTATGTCTTTGTTTGCGCTGCAACAAAAGCATAACATGCAAAATATGTTGTTCTTTTATTGTTAAATAGAATAAGAAATTACACATAACAAGGACGCTTTTTACCACAAATAAATGTGCATGCATACTGCAGTGAATGTATAAGAACAAGAACGCATTCTTGGAGTCCAAACTATGACAAATGTTTTGATAGTTTTTTGGTCTTTGAACAAGAATGCGTTGAATACTTGGAAACTTATTATGTTAAAAATGCAATTTTTTGCACACATTTTGATTTCAACAATTTACTTTAATATAATCGTACCTTGAACTGAACTAGCAAACATAATCACACATATTATTGCAATAAGTAACTTCATATTTGAATGTTTTTACGTCGGCTTCGACAACAAATCTACTTCAACCTAAAAGTTTCCTTGCATGTGATGACAAAGATAAAAAAATACTGATTTCATCTTCCTGCATTTGTTATCGATCCTCAGCCATACTGTAACAAAACACTACTGCCTGTTTTTTTTGCAATGTAACGCAAATGAGATCCACCTGTACACAAATGCTTTGCACACGAGCATAGAGAGTTCAAAAAGACAACATGCACTGACGTCAATGTTTGGATCAATCCTACCGAGAATAAACACCACCCATGGAAACAAATCATGTTATCAGGTACTGCCTTCGTTGGTAGATGATATTCGTGTTGTTTAATCCGATTCTGCTTGGGATGTAGGGAAATTCAATACCTGTGTTAATCTATAATAATTATTCTATCTTAAGGATTTTTAAGCATAAAAAACAAATGATAATAAAATAAAATTAACAATATAGTCCGTACAGATGATGTAAGTTTGTTTTAGCAGACGTTACAATTATTACTATATCATTAGTATCGTTACCATAGATACCAGTCACTACTCTACCCGTTATTACAGAACTGTTGCCATTTTCATCTATAATGTGATGCAACTCACCGTAGGAATCAATCTAGTTCTCATCTATAGATGTACTTAGAAGTACTTGACAAAGAAGTCACGAAACGCCATGACGTCGACATTCCAGGCAAAAACAGTATAAAGGATGATACAAAAGGCCCCTTGCATTAGATATGATGTTGCAGGTGGTTTTCTTACTGTTAACATGGTTTCCTGCTTTTATGATACGTTCTTTTATGATAATTATGATACGTATCTTACATGTACAGTGTGAAGGTGATTGATTAGTCATAATACAAAACGAACTATTGTCGTGACAACATCGTTCGTGCAAAATCTCCGTGCAAATCTGCTTATAATCCTGATCCAATAAAACTAAAATCACGACGCAAATGTGTAAAATTCCGACCTTTCTTTGTTCCGATTAATTTTGTTTAAACTTATAGGCACGAAACCAATGAGCAACACGTGGGCAACTTGCCACATAAAGTAATTTGTCAAAAGAAAACCTGTTTCCGTTTATTTGTCAAAAATTGCGAAAGAAACTTCTCATGTGCAAATCAAGTCAAAAAAATTCACTCGGCAAAGATAAACCAAGCGCAAGTATGATCAACTGCGATACAAATGCCTAAGGCGATTGATTTTTTTACATACACAGGCACAAAAGTAAATAAAAACAAATCTGGTGAAATAGGAAGTGAAAATTAAGCATGGCTTTTTGCATTGAATCACACTTTTGCATAAATCACTTATTTACAATTGTTTAATTAAGATAAAATAAACTAAGTTCCATTTTTCAGTGATTTGCACTATAAGTGGCTTGAACACTAGTCGTGTACGAGAGCTACACTCAACAAGAGCCCATTGGTTAGATAAGATTTGTGGCTTGGATATCCTGGGTTCAAATCCAGGTGTGGTAAAAATAATCAAACAAGGGACAGGATAAAAAAATCACATTTGTTTTATGAAAGCTGGTAAGCATACAAGTGTTTGGACACATCATCAATATACTTGTGCTGTTATTAATATGTGGTTGCAAATGGGGTTTATTGAGCGGTTTATGTTTTCTGTCTGTTGGGAATACAGTAATAGAAAAGTTACAGGTTTCTTTGGACGCAATAATGTGGTTATTCTAGTGGCTGCTGAACTGAATGCTGGAAAAAGTTGTTCCAACTACTTCTCTTACTTCCACCGACATAACACAATATACGAGAAATATAAAGAATCCTTGCAACCCATTCACTGCCAAGTTGGTGTACATGAAAAACACGTTGCTTTCAGTCGAACCAATACCTGTAAAGCAAAACGTTGGTTTTAAATATTTTCAGTTCAAAAATTCGGAATTCGTTTGTGTTAATAACTCATGAAAATCGAAAATGATCCAAAATTTAATAATTACCTATGAACATTCCAATCACTAAAGGAATTCCTGTGACTGGGATCAACAGAAGCATCATCTTTGCCACGTGAGCCACCTCTGGTAGCATCATACGCTTCAGGACCTCGGCGTTTGACATTCGATGCGCAGGTCGTGGTTTCCTGCACCTTAGACGAAGACTGAAGACAGCCACGTGGATCAAGACCAACAAGTTGACGGCGGCACAGAAGCAAATCGGACCAATCACCGTCCAATAGAAGAGATGTGATTGATGGTTGAGGAAGCAGCGACGTGTGTACTCGTACTTTGACGTTTGGAAGCCTGCTTGGTAGACAACACTTGGTGTGAGGTAAGGAGGCAAAAATATGAAACCAAGGAGAGCTGTGACGGCCACGATGATAACGGGAATTCCCCAACCGACCACCAATCTTCCCACGTTGATTTGGAAACTCTTGATGGCGGAAAACTGAAGGGCCTTGCTTGATGTTTTCATAGCAAGTGTCAGGCCTTCCACCAACATCCAGAACACTATGAAATTGGGTTATTATTGTACATTGTAAAAAATATGTGGAAGAAAATAAGTTCATGCCAAATTGAACACTGCATTTAATATATGTACTGGTAAATCACAAAAGAATCCTAAGTATATTTGAATTAACTGCCTGGTCTAACGCTATTGACTGTTCAGACGAGAAAGACAGCATACGTTTACGTCATAATTTCACCTGAAGACAGCAGGAAGTAATGCAAGCATACAGCCAGCACCTCACACAGCTGTGGGTTCAACACGGCGGCTTCGTGAGTCAGATTAAATGCATGGAAGAGAAGAAGGGCGAGCGCCAGGTTGATTTGGATGAAAGTGCGATCGTTGTAAACTTTCTTGCGGACTTTGAAGATCGTAATGATGGTGATGATGAGGAAGAAGGACGATATTCCTCCAGTGATGTACGACATTATCTGTAAAATGCATGTAAACAATCTATAGAAGTTTACGTGATGGTTTACAATGTAGAATCAATTTTTATGGATTTTGCATTGTGCTTGCACATGATAAGAATATCGTAGCGAAAACCATCCTTAATTCAAACGACCTTTCCAAATTAACCTTCAGTTGAACATTCGGTACTATTTACCGAAATGTGTTTATGTCAATTTAAAATTTTCTGACCTTAACATGCGGTGGGAGGTAAACAGCATCAACAGCGAGGAGGATGCTGAAGATTGTTGTATGATTACACGAACACGTCAACCTCGAATCGTTTAATGTCGCTGTTTTCTGGCAACCTTCGTTTGAAAAGCTCTGAGTTTCAAAATCGATGAAAGCACAAATCCACTCTAACTTGTGAAACGAAACTTGGCTGTCGTTTGATTTTTCATTGAACTTAGGCATGATCTCTGATTGAAAACTCAAATTGCTCGGGAATGCCAAGGAGTAGTTCACCTCAGCCTGTGTGACAAGTCCTGTGTTCAAGTCGCTTACTGTGATGGCGAGCAACGGAAGTTCATTAACGGCGAAGAGCTCGGTGAAATTTGCGGTCGTTATAAGAGATGATTCGTTGATAAAAATTTTCTTTTCTTCCAAGCTTACATTTAGTAGAGTTAATGCGATGGCAAAGTCGGTTTGGTTAAAGAGTTTCTGTAGTTTTACTTCTACGGAATCAAATCGGAGGAACGGTTTTGCGTTTCCAGCCAACACTTCTGCAGCTCGAAAAGCCTTAGCCATAGTTGATTCTGACTCGTAGAAAGAATTGGTTTCCTTGAAATCTCGGAGTACGTCTAGATTTTTGTCCTCAAATTGTACCAGTTGTTTTCCCTTTCGGCATGATGGATCTAAAAAAAGACGTAGCACAAAAAAAACAGAACGTTTGTTATCATTAACCCCTCAACAACAGCAAAGTTTAAAATCCAAAAACTGCAAAGTCAAAATATTTTCGCGAAGTGTTTCCAACAATAAATTTGTGTAGGCCCAAGCTCGGGTTTCAGTACTGAGAAACGTTGCTATTAATAACAAATGCATGTTTATGCTTTGCAGGACATCTGCTTTTAATGGACAAAGGCGGCTTCTAGTTTTTTTCTGATAAATGTGTTGATTGCGCAACATTTACTGTCTTGATTTGTTACCTTTGCATGGTTTGCATTTGTACTTCACATCTATATACTTCTGAGTGTGTTTACAAGGGTTGCCAAATATTGTATTGAATGCTCCCAGTTTGCATGATGACTTGTGTTGACAAATTGACTTGATTTTATCATATGAGTGTTCGGCGTCACAATTCGTATCTTCCATGGACTGTCGGCACCTTCTTTCCGAGCAATAACTACAAATAAAAAAGTTTTTGTTTTTATGACACTAAAATTTAGGTCCCAACTCAACTAAAATGTTATCAAGGATGTGTTTACATTGGTAGAGTAATTGGTTTTGACTCTCACTGCTCTGCACTCGATAAGCTATGTTGATACATTTACGCAGTTTTTTAAATACTCCATTATTTTACCCTAAAGATCCCACGACCAATGAAAACAACGAATCTGCACCGGGTCTAAATGCCGGAAAATGTTTTACGTACACTGTGTAGGGTTCTTTCCTTCCATAGAAAGCAGATTCCACCTCAATAACCTCATCCTCCGAACAGTCAAGTGTTTCTTCACTGTTTTGACAAACTGTTTGTAACAAAACCTTTATGTAAACTTTGTAACATTAGTGCATAAACAATAATGATAGAAACAATTCTTTACTGTTAATCATATTGCCAAATTGCCTGATGCATTGAAACAGAAATATTATTTTACAATACGTTAGATAAATAATTGTTTTAAATATGTCATAACATAACAAAGCAACTCGAGGGTCGATTCACTCACTGATGCAGTCATGTTTGTTTCCATTTTGCCAACAGGTGGCATTCGTTCCGCTGACAACTAGAACAATTGCAAAGAAAACAACAGCTAATGACTTTAGTAGTGTATACACAGGCCTATACAGTTTTTGAAACTATCGATTGTATAATCTTAAGTAACAAGTGCAGAATTTGCAGACAGCCGTGATTGGCAAATTATAAGGATGTAATTTTGTTCTTGTCACTAAGCGATATTTTGTGTAAATATGTTTCGCCGACAACTAGAACCGTAAACAAAGCGAAGAAAACAACGTCTGTTGAATGCCGTATAGTTTTATGCCGATAAAATGTTGAGGAATCAATCGCAATTACAAGTACACGGGTTCGTGCAAGAAGTGCCTTCGAACATATTGTTTTATGGGAAAGTTCATCTTTATTCGCGCGATTTTCTGTTTATCAGCAAGCACTGTTACAATTTAAATTTGTAAATCCTGTGGCTCATACCTTCATATTTGGTACAAGTATAATCAACTTCGATATATTTTTCGGTTCCAGCACAAGGATCGCCGGCAAGAAGAAAGTCACTTTCCGACAGAGTACATTGTGTTTGGTTGTCACAAAGTGTTTTCAGTTTTTCCTCAGATCCTTGTTGTTCACAGTTTGTAACTTTCTTAGTTATTGTTGAATAACAAACCCTACAATAGAACCAGAGCATATGCATTAGTGCTTACACCTACATTATACATGTCACGACAAGGTGAATTTGATACTCTTCGATTTTGCAATATTTGTTTGTAAAAAAACACGTTATCACAGGAATCACAATTAAATAGTCGGTGTTGCTTAAACTAGTGGAGTCAAAATTTACACGACTAACATAAAGCTACACTTACTCTGAGTATGGAAGTTTCCGTCCAAAGAAACCGGAATTCACTTTGATTCTGGTATCACTGGGACATGTTATCTGTAGACTCGAGTTTCCACAAACTGAAAATAAAACAATAAAACGAAATATGTAAGAATTGCATGACCAACCATGCATAAATTACCACGACACAAACGGTCACAACCTTGTTCTTTGCATTGTTGGTTTGTCTTTGTTTGCGCTGCAACAAAAATATAACACGCAAAATATGTTATTCTTTTATTGTTAAATTAGAATAAGAAATCGTACACAACAAGGACAAGAACGCATTCTTGGAGTCCAAACTATGAAAAAATTTTTATAGTTTTTTGGTCTTTGAACATGAATGCTTTCAATCCTTGGAAACTTATTATGTTAAAAATGCAAATTTTTTGCACACATTTGATTTCAACAATTTACTTTGATGTAATCGTACCTTGAACTGAACTTGCAAACATAATCACACATATTATTGTAATAAGTAACTTCATATTCGAATGTTTTTGCGTCGGCTTGAAGAACAATTCTACTACAACCCCAACGTTTCCTTGCATGTGATGACAAAGATGAAAAATACTGATTTAATCTTCCTGCATTTGTTATCGATCCTCAGCCATACTGTAACAAAACACTACTGCCTGTTTTTATTGCAATGTAACGCAAATGAGATCCACCTGTACACAAATAATTTGCACACGAGCATAGAGAGTATAAACAACACCCAATGACGTCAATGTTTGGAAAAATCCTACCGAGAATAAACACCACCCATGGAAACAAAACATGTTATCAGGAGCTGCCTTCGTTGGTAGATGGTATTCCTGTTGTTTAAACCGATTCTGCTTGAGATGCAGGGAAATTCAACACCTGTGTTGATGTATAACAAATATTCTAAGGATTTTAAGCACAAAAAAAAGTATTCACCTTAAAAAACTGACAACATAGCCATACAGCTGATGTAAGTTTGTTTTAGCAGACGATTATAACTATATCAATAGCATCGCTACCCATTAATACCAATCATTACTCTACGTGTTATTACAGAGCTGGTACCGTTTTCATCTATAATGCGATGCAACTATAGCGGTTAATTCTTCAGTAGGAATCTATCTATTTGACCCCTTGCATTAGATATGATGTTGTAGGTGATTTTTGTAATTGTTAACATGATTTCCTGCTTGGAGTTATGGTAGGTATCTTACATGTACAGTGTGAAGGTAATTGATTAGTCATAATACAAAACGAAGTATTGTCGTGGCAACATCCTCAAATTTATTCCAGTAAAACCAGAAGCCGGTAAAAATCGTTCGTGGAAATATTTACGATCTGGGCAGCACTCCGCGCAAGTCTGTCTGCAGACCTAAGCCTGTGGTAGGTCAAAACCCGTTCCAATAAAATTAAAATCACGACACAAATTCGAAAAATTCCAACCTTTATTTGTTTCGATTAATTTTGTTTAAACTTATAGGCACGAAACCATTGAGCATCACATGGGCAACTTGCCACATAAAGTAATTTGTCAAAAGAAAACCTGTTTCCGTTTATTTGTCAAAAATTCAAAAAGAAACCTCACATATGCCAAACACAAAGTTACAGGTTTCTTTGGACGCTTCCAATAAAGTGGTTGTTGTATAGTGGATGCTGAACTGAATGCTGGAAAAAGTTTTTCCAACTAATTCCCTTACCTTTTCGAAAAAAGAATAAATTTTCGAGAAATATAAAGAATCCTTGCCACCCATTAGCTACCAAGTTGGTGTACATGAAAATCACATTGCTTTCAGTCGAACCAATACCTGTAAAGCAAAACGTTGGTTGCAGATAATAGAGAAAAGCATCATTAGAAATATGGCGCAGATGTAGCAATCAAACTCTTACAAAAATTGAGTGAGAGGTGCAAAAAGAAGGATAAATATATTCTGTCGATAACACCAAACTCACCAATGAAAACTACAATCACAAGTGGAATTCCTGTGACTGGGACCAACAGAAGCATCATCTTTGCCACGTGAGCCACCTCTGCTAGCATGATGCGTTTCAGGATCTCAGCGTTTGACATTTAATGCGCAGGTCGTGGTTTCCTGCACCTTAGACGGAGACTGAAGCCTGCTTGGTAGACAACACTCGGTGTGAGGTAAGGAGGCAAAGATATTAAACCTAGGAGAGCTGTGACGGCCACGATGATAACGGGAATTCCCCAACCGACCAACAATCTTCCTACGTTAATTTGGAAACTCTTGATGGCCTTGCTTGATGTTTTCAAAGCAGGTGTCAGGCCTTCCACCAACATCCAGAACATGGTGAAAATGGGTTATTATTGTACATTGTCGAAATAATATGGAGGAAAATAACTCCAATGCCATATTAATTTGTACTGATGAATTACAAAAGAATCCTATGTTTGTATCAACTGCTTGGCCTAACTCTATTGACGGAACAGACGAGATAAGCAGTCATATGAAAACAGCTTACGTTTACGTCATAATTTCACCTGAAGACAGCAGGAAGTAATGCAAGCATACAGCCAGCACCTCACACAGCTGTGGGTTCAACACTGCGGCTTCGTGAGTCAGATTGATTTGGATAAAAGTGCGGTCGTTGAAAACTTTCTTTCGGACTTTGAAGATCGTAATGATGGTGATGATGAGAAAGAAGGACGATATTCCTCCAGTGATGTTGGGAATGGTGGTGATTGGATTTGGTGTTTGAATATAGATATCGTAGGCAAAGCCTATAAGGCACTTGCTATTTGTAATAACCTTACGCGAATCTATATTCGTCCATAACAGCTTTACGACACGCTTCGTTGGTGATTTGCAAATAATATAATCCAGGAGGTATATTTATTGCAATTTTATTGGGGAATTTGTTTATAATTTATGAATTTTTCATTTTGAATTGACTATTGTTTCGATTCGGGATCAATGTATACTTGGCGGTAGATGTATAATAGGAACATAAAAACACTTACAGTTACATACATGGAATAGATACACACTGAAACAGATGGCGTTGATGCAGAGTAACAGCGTGGGCATTGGCATCAATATGTGCTAATGTCATGCGGCTCATAACGGCGGTCAAACAAGTTAAAATCGATCTCATCATTGTTTTCCGTTATAATGAAGTATTTCCATATATAAACGTTTTTCCATACTTCTGATATTGTGGTCGAATGACAGACTGGTTTATGAAATTGCTTTATTTACTTTGATTACTGGTTTCATCTGATTAAAATACAAATTTTGCACAAGAAATTTATTTTGCTAGATGCAATTTTTTTTTGGAAATTACTTGATTTACAAAAAAACATACATAACCACCAATAGTCATGCACTAACTGAGGCGAGGAGTTGTAATCTGAGGCGAGGAAATGAGGGAGCCGCGCAAAGAGTGAGAGAATAAAAGAAACGACCGGATTTCCTCGTTGATGACGAAGGTGGTGGCAAACCTGCAGCTCGAGGCATGCCTTACTACCACTGCATTCCCAATAGCCTTTTTTGATGTTAACAGTTTACTTTCCTCTCAGTTTTTTTCATGAATTACAAAACAATACCAAGCACATGAACCAAGCCCACAATTTAATAACACATAAATATTAATAGGAACCAAAATCTGCCAACAACATTCCTTTTTAATGGTTGCACACATGGGCGTCCGCAGGGAGCGGCAAGGGGGGGCGCATGCCCCCACCCCCCCTGGAAAACAGAAAAAAAACAAAAACGCAAAGGGGCAGAAAATACTTCACCACATACTTCATTGATGGTTAATATTGTTTTTGTTGTGTTATTTTGCCATATCGGGATTGGCAAGAATGAGTAGCATTGTCAGATGATTTTTCTTCTGAAATACCGTTTCTAAAACGGCGATGTGACGATAATATTGCCCCCCCCCCTGCTTTGTTTCCTGCGGACGCCCATGGTTGCACATACGTTGACCGAAAGCCCTTCGATCCACATTACTTCTAACCGGAAATGTTGTTGTCATGCAATTTTAGGTAGCTGCCAGGTGTGTAAATATACTGTTGTAACATATGTGGGAGGATTTCAACGCACTGGATCACTGCTTTCATAAACAGCAACCCACCAGTAAACTATTCAATCTTCTTGTTACGGTGGTTGTGTTTAAAACTGGGAAAGCTTATTGTACTACAGAACTGACTCTTTACTTACAGGAAGATTGCTTTAAAATGCGATAGTTTTCTTCTGATGTAGGGAGTATTTAAAGATGAATATGATATTGCAACACATCGCAGGACTTATGTGTTTTATGGTTATACAGAAAATAAAATTTTCCAATTGCAGCAGTAACTTTGATTTGAATCTTGAGTGACTTGATCAAAATCTTCGGGCTAAAAAGCACGATAGAGATAATGCTATGGCTTGTGATGGCAAAATACCTGTGGCTTATTCAACTTTTGGCAAAGCATGAAAGTGAGAACATTATAAAAAATAAGCGTACTTTTATTATCAAAAGTGAGTGTACTTTTAATTTCAGCCAGAGGAGAAAATATCAAAGCAGTAAAAGACAGTATTTTGATATTATCTGATGATCTTGTGGATGCGAACACTGCACAGGAGAAATGTGGATTGATGGGTGGGAATCTTGTAATGACTGAAGACCCACAGATTAACACAACTCTGGTTCGAATGATAACAGATAAATACACATTGGGTGAGATTTTGTGTTCCCATTAAATTTTGGTCCTTAATATTTTACACTGTGGTGATGTAGGATTCCAGCGACTTTGGTTGTTTTATGATTTCGGTGTCAATAAAATATGCGGATATTTTTTTGATCTGCGCGAGGTTTCACCATGGAAAAGTACAAAGCGACTTGGATTGATGTGGTATATTGATTTATTTACCCAGTAAGACCAAAAAATGCTTGGCAAACTAAAATGTATATGATGCGGTTATTGTACATGCAAACATTCTCTTTTTTAGTGAACCAAAAAACAGTTCGGAGACTCTTTACGTTTGCGTGGCCCATGCCGGTTCGGGAAGGAAAAAGTGGCAGATTAGGGCGGGGAGTAACTGCTATATTGCGTCACCATGGAATGGTACGTACTTAATATTAAATCTACTTTTTAAACAAACGCTGGTCTTTGCGTTTCTTGTTTTGTTTTCATAGGTTGGGAGTTAAAATACACATTATTTGCCCGTGACAAGCCTGGGGATGGATACAAACAGATTTACATTTACCAAAATCATGGGATTTGGTCAAATTTGTTGAGAAGTGTTGAAGAACCCTACAATACATTTACAAGGTTCATCGGTCATTTTACGTTCCAGGTTGGCTTGTTTCTGATCTTATTTAGTTTCATATATGTTTGGGTTGGTGTAAAATTATGTCATGCAATCCCATGACAAGACAGGGTCGCCCTACTGCTTAGGCCATTAATGCTCTGCGATCTCGGCTCTCGTATATTTTAAATATAAGATTTACTGCCATCGCAGCCATGCATTGCAGCCAAGCTGGTTTAGCAATATTTGCGGACAGATTTGGGCGAAATCTTAAAAATCAAGCTCCCTGTGGTTGGGTTGATTTTTTTCACTTGTTAAGTAACCATTTATTTGCATTTTGAGTTGTTTTATTTGGAAACGCGTAAGGGTTGCCGACTACCTCAAAGCATAAACGTCGAATTTTGCAAGTACTTTAACGCGAATATATGTCAGCAAAATTTGACATTACAAATACTGAAACACACCATATCACTCTTTTACAAATCTTACTGAACAGGTTCTCCATTATTTACCTCATGCTCCAATTGCGGTGTAGTGACAGTTTTATGTTTTTTAGATGTCAATGTTATGATCGGAGCTCGTTTTAACACTTCACTCAATGGTTGGTATTGGAGCGACGGATCTCCAGCAAACTTCTCTGTTTCCAACGTCACAACTTGTCAGCAGAGAGCGTTGCATTATGGGATAGGATGGGAGCAGTCAAGCGTGAACTGCAGTGGAGAACCTGCTTACTACGCTTGTCAAGTTAAACGTATCAAAAGTTAATATGTTCTTAAACCAATAATAATCTATTGTAATATAATGTAACTCAAAAACTAAGGTGTTTTTGGTCTTAGTGTTATGCGTTTTACCTAAGATTGTCAAACGTGTATTGTAACATTGTGCAGTCGATATATTGTTGCTATTGACAGTCGTTGTTACTGCGACAACTTTTCCTTGCAATATCGCAACAGTCAACGTGAGGTGGACTGGATTGGATTCATTCATGAAAACCAACAAACTCAATGCTAAGGTTTTTCTGAATTGTTTATCTTTTGTTTTACTTCATATATTTAAAATATAATCACCTCCACATGGGCACCTAAAACGGTAACCATTATGGGATAGTTTTGGTCCCCATGTATTTTAATATATCGTGTTGATTATTCAAGTGCGTAGTAAGTTTTCGTGCAAAGTAATAGTCATTTAATTTGATTTGATTTGATTTGACTCTAATACACGATCGCAATGAAAATACTTTATCTGTTACAGGTAAAACTTAATATCAAGGGGTCAGCTAAAACATTCTATCCACCATATGATTCCAAATCGTTAAATATAACCAACTTTAAAAACTCAATCCTCTACGAAATACAAGTAAACACATTTCGTAGTAAAATTTTGCAAGTAAATGCTGTGATTAATTATATTATTCCATTAAAGATCACCGCAATTCTTGTTGGATGTATTACCTCAAATGTTACCACCACTGTCAACGTATCAACTTTGGACAAACCATTAGAGTCATGTTTTAAGTCGAAATCCACTTTTCCCTTGTCAGTTTTACGAACGACGACAACTAATTCCACTGCATCAGGATCAACAAACCGGTTTAATCTTTCAACAGGATACACTTATCAACACATAACCACTCTCGCAAATACTGAAGAAACTTACAGCAGTAATAAAGCTTATGTAGCAGGAATTGTGGTTGGGATATTACTTGTTGTGGTTTTGGGGATTATCTTTGTTCGGAAATTCTACAGGTCAGTTTAGTGTTTAAGATGCTCAAATTATGTTGCATGCATAGACTTCAGTTTTTACAATTGAGTTAACAGATAGGCAGGTACTAAATAAGTTGCAAAATTTCAAATTATCACAAAGGTGTCAATGGCCTGCAATTTTGTTTTGTTTTTTTAGCAAACCATCTAACGTTGGGAATATAAGTGCAAATGAAAACCCGGAAGGTAAATCTGCTGTTGGATTTCGTTTGTTTTCCTGTGTACTCTTCTTATAAAAACACATTTTTGGGGGTTTTCAACTGCTGTTGTGGTTTCGATCCATATACTGCAAATAAAAAGCCATTTACAGTTTATTCGGCTTTAATGTTATTTTGTTTATTCCAAATATTGGTGTATTTTTTTATTGACTGCTTATTGGATTTTGTAGTTAGCCAATTTTGGTTACGCATTATTGATTATTGTTGTTGACAGAATCGCCCCCTCAGTATGAAACCATCGGGGATGCTCCAACATATATGAACGTTGCAATGCACACACCGGAAGGAGTTTACGATAACTGAGTTACCGAGTTACTTGAACTTATAGTTACTTATTGTAATTGTTGGTAGTCCATGGATGCAAAAAATATATTGTTTTTTTTGTATTCTTTATAAGTTGTACTGAATGTTATTTACAGAGTTTTGAAATTAATCAAAGCCAAATGAGACTTTATATAAAAATTTTATGACATCTGCGCCCGTGAGCGTAACGTGTGTTGTTTTCAATATTGGGGAGAGAAATATTATTCTACTTCATAAACAATCATTTCAATATAGTAAATTGCAGACATGGCCACAATTGCGACTAAATAGGTCTCATCAGTGCAGCTACTGTGTAAAAGAAGTCTTGCTGTCAGCTATTTAGCTGGCAAGATCGGTGTATGACAGACCATAGCTGAGCTGATGAGATCTATTAGTTCGAAACAGTAGCCCTGTCTGCAGCTCACTATAAAATATTACTGGCTTTTTTGCTTATAAATAACTTCATTGATGTTACACAACATACATCACTCAAGTTACGAGTGTTTGAAAGTTTCAAGGATGGAACCCGGTTAGCTTATCGACATTAACACGTCTATTTGTGCAGCAGCTAGTTAATACGCTATACTATATTCTTTGTGTGGGTACTAGGAAATACGTATAGATAAGAGTGAGGCAGCGTCAGGTTAACTTGTGGACACCAGAACAACGAGGCAGAGCGCCATTCGTGGTGCTGATAATTGCATTCTTCCCTCGACATTTGATTGTGCTGTCTTGCATATTTATAAGAGTTCATCCTGATGAAGACAATCTGAAAAACGCTCCTTTATTGAAAAGCGTATAACGAATTGGACGGTGGTGATGTCTTATATTTTGTCAAAATAACAACCAGATTTACGTCAACTTGTCACGGGGTTTTAGTTCGTTCGATAACGACTTTGTTTCGTTGATGGCGCCAATTATCCACGAAACGTTATGTTGTTCCGTGATGTGAATTTAATTTCTACATTGCGGTACCGGTAACTTATACAATGCAAGGGTCAAATGGATTGTTGTTTTTGTCACGTGCGTCACGCGCTTCCTTACTCTTATCTCCCTGCCTTCTTTCCTGCAGCCCACGTAAAGAATATTGTAGCGTATCTACCAGCTGCTGTACAGCATTGAGAAGCTAAGTGGCTGTATATGTTTCGATTTGGAGTTAGTTAAAGCTTAGGAGCGTATCAACTTACTGCTGCACAGTGAGAAGTCAGGTGGTTGTGCTTTTTTGAAGTTGGTTAAAGCTTAAAGTAGAGGAATCAAGATTTACATAAATCCTATGTGTTCAATCAGACAACTGACACTCATATAGTAGTATTTGATCACAATCTTCGGGCTAAAAGAGCACGAAAGAGATAATGTTCTGGCTTGTGATGGCAAAATACCTGTGGCTTATTCAACTTTTGGCAAAGCATGGAAGTGAGAACATTATTTTAAGCGGTCATTAATATCAAAACTAAGCGTACTTCTACTTTCAGTCAGAGGTGAAAATATCAAAGCAGTAAAAGACAGTATTTTGATATTATCTGATGATCTAGTGGATGCGAACACTGCACAGGAGAAATGTGGATTGAAGGGTGGAAATCTTGTGATGACTGAAGATCCACAGATTAATACAACTCTGATTCAAATGTTGGCAGATAAATATATATTTGGTAAGATTTTGAATTCCCATTAAATTTTTGTCCTTAATATTTTACACTGTGGTGATGTAGGATTCAGGCGACTTTGGTTGTTTTATGATTTCAATGGTCGCAAAATATGCGGATATTATTTTGATCCGCGCGAGGTTTCACCATGGAAGAGCACAAAGCGACTTGGATTGATATGGTATCTTGATTTCTTTGCCAAGTAAGGGAAACATATGGCAGTATAAGTTATGAAAAAGTTCATGTTGCAGTTATTGTAGTATAAGCAAAAACCTGTTACATGTACAACATGTTAATTAAACCTTACGTAAACGAAAAATTAACATTTAAGTGAACCAACAAACGATTCGGCGACAATTTACGTTTGCGACGCCAATGGCGGATCGGGAAGAAGGAAATGGCAGCTAACTGCGGGAAAAAACTGCCATATTGCGTCACCAAAATGGAACGGTGTTTACCTAATGTTTTTGAATCTTTTCACACATTTTCAATGGATTTCTATCAACTAACTTTAAGGTTGGCATTTAAAACACACATTATTTGCCCTGAACAAGCCTGGGGATGGATACAAACAGATTTACATTTACCAAAATCATGGGATTTGGTCAAATTTGTTGAGAAGTGTTAAGGAACCCTACAATACATTTACAAGTTTCATCGGTTCGTTTTATGTTCCAGGTAAACTATATTTACATCCCTTTCCATAAATTTTGGCAAAAATTTAAACGAATGACGAATGCATTTTATAAAATTGGATTTAAACCATTGAAACTATCTGCAGATATAAATGTTATGGTCGGAGCACGTTTTAACACTTCACTCAATGGTTGGTATTGGAGCGACGGATCTCCAGCAAACTTCTCTGTTACCAACGTCACAACTTGTCAACAGAGAGCGTTGCATTATGGGATCGGATGGGAGCAGTCAAGCGTAAACTGTAGTGGAGAACCTGCTTACTACGCATGTCAAGTTAAACGTAAAACATAGTAAATTTGTCGTTAAAACAATACCTGTAAGTATTTTTGCAGTCAGACTTTTATGGAATAAATGCGCTAGCAATGCAAACAAAAGTTTCATCGGCCACGTAAAGTCGATTTTTCTGCTCAATCCTCACAAAAAGTTTTTTATTTGGAAAAGTAAGGTTATTTTACGTGTGTAGTTGTTGCTACTGCGAGATCATTTCCGTGCAACATTACAACTGTTAATGTTGAATGGACAGGACTTGATTTATTCATGACAAATGCAAGTGTGAGTCAAAAGTTAAGATTTTTTGTTATTTCAGTGACTTATACATTTAACCTTCAATACGTTGCAATTATTAACAGTACGTTGAGATTTACGAGAAAATTATTTGGTAGATGAGAGTACAAATATCATCGAACAATTTGAAAAATCCTGTATACCAGCCGTACATCAAAAAATCAACTAATATTTCCAACCTCAATATTTCAACGTTTTACACTTTTAAGGTATTTATGGTTGTTATAATTATTATTGTTTATATTACATAAATGTTTACAGGTTACAGCCTTTACGGAAACCATTAACGAAAATGTCACGACGTCCCTAAATATTACAACAAACGGCAAACCGGATAAAGCTTGCCTTTTGACAAGTAAGTGCTGCAAGTTATGACGTTCATTACTAAAATCCAGTGTTTGCATTTGTGGAAAAAGCTACAACAGAAATTCCAACTACTTATGCACGATCCGACACTTTACCCAACACCAACCCTACAACAAGTAGTGTTATATCTTCCACTGTGGATCTAACAACAGGACATGATGGGAATTCTATCAAAACAAACACAGGGACGTCCAATACTGGTTTAATAGCAGGAATTGTAGTTTTCGGAGTGCTGGTGTTTGTGTTAATCGGAGTCGTTTATTTTTGGAAGAGGTATAGTAGTAATGTTCACTTTTGTAGATTATCACAGCTTCAAACATTGACTCAAACATGGTTGCATTACACAGAAAAAAATCTAATATCAAACACGACCCTTTGGAAATAGCTGTACATGAACCAAACGGTAAAATAGTTGAAATAAACCGAAGTTTCTTTCATTTTGGCATAAGTTATATTTCCAGGAGATATACCTGACCCCACATATCAAAACCTAAACTTCAATGATGAACAACCCAATATCGCATTCAAGTCAGCTTTGTTCGACAGTTACAAGAAAAACGCAGAAACAGATTACACTGGATTCAAAAATGAATTCAAGGTGATTTTTATCATGCGAATGCATACAATTTTGAAAATATTGCAATAGGCAAATGTAAGGATACGGCAGGTCAACTAATTTTAAAAAACGCAGTTTTTATGTTTTCAAATTAACAAAAGTTAACAAATTTCTGACGGTATGTCTACAGAAAATAGAAAACGAAAGTGAGGCCAACCAAAGTTCAAAAGCGATTTCACAATTGCCAGCGAACGCCGTGAAAAACAGATACAAAAATATATACCCGTGTAAGTTATAACAATAAACATCCCACAAGAAACTAATAGTACATACCACGGACATATATTCTTATTGAACAGACGACCACGCGAGAGTGGCGCTGGCTGAAGCAATTGCCGGTGATTACATCAACGCCGCCTACATACCCGGTTACAAAAGTTCACGAAAGTTCATCGCAACCCAGGGACCAAAAGAGGAAACAGTCATTGATTTCTGGCCGATGGTTTGGCAAGAAAACTCCACCATCATAGTTATGCTGACTGGCTTGGTTGAAAATGGAAAGGTCAGTCTCTATGACGATATATTTCGTTGCTTGACAAATAATATCTGCTTTTGACATCTTTTATATTCCTTTCTTTTTGTAGTCTAAGTGCGAACAGTATTGGCCAAACATTGGGTCCAATAACGAAATGAAGCCCGGTTTTTCTGTACAAACAGAACGCGAAACACAAGTTGGCGGCATTATTCAACGACAGATCATTTTGGTCAGAGAGAAGGTGCTGCGACGATGCACTCATTTTTCACCCTGTTGTATACCAGTTGTTTTCGCAGGAGAAACGTGAAGTGACACAGCTTCATTACACAACTTGGCCAGATCATGGCGTTCCTGTCACCACAACCAATATGATTTACCTACGTAATATGGTGGAAGACTTGCACACGACTAATGCTCCAATCATTGTTCATTGCAGGTAAGATTGTGTTTTGTAATCAGCTGCTGATAAAATCCAAAACTCTGGTATTCAAATGCAAATGTAACGCGAATTGCTTTTGCTTTAAAGTGCTGGCGTTGGTCGATCAGGAACTTACATAGCAATGGACACTTTGTTTGACGAACTTGGTGATAAAGGAACGGTTGATGTTCCTGGGACTGTTCTAAGGATGAGGGAAAACCGTAAAGACATGGTTCAAAACTGGGTAATTAAATTCTATTAGTTTAAATTTGTTTCTCCAAATTGAAAGAAAAATGTCGAAAATACTTTTCTGCAAAAAGTTGCATTTTTTGTGTTTAAACAAATTCAGAGTTAACTTTTTCCATTTTTACAGAAACAATACATCTTCGTTTATAAGTTGTTGCTGGAACGTGAATGTTTTAAATCTGAATCTGATAGAAGCGTGAGCCAACTACAATCACTCAGTCCAGCTGAAATGTAAGACAATCACGTTTTTTTACCCTTGAAAACATTTCCCTTTTCTATATAAAAAGATCTTCGATTCAAAATGAGGAGTTCAGAGTTTTGTCCGAGTGGAGATATGGCGGAGATTGGAAGGAAAACGATCTCAAATTAAAAACATGTGAATTTTTGTTGTGTAATGATTTTTATGACGAAGTTCAGTTTGTTTTAAAGTTAAATTATTCTTTATGCAGACAAAAGCACAGCAATTTCCGTTTGGGACGAAAGTAGTCAAAACACAATACAAATGAATGCCTCATTTATACAAGTTAGACACAAACCTTACTTCTGTTTTTTATGCTCGTACAAAATGTGGTTAGTAAACTCTACATGGTGACGTATTGCACACAGGAGTTATCATCAGAAACATTTATTGCTGCCCGAGGACCGATTGCAGGGGAAGAAAAGAATTTCTGGATGATGGCAATCACCAGAGATGCACAAGTGATTGTGGATTTAAATGATACTGTTAAGGTGAGGCAAATAACAGTTGTTCCAAACATTGGTTTACACAACCTCTCGTACATATAATTATGCTTGTCCACGGTTTGTAACAGATTTTATCGCAAAAGGCAAAGAAGCTGGATTTCGATGATTTAAGCATGTCAGTTATTGAAACCAAAGACTATTCAACCCATAATTGTATCACTATGACAACAAAGTGCCCACGCTTTGGAATCGTAAGTCTTAAAACACTTGAAAATTTGCATAACGGTACTCATTCTGTGCTTTGATTTATGCGCGTTCTTTAATAAAGGTCGATCGTCGGATGAGCGTTGTGCAAGTTAAAGAATGGAGCAATGTAGAAGAACCGCCGAAAGAAGTGGATTTTATTAAAGTTGTTGAAAGTGTTCAACAAATGAGATCAGAACGGAAATGTAGAAACGTGCTGGTGTGCTGCAGGTTGCCCTGGTGATGTTTTTTGTCGCATAAATCATTTTGAACAAACATTTTGCATTTTCAGCAACGGATGTACAAGAACTGGAACTTTCATTGCTTTGTCCAACATTCTCGATCGCCTGAAAGTTCAAAACCGAGTTGATATTTTTCGAACTGTGAAGGATTTGAGAGACATGAAACCTAACATGGTTAATAATAAGGTAGATTAGCATAGAATGCCCTTGCCATGTAACTTAACTCGTTATTGCTAATTGCTTTCTGCAGGTGTTGTACAAGTACTGCTACGCTTTTGTGGGCAAGTATCTGGAAGAATTTAACCAGTATTCCAACTTTAAGTAAACAAGTGCTTCTGAATTTTGAACAGTGCCTTCATAGCATGTTAATTGACCCAAAAGCAACGAAACCAAACTTGCTTAATATGCCCAAATCAGTAAACGATATAAACAACAATTTTTTACATTTTAAGTATTTTACATTTTACAGTTTTACATTTTACTCTTTATATGCAAGTGTTTGTATTTTTTTCTGTACGATTTACTTGTAGTTACATTTCCGCATTACGATTTATACACTGACGTAAATATAAACCAAATATTTTTGAAACAGTGTTTACTCAACTTTCCTTTACTCCGCGTTGTAATTGACAAGCGACAATAGAAATCACACGACGAGAAGATATATGAGCATGCAACTTAAAGGTATACAGAGAGACCGTATCTGTGAAATCAAAACACAACGCTTCCTTTTTCCCACACACAACATCCACACTCCACACGAGCGAATCACACCACAACAAACCACACATGAATGGGTGCAACGTGTTGTGTAACCGCAAGTAAAACTGTTGTTTTAAAAAGGTAAGTTGGTGCTTTCCAATGTCGCTTCGGGGGTGCAAGTTTACCCAACTGCAATAAATTGATTATTTTTTAAACCGGGCACGAAAAGATTGCAGTATCTCATAGCACGGATCTTCACCACAGTTGATGCTTGTGTCTATTCTTCTCACCACTACAACCAAAAAGAAATGTTCTAATTAATGTATTGAAACACTGCATGAGTAACGTAAAGGTAGTGCATGGTATTTATTTTTGAAACACCTGGTGAGAGAACTACTGAGCTGCTGTATAAGAAGGCAAACCAAGATAGTGGTATCACCGGGAATACAATTGCAATGAGGCAAATTAGGCAAATCACGTTTAGGGTTCGAGTAAAAATCGCAGGTTTAATTTGTGATTATCGATATAAACGTTATAATTTGACCTTGTTAACATAAACCTTCGAAGCTGAATCATTATCTAAAAACACTGAAGGTCATTCACTTACAAGCAATGGTTTTCCACCTGTTTAAACGAAGCCGCATAACAAAACAGCTCAAGTTTTACAAAAGCAAACTTCGAATAGTAAGTTTTTTTTCCAAATGAGGGCCGTAAGGTTATAACGGTTTCAAAAACATGAGACTCGAAGAGCCGCGGTTGGGATTCGCCGGTTTAAAGCCTCATTTCCTGTCTCCCACATAGTCTACGTCACAGAGAGTAAACTGAAAACAATCTCAAGACGATGATAAGAAAAAAGATTTATTGGAAGGTTGGATTTTACATAGGTCGGTTATAGCATGATATAACGCCCAGTCGAAATATTAGCAATACATGTCAACAGTGTGGTTATTCAACAGCACATGAAAAAATTGCCATAAAACATCATATTTTGCGTGTTTCACCAGGATTTAACTGTATTGTCACGGCCGTGAGAATAATGTTGCGGGTACTTGGTACCAAACACATGTGGATCAAAGTATTTCTTCAGCTTTTAACAGTATCCAAAGGTAAGAAATTTGCTGATGAAAATGTATTTTTAGTAAATGCTTGTGTTTGTTAGTGCACAGTCAAAACCATACAACCGTCAAAGACAGTATTTTGATATTATCTGATGATCTTGTGGATGCTAACACTGCACAGGAGAAATGTAGTTTGATGGGTGGAAATCTTGTAATGACTGAAGACCCACAAATTAACACAACTCTGACTCGAATGTTGACAGATAAATACACCTTTGGTAACAAATATTGCACATATAAATTTGTACTTTGCCAAGATATTTTTGATATTTTTAACGTACCCAGATTTGAAAAGAGTATGGATATTTTACAATTTTACGGGTACAGATGTATTTGGATATTATTTTACTTCAAATGAATTACACTGGGAAAGTACAAAATCACTTGGATTTCGTTCGTATCTTGACTTTTATGATAGGTGAATCAACATTATAATTAAACTGTTTGTGGTAATTGCTTGATTATATAACAGTATAATTCATTTACCACTTCGTTGTTTTATGGCTGTAATATTTCATCACATATATGAATTATTTCAGAAAATCTGGGGATGATTTGGAACGAATTTATTTTTGCCGCGCATATTTTGAAGCAAATTCAACACAGAGGAAATGGCAAGTGAAATTTGGTGAAAATTGCCAATTTGGACAAATTAAGGCACCAGAATGGAATGGTAAGCAACATGTACCTTGGTACATTGGCGCAGCTTCGAGTTGGACAACCGAAAACAAATGTGTGGAACGCTAAAATCTTCATGTCCTTTTTTTCAACTAAAAACTTAATAGATCCGATAGGTTTTAAGGTCAAGTGGCGTATGCCAAAACGTGTTCATATCTACATATTTTCAAATTGATTTTGAAATGCGTTACGTAGGAGTCAACACAGAAAAAAACAGACACAAAAATTATAATCATCAATATACTGCTATGCTTGGATCCTGGGGCCGAGACAGTCCTTTGTTTTTTAATGTTTTTAAACAAATAGACGAAGATGAACAAAAAAATTTAAAATGTCATTGGTTTTAGGTTGGGACTATGTGTTTAAATTAACAGCTCGCAACACCTCAGGACCAGGATACAAGCAAATATATATGTACCAATATGATGGCCTGTGGGCAACTATGTTAAGAAATGTCAATAAACCATACGGTTCGTATCAAACTTACGTGGGATCATTCTTCGTACCAGGTAATCTTTATCTTACACAAAATGTTAAAAATTCTTTTTAGAATTTTGAAAGAATTTTAAATCTCCCGCATACGAAATATTTGTCTTCATTTGAAAGGAAAACATTTACTAACAAGAAACAAATGTACCGTTCTATACCTCGAAATAATTAACCACACCTGATTTGTGAGCTGAACTTTTTAAAGACATTCGTGTTATGATCGGAGCTCGCTTTAACACTTCACCCAATGGTTGGTATTGGAGCGACGGATCTCCAGCAAACTTCTCTGTTTCCAACGTCACAACTTGTCAACAGAGAGCGTTGCATTATGGGATAGGATGGGATCAGTCAAGCGTGAACTGTAGTGGAGAACCTGCTTACTACGCTTGTCAAGTTAAATGTAGGCCCTACTTTAGAGACACAATATTCGATTTTCGTAAAAAGGTTTTTAGGGTTGTAAACGTGATGATAAACGTATCCATATGTTATTGTGGGTAACAACAGGGTTTGTTAGTTCGGTTGTTCAACGTGAACACGCATAGGATGTTTATGTTTCATCTTTCGCGTTTAATTTACAATTTCATTGGATACACTATTTCAGAAATTTTAAATATGATACTAAAAACGCACGGTTTCGTCTGATTAATGTTTTCCTTTTCCAAATAAGTTACAGACAGGCATGTTCTCAACACTTTCAATGCTTATGTGTGTAATATCAAATATTTATATTTTTACCGCTGGTATTTTATTTGTAGTTGCTGCTTCTGCAACAAGGTTACCTTGCGATGTCAACACAGTTAACTTAACGTGGACGGGACTTGATTATTACATTTCCAACTTCAAGACTGATATCGAGGTATCTTACTTCCATATTTGTATGCACGCTGTTTAAATAGTGCATATTTGTATGCATCTTATAAAAGTGAAAATGATTATTAACACATTGTCATGTTTGCCTTATGCGATCTGAATATTCTCAGGTCAAAGTTAATATCCAACCGTCCAATACATCAACCAATTTGCCATATGGTGATAAGTTCTTACGCATCAGCAACTTGCAAAACTCAAGTCACTACAACATCTCGGTAAAAATTTAGTTCTGCTGTTTTGTGTGGTTATGAATAAAGTGCAGAACGTTCCGTCACATTTAAGGTTACTGCAATTTTTATTGGATACAACACCACTGTCAGTACCACTGTCAGTGTATCAACAGCGGATCAACAACTTGAATCATGTTTCACAGTTGGTAAACACATTTATTCGAATAAGATATTTCTAATACACTTCAATCAACCAACTATTTAGGAGCAACAAATGGACCGAGATTACCCAATGCAACGGAAGCCATGGATCAATCAACTAATATTCGCCATCAAATTGTAACAAACATTTACATCACGAATTTCAGTTACGTTACCGGAATTGTTGCCGGCATAATACTACTTGCCGCCGTTGGGATTGGAATTTCTGGGAAACTATGCAGGTAAGCGTATTATATAGTGTTTGTATGAGTATAAATTGGTTGACATAGAACAGGAGCATTTTATAGTGAGCTGCAGACAGATCGGCCTAATAGGTCTCACCAGGGCAGCTATGGCGTGACTTGCAACGATCTTGTCTGCTAGACTTCCACTTTGTGGTGACTGCTGTATAGCCACCATTTGCAGTTGGTAACCAAATTAAGTGTAACCCGCCGAAAACCAGCCAAGGTGGAAACAATGTGGCCAAGCAGTTTTACCATCCTGCATTAATTTTTCATCGGTTTAACATCATTTTAAAGTATTGGTTTGTACTTAGGTCGTTTCTAAGATTAATTTTGTTCTGCAGAAGAACGAAAAGTGCAAACACAGGCGGAAATGATACACAGCACAAAGATGAAGGTACACATTTTGGAGTTTAATAATGAGCTTTGTGTATTGAAGGTGGCCAAAATAACCCTGTGGGGGAAATATATTCGTATACATTTTGTTTAGTTGATAAATCGGCCAAATACGACACCATTACAACTGTTCCAACATATATGAATACTGGCATCCACATCGGAAAGGACGTGTGCGAAAATTAAATCCTTCTTCAAGAAATATTGTTCACATGTTGTATATATTTGTGTCCTTATTGACGATTTTTTGTTGCATTTTTGTCAAGGGCGTTTTTACATATACAAAAAATCGTTTCGGAACTTGCATTGCCTTCTGTAACATAAAAACAACAATTGTTTCATGTGATGTAATAAAAGCTTTCACTACGAGGCGACCCTGCATTTGCACACGTGCGTTGTCCTAATGCGTTGTGTGTTACCTTCCCCGCATCAGGCAATGAAGAAAATTATGCTGAAAATTGTCTCAGGAAAAATGTGGTTTATTGTATTTCTTCAGCTCCTGACAGTACCAAAAGGTAGGTAAATATTTATTACTGAATATTTGATTATATTAAAGTTTAATTACATCATGACAGTGCACAGTCAAACCATCACAGCAGTCAAAGACAGTATTTTGACCATATCTGATGATCTTGTGGATGCGAACACTGCACAGGAGAAATGTGGGTTGATGGGTGGAAATCTTGTAATGACTGAAGACCCACAGATTAACACAACTCTGATTCAAACAATAACTGATAAATATGCGAATGGTAAATTTTTGCTGCTAAGTAAAGAAAAGTACAAAATCGCTTGGAATTCTGTCGAATCTCGACTTTGATACAAGGTGAGTAAACATTTCACGGTAATTAACGAACGACTGTATATCAAACATTTTTTTAAATATTGTTATGATTTTATTAATTGTCTTTTTATATACGAGAATTGTTTTAGAAAACCTGGAAACGCATCACAACGAGTCTATTTTTGCACAGCTTTTTTCGAAAATCATTCCCAAAAAAGAAAATGGAAAGTGACAGTAGGTAGAAATTGCCAAATTGGACAACCGGGCAATGGATGGAATGGTAAGCAATATATACGAATTATAAATTAAATGATAGAAGAGTATAGGTCGAATAAGCTAAACTCTGTTTGAAGTGATGAATGTTATGCATGGAAATGTTGTTAATAGCTTTCTAATCTACAAGTTTGATTTAATTTGTTATTTATCTCCCGATTATACATGATATCTGTAGTGTAAGGTGATATCTAAATGACAAACAAATTACTTTCGTTTCTCTTGACTAAATATGAGGCACTCGAAAGAAACTGGTTCTTTTTCAATATTTTTAACGTTTACCATTTGTTGGTACCGTGCAGGCTGGGACTACGTGTTTAACTTAACATCTCGCAGCACTCTGGGACCAGGTTACAAGGAGATATGTATGTATCAATATGACGGCGTGTGGTCTACCATGTTAAGAAGTGTCAAGAAGCCTTACGGTCCGTATCAAACTTATCTGGGATCATTCTACGTGCGAGGTAATCTTTCTTCTCAATTTATTAAATAATAAAAAACGCTCCTGCTTAACTGTTTTTTTAAAACGGTGATATAAAACCCACAAAAGTCATCAAACCAGGTTAAAAGCTACGAGTCACTATTGTATTTCCGATGGGCTTGTGACAAAAAACTTTCATGTGACATTTTCTCTTACAATTTTGGGATAAAATGCATAAAGAAACGCATGAGTAACTTTTAATGTTTCTCCCAATCAACTGTAGGAAGGAAATATGATATACATGGTAAAGACAATGAGAGTAATGATTATTTTTCAAGAATGGTCGTATATGATGGATAGAGTATATGGTCTGGGCCGCATTCTGTGTCAAGCGTACAGAAAAAAACGACAGATATCCGCGCAATGCAAAATTTTGCCGCAGGTTGCAAATCCCTATCACGAATTATTCCAATGATACTGCTTAAAACAAAAGAACCTTCATACAACTAATAAAATAAGCACAAAACATTGCATGTGAGCAAATGATTTGTTAAGATATCAATGTTCTAATCGGAGCTCGTTTTAACACTTCACTCAATGGTTGGTATTGGAGCGACGGATCTCCAGCAAACTTCTCTGTTTCCAACGTCACAACTTGTCAGCAGAGAGCGTTGCATTATGGGATAGGATGGGAGCAGTCAAGCGTGAAATGTAGTGGAGAACCTGCTTACTACGCTTGTCAAGTTAAATGTGACGTTTAGTTTTAAATAGTTTGTATCAAAATTTTCTCTGATATTAATTAATCATCAATTGGAAAAGCTTTATATAATTTTCAAACTACTGATAATTGTTTTGTTTTGGACTTATCGTTACAAATCATTTGCTACACTTGTTTTTTCTGCGTAGTTGTCTTTGTTTTAAACACAAGAATACCATTATTTGGGTAATCTATTCCAATACAGTCATCTAATTTTTTTATCCTCGACAGTTGTCGCTTCGGCGAAAGTACTTCCTTGCAATGTTACATCAATCAATGTGCAATGGAGTGGTTTGGACAAAATAATGGACTACCAATTCTTTAAACCAGATGTAAGGTTGCCTTTCCACATTTTTGTTACAGCTTGTATGGCAGACGATGAAAATATACCCAAAAGAAATAAGTACAAGACAAGAATATCTTTTTATGCTTTGCAGCCAAAAGTAAAAATTTATGTAACTCAGCTCGGCAGATCAATCTACCATAATTACAGCATCAAATCAACAACCATCAACAACCTAAATAAATCGACATTTTACTCTTTTCAGGTTTGAGTGGAACTTGGTTGGTAAAACTATATGTTGAGTTTGGCTGTTTCTTTTTAGATTACAGCGATGCTCACTGGAAATATCACAGCAAATCTCCAAACAAAAATAAATGTTACAACAAATAAAGAAGAAGACAAATCATGTTTTTTGATCTGTGAGATCTTATCTATGTATGTCTGTGTCATTGCTGTATTGTTGTATACTGTGTTTGCAGCAAAAGCTACACCAGTGAGTACAACTCCAGAAATAACTACAGAATTCAGTCATAGCAACCCTTTGAATGGTTTCGATAAAGATACTAATTCTCAAAGTCTCACTGTTGGATTACCAGTGGGAATTGTGGTTGGCGTGTTGATTCTTGTGTCAATCGGATCATATGTTTTATGGAGAAGGTAAATGGAATATTACTACTTGAAATTTTACTGGAAAGTTTGTTTTTCGTTTCGTTTAGCAGACGACCAAATACTGGAAATTCGTCAATAAATGGCCTACATGAGAACGTTGGCGGTAGGTGTATTTTTAAGTCTGTTTTAATAAAACTTTTGTAAGGAGATGCATATTTGCAAACAACTTTTTTGTATCTTTCTCAACTTATTAAATTGTTTACAGATACATCAAATCAATACGAAAATATTGATACTGCCCCAACATACATGAATATTGTTCACCGCCCACCAGAGGGCGTATACGAAAATTAAATCACTGTATTTCTACCCAAGATAATCTATGTTCGAATCTCGGTCAAAATCAATAAATTTAGTAGTTGTGCATCTGTATCTGTGTTTGGAAAATATGATGCTTATATAAACCAATCGATGTTTAGTTGCATTAGTTTTGACAAACAAAGTTTGTATCTGTGATAAAAAGAACAAAACTTACAGTTATCTTGTAATTAAGTTTTGTTGTGCAGATGGCAATATTACTGTTGTCTTCTTTCCCAGTATTTTGTAGACTCTAACAAACAGAAGAAAGCATTTAATGCATTTTATTACTTGACTGAAGTGCACTTTTTACCGCGTTCAATAAATTGCGCCTTATGTATCATGGAAATACAGTTGCTCATACAATTGCCGCAATTAGTGAATAAGAACCTGCACAATACATCGATTTTGCACGAATAAATAAAAGTTAAATTATTGTGTAGAGCAGTGTTACGAAGTTCGGCGTTACACAACAATCTACTATCTAAAGGCTGTGGCGTCATAACCTTTCTAAATATATGCTGATTTTAAAACTTTAAATATTAATCTAGTCGCATTCACAAGCGACACATCAAGTGTACTCTTTGCACATCAGCGTTTCGAGGCACACCGGTTGCGGTTGCATTGGCTTGGAGGCTGCGAAGGTAGCAAGAATGCATCTAGAATAGAGAGACAATAAACTGAGTATTCAGTTGTTGCCTTGTTGTTTGCTAGCATGTCCGTCTGTTTGGTAAGATGAACCACAGTATTAGCCCAAGCATACGCAATGCTATCGGCTAAGACCACGTCAAATTTCCTACCACCCACATAGTCTATATGGCAGCAGCACTGTGCTTTAACAGAAGAAAGCGAAGCGTTTATTGCGTTTTTTCACTTGACTGAAGTGCACTTTTTACCGCGTTCAATCAACCACACACCTTGTATGCATTATGGAAAAGCAGTTGGTCATACAATAACTGCAAATAGGAAACAAGAACCTATACAAAACATGGGTTTTGCAAGAAAAAGTACAACTTAAATTAATGAATATAGCTGTGTGCCCTTTTCTCCCTGATGTCACACTTTATTAAAAGTTGTAAAATTGGGCGCTACACAACAACCTACTATCTGAAAGCTATGGCGTCATAAGTTGTCTAAAATATATGTTGATTTTAAAGCTTTAAAGTATTAGTCTAGTCGCATTCAAAAGCGATACACCAAGTATATGATCTTTGCACATTAGTGTTTGGAGCTAAACCGGTTGCGGTTTATTGACGAAGATGCTACAAAGTAACTGGAATGCATCTCGAGTAGAGAGACAATTAACTGAGTATTCAGTTGTTGCCTTGTTGTTTGGTAACACTCTAACGAGTGAGCACATATACATCATTCGGTTGAGAAGTGGCCCTTTTAGTCATGATATGAATGCAGTAGATCGTTGATAAAGTTTTAGTCAAAAGACTTGAAAAGCTGTGAAACTTCTTGAGGAACGCTTTGTTCTTTTTGATGCAAGAAAGTATACAGGAAATAAGTTGAACAGCACAAACAAGTCATTTGTGTTTCGTTGATTGTTTGGTTAGAAGTTAGTTTCAGAACAACAGCATGGGTGAAGTAATATTTCCTGCCACCCACACAGCATACGCCAGCAATGTACGTTAACTAGTAACACTGTCAAAACAACTTGTAGAGTTGGAACTTCCTGGAATGACAGTTTTAACTAGTTTAATCATAAAGTAGTGTGTGCGCAGTTAAAACACGTTAATACAGGTTAGAACCGGCAATTTATGTTTAAGTAGCCTATATTAAAGGTAGTGTTCATTGTGTTGGTATGGTTTACAGAAGTTGTTTCGCATCAGGCAATAAAGAAAATTATGCTGAATATTGTCTCAGGAAAAATGTGGTTTATTGTGTTTCTTCAGCTCCTGGCAGTACCAAAAGGTAGGTAAATATTTATTACTGAGTATTTGATTATTTTATTGTTTAATTGCATCTGACAGTGCACAGTCAAACCATCAAGGCAATAAACGACAGTATTTTGATATTATCTGATGATCTTGTGGATCCAAACACAGCACAGGAGAAATGTAGGTTGATGGGTGGAAATCTTGTAATGACGGATGACCAACAGATTAACATCACTCTGATGCAACTTTTGACTGATAAATATGCGCATGGTAATTTTTTGCAGCTAATTTATGATTTCCCAGCAGTTTTGTCTGTTAACGGCTACCAACTTACACAGGTTTAAAACGACTTTGGATTTTCCATGATTTTACGGGTACACAAATATTTGGATATTATTTTAATAAAAATCCAGTGGGCAATTATTGGAAAAGCACAAAATCACTTGGAATTCTGTCGTATCTTGACTTTGACACAAGGTGAGTAAACATTTCACGCTAATTAACAATCGATTGCATGTCAAACATTTTGTTGAGTTTTGGCATGGTTTGTTGTATAAAAAACTATATTTTATGTTTGCCTTTTCATGCGAGAAACATTCTAGAAAACCTGGAAACACATCAGAACGAATCTATTGAAACTGTCCCAACATACATGAATGTTGTACACCACCCACCAAAGGGCGTATACGAAAATTGAAAACCCTGTATTATACTACCCAAGATAACTTATGTTCGAATCTCGGTGCGATCAAAACCTTACAGAGTCAATGAAATTCATACTTGTGCATCTGTATCTGTAATTGGAAAATGAGATGTTTGCAAACTAATCGTATTGTGAATGAATTAGTATTTTAAGTCACATTTTAATAAACGCAGTTTGTAACAGTGATGAAAGAATAATATGTTAACTTGAACTTGTCTTGTGATTAACATTTGTTGAGCTGATAACAATATTATGGTTGTTTCTTTCCCAGTATTTTGTTAACATTGGGAAGCAAAGCATTTAATGCATTTCATTATATGACTAAAGTGCACTTTTTGTCGCGTTCAATGAATTGAGCCTGGTATATGTCAAGGAAAAGCAGTTGGTCATACAATTACAGCAGATAGTGAATAAGAACCTATACAAAACATGGGTTTTGCAACAAAACGCAAAAGTTAAATTAATGTGAGCAACATTGCTCATGTTGACGTCACGCATTACTTAAAGTTATGAAGTTCGGCGGTACACCACAATCCAACATCTCAGGGCTATGGCGTCAAAAGTTGTCTATATAACTTTAATACTTGGTCTAGACGCATTCACACGTGGAAAGTAAAGTCTTTGCACATCAGCGTTTCGAGGCACGTTGGTTGCGGTTGCATTGGCTTGGAGGCTGCGAAGGTAGCAAGAATTCATCGACAATAGAGAGACAATTAACTGAGTATTCAGTTGTTGCCTTGTTGTTTGCTAGCATGTCCGCATGTTTGGTAAGATGAATCACAGTATTAGCCCAAGTACACGCATTGTTATCTGCTAAGACCAAGCCAAATTTCCTGCCACCCACATAGTCTATATGGCAGCAGCACTGCGCTTTAACAGAAGAAAGCGAAGCGTTTATTGCATTTTTTTACTTGACTGAAGTGCACATTTTACCGCGTTCAATCAACCACATACCTTGTATGCATTGTGGAATTTCAGTTGGTCGTACAATAACTGCAAATAGTAAACAAAAACCCTTTAGAAAACATGGGTTTTGCAAGAAAAAGTACAACTTCAATTAATGAGTATAGCTGTGTGCCCTTTTCTCCTTGATGTCACACTTTATTAAAAGTTGTAAAATTCGGCGGTACACAACAACCTACTATCTAAAAGCTATGGCGTCATAAGTTGTCTAAAATATATGTTGACTTTGAAGCTTTAAAGTATTAGTCTAGTCGCACTCAAAAGCGATACACCAAGTATGGTCTTTACACATTAGCGTTTGGAGCTAAACCGGTTGCTGTTTATTGACGTAGAGACTGCAAAGTAACTGGAATGCATCTCGAGTAGAGAGACAATTAACTGAGTATTCAGTTGTTGCCTTGTTGTTTGGTAACATGCCTGTTTATTTGGAAAGAAGAATCACAATATTAGCCCAAGTATACACATTGCTATCGGCTAAGCCTACGTTATATTTTCTACCACCCACATAGTCTATATGGAAGCAGCACTGTGCTTTAACTGGAAACAGCCTTTAAGATAACTTGTTGAGTTGGAACTTCAAGATTCATAGCTTTCATCAGATTTGCCATAACGTAGCATATGAGCAGTTTAAACAAGTAAACACAAAATACAGAGGCTGTTTTTGTACTGCTTACTCTGATGGTAGTACATATTTGATTGTACGTCTTAACTGATTCACAAAAGAATATTGTCCGTTTAAGTGATGACAAATGTTGTTAAATGTTGTATCCACACAAATGCGGTTTGTTATATTCCTTCAGCTCCTGACAGTACCAAAAGGTAGGTAATTATTTATCACTGAGTATTTGATTATTTTATAGTTTAATTGCATCATGACAGTGCACAGTCAAACCACCAAAGCAGTCAAAGACAGTATTTTGGTATTACCTGATGATCTTGTGGATGCGAACACTGCACAGGAGAAATGTGGATTGATGGGTGGAAATCTTGTAATGACTGAAGACCCACAGATTAACAAAACTCTGTTACAACTTTTGACTGATAAATATACGAATGGTAATTTTTTCCTGCTAATTTATAATTTCCCTGCAGTTTTGTCTCTTAACGGCAACCAACTTACACAGGTTTAAGACGACTATGGATTTTCCATAATTTTACGGGTACAAATATATTTGGATATTATTTTAATGAAAATGCTGAGGGCAATTATTGGGAAAGTACAAAATCACTTGGAATTCTGTCGTATCTTGACTTTGATAGAAGGTGAGTAAACACTTCACGCTAATTAACAATCGATTGCAAATAACTAAATTTGTTGAGTGTTGTCCTGGTTTGTTATATTGAGAGCTATACTTTATGCTTGTCTTTTCATGCGTAAAACATTAAGAAAACCTGGAAACACATCAGAACGAATATATTTTTGCTACGCATATTTCGAAAATAATTCCCAAAGAAGAAAATGGCAAGTGAAATTTGGTGCAAATTGCGAAGTTGGAGTAGCAAGTCAACCAGGATGGAATGGTAAGCAAAATGTAACTTGATTTGTTGGCGGAGCGTCAAGTTAGATAACCACCGAGAACACCAAACGGGAATGGTTGATAGCAAGATAAATCTCCCATAAAATAACTTTATATTTCGATGATCAGTGTGGGAAAAAAATTACATGCACATGTTTTCGATATGGTGTCATTTGGAAGAAACTGGTTTGTTTTTGATTTTTGTTGTATTAACATGTACGGTTTTTTTCTTCCACGCAGGTTGGGATCACCAGTTTAACTTACCAGCTCGCAACACCTCAGGACCAGGTTACAAGCAGATATATATGTATCAATATGACGGTGTGTGGGCAACTATGTTAAGAAGTGTCAATAAACCTTACGGTTCGTATCAAACTTATGTGGGATCATTCTTCGTGCCAGGTAATCTTTCTTCTCTGTTCATTAAACTCTAACAAATAGGTTTCTGTTTAACTGTGTAAAATTGAAATATGAAATACATTGTAAAATCAATGATAGCAACGAAGATTATTTTGCAACAATATACATAGTTTGTTTGTCGAGTTTGTGCTCTTGGCTGCATTCGTTGTCAAGCTTATAAAAAAGACCGACTACGTTTTGCCGCATGTCGCACACCCTGATATAAATCAGACTTTCGTTACCGATTATAAACTTTTTTTTTCTTGTTTTTATTTTACTCAAATCAATCATCATTTAACCAACCGGGAAAACGAAAAACACCAGAGCAAATTACTTGTTGTAGATATCAATGTTATGATCGGAGCTCGTTTTAACACTTCACTCAATGGTTGGTATTGGAGCGACGGATCTCCAGCAAACTTCTCTGTTTCCAACGTCACAACTTGTCAGCAGAGAGCGTTGCATTATGGGATCGGATGGGAGCAGTCAAGCGTTAAGTCTAGTGGAGAACCAGCTTACTACGCTTGTCAAGTTAAACGTAATGTTTATTTTTGAACAGTTTGTAACAAATTTTTGTCTCATATTAATCAATCATGAATCTAAAACGCTTTATAATTTTCAAGAAGAACATTTGACATTGTTTTGTTTTTGGAATTACCGTCATAAATAATTTACTACACTTTTTGCGTTGTTGTCTTTGTTTTAAGCACAAGAATACCATTATTTGGGTAATCTATTCCAATACAGTCATCTAATTTTTTTATCCTCGACAGTTGTTGCTTCGGCGAAGGTACTTCCTTGCAATGTTACATCAATCAATATACAATGGAGTGGTTTGGACAAAATAATTGCCAATCACAGTTTTAACCCAGATGTAAGTTCACTCATTTGTTTTGTTCATTTTATAGTAGGCGATCAAACTAAAAACTCTTGATAGAAGGACAGGGCAATTCTTTTGCAAGCAAAAGTCAAAGTTGAAGTTGTTCAGCTTGGAATATCAATCTACCATAATTACAACATCAAATCAACAACCATCAGCAACCTAAATAAATCGACGTTTTACTCTTTTGAGGTTGAGTGGAACTTGGTTGGTAAAACTATATGTTGAGTTTGGCTGTTTCTTTTTAGATTACAGCGATGCTCACTGGAAATATCACAGCAAATCTCCAAACGAAAATAAATGTTACAACAAATGAAGAAGAAGACAAATCATGTTTTTTTGCCTGTAAGGTGTTATGTATGGTATGGCTGTGTCAGCGCTGTATTGTCGTATATTGTGTTTGCAGCGACGGCAACATCAGAAATCACAACTCTTGGGAAAACTACTGAATTCAATTCTATTAATTTTGCAAATGGTTTAGATGAAGTTACTCATCCCCAAAATATCACTGCTGGTTTAGTTGTGGGAATTGTGGTTGTCGTGCTGATTCTTGTGTCAATCGGAACATATATTATATGGAGAAGGTAAATAAAATATTTTAAATTTTTACTGAAAATTTGTGCGATATTAATGTTTAAATGAGTTGTTTTGTGAACAATTAAAAGACCTGACATTAATCCGAGCATTCTGTTTGATACAATAAACAATAAACTGATGACGCTGGTGTTGAACCGATGCCTAATAGAGATCCTGTTTTTTATACCCTCATATATGTGATTGTTTGTAAAACTGGGATTGAACTGGGGGGCCTGATTCTGCTTTATTGAATTGAGCCAGACAATAAATAATATTTTTATCATACGGCCGCTACAAACTAAAAAAATCAGAAAATAGAACCTGTTTTATATAAACACAGCAGCCATGCAAAATGTGTTTGCAATCATTAAATATCTGCTTAATCCTACGCGTTTAAACTATTGTATGGAAACCAGCGCATTTTTCCTGTTTCATTTTGTTTTGCAGACGACCACAGCCTGGAAACTCAACAACAAATGACCTACATGGGAAAGCAGGCGGTAGGTGTATTTTCAAGTCTGTGTTAATAAGAGTATTGCAAAACCAAAAAGTTAGTTTTTGTATCTTTCTTAATTTAAACTTGTTTACAGATTCATCAAATCAATACGAAAATATTGAAACTGTCCCAACATACATGAATGTTGTTCACCACCCACCAGAGGGCGTATACGAAAATTGAAAACACTGTATTACTACCCAAGATAACCTTTGTTCGAATTTCGGTGCGATCAAAACCTTACAGAGTCAATGAAATTCATACTTGTGCATCTGTATCTGTAATTGGAAAATGAGATGTATGCAAACTGATCGTACTGTGAATGAATTAGTATTTTAAGTTACGTTTTTTGATAAACGCAGTTAGTAACAGTGACGAAAGAATAATATGTTAACTTGAACTTGTCTTGTGATTAAGATTTGTTGAGCTGATAACAATATTATGGTTGTTTCTTTCCCAGTATTTCGTTAACAAAGGGAAGCAAAGCATTTTATGCATTTCATTATATGACTAAAGTGCACTTTTTGTCGCGTTCAATGAATTGAGCCTTGTATATGTCAAGGAAAAGCAGTTGGTCATACGATTACAGCAGATAGGTAATAATAACCTATACAAAACATGGGTTTTGCAACCAAACTCAGAAGTTAAATTAATGTGTACAGCATTGCTGTTGCTGACGTCACGCATTACTTAAAGTTACGAAGTTCGGCGGTACACCACAATCCAACATCTCAGGGCTATGGCGTCAAAAGTTGTCTATATAACTTTAAAACTTAGTCTAGACGCATTCACACGCGGCAAGTAAAGTCTTTGCACATCAGCGTTTCGAGGCACACCGGTTGCGGTTGCATTGGCTTGGAGGCTGCGAAGGTAGCTAGAATGCATCTAGAGTAGAGAGACAATTAACTGAGCATTCAGTTGTTGCCTTGTTGTTTGCTAGCATGTCCGCCTGTTTGGTAAGATGAATCACAGTATTAGCCCAAGTATACGCATTGCTATCTGCTAAGATCACGACAAATTTCCTACCACCCACATAGTCTATATGGCATCAGCACTGCGCTTTAACAGAAGAAAGCCAAGCGTTTATTGCATTTTTTCACTTGTCTGAAGTGCACTTTTTACCGCGTTCAACCACACCTTGTATGCATTATGGAAATTCAGTTGGTCATTCAATAACTGCAAATAGCAAACAAGAACCTATACAAAACATGGGTTTTGCAAGAAAAAGAACAACTTAAATTAATGAGTATAGCTATGTGCCCTTTTCTTCCTGATGTCCCACTTTACTAAAAGTTGTAAAATTCGGCGTTACACAATAACCTACTATTTAAAAGTTATGGCGTCACAAGTTGTCTAAAATATATGTTGACTTTGAAGCTTTAAAGTATTAGTCTAGTCGCATTCAAAAGCGATACACCAAGTATGGTCTTTGCACATCAGCGGTTGGAGCTAAACCGGTTGCGGTTTATTGACGTAGAGGCTACAAAGTAACTGGAATGCATCTCGAGTAGAGAGACAATTAACTGAGTATTCAGTTGTTGCCTTGTTGTTTGGTAACATGTCTGTTTATTTGGAAAGATGAATCACAATATTAGCACAAGTATACGCATTGCTATCGGCTAAGTCTATGTCATATTTCCTACCACCTACATGGTCTATATGCCAGCAACACTGTGCTATAACTGGTAACAGTCTTTATGGTCACTTGACGAGCTTGGGAATCGACAGCAAATTTGTCCGTTCAGGTAATGAGAAATGTTGTTAAATGTTGCATTCAAACAAATGTGGTTAATTATGTTCCTTCAGCTCCTGACAATACCAAAAGGTTGGTGAATATTTATCACTGAGTATTTGATTATTTTACTTTAGTTTAATTGCATCTGACAGTGCACAGTCAAATCATCAAAGCAATAAACGACAATATTTTGATATTATCTAATGATCTTGTGGATGCAAACCTAGCACACGAGAAATGTGGGTTGATGGGTGGAAATCTTGTGATGAAGGATGACCGGCAGATGAATACAACTCTGATACAATTTTTGACTGATAAATATACAAACGGTAATTTTTTGCAGCTAATTTTTGATTTCCCTGCAGTTTTGTCTCTTAGCGGCAACCAACTAACACAGGTTTCAAACGACTATGGATTTTCCATGACTTTAAGGGTACAGATATATTTGGATATTATTTTAATGAAAATGCGGTAGACTATTGGAAAAGCGCAAAATCACTTACTATTGGAAAAGCGCAAAAGAATTCTGTGGTATCTTAACTTTGATGCAAGGTGAGTAAACATTTCACGCCAACGAACAATCGATTGCATATCAAACATTCTGTTGAGTTTTGGCATTGTTTGTTGTATTAAAAACCATATTTTATGTTTGTCTTTTCATACGAGAAACATTTTAGAAAACCTGAAAACGGATCAGAACGAGTCTATTTTTGCTACGCATATTCCGAAAGTCATTCCCAATGAAGAAAATGGCAAGTGAAAGTTGGTAGAAATTGCCAAGTTGGAGTATGGAGTCAACCAGGATGGAATGGTGAGCGAAATGTAGCTTGATTCATTGGCGGAGCTTTAAGTTGGACAACCAACGAGAACACCGAACTGGAACGGTTGATAGCAAGATAAATCGTCCATAAAATAACTTTATATTTCGATGATCAGTCTGGGAAAAAAATTCTTCAGTAGTTTTCGATATGGTGGCAGTTGGAAGAAAATGGATCGTTTTTTATTTTTGTTGCATTAACTTGTACGGTTTTTTCCTTTCACGTAGGTTGGGAATACCGGTTTTAACTTACCAGCTCGCAGCACCTCGGGGCCAGGATACAAGCAGATATATATGTATCAATATGACGGTGTGTGGACAACTATGCTAAGAAATGTAAGTAAACCTTACGGTTCTTATCAAACTTACGTGGGATCATTCTTCGTGCCAGGTAATCTTTCTTCTCTGTTCATTAAACTCTAATAAATGGGTTTCTGTTTAACTGTGTAAAATGGTAATATGAAATACATTGTAAAACCAATGATAGCAACGAAGATTATTTTGCAACAATATACGTAGTTTATTTGTCGAGTTTGTGCTCTTGGTCACATTCGTTGTCAACCTTATGAAAAAAAGACCGACTACATTTGCCGCAAGTCGCACACCCTGATATGAATCAGTCTTTCGTTAAAGATGATAAACTTTTTTTTCTTGTTTTTATTTTACTCAAATCAATCATCATTTAACCAACCGGGAAAACGAAAAACACCAGAGCAAATTGCTTGTTGTAGATATCAATGTTATGATCGGAGCTCGTTTTAACACTTCACTCAATGGTTGGTATTGGAGCGACGGATCTCCAGCAAACTTCTCTGTTTCCAACGTCACAACTTGTCAGCAGAGAGCGTTGCATTATGGGATCGGATGGGAACAGTCAAGCGTGAACTGTAGTGGAGAACCAGCTTACTACGCTTGTCAAGTTAAATGTAACGTTTAATTTTAAACAGTTTGTAACAAATTTTTGTCTGATATTAATTAATCATCAATCGAAAACGCTTTATAGTTTTCAAGAAGAAACATTTGGCATTGTTTTGTTTTTGGAATTACCGTCATAAATCATTTATTACACTTTTTTGCGTTGCTGTCTTTGTTTTAAGCACAAGAATACCATTATTTGGGTAATCTATTCCAATACAGTCATCTAATTTTTTGATCCTCGACAGTTGTTGCTTCGGCGAAGGTACTTCCTTGCAATGTTACATCAACCAATATACAATAGAGTGGTTTGGACAAAATAATTGCCAATCACATTTTTAACCCAGATGTAAGTTCACTCATTTGTTTTGTTCATTTTATAGTAGGCGATCAAACTAAAAATTCTCTATAGAAGGACAGGGCAATTTTTTTGCAAGCAAAAGTCAAAGTTGAAGTTGTTCGGCTTGGAATATCAATCTACCATAATTACAACATCTAATCAACAACCATCAGCAACCTAAATAAATCGACATTTTACTCTTTTGAGGTTTGAGTGGAACTTGGTTGGTAAAACTATATGTTGAGTTTGGCTGTTTCTTTTTGATTACAGCGATGCTCACTGCAAATATCACAGCAAATCTCCAAACGAAAATAAATGTTACAACAAATGAAGAAGAAGACAAATCATGTTTTTTTACCTGTAAGGTTTATATGATGTATAGCTGTGTCAGTGCTGTATTGCCGTATATTGTGTTTGCAGCGACAGCAACATCAGAAATCACAACTCTTGGGAAAACTACAGTATTCAGTTCTATTAATTATACGAATGGTTTAGATGAAGATACTAATCATCAAAATATCACTGCTGGTTTAGTTGTGGGAATTGTGGTTGTCGTGCTGATTCTTGTGTCAATCGGAACATATATTATATGGAGAAGGTAAATAAAATATTTTAAATTTTTACTGAAAATTTGTGCGATATTAATGTTTAAATGAGTTATTTTGTGAACAATTAAACGACCTGACATTAATCCGAGCATTCTGTTTGATACAGTAGACAATAAACTGATGACGCTGGTGTTGAACCGATGCCTATCAGAGACCCTGTTTTTTATACCCTCATATATGTGATTGTTTATACCACTGGGATTGAACTGGAGGGCCAGATTCTGCTTTATTGAAATGAGCCAGACAATAGATAATATTTTTATGATACGGCCGCTACAAACTAAAAAAAACAGAAAACAGAACTTGTTTTATAAACACAGCCATGCAAAATGTGTTTACAGTCATTAAATATCTGCTTAATCCTACGCGTTTAAACTATTGTATGGAAAACAGCGCATTTTTCCAGTTTCATTTTGTTTTCCAGACGACCACAGCCTGGAAACTCAACAACAAATGACCTACACGGAAAAGCAGGCGGTAGGTGTATTTTCAAGTCTGTGTTAATAAGAGTATTGCAAGAACAAAAAGTTAGTTTTTGTATCTTTCTTAATTTAAACTTGTTTACAGATACATCAAATCAATACGAAAATATTGAAACTGTCCCAACATACATGAATCCTGATCACCATCCACCAGAGGGCGTATACGAAAATTGAAAACACTGGATTCGTACCCAAGATAACCTATGTTCGAATCTCGGTGCGATCAAAACCTTACAAAGTCAATGTGATTAACTTTTGTAAAGCTGATAACAATATTATGGTTGTTTCTTTCCCAGCATTTTGTTAACATTGGGAAGCAAAGCATTTACTGCATTTTATTATATGACTAAAGCGCACTTTTCGTCGCGTTCAATGAATTGAGCCATGTATATCTCAAGGAAAAGCAGTTGGTCACACAATTACTGCAAATAGTGAATAAGTATCTATACAAAACATGGGTTTTGCAACAAAACGCAAAAGTTAATTTAATGTGTACAGCATTGCTCATGCTGACGCCACACATTACTTGAAGTTGCGAAGTTCGGCGGTAAAACACAATCCAACAGCTCAGGGCTATGGCATCATAAGTTGTCTATATAACTTTAAAACTTAGTCTAGAGGCAAGTAAAGTCTTTGCACATCAGCGTTTCGAAATACTGGTTGCGGTTGCATTGGCTTGGAGGCTGCGAATGTGGCAAGAATGCATCTAGAGTAGAGAGACAATTAACTGAGTATTCAGTTGTTGCCTTGTTGTTTGCTAGCATGTCCGCCTGTTGGGTTAGGTGAATCACAGTATTAGCCCAAGTATACGTATTGTTATCTGCTAAGACCACGTCAAATTTCCTACCACCCACATAGTCTATATGGCAGCAACACTGCGCTTTAACAGAAGAAAGCGAAGCGTTTATTGCATTTTTCACATGACTGAAAAGCACTTTTTACCGAGTTCAATCAACCACGCACCTTGTAGGCATTATGAAAATTCAGTTGGTCATACAATAACTGCAAATAGTAAATAAGAACCTATACAAAACATGGGTTTTGCAAGAAAAAGTACAACTTCAATTAATGAGTATAGCTGTGTGCCCTTTTCTCCCTGATGTCACACTTTACTTAAAGTTGTACAATTCAGCGGTAAACAACAACCTACTATCTAAAAGCTATGGCGTAATCAGTTGTCTAAAATATATGTTGATTTTAAAGCTTTAAAGTACTAGTCTAGTCGCATTCAAAAGCGATACACCAAGTATGGTCTTTACACATTAGCGTTTGGAGTTAAACCGGTTGCGGTTTATTGACGTAGAGGCTACAAAGTAACTGGAATGCATCTCGAGTAGAGAGACAATTAACTGAGTATTCAGTTGTTGCCTTGTTGTTTGGTAACATGCCTGTTTATTTGGAGAGATGAACCACAATATTAGCCCAAGAATACACATTGCTATCGACTAAGCCTGTGTCATATTTCCTACCACCCACATAGTCTATATGGAAGCAACACTGTGCTTTAACTGGTAACAGCCTCTAAGATAACTTGTTGAGTTGGAACTTCAAGATTCACAGCTTTCACCAGATTTGTCATAACGTAGCGTATGAGCAGTTTAAACAGGTAAACACAAAATACAGAGGCTGCTTTTGTATTGCTTACTCTGATGGTAGTTTATTGTACGTCTAAACTGATTCATAAACCACTATTGTCCGTTGAGGTAATGAGAAATATTTTAAATGTTGTATCCAAACAAATGTGGTTTATTATATTTCTTCAGCTCCTGACAGTACCAAAAGGTAGGTAAATATTTTATCACTGAGTATTTGATTATCTTATAGTTTAATTGCATCTAACAGTGCACAGTCAAACCATCAAAGCAGTAAAAGACAGTATTTTGATATTATCTGATGATTTTGTGGATGCAAACACTGCACAGGAGAAATGTGGATTGATGGGTGGAAATCTTGTAATGACTGAAGACCCACAGATTAACACAACTCTGACTCACATAATGACTGATATTTATACAAATGGTATTTTTTCCAAGTTAATTTTTAACTTCTTAGCAGTTTGGTCTGTTAATTGCAACCAACCAACGCAGATTTAAAACGGCTATGGATTTTCCATGATTTTACGGGTACAGATATATTTGGATATTATTTTGATCAAAATGCGATGGGTAATTATTGGAAAACTACAAAATCACTTGGAATTTTGTCGTATCTTGACTTTGATACAAGGTGAGTAAACATTTCACGCTATTTAACAATCGATTGCATATCAAAAATTTTGTTGAGTGTTGGCATGGTTTGTTATATTAAAAACTATATTTTATGCTTTTCATGCGAAAAACATTTTAGAAAACCTGGAAACACATCAGAACGAATCTATTTTTGCTACGCATATTCCGAAAATAATACCCAAAGAAGAAAATGGCAAGTGAGAGTAGGTGGAAATTGTCAAGTGGGAGTAACGAGTCAACCAGGATGGAATGGTGAGCAAAATGTAACTTGATTCATTGACGGAGCGTTAAGTTAGATAACCACCGAGAACACGAAACTGTTGATAGCAAAATAAATCATCCATAAAATAACTTTATATTTCGAAGATCAGTGTGGAAAAATTATCTTCACTAGTTATCGATATGGCGGCATTTGGAAAAAAATGGTTTGTTTCTGATTTATTTGTATTAACATGTACGGTTTTTTTCTTCCACGCAGGTTGGGATTACCAGTTTAACTTAACAGCTCGCAGCACCTCAGGACCAGGTTACAAGCAGATATATATGTATCAATATGACGGTGTGTGGGCAACTATGTTAAGAAATGTCAATAAACCTTACGGTTCGTATCAAACTTATGTGGGATCATTCTTCGTACCAGGTAATCTTTCTTCTCAATTTATTAATCAACGAAAAAGGCGCTTTTGATTAAGGTGATGTAGTTGAGGGGTTTGCAACGTAAACGAGGCCCGGCAAATTTAAACATACGGGCTACTTTCGCATTTATTATGAAATTTGTATCTAATAAAGTTTCCATTGCGATGGGAAATTTTGTTTCACAATTTTTGGAAACTGCGTAAGTCGTATGTTGCAGCTTGCGATCTATTTTAATTTGAAAATGTGAAATGGTAATATCATCAAAACGTATTTTCAATCATAATTTTATTATTGACAATTATTTAAACAAGGACTATTTCGGAGTGCTGATTTGCATGTCTTCCTTCAGCTTGAACAGTTTGAGATCCCTGTACTAAAAGCATTAAATACAAATGGAAATGTTGGAAACAGGATAATAATCTAAATTTAGGTTTAATCACATTCAAGAGCATGATAAACGATTTTAATGTACAACACATACGGAATAAAAAACACGACTTTCCACCAGCTTACAAGCCGTCGGCAAACTCATGGAATATATATTCTGCAAGGATAACTTAAGTATATAAAAAGAATCAATGCTGAATTGACTTCATACATTGAGAGTAGGGAATGCATGCATGATGCGCCACAATGTTTAATATAAACGAAACTCATTTTTTTATTAACACCTTTCAGCCAACTGTAAAATCGAACAAAGCAAATGTATTAGCAAATGATTTGTTCTAGATATAAATGTTATGATCGGAGCTCGTTTTAACACTTTACTCAATGGTTGGTATTGGAGCGACGGATCTCCAGCAAACTTCTCTGTTTCCAACGTCACAACTTGTCAGCAGAAAGCGTTGCATTATGGGATCGGATGGGAGCAATCAAGCGTGAAGTGCAGTGAAAAATCAGCTTATTACGCGTGTCAAGTTAAATGTAATGCAAATTTTAGGCAGTTAGATGCCATTTTTAAACTGATAGTATTCAATTGAGAAAAAACGGCGCTTTAAATGCTGTTAGGGAACTATATTACCGAAAAATGAAAACAACAATGTTGCAGATGATTTAAACGATAATTTGTCACAGTTGCCTTTAAATGATTAATTGTCATTGCAGTAAGCACACAGCAACCACCAATGGCGCAATGCTTTTGATTACGTCAGTCTGATTTTTTACTTTGACAGTTTTTGCTTCGGTGAAGGTTCTTCCTTGCAATGTTACATCAATCAATGTAGAATGGAGTGGTTTGGACAAAATAATTGCCCAACCTATCATCAACTCAAATGTAAGTACGCCCAACAACATTTATTTAGAGGTAGGAAAATATGCACAAGACAAAAAAGTACAAGAATCTCCATTGAATTTGTTGAAGCCGAAAGTGAAAATTTACGAGGCACAAAAGGGAATATCAATCTACCGTAATTACAGCATCAAATCAACAACCATCAGCAACCTAAATAAATCGACATTTTACTCTTTTGAGGTTTGAATTGAAATAGGTTTGTAAAATGTGTATGTTGAGTTTTACTGATTTTGTTTAGATTACAGCGATGCTGACCGGAAATATCACAGCAAATCTCCCAACGACACTAAATATTACGACAATTGAAGAACAAGACAAATCATGTTTTTTGTCCTGTAAGGTTTAATTGATGTATGACTGTGTCATTGTTTTATTGTCGTACCTTGTGTTGTTCAGATGAGGTTGCTTATCCACAAAATCACACTATTGGTCTCATAGCAGGAATTGTGGTAGGCGTGTTGATTCTTGTTTCAATTGGAACATATCTATTGTGGAAAATGTAAGAGTTTACAAATCCCTCGTTTCTGACTGTAATCTAAACTATTCATGCCAAAGGTTTCATAAATATCTGTGTTGAATTTTTATTTTCAGAACAATATCCAAAAGAAGCAGACGAGGTTCAGATAACACCTCAGCTAGTCCTGAAGGTAACAAATATAACATTGTAACAAGTATGACATTCACATTGCTTTATGATTGCAATTGTTTTTAGTTGAGACACCAGAGGTCACATATCCGAATCTGAATCGTAAAGTGAAACAACCCAACCCCGAACCTATTTCGGCGATGTTTAATATTCACAAGAAAAATGTTGAAACTGACTATGTTGGATTTAAGAACGAATTTAAGGTAGTTTTTTATTGTACTGGAAAACCATAATCATTAAATATTGTTTCAATGCTAAATATTTTTTTTTGTGTAACTCATCATGGAGAAGTTGCATACGATTATATCCTTTTTTAGAAAATAGAAACCGAGAGTCAAGCCAGTGAGAGGTCGAAAGAAGTTTCACAATTGCCGGAGAACGCTGTGAAAAACAGATACAAGAATATATATCCGTGTAAGTTCTGACGTGCGCGTACATTTGCAAAACAGAATAGACATTGAATAACGCGGCATGTTTCACGTTCTCATGCAGACGATCACGCCAGAGTGATAGTAGGCACAACAACGGGCAGTGATTACATTAACGCCGCCTACATACCAGGCTATAAGAATTCTCGAAAGTTTATCGCAACTCAAGGACCAAAAGAGGAAACAATCATTGATTTCTGGCTGATGGTATGGCAAGAACATACAACCATTATTGTTATGCTGACTGGTCTGGTTGAAAATGGAAAGGTCAGACTCCGAAATTCCTAGCATATGCGTATCTAACACCTTATGCACCTAACATTCGTTTTGTAGTCGAAGTGTGAACAATATTGGCCAAACATTGGTTCCAAGGATCAAATAAAACCAGGCTTTGCCGCAGAAACAACACAAGAAATACAAGTTGGTGGAATTATTCAACGGCGGATCATTTTGCTGCATGATAAGGTGGTTTTGACAATGCTCTCATTTTCCATTTAGTCTTACTCGGTGATTTTCCAGGAGAAACGTGAAGTGACACAGCTTCATTACACAACTTGGCCAGATCATGGCGTTCCAGTCACCACAACAAATATGATTTACCTACGTAAGATGGTTGAAGACTTGCACACGACTAATGCCCCAATCATCGTTCATTGCAGGTAGTATTTGGTAATCAGCTGCTGATTAAATCCAAAACTCTGATATTCAAATGCAAATGTAACGGGGATTGCTTTTATTTTTAAGTGCTGGCGTTGGTCGATCAGGAACTTACATAGCAATGGACACTTTGTTTGACGAACTTGGTGATAAAGGAACGGTTGATGTTCCTGGGACTGTTCTAAGAATGAGAGAACACCGTAAAGACATGGTTCAAAACTGGGTAATTAAATTGTATTACCCTGAATTTGTTTCTCCAAATTGAAAGAAAAATGTCGAAAATACATATCTGCAAAAAAGTTGCATTTTTTGTGTTTAGACAAATTTAGTGTTACCTTTTTTCCATTTTTACAGAAACAATACATCTTCGTTTATAAGTTGTTGCTGGAACGTGAATGTTTTAAATCTGAATCTGATAGAAGCGTGAGCCAACTACAATCACTCACCCCATCAGAAACGTAAGACAATCGCGTTTTGTTTATCCTTGAAAACACTTTCCTTTTCTACATAAAAAGATCTTCGATTCAAAATGAGGAGTTCAGAGTTTTGTCGGAATGGAGATATGGAGAAGAATGGATGGAAAACGATCTCAAGTTAAAAACATGTGAATTTTTGTTGTGTAATGATTTTTATGACGAAGTTCTGTTTGTTTTAAAGTTAAATTATTCTTTATGCAGACAAAAGCACAGCAATTTCCGTTTGGGACGAAACTAGTCAAAACACAATACAAATGAATGCCGCATTTATACAAGTTAGACACAAACCTTACTTCTGTTTTTTATTGTCGTACAAAATGTGGTTAGTAAACTCTACATGGTGACTTATTGCACACAGGAGTTATCGTCAGAAACATTTATTGCTGCCCAAGGACCGATTGCAGGGGAAGAAAAGAATTTCTGGATGATGGCAATTACCAGAGATGCACAAGTTATTGTGGATTTAAATGATACAGTAAAGGTGACGCAAATAACAGTTGTTCCCAACATTGGTTTACACAACCTCTCGTACATAATTATGCTTGTCCACGGTTGTAACAGATAGTATCGCAAAAGGCAAAGAAGCTGGATTTTGATGATTTAAGCATGTCAGTTATTGAAACCAAAGACTATTCAACCCATAATTGTATCACTATGACAACAAACTGCCCACGCTTTGGAATCGTAAGTCTTAAAACACATGAAAATTTGCATAACGGTACTCATTCTGTTCTGTTCCTATAAAGGTCGATCGTCGGATGAGCGTTGTGCAATTTAAAGGATGGGAAAATGTGGAAGAACCACCGAAAGAAGTGGATTTTATTAAAATTGTTGAAATTATTCAACAAATGAGATCAGAACGGAAATGTAGAAACGTACTGATTTGCTGCAGGTTGCCCTGGTGATGTTTTATGTCGCAAAAATCGTTTTAAACAAAAATTATGCATTTTCAGTAACGGATGCACAAGAACTGGAACTTTCATTGCTTTGTCCAACATTCTCGACCGCCTGAAAGTTCAAAACCGAGTCGATATTTTTCGAACTGTGAAGGATTTGAGAGACATGAAACCTAACATGGTTAATAATAAGGTAGATTAGCATAGAATGCCCTTGCCATGTAACTCAACTCGTTATTGCTGATTGCTTTCTGCAGGTGTTGTACAAGTACTGCTACGCTTTTGTGGCCAAGTATCTGGAAGAATTTAACCAGTATTCCAACTTCAAGTAAACCAGTGTTTCTGAATTTTGAACCGCGCCTTCATAGCATGTTAATTGTCCCAAAAACAAGGGAACCAAACTTGCTTGATTTGCCCAATTCAGTAAATGATATAAACAAGAATTTTTTACATTTCAAGTTTTTTTACGTTTTACAGTTTTACATTTTACTCTTTATATGCAAGTGTTTGTATATTTTTCTGTACGATTTACTTATTGTTACATTTCCGCATTACGATTTATACAGTGACGCAAATATAAACCAAATACATTTGAAACACAGTTTACTCAACTTTCCTTCTACTCCGCGTTATAATTGACAAGCGACAAATCACATGACGAGAAGATATATGAGCATGCAACTTAAAGATATACAGGGAGACCGTATCTGTGAAATCAAAACACAACGCTTCCTTTTTCCCACACACAACATCAGCACTCCACACGAGCGAATCACACCACAACAAACCACATATGAATGGGTGCAACGTGTTCTGTAACCGCAAGTAAAGCTGTTTTTTTATAAAGGAAAGTGCTTTCCAATGTCGCGTCGGGGGTGCAAGTTTACCCAATTGCAATAAATTGATTATTTCCTAAACCGAGCACGAAAAGATTGCATTATCCCAAAGCACGGATCTTCACCAATGTTGATGCTTGTGTCTATTCTTCTCACCATTACAACCAAAAAGAAACGTTCTAATGCATGAATTGAAACACTGCATTAGTAACGTGAAGGCAGTGCGTGGTATTTATTTTTGAAACACCCGGTGAGAGAACCATTGAGCTGCTGTAAAAGAAGGCAAACCAAGATAGCGGTATCACCGGGAATGCAATTGCTATGAGGCAAATAGCGTTTATGGTTCGAGTAAAACTCGCAGGTTTAATTTGTAATTATCGATATGAACGTCATACTTTGACCTTGTTAACATAAACTTTCGAAGCTGAATCATTATCTAAAAACACTGAAGGTCACTCACTTACAAGCAGTGGTTTTCCACCTGTTCAAACGAAGCCGCATAACAAAACAGCTTAAGTTTTACAAAAGCAAACTTCGAATAAGAAGTTTTTTTCCAAATGAGGGCCGTATAAGGTTATAACGTTTTAAGAACATGAGACTCGAAGAGCCGCGGTTGGGATTCGCCGGTTTGAAGCCTCATTTCCTGTCTCCCACATAGTCTACGTCACAGAGAGTAAACTGAAAACAATCTCAAGACGATGATAAGAAAAAAGATTTATTGGAAGGTTGGATTTTACATAGGTCGGTTATGGCATGATATAACGCCCAGTCGAAATATTAGCAATACAGGTCAACAGTGTGGTTATTTAACAGCACATAAAAAAATTGCCATAAGACATCATATTTTGCGTGTTTCACCAGGATTTAACTGTATTGTCACGGCTGTGAGAATAATGTTGCGGGTACTTGTTACCAAACACATGTGGATCAAAGTATTTCTTCAGCTTTTAACAGTATTCGAAAGTAAGAAATTTGCTGATGAAAATGTATTTTTAGTTAATGCTTGTGTTTGTTAGTGCACAGTCAAAACATTACAACCGTCAAAGACAGTGTTTTGATATTATCTGATGATCTTGTGGATGCGAACACTGCACAGGAGAAATGTGGATTGATGGGTGGAAATCTTGTAATGACTGAAGACCCACAAATTAACACAACTCTGACAAGAATGTTGACTGACAAATACACTTTCGGTAACAAATATTGCACATATAAATTTGTACTTCGCCAAGATATTATTGATATTTTTAACGTACCCAGGTTTGAAAAGAGTATGGATATTTTACAATTTTACGGGTATAGATGTATTCGGATATTATTTTACTTCAAATGAATTACACTGGAAAAGTACAAAATCACTTGGATTTCGGTCGTATCTTGACTTTTATGATAGGTGAATCAACATTATAATCTGTTTGCAGTAATTGCTTGATTATATAACAGAATAATTCTTTGCACTTCGTTGTTTTATGGCTGTAATATTTCATCACATATATGAATTATTATAGAAAACCTGGGAACGATTTAGAACGAATTTATTTTTGCCGCGCATATTTTAAAACAAATTCAACACAAAGGAAATGGCAAGTGAAATTTGGTGGAAATTGCCAAGTTGGACAATCGAAAACAAATGTGTGGAACGGTAAAATCTTCATGCATTTTTTTTCAACCAAAAACTCAATAGATCCGATAAGTTTTAAGGTCAAGTGGCGTATGCCAAATCGTGTTCATTTCTACATATTTTCAAATTGATTTTGAAATGCGTTACGTAGGAGTCAACACAGAAAAAAACAGACACAAAAATTATAATCATCAATATACTGCTATGCTTGGATCCTGGGGCCGAGACAGTCCTTTGTTGTTTAATGTTTTTAAACAAATAGGCAAAGATGAACAAAAAAATTAAAAAAGGGCATTGGTTTCAGGTTGGGACTATGTGTTTAAATTAACAGCTCGCAACACCTCGGGACCAGGTTACAAGCAGATATATATGTATCAATATGACGGCCTGTGGGCAACTATGTTAAGAAGTGTCAATAAACCATACGGTTCGTATCAAACTTACGTGGGATCATTCTTCGTACCAGGTAATCTTTATCTTACACAAAAAATTAAAAATTCGCCTGAGAATTTTAAAAGAATTTTAAATCTCCCGCATACGAAATATTTGTCTTAATTTGAAACGAAAACATTTACTAACAAGAAACAAATGTACCGTTCTATGCCTCGAAACAATTAACCACACCAGATTTGTAAGCTGGACTTTTTAAAGACATTCGTGTTATCATTCGAGCTCGTTTTAACCCTTCACTCAATGGTTGGTATTGGAGCGACGGATCTCCAGCAAACTTCTCTGTTTCCAACGTCAAAACTTGTCAGCAGAGAGCGTTGCATTATGGGATAGGATGGGAGCAGTCAAGCGTGAACTGTAGTGGAGAACCAGCTTACTACGCTTGTCAAGTTAAATGTAGGCCATACTTTAGAGACACAATATTCGATTTTCGTAAAAAGGTCTTAAAGGGTTGTGAACGTGATTGATAAACGTATCCGTGCATTATTGTGGGTAACAACAAGGTTTGTTTGTTCGGTTGTTCAATGTCAACACGCATAGGATGTTTATGTTTTATCTTTCGCGTTCAATATACAATTTCATTGGATACACTATTTCAGCAATTTTGAATATTATACTGAAAACGCACGGTTTCGTCTGATTAATGTTTTCCTTTTTCCAAATAAGTTACAGACAGGCATGTTCTCAACACTTTCAATGCTTATGTGTGTGATATCAAATTTTTATAATTTTACCGCTGATATTTTATTTGTAGTTGCTGCTTCTGCAACAAGGTTACCTTGCGATGTCAACACAGTTAGCTTAACGTGGACGGGACTTGATTATTACATTTTCAACTTCAAGACTGATATCAAGGTATCCTACTTCCATATTTATTTGTACGCTGTTTAAATATTGCATATTTGTATGTATCCTATAAGAGTGGAAATGATTATTAACACATTGTCATGTTTTCCGTTATGCGATCTGAATATTCTCAGGTCAAAGTTGATATCCAACCGTCCAATACATCAACCAATTTGCCATATGGTGATAAGTTGTTACGCATCAGCAACTTGCAAAACTCAAGTCACTACAACATCACGGTAAAAATTTAGTTCTTCTGTTTTGTGTGGTTATGAATAAAGCGCAGAACGTTCCGTCACATTTAAGGTTACTGCATTTTTTATTGGATACAACACCACTGTCAGTACCACTGTCAGTGTATCAACAGCGGATCAACAACTTGAATCATGTTTCACAGTTGGTAAACACATTTATTCGTATAAGATATTTCTAATACACTTTAATCAACCAACTATTTAGGAGCAACAAATGGACCGAGATTACGCAATGCAACGGAAGTCATAGATCAATCAACTAATATTCGCCATCAAATTGTAACAAACATTTACATCACGAATTTCAGTTACGTTACCGGAATTGTTGCCGGCATAATACTACTTGCCGCCGTTGGGATTGGAATTTCTGGGAAACTATGCAGGTAAGCGTATTATATAGTGTTTGTATGAGTATAAATTGGTTGACATAGAACAGAAGCATTTTATAGTGAGCTGCAGACAGATCGGTCTAATAGGTCTCACCATGGCAGCTATGGCGTGACTTGCAACGATCTTGTCTGCTATTTAATACTTCCACTTTGTGGTGACTGCTGTATAGCCACCATTAGCAGTTGGTAACCAAACTAAGTGTAACCCGCCCAAAACCACCCAAGGTGGAAACAATGTGGCAAAGCAGTTTTACCACCTTGCATTAATTTTTCATCGGTTTAATATCATTATAAAGTATTGGTTTGTACTTAGGTCGTTTCTAAGATTAATTTTGTTCTGCAGAAGAACGAAAACTGCAAACACAGTCGGAAATGATACACAGCACAAAGATGAAGGTACACATTTTGGAGTTTAATAATGAGCTTTGTGCATTGAAGGTGGCCAAAATAACCCTGTGGGGGAAAAATATACTCAAAAAAAAATATGTGCATTTTGTTTAATAGATACATCGCCCAAATACGACACCATTACAAGTGTTCCAACATATATGAATACTGGTGTCCACATCGGAAAGGACGGATGCGAAAATTAAAACCTTGTTTAAAGAAAAACTTATTGTTCATTAGTTGTATATATTTGTATCCTTATTTACGATTTTGTCAAGGGCATATAAAAAAATTTACATAAAAAAAATCGTTTCGGAACTTGCATTGCCTTCTGTAATATAAAAACAACAATTGTTTCATGTGACGTAATAAAAGCTTTCACTACGAGGCGACCCTGCATTTGCACACGTGCGTTGTCCTAATGCGTTGTGTGTTACCTTTGCAAAAATAAGGAGGCTCGGAAAGTCTTGATTGTGACCACAAATTGGGCAACTTTGTGAACACTCTAACCAGTGAGCACATATACATCATTCGGTTGAGAAGTGGCCCTTTTAGTCATGATATGAATGCAGTAGATCGTTGATAAAGTTTTAGTCATAAAACTTGAAAAGCTGTGAAACTTCAGGAGCAAATGCTTTGTTGTTTTTGATGCAGAAACGAATAGATAAAAATAAGTTGAACAGCACAAACAAATCATTTGTGTTTCGTTGATTGTTTGTTTAGAAGTTGGTTTCAGAGTAACAGCATGGGTGAAGTAATATTTCCTGCCACCCACACAGCATACGCCAGCAATGTACGTTAACTGGTAACACTGTCAAAACAACTTGTAGAGTTGGAACTTCCTGGAATGACAGTTTTAACTAGTTTAATCATAAAGTAGTGTGTTCGCAGTTGAAACACGGTAATACAGGTTAGAACCGGCAATTTCTGATCTGTTTAAGTAGCCCATATTAAAGGTAGTGTTCATTGTGTTGGTATGGTTTACAGAAGTTGTTTTGCATCAGGCAATGAAGAAAATTATGCTGAATATTGTCTCAGGAAAAATGTGGTTTATTGTATTTCTTCAGCTCCTGACAGTACCAAAAGGTAGGGAAATATTTATTACTGAGTATTTGATTATTTTATTGTTTAATTGCATCTGACAGTGCACAGTCAAACCATCAAAGTAATAAAAGACAGTATTTTGATATTATCTGATGATTTTGTGGATGCAAACACTGCACAGGAGAAATGTGGGTTGATGGGTGGAAATCTTCTAATGACGGATGACCAACAGATTAACACAACTCTGATACAACTTTTAACTGGTAAATATGCGCATGGTAATTTTTTACAGCTAATTTTTGATTTCCCAGCAGTTTGTCTGTTAACGGCAACCCAACTAACACAGGTTTAAAACGCGTATGGATTTTCCATGATTTTACGGGTACACATATATTTGGATATTATTTTAATGAAAATGCAGTGGGCAATTATTGGAAAAGCACAAAATCACTTGGAATTCTGTCGTATCTTGATTTTGATACAAGGTGAGTAAACATTTCACGCTAATTAACAATCGATTGCATATCAAACGTTTTGTTGAGTGTTGGCATGGTTTGTTATATTGAAAGCTACACTTTGTGTTTGTCTTTTCATGCGGGAAACATTTCAGAAATCATGGAAACACATCAGAACGAGTCTATTTTTGCCACGCGTTTGCCGAAAATCATTCCCAAAGAAGAAAATGGCAAGTGAAAGTAGGTGGAAATTGCCAAGTTGGAGTAAGGAATCAAGCAGGAATCAATGAGCGAAATGTAACTTGGTACATTGGCGGAGTATCAAGTTAGACAACCACCAAACGAGAACGGAAAAAAATCAAAAACGATCAAGTTTCTTCCAAATGCCACCACATCGAAAACTATCAAGAACACCAAACGGGAATGGTTGTTAGCAAGATAAATCATCTATAAAATAACTTTATATTTCGATGATCAGTGAAGGGAAAAATTACATACACATGTTTACGATATGGTGGCAGTTGGAAGAAACTGGTTTGTTTTAGATTTTTATTGTATTAACATGCAAGGTTTCTTTGTTAAACAGGTTGGGCCTACCAGTTTAACTTAACAGCTCGCAGCACCTCGGGACCAGGTTACAAGCAGATATATATGTATCAATATGACGGTCTGTGGGCAACTATGTTAAGAAGTGTCAATAAACATTTCGGTTCGTATCAAACTTACGTGGGATCATTCTACGTACCAGGTAATCTTTCTTCTCTGTTCATTGTACACTAATAAATAGGTTTCTGTTTAACTGTGTAAAATTGAAACATGAAATACATTGTAAAACCAATGATAGCAACGAAGATTATTTTGCAATAAGTTTATTTGTCGAGTTTGTGCTCTTGGCCACATTCGTTGTCAAGCTTATAAAAAAAAGACCGACTACATTTCGGCGCAAGTCGCACACCCTGATATGAATCAGTCTTTGGTTACCGATTATAAATTTTCATTTTTCTTGTTTTTATTTTACTCAAATCAATCATCATTTAACCAACGGGGAAAACGAAAAACACCAGAGCAAATTACTTGTTTTAGATATCAATGTTATGATCGGAGCTCGCTTTAACACTTCACTCAATGGTTGGTATTGGAGCGACGGATCTCCAGCAAACTTCTCTGTTTCCAACGTCACAACTTGTCAACAGAGAGCGTTGCATTATGGGTTGGGATGGGAGCAGTTGAGCGTGAAGTGCAGTGGAGAACCTGCTTACTACGCTTGTCAAGTTAAATGTAACGTTTAGTTATAAACAGTTTGTAACAAATTTTTGTCTGATATTAATCAATCATCAATCGAAAACGCTTTATAGTTTTCAAGAAGAAACATTTGACATTGTTTTGTTTTTGGAATTACCGTCATAAATAATTTATTACACTTTTCTGCGTAGTTGTCTTTGTTTTAAGCACAAGAATACCATTATTTGGGTAATCTATTCCAATACAGTCATCTAATTTTTTGATCCTTGACAGTTGTTGCTTCGGCGAAGGTACGTCCTTGCAATGTTACATCAATCAATATACAATGGAGTGGTTTGGACAAAATAATTGCCAATCACATTTTCAACCCAGATGTAAGTTCACTCATTTATTTTGTACATTTTATAGTAGGCGATCAAACTAAAAACTCTCGATAGATGGAGAGGGCAATTTTTTTGCAAGCAAAAGTCAAAGTTGAAGTTGTTCAGCTTGGAATATCAATCTACCATAATTACAACATCAAATCAACAACCATCAGCAACCTAAATAAATCGTCATTTTATGCTTTTGAGGTTTGAATTGAAATAGGTTTGGTAATGTGAGTTTAATGTAAGTTAAATTTAGTTGTTTTTTCCCAGATTACAGCGAATCTATCTGGAAATATCACAGCAAATCTCCGAACGATAGTAAATGTTACAACTAATGAAGAAGAAGACCAATCATGTTTTTTGACCTGTAAAGTTTATTTGATGTATGGCTGTGTCATTGCTTTATTGTCGTATATTATGTTTGTAGCGACGGCAACATCAGAAATCACAACTCTTGGGAAAACTACAGAATTCAGTTCTTTTAATTATACGAATGGTTTAGATAAAGATACTAATTATCAAAATATCACTGCTGGTTTAGTTGTGGGAATTGTGGTTGGCATGCTGATTCTTGTGTCAATCGGAACATATATTTTATGGAGAAGGTAAATAAAATATTATAAATTTTCCTGAAAATTGTAGCAACATTTATGTTTAAAATAAGTTGTTTTATGAACAATTAAACGACCTGACATTAATCTGAGCATTGTGTTTGATACAATAAACAGTAAACTGATGTCGCTGGTATTAAAGCGATGCCTAATAGAGACCCTGATTTTTGTACCCTCATATAATTGTTTGTTTATAACACCGGGATTGAACTGGACGGCCAGATTCTGCTTTATTGAAATGAGCCAGACAATAGATAATATTTTTATCATACGGCCGCTACAAACTAAAAATATCAGAAAATAGAACCTGTTTTATAAACACAGCCATGGAAAATGTGTTTGCAATCATTAAATATCTGCTTAATCCTACGCGTTTAAACTATTGTATGGAAACCAGCGCGTTTCTGCTGTTTCATTTTGTTTACCAGACGACCACAGCCTGGAAACTCAACAACAAATGACCTACATGGGAAAGCAGGCGGTAGGTGTATTTTCAAGTCTGTGTTAATAAGAGTATTTCAAGAAAAAAAAGTTAGTTTTTGTATCTTTCTTAACTTAAAATTGTTTACAGATACATCAAATCAATACGAAAATATCAAAACTGCCCCAACATACATGAATATTATTCACCACCCACCAGAGGGCGTATACGAAAATTGAAAACACTGTATTACTACCCAAGACAACCTATGTTCGAATCTCGGTGCAATCAAAACCTTACAGAGTCAATGAAATTCATACTTGTGCATCTGTATCTGTAATTGGAAAATGAGATGTTTGCAAACTAATCGTACTGTGACTGAATTAGTATTTTAAGTTACATTTTTAATAAACGCAGTTTGTAGCAGTGATGAAAGAATAATATGTTAATTTGAACTTGTCTTGTGATTAAGATTTGTTGAGCTGACAACAATATTATGGTTGTTTCTTTCAAAGCATTTTGTTAACAAAGGAAAGCAAAGCGTTTACTGCATTTTATTATATGACTAAAGTGTACTTTTCGTCCCGTTCAATGAATTGAGCCTTGTTTATGTCAAGGAAAACCAGTTGGTCATACAATTACTGCAAATAGTGAATAAGAACCTATACAAAATATGGGTTTTCCAACAAAACCCAAAAATTAAATTAATGTGTGCAGCATTGCTATTGCTGACGTCACGCAATACATAAAGTTACGAGGTTCGGCGGTACACCACAATCCAACATCTCAGGGTTATGGCGTCAAAAGTTGTCTATAGTTGTCACGACAAATTTCCTACCACCCACATAGTCTATATGGCAGCAGCACTGCGCTTTAACAGAAGAAAGCGAAGCGTTTATTGCAATTTTTCACTTGACTGAAAAGCACTTTTTGCAGCGTTCAATCAACCTTATATGCATTATGGAAATTCAGTTGGCCATACAATAACTGCAAATAGTAAACAAGAACCTACACAAAACATGGGTTTTGCAAGAAAAAGTACAACTTAAATTAATGAGTATAGCTGTGTGCCCTTTTCTTCCTGATGTCACACTTTACTAAAAGTTGTAAAATTCGGCGGTACACAACAACCTACTATCTAAAAGCTATGGCGTCATAAGTTGTCTAAAATATATGTTGATTTTAAAGCTTTAAAGTATTAGTCTAGTCGCATTCAAAAGCGATACACCAAGTATGGTCTTTGCACATTAGCGTTTGGAGCTAAACCGGTTGCGGTTTATTGACGTAGAGGCTACAAAGTAACTGGAATGCATCTCGAGTAGAGAGACAATTAACTGAGTATTCAGTTGTTGCCTTGTTGTTTGGTATCATGCCTGTTTATTTGGAAAGATGAATCACAATATTAGCCCAAGTATACACATTGCTATCGGCTAAGCCTGTGTCATATTTCCTACCACCCACATAGTCTACATGGAAGCAACACTGTGCTTTAACTGGTATAACAGCCTCTAAGATAACTTGTTGAGTTGGAACTTCCAGATTCACAGCTTTCACCAGGTTTTTCATAACGTAGCGTATGAGCAGTTTAAACAGGTAAACACAAAATACAGAGGCTATTTTTGTACTGCTTACTCTGATGGTAGTACGTATTTATTTTATTGTACGTCTAAACTGATTCATAAACCACTATTGTCCGTTCAGGTAATGAGAAATGTTGTTAAATGTTGTATCCAAACAAATGTGGTTTATTATATTCCTTCAGCTCCTGACAGTACCAAAAGGTAGGTAAATATTTTATCACTGAGTATTTGATTATCTTATAGTGTAATTGCATCTGACAGTGCACAGTCAAACCATCAAAGCAGTAAAAGACAGTATTTTGATATTATCTGATGATCTTGTGGATGCAAACACTGCACAGGAGAAATGTGGATTGATGGGTGGAAATCTTGTAATGACTGAAGACCCACAGATTAACACAACTCTGACTCACATAATGACTGATAAATATACAAATGGTATTTTTTCCAAGTTAATTTTTAACTTCTTAGCAGTTTGGTCTGTTAATTGCAACCAACCAACGCAGATTTAAAACGGCTATGGATTTTCCATGATTTTACGGGTACAGATATATTTGGATATTATTTTGATCAAAATGCGATGGGTAATTATTGGAAAAGTACAAAATCACTTGGAATTTTGTCGTATCTTGACTTTGATACAAGGTGAGTAAACATTTCACGCTATTTAACAATCGATTGCATATCAAAGATTTTGCTGAGTGTTGGCATGGTTTGTTGTATTAAAAACTATATTTTATGCTTGTCTTTTCATACGAAAAACTTTTAGAAAACCTGGAAACGAATCAGAACGAATATATTTTTGCTACGCATATTCCGAAAAAAATTCCCAAAGAAGAAAATGGCAAGTGAGAGTAGGTGGAAATTGTCAAGTGGGAGTAACGAAACAACCAGGATGGAATGGTAAGCAAAATGTAACTTGATTCATTGACGGAGCGTTAAGTTAGATAACCACTGAGAACACCAAACTGGAACGGTTGATAGCAAGATAAATCGTCCATAAAATAACTTTATATTTCGATGATCAGTGTGGAAAAATTATCTTTACTAGTTATCGATATGGCGGCATTTGGAAGAAAATGGTTTGTTTCTGATTTATTTGTATTAGCATGTACGTTTTTTTTCTTCCACGCAGGTTGGGATTACCAGTTTAACTTAACAGCTCGCAGCACCTCGGGACCAGGTTACGAGCAGATATATATGTACGAATATGACGGTGTGTGGTCAACTATGTTAAGAAGTGTGAAAAAACCTTACGGTTCGTATCAAACTTATGTGGGATCATTTTTCATACCAGGTAATCTTTCTTCTCAATTTATTAATCTACGAAAAAGGCGCTTTTGATTAAGGTGATGTAGTTGAGGGGTTTGCAACGTAAACGTGGCCGGACAAAATTCACAAACCCGGGTTAAACTACGGTCTACTTTCGCATTTATTATGAAATTTGTATCTAATAAAGTTTCCATTGCGATGGGAAATTTTGTCTTACAATTTTTGGAAACTGTGTAAGTCGTTTGTTGCAGCTTGCGATCTATTTTAATTTGCAAATGTGAAATGGTAATATCATTAAAACTTATTTTCAATCATAATTTTTGTTACTGACAATTATTTAAACAAGGACGATTTCGGTGTGCTGATTCGCATGTCTTCCTACAGCCTGAACAGTTTGAGATCCCTGTACTAAAAGCATTAAAAAAAGGATAATAATCTAAATTTAGGTTTAATCACATTCAAGAACATGATACACGATTTTAATGTACAACACATACGGAATAAAAAACACGACTTTCCACCAGTTCACAAGCAGTCGGCAAACTCATGGATTATATATTCTACAAGGATAACTTAAGTACATAAAAAGAATTAAAACTGAAATGACTTCATACATTGAGAGTAGGGAATGCATGCATGAGGCGCCACAATGTTTAACATGAACGAAACTCTTTTTTTTATTAACATTCTTTTCAGCCAACCGTAAAATCGAACAAAGCAAACGACTGGGCAAATGATTTGTTTAGATATCAATGTTATGATCGGAGCTCGTTTTAACACTTCACTCAATGGTTGGTATTGGAGCGACGGATCTCCAGCAAACTTCCCTGTCACCAACGTCACAACTTGTCAACAGAGAGCGTTGCATTATGGGATAGATTGGGAGCAGTCAAGCGTGAAGTGCAGTGAATCGGCTTATTACGCGTGTCAAGTTAAATGTAATGTTAATTTTAATCAGTTAGATGCCATTTTTAGACTGATAGTATTCAACTGAGAAAAACGGCGCTTTAAATGCTGTTAAGGAACTATATTACCGAAAAATGAAAACAACAATGTTGTAGGTGATTTAAACGATAATTTGTCACAGTCGCCTTTAAATGATTAATTGTCATTGCAGTAAGCACACAGCAACCACCAATAGCGCAATGCTTTTCATTACGTCAGTCTGATTTTTTACTTTGACAGTTTTTGCTTTGGCGAAGATACTTCCTTGCAATGTTACATCAATCAATGTAGAATGGAGTGGTTTGGAAAAAATAATTGCCAAACATATCATCAACTCGAATGTAAGTACGCCCAACAACATTTATTTAGATGGAGGAAAATATGCACCAGACAAAAAGTACAAGAATCTCCATTGATTTTGTTGCAGTCGAAAGTAAAAATTGATGTAGTTCAGCTTGGAATATCAATCTACCATAATTACAACATCAAATCAACAACCATCAGCAACCTAAATAAATCGACGTTTTACTCTTTTCAGGTTTGAGTGGAACTTGGTTGGTAAAACTATATGTTGAGTTTGGCTGTTTCTTTTTAGATTACAGCGATGCTGACCGGAAATATCACAGCAAATCTCCAAACGGAAATAAATGTTACAACAAATGAAGAAGAAGACAAATCATGTTTTTTGACCTGTAAGGTTTATTTATTGTTGCTGCGTCATTGCTTTATTGTCGTACCCTGTGTTTGCAGCAACATCTGCACCAGAAAGCACTTTGTCATATTCAAGTTCAGAGCCAGGTTCAACGCCAGGAAATATGGATGAGGTTGCTAATCCTCAAGCTCACACTATTGGTCTAATAGCAGGAATTGTTGTAGGCGTGTTGATTCTTGTTTCACTTGGAACGTATTTATTGTGGAAAAGGTAAGAGTTTACAAATCCCCGTCTCTGACTGTAATCTAAACTATTGATACCAAAGGTTTCATAAATATGTGTGTTGAATTTTTATTTTCAGAACAATATCCAAAAGAAGCAGACGAGGTTTGGATAACACCGCAGCTAGTCCTGAAGGTAACAAATCTAACATTGTAACAAGTATGACATTCACATTGCTTTATAATTGCAATGGTTTTTAGTTGAGACACCAGAGGTCACATATCAGAATCTGAATCGTAAAGTGAAACAACCCAACCCCGAACCTACTTCGGCGATGTTTAATATTTACAAATCAAACGTTGAAACTGACTATGTTGGATATAAGAACGAATTTAAGGTAGTTTTTTATTGTACCGGAAAACCATATTCAATAAAAACTGTTTCAATGCTATAAATAATTGTTTTTTTTTTTACTAACTCATCTTGGAGAAGTTGCATACCATTATCTCCTTTTTCAGAAAATAGAAAACGAAAGTTTAGCCAGTGAGAGGTCGAAAGAAGTTTCACAATTGCCAGAAAACGCTGTGAAAAACAGATACAAGAATATATATCCGTGTAAGTTCTGACGTGAGCGTACATTTGCAAAACAGAATAGACATTCAATAACGAGGCATATTTTACACGTTTTCACGCAGATGATCACGCCAGAGTGGTAATGGTCACAACATCCGGCAATGATTACATTAACGCCGCCTACGTACCCGGTTACAAGAATTCTCGAAAGTTCATCGCAACTCAGGGACCAAAAGAGGAAACAATCATTGATTTCTGGCTGATGGTTTGGCAAGAAAATTCCACCATTATCATCATGCTGACTGGTCTGGTTGAAAACGGAAAGGTCAGACCGCGACATTCCTAGCTTATGCCTATCTAACACCTTATGCACCTAACATTCGTTTTGTAGTCGAAATGTGAACAGTATTGGCCAAACATTGGATTCAAGGATCAAATAAAACCAGGCTTTGCCGTAGAAACAACACAAGAAATACAAGTTGGTGGGATTATTCAACGGCAGATCATTTTGCTGCATGATAAGGTGGTTTGACAACGTCCTCACTTTCCATCTAGTTCCATCTAATTCGTTGATTTCGCAGGAGAAACGTGAGGTGACACAACTGCATTACACAACTTGGCCAGATCATGGCGTTCCCGTAACCACAACAAATATGATCTACCTACGTAAGATGGTGGAAGACTTGCACACGACTAATGCCCCCATCATCGTACATTGCAGGTAGGGCAGTTTGGTAATTAGCTGTTGTTAAAAGCATAATACAGGTTGCTTTTATTTTAAGTGCTGGCGTTGGTCGATCAGGGTCTTACATAGCAATGGACACTTTGTTTGACGAACTTGGTGATAAAGGAACGGTTGATGTTCCTAGGATTGTTCAAAGAATGAGAGAAAACCGTAAAGATATGGTTCAAAACTGGGTAATTTTGACTTCCTATAGTTGCCAAACATACGAACTTTCGTTATATTTGGCTGGATTTCGCAATCGCTTTTTTTAACTATAAACCTATACAAAATTAAACTATGAACCATTGTTTGTGTTGGTATTGTTACACACCTAAAACAATTTTTATATATTTTTATTTCCAGAAACAATACATATACGTGTATAAGTTGTTGCTGGAACGTGATTGCTTTAACTTTGAATCTGATAGAAGCGGGAGCCAACTACAATCGCTCACTCCAGCTGAATTGTAAGATAGTTAACGTTTATTTTTTTATATTCTCGTTCAAACTTTCCATTTGTACAATAAAAGATCTTCGATTCAAAATGAGGAGTTCAGAGTTTTATCGGCATGGAGATATGGCGAAGAATGGATGGAAAACGATCTTAAATTAAAAACATGTGAATACGAACCGTAAGATTTATGTATACACTTAAGAGGAAGTATTTTTTTACACAGACAAAAGCACAGCAATTTCGGTATGGGATGAATCAAGTCAAAACACAATACAAATGAATGCATCATTTATAAAAGTATGACACACCTAACTGTCTTAAGTAAACTAAATACATTTTAATAAAAATTAAGAAAACTTATGTAGGTTCTTTGGATGTGTAATTGATATATAATAACTACGTATAATACACAGGAGTTATCGCCAGAAACGTTTATTGCTGCCCAAGGCCCGGTTGCAGAAGAACAGAAGAATTTCTGGATGATGGCAATTACTAGAGATGCACAAGTGATTGTGGATTTAAATGAGACAGTAAAAGTGAGTACGACGCCTGTACAGCTATTGTAAAAAAACAATAAATGCAATTACACATGTTTTATCAAATATTTGCCCAACATTGGAAGAGATTTGTTTTTAATTAATGCCGACATGCAATTACAATACAAGCAGTCGTTTGAATCACATGAAGTTACCGCCACAAGACCTTCATTCGTAAAACGTAGTTCGGACAACTTTTTGGGCAATGTTCCATTTGCCCAGACCACTTTACTGTGTCACTACAGGTTCCAGACTCAAACAATGCAAATTTCGACGATATAAGAATGTCAGTCGTTGAAACCAAAGACTATTCAACCCACAACCTCACTACTATTTCAACAAAGTGTCCACGCTTTGGAATTGTAAGTTCAATAAGATGTATTAAATATCCATGCTCATTCTGTGCTGTTTTTATAAAGGTCGATCGTCGGATTAGCGTTGTGCAATTTAAAGGATGGGAAAATGTGGAAGAACCGCCGAAAGAAGTGGATTTTATTAAAATTGTTGAAATGGTTCAGCAAATGAGATCAAAACTTAAATGTAGAAACGTACTGGTTTGCTGCAGGTTGGTCAAATACCAGTCAACATTTATATTGTGAAATATTTTCCCAACAAATATATGCATTTTCAGCAACGGATGCACAAGAACTGGAATTTTCATTGCTTTGTCCAACATTCTCGATCGCCTGAAAGTTCAAAACCGAGTTGATATTTTTCGAACTGTGAAGGATTTGAGAGACATGAAACCTAACATGGTTAATAACAAGGTATAGGATTCACTGATTAGTGGTTGTTGCTATACTCTGATGCAAACCTGTATTGTTTGTGCTATTTCTTTCCGCAGGTGTTATACAACTACTGCTACTCGTTTGTGGCAAAATATCTCGAAGAGTTTAACCAGTACTCTAACTTCAAGTGAACATTTTCCATTTAATCAAGTTTTTAGTGTTGAGTGTTTCATTGATGAGGAAACGTTGATCTTTTATAAAAACCACCAGTGAGCTTAAAAGTTTGCAAACCACATGTTGGACAGTTTTATTACAGAAATATGTGGAACTTCAATTATTTTTGCACTTTTCACCGACTATATTCAAAGCTCCATTTGTGTTATTTGTAACATGTAGTTGCATGTATCACCTAGCATGGATATACACTACAAGCGGCTAAAATCTAAACATTGCATGGGCGTTGTGTCATTCTCCTACTCCTTTTGCGCTCACAGAAAACTTTCCATTGTTGTGAAAACACTGCATGCCTCCACATGGTATACGCGGTGTATTACTTTGTTGGATTACGTATGAACTGTAGACCATATTAAAAACGACAACATAACACATGTTCATTGCAACTGTGTGTCTTAATGTCCAGTGCAGGTTTCTTGAATGAAGTGTATTCTATAAAAGTAATCACATGAAAGAATTGCTCGTTCTTACTATCGCAAATGATATATGCATATTTCAGATGATTGGGTATGTGAATTATTAACCAATAAGGAAATAAAATTAAAACAAGCCGTAAACCGTCTATACTTTAACAAACAACAACCATGCAGAAAATGAGTTTCTCCTCAATCAAAACACAACGTTTCCTTTTTCCCACTCACAACACCAGACTCCATACGCGCGAATATATGACATCACAATCTACGCATTTGCTGTGTGTTCTGTGGTATTGTCTAAACACATATAACATTTTGGAAAAAGATAGAAAAATGTGTTTCAAACTGTGGGACTGATTTCCATCTAATACACGATGTTAATCGGAGTTGTAATTGGAAAGGGAATTTTTATGATAATGAATCACATGAATTAAAAGCGACGGCTTTGCCGCAAACTTCTAAGATTCAAAAATCAAAGGTCGACTGGCGCTTACAGTGACACGTAATTCAGCTCAAACGATACGAGTAGTTTGTTTCTGCTATAAAGTTACGACATGCAAAGTTAGGGATATAAATGATGTTTTCCCTTTCAAATGCACAATCATTTGCATTCAGGGCAATTTAGTGGAAATAATGTGTCGGTGCAAGACGTTTTTAAAGATTGCATGAGATTGTAGAAGGGGGCAAACATTTGCGTTATATGAACCCTTTTTAATATATATGTGCCTCCTAGACTCGTATTGACCCGGGAGCGCTGCTCCTGTCGCATCAACCACGGGCCTGGTTGCATTTGCCTTGTGTTCGTTTGAACAACAATCTTACTAATTTTTAATACAGACGAAAACGCAACTATATCCGCCCACGAAAATAACACACAACAAAACTGTGTAGACAAAACACTGTGGCAGTGGAAGTGAGTGTCTGACAAGTGTAGCATTCGTTTTAAGAAGAATAATATTTATGATAATAAAAAGATATTCGTTGAACAAATACTAGTTGCGAAGTCATTATTGAGATAATGTAATAATGGAAACAGAACTTGTTTTCAAACTTTTATGGATCTATCTATTATCATTGCAACTTAACTTTGTCACAGCAAGCAGTCAGTTTCGGTAATTCAATTACACCTTACGCGCAAAATAATTTCCAATAACTTTCTGCAGACTGCAACCAGACAGTTGCAGCCGTAAAAGACAGTATTTTGATATTATCTGATGATCTTGTGGATGCGAACACTGCACAGGAGAAATGTGGATTGATGGGTGGAAATCTTGTAATGACTGAAGACCCACAGATTAACACAACTCTGACTCAAATGATGAATGATAAATACACTCAAGGTAAAGTATACTAACATTTTTCACTTTAGTTTATCTTTTGACTTTTGATTTTAGGTTTGCAGCGTATTTGGATCTTTTATGATTCAAATTTTAAAACATTCGGATACTTAAAAATCAAAATGAGAAGGATCACTGGAAGAGTTCAATGTCACTTGGGACTTTGTGGTATCTCGACTTCTACCTCACGTAAATAAATAAGTTCATTGCAATATTTATACGGAACCAAAAACCCATTTTATAATTTACTTCCCAACAACCATTTTGCCAATCTTAAATAAATGCAAATGTCTCAATATTTTAGCAAACCAACGAGTAATTCGGAAGAAATTTACTTTTGTGATATCTGGATTAAGGTAGGCGAACCTAATGTAAGAAGCAAATGGCAAGTGAAAGTCGGTGGAAACTGCAGACTGGATATCCCTGAATGGAATGGTGAACTATACGCTTCCAACTTTAATCTTTTATTTGCTTTTTGTCTAGAGTTTTTCAGTCATACATTAACGAAAAGCCGTGGTAATGTATTCTAATTATTTGTTTAGGTTGGGACTATAGGTTTACGTTATTTGCTATAAAAACTACAGGACCAGGATATAAAGAAGTATTTTTGTATATGAAGAATGACATTTGGACAACTATGCTAAGAAGCGTCAACGCTTCATATAACACATTTGATACCTACATGGGTTCATTTTTCGTACCAGGTATAGTAACAAGTGACAAAAATATTGAAGTTGTGGGATTTAATGTCGAAAAGCATTACGTTTAAAGTTTTAAAGTGCATACATTTGTAGATATCAATGTTATGATCGGAGCTCGCTTTAACACTTCACTCAATGGTTGGTATTGGAGCGAGGGATCTCCAGCAAACTTCTCTGTTACCAACGTCACAACTTGTCAGCTGACAGCGTTGCATTATGGGATAGGATGGGAGCAGTCAAGCGTGGAGAACCAGCTTATTACGCTTGTCAAGTTAAATGTAACGTTTAATTTTAAACAGTTTGTAACAAATTTTTGTCTGATATTAATCAATCATAAATCGAAAACGCTTTATAGTTTTCAAGAAGAAACATTTGACATTGTTTTGTATTTGGAATTACCATCATAAATAATTGATTACACTTTTTTGCGTTGTTGTCTTTGTTTTAAGCACAAAAATACCATTATTTGGGTACTCTATTCCAATACAGTTATCTAATTTTTTGATCCTCGACAGTTATGGCTTCGGCTAAGGTACGTCCTTGCAATGTTACATCAATTAATATACAATGGAGTGGTTTGGACAAAATAATTACCAATCACATTTTCAACCCAGATGTAAGTTCACTCATTTATTTTGTTCATTTTATAGTAGGCGATCAAACTAAAAACTCTCGATAGAAGGACAGGGCAATTTTTTTGCAAGCAAAAGTCAAAGTTGAAGTTGTTCAGCTTGGAATATCAATCTACCGTAATTACAACATCAAATCAACAACCATCAGCAACCTAAATAAATCGAAATTTTACTCTTTTCAGGTTTGAGTGGAACTTGGTTGGTAAAACTATATGTTGAGTTTGGCTGTTTCTTTTTAGATTACAGCGATGCTCACTGGAAATATCACAGCAAATCTCCAAACGAAATTAAATGTTACAACAAATGAAGAAGAAGACAAATCATGTTTTTTTACCTGTAAAGTGTTATGTATGGTATGGCTGTGTCAGTGCTGTATTGCCGTATATTGTGTTTGCAGCGACGGCAACATCAGAAATCACAACTCTTGGGAAAACTACAGTATTCAGTTCTATTAATTATACGAATGGTTTAGATGAAGATACTAATCCTCAAAATATCACTGCTGGTTTAGTTGTGGGAATTGTGGTTGGCGTGCTGATTCTTGTGTCAATCGGAACATATATTTTATGGAGAAGGTAAATAAAATATTTTAAATTTTTACTGAAAATTTGTGCAACATTTATGTTTAAAATGAGTTATTTTATGAAAAATTAAACGACCTGACATAAATCCGAGCATTGAACTGATGCCTATTAGAGACCCTGATTGTTATATCCTCATATATGTGTTTGTTTATTACACAGGGATTGAACTGGAGGGACTGATTCTGATTTATTGAATTGAGCCAGACAATAGATAATATTTTTATCATACGGACGCTACAAACTAAAAAAATCAGAAAATAGAACCTGTTTTATAAACACAGCCATGCAGAATGTGTTTGCAATCATTAAATATCTGCTTAGTCCTACGCGTTTAAACTATTGTATGGAAACTAGCGCATTTTTCCTGTTTCGTTTTGTTTTCCAGACGACCACAGCCTGGAAACTCAACAACAAATGATCTACATGGGAAAGCAGGCGGTAGGTGTATTTGCAAGTCTGTATTAATAATAGTTTTGCATAAGAACAAAAAGTTGGTTTATGTATCTTTCTTTACTTAAAATTGTTTACAGATACATCAAATCAATACGAAAATATTGAAACTGTCCCAACATACATGAATGTTGTTCACCACCCACCAGAGGGCGTATACGAAAATTGAAAACACTGGATTCGTACCCAAGATAACTTATGTTCGAATCTCGGTGCGATCAAAACCTTACAGAGTCCATGAAATTCATACTTGTGCATCTGTATCTGTAATTGGAAAATGATATGTTTGCAAACTAATCGTATTGTGAATGAATTAGTATTTTAAGTTACATTTTTAATAAACGCAGTTGGTGACAGTGATGAAAGAATAATATGTTAATTTGAATTTGTCTTGTGATTAACATTTGTTGATCTGATAACAATATTATGGTTGTTTCTTTCCCAACATTTTGTTAACAAAGGAAAGCATAGCGGTCACTGCATTTTATTATATGACTAAAGTGCACTTTTTGTCGCGTTCAATGAATTGAGCCTTGTATATGTCAAGGAAAAGCAGTTGGTCATACAATTACTGCAAATAGTGAATAAGAACCTATACAAAACATGGGTATTTTTTACGGGTACAGATATATTTGGATATTATTTTAATGAAAATGCAGTGGGTAATTATTGGAAAAGTACAAAATCACTTGGAATTCTGTCGTATCTTGACTTTGATACAAGGTGAGTAAACATTTCACGCTAATTAACAATCGATTGCAAACATTTTGTTGAGTGTTGGCATGGTTTGTTGTATTGAGAGCTACACTTTATGCTTGTCTTTTCATGCGGGAAACATTTCAGAAAACCTGGAAACGCATCAGAACGAGTCTATTTTTGCTACGCATATTTCGAAAGTTCCCAAAGAAGAAAATGGCGAGTGAAATTTGGTGCAAATTGCGAAGTTGGAGTAAAGAATCAACCAGGATGGAATGGTAAGCAAAATGTAACTTGCGAGAAGAAACAAATAGTGAATAAGAACCTATACAAAACATGGGTATTGCAAAAAAACGCAAAAGTTAAATTAATGTGTACAGCATTGCTCTTGCTGACGTCACGCATTACTTGAAGTTACTAAGTTCGGCGGTATACCACAATCCAACATCTCAGGGCTATGGCGTCAAAAGTTGTCTATATAACTTTAAAAGTTAGTCTAGACGCATTCACACGCGGCAAGTAAAGTCTTTGCGCATCAGCGTTTCGAGGCACACCGGTTGCGGTTGCATTGGCTTGGAGGCTGCGAAGGTAGCAAGAATGCATCTAGAGTATAGAGAGACAATTAACTGAGTATTCAGTTGTTGCCTTGTTGTTTGCTAGCATGTCCGCCTGTTTGGTAAGATCAATCACAGTATTAGCCCAAGTATACGCATTGCTATCTGCTCAGACCACGTCAAATTTCCTACCACCCACAAAATCTATATGGCAGCAACAATGCGCTTTAACAGAAGAAAGCGAAGCGTTTATTGCATTTTTTCACTTGACTGAAGTGCACTTTTTACCACGTTCAATCAACCTTGTATGCATTATGGAAATACAGTTGGTCATACAATAACTGCAAATAGTAAATAAGAACCTATACAAAACATGGGTTTTGCAAGAAAACATTACAACGTAAATTAATGAGTATAGCTGTGTGCCCTTTTCTCCCTGATGTCACACTTTACTAAAAGTTGTAAAATTCGGCGGTACACAACAACCTACTATCTAAAAGCTATGGCGACATAAGTTGTCGAAAATATATGTTGATTTTAAAGCTTTAAAGTATTAGTCTAGTCGTATTTAAAAGCGATACACCAAGTATGGTCTTTGCACATTAGCGTTTGGAGCTAAACCGGTTGCGGTTTATTGACGTAGAGGCTACAAAGTAACTGGAATGCATCTCGAGAAGAGAGACAATTAACTGAGTATTCAGTTGTTGCCTTGTTGTTTGGTAACATGTCTGTTTATTTGGAAAGATGAATCACAATATTAGCCCAAGTATACATATTGCTATCGGCTAAGCCTATGTCATATTTCCTACCACCCACATAGTCTATATGGCAGCAGCAGTTTAAACAAGTAAACACAAAATACAGAGGCTGCTTTTGTACTGCTTACTCTAAAGGCAGTACGCATTGATGTTGTTGGTCTTAAATGGTTCACAAAACAGTATATTCGGTTCAGGTAATAAGAAATGTTTTGAATGTTGTATCCAAAAAAATGTGGTTAATTATATTCCTTCAGCTCCTCACTGTACCAAAAGGTAAGTAAATATTTATCACTGAGTATTTTATTATTTTACTTTAGTTTAATTGCATCTGACAGTGCACAGTCAAACCATCAAAGCAGTAAACGACAGTATTTTGATATTATCTGATGATCTTGTGGATGCGAACACAGCACAGGAGAAATGTGGATTGATGGGTGGAAATCTTGTGATGACTGAAGACCGACAGATTAACAAAACTCTGATAAAACATTTATCTGATAAATATACAAATGGTATTTTTTCCAAGTTAATTTTTAACTTGTTAGCAGTTTGGTCTGTTAATTGCAACCAACCGACGCAGATTTAAAACGACTATGGATTTTCCATGATTTTACGGGTACAGATATATTTGGATATGATTTTGAACAAAATGCGGTAGATTTCTGGAAAAGTACCAAATCACTTGGAATTCTGTCGTATCTTGACTTTGATACAAGGTGAATAAACATTTCACGCTAATTAACAATCGATTGCATATCAAAAAGTTTGCGGAGTGTTGGCATGGTTTGTTGTTTTAATAACTATACTTTGTGCTTGTCATTTCATGCAAAAACCATTTTAGAAAACCTAAAAACACATCAGAACGAATATATTTTTGCCAATCGTTTTTCGAAAATTTTTCCCAAAGAAGAAAATGGCAAGTGAGGGTAGGTGGAAATTGCCAAGTTGGAGAAAGGAAACAACCAGGATGGAATGGTGAGCGAAATATACCTTGATTCATTAGCGAAGCTTTAAGTTGGACAACCACCAAGAACACCAAACTGGAACGGTTGATAGCAAGATAAATCGTCCATAAAATAACTTTATATTTCGATGATCAGTGAGGGAAAATATAACATACACATGTTTTCGATATGGTGGCATTTGGAAGAAAATGGTTCGTTTATGATTTTGATTGTATTAACATGTACGGTTTTGTTGTTCCATGCAGGTTGGTCCTATCAGTTTAACTTAACAGCTCGCAGCACCTCGGGACCAGGTTACAAGCAGATATATATGTATCAATATGATGGCCTGTGGGCAACTATGTTAAGAAGTGTCAACAAAGCTTATGGTTCGTATCAAACTTATGTGGGATCATTTTTCGTACCAGGTAATCTTTCTTCTCTGTTCATTGAACTCTAACAAATAGGTTTCTGTTTGACTGTGTAAAATGAAAATACGAAATACATTGTAAAACCAATGATAGCAACGAAGATTATTTTGCAACCATATACGTAGTTTATTCGTCGAGTTTGTGCTCTTGGCCACATTGGTTGTCAAGCTTAAAATAAAAACCGACTACATTTTGCCGCAAGTCGCACACCCTGATATGAATCAGCCTTTGGTTACGGATTATAAACTTTTTTCTTGTTTTTATTTTACTCAAATCAATCATCATTTAACCAACCGGGAAAACGAAAAACACCAGAGCAAATTACTTGTATTAGATATCAATGTTATGATCGGATCTCGTTTAAACACTTCAATCAATGGTTGGTATTGGAGCGACGGATCTCCAGCAAACTTCTCTGTTTCCAACGTCACAACTTGTCAACAGAGAGCATTGCGTTATGGGATAGGATGGGAGCAGTCAAGCGTGAAATGTAGTGGAGAACCAGCTTACTACGCTTGTCAAGTTAAATGTAACGTTTAATTTTTAACAGTTTGTAACAAATTTTTGTCTGATATTAATCAATCATCAATCGAAAACGCTTGATAGTTTTCAAGAAGAAACATTTGATATTGTTTTGTTTTTGGAATTACCGTCATAAATAATTTATTACACTTTTTGCGTTGTTGTCTTTGTTTTAAGCACAAGAATACCATTATTTGGGTAATCTATTCCAATACAGTCATCTAATTTTTTGATCCTCGACAGTTGTTGCTTCGGCGAAGGTACTTCCTTGCAATGTTACATCAATCAATATACAATGGAGTGGTTTGGACAAAATAATTCCCAATCACATTTTCAACCCAGATGTAAGTTCACTCATTTATTTTGTACATTTTATAGTAGGCGATCAAACTAAAAACTCTCGATAGAAGGACAGGGCAAATTTTTTGCAAGCAAAAGTCAAAGTTGAAGTTGTTCAGCTTGGAATATCAATCTACCATAATTACAGCATCAAATCAACAACCATCAGCAACCTAAATAAATCGACATTTTACTCTTTTCAGGTTTGAGTGGAACTTGGTTGGTAAAACTATATGTTGAGTTTGGCTGTTTCTTTTTAGATTACAGCGATGCTCACTGGAAATATCACAGCAAATCTCCAAACGAAAATAAATCTTACAACAAATGAAGAAGAAGACAAATCATGTTTTGTGTCCTGTAAGGTTTATTTGATGTATGGCTGTGTCATTGCTTTATTGCCGCATATTGTGTTTGCAGCGACGGCAACATCAGAAATCACTCTTGGGAAAACTACAGTGTTCAGTTCTATTATTAATTATACGAATGGTTTAGATGAAGATACTAATCCTCAAAATATCACTGCTGGTTTAGTTTTGGGAATTGTGGTTGGCGTGCTGATTCTTGTGTCAATCGGAACATATATTTTATGGAGAAGGTAAATAAAATATTTTAAATTTTTACTGAAAATTTGTGCGATATTTATGTTTAAAATGAGTTATTTTGTGAATAATTAAACGACCTGACATTAATCCGAGCATTGTGTTTGATACAATAAACAATAAACTGATGACGCTGGTATTGAACCGATGCCTAATAGAGACCCTGATTTTTATACCCTCATATATGTGTTTGTTTATAACACTGGGATTGAACTGGAGGGACAGATTCTGCTTTATTGAAATGAGCCAGACAATAAATAATATTTTTATCATACGGCCGCTACAAACTAAAAAAATCAGAAAATAGAACTTGTTTTATAAACACAGCCATGCAAAATGTGTTTTCAATCATTTAATATCTGCTTAATCCTACGCGTTTAAACTATTGTATGGAAACCAGCGCATTTCCCCTGTTTCATTTTGTTTTCCAGACGACCACAGCCTGGAAACTCAACAACAAATGACCTACATGGGAAAGCAGGCGGTAGGTGTATTTTCAAGTCTGTGTTAATAGGAGTATTGCAAGAACAAAGGGTTAGTTTTTGTATCTTTCTTAACTTAAAATTGTTTACAGAAACATCAAATCAATACGAAAATATTAAAACTGTCCCAACATACATGAATGTTGTTCACCATCCACCAGAGGGCGTATACGAAAATTGAAAACACTGGATTCCTACCCAAGATAACTTATGTTCGAATCTCGGTGCGATCAAAACCTTACAGAGTCAATGAAATTCATACTCGTGCATCTGTATCTGTAATTGGAAAATGAGATGTTTGCAAACTAATCGTACTGTAAATGAATTAGTATTTTAAGCTACATTTTTAATAAACGCAGTTAGTAGCAGTGATGAAAGAATAATATGTTAACTTGAACTTGTCTTGTGATTAAGATTTGTTGAGCTGATAACAATATTATGGTTGATTCTTTCCCAGTATTTTGTTAACAAAGGGAAGCAAAGCATTTAATGCATTTCATTATATGACTAAAGCGCACTTTTTGTCGCGTTCAATGAATTGAGCCTGGTATATGTCAAAGAAAAGCAGTTGGTCATACAATTACTGCAAATAGTGAATAAGAACCTATACAAAACATGGGTTTTGCAACAAAACGCAACAGTTAAATTAAAGTGTACAGCATTGCTCTTGCTGACATCACGCATTACTTGTAGTTACGAAGTTCGGCGGCACACCACAATCCAACATCTCAGGGCTATGGCGTCAAAAGTTGTCTATATAACTTTAAAACTTAGTCTAGACGCATTCACACGCGGCAATTGAAGTCTTTGCGCATCAGCGTTTCGAGGCACACCGGTTGCGGTTGCATTGGCTTGGAGGCTGCGAAGGTAGCAAGAATGCATCGAGAATAGAGAGACAATAAACTGAGTATTCAGTTGTTGCCTTGTTGTTTGCTAGCATGTCCGCCTGTTTGGTAAGATGAATCACAGTATTAGCCCAAGTATACACATTGCTATCTGCTAAGACCACGTCAAATTTCCTACCACCCACATAGTCTATATGGCAGCAGCACTGCGCTTTAACAGAAGAAAGCGAAGCGTTTATTGCATATTTTCACCTGACTGAAAAGCACTTTTTCCGCGTTCAATCAACCACACACCTTGTATGCATTATGGAAATTCAGTTGGTCATACAACAACTGAAAATAGTAAACAAGAACCTACACAAAACATGGGTTTTGCAAGAAAAAGTACAACTTCAATTAATGAGTATAGCTGTGTGCCCTTTTCTCCATGATGTCACACTTTATTAAAAGTTGTAAAATTCGGCGGTACACAACAACCTACTATCTAAAAGCTATGGCGTCATAAGTTGTCTAAAATATATGTTGATTTTAGAGCTTTAAAGTATTAGTCTAGTCGTATTCAAAAGCGATGCACCAAGTATGGTCTTTGCACATCAGCGTTTGGAGCCAAACCGGTTGCGGTTTATTGACGTAGAGGCTACAAAGTAACTGGAATGCATCTCGAGTCGAGAGAGACAATTAACTGAATATTCAGTTGTTGCCTTGTTGTTTGGTAACATGCCTGTTTATTTGGAAAGATGAATCACAATATTAGCCCAAGTATACATGTTGCTATCGGCTAAGCCTATGTCATATTTCCTACCACCCACATAGTCTATATGGAGGCAACACTGTGCTTTAACTGGTAACAGCCTTTAAGATAACTTGTTGAGTTGGAACTTCAAGATCCATAGCTTTCATCAGGTTTGCCATAACGTAGCGTATGAGCAGTTTAAACAAGTAAACACAAAATACAGAGGCTATTTTTGTACTGCTTACTCTAAAGGTAGTACGCATTTATGTTGTACGTCTTAAATGGTTCACAAAACAATACTGTCCGTTTAGGTAATGAGAAATGTTGTTAAATGTTGAATCCAAACAAATGTGGTTTATTTTACTCCTTCAGCTCCTGACAGTACCAAAAGGTAAGTAAATATTTATCACTGAGTATTTGATTATTTTATAGCTTAATTGCATCTGACAGTGCACAGTCAAACCATCAAAGCAGTAAAAGACAGTATTTTGATATTATCTGATGATCTTGTGGATGCGAACACTGCACAGGAGAAATGTGGGTTGATGGGTGGAAATCTTGTAATGACTGAAGACCAACAAATTAACACAACTCTGATACAACTTTTAACCGAAAAATATACAAATGGTAATTTTTTACATTGCTATTTCTATACAGTTTGGTCTGTTAATGGCAATCAACTAACGCAGATTTGAAACGCGTATGGATTTTCCATGATTTTACGGGTACAGATATATTTGGATATTATTTTGATCAAAATGCTGAGGGTAATTATTGGAAAAGTACAAAATCACTTGGAATTTTGTCGTATCTTAACTTTGATACAAGGTGAGTAAACATTTCACGCTAATTAACAATCGATTGCAAACATTTTGTTGTGTGTTGGCATGGTTTGTTATATTGAGAGCTACACTTTATGCTTGTCTTTTCATGCGAGAAACATTTCAGAAAACCTGGAAACACATCGGAACGAATATATTTTTGCTACGCATTTTTCGAAAAAAATTCCCAAAGAAGAAAATGGCAAGTGAAATTTGGTGGAAATTGCGAAGTTGGAGTAACGAGTCAAACAGGATGGAATGGTAAGCAAAATGTAACTTGATTCATTTGGCGAAGCTTTAAGTTGGGCAACCTCCGAGAACACCAAACTGGAACGGTTGATAGCAAGATAAATCGTCCATAAAATAATGTATTAAAATCCAAACACAGCGATCTTCAGACAGCTCAGATCGATTTATTTAGAGAAAAATATATTTCGCCTAAAACGGCATCATCAGTTTCTCCATTTACCAAAACTGCCAAAAAGGAAAAACAGAAAGGAAAAAGTCAAGAATCTAACGCAAAAAGGTTACGCAAGCTAAAAATAAATAAAAATTAATGAAAACTATAAAAATATTCAGGTTTCAAGCATTAACTAAAAAATAATAAAAGTATGAATTAACTGCATGTGGTCAGACCTGTCTGTACTACTTTGCTTTCAAAAAACCACTGGCGCTGACACCGAGTGAGCACACAAACATACAGAAGCAACTGAATGTAAAAACAGAACAAAAGTGGAAGGGGAATGGACGTCACGAACTGCAGACAGGTAGGCCTGTGGGCGAACAGGTGTGACCGATAAGACTCGGTGACTGATAAGACGATAAAAACAGGTTAACAACACAGGAAAAGTCATCAACCCGTTACAGCGAAAACAAGCGCAAACAAAAACATAGTCCTACGGGCGGGGAATAGCAAAACAAACTATTTGCATGATGGTGTTACCATGGTTTGCACATTGATTTGTGCCCGTATTCTGTGCAACCATAAGTCCTCATATAGATCCAAACTCCCTGCAGGTGGTTTTTGCACGAACGTCACGTCATAGCAACTTGGCAATATGGGTCTTTGCTGGAATGTTTCGCTATGCTTCTTCAGGTATAAAATAACTATTTTTCGGTGATTGTTATGAGAAAAACTCACCATCACAGTTTAGTGGCAATTGGAAGAAACTGGCCCATTTATGATATGTAATGCATTAACATATACGTTTTCTTTGAACCATGAAGGTTGGGACAACCAGTTTGACTTGACAGCTCGCAACACCTCGGGACCAGGTTACAAGCAGATATATATGTATCAATATGACGGTCAGTGGTCAACTATGTTAAGAAATGTCAATAAAACCTACCGTACTTATCAAACTTATGTGGGATCATTCTTAATACCAGGTATTTTTCCTTCCTATTTCATGAAACTATGAAAAAGAGACTTCTGCGTTATTTTTTTTGAAAACGGTGATATGAATAAATTTTTCTTATTTTAGTAAACTATGTAAAAAACGCTTCTGTTTAACTGTGTAAAAATGAAATATGAAATCCATTGCATGGGTCTAGTGTGCAATTGTACGTACCTATGTTCTAAATATCGGGTAAACCCCAAATTACGTCACAATGAAGGGGGAGGGGGTAAAGTCATGACGTCGCACCAAAAATTACGTCACTGTGACGTCACTAACCGAAGATATGCAACGACGACAAACCTCTGAGAAACTTGAAATTGGGTACGATCAACCACAAGGGTGCGTAAACCATCATATGAAAAAAAGGAAACTCAGGTTAACGCCCTCTAGCGCCGTTAGCAGCAAACAAGTTCCCAAGTATACATCCATACGTATTAATGAATGATACGACACACAAACTTGAAATTTGGTACACAAAACAAACTTTTGTTTGTGACGAAACAATTACTTTTTAAGTCGATTTTAATCGGTTCTCGAATATTATAAAGAAGATCCCCTCCTTGACAATCGAGCCTATTTTCAACAGAATCCAAGAAGTATTACCGACGTTGGCGGTAATAAGGTTCCATAGTGCACAATTGTACGTAATCATGAAGGAAACATCGCAGGGACTTGAAATTTGGTACAAGCAACCACAAGGGTGTCTATACCAACATAATAAAATAATAACCCGATATCTTTTCATTAACTCTCTCTTAATCGACAACAAACTTTTGTTTATGACGTCAGAATTACATTTTAAGTCTATTTTAATCGGTTCTTGAATACTTCAAAGAGGAGCCCCTCCTTGATAATCGAGCCCATGTTCAACGGAATCCAACTGGTATTTCCTTCCGAAAACATCAAAATGTCAACCAAAGTCGACGCGCTTTGGCGCCGTTGGCGGAAAAAGGTCACATAGTGTACAATTGTATGTAACCGTGAAGGAAACATCGCAGGGACTTGAAATTTGGTACATACATTCAAAAGGGTATATACATCTACATACTAAAACATAGCCCGATATCACTTCATTAACCTTCTCTTAATCGACGACAAATTTTCTTTGTGACGTAACAATTACATTTAATGTCGATTTTAATCGTTTGCGAATATTTTAAAGAAGAGCCCCTCCTTGACAATCGAGCCCTCTCAACCAAATCCAACAAGTATTTCTCTTGGAAATCGTTAAAACCTAGCTCATTTTGCGCTCAGTAGGCGCGTTGGTCGTGCATTCCCTATGTAAAAAGTTGTTGCACGACTATCATTTGCTGTACTTTCCTTCAAATGACTTGAAATATATCAACAATTTAACTAGAAAGCAGATATTTAAAACATACGTACGTAAAATTGTACACTAGACCCCATATTTTAAATACCGAGTTTGTAGTCAGGTTCGCATACTCTCTGCAAGCTTATAGAAAAAACGACATATATAGAACGACATAATATAAATTATTCCGATGTTGCCGCCTATAACAAAATAACTCCTTCAATCATCCTTCATCCAACTGATTAAACAAGCAAAACAAAACGTGTGAACAAACGCTTTTGATCAGATATTAATGTATTGATCGGAGCTCGTTTTAACACTTCACTCAATGGTTGGTATTGAAGCGACGGATCTCCAGCAAACTTCTCTGTTTCCAACGTCACAACTTGTCAACAGAGAGCGTTGCATTATGGGATGGGGTGGGAGCAGTCAAGCGTGAACGGTAGTGGAGAACCTGCTTACTACGCTTGTCAATTTAAATGTAATGATCAGTTTTAATCAGTATCGATTTTCTTCTGATATTTATCATAAAGCGAAAAACGCGTTATATAGTTTTTTGGAAGAATCTACCATAAAATGTTTTTTTTTAATTACCTTGTTAGATAGCAACATTAGTATTTTAGTTGTGTAGTTGTCTTTGTATCAAGCACAAGAATACCGATTTTGGAGAAATCCTTCTCATTGTGACAATCTAATTTTTTTTTCCTGGACAGTCGTTGCTTCGGCGAAGGTACTTCCTTGCAATGTTACATCAATCAATGTAGAATGGAGTGGTTTGGACAAAATAATGGCCTACAATTTTTTCAACTCAGATGTAAGTTCACCTTCCCACAACTATTTTGCAGCTTGTATGGCAAATGAACAAAATACACTCAAAAGAAATAAGTACAAGACAGGAATATCCTTTTATGCTTTGCAGCCAGAAGTTAAAATTTATGTAACTCAACGCGGAATATCAACCTACCATAATTACAGAATCAAGTCAACAACCATCACCCACCTAAATAAATCGACATTTTACACTTTTAAGGTTTGAGTGGAAATAAGTTTGTAAAGTGTGTATGTTGAGTTTGGCTGTTTTTGTTTAGATTACAGCGATGCTGACGGGAAATATCACAGCAAATCTCCAAACGAAAATAAATATTACGACAATTAAAGAACAAGACAAATCATGTTTTTTTACCTGTATTGTGTTTTTTATGTATGTCTGTGTCATTGCTGTATTGTTGTATACTGTGTTTGCAGCAAAAGCTTCACCAGAAAGCACAACTGCAGAAAAACCTACAGAATTCAGTTTTAGCAACCCTATGAATGGTTTCGATAATGATACTAATTCTCAAAGTCTCACTGTTGGATTAGCAGTGGGAATTGTGGTTGGCTTGTTGATTCTTGCATCAATCGGAACATATGTTTTATGGAGAAGGTAAACGCTCTGACATTAATCCTTTAATCGAGAATTGTGTTTCATGCAATAATAACAACAACAACAAACCGGTGTCGCTGGTATTAAAACGAGGCCTAATGGAATGCCCGATTCTGCTATATTGAAATGAGACAGAGTATAGTCTAATGCAAATAAGTTGGTGCTTAATACAAGTTGCAGCCAAAGGGTTAAACTATTGGTTGTCAACCAGAGCATTTTTCCTGTTTCGTTTTGTTTTGCAGACGACCAAACATTGGAAACTCGTCAATAAATGACCTACATGAGAAAGTTGGCGGTAGGTGTATTATCAAGTCTGTGTTAATAAGACTATTGTAAGGAGATGCACATTTGCAAACAACAAAGTTTGTTTTGTCTTTTTCTCAACGTAATAAATTGTTTACAGATAAATCAAATCAATACGAAAATATTGATACTGCCCCAACATACATGAATGTTGTTCACCACCCACCAGAGGACGTATACGAAAATTGAAAACATTGCATTACTACCCAAGATAAACTACATTTGAATTCGGTGTGATTATAAACTTACTGAGTATATGAATTGCAATTGCATACTTTTGCATCTGTATATGTATGTGGAAAATGTGATGATTGTAAACCAATTGAACTGTAAATAAATAAAAAAAAGTTTTGTGATACATTTTTAATAAACGCAAAAAACTGAGATGAAAGAACAATATTTTAACTTGGAGTTATCTTGTGATTAACATTTGTGGTGCTGATGAAAATATTATGGGTATTTTTTTCCCAGTAGTTTTTAAACAAATTAAAGCGAAGCATTTACTGCATTTTATTACATAGCTGAAGTGCATTTTTTATCGCGTTTAATGAATTACCCCTTGTCTGCGTCATGGAAATACAGTTGGTCACACAATTATCACAAATATTAAATAAGAACATAAACAAAAGTTCTAGTTTGGTACCCAACATATCGACGATTGACCGAAAGGTACTACAAAGTGGAAATCTGTGTGCCTGCTAGTCTACCAACTAGCACAGTGCCACATCAACAGCTGCACTGATGAGACCTTACAGGTCGAAACAGTGCGTGTATACACCCTGTCTGCAGCTCTCATTGATTATTATGGCTCTTTTGCGCATATAACATGATTTGAGTGAAAGCCGAGCCGATAGCGCTATTGGGTCCCAAACAGTTGTTTTGGCAATAGTGCGCTCCACGTGGTTCGTCTGTGTTGATTGGTACCTAGTCTGGTACCCAACATATCGACGATTGACCGAAAGTTACCACAAAGTGGAAATCTGTGTGCCTGCTAGTCTACCAGCTAGCACAGTGCCACATCAACAGCTGCACTGATGAGACCTTACAGGTCGAAACAGTGCGTGTATACACCCTGTCTGCAGCTCTCATTGATTATTATGGCTCTTTTGCGCATATAATAAACAAAACAGCAGTGTGGTCTTTTCTCGCTGATGTCACACTTTACCTAAACGAGTTTTAATAATTGGCGGAACACAACAACCTACTATCTAGAGCAGTGGTTCTCAAACTGTGGTACAGTGGTACGCGATTTAGTCTACTCTATACAATTTGCCGCACTTTGCAGAAGCCGAAACCGCTGTATCAACGTGAAGTAATTCTGACATCGTGTATTCAACTGTGCAACAATTTCACGTTGATACTACTGCGTTACAAATGCACAATAAAGAAATCCAAGCAACTGGTGATATTGGCTAAATTGTTATTCATTGGTGGTATGTCATAACAGTTATGGTATAGTAATACGGTGGTACACAGTGTATTAAAAAACAAATGAGCGGTACGTGATTGCAAAAAGTTTGAGAAACACTGATCTAGAGGCTATGGCGTCATAAGTTGCCTAAATATTTGGTAAAAAAAAACTTGAAATATTAGTTTAACCGCATTTACACGCGGCAGGCCAATTATTTGCACATCAGCGTTTCGAGGAACATTGGCTTGGAGGCTACAAAATCAGAAGGAATGCATCTCGAGTAGAGAGACAATTAACTGAGTATTCAGTTGTTGCCTTGTTGTTTGGTAACATGTCTGTTTATTTGGAAAGATGAATCACAATATATGTATACGCATTGCTATCGGCTAAGCCTACGTCACATTTCCTACCACCCACATAGTCTATATGGAAGCAACACTGTGCTTTAACTGATAACAACATTTAAGATAACATGTTGAGTTGGAACCTCGAGATTCACAGCTCTCACCAGATTTGCCATAACGTAGCGTATGAGGAGTTTAAACAAGTAAACACAAAATACAGAGGCTGTTTTTGTACTGCTTACTCTAAAGGTAGTACGCTTTTATGTTGTTGGTCTTAAATGGTTCACAAAACGATACTGTCCGTTTAGGTAATGAGAAATGTTGTTAAATGTTGCATCCAAACAAATGTGGTTAATTATATTCCTTCAGCTCCTCACTGTACCAAAAGGTAGGTAAATATTTATCCCTGAGTATTTGATTATTTTATAGTTTAAATGCATCTGACAGTGCACAGTCGAACCATCAAAGCAGTCAAAGACAGTATTTTGATATCATCTGATGATATTGTGGATGCGAACACTGCACAGGAGAAATGTGGATTGATGGGTGGAAATCTTGTAATGACTGAAGACCCACAGATCAACACAACTCTGATTCAAATGATGACAGATAAATATACAAATGGTATTTTTTGCAGTATTTGACGATTTTCAGCAATGGCAACCGTCTAACGCAGATTTAAAACGCGTATGGATTTTCCATGATTTTACGGGTACAGATATATTTGGATATTATTTTGATCAAAATGCAGTGGGTAATTATTGGAAAAGAACAAAATCACTTGGAATTTTGTCGTATCTTGACTTTGATACTAGGTGAGTAAATATTTCACGATAAATAACAATCGATTGCATATAAAAAAATTCTGTTGAGTGTTGGCATGGTTTGTTATATTGAGAGCTACACTTTATGCTTGTCTTTTCATGCGTAAAACATTTCAGAAAATCTGGAAACGCATCAGAACGAATCTATTTTTGCTACGCATTTTTCGAAAGTCATTCCCAAAGAAAAAAATGGCAAGTGAGAGTAGGTAGAAATTGCCAAGTTGGAGTAACGAGTCAATCAGGATGGAATGGTAAGCGAAATGTAACTTGATTCATTGGCGGAGCTTTAAGACATAGACAACCACCAAACGGGAACGTCAAAAATCAAAAACGATCAAGTGTCTTCCAAATGCCAACACATCGAAAACTATCAAGAACATCAAACGGGAATGGTTGTTAGCAAGATAAATCATCCATAAAATAACTTTATATTTCGATGATCAGTGTGGGAAAATAAATTCTTCAGTAGTTTTCGATATGGTGTCATTTGGAAGAAACTGGTTTGTTTTTGATTTTTGTTGTATTAACATGTACGGTTTCTTTCTTTCATGCAGGTTGGGATTACCAGTTTAACTTAACAGCTCCCAGCACCTCAGGACCAGGTTATAAGCAGATATATATGTACCAATATCACGGTCAGTGGGCAACTATGTTAAGAAGTGTGAAAAAACCTTACGGTTCGTATCAAACTTATGTGGGATCATTCTTCGTACCAGGTAATCTTTCTACTCTGTTCATTGTACTCTAACAAATAGGTTTCTGTTTAACTGTGTAACAGAACATTTTGCCGCAAGTCGAACACCCTGATATGAATCAGTCTTTCGTTACAGATTATAAACTTTTTTTTTTCTTGTTTTTATTTTACTCAAATGAATCATCATTTAACCAACCGGGAAAACGAAAAACACCACAGCAAATTACTTGTTGTAGATATCAATGTTATGATCGGAGCTCGTTTTAACACTTCACTCAATGGTTGGTATTGGAGCGACGGATCTCCAGCAAATTTCTCTGTTTCCAACGTCACAACTTGTCAACAGAGAGCGTTGCATTATGGGATAGGATGGGAGCAATCAAGCGTGAACTGTACTGGAGAACCGGCTTATTACGCTTGTCACGTTAAATGTAACGTTTAGTTTTGAACAGTTTGTATCAAATTTTTGTCTGATATTAATCAATAGTTTTCAAAAAACGCTTTATAGTTTTCAAGAAGAAACATTTCACATTGTTTGGTTTTTGGAAATACCGTTATAAATAATTTACTACACTTTTTGCGTTGTTGTCTTTGTTTTAAGCACAAGAATATCATTATTTGTGTAATCTATTCCAATACAGTCATCTAATTTTTTGATCCTCGACAGTTGTTGCTTCGGTGAAGGTACTTCCTTGCAATGTTACATCAATCAATATACAATGGAGTGGTTTGGACAAAATAATGGCCCAACATATTTTGAACCCAGATGTGAGCTTGTACAATATTTTGTACATTTTTGTTGCAGACGATCAAAATATAAAATTTTGAAAATTTTGAAAATAAAATTTTGATAGAAGAACAAGGCAATTTTTTTGCAGACAAAAGTAAAAATTGATGTAGTTCAGCTTGGAATATCAATCCACCATAATTACAGCATCAAATCAACAACCATCAGCAACCTAAATAAATCGACATTTTACACTTTTAAGGTTTGAATTGAAATAGATTTGTAACCGTAAGTTGAAATCGATTGTGTTTTGTGAAGATCACAGCGATAATCTTTGGAAATATCTCAACAAATCTCCAAACGGAAGTGAATATTACCACAAATGAAGAACAAGACAAATCCTGCTTTGTGTCCTGTAAGGTTTATTTGATGTATGGCTGTGTCATTGCTTTATTGCCGTATATTGTGTTTGCAGCGACGGCAACATCAGAAATCACAACTCTGAGGAAAACTACAGAATTCAGTTCTATTAATTATACTAATGGTTTAGATGAAGATACTAATCATCAAAATATCACTGCTGGTTTAGTTGTGGGAATTGTGGTTGGCGTGTTGATTCTTGTGTCAATCGGACCATATATTTTATGGAGAAGGTAAATAAAATGTTATAAATTTTTCTGAAAATTTGTGCAACATTTGTGTTTAAAATGAGTTATTTTATGAACAATTAAACCACCTGACATAAATCCGAGCATTATGTTTAATACAATAAACTGATGTTGCTGGTATTGAACCGATGCCTAATAGAGATCCTGATTTTTATATCCTCATATATGTGTTTGTTTATAACACTGGGAATGAACTGGAGGGACTGATTCTGCTTTATTGAAATGAGCCAGACAACAGATAATATTTTTATCATACGGCTGCTACAAACTAAACAAATCAGAAAATAGAACTTGTTTTATAAACACAGCAGCCATGCAAAATGTGTTTGCAATTATTAAATATCTGCTTAATCCTACGCATTGTATGGAAACCAGCGCATTTTTCCTGTTTCATTTTGTTTTCCAGACGACCACAGCCTGGAAACTCAACAACAAATGACCTACATGGGAAAGCAGGCGGTAGGTGTGTTTTCAAGTCTGTGTTAATAAGAGTATTTCAAGAAAAAAAAGTTAGTTTTTGTATCTTTCTTAACTTAAAATTGTTTACAGATACATCAAATCAATACGAAAATATCAAAACTGCCCCAACATACATGAATGTTGTTCACCACCCACCAGAGGGCGTATACGAAAATTGAAAACACTGTATTACTACCCAAGATAACCTATGTTCGAATCTCGGTGCAATCAAAACCTTACAGAGTCAATGAAATTCATACTTGTGCATCTGTATCTGTAATTGGAAAATGAGATGTTTCCAAACTAATCGTACTGTGAATGAATTAGTATTTTAAGTTACATTTTTAATAAACGCAGTTTGTAGCAGTGATGAAAGACTAATATGTTAATTTGAACTTGTCTTGTGATTAAGATTTGTTGAGCTGACAACAATATTATGGTTGTTTCTTTCAAAGCATTTTGTTAACAAAGGAAAGCAAAGCGTTTACTGCATTTTATTATATGACTAAAGTGCACTTTTCGTCCCGTTCAATGAATTAAGCCTTGTTTATGTCAAGGAAAAGCAGTTGGTCATACAATTACTGCAAATAGTGAATAAGAACCTATACAAAATATGGGTTTTGCAACAAAACGCAAAAATTAAATTAATGTGTGCAGCATTGCTATTGCTGACGTCACGCAGTGGATAAAGTTACGAGGTTCGGCGGTACACCACAATCCAACATCTCAGGGCTATGGCGTCAAAAGTTGTCTATAGTTGTCACGTCAAATTTCCTACCACCCACATAGTCTATATGGCAGCAGCACTGCGCTTTAACAGAAGAAAGCGAAGCGTTTATTGCAATTTTTCACTTGACTGAAAAGCACTTTTTACAGCGTTCAATCAACCTTATATGCATTATGGAAATTCAGTTGGTCATACAATAACTGCAAATGGTAAACAAGAACCTACACAAAACATGGATTTTGCAAGAAAAAGTACAACTTAAATTAATGAGTATAGCTGTGTGCCCTTTTCTTCCTGATGTCACACTTTATTAAAAGTTGTAAAATTCGGCGGTACACAACAACCTACTATCTAGAAGCTATGGCGTCATAAGTTGTCTAAAATATATGTTGATTTTAAAGCTTTAAAGTATTAGTTTAGTCGCATTCAAAAGCGATACACCTAGTATGGTCTTTGCACATTAGCGTTTGGAGCTAAACCGGTTGCGGTTTATTGACGTAGAGGCTACAAAGTAACTGGAATGCATCTCGAGTAGAGAGACAACTACTGTCCAGCAAACTTCTCTGTTTCGAACGTCACAACTTGTCAACAGAGAGCGTTGCATTATGGGATAGGATGGGAGCAGTCAAGCGTGAAGAGCATTGAAAAATCGGCTTATTACGCGTGTCAAGTTAAATGTAATGTTAATTTTAGGCAGTTAAATGCCATTTTTAGACTGATAGTATTCAACTGAGAAAAACGGCGCTTTAAATGCTGTTAAGGAACTATATTACCGAAAAATGAAAACAACAATGTTGTAGATGATTTAAACGATAATTTGTCACAGTTGCATTAAATGATTAATTGTCATTGCAGTAAGCACACAGCAACCACCAATAGCGCAATGCTTTTCATTACGTCAGTCTGATTTTTTACTTTGACAGTTTTTGCTTTGGCGAAGTTACTTCCTTACAATGTTACATTAATCAATGTTGATTGGAGTGGTTTGGACAAAATAATTGCCCTACATATCATCAACTCAAATGTAAGTTTGCCCAACAACATTTATTTAGATGTAGGAAAATATGCACCAGACAAAAAAGTACAAGAATCTCCATTGATTTTGTTGCAGTCGAAAGTAAAAATTGATGTAGTTCAGCTTGGAATATCAATCTACCGTAATTACAGCATCAAATCAACAATCATCAGCAACCTAAATAAATCGACATTTTACACTTTTAAGGTCTGATTTGAAATAAGTTTGTAAAGTGTGTATGTTGAGTTTGGCTGTTTTTGTTGAGATTACAGCGATGCTGACCGGAAATATCACAGCAAATCTCCAAACGAAAATAAATATTACGACAATTGAAGAACAAGACAAATCATGTTTTTTTACCTGTAAGGTTTATTTATTGTTGCTGCGTCATTGCTATATTGTCGTACCTTGTGTTTGCAGCAACGTCTGCACCAGAAAGCACTTTGTCATATTCAAATTCAGAACTAACGCCCGGAAATATGTATGAGGTTGTTAATCCACAAAATCACACTATTGGTCTAATAGCAGGAATTGTTGTAGGCGTGTTGATTCTTGTTTCAATCGGAACGTATTTATTACGGAAAAGGTAAGAGTTTACAAATCCCCGTTTCTGACTGTAATCTAAACTATTCATACCAAAGGTTTCATAAATATGTGTGTTAAATTTTTATTTTCAGAACAATTTCGAAAAAAGACAGACAAGGTTCGGATAACACTGCAGCTAGTCCTGAAGGTAACAAATCTAACATTGTAACAAGTATGACATTCACACTGCTTTTGTTCTTGCCATACCATCAGCCAGAAATCAATGATTGTTTCCTCTTTTGGTCCCTTTTGGTGAAAAAAATTCTTCAGTAGTTTTCGATATGGAGTCATTTAGAGGAAACTGGTTTGTTTCTGATTTATTTGTATTAACATGTACGTTTTTTTTCTTCCACGCAGGTTGGGATCACCACTTTAACTTAACAGCTCGCAGCACCTCAGGACCAGGTTACAAGCAGATATATATGTATCAATATGACGGTGTGTGGGCAACTATGTTAAGAAATGTCAATAAACCTTACGGTTCGTATCAAACATATGTGGGATCATTCTTCGTACCAGGTAATCTTTCTTCTCAATTGATTAATCTACGAAAAAAGCGCTTTTGATTAAGGTGATGTAGTTGAGGGGTTTGCAACGTAAACGTGGCCCGGCAAATTTAAACTACGGGCTACTTTCGCATTTATTATGAAATTTGTATCTAATAAAGTTTCCATTGCGATGGGAAATTTTGTCTTACAATTTTTGGAAACTGCGTTAGTCGAAGAAAAGAATTTTTGGATGATGGCAATTACCAGAGATGCACAAGTGATTGTGGATTTAAATGATACAGTAAAGGTGAGGCAAATAACAGTTGTTCCCAACATTGGTTTACACAACCTCTCGTTCATAATTATGCTTGTCCACGGTTTGTAACAGATTGTATCGCAAAAGGCAAAGAAGCTGGATTTCGATGATTTAAGCTTGTCAGTTATTGAAACCAAAGACTATTCAACCCATAATTGTATCACTATGACAGCAAAGTGCCCACGCTTTGGAATCGTAAGTCTTAAAACACATGAAAATTTGCATAACGGTACTCATTCTATGCTGTTCCTATGAAGGTCGATCGTCGGATGAGCGTTGTGCAATTTAAAGATGGGAAAATGTGGAAGAACCACCGAAAGAAGTGGATTTTATTAAAATTGTTGAAAGTATTCAGCAAATGAGATCAGAACTGAAATGTAGAAACGTACTGATTTGCTGCAGGTTGCCCTTGTGATGTTTTATGTTGTTTAAATCTTTTTCGAATAAATATTTTGTATTTTCAGCAACGGATGCACAAGAACTGGAACTTTCATTGCTTTGTCCAACATTCTCGATCGCCTGAAAGTTCAAAACCGAGTTGATATTTTTCGAACTGTGAAGGATTTAAGAGACATGAAACCTAATATGGTTAATAATAAGGTAGATTAGCATAGAATACCCTTGCCATGTAACTTAACACGTTATTGCTGATTGCTTTTTGCAGGTGTTGTACAAGTACTGCTACGCTTTTGTGGCCAAGTATCTGGAAGAATTTAACCAATATTCCAACTTCAAATAAACCAGTGTTTCTGAATTTTGAACAGCGCCTTCATAGCATGTTAATTGTCCCAAAAACAAGGGAACCAAACTTGCTTAATTTGCCCAGATCAGTAAATGATATAAACAATAATTTTTTACATTTTAAGTTTTTTTACATTTTACAGTTTTACATTTTACTCTTTATATGTAAGTGTTTGATCTTTTTCTGTACGATTTACTTATTGTTACATTTCCGCATTACGATTTATACAGTGACGCAAATATAAACCAAATACATTTGAAACACAGTTTACTCGTCTTTCCTTCTACTCCGCGTTCTAATTGTCAAGCGACAAATCACATGACGAGAAGATATATGAGCATGCAACTTAAAGATATACAGGGAGACCGTATCTGTGAAATCAAAACACAACGCTTCCTTTTTCCCACACACAACATCAGCACTCCACACGAGCGAATCACACCACAACAAACCACACATGAATGGGTGCCACGTGTTCTGTAACCGCAAGTAAAACTATTTTTTGAAAAGGAAAGTTGGTGCTGTCCAATGTCGCGTCGGGGTTGCAAGTTTACACAACTGAAATAAATTGATTATTTCCTAAACCGAGCACGAAAAGATTGCAGTATCACATAGCACGGATCTTCACCACAGCTGATGCTTGTGTCTATTCTTCTCACCATTACAACCAAAAAGAAATGTTCTAATGAATGAATTGAAACACTGCATGAATAACGTCACGGCAGTGCGTGGTATATATTTTTGAAACACCCGGTGAGAGAACTATTGAGCTGCTGTAATATAAGGCTTTTCATTAGTGTTTGGAGGCACATCGGTTGCGGGCCATTGGCATAAAGGCTACCAAAGTAGCTAAAATGCATCTCAAGTAGGAAAACAATTAACTGATGTTTCAGTTGCTGCCTTGTAGTTTGGTAACATGTCCGCTTATTTAGTAAGATGAATCACAATATTAGTACAAGTATACGCATTTCTATCGGCTAAGCCTACGTCATATTTCCTACCACCCACATAGTCTATATGGCGGCAACACTGTGCTTTAACTGGTAACAGCCTTTAAGATAACTTGATGAGTTGGAAATTCTAGATTCACAGCTTTCACCAGATTTGTCATAACGTAGCTTACGAGCAGTTTATACAAGTAAACACAAAATACAGAGGCTATTTTTGTACTGCTTATTCTGAATGTAGTGCGTATTATGTTACACGTTTAAACTGGTTTATATAAGAATATTGTCGGTTCAGGTAATGAGAAATGTTGTTAAATGTTGAATCCAAACAAACGTGGTTTATTTTACTCCTTCAGCTCCTCACTGTACCAAAAGGTAAGTAAATATTTATCACCGAGTATTTGATTATTTTAAAGTTTAATTGCATCTGACAGTGCACAGTGAAACTATCAAAGCAATAAAAGACAGTATTTTGATATTATCTGATGATCTTGTGGATGCGAACACTGCACAGGAGAAATGTGGATTGATGGGTGGAAAACTTGTAATGAATGATGACCCACAAATTAACACAACTCTGGTTCAAATGATGTCTGATAAATACACATTTGGTAATATTTTGTATTCCCATTAAATTTCTTCCTTAATATTTTACACTGTGGTGATGTAGGATTCAAGCGACTTTGGTTGTTTTATGATTTTGCTGGTCTCAACATATGCGGGTATTTTTTTAATCCGCTCGAGGTTTCACCATGGAAAAGTACAAAGCGACTTGGATTGATGTGGTATCTTGATTTCTTCACCAAGTAAGGGAAAAAATATGGCAGTAGAAGTTATGAAAAAGTTGATGTTGCAGTTATTGTAATATAAGCAAAAACCTGTTACATATACAACATGTTAAGTAAACCTTACGTAAACGAAACATTAACATTTAAGTGAATCAACAAACAATTCGGAGACAATTTACCTTTGCGACGCCGCTGCCGGATCAGAAAAAAGGAAATGGCTGCTATTTGCGGGAGGAAGCTGCCATGGGAACGGTGTTTACCTAACGTTTTTGTATCATTTCAACCACATATTCCCTATAGGTTCCTATTAACCAATGATGTTGCGTTTTTACTGAATTTCAGGTTGGCATTTAAAACACACATTATTTGCCCGTGATAAGCCTGGGGATGGATACAAACAGATTTACTTTTACCTATTTGATGGGACTTGGACAAATTTGTTGAGAAGTGTTAAGGAACCCTACAATCCATTTACAATGTTCAAGGGTTCGTTTTATGTTCCAGGTAAATTATATTTATATCCCTTTCTATAAAATTTGGCAAAAATTTAAACGAATGGTGAATGCACTTCAAAATTGGATTTAAACGATTGAAACTATCTGCAGATATAAATGTTATGATCGGAGCTCGTTTTAACACTTCACTCAATGGTTGGTATTCCAACGTCACAACTTGTCAACAGAGAGCGTTGCATTATGGGATAGGATGGGAGCAGTCAAGCGTGAACTGCAGTGGAGAACCTGCTTACTACGCATGTCAAGTTAAACGTAAAACATAGTAAATTTTTCTTTAAAACAAAACCCTTTGAGTATTTTTGCAGTTAGATTGTTATGGAATAAATGTGCTAACAATGTAAAGAAAAGTTTCATCGGCCACGTAAAGTCGATTTTTCTGCTCAATCCATGCAAAAAGTTTTTTTATTTGGAAAAGTAAAGTTATTTTACGTGTGTAGTTGTTGCTACTGCGAGATCATTTCCGTGCAACATTACAACTGTTAATGTTGAATGGACAGGACTTGATTTATTCATGACAAATGCAAGTGTGAGTCAAAAGTTAAGATTTGTTGTTATTTGAGTGACTTATACATGAAACCTGCAATACGTTGCAATTATTAACAGTACGTTAAGATTTAAGAGAAAATTTGTTGGTAGATGAGAGTACAAATATCATCGAACAAGTTGAAAAATCCTGTATACCAGCCGTACATTAAAAAATCAAGTAATATTTCCAACCTCAACATTTCAACGTTTTACACTTTTAAGGTATTTATGGTTGTTATAATTATTATTGTTTATATCACATAAATGTTCACAGGTTACAGCCTTTTCGGAAACCATTGACGAAAATGTCACGACGTCCCTAAATATTACAACAAATGACAAACCTAATGAAACTTGCTTTTTGCCAAGTAAGTGCACAAAGTTGTAACGTTCATTACTAGAATCCAGTTTTTACATTTGTGGAAATAGCTACAACAGAAGTTCCAACTACTTATACACGATCCGACACTATACCGAACACCAACCCTTCAACAAGTAGTATTATATCTTCCACTGTGGATCTAACAACAGGACATGATGGGAATTCTATCAAAACAAACACAGGGACGTCCAATACTGGTTTAATAGCAGGAATTGTAGTTTTCGGAGTGTTGGTGTTTGTGTTAATCGGAGTCGTTTATTTTTGGAAGAGGTATAGTAGTAATGTTCACTTTTGTCGATTATCACAGCTTACTTTAAACATTGACTCAACATGGTTGCATTACACAGAAAAAAATCTATTATCAAACGCGACCCTTTGGAAATAGCTGTACATGAACCACAAGGTAAAATAATTCAAAAAAAACGAAGTTTCTTTCATTTTACTATAAGTTATATTTTCAGGAGATATACCTGACCCCACATATCAAAACCTAAACTTCAACGATGAACAACCCAATATCGCATTCAAGTCAGCTTTGTTCGACAGTTACAAGAAAAACGCAGAAACGGATTACACAGGATTCAAAAATGAATTCAAGGTGATTTTTATTATGCGAATGCATAATTTTGAAAATATTGCAATAGGCAAATGTAAGGATACGGCAGGTCAACTAATTTTAAAATACGCGGTTTTTGTGTTTTCATTTAACAAAAGTTAACAAATTTCTAACGGTATGTTTACAGAAAATAGAAAACGAAAGTGAAGCCAACCAAGGTTCAAAAGCGATTTCGCAATTGCCAGCGAACGCCGTGAAAAACAGATACAAGAATATATACCCGTGTAAGTTATAACAATAAACATCCCACAAGAAGCTAACGGTACATAGCACGGAGATATATTCTTATTGAACAGACGACCACGCAAGAGTGGCGCTGGCTGAATCAATTGCCGGTGATTACATCAACGCCGCCTACATACCCGGTTACGAAAGTTCTCGAAAGTTCGTCGCAACCCAGGGACCAAAAGAGGAAACAGTTTTCGATTTCTGGCTTATGGTTTGGCAAGAAAACTCCACCACCATAGTTATGCTGACTGGCTTGGTTGAAAATGGAAAGGTCAGTCTCTATGACGATATATTTCGTTGCTTGACAAATAATATCTGCTTTTGACATCCTTTATATTCCTTTCTTTTTGTAGTCTAAGTGCGAACAGTATTGGCCAAACATTGGGTCTAATAACGAAATGAAGCCAGGTTTTTCCGTACAAACAGAACGAGAAACACAAGTTGGCGGCATTATTCAACGACAGATCATTTTGGTCAGAGAGAAGGTGCTGCGACGATGCACTCACTTTTCACCCTGTTGTATACCAGTTGTTTTCGCAGGAGAAACGCGAAGTGACACAGCTTCATTACACAACTTGGCCAGATCATGGCGTTCCTGTCACTACAACCAATATGGTTTACCTACGTAAGATGGTGGAAGACTTGCACACGACTAATGCTCCAATCATTGTTCACTGCAGGTAAGATTATGTTGGGTAATCAGCTGCTGATAAAATCCAAAACTCTGGTATTCAAATGCAAATGTAACGCGGATTGCTTTAATTTTAAGTGCCGGCGTTGGTCGATCTGGAACTTATATAGCAATGGACACTTTGTTTGACGAACTTGGTGATAAAGGAACGGTTGATGTTCCTGGGACTGTTCTGAGAATGAGAGAACACCGTAAAGACATGGTTCAAAACTGGGTAATTAAACTCTATTAGTTTGAATTTGTTTCTCCAAATTGAAAGAAAAACGTCGAAAATACTTTTCTGCAAAAAGTTGCATTTTTTGTGTTTAGAAAAATTCAGAGTTAACTTTTTTCCATTTTTACAGAAACAATACATCTTCGTTTATAAGTTGTTGCTGGAACGTGAATGTTTTAAATCTGAATCTGATAGAAGCGTGAGCCAACTACAATCACTCACCCCATCAGAAATGTAAGACAATCGTGTTTTGTTTATCCTTGAAAACACTTTCCTTTTTCTACATAAAAAGATCTTCGATTCAAAATGAGGAGTTCAGAGTTTTGTCGGATTGGAGATATGGAGAAGAATGGAAGGAGAACGATCTAAAGTTAAAAACATGTGAATTTTTGTTGTGTAATGATTTTTTTGACGAAGTTCTGTTTGTTTTAAAGTCAAATTATACTTTATGCAGACAAAAGCACGGCAATTTCCGTTTGGGACGAAACTAGTCAAAACACAATACAGATGAATGCCTCATTTATACAAGTTAGACACAAACCTTACTTCTGTTTTTTATGCTCGTACAAAATGTGGTTAGTAAACTCTACATGGTGATTGTATTACACATAGGAGTTGTCTTCGGAAACGTTTATTGCTGCCCGAGGACCGATTGCAGGGGAAGAAAAAAATTTCTGGATGATGGCAATTACCAGAGATGCACAAGTGATTGTGGATTTAAATGATACAGTAAAGGTGAGGCAAATAACAGTTGTAACTAACTTTGGTTTACACAACCTCTCGTACATAATTATGCTTGTCCACGATTTGTAACAGATTCTATCGCAAAAGGCAAAGAAGCTGGATTTCGATGATTTGAGCATGTCAGTTATTGAAACCAAAGACTATTCAACCCATAATTGTATCACTATGACAACAAAGTGCCCACGCTTTGGAATCGTAAGTCCTAAAACACATGAAAACATGCATAACGGTACTCATAATGTGCTGTTCCCATGAAGGTCGATCGTCGGATGAGCGTTGTGCAATTTAAAGGATGGGAAAATGTAGAAGAACCCCCGAAAGAAGTGGATTTTATTGAAATTGTTGAAAGTATTCAGCAAATGAGATCAGAACTGAAATGTAGAAACGTACTGATTTGCTGCAGGTTGCCCTTGTGATGTTATATGTCGCATAAATCTTTTTTGAATAAATATTTTGCATTTTCAGCAACGGATGTACAAGAACTGGAACTTTCATTGCTTTGTCCAACATTCTCGATCGCCTGAAAGTTCAAAACCGAGTTAATATTTTTCGAACTGTGAAGGATTTGAGAGACATGAAACCTGACATGGTTAATAATACGGTAGATTAGCATAGAATGCCCTTGCCATGTAACTTAACTCGTTATTGCAGGTGTTGTACAACTTAACTCGTTATTGCTGATTGCTTTCTGCAGGTGTTGTACAAGTACTGCTACGCTTTTGTGGCCAAGTATCTGGAAGAATTTAACCAGTATTCCAACTTCAAGTGAACCAGTGCTTCTGAATTTTGAATAGCGCCTTCATGGCATGTTAATTGGCCCAAAAACAAGGCAACCAAACTTGCGTAATTGGCCCAGTTCAGTAAATGATATAAACAAGAATTTTTTACATTTTAAGTATTTTACATTTTACAGTTTTTCATTTTACTCTTTATATGCAAGTGTTTGTATCTTTTTTTTCTGTACGATTTACTTTTTTTTACATTTCCGCATTACGATTTATACACTGACGTAAATATAAACCAAATACTTTTGAAACAGTGTTTACTCAACTTTCCTTTACTCCGCTTTATAATTAACAAGCGACAATAGAAATCACACGACGTGAAGATATATGAGCATGCAACTTAAAGGTATACAGAGAGACCGTATCTGTGAAATCAAAACACAACGCTTCCTTTTTCCCACACACAACATCAGCACTCCACACGAGCGAATCACACCACAACAAACCACACATGAATGGGTGAAACGTGTTCTGTAGCCGTAAGTAAAACTGTTTTTAAAAAAGGAAAGTTGGTGTTTTCCAATGTCGCTTCGGGGGTGCAAGTTTACCCAACTGCAATAAATTGATTATTTCCTCAACCGAGCACGAAAAAAAATGCATTATCCAAAAGCACGGATCTTCGCCAAAGTTGATGGTTGAGTATATTCTTCTCACCAAAACAACCAAAAAGAAACGTTCTTATGAATGAATTGAAACACTGCATGAGTAACGTGAAGGCAGTGCGTGGTATATATTTTTGAAACACCCGGTGAGAGAACCATTGAGCTGCTGTAATAGAAGGCAAACCAAGATAGCGGTATCACCGGGAATACAATTGCAATGAGGCAAATTTGGCAAATAACGTTTAGGGTTCGAGTAAAACTCACAGCTTTAATTTGTAATTATCGATATGAACGCCAGACATAGACCTTGTTAACATAAACCTTCGAAGCTGAAACATTATCTAAAAACACTGAAGGTCTCTCACTTAGAAGCAATGGTTTTCCACCTGTTTAAACGAAGCCGCATAACAAAACAGCTTAAGTTTTACAAAAGCAAACTTCGAAAAGTAAGTTTTTTTCCAAATAAGAGCCGTAAGGTTATAACGGTTTAAGAACATGAGACTCGAAGAGCCGCGGTTGGGATTCGCCGGTTTGAAGCCTCATTTCCTGTCTCCCACATAGTCTACGTCACAGAGAGTAAACTCAAAACAATCTCAAGACGATGATAAGAAAAAAGATTTATTGGAAGGCCTGATTTTGCATAGGTCGGTTATGGCATGATAACGCCCAGTCGAAATATTAGCAATACATGTCAACAGTGTGGTTATTTAACAGCACATAAAATATTGCCATAAGTCATCATATTTTGCGTGTTTCACCAGGATTTAACTGTATTGTCACGGCCGTGAGAATGATGTTGCGGGTACTTGGTACCAAACACATGTGGATCAAAGTATTTCTTCAGCTTTTAACAGTAATCGAAAGTAAGAAATTTGCTGATGAAAATGTATTTTTAGTAAATGCTTGTGTTTGTTAGTGCACAGTCAAAACATTACAACCGTCAAAGACAGTATTTTGATATTATCTGACGATCTTGTTGATGCGAACACTGCACAGGAGAAATGTGGATTGATGGGAGGAAATCTTGTAATGACTGAAGACCCACAAATTAACACAACTCTGACTCAAATGTTGACTGATAAATACACCTTTGGTAACAAATATTGCACATATAAATTTGTACTTCGCCAAGATATTTTTGATATTTTTAACGTACCCAGGTTTGAAAAGAGTATGGATATTTTACAATTTTACGGGTATAGATGTATTTGGATATTATTTTACTTCAAATGAATTACACTGGGAAAGTACAAAATCACTTGGATTTCGGTCGTATCTTGACTTTTATGATAGGTGAATCAACATTATAATATGTTTGCAGTAATTGCTTGATTATATAACAGTATAATTCTTTGCACTTCGTTGTTTTATGGCTGTAATATTTCATCACATATATGAATTATTGTAGAAAACCTGGGAACAATTTGGAACGAATTTATTTTTGCCGCGCATATTTTAAAACAAATTCAACACAAAGGAAATGGCAAGTGAAATTTGGTGGAAATTGCCAAGTTGGACAACCGAAAACAAATGTGTGGAACGGTAAAATCTTCATGCATTTTTTTTCAACCAAAAACTTAATAGATCCGATAAGTTTTAAGGTCAAGTTGCGTATGCCAATTCGTGTTCATATGTAAATATTTTTAAATTGATTTTGAAATGCGTTACGTAGGAGTCAACACAGAAAAAAACAGACACAAAAATTAAAAACATCAATACTTTGGATCCTGGGGGCGAGACAGTCCTTTGTTTTTTAATGTTTTGAACAAATAGAGAAAGATGAACAAAAAAAATTGAAAATGTCATTGGTTTCAGGTTGGGACTATGTGTTTAAATTAACAGCTCGCAACACCTCAGGACCAGGATACAAGCAAATATATATGTATCAATATGATGGCCTGTGGGCAACTATGTTAAGAAGTGTCAATAAACCTTACGGTTCGTATCAAACTTACGTGGGATCATTCTTCGTACCAGGTAATCTGTATCTTACACAAAATATTAAAAATTCTTTTGAGAATTTTAAAAGAATTTTAAATCTCCCGCATACGAAATATTTGTCTTAATTTGAAAAGAAAACATTTACTAACAACAAAAAAATGTACCGTTCTATACCTCGAAACAATTAACCACACCTGATTTGTAAGTTGGACTTTTTAAAGACATTCGTGTTATGACTGGAGCTCGTTTTACAACTTCACTCAATGGTTGGTATTGGAGCGACGGATCTCCAGCAAACTTCTCTGTTTCCAACGTCACAAGTTGTCAACAGCGAGCGTTGCATTATGGGATCGGATGGGAGCAAACAAGCGTGAACTGTAGTGGAGAACCTGCTTACTACGCTTGTCAAGTTAAATGTAGGCCATACTTTAGAGACACAATATTCGATTTCCGTAAAAAGGTCTTCATGGGTTTTGAACGTGATTGATAAACGTATCCGTACATTATTGTGGGTAACAACAAGGTTTGTTAGTTCGGTTGTTTAATATCAACACGCATAGGATGTTTATGTTTCATCTTTCGCGTTCAACATGCAATTTCATTGGATTCACTATTTCAGCAATTTTGAATATTATACTGAAAACGCACGGTTTCGTCTGATTAATGTTTTCCTTTTTCCAAATAAGTTACAGACAGGCATGTTCTCAACACTTTCAATGCTTATGTGTGTGATATCAAATTTTTATAATTTTACCGCTTATATTTTATTTGTAGTTGCTGCTTCTGCAACAAGGTTACCTTGCGATGTCAACACAGTTAGCTTAACGTGGACGGGACTTGATTATTACATTTTCAACTTCAAGACTGATATCAAGGTATCCTACTTCCATATTTATTTGTACGCTGTTTAAATATTGCATATTTGTATGTATCCTATAAAAGTGGAAATGATTATTAACACATTGCCATGTTTTCCGTTATGCGATCTGAATATTCTCAGGTCAAAGTTGATATCCAACCGTCCAATACATCAACCAATTTGCCATATGGTGATAAGTTCTCACGCATCAGCAACTTGCAAAACTCAAGTCACTACAACATCTCGGTAAAAATTTAGTTCTGCTGTTTTGTGTGGTTATGAATAAAGCGCAGAATGTTCCGTCACATTTAAGGTTACTGCAATTTTTATTGGATACAACACCACTATCAGTACCACTGCCAGTGTATCAACAGCGGATCAACAACTTGAATCATGTTTCACAGTTGGTAAACATATTTATTCGAATAAGATATTTCTAACAAACTTCATCATCCAACTATTTAGGAGCAACAAATGGACCGAGATTACCCAATGTAACGGAAGCCATAGATCAATCAACTAATATTCGCCATCAAATTGTAACAAACATTTACATCACGAATTTCAGTTACGTTATCGGAATTGTTGCCGGCATAATACTACTTGCAGCCATGGGAGTTGTATTTTTTTGGAAAATGTGCAAGTGAGCTTATTGTATAGTGTTTGTATGAGTATAAATTGGTTGACATAGCACAGGAGCATTTTATAGTGAGCTGCAAACAGATCGGCCTAATAGGTCTCATCAGGGCAGCTATGGCGTGACTTGCAAAGATCTTGTCTGCTATTTAAGACTTCCACTTTCTGGCGACTGGTGTATAGCCACCATTAGCAGTTGGTAACCAAACTAAGTGTAACCCGCCCAAAACCACCCAAGGTGGAAACAATGTGGCAAAGCAGTTTTACCACCTTGCATTAATTTTTCATCGGTTTAACATCATTTTAAATTATTGGTTTGTACTTAGGTCGTTTGTAAGTTTAATTTTGTTCTGCAGAAGACCGAAAAGTGCAAACACAGGCGGAAATGATACACAGCACAAAGATGAAGGTAATTACACATTTTGGAGTTTAATAATGATCTTTGTGTATTGAAGGTGGCCAAAATAACCCTGTGGGGGAAATATACTCACATGCATTTTGTTTAATAGATACATTGCCCAAATACGAAACCATTACAACTGTTCCAACATATATGAATACTGGCATCCACATCGGAAAGGACGGGTGCGCAAATTAAAACCTTGTTTAAAGAAAAACTTATTGTTCATATGCTGTATATATTTGTGTCCTTATTGACGATTTTTTGTTGCATTTTTGTCAAGGGCGTTTTTACATGCAAAAAAATCGTTTCGAAACTTGCATTGCCTTCTGTCATTTAAAAACAACAATTGTTTCATGTGACGTAATAAAAGCTTTCACTACGAGTCGACCCTGCATTTGCACACGTGCGTTGTCCTAATGCGTTGTGTTGCAAAAATAAGGAGGCTCAGAAAGTCTTGATTGTGACCACAATCAAGACTTTCCGAGCCTCAAGACTTTCCGACTTGAGAAGTGGCCCTTTTAGTCATGATATGAATGCAGTAGATCGTTGATAAAGTTTTAGTCATAAGACTTGAAACGCTGTGAAACTTCTTGAGGAACGCTTTGTTCTTTTTGATGCAAGAAAGTATACATGAAATAAGTTGAACAGCACAAACAAATCATTTGTGTTTCGTTGATTGTTTGGTTAGAAGTTGGTTTCAGAGTAACAGCATGGGTGAAGTAATATTTCCTGCCACCCACACAGCATACGCCAGCAATGTACGTTAACTGGTAACACTGTCAAACAACTTGTAGAGTTGGAACTTCCTGGAATGACAGTTTTAACTAGTTTAATCATAAAGTAGTGTATGCGCAGTTGAAACACGGTAATACAGGTTCAGATGAATATGCTGATTTGCAAAACCGCACTATTGGTTTAATAGTAGGAGCTGTGGTAGGCGTGTTGATTCTTGTATCAATCGGAACGTATTTATTGTGGAAAAGGTGAGAGCTTAAATATTGTCCACTTTTTCACTGTATTCTGAATTATTTACGACAAAGGTTTCGGTGTTGAATTTATATTTTCAGAAAAATATCCATAAAAGGCAGACGAGGTTTGGATAACTCCGCGGCTACTCTCGAAGGTAACAAATTGAACTTTGTAACAACCATGACATTCGAATTGCTTTATAATTGTAATTGGTTTTAGTGGAGACACCAGAGGTCACATATCAGAACTTGAATCGTAAAGAGAAACAAACCAACCCTCAACATAATACGGCGATGTTTAATATTTTCAAAACAAATGTTGAAACTGAGTATGTTGGATTCAAAAATGAATTTAAGGTAGTTTTTTATTGTACTGGGCAACTTTATTACTTAAAAACTGTTTCAATGCTAAATAATTGTTTTTTTTTACAAACTCGTCTTGGCACAAGCCTCTTACGATTATCTCCTTTTTCAGAAAATAGAAACCGAGAGTCAAGCCAGTGAAAGGTCAAAAGATGTCTCACAATCATCAGAAAACGCTGTGAAAAACAGATATAAGAATATATATCCGTGTAAGTTCTGACGTTGAAAACACATTTCAGCATACAAATAACGTTTTGTATCTCAATCCTTTTTACACAGACGATCATGCAAGAGTAAATTTGATCGAAACAACTTCGGGAAGTGATTACATTAACGCCGCCTACATACCAGCTTATAAAAGTCCACGAAAGTTCATCGCAACTCAGGGACCAAAAGAGGAAACAATTTTCGATTTCTGGCTGATGGTTTGGCAAGAAAACTCCACCATCATAGTTATGCTGACTGGCTTGGTCGAAAATGGAAAGGTTTGGCCCCATACGTTGTTGTCAAATTATTCCTACGTTGAATGCTTATTCACATCTAATGATAATCACATTTTTTAGTCGAAGTGTGAACAGTATTGGCCCAAAATTGGATCCCAGAATGAAATAAAACCGGGTTTCTCAATTCAAACTTTACAAGAGATACAAATTGATGGAATTATTCGGCGACAGATCATTTTGTTACGAGGGAAGGTAACTGAATTAGCACCCAATTTGCATCAGCTGAATATTGTCCTACGTGCCTTTGTAACAGGAGAAACGTGAAGTGACACAGCTTCATTACACCACTTGGCCAGACCATGGCGTTCCTGTCACCACAACAAATATGATCTACCTACGTAAGATGGTGGAAGACTTGCACACGACTAATGCTCCAATCATCGTTCATTGCAGGTAGTATTTGGTAATCAGCTGCTGATAAAAACCAAAACTCTGATATTCAAATGCAAATGTAACGCAGATTGCTTTTGTTTTAAAGTGCTGGAGTTGGTCGATCAGGAACTTACATAGCAATGGACACTTTGTTTGACGAACTTGGTGATAAAGGAACGGTTGATGTTCTTGGGACTGTTCTAAGAATGAGAGAAAACCGTAAAGACATGGTTCAAAACTGGGTAATTAAACTTTTACGTCAATAACAAATGTACATTTCAAATATTATTAGATTAAATGAATTATGTATCGTTATTCAAGGGAAACAATATTAACAGCACCGTCCTTTCGTTCTTTCTAGAAACAATACATATACGTGTACAAGTTGTTGATGGAACGTGAATGCTTTAACTTTGAACCTGATAGAAGCGTAAGCCAACTACAATCACTCAGTCCAGCTGAAAGGTATTAAAATTGCAGTTTAATTTTGTTTCTTGTTAACACTTTCCTCTTTTACATTGAAAGATTTCCGATTCAAAATGAGGAGTTTAGAGTTTTGTCTGAATGGAGATATGGCGAAGAATGGATGGAGAACGATCTTAAATTAAAAACATGTGCATGTTTATACTTATTTATGCAGTATCCACGCAGATATTATACTTATTTGTTTATTTATGCACGCAGACAAAAGCAAAGCAGTTTCGGTTTGGGATGAAACCAGTCAAGTCACAATTGAAATGAATGCATCATATATACATGTAAGAAAATATCATTCTCATACCTCGTACTTATGTTGGTCAACCTAAATGTCGTCAAAATAGTCGTCAACAACATATGGAAAGCGCTTTAGTGCTGGGTTTACTTTTATTGCAACCACAGAATGATGGTGAGATTGTATTACATATAGGAGATGTCTTCGGAAACGTTTATTGCTGCCAAAGGTCCGGTTGCAGGAGAAGCGAAGAATTTTTGGATGATGGCAATTACCAGAGATGCACAAGTGATTGTGGATTTAAATAATACAGTAAAGGTGAGTGCAATGGCAATGAAGATGCTCGTGATTATTTAGCTGGACAATTTTTAATGAAGATTGGTTAACACACCATTATAAGCGTACTTACGTAGAATATTTTCACGGAATGTCACTAGATTTGTCCCAACAGGTTTTGGGCTCTAAAACACTGGATTTCGATGATATAAACATTTCAGTTATTGAAACCAAAGACTATTCAACCCACAACCTCACTACTATTTCAACAAAGTGTCCACGCTTTAGAATTGTAAGTTCAATAAGATGTATTAAATATCCATGCTCATTCTGTGCTGTTTTTATAAAGGTTGATCGTCGGATGAGCGTTGTGCAAGTTAAAGGATGGGAAAATGTGGAAGAACCGCCGAAAGAAGTGGATTTTATTAAAATTGTTGAAAGTGTTCAACAAATGAGATCAGAACTGAAATGCAGAAATGTACTGGTGTGCTGCAGGTTGGTCATCACTATTAATGATCTTTTGTTGCATTAAACTTCGTAAATAGTAAAATTTTATTTTCAGCAACGGATGTACAAGAACTGGAACTTTCATTGCTTTGTCCAACATTCTCGATCGCCTAAAAGTTCAAAACCGAGTTGATATTTTTCGAACGGTGAAGGATTTGAGAGACATGAAACCTAACATGGTTAATAATAAGGTATAGGAGTAGTGTTCAGTTGTAGTCTTATACAATCCTGTTTACTTATTGCTTTGCCGCAGGTGTTGTACAACTACTGCTTTTGTAGCACAGTATCTTGAAGAATTCAACGAATATTCCAACTTTAAGTGAATATTTACAGTTTCTACTGTTTAATATCTCCATTATAAGGAACGAAGATGGTCTCACATCGTGTATTATTAATTTGAGGACAACACGCTCACAACCATCGCATTTTTGTAATGTATATATGCTTGCATGGCTGGGCATCGGCACTCATAGGTGGAAATTAAACATTAAAAGAGCGTCGTGTCATTCTCCTACTCACAGTTTTCTCTTACGCTCGCATGTAATGTTCTATTGTTGTGCAAACACTAGCATGCCCCCACATACTACGCAGTAATAAAGTGTTATGTATACATACCTTGTGTTCATGTTTTATCAGATATGTAAGACGCTATTATGACGCCTGCCTGTGCGCTTTTTCGTAAAGCGATTTCCACGATAAACCTTTTTTTAATGGGATAAGTATATGTGCAAGGACTATCCCTTCGTTCTAGACATATCTCAAAAACAGCCCAAAGATGAATGTCTACTTTACTAAAGTTTGGTAACGTCAGGTGAAAGCCATAAGTAAATTTCCCTACCACCCCAAAACATTTTGTATTTGTTGGAGATGCGAAACATTGGTTCATTGAAACATGCATTTTTACAAATCTGCATCGATTATTACAAAATACAGTAAAAACAGAAAAACTATAATTTTTGGGAACTAAAAATCCAACAATGAAGCATCATGGCATTTAACATACAACTAACTTCAAACAGAAAACAAACATTACTCAGAAATCAAAACACAACGCTTCCTCTTTCCCACTCATAACAGTAGCACTCCACACGAGCCCAACTGTATCATCACAAACCGGGCATTCGCTCATAGTGTTCTATAGTGGTGCTTAACCACATGAAAGTACACCTCCCAGGTAAAACGACTTGTGTTTTAACGATAGGTGTTTGCCCACACGGCCAACTGTCCAATTCATACAAGACACGATCCTAAAACTTTCAGCAGTGACGGGCCATGTCTTCAATCCATATCCCTCTCTTCGTTGTCTGAATACACTGTACTTTCCGAGGGTATGCCCGACGACCTGTGGCTCGAAATGTTGCTTGTAGGCCGATATTTTGTCGTTACGTGGAAACGTTACTTTTATTTGTAGAACATAAATTCTCTTCTGCAAATGTTTGCAAACATTAAAATTTTGTTGTTTTCGCAGGGTTTCCAGAAGTATTGGCTATTTTTTGGAAATTATCTCATTTAAACGTGATTATATTTATAAAATGCGAAATGTTACTGATATGTGCTGCTAGCGTTATACACGCACATGTACCGCTCTGATTGTCACCCTTTTATGTAGGCTGTGAAATCGGTGGATGAAGCATTTGCGCCAGAAATACCTCAGTTCAAAAAGTTTCACGACTGCCCCTCTTAATTCCGGATTGCATTAGCTCTGTTTCATTTGGGACAACAACCATAAAGACATTACTAATTTCAAATACAGACGCAAAACTCATCCATATCCGCCCACGAAAATACCACTCAAGAAAACCCGTGTTGTCAAAACACAATTGCATTTTTGCTGCAATGATTTCTGAACTGGTAAATATTAGCATTGGATTACAGCAAATATTTAGAATAAAATATTGACATCGTGGAACATATTGCATGAAATATTACTGCATTCGTGGAACAAATGTAGGTTTTAAATATCATAACATAGGTAATGTAACGATGGGAAGAGAACTGGTTTTCAAAGTGACTTGGTTCTTATTGTGCATTCAACGCAACCTCGTTGCACCAAGCAGTAAGTGAATAGCAATTAATGTTACATACAAAGTATTAACGTATAACTTTTTGAAGACTGCAACCAGCTACCACAGACAGCATTTTGACCATATCTGATGATCTTTTGGATGCGAACACTGCACAGGAGAAATGTGGGTTGATGGGTGGAAATCTTGTGATGACTGATAACCCACAGATTAACACAACTCTGACACAAATGATGACTGATGAATTCACTCAAGGTAAGGTTCACAAATATTCTCTTTAAACTTTAAATTTATCTTTAAACTTTTGATTTCAGGTTTACAGCGTGTTTAGATCTTCTACGATTCCTTAAACTTGACAACATTCGGATACTTTAAGGATCGAAGTGAAAAGTATCACTGGAAAAGTACAAAATCTCTTGGAACCTTGTGGTATCTCGACTTCGACACCACGTAAATATATATTTATTGAAATGCAAATCAGAAGAGTGTGCTTGGGTGCAAAATATTTGGAGTTGATAACTTTGAAAATGAAAGCCAATCAACAGCATTTTAGCTTTGGCTTTCATTTTCAAAGAGTGTGCTTGTTTTTCAACATTTCGTTTCGCCTGAACCCTTTTTACATTTGGGATAAACACAATTTAACTCAAATATCCTTCCTCTCAGAAATTCCATGAAATCGGAAGTAGTTTACTTTTAAAGCGTGTATCTTGAGAGGAACTTGCGGTCAGAACACATTTTCTGGTTATAATAAAAGCGCCGATTAAGAATTTTTATTTGACGGTTGAGAAATTTTATGTTCATCCACAAATTATGCGGTTTACATATTAGTCACTAATATGATGCTTCAATGCTGTTTTGTAAAACAAATCGGCCATTCTGGTATCTAGTATTGGCCCTATTCATACATATACATTCAAACATACTCAACAACTTTAATTTTTGTAAAACCAGTAGTCATTGTTATAATGCAGTTTCATCTTTATTTCGAGCACTCAAATGTATTGTACATTTAAAACTTTAATTCAAGAAACTGAATTGTACAATCGGTGGACACAAAAACAAGAGCAAAATACCGATTTAGAAAGTTCCAACATGAAGCAAAAGATAAAATTAATCATTGAAAATCGTTCAGAGTCACACCAAAGGTACTTGTTTATAGATAGATCTCATTTTACATAGGTGTAATGTTTTTCAATTTTTTTCATCAGTATTTACATCTAATAAAATGTCACGGACAAGTTCTATGGCTCAGGAAAACGTGGAAAACGATAAAATACAGGCATCTTGAAAGGGAGGCGAACGGTATTCCATAAGCGGCATTCTGATGTGCTGCTACATTGTAGCATGAAGCAAATAATTGTAAACTGACGTAACAATTATTGTTGTGTAAAAATTCTACAAATAACTCAAACAAAAATGAAACTTCGATTTGCAGCAGCTGATAACGTTATTGGTAAAAGGTTACATAATGTGTTTATAATGCCACTGTGATAAAGGCGTCCGATATAGAATTGCCATACTTTACCGTCAACAGCTAAAACGGAATCAGCCGAAACGCAGCCACCCACATGGATAACGTCAAAATATTGTGGCGAAGGTTTAGAACTGAAGTAAGTTTTGAAAATAATTTGGAACACAACAATAGAATATCAAAACATACAAGTTAAGGAATTAATCTGATAATGCAATAAAGAAAAGAGCGTTACTTTTTAAATTGTCGTGGTTCATATTATGATTCGTTGCACCAAACAGCAAGGTAAAATGAATTAAATGATATAGACAAAAAAGTCTCGCATCGTTTGTTGCATCAAAGGCAAGACTTTTACAGCTGTCAAAGACTATATAAAGTTGGCGACAAAAAAGTCAAATTGTAAGTCTGCAATGCTGGCAAAAAAAGTTGTAGATGTCGCGGTCAAAACCAGCAGTAAATATGGTTTTTCCTTGACATTGTTGCAACGATCAAACTATTGACATGACTGAAATCAGAACGTGGTATTAATATAACGAATTTGGTATTATTGAAGCGACGCCCTGATGTGTTGCTAAACGTTTGTACGTTAAAGGGACAATGCGTGGGCAACAATCCTACTTGCATGCACTATAGCGATGGAATCAGTTGTTCTTGAACTGAGTTGAATGGGGTCCATAAATACAAAACATTAGGCAATCTTAGGCTTGTAACCAAACTTTATTAATGTTTTTGGGACACAATTAGTTTGTTCAACGAAATGAGTTAGTTCGTGACAACAACGCCAGGTGTATTTTACGTTGCGATTCGCACACATTTTCTGGTTTTGTTAAAAGTGCCGTGACAACCAAAATGTGGAAAGACATTGCGTTAAAACTTTTCGGCGGAGTTAAGTATTTTCATGTTCTTCCCCAAATTATGCGGTTTGCATACTTGCCACTAATAAAATGATGCTCACATGCTGTTGACCATTCTGGTACAGTCTAGTGTTGTCACCATCCATACATATACCTTAACATCATCTTTAATGTTTGTTCGAACAAAAAAGTGTTTTGGTTTGCTAAATGCGTTATTGCTCAAAAAATTGTAATTTGAAGAACGTCGTCGGTACAGTAATATCATACTTGTTATTCGTCAACAACGGTAATGTTGCCTGATGCAACTGAAACGCAACATCAGCCACCCACGAGGTTAACGTACAGGAAGAACTCTGTTGTCAAACATTTTAACAATTCGACTGCATTCTGAACATATTGTTGAGATTGTGGTTTAGAAATGAACAGAGATTTTTAATATTGTCTGGAATAAAACTAAAGCATTAAAAAAGATACAGGTAAATCAAAGCACGTGGTAATAATGGAAAGAGGGCTTCATTTACAGGTGTTGTGGTTCTTATTAGTATTCATTTCACCAAGCAGTAAGTTAGTACAAGTTTAATAAAACATGGAATTCTTTAAGTTGTGATTGCAGGCAACGGCATGACTTTTACAGCTGTAAAGGTAGTATTTTGGTATTATCTGATGATCTTGTGGATGCTAACACTGCACAGGAGAAATGTGGATTAATGGGTGGAAATCTTGTAATGACTGATGACCCACAGATTAACACAACTCTGACTCAAATGATGACTAATAAATACACTCAAGGTAAAGTTCATGTACATTCCTTAATGTAACATGCGTCTAAACTTATGATTTCAGGTTTGCAGAGGGTTTGGATTTTCTACGATTCGGTGGAATTGATAACATTCGGATACTTTATGGATCAGGTTGAGAAGAATCATTGGAAAAGCACAAAATCACTTGGAACCGTCTGGTACATCGACTTCTACAACACGTAAATGCTTTTATTTAATGAAGTATTCAGACAATTCACATTTCTAAGTTACTTTCCAATAATAAATGCTGAAACAAACAAAAAAAAATACAAAGAAAGCGTAACAGATCTCGCAAATATTTTAGTAAACCGACAAATAATTCGGAAGAAATTTACTTTTGTGAAGTGACGATTGATGGGAATCTAAGAAGAAAGTGGCGAGTGAAATCTGGTGGAAACTGCAGGCTTACAAATCCTTGGAATGGTAAACAATAACACTATATGTCAGTCCCATAATGCTATTGTAAAAATACATGTAAGAATAGTTAGAATAAGGTAGAATATACAAATTTGTGTTGCAACAAATTACCCAACACTTACGTTCATTTATATATATGTTTTCAGGCTGGGACTATAAGTTTACTTTATTTGGCCTAAATACCAGAAAACCAGGATATAAGGAGGTTTATGTATATCAAAATAATCGCCACTGGACAAGAATGTTAAGAACTTTTAATGTATCATATGGTGTTTTTGATACCTACATAGGTTCATTTTTCGTACCAGGTAATTTCAAATTTAATGAGTTGTAAGAATAAATGAAGCATTATTATATTGAGTACATTTGTGTAGATATCAAGGTTATGATTGGAGCTCGTTTTAACACTTCACTCAATGGTTGGTATTGGAGCGACGGATCTCCAGCAAACTTCTCTGTTTCCAACGTCACAACTTGTCAGCAGAGAGCGTTGCATTATGGGATCGGATGAGAGCAGTCAAGCGTGAAATGCAGTGGAGAACCAGCTTACTACTCTTGTCAAGTTAAATGTAACGTTTAGTTTTAAACAGTTTGTAACAAATTTTTGTCTGATATTAATCAATCATAAATCGAAAACGCATTATAGTTTTCAAGAAGAAACATTTGACATTGTTTTGTTTTTGGAATTACTGTCATAAATAATTTATTACTCTTTTTTGCGTTGTTGTCTTTGTTTTGAGCACAAGAACACCATTGTTTGGAAAATCAATTCCACCACAGCCATCTAATTTTTTGATCCTCGACAGTTGATGCTTCGGTGAAGGTACTTCCTTGCAATGTTACATCAATCAATATACAATGGAGTGGTTTGGACAAAATAAAGGCCAAACATATTTTGAACCCAGATGTGAGCTTGCACATTATTTTGTACATTTTATAGCAGACGATCAAAATTTAAAATTTTGATAGAAGAACAAGGCAATTTTTTTGCAGGCAAAAGTAAAAATTGATGTAATTCAGCTCGGAATATCAATCTACCATAATTACAGCATCAAATCAGCAACCATCAGAAACCTAAATAAATCGACATTTTACACTTTTAAGGTTTGATTTGAAATAGATTTGTAAACGTAAGTCGAAATCGATTGTGTTTTGTGAAGATCACAGCGATACTCTTTGGAAATATCTCAACAAATCTCCAAACGGAAATAAATATTACCACAAATGAAGAACAAGACATATCTTGCTTTGTATCCTGTAAGGTTTATTTGATGTATGGCTGTGTCGTTGCTTTATTGCCGTATATTGTGTTTGCAGCGACGGCAACATCAGAAATCACAACTCATGGGAAAAGTACAGAATTCAGTTCTATTAATTATACAAATGGTCTAGATGAAGATACTAATCCTCAAAATATCACTGCTGGTTTAGTTGTTGGAATTGTGGTTGTCGTGCTGATTCTTGTGTCAATCGGAACATATATTTTATGGAGAAGGTAAATACAATATTTTAAATTTTCCTGAAAATTTGTGCAACATTTATGTTTAAAATGAGTTATTTTGTGAACAATTAAACGACCTGACATTAATCCGAGCATTGTGTTTGATACAATGAACTGATGTCGCTGATAAAAAAACCATGCCTAATAGAGACCCTGATTTTTATACCCATTTTTGTGTTTGTTTATCACACCGGGATTGAACTGGAGGGCCAGATTCTGCTTTATTGAAATGAGCCAGACAAAAGATAATATTTTTATCATACGGCCGCTATAAACTAAACAAATCAGAAAATAGAACTTGTTTTATAAACACAGCCATGCAAAATGTGTTTGCAATCATTAAATATCTGCTTAATCCTACGCGTTTAAACTATTGTATGGAAACCAGCGCATTTTTCCTGTTTCATTTTGTTTTGCAGACGACCACAGCCTGGAAACTCAACAACAAATGACCTACATGGAAAAGTTGAAGGTAGGTGTATTATCAACTCTGTGTTAATAAGACTATTGCAAGAACAAAAAGTTAGTTTTTGTATCTTTCTTGACTGTTTACAGATATATCAAATCGATACGAAAATATTGAAAGTGTCCCAACATACATGAATGCTGTTCACCACCCACCAGAGGGCGTATACGAAAATTGAAAACACTGGATTTGCACCCAAGATAACTTCTGTTCGAATCTCGGTGCGATCAAAACCTTACAAAGTCAATGTGATTAAGATTTGTTAAGCTAATAACAATATTATGGTTGTTTCTTTCCCAGCATTTTGTTAACAAAGGAAAGCAAAGCGTTTACTGCATTTTATTATATGACTAAAGTGCACTTTTCGTCGCGTTCAATGAATTGAGCCTTGTTTATGTCTAGGAAAAGCAGTTGGTCATACAATTACTGCAAATAGTGAATAAGAATCTGTACAAAACATGGGTTTTGCAACAAAACGCAAAAGTTAAATTAATATTTACAGCATTGCTCTTGCTGACGTCACGCATTACTTGAAGTTACGAAGTTCGGCGGTGCACCACAATCCAAAATCTCAGGGCTATGGCCTCAAAAGTTGTCTATATAACTTTAAAACTTAGTCTAGACGCATTCACACGCGACAAGTAAAGTCTTTGCACATTAGCGTCTCGAGGCACACCGGTTGCGGTTGCATTGGCTTGGAGGCTGCGAAGGTACAAGAATTCATCGAGAATAGAGAGACAATTAACTGAGTATTCAGTTGTTGCCTTGTTGTTTGCTAGCATGTCCGCCTGTTTGGTAAGATGAATTACAGTATTAGCCCAAGTATACGCATTGTTATCTGCTAAGACCAAGCCAAATTCCTGCCACCCACATAATATATATGGCAGCAGCACTGCGCTTTAACAGCGAAGCGTTTATTGCATTTTTTCACTTGACTGAAGTTCACTTCTTACCGCGTTCAATCAACCAAACCTTGTATGCATTATGGAAATTCAGTTGGTCATACAATAACTGCAAATAGTAAATAAGAACCCTTTAGAAAACATGGGTTTTGCAAGAAAAAGTACAACTTAAATTAATGATTATAGCTGTCTGCCCTTTTCTTCCTGATGTCACAATTTACTAAAAGTTGCAAAATTCGGCGCTACACAACAACCTACTATCTAAAAGCTATGGCGTCATAAGTTGTCTAAAATATATGTTGATTTTAAAGCTTTAAGTACTAGTCTAGTCGCATTTAAAAGCGATACACCAAGTATATGGTCTTTGCACATTAGCGTTTGGAGCTAAACCGGCTGCGGTTTATTGACGTAGAGGTTGGAATGCATCTCGAGTAGAGAGACAATTAACTGAGTCTCCAGTTGTTGCCTTGTTGTTTGGTAACATGTCTGTTTATTTGGAAAGATGAATCACAATATTAGCCCAAGTATACACATTGCTATCGGCTAAGCCTATGTCATATTTCCTACCACCCACATAGTCTATATGTAAGCAACATTTGTATTTCTTGGGCTAATATTGTGATTCATCTTTCCAAATAAACAGACATGTTACCAAACAACAAGGCAACAACTGAATACTCAGTTAATTGTCTCTCTACTCGAGATGCATTCCAACCTCTACGTCAATAAACCGCAGCCGGTTTTTACATTGGTATTTCTCTAAAGTTTGATCTGTTAATGGCAACCAACTAATACAGATTTAAAACGCGTATGGATTTTCCATGATTTTAGGGGTGCAGATATTATTTTAATGAAAATGCAGTCGGTAATTATTGGAAAAATACAAAATCACTTGGAATTTTGTCGTATCTTGACTTTGATACAAGGTGAGTAAACACTTCACGCTAATTAACAATCGATTGCAGACATGTTGTTGAGTTTTGGCATGGTTTGTTGTATTGAGAGCTACACTTTTTGTTTGTCTTTTCATGCAAAAAACATTTCAGAAAACCTGAAAACACATCAGAACGAGTCTATTTTTGCCAAGCATTATTCGAAAATAATTCTCGAAGAAAAAAATGGCAAGTGAGAGTAGGTGCAAATTGTCAAGTGGGAGTAAAGAAAGAACCAGGATGGAATGGTGAGCGAAATGTAACTTGATTCATTGGCGGAGCGTTAAGTTAGACAACCACCAAACGGGAAAGGAAAAAAAATTAAAAACGATCAAGTGTCTTCCAAACGCCACCACATCGAAACCTATCAAGAACACCAAACTGGAATGGTTGTTAGCAAGATAAATCATCCATAAAATAACTTTATATTTCGATGTTTAGTGTGGGAAAAAAATTTCTTTAATTGTTTTCGATATGGTGGCATTTGGAAGAAACTGGTTTGTTTTTCATTTTTATTGTATTAAAATGTACGGTTTTTTTGTTTCATGCAGGTTGGGACTACCAGTTTAGCTTAACTGCTCGCAGCACCTCAGTACCAGGTTACAAGCAAATATATATGTATCAATATGATGGCCTGTGGGGAACTATGTTAAGAAATGTCAAAAAAACCTACCGTCCGTATCAAACTTATGTGGGATCATTCTTCGTACCAGGTATTTTTCCTTCCTATTTCATGAAACTATGAAAAAGAGACTTCTGCCCTTTTTTTGGAAAACGGTGATACGAATCAATTTTTCTTATTTCATTAAGCTGTGTAAAAAACGCTTTTGTTTAACTGTGCAAAAATGAATATGAAGTCCATTGCATGGGTCTAGTGTACAATTGTACGTACCTATGTTCTAAATATCGGGGAAAACCCAAATTAGGTCACAATGAAGGGGGAGGGGGTAAAGTCATGACGTCGCACCAAAAATTACGTCGCTGTGACGTCACTAACCGAAGATATGCAACGACGACAAACCTCTGAGAAACTTGAAATTGGGTACGATCAACCACAAGGGTGTGTAAACCAATATATGAAAAAAAGGCAACACAGGTTAACGCGTTCTAGCGCCGTTAGCGGCAAACAAGTTCAAAAGTATACATCCATACGTATTAATCAATGAGACGACACACAAACTTGAAATTTGGTACACAAAACAAACTTTTGTTTGGGACGAAACAATTACATTTTAAGTCGATTTTAATCGGTTCTCGAATATTATAAAGAAGATCCCCTCCTCGAGCCTATTTTCAACAGAATCCAACAAAAAAGGTCCCATAGTGCACAATTGTACGTAACCATGAAGGAAACATCGCAGGGACTTGAAATTTGGTACATACATTCAAAAGGGTATCTACACCTACATACTAAACATAGCCCGATATCACTTCATTAACCCTCTCTTAATCGACGACAAATTTTTCTTTGTGTCGTAACAATTACATTTAATGTCGCTTTCAATCAGTTCTCGAATATTTTAAAGAAGAGGCCCTTTCTTGACAATCGAGCCCTCTCAACCAAATCCAACAAGTATTTCTCTTGGGAATTGTTAAAACCTAGCTAATTTTGCGCTCAGTAGGCGCGTTGGTCGTTCATGCCCTGTGTAAAAAGTTGTTGCACGACTGTCATTTGCTGTACTTTTTTTTAAATGACTTGAAATTTTCAACAAGTTAACAAAAATGAATATGGAGATGACATGTCGAAACAGTTTTCGTTTATCGAATATTGAACCACGTAGTTAATACCGTGGCGCGTTTTGCACGCAGTATGCGCGTTGGTCGTACCCAATGTAAAAAGAGGTTGCACGATTGTCATTTGCTGTGTTTTCCTTCAAATGACTTGAAATATTTCAACAATTTAACTAGAAAGCAGATATTTAGAACATACGTACGTACAATTGTACACTAGACCCCATATTTTAAATATCGAGTTTGTAGTCAGGTTCGCATACTCTCTGCAAGCTTATAGAAAAAAGGACATACATAGGCGGGTCGCAAAATTTAACCATAGCTTGCGAACGACAGAATATAAATTTTTCCAATGTTGCTGCCTATAACAAAATAACTCCTTCAATCATCCTTCATCCAACTGATCAAACAAGCAAAACAAAACGTGTGAACAAACGCTTTTGATCAGATATTAATGTATTGATCGGGGCTCATTTTTACACTTCACTCAATGGTTGGTATTGGAGCGACGGATCTCCAGCAAACTTCTCTGTTTCCAACGTCACAACTTGTCAACAGAGAGCGTTGCATTATGGGATGGGGTGGGAGCAGTCAAGCGTGAACTGTAGTGGAGAACCTGCTTACTACGCTTGTCAATTTAAATGTAATGATCAGTTTTAATCAGTATCGATTTTTTTCTGATATTTATCATAAAGCGAAAAACGCGTTATATAGTTTTTTGGAAGAATCTACCATAAAATGTTTTTTTTTTAATTATCTTGTTAGATAGCAACATTAGTATTTTAGTTGTGTAGTTGTCTTTGTATCAAGCACAAGAATACCGTTTTTGGAGAAATCCTTCTCATTGTGACAATCAAATTTTTTTTCCTGGACAGTGTTGCTTCGGCGAAGGTACTTCCTTGCAATGTCACATCAATCAATGTAGAATGGAGTGGTTTGGACAAAATAATGGACTACCAATTATTCAAACCAGATGTAAGTTTACCTTCCCACAATTATTTTGCAGGTTGTATGGCAAATGAACAAAATATACTCAAAATAAATAAGTACAAACACGGGAATATATTTTCATGCTTTGCAGCCAGAAGTTAAAATTTATGTAACTCAACGCGGAATATCAACCTACCGTAATTACAGCATCAAATCAACAACCATCAAAAACCTTAATAAATCGACATTTTACTCTTTTCAGGTTTGAATTAAAATAGGTTTGTTGAACTGTAAGTCAAATTTAGATGTCTACAGGTTACAGCGAATCTATCTGGAAATATCACAGCAAATCTCCGAACGACAGTAAATGTTACAACAAATGAAGAACAAGACAAATCATGTTTTTTGACCTGTAAGGTTTAATTGATGTATGACTGTGTCGTTGCTTTATTGCCGTATACTATGTTTGCAGCAAAGGCAACACCAGAAAGCACAACTGCAGAAAAACCTGCAGAATTCAGTTATAGCAACCCTATAAATGGTTTCGATAAAGATACTAATTCTCAAAGTTTCACTGTTGGATTACCAGGGAGAATTCTGGTAGGCGTGTTGATTCTTGCATCAATCGGAACATATGTTTTATGGAGAAGGTAAACGCTCTGACATTAATCCTTTAATCGAGCATTGTGTTTCATGCTATAATAATAACAACAACAAACCGGTGTCGCTGGTATTAAAACGAGGCCTAATGGAATGTCCGATTCTGCTAAATTGAAATGAGACAGAGTATAGTTTTATGCAAATAAGTTGGTGCTTAATACAAGTTGCAGTCAAAGGGTTAAACTATTGATTGCCAACCAGAGCATTTTTCCTGTTTCGTTTTGTTTTGCAGACGACCAAACATTGGAAACTCATCAATAAATGACCTACATGAGAACGTTGGCGGTAGGTGTGTTATCAAGTCTGTGTTAATAAGACTATTGTAAGGAGATGCATATTTGCAAACAACAAAGTTTGTTTTGTCGTTTTCTAATCTTAATAAATTGTTTACAGATCCATCAAATCAATACCAAAATATTGAAACTGTCCCAACATACATGAATGTTGTACACCACCCACCAGAGGGCGTATACGAAAATTGAACCACTGTATTACTACCCAAGATAACTTATGTTCGAATCCGATGCGATCAAAATCAAAGAATTTAGTAGTTGCGCATGTGTATCTGTATTTGGAAAATATGATTTTTGTATAAACCAATCGATGTTTAGTTGCATTAGTTTTGACAAACAAAGTTTCTGTCTGTGATAAAAAAACAATAAGTTTTCTTGAAATTAAGTTTTGTTGTGCAGATGTCAATATTTCGATTGTCTTCTTTCCCGGTATTTTGTAGACTCTAACAAACAGAAGAAAGCATTTAACGCATTTTATTACTTGACTGAAGTGCACTTTTCACCGCGTTCAATAAATTGCGCCTTATGTATCATGGAAATACAGTTGCTCATACAATTGCCCCAATTAGTGAATAAGAACCTGCACAATACATCGATTTTGCAAGAATAAATAAAAGGTAAATTATTGTGTAGAGCAGTGTTACGAAGTTCGGCGGTACACAACAATCTACTATCTAAAGGCTATGGCGTCATAAGTTTTCTAAATATATGCTTTCGAGGCTCACCAGCTGCGTTGCATTGGCTTGGAGGCTACAAAAGTAGCTTATCTCGAGTAGGGAGACAATTAACTGAGGTTTCAGTTGCTGCCTTGTTGTTTGATAGCATGTCTGATTATTTGGAAAGACGAATCACAATATTAGCACAAGTATACGCATTGCTATCCGCTAAGTCTATGTCATATTTAATACCACCCACATGGTCTATATGCCAGCAACAGTGCGCTATAACTGGTAACAGTCTTTATCGTAACTTGACGAGTTTGGGAATTGACAGCAAATTTGGGAATGGATAGTTTTTATCAGGTTTCTCATAACCTAGCGTATGAGCAGTTTAAACAAATAAATACAAGCTACAGAGGCTGTTTTAATTGTACTGCTCACTCTAAAGGTAGTACGCATTATATTGTTGGTCTGATTCACAAAAGAATATTGTCCGTTTAGGTAATGAGAAATGTTGTTAAATGTTGTATCCACACAAAAGTGGTTAATTATATTCCTTCAGCTCCTGACTTTACCAAATGGTAGGTAATTATTTATTACTGAGTATTTGATTAATTTACTTTAGTTACTTTACTTCTGACAGTGTACAGTAAAACCATCAAAGCAGTAAACGACAGTATTTTGGTATTATCTGATGATCTTGTGGATGCGAACACTGCACAGGAGAAATGTGGGTTGATGGGTGGAAATCTTGTAATGACTGATGACCCGCAGATTAACACAACTCTGATACAAATTTTGACTGATAAATATGCGCATGGTAATTTTTTACAGCTAATTTTTGATTTCCCAGCAGTTTTGTCTGTTAACGGCAACCCAACTAACACAGGTTTAAAACGACTATGGATTTTCCATGACTTTACGGGTACACATATATTTGGATATTATTTTGATGAAAATGCAGTGGGCAATTATTGGAAAAGTACAAAATCACTTGGAATTCTGTCGTATCTTGATTTTGATACAAGGTGAGTAAACATTTCACGCCAACGAACAATCGATTGCATATCAAACATTCTGTTGAGTTTTGGCATGGTTTGTTGTAGGGGGCGGTTTCAAATAACCAATTGAGGTTTCTACCGTCCCTTCATCTAATCCCAACTGGATCATTTATTGTGTTTTACTGTTCCGCATTTTATTTCTCGGATTATGATGTAAATAAACTGAATTGAAATTGTATTAAAAACTATATTTTATGTTTGTCTTTTCATGCGAGAAACATTTTAGAAAACCTAGAAACGAATCAGAACGAGTCTATTTTTGCTACGCATATTCCGAAAGTCATTCCCAAAAAAGAAAATGGCAAATAAAAGTAGGTGCAAATTGTCAAGTTGGAGTACCGAGTCAACCAGGATGGAATGGTGAGCGAAATGTAACTTATTTCATTGGCGCAACTTTAAGTTAGACAACCACCAAACGGGAACGTAAAAAATCAAAAACGATCAAGTGTCTTCCAAATGCCACCACATCGAAAACTATCAAGAACACCAAACGGTAACGGTTGTTTGCAAGATAAATCATCCATAAAATTACTTTATATTTCGATGATCAGTGTGGGAAAAAAATTCTTCAGTAGTTTTCGATATGGTGTCTTTTGGAAGAAACTGGTTTGTTTTTCATTATTGTTGTATTGAACATGTACGGTTTCTTTCTTCCATGCAGGTTGGGATTACAAGTTTAACTTAACAGCTCGCAACACCTCAGGACCAGGTTACAAGCTGATATATATGTATCAATATGACGGTGTGTGGGCAGCTATGTTAAGAAGTGTGAAGAAACCTTACGGTTCGTATCAAACTTACGAGGGATCATTCTTCGTACCAGGTAATCTTTCTTCTCTGTTCATTGTACTCTAACAAATAGGTTTCTGTTTAACTGTGTAAAATGAAAATATGAAGTCCATTGTAAAACCAATGATAGCAACGAAGAATATTTTGCAACAATATACGTTGTTTATTTGTCGAGTTTGTGCTCTTGGCCACATTCTGTGCCAAGCTTATAAAAAAAGACCGACTACATTTTGCCGCAAGTCGCACAACCTGATATAAATCAGTCTTTCGTTACCGATTATCAATTTTTTTTTCTTGTTTTTTTATTTTACTCAAATCAATCATCATTTAACCAACCGGGAAAACGAAAAACACCAGAACAAATTACTTCTTTTAGATATCAATGTTATGATCGGAGCTCGCTTTAACACTTCACTCAATGGTTGGTATTGGAGCGACGGATCTCCAGCAAACTTCTCTGTTACCAACGTCACAACTTGTCAGCAGAGAGCGTTGCATTATGGGATCGGATGGGAGCAGTCAAGCGTTAAGTGCAGTGGAGAACCTGCCTACTACGCTTGTCAAGTTAAATGTAACGTTTAGTTTTTAATAGTTTGTATCAAAATTTTATCTGATTATATAATTTTCAAAATACTGATAATTGTTTTGTTTTGGAATTATCGTTACAAATCATTTGCTACACTTGTTTTTTCTGCGTAGTTGTCTTTGTTTTAAACACAAGAATACCATTATTTGGGTAATCTATTCCAATACAGTCATCTAATTTTTTGTCCTCGACAGTTGTTGCTTCGGCGAAGGTACTTCCTTGCAATGTTACATCAATCAATATACAATGGAGTGGTTTGGACAACATAATTGCCCACCAATTCTTCAAACCAGATGTAAGTTTGCCTTCCCACATTTTTGTTACGGCTTGTATGGCAGACGATGAAAATACACCCAAAAGAAATGAGTACAAGACAAGAATATCTTTTTATGCTTTGCAGCCAAAAGTAAAAATTTATGTAACTCAACTCGGCAGATCAATCTACCATAATTACAACATCAAATCAACAACCATCAGCAACCTAAATAAATCGACATTTTACTCTTTTCAGGTTTGAGTGGAACTTGGTTGGTAAAACTATATGTTGAGTTTGGCTGTTTCTTTTTAGATTACAGCGATGCTCACTGGAAATATCACAGCAAATCTCCAAACGAAAATAAATGTTACAACAAATGAAGAAGAAGACAAATCATGTGTTTTGATCAGTCATAGCAACCCTATAAATGGTTTCGATAAAGATGCTAATTCTCAAAGTCTCACTGTTGGATTAGCAGTGGGAATTGTGGTAGGCGTGTTGATTCTTGTGTCAATCGGATCATATGTTTTATGGAGAAGGTAAATGGAATGTCACTACTTGAAATTTTACTGGAAAGTTTGCGTTTCGTTTCGTTTTGCAGACGACCAAATGCTGGAAATTCGTCAATAAATGGCCTACATGAGAACGTTGGCGGTAGGTGTATTATTAAGTCTGTGTTAATAAAACTTTTGTAAGGAGATGCATATGTTACGGAATTATTTCGGCAGCTTTGCAATTAAGCGGTTAGATGTTTTTGGGTGGCGATATTATCCCTCAATTAACCCTTCTACCTAATTCGGTACTTTGCACAAAACTGCCTCCCTAATTCTGATACTGCCCAGAACCCTGCAATAACGGCTCACCACAAAGCCAAAGTAACCCAGGCTGATTTAACTTATTGGACGTCATGTTCAACTTTAAAACGAATAAAAACAGTACAAAATGCCACTGGCCAAGATCTCAATAATCCACAACACCGTAAAAGACATGCTCACTATACGACGCCCAGAAGAAGACTCGCTAGATTTAGGGAAATCCTTCGCTACACCACAATCACCAACCAATCAGGATGCGCCTTCTCGACACGCGGCACATCCGGGGCATAAGCGGAGCGTAAAATAATAGGAGAGGGGAGACGAAAGTAATAAAATAGTGTGGTGAAAGTGAAGTGAGAGACTTAAAAGCGATATACGTGCGTAAAACAACATAATAAATAAGTGGTAACAACGAAAGAAAACAGTGAAATTACAAGGTGCCACCAAGAAAGGTGAAAACAATGAAATACATACAATAACTAACAAAAGTGAAAGATGACGTGAAGGAAAGAAAGTTCGTAACACTCCCCCCAACCCAAGAATTGTCCTACTCCTGTTGGACATTGGTCTACACGTGTGTCTCCGACGAGAATCGAACTGGCCGGCGTCGGGTCCGTGTAGACCTTCTGCATCCGCCCGAATTATCCGGTGAACTCGATACCTCTCCATTGTCCAGGCCGTCGCGTAACTGGTCGATCTCCACTCCGTAAGATCGTCTTGAATCTTCTCGGAGGGATCCCAATAAATCTGCCGGAAGGCGCAACGGTCGGCCGGTCAGAAGGGTGTGCGGAGCTTCTCCCGTTGCTTCATGGGCGCTTGCGTTGTAAGCCGCGACTACTCCTGGCAACGCCTCGTCCCATCGTCGTTCGTCTTTCTGTATGTAATTTCTTATCATTGTTATTACGGTCTTATTATTGAATTCGACACCGCCTTATCCGGGCGCGTGATATGACGTAGTACGGCTTTTCTTACAGCCCATCAGGCGCAACAGCTCGGAAAACAGGTGACTTTCAAAATTTGTCCCTCTATCCTATCGGAATGGACCGTTTCCGGGACGCCGTGCACCGTAAACCAATTGCGGTAAAGCAAGCTAGCGGTCTCATTTGCGGTTTGTTGTCGCATCGGCCACGCTCTAACGTATTTTGTGAAAAGGTCGCAGGCTACCAGTATAAATTGGTAACCCGAACGGGTAAGTGGTAGTGGCCCAATAACATCTACTTCAATCCTTTGCATGGGTTTATCCTCATGCGAAGGTATAAGCGGCGCTTGAAAATGTTGCGTTGGCTTTTTGTTGTATTGGCACGTTATACAGTTGCGACAAAATGTCTCGACAGATTCGTGCCATTTATGCCAATAAAACCGCTCGGAAACTTTTGCTAAAGTTTTGGCAATGCCCAAATGTCCCCCTCCATGTACATCATCATGTAAGCTGGACGTCGCTTCCCAGACCAGGCTTGTCGGCAAAACGATTTTTAAATCATCCTCCCAAGAGGAGTTTCCGCGGCAACAAAGAATGTTCGCCTTCAGTAACAAGCCACTATAACGGGACCAGTAGTGGCGAATCGCGGCGGATTCTCGCTTGACCGCTTTAAATTTCGGGCGTATACCTCTCTTGACCCATTCTCTTACGGCAGCTAGCTCCGGGTTGTTACTCTGCCACTCCAGCAGCTCGTTCTGTTCATATCCGATGGTTGCTTTTAAGTCCACGGCGTTAACCTGTTCAATCCCTCGGCCTTCATCCGCTATCTTGTATGGACATTCTGGATCATCCTCCAGGGAGTCTAGACGGGAAAGTGCGTCCGCGTTACGGTGTTTGCTTCCCTCCCTGTGATGTATATCAAAATCGTAGGCGGAGAGATGTTCGACCCAGCGCGCGCATTGCCCGTATAATTCTTTTGACTTCCACAGCCACCTCAACGAGGAATGGTCAGTCCGTAACATAAATTTTTGACCAAGGAGATAGCAACGGTAAAGCTTGGTCGCAAATATTACGGCGAGCAGCTCTTTTCGCGTGGCCGAGTAGTTGCGCTCTGACCTATTTAGGGTACGGCTGCCATAAGCCACAACACACTCCTTACCATCAACTTCCTGGGAAAGGACGCATCCCACGGCAGTATCGGATGCGTCCGTGTCAAGTATGAATGACTTATTGAAGTTAGGGTAGCAAAGGATCGGAGCGGTCGTAAGGTACCGTTTCAACTGAGCGAAGGCCTCCTGGCATTGGTCGTCCCACTGGAACCGCTTTCCTTTTTCTGTCTGCCTGTGGAGAGGACCTGCGATCTTCGCATAGTCACGAATAAATTTGCGATAGTAAGATGTTAGGCCTAAAAACTGCCGGATCTCCTTCACATGACGCGGTGTTGGCCATTCGGAAACCGACTGTACTTTGTTGGGGTCGCATCGTATTCCGTCCTTCGACAACACGTGACCTAAAAAAGCCACCTCCTCTTTGAAAAGCGAACACTTAGACGGCTTTAACGTCAGTCCCGCGGTTTGAATTCTCTCTAGGACGTCAGCTAGTCGATTTAAGTGTTGCTCGAAAGTATTGGAGGCACCCCGCCACTCGATCCCGCTTAATACCATGCGCATTAAGCGTTGAAAGGTCGCTGCCGAATTGCATAGACCCATAGGCATTACTTTAAATTCAAACAGGCCGACGTGACTGGTAAACGCAGTTTTCTCTTGAGAAGAGGCATCCATAGCGACCTGCCAATAGCCAGATTTCAGGTCTAGCGTAGAAAAATACGCCGCGTTCGACATTTGGTCTAGGCTGTCATCTATCCGGGGGATCGGGTAACTGTTCTTTTTAGTTAGCTCGTTTAGCTTGCGGTAATCGACACAAAAACGAGTCTCACCGGATTTCTTTCGAACCAACACGATCGGACTGCTCCACGGCGATTTAGACGGCCGAATCAGTCCTTGTTTGTCCATTTCTGCCAAAATCTCTTCCACGTTTGCCTTGTTGTGGTGGGGCATGCGGCGGGGCGGCTGTCGCACTGGAGCGTTATTTCCTGTGTCGATCACGTGACGCACCACGTCCGTGCGTCCAAGGTCAACGTCAGATGTGGAGAAGGCGTCCTGGTTGGCGCGAAGAAGGGCAAACAGCTTTCCTCTTTGTTCTTCAGTTAGGTGGTTTCCGATCTGGGCTTGCTCTATAATGCACTTAAACGGGTCACGGTTATCCGCTGTTTCGTGTGGTGACACCGAACAAATTTCTGCGCAGCCGCCAAAACAATCCGGGTGTTTACATTTCGCCGACGATCCATCGACTACCACACATGCGCCAGACATTGGACATTCGACATTGCCAAAGGCATAAACAGGCGATGCCTGGGCGATCCTTGACCCGCTTGGTATTTCTACCGCTTCGTACCCCAAATTCGCGACATAGACCCCAACAGTGTTACTCTGCGCCATCGTTATACTCGTAGCCGTCAACAACCCATATTTTTCCACAAACCCGTCTATCTTCTCAGTTAGAAAAGGGGTTTCCCCGGTGTGCGGCTTTTGGCAAAAGTTTGCTGTTACACATACCTCGGTAAACGCGGGAATGGTGACATCGTCGACGACGTACACCTCGGAAGGTTGTGGCAACGGCACCGGAGAATGCGAGAGTGGCACGCTTGCATCCCCCGCTGTTAGCACGTTGGCTTCGTAGCAGATCTGGCATTTGTTTGACTGGAGGAAATCTAATCCTAGAATAAGGTCGTGCGAAACTCGCGTGAGTCATCAATCCTCCCACTCGGAGGGGAAGCTCGACGCAGCCTTTTACCGCCAATTGCTGTCCGCCGGCCCCGACTAAGTTCTTCTTTGAGCACCTGTTTACCTGGTCGTGCTGCTCGGCGCTTAAGGAATGCCACTTTAGGGTATTAATAAAGCAGACACTGGAGCCGGTGTTCAACAATGCACACATTCTCGTCCGGCCGACCAGTAAGTTGACAAACCGCAACGGCGCTGCTGGTGTAGTGGGTTTTTCACCGACTTTGGCGCCAAACATTTGGGTGCATCTCGAGCTATACGTTTTTGGTCGAAGTGACATTTTATCTCCGGTGCACGACGAATCGATCTGAAAAACGAAGGTGTACGTGGTATGTTTTGACGTCTCGTGTTGACGTCCCTTGTGCGCATACCCGTGTGCGGGCAGTCGCGCCGCATATGGCCAAGTCCACCGCAACCATAGCAAGTCCGTTCTCGCACGTTGTTGTATTGTGGTCGTTCGCGCTTTATGGCATCCACTTGAGCTTGTAACTTCGATAAGGTGTCCTCGAATTGTGCGTTCTTTTCCTTGGAACGTTTCTCCATGTCTTCTAACTTTTTTAGTACTAATCCCATCTCTGATGCTTTTGTGTTTACTGCAGCGACTTGGACAAAGCTCGGTGTTTGTGTATTGACAACGACTTGAGCTGCGGCTCTGAATGATCGCTCATATTTGATGGTATTCGGGATAGTGTCCGCGAGGCGCCGGTCTTGCAAGCCTTGCAGTAAGGTAATGTATAGAACCTCATTTTTAAGGGCCGCGTCAGCGGAGTTGCTGTAGGCACCATCGCCCAGTGTCTGTAGGGCGTAAACAAATTCACGTGCTGATTCGCCAGGTAATTGCACGCGCCTTATCAGCTCGGCGCGTTGACGCTCTGCGTGTTGACCAGTACCCCTTTGGCGCAATGCGCGTTCTTTGAGGTCCTTGTAGGAAACCTCGAACAAGTTTGCGTCTTTTTCTTGTATTGTCCATTTCAAGTCGTTGTCAATGCTTGCCAGGAACAGGTGTCGTTTCATTTTTTCTGAGGCCTCGACGCTCGTACAATATGACTCAAATACATTAAAATACTGTCCTAGGTCACCTCCCGGCCGTAAAGGCTGAGGTTGCATTAAAACATTAAAAGCCATTGTTAAGAAAAACCAACCTTTAAAATATCATAAAACCAAAATACACGTAGGGAGTCTTCCCAGTAAAACCAGCCGGGTGTGGTGACAGGGTCCTGGCGTGCTCGCCAAGTTGTTACGGAATTATTTCGGCAGCTTTGCAAATAAGCGGTTAGTTGTTTTTGGGTGGCAATGTTTTCCCTCAATTAACCCTTCTACCTAATTCGGTACTTTGCACAAAACTGCCTCCCTAATTCTGATACTGCCCAGAACCCTGCAATAACGGCTCACCACAAAGCCAAAGTAACCCAGGCTGATTTAACTTATTGGACGTCGTGTTCAACTATAAAACGAATAAAAACAGTACAAAATGCCACTGGCCAAGATTTCAATAATCCACAACACCGTAAAAGAGATGCTCACCACACGACGCCCAGAAGAAGACTCGCTAGATTTAGGGAAATCCTTCGCTACACCACAATCACCAACCAATCAGGATGCGCCTTCTCGACACGCGGCACATCCGGGGCATAAGCGGAGCGTAAAATAATAGGAGAGGGGAGACGAAAGTAATAAAATAGTGTGGTGAAAGTGAAGTGAGAGACTTAAAAGCGATATACGTGCGTAAAACAATATAATAAATAAGTGGTAACAACGAAAGAAAACAGTGAAATTACAAGGTGCCAGCAAGAAAGGTGAAAACAATGAAATACATACAATAATTAACAAAAGTGAAAGGTGACGTGAAGGAAAGAAAATTCGTAACAAATATTTGCAAACAACTTTTTTGCATCTTTCTCAACTTATTAAATTGTTTACAGATACATCAAATCAATACGAAAATATCGATACTGCCCCAACATACATGACTGTTGTTCACCACCCACCAGAGGGCGTATACGAAAATTAAATCACTGTATTACTACCCAAGATAATCTATGTTCGAATCCCGGTGCGATCAAAATCAATGAATTTGGTAGTTGTACATCTGTATCTGTGTTTGGAAAATATGATGTTTGTATAAACCAATCGATGTTTAGTTGCATTAGTTTTGACAAACAAAGTTTGTATCTGTGATAAAAAAATAATAAGTTATCTTGTAATTAAGTTTTGTTCACTAATTGCGCCTCATGTATCATGGAAATACAGTTGCTCATACAATTGCCGCAATTAGTGAATAAGATCCTGCACAATACGTCGAATTTGCAAGAATAAATAATAGTTAAATTATTGTGTAGAGCAGTGTTACGAAGTTCGGCGGTACACAACAATCTACTATCTAAAAGCTATAGCGTCATAAGTTTTCTAAATATATGCTGATTTTAAAGCTTTTATATTAGTCTAGTCGCATTTACAAGCGATACATCAAGTGTACTCTTTGAATATCAGCGTTTCGAGGCTCACCAGCTGCGTTGCATTGGCTTGGAGGCTACAAAAGTAGCTCATCTCCAGCAGGGAGACAATTAACTGAGTATTCAGTTGCTGCCTTGTTGTTTGATAGCATGTCTGATTGTTTGGTATGATGAATCACAATATTAGCATAAGTATACGCATTGCTATCCGCTAGTTCTATGTCATATTTCTTACCACCTACATGGTCTCTATGCCAGCAACACTGCGCTATAACTGGTAACAGTCTTTATGGTCACTTGACGAGTTTGGGAATCGACAGCAAATTCGGGAATTGATAGTTTTTATCGGGTTTCTTATAACCTAGCGTATGAGCAGTTTAAACAAATAAATACAAGCTACAGAGGCTGTTTTAATTGTACTGTTTACTCTAAAGGTAGTACGCATTATATTGTTGGTCTGATTCACAAAACAATATTGTCCGTTCAAGTAATGAGAAATGTTTTGAATGTTGTATCCAAACAAATGTGGTTTATTATGTTCCTTCAGCTCCTGACAGTACCAAACGGTAGGTAATTATTTATCACTGAGTATTTGATTATTTTATAGTTTAATTGCATCTGACAGTGCGCAGTCAAACCATCAAAGCAGTAAAGGACAGTATTTTGATATTATCTGATGATCTTGTGGATGCGAACACTGCACAGGAGAAATGTGGGTTGATGGGTGGAAATCTTGTAATGACTGATGACCCACAGATTAATACAACTCTGGCACAACTTTTAACCGATAAATATACAAATGGTAATTTTTTACAGCTTATTTATAATATCCCAGCAGTTTGGTCTCTGAACGGCAACCAACTAACACAGGTTTAAAACGACTATGGATTTTCCATGATTTTACGGGTACAGATATATTTGGATATTATTTTAATGAAAATGCAGTGGGCAATTATTGGAAAAGTACAAAATTACTTGGAATTTTGTCGTATCTTGATTTTGATACTAGGTGAGTAAACATTTCACGCCAACGAACAATCGATTGCATATCAAACATTCTGTTGAGTTTTGGCATGGTTTGTTGTATTAAAAACTATATTTAAAACCTTACGGTTCGTATCAAACTTATGTGGGATCATTCTTCGTACCAGGTAATCTTTCTTCCCTATTCATTGTACTATAACAAATAGGTTTCTGTTTAACTGTGTAAAAGGGTAATATGATGTACATTGTAAAACCAATGAAAGCAACGAAGATTATTTTGCAACAATATACGTAGTTTATTTTTTTGTGCTCTTGGCCACATTCGTTGTCAAGCTTAAAATAAAGACCGACTACATTTTGCCGCAAGTCGCACACCCTGATATGAATCAGTCTTTCGTTACCGATTATAAATTTTTTTTTTCGTTTTTATTATACTCAAATCAATCATCATTTAACCAACCGGGAAAACGAAAAACACCAGAGCAAATTACTTGTTGTAGATATCAATGTTCTAATCGGAGCTCGTTTTAACACTTCACTCAATGGTTGGTATTGGAGCGACGGATCTCCAGCAAACTTCTCTGTTACCAACGTCACAACTTGTCAGCAGAAAGCGTTGCATTATGGGATCGGATGGGAACAATCAAGCGTTAAGTGTAGTGGGGAACCTGCTTACTACGCTTGTCAAGTTAAATATAAGTTTTAATTTTAAACAGTTTGTGTCAAATTTTTGTCTGATATTAATCAATCATCAATCGAAAACGCTTTCTAGTTTTCAAGAAGAAACATTTGACATTGTTTTGTTTTTGGAATTACCGTCATAAAAAATATATTACTCTTTTTTGCGTTGTTGTCTTTGTTTTAAGCACAAGAATACCATTATTTGGGTAATCTATTCCAACACAGTCATCTAATTTTTTGATCCTCGACAGTTGTTGCTTCGGCGAATCCTTGCAATGTTACATCAATCAATATACAATGGAGTGGTTTGGACAAAATAATTGCCAATCACATTTTTAACCCAGATGTAAGTTCACTCATTTATTTTGTTCATTTTATAGTAGGCGATCAAACTAAAAACTCTCGATAGAAGGACAGGGCAATTTTTTTGCAAGCAAAAGTCAAAGTTGAAGTTGTTCAGCTTGGAATATCAATCTACCGTAATTACAACATCAAATCAACAACCATCAGCAACCTAAATAAATCGACATTTTACTCTTTCCAGGTTTGAGTGGAACTTGGTTGGTAAAACTATATGTTGAGTTTGGCTGTCTCTTTTTAGATTACAGCGATGCTCACTGGAAATATCACAGCAAATCTCCAAACGAAAATAAATATTACGACAATTGAAGAAGAAGACAAATCATGTTTTTTTACCTGTAAGGTGTTATGTATGGTATGGCTGTGTTATTGCTTTATTGCCGTATATTGTGTTTGCAGCGACGGCAACATCAGAAATCACAACTCATGGGAAAACCACAGTATTTAGTTCTATTAATTATGCGAATGGTTTAGATGAAGATACTCATCCCCAAAATATCACTGCTGGTTTAGTTGTGGGAATTGTGGTTGGCGTGCTGATTCTTGTGTCAATCGGAACATATATTTTATGGAGAAGGTAAATAAAATATTTTAAAGTTTTACTGAAAATTTTGTGCAACATTTATGTTTAAAATGAGTTATTTTGTGAACAATTAAACGACCTGACATTAATTCGAGCATTGTGTTTGATACAATAAACAATAAACTGATGACGCTGGTATTGAACTGATGCCTTTTAGAGACCCTGATTGTTGTATCCTCATATATGTGTTTGTTTATTACACAGGGATTGAACTGGAGGGACTGATTCTGATTTATTGAAATGAGCCAGACAATAGATAATATTTTTATCATACGGCCGCTACAAACTAAAAAAATCAGACAATAGAACTTGTTTTATAAACACAGCCATGCAAAATGTGTTTGCAATCATTAAATATCTGCTTAGTCCTACGCGTTTAAACTATTGTATGGAAACCAGCGCATTTTTGCTGTTTTATTTTGTTTTCCAGACGACTACAGCCTGGAAACTCGACAACAAACGACGTACATGGTAAAGCAGGCGGTAGGTGTATTTTCAAGTCTGTGTTAATAAGACTATTGCAAGAACAAAAAGTTAGTTTTTGTATCTTTCTTAACTTGAAATTGTTTACAGAAACATCAAATCAATACGAAAATATTGAAACTGTCCCAACATACATGAATGTTGTACACCACCCACCAGAGGGCGTATACGAAAATTGAAAACACTGTATTCCTACCCAAGATAACCTATGTTTGAATCTCGGTGCGATCAAAACTTTACAGAGTTAATGAAATTCGTACTTGTGCATCTGTATCTGTAATTGCAAAATGAGATGTTTGCAAACTAGTCGTACTGTGAATGAATTAGTATTTTAAGTTACATTTTTAATAAACGCAGTTTGTAACAGTGACGAAAGAATAATATGTTAACTTGAACTTGTCTTGTGATTAGCATTTGTTGAGTTGATAACAATATTATGGTTGTTTCTTTCCCAGCATTTTGTTAACAAAGGGAAGCAAAGCATTTAATGCATTTCATTATGTGCAAATAATGAATAAGAACCTGTACAAAACATGGGTTTTGCAACAAAACGCAAAAGTTAAATTAATGTGTACAGCATTGCTGTTGGTGACGTCACGCATTATTTAAAGTTACGAAGTTCGGCGGTACACCACAATCCAACATCTCAGGGCTATGGCGTCAAAAGTTGTCTATATAACTTTGAAAGTTAGTCTAGACGCATTCACACGCGGCAAGTAAAGTCTTTGCTCATTAGCGTTTCGAGGCACACCGGTTGCTTGGAGGCTGCGAAGGTAGCAAGAATTCATCGAGTACAGAAAGACAATTAACTGAATATTCAGTTGTTGCCTTGTTGTTTTCTAGCATGTTCGCCTGTTTGGTAAGATTAATCACAGTATTAGCCCAAGTATACGCATTATTGTTATCTGCTCAGACCACGTCAAATTTCCTGTCACCCACATAGTCTATATGGCAGCAGCACTGCGCTTTAACAGAAGAAAGCGAAGCGTTTATTGCATTTTTTCACTGGACTGAAGTGCACTTTTTAACGCGTTCAATCAACCTTGTATGCATTATGGAAATTCAGTTGGTCATACAATAACTGCAAATAGTAAACAAGAACCTATACAAAACATGGGTTTTGCAAGAAAAAGTACAACTTAAATTAATGAGTATAGCTGTGTGCCCTTTTCTCCCTGAAGTCACACTTTACTAAAAGTTGTTAAATTGGGCGGTACACAACAACCTACTTTCTAAAAGCTATGGCGTCATAAGTTGTCTAAAATATATGTTAATTTTAAAGCATTAAAGTATTAGTCTAGTCGCATTCAAAAGCGATACACCAAGTATATGGTCTTTGGACATTAGCGTTTGGTGCTAAACCGGCTGCGGTTTATTGACGTAGAGGCTACAAAGTAACTGGAATGCATCTCGAGTAGAGAGACAATTAACTGAGTATTCAGTTGTTGCCTTGTTGTTTGCTAGCATGTCCGCCTGTTTGGTAAGATGAATCACAATATTAGCCCAAGTATGCATGTTGCTATCGGCTAAGCCTACGTCATATTTCCTACCACCCACATAGTCTGTATGGAAGCAACACTGTGCTTTAACTGGTAACAGCCTTTAAGATAACTTGTTGAGTTGGAACTTCGAGATTCACAGCTTTCACCAGGTTTTCATAACGTAGTGTATGAGCAGTTTAAACAAGTAAACACAAAACACAGAGGCTGCTTTTGTACTGCTTACTCAAAAGGCAGTAAGCATTTATGTTGTTGGTCTTAAATGGTTCACAAAAAAATATTGTCCGTTTAGGTAATGAGAAATGTTTTAAATGTTGCATCCACACAAATGTGGTTTATTTTACTCCTTCAGCTCCTCACTGTGCCAAAAGGTAAGTAAATATTTGTCACTGAGTATTTGATTATTTTATGGTTTAATTGCATCTGACAGTGCACAGTCAATCCATCAAAGCAGTAAAGGACAGTATTTTGGTATTATCTGATGATCTTGTGGATGCGAACACTGCACAGGAGAAATGTAGGTTGATGGGTGGAAATCTTCTAATGACGGATGACCAACAAATTAACACAACGCTGATACAACTTTTAACTGATAAATATACAAACGGTAATTTTTTACATTGTTATTTCAAAACAGTTTGGTCTGTTAATGGCAACCAACTAATACAGATTTAAAACGCGTATGGATTTTCCATGATTTTACGGGTACACAAATATTTGGATATTATTTTATTGAAAATGCAGTGGGTAATTATTGGAAAAGTACAAAATCACTTGGAATTCTGTCGTATCTTGACTTTGATACAAGGTGAGTAAACATTTCACGCTAATTAAAAATCGATTGCAAACATTTTGTTGAGTGTTGGCATGGTTTGTTATATTGAGAGCTACACTTTATGCTTGTCTTTTCATGCGGGAAACATTTCAGAAAACCTGGAAACACATCACGAGTTTATTTTTGCTACGCATATTCCGAAAGTCATTCCCAAAGAAGAAAATGGCAAGTGAGAGTAGGTGCAAATTGTCAAGTTGGAGTAAGGAGTCAAGCAGGATGGAATGGTGAGCGAAATGTAACTTGGTACATTGGCGGAGTATCAAGTTAGACAACCACCAAACGAGAACGGAAAAAAATCAAAAACGATCAAGTTTCTTCCAAATGCCACCACATCGAAAACTATCAAGAACACCAAACGGGAATGGTTGTTAGCAAGATAAATCATCTATAGGGAAAAATTACATACACATGTTTACGATATGGTGGCAGTTGGAAGAAACTGGTTTGTTTTAGATTTTTATTGTATTAACATGCAAGGTTTCTTTGTTAAACAGGTTGGGCCTACCAGTTTAACTTAACAGCTCGCAGCACCTCGGGACCAGGTTACAAGCAGATATATATGTATGAATATGACGGTCTGTGGGCAACTATGTTAAGAAGTGTCAATAAACATTTCGGTTCGTATCAAACTTACGTGGGATCATTCTACGTACCAGGTAATCTTTCTTCTCTGTTCATTGTACACTAATAAATAGGTTTCTGTTTAACTGTGTAAAATTGAAACATGATATACATTGTAAAACCAATGATAGCAACGAAGATTATTTTGCAATAAGTTTATTTGTCGAGTTTGTGCCCTTGGCCACATTCGTTGTCAAGCTTATAAAAAAAGACCGACTACATTTTGCCGCAAGTCGCACACCCTGATATGAATCAGTCTTTCGTTACCGATTATAAATTTTCTTTTTTCTTGTTTTTATTTTACTCAAATCAATCATCATTTAACCAACCGGGAAAACTAAAAACACCAGAGCAAATTACTTGTTGTAGATGTCAATGTTATGATCGGAGCTCGTTTTAACACTTCACTTAATGGTTGGTATTGGAGCGGCGGATCTCCAGCAAACTTCTCTGTTTCCAACGTCACAACTTGTCAACAGAGAGCGTTGCGTTATGGGATCGGATGGGAGCAGTCAAGCGTGAAATGTAGTGGAAAACCAGCTTATTACGCTTGTCAAGTTAAATGTAACGTTTAATTTTAAACAGTTTGTAAAAAATTTTTGTCTGATATTAATCAATCATCAATCGAAAACGCTTTATAGTTTTCAAGAAGAAACATTTGACATTGTTTTGTTTTTGGAATTACCGTTATAAATCATTTAATACACTTGTTTTTTGCGTTGTTGTCTTTGTTTTAAGCACAAGAATACCATTATTTGGGTAATCTATTCCAATACAGTCATCTAATTTGTTGTTCCTTGACAGTTGTTGCTTCGGCGAAGGTACTTCCTTGCAATGTTACATCAATCAATATACAATGGAGTGGTTTGGACAAAATAATGGACTACCAATTCTTCAAACCAGATGTAAGTTTACCTTCCCACATTTTTGTTACGGCTTGTATATGGCAGACGATCAAAATATACCCAAAAGAAATAAGTTCAAGACAAGAATATCTTTTTATGCTTTGCAGCCAGAAGTTAAAATTTATGTAACTCAGCTTGGAATATCAATCTACCATAATTACAGCATCAAATCAACAACCATCACCAACCTAAATGAATCGACGTTTTACTCTTTTCAGGTTTGAGTGGAACTTGGTTGGCACAACTATATGTTGAGTTTGGCTGTTTCTTTTTAGATTACAGCGATGCTCACTGGAAATATCACAGCAAATCTCCAAACGAAAATAAATGTTACAACAAATGAAGAAGAAGACAAATCATGTTTTTTGATCTGTGAGATCTTATCTATGTATGTCTGTGTCATTGCTGTATTGTTGCATACTGTGTTTGCAGCAAAAGCTACACCTGAAAGCACAACTGCAGAATAAACTACAGAATTCAGTCATAGCAACCCTATAAATGGTTTCGATAAAGATACTAATTCTCAAAGTTTCACTGTTGGATTACCAGTGGGAATTGTGGTAGGCGTGTTGATTCTTGTGTCAATCGGATCATATGTTTTATGGAGAAGGTAAATGGAATATTACTACTTAAAATTTTACTAGAAAATTTGTGTTTCGTTTTGTTTTGCAGACGACCAAATACTGGAAACTCGTCAATAAATGACCTACATGAGAACGTTGGCGGTAGGTGTATTATCGAGTCTGTGTTAATAAGACTATTGTAAGGAGATGCACATTTGCAAACAACAAAGTTTGTTTTGTCTTTTTCTCAACGTAATAAATTGTTTACAGATAAATCAAATCAATACGAAAATATTGAAACTGCCCCAACATACATGAATGTTGTTCACCACCCACCAGGGGGCGTATACGAAAATTAAAAACACTGTATTACTACCCAAGATAACTTATGTTCGAATCCGTTGCGATCAAAATCAATGAATTTAGTAGTTGTGCATCTGTATTTGGAAAATATGAAGTTTGTATAAACCAATCGATGTTTAGTTGCATTAGTTTTGACAAACAAAGTTTGTATCTGTGATAAAAAACAATAAGTTAACTTTAAGTTATCTTGTAATTAAGTTTTGTTGTGCAGATGTCAATATTACGATTGCCTTCTTTCCCAGTATTTTGTAGACTCTAACAAACAGAAAAAGGCATTTAATGCATTTTATTACTTGACTGAAGTGCACTTTTTACCGCGTTCAATGAATTGAGCCTAATGTATCATGGAAAAGCAGTTCCTCATACAATTGCCGCAATTAGTGAAAAGGAACCTGCACAATACATCGATTTTGCAAGAATAAATAAAAGTTAAATTATTGTGTAGAGCAGTGTTACGAAGTTCGGCGGTACACAACAATCTACTATCTAAAGCAGTGGTTCCCAACCTGGGGGTCGCGACCCCTAAGGGGGTCGCGGGAAGGCTATCTGTGGGTCGCGACATATATGTGATGTTTTCATAACTTGTTACAACACATACCGGTAGGCTACAACTAGTTGGGCCTACTATCGCTTTGTCTTGTCAGGGACGATAAGCAGTAGGCTATGTGCCACTAACATTGTGCACAGGCATTGTCATTGAAACATCACAGCAATTATTGTCATCAACAATGAAAGTATCAAAAAGCAGTTTAGGGCGTTCAGTTGTAAGTAGCAGTGAGATATCAAGGTGCAGTGTTTTTCTTTAACTCTGGTCATGGAGAAGAAGCGTAAATATGTTGAAGAATATTTGAAGTTTGGATTTACCCGCATAATCTGCACTTGCACTGAAAAGCCTCCGTGTGTCTTGTGCAACGTGGTGCAGTGCTGAATCAAGCCGTCTAAATTAAACCGCCATTTACACACCATGCACCCCCAACACGTGAAAAAAAGATTAGGAATTCTTCAAACGTCATGAAGCCGGTTTGAAACGTCAGAGATTTGACTTGGGAGGTAGTTTTCAGATTTTAGCGTTGTCAAATACTCAAGAACGGATTTCAAACGTGGCTATGAAGTTGCAAGTCAGCCGTCTTATGGAGCAAAGTGATTGCCAATAAATGATATACTGTAAAATGCACTTTGATTGATATTGCTGTTGGAAAAAAAATGGTGGGGGTCGCAAGTTAGTTTAAATCAATATAGGGGGTCACCAACCACAAAAGGTTGGAAACCACTGATCTAAAGGCTATGGCGTCATAAGTTTTCTAAATATATGCTGACTTTTAAGCTTTAAATATTAGTCTAGTCGCATTTTCAAGCGACACACCAAGTGTACTCTTTGCACATCAGCGTTTCGAGGCTCACCAGCTGCGTTGCATTGGCTTGGAGGCTACAAAAGTAGCTTATCTCGAGTAGGGAGACAATTAACTGAGGTTTCAGTTGCTGCCTTGTTGTTTGATAGCATGTCTGATTGTTTGGTAAGACGAATCACAATATTAGCCCAAGTATACGCATAGTTATCGGCTAAGCCTATGTCATATTTCCTACCACCCACATAGTCTATATGGAAGCAACACTGTGCTTTAACTGGTAACAGCCTTTAAGATAACTTGTTGAGTTGGAACTTCCAGATTCACAGCTCTCGCCAGGTTTGCCATAACGTAGCGTATGAGCAGTTTAAACAAGTAAACACAAAATACAGAGGCTATTTTTGTACTGCTTACTCTGATGGTAGTGTATATTTCATTGTACGTCTTAACTGATTCACAAAACACTATTGTCCGTTCAGGTAATGAGAAATGTTGTTAAATGTTGCATCCACACAAATGTGGTTAATTATTTTCCTTCAGCTCGTGACCGTGCCAAAAGGTAGGTAAGTGTAAACATAAGTGTTGTGGTACGCAACAGAATACTCATTTCGCACTCTGTGTTTGTTTCGTACCCTGCGTTAAATTGCATTCGCAGAATTCCAGTGCCGGAATGTTAATTAAAGTTCCTGCTATAAAGGCAGGTGTCCCTGTACTTAGATTCATTCTATTATTTTGTGTTATTCGAAATTACAACAATGAGTATGCATGCAACGCTTAATGATAAAAACCAACGCTATTCCCCTTGCAGTGTAGGAACACTTGCACTTCTACCTCAGGTTACATTGTGGACACCAGAACAACGAGGCAGAGCGCCATTCGTGGTAGCTAATAATTGCATTCTTCCCTCGACATTTGATTGTGCTGTCTTGCGTATTTATAAGAGTTCATCCTGATGAAGACAATCTGAAAAACGTTCCTTTATTGAAAAGCGTATAACGAATTGGGCGGTGGTGTGGTCTTAATATTTTATCAAAATAACAACCAGGTTTACGTCAACTTGTCACGGGGTTTTAGTTCGTTCGATAACGGACTTTACTTCGTTGAGTGCGCCAATTATCCAGGAAACGTTATGTTTTTTCGTGATGTCCATTACAATTTCTACATTGCGGTACCGGTAAATTATACAATGGATTGGTGAAATAGATTGCTGTTTTTGTCACGTGCGTCAACGCGTTTCCTTACTCTTATCTCCCTGCCTTTTTTCCTGCAGCCCACGTAAAGAATATTGTAGCGTATCTACCAGCTGCTGTACAGCTTTGAGAAGCTAAGTCTTCGTATATGTTTCGATTTGGAGTTAGTTAAAGCTTAAAGTAGAGGAATCAAGATTTACAATGGATCCTATGTGTTCAATCAGACAACTGACATTCATATAGTAGGATTTGATCATAATCTTCGGGCTAAAAGAGCACGATAGAGATAATGCTATGGCTTGTGATGGCAAAATACGTGTGGCTTATTCAACTTTTGGCAAAGCATGAAAGTGAGAACATTATAAAAAGTAAGCGTACTTTTAATTTCAGCCAGAGGTGAAAATATCAAAGCAGTGAAAGACAGTATTTTGGTATTATCTGATGCTCTTGTGGATGCGAACACAGCACAGGAGAAATGTGGATTGATGGGTGGAAATCTTGTAATGACTGAAGACCCGCAGATTAAAACAACTCTAATTCAAATGATGACCGATAAATATACATTGGGTGAGATTTTGAATTCCCATCAAATTTTTTGTTGATATTTTTCACTGTGGTGATATAGGATTCAAGCGACTTTGGTTGTTTTATGATTTCGATGGTCCCAACATATGCGGATATTTTTTTGATCCGCTCGAGGTTTCACCATGGAAAAGTACAAAGCGACTTGGATTAATATGGTATCTTGATTTCTTCACCAAGTAAGGAAGAAATATGGCAGTATAAGTTATGAAAACGTTCATGTTGCAACTAGTATACGCAAAAACCTGTTAAATATACAACATGTTAAGCAAACTTTGCGTAAACGGAACATTAACATTTAAGTGAACCAACAAACAATTCGGAGACAATTAACGTTTGCGACGCCAATGGCGGATCAGGAAGAAGGAAATGGCAGCTAACTGCGGGAAAAACATGCAATGGGAAAGGTGTTTACCTAAAGTTTTTGTATCTTTACCACCACACATTCCTCATGGATTCCTATTAACCAATTATGTTGCGTTTTTACTGATTTTCAGGTTGGAATTTCAAACACCCATTATTTGCCCGTGACAAGCCTGGGGATGGATACAAACAGATTTACATTTACTTCAATGATGGGACTTGGAGCACTTTGTTGAGAAGTGTTAAGGAAACCTACACTACATTTACAATCCAAGCCGGTACATTTTATGTTCCAGGTAAACTATATTTATATCCCTTTCTACATAATTAGGCAATAATTTGAGAATGACGAATACACTTTAGAAAATTGGATTTAAACGATTGAAACTATCTGCAGATATAAATGTTATGATCGGAGCTCGTTTTAACACTTCACTCAATGGTTGGTATTGGAGCGACGAATCTCCAGCAAACTTCTCTGTTTACAACGTCACAACTTGTCAACAGAGAGCGTTGCATTATGGGATAGGATGGGAGCAGTCAAGCGTGAACTGCAGTGAAGAACCTGCTTACTACGCATGTCAAGTTAAACGTAAAACATAGTAAATTTGTCATTAAAACAATCCCTGTAAGTATTTTTGCAGTCAGATTGTTATGGAATAAATATGCTAGCAATATAAACAAAAGTTTCATCGGCCACATAAAGTCGATTTTTCTGCTCAATCTATACAAAAAGTTTTTTTATTTGGAAAGTAAAGTTATTTTACGTGTGTAGTTGTTGCTACTGCGAGATCATTTCCGTGCAACATTACAACTGTTAATGTTGAATGGACAGGACTTGATTTATTCATGACAAATGCAAGTGTGAGTCAAAAGTTAAGATTTGTTGTTATTTGAGTGACTTATACATGAAACCTTTAATGCGTTGCAATTATTAACAGTACGTTAAGATTTACGAGAAAATTTTTTGGTAGATGAGAGTACAAATATCATCAAACAAGTTGAAAAATCCTGTATACCAGCCGTACATTAAAAAATCAACTAATATTTCCAACCTCAATATTTCAACGTTTTACACTTTGAAGGTATTTATTGTTGTTTTAATTATTATTGTTTATATCACATAAATGTTCACAGGTTACAGCCTTTTCAAAAACCAATGACGAAAATCTCACGACGTCCCTAAATATTACAACAAATGACAAACCGGATAAAGCTTGCCTTTTGCCAAGTGAGTGCTGCAAGTTTTAACGTTCATTACTGAAACCCAGTGGTTGCATTTGTGGAAATAGCTACAACAGAAATTCCAACTACTTACGCACGATCCGACACTATACCGAACACCAACCCTACAACAAGTAGTGTTTTATCTTCCACTGTGGTTCTAACAATAGGACAAGATGGGAATTCCATCAACACAAAAACAGAGATGTCCAGTACTGGTTTAATAGCAGGAATTGTAGTTTTCGGAGTGTTGTTGTTTGTGTTAATCGGAGCGTTTTGTTTTTGGAAGAGGTATAGTAGTAATGTTCACTTTTGTCGATTATCACAGCTTACTTTAAACATTGACTCAAACATAGTTGCATTACACAGAAAAAAATCTATTATCAAACACGACCCTTTGGAAATTGCTGTACATAAACCTAACGGTAAAATAGCGCAATTAACCGAAGTTTCTTTCATTTTGGCATAAGTTATGTTTCCAGGAGATATACCTGACCCCACATATCAAAACCTAAACTTCAACGATGAACAATCCAATATTGCCGCATTCAAGTCAGCTTTGTTCGACAGTTACAAGAAAAACGCAGAAACAGATTACACAGGATTCAAAAATGAATTCAAGGTGATTTTTATCATGCGATTGCATACAATTTTCAAAATATTGCAATAGGGAAATGTAAGGACACGGCAGGTCAACTAATTTTAAAATACGCGTTTTTTATGTTTTCAACGGCATGTCTACAGAAAATAGAAAACGAAAGCGAAGCCAACCAAAGTTCAAAAGCGATTTCGCAATTGCCTGCGAACGCCGTGAAAAACAGATACAAGAATATATACCCGTGTGAGTTATAACAATAAACATCCCACAAGAAGCTAATGTTACATAGCACGGAGACTTATTCTTATTGAACAGACGACCACGCAAGAGTAGCGCTTGCTGAAGCAATTGCCGGTGATTACATCAACGCCGCCTACATACCCGGTTACAAAAGTTCACGAAAGTTCATCGCAACTCAGGGACCAAAAGAGGAAACAGTCATTGATTTCTGGCTGATGGTTTGGCAAGAAAACTCCACCGTCATAGTCATGCTGACTGGTCTGGTTGAAAATGGAAAGGTCAGTCTCTATGACGACACATTTCGTTGCTAGACAAATAATATCTGCTTTTGACATCCTTTATATTCCATTCTTTTTGTAGTCTAAATGCGAACAGTATTGGCCAAACATTGGGTCCAAAAACGAAATGAAGCCAGGTTTTTCCGTCCAAACAGAACGAGAAACACATGTTGGCGGCATTATTCAACGACAGGTCATTTTGGTCAGAGAGAAGGTGCTGCGACGATGCACTCACTTTACACCCTGTCGTATACCAGTTGTTTTCGCAGGAGAAACGCGAAGTGACACAGCTTCATTACACAACTTGGCCAGATCATGGAGTTCCTGTCACTACAACAAATATGATCTACCTACGTAAGATGGTGGAAGACTTGCACACGACTAATGCTCCAATCATCGTTCATTGCAGGTAAGATTATGGTTGGTAATCAGCTGCTGATAAAATTCAGACCTCTGGTATTCAAATGCAAATGTAACGCGGATTGGTTTTATTTTAAGTGCCGGCGTTGGTCGATCAGGAACGTACATAGCAATGGACACTTTGTTTGACGAACTTGGTGATAAAGGAACGGTTGATGTTCCTGGCACTGTTCTAAGAATGAGAGAAAACCGTAAAGACATGGTTCAAAACTGGGTAATTAAATTCTATTAGTTTGAATTTGTTTCTCCAAATTGAAAGAAAAACGTCGAAAATAATTTTCTGCAAAAAAGTTGCATTTTTTGTGTTTAGACAAATTCAGTGTTACCTTTTTTCATTTTTGCAGAAACAATACATCTTCGTTTATAAGTTGTTGCTGGAACGTGAATGTTTTAAATCTGAATCTGATAGAAGCGTGAGCCAACTACAATCACTCAGTCCATCAGAAACGTAAGAAAATCGCGTTTTGTTTATCCTTGAAAACACTTTTCTTTTCTACATAAAAAGATCTTCGATTCAAAATGAGGAGTTTAGAGTTTTGTCGGAGTGGAGATATGGAGAAGAATGGATGGAAAACGATCTTAAGTTAAAAACATGTGAATTTTTGTTCTGTAATGATTTTTTTGACGAAGTTCTGTTTGTTTTAAAGTTAAATTATTATTTATGCAGACAAAAGCACAGCAATTTCCGTTTGGGACGAAACTAGTCAAAACACAATACAAATGAATGCCTCATTTATACAAGTTAGACACAAACCTTACTTCTGTTTTTTATGCTCGTACAAAATGTGGTTAGTAAACTCTACATGGTGATTTATTGCACACAGGAGTTATCGTCAGAAACGTTTATTGCTGCCCAAGGACCGATTGCAGGGGAAGAAAAGAATTTCTGGATGATGGCAATTACCAGAGATGCACAAGTGATTGTGGATTTAAATGATACAGTAAAGGTGAGGCACATAACAGTTGTTCCTAACATTTGTTTACACAACCTCTCGTACATAATTATGCTTGTCCACGGTTTGTAACAGATTGTATCGCAAAAGGCAAAGAAGCTGGATTTCGATGATTTAAGCATGTCAGTTATTGAAACCACAGACTATTCAAGCCATAATTGTATCACTATGACAACAAAGTGCCCACGCTATGGAATCGTAAGTCTTAAAACACTTGAAAATTTACATAACAGTACTCATTCTGTGCTATTCCCATGAAGGTCGATCGTCGGATGAGCGTTGTGCAATTTAAAGGATGGGAAAATGTGGAAGAACCACCGAAAGAAGTGGATTTTATTAAAATTGTTGAAAGTATTCAGCAAATGAGATCACAACTGAAATGTAGAAACGTACTGATTTGCTGCAGGTTGCCCTTGTGATGTTTCATGTTGCATAAATCTTTTTTGAATAAATATTTTGCATTTTCAGCAACGGATGCACAAGAACTGGAACTTTCATTGCTTTGTCCAACATTCTCGATCGCCTGAAACTTCAAAACCGAGTCGATATTTTTCGAACTGTGAAGGATTTGAGAGACATGAAACCTAACATGGTTAATAATAAGGTAGATTAGCATAGAATGCCCTTGCCATGTAACTTAACTCGTTATTGCTGATTGCTTTCTGCAGGTGTTGTACAGGTACTGCTACGCTTTTGTGGCCAAGTATCTGGAAGAATTTAACCAGTATTCCAACTTCAAGTAAACCAGTGCTTCTGTATTTTGAACCGCGCCTTCATGGCATGTTTTATTGACTCAAAAACAAGGGAAGCAAACTTGCTTGATTTGCCCAAATCAGTAAATGATATAAACAAGGATTTTTTTGCATTTTAAGCATTTAACATTTTACATTTCTCAGTTTTACATTTTACTCTTTATATGCAAGTGTTTGTATCTTTTTCTGTACGATTTACTTGTTGTTACATTTCCGCATTACGATTTATACACTGACGCAAATATAAACCAAATACTTTTGAAACAGTGTTTACTCAACTTTCCTTTACTCCGCTTTATAATTGAGTAGCGACAATAGAAATCACACGACGTGAAGATATATGAGCATGCAACTTAAAGATATACAGAGAGACCGTATCTGTGAAATCAAAACACAACGCTTCCTTTTTCCCACTCACAACAACAGCACTCCACACGAGCGAATCACACCACAACAAACCACACATGAATGGGTGCCACGTATTCTGTAACCGCAAGTAAAACTGTTTTTTGCAAAAGGAAAGTTGGTGCTTTCCAAGGTCGCGTCGGGGGTGCAAGTTTACCCAACTGCAATAAATTGATTATTTCCTAAACCGAGCACGAAAAGATTGCGGTATCTCATAGCACGGATCTTCACCACAGTTGATGCTTGTGTCTATTCTTCTCACCATTACAACCAAAAAGAAATGTTCTAATGAATGAATTGAAACACTGCATGAGTAACGTATAGGCAGTGCGTGGTATTTATTTTTGAAACACCCGGCGAGAGAACCATTGAGCTGCTGTAAAAGAAGGCAAACCAAGATAGTGGTATCACCGGGAATACAATTGCAATGAGGCAAATTTGGCAAATAACGTTTAGGATTCGAGTAAAACTCGCAGTTTTAACTTCTAATTGTCGATATGAACGTCATACTTTGACCTTGTTAACATAAACCTTCGAAGCAGAATCATTTTCTAAAAACACTGAGGGTCACTCACTTACAAGCAATGGTTTTCCACCTGTTTAAAAGAAGCCGCATAACAAAACAGCTTAAGTTTTACAAAAGCAAACTTCGAATAGTAAGTTTTTTTCCAAATGAGGGCCGTAAGGTTATAACGGTTTAAGAACATGAGACTCAAAGAGCCGCGGTTGGGATTCGCCGGTTTGAAGCCTCATTTCCTGTCTCCCACATAGTCTACGTCACAGAGAGTAAACTGAAAGCAATCTCAAGACGATGATAAGAAAAAAGAATAATTGGTAGGCCTGATTTTACATAGGTCGGTTATGGCATGATATAACGCCCAGTCGAAATATTAGCGTTACAGGTCAACAGTGTGGTTATTTAACAGCACATAAAAAATTGCCATAAGACATCATATTTTGCGTGCTTCACAAGGATTTAACTGTATTGTCACGGCCGTGAGAATAATGATGCGGGTACTTGGTACCAAACACATATGGATCAAAGTATTTCTTCAGCTTTTAACAGTATTCCAAAGTAAGAAATTAGCTGATGAAAATGTATTTTTAGTAAATGCTTGTGTTTGTCAGTGCACAGTCAAAACATTACAACCGTGAAAGACAGTATTTTGATATTATCTGATGATCTTGTGGATGCTAACACTGCACAGGAGAAATGTGGCTTGATTGGTGGAAATCTTGTAATGACTGAAGACCCACAGATTAACACAACACTGACTCGAATGTTGACAGATAAATACACCTTTGGTAACAAATATTGCACATACAAATTTGTACTTTGCCAAGATATTTTTGATATTTTTAACGTACCCAGGTTTGAAAAGAGTATGGATATTTTACAATTTTACGGGTACAGATGTATTTGGATATTATTTTACTTCAAATGAATTACACTGGGAAAGTACAAAATCACTTGGAGTTCAGTCGTATCTTGACTTTTATGATAGGTGAATCAACATTATAATCTGTTTGCGGTAATTGCTTGATTATATAACAGTATAATTCTTTGCACTTCGTTGTTTTATGGCTGTAATATTTCATCACATATATGAATTGTTATAGAAAACCTGGGAACGATTTGGAACGAATTTATTTTTGCCGCGCATATTTTAAAACAAATTCAACACAAAGGAAATGGCAAGTGAAATTTGGTGGAAATTGCCAAGTTGGACAACCGAAAACAAATGTGTGGAACGGTAAAATCTTCATGTATTTTTTTTCAACCAAAAACTTAATAGATCCGATAGGTTTTAAGGTCAAGTGGCGTATGCCAAATCGTGTTCATATCTACATATTTTCAAATTGATTTTGAAATGCGTTACGTAGGAGTCAACACAGAAAAAAAACAGACTCAAAAATTAAAAGCATCAATATACTGCTATGCTTGCATCCTGGGGCCGAGACAGTCCTTTGTTTTTTAATGTTTTTAAACAAATAGACGAAGATGAACAAAAAAATTTAAAATGTCATTGGTTTTAGGTTGGGACTATGTGTTTAAATTAACAGCTCGCAACACCTCAGGACCAGGATACAAGCAAATATATATGTATCAATATGATGGCCTGTGGGAAACTATGTTAAGAAGTGTCAATAAACCTTACGGTTCGTATCAAACTTACGTGGGATCATTCTTCGTACCAGGTAATCTTTATCTTACACAAAATATTAAAAATTCGCCTGAGAATTTAAAAAGAATTTTAAATCTCCCGCATACGAAATATTTGTCTTAATTTGAAACGAAAACATTTACTAACAACAAAAAAATGTACCGTTCTATGCCTCGAAACAATTAACCACACCTGATTTGTAAGTTGGACTTTTTAAAGACATTCGTGTTATGACTGGAGCTCGTTTTACAACTTCACTCAATGGTTGGTATTGGAGCGACGGATCTCCAGCAAACTTCTCTGTTTCCAACGTCACAACTTGTCAACAGCGAGCGTTGCATTATGGGATCGGATGGGAGCAAACAAGCGTGAACTGTAGTGGAGAACCTGCTTACTACGCTTGTCAAGTTAAATGTAGGCCATACTTTAGAGACACAATATTCGATTTCCGTAAAAAGGTCTTCATGGGTTTTGAACGTGATTGATAAACGTATCCGTGCATTATTGTGGGTAACAACAAGGTTTGTTAGTTCGGTTGTTTAATATCAACACGCATAGGATGTTTATGTTTCATCTTTCGCGTTCAATATACAATTTCATTGGATTCACTATTTCAGCAATTTTGAATATTATACTGAAAACGCACGGTTTCGTCTGATTAATGTTTTCCTTTTTCCAAATAAGTTACAGACAGGCATGTTCTCAACACTTTCAATGCTTATGTGTGTGATATCAAATTTTTATAATTTTACCGCTTATATTTTATTTGTAGTTGCTGCTTCTGCAACAAGGTTACCTTGCGATGTCAACACAGTTAGCTTAACGTGGACGGGACTTGATTATTACATTTTCAACTTCAAGACTGATATCAAGGTATCCTACTTCCATATTTATTTGTACGCTGTTTAAATATTGCATATTTGTATGTATCCTATAAAAGTGGAAATGATTATTAACACATTGTCATGTTTTCCGTTATGCGATCTGAATATTCTCAGGTCAAAGTTGATATCCAACCGTCGAATACATCAACCAATTTGCCATATGGTGATAAGTTGTTACGCATCAGCAACTTGCAAAACTCAAGTCACTACAACATCACGGTAAAAATTTAGTTCTGCTGTTTTGTGTGGTAATGAATAAAGTGCAGAATGTTCCGTCACATTTAAGATTACTGCAATTTTTATTGGATACAACACCACTATCAGTACCACTGTCAGTGTATCAACAGCGGATCAACAACTTGAATCATGTTTCACAGTTGGTAAACACATTTTTTCGTTAAGGATATTTCTAATACACTTCAATCAACCAACTATTTAGGAGCAACAAATGGACCGAGATTACCCAATGCAACGGAAGCCATAGATCAATCAACTAATATTCGCCATCAAATTATAACAAACATTTACATCACGAATTTCAGTTACGTTACCGGAATTGTTGCCGGCATAATACTGCTTGCCGCCGTTGGGATTGGAATTTCTGGGAAACTATGCAGGTAAGCGTATTATATAGTGTTTGTATGAGTATAAATTGGTTGACATAGAACAGGAGCATTTTATAGTGAGCTGCAGACAGATCGGCCTAATAGGTCTCACCAGGGCAGCTATGGCGTGACTTGCAACGATCTTGTCTGCTAGACTTCCACTTTGTGGTGACTGCTGTATAGCCACCATTAGCAGTTGGTAACCAAACTAAGTGTAACCCGCCCAAAACCACCCAAGGTGGAAACAATGTGGCAAAAAGCAGTTTTACCACCTTGCATTAATTTTTCATCGGTTTAACATCATTACAAAGTATTGGTTTGTACTTAGGTCGTTTGTAAGTTTAATTTTGTTCTGCAGAAGACCGAAAAGTGCAAACACAGACGGAAATGATACACAGCACAAAGATGAAGGTACACATTTTGGAGTTTAATAATGATCTTTGTGTATTGAAGGTGGCCAAAATAACCCTGTGGGGAAAAAATATACTCATGTGCATTTTGTTTAATAGGTAAATCGCCCAAATACGACACCATTACAACTGTTCCAACATATATGAATACTGGCATCCACATCGGAAAGGACGGGTGCAAAAATTAAAACCTTGTTTAAAGAAAAACTTATTGTTCATATGCTGTATATATTTGTGTCCTTATTGACGATTTTTTGTTGCATTTTTGTCAAGGGCGTTTTTACATGTAAAAGAAATTGTTTCGGAACTTGCATTGCCTTCTGTAATATAAAAACAACAATTGTTTCATGTGATGTAATAAAAGCTTTCACTACGAGGCGACCCTGCCTTTGCACACGTGCGTTGTCCTGATGCGTTGTGTGTAACCTTCCCTTGCTCGAAAAGTCTTGATTGTGACCAGAAATTGGGCAACAGTGTGAACCCTCTAACCAGTGAGCACATATACATCATTCGGTTGAGAAGTGGCCCTTTTAGTCATGATATGAATGCAGTAGATCGTTGATAAAGTTTTAGTCATAAGACTTGAAAACCTGTGAAACTTCTTGAGCAAATGCTTTGTTCTTTTTGATGCAAGAAAGTATAGAGGAAATAAGTTGAACAGCACAAACAAATTATTTGTGTTTCGTTGATTGTTTGGTTAGAAGTTTGTTTCAGAGTAACAGCATGGGTGAAGTAATATTTCCTGCCACCCACACAGCATACGCCAGCAATGTACGTTAACTGGTAACACTGTCAAAACAACTTGTAGAGTTGGAACTTCCTGGAATGACAGTTTTAACCAGTTTAATCATAAGGTAGTGTGTGCGCAGTTGAAACACGGTAATACAGGTTAGAACCGGCAATTTCTGAACTGTTTAAGTAGCCTATATTAAAGGTAGTGTTCATTGTGATGGTATGGTTTGCAGAAGTTGTTTCGCATCAGGCAATGAAGAAAATTATGCTGAAAATTGTCAGTGGAAAAATGTGGTTTATTGTATTTCTTCAGCTCCTGACAGTAACAAAAGGTAGGTAAATATTTATTACTGAATATTTGATTATATTAAAGTTTAATTACATCATGACAGTGCACAGTCAAACCATCACAACAGTAAAAGACAGTATTTTGATATTATCTGATGATCTTGTGGATGCGAACACTGCACAGGAGAAATGTGGGTTGATGGGTGGAAATCTTGTGATGACTGAAGACCCACAGATTAAAACAACTCTGACACAACTTTTAAAAGATAAATATACAAATGGTATTTTTTGCAGTAATTGGCGATTTTTTAGCAGCTTTGCATGTTAATGGCATCCAACTAACACAGGTTTAAAACGACTATGGATTTTTCATGATTTTACGGGTGCAGATATATTTGGATATTATTTTAATGAAAATGCTGAAGGCAATTATTGGAAAAGTACAAAATCACTTGGAATTCTGTCGTATCTTGACTTTGATACAAGGTGAGTAAACATTTCACGTCAACGAACAATCGATTGCATATCAAAAAGAGTGTTGGCATGGTTTGTTATATTGAGAGCTACACTTTATGCTTGTCTTTTAATGCGAGAAACATTTTAGAAAACCTGGAAACGCATCAGAACGAGTCTATTTTTGCTACGCATTTTTCGAAATTAATTCTCAAAAAAGAAAATGGCAAGTGAGAGTAGGTGGAAATTGTCAAGTGGGAGTACCGAGTCAACCAGGATGGAATGGTAAGCAAAATGTGACTTGATTCGTTGGCGAAGCTGTAAGTTGGACAACCACCGAGACCAACAAACTGGAACGGTTGTTAGCAAGATAAATCATTCATAAAATAACTTTATATTTCGATGATCAGTGTGGGAAAAAATTACATACACATGTTTTCGATATGGTGTCATTTGGAAGAAACTGGTTTGTTTTTCATTTTTGTTGTATTAACATGTACGGTTTCTTTCTTCCACGCAGGTATGGATTACCAGTTTAACTTAACAGCTCGGAGCACCTCAGGACCTGGTTACAAGCAGATATATATGTATCAATATTACGGCCTGTGGGCAACTATGTTAAGAAGTGTCAATAAACCTTACGGTTCGTATCAAACTTATGTGGGATCATTCTTCGTGCCAGGTAATCTTTCTTTTCTGTTCATTGTGCACTAATAAATAGGTTTCTGTTTAACTGTGTAAAATTGAAACATGAAATACATTGTAAAACCAATGATAGCAACGAAGATTATTTTGCAATAAGTTTATTTGTCGAGTTTGTGCCCTTGGCCACATTCGTTGTCAAGCTTATAAAAAACGACCGACTACATTTTGCCGCAAGTCGCACACCCTGATATGAATCAGTCTTTCGTTAACGACTATAAATTTTCTTTTTTCTTGTTTTTATTTTACTCAAATTAATCATTTTAACCAAATTTAACCAACCGGGAAAACGAAAAACACCAGAGCAAATGACTTGTTTCAGATATCAATGTTATGATCGGAGCTCGTTTTAACACTTCACTCAATGGTTGGTATTGGAGCGACGGATCTCCAGCAAACTTCTCTGTTTCCAACGTCACAACTTGTCAGCAGAGAGCGTTGCACTATGGGATCGGATGGGAGCAGTCAAGCGTGAAATGTAGTGGAGAACCTGCTTATTACGCTTGTCAAGTTAAATGTAACGTTTAATTTTAAACAGTTTGTAACAAATTTTTGTCTGATATTAATCAATCATCAATCGAAAACGCTTTGTAGTTTTCAAGAAGAAACATTTGACATTGCTTTGTTTTTGGAATTACCGTCATAAATAATTTATTACACTTTTTGCGTTGTTGTCTTTGTTTTGAGCACAAGAATACCATTATTTGGGTAATCTATTCCAATACAGTCATCTAATTTTTTGATCCTCGATAGTTGTTGCCTCGGCGAAGGTCCTTCTTTGCAATGTTACATCAATCAATATACAATGGAGTGGTTTGGACAAAATAATTGCCAATCACATTTTTAACCCAGATGTGAGTTCACTCATTTATTTTGTTCATTTTATAGTTTATAGTATAGTTTATTTATAGGCAATTTTTTTGCAAGCAAAAGTCAAAGTTGAAGTTGTTCAGCTTGGAATATCAATCTACCATAATTACAACATCAAATCAACAACCATCAGCAACCTAAATAAATCGACATTTTACTCTTTTGAGGTTTGAGTGGAACTTGGTTGGTAAAACTATATGTTGAGTTTGGCTGTTTCTTTTTAGATTACAGCGATGCTCACTGGAAATATCACAGCAAATCTCCAAACGAAAATAAATGTTACAACAAATGAAGAAGAAGACAAATCATGCTTTTTTACCTGTAAGGTTTATTTGATGTATGGCATGTGTCATTGCTTTATTGCCGTATATTGTGTTTGCAGCGACGGCAACATCAGAAATCACAACTCTTGGGAAAACTACAGAATTCAGTTCTATTAATTATACGAATGGTTTAGATGAAGATACAAATTATCAAAATATCACTGCTGGTTTAGTTGTGGGAATTGTGGTTGTCGTGCTGATTCTTGTGTCAATCGGAACATATATTTTATGGAGAAGGTAAATGAAATGTTATAAATTTTCCTGTAAATTTGTGCAACATTTATGTTTCAAATGAGACATTTTGTGAAAATTAAACGACCTGACATTAATCCGAGCATTGTGTTTGATACAATAAACAATAAACTGATGACGCTGGTATTGAACCGATGCCTAATAGAGACTCTGATTTTTATTTCCTCATATATGTGTTTGTTTATAACACTGGGATTGAACTGGAGGGCCTGATTCTGCTTTATCAAAATGATCCAGACAATAGATAATATTTTTATCATACGGCCGCTACAAACTAAAAAAATCAGAAAATAGAACTTGTTTTATAAACACAGCCATGCAAAATGTGTTTGCAATCATTAAATATCTGCTTAATCCTACGCGTCTAAACTATTGTATGGAAACCAGCGCATTTTTGCTGTTTCGTTTTGTTTTGCAGACGACCACAGCCTGGAAACTCAACAAATAACCTACACGGGAAAGCAGGCGGTAGGTGTATATCCAACTCTGTGTTAATAAGAGCATTGCAAGAAAAAAAAGTTAGTGTTTGTATCTTTCTTAACATAAAATTGTTTACAGATACATCACATCAATACGAAAATATTGAAACTGTCCCAACATACATGAATGTTGTTCACCACCCACCAGAGGGCGTATACGAAAATTGAAAACACTGTATTACTACCCAAGATAACTTATGTTTGAATCTCGGTGCGATCAAAACCTTACAAAGTCAATGTGATTAAGATTTGTTAAGCTGATAACAACATTATGGTTGTTTCTTTCCCAGCATTTCGTTAACAAAGGGAAGCTAAGCATTTATTGCATTTCATTATATGACTAAAGTGCACTTTTTGTCGCGTTCAATCAATTGAGCCTTATATATGTCAAGGAAAAGCAGTTGGTCATACAATTACAGCAAATAGTAAATAAGAACCTATACAAAACATGGGTTTTGCAACAAAACGCAAAAATTAATGTGTACAACATTGCTCTTGCTGACGTCACGCATTACTTGAAGTTACGAAGTTTGGCGGTACACCACAATCCAACATCTCAGGGCTATGGCGTCAAAAGTTGTCTGTATTACTTTAGTCTAGACGCATTCACACGCGGCAAGTAAAGTCTTTGCACATCAGCGTTTCGAGGCACACCGGTTGCGGTTGCATTGGTTTGGAGGCTGCGAAGGTAGCCAGAATGCATCTAGAGTAGAGAGACAATTAACTGAGTATTCAGTTGTTGCCTTGTTGTTTGCTAGCATGTCCGCCTGTTTGGTAAGATGAATCACAGTATTAGCCCAAGTATACGCATTGCTATCTGCTAAGACCAAGCCAAATTTCCTGCCACCCACATAGTCTATATGGCAGCAGCACTGCGCTTTAACAGAAGAAAGCGAAGCGTTTATTGCATTTTTTTTCACATGACTGAAGTGCACTTTTTACCGCGTTCAATCAACCTTGTATGCATTATGGAAATTGAGTTGGTCATACAATAACTGCAAATAGAAAACAAGAACATATACAAAACATGGCTTTTGCAAGAAAAAGTACAACTTAAATTAATGAGTGTAGCTGTGTGCCCTTTTCTCCCTGATGTCACACTTTATTAAAAGTTGTAAAATTCGGCGGTACACAACAACCTACTATCTAAAAGCTATGGCGTCATAAGTTGTCTAAAATATATGTTGATTTTTAAGCTTTAAAGTATTAGTCTAGTCGCATTCAAAAGCGATACAACAAGTATGGCCATTGCACATTAGCGTTTGGAGCTAAACCGGTTGCGGTTTATTGACGTAGAGGCTACAAAGTAACTGGAATGCATCTCGAGTAGAGAGACAATTAACTGAGTATTCAGTTGTTGCCTTGTTGTTTGGTAACATGCCTGTTTATTTGGAAAGATGAATCACAATATTTATGCACATTGCTATCGGCTAAGCCTATGTCATATTTCCTACCACCCACATAGTCTATATGGAAGCAACACTGTGCTTTAACTGGTAAAAGCCTTTAAGATAACTTGTTGAGTTGAAACTTCGAGATTCACAGCTTTCAACAGGTTTGCCATAACGTAGCGTATGAGCAGTTTAAACAAGTACACAAAATACAGAGGCTATTTTTGTACTGCTAACTCTGATGGTAGTACATATTTTATTGTAAGCCTTAACTGATTCACAAAACAATATTGTCCGTTCAGGTATAATGAGAAATGTTGTCAAATGTTGAATCCAAACAAATGTGGTTTATTATATTCCTTCAGCTGCTCACTGTACCAAAAGGTAGGTAATTATTTATCACTGAGTATTTGATTATTTTACTTTAGTTTAATTGCATCTGACAGTCCACAGTCAATCCATCAAAGCAATAAACGACAGTATTTTGATATTATCTAATGAACTTGTGGATGCAAACCTAGCACAGGAGAAATGTGGGTTGATGGGTGGAAATCTTGTAATGACCGAAGACCGACAGATTAACACAACTCTGATACAACTTTTAACTGATAAATATACAAATGGTATTTTTTTCAAATTGACTTTTGACTTCTTAGCAGTTTTGTCTGTTAACGGCAACCAACTAACACAGGTTTAAAACGACTGTGGATTTTCCATGATTTTACGGGTACAGATATATTTGGATATTATTTTAATGAAAATGCAGTGGGTAATTATTGGAAAAGTACAAAATCACTTGGAATTTTGTCGTATCTTGACTTTGATACAAGGTGAGTAAATATTTCACGATAATTAACAATCGATTGCATATCAAAAATTCTGTTGAGTTTTGGCGTGGTTTGTTATTTTGAAAGCTACACTTTATGCTTGTCTTTTCATGCGTAAAACATTTCAGAAAATCTGGAAACACTTTAGAACGAATCTATTTTTGCCACGCATTTTTTGAAAATCATTCTCAAAGAAAAAAATGGCAAGTGAAAGTAGGTGGAAATTGTCAAGTTGGAGTAAGGAGTCAACCAGGATGGAATGGTATGCAAAATGTAACTTGATTCATTAGCGAAGCTTTAAGTTGGGCAACCACAGACAACACCAAACTGAAACGGTTGATAGCAAGATAAATCGTCCATAAAATCCATTTATATTTCGATGATCAGTGTGGAAAAAAATTACATACACATGTTTTCGATATGGTGGCAGTTGGAAGAAAATGGATCGTTTTTGATTTTTATTGTATTAACATGTACGGTTTTGTTGTTCCATGCAGGTTGGGATTACCAGTTTAACTTAACAGCTCGCAGCATCTCAGGACCAGGTTATAAGCAGATATATATGTATCAATATCACGGTCTGTGGGCAACTATGTTAAGAAATGTCAATAAACCTTACGGTTCGTATCAAACTTACGTGGGATCATTCTTCGTACCAGGTAATCTTTCTTCTCTGTTCATTAAACTCTAACAAATAGGTTTCTGTTTAACTTTGTAAAATGAAAATATGAAGTCCATTGTAAAACCAATGATAGAAACGAAGATTATTTTGCAACAATATACGTAGTTTATTTGTCGAGTTTGTGCTCTTGGCCACATTCGTTGTCAAGCTTATAAAAATAAGTTTGACTACATTTTGCCGCAAGTCGCACACCCTGATATGAATCAGTCTTTCGTTGCAGATTATAAATTTATTTTTCCCTTTATTTTATTTTACTCAAATCAATCATCATTTAACCAACCGGGAAAACGAAAAACACCAAAGTTATTGCTTGTTTTAGATATCAATGTTATGATCGGAGCTCGTTTTAATACTTCACTCAATGGTTGGTATTGGAGCGACGGATCTCCAGCAAACTTCTCTGTTTCCAACGTCACAACTTGTCAACAGAGAGCGTTGCATTATGGGATCGGATGGGAGAAGTCAAGCGTGAAATGTAGTGGAGAACCTGCTTATTGCGCTTGTCAAGTTAAATGTAACGTTTGATTTTAAACAGTTTGTAACAAATTTTTGTCTGATATTAATCAATCATCAATCGAAAACGCTTTATAGTTTTCAAGAAGAAACATTTGACGTTGTTTAGTTTTTGGAATTACCGTTATAAATAATTTAATACAATTGTTTTTTGTTGTTGTCTTTGTTTTAAGCAAAAGAATACCATTGTTTGGAAAATCTATTCCAATACAGCCATCTATTTTTTTTATCCTGACAGTTGTTGCTTCGGCGAAGGTACTTCCTTGCAATGTTACATCAATCAATATACAATGGAGTGGTTTGGACAAAATAATTGCCCAACATATTTTGAACCCAGATGTGAGCTTGCACATTATTTTGTACATTTTATAGCAGACAATCAAAATATAAAATTTTAATAGAAGAACAAGCGAATTTTTTTGCAGACTAAAGTAAAAATTGATGTAGTTCAGCTTGGAATATCAATCTACCGCAACTACAGCATCAAATCAACAACCATCAGAAACCTAAATATATCGACATTTTACACTTTTAAGGTTTGAATTGAAATAGATTTGTAAACGTAAGTTGAAATCGATTGTGTTTTGTGAAGATCACAGCGATACTATTTGGAAATATCTCAACAAATCTCCAAACGGAAGTAAATATAACCACAAATGAAGAACAAGACAAATTTTGCTTTGTGTCCTGTAAGGTTTATTTGATGTATAGCTGTGTCATTGCTTTATTGCCGTATATTATGTTTGCAGCGACGGCAACATCAGAAATCACAACTCTTGGGAAAACTACAGAATTCAGTTCTATTAATTATACGAATGGTTTAGATGAAGATACTAATCATCAAAATATCACTGCTGGTTTAGTTGTGGGAGTTGTGGTTGGCGTGCTGATTATTGTGTCAATCGGAACATATATTTTATGGAGAAGGTAAATAGAGATCCTTATTTTTATACCCTTATTTGTGTTTGTTTATCACACCGGGATTGAACTGGAGGGCCAGATGCTGCTTTATTGCTACAAACTAAACAAATCAAAAAATAGAACTTGTTTTATAAACACAGCCATGCAAATCCTACGCGTTTAAACTATTCGTCGGCAACCAGCGCATTTTTCCTGTTTCCTTTTGTTTTCCAGACGACCACAGCCTGGAAACTCAACAACAAATGACCTACATGGGAAAGTTGAAGGTATAGGTGTATTTCCAAGTCTGTCTTAATAAGACTATTACAAGAACAAAAAGTTAGTTTTTGTATCTTTCTTAACTTAAAATTGTTTACAGATACATCAAATCAATACGAAAATATTGAAACTGTCCCAACATACATGAATGTTGTTCACCACCCACCAGAGGGCGTATACGAAAATTGAAAACACTGGATTCGTACCCAAGATAACCTATGTTCGAATCTCGGTTCGATCAAAACCTTACAGAGTCAATGAATTACATATTTGTGCATCTGTATCTGTAATTGGAAAATGTGATGTTTGCAAACTAATCGTACTGTGAATGAATTAGTATTTTAACTTACGTTTTTAATAAACGCAGTTAGTAGCAGTGCTGAAAGAATAATATGTTAACTTTAACTTGTCTATTGATTAAGATTTGTTGAGCTGATAACAATATTATGGTTGTTTCTTTCCCAGTATTTTGTTAACAAAGGGAAGCAAAGCATTTAATGCATTTCATTATATGACTAAATTGCACTTTTCGTCGTGTTCAATGAATTGAGCCTTGTTTATGTCAAGGAAAAGCAGTTGGTCATACAATTACTGCAAATAGTGAATAAGAACCTATACAAAACATGGGTTTTGCAACAAAACGCAAAAGTTAAATTAATGTGTAAAGCATTGCTCTTGCTGACGTCACGCATTACTTAAAGTTATGAAGTTAGGCGGTACACCACAATCCAACATCTCAGGGCTATGGCGTCATAAGTTGTCTAAATATCTTCAAAACTTAGTCTAGACGCATTCACACGCGGCAAATACAGTCTTTGCACATGAATGCATCTAAAGTAGAGAGACAATTAACTGAGGTTTCAGTTGTTGCCTTGTTGTTTGGTAATATGTCTGTTTATTTGGAAAGATGAGTCACTATATTAGCCCAAGTATACGCATTGTTATCTGCTAAGACCGCGTTAAATTTCCTACCACCCACATAGTCTGTATGGCAGCAGCACTGCGCTTTAACAGAAGAAAACAAAGTGTTTATTGCATTTTTTCACTTGACTGAAGTGCACATTTTACCGCGTTCAATCATCCACGCCTTGTATGCATTATGGACATTCAGTTGGTCATACAATAACTGCACATAGTAAATAAGAACCTATGCAAAACATGGGTTTTGCAAGAAAAAGTGCAACTTAAATTAATGAGTATAGCTGTGTGCCCTTTTCTTCCTGATGTCTCAATTTACCAAAAGTTGTAAAATTCGGCGGTACACAACAACCTACTATCTAAAAGCTATGGCGTCATAAGTTGTATAAATATATGTTGATTTTAAAGCTTCAAAGTAGTAGTCTAGTCTCATTCAAAAGCGATACACCAAGTATGGTCTTTGCGCATTAGTGTTTGGAGGCACATCGGTTGCGGGCCATTGGCATAAAGGCTACCAAAGTAGCTAAAATGCATCTCAAGTAGAAAAACAATTAACTGAGGTTTCAGTTGTTGCCTTGTTGTTTGGTAACATACCTGTTTATTTGGAAAGATGAATCACAATATTAGCCCAAGTATACACATTGCTATCCGCCAAGCCTACGTCATATTTCCTACACCCACATAGTCTACATGGCATCAGCACTGTGCTTTAACTGGTAACAGCCTTTAAGATAACTTGTTGAGTTGGAACTTCGAGATTCACAGCTCTCACCAGGTTTTTCATAACGTAGCGTATGAGCAGTTTAAACAAGTAAACACAAAATACAGAGGCTGCTTTTGTACTGCTTACTTTAAAGGTAGTACGCATTGATGTTGTTGGTATTAAATGGTTCACAAAACAATATTGTCCGTTTAAGTATTGGGAAATGTTGTTGGATGTTGTATCCAAACAAATGTGGTTTATTTTACTCCTTCAACTCCTGACAATTCCAAAAGGTTGGTAAATATTTATCGCGGAGTATTTGATTATTTTAAAGTTTAATTGCATCTGACAGTGCACAGTCAAACCACCAAAGCAGTCAAAGACAGTATTTTGGTATTATCTGACGATCTTGTGGATGCGAACACTGCACAGGAGAAATGTGGATTGATGGGTGGAAATCTTGTAATGACTGAAGACCCGCAGATTAACACAACTCTGATACAACTTTTGTCCGATAAATATACAAGCGGTAATTTTTTACATTGCTATTTCTATACAGTTTGTTCTGTTAATGGCAACCAACTAATACAGATTTAAAACGCGTGTGGATTTTCCATGATTTTACGGGTACAGATATATTTGGATATTATTTTGTTCAAAATGCGGTGGGTAATTATTGGAAAAGTACAAAATCACTTGGAATTCTGTCGTATCTTGACTTTGATACTAGGTGAGTAAACATTTCACGCTATTTAGCAATCGATTGCATATCAAACATTTTGTTGAGTTTTGGCATGGTTTGTTGTATTAGGAACTATCTTTGTGCTTCTTATTCATACGAGATCTATGTTAGAAAACCTGGAAACGCATCAGAACCGGTCTATTTTTGCGAGGCATTTTTCGAAAATCATTCCCAAAAAAGAAAATGGCAAGTGAAAATTGGTGAAAATTGCCAAGTTGGACAACCGAGCAAACTAAGATGGAACGGTAAGCATAATGTACAAAATTTGCATTGAGTGATAGCAATGTTTGAATTAAATTAGTCATTTAATATCAATATATTTCGATTATTAGTGTCGAAGAAATATTCTCTGCTTTTTATGAATTTATATTAATTAAAAGTGATTCGTCCCTTTCAATATGTTTTACGTTTACGTTTTGTTGGTTCCATACAGGTTGGGACTACGTGTTTACCTTAACTGCTCGCATCACTTCAGGACCAGGTTACAAGCAGATATATATGTACGAATATGACGGTGTGTGGACAACTATGTTAAGGAGTGTGAAAAGTCCTTACCGCTCGTATCAAACTTATGTGGGATCATTCTTCGTACCAGGTAATCTATCTAATCTATTCATTAAACTATGAATATTCATTTAATTAACAAACCCTCCGACTAGGTGTTTAATAAAATAATTATTTTATTCATACAAGTGCAACACTGGCGAATCTCATCCAACCAGTTTACATCACTTTCGTATTTCTAATCATAAAACCTTTTCCTCGCCATGAGAATTTTACTCTTGCAGTTTCGAGGGAAGAGCATAAAAAAGGTTTAAGTAATTTTATTTGTGTCTATGTATAAGAAAAGGTAATCTGATATCTTTGAATCCAATGTAAGGAAAATTGAAGTAATTACAATTATTGACCAAACATATACTTCTGCGAAATTTGTCAAAACACGTGACATGCTTTGTGACATGCGATCTATTTGAATTCGCAAATTTAAGAAAACTAATGTCGGTGCATCAGAAAATATTTAATACGGTAACATTTTTTTTCAAACTGTGTATCTAATGAGTTTGTTGCCCGAGCTGTATTCTCGCAGAAACGACAACCTTTCGCGAAACTCAAAATTTTGCAACAGGACTTATTACATTAAAATGTTATCGTTAACAACTGTTGGGAATAGGGGGTGCTACAGTCCTGCAGTGCACACACCGCCACCATGTTGAATATAAAACCAACGTGCTTACATTTTACTAAAATCAATCATTTCTCAGACAATTCTAGAAACGAATAAACAAATTGTGTAAGCAAATGATTTGTTTAGATATCAAAGTTATGATCGGAGCTCGTTTTAACACTTCACTCTATGGCTGGTATTGGAGCGACGGATCTCCAGCAAACTTCTCTGTTTCCAGCGTCACAACTTGTCATCAGAAAGCGTTGCATTATGGGATCGGATGGGAGCAATCAAGCGTGAAGTGCAGTGGGGAACCTGCTTATTACGCTTGTCAAGTTAAATGTAACGTATAGATTTATTTAGTTTGAAAACATTATTTCGTTGCAACAAACAGAGTATCAAACACCTTTTTTTATAATTGAGAAATAAAAATAATCTTGTAGAGTTAAACGGTGTAGAATAAAACGATTTTGTCGTGGTTGCTTTTTATTGCTTAGTTGCATTTGTAGCAAGGAAATGACAACCATTGCAAGCGTAATGATTTCAATATCGACAATGCATTTTTTTCTTTCTTGGACAGTTGTTGCTTCGGCGAAGGTACTTCCTTGCAATGTTACATCAATCAAACTAGAATGGAGTGGTTTGAACAAAATAATTGCCCAACATATTTTCAAACCAGATGTAAGGTTGCCTTCCGACATTTTGTTTTGCAAAATATACAATGCAAAAAAAAGATCAGCACCAAATCACTTCTTCTTTTTGCAGCCGAAAGTAAAAATTGATGTAATTCAGCTTGGAATATCAATCTACCATAATTACAACATCAAATCAACAACCATCAGCAACCTAAATATATCGACATTTTACACTTTTCAGGTTTGAGTGGAAATAAGTTTGGAGAACTGTAAGTTGAGTTTGGCTGTTTTTGTTCAGATTACAGCGATACTATTTGGAAATATCACAGCAAATCTCCAAACGGAAATAAATATTACGACAAATGAAGAACAAGACAAGTCTTGCATTCAGCCCTGTAAGGTTTAATTGCGTGTTTTTGTGCCATTGCTTCATTGTCGTACCCTGTGTTTGCAGCAATATCTGCACCAGAAAGCACTTTGTCATATTCAAGTTCAGAGTTAACCCTAGGAAAAACCTCAGCATCCAGTTTTAAGAACCCCATAAATGGTTCAAATGAAGATGCTAATCCTCAAAACCACACTATTGGTCTAATAGCAGGAATTGTAGTAGGCGTGTTGATTCTTGTTTCAATCGGAACATATTTATTGTGGAAAAGGTAAGAGTTTACAAATCCCCGTTTCTGACTGTAATCTAAACTATTCATACCAAAGGTTTCATAAATATCTGTGTTGAATTTTTATTTTCAGAACAATATCCAAAAGAAGCAGACGAGGTTCGGATAACACTGCAGCTAGTCCTGAAGGTAACAAATCTAACATTGTAACAAGTATGATATTCACATTGCTTTATGATTGCAATTGTAATTAGTTGAGACACCAGAGGTCACATATCAGAATCTGGATCGTAAAGTGAAACAACCCAACCCTGAACCTACTTCGGCGATGTTTAATATTTACAAATCAAACGTTGAAACTGACTATGTTGGATTTAAGAACGAATTTAAGGTTGTTTTTTATTGTACTGCAAAACCATATTCATTAAAAACTGTTTCAATGCTAAATAATTGTTTGTTTTGACTAACTCATCTTGGAGAAGTTGCATACGATTATCTCCTTTTTCAGAAAATCGAAAACGAGAGTCAAGCCAGTGAGAGGTCAAAAGAAGTTTCACAATTGCCAGAAAACGCTGTGAAAAACCGATACAAGAATATATATCCGTGTAAGTTCTGACGTGAGCGTACATTTGCAAAACAGATTAGACATTGAATAACGCGGCATCTTTCATGTTCTCATGCAGACGATCACGCCAGAGTGATAGTAGGCACAACAACAGGCAGTGATTACATCAACGCCGCCTACATATCCGGTTACAAGAATTCTCGAAAGTTTATCGCAACTCAGGGACCAAAAGAGGAAACAATCATTGATTTCTGGCTCATGGTTTGGCAAGAAAACTCCACCACCATAGTTATGGTGACTGGCTTAGTTGAAAATGGAAAGGTCAGAACCCGAAATTCCTAGCATATATCTATCTAACACCTTATGCACCTAACATTCGTTTTGTAGTCGAAGTGTGAACAATATTGGCCAAACATTGGTTCCAAAGATCAAGTAAAACCAGGCCTTATCGTCCAAACAACACAAGAAATGCAAATTGGTGGAATTATTAAACGGCAGATCATTTTGCTGCATGATAAGGTGGTTTTGACAATGCTCTCATTTTCCATTTAGTCTTACTCGGTGATTTTCCAGGAGAAACGTGAAGTGACACAGCTTCATTACACAACTTGGCCAGATCATGGCGTTCCTGTCACCACAACAAATATGATCTACCTACGTAAGTTGGTGAAAGATTTGCACACAACTAATGCTCCAATCATTGTTCATTGCAGGTAGGGCAGTTTGGTAATTTGCGGCTGATAAAATCTAATAAAACATAATACAGATTGCTTTTCTTTTAAGTGCTGGCGTTGGTCGATCAGGAACTTACATAGCAATGGACACTTTGTTTGACGAACTTGGTGATAAAGGAACGGTTGATGTTCCTGGGACTGTTCTCAGAATGAGAGAAAACCGTAAAGACATGGTTCAAAACTGGGTAATTTTGACTTCCTATAGTTGCCAAACATACGAACTTTCGTTATTTTTGGTTGGATTTCGCGACCGCTTTTTCTGACTATAAACCTATATAATATTAAACTCTAAACCATCTTTTGTGTTGGTATTGTTACACACCTAAAACATTTATTATATATTTTTATTTCCAGAAACAATACATATACGTGTATAAGCTGTTGATGGAACGTGAATGCTTTAACTTTGAATCTGATAGAAGCGGGAGCCAACTACAATCACTCAGTCCAGCTGAAATGTAGGATAGTTAACGTTTATTTTTGTATATTCTCGTTGACACTTTCCATTTGTACAATAAAAAGATCTTCGATTCAAAATGAGGAGTTCAGAGTTTTGTCGGATTGGAGATATGGAGAAGAATGGATGGAAAACGATCTTAAATTAAAAACATGTGAATACGAACCGTAAGATTTATGTATACACTTAAGAGGAAGTATTTTTTTGCACAGACAAAAGCACAGCAATTTCGGTATGGGATGAATCAAGTCAAAACACAATTCAATTGAACGCATCATTTATAAAGGTATGACGCACATTACTTTCTTAAAAAAGAAAACTAAATACTTTTTTTAAGTTAGTAAAAACTTATGCAGGTTCTTTGGCAAGCGGATGTGTAATTGATTTATAACCACGTATTATACTCAGGAGCTGTCGCTAGAAACATTTATTGCTGCCCAAGGTCCGGTTCCAGGAGAAGAGAAGAATTTTTGGATGATGGCAATTACCAGAGATGCACAAGTGATTGTGGATTTAAATGAGACAGTAAAAGTGAGTGCAATGGCTGTAAAGCTATCGTAAAAAAAAACAATAAATGCAATTACACATGTTTCATCAAATATTTGCCCAACATTGCAAGAGATTTGTTTTTTATTGATGCCGACATGCAATTACAATACAAGCAGTCCTTTGAATCACATGAAGTTACCGCCACACGACCTACATTCGTAAAACGTAGTTCCGACAAATTTTTGTGCTATGTTCCACTTGCCCAGACGACTTTACTGTGTCACTATAGGTTCCAGACTCAAACAATGCAAATTTCGATGATATAAGCATATCAGTCGTTGAAGCCAAAGACTATTCAACCCACAACCTCACTACTATTTCAACAAAGTGTCCACGCTTTGGAATTGTAAGTTCAATAAGATGTATTAAATATCCATGCTCATTCTGCGCTGTTTTTATAAAGGTTGATCGTCGGATTAGCGTTGTGCAAGTTAAAGGATGGAAAAATGTGGGACAACCCCCGAAAGAAGTGGATTTTATTAAAATTGTTGAAATGGTTCAGCAAATGAGATCAGAACTGAAATGTAGAAATGTACTGGTGTGCTGCAGGTTGGTCATCACTATTAATGATCTTTTGTTGCATTAAACTTCGTAAATAGTAAAATTTTATTTTCAGCAACGGATGTACAAGAACTGGAACTTTCATTGCTTTATCCAACATTCTCGATCGCCTGAAAGTACAAAACCGAGTTGACATTTTTCGAACTGTGAAGGATTTGAGAGACATGAAACCTAACATGGTTAATAATAAGGTATAGGACTCACTGATTAGTGGTTGTTGCTGTACTCTGACCTGTATTATTTGTGCTATTTCTTTTCGCAGGTGTTATACAACTACTGCTACTCGTTTGTGGCAAAATATCTCGAAGAGTTTAACCAGTACTCTAACTTCAAGTGAACATTTTCCATTTAATCTAGTTTGTCCGAGCGTTTTCATTGATGATGAATCGTTGATCTTGGTTTTTTAAAAAAAAACACACCAGTGAACTTAAAAGTTTGTAAACCACATGTTGACAGTTTTATTACAAAAATATGTGAAACTTTAAATGTTTTTTACACTTTTCAGCGTCTATATTAAAAGCTCCATTTGTGTTATTTGTAACATGTAGTTGCTTGTATCACCTAGCATGGATATACACTGCAAGCGGCTAAAATCTAAACATTGCATGGGCGTTGTGTCATTCTCCTACTCACTGTTTCCTTTTTGCGCACACAGAAAACTTTCCATTGTTGCCTCCACATGGTATACGCGGTGTATTATTTTGTTGGATTACGTATGAACTGTAGACCATATTAAACGACAACATAACACATGTTCATTACAACTGTGTGTCTTAATGTCCAGTGCAGGTTTCTTGAATGAAGTGTATTCTATAAAAGTAATCACATGAAAGAATTGCTCGTTCTTACTATCGCAAATGATATATGCATATTTCAGATGATTGAGTATGTGAATTATTAACCAATAACGAAATAAAGTTTTTAAAAGCCGTAAACCGTCTATACTTTAACAAACAACAACCATGCGGAAAATGAGTTTCTCCTCAATCAAAACACAACGTTTCCTTTTTCCACTCACAACACCAGACTCCATACGCGCGAATCTCTGACATCACAAACTACGCATTTGTTGTGTGTTCTGTGGTATTGTCTAAACACATATAACATTTTGGAAAAAGATAGAATAATGTGTTTCAAACTGTGGGACTGATTTCCATCAAATACACAATGTTAATCGGAGTTGTAATAGGAAAGAGAATTTTTTGATAATGAATCACATGAATTAACAGCGACGGTTTTGCGGCAAACTTCCAAGATTCAAAATTTAAAGGTCGGTTACAGTGACACGCAATTCTGCTCAAACGATACGAGGAGTTTGTGTCTGCTATAAAGTTACGACATGTAAAGTTAGGGATGTAAATGATGTTTTCCCTTTAAATGCACAATCATTTGCATTCAGGGCAATTTAGTGGAAATAATGTGTCGGTGCAAGACCTTTTTTAAAGAATGCACGAGATTGTTTAAGGGGGCAAACATTTGTGTTATGTGACCCCATTTCAATATATGTGCGCCCCCTACAGACTCGAATTGACCCGGGTGCGCTGCTCCTGCCGCATCGACCACGTGCCTGGTTGCATTTGCCCTGTGTTCGTTTGAACAACAATCTTACTAATTTCTAATACAGACGAAATCGCAACTATATCCGCCCACGAAAATAACACATAACAAAGCTGTGTTGTCAAAACACTGTGGCAGTGGAAGTGGGGGTCTGACAAGTGTAGCATTCATTTTAAGAGGAACAAATATTTATGGTAAAAAGAAGATATGCGTTAAAAAATAGTTGTTACGAAGTCATTAATAGGATAACGTGGTAATGGAAAAAGTTCTTGTATTCAAACTTTGGATCTATCTATTATCATCACAACTTAGCTTCGTCACAGCAAGCAGTAAGTTACGGTATATAAATTATACCTCACACTCAAAATATTTTCGATAACTTTTTGCAGGCTGCAACCAGACAATTGCAACCGTCAAAGACAGCATTTTGACCATATCTGATGATCTTGTGGATGCGAACACTGCACAGGAGAAATGTGGATTGATGGGTGGAAATCTTGTGATGACTGATGACCCACAAATTAACACAACTCTGATTCAAATGATGACGAATAAATACACTCAGGGTAAAGTTCATAAACATTTCTCAATGTGACATGCGTCTGAACTTTTGACTTCAGGTTTGCAGCGGGTTTGGATTTTCTACGATTCGGTGAAATTGATAACATTCGGATACTTTAAGGATCAGGTTGAGAAGAATCACTGGAGAAGCACAAAATCACTTGGAACCTTGTGGTACATCGACTTCTACAACACGTAAATGCTATTGTTTAATTTTCAGATAATTCACATTTCCAATTTACCTTCCAATAACAATTGCTGTGCGAATAATAAAAATACCAAAAAAAGTAGCAGATCTCGCAAATATTTTAGTAAACCAACAAACATTCCGGAAGAAATTTACTTTTGTGACGTGACGATTGATGGGCATCTCAGAAGAAAGTGGCAAGTGAAATCTGGTGGAAACTGCAGGATTGCAAACCCTTGGAATGGTAAACAATAGCCCTATATGTCAGTCCCATAATGCTATTGTAAAAAATATAATTTGTGTTGAAACAAATTACTCAATATTAACAATCATTTTTGCCACTATATTTTCAGGCTGGGACTATAAGTTTACGTTATTTGGTTTAAAAAACAGAAAACCAGGATATAAGGAGGTTTATTTGTATCAAAATAATGGCCACTGGACAATAATGCTAAGAAGTGTTAATGTAACATATGGTGTATTTGATACCTACAAAGGTTCATTTTTCGTACCAGGTAATTTCAAAATTATATTGAGCTGTTTGATTTTATGTAGGAAATTGTTTTAAAAGTGCAAATGTGTAGATATCAAAGTTATGATTGGTTTTAACACTTCACTCAATGGTTGGTATTGGAGCGTCGGATCTCCAGCAAATTTCTCTGTTTCCAACGTCACAACTTGTCAGCAGAGAGCGTTGCATTATGGGATAGGATGGGAGCAGTCAAGCGTGAACTGTAGTGGAGAACCTGTTTACTACGCATGTCAAGTTAAGTGTGAGTTTATTTGTTTCAAGCCATTGTATTTGTACTTGGGCATAAATTAAATTAACGAAATAATAATCTTCAAAATTAAAATCTGTAAAACTCAATTATTTAATAACACGTTATGATTTTGCGTTGTATGATATATCATTACAGTTTAAACGTAATTTTGATTAAGCTTTTCGTCGGCACCTATCCATATAATAAGCACAAAATTATGATCGTCAGCGTAACACCCACAAATACCTTACATGCTTTTGGACAGTTGTGGCCAAGGCGAAGGCACTGCCATGCAACCTAACAGCTGTCAATATAACGTGGAGTGGTTTGGAACAACTGCTTGCTAAACACGAACCTGAAGTAAGTGTTATTTGGTAACGACTCTCACATCCACCCAAGCACATGGTCCCGATACAATTATTTTACTTTTGCAGACGAAAGTCAAAGTTGAAGTAACTCAGCTTGGAATATCAACCTACCATAATTACGGCATCAAATCGACAACCATCAGCAACCTAAATAAATCGACATTTTACACAATTGAGGTTTGAGTTACAATGGCTTTCCTAATCACAGTTTCGAATAATTTTTCATGCAGATTACAGCGATGCTCTCAGGAAAGGTCACTGCAAACGTGTCAACTAATGTAAATACTACAACAAATAAAGATCCTGACAAATCTTGCTTTTTGACCGGTAAGTCGGTATACGCATTATATTGTTTCATCAACACATGTGTTTACTGTGTCTGGTATATCAGAAAGTACCCCTTTACATTCGAGTTCCGAGTCAACTCCAGGAAACACTGAACAACCCAATTTTACCAACTCAATTGACGGTTCAGACAAAAATGGTAAACGCCAATACGTCAGTGTAGGTTTAATAGCTGGGGTCGTGATAGGAGTGGTGATTTTTGTGTCATCTGGAACATACTTTTTGTGGAAAAGGTAACAGTTCCCACACTTCAACACATATAAAGGCCTTTTACAATTTTACGTAAAGTGTTTTTAAAAAAATGTAAAGTGTTGTCACAAAATTATGGACATAATATATGTTTAATTTGTCCAGGAAAACGACCAGAAGTGAGAGTAATGGTTTAAATGACAACGAACATCTCCCTGGCGGTAACATACCTTGCACAGCAAAATGTACACGGCTCATTGTATTGTTTTATTTCGTATTTAGAGGAGACACCAGAAGTCACATATCAGAATTTTAATCGTAAAGTAAAACAACCCAACCCTGAACCTTCTTCGGCGATGTTTAATATTTACAAGACAAATGTTGAAACTGACTATGTTGGATTCAAGAACGAATTTAAGGTATACCTCAAAACTTTTTAAAACCTGTTTTAATATTAATTAATTGTGACTCTTAACTAACTGATGTATTAGGTGTACATTTTTGTCCTGGTGACAGCTTTATACGGATATCTTTCTTTCAGAAAATCGAAAACGAGAGTCAAGCCAGTGAAAGATCAAAAGAAGTTTCACAATTGCCAGAAAACGCCGTGAAAAACCGATACAAGAATATATATCCGTGTAAGTTCTAACATTGAAAAGACATTGACAACCTTTCTTTATCTAACGAAATTGCGCAGACGACCACGCAAGAGTGGACTTGATCGAAATAACATCAGGCAGTGATTACATCAACGCCGCCTATATACCAGCTTATAAAAGTCCTAAAAAGTTCATTGCAACTCAAGGACCAAAAGAGGAAACAATTTTTGATTTCTGGCTGATGGTTTGGCAAGAAAACTCCACCATTATCATCATGTTGACTGGTTTTGTTGAAAACGGAAAGGTTTAACTCCAAAACGTTTTTGTCATAACATTCCTACCTTTTTCCAATCTAAATTATCACATTAATCCCCGTTTTTAGTCAAAGTGTGAACAATATTGGCCCAATATTGGATCCCAGAACGAATTAAAACCAAGTTTTTTCGTTCAAACTACTCAAGAGATACAAGTTAGTGGAATTATTCGGCGACAGATCATTTTGCTTCGTGATGAGGTAACCAAAACTGCACTCAAACAGCAGTAGCTAACGTTTGTATCTTTGTAACAGGAGAAACGTGAAGTGACACAGCTTCATTACACAACTTGGCCAGATCATGGAGTTCCTGTCACCACAACAAATATGATTTACCTACGTAAGATGGTGGAAGACTTGCACACGACTAATGCTCCAATCATCGTTCATTGCAGGTAAGATCATCTTTCGTAACCATTGTTTAAAAGCAAGCAAAACGAAATGCTTCGTTTATTTAAAGCGCTGGCGTTGGCCGATCAGGAACTTACATAGCAATGGACACTTTGTTTGACGAACTTGCCGATAAAGGAACGGTTGATGTTCCTGGGACTGTTCTGAGAATGAGAGAAAACCGTAAAGACATGGTTCAAAACTGGGTAATTAAATTTCTCTGTCAAAGATATGTACGTTTCGAATATTGTTGGTTTAATTGAATTAAATTATACACATAAAGAAAAGTTATTAGATAAACTGCAATATTTGTATATGATGATAAGGTTCACAGGCTTCGCAGCCAAAGCATTGCCTGTGAATCTTATGATTATGATCAAAATACTAGAGCTGAGATCGTCAAATAAAAAGGGCCTGCGCTGTGGGGCGATCCTGCCTTGCTATGTGAAAGCATTGTAATACTTCTGCATTTTTTGTATATGCATCCTTATTTGCGAGAAACAATTTCAACAACTTCCCTTTCTCCATTTCTAGAAACAATACATATACGTGTATAAGTTGTTGATGGAACGTGAATGTTTTAACATCGAATCTGATAGAAGCGTGAGCCAACTACAATCACTCAGTCCATCAGAAATGTAAGGCAGTTGGGTTTTGTTTAACCCACATAACACTTTCCATTTGTACAATAAAAGATCTTCGATTCAAAATGATGAGTTCAGAGTTTTGTCCGAGTGGAGATATGGCGAGGAATGGATGGAAAACGATCTTACACTAAAAACATGTACATTTTTGATGTGATTTATGCAGAAACATACGATCACAGATAGCATTACGTAATATTGATTTGTTTATTTATGCACGTAGACAAAAGCAAAGCAGTTTCGGTTTGGGATGAAACCGGTCAAGTCACAATTGAAATGAATGCATCATACGTACATGTAAGAAATAATCATTCTCATATAGCTCGTAATAAAGTCGGTCAACCTAAATGCCGTCAAAATAGTCGTCAACAACATATGGAAAGCGCTTTAGTGCTGGGTTAACTTTTATTGCAACCACAGAATGATGGTGAGATTGTATTACACATAGGAGTTGTCTTCGGAAACCTTTATTGCTGCCCAAGGACCGATTGCAGGGGAAGAAAAGAATTTCTGGATGATGGCAATTACCAGAGATTCGCAAGTGATTGTGGATTTAAATGAGACACTAAAGGTGAGTACAATGGCAATGAAGATGCTCGTGATTATTTAGCTGGACAATTTTTAATGAAGATTTGTTAACACAACATTATAAGCGTACTTACGTACAATTTTCACGAAATGTCACCAGATCTTTCCTAATAGATTTTGGGCTCAAAAAAATTGGATTTCGATGATATAAACATTTCAGTTATTGGAACCAAAGACTATTCAACCCACAACCTCACTACTATTTCAACAAAGTGTCCACGCTTTGGAATTGTAAGTTCAATAAGATTTATTAAATATTCATACTCATTCCGTACTGTTGTTTTGAAGGGCGATCGTCGGATGAGCGTTGTGCAAGTTAAAGGATGGGAAAATGTTGAACAACCCCCTAAAGAAGTGGATTTTATTAAAATTGTTGAAATGGTTCAGCAAATGAGATCAGAACTGAAATGCAGAAATGTACTGGTGTGCTGCAGGTTGGTCATTCACTATTAAATCTTTCTTTTGTTGCATTAAACTTCGTAAATGGTAAAATTTTATTTTCAGCAACGGACACACAAGAACTGGAACTTTCATTGCTTTGTCCAACATTCTCGATCGCCTGAAACTTCAAAACCGAGTTGATATTTTTCGAACTGTGAAGGATTTGAGAGACCTGAAACCTAACATGGTTAATAATAAGGTATAGGAGTTGTGTTCAGTTGTAGTCTTATACATTTCTGTTTACTTATTGCTTTGCCGCAGGTGTTGTACAAGTACTGCTACACTTTTGTAGCAAAGTATCTTCAAGAATTCAACGAGTATTCCAACTTTAAGTGAATATTTTAATTATCTCCAATTTCAACTGTATAATGTTATGAGGAAACGAAGATCTCACATTCATGTGTTGTTAAATTGAGTAGAACGCGCTTACTAATATGGCATTTTTATTATGTATAAATACTTGCATTGCTGGGCATCGGTACCCGTTGTGCCATTCGCCTACTCACTGTTTTCTCTTACGCTCGCATGTAATGTTCTATTGTTGTGCAAACACTAGCATGCCTACATATACTACGCAGTAATAAATTGTTATGTATACATACCTTGTGATTAAGTTTTATCAGATATGTCTGATGCTATTATGACAACTGTCTCGTGCGCTTTTTCGTAAAGCGATTTCCATGATAAACCTTTTTTCATTGAAAGGGAATTCTGTGGGGATAAGCATATATGCCAGGGCTATCCCTTCGTTCTACACATATCTCAACAATAACCCAACCAGAGAATATCGTCTTTGCAATATTTTGGTAATGTCAGGTGAAAGCCATAGGTATCAGAAATTTTCCTACCACCCCAAAAATGTTTTGTCTGTTGGAGATGCGAAATCTTGGTTCATTGAATATTGCGCTTTAACAAATTTGCGTAGATTATCAAAAAATTCAATAAAAAATAGAAGAACGATAAGGTTGGGAAACTAAATATCTAACAACGAAACATCATGACTTTAACATACAACTAACTTCAAACAAAAAACAAACATTACTCAGAAATCAAAACACAACGCTTCCTCTTTCCCACTCATAACAGTAGCACTCCACACGAGCCCAACTGTATCATCACAAACAGGGCATTCGCTCTTAGTGTTCTATAGTGTTGCTTAACCACATGAAAGCACACCTCCCAGGTAAAACGACTTGTGTTTTAACGATAGGTGTTAGCCCACACGTCCACCTGTCCAATTCATACAAGACACGATCCTAATGTGAGTTGGAATAGGTCAAAAAGAATGTTTCCATGTTGTATCACAGTTTCAGCAGTGACGGGCCATGTCTTCAATCCATATCCCTCTCTTCGTTGTCTGAATACACTGTACTTTCCGAGGGTATGGCCGACGACCTGTGGCTCGAAATGTTGCTTGTAGGCCGATATTTTGTCGGTGGAAACGTTACTTTTATTTGTAGAACATAAATTCTCTTCTGCAAATGTTTGCAAACATTAAAATTTTGTTGTTTTCGCAGGGTTTCCAGAAGTATTGGCTATATTTTCCAAAACCGTGTTTTGGAAATTATCTCCTTTAAACGTGATTATATTTATAAAATGCGAAATGTTACTGATATGTGCTGCTAGCGTTATACACGAACATGTACCGCTCTGATTGTCACCCTTTTATGAAGGCTGTGAAATCGGTGGATGAAGCATTGCGCCAGAAATACCTCAGTTCAACAAGTTTCACGACTGCCCCCCTAAATTCCGGATTGCATTAGCTCTGTGCCATTTGGGACAACAACCATAAAGACATTACTTATTTCAAATACAGACGCAAAACTCATCCATATCCGCCCACGAAAATACCACCCAAGAAAACCCGTGTTGTCAAAACACAATTGCATTTTTGCTGCAATGATTTCTAAACTGGTAAATATTGGCATTGGATTACAGCAAATATTTAGAATAAAATATTGACATCGTGGAACATATTGCATGAAATATTACTGCATTCGTAGAACAAATGTAGGTTTTAAATATCATAACATAGGTAATGTAACGATGGGAAGAGAATTGGTTTTCAAAGTGACTTGGTTCTTATTGTGCATTCAACGCAACCTTGTTGCACCAAGCAGTAAGTGAATAGCAATTAATGTTACATACAAAGTATTAACGTATAACTTTTTGAAGACTGCAACCAGCTACCACAGACAGCATTTTGACCATATCTGATGATCTTTTGGATGCGAACACTGCACAGGAGAAATGTGGGTTGATGGGTGGAAATCTTGTGATGACTGATAACCCACAGATTAACACAACTCTGACACAAATGATCAATGATAAATTCACTCAAGGTAAGGTTCACAAATATTCTCTTTAAACTTTAAATTTATCTTTAAACTTTTGATTTCAGGTTTGCAGCGTGTTTGGATCTTCTACGATTCCTTTAACTTGGCAACATTCGGATACTTTAAGGATCGAAGTGAGAAGAATCACTGGAAAAGCACAAAATCCCTTGGAACCTTGTGGTATCTCGACTTCGACCCCACGTAAATATATATTTATTGAAATGCAAATAAGAAGAGTGTGCTTGGGTGCAAAATATTTGGAGTTGATAACTTTGAAAATGAAAGCCAATCAACAGCATTTTAGCTTTGGCTTTCATTATCAAAGAGTGTGTTTTTCAACATTTCGTTTCGCCTGAACCCTTTTTACATTTGAGATAAACACAATTTAACTCAAATTCCCTTCCTGTCAGAAATTCCACGAATTCGGAAGGAGTTTACTTTTGTAGCGTGTATCTTGAGAGGAACTTGCGGTCCGCACACATTTTCTGGTTATAATAAGACCGCCGATTAAGAGTTTTTATTCGACGGTTGAGAATTTTTATGTTCATCCCCAAATTATGAGGTTTGCATATTGGTCACTAATATGATGCTTAGATGCTGTTGTGTAAATCACATCGGCGATTCTGGTGTCTATATTGTCTCCATTCATGCATATACATTGAAACAGACTCGACAACTTTAATTTTTGTGAAAAAATTGCAATGACCCATACAAAAGAAATTCAACAAATAATTTGAATCAATGAGCGTTTTGCTTAGTGTGGCTATAAAGTGTTTAATTCTACTTTCAAGAACATCGCCGATATTATTAATGGTCAACAACGTTGATGTTGCCTGATGCAGCTGAAACGCAACCTCAGCAACCCACGAGGTTAACATGCAGGAAGAACTGAGTTGACAAAACATTTTAACAATTCGACTGCATGCTGGCATAGCTGTGTTAATGGTTTACAACCGAAGAAAAGGTTTTGAATATAATTTGGAATAAAACTGTAGTATCAGAACATACGTAAATCAAAACACTATCTGGTAATGATGGAAGAAGTGTGTTTTTTAGTGTGGTGGTTCTTAGTATTATTCATTACACCAAAGAGTAAGTTCAAATATAGGTTAAATAAAACACAGTATTACCAATCCGTGTGATTGTAGGCAGCGGCAAGACTTTTACAGCCGTCAAGGACAGTATTTTGATATTATCTGATGATCTTGTGGATGCGAACACTGCACAGGAGAAATGTGGATTGATGGGTGGAAATCTTGTAATGACTGATGACCCACAGATTAACACAACTCTGACTCGAATGATGACAGATAAATACACTCTGGGTAAAGTTGAATAGGGTTCATCAGCTTTAATTTGCGTTTGAACTTATTATTTCAGGTTTGCAGCGTATTTGGGTCTTTTACGATGTAAACTTTTATACACTGGGATACTTTATGGATCAGGTTGAGAAGAATCATTGGAAAAGCACAAAATCACTTGGAACCTTGTGGTATCTCGACTTCTACAACACGTATATAATATTATCTACTACAATATTCAGACGTCCTAAATAACATTTTTTATGTTACTTTCCAATAATAATTGCTGCTAAACTCAAAACTTGTAAATATTTTAGTAAACCAGAAAACGGTTTGGAAGGAGTTTACTTTTGTAGCGTGTGGCTTGGCGGAAGCTTATCACCAGCAAGAAGAAAGTGGCAAGTGAAATCTGGTGGTAATTGCTGGGTGGATAACCCTAACTGGAATGGTAAACGATAACACCAAATGTCAATCCCATAATGCCATGTATATGTTAGAACACACAATTTTGTTTGTTTGAAATCTATTTTGCAACAAATTACTCCATGTTAACAATCATATTTGCCACTATATTTTTATGCTGGGACTATAAGTTTACGTTATTTGGTTTAAAAACCAGAAAACCAGGATATAAGAAGGTTTATTTATATCAATATAATCGCCACCATACGACAATGTTACGAAGTGTTAATGTATCATATGGTGTATTTGATACCTACATGGGTTCATTTTTCGTACCAGGTAATTTCAAAATTATATTGAGCTGTTTGATTTAATGTAGGAAATTGTTTTAAAAGTGCAAGTGTGCAGATATTAATGTTATTATCGGAGCACGTTTTAACACTTCACTCAATGGTTGGTATTGGAGCGACGGATCTCCAGCAAACTTCCCTGTTTCCAACGTCACAACTTGTCAGCAGAGAGCGTTGCATTATGGGATAGGATGGGAGCAGTCAAGCGTGAAGTGTAGTGGAGAACCTGCTTATTACGCTTGTCAAGTTAAATGTGAGTTTATTTGTTGCGTTATATGACAAATCATTACAATTTAAACGAAATTTTGATGAAGCTTTACGTTTCGCCGGTATATCTAGCCATGTAATAAGCACAAAATTATGATCGTCAGCGTAACACCCACAAACATCATACATATTTTGCACAGTTGTGACCACGGCGAAAGCACTGCCATGCAACCTAACAGCTGTCAGTATAATGTGGAGTGGTTTGGAACAACTGCTTGCTAAACACCAACCTGAAGTAAGTGTCATTTGGTAACGACTCTCACATCTACCCAAGCACATGGTCCCGATACATTCATTTTAATTTTTGCAGACTAAAGTCAAAATTGATGTAATTCATCTCGGAATATCAATCTACCATAATTACAACATCAAATCAACAACCATCACCAACCTAAATAAATCGACATTTTACTCTTTTGAGGTCTGATTTGAAATAGGTTTGTTAATGTTTGTATAATTCGGCGTTTTTTGTCCAGGTTACAGCGATTCTATCCGGAAATATCACAGCAAATCTCCAAACGGAAGTAAAGATTACGACAAATAAAGAACAAGACGAATCTTGTTTTGTGTCCTGTAGGGTTATTTGTGTGTTGTTGTATAGTTTGTTGCTAACTGTTTTTGTATTATTGCTTCATTGTCGTAAGTTTTTTTTTTCAGCAACCGCTGCGTCGGAGAGCACAACTCCAAGAAAAACCACAGAATCCAATCTTATCAACCATATAAATGGTTTGGATGAAGATGCTAATCTTCGAAACCTCACATTTATTTTAAACGCTTTGTTGTCGCACATTGTTTACAGTGACATCTGCACCAGAAAGTACTTTGTCATATTTAAGTTCAGAGTTAACGCCAGGAAATACCACAGAATCCAGTCTCAAAAACCCTTCGAATGGTTCAGATGAATATGCTAATTTGCAAAACCACACTATTGGTTTAATAGTAGGAGTTGTGGTAGGCGTGTTGATTCTTGTATCAATCGGAATGTATTTATTGTGGAAAAGGTGAGGGCTTAGATATTGCCCACTTTTTCACTGTATTCTGAATTATTTACGCCAAAGGTTTCGGTATTGAATTTATATTTTCAGAAAAACATCCATAAAAGGCAGGCGAGGTTTGGATAACTCCGCGGCTACTCTCGAAGGTAACAAATTGAACATTGTAACAACCATGACATTCAAATTGCTAACAATTGTAATCGGTTTTAGTGGAGACACCAGAGGTCACATATGAGAACTTGAATCGTAAAGAGAAACAAACCAACCCTCAACATAATACGGCGATGTTTAGTATTTTCAAAACAAATGTTGAAACTGAGTATGTTGGATTCAAAAATGAATTTAAGGTAGTTTTTTATTGTACTGGGCAACTATATTACTTAAAAACTGTTTCAATGTTAAATAATTGTTTGTTTGTTTTTTTGACTAACTCGTCTTGGCACAAGCCTCTTACTATTATCTCCTATTACAGAAAATAGAAAACGAGAGTCAAGCCAGTGAGAGGTCGAAAGAAGTTTCACAATCATCAGAAAACGCTGTGAAAAACAGATACAAGAATATATATCCGTGTAAGTTCTGATGTGACAACACATCTGCAAAACGTTGAACACACAAACACCTGTTGTCTTTCTAACCTTTTTACACAGACGATCATGCAAGAGTGAATTTGATCGAAATAACTTCGGGAAGTGATTACATTAACGCCGCCTACATGCCAGCTTATAAGAGTCCTAGAAAGTTCATCGCAACTCAGGGACCAAAAGAGGAAACAGTTTTCGATTTCTGGCTGATGGTTTGGCAAGAAAACTCCACCACCATAGTTATGCTGACTGGACTGGTTGAAAATGGAAAGGTTTGGCCCCATACGTTGTTGTCAAATAATTCCTACGTTGAATGCTTATTCGCATCTAATATTAATCACGTTTTTTAGTCGAAATGTGAACAATATTGGCCCAATATAGGATCCCAGAACGAATTAAAACCGGGTTTTTCAATCCAAACTACACAAGAGATACAAATTGGTGGAATTATTCGGCGACAGATCATTTTGTTACGAGGGAAGGTAACTGAATTAGCACCCAATTTGCATCAGCTGAATATTGTCCTACGTGCCTTTGTAACAGGAGAAACGTGAAGTGACACAACTTCATTACACAACTTGGCCAGATCATGGAGTTCCTGTCACCACAACAAATATGATCTACCTACGTAAGATGGTGGAAGACTTGCACACGACTAATGCTCCAATCATCGTTCATTGCAGGTAGTATTTGGTAATCAGCTGCTGATAAAATCCAAAACTCTGATATTCAAATGCAAGTGTAACGCGGATTGCTTTAATTTTAAGTGCTGGCGTTGGTCGATCAGGAACTTACATAGCAATGGACACTTTGTTTGACGAACTTTGTGATAAAGGAACGGTTGATGTTCATGGGACAGTTCTGAGAATGAGAGAAAACCGTAAAGACATGGTTCAAAACTGGGTAATTAAACTTTTACGTCAAAAACAAATGTACATTTCAAATATTATTAGTTTAAATGAATGAGATTAAACACACAAAATTGCGTGTGCATAAACTGCATGATGTATATATGTATCGTTATTTAAGGGAAACAATATTAACAGCACCGCCCTTTCGTTCTTTTAGAAACAATACATATACGTGTACAAGTTGTTGATGGAACGTGAATGCTTTAACTTTGCATCTGATAGAAGCGTGAGCCAACTACAATCACTCAGTCCATCAGAAAGGTAGTAAAATTGCAGTTTAATTTTGTTTATTTTTGTTAACACTTTCCTCTTTTACATTGAAAGATTTTCGATTCAAAATGAGGAGTTTAGAGTTTTGTCGGCATGGAGATATGGCGAAGAATGGATGGAAAACGATCTTAAATTAAAAACATGTGCATGTTTATATTTATTTAAGCAGTATTCACGCAGATATTATATTTATTTGTTTATTTATGCACGCAGACAAAAGCAAAGCAGTTTCGGTTTGGGATGAAACCCGTCAAGTCACAATTGAAATGAATGCATCATACGTACATGTAAGAAAATATCATTCTCATGGCACGTACTAGTGTTGGCCAACCTAAATGTCGTCAAAATAGTCGTCAACAACATATGGAAAGCGCTTTAGTGCTGGGTTTACTTTTATTTCAACCACAGAATGATGGTGAGATTGTATTACATATAGGAGATGTCTTCGGAAACGTTTCTCGCTGCCCAGGGACCGATTGCAGGGGAAGAAAAGAATTTCTGGATGATGGCAATCACCAGAGATGCACAAGTGATTGTGGATTTAAATGATACTGTAAAGGTGATTGCAATGGCAATGAAGATGCTCGTGATTATTTAGCTAGAAAATTTTTAATGAAGATTTGTTGACACAACATTATGAGCGTACTTACGTAGAATATTTTCACGGAATGTCACTAGATTTGTCCCAACAGGTTTTGGGCTCTAAAACACTGGATTTCGATGATATAAACATGTCAGTCATTGAAACCCAAGACTATGCGTCACACAATATCACCTCTATGTCAACAAAATGGCCACACTTTGGAATTGTAAGTCTATAAATCGGGACAAGTCAACATGCTTATGTCCGTGCTGTTTTTATAAAGGTCGATCGTCGGATGAGCGTTGTGCAAGTTAAAGGATGGAAAAATGTGGAAGAACCGCCGAAAGAAGTGGATTTTATTAAAATTGTTGAAAGTGTTCAACAAATGAGATCAGAACTGAAATGTAGAAACGTACTGGTGTGCTGCAGGTTGGTCATTCACTATTAAATGATCTTTTGTTGCATTAAACTTCGTAAATGGTAAAATTTTATTTTCAGCAACGGATGCACAAGAACTGGAACTTTCATTGCTTTGTCCAACATTCTCGATCGCCTGAAAGTTCAAAACCGAGTTGATATTTTTCGAACTGTGAAGGATTTGAGAGACATGAAACCTAACATGGTTAATGATAAGGTATAGGAGACGTGTTCAGTTGTAGTCTTAAATTTCTGTTTACTTATTGCTTTGCCGCAGGTGTTGTACAACTACTGCTACACTTTTGTAGCAAAGTATCTTGAAGAATTCAACGAGTATTCCAACTTTAAGTGAATATTTTAATTATCTCCAGTTTCAACTTTTTAATGTCATGCGGAAATGAAGATGATCTCGCATTCATGTGTTAATAATTTGAGGAGAACGCGCTTACTAATATGGCATTTTTTTGTGTACATATACTTGCATTGCTGGGCATCGGTACCCGTTGTGCCATTCGCCTACTCACTGTTTTCTTTTACGCTCGCATGTAATGTTCTATTGTTGTGCAAACACTAGCATGCCTACATATACTACGCAGTAATAAATTGTTATGTATACATACCTTGTGATTAAGTTTTATCAGATATGTCTGATGCTATTATGACAACTGTCTCGTGCGCTTTTTCGTAAAGCGATTTCCATGATAAACCTTTTAAATGGGATAAGTATATGTGCAAGGACTATCCCTTCGTTCTGGACATATCTCAAAAATAGCCCAAAGGTGAATGTCGACTTTACTAAAGTTTGGTAACGTCAGGTGAAAGCCAGAAGTAAATTTCTCTGCCACCCCAAAACATTTTGTATCTGTTGGAGATGCATCATGGCGATAATTTTTGGGAACTAAAAATCCAACAATGAAGCATCATGGCATTTAACATACAACTAACTTCAAACAGAAAACAAACATTACTCAGAAATCAAAACACAACGCTTCCTCTTTCCCACTCATAACAGTAGCACTAGGGTTCCTCTATTTCCCGGATTTTTTACTTCCCGGGATTCGGGAAATGAAAAAAAAAATTCCCGGGATTCCCGGGATCCCGACAAAAAAATTGTCATTTTTTTCGTGCGTAATTGCATTATTTAAACGACTAAAATTTGTCTATTACACCCGCAAACATTTAATTTAGCAAGTTCCCGTCAAGTAATATCACATTCGCCAAGGTTAAGCTATAAAACGTAAAAAAAATAAACAGAATTTTTGTACCGCTAGGTTGCGCCCTAAAAAATTTTTACGTTGTGCTTACAAATGCGTACCAACGTCGTTTATAGTGACGACCCTAAATGGAACGGTAAACAACAATATACAAACCTTACAGTATAGCAAAAAAACATTTTATTTCTCTCAAATGTGTTCAAGCAAAAAAATATACCTTCATTCGCAGTCGTGTTTTGAACTATCGTGTTTAGGTTGGGACTTCAAATTTCAGTTATTTGCTATGGGAACTCGAAGACCAGGATATAAGGGGGTTTATTTGTATCAAATGAATGGCACCTGGTCAACAATGTCGAGAAGGGTTAATGTATCATATGGTACATTTGATACCTACATGGGTTCATTTTTCGTACCAGGTAACATCAAGTGAAACAAATTATATGCTAAAGTGTTGTAATATTACGTACATATATTTTTAGATATCAGTGTTATGATCGGAGCTCGTTTTAACACTTCACTCAATGGTTGGTATTGGAACGACGGATCTCCAGCAAACTTCTCTGTTTCCAACGTCACAACTTGTCAACAGAGAGCGTTGCATTATGGGATAGGATGGGAGCAGTCAAGCGTGAACTGTAGTGGAGAACCTGCTTATTACGCTTGTCAATTTAAATGTAATGTTGATTTTTGTCACACTGTAGTATGGATGTTTGTTTAATCTATTGTTTACATGCAAGTAGTTTTTGCCACTGTTGAATCACTTCCTTGCACAACAACAGCTATTAATATTAAGTGGAGCGGTCTGGACGACGTCATCACCAGAAACAACATTCAATCTACGGTACTTTCAAAAGGTTTTGGACATAACGTTACAATAATTGGTTATTTTATGCAGGTAAATATCCGCATGTTTAATACAGATGTGAGTATATATGTTTCTTATGCAAGAAAATTTGATACAATCTCCAACCTTCAGAATGCAACACGCTATAACATTACGGTATGGTGGAAAATACATGATGCAATAAATACTCACGACGTTTCAAAGCACTTTTTGTAAATAATGACCTTTGTCAAGTGTATTTGGGGCTCGCGAAACAAAACCGCAAAATTGGAATAATAACTGTATGAATATTATTTGTCTATCACCAAAGTGTATTCTACCCATTAAACTTGCAAATTTCTTTCATAAAATGGTATCGCAGTGCAAAAAAGTTTGAGAATTCCTGGTATGTAAGGGAAGGAGAGTCGAGCCGACCATATGTACACGCAACGATCATGATTTGATTATTTTTATCTTAAATGTGTACATACACAAGCAATCTTTTCACACCTTTAGGTAACTGCAATAATAACGGGATGCATCAACAAATCATTTGCAACTGTCATAAATTTCACCACACCCAGCAAGCCCAAGGAAAAATGCTTCCCAACAATTGTGAAAATCATAAGTAAGATTTGCAGGGGTTCAATGATATCAATTTTTAGTTTAAGCGATTGGAGAAAAATTTAACACTTCTGTTTTTTTTGCAGATACCACTTCAGGCGACGGCCGCACTATTAAGGAATACCGCGATGTCTCTGGCATTAGTGGTGGTATTGTGGCTGGAATTGTTGTGGGAATATTAAATATACTTGTGTTTGGAGCATTTTTCCTTTGGAAAATAAAAAAGTCAGCTCACAATTGTCTCGTTAGTTTATTTATTACACGTGACTCAAAATTCTTTTGTACAGGAACAAACAAAGAAAATCTTCTAAAGGAACGGCAAATCAGAATAATGATCTGCCAACACAGGGTAACATCGACTTTAAATTTGACTTTAATTAAATAAGATTTTTCTTTGTTTTTCAGACAAATCCACACATTTATACGAACACATAAATAACATGCCGGCGTACATGAATGTTCAGAACCCAAAGGGCGCAGACGGAAACTGATGAAACCAGACCGCCTTTGCTTTTGAACATATGATGAAATTTACTTTTCATTCACCTGATTTTCCGATGCATTTTCACCCACTACTTTTTTACCCCTAATAATGTTGGCCTCTATTTCACACACTTAAAGCGAATAAAATATCACCAACAAACAGCAGTTTTAATGGACAGAGAAAATGTTCAGGTCATGACCTCCAAACCTTTTTCATAGTAACACTAAGCTTTTTCGTCACCTGTGATAATAGAAAATCCCATCGTGAGCAAAGTACTAAAGTTTACAAAGAAAATCCTATATGCCGGTTTACACACAAACGTTTTTTTTTGCTTAAAACAGATTGGGCAGATATAAGATACCAATAATTCTTTTCGTTTTATGAAAACAACAATTGCCCTAAGAAACTATAGGAGGGCGTAACTTAAAAGTTATCTGGAAAGTACCAGTATCAAAATTAATGCATCAAAACATACATTATTATGTGATAAAACACAGTATCAATCTTTACCATTTCAAATTAGTGAACAAATAAGAAACGTAATCACATCTGACGTGACTTCTTCGGCCTACTATTTTTTTCTGACGAAGCGCAACCGCCCACGCTACCAACACGCAATAAGACTTGTGTTGTCAAAAAATATTTGTATAACGTGCATGACGAACCAATACTTTGTGCCTTCTATCAGTATTAAAGAATACCTGGTTGAACAGTAGTATTTGAACTAACACAAGTCAGTAAATCATAACTGTTAATGTTATGATGGAAAAGTTAATTGTTTTGGTTGTGTTGCGGATCTTACTTTTTTCACAATTCAGCTTCGTTTCACCAAGCCGTAAGTTAAAGGGATTTGTAAAGTGCATACCAAATCACATTTTTTGTTTGTTGCAGACATCAGTCCGAACTTTACAGCGGTCAAAGACAGTATTTTGATATTATCTGATGATCTTGTGGATGCGATCACTGCACAGGAGAAATGTGGGTTGATGGGTGGAAATCTTGTTATGACTGATGACCAACAGATTGACACAACTCTAACTCAAATGATGACAGATAAATATACCCAAGGTAAAGTTTATCACCATTCTTCAGTTTAATTAATCTTTAAATTGTTGATTTCAGGTTTGCAGAGGGTTTGGATCTTCTACGATTTGGTGGAATTGATCACATTCGGATACTTTTTGCAAAAGGTTAAAAAGTATCACTGGAGAAGTACAAAATCACTTGGAACCTTGTGGTATCTCGACTTCTACAACACGTGAATAAAATATTGTATGAAATATCTTTCTAAACATTTACGTTACACTTATAAACATTTGCCAAAGACCACAATTCAATATCTATAATGTCTTAGAAATCATGCAAATAATTCGGAAGAAATTTACTTTTGTGACGTGACGATTGATGGGAATTTAAGAAGAAAGTGGCAAGTGAAATCTGGTGGAAACTGCAGGGTTGCAAACCCTTGGAACGGTAAACAAGTCAACCATACCTCAACCTCATTGAACTCAGCACCATACATCAATCTAATTAATGTTATTGTCAAAATGTACTTGTTGGTATACACAAATTCGTTTTTAAAAACTCAACACTTATAATCTAGTTTGGCTCTTTGTTTCTAGGTTGGGATTTTAGGTTTGTGTTATTTGGTTTAAAAACGAGAAAACCTGGATATAAGGAGGTATATTTGTACCAAAAGAATGGCCACTGGACAACAATGTTACGAAGTGCTAATGTATCATATGCTACATTTGACACCTACATGGGTTCATTTTTCGTACCAGGTAGTAACAATATGTAAAACACATCATTTTAAAACTCTGATTAAATTAAGGACAGTGACATTACGTACAAATATATGTAGATATAAATGTTATGATCGGAGCTCGTTTTGACACTTCACTCAATGGTTGGTATTGGAGCGACGGATCTCCAGCAAACTTCTCTGTTTCCAACGTCACAACTTGTCAACAGAGAGCGTTGCGTTATGGGATAGGATGGGAGCAGTCAAGCGTGAACTGCAGTGGCGAACCTGCTTATTACGCTTGTCAAGTTAAGCGTAGGTTTTGGTTTCAATGTCTTCAATGCTAATCTTTACACTTTATGAAACAGTATGTTGTTGAATAATGAAGATTTCCTCATACAAATAACGACACATGAAAATATAGCTACATGAATAATGCAAAAATGTCGGGTAACAGGTTTATAACGCTGCATAATTCAAGCGTAAGGATATTTGACACTTTGTTGTATTAGTGCTTGATTAACGTTTGTATTACTTGTGCGTAGTTGTTGCTTCAGTTGCATCACTTCCTTGCACCACAACAGCTGTGATTATTGTGTGGAGTGGCTTGGATAACTTCATTCGCAGCAACCAACTTGTTTCTACGGTAACGTGTCTACAGTAAACGGTTTTCAGAGGATGTTTTGTAGTTAATGAGTATTTTATGCAGGTATATATCCACATTTCGGAAACAAATACGAACGTATCTGTTCCGTATGGAAACAAATCATTTTCTGTTACCAATCTCCGGAATGCAACACGATATAATGTGACGGTATGTTAATATGCGTTCGGAAAATACAAGTCTCGAATCGAAAGTTTTTCCTACCGATTCAAACAACTTTATTTTATTTTTTCAGTTAACTACAAACGTTTCAGGAAGCATCAATGCAAAATTGACAACCGTCATTAATTTCACTACGTCCAGTCGGCCCAATCAAGAATGCTTCACAATATTTGCGCAAGTAACAAGTACTATCGGTAAGAAGTGTTTATACCAATTGTTTAAATTTGGGAGGCTGAAATGGATTTTTTCTACAGGTAGAACTTCACCTTACATTGGTGCCATTACAAACTACATAGTAATTCAAGGCACTGGTGGCATTGGCAACTTTGTTGGTGGAATTGTGGCTGGAATTGTAGCGGGAATTTTAATTACAATTGTGTTTGGAGCATTTGCCGTTTGGAAATTGAGAAAGTTAGCGTCTTTATAGTTGAATCAAAGTTTTAATAAACATTTTTTTTCTTTCTTGCAGAAACAAACAGAAAAAAGAAAATGATGAAGCAAAAAATAAGAGTATTCCACTACCAGGTAACATGCACTTCAAATGCTTATTCTTTTTAATATAACATGAAAGTTTTACAGACGATGCGCCAGCACATTACGAACAAATCAACAACATTCCTACGTATATGAACGTAATTGTTCAAACCCCTGAGCGCGTTTATGAAAACTAACAGAAAATTGTGTATAAGCTGCAGACAGATGGCCACTGTTTCGACCTAAAAGGTCTCATCAGTGCAGCTGGTGTGATTATAGGACGACTTTACTGACCAAACGGCCAAGCAAAGACTTCCACTTTGTGATGACTATACAATCACCGTCATCCGTTGGGCACCAAACGGATGAGACCTTTTAGGTCGAAACAGTGGCCATCTGTCTGCAGCTTATACACAGTTCATATTATTGGCTCCACATTGCTTAACAGAAAATTGTTTGAAAACATGGAAATCCTACATCATAAAGTTAGTTGGGATGTCTGGATGACATGTGTCTTCTTCGCTTTTATGGTTATATATATCCCAGACCTATATGCAAAATTAACATGAATTATAGTCTGCACGTTCTTTTACTGTTACTCGGCGGTAGCGAAGTATCTTTGATGTTACTGTACTTACTCCAACTACAAACATTGTATACCATATCATTTGCTGAATTTCTCTGACCTGTATCTTTTTCATTGATAAACGTGTTAAAATATTTAGTTCAAAGAATTCCGTGTGGCCTTCAGTTTGCCGGTATCTACAATTGACAATTTTGATTGGTTTCCGTTAACACTGTACGCATGTCATTTATTTCTGTCTACACAGTATTACAAAATAAACATTTTTTTGACCAAACACGTGTATACAAGATATCTTGACCAGTTTTATCGCGACTACTAGCCAAGTGCATCGGTTTGTCATTTTGCGCAATTCGAGAAATGCCTCTTATGACCCACCTCCATAATCGGGTTAAAAAAATCGCGGCACGTCAAATTCGGAAAATTAAAGTATTGCCACGTCCTCAAACCGACAGCTCGATACGCTCGCAATCCTGATGGACCGCCAATAATTTAATTACAGACAGCAGACAGCAAATTTGTTGTGGTTTAACTGGAAGCGTTCGGAAAGTAATCATTCCATGCAAACCGGATGTTTGGTATGTTTCATTTTCTAGTTCACACGCCAGTAGGAAGTGTAATACTGTGATATAGGGGGTGGAATTGGAATTGGTCAGGGTAAGTACTTTAACTTTGGTAGACTTGAATGAGAACTGCAAGATAATATAGCAATATATGTGACATGTAAAAATCGTATTTAAGTATTGCCAGTTTGAACAAACAGCTGTAAGAACCCAATTAGTTTTAAAAAGAGTTCGTTTCCAAAGACAGAGGAGTGTTTTCACAAAATGCTGCACCCAGCAAGATATATTGAACGCTACCGCAAATTTTACAAAGGTTGGTTATTAATACAGGATTAAAGCCCAAATCGTTACGCTGAAAATCGGAAGTTGTTTAACTCCAGCAGGTCGTTCGTGCGATCAGTTTGACTAAAATAGCACAGTTTGTCACGAATTTTCATGTCAATCTAGTGCTAAATCACAAGTAAGTAATTTGGGATCGGTTGTGTAACCAGTATTTATGTTACGACGAGACGCTAGACAAACAGTGGAGGATTGTCCTATTTTGAGAAATGGAATAATATTGCAAATTCTTCTGGATTAATTGAAGATAGTCTTTGTGTTTGTATCTATTTCTTAGCAGATATTTAACAAAATTACAAATGTAATGTTCTTCGCAAAACTTTTTAACAATAACTGATATGCATTTGTTGTTAATACCGCAACATATGTTAGGCATATAAATTTGATCAGTTGCTGATTTTTGGGTTAGTTCGTAGACTCGGTATTCCGGAATTTACATTGTATTGATGTTTAATTTAAAAAGATTTTGGGACATTCTTGCTCATTACACTGAAGTTCAATCGTATGAGTAAGGTGAAACCAGCACAATGGCACAAAGTAAACAAGTTGAAGATGTTAAGGTGGACGAGACTACGTGTGGATTGCAACTGGATTATGGATGTTGCCCCAGTCGTCTTTATAGTTGAATCAAAGTTTTAATAAACATTTTTTTTCTTTCTTGCAGAAACAAACAGAAAAAAGAAAATGATGAAGCAAAAAATAAGAGTATTCCACTACCAGGTAACATGCACTTCAAATGCTTATTCTTTTTAATATAACATGAAAGTTTTACAGACGATGCGCCAGCACATTACGAACAAATCAACAACATTCCTACGTATATGAACGTAATTGTTCAAACCCCTGAGCGCGTTTATGAAAACTAACAGAAAATTGTGTATAAGCTGCAGACAGATGGCCACTGTTTCGACCTAAAAGGTCTCATCAGTGCAGCTGGTGTGATTATAGGACGACTTTACTGACCAAACGGCCAAGCAAAGACTTCCACTTTGTGATGACTATACAATCACCGTCATCCGTTGGGCACCAAACGGATGAGACCTTTTAGGTCGAAACAGTGGCCATCTGTCTGCAGCTTATACACAGTTCATATTATTGGCTCCACATTGCTTAACAGAAAATTGTTTGAAAACATGGAAATCCTACATCATAAAGTTAGTTGGGATGTCTGGATGACATGTGTCTTCTTCGCTTTTATGGTTATATATATCCCAGACCTATATGCAAAATTAACATGAATTATAGTCTGCACGTTCTTTTACTGTTACTCGGCGGTAGCGAAGTATCTTTGATGTTACTGTACTTACTCCAACTACAAACATTGTATACCATATCATTTGCTGAATTTCTCTGACCTGTATCTTTTTCATTGATAAACGTGTTAAAATATTTAGTTCAAAGAATTCCGTGTGGCCTTCAGTTTGCCGGTATCTACAATTGACAATTTTGATTGGTTTCCGTTAACACTGTACGCATGTCATTTATTTCTGTCTACACAGTATTACAAAATAAACATTTTTTTGACCAAACACGTGTATACAAGATATCTTGACCAGTTTTATCGCGACTACTAGCCAAGTGCATCGGTTTGTCATTTTGCGCAATTCGAGAAATGCCTCTTATGACCCACCTCCATAATCGGGTTAAAAAAATCGCGGCACGTCAAATTCGGAAAATTAAAGTATTGCCACGTCCTCGAACCGACAGCTCGATACGCTCGCAATCCTGATGGACCGCCAATAATTTAATTACAGACAGCAGACAGCAAATTTGTTGTGGTTTAACTGGAAGCGTTCGGAAAGTAATCATTCCATGCAAACCGGATGTTTGGTATGTTTCATTTTCTAGTTCACACGCCAGTAGGAAGTGTAATACTGTGATATAGGGGGTGGAATTGGAATTGGTCAGGGTAAGTACTTTAACTTTGGTAGACTTGAATGAGAACTGCAAGATAATATAGCAATATATGTGACATGTAAAAATCGTATTTAAGTATTGCCAGTTTGAACAAACAGCTGTAAGAACCCAATTAGTTTTAAAAAGAGTTCGTTTCCAAAGACAGAGGAGTGTTTTCACAAAATGCTGCACCCAGCAAGATATATTGAACGCTACCGCAAATTTTACAAAGGTTGGTTATTAATACAGGATTAAAGCCCAAATCGTTACGCTGAAAATCGGAAGTTGTTTAACTCCAGCAGGTCGTTCGTGCGATCAGTTTGACTAAAATAGCACAGTTTGTCACGAATTTTCATGTCAATCTAGTGCTAAATCACAAGTAAGTAATTTGGGATCGGTTGTGTAACCAGTATTTATGTTACGACGAGACGCTAGACAAACAGTGGAGGATTGTCCTATTTTGAGAAATGGAATAATATTGCAAATTCTTCTGGATTAATTGAAGATAGTCTTTGTGTTTGTATCTATTTCTTAGCAGATATTTAACAAAATTACAAATGTAATGTTCTTCGCAAAACTTTTTAACAATAACTGATATGCATTTGTTGTTAATACCGCAACATATGTTAGGCATATAAATTTGATCAGTTGCTTATTTTTCGGTTAGTTCGTAGACTCGGTATTCCGGAATATACATTGTATTGATGTTTAATGTAAAAAGATATAGGGACATTCTTGCTCATTACACTGAAGTTCAATCGTATGAGTAAGCTGAAACCAGCACAATGGCACAAAGTAAACAAGTTGAAGATGTTAAGGTGGACGATACTACGTGTGGATTACAACTGGATTATGGATGTTGCCCCAGTCAGAAACGGTGAGGCAAAAATTCATGCATATACTTCAAATCTCACCTACAATTGCTGCGATCCCATCGCAGACGGTGATTCTCCGCAAGGAAAGCGCCTAATTCGATAAACTTAAAGGTTGTATCGGTGTCCATGTTATTTTAAGTTTTACACCGCATTTACGTTGTAGTCTTTTGCGCAAAATGAACATGATTTGACTCACAGACATAATTGCAAAAAGTGCAAACCACGTTTTCGCTATTTCACACAGCTCACAAAGTTTAACGAGTTAATTATAATTAAATGCTAATATTCACGCACAGAAAACCTTTGAGGATTCTGCAATGTTTCGCAACACCGCGCTCCGTTCTTGCTCTGTTTTGTTGCCTTGGATTCACGCAGGGTTTTGTTACAAACGGAATGTTGGCCTCCTCACTTTCCACCATCGAGAAGCGGTGAGATTATTGGTATAAAAATTTAAATTTCATTGACCAAGGTTCACATAATAGGTAGAAAACCTAAACGGTAATCTTTCCTTTAAAAATCTGGGTTCGAATCCCGGTACAGTCAAATCTCTATTGTGTTCCTAATACTACGGTCAATACGTAACATACATTTAAACACAAGCTACCAAATTTATTGCAGATTCGGCCTAAAAAGTGCAGAATCCGGTCTTCTTTCCAGTTTAATTGATATTTCTGCGGTCGCTGCGACACCCATAGTGATGTTTCTAGGTGGCCGGGGTCATAAACCATTGTGGATCGGCTGGGGTACCGCGCTTATGGGAGCAGGATGCATGTTGTTCGTGGTACCTCACTTCGTAGCTCCTCCATACGCTGCCAGTGGTCATGGGAACGACAATTTTCTCTGTACACGGAACACAACAGTGGAAACAAGAGATACAAGTCTTCGCAACTACAGGTAAACTTCGGAGAAATAGAAGATTGTCGAAACATAAAGATAGCAATTGTAATCTACAGGCTACGTTGTTTGTTTTTGCTTTCGTGCTAATTCATTTGCCGCAGCGCTTCTTCGGATCCACGAGTAAATGATCGCTTTACGACTTACGCCTTGTCCACTCTACAAAAGCAATAAACTAACAAAAAAGAAACATTTCATGTTCACGGACGCCAAGGCATGATTGCCCCAGCACTGCTGAGGTCTTTACATGGCTCATATCGTTTTACGATGACATCGCAGCCAAGATATTGTGCTTTTACAGTCGGGGAAAAATGGCTTTATTCCGACTTGGCTGCGATGCGATTGCAAGTTATAAAATGTGTTTAAAAACGGTCTGTGTAATTGTAGATACACCCTTTACGTGGCAAACGTGATAATTGGTTGTGGATCGGCTCCTCTCTATACGTTGGGCCTGACTTTCTTGGATGAAAACGTTGCGCAGAAACTATCGTCCCTATACCACGGTGCATGGAGTTAATTCTTCATCTGGTGATTTTTGGTATCAATAATATCATTAACCACTTCTTTTTTTGGTATTACAGGCATTTACTTCGCAGTGACAACAGCGATAGGACCTGCTCTCGGGTATTTTGCCACAGCAGCAGTTTTAACTGTTTTCACTAACATCGGAGAGAAGTAAGTTGTCCTGGTGTTTTGAAAGTATTTGTTATCTCTATATAGTCCGCATTGATCATGGGAAGAATAACATGATGCAGCTTGATGTGATTGCAGCGTGTATGATAAATTTTGATATCCGATAGTCCTCATCATTATTATTTGTTTTATGCCCAACCGTAAAAGGGGTATTTTTTAATGTTCAGAAAAGCACACCCGAGTCTGCATGGCTCTGTATAACAATACGTTGTATTAGTAGCTCTGTTCCGCTTCATGATATCGGGTGTCCAGGGATTACGAACTACACTGAAATATTTTTTTTAATTTGAAGGCTTTCTTCAGCCCCCCAAAAAACAAACCACACAGAAAATAAATACCTGCTTTCTAGGGTGAACATAACCAACGACGATGCAGCTTGGATTGGCGCTTGGTGGCCAGGTTTTATAGCTTGTGGAGTCTGTTTTTTTGCGTTATCAAGTAAGCGTTTGTTTTGCTGAACATTTTTATATGAAACTACCTTTAAAGCAACAAGCATTGTGCGTGTGTTAGCGTACCCAGGGTGGAGCCGAAGAGACCGTTTACTCGCTTAAACCCAAAAATATTCGGTTTTTACCATATTTCGACCAAAGCAATACGCCACTGATTGTGACTTTGCGACCTTTAAAATGTATCGAATTCCTTGTGTTTCAGCCCCAGTGTTATTATTGCCTCGCAGTCTTCCTGAAAGCGATGAAATGAGGAAGATTAGGGAACAGCAGGAAGTCAACAACAAAGAAACCAAGCAGACCACCAGGTAGACATTCTACAAGACCATGAATTCTGTTTAGAAATATGTTTTTTCGGCCGTATATCCATCCTTTACATCCGACTTTCGCAAAAATATAAATACAGTATACAAACAAACGTTTTGATATATTGGCTGCTGAAATATTGTTGCGACTTTTTCAAATTTCCAAAAAACCTTAATCAGATCACACGTGATTTTAAAATTAATTCGTCAGAAAGTCGAATTTCGAAAAACAACTATCGTAAGCAGCCGTCTGTCTTATTTTGAAAGTACAAACAGATTATTATACTTTGTTGCAACGCAGTTTGAAACAGCTATACGACGGCGTTGCAGTTCTCCTTCGAAACCCCACATACATTTTGATGTGTTTTGCGAGCATTGCTGACGTGGGGGTTCCAGGCGCCCTGGCAACGTTTTCTCCCAAGTATATTGAAGTCATTTACAGTCGAACACCGACCGAAGGCGCCCTGTATACCGGTAAGACATAGAGTAGCCTGTACTGTGTAAAACGTATAAAAGCACTCTAAGTAAAAAAGTAGAGTTTGCAAAAACAAAAGAAAGTTAGTGCCCATTTGTGTTCACATGTTGTTTCTAAACCATGAACTACAAGCCTTTATTTTACTAAACATTGCACCTTTGCCGCCCATTTTTTGCTATAGCATGCAAAAAATCTTCTCTTTCAAGTCGGCTATTGTTTCTATGTTCATCCCAATAACATTATGTCCGACAACCACACAAGCAAAATTTCTTCACAGGCCTTGGAGCGGTTGTTGGAGGTACGCTGGGATTCGTGGGGGGTGGATTTATTGTCACCAAAGCTAAGTTGAAAGTCGTCGGTATATTGAAACACTGCTGTTTGTTCACCACAATATCCCTTCTTCTTACTGGTTGCATGTTGATGCATTGTGGGGATATTGGTAAGCTACATGTTGACAACTAAGCCGTTTTAACATCAGGGCAGCAATGCGACAACCGCTTACGGTTCTAACCTGTTCTGTTTTCGTCACTTATCGCAAGCGTTGACGGCGTAATTGTACCACTACGACGACAAAATTATGTAAAAATTAAGAAAATAAAATTCTTCCAGTAGCCAGTGTTTTCATTGTTGATATATTAGAACGCGTGTGACCTCTGAAGGTCATTCACTAAGAGACTGTAATACCAAGAATTCTTTTGTACGTCAGAATACTACAGTATCTTAACCTGAAAACAGAGTTTGCGGGAGCAACGAGGCCGTACAGCAATGCCTCTTCCTACCTCTCATCCACCAACTTCACATCATCCTGCAACTTGAAATGCGGATGCCTCAGTGACGTATACCAACCAGTGTGTGGAAATAATGACGTCACTTATTTCTCGCCTTGCTTTGCCGGTTGCTCACTTACCTACAACCAAGTAAGAAAGCCAGTTTTTTTTATTCGGAATTCGTTCAATATTAAAATTTGTAGGTGGATTTCAAAACCTTATTGGGTCCACAGGACCTATGCACTAATTAGATTAAAAAAAACTTATTACATTAAATCAATATTTTCCGAAACTGCACTTTATTGCAAATCATAGACAGTCATGCAATTATAACATGCACTGTTGCACACTAAAATATTGTACATATCAATACTGTTGTTGATATTTTATGTAAATCCCAGCGTTTAATTTATATTACATATCAACAACAAGTCTTTACAGTACATCAACAATTTAAAACACGTTGAGTAAAAATGTCGAAACGTTTTCAGACATATTTCAACTGCTCGTGTATCGGAGAAACCCAATCTACCAATATGACAGCTACACCGGGAAGTTGTTCCAATTCTAACTGTTCTTTGTTCATCCCGTTTATCTGCTTATTATTGGTTTCGATGTTGACAACATTCATTTGCTTCAGTCCAAATTTGCAGGTCGGATGCAATTTGACCCGAAGGCATCCATGTTTAAATAAAACAAAGGATGAAACACTACCGGTTATATTCACACAATAATATTGATCAAAACTACTTTGTTTAATATATATGCTGATATTTTTGTATATTGTACCTATAGTAGTAACATACAGTATTTGTAGGTAATTCTGAGGGTCGTCCCGTTCGAACAAAGATCTCTGGCGATTGGTCTACAGGTAAATAATCTACACCAGGGTTAAAAGTAAAAAAAAAATTACCGAAACAATTGAATTTACGGGAAAAAACACCATTGTGTTGTCGTATACTAGGTGATAATTCTTCAATAAGTGAATAAATTTATTAAATTTTAAGTTTCAAGTATTTTGGATACACTAGTCGTAGAATTCTTACCGGGACTGTACATGGCACCGGACAGTTCCGGCTTACTGTTAGCACTACTGTATATTTATACGCTATTGCTGCGTCAGGCAATTACGTACGGAGGATTGGGAGTCTTTCCCATAACCATTGTGATTGGCCGGCTGTTAGACTTGGCTTGTTCAGTTTGGAGCACTGAGAATGGAGTGATTTCATCTTGCAAAAGATATTTCTCGCAACAAGCAACATTGTACATGTTTATTTTCATTGTGGGTTTAAGGGTAAGTACTGTTTCCGAAAAAAAATAACATTTCTAAAGAATATAAATAAGCATTGAGCCAATTACATAAATTTTGTGAGCTGCTCACAAATTGATATGTAAGTAACAATAACAGAAAATATAATGACAGCAAATATAAAATATATTGAAACATACATGGGTGCTTTACTTACGATTATAAAACTCTTTTCTACGTACGTTCACTGTACTTTATTCATCGCCTATTGGACTTTTCGTCAAATACTTTTTCTTCGCACAACCTTTTGTCATAAAGCAAAGTTTTCCTTTTTAATTAATCTATATGTAGAAGTTACTGCCAAGACATGTTTGTGCCATTTAAAGGACATTGTCCGACCATTCAAATAGAATCAGTAATAAGATTGTGATGAAATTAAATGTTTCCAGGCCATGTCCCTGATCTGCTACAGCCTTGCTTACGTCATCCAACGCAAACAACCGACAGAAAAAGTAAGTGCTGAGGTCAACGAAATCACTGACGAATAACAGATTCGCGAAGAATGTAAATTGCACCAATCCAATGATCTATGAATCTGCTCAACAAAAAATCCATTCCTGTTGCTTTGGAAGGCAAAATACCATTGATACGATAAGAATCAGTCTGTTCTATGCTTAGTGGTACCGATAGATTGCTTTTTTCTTGTCCTCATTTTAACCTCGTTTTTTGTTTATAACCTTACACCATACAAACGATCGTAATATGTCTTCAAATTACTGCAAATTGTGTGTGCGACTACGTAAAATAAAGACGATCGTTTCCTCACATAAATGTGCAGTTAACTTTGTCACACAAAAAACGAGGCAATTTCAACAAAGCTAGTATCTATTCGAGCGCAACAACGACTCGCATGAGAAGCACATAAACGTGAAAGATCGTTTAACACAATATGATCACACATGTAGAAACGAATAAGCAGACTATAAAGTCATAACTACGACAAGTTTGCTGCAAAAAGTGATGCCGTCGTTACGCGTTCGCACTAAAGATAGAATCCATGGGTTCGCGAAAACTGTGCCAATTGTAAAACAGTGGGAAATTGGATGAATCGTTCTCGAGGAAATACGAATATTTTTGCCGTCTGTGGAAAAATGTACGACGTGGGTCGTCATGACAACGAGTCACCGAGGTTTTTCACTTCACGAAACAAAAACTTCGATTTTCCCTTTTCGTTCACAGTTGCTTTACTGTGACCTGAATGCAAATGAACGACAGAATTTCTGCTGTGGTTTCGCGTTTGACGAATGAGTGACAAACAACGTAACCGAAGCCGATCAAAGAAGTCTGTTTGACCTTCTGAGGGCACAAATGCGCGGCTGACACTGATTGGTGAGGATAGACTTATGTGGGCAAATTAAAACGGCGACATACAGGGAGGTCACCAGATGTGGAAGAAGTCTTGCAAGAGGTTTTAACTGACGGAAAGGACGATGGGTGTTGCACCAGGAGAGCACCGATTGCAACAGTGCACTCTAGCGGCGTAACGACTTGAATACGTGGTCCGCTTGCGGCGCCACTTACGATTTTGTTGAACTTGAAAACAAGCGCCTAAAAACGTGGCGCGCGTCACCGAAACTTTTCGAGGCAACGCGAAAAATACTGAGCAGTCAAACGAGGTTCGACGTTGACACACCAACAGGGCACTGAGACGTAACAATAGAAACGTGCCTAGAGCGAGCGATAAATAGAGTGAAGCGTACAACTGTTTATAGAAAAGATTGAACACGCCATCCAAGCATGCAGCACAAAAACATAACAATGTGTGACATCACAAAGTCAAAGACTGTTAAGTCACACTGTGCAGGGCCAAAACACTTGATTGGGCAGTACTTGGAATCATCGAGCGCGATACGTAAACTACGCTTTGTCTTTATGACGTAACAGAGCGCGCGACATCACAGAGACTGCAGCACAACGTCATAGTGGCTGCCACTTGATAACAATACAGCATTATTAAGTCCATCACAAGGACTAAAACCTACCTATAACGTCATAAATGTGCGATGGTTACGTCACAGTTGCGGAGGTTTGTGACGAGGTCAGACGAAAACCTTAGCCAGGGCGTCGGCGCCAGCGCTAGCAATGTAGGTTGCGCTCGGGTGGAAGGCCACGGAGTAAATGGACTCGTCGAACTTCTTGCGGTGTGACGTCAATTCCTGTATGCAAGTCTTGCTGTCGAGATTCCACAATCGTATCGACGAATCGTGACCTGTATGACGTCACAATAAGGTTAATTGTTTCAAATTAAAGGGATATAACGTCCGGATAAAAGGGTGGGGGGTTGACTTACTTCCGGAAAGAAGATACAATCCGTTTGGATCGACTGAGAGACTCGTCACCGAATCAAGATGGGCAACCATTGAATGAATCAAGTCGCCTGAAAAAAATATGGGATGGAATATATTGGATGGCATAAAAGTTCGGTGCTTAGTCAGCAAAAAAAACACTCCATTAAAATATGTGCTGAGTACCTGAAGTGTTGTCAAAGAACTTGATGTGACGATCCTCGTGCGCTGTCATGGTGATAGGCATGGTTGGATGAGTTGCGACTGCGTTTACCCGACCTGAGATTAAAATGTACCAAGGTCACGACAAGGTTAATACACACAGAAATCGAGAAGGTGGGAGTACGATTGACACAGAATAAAAACAAGTCATATTTCATTGGATTCATTATTACGTGGACAACGATATTTTGCTATGATTGCAGCAATTAAAGGAAAAAGTTCATTAGACCAGGACAGGATCAAAATATTTTTGCTCTGCGACCCAATTTTTTTTTTAACAAAATGTCCATGCAACCTCTTGATGGATAGCCTGCACGTTAATACTCTTAACACAAGGAACGTTCTCGTGCAAATGCCAATTGCTTCGCGACCTAAAATCGATCCATTGTTTAAAAAGTCCAGGATTAACTGAGACTTACCGCTGTCGCTCTCGGACAATATCACGGGGGTCTTTCCAGTTTCCAGGTCACAGATGACAACTTTGCCGTCGGTGTGGGACACCACCGCGTGGTTGGAATCGCATTGGACAAACTCGACGCAAGTGGGCGCCGCTTGGCCTGTTGGTGTAAAAGAACCCATTAATTATTCACGACCGGAGAAGAATTTCATTTAATCTTGCCATGAACCATATGCTGCATTCGTCGGAGACAAGTTTTTAGGAGATGACTCTGCCAAACTAACATCCCTCCTATCCAAGCGGGTCAAGAGACTAACCCACTGGGGGATTTGTAATTTGGTTCAGGGTGACAAGAATGGAATTTTATCGTGAAAAAATGTCGTCCGTTTACCATTTACAGAAAGTTATGGCAATTTTTGTATTCAAGTACGCGGTCATACATGATCTGTGCGCCCGCATTTTGCCGAACAGTCAGGTACCATGGATGCATGCAAATTTCACCGTTTAAAAAGATTTGATTTAAATGTTCTGAGAGAATACGGGAAAATCAATTCATAAAATTGGATTAGAGTTCATCACATTCCTCACCATCAACTGCGTATGTTTGTACGAGGGGGTCTTTGGAGGTTGGTCTCCACAACTTGACCGAGTTGTCGGCCGAGGCGGAGAGAAGTTGTTGGCGGGTGTTCGAGTAAGACAGCGACCAAACAGCATCTGTGTGACCGACCAATATCTCTCCAGCCAGGGACGAATCTGCACAAAAATATACACTGAAATATGGTAAACAGTAAAATGCCTACAGTATAAATGGGAAGAGTATTGTAATTATGTTGGAAACAGTAGTGGTCACGCCTCAGTACATACACATGGCAGTAACGGCGCACTTACATGCCACACCACGATTTAAGCATTGAGACAATGTTGCAACAGCATGAGGCCGCTGCGACCACAACATACGAAACATAAACTGGTTTTGAGAAAACGTGTATTAAACAGCTGCGTACACAACATGAAAAAAGTATGTATATGACGTCACGATACGTGTAAACGGGGTTTGCTTACCGTAGGAATCGTAGGCGTCGATGTTAATGCTGGGTAGAGCCCAACAACGGACTGTCGAGTCTATTCCGCCGCTGAAGCAGAACACGCCGTCCGAACTTACGTCCAGACACAAAACTGCACCACTGTTAAAACACAAAACATACGTTGTTATTAATTTTTCGCAACCCTTGTTTTGTGATTGTACTTTTTGGATGCGTTAGTGCAATACACTAGACTACGCGTACATTGTGAATTTTTAACACAAAAGTAGTAAGTACTGAAAATGAAATCCACTCATGCATCTGTAAATTGGATGCCGCAAGTATCACCATTCTTAATCAACAAAGGGCTTACTGGTTGATTAGTTCTCTGCTTATCGTGGTAATTATTTACGATTTTGTGTTAAAGGTCTCACTCCCAACAACATATAGATAATTCAATGCATTTCTAACAAGAACGTCACAGTTAAGGTCAGCCTCCAGTATAAACACAAACGTACACATGTCCACGGAAACTGTAGATGGGTTCCACGTCGAGGGCTTGACTCTTTTTGCTGGGAAGAGGTTTGTTCAGATTCCACAACTTCATCGTGTTGTCTTCCGATGCAGTGAGGACAGCGGACTCGGTGGGGAGGAACCGGATCGCACGGATCCCATCGAAATGACTCCGGAGTGTGTATTTGGGGCTCCAAGTTTTGCGGAAAGTTTCCTTTGTGGCCGAAACCTTAAATGAAAGTTTTTTTTTATTCTAATAAGCTTATGTAAATTAGGACTGTATATCCTGGGATAGTTTTGCAGCCAATTATTTAATTGCATAATTATTTATCAATGCAAAACAATAGGCTATGTAACAAAAACTTGGTATTGTACAAGTATTACTGTTTTTACCAATAAAGCATTTTTATTCTTACATCATATGCAAGTGGGTCTGCCTCATTAGCAACTGTAAGTCCTGCCAGAGCTCCAAGTCCAAGAGCATTTTCTATGGACTCATCACCAGCCTGCCCTCCACCCACAGTGAATGGTAGAGTATCTGTGAATGATAAAGAGTATTACATAGAGTTTAAAATGTGGCACAAGTTTTTGCCATCAGCAGTTTGGCAAATATTTAAAATAAGACATGTTCGTTATATTCTGATTTCATAAATTGCATTTTAAACATGCGTTCAATGATTTTGAAAAATTTTGACAATCAAATGTTCTAAAGTTGTTGCAATCAACAATTAATCACATATTGTGTCCTGGGCAGGGCTGAAGTAGTTAAGTGTGATTGTTGTGTCATACATTGTAAGTTGGCAGAGTAAAAAAGCCAGGAAATACCAACCTTCCTCAGGGAGATGAATATCGATGTCTTCGTTTGTTTTGTGTACTTCAGCACCTTGCAATGTTTGCAACATGTCTTGTAAATCTTTTTTTACAGGCCCTGTAGAAATACATAGAATTAATTTTTGTTCAGTTGACAGAACAATTAAACACAATGTTACAACAAAACGAAAAAAATGGAAAAGGCACAAAACCAGTTTAAAACATTTATTTTATTATTATCTGAAAATATTTTTTTGCACACAATACCTAAAAGTAAACGTGGCTAAACATAACAGGATCAAATTTACATTAAGAGTTTAACAAAGCTATTTAAGAAAGAGTTTTAAGCAATAACACTGAGTTAACAATATGACACTTACTTTTCATTCCCTGCTTTTTCATTCTTTTCTTTTCCATTCTGAACTGTTGCTTCATACTGTTCAGTTTATTTTGGTCGACCATCCAGTCAGTTGCAGTTGAATCATCTGTGGAAACAGTGGGAGTCAAAATTTAACTCATTTCACATGATTGACCCACAGCTGACAGTAGTCACATTCTTTCACCTAACTCAGGGGTTCTTTACTCAAATAAAAATACAGACCAAAATATTTTTTAATATCATGCCACACATTTATGTGCAAGTAACTGGGGGTACTTCCAGAAAAAAAATTTTAAATGTCAAAAGTTTGATTTTAAACTGTCAAAAAAAAACAAAAAAACACTTTAAACTCACAAAAAATGAATATTTGGTGCAACAAAAATTATAACATGTTTGGTATTATGAAGTAACTATTATTAGGAAATATTATATATATATACTTCATTATAATCTAATGTTCTACAAATACCATTTTTTTAACCAAGGCCATGCCATATTTGACATACATGTGTATGCGTTTTAAGAACTGAGAGCACTGGTGTTTGGCAATATACAAACAAACTTTTCAAAAACCACATACCTGTTTCTTCTACATCAGGAATATGAAAATCAAACTCTGCAATTGCTGTTTCAATTCCCATGCCATCTACATCCTCCTACAACAAAATATTCAAGTTCAGATAATGGGGTGGTATTAACTTGCCCAGTTTGCAAGCTTCACAGCACCCTCTGTGGGTGATCAAAATATTTATATTAGATAAGGTTGTAGTGCTTGAATTATTGAATTATTATGCTCTCAAAAGGCAAAAATGGCAACAATGTTACAGTGTGCACAGCATAGTGTAATATGAAGCACACAACATCTGTGATGAGACAAAAAACAGACAGTTTTGAGTATTTTGTACACTATAAGTTTACCTTATGGGCTCTAGATTTTCGCTGCATGTCCCCGGAGTTTGTAACATCGTCATCGTGCATTGGAACATCTTCATCTTCATTATCAGCAGAATTTAAAATCATGTCAAAATCACGTAATGCATCGTCTGTTTCAGATTGCTCAGTTGCAAGGGCAAGATTAAAGCTTCCAGATCTAAAACAACATTTTTTTAAATGTTTGTTGCCGCACTACGGGATGCAAATATTACTGTAACCAGGAGATTCTACTTGAGTAAGAACTGAAGATGCTTTATTAAAAAGCGAAACATGTTTTATAAAATCAGAAGCGTGGACACAAAGTTGTTCTAGTAACATTTAAAATTGAATTGAAGGTTAACTTGTGTCATGTGAAAGAAGTGTTGCTGGTTAGGTAGATTTTATGAAGTAAAAACATTTTATTGTAACCAGGAGGCACTTATAACTTAGTTTTTATTAAATACAGTATTTTGTAATAAACCCAACTTTGTACTGAACTTTATGTATTGATTAGAACATTTGTATCAATATGTTTGTTTATGCTTGTGTGAACTAACAGCTGACATTCAACTGACCAACAAGAAGGAAAGACATGATAGGTGATTTGAAAAGGACAAGCCTTGCAATGATACAACTGCAGAATAATTGCAAATAAAGTAACACCCTACTTGTTTTTGGCTTTTTCCTCTTCTGTTATATCACCATTGACCATTTTGTTGTCATTCTCGACGGCTTTGTTCATGTCATAGTTGTTACCAAGCAAAGCCTTCACCCTTTGTGATCTCACATCTAATATTGTGTCACTGTAGCCAACCTCCTGGAGATATCTGGTAAAGTTTGTAAAAAACAGCTTGTTGCAATACAAAAAGTTATTATTTTGTCTATCAATCATAGCATATTCACTGCACATTGTAAATGAAACTTTATAACTCAACAGTAGACACTATATTGTATTCTGTAAAACACACCTTCCTTTAATTTGGGTACATTCGATGCTAGACATTAGCTTGTTTGCAAAAAAACTGTAATTTTGTTTTGAAACAGCTCAACAACAAACACAAACATAACAAGCGTACAGTATTGACATATTTCATCAACATTTGTAATGATAAGACAAACTGCTTCCTTGAAGCTGTCATACCAACACCAGTCTCCAAGTTTGTTTTAATTATTAATGAAAACATGTTTAAGTTCAATACAGCGCTAGTTGTATGATAAGGAAGTCAGTTAGTTGCCTACTTGCCATCATGCACAACAGAACCATTTTCCACACAATTAGTATATTTATTTTCCAAAATTGTATTTCTTTTAGTGTGTTGCTCTCTGTGGCCAAGTCTAACAGCACAAGTTGTTGATAAATTAATAAAAAATATGCATAAATGCAGAATATACCAGCTGATCAGATAATAGCAAGAAAAATATCATTTTTGTGTGGTTTTATGAAGAAGTCCAAAGTGCATAAAAGATCCTACAATGCCCACCAAAATGGCAAAAAAAAATTAATCAAATCATGTTTAGTGATTTGGACTAAAACATTGTAGTGCAATTAAATATATGCAACTATATTGTATAGAACTTTGTTACTTACTGTCGCAGAAGTTGTCTGCCATGCCTCCAAGACATGTTAGCATTAGCTGTTGGTATTTCAGTTGTTTTTGAGTCATCTGAGAAAAAAATATTGACTGGCCTAAAATTTGAGTCTAAATTGTATGTGGAACTGGAAGTTAGCAATCAAGAGATTATTATGCTAAGTTTATTAAACATTCACAAAAATCCAAGGTAGAATGACATTTTTTGGTCGATTTGACAAAGAATGATATACATTTGTGTACCCACAATTTAAAACCTACCATTGGCATCATTGATGATCTGGTCTACGCTCATTTCATTTCCAAATCTTAGTTTATGAACTTTTGCCCTGAGAAAATAGAATAGACATCAACATACATGCAAAACCCTCAACAGAGGAGCAAATAAATGCATTGTTGGATAAAATGACCTCATGACAAAAAACATTTACCCATTTTTTTCATGTATTTTGATGTCAAATAATGAAACATGGAAGGAAGTTTCATCGCAAATCCCCAATACACATTGGAGTTGTGTGTAATGATGTGGCATAATTTACCTTTCTTGCTTGAGAGCAAATTCCAGCATTTTGATTCTTCTAATAAGGTCACGCTTGAGGTTCTCCTGACCTTTTCTTTCACCTTGCAAGAATGCGATCCTTGCCTACACAAAAATGCCAGTTACAAGGTGATGCCTCAATGGAAAATGGAAACAAGTGGAATATGGAGAAATTCACTCAAATATAAAGCATTGAAAAAGAATTCTTGGTTAATTGGCCAATTTCCTGCGCTGATTAGTAGTTTGTAAACAGGAAATCTTACACAACAGGAACATTACAGAGTTTTTTAGGGACTACTATATGCAAAAATATCACACTAACAGATGAATAAGGCAGTATTAGCAAAAGAAAAAATCATAAAATGTAATTGATAAATATAAATATATAGATTTTATTTTTATATATTTGTCATTAGCAATATATAATGTGTCATTAGCAAGCTGATGCTGTATTACTAGAAACCAAGTTTAAACAAGTGTGCAGAATTTGAACAACACTTCGGGACCTGTGTCACATGGTTAGGTATATTACCAAACACGAGCAAAGTTGCCAATATAGCAGAAAGGAAGTGAGTGCGTGCATGATATGGCAACCGACACCGGCCTCAATTCATATAAATAAAAAGCCTGCAGCAAATTTGAAGATAACAAAATATGGATCAATGCCCAACAGTAAGTGATAATGCTGGACTTATGAACAATGGACACTTGACCTATATCTATACACATGCCATTTATAACATAGTTTAACTATCATGATTAGTTATATATGTATATCATACACCAAAGGTACAGAATTTTTTTTAGTTTTATAAACCAACCAGTTACGTATATTAGCATACAATTGGTTAAGTAAATGAGCAATGATGCAAAGCACAAATGCCAAGCTTCAATGAATATGTGAGGAAACAAGGTCATTAATAAAATATTATGGGTGGTTTGTTTGGAAGTATTAATATTTTACAGAACCTTCACATGTTATTATAATGACTTCAATTATATTTGAATACTGACTACATAACATAGTAGTGACTACAAAATCTATATACATATATTTTTTTTCTTCAGCTGAAAAGGTTATGTCACAAAACATTTAGTTGATACATTAGTTTCATGCTGAAATCTAAAGGTTTTGTCCACAAAAGGAACAGGATATGTAGAAGCACCAGCATGTGAACATATTAAACACAGCACAGTGCTATTTTCTTCTGAGGTGATTCATTTATATCATCATAGTATTTATCACAATCGTAAAAAAAACAGATTGATGTAGCAAAAATGTTGTAGGAGTATTGCAAGGAGGCATGATTTATAAAACAAGATAACACGTTTATACTTGTAATTCTGCACGTTCCACATCCCACTGTGCTCTTTCCATTTCAAATCGGGACCATTCATGTTGGATGAAATGAAGTATTCCAGGCATGGAGTACGCTGGTTTTCCATCTCCCTTTGATTTAGAAAAGAAATAAATTAGAAGGATCATAACATGAATGTTGATTTTAAATTCACAAAATGCTAAATAATATTATCATCATTTAGCTCTTAATAAAGCTAACCAGTTCCAGTGTAACTACAAGAAGAACAAATGTGTCATCATTGAGGACTGTTTAGTAAATACCAAGCACAAAAAAATGAACATAATACTCTGGACAAGAGCATTTTTACACCAGAGTAAAGCTAATTATTTCCATGTGATGAATATATTATTTCACCTTGATCTTGCAAATTTGCATTTATACAAAATCAATAAACAAATAAACAGGAAAAAGTTCTATGATTAGCAGTAGAAAGCATTTATTCTTTTCGGTATTGTTAATCCTGTTAAAACAAGCGCAAACAATAACACCATGATGATAACTAGGACTTGGCTTTGTGACACCTTCCAACAACAGCAGGAGATTGCCAACAGACAACAGGGCATGAATGTCTATGCAGTAACATCGCAAACACAAAACAACATCACCGTTTCCTACTGTTTAAATTATCCACGGAAGTAACATCCTTGCAGTTATTATTGCGCATTTAGTTAAATCTGTTTCATTATTTTCTTCAAAATAACAGTGTGTGTTTTTTGGGGTAATATATATCTTAGAGGACATTTTTACATAAATCATAAATCTGTTGTTTTTATCAATTAAAAATATTTTTTTTGAACCAGCAATGTTTACCATCAAGCCAATATTTGCATATGGACTGTATATACAAAAATAAACATACCCACTGGTTTATCAGTTTAAACGAAACAAAATGCCAACTGTAAAAAATCAGAACTAGTTTTCGTAAAGTTTGGATATAAGTTAGTACTTGAGGACAAACAAATACACGTACGTGCCAAACCTGCCACAAATGGCTGTTTTGCTTTTTATAGCTGGCAGCCAAACATGGGTTGGCAAACCCACTGTTAGCTGGGTTTCTTTGAAAACATCTCATCAACATGAAACTAAAACATGTTGTGCAAACTTATTAATAACCAGGGGTAGCTGAAAAATAGCAACTTTAACACTGCAAACCCCCAGGCATGAGTAATATGACAATGACAAATGCCAGTTTTAAAACTAGAAATCCAATGTGAATGGTTTACTATTATTGGTTTATTTAGCAATGATGTAATTGCTGAACACAAAGGCCTTCAAAAGAATTTGACCAATGTAATGGAATGACACACTCCATGCCTTTTGATAACAAAAGATGATTCTCGTCATTTCAGTATATATTGAACATTCTGCAATTCATGTAGCATTAAATTTGTGCATATTTTCAAAATGGAATTGCCACGAGGTAGAATAGAGTACAACACGATGCTCTATAGGAAGTGTGGTGAAATTATTATCTTGCTTATAAATGATTAACCAGACTGCACACAACCACGCTGGTTGAGAATACTAAAACCTGTTTCCTGTGTTTAAAAACATTTATTGAACCTTTGCTATCAATGTTTAAGTGTTTGTTTAACAACACACCACAAGCTAGTCACACAGATAAACTTAATGCTATGCAAAAACATTGGCAGAAAATATTGGATTAACAGTTGTCTAACACAAACATTTTGCTTTGTTTTTACAGATCCATACAATCAGAAATACAATGCAACATATATATATATACTTACAGAGTCTCCACCCTGGCTGTTACCACTTGCTTCATCAATTTCCATGACAATAAAAGCAGCAAACAATGACCTATAAAATTGATCTAGCTAAGCTGCTTGTCAAGAAAACCTTGAAAGCAAACAAAAACTGAGTGATCGAAACTCCGGTATCGGCCTACATGATATATAAACCACATTGTAAACAATGTCATGTATCCTCCATATACTTTTGTGAAAATTTACAAATAACAAACTTACGAATCTCATATATATATATATATATATACATACATAAACCCTGAAGACAGTAATATTACATGCAATGGCATGATAGGCAGGATCGCCCCACTGCGCAGGTCCTTGCTTGGCGATCACTAAGGTTGCGCGGTCATGAGGTTCTCTGGCTTGGCAGCCCAGGCAATGCAGCCTAGCTGGATCAGCCACTTTATCCTGACAAGTCGGAGCAAGATTTGAAAATCAAATCACCCTGTGAAACCACTGAGCTTCTATAGCTCAGTTGGTAGAGCGTTGGGCCCGGTTAGCCCAGGGTCGTGAGTTCAAACCTCACCGGGAGCTTGATTTTTCAAATCTTGCTCCGACTTGTCAGGAAAAAGTGACTGATCCAGCTAGGCTGCATTGCCTGGACTGCCAAGCCTGAAAACCTCATGATGATGATAAACCCTGAACATTTATAAAAAAAATTCACATTATACATTAAATGCCAGATTGGAAAGAATGCCATGAGGATAATAGCAATATATATATATATATAAAAAAGATTATAATTTATACTTTAATACACAATAAAATTTTTGATAGTCAGTGGGTCAGTGTATTCAACATTCGCTCAAAAAAATCCACTGTGTGAATTACAAACATTCTATATGATAGTAACGTAGTTGTCAAAAAGAAGGGTTTGTACATGAAAGGGTAAAACCCTGCTTATTTTTATAGTTTGCACAGCGTAATTGTTTTCACAACAGCAATTTATGACCAAAACTTCATTAGAAAATCTAGAAGTCCACCACGAGTTCCCAAATCAATCACAAATGATAATATAACGTACATCACATTTCGCTAACGACAATACAAAATCTAGCCTATATAAGTTAGTTTCGTAAAGCAATGCATATTCGTTCAATAGATTAGTTAAACAAGGAAAACAGCCAACACCTAATTTTGTAAAAACTTTAAAGTTAACACAATGAAGAAACCAATTTCAAATTTAACAACTTCCAAGCATCATCACCCAGCAGGGCCAGCATCTCACTTTAGTAAACCTTTCTGTTTCGACTTTTTCCCCGGTCTCAGATACGAAGAAAAAGATACCAACGATTTGCACACAGATTCAAACGTACCGCTACAATAATAAAAGCAATTGTATCCAGTTCGAGTGATTATAAACTGGTAACTTTAGTTGATGTTTTACTTTTACAATTGCTCTTTATCCAGGCTTTGATATGTGTTAGTGCCTTGTTTCCGAAAATTTTTTAGAAATAACAATTGCTTTTCACTTTAAACCAGAATTTCTTCATCGTAGCCGCGACGCGAAATGTTGCTTCCGGAAACTGTTTCGCTTCAGCTTATCCGGTTATTCCAACAATTTGGATATATTTTTGCCTAGATTTTCACACAAAAGACTATATATTGTAACTTAACAACTCCTCGTATTGTATATTAATAAACTTTGTTAGGAAAGCGAACAAATATTTTGAGATAAAAAAGTGACTTCAGAAATCACTCATGCGTGAAGCAACAAAGATCGTAGCCAAAACTTTACATTTTTGCAGCTGTTTGCAATTTTTGCAGGTGTTTTTACGTTTTTCCAACCAAACTAGTCAAAGTTATAGAGAAAAACTAATTTTCATGGAACCACCAGCTAAAAAGCTGCGGCCATATGTAACTAAATTTCAGCGTCGAAAAGCTCAAGAAACCGAAGGTAAACATGACAATCACAATCAGGTTCCAAACACAAACAACAAAGACGAAACCGGCGTAACCGATGTTAAAGAACTATTTATCAGTGACGAAACGGTTTTGGAGCATGATGACAAAGCATACAGAAGTGTCCTTCCAAGGTTTGTTGCAATTATGTTCTGCAACACTGTATATTGATCTTTTTTACACATTGTTTAATGTTTACCAACATGTTCTGTGTGCAAATTCACTGGAAAAATAACTTTAAACAAATGATTGATACTGGTAGAATAAATATTGCAACTGACTTAGAAATGACACTGACTTTGTGTGCACTTACAGGAAAGTGGATCGCGCTGCGAAGGTATCAGACTCACCAATATGGTGTACTCGATGGTGCCCGAAATTCAGTCACTTGTTGTGCACATGCAGTGGTGACACGGTGCAACTCTTCAATGTCATGAAGAATGATAAAATTAGGTATGTATGTGATGCATGGATTGAAAATACTAAGATTGGTTAAAATTATCTACCTACTATATAATCAGTTAATGTTATTAAAAGTTCAAATTAAATTTGTTGTGTTTAAGAGTCTGTGCTTAATATGAATTTTAGCCCTGTTCGAAAGATGAAACATTCCAGTCCAGTAAAGCACTGTGATTGGTCTCGGACAAGCCGTCAGCTGTTGACGAGTACATTTGATGGTCATGTTAATGTCTACGACTTCTTAAACCAAGGCACAATTAGTGACAAGTATGTGACATTTTTTAAAACATTGTAATGTTCAATGAGAGCTGCAGACAGCTGTACGCATGAAAAGTAGCACTAAGTGGAAATCTGCGTGCCTGCTAGTCTATCAGCTAGACTGATGATACCTTACAGGTCGAAACACTGTGTACACCTGTCTGTAGGTCTCATTGATTATTTATTTGCCTCTTTTGCGCATATAACAGTGTAAAATTAGTATATACAGTGTTTTCTTGTTTGTAAAGGTTAAAGGTGGATGCTCAACTTTCCTTGGGCAAGTGGTGGAAAGATGATGACAACCTCATCTTGTTGGGAGGTGAAAATTCGTTTCTTTCCACGTTTGACATCAGAACGGGAAAGGTGGATCATTTTCCATATATGATACTTGTGCATGCCACAACAACATTTTCACCGTTGCCCTAAATTAACAGGAATCTTGCAAGTACAAATTCAAGTGTGGAAAGATTTTGTCGTTTGATTTTCTTCCTGGTTCATCAAGTTTTGTTGCCAGTAGCGACTTGGTCAATCGACAGTCAGCCGAGCACAACCTTATTGTATGGGATCTGAGAACTGGAGCCAAGTTGTCGAGCCAAATATTTCATGTACGCTTTGGTATAGTTTATTTCTATGTTTCATATTGATATGAAAATCTCAAGAAGTTTTTGTCGTTGAAGACAAGATTCAGCCAATTCAGTTTCAATATTTTCTGCCATAAATAGAATAAGTGTATACTATGTGTTAACAGGAGCGCTACACCTGCCCCTGTGTGTTGGCCCACCCAAGTGGGGCAAACTTTCTTGCCCAAACTACAGGGAATTATATTGCCAGGTTCAGTACACAAAAGCCATACAGACTGGATAAGTTTGTACGCTACCAAAACCACACAGTAAGTACCTGTCCACGCAAATTATGTTTATTGCACATTTGGTTGATTATTGTTTTGCACACAGGTCAATAAATATCCGGTCGCCTTTGACACAACAAAAGATGGACACTTTGTAATATCGGGAAGCTCCAATGGCTCAGTAGTTTGTTACAAGCACAGTAATGGAAATTACATGAGGACTGTACCCTTGTTGGTAAAAGATGAAGTGTCTTGCATTGACGTACAGTGTCACCCGATAATTCCTGGCACAGTAGCTGTTAGCGACTGGGCAGGCACTTTACACTTACTAACGTAGCAGCAGGCACACACACACAAAAAAGTGAGATTGAAGTGAACTTGCAGTCCTGGGTTATCAACTTACTGCTATTCGTGCAGAATTAGTGGGAAATTCATGCGTCGCCGGATGAAACTGCTCCTCCATTGCTGTGGATGTTTTCCCACTTTTAAGACAAAATAAGTGTGTTTTAATGCAGATATAGTGATAACAGAACAATTTAACACAAGTTTAAATACATTATTGTGTACATGTAAAAAACTGCATTGCTGTTAACAATTTCCCAGTATACTCAAAATATATTGTGTATATTACACTTATACAACAAGTGCAATGCATTGAAATGTGGAAATGATTCAGTATTTTTGTAACATTTTGTTTATTTTAGAAGCCTATACACCATTTTTGAGGTGTGTATTTTTAATTGATTGTTTACATATAATGTCACACAATTGTGTGTATGTGTTGTACAGTACGTGATACAAGAATTGCTGATGTATTTCAAAAACTTTTGCCAACAAAGATCTATGAGCAGTTGAATGTTTTTTCCAGTATTTTTGATGCGGAATACAGCAATGAAATAATCTTATATGGAGGTTTAACTCCACATACATAAAAAGGTTTTACTGCAGCTGTTCCAGATGTCGTAAATTGCATCTGACATGAGGTTTTCAACCACAAACTACAATCTTACCTCCTCTTCTGCAATTTTTGTCATAGTTTTGCTTGATGAAGAACCACTTCTTGTGACAGGAGCTTGGGGGTGGTTTTGTGGGGTCGTAGCTGTTTTACCAGGACCTCTTTTCAGTCCAAGGATCTTCACATAGTTGGTTGGTAGATATCCAGTCGTTTTTCTGTCTTTTGTTCCAATCACCCAACCATTGACTCGTGGTTGTAACTCTACGTAATGCGAAAGAGTTATTGCATTAAGTGTAAGTACTTGAACAGGTTAGACATCTTTTTTGAGTGGAAATTTATTACCATTTCAATAAGTTTGATTTTAAAATTAATTGTTGATTGTACTGTATTACTCTCATAACTACACATTGTAGCTGCCGCCAGAAAGGAATCTTGACATGGACAAATAATATTTTTTTTATGACAAACAACAATTACCCCCATCCAGTTTTTTTTGCAAAATCTTACGTTTTGGGGCAAGGATGATGGTTTCTCCAGCTTGAAAACTTAATTCCTCTTCACCTTCTGATTGAAAATCAAACTCAGCACGAGCAATGACATGATCACCCTCCCCGGTTACCCATGTAGGAGTTTCTGACCTAAAATAGGTTGTTTTGATTCATTTATTGACCTTCACTTGTTTATGTCTGATTTAAATTCAAATGTAAAACTTATATTTCTCAAGAAGAAAGAATCAGTGTAAAACTGCATATATTCATCAGACATGATATCCGTCTTAAACAATAACTTTCATTGTGGCTATCTTGGCACATGTTCATAAACGTAACTTGAAATAAAAAAGATTTTGAACACAAATTCATACTTTTGTGATGTGATGCCACGGAGTAATCTCCAAATAAGGTATGGACCTCCAACGACAACAGCCACAAACAACATGATTGGCCAAGATTTTCGCTGAGATTTTGGGTCGTTAGGTATTTTCTGAAAAAATAACATTTGTCATTTTATAGACTTTGAATTATTTTTTTTATTTTCCTTTATTTTTCTTGAATTATTAAATGGAGTATAGTCCACTCATCGGAACATGTTGCTATCTGGCGCAAAACAGGACATGGATTTTTTCATGCACATTGATGTTGGCATCACTTGTTAATTTCCAATTTTGATTTGTATACCCAACTGGCATTATGTAACAAACAAACTAGGCCAGTTAACAAAAGTCTGGCTGTAAACGCATGTTAATACGTGAAAACAAAGTTTTACCTACCAACACATCTGCACCTCCAGCTCCAGCTCCATCCCAAGCCTCATCATATGGTCGTAACCTTAGTAAGGCTAACGCTCGTCGGTACAGATATCTTAAAAACCTGTGCAGTACATTGTGGTTTACATTATATTCATATTATATATATAACAATGTAACATTTGTGCTTTTAAATGTATACAATTCAGCAATTAGTCACAAGCAAATGTTGGATAAGCAGTGTAATAACCTGAATATGGCAATGGATGAAAGAATGTCAGTGAATGTGGCCTTAACTCTTGAAAAATGCTCAGCCACATCTAAAACTGCACGGAATGAACTGTACACAGCACCCAGAGTGGATTCCAACATAGCTGAAACCTAATGAATAAACACAAATTTACTTATCAAAAAATACCATCGTGTCTAATGAAATAATTTTTGTAATGATCATTGCCTGTTTTATGATGAAACAAATGTCTTACAGAAGTAAATGCTCGCACAATGCTTTCAACCGACTGAAATGCTTGTCTAGTGCTGTCTTCTGCTTGCTGTGAAAAACCTCCCATTCCAGGATTGCCATATGACCGATAAGATGATCCATACATGCCAGAACCTCCATATAAACCACTTCCATACATATTTCCATACCCACCTGCAAAATTTACCAAGAATTAAATTACATTCAGAAACCACCTTATGTTAGTAAAAGTTGGCCAAAATAATTACCGAGTCCATAACTTGATCCATAACTGCCAAGTCCACCATAGCCCATACCTCCCATAGTTCCATATGAAGGTTGATACAAATTAGACCTCTGTTATTTCATAAAAAAAAAAGTTAATGACCTTTTTTTGGAGGTGTCACTCAAGAGCAAAAACAATACCAAATACAACACAAATGAAATTATGACATCACAAGGAACAACCTGCTGTGATGGGCGAGCAGGAACTGGTGGAGGTGTAGTTGTGTCGTTAACATCTGCCGATGAACGTAAATTACCCATACTCGATCCCCTGTTAATTTCCCATGGTTTGGGTGGGGAACCAGATGCCATTATGTTATGGATAAACCAAGAGGTATAACTTGTTACAATTAATTTATTTATGATTGGAATCAACCTAAAGACAAATACAAATTTATTGATATTGCACATTTACATTTCATTAAATTTTAGATTACCAATGAAAAATGCAGATTATGTGAGGAATTTAATTACAGAATGATTGTACAACATGTGACAAAATGAAAACCTAGATATCTTTCCAATTTTCCACTAGTTTATATGAAACAAATAGTTCACCTGCACAGCTAAGCCTAAGTTTAAACCACAAACATCAAAATAAAACAAAACAACGGATAAAATTGCAAATTGTTTACATACCAGCACAAATAAATTCAATTTTGAAAAAATTGCCTCATTTAATGAAGAGTACAAAACGAACCTTTACAAAGCTGTAGCAGTCATAAACTCATCAATAAATGACAGTGTATTGTGGATGGTTGTGCCACCAAGAATTATACGTGCCCCTGAGTTGCTGGCATTTATGTTATCTACACATGCAACTTCTTCGTATGTCGTTCCACCAACGATAAACACAATAATGTCACTGGGCCTTTCAGACATTATTGAGGAGCCCGCATATGGATAGTCAGATTCTTTAAGTCTCCCCCTTAGCAGTTGTTCCACTGTGTCTTTTAGCTTTGGAACGTGTTGGGTGTAAACATTTTCAACACCTTTCAGGCCCTTGAAAAACTTTTTCGTGATTGAAATGCCTGGAATTTCAGCAGGTTGGGTAGGTTGCCATCCAATGGCAGCATATTTTAGGAGGGCAGTAATTATTCTTCGGCTATCCCTTGACGAAAGTTGATCTATGAGGGAAGTGGTTGCATTATTTGAATGGGAGTCATATCTCAAAGAGTACAGAGCTACCAAGCGCAGGGCATCCACGCTGCTTGTCGATGACTGCTTGAGCAAAGCCCTAACCCTCTGTATCGCATTTGAGTGATCATTTTGACATGCAATGTCCTGTTCACATTCTGATACCTCAAGAAGATGATTTGCTCCAACAATTTTTGAGAGTTCACCAACAACAGTCACATGCTTTGCAACTGTACCTGACATTTTCTTAAACTGGGGATAGTTCTCAACAAACGCTTTCATATCATCGATTGATTCCACTTTTTGTTGACTCCTGGTCTTTGCCTGAAAGTCTTCCATAAGCTCCTTAATGCTGGATCCTATTTCTCCAAAGTTTTTGTACAGATTTTCCCGATAGAATTGGTCATGCAAAGGGGACAACACAACTTCATGGAGATCTTTCTTCACACCTGGGCGACTTGACAAATCCACACGACCATTTTTTATGCCCAAAAGCTCATGTGTCATTGCCTGGTAAGTCCACTGGTTCAGCAATGGTGTCAGTGGGTCATACCTCCTGTCCAGAATTAGGAGCATGGGAGTGGAATCTGAACGACGGAAATCAAACAATGAAGCTTCCCGAGAAATTAGGAGCTTCACACTATCGGCAAGTTGTCGGCACATTTCGGACTTGCCTTCATATCGAATCATAGGACACTTTTTTAAAGCAAGAAAAACAGAAGTCAAGCCATGGCAGGTTCTTGTCAAGTGGTTTTGATTCCAGAGTAAATGGTGAGCGCAGTTTGTAATATTCAAAGTAAAGTGATGAACATCGACAGGATAAAAATCTGCAAAATATTCATTTATATCGCACACACACTCGTGTTCATCACTTTCAGCAAGTACTTTTACATCACTTTTGCTCAAAGCGTGGCTAAAGTACAAATAGTATTTCCCGTATCGTGGATTTTTCAGTTCTTTGCAAAGTAATTGGACATTTTCTTTGGTTGGCCTAACAAATACTATTGCATTTAAATGCTTCATGACATCGCCATGTTCATTGCCAAGTGTTTCAAAAAGATATACTTCCTTCTGCAGAATTTCTGAACGTGTGTACACCATGCTGACAATTCCAGTAGTTTCCTTGTCCATTACAAGCACTCTCATGCCTTTGCCGCTGTCAGCAATCATTTTTGAAACATATTTCTTTACAGCCAGCACCACATCCATGATGAAGCAATACGAAGAAACAACGCAAATACGTTTTACAAAAAACTTCTAGAATCAAAGAAGGTTAGGTTAAGTACATCTTTAACCTCACTGCTTGTAAAAAACATTCAACCACAAGCTTATACCATTTTAGTGCACGAAGTTACATAAACTACAGCAATGCCGATGCGAAACCAAAGAACGCGAAACCCATGTTCAACATTTTTACAAACAGGGCTACAATTCAAAACAAGCCAAGCATGACAAATGTCAACAAGCAAAATAACATTTATCCAAAATATTTTAGATCCTTGGCGACGTTACAATTTTCTTGCAATTTAATAACTAAACCATGAAATAAATTAGGTATGAAAGGGAAATAGTTACAACACTACAAACCTTTTTGCATTGGGGTTTGCAGTGTTTGTTACGTCACAAGAAGCAGTAGAAAAGTAACAAGTGATTGTAGAATTAGACCCGAGGAACAACATGTTTTGTCTATTTCCAATTTCAAAATCACCGAAGATAGGTATATGCAATGTACAAATGATTGGAAAAATCTTCAAGCAATTCTAAACCTAAAAACGTCATGATTCCTAACTAAAACAATGTATGTTTAGTTGACGCGACCCAACTATCTGCTTTGTGTATAATTACAGCAAAAACACAAACTGATGAGTTATGCAAGAGCGTTTCGTTCGAGAATTTGTGCTTTTTGGAGTCATCGCATGGATGCGTCAAGTCATGAAAGACAACTTCCGTCACGCTTGGTAAACGAGGCGTTGTTTTTGTAGAGTAATCAAAATTTGATAATTGTGTAAGCAGTGGGATGTAAGCTTGACTCCTGCTTCCAAGTACTATCAACATGGAACAAAGCGTTCAAGACGCTATTGAAACAGTGGATAGCGCCAGGCAGCACAAATGCGAGCTCGAGGGTCGTCAAAACCAACTGAACACTGCCATTTCTCAAGTGGAAACGACTGCGGAAATTGCACGCAAGGAGATACAACAGTACTTCAACGACTTGGAGCATAAATTGCGTCACGAAATTCAGTCCAGGGTTAAGACGTTGCTGGAAGAAGTCAACACAATTGAGCAAAAATCAGTTGATCCACTGCGGGATTGCAGTCTCGTTATCAAAGAAAGCATTGATGAAGCTACGGCTGTGGTAACTTCTGGCGATAATCTTTTAAATCAGGATATTGATTCGGAAGCATGCGGAAAACAGCTCAAGAAATTCATATCAATGGCAGACAGTCTGCCATTGGACAGTTTGCCAGAGGTGCCTACTGTTACAGAAGTTCCAAGTATATCAGTTATATTTCAAGAAGGCTTTACTCAGGCCTTACAAAAAGCAATTCAAGCAGAGGGAAAAATAAGCAAACAATCTCCTGTGCAGATTACAAATATGCAGCCCAGACCAGGTGGCATAGTTGTTTCTTGGGGTGATGAAGATGATGACGTGATAGCAGAGCTGAAAGAAACTGGCCACCGGGTGCTGTACAAATTGCAGTGTTGTCATGGAAAAGTCAGCAAAGTTACTATTAAAGGAAAAAGTGGAAAGGAGCTTCATACATTCAAAGATGAATATGTTGGACCTGAGACCTCCTGGACTGTGCGCAACCTGCCACCTAACACTGTTTACACATTCAGGGTATGTCGATGTGTTTTCCAGGGTACAAATACAGCCGATGCCAAGCAGTGGAGCCCATGGAGTATTTATCAGGAGAAAATGACCACAATGAATGGATTTCGATGGGCTCCACTGAAAGAATCTGAATCTTTTGCAATAACAGATAAGCTTAAAACTGCCAGCAAGAAAAATGGTTTTGGAAAAGTTCTATACTCAGATGTGTCCGATCATATTATTGGATTTCCTGTCACTTTGAAAATAGAAGCTGAAGGTAAAGCCAGAAATAAAACCGATTGTATTGCATTGTGCACAAAGCGCGATCCAGATGCTACTGGTTTGCATACAAAAGAGGGGACATTCTGTCTAATGGCAAATGGCCAAGTTTATGTCAATGGTACGCTAGGCTCCACAAAGTTTTCCAGTTTTACAAGAAGCATTTTTGTTACTTTTAAGTTGGAAGATGTGACGGAAACTGATGGAGATGGCTTCTCAGTTTCTAAATCAAGACTTACCAAACCCACAACTTTGCGTGTTTCAGTAACAGTTGGTGAAAGAGGGGCTGTTTTTGATTGGCACCCTTTAAAATCTGCAACACAGTGTACATCTCAGCATTTAGCTTTGGCACTCATGTTTACAACACCTGGATGGAAGGTGTCATTTGTGTAAATAACTGCTCCATGTATTTGAAGTTTTCAGGTTTTGTCAAAGTATGTTTATACAAACAAATATTATGCATTAAATCCTAAGTTAAATTTTGTTGGCAGCACCACCACTGCATCAGGAATTTAGAGTTTTGCATATCCTGCCAATTAATGTCTTTTAAAAATGCAGTGCCTTTCCAAATTATGCCTTTAATACACTGCTGTTTCCAGTACACATTGTTCACAAAAATCATTAATTTTACTGTGATTTATGAAACCTGGTTGCTTTTGCCCTTTTAGTGGGTTTTTTATGTGTTGCTATGTCATTACACAATCATTTGAGCTCTTTAACATACACTGATTTGCCACCCACGCAAGGTGTCCCATTTGTAGTCTTCCAACAAAATTCTTCATTACACTCCCTCAAATTACTCCAGTGCCCATGCTTGCTTGTCATACTAGAGTGCATTATTATTTGTGATGTCTCTCATTTTAATGCAGTCCTTGTTGTGCTTCTGTATCTTGTTTCCGGCGCTACTTATTTTGTACAAATTCTTGCCCGCTCTAATACACAGGACAAATACGTTGTTGCACTTAATATTTTGTGGAAACGGTTTCAGACGATCATGACCTCAGACAAGTTACTGCTTAAAACCGCCCTGTGCGACGAATTACGAGATGAAATTGTTGATTATGTGTTTTGAAATACAGAGAAGGAAACATGTCGATAATTCGTAATTAAGAACAAAAATTATTGGGAAAACATGCAAACTGAATTAATACCGGAACGTGCAAAAAACAATTCTATTAATACTGCATTTCGCTAGCTTTTTTGATTTCTATTAATACATTTTGTATAGCGACACCTATGGATTGGGAATAACTGACGACGAATATTACACAGAAACAAAAACCAGCATAGACTGGAAGCAACAATAATATATTTGGGGGGCATTAGGGTACGGTTTACGTACTTAATTGTTTCGCAGAAAACTTATGGAGCAAACTGAACACGATTTACTTCTGTTGGAAAACCACTGCAATAATGTTTTGATACTAAAGACTCAAAATTACTGCAAGGTTGTGTTTTCTGTACAGATATGTGTCGTGGAGTTTTTTAATTGTTGGGATAAACTTTTTTGATTAGTTTTGTTCCAAGACAAGTAATTCTTTAAAAACGACGGAAATCATATAGGCTACATATATTTGTGTCATGCATCCTTGGTGAGATCTAAATTGACAAATCATAAAGAAGCAGAATGGTTTGGGTAGTTTAGGAAATTGCCTGCGGTGTAGTGTTCAAGTGGTTCGATATCCCGTCACCCTAAACAACATAAATTACTTGGGGGAACAGCGGGAAGTGGTCCAGGCTATATGCAAAACGGTAGCGCAGTTCAAACGTTGTTATCATTTTTTTCACTCTTACATCCTTAGCGTGCACAGCAGACTATAGACTACACACTCATCGACAGTAAGTATTTCGACCTTGCATGCAATTGCTTGCACATCCCACGTGTTCGATTAATCTCACAAGCACCATGATTTGCTGGTACAACAGCGTCACTTTCAGGGCTGAAAAATGCGGAATAGGGGAAATTTAATCCGATGAATATGAACGAGATGCTTATATGCAGCATTATACCAAGACATGGTTTAATTAAGATTTAGAATGTGGTGAATTGTTTAAGCGAAAAGTCGCCTGCCACGTAACGTACACAATTTCACAATGAAAATTTTATGAAACCTGAACATATAGTGATATTGTAGATATTTCATAATGGATACACAAAAACAAACGCCGTTGCGCTGTGATTGTTCTTGGAATAATGTTTTTTCCGTAAGTGATTGTTTTCCAAAACAGATATAGTTGTTATGAGTTGCAAACGCTATTTGTCTAACATGAGACGCAAACGCTAGTTGTCTAACAACAACACTAAACACTGAATAATCAAGCTTTCCTGATCATCTTTTTATTACGTTCCGTTTAACAAAAAGCTGTCGCGTACGCCAAGCTAATTGTTATGGTGTGTATTATTTTCCTTACAGTGTCTTTGCTGCGATGCCAGTAAATCGAGTGATATTATTTCCCATGTTTTAAATTTGAGTTATATAAGTCGGTGTTGAATCGATTTGTTTCTGTTTAATCGTGTTCTATCAGAGGCAAACGCGCTGATTTTAATGCAAGTGCTTGTTACAAAAAAGAGCATTGAACCCAGTTCAGGCCTTTGTCCGCTGGATGGAGGTTTTATCTCGCAAGTTTCCCTGTAAGGGACGCGCCACCACTTTCCACTTCCTGCAATTTATCACATTCAATAACAATGGATATGAGATGGCTGGGAGCTGAACGACGTAGACGAAAGCAGCGCAGTTTTTGCCGAGCGAGAGTATATACACCAGCAGTACAGTACACCAAAATCCCGGTATTATTGTGGAAGCAACCTGGGATACACCGATTGTATGGAATGTAAAGCAGTGCAGAATCATATCGGGACAATACAGAATCATTGCGGAAATGCATCTCAATGGCTATCGGGTGCACATAACGCCACGCGTCCTGTTTAGATCGTGTTCCATGCGCCCATAAGACAGACTGGCTTGGGTATTGTTATTTGCCATGGTGCCAAAAGGTTCCTGTATTGTGGTCTAAGACAGTTGTGCGTTTAATTATAAACAGCTCATGAAGTTTTTAGCGTTTCGAGTTCTTGAGGAAACTACCAAGCAGCACTTTCGAGCCACAGTCAACGGAACATTTATGGCAGTTTAGTGTCTCATGCGTGTGTAGATTTGACAAACGTTTCTGTTTCCTTTGTAGATGCATTGCAGCTGAGCGCGCCTCAACGTTGATGCAGTGGTCCTGGCCAACTTTCAGTTTCGTGTTATGAGTCCGGCAAAGCATAAAACCGCAAGCTACCATAGCTTATATGGCAGGAAGTACCCTGGTGTATAACTCAAAGTTGTGTCACAGTATATGTCAGACAAAACACGATTTTGTTGTAGTTTAAAGAAAACATTAGAATAAGCTTTAATAAGCCCGCCTATGTATTGTTTGTGCATTCGTTTTCTGAAACAACTTAGTGGATGGCAACCGCTGTGCAAACAAGATTCATGTTACTGGCGAAGTGTTTCCGTTTTTGCATTAATCATAAGTGTCATTATAACTTATCTATGTAACAAATAACTTTTCAGGAAATAGTCAACAAGAATTTAAACTGTTTCGATATATAAGGTTTAGTCTTTTCGTCAGGCGGCATGAGTCAGGGGGTGCTGCAGGCTTTGCTCGTTGGAACCCTCGGCGTTGCCGGCTATCTTCTATTTTTTGACATTCAGCAACAGAGACATGATGATAGTTACGCCGCCTGCCCTGCAGTTCCACCTCCGCCGCAATGTCGGCCCAAACAGGTTTGTTCATTAGTGTAAACTGCAAATATTACTATATTTAGAACACATGTATTGCTTTAAGCACCATCAGTTCCTATTCAAATTTATTGAATATTTAAATATAGATTGAATAATAACTGGCGGTGCCTAATAAAGCGAAATATGTATTCCAAAATGGAAGCGTTGAGACAACGTTATATATAGTAATATTTGAAATTGACGTTGAACTTTCACTTGTGTCACGCCAAAGCAGTGTTGCTGGTCAGGTTTTGATTTCGTGAATTAAAAACATTTTCATTGTTGTTGTAAACTGCTTAAAGCTGTCCATTGTTTGGAAGGTCTCATCAGTGCAGCGTGGTGTGACAATGGGAGACCTTGGTCAGGCAAAGATTCCCCAATTCATATTATTGGCTCCATGTTTATTTATAGCTCATTTTCATTCATGGCGTTTGAATTTTACAGCCAGGGGCAGGATATGGGGGTGGTTGAGGTCATCGTTACCCTATAGACCACGTCATATAAGCAATTGCTGATGGCTGTCTTCCAGCTTCCAAAGTCGTCATAATTGCGCCACAATGAGATTTAGATAATACCCACCCAACCCTACGTAGCGATGTTTTTATCCGGGCCTGTTTGCAAGCTTTAAACCGAACGTTGTGGTCTGTGTTATGGCTAATCATGGCGTTCCTGTACGCCGAGAAACACAAATCATCAAATATGCTTGAAACGTGTCATTCGCCGAATCAATACAAGACGCGATATATGTCTCAGAAAAAGAAGGCATCTTGCTCGCAATGTCGACCCTGTCAACGCAAAGACATTACCATATCTTCTGACGGCCCCGTCAAAGTCAGTGTGAAGGAAAAATCCAAAAGCAGGGAAATGACGGAGGTACGCAGACTACTCACATAACATGTATCCTGTAACATTTTTGAGAAAAAAGCTTTGCAATTCGTAGGCCACATATGATTTAAATTCGCTGCTTTTTCTAGTTTGGCCCGATGCACAAGACCGTACATGAGGTGCGCGTGGAAGTTGGCTCGGCGGTAAGAAATATAACCTAGCGATAGTTAAGGCTTTAAGCTTCAATGGTGATGATCGTAAACCTAACGATATGCATCATATACTTCATAGGTGATGATCGTTATATGTACATTAAATTTGATTAATGCCACTGCTGGTCTTAATTGTTTTCCCAGCATATACTTTATCGTATTACGTAATAGGCTACGTCATAATATCTACTTTTGGGGCCTTTATATTAGATGAAAAATATGTAACGGTGCGATTAGTTATTTGGGAACCACTGGAATGGCGCGACGCCTTTGCTGCAGAAATTGGTCAATTTCAATGTGAACAATGATAGTCATGAGCGCTCCTAATTATGACATTCATGGAACCACCTGGACTGGTATGCCCCTGGTGCGCCGTCCTGCTGCCTGCCTACATGCCTCATATACCTGATCTTTGGTATAAGACTTGATATAAGGCTTGCATAAAGTGTAAACAATCAGACTAAACAGGCCACAAAAAATGTCCACCCTGAATAGTTTTGCGGTAAAGTTGTAACCAAAACACACCCCGTATGCTATTACCTGGAGAAATATTTATTCTTTAAAAAGCGTTCTGTTTCAATAACCATGCACCATTCTTTGTGTATTTTCAAAGACAATAAATGGTGAAACTTTATACTGTTATATTCTTACAAATATTTGACAAACTTTGTTGGCATCTAGAACAAGAAACACACCAAAGGCAAAAAGCGGCGAAAGCTTTATTCGGGTTCACAGAAAAATGAAAGGTCATCTCAATGTCAGAGCAAGCAACCGAAAGTGAAAAATACGACTCCGTATTTCAATGAATCGGAGACAAACGCAACCACAGTGGAAGAGAGAATTAAGTTTTTGCGAATGAGGCTTTTTATTCAGAAAACAAGTAGGTGTTTTGCGTTATACTTGTATATATTGCATATATGTACTGAAAAATATATTTTTTTTCTTCTTTTAGGAAATTAAAGAATCATACTAAGCACAGACAATTTATTCAGAAAGAAACGTATACTAAATACATTTTCAAATAGTGACAAATCATTACATTGTGAACTTAAAACTTTGTCTTGCCTTATCCCTAAATTTTATGCCATATGGCAAGAGCAGTCTGTCTACCATAACGATTGGGGTTGTTCTATTTGATAGAATACGGAAAACTTGGCTGGTTTGAAAGAGACTGCGACTTTTTCTATGTCAGTGCTTCTCGTATGAGTTGGAATGCAGCAAAAGAGCATTGCTCATTATTAATGTCCGATCTTGTATCAGACCAGTTTGCCACTGAAGAGAACTATAGGTAGGATGTGTTCTACGCTTGAAAAGAGCCATGCTCAATAATAAGTCCCTGAATTACGTTAAAATTAATCCCTTAATTGAACCGCGTTGATAAAACTATAATAGATTTTTGAGAGTTTAAGTTGGGATAAAAATGCAAAAATTTTATTATCCATCATAAGAAAATGAAAAGATCTTGGTTGCTGAAAATGTCTCATATTTAAGCCTTACTCGAATCTAAAACGAAATGCTAATCTTTTCAGATTTCTACAAACAAACGTATTTCCGAACTATCAAAACGCTTCCCTCTGGTCTGGTTTATATTATCGAGATAACGCGTGGCGCTGGAATAATGCAACAACGGAGGAACGAAACCACCTAATTCCAGCAGAAGATCTTAGTTCTGAAGGTGAGTCCAACCAGCACGAATCCTAGCAGTGACGAGTTTCCTTGTTAAATGGTTAAAACCAACTTTTTAAAACAGGTCAAAACCGAAGTGCATGCGGTATTGTGACCAAACAGTTTCCAAATCTGTTGGAGGCGCGCGATTGCAACGAAACAAGGCACCGGGCATTTTGCCACACTGGACCATCTGGTTTTGAATTTGTGAAACAAATAACAACATAAATTTTGTAAAAAGTGAAATAGTAGATGTCAATAACTCGCTTGACACAAGCAGTCATAAAATCTATCGTGTTTCGGGGCTTCCCAAACTATGGGATCGCACACCGAATTTTGTGGGGAGCAAAAATCAATGCCACACAAAGTACAATGTTTGGTTTTATTTCTTGAAGTTGCGCCGGTATCAATAGCTTTCCAACTGTTTCATCACAATTGTCTGTTTCAATCAAATATTCAAATGTTACACACGAGGGGTCGCAAGCGACAAAATTGAGAAGCTTTGTCGCATTTTCTGTCGTTTGTTGCATTGATTGAATCCGCATCCACAGAAGTCTAACTATATTGCTAAAGCTGAAAGCATAAGTTAAGATTTTATCTGCCAATGTCACAAGATTTACTTGTTTTTTATTTTCTTTATTCATTTTGATACATAGATTTACATTGCAGAAATTTGTATTTTGTTGTTTCGGTGCAATATAATGCGTACTTTTTAATGTTCGTGTCTCATTTTTAACTCAAAACAACTTGTTTTCAAACAATTTTATTTTTGTTTATTTTTATTTAACGTTTTACTCAGAATGATTTCTATTGTTGCATACGATTCACTCCGTCTTTTTAACTCCTGTTCAAAAAAGAAGCAACTGGAAACCTTCAGATTTACCCTTTAAGATGAATAATTGCGAACAAGCTTCAAGATGTAATTGCGAACAATACACACGGCGACAATCAAATCAAAAACAACCACAATTACATACGTTTTGAGAGTCCACAAAGTGTACATTTTTAATATGGAGTGCCTTCTGATCCTGTCTTAATACTTCACGCGTCAACAGTAATAATAAGTCTTCAAACTCTCCGTCGAGTCGATTTTTGGTATTTAAGCGAGCGGTGTAAATAACATTTGGGACTGGGGCATACGGTTTTTAACAAAAACAGACGTCGACAAATACGTTGTGATAAACAAAACGACAGAGTTTAATTACACCATAATGTATCCGTTTGCTTATGCTGTGAGTGATAACGTGTTTAACGGGTTTTCCGTGATTATAAACGTTAGGAAACGACTTCTTGTGCAGTGTTGGCGCGAGAACATTCTAATTACATACGGCGACGCTACCGTTTGCAACAGAAACATGCTACATAATGAAAAATATCAAGAGTCACTGTTCAATATCACGGGGATTTACCATTATCTCGACAGTTTTCGCTTGTTTACTTTTACTTAGCCATTAGCGTACATAAGTGCCCTTAAAAATTTTGCCATTCGTTTTATAAATAAGACATTAATCACTGTAGGTTTTTGTTACGTATTAATACACAATTACGGATAAGAATTATGTGACTGACACAAATAGTTCTTTAATAACTTTTAATTGACTCTTAATTTGTGCTTGTAAAGTAACTGTAATATAATAGTTCGTTACCGGCGTGTGCTTGGACTGCTTGCAACTTTTGAACGAACTGGAGATTATTTGCTTATCAAGTAAATTGGAGGACAAGAAATGGCGGGCGGTGAACAAATATTCAATTTTGTGCTGCTGACTTTTCTATGCATTGGTATTTACACTGTGCGTTTCGGATATGAGAGTAACAAATGTGAAATGACGTACATGTATGAACATCCGCAGTATGCAAAGGTAAGAAATTTCACAATACGTCATGAATATTGTAGCCTAGTGTGTGTGTGTCTTTTTCGGTATTTAGTGTGTTTCTAAATCTGCACAATGATACAAATATCAATGTTTGTTATTAGCCCATGACTGAAGCTGAATTGGTAGTCATTGTTAGCAAATGTTTCGGATGTATTGTCAACCATTCTAAATGCATTGCATGGAATATATTGATATGGAATTTGTTGTTTCTACCAAATTCTTAAATCAGTAAGCACTCGTCCTAAGACTGTCAAATTTTAATTGTTTGAAAAGTTTTCTCTTTGTAACCCAATTTTTGTAGACTTATTTGTCAATCAATTGAATTCGGTTGTTTTTATTGGTTTATTGTTTAACTTTTGATTAGGTACCCCTAAAAGATCCTGTGAAAACTGATTTTCCGAGGTACAACCTTTACTTGTATGGTGAAGGAAGCTACTTCCAAAGGGTGCAACATTTTGACTTAGAAGGAGTTCCAGTTCTGTACATACCTGGACATGGTGGAAGTTTTAAACAGGTTAGATATATTGATACTTGTATATAAAAAATGACTCAAACATAATACAGGTATGTACAATACAATCCTATTCTTATTCATTTTATAAAGTTTCCATACTCTGCAAATTATTGGCCAAGTAAGATTAGCAAGACTTCTCATGTATCTATATATATATAAAAGATTTTGGTAACAACCCTTGATGTTTTGTTCCATTCTGTAATTCTGTTATAATCAATGTTTGAACAATGCACAGAAATACTGTTTATGATATTGTCAATGATGGTTAACTACCAGGATACCTGGGATCAACTAGATACAGCTTAGTTTTGTCATAATTTATTATTATTAGCAAGTTTATTTTTGTTTTAGGCTCGCTCAATTGGTTCAGTGTTGTTATGGAAACACTTGCACAAGCCAGGTATCAATCACTTCAACGTTTTCACGGTTGATTTGAATGAGGAACTTGTTGCATTTTATGGAGGTACTTTGCAGGAGCAAACTGAATTTGTGCACCACTGTATTAAGACCATCCTGTCCCTTTACAAATTTAAGCCTAAACCGAAGTCTGTGGCAATTGTTGGTCATTCAATGGGGGGAATTTTGGCTAGAGGTGTTTTTTCTTTGGAGAACTTCGATCACAAACAAGTGAGCACTATCATCATGCTTGCCACACCAAACTTAGCCCCAGTTGTAAATGTTGATCATTTCATTTCAACTTACTATCAAAAGGTAAACAGATACTGGCAAAGTCATGCGAGTAAACTGAATGATGTCACCATTGTTTCTATTGGTGGGGGCCCAATGGACTATCAGGTGCCTCAATCCCTAACAAGGCTCCCTCTAAATAGTAGCTCTAATACATTATCCGCTGTTGCTACATCTGTACCAAGAGTTCATGTATCAGCAGAGCATCAAACCATCGTTTGGTGCAATCAGTTAGTTTTGGTCACAGCTAGATTTTTGGTCGATATGCTGTCATCAGATACAAAACAACTGACTGAGGATATACCACAAAGAACAAGACTTCTGAATTACCATTTTAGGCAGAACCCAGGAACTGGTGTGATTCCAAAGAGTGATAAGCCCCGCAATGTTAGACTGTCAGCCTCCTATGATTGGTTGGAAATAGAAGAATTTCTTTGGTCTGCGGACAAAACAGCGGCAGGTCAGGGTTCGTACTTTTTCCTTTCTATTGACAAGTTTGTGGACATGAACTCACCGAAGTTTGTTAGTCGCACAGACTCGAAACGTGAAAAATGGATCCTTGCTTGTCAAATGACTGATGACAATTATTGCAAAGAAGCCACTGACCTCTCAAATCTTGCTTTTTCCAGTCCGAGTTACAGAATCATCCATTTGGATCTCAAGTCTCTCCAGGAAAAAGGATTTTCGCACATCATTTTTCCCATGACAAAATCTTCATCGACCACCTTTCTTGATGTTAACAGTCTGTCTGACCTTGAGGAAAGCACAACGGTCACTGTGCCACATGTGTTTTCAAACCTGTGGACTTGGAACAAAGGTCAAACCTTTACCGTTGCCCAAGATCAGTCACCGTTGAGATTTTACCACAAAGTTGAACTAAACGGCTTCCAAAATATCTACCAGGCATTCAAAATAACAGTTCTTGGTGAATCCAAATTCCAGCATTTAAGGGTACAAATTCCATGGGATGATGCCCAAACTGTTTATGGTGATAACTCTGTCCTAGCCACATTGCACAGTACCCCATACAATGTAAACGACTCAGCTATTTTGCACATTTATGGCGATTCCAATGAGGCTGTGAGCATTGATTTGAAAGTTGATTTTTTTCAAGTTATGGGTGGCATTGTGCGCTATTTAGGGTTTTCTTTGCCCATATATGTCCTTGCAAATGTGGTGCAGACTTACATGTACCAGATAAATCAAATGCAGTCTTCAAAGCCATGCCACTCCATCACAGATACACTGACAGTTGCAGTGAAACCTTACAAAGTACAACCATTTATGAGCTTATTTAAATTAGCTTATAGTTCACCTAAGTTTGCTGCCTTGTGGGCTGCAGCCATGCTACCAACACCAGATCATTTGACGATGGAAAACAACCATCTGTGGTTTGATTTTGCCCCCTTGTTCTTGTTTCTTTTTGCCACACAGCTATTTAATGTCTTTCGGGTGCTACAATCTGTTCTTATGATTTTGGTTGGTCCAGTTTTGTTCAAATTATCTGAATTGTCATTTGTTTATGCATTCAAAGAAGCTGTTATGTTTAAATTAATTTTGCATTCTGTCGTTCTTGCCTTGTGCCTAAATGTAAACAGTTCATTTGCGTATCTCTATATGTTTTTGACATCCTTTCTGGCCGTTTGTTTTTTAAGAAAAGAAGCACTCTTGCACCCTTTTGTAAAACAGCAAGACAAGGAAACCAAAGAAGAAAACCATTCAGGTACAGAAAGCAAACAACCAGATGACAAACAACCATCATCAGAAACTGAACCAGAGGAAGATAAGCCTTCAGAAATGTCTGAAGAAAGTAAACAAGAAAATGAAGAGGGTGTTGAAGAGTCAACCAATGATAAAGAAGAAGCTGTGAAGATGCCAAAACAGAAGGAACCTGATCCCACCAGCCAAGAGGAAGATTGCTTTTATGTCAACTTCATTCTTCTTCAACTGTGGTTGTGGCTCTTTCTGTTTTCACTGCCATCTCTGGGAGTCCTCTTCGTTAATTTTAGGTGAGTTGTACTGATAATGCAGTTGTTACTTTTAAAAATTGTTGATGATGTTTAATGAAATTATGTATATACTTTTAGTTTGAACTACCAATATAAATATGTATAACTTTTAAAGTGTTATATTTCCTAAGAAAAATTGGTCTCATTAATATTTATCTTGTTTTTTATAAAAAAATTTAGGAACAAAATGTCATTACCGATCGACCCACAACTTCCTCAAGCAATGGTGGCCTCTTTCTTATTCGTCCTCCAAACAATATACCCTGGATTCGATGGCATTAAAACAACTCAATTAAAGTTTCTGTCATGGCTTAAATTTCCTGCAATGGTAATGATGGTTATGCTCTGTCAGCAATCATTATATCGGGTTCCATGGTTCATTCTTGGGTTTCTTTCCTTACACACCATCACTCAAATTTTATAAATCGCGACCAGCTTAATTGAAATTTCATGTTTGTTATTGCAAATTGTAGTATATGTTTGATTTTTTAAAATGAATGTCGTTTTGTCCCGGAAAATTTTCTCCCATACAAATTCATGGCAATATGTTGCATTGTTACCAATTCTCCGAATGTGTATTTCTTCAATTTTTTACCACAGTTGGGCAATACAGGTATTGCTACTTGATTGCCTAGAGACATTTTGTTTTGGAATTATTTGTATGTGGGGCTTCCAATTTAAGTCATTCACATACCCAGAGATTATTTCATCAAAGCGATGTTACTCTTTTCAGATTCCGTTTTACATTATTCAGTCAATCTCAATCTGTGCTCATGTTAAAGTGTGACTGTTTTGTTTGCAATATTCTTTGTAAAATATACTTGATCGTGTTTGTCCACTTGGTGTTGTAAGAGAACCACAGGCTAAAGTCAATTATATGTAGGTGCACTATAGTTTTTCATGACTTAATCAGATACAGTAGCTTCAATAGTTTCGTAGATTATATTCTTCAACCGTGATAGTTTTTCCCAATTGATATAAACCCAACAAAATGAAAATAAAAGAAAGGTTATGTCTCAAAAGCAGTAGTAGCAATGTACCGTTGTACTTGCATAGCTTCCGTAACTCTGAACTTGCCCTAAGCAACCGGACGTGTCAATTCAGCAAGCGATTTGCTTTAACCAAACAGGATTAGCGTTCGCCACAGTAGCTTCTCAACGCTAGGCGCCAGTGCCGACGCAAATCCTTGCAAGCTGATCCTACTATCTCTTTGCTTTTTTCACGTGTGCGTGTCCTACTCGTCGAACCGGAAAAGAGCGCGCATGGTTGGGCGAACTTTTGACGCACACCCGTTGATAGCTTAAACGCCGCTTGGTTACAAGAAGCCAAAGCGAACTTTTTTGCCCGTAGCGTCTGAAGAAAAGAACGATTTTGTGCTGAAAAAAGGAACTCTTTTTTCGGCGAACACCCGTTTGACGTTCCGATATCAGCTTTGAGGCGGAGTGCACCAGGCACCCTGCTGTGTGTGCCTTTCTGAGTAATAGAGCTGAGTGATCACAGGCTGTAAAAAGACGAGACAATGCGGGCCTTTCCTTCAGCTCGGTGTCAGAAACACACTTGGAAAGCTAGCCCCTGGCGCCACATGTAATTTTGATGAAGTATATCTAAGTTTTAGCATGTGGTAAGCAATTCTGATCAAGTTTGACACTCAGAGACTATAAACATGCTCATAGTACAGCTGTAAAATGTTGTGATTTTATCAAGGTCAGGTAACGTATTTTTTGATATGTCTCAGAATTAGGATATGTGGGTTAAAGGATCTATTTTGGGAGTGTCCTGCACAAATGTGTATATGGTAACATTGTGTTACTTACCAATTACTTGGATCTAAATATAATACCTTATATTTCCTTTGTCAGATCAACCAAAAGTTCTGCATTATATATATTATACTAAAAGTGTGTTCCTTTGTTTTTGTAGGTGATAAAAACATGTGCTTGGTAGGACTAGTTTCAAGAAGCTGACTGTAACCCATATCTTGTGAAAACCTGAAAAGTATTTGTGTGGATTTCATGTATTACTTGTAGAGTTGTGTGTTCAGTGCACTATCAGCATGCATCATGCAAGTGCTAGCACATCATCTGAGAGCACTTCAGATGAGTTATTGAAAAATATTGAAAAGCGAAGACAGCAACGTGAAAAAGAACAACACAACATAGGATGGTATGTTCCTTTACAATTCGGTAATTTAACAATTAAGGCTGCTCATTGGCAATGTATTAAAATATATAATTAATGGTCAATTTTGAGCTAAAAAAAAATTTTTTTAGGTACTTTTGGCTTTTGTCAGAACATCCGCTCTTGGTATTGATTCTGTGTTTCATGTTGTCACTTGTGTTCTCGGTGGTGGGGGTGTTGTTTACGGATTATCCAGACTTCAGTGACCCCTCGAAGGTAAACTTTATTTTATTTATAACAGAAACTTTATATCATTTGTTCAATCAAGAGCAGTTTAGCTTTTATGGACTTTTAACATTTAAGTATTGTAACGGACAGTAAAAATATGGACAAAACAAATGTAACCACATACATCCCTGAGATTTATTTATGTTTTATTGCATTTGGATGCATTTTGGTATTTTGTAAAAAAATTTTCAACCTTAAAAAAGTTTAGCCTTATGGTTACATAATTAGTTTAAAAATATTAGTTTTAAAAATAAACCTTGGGACTTTTTGCCCTACAAAAATAATTGTTAACCCCAAAGAAAAAACAACTTGTTTTGAAGGGGTTTGAAGTAAGAGGGACCGATCTTTCCGACAAGCTTGTGACATGGCAGAACATGCTAAATGAAACAGGATTCAATTTAACTCTTTCCAACTACCCATATCTTTACATGGAGAGAAAGACTCTTGCCATCCAGGTTAGACTTGTTTATTTCTAATTATTGTTCATGCCAGACTGTTTGCCAAACATTGACTCAACCTCCAGTCAGAACTTTTTTTGGATTGTTTATATCAAATTTGTCAATGGGAGTGATTACATTAGTTCACATCTGGGTTTACATTTACACACTGAAAATACACAAAAAAGGAAGTTCACAATATTACACTTTAAGTTTTATTCATTTCACCCCTTTGTTGTTTTGACACTTTTGGTCAACAACTTGACTACATTTTTCAACATAATGAATAATTGTATCGGCAGGGGAGATATACATGTCTGTGCTCTCCCATTAGCAGTTTGGAAAAGTTTTTGATGATACAGCACTTAATAGAAGGATGATATGAGTTGATCTACCTAGTTATCTGGTTGTTTGTTGTTTTTCCGCTAGTAGAATGGTGGATCATTATTACAGACATTCCGTGCTCAGTCATAGGAAAATAAACATCCTCTCATTATATTAAGATTACAATGGCTGCATCAACCAACTGAGTTGACCTTGATGGCGTTAGGTGGCAATTAGGCTTTATTTATGATGGAGTTAATAGAAGACATGACCTTTCCAGTTGTATAAAACAACGTGTGAATAGTTTGTACTTCAATGTAGTGTTGGTACTACTTTGGCATAAGTGTGCATCAGCAAGTTTTACTGTGTAAAAAGGTTATTGTGGTTGTTATTTTGTTGCGGGTTAAGTTCAGATAGTCTTGAATTTGTTGGGAAAAATGTGAAACTAATCTACTTAGTAATAAAACATATGTGCCTGGACTAGAAATGTGTTGCGTTAGTTTTCCTGTTGTCTGCAATTTAGAGTAGAGACCACGTTTATTCTCTTGGCTTGGTTTCACTAATCTATGGTCAATGCATTTTCAACAACAATGACTGGGGGCATGAAAAATGCTATTTTGGTACTCACAATTGCCTGGAGCGGAAATTGGGCATTGGACAGGAGAGCAAAATCTTAGACCTCACTTCCTCTGACGTGGTCTTGCTAGAATCCCAAGTTTTTTGACGTGACATTTAACATGACCTCAACAGGCCTTGTTTCAATATTGCGCGCTTGTGATACTTCTTGAAATCATGACGTGGTTTGCGGTTGATTACGCCACATGTGACGTCATTTGGCGGAGAAATTTGTGATTGGAGAATGTTTACCAAAAACGTAACTTTGTTGCTACGAGTATGGTTAGCCTATATTTGTGGCTTACAAGTTGTTGTCTAAAAATGCAGCCTTTAGTATTGGGAGATCAGTTCAATACAGTTCATGCTATAATAGGAATTCCGGGAGTGTATCGAATTTGCGTTGATTGGCGTGAGAAAGTGGTCTTGTAGTCCCACTTGTCGCTCACAGGTGTAATGTGCTTTGTCCGATGATGTTGGCAGTAGAAAATCTCACCCCGTTTAAGTGTATTCTGACAAAACTTATCAAATTTTAATTTAAACGTTTTTGTATTTATTAATTTGTAGGCGATTATAACAGAAGAGCACGTTTAGAATTTTAGCGCATGGATCACAACACCGTGGTGTGTCTGATGTGTTCCTACGGAGAACAGACGTTATTTGGATAATCTCACAGTCAGCCTTTAATTGGCGGAAACATATGTCAGAGGTGGGTTTCTTCAATGCTGCAAAGATGCCACGCGGATTTCGTATCTCGCGTAAACGCAGTCTGGCAAGCAGTGGAAACAGGAAGAGTGTTTTCCTTACCACTAGACTTAGAGAATGCAACAAAAGACAACGTGTTTCTGTCGGAAAACCGCGGTCAATACAGGATTGATCACAGGACAGGCAACCACACAGCTGGCTCTTGTTGGAAACAGGCCAAACTCCTCGAGACCTGATTGACAGAGTATCTCATCGCAACCCGAACTCTGGTAGGTTTTTGGTTACATCATGGCACTCAGCAGAACTCTCAAAACAGGGACGCTAACTTCACAGACCGTCGATCGCAGACAGGAGCCTATTTGTGACGTTCGTATGACAACGATTTAATACTAACCCGTGCGGCGTTAACGCCATGCGGACTTTGTCGACTGTAAAATGCCACTTGAAATGCGATATCAGCCCCAATTGCTCCCAGGAAACCGCCGTTGTTTTGGGCCCTGGCCAGTTAATTTGATTTGCACTCCTGCGCGACGCTTTAATCTCGGCGCTGCCCTGCTGTGATAGCGATCTGTGATTGGTTGTGGATGCTCAAGCGTGACGGGGCGCCATTTATCTGACTCGGGGTCGTGTAACTGTTTCAAGTGCTTGAGATTCCGCTTAAAATCTCTTGTGACGGATCAACACGACTACGAGTAGCCGTCAGACCTGGGTTATTTATAACACAAAAAAATTGTGAGGTTAAAATGTACTTTGCATTAATTTCTTGACCAGTTGCAGCGTTTGCCTGGAGGTAAACTGCCAAGTTTTCGATTTCAAACTTTTTGTATAAACCGCAAAAAACATACCCGTGCGAATGCATTCATAATATATAATGGTGCTACGGTCGTAGATTGACAAGAGACTGCAAACCATTTGGCGGATTAAAGGTCAACTGACATTTGTTGATCCGCCCCAATTTTTCGTTTTGGTGAATTTTAGAGTGAGCGGCGATGAATAATTTATGAGCTTACACCTGTTTCTTTGATCAAACCATCTGTCTGTGCATTCTGCGCTCTCAATTAATTTCCTATTCGTTTCGTTTGCCGGATTCCCCACGTCGGGTTTGCGTGGGAAAATGGCAGGCACTGCTGTCATCGGTACTGTGGCATTGCAAGCGGTGATGTAGTTGTACTTCCCGATCTTATGCGTGCAACGTCAGATCAAAGCACGGTCCGTTCGCATCTATCCCAGTATTGTTTGCACGGCCCTGTGTGATTTATTATTTCTATTTGGATATCATTTGGGCCCATCGTAAGACGAGTAAAACCAACATAAACCTCAGCCAGCAGATGGGGTTATCATAAACACGTCACGGTATACCAGGAAAGTCAAGTCATTTTCCTCAAATTTCAAAAAACAAACTGGATTTGATTTCTCCCTTTGTGTTCACGGAAACGTTTAATAGAAACTCAGTCGTCGATTGACCGTTTCGTGTGCGGGTCACGTACGGGCCAAACCGCTAAAGCTGTTTGTCGGCAAGTTGGGTACGCACGGTGAATGTGAACGTAACTCATTTCGGCACCTTGTAATTTGTTTCCACAAGCCCATGTATTGTTGACAGTTCCAGGCAAACGGGTGTAATTTTCCTCAGGGAGGCTAACGTGCAACTTTGGGTTGTTTTTCTCCTGTTACAAAGATATCGAAATGATTTGCCCTGAATTGCAATATCTTACAATGGTTGGCCTTCCGACTTATTCAATTTTTAGCATTTTCTACGATGCAGTTCCAATTCTTTTGTGAAAGAATTTTGATGGCCATGTTAAGCCGCATTGATGAGATAAAAGCGGGCCAAAAACAATCTTTCGCAATTTCACTTAGCGCGAAAGGCCGAAACTGCCCCAAAAAAGCTTTCACACAGTATCGCGTTGTCCAGTTCTGTTTACAACTGACCCTTTTACGGTCTGGACGTTGCGAATCAATTGCCCGGCTTACACTTTATCTTCTGCGCTCGTTCGTCCATCAACGCATGACCAGAGACAAGCCCACCCTGAGCGCGTGTCGATGGCCTTGCTACAGTCAATAAATCAGAGTTATTCTCGCTGCCGAAACGCGCGCGTTGCCACAACGTCGAAATTTTCCTCAATTGCATTTTGCCCCCCAAGGGCGAAGTTGTCTGCCGTCAAGGTTGTTTACACTTATTCGGGGTCTTATTACCTGCGTAAAGAACAGCGCACCCACGGTCGATGTGCGGAGTAATTACCTGAAGGCCGTTTTGAACTATGGGCTTGCAATAAATATTACCGATCGTTGACTGTAAAAGTGGTATTATTTGTTTGTTACGACACGAGTTTGTTGCGTTTTCCCTGAAAAAAGTTACAAGAGATTATAAACAACACACAGCTCTGGTATTAGTTTTTTCCACATCCATGTGTCTTGGGAAATAGGGGTGTTAATATTAACGCCGCTGGTTTGTTACATCCCACGCCAAACTTCACGCGCTCATGGCGTTTTACAGGACGTTGCCACCTTGGGAGCGGTTATTGGCTTTTATTAAATTTCCGTTATCAATGGCCAGACCCAAAGGGCATTTTGTATGTATTACTGCCAAGTATTTTCTCCCACCCCATGCCTGTTGTGTATATCATTTATCATCCATTGAAGAATATTGATTTTGACTTTGAAGTTATATTTCAGCATGTATCGGAACTTCATTTTTCCATACATATTACACACAAACGTGTATTTCAAACCATACCAACAACAACAGAATAATTTCACGTGGCCGCATACTTCATGAGCAATCTTCGCACAAATACCACCTCGTTGTTCGTTAAAGTTGTTACTATAACCAGCATCGGAAGTACTATTTCCGCGGCCCACTCGCGTTTGTATGTAGCTTCCTATTACGTTTTACGCGTGCATCCTGAACGCGCATAGGTTTTGTCATCAGCGTTCAAACGTAATAACTCTATATCTCACCGAGCTTTAATCGATTTTACTTCCGATATTCTGTGGATATTCCCAAGCAATCAGTCGGTGGAAATACCCACCTACTAGGCGTTTGTATCAGTAACGGAAAAAGCAAATTCAACGCCACATGTCTGTATTTTCGACGTGGCTCGAAAGAGTACAAATTTCTATCAGTTCTTTTCCTAAAAAGGCATTTGCGAAAGTCGATCGCTATACCTTCTCTAAATCGCCCTTTGTGAGTCGCAAATCTGTAAAAGACAAGTTCGAGAGGTTCAATCAATGCGGCCATAAATCCGTAGAACTTTGACAAGCAAGTGCCATGAGCGGCGGTTTGGTAACAACATGCATTGTTAACACTTTCAACGTCAGCAGTCGGCCTATGACCGAAGTAAGTTCTCTAATGCCCACGTTGGCATTACAGAAGGTTGCAACCGTACACAGTGCCTGCCACCCTTACCATAACTTGGTGGGGTTTTAGTCTGTGTGTGGTGGAGCAGATTTAGGTAAACCTTGAATGCCAGGCTTCACGGGGTCGCGAACGGGTGACGGTTCAGTTGCGTTTTAACGAAACACGGCACCCAGTCGTTAATTACGCGGGTTGCCAGTGAAAAATTACGTCAGATTTTGGCTGCAGGGCGTCTGGACTTGTAACGTGGTTTTAACTACACGGTGTCAGGCCACGTTTAAGTGCAAATCTAAAAAGAGACATGGAAGAAACCGACGATTACGTCCGTGCAACAATTACAGATTAAACGCTGAGGACTTGTCACGCAGTCTCGTCATCTTCATGTCTTGGCTTTGCACGGGCTTTTTAGGCGTCTTAGACTGGCTTATGAAAAAAATTCGCATTCACAGTGACATGAATATTTTCTTTGTAATTGCTTTTAGCATTACGTGGGTTTTAGCTTTAAATTGTTTTTCTTGATCAGATAGTATCGCAAGAGAAGTATCAAGTAACGGTGACCAATTTAGATTTTCTGCAAGATTTTCACGAAAACGCGAAACTTTAATATACAACTTTAATGGTTTTAGTCTCTGGGCTTATTGATATTAAATCGCCACAGTCAGTGAAGCGTTAAATGAAATCCTAACCTCTCATTTGCCTTTGCGGCTCCATCGGCACGTTTTCTGCTCGCGTGTCTCCCACATACCGAAACAAAACCTTCACAAGTGCACAGACCATGACACAACATTATCACGCTGTCAGTCGCTGCTTTGGCCAAAGTTCAATCGTGTACAAAGTACTTATTGTGCAAGGACTGCTTTCTGTTTTACAAAAATGGTGAGCAATTAAACTCCATTGTATGGGAGCAATTTATAGTATCGTCTCCATATTTTGGGCAATTGGAAAATACCAAAAGATGATGAACGAGTGGAGATTATCAGTGAGAGTCTTTTGTTCTCTATATTGAAGATACTCGAATACTGTACGAGTAAAACTTCTGCTGTTATTAGTTTTTTAATGGTGGACAAAAGTATCACGAGCAAAACTCGAAACCCCGTATCAATAAATATCGTCCAGTGCCTTCGGACACAGAACACGTAACGAGGTGGACCAAATTTGCTCTAACGAGCCTTGACGGCCGACCTTCGATATCTCCATGAAATCAGCAATTACAGCGGCCGTGTTTCGATAAAGCGAACAGTCAAGACCTTAACGACGCGTGCCTTGTACCTAAGCAAACAGCCGCATCACATTTGCACAAGGACGCCAATCTCAACTACCACCGGTTCCTTTTATGGAATGTTGCCACGGACACCTTATCTTAATAACGGGAAGACTTGTAGGTCTGCTGGACCCTTGGGGCATTTGTAGCTTGGCATTGGACAATGAGCCCGCAATCTGATCTGTAGCATCCATCGCTCGTTGAGCACAAAGAATCACGCCGTTGTTTCATGCAGTTAGACTTATGGTCTTCCCGTGGAATGTATTGGGTGTTTTTGCTAAGCCGACTATTTTCGTGTGTACGCCATTAGATAACCACAAACACAAAGCACTGTTGTGTTTTCGGGTACGTAGGCTGGCACGTACTGCCTACTGTTAAACACCTTCTGTCAAAGGTGATGATATGTGCCTACAGATAAAGATATAAAGAAAATGTTTTGTTTCCGAAAATCATCAGAGCTTGGCGGGTTCATTTGGGCCCAGCTTCATAGGAAAACATCAAACACAATTAATCTCGACCCCCGTCAGTTTGTTATCCGCTTGTAAGATGAGCAACCAATCAACTGATGGGCATTAAATCAGCGCCGAGGTGAATTGAGTTCGAGCTGGTCGACAACAACACGTTTTCTTCTTATGACGTGAAAGTAGCACGACATCAACAGGGTTGCGGTTCTTGTAATGGTGGCTGCTCCTTCATCCCAGGCCCTTCCCTGGCTTTGCTATAAATATGCATTGAAATTTAAGCGTACTGCACCGTTTTCTTGCGTTAATAACCGTAACGGATCTGTAGAGGATGCAGTTATGGTCGTTGTGACTTTTTTCCGCCGATTTTGTTTCTGTCCGAATATTATTCTGAATTGTTGACGTTTTGTTTTGCTTGAATATCTACGTCAGCACAAAATCGAGTTTTTACCCGATTTCATCCAGTCCGTGAAAGAAGAAAAAGCGCACGAAATAATGCATTTTACACAGTACAGCGTTCTGGATCCCAACGTTGGCCCAACATGCCTGATTAGACATGACAATGAGCGTCACGGGAGTAAGTTAAATTAAACCAAGTTTCATCAACCACTGTGTATGCGCTACAAAAGGACTTATTGGAAGTTGTAACATTTATTACAAGCCGCAAGCTCGCGCTCCATTGCGCAAATCATCACAAACACACCGCTGTTTCTTGTGCTCTCAAACCGTTTCCTGCGTTTCACCGGAATTTGTCACCAAAACACGGAAGCTTTTTCATGCTTTTCCACGGCCTGAGTGCGGGACTTGATTAAAACTGGTCGGAAGCTGGATATTCTTTCACGCTGTGTGCCGATGCCGGTAAGTTACGCTTTGATCGTCTGTTCGGGTTTGCGTTCGGTATTTTGATTAACAAAGCCTTCTTCATCATTTTCGTATCCGCACTTTTGGGGCAGACTAAATTGGAATATCTTGGCTTCAGAATCGAGTTGGTGATGCCTTAATGGGCTTGTGGTCTCGGTAATTGACTAATTAAAGTGGTTGTGGCGTATGTTACGTTGCGTTTACAATAACTATGGATAATTCTGTGCCCTCAGCGCAGTAGAACCTGCTGTGTTGGGTAATACGAACAACAATCCCACTCATTGTACCTAGGATGTTACAAACAAAGTTGCAAGACGCCATATAAAATTTTGCATAGAGTTTAAACGTTTTGAGGTTGCCAACATTTTGTACATTCTTACTCACCAGAACCATGAGCGTGTGTCGCTTTGGTTTCATGGTAATTGCATTTTAGAATGTACAGTCATATGAATGGTTGCATGATTTGAAAATATCTGGGTGTATTTATAGCATGAGAAGGTGTATCACAGATACTTGGGCAATTATTTACGCTTTGGGTTTGATTTCAATTTGTTCTCGCAAATTGTTCTTTCTTGGGCGTCAAACTCATCACGAATGTTTACTAAACGAGCACCGAAGACGAACGCTTGCACGTTCGAATTTTCGGAGATAGGAAACCGCGGAACTTGCCAAAAATACGGCCAACCTTTAACTTTACCTTACTATCTGGAACTCTAGGCACAACTATGTTAACAAGACTCGGTGACCCGACATTCCAACACAAGCGATAACGTGGGTCGAGCCTCGCCGCCAGGTTGCTCGCTTTAAGCCGATTAAACCTGGTTTGGGTCAACAGGCGTTCAGATTAACGGTTGCTCTGTTTGTTGCCTACATCACACAGATACAAAATGGTTCATGGTTGGCAACAGTTGCCAAATGTGGCGCCAGATTTGGGTCACGAGGCGCCTGTATGTTGTCTGAAACGTAAACTGTGGTTTAATTGTTTGGTGTTGCGGATGCAGACGAAGTCCTTCTCTAAATTCCTCTTGGTATTTTGTTTGTACTCCTTGGCTGCGGCTTATCCACCATCTAACTAGCTCTTATCATAGATATTCTGACTATCTTCCGGTTTACATTGTTGTAATTGCTACAAAAATTATGTATTCTTACCAGATACTTTAGTTGGCAAGAAAATTGCTTGTTTTTTTCATACAAACAAGGTATGGAACATGAAGACATCACCCCAGTACACTTGAGTGAAACTGGTAAAGAAGCACTGACAAAAAATCTTTGTAACTGGAAACAGTCGTCGGATTTTAAATTCTTTTCGCACACAGCAGAGATTGACATATCGTGGTAACCTTTACCACGTGTTGTGATCTTGCCAGTACGGGTCGTGTTGTACTAGGATCGGGTAACTTCACAGATCGCCGCTAAGCCCCTAAGCCAACAGTCTTTTATCTGCCCCACGCTGTCATCACCTTGCTCGATCCTTTGGATTATCTCATCTCCCCTGTCACGGTTCCCCCCTTGGCGACTGCTTGGGTTAACCGAATTCAATGCAGCGGCCGATTTAACCGCTTGCTCATTTTGGGGAGATTTTTGCTGGTAAACGTGAGACACAGTAATTTGTTTTTATGTATAAGCGGCCATCGATATTTATTTTGCTGTGAGTCAGAAATTGCCGGCAATGACCAAACATGTTCATGCTTAACTTACGAAATTGTTTCTGGTGCTGAAGACGGAGTGAGAATGGCATTTTGGAGGCTGTGTTGTTTTGGGTCATACTAATGTTGTGTGCAAATTATACTACCCGGTTCAAATGGTTCATTTCAACATTTGGGTCCTAACAAGTTTGTGTTGAACTTAATATGTAACCTCAAATATCGAATGAGAATGGCATTTTTCTCATTACTGTGTACATAATCTTACAGACCATGGATGCCTGTTTAAAACCGCATGCCTCGGTTTAAACAGTACATTGTATGTTCTGGGGGTTCAGAAGTACAGCATGACCGCTTTCCAATCATTGACACTTCCTTCGCACCGTAATGGCGACAATATTTCCAAGGAGAAAGTCACTTTTGTTACGTGTGGAGTGGCACGAGAGTCATAAAATGTATGAAGTGTCCCCTCAGCCTGTAGTGAGTCACAGGCAGTTCCTTGTAGCGGACAAATTTTCACTTGACCTCTTTCTCTAGAGAGTTTACATTCGATGGAGGGCTTTATGTGGTGTGCCGCATTTACCAATGACGCTGTGGGAATTGTGGGAGGAACCTGTTCGGTTTCGCTTCCCGGACAAGCTGCTGTCATTGTTTTGTTTTCCTCGAATCCATTCACCCCAGCCTATTTACCTAAAAAATCGATGTATTTGTTGTTATTTTTCTGGGATTAATTACATTTCATGGTTTTGTAGGCAGTTTGCCTTTTGTTTAAGAAAAAGCCATATTATATTGATTCATTTAAACTTTTCCATTTCGATTCAGTTTTCTTAGGGTTTCGTCCAGCATTAGCAAGCACTAAATAAGGCGCAAGATCAAAGATTTGTAAGATCGTTGTAATGGCTTTCAAGTAATTACATCATTATGCAGTACAAGGGTTGTCATCCGCTACTTGCAACATTCAGAGAGAAATTGACAATATTACTAATGTATGCGTTTGATCAATAAATGGCGGACGGTTATTCCTGTCTCTAATTTGAATATGACGAAATAATTTCCTTTCAATTAAATGTAAGTGCTTTGTTATGAACTGAAAACCTTTCAAAACCATTACATGGCTTAATTTTCAGCCGGTAGGTTAAATTACATGCCATTAAAGGTCAGCAATACGTTGTAAATTAAGCAGGAAGGTGGTGGTTTTGTGTTAATCAAAGGGTTCTGAAGCGTTTCCTCGTTACATTTCTCTCAAGAATTTTCGTTTTCTGTGTTTGATGGGCAGTCCTAGTTGGTTTCGCTCGTCCTGTATTTAACATAAAAACACCGTTTCCATCTTCTTCTTTTAACTGGAGTTAATGTTTTAAAACTTTTGACCCATTTGAGTGAAAACTGCTCATTGTAAGCAACGTCTGTGTTGTTTTAAAACCCATAGAAAGTTTAGTTGTAAATTTATGTGACGATACGCACGCTTTGGTTAATTAAAACAAAACCAGTTTTCCAAACAGCAGAAGCTTCTTACAATGTTGCTTATTTCCAAGTAACAATTTTATGTCATGTAAATCTGTAACCAATCGTTCGCAGCCTTATCTTCCTTTTGCTATAATACCTTAAATATGAAAATCCTAATCGAGACTTTCCTTCACAGAAAGCGGCAGAAGAACGCAAGCGACCTCGTCCGAAACCGAAACGCAAGAGGAAGAAGAAAAGGAGGAAGAAGAAGCGGAGGAGAGCCAGGAGGTCGAGTGAACCTCACTCGTGGGACTTCCGGGATGACGGTTACTTCTGTGAGGATCCTGGTAAGTTTTCCACTCAATACCGGTTCAATGCAAGCAACAGAGCAGAAACGTGTTTTAACGTTAGTTTTGGGCACTGTAAGTTTAATCATATCTGTGAAACGTTTCTGTTGGTTTTCATGCCGTATAGGCGAAATATATATATTCCAATGAAACAAAATCTTGGTTGGATGATTTAGCAGCAATATCTTATACATTGTTAACAGTCATATGCCACCTGTTGCGTTGCTTGTGTAATGGCTGCGTAACGGTTAGCGATCCTTCCTTGAACAAACAAAACCTGCGTTACGTCGTGGGTTTCATAACAAGCATCAAAAGCGGAAATTTCATCTCCTGTTATCCAACAATATGTTTCTGATGGCCGCGATTTACGTTTGTTGAAAACTTTTTCGTTTTACACGATGCAAGCACACTGTGTGATGGTGAAACGTGAAACGTAAAACGTCTTCCGGCCTCCGTTTGACGTTCGAGTGACCTTTTAAACCCCCTGACACACTTTTCGCTTTGATATTAACCAAATGTGTTTAGGCCTAGGTGTCATATCAAACAACCGAGTTTATGAATGTGATTAGAGTTCCCGGCCGGCATCTGCCGAGGTGGTCTTGCGTTTTTCATACTTTTTCGCGGCAGCTGCAGAGTGAGAATGCCGCGTTCATTTTATTAAATGTGTCCAGGAAAGATTTTCAATGTACATTAGTTGACGAATTAAACCAAACCAACGCTGAAACCACGCCGACTTAAATAAACGCTATTTTATTTTCGTCGGTCGATGTCGAAATTAGCTCCGTGGAATACGAACAACCCATGAGGTCATTTCGCCCATTCAAAATAACATGCACAGTCGTGACATCAAAACAGTGACCTGGGAAAAATATGAGTGTCTGCGACCACTACGCCCCATTTGCCGAGCCAATATTATTCAGGGGTTGTTAATAGGTGGACAAAAGCAATACGCCGGCTCCGCTTTGCCTGGGTTTGGGAATACTACGAAGGTTACCGGAACCAATTGCCCTCATTGCGCCACAACTGGGCCCGAGTCATTGTTGGTTTGATGACTTCTTGTGAGGTTCGGGTCACCAAACCTTGCGTTGCCTATTATGAGTCAAGAGCGATCGGAATGAACTTCAATCGTTTGTGGACAATATAACGCTTATTGTGAAGTAGGAATACCGAGGCCATGTGTTGTGTGCTGGTTGGGGTTGTAGGTTTAATTAAAGTTCGACAGAGAATTTTTATCAATGCATTCTGAATCAACATAAAATCGTTCCCATTCTGTATGTGTGAGCTTTGAATTCTTGTTGAACTTTTATTAGCGAACAACTTTTAATGTAGCGAATTGCCTTTTCCTATTTCGGTTTGTGTGGGTTCTTGTAAATATACGTGTATTTCCGATTGTAAGCCACATTAAAAAACGGACAAAAAGGCAAAAAAAAATAAACCAATCACAACCTAGCATTGCGGCAAAGTTTTGATTTTGTTTGGATTTAATGACTTGGTTGGGCGGGGGCGTCTGACGACTCATGCGAACGATTCGAATACTGGAACACTATTAATAGATTTGCTACTTTGGGCGTCAATATCGCGTCAATCAACTTGTTATGGAGCAATTAACTCGCAAAAGCGTCGCCTGCTTGGCGAGTATGGGCGACCTTGCATGGCAACCACATGTCGCAACATCTGGGAATAGCATTGTAAGGAATGGAAGAAAGGAGAGGTCGCATTCGATCTGGGAATATTGTTATGCTGTAGGCTGTTGCACATGCCAACATTTTTGAAACAAAACAAGCAACCTTTTGTCAATCATTCTGTAAGGGCTGCATTCCCAATGCTGACTGCCTTCAGAAACACTGATATTTACTTTGTTATAGTAAAAAAGTTAATTAGAACTGATTACATTATAACGGTTTTAGCGCTCGGCATCTTTTTGTAAACTGCAATCGTTTCAGCTTTTATTTGAACTTTACGTTTACCTTTAAATTTAAAAATCGTTTTAACAATAAATGTTTGTATATTATATCTTTCTATTTTTAGCAGGCTTTATAGTTATTTTGTATATTTTCGTTCAGATCCCTACTACTCAAAGTGGGTTTACAAGCTCGCCGACCAATCCCTGCCGTCCATGTGGAACGTACAAGCCATGCATTCCATATGCAAGAGTGAAAAACAACTTTTAAACCACCCGAGGTATCCGTTCCTGTGTCTTAAGAAGACCGACGAATTATGTTGCCCAACTTTGTCACTGCCCAACTTCGTGGCTTACCTGTCGGGCATAAACTCGTGCGAGAACATCACGGAAAAGTCGCTACAAAAAGCTGAAAACATACTACAGGCCTGTTCGCCTTATTATTGCCGCGGGGAGCTTTCAGCCCACTGCTGGAAGCCAGCCAATGGCGATGAGAAATGCTCTGATGATGTTCCGAAAGCTTGCATAAAACACAACGCCGCATACACAGTTTTTCATTACCTCCTGCCCAACGACGCAGTGTGCGGTCAGTTCTCCTACCTCCCAGCTTTTAACAACTCAATATTACGTACAATTGTCATGGCACCGGCGTACAAGGGGCCAACCATGCTCCCTATATACCGGGACAATTTCGCTGCAGCGACGTCGCGAAATAGTGATGGCGTCACAGCTGTGAGCGGAGTGGATTTGGGAGTTCAGGACCAGGTGTTCGAGGACATGTTGTATGCGGATGCTCTTTACCCTGCGATCGCAGTCGGGGTCGTGGAACTCATCATACTTCTTTTTACGGGATCTTTCTTCATCACGATCTCGAACTTTCTGCTCGGTGCTAGCTCAATGCTCATCGCATACTTTATTTACACAGTGGTGCTTAACTTCGCCTTCTTCCCCTTCCTGAACATTGCCGCCGTTCTGGTGATGCTCGGGCTCTCCGCCGACAACGTGCTGGTCTTCACGAGCGCGTGGCGTCATTACAGTGAAGAGGACAAGCGTAAAGTCTGTCCCAGCCAGCGGTTCAAACCGGGGGATTACCCAATCCGTTGTCGCATCGGCGTCGTATTGAAAACAGCCATGAAGCACATCGCCTGGTCGCTTTTTGTTACCGGTTTCACAACTGCCGCAGCCTTCCTCGCGAACTACTCAAGTTCAGTCACAGCGATCAAGTGTTTCGGGATGTTCACCGGCATCACGATCCTCGCGAACCTTTTCCTCAGCCTCACGTGGTTGCCTGCATCTATCGTTCTCCACCACAAGCTCTTTAAGTTCTCTTACTGCCCCTCGCCTGCCGACGCCAAAGTCTCGCCATCTTGTTTCCTAGCAACGCACTTCGCCAAACTCGGAAGCTTCCTCTCGGAAAAAATGCGCGTTTTCTTCGACCAAATACAAATCCTCCTCATCGTTCGTCTCCGCCTCCTCTGGCTTCTCGTATTCTTCACGCTGGCGGGATGCAGTGTTTACGTGGCTATCTTCAACCCCGGCTTGCGACTCCCAAACTCCAAAACGTATTTCCAGTATTTCAGCTCGTCCCATCCGTTCGAGGTTTACTCCTACAAGGAAAACAACCTCTTCCCCTTCCAGAACGACACAACTCGACTCATGAAAATCCGGATTGTGTTCGGGGTTCGAGCCGCTGACAACGGCAACCACAACGACCCGGACCAGAGAGGTTCGGTGACGTTACGCTCCAGTTTCAACATGTCCACTCCACACAGTCAACGTTGGCTGCTTCGTTTCTGTGATCGCATTCGGACATTTGAGCAGTACAAGCCCCCGCCTGGCCTGGAGGGTTACGCTCACTGCTTTATTGAGACGTTCAAGCAGTGGATGGAAAGACCTTGCACGCAGGAACGAACGGTTTGCTGCGAATCGAGCAAGTTTCCGTACAAGCCTCGTGTATTCGATATGTGCCTGAAGGAAGCAATGCACGAGATCACTCTACAACCGGGCATGATGTTGAACAAATATACGTCAGGGCCAAGGTATTGAAATGCTTATACTTTTATTGGGGGAACTTGCAGAACCTTTTACATTACTATGATTTTACCACTGTAAGGGAAATTGTAACGAGGTTTATTGTGGCCCTTTGCCTAAAATATAACAAGGTTTATTGAAGTTCTTTCGCTTAAATGTAACAAGGTTGTTGTTTCAATTATTTACAGATTTGACCGCAAGGACAATCTCCGCGCTCTTATCGTAGAAATGCCGACCACCCAGCCCTTTAGCGCCTCCTACGACGAGATAAATCGCTTCTACACCGACTTGGATAAATTCCTCGAACCGGAATTCTCGTCTGCCCCGTTCGGTCTTTACGGCGGTTGGTTCATCGGCGACTTCCAGTATTATTCACTACAGAAGGGTCTCTACGACGGCACCATGACGTCCGTGGGACTGTCCCTTCTCGTCGCGCAGTTCGTCATAATAGTGACGTCACGAAACATTGTGATTGCGTTCTTCGCAAACTTAGCGGTGGCTTGCACCATCTTTGTAACCGCCGCCACGTTAACCTTGCTGGGGTGGGAACTCAACGTACTCGAATCGGTGACAATCTCAATCGCTGTCGGACTCGCTGTCGACTTCACCGCTCACTACGCCATTGCTTATATAGTGGCGCCATCTAGTGACGATCGTCAGCGTCGTGTCGAGTTTGCAGCCAGCCGCATGGGGCCAGCAATAAGCATAGCCGCTCTGACCACGTTCGTGGCTGGCGCCGGTCTGCTGCCGTCGAGCGTTCTCGCTTACAACCACTTCGGCGTTTTTATAATGGTTGTAATGGCGGCCAGTTGGTTGTACAGCAATTACTTTTTCCTTCCCCTGCTGAGCGCCATTGGGCCTCAGGGCGGCTGTGGTGACATACGGTGCAGTTCTTCGTGTTGCGCTGCCATGTCGCCATCTGAGGGTGGGGACGAACACACGACTATAATGACCGAGACGTCCAGTGTGAAAGTGACTTGTGCGACCCCAGCTTCACAGAGAGCTCCAATGCTGTCGGTTGCAAGTTCAAGTGGAAACGAAATAATCGAGCGTCAAACTGTGATATGATATTGTGGTTCTCAACCAATAATAACGTCATTTCTGGAAATAGGCGGCACAAATGTGGTGGAACTCAAGATGAGTTGTGGCATCTAGTTGTTGCATGAAAAGCCGGCATTAAACCAAAGAACCCTGCGTTATTGACATATTCACATTATGAATACGTACCAATACGTCTCGGGTTGCACCAAAGCATGTTGCGAACGTACATGGATGGATTCTAGTTTGCTTGCCCTTGCCACTTCGGTTATTATTCCTATAACAGTTACACGTTGAGGAAGTTTAGATTAAGTTTACAAGGTGTCTCAGTTGCGTAAGTGTTTGTCGTATGCTGGGCATCTTATTACATGCAAATCACAATTGGCAGATAAACAGTTCGATAAGTTGCCAATAATTGGTATCAAATCCATCCCCTAACTATAACTGCATCCTGACGCATAGATTCTGTACATTTTTTCTACTGCGTTACATTTTTCGCATGTGAGTCATCAATGCACAGTTTGTGTAACTCGAGTATCGGGTGTTCGAAACCTCGAACGTTTATAAAACTTGAACTCTTTCAGTTTTTCATTCGAAAATTTTTTCGTGCGTTGAAGCTCAAAAATATTTTTTTCGCACGTTTTGTCTTTTCTTCAGTGCAATACTGCCCTCCAGCGGATATGCATCCGCTGCTTGTCCAAACAAACTCATACATAAATATATATATATTGCGACGCGTTGTATGTTTGTTTTCACACTGTCCCTGCCTTTTTACATTTGAATTGCGGTTTTGTGTTTGTAATACGGCGACAAAATAAACGGTAAACACTTAAATTTATTCTGTGAACTGAATACAAGTGGCCACTGTTTCGACCAATAAGTTCTTATCAGTGCAGCTTGGTGTGATTTGACTCTTAAATTCTGGCTTCCGACAAAATATTGTATAGGCACATTGCACAAACAGGGTGTGTTGCACCAGATCTTGAAACGAATGTCTTGTAACGCGATTCCGTTCTAATGTGTCCGAACAATGGTAGCTGGTGTCAGATCACATACCGACAACTTGGGAAAGTACCCGGGGTTCGAACGTATATTTTATATCTGTTAAACAGGATCTCTGTTCGCCCAGTCGTGATTGAAGCTGTAACGTTGAAACGCAACAATTTAATTTTAGTGAAATGTTTATTCCGAAGTATGCGGCTTTAGGTTAGAAACGTAAAAAGCTATCTTGAGCCATAAACCGTACAATTTGTTTGGTGATATATGTGAGGTAATCGAGCAACATGATGTCACTGCTTCGACGTTTCAGGTCTCATCAGTGCAGATTGCGACTTCTCACTGTTTGGCTGACCAACCAGCCAGATAAAGACGACTTCACGTTGTGTTGACTTTGCCAACGTGGACTATTTTGACACAATTGTGCTGACCAAAAATATATAACCTGATTCTAAAGCAGATGTTTGTCCATGCTATGCTTTAGAATAGCTCATTTGCAGGGTAAACAATTTATACAAATAAACGGTGTATATATTTCAGTTTCCAATTCAGTGCATTAAGAAGAGTCATGATCAATGAAAGTTTTCATTGCGTCGATTTAAAAAATGAAGATGACCAAGTGGAAATTGCGGTTGGCCGTTATGCAAAAATATATTCCGCAGGTAACGTTGTTGTGAAACGTTTTTCCATGACACGTGCTCCTCAAAACAGAAAAGATCACCTGCAATGCGAGTAAGTTACCTTTTTGTGAAAACGGTTAAGAATTTGTACACGCACTGTTTCGACCTGTAAGGTCTCATGATGAGTGTACACACTCTGTCTGCAGCTCTACAATATTATGACTTTTTTGCACATATATTGCATTGGTTAAGAATGTTTTTATGGAGTATGTTGACCATATCAATGTTTCGATAGTTGCAGTATTATTGTTAACTCTTTGCTGTAATGTTCATTAAACCCTCAATAAATTAAAGAAATTACATAGTTTATCAAACATTTACAACATAACTTTTATTAGGTCAATGTTTTTAAGTGCTGAGAGAGAGAGAACCGTCCTTGTTGAATGTGACCATCCGTACATTGCAAAGTGTTACGGGAAAGTAAGATGGTCAACTGGTTCAATTGGATTAATTTTGGAAGAGGCTCCAGGTATAAATCTTCAAGATCGTATTCTCAGAACAAGCCCACTTTCGTGGGAGGAGAGACTGCGATATGCAATGGAAATTGCAGACTCCCTCCGCTATTTGCATTCGAAGCAAATTGTTCATCGCGACGTAAAGTCTCAAAATATTGTAGGGGTAAGTTTGTGGTTAAAAAATATTATTAGAACATCATTCTCAATTGCAAACTTGTTTTGTTTGCTGTCTTGTATTGGAACTCACTTGTACATATTAACAGGGAAAACTTGTTGACTTCGGATCAGCAAAGATGTTAAAAGAGTTTTCAGAATCATGCGAGTCTTTGAACCGCATGCAGATGGATGATGAAATTTATGTTTACGCTGCACCTGAGGATCCACCACCTGCAGATGCAGAGAACAAAATACAGCTTTACTGTGCCAGGGATGTGCACAGGTGACAGATCCCTTTTCACAATTTTATGCTGGAATCTTAAAAAATATTCTCACATAATCTACCAAACTTGATGATTGAAATTACTTTGTGCCTTTGGAGATTTGGATACAACCTGGGTCTTGCAACGTAGATTTAAAATTTTACGGTTTGGCGTTTTATGCGCAATAGATCAAAAAGAAACATTTATTATCAATGATTGCGATCGTAAGACGGAGATAACGTTCTCAAACAATTACTTTGCTTTCTTAGCTTTGCCATGGTTTTATGCGAAATAATTACAAGAAAGGAAGTTTTCAAAAATATCAAAGCAGTGAATCCAGAAACTCTCTCAGTCCTTATAAAAAAGGGACTTCGACCAGATGAAAAGTTTGTCAACGTTGTGTCAAAGGAGCTTCCACAAAACTCGATCGATTTCGAAATTTTCTCACTTTTGCGAAACATAATGGAGAAATGTTGGCTTCAAGATCCTTTGCAGCGACCTTCTATGAAAGAAGGTATGATTAACATAGCGTAATTCATGGTCTATGGTATTTACCTTTAGCAAAGAGTTTCTGTTTATCCTCTGTTTTTAACGTTATTGTGATGTTTGCAGTGTATCAAGAATTAAACACGCTTTGGAAGAGGTTACATCCAGATATTCAGATTGAAATTGCTTCCAAACATTCTGATGTTAACATTATTGGTATGTTGAAAATGTGGTATTCATCAACAATCAAACCAGGTAAATATTTTTTTATTTCTCATTGGTTATGTAACACAGTATTATTTAATTGAAAATACAAGCTTTGTTAGTAGTAGAAAATACTCGTATTATTCATTTCCGACAAATGTTTGTCATTACAGGTTTGTACAAAGTAGGGAGTTTCTTCGTTGGCCTATATCTATTGTCATGGATAGCGGGTTTATATTTGCTGTTCCTGATTGTATTCATATCGCCGGTTCTAAATCCAATTTCAGCGTCAAGGCTTTTGTCTTTCCTTACTGATTTTTTAAAAGTTTTGATGTTAATCGCGATTTTATTGCTTATGTTATTATATATTTTGATATCACCCATTTTTATTTGTGTGTCAGCCATCCTTCTTTTTTGGGTCTGCATATATATTTTGTACGAAGCGGTTTGTTTTGTGCTGCGTTGTATTCGGGTGCCAGGACCTGGTCGGATTTAGACCGGTATTTGTATCCGAACCCAGCCAGATAATTCACCTAAATTTACCTGATATAGTTGGTTTAGCATTTACGGTCAACACACATATTTTGCATTTTTATTCGTTTTGTATACTCTGTTGTGACACCACCACCCGTTTTCATTTTTACAAGGTCATCCTTTTTTGTGACTCAATTACGCAATATTGATTGATTAGTGCCGTTTTATGAAAATGTGTGTATTTAATTGTGACATATTCGCAAGTCATTGTGTTAAAACAATGAACAAGACAGAAAGGTTTAAACGCGACCTATTTCTCGTTTCTGGGTGAGTTTTACCAACAGGTGTTCGGGACGGCGATGGGTTCCCCCATATCCGTTGTGGTGGCTAATATTTTTATGGAAACTATCGAGGAGAGAGCCCTTACCACTTTTGCGCATCCTCCGCGTTACTGGTGACGATACGTGGATGACACGTTTACCATTCTTGATGCAGCAAGTGTGCAAGCCTTCCTGACCTACATTAACAGCACCGAGGATTCCATCAAGTTTACGTTGGAAGAGGAGAGTGGTGGCAAAATACCCTTCTTGTATGTAGAAGTGTACCGGGACAAGGATGGAGTTATCAATACTCGTGTTCATCGAAAACCAACACACACGAATCGCTACCTTTCGTTTCTTTCGGCACACCCGATGGAACATAAAAGGGCGGTTGTAAGATCGCTTGTGGATAGAGCCAAGACCCACATTTCAAGGCTAGAAGACCAAGCAAAAGAGATTAGTGTCGTAAAAAATGCGCTGCGAACAAACCAATATCCTGTCTGGATGTTAAGCGCGAAAACGGCATTAACCCAGAAGCATGAAACGCCCACTAGCGGAACAGTTGTAATTCCCTACGTCCCTGGCCTTACCGAAACATTGCGAAGATTGATGTCGGATTACGGCATAAAAGTTTACACGAAGCCTCATACAACGCTTGGCAATCTAATTTCACGACCCATTGCTACGGAGGCTTTCGAGCCAAAGGGGGTGGTCTATTCGATACCATGCAAGGATTGCAGTGGTGTGTACATCGGCGAAACCCGGAGGGCCTTCAAGACGCGACTGAAAGAGCATCGCCGTGATGTCGCATCGAAAGATGCCAGCAAGACTGCGTTGGCCAATCATGCGGTGACATTGCGACATAAAGTTGACTTTGATAGAGCCCAAGTCCTGGAAATGGAGCTGGACCACGCCAAGCGGCTATTTCTTGAGTCGTTGCACATCCACAAAAATAGTGTTTGCATCAATAACAAAGAACAATGTGTATTCTTTCCCGCAGTTTACAATAATTTGTTGTAATTGTTGTGTCTTCTGCAATGTTTGGTGCCTCTGCCTCTAGCACGTGAGTTGACAAGCGGTGTCAACGTTCCCCTTTTTCTTTTTCTTTTGTGCCCCTGCGTGTTTTAGTGTGATTCAATTGTTGCGTCATACCTGATGAAGTCTCGCCGCATGGCAGACGAAACGTTGTAAAATACAATACGTTAATGCCAGAAGAGCAGTACATTTTTAAAGACAGAAAATGTACCACAAAGTGTAAATTAGTGCTTCCGTTGTTGTAAAAGCTAGCACAGTGCCACAAACAACAGCTGCACTAATGAGACCTTTACAGGTCGAAACAATACGTGTACACCCTGTCTGCAGCTCTCCAATATTATGGCCTATTGTGATGAACAAGTAATATACAACACGCAGTATATCACATGTCAGAAACCGAAACCGAATCTTATGGAAACATTTTTATGAAAAAAAACAAAAGATTTTATTTGTTGAGTGGAACCTTGTGAACCATGTACTCAGCAGACTGACAGTAGATTCTACTGTGATATACAAAAGCTAGTAGAGTTACCGAGTAGGCCTGCCTATTGTGAACTCTGGTGCAATATTATCATTGCCAATATTCAACACCACGAAAATACAATAGATTGAATTCGAGTTACAAGACTGTTGTGTGATTGTATTGTTTTCTGTCCCACAAGACCCCAAAAAAGAGATTTAATGTTCGCAGTATAATCACCATGTGTGAGCATTGCGACTCGCGCTTGACAAACTACTGCGAATCTCATCATGTAATGATTGCGCTTGTGGCGTTATTTCCTTGTTTCGTTTACCAATATAACCCGCTGTTTCTATCGACAGTCATGATCTGTTTGAGACTCACCAACACAACAAAGACAGTGTTTCACACTTTTGTCCATACAAATCTGCAATCCAATATTTCTTATCGAAGCCTTTAATACCGCCAATTACATTTTAGCTGTCAATCCGCCAATTGTAATTTGAGTGTAATAAGATGTCCAGCTCCCAACAAACACATACACAACTGAGACACCTTGTGTAATGAATCTGAACATTCTAAACGTGGCCCGTGTAACTATTAGAATAATAACCAAAGTGGCATCTAAGGACAAGCAAACTAAAACCCAACCCCGTGCGCTCGATATATGCGATTGTGCGTATTTATAATGTAAATATGCCATTTTTTCTTGATAATAAAGGACGCTAGCTGCGAAAAATCATCAGTGAGGTTATTACCCTCCAGCGGATTTTTTTCGTGTATACCGCAGCGACATAATAAACTCTACTCCTTAACTTGGGCACTAATGGATACAACGATTTCCGCAGGGAATTTTCACAGCAACTTTTATCTTTGGGAGAACAACAGGACTGTGTTTTCGTTATGTTTCGCTTCAAAGAAAATGACGACCTGGCGCTATTGTATTTCTTATAAATGTGTGGAATTTTCAGCCGCCATAAGTGCTTAGAAAGGGGGAAATTATTGGTTGTGTGAAATTTTAACGAAATACAGTTTTCCGAAATAAAGTAGGTTTTTTTTGTATAGGATATTTGTATGTGGCAATACTACAAACAAAAATGTTTTCTTTTTTTGTATTTTTGATTGGAGTCTGAAATTAAAAATGACGGTCAATAATGTTTGTAATTGGTGTGGACACGATATAGCCTACTTCATCAATAGGCTATAATACCTGCAAATGAGACATTACATATCGCCAAACCAACACAACGTTCGAAGCCTATATAGAATAATTTCGCCTTCAAATTTTCGGATTTGCCATGATATTGTTCTTTTTCCCAAATCAAAAGTGGTAGTCAAAAACACTCAAGAACTAGCTTCACTGACAAACTCCATGGGTCCTCACGGAATTTCCGCCCATGTTTCTATGCAAGACAAGAAGTTTTCCTTCTTATCCCACAAGTGTCAAACACCGGCCTTAGCAAAAAAATTGGCGGCGTCAGTTTTTTTCTTCGCATAATCAGAATAGGAAAATTAACTGACTGAGGTTGCCTTCTTGGCATATACGTGTCGGGCGCTTGAACCACGTTGCCAATCGCTCGCCAAAACGCAGCTGGTAAAAAAATCCCAGCTAAACACACAACCGGGTGGGGAATCACCTTTATTTGTTTGGCGGGGATTTTTTGGCAAGAAACACCTTACACCACTACTGTTTTGTGCTTGCGAATTTTGGTAAGCCAGATAGTTTTTCGAAGCTTTCTGACTTGGAAAGCGGCATTTTACTTGAGTCTATATTTGGCTGTTAATTAACTCTACACTCTGACCCATGCATTATTTAATAAAAAGGCGGAAAGACTTAAATTAAAGGAAAGTTTTTGGGATCAATTAATTGCTTGGTAATCCGTCTAAAACTTTGTCAATTCACGCTTAAATCAAAAACACTAGGTAGTCCGTGCATTTTTGTACTTATTATACTTACTGCAATCAAGTTTGTTTCTAAATATTTTAAATTTTTGTGCTTTGGTTTCAGTAATTAGGGTGAATTCTGGAACCAAGATTTGTGGAATGTGGAAACTGATTAAAAATAAAAACCAGTAGTTGATATGAAAAATACAGAAGTGAATAATGAAGATGTAACAATTGCTAATGGAGGTTATGGAAATGTTTACACTACAAATCATAAGGAGCATGGGAGAATAGTTGTTAAAAGATTATCGCTTAGCAATGCAACCGACAACAAAAAAACTCGAACAATCAATGAGTAAGTACGTCTGTAGATATTTAAAGACATGTAAATGTTGTTTGCGTAATGGAATTTAATTCTGGTGATTTGCACAAATTTTAATATATGTTTTAGTGTGAAGCGGGAAAACAAAATCATGGACCTATGTGAACATCCACATATACTGAAGTGCTATGGTGATATAACATGGTCAACTGGTTCAATTGGATTACTGTTGGAAAATGCAAAAGGCGGAAATCTTCAAGATCTTATTCTTCGAGGTTGTGAGTTTTCCTGGGAAGATAGATTGCGAATTGGAATGGAAATTGCAGATTCTCTCCGTTATTTGCATTCAAAACCTATTGCTCATTGTGACCTTAAGTCACAAAATGTGCTACTGACAGAGTTTAAAGAGGCAAGTAAAAATCGTATTTGCTCTCGTGTTCCAATAGATGTCTTATACAGTAACTGAATATATGTTGTTACTTTATTTTCAACATATACTTTTTAAACTATAATGTAAAGTTTCACACTTGGATCGCATATATTATTATATACCAATACACCATTTACATATATTATTAAGTCAAAATCGCAACATGGGCAAATATAGGTCAAAGTTTCTGTATTTTGTAGGCTGCTTTGTTACTTTGACTTGACCTTGAGATAATCTCATGTTTTTTGGATTGTATTTTTTATCTTGCCGCAGGAAGCAAAATGTATGTAATATATAGATAATATTTTGCTGTTTATTTCAAGGTGCAACTGGCCGACTTTGGGGCAGCAAAGATGTTGGCAAAATTTTCTGACTCTTGTGAATCTCTGAATGCAAAGCAAAAAGATCAGAAAACAGATCTTTACTGTCCACCTGAAGAAATACCAGCAATTGATGAAGAAAACAGGGTTTACCTTTACTGTGCCAGGGATGTGTACAGGTAAGTTAAAATCAGTTGATATTTGTTTATTTGGATTAAAAATTTCGACGAATATTATGGCTTGTTTTGCACATGGATTAAAACTCTTCCTGAAATTTGCCAAATTTGTATGAATTTGGATATTTTTTTAAATTTTTATTGGAAAATGTTGCTTTTTGTTATGCTCATAATGATGATTTGGGTGTAATTTTTGCCCCATGTGTTTTTGCACCAAACCACATTTCATGTTCACTTTAACTACACATGGATAGAGTGTGGCTTTTGCGTTATTGACATTGTCTTTTACTAACTATGCATGGTTAGACTTAAAACAAATATCCTTGAATAATGGGAAATTATGTCTTATCCAGAGAAATTAAATCCGAATTGCCCAAGTTCTACCAGATATTGCATATTGCTACTTGTGCCCAAAACCAAACAAGCTGAAGATCCCTTTTCCTTTTTTTTAGTTACTCCATGGTTCTGTTTGAAATTGTCACAAGGACAGAAATTTATAAAAATAGTGCTGTACCATTTTCAACATTACCAACACTCATTGCCAATGGTGCCCGCCCTGATACACAGTTGGTTAAGGATGTAATGAAAAAACTACAAAGTGGGTCTAAAGATTTTCACATTTGCTCAATCCTGTGGGAAACAATGCAACAGTGCTGGGTTGCTGATCCACTGAAGCGACCGACAATGGAAGAAGGTATTTTAAAGTTTCATCTCAGCTACAAATTTTAATTTTACCAAGCCAACACTGCTTTTTTCAAACTTGCAATTTTCTGTGTGACAGTGTTCCAGAATTTGGCTGCATTGTGGAAAGATATACACTCGGAAGTTAAGGTCGCAGAAAACCTAAATGTCTTCAGCATCGAAACTGAACTTGAAACAGAACAAGAAACCAATTGTGCAAATCCAAAAAAAAAAAAACTCAAAAAAATTATGAAGGTAGTTTTTAATTTCAAAGCTCTGTTATAACTTACAGTTGAATACCTTGGAATAGTTTTTAAAATGAACTCCCTAGCTTATGCATATTCATAATGTTAACAATATGCTTGTTTGTTTCCTGCTTAATTTTCCATCTGCCTTTTTTATAATTTTAACATGTGAAATTGTTCCCACTTATTGTATCTAATTGGTTAGATGTAGTTCATTCAAGCCAAAAATCGCCCCTACTACAAGGACCAAGACCTACAGGTAGAAACTGCTGTTGTCTTATAATTGTAAATTACCACCAGGTTGTTGCAAGAAACTCATGTAAATAAAATATTTTACAAAGCTACAGGGTGGAGACCTCCTTCTCCACACCCAGGCAGAATATACTCTCACTACAACTCTGATTCTGATGACTGCTCTGTTGAAGGTTGTGTACATTTATGATCTACAATTTTGTTTATAAAACTAACTTATAGTTTCATTCTATTGTTAACAAAGCCATATTATATCATCTAGTTATTTATCACTGCAAACTAAACATATACGTATACTCAAAGTCAAAATATATTTTTTTTGAGAATGCGGTGTAACGTTTGCCAACTCACTGTTTCTGACAACTCACAATGTTTCTGTTGACATTAAAAACACATAAGTTGACATTAAATCTGTTGTAACATGTTTTGCAGAAAACCTACAGTTTATGCGCATTCTTTGGTTTATTCTCTACATATCAAGCATCATCTCAGTGTCCATCTGCAACTTTACTAGTTGGATGCCTTGGACATTTTGTTGGAATTCTGCCATTTTGTTCATTGTAGTGTACGCACATGCTGTGAATTTTCTTTGCAAGAAACTGCGTTATAAGTCTGGTCCACGCATTTGCTAATGTAAATTTATAAGAGTGTCTTATTTTCCCTACAAACTTACTTTTGTTGCACACCCAGATTAAATTGCGAGTGTGAGCATTTTTCCTTCCTTGCCTTTTAAGTCAAAATTTGCCTTTTTATTCATTTTGCCTCGTTTGCTTCATGTTATTTGTTCCTACTGGAAGTAAGATTTTCAAAATTGATTACACCACGCTTGCAGCTTCGAAATTGAGTTTTTTGGCAATATTTTAATGTCTGCTGGTTAAAAATGGCAGAAAAAGATTGTATTTTGGGAAGCTTTTTTTGAAACAGCAGTATTATTTTTTATTTCTGAAAGAAAAAATTTAAAAGTTGTCTGCAATACTGGCTTGGTTCTCACCGTTATGAGTACATCCTTTACTTGTGTTTCAATATTTCCGTATGTTTAATCAAATAACCGTTTTCCCCATGTGTTTTGAGGAAATCAGTTGTGTTTTTTTTGTCGTACGTTCGTGATTAGTGGAACGTTTAATACTTATGTTTGCCTCGATAGATCTTGCACTACAAATCTTCACGCATGATTCTTCATTTTATTTTTTACTTCTTGCCAAACGAGACTGTCACTAATTTTGCGGCTTTGCCTATCCCGCATGAAGGTGTCCTTTTATCAGAGAAATACTGGTATTTACTTGGTAAAATTTGTTGTGTGCAGTAGGCAAGTATGTCTGGGATTGTGTTTATGCAGATAATGGTCACCCTATTTTTAAATAGATTCAGAATTACCAGCTAAGAACCATTCATCATTTCATTCTTAATCATCATGTTTATTTTGCGCTGAAGACTAAAACGTAAATGTAAACGTTAAAATGGGATGGACACCAATAAAACCTTAGTGGTTGTCAATTCAGGCATATAATGATGATTTCCTCACGGAAAGTCACGCTCTGCCGTAAGATCGCAGACAAACTTGTTCAGGTATCAGTAATAAAAGCGGTAAAAAACAAGCTCTCGGTGGAGCTTTATTAGCTCGCAACATGTGCTGGAGACCGTGTTACGCACTTCCAGGCATTTGGATTTCGTTTGTTGGATGGTGTTTGCTGTAGGAAACAAGAAAGTGGTTTCATTCTCGCCGCCCGTCTGTTTACGATTTACCGGAAAATGATGGATGTTATTTACATACAAGACACCGAACTTTGTTGAATGTGCGTTCCAACCTTCCAAATTTATGAGATTGACACATTAATTGCTCCTGCTTTTCTAAGCACTGTGTTTTACGACCTTAAGCTACAATTAATGACCCTATTGTGTGGATGTTACATGTTAATGCAATGTCAGGCTATCCCATATTTTCCTTTACAAAGTTTAACTTGCATACATTTTTGCCTGATTTATAAGAACCAAAACTTACAAAAGTAAAAAAAATTCTTGGAAATTAACTGAAATGACTGCGTGAGCTGCGTATTCATGTAAACCCTAAACCCATATCAGGTTACAAAACTTAGTAGGCCTAATGCTAGCAAGCACCTCCACCAGCATTTTGGACGAACGTCTGCTAGCAATTTATTGGAAATTTGTGGACCTACTTTACATAGGGGCCAAATAAATTTGGAGAAGCGACGTTCCAACGTAAAAATTAAAGTCCACACCATAGAACATCGAAAAAAATATAGCCTGGCTATTTGTTTGCCTCGGGCGTGGAAAGGATTTAACAATGATGCCTCATGAACGTTGGGCAATAAAACCCTATGTGTAGTTGGTGGACATTTTTTTCTCATTATTAATTAAGGTTACCGAATGCGTACCGGGTCTGGTGAACACCGACGTTTGTTCTCAACTCCTAGGTTCCCGCCGTTTATTTGCTCGTCACAACTCCGTCTGTTCAGCACGATGTGTGTGTGTGATTTTCAAATCAACATTGCCGTCCCACGGTTTTCGACCCATTAACGACAACTATGCGTACGTGTACTGTGTACAAAGCCTCGGGTAGAGGCTACTTAAAGCCAGCGTGGCACGCAGTGCTTGTCACTGCTAACCTACTGCCTTAAAGACTACCTTGTAGGTAGAGGCGACTGAAAGCGTGATTTTACCAAAAATTTAGGATTTTGTATATTTATGTTCCTTTTTTTCTCCAATCACCAGGAGCATTTTTAATTTTATAGGAAGTTCTTTGATTTAAGAAATGTCTCGGTTCGTCATTGTCGTCTTGCTTCTTTCCTGCTTCGTTTACCAAAGTAAGTTGTGTCACAACAAAAGAAACAATATAACAATCAAGTTATATTTATATACTGATTTTGTGCTTTTGTCTTGAAAACAGTAAATGTTGTAGAAAATGTAAGAAAAAAATCTGAGCAGATGAAGCTTTACTGTGCTTAACTATATGGATGGCAACACGGCGTTCAAAAATAAATAAATAAAAAATAACAATAGGCGTAGTTTGGCGAACTTTACTTTTGTTTTATAATTCAACTATAATTGAACATTTAACGTGATTTTGGTAAAAAGTTAAAAGTGACTTCATGGAAAGTATTTCTGTTTAGAGGTTTCTGACATGACTTTCTGTTATTATGCAGGCATTGCTATTCAATGTTACATTTGTACTTATCCCCCTACCGGCGATTGCAAAGGCCCTGATGTACCAAATTCTTTGGCCTATGATTGCCCTCTGTCTGACACATGCCTCAAAACTTCCACAACGTATGAAGGTAATATAGCCGGACCTTTTTAACCAACGCTTTGGTTTCTATGATTTTGGTGGTTTATTCGGTGTCAATGTCATTGTACCCATATAAATTCGTCATCTGCTTTTTTGGTGCAAGACACATGTAATTTGATTTTTGATTTGCATCGTATGCCGGTTTATATGGCGAACAGACCCCACGAGGAGGATGGCAGCCGGGTCGGCGCACCAGGAAATATGCCAATCTAGAGGGCCTACGTTGTTTGCCTTAAAACTAAGGGATTACTATCGTAAAGGCTACTGGGCTCCAGCTGGGTTCTCCCAAGGCCCTGATAGCGAGATTAAAAATACAATTGTGGTGGTTTGCACGGAAATAAACCGTCCTAAGTTTCAATTTATTTTAAATATCATTTGTCGGATGAATGTTGGCTGCTGCCGAAACGATTGTTGTACAGTGAGCTGCGGACAGAGCCACTTTTTCGACCTAACAGGTCTAAACATTATTGGCTCTATTAATTATACATGATTAATTTACATTCGCCGACCATCTCACTACATTGGTTCAAGTTTTCGGAGCATATGTTTGCCTAATAGTTTGTAAACTTCCCAGGTACCACCACCATTGCTCGCACTTGTGGCATCAGCGGCGCGCCGGTAAAGTGTGCATCCGATTCGGCGTCTGGCCTCAAAGTAACAGCATGCTATTGCAAAGGAGGTATCGAAAATATCATTTGTCTTTTTAGTAACCTATTGCCATAAGTCTGGTTTTTATGACAAAAGATCACAATTGCGTTACGCTGTTGGAGGTAATAAAAATAACTTAAAAAAAGAAACCTTTTGCACCAAATATGTTGACATACACTGCTAGGATTTGTAATGAAATTTGTGTAAAACACCGGGGAATTTATATTGTTGATATTTTTAAAACTTTGTTTTACAGATTATTGCAATGGAGCAAATCACCAAGCAACTATTTCCAAAGCTTGGGTATTGGCCGTCGCCTTGGCAACTGTTCTCGGCTGTTATTCCCACCTTTGAAATGTTGTGTTAACGTATTTTAGTTTGATTGGTTAATTTTCGCTTCCAAATGATCTTAGTCAGCAAATGTAAGAAATACGTGGTTGAAGTCAAATCATGACGTCATAAAAATGATTCTATACTTTAGTCGTCATACGCAGTATTGTCCCGTTAAAAGAGGTTCGTAAACTATTGCTGTATCTTAGAACTGTTAATTGCTGCAATCAAAGGCTCTATCACTATATCACGTGATAAAATAAAAAAAAACGCAGTTGAAAGGGTATTTTTTTTTCAGACAATTAGCGTAAGTAGAAGGTCAATTAACTTCCATAAACAAACAAAGGTAAGCAGTACAGTGTTCCTGCCCCCTGCAAGGAAACGATATTATTTGTACCCAGGCCGCCACGCCAACAACTTAAAGTTCTAGTAATAACATTTGCCGTTTTCTAATCTAATCATACAGCTTTACATTTATAGAAACTGTAAATCGTTTACAGATAAACAAATATGCTGTAGTGACCCGAGTAATAACCGAGCAACCTTCAATTAAAATTATTGATTGGCGGTGATAGGGGTCGTACCATTCACGATTGTTCGTAATATTTACAAAGACCGTCTTATCTTTAGTCGAACAAACCTTCCTGTAACCTATGGTTAAAGTCCATTATTGCTGCTCGTTACAGTCAACAAATTCATCAGACTGCCAGTCATGGAGCAATCGTCGGCGTAGTGCCTTTGGGATCTGCATCGATGGTTTTAACTTTGAGAATCAAAAGGTTCACTACAAGATTGATAAAACAAATACCACTTAACGCTAGTGCTGTGTATTAACAAACAAATTCATCTTTTGTACATGTTAATTCAACTTAAATAGATTCAACATTTTAGCCAACCTCAATATTGCTTGATTTTAAATACCTTTTCCATTCAACGCGTTGTAAATTGTTTTGAACAAGTCGTTGTTGGCTCGGTTGTATTAATTCCCCCACTGAGACTAGATTAAAAGATATTTCGGGAAACACCATGAAAATATCACTAATGCGGGAAAGTTTTGAGTCAAAAACCTACACGTAAAGAACAACAGTAATGCGTATAACTGAAAGTATGCAAATCAATACGGTTGCGTATATGAGAGATTTTGAGATTTTGTTGAAATTGGTCAATGTGAGTCTTGATATTTGCAGTTTGTGTATACGATACAACCACATGCCGATCATTACAATTTCCTTCGCATAAATACGATTACAGTAAGTCGGTGCAAAGGTAGGATTTGTTTAATCACGACCACTTTCTGTTCATCACCCACTGTTTGCCATCAGTGGATATTTTGCGGGCCTACTTTGTGTACAAAACATTATGTGCTTGAAACCAAACGGCATGCCGTGCTTTGATGGTTAAAAGACACAGTAAACTTATTGTTAAATGCCCTACATTACTTCGTCTTTGTCCTTTCGGTTTGCAGGCGCTTGACTGTCGTATGTGGTAATAAGGTGTTACAAAGCAGAAATGTCGGCTCGCATCAATATTTTTTGCTTCATTCATGCAGCAAAAATGTTGAAGCGTAAGTTAGGTATATATAGTATGATTGAGTCAATAATGCTTTTTGGCCGGCTGTTTATACAAGATCGTCGAAAGTTACAGCACAGCTACATTGATAAGACCTATTAGGTCGAAACAGTGGCCATCTGTCTACAGTTAACTACAATAAAAGTATTACAGTTCCTTGAAAAATTGTAGTTTTGGGGGACTAAAAACGCACATTACATGGTAAATGTACATGAATAAATCCAGCCAAATGTCTCAGCTTAAACTAAACTTTGGGTATTTCAAACTCATGATAAAAGAATTTTTTTAGCAAAACGTGACGAAGTTATCAAGGGACCAAATTACGCCCGCATGGCGGTTGGCGGAGTCAACGGAAAACCTCAATAGAGATTAATACGCGCTGCGAGAATTGGGCAAACAACATCAGGTGTCCACTTGACAAACAGTGTAACGCCCTTCTGTTCTGTTTTTTTCTTATTCTGTTTTCTCTTATCGATCCTCGGGCGCACACATTACAACTATGTGTTCGTATATTTGTTGCTTTTAACAATCGAAATGGTCTAAATAATATATTTGATGCACAACTTTTGTGTCCGTGTGTTACATTTCTCGTCTCTATATTGTATACAAATTGTCCGATACTATAAAAAAAATTTGTGAAAAATATGCTCACAAGAAAATAGTATCTTCTTTGCATCCAATGCTGTGGATATTTTAGAAAGCAATGATGTAAAAAATGCAGTTTATTTGCCATAACAGTTCTTTGAAGGTCGTAAGCTTTGGAATGTAGCCTACTATATCGGTCAGGCCGTATATATACTGTCGTCGTTCCGGTCGGTTTGCTCGTCTGACACGGAGTAAATATATTTGCACTGTGGCTATGGACAGCGTTACGACCAACACCGTGCAGCTTGTCGTTGGATTTTCTGAAAACAAGTCCGATCTCTAATTATGAATTTATCCAATATGTCTATTGAATTCTCATAATTCACCTCATATTTTGGCATGTTAAAACGTCCGCTTTCTTTACACATTTGGTTGATAATGAGATCCGTACTTTTGTAAAGAGTCGAGCAATTATAGAACGTGAGCAAGAAGTGTGTCTCACTCTCACAAAACACGCTTTTCTTAAAGTATGGAACGCGGGACGTAATGTTTCTTGACGACGGAACAAATAACTTTTTATGGATGTGTTTGCTCTTTAGATGATTAAAATTCTTGGAGAGAAACTATGATGCCTGGACCACATAGGAGTATAGTTGCCTTCAGGTGCAGTTTGCTACAATTTTGGTCTTACAGTTTTGTACCTTACGAAGTCCGCTGCACTTGCGCGTTGCTGGAAATTTTGCGCGACATTATTTGTTGTTCAAGGGACATTGCGTAGAAGCAAATACCAACGTTTAATTTTTTGGTTGGAATCGTTTCCGCTTTTCTTCGCACAATGATCAGTTGGATCCTGTTTTCCTTCTTCATTGCGACATTTTCTGTCCAAAGTAAGTGGGATTGTACAAGAAAACACTAAGTAGGTATATATGCAATTCTGCAGCGAAAAGCACAACCTGCAGATAGAGTGAAATATGGATCTGAATCCAAAGGCTTGTTACCCTCTTCCGCGCAAACTAACTTTGAAGTCCATCGAATGAATTAAGTTTTCCCTCGAATTGAAAAACATTCCATAAAGCAAAATTTAAAAAGTAAACTGTGTTGACGCGGATTTTCCATTTTGTCGCAAAAACAGGTAATGGAATTCGTTGCTACAGTTGTTCTTATCCGTTGGATTCCGGATGCTTGGGAACAAACGTCAGCACAAGTTTTTCGGTCGATTGTCCTGGAATAAATCGATGCTTCTGGAGCACAGTAAAGGGAAATGGTATCATATAGTGTTTAATTGGTTATAACTTTAAACCAGTACTTCTAAAGTGTTAATAGCAGATAATTTGAAACATATTTCCTGTATTAATTAACGCAGTGATGGTTGCAGTAAGTTTCACACTATTACGACAGATGAGTAAACCTGGCAAAATTTTAGTAAAAAATGGCACATTTGCTGTGTAGGTGGGACCTCCATCTATCGGAGCTGTGGATTACTGGATTTTTCAGTTGATTGCTTGGTACAAAATGTTGACGGGAGCGACACTAGAGCATGCAATTGCGACACAGGTTTATGACCTTTTTTTATAAATTTCTCCACTAGCGCTGTGCTGTATATATCTTTTGTAAGGTAATTTAATTGATGCAACTTCTGTGGTCGATAATATTTTGTAAACCTTGAGTAATAAAGATGCGGAAATGCTACCTCTGAACCATTTTGTCGATAGACACAGTAACACAGACAGATTTTTAATATTTTTTTTGGTTTAGGCGCCAAGATTTGGAAAATAATGCCCAATTTAGACATTGGAAAATTTAGTAATCTTTAACTTCCAGTATCTTTCGTCCCACCCTTGACTGTATAACTGTGTACATTTGCTCGTTTTCAATGTAGAAAAAGCATACACATGGGTAGTGGTTTGTAATTCTTGCCAATGCTCTGCTAAGATGAAGAAAATCTTTCTTATCTCTTCAGACAACTGCAACAACGGAAACTCCGCTCCAGGGCAATTCTTTATCTCGAAAGTGTCAATATTTCTGATTTCCACAGCAACGATGTTATTGCAGCAACATTATTGAATACGAGCATAAAAAACAAATATTTAAAGTAATTTTCATCTTTCTGTTAATATTTCATATCGCACTTCATTTTATATGTGTTCAGTTTTTGTGTGTTGAAAATCTTGTCAAGGAAATTCCTAATCAAATTTCGCCGAAGATTTTAATTTTAAACGCACTTATATCATATTATTATATTTGTAACCCTATGCTAATTTTATGACATTTATGTACACAGAATCAGTGGTAATAAATCAGTAGAATTCAGGCCCTTTAATAACAACTGGATTTCGTGTATGTGTGGTTTAAAAATATTTTCCGCTTGAGGCGCTGTTAAGCATGTTGATCCAAGGCTTGTTATCGGCGGTGAGGAGAAACGTTGACATTCCTGAAATATTTCGATTTTAATCAATAATAAATCGCGTAGCGTGTCACGTGGTGCTTGCTCCTTGTGATGGCGAACTTCTAAGTGTGTGAATAACTCTAAGGGTCTCAGAGATATTTAACAGGGTCTCGATGGCCTGAGCGGTTATTGAGTCTCTTTGATGGTTAAATCTGCTTCTGCCCCGTTCTATAAAGCACCCAGAACCAAGATCTCTTCCCGAATAATTGTATTCATTTCTGTTATCTTCTTCATTACGACGGTACGGCGAAGACTAGACTTGACTTGACTGAATTTTCGGGTAAAAACTGGGCTCTTTAACGCTCTCCATTATGAGAGCTGATTGGTCAATAATGTCACGTGATATCATGAGGCGCTTGAAGTAATATATTGCAGGAACATAGGTGTGATGTGACATAAGCATAGGAGAACATTTTATGTGGTAAACAGGATGTTAAATGAATCACTTTACTCGAGAACATTCGATGACTTTATCAGTATGGGATTGTGCAGTGTATGTGCAAAGCGCTGGCCTCTGTGACGTATGTTACACACGCAAAACATTACGCAATACAAGCACTGGTTTCTGTGACGTATGTTACAAGTGCAAGATTTCTTAACTACTAGACCAGGGCCTGCAGGTGTGACCGACAGTTTTCCTGACATTATGCAAGGTACATATTTTAATGCTGACAACTGCAACAGATCATTTTCAAATTAAACTGCAACCAACTACATTTCAAAAAAGTTTTACTTTTTAATGGCTTCCAATCGCGCGGTTAGCGCATGAAAGTAGGTTCACTGCATTCATGCAATTTACTACTGACAAGTACGTATTCGCAACAAAATCAATTTAATAGTAATCATAGCAATCGAAATACCTGTCCCCCTCCATTACCCAAAGTTAACAACGCATTCATGTGATACATTTTAAAGCTGGATGAAAGGCCGCAAAGTCACAACTACGTTTAATTTTGCAATGAAACTCTCATATGCTGCGGGCACAATGCGACACAAATGCCTGATCATATAGGATGTGGCTCTTGTCACTTTGTTGAAAGACCTGAAATAGCAACAACCTAACAATAAAAGCCCACTCACACACGCTGGACATGAAATATTAACATCCTGTAATGCATCCAGATTGGCTTTACGACATAATTTGAATAGCTGTGTGATTCGTCACGGATTGTTTTTCCGGCAGCCCATGGCTCTATTACCTCACATAGGAAAAAACACAATAAAAATGAATCAGAAACATTACTGATTTCTGTTCACAAAAAAACGTACAGTCACGGAAAAGTTGTCTTTGCATTGCGAAGGTTACCGACCTCCCTTTCCATTTCAACCCATTGATTTGGGGGTAATCAAATTAGCAGCAGTGATTATCCACACAAACACGTTTCACGACAGATCATCAAAAATGCCGACTTGATTTTTAATCTTGTCATTTTTCAAAACAATGGTGACCCCTACGTGATGGCTCTTTAGCAAGGCAAAAAATATCATTTGGACAAGCCAAGGTGATACAAGTTGCCTTGTTTTAAATCATTCGAAAATTAAAATGCATAATTGCTACAATACACAATCATGTTACTAGAAAGCATATAATGACCTTTAAGGAAATAACGGTTGATATTTTTCCCAAAAATAGGTTTATAGGGTAAAAACATTAGGTGAATGGCTCCTAGCAAATCAACTAACCCATGTGCTGAAGCATGTTGCTTGTCACTCAAACTTTAGGTTGTGCAAACAATACTAATGGATTCGATTGGGAATCTTTTATTCCCTATGTGTAAAATTCCCGTTATTAAAGTGGATTTTTCGAGATTAATGTTGATAAGTTAAACCAAGCTCGTCTTTTGCGCAAACGTTTTCAGTCACCATAACAGCAACTATTCTAGGCGCTCTTCGTGTCGTTGGTATTTGATTTAAACCCATACTTCCAAGAAAATCTGCGGAAATGAATTTTCCGTGTAGTTCATCTGCACAACACAGAAATTAACAAATCGGCTTAAAAAAGCAACAGCGTGGTCCGTGAAGGGAATTTGAAATAGTTGGAGCCGATATCAACCAATCCTCTTACCCTGTCCTGCTCAGCAGTGGTTCCAAACCTGAATTGTATCAGGTTTTATCTCAAAGTCCAGCACAATTGCCGCGAATCAGTGAAACGTAGCAACAAATGAAGTACGGCGTTTAAACTTTTTGGTCGAATGGTTGGAGGACCGGAACGCATGTTAGAGTACATCATGATATGAACATAATTTCAACTTTTCATAAAGGTTAGTTTGTCCGTCCGAGACAATACTGTCACCGGTTTGGCAAAATATTAGCAATCTGTTGTACGAAGCTTAAAACTTCGAATTTGTGCGTGACAAATTCATGTGACTCGTGACAAAAATTGACACGATGAATAACACGTCAAGATTACTGGAAAAGAGCAAAGCAACCGCACAGACGTCACAGTTGTTTGATGTCGCAACACTTTAACGTGATCGAGAATCAAAGTACAAGAGATTTCGATAATTTTGTGTAAAAACCTGCAATTTTTGTTTTGTTTTGGCTTCTTCGAACAGGGAAGCTAATTTATCTGTCCAATGAGTTTATACTAATGAAATATTTTGGCTCAGGGTCATGACTAAAATTAAATTCAGCATATGCATAGCTCGACAAGGACATTTATGTTCGTTCTTGAAAAATTTTGAGTAATTTGCTGAAAGAGATTGTATTGGGTCGCCTAAATACTCTTGGGTCACTTGTCAAACGGAAAAAGAAAAATTGTGTTATATTTTTATAGCACTGCTTCTGTGGTTATTTTTGCTTACAGCACTAAGTATTTGCGGTGATAATTTGTTTGAGGTTAAGACCAAGAAATTAAATGATACAGCTGTGTTCCTCGTTTATCACGTCAAACTCTTTGTATGGCTTCGAAACTACGCGTATAATTACAACATAAGGATTTAAATTAGAGTCCTCAAGAAAGGTAATGAATATATGAAAAATAATGGCACAGAGATTTACATGGGCGACGAAATCGCCCGGCAGCTTTAAATGCTCGAAGACTTCCAAATTATGTTATACCCAAATTGTCCCAGGATTCTAATTGGCGATTAGCAGATTCTGTGGCAATCTCGCGCATTCTACATTTTTGAGGTTCTTCGGGAAACTTCTTTTTGTTCGTGGTTCGGATGTGACTTGTAAGTTGCGCTGTGTGCTTAATTTAACTGCTCGTACGCCCCAGACAGCGGTGTTGTGCCTTTTTCGCACATTCTGCATTTTTTGTGTTATCCCTATCGAGTAACTTCTTTCTGTTCATGGTTCAGAAAGTTACATGGAATAAGTTGTTTGCGTGAACTAGTTGAGTAGAAATCATGTCATTTAAAGCGATTGTGATTGTATTTGCTGGGCTGTTTGCAGGAGGTGAGGAAGTTTAGATTTACAATAGTTTATTTTCCAAAACTTTTTTTAAGTAAACCTAAACTCAAAATGGCTAAAATTGACGCTTTTTTCCTTATGCGGTGCCCAAAGTTTCACGCACATATTGTATAGATGTAAGATGTAGTTGTACGGTCTGTAGGCTACATTAATGTCCAAAATGTCACGAAGGTACAAAAGCAATTTTTTTTTCATGAGTAAATCATAAATTTGTGTTTGAAGGTGTGTGAACAAACTGTTTCCAAAATGTTAGTGCTACATTTCGCTCCACAATGTGCTAGGGTTTTAATTATGGATCCATACATTCGCGTTGATATAATTTTGCGTAAACCACCCACTTCTTGCTTAACAAAAAACATAAGTAACTCAACCTTTTTTTAGCGTTTTCACTGCACTGCTTCAACTGCCATCATACACCTGCACAAGGACAAGTTTACAATCAAGCTTGTTTTGGACCCAACATTGTATCCAGGAACATAGTGGCATGCCAACAACCAACAAGTAAATGTCTCACTGCGGTTACATGTAAGTTAAATTTAAAGTAACTTGGGACAGAAAATGTCCGCATAGGAAGTAACATGTTTTTGAATTATAATTGTAATATCTTTACGTTGTTATATGTCTTTATATAGAATACTATACGTAATCGCTTTTCTTCACGTTTTTACGCAACAAATTGAAAACCCAGACAAATATTTCGCGATTTGCAAATCTTTAGGACAAACTGTATCGCCAATACTGCGGATGTGATATTTTATTGCAAACGTTTTCATCGTATCTACAATCATTCTCAAAAACTCTTTATGTATCCTTTGTTATCTAGACGTCACTGGAGTCGGAGGAATGTCAATTTCTCGTATGTGTGCCACTGAGAAGAAAGGATGCGTTACTGCAGAGAATAATGGATATACTAGTAAAACTTGCTATTATTCATGTGACACTGGTAAGCATGTGAATTCCTAGTGCAGTAATGGAGATTTTCACTGTGATTTCAAAATGTGAAAAACGTATTTTGCAGACTTATGCAATACCGGCAATGAATGTGGAAGAATTCAACATTCATCAATCCTGACGACTTTCTTAATTCTATTGACATACCTCATGTATTTCATTTAAAGATGCCTTTTTTTCATTTAAACAAATGTGGTTGGAATGCAAATTAGCAGCAATTATCCATATAAACATGTTTCACGATATTTCATCATATATGCCGACTTGATTTTTTTCCAAACAATGGTGGACCCAATGTGATGGCTCTTCAACAACGACGAGGCAAACAATATCTTTGGACAAGCCACTGACTTTACATTCAAACATTCGAAAATTAAAGTGCAATTGCTACAATCATATTATTAAAAGCATATAATGGCCTTCAAGGAAATAGCGGTTGATATTTTTACCCAAAATAGGTTTACAGGGTAAAACATTAGGTGAATGGTTCCTAGCAAATCAACTAACCCATGTGCTGAAGCATGTTGCTTGTAACTCAAACTGTAGGTTGTGCAAACAATACTAATGGATTCGATTGGGGATCTTTTATTCCCTATGTGTAAAATTCCTGTTATTAAAGTGGATTTTTCGAGATTAATGTTGATAAGTTAAACCAAGCTCGTCTTTTGCGCAAAGATTTTCAGTCATCATAACAGCAAACTATTCTAGGCGCTCTTCGTTTCGTTGGTATTTAATTTAAATCCATACTTCAAAGAAAATCTGCGGAAATGAATTTTCCGTGTAGCTCATCTGCACAACACAGAAATTAACAAATCGGCTTAAAAAAGCAACAGCGTGGTCTGTCAAGGGAATTTGAAATAGTTGGAACCGATATCAACCAATCCACTTACCCTGTCCTGCTCAGCAGTGGTTCCAAACCTGAATTGTATCAGGTTTTATCTCAAACTCCAGCATAATTGTCGCGAATCAGTGAAACGTAGAAACAAATAAAGTGGTACGGTTAAGCTTTTTTGGTCGAATGGTTGGAGGACCGGAACGCATGTTAGAGTACATCATGATATGTACATAATTTCAACTTTTCATACAGGTTAGTTTGTCCGTCCGAGACAATATTGTCACCGGTTTTGCAAAATATTGACAATCTGTTGTACGAAGCTTGAAACTTCGAATTCGTGCGTGACAAATTCATGTGACTCGTGACAAAAATTGACACGATGAATAACACGTCAAGATTACTGGGAAAGGGCAAAGCAACTAAACAGACGTCACAATTGTTTGATGTCGCAACACTTTAACGTGATCGAGAATAAAAGTACAAGAGATTTCGATAATTTTGTGTAAAAACCTGCATTTTTTGTTTTGTTTTGGCATCTTCGAACAGGAAAGCTAACTTATTAGTCCAATGAGTTTATACTAATGAAATATTTTGGCTCAGGGTCATGACTAAAATTAAATTCAGCATATGCATAGCTCGCCAAGGACATTTATGTTCGTTCTTGAAAAATTTTGAGTAATATGCCGAAACAGATTGTATTGGGTCGCCTAAATACTCTTGGGTCATTTGTCAAACAGAAAAAGAAAAATTGTGTTATATTTTTATAGCACTGCTTCTGTGGTTATTTTTGCTTATAGCACTAAGTATTTGCGGTGATAATTTGTTTGAGGTTAGAACCAAGAAATTAAATGATACAGCTGTGTTCCTTGTTTATCACGTCAAACTCATTGCATGGCTTCTATACTACGCGTATAATTACAACATAAAGATTTAAATTACAGTCCTCAAAAAAGGTCATGAATATATGAAAAATAATGGCACAGAGATTTACATGGGAGACGAAATTGTCCAGCAGCCTTAAATGCTCGAAGACTTCTAAATAAAGTTATACCCAAATTGTCCCAGGATTCAAATTGGCGATTTGCAGATTCTGTGGCGCATTCTACAATTTTAAGGTTCTTCGGGTAACTTCTTTTTATTTGTGGTTCGGATGTGACTTGTAAGTTGCGCTGTGCATAATTTAACTGCTCGTACGCCCCAGACAGCGGTGTTGTGCCTTTTTCGCACATTCTACATTTTTTGTTTATCCCTATCGCGTAACTTCTTTCTGTTCTTCGTTCAGAAAGTTACATCGAATAAGTTTTTATAACAATTACGAAATGCGGAGTTCATAAAAAATGGCTAACGAAAGAAATTTTTTTCAGTAAAGTGTGTTAACATACACTGCTGTAATTCGTAATGGATTACGCCTAAAATATCGGGATTAAAATTATTGATTTTATACTTTTGTTTTACAGATTATTGCAATGGAGCTAATCATCAAGCCACTATTTCCAATGCTTCGGTATTGGCCGTCGCATTGTCAACTGTTCTCGGCTGTTACCACTTTTAAAATGTTTTGTTAATTAAGTTTAATCGGTTAATTTCCGCTCCGAAATGATCTCATGTCAGAAAATATAAGAAATGATTAGTTAAAGAGAAACAATACCGTAATATGAATGATGCAAAAGTGTGGTCGTCACCACTGCTGCATCGAAAAGGCTGTTAATTGCTGCATTCAATCGCCGTATAAATTTAACACGTAATAAACAAAAAAAGGCAATTAGAAGGGTATTTTTCAGACAATGAAGTGTAAGCAGAAGATGTTTTTTTAAAACAATTGTACAAAGCAATATATAATGTTCCTACTGCCTGCCAACAATTGATCCTATTATCTGTACAAAGGCAGTCGCGCCAACATCCTAAAGTCCCAAGAAGAACTTAACAGGATAAGGACAAAGCAAACAGTTGTAAATTGCAGTTAACCGTAAACAACATAGCAGGTGATGCATGACATATCCCAGTTTCACATTGCATGAATAAGGTAAATAGTAAAGAAGGGCGATAGCGACTTACATACAACTTTGTAGTGACTTTATTTAAAGACCACTCTCTTCTAGCTTTCTAGTCAACAAATTTATCCGGCCTCAAGTCATGCAAGAATCGTCGACGTAGTGATGCCTTTGGGATCTGCATCGATGGTTTTTACTTTAAGACTCAAAGGCTCACTAATGTTGGTGAAACAAATACCACTTTACGCTTCTGTATATGATTAACGAACATGGAACTAGATGTTAATTCAACTCAGAATGGATTTAACATTAGTTGGCTCTTTTAGACAAAGATTAATTCCTCTACCGAGACAACGCATAATATTTTATGCAATATCATGATTAACAGGATCGCCCCACTGAGACTAGATACAAAGATGTTCCGGAAAACCATTGTTTTTTTCAGTAGCTTCAGTTGCTCATAGAAAACGCCTTCAAAAAGTCGGGAAAGAAAACGCCTTTGCTAGACGGGAGAGTTGTGGACTCGGACACAAATATCACAAACACAGTGGAGTCTTCGCGATTAATGTTGACATGTTTAACTAAGCTCGTCTTTCGAACAAAGGTTTTCGCGACAGGATACACAATAAATGTCAAATGCTTAAATTACGTAATTTAACTGCTCGGACGCCCCAGGGTAAAAACGTGAACAGCGGTTTCTGTGCCTTTTTCGCACATTCTACATTTATTGTGTATTGCTGTCGCGTAAATTCTTTCTGTTCATGGTTCAGAAAGTTACATCGAATAAGTTGTTTGCGTGAACCAGTTGAGTAGAAATCATGTCATTTAAAGCAATTGTGATTGTCCTTGTTGGGCTCTTTGCAGGAGGTGAGGACGTTTATTTACAATAGTTTATTTTCCAAATCTTTCTTAAGTAAACCTAAACTCAAATTGGCTTAAATTGACGCCTATTGTTTACCATGCGGTGCCCGAAGTCAAATCGGTATTTATTTTTTTGCATACAAATGCAAAGTTGTTGCAAAACCGGCTTGACCTAACCACTGTCTTGATGTAGCAAAAATATATCAAAGTAATGTTATTGTTCTTTGTAACTGCATGTGCATGTTAAATGTAATTTATATAGATTGTTTCTACATGTATTGCTTGGTTTCAATTGATGTTTAAATCATGAAGTATATTACATTTAAAGGTATGAATTAGATAGGCCACATCTATTCTGCGTGATGAAATAAAATGCAACCCGTTTAATGACTGCATAATTTCAATATTATCTTACCATGTCTCCAAGGCCACATTTAAACGCAAACCTATTGGCATGTTCGCAGGTATTTCCCTTCGTTGCTACAGTTGTCAGCACAATTCGAACAATGGAGCTCAACCTGGAAGGAATTGTATTGGACCCAACATCACGTCCAACATCAAGACCTGCAGTTCTGGACAGAGCTGCCTCACTAATGTTATGCGTGGAGCAGGTGAAAACTGCACACACTTCACCATAGTAAAAAGACCTTTAATCATAAATTTGGACCATGAAAACGTAATCTACCCTTGTACGAAGGAACTCGGAAAGGTTGCTATTCCGTAAAATCAATTATCGTGATGTATTTTCATGTGGTTGCTTGCGTGATGTAGCACAAGCACGTTGAAAGTGGCCATTGAGAATTATATGTGAGTAATTGTTGCTTTATGTGTAGGAACTAAGGCCTCACCAAAGCTACTTATAACTCGAGCCTGTTCAACATCTTCAGGCAGTGATTGTTCTGAAGCAATATGCATCTCTATTTGCAACACAGGTAAATGTAAAAGCGTTGAACAGGAGCTTTTTATCACGTTATTTTCCCCTTAAGCTCGCTAAACATGATAATGTAACAGATCTATGTAACACCGGCAACGAATCAAGTCGACTTGGAGCTCCACCAACCTTTCTCCTCGTGTGGGTGGCTGCAACTTTACTGAAGTACGCCATATAGTTATGGCCTACCATCAAGGTGTATTTGCCCACAGATGGAAATAGCTTGCTTTTATACTAATTATACTAATTATACCAATTATACTAATCATTTATTATACTATTCGTGAACTGATGTTTTAAACAATTCATTACCAATGATGCCAGCCATATTATCACAACAAGACAGCTCTTCTGGCGATAATATTAATAACACCAACTTTTCAGTTGCTTTGCAGCAGCCTTCATCAGAATATACAAATGCAAATGTGCAAAAAACGGCATGGTCAAATGTCGTGGCGCGAACCGAGAAAAACCATATGACCACGCTGTTTTTTGGTTTATTTGTCGCATCATTGGTTAAAAAATAGCTCGCCCTAAAACATTGCCAATGTTTGGCGTACTTTCTGCTGCTTCATAATGAATTAATAATTTTATGCATACACGATCATTGCCCTGCGATCTTTTTGAAGTGCTTTTTTGAAGTTTTCGTGATGTAAAATGCCATTGAAAAGCCAAAGTTGGAAGTATGCTGTTGATCATATTACATAAAGTAGAGGTTTCGAACACTAACTTGGTTCATCATCAGTACCTTGGTCGCCGCGATTGAGTCTCCCTTCTGTGTAGTCTACGCAGTCTTGAGTACTGATGATGAATTAGGTAATGTTGGAAAGGTCTACCTTAGGTAACTATCATCAATAGCATATTGACTTCACCTTCTCTACTTAACTCGCGTGGCGCGCAACCCAAAAGTATAAATTAATTTATCACTCATTTTTACATGATTTTGAGCCCCTGCGGTACTTAAAGCCATGCTGTAATGTAGTACCGCCTTGTGGCAAAACCTCCACATTGTTTTAAGGTTGTTAGGATCGCACTCTTAAGCGACGTTGTGTGTTCAAGCTGTTTGAGTTGATTTGTTCATTCATGTTTCCTTGTAACCAAAAAATAAATGTCAGAGCTGCTTTTAATGGTGTTGTGTAATTGATAGGGAAGGCGTCACAGAGGAAGTCCCTATGACGCATTGATACTTTCCGGCTAGTGATGCATTTGGTTATTTACACAACACTGTGTTGAGTTTGTTGTCTGCGTATAGCTTGGTCTACTTGGTAGTGCACCTGAAAACTTTTCACGATGAAGGTTATTTCAATCCTATTGGCTGTGTTTGTTGCTGAAGGTTAGTTAAAACCCGATACCAATAACTGTATACTGCTACTGCACGGCATTGAATGTGCTTCCAAAGTGTTTCATGTTTATAGGGTGCTTTAATTCCCAACGCGTAAACACTGTTCAAAAGTATAAATTTTTCTATCTTCAATTCGCTCTGTCCGTCTCGGGTCTATGCCTATAATGCTTGCTGGTGCACTGGTTTTGCAGCAAAACCTGCACCTGATAAAGCGAGATCAAGCACGCGAAAGTTCGTGCTAATAAAGTCGTTTACTAGTCAGTGATAGATAATAGTGTATTTTAGTGTGGCCCAAATGCTTGAATGACGTGTAGCACCAACAAGTGGAAAATTACTCAGTTGATTGGGCGTATTATGGCGTCATAAAGGGTAGTGACGTCATATCCCAGAGAACTGCTGTTCCTGTTATTGTGGTAGAATTTCCCGTTACGAAGTTATTTTACATCTACCATTGTACCGAAACTTTCGTACCGGTGATGATCAAAATAAAAAAACAACTTTCTTTCACAACCTTTCGCACTTTTTTGTATTAATGTCAAACAAATATTTGATCGGTTAAGACGTACAACCCATGTGTCAGGAACCCTGAACGGGATTTCCCTCAAGATGGGCTGGGTTAAAATCCCGGTATGACAAAAAATTTAATCGAACATAATATAGGTAGGTTTTATCCTAAATAATTTGTCCAAGCTGGTATAAAGCATCTTACTACTAATATATCCTCATGCTACAACTGCAAGCCTTCCTGCAGACTTCATTTTATTACAATTGTCTCTCAGGTTATTGCATAACATGCTTCGACTGTACTTATCAATCTGCAAAAGGAACTGTTATTGGGGCAAAATTGTCTCAATCCCAATTCAGGCGATAGCAGGAACTTATTGACATGCACTCGTGTTACTAGCTGTCGTGTTATAGTGTCACGTGGAATAGGTAAGATTTAATTACATGTCAATTCCAGAGGTTCAATATATGCCAAAACGACTCCAGCAAAACTATTGAATGAACGAACAGTATCTTATTAGTAATTAACACAATATATTGCGCAGTGCTTAATTTGTAATAATACTGTGTTGGTAACTTTTAGTTTTCTATTCATTGTATTACACGATCTGGAGTCTGACGTGTGCCGGTGTTTCAGAAAGCTTAGTTAAATCTAGAGCCGAAACGCTACAACACCAAACGCAAACAAAAGCGGAACTAGATTTTAATTGATGCACTGATGGGGCCTATAATATATACCGAATCAGTGGCCAAATGATTGCAGGTCACGTAATTCCAAAATGTAGTTCACCGTTTTTCAACTCTGTCAATAACTGTTTTACTCTTCTCATAGATGCCAACGGCGATAAAGGTCTTATTATAAGGCGGTTATGTGGATCACCGAGAACTGACTGCATCGATGGAGTGTACATGGGGTACACAGGAAAGACATGTCATTACTCGTGTGCAACAGGTAATATGAAATAATAGTAAAGTTATGTCTTTCAAGCTGGGTTTGATGTGATTTAGACTTCTGCAATACCGGTAGTGGATCAAGCGCACTTCGTTTCACACTGACGATGTTGGTTCCTGCTTTCATTTTCTTTTTCGAGCACGCGTTATAAGTGGAAAGAGAGTCATCGCCGGAAAAAATTAATAATCACCGAAAAATAAATGCTCACTGAAACGACCCATCGTACATAATTTTGTTTTATATAAATGCATTTGTTTTGTTGAAAGTATCGGTTATGAATATTCGTGTTTTTTTCATTTTTGTAGTATTATTTGTACTTGGTTGTAATGAATACACATTTGTTATACTTTGGTTTCGTTGGGTAAGTGGACATGAAGAATATTTCCTTATATTTGTTCCCTTTAAGAGGTGTATATACAGTATATGATCACACTCCCAATTAATGTTCACGAAAACAAGTCGGCATTGTTGTGTTTTGTCACTTTCATGCTTCTTTCTTGCTGGTCTTTACTATACCTCCTTCTCGGTGACTTTCGTAAAATCGTGGGAGAAACTGCTTCGTAGGTCGGGTACATAAACTCTTATGGCATGAAAGGGTTCCAGATTTCTGTAAACGTTTGCCTAACGCCAGTCCCGTTTCTCCTAAAAAGACGGCTGTTTGCTTTTCACTTCATGTTTACGCCGAGAGGGCCGACTTACTCATTTTACCGGGCACATTATTGGCGTCATTGTGGTTTACTGACGTCATTTGTTATTATAACGTAGGATGACCCTAACTGACCCTCAGTGGAAACCATTGCATCACCGCCACAGAAATTGTACTTAATACTAAGATATTGAGAAAAATCCGTGTTGTTGGCACTGTTGGTTTCATGTACACAGGTGCAGTTTATTAGTATTAGCCCCAAATGGATTTAGTATCAATAACTTTTGTAATCCATCCATTATTTTAGCACATAGCATGTCGCTGTCCACTGGTAATATATTTTTTTACTGTGGCACCTGTAAGTCTATCGACAGACTCGGCCGCACTACAATTTTCATGTATACGTTGCTTTGCTTTAACTGCAGTTAACTATTTGGAAGAGTTACTTGGGGTCATTTGCCTCAATCGCTATTCGAGCGATAGTAAACTTGTTGGCGCGTTGTAGTGGCACGTGGAATAGGTAAGGTGAAATATTATGTCAATTTTGCAGGCATAGTATATGTAAAAACGATTTGTAGTAAACAATGGAATTTGATAGTAGTGTGTTATTGTTTTTATGCACTGTCATGAATCAAATACGTCTAATGTGCCCAACAAGCAAAGTAAATAACTCAATAGATCACGGTATGCTTTGTGCTATAACAACAACTGCCAAGAACACAACGAAACTAAATTTTTACAGTGGCATTTTAATCCATTCATATAGTTCTGTGAACCATTGAAAATGTCTGGTGGGCCATGGCCCAGAAATTTCTCTGTACAGGGCTATGGCCCACAGTTTGGCAACCATCTAGGTTATTGCATCAAAGGTATTAACTTTAGAGTCACATGGAATGTGATCGGCGAGAATTCCTGGTTGAAACACATGCAAACAATTGACCATAAAGGTTGCCGAACGTAACGTTTTGTCATATATTAGTTCAACCTGACAAAATCGTTTCTTACACAATGGGTCTTAAACGTCGGTTATCCGGGCCACGAGCCCTGATTGAGGTTTCTATGTTGTTTATGCGTCGAGCGTACGTCGTTACTTTATATTGGCCTGTCGAAATGAATGTGTAACAATAGGACAAAAACTCAGGCTCCCACATAAGCATTTATAGGGTAGACACGATACATTCCACAAATCACGTGACTGTGGCATGCGGATGCTTCATCGCTGCGTGTGCCTGTGCACTGAGGCGTGACAACAACAGGGCGCATGTCCTATATTCGCCCCTCTCCTCGCCAACCTTTTCGTAACACTTGTGGCGGCAATTTTACAGAAGCACAAAAGACCAGTTAGCGCAAACTGTATTTCCCCAGAGTAAACATAGAGTGATGACGTCACCGAGGAAGTCGCTGTGACGCGTTGATATTTCCCTGTTAAATAGTTATCTAGTGAATAACACAGAGTTGTTTTTCATTTATTGTGTGTGCGACTAGGACTTACTGGCTGCTTTTTTGAAAACCTTCATGATGAAAGTAGTAGCAGTGATCTTGGCTGTGTTTATTGCTGAAGGTAAGTACAATTGTAAATCTCACTGCTAATGCATAGAATAACACACTAAAAGTGGGCTGTCGTATGCGGAACACTCAACCACTTTAGATGGTGCCTTAGGTGTTAGTACTGATTAAAACTATAATTCACGTCTTACTCCGTCTCGAATGGAAGTATAGTGTTCCGCATTCAGGTTTTAATGATTTAGTTTCGTACAACTTTTTAAAATCAACGATTGTTTATATTTTTGATAATTATATGCCGCTTTATAAAGTTTTTTGATTGATAAATCTCAGCTCCATATAGATGGGATTCCCTGGTTTAACATGTTAAAGAACCTTAATTAGGAGCCTGAAAAGGGTCGCGTAGATGTGGAATAAGAAATAAGCCGAAAAACCTAACACTTCTGGTTGTCGATATCGCGTTTTGTTTGTCACGCACGAACCACCACAAACGCACCCACTTGATCAGGCGCACTGGCGTCAATTAGCCTTAAAATGACGTCATGTCAAACAGGAAGGTTTCTGTTGCTGTTGCGTAAAAGTAGAATGTCCTGTTTTAAACTTCCTTTTCTAATATCCTCGTAATAATTGCAACATTGCCGTTTAAACATGTGATGGATGAAACAAAAACAAACGGCAAAAACGCCCTACTGCAAATAGCTGGTTTACTAAATAAAATGTCTTCGTTTCAATGCGAAACCAATGAAGTATCGAAAATTATCATTCCTGGTTCTTCCACATCCGAATTATTCAAAACTGTCTGTTTTGTTTGTGCATAACACGATGTTTTCCACTGCTAATATCCTTGCAACTTAGATGTTGTTGCGGGCCCTTTTACAGACTATTGGTCATGTATGTTTCGATTCGCTTTCAGGCTGTTGCATAACATGCTTTGATTGCACTTATCAATCTGCAAAAGGAACAGTTACTGGGGCGAGTTGTCTCAACCCCAATTCGACGGATAGCAGGAATACATTGACCTGCACTCTTTCCTCGAGCAGGTGTCGAGTTGCGGTGTCACGTGGCACAGGTTAGTTAGGATTTATGTTAATGTCACATGCCGAATAAGCTTACATGTCAAAACACCTTGCCGTAAAATTCGAATTTGCGAATAATTTTCATTGTCACAAAAATCAACATGGCTAAATCCCTGTAAGCTTTGTTCAAATAACAACGTAAGTCGTTATGTAAACAACAGAATGTAGTTGGATAAACATTGTCTGTCCCTGCAAATACATTTTACCGTTCTTAATAAAGCTGAAATTTCTGACCAAACGTTACAACACAAGTCTATTGGATCGGTCACAAAACTTTTTACTGTTCCCATGCAGATGCCACAGGTGACGAAGGTCTTCTAATAAGGCGGTATTGTGGATCACCTAGAACTGACTGCATCGATGGAGTGTTCCTGGGTACACTGGGCGGACATGTCATTATTCGTGTGAAGCAGGTAAAAGTGATTGAAAGCAACAATCTTCATTCAGTGTGAGTTAATCATGTGATGTATGCACAGACTTCTGCAATACCGGTAGTGGATCAAACACACTTCGTTTCACACTGACGATGTTGGTCCCTGCGTTTCTTATCTTAATCAAGCACGCCTTCTGGTGGACAGAATGAATGGAAACCAGTTGCTGGAACAAACACTTGTATATAATTTTGTTTTGTACAAAAACTTTGAATGGGCGTATCGATTACATAAAGTTTTGAATGATCTCTTTTTATTTTGCCTTTCTCATTTGTGCTTAGTTGTGATACGTTTCCCTGTTTTGGTTTGTTGAAAAAGTAGATATGTCGACTATTTCCATAATCGTAATAAGGCTTAGTTACTTTCAGAATTTTAGAAACATATCTAATGTTACATTGAGTATATTAAACATACAGGAACATTTCGATTGTGTATGTTTGTCTCGTGATCTTACCTCCCTTTGCAATCTGTTCTGTGACATCGTGGATAAATGTTACTATGCTACGTCATAGTTGGTTGGCATATACCGTTGTCATGTGTACAAGACTCACGTAGAAATCCATGTGAACCATTGGCCAAATGGTGTGTTTAAATATGGCAGAACGTGATTTAAAGTCGTTGTTGGTTTGTACGGTGAGATTCTGATGGTGCGAAAAGTGTTTCAAACAACAATTGCAAAACCACATGTAGGAAGATTTCTGTCAATCCGATTCCCAACTTTAGGCCTTAGACAGTTATGTGTAATTCGTTTATCTCCAAATATCACACAAAAGCCATCAAATCGAGTCATATAAACATGTGGATACCGAAAGGGAAAATTCAGAAGTTCTATCGCTGGGTATGACATTAAACCACTGCTAAACACACATGGATCAGGATTTGTTTTGCATCAAACGTGTTAACAGAATCATAAATGCATCACGAACCAGCGTGGCGAAAACATGGGGCGTGGCAATTGTCTGTTATATTTGATGACCTTTTCGTCACAAGACCACTGTAGTAGACGAATTACATGTTTTAGTTGTTAGTATATGGTTTAAGTGCATGAGTTTAGGTCTGTAGCTGCTCTTTGAAATACTTTTATTGGTCCTGAAACATTTTTGTGCAGAACTTTTTGTTTAACTGTAGCATTGTTGCTGTGGTCGTGAAAAAAACATCTTGTGAATGAGAAAAAAAACACAAAGTGAAGACGCGAGATATAAAAATTACATTGATCTCACTTCTGCTGGTTTGTTTGGCGTGTAAAGGTATGTGAGTATATATTTTATCTTGTGCTTTAGTCAATGCAAACCATTTCAAGAAAAATAAGACGTTAATCTTAATCCCCGGGACATAAACCCTTTCAAACAGCCTTCAAGAGCATCAACCAGAGTAGATATGGAGAAGCAATGTTGTTGGCATAAAGCTGGAACACTAACAGTACGGAACAAGCTGGTTCACTTTCCTTCGAACAAATATTGCAAAAGCTCGTCACGCACATCCGTTATACAAAGTTTACTTTGCAAACAGACCTATCCTTATAATTTCTTGTCAGGCTAACAAGCTATTTGGACTCTATTTGATGCCAAACAATGTCACGGATGTTTGCTTAAATAGTCGCGTATTGTGTGTTAACCTCACGACACCATTTCTGTCTAACAGGGGTGCTTTGTTGAAATGATCTATGGCTTGTCTTACACATATGACTTTTAGAGGGTTGGAATATGGAGACAGGAAGAGTTAACATATATATGTACTCGTTCAGCTTACTAATTTCTATCTGATTTATGGCCTAGAGTTATCAGTGTAACACGAAACAGCATTGATGAACTTTTCGTCACGAGGACACTTATGACTGAACAATATAATGTTTAAGATTGTGTCATAAGAATATTGGGTGTATGAGTTTAGACGTGAAATGCAATGCCAAGCTGAGAAGAGTTTGCATTTTAATCGTAAAAGTTGATGGTGAAAAATGTGTTTTACTGCATACAGTATACCTATGTTGCAGGGGTTAGAGAAAAATTTCTCCAACACGGAAAAAAAACTTTTTTTCATTGGAAAAAGGACGAAGGATAACGAAAGATATGAAAATTATATTCATCTCATTTCTGCTGGTTTGTTTGGCGTGTGGAGGTTTGTGCTGTGTATATATTTTCCAGCTTATTATTGTACGTGAATGAGAATTTAATTTGTAAACTACTGCCATTGGGATAAATGCTGTTGGAGATAATGTTTACAACGCTGCATTGAAGGGTTATCTATAAGATGCTATAACTGCACGTATCCAAACATCCCGGACTGCGAAGGCCCAGTCGTTCCAGATAGTCTTTCAGTTGAATGTGATCCTGGAATAACCAGTTGCACTAGCGTTCGCTTTTCACAAGGCAAGTGTTCACTCTGCAGCTTTAGGCTTTTATGTGCTTTGCATATTCTTTCTGATTTAGGTGTAACTTTTGATTAGTATGCAAAGTTCTGTCAAATGCTAAAAATGTGTATCAAGATCCTTACATTTACCATTACACGTGTACTAATACACTAAATATGATTGTTAATATTTTCTTCCTGTAGAAACAAATATTAAGGCTGTGGTTCTTATTTGATCAAGGAATTGCAATGAATAACTTTATACGTTTCTCACATGCAGGTTTGAGCGGGCTGTATAGGTCTTGTGCTCCAAATAACGCATTGACTTCCGGGTGCCAAGTGGTAACGTTCGGGAGTGTACGATCCGATGTGTGCTTTTGTGGGACAGGTGAAGCAAATTCCTAGATTTCAACCGATCTGCAGAAACCTAAACTCACCCTTTTTTTAATACAGACAACTGTAACGGAGCAAGCAAGATGACGGCTCTTTCAAAATGGATGATCCCCTTGGTTGCCGTGGCAACTGTTGTTCAGGTTGCAGCACTTCTGAAGTGAAAGTAGCAAGACCTGATACTGTTCTTTACTGGAACTTATAACCTAATATAACCTAAACTGTTTCATATGCTTCACAAGTTTTCGATGTACAGTAATTGTGTATTCCAATTTAATTCAGTGTGTATTTAAAGCAAGTAAACCAGTGATATGACTTTCAATGTAAGAGCTTTGGTTTGGAATAGATTTAAAGAAAAATCCTTCAGCCAATGCAAAACATTTAAAGAAACACAAAGAAAACTTTGCGGTTCGTTACACTTAACCGCCAGGACATAAACCCTTTCTAAGAGCCATGTAAAGCGTCCACTACCTTTAGTGTAATGGAGAACCTATGATGATTACATAAAGCATGCGACACTAACAGTACGGGACAAGCTGGTGCACTTTCGTCAGAACAATGTCCTCAATCACAAGGTAACTCCATACATCAAGTCATTGTGAAGATAATTAGGATTGTGGTTTTACTGATAAGTTTGTTTTCAAGTTAACTGCCCGCCAATTCCCCAAATCACATAAACCAACTAAATGATCGAAATACACCAAGATATACTTTCACTTATTTGAAGCATATTCATTTCCATGTACAAGCAGTGTAAGAATCACACCAAGCTGCACTGATGAGACCTAACTGGTCGAAACTGTTTTCTTTTTGTACTTAGCTAAAATAACTTGAACTCTATCTCGATACATTGGTGTCGCTGGTTTTAAGAATTACTTAATCAAAGGATAGATTCTGCCGGATATTTGGGTTGTGGAACACGTTGCATCAGGCGATTGACATTTTTGAGATAAACTGCTATCAAGGTCAGGTCCGCTGCAACTCAATGTTTCCGGGTAGATGCACACATAGCAATACCCTGAAAATATTACATGATGTGGGAGAAAATCCACAATTAAACACATATGCCATTGAACTTCGCACAGATTTGTTGAAACGTTTGTAAAAATGACGTTATATACATGGTTGTATTCCAGATACATAAATGAGGTTAATTCTTCGCTCTTAAATCCAGTATAATTTATAAAATAGTAGTTTTATCCTTTTTCTGTTTTTTTTTGAGAAATTAAAACAGTGCCAGCCTCAATGGCGGTTGGTGCCGCTTTCATAGCTTATGAAAGAGACGGACGACAAGCCGAAATCGACGTTGATGAGGAACCAGTATGGTGATTGAGAAGATTTTATTTGCTGAATGGAACCTTGTAAACCATGTACTGTGATTTACAAAAGCTAATACAATCCCCGAGTAGGCATACCTATTGTGGCACACTGGTCGAAATTTGACTCCATGCCGATATTGAACACCACGAAAATACAATAGATTATGTTGAAGTACCTGTCACAAAAGGACGTTCTATGTTCGCCGTTTAATCAACGTAACTAAGCATTGTCACCTCAGCATGCGATGATTGCGTTTCTGCAGTTATTTGCGTATTTCGTTTACCAATATAACCCGCTGTTTGTATCGGCCGTCATGAACTGTTTGCGACTAACGAACACAACTATTAACAGTGTTTCAAATATTTGTCTCCACAAATCCGCAATCCAATGTTTCTAAACGATGCCTCAAAAACCGCCAGTTACGGGTTTAAACAATTCCGTCTATATTGTCTCGGTATAACATAAGGAAAAACACAGTAAGATGCAAAATGGCCACATGCTGCGCATTGATGACAGATATACCATAAATATAACACAGTAGTAAAATATCTACAAAATCTCCAGTTTCAACATGTCAACTCCAAACAGTCAGCGTTGGATGCTCCGTTGCACCAAAGCATGTTTCGAACGTACATGGATGCACTCTAGTTTGCTTGTCCTTGCCACTTTGGTTATTATACTAAAGTTATGCGGGCCACGTTAGAATGTTTTGATACAGTTGTCTCAGTTGAGAATGTCTCAGTTGTGATAAGGTGTCTCATTTGTGTAAGTGTTAGTTGCAAGCTGGGCATCTTGAAACACAAAAAGGACAATTGGTGGATTGAAATCTCAACAAACTAATTTCAATCAAATCCATCCCCCAACTATAACTGCATCCTGACACATAGATTCTGTACATTTGTTCTACTGTGTTTAGGTTTTTAGTATGCGGGTCATCAATGCACACTTTGTGTAACTCAAGTATTGGTTGTTCGAAACCTCGAATGGTTATGAAATTGACTCTTTTCACATGTTTTCCTGCGTTGAAGCTCTAATGCATTTTCCGAACGTTTTTTTTTTAGTGCAACACTGCCCTCCAGCGGAAGTGAAATCCGCTGATTCTCCAAACAAACTCATACATAATTATATATATATTGCGACGCGTTGTATGTTTTTTTACACTGTCTCTGCATTTTTTCATTTTTATTGCGGTTTTGTGTTTGTAATACGGCGACAAAATAAACGGTAAACACTTAAATTTATTCTGTGAACTGAATACAAGTGGCCACTGTTTCGACCAATAAGTTATTATCAGTGCAGCTTGGTGTAACGCTTGTAGACGACCTTGCCGACCACACCTTAATTTCTATCTGTTTAAACCAGTCATGTTTGACTCTTAAGTTCTGGTTTCCGACAAAATATTGTGTAAAGGCATTGTATAAACAGAGTGTGTTGCACCAGATCCTTAAACGAATGTCTTGTAACGCGATTCCGCTCTAATGTGTCCGAACAATGGTAGCTGGTGTCAGATCACGTGTTGACAACTTGGAAAAGTACCCGGGGTTCGAACGTAGATTTTGTATCTGTTAAACAGGATCTCTGTTCGTCAGCAGTCGTGGTTGAAGCTGTAACGTTGAAACGCAATATGTTTGAGATTTAGTTGTAATATGGTTTGGCTATATGAGTTTAAAAGTGCAATGCAAATGCCAAGCTGATAATAGTTTTAATTGCAATCGTTAAACTTGCTTGTTAAAAATGTGTTTTACTGCATACAGCATAGCTTCGTACCGGAAATTAGGAATAAAGTTTGCCGACAGGAAAAAAAATCTTTATTTCATTGGAAAAAGGTCGAAGGAAAAAGATATGAGAATTATTTTGATCTCATTTCTGTTGGTTTGTTCGGCTTGTAGAGGTGTGTGTACTGCCATTGGGATAAATGCTGTTAATGTTTATAACGCTGTATTGAAGGGTTATCTATACGTTGCTATAATTGCACGTATCCAAGCATTCCGCAATGCGAAGGACCAGTCGTTCCAGATAGCCTGTCAGTTGAATGTGGTCGTGGAATAACCATGTGCACAAGCGTTCGTTTTACACAAGGTAAGTGTTCACTCTGCAGCTTTAGGTTTTTTGTACTTTGCGTATTCTTCCTGATGTTGGTGTAACTTTAATTTGATATGCAAAGTTCTGTCAAAAAATATACATCAGGATTCCTACATTTACTAAAATAGCTATACTAATACACTGCATATGTTTGTTAAAAGTTTTTTATGTAGAAACAAACATTAAGGCTGTGGTGCTTACTTGATCAAGGAATTGTAATGAATAACTTTATACGTTTCTCACATGTAGGTTTGAGTGGGGTGTTTAGGGAATGTGCTCCAAACGTTGGATTGGTTTCCGGGTGCCATGTGGTAACGGTCGGTAATATACGATCCGATGTGTGTTTTTGTGGGACAGGTGAGGCAAACACCTGGATTTCAACCGATCTGTAGGAACCTAAACTTATACTTTTTAATATAGACAACTGTAACGGAGCAAGCAAGATGACGGCACTTTCAAAATGGATGATCCCTTTGGTTGCCGTGGCAACTGTTGTTCAGGTTGCAGCGCTTCTGAAGTAAACTTAACAAGACCTGATACTGTTCTTTACTGGAACTTGAACCAAATATAACCGAAGTTGTTTCATATGCCTTACAAGTTTTCGATGTACAGTTATTGTGTACTCACTATTTAATTCAGTGTGTATTTACTATTTAATTCAGTGTGTATTTAAAACAAGTAAACAAGTAATGCGACTTCCAATATTAGTGCTTCGCGTTGGAATAGATTTAAAGAAAAATCCTTCAGTCAATGCAAAAAATTTGAAGAAACATAAAGAAAACTATGGGGTTTGTTACTCATAACCGCCAGGACATAAACCCTTTATAAGAGCCATGTAAAGCACCCACTACCTTTAGTGCAATGGAGAACCTATGATAATGCTGGCATAAAGCATGCGACACTGACAGTACGAGACAAGCTGATGCACTTTCGTTCGAAGAATTTCTCGATTACATGGAAACTCCATACACAATGCATTGTGACGAAAATTTGTGGTTTTACTGATAAGTTTGGAAACCAAAGGTTATATTGGATGTAGGGCTAAAATTTTGCTCTATGGATTACATATTGCAAAAGGTATTTGAGGTTTTCCCCAATCGCTTTCAACTTTGGCGTACAAAACTAATTGTCACTAAAAACAGTGTTGTTTTACTTCTTAATCTTGCTAACAATTGGTGAATTAGTGTCTCTACAGACGACAAGGTGCGTATATTCGAATGTAAGCGATATTGTCGCATCGTGTATCAGCAACGATATTGTATTGTTTTCTATGTGATCTCGTATGGAATTCCACGATTCCAGGCGCTGTCGGCGTTCCATACTTTTTGTGTCGTAATAAATTTTTTTGCAGTTCTCCGCACCAACTCTGGTGGTTGCGCTTGAAGCGGCTTATGTTCCGCTTGATGACAGTGGCGAGCAGACGGTTTTTCTGACTCTTTATCGATGTGCATCGAATTTATTCCTGGGCAGATTACTGACTTTAAATGTGCAGAAAAGCAAGCACAACAATTGTTTACATCGATACGTGGTAAAGAAAGTTCGAAGATGTTTTGTCAAAGTGAACAAACAATAAATCCAGGTTTTGTTTAAATCACTTTAAAATCAATCAAATACAGAAAACACAGAGAACAGTTACCATGGCAATCAAATTAATTACCATCAGTAGAAAGCTGTCGTATTTTTTGCAATGATATTCAGAAAATATTAGCAAGTGAGCAAGATGTTTGCTATGCATTCGTGAAGCGCCACGCTTTTCAAAGAGCAACAACTGAAAGCCAATAAATGTACGTTTCGCTCAGTTTTCCCGTCGTTCTATAGAAACTGTATACAGTATTTACATAGCACATATGACAAAACATTTGTTGTGGTACATCACTTTGTGAATGCTTATACTTATAAAAATGTTTGTGGCAGAATCGCAGGTTACATACAAAGCATTAATATTCATAAAAGTACATGATATTGAAAGCCAGTGAAACAAAACCGGTGAGTAGTATTACAACGGTCATGGACGTTTTCTTGTCTGCTTTGTTGCAGTTATCTGGAGAAAATGTTTGGTGAGATTTTTCTACATTGATTCATTCAATATTCCAGTGACTCGCCTAATTATGCCAAGGCATTTTAATGCAATAATTACGTTTGATGATTAGTTGTGAGAATATTTTAAACATTGTGTAATGCAAAATCTTTAATAATTGTAAAACAATCACGTAATTTTTAGAGATGGAAATATAAAAACAAATGATTTTTGTCAATTAAATTTAAAATGTTAGTAAAAAATCAGAATTTTTATTACCGTTCTGACAGAAGCATACGGTTGTGTTCATCAACCCATTCGTGGTTGTTTCACATCCAATATTAACGTCAGAAGAGGAACAGTAGCGAAAGATTTGGGTGCTGTAGCCTGAATATCAAAATACTTATTGGCTTCAAGTTCTTTTGGTCCCTCGTTGGATGCAATATTTAGTAAAATCACCACTACGTTGGACAAATAGTGCTTGGTTTCCTTTACATTACAAGTAATGACTGCATGGTCTTGTACGTAAAAGTGTGAAAGTAGGTATTGCGCAATAAATCAACTTGAATTGAAGTCATTTTCAGTTTTATTTAAACATCATCGGTGTGAGGAATAATGTTTGATCTCCTCACAACGGTTTCGACGTGCAGGCAGTTTTCGAGTTAACTGCCCGCCACTTCCCTAATTCACATAAACCCAATAAATGATCGAAATACACCAAGATATACTTTCAATTATTTGAAAAATATATTTATTTCCATATAAGCAGTATAAGAATCACACCAAGCTGCACTAATGAGACCTAATTGGTCGAAACTGTTTTCTTTTTGTATTCAGCTTAAATAACTTGAACTCTATCTCGACACATTGGTGTCGCTGGTTTTAAGCAATGCCTAATCGAAGGCTAAATTCTGACTTACTTACCGGATATTTGCATTGTGGAGCACGTTGCATCAGAAGAGTGACATTTTTGAGATAAACTGCTATCAAGGTCAGGTCCCCTGCAACTCAATGTTTCCGGGTAGGTGCACACATAGCAATACCCTGAAAATATCGGACCATGTAGGAAAAAATCCACAATTAAGCACATATGCCTTTGCACAGATGTGTGGAAACATTTGTAAAAATGACTTTATATGCATGGTTGTATTCCAGATACATAAATAAGGTTAATTCTTTGCTCTCAAATCCAGTATAGTTTATAAAATAGTAGTTCTACTTTTTTCTGTTTCTTTTGTGTAGAAATTGAAGCAGTGCCAGCCTCAATGGCGATTGGTGCCGCTTTCATAACAGCTTTGAAAAGACGACAAGCCGCTGCACGATGGCAAAACAGAGATAGCAAAAGAAACAAACATATAACAGACTTCATTTTGCCCTCGAATTATCTTGTCTTGACTATGAGCTAAAAATAAAAATTCTCGCCATCCATTTCTACTTACAAACAAAAATCCAACTCTTGTTTGGGAGACTACAACATCAAAAAAAAATTCACAAATTTTTCGAGTGCAAAATAGCGTAAATCAGAGCAAGTCCAAAAAATCCTGCAACTCTTCCCAAGCATTTTCCGCTCACCAGCCCTTCGGTAGTTTCAATTCCTCACATCTATGACATCACAGCGCAAAAATGCAATTGATTCCTCTTTCCATGTAAGCTTTCCAAGGCGTTCAGACAATGTTACGCCTGAGGCTAGTGAGTGCAAGCAAGTAGCGTATATTGCACACTAACACGAAAAAGGCATTTCATTCGTAAACCTTTATTGCAGTTTTTGCTTCTGTGTTTTTCGAAATTTTGTGTTTTTCTGGAGATTTCATCGGGTGAATACAACACACTCTCACTAAACACCAGAGGTTATTATGCTCTCAACAAATACGCCAACTTGTATTTATTTTAATTCGTTCGGACTTACACTGGATTCACCATTTTTACGAATAGTACAAAGGTGGCTTCCCCCCCCCCCCCCCCCCCCCCCCCAATTATAAGGATAAAAAATCAAAATCTCTTTGTTCAATTGTGTATGAACAAAATTATAATCGTTTAATTGCAAATGGCATTTAAGATTTACGTCATTCGTTTTTTACTTTGGCTCACCAAACTAATTTTAACTAAAAACCACAGACGTTTTCCCTCCAAATAAATTGGTGTCTCTATACAGTCGGCAAAGTTCGAACGTAAGCGACCAGTCACGATATTGTAATGTTTTCTATGCGATCTCGAATGAAATTCCACGATTTTAAGCGCCGTCGGCGTTCCAAACTGTGTCGTAATTTCAAATAGTTCTCTGTTGCAACTCTGGTGGGTGAGCTTGAAGCGGTTTATTTTCCACTGGGTGGCATTAGCGAGCAGACGTTTTTTTTTACACTTTATCGACGTGAATCGAATATTTTTCTGAGCAGATTACTGGCTTTGAAAGAACACAAACGCAAGCACAAGAATTAAATACATCAATAAAGATGGTAAAGAAAATTCGAAGATGTTTGGGTACAGTGAACAAATAAAATTATCCAGGTTTTGTTAAGATCATTTCTAAATTGCCTAAACATACAAAATACAACAAACAGTGGCCATTGCAACCAAAGGAATTACTTATTTTTTGGAAATCCCTCATGTTGTTTGCCAGGATATTTTGAAAATATCTGCATATGAACAAACTATATGTGCACAAGAGCCACTGAGAGCTGAAGACATCAGTAACGCACACCGTTGTGACCTTTTAGGTCGAAAAGTATTTGCAAGCGGTGTGAGGTACCACGCTTTTCAACAAGTAAAAGCTGATAAATGTACGTTTCAGTGATGGAATACAAATTACAAAAACATAAACCGCCTAAAAAGATTTGCATGAAATGTCATGGTTGAAAGAAACTGAAAATTCTTCAGAGCAGTTGGAGCGGAAAATGGTGTTCTTCCATCGTCATTACCGATCGAGTTACAGTTTTTGCGTAATGCCGCTGTATTGCTTGTAGCATTCAGCGAAGGGTTGCACGCATTTTTTTTAACTTGTGCTGATGTGCACGCGAAAAAGAAATCAATTCGTAAGCTTTTGTGTGATGTTGCAATCTTTCGAAACGGAGTATTGGATTATTGTGGCGTTATATTCATTCAGGACAACATAATTCGAGAGAAAAATGAAATCTGTTATCTATTTGCTTCTCTTGCTATCTCTGTCTTGTTATCATGCAGCGGCTTGTCGTGGTCTTATAAAAGCTGCTGTGAAAGCGGCACCGACCGCCAATGAGGCTGGTACTGAAGCAAATTCTGAACAGAAACAAGGTACAATTATTCTTTTTTCAAAAAACTAAACTAGATTTGAAAGCGCACATAGCCATGCATATAAAGTCATTTTTACAAACGTCTCAGCAGAGCTGTGCGAAGCTCATTAGAATAAGTTCTTCATATTGGAGTATTTCCCTTATGATTTTTTTTTTATTTTTAGGTTATTGCTATGTGTGCGCCTACCCGGAAACATTGAGTTGCAGCGGACCTGACCTTGATAGTAGCTTATCTCAAAAATGCCGATCTCGTTATGCAACGTGCTCCAAAACCCTAATATCCGGTAAGAAAGTTCCTTAATTCTGGCAGATTCTTTCCATGTACATTAGGGTAGACGTTGCCTTAAAACCAGCGATACCAATATCGAGATAAGATTAAAATGACCTGAGATACAGTCGGATGTCCACAGTTTCGACCAATTAGTCCGCATCAGTGCAGCTTGCTTTGACTCCTTTTCGAGCCAACACCGATGATACGAAAATAAAAAGCAAAAATGATCAATTATGAATACCTCTACCACAAAGTAGAAATATGTGTGCCTGCTCGGCAATCAGCTATCCCAGTGCCATAGTCACCAGCTGCACTGATGAGACCTACAGGTCGAAAGAGTGTGTACGCCTGTCTGCATCTCTCATTAATTATTATGGATCTTTTGCACATTCAATGTGAAATACGTGCTTTTCCGCATAAGACCATAATCATCTTTAAATGCAATTTAAAGTTGAAAACTATTTGTGGGCCGAAGTAGTTATTTTTCACATGATCGCATCCAACGAGGAACCGAAACCACTTGAAGCGAATTGCCGACATAGTTTCACCCAAAGTGCTTTAAATTTCAGGCAACACCACACAAACCATTCGCTCGTGTGGTTCTTCAAGCGCGACGATTGGATGCAAAATCACCACAAGTGAATTTAGGAACACGACCGTGTGCTTCTGCGAGGACGGTAATAACGTTTTGATTTTTTGTTTGCATTTAAAGTTCAACAAATATTAAACGTTATCCTATTCCCATAACCCCCAAAATACTTGTTTCTTTAAAAATACGTCTCATATTTCGTAAGACACAATGTTTACAATGCGCTCAAATCGTCAAACGTAATCATTGCCTTAACATTGGCTTAATTGCTTGACAACGTGGGTGGACGCGTCACTGGAATATTGAATACATGGATGTAGAAAAGTCTCACCAAACATTTTCTCCAGATAACTGCAACAAAGCAGACAAGAAAACTTCTATGTCCGTTGTAATACTACTCACCGGTTTTGTTGTACTGGCTTTCGATATCATGCACTTCGATGATTATTAATGCTTTGTAAGTAACCTACAATTCTGCCACATGTATTTGAAATATAAGTATTGTGTGATGTACGACAGCAAATGTTTTATGTATTATATGTGTTGTGTGAAAGCTGTACACATTTTCATTTCAACTTCAAATGCTTGCCATATTTCGATTTGTTTTGCATACAGCGGGCATTCCGTGTGTGTCGTGTGTTTATATTAACGCCAAACCCCTCGTTCCGCTTTGCGCGCCTGTCAATAAGCACGCTCCAATAAAGATGAACGCAGTCTCGCTCTCGCCCTGCGCCATTATCTATTGTCAAGTACATCGTGAAACAAAAGGTTCTGTGTTGAGCAACTTCACTGGACACGGAACACCAGCCATGCATAGCATATAAGCAGGGTTAAGCAGTCAATGTCAGTTTCAATGTGAGATATACATTGTAAATGCTTTTTTTATGTTTATTTTCGTATCATTGGAACATTTAACGCTAAGTTTCGCATTGTTGCTCAAACTTATTTCCACACACATAGCAAGAAAACAACCTAATCCACACATACAACATGTAGGCATATGATGTTAAAAATACGAAAATGGACAAAGTACAAGTACATCGTAATTTCGTTACCTATATAATGTATATATGCAAAAGAGCCATTATAATCAATGAGAGCTGAAGTCGCAGGCGTACGTTTAGTCTAAATGCCAGCTCATTGCCATGGTAAATGCTATATTTTTTTACTTCCCTCAGGCTGGAGTAGCCACTATTTTGTATTATTGGAGCCTTTAACGTTGCCTTTCGTTTTGTTACACAAATTTCTCCATACACATGTAGCAAGAAACAGACAAATCCACACAAATCATAGGTGCACATTTATTGGTCTTGGAAATATGAAAGCAGATGAGAAATATTTGCCAAACACATTAACACATGCTGTGAGGGCAATCAAACCAGGCAAAAACCGAGCCTGATACACAAGCCTAAAACAGTGTGTGCTCTTAGGACAGAATAAGAACAGCAGGCCTTAATATAATAAAGCATGGAAATAAAGATCTATGTGACTCTGATAGCAATGCTTTGGTCCAAAGGTATGTCAGTTATGCTTTTTCTTTTATTTTGGGAAAATTTTTCTCAAGACATGCATCAGATTTATACGAAATTTCGTTGGACATATGTCGTACTATTGAAAATGTCATGGTGATTTAGGTATGGGGCTTCAGTGTTACGAGTGCACGCATTCTCCGACTTTGAACCCAAATAACACCGAAGCTAGTTGTTATGGCCCTTCTATCAACTCAAACTACTCCATCGCATGCAATGGAAGTAATTCATTCTGCGTGACGAGAGTTTTATCCGGGGCAGGTAAATATTTTGTACAACAAAGTGATTGCAGAGAAATAATATGATCTTTCCGGAAGATAACAACAACAAAATTATCGTACGAAAGTGTGGAATACAAGTAAGTGGTTGCGTGGAAGGGAATGGAGTTGGGAAGTGGTGTTATTACTCCTGTGGTATAGGTATGAAAATGTAAACATATATCTATGGAATTTTTCGTTAATCTGAATGTTTTTGTCAGATCTGTGCAACACTGGAAACGGATCAATTAAATTCCGCCTCAAACAAACATTCATTGTCGTTCCAGTGTTAATATTTTTGATGCTTTTTGTTTGAAAATAAGGGATAAAACCGTGTGACGTCCGTCGCCAGATGATTGGACATTTTATGAATTGCTTCAAAGTTATGTCCATGTCATTTCATTATTTTTCGGTGATATTGACTGATGTATTATCACGTTGTTAATAAATGATGGTTAGTAAATGCATCCAACAACTGCGGAATGGACTGTTTACCGTGTATAATGTTTCTGTTGCTGCCAGTCATATTGTAATTTAATAGTCTGTTCTTCTGGCACAATAAAAACGGAACTTGATTAACCGACGTTTCGTCTGTTATCCAACAAGGCTTCCTCAGGGTAATGGTTGTTTACCTTGTATTAACCAACACTCTTTTTTTTTCATCTATAAGTTACCGACACATCATTAATTACGGGATATCCTCAAAGGATGATAAACCGAAGAAATCACACCCTTTGTCACCTTCTGATTTCGCAAAAAGGCACTCATGCAGAACAAGAAAAGAAATAATGCTTAATCAATACTTTTTACCCATTTTCTCCAATCTATCGACCCGGGGATCGATGTCTGAGGCTTGACTCGGTTAACAAACAAACACCAGAAAACCCGTTCGATTTTGCATTTGTGTACAACAGCCCTGAATACCATATCGCGAACGCTATTATGTTCATCATAGCGTGTAATTTGTTGTCAACACAATGGGCTTTCAGAACGGCCATTACGGTAAAATTGAAATTCATTGATTAAGAGCAAATAATGAAGTATCCGCGCCAATTGGCATCCGCGTTAAACCTTATTTGCAGGTGTGCACTACAGCAACAATAACTCAATTACCTTTTCGTGTGCTGGGAATAGAAGCAATGGACGTCGCACAGTCTCCATTATGGTGCTCATATCCGTTGCCCTGTCAACCGTTAGTGGCCTTGTTACCTTTTAGATGATATCTTATTGGTTTCATACAGCATGCAGCTTTCTTCTAGCAAAGCATTAGCTTTAATTATGTAGTTACATTATAATTATGTAGTACAAATTGCAACAAGACAGGTTATATTTGTCACTTTCGAAGGTAAAAAATATCTATTACGAAAGTGACACATAAACTACCCTGTTGCAATTTTATTGTTTCTGAATTGCAAAGACATGTTGAAAAAAATAAATCAAGTACGCAATTGTTAAAGTGGTGTTGTCTGTCTCGATATTTGTGGAGTAAACATTCACACATGCATTTGCCAGTTACATGTCGTTCGCTGTACCAACCGTTGGGGTGGATCTTTGCAGTCATTTGATGTTGTATCTTTGTTTTGCTTTGGTCTGATTTCTAGAAGCAAATAAAATGTGCCCTGTGTGTGAATCTATACCTGAAGCACACATCCACTGCAATACTGACTTAAGAAACAATTCCCCCTAACAAAATGGAATTCATTAAAAAAAGATTGCTAAGCCTTAGCTGGTGTTTGCAGTATTTATGGCAGACGAAACGTTGGTTTCCAATAAACACGTTAGAAACTAAGTTCCAGAAGAGCAATTCTGATTAATTAGTATGACTGGCAACAAAAATAGCAGTATAGTATTTTTACCATTCATTAGTATTATAGCGCAAGATCATGTAAGCTTTTTTTATTATGCACAACACCAGAAATTATAAAGGGATAAGTGACCGCTCCATTGCCTGTGGAGGGTTTTAAAGAGTATTCATTGTTTGAAAAGAAAAGGAATTCAAATTTAATGAAACGATACTGATGCAGATGTGACGAACTATTATCTCATGTTTAAGTTTGAAAAACACAGAAATTGGGTGGTCAGTTTTCTTGCTGCAAACCATACGGTTTCCAATCTGTGAGGGTAAGATCAGCAGCTTGTACATGGAAGATATAAGTAATATGGCGCAATACGGGGCGTTTATTGGTATGTATAAAATACGTTGCGCTAAACAAATACAACTTTCTAATACAAAGTTTTTGAGGAATTAAAAATAAATACTCGTCCCAGTTGATAAAACTCCAATTTATCGTAATTCTTTTGCATTCCAATACAGCAAAACACAAACATGCCACGACGAACCTCTGCAGTGTATCTTATTATAACGATAATCCACAGCGTTATAAATTACGCTTAGGTATTGCCTTCGCTTGCAACATGCTGAGGCAAGCAAAGCTCATTTTCATGTCAGTTACAAGTTATGTGGTTAGCACGTTTATCGTAACATCAAATAATTTATAATCAATTTAAATTTGACGGGCGTCTAATAAAACGAACTTAATTTTTTTCCACAAACAACTTCATCAAGCGCCGGTGAAGTTCAATAGTACTTGTGAAGGCAAACAAGTATTATTAACAGGGCAGAACACCAGTCACCTGCTGGTTTGTCGCTGGTAAAAAGAGCATACAAATTGAGTTATGAAGTCAAACTACTAGAAAATGTATTGTTTTTACAGCTGCCAGTCACGTTAATCAACATTCAAATTATTTTGTGTGTAGCCCAAGTTAGTTTTAGTTCCCATGCCAATCTGCTTGACGTTTATGTTCAGATTACCCTGCAAAATAAAAGCGTAATTAAAACAACGTTTGTTTTACGGCTACATTATGCAACGCTAGCGTGCGAAAATAAGCAAGCTGCAATATAAAAAAGCAAATTTACTTATGCAGTATTTCAGTTACTATACCAGATATTGGAGAATAATCTGCAGTGTGAATGTGCATTTTTTTGATATTGTTAGTCTGATCATTCACTGTATAATTTGTTTAGATCAGGAAATACACTATAACTGCCTCTCGACCAAACTTATTAATCCACTAGGGTGCGGTATTGACCCATGTGAATTACAGCCGACAACAAAAACTTAAAAAAGTGTAAAAGGAACTCGAATGTGGCACAGAAACGAAATACCTGGGTAACTTTCCAGTCATAACGAAGAGATATTTGAAAAAATACCTCGATTATTCAAGGCGATGAACAAGCTTCTGATGATATGTCTACTTGTTGCAAGTTTTGCTACAGATGTTATGTCACGCATAAGGATATCGTATAGACCTAGAGTCCGAATTACCCAAGTACGACCGGTGATACAAACCAAACGAGGTAATTCTTGTTTCTTAGGTTTATTGTCGTTTATTTCGACTGTTTGTTCAAAACTAGACAACAATCTGCACAAATAACAACTAACACTACATAATGTTACTAATCTGTAATGCAGATCAATGTAAACGGTTTTAGATTTCAAGTGGTTGGAATTACCTGCCGTAACACCAAGTTACCGCGAGTGCGGGATTGCTCGCCTGTGTGGTGCAGTCAGATAGAGATAAACTAATTTAAACATTTTGTATGTGCTACCAGGATACTGCTACGAATGTGTCTATCCCCAAAACGAGGGTTGCAAAGGACCAACAATCGATGAGGCTTTTTCTAAAAAGTGTTTCTCGGATGATGCAAGATGTACGGTCACCAAACATTCGGGCAAGTTTCGAAGTTTAAAGTTGTGTGATTTCACCATTAGTTATTCATCCCACATTTTAAACTAGAAAACCTGTTGTAATTATATTTTGCGTAGTTCCTGTTGTTTTGAAAGTGTAAGAGTTAATTCAGGGGACTTCACGCTTAGCCTGTGAAAGAGAGGGCTTGACGTAAGAAATTGCATTTGTCGCCTTTGTGAACCATCACTCCACTCCCGGTAAGCCCCGGGGCCAGGCTGTAGGTGGCATACAAATGTTGGTATGGATTTCCCACAGTTTGTTTGGTCTGGTAACGCTATTTTTATCTGGCTCTGCGGCCCTCTGGTTGAGGAATGCGGCTTTGGGGTAAAACTGTTCTATGTTACATATTTACATTGATTGCTTTGTGATTTCTTAACTTAACTTCACAAGATAATTGTTGATTTTCAGGAGATGAGGAACAAATAATACGAGCATGCGTTCCTTCCTCTGTGACTTTGGGATGTCAGGAATCATCAAATGGAATAGTCAACACAACAGTCTGCAATTGTCACCCTGGTAAGTCGTGTAATGCAGACATTGTCATGTATCCCACATTTACAATAGGATTTGTTCAGTGGTGGGATTCAGCACCGGTTCGTGCAAACCGGTTGTTAGAATTTCAATGATCTTCCGAACCGTTTGTTCCGGTTAAGCGTACGTTTAGGCCTATGTTAAAAATATGCTATTAATATCCCAAATAATTATAACAACTTTACAACCTGGAAGCAAGTGTGTTTGCAACGCATTGTTCATTGTATTTCGTGTTTCAAATCGGTCGTATAAAAGGATCCATTCATACATCGGCCCCTGGTCACTTTAACCGACTGTTAAAGATTTGAATTCCAACACTAATCTTACTGATTAAGCAATTTCGGTGTTACTTAGAAGTAGGCAAACTAATCATGTCAAACGTGTACCTCATGCGACCTTGCTTCTTTACGATTTGGTCAATATTTTAAAGCTGTTCAAAATAAAAGTCCTTATCCGGCCGTAATGCTTTTAGAATACATTATTTGTTATCAGACAACTGCAACAGGGCAGAACAAAAGGTCTTCCTCTACAAAACGAATCTTCTCGTGGTCACCGTGGCAACTGTTCTTGGTCTCATCCACTTTTAGAAACTCCAGAAGTTTGTATCATCAAGTTGAATGAAGTTTCTGTAGCTCAGCTTTGTATACACGCTGTGTTTTCTTATTAGATCGTTGTGTATATGCTTTGTTGTACGCCTGATGGATGTTCTTTGCTGGCACAATTAAAATACACTTTCACCCTATAGGAGGTACTTGATACTAATAAGCACAATTGTAACCAAACCTTGAATAGGGGTGTTATGAGGCGTTTCTTGTTAATGTGTGTAAGTATTCAACAACGCGTAACGTCCCTATTCCTGTTCCTTCCCTTATGGTCCCATAAAATTATTTCGGCTCATTTTGAATGTTAGATGTTTACCAATTTTGCATATGCGTATGAAAACCTTTGACTCTGTCCATATCACATGTGTTTTTAGGTGTACATAAATTTACAATACCGATTAGCAAACGGTGTGAAAATATTGTGAAAGAAAGCTAAAAGACTAAACCGAAATTTACTACAACCTTAGCTCTTTCGGTATTCAGTATAGTAGTGGTCCTATTAACAGAAAATAATACTATTTGCACCTGGGGAATGCCGTCAATAGCATATTAGTGTAACGCATTGCTGATGAAAGGAAAATTGCGCTACCTCTTTTGGGCTTTTAATTGGCTTTTAGTTGAATTTTCGCGTCACGGATAAATTGTGATAAATAGATCAAGCGGGTTTTTCCTCTGCTACAACCTTTAACCAACGGACCCAACCAGTGTTCATAACCACATAACCGTGCAATGCTTTTAGGCAGGTAACGTTGAACCAACTTCCATTTCTGCACGCGCAAAGGCGTGTTAGTTTTTCAAGACTCTTCCGAATTCTGACTAAGCATACCAAAAGCACAACAAGTTTTGTAGAATACCTACCTGAAATTCTAAACAATTTCGCCTACCGAAACCAGATCAGTGACAAAAACACGCGCCACATTCCATTATTTCCTTACGAATCACTCAATCATGCGGAACAGTTATGCGCAGTGTTTCATCGATCGGAATTGATTTTCAAGCAATTTCTTGCTTTATTGCGGTTAAACCCGGGTTTAGGTGTCACGATTTTTATAATTCTGTTTTTAGTTCGTTTGGTTTCACTTTTTTTACATACCTATATTGTTTAGGGATTCGATATTATATTGTTTAGGGATTCGATATTATATTGTTTAGGGATTCGATATTATATTGTGTAGGGATTTGATAGAGGTTTGTTGGCCAAATGAATTTTATGCATCCTGCTTTGCATATTTCCAACATCCACTGCAAATTTGATTCGCATCGGTTCACTTGGATCATTCAAACAAGAATCACTAGTTTTTACAATTAACTTCGTCGTTACTTGAAGAATCAGGACAAGAAGCAAGCTCATTACGATTAACATCCTCAACCTTGTAAAGTTGATATAATGCAATTTAGTACGTTTAGCGTTTCGTCACTTGTTTCTCTTGTGAAGAAAACAGCAGCAAGGGTACTTTATTGGCATCTAAAGTTTAAAAGTAATTAAACGAAATTAAAATTCCTTCGAAAACAAAGTCCAGAATGCCGCTATGACGTTCAATAGACGTTTTGAAGGTTCAAGTATAAGGTTTCAGCGTTGCGCAGCTCTACCTGACTGGGTTAACCATAATAATTTAATTAGGAGTATGTCACTTGCAACAAATATTATAAATCCACATAATAACTTTTTTTATTGATGATATCAAAAATAGTTTTGGAGTTTTAGCATATGTAACTTACAAACTTTCAAATTTGAGTCCGGGAGCTCGAGCCATTTATTAAACAAAGATGATAGCGATTCGTCCAAGGGAACCAGAGCACGAAAAGAAACGGTGAGTTTAAAGAGATGGTGTTGGGTGGACACCAACTGCAACAAAAAATGAAAACCTCAACTAGCCAAAAAACTTGTGGCGCTATTGCTCCAACTTTGTACCAATGAAGCAAAGTACTGATATTCTCATCGTTGGTGGTGTTGTTTCTCGGCCACATCCATTGAGATCAAGGTCATAGTTCATTTGTATGCCGGTCGTGTTTCTTTGGCCACGTCGATTGAGATCATCATGTGTTTGTCTTTCGGTTTCAATTGTGGTTGGTCGTGTGATAAGTAGTATGATACCTTTGCAAGTTGTTGAGTAGAAATACACATAAAACAAACATAATTGCAATCATATGCGCTTCGTACCTGAAAGCATGTGAGATCGTCAAACAAAGCCCTTATTGGTAATTGATTGTATAAATGCCATAAATTATTGGTCAGCTTGTGTGATGTATTCGCTTAGACGCGCGAGTAAATGTTTTGGGCTTGCGAAATGGTACCTAGTGGCACAGCGTGGTGTTCATGTGAAATAAAATTAATCTCAAATCCCTTTATTCATAGAATTTGTGCTGACCGTACTTCCAGCGCAGTCTTGCAACTTTTCAGTGCACGCCCGCATAACACTCTCAAGCCCAGTGCCCTTCTCCCCCGCAGCATTGCAATTATCACGTGACTGCCCGATTTTACAGCCATAGGTTCCCCAGTCTGACCATTCTATCTATATTACATTGGTTCCATGCTATTCTATTCTGTACTATTCTATACTAATTATTTCAATGCTGAACTATTTATTTGAGCCTCATCGGGCTTTGGCAGTCTACGGGATTCTATTCTGATTAAACTGACTGTAAGTGAATCCAGCAGAAATGCAGTGTGACAGACTTAAGACTCAATTTAACCCTGCACCTTCAAATCGCAATTAAATATGTCATAATTTTGTTGATTGTCCTTAAATCTTCACCTTTCGTGTATTTACTCTACAAACTCTGATTTCCTTATGTAAGCTTAGATATAAGCAACCTTTCCAGTTTAATAGATGACAGCACTCGTTTTGACTGTAGCTTATTAACAAACATCGTAAAGTAACGATCCAGCATAATTTATTGCCTTGTTTTGCAGCGTGCGTTCCACGTCTTTGTTTGCTCACCCGAGAGTACGTAATTAAAATATTACTGGAAACACTCAACCGTTACACATTGATCACAAACGGTAGAATTAGGCAAACACGTAAGTGAGCAGCATGTCAATACACGTCTTGAAATATTGCTAAACGATAACAGATGGCTGCTAGAAATAATGATTAACAATCTGAGTTGCCTTGAAAGATGTTTTACCAACACTTCAAAATTCACATATCGGACAAGTTCGTTTACCATTATATGTTCGTCTTCAACTTCGAAATTGCAAGGAAGTTCTGAACATATAGGTAGTGTTGAAATATGACAAAGAGATTTTGCGGATTTACATGTATTGGGTGGCATGTTCTTGACATTTTGAATAGAGTAACATAATTAACAATATGGTTTTCAGAACATTTTTTTGGAACCAATACCACAAAATCTAGACAAGGGAAATACTAATGACTTGTCAACTTGGCTGTGTTGACATTATCACTTTCCCGTCCGGCTGGTATCGCGAAGGAGGAAAAATATTTACAAAGAGTGTTTACCTCCAAACCGTTATCCACATAGTTACCAAGAAAATCAAAACGGTCTTATTTGGGATGTAGTTCAAGCCATGACTTTTACAATCACTCACCTATTTCATATTTCCTGGCATTCTCGAGTCAACAAAACCCGTAGGGACGATTCTGTCCAAGTATGACGAAAGCATTGTACTTTCCAGTGTAGGCTACAACAAACGCAGCACGAAATACCAACTTTAAATGTTGTTATTACCGCAAGACTTAATTCATGTTAGAACTACTTGCTTCTTTTGATATATTTATTTTTTCAGCAGCAGGTTCAAATAATTTTTCAAATTAGTCTTGTACTATCGTCTGTTGAATGATGAACTGGATATTTCTTGTGATGGTTTTTACCTCGATACTATCTGCAAGTAGGTCTTCAAAAAATAAACGACTACAGAACACTTTGCACCGTTCGATCTATTTGAGGTTGATCCAATTCAAAAATGAAAGTTTATTTATTTAAAAATAGGTGGTTGTTTGTATATCAAGTTAGCAACGAATTTATTCGATGTAAATTTTTAGAAGACATAACCGCACAACAACAACCGGATACAAAAATATCAATCAAACTGAAATCATACTCCACTTATTTTCGATAAACTTTCACATATGCCCGATAAAGTTAGTGTTAGAGTGTGCCAGTAATGTGCATTGATATACTTTTATGCATCCTGTTTGTTTCCTTTAGGCCATTGTCTTCAGTGCTACCGTTGCCTTTATTTGACCAACCCAAGAATTACCCCTGAATCCGAAGACTGTTTGGGACCAAATGTGATATCATCGCACAATACAAACTGTTCCTCAACCGAAACTTACTGCGTTACACAAGTTCTCGATGGAACAGGTATGTTGAAAGTAGCATTTGTAATTTTCCTGCTGTGGTACGTTTTCAGGTATATCTTCAAACACCATTCAAAAATTCCACACTAAAGCCAGTATACGTATTTTTAACTACTCAGTTGACAGTATAGAATACCAGTTATATTAATTTGTAGATATTAATGGAACCAAAGGTTTGGTCATTGTACGTACTTGCCAGCAGTATAAAATAACTGGGTGTGTGGACTCAACGTCTCGTGGATATACGGGAACAATGTGCTATTATTCCTGTAACACAGGTAACGTAAAGCTTTTTATTATAAAAAAATTAGAACTAACTCCAATCCCTGTTTTGTAGATCTTTGTAATACCACCAACAAGTCGGGCAAGATTCTTCTTTTTCCTGTTATTTTCATTGTCTTGTGTATGATGTGGCTTTTCAGCCAAATATAGCACTGAGGCACAAGCACAATCAACCATGTTACAATTATAATGTGCTAATCAGTCTTTCGTCTTTTTTAGTCATTGTTCCAAAACCAATAATAAACTCGCCGTATGTAGATATAGCTTCGTGTGTAGATTTAATATTGACCGTTTTGTATTACAACCGATTTAAGAATAAAACATATATGACAAATTGTTGCAACTACAAACCCTGCTGTGGAGTTTGGTAAGTTAAAATTAAGGCAGACATTCTCCCTTTGGCCGACTTAACGAGCCGAATTATTTATCAACTGTGGCAAACAACAAACATCTTCCAATTAATATAATAATGTTTATCACATACCGATATTGACCTCCATGTTATCGTAAACTTGTCAGAGGTGACGTTTCGGCAAGTTATTTACTTATGGTACTACAAGGTTTTGAGAAATAACTCGTTTTGTATGCCTTTAATAACACGCGGAAACCGCAACAAGATATTGGTGTTTACCCAAAATGTCATGGTACAACTTGTGCTGATAACAATTTTAAAGGTACCTTGCTTCCTTTAAAAAAAACATCGATTGATGCTCAAAATTTGGCAAATTAATGTTTTAAAATAATAACTTACGTTTTCAAAGACAAATAATGTTTTATTAGCAATTCCTGCGCGTATTCCTAGGTCGTTTGTTTGACGTTGTTCATGGTAAATATATTTTGCCTATATTTACAGGCATTATGGGTATCGCTTATTCAAACAGAATGTTTTCTTAGAGTGTACTATATTTAGCTTGAAACACCTTGGCGGCCATGACAACAGCGACGTTAATCACAGCAGAGGTGAAATGAAACATACAGCAGTACCAAACACGTGGGCAACACACTCAACAAAACAAATATTTGTCCAACCACTTGTGGGGCTACCTCCTGTGATCTTTCTAGATCTCTTTCTGCAATGGACGTGTAGAGAGCTCTTGTTAGCACACGAAAAGTCAAGCTGTTGAAATGATTTGTGAACAGATGTGTGGTGTAAACACTTTTTTTAAGTATAGAAATCTTATATCCTGGCCTGTCAATTTGAATTGTTGGATCTTCAAATAAAAATAACAGCACAAGTAAAGTTTCTGATCTTTCAATCTTAAGCATTCTTTTTGGCAATAACGTGTTTTTTGGCGGCTACGGAAGAGAATATTTGTTGTATTTTGGGATTACAGGTGGAGTCGACATGACCGCTATCCAACATAGTATAGGCCATGGCGCTTGTAAAGGCGATGAAATGGTGTTCTATCATTTTTGCAAGAATTTCAAACTAATCACGTTAACAACAAGCTTAAACACGATCATTTGTTTACCTTGCAGTTTATCTTTTATCTTAAAAATTTGACTGGTCAACATATATGCTTCTACGTCACCATCATACAAAACCTATTAATCTTTCGCCGTGTGGCAACTCTGATATTACTGGAATGGAAACATTTTACGCATTGAAAAACCTCGTTTCCAGGATAATATTTGTTTTTTACTGAATATCCCGACACAAAACTTATTAAACCAGTGTTTCTCAAGGTACCACTGTTTTAATGTTAACTATTCACCGACACTTATAAACTTTACACGAACACTTTCGGGGATTCGCAGAAGGTTGGGAAACCCTGATTATAGCACCAAGAATTTGTCTTTAAAAAAAAACGGGTACAAATGACTCACGGACACCTACCGCATGCTACTTGTGGTTGGGTTACCCCTAATCTATGGCAAACGAGACTGGTCGATTTCAAACCCTGGTAATATTCATAGAAAGAGCAAAAACAACCAGGAATACCCAGCAAAATATGATGTTAGTTCAATGCAGACATGGTAATGATTTCCTTTACATCAGCGTAGTCCAAAAATATTTTGCATCACAATAACTCTGTTTGCTTTTACCTGCCTGATGATAAGGCACTTGGACGGTGTACGATGGCAAGTTCGTGTGCGTTCGGTGTATTGCCGCAAGTTAATAAACGATCAATGTTTTTGCACAAAAGCATTATGCGGTGCTTTTACCACGTTCAAAGGTAGGAGCTTGACATTTCTTTGGACTGCTTTCACGCTCAGGTATTAATTTACTGAAACCGAACCGCAGAAAGGCTGACACTAGGTTTATCTCAGCATGACGGCGATAAGCATATTTACGGATAAGTTCGTAATTCGTCAGAAGCTTGACATAAAGCGACATCTCTGACTCTCGCAAAAAGCGAATGCACTTTGGAATCTCGGTCACCACGTGTTTCTAGAAACTTCTTAGATGTAAATAAGCTGGATTTCAGAGAAATCCTCTTGTGGCACGAGCGGTGTACAAAATTTCACCTTAAATCTCTGCACACCACTGTGACAATAGTTTGGCACACATAACTTGCCCGAACCAGTCAACGTCCAATCTCTACAATTCGTGGTGTGGGGAATCTGTTTATGGTAAATAAATAAATGGGCTTATACGTAGCCTACACAGCTTGCCGTTCTTGTCGGGTATATAGCAATGCGCATGAATATAATTGTAAACCAAAGGAAAGTGACTTTTAATTGCAAGTTTTCAAATGCAAACTCACTAGAACAAAATTAAATCTTTGCGAAGCATCAAGAAGTACATACAACATACGCGCACGCTTACAAAAACTCCAGGTGCATTTTGCATTGGAGAAAAATCGATTAAGAAATTAAAGGTATATTTGTCACTATAATCTTCCGTCTGCAGTAATTCGTACCGTCTACCACGCGAACCTCAAAACAGAAAGTAATGTGATCGCGAGGATTGCAGGAGCGAAACGAGACTTGCTCGATCCGTTGCCGGTGTTGCAGAGATCTGTAAATTTTGTTAAGACAGCTTTTAAACCGTGCAAGTACATGGTGAAAGCGTTTGAAAAATTATCGGAAACAAATGGTATGTGTAAAAGACGAAGTTGTTTTGTGGAGTGCAGTTGTGTTATTCTGCGCCAAGGCAGGTTGTGTGTATGTACACAGAGTATTGCGTCGAAAGGTAAATCACACAAACATCGTATATGATTATAATTTCAAGCCGCTTAAGTTGACCCGTATCACTACGAGAGGCCACAAGTGATTTCTCTCTGAAGTGTGATGATTAAACCACGAAAACAATACCTGTATTGCATGAGTATATGCACTGCATTCCAGTAATTCCAACCCAACTTCCCTGAGCACAGCCGCTTGCACCAAATCCACACCCACGTGAAATAGATATATCCTCATTTCCTTTCGTATCTAAAGAATAAAAATCCTTTGATGCGTTTTAAGACGATGCTATTTTTATCTAAACTTGCAATGGTTCCAAAACGCTTTAGAAAAATATATGTGTAAAGCTAATGTCTCACCACTTCCAGTTGTAACAAATGTCTGGCAATGAGTTTCGCCTCTATGGCATGGATAAGCGAAGAAGGAGTTAACATTGGGGCCAAGGCAACTTTCGTCCATGTAATAGCTTAGACTTGGATTGGAGAAACGAATACATGAATAGCATCGACGCCCATAACCTTCATAAACACATGTCAACTTTAATGTAAAACACACGAAGTTGCCGAAACACAACTTACCTCCAGACAAAAACACTGTAAAGATTAGAATATACCTCAGATCCATGCAAAACAGTACAGTAATTATTTTCCTTTTAAAAACATAAAAACAATTACCTTTGCCTTCGATAAAAGATGAAAATTAACAAACTGTCACAGAAAGGCGATGAAATGGTGTTCTATCATTTTTGCAAGAATTTCAAACTAATCACGTTAACAACAAGCTTAAACACGATCATTTGTTTACCTTGCAGTTTATCTTTAACAAAATTCAAGCGTGAAAATTGAAAAAGACCACCTCGTCTGTGGTTTATTGCGATCAACGTGCTTGGGAGGGATTTATCTTCAAAATTTGACAGGTCAACATATATGCTTCTACGTCACCATCATAAAAAAAACGATTAATATTTCGCCGTGTGGCAACTCTGATATTACTGGAATGGAAACATTTTACGCATTGAAAAACCTCGTTTCCAGGAATTCTGTCAATTTTTAACGAAGGTGTCCAGGATATTCATTGATGTAGTAGCCATGGGTTGTTTCACTTTCACTTTAAATGCTAATACACGGAAACATGGATAATATTTGTTTGCTTACTGAAAAAGGCGAAAATATCGCGACACAAAAATTATTAAACCAGTGTTTCTCAAGGTACCACTGTTTTAATGTTAACTATTCACCGACACTTATAAACTTTACACGAACACTTTCGGGGATTCGCAGAAGGTTGGGAAACCCTGATTATAGCACCAAGAATTTGTCTTTTAAAAAAAACGGGTACAAATGACTCACGGACACCTACCGCATGCTACTTGTGGTTGGGTTACCCCTAATCTATGGCAAACGAGACTGGTCGATTTCAAACCCCGGTAATATTCATAGAAAGAGCAAAAACAACCAGGAATACCCAGTAGAATATGATGTTAGTTCAATGCAGACATGGTAATGATTTCCTTTACATCAGCGTAGTCCAAAAATATTTTGCATCACAATACCTCTGTTTGCTATAACCTGCCTGATGATAAGGCACTTGGACGGTGTACGTTGGCAAGTTCGTGTGCGTTCGGTGTTTTGCCGCCAGTTAATGAACAATCAATGTTTTTGCACAAAAGTATTATACGGTGCTTTTACCACGTCAAAAGGTAGGAGCTTGACATTTCTTTGGACTGCTTTCACGCTCAGGTATTAATTTACTGAAACCAAACCGCAGAAAGGCTGGTTTATCTTAGCCTGACTGCGATAAGCATATTTGCGAGACCACTCGAAATTTTAAGATAAATGTGTAATTCGTCCGAGGTTTGACACAGAGCGACATCTCTGACTGGCAAAAGGCGAATGCACTTTGGAATCGCGGTCACCACGTGTTTCTTGAAACTTCTCAGATGTAATTAAGCTTGATTTCAGAGAAATCCTCACGTGGCACGGGCGGTGTACAAAATTTCACCTCGAATATCTGCACACCACTGTGACAGTAGTTTGGCACACATAACTTGCCCGAACCATCTCAACGGTGTGGGGAATCCGTTTGTGGTAATATAAATTGTTCTTGTCGGGTATATAGCAATGCGCATGAATGTAATTGCAAATCAAAGGAAAGTGACTTTTAATTGCAAATTTTTAAATGCAAACTCACTAGAAAACAATTAAATCTTTGCGAAGCATCAAGAAGTACACACAACATACGCGTACGCTTACAAAAACTCCAGGTGCATTTTGCATTGGAGAAAAATCGATTAGGAAATTAAAGGTATATTTGTCACTATAATCTTCCGTCTGCAGTAATTCGTACAGTCTACCACGCGAACCTCAAAACAGAAAGTAACGTGATCGCGAGGATTGCAGGAGCGAAACGAGACTTGCTCGATCCGTTGCCGGTGTTGCAGAGATCTGTAAATTTTATTAAGACAGCTTTGAAACCGTGCAAGTACATGGTGAAAACGTTCGAAACATTATCGGAAACAAATGGTATGTGTAAAAGACGAAGTTGTTTTGTGGAGTGCAGTTGTGTTATTCTGCGCCAAGGCAGGTTGTGTGTATGTACACGGAGTGATGCGTCGAAAGGTAAATCACACAAACATCGTATATGATTATAATTTCAAGCCGCTTAAGCTGTCCCGTGTCACTACAAGAGGCCACAAGTGATTTCTCTCTGAAGTGTGATGATTAAACCACGAAAACATTACCTGTATTGCATGAGTATATGCACCGCATTCCAGTAACTCCAGCCCAACTTCCCTGAGCACAGCCGCTTACACCATATCCACACTCACGGGAAATAGTTGTATCCTCATTTCCTTGTATATCTAAAGAATAAAAATCCTTTTATGCGTTTTAAGACGATGCTATTTTTATGTAAACTTGCAATGGCTCCAAAACGCTTTAGAAAAATATATATGTAAAGCTAATGTCTCACCACTTCCAGTTGTAACAAATGTCATGCAATGAGTTTGGCAACTATTGCATGGATAAGCGGAGGAGTTAACATTGGGGCCGAGGCAACTTTCGTCCGAGTAATAGCTTTGGCTTGGCATTGTCGAATATGTACATGAATAGCATCGACGCCCATAACCTTCATAAACACATGTCAACTTTAATGTAAAACACACGAAGTTGCCGAAACACAACTTACCTCCAGACAAAAACACTGTAAAGATTAGAATATGCCTCAGATCCATGCTAAACAGTACAGTAATTATTTTCCTTTTAAAAACATAAAAACAATTACCTTTGCCTTCGATAAAAGATGAAAATTAACAAACTGTCACAGAAAATATTTTTCGCATTCTGAGTTATATATCGTCAAAAGCAAAATGATCTCAGTTAACATCGGGACATATTTCCGCTTGAGCTTGGTATTAGATCGTGGCTTTCATGGTGATTCCATGGTGACCCTAGCACAAATCAGATACAACCAATTTTATGTTGTTTAAAACTTGGCAAGTTTTTTTGGAATACAAGTAGAAATTACAAAATAATTTACCGTCTTAAAATGACCATGGCCAGTCCTATTTTATGATAAAATTATTTGTTTTTGACGTAGCAATAAGGTTACAATGTAAACTGTATACCAATACCATGCTCACTGGCACAGTGCAAAGTCTGGTATCATTAGAGTTAGCTTTAATGTTGGCTCCAGAAAACTTTATGGGTAAACTTACGAGATAGATAAGCACACAAATCTGGAGCCAAACCTTTCCGTAACTTCACAAACGGTCGTTTAATGTCCTGGTTCTAACTTCAAACAAAATTATTACCGCAAATACTTAACGCTAAGCAAAAATAACCACAGAAGCAGTGCCAGAAAAATAAAATACAATTTTTCTTTTTCAGTTTGACAAATGACCTAAGAGTATTTAGGCGACCCAATACAATCTGTTTCAGCATATTACTCAAAATTTGTAAAGAGCGAACATATATGTCCTTGGGAAGCTATGTATATGCTGAATTTAATTTTAGTCATGACCCTTGAGCCAAAATATTTCCTACTTATAAACTCATAGGACTAATAAATTAGCTTTCCTGTTCGAAGATGCCAAAACAAAACAACAAAATGCAAGTTTTTACACAAAATTATCAAAACCTCTTGTACTTTTATTATTGACCACGCCCAAGTGTCGCGACATCAAACAACTGTGACAACTGTGTCGTTGCTTTGCCTTTTCCAATGTGGAAGTAATCATGACGTGTTATCCATCGTGTCACTTTGTGTCACGAGTCACATGAATTTGTCGGGCACGAATTCGAAGTTTGAGGCTTCGTACAACACAGTGCCAATATTTTGCCAAACCGATGACGAAATTGTCTCGAACGGACAAACTAATCTTTACATTGGAAGGTTCAAACTATGCACACGTTATGCACTCCAACCATTCGACTAAAAATGTTTTAAACGTCGCACTTCATTTGTTCCTACGTTTCACTGATTCGCGGCAATTGTGCTGGACTTTGAAGTAATGCCTGATGCAATTCAGGTTTGAAACCATTGCTAAGCCGGACAGAGTAAGTGGATTGGTTGCTATCGCTTCCAACTATTTGAAAGTCCCATGACGGGCCAAGCTGTTGCCGATTTGTTAACTTCTGTAAAAAATTCATTTCCGCAGATTTCTTAGAAGAATGGTTTTGAATCAAGCACCAACGATACAGAGAGCGCGTTGAATAGCACCCCCACTCATTTTAACCATGAGTCGCCACTATTCATGTTGAATGGTAGTATTTTAATATCATACACTAAAACAAGTTAAAAGTTCCGATTGAAACGCGGATAAAAACAGCAAATTAGAAAAATCAACAGCAATTCTGTGAGCTTATAGTAACGGCTAATTTAGGCTTTTCCTAATGTTGGGGAACTACAGGAGCATTGTGACGTCTCATTTACGGAACAGTTATTCACAACTGGTGGCGCTTTTGTGTGATTACGCTTGCTTTGTTGAATGTTTCGTTAAATCACTATTACATACCTATATTGTTTAGGGATTCGATATTATATTGTTTAGGGATTCGATATTATGTTGCTTAGGGATTCGATATTATGTTGTTTAGGGATTCGATGTTATATTGTTTAGGGATTCGATATTATATTGTTTAGGGATTCGATATTATGTTGTTTAGGGATTCGATATTATGTTGTTTAGGGATTCGATATTATATTGTTTAGGGATTCGTTATTATGTTGTTTAGGAATTCGATATTATATTGTTTAGGGATTCGATATTATATTGTGTAGGGATTTGATAGAGGTTTGTTGGCCAAATGAATTTTATGCATCCTGCTTTGCATATTTCCAACATCCACTGCAAATTTGATTCGCATCGGTTCACTTGGATTATTCAAATAAGAACCACTAGTTTTTACAATTAACTTCGTCGTTACTTGAAGAATCAGGACAAGAAGCAAGTTCATTACGATTAACATCCTCAACCTTGTAAAGTTGATATTGTGTCAAAATGCAATTTAGTACGTTTAGCGTTTCGTCACTTGTTTCTCTTGTAAAGAAAACAGCAGCAAGGGTATTTTGTTGGCATCTAAAGTTTAAAAGTAATTAAACGAAATTAAAATTCCTTCCAAAACAACGTCCAGCATGCCGCTATGACGCCCAATAGACGTTTTGAAGGTTCAAGTATAAGGTTTCAGCGTTGCGCAGCACTACCTAACTGGGTTAATCATAATAATTTAATTAGGAGTATGTCGCTTGCAACAATAATTATAAATCCACATAATAACTTTTTTTATTGATGATATCAAAAATACTTTTGGAGTTTTAGCATAATTAACTTACAAACTTTCAAATTTGAGTCCGGAAGCTCGAGCCATTTATTAAACAAAGATGATAGCGATTCATCCAAGGGAACTAGAGCACGAAAAGAAATGGTGAGGTTAAAGAGATGGTGTTGGGTGGACACCAACAGCAACAAAAAATGAAAAACTCAACTAGCCAAAAAAGAATTAAATTAATTATGTATTTATTGCGTTAAATGATTGGTTTGTTCAGTATATGAAGCACAAATTGGTCTTTTCTTGTATCCTCATTTTAAATATTGATTCAATTGATTCAATTACCACTTGCGGCGCTATTGCTCCAACTTTGTACCAATGAAGCAAAGTACTGATATTCTTATCGTTGGTTGGGATGTTTCTTGGCCACATCCATTCAGATCAAGGTCATAGTTCATTTGTATGCTGGTCGTGTTTCCTTGGCCACGTCGATTGATATCATCATGTGTTTGTCTTTGCTCGTGTGATGTGTTCGCTTAGATGCGCGAGTAAATGTTTTGGGCTTGCGAAATGGTACCTAGTGCTACAACGAGGCTCGACGTACATTGGCGTTGTGTTGATGTGAAAAAAAATTAATCTCGAATCCCTTTATTCATAGAATTTGTGCTGACCGTATTTCCAGCGCAGTCTAGCAACTTTTCAGTGCAGGCCCGCATAACACTCTCAAGCACAGTGTCTTTTCTCCCCCGCAGCATTGCAATTGTTACGTGACTGCCCGCTTTTACAACCTTAGGTTCCCCAGTCTGACCATTCCATCTATATTACATTTGGTTCCATGCTATTCTATACCGTAGTATTCTATACTAAATATTCCAATACTGAACTATTTATTTGTGCCTCATCGGGCTTTGGCAGGCTACGGGATTCTATTCTGATTAAACTGACTGCAGATTATTAACAAACATCGTAAAGTAACGATCCAGCATAATTTATTGCCTTGTTTTGCAGCTTGCGTCTTACTTCTGTGTTTCCTCACCCGAGAGTACGTAATTAAAATATTACTGAAAACACTCAACCGTTACACATTGATCACAAACGGTAGAGTTAGGCAAACACGTAAGTGAGCAGCATGTCATTTAATATCTTGAAATATTAACAAACAATGTCAGATGGCTGCTCGAAATTATGATTAACAATCTGAGTTGCCTTGAAAGATCTTTTACCATCACTTTAAAATTCACATATCAGACAAGTTCGTTTACCATTATATGTTAGTCTTCAACTTCGAAACTGCAAGGAAGTTCTGAACATATAGGTAGTGTTAAAATATGACAAAGAGATTTTGGAGAATTACATGTATTGGGTGGCATGTATTTGACATTTTAAATAGAATAACATAACTAACAATATAGTTTTCAGAACATTTTTTTGGAACCAAGGTATACCACAAAATCTAGACAAGGGAAATATTAATGACTTGTCAACTTGGCTGTGTTGAGAAAATCACTTTCCCGTATGGCTGGTATCGCGAAGAAGGACAAATATTTACAAAGAGGTTTTACCTCCAAACCGTTATCCACTGCAGAGGTGAAATAAAACATACAGCAGTATCACACACGTGGGCAACACCCTCAACAAAACAAATGTTTGTCCACGTTCGGAGAATCGCTAACCACTTGTGGGGCTACCTCCTGTGATCTTTCTAGATCTCTTTCTGCTAAGGACGTGTTGAGAGCTCAGGTCAACAAAAAAAATCAAGCTGTTTCGATTGTCGTCATGGCAGCAGCTAACGCCAAACTGTAGGACAAACTTAAATATTTCAAATGGAGCATCCACTTAATGGAGCTGTCAGATAGAGAGGTTACCGGTTGTAGCTGGCAAGTTGGGTCGTGTTCAGTGTGCTCATATCACACCGTTCGCCCACGCTTAAATCACGCGCAAACACCCACGTGTCAACTACCAACCACTCACAGCAGTAAAGCCTACACCTTAACCTGTTTGGGAAATCGTTACTTCGTTAAATAAATGGTTTACTTGAACCTCGGCCACGTAAAAGCGATAAAATGTTGTCCTAACATTTTGCAAGAATTTCAAACTGATCAAGATAACAACGAGTATAAAACACGATCATTTGTTCACCTTGCAGTTTATCTTTCACATAAATTTAAGCGTGAAAATGCAAAAGGACCACGTCGTCAGTGGTTTATTGCGATCAACGTGCTTGGGAGGGATTTATCTTCAAAATTTGACTGGTCAACATAAATGCTTCTACGTCACCATCATACGAAAAAAACGATTAATATTTTGCCGTGTGGCAACTCTGATATTACTGGAATGGAAACATGTTACCCATTGAAAAACCTCGTTTCCAAGAATTCTGTTAATTTTTAACAAAGGTGTCCAGGAATGCTAATACACCGAACCATGGATAATATTTGTTTGCTTACTGGACAAGGCGAAAATATCCCAACGCAAAATTATTAAACCAGTGGTTTTGAGCTTTTTCTGCCACTGTTTTAATGTTAACTATTCGCCAACACTTAAACTTTACAAAAACTTTACACGGACACTTTCGGGGATTCGCAGAAGGTTGGGAAACCCTGATTATAGCACCAAGAATTTGTCCTTTTAAAAAACCGGATACACATGACTCACGGACCGCTACCAAAATACCACTTGTGGTAGGTTACCCCTAATCTATGGCAAACGAGACTGGTCGATTTCAAACCCTGGTAATATTCATAGAAAGAGCAAAAACAACCAGGAATACCCAGTAGAATATGATGTTAGTTCAATGCAGACATGGTAATGATTTCCTTTACATCAGCGTAGTCCAAAAATATTTTGCATCACAATACCTCTGTTTGCTTATAACCTGCCTGATGATAAGGCACTTGGACGGTGTACGTTGGCAAGTTCGTGTGCGTTCGGTGTATTGCAGCAAGTTAATAAACGATCAATGTTTTTGCACAAACGTATTATACGGTGCTTTTACCATGTCTAAAGGTAGGAGCTTGACATTTCTTTGGACTGCTTTCACGCTCAGGTATTAATTTACTGAAACCGAACCGCGAAAAGGCTGACACTAGGTTTATCTCAGCATGACGGCGATAAGCATATTTACGGGACCACTCGAAATTTAAAGATAAGTTCGTAAATCGTCCGAAGCTTGACATAAAGCGACATCTCTGACTGGCAAAAGGCGAATGCACTTTGGAATCTCGGTCACCACGTGTTTCTAGAAACTTCTTAGATGCAAATAAGCTGGATTTCAGAGAAATCCTTACGTGGCACGGGCGGTGTACAAAATTTCACCTCGAATCTCTGCACACCAGCACTGTGACAGTAGTTTGGCACACATAACTTGCCCGAACCAGTCAACGTCCAATCTCAACAATTCGTGGTGTGGGGAATCCGTTTGTGGTAAGTATATAAATGGACTTACGTACACAGCTTGCCGTTCTTGTCGGGTATATAGCAATGCGCATAAATGTAATTGCAAATCAAAGGAAAGTAATTGCAAATCAGGGAAAAAAAAGTAACTTTTAATTGCAAATTTTTAAATGTAAACTCACTAGAAAACAATTAAATCTTTGCGAAGAATCAAGAAGTACACACAGCATACGCGTACGCTTACAAAAACTCCAGGTGCATTTTGAATTGGCGAAAAATCGATTGAGAAATTAAAGGTATATTTGTCACTATAATTTTCCGTCTGCAGTAATTCGTACAGTCTACCACGCGAACCTCAAAACAGAAAGTAATGTGATCGCGAGGATTGCAGGAGCGAAACGAGACTTGCTCGACCCGTTGCCGGTGTTGCAGAGATCTATAAAGTTTATTAAGACAGCTTTTAAACCGTGCAAGTACATGGTGAAAACGTTCGAAACATTATCGGAAACAAATGGTATGTGTAAAAGACGAAGTTGTTTTGTGGAGTGCAGTTGTGTTATTCTGCGCCAAGGCAATTTGTATGTGTATGTACACAGGGTGATGCTTCGAAAGGTAAATCACACAAACATCGTATATGATTATAATTTCAAGCCGCTTAAGCTGTCCCGTATCACTACGAGAGGCTACAAGTGATTTCTCTCTGAAGTGTGATGATTAAACCACGAAAACATTACCTGTATTGCATGAGTATATGCAATGCATTCCAGTAACTCCAGCCCCACTTCCCTGAGTACAGCCGCTTGCACCATATCCACACTCACGGGAAATAGTTGTATACTCATTTCCTTGTATAAGAATAAAAATCCTTTGATGCGTTTTAAGACGATGCTATTTTTATCTAAACTTGCAATGGCTCCAAAACGCTTAAGAAAAATATATGTGTAAAGCTAATGTCTCACCACTTCCAGTTGTAACAAATGTCTTGCAATGAGTTTCGCGAATACCGCACTGATAAGCGAAGGTTGAGTTAACATTGGGGCCGAGGCAACTTTCCTCCATGTAATAGCTTTGGCGTGGCATGGTCGAATATGTGCATGAATAGCATCGACGCCCAAAACCTTCATAAACACATGTCAACTTTACTGTAAAACACACGAAGTTGCCGAAACACAACTTACCTCCAGACAAAAACACTGTAAAGATTAGAATATGCCTCAGATCCATGCTAAACAGTACAGTAATTATTTTCCTTTTAAAAACATAAAAACAATTACCTTTGCCTTCGATAAAAGATGAAAATTAACAAACTGTCACAGAAAATATTTTTCGCATTCTGAGTTATATATCGTCAAAAGCAAAATGATTTCAGTTAACATCGGGACATATTTCCGCTTGAGCTTGGTATTAGATCGTGGCTTTCATGGTGATTCCATGGTGACCCTAGCACAAATCAGATACAACCAATTTTATGTTGTTTAAAACTTGGCAAGTTTTTTTGGAATACAAGTAGAAATTACAAAATAATTTACCGTCTTAAAATGACCATGGCCAGTCCTATTTTATGATAAAATTATTTGTTTTTGACGTAGCAATAAGGTTACAATGTAAACTGGATAACCAATACCATGCTCACTGGCACAGTGCAAAGTCTGGTATCATTAGAGTTAGCTTTAATGTTGGCTCCAGAAAACTTTATGGGTAAACTTACGAGATAGATAAGCACACAAATCTGGAGCCAAACCTTTCCGTAACTTCACAAACGGTCGTTTAATGTCCTGGTTCTAACTTCAAACAGAATTATTACCGCAAATACTTAACGCTAAGCAAAATTGACCACAGAAGCAGTGCCAGAAAAATAAAATACAATTTTTCTTTTTCAGTTTGACAAATGACCTAAGAGTATTTAGGCGACCCAATACAATCTCTTTCAGCATATTACTCAAAATTTGTAAAGAGCGAACATATATGTCCTTGGGAAGCTATGTATATGCTGAATTTAATTTTAGTCATGACCCTTGAGCCAAAATATTTCATACTTATAAACTCATAGGACTAATAAATTAGCTTTCCTGATTGAAGATGCCAAAACAAAACAACAAAATGCAAGTTTTTACACAAAATTATCAAAACCTCTTGTACTTTTATTATCGACCACGCCCAAGTGTCGCGACATCAAACAACTGTGACAACTGTGTCGTTGCTTTGCCTTTTCCAATGTGGAAGTAATCATGACGTGTTATCCATCGTGTCACTTTTTGTCACGAGTCACATGAATTTGTCGGGCACGAATTCGAAGTTTGAGGCTTCGTACAACACATTGCCAATCATTTGCCAAACCGATGACGAAATTGTCTCGAACGGACAAACTAATCTTTACACTGGAAGGTTCAAACTATGCACACGTTATGCACTCCAACCATTCGACTAAAAATGTTTTAAACGTCGCACTTCATTTGTTCCAAAGTTTCACTGATTCGCGGCAATTGTGCTGGGCTTTGAAGTAATGCCTGATGCAATTCAGGTTTGAAACCATTGCTGAGCCGGACAGAGTAAGTGGATTGGTTGCTATCGCTTCCAACTATTTCAAAGTCCCATGACGGGCCAAGCTGTTGCCGATTTGTTAATTTCTGTAAAAAATTCATTTCCGCAGATTTCTTAGAAGAATGGTTTTGAATCAAGCACCAACGATACAGAGAGCGCGCTGAATAGCACCCCCACTCATTTTAACCATGAGTCGCCACTATTCATGTTGAATGGTAGTATTTTAATATCATACACTAAAACAAGTTAAAAGTTCCGATTGAAACGCGGATAAAAACAGCAAATTAGAAAAATCAACAGCAATTCTGTGAGCTTATAGTAACGGCTAATTTAGGCTTTTCCTAATGTTGGGGAACTACAGGAGCATTGTGACGTCTCATTTACGAAACAGTTATTCACAACTGGTGGCGCTTTTGTGTGATTACGCTTGCTTTTTTGAATGTTTCGTTAAATCACTACAGCACCAAGGCGGTCTTAGAAGTTGTGAGGTGTATTTTGCACTGTCCTCAATCAACCACTGTTGTGTGTTCCATCGGATGTAAACGGTTTTAGATTTCAAGTGGTTGGAATTACCTGCCGTAACACCAAGTTACCGCGAGTGCGGGATTACTCGCCTGTGTGGTGCAGTCAGACAGAGATAAATTAATTTAAACATTTTGTATGTGCTACCAGGATACTGCCACGTATGTGTCTATCCCCCAAACGAGGGTTGCAAAGGACCAACAATTGATGAGGCTGTGTTTCTCGGATGATGCAAGTTGTGCGGTCACCAAACATTTGGGCAAGTTTCGAAATTGAAAGTTGTCTGATTTCACCATCAGTTATTCATCCCACATTTTTAGAAAACCTGATGTAATTATATTTTGCGTGGCTCCTGTTGTTTTGAAAGTGTAAGAGTTAATTCAAGGGACATCACGCTTAGCCTGTGAAAGAGGGTTTGACGTAAGAAATTGCTCTTGTTGCCTTTGTGGACTACCACTCCACTCCCGGTAAGCCCCTGGGCCAGGCGTTTAACCGTTTAGGCCTATGTTAACAATATGCTATTTATATCCAAAATAATTATAATAACTTTACAACCTGGAAGCAAGTGTGTTTACAGCGCATTGTTCATTGTATATATTTCGTGTTTCAAATCGGTTGTATAAAAGGATCCATTCATATATCGGCCCCTGGTCACTTTAACCGACTGTTAAAGATTTGAATTCCAACACTAATCTTACTGATTAAGCAATTTCGGTGTTACTTAGAAGTAGGCAAACTAATCATGTCAAACGTGTACCTCATGCGACCTTGCTTCTCTACGATTTGTTCAATATATTTAAAGCTGTTCAAAATAGAAGTCCTTATTCGGCCGTAAAGCTTTCAGAAAACAATATTATCACATACCGATCTTGACCTCCATGTTATCGTTTCACCAAGTTATTCAGTTATGGCACTACAGGGCTTTGAGAAATAATTCGTTTTGTATGCCTTCAATAACACGCGGAAGACCGCAGCAAGATATTGGCGTTTACCCAAAATGTCATGGTACAGCGTGTGCTGATAACAAGTTTAAAGGTACCTTGTTTCCTTTAAAAACACATCCATTGATGCTAAAATTTGTCAAATTAATGCTTTAAAATAATAACTTACGTTTTCAAAGTCAAAGGCGCGTATTTCCTCGTATATAGTCGTTTGTTTGACGTTGTTCATGGTATATATATTTCGCCTATATTCTTAGGCATTATGGGTATCGCATATTCAAATAGGATGTTTTGTAAGAGTGTGACAACAGCGACGTCAATCACAACAGAGGTGAAATGAAACATACAGCAGTATCACACACGTGGGCAACACACTCAACAAAACAACCATTTGTCCACGTTCGGAGAATTGCTAACCACTTGTGGGGCTACCTCCTGTGATCTTTCTGGATCTCTTTCTGCTAAGGGCGTGTAGAGAGCTTTTGTTAGCACACGAAAAGTGAATCTGTTGAAATGATTTGTGAACAGATGTGTGGTGTAAACACTTTTTTGAGTCAGAAAAAAAGTATAGAAATCTTATATCCTGGCCTGTCAATTTGAATTGTTGGATCTTCAAATAAAAATAATTGCCGAAGTAAAATTTCCGATCTTTCAACCTTAAGCTTCCTTTTTGACAATAACATGTCGGGATTTGGCAGCTAAGGAAGAGAATATGACTTGCATTTTCGGATTACAGGTGAAGTCGACATGACCAAATCCAACAAAGTATGGGCCATGGCTTTGTAACATTCACCGTTGTGAGGTTAACCTTGACATCATGTAAGCACTGTACAAACATAAATAAATTTCAATGTCACTGAGAAAAAAGGTACCAAACATTATAATAAAAACATTTGGTTTTAAACAGATCTCTGCAACAACAGTACTTTCAGTTTTGAAGATGGCCTAGACCAGGGGTTCTTAACCTGGGGTCCATGAACCCCCAAGGGGTACGAGAAGATGCATTAAGGGGTCCATGAAACGAAATACAATCCACAATTTGGCTTAAAAAACTAAAATTATTTTTGAAAAAAGTTTGGGTTTTACTGTTGTACGTGCGTGCTAGTGTTTCGACCATCACTATGTTGATAATTTCGACATTTGCAATGTTTTTCTTGCAAAGGGGTCCATAGCTTTTCAAAGAAAGTTTTAGGGGTTCGTGATCCAAAAAAAGTTAAGAAACACTGGCCTAGACAAACGTTCAGGCTGCTGGTGGCTTACAATCGAAAAAACAGTAAAAATTTAATTTGCGTATTTTTGGAAATTACCCTTGCGATGTGTAGATATATTTCAAAATTTTGTGTGAATTTTTACAAAATGCCGTGTTTTGAGTATCAAAAAAAACTCATGGAGCGTAACAATGTTTCGATTGTCGCCATGGCAGCAGCAGACGCCAAACTGTATGGCAAACAAAAATATTTTAAATGAAGCACCCTCTTTAATCAAGCTGTCAGATAGAGAGGTTACCGGTTGTAGCTGGCAAGTCTGGTCGTGTTCAGTGTGCTCATATCACACCGTTCGCCCACGCTTGAATCACGCGCGAACACCCACGTGTCAACTACCAACCACTTACAGCAGAAGGGCCTACACCTTAAATTGTTCAGAAGAAAAGTTACTTCGTAAAAGAAATGGTTTTCTTGAACCTCGACCACGTAAAGGCGAAAAAATGGTGTTCTAACATTTTGCAAGAATTTCAAACTGATCACGATAACAACGAGTATAAAACACAATCATTTGTTCACCTTGCAGTTTATCTTTCACATAAATTTAGGCGTTAAAATGCAAAAGGACCACCTCGTCAGTGGTTTATTGCGATCAACGTGCATGGGAGAGATTTATCTTCAAAATTTGACCTCTTACGAATTGAAAAACCTCTTTTCCAAGAATTCTGTCAATTTTTAACCAAGGTGTCCAGGATATTCATTCATTTCACTTCAAATGCTAATACACCGAACCATGGATAATATTTGTTTGCTAACTGGAACCTATGGCTGTAAAAGCGGGAAGTCGCGTGACAATTGCAATGCTGCGGGAGAAGGGCACTGGGCTTAAATTTTTATATGGGCGGGCACTGAAAAGTTGCTAGACTGCGCTAGAAATACGGTCAGCACAAATTCTATGAATAAGGGGATTCGAGATTTCTTAACAATCTGAGTTGCCTTGAAAGACTTTTGACCAACACCTTTAAAGTCACACATGAGACAAGTTCGTTTACCATTATACGTATTCAACTTCGCAACTGCAAGGTAGTTCTGAACATACGTAGTGTTAAAATCTGATAAAGAGATTTTGGAGAATTACATGTATTGGGTGGCATATATTTGACATTTTAAATAGAGTAACATAACTAACAATATAGTTTTCAGAACATTTTTTTGGAACCAAGGTATAACACAAAATATAGACAAGGGAAATACTAATGACTTGTCAACTTGCCTGTGTTGAGAAATAACTTTCCCGTCTGGATGGAATCGCGAAGAAGGACAAATATTTATCAAGAGGGTTTACCTCCAAACCGTTATCCACTGCAGAGGTGAAAAAAAACATACAGCAGTATCACACACGTGGACAACACCCTCAACAAAACAAATGTTTGTCCACGTTCGGAGAATCGCTAACCACTTGTGGGGCTACCTCCTGTGATCTTTCTGGACCTCTTTCTGCTAAGGACGTGTAGAAAGCTCTGGTCAACAAAAAAAAGTCAAGCTGTTTCGATTGTCGTCATGGCAGCAGCTAACGCCAAACTGTAGGACAAACTTAAATATTTCAAATGGAGCATCCACTTAATGGAGCTGTCAGGTAGAGAGTTTACCGGTTGTAGCTGGCAAGTCGGCTCGTGTTCAGTGTGCTCATATCACACCGTTCGCCCACGCTTAAATCACGCGCGAACACCCACGTGTCAACTACCAACCACTCACAGCAGGAAAGCCTACACCTTAAATTGTTTGGGAAATCGTTACTTCGTTAAAGAAATGGTTTTCTTGAACCTCGATCACGTAAAGGCGATAAAATGGTGTTCTATCATTTTTGCAAGAATTTTAAACCGATCAAGATAACAACGAGCTTAAAACACGATCATTTGTTTACTTTGCAGTTTATCTTTCACATAAATTTAGGCGTGAAAATGCAAAAGGGATTTATCTTATTGCGATCAACGTGCTTGGGAGGGATTTATCTTCAAAATTTGACTGGTCAACATTAAGGCTTCTACGTCACCATCATACGAAAAAAACGATTAATATTTTGCCGTGTGGCAACTCTGATATTACTGGAATGGAAACATGTTACCCATTGAAAAACCTCGTTTCCAAGAATTCTGTTAATTTTTAACAAAGGTGTCCAGGAATGCTAATACACCGAACCATGGATAATATTTGTTTGCTTACTGGACAAGGCGAAAATATCCCAACGCAAAATTATTAAACCAGTGATTTTGAGCTTTTTCTGCCACTGTTTTAATGTTAACTATTCGCCGACACTTAAACTTTACAAAAACTTTACACGGACACTTTCGGGGATTCGCAGAAGGTTGGGAAACCCTGATTATAGCACCAAGAATTTGTCCTTTTAAAAAACCGGATACACATGACTCACAGACCCCTACCGCATGCCACTTGTGGTAGGTTACCCCTAATCTATGGCAAACGAGACTGGTCGATTTCAAACCCTGGTAATATTCAAAGAAAGAGCAAAAACAACCTGGAATACCCAGTAGAATGTGATGTTAGTTAAATGCAGACATGGTAATGATGTCCTTTACATCAGCGTAGTCCAAAAATATTTTGCATCACAATAACTCTGTTTGCTATAACCTGCCTGATGATAAGGCACTTAATTGGACGGTGTACGTTGGCAAGTTCGTGTGCGTTCGGTGTATTACCGCAAGTTAATAAACGATCAATGTTTTTGCACAAACGTATTATACGGTGCTTTCACCACGTCTAAAGGTAAAAGCTTGACATTTCTTTGGACTGCTTTCACGCTTAGTTATTAATTTACTGAATCCAAACCGCGGAAAGGCTGGTTTATCTTAGCCTGATTGCGATAAGCATATTTGCGAGACCACTCGAAATTTTAAGATAAATGTGTAATTCGTCCGAGGTTTGACACAGAGCGACATCTCTGACTGGCAAAAGGCGAATGCACTTTGGAATCGCGGTCACCACGTGTTTCTTGAAACTTCTTAGATGTAAATAAGCTTGATTTCAGAGAAATCCTTACGTGGCACGGGCGGTGTACAAAATTTCACCTTAAATCTCTGCACACCACTGTGACAATAGTTTGGCACACATAACTTGCCCGAACCAGTCAACGTCCAATCTCTACAACTTGTGGTGTGGGGAATCCGTTTGTAGTAAATGTATAAATGGGCTTACGTACAGCTTGCCGTTCTTGTCGGGTATATAGCAATGCGCATAAATGTAATTGCAAATCAAAGGAAAGTGACTTTTAATTGCAAATTTTTAAATGTAAACTCACTAGAAAACATTTAAATCTTTGCGAAGCATCAAGAAGTACACACAACATACGCGTACGCTTGCGAAAACTCCAGGTGCATTTTGAATTGGCAAAAAAATCGATTGAGAAATTAAAGGTATATTTGTCACTATAATTTTCCGTCTTCAGTAATTCGTACCGTCTACCACGCGAACCTCAAAACAGAAAGTAACGTGATCGCGAGGATTGCAGGAGCGAAACGAGACTTGCTCGACCCGTTGCCGGTGTTGCAGAGATCTGTAAATTTTGTAGACAGCTTTTAAACCGTGCAAGTACATGATGAAAACGTTTGAAACATTATCGGAAACAAATGGTATGTGTAAAAGACGAAGTTGTTTTGTGGAGTGCAGTTGTGTTATTCTGCGCCAAGGCAGGTTGTATGTGTATGTACACGGGGTGATGTGTCGAAAGGTAAATCACACAAACATCGTATATGATAATAATTTCAAGCCGCTTAAGCTGTCCCGTGTCACTACGAGAGGCCACAAGTGATTTCTCTCTGAAGTGTGATGATTAAACCACGAAAACATTACCTGTATTGCATGAGTATACGCACTGCTTTCCAGTAATTCCAGCCCCACTTCCCTGAAAACAGCCGCTTGCATCATATCCACACCCACGGGAAATAGTTGTAGCCTCATTTCCTTTAGTATCTAAGGAATAAAAAACATTTGATTTTAAGAGGATAGCCTACTATTTTTCATCTAAACTTGCAATGGTTCCAAAACGCTTTAGAAAAATATTTATGTTTAATGCCAAATACACTTAAAAAATCTTAAAGCTAATGTCTCACCACTTCCAGTTGTAACAAATGTCATGCAATGAGTTTCGCCACTATTGCACTGATAAGCGAAGGAGGAGTTAACATTGGGGCCGAGGCAACTTTCCTCCGAGTAATAGCTTTGGCTTGGCATGGTCGAATAGGTACATGAATAGCATCGACGCCCATAACCTTCATAAACACATGTCAACTTTAATGTAAAACACACGAAGTTGCCGAAACACAGCTTACCTCCAGACAAAAACACTGTAAAGATTAGAATATGCCTCAGATCCATGCTAAAATGTATAGTAAATATTTTCCTTTTAAAAATTTAAAAACAATTAACTTTGCCTTCGATAAAAGATGAAAATTAACAAACTGTCACAGAAAATATTTTTCGCATTCTGAGTTATTTATCGTCAAAAGCAACATGATATCAGTTAACAAAGGGGCATGTTTCCGCTTGGGCCTAAAATGTGACACTCTCGACTCGCATGAGGTCATATAAAGCGTGATGTTGCTTTTAAGAATGCCTTTTTCGAAACATTCCGTTTTTTCTCTCCATGTGCTACTTCAGGTGACGCAGACAATAAGGTACAAGTTAATGTAGTCCTTGAATTTTCCTTTTTTTCTGCAAATTGATTCGGCAATCAAGTATTAGTTAATCCTGTGCCAAGGGAAGGCTGACACTTGGTGTACAGTGGTTATCGCGATTCAATATGCTTAGGTTAACTGCAACTTAATTTAAAATTACGTGAGCAAGCAAAAACGCACACACAACTTACACGTGATTCTTCATAAATTAACCAGGCGCTATACACATTACAAAATAAATTGGTTTAAAAGGATTTAGTTTTTAATCAACAATTTTAGCGGTTAGAAATATTACAAAGCATAGTATACGCCTTACGGGCAATCCTTCATTTGTCTCACTGATCATGGCTTTCGTGAGGACCTTAGCACAATTAGTTTGCAATCACTTTTATGTCATTGGAGACTTGTCAAATTCTTGTGTTGATATAAAGAGCGCGTTTCAGAGGTGTTAGATTTTGGGAATACAAATAGAGATTATTCATAAAATTTGCCTTACCGTCTTGCAATCACCATGATGGCCAGTCCTATATTATGATAAAATGATTTATTTTTGATGTAGCAATAAGGTTGCAATGTAAACTATACGGTAATGCTAATGCTTTGCTCATCGGCACCGTGCAAAGTCTGGTATCACTAGAGTTAGCTTTAATGTTTGCTCCAGACAACTTTGTGAGTAAACTAACGAGATAGATAAGCACACAAATCAAGAGCCAACGCTTTAGGTAACCTACAACCGGCCGTTTAATCAATGGATACTAACTGTATCTGATACAAATCCCCAAAGCACCGCAAAGCGTACTACACGTAGCAAATACATCAAAGTGCATTTTCTGAATCCCCTTAAGCTTCTATGTCTCCACAAAAGTTTAGACGGTTATTCAACCGAACTTCAAACAACAATTCGAAGTGCCGCGCGCAAGATTTACAGGAACGAAACAAAATAACGACTTGTCGTTTCGAGGCCAAAAAACGCGTATAACATTATTGATGTGTTTAACCTAAAAATGCCACAAAGTCGATGAGTGAGAAGACTTAGAAAGCGATATGTTGCTTTCAAGAATGCCTTTCTTGTGACAACTTTTTTTCCTATCCTACTTCACCCGGCATTCTTACAGTCAGTTGCCTAAGGCAATCGCATTGGATAATATTCATTAGGCCGGGTCCACACAGAAACTGTCGTGAGCGTAGCGTACGCCCGCGAGCTCACGCGCTGGCGCATTGGCTTCCACACAGAGAGAGAAACTTTGGGCTGGCGAGCTCGCGCGCTGGCGGAAAGAAAAAATCGGCGTCCTCACTCACGCCCGGCGTATTTTCGCTGCCAGTTATCGCATTGGTGCTTTGTTTTGTATGGTATTCAAAAACGCGAGAGTTGTGCTGTTTATTACCGAAGACATTACGGCCGTGTTGAATGCTGGTGTTAATGATGAAAAGTACTAAAAGGCAAAAAGTACTGCATTAGTCAAAACCATTACCAAGAACAACTGAAGTATGTTTGGCTGGTTTTGCACAACTCCTGCAATTACCACATTCACAAGGCCCTGTTTAAAAAATTTTGCCTGCATCTACAAAGGAACAATAACACCAAATGAAACCTTTTTATTTTGTGGAATTGACTAAAACACAAATGAACAAGTAATACGAGAAATGAAATGAGAAGTTACTGGTTTGAAATCAATGGCGGATATTATGATCATTATGTTTATTACTATTTTAACCACTGGAATAGATTGTCATGGTGAACTAGTATTCTTTCATGTTATTAAATTTATTGGGTTCCTTTTTGAATTTTTCTGAACAATGCGGCTGAGTTTTAGCAACGAGTGCTGAATAAACACAGAAAAATGTATAGACACAACATTAAAAAGAAATGAGAGCACATATTTTGGACAAATATACAGTAGTATGAAATCATACAATGTATCACTTAATCAAGGCATCATATCACATCAACTGCAATTTTTAAAACTAAACAGTAGATGATGCAAAAGATAACGATACCAAATATTACAATTCAACATTTAAAAAAAATTAGCAACCTTTGTTATGGTGTGTTCAAAACAAGCAATTTCTTACACTTGTTTATTGTTAGTGGATGCATGTTCATATTCAAATGAAAGATACTTCACTTCAAAATAGAAAGGAGGCTTGCTCAAAGCATTTCAAATAAAACCAAATGAAATACTGCTCCAAAGGATATTGAAATCATGTCTAAATATCCATTAGTTTATTGTACAACATAGAGGTAAAGGGCGTGAGCTAAATCAAAATGATTTCGCCGGCGTATACGCTCAGCGGAAAGTCGCGGGCGTATTACGCCGAGAGCTCGCAAGCCCGCGACCTCTTGTGGGCGAAAGCTCACGCTTCCAAGCTTTGTCCCGAGCGTACGCCCGCACGCCGGCGTATACGCCCGCGACAATGAAACAAACAAAGAATCCGCCGGCGCAAAGCGTGAGTGTGGACCCGGCCTTAGTGATATGACCATTTCCTTATTTTAATGAGTATATGAGAAGCACTCTTGATGATAATCAACATCTTGTTTGTGTAAATTAGCAGTCGGTTTGCTACAGGGTAACAAATAATTATCAACAAAAAAGAGTTCAAGATCAAAGACCTCAAATTTAACGTTGGTGTAAAGGATTTTACGTGGCATATACTCGCGCTATCTACGATCAAGTGTTGTCGGTTGTATGTGGTGAGTGTCATTGGAAACCCATAAGAAACTATTCTTTTCAATGATAGTGAGTTAGCCTGAAACTGTGCTTGAGCGTCCTTACTAAAACGGCTGAAATAAAAGCAGCAAAACCGTTGAATATTTTAAATTGCTCATTGACGCAAATACACCAATAAATCTATTTTTTCGACCCTTAATTTAAAAATTGTTTAGCTAATAGAAACAGAACAATTTTGGAAAAAGCACAGTTTGAAAGACCGTTGCAGGCTTATTTAGTCGTATGTAAATTTAATATGCATGATATTACAAGACACGGCGAAAAACATTCAACAATGACGTAATGAAGATTGCAGTGGAAAGTTGAACATTTGTTGATCTATTAATGGTGTTGATGGTGTTGATGGTGTTAATGGTGTTGATGGTGTTGCATAAATCTGTAGATTGTCCGCAATTGTTACAGCAGTTTAAATGTTATTTTTTTTTGTTTAACGAGCAAATAAGGTAAAGTTGGAATTTTAACTTAACTTAACATCTGAAGTCATGCATACTGTTCGTGAAGGTTACACACATCAAAAAGACTGCTTACCATTGACAAACAAATTGTAAATAACGTTAAAAGGAATTACACTTACTTGTTGCGCAGTTGTAAACGCATGATGTTCTCTTGTAACCCAAATAAACACCTTTCAAGCAGCCGCTGGATGGATTTCCGCAATGTCGTTTGATTGTGACACCATTGTCCCCTTGTTGATCTGCGCAACTGTAAGGTGATGATTGTTGAAAGGTCAAATTACAAAAACTTGAAAAGTTATGTTGAGTTTGGTTTTCGAACCGTAATGCACCAAAGTCAAACCCACGTAAATAGCTGTGAAGTCAATTTTCACGAAACACAGAAAGTAAATTATTACGACAACTGTAACAGAATGTGATTATTATGAACTCAATGGGCCGTATTGGCCTGGCACTAAGATTGCCAACCACACTTACTTGTGCCTTTTTGAATCTCAGTTAAACACGCTTGCCCCGCAATACATGTGGTGGGTTCAGTCGTAATATTGGATCCAAAACAGTTTTCTCCAACTATCTGTTCTCTTCCGTCAGACTGGTAAGTGCAATAATAACAATCGAGGCTTAAACCTTCAACAATATAAAGCATTTCTACGTTTAATTCAATTGCAAACAGATTCGTAATTATTTAGAAACGCTCCAGTATGTTTTGACAAACAATATAATATTATCACAAAACTTTACCCTAGTTCACCAACCTTCGCAAACAAACAGCATTAAAACCACTCCAAGCAAATGTTTACAATCCATTTTTAACTCTTGTGTCTTGAACTTAGTTATGTTTTCTCAATTATTTTAACCACTAGAAACGAAATCAAAATTAAACAAAGTTTGTGAATAAAGCGCTTGTAAGTAACAACCGCCTGTGATTATTTCTTATCCCATCACCAGCGCACCAGCGTTTAAGCACATAACGTGGTTAGACTACAAGTTTTTAAAAAATAAATGTTCGATACGCAATTCGTGCGATTACTCAACGTAGAAAATGCAAACGAATACGTCACAATTAAATGGCAGACTCAACCTAATTTACATGAACGTTGGGACGTGCATCCTTGCTCGTATTATTATACTGTGGATTATAATTCAACCAATATGTTAATAGGGATTCATAACGTTCAAACTACAAATAGAGGCTGGTCGTATTTACTAACTCGTTTGCAACATCATATCCGAAATGCTTGCATTTGTTATTTTTACTTAATCGTTAGATTGCATGCAAATGGTTCGTAAAGCAAATGGTCAAAAAGTACAGTTATGACCCCAAAAAAAGTGACATATTTGTTTTTGTTTTGGCGAGTAAGGTGATCTTTAAATTTTAGTTTACTTATAAGTGGACATGCAGTGTTGGTAAGAAAAGGCGGTTCAGGATGTGCATAGTGTGAATTGTGGTGGTAGCGCACATTTTTTAGTCAGGAAACAACTCATGTCAATACATTAGAATAACAATTTGTTCTACGACAAGACGCAAATGAGAAGAGAAACGTGCAGTGTGTGAAACTATAAACAAATATCCGAACACGTTGGCATATATTACCACGGCTAGACTGTAAAGCAAAATAAATACAGCATACTTCTGAACTGATGCTAAACGGTTGAGTTCAGTATTACTAAACTTTTGCTTTGTTAGATTTTATGTGAACACAGTGTGGAATTTGTGAATTTCGCAAAACTGAACCAATCTGGATTCAAGTCACAAGCCATGAATTTAAAAGTTCTTCTCTTAGTACTTTCAACATGTCTGTCAAAAGGTTTGTGAAAAGGACTTTACCCATCTACAGTCTAATTTGCAATGCAGACATTACGATTGGAGATTGTATGCACAACAGGTTCTGGACTGCAGTGTTACAACTGCTACAACTCTTCAACATTAGATAACAGATTTTGGGGTCAATCTTCGTGTACTGGGTCAAATTTTAGCAGCATTCATGTTGAAAATTGCAGTAATACCTCAACTGCTTGCGTCACAGCCGTTTACAAGGGCTCAGGTAATTTATTAAATTTGTCTCTAAAAATTTAGCTAAATTTTAAACAAATATAATGTATTTAAATTAATGTTTTGACAATGGACAATATACTAAGCAGATTGATAGATATTATAATAGGCTTAGAAATTTTTGCAATGTTACGATCAGCATGATTTATTATCACGAAATTGTGCAGCACACACGTGATCTGATTATTTCAGATGCAAACGGCACCACTGCTAGTAGTATTAAACGATATTGCAGTAACCAAGGAAGCGGCTGCCTGCAAGAAAGCATAAACAAATATAACGGGACGACCTGCTTTTACACCTGCACCACAGGTAGAGGTTGCGAACTTTTACAATGTATACGTTCCTTTGGATGTTCAATTAATGACGCCTTTCCAGATTTATGCAATGCTGGCAACGGATCGAGCAAAACCTGTTTTCCAACAAATTACTTGATTGCTTCATTATTGTTTGTTATTAAACTCACAAGAAACAAATAAAAACATACGTTTGAAAAGTGTGGTAAGAAATTATGTCTTTTCGCTGGTGTTACGTGATGACGTCACATGGGCATTAAACTGTGTGTGATTGCGTTGGAGGCGCCAGGGTGTTAAGAAACATTATATTTCATGGAGTAGTTGCTGAACTGACGGAGTTAATACGCCGTCGTTATTCATTCAAGCCGCCCATTTAGTTAAAATTTAAGCGAAACAAACATAAACGGTTTAATAAGAAGCTGCAGTTCACTTTTTACGATGTCTCTTATATTTAATCAATAAAATAACAAATATTCGGAAATGGTTACCACTTTAAAATGGTAAGTTACACAGTATTGCATGCGTTCAATTTCTAGAATTCGATACAAAAGAAATTCAGTTTTAAAAAAATGTTGTTTTAACTTCATGCTTCACATAATAAAAATTTTTCTTTGAGACTAAATATTTTTGTTTTAATAGAAATTGGACAAAAAAATGTCTGCATTTCAGCAGCCCAATCGTAAACAAATGTGTTGAATTTTTGTAGAACCAATAAACACTGCTATGTTGGCTGCAGAAAATAAACTCAGGCAATAATTCTCTGAATTTTCATCCCATTAATAATTCACCTAAGCATCAATCAATAAAATCATCCCTTCAATGCGTGTGACGATAACCAGGCCAAGTGAATCTAATTGTGATTCCACCATCGTCGTGATGAACAGAAAAGATTAATTTTTGTTTTTTGTGCCACATTATGTTGCATTCAGTCAAAAGAAGTTGCCTTTTTTTAATAAACACAGACCTATACCGTTCATCAGTTGAAACCTCGACACCGTCTTGCCCTAGAAGAAACGTAAGATAGTGAACTAAAAACTGTTGAGAATGTTTAAACAAATATTCTTTTCTTAAAGTAACGGAAAGATTTGTAGTGAATGCCTGATACGACTATATTATAGTTTATTCAGCTTGTTTTTCCGACATAATATTTAGTTTTCGCCGATGTTTTTTTCCAATATTACCGCAACGTTGTTTATTTTCAATTTTAACATTTTTCAATGTTAATGCAATTAATTTGCTTTCGGCTCACGGCGTTCCTGGCATCAATGCAATTACTCTTTTGCGACCACTTTTAATTGTGTTTCAAAACACTGCATTTAATTTGAGAAAATAAAAAAATCGTGTCTGTCAAAGTAAAAAAGCGGACCAACATCAAAAAAGCAGATTGAGAGGAAAATCTGGCAAAGCGTGATTGTCACAGGGGGTCAGTGGACTTTGTAGCAATATGAATGTGAAGTTGGCAACGGCAGTAGTTTTAACCTTTATATATGGTGGTGAGTTTTACTGATATAAGTTTTTTTAACATCTTTATCCTTTAAATCAGAATTTTTGCTACAGAAATTACTTTACTTTAATCTATTAAAGCATAAATTTAGAAAAGTTTCCTGCTCATAATAATAAGCGCTATAATGAAAAAACAACATTCAACTTACTGAATTTTATGCAGTGTGAATGTAATCTATGTAGGCTTTTATATTTTTTCAAGTACCAGGGCATCGATGTTACGTCTGCCAATATTCTTCGGTACCGACAATATTTTCTGGAGATGAAGATTGCTTAGGACCAGTTGTTAACTCGTCGCACCTGAGACAGTGTGCGCCACATCAGGGCTACTGCAATACGAACGTTCTGAGAGGTTCAGGTAATCTTACTGAAACGTCAAAATTTGAGATAAATCTTAGCCCGGGATTCGAACCCGCGTCTTTTTACCACACCGAGAATATCCAGGTATTCCGATTAGGTTATTTTCTTGCTATACGGATCGGACGCTTTTACCGATGTTGCCAATCGTCCGCTCAATTCGAACTCATAGTAGTTTGGCAACTATTGTCTAATTCCGGAGAATGATTCTTCTGTGCAAATCAATTTTATACCTTGTTGCCTTTATCGATACCCTCAAAGTTTTCTCGGTGGTTATTTTACTTCCCATATGTTATACATGTACGCAGTGAGTAATTTACTTGACTAGTTTTAAGTTTCTTACAACTATTTTGGACACACGACCCGTTGAATTGTCACTGAAATGCCGGACAGACATAAAAAACTACCGGAACAGCGTTTGTTGATCACTGCATTGTAGTCGTAGAAAATATTTTGAAATGGTATAATTACAAGCCAAGAATCATTGTTCTGTTTCTGTTCCATAGTTTTCCATTACACAAACTAATATTCAATATTCTGGTTCATAGGTAAGCAAGGAAAGTTGAAAATTGTGGTTATTTACCGGAGTTGTGGTTCCCTGTTATCCGGATGCTTGATGGGAGGGTTGCAAAAATTGTCAAGCACGTCCTGTTTTTATTCCTGTGATAAAGGTATTTGAGAGAATAAGCTTTTTAAACAAGTTATATAAAAATCTCTTTGTTTCGTTGTTCATTTCAGTATCCCAATATTTTTTGATTAATAAAATACAAATATGCCCAAATATTGTACATTACAAATGACCAGAGGTATTTTAATGAAATGAATAAATTAGACGTTGTGTTTGTACGAGTATTGAACAAGAGTAAAATTTTGGCAGACAGCTGCAACATCACCAACGGATCCACCAAACTTCGTTCCACAGAAATGATTGTCTTCGTTCTCTTGCTTCCACTGCATATCTTTCAACTATAGAAGAATGCGTTGAAATTAAAATTTTGCGACTATCGGACGTTTTGTATTATGCTGTTAATAAACGCTTTGATAGATGGATGAATTTTGCACTTCTTATTGTCACCAGTCATTTTATGATTTTTCGAAATATTTGCGGAAAATTGTAGATTGTGACGTCACACACAAACTTCAAGAAATCACCAAGGTTCTTTGACTGATGCTAAGGAAGCAAACTTCTACACACACACAAGATGAAGCAAAGGCACTGCTACCCTTCTGCTACCCTTGGGGCGCAAACACTTTTAGAGCACTGCCAATAACGATTAAACATGGTGAGGCATACATAGCGGAACAACGAAATATTTCGTTATGAAATAGGTAACCGTTATGAAGAGGTATTTCAGAAACGTGTATGTGGGCTGGAGATACGAGTTTTTCAAACTGTTTGGAAAAATATCTTACGGATTTCAATGATGTGTGACATTTTAACCAGAAGTTGTAAGTTATAACGTTGCGCATTCACAAACCGATGTAATTGTCTTGTGCACTTATTACAAGTAAATTCAACGTGTTACAGACGTGAGTTTCGGTTCTCATGCAACAAATCTGTTCCCGAACAAGCATGTCCCAAAAAATTGTGCACATCTACTTAAATAATAACGTCCAGCACTTGGAAAAACATCGATATCCAAAAGTTTAAACACAAGATCACGAATTTGCGTCACTTCCGCTCAGCGCCACTTTAGTAGGACGTTGCCTAGTGACAGCAAATTAAGTTAATTGGGGGAATGATGGATAATATATAGAGCTTGTAATTTAAGTTGTCGGTTGTCTTTTAGTTTGTGGCGTAGGTTTTCGAGAGGTTTATCAAGCCGGCTACAGTTTTCTTTCGATGAGACATGAATATAACAGAACCATTTCCTTCAGATTTATGCAACACTGGAAGTGGAACAGACTTTCTTCGTTTTTCACCAGCAATGTTATCCTCTTTGTTATTAGCTCTATCTTTTCCAGCATTTAATTATTTGTAGCATTGAAATACTGCAAAAAAAACATTCTTCCGCATGCTAAAACAATGGAGGAAAGGCCAGTATGGAAGAAGTCATATTTCTTCTGACATCCAGTGGTAAATCATCACATTACTGATTGTCCACGAGATGACGACACTGGGTTCTTTGAATCCCCCTGTGTGTAAGATAAAATGTGCGCTGACTAAGGAAAACACCACTGATAAACTGTGCAAACATACAACGTGCCAAGTACGCCGTAAGTTTGATAAACGTGTCATGGTCTTTCACAACGCGTTGATAATGTCTATGTAAAAAAACAGAGCCAATTGGTTGTTCAATATCGTTTGTCAGCACATTTCTGTTTTGATTTTTTGTCTAGAAAATATAATCACATTTCCTGTTTGCTGTTTTAACAGTTACAACTGTTATGTAAGAATGCAGTGCTTTGCAGGTCTTATCAGCGGAACTTGGTCAATAGAGTTTGTCGACGAGTTAAAACCATTCCGCGTCATAATAATTTCACAATCGAAGTCCATCCGATTGGCCAAAATGTTGGTACACAACCCGACCAACTCGGGTTAAAAAAGGTCACTTCACACCACGTGACCGTGACGGGTAACTGAACCATGTGGGCCTACACGTGCGTGACATCTTCGAGGTACACCCCGCACTTTAAATAAAGATCATACGCCTTATATAGCAATTGAAATTTACAGGCACATACAAAAGATAAGAACAAGTAGGCCATAACAGTCATTTAGAGCTGGCCCTGCACTTACTTTTTGCTATGATCATATTGCACGGTTTTGCGGTTACCATAGTTAAACACTACGTACCTAAAGACAGACACAGCGTCTTTGGGAAGCAAACATAACTGTAGTGACGTCGGTGGCTGGTAATTAATATTCGACTCAGAATTACTTCGGTGTAGGAACACACAGCAGTAAGGAATTTTACCTAAAAGTTGATAACAAATCAAACGACATTTCAAAACCTACAAAAAGCTCCGAAGTTTCAAATACGGCTTGCTATTGCACTTCTCTATGGGGAGTTAATACTATAAAGTAAATCCATTTGCATCGCGTTGAAATTTTTATTCGTTTCCGTTTGCGAAGACTCACACATATTTACAAACTTTCCAGATATCCCGTCAAAATAAGTCATAAGGAGGAGCAAACCAAGGTCATTTATCGTAGTTTGGAAGCAAATAAGGTTTTCATCAGATACACTTCAGTGAGTATACTTTAATAGAATGCGAGGGTGGTAAGTTTATCAGTATAAGCATCTTTAGTCGTAAGTCCCAAGTGGAGTTTTACGCTGTGCTTAAGCGCACACCTATCTGCAGACCCGTTATTACTTGTGGTTTAGGTATAAACATCACTGCCGATGGGTAAACAGTGTTTTCAGTGGAATTTCGGTTAATGGCTAACAGAATTCGAGTTGTTTGCAGTAGACATCATTGGTTTGAAATCCCAACTGGTGTTTAATTATTGGAAAGTTATATTGAAACTTCCACGCCCCTTTTCTGTAAATCGTTGCGGCGCTTTCTGTCGCTTTAGAAAAACTGTTTTTCAGGTTTCTAAAAGCTTTTGTATTTACGATTTTAATTTTCTTAAATAGCTCACACACACACGCGCGCGCGCGCGCAGGAACATTGTTGTTACAAGTTGTGCAAAGTAACCTTAGTAAAATTCAACACAATTAACACATAAACTTTAACGCATAATAAAAAACTTGATCTCTTTGAGACAAGCAAAAAATCGATTGGCAGCTAAGAATTATTAACTGAAGCGTGTCATGGAGTGGATTATCTTTGTCACGTAGCTGTCAGCTTTACCAAACGCGTTGAAGCATTGCCCCCAACACAACAACAAATATATAAGGTATGGGGCGGAGTTCACTTGACCCGTTGCCTGTGTTGCATAACTCTGAATACAAAAATAGAAAAATTTAGTCAACACCAAAAGCACAGCATTCGCATTGAACCGTTACTTGTGCCGCAGGTCTTAACACACAGAGTTCCAGTAAAACCTGCCAACTCTCCATCCAAACAACCACTGACTTGGAGTCCGCAGCTGCGGGAAATCACTGTGCCTTTGTTTCCATTCGTGTCTAAACAAGCAATTATTAAAATTATTCATTGATTGAGATTGTCGAATTTCCAGAGTTTTTGACCAGTTTAACATGTTTTAAAATTACAACAACACGTGTTTTAAAATAAATACCAACTGATATTTGACTTAAATGCGTAGTAACCTGTGACTTTACGGGTCAAGTATTTCCTTTTTGATATTTATCATATATTACATTTACTTTATTTATCCTAAACTAGGTTTGGTTTGGAATATTTAAGTTATTGCACAAAAGAATTGATACTTACTTGTGCCTGTTAGTATATTAGCAGCGCATTGGTCGTAAATGGACGAGCAATTCACTATGTATGCAGAAGCAAAGTTGGGTTCAGAGCAGTTTTTGTCTCCTTTAAAAATGGCGGGAACAGAGGAGTACGTGCAGTTGTAGCACTGAATTCCATGGCCTAAAACAATGTCGCATTTTAACCTTGTAAATTTTGGGGCATGTTTGTTCAAGGATGTTGATACATAAACGTACAACGACCGCAAACCATGAACACAGTTTTAAAATTATAACAGCTTTGAAATAACAACGTATTAGATGATGCAATTTTTATATATAACTTACCCACTGAAAACAAAGTCACTAATACAATAAGTTTGAGATCCATGAAGTGCATGATTGTAGACATCAAAGTATCATAAAATCAACTAAAAACCTTTCCCTGATTATAAAAAAAGTTTTGGAAATTTTGGTGAAAACTCTTAATTACTGAACTCTTTTTGTGACCCAAGACTAAACATGTTTTCACTGGCAATAACACGCCTTGTTTCACATTTTAAACTTTCTCATTAAAACGTCATCAGAATCTTTTTGATCAATTTTGACAAACTGCTTTATTTTTTATCCCAGTGCTACTTCTCGTTGCACTTTACCGTCATCGCCCTTTTTTAAACACGTGTGTAAAGCATGTCCCCGATCGAGTTCAAAGTTTTTATTTGCTTGACAGCGCCGCCTAGTGTTTTTAAGCCCTTTATGATTTTTAAGACATTACAAATTTTTGAGTTTCCTTTTTTAATCTTTCGTTGTCTGGTCGGGTTTAAAGCTTGCAAGATCACCAAATGGTTTATCAGAGAAAAAAACTACATCGGTGAGGTCGGTAATTCAAATTAGTCACACTAAATCACTGCTCTGAAGCCCGACTTTAGGTAAGACAAGCTGGTAAATTATTGCTAACAAGTAAATTTATGAATAACGTTGCAGCCGAAACGTTGATATTTATACACATTATTGCCTAAAGAAACGTAATGTATTTATAATGTGCCTGACAGCATCAGTGAATGGTTGAATAAATTGAGAACTACTTGTCACGTTAGTTTGGAGTAAAGAAAAAAACGTTTCAATTGTTGTGAAGACATGTTTTTAGTTTTGTTTTTGGAAATATCCTAGGAAGTTTACAGCAAATATCCCATAGACTAACACAAGACAAAAGCAACGAATTTCTTAGAACAAGCCTGCAAGGCTTGCTGCGTTACGTCACGATAGAAGTCTCAAAAATCCTCAAGGTCACTTTTCCTGATACGAAAGTTATGCTACAGGTAAGGTCTGAATTTGTGTTGTGTAATTGACCGCGATGTGCCCTATGTTACCGTTGAGTTCACGCGGGCGGTCTATAAACACGAACCAAGATTTTTAGTACGGAAATTGCTTTCAAATCCCATCCGTAGGTAAAGAAACTTGAACAAAGTTTTTTTTTTGTTGTTTTCTCCACAAGAACTACGTCCACGAGAAGAACTACGGCCATCCTTGCAGTATCATGTCTCTAAAGGAAGCATTGTATCGACTTAGTCGGTTTTAAGATAATATTTTCTTTGTTTCCAAAAGAGCGGTCAGAACGAATTGCAATATAATTTCTTTCTAATTTAGACACAACAACCCAAAATGTAAGGAACACTTTTAGGCGCGCCATTGATTTTGTTGCGCTTTAAAAGAATGCTTTCTTTAACATTTCTACCACCTTACTTGTGGATATTCTTCACCAGCAAAAAAAATAACGATGCAAAAAATCTAAAATCTGTTGGATATCCAACTTGGCACCAAACAACAATAAAGGCCTGCCACACTGCAGCGTCCAGTGACCAAATATATGATATTGATTTTTTCTTGATGTATCCAAAAAACAAATGGAATTTTGTATGTTCCTCGAGAAGCATGTTAAATAAAGCTTAATTACAGTAATCAAGCGTTAATAGAATTCTTGTGATTACAATTCCTTTCTACTCGGTCACTGCTGCGGTAAATTGATGGAATTTAAAGCAGTAAAACTGTCAAATTCTAAGATCGCTAAACAGTGTTGCTGGTAATGAAAGTTAAACAGCCAATATTTAATTACATATGTCTTAGAGGTAGGTTGAAAATCAAACAAAACTGTTGTCCTGCTGGAGGTGGACAAACAATAAACCGTTTCTTCAAGCACGCGATATTTGGTTTAGTGCCGTAGCCAGTCCTAAATTGTCTAAGGCTTAAATATGGGCGTGCCAATCGCAAAATGCTGTAACAAAGATCAATCAACGTTTAGAGCATTTGCTTACAACTTTGTTTAGAAAACACGCTATGTCATTGCATCAAAATGATGGTTCGTCTTCTAATCACGTCAAATGAACTTGAGCGAAATGAGCAAAAATTCCCAATGTAATTAATTGTTTAATCCACGCAACCGCAATTACAGTAAATTTCAAAATTAATTTTACAATTAGCGGCTACGCAGAATTAACGTGCTTTAATCCACTGCACACGGACTCAACTAAACAATTTGCAGCAAAGCCACCAATACAACCACAACAAAGAACGGCAATTTACGACTTCGACTTGATCCGTTGCCGGTGTTGCACAAATCTGAAAAGAAGTCAGAATGTTGACACCAAGTAAACTTTTTGTACATGCACGATCGATTTTAATATATTCTTTCACCTGAACCACAGGAATAATAGCATTGAGTTCCAGTGTAACCTCCCAATTCTCCTTTCAGACATCCGCTGACTTGGTTTCCACAATAACGACACACAGCTGTGCCAAAATTTCCATTTGGATCTAAACACATCAAAACAAAATACCACCTCGTCGTAAATTTCTGTTTGCTGATTTAGGGAATCATTCCCCATTATTGCCTTATGGTTGCAACGATTCCACCCTTTTAACAGCCGAGTTTTTGTAATGTTATATTTCAATGGCATTAAACAAAGGATATTTTTTTAAACGTTTTTCATCGTATGAACAAATATCCTGACGAAAATACATAAAACAGTTTGTATTGTGAAAATACCTTGAACGAAGCTATTTTTATTTCATGTGTTAGGACAATATACAAATCAAAAAATAACAGTAAGAAACAATCTCGATTAATCATGAAGGATACCGTGAAAAGTGACGTATATGTGCAACAATATACAATTTAAGCCAAGAAGATATACGAGCAAACTGATTTAAACTGAGAATAGAGTTTCCGCTAGATGACGTACATGAGCACAAGGTTCAAAATAAATATGAAAGTTGTTTTATGCTGAAGTTTGTCTGATTTGTTTTCCGTGTTGCAGAGATCTGTTTGCAACAAAAGTTTGATTAACAAGCCGAAAGGACAACTTTTAATTAGTATTCAGATGTTGACTCACTTAATTTTAGATAATCATAAGAAAATGCGACATATTGGCGTAATACGTTTACGGTGCGGTCATAGAGCTTTTCACAAGGTAAGTTTCCTTTTAAGTAAAAGCTTAGCTAAAATATACAGACTTGTATCTTTTGAAATGCTAACTACGAATTCAGTACAAAATATCATTGGAGATCTAAGGCTCTACAAAAACGTTTATATTTTGCTATTTAGTTAATTTCAATACTTGTATAGCAAGAATAGCACCCGGAACCACCAACACCATGTACGGCATCTTCCTGGCAACTGCTTGCATCCCGTCCACAGAGTCGCGAAATGTATTTGTCTTCATTACCATTCGCATCTGCAATGAGTCAAAAAAGACAGCATTACATTTAATTAGAGACATAATATAGGAACTTGGATAGTAAAGAAGATTTAAGCGATCTGCTATTAGTATATGAATGTATACTGATATATTTTATATTACATATATATGTATAATATAGTATATAACACACTTAATAGTGGACTGGTCCACTTATCAAACCTGTGCCAAATAAGACCACAGTAATGCACACGTAGCTTGGATCGCTGCATTCGTAGTCGTGAATTGCCGAAATATTTGGTCCAAAGCAACCTTCATTTCCCGGAATGAAACTGGTTTCCGATGAATGTTGACATTGATAACACCGGAGAGCTGAACCTGAATTTAACGCTTTCAAAAACGCTTTTCCAGCAAGTTATTGTTTCAAGTACTGTTAGTTAAACATTAGCAAAACCATTAAATGCTTTGGTAAAAAACGTTTACACCACAATGATAAAAACGTCGTTTTCATAATCTCAAAGTTTTTATGAATTTATTGCATGGAAAACATACTAACCTTCCCACATAAGACATGCCATAACGATACCAAAGAGCTTGCAATACATCTTTTTGTGATAAACAGTTTTCAACCAGCAGCTATTCTTATTACATGTATTCCTGAATACCCGCTTCGAATGCGTCGAGGCACGACCAGGATGGAGTTATAACTATTGCCAATTAATTGGTTCAAAGCAAGCAGCTACTCTCTTAACATTTTAACGCCCCCCGTACCAACGTCAGCTATGTGCCAGTAATTTACACAAATCGTGGTTTAAAGGCATTTTAAATTTATTGCTAGGTCATTTAATTTTACATAGGGAAAGATTTTGCCATTGATGGTTACATAGAGTCAAGAAAGTCGGCGAATCGCAACGCTAAAACTGGGTGCTGGAAGTTAGCAAATTTGTTTTATTATTCCTCGCTAATTGCAAGTCACAGTGCACAGCAGGAGGTGACAAAGCATTTACGATTTTTCCAATGACGAGGAATCGAGTTAAAATCTATTGTTATTGTTACAAGACCAGACATGTTCAAGTTTATAATGCACATAAAGTGTAGGATCCTTTAAACTGGAAGATTTACAGCAGTGTTTGCGGGGCTCTTTTCGCGAGATCCACTTAATGAAATTATTCTTGTTTCAGGGAGCAGCAAACTACTTCATGAAAAACTTTATTCACCAAAACGTATTTGGGACATTTTGCTCAAAAGTTGGGAAATTCCCCACACAATAATTCAATAGGATTTTTGTCAAAGTCTTTTTAGGTCGAAACTAAAAGTCTTTTTAGGTCGAAACAGTGGCCATCTGTCCGCAGCTTATACACAATTCATATTATTGGCTCCACATTGCTTATAATAATGTTTTGGTTTAAACGTAGGCCAAATGAAAAACATTGTTGCATTTATCCAAATGTTGATGATAGTTTCTTGCAGCAATTATTCCTATACTTACTTTCCGATAGTACGTAAGCAACAACGACACCAAGTAGTCTAAAATTCATCTTTGTTTTCATCCAATCAAAGCATCAAAAACGCTTCTACAGGCCCTGATGACTCCTTGCCTTGTAAAAGGAAAATGCCTTGTATTGACATCATTGGTCTTATAATAATGTTTGGTTTTTCACTTTACATTGCAAAAAGTGATTTTTATTGCAGCTTCTTTGTCGAGTTTTGCGTCAAAATGTTGGGGGGCAACTAGCTATTAAGTTGCATTTATAAATCTACTGCCTTTGCATTTTATTTTCCACCAATACGTTTTCTTGTATGTATGAAAATATTAATATTTTCGTCAAGAAAATATGATACGAATGCTCTGTCATATTGTTATCAAAAGCATCGCAAGGCCAGAATGGTTTGGGTTCATTTCTCCACGTTACAAACTTCATAACCGTAATTCATAACGTAACCCTTTTTTTTATTTTGGGTCCAAGTTAGGACAACGTGTAAAAATAGACTTTGCTTAACTTACCTAAAATCTAAACTGGCAAAAAAATTATCTTGAGTTTGCATCACTGTTGCGCACATGGATTAATTAACAACGCTTTAGAAAAAGGATTTTTTCCGAAAAACTTGAATTGCGGTTACCCGATCAGACCATGTTGACAATGGAACTGCTGAGCTCGTAAACTCCCAATAAACGGAAGGTTAAACCTTATCACCTATTTGTAGAACGCTCCTTGTTTAACCACAAGATTAGTGTGCCCTGGCCTTGAGTTTGGATTCAGAGGATTTACGTCAGGTCGCAACACATGTTTTCTTGCAATTTCACCACCTAATAAAAGCACAGCCATGCACACATAGGTAAATTTTTGCTTCTTAGCAGGACCGGTATCATCTCTTCTATATAAGAATTATAAAACGTGTGCAATGATGACGACAGACGAAAAAACAGCGAAATACTTCACCGAGCTCTTGGTGTCCTCTCTAAAAGTTTTTCTTCGAAAACAAATTAAATGCTCAAATAATAGGAAATCAGGCTTTATCCCATTTTAAAAACTTTTCTTAAATTCCCAAATGCAAGACATTTTGCACAAAACCCAAAAACCGACTCCACCAAAGTATACAGTTTCAATCCACTTAAATATACAACATATCTTTACTTTTTCTGCTCTGGATGATCAATAGTATCCATTTCGTCTGTTTTGCACATGCAAACAAATGGTCTGGAAATGAAGGAACAACATATTCTTCAAAAAAGAAATCGATTTTACTAAAAAAAATATTTTCGGATAATTTTATTAGTCATTAAAAGTTCCGCTACATGGCGTACTTGAGCAGAACATACATTAAATACACGACGAGCGTTTGGCAGCATCGGTCAAGCTCCCGAGCCATATACCAAAAAGAAAACCTGGTGCAGCTGAAAGATAACGCCGTCCGGATTCACATTATCGTATATTAGATAAAATGGACCTTCGAAAGACAGAAACACATCGGAAATGATTTTTTAAAGACGATTTACATTTAACAAACGAAATTTGGTCTTCACGGGTGTTCCCCGTGTCAAGCGGAGTTTTGTGTCTATGTTACATTTACATGTTAGAGCCACTCGTTTGAAACTGGCTGACAGTGAAAGAACACACTCATGCCCATTTCTCCCCACATCGTGTTCGTACACTTATCTTGTTTAAACTCAGACCCGTAGGAACACGGTTGTGCAGTGGATAGATAAGTCATGACTTTTTTAGCCTTTTCTGCTCGAGTGAAATAAATGGTTTTACTCGAAACTAAGCCATATTTGCAACAGATAATGTTGTAGTTTTTTGTTATTTTCACTTATTTGCAAGCAGTTAAGGCATGACCAAGACCCAACTTCTCATTAGTACTCTGCACCACCCAGTTTCCGCTATCAGTCGGTTAAAAGCTGGTCCAAAGGGTGTACATCTACCTGGAGCCCGGCTCACTTCGGCAAATAGTGGATTTTTATTGCCAAATCAATCAAGGTGAGAACATATTCACTTGGGTACACTTTTATTTTTTTGCATGACAACCATTGGGTTTGTACCAGCACATCACCGTATCATTCGCCACTACATAACTGATTTAAATTATGAGAATAACAATTGTTACTTTGTTTTATAAAATCAAATATATAATAACTACAGCAAAAGAAAGACAACATGTATTTCAGCATCTATTTTATTATAACTGAGCTCAAAACGTGACCTTGAGCAATGCAAAGATCGTTATGCAGAGTAGGGTTAGCGCGTAGGCAAGCTTCCGACTCCCGTTGCCGTAGTTGCAATTATCTGTTTAAGCAATAAGATAGAAATCGTAGCATATCACAGCAATATTTTAATGTTGAATTGCAGTCCAAAAAATCGGCAAAAACATGCATGTGTCATAGTGTTGATAAAATAACAAATGAAAATTAATTAGCATTGTTCCCACCAACGGGCAATAAAATTGTGCAAGTTTTATTGGTGCTTTCCTGGGTCCCGTTTAGTTAATATTTTGTTACCTGTGCTACAATAGGTGACATAATTGTATCCTGTGTAACCCTGGTTACTTCCTGAAGCACCCACGGTCAGGCCAGGTATTCCAGTTAAGCTACAAGCTCTTGATATAATCTTTCCAATTTGGCCATCCGCGTCTACGAAATTTTTAAATTACTTGTAGTGTAAGATCATCAGTCATCAGAAAAAAGACAAAAAGAAAAGTAATTTAACTTGCGCCACCTGGTGTAGAATCACTTGTATCAGTTGCTCAACTTACTTGTTCCGGTGAACGCAGTGGTAACACATACAAAGGCAATGGTGGGGCAGGTAACGCTGTAATTCGCTGCAACGTCGGGGCCATAACAGTCCTGACCAGAGGTTGTTCCATTAATATTTTCGTAATGGCACCGATAGCAGTTACGGCAAATACCTAAAGGGATTTGTCATCAAAGTTTCTTACTCTAACAATAGATTCGTTTTTCGGAACAGTTTATTTTCAGCAGTTCAGCTTTGCACTTAAACATAAAGGGTCAATATTTCATTATGACAACAACAATTACTTGACTCTTAATTACCTTTGGACACCAAAGCCAACATCACCACAGCAATTAGTTTGCACTTCATGTTAGGATGTCGTTGTTTCTACAGATGTCTGTCACAATTCCTCTCTGAATTGTCGGTAGCAAATCCTATCGAGTGGCCCTATTTAAGCAACATCTCTTCTAAGGGTGCGTCATATTTAACTTTTACCTGTTACACTGTAAACACTTTGATGCGCAAACAAGCTTACATGGTCGTTGTCGAAAACTTTTCCGAAACTAAACCCCTGAGTTGGGTGTGAAGTAATGTGTAAATATCACGTGTTGTAATTATATTGGTCCGATGAATCACAATACAATTTAACTTTTATTCATACCAGTGAGAACCAACCATATAATGCATCAATAGTACAATAATGTGCAAAAAGCAACAATTTCTTTTCCGAAGGAAATGGATTTGGGTCTTTTCACGGTTTAAATACAAAACTGTTTTCAGACGAATGTCTACACTGATAACACTGGAGTGCTGTGCCTGAAACAAGGCTAAAGTTTATTCTCCTGTTTTGTCTGATGTATTTTCAACATCGACTGAGCCGGGCTTTAATTTAAACACTGCCGAATATCTCCACATGTTTTTATTCATGCATGTACACAAAAATGTTTTGGTTTAAAAGTATCTTTTCGAAAGCTAAATTAAAAACATTGTTGTTTTATCCAAATGTCGATGATAGTTTCTTGCAACAATTATTCATATACTTACTTTCCGATAGTACGTAAGCAACAACGACACCAAGTAGTCTAAAATTCATCCTTGTATTCATCCAATCAAAGCATCAAAAGCGCTTCTACAGGCCCTGTTGACTCCTTGCCCTGTATAAGTAAAATGCCTCGTATTGACATTATTGGTCTTTTTATGATGTTTGGTTTTCACTGTTATAAACTTTACCCTGCAAACAACAATTTTTATTGCAGCTTCTTTGTCGAGTTTTGCGTCAAAATGTTGGGGGGCAACTAGCTATTAAGTTGCATTTATAAATCTACTGCCTTTGCATTTTATTTTCCACCCATACGTTTTCTTCTATGTATAAAAATATTAATAATTTCGTCAAGAAAATAAGATACGAATGCTCTGTCATATTGTTATCAAAAGCATCGCAAGACCAGAATGGTTTGGGTTCATTTCTCCACGTTGTGAACTTCGTAACCGTAAAGCACATGCAGGATGACCCTTTAATTTTTTTTGTATCATGTCCAAGTTAGGACAACGTGTAAAAATAGACTTTGCTTAACTTACCTAAAATCTAAACGAGCAAACAAATTTATCTTGCATCACTTTTGTGCCCAATGGTTAAAAACGCTTTAAAAAGGGAATTTTTCCGAGAAACTTGAATTGCGGTTACCTGATCAGACCATGTTGACAATGGAACTGCTGAGCTCGTAAACTCCCAATAAACGAAAGGTCAAATTTTATCACTTATTTGTAGAACTGTCCTTGTTTAACCACAAGATTAGTGTGCCCTGGTCTTGATTTTGTATTTAGAGGTTTGCACACATAGGTAAACTTTTGCTTCTTAGCTGAACCGGTATCGTTTCTTCTATTTTAGTGTCATAAAATGTGTGCAATGATGACGACAGTCGAAAAAAACAGCGAAATACTTCACTGAGCTCCTAGTGTCCTGTCTAATAGTTTTCCTTCGAAAAAAAATTGAAGGCTCAAATAATAGGAAATCAGGCTTTATCCCATTTAAAAACTTTTCTTAAATTACCAAACGCAAAATATTTTGATAAAAAAAGGAAAAACCTTCTCCACTAAAGTAAACAGTTTCGCCCCACATAAAATATGCAATATATCTTTACTTTTTCTGCTCTGGTTGATCAATAGTATATTACACTGTGTTCACTACAGTATCCATTTCGTCTGTTTTACACAAGTAAACAAATGGTCTAGAAAGAAGGGACTACATACGGAAAACCAATTACATCGATTATGCCAAAGACAAATATCTTTTTGGGTTGTTTCATTTTCCATCAAGAGTTAAAACCAGTTCCGCTACATGGCGTGTTTGAGCAAAACAAACGGTGAGGTCAAAAGAGTTTGGTGTTTGATTTTGGCGTGTTTCAGCAAAACGTGCTTTTACGATCGGCCCACGGTAGGGTATTTGCACAGAACATTTTATTGTTTTAAACCTACGTGCAAATTAAAAATATTAAGGTCCAGATTCACATTACCGTATATCAGTTGAATAGGGCACATCAGAGTCGCTCGTTTGAAGTAGGCAGTGAATAAGCACACTAACGCCCACTTCTTCCTGTTTTGTGTTACCCACTTATCTTGTTCAATCTCAGACTCTAAGAAGACGGTAGTGTATGGCCTGGATAGATTAGTTATATTTTTGTGGCGGTCTTATCAAACCGCTGGAGTGAAATTAGTCAAAAGAATCTCCATTTACAACATATTGTATTGTCGTAGTACTCTGCACCATCCAATTTCCGCACCCAGTAGGTTAGGGCTGCATAGCAAAGTCTACATTACTCCGGATCCGGGTGGTAGCGTTGGGAGAAGGGTGGATTTGTATTGTTGACTCAATAAAGGTGCGAACAGTTGGCTACACTTTTATTTTTTTTGCTCAGGCAACCATTGGGCTAATATCACATCAACATATAATTCACCTCTACATAATTGATGATTGATGAAAAATTACGAGAACAGTAATTATTACTTGGTTATGTAAATTTATGGATGTATTAATGACAGCAAAAAGCATGACAATTTTTATGTGAGCTTGAGCAAGGCCAGCATCGTGACGCAGAGTAGTATCGGTGCGTAAGTGAGCTTCCCAGTCCCGTTACCATTGTTGCAATTATCTGTTTGAACAATAACAGAAATAATAGCAAATCACGGCAATTTTTCGTTTTTGTGTCACAGCCAAAATTCGACCACAAATAAATGTGTTACAGTGTTGGTAAAAACATAAAGGAAAATATTCTTGCATTGTAAACACCAGCGAGCTTTAACAATTTGCAAGTTTTATTGGTACTTTCCTAGGTCCGTGCAGATAATTTTTCGTTACCTGTGCTGCAAGAGTAAACACATTGTTCCCCAGTGTAACCGAGGTAAGTTCCCGAAGCACACACGGTCACTTCACTTGTAGCGGGTAAACTGCAACTCCTTGCTATATAAGTCCCACTCTGACCGTCCGATTCTACAAATTTCAAAATTACTTGTCGTTAGAAAAAAGGTAAAACGATTTAAGCAAAAAACGTGCTTTATTTACAGCTACCAGTTTGAACAAAATTTTGAATTGTTTTCAAAAGTGCATGCAGGACTTTTAATATCTTGTGACGCGTTTAAGATAGGTATTCCCTTTATTATAAACTGCGATCAGTTGTGACCACACTGTCGTGTGTTTCTTTTGAAGAAACCAGGGATGTGGAGGCTTTGCTGGGGGAGAGGTACGCGGTGGTCTATTCTTTCCAAGATTCTTTTGTTAAATGCGCGCTTTTCAGTTTACGGCTGTTAGTCAAACATTTATATAAACGCGATAACTGAGTGTTCACGAACAGCTTTTAATGGGATTCGTTTGTTCGTTTGTTCGTTTGTTTGTGTTTTTTTCAAAACGTTTGTTCGTGTTTTTATATAGGTTTTGTTTGAGGTTTTTATGAGAAGGATTGGTTTTTATGAGAAGGATTGGTTTTTATGAGAAGGAATTCTGAAACTGAATGACTTACTGTCCATTGTTCAGAGAGTGACACATGAGCGGCCGTGAACCAACCCCCGTTTTTAGCTTGCAGTTGTTATGTTTAATGGTTTGCATTTTATCTGCATTCCTGAAAGGGAATTAAAGTCACACGGGCTCCTAAATCTTTTATTGGTTTTATCGGTGAAATTCCATTATTTTTATTGTGTCTGTTGTTCGTTCGGTAGTTATTTCATTTATTGCGTAAACTTGAATTGTATGAAAAAGGGATTTAATCATTGATTGTGACATCGCAACATGACGGCACTATTGGTTTAGCTTTTGCTTGGCCATAGTGTTTCCACCTTGTTTTTCCGGGTAGTTCCACAAAGTCCATAGTTACGCCAAGCTGCACTGATGAGACCTCACAGTCGAAACAGTTGCCATTTGTATGCAGCTTACAAAAAACAATTGAATTGATATGAAATAAATGGATTGGTTGTTGGTGGAAATTTTCACATTTTTTAACCGTTGGTGTACAGAGTGCTCTTCGTCAATTGCATTTGAGGGAAACATATTGTATCGGCGTATTTCCTTTCATTGTAACATAGGAAAAAGGATTTCACTACTAGATTGCCAGCTATATAAAAAAAGCAGTTGATGGCTTTGGTGACGTTGGATCGGTTATTTAACAAACCCAAGCACTTAAAGTATATTTTTATGATTTCAGAAAACAAGTCAAAGCGACATTTCCACTTTTTTGTTGCATTAAATCGTTATCCACACAACTAACAGGAGTATCAATGATTTCCAATTATCACATGCTAAAAGCGTAAAGTTTAGCTGCCGATATTTCACTACAAATACAGTTGGTTGTAATTTCAGCTTCAGAAGTGACACTCTTCCGTAACTAGAACGTTACAATAGTAACCTACGTGATTAATTGTACAAATGCTTGCGTTCAAACCATTTTCAAACGTGAATGTTGGTGCACGCACAAGATAAATCGAAAAGGTAATTTAACTTGCGCCTTCTGGTTTAAACACATCAGTTTCAGTTTCCCAACTTACTTGTACCGCTCAACACTGAAGTGAGGCATGACGTGACATCGTTATGGCAAGCCATGCTGTACGACGCATTAACATTGGGGCCGTTACAATCCTGACCAGTAGTTGTCCCACCTGAACTTTCGCAAAAGCACGTATAGCACTGAAGGCAAATACCTAAAGGGAGTTGTGATCAAAATTTCTGAAACTTGCAATAGATTTGTTTTTCGGAAGGAATTATTTTCAACTTTCTACTTAAATATAAATAATCGATATTCCGAAGATGATTGCGTAAATTTATCATTAACAATAACAATTTATACACTCTAAATTACCTTTGGATACCAAAGCCAAAAGCACCAGAGCAATTAATTTGCACTTCATTTTTAAGATGTCGTTGTTTCTACAGTTCTCTTGTCACAATTCCTCTCAGAGTTGTCGGTATGAAAAAAAAATCTATTGAGTCGCCCTATTTAAGCAACATCTCTTCTTTGGTTGCGTCATATTGAACTTTTTCCTTTTACACTGTGAACACTTTGATGCGCAAACAAGCCGACATGGTCGTTGTCGAAAACGTTTCACAAAACTAAAACCCAAAGTTGGGTATGAATTCATATGTATATATCACGTGCTGTTATTGTATTGATCCAATGAATCACTCTACAGTTTTCAATTTTGTCCAAATCACTCGCGAACAATTATTCCGGTCAAGTCCCCTTTTTCAGCAATCAAGCCAGAAACTTAAAATGTCATAAAAGGTAGCTTTTGTCGATATATTTTTTTACTTTAGCTCTTATTGAAAGATTAGCCATACAATCTAAACCACAATTCCGGAAACGTTTATTTCCAGGTTTAATCAGTTAGCTTAGTATTTGACACAAATATACTTGGCTTAACAAAGCACCGGTCCAATTTAGTTAGAATCAACCATGCAATACATGGGCATGTGGCACACTAACATATTGCATTAACATGAATGTGCAAAAAGCAAAATTTTTAAGTTTTTGAACAGTATTTAGCGAGTATACACGATATTGTACTTGACATACCTACGCCAAATATGACCATCGTGATGCACACGTAGTTAGGATCGGTGCAAGTAAAGTTGTAAATTGATGAAATGTTCGGGCCGAAGCAACCTTCTTGTCCCGGCACAAAACTGTTTTCAGACGAATGTCGACACTGATAACACTGGAGTGCTGTGCCTGAAACAAGGCTAAAGTTTATTCTCCTGTTTTGTCTGATGTATTTTCAACATTGACTGAGCCGGGCTTTAATTTGAACACTGCCGAATATCTCGACATGTTTTTATTCATGCATGTACACAAAAATGTATTGGTTTAAAAAGTATCTCTAAAAAAGCCAAATTAAAAACATTGTTGCATTTATCCAAATGTCGATGATAGTTTCTTGCAACAATTATTCATATACTTACTTTCCGATAGTACGTAAGCAACAACGACACCGAGTAGTCTAAAATTCATCCCTGTATCCATCCAATCAAAGCATCAAAAGCGCTTCTACAGGCCCTGTTGACTCCTTACCTTGTATAAGTAAAATGTCTCGTATTGACATTATTGGTCTTTTAATAATGTTTGGTTTTCACCGTTATAAACTTTACACTGCAAAACGCAATTTTTATTGCAGCTTCTTTGTCGAGTTTTGCGTCAAAATGTTGGGGGGGCAACTAGCTATTAAGTTGCATTTATAAATCTACTGCCTTTGCATTTTATTTTCCACCCATACGTTTTCTTGTATGTATGAAAATATTAATATTTTCGTCAAGAAAATATGATACGAATGCTCTGTCATATTTTTATCAAAAGCATCGCAAGGCCAGAATGGTTTGGGTTCATTTCTCCACGTTGCAAACTTCATGACCGTAATGTACGTGCAGGATGACCCTTGCATTTGTTTATATTGGGTCCAAGTTAGGACAACGTGTAAAAATAGACTTTGCTTAACTTACCTAAAATCTAAACTGGCAAAAAAATTATCTTGAGTTTGCATCACTGTTGCGCACATGGATTAATTAACAACGCTTTAGAAAAAGGATTTTTTCCGAAAAACTTGAATTGCGGTTACCCGATCAGACCATGTTGACAATGGAACTGCTGAGCTCGTAAACTCCCAATAAATGTAAGGTCAAATTTTATCACTTATTTGTAGAACTATCCTTGTTTAACCATAAGATTAGTGTGCCCTGGTCTTGAGTTTGTGTTCAGAGGATTTACGTCAGGTCGCAACACATGTTTCCTTGCAATTTCACCACCTAATAAAAGCACAGCCATGCACACATAGGTAAATTTTTGCTTCTTAGCAGGACCGGTATCATCTCTTCTATATAAGAATTATAAAACGTGTGCAATGGTGACGACAGACGAAAAAACAGCGAAATACTTCACTGAGCTCTTGGTGTCCTGTCTAAAAGTTTTTCTTCGAAAACAAATTAAATGCTCAAATAATAGGAAATCAGGCTTTATCCCATTTTAAAAACTTCTCTTAAATTCCCAAATGCAAGACATTTTGCACAAAACCCAAAAACGACTCCACCAAAGTATACAGTTTCAATCCACTTAAATAAACAACATATCTTTACTTTTTCTGCTCTGGATGATCAATAGTATCCATTTCGTCTGTTTTGCACATGCAAACAAATGGTCTAGAAATGAAGGAACAACATATTCTTCAAAAAAGAAATCGATTTTACTAAAGACAAATATTTTCGGATAATTTTATTGGTCATTAAAAGTTCCGCTACATGTCGTACTTGAGCAGAACAAACGTTAAATACACGACGAGCGTTTGGCAGCATCGGTCAAGCTCCCGACCCATATACCAAGAAGAAAACCTGGTGCAGCTTAAAATAACACGGTCCGGATTCACATTATCGTATATTAGATAAAATGGACCTTCGAAAGACAGAAACACATCGGAAATGATTTTTCAAGGACGATTTGTATTCAACAAACGGAATTTGGTCTTCACGGGTGTTCATCGCTTCAAGCGGAGTTTTGTGTCTATGTTACATTTACATGTTAGAGCCGCTCGTTTGAAACTGGCTGACAGTGAAAGAACACACTCATGCCCATTTCTCCCCACATCGTGTTCGTACACTTATCTTGTTTAAACTCAGACCCGTAGGAACACGGTTGTGCAGTGGATAGATAAGTCATGACTTTTTTAGCCTTTTCTGCTCGAGTGAAATAAATGGTTTTACTCGAAACTAAGCCATATTTGCAACAGATAATGTTGTAGTTTTTTGTTATTTTTACTTATTTGCAAGCAGTTAAGGCATGACCAAGACCCAACTTCTCATTAGTACTCTGCACCACCCAGTTTCCGCTATCAGTCGGTTAAAAGCTGGTCCAAAGGGTGTACATCTACCTGGAGCCGGGCTCACTTCGGCAAATAGTGGATTTTTATTGCCAAATCAATCAAGATGAGAACATATTCACTTGGGTACACTTTTATTTTTTTGCATGACAACCATTGGGTTTGTACCACATCACCGTATCATTCGCCACTACATAACTGATTTAAATTATGAGAATAACAATTGTTACTTTGTTTTATAAAATCAAATATATAATAACTACAGCAAAAGAAAGACAACATGTATTTCAGCATCTATTTTATTATAACTGAGCTCAAAACGTGACCTTGAGCAATGCAAAGATCGTTATGCAGAGTAGGGTTAGCGCGTAGGCAAGCTTCCGACTCCCGTTGCCGTAGTTGCAATTATCTGTTTAAGCAATAAGATAGAAATCGTAGCATATCACAGCAATATTTTAATGTTGAATTGCAGTCCAAAAAATCGGCAAAAACATGCATGTGTCATAGTGTTGATAAAATAACAAATGAAAATTAATTAGCATTGTTCCCACCAACGGGCAATAAAATTGTGCAAGTTTTATTGGTGCTTTCCTGGGTCCCGTTTAGTTAATATTTTGTTACCTGTGCTACAATAGGTGACATAATTGTATCCTGTGTAACCGTGGTTACTTCCTGAAGCACCCACGGTCAGGCCAGGTATTCCAGTTAAGCTACAAGCTCTTGATATAATCTTTCCAATTTGGCCATCCGCGTCTACGAAATTTTTAAATTACTTGTAGTGTAAGATCATCAGTCATCAGAAAAAAGACAAAAAGAAAAGTAATTTAACTTGCGCCACCTGGTGTAGAATCACTTGTACCAGTTGCTCAACTTACTTGTTCCGGTGAACACAGTGGTAACACATACAAAGGCACTGGTGGGGCAGGTAACGCTGTAATTCGCTGCAACGTCGGGGCCATAACAGTCCTGACCAGAGGTTGTTCCATTAATATTTTCGTAATGGCACCGATAGCAGTTACGGCAAATACCTAAAGGGATTTGTCATCAAAGTTTCTTACTCTAACAATAGATTCGTTTTTCGGAACAGTTTATTTTCAGCAGTTCAGCTTTGCACTTAAACATAAAGGGTCAATATTTCATTATGACAACAACAATTACTTGACTCTTAATTACCTTTGGACACCAAAGCCAACATCACCACAGCAATTAGTTTGCACTTCATGTTAGGATGTCGTTGTTTCTACAGATGTCTGTCACAATTCCTCTCTGAATTGTCGGTAGCAAATCCTATCGAGTGGCCCTATTTAAGCAACATCTCTTCTAAGGGTGCGTCATATTTAACTTTTACCTGTTACACTGTAAACACTTTGATGCGCAAACAAGCTTACATGGTCGTTGTCGAAAACTTTTCCGAAACTAAACCCCTGAGTTGGGTGTGAAGTAATGTGTAAATATCACGTGTTGTAATTATATTGGTCCGATGAATCACAATACAATTTAACTTTTATTCATACCAGTGAGAACCAACCATATAATGCATCAATAGTACAATAATGTGCAAAAAGCAACAATTTCTTTTCCGAAGGAAATGGATTTAGGTGTTTTCACGGTTTAAATACAAGATTGCCTGCATGTGGAGGTGCTAAAAACATTGAAAAAGGAAAAAAAACGAGGACATAAGGAAAAGTTATGTCCAGAAAGCAAATTAAGTTTACCGAGAAAAAAATCTTATGAGTAAGTTTTTTGTTGTTTCCCGTATGTGAGAATACATTCGCTTTGTCGAATTCCGCTACAGGGCGCTGAAGATCAAAGCAAACATTGAGAGGATGGTGATTGCCAAATTTTGACGAAGACTAACAGAACCATTGCCATCATTGCAGTTGTCTGTGCAAAGTAACATTACTTGTAGATGTTGTGCAATAAGTTAACTACTCGCACAAAAATACGTAGATTTTATTCAACCAACTATTAGGGAGTCCGCCATTCAGCAAGACTTGATAATGGTTAAGATTTGAATGTACGTTGTTAACTTGTTACATTTGTCAGTGTATTTACAACGTGGGAACTCAAACCTGTGTCACAGGAGTAAAAACAAGAAGTTCCAGTAAATCCCTCCCAATCCCCATTAAGACAACCAGTGGTTTGTGTTCCGCAATCTCGTTGAATGTAAATTCCTTCAGTACCATTCTTATCTATAAATGTAAAGAAAATGGCATAAAACGCTTAACACAGTAATATATCATCAACATAACCACAAGCGATCCTGGATTTGGAATATGTACTAAGTGTGTTCTTTTGACGCATATATTCTCTATTGCATGGGTAGCTTTTCTGCCCTCCAATTAACCTTACAAAAAGGCACGTTAGGTTCGTGTTACAATTTTCGTTTTTTTGCAATTTGACTTGCGTCGGCAGAGTTTCTGTGGCATCTCGATATCCGATAACTGTATTTCGAGTGTTTACTGTGAGTTCCCCTGCCGTACAATCCGTAAACACTGTTTGTATCAATTCAATTCATATCAGGTAATGCTTACCGCATGAGTACAACCACAGGCAATTAAACATGGCAAAATGTAATGTCACGTTGAATAAACCTTCAATGTATTTTCACAGTGACGCTTGTCAACACCAACTCGACGTTGTTTACCGACTATTTCAAAGTTAAATATTAAACCTGTGCCATCCAGAACGTCTGTTGAACATACACTGTTCGGATCGGGGCAATTGACACTGTATGTTGATGGGATGTTGGGACCGTAACAGTCTGCGTTACCTGGAATGACGTCAGGAATCGAAGAATAGATGCATTTGTAACAATTGAGTCCGTTTGCTATAACATAAAACCGTACAGTTTACAGCATAGCTTAAAAGTCCATTCGTAAAATAGAGGAATTAAATTTATTTAAACAAATAGGTTACTCAGAAAAATGTTGGTAAACTGGAACGCATACTCGGTTCGTTTTTCTAATTGTCCCATCACAAGTAGGCCTACACTAGGGTGGTTGATTTAATCTTCTTTATCTCATGTCAACATATGCCTAAACCATAAATTTGTGCCAACTTGATAATTTATAGACCACAAGTGTTAAACATCTTACCTCTGCAAAAACACCCCATAAGCAAAACTGCAACAACTTTTAAATTCATGATGCGAATATAACGTAACGTCACAAATCCTGCGAAACCTTGACAGCATCAAACCAACGTGCAGATATTTATAACAGATCGATCTCTGGTAACTAAGTAACTACCTCACGTGGTTTTGACGTCATAATGACATTCGAGTGCAGTGACATCATATGTTACATTAAAAGTTACATTCACAGAACAGCAAAGGCAACAAATTGTTTTTTAATGCAATAAAATTTATGCGTATCCATTTTTTGGTGAGAATCACTTGGGAAGTTTGACGATACACGCTGTGGTGGGATCCAAATTTTTTGTCAGCCGGTATCACAAAAGTCAAAAATTTTTCAGCCGGTTCTGTTACCAAAATCCATTGACAACGCTGATCTCATAAAATTTCGTGAGACGGTTCTATAAAACCGGTGCGAACCGGCTAAATCCCACCACTGGTTACACGTCTAGACTCAGAACTGCCATACATATTTGCCGATTTAAATTCCGTCGGATGGCGCGCTTGAGCAAAGGCAACATTAGTTGAGGCGCTCGACCCATATATCAAGTAGCAACCCTGATCAGGGTTCGTGACCAGGATAACCAGGGTTCGAATCCCGGTGCCGTTAAAGTTGTATTCATAGGGAAAAGGCAATTGGCAATATCAGTTAAGGCGCACGAACCATATGTTAAGAAGAAAACCTGATCGGAATTCAGGATATCATGGGCTTAAATCTTAGTGTTCAAAAATCATCCTTCGGAGGACCACGCGCTCCATCCCCAGGTTGATATCGTAATCTAAAATCCTGATGTGAAAGACATATCCTGCACACGGGACCAGTAATCAATCATATTGATTCAGGCGCTCTGCACACATAACCCGGTTTTCAAAAGCTGTTACGCGCCCAATTGAACAGTATTCTGGATTGTCGCGCGCCTTCTTAACGTTTAGGCAACGCCTAAACTGTTAAAATTCGGTCGGGGCGACGAGTGATTTGCATTAAACGTTGTTTTGAAGCATGGGATTGGAAACCACCAAGTTTCAGCCGCCACATTCGACAATTGTTCTTTTACAGTCAAACAAATATTTTGAAATAGGGTGTTTTCTTCCGTTGTTGCTTCGTGGAAAACTACTGGAAAGTTTTAGAAAACATTATGTTGCTGCCAGGCATATTATATTCTAATAATCTGTCCTGCTGGCACAACTAAACGTAACTTTTATTGACCGACGTTCTACCAGCTAGTCAGCTAGGCTTCCTCAGGGTAATGTCACAGCACACAACCAAACATCAAGAACCGCAAAAACACAACATAGGGGACCGCTAACACCGCTTGTCAAATCACGTGATGTATCGTCGGTAATCCAGCAAAACGATCCTCACGAACGTATTTGCCAAAAACTTGAATTACAGCAAGGTGCTCTGACAACGTAATCCCACGTTTTAAACAGCAGTCTAAAACACACCCACCTTTATTGTTATGCCAAATTTCTATGTCCATGTCATATGCACTTTTCGGTACAGAAGAAGGTTTTTCTTTTCAAAATCGTAAATGAGAGGCGATACCTAGTAATTCTATAACAGACCACATGATCACACCAAAGTCTATTTCGGATCGTATGTGGTTTTAGGTACGTGACGTGTGCAATTGCAGTCATGTTACGCCCCACTGAAACACTTAATATGTTCATATAACCGTCAGTTCAATTATTTTTCCTGGAGATTTTCTTGTGTTCGAATGATCAAATCACACCACTGATTTTATGATGAAGTGGAAAGTAGTGAGGATAATTTGCAGTCAGATAAACAAAACTTCAAAAGAAGCCGAACATAGGATTGTCTTTAGAGCCACGGTTGATAAAAAAAGCACAAGAACACATTGTATTTAAAGTTAATCCCGTACGGTTGCACTTCTAATGGCTTGATACAATCACATGTTGTCGATGCATTTAATGTAACGCCGTCCGACCGGTGATGCAAAAAATGTACAGGATTACGACAACATTTACTACATGTTATCTACAGTACAAAGGTTTCGAATTATAATTATAGCAAAACTAATAACTTCAAAAAGCACTACAATTTGTAAATAAACTTTCAATTATCGATACAAATTCATTGCATTAGGGATTAGAAGACGAGCTTGAGAAGAGCAAGGATTGCTATGCCGAGTAGGGTCGGTGCGTAAGTGAGCTTTCCAGACCCGTTGCCAGTGTTGCAATTATCTGTTTGGACAATAACATAGAAACTATAAAATAAAGGAATTATACTTTGTTTTCTGTTTTCAACTCTGGACATATTTGTATGCCAACAGGTAAAATTATAATATCATCGAACAACATATAGAATTTACAAGTTTTATGGTAAAGTTTCTGGAATATTTTTAATAGTCTAGTTACCTGTGTTGCAGACGTAGTCACAACTAGTTACGCTACCACCGTAGTTATTTCCTGACGTACATCCATCTACTTGACTTGTTCCAACTGAGCCACAATATCTTGTGATAGTAGTTACAGATGTACCAGACGCTATAAAAATTCGACACTGGGTTTTAATCCCGAACCTGCATTTCAAGAATAGCTGAAAAATTTTCAAGAGCGTTTCCTTTGGATTTAGGGCATTTCTTTATTGTTGAAAAACTTTCGGTTGGCATTCACCATAAAGGAACTAGTTTTTATGACTGGAAGAACTTGAAGAGAAATTTGTTAGAAATTGTCCTCGTTTCGACAGGAATAAAAGATGAAGTACACGTTCACCTGTCTATTAATCCGCGCCTTTGTTTGCGTAGTGCAAAGGCGGCATTTTATTTTCGACTTTCGGAACAAAGCGGACACGTTAACGAATCATTTATCATTTCAACAGTCTTTCAAGCTGGGGTGAATAACGTTTTCAGTTACAACAAGAATTTATGGCGCATGCCGACTATATTGCCCTCTCCTCTTTGTCATTGTAGAACAGGGAAAGAAGGCTTTGTTCAGCTTTAACGACAAGGTATACAATTTTTCGCAAAGCTATCTGCTTGTAAAGTTTGGCTGCTTGTCACTTAAAATTTGAATGTAAGATCTGCTTTGAAGATACAATTTCCTTAAAAGGTAAAAATAAGGAATCGTGTGAGACGGTTTTAGTAAGAATGATGAAATTCTTCCCGTATTCCAATGCATGCAATAAGTTGTATCATTAGTATAAAATAAACTTCACAAAGCACACGGGATTAAACAACACGCAGTTTTCATGCAACTGCATGCGCCTTGCCTGAACTAATAGTTCATATCACGTACCAGTCAAGCTTGGGAAGTCTTAATGGCACAGGCTTTAAGGTCTATACAGGAACACCATAAATATGGTAATAATAGTAAGGAAATTATGAGTGACAGAAAGCATTTTAACAAAAAACGTTTGATTTGATTGTTTGTTTAACTAACCTGAAGCGGTTGACACCCCCGTCCTGCAAGTTGTTATTCCGGTGGGGCATGTTTGGGTGTAAGACGATGCAAGGTTAGGACCGTAACAACTCTGACCATTGCCTATTGTACTGACGCTATTGTAACTGCATTCATAGCACTGAATGCAAATACCTGGAAAAATGTTTTATCAGAATTACTTACACCTGCATAACAGTTCTGTTCATAGAACTGGGCCATACAGTTGAAATAAATAATTGACATGATTTTGGCCATCTTTGCCATCAAACTTGTGCCATCTTCAGTGAAATAAATGGCGTTGCTGGTTTAGCTATGATTTTAAAAACATTCACGAACATTTCATCAGTTAAACTTACACTTTAACATACTAGAAACAATCTTCCTGGAAAATTCTTCATTACATAGAAATTCCATCAAAATTTAACGTGGTGTTTCACACAAACAATTTTACAAACGAAAGGGATATTACCTTCTGCAACCAAAGCTAAAAGCAGTACAGCAATTAGTTTGCAATCTATATCAAGATGTCGTTGTTTCCACAGTTTTCTTGTCGCAATTCCACTCTGGATTGTCGGGAGCAAATGACATGAAATCTGCCAATGCGCTGGGTTTAGTAACGCCTTTTTCTTTACATTTTGTATCCACGGTAACAAACCTTATGGGTGCGACGACTTTTCAAGTTTCAAAGTTTGTCGTGAATTACTTATTCCCGTTGCATTGGTTAGTGAGCACGATAATAACTTATCAAACGTTTGAGAAAGCCTGAAAATGATATCTTAACGTGTACATTGTTTGCATCAATTCAATACAGCAGGTTGTTACGTTAGTACGAAGTAAAAGTTTACTTGCAAATGTGATGGTAAACTGGCATGATTATTCTGTTCATTTTTCTAATTTGCCGGCTTCATGATGAATAAATTACTTGAATCACATCGTGATAAAGAGATTTTAAACAACTTACATCTGCAAAAACACCCCACAAGTACAACTGCACAACTACTGATGCGAATATCACGTGACGTCACAAACATCCACTGAGCGGATATTCATCAAAAAATGGTCCTTGGTAACGCTGATCTCATCATGATATCCAGGTGCAATGAAATCCTATGTTACAATTTAAAGTTGTATTCACTGCACAACGAAGGCAACAAGCTGCCTTTGTAGCATCAAAAAGTGTACCCATAAGTCTTACCTTTGTACCATTGTTTGGAAAATCGCTCCTTCCAAAGCAGGAATAATTTCCAAAACGAAGGGATTTTAACGTCGCTCAAATTTATGGTTTGAAGGCTTATGTCCATAAATATATACATATATGTCGAAGGATGGCGCGTTTCAGCAACGGCAACACCAGCCAAGGTGTACGAAACCTTTACTAAACAGTAAACATGTTCGGGATTCGTGGCTAAAACAGCGTGGGTTCGAATCCCGGTGCGGCAACGAATTGGCTTCATTGGGGACAGGGGGTTTGCAATATTGGTTAAGCAGTCCGACCAGTATATCAAGCACAAAACATGATTGGGATTCAAAAATTAACCTTCAGAAAATATCGGGTTTCATTCCAGATTAAAATCCGAATCTACAATCCTGATGTGAAAGGAGAATCTTGCATAAAAAGACGTAAACGGCTTAGGTGACGAGTGATTTGTTATTAAAAATTCGAACGTTGTCGCACGAGTTGTTTTCAGTCAGGGTATTGGAAACCAACCAGTTTGAATCTCCACGTTCTTTTGTTGATCTTTCATAGGTAAACAAACCGTTTCAAAATTCGTATTGTATTCCGTTGTCCCAAAGGAAAACTACTGGAACTTTTTAATTAACCTCACTGACGTTTTGCGCAAAACTTGAATGACAACAAGGTGCTCTGGCAACGTTTCAGGCGACAACAAACTGACCCTTTACTACTTGCAATGCTGTTTAAAACGTTGCTATGATTATGTGTTTGCACTTTAAGTCACCGAAGAAGGTTTTTCTTTTTGAAATCGTACACTACGACGGCACCTGGAAAATCTATAACAGAACTCATGATTACAGCAAAGTCCATTACGGATTGTAAATATGATTTTATATACGTAATGTGTGCAACTGTATTTAAATCCATGTTATAAGTGCATCTTTTTGAGAATGCCGCTTACCGCTGTTTTTAGAATGCCAAGAAAAGATCAGCGGAAGCACTTCATGGGAATATTTGCTGGCGGGTAAATAAAAGACCGGAGAATTCGGACATAGGATTGTATTAGCACCAGAAAATTTTGATGAAGAAAAGCTCATATGGTTTCATTGCATTTAAAGTTGAAGCCGAACGATTGCTCGTATTTTGGATTGATTCAATTACATGATGTCGATGCATTTAATCTAACGCCAATCGAAAAATGTACAGGATTACAACAACATTACTACAAGTTATTTTCAACTGAAGGATTTCGAAACATAATTACAGCAAAACTAATACCTATACACATTGATTGTATACAGCGCATCTATGTTTAGAAGGCTAGCTTGAACAAAGCAAGGATTGTTACACAAAGTAGGGTGGGTGCGTAGGCGAGTTTTCCAGATCCATTTCCAGTGTTGCAATTGTCTGTTTGAACAATAACATAGAAATCATAACATACCGGGGCTTTTTCTTTTCAAGCTACAAAGACGTGTCCGAGTTATTGAAAGTAATTGCGTGTGTTCAAATTTTACAAATTAATTTTCAACAGCATTTTGAAAACCAGCGAACAGACGAAAGCAATTTGCATGTTTTTAATGCTGTTTTTCAAGAACTTTTTGAAGTAAATTTTGCGTTACCTGTGCTACAAGAGTAAACACATTGTTCTCCATTGAAACCGAGGAAAGTTCCAGAAGCACAACCGTTCAGACTTGCTCCTGCTACGCTGCAAGTTCTAGATATAATTGTCCCACCTTGGCCGGCTGAGTCTATAAAGAGAGAGGGTTGAACATATTTCTCAGAACATTTGAACCGCCACTGTAAATTCGAGGCAACCAATCGTTTCTTTGATTTTAATGCTTGTATGAATTCGTTTAGTGTTTGTATTTTTTACATTTACTTGACCGCGAATCACATTTATTCATGCCCTTTCTTTTCATAATCTCTAGAATAGAATTTTCTTTTGTCCAGCCTCCAAGCAAAAAAATGTGTTTCCCGATGTAGCAAACATACTTTGTGAGTTTTCTCCCACGTCCATTGTGTGCTTCCAGTCCAGCGAGGAAAAAATACAATGGGGGCGACATATATGGTATACCCGCGTCCCCATTTTTCCCCGCTCATGTTTGCTCAGATAAACGGGCGTATTTTTTAACCAAGGCTTTTGAAGGAGTGGATGCGTGGGTGGATTTGTTGTGGATGGAAATTTTTTCGGCCCTTTCCAGATGCGTGTCTACAAGACGCCCCCTCGTTTCTTGAATGGGCCAAATTTGACTTGAGCCGATTATATCGGTGTCCATTCACAGTAACTATGGAAATTTGAAGTGCGAGGACCCGAACCAATCCGACAACGTCGTAGAAAAAACAAACGCTTTTCTGATTTTTGTGACGTTATCCTTGCAGAAGGGTTGCCTGGCAAACAAGTTTTTCGGGAGTCCAATAACCTTTGGAATACAGCGCAGCATAAATAATTGCATGGTGGAAATTCTGTGCTCTTCAACTTCCGCAAATTACATTCTGTGTATAATTGGCTTCGCAGAATTTTCGTCGAAACCAATCAACGAGTTATTATGAAGGATATGTATGTGCCAGCCCAAAGAATGACTTTTATCACATAAAATTCCAAGTTCAGTTTTTGGTTGTGACGAGTAGAAACAATTTCATTTTTGGTGTAGTTAGGCGACACACCAAAAATACAGCCAACTTAAAGCCAGCATATTTCAATGCTAAAATCTTCCATTAGGTTTGCGGTTTGCCGTTTGTCCAACTGTTGTCACGTGAAAATTAGACCAGAACAAAACAAGTCTTCATGCGTTATATGTTTCAGTTACTTGGCGGCACACCCAAAAATCGCTTCACGCCTTACCGGTTGTGAAGCGCCACTGACCTAACGGGGGAGTAAATTCTCAAAGCACTCGTATGTTGCTGTGTTTTCCGTTTGCCGGATAACTCTAATTCATGCAGCCGTCTAACACACTTATTACGTGTTAGGAAAAAGAGTAAAGCGCTTTGTGTTTTTGTGACTACGGTTATTTCTTTATTTAAGTTAATATACAGATATATTAATGAGTTCATGTTTGCACCCTTGACAAAGGTTCCCGCTTTGCAAATCTAACGTTGAAAAAACGTTTTTCTATTTTTTTGTGACGAACCATGGTCTAACTGACATGGGCAAAGAGTTAGATATGAAGTAATATTCTGTGCTTATAAAACAAAGTACACGTCGTAATTACGGTCAAAAATAGGTTTCCGTGGTTCGTGCTGACAATTTTTTAACATTTATTTTTCGTACTTACTTGTTCCGCTTAACACGGAGGTGATACAGGACGTGACACCAGTGGCGCAAGTCATACTATGGGACGCAGAAACATTGGGACCATTGCAGTCCTGACCTAAAGTTGCACCACCAGAAGTTGAGTATTGGCAGGTATAGCACTGAAGGCAAATACCTAAACAAATAACGATGAATAAAAAAACAAAAAAACTAGATTTTGTAATACGATGACGCAAAAATTTTAATCAAAATGAATAACCGCAGATTACCTTCCGATACCAAAGCCAAAATCAGCACAGCAATAAGTTTAAGTTCCATTTCCAATTCTGATAAGTTTTCTTGACACTCTATCACGTTTCTCAGGCGCAAATCAAAGAGCAAACTGCTGAGGCGCTCTCATTTAAGTTACACCCTTTTTTCTTTTCAGCGTGGTCTGAAAAAAATAACGTTTCATTCGAACGATTTTAATTATTTGTTCCTGAAGTCAAATTGGTCATTTTTAACTGGAAAGCACAGCAGTATAATAGCTATACTTGCTTTTGTATGTGTAACTTATCATTAGAGACTGCGATACTGTTCAAAAACGATGATTTATTTGGTAATGATTTAAACGAACGTTTCTGTCTAAAACATTAACTTCCTATCGGATAAATTGTTGTCGCTGGTAGGAAGACAACGTCCAGTATATTCTTTCAATGCAACTTGGTGATTTTTTTAATATAGATATATTTAACAAATACGCCAGCTATTATGAAAGAGTTTTCAACAGACTGAATTGCTTTACTTTGTAAGTATATGCAACAATTTTACGTAATTTCGACGTAAATTTCATGTTGCGTTTTTTTCTAAAACTGCGTAGTGTCAGAATGCGTTTTGACGAAAATCTTAAAATTGGCATTCTTACGCTATTAACAGAAGAAATAATGATGCTTTTAAACCAGAAACAAAACAAAGATTTTCCTGATATTACAGTTCGAAGAAATCCGCTCTATTCATTGATTTGCCATTGATGTAAACTTCCCCGCTTTGTTTTTATTCCTAAAATAATTCTTCAGGTCAGTCCTATAAAAACGCGTAGCCGAAGCAAGTCGGCCGAGGTATAATCTCACTATAGCCTAACTCACCATCCAAGTAGTTTAAAAAAAATTTAAATTAAAAAATCGAATTTGAAATTTTTTTTTTTAGTGAAGATGACTATACGCAGTTGCAACATACGTCACAGAAACCAGTACTTATATTGCGTAATGTTTTGTGTGTAGCATTGTACAAGTATTGCATAATCCCATACTGTGACTCAAATTATTTAGCCATTGTTCTCAAGAAATGTGATTCATTCAACATCCTGTTAAACACACAAAATGTTCTCCTTTGCCTATGTCACACCACACGTATGTTCTCGTGTTATATTAACCAAAGTGATGTATACGGCACGTGACTAAACCAACCAATAAGCTTCCGATGATCCAAGTATAGATGGTCATGTGCGCCTGTTAATTGAGTTCTTTGCATTGGTTTTTTTGCTTTGGACTTTTTGCATTGGGCTCGACTCTACTCGATTTGGAATCATCGTTCTATCTTCGATCTTCGATTCGGTGACAAGACACTGCTATTATTACTGAGACTCTACAAGCTATTCGCCGGCTTGGGATTTATTCCCACAGCCTGATAATAAACTGTTTACTCGGATTCAACGGTTTGCTGGTGAGTTCGGTAAAACCTCACACAGTCATTCGGAAGTTAGAACGTGTTTATGCGTTCTGGACAATAAACAAAAAACTAATGAATTTTGTTTCAAAAGCTTTTTCGCAGCGTTTATGCAAAATACCACGAAAGTAAAAGGTCCCAACTCAAATAAACAAAATGTATAAATTTAAGCAGGACTTCATAATTTTTACTATAATCTTGTGACAGTGTAAGTTGTGGAAAAAATACATTCCTACTAAACCCCGCGTTAATAAACGTTCTACTATAAATACAATCCGACGTATGATGACGTAGAATAAAGATTTATAATTTGTAACTCAACGTGTTTTGCTAACGTTTTACGCGAGTAACACCGAATTGTTTAAGCTGTGTATTTGTATTGCATTTAAAACAGCCGAAAAACGTAAGATTTGCAAGCAGTATAATAGAATAAATACAAAACTAAATAGATTCACAAAAAGCAAGTACTCAATGCAGTATAATGTTTTTTTTTAATTGAACTGTATTTTAACACCAACAAACTCTTAAAAATCTGGAGCAAGCTTGAGAGCATAGGATGTCAAAAAGAACCAAAGTCAGTAAAACTAATTGGAGCAAATCCAAAACAGTATCATCATGTGTCATTTGAAAAAAAATTCACTTAAGAATGCACAGAAATTTTCTAAAATGAAACAAAACAACAAAGTGGATGCCAGTGAGGTTTGAAACTACAAATTAGAATCAGTTTGGTTTGGTAGAAATGTGACTGGCTATGAAAATAATAATTATATATTTACTGAATAAAAAGCACCAAGTGGTGAAAAAGAGCAGTGGTTTGTTACACTGAGTAACTACACGAACAGTGACTGTGACGAATTAAGAGTTGGGTATTATAAAATTGTAAGGACATTCACAAATGAGAATAAGTTGTTAAAATGCAGTACCTTAGGAACTGAAGACAGATTGAACCGTTTAGCTTTGACTTTAAATACATTAATTTAGTATAGTTTTGCTGTGAGATTGTAAAGCTTCAGTCAGCCCACCCGCAAAATTCCAACATAAGATAAAACAAGAGGCATCACTGGTGCAAAAATCATGCTTTGGCTGAGCTGCTGGTGTTCACCAACTTCTTCAACTTTGCTTTGCGGCTTCGAGCATAAATTCTTAGAAAAAGTGCAGCAAAAACGATGAGAACGCCAAAGAAACCCAGTAGGCCAATCGGATGTCCATAAATCAAACAGGATAACAGGATGGCAAAAGCTTGTCTCAGAGTCATTATAATTGTGAAGACAACAGCTCCATATTCCGAAATTGTGTAAAAAATAAACAGTTGACCAACAGCGGAGCATATCTGCAAAACAAAATGGTACCGTCAGATTTGGCACAAACTAACAGTACTTTACATCTTAATATTATTATAAACTGCTAGTACCCTTTACCCTGGGTTCCGCGAAATCATAAAGAGGCACTCCAAGGGGTTCGGTCAACTCTAAGGGTTTCGAACAAGTCATTAAATCATGACATTAAACAACATAAAATACTACTGCATTACACTAAACAAATCTATTGAACTCCAATGCATTAAATTATGTGGATTGTATGAATGAAAAACACATGTTTTTGTGTAGGGTGTAGAAGTGTTTCATTATTTTTATTTGCCAAGTTGGTACGAAGTGCACCAATAAGAACTAAAAGCTTATTTTTTCTAAACACAACTCACTGATAAAATAACAGAGTGGATTCCAAAGTCCCAATGCCTTGTGATAAATGAAAATGCTTCAAAAAAAGCTCCTTGTTCCAACAAAGAACATGTTGTAAAGATGCAAGAGAAGAGGTTTACACCAAACATCATCTGGATCGATGACATCTTGTGTGTTTTGAAAAGCTCACCCTGCATAGGCACACATGAAAATAAGTTTGAGTGAAAGTTAACTGTAATCTGGTATTACCCAGTTCAGTAAAAATTGCTATGTATAATTGAATAATTTAATGCAAAATTTTGTGTGTTGAGCTAGTAGTTTACAAACTGCACTACAATAAATAGATTAAGTATTTAAAACGCAATGTGCTTAGTTACACATAAACACAGGAATTTAAATCAGTGTATATCCTGTATAAATGTTTCCTGTCACACAATAGCAGCACACTAATCACATTACTGATTTCCCAAGCTCTGTGATACATATAGTGGGATGTTTTTTTGCTTAATAGCAAGCAGGAAAGGACTCAGTTTAAATTCAGGATTCCAACTTATAAAATAACCAGATATCTTGAACTAAACCTTGTACATGTATATTGATACATACTAAAACTTAGCCAAAGTGATAAAGCTAGTAATAATGCAAATCTTTTGAATATGATTATGTTTATTTACAAGGTTGTAATAATACGTTAGCTTTGACTTATTAAACATCCATATTACAGATCATACACTTTCAAGTATATATGTTGAATCATAACCAAACCATATATTTGTGTAGTTTTCAGAGGGTTTGTGGCAACATCCAAACCTGTGTATCACAGAAAAAAACATACATCCTTTCAACTATATATATACCTGCCAATTTGAGGTGAAACTATCAAAAGCCATGTAGCCAAGCATGAGAATAAATCCAGAGAGCAGAATATACATAGTTGGGGAATCAACATCCCCAGTACTGTGTGTATGGGAATCCCCCTGTGACAGAAGAAACACGCTGATGCCCAAAGACAGCATCCCCGCTGTGATCCATTCATACATTTCATACACATTCCCAGACACAACCTTCCCCATCAACATCACTGGTATAACTTTGCATGCCTTGCCAAGAACCTTGGTGGAAATAATAGTGTGATTACTAACCAACATTTCACAATAAAACAGAAAAAACATAGATTAGCAGTAATATATATGTGATGATTATGTGACATAAATGTGAATAAACAATTAGTATCAAACAAGTTATAAAATGCACAACTGTTATCTTATTATTATTATTTGAGAGTCATTTAAACATAATTTAATAAAACAGCATGCCAGTACTTCAAGAGAGAATCAGTTCTATTGTATTACTGTGAAAGAGTTAAATTCAAAGCAACAAATACGTACCTGAGTAGGAAAAGAGACGAACTTAAGTGCTTCATATTGAAACCAACTGCTCATTATGTTGGAGAAGGAGCAAAAAGAGAACTTGTAGAGGGGACAACCATGGCGTGGTTGCCTTGTTGTCATAATGTAGATTCCAGCAACACAAAACGCCAGCAACCTTCACGTAAAAAGATAAGTTAACATATACAGACGCATGTAGACAAAACGTCTACTTCCTGCTATATACAAAGGTAAACTGAAAAAATTGAATATTCAGAAAAATACCTGTTGACAAAAACGAGGAATTGTGAGTTGGTGAACTTCTCCCCAGGAGAATCATCAGTCTTTCCATATTCAAGAGTCATAATTCTCTCTTGTATCACTCCCCAGGTTAGATATGCAACCTGAATCAACGGGACCACAGCAAAAGTAGTTAATGTTAGCAGTAGCATTTTCATTTAAAAAGATAACATGATTAACATTTACCTGCAAACCAAGAGCGCATACCACCAATACAATTGCTTTCGTTTGAAAAGACTTTTCTGCTTTTGGTGCATCTGAAGAAGTCTTAGATTGTTCTGACACAACATCTTCACCAAAGACGCATGTCTTTATGCAAGGATACAAAACTCCACTTCCTGCAAAGGTTATACTACACTATAATCTGGAGTCTTCTCATGACATCAACATTGACCACAGAGAATATAATTCTACTTTCAATGCACAACATTAAGGAAAAACACTTATATCAATGTCCAAACATATGTATAGCCCAGATTGGACTATTTGTAAATTGTACACATACATATTAACGTTTTTCATATTAACCTGTTAACACTATATACTTTTTGCTCAGATTGTCGGCAAATTTATGCACAACGTTTTTCCTAATCTGCAACCATTATACAAATACAAGCCAAAAGTATAATTCTTCACCTCTTTCATTGTACTTCACCTTCCTAAGGTAGGATATTAGAATATACGCTGGTACAACGACTGAGGCATATCCGAACAAATTGAAAATAAGACGAACCAGCCAAAGATCGCTGTATACTGACGTTGGCCCTTCTGCGGGTACAGGAGGGGCACGAACTGTATAAAAAGTAGCCACAAATAGAAAGAACAAAATACTGGATATATGCTTCATTATGTACTGCTTCATTGTTCATTCATACTCCTAACAATGAGTATCGTTGCAGCTTTTTCACCACCCTCATTCTGGCAGAATTCTGGCAGAATAATTTTGCAAATTTGCCACATTCTACAAGGTACAACAGGCATTTACTCAAAAATTGTTTTTTTTGGATTAGAATCAAATTACAGAGATGAGCAAGCAGATCAAACCTCAAAAAACATTTAAACAACATTTTCCGCAGCTGTATCAATCAAAAAAATCGCGAATTAAAAAAATCGCCTGGTTTTGCGATTCAGCATAATGGCGGCATGCGAAAAACTAGTCTAATACAAAGAATTCTGCTCGGCGTTCTGGCAATAGGTGCCAATATTGACCAATATCAAGAGAACGGAAATTTAATTCTCTACAACATGCAATTAACAAATTTGAAATTAAGGTGCCGGATGACCTTCAAATCGCCGATTGAAGACGACCCGCTTTGAGCGAATCAGCAGCGTAATGGCGTAATGTCGGCATGCGAAAAACTTCCCTATTAAAACAATTCTGCTCGGCGTTCTGGCAATAGGTGCCAATATTGACCAATATCAAGAGAACGGAAATTTAATTCTCTACAACATGCAATTAACAAATTTGAAATTAAGGTGCCGGATGACCTTCAAATCGCCGATTGAAGACGACCCGCTTTGAGCGAATCAGCGGCGTAATGGCGTAATGTCGGCATGCGAAAAACTTCCCTATTAAAACAATTCTGCTCGATGTTCTCGCAATAGGTGCCAATATTGACCAATATCAAGAGAACGGAAATTTAATTCTCTACAACATGCAATTAACAAATTTGAAATTAAGGTGCCGGATGACCTTCAAATCGCCGATTGAAGACGACCCGCTTTGAGCGAATCAGCGGCGTAATGGCGTAATGTCGGCATGCGAAAAACTTCCCTATTAAAACAATTCTGCTCGGCGTTCTCGCAATAGGTGCCAATATTGACCAATATCAAGAGAACGGAAATTTAATTCTCTACAACATGCAATTAACAAATTTGAAATTAAGGTGCCGGATGACCTTCAAATCGCCGATTGAAGACGACCCGCTTTGAGCGAATCAGCGGCGTAATGGCGTAATGTCGGCATGCGAAAAACTTCCCTATTAAAACAATTCTGCTCGGCGTTCTCGCAATAGGTGCCAATATTGACCAATATCAAGAGAACGGAAATTTAATTCTCTACAACATGCAATTAACAAATTTGAAATTAAGGTGCCGGATGACCTTCAAATCGCCCATTGAAGACGACCCGCTTTGAGCGAATCAGCAGCGTAATGGCGTAATGTCGGCATGCGAAAAACTTCCCTATTAAAACAATTCTGCTCGGCGTTCTCGCAATAGGTGCCAATATTGACCAATATCAAGAGAACGGAAATTTAATTCTCTACAACATGCAATGTGATTAGTAAATCAAATCTGGATCAAAAAAACCAAAGGCCCCTGGCAGGCTGTCGATCGCACACCGTATCAATAATAATGTATTAAAATCCAAACACAGCAATCTTCAGACAGCTCAGATCGATTTATTTAGAGAAAAATATATTTCGCCTAAAACGGCATCATCAGTTTCTCCATTTACCAAAACTGCCTTATTGATTCTATTTGAATAAGGCAGTTTTGGTAAATGGAGAAACTGATGATGCCGTTTTAGGCGAAATATATTTTTCTCTAAATAAATCGATCTGAGCTGTCTGAAGATTGCTGTGTTTGGATTTTAATACATTACTACAACATGCAATTAACAAATTTGAAATTAAGGTACCGGATGACCTTCAAATCGCCGATTGAAGACGACCCGCTTTGAGCGAATCAGCAGCGTAATGGCGTAATGTCGGCATGCGAAAAACTTCCTTATTAAAACAATTCTGCCCGGCGTTCTCGCAATAGGTGCCAATATTGACCAATATCAAGAGAACGGAAATTTAATTCTCTACAACATGCAATTAACAAATTTGAAATTAAGGTGCCGGATGACCTTCAAATCGCCGATTGAAGACGCCCCGGTTTGAGCGAATCAGCAGCGTAATGGCGTAATGTCGGCATGCGAAAAACTTCCCTATTAAAACAATTCTGCTCGGCGTTCTGGCAATAGGTGCCAATATTGACCAATATCAAGAGAACGGAAATTTAATTCTCTACAACATGCAATTAACAAATTTGAAATTAAGGTGCCGGATGACCTTCAAATCGCCGATTGAAGACGACCCGCTTTGAGCGAATCAGCAGCGTAATGGCGTAATGTCGGCATGCGAAAAACTTCCCTATTAAAACAATTCTGCTCGGCGTTCTGGCAATAGGTGCCAATATTGACTAATATCAAGAGAACGGAAATTTAATTCTCTACAACATGCAATTAACAAATTTGAAATTAAGGTGCCGGATGACCTTCAAATCGCCGATTGAAGACGACCCGCTTTGAGCGAATCAGCAGCGTAATGGCGTAATGGCGTAATGTCGGCATGCGAAAAACTTCCCTATTAAAACAATTCTGCTCGGCGTTCTCGCAATAGGTGCCAATATTGACCAATATCAAGAGAACGGAAATTTAATTCTCTACAACATGCAATTAACAAATTTGAAATTAAGGTGCCGGATGACCTTCAAATCGCCGATTGAAGACGACCCGCTTTGAGCGAATCAGCAGCATAATGGCGTAATGTCGGCATGCGAAAAACTTCCCTATTAAAACAATTCTGCTCGGCGTTCTGGCAATAGGTGCCAATATTGACCAATATCAAGAGAACGGAAATTTAATTCTCTACAACATGCAATTAACAAATTTGAAATTAAGGTGCCGGATGACCTTCAAATCGCCGATTGAAGACGACCCGCTTTGAGCGAATCAGCGGCGTAATGGCGTAATGTCGGCATGCGAAAAACTTCCCTATTAAAACAATTCTGCTCGGCGTTCTCGCAATAGGTGCCAATATTGACCAATATCAAGAGAACGGAAATTTAATTCTCTACAACATGCAATTAACAAATTTGAAATTAAGGGGCCGGATGACCTTCAAATCGCCGATTGAAGACGACCCGCTTTGAGCGAATCAGCAGCGTAATGGCGTAATGTCGGCATGCGAAAAACTTCCCTATTAAAACAATTCTGCTCGGCGTTCTGGCAATAGGTGCCAATATTGACCAATATCAAGAGAACGGAAATTTAATTCTCTACAACATGCAATTAACAAATTTGAAATTAAGGTGCCGGATGACCTTCAAATCGCCGATTGAAGACGACCCGCTTTGAGCGAATCAGCAGCGTAATGGCGTAATGTCGGCATGCGAAAAACTTCCCTATTAAAACAATTCTGCTCGGCGTTCTGGCAATAGGTGCCAATATTGACCAATATCAAGAGAACGGAAATTTAATTCTCTACAACATGCAATTAACAAATTTGAAATTAAGGTGCCGGATGACCTTCAAATCGCCGATTGAAGACGACCCGCTTTGAGCGAATCAGCAGCGTAATGGCGTAATGTCGGCATGCGAAAAACTTCCCTATTAAAACAATTCTGCTCGGCGTTCTCGCAATAGGTGCCAATATTGACCAATATCAAGAGAACGGAAATTTATTTATTGTTTCCTAATACATATTTTGCTATATTTATGTGTAGCTGATGGATTGTTTTCTTCATTTCTTTGTCATGTGCTGTTCAGATAAAATTGCAAATGGAACAAAATAAAAAGGTATGTAAGATGCACAATGCTTTATGTTGGTTTATTACATAAGTTACACACTTACTAAAATATGTTTATTGGTGTAATAACAACTTATTTATGTGTTGCATTATTTTTTGGGGAAAACAGACCTGTACAGTAAAACCTGCTGAATGCATGAACCAAGTGTAGCACAGTCTGGACTGAAGGACCAAACTTGATTACACCATAAGCCTTCTAAATTTATAACTTTGGCAGTATGCAAGTACAACATGTGTTCAATCACATTTGCACATATCAGCAAACTTGGCAATAATACACCACTTTATTTGTAAAAAATTGTATTTGTTAAATTCCGGGGCCGGGCCACGTAGCAGCCTTCGACATGCTACAAAATGTTGATTTGCGGACTGCAGTTTGTACACCCTTGGTGTAAACAAATACAAAACATTTTTGCTACATGTTTAGATGATGGATTGCTTTCTACATTTCTTTTTCATGTGCTCTTTGGATAAAATGGCAACAAATTTTAGAGGTATGTGACATATATAACGCTAAATACTATTTTTTCCAATACACACAAACATATTTATTTACTGTTTATCCTGTGACATCTGTTGCATAATTTATTTCTGTGACAAAATACTTTAAAAAAAATATGCTCTATTTTCTGTGCAGGTCGTGATTCATTTCTTCACTGTTCAGTTCGAAAAAAAAGGAAAAGTTGAATTGTGATGGTTACTTTTGAGGAAAAAAAAAATTGAAAATGTAGTGTAATTCATACTACACCTGACAAATTCCTGCAAATGTGTCATTGATAGGGGAGTCAGGAGATAATAGGAGGGAGGTTATTAAAAAATTTTCATGTTAGGTACCACGAATCCATACGGGTTGATAAACTTTTCGGTATCTGAGATCAAATCCTAATAGAATGCAACAGTACGGTCAAACGATAACGCGCGAAATATGTCCTCATCAACGTCAATGCGTCATAAGGGACAAACAAAAAGAAAGGCAATCTTCGACCAAAACGAATTTCAATGCCAGGACCAAACTTTATTTTATGAAAATAGGACTAAAGACCGCATATCAGCAACTCTATTAAAATAGTTTTGCCCGCGGGGATTGCCCGTCTTGTACTCCTGCGTCATAGAGATTCTCAGTTTCGTCACAAGGCAACCGGTGATGCATTGGGGTCAATTTTCTGGTTGAATGAGCAAGAAGTCACGTGGTATAGCGATTTTCAGCGTGTTAGGTGCAGTTTTAGTGCATTTTTTGTTTTAATAGGGAAGTTTTTCGCATGCCGGCATTACGCCATTACGCTGCTGATTCGCTCAAAGCGGGTCGTCTTCAATCGGCGATTTGAAGGTCATCCGGCACCTTAATTTCAAATTTGTTAATTGCATGTTGTAGAGAATTAAATTTCCGTTCTCTTGATATTGGTCAATATTGGCACCTATTGCGAGAACGCCGAGCAGAATTGTTTTAATAGGGAAGTTTTTCGCATGCCGACATTACGCCATTACGCTGCTGATTCGCTCAAAGCGGGTCGTCTTCAATCGGCGATTTGAAGGTCATCCGGCACCTTAATTTCAAATTTGTTAATTGCATGTTGTAGAGAATTAAATTTCCGTTCTCTTGATATTGGTCAATATTGGCACCTGTTGCCAGAACGCCGAGCAGAATTGTTTTAGTAGGGAAGTTTTTCGCATGCCGGCATTACGCCATTACGCTGCTGATTCGCTCAAAGCGGGTCGTCTTCAATCGGCGATTTGAAGGTCATCCGGCACCTTAATTTCAAATTTGTTAATTGCATGTTGTAGAGAATTAAATTTCCGTTCTCTTGATATTGGTCAATATTGGCACCTATTGCGAGAACGCCGAGCAGAATTGTTTTAATAGGGAAGTTTTTCGCATGCCGACATTACGCCATTACGCTGCTGATTCGCTCAAAGCGGGTCGTCTTCAATCGGCGATTTGAAGGTCATCCGGCACCTTAATTTCAAATTTGTTAATTGCATGTTGTAGAGAATTAAATTTCCGTTCTCTTGATATTGGTCAATATTGGCACCTGTTGCCAGAACGCCGAGCAGAATTGTTTTAGTAGGGAAGTTTTTCGCATGCCGGCATTACGCCATTACGCTGCTGATTCGCTCAAAGCGGGTCGTCTTCAATCGGCGATTTGAAGGTCATCCGGCACCTTAATTTCAAATTTGTTAATTGCATGTTGTAGAGAATTAAATTTCCGTTCTCTTGATATTGGTCAATATTGGCACCTATTGCCAGAACGCCGAGCAGAATTGTTTTAATAGGGAAGTTTTTCGCATGCCGACATTACGCCATTACGCTGCTGATTCGCTCAAAGCGGGTCGTCTTCAATCGGCGATTTGAAGGTCATCCGGCACCTTAATTTCAAATTTGTTAATTGCATGTTGTAGAGAATTAAATTTCCGTTCTCTTGATATTGGTCAATATTGGCACCTATTGCGAGAACGCCGAGCAGAATTGTTTTAGTAGGGAAGTTTTTCGCATGCCGACATTACGCCATTACGCTGCTGATTCGCTCAAAGCGGGTCGTCTTCAATCGGCGATTTGAAGGTCATCCGGCACCTTAATTTCAAATTTGTTAATTGCATGTTGTAGAGAATTAAATTTCCGTTCTCTTGATATTGGTCAATATTGGCACCTCTTGCGAGAACGCCGAGCAGAATTGTTTTAATAGGGAAGTTTTTCGCATGCCGACATTACGCCATTACGCTGCTGATTCGCTCAAAGCGGGTCGTCTTCAATCGGCGATTTGAAGGTCATCCGGCACCTTAATTTCAAATTTGTTAATTGCATGTTGTAGAGAATTAAATTTCCGTTCTCTTGATATTGGTCAATATTGGCACCTGTTGCCAGAACGCCGAGCAGAATTGTTTTAGTAGGGAAGTTTTTCGCATGCCGGCATTACGCCATTACGCTGCTGATTCGCTCAAAGCGGGTCGTCTTCAATCGGCGATTTGAAGGTCATCCGGCACCTTAATTTCAAATTTGTTAATTGCATGTTGTAGAGAATTAAATTTCCGTTCTCTTGATATTGGTCAATATTGGCACCTATTGCCAGAACGCCGAGCAGAATTGTTTTAATAGGGAAGTTTTTCGCATGCCGACATTACGCCATTACGCTGCTGATTCGCTCAAAGCGGGTCGTCTTCAATCGGCGATTTGAAGGTCATCCGGCACCTTAATTTCAAATTTGTTAATTGCATGTTGTAGAGAATTAAATTTCCGTTCTCTTGATATTGGTCAATATTGGCACCTGTTGCCAGAACGCCGAGCAGAATTGTTTTAGTAGGGAAGTTTTTCGCATGCCGGCATTACGCCATTACGCTGCTGATTCGCTCAAAGCGGGTCGTCTTCAATCGGCGATTTGAAGGTCATCCGGCACCTTAATTTCAAATTTGTTAATTGCATGTTGTAGAGAATTAAATTTCCGTTCTCTTGATATTGGTCAATATTGGCACCTATTGCGAGAACGCCGAGCAGAATTGTTTTAATAGGGAAGTTTTTCGCATGCCGACATTACGCCATTACGCTGCTGATTCGCTCAAAGCGGGTCGTCTTCAATCGGCGATTTGAAGGTCATCCGGCACCTTAATTTCAAATTTGTTAATTGCATGTTGTAGAGAATTAAATTTCCGTTCTCTTGATATTGGTCAATATTGGCACCTGTTGCCAGAACGCCGAGCAGAATTGTTTTAGTAGGGAAGTTTTTCGCATGCCGGCATTACGCCATTACGCTGCTGATTCGCTCAAAGCGGGTCGTCTTCAATCGGCGATTTGAAGGTCATCCGGCACCTTAATTTCAAATTTGTTAATTGCATGTTGTAGAGAATTAAATTTCCGTTCTCTTGATATTGGTCAATATTGGCACCTATTGCGAGAACGCCGAGCAGAATTGTTTTAATAGGGAAGTTTTTCGCATGCCGACATTACGCCATTACGCTGCTGATTCGCTCAAAGCGGGTCGTCTTCAATCGGCGATTTGAAGGTCATCCGGCACCTTAATTTCAAATTTGTTAATTGCATGTTGTAGAGAATTAAATTTCCGTTCTCTTGATATTGGTCAATATTGGCACCTGTTGCCAGAACGCCGAGCAGAATTGTTTTAGTAGGGAAGTTTTTCGCATGCCGGCATTACGCCATTACGCTGCTGATTCGCTCAAAGCGGGTCGTCTTCAATCGGCGATTTGAAGGTCATCCGGCACCTTAATTTCAAATTTGTTAATTGCATGTTGTAGAGAATTAAATTTCCGTTCTCTTGATATTGGTCAATATTGGCACCTATTGCCAGAACGCCGAGCAGAATTGTTTTAATAGGGAAGTTTTTCGCATGCCGACATTACGCCATTACGCTGCTGATTCGCTCAAAGCGGGTCGTCTTCAATCGGCGATTTGAAGGTCATCCGGCACCTTAATTTCAAATTTGTTAATTGCATGTTGTAGAGAATTAAATTTCCGTTCTCTTGATATTGGTCAATATTGGCACCTATTGCGAGAACGCCGAGCAGAATTGTTTTAGTAGGGAAGTTTTTCGCATGCCGACATTACGCCATTACGCTGCTGATTCGCTCAAAGCGGGTCGTCTTCAATCGGCGATTTGAAGGTCATCCGGCACCTTAATTTCAAATTTGTTAATTGCATGTTGTAGAGAATTAAATTTCCGTTCTCTTGATATTGGTCAATATTGGCACCTCTTGCGAGAACGCCGAGCAGAATTGTTTTAATAGGGAAGTTTTTCGCATGCCGACATTACGCCATTACGCTGCTGATTCGCTCAAAGCGGGTCGTCTTCAATCGGCGATTTGAAGGTCATCCGGCACCTTAATTTCAAATTTGTTAATTGCATGTTGTAGAGAATTAAATTTCCGTTCTCTTGATATTGGTCAATATTGGCACCTGTTGCCAGAACGCCGAGCAGAATTGTTTTAGTAGGGAAGTTTTTCGCATGCCGGCATTACGCCATTACGCTGCTGATTCGCTCAAAGCGGGTCGTCTTCAATCGGCGATTTGAAGGTCATCCGGCACCTTAATTTCAAATTTGTTAATTGCATGTTGTAGAGAATTAAATTTCCGTTCTCTTGATATTGGTCAATATTGGCACCTATTGCCAGAACGCCGAGCAGAATTGTTTTAATAGGGAAGTTTTTCGCATGCCGACATTACGCCATTACGCTGCTGATTCGCTCAAAGCGGGTCGTCTTCAATCGGCGATTTGAAGGTCATCCGGCACCTTAATTTCAAATTTGTTAATTGCATGTTGTAGAGAATTAAATTTCCGTTCTCTTGATATTGGTCAATATTGGCACCTATTGCGAGAACGCCGAGCAGAATTGTTTTAGTAGGGAAGTTTTTCGCATGCCGACATTACGCCATTACGCTGCTGATTCGCTCAAAGCGGGTCGTCTTCAATCGGCGATTTGAAGGTCATCCGGCACCTTAATTTCAAATTTGTTAATTGCATGTTGTAGAGAATTAAATTTCCGTTCTCTTGATATTGGTCAATATTGGCACCTCTTGCGAGAACGCCGAGCAGAATTGTTTTAATAGGGAAGTTTTTCGCATGCCGACATTACGCCATTACGCTGCTGATTCGCTCAAAGCGGGTCGTCTTCAATCGGCGATTTGAAGGTCATCCGGCACCTTAATTTCAAATTTGTTAATTGCATGTTGTAGAGAATTAAATTTCCGTTCTCTTGATATTGGTCAATATTGGCACCTGTTGCCAGAACGCCGAGCAGAATTGTTTTAGTAGGGAAGTTTTTCGCATGCCGGCATTACGCCATTACGCTGCTGATTCGCTCAAAGCGGGTCGTCTTCAATCGGCGATTTGAAGGTCATCCGGCACCTTAATTTCAAATTTGTTAATTGCATGTTGTAGAGAATTAAATTTCCGTTCTCTTGATATTGGTCAATATTGGCACCTATTGCCAGAACGCCGAGCAGAATTGTTTTAATAGGGAAGTTTTTCGCATGCCGACATTACGCCATTACGCTGCTGATTCGCTCAAAGCGGGTCGTCTTCAATCGGCGATTTGAAGGTCATCCGGCACCTTAATTTCAAATTTGTTAATTGCATGTTGTAGAGAATTAAATTTCCGTTCTCTTGATATTGGTCAATATTGGCACCTATTGCGAGAACGCCGAGCAGAATTGTTTTAGTAGGGAAGTTTTTCGCATGCCGACATTACGCCATTACGCTGCTGATTCGCTCAAAGCGGGTCGTCTTCAATCGGCGATTTGAAGGTCATCCGGCACCTTAATTTCAAATTTGTTAATTGCATGTTGTAGAGAATTAAATTTCCGTTCTCTTGATATTGGTCAATATTGGCACCTATTGCGAGAACGCCGAGCAGAATTGTTTTAATAGGGAAGTTTTTCGCATGCCGACATTACGCCATTACGCTGCTGATTCGCTCAAAGCGGGTCGTCTTCAATCGGCGATTTGAAGGTCATCCGGCACCTTAATTTCAAATTTGTTAATTGCATGTTGTAGAGAATTAAATTTCCGTTCTCTTGATATTGGTCAATATTGGCACCTGTTGCCAGAACGCCGAGCAGAATTGTTTTAGTAGGGAAGTTTTTCGCATGCCGGCATTACGCCATTACGCTGCTGATTCGCTCAAAGCGGGTCGTCTTCAATCGGCGATTTGAAGGTCATCCGGCACCTTAATTTCAAATTTGTTAATTGCATGTTGTAGAGAATTAAATTTCCGTTCTCTTGATATTGGTCAATATTGGCACCTATTGCGAGAACGCCGAGCAGAATTGTTTTAATAGGGAAGTTTTTCGCATGCCGACATTACGCCATTACGCTGCTGATTCGCTCAAAGCGGGTCGTCTTCAATCGGCGATTTGAAGGTCATCCGGCACCTTAATTTCAAATTTGTTAATTGCATGTTGTAGAGAATTAAATTTCCGTTCTCTTGATATTGGTCAATATTGGCACCTATTGCGAGAACGCCGAGCAGAATTGTTTTAGTAGGGAAGTTTTTCGCATGCCGACATTACGCCATTACGCTGCTGATTCGCTCAAAGCGGGTCGTCTTCAATCGGCGATTTGAAGGTCATCCGGCACCTTAATTTCAAATTTGTTAATTGCATGTTGTAGAGAATTAAATTTCCGTTCTCTTGATATTGGTCAATATTGGCACCTATTGCCAGAACGCCGAGCAGAATTGTTTTAATAGGGAAGTTTTTCGCATGCCGACATTACGCCATTACGCTGCTGATTCGCTCAAAGCGGGTCGTCTTCAATCGGCGATTTGAAGGTCATCCGGCACCTTAATTTCAAATTTGTTAATTGCATGTTGTAGAGAATTAAATTTCCGTTCTCTTGATATTGGTCAATATTGGCACCTATTGCGAAAACGCCGAGCAGAATTGTTTTAATAGGGAAGTTTTTCGCATGCCGACATTACGCCATTACGCTGCTGATTCGCTCAAAGCGGGTCGTCTTCAATCGGCGATTTGAAGGTCATCCGGCACCTTAATTTCAAATTTGTTAATTGCATGTTGTAGAGAATTAAATTTCCGTTCTCTTGATATTGGTCAATATTGGCACCTATTGCGAGAACGCCGAGCAGAATTGTTTTAGTAGGGAAGTTTTTCGCATGCCGACATTACGCCATTACGCTGCTGATTCGCTCAAAGCGGGTCGTCTTCAATCGGCGATTTGAAGGTCATCCGGCACCTTAATTTCAAATTTGTTAATTGCATGTTGTAGAGAATTAAATTTCCGTTCTCTTGATATTGGTCAATATTGGCACCTATTGCGAGAACGCCGAGCAGAATTGTTTTAATAGGGAAGTTTTTCGCATGCCGACATTACGCCATTACGCTGCTGATTCGCTCAAAGCGGGTCGTCTTCAATCGGCGATTTGAAGGTCATCCGGCACCTTAATTTCAAATTTGTTAATTGCATGTTGTAGAGAATTAAATTTCCGTTCTCTTGATATTGGTCAATATTGGCACCTGTTGCCAGAACGCCGAGCAGAATTGTTTTAATAGGGAAGTTTTTCGCATGCCGACATTACGCCATTACGCTGCTGATTCGCTCAAAGCGGGTCGTCTTCAATCGGCGATTTGAAGGTCATCCGGCACCTTAATTTCAAATTTGTTAATTGCATGTTGTAGAGAATTAAATTTCCGTTCTCTTGATATTGGTCAATATTGGCACCTATTGCCAGAACGCCGAGCAGAATTCTTTGTATTAGACTAGTTTTTCGCATGCCGCCATTATGCTGAATCGCAAAACCAGGCGATTTTTTTAATTCGCGATTTTTTTGATTGATACAGCTGCGGAAAATGTTGTTCAAATGTTTTTTGAGGTTTGATCTGCTTGCTCATCTCTGTAATTTGATTCTAATCAAAAAAAAAACAATTTTTGAGTAAATGCCTGTTGTACCTTGTAGAATGTGGCAAATTTGCAAAATTATTCTGCCAGAATTCTGCCAGAATGAGGGTGGTGCTTTTTCTACTTGTCGTACATCTACTATGTGTCTGCTCATGCATGACGTATGTTGTGACGTACGCTAGTCGTTGGAGCGTAGAATAATAGTACTTTTTTGATGAAAAGTAATAGAAATTTTTTTGCATAAAAGCGATGTCGTACAGCCTTGTCAATTGTTTCAATTCATATTCTTCGTTATTTAATTGTAATTTTAACTCTTTAACTACTTAAAAGCGCCTGTCTCAAAAAAATTTGGTGGTTGCTAACTTTTCAAGCATAATGGGTGATTCCAATGTTGGCAACCTGTTCATTGTATTCATCAATTAACCTACTGTATTGTTATTTAAGTTTACTTTATCGTTTACAAACCTATCTACGTGATGTATTTAGTTACATCGATTTTTAACTAAAGTCAAGAACTTGCGAGATCGTTACAAACCCCTAAAGTTTTCGAATTTAGCCATATTCCGCAGTACAAATGCATTATCTTATTGCACGTATTTTCATTTAAAGATTTAAATTTAATTCAAAAATTTGTAGTCGTTTGATAAAAGTAACTTTTGTGTTAACGGTGCTTGCGTGACCGCGGGTGCTTTCCCTGAACGGAATTTGAAAAAAAATGATAAAGAAGAAAACATGTTTATGTTTTTGCCATAATAACATTCAGTATGTTATTCAAAGTGCGGTCGCAAAAACTATTTAGCACTGTGCTCGCTGCGTCACCTGCAATTTTATCCTTACGTGGCTTATCCCAAAAGAAGTGTGTTATTTACCACACCGGAAATGTGAATCCCTACGAAAATCTTGCGTTTGAGCAATGGTTGTACGAAAATGAAAGTTTTGTCGAAAAGGACGGTCTCTTTGTCTGGAGAAATGAGCCTTGTGTGGTGATAGGCCGACACCAAAATCCATGGAAAGAGACACATGTTCCATGTATGCTGTGAATAAGTGATGCATCTGTAGATACAAGTTCCCTAATTTACTTTAGTAATCCTTACAATACCTTTGTGGGCATTGTGAGTATATGTTTAAGTGCTTGCATTTTTTCTGATTAGTTTTCTGATATTAGGTAATGCTTACATTGCTTACAACGCAACAGGATTTTGGATGGAGAGCATTACTAACTGTCTGCTGTATAGTGAACATAGAATATGCATTTGCTGTGTAAACTATTTTGTTTATGCTGTACTAAGTCAGTTATATCTTTACAGTACTCAACAAGGACAATGTCAAACTGTGTCGTCGTAGCAGCGGTGGTGGGGCAGTTTATCACGATCTTGGAAATGTCAACTTCACTTTTTTCACTGACAGAGCAAGTTACGTCAGAAAACCAAATCTTCAAACAATTGTTGATGGAATTTTGAACAAATGGCCCCACACCGATCTCTCCATTAATTGCAGACATGACATCATGTTGAAAGAAATGTATGAGTACACTGGAGTGTGTTTGAGAATAGTAAAGAGATAAACCTGAAAGCCTACATAACGCATGTTTTCTTGGTATTAGAACAACAAATATGAACAGTTAATGTCCTTATAAAACCAACAAAAATGATACACTTCCGTTTAACTGGGTTTTACAAAATGTACTTTTGTTTTCTAGTTTCAAAATATCTGGATCTTCGGCAAAACTGGGGCCGAAAACTGCTTACCACCATTGTACATTGCTAGTGAACTCGGACAAAGATAATTTGTTGAAATACCTGACCAGCAAACCTTTCAGTTTCCATTGCAAATCAACTGAAAGCATCAGGTCTTCTGTATCGAATTTATGTGACGAAAACCCTTTGATAAGTTTCGAGGATGTGAGAAACTGTGTGTCGGAGAGTTATGCCTCCAAGCATGTCGAGTCACAAGTTTTTGCAGTGGAAGACATGTATAAAGATCCAGTGGTGCAAAAAATTTCAAGCACACTACAAGAGTGGGACTGGCAGTTTGGCAAGACGCCTTATTTTAGCATAGAAAAAGAGTTCTTTTCAGATAAATTAGGTTTGATTGCCATATTGGTCTCAATTAAACATGGAATTATAGATGATATATCAATAAAATCAACTAAACTAAATGCTGATATTACAAGGGATTTTTCGGAATTGTTAGTTGGTGTTCGGTTTTCATATAGTGATGTTTTTAGTGTAATGAAAGACAATGAATTTGGTATCAATCCACTTAAACAGTTCAATTTTTTATCTAAAGCTGTTATGCAGTTTTTATGTTAAAGTTAAATTTGTTGTGCCAATATCCAACATTTTTTGTTTGTTGCATTGAGTAGAGTTCATGTTTTCTTTAGTTACACAAATTAAAGTGTTTCTGATTTTCATAATAAAGAGTTTTTTATACTGTTTATCTTTCAACAATTTTTTGTACTTCTGGTGCTTTGAAAACTGGCCATTTCCTCTAATCTTGCCAAAACCCAATTTCACCTCCAAGTTTGAAATTTCATAGATAAGAAAACATTTACACGTTAGTGAACATAAACAAATGTAAAAAAAAAACTTCTGCTATATATTGGCACATTTTCCAAAATGATAGTTTTTATTTTCTGTTAGTAGCAACAGTCTCCTGCCAGAGGATGTTAGTTGCGAGGCAATTACACAAAGAAATGACCTTGTCAATGGACGAATGTCATCATAAACACAAAAGAATAGGAGAGACATGTACAATATGACATGGGTGCCACTTGTTGGCAAAAGATATACATGTTTTAGAATGAAAAAAAGGAGCTGTACAAAAAAAATTAGGCGCTGACCAACAAGTTGCAATGGGAGAATTTTTTTTTAATCGTTTGAAATCATGAACTGGTGAAAATCGACAGAGAATTTCCCACTATTACTTGGATACAAAAAAGTCAAAAATTCATACCATTTTAAAGGAAATAATTACAGCATTTGTCCACGTGAAGATAAAATCTGAACATTTGTGTCACTGTTGGCACCCGTCCGCCAGTGTTAGGTCGTTGGCAAGAACATGTACAGCACTTAGCACCACAAATGATAAACTTATATTATAACTTATATCTTGTATGTACAAGTACAAAACACAGAATCCCGGGATCGAATTACATTGGAAGTAATACTGCCTAAATGGCACAAGTTCTAATGTGACTAAAACATGCAATGTTTATTGGGGCAATATCAGAAAGACTATCATTATTTAGCATGGGTAGATCAAATATTGTAATACGTCGTGTCAGGAGCAACAACACATATTCAAAGTCTCACAATTTTCTGTGGCACTTTTTGGTTGACCACAATGCAATCACTAGACTCACAATGAAAGAAGTCATTTTTACCGATGATCTAAGCTCAATAAACGTGGACTGGTTCGAATAAAACAAATTACAATAAGAGATTAAAAACATGGGCGGCCATATTGTTGGGATACACTCTTTGCAGTGATAGAATTTGGCTTTCTACAAAAACGTTTGCAAGTACAACAGCAAAATAATAAAAAAGGCGGCAGATTTCCAGTGGAAAATGCAACTTCTTCAAAAAACAACAATAGTTAGTGATGACAATAATTAGGGAGCAGAAAAGGTAAGGAACAGATAAACTTGTGTGGTTACGATGTCACAAGGTGGAGACCCCTTCCAAGCCATCTGTTAAAAAATACATTCTTAGTGTCACTTTCCGTACAATTTACCTTCCCCTTTACTGGCGTGGTAAAAGTTTTTCATGATTTAACTACTAGTTATTGTATTATACAAGCCGGCCATATTAAGTTAATACCGATGATTTAAACCAAGTATTCAAGAATACATGAAAATATGAAATATATGTATTGAATTGTGAAACTAATCCGAATCTGCTAGTACCAGGGTATATATTTCTGTGTCAGGTCAAAATACTGATTGTACAGACAGCTCAATTGGTTAAATGTAACAAAAACATAACACATCACAATATTGATAAAAACTGTGGTTATGTTTTGTGACAAACTTGTGCTTTTGTCAAACATATTTGTTTCAACCATGCAACAACAACACATCACCTGCTAATGCATGTTCGGCAACACTTAAACAAAGAGAATCGAGCCTTGTATTGAGTTCACTCGGTGCTTCGTCATTGTCAGTGAACATCCTGTCCAGAAACATACACAAAACTTAGGCCATTGATTCTTTTTACAGTTGCTAACCGGCTTATAATAAAAACTTTTTAAAAAAAGGTTTGGAAACATTGATTTACACTAAAAACATAGTGAATCTGTAGAGGTGAAGTCCAAACTTGGGTGCAGTTTAAAAAAAAAAAATACAGCAAATTCATTAGTTTCTGAATTGATACATAACAACCCCGAGAAGGATGAAATCTGTTACTATTTCTGTGTGTGATATACCACCACGAACACAGATAAATATTCAGATCATAGTTGATACCTTTGTCCTAACCGCGGATCGTACGAGGCAGCTTTCCTTGATGGGTCAATATTACCCAGGTGATTCCCTCCTGCCCCCTGTCCATTTCCATACCAAGCCATCTGCTTAAAAAACAAATGCAATTACAAACCTGTGGATATATTACATATAATAATTTACACAATTTTCTCAGTATAGTTTTTCGATAAAATGACTGAGTTATAAGCGATTCAAAATTTACAACATATTTGTGTTACTTCCAACTAATGTAAATAATGTACAACATACATTTTGTGACTGAAATCCAATTCCCATGGGCCTCAACGGAGGTGAATTGAGGGGATTAAGTGGCCTTGGGGCAGCTGCAAGGTGGGGGTTAAATGGGCCCCTCTGTCTTCGTTGAACTGAGAATCCTGTGCCTTGCGGTCTACACATAAAAAGTGGTTGATGTTTACTTTTTGCTTTTTTGAAAATGGGCAACATTGACAGGTGAACCTAATTCTTGCCTTTGTTGCTTTTATGATGCTTTTGACAAAGCGAAATAGATTTGTCTAACTAAGCAAGACTGACAGATTTCAGCCTGAAACTGAAGTTTCTGAGATAGTGCAAATTGAAAGTACATAGATAGGACTTACATGGTTAAAAAAGTCGGCCTAAAAAAATATATAAAACATCAATATTTTGCACACATGTGCAAATTTTTCACTCAAATTTCCATACCGTTGTGGTCCTGGTGGCCTAGTATTCCTGGGCAGTGATCTGTACATTTTATTTACTTGCTGTTTCCATGTTCGAAGGCGTCGTTTGTGCACTTCAGTAAATGCCTAAAGTTCAAGAATAAACAAGTATTGTGCTTGTACATACTTGATTAGAAGATTTATTACAAATGGAAATATACAGGTAGGATTTGTTGCAACCATCAAAGGTTACTTTCTAACCACACATGTTTTTGTTGCTTTTCACTAAGAACCAAAAAACACAACAAGATTTAAAATAACATGAGCTTAATATGGTCAAGGTTTTGGGTAATTTCACTGATTTTTTACAAGTATTTTGACAGCATTGAAGCAAATTAGAAAAACTTCCAACTTACCGGGTGTTGAAAACATCTTTCAATCAACTTCAGATAAAGTGTTATATTCTCCTCATCAGGTTTGGAAACCAAGAGTTGAGTGCAAGCTTATAAAAGAAATTACAAATTAGCAACAATACCACAGCTTCCTCACAAACTCACAGACCACGTGAGTATTTTATACATATAAGCATTTTGGTTGTCACAGCCAAACTATGATGGACTTTAGTCACAGTACGTTGGGTGTTGCTATTGGCATGTGTCATGTGCCACAAAACTCTGGCGACATGCATTAAGTAGAAAATATCATTCACATTGAAAGGCTACAGATTGAGATACAATTTTCAAAACAAATATTCCCCTTGTACAAATTACATCAGGTTTTTAAGTGAATTTCCCACCTTTTCCCATAACTTTTGTGAAAAGTGCAGGGATATCCCCTTCCTCAATAACTTCTTTCTTTGTACTCGCGTTCGACTCATCCACTTCTGGAGGTTTCTTCAACTCAAAACGTTTAATTGGTGTTTGGATTATTGTTTTCAGTTCAATGAGTGCAGCGCGCAATGAACCACCACCCAAAATTTCCTGTAAAACAAGATTTTGCAAAAGCAGGAATTTCGCATGTTCAGAAACATGCCAACTTACGTTTTCAAGAGCCTGAAGTTGTTTGAACCTTTCATGAAGTTTTCTGATACTGAGGATGATTTTGTTTCGCGCTCCCTTTGTCACATTCTAAAGCAAGCATGAAGAAAAATGTAAACAATGATCGTTGTCACCCACAAAAAATACTGCATAGCAGAAGTTTTTGGGGAATATTTCTGAAATTTTCTTTATACAACATGTGAGTATACTTTCCTGCCAAAACCTAATACAAAACGAACAGTACTAAGGACAATTGAATTTGCTCATAACAACCAAATCATATTTATAACAACATGGGTAATATGTTAAAAATTCCAGTTTATCCAAAAAACAAAAGTGGTTAAAAATGTTTGGTGATGGCGGACTGAATAGTAGTCACGTTTAAAGTGGCATTTCTGTTTGCCTAAAACTATCAGCGACACAATAGAAGCAAAAGGGCATGTTTCACAGTACAATAGTCACGAATTGAAATTCCTGGGACCCCATTTGGGCACCCCAAACACGCCAGCCATCCAAATAACAAGGAACACCCAACAACCAGTGTCAGATTTCTCATTTTGACACATGGCAGTTTGTCAGAGAGGAAGAGGAAAAAACAAAAAATGATTGAACATTTTTCAATCAGTTGTTTTGGGGCAGTTTTACACGGGGGCAAAAACAGACCCCTAAGGGGCCTTGGGTACGCTTTACAAACACAGCAGATCTGCATGACTGAGAGTGAATGAAAGAATGACAATAAAAGATTCCACAGCACGGTTCACTGAACAATGCACTCAGTGATGTCACAAAGGCAATGAAAAATCTTGGAGAATTTGGGCTTTTGAACTATATATACCAAGTTGTTGGACTTTAAACACTTGTATAATAAAATGTGTTGCTTGCTTAGCACAGCAAGCAGTAATCAAGCCTATAATGCTTCAAATTAATGTGCTGCTTTTTAAAGGTAAATATGTTTATCATCACCATCTGCTGTATTATGACAAGTTGCAAACACTGTTAAACCACCAAGCAGTGAAGAAATGATCCTGTTAAATATATATCTGTTAAAAACCTCAATAAATTCCAATCAACCCATGTCATGGAACAAGCATTATATGTAGGCAGATAAATATGTAAGATTTGTCACTGAAACTGTTTTCAATAGTCACAGGCATGACAAAACACACACAACAGAGTGGGGTTGGGATTAGAAGAAAAGCTCTGTTCAATAAAATCAGATCACACAATTTTAGGCATTTGTGTGGGTGGCATGTCTCTTAAACAGAGCAGTGACCCACACCCAGTGACACCCAACCAGCAATCAGCATTAAATTAAGCCTAAAAAGCCACAATCTAACTGTAGAAGCGTGGGAATAGGTGTTTGTCGTCGCCCAATCATTGAAAGATTAGTCACCGGTAAACCAGTGATGTCATAGTTACGCCTGGTCGAAAATTGAACAATGTTTTTAAATATCAAGTTTCACTCTGCCATTCCATTGACTGGTTTCTATCAATGCTAATTAGGTGACCCAGGAAAAAATTACCATCAAAGAACAGCAGTATTAAATAACAACGTAATCAGCAATGCAAAGTCCTATGTAAGTACGCCATCAAGACAAGATACACATTTACTATGACTTAGCACCTTTTTGACAAAAAATCTGAAGCTTTCTGGGGAATTTTTGTTTAAGGGCGTGAATACTCTACACTTCAAAAGAATTTTTTTGGCTGATAATAAAACATCATTCAATTGTTGGAAAACGTTAAGCTGTACAAACATTTAATGCTTGACATAACATTTTTCATACCTTTTCATCAAGTTTATCCGGTGTCAGTTCCATCATATCTTCATATGTCATTTGCGAAAAAAGATATTCATATTTGTGCAAGCGCAAGGATTTGAGCCACGCTCGAACATCTAAACATAACAAATTTGAGAAACAATTAACAAACAACTAACTATTAATCTATTTGAACGAAATGTTCATTTTGGAAATGAACTGCATTTAGACAACGTCTTTTTATACTGTAATTTGAAATATAAGTAAGTTTTGGTGATGTTATGTTGGCACTAAACACAGACTCCTTTTAACAGTAAGTTTGTCAAAATATAATCCTACTGGCTGTTTGGCAGGCAAGATCATCAACAATACGTATATACACCATGCTGCACTGATGTGATATAATAGGTTGAAACAGTGACTTTTTGTCTGCAACTGGCATAATGAACGTGGACTTCACCTGCCATTCCTTCAGCAAGTTGTTCGTTTCCACTGCACGATGGGGTGGCTTGAAGTGAGGTGTCTGGTAAGGAGTTAGTGGCTACGCTTGAAGGGGATGAGATATCGGACTGTGATGCGCAGTGTGTTGCAAAGTCTGCACATAGAGAGTGAAAATGCACTTTTTTGCTTCGCTATATTTTTTAGAATTCGTAGGTTTTATGTTAAACAACCAGCAACATACTTTTGTAATAAAAATTTAATTTATTATGCTGCATTATACTTTTGGTGTATTTACAATTTGTGTTTTTTTCAGGAGTATGTATGTCTGCTTGTACATAAACATAATTTGTTGGACGGAGGTACAAAACAATAATTAGGAACAGATTAAGCTTATTAAAAAGTTAAGAACTACTGACCTAAATCTATACGAGCAACTACAGGCAATACCAACAAAATAAATACAAAATCTTCACCTTTGAGGGAATTGGTCAAAGAAGTTGATTCTTCCCCGACGTTGTTGTGGTTCCAATCACTTAAACCGTTTGCTGTAGCTCCTAGCTCTAGCGAGTTGGTGTCTGCTTAAACATGAGGTTTCACATCTTTTAATCACCGTCAACTTATAACTTTCACGTGGGAACAAAAACAACTATAAATTCCTTGTATAAAATCATATTTGACGATATTTCTTTAAAGGAAAAAATACTATCATGGAACGAAAATTGTCTCAGTCATCCTTTTAAATTGGTTTACTTTTTATTATTTACTGTGAAATGAACAAAAAATAAACAAATTTAAAATTCCCCAAAGACAAAATTTGAACCTATGTTGGAAACCTACTTAAATAATAAAATCCACTCACTAGAAGAAACTTCCGGTGACAAATCCCCTTGTGAGGTTGGTATCGCATTTTGACCGGACATCTGGCCGTCCAGCCCAGACATCCAAGAAGTTAATAGGTTTCTTTCCTTATTATCGAAGGCAGGATGGATGAGGGAGTAGGAAAGAAGTTGTCGAGACTAATTCGCAAAGCGTCAAATATTTAATTGCATTTTTATGCAAAATTGTACAAATTTGTAAGTTCTACTTATTTAAGCCTCTACAAACTTTCCAACAAACATTTGTATATGTATACAAAGTAATGACTGATAACTCAAATTTTTTATTACAAGATGGCGAAAGCCGCAAATCCAAAAATCAACAAGATATTTAATTGTTACTTATTACAATTTATAAAATTGACTCCACACAAACCTCTTCAAGGTACTCTGATCTTTCAATGGCAAATGCAAGCACCATGGGTAAAATCTGTAGGTAGCGGTGCTTGGCAAGTTCATTGCCAGGTCTTAGCAATGGAAGGTGCCTTAAAAGTTGGTCAATGACAGTTGCCTTTTGAGGTTCAGTGAATAGTCTGGTGACAAATTCTGTGACAGAAATGGCAAGTTATTTTTTTTTAAAAAACTAACTTTAATGACACACACATATAGGTTTCCTTGGCATAAATAATGTCGTAAATAACATTAGGAAAGACATTTTTTTGTATACAATCATTGCACAAATTAAAATTTTAGGTCAACTTATGCATAAACATAAAGATTGGTTTAAACATTTAAAGGACAAATTGCAAACAAAAAATGTCTGAAGATTTTCTCCAGACGGTCCAATTACAGAGGTCAAGTATCGAAGCAAACTGAACAAATGATACATTGTCAAGTGGCCGCACCAGGTCAGTAATTATATAACCAGGTGCGTAATTTTTGTGGCCACCAACAATTAGTGACATGCAGTGAGAAGTATTTGACACCTGGCACACAGCTCTGTGTCATTGAGAAAATTGTGGTGAAATTTGTGGCATTGTTTCTTGGAAGTCGGTCATTATGTCAGACATTATCTTGCAGATTGTAGAATGACATATGTAACATTAGGTGATTTTCAAGTACAACAGTCATCAAAAGTCTTCTAACTTAAAAACACATTTTTGTCAGGCAACAGCTGAACATTTTTGTAAATTAAATGCAACTTGATATAAATTTACCCATCATCAATAGGATCTAGCCATGAACAACAACAATAAATCAACACATGTATACATACTTTCATAATGTTCAAGACATTACAAAAGATTCCAAACAAGCCCAATAACAATCAATATACTGCATTTATTTTTACCGTGATCGTTGGCCTCCTCCTCAATGGGGTAAAGTTCATCACAGTCGTTCAAACAATGTTCAAGACACCGAGCAAGAAATTTTGCCTGACACTTTTTGACGCGCTTTAACAACGAATAAAGGGCAACAGTTTGCTCACATTCATTCCAATTCTTGAACCATGTCGCCAAAACCTCAACCTAAAATGTTTTTTTATAAGTTTAAATATGTGTTGTCTCAAAATTCAAAACCTCAGTCTTTGACTAATTAAAATAAATATACATTTCGGGAAGTTATGATGTTATACATGGAAAAAGGCTGGCAATTTCAATACAGGGTAAATGTATTTTTACACCTTTTTGCAAAATTAGAATAGTTAAATAGTGCACACTTACCTGATCAGCAAAGAGCATATTTCCAGGTTAATACTTACAAAACATAAACAAAACACAACGATCAATTACTCAGATGCTGAGCAGAATAAGTAGGTCTATACCATGTTATCTACATACGATCCAGTCCATGTTCTGCAATACACAATTAAAATTTTGTTTACTTCGGTGCCAAATTGGAAAGGATTTTTTTGGCAAATGATTTCTAATCAACAGGAATTTTTCTACATATATTTAGATCTAAGCACCTGCGGACTAAATTTTGCAAATATTTATCTTGGAAAAACATACTTCCAATAAGTTTGGCGAAATTTAAGTTTACGACCGTGTTTACAAATGTTTTTACTAAAGTTGCAAAGAAAGCATTTAAAAAAAGGATATATATTGATGCTGAACCATTTGCAGCTAACAATGTTGTTTGCTAAGCCTGTTGACTTTGATCAATACTGCTATTAACTCAAATACTGTATTAAAACCTTAAAAACTTTTTTACACAAAACCAAATTCAACAACTTGTCAACTGACTGGAACAATGAACGAGAGAGTAGTTTAAACTTTAATCCGGGGCATTAGGGTATTTATCAACTCCATTGGTATCCTAAACTTTCTTCTTTTGTAGAAAGGGTTCATGTTTAAAGCAAATTAATAAACTTGGTTGCAAGAAAATTGTTACGTTAATATGACTTCAATACAGGTAGTTCCGATAAATAAGTTCGGGTTGCAATAATAATTAAAGTTGATTTTGTGTAAAATAGTTTTGCAATTTAGGTCATTTTAGACTATTGGGCAATCTAAGCTGATGAGAAACCTCAAGTTTGCTACATTCTTAGCCACATTAGGACAGCACAGGCTATTAAAACCCACAACAAGAATGACTGAGAGCCGCAGTAGGCAATCACCACCATGCTTTGTATCATAGTAGACTATGCCCCAATACATAAACCTCTGAACACTCGGTCAATGTAAGTGACAGAAAAAAGGTTTTTCACTTTTAGCCGGGTGTAATGTCACTTACCCTGGAGTCAGCTCATGGCAACTGTTGGCAAGCTTTATTGTTTGTCAAGACATGATTTAGCGCCGCATTTCCTTCTGTTGATACGGTCTCAGTAGTAGCCTGATGAAAACATGTATGACTGGTCGAAAAATAGCAGGACCCCCTTGTAATTGAAAGGGCTATGAGCCATTTTAGGACAATAAGAAATAAGACCGAAATGTTACGACACTGCTTAGTCAACATATGTAAACCCAGCAAAAACAAACCGAGATACAATTTTTACGAAGCCTCATTTTAAAGGGTGTTTCAGTACTTTTGGCTAATCTTGTGGGGTTCAAATCAATTTTCTAATGCAAGTAACGTTATGTTGTAAGCCAAATGCCAGATGATGGCCCGCACTTGCGTTCGCCCATAGCACGATCGGCGGTCCCTGGACAAGTTTGTGCGGAGCACTAACTAGAAAAGATAGCCTATTAACTTACAAACAACTTTATAAATCCATAATTTATGCGATTCAGCAATATATGGCTAGTAAGTTGTTCAAATAAGACATTCACGTCGTATGTGGGTCATTTTTTGCGAAGTGAAAGTGCAGAACATGCTTTTGGCATTAATTTTTGGCATTGTTTCAAACCCCTTTTGCTACGTAACCGGAGGTTTTCCACTTTTTGTTGTTCCTTGTCACGAAATTTTCACTTTCAGATAAATCGTTGATAATCTTTGTTTGTTTGTTTCCAGTTCTGATGAATTGAATGACATGAATCACAATTCCTTGTAAAGTGGCAACTGGATTCCGAAACTGAGTTGCAGAGCGGAATGTTGCTGTTACGTCACTTTACGTGACATTACAATCAACGCTATCCATTCCCCAAACACGTTTACTCCGCCGTTATAAAGCAAGAAACTCGCCTGCAAGTCGTTACAGTTGTTGTGGTAGGCATATAGCTTGATTGGTGTGACAATGTTAAGTGTAAAATTGCTTTTTTCTGTGCTGGCATTGCTGTTTGTTCCAGGTAAGCTTTTGTTTTATTTTGTTGCGTAACAATCGTTTAGATTAGAATGCTTTCATTGTTGTTGTGTAAACTTTGGTTTAACAGAGTTCTTGCTATGTTTTTTGCACACAACAAACTCGTGATAATGCCATTGCATATATTGTAGCTTACACAATATCATTTGGTACGCTGCAAGCCATAAACTACTTGACACAGACCCCACGGGCGGGGTTACAAACGAAACGACGCACCGAGACCCTAATAAAATGGGACATTGCTTGGGTAAACTTAGGCTTGGCTTCCAACTAAATCTAATGTGATCTTAAAAAAAGGTCTACGCGGCGACACTTTTTCTCCTAAGGGCCATGACTTGACAGAATTGTTCTCATACCGATGTAAATTAATAAGATCACTATTAAACAGATAGTCAATTGTAAGAATATAAATTCTAGGGTCAAGTGTTACGGATGGTTGATTCCTTTACTTGATTCCTTTATAACTCGATAGCAATTTCACCGTAATTGGTTTGCAGGTTTGGCAGCAAAATGCAAACCGAAACGATTTTTCAATCTTGATGGAGGATACGTAAGCAGCCCAGGTTATCCAAACTACTATGAGAAAAACCTGCAATGTCAATTTTCGTTCAGACCAGGGCCAGGTTACATCGTGGCGTTAACCTTTATAAGTTTTAAAACTCAAGGAATGAAAGATGATCTGCTGACTGATTATGTCCGGGTTAGTTAATTGTTCTACATTTATACACGATATATATCATCATGGTGTATCAGCATTTTTCTGTACAAGTACTAATTTTTAATTTTCAAGCTATTGAAAATTAATTGTTGAAAACGTACAAGTAATTTGAAGTACTTCCAATATTCCAATGGTTCTTGTTTGAATATTTTAATTTTTATAATCCTACAGATATTCGACGGGCCAAAATCAGCGAAACCCGATCCGGTGTATTTCTATGGTAACCCTGTTACGCCCTTTACCTTTATGTCCAAGACAGACAGAGTGCGAATGCGATTTAAAACCAATTTCGATGTCCATAAAACTGGGTTCAGAGCCTCATACAAATGTAAGTCAAGTGACATGTTGAACTGATTGCGTATACGGTTTAGTAATGGGTTTCTACAAAGTTAGCATGCCACCTAACACACATGCAACATGTAACCTGGCTTTGTAAAAGATCTCAAATGGTATAAATTATGGTAACGACATTTCGTAAAGGCCAAAAATTCTTTTTGAGCTCCCAAATGTTCCCATTCCTTATCAAAAGTGTATTCTATCGCAACAGTCATCAACACAAGAACACATTGTGACGTAACAACTATTTCGAAAAATTCCACGAATGTGACGTCATGTACAAACCTCACTTCGGGTTACGCCAGTGAATGCACGATTCAATGCAAGTACGGCTACAAGCTCATCGATCCAGACAAAAACGTGACCAGATGTGAGAACGGTAAATTTACGAAGAGCTGCGAAATAGATCTGGCAGTGATGGTAGATGATTGCCAAAATAACGGAATGGTAAGTTTCGAAATGCGTTTATGTTTTGCATGAATCTGCTCGTATTTCAGAAATATGATAATCTGGTAGCCCTGCATAAATATATGGAGAATCGCTGTTAATACGTTTGTTTCGGCAGCTTGGCGAACTTTTGTACATGGTCCCTGAAGGTGCTCTATACAGTTATATATCGAGGGGGTCCACAGGACTTTCCCATACAATAATAATGTCAGTTTTGTGAAAACCCTGATCTTAAAAGTTATGGAAGTTTTAGTGGACATTTTATATTTCGAAATTGATGGACATGCAGCGCCAATATCGTGGAGTCCATATGACCTTTGAATTATACATCCATTAACAGTGGGCGAGTGGCAAGCAAAAATAAGTTCCACGAGCTGTGTTATTATCACTGTTTTCTTTGTTCAGGAGAACTGCCCTTTAACTAAGGATGAATTAAAGGAATTCTATCAGGCCAACCCGGTTAATGGCAGCGAGAAGGAGAAAGAAAGGGCGTACTTACTTAACGGGGAGTTAAATAATAATGGGACATTTGTTCGAAGTAAGGCAGGCAGGGGAGGACCCCTTCCATGTCACCCCGAATTCTGCCGAAAAGAAAACAAATCGTTTACGCTTAACTGTTCACTTATTCCACAATGTGAGTTCGCTTATTTTCAAAAAGATATTTTTAAGGTATTTAAGCAGTGGGTAATTGATAAATGTTATGCGAAACTAAATTGGAAAATTTGGAATGAATTCGATACAATATTTTTTTTTTCAACATCGAGTTGGTTCCATTATAAATGCTTTGTAGCAATAATAAATTTAAGGCATATTTCATATGTTCATTTAGTCTTCTACAAGTACCTGTGCTTCTACTGCCGCATCACCGTTAACTGCTACAAGAAAGGAACTACGGGCTTTGTTTAAATCCTGCTCCAGCTGAGGCAAAATTTTCGAGGAAATTTATTTGTAAAAAATGACAAAATAATTTTTTGGATTTAATTGCTTGGATTTCCCAATCTAATGGGTGTTCTGTTTATGTAAAATACGTATTTAAAATATTTGTCTTGGATAAACTTTGATCCAGCAATGCTGTGATGACGTCATGCAAAAGGAATACATGATGCAGCAAATTTCTACCTTATTAAATGTCTGTACGTGACGTCGCACGATTCATTTGCAATATTTCTAGTGGGACTTTTATGTTTTTGCTTTGATTTCCGGCGAAAACAAAACTTCAAAATCTGCATTCTGTTTTGTGTGAATAAAAATGTAAACATTTTTGTTTTTACGTGAGTTGCTCACAAATCAGAGTGAATCAACGTACGGCTTTGATTTGTTTGTCGTACATTCCAGGCGGTCACTGGACAATTTCTTATAGAGCCTTACATAACATTACTGACTACACAGATGGATTTTTCGCGGTTCAGATATAAATAGCTGCTACCTGTACAACTAAGACATGAGTTGATAATCTTTTTTGTTTGTTTCCTGTTCTTATGAAATGGAATAACATACATCATACATACTTGTAAAGTGGCAACTGGATTCCGAAACTGAGTCGCATAGCGGAAATGATGCAGTTACATCACTTTACGTGACATATTTGTACGTGGCTTACCATACTCCAAACTCGTTTATTTTGCCATTGCAAAGCAAGAAACAGGCTTGCAAGTCTATATAGTTGTTCTGGTAAGCGAATAGTTTAGCGGAGACCATGTTAAGTGAAAAACTGTTTTTTGCTGTGCCTGCATTGCTATTTGTTCATGGTAAGCTGTTTTGTTTTGTGTTGTTGCGTAACAATCGTTCAGATTGGAATGCTTTCATTTTTGTAGTATGGCATTTGTTTGCACAAAATTGTTTGCTTGCAATATACTTTTTCGGGTAGGTATGAACATGAACATTGGAATGGGGCGCATTGTTCGGTTTAGAGGTTAGAGATTTTTACCGCAAGGCCTTGACTCCCAATACATTTTGATATGATTTCAAAGAGGTTCTCGCGCATAGTAAAAATACCATTGGGAATTGTACATCAAAATATTACATAAAAAATGTTTAATATTTGATAACATGAGAGAAGCTTCAATCACTCGATACCAAAAAATTTCATTCAGGTTTATTGGCAGCAAAATGCAAACCGAAACGATTTTCCAATCTTGATGGAGGATACGTAAGCACCCCAGGTTATCCGAGATTTTATGAGAACAACCTGCAATGCCAATTTTCGTTCAGACCAGGGCCGGGTTGCATCGTGGCGTTAACCTTTTTAAAATTTAAAACAGGAGGAAAGAGAAATGATCTGCTGACTGATTATGTCCGGGTATGTTAATTGTGCTACATTTAAAACCACGTATGTTACACACGCTTCTATGTATAATATTCTGTATAAAAACAAGTTCTAAACTTTTAATGAACCTTATTTCAAGCTGTTGTCCGAATACCAGCCTGCATAATTATTTATTTTTGAAACGTGCAGTAATTGAAGTACACGAAATATTTCAATGGTTCTTGTTTAAAACGTTTTAATTTTTTATAATCCTCAGATATTCGACGGACCAAAATCAGCGAAGCCCGTTCCGGTGTATTTCTATGGTAACCCTGTTACGCCCTTCACCTTCGTGTCCAAGACAGACAGAGTACGAATTAGTGATGTGTTGCACCGGATCCGGGTACCCGGACCCGGCCGGATATTGACCAATTTTTAATACCCGGACCCGGCCGGATAATACAGTTAATTTTATCGGATAGTTGGGAAAGCATTTTTGTCCTAAAAGCGGACAAACATTTCGCAAATTACTCGTTTTTGGTACCCAGTCTGTTATACTCGCCGTGGGCACCAACATTCGAATTGGTGCCCACGAGCGTGTCTTTTGCGTTTTTGCAGAAGTTTTGTTGTGTTTGGTAAGTTGGAAATTGTTTTTCAACTTTGGAAGGTTTCACACAGGTTGGTTTTGTTGTGTTTTTAACTGTTTTAGCGTAATTTGTCATAAAAATGGAGAAATTGGCTTCCGTTTTTTCTTCTAATAAGTCTGCTACATCAAATGCAGACACGGGTGATTCATTGGTTGAACAAAAAGGTAGGGCGCAAAGTTATGTTTCTGAAATAGAGCGTTTGAATGATGAATTGGCGTCGTTAAAAAAGTTTCAAAACGATCATATGCACGCTTTGGAAAAGTCTCGTATGTTGGCAAGGGATATGGAGGAACAGTTGCGCTTAGATAATAGGGCGCAAAAGGCTACTGAAAACGCTAAGAATGCCGAATTAAAAGCTTTGCAAAAATTGTTGAAGAATAATAGTGAGGTGCGTACTTCGACATTGGTTGCTCTTGGCACAAGGCCCGTTGGTAATGTTCCCGAGGTTAATGATATTTCGTCAACTGAAGTTCCCAATTCTGACCCTGGAACTTCGGCTCCGCCTTATGAGGTCCCTTCTCCACCTTATGAATCGCATTTATATCCTGATTTGTCAACAGTTTCGCATGAACAAACGACAGCGCCAGATGTTAAACCGGTTCTCATGACAGGCGATGAGACCGAGATTTTGACGCCACCTGAGTCGGCGCATTTTTCTGGCGGGCTAATGAATCCCGGCCGGCCGTCGGGTTTTCGCTTGACTACACCGGTGTTGCGGAAAGACAAACAGGGACCGTCACAGACGTTAAGAATAGATAATTCAACAAAGAAGCGTGTTGACTTGGCACAGTTGATACGTGCCACTCCTGGGAAAGAGCGGACGTGGCTTGAATTCAATGTTCGCGCATTGCGTCAGATGGGTTTAACGACAGAGAATTTGTTAACAACTTTAATGGCGACGGCGGAAATGCATTCGTCTTTGCAGAGTTATCTTCATGCGTTACTTGTCAATGTGAATATGTCTCCTGATGAAAAGTTAGTTACTTTACAGTCGCATGTTGAGGCTACTTTTCGAAAGTCTCATTTGTCGTTGATTCAGCAGTTGCGTTCTATGTTGGAGAATATCAGGTTTGATAGTACTGTAATTTCTCCTGTGCAGGCGATAACGAATGCCTTCGCACAAGAAGGAATCTTGTTGGATAATTTGAAATCCGATAGTCCATATCTTCGTTTGATTGAGGAGATTTTGTTGCGTAAATTACCAACGAGTGTGGCAATGCAGATCGAAGGTATGTTATGGCCGGATATTCAAAAGGTTTTGCATAAAATGTTCACTCTTGCTTCGGCACGTGCGAGTGGTTCTGACCCTGCACGTAAGGTTATGGTGGCTCAATTTGATGAGGGTAAGTCTTCAATGGTTAATAATTCTGTTCAATTGAAGGATTTGTCTGATAAAGTGTCGGAATTGCATGGTCTTGTTTTGCAAAAAACGTCTGATCGTGGTCAATTACAAAAGTGTGCAGACTCGAGGGGCCAGGTTCCCACATCGTCAATGCCTAACACTAACACTCAATCTTGTGCTAAATGTTTTTTTTGTCAAAGGGAAGGTCATTTTGCTACGACTTGTGATCTCAAGCGTCTCATCCAGGAAAACGGTTGGCATCTGTATTCCGATTCGGGGGAGGAGATTCATTCTACAATGCCTCGTCGTGGTGGCGGCGGCGGCGGCCGTGTCAGAGGCGCTACAATGACTGGCCGAGGTGGACAATTGGTAAGATTTTTCTGTTATTTGTTATGAAAGTTTTTCGTGACGTGTTATACCATATTAATAAATGCCCACGTTTATTTGTTCCACTCATGACAGGCTAACCTTAACATAGCATTTTGTTTGGCAATCAAACATTTTTGCCATAATAAACGAATCGGCGTTAACAAACTGCCGGATCCAAATTATCCGGCCGGATTTGATTGACAACTATCCGGATCCGGCCGGGCCGGATAATTTGGAACTGGGAACATCACTAGTACGAATGCGATTTAAAACCAATTTCCATGTCCGGAGTTTTGGGTTCATTGCCTCATACAAATGTAAGTCAAAAGTGACATGTCGAATTGATTGCTTATACACCGAAAATACGGTATAATTATATGTTTCTGCGAAGGTATTATGTCGTCCAGCCTAAACGCATCATTTGAACCTGTGTTTTTATAAGCTCCTTAATATATGTATTATGGTTATACATTCAGTGAAGTCCAAAAGTTTTGTAAGGTTCCAAATTTCCCCATTCCTTACCAAAAGTGTAAACTTCTATCGCAACAGTCATCAACACAAGAACACATTGTAATATCACAACCATTTCCCACAAGTCTACGAATGTGACGTCATGTACAAACCTCACTTCGGGTTACGCCAGTGAATGCACGATTCAATGCAAGTACGGCTTCAAGCTCATCGATCCAGACAAAAACGTGACCAGATGTGAGGACGGTAAATTTACGGAGAGCTGCGAAATAGATCCGGCAGTTGTGGATGATTGCCAAAATGAGGTAGGCACAAGAGCTTTGTGATGGCTCTACGTGAATGAACTTCATTGATGGAAGCATTATTTTGTTGGGAAATCAATTAGACGCTCTCGTTCTAGACCTCTAGTGGTCTGTAGACCGCAGTTAAGAATCCTGATTTGCATTATTAAGGAAAGTGGGGATGCGGCACCACTTGTACAAACAAAACGAAACAATCAGATAAAACTGTGCACGTTAATCTCACGCATGCTGAAAAGACGACCGTGTGTATTCTTTGCTCGGATGTACCCTTTTACTTTGGTTGAAATATTGGAATACTAAAGGCCAACCCGGTTAATGCAAGTGAGAACGAGAAAGAAAAGGCAAAATTGTTTTACGAAGAAATGATAAACGACTCGAGTTTAGTTTCTTCTATGTTCCATCGCGGGAAAGGACAGCTTCCATGTCACCCAAAATTCTGCCGAAAAGAAGAAAAAACGTTTTCGCTCTGTTTACTTATTCCACAATGTGAGTTCATATGTATTTTACTTAAACATATTAGGTAATTGTATCAATGAATTCGATACAATATTTTTCCCAGCATCGAGTTAGTTTTTTCTCATTATAGATGCTTTGTAGCAATACTGAATACGACATGTTTCATATTTTCATTCAGTCTTCTACAAGTACCTGTGCCTCCACTGTCGATGCATCGTTAACTGCTACAAGAAAGGAACTACGGGATTTGTTTAAATCCTGCTCCAGATGAAGCAAAATTTTCGACGGAAATTTGTTTGTAAAAAACGACAAAATAATTTTATGGATTTAATTGCTTGGATTTCCCAATCTAATGGGTGTTCTGTTTATGTAAAATACGTAAAATTTAAAATATTTGTCTTGGATAAGTTTTGATCCAGCAATGCTGTGATGACGTCATGCAATAGGAATGCATGATACAGAAAATTTCTACGTTATTAAATGTCTGTACGTGACGTCGCACGTTTCGTTTGCAATATTTCTACTGGGACTTTTATGTTTCTGCCTTGATTTCCGGCGAAAACAAAACTTCAAAATCTGCATTTTGTTTTGTGTGAATAAAAAATTTAAACGTTTTTGTTTTTCCGTGAGTTGCTCACAAATTAGAGTGAATAAGGCGTTAGGTTTTGATTTGTGTTTTGGCTGCACGTATGTCGTACGATTCCCAGTCATAATTTCCTGTCTAGACAAAATTGCTGAAAGGACGTTCACTACAAAATACGTCACCGAGACACAATTTGTCAATTATTAAACTCAAATCTCATCTCAGCGTAATTTCCAAGCAAGTATTTTATGGACAAATCAAACAACGATTTTTTATTGTTCAAAAAATAAGATCGATTATACATTTACCTCAACCAGCTGATTGGTCGCCATATTTGTACAAATTAAAACAATGTACAGAGGTGCGAAAAAATTGGAGTCAATTACACGGAATTTTCCATTTCCATTAAAACAATGTTGTAAGTCGATGCATAAACATTCATGCACTAAAGTTTGAAATGCGTCTGCTATTGTTGTATTTAAGTGAAGAAGAAACACTTGTAATTTAAACGGCAATTTTACAAACACTTTTTGCCACGCTGCAAAATCATCATAAAAATCGCTTCCGCTGCGACGGCTGCTCCGAGACCAATAGTTGTTCCGGTCGCCCAACCTGGAATTTTGTTGCACTCTTCATACACGCAGGGTGACTCAGCTCTTTCCTCTATTACGTCACGGCGGTTTCTTTCGTATTTTGTTGTTTGGCTATTACTAAGCGTAAAGATGTACGGATTGTTCTGAAAAGGTATTCACTAGTTTATTTAGGAAGTTATATTTGAACACGACAAATATGATGTTTTTGTTGCTGCCAGGCATATTGTAACTTAACAATCTGTTCTTCTGGCATATATAAAACGTAACTTTATTCACCGACGTTTCGCCTGTTATTCAACAAGGCTTCCTCAAGGTAATGAGACAGGTACAGCACACAACTAACGCCAAAAAACGTGCCAGGACAAATATGTTTGGCGTCACATACGTATGAAATAACCTAGTGGTTCTAAACCTTTTTACTTCCGCATCCCCCTAATATCATCCCCCACAAATACAGATGTTATCCAACAATATATTTGACCAAACCAAAAAATTCGGTCTCCAATCACCCCCATTTAAATTTTAATATGTGTAATGGAATATTTACCTGGGTTGGACACTTGAGGTCGTTAATTCCCCATTCCGTACTCTTTTCTCCGACCGGCTCCAACTGAAATAGGAGCGGAAATTTATTCGTAACAACACAAGACTGAAAACACAGTTAAAGATTTGTTTCCTTGTAAAATATCGGCACTAAAACCTGTCTTCATACGAGAATAAAAGCCTACATGCCACTACGTTTTCGTATCCACCATTCACTGGAGTGTCGACAAGCGAATGCTGATTACGAAACTGTACTTTATTGATCAGCGCAAGGCGCTTACAAGATAACATCTCAGAATTATCAGCAAAACCTACCATGTTGTTCCACACGTTCAGCGCGCCCAACGCATGACCTTTCGAGCTAAAGTGGAAGCAATCTGGAGCGAAATAACTCGCGTCCACTTTTCCGTTCTGAAAAGTTCAGTAAATCGGGTAATTGTTATTTCTGTGCTTTGAGAATTTGCCTGGAACCGTTCCTTGTTTTCGGTAAAGCTTGGGTGGATGTATTTTCTTAATAAAGAAGCTTTCAAGGCGTATATCGGTAAATGTGAGTGTATATATGCATCAAAATGTACAGGGAAAGTAAGTGTCACAGTTTCTAGCGCACTTGCACCTACGCTTGTATATTCTCGCCACGCTTCAAACCTGGAAAAGATAATTGATAGCGTACCTCTGTTACGGGCAGTACAGTGTCCTGGAAAAATGGTTGAAGCACTACAGTGAAATCGTCTCGTGTGTCATAATCTCCACTGTTGATCAAAGCAGCCAACTGGACCTAAAACAACAAAGGCAGTGTTGGACTTAGAACGTATCACTTGGAAGTATCGATTTGACAAAAGCATCACATTTGAAATCATAAAGGTGAAAATTACAGAATGACAATCTCATGCTGCCTTGCTCTGCAAAAATTTCCAGGAAAGGGTTTACTTTGGGGCAATCATGTGCGACCGTCATATCAGCACGAACAAGACATAAATCAAGCGACTTTTAACGATGTTTGAGGTTGTCAAATTGTGTACACGCCTGTGTATGGCACCAAGGATCGCTATAAGTACACGGTCGTTAAACCACGAGGTAACAAAATGCATTGCTAAAAAAATGGAACATGCGAATGTGTTGGAACCGATCAATCAATGTGCATTCGAACTGAATGAGACTGAAATCAATGCCAGAGGCTGAAATTTGTTGCAACCAAAATGCCATCCACCCTCTTTTAAGTTATAAGGTAGAATGCATGAGAAATAAAAATAAATGCGCTGCGCATTGAATGTATTTATTGTCTGTGTTGCTCACTTGTGATGCTTGAAAGGGACATGTAACAACTTGTGCTAATTACTCTTCTATACTATAAGATTGGTAAAATGGTTCAAAACCACTAACAAATTTCAGCATCAATCTTAAGTCAAAATGATGCCTGAAAGGGACATGTAATTATTTGTGCTATTTGCACTTCTATACTATGGTTGGTGAATTAACACCAAAATTTTGACATGTTAAGACACCTGATACGCCTCGTTGATCGCCCGCAGTTCCGCTTCGTTGCGATCTTGAACCACGTAACCACAGAACAATCGTTGTGTGAGGTTGCAGAACGGTGGGGTATTTTCGCCATAAGGAACTTGCTTTAGAAGGTAGATCTCCATGATCTGGATAACTTGAACGATCGTCCGCGGCAACTTGAACAAACACGAGACACGGGTAATATGGGGAAGATAAAATGAAATACTGCAGAACCACGAGACTGGCCCATATTACGGAAAAAATTTACATGATTTTTTTTTCATTTTAACGTTTCTGCAAAAACTGATGTCATCATTAGTGTTGTATACCGAAACGTCTGAAATAAATAAAACATTGAATGTTTTCTTCATTATGGGTCAATGTCTTATGGCCCATTTGTTCTCAATACTATATGAGCAATGTGTTGTAAGTGTTCCTAAAGTGAAACGATTTGGGTATAATTTAGTTATTGTGGGGTAGAAGATATTTTTATTATTTTGATCACATTAAATAAATAACGTAAACGTAAGGACAGTATTTTTATTATTACGGCTAAATAAACTTCATATTTGTGGTTTTTACCTCGGCGTGAAAGTAATCAAGAGCTTTCTTGATTTCTGCAACATAAGCTTCCGGTGTCGTCCCAGATGGATCGCCGCCGATCGCACAAAGGTCGTTACCGCCGATGAAAATTGAAATCAGCTTCCAGTCGTTATCGAAGCTCGTTCTCTGTGGTTTAATGTGCAAGTTTGCCATGGCAACAAATATTTGTAGTTCAAGTGTGTAAAGAAACTATGATCACGTGCTTCAAAAAACAAACAAAAAACGTTCACGTGAACTAAAACGTAGACATTTTCTTTCTATTACTGCCCAACAGACATGTTTTCTAAATTGGCTTTGATTTTACGCTTTTTCCGCTTTTTTCGGATTTCCTGTCTTACCTATGTCTTTGCAGCGGTATATATTATGGTAATTACCCTCGTGCTCCAAAATACAAAGTCACAAAAGTATAGATTTGGAGTCTTAACTTTAAACGATGGTCCACAAATGAACAGGTTTGTTTATTTTCGGGTCTACACGGTGGAGGCAAGTAAACTCCCAAACGCATGTACAGGATTGGGTCGCAAAGGTTGACACAAACACCTGTAATGAGTGGTTTTGTGTCGCTTACCGAGTCGTTTTTCATGATGTTGACGAGGTTCGTAGCTTGATCCAACATATCACTACAATAAAAATCACTCCAATAACCTCAATTTGTTGTTGACGCTACTAGGCAACAAATTCAATACCTCAAGGCTTTTCTGGCAAAAATTATTAGTTTGAACGACATTTCGGTAGAGGGGGGACTTTTTGCCTTTACACGCGTTACTATTTATCGTCGTGTTTGCGTCTTGTTTATTTGTCCTCTGTTGCACAACGACCGAAACGTCGACTGAAACTAATAATTATTTGCCAGAAGAGCCTTGAGTTATTGAATACCTCCGAACAACTCTTAAACGGAGTTTTATTACAACAGTGGGGTTTATTACAGACTTACTGGGCCCTGCCTCCGGGTACAGCGGCGTTGAACCAATCTTCTTCCCTTGATGCATAACCGATCCCGTTGCCCACCGAGTAACCCTTGATATCGGGGTTAAATTTGCGCAGTATCGCTGTAAACAAAACGTTTCGGTACTTGAGATATGGCTCTAAGACAGCAAAGTGTATAATGACAGTCTATGGATTGAAGTGTTTATTTGTTGCATAAAGTTATACTAAAGCAAATTTACGGCTTATTAACATTGTTATACGTAACTTATTGTATAAACTACAATATTGGCCTCGTTAGACATCTATAAACTTGGCAACAACCCTTGAAGCAAATATAACATAGAAACTTCGCAAACCTACTTGTTAATGTGAGAGAGGATTCAAGGGTGTTATCCCCACCAGCCAACCAGGAAATGCCGCGAAACTGAATTGCGATACCGGGTAGAGTCCACGCTCCAGCCCCTGTTCCAGCCTATACGTGTATGGTTATAGCATCTAACTTTATTTCTCAGTTTTCAGCTAATAACGAACGAACAAAACATTTTAGGAAACGTACGCAAACATTATTGAACAAAACGTAATTACAGACACAAAAATGAACATTGGTTCCAGGGAGGGGTGAAAGGGCTATGGTTACTCCCTAACTGTGTAAGTTGTTGCAACTTTTTTGTTGAATGACTTACCATCGAGAGCAACCAAAGCAGTTTTCTGCGTTTTCACGTGATAATTAAGCAGTTTTGTCTCAAACTCACCGTAAGTGAATCACCCAATGCTCCAAGTGAATCGATATCATGGGGCGTGAGAGTATGAACTACAATAAAACAGAATGTTTCACGCAACAAGGTAAAACTTTAAGAATTGTTTGATGCAACGAGTAAAAATCGTTAGAAATGTTGGTTACTTGTCTTTTTCACGGGTGGTGTTTCGAAGTCGACTTCGAAAAAGCGCTCTCGTGTCGTCTTTCTACTTTCTTTGTTCTGCGTAAATGGTTCAAATGCAGCATATTAAGAATTCTGTGCCACCGCAAGTAGCACGGTCAACTTTTAGCGTTAGTACGGTCATCGCTAGTAACATAACTTTATGTCTCTTTTGCAAAAAAATTTTATTGTAATTACTAAATCCTTGCATTACTTTGCGTCTTTGAATGTAATAAACCCATAAGTGTGTCTGGCATGCGGCATTTTTGAAGCAAAGTTTGTTATCTGCATATTTACTCTCGTTATACTATACCACCACAAAGTACCTGGGGCTCGTCTTCGTTTGGTATTTGAAGCTCTTTCAATCTCTCCAAGTATTCGTTCCAGTTTTGTACTTGCTCCACAACTAAAATACAAAACTTCACGATTGTATATCTGTTCATTTTGCCTTACAAAAGGTTCCCAAAAATGATTTGAAATCATTTTCAAAACCAAATCAATGTTGTGGAGAGCGGATATTTCTTAACATTAACTTAAATTTTACCTTCCAATGCGAATCCTGTTTGTGCTGTTAAGCAACAGAGCAATGTCAGCAACACGATTTTCATCTTGTATTTTTGTCCAGTTTTCTGTAGTAGAATTACTCTCTGAATAACGACATATATGCAAAAAGTAACACTGTATGCTGTACTTTGTATCGTAGATCAGTAACACAATAATGACTGTAGGTTTCCATATAAGTAAAATACGTAAAGAAAAACCGTACCTGAGTTAGTAATGTCACTGCTAATATCTGCACTGTTATCAGAGTTGTTGGTGTATACACCTATAGGTTGAGGAAAACACGCTTTACGACCTGAGGTTTACGAGCGTTTATTTCTGTACATGATAGATTACGATTTGATGGTAAACAGCGATATGCAAACTCATCTGTGCAAATGCATGAGAATTCCATTATAAGAGGTCATTGACCCCACAAATAGGTTACCACAGGTCAAAGGTCTCGTGCATAGAAATTTTAGCGGTTAGAAAAATAACTGTGGTTTGTTTGCAAGTAATATAGTGGTAATGGGAAAGTTGAAGTACATCCAGACGGCTGCGAAGCGTTTGCATAACGTTTTGAAGGTTGAACAGTTGCAAATTGGTGAAGCTTAAATTGAACTGAATATTTTTGCACAAAAAGAACATGAACGTGTATGAACAATAAAATATTGCAACTTTGAAATGGTAAAATTTATATTCAAAATTACAATTTTGTTCAAATGTGTAACATTCATAGCATAGTGATTTAATTAAGATTGTGAAAGTGAGAAATGAAGAATTCACTATTTTCATTGCTTTGTGCTGCGTTATTATTACATTTCGGAGAAACAGTGCAAGGTGAGGATGTTTTATATCGCATTATTACGTCTGGTCAATATAGTTACATATAGCTTTGCATAATAAACGATTGAAAACTCCGTTTCAAAATACGTTCGCTTATTTCGTAAGGTTCGGTGTCAGTTTTGGAATGGAAAAACTACTTGAAAACGTTAGAAGCTCTACAATCACATCACGAAACAACGTACAAGGTATAAAAACAGAACACACTAGAAGTAATTCTCTACGTGAAATGTTGAACCGCGAGAGAGGCTTTTATATACATTACAAAAACTTATTTTCGACTTGCAATACTGCTTGTGTTTTATTGGCTCTGTAACAATTTTTTACTCGCAGCATAAACTCAGTGCAATTTTCAGATACAAAATCCCTCAAGAACTCCACGAGAAGCTTTTTTCAATGTTAGTTTTGAAACGCCACCAGTCAAGAAAACAGGTAAAATGTGTATTTTTGGTTAATTGATTGAGCAAGCAACTTTTTTTCTGATGTTAGTTCATAGGCTGAGACCTCAGGACATCGATGTGTTGGGAGCCATGGGCGATTCTATTACGGTAAGAAACCAATGAACGGCAAATCGGTTAGGAAGTTGAACTCTTAGTGAACATCTTTAATCAAATCCCAGTGTGGTAAGAAGTATATCACATGAAATTTACTAAGAACTCCCATCTTCTGCTAACGAAATTTTCTAACTTATCACACGACGAAGGTTAAAACAACTTCTACAATCAGGTTAAAGTTAGGAAGTGTTTCGTGACTTGCGCTATTTCTCACAAAGGTCATGAAAATTTTGGTTTAACTTCATTTTTCTTTACGTAACATGCTCGATATGTGCAAAATCCCCTGTCAAAACATGTCCCACTGAAACTACTTACGAACTACCGACATTTGATATTTGTGCCAGGCTGGAACAGGTGCAGGAGCACTCAGATTTGGAGGTGTTGGAATACAATTTCGCGGCATTTCGTGGTTAGCTGGCGGGGACGAGGAATTGGAAAAACAAATAACACTTGCAAGTAAGTTAAAAGTGACTTGTTGCGCTTTATTATGTTTTAAGCGATTCAGTCGGATGGCCATAACCATCTTAACACAACTGTATGGTCATAGGGGCATAAATTAAGCTTTTAATAGCTAAAGAAATCAGGTTACTGTTTGGCATGTCACAAAAAATCAATGCCCTACTAAACGGCCCTTTAGCGCCCTCCAACTGTTTTATCACACACATGTTTCACAGCCATACTACGAAAGTTCAATCCGAAAATCAAAGGTTACTCTTCGGGGAGTGCATTGGGAACCACTATAAGAACGGAGGAAGACTGGTTCAATGTGGCCGTACCTGGAGATAGAGCTTTGTAAGTTAATGGATTGTGTAGTAAATCTTTTGGTTAATTGTGCAGTCCAAAAGCAATGTAGGGGAATATAATTTTATGCCCAAATGAACCAAGTTTTTATGTCAGCGAACATGTGGTTTTATTCAATTCTTGATTCAATCCTTTCTTAGTGACATGCTCTACCAAGCCACGCGCCTCGTCGATTTGATAAAAAACGATTCGGTAGGTTTTTTTCATAAGCTTTGAGTCTGTATATATCTACAGCCAGTTACATTTACGTGTATCTCGTTTGGCACGAATTTATTCCACCAAACTCAACAAAATAGTTAAACTTGGTTCTTATCTGTTTAACTCGAAGAGATCAAGTCTGGACAACGACTGGAAACTGGTTTCAATTTTTATCGGCTACAACGACTTATGCGCAGTGGACCGTGACCCAGATGGAGCAACCCCGGAAAGTTACGTCTCAGAAATAAAAAAATCTCTTGATTTTCTCCACGATCAGGTATCCATAAAAATACTTCAAAACACTCGCAATTCAAAGGAATGCTGTTGACATGCGTTTCGTTGCACTTTACAGTTGCCACGAGCTATCGTACAAGTTGTCCAAATTCTGGAGTTGTACCGTTTGATGGAATTGCCGCTGGCAGAGAACACACACCCCTTGTGTAATACCACACTGCGGCTCTTCTGCGGCGCAATTTCAAACGGATGGAGGGACGACGAAATGATAGAAATCAACAGGCAATATCAGGTTCCCCATACGTTGTAGTTTGCGTATGAATTGACGTAAAGTCACATGGATTGAGAATGGGCATAATTATGGAAGTTCATGCTTTTTCATGCTTTCATTGGCTCTGAGTATTGTAATTATCAGTTGTGTAAAGAAGCACTATTGTGTATAAGCGCATACTATTCGAAGTGTGGTTACTGTCAACAAGCATAGTAAACCAATGCAACCTTGCAGAAAATACATTTTATCCAGGTCCAATTGAAGGAGCTTATTAACAGCGGCATATACGACACTCGCGATGACTTTACCGTCGTCTTGCAGCCTTTCCTGGAGAACACTGTGCTACCTGTTACTGAGGTATTCACTATACCTTGTTTGGTGTCAACCAAGTTTCTCCTGTGCGTTGTTTGTAGGAAGGAAACATAGATGCCAGTTACTTTGCTCCAGATTGTTTCCACTTTGGATCAAAGGGTCATGCGCTGGGTGCAATAAGCGCGTGGAATAATATGGTTGGTGTGATAATACACTACAACTCTTGTAATTTTTACAACTCTTGTAATAAACTCTAAACCACTAAAGAAGACATGTGTAAATTTATTGCACCATAGTAACTTTATTTTTGTATTCTTACTTTGCGTACCAATATAGTATTATTTATAATATATTTGTGCATCAGTGATGTAATTTTGTTTAGTGTTTGTTCATGTATTCTTAAGCTAGAGCCTATCGGAGGAAAATCAACTCAATGGTCTATTGATAACCTCAAGTGTCCCAACCAGGTAAGTCTACTTTGTATGGAAAGAAATGTATTTGTTTTCTATATTCTTCAAACAACAGTGCCCCAGAATCCGAAAAGAATTACTCCCAAGTAACACAAATTACGTGAATTTAAACACACAACTGTGTATTTATCAGTTGCGATACCGCGTTACGTTCTGTTTAGCGGAGGCTGAACAAATGAAACAATTTTCACTTTGCTGATTTTAAAACGGTTAAAAACTATTTGTTCAAAGACAAATGTATATTACATTTGAAAAATTTTAGGTCAGTCCATCTCACAGTGGGCTACACCACGTACAAATGATTGCTTTTCAAAACCACACTAACAAATTTAAAGGAAAATCCGTACATATTTACATCTGGCAACAGTCTTCACACCAAGCATGGAGAAGGTTGTAACGTAATAGAAGAAAAGGCTGAGTCACCCTGCGTGTATGAAGAGTGCAACAAAATTCCAGGTTGGGCGACCGGAACCACTATTGGTCTCGGAGCAGCCGTCGCAGCGGAAGCGATTTTTATGATGATTTTGCAGCGTGGCAGGAAGTGTTTGTAAAACATTTTTTTTCCTCTTTAGTTGAAATATTTAAAAAGATAAATTTTGCGCTGATTAAAGATGTGAAAATGTACATGGTAACAAACAGTTTGTATTGAGTTCGGTATAAGATATTTACAGCAAACTGGTTGGCGTGGTCAAGGTATACTTGTGTTATCGGGGACATTTAAACCTTTACCTTAGAAAAAAAATCTTGACATAGAAAAAAAAAATTCAGTATTTTGTTTACTTTGATGGATGACCGGAGGACCAACATACTAGTCACGTGATCGTAATTTCTGCGCCAAGATTCAAAATTGTATCTAGTCGACATGAGTTATTTATAAGAAGTAAGCTTATGTTTGCATTTCTGTTAGTGCTGCGGCTATTCGGTGCGTTCATTGTTTAAATTTGTTTGTGTGTGCGTCTGTAGGTTTTATGCTGTGTTTACTCTGTGAAAACACAAAACCTAACTATAACTCCAAAAAGACTCCAACACTGTGCAATTAGTAATTACTGGGTTGTATTAAAATTAGTAAGACATTCGAATACTCACAATAAAAGATGCAATTTCAATGACGAAGATCGAGTAAATCCAATTGGCGTTGAGACAGTACAAATGTTCAATGTTACGTTTTCAGAAACTGTCTGGCTTTACAGCCCAAGCAGTCAATTATAACGACTAACTTTCAGGCATGTTGACCGGGTAAAAATGTCATAAAACAAACGTAGATTACATAAAAATCATAAGGCTTTGGTCAGCGGAAAAGTCCGTTGTTACTAAGCTGACCAAGATGAATTTCTCTCACGTGCTAGAGCGGGCTTATCAGATTTATAACGCACGAGTATCATGACTTGGCGAATTAAAGAGTGACGTGCGTTAATGAACGAATGTTGGTTAAACAAACAAAAGCGATAACATACAATTTTCATTATCTTCTACACGTCTAAGTTTGCTAGTTACTTTATAGCAAATACGTTTGTGACAATGTTTTTATTGAGTGACAATATTTTTTGCTAAACTATACAAACATAAAGCTACGATGAAAAACAATTACCAAACAATATTTTTCAGAAATTCAGTTTAAAATTAAAGTGAATGTGATTGCGTTTGAATTAATTCCATCTCATGGCTGGATCACCTGCTAAAATGGAACAAACCCAACACAAGTTGGTGTATAGTATCGAAGATACAAACAAGTATTTTTATGGTCATCTGCAGAAACAAGTAACATTTAAAGTAAAGTAATTATACATTTTGTAAGGCATTTTACCTCCAAAGTTTCCGCATGCATATCTGTGAATTCCATCGTCTTTTGCACAGAGCAATGTCAGAAACTGTTGCCTTCTGATCTCTGCTTGCTAAGTAGGTACCAACGATGTTCATTAGTTGTCTTTTTGGTAAAACAGAGAGTACCAACCTGCTGATTACTCAGTTGAAGTCTTCCGGAGGTCAAATCATTTGGTGGAATTATCGGTATTTCATTTCCAATATTTGCTTCTTCAATTTCAAAAAAACTGAGGAGTTCTGAGGTGTCATAAGGACACTGTAACATAATTAGTATGAAAAATTGCTTCACTAATACAAGAATGTTAAGTTGTTATAAATTAGATTTCCTATTTAACGGTCAATGCATGCATATTCATATTACTCTTCCACAACAAATCAATACTCAAACTCAACTGTTTCTTCATTTGTGAAACACAGATCAACCAAACTTGATTTAGGAATGCAAAGTTGTTTTGCTCGTTTTTTCCACTGTTTGGATCTAAGAGGAAAATAAGTTGACGAAATATTGGTGGTTTTAGTATTTTTAGATAAAAGCCAGTCAGTTGGGATAGGATTGTACATAATTTGCTGAGTCAGATCTGGTTGCAATTAACAACTTACCCACATTCCACAAACTGTTGATTTGTGTTCTTTGTAATGTAGTCTGGGACTTTACAAAGCAACACACAAGTCCTAGCATTGCATTGTTTTACCAAAGCATCACTGTTTGGATTGCATGTTTGTGGGTTGGTCTGTCTTCCTCTGCCTCTTCGCCCTACATAAAAAACATATTTGTGATATGTTGTATATAAAACATCTTGGTGCAGCTGTGATTTGATTTTCTAGGCAAAGCACACAAGCAAAGCATCCAAATATTGTACACACTATAGCACTACACACAAAAAAACGCTGCTCTAATTTAGCCATGACCTTACTTTTGATATTGTAATTTGCTTTGAATTGTTTCACACTGCTTGGCACTACAACAAGCAAAAAATTATTTGGAGATTTGATCGTCAGATTATAGTTTTTGACAGATCCAATCCGTTTTAGAATGCGATATCTCTGGCTTGCAGTTTTCTTTGTTTTTATCTTCAACAAATTTAAGCACAGTTTTTAAATTCCTGTATGCTTGGTTTGATACAAATAGTGTCCAAAATCTGCTTAAAATTTATAACACAATGCACTATGTATTTACTGACCAAGATTTTTTCCTTTCCAGTTTTTGCCTTATTGATTGTCAATACTAACGCAAACTTAGCTGTGATCTTAAGTTTAAAAACAGAATTGGTACAATTGTACTGTTGACTCAAGTTGAGATCTCCCTCCTTGGTTATGATGTTGTGCTTGCAGTCATTTTGATCTGAATTTGCAACCCATAATAAACATTGCTTAAGCAAAGCAAAAAGTAAGCCATGACAAAGCAAGGCTCTTTCATGCAAAAATTAGGCAGCTTTTTAGATATTTTTATTGCCATCAATACACTTTCTTTTCCACAATACATAGTCACACTTACCAGGTCTCGGCCTTCTCATTTGTGCCTCTGTTACAGACCATGCAAGACTGACAAACAGAATTAAATACAAATATTTCATGACTTATGCAATAAAACAACCTTCACTGTTTTTGCCACAAAAAACAAACATACAACAATATTTGCTTTTAGGTTTTAATTAGTCATTGAAGCTTTTCATCACACCTAAAAAATTGCTTATTACCCCAATATTACTGCCCTGCTTGCTTTCTAAACAGTTTTGGATGATAATTCTGCAGTGCTCTGTGCCCAAAACACGTCATAATGCTGATGTCTTACATGAATGTAGAGTGCTAAATAAATTTGTCTTGTGGCTAAAGCAAACTGTTATGAATGAGTGTTTTGCTGAACTATTTGCTCTTACTCAGACTGTTTGCCTTCCCAAAGTGATGAAATCACTGATAGTGCCATCAAACTTTCCTCGAGAGAAAAGCATTCCATTAACTTATATTTATTAATTTTGGCGCAGATAAAACAAACAAAATAACATATGCACACAAAGGTGTATGTTTGTCAAGATATGACTGATGACTTTTCCTGTTAGTGGTTTGCAAAAGCATTTCAAGTAAAGCCTACATGTTTTTTTAAAGATATGCACAATTGCTACAAGAAGTAATAAAACATTTCAAATGTTTTCAAAGAAAAGGAACTTTCTAATAGCATAAAACAATCAAATCCACAGGTATACAATCTGTATTGTGTATTCCAGTGCTTTTTAAAAATGTACAGGCTAAAAAATGCTATGTAGATGGAGTGACTCACCCATGTAAGTTCACATAAAGTTTAAGGCAACTTTGTGTTTTGTGAAAAGGTTGGTGATCAACGTGTAAATCTACACACCGGGCTAGTGCAGAGCTAATTGGAAAAACAGGCAAAAGTTTTAGTAAACAGCCACCCTTGCAGTACACGAGACAAAAGAGGTAATTATGATACTTTGAAAAAACGGCTAAAAACACACTAAATATTTGTAATTTGGTCATAATTACGTTTTAAAAATGCTCTGCTATTATGACCTTTCCTTAAAAAAAATCACCGACCTAACATAAACGTTGAATCGTAGCCTATAACGCTTTCAAAAACGTGTCACATGTCATTGTGAGGAATCTGCATATCATACAAAGCTTCTGTACGAATCCATCGTTGGCTGCAAAACAATTGCAATCTGTTATGATGTTTGCTAAGCAAATGCGTGCAAGGAGGAGAAAGTAAACCTGACCGACTTCTAATGAATTAAACATTCACACGGAAGATATAGCATTGCCACAATGCTTGGATATTTCGCACTTTTTTTTTTTTTTTGGCCTCCCTCTCTGACCACGCCACTGGTAAAGAATAGCAGTTATCTGAAGAGAAACAACTATACCGGGTTACCTGCTGAAAAACTTCCGCAAGTTGCAGTGAGGTAGATCTTCGACTTGGATGAGATCCTTTGGCACACAGGTTCGTACTGACAATATTGACTCCAATCAATAACTACTGTTACTTGAGCTGCGGCTACAGGTGGTACGGGAGCAAACCTTCCCTCCACTCCATCTGGGAAAGTTTGTAAACTTGGTGGTGGAGTTTGGATAACTACCGGTGGTGGAGGTGGAAGGAAAATTAATCTTCGAGGCTGAAAGCAACAAAGGGGTTTCTTTCAATATTGTGAGGGTAGGTCAAAACAATGCATATATGCTCTCATACGCCAGGGCGGAATCGCTTTCACTGCGAAGGCCTTTTTTGCGATCTCAGTTAGCATATGTCAATCACAAGGCTCGGTACAATCGTAGACAAGCTGCTTTACAGTCATTGTTTTATTTGTTTTAACATGTCTGTGATACCAGTGGAGCGATCCTTGGTTCCAAAATGGTGCGCGTTGTTTTTAAAAGACATTGGATGAATTTTATTTGCATAAAAATAACTGCATGAACCTTCAACCGTTGCACAGATAGAAAAAAATGAATTAGTTTATCGCACTACGCAAGTGAATTCGTCTCCCAAAGAACTATCAACACTTAATTGCGATTAAACACAGAACATTTGTTTGTAAAGTTTTTTTTATCAAATAAAACTTACTGCGTTCGCAGTCAATTGGGAATCCGACTCCGAAAAGAACGTCAGGAGTTGATCTGGTGTGAAAGGGCATGTCTGCAAAAAGTAAGTATGTATTTTAGTTGAGATTCCCTAATTAAGTGAATATATTTACTAAACTACAGGTTGTTTTATTTCAAACACCCAATAAAAATAATGTTTTCGTACACGAGCGTGTTTAACGTGACGCGGATAAACTGTTATTGTCTTGTACGGTGTTTCTATAGTCGGCTATGAAGGCGAGTAAAAAACAAGTTTAAACACCAAAAAACTTATATATATATGGTCCATATACTGAGCAACGCAACTGTAAAGTTTGCCACGAAGGCTAAGGAAAAAGTTAATAAAAACTGGTAAGTTTGCAATGAAAACCTCGTACATCATTTTGTTGGTAGCACAACCTCTCCAACTCCGACAGAGGCATGCATTTTAGAGTGGGGTCCGGCTTCCACTTTCTGTTGCCCCTGTGTAGATAAGGAAGCTGTTAGTTTACCTTAGCAAAAAACTAATACAATTGATCAGGGTATAGGTAGACCATGAAATATTGTTATCGAAAGTGTAATGCAGAATTTTCGTTGCATCCACCTTTACAGGATGGGGTAAAGATTGAACATGTCCTTATTCTGCAAATCGATCTCCCAATCAGTGAGATAATAAAAATTCGCCGGTATAATGACCCCTGTTTGAGGATCATATGATCGAGAATAACAGGGGGACTATAAGACTTTGCAATGGAAATCTCTTAGTTTCAACTCAAACAGTAATGTTTATGGCCCCTTATTAATGGGTCCTCTATAGTATACTCATATGAGACTGTGGGGCCTGCTCCTAAAATTCTAAAGCTGGGAATGTTTCGTCTGATTTCGGTATATCAGAACGAACAATACGTCCGATGCCTTCGGGTTTAAATATAAATAGTAGCGAATATTAATGTTGTTCGTAACCAACTTGATTGCCATCCTTACTTGCATGTGGAGTTGGATGGCATCATGTACTCTGGCCTTCGTGGGAAATAGTTTGGTCGGTGGCACTGGAAGGAACAAGTGGAAAATTTTGAGTTGAAACCTCCCGTGCAACCCATGTTCGTCACTTCCGGTCCAGGTATGGGGCAGAAGTAAACTTTAAAAGCAGTTTATTGTTAAATCGGGTTTTTTTAAAATAGGGTTAGTGCCTTACGAATATCTGTCTTATTATCGTAAGTTCATAGAGTGATTCCACTCAATGATTCCACTGGGTCAAATCGAGTGTAGAAAAGTTTATTTAGTTGTTATTATTATTTATTAGAGATAATAAAGTGTCACAGGTTTTTTATTATAGTACATGCGAGTGTTTACGTTTCCAGGATTTCAAATCGTTAATAAGAACCTTGCATCGTGACCGCGTTTTTGTTTTGTCATAATACAGAAGCGGGCGTTCATAGCGTTACCAAGATTTAGTTTGCAACTATGAACCTATACCATGTTTCATAATACAAATTAATTGCAAAATTGTTGCAAATGCAAAGAGAGGTTTCGAAACAAATAACCGAACGGTATTGTATCAAACTTAAAAGACACTGCAGCGAAGCAGCGAAGCAGCGAAGCAGTAATAATGTACAAATAACTCATGATTTTGCCAATACATCCGTTCAAAAACTACATAGCGTACAGTGAAAAGTTTGCGAACTTGTTGCTTGCAAAATTTACCCCAACGTAAGTCGAATTTACCCAACGACCTAGGTTGAAAACCAATTACCTTGACCTACAGCATAGCTTAGTATCCAACCATGAACTCTTACCGTCGTAGACCGCCGTAAAACTAACAACGTCTATAGCTCTGACGATAGAAAACTTGTATGGCGACTCTATCACTGCTTCCATGATGGTTGTGTTTCGGTTAAACACGTGACGAGTGACGTAGGGTTGTCGTGCCCATTTCTTTTGCTTTATCTGTCGTGGAAAGAATTTATTTGACGAAATTGTTGTATGAGCAATATGCAATTTACGGTCAAAGCAAGTTAACGTAAAAAACAAGTGTAATGAATAATGGTATTTTGTTTGGTTGAATTAATAAGGGTGGCCTTGTGTGTCTGTGAGGACAGCTTTCCGGCCGCCACAATTGAATCTGCAAGTCGCCCATATCAGCCAGTATCAAATAAAATGTGTCTAGAAAAGCGATTATCGGAAAATCTCGCCAAGCATTTTGTAACCAACAGTGCAGTGGCTTGCGGCGTTTTTTGCACTGAAAAGCAGTCTAATTGCAAGCCTATATCCATCATTCAAATGGTGGTTGAGGTGGTTTTGCAACCAAAAGGTGGTCAAACTGCATTGTCGGCTGTTGTAAAGGTTAAAAGTGGGATTTTTGAATGCGCTTTTTCTCATCAGACAACCTTAGTGTTCTTAAACGCCTCCATTAGCTCTATACAACATTTCAAAGTGTTTGTTCCTTCCAGTAAAATCTTTATTCTACCCATGCATGTGTGTTTAAATTTAAACACATTGGAACTAATCGCCCGTGACATTTTAGTCAAATATCGCAACTTACCACCAAAGAACCGTTTCCCAGATCAAGATTGATAAAAGTGTATCGAACTGATTGCTTCCTGTTCATTCGCAACTCCCAAGCTGGAACTTTGCCACACGCTTTGTGATTGGGGTAGCTGAAAGTTCCTCGTCTGCGTGGGAGTTTGGTCTTACATTGTGCCTCGCCTTTAAAGTAAAAATAAAGCTTTGTTTATATATCAAGTATATTCACAAGTAAGCGACACAACTCGATTATGTTATATGTTACACGTTACGTCAAAATTCCATCAAAGGTTGCAGCAATGTATGTATATACCGTAACGCGTATAAATGTGGTGAAAGCAAAAATTATCTTTAACTGAAACGATTGAATTTACACGAAAATATAATAAGATTTCTCATAAGTGATCCTGATAACTATTTGTGATGTACTACCTGTTCAATGTTTACTGAACGAAGTACCAACTAAATTTCACCACTGCGTAAGGGTGAAGTTATCGGTGATTCACGATTTATCAAAGTGCGGTTTGAAGCTTCGTGGGGTGCTCTTTGTTTCGGAATGTATACTCTTAATTTTAATACACAACACATTTATGTATAGTATTACTGATTATGCCGATAGCACTACGAAGCAGTTTCTCTTGTACTTTGAGTAAGTCGTATTGGTCTTGTGCTACCAAACTGATTTTTCTTATTGGTATTACTGTAAAAGACTTTTTAAACACGAGCCTTCTCGAGTTTTCCTTTGCTTCATGAGGTGTAAATCAGACTGAACTCAGCACATTTGTGAAAATAAACAAGAACTTACCAGTGTGCAGGTGACAGCTCAGCGCGAAGATGAAAAGCGGCAGAAACGTCTTGGTGAGAAACATTGTTTTGAGGTTTACAAACAAGCTACAGTTGCTATGGAACAAATACAAACACAAGGTAATTATAACCACTTGTAGTTGCCGCAACTTTCCTGTTTCGAAACCGGTCCTGGATAATTAATTACAGGCCGGTTATCAATTTTCCGTAATCAATCTTAATTGTAATATCGTACCGCACCCTGCGTCCCGTTCGTTGAAAGCCACCTGGGTCATGGTACAGCTTAAACAATTTGTGATTAATTACAGGAAAAAGTAAAGATGTAAGTGGTTAGTGGTACGCCTATACTTAAAATTGTTACCGTGTTTTAGGAAATCGGCTAGATATGTCTATGAATCAGAGACCCACAACACGAGGAACGCGTGCCAAAAATTGTACGTGGGCTGATTTTGACCCATAGAATATTGGAAAATATTGTCCAAATGTCCTCCTTAATTGTATGTTGTTTTGTATCCAACAATGTTAAATCAGGCTTCTTGATTTTTTTAGGCCAACGTGTATTAAACCTAAAATCCGCCACACAATTGTTAGAGATAGATAGTAGTCTATACGACTATTATGGCTCATATAACTGTTGCTGCCTCTCTGTTTCTTGAAACAAACGAATATTATGGAAACCTAAAGTATGTGGGCCTACACGTGTACTTTACGTACTTAACACAATCTACTCATACAACGCAGTAATGTTTCATACAAGGCAGGATCGCCCCACTGCGCTGATCCTTTCTTGGCGATCACGGCTATCGTATAGAGATAATTAAGGGCTGCGAAGCCTGTAAACCTAATCAACTCATCCATGGTTAAAACAGGGTTAATTATACTCCACCTTTCTTAAATATATTTTTCAAAAGCATTAACTGTAAGGCGGAGCAAATCGCGCGAAACTTCCACGGAAACCAACCAGCATTCCATATTTATAAACCTCCCGACCGGAAACTATCGCTTTCCCCAGGAAAGATTGTTGCATGCAAAGTCACAATATCCCGGGAGTTATTTTGCATCGAATTCCATCTGAAACTCTATCCCTCAAAGCGAACCCAACCGTTGCCGCAACTTCCAAGCGGACGCACCGCAGCCTCACATCCTTATCTTTAAATTACCTGCTGCACAATATGCCCTTTATATCAATTCTGTCTCGTGCCCCGCGGCGATCTTTACGGTTGGTTTGAGACGAAAATTCTTCGGTGATTCAGCGGCTTGCCAGCCACTGGTAATTGATTTAAAATTGGCAAGCATGCTAGATATATGTGAGTCAGTTTCTTTAGGGTTGTTGTTGCACAATTGCGTTGCGAAGATAGCGATTCTTGTTGGAATGTAAATTAAAGTACCAAAACATTCCCAGTGTACTTAGTAAAACTTGCGTTTGCAAATTTTTTCCGTGTTTGCAGGTGTTTTCGAAGTGTAGCAAGTTATCTGTAGCACATGACCAGCAGTACCTTATATAGCAATGTAATTTCTCCCAACAGAATTCTCAAAATATGGATCATTATCAGAAGGATTTGTTACGAAATGCGTTTAAAGTTATTTTAAGAATAATAGGTAACGGTACATTGGGGCAGTTCAAAAGCTGTTTGTGAGTAAAAATTGTGTAATTGTTGTTTTTTATCTCAAAGAAAGTTCCTTTTCTAGCTGAGTCATTGTTTTGCGATGATTCATAATTAATTACTGTTTTTACGTCAACTTTAATCACGTGATGGGTTACGCACTGTGGCGCCTCCGTAATTGTGTGATCCTTGTTGTTTTCGTTCAAATCTTCACTTTCCTGGTTTTCTTCAAGCCTTCTGGAAAAACAGTGCGAAAGAGGAAGGTCCTCATGACTGGTGAGACGTTGGATTACAGGTAAGTTCGCGTCAACCCCACCCGAACGTCTGCTGCTATAATTAGTTCTATGTAACAACGCAGAAGTGTATCATATGGTCTCATGACAACACAGGTCCGGCATTCTGCCAAAGCCCTTATACTTGGACTATACGTAGATGTGAAGGTCGCCTGGCAAGTTGAAACCACCAGTGTAGTTTAACCATAATATATTCCCACTATAGTCATTGAGCTCCCGTATAGCTCAAACGGTAGATTGTTTGTCCTGGTTAGCCCTGTTTCGTTAGTTCAAACATCACCGGGAGCTTGTTTTTTTTGTCTCGCTCCGAAAGTGGCTTTGACTCAGCTCGGCTGCGATGTCAATGAATCCAATGTGTATTTTGGTTGTAGCGGAGAGTACAGAATAGTTCGTTTCTACAAGTCTGATGGCATTTCAGACGACTACACATTTCACGTGAGTATTCGTACGGGTTTTAACATGTGTGGCAACTTCCCCTACATAGAAATCACCACTAAAACTCATTCATCAAGAAAACCACATGTGACGTAACCTTTGTCAAAGCTCTATAAAGAGACAATGTTTTGTATTTTTAGGATGTTAGCCTGGCTACACAGTGTTCGGTAAATCACCTGCACCACTTGGTGGAGCTATTGGAGAGATGGGACGGCCCGGTGTCGTGTTCAGTTTTTGCACCAAACGTGGTAAAAACAAAATTGCCTTCTTAAAACCTGTGTTATGTTTACCCACAATGCAACTCGCCCATTTGTAGGACGCGAGTTTTACAGACGATTCGATCACACTCCTGCGCAGGTGCTTTCCCAAAATAAAGAAACACGTCACTTTTCACCTGATTTACCCATCAGAACAGCTTGGAGACCTGGCTTTGGTTAGTATTACTGCTGTTATTAGGAAAAATGTTGATTTGTAATCCTTCCACTTATAAAACTCTTGTTACATGCTGTCGATGTATTTTCCTTGTCAGCTACTGAGAAAATTGACAATGCCTTGGAAGTATAAATAGATAAATTAGAGGTACTAGTGAAGAAGTATTTTAAAATGCTCGCAAAGCCATAATCGAGCACAAACTTACGGATACAAAACAAGCAACAGAGAGTATTCGCTGAACATAGAGTTATGTTTTACGCGTGTCATTTTCCATCCTGCTGTTACCAGTATTGTGCACCCTTGTGTTAGCGGAAGTATTGATACCTAAATTTTATATTATATACTTGAAATCGACGAATTCTCTCCAGGTGGGTTCTTGGCTTGGCTTATCGTGTGAGGAGCTGTTGGATCGTCTACAGAATTATGGATATCAGAATTACGACGTGGGAATTTCCTTTCCTCACAATGTGCTGAGGAATGCTGCCCGGACCGGAGTAATTACCCAGTATGTCCTTCTTGTGGGTACGTAAATGTTCTACTGCAAAACATTTTACTACGCATATTTATTTCAATGATTTTTTGTTATCAGTACTTTTTCGGGTTAAATACTTTAATTTTCTTGTTTTGTCTCTTGAATTTGAGCAAAAATGCTGATTTTAAGGTGTCGCTCGGCAAGTTTCTTATCATATATAAATACTATTAATCTTTAAATAAGTTTTCAACGCGTTTCCAAACATGGTTATAAAGTTTCAGTGTTGAGTAAATTGCTAAAATTGTTGGCTTGCCTTAAGTCATGTTGGCATGCGTAGTTTGTGGCTTTATTAATAGAATATGGGTGTGTACGACTTGTGCCGTTGTCAGAAACAATATGCCGTTAGACATGTCCTTGTTTGACCGCCCCGGGCCAATTATACAGTATTTTTACCAACCGCATGCTTTCGTCATATGGCACGAAAAATGTTTAAAGTTAACCTTTCGTTCCAGACAAAGGTTGACGCTCTGTATCTGAAAGGTTTGTGGTTTCAAACACCAAAGCCTGTGACTGGTTTAACCAGTCGTAGTTTCCGTGACGCAATCACACTATATTGCCCAAATCAAATCCACATATGATTTTTGAAGTGACGCATTTGTAGACTCGTTACCTCTCCCTTAGCATTGTAACAGTTTTAAAACGCTTTACAGACATTGACGTCATGCCCAACATGGGCCTACGTCATCAGTTCGCCGAATTCGCGCGTCGTCGTCACCTGTTTGACCAATCAGTGAGTGACACGACAGCTTATGTCCTTCCTGTCTTTGAGGTCCTTGAGGGTCTCCCGTTCCCCGAGGAGAAAAGCGAATTGCTGACTGGGGTGAGACCGACGATCTCATAATAAATCATATTATGATGAATCGAGAAGTTGATGAAATATTTTGGAGGTTTTAAAAAACGGGCGACGCCGCTAACTGGTATGCGTCGTTTTAATATCTTTGGGGCGTCGCATACTTACTTTCGCATAATTCGCAGAAAAATCCTCGATTTACAAAAATAACCTCAAAAAAGTTATTTCTGTTTGTCATATAATACGGCAAAGCTGGGCTTTAGCTGTTGTGGTGACAAAAAAGCATCGTTCGCAGAAACGTAGGCGAATATAAGTCCCCACAAACACAACGTCAGAATTTTTCAGTACGGCGTCATAACATTTTATAAGGGATGAGTGAGTGTGTCACCGGTCCAGTTGAAATCCACTGAAATAATTAGTAGTTTACAAACACTATAACGTATACGAGTTTGGGATTGCTTTGGTAAAGTTCTGCAAAGGAGGTTGTTTTATGATAAATGTTATGACTTGAGTTGATCTTGCGTCCGAATATTTGGACTTTTTCGTTGTTGCGGCTCATATAAAGTTAACTCTGGTGGCAAAATTTTTTTTTTGCTTTTACCTTTTTGCGTTTATTTATAGCAAATAACACATTGTGTTTTTCCGAATGGCAGTAACTTCATTAACTTTGCAAAAAAAATAAACAATCTGCAATGTTTTGTAAACTTACGTATTTGCATGACATTAGGTTCGCAAAGGCACAGTTCGTCCATTTCACAACGAAACGTGTTGGTGGTGCCACAAAGCAGAGGACTTCGAACGATGGAAGTCCGCACCAGAGGTATGAGCAGGGATTGCCATATTTTAAAGAGAAAAGTCTTGCAAAATACAAATCGGGTTATTTTGTTTTAGAAACGTGCTTCTTTTCCATTGGCGTGCTTTATGTTTTCATCTACTGTAATTGTGCCAATATGCATCAAGAAAACACATCCTGTCGTAATTATTATACGACGGAAATAGTCTAAATCACAACTTGTATCTTCTGTGTAGTCAAAAAGTATGCTAGTGTGCGTATTTTTTTGTCCAGGGCGATGGTAGCCCTGGTTATAAGCAATGAGCTTCATGTTTTCGCCGTTTTCAAACTTCTTCGGTTGTTTTGTAGAGCAAGGAGTTGGAAGTAGCGTTCGAAGCTTCTTGGGATAAAAGTTGGGAGCCGTTTTACATCGCGCGTAGGGACGTCCCCATGTTTGATGAGAGGTTCAAGCAATACGGATTTGATCGAATTCAGCAAGTGAGTAAAGTTTATCTTTGCTTTTCCGTGTTTTTCTATCAATACTATTTAGAAATGAAACGTTCCTCCGACTTTTATAGTATAGAACAGGTCTTTTATAGTATAGAACAGGTCTTTTATAGTATAGAACAGGTCTTTTATAGTATAGAACAGGTCTTTTATAGTATAGAACAGGTCTGGCCAATCTATAGCGCATGCACCAGCAGCAGTGCGGGTGTTCACTCTATGCCTACCGAGTGAAGATAAGACTCGCCTGCTCGTGAATAAATTATAAAAACTGATTTTCGAAAAAGGCGGGTTACAGAAATTTATGTAATCTAAAGCTGGAGAAGTGAGGTTTAACAAATTTCCAAACTAAATTACTTTAAATAGTGAAAGGGTGGTGAAAGATGTTGCGCATGTGAGTGTACAGTAAAAATATTATGACGCAAGAGAAAGCAATAGGTGTCGATTATTGAGTTTCAATTTGCAGAGAGTGCCTTGTACGAAAATACCCAGCGATTTTGCGATAATACCCCACTCTGCCAGGACGCAAGACCACACATGTATTTTGATTTAAGCACATGTTTACTTGGTTTATTTTGTATCTCCTCTACACAGATATGCGAGATGCATGTTGCCGGGTACAAGTTCGCCATCCTCAACAACGCCTTCCTCACTCACCACGGGTGGAAGTTTGCCGGCAAGTTTTATGCAAACAAGGACGTGGATAACGCTCAAAACTGGATTCTATTCAATTACCACTTTAAAGTACAGGAGAATTTAAATTTACTTTTAGGCGAAATAAGTTATGTGTGTATTTTTTTTCATAGGACGATTTACAAGCGAAGTACAACACGAACCGAACCTGCTCACCTATCGAACAATGGAATCCACGAGGAAAAAAGTACGCGACAACAAAGGCCGTAACCTGTACAATATTGTCCGCTTAGTCTCCAATAGAAAAGAAAACCGTTTGATTTAAACACATAACGATACGGACACTGTTCTATACATAGGTGCATAGATATATTTGGTTTTCACGTGTTAAGTGACAAATTCGCGAAAATTTCTTAAAGATGAACTATTTGACCACAGTCGTGTTCTTGTGTTGTGTACCGTATATTTATACGATAAGGTCGTGTTTTTTTGCAGAGGAATGCCCCAGGCTGGTCGAAGTCAAGTCTCCAATCGATTTAAGCCCGAAAAAGGTCAAAACGTGGATAGAAAACAAAACGTCAAGTTGTCATGGGAACAGCTGTAACTTCTCCTATTGTCTTTGGTTATTTTTTGTTAATTATGCAATAAATTGTTCGTAGCAAATGGGTGTGACAACAAGTTATTGTCGTTGTGAAGAACCACGAACCCTAAAAAAACGGGCTGGACATCTAATTAATTAAAAGCTTCACTGTGGTTTACATTTGAGTGCGTGTAGCATAAATTATAACCAAGGTTTTTACTGTGCGTTGTAGAATTTTTCAAGAAAAATGAAGGCAAATGACATGGTAAGTTAGCCTTCCACGACTGAATAATGTAATCAAGGGAATGTGAGCAAATCGTTCTGATAGATAAAGTTGATGCGTCGCAAATCTTTTTAAAAGCGGTGAATAGTTTCAAAGTTAACCGCACACGAAAACGTTTAAGAACCCCTGAATTGTAGTGTTCATGGTGTTTGATAACTTATGTAAGTTCAACAATTAAAAATATAGCTTTTATATTAACACTTCGTGCTATCAAAGCAATGAGCATTTTTTTAGTATTTATTACGTTTCATTCAGTCGCACTACGGGGAATATTTCGTTATTTGCTGTAACGAATACCGACGTGTCCCATGATTCCGGTTTGATAAGCAAGCGTGTTTTAGGTTGGCTTTTGAGGGAAATAAATGTTGTTTTCAACGCTTATTAACTGCTTATTGTTATTGTATTTAATGACGAGTTGTGCTAAATGTGTCCTTATATGGCATAAGACAAAATTTTAGGCGGTTTTGCAAATATACCGAGGACAGTTTAGGAATTTCATTTTGTAGATAAATTACACAGATCTGTTATTATAGATTTCCACACAGTGCTCATCATGTCGTTAACATAATTTCATCATTGCTGTGCTTGATTTTACTGTCTCCAGTGTAATATCAGATAATACATTTCTTTTTGCTTGTATTTTAACAGTTGCGCTTTCATTAGAATCAATGACTGTTAGTAGTACATAATTTGCACCATTTAGTTATCTAAGGACAGCCCAGCTGTCAGAAGTGCCAAAAAAGAAGCAGGTGCAAAAATATTTGTCTTAGACTTCCACGATGTTGCCTATGAGCCAAAAAGACAGTGAGTACAAGCCAGGAATCCGTTTGCTCTCCAAGATTAAGGGATGGCTGAACACCATTATCCATGATGAAAGCTCAAGAAATATTTTTATGTTTCTCCTGCTTAATCTCTCCTTTGCATTTGTTGAGTTGTTTTGGGGTATATGGAGCAATAGTTTGGGATTGATATCAGACTCATTTCATATGTTTTTCGACTGCACGGCATTGCTTGCTGGTCTTGCTGCTTCAGTTGTAGCAAGATGGAAAGCTAACGATCGCTTCTCTTATGGTTATGTGCGAGCTGAAGTGCTTGCGGGTTTCGTCAATGCTTTGTTTCTGCTGTTTATTGCATTTTTCATATTATCGGAAGCAATCGAAAGATTAGTGGAACCACCAGAAGTTAAACATGAAAGGTTGCTTATTGTTTCTGTATTGGGATTTTTAGTAAACATGGTTGGAATATTTGTATTTCACGGCCACGGACACCACGGTCATTCCCATGGGCATGACCACTCACATGGACATTCTCATGGCCATAGCCACTCACATGATCATAATCACAGCCATGGACATGACCATGGTCATTCACATGATCACGGACACTCACATGATCACGGACATGATCATGATCATACCCCTGAATCTTCCCAAAGTCAAATTTTGCACAGTGTTTTCCTACATATTATGGCTGACACTTTGGGAAGCGTTGGTGTCATCGTGTCAAGTTTGCTAATGCATTATTTTGGCTGGATGATAGCTGACCCCATTTGCTCCTTGATGATTGGACTTTTGATTGCAATCAGTGTTATTCCATTGCTGCAAGATTCTGTCGGTATTTTAATGCAAAGAACTCCCAAGCAGTTGGATCATAAAGTTCATGGTTGTCACCAGAAAGTCATGCAACTGGAAGGAGTATACAGAATCCATGAACCCCACTTTTGGACTCTCTGTTCCGACGTCACCGTGGGAACAATTAAGATACAGATTGCGCCTAACGCCAATCCAAGTTACATACAAAGTCAAGCCCATAGTATTTATGCACAAATAGGCGTACGACAGCTCTACGTTCAGATTGATTTTCCCACGTTGTGATCTTTTAACTTAGTGCCTGAACTCTGTAATAAATGTTATTTATAACTACATACATGTACAACGTTGGTTTATGTTAGGAAATTTCCTATTTTGTGATATCTTGGTGTCATCATGTCCACTAGAAAACCTATAATATGCTTGTTTAAGACCTAGTGCCAAAAATAAGCAAAATTGTTAGCAAAAAATCTTTTTGTCACTATATTGAAAAGTGGTTGGTGATCTACTTTTTGATTATCATTGTTACATACCCGTACTACAGAGCAACTTTGTTAGGGTTTCAATTGAGCAACCTCCCCCTAAACTATGTACATTGTGGTCGCTTATTATACCATTATCATAATATTGGCAGAGGCAGATAAAGTGCAATAACAGCATTGCATGTTTGTATATCTAGTGTTTGGAAAACTCAGTATGAATTACCAAGTCGTACATCTGCTTCTGTATCTAGCTGCTCTGTTTGTGAGATAGAATTCATACAATTCAAAATTCATGTAGATATCATCAACTACATTTTAAAACTATCTATAAACTGCAGTGTGATCACTTCTGTTCCACAATTCACTGTAACTTAAATGAAGCATTTGATACCAGTTTTAATTCATCTATAGTGCGAGATTCGTGTATACCAATTTGCCTTGCCATATATACATGAAAGTTAAATGTCATAATAACTTGATGCAGTGTGTGTGTCATTAACACTTGTTAAGAAGTATTTGATAATTTATGAAAGGTTTTATATGCTTGTGTGTTATTTATAAATTGTTTAACAGTGCACAACTTTGGACAGGGTTTCTCTGTTAAAATATTTCTATTATTTGTGTGTTTTCTTTTGAAACAATATGTAAATGGTTTATGACAAATTTTATAGTCCTTATTTAAAATAGAAATAGAGCTGCTTTAAAAATAAGATTCTCCATTGCACATTTGTCCGAATTAGAAATGCAAAACTTGTTAAAAAATATATATAATTGAAAGGTTTTAAGCTGCCTAAAAAAAACAATGTATATTGTGTGTTTTTACTGTGCCGGAATGAATCAAAATTTTCCTTTGCATGCAATGCTTAAAATAATTGATTGTTTTTGGTGATCGCAGTGTATATTGATGGTGGTGTTCTTTAGGGCCAGTGCACAAGATGGCTGATATAGATAATGTAACAGAAAAACTGAACGACATAGCTGTGATTGCAAATGGAAAAGATGACTTCTGGGGTTTTTCCCTTTTTGATGCTTACAAAATGGCAATTAAATTTTACAGAGGTATTTTTTGTGTCAAGTTTTTGTATATATGCATTAAATAGCACATATGTCTGTGGTAATCTGAAAGCAGGAAACTGTTTCAAATCCTGTTGTAAAAGGAAACATATTCTGTTCACTATTATGTTTTGTTTTATCAACACCAGAGCTATCTGCTTATCTTCAATAAACCACCTATCTAATTGTGTGTTTTTTTCAGACAATGAAGGAAAGCGTACGTTTGACATGGAATATGTTGACAAAGTTCAACTGATGGCTCTCACCAAGCAAGTCTCCCATGGTCCAATTAACCAACAAAACGCACTACCAGATATTGGATACCTTGACGTGTTCGGCCATGACAGAAGGTAGTTTATTGTATAACTTGTTTCTTTGTTATTTGGTACTGCCAGTATCATTTTGTGTGTTTTCGTTGGACTTCGCATGGCAACGATCATCATGCTGTTTTTTGTTAAATTTTCAAGATGAACAAATCGGAAAATGTTTTGGTAACGTTTGTACACATGAAACTTTTAAAAACGTTTCCACAACATTTTCCGATTTGTTCATCTTGAAAATTGAACTAAAACAGCATGATAATCGTTGCCATGCAAAGTACTATTGTTGTGCACATGAATGTTGTATACAAGACTTATATACTGGTTTAGCATTTGACAGAAGACGCTTCTCAGTTATTGAATTAGATTTTTTTAACTATGTCTTTGAGGTTTTGATGCAGTCAAAATAAGAAATATTATAATTTACAGAAAAGCCTGGGGAACTTTTGGTGATATGTCATCAAACGATGCAAGGAGAAAATTCATCGAAGTTCTCGACCACAAAGTGCCTGTGTTTGGCCCTTTTATGATTGCTCACCAAAAGGAAAAAGAGGAGAAAGAAAAACAAAGGCAAGGAACTCCCTCTGAAACTAAATTGTGTGTTATTGTACTTACACTAAGTGCCAGAATGTACTTACACTGTTCGGCAAAATTCTGCCAAAATCAGGTTCTTTTTGCTTAGCTCTATGCACGTATGAGTTTTTTATTTTACATGCTAAATTCTAATCTGCAAAAATGATGACCAAATAAAGTCAAAGTATGTATAAAATTATTGAATCTTTTCCAGGCTAAGGGAGGAAGAAGAGAGGAAAAGATTGGAAGAAGAAAAGCGTTTGAAAGAGGAAGAAGAAAAAAGGAAACAGAAAGAGTTGGAGGAAAAACAAGAAGCGGAAGAAAGGATCAAAAATGAACAAGAAACACAGAAGTAACTCACACAAAAACTGACTACAAACAATATTATACACAAATATTTGTATGTTAGTTTGTATAATGGTTATCTCAGCAAATTTTAAACTCATGTTTACCAGAACAAATGTTATGAATGCATTATTTGTTAAATATTTTGTGCTAGACATGATGCTATCCTTTTGTGCTAGACATGGGGTTCTTTTTGTCGCTTGTCTTAAACTTAATTCATGCTATTGTTATGATTCTGTGTGGCATGCTTGTCCTTTCAACGTCAACATTTATCAAATTTACAAATCACAAAAATTTGATTTACTTTTTGCAGGCAACAAATCATGGCAGCGTTGAATGCTCAAACGCAAAATCAGTTTCAACAGTACGCTGCACAACAATGTCCAGGCAATCCTGAACAGGTATTTTGCAGTGGGATATGATTATCGATTATTAATATAAACAATTACATAACATACTGCAAAAATAAAGTTCATATATCGAAACTGTTACCTATAAGTCTACATTGGACATGTCTTGTGTTAGTACTAAAGTACAATATTTTTTAATAAGTACAACCTTGTTGTGTTTGTGTTATGATGTAACAATGCCTGACTGTAATCATTTTCATAAAACTTTAGTACTAACACAGACTGATTATTTTCACACGTACAGTGACTCACCACCACTCACATTAAGTTCACTGGTAACGACATACCAGCTCATAAATAATTAAAATGCATTTTTTACAATTCATTTATAATGTTTGTTATGTTAATTAACCATAGCAACAAAAGATTTTGTGTCAAGTCCTGAAGTCATCATATTGTCTCTAAAATATTACATGTAACTGACCATACAACTCTACTAATGACTGTCTACAACCATGGACGGGTTTAATCCGTTAGAAGGAAATGACCCAAATTATAGGTTATTTATTTTACTGTGTCAGTTAGGAGTTTAAAGGGAAGTAATAATCGCACATTTTATTGTTTTTGAACCAATGTTTCCTGTCCTTTACATTTGATATTAGTTATACTCCGGGACAATTTTTTATTATGTTCATTACATTTTAGTTGAGAATTTATAAAATCACTGGGCCGTAAAGGTTGTTTTGAAACTTTATTCGACTGTAAGTGCAACGAGGTAAAGAACCACTCGTCTATAAACACTTGGTCTCAAGCTTAAAATTTGGATTAATGTCATTCTTTACTAAGCTGACACATAGTCAAAACTATTACATTCACCAAAAATCTTTTTCCTTGGTATTTTCAATATCAACAGACACTCTGATATTTTCTCTTGGAAGTTATCATGTTGTCAATGTACATTTGGTTTGAGTCGAATGGTGGAAGTATTTCTGATTTCCAATCACATAATGCAACAAACAATTTTTTCTTGCAGCAAGCTGTTTTAATCAAACACCTCCAGGAGCAACACTACCAGCAATACATGAAAGTATATCTTCAACAACAGCAGCAGCAACAACAACAGCAACAACAATTGAAAGAAAACCCACTAAAAAGTGACGTTGGAACAGATGCGCCCTCACCTGGAATTAATGGAAGACCTGAACAATCTGACGAAACCGAGTCAGAGGATGATGCGTCCGAAGGTGGGTGAACATGACAACGCTAAGGATAACCATAAAGTTTATGGTTCAAAATGTTATTAAACTAGAAAAAAAGTTGCCAAAGGTTTGGAATCCAAACAGTTGCTTTGCTGACACTGCTACACAGATATAACTATTAATTAATTCAAAAACCATAAAAAAAAAACGATTTTGATTCCAAAATTCATGGTTTTGATTCTAAATTTCAAAGAGTTTAAATATATTTCAGCCATTAGAGTTGTCTTCAACTTACAATGTTGATGTTTCAGCCTCTGCTGTCCGAATAGCTGAGCCCTCAATTTGGGCGCGACCGCAACTGGATGAATTCAAACAACAAATTAAACGCGACCCTGAATCTGTTCTTTCGGTCGGGAGAGGAGAAGTTGTAACTGTGAGGGTCCCAACCCATGAAGAAGGTGATAATATGTTTTGAATCAGAGAGTAAAAAGGTGGAAACAATGTTCACAATTATCTGCCGCTCAATGCAGATATTATAACATGTTTTGAATTAGTTTTTAATTGTACCTTCCTGTGTGTGATGTCCTTTTTGGCAAAACTTTAAGACTCGCCCGCATCACGGTTTTTGTAACAAAACATTAACGCCCTGTCCGACTGTTTTGGAAGATTGCCGAACCAACTCTTTCTTAACCAGAGGGTTACGGGACATGTAAAAAGTATGTTTAAACATCAGGAACAAAAGAAATGCAGCCAAGCTAACCAGATGGTGGGCCACGCAATTTTCCAAAAAAATCTGTAAGCTACATTCGAAGAAAAGCTGGAAAACACCCTTTTTCTCAGCCCAAGCCATACACTGCGAGACTTCCTTTAAATCGATTCCATTGATATTTTTGTAAAGATGTGTCTCCATTCAAATTGTGTTCTAGCCCACATACAATAAAACTCTTGTCCTTAATTGTCACACCGTCATTTGGTAATCCTTGCAAATGCTTGTCACCTTTTAACAATGGCTCAAACCTGCTTTGTGAGTAAAATCCACGTAATAACAACAGGTGCTTACGTATTCTGGGAGTTCGCGACTGATTCTTATGACCTCGGGTTCGGCGTTTACTTCGAATGGACGAACGCCAACAACGAAAACCAAGTATCTGTTGAAGTTGGAGAAAGCACCGATGACGACACAGACGATGGTAATAAACGCCATTATGACGTAATATTAAATAATAGTAATATATACGTTAAATTTCATCATAAATGATACCATTACGCTATCGAAACCAATTTGTAACACAACCGATTAGTCTGCTATTTCCACATTCGAATTCCCACAATTTCCATTTATGACATCACAGAAGCCGGTGACCTGGAACGTGGTTCGGGCCACGAGTCCAGTCGACCTCCTGTTGATGAAATTGTTCCCGTGTATCGTCGTGACTGCCACCTAGAGGTCAACGCGGGGTCGCATCGTTACCCTGGACGCGGGGTTTACCTTCTTAAATTCGACAACAGCTATTCGCTGTGGCGTTCCAAGACACTCTACTACCGCGTCTACTATACGAGATGATGACGTCAGGTGCCGATGACGCGTGTATGACGTCACATGGACAGCCTCCAAACTGGAGTAAATGCAGTGGCCCTGTCCTTCAGTTTAACTGTTCATTTATTGCAGGATGTTGGGTTCGCTTAGATTTAGATGCCGAGCGCTTTCGTAACAATTCAATATTGGACGCGGTATGCGTTCCATGCGTCCACCGACAGTTTTGGAGATACATACATTATATACATATTTAAACGTTATGTAAATACACGTTCGTGGTGGTAACCCCCGCTTTCGACCGAATCGTAGTGAAGATAAACCTGGATTACTGGCGACTGCAAGGCCTCTGGTCTTACCGAAGCCCATTTTAAAGTATATTGTTCCGTGACTATGCTGCTTTCACATGGCAATTGTTTATGATTACCAGTGACACTTTTAAAACAAATTCGCATAAAATCTTGAATCTCGTGACGGTGATCTTCCATCAGAAAAACGAGCCCTGCTCAACGTACATAATATTAAGTCACTTTATGAGGCAAAATATGACAGAAGCTGCTGATCATCCAACATTCGAAAACTGTTTAATTGGCGAACATGATTGCAGTATTGGATTGCTGGAAGACTACAGCCCCAAGGCTACGTTTTGTCGTTTCTGTATTTATTATTGTTGTTGTTGCGAATATTAAGTTAAATATTTAGCAGTTGCTTCACAGCGTATTTGTTATGTGATGTGGTTACACTTATAAGCCTCTTCCATACAAACGGAAACAAGTAGATTAGACGATGCGTTTTCGTTGCGTATCGGTCGCGACGCTGCTGTGGCAGCCTAGCGCCCACTGGCGGTTTTGTAAATTACCGACTTTCGTATGAGATGGTGTGCAATTCTCTTACCTTGCCCGTGTAGCAAAGTTTCGGCGATCTTTGGTGGTGACTTAAGAAAGCTGCTTCAAGCTTGTCCCGCTGTATGTTGAATTGTTGTAAAAATTGCCGCCATTTACCAACTCTGTGAAATGTGTAGTTGTCCGGTTGTGATTGAAGCATGGAGCGGTTTGTGCGTGTCGCCGCTTCTTGTTGTTGTAATGATTTATTATTTTGTTTTTGTCCGAAGTCCCGAAAACCGCAACGACGTCATCGTTGCGTCATTGCATGTCGGGTTTATGACGTCATCCTACTGCATCCAACACGTGGACAACTTCACACATCGGCTCTAATTCACATGATTCGTGACGCCTATCTAATTTCACATGATTCGTGACACTATTGCTCCATATACGGTGCCCTTTCGGCAGTTGGTGACGTCACGTTTTAATGTGTTTTCATCTTCGTGTGACGAACGTCATCGGGTGCCAGTGACGTGGCTGTCGGTTGTTTGATTTCTATGTCTGTATACATGAATGGTTGTGAGTTGCTTCTTGCACGACCGTTAGAAGATCGCTCTCTGCTGCGTTTGTTTTACAAAATACATCTATACACGAAATTATTGTGTTTGTTTTGGGTTCGTACCATTTATTCTTTATCCTTATAAGCCGCAGAATGAATGGTTTTGGAAGAAGTTTTTTGGCAGTAGTTGGCTCCGTTAGGTGGGGGAAGAGAGAAATGAGTATGAATGGCCCGTCAGGAGCAGCTAGTCCGTAGAAGAAAACAATTTGTGTTGTTCTGTATTGCGGAATGCTCTAAAAAAACGGTGAAAGTTTTCCTGTAACAATTCGCTATACCCAGAGATGCCATTATTTCTAACATTTCTCCGTATATTTGAAGGGTAACGTGAAGCTATATCGTATTCTTTTCCAGTCGTTTCTATTTTCAGCTCCTGATCGATAATAACCTGCGCGGGTAACACTTGTTTTTATGTATAGCCAGTAGATATACATAGTAACACATGGTGTTATTCAGTTCCCCCGCCCACTTCTCCCAAACCGCGTCGCGTGATTTCCGACCTGTTTATTTCACTAATCACTTGGCAACTCGGCCCTTCAGTCCCTGTCACACCCTCTCAAGCGGGCCAGAAAGTTCCCCGGGACCAAAAACAACAGACGTTCCGTCACGCGCTGTCGTGTCACGTGACCAGCCATTCGCCACGTTGTTGTAGCGCCTAATCAAACACGTGTGTCCGATCCTGTGTACTCCACGCCATCGTATTTACCGCCGAGAGGTTGTAGCAGGGCCCGAGAGTCGCGCGCCATCAAAACAATCCTGATGTCGAGATACGGGAAGGGCGAACTCGCTGTTTTTTCGTCACCCCGCCACCACATCGACCACTTTAAGTACAGAAAACACCCTGGATGTGGAACTGACGTGGTAACATAGGTGGAATTTTCCCGAGCGTTATTGACAATTTGTTTTGGCCCTTTTGTGCAAAGGTCGCACATAATTTGGGGATGACGTCATCGACGTTTTTACGGCGCAAATTTCGATCAACAAATGCCTGGTTTGAGGCATGGGAAAGTACATTGTAGGTAGATTGGGAAGGTATAGTTGGAAGAAATTAAAACGAGGCTAAATTTAGCGTGTTTTTTCTCTGTTTAATTTAAAACAATGTTTGAAACTGTTTATAAACCTATGCGGCACGTTTGTTTAAAGTTAATTGATAGTTCTGAAAAATACTTTTGTGCAGACCCAGTTCAAACCAGCACGTGAATAAACGATGCGTATACATTTCCTATGGAGCAGGATATTGCAAAAATTCGTCAATGAATTATTAAGGCCTTCAGCTAGAGGCACACGTTAAGTTTTCCAAATACACTGTTTTATTCATGAAACACCAAGAAAGCGCTTCTCTTTCTTCTGAAACGTTGCTCCGCATCAGTGCAATAACTATACCAAGTCCTGTCGGGTTGTTTGCATTATTAACACTTTCACCTTTAACGACTGTTGCACGACACCTATTTACTTTCCCTCTATGCTATCAGGATTGCAGCAACACCTACGGCAATAAGTCCCAGCACAACAATCGCTTGGGTTCAATCGAGTTCACGATCGATGGCCGATCGTCCGAACTTCACAAGTGATCCGGATTCCTCCGGGAATAGAAACCAAATCTCTTACGTAGGCGCCTTGATCGAAAAATCCCAAGTGCGCAGTGCGCCGTCAGAGCTTCGACGCTAAACCCTGCATTAAACGTTGTCGGGGAATAAGGATTTCCGTCAAGCCGTTTATTGTGTTCAGAAAGACAGTTGCTAATGAACTTTTCCAGTAAACAACCCTAAAAGATTCTTTTAAAAACGTCTTCGATTGTCAAGATAATACGGTTTTGAAGCAAAAATGTTGTAAATTCCTGCAAAGATGCTTGCTGCAATCGCAAACAACCCTTAACAACACACACACATATATTGCAAACTACTATTTCTCAAATTGGAATACACTTTCGGTTTAGGACAAAAAATATATCTAACGTAGTGGATGTGAAATTCATTTGCAAACGTATCGATCGTATCTACTATCATTGTCAATGCAATGTCATTGTAGATACGACCAAAACTGCAGCAAATGAATTTTACATCAGCTATGGGGTTAAATTGTTTTTCTGAAGATTGGCAAGTCCGTGAGTTATGCTCCTACACTTTATGTTGCAATTATACACTGACTGCTGTGCATATACGTTCATAACACCTACTGGTATTATTTGACATGCAAATATTTACCCCTTGGAATAAAACATTTACATTTTACAAACACGCCAAGCAATTTTGTTTGTTACATGTTTGTACGCATCACGGTGCAGTGTGTTTGCCACCCATAATAAACCCTTCAGGCCTGCAAAAGGAAACTATTCCGCCCCGCGGTCTCGCGCTATTTCGCCGCCCTCAATCGGTTGTTGACGACGTCACTCTTACAATTCCACTTCCCCGATGCGCCGCGCGATTGTCAAACTGTTGCACAACTGGGCCGTCGCGATAACAACACAGAGATCAACATGTTTTCAATGACCGGCAGCCGGCTCTGTAAGCCTATTAGCTGATAAGTAAAGAAGAAAGGGGAAGAATGGAAGTTATGCAACCGACGACCGTTGGCCTCTGCTTGCCTCCGAGCTGATTTATGGCATTGCTTACGTACTGAGTTGCCGCAACCACGAGACTTCTATCCCTCGCATGAAATATTGATTGGCGAAAAACGGTCAGTGTCGTATTTATAGCGCAGCCTTGCTCATATGCATTCAGAGTATACGGTTTGGAAGCGGCAGTCAACCGAGGAACGAAACCGAAGCAATATCAATCTTTACTATTGTTGCTGCAGAGTTGCAGAAATGAAACGAACAATGAAGCTTCTGCCACTAATGACAATAGGTATGTAGATTTACAGTTTAGTATATAGTTTGAGAATATACAACTTGAACCGCCTTAAACTATTTAACTAAGTTATTAGTTTTTCCAAAGTAAACGGCATTGTACATAAAAACAACAAAGCTTTGGGTTGTAGTAATATGTGATTTTCTTGTGTGTTTAATGAAAGCGTTATGCCTTATGTCACATTTTTCTAATTTGCAACTAAATTTCATCATGTTTTGTATAGGAAGTCCCAAGCGAACGAGTAAAGAACTTCATTGCTCGCCCAAGAAAAATACGAAGTGAGTATAATTCGCTTGTTTCAAGATAAAACAATGTCATTGAAGGATGCCATTAGTCATAATGAAAACGCAGCAGAACTTTCCCTTTGGCATTGAACTTTACTCACGCAACATTTGCGTTTGCCCTTGATAATATGAACACGTGGTATGCTCAAACTACTGTACAAAATTGTGCAAGCAATTCGTTATCTAAACAAGCTATTGGGTTTAGTATTATCATTGTCGTTTTGTGATTGCTCTAACAATGATCATTCTATGTTATAGATTGCCCCCAATTAACAACAATCCAATGCTCAAACCTGGAAGCTTAGAGAATGATTCTGTTTTACCTCCAACAAAACCTAAACATAGAAACATTAGGCTTCCTGACGTCATCGGAGCGCAAAATCAGCCGCAAGAGGTCGTTACGATTTTGGGAGAAGTGAATCGGCAAAGGTTAAGAAAGGTCAAAAGACATTTTCGCGATCTCGACAAAGCTGCAGGAACGAATATAAACGAAAAACAATGTTTGGCGGATGAATATTCGCTTCCAGCGCCCGAACGTGTGACCTTCGAGTGACTTTCTCGTTCTATTTTATTTATACTTCCTTGATTGATTGGTCGTGATGTCACCAAAGGCATTTGTGTGACCAGGCCGAACGACTTTGTGCTACATATATATTGTATGATCCACATACGGTGGGCGGTCATTTTTATGAACCCAGAGCTGAACCGGGTGCAAAATGATCAGCCATTTTATCGCAAGAACATTTTCAATGTAATTTCACATGTGTTTAGAGTCGCTTGTCCAACAACTTTTAAACTTATTTTGTTTACCTACTTTTTTCCAATTGATTGAGACCAACTTGCTTTGACTTGAAATGTGTCGCTTGCTTTGCTTACAGAAGCTGCAATTTTCATGTTATTTCGAATAAACTATGGTTGGAATCGTATGGCACAAACCTTCTTTCAAGTATACCCTTTGAATTAGAAAAGCATCGTTGAACAACCTTGGCGTTAGAAATAGAAATCATGCTAATAATATTAAAGGAAACATGCTGCGGTTTATACAAGTGCGGAGTAAATTTAATAGTTTAGTTTGCAGTAAATTTAGTGCATTTCGCTTTCATCTAGTCTTACAATCTGCAAACATAATTTTATGAATGCGCAAAGCCGGACAAAAGTTTGGTCAGCTTCCCGTAGACTGTTACTTTAATCAAACTTGTCCGAAGGTAACCGAAAAGTTCCGACAGGTGCATTATGGGTCTAAAACTCTTCCTTTACGTCACAAGCGTTATCGCCGAAGCTTTTCGAAGCTCCAATCTAATCTGATTGGTTGCCTTTTTCCAAACAAATAGATAATCTACAAATTTGGAAAGCCAAAAACAAAGGACAATTCGGTTATTTCTTACAACTGGTTAACCACAGCAGCATGCATCGAGAGTTTGACGTCGGTGAATCGCCTTTTACATGTAAGACAAGAATAGTTGGAAGCCTTTCCGTTTATTCTTATTTACGACTGATTTTGTAGATTCAATCACATAACCTTCAGATATGACAAGATAGAAAGATTTTCAGATAGAAATTGTATAAACATTGCCATTTAAGAATATTGATTCGAGTTGATAGTGTGGTGTGACGGTGATACGTGTTTGTCAGATGTTACGTCACGCATAAGTGCAAACGATTTTACCCAGATATCGCCCCGAACGAATACAAAATTATCCAACGTTTTAGACCGTGGTTGCTCAAATGGGGCTTTCCCGGACAATAATTTCTTTTTTAAATCGACGAAGTTTATTTTGTATACGGATGTCAGCAAAACTAAATGGTCTTGTCAAATTTTTATCGGTGATGGAAGTTCACAATTAAAAACAGGACAAAATAATTGTCCAGAGCCCAAACGAGTTAAGAAACCCCATTTTTGACCTATATCTGAAGTAGCAAAAGCCTTCTTTCATTCGTTGAAATTTTGTTAAGCTGGAAAATGCCACACCCCCGTTTGGCCGTTTCGACCCAGGAAATTTTCCTCCCCCTTCGTCTCTGTTCCCAAGTTCAACATCGATGAAAGTGCTGAGTCATCGTCACGTGATGACCATCGCGGTTTGTCGTTCGATTCAGGCTTCGGGTCGGTTGTGACGGAAACTGACTTTGCAGAAAGCGGAATACTCTGTCCCAAGTACGTTGGAGACGAGCAATTCATACACTATAAAGATATTATTTTTGCGGTTTTATTTAGAACCGTTATGCTCTTTTGACAAACGTTTTGAAGCCAGAAATGTGAACACGGCGACCTAAAATATCTATGTTGCTCGACTATATTTCCAGTGACTTATATAAAGTATTGCACATACAAATTGTGTACATGTAGTACCATACAGTTTAATGACGAACAGAGTATACTCAAACACAATGGTGTTTGAAACGTCTGCTTCAGCATTATTAGCATATTAGGTTCGGCCTTTCTATTCTGACAAGTTAACTCCCAGGTTTTTGCGTCCGAATTTTTTACCTTATTTTCTGTGCCGAGTTATTGTTGCAGATATCACAATGACGGCATTTGTGAAATGGGCCCCAAATGTCCTTTGGTTCACGATACTTCTCGAACACCGGTTAAGATGACTCCTTTCGACCCGACCGCCCCCGAATTTGTTCCCCGGTCCCGACGAAAGATTGTGTCGTCACAATTGCGACACGATGACAGCGAAATGTCTAATTCAATCGCTCGGGAACTTACAAGTTTGGCTATAAGGCAAGGAAAAGGTACGGATCAAGTTGTTTTGTTTGGTTTAGTCAATTTTATTGTGATCATTTGAATACTTTAATTATTTCTGTTTTTAATTGTCCTATAGATTGGAGAACTTGCGCAAGACTGAACAATAATCGAGCTTGTAAAAAAGTCTAAATTAAATTTTAACGCGTGGTAATTTATCATACAGCTTGTCACAAGAAACTTTATCCTGAGTTCAAATCAAGGTACGTAAACAAATTAGTTTCAGTGACTGTATTAAATCTGAGTTTGGCTATTACATATCTCAAAACCTATATTAACTTGTATTATTTTCATGAAATCGAATCATATTTCGTGGTGAAGCGATATAGCGGATGAGGTATGCCAATCTGCAGATGAGCGCAAGGCGACTGTCGTTGCGCGAATGAAAGATTTGGGAAAGGAGGAAGGAGACTGGTGTCGTGCCCCAGGTTGTTAAACATCACTTTGGCGCACGAACTTACATTAGCCTAATATATACTATGGTAGCTGTTCTTTGCGAAACACGTTGCAGCTAATCCGTCAAAATCGTTTGTTTTAGTGTAACGTTTGTCATTGTGTTCTGTTTAAATTAATGTAAAGTTTTGCCCAAGACGCAGTGCTAAAACAAGCCGGCACAACGACTTGTGTGTCCCACACACTTACGGTAAACTTAAATTGAGTAAATTTATTCACTGATTTAAGAAATCTCCCCTAGTATTCTAAAACACCATGGTTTAATTTCTCCCCTTTAAATTCACATGTTCCGGTAAGAATTTTTTTTGTTACTTTCAACTCTGCCGGGCAGATAAAGCTTGTTTGTGCTTTTTCAAGCATGTGATTTCAAAAAATTACCTCTGGAAAAGGCGTTACACAATAACACATCTCAGATATATAACGACCATTTCCAAAACAAGCTCATATTCATTTCCTTTGCAGGTGGTGACCCTTGGCGTCGACCGAAACCGACGAAATTCAAAACGGAACCCTGTACAACCTTCCACACGATCGGTTCCTGTCCATACGGGGAGAAATGCAACTTTTATCACAACGACGGGGAGCGGAATGTGAACAGGACGAAAACCAGGTTGTGCAAGTCGTGGAATAATGGGGAGAAGTGCGAGTTCGGCATGAAATGCGATTTTGCCCACGGTAAGGATTTTGTACTCGAAAGGACAACAAATGATTTGTATTTAAAATTTGTTTCTTGTCGTCTCAGCAGCTAAGGGGTGTCAAACTAGTTTGTGCTGCGGGGTGCAAATTTACCTATCTGGGTTATGCGGACCAGACTACTTCGTATGTGATGATACGATCGGTACAGGCCTATTCGTTCAGTATTTGTAACACTGCGTCTTTGCTCGTAAAGTCACGTGATAAGATCATACTAATGGTAATTAGTTTGGATTAACTTTAAAAATAGTTACTGTATATTTCATTGTCCAGAGGGCAAACGCTACATAGCGCTTATACGCTCGCGAGCCTCATAACAGAATATGACGGACCAGATTTAATATCCCTGGACTACTCATAAATGTATTTTCCAAGAACTAAATTTATTCATGATTGTCCTTTTTTGTTGTTTTATAAAGTAAAAGATCAATAACGATCGCACCGCTTTTTAAATGGCTCACAAATGCCTTACTTGATTATGAATAAAGCATGTTATACTTAACTTAGCTTCGATCACAGGATGCGATGAGTTAACTGTGAAATACAAAACTCGCATGTGTAAAGTCTTCTCAGCAACCGGAAAATGTCCATACGGAGATCAGTGCACGTTTGCTCACGATAAAGAGGAAAAGCGGAAAGACATTTCCACCGTTTACAAGTTTAAAACTGAAATATGCCAGATGTAAGTTCAACGTGTTTTAAAAAATTGTGGTATTCCAATGTCTTTCCCAATTAAATATATATCGCAAAAAGCCAAATTGTATTGTAAGATACTTTTTGATTTTTGTAAACATTATTTTAACCGTTGTCTATAATGCTTATAGGTGGCTGAAAGGTCAATGCTCATTCGGGCCTGCGTGTCACTTTGCTCATGGTTACGAAGAAATGCAAACTGATTAATTTTAGGTTTACGCACACTTTACACAGTTGTTTCAATAAATTTCAAACTTGATTGCTTTTTTGTGCCCGCAATAAAACACGTTTATTTATGCTCATCACTGTCACGAGTGCATTTTCGTTTAGTTTAGATGTTGTTTTATTTGTTTGTGTTCATTTGTGTTAACTTGTGTTTATTTATCGTGTTAACTTTAACAAGCGCCTGCACAAAACTTGTACTATACAAGACTGCCTGGTTTGCATATGACTCCCTAATTTAATTACCTCGTTCAAGTATGGACGAGTTGGCTGACAAATATGCCGCTACTTGTTATGTTAATTCTCACTTTTAATTTAAATAAGTTTAACTTCCATATTTGGTTGGCGAGCAAGAATGCACGCCGTGTTGTGTTGGTTTATTGCTTGTTGTAAGCATCGTGTGTGCCCTCAATGCTTTGTGTATAAGCATTCGTATGAAAAAAATAAAGTGCAGTTTTGATATCCTTATTTCATTTCGAGTTTTGACCATTGGTTTCAAAAGTACTTTTCCAATGTAAAGTCAAAATCATTGGAGCATCAGTTGAGGACATGGATGTCAAGTTGAATTAAATTTACGATTTCTATTTTCAAGCAATTACGATGAATTGCGCGAAATTTAAGTTCATTTCAGTTCGGTTTGTAACGCTGTCGCTGGGTAGTAGGTTGCCTGGCTGTTGTTGAATAACTGTTTGCGGAAACCGTACATAGCTGCCATGGATAAGTTAGAGAAATGGATAATGGAAACTCTAGAATGTGAAACAGTTCCCGATTTTGAGAAAACGCCGGAAACTTTGGCGATGTTGGAAGCATTAATGAAACAACACCAGGACAATCAGTTGCATAAAAACCTTCGCGAAAACCTCATGAAAAAAGAAATTGAAGAATTTCAAGCGGACGGTACAGAGTTACAGAAAAATGATTTCTTGCATTATGTTGTTAAATAAGCTGCAATGCATGTTATGTACTAGTGCTAATTGTAAAGTAAGACGTTAGGACTAAATCTTTCTTCTTAACAGTGTCACCACTATGTCCATTATTTTGTTTCTTCTCTTGATCTCTATATACTGTATGTACAACAATACCATGTTTCATAAGTAGCCTTCTTTTAAATTTTTATTGGTTGATGTAATTTGGTTTGTACTAACTTTTATGCTTTGTTATTCACAGAAAAAAGGTTGAAACAGAATCTGACAGCCCTGGATTTGAACCCAGAGAAAGACTTGTCACAGAACCTCACAAAGTGTGCAAGGTCCTTGACGAAGACAGCTGGGGTGCTTGGGACAATCCGTCCAACCGAGTCCATGCTTAATATTGGCTTGACGAGTTTTCTCGAAACCAAAGACAAAACTTCCTTAGAACTAATGAAAACCAAAATGAGTTGCACTAAACTCGAAAGGGGAAACTTAAAAGCTGCCAAATTCAAAGACCAAATAGAAAAGTAAATTTCTCTGCAAATATTACAAGATGTGTTTTTATATATTTGTTTATATTTCAGAAAGCTGGATGAACTGGAAACAAGTTTGTCCGAAGAAATGAAAAAAGCTGAAACTGTGCAGAAATCAACAAAATTCCACATGCAGAAAAAGAAAGAATACCAAAGGCAGATGATCAAGTAGGGTTTCATATTTTCAATCTTTTAGCAATTGCAAATATATGTGGCATGTAGCTTTAAAGTTCCTATGAAAGCAACATAGTGGATGGTTTTTGATATAACTTAACTTCCAAACTCAGATAGGGGCACACTTTTGAGACTAAAAACTACTTCTACATGCACAGTTGTGTCAGAGAGTTAAGGCAAGTCTTCAGAAATAATTTGTTGTAACTTTCCTTCACTATGATCAGATGTGAAAATGAGCTGGTTGCCAGTGGTTACAGAGATGACATTTCTCATTCAACATTGGTCACACTGGGAGATCGAGCACATGGTTTGGATGAAACAATAAAACCACACCGCCTTCAGTTGAACTCCTACAAGTGTCTACCACCGGTAACTACCACAAGGGGTTAAAATTAGTGGTTCTACATTATAACTAGACTCTATAATAGCTGTCTATGAGACTTTTTTTTAGAATAAAGAGTACCGAATGTACTATCTCATAAAATATCACCATGGCATGAAATCAGCCAGTAAAATATGATCATAGGTCAAAAACTAAAACTTGGGCAATGCTTCTTAATATGAGCATGGAACACATCTTGCATTGCTTTAATTTTTTTTATTATACAGAATACAGAACGCGCCAAACTTATGTTGCAAGAAAAGGTTGCAGAACTTAAAATGGTGGAAGATGAGTTGCACGACGTATTTCAGAATATACGACTGGTTCAATGACATTTTTTATGTTTGGGTTTCTCTTATTATTTGTCTACTACCGCACATTTATTATATTTTGTATTTTTGTCGTATAAACAAAGACGCTAATTTGTGTTGCAACCTATCTCCAAGCTGTAAGAGACTGACTGACTTGCATATGTGGATGACATTGCGATGAAAACCCAACGATCAAAACAGTCTATTGATTTCGTAAACCAGATATTCCTAAAATAGCGACATTGGTCTTTCAGTCGTGAATAAAAAAAAGGAGTCGCGTTCAAAGAATTCGAGAAATACGTAAAATCGCTACTTTTAAACATTTTGGATCGCGTAACAATATAAACAAAAATATTGGGTTAAATCAGTCTTGTGACAGAAAAAATGCAAACATAGGAACAAAACGTCTCGATAGATTTCTTTTGGCGCATTGCACGTTCCGAAAAGTTTTGGAAAACACTGGAATTAGTATATGCTGCTTCTCAAAGGCAAAAGTAATCGCTTTTAGCCTATTGTTTTATCCTTTCTTTAAATAAAAAAGATAGGGGAAACAACTAAATTGTAGGATAACAAATAATTTTTGCCTTTTTAATATCTATGGAAGTACATGTGTATCTTTGCACTATTTTCACCTCCTACTGCGAGGCTTCGTTATGCACACATTACATAGAATAGCATAAAAATAAGCGCTCCCGGGATATATGCGGTTGGAGGTGGTACTCAACCACATTAATAACGCGTGGCAAATAATTGAATCAAGCACGGCTCATTGAATAACAAAAAACAACCATAGTTTAAAGTGTGCAGGTGCGTGGGAAAAAATACGGAGCTATAGAGTTAAAATTTACGTGGCCGGCAACGCTCAGCCAATGAGAGGCGGCCAACTAGGGCAACGAAGCCTACGTCACGGGAAACACGTCGAGTTGGTGAAGCGTAAGCATGTGCGATGTGTCAAACTGTTTGGTTGGCGTAATTGCAGTTTAGTTGTCACATTTATAGAGCAAGTGGCGTTAGATAAACAGGTTTTTGTTGTTTGTACAGTACACGAATTTCACAGTGAACATGAAGCACTTAGTTCTTTTCTTTGTCGCTTTTGTCGCGACAGCCTACGCCAGCGATGTTCTTGATTTAAGCGACTCTGATTTCGACACAGAAATTCAAAAACATGACATGATTCTCGTGGAATTTTTTGCACCTTGGTAAGTTTTGAGCTTTGTTTTGGGTTTATAAGTTTTTTGCACAATATATTTTGCTATGTGTGGTATATTTGCGCAAAAATACATTTGATTTGTATGGTATAACCTGGGCCAGGCTTAATTGCATTCGCAGTGTGATCCCATGTCTAACGCGAGTTACATTGGTTTAAATTGCTGTGTTTACAAATAGATTTTTCTGTGCAGGTGTGGACATTGCAAGAAACTTGCACCCGAATATGAAACTGCTGCTACAAAACTGAAGAAAAATGACCCACCCATTCCCCTTGCAAAGGTATTTATATCGAATTTTATACATGAAACCAATATTACCGGTATATACATTTTACATATTCTAATTCCAACCTTAGATTGAAGTTTTGGGCAGTCATTCATATACTATGCGAGGTGTCCTTGTTAAAATGCCAATAGAGAATATTCTGTTTATTCACACAAATAATTCAATAGCTGGGTTTAAGTGTTGATGACAGTCATCCTATTTCAAGATAAACTGTGTTGAAAATAAGAAGACTTGTAACAAACTGGAAATTAAGGGCTATCCCACCCTAAAAGTATTTCGCTATGGTGAAACCAGTGTCAATTACAAGGGGCCGCGACATGCAGGTATATATCAATGTACTGCATGGTTTTGGCAGGTTGATTGCTCTGAAAATAGTGACTTGTGTAAGAGGTTGAATGTGAAGGGGTACCCCTCGTTTAAAATCTACAACAGTGGGGTTGAAGGGGACAAATTTCCTAGCATAAGAAAAGCAGGTGTGCAAAACTGTAGTTGAGCTGTTGTGTGGGTGTGGTAGTGTAGATGCACATGCACATGGGATGTCATCATGCGAAGCTGAGTGGGTTGTATTGTTCATTTAATATATGCCCAACAATGCACTACTATTTACACATTACATGCCTGTCTAAACACATATTTTCCATGGATGTAAGTTACTTAACATAATTATTTGTGTTCATGGTTGTGTTCATCATACTTTTAGTAATCATTTGCATTTGGTTGTGGGTTCACTGTACTATACTTGGTGGTAGGTGGATTGTACAGCTAACCAGGGTACATGCGGTAAATTTGGTGTAAGTGGTTATCCCACTTTGAAAATCTTCCGTGGTGGAGAGTTTAGCCAGGATTACAGCGGTCCCCGTCAAGCAGGTAACACTGCAATTTGTGCATTGTTGTAATTGCGGTGGTGTAATAACCTCCTATTGCAAATGTATGGGCACGGAAGTGGATAAATCCATGCAAAGTGTCAACAATTACTAAAATGAATCTATACATACTAATTATAAATTTTATGTTTTAAAGATGGCATTGTCAGCACTTTAAAAAAGATGGGTGGGCCAGCCTCCAAAGAAATCAAGACCATGGAAGAATGGAATAAGTTTTTGGAGAATGAAGATGCGGTTGTAGTTGGTATGTTTGTCCTAATTTTCTACCAAATGAACTTACTTGTTATTAGACATACATGAATGGCAATGTCAAGGAAACTGAGTGTCCTGTCCTTTAATGGTTAACAAACTTAGCCTATAACTGTAAGAAAGGTTTTTGTGGTCTGTTAAATATTAACTCACACCGGCAATTTTTGGCTCATTTGTGAAAAGACACACAAAGGTTGCCTCTGTTTTCGTACCTACAGCCATTTATGCCACTGCACAAACTATGAAATAATAAAAAGGTTTTGTTTTGAATATAAATAGGATATAAATTTAATTATTTGGGCACATTTAGTTTGGACAAGTAACATGTCTCACTTAACTTTCCTTTTTGGTTCAGGTTATTATGAAACCGACAACGATGACCTTAAGGAATACCAAAAAACTGCCAGTGCATTGCGCGAAGATTACAAATTTGGACACACCACTGCTGCAGATGTTTTGGAAGCAGCTGGGGCTAAAAAGTAAGCATATGTTGGAAATTGTTTCAATTTTTGTTGCAACAATTGTTGTAGGCTGTGCGGCAGAACAATAGAACAGTAGCAGTGCCTGGTTTTTGTCTTGTAACAATATGGATTTAATGCCATATGAATTGACTTCACCAAATCAACCTGTGCTTTACTTGTTTAATCTTTTCAAAATCTATTAAGAAATAGCCAAGATATTAGCTAAAACTCTCTGGTGGTAGTTAGGCTGTAAATTTAAAGTAGAATCTTGTTATTTGCAATGAAACAGTTTTTCCATTGAACTTATTAAGTGCACCAATTTGGGTCAAAATCAGGCAAGGTCCTGCTTGATTTGGATGATCTGGCATGAAATCACATACAATTACAATACATATCATCTGCGTCTAACCCAATTTTCATGCAGTGCTGTAAAACTTCATCGACCAAAGAGGTTGGCCAGCATTTTCGAGGAGAAGGAAATAACCATGGATTCAAAACCAACAACATCAAATGCTCGTACTTTCTTGGGGGCAAATGTGTAAGTTTTAAGAGCTGATAACACTGGTTTCAGTTCTTCGTAAAAGATTTGCCAAATGTTTACAAGTATATACTTAAATAAGTTACAAACAATTATATGTTACAAAATGTAATTGGTGCTGTTTTGAAATATGAAACATTGGATTTTACATGGGTTTGTGAGGGATATGCACATAAGGCTTATTAAGGGGTTTCAAGAAAACCCACTTGATCACTAGAAAAACTAATTTGAAATTATTGAAAAAGTCAGATACATGTTTCTTTTGTACTATAATCAGCATATTTTTTGTAGTATGGGTCTGTGTGGGCATCTTAACACTGACAACATGCAAAAGTTCAAACGCCCCTTGGCCATTGCATTTGATGAAAAGTTGGATTATGTGAAAAACCCCAAACAGTCGAACTACTGGAGAAACAGGTTTGTGCATAAAACAAAAAAAAATGTGTTTTTTGACTTACTTTTCAAGTTTGTTTTACTGTGACTACTTAAAATATTGAAGTGTAATTTTTTTTCCAGAATTATGAAGTGGGGTAAGGAGTTTGCTGGGGATATTCACTTTGCTGTGGCAAACCGTCAAGAAATGACCGGACTTCTTCCCGAAAGTGGCCTTCCTGAACAAGATTCATCTGCGAAGAACCCCAAGCCAGTGATCGTTATCTTGGACAGCAGCGACAGGAAATTTGTGATGACTGAACCTTTCGGGTGAGTATTTGCCCATATTGCATACAGGGCTTTTGAAGCCTATTAAATTGGCTTGTAAAGGAGCTATTTTTCTTATGTTTATGCTATCCAATCGGGGGTGGCAGAAAAACTCTATTTGAAATTATGGTCACATATCAAAAGATAAACCATGATCTAATTGACCTGGCAGCGATATGTAATTCACAAATGTACGAAACAAATTGCACCAAATCAGTTGACATTTTTTGCAAATCTGTAACTGTTTCCAGTTTTCTTAACTTTTTTCTTTGCCTGTGTTTTGCAGCCAAGATGCATTCAAAAATTTCTTGAACGATTTTAAAGCTGGCAAAGTTGAGGCCCATGTCAAGTCTGAGCCCGTTCCGGAGCCAAATGACGGGCCAGTAAAGGTTGTGGTTGGTAAAAATTTCGACGAGATTGTTATGGATGAAACCAAAGATGTCCTCGTGGAATTTTATGCTCCTTGGTGCGGTCACTGCAAATCTCTTGAACCCAAATGGAATGAACTTGGCGAAAAGGTAATATTTTGTGGAGTGTTCTGTTGTAGAAATGCATGACATTTTCAGTTGCTGTTATCTGATTAGAAAGTTAAATAGCAACTTGTTTAGATTAGCACTAAATATATTCACCTGTTACAGTTTTTAATCTGTTTTTTTTTTACTGTAAAATTTTACTGTTGACAATTAGTTAAAAATTTTAAGACAATTTACTAAAGATTTCAATAATTAATTGGATTGATTTTCACTTTCCCAACAATCTTTATCACAAAAACATTCCCAATGTCCTCAGCCCAAACCTACCTAGCTTCACATTTGCTCATAAATTATTATTTAACCTCAGATGAAAGATAATGAAGATCTGGTGATAGCGAAGATGGACGCCACTGCTAACGATTCACCAAAACAATTCGCCGTATCTGGCTTCCCCACTATTTACTGGGCACCGAAAGACAACAAAGCAAACCCAGTTAAATACCAGGTAAAATAAGCTAATCACACAATTCTTTTCAGTAAGAGTATTTACAATGTTTGCCAAGAATTTTTGGTTGTTGTACATTAGACTAATAATTGTTTACTGGTCTTAAGGACAATTCATTTGTTGGGCAAATAACACTAAACTAAAACAAGATGCTCTGATTTTCCTGGCAGATATTTTTCCCAGGCTTAGTTTCTTCACCATAGCTAGAATTTTTCCAGAATTAATCGCCACCATTTGTCATACGCTTGCTTTAGTCATGTCTGTAAGCTGATATGTTGATAACCAATCATGTTGTTACTCAGGGCGGCCGTGAAGTAAAAGACTTCATCAAGTATCTCAAAGACAACGCTTCTTCAAAAATCAAGACCGAGTTGTAGGACTGCTGGAGAGTTTCTCTATTGCGAGAATATGCAGTAAACGTAGTTGAAGCACATTCTTCGACGACCAAAAAACAAACGTTATGAATTCTGAAATGTATTAGGGCAAAATTGTAATAGTTTAAATTAAAAAAAGTTCCTTTTGTGTCGACGACATTGGCTCGTTCTATTTCAACTCTCACCCTTGTTAAAAAGTTCTCTTCCCCTTGTGATGTTCATGTGTTAGTGCAGATGCGAATTTCTTTGCAAATACAACGTTGTATCGTGTCTCCCGAAATAAATGCTTCTGTCCGATGTGAATGTTTGTACGCAAGCATAAAGCTCCGGGGTAATATGTCCAGGCTGTCCAGTCAACAACGGAACACCTGTAGCCAATATTCGGCCGAACCCAGATTTTTAAGGGCGTCATAAATTTACATACTGGTAAAAGAAACGTGCTTTGTATTTTCGCTATAGCGACGTAAAAGCAATTTTGCAGAATGGTCGTTACCTTTGCGCTCCATTCGAGGCTGGGAATGCGCATTTCTTAGCGCCATTTTCTCTATGTCAATATTTGGATTCAGATTAATGTTAAAATAAAAGCATATAATCTGTCTAGCCCATCAGCAATTACTAGTTTTTCATAACCATTTTGGACACCAGCCGTTGAATTGTAAGCGGAACGGCGTCCCAAATCGCTCTGGCTTGCTTTCCAGATTGCTACGCGCGCCATTCTTATTCTTTGAATCCGGGGTTCCCAAATTGTGGTACGCGGTACCCTGGGGGTCCGCAACGACTGCAAGGGTCCGTAATGATACGTCAAAAAACAATCAGTACGTTTTATGCAGTGCGTAAGCAGTAATTACTTTAGTAATTCATAACTGGATTGGTTTCGTAAGCTTTACACTACTTACATTGTACGATTACTCTACTATTGAATGGTTCTTACACCATCGTTCTATCTTACGATTTCGAAGTTGTTTACAATTTTTTCTTTCCTCCGTTTCCTTTTCTACGAGTCTATGACGTAAGAATTCCCCCTTATTGCTATTGTTGATATTGTTTGTAGTATTCTTAACGCTGATTATGTTGCAAAATGATGTGACGTAGGACAGGGCGTCCGAGAAAAAACAGGTTTACAAAGTGGGGTCCGCGGCCAAAAAAGTTTGGGAAACCCTGCTTTAAATGATAGACCTTCAGCTTGTCTGCAGAAGTTGAAGAATCACAATATATCGTGTAGATACTGGATTACCGGCAAAAATACACTATACCACCTTACCGGAATTAATACACACAGTTAACCACCTTAGTTGCAAAGAAAAAAAGTGTACTGATTGGTTTACAATCATTATGCAGAAACTGAGGTGTGGTTGTCTTCTTCGCCGGGTTATGGTATGGAAAATACTGACCAATTTCTCCCACAACAAATTAAGGCCCACATGTCCATTAATATTCTTATGCTGATCAACCATAATCCAGTTATATGATAAAATTGATTACACAGTAAATTTTTGGCCAATAAAGGTAGAAAAACACTGACATTGAAACAGCAAAAAGGAATTGGATCATATAAAATTGAATGTTCAGCAACTTAATTAAATCTTTTAAACTCAAAAAACTGAAACGTTTGCATGTTAGAACTGCACAATCACTGCCAAACAAACTTGTTCGACTAAAACACATGGTAAACTTTGCATGATAAAAGTTAAACTTTGCTATTTTGTTTGGGTGTATTCCATTTTCCTGACTTGTGCCTCAAAAACCAGGACAGAGCAAACAAAGCTCCAGAGGTAACCTGACTGCTGTCCTTGCCAAATGTGAATGAATCGACATCTTCCAATCTTAAATGCCAAGTTTCAATTAGTTCACCTTCTTGTGGTAGGCCACCTCCTTCCGAAACCTGAAAACATTTTTTATTGCAAACTGGCTGCCAAACAGAGCATGTGTAGGTTGGGTACAGCTTCAGCAACACTCTTAGCAAGAAATATAATTTTATGAGCAAGAAGAACAGAAGTTATTGAAATACAATATGCCTGACACCAAAAGCACAAACATATATTTTTTTTCATTGGCTGCATCTGTCACAAGTGAAAATTGTTTTTTTTCATGCACACGTTATGCTGATGCTGGGCATAATACGCATACAACCCTACCTTCCATCAACAACAAAACAGGTAAAGGAACATGATAGATGTAAGATGGGCCATATGAAGGTGTGTCATAGGAACATTTTAGCATACCTTCATAGTGTCATTAACTTCAGCATAGTAAAGCCACTGCACTGCTCCTGATATTCCAATTGCAGTTCTAGAACCAACAAAGCACTTCTCACAAGATACCACAATGCACTGTTATTTCTTTTTATATTTTATTGTTTTATAGTATTTCATTTTTTCTAACATAATAGTCATAAACATTTATTAACCAGTCTACAAATAAATTAATTTACGATTCTGGACATTGACATTACCGGCGGTCCAAAATGTTTCAGTATATTTGCCGCTTACCTAAATTTACAAATAAGTTCTAGCTGGTCTGTAGTGATTTTGTAGCCTGTCTCCTCTAGTACTTCGTTGGCAGCAATATTTATTGGTTCATCGTCACAGTCGACCAGACCAGCACATATCTCCAACATTACACCATTTGGTGGTGGAACTGAAAAGTTAACCAATAAATTAAAGAAGATAAATCCAATTTCCTATTGCATGACAAGAACCTTCTTTTTGGCTGTTGTTCCTTTCTGCTCGTGAGAGATCCGACATATAAACAGCTGCAAAGTAAAAGTAATTGAGCAGTGAAGAGCAAAAAAACAGAACCACCTTAAACTACAAGAATAAATTTATGCAGTAATACCTGGTCTGAATTGTTTCACCAGCACAAAACTTTGAATTGATGTGTCAAAAATTAAAACAGCAACACTAAAAAACATTAACAAACAATTATTTCACAAGTACAAACCTGCCAAAACAATAAGTGAGACATTTTGCCACTTTATCAGTAGTTTTTAATGTGTTGTAATAGTCCTCACCTGTCATGTGAATTGGTGTAGTCCCATAGCTTCTCTATGCCCGCCTAAAAATCACTAATTAGGATTGGTGTTTAGTGCAGAAGAAATATCACAGGTACAAAAAAACTGCAAAAAAAATTCACTTATTACAAACCTGTTTATATTTAACGCGCATGGGCTTTATATATTTCGAACTGGTCAATGGAGCGGTGGACAAAATTTCTACATCATCTATGCGTCCTTTGGACATACTTGAGATCAGAAGAATAAAAGCTTCAAGAAAATCTTGCTCCTTGTTTGCATAAAACAAAATTGTGGAAACGATTTGGGGGGTTTACCTAATATTTACCACTAAGTGTCGCACTTCAGATAAATAATTTTAGTTTGAATCCAGTCACTCGTGACCAACAAAAAATTTGCAAAAATGGCTCAGAATCAATTTGGATTCTTTTTTTTGATAGTCAAGTTGCATAACAATGCTCGGAAAATGTAAGCTATTAGCTATTTCCTGCTCCCTTGCACTTTTTACTCCTCAGTTATTGTTTGGTGTACATGAAAATGAAACTATTTACGAATGTTTTTGAGCTGGGCTCTTCTGTGTGCCCGATATGTAAGTTAGAGATGCAAATATGCCAAATAGGCGACCAACTATAACATATTTTGCGTTCGCAATTCAATCGACAAGAACCATTGAATTGAATATCGCTGTTAGGAAAATCAAACTGAATATGTGTAAAAGAAAGTGGCCGTATGCTGCATCACGTGTACCCATGTAGGTCTTTTTGCGCTGATTTCTTGCCAGTGTGTCTTTTTTTCACTATTTTCTTTTATTTGACGCTTTAATCGTTCCTTTTTCAAAAAAAAGTTAATTCAGTCACGTCTAGCTTTCAGTCGTTTAAGAATTCTATGCCTTACCAAACTGCACCCATGTCTTAGTTTAGGAATGTTTTTCCTCACGGGATTTTTATACCCTTTTCTCTGGCGATGGCAAACAAAAAAAGCAAGTTTGTCTCATGATTCACGTTGAAAACAGGTTTTAAATGCAAGCTGGAATAGTTGTGCGTTCTAACACACAATAGCATTGCCATAACCTTTATGAGACCTCGCGGGTGGTGGGTGCCCATCCGAATCCGGGAAACACTGGATATGAAACCGGGCCCAATCTTTTTAAAAGCCCTTTTAAATCTAATGAGATGTCCACAATGAAAAGCATTGTACCTCTCAATGATCCTGACTTATTTTTATCCAGCATTACATCATTATCAACAGTGTGCGCCCAAATCGTTTATCGTATTTCGGGAAAATGTGCCGTAATAAATGTTGGTTGTATGTTTTTAATTTCATTATATTCAAAATATTTGGCTTTGCTGCCTGATGTGCAAATCTATAAAAATTTAATCACATACACCGAAATTATATCGCACGCCAACTAAAAATCAGGGTGTATAATAATGGCTGTGTCGCACAACACAGAGAGCCTTAATAATTTGCTCCTACGGTTTTCGTACATAACTAACCCATAACATTGTCGCAGTAAAAACGTAGGTGAATACAACAACTTTCACGACTCCCTCTTTCGGAAATAATCTTTGCCCCCCGGACATCATCAGATTACAAATAAAAAACTGAAAGTTAATTGAAAACAAAAAGCGTATTGAATTTAAACATCGTGTGATTAATTCAGGGTTTATGGTAATGTTAATATAGCTACAAAATTTTATTAATTTGTTGGTGTATACTATACGTTACAACTTGTGAATACGCTCTGCCGATAACAAATTACGTTGTTAAGATATTAGCAAAAACAAAATCAAGCACCAGCATATTGGATGTAGTGAGAATGCTTGAAAGTTTATTTTTTGAAAATTTAATGCATTTTTTTAATTCACAGTCCTATAAATTTTGGTGTGCTAAAAATAATTTTATGCCCCTGAAGACCACAAACCGCCCTCAACAAATATTTGATCATTTGTTTGAACCAGTGTGAATTCTTGTGAGGTTGTTGAAGGTAAAAATAAAAATAGTTTTTCTTTTTATCGAACTTTTTTGTTTTGGGTTTGCGTCGTTGAAGGGTGGATGGTGCACAGGTTGTTGTGTACAGCTTTTGGTGATTGGAAAAATGTGTAATAATCTTCGCGGAAAAAGCTTGTAGCATACTGATTACCAACCCTGCCGCACAGATGAGGTTGTTCTTTTTCATAACTTGGTTAATTAAATGATAGATTCAGATTGGAAAGCTCTTTGTGCTGATATTGTTGTTTCGGCGAACGATGATTGCGCGGACACACCAAACCAAAGGTTGTTGTTGCTTCACTGGCTTGTGGTCGTCAAAAAGGTTATTCTGTGATCAATCTTTGTTTTTTAAGCTAGCAAAACTATTAGTTAAGTTGCATACCATTTTTGCAAGATTTATCTGCAATCTGCATGCAAAAGTAAACTGATACATTTGATATGTAAGCAAAAGATGGATTGTCAATCAAATTCTGTGAAAAAATTTCCTGTGCAAGTTATGAACTTTACGATATGACATCTAAGAAGTCAGTTTGTCGTTTTTCACAATTATATGGAAAACTAACAGTACAAAGCAATTAATAAAATGTTTCCAAAATATTTTTCTAGATTGCTTGTCCTGAAACCATGTAATTTGTGCTGGATTACAAAATAGAAAATAAGCTTTTTTCCAAGATAAATATTCTGGTGCCATTATTGTTCTTTTGACAAAAATGTTAAGTTTGTATCCTGACAATCCTGAAGTAAACAATATGTTTGATTTAAGCAAAACAAAAGTGCAAAGCAAAGTCTACCATACAATATAACAAATTTGTAATTGTAAAATTGGTGTTTAACTTTTTTTTGAAACAAAAGTGTCAGGGCATTGTTTGACAATTAATTGAAAATGGATTATATGAAATAATTTTATTTAAATATATGTAAAGCATTGTATGCACCATTCAAAAAAACCTTTTAGCCTATAGGGCATTTATTAAAGAGCTCTGCATGTAAACATAGTGATTGGGTTTAGTAATGCACTGATGTGCTTATCTTAAGTGCTGTCAGCAATGTAATATTTCTCCTTACTCCAACCCATAAACAGATTAGAAGGTTTATTTTTTGCTTGAGTCGTTTGTTGTAAGACCTGCTGTGCAGTGTTATAATGATGCTTTTCTAATGTTAGGTGGTTGCTATAAAGATGTATTGTTCTGTTAAATTATGTGGTTTTGACAGCTTTACACAATGCAATGTTTACTGATATTGTATATTTGTGTATAATTTGTGTGTATAGCATGGCCAAAATATTTTAAAAAGGTTTGCTATTTGTTTACTGTAGTCTCTGCAGTCAATAATAGTAACTTTTTAGTTAGACAAACATTTTTGTATAGACAAACATTGCATGGGGCTACTATTACAACTAGTGAATTTATCCAATGTGATTTAAATAAATAATAATATGTGACACAAGATGACATATTAAATTTCTTGCACTTGTAAAATAAATGTTTTTAAAAACCTGATTAAATAACAGGTTATTGGTTTAAAACCAAGTAGTTTTGATGGAAATGGTTAATATCATTTCATCACATTCATTTGCCACATTGACCATTATTGATGTGCATTTGTCAACAGACGTATAATGACACCATAATACAGACCTTATGCTTGATTGCACTCTGACAAAAGAACCTTAAAACCAGACAAAGGCTGTTTGGATGACTGTAGCACCTTATACTTCCTAAATGCAGCTTTTGCTTCCTGATTGTGAAGCAAACTTTTTGCCATTTTAAGCTGTTGTACCATTGTAATTAAGCAGTTTATACAAATAGTTTGCATTTGATGAATAACCTGTGGTGAATTCTGCATCCTCTGGGGGTAACAAATATCCATCAACCTTATTTCAGCTGAGTTTTGGTTCAAAGTCTGTTACTGTATATATATATTATTGATGTAGTTGTGTGGTATACTAAAAAACGTGTATATAGCAATTTTTCTTGTTGAACCCTCGCAGCAACTTAATCTTCAGCTAAATTTTTTGCATATTTTTCTGGCATTTTTGAGTAAGCAACAGCGCATTAGTTTAGTTTTCTCAATCCTTGACTAGTTCACTAATCTGTGTTCACAGACACAGTGTAATTTTGATAGATGCGGTCACACCAAAGCGGGAATGTTGATTTGTTCAAATTAAGTACTTAACTTTGACCAAATGCAATTTGTTCCACTTAAAGCGTCTACCTGCAAAGTGACAAATCTATATTGCCACAGGCTATATGTTCTCCATGCCGTTTATTGCAGGTCTTTAATGCAGACATTTAATTGTAATGTTTTGTGTTTTGTAGCGATAATTCATTTTTATTTTACAACTCAAGTTGTGTCTGCAAAATTGTACTGTTGCTAACTTGGTCCTTTCCTTTTTTTGTTTCTCCTCTTTCTGCTACTGTTCAACACTGAAATGGTACAACATGCAGCTACAAGGTGAGTCCACTTGCTTGTTCGTAGGTTGTCGGTTGCCATTTTTTTTCCATCAGTTAAACAATCAAACATATACTGCAGCTTACACAATTCATATTATAGGCTTCGAGGCCACACTTTGCTTATCATACATATATTCTTTAGTACAAAGTCGCTGGCGAAATATGAAGATATTAATGAGTTTCAACTCGTGCATGCCCTTATAACCCAAAGCCTTAAAGGTAAGAAATTGCCCAAAAACCATTTTCAGTTAAATAAATTTCCAATTGCTTTGTTTTTTTGACTGGTCCAAGTTTTAAAACTTTCATGTTTTGCTCAAACTTCTATTTTCGATCATTTATTTTGCTCTAACGGACGTCATAATTGAGTTACATTTTGCATCGTCTTAATGCCCTAATGTGTGGTTCTGAACGCGTGACATGTCTAATATATTACTTGCTTTACCTCCAGCAAATGGATTATCAGTCACATACATAATATACAGCTGTTAAAACCTTACCGCTTGCACATTGACCCAAATAAATATATATATTTGTTAAACCTCTCAGTGTAGTATACCACACTTAAACATTAGTTGATAAAACTTTTATTGTCAGGTTTGTCGGAGAGCAGTAAAACTTCATCACTGGATGAAAATGAAAACCATACAGTCCCGGAATCAACCTCGAACACAAAATTCCTGTCGTCAATCTGCCAAACATTAAACACTCTTAACAATGTTAACAAACATCGACTTATTTCTCGATCTGTTCGTGACATCATTTCACAACTCAGGTATATATTGTGTGTTGCCAGACATTATCAATAATTTTGTGATTAAACCTTGTACTCTTCCTTTGCGTTGTTGATTTTGTCAGACCCCTTATAAGTAGATTATAAAAAAAATTCCCGATAAAAGCCGTTTCGCTGACCCTTGTTGCATAAAAGATGAGCCAACAAGCTTTGGTTCGATATCAACTAATGTATTAATTTGAAAAATATTTCCTGTAACCATCATCAGTTTCTGTGAATATAATTATAGAGACACACACACATAAAAACATTTACTAAAGGTAATGAAATTAAAAAGTGGAGGCAAATTGGTTTTATTTGGTTGATACAAAACTTGGCATTTATGGGGTGTACCATGAACTTGAGCATATGAACATTGTGAAGTATTATCTTGTAAAATACAACATGTGAGTGATAACAACAACCACTCCTAGTTGTAAGTGCCTTTGCTGTCGCATAGTTCAGCTGTTGTATGTCAATATTTTTGACATGCTTTTAAGTGTTGCAAGCTTTGCCAGCCTTGCATTTTGTTTTACGTGATATTTGACTGTTTTCAATGATTTGTGTTTTTTAATTGTAAGCAAAGACAAGAAAAATGTTTTCTAGCAAATGTATACACAAATTCTTGACAGTGAATATGTATATGTAAGGACTTATCATCTTATGTGCAGTTAGTTTTAGTTTTTTTATACTTTTCATTCACTTATGTGTTATTAACGACTATTTGCTGTGTTTGCTATTCATATTTATATGGAAGTGCAAGTGCTTATTTCAGTTTCTGCATAATAACTTGTTTTTAGAAATTCTGCCACCTTGTGTACCCCATCATGCGTCAACAAATCAACAGACAAACCTCATCGAAAAGAGAAGTCTGTCACCCCAAGCGAGTCATGCATGTCCTCAAAATCAAGTGAAGATTTAAAGCCAGCAAAAGCACTGAACGACTGCAAAAATGGTAACTACCTAATCTACAAACAATCTTTATCAACCACCATATAGTATTATCTTGTGGAACTCAAACAGTTATTCATAAATAGGAGTTAAATTTGTCTGTAACCCAGGTCATACCATGTAGTAGGGTGTATAATATTTGCCATCACTTAATATTTCCATCAGCAATGTGATCCAATATTGTGGGATTATTCAAACATGTTATTTACACAGTTTTGTGCAGACAGGATAATGTTTGCTTTGGCATCTGGATTTTTATTTGTTTTAAACCTAGTGAGTGTTGAAAACTGAGAGACAGATGGCACCATTATGTCACATATTAACAGTATAATACACACATAAAATTTAAACGGCACTGCTCTTGTTCTTTATTATTCATATGTTTCATCTTCATCGGAAAAATAAAGTATGTTAATTTTTGCCACAAGAGCAGTCCTGTTTAAATTGTAGTAAGCCTGGCAGCAAAAGTAGCACAATATATACATACATACACTTTCTTTGATTTTGTTTTGACTGTGTTATCTGAGAAATACCTCCTGTGGCAATAGTTTGACTTGTGGCAAGAAATAACATCATGCTGTGGAAAACCAATCCATACCAAGGTTTTCTAAACCGGTATAACCTTTTATTTGCCTTAATTAAAGTGATTTAGCCCTTTGTATTGATTGCCATTATGTGCCCTAATCACGTGAACCCCTTTATGGGGTTTGTAGAGCCTTATGTTATTACTTAATGTTTGCTGCCTCTTTACTTAGCCCACCTAATTAAATGAAAAGGTTATTAGTTTACAAAGCTGTGTTAAACCGATGTGGTTTCTTTGTTATCGTTAACTCATCAGAATTTAACACATTTCTTTACATGCATGTGAATGTGGTAGGAAATCTCAAAACAAAAAAACATAGTTATATGTGAATGTTATGTTGCTGCCAGGCATATTATAGCCTAGCTAAATAGCAGGTAAAACCCCAGCCAATAAAAGTTATGTTTAATTGTGAATGAAGGACAGATTATTAAAATATATGCGAATGTTTCAATAATTATCTGAATCTGAATATTTTATATGTTGATATATTCCTAATAAGTAGTGGACACTTTATTTTTGTTAATCTTGTTGGTTTTGTGTCAAAGTCAAACTAACTATTGGTTGGTGATCAGTTGTGCATCATGTTGAACATAAAGCAGGTTTAACTACAAAATAAAGATAATTTTTGTTTATTTTGTGTAAGGTTACTCTATATTTGTTAGTAATCCCCCATGCAAATATGCATTTCAAAGTAGAAGCTATAGCCAAGAAACCTTCACTTTTCACACGTCGTTCATCAGAACAAACTTATAAACACTTCAAAGACAGCTCAAGCAAGCCACCATTGATTTATTACTTACCATAAAGCCTGTTTGCAACAGTTTCTTAAGCAACAAACCCATAGGTGTCAGCTGTCAATCATGATGCAGCTGGCTAGTTGACCTTGTTTGAACTCTCCTCAGGGACTGAGCGTGACCATTCATGCCATATTCGGTGATCAAAGAATAAGACCACTACTTACAGGGATAATAAACATCTAAACTTATATAAGAACCAAACAGCATGAACTGTGGCATTGGTGATATTTGTTGACAACCTGAAGGTAAATCCCAAGCAAGCTACATAAAGTTCACATTTTGCACTTGATGAAATATGTCGATGCAATAATGCCAATAATGATAAGTAAGTTGCACATTTCAGCCCTGTAGATAGAATATGTCACCCTCCACTTTTATCAAGAACATTACCAAGTTTCCTCACATCCCTGCAAATGCTTACATTATAATACACATTTTTAACTTCCTCCATATTAGGTGGCTGTGTCATTACACATAGTGTGGCACCACTCAAGATGATACAACCCACCACGCACATTATACTCATGTTGTTTCCTAGCAAGTTAACAAATGACCAGTGGGTCACTTCCCAGTGTCTGTATACAGGGTGAAGTGTTCAAACTGTTGTAATATCTTCTCTGCCATTTGCGGTCTGAGAACTTTAGAGTTTAGGGATGGAATTGTTGGCACTTGTAGCTCTCTTGTGTATTAGCTTCATGTTATTGATGTTTTTGTTCAAAAAAAGAGGTGGGGCTTTTTTATTTCTTAAGGCATTAACTGATTGGTTTGTTTCTTGCATTTTACTCCTGTATGTGTGTAAAACATGATTAAATTATTTAGTTTATGCCAAAAACTTGATTGGTTCTTTAATAAAAGATTACTAGAAATCTAAAAAAAATAATCAGTAAATTGTCCTGCTTTGTGACTAAAGGTTTATTCATCTTTAATCTCTGCTCTAAGTAATCAGCGATTTTTACTGATAAAGCAACAGTCAGTACTTGGCGTTGCCATAATACGTTCAAGTGCTGCTAGGTCCCCCATCCACTCTTACTTGCCGCCTGTTAAATCAACAAAAGACGCATGAGAAAGGACCCTTACATCCGCTTTGTGTTTGTCAGTGCATAAAGAAAGTTGTGTAAACAATTTAAATCACGAACACCTGATATTGTTTCCTTGGCAGCAAGTGGATCGTGCACAATTTGACACAATTTGATTCATTGTTTTAAGTGCCATAAGTGTGCGACATAAAGCCTTTCTTTCATATAATTATGCACCTGTAAAACTGACTTTATAATCAACCCTTTCTTCATTAATCGTGACAATGTATTCCGGTCCTAAAGTGTTTTACTAATTATTCTAATTTAGTGGAATATTACGGTTTAAACAAGGACTTTACGTTGTTTAATTTACTATTTTTTACAACTTTCAAGGTCGTAACAGAAATCTTATCACTGAAAACCTCGTTTTTGCTAAGATACCACAAATGTATCTTTCACTTTTATATTTACATGATTAGCTTTTAGATATTTTCACTCCTTAACTCAGTATTTTGATTGATTTCAGAAATCAAGCAAATATCTTCGAATGTTCAAAAGAAAGTGCTTCATTTCGAGAAATGTGCCAGCTCTGGTCAACCAGAAGGCAAGTTATCGCTTGTCCTATTAGTGTTTGTTTGTTTGTTAACAAAACTCAGCTAAAGTGTTTGTTTGTCGGTAATCAACAAATCCAGAATGTGACAATAGGACAAATTTGGATTTTTTACACCGGCAAATATTTGTTGCACACAAAATCTTACTCCTAAACTTTGACTTACGCTTCACTGATGAAGCATTTACCAAGAAAACCACGCCATACCTGCCTAGTGTATGAAGCATGTTAAGCAAATATCATGTGGTGATGCTTGACTTAGCACAAGATGATCTGTGCATATACTTTGTTTCCTTAGGTAATTAAGCGTGTAATTGGGTAAAGCCTTATGTGTGATTGATGGAATAATAATGCATTCGGTGATTTCAGACCTGTAGAAGCAAACTTATTTCTTCAAACTCTATAACATGTTGGACTTTTGTGCCGAAATGTGCCAATCTTTTTTCATAATCTACTTTTAATGTAGATGAATCTGATTTTAACAAGTTTCAAATGTGATTACAATCCTCCGTCAAGTTGTCTTAGGCTTTGCCCAAGGTCCAACATAAAATCAATTTTAAATCAATAATGACCAACCAACCCGCTGCCACCTGGACATGTGCTATTGATTTGAAAGCAGGCAACAAATTTTAACTGCTGCACATGTGCCACAAACTGTTTTTTTACCACTAAAGTTACAAGTTTTGTCTGAACACATATAGTTAGGGTTTGCAAATGAAGACCTAATGTTTTGATCTGAATATTTTTCACATTGGTTAGTCACTTCTACATCATCTAATAATGTCCTTTCCATATAAGACTTATTGCCCATGTAAATATGTCCCTTCCATACATTTTTTAATGTCACCCCCTTGTGTTATTTATCGAATATCGACCCTGGATTTAACAAAAATTCAAAAACAAAAGTAATAATGCATGTTGCATATTCAGGAAGTATAATTTTTGTTAACCATCGCCAACTTCATGTACCACCAATACCACAGAGTTTATCTTTTGGCTGGTGGCTATAACGTAATCAGCACAACTAACGTATTTACCAAATGTCCACAGAATCACTATGCAACAAATGCAAGAAATCGAAGCCCCCATCACCACTGAGCTCCCCAAAACATCCCATCCCGAGTACGAGTTGCGCTGAGGCGTGTCCCGGTGGCACATACTACCGCCCTCTTGTGGCCAACGAGCCTAACCCACCACAACCCACCTCCGCCGAAAGACAACCGCAGCCCATGGACGTCAACGAGCCTACGGAAAGACCGAGAGTGTTGACCGGACGTAACCTTAAGCGTGTCCCGAGCGAGAGGTTCCAGAAGATGCGACGGAAAGTCCAGCGTTTAATGGTAAAATCCTCCTGCTACAGCAGTGATGAAGAGCAGGAACCGAGGTCTCCGGACGACCAGGAGTCATTCCTTCAATCCATTCGAATACCAAACCCTGCACAACCACGACAAGACCTCGAAAGGTAGGATCAAATATACCTGTTACGTATTGGCTTACGTCACTTATCGTATACGTAACAATACCATTAGGTTGGTTAGTGGGTCTAGAACCGCTTTCGAACGTGTGCGGAGCATACTAAAGTATTGAAGCAAAAACGACCGTAAACAAATTCGTTTGTGACAGTCAAGTTCTCAGGGCTAAATAGTACAACTAAACAGCAGATTTAAACCACACAATTACTACCGAAGGACGTTAATATTGACATAATAAACATCGGTATTTTTCCACAGTCGTCAAGGTCTTTTGCTTCGTCTTCCCGACCACATCCTCTGTAACATCTTCTCACATCTGGACACTCGCACACTAGCGGCGCTAAAGTGCTCCTGCACCGACTTCGATTTCATCATCGTCAATTTCGATATCCGCAGCACTGACTCACAGTGGACGAAAAACGACAGGTGATCCACATAACAGTGTTTCCCAAACTTTTTTTTGTCCGTGGAACTTTGCAAGGATATTTGAGTTGACAAAAAAACGAAAACGCCCCTCAAATAACAACTGTTTTTTACTAAACTGTCGTTTTGTTGTTCTCATTGGCGAACATGTTTACCGACGTTTGCATAAAACTAGTAGCTCATGAAACCCTTGCGGAACCCACCTTGGTATTCGCTGCTATAGAGCAACAAACCGACTGATCCAAATACATTGCTCTGTTGACATTTTCAAACCAAAGATGACAAATTGGCATGGATGCTATAAACGTAATACTCAAAAGTTAAATTTAGTTCTGGTGAAGTTCGCGCACACAATCAATTGACAAGCGGTTTGATATTTACCTCTTACACATCTGCTTCGGCCGATTCGGATACAGTTACGGGGTTAAGACATATACTAGAGAAATAACAATGTTATTTAATATTATCAATATTGTGTGCTAATATTTGAACAATTTTAATCAATTTACCAAAGCACCACCTTAACTGAATTGCTCCAGTAAATTGGCTTCCATCGTATTATAATTCCACCATCTATCACACAGGTATATTGACGATCCGTGCAAACAGTGCAGACACCAGTACACCCGAGGTGACCAATCCATGTGCCGTTTCCATCCGAAACGTTACTACTCCGATCTCCCCTATGGCCGTAGTTACTGGATGTGCTGTTTGCAACTCCAGAAGAACGCCCCTGGGTGTCAAAGCGGCCTTCATGACAATCACTGGCTGGCATCCTACGATTAATTTAACGATCACAATCGTTTTATTCGGTTCATATACCTTTGTGCTATAATGCTTATTTGCGCTTCTGTGGCCGTTGGACCTCTCTACCCGCTTCATGGTATATACCTGTGTATACAACGTTGGGCTTGTGAGTGCAACTATTGTTAGAATAGCCCCATGTTCCTTTAGTTTTGACGTTATATAAAACTGAACAATAGAGTTGATTTAAACGTGTTTGTCATGTGTTCATTAAATTTTCGCTTTAAACCGTCATCAAGATTCATCATCACACGAAACATTGTCCCCAATCGAAGTCCTTGCGGAACCGCACAAAATTATTCGCCAAACTTTTTTCTTTTCGTCCTACTTATACTGGTGCTTATATTTTTTATGCAAACCTTCCCGACCCCCAAACCCTGATGCGTTTTCCCCTACCACAAAAAGACATGGTTTTAAACCCCCAAAGCACAGCCAACCCACTTTACGTATACCTGCCGACAACCTTTCGTTTTTATTCTCGACTTTCTTGGCGAACTCTCCCGTTCCCACACCTGCCCGTTGCATGACGCTCTCCACCCCATAGCGGTTACGCCGATGTGTGGTCGGGCGTCATTGCATAAATCTGCTATGATGTGCAAAAACCGCGCGTCGCGGTAGAACTTAGTGCTCTGCTTTCCGTGTCAATAAAAATAAGATTTCTTCCAGATGTTACAGTCTGCTGTGGAATTGTTGAATTTCTGGTGAGAAATTCAAATAGAACAAGCTTTATTTGTGAGCATACGCATTCCATTCTACTTCTAAAGTGAACGAAGGAATCGTATAGAATCAAATTTTGATGTAACGACTTCGGTAGTCATCAGTCAAGAGATTGCTGCGCCGACAAGTTTCTTGGAAAGTAGAGTCCTGCCTAATTTGAGTTTGTGTGGAATTGCAGTAGTTGCTCTCTGGTGCACCCGCTATCATGCAAACACTCTTCGCGAAAAAAAAAACATCAAAGCAAACCAACTTTGCAGTTGTTTGACTCGTGTCTCTGTTATATGGGCGTAAAATAAATCAATAAAAAAAAAATGTAAATGGTAAATTTGGAAAGTTGTCAGAGACCAGCTGATAACTTCTGTCCCAAGCCCAAAACCAATAATATAAATTGGCTTCATTGCGCGAAAGAAAAATAAACTGTTTGCAAAATACAAATGTGACACTCAGAGACGCAGTAGAAGGGAAAGAACATGTGTCAATTTTTATTCTATAGTTTATGAAAGCACCGTTGCACTAGCGGACGACAACGATTCGCTCACATGTTGTTTTCTTGTTTTTGCGAAAAGACACCGGTAGGAGTGAACGAGACCTTGCTGGTCGAGATGAAATTGCCGCATAAATAGGCGCGGTGCTGCGTACAGTACCTGGGAGGTGATCGGCGAAAGGAGTTGCAGCAGAAGACTAATTTCCAGGGCATTTAGGTAACTGCTGTCCTTGTCAAGGGGAGATGGAGCTAGAAGACACGGAAAGGAACTTTTGTAACCTAGACCTGAAAGCCTAGCAGGCGTCGTGCAAATACAGAATGGACGCCGAAGTAAAGGAAAAATGGCAAAATGCATTTGTACCATCAATTTTAAAGGTATTGTTTTCAACTTAACTTAGAACTGGTTGCAAAAAAGATGATCTAGCAATTTCTTTCACACTGTTTAGATTAAAAATTATTTTGTTTTCTCAATATTTGGTGGAAGTGTTTTTACAAAAATTATTTTATGCAACTTCTATTTACATATTTTTGCTTTAGATTCAGCAGTACCGTCACCGAAGACTCAGCCTCTCCCAAGGGTCACTCCTTTACTTGAACTCCCTGTTAACAAGATTGCTTACATCTCTCTTGCCCGTTGCACCTAAAAATCTCCAGGTGAGCTTGTTAATAATTTATTGCTGTTATTGTGTATCACAGAATAGGCTTTGTGCCTTCAATACAGTAGGAATATTGAAAAATTTGTTGCAGCAATAAAGATTTGCATTTGCTTCGGAGAGTGATGTATTAACTGTCTGTATATGCATTGTTTTAACAAACAGGAAGCGCATGAGCAGGTGTCCCGCAAGTTTCCGGAACCCCTACTGAGTTGGGTATTAGAAGATTCAAAACAAGGAAGAGAGAGAGGGAGGAAAAAACCACACTTGTCAGTTGACAAAGTTCATCATTTTATCAAGGTTTGATTTATGTTTACACCACAGAAATAAAGTGACATCACTGTTTTACCCATCTGTTTTTAATGTTCAATTATAATTTTCTTGTGTTAGTGATACCAATGATTTTGTGATTGTTTTTTAAACAATTTGTCCAATTGTTAGGACCTTACAGGCTCAGCTCCGGAAAAGCAGGTGTCGCTATTTTTTGCAGCCATGCTTGAGTACATGTTACTGGATATCTTGAAATTGACAGCAAACTACGTGGAAAACATTTCTGGGCAAAAACCGGAGATTGAAGCCCAAGATATCAAAATAGCCATGTTTGCTGACAAGGCAAGTTGCTGATTAAATACCAATCCAAAAGCCATTTCTGTTTGATATTTATCTTAAGTTAAACTAAAAGCACTGATATTGATGTGTAGTATTTACATTGCAGGTGAGTCACTTTTAACAGTGGATAGAATAAGGTCATTTAAATCATTTATTTAATGTTGCTGGTTTCAAGCGCAAAATCAATTTCCTTATCTTTACATACTAATATTAAATACAACTAAAATCGCATTATTCTTTTAGTAATTTATGCTTGCTTTGTAGTGGCGTGTCTCTTAAATTGAACTTATTCTAAACAGATATGGTTTATCAGATCACAAGGTTGATTAATCTTATCTTCATTACAATTGAGAAAACCTGTTTTTATGAATTTCAGGTACTTGTGAATATATTTCAAGAGGATGAAGTGGAAGAAGATATTCCGTTGCTGCCCATAGTAAGACCTGAAGATATAGGTTAGTATTTGTTTGCCGAAAGGTGTGATTTTGGATTTATTTAAAACTGGTATGACAAAGTGTTTACTTGTGTCAATCAGGCATTTCTTTTCTAAGAAAAATCCCTTAATATACCTCAAGCACTGTATTTATGCATTTAAGAAAATTTCCTTGCAAGCAACTTCAGCTATTGTGTTTATTAGTATTAATTTGTGATGAAGTCATAATAGTATATAATACAGATTTTTATTATAAGTGTATAAGCTGATGACTTATTGGGACAATCTTCGCAGCTAATAAACATACACACATCTATTGATGCCATTAACTTTTGCACAATGATTGAAGTGATATTTTGAAGTGAAGTGAATATGTGGCTTTCTGAATGAATCATGGTGTTGTCGGATGACTATCAGACATATCGGTGTGATTTGTTTGTTTTCGCAACACTGTAATGATACAGTCTGGTGTGGTTTCTATCCTAACACCAAGGGTGACTGACATTAATTTGATGTTTAGCCTGTCTTATTGAATAACAGCAGTTACATAAAAAAATCCATCTAAAAGGTTTCAATTAGCCACAAGATAGTTTTGTGCATAAAATCTCTTGTTGTCCACAATTTTAAATGACATTTTAAGTTACGAACAATTTGTACTTTTTCTTTTGTCTGGGAGGCCTTAAATATGATTGTTGTGTTCCGCAGACAAAACGATTTGAGAAACACTGTTTCATAACAATCATAATGAATTATGAATCTGACGTTCTTCTGGTGAAAAACAACAAACATGCACCTTTTGTTTAAAAAAGATTGTATTTTCTGACGATAACAATCATAGTTGAACAAATGTTGTCCATTCAAATGCAAACAAGTTGCAAATTTACCTGTGATTAAATCTATGACATGTTCTATTTTAGGTGATGCTTCATATTTGACTTTGGTGCGAAATTTGTTGGGTGATGAGCAACGATACCTGCGAGATTTGCAACTGATAATAAAACTGATAAAAAAGTTTTTCGCCGATCAATCAAACCTATTCTCGGAAGCGGTGTGTAAACAAAAATGTTTTATTCACATGTGTTATTGTTCGAATGCTTTCTTGTTTTATAAACAATAAAGCCAATGGTGTTCCAAGTAAGCCGTACGCGGGCCTCTGTTTTGACCTGCTAGGTGTCATCAGTGCAGTTTTGTTACTGGTGATGATCTTGCCAGCTAATGTACTAAGCGTAAACTGTTAATGTTATTGTAGGCTTAATTCTCGTCCTGAGCCCTTTTTAACTGAAACTTTTGTTGCGTTCACACTTAGAATGCAATTTTACTAATATTTTGGTGTTATCTTGCTAATATTTAGTTTATGTTTTTGGTCAGGATATTGAATTGATCTTCGGGAACATCGAGGACATCGCAGAACTTTCCATGAAACTTATTGTGATGCTGGAGGAAGCGATCGAGATGACAGATGAAACAAACCCTAATCCTCTTGTTGGAAGTTGCTTTGAAGAGCTTGCGGAGGTTTGAAACCAACATAATACATGCTGTATAATTGTTTGTGTAATGCGAACGCACTTTTAAAATGGAAACAAAAAAAATTAGCAGCTAATTGCATTTTAAAATACTGTGTATCCGAGGACCTAAGTTAAACTCAGCCATGCATTAAAAGGTAGTGCTATTTTTTCCTTTAAGAACATCACTTACCTATTCATAATGAAGTTAAATAATGCAAATTATCTTCGTATTTGCAAAACTATAATATATAATGACCTTGTCAAGTCAAATAGTTACTGCTATTTCTTAAGAGGCTGCAGACAAGGTGATGTTGCTGAGCCTTAGCTTATCGACCCCTGTTGCACAGAATAGCAGTTGTAATTGTTTATACAGGAATGCAGTTTTGAGCTGTATTCGGATTATGCACTGAACATAACCAAAGAGGAATGGAGGAAGAATTACATGGAAATACTTCTACAAGCAAACATTAATGCTGCCCTTAAGGTTGGTTAGATGCTAATTTAACGGAACTAAAATTTTGTTTTCTGTTATTAATTTTATTTGAGTCAGGTAAGTGTATTGTGCCATTTAAACAAAAAGTGTTTCTTGACCTTGTCAAAATCTTTGAAGGGATTTTTTTTAACTGAACGTTATCTAGGTTTTAGGAATGAAAGAATGGAACCAGCAAGTAAAACTCGCTTTGCCATTTTATGTCCGAGAAACCTCATAGTATTTATAGACTGCCAAGTGATGTTTTTTTACATGTTAAATTGGATCTGTGTTTCTGTGACTGGACAAGTCTTTTGACTGATTGCCAAATTGCATCTACACTATTATGAGATAAAATCTTGTCTATGCGTAAAGGTTGAAACTACCGCACTCGTGGCACAAACTTTTGACTTCCTATTTCACCTTTGCAGACGTAGTCACCGCATAAGATACATGATGCTGCATTTTGAAGTGCAGATGTCATCTAATTTTATTAAGTTTATTTTTATTATTGTGTCACAATGCCACAGAGAGGTGAAAATTGCCCGAACTGTCATCGACCCTGACACGAGCGGCATGAAACCTGTCAGATTGTCTGTTCTGTGATTGAACTTGTCGTGAATAAATTACCAAATTTCATGTCCAAGCCTGCTGTGTCATTGCAATTTAGACTAATATATTAAATTAACTGCATGGTGGAACTATGCACATGTAACTTGTTTTGCAACATTTTACCTCCGGGCAATCTAATTATATATAAATATTACCTTGTTACTTTACTTTTCATACATGTCTATCATACACAAATAAATTATTCGGATTGGCTTGGGGGTTAAATCTTGTTGCATAAACTTAAAACTTGTGAGATTGCTGGGCCAACAAGCTGGAGTTTTTTTTTAAATCAATTGTTTTCCATTTTGCAGAGCCAGTATGAAGGATTCCGCGACATCGTTTACTACGTACTTCCCAACCTACTGCTTGCTCCAATTTATCATTGTTTTTATTATTTTGAGCAAATCCAGGTGGGTGTGCTATAGTGGGTGGTCAATTGGTGATATTTGTTTGAATATATGTTGGTTTATGTAATAAACATGTGACTGGGTCCTACCAAATGTTTGCTGTCGTCACAAATGGAATAGTTTACTGTTAGTTGACTTTCCCATAAAACTTTAGCAATAAATTATAATTATGTACACACATACAAATGTGTTAATCAACGTTTATTAGCTGTTGGACATGGAGGTAGCAGGTTATTAAGATATTTGGTTAAATGCATTTACTTTTTTCTAACAACATTGCAAGATAAGTCATCAATCTATTTGTCATAGAAAGGTTTGTGTTTTGTAGATTTTAGAGCAAAAGTCTACTGACGAAGATAAAGAGTGTTTTAGTCAAGCAGTGAGTGCAATTGCACCAATCAAGCCTATATTAGAATCATGTGCTGCTACTTTGCCCAAGAACCGACCAAGGTTTGATTCTCTTACATCTAACTTGCAACATGTGAAGAAAGCACATATACCTGATCTTTAGCATCGTGTACACCAAATAATTACATTGCATCAAGTCTTTGTCACATTGCCCCTTTTTTCTAAGTGTTGTCTACCGACGTGGTCAGCTTCTTGTAAAGAGGCCTGTGACTGTGCAATGGTACAAAACGTACTCAAGTGTATCTTTGTGAAAAGCTTGTAAACACTTGGTTATAAACATACTTAAAAAAAAAATAAAAACTTTTTACACCTAAAAAACTTTTTAATATTTCTATGTTGCAGTGAATCCAGTTTGCGCATCTCATGGAAGGGGGGAGTTCAAGCTGAGAAAATGAAAAGAATTGAGGAAAGTATCGAAGGTTGGGTGGGAAAAACAATTACTCAAACATGCAACGAGTTCATTTTTGAGGTAGAATCCAAAACATTTTCCACATTTTGTAACAAATACTATAAACATACTTGTTATTGGGAGCATCATATTATAAAAATAATTGTGAACATAGTTAAAGATGGTAGAATGTGTAATATTATTGTTAGATTTTGCAACCTGCCTTGCCTATCTGACAGTGCTGTCTATAGTTGGGTATTATTACAAATCTCCAGCAAATGTGACTCCACTGCTATTTCCTTGGTGCTCAATGGTATGACTGTGACCTCCTTTAGAAGATATATGAACACTTTTATCGCTGGTACAACAAAAAAAAACACAAATAATTTTGATTTCCAAGCATATTTTTATAGACAATGCTTTTAAAGGCATTTCTCGTTTGCAGATGTATGCTTCTGGTAACAATATCTCATTTTAAATATTAGGGTGATCTCACTCGAATAACAGGAAAACGAAATTCCGAGCGGAGAGTATTTCTGCTCGATGCTCTTCTTGTGTGCTGCAAGTCAAACCAGCAGAGAAGGCCAATGCCTGTTGCCCTGACACACGAGTACAGATTGAAAGAAAAAGTTCTTCTTCGAAAGGTAAGATCAGCAATATAAAATTTCCTTGTCTGAAATTGATATCCTTTTTTTTTCATTCTTACTACATGTATTTGGTGCATTAGTCACAAACCATGCTGTGTATGACTTTGTTGTAATTTTTTTTTGAGAGCGGTGGGGATTTTGCAATGCATGTAAAAACAATGAAGAGCCATTAAAGGCTTCCATGATCAATTTTGTCTAAGTAGCTATTGTTTCTTGGGATTAACAGTAACACTACTTTCCAGTGCAATCTAATTGTTATTTTTTTAACCAAGATGGTTGTCAACGACGACGAAACCAACGATTGCCAGTTTTTTGTTTCCGATGGTGAGACCAAGTACATATTCTGCGCTCCAAGCACCATTCTGAAACGGGTGTGGATGTCCCACTTGGTCCGACTCCAGTATCGTTCCACGTATGACAGAATGTTGGACCAGCTGATGAGACAGGAGGCCAGACAGCAACCATTAAGGATTCCAGACCCTAAAGAGTGAGTTATGATATGCTGTTACTTGTGTATGAAGGCCATTTTATGTGGATGGCTTTCCTTGGCAATCACTACTGTTTTATGACGTAGAGTTTTTCCATGCAGCATGCTAGTTAACACAAAAAATACCAAACTAGTTTGCCTTTGTGTGCCAACCTATACGCACACATCAAATATATTGAGCTTTTTTCAAACTTGGCATGCATGCCAGGATATGCCAACTGACTGGGCCAACTGTATGTTGTTTGTTGAAATTTTGGATCCTAAAAGTTTATTAAGGTTCATGCCCTATTTAAGGGGATTCAATCACAAATGATTGTATTAATGGACTGAGAAGAGTACTTTGTGATTAAATCTAAACAGCATAAATGCTTTGTGCCATCAGAGTTTAGAGTTCAAACAATGCTGTCCTGATGTCCCATAATTTAGCTTTTTTAATATTGCATTATTTTATGTTTCATCATAAAATTAAAGTATGTTGCGTGCATTGGGCTGTTTAGCCCCTGGAAATTTTTGAACTTAAAATTGTGTAGCTAAAAAAATTGAATAACTTTGTGTGTTTATAACATAGAATTATTTCAGACATCCAAATACTAAAATCCACCGAATGCTGCTTTAAGCAACCTGACAAACATTCATATGAACTGCATACAATGCTCCATTAGGCCAACAGGATCCCCCTATGTTTTAATCCCCATTAATAATTAAGGGCATCATGTTTCCCGAAATGCAGCAAAATGAAATGCAGCAGCAGCAACTTGCAAAGTCTGCTGCAATCAGCTCAGCTGTTATGGTGGTAATTTCCACAAGGAAGAGCACATTAAACTGACTTGTTGAACCTCAGTGTGTACAGTTGCGGTGTTAAATTTATTTAGACACTACATTTAAAATACTAATATCTGTTAAAAGGCCATAATTTCACTTCAATGTTGGAATTAGGAATGTGCTTTTGTACCAAAAAAGAGCCAATTATGTTTCCTTTACTTTGCTATCATTATGACCGCGAATTCTCAATTGGCTCAAATAACATCACCAATCAGCACTTTACAGCTTACATTTTTTATTTAGATAATACATTTGAATTACTTGTATGGCCATAATACATCAACTTTTAGAAGTCAGAATGGGATATTTTACCAAAGAAGATCTAAAATATGTAGCCATCACATATAACATATTTACTTGAGTAAATTTAAACCGTTGCAAATAACATAGCCTATCAAAATTGCGCGGACTACATCCACTAGTTTTGCAAAACTTCCATGTTCATTATTTTTTTTAACTTTCCCAGATACCGGTTTGCTGAACCAGACAGTCCAAATAACCTGGTGCTGGATAGCGATGACCAAGTTCCACCATCTATAAAGGGTGGTACTGTACTTAAACTGGTTGAAAGACTTACCTACCACCTCTACTATGGTAAGTGGGAATCTTTGTTGTTGTTTTAACACAGCTACTAGGTTACATTACTCGTTTTATTAGACAGCAGTTCTGCCAGTGTATAAACAGGTGTGGCAGTTTTATTAAAAACATTAAGTGTTAACAAACCATCCTGTATCAGATTTGGGAAGTGGAAATGTTTGTTGTTTAACACAGCTACTTGGTTGTGTGACCTGTGTTTAAGGCAGCGTATTTGCCAATCTCTAAAGCATGCATTTTTTTTGGAATAACCAGTGTTAATAAAATATCCTGTATCAGATTCTGGATTTACGAAAACATTCTTGACGACATTTCGATCATTTTGTCAACCTCATCGATTGCTGGACCTTCTTATGGAAAGGTATCCTTTAATCTTGGTGGTAACTTTAAACACTTCCATTCACTTTATGATAAAAACGGCCTCAAAAGTATTTTGGTTGTTGTTTTGCAATTTTTTCCCATTGGCCTGAACCGAATGTCCAATTTCATGTTCAGACCCTCTCTATGTTCATCCATCTGAACATTTTTAAGGTCACATATTCATCCAAAACAGAGATTCCCAAATGGTGCGTCGTTTTAATGTTGTTGGGTCGTCGCAAGGTTCCTTCCACGCTTTGGACCAATTTGTTTCCACAACAACTTGCGTCACCTTTAAGATGTTGCACCCATAAAAAACGAATTAACGTATTTTGTAGGCGAATACGTCATTAGACGGTCAGCACCATATATGTCTCTAAAAAAGATCAAGTTTTTAGTGCGTGCTTTGTTATACCATTTTAAGAGAGATGTCACACTGTTTTATGTAAGATACGAACCACTGGTTTAAAATAAGATTTTTTTTAGTAACTTAGGCGAAAAGCTAATGCGTGCAGTGGTTGATTTATCCAGGCATCAAATTCCTGAACCACCCCCAAGTGAGGAACAAGCCGCAGCATTTGAACGTGGTGAAATCGTTGCCCGCGAAGACCTGAAGAGATTTCGGAAGGAATATCTTCAACCAATACAACTTCGGTAAACACGATAATTATCATTAAACATGTCATAATAATTACTTTCCAGAATTAACATCAATTAACAGAAGAACACACAATATTTGTCAAGAAATATTTTATGGAAATCTCATGCTAAATTAAAATGTCTGATGTCGTTTTTTTATTGACTACCTTGTGTCTGCTAAAACTACCACTTTTATGCAAATAACGAGTCATTAATTGTGTTAGAAAAATAAACATTCACATAAGTAGACTACAAAAACAAGACTGTGCGTAAATTAAACTTTTTGGCAAACGTTTTTTTCCCATTCCAAAATATCACTTACAATTTTTTCACCTACGTTGACAACTGTGCGAAGTGAACATATGCGAACACAACTCAACCCTTCGTCCTTCTATTAACAGGGTAATGAACGTCCTCCGTCAGTGGCTCGAATACCATTGGTACGATTTCGAAAACGACCCAGACCTCTTGAAGCGCGTCCGCGATTTCGTTGCCAAGGGACGGGGCAAGAACATGCAGAAGTGGGCACGAACCATGTCGAAAATCATCGCCAAAAAGATGGATTGTGAGGACGACCCCCCAGTCCATTCGTTCCAGGAATACCCGCCGGTTGTGGAATGGCATTTAACTCACGAGGCTGAAAAGTTCGACATCATGACCTTGCATCCCGTTGAAATTGCAAGACAACTAACACTCCATGAGTTCTCCCTTTACCGGTAAGAAATACTGGTTGTAACTTTTACGTAGCATTGTGTATGACGTAATAATCACATTATAATACAGAATTAGACTTAAAAATATCAAGTTGTCGTGCCTTTTTCGCCATTTCAGCAGTTGTGATTAGTTGCCAATAGTAATACGATACAGAACAATTTATACAGCGCTATCGGCAAATTATGGAAACTTCCTTATTGCACAGCAACTTACACTGCTGTAGAAGGGCGTTACTATCGGCCATATATAAACCTGAAGTGTTTGTTTATCTTTCGGCCAGGAGCGGGAACTTCTCTCGATTCTGCGTACGCACACAGCACTAAACTATTTATAACCTTAACATTTCTATGGCTCGTGTGCGGTATGGTGAAAGTCAAGTGCGATATAAATATATTGTGTATGGTTGCAGTCAATGCGATTTGCCCTTGACGTGCTGGGAATTTTGATATTAAAATATATGTCCTATGTTTTAAATGCTAGAATGTCCGGAATTTTAGTGGGTGAGAAAGGATGTTCTTTGTATTTTAATATAACTTTAATATAAGCCTGAATACTTTCCGATTGTTAAAAGTTCTTATGCCACAAAAAAAGGTAATTAATAACAAATGCTTCAAGTAGGGATAAGGATTTTGACATATCATGTGGATTTAAAGCTATGCCATGTGATAATTGCATGAATTAGTGAAATATTTGTTATTAATTACCTTTTATTGTGGCATAAGAACTTTTAACGATCGGAAATTATTCAGACTTATATTAAAGTTCTGTGTTTTCTCTGTGAAAGTGATGATGTTTCGCAGAATGAAATAACCGATAAGCGGTTACTAACAACAGACATTTTTCTGGTATCAGTAATTGTGGCGTACTTGAAACATAACCGATTGTCAGTGAGGCAACGTACGAAAAGTTCATTAGTTGCAATGGCGTTTTTCTTGTCAAGTCCGAACAAGATGCAGAAATCATGCTCCCGGTGAGGTTTGAACCCTCGACCCTGGGCATACCCGGCCCAACGGTCTTCCTGCCGAGCTACAAGAGCTACCCTATCAAGTTTACAATAGCATACGCCGTCATATACTGTGGATCTTAGAGACAGTAGCGTTATGCGATGCTAGTTAAACGACAAACAGTTAACACAACGAGTATACGTAATTTTCCACATTAAATCTAAACTTTTTCAACTTCTGAGAGCCGACCAAGCAACGAAAGTGTACAACATATTGCCTATGCACTTTTACCGTTACGGGACACTAATTTCGGTGTACACAACTGTTCTAAATGTTTTCAACAGTAAAGTTCAACCATCCGAGCTTGTTGGGAGTGTTTGGACAAAAGCTGGCAAGGAAGAAAATTCGCCGAATCTGCTTCAGATGATTCACTTTTCAACGACCATTACAAGATGGGTTACCATATCCATACTTAAAGTAAGAGATGTTTGGTTGTTAACGTTCAACATTCGTCAGCATTTTTCAAATATTGACACCGGTAGTTTGTAACGTATGTGAATGATTTCAACTAAAATTAATAAAATAGTGGTTAGAATTACAAATTGTAAAATGCTCTTGCATTAAAAGGTAAATGAAACTGAAAGTAGGCGTTACGTCATAAACGAACAGTATTACGCTTAACATTTGTATGCAATTTCAAACCAACCAAGTTGTATCGGTAGTTTGAATTTAATATGAAGTGGCTTAAGTGAAACTGGATATTTGTATGTGGTTAGAACCTAAATTGAGGCACGAGAATCAAAAGTAAATATTTCATGAAATTACAAACATCTGGTCTCCACAATATACAGTATTTCTAAACCCTTGTTTTTATTCGAAATAGTAAACCGATTGATAGCAGTGTTACGTCATAAACATTCTTACAGATGAAAAACATCGAGGAGCGGACGGCGGTGATGAGTCGCACCATAGAAATCATGCAGGTACTCAAGGGACTGAACAACTTCACTGGTTTGCTGGAATTTGTCGCAGCGTTCAATGCGTCGGCCATACACAGACTAAACCATACCAAACAGGTGAATGTGATGGCATTTTCTGTTTTAACTGCTCAGGAATATTGCTTCGGTATGTGTTGTCACGTGTATCTATCCCAGAATTTGCTGGCTATATTTCCATTATATACAGTTTAATGACAATTTATGCTGAGTTACACTCTTATACATATATTTTGCCCTTATATATAACCTAATTTTTCCGACTTATATGTGTACAGTTTTAATGCCAAATCATATTGACATACATATTGTGATGATTACGTTACAGTTTTCATCAATAAGTTTACTCAATTAGTTTAAATAAGCAAGCGTAATTTATCATGTGTTTGATGTTCAGCGACTGTCAGATCGCCTGGTTGAGGTTTTGAACGAATGCATGGATTTGTGCGAATCAAGATTGAAGAAAGTTCTCGATAAACTAAGGTCATGTGACCCGCCCTGCGTTCCGTTTGTTGGTGAGGTCACAAGTCCGATTGTTCTGTATATAATGCGATCTGATATTACTTGTTAAATAGGCATGAATTTGCCAAGCTATTTATGGGTAGCAGTATGTAAATTTCAAAGCCACAATGACCGACAGTTGATAATCTTGGTGAGAAATTAAAAAGAGCGTTTTAAAATGTTTTTATTTCAAATATTTTTTGTTTCTCCTGATATTAAGAAACCGTTTCTAATCCACAGGATCTTTCCTCACCAACATCTTAAAAACTGAAGAGGGAAATCCCCATTTTTTACCGAATTATCCCGAACAGTTGGAATTGATCAACTTCGGAAAAAGGTACCTTGGTGTCTTGGTTTATACAAAGCGTTATTAGGATAATTGCTTCCATTCATGTAACCTTTGTTTAAAAAACAAGAATGCTAAAATCAATAGTAACGATAAATTTGAACACTTGTTATCTTACAAAGTCGTCATTACTTAGAGCAAATTTGATAGTGCCCCAAATTTTTTGATAGCAGAGAGGTGTTCACCAAAATTTTTTGATCGCAGTATCCTGCAAGGTTATTTAAGTTGACCAGTTGAATTCCAAAAACATGAAATAACCCGAAACGTATTTTTTTAAATTACGACTTTTTTCCATTTTGGTTAATTCTCATGCGTTTTCCAAAGACGTAACCGACATATTGAGCTGTTTTTTGCCTAAAACTAGATGTAGGCCATGCTGGAATGTTTCACTTTGAGAGTAGCTCCTCCAGAGAGTATATTATGCTTTAAAACCCTACGAGTGATATATTGTTGGTTGAAAGTTGGTTGCGACCATTTGACCAACAACCAATAAACCATATTAAAAGATGTCAACTCTATTGTGTGTTACAGGCGCATGGTGGCAAGTATTATGTTGGACATTCAACAATATCAGAACCAACCTTACAACTTCCAACCAGTTAACGAAGTTCAACATTACCTGACCCATCTAAACCCGATGGGTGAGATGAGCGAAAAGGAATTTCGTGAACACGTTTACAATCTTTCATTAGAGGTGGAACCGCGTCAACAACCGAAAGCGGCTGCTTTTGTAAGTTTCAGTTTAGCAGTTAAGTGTTTTGTTAAATACATGAAAAGTTCTGTCAGTTTTAAAATTCTGTACATTTTTGAGCGGAAACAAAAAAAGCCTGTATGAGTTCGAAACGTTTACTAGCAATATGATCAACAGTATTCTAGCTTTGGCTTTTCTACTTCAACAAAAAAAGTGTTTCACAAAATTAATCAAGGGTTTCAAACTTCCCAGCCAAAAACCTTTCAAATTTTTGTCGTTGTGTAAATTGATTGAATCCTAAAGTGTTTCATGCAACCGCACAACAGCAGATCGTTTGAACCCTTTGTTGTTTTTTCTGTTTTTCGCCCCTTACCCTAATGGACTTGTGGTATACAAAAGATATAATGTACATTTCGGGACGGAAAAAACGTCAGAGAAAATAAAGTGTTTCATCAAATTAAAGCAAAGTTTCACTGACCACCTAAAATCATTTAAAACAGCTTTAAGGTGAAAATCGATTTGTTTTCAGTTGTTTTTGCACGTTTTTCCTCGCATACCTAACTAGACTTCTAATGTTAAACAAGCGTTAAAGTTGTTGATCGTTTTGCAGCCCAGAACGGTCACGGACAAAGAAATCAAGTCGCCTGGAATTACTTTGAGCAACAAGAAAAACAACAAGCTCGGTTTGCACAGAGAGGAGTCCCGGATGTCGCTGATGGAACGAAGAAATTCCGTCCCCGAAGAGGAACCCGCCCCAGCAACCCCAGAAGGACCCAAAACGCCAGTTGAGGAGGACCCACCGCCCCCTCCAAGGCCCCCGAGGGAACCAGTTCCACTAGAGTCTGCCCCACCGAGGATAGGACCTGTGTTTACGTTTAAAACCGAAAAGTTGCTCAAAAAGGGGGCTTCGGTTGACTTTACGGGAACAATGCCCCCTCCTTTACCACCGAAAGATTACGCCCCGTTAAGACAAGTTCCTCACCAACCTGAAGTGGGACATTTCCACAATGTGGAACGTTTTCCTTTTCACAACCCCTACCCCAGCGCGTTTATTTACCCCACCGATCCCCCGGAACCCCAATTTACCCCTGAACCCGTTCCAGAACCCCCTAACCACGCGTTTTCCCAGTCTGCCCCGCGGTCTGCAAACTACGGCGGTTTTGCTCCCCTAGAAAGCGGCCCGCCTCCCCCTGTGCCCCCTAGGGATCCTCCGGTGGTTCCCCCGCGAGACCCGCCCCCTGTATCGATGCCCTACGACAGCTACCCGGGAATACGATATGTACCCGACCCCACGCGGTTTACAACCCCTGGGGGAACTCCCCGCTTAACCCCCGGGCCAGACCAACCACCCCCGGTGCCGAGACGTAACCCGGCCCCTCCCTAATATGACGTCATAAACACGGTACTGACATTCTACAATTTCTTCGCACCATTTACGCTGTTGTATCGCTAATGAAATTTTTTTGTGTGAAATCCGTCGTCGCTTTTTTGTTTTTTCTTACCGCGTGCTTTGCTATTATCCCTACTTCTTGGTTTGGCGAATTAAAACTTATGAACGTCGTGCAATTTAAAACGCCGTCCCACTTATGTTGTTCGGCAACCTATGCCCTCGAAAGAAAACAGATGAGCAGATGCGAGGACCTTTTGATATTGAGATCACATGACATTCTCAGCAGTGGGGGGTTCTAATATTTTAGCATCCGGTTCTCTTACCAGCAGTATGTCATATAGTAATCTCGGAAATACAGTGCTTTAAGTGACAGCAGGTTTGCGCTGGTCATTAAATTCCAAGAACCACGAACCGGCTGAATCCCACCACTGATTATCCAGCACCGGTATAAATCTTTTAGTTTTAAAGACGACCTTTCCCTCATAGAAATGTGCTACAGAATCTCGAACCACCATCATTTTGGATGCATTACGTAAATGGATGATTTGGTGGGAAGTTGTTTCTTCGGGTTTTAGCAAGTGCCTGTATCTAAAACATGCTGATTTTAATTACGCAACACGTGGAATTTTCTGAGACCTGTTCTAATTCAAAGCAGGTAAACTGTGGTCTGATCAGTTTGTTGGCAAATATTAGGAATTATTTTGGGCCACGTGAATGATGGAAATTAAATACATACACGAAGAATTGATAAAATACAATATAAGCCTGCGGTATAAAACAATGAAAACTGTTTGGGAATTCATCTGATTGTTGGTAGGTCCAACCGGTAAAACAAACGTGGCGAATATAAATGAAAACGATTCGTTTCTTAAAACTGTAAACGCAGGACGGAAAATTGAAAATTGTTCGGTATGTGACAGTGTGTATAAAACAAATGCAAATATATGGTATCTGGCAAGATACTGGAAATGAAGAACAGGTAGATAACTATGATGCGGCTGTAAACTGTACAGTAGAGGACAAAAAACTTGAGAGTAAGGAAAAATTGCACCATTTCATTTGGTGAAGAAGCACATACCAACTAAAACGCAAAATTCACGCATGTTTTCAGATTGGGGGAGATTAGATCGACATTGCAACGGATGAATTTTTGTGCAGATGTGGTAACAATAAACGTACAAAAAACGCAAACCCACATTTGCTATATCTCCGTGCCAGAGCAGCATGCTGCTAGCTCGCTTGAAAGATCCTTTAAATAAAGGCTTAATCGGCGATATCGTTAAAAGCGATTAACGCCTCCTCTTCCGCTCGCTCTTCTGCTTCCAGCGGCGACGCTATTGGATTAGGAGTAACGGCTTCATCTGCAGGAGCGCCAGAGAGATCCTCGTGGAATGCGGTTGAGTCGTAAGCTGGGTTCATCATCCCAAATCCTGGCACAGGATCGTCGAATGCGTCTTCGCTCTTGCTGCTCGCGAGACGAGACCTCTCCTGTCATTCAAGTTATTTTTAACCACTTTACGCATCAGGGGGTTCCTAATCAGGATTCGTTTCTATAGGGAGTAGGTGGAGACTGAATCGTTGTATTATAGGGTTAGCTGCATAAACACTCCTCTATCAGAAAAAGTTCTACAACTGCTGGTTGGGTTGCCGACGAGAAAATGGTTCAAATTCATGAACTTATTGATGGCTGTCAAGTTCAATAGTTGCTCAAACGCATGTCAACAGCTCACACAACTTTAAACAAAACGAACATGAACAACTGTAAAAAACTCGGTGTACTTACAGATAACGGCCTGAAGACGAACGTATTCCTGCTTTTCTTCCAATAAACCAGAATCACAACGATAAGCACACAGAGCACAATGCCGACAGACACTCCAACTTTCACCCCGTTACCCGACGATGGAGCCGGGGCATTTTTTGACGGGGTTTTGGAGGTTTTCTTAGATGCAGATGGGTTTGTAACGTTGGGTAAAACGGATGAGGTCTGCGTTGAAAGACCTCCCCCATCAATCGGTTTGTTAGTGTTCGGAGTAGGTTTCTGGGGCGCTTTGGTTTTAGCCGTTTTACTCGGGGATACAGCAGGCGATGCAACTGCAAGAAAATGTAACGTGGCCGTTGGTAAAAATTTTAAACTTGTGATGTTGGAGAATTTAAATACGCCTTTCCAGTTTATCCTATTGTTATGGGCAGGAGCCATATGTCGATGCAAGGACTTTTTATGAGTTTTTTTTATCCCTAGACTGATAATGGGCCATAGTACCTCGCACCGGGTGCACCCCCGACTTATCGTAGGGCTTGGTAGTGGCCAAATGTGCGTGCAACTCATGACAAAATTTAAGCCAAATGATGAAGCAAACAAGGAAAAGTTAATGCGCATAACGACAATTGACTTTTTTCTCAAAGTTATCTTTTATTGCAAAAATCTACCAAGAAACCAAGTCTTTGTTGCCCATAAGAACTGTTTGGCAATTCCAGTGCTTACTCAAACACACATTAACAAATAGTTTCCACTCAAATAGGACGAAAACAAATCCTTGTAAAAAAGCGATTCACCTGTTGAAGTGCTCGTTGAAATCTTCTGTGGCTTTGCCGGCAAAATCGCCTCAACCGTGTGAATCACCCCGTTGGTAGCAAAGATGTCAGGCCTGGTAATTTTGACCCCGCTAATATAGAGATCGTTTCCAAGTAACTGGAGTGGCATCGGAGCTTGCGAGTCGGTCACGACAAGCCGAAGATCGCGAAGGTCATATGAAGTGTATGAATGACCTTGGAAAAAGAGTATGGGTCAATGTTGGGGTGTATTGATAAGTCATTTGTCAAAGTAAGTCCACTTTACCAAATTTTTGAATACCACAGTTTTGTCATTTTACCAAACTTTAAAAAACGGTGACTATTTCTAACCAAAAAGTAGTGACAATATTTCGGTTAACCATTGTAAAATTAACACGTTACGGCAATAAAATATTGCGGAAAAGTTTGTCGAAACAAATAACTTTTTTTGTTACGGAACCATTAAAAAAATAATCAATTCCTTTCAATATTTTCAATTACAATAAAACGCCTACATACGATGTCCTTGTACTTACCTGTAATTACGTGACGTTTTAAAACCCTATACCTCAGCCTTTTGAAAGACAAGGCTTTGTCCTCCGGAACGAATAAAGTTATATTGGGGGCGTTTCTTAGTTTAAACATCAGCTGCATGTTTCCGCTTCGGATAATCTGAAAATATATGGCGGATTGCTCGCAACATTTATCAACTATGTATGGATTATATGAAAGGGCAGTTAAATGTCTTAGCGTATAGGGACGTTTTAAACGCAATGAGTCTGTTAACTAATTACAGTATGTCAAAATGTTGAAGACTTACAGTTTAATTACATTGAAACTATATTGGATTATGACCTCTTGGATTTCAAATATTCAGCTCTATAGTTGTAACTATGGCACATCTGCTAGGGGTTGCCCATCCGTGCTATTTAGCTCAAGGGGTCATTTTTTAGTAAGGTCTGAAAATGTCATGTCTATCAGGTTATTTATGTCGGGTTAGTTTTGCAGCGATGTGCACCCTTGCTTAACTTCTACCCAAGAAAACAACAATTGTAGAATATTATAACACCTCACCATGTGGTAGAATTTTCCCATCCCATAATCTGCTTGACTCAGTACTTGGAATACATTTCCGTTGCAAGTAAGTCCATCCCCTGGACATAAATACGATTGGTGAATACACAATATTTCCTACATAAGATTTTAAATTAATTTTTTTTAGATCGGATTTTGAAGTGCTTTGGAATTAAAAAGCCGTACTTGGAAGTTCTTGGAAACTGCCCCAATGTCAAATATAAATCGGCCTTGGTGTTGCATGGACTTACCAACGTAACCCTTTTTGCAGGTACAATTCACTTTGGCAGTCTGCTGCAAAATAGTCTGTGGCAGATCCACGCAATTTGCATTCTGTGAGCACCCTCCATTCTTCACCGCGCATCGCCTGTTTTCCTGCTGCGACCACTGGGTGTCCACTTCGCAACGGTCCACCCCGTTGCCACGGTAACCGGGTAGGCACTCGCATCGAGTCTGGCCGGGTCCGGCATAAACGCACCTGGCCAGTGAGTGGCAATTGGGCGGGTTGGCCACGTCATTACACGGATCAGTGCCCTCGCACACGAATCCGTCGCCTGGAAAAAGAACATTTTTCTTTGTCTGAATGTTGAAAGACCGAAAGCTGGAAGATATAACATAAACATCGAATACAACCAAAAATTTTGAAATTAAATTACAAACTTGACTGAAAGGTACCACAAAGTGCAAATTTGTGTGCTTGCTAATGTAAAAGCAAACATAGTGCAACAGTCAACAGCTGCACTGATGAGACCTTACAGTTTGAAACAGTGCGTGTATACAACCTGTCTGCAGCTCTTTTTTGCAGATGAATTTTTAAAAAATACATGATTTCTTGTGGGCGACTTACCAACGTATGGAGGTGCGCATGTGCACGTGACCTTCATGTTGTTTTGTTGACATCTAGCATGACGTGAACAACCTCCGTTTGGTTTCTCCTGGCAGAGGTCGAGCAGTTCGCATATTTCCGTTCCCGACCCGACGTATCCTGGTCGACAAATGCAAACCCCGTCCTCCACGCACACAGCGTTCGACACACAGGGTGTTGTGCAGTTTGATGGATGGACAAGTTTCTTTGCAAACAGGGGCATGGTCAAACCATTAAAATTTATTGAAAGAAATTTGTTTATTGTACGGCCACACGGATTTAAATGTGCGATAATTCTTCACAAAAGATTTTAAGACAAAATTTTGTTCGAAGTATGCTGGTTTTGGTTTTGGTCAATCTTGATTTGTGTAAACGAAAATAGGCTTGGGTTTCATGTTAATAAAATCTGCATTACTTTGTTTTGTTTTTTTTCGCAAACTTTAAAATTTTCCAAAAAAAGACAATGGAAATAAAAGGACAAAGGATTTTTCGCAAAATTATCATTTTTTATCCACACTCTGCATCCACTCTGCATCAAAATTAGAACACCACTCTGCATGGATCTATATACCTTATCGCAAATATCTCCTGTATATCCTTCATCACAGAAGCAACTTCCGTCTCCTCGCAATCCTTCAGTACACGTCCCATGTAACGAACACTTGCACGGTTCGCACTGGAATCCAAAACTGTACAACAACGGAAAAATACATTGAACAAACACGCAAGAACAACCTTATCACCTATGGAAAATTTAACATATTAATATCCAGTGTATGACCGGTAGATACAACACGTCATATGTTTCGTTAAAACAGTATTGTTCATAGTAAAACTCCACCATAAGTAAAGGTATGGCGTAACGTATTTGTATGTAGATTATTAGGCTTACAAGCTTTGCAGCCCAGACATGCCTGTAAACTTAATGATCTCGATACGATAGCTGTGATCGCCAAGTAAGGACCTGCGCAGTGGAGCGATTTGCCAATCATACCATTGCATGAAACATTACTGTGATATTTGTAAGTACATGGGTTATCAAGCTGGCGTATTTATCGAGTCGACAAGATTTTTCCAAACAATATTATGTTTATGTTTACAGATCATTTGGCCATTCAGCAGATTTTGTTTGCACCGATATTAGACATTTCATGACGTTTTGTCCCGATGTAAGAAAAACTCACCGTCCCGTTTCGCATTTTTCGCACGCGTAACCTTCGTATCCGGGATCACAAGTACATTTTCCTGTTCCGTTAATTCCGTCGTTGCATTGACCGTTGTGACTGCAAGCGTTATCAACTCCGCCTGAACAAAATTTGATTTTCAACAAACATTTGAAAACTGCGTACCGCGGGGCGAAATCTGGGCTATTAGATCTTTCAATCTGAGCCACTTGGTATAAATCAGTGTAACTTGTTGCACATTGCCTTTGGTTTTCAGTTACATGGATTAAGAGTTATTTATCTTAATTAGGCCGTTTATAACCTTAAATATGAGCAAATTGTCCAGCACTTTTACGCATGTGGACCATAGAAAATGGTTAAGAACTGGTTCATATTCTGCCTTTGTTGTTAAATTGACATGGACTTGGTGAAAATAGTTTGAAGCAGTTTTCGAGTTAGCAAAAAGCCGAAAAAAGTATTTTCGTCGAAAAGGAAACTGCGTTGCTTCCACACAGCTTGTATGAGATTTAGACAACAAGGTAAAACCCTGGCTAAAGGGTCTACTTTTTTGTAGTACGCATAAAATCACAGTGCAGTGTGACGCTCCTTGGTTATAAATAGTGACGTACCTGGACATGGATGGCAATCCTTGGCATAGAAATCGTCGCAACACTTCTTTGTGACGCTGTAAGTTGTACAGATCGATTTACACCCAGAAAATCGTCGGACTCCATTCGGGCTTTTAAGCTGCACAGCATGATTGTCATGAATATGTAAGTTTCATAACACCATACCCACAGTCATACCGGGCATATGTTTAAGTTACAATGTCACCATTCAGGCAGTATCAGCTCAGCGTCATAAAAAAAACGTTTTTTGCAACATTGGTAAACACGTAGCTTACCGCGGTACACTGCACTCCACTCTTCACACCAATCTTCACCATCCCCGTCGGGCATCCCATCACACTGTGACAAAACGTACAACCCGATAACATTGTGACGTTTTTGTTGACGTCACAGCGACCGCCGACGGAGGATGGGGTAAGTACCTACAATGAAAACAGATGTTTTTGCATGTTAACGTTTTTAGGACAAATGTACCGATTGTTAGGCCAACCTGCCATAATATGCATTATCCATTGCAAGGGTCGAAGCAATGAGGTGAGGTAACTTACCTTATCAATGACGTAAAGAGCCGAGGACATGACAAGATCGGCAGAGTAGAGTTTGCGTGCCAGAAAGCGAACTATTCTGGCTTCACCGCCGTTAATGCGCAATGATCCTGTCTTGTCGGCCGAACAACCCATGGTAACACTGGAATGGACGTTATACAGTAAATGAATTGAGCAGATATTACAGAAATATGTTTTTAGATGTAGTTAAACATTGTGAGGATATAATTTGTTTTTTTCTCTCTCGTAAATCTTAAACACGCGAGAAATGTAAGTGTTTCTTCCATCCCATATAAAATTCGTGAGAAATATTTCAAAAATTGTTTAAGTTCGTAACGTTTACAACACAGATTTCTTAACTTCACACGGAATGTGAAAGGATTTTAACCACTTACTCCGAACCCTGCATTGTTGTTAACTCCTGTTTTGATGACGAGGCGTCGCTAGGTGAAAGAAAACTTTGTCTAACCAGGTGGTATCTGAGGAATGGGAGACAGGTTTACGTTTTCGATACAAAAGAAGACGAATTTTAATAGGTATTCAAATGTTAAACAACGATACATTCTTACTGGCATCGCAAGATTAGCGGCTTCGTTGTGGTTGTATACAGAAGAGTATGACAGTGAATGACAACTCAGTGGCTTGTATACTTATTTTACAGTTAATAAGTTAATTTAATTCGATGTCAGCAAAAACAACACACAAGATGTAATCTTTTTCAAAAAAATATCATCCATACTTTGCGTATTCCATTGCTGCACTGTTGTCGTTTACCAGTTGTCTTTGCTTGTAAGTGGACAGGTTGTTAAATGCGTCATCGGTGGGAACGAATATCGTCCAACGACCGTGAACTTGCTGTCCAAGCAAGTTGAACATCCCAGAACGATTTAATAGCTACATAAATGATTGAAGTGAGGCAGGCTATATATATTCACGTATATGCACATAATGTTGTCTGTATAACCCTAAATAGTGTGACTGCACTGCCAGCAATGTCCACCGGGCTCCAAAAAGCCGAGACCTATTACTGTCGAAACGAGTAAGTTGCGCTGAAACCCGAAAAAACTATCCCTTAAACCAGTGGTTACCATATTACCAATATTAGTGTTTTTAGTGTTCAACTGTCTGTAGGGCTTTATAATTTTTTTACCAATATAACCCCACTATGTTGCCTTTCAGTAGTTGCACTGACGATAAAACGAATTAAGGTAAAGTGTAAGAGTGTAAGAGTGTCTAAAAAAGTTCAACACTGAAAAATTCCAGACCTATAATATCTCTAAAAAGGTCATGTTGTTCGGATGAGTGTGTCTCAAGTATGGAACCACGGCCTCGACGGTATTACCTTAGCAAACTCGTTAAAACCAAGATTCTTGAAAAGCATCGCATTGCTTGTGAATTGATTCCGTGACGAGTTGGATATAGGCGGGGGTGGTGCGATACTCTGGTTGATGTGGTAAGCAAAACCATTGGCAAAAACACGAGGCAATCCCAATCTGAAAAAGCCGAGGACACGCGGACTAAGTGTTAAACCGGAGTAAAGTAAGTTGGTTTGGTTAGATAGATAAAACGTGATAAAAATATTTAAAACAAAACTATCAAAAAAAGCGAAAGTCGATTATTAATACCAAAAAAATTCATAACTTTGTTTCGCCGTTTTGTTTTTCTATTTGAATAAAGTCGCTTTTTACATCATTTGTGTGAAGATGCCCACAGGGCAAAATATATTCCAGTTAGGCTGATCCTATGTTGTCAAAAGCCAGTGCTTTGTGTACATATTCGTTTCGGCACAAATACTTTCACAAACGATATGACAGCATCGGTCAAGGCGCCCGACGCCTGTACCAAGAAAAACCTGATCAGGATTTGTGGCCAGGATATCTAGGGTTCGAATCCCGGCGTAATAAAAAAAATTAATAAGAAACATAAATTTTACTTAATGACTCCGTTGAGGTAGATGGAGCCATCACGTGACTCTATATTGATGGGATTTCCAACCATGGACTTGACTCTGCCCGCTGTTTGCAAGTCGGAGATATTAAACTCCCCGCATCCGACAATGTGATTCAAATAAAACTGCAGACAATATTTATGGACAATTCGTTACTGACGCTGTCAGGTATGTTCAAAATGGAAAAATCTGTACTAGCCATACTATTGATTTAAAACCTTTTTGTGTTATATTTACGGTTGTAGCCACAAATAAACAATAATAATCACAAAATTTTTAATTGTTGTTGTAATTATTGGAATAAACATTTCGCAAAAAAATAAACTCACTTGGGTGTCATTGCGTGTATATCCACTGCTCTCATCCGACATATAATATGGCAGGAAGAGGGTCAAAGGACCGGGCGAGTCGAGCACAGAACGAACCATGCTTCCTTGAAGGAACCACGTCACTTGTCCGTCATTTAAATATTCTTGGTAAATTGAACCTAAAACGAGAAGTTCCAGGTATTCTTTTATAACCAGGTATTATTTTATCTTTTAAGGACGATCTTGCCGGCCAAATAACCTCTGTACGCAGCTCACAAATTCATATTGTTGGCTCTATGCTTATTTATATTTTACATTTGAAAACAGTTAAGTGAAAACCAGGCAACGACAACCACCCTCACTCGAAACAATGACCCAAATTCGTTGGGCACCAAAATAGGTGAAACCAACCAGTGAAAACAAGATGGAAACACTATTATGGCCAAGCAAAAGCTAAACCAATAGTGTCGCCAGGCCCCGTGTGACAATCAATCATATAAAGAAGCACGATCCTCTTACCAATGCATTTATTGATCCCGTCCCCAATGTAGTTTGCGTAACAGGTGCAAGTTCTCGTTCCTGGGCCGCTTTTGAGGCAAGTTGCGTAGGGATGGCAGCCACCGTTGTCTGTGAAACAAATGAACACCAAAAACGGAATTTAACAAATTAAATAAGGATTTTACGAGTTGTTTCATATTTTACACTAAATTATCCATATTCTTAGAATGAAGATACTGGCCCATACTATTGTCAACATTGTCAAGTATTCATTAATATCTTCTTCACTTTTCTGTTACCAACTTCGGTTTCAGCGCTACCGTATGTTGTATAATTCATTCGAAAAAAGGCACATTTGAGGTCCGACTAACCACAATAACCGATATATTTACTTGTTGTACACGGATCAACAGGTGCACACATCTTGCCATCTCCAGCATAGCCATCTTTGCACACACAGTGGTATTGGTTTGGGCCTGTATGGTGACACAGACCGTGGTCTTTGTCGCAATCCGTTGTATTTCCCTGGCATGGATTGATCGCATAGCAGTAAGTTCCGTCGCCTTGAAATCCACTTTTGCACTTGCACGCATACTGATCGGGCCCGCGGTGTCTGATAAACAGTTAAAGGGTTGTGTGAAAACAATGCAGTACATATCGAAATATCTTCCATAATATTCGTTATTTACGGATGTATTCTCTAAATCTTCAATTAAACAGCACCTAAATACAATAATTCCTGCAAGTAATCCTAAGTCGTTTGTTTGACGATGTTTATGGTATAAATATTTTGCCTGTATTTACAAGCATCATCGGTATCGCTAAAAACACAAACAACGCACAACATAAAAAAGAAAATATATTCTAAATATATATATATATATCATGAACATCGTCAAACTAACTACTTGTGATTACATGCAGGAATTGTTATACGATCTGTTTAGTCTTTGTTGGCCATAAAGACAACATTGGGATTCAAAGTACACAAAAAAAAAATAATGTATTTATGTGCGATTCACCCAAACAATGTAAGTGCTCAGGGATTATATACATTCGCGCTACAGTTAAACGATAATTTCAATTACTACAACCACAACAACTGTTTTGGCAACATATATTAATTAACATCTCGGTAGTTGAAATAAATGTTCGCAAGCACAGCAGCCAAGGCATTGTGGCCTAACTGGATCAGCCACATTTTCCCGACAAGTTGGAATGAGATCGGAAAAATCAAGCTTTCGGTGAGGTTTGAACTCGCGACCCTTTGGCTTACCAGGCCAATCGTCTACCGACAGAGCTCAGTGGTGAAACGAGTAAAATGTGACCAAGGTATAAGATAAACGTCACAAATACGATCTCATTCCAAATGCCAGGGAAAATGTGGCCGATCCAGCTTGACTACAAGGCCAGAAAAATTTACAATAAACGATTAGAAGACTCAAACACAGTTATGACGGTAGTTCCAGTTTATCGATAAATCTGACGAACCGGGATCAACTTTTTAGAAAATTATACTTACACGCAAGATGCATACTTATGACAGCGATCAAAATCTTTCCTGAGACAGGGGTTGATGGGAGTGCAGCTCGTACCATCTCCAGAGAAGCCACCCGCACATACGCACTTGGGTGACGGAATGCTCATCGTACAAATTGCACTGGAGTCACAAGCGCTGTTGCAGGCGTCCGAAGTTGGGACTGGTTGGTCGCATCTAGGCCCGGTGAACCCTGAGTATTTGTAAACACTAAAATTGGTTGTAGAAGTAACTAAGCTTGTTTATAACTAGTTTTCATTGCTTGCATGTAATTTACGAGTAATTTTAAATGTTTGTGTGGAATTTACGGGTAATTTTTAAAGCTTATTTGGAATTCGCAAATTTGAAATGTTTTTAGATTAGCGTTGGTTTGATACATTTTGCTGATATGGTATCAAAGCACAGATCATAGTGCAAGGACACAACTCACATCATAATTCTACGTTAAAATACCTCGTGCGCAAATACACTTTCCAGTGCCCTTCATTCCGCTGTCGCAAGTTCCATTAACACATGAACATTTCGATCCGCAATCAGCACCGAAAAGACCGGGAGCGCAATCGTCGCACGCAAGACCCGAAAACTTGGCGTTAGTGCATGAGCAAGTGCCTGCAACACAGTGGAAGAAAATTCCTTGGTCACGGGCAGTTTGGGAAAGTTTGAAAGATCTGGTTTTTGAACTCGAAAACATTTCTCATGGAAACGTAAAAGTGTCTTGGTATAAACTGTCGTCATTATTACCATGCATCCACATAGCTTTGTCGCAGCTAAGGATGCGAATAGTATCACCCGAATTGCTCAGTCACAAGAATTGTACCAGAAACTATAGTAGTTAGCCACATAATTTAAGAATACAAAGCTTCGAAATCAAATAGTTGGCAACAAACGTCAATCTTGCAACAGACAAACGCTCTTTTCTGTAAACAGCTGCTTGTTCAAGTGATCGAGAACCAAAAACACACACAACAAACTCACCGTTGCCTGAAATTCGGTCGAAGCAGGTTCCGTGTTTGAAGCAAGCGTTGCCAACGCCACCCGGACACGGCTCGCAGTCGTTGCCATAGAAACCGGAGCAACACTCGTCCGTGGTCGTCGTCACTTGGCAATATTTGCGACAACCGATTCCCGAACGCAAACTCGGGTGGCTTAAAAACCTCGCGAAGAGGCAGTGGCTGGTGCGGATCTATTGATAGACAAAAAATGTATTCGTCTTAAAACATACTAAACCGTTTGTTTTCATGGTAGGACTTTTGCAACACATGTTACATTTCGAGCATAAGGTCCCGGGCAAAGAAGATTTGCCTAACCCGGTGGTTCTTAAACTTTTTCGCGTATAATTCTACCAGGACGATTTATTTCTTGTTTACAATTTGTAGTCCCAGAAGGCAGAATTAATTAGTTACTTTCAAAATCTAAGTTTTTTGTTTAAATTGTTTCTTGGTGGAAAACTAACAACGACGCACCACCAGTGCTTTGTGACGCACGCAGTTTGGGAACCGGCTTAACGTATCCAAATTTCTCTCCAGTTCAACCAACTGAAATTACTCTGTTACTGACCATGGAGGCAGGCGATTCATCCGGGCAAGGAAAGTTGAGAAGACAAGGCAAGCACGGAGTTCTCAACAAGCGGGAGCGAGATTTTTCACATCGGCTCTTGAGTGGGGTCAAAGGTGAGTCGATAAACCCGTGCACAATCCCCTTCATTGTTCTCACGTCGGTTCGTGTCGTCTGCTTTCCATTCACAAACACCCCCCCGTGCATACGAGTGAGAGTTATCTGTGGAGATTTTGCAGAAACAAAATATTAATGAAACTTTCACCTCCCATTGCGACGGACTGCGGTCCTATGGTAGAGGGTGATTGTTTATCCGTGAGGAAATCGGCACCTTCACATGGGCGCCTGACTCGATAACTCTTTTGGTTTAATTTTTTGCGCAAAATGATACAAATAAGTTTTTTTTGCTACAGCCGTTTACAAAATTCAATTCAACCAGTCAAAGCACCAATTTCAATAAGTGTGCTTAGCACCTGGTAACCACTCCCAGCAAGCGTAGCCTCGTGTTGTCCGCTCTGTATGTCTTTAAGTCGGATTAGCTTCCCCACGATCACGTGATATTGCATCACACGTTGTGCGTCAGTTGAGAGATCAACAGGGCTACAGTACAGGAAAACAGTTCAGCTAAAATGTTGCATAGTGAGTTTTACTGTCAAGGAGTTGTATCTTGTTCTTAAGTTGTATATGAGATCAATTACTATGCCAATACAACAGACATGCTACAAGCATGCAATTGTTTAAAACTTGTACAAGTCTGCATAAAAAATTAGTTGAATTTGTTTCGCTTCGTCTATTGCATTTATCTAACCGGTAAATTCTGTACATGTGAACGATAGACTTGTTGACAAACTCACTTAAAGTTGTCATTAGACAAAGCAAATATGGTGTAGGGTTTGTCGGCTGCCGTGATGTTGTTTATTACTCCGGTGCTGTTAAGGGAACTTAAAAACACGCTGAAGATTGCCAGATCCGTACCAGTGGAGTTCTACAAAAGAAAAACACAATTCTCGTTTTTTTCTGCAGCGGACATCAACTCTACGACGAAAAAAGGTAAATTTAGCAACATTTTTATGGAAAATTACAAAAAAAAATACCTGAACTGCTTTCGTGAGTGACGTATGATTGTGAACTGCGTCACGGGGAGGAAGCAATACGTCATCGATGACGTGTACAACGCCGTTAAATATACGAAGATCTGGATTGATGATTTTCGCATAGTTGGAACCAAGGGTCGGAATCATCTCAGTATACGTTGTATTACTCCCTACATCCTAAACAAACCATAACTGTAGTTATATCGTAGTCATAATGATTAAATGTGTATGATGCAATCAGTGCTAGTTTGACACTGTTTAGAGTTTAAGCCTGAAATAACTCAACACATTATATGACGTCGTACACGTTTCTTGCCATAGGTTTTTAAAGGAGCGACCACCAAAGGCTAAAATCAATTTTTTGTCGCTAGTCATAACTATAAGTTGGTGTCGTCCAGCAAGCAAGACTCTTTCTTCAAGAAAAAACTTTTTTTTTGCAACACCAATTGTAGCGAATAATTGCAGGAGTCTATAAGCTCATAAAGCAGACTTTTGTTTGCAAAAAATAACCACACATAAACATATACCTGTTCTGTTACGCCCGAGGTTTGGTTTGTCACCGTGATGAAGGTGGTCGGCAGCAACGTATCAAGCTTCGTGTTTCCCTTTAGGAGATACGACGGAAGGGCTTTGTCTGCGCCCAATTATTATGAGTAAATACAGGAAACCAAGCACGAAATGTCATGACTGTGGCAATAAACGACATAGTACACAAAACATTTCTCTTGATGTTTTCTGCGACATGCAAACGCTAGAACGTTTCTAAGTCGTGGCACGAGCTCACCTCCAGTGACGACATGATGACGTATGAGGTCGGCAAGGTGATCGGAATTTATCCAGAACTGGTAATCTGCCGGGTTCATTGAGTTCCAGGCCAGGTTTCGTGGCAAGAAAACGGTGACGTGCGGAAAATTTCCAAGCTAGGTTTAGAAAGGTTGGTTTTTATACATCATGAACATTTAAGATTAGGGCGAAAGTTAATTGCGTATGAATATTTACCACGTTAAAATGGATCTGTAATTCTGAATAATAAGCTACTGAAACATGAATGAACCTAGCTGCTGAAATAGTGGAACCCTTAAAAGTTCCCGGATAATCTACAGAACTTATACGTATAGTGCAGTATAATTTTAAACATATCAACAGCAGCTTATAGGTGTTAGAGCGGTGAGCAATATACCGAATAAAACAGGGATTGGACACTGGGCATCGTCTCTGACCAATGCTTCAACAACGTAAGCTCCGGGTGTTCAGATATTTCGAGCAATATCGTTCCAACGCACTGTCTTCCATCCCCAACGTACGGTGAAATACATTTGCAATCATTCGTACCTGGTCCCGTGCTCGTGCATCTGAACAGAATTTACACGTAAGCAAAACGAAACATAATTGATATGGAAATAGGTGCAATTTATTACCGTAAACTGTTTTCATATTAAAACATCAATCATTTCATTGAGAGTTTAAGTGAAAAACATCATTTGCATTGAATTACAGACGGCGCTCGAAACAGATTTTCCAATCTTCTTTTAACGTTAAAAAAGTTAAAAAGTACAAAATAAGGCAAGCATTTTTATCAGGGTTTTAAGGTTTAACTGACAACCCATCAGTCGGACAAATAGTGAAAATTAAAACTTACGATGCTCTTGAATGACAGCCGCCCTGATTCTCCAAACAACTGTTAATCTCCGTACACACCAATCCACTCCCTCTGTAGCCATCGTTGCACGTGCAATCGTTGTAGCCAGGCTCAGTGAAAATGCAGGCGGCATGTTGATGACAGCGCCCTCTTGTACTTGAGTCACAAGGGTTTATTGCCGTACATGCGTAGCCGTCACCTGATAATGTTATTTTACGTGTAATCATTCTTATTTTTGCTAATCGTTGATGTTCCTTATTGAACAATAATTCAAAAGAGGATATTACCCTTGTCACAAAAACGTGTGAAAAACACTGGGATGTACAACCAACCAACAAAAGGCCCAACAATAAAACAATTTTACATAAAAATAAAACAAAGAAAGACAAAGGTGACACTAAAATATGATAAAATCGGCTTCTTCAACGATCATTACATGCTACAAAACGTGGTTTCAGCATGAAGCATGCAGCCCACCAACCAATTCGTTGATAGTTTAAACATGACAATGTAAAAGCAGCTCAGTTTCGTTACCTTCGTAATGTTCCTTGCACGTGCAACTCGTGTTCCCTTTGCCATAATACAAACACACTGCGTTGCGGTCGCACCCTCCCCTGTTGTCGCTGTCAGTGCATGGGTTAAACTCAATACAATTCAACCCATCACCCGTGTACCCCAAATCGCATGAACACCTGCACAGAGTAAATATATCATGTCGAGAGCCATGGAAAGGACATTGAAAAAGGCATTAAAGTATCAAGATGAGTGTAATGTCAACTTATAGATGGATAAGGATTACTTTTATTGCATATTAGCCATAACATATACATAAATTGCTCCAGCTTAAGTAAGTTAAATTCGATTCCCAGTGTTTCAGATCAAAAATACTTCTTGACAGAAACGTTCCTATCTACAACATAGCGCAGCAATGTTTTATACAATCGCATGATTGGCAAGATCATCCCGTTGCAATGCCTTGACTACCAAGCCTATAAACTTATAAAGTTGCCTGCAGTGGTCTCACCTTTCCACCGATCCAGTTTCGACACAGACAGCATGCTGATGGCAGGTAAGACCTCGGGCGCCACACGGTACAACTCGGCGGTCACAATTCTCACCGCCCCAACCATCAAGACAAGTTCCCGCAACACAAATTCCTCTGCTTTTAACCTGGTTGTCACACCCGCCATTCACGCAAGTACAATCTGTCATGGATTTACAGTAAAGTTCATGGGATTAGAGACAGGGTGCCTAAATACTATTTGTTTTTGTAAAATAAAAATGACTTTCTTAGAACCGCGCAGGCTTGGTTTTAATGAAAATTGCAGGATTATTGTCATGTTTCATCGAGTAATTCTACGTAAAAGTGAAGAGATTTTAGTTCCTCAAGTCAATGTTAATTTTATCGAAACAAGTATTAAAAATGAAGCAGCGATCTATTTAAGAAAGTTTTCAAACAATTTTCTCCGCACTCAAACTTACTGATGTCGCAACCTGGACCAAAGAGGTTCCTCCCAGTGCAGAAGGAACAGTCGGAACCGTTGAATCCTCGGTTGCAGGAGCAAACTCCAACCCCACTCATCCCATCGTCACATTGTCCATTCCCACCGCACTGCTCACCAACAGGGCCGGGGCAACTAATTATACGAAACACTTTTGTATGCATGTGGATTAGGAGCAATAAGGAAACAAAATCTCTCAGTTACCTTGCAGGTTGACACTAAAAACCCACAACCAATTGTATCGAGTGAAAAGTATCGAGTGTATAAATTATTTGGGAATAACTTCTCGATCACCGAAGGCAATACAACAAAGCAATAAACAAATAAATTAAATTTCACGACCATCCAATACCCACGTATAAGCGATAGAGCCAATAATGTTTTTTTTAAAGTGAGCTGTATACAGGGCTACTCTTTCCACCTGATAAGTCACATCAATGCAGCTATGGTGTAACTTACAACGATCTTGTCGGCTAAATTTCAGCTAAATTCCAATACCCACCTCTGGCAGTTAAGGCCGTAGTAACCTGTGCAACATACACTCGTCGAAATATTGACCAAACAAATCGCATGGCAACCAATCTTGTTGCCCACGGATGCACTGGAACCTGATCCCATCGATACTTCCCTTGAACAAAATTTCTACAAAATGGTTTTCATTGTTAGTTACGTAAGTAAGGCATCGGTTGTTGGGTAAACTATTTTTTTCGCATCACTGCACGTGAAAAACAGCATCTTTGTGTGATTATTTAATTATTTTTTAACCGGAAGCACACTTGTAAAATAAAAAATGTACTTCTTTACCATCAGTATCTATAGAAATAGGCTTAGGTGTGTAGGACTGCCAGTAAACAATATTTAACGTAAATAATAGTGTCTGATCCAGATTGGCTACAATGCCTTGGCTGCGAAGCCTGTGAACCTAATATATAAAGTGGTACGTTGTTTATGTACATGCTAAACAGAGTAGAAATACTACGTACCTTTGTGTTGTATATTCCGCCATCTGGGCATGTCAAAGTTGTGGTGCACGGTTGGCAAGGTCCTTGGGAAAGTACCTGATTTGTTCTGGTGCACCAGTTGTTGACGAGGGGCTTGATGAAGTCAGGAATAAGCACTTTGTCTATCATGTAGATATTACTTCCACCACTTATGGCAATGTCTGAGACAAGTATCTGCAAACAAAGTTGAATATTTGTCACAATTTAAGGTTGTTAAAATTACGCCGGAAGTGAAATTAATTTGCAAAACACTGTAACGGAATATTAACGCAAATAAAATCTGAACACCAAACACACAGTGTGTTTGTAATGACAAGGAAAATATGTATAAAGAATTCATTTTGTTATAAATCTTGCCTAAATTCAGCATCAGTCTCACCTTCGCCCCGTCACCAATCATTATCAATCCGCTTGATTCTGATACATTCACCAGTAGGGAGGCTGCGGAAGTTTCCAGTCGTGTAGCTCCCGCAAGTGTAGTACTCTCGTACGAACGTTGAACCACGTGGTGGCGCAAGAGCATGTCAAGTTTGTTTCGATTCTGAGAAAACACAAGAAAAACTGCATGAATCAAAATATTAGGATATAAATTTGATCAATAAAAACAATTTCTCTGACCATCTATTAAGGCTTAAATGCTTTTTAAGCTCCACAAAAATACAACAGCAAACCCTAAAATAATTTCCTAATCATTTTTCTTTGTCTTGTTGGTGAAATTTATATAATCTAACATCGAAATATAAAATATTTGTTTGAAATCCAACAGAAAACAAAATTTTACCAAATCATTGTTAAGCGATTTTATTTCGTCTGGCGACATGGCTGCAAATGCCCCGTTGCTCGGAACAAGAAGAGTAAACTGAAAAGTGGAGGCTCGGAACCAATTACTGGTGATGTAGCTTTTCTGCCAGATCTGGAGGAAGCTGGAGGCATCCGGAATCGATTGCAGGACTTGTAAAAGAGACATGGAAGAGCCATCGAATCCCTGAGTAAATAAAGCTGAAAGTTGGATATGAAAGCATTCAGCAAGAGGGTGACGCTAGGTCGATCATAACAGTTTGTACCACACTGAGAATTTTCCCAAAAAATGGACTTTTTTTGCTGGCTATTTTGTTTCAGAAACGTCTCAAAGTGCATACTTTTATCGTAGTAAATTTTCGTTTTTATTACTATGTTTTTTTAATTTTGATAACTTTTTAAGAAAATCTCCGGGCCATCCACAAAACGGTCCACAAAACGTAATTTTACGTTACATAGTAACATTCATGGAAATATGAACAGTGGTCACACAACAGCCAGTTTCGTTATTAACATCCGGAATCTCTCTCCATTGGGTTATTGCAACAACAACCATTGGTCTAAACTGTAAGTTTACGTCTAGAATGGAGTTAATTTGTAAAAAAGTAACAAAATCAAAATTATTTAAGGTCAAATTCTTTATCCGAGTTATACAGTGAAATTCACGCAGTAAAAATACTCCGATAGCAGGTATAAACAACAACTTACGGCAATGGGGAATGTTTCAGGTGGCTCCAGGACGGTGTCAATGACATAAAACACACCATTAGACGCCCACATGTTGGAAGCCAGCATCCCACCAGTCCTGTAAGAGTTGGCGAAGTTTAGTTGGGCAAAAACTCCCGTGGTTTCATCGTCTGGGTTTGGGTCAGGTCCGATTGGCTTCAGAGCTTTTATGGAAAACTTTGAACCGAGAAGAGGATACAAAGATTTGGCGCTCTCGGCCTGAAAGTCCACAATCACTTGTGCAGGTACAATGTGGGCTCTAAATATAAGTGATGAGTAACTGTACATTTGATTTGGTAAATAATGATGGCACATGTGCAAATTCAGAAAATAAAACACTTAATTTTGAAGAGTTTTTTGTGTCAATACGTGTTACGATTTTAAATTTATCCGTATGTTATGATTTCGAATTACTGAAACGACATTAAATGCACAGAAAGCAAAACACATGACGTACATTTACTTTTGCAAGCGTTCTATGAATATGAAATGTTTCAACTGATCTGTTTAGTTTCAAAAATATCCTCAAAATAACGTTGGAAATTTGGACAGCTGGCAATATATTCCAAATTTGAAAATACCTTGCTCGGGCTTTCCACAATTCAGAGGCGTTGGGCTGACCAAGTTCAGGTCCAAACGCGCTGTCTTGTGGTGCCAACAACGTGTAGGATATCAAGGAGAAGAACAGGTCGGTAAAGTAGGTGCTTTGAAACATGGCTATTGCAGTGTTCAACTGGTTGGCAAAGGGACCACTTTCATTGGCCTTTTGCATCTCGGTGAAAACGTCGCTATAGCAATGGAGGCCGACGTTAATGTATCCCACTGGACACTATAAAAGGGTAGCATCTTTACGTTTGTATACAAGGAATGCAATCTTTTTCAAGAGACAAATTTTGGATTACATATTCAAAACGAGTATGTATATAGCAGCTGTGTGCAAATACAACAAAGACGTGTCTTTTCTCAGATTTCTGATCTTCTGATGTGTTTGGCAATTGTAAAATGGCTGACAAAACCGAAAAGGGTGCTTGCTGACAAACACAAAATAATGCAATATTTTTAGTGAATGTTTTGGGACTTATATAAGCTCACTTTACAAGATACGGAAATGAAGTTGTTGTTATCCACAGTGGTGCAGTTCGCGTTCGCGTCGCAAGTTGTGTTCGAAGTAAGACCGCAAACATCAACAATAGAACAACCAGAGGAAGTCAGGTTCTGGTAGCCTGGCTTGCACAGACATTCCGACTGCAACGAATGTAAATGTGCGACGATTTAACCGAGCGCAATATAACTTGTACACGTGAAAATTTATGCGACTCGATACAAACCTAAGGTACGGTGATTTTTTGCTAAAGCTATAGTGCTTCCATACATACCTTTGTATGGTTTTAGCAGGGCTATTTTTTGGTAGGGATTTTACAGGTTATTGTGAAACGCTATTTTTCACGCTATAGCGAAACAAGCAAATCGGCAGAACCGGCAAAAAAGGTGTCCTGCGCCACATACTTGACCGGGTCCAGTGTAATTACAGGTGGTTGTGTTGAGGCATCCCCCGTTGTTCGTCTGGCATGGATCTATCGGTCCACACCATTTCCCGTCGCCCGAGTAACCGGGGTTGCAGTTGCACGAATACTTGGCTGCAACGTTACATAGGAATTAGTGCAAATGTCCAAATTCGATTCCCGTGTTCACCAAATAGCAAAGCGAAATGTCACATACAAATTTGTACAGTAAAAAAGTTTGCTTATGGAGTTAAAATTGTACTTCACTATGTGTGGAGAAGAAATATTGCCCAGCATGCAGAAGCATAAGAGTCAAAATGACCAGAGGATCGATCTGTAAGGTCTCATTAGTGCAACTGGTGACTTTGGCTCTGGTTTAGCTGGTAAACTAGCCACCTGCAGCTATAGTACAGAGTCACAGTCACCATGTACAGGACGTTACACAAAGAAAAAGAGTGCACTTCCCGCAGCTAATTGGCCATATATTTTACAATTTTCAAAGTTTAGAACCCCTCTTTGGGTGCCTACGTATAAACTAGATCCTGCCAAAATATCCAAACTAATGTTTTTTTTACCAGAACAGCAGCATCGCATACCTGGGCCAGTGTGGGAGCAGTTCGCGTAAGGTGAACAGATTACGGCGCTGTCTTCGCACGGGTTGATGGGTTCACATTGATCTCCATCGTAGCCAGGGTTGCACGGACACTGAATTTGTCCATCGATGTTAAGGCAACGTGAGTTGGCTGGACAGTTTCGAGTGGCGCAGTCAGCCAACACTAAAATTAATAAACATAAATTTTATATGACAATACTTATACCGTCATGAATGTAGAACGACCAAGACTGACCCAAAAACATTTAAAAAGTCTATTACAATGATATAGATTATATTTGAACAAAACATTTTTCACATTCTTGTATGGTTATGTCTCTTGCTATGAACTAACTGATGATGCCCAAGGGGCGAAATATATATTCTTAAAACAGACAGACAGATCCTGTTTTTAAAGCTAGTGCTTTGCGTGCATATTCTCATTACGGAATGTATAAGTGATCGCAAGGTCAGCATCTGCAATCTGTCGTTAAGTTCCCAATTTTTCAACAGTTGAAGTCATATACGATGACGCAATACGCAATTTTGTTATAACCCACCAACGCTGCACAAAGCACCACCATATCCACTTTCACACGAACAAGAACCAGGTCTTCCAACACCACTGTCACATCTACCGTGGACGCACGAGCAATCTGTTAAAAAATGAGAAGTTATATAGAAAAAGTATGTGGGAAACTTCTGGGGCTGCTGCTGCAACAGATTCTAATAAACATTGCAGCCAGTAATATGAATTCTGTAAGCTGCATGGCCACTGTTTCCACCTATATGGTCTCTGCTGCACTGATGGAACCTTATAGGTCGAACCAGTGGCCATCTGTATGCAGCCCACAGAAGATGGTACATACGTTTATACAAACATGTGCTTCAAAGGTAAATAAGTCGACAGATAAACAATGGCGAGTAAACTGACTTTGTTCGCAGTTGGGTCCGTATTGATTTTCTAGTTTGCAAAGTTCGCAGGTCGATCCGGCTACATTTCCTCGGCACTTGCACGTTCCGTTGCCCGCCATCATGTCACTGCATATTCCCCGACCAGCGCATATCTGACCTCTCCGATCCTTCGGACACGCTAGGAAATAAATATTCAAAGGTGACGAAATCATGTGCTTTAATTAATTTAATGCAAATCTAAACAGCGATCTCCATTGTGAAATAAATTCTTGCTATAAATTGACACACAAATAGTCACCTGTGGGCATTATTACATGGTATTGTTGTTTACGTAACGCATATGTTCAAAGAATATACTGTTCCTCAATATTTCATTTCATAGCCTACGTAAAGAACTAAGGTTTCTTGTTTTAACAAATAACCAGATATTTAGTTGCACGCAAATTGTGTTTCACGTAAAGTGAACCCGTTCTAGATTAATAATATTCAAGTTTTTGTGCAGACACTTGCGTATGATTATAAAAATATCTATTTATAGCTGTGAGAAAGGATATCGATATTAAATTCGGAAATGAAAGTTTCTACAAACCTTGACAGTCTTGCCCCCAATATCCATCACAGCATTCCGTTTTTTTGATGATGCGAATACAGGTGTGATGGCAACCCCTGGCTGGTCGTGTGCTCGAACCGGCTTGAATTCTATACCTTCATGTGCAATTTATGTGCATAAAAATCTTACAAAGACTGTTTCAAAACAAACAGTCATTCATTTGAATATACACGTTGAAAAAGTATTGAAACATTGAGGTGACAGACCCACAAAATGTGCGTACATATATAAGTATACGTCTAACACTAACATATGCAATTAAAACACACAAGAGCGGTTTTGAACGGTTAACAGCATTCTCGAATGCATAGAAGTCGATGTGGAAAAGGGAAGTATTCATACCTGCATCCTCTGCGTCCCTTCCCTCGGGTCGTTTTTCGATATCCCGCCGGACAATTTGCCTGTTAACAATACCTCTGTTTAGTATAAAGACAACAACAATCACATTCTGGAATAACAAAGGAAGTGCGCTTCCGGCGTGGCAAGAAAAATGCCATGAAAATAAAGCAGCATTTGAAGCAACTTTTCTTTACCATGTTATAGTACTGTAAGTAGGTCACGCAATTAGAGAGTTGCAATTGGGACATACTAAGGCAGCGGTGCACAACCTGCGGCCGCGGACGCACTTTTTTGCGGCCGTGCACATTTATATCAAAATATATGTATTGGCGGCCGCCGTTGCTTCTGAAACTTGTTTTTCTAGCGGTCGCAAGAGTTAAGCTTTTAATTCGGCCCATTTCACATTCGTTCGCTGTAGCGAGTAGTAACTGGTGCAGCCACCGCAACCGAGACAAAGCGCAACAATACGGATAGTGACGTCATAAAACGCAAAAGGTTGTTAAAACAAGAGAAAATGGCGTTTAATCCCAAATGGGAAGTGGATTATTTTTTGATGGAGACGTGAACCTAGCGTGCAAGAACAAGGCAGCCATTAAATAATTCGACATTTTATTACATTGTAATATACGTAATTTGGCAAATGTAAATAATAAATAGTGCACATTTTTCAGGTATGGAATCATTTTCATTCCTTTCAAATAATGCTCACGTCAACTTGTCGTAATTATCAGGCGTATATCGTTGGAAAAGCAGTATATTCAGTGGCGGCCGTTAGCACACAGTGGTGTGTGTGTTGCGGCCGGCAACAGTAAAAAGGTTGTGCACCCCTGTACTAAGGCCTAAAACCAGCCTGAACCTGAACCCGACCTTAGCCCCATCTGCCCTTAGTCCATACAGGGCCTTAACTCGGCCTGATCCACACCCCAAGTCCAAAATGTCCGGCCCGACTTACAACTCTTTCGATTCGCAACGTAACTTACTCTGATGTTCCGTCGGCAGCTTATACAATCCGTGTTGATGCTCTCTGACCTCGTTTGGTCGCATCTGTTTTGCGCGGGAGAACTCTCAACTGTGTATAAAATCACCCGCCAAAGTTAAATTGCGTTCCAACAGTTGATTTAAAACGCTTATCAGCATATAGCAGTACAAAGTAATAAACAGCATTAAACTGTAGTAGAGTATTTAGAAACGACAAATACTTCTAGAAAACAAACTTATTGATTTTAATCACAACATCCAACTATACGAGCCGTTTAGTATTAGTCCTAAATAACCCGTAAACAGTGTGCGTTAAAAGGTGATATACAGGTTCATATACGATACCGTAACTGTTGCAAGAACTGACCTGTGATGATACATAGGATAAAGAACAAAACTGCGAACAATCCAACGAGCTTTGGCACAATCATGTTGACATACAAATTACACACTGTTATCAAAATGATAAAAAGTAAAAAGTTAAAACCTAAACAGAAACTAAAAGTGGTTTAAAAAAAACTTAACTTGGGCGTCACACTTCTGACGAAGGTAAGTTTACGTATTGCATGGAATTTGAAAGAACATATTAGTGAAACTATTCACCGCATTACACAACAAAGCAAATAGTATAATACGCTTTCTTGTAATCTCTTCGTAACGTCAAACAAAACTCAATCCAGTAAACAACTCAATTTCTCTCTGCTTGAAGCCTGAAGTCACAAGTTGCTGCCAAGATGGAGACCGCAAATACGACAGAACCCTTCCGAGTTTTGGACTTTATTTCCTCATTGCACTGTGCAGCAAAGCAATAAGCTCAATGGGGTTTTTCCCCTTTGCTATGACGCCAAAACCTGAAAAGCACTCGATCTACTATCAAATCTGTTGAAATCATGCGCTTCTACTGCTTTTTAGTCGAATATAAGAGGAATCTTGCTGTAAAGATTCGTAATATAACGAATGTAGTTTGCAATAACGGAGTGGTCGTACAGGCATCAAGTAAAATGCACTATATATACACTATAGTTATAGTTTAATCGAGACAGCATTACCACAACAACCACATACACGTCTGTTAAATGATTACCTGTCTTGGTTTCAGCCATAATTCAAGCACAGTCATTGTTACTGAATGTACTGCAACTGACAATCAATTTACGCGGCAATATTCTATTTATCTTGTCTGTCTGCACCAATTGCGAAACTTACTCAAACGCGGAAGCATATTGTAATATGTTGTTTACCAACCTAAACACAGATTACTGGGACTAAGCACTTTATTCAAGAATGTACAACGGACCCCAACAGTTTCGCTAAAGCTCAACGATACAATGCATTGAGTGACTGACGAAACTGTAAGTCAATGCAGTTTTATGAAAACATGACCAATCTTTTGTTTTGGAGAACGGTGCATCACATGGCGCAGGAAACAAGTTTATCACTCGTGGAGAGGTGAAAACTGGGTAACCCATTCACGCACAGAGTGTAAACAACATTGCACGCAGCTGACGGCGACCTATGACCACGCTGAGAATTCGCCAAAGAAATATAAGAGAAATATTCAGACGACTAGGTTTGAAACAAAATGAAGCGAAATGTAACCTAACGTTTTCTCCCTCAAGCTAAATTAAACCTTAGCCTTTTCCCTAAGCTCACAGAATTATCAAAGAACTGTCAAGGTAACCACATTTGTATAAACGAAACGTTTTCCTGCATTTTTAAGCCCCGAAAGCAATACGGTCTCTGCTATTGATCATCAAGTATTATTGTTCGGTATGCATGCGATGTTTTTCGCATAAACCATCTAAGAAACACTTAGAATGCACTCCCAGTTATGCCACAAGCATACCCGCATGATACATCACACATTGCTCAAACAACTGTGTTATCAACGTTGTGGTTTCGCAAACTGCTGATCAAATAAACCCCGAACAGCAAACCGTGGTGGTCGTCACCAAGCAACGGTAGGTAAGCGGTTTTCAGTTGTAGGCTCGCTGGTAGTAAACCGGACCTCTAGCAACAAATATCTACGATATCCAGGAATTTCTTCTTAAATCTATGGGAAGTTGACGTCAATCAGCGGCGCAGATAACGTAGCACCTTCAAAAACCTTGGTATGGCCCAGCCTTGGCGTACTTGGTGTGTTTGACCAAGTTATTGGTGATTGCTGCATATATATGTTATGTATTGTTATATACGTCTATATAATGTAAAGGTTGAAAGCAACATTAGTTCAACATGTTGTCTGAAAAAATTGTTTACCAAGAAACTGAGTGAAATCACACTACGGAAAATTAGCAAGTTTTCGATGATCCTTTGTCTATCTGTTGTTATATATATATAAATATATTTCTCCTATAATTCGGCATCGTCAGTATCACTTATTCAGATAGAATTACTGAAGGTTATTGTGAAATAGTACGAACCCACGGTTGAAACTGCAATCCACATCCAAATGTCAAAAGATGAACATGGATATTGAAACAAAACAAAGAATCTGAAAAAATGGTCGCTAACATATTACTCTGAACACTATACTGTTATATATACGACCACAACACGTGACACCAACAGTAAATCTCAACCGCATCAGCAACTAACCTTGGTTCATAATCAAAACTATCTTCACCTACAATCAGACAAAACCTCATTAGAAACTGCCTAAAACTCTACGATGGGTCATTTGATTTTGCCTCGTGGGGGGCACAAATCCCGGGAACTCCAATCTGCCACGTCATTACCTCAAAAAGCAGGCGCCGAGTGGCAAAACAAGAACAATTCGGAAGCTTACAATTGTCCTGTTGCTATGTTGCATTGTTGCAACGTTCACTTGCGTTCACGTGGTCTTTTTAGCATCTTACCGTGAACACGCACCGGTGCGAGTGAACTTACGCTTGGCGCAGGAATTCTCAATGCTCGTGAGATGCATGAAAAAGGGAGAGAGAGGGAGAGAGAGAGAGAGAAGTGATTTGTGCATTGGCGCAACTTTCCCACCAATCCCTTGCAAAGCTTCGGAACCAGAAAGTTACAGCTTTCCGGTATTCGGCCCGCAAACGTTTTTTAAGGCATTTGCACCGCCGGGAGTCCGAGTCGCCGAGGTTCGTAATGTATGTGCGCTGGGCACTGTGCGATGCAAGGTACGGCCAGTACCAAGGGCAATTGGTGACGGCTCAGTACTGACAATGCAGGGCACGTGATTGAAAACTTGGGCAACTAATGTATTGGGATACAAAATACAATGATTTTCACAGCATGACTAGATTAGTAATACTGTGGATTACCAACAGCATATAGTCCTGTCCATTGAAAAGTTGGACAGCACACGAAATACATAAAAACAGGCCCAACAATGCACAAATAAAATAAGTGTTCCACTTACTTAAACGATCTTCTCATATCTTCAAATCAATCTGTCCTTTAACAGATGTTGTAATCCTGGTGAGTTGTTTCGGTCTCTTAAAAATAAATTAAGTTAACTTGTAAAACAAGAGGTCATTAGAGATCCGGATTTCACGGGGCACATCAGCAAGCATCTTATTCTCTTGCAAGCTGCTAATCTCTTAAAGTTGCTGCAACTCAAAGACACATTGAAAATAAACTTGTAACAGGGCTTCACTTACTTACCTTCACATGAATTGAGATATCACTGGACAAATCCAGAAATGTTCTCTGGTGGAAGGAACCAAACTCACTGTGACGTAATAATAGCGATTTGGGGCGCTTGGGAAAGGAATTATGTGTGTGCCAGACAAAACCGTGCTTGTGTGAAGAACGAAAAACGATTTTGGAAACAAACTTTATGTCCACAGTGATTTTAGCGCTTAGACATGTTTTAAGGCGCGGGAGGAGGAGGAAGTGGTCCAATCGCCTCCTCCTGGACACCTGGGGTAGATTTATAAATTGTGATATGTATTTTCATGTTAAAATGTGTAATTTACGATATTGTTCACACTTCTGATGCTGACCAGCCTAAAAACGGAGAAGCGGATAATGATATGGTGGAAACTGAATTTCTAACAAATAAAAATTCTAACTTAAACGTGAATCGGTGTTTCGGGTACGATTATTTTGTAGTAGTTACATCCTAAATTGTGTTAGCAATACAGCGGGGAAAGTAAAATGCAATCCAGTCCAGCAAGACATTTGGCTACTTTGCGCGGTACAACTATGGTGCCCCACCAAGCGGAAGTGAATTTACAGATTCAACGAAACAGGTGGCGGCTTTTTCATTTAGTTTGGCAAATTTTTGGTACCACTGTAAAGGGTTATCAAACTTCTCTCGACTTCCACCAGGAGTAAACTCGAGTTTCATTTTCATGTTTAAATAACATCTGCCTTGAGGGCTTTGACACTGTACACAACTGCAGCTTGTACAGAAACAAGTAATATGGAGAAGCCAAATAAAACAAAAGTCTGCAATAAAAGTGCGCAACACACATTGAAACACTTCAAATTAAGGCCGGAGTAGAAAATAATACTTTTTAAAAAGTTTCTTGTTAAAAAAATTCCAACAAGAGCAAAGAAAAACCGACCGCAAGTTTACGGAAGTGCTGAGTACGAAGTTTCTTTGTAAGCAAAAGGGGAGTAGGCGACAAAAACAAAGGAATAAACAACACAAATTAAAACTTGCCCAATCCAACACGGATTGTCTGGTGTAGGTATATGGTCACTAGGGGGCGCAAAGCAGCCCGTATCGCACCAAAAGTTAGATGAAAAAGAATACAGTATGGGGTGACTGGTAGCATTGGTCAAGCGCCCGACCCATATACCAAGAAGAAAACCTGATCGGTATTGGTAGCCAGGATATCCGGGGTTCAAACCCCGGTGTGGTCAAAAAAAAGAATACAATATGAGTGACGTTGTCAATGTACGGAAGTGAACAAGATTATAGTATTGTGACCATGTGGGCAATCTCTGTAGTCTCAGGTTCACAGAAGCATGAATACAATATGAAAAGGATACTCTTGGTCAACAAAACAAGAATGGAGATTTCTTTATAGTTTTGATAGATAAATCATGCGGTGAAACTTAAATAAGGATCGTTGAAAACAGACAGCAGTAAAGGTTTGTAGGTAAAGCTGCTTCACAGTTAAAAAACATAACTGCCGATTTGTTTAAACCCCAAAGGTAAACTTCAAGTCTAAAACCTCAACAGTCAAACATTAGTCTCCTCAAGAGCGGGAAAAAAGCGGAAAACACAATAATTATCGCGGGGAAAAATAAAATACAAACAAGCAGAACACCTCCTGGCAAGCCTATTAGAGGAAGTCCCCAAGCAATCCCTGCACTACTGGCGGACAGTGGGCGTGAGACAGGGGCCGTGCTGGCAAAGTCAAGGGTCGCGGGTTCGAGTCCCGCTCACGCAGCGATGATCACACGATGTTGACTGTCTTCGAGCCGTTATTGAAAGTAACCGGGTTCTTGAAGTCGTTCGGTGGCTTGATGTCTTTCGGGAGCTTCTTTCGACGTCGTTTCATCTCGATTACGACCACCACCGATATGGTGATGATCACGACCAGGGCGCACGCCACCGCTATCACAATCACGTTGATCTGAGGTTTGGCCGATTCCTGGTTCCCTGCTATGGACGAAAATATGAAAAGTTAAACTTAGTCCCCGTTTTAAATTTTAAATTCAATTTTATGCCGTGTATTAGTTTCCAATGATCATATATAGTAGGAAGGCTATGATGCTATTGCGCCGCCTAACAGTCACAGAGAAACAAAATACCAGCAGCAAGGTTGAATAAAACAGCTCTTTGTAAACACATTGTTGATGGTTCACGAATCTTCTATGAGTGTTTTTTGGTTTGAAAAACTATCAAAATTTCAGGAGGGCAAAAAAGGGCTACGTCCACTGATCCCGGGAATCTTATTACGTTTCACAACTCCGTGCGTTCGTCACAGCTCAAGTTAAAACATAGAAAGCGCCTGGTACTATAATGATTTGATTTTAATGCAAGTTAAACCATGGTCGCCTTGTCAAAGATAGCAATCACCTTATGTAAACTTAGTGATTGCAGAAACACCGAGTCGCCAATCACAACATGAGCCGACAACATTATTAATAAGTGTTCCGAATTTTAAAACCTCAGGGTAATTAAAAATTTAATTTTGTTTTGGAAGGCAGCAAAACATGTCATGTTGGCGACACCGTACGATTTCGAAACGATAAAATCGAAATTAGCGACAACCGGGATTGTATTTTTACATGAAGTCATCACGAACATAACTCCCTGCATGTGCCAAACTGTTAAACATACGTCCACACAAAACAATATCTCTGCACAAATCGGATGTAATCAGTTTTTCCTCTTGGGTATTAAGTAATGATTCGCTCATTTTGTCAGATACGCTGTTGGTTCGATAACTTCACAAACCTCCTATGGTTCAATAAGGGTACAGAACATAAATCAAACTCATTGCACGGAGTTTAAGGAATGCACTGATCGCCACGCTAGGGTACTTTCTGTGCTTAGCGCAAGATAGAAACGATGGACTGTTCAGATAAATGATTGGAATCTAGATAAGATTTCCAGGTCGTAAAATTCCCAACAATATTGTTACAATTCTGGAAATTTGTGTAGTTTTTTTGGGGGGATTAGGCACCCTGATTAGCCGAAATCCAGTACGAACTAAAGTTATCTAAAGGGTATTTTCGTTGTGTTAATTACAATGTAGAGTTATTTTTGTCCAACTGCATAGTGGTTTCATTATAATAATTGTTTTCCGCAAGTCGGGACGCGAAACAAACAAAACTCCACGGCTTGTAGCTCGTCATATAGTTTTGTACTTTGGTTTGTGTATCGGGTTGGTTTCAGTTCACTGTGGCACAGAATTGACCCATTAAACTGTTTTTACTTGCAACAAACAAGCAGTGAGCAATCGTTTTGGCATTGTGCCGCTGTGTATCGCTAACGTAATTCCATCTGCTTTTACCTGACACAAACATACGAAGCTTGTTTGTGTCATTTTCCGTTAAGTGCAATTTGGCGCGAGGCAGCCGCGGGTGAGTAGACTTAATTACTACTTTCACCACAAATTGTTCTTGTGCGAAAGTTCCATTAGGTGTCATTTCTTTTGGGAAGCGTTCTATTATTACTGATGGGGTTTTCAACCAATGCAGGGAAGTAGCAAAAGCAACCCTGACAACTAATAGCGCCACATTTCAGGTATCAGTTATTGCTATCTTAAAAATGAGTTCTTCCCTTTCGAGGTATTATAAAACATTGTTGTTGGCATGTCAGCCATTTATCAAACGTCATTGGCCACCACATATCTTCACCATTGAAGCCAAGCACAACCTTCACCTAAATTTTAACTGAAGCAACATAGAATACTTCAATACACATGATGTTACGTAGTACTTCGCCATAACAAATCGTTTGCCACGAAATGTTAATTCTAACGCAGATAACAGTAATTGCTTTGTGGTAGACGCAGCTATTTGTTTTGGTGTGTAATGTGTAACAAATTACCGGTTGGTTTTGTCGGCTTCGGTTGCGTGGTTGTCTCCTTCGTGCTCGGTTCAGGTTCTGCAATACACACATCACTTTAACCAGAGTTCAAGGTCGTGATAAGGTGAAGGCGAGAATTACAAAGTCACAAGGAACCGCTCGAACCCGGAAAGGTTGAAGTGATTAACGGTGGCGAAACAGAGACGAGTGAGACAGGTGAAGAAAAACTCTACTTACCCTGACTCGGTGTGTTTGAGTTTATCGTTGTTTCACTGGATTCTGAAACAATATATGTAAAGCTTTTAGTTAGATTCGAGAACAGCAACGTGGATAGAGCTGATTTATGCGGAGAGTGGTTTTCTAAACCAGCGTTTTTCAAGGCGGGTTTCGTCGAACGATATAAGGTGGTTCTTTACACAATATGAAGGGTTCTATCTTAAACTATCTGATTTTAAGCAAAAACTGAGGAACATTTCCTTTATCTCTTGCAGGGTATACCTTGTCAACTTAAATAACCTTGCAGGGTTTCGGAAACTCTGGTCTAAAGAAACTACATGGACTTCGTTGCCGAAAAACAAGGAGGCTACAGTGTAATTACGGCCCATTTTTAAAGTTATTTTGCCATTACATGTAGACTTTTTTAACGGCTCCTACGAGCCAGGGATGATCAACGTAGAACCAACATGGATATAAATTGTAGTGGGGTTGGCAAAAAAAACGCAAAAGCGATTTTCTGTTCAGACGAAAAGTCACGAAAACCCTGTTCCGGTATTACTGCCACAATGCTGTGTTAAAACAGCAATCTAGATGTCTGTACATTTATAAATAGTATCTACCAGCCACCAGTTCGTGAGAGGAGCACCACACCTCGAGGAGGTGAATTGGATTCATGCGGGACGGTCTACGACAGGTTAGACCAATTGCACCGCAATGCACGAAGATTGCTATTTGCGAATAATCCTTTGCTTGGAGCTATTTGCCAAAATGCGTAATTAGAACTTTACCACCAAAGCAAAACCACACGATTACACATGGCTTTGGGCCAGATCATTTTATTCGAGGTGTTAGGTTTAACTGAACGGAATGGTGCGTGTGTGTTCCCGCAAAATCCCCGCAAACACAAAAGTTTTTGGCCAGAATAGTTACCCATACCTAAAAACATCTCCACCAATCTTGTCAAAGGATAAGAATACCGCAGGAGATATAGCTGTTTACATATGAATCCAGCGGAATTCTACCTTAGGCTGGCCGTGCGTCCTAGCTAACAGGTTAGTCTTAAAAAACGGCCAAAGAGGGTCTTGTCAAATTTGGTTTTCATGTTTGTGTTGTTATCTAAAAACACTCAAACGCAACTTAGCTAGCAGACCAGTTGAAACCAGTTTTTCCAGAAGCCAAAGCAGGCAGGGATGCCAAAGGCGGGCAATTAAAACAGCACTGCATAGTAATCAAACGACAGGCCTTCCGACGCGAGCTGGTCACGTTTATGGAGTTATTCGCGAATTAGAGAGACGCGGAGACGCACAATTGAATAGTCTCCTGCACGAAGGTTATTTACGCTTACAACGAATTGGCCTCCAGCCCAGCGCCACTGTAAACATCTTGTTTCTTTCGCTTTACGACGTCTTAAGAGACTTTGCTGCGAAGTTCAAAACCGGACATCTGTAAGTCCATTGATGCTACGGAGTTTATGTTTAAAAAACGAGTTTTTGTCATAAGTTGTTGGTGGATTTCTGCTGGACTGCTACGGCTTGTGCTTTTCCCAGAACGAGCTGTTGAAGGAGGATTAACATGTTGTGTCCATTCTTGACAGGAATGTCTTGCACTTTTCTATAGACTTTATTTTGCTATAATGTCCTTGCGTTTCCCCGTTTATGTTTACACGAGTTATTTTCAGCTGACCTCACAATCCTTGATTCTTTTAAAGATATACATATATAATATATATATGTGTAGCTGCGTGTGGCGAGATTTAAAATATCCGTAATTTATCAAATTTTCAGTTTAAATGCCCAAAATGGTGTCAGTTTTGATTGTCCAAACAAGCATAGTATTCACTTCTACAAAACGGCCATTTTAATTTGCAACAAGGCATTGACAGGTATGTCAAAACACCGTCTTATAAATGTTTATGCAATGTTGTTAACACCATGGTATCTGGCTTGCTTTACGTGTAATCGACTACAATCGGTCAGAGCGACGTAAGCTGGCTTAACAAACAAGAATCTCGTGCCCCTCCCTTAAGTCAAGAGCTTAAGCACTACAGGCTTGGCTTGTGATTTTGCTGGACCAAGTCTCTACATCACGAGACTTAGCATCATTGGATTTATTGTTTGTTCGATTGTAAAAGTGCATGGAAAACTTGAATCAACTGTTTAAATTTTAGGTACGTAAGTTTAGTGCGAAAGGCTTTTATCATAAAACTAAATTATTGTAAAAGTAAAAAAGCCTAAAAATGTTGCAAAAAACACAATATTGTGGATGTAGAACGTCACGTGACTAACCACACACAGATTTTTGCACAGCAGCGAACTAAGCCTGGCAAAATTCCTAGTTGTCTATTTATAAATATTAAGAACAAGAACAATGTAAGCCACCTGATGGGCGGAACATCTTATGGGCGGGGAAATGATCGAAACACGTGTAATTATACGTTTAGACGATGTTTGATACACAAACAAAAAACTGGACACCAACCTTGGTTGCTGGGCGTCGTCGTTGTGGTTTTTGTTGTGGCCGTTGCTCTTTCCGTAGAAGTAGTAGATGCGGCTATCGCTAAAATAAAGTGGTTGTTTTTACATGTGTATTGAACTGCCTTGTAACTTTTGTATAAACGTCTTCACAAATGTGTGTTCACATGAATTCGTAACAAAATGGAATCTCACAACAGCCTCTTGCTGTTAATTTGACGTTTCAACAGTTGCATGCTACATATGCCGTTTAAACTAATCCGCAATCTACTTACATGTTGGAGTGCTTGTTGGTGTCGTTTCGGGAGCAGAAACTGGTTGCACATTTTCCAGAACTAAATCAAAATTTTAGGATGAGAATAGAAATCACTTTAAAAGGTTGTTTATTAAATGCACCGAGAAGAAATTTTGATAACACTCAACCAACCAACTCAAAAAATCGCACAGTTAATGCCCTAATTACTAGTCTTATAATTTTTTTCCAAACGTGCAGCCAAATCTCTCGAATACAATAGCGGACCAATCTCAAATGAAAACGAGTAACCGTTCTTACCTTTGTAGGGCATAGTAAAGCCGGCCCTTGCCTTTTCTTCGTCTGTTTGGAATTGAATATAAATGAACATAACGTCATCTAGTGGTATAGTGAAGGGTTCATTGACGGTCTGCGAGCCGTTAAAGCTCGCTACCAGTCTTGGATTTGTATCGTGAAAGCTCTGGAAGGTGTGAAAGGTGAGATTGTCTTGTGTTCCGTGAAGCTCGAAGTAGACAAACGAGAATCGAACGGAGTGTGTGGTGGCTCCTATCAACTGTGCTGGAGGGAAAATCTTCCACGCGCACGTGAGATTGTGGTAGTAGCGACCAGGCCAACGTGGGGAGTAAATGGTTCCGTGCGTGGTGTCGCGGTAGATTTCGTTACACGAACCAGCTTTGGCTGCAAAGTAACATGTGAGCGATTGTACATAGGAATAACCCTTGTCCGAAACATCTTGTTTACGTCTCAAAGACATAGCTTTTGCAGCGAAATGTTTTCTTTTGCAGCGAAACGAAGTAGTTTGGGGTTTAAGTATTTTAGTTGCTCATTTAAAAGATTTCAATTTATTGAGGCAAAATGTACTGTGACTTTACATATGTATACATATGTAGTATTTAAACAAGTCATACCCTTAAGTCACAATGTTGCAAAACTTACTGTCGTACACAGCGATAGCCTCCTGGCCACCACACGCATGCACAGGATCGCCAACACAATGATTCTGAAGACAGTTTCCAGCAGGTAATCGGTTGGCGTCGTTCAGTACAGAGTCCGCTTCTTCAATGGTGCCAGTGTCCATGAGATTGAACAACGAACCCGGTGCAGGCCAAGTGGCACACTGGCAAGAATGACCACCAACTAGCCCGGCGTAGTCATGTTTTCTCGCCCGGCAGAAGTTAAGACAGCGAGCTATCTTCATCTTAGGGTCGTTGAGTAATTGGTCGCTGCCTCCGTTCATCAAAGGCACGGTTGTGGAAACGCCTCCCGGTGCCGGTTTTTGGATAGTTGATCGAAAACAACCGATGTAGGCAGGTGCTGTAAACCAACATCATATACAGTTCATGTTTGTGTAACCACATATCAGTTGACAAAACCTATTCCGGTCTTAGTAACTGAATGTAAGCAACGTTTGAATTAACGACTCTTAGAGGTCATCAACAAACAACTGGTTGTGAGCACATTTACTGTGTTGATGACCCTAAGAGTCTTTGATTCAAAGTGTCAACCATACACACATGTAACGCTGACTTACTGCTGCAAGTGGGAATATCACACAAGCGAGACTCCAGTTCACCTCCTGATGTCCTTACAAAACACCACGGAAAAACGCTGTCGTTTGTGTTTCTGCAACAAAAGTATTTGTTTAATACAGGTGTTAATAACCTAAACGTAATGTCTTTTGTATGAGACCTTATAGGTCAAAACAGTGGCCATCTGTCTAGAGCTTACAGAAAAAAAGGATGTTTAGTCTAGATATTTGTAAAATTCTTAGCATGCAAACTTTAATGTAAAAGTTAAATGTAAAATCTTAAAAGAACAAAGGCCCTAAACTACAGGAATGACGTAATAATACTTTTATGCCGACAATTATAGAAATGAAACGTCACAATCTTTTATTGTTATTAGAGCTTAGTCGTTCCTAATTAAGCTTCGCAAATATTGTAATTAATTCTACAAAAAAGGAAGCATAACAAATGAAGTCTGAGCGAAACATGACGCAATCCGGATGTAAGTGGCGTTGCACTGGATTTAATTGTACGCCAGTCGTAGGTTTAATTATTGCTAAATTCTTGTCAAAAAAATTATAACGGGGAAAAACGTGCTGCCGACATTGAAATCTGGTGAAATATATGGAAAACCTATAAATTTGCGTGTTTAGGACTTTTCTGCGGGTGAATCGACAGGAAAAGACTACTACACAGGGTCACAAAAATTTTTCCAAACTTGATCCACATGTAAGTATGTGTAAAACAGAAATTTGTGCGAATTATAATGGTTAGGCATGAACAGGGCCACCACCTGTAATTTTTGTTTATAAATTTGATACTACACGAAATCGTAGCGTTAATATTCGCACAGATTTCTATGTTACATAGGCTTATACGTGGATCGAGTTTGGAAAAAAACGTTGTGACCCGGTGTAAAAGTATCTTCCGAATTAAGAAAAGGAATAATATTATCGAAGAAAAAATATTTGCATGACTTTAAAGCAATTTAATTAGAGCCCAACTAAGTAAAGTACAAAAATACAAATATAAGCGGTGTCGACCCAATACCAATTGAAATGAAATTAGGGATTTACAAGTTTTGTACCTGCAGAAGTTTTCCGGCAAAAGCTGGAATTCTGGAAATCCAGCATCAGCCCATCTCACACACGTGGTTACGTTGTCAGAACGAGTTGTTGGTGATTCAATCTGAGATTGGTTTCCGACGTAATCGTTTCCGTTCGGTGTGTAGCATTCCGTGACTGAAAAATTAAATGGAAAAGTTAGATGAGTGCAAGTGAATTTTGCGAACCGACCACACGACACAAATGCATGAAGGATGGGAAGAGATATGCCACACACTTTGATGCTTTATCCCGCCGTTTTTATTGCCACATGATATACGTGATGGACACAAAAATATGGCAACTCAATGCGTTGCAATTTGCGTGAAATCGGTTTAATGGAACGTTCGATAATGACGTCAAAGATTGCAGATAGGCAAAAAATGCATTACGGGGTGAATATTTTCATTCTCACAGTAAATTGATGCAAAAAATGACCGCAAAAAGGGGTTTGCAAACTTTTGTGTTTGTGTAATTACTTTGTGAAATTGGCTAAATCAGAAATAGACAAAAATGATTAAACAGTGTCTTGTATGTAACAATGAAAAGCTTCTTTTTACAACATGTAGTTATTATTCTGGATATTTTGGCTTAATCTCTCCGTTTTAATAATCCGAAAAAATGCCTTGGGCAGAGAATTCCTCAGCCTCGGTAGCTACAAAAACAAGTTTGTGTGCGTCCAAGACCCGGACCAAGCCGAGTCCGTAAATCCAAACTTCGCTCATCCGACGTTTGGTAAACATTCCGGATGATTGCGACAGCGCGAAGCGACAAGATTCCTCCACAAAGCCGCCATTCAAACGCCAACAACTATCAACAACTAAATAGAACAAGACTGGGACCAGAGGCGGCAAATGAAGCCTTGTTTTGGCGCCGACGGATTAACGGAGGAGAGGAGGTTTTCCTTTGCTTAGTTTAGCCCTTCAGGCCAAGCTATTTCGCATTTCATTGCATCGAAGCGTGCTGTACTGTAAGTGGCGATAATCAGAAAGGCTTGCTGTGGGCTGTGTGGCCAATCCGCCCGCAGTATTCGAATTATACGAGGAGCTTATAGTAGCCACTATATGTTCTTGTTTCAGCAATAAGTGAATAAGCCTTTTGGCACGTTGAGAGCATTCCTTTGATGCGCGGTAACGCCTTGCTACGCTTCTTATCGAGAGCTTAATGTACCCAGGTCGCTTTAGAATATCAATCATGCAGTAAATTCCCTACAAACTCCAATACATGCTGGTGCACACAGAAGTAATACATATAATACATATCAGGTACTAAGTCATATCAGGTACATATAAAACATAAAGGGAAACCGTCCCAAGTCTTTTGAAGTGAATCGATAACACGTTATTGTTAAGAGAAATAATAATTGGAAATATTAAATTTACCTCCAATCAATTGATTATAAAAGACTACGAAACACTTGTTTTCCAAAAACATAGGTTTAATAGAGCATGATGCTACCCAATGACATAAACGCCCTTTAGTGCAACAATTGCGTTACAAACACTCACAAAACAACTACAAAAATACATCTACATGCAAAAATTACAAAGCGAAAAACAACTGTGAATTCTGCAAATTCCCATTAACTTGCCGAAAACACACAGGAGCATGAGTGAAATCTGGCACATCTTTAATGATTTTACAGATTTTTACAAACGATAGCGAGGTTCCATGAAGTTGTAAGCCAATTAGCGAAGGACTTTGTCCCTTTGGGCGTATCCCACAAGCACATCGTAACCCCCAGAAAGGCGCGCGTCGACGATATTGCCACCATTTTACCGAAAGAAACGAGCAGACGAGGAATCAAATGTAGTGTGGTAGATTTACGTTTGGTACAAAACAAAGAATGTATCTTACCAAAGGAAGTTTTTTATCTGCAAGAAATCCTATCTATACATTGAAGGAACACAAACAATTATCGATATATTTGTTCTTTCCACGGCGACGACAAACGAAATTGTTTTTACATAAAACGATGCGCACATTAAAGCATTGTATCGTGATGAGTTCGGTGATTTCGGCGAAAAACGCCAAGGAAGCGATTGTTGTGCAAGCAAAGGGTCCAGTGCGGCGATATACTGATCGAACGATACTGCTTACATCGATTCTACAAAGTTATGGAAGTTTGTATATTCGTTTCTCCGTCACAGTGAATTTTAAGATATAACGCAGTCAAGATGAAATAAAACAGACAAATCTGTGAGGTCAAAAAAACTCGACAAAAAGCAAAAGTACTTTAACCCTATCAGGCGAAAAACACGTGAAAAATTAAACGGGTTTTAAATATTTTTACCGCGATCAAAATATCGCAATCAAACGTCTGTTTTAATTTTGCACACAACAAACATCAAAGGAAAATTATGCAATACACTTGCTAATTTATCCAGTGACTTGTTAATTTGTCCAACACATTGTCACAGGGAACTTGTGTTCCGCGAAATCGCAGCTTGTTGACAATTAAAAAGCAGGCACGGAAAAAAACTCAAATGCCTCAAACCAGTAAATAAACTCTTTAAGTGTAAAAGTTCATCGACAAACCAATCAAAACAAACCTTCCCTCCTTAGCTAGCTCCCAATCGTAGGAAAGGGTGCAATTTGATCGTCCATATACACTGTTAAAAAATTTTACAGTAAATACTACTGTCAGTAAAAAGACGAACCCGTCCCGTAAATTTTACGGCAAAATGTATGTATATGTTACAATGTTTTTTGGGGTAATTTACCAAATCATACTGTCAAAACTTGCCTACATTTTACTATCTATACCTCCGTAAAATTTCAAGTTATAGTACCAACTTTACTGTGGATTCATAAGTATATTTTGGTGTTTCAACATCACAACCACCAATGCCACAGCGAACGAAATACATACCAACAACCCGTGCCACAGCGAACGAAATACATACCAACAACCCGTGCCACAGCGAACGAAATACATACCAACCACCGGTGCCACAGCGAACGAAATACATACCAACAACCCGTGCCACAGCGAACGAAATACATACCAACAACCCGTGCCACAGCGAACGAAATACATACCAACAACCCGTGCCACAGCGAACGAAATACATACCAACCACCGGTGCCACAGCGAACGAAATACATACAAACAACCCGTGCCACAGCGAACGAAATACATACCAACAACCCGTGCCACAGCGAACGAAATACATACCAACAACCCGTGCCACAGCGAACGAAATACATACCAACCACCGGTGCCACAGCGAACGAAATACATACCAACAACCCGTGCCACAGCGAACGAAATACATACCAACAACCCGTGCCACAGCGAACGAAACACATTTCAACAACGGGTGCCACAGCGAACGAAATAATCACATAATTTTACAGATAATTATGCTTCAGTGTCATTTCCCAGAAGCTTTGCAAGCTTTAAAATCTTGGAATTAACTCCTGAAAACCTCCTTTTTTTGGTGGATTTTGCACCAGGTGCATTAATCTTGAAGATAAATCTACATGATCAACAAAATTTGTCACAAACTTCAGACTAAATGATTTTAAGTATCATACCTTTGTAAGAACTCCATAGTGAGTTCACCATACTTGGGATAACTTATATTAAACACATAGTATGTTGCAAAAAGGCAGACCAAGGCCACAAAAAAGTTTTCTGTCGAGCATACAATATTTTTTTCGGCTGCAACACATATCTTTTTGCTGGAGGACGGAGAGCTACCTGTAAAATCAAATCTCATAACAAAAGAAAGTAAACTTGGAATTGGCTTGCATACCAAATATGATCAAAAATGGTGTGGGTGGAATTTCTCCCAAAATGTCGTCCATCATAAATTCATCCTAGATACAAAATTGCATTATATACATGTAAGCAATAAAGTAAGTTTGTACTTCACATGTTACATAAAACTAAATTTGTCCAGGTACAATTCAATTTGAACTTGACATGGTCAATTATTTTATCTGAACCATAAACAAGTTTCAAATGTTTTAATTATAAATACCATGAAGCATTTAATTAATGCATGTTGTTCCTCGTTGAAATAGGCTGTCAGCAATGCCAAAACTTCTATTATTTTAGGACTTTTTTCCTCTAATTGAACACATTGATCTTTAATGTGTTTGTACACTGCTTTTATTGGAAGTTTTGAAGAAAACTTCAGTGCCCTACAAAAGATGCACTGAATAGACTGGTTAAAGGATAAAAATGTCTGCTGGAAATTACTTGTATATTTGCTGACTTCGTTTCCTCACATCTGTCGGAAGTCGTTTAAAGGTGTCAGGAGTCTGCATTAGCTGATCATAATGTTGCAAAAGATATTGGGGTTTGCTTAAAAATGGCCAATCCTCCATAACTGTTTTAATTGTGTTACCATCGTTTATACTCTTCCTTTGTTGACCAAAAGTACTTTTCATTAACCTGCCAACTTGTTCAATATCTTTGTCAACTTTTTTAAATTCATTTAAAAGCCATGTTTTGGCGGTTGTATCGGATACATCTACATCGGGCTTCCAATTTACCACTCCATATGGCTGCAAACGCTTCCCACTTTGTGGTACTGTCCTGTTTCCAGTACATTGAAGCTTTTTAAACTTTCTACTTTCATTTTCAAACCTATAGTAGAGCTGATTCGTTAGGGTGTTGTGGCCACTCCCAATAGGGATGCCATCAATCAGATCCCTAAAAGAATCTGGATATTTCTCAACTATCGCAATCGCGATTCTTTCGAGGTTTCTCCTGCCTGGAGTCTTGGTTATCTGAATAAAAAACCTTTCATTTTGCTTCAATTATACAGTAACAACTTATAATTAAACTAATATAAATCCAAACTCGACATTACAACAAAAGCTAAACTGAGTTAAAACTGTTGGTAGTTTTTTGCACATATCTACTATTATAACTAAATATAACCTTCATAACATCTTCAACTGTTGCATGGACAATCTCTTTGCTTAAATAAATTGGGGGTCTCTTTCCACTTTCCAAAATGTCCATGAGTTTCGGAGAGCATTTATTCCATGGAATTTTGAAACTATGCATCCACTGTGATGTGTTTAAATCATCATTTGAACTTTGTGAGGAGCAGGGCTCCGTCGAAGAACCAGATATAGAATCTATAACAATAAAATTATTACCAGCAAATCTATATGCACCAACTTCTAACTTACCAACCTGTATCAAATTTAGCAGCTTTCAAAAGTTTGCGGGCCTGGACTAAATTAAAAATTCCAAGTAAATCACTCGTTTCTACATGTTCCAAGTCTTTCAATGTCAACACTCCAAGACTCTCCAAAAATGAGGAGCAGTTTTGTAAGTGTGTGTCATTACGTGACAATTCGGGTAAAATTCTCAGTAAGTTAGCATTCATTTTGTCACCTATAAAAAGTACGAAATTTTTTTGGATGCTATTGCAAAACAATTTCACTTAAAGTACAGATTGTTTCAGCGCAAACATTTTAGCACCATTAACATTATAAATAAAGAATGGAGCATGTGAAGGCAGTGTGTGTACAGACACACAACATATTTCAGAGAGCTGGGGTGAAATAGTATAAACACCATAGTGAGGATAACAACATGCCAGGTGTTTGCGGACAATGCAATGTAAACTGCCTTCATGAATGAATAAACCAATCAAAAGACCCAATTGCAGGTCAAGGTTGACTTTAGAAATTATTACATACATATTGATTTGGAACAGTGTGCAATTAAATTTCGCCGATTTCACGAATACACACTTTAGAGCATCAACTCCAAAATTCTTTACAGCATCAATTATTTCCTGTGGATATGATACATTTCCACACACAATTTCAACCTCAGGACCAAAATAACCACATTCAAGCAAGCATGATTGAAGCAACTGGTGGCTGTGTGATAATGAGTAACAAACATTTTTAAAGTTTTTAGAGTGTTGTATTATTCGTTTGAAATATGAATGCTTGCTTTCAAACCTCAAAGTTGAATAATACACCAATGGGCCAAACTGCAATATAGCCCATGAATAATGAAGCATATAATGATGCTTCGGACGAAGTGGTATGTTTGGAAATAGAGTAGTTCTGTTTTCCAAATACTGTGAAACCAAGAAATTTAAATAGCAAACAGAATCTTCATTGTGTGAAGTACTGGAGATAAACTCAACAATGCTTCTCAAACAGAGCAACAGTTTCCAAACATCATCTTCTGTGTTCTGAATTTTATCTAAAATAAATAGTGGAAAAAGCCTCAAAGTACACCAATTTTGTGATGCATTTCCTGAGAGCCTTTTGGATGTTGGGTTTAATTTAGGCGGTTTGGAAAGGGCATCTGAAGGTGTGTACGAAAATTCTTCAATCCTACCATTGACAATTTCCCACGTAAACCACCTGTTTTTTACCAAGTAAGAAATGTACAACATCATATCAAATGCAACCACACCTTCAAATATGTCGTGGGCAGTACAAGGTGGCAATCCAGGGTTACACACATGAAAAAATTGCAACTCATTAAAAATACTTCCTTTCACGGAACCATCATGGAATAAGTGAGAGTTATAGTCAAGCTTTGTCAGCATGTTTTTCTTCATTGTACAGTTTTCCTTAAATTCGGATCTAGTTAAACTACAGTAGCGACAGAAGCGACAGAAGTTGGAAGATGTGCTAAAATTTGTTGTGAAACCCCCTAACCAATGACTTCCAAGATTATCACCACAAATCATCAAGACACTTCCACGAACAGTAAAACCAACACCAATATCAATGCCTTCATTCTCTAACAATTTTAGATCATCTATCAGTGGACGAAACAAACTGTCTTTGTTACTTTCAGTTGCATCTTTGTCTTTGCACAGTTGGACTAGCTGAAATGAATCAACCTTTGATCTGTTCCAGGGATAGAAATTTGCAAGCGTGTAATAAACTGCTAAAATTTTGTGCTTTTTCTTTGCAGAGCCAAGCGGATTTACAATTTCAAATGCATCTTGATACAGTATGATTTTTATACAGTGTTTTTCTTGTTGAAACAAATGATTAGATTTAAATACCAAACCATCTGCAAAGTCAGTTATACCAGTTGTGTGATTGATAGGGTTTAAAAACTGATGCTTAACCAGTGAATCTTTAAACATGGATTTAATAGTTTGTAGAATTGGGATGTAGTGAAAAGTGCTGCCTGACTGTCCAAGAATAATTTGTATTGGAGAAACATAGTTGAATTGTTTTTTAAAGTACTCTTCCCTGCTGTATGATGAATGAAGAACAGTTTCAAAACTATTCACTATTACATCTTTGGTTTTTAAATCACTTAGAATCTTAGATATAATATCCAGCTCTATTCCTTGATTGATAAGTATGGATTCAAGAGAAGCGTGAATTTCAGATGAATGCTGGAATAGAAGTTTACTTAAATGATCAACTATTCCCTGAACAGTGCTTACTGGTACCAAATACTTGTACTGGAGCAAAAAATAAAAAAGTACACATTCTTTAGTTATGTCAGCATCCACAATTTGTGAACTTTCTGCGTCTGTATGAACAGGTTCGGTAGAAAACGATTCCTGACAATGACTTGTTTCAACAACACGGGTCTTGGAATTTTTTGCACTGTACGCATGACAGCGAAATAGGTGAGAAGAAAATGAATTTACAACACAAAAAATCTTTTCACAGCCATCCATAGGGCAAATCACATCATATCCCTGACGAATGTGTTGTTTTGCATGCTTAACTACATCTTCCCCAGTAAGAAGTACTTTTTGGCAAAATTCCAAGCTACATGTAAAGTTTGAAACCATGACCATTCCTTTTTTAACCAGCAAAAATTCTAAGAAACTTAACAGTAGCTGTAATCTGTTACAAAACATATATTTATAAATTACATTACGAAGTACAATTAGTGCTACTCACCAACAACTTCCAACCATCGGAAAACAAAACCAGAAGACCACGCCAAGTCTTTCCCGCCGAAGCTTACATTGACCCCTCACCTATAATTACGTCATACGGCACATAGAAACATTTGACGGATGAGTCAAAGTGCTAGGATAACTAAAAACGCACCGTGCTAACAGTACTGACTACATTAGCAGTATTGTCTCCATTAAAAAAGAGAAATATCCAATTATTTTCAACAATATCGCCATAAAAGCAAAAAAGTTTGACCAGGTGTAATTATTTTCTTGTTCGGATCGGACAGTTTGAATCTGACCGGAAGTATTTTAAACAGTAAAAAAATGAATCTGTCTGCCAAAACAACAATGAATTGGATGAAATATACTTTAGCAGACTGCTATAAACAATACGAGAATCTCCCGTAAAATATAATATAATTCACTGGTTATATGCTGTAAAATGTTTTACAAATATGTTTCGTAAAATTTTACGGCGTCGAAAGCGGTAAAATTTACGAAAATTTTTAACAGTGTAAGGTGTAACCTCGTTGTTTTGTATATGTATAACCAAACTACAGCATTTCGCTTCATATATATATATATATTATTTGAATTAAAATAGATCGAGAGTTTTACATATGTTCTCGAATAATCGACGGTGCTGGGGTTCTTCTGTGCGTCTATTTGATCGTATCGACTCTTATCTGTCTCGAAATCGCATTCCTGTGCGCAAGAACGTCGCGTACACCTAAAAGACGTTGACGTTTTGCCGACGTGCTTTTCTCTTTTTATAATATTTTCTACAGACTGTTGATGCCACATAGACGTAAAGTAAACAAAGCAAGTAACCAGTAATTGATCTCCAACCGAGGTACCACATACAACGAAAGTTATTTTGAGGTGACCAAAGTGACCGACAACATTTTCATTTCAACGTTGTAATTTATAAAAGTAAGCCGACCTCGCATACCAAAAATTATTTTATAATTCCTTTATCTTTTGCTGTAACACAACAGATAACAGACAAAATATGTAAAAAATGCAACTAACAACTTCGTAAAACTTTTGATTGGATTAAGTTTGAGTATGACCACCGAAAACCCACTTGATCATATCAAAAATATCTTTTCGTGTGATCCACTTTTCAAAATACACGTTCCTGTTGTTCTATCATAAAAGAGTAATTATTCAATATTATTGTGCCATGAATCTTGATGTAGTAGGTTGATTTGGGCCTGAAAAACTCCTACATTAGAGGAGTACAGATAAGACAAATTACCATGTCGATGACTCACGGACAATTCCGTGAAGATCAAACGACATATCAAGATACCGTTACTACCGAAACTTAAAATAATATAAATGACCTATAGACAGGAGCGCAGACCAATATGGTGAAAGATGGAAATTACATTATTGGTGGCATTGAAATCACCAGTATAGTTTTTAGTGAAATAGGGTTGGCATTTCGAAAATTCAAGCACTGCAATGCGTCTCAGTTTTTCACTTCACAGACAACTGTAAACAAAACTTTAAATCTATTACGCATGGGTTTTTATTCCAGTGTCTTCCGAATCTGTTGTTCGCGGAATCCTGCAAGATTATTTCAGTGACCAGGAACCCCAAAACACCAGAAACGCGTCAAGTAAACAAATGGTTTCTCGCTTAAATCATTGTTACGTTTTTGTTTAGGCCTTTGTTCTCATGCGCCTGCAGTCCAGAGCCTTAAACAGGAAGTTTAGCAGCTTTTCGCCTAAAATTAGATAGCTCGCGGAATTCGTCATACTTGTAGGGTATCCTGAGGTTCCGCTCTTTGGGGATCGCTAAGTTTGACCCAAACACTTTCTGGTTCATTAGAAAGGCATAACTGGCCAAAGTGACGACAAAACTTTATCTTCCGAACACCAAACGCAATAAATGGACCCAGCACGCAAACCGTATCATGTCAGTTTTCATTACGTTAGCCCAGTTTAGCAGAACAGGCCGGATGTCACGTTCGGTATTATGCGTTTGTGTATGATGCTGCTAATTGCGCGTCTGCATTGAAAAGATATTTTTATGTTTCTGAGCGTCACGCGATCTGGTCGTGATCAATAACTTATTTCCTTAAAGGGAAACCGGAATGATTACTTCCATCAGTGACGTCGTAAGTTAAAAAAATGGGAAATTTGGTTAGCAGAGCGATATGGCCGTTATTACAAACAGGCGCAAACCACAACCCTAAGCTTCGACCTTTTGTATTTTACAACTGAGCAGGAGACCAAAAAACATTTTCCTCTCCTTTAATTGACGTGCGAGCTATCTGAATAAATAACCGTCAGTATAATCATACGATCATCCCACATAACACGGGCATATTGACCAGACACGAAAACACTAACAATGCAAATGTTTCCTTCAATGCTTTCTACCTCTTATGGCTTCAAATATGGAAGATTCTATTACAACAGGTCACAAGGTTTTCGCCAGACTTGATCCACATATAAAACTTTGTAACATAGAAATCTGTGCGAATATTAACGCTATAACAACTCAACGTAACATTTCGCTTTAAACATGCAACAGGGGTGTTCACACGTAACCATTAACATTCGCATAGGTCTATATTTTGCACAGACTGTGGATCAAGTTTGGTAAATATTTGTGCTCCTGTTCAGTTGGATTTTCCTTCAAATATGCCAGTACATCAACTGTACATCTTCAACATGCACATTGTCCATGGAAAACACGGCTCTTTTGGTTTGCTTGAATTAAACTGTAATAAATTAGATGCATTCGTCGCAATATCAATTACACGGCGTCAAGATTTCGATGGGTAATTGATTACGGCCGATCAAACGTACAGAAGAATGGAATTTAAACTAAAGCCAGCCAACAGGTTAGTCGTTATCTGCATTTCAAAGCATACACCTCGGGGCTATTCAGCGGTTCGCCTATAAATTAATTAGTAGTATTATGACGGTGATCGTTTCAGCGCAAGCACAAAGTTGCTTGGTTGTATGCGTCTGAAACAACTCTACTTTTTCGCCTTTTGAATGCGTGTGAACAACAAAGGTACTTTCTATGATTATTTTACAAGCGGACAATTCGTCGAATTTTTAGTCCGAGTAGTCTTTGGTCAAAAAATCAATTCGAAATACTGTTAATTGTAGTTATTTTTGTTGCAAAATTTTTTTTAATTATGATACCATGCAGTCGCGCTAAATCACCTGCAAGCTAATGTTGTTCCACAACGAAAAAACAAACATCACAATCTTAAATTACTCAAAAGTTGCACATGTGCTATGGGTTACAGTGTTCAACGTTCAAGTTGAAACGATGAGAAATGTGGTGACAACAGCTAAATAATTAATGCTCATTTTATACGCCTACCGTCGACTGCTGCTCCTCTGGCATCCGGTGCGAAAAGTAAAATTATCAGAACGAAGAGAGAGAAGGTTCGGGTTGTCTCCATGATCAGGAAGCTGTCGGAGTCGATGCAGTTCAGGTATATATTAATTCACAAGTTCTAGGCCCTGATTAACCTGGAAAAACATGCAAAAACCTGGTGAAGACCTTCAATCAAGTGAATAATAGCTGGTTACACGACGCGGTTTGCTTAACACTCTGTGGCTCTTGCGAGGTGCCGCATGCCGCACACTTCTAATTTACTCTGGTCCCCATATGCCAAGTGCAGCGGGCGTCCGAAAACGCGATTGTCACCCGGCCACGTTGCCAAAAACTTTTCTGGCTCACTTACGAGTGACATACGGTGAAATTCAACAGGTTTCTTGCATTAGAAAGTTGCAACAACTGACATAATTTGAGTTGCTTCATCATGTTACTTGTACATCATACATAATAGGAAATATGCCAACGTGTAAAAAACTCTTCTAAGCTATTTTACTCCCTTTACGTGTAGACGAGACAGGAAGTCACAGTGTACCAACTTGAAATTAAAGTAACACACAATCCACAGCTGTTGGTGCAAAAGAACTGACGATGAGCTTTCAAAAAAGGCTACTATAAACACCCTCAGAGGGTGATAGCCTCTGCAAACCACCAACAGTCACAACACACTTTCTCTCATAAAAGCAAGCTGATATGGCCCTGGGCAGGGTTGGCTCAAAACAGCGCGACATCGTTCTGACTCAACACCGGGCTTCTGAAGCGTGCGCCTCGGCCGGGGAAACCTTTTATAAGAGCGCAGTTGCAACGCAAAAAAGGGTGACGACTTCGGCGCACGCAAGGCCTGAACCCACGCAGCGTTGCGTTTTCGTTATGTGACTTCCGATATTGATACAAAACCAACTATTCCTGCAGATATGAGTCTAGACTTTATAACGTATTGGAGGGTCAGGGGATTTTCTTTGCGGTCGGCACTGGTTGGATGATTTGGATTTAGGCCGCTGGCCAGATATTTGTTTTTGACACGCGGTATTACGTCAGGTGACGTATGGTAAATATTAATTAGCCGTCCAAATTCTTTTACATCTTAAAACGCCTGAATAAGGTCTAAACTTTGAAATTGAAAATTTTGGGGGACTTTTGGGAAAGTGAACAATTTTTTTATTGTTTTTTGAAAGAAATTCTACCAATGCGCAACTGTGCATGACCTTTTGAACCCACAAGTGATATACATCACCATGTTGAATCATTTTTTCAAAAATGTAAAGTTGCGCCATATTATGCAACACGCCAGTAATGCCTGGGGTTTCTAGTGTTTAGTATCATAATATGCTCTCCATCTTCTCGTTGAAAGCGAGTTTCATAATCTTGAAAATATCCGTACCAATGAAAAATCATGCTGCGACAATATTTTACCTAGTTTAGGAAACTCACAGGCACTCTAAATACTAGAGTTATAATCCAACATAAATCTCAACAATACGTACACACATCTAACCCTTGTGCAAACAACAATAGAAGAATCATCGTTACGGGTTGACTTACCAAGAAAGTTAAAATGCCAAACTTGTTCCGCGCTCCTGTTTGGCAGCATAACAACAAGGTACAAAACAAACGATATCATCAACCCAATTTCACATTGTAGATAACGCTCATCAGTTTTAACTAAGGCCGGTCGTAATAAAAAAAACCTAGGCCCAATTAGAAAAATACACTTCCATTCAAATGACACATAATTATGAAAAGCACCCAAACAACCACCGTCTTACCCAACAATGGCATCATCAACTTATCTTATGACGTCAGACTTTGAAAATCCAGGTGAAAATTGATCTATACTAAAACCGTTGTGGTTAATTAAATAATTCAATAAATTTCGTCTGTGACATACAGTACCTGTGTTTAGAAAAACTAATTTCCCATTTTAAACACCAATACACATGTTTCGTATCGTTGTATAAACGTGAATATCCGGTGAGACGAAATACCCCAAAACAGAACGTAATATCAACCGTGTTTATCCCCCAAATTCGACCTTGGACGAGCGGAATACCAAACGATCACCTACAGTCCGAAGTTCACGACCAAATTCCGGGGAAGAGATCACAGGGAAGACACTTTAGCAAAACTTTGTTTCAGTGACAAAAAAATATGTTTTATGTGGCACATGCAATCATTATAAAAAAATTTGTTTTGTTTGGCAATGAAATTTTTTATGCCGTTTGGGAATTAATAACAAAAGTTTTACAGGATAAATTATGATATGTACGATACAAAATGGAGGATGCTATTGGGAAAGAAAAACAACCAGCTAAAATTTGTCAGTCTTTTAAATGGCCACAATAAAGCTGCGCTGGCACATGGACGATCTATGTCTAATATCAAACCACAATTGTTTACTTTCGGTTTTCCTTTACATCTTTAGCTGATACAAAAAATCAAATTAGAAACTTTTACATTAAAAAAAGTTGCGAAACTTTTAACATCAAAATAATGCCGTCGAAATGACCTGGTCGGTTTCCCAAACATCTTAGGACTTTAGAATTTATACATCAACGGAGCACGAACTTTGCAACTTTCAACTGTTGAACTATAAAGATAAATTGTTATCTTCAAAAGCAAAATCATGCGGGGGATTTGTGCAAGGTATAAGCGAGGTCTGGGGTTTTTAATGTTTGGTGTCACAATATTTCACAGTGCTCGCAGGATCTGTTATGTAAAATCCGTGCAAATATTCAACAAACTGCGAACTGAAGGAAAACCTCGTAACAACTCGCAGTTTCATGTTTTACGTGAAAAACAAATTCAAAACTGCATGCTTGCTATAGAAGTTCAATGGACTTTTTTAGAATAAGAACCTAACAAAAATTTTCGTGTCGTCTTCTCTAACGACGAGATGACGTCATTATTTATCTGAGATTGCAAAATTGTGTAAAATTTTATGCACACATGACAACTTTCGCGACATATTCAATAATAGTGCTTAATGACAACCATGCAAAATTTATAAAATTGAATTCTGCCAATTAAAGGGTTAATCCAACATGCAATGCACACAACTTTTCTCGGCAATATTCTAAATGGCTTTTGTGGTAACCAATACAAGACATGCGTGGATGCAATGCTTGTGCAAACTGATACTGGGGTTTTAGTGTTGTTGGTTGGACGTTGCATCAAGATCGGCTGCCATTCCCATCTTCCCTACGTGCCTTTATCGCAACACAACAACCCAAGAAGCTAAACTATCACTTTGCTACAATTTCACGGTGCAGATAAAACCCAGTCGAACATATATAGACATAAGATTGTCATGACTCAGTCATCCCAAAATGAAACCTTTACTCGTGTTTAACCTCCAAATTCGACTTTGGACGTGGAATTCACCTTTGGTCCCAGATTTACAATCGACTTTGGTGGTAAAGCGCAAGGGAAAATGTTCAACATTAAATGCGAAGGATTTGAAGAAATCTTACCGCGCTACATACAATGTAGCGATAAATTGACTGGAAGCGTGGACACAAAGTTGTTCTAGTAACATTTAAAATTACATGCAATGTATTGATTTTGTTGGTAAATACCTCATTGTCCAACTCGCTCTTGCATTACAATGAAACACATCATAATTTTGGTGCCAAAAAAACAACTGCGTTTCTTACAATTACTCCACTGTTTCATGGTTATGTCGCAAACGGCATTATACGATTTTGAAAGAAAAACCATATTGATCGACCATTTACGTTAATGTATTGCACGACCATTTGCGGCCAATACAAAACCCGGTAACTCACGTTTTCAGATGCGATCATTACCATTTTTCATGACGTCATAACCAACCACGTGACCGGAAATTTAAGTTAAAAACCCGAAAGAAAACGGAAAATTAATCGTGCAAGAAGAACGACAAGTAAAAGGTTAATTTATCTCAACCCAGACGGGAAGCAAAACGCCCGGAAGGAAAGCATGAAGTGGAACTGACGGCGGCAACGAACATAACAGACCGTCGTTGTATCGTACTTGACGATAATGAGATCGAGATCGTCAATTATCGTCGCAGACAATTGCTGACGATCAATTATCAAACGGCGGGCTCAGAAAATCCTTCGGAGGTATTTAAGTTATTCAAGATGTTGAGGAAGTCGAACACGGAGAAAATTTGTTTCGTGGAAGATGCGTTTTCCATTTTCAGACGTTAAAGTTAAAAAGAATTTTGCATGAAAGATGGCGACCCGATCCAATCAACTTCACATTGGCAACTTTCCTTTTGGATTTAGGAAGGTCTTCAAGCGTCCGGCTGCTTTTACGTGACTGTTCTGTGTACACTTAAAACTAACGACCGCGCTTCATTGTGGTGTAATCGGATGAAGACGTTAAGTGTTTGCTTCCAGAAGGAGAAATTTGGAGATGATCGGCCGCAAAAACTCGAACAGAAACAAATAAACAGATTAAAGCATATTTGGTTTGACTCCTTCACAGCAAAGTTGGCGGATAACACCAAATCTTGCCGACAGATTTGCCAACACTATATAGCTGTAAGGTATTTGGTTTTGGAAATTTGAGGTGCCAGAAAGTACAGAAACCCAAGTTTAAATCGAAGTTGGCAAAAACAAACAAACAATGAAAGTGCGCCAAAATGTTTCTAATCTGACAAAACAATTCTTGCAAAAGCACAATTTACTCCCTGGGGGTCAGTGGTGGATGTGAAATATATTCATTGCCGGAACCATCGAATTTACACAAACAAATAAACCATTGTGATTTCGTATATTTCGCAGAAATCATTGTGTTTTCAAGGAAGTAACTGAAAAAATCTACTAAATTATGTTTATTCGTGACTATTTGGAACACACCAGACTTTGAATTCTTACCGGGATGGTGTATCGGCGAGAATTGTGCATTTCCGGCTTACTTTCATTACTTCTGGTGGCGCAATATACACATATGTATGTACGACACGTTTAAAAACATTTAAAATCGCGACACAAGACCTAATTTAATTAATTTGCCATTTCGCCTGACATCAAAATATATACATAAGTTGAAAGTCGCTTACATCACAAGACAATACGGCGGCACTAGAATATAGCAGCGCTACAAATAAATAAACATGAGTTCGTACGAATCCGCAGAAAATCGTGCTTCGTGTATTTGTATTAATAAAAGTATAATTTTAAAACGTCGCACCAACGTAGAAGACCTGACCCTAAATTGCGACGCGACACACAAGAATAATTACCAACGATTGCACAAGTAGGAGAGGGAACTGGACGTCGGTTCACGGCACTTAGCGACTCCCAATGCGGCGAAACGTAACGACAACGCCCCTAAATAACACTGTTTAGATGTGGTTCGAAAAACTAATGAGCGTGCTTACAGACTTTTCGAGACTAGAGCCGCTGCCTAATTTGGCGATTGTCACATAAGCTGACCCTGATTATGGGAAGCAAAACCACAATAATCACTCGGCTGTTTTACTGGCACGCTAGGCAGCTATTTGCATGCAAGGAAGAAGTCGCGCTGGCTAACAGGGGAGGCAATAAACGACAAGCTTGGTTGGTTAGTTTAAAACGCCTCGCGTGTTTCTATTTGATGCAATTTCTGTGAGCCTGCGTCATAGCATGGCGGCTTGGCAACGAACGTTTCCTAGTTGCTTGTAAGCTCGTCAGACATTCCTAGAAAAGCCGTTTATAAGTTTGTGTTTGTGTTGTTGGCGGCAATAAAAATCAAATTAAATTATCAAAGACGTGTTTGGCACCGCTAAACTGCGCTTTGGTTTTATTAAAACACGTTTTCAAAAGTTTTATTAAAGCACGTTTTTCGGCCATTTTTCAAGATTTTCATATCATATACTGAGAGCGGCAATGACGGTATTAATTTTGTTTTCAAAAACGGAGGCATCTGAAAACAGCGGTGATTCCCAACTTATATTAAGGAAGCGGCACAATCATAACAAAATGTTATGAGACGCCGCATACAAAAAATGACGTGTTTTAAACAAGAATTGCAACAGGTTATTGGGTTCACCCTTACGAGATATTATGACGTTGACCATTTTGTGGAGACAAGTTCGTCTAAATTGTCGAAATCGCGTGAATCTATTTTGAAATCTTTGAACGTTTGTAACCCAATATCAAAACGGCGCACTAGTGCCTCGCGACGCCCCACATATTGCAACCTCTGTAATGCAATCATTAGGTTAACAGGAGCTTAACTGCTTCACGGGGTATATTGTGGCCAAGGTACACTGCTGCGCAAGCGCACAACTTGCCAGGCAACCTTCACATATGCGTAGAGGCTCTCTACCATCGTATCAGACAAACATTACTTGCATGAAACAATCTTGCTCTGTAATGCAATATTTATTTCCATTGCAAGTTCGGAAAACAAATATTATTTCTTATTTTTAATAAATTTGAGAACGTTTACAAAAATCTTAAATAGCTCAAGTACTTTTCTAAAACTTCACGATACAGATCGGTTTAGTATGCGGTTATTAGTTTAAGTATACAGATATCGTTGCTGGAAAACATGACTCAGGTTCATGGCACACGTCGTGCAAACGTTTCCGACAACACCGTAAAACAGATGTAATACGCTAAAGCGGATACACAATATTCCTCTAACCACGTCCCACAGTTTATTAAATATAGAAATCCCGAAGCAGATGGTTTTCAAAAAGTTCAATTCGTGTTGACCCGCCTGCGTTAATAATAACCAAGTTTGTCTCCATAAACACCCAAACAACACGATTTTATTGTGTGGCCAAGTTAATTGTGGAATACAATCATAAGAAACCCAATTTGAACTTCAACGATAGTTTGCCAAACAAACAGGAAAATCTAGAAACAAAGTTAATTCAGGGGACAAGTGTGAAAATAACTGTGACGCAAAACGTATTTGCGGCTCAAGAAACTGTATTTATGTAACGTTTGTATTCATCTGACAAACACAGCCGGTCATATTTGGCAAAATGAATACCATTTTTTAGTTTTGTCACACCGAACATATCTCACGTTTTGGAGTTCAATAGGTGCAGGCGGGATATTACGCTGCACCAAATTGCAGGGTGCAAAATGAGTCAACGGAATTTCACGTTGCCCTACCCTGCGCCCAGATGAGTCGTCACATGGATTGCGTAATATCGATTAAATATGTTTTGGAACGCAAAATTAAATGTCCGGTTGCATGCGCGATGACAAGAACAGTCGCATGCAATCATTCCTCAATAAATTATAAAAAGATATTTCCGCCGTATTGTAACACTGTCTGTCTGTGTTTGCTGCTATGACAGCAGGGTTGTAAATATTACTTAACGGCAGTGAATCCCAACCTTTTTGTGGTTGCGGTACCGCTTGGAGGTAAAACAATTTCGACGCGTACCATCTAGTTGAGTTTTACAAAGTAACCTAGAGGATGAAGTAACAAACATTTTTAGATCACTTACGATTTTTCAATTCGAATTGTATCCGCAAATCACGGAAATTTGCTCACTCCACCTGGAATGCCTCGAATGTCAAATATACAGTTATGTAACACAAAACAATGCACAATGATCCAAACGAACAGGTTCTATAAATATATTGTCAAATTCCTTTTCGAAAATATTTCTCTTGCTTACCGTGCGTCACGTCAAGATTCCCGAACGCCCAGAAACGATTCAAGTGGACCAAAATCTTGCTTTTGGCGGCCGCAAGACACGCGCCCGAACATTTACTTCAGATGTAAAACCACAACAACACTTTACACAAGAATTGTGTTCGCCGTTCTTACCGCTCTGTGTCTATTCTTTAATGATATCTTACGTGTAACATTCTTCCCATAACTTTTCAACATGGAACGAACAGTTCGTTTTTTTAATTTTGTGTTGCGAAAACAAGTATCCAAAGCCATTAAAGTGCCACAATGATTTTGGAAAGTAACCACTACCCTAGGGAAATGTTCTGGACCCGCCCCTGCTGGTCGTATGGTATTAAACTCGAATGTTTTTTTGCAATGTTGGAGCAGTTTTTTTTTAATATCCTGGTTGAATCACTAAATTTTATTGGTTTGAAAGGGGAAAAAGAGTAGGACAAGTACCGGCCTTATATGATGACGGCTTAACGCATAGGTACATTAGTTTTTAGCCCACATGGAAACCGCAGAAGCTTATCAAGAACGTGACTGCGTAAGCCTGACATTATTCAATATGCGTGACGTCACATTCATCGATCAACTTCAGACCGCCGACTAACACGACGGGCTGTGAACGAGTGGTACCGACTAAAAAAGTTGTAAAAACGCATTACTGGATGAAAACCTCATGCGAAATGTTTGTCAACCGGCTTTGTATGGCTGAAGTAGGTGATAACCTATCTTAACCTCGGGCGATAATGGTTTGATTGGGCGAAGGTTTGACATCAAATGATTTGCATAAAGTCGTCGTTATAATAAAAGTTTAGATCCAGGTTATAGCGGTTATTATTATTGTTTGCTTTCAAAACCATCAAAAGTTATGATAAAAACCAATACTCATTTAGGTATAGTCACAACTACTACCTCAAACACAACAAACAACAAAAGACTTTTTCTGTTCGATCAGTTTCGCTTACTAACAGTACACATACTGGCGTTACGAATAAATTAATCATTTTTAAATAACCACCCAGCAACCGATCAAAGCATTCAATTTACCGCCTATAGCTTAACTTGAAAATGCTGCAAAACACAAACCTCTTGACACAAACCTTCACTGTAAGTACCACTAGTATTCTGTGTGTGATGACGTGAGTGTGCGGCACAAGGTTCTGACCGACACGATTCACTGATCACGCTTTCCCGCCGCCAGCAATGTCGTTGGCATAGAAATCGCAAAGAAGATTCTCGGCTTGAAAGCTGTAATTACCTATTTGCGGAGGCGTATTTTAATACGCCGCAAGCAACTTTTGTCAATATTTCTTGTTTTAAACGCATTTCGATTGATGCTGGTGGACTTCAGGTTTGGCGTTGCAAACGACTTTATTATGCAATAAAATTTGACCTTATGTAACCTGATTTACAATCATTTTTATCCTAGCTTCAAAAAATGTTAAAACTACAAGATTGCTTTCATTTTTAATTATGCGTGATTATACATCTTGGACAAACCCTCCAGCTAACCGCAAGTTGTAAGAATGCTAACAGTACTGTTGCGACCTATATGCCAAAGCATAAATTATGCTACAAATGCCAAACTTTTCTTAACAGCCGTTTATCAAACTTACCAAATAATACCAAACCTATGGTACGTTTAACTACATCGCTTTGTTGTCAACGCCATTCCTGTACATTTTAAACTTTTCAAAAGAAAACACACAACGACAAACAACAGCATCAGAAAGGAAATTCAAACACGAAAACTTTTGCCAATTATTTTCGCCTGGCAATTATCCCTGCTTTGCAATTTGCGTGCGCAGTAGGAAAGCGTGCTAGAAACAAAAAAAATCTCGAAATCAACCACGACTGGTCACGAATTCCTACACGGAGCCAAGCTCTGAAATCAGAAGCACGCACCACTTAGCACCGCAGAAACGCCTGATTATATGCGATAAAAATTTTGTATCCTGTAAACTGGTCCAGTTGTTAGTTTTGCAACACGGTGTTGTGCTGTGGTGGTTTTTGCGGATTGGAATTAATTAATTATTGCATTGTTAATGTGGAATGTAATATTTATGTGGTATATTTTTTCTTTAAGTCACGATATAGTTTAATTATATAATACTTTAATATTTTTCGCCTAATCCCTTAACTTAAAGGAAAAGTTAATGGGTCAATGCATGGTTTTCAACAAACATTCGATCAATGAAGTTTGCTATCATTTCCCATAGGTCGATATCTGTACGTAGATATTTTCTTACGGTGATTTTACAAAATCAGGATTTTTTTCTCACAATAATGTTGAAGCAAAACACGATAACATATTGTGGTCGGTGGATCATGTCAATTCCAAAAAAACAACGCCGGCTAAATTTGTTTACAATTCCAACCAACTGCAGCGTGTCGTCTCCACGCATGTAAAAGTCCAGGATATTTTTCCTAGAAGGATCTTGAAATATTGTTGCCGCGTCTGCGTCGGGATGGAAACAAGCGAGCGCGTGTCTCAATTAAAGGATGGTCGCCCGGACACGGAAGTGATAATTTGACTTTCGCGGAAAAACGCGCAAACGCAATCCAGATGTTGCAACGGCCTGTACTGCTCGACGTAATTGCCGCCCCCTTTCATGTAATAGAGGCTTGCGGGCGACGTTTAAACGCGGTAGCGCTCATGTTTTGCAATTAACTTGTTTTTCATTTCCGCCGCACCATCACAACAGACTTTTACGTGATCAAAGCGTGTTTTTATGTGCGCACTTAGCGCAAAGTTGGTGGGAAAATTTTAATTGAGGTCCCGAGGCGCTTGGTTCTGCAGCTTTAACTGCTTGACGAATTTCACCGGCTTCGTCAAAAGGAACATGACGGTATTGTTTTATTTCCAGATAAAAGGTAAATGAACGATATGTTGCAAAGTTTGGTACATCTTCGTTTCCGATAAATTCGTATTTATCACCGTATTTTTATACAAACAGTTTTGAATTAAGGTGGGCTTTTCCATAAAATGTGTTCGGCACCATCAGTTTCTCCTTAAAATCAGCATTTAATGAAAACAACTCCGTCACAGCAGCAGCATCAATCGTAAACCATAATTCTGTAGCACTTGAAATGCTCTTAACATGTTACCGCAGTATAACGCATCATATAAGACCGCACACAATAATTAACGTACGATCGTGCTCAGTCGCCAAGCTGTATTGCGTCAACGGATACACCTGGCAAGTGGAAGTTAAAATCAAGTAACTATTACGCCGAACAAAATGTAACCGTTGTCCGCTTATCCCTGTAAATCACTGGGACATCTAGGACAGGAAATTGGCAGTGCGATAAAATATGTGAGGTGCGTATTGAAAATGTTTCAGCACTAAAAGCACGTCGTTTTATTGAATAGATTGTGAATGAGTCACCAATGTAAAATTTCGCACCGGCGCCTCTGGCTACACGTCCGACACATAAAGCAATGTCACTCAATCTTCAAGAGTGGTTTGATTGCTAACAGATTCTGTTGCTCCTCCAAATTGCCCAAAAAGTTACGCTTAAATATTCGGAATCAACGGCCCTACTAACAAAAGAATATATGGACCGTGTTTTGCGGATCGCTGGAGATTGTGACGGGCACCAAGGCCTCATGTTCGTATGAGCCCAGGTACATCGCGCCGGCTGCATTCCATTAATATTGTGAGTAATACATACAAGGTAAAAAAAACGGGAATGAAAAATGTGACTGCAAAAATACAGCTTGCAAGCGTACAATCCCTAACACGACAAATTCAGTTGAAACACTTGACAATGGTTTGTCGTAAAACTAAACAAATGCATTCAAACACCATTAACTACTTGCACCTCGGCTCATAACCCCATTATTGTGTCATTCATCTCATTAGTCTTTGTGTTCGGCATCCTCAGGTGCAACCGCCAACAGCTTTTGCAAACACAAGGTCGCGGGTTCGATTCCCGGCACGCGCACCTTCCGACGAACGAACACGTGGTGAACGAGAATTCCGGCGGCAAAGAATATAATCGAGTAAAAGTAGAGAAAATGGAGATTGCTCAAGAAAGGTACAACAACAAAAAAGAAAGAAATTACGGTCATGAACACAGGAATGACCGTTGGTACCTGTAAAATTACCATCGTTAATATTGTGCCTTGTCCGAGAAAGTTGTTGTTTTATTTTTACCAAACCAAAATTGAAAGCCAGGTTATCCATGTAGACGAATTCCAGTCAGGTTTTTTACTTGAAAAATTGGCCGAGCAGCAATTGCCAGAAGTGTAATGTTATTTTTAGTAACTCGAAAGCGCCACCTCGTCTTAAATGTGTTCATAACTTTCCTGCGGTTTTATCGTATAAGTTTATTTTCCTTAACTCAAAGTTTTTCGCTCCTGAATGTTTTTTTACATCTTCAAATTGCCTTTTTTTATTTGAAACAAAAATGAGGGACGCATTACGATTTTGCGTGTCATCCAATCGGGTTCGGTGGAACCAAATCAACACAGACGATTTACAAGTCAACCTCACCTTGAACGGTCTTGCAAGTTCAGGGCGTTTGTGACGTAGAACCAAAACGGCAGCATGAGCGAAGGTAAAGAAAGTCCATGAGACGAACCCGAACGTGTCGAGGAGTGATTGGATGTCGCCGATCCAAACAAGTACCACAGTGGGAATTGCGTTGAGCCACAAAGCAGTGAAAGGTGACGTGCGATGGATGTGAAGCATCCCAAATATCTGGAAATATTGGGCAACAGCTTGTAGCTCCATACTTTCTATTTCGTGGCAAGACCAAATTATATTACATTAAAAATCGGGTAAGCTTACTGTAAAATATATCTAGTTTAGGATGTCAATAATATAGGATGTTTTCTGGAAAACGAGCAGTTAAATGACAAGACACTGATAACTTCCTCTATATTGCAATATATAATAATATAATAAACTTGGTAGGTTTGCTACTAAAGTTATGTATGGTAGGCGAAATATCGTTTTTTTAAAATCCAAATTCATGTTTTGCAAGAAGGTCAGCACTTGAAAATTATATTATGACTGGCATTAACAACAACATAATAAAGTTAAGTAACACAAATTTTGAAAGTGTTACAGTGTTGCTTTGAAAATGCTAAAATGTTCGAATACTTTAAATAACCTTTCTGCGGTAATATACCAAACAAATAATTAATTGCAATCATCAAGTGTGTAAAATATCTTAAAATATTTGCGCAACTTTCACAGTGGTGGTGTAGCACATATTTTTCTTGAGGGAAATGACTGCTTTGGTCGCATGGATTTAATTACATAGAAGAAAAAACGGTTACTGGAACTTCGCCGCTAGTTGGCGACATATAACCGCACTTACCTGTGGCAGGTGACCGTTCCTTGCAGCAGCGTAGAGAGTTCTTGCGGACGCCAATACAGAACAGTTGTAGGAACCGAACGTAACAACACAAACCATAACTGATACAACCCATGAGCCGTTGCCTAAGATCTTGTCCGAGAAACTTAAAGCCACCGTTTTTGTGTTTGCCATCTCCATTGGAGTCAAAACTGCACAAGTAGGCCTATGTATTTAATTGTGTTGGGGATTCATTAATGAATGAAGCAGAAAAAACGGTAAAAAGCAGTTTAAACAACGCTATATTTTTAGGTTTTGCTGGTGGGCCAGGCATATTTTTACTATAAGGCGGTTCTTCTAGAAAAAAAAATAGTATCAATGTTTCGGTTGGTATGAAGCAGCCTTTATCAGGATGCAACAAAATATGAGAAAACTTTCACATTATTGACGTAGAGAGCTGGGGAGGAACCCAAATATCAAAGGCAAAGATTTCTACCCTTTGGGGTTTCGAAATATTAAATTTTTAGCTCAATTTTGTTAAAGTAATTGCCGATAAACACGCCAAATCGTTTTTTGTTTCGAACAAGAAATTTTACATGTCCAAATCTACAGAATATTTGACCCCAACAGAAGTTGGGGTTGCTGCAACACTGTCTGATATCTTGGTTTAGTTCTCCGGTTTTACTTAAAACTTCCATACTTACCGACAAGGTAAGCGCCGTTGATCGTTAAAAACGATATCGTGACGATCAACACAGCCACGACCGAAGCGATAACGATAGTTCGTGGGTGATCAACTTCTTCTGTGACGTAACTAAGGGCACTCCAACCCTGGTAGGTCCACATCACCTTAACAAGAAAACGTGTGCTATACAATATATATAAAAACATACATAATACGGTTTTCATTTTCATGCATATTATGTGACCGGGCGCTGACGCAGCATGGCATAATAATTCTGAGTGTCTCACGATCGTCCTCTTGTGGAAGTTTTGGCAACGATATTTTGTAGTCAGCTTTGGCCGAATATGCGTAATTTTTTTTAACATTAGGCCTACTACACAAATAACGCGTTACAACAGTCATGGGTCTTTTATTTTAAGCACAAAACGGTGGATATGCGATATGTGCAATGGGTGGTTGTTGTGGTCGGCCTTACCTTAAAATAAACAAAGGCGCGAATATGTATTGGAAGACGAAACTAGTAAGTTACCTGGTAAATTGCATTCGAAGCGGTCGCGAACACGATTCCACTCATTTGTTTTGGATCGAACAAGTTTGAGAAGGTTTTCTCCGCAATCGACGAGTCTTGTGTCAGGTAGTAGAAACCTCCCCCAACCACAAACGCTATGGTGAGAAACTTGGCTGATGTGATGACCCCTTGAACTCTCACTGCTAGCTTTACACTGGCCTGTTGGTGGAAATATGAAATAGGTTTGAAGAACCTGTTAACCGATACCGAGAACCGATTGGTTTAAAATACAAATATCTTGCATACAATTTAAAGGTTTTACAAAATTAAGAAAACAATACTTATGAAGTAACAGGTCTTAAGTAGAGAACAAAACAGGATCTTTTAGTGACATATATTTCTTATATTCTTACCAAACTGTTCATATGCAAATCAGAGCAATGACTTAGAAGTGTGATTACAGGTTTCGTGTGGTAATCTCACGGATAAAGTCGATGAAATTAAGCGATCGTTTGTTAAAAAAAAGGCATATTTATAGCAAGTTTTATCAAAAGTCGAACTGCGTTACACAGCTTACCGCATTGATAGCTGTGACTATGAGTATCATACAGGTTGCCAGAAGCTTGACAGCATGTTGGGGAACTTGGCAGGCGGGAAACAATGGCTGCACTGCATACTGTCCGAACGCAAGTGCCGTAAGCGAATCAGAAGTCGGAAGAAAACAGTTCATCCACGGCAGAAGGAACGCTAGGGTCTCTCCGAACGCGTACTTGATGTAAGTGTAGTCGGACCCTGACTCTGGTATGCTCATGACGAGTTCGCTGTAGCAAAGTGCGGACAAAATAGCTACAATGCCACCGCTTAGCCATATGACGAGATTCACTCCAACGCTGTTGTTACTTGCCGCTAAAAACAAAGATCATTTTTGCATAATATGTTACTAAAAGGTTGGAGCGGTTGCAGGAAAACATACAAACAGCAAAAAACTATGTTTTAGCCGTTAAAAAAATCTGATTGAATGTGCAGTATGTTACGTGAAAGGTTGAAGCGTTTGTACAGACAGAAAAAAATCTTTGAAATTATTTTTTGATGACGTTTTCGCCACATTTCACATTTGACATTTTAATTACATCAAATTAGTCTTCACTTCGCAGTTGGACTTCGGACAGGAGACAATGCTTACTTGCAGAAGTGACTTCATTTCAATTGTGGCCCAGTGGACGGGCTTAAATTATTGAGTTGACTTAAAAACAAGAAACTCAAGACAAGATATTTTCGTAAAAGTCTCATCCAGATCGACACGTATGCATTTTACTTCATCCAACAAACAAATGTTTTCACGTCCGAATATGTCAAAATTGTGTTGTTTTTTCGAGCAGCGGTTCATTTAGACCCATGCATTTTCGCACCAAGTGTTTCCATACAATGTAACAATTTCTCACCCAATACAAGGTTGGGGGAAATAAAGACCCCAACGCCGATCATCATTCCACATGTTATCAGAATCCCACTCGTCAACCCGATTTCTTTCTTCACTTGCAATCGTTCTGTACCCGCTTGCTTCTCAACACCTGTTGCCGATGCCTGTTGACTGCTGATCCCAGTAATTGCGTCATAAGTCGGTACGTCACGCTTACGCAGGCCCTCAGCCTCTTCCGCCATCTTTAACTTGCCGAGTTTTTTTGTAAAACGTCTGTTCAGATTTATTCACGTTTTATTGTGTAAGTTTCGATTACAGTTCCCTGATATAACCTTGTGATTTGGAACATGAACTATCAGCACTTCTAACAGAGCCAGTCATTATAAACACATGCGAGCGCTGCAGGAATGCACAATCAAACAAGTTACAAACATTTACAGCCCCATCTGTTCAGGAAACAGCTATTTTCACTTCCTGCAGCGGCTGCATTTGAAAATAATCAAACGCCACAACAAGTGATAACGAATCAGCCATCAATCACTGTGTACCGGTGTCTTCCGTAATGCTGCGTGTGCAGTCGAGGTGTACTTGGAACCTCACAAAAATCCTGACGTTGCATTATCAGATAAAACTACAATAAATGCCTTTATCACCACCCTGTATGGCCTTACTTTAAATAACTGTAGTTGTACCCATACCGTAGATTATCGACTGACCTTTGGGTTTCAAGCGGACCTTAAGTATCTCCTGCAGCATAAGATGGTTGACGGTTGCACTGGGTTTAATCACACTGCTGGTAACTGTTTCGCTGGCGCTCACTGACGATTGTCTACAAAACTTGAAACTACATACTGCATACACAAAGGAAAAGTTCCATTTACAACTTTTATCGACTGTCGCTCAACACTGTGTTAATTTAATCTCTCGAATACTTCCTGTATCAACTGACTCTGGTGTAGATCCCTCAACAAGTATTTCAAACTGCTCTTTTAAAATGTGGCACAAAAGTTTTGTCGCAAATATTGCCAGAGGTTGGAAAATTTAAATGTTTCTTCGAAATGCATTTGCACTTAAAGATAGTCAAGAAAACGTTTCTACAGTAGTTGTATAGCCTACAAGGCCATTGAGAGAATGAAAAATGCACCCAGCATGGTTGTGTATCAGAAATATCAAATTCTGTACGGGTTACATATGTTCATGGATTTGCCGCAGTTTCCAGGCTGCGCAATTCATTAATAAACGCGCCTTCCGAGTCGAAACACGAACTGGTTTAATTGCAGCAATATGTCGGCAATCAGGTCATTGGTTGCAGGTCTTCGGGGGCAACAACCAGCAGCTTTTGAAGAAACCGGGTCGCCTTGTCAATACCTGGCACTTCACATTTTCTATGCACGAATATGTAGAACACGAGAAGGCCAAGTGCGAAGAAGGCCAGTGAGTAGAAGTAGAGGAATTGCGGGTTGCTAATCACAGGAATAAACACGAAGCATACGGAGATAAGTGACGTCAGTATAGGTATGACGGTTGGAATCTAAAAAAAGTAAACGCGATTGATTAAAATTTGTTGTTTATGTGCAAAAAAGTAAAACATACATTTTGATAGTGAGCTGCAGACAGGGCCACTGCTTCGACCTAAAAGATCTCATGAGTGCAGCTCTATTGCTTATATATATTTTAATATTTGTTTGTGGGATGATCCATATCTTCAGTGCTTCGATTTGTCATTGAAATTGTTGGCGACATCAATTGAATAGATGATATTTAGAAACAACATGCTTTAACTTGGCTGCGATGCCAGTTTGGTCAGCAAAGTCGTCTGACAGTCACACAGGCTACACTGATGAGACCTTTTAGGTCGAAACAGTAGCTATCAGTCTGCAGCTTACACAGATATAAATATCTTTTTTCAAGAAACATCAAGTTTTAATTCAAATCCATTACTTCTTAGTCGCTGCATGCTTTGAAGGTCGTACCTTGAACGGACGCTTCAAATTCGGTCGTCTGTATCGTAGAACAATCACAGCAGCCGAACTAAGAGCGAAGAAAATCCAAGATACGAAGCCAAATGCATCGATAAGAGTTTCGAATTCTCCTATCCAGATTAATATGAGGATTGGAAACGCATTTAGGGCGATAGCGGGCAGAGGCGTCAAATTCTTGATATGCAGCATACCAAGGATCTAGCAGAAAGACGGAAAAATCAGTAGATTTTTAACGTTTGTAGACCCCATATTTAATGTTCTTACCATAGCCATGGAGCCTGGTGTGCATTTAATTCGCTAATGCTTTTTTTTACAGATATTTAAAAACTCACATGTGGAAAATGCCCGTTTCTTGACGCAACATGAAGCATGCGTCCCATGATAAGAGCGTTGGCGACGGATGAGCCGAACGTCACCACGCAAATCATCGCCGACACCACCCACGAACCGTTGCCTAGCAACTTGTCGGAAAACGTCAGAGCGACGGTGGATGAGTTCACCATCTCAACCGGTGTGAGAACTGCAACATTGTTTGTGATCAATTTTTTGACAATGGTTTACCAGAGAACAAGGGAGCAAAAAAAGTAGAATGCTTTTTGTACAAGATTCATCCAGATGTGTTTTGTTGTTTGTTTGTTTTTGCAGTGTCTTGCGTGCAACTTTTACTTGCCGCTATAATATATTCTAACATAATAGTCAGTAGTCTAACCTAATATATACTAACAGGATCGAATGTAGGCCGCATTATGCACTGTTTGTCCTAAATTCATACATATAAACCGCACTGCTATCATAGGTGGTAAATTATGGGTTTTGCTAATGTAGAATAAAGTTGCATTAACAAAAATTACATATTGCCACGTTTGTTTAGCTTGGCAGAAGTCAAATCCGCCTTGTTTTCATAAATGACATAAACTCAAAATTACTATCATTTACCAAATAAATACGAGACGTTAATGATCAAGAAACAAGCGGTTATGATAAAAACGGAAAGAACGGAGGCGATGGCGACAGTTCGTGGATGATCAACCTCCTCGGTCACGTGACAAAGTGCGTTCCAGCCTTGAAACGTCCACATCACCTGGGGAAAGAAGCGGTTTAGTCCGAAAGGAGTGAAATATTCCTCCTGCTAGTACAGCCAGACCTATAGTAGAGCCGCACTGCTTTTGTTGCATCAAATTTATATTAAAAATAATCAAGGCAAGAATTTCGTTCCTACAGGTTTTGTGTCGGTATTTTCATAAGTTCAGTGATTAACGTGTTGGAAAAAATAACACATCAGACGAAGCCAAGATAGGATGAGGAAAAGTGTTGTGTTTGTATTTATTATGAAGCAAATCGCTTTGGTTTGTTGTCAGCACCAACTTGAAACATTGATTTCGCTCATTCACATTGTTTACTAAAAGGGTCACGTGATTAATGTTCGGCCGCATGCTTTAACCCACCTGATAAAATGCTTTAGTCATGGTTCCAAACGTAATGCCACTGATAGGTCCTGGATCGAAGGCCTCTTTGAATGTGTCGGTGGCAACTGACGGATATACGGCGCTGTAATACAATCCACCGCCCACCACAAATGCAATCGCCATAAATTTGACGCCCGCTGAAATGTTGTGCACCCCGACTGTCATCTTAACACTGTAAATGTTGAGGGCAGTGACTAGCAGAATCATGCAGCCAGCTAAAAGTTTGACGCCATTACTGGGAGGCGTCAATCCTGGGAAAAACGGCTGTATTGCGTATTGAGCAAACGCAAGTGCGTCGACAGCATTTGAGGTAGGGAGAAAGCAGCTCATCCAGGGCAAAAGAAATGCGATGGCCGGTCCGTAGGCGTGTTTGAAATAGGAATAATCAGACCCCGACTCTGATATGCTGACCGCTAATTCGCTGTAGCAAAGTGAAGATAGAGTTGCTATCAATCCACCTCCGAGCCAGATCATCAAACTAACTCCAACACTGTTGTTGCAAACCTCTGTAAAACAGACAATGTTGAGTTTAACTTAACATTAAATTCTTTTTTTCTTTGAGAAAGCATAATTTGCTTTTGGCATTTTTGCAACCACCAAATAAAATCTTATTTCCTGAAACGGTAAACGACATTGCTTGGTAACGATGAAACGTTTAAAGTCAGCATGTGTATTTATTTTTGATCATACCTGTAAAAATGCCCCAAAATATTCAATTGCTTCGACTTAGAAAAAAAAAGAATTGTTAAGACCTAATTAGGCGACCCTGCTTATGGAAATACAACCGATGCAAAATAAAACAAGTAATATTCAACATGGAAACAAATACAACATACTAAGTATCATATTCGGAGTGACGAATATCCCAACTCCTATCATTACTCCACAGTTAAGCATGATCCCACTGAAGAGGTTGATGGTCCTTCGTACACGTAAAGGTTCCACAGAAACCAAGTCCGCAGATGGCAGCGGGTCGTTTGTGTCGAATTCATTGCTTGGGTGAGATTTTCTATGCGAGAGCAGCGGTTCCCTTTCACTTTCCATTGCGCTTGTATTGAACCAAATTCGTGTAGCTTTAGTGAATGCAAGCAATAACTCACTACTCTCACTATTGTGGTGTATACGTTGATGCATCCTCTATAAAAACATTAACAAACATAACACAACCTTTGCAGCAGCGCATGCAACCCTTTCAATACTCCCAGCATTGTGTAAACAAACCACAAATTACCCTATAATCACATAATCCAGCCAGCCCTTCATAACGATTTGCATGACACAGCATGACATTGCATTTTGCGGCATCCTTCACAGGAAATGACGAATTTTAATGGTTTTGAAGGAAAACTGACCCAGGCTAGGAAACCAAACCGAACCGCCCAGTTTACAGCACTTTCACGCAACGGTAAAAATGCAACTTCGTCCTACTATACGCAATGGTAATCAACATATTTCGACATTTCTACCTTGGAGTATTGAAGTCGAAATGTATAGACTTATAATATGCTTTTCAAGCATAACCCAGTACTGTGAAACCGCCCTACTGCGTTCAGCCGAGTTTGCAATTAGAAATACTGCACCAGGATGACCCTAATACCCTTTTAATTCTGCTTCGGTACGCCAGATGCTTTTAGTTCACCTAAAGTTTCAATTTTTAATTCCAATTCCTCGTGTGGCAATATGTTGATCAGTCGTGTTTCTGCAGTTTGAAAACGAACAAAGCATGCTCAAGTAACACAAATCTCTAAAACGCGAAAAACTTTTGACACACATCAAAACACAAGACAGCAGCTCCACTAAAATATCTTGACCTGCTGCAAGTCGTAAATTCAATCTTTCTAACCACCCTGTTTTCGCTTTCTGTTCTTCCATTTAAATATTTCCTGCACCCTCTAGCTATTGTTGTTGTCAGCTGATCTCGTGACAATTCGAGACGTCAGCAGTATTTTGTCAATTGACGATCGACGCGCGCGCAATGCTCGTACTGTTGAATTGTGGCGGTACTTTTAATGTCCAGTTCAAGTGTCTGTACTAAAGATTTCCTGAAACGACTTTGAACGACCTTCGTGGCAAACAGTCAGCAATTAGCAAGAAACGTCTCGTTTAACATTACTTATGGCACGGCAAGTTAGAATTTAAAAAACGTTGTTAATAATACGTAATCCTTCTTGCCAAGTAATGCAATGCTTACGCATAGCAAGGCGGGATCGCCCCACTGCGCAGGCCCTTTATATTACGGTGGTGGAGATCCTCTACGCATGTGAAGGTCGCCTGACAAGTTGTGCGCTTGCGCACCAGTGTACCTTGGCCACAATATACCCCGTGAAGCCACTGAGCTCCTGTAGCTCAGTTGGTAGAGCGTTGGGCCTGGTTAGCGCAGGGTCGTGAGTTCAAACCTCACCGGGAGCTTGATTTTTCAGATCTCTCTCCGACTTGTCTGGAAAAGTGGCTGATCCAGCTTGGCTGCGAAGCCTGTGAACCTTCTTGCCAACTTACGTTTTGCTTGGTAATTTTTAACAGCATGCATTGCTAAATTACAATAAAAACAACGGTTTATTGCACAATGTACATCACACTACACAAGGAAACAAACACGCACATCGGCCACACTGGCACTACAATAAGGTACATACTAGCACTTTGGTTTCAAAAAAAGCACTGCGAAAAATCCTGTACCATGGCAAAACGAACTGCGAGTAAAAACTGGCACAACCACGCGAGAGAATATGATTTCTTTAACCGTCGACTTCAAACGTAAATGGAAGAGAAAAAAAAATAAAAACGAAGCCAGCGTAAGTCAAAAACTGTGAGCGTGAAACGCACTGAATTTGTGCCTGATCGTTTCATGGCATTTATCTTGCCAGGAGATTTGTGATGTTGTAATGCATAGTGATGATGGCGAGGTGGATATCATGTACCCCCAATATGCAGCGTCGCGTGCCACAAGTTGCTTGTGATGAGGTCGTAGCGGTGACATACTTACAGTTTACCCGGCTTCCTGTATCTTAGTGTACGGTTACACGATATTACATTGAACACGCTCGGATATCCGCAGGTAAATTATATGGGACATCCGCATTAACACGATTACGATACTCCTGTGCAAAATTGAGTTGGGCGCAATATTAATAAAATGAATTTCTATTCAACATGAAGGCGAAAACTTGCACTTCTGCGAGCTCTACCAGCATTTTGCACGGAAGCGTTCTTGATCGCATCTAAAACCGAACTGTAGGTTCTATCGAACGACGCTGACCCGCCACTGTCGGCGCCCTCCCTACCGCTGTCGTAATCAGATATGACGTCATCACCATCGTCGTCAACACTCTTTTTTCCTGGGGAATACCCTTTAAAGGTTACGTCATCCATCTTTGACGGGAGTTTGTACGTTGCCCCGAGTGACGACGATATGTTCGTGCGTTGACGATTTCGTCGGTGTTTGCTCGGACTTCCTGGAATATCGACGAGGCTGCTGGAACGATACAAAACTTTCGGCTCTCTTTTACCCGGCAACGAATCCTTCTTTGATTTTCTGCCTCGCGGCGAGCTGTACGTAAAGAGGTCACTTTCCCTCGTCTTTTTCCGCCTAGTCTTTACTGCGCTGGCGCTTTTCTCCCAATCTTTATGCCAGCGAAAGCACACTTTATTCGACGGCCCGCTGCACTCTGTTTCCGTGGCGGATTCCGACATCACTTGGTACAACGACGACCTGACGACCTTGAGGTCCTCCGGGCCCGGCGGCGAATTGCGGCAAAACCACACGCTCTGATGTCCCACGTCTATGTTCACGAACTCACAATCCCACGGGCAACCGTCCTCGTCGTCGGTTTCGTCGAACCCGGAGTCACAACTCATGGACTTCGGTCTTCCAGAAATTTCTTCCAAATTACGAGAATCGAGTTTGGAAAAACTCTCAGCCACGGCGCTGTTGTTGAACACCGACCGTCGCCCACATACAAAGTCGCACAGTTCGTTGCAGTAACAGGTCGTGTCGCAGTGTAGCACGTAGTTAGTGTAGTAAGCTGCAACTCCATGGTGAATGGCAAGCTTTACACAGCACTTGGGTTCCACGTAAGGCAGTGGTGGTTGAGACACGTCGACTTTTATCCGTACTTTTTTCAGCCTCCGTGTTGTTCGTTCGCTCCGTGTTTTTCTGAAGGTAAGAACTCGGTGGTAGTAACGGACGTGGTTCTTTTTCAAAGACATCACCACTCTTTGTGGCGAGCGGTCGTAACCCATGTTGTTTATGAACCTACAACCTAATAGATGGCCACCACCAGATTCAACCTTAATACATGCATAAATACAATAGATTGGTTTTGCCTCAACCAACATACAGAAAGACGGCTGTTATATTATCTATTAGTTACAACTAGTACAAATACCGACTATTGTCAATTTGACTTTCCTGCGAATCTGCCTGAGGTTATTCATTACCAATACAATCTAGAAGTCGGAAAAGCATTCAAACGTAAACAATCAAACGGTGTTCACAAATTGCCATATCAACACAAACTGATTTTCTGTTCTTTGGTTAAATCAAAGTTAGTACAAGCACATAAGAGATAACTCCTGAAGCTACACATACAGTCTGTTGCAAGCAGCATGTATTAAAATATCATAAAACGCTCCTAAATGTTACCGACTATTATCAACACCAACTGCTAACTGCAGGCATTGTACGAGCCACTGGCATTTGCCAAAGCAGTGGATCACCAGTTTCCTGTTTCTGGGAAGGTCTCGTATCCGTTATTCGCCTGAGGCCGTCCAGCACCTCACCAGTTGCAACAGCACTTTTGTTGCGAGCTGCACCAATGCCATACTTATAGTACATATGCTTACTTATATATACAGTACATGTGTCTTTATGAAATGTTTGAAATTTTAAATTTATACGATTGCTCACTACCTCACACAGTTTAAATACTGTCAGTAGCTCACAACTGAATGAACAGCGCAACCAAAACCCAAGCATAAATATTAAAACTGTGTGACACTGTGACACCTCCTGCCACGGTCAGTAGGCCTACTATTCAGTTGCTGCTGGTCCTTATAAAGCATCCGACCTATTTTTAAAATAATTCATCATGTGTTACGTTCGCGCATAACTTCGGTATGACGCGAACAAGCAGCTCTAACTTGCTTGCAAATGGATTAATTCATAAAGAATCTGTTTACGTTAGGCGCGACAGACCGAATTCAACTTCAGCCTATCCGTAAGCCTCCATAGACTGGCTTCAACTTTGCGGATATATAACTTGCCGCCATTCGAAACAAGTTTTAAAAAGAACATCATATCTACGTGACCAAATCAACACAAAATCGCTTTGATCGCCAGTTAAGTAACGTCCCTTTGACGGTTTTTAAGTACCTGCCTCCCTGAAAACTCTTAAAAGTTACGAAATATACACTGCAACTAAACTACAGGAAGTGCTGCTGTGTTTCGTCCGCTCCACTGAAACGCAGTGTTCAAAATTAAGTTTCCTTTTCTTGACCTCAGTGATTATTCAAGTTATTTCTACGGACTTCTGAATCCAAGCAAAAGTGACAAAACGTACAAAAGTTGAAGTCTCAACGCATATGACTAAATTTACGCAGGGCCAGAAACCACAAATATTACAGAAACTTCGGCGTGCACCTCATTTCGTGCCCTGCAAGCAAGTAATTGTGTGGCGCGATTGTAAGCCGAGCATTGAAGCACATTTAGGTTTAACGTAAATAGAAGTACCAACTTTGTTTACAGTACACCAACGACGGTCGCACTTCTCAGTAACTTTGACGAAGTTGCCGCAAATGTGAAATCACTGAGTTTACGATCAACACTGCGCGATGATTTAAGTGAATTCGTTCCAGTTCAAAACACATCGCCGGCTCCAAAGTACTTTGTAATTTTTGAGAAACATAACAACAGAATCGAAACATGTCTGATTGAAATCGACACAGATTTTTAAGTCTGACGCACAGCCTTCTTCTTAATTGTGCCAACCGCGAATACAGGTTTCTGCTTATGAGACTGCTTGACTGTGTGACTAACTTTGCGACTGGCTTAAAACATGTAACAGCGCTGTGAGTTGGAAACTTTTAAACAGACCTTGCCTTGCGGCGTGACTGAAAAACGTGTGAGTGGTGGCTACCAGGAAACATAACCGAAAACAAAAGATGCGACCACCAACGAGAGTTACATTTTTCGGTGTATCTAATAATTGCAACTACTCATAAATTAAATAACCGCGTTAGCTATTCAGTGTGGATTGGTTGTAATTTCATTCAAAGTGATTTTCGCTGGCAAGTCCCGGAATTTAGTGTCTGACTGTAGAACACACTTTCACGTTATCGGCGTTCCAGGACGAACTAATGGCAGGGAAAAGCCTGTTTTTGCAACAACCATCACTCTACATATTTTTTTTTTTGACCGCACCGGGATTTGAACCCAGGATGTCCTGGGCACGAATACTGATCAGGTTTTCTTCTTGATATATGGGTCGGGCGCTTGACCAATGCTGCTGAAAAGTTTCTAGAGAGGTACTCGGCCAATGGCGCCTTCATCAGTTACAATCAGTTACAGCGACATCGTTACAACCAGACCAATTCTGTTTGGATCCAAACACTACCTTACGATTTTTTGAATACTGTTGGTCAAAGCATTCCAAAGTAACTCTTACCAAACATAAAAAGAAGTTTAATGCTTGCCGTATGTATTTAATAAGCACAGAGACTGGATTCATTTTCGATACAACCAAGCAAACTGGATTGAGTGTGGGAATGCTCACGATTTCTCCCAAAACACATTACAAATTGCATTTAAATCACTTTATTTTGTTGAAAGCTGTGCAAAGAATACACTTTCCGCTAAATGAACACAGCTATTGAAGCGTTCAAAAACGGGATGTGCCATTTAGCAGAGCTAGACCAAACATATTTGCAGCGTGTTCGCCGTGCCACCGCATGTGGTTTAGTTTTGCATGGTGTTTGACTCTAGCAGTACAAAACGGTAGGGCAAGTTAATCATTGGACGTATATTGCAACTGCAAAAGTGTATTATTAAGCCACTATTACTTGCAGCCCATCAGCACCAAAGGTTAGACAAGTTAGAATTAATGAAGATATTTATCAAGTAAGTGGCTAATGCAGACTGAGGTTGCAATTACCCCAAACCACGTAGGCCCTAGAAACAGAAATTTCATGATTGGGGGGTTTAAAAGTAACTTTAAAATGTTTCAAAGTTATTTGTTTCCGGTAATAATACAACATGGCAATTATTTTTAAGCCAGCAAAGTCGTCTGATAGTCACGCCAGTTGCACTGATGAGACTATTTAGGTCGAAAGAGTGGCCATCTGTCTGCAGCTTATTGTGACACAGAGCCTGACGGCACTATTGGTTGAGCTTTGCTTGGCCATAGTATTTCCACCTTGTTTTCTCCGTAAGGTTGCACCTAGTTTGGTGCCCAACAGATGGCGGTGATTGTTACCACAAAGTGGAAGTCTTTGCTTGGCCGTTTGGTCAGCAAAGTCGTCTGATAGTCACACCAGCTGCACTGATGAGACCTTTTAGGTCGAAACAGTGGTCATCTGTCTGCAGCTTATACACTATTTTTAAGCTTGTTTACTATGTTTAGACTGTTTGTTATCTATTGTAGGGGTTCAAAATTGGAGTTCCAAAAACCTTGTCTATTCAGAACAAAATAATTAAATAAAGATTTAAATATAGACTGGCATAACATTTCTCTTCAGCATGGTCCTGAAAAGCTGTTTTCCGGATTTGGAATTGCCACAAGTTCCAGTACATCTATACGCATTGGAAAAGATGGATTCGTTTGGCGACTCGGTGGCTCTTGTAGACCCTTACAACGACCAAGCATGGACTTTTCATCAACTCCGCGAACAGTCAATCGAGTTTGCTCTTAAACTCGTTTCTCTTGGAGTACAGAAGAGAGACGTAGTAGGTTTGGTGGTTGACTTCCATCCGAAATGCGTTCCACTGATTTTGGCAATTGGTTTGTGCAAATCGTCACTGTTTGCATGCGACATCAACGCCACTGTAAAGGATATAGCTGGACAACTTAACGTTGTCAAACCGTACTTTTGCCTTTGCGAAAACTTACGGTTAAAACAGCAACTACAAGCGGAACTGAAAGAGACAAAATGTTTAACTTTTGATGATCTCAGAAACTTCGTTCTTCAACACAACGAACAAATGCTTGAAGATATATTTTCCACTGAAGGAATTGACATCAACTACACTCCAGTGACCATTGCCCTAACCAGTGGAACAACAGGGTCTCCCAAAGCCGTGGCCCGTAGTAGCAGCAACGCGATGGCAAACTTGGGAATAGCAAGCACGGCTTGGAATCTTGTCCCAGGCGAGTGTATGTTGACTGTGTGTAAACGAATGCACGGATTTGCAATCGACAGGATTTATATGGATATACTGGCGGGTGTTAAGCATGTTTTAGCCACAGCCATCACGCCAGAAAGTTTTAAAGATTTTTTGGTAAGGTACTCAGTCAATGGCGCCTTCATCAGCGACTTCGTTACAACTAAAAAAATAGCAGACGAAGTCCGTTTGGATCCAAACACTACGTTAAGATTTTTGAATACTGTTGGTCAAAGTATTCCAAAGGAGATCTTACAAACCGTAAAAAAGAACCTCAAGGTAATTGTTTGCAGTATTTATGGAAGCACAGAGACTGGATTCATTTCCGGTACAACAAGCAAGCAAACTCCACTAAATGGAGTGGGGATGCTCGGGCAAAATGTCCAACTCAAAGTTATTGATGTGCAAAGCGGGCAAGAATTAAGGGCAGGTGAAACCGGAGAAATTTATGTGAAATCCCCAAACGTGTTCAAGCACTACTGGAAAAACAGAGAGGCAACGAAAGAAGTTTTGGATGAATGTGGATGGTACAAAACAGGCGACTTGGGGTATTATGATGAACAGGGCGTTGTTTTCCTCGTCGACAGACTTAAAAACATTATCAAGTCGGTGGGTAACAGTGTAGTTTTTCCAACTCAGCTCGAGGCTGTTCTCCTGTCTCACCCAGGTGTAGCTGAAGCGGTTGTGGTTCGAACCACTCATCCAGTTTACAACGAGGCAGCAAGGGCATTTGTGGTGAAACGAGACCCAGGTCTCACTGAAGACCAACTTCTTGCATTTTACAATGCAAACGTCGCAGAATATCAACAGTTATTTGGTGGATTGGAGTTCATTGAACATATTCCGAAAACTGGACTTGGAAAACCACTAAGAAGTGCCCTTGTTTAAAAATCACTGAGACCCAAGCTGCGATGGCCTGAGACTGTTCTCAAATTGTGCGTTGTTAAAACATGGAGGCCACTAACAAGACCGAAAATCATGAACATATGAAAATACGTATTTTTGTTTTGCACATAAAGTCAAGGTCTAGGAAGACGGTCAGAATCGCCAGACACAGATATATTTTTCGCCTAAATAACTGAACTGTGACGACGAACCGAATATTTTCGGTAATTATGTTTAAGTTGGTGCAAACTGTAAGAAAACAGGGTCGGAATACGTGGACTTTGCGATAAAAAAACAAGGCACAGTGAAATAATTCAACAACAAACCAGCATTCAGTGATAAACACACAGTGCTCAAATAGAAGTGCATTAAAAAGTGCATTAATCTTCCAATACCAAGCACACAAAAATACGTTTTGCCTATATCATATAAACAAACCAACAACGTTTTATTTTCCTGCATCTTGTATTTCCCATCGTTCGGACACCTTTCCGGCATATGTTGTGCCACAAGATGGCGTTGAAGTGCGAAAAAGTCTGTGGTTTTCTTCTGTTATTGAATGGAGCAAACTGTGCTCTTGGTTAGGCCAGGAGGCAGGTTGACCCTTTTGCGTTGTTGTACTCGTTCCATTACCTGTCGGTTGCACGATTCACGGTTAATCAAATTAAATTTTCGTTGGATCTAAAAAGCAGTAATCTGTATGTGGCCAGTACTCCGCAACCGGTGTGCCTCAGTACGCTGATGTGCCGCTAGACGGAGCCAGGTGTGCCGCAGTTTAAATACAAACGAAACACATGTTATCACCTGATGTTCATCCAGACCTGATATCTGGACTGCATTTGTACGACTATACGTGTACTATACAGTGACGTCTCAACTCTTACATATCAGGTTATGGTGTGCCAAAACTTGCGCTCAGAGAAACGCTCTGCAAATATATCCGAAGACCCACGGAGGCGATTGACGTAATAGGTTATATTTTTAAATGTAACATGACCACACTGGGAATAAGGGTTAGCATTCTGCTAAAACTGCCACGATTTCACAATTGTGTTACATGCTTACAGACAGTTGGCGCCAGCAATGTCCAGTTTTAATACACGGCGACCATTAAAAAAATAGCGGCTACTCAGGGGTCAGCTACACAAAAGAAAACGCTATGTTTTAAGAAACTGTAGGCTATGTAACAGAGACGAGACAACGTATACGCCTATATGTACAACAAGATGTAACTGAATCCTTCTTAACAATGTGAAATAGAGCATGACATTTGAACACAGGTATTTAGAACCACATGCTGTCCAGAAAACTAGCAACAGGACACCGTTGTTACCCACGGGCAAGCCACTATAGATACACATCAAATCTTTGATTAAAGTAAATTACAAGTAGATTTTTTATTCGCACTCGAAACTGTTTCAAATTCAAGTCGTCTTTTAGCTGTTTGCTAAAACCGATGGCAGCTTCATGTTTTTCCCCTTTTTTAGCTGCCCCCAAGGTACGAATTCACAAGAATAAAGTCGCACATTGAATAATGTTTGTAACAAATAGGCGACAATTGAAAAACAACGACTCCTACCGCTAAATATTCCATCAGGTCAATTGTTCCCGTTTTGTCGACGTCAATTTGGCCCATGATGTCTTTTATTTCCTTGTCTGTGTAAAGGTGACCTTGCTTCATCAACAATTTCTCCAGCTCATCTTCATCGATGCTCTACGGAGTAAAAACATGGTTGTTTGTCTCATTGGTCGTCTATTGAGAGCGTAGACATCAGTTGTAGGGACAAGTTACATTCTAGTTACTTTCTGTATCATATTTCAGTCGAAATATAAAACATTTTGTTTGTGAACGGAAAGTGATACTCTGTTGACTGCCAGGACGACTTCTGGCCTGTGCACAGTTTGGGATATCGAATAAAAAAGCAAAAATCTAAATATAATGGGTTGACTTCCAATTCTTGGACAACTAAATCATCTTTATATATCATAAATTGCTCTGTGCAAGCAATGGTTTGATCAACAAAAAAGATAGTGAGGCCATTGTTTCTGGCTCAAGTAGTTTTGTGCATACACCACTAATGCAATATTTTGCACAAAGCAGGGTTATCGACGGCAAACAAGTCTAAAACTGTTCATACCCCGTCATTGTTGATGTCGCTTTCCTTGAAGAACTTCATTGACTTAATCAACACTGACAACTTCAACTCGGGAAACTTCTCTGCAACTTTCTGCAAACAATAGATTACCTAGTTAGTAGTATTATCTCAAAAGTTATATATTATAAGCACACGAGCGCAAGTTTATCGCATGGTAATGGGCATGCCGGGGTCGCACAAAATTGTCCGCACTTGACTAGCATCATATAAAGCTATTCTTTCGGCTGAAGTAGACTTGAACATATATGGGTAAACGACGGCCGACGGGCCAAATTTAGCCGATTGAGTTTTTCAATCCATAAAAATCGGCCCAACAATTCGTAAAGCGAATTTAACTTACATCGTATAAAGCTACTCTCTGTTCCGCCTCCTTGTACTTTTTCATCTCATCGTCATTAATCTCACGTTTGGGTTCGGGGGTTTTCGGAACGGACGAAATGCTACTCGTCTTCTGCCTTGCCGGCTTAGATTGTCCTCTTGACTTGGCTGATTTCGCCCTTTGTACCATGGGGCTCCTACGCGCTGTTGAAGGTCTGACCACGCCGAGCTTGTTTGAAGGGACTTTGGAGTTGTCCTGTTGTCGTAAGTTTTATTTTTACTTTTTTCCTATTAAAACTTGGCATTGGTCAGGAAAGTAGGTTTTCCCAGTGACATAACGTATTACGATCTATTTGAATTGCCATCGATAAATCAGTGACCGCGTCATGCAATTTTAACACTGAGTATAAATTATAATCTAAATAGAATAATTTGATCAGAACGTGCGTTTACAACCATTCAATTAAAATTAGGAAAAGTTTGTGAAAAACATCACAAGACCAACTCAATGTTCTCTGTAATAACCGCGTCATAACATTTTCTCCCACGGCGTCCAACAATGCCACCAAATTAACGTCGTTAAAAAACAAGAATCCGAATTCCACTTCCAACACAATGGGCCACGGGGACACGGGCTAAATTAAGAACTTAATCATGTCTGAAGGGTGTCGCGTTGGTCATACCCCGGACAATGGTAGCTGGCGTGATTTCTGGTTGTTGTTTAAAGTCTTGAGGTCCTCCTTCAACTGCTTAATTTGCTCGCTCATGTCGTAAACCGTCGCTTTGTATTTCTGCACTTCTTTCTCCTTGTTTTTCAGCTCAACTCTCAGGTTATCTTTTTCCTACAAGAAATGGTTTTATGTAATGTGCCATACACGATTATTGTTCTCTGAATCTACTGGTCGAGATTGTCAAATAAATTTGAAGTGTAAACATTATCCTGAACACATCGCACTTTACAGCTTACTCACCCACCTAAATGTATTTTGATCACGATCGCTTCAAAAACAGTTTTAGAAATTAGAATGAAATCTTTTTAATCTTATTTGCTGAACAATTGCAATAGTTCCTACATTTTATTGACCCGTATCACCAACGTGGGATATTTGGTAAAGCAGAAATTAAATTTTTCAGCCAAGGTTCACTAGGCCTAAATAAGTTAAAAACAATTTAGAACACACAACTTTTTCCTTACCTGTACATACTTGATCAGGACTTCATTATCTTCCTCAGGAGTTGATCCTGTTGTTGGTGTGGAATCTTCTTCCATATCTGCTGTGGATTCTGTTTTAGGCAAATGTTGTTTTGTAATCTTCTTAAAGTATCAGGAATCACCAAACAAGTGTAGTATTTTAAGCTCTAACCTCGGTAACAAATCCTGTGCAAACGGAAAAGCCTCCTGAGTCAAAAATGCAAGCAAGAAATGGAAAATTTTAATAGCCTGGTAATTAAGAAGCGTAACGCACCAAATTACACCAAACACTTTGTTGGATTCGAATACACATCAGAGGCTAATCGTAACGTTCGGAAAGAAAAACTGTAGATTAGAAGCTGATCGGACAGTTGGCAATGAAGCAAATCAATTTGTTTACCTAACCAGACCCTTAACTTCGTTGTCTTTTTAGTCTAATACCTATAACTTTGGTTCTCAATTGACCTCCTTCGATGATCTTTTAACTGATATAAACCCTAACTTTAAAGAAAAATGTGACTGTGGTGACAAGACAAACACAAATTCTGATCATATTTAGCATTATTATCATGCTTTGCAAGAGAAACACTAACTGTTAAACTTACATAACCCTCAAAAGAAATTAGGCATAACTTTAGCGAAAAGTAGCCTACATTTGAACGTTTTCTCGAAATATTTTCTGTAATTATCCGGTTTAAATACTTTCTAAGCACTATACGATAAGACTTGCACTGCGAGAACTGGCCCAGCAATATTTGTGTGCGGACACGAGGCTAGCGCATCACACTATATGCCAACTCATTGAAGGACCCAGTGAAAACCGCTGGGTCGTCGTAATTTAAAACCAGGGAAAACATGTTATCTATCGGCGGCGAACCATTGTGACGATGTGTGTTGGATTGTTTACTACCCGAAGAAGCCTTTTGTTGTCACCAAAGCGAACGAATGGTTACTAAACAACCAGGAATGTGATCAGGCGACCGAATGTTGAGAGGAAAGGCCTTCTGATGCTTGTGTTTATAAGGCCAAATTGTTTTCAAAAATTTACGTAATCTTGCGTTTTGAAGATCTTGTCGTGACGTAGTGAGTCATGCAGTAAACGCTATTCATGACGTAACTGTGGACGAGCGTGTTCACCTGCTGTAAATCACCAACACATTTAGGTTACAATCGAGTATAGCGCTGACCTACATACGGTGAACGTCGCTTAATCCGGATGTGACTTGGCCGATAAATTCATCCAGATTAGGCGAAGAACCGAATTATCCGCAGACAAGTGTTTCAGGTCTGACGTTAACTAGATCAAAGTTCCGCAATTAGGTCGCGGAAAAAAAGGCATATTCTGTTATATCTTAGGGTGTGTAAAGATACACGTGACTCAATGTACAGAGGTTGTCTGTGTAAATAATCGACAGTTGGTTTATTTTCTTTGTTATTATCGCTCGAATTATATTGTTTTGATGTAAGTGAACACACATTGTTTCTGTAAACGTTAGTTTGAAGTTGTTTGTGGGTCAAAACCAAACGCACTCCCCCTAAAAAGAATCACCCAACTACGCTTCATGAAATTCCTACAAAATAAAATAAATTTATTGGTAAAGCAAAAAGTACATTCACACTAAAAGTAACAGATCAAACGTCAGAATTCATTAACTTTAGACTGTATCAGCCGTTTTACCGACAGTTCCATAAGTTTACCCTCAATTTGAAAAATAGAGTCTCCCATGCCACGACATGTGGATCCAAGAGCAAAGCGCTGCAGCGTTCTTAAGGCTGCGTAAGCTTCACTAAAACTTGGCATCGCGTGTTCCTGCAGTGTCACTTGAGCCTCATTTTCTTCTTCCTCGTCACTATCTACTTCCACATCAACCACAGGGTCTACTCTATCTGTGAGGCGAGGTGATGTTTGGATCTTGTCGTCGACTCCCACGTACTCATCCATACTCAACGTCATGCTATCACCAAACATCTGCCTTAGTCCATCCCAAACAGTGTGGAAAGCGACTTCATCTGTAATCGCAGGATTCTTTGTGCAGGCAGTAGCTATTTCAAGTTGATTTTCTGACGAAAAAGTTGCCTCGTCGAAGGTAAAACCCGCTTTTTTAAAGCCATTAACCACATTTTGGACTTGAACTCGTTTCCAAGCAGATTTCAGACCAACGACTGCGTCTAGCAAGTTCCACGTAAAAGAAGGCGCGTGTTCTTCAGCAGCTTCAAGTCGTCGCAAAGCTAAACTGTGCCTATAATTGAACTTCAAGTTCTTAATAATACCGCAATCCATCGGTTGAGAATGACTGGTGGTGTTTAGTGGCAGGAATACAAGCTCTACATTCGTCAATTCCACTTTTGAGAGAGCGAGGTAGTTATCAATAATCAGGGCAATTTTACGTTTTCTACCCCTCATGAGCTGGTCCAGGTCCCTCAACCAACTCTCAAATATAGTTAAAGTCATCCAGGCCTTTTTGTTAGCACAGTATTCCACTGGTATAGTTACGTTTTTAAATGCTGGAGGATTTTCGATTTTGCCGATGACCAACAATGGCAATTTATCCAAACCTGTCATATTCGAACCTGTTAATACGGTAATGCGAGATTTGTGAACATGTTGCTTTTGGATGAATCTTAGAGAATTTTCGGGAAGCAGGCGCCAAAAAAGTCCTGTTACAACAACGTTGTAAATATCGCTCGGTCTGTAGGAAGATAGAATTTCATGAAGTTTGCCATCTTTCCGCTCTTGGGCGACTTTAAAATCAGCATTATTAGTCTCGCAAGCTTTCGTTGTACGACTAATACCATGCCGTTTTTTCCAACGATCAATCCATGCCATTGAGATCGTCTGCTCTGTGTATGTGTCCATCCACAATACTCTTAACAATGTGTTCGCCTGTTGTAATAACATAGAACCATCAATGTGAAGATCTGGTCGGCATGACTGAAGTTCTTGGAACCATATAAACAGAGCTCTGTCCACTACCGGCTGCGCGTTTAACCTCATGCGTTTGCTGCTGCTTAAATAGCCATTTTCTGAACTTTGAGAACGAATTTTCTCTGAATTCCTTATAAGATCGCTTAAAGTCTGCGGTTTTATGTTGAAACGGACGGCGACATTTTTCTGTTTTAAATCAGGGTTGTCATCAACGTATTGTAAGATTTTTAACTTCTCCTCGATCGTCCTGTCCTGACGGCGTCGTTTGTTTGGCCTTGACATCTTCGAAAGACACAGATTCAAAACAGCACCACAGCAAGTCTAACCTTACTATACCGAGCACTACTAGAACAGCATTTTGCTTCCAATAAGACAACAAGTGACTGTTACGTCACACGCGCAGTAATAATGGCTATTCTTGAGCAGGCCGATTACTAGGTACAGAAAGCACAATGTAGTCTAGCAAGTATCTGATAGCCAGCAGTTCTTGTGGGTGGAACGCACACCATTGTACGAATGCAGAGCTGCTCAGCAGGAAATCCCGGATTACGAGATGTAAAAGAAGGACTTTAATCCGGAATGGGCGAAGATCGAGTAATCCGGATTATCGATGTAATGTTTTCGCTTCATAATATCTATATTAGAAACATTACGAATCATTCCTATCTTTTATTTCATCAGACTTGGACGAAGTTCCAAACTGAATTTTATTTTGGCTGTGAAAGTTTATGAAACTTCGTATGGTTTAAAAAGCCCAATTGTTCTTTGTGAATATACATATCCCCATATTCTACATCATCTATATTGTTGCCAACTTTTGGCTCATTTACAGAAAAAAAAATTACTCAACAGTATAGTTCTATTGTCGTGGTGAGCTATACCAGCTTGAATTAAACTCATACATATGAAATAACGTTAAAATAAAAGTATATATTATGCGTCTCTACCAAAAAACAATATTAATATTTCCATGTCAATAAAATACCCAATTGGTTGTTGCCCTTGTAGAAGTGAATACTTGTCTTGGTCGCAATAAAAGAAGGCTGTTGAACGGTGACGGGATATTTTATTAATTGAGAGTCCAATATTTGGGTAGGTTAACAACGGGATATTAGTTTATCAAAACGTGTTGATGGATTATGGCGGGTGCATGCTAAACTATCCTGCAGAGTGCCAAGTTCGCAGCAAAACTCTTCTATCACCACTTACCTAAAACCTTGGCTTGTTATGATTTTAGCAGTGGTATAGTGAATTCGGCTGGTGACAACCTAATTATTTATGCGTAAACTGAATGATTTGTAACCTACTGTCAAAATTTTAATGTGTATGTTTTTAAAGCTCAATATTATGTATGTGACGAATTCGCTATATACAGTGGCAACTACTACTTTTATCAAATGAGACAACTAGGTACCTGTCAAAACATGTTTATTGCTCGTCAAAACATGTTTATTGCTCATAACAACCAAAGAAACGACCCGGACCAGAACAAACTAAACAGTTTGAAAGACGATCAAAGTTGTACAGTTTCTATCGCCCATGTACTATTGACGGTTAAAACGGAATAACAATTACGCAAAGCGCCAAAACAATACTAACGCCCTATCATCAACTTCCGGGCCAGTGGTCAGGATTAGTGGTTGTTTAAAAATACGTCAGTATTACTGATAGTGCAATAAATAAGCGAATATTTGTTCTACAAGAACATGGCTCTATCGGTCGCACCCGATTGAAAAAAGGTAATTTTTGATCTTTTTTAGTTACATTGTTCTAATCATTCGTAAGTGCCTTTCATACCCTTTTAGAGGTTTACAACACATTGGCACATTAACCTAAGGTTGGGTAGGAAAATGGCAAAATATTATGTGACGCTGCAACAGCTTGATTCAGGTTTGCCATTCTTTGGCGTCGATGACAAGCAAGCAAGCAAGGTTTAAAACGCAAAATACACCCACATATAAACTTGCGAACGGCGAAGCGTGAAGATGGCACACAAAAAAACAGAATTGATTTGTGCCGAAAAAAAAATGGAAAGTATGTAAAATTTGGAACTATCATGACAGGTATACGAACATTATCGTTAATTACAACGTGAACAGAGCCTTTGCTAAGCAGAGTGACATGTACATTAACTTCTACACGACCAGTAATAGTGCGGCTTTAAAGTACAAACCCCGAAGCTTATAATAACTAGACGGTTTAAATATTCACAAACACGAATCCACTGTAAGTAGTTAAAGTCGACAATATCGTCACAAAATTAATACAAACATTTTCCCTTTACGCAAATCAGATACACTGGGCTGGGCTTATTGGAACAAGCTTGTGACAAACATGGGGCGCATATTTTGATGGAACTACCTTTGTACGTGTACCACGATAATACTGAAAGAATCAATGAAACCATACGTACAAACAACCTGAATCGAACAGAAAATAAAAAGTTAAAAATGCTGCTATTATTTGAACATAACCAAACTATTCGAACACTGCAGTGCCGGGAGAATGCAATGGTGATTATTTTAATATACGGACATGGCTTTTCTCTTCTTGGTAAAAGCGGTTTCTTCGAATAAATATGTCATGAAAAAGGCAGCTGTAATATTTTCAATGAAGTGATGCAGCAATTTCGCTACAAAATGCGAAACCTGTTTTTTTAACCCTTCTTCCCCGAAAAACAACAGGTTCAAAACTTTTGTTGTGTTCTTGGTCAGGAATTTCGCAAAGTCGAATTGTTGCGGAATAACTGCATCGCATTCGCCAACCAAATAATATCATACACGATTAAAACGAAGCATGGTGAACCAGAAACACGCTTTTTGGCAACAAACGCACGAAGCAACGATGCGTGACACGAGAAAAAATGAACGAACACAATATCACGTGTTTCGTCACAGTTGGTCGATCACCATGGCGTCAACCACTTCGCCACGCTTGATCGACTGGTATTGCTCCGAGCGTGGTGGCAACATTAAAAGCCCATTTGCAGAAACCATGCTCAACAGACGACTGCTTATCTGTCGTCCAGTGCTGTCAGCCCACGGTGTTCCTTCTTTTGGTTCCCAGCGCAGATGAACTCGTTGATATTCAGGACGAGGGTCGAGGCGGACGTCGAACGACAACTGTAGCGACATCTTGCGGTCAGTTTTTTTTTCGTTAATGTTACGACTTTTTAGCCTTGTGTTGATAAACTTTCTAATTATCGCGGGTAAATTGCGAAGTCAACTTTTAATGCCAAGTATAACACGTCCATACATTACACACTCAAACATAGAATCAATCACAAACAATGAACGTTGAATGCTTTACAAGTGACTCTGTTACGTCACAAGCTTAATTACTGTTCATGCGTCAACAACACATGTATGTATGTACATGATATAACAGCAATGTATATTAGTTTAAACGTCATGCCGAAAGATAGAAACGTTCAAAATTTTGTACAACTGGACTATGTTTGGAAATATTTGTGATAACAGTTTTCGTCGCTCAATCGCCGGCATAACCGCGGATCAATAAATGACTTTTGTGTTTCTAAGCATAAAAAAAACAACGTTGAAGCTGCCACGTTTGCTGGTGCTGCGGGCGTATCACACAAGCAACAGCATAAGAAAGGCCGGCGCGTCTATAGGCGAACTAGGCAACCGCCTGGGGCGCACAACCTTGAGGGGGCGCAACACCTTGTAAAAAAACGCATGACCCATATACCGATTTGTGCAACAAAATTTTGTTGGGTGCAAAATGAGCTTGCGTCGGCCCTGGGTAAAACCACGCCGGCAAAACTCTATGTAGCAGAAAACGTATATTTGGGTGTGTAAAACTTACCTTAGCTTTTATAATAGTTGGCCTTGGTTCTGGCCAACCACTCAACTTACGGAGACAAGGCAGAACGAATAGATTACAAGTCACCAATGCCGACACAGGGTTGCCTGACAAAAAAACATATTTTGACATTTTGATTTTGGGTTTTCTACACCATACATAAGTATTTTATGAAAGCTATTTTGTGTTTCAAGTTCTAAATCAACACCTTCATTTAATTATTATTTATTTATAAATCCCCCTTATACCTGGCAGTGCGAAGAAAAGTCTTTTTCCCAGGTTCGTTTCCAGTGTAGCAAAAGTAGTCGGTTTTCTGGTAAAACATAAACTTCTATTATTCAAGTAGTTACTACTTTCAAAACTGGCATTGTTCGGCAAAATAATTTACAATCCAGAGCTCGCCGGATAAGTGTAGTGGTGGGGTTTGAACTCACGCCCTTTAGCATTAAGGTCGTTGCTGTACAGAATAAAACTGCAGAACTAATTTCAATCAATACTAACCCCGGTTTCATAAAAACGCGTCCAAATTGAATCGTTGCACCAAGCGTTGTGAGAAGTGGTTTGATGAAATCCTTTTCTCCCATCGATACTCCACCGGAAGTGACGATGACGTCAGCTGAGGAAAGAGTGATGATGTCATAACGATTGCTACATTAACAGGTTTACGTTTTATAAAAATGCGTTAATACTTTTTGAGTTTTTGCATTCAGGCAACAACAAAATGCACGTACATTTCGTTGGGATAAAAGTACTAAATTTTTTAGTTTTCCTGGATACTTTTTAGTCTAAAAAGGAAAAAAAACGGTAGTGTTATCACTAAAGCGCGTCAGCGGTTTAATTTTATTTTAATCAAGAACGCGTGCACGTTTATTACGTCAACACAAAACCTACCACGGTCGCAGGCATTGCGCAAGGCGTCCTTTAACCTGACCGGGTCGTCAGGAATTATCCCCATATCGATCACACTGTAACCTTGTTGTTTGAGGAAGAATGATAAAGTGATGCGATTCGAATCCCGGATTTCCCCTGGACCTAGAACCTGTGTATCCGGTTCCGCGAGCTGAACAAAAATAAAAAAAATCGAGATTTCATCTTTTTTTTCGCACTTAATTATCGTAGTATTGCTTTTTTTTTTAACAACATGCAAAGATGCTACTAAAGGTTACGACTTAGTTACTTTTACTATATGATACATCGTGTTACAGTGGAAACACGAAACAACTCTTCCAGGGTCACATTACTTCACATAACTAAATTTAGATTAATTTCTGAGAAACAAAACACTTTGGGTCAAACTGACTTTGGGTTTCACAGTGGTCTTGTTTCAAAACCTTCTGAAAACAAAACCTGAACCTATTTCTCTTACAAGACATTGAAATAACCGACAAAAATGCAAAATATTCAGGAATAATAGCATTAAATAAACTCAAATCATCACCTCGTTGCCAGTAGAGAATAGAGCAACGACAGGGAGGTTGTGAACTCTTACTGATGTGACACCAGTAGCTGCAAGTAGACCAGCTTCCGAGGGTCCAATTCTACAACCAGCCTTTACAATAATCTCCCCAGTCCTAATGTCGCTTCCCACGGGACGAACATCTTGTCCAGGCAAAACCGCTTTCATTATTCGGACTCGCACTTCGGTTTCGCCCTGGAATAAAACGGGATCGAGTTATGGGCGCCTGGCACGATATCCCTTATGGTTTTATCGGTGGCCATCATGATATTTTTATCACGTTTATTGTTTATGTACGTGGAAATTAGATTTTGTTGATAAATTATTAAAACGATATAAACGTTATGTTACGTGTGAGTGAAACGATTATTGAGGAACGATGCATAATTTGCAACAAGGATTTAAATGAAGAGTTTCAAGGCTTGATAGGTGTAGTAGACGATTTTGTTCAAACTTTATTTCAGAAACCGAACGTCGAATGATTTTATCAGCAAGAAAGATATAACAGCGTTAATGTCACCTGCCCGAAACGACTCGATCTGATTGGATATTATATCAAATTATGTGACGTCACACCAACAAAACAATTAATTTTCCAGCTAAAAACTATATAATTTTAGAATTTAACGACAAACACATCTAAACTTCTAATAAGCACAAGAATAAATTCCTACGTCGTCGGATTCCTCCAGCAACATGCTGTCCTCCACCGGGACGATGGCGTCGGCACCAATGGGCAAAGGAGCCCCGGTCGCTATTCTATAAACTTTACCAGGTGAGAGGTAAACTTCCCGAGAGCTGTTGTTATTACCGTCACACACAGAAGATCCGACCACGTCCAAATCTCCAGGAGTGTCCGAAGCTGCGTTATTGGGCACAGTACAATGTATAGACCTTTTTGGGAAAGATGTGAGGTAACTATTTTTGACGACGTTCAGTTATGTGAAATATCATATTTGCAGTCAACGTTAATTCGTTGGCTACCAAACTTGGCACAAATCGATGGACAGGACACGAACCGAGGAAGACGTCACAATGACCAAACAACTGCTTCACAGTTTGCAGCTGGAATAATATGTACGACTTATTTGACTCAACATAATACAATATTTCAAAAACAAGGATGATTGTTAGGTTTTTCTATTTTGTGTCCATTTCAGTAATGGACATGATAGAAAGGCAACTTACCTATGACCGCATACCCGTCCATGATAGAAGCAGGGAAGGGGGGTAGAGGACCTTTTGATCGAACGTTCTCAGCAAGAATATGACCGAACGCGTCTGAACAATCAAGTTAAACATTTGTTTATTTGTAATTGAGTTGGTAGCGAGTATATACACAAAGTAATTCTTGGTAGTTACAGGACGAGAAGTTTTTCAACTTACAGGCCAAAAGTTATCACATAATCAACGGGCGAGTCAATAGGACACGTGTGTACTTGAGGGCGTTTTCAAAGTTGCTAACGATAAGCAAAAAAAAACTGTGCACCAAAATCACACTACACTGCATGTTGCATGAACAAACAGTGCCACTATTTTTAACCAGCTACTGGCAAGTCAAACGGAAAGATCCACAGAGCTGGATTTGGCCCATGTCTGTACAAGACCATAGCGGTTTAACGCTCCAATGACTTTATGCGTCATCAGGATTTAGCAGGAATATTCACCAACCAAGATTGTAAAACCAACAAGATGGTAAGAAAAAAAAACATTTTCAGCCACAGCTTACGAAATACCTTTAATAAATACAATACGTGACTGTGATGACAGCGTTTATGTTCAAGCTATGATTACGCGGCTTTGGTTGGTTTTAAACACGTTACTAGAAACTATGTTCTCCAACTGTATTCCACCACCCACCTTTATAATACTTTGAAACTACCCGCAAGGGAACCGAGTTATTCAGAACCAAAGAGAAAGCTTTATCCATTGAGGTCATGGGGTATGGCGAGTTACGAAGCCGACGAGCAATCTTGGTCACTCCGCTCGAGCCCATACCTACTATTGGAAGCCAAGTTGTAAAACAAATGGATTAAAAACAAAAAGTTGGCGACCAAAGCAACAACTAGATAACTATTGGTGTGTAAAGCAGCAGGGTCAAGGGGTAAACTATGTCATTGAAGCAACAAGCCTCAAATTTGTGTTTTATGGTAATATAAATTAGAGGTTTGTTGCTTCCAAATACATTCTAATTGCAGTAATTGTTGTCGCAAAGAAAAAAGACGGTGCTGAACCGAAGGCCAGATTCTTATGCAATTACTGGGCGTATTACCAATACGAATTCTAATTTCATAGCTGCACGATACGGGGACGTAGGTTGGCTAAAATAGCACGGGTAAAAGTATAAATATATCGTGATTAGGCTAAAATTATTACTAACCCGACACCGCGCTGTCTGACTGGTTCCCTTGAGCCATGGGCGCCGCACCGATTAAGCTGATAGGCTGAAAACACGATTTGTTTAGTTAACCTTTGCAGCGTGGTTTACCTTCGCTGCTGAGGCTATACGTGGCAGGGATTGTTTGAAAGTAGCTGGAAGTTGTTCAAGTACGAAAGCAATATAAAAGTATACAAACGGGCTGCAAATTAAAGCAAGGCGCATGAGTAAAGTGCAAGAGCACAGGGTTTCCCAAACTTTTTTGTTCTGCGACCCAATTTTGAAAGATAAGTTTCCATGCGATCTCGAAAATCACTTTAAAAAGCGATTTTTTCTGCAACCCAAAGTGAACAACTAAAACATAAAACCGAATTGCCCAGACTTAAAGCTAAAACTTCATCTGTCGACTCCTTATGGGGTAGCGACCTATATAGTTGGAGAAGCCCTGGACTCACATACAGTACTACTGAATATGTGCCAACACAGCAACCACAAGCATTACTAACGAAAAAACTGTACTAACGAGACGCGGGAGCTGGTGGCTGTCATCGCCGTGCGAATGGTGATGCATGCACGATCGTTCCTGTGTTTGCGAAGCTTCGTCATCCGCCCCCCCATCACCGTCCATGTTGAGGTCGCTAGCTGTGAGGAGGGAATTTCTGTCTACCGCTCTCTCTTGTATTTGATGTCGGAAGCTGTCGTTCGATAAGGATGGACTGGCGTTCATCTGCGCATACATGAGTATGTAAACAACGCTGAATGCACACGAGCACATTTTGTTTTAACAGCGGAAAACCCTAAATTTCAGTATACAGGCCGGTGGTTCATGATTTGAAAACGTATGAAATTCGTACGTGTTCGCAAATTCAAATCACTAACCATCGACCTGTGTGTGTAAAAATCAATGTGTGTTTTTAGTTTTGGAAACGCCCCCCGAGAACGATCAACCGCAAAATTGATTTATTTTAGACCAGATCAAAATGACAGGATGAAAAAATTTCTCAGTGAAATTAAAAAAAATATTATCAAGTTTCCGAAATATAACTTGCAAATTTTTTTGTAACAGTTGTTTTCTTTGACCAAATAGAAGCGATTGTAAACACGTGTACTTGTGATGTGGTGCCACGTGTCAGTCTAGGGTGCCACAAGAGGGCATGTCAACAAGTCTGCGGTTTCGTTGTTCGTGCTCCAAAATACGCTTTAAAATGGGAAAACCTTTATAATTGGGCTTGTGTAAACGCTCTTTGCAATAGTGAAAACAAAGTGTGAGTGCAGAGTGACGTCGATACCACTTTGTAGAAGAAGATTAAATGACGATTTGAAAAGCTCTGTTTGTGCACCCGGTGGCAAGGTGAAACGACCCGACTCCGTTCGACCGCAAATATTTCGAGGTAACTTGATTTTACGCCGCGCTGCAGACAGTGGTGGAAATGTTCGCTCCAAATGACCTTGACTTGTCATTATTTTACGCTTCGCTGGAGAGGAACTTACTCGGTCGCTTTGCAAACTACACAGCAGTATATCTTGTTTTTTTACCCATGAATTATGCACAGGCAATAACGACACAAAATTATCCCATGTCTTTTAGATGTCTCCTTAAATACAGTCGTGAATTTTTAATTCCAGACTTGATCTTAAAACTAAGCCAAAACTACGGGAATTTCGCGGACTCGTTCGATTGTTTGTGTTAACTGTCATGCATTTGATATTGCTTTGCCATACATCTTGTAGGCTCAGCTGCTGTTTGTAGGAAGATGTTGGGGACGGGATGACAAACGCGCGCCCCCCAAGCGGTTTGCGCAGTGCAAGTTTAAAACAGGGTCCCTCTTCACAACAGGGGTGCGTCCTGCAGTCGTGAATCGTTGTGACCTGGTGGTCTTGACTCTTTGACGGCTGTGAGTTGCGGAGGAGGCCGATGCCGTGCGGGAGAGCTGGGAGGATCACGTTCAGACATTCCTGCGTGCAAAGAGGTAAGCGTTAATGTGGAAACATACGCTGTTTTTCGTGAAGTTGAAAAAAGGTCGGAGGAACTATTTGAATCTTACACGCGAGGAATGCGGGCAACCCATATATTAAACCACTGAAAACCTTCCAGGGGCTCGCTATTGACGCAAAACCTCGCTTACGCCACTTTTGGTATAACGAGTCACTAAACATTTCGCTAACAAGTCGCTGAACCAATATAGGGCAGTATCTTTTTCAAATATTTGATTATAAATAGCCATACCAAATTTGCGTGGCCGCCAAGGCTTCTACGTGTTATTGTGTCAAAATTATTAATAACTTTAACTCGTTTTCCGCCAAACTCCACCGCCCTTGCTGAAAAGCTATTCCAAGTTATTAACATGACAAATACGCAATGCTGATAAACGTGACAAAAGTAATGTTTCCATGCGTATCATCATGAGATTGGACAAATTACGGCGGAAGTTGAGCGCGGTCAATGTAAGCGTTTGCAAACGTGTCAAACTTATTGAGATATGCGTTTAAATGCAGAACGCAACTCGGTTTCGCCAAAAAGAGACAATTTCAATCTGGCTAAAAGAAAGAGCTTTTTTAACACGTTTTTGAAGCAAATTTGATAACGAAGCAGTTCAATTTTTTAAATTGCGAAACTAAGTAATATCGTTTCTATCATTCAATGTACGTTGGGGTATTTACGATAATTACACAAATATGATGTTTACCAAAAAAGCATGGACTTTATTGGTCTTGCTTTGTCAGAACTGAAAATAATGGGGCGGCGCGGTGTACGAAAACATACAATCAAACAGTTCTAGGAACGACAACCCGCATTGTTACGCAACAAACAGACGTATGTCAGTCTACGAAAATATAGTTCAGAGCAATAAACAATCACGTACGGATCCCATTCTGATGTGTTGCATAATCGGTCGGTATAATTATAATGCTACACCCTCCGCAAACCTCGATTGCGTCATAATTACACAGAAGGAGCAGAGAAGAAAAACCAATCCGAATTTTGAATTTCGGTAAATTAGGTATGAAAATAGTTTTTCATGCGAACAAAATTCCACACAAAATTCATAACTGTAAATTTATATTTTTTGCACAGGAATGAAAGTGAAATTAATACCCACATATCTTTACTGTGTAAAACGTTATGTTTGTCTATTCTTAAGGTAAAGACCGGTTCTTACCGATGCGGCTTTGGCACTGCCTGGAAGGTTGGCGATGAGGACATTCCCTCTGATCCCGCATACAGCCCTGAACATAGAAATGTTACACAAGTTACTTGAAGGCAATTTTTTCATGCGACATGTTGTCAACTAAGCACCAGCCCCGTATGTTTCGTGCGTTTATGTGCACTCGCAGTTTACTAGAAGCAACAAAATAAACTGATACAGACAGTCTTTTTAACCAACACCATTATTGATGAAATGGTTTGAGAGCCTGTTGGTCGCACCTCTGTACCTGCAGATTGCAAGTTGATACACGCATTAAATATGTATAAAGATTAATGTGCCTGTCATTTTAACAGGACCATAATGTTGACAAGGACTTCTAGTCTTTCTCGAAAGCTTAGAGAGATTTTTACATAAAAAATTCATGTGCTTTCATGTGCTTGACGTTACGTAAGGAACCAACCATCGTAAATTATGAAGATATCCACTAGGTTCGAAAAAACGAAAAATGAGGGAAAAAATGTTTACTTAACAACATTTTTCGCGCGTTTGAAACAGGTCACATGTATGTGGTTGAGGACAGAAAAATTACCTAGGGTTTACCTATGTATGCATTAAATACACAGACCTTTGAGCAAACAGAAATATATTGCAGAGAGCCGAGGTAATCTTAGACATGTTAGCAGGGTTACAAAACATGTTAATAGTAAAATGACGATAACCAATCTTGTCAACCAGTTCTATAGCTTGCAATTTCAATCTGGCTCAACAACACCTTTTGTATTATGAAAGTATCCCTTTAACTGTTTGCAATTCTTTTTGGAATAATGCCCAAGCAGTACAAAAGATAACAGATAAGTGGCCCAGTGTTTATTCAAATCAAACAAAAACAAAACGATTTAGCGGCAAAAAACATTTAAGATTTGTCCTATGCCCTATGCAACCATGCCCCAAACAACAGCCTTGATTTATGAAAACAAAACAGAAATAATGTACCTGGATAACATGGCGTGCGGCGTAATTTTCAGCGCCGCGACGGTGATTGCAGTGGACATTGCAGGGGCGTTCTTCTGAATCACCGCTAGGGTCGCCTCGGGAGTGACGTCACGTGGAGAAAAGCCCGTCCCACCCGTTGTGAGAATAAGGTTGAGTCCGAGGTTGTCCGCCCAATCACGCAAAGTATCCTGAGAATTGACCAGGTTTAGAAACGGTTGTGGGACATTCCCTTTTAAACTAGTTGGTAGTTTGGTATTTCGATCTGCTGCTAATCAACAAGACGATGGATTGTGATTGGCTTTCTTGGGTAAAACCCATATCACTTAATTTTAAAAAGCATTAAAGATATTTGCACCTAATTCTTAATTTGCTTTTATAGACACTGATGATGCTTTTAACGAAGCAAAATATATATGTCAAATTAAAGAAGACTGAAAGATTTTAACCTGAAACGAAAGTTTCTTGGACAGTTGTTATATATATAATAATGTGGAAATCTTCAGGGCCAAATTGCAACAGAATGGGAAATGATTCCCAGAATCATTTCTCCAGCATTAAAGATGTTGATAACAAATATCACATCAGCCCCTCCATGCATGAAATACTTTCCAAGCTGGCTACATCAAAACTATGGGCCCGGGATCTACAAGTGTTAGTAGTTTGCAACAAGATACCCAAGTGCAAAGTGTCATCAGTATCCACCAATTTCACACTTCCATCACACAACATGCATTATTAATTTTTCGGCGATAAAATCTAATAACGTTGATCAAAACACAGAGGGGTCGATATTGATGCCAAAATTTACACCAAAAAATTAAACTATTTTTAGTTCATCCAGTCAAAAATATTATCTTTCTGTTTTAGCCCAAATGATTACAATGTAAACCAACATGGCATAAATAATAGCAGAAAACACACAACTTACCCGTATGACAGCTTCATCATCTGGGACAATCTTCTGAACTTTTATCACTACCCTGTATCTGGGAAATACCAGTTTTGTTTGTTTAAATTGCAATCTAAGCACTATAACAGCATGCAGCATAACAGCAAAAGTTCATTGTTATCCAAACAAAAACAATTTTATGATGATCGCTTTATCTTTGTATGAACACATTAAAAAGACATCTGAAATTATACCCACATATCTATGTATACTATATTTAACATGTATGTTCTTGCAAGAATAAATCTTTAATTCAATAATAGGTGAAAAATAGGATTTGATATATTTTTATATGCACATACCTCGGCAAAGACTGGATGATATTTTGCAACCTTGGTCCACTTGTGTCTTGGTTTTCGCCACTAGAGCATCTGTCGCTGACTTAAAACAGGTTGTACACAAAATTACATTTCAAGCATTGTGCGAGTAACACTACACCCACTAAGCTTGCCAAACTCTTTGCATTTGCTAGGTTTTACAATATGGGGACAATGTACTGTGAAAACTAGAAGCTAAACTGTATTTACAGTCACAATGTAAGCAACAACACATCGCATATCAAGTCTACGAAAACTTTACATAATATTGTAGACAGCTGCAGACATGGCAACTGTTTCAACCCAATAGGTCTCATCAGTGCAGCTATGGTGTGACTTACTACAAACTTGCCAGCTAAATAACCAAGCAAGATTTCTATTATATTTATGCAATTTGTTTATATGACGTAAACTGTTACAGCCCACCTGTTAAAACACCAACCAGAACTGTTGGTTCTTCATCCATGTCAATAGAAGGAGCTCTTCCCACGGAACCTCTGCTCAATTTTGCAGTTTTTAACCAAAAACCTGTGTTGTTCATAATCCTATCAGTCGGTTACAAAGATAAGGGCATGATACCCATAACCATACAATCCAAACACAATTTTGACAATTGCTGAAATATTTTATGTAATAAAGAAAAAAAACGAACAAATTTGTTCAAACTCGAAAAAGGCCTGACCATCGAGTTGCATAACACGACGCGTCATGTAGCCCCAGGCAATAGACAGTAGTCCTTTCTCGGAAGTTTTATCTTGTTCAAGGAAACTTGAGTTACATAATGTAGAATGTTGTATTGGGATTACCTTGATATGGACTTTGGTCAGATATTTAGTTTTATGTTTTTTTAGAGATTGACCTTTTTAACTAAACTCAAGTATTTATGACCCGAATATAAAAATATTTTTACACCGTCGGCTTGCTCTTAACCACAGGTTCTTGATCCATTTCTAAAAGCATGTGCATGCTAAATTATGAGGTTGTTATAAACACTTAACTGCATCTATAATATCCAAAAAGGATGCACGAGATATCAAAGGGATACCAACAAGAAAATAGTTGAGAATCACTGCCCTAAACAGTAACAACAGCGATCACAGATAAAATAGCAATTTAAATTTACCTAACATTACATAGGTAAAGACAAGCAGTCATAGATAGGAAACAATAAAACAACCAGCACCACAATATGTCCCCAATTTAGGAAATGTATGTGAAACTAATTTATTCAAAAACTACACCATATTCATTTTTGAAAACTATGAGGTTTAAACATGACACTGAGTTTTTTAGCTAAGTCCTGGTCTTCCAAACATCTTTCTCGGTGTATATTTGCCTTGAGAGAAAGGAATTGTTTATTGTTGGTGTCTATACGTAAACCAATCGCTATATCATTTTCAGCCTTGTCAAATTCTCCCAATGTAAGTCGAGCAGTAGCTCTGCGATATAGTGATTTCAAGTGATGCTTATCATGCTGCAAAGCATTGGAGCAATTTTCAACAACATTGTCATGTTGTTTAAGCTTCAGTTGGCATGCAGCTAAATTGCTGTAACAATTAACAATCAACGTTTCGGAAATTTCTTCTAATGGTTCATTGAGAGATGACAATATTATCAGATGCTTCAAAGCTTTAATGTAAAAGCATGCAGCAACGTGTATTCTGGACTCTTTAAATAACCTTGTTCCTGTGTCTTTTAACCTTTGCGCAACGTCTATGCATTCATCTGCTTGAAGGTCATACAAGACCCTTTCTTGCTTGAATGAGACAAGCTTTAATACAAATGATATAAAGTCTCCAGGCATTAGAGAGCCATATTCTTTCAAAACATCTACTGAGACTTTTTGCATTTCTCCTATTTTCATCTTTTGCAGGCAATCATCAATAACAGTTGATATGTCGCCTTCTCCAAACTCCAAAGCAATTTCTACCTCAAAATCCATTTCACAACCAAACACAAAGTTTTTCTCTTCAAGCTTGACATCATTTACAAACTTGCAGATGACATCAGAAACCAAAATAGTGCACCTTGCATGAAAATGTGGACATCTTAGCCCATCTCCAGGTGTAAGTACTTCATTTTTAACTGTCCAGTACATTTTACACGAGGCAAAAACTACATGTATAAATGTATGCTTAAACTTGCATCAACAAAACTTGTGCTTTTCTCAATGGATTTATATTCAACTCTGCACTTAGTTAAAACATGTTGAATTATTGAAAAAATGCAAGCCAGCCTTTCCCAGCATCTAATTATTCAGTGAAACATAAAACACTAAAAAAATGCATGCAGTTCAATTAATCTGATCTTCCAGCACAATTAAAGGAATTTTTTTATTCACCGACATTTCACCTGTTTAACTAAGTGTTACTGTTTTTTTGTGATAATTACTGCAATGAGTGACGACTGTAATCCGTAGTTAAATGATGATTTCAAACGTGCTGTCGGCAGTATTATTTTGTGCATGTAGGCCAACTGACAACAACTACTTTTTTGAACAAATCAACACAGATAGGTGTTTTGCACAAACTACCCAGCGCCCTTCTTTCGTTCAGACAACGAGCTGCAGTTGCTCAGAACAGAATTAAAAATGTCTGTCATATGAGCGGGAAAAATGATGATGCATTTTTTTTCGTTATTTGTTTGGGCGTATTTTATATTAAAAGACTGGCATATTTTTTCAGAAACTTTAACAACTACAAAAACCAGTTCCTGTGGTCATTAAACTTACTTCTTGCAAACAGAATATATTGCAATTCATAAATAAATGAGAGGAATGTTAAAATTCCGCCAAAAGGGGAAAACCCCATAACCAATAAAGCAACTGTTATATAACATTTTGATGAAAGGCGGTTTGTTGCATAACAATTAAAAATACACAAACGTGCGTATCGCGATAGTAAACAACATTATTTGACTGTTAAGCTATGTCATACTGCACTTTGATAACTAAAATAGACCTTTAACTAACAATCCTGTTGCCCTAAACACAGTTTTTTTGAGATTTGTCCAAATAAGAGAAAAATGTCGAACGATGTGTCAAGTGTGGACCAGAAAACTGTTTTTGTTCTTGATCATGGGCCAGCTATGATTGAATCTTCCAAGCAGATGGTTGACTACGATATTCAAACCAAATCACGCCCACAGGTAATTTGTTTTGTTTTCAACTGTTTTTTTAAAATATATAAGATTACTTGGCAATATTCATTTGCATTTAAAAATGAGATCACCTGCAACTTTGTGGTATATTCGTTAGTGTATTTGTATTTTGATTTGAAAAAAAATATTAAACGTTTGCACTAAAAACAACAACATGATCTAGTGAGTTGCACTGGCTTCAAGTTTTCCTGTTTTTTAAACTTCACTGCTTCATTATATTCTCTTAAAGTTAACACATGAATGCAAAAAGGTATTGAATCACATCATGTGTTGTAGGGTGTCGTTCCTCTCGCACCAGTGTCAAAGTCACTGTGGTCATGCTGTATGGAGGCTCTATGTGAATACTGCCGAATTGTCTGGGATGTATTTCCTGCTGACAAGCTGCTTAGGTTCATCATCAGTGATAGTAACTCAAAGTTTCTCAACTCCTGGTCAGAAGAGGAACAAACCATGGCCCACGTAACCTAATTCTTCTGTTGATTAGGATATTGGTTTTCTACTTTTTGACATGAAAGATTTTAATGCACTTATAAATTTACTTGTATGAACAAACACATAGCTTTACAAGTCCTTCTTCCAGTATCAACTTATTGTGCAATAAACATTTGGGCATACTTTCCTTTGAAGTTTTGAAGTCCAACAAAGACATGCATTGTGTACATATATTCACTAATACTAGTAACATAGGCATTGCATTTGCAATCACAACTGTTGGAAATATGGAATTTACTCACGGTTTAGTTGGTGGGTCACATGTGTTAAAGCCTCATCTGTCCCATTATCAGCTGATGAGGTCCCTGGCATCAGTTGGTCCTCCACTGAAGAAGTCCGACTGTAGCATGATGCTTGGACTTGTCTCTGCTGTCGAGGCACTTTGCGAATTGGCTCCATGTCAACAAAAGAATGCAGAAAGTGGGGAAAGAATTACAAATAGTGGAAGAATAATATGTATTACCCAACTGAAAAAGTGAGTTACTGCAAATGTTATAAAAACTTCTGAGAAATTTGCAAGCAGTTACATATTTTACACTTTAATAAATTTATCTCAGGTAGATATTTAAGACCTAGGACACAATGCAAACTGGCTGCTAAAAATGAGTGATATTTGCCTTCAGTTATTTTAACTCTTTGAATGCGTAAATTAACATAATAAGAGTGGCAACTTAACACAACAAACTAATTGTCAAAAATTAAAACAAACATCTTCGTTTTTAGAGTGTATAAAAGCTAAAGAACAAAGTTTATTTGGCTAAGATTTGAGATTCTAGTGTTTAAAAATAAGTTGTAGCATGCATAACAAACTCAAATGCACTAATGTTTGTTTACATTTAAATTTGTCATCTCCCTGGGTGCCCTATTCAAGAAGATATCAACGTCTTACACAACCCCTAATTTTTTAATTCATTCTGTTTCTAACTTCAACATTCTTTCCGTTTCGACCGTTAATTACCTTAATTTATTTCCAGTGATACAAACAGAAGGGCGTTGGAGGACTGCGTTGCCGACGCTGTTTCAAAGCACAGTGAATTGGCCTCCAAATCAGACGGGTAATCGACCCATTTCATGCTTTGATCACTACTCGTATTAAAATTGATTTTTACGCCATGTCGCCAAGCAACTTGCTAATTGGTCATTGGAGTAAACTTGTATTGACCTTGACCGTTTCTCGCCTAACGGCAGAACCTCTTGTCCTGTAGAGTTTGTGCATCGTATACGTTTACAAATTAGGATATACCAACATTTGCCAACGTTAAGGTTTGTATTGAAGTAGTTATATACAAGTAACACTAAAGACTTAATATCCTCTGGAAGCAGATCTTGCACACCCTATATGGGCGCAAGCTTTGTTATAAACATATTACTGCAATATCCGAAACCAACGTTGACAATTTGTCCAAGAAAATTTATTTTCACAATTGGATGCAACTTCTGCATACGAATTACAGTCGCTCGGTAACCCACCCATCATTGTAATGTTCAACAGTGCCACGGATGTTAATAACTTAAATTTTATGTCTATAACACGTGTTTAACTCGCCAATTACGTCCCCGAAGATTAATACCGCCGCCTCTTGATCATATTTTGTCGAGTTTGGCGAACATGCGTTTATTCGTTGCATCTTTTGATTCCAAACAGACTGCTGGCATTGGAAAACGTCAACTTGGTCTTGGTCCACGTGAAGCCGTTTGGATCGGATTGTAACATCACCGAGCGAACCCCCACAGAACTGAAGAAAAATCCACGGGTTTTGGCCGAATCACACAATGTGAAGGCAACTCGGCATGGAATCGCTATAGCGAACCGGATGTTAAACCTTCTACGTCATCACTATGACCTTTCGGTGACCAGCATAACTGGAATCCCTATGAAGGTATAACGCAACTTATTGTTCAGACAAATTTTGTGAAATTTATCTTAAATAGTTGTCATTTAGAATTCATGAACTAATACGTAAATAGTTTTTTTTTCACATAGTTGACTCTGTTTGCGCCCCTGACCTTTGGAATCGGGCTTAAAATGCTAAACTGCCATCAACTAATCCGTAATAAAATAAACACAACACTTTTTCGTTTTATGATTTCTTTGTATAGACAGGAATACATAGTTTTATTGGCCTGCATTGGCTCTATTGCTTCCACAACATGATCTATGTTCGAATGTTAATATGCTACCAACATAATTCTTTATAAATGTCGCAACATTAAGTACTTCATACACAGGAAGAGCAACACGCAAATTCTTCAGCTAACTACGACGTTTTGTTGCTGCATCGGAGATTACCAGGAATCTTACCCACGGATGCAAACCAAGCATCCAGCGACGGCGAACTGAATTCTACGATGTTGTTGAAGTGGTGTACACCGAAAATCAACGCCAACGGTAGGAATAAGCGCAGTGTTGTTTGTTATGTGCTAACTATGTAATGTAGTAGTTAGCAAGCCAGTTCGTCGTCGCCTTTTGCCTATGACCATGAGCATTTGTCAGAAATAATGCATATAGTATTTTGCAAGACATTGATAACCAAGAAGAAATGTTAGGTATAAGGGCGGTCCCTCCATATAATCAAAGCACACGACATGAACTTCATCATAGAACCTATTTTTCGTATTTCCATATCATTGACGTCATCCTTCTTGCTTGAGTTATTTTGTTTGCTTGATGGTATTTGTAGCTGGACTTATTATATTGCCGTGCAATGTTATTAGAAGCAAAGTGAAGCCAATAATATGAATTGTGAATAAGCTGCAGACAGATGGCCACTATTTCGACCTAAAAGGTCTCATCAGTACAGATGGTGCGAATTTCAGACGACTTTGCTGACCAAACGGCCAAGCAAAGACTTCCACTTTGTGGTGACTATACAAAGTCGTCTGATAGTCACACCAGCTGCACTGATGAGACCTTTTAGGTCGAAACAGTGGCCATCTGTCTGCAGCTTACACAATGTCATCATAGTTTAAATTTAAAAAATCGAACGATTGCCATAACCCCCATACTTACCACAGAGTTATATCACTGCACTGGAGCGGCTCGTATCAGTCCAGTTGATGTCAACAGTCGACCATCACTCTGTCTTACCAACTTTCTGCAAACAGGTTGGTCATAGTGGCAAGGTTGTAACAGGTGTATACAAGCCAACCAACTTTTATTTTTGGTAAGAAATAGAAATTAAAATACTACTTTAAATTATAACTCTAACATTCGCACAGATTTCTATGTTCTATTCAGCTCACAGAATTCATACTATTGGCTTCATACTTATTTAAAATTCCCAGGTCGCTCAGTTTTACTCGAACACTGGAAGAAGGGACCGGACGGTGGAGCCGGTTCCAGTTTCGCCGAATCCGGTACGAAGCAGATGACTCACATGATCTCCTGTAGAGGTTCGGATATATTTCTGCAGGCGCTAGGTGTCAGTAGAGTGCCGTTCGAGGACCCGCCGTCCATCACAGATGGTGCAGGAGGAAGGGTGACCGATTACAGGATAAATGTAAAAAGATTTTTTGTTGCCGTTTATTGGCTATTAATGGTTACGCTACCAGTTGGACGGTAAAATTACAACAGAGTTATGATGAAAAAATATTACTATACAGCCGAGTAATGAATGCACGCGAACCCATAATACCGCGTTTTAGAAGATATATTTTGATAAAATAGATGTATCACATATTTGGTAATAACTCTAATCAATAAAACGATTCTTGCTTTTCCATATATTATACCATTATTACACCACGAACATTTGTTTAAATAACTGTATGACGATAGTAGTTAAGCAACCAAACCCAAAGAATTGATCTTTTTAAAGTTTGAACTCCAAGTCTAATTTTCGCGGCACGCCTACGTCATATTTTCCAGAGCTTCAGTTCGGTCATGAAAGAAGTTCAACTCCTTCCACTGGGAGCGAAGTGGGAAAAACACAAAGGAGATGCAAGCACCAAACCACTCGGTGGCGCTGTATCGAAGTTGGATCGTCACACGAAGTGTTTGCCACTTGTCATCTCCAAGACCATAGTGTTCAACATGGGCGCTACGCTGGAAAGGTTATTGGAGATCATAGTAAAAGTACGAGTTTGCTGGTGTTAAGAAAGTGTGGGGAGATTGGTTTGGTCAAAATTAAAACATTGTTAAACTAGCTACCAGGATATGATCTTTATGTTGAAAGTTGAAACCGTTTTTATTTCTCAACGTCAAATTTCTCATAGTTTATTTTTACATAGAACAAAATTACATTTTCGTATTGCGAACGTACACAAAATTTGTTATAACCAAAGTCACATGATGCAACTGATCCTTTAATTAAATGTCTATCAACGCACAGGAAAAACTTTCCTCGGATGACGTCAGTGTATGTCAGCGTGCGATTTACCATCTGGTCGACATGGAACGAACCGGGTCAGCACTGCCCTCTGGCTCCCCCAGCGGAAACAAGGGTTCGTCGAAACATCACAAAAAGTAAGTTTTGCGCCCAAAGAACTGTGACTGGCACTTGAAGGCAGGTTTTTTTTAATTTACCCTTTGAAAGTTTTAGTTGTAGAACAGGAAATCTTAAACTTCTAGTTTTTGGGGTCCGTTACTCAGTTTTAAGGGGTCAATGGAAATTCTATTTGTGTCCTGAACACAGAAGTTTCAATTTCGCCTAATAACATCTTTGTATCTGAAAAATACTTCAAAATCTTTAATGTAAAAGATTATACTTCTACTGGTTGTCTGCAATTTTTTGAGTTTACTGAATTGCCACATATAAAAAAGACAAATAAGTCGGTAAAACACCGAGTATTACGGGTTGATTCCTACAGTCTTACATGACTACTTTTCAAAATGCCCACACAAACTATAAGAACTCAGAGTAAAAACCCGCGTGGATTATTCAACAGAGACGAGCAATACAAGGCGATGTGGGCGGAATTGGAAAATCTTCTGAGCGCTCACAGTTCCACGTCATCGCGTCATTCCGAGATATTCGATTGTTTGGTCGAATGCGTGGGAAGGAGTGAGGATAAGGGTGTGACGTCAGACGTGAGAAAACCTCTGGATGTCACAAACCTGTGAGTTGTTGTTAACTGAACGTGTGAACGTTGGTATTGCATTGGACGGGAGGGCGGGCGGACGGGCAGGCGGTCAAGGCGCACGAACCATAGTAGTGAAACGATTGTATCCGTTTTTATGTAACCTTGGTTTCAGCATTTTTCTTGTAGAGAAACAGAATGACTCGCTTCTTCACAGAACGTGTTGAATCTAGATCTGATTAAAATTTTGAAGTATACGAGTATGTTTTAGCGGGCCTAGGGGGGTAAATTTGCTTGGTATTTATCCCGTCTTCTGTTAAACGGACGACCTCATTGTCCGTGCGATGTTCAGCCCTACAACAACATACCCGATTAAACTATCGATTAAACGAATTCAGTTTATTTTATGGAAATAAACTTTGCTGACTGTCGCCCGTAGGCCGCCAGTCCCACCCGGCAATACTTTTCTGTTTTTTGTCTTTCTCTCCGACGTTTCTTCTACAAACGACGTGATTTGGCTGCAGATCTCAGACGAAAGTTGAAGTTTCCGAATCCCCGGAGTCTCCTCCCCCCCTCAAGAAACAGAAAGTGGATGGTGACGTCACAGTTAAATTACAGAAAGGTAAGATTGTGACAGAGTGCTTCGTATTTGTTTGATGAGTTTTCATTGTGTACTGATTACAGGAGAATCTTAACCGCTGAGTTGTTTAGAAATGTTTCAACGTTTTCAGGTAAACAGTCGCTCTTGGCTTTGTGGAATCAACGGATCGAAAACAAAAACTCACAAAGACACGTGGAGTTTTACGGGAGGTTGGCGAGCGACGGAAACCGTGCGAGACTTTACCCGAATATTGAGGGAGACACATCCAGGGAGGGCAGCGGGACACCTACGTCACAGGGTCAAAGGTCAGATTGTTTCTTGTGTTTGTATACCACCGATGTAAAAACATGCAATACGTTTGATCGGTACACAGGGTAAATTACTGCAATGCGCAAAAAAAAAGCTTTATTTACGTGACCAAAAATATTCTGAAAGACCGAAACGTTTACTGGCATTTCGGGCATTTGTGTTAGTTACACAAATATTAGGCAACTGTTCAAGCAAAAAATTCTTTGAAGTAAGTTATGCGTATGAGTGAGTGTATGCGTTGCTCGCGGTTCACAAAGCGGCGCTCTGGAAATTTATTTTTTGATAAATTTCCACACTTAAAATTTGTTTCTCGAATTGTATTTGGGCCCATAGTCCATCTAGACTGATCGTATCTCACAGACACGAACTAACTCTCCCTGTATTGTGATCTCCACAGTATATTCAGCCACTCCCTAAATCAGACTTGGTCAAACTGGTGTGCTGCGAAAAAAATTTTCGAAATGTTACAAGGGCCCCATCTGTTGTTTCCTTTTTGTAAAGTGAACTAACTTAAAGTTTGGTCGCAAACGAACTAAAAGGATCCAAGTGTGTCGTGGGCCTAAACTGTTTGGAAACCCCTGCCCTAAAACTATGTTGCTCCCAGACACGGAGGTCATCACCGCTTCTCCCACCACCATCGCGCCCAATCCGGAGGCAGGGAGGAGCCTGGGAGGAGCGGAAGATCCACTCCTCAAGGAAAACAGAAGATCAAGAAAGAGAAGAAGTCGTACCAACAAGCGTCCTAGACTTCCGCGGATCGAATCGGCCGTGAAACCGGATCGCGTCCCAACACTACGGAAAAAACTTAACTTTGAGTAGAGTGCTGAGGGCTGAGTTCCAAGTTATTGTGCCTGAGAAGTGTGTGAGTTTTTCTCTAAAAAATGCTGCCTGAATTGCGTTTTAAAAATATGCATATAGCCTAACAGAGTCGCATTTTTCCTTTTTTCTTGGCTTTCGGTTTCTGTGCTGTTCCGTCTATATTGAAAGTAAAAAATATTCCTACTTTAACGATTGAATTTACAGGAACACATAAACCATTGTGTCTCGCATAATAGGCGAGATTTCTGAATGAGTGAATAAATTTACTAACATTGAGTTTCTCACAACTGTTTGTGACACACAAGTCGTTAAATTGTTTCCGACCTACTTTCACCACGTTTTCAATCGTTACTCAAAGAAGGTGTATATTGGTAATAGCAATAATACAACCGCTCTGAAGCATTTGTTATTTGGTTTTGCATCGCCACGAAGCAAACGTGAAAGGTTTTGAACCGTAATATGAGGCGGATGCGGCTGATGACGTGTTGTCAATATCTACACATGTTAAATTGTACATTGCTGTATGGAGCTAAATATGTGTGGAGGATAATGTTCCTATTTCCATACATTATATACAAGTGTCGGACTGCAAATGTGTTGCTAATGTTGCAGAAATCTTTTGATGAAGCCATGTTTCATGTATGTTAACCATCTTTCGTGATGACGCCAAACAACTTCACGTTACCATGTTAAAGCTACTAAATCGTTAAACTCTCGACTCGTATTGAGCATTGCAGCTTGCAGAATTCTGGGACATCCGTGGGCGTTAACTCCTAACGCCTATACAACATCCATTCAAGTTGCTATCAACAAACATAAAGCCGTTCTCGGCGGTGGATGTTTTACTTAATCGGGGAAGCTTAAGATGTCGTCCGCTGCTTCTGCCACAACAACCCAACATATGCTATCACCGCGCACGGAAGAATTGACAGTAGGCGGCAGTCTTACGCCGAAAACTGCTCGCACGCACAGCTCTGCGTTATGGATTGTTTCCTGAAGTCTAGGTTGGGCGGTGCTGTACGATGCTGATAGGTCACTGAAGGTCGCACTTTCTGTTGTAGTTAGTTGTATTTTTGTACTTGCGGTGACAGTGCTTTGTTAGCTCTTAGCGTGAAAGGTTGTGGTAAGGATTTGGAAGTCTTTTTTTATATTCACAGAGTTAAGGCAAAATCTTAGGTGATTTTAAACTTATGGGCCTTCATTTGCAGCAATTTGTTTTGCGCAACAATTTAGTACAATTTAAGGTTAAACAAGTGTGCATTTTTCATGAGCAACAATCATACAGCGGGTAATTTTACACGTTGGGAATCAGGTAACGGTTATACTGGTTTTGGTTTAGTGGGAAATATGGAGTTTAGATTGACGACCGCGCCGCGCAATAGACAGCATTCGTGATTGCACGTTCTAAAAATATATGCAGGAATAAATGCATCCCGTAAAACCGTTGGCGCGTGTGAGCGTTTCCATGCCTGCCTGTTCTTCCTATTAAACAAGGAAATGTGGTGAGACAAGAAATGATTTTTTTGACAGTTTATGTTCGGGGAGGGTTTCTACGTACTAATGTGGGGAATGGGATTTTTCAGATTTTGGCTAGCAATGATTCAGGCCTAGTAGATTCAACAACGTGAATCTACTTTGTTTGAAGACGGATTAGGTTTATGGGAAGTTTGAGCGCAGCATGGTAAAAGGCACCAGTGAAATTTTGAGGAATTCTTTGACAGCGAACGTAGCTAATGAAGAATGATATATTTACAATAAGCACAATTTACCGCAGGCAAATACTCAGTGTGATATGAGTAAAGTTAAGTTAAGATAAACAACTTGAAACCTTTTCTCTTGTTGACATTATAGGCTCCACAGTACATTATGGGATTGCACTATAGGCTAAATCTCATAGTCCGCTTTAACATAAACGTGCATTTAACTTAAAAAGTTGTCAGATTTTAAAAGCTTAACTTGAAACAACAAAGTATTCAAATAAACAACAAACCCCCATGCAACTATGCATTTTGTTCACCTAACATTTTTATGTTAAAATATATAACAAGATCCATCTTGTTCCTGACAATTTCATTTATATTACATGATTTGTTTAGAACCAAACAACTAGTTGCAGAAAAAATGTCTCAGGCTTTCACCTACACCTTGTTTAACTGCTTCGATAACCCACAGTTGTGCATATTAACCTTCTTCTGTCCCTGCGTCACACTGGGCAAGACTGCGGCGGCGGTGGGGAACAACTGCGTGGGCTGCGGGCTGGCTTACCTGATCGGCGGTTGTATAACAGGCGCGATCGTGCGTTCCGAGGTTCGGAAAACTAAAGATATCCAAGGCAGTGTGTGCAAGGACTTGTTGGTCCACGCATTCTGTCCGTTATGTGCTTTGGTGCAGGATAACCGTGAGGTATGCGGCTCGTCTTATGAGATGGCAATGGCAAGGTCTTAAAGAAATCAAGAACTACAAATAAAACGGTGCGGACGTTTTAAATGATCGATGTTAAGTTAAAGATACGTGCTATAGAATACTTTCTCTCTGCTTTTCAAATGTTGCCTTCGTCTTCATGTACTTTTTTGCGCGGCCTTTATATCAGCATATACGCCTATACAACGTCACTATATGACGAATAGTCGGCTATAAGTGCATTATTTCACAAGAGTTTATACCGCTTTTTACTTTATCGCTATCTTTACCACAGAACTTTTCCGACTTGCATTGTTATAGTTCTTGTTGTAATCGTATTTTACGTCAAGTCGTCCGATGTACAAATGACCAGGAGACTCATAAGTGCAAAGAAGTCAACGTTCTATATTTTGTTATTGCGTAATCTGCAGCAAACGCGAGAGATAAAAGTTGTTTCTCCCATTTTTCCGATCAATAAACAGATATTAAAACGTGTATGTGTATTTGTTGGAACATGTTGTTGCTAAATTAATCATAAACGGCCTTTCATTGAAACACAAATATTATCACGTTGGACGAGCAACTTATTGTATTCGTTACACTATATAGTGAATAAAGACTTTTAAACATTGCTAGAATCAATGAATTACCAATTTCTTCAGCATCATGGCTGTGTTAACAAGAAAATACGTCCGCAGGGCATGGCATGGTCACAGAACCACCCGACAACCTGTGATGAAGTACAACATGCGCCCGCACATGTCAATTTCCCTTTTTATGAAATGCTTTTAAATGCAGGAAGTTATAACGTGTTTAGGTGCACGTGGGCAGATCGTGGTGCAAGATAACGTAGTTCGTTTTTTGTCTTGGTTAAAAAGAGAGTCCCAAAAGTGCGGGAACCGATTAGAAAAAAAATTGGGGGGCCGAAATAAGACTTTCACAATTAGTGATAGCAAAAATATAAAGATTGCCATGGGCGTTGTCGATTTGCCCTAATCAAATATGCAAAGATCAGCTGGGTTGAAGGTCATTATACCCCGGCCGAATAGTTCGCTTTGAGAGCCAGAAAAGCAGCAACTGCAGCAGTTGCCGCAACGATGCCACGAGTCGCAACTTCCTATTTCATGGAGCAACAATGGATTTTATATTGCGCCATAATGAATATTGGTGGAAAGCCGGAAGTGGGAAAGTTTTGTGACAATGGACCAATTTAAATTAGCTGGGAATATCAGAGGGTAGCGATATACCATTAATTTCACTCAATTTCTTCCCGCATTGACATATAATTAATTATTCTCTACGACATACACAAGAATGCTTGACTGTACATTGTGGGATCTGCATCAAATATCAAGAAATGTTGTGCTGTGAGCTAATTCTGTTGTGAAACACATCGCGTGGTTTGAAAACAACAAATGTGGACAACCCTGCCTAAACTTGTTGACACGCTTACGTGCAGATTGTACCCACATTAAGCATTAGAATAGGTGCCGTCATGTTGCAAATGCTGTAATTTGAAAACTTCGGTCGCAATATGCTGAGGTATGACATTAGGTAACTGTTTTTCATCGTTCATCATTTCAGACGGGATGCGATAAACCAAAACACAAGTTAGTTTGCATTTAATTCGTCCTTGGATTGCGAATGAATTTGGAAGGAAGTGTATGGTTGGCACTGGGGTGGGTGGGAGGACCACCGCCGCCCTTTCGCGCGTGTCATTGTCATATACTTCCTATATGTCTGGAATACTTTGAATGTCAGATCCGTTTCAATGCCGCGCCGTTATTTCGTGTCACCGTGAATAATCACCATACAAAGCAGTTCTGTGATTTATCTTTTTTTTAACGTAACAAAGAACACGAAGTGCTTGCTGGTTGAAAACTAAAACACTGTAAAATGCACGACACAAAATCATAGAATTCACACTGAAAACACAAAGCCAGAATCACACTCTATAATCTCACGGCATTAAAAGTGCACAAGTGTGTGTTAGCAGTCGCTGATTGTGCTGCTTCACGCGTTAATATTATTTTAGAACAATGTTTCCCGAGCTTATTTATTCACGGAGGCTACGAAAGCACTGCAAGGTTACCGAAGTTGACAAGGAATCCCCAAAGGTTTAGCAAGCATTTTCGCCATTTGCCTAAAACTAGATAGTACATAGAACATTTTGTTATGGAACCCAATTTGGGACGTACTTCTAACGTAACGTTTTAGGAGTGTATCAGCAATCCCAAACCAACATACAGAGCAATTAACTAACAGACGTGGTGTAACTCACATTGCTTGCTGTCTCACTTGCGTTTGCAGCTTTCCGAGAGTTTCTATTTGTCTGCTGGGTTGACTTTGACCCCCAGCCGCGAGTCGTGACGTTTGTATTCGATTGATTTTTCTTCTCGGGCGTGGCCCGCTCCGACGCGGTCACGTGACTTGGAAGTTTTCGAATGGTGAAACCGGAACGCCGCACGATCCTACGCTGCGCGATGGGCGGGGCTTTAACAACCTCGATCACGCCCGTGATTGGTGGAGTGCTGGATCGACTTGATGACGTTTCGCTCCACGCCTTTGACAGAGAAACAACCCACACTGATATACGCAGAGAAGGCACAAAAAGTTTAATCCAAGTTAACAATATAAGGATCTTCGCACTAGTTCTAAACCATGTGTTTGCAAATACCCGAGGTATGTCCAAACAATCCTATACGATAAAGTAACGAATAGGCCCAGTCACAAACAACCCTCATTATTAAAGCAAAACAAGACAGGAGAATCTAGTAGTGCCTGCGGGATTTATCGAGACAACATCAAGTGTTACCTTCCACAGTATGCCGGTGTTTACAGAGAAAGTGAATTCGATTCCCCTCATATCAAACTTGGGGTGGGATTCGGGTAGTGGAAAATCTACCACAGGATCGCGACTTTTAAGGAAAGCTTCGAGTCTTCGTCTCTGCATCCGTTCGCTTTTCAAAACTAAACAAAATGAGGTTGGAGTATATTTTGCAAATATAGCGGTTAAGACTATTAAATGATGAGTTTGAATGCTTGGGACAGTATTGAGTATGGGAGAATTGGATTTCCAGTGAAAATATTAAGTGTGGTGGTAATAGCAACAATATTATTTAGAGCGAATTCCTTTTTATTTTAATTGTTTCATGAACAAATCAAAACAAAATCACCACAAGGAAGGTAAAGTCTTATTCATCGATTTGTAAACAGTACAACGGAAAAAAGAACATTAGTTTGCTCGTATATTCGTGTTACGATATTTAAGGTTACGATGCTGCTTTATGAACTTTACAGCTCTCGAAAAAGAAAAATTTGATGGTAATGGTTACATACACATTAAGACAAGAACTACTGTTACTTCGTATCCTAACATCTAGGTTACAACAAGGTTCTGCATCCTGAACTCTATGAACAGTTTTCGAAACAACCCTACAAAAGTTTTACGGTCAAGAAAAGAACCTGGTTTTTTTCCTTCCCGTTCGGACGGCGACATCGCCGTAACGAAACCAGCCCAGAATGGAAGAAGTTCGTTGAAGACAGTGTGTTGCGAATCATCGAAAAGTGTTGACACGTGGGGGTCACGACCTTTGTCGTTTACGAAAGATTCCATCGCGCGTCGCAATCTCTCCGCCGTCCCCGTTTTTATATCAATCTACAATTGTTTTTTTTAGTTATTTTTGTAAAGGTCGCAGTAGACTCTTTTGTACATTTTTACAAATGTGTTTTTATATGTCTGTGGGCACTGACAAAAATAGAGTTAATTTGGACCGACGTTTGTGTGTAGGAATTATTTCCAACACCTTAGTCTGTTTTTTTATTCATAAATCATAATAATTGTCTTCATGCTGTATTTTTGCTTTGAATGACAACAAGAGGACGTTATCTAACCAGGAACTTTATTTGACCAGAAACTTTATCTAACCAGGAACTTTATTTGACCAGAAACTTTATCTAACCAGGAACTTTATTTAACCAGGAACAATTTAAGTGAAGCAAATAAATTTACTTGTAACGTAGGCTGCATCTGCGAGTCGATGAAACAATCACGAATGCTTTTGATTTTCGACTTAAGTATCACGAGATCGTGGTCGCTATGGAAACAAGCAAGAAACTTGTTGACTTCCACGTAAAACATGAGGTCGTTATGGATGAGGGGAAATCCCTCCTGGTTTCCAAAGCCCTGAAATAATTATTGTTTAAAGAATCTTTTTACTGCCATGGGCATTCGTTTGCACTATCCATCGTTTGCACTATCCATAACGACTTAATCCTCTTGTCGTATTTTGTATTGGATTTTAAATACGAGTTGCACTGGCAGCACAAAAATTGTGGTAAAGTTTGTCAAAAACTATTTCCTCAAAAAATTGACTTTACAATATCAAGCGCACATTAGTGGTCGATATCAAGCACAACGAGGCCCAACCTGCAAATATTTGTAGAAATGCATAAGTTCCAGTGGTAAGTTGCCTTCTTTAGCGCGCTCTAGAGACTGAATGAACATTATTTTGTGTTCGGAAGTGGGCGTCTGTCTTGCTGAGTGTTTTCCTAAAGCCCGTCGTCGTTTACTGCTTGGCTTCAACGTGAGAGTTTTCAGTGCAAGTTCTGCTGTGTTCAGATGCTGCCCAAGATCGCTCCGTATGGACAACTTGTATTCCTGGGAAGGAACGACTTGTTACAGCAAGGTTAAAATATGTATTTTCGTATTTCGGAGTTTTGTTATTAATATTTGATGAAGGCTTGTCCAAGAGTACTGACCTTTTATTTTAAAAACACGCTACAAATTCGTCAAATTTATAGCAGTAATGAAGAGATCACCCTATGATAAGGTATTGGAACTAAACAACATAACATAACTTAAGCTTCAAACAGTTAAGTGAACATTGCGTAATTCATTACAAACCTTTAACAAAGTGTTGAATCCGAGTGAGAAATTGGCCGAAGCCTGATCCAGTGTGGGAGTGACGTAATCTTGAACTTCAAGCACCGATTCATCGGAAGGATTCGGAAGTTCTCGGAAAAGTTGCGAAGATCGATCGGAAGGCATCGCGATCTGCTTTGGACCTACAGACGGCAAGTACATCATGTCTTTGATCAATAGGAAACTACAAATATCAGTGCAGCTGATAAGCCTAGCAAAACGTTGTAAGAAAAGTCACTTTATACGATGGGATAGAGTTAAAATGACGTCGACAATTGACCAAGCTATACCACTCTATCCATCCTGTTAACAGCATTAGCATTTGGATAATTATGTTTTTGTTGTTCAATACTTAGTATTTTTAAGATAATTTCACCCGTTGAGTGTAGATAGGTTTTAACGAGCTCAGATGAAAGAGCGTTCCTTCTTTCCACTTCAGTCGATGGGATGGAAAGGAAAGCGTCACATAACTGGTACATTTGCATCACGTTCTGCACCTGTGATACCGTTACATGTTTTAGATCACGCAAAAACCAAGTCAATTAGTAAATCTAACTAAAATCTAAGTAATTTTTATGAACGTGCAAACGTATGGCATTTTTAATACTAATTCCATAGCACAGAAGCGTCTATTGTTTATACAAGATTTGTGCATTAGCAACTTTTCATAGTTACTAAGAAAAGTTGTGACTATACAAGAAAATGAAGATTTATACAAGAAATAAACGGTTGGGACCATTTGGCCGAAGAAAAACCTAACAATGTGCATTTAAACACTTCCGTCATCGTTGCAATAAATCAGAAAGCAATTCGCATTTTTTTAAATTGTTATTTCATAAAACTATAGGAGTAGAATTCCATTTGTTTTTTTTTTATTTTATTTCCTCGTAATCTTTAATACGAAGCAACACAACCGCTTTACCTCCACGCTTTCACACTGTGAAATATATTTCCTTAAGAAAGTATAGAGAAGCTTGTTGGCTCTTATTTCAGCGAATGTGAGTCGGTTTGGATGTTGTGACATCATCGCTTTCTTCTTTTTCTTCGTGCGACGTCTCCTCTCCTCCTCGCTTCCTCCGTCATCTTGCTCATCATCTTCTTCCGACTCGGATCCACCTCCGTCTTCCCCGCCATCTGCTTTTCTCGCCTCATCCTCCGGTAGAGTAAACTGCACCTGTAAAGAATTTAGCAGTTTTTTTATTGAAAGACCTCGTGTCTAAAGTGAAAGCGTAGAAAGCGGAGGTTTATGTAACATCGCGTGCAAGTATGCTTGTGTTGAAACACTTGACTGTTAACATCAATGAAGTAAGTTAATATATTTGAGGGAAGTTCTTTAGATTTCGGAACAAACGCAACAGCAAATGGCTTTACAATGACACACATCAACTCGTATCACGCTTTAAATCACTCTTCAAAATATTTTAATTCTGTATCCACGTGTCAGACAATAAGTATTTTTCACCAAATGTCCTCATATTTATTCATCATCCAAATAATACGTATCACTTTCGTGCGAACTGGTTCTTGTAATTGTGTAAGCTGCAGACAGATGACCACTGTTTCGACCTAAAAGGTGGTTCTTGTAACTTAATGACCTACGCGAACCGATTCTTTCAGTTGTTTTACAACAGTATGTGGGGGTCTATGTTTCACATGGGGCACTGTACTACGGTTACTACGACATGTTACTAGCGAGAGAACCGGATGCTACCATAATTAAATCCCACCACTGTGTACAGACACCCCCCCCAAAAAAAACAAATACCTCACGGAGTTAACCTTTATAGTATAATACCTTTGATGCTTGGTGATCCCTGAGGCCGAGTCCGGCGGTCCTCAGCCGAGCAGTCTTTCTCGCTGCTACTGATTTTCTCTGCGGTTGGCGTTGAGGTTTTTTTGCTCCCTTCTGTCTGATCGAGGAGGCGAGTTGTTTGATCCGTTCCACGTCGTACGAGTACATCGTACTTGCCGAGTCGGTTTCTGTCGTTGAACCGTCATCTGTTGGAAATCAAGTTAAACAGTTGAAATCGCATGCGTTTGGCTGGATGTCTCAGCGACACTAATTCTTCACTTAAGTTTTCATTCTTCCGTGGCTTCCCTAGAAAATCACGACTAAAAATAAACTTTTATTCCTAAAAAAAAAAGTTTAGAAAAAAATAAACACGGGATCTTGCTTTTTTTTACCTTTTGAACAACATGTTTGAAATGTTTAACACTGCTATAGTCTGCAGGCATGCAGGGAATGCTTTGAAGTCAGAGACCATTAACATTCCCTACACGTACCATAATACCAGTGTCGACTGAAGGTTGTTGTCGTCTCGCTCATGGAAGTACTTTCCTCTTCCTTCTTCTCCTCGCTCGTTACCGGACTTTCAGATTTCACCGTCGAACGTGATTGGACAGTGCGACCCTCACGTGACCTGATAGAAAATAACATTTATTTGCATATTTAGAAAGTTAACAGAAAAGTCAAAGCTAACATGCTAATCATTTGAAGCAAACGTTTCGAACACTGCTGTGCTCATCTGTGAACTACCTGCTTTTCTTTTCCATGTTATTACTGTTACTTAAAAAAAAATCAATAAGTCTACTTACTCAATGTAAACTTTGATTTCGTGTTCGTTGTACCGCTGTAGGCACGAGGAAAGTACGTTAATGACGTATTGGCGAATAGAACGGAACAGATTGGAGGATATTATCGCTGAAGACTCTGGAGAAAAAAATATGGTCATTATGAGTGTTTTAGATGGGGTTAATTGTACAAAGAAATTCTACTTTGCTTTTGAATCAACAACAAAAAGGTTTTGCAATAATTAAAGCAAAGTGACTTTTTCATGTTCGGACGACATCCGTTGCAACAAAAAGGGTTAAAATTATTTGTGTTAAAATCATCTAACAAACGTTTTGTGAATCATGACGTACTTTTTCCGGGGGCGGTGGCTTTCTTCAATGCCCTTTGTAGCGACGCGATGTTCGAATTGAGTTTCTTCGGTGGTTTAATGAAACTCGGCGCGTCTTTGGCAAGGAATATATTGAAGAGCATGTACGCCTCCACTCCACCGTAAGCGACTGCAACGAAATGACACAACTCTGTGAGACGGTTTGCATGCCAGTATATGTTTGCAACGTATAATATACCTTGCAGCTCACTTAACAACGTTAGTGACTCAATTACTTATGTGTATATTATATTACTGGTCATTACAATGTTTTAGATATTTTGATGAAAAAACGTAAAAAAAACTGAAAGCAAAATATCAAAGAGAAATACGCTTGCGGGCTGGATGGGGCGAGAGAATATCTCAAATCAAATTTGTTTGAAAAAATCGAAATTTATTTCTACTGATCAGAACCATAATGAACACAATCACTTATTATGCGATAAATTCACACACACATAACAGCATACTAAAGCAGTCAATTCTAGCACATGATGCACATAACCATCACAAGTTGCTCAGATACGTACTTGCGTTTTGTTTTGCGTAATGATGCGGAGATTGAACGTGTGAGGCGCTCCATTCGCTCAGATATTCAAGACACATCCAGAAGTCGTACGTGAAGGTCATCTGTTTGTCCTCGTGCCTATTAGTATATTGTAGTGAATATTGTATACTTGGCACATTGCAAGGTTTGCTAAAGTATAAGAAAGTAAAGTTGATGTTGATGAATGAAAAATATTATGAATACTTGTGTGAAAAACAACATTACGAAACCAGCGTGGAATACTTATGTGAAAAACAATATTACGAAACCAGCGTGGAATACTACAGAAAACAATAAAAATGTGACTTCTACTTTAACCAAAAGTGTATGAAAGTGCGGTCACGTTTATTTTGGGAAACACTGAAACAAAAAGGTCAAACAACAAAACCACTTCATAGAAGCAAAAGAATCATAATATCCATTAAGCTGCGGACAGTACTGCAGTTGGACTGATGCGCTGAACCAAAATAACTTTAATTTTGTTTCACCTTCTTATGTAGTTTCTGAATGGGAATCCTGCGTCTGCTTCAACGGTGAGAGCTCTCATGAGACGGTGGTTGGAAGCGGATCGAGCCGACATGAGACGAATTTGTGACGTGGAAGGTCGTGTGGTTGCCTTGCTCTGAGCTGCAACCGACTAAAAACAAAAATCTTTCAGCGACATTTTGTATTTAACCAAAGTTACATTCACACTTTTCAGTGTATTTTTTTCTATTTTTTAGTTTTTTAAAGGTCGTTCGTTTTTAAAGGACTTTAGTCGATTTTTGTATTCGGCCAGTGTTCCGCAATTACGTCAAAACCGTCGAATAAACACGTTTTTTCACATAAACAGTCAACGACCATATGCAACAATGGGCTACTGCCGTAATACTTGATTACATCCGTTAAAGGTCACGTCTGTTGTCCAAAGACTCAATCTATATGTTCAGAAGTTTTTACTAAAATCATCAGCTCATGGAACCCTCTATAATTATTTACGGAACGTTCCTTTGGTAAAATATATAACTGTTACCTCAAGTGATTGCACCGATAGTTGTGACTGAGCTGCATCCGGGACACTTGGTCGTTCGGGAAGGTGGAAATACCCAACAGTGAGAAGCGGGAATGTTGTGAGTTTCGTTAAATTGTTCGGGAGATCGACCATCCCTTCACTGTCGTCGTTCCACTGACCTAAACATTTTTATTCGCTCATGGCGTCAAGAACACACCACCACCCAATAAATTATTTTGGGCCATAATCGAAAAAAAACGTAATTAATTGCATACAGTTGTATGGAAAATTGGTACAGTTACAGTTTGTGTGGAAATCTTTCGATCAAAGCGGTGTTTTTTTGTAAAGCTACAAGTAAGTTTATATTTTTCATTTCTTAAGCTTATTAAAAAAGTCATTATTGTTTCGTTTATAAACATATGTTGCTTTCGGTGCATTATTTCCCTTATGTAACATTCGTAAATATACGCTATTGCCAAACCTGTTTATTTATTAAGCTCAACAATAATGCTTTCCTCTTCGTTGTGAAGTAGTTTTTAGCAATGAATGCAGTTTACCTGTTGCCAGGCTGTCTTTGAAGCTGGGTCTGGAGTTTTGATGTACGACGTATCTCGGTAACCAATAGGAACGCAGTCGTCTCAACACATCATATTGTGGGCGAGCGAACACGTGGTATCCCAAGCCCCCGTTTGTCTATCAAAGAAACCATGTAAAGCATGTAAATTCATATACAACGACAAGAGGGCTTCATGTAATATTTCACACCTTCTCACATCTATAGTCACGGTTGCCATACTGTGCTTATTTTCAAAAAACGTGCCTTGTTCCCACGTGCGCGATTGGGTTTTCATTTCAACATGTTTATTTTCATCAAATTCATTCTGATGTTTATATGACAGATAGTGGCACACGTTTTACTACTCTTTAGGCACCTGCGTGGTTAAATTAACGGAAACTTGTCTCCAGAATACGTCACCGTACTGACGTAACTAATAATATAATCTCAAATATTGGTCAACGTGACTGACATTCGCAAAGCCAATTTGCTCTACGATATGTTCATAGATGAGCAGCATTTCGTAAAATCAGTTACACCCAAAACTACCTGTGCTTCCCGGATTTGTTGCCACGCTTCCTCAGTTAAAACAAATTTGTGACGATCCAAAATATCACGGAACAATCGGTGACGCCTCAAACGCAGAGCGCTCTCTTCCTCCAAACTACTGTCGCTAGATGACGCACAAGAGTCCGTTTCCGAGACGACAGTTGATCTGAAAGAGTGGAAAATCATTTAAGCAACATGTGTCGCATCTCGCAATTATTAACTGTTGGGAATTTGTTCGCAACACTGGTATTGAAATTGGAACATCAGTGGACAAAAAGTTAAAGTCGGTGTGAAATTACAGGTGATTGTCGCGATAGATCCGTTACGCACACCTTAATGATTGCTGACATGTTGTATGGTGTTCACAATTGTACAAACTAAAAAGTCTTTTGCAACCGGAGGTAATAAATGGTAGCTAAAGGGAAAATGCCATAAATATAACATTTTAAGTCAACTTTTAACATTTTAAAACAGTGAAATTTGCCCCATTTCAAACTAAAACGACATCGCAATTAGTGAGACCCAGGTCCCGAAGAACGAGACATCAAACCTTTCGATCATTGTCCAAAACTTTCCAGGTCTCACTATCAAGACAAGTGGCGGCAAATATTTGAACGCTTACCCTTTGTTCTCGTGCCGACCTAAGGCGTCTTTGAAAGCTTCCGTGTCGAGCCAGAATGCCACCAAATATTCGCCAGCCGTTCCCTTGATGAAAGTAAGGAAACTATCCATTCCAGATTTCTGCCAAAAATAACACAAGAGGTGCTGTGAGATGAAGAAACAAATGACATTGTTCGATATTGTTGGTTGAGAGTAAGCAGATAATTGATTGAATGAGTAGGTGAAGTGTGTACATATTGGGTATTATTACAACAATTCAAGCTTATATAAAATAGTAAAGAATGCGCAAAAACGTGATTGCAGCGTCAAAGCTAGGTTAAGGTTAGTCATGGACTTTTGGGGAACCTCAAAGTTGACGCGTCCACGGCGTAGCAAAATATTGTAAACACCTGTAGCAAAATATAATATGAATATTCGCCTTTTTCGTGACAAAAAAACGTGTAAATTAAACCGTACGGTTCGGAAAATTCTTTCCTTGATGTGTTGCAGCGACATCGAGTGGACTTTCTCGATCGAAGCGATCTCAGTTTCGGTTTCCTCACACGAAGAATCGCGCTCGTCGAAGTCAAGAAACTCTCCCACCACCTCCTCTTCGTAGAACTCGTCCTCCGACTCAGCGACGTCGTCGTCGACTACGTCATCGTCGTACGTGGTAGTGACGTCATCGGTGGGATGACCGCCGGTTTTAGTGTTAGTGGTGTCTCCGTTTGAGCTGAACGAAATGTTGAAATGATCACAAAAATATCTAAAATATATTGCTGGTAGGAAATGTTATCGACGTGGGAAAACGCATTCTTTACAAAAATACATTCTTCACTGGTTGATACAACGTTTGGAGGGGGTAAATCCGTCTTATTTTCGACGGTTTGTCACGTTCGAGAAGTTTGTGTACCTCGTGGCAATCCGGACCACTTGACTGCGGCCTTGGGGAAGAACGATCGTCGCTCTGTGGGGTTTGCTGGGTGAGTCGGCTGTACGAAGTGCACTTTTCCCTTCGTATTTCGAGTCTTGAACAAACATAGCTACTGTTAAGCGTGCACTTTAACGTGGTTCGTTTCATAATATCTCGCCGACCTGATTATAAAGTAAACTTGCTTGAAGTGCTCATAGTGACAGCACGTTTTTGCTCATAACAACAAAGAAACTATAAAGATGTGGATTATTTTGAAATAGTACCAGTCCTTCGTGTGTTTACATTCGCCACGGAACAAGTTTTTTGGGAAATTTGCACTGACGAAATAGTGTCATAGCGAAAAATGTATGGGATTTTCCGATCAAGGAAAATGTATATGTTATCTAATAAAACATATATTTAAGGTAATATTTCTCATTACGCCTGTTGACGGTGGAACAAGATGTCCATGGTGGATATTTGCTCTACGAACCAGCTCCTACATTCAACCAGTATTTGTATTGTAAGTTATTACCATTAAGCGTCCAGTTGGCTGGAGTGACCGGGGATAAGCGTCCGTCACCAGGCAACGAAGACGACGTCATTGCCGTGCGGGTTCTGGACCCAGGGGTTCGGGTACTATACCCCTCCTCGCTTTCCCAACGGGAGCTCACCCCTAGGGTGTCAGCACGAGTGGCGATGTTTCGAGTTTTCGCGCTGGTACCTGTGAAAAAATCATCTTTGTTTTGGATTTTGACACATTATCTATTGACATTAATCGTGGTTTTGTGGAATAAAAATAGCTACAATTCCAGTGTTATTGAATACATTCTGTCATCGGGATCTTGAAGATTAAAGAAATGCATGAACACGTGAAGCACCTTCTGGCAAATTGTCACACATTGTAGGAACAAAACTTACTTTTGAAAGTCGAAAGTGGGACAGAATCGGTCAAACGTTATTTTCACTAAACAGGAAAGCTAAATATGTCACAAAAGTGTTCAAGATATCAAATCCGTGCTCACAATCGGCAACTACGAACTCTGACTTAAGTAAACAGCTTCCCAAAACACGACGACAAAACAAGAGCTAGATGTGGAAATATATCCAGTTACGAGCAATAGGCGTGGATGGAATGCTGAGACAACATGAGCAGTTTAAAACGCTCCCACTGGATTAATTCACTGCATATGGCGATTGTTACAGGCAGTAATATTAGCCAATCCGATCAAACCGTTTCTATTTTAAGTCAATGCATAAAATTTCTTTGCAATTTGATTTCTTTGGTTTTTAACGTAGCACGGGGTTGCCCTGGTGAATCACAATGTGGTTTGTGACATTCTGTGACTTTTTTAGGTAATTGTGGATTAAAATCACAACATTTTAGATAGTAGTTTATACTAGACTCGCATACAGAACATAACCCACCCCATCCTATACACTTACCACTGTGAGCATAATCAAGTGCAGTTGTTCCCAACCCCGAATCCGACATAAAGTTAACCTGGCCCGATACCGAGTCGCCCTGGCCCCTCGATGACGTCATAGGTGGATAAATACGCCGTTTGTGGATCCTCGGACGGCCCACGTCCCGCCTGGAAGTGTTATTTCCCTGAGTGCTGCTCGTTTCGGTGGCCGAGGTATCGTACATTGCGGTGGCCGACCACGTCCTACCTGAGTGTGTTTCGAACAACAAATATGTCAGTGTGAACCTACGTTTGACCTAAAGGTTTGGAAATGAAAGAACAGTTCAATTCACTAAACCTGTAATAAATATAGCCTTTTATTCCTATTTATTAGGTTCCTCGGGTACAAATATCTCAAATGACTTTTTTGAGCGCCCAGTTAAACACTGTTTTTGCCAAATTTCAACTTATCTTGAACATCATAAATGGAGCTTGCCAAATTTCAGTATAAATTTACTATCAGTGTTCGAAGAACCAACCAAGTACCATAAAGTTAAACATAAAACATGAGTGCAATTGCAGCAACCTACAGAAAAATGTTTTTTCAAAAAGTGTTAGTTGCAAACACATTCATACGCTTACGAATCGCAAACACGCATACAAACCTAGACCCAAATTCGGAGGCAAACTGAAAGCTCTGCTCGCGGGTCTAGAATCGGAAAAACCCTGATATTTTGTGCTGGCCAATTCCGTCCAGTCGATGGAAGACTGGTTGTCCAAACTGGTCAGTGCTCTTGATGGCGAGTCCATGCGACCTGGGCCACTGACGATCGAGGTTGTGGTTGCGTAGCCCATGGAAAGACGACTGTAACCCCTGATTCTGCTGCTTCCCCTTCGAACATCCAGTGGTTTCAACAAAAGCTTACACAACTTCAGCTCTCTGTACATTTGAGTCCTGCATAAAAAGGTAGGGGGGAATCGATCAAAACGTACCAACAGGTTTGTTCGGGATGTATAGCGTTTCACACTTTCAACATATTTAAAAAAAAATTTTTTGTTTGATTGATTGAAATGAAATATCAAGAAAGGTCAACAAATTTACAAGAAAACCTGTATTCGTGAAAAATATAGAAAGTTAGAAGCGGCGTACATTTACCTTTACCCTACGTCCGTACACACAGAGATACCATAAATGTCTACAACAAATACTTACTCGACAAACAAAGGAAGGCGGTTTTCCTTTGCCCAAGTTATCACCCTCTCCCTCTCATCCTCTTTCGCCCCGTAAACACCCGTCACCGATTTGCCGTTAGGGGGCAGATGTGGGTCGCCCCCATTTACGAGTGGGTCATGGGTGTCAAAGCGTACCCCGAACCCATTTGTGACGGGTGATACGTCATCACATATTGGAGCGAAAGGGACACTTTCCTTGTCTACGTCATGAAAGGTGCCGGTGAAGCGACTGTAGGAGAGGCGTTGCGGAAATGCCTGAGAACAGTCGGAAGTTAAACAATGATTGTATTGTTTTTACTTCGGTTTATTTTGCTATAAAAGTTACTGTTTTAATGATTTGTCGGTCATTTTTACGGATGAATGAATGAATTCATCAATCAATCTCAACCAATCGCCCGTCTGAGCATGTAGCCACTCCGTTAAAGCAATAAGCTGTAAACCAAAGGTGTTCGGATCAAACTTAAATTCACAAAGAACTGATTCGAGTGCATCTTTAAAGTTGTGGCACGCACCAAATCTAGATTGGGAAATAAGAACGCTCTAAATAGGTTTGACATCCCTACACTAAACTAAATGAGATGTTGTATTTGCCTTAACACTATAACCTCATATTTCAGAGCACAAAGCCATCTCCTATATATAATGTTAAAATGTCAATGCTATAACAAAACACTATAGTTTATTTTAACCACAAAAATAGAGCATTCGGATGCCTTCGGAAGACAACAAAAGCCGCAAAACGTTTCACAAAACAAACAATGGGACGGATAATGTTTCACACGCAATGGCGATTATGTTTACAAATTGTTCCGTGCGGATCAATTGGATATCGTATATGTGAATAGGATCAAACCCCACGCTTTTGTTCTCCTACCAGACGTTAAACACTTGCTGCTGGTAGTGGTCTGTTTAGCTAGTGTGACGTAACAATGGTCGCTTAATATTAGGTTTAGGTGTGTACGCTGATTGTTTGAACGACTGTAATTAACCACAAAGAAATGATTAGCCAAGAACTCAATAATGGCAGTGAATTGGATACCGTGTGTGCATAACGTGATTTCTTTCACAAAATCTTAAAGCTGTATTTGTATACATAGCAGTTACTATAGATACCACTTGTACAAGGCCAAGATTTTGTAAATCGTTTCATGTCCAATACACTACATTATACGGAAAATATTGCAGTTGCTACAGAACCTACAGTCAACTACGGTAACAACGGATGGTGCACGGGTAACCATGTGTTTGCAGAACAAACGTTTCAAATACTGCAAATACTCAAAACGAAAGACAACAGACGATTGACAAACATTTACGCAGACATCTTACCGGCAAAGACAGAAACGCGTTAAAATACTCCAAGAACGCGTCGTCACACGAAAGGGTCTCCTCCAACGACTCTGACGTCACCACATCTATACCTGTGACGTAATAAAACAAGATTTACCTTTAAATACAATAGTGCTTGGAGGCACAACAATCTTTGTTGTGCTTCTGTGCATTGTGGTGGATAGCATCAGGGCTTTAATTCACATTGACGAGCAGGAAATTACAGTGATTTGCAAACACACAAAATAGGATTCTCTACGTCTTCGTACACTACGGGTAAAATAGCACAATGTATTTTACTGCGGTTTCCGGCTAATTATTTTCAACAAAAGAATAAACAAAACAATTAAACTTCTTACTTTTCATCGCTGTATTCTCCACCGGCCCGTTGTTTAATGTTGTTCTGACGAGGTTGACTCCCTTCGCCGAAATAACTACGGCGCAAATAAAACACTACGTATGGCCCCCGTGGCTTGTCCACTCTGAATGGATGGCTATAGAGCGACGTACAACGGGACTGTTGACACATTATTTGTGCCGCATGGTGTCGCAGGTTTGTGAATAAATAGAAATTAAAAACGTGATATAAATTTGTATTAACAACTGACTTTTAGAGCGTTTGATGCAACGCCACCGAACTCAGTATTTGGGCAAGTAGCATGATTGAACGACAAACACTTTCACTCAAACAAAGTCCAAAAACGTGAACGGCAGTAAAATATCTTATGATTTTGCCTGATTTCGCAATAACGTGCGGTGAAAACGGTGGTCCTTCAGCGCATGCGAAGCAAGGTTGGACGCCCAGACCCATCAGTGCATACAAAGCAGAAATCTTATCGGAATAACCTGGGTTCGAATCCCGGTGTGGTTACAATACAGCAAGATACATAAACCCAGTGCACAAAATGAAAAATGTTTAATTCACCCAGTCTTCTAGGCGATAACGTACGGTTTACACAAAACACGCGTTACAAACTATGATGAAATTTCGCGATCACATGCCTCCCTCGACCAATGGGAGCGGAATGCGCATGTCAACGCATACGTCACGTACGCTGTTCAGCAGAGCGTGAATATCATCGGCGTGAAGGTCGCCAATGGTTGAGATACGGAAGCGGTAGGGGTAGTTGGTGCGCTGGGGGCATATCACGTGACCTGCAAGACAAGCGGTTGTCTCGGCAACGAACTGGAACACTATATTAAAGCTGTAAAACGTCGTTTAATTTACAGGACTTCTCTGACCAATTTACTATTTTGTTCAGAAACGTCCACAAGTTTTTTTTGAGCAATAGCATGGTTTTAAGCTCGTTGAAAATAACGTTAGGTTTTAAATGAACGAAATACTCGGGCTGGACGCATGCTGATTTTCTTAGTACAGACCGTATAACATTACCAGCATTGCTGAGTTTGTGGTAAAACTCGTCGAAGATGAATCGTGGGTTCTTGGGGTATTTGAAAGTTGTCACTATGAAAGCATTGGGATGTGCATCGTTGTCGAGAAGTTGTTTGAATCCTATCTCCGCCATTCCTTTCGTAAGAGTGTTCCAATTATCCCAATACCTGTAGAAAGAATTGTTTTAAAATCATTGTTTAGATGATTGGATAAGGATTTTTCGTGAAGTAGAAAGTAAGGTAAAAGCTCTTCATGATGAAGCAAAATAATGTAAGAAACCAAGTGCGTAGTAGTCGAAATCAAACAAAAACTTTGGTGGGGGAAAAAATTTTGCGTGTTTGAGCAAGTAAAAGTTTTTGGTTTGAAATATCGCCTCATGAAGCAAAAATCGACCATGGAGTGCTTAATGGCAAATTATTTCATCAAAATAATGAGTTGTGGTCCACAGACCCAGACGAGGGAGAAACTCTACCCTAACACTAAAACCTTCAACCCTGTGACCATCCAACTGACCTTGAAGATCTCCCGTGCGTTCCCCCTTCTTCTTCAAACTCAAGAAGAGCTTCCCTGAACGCCAGCATTACGTGGGTGGGGGGAGTGAAGCGGAACTGGCCGAAATTCTCGAACGAATCGTGTTGAGGGGCAAGATCGAGAACCATGCTACTACTTCTTCCGCGCGATCTTTGATGTCAAAGAACAACAGAATAAATATTTGTTATCAATTTACAACTAAGTAAGACCAAGGGCTCTTGAGTGGAAACAATGCACGGTAACAGGACCTTTTTTGGAGATCACATGATAAGCTTTTACGGTGGAAATATCCTATTTCCAAGCAGACAATCATTGCCACAGGCCCCTTTTGGCATTCATAGATCCCCCACCTGTATGAGCCATGCTCGTGGGGCCAATTGGACTTGTACTGGCCCTTGTTCGCCTTACTTGAGACCAGTAAGAAATATCGCTTTGACCCACGCTATCAGAAGTGCAAATTTTCGTACTCGCAACAATAACAAAACTAATGCAGTGCATAAACCCCTATCTCACTTCTCAATGGCTGATTTCTTCGCAATTGCGAACGAGATTCCAGGCACGCCCTGTATACACTTGCAGGCGCTGCTGGTCAGAACATCGATATTGGATAAATCCACTCGCAAGGCCCCAAAGCTCGTCATACCATCGACAACATAGATAATGTCTAAAAAATGGTAACACGATAGTGGTCACAGTAGTTGTACGAACCAACAACAACATTTCGTTTGAGGATAAATTATTTAGTTTACTAAACGTTACTAAAACGTTGCATTTACTAAAGTGTTAGAAAAATGATTTTTGATTCTGTCATTGCAATTGTAAGTCGATTTCCTGCAATTACGTGATTTTGTAATTTTATTTTTTAGTGATTTTATTTTTTTTAGTTTCGCATTAATTCTGGTAAAACTGAGCAAAAAAGGATTCGATACGGCGGTACGGTAAGAATTCAACTGCTGGTGTGTCCCAAATAGTTATAGGAAACTTAATTTAAGTAAGTTTTTTCACTTCTTTAGGAAATCTTACGTAGTATATATGCATATATTTATTTTTCGAGTAAATTCAATCGTCCGGTAAGATTTTTTTACCTTTACCACTGCGCAGATGCCTTATACAAGAGGCTATCATGGGGATAAGTTACAAAAATGTGGTCGAGCTTTAAACGTCTTACCTTCGTTATGTGATTTAATAATATTTCCAAACTCTGCCACGGGATTAACTATCCCTGATGAAGTTTCGCAATGCACAATCACTACCCCCACAATATCCTTGTTCTGAGCCAAAGCTTGTTGAAGAGCTTCTCTGTCCACAGAAATCACCTGAGCTCGCACGCCAGCCATCGTACAGATTTCCGCCATCCTTCGGCCGTACGTTCCGTTTTGCATGACAAGTACCTGACATTGAAAATTAGGTGCAAATATTCGGGTGCAAAAAGCAAATGTTGCAATTTAACTGATAAGTTTTGTATTGAAAAACATAGATTTTTGAGCATTTCTCAATTTTCGGTGTAAATATTCGCTGGTGATTTTACAGTTTGGGGGTATAAAACAAAAAAATATCAGGTCACGATAATAAAATGTTTGGGAACAAAACGTTTAGTAAATGTTGAAACATTGTCTTAGGAGAAGCAGAAAACGACTAGACGTGTGCTCAAAGGCCCATGTCTGAAACAGATTTTGATGAAACAAGATTTAAACAAAAAATATTCCCAAAGCTAAAAGTGCACTAACAATGAAGCTATTTAAAGTCAATTTTACCTTTCCAGTTGATTTTGAAAACATTGACACCAACGCCGATTCGTTGGCAAATGTTCCACTTCCTTGGACAGGAATCGCAGTATATTCGTCTTCTCCAACACCAGCTATTTCAAGCAGAGCGTGACGAACGTACCTGAAACACAACATGTCGATTGATTTTAAGTAAAGGACCACAGTCTGATTGTGACCGTGTTTAAAAGAGAATGAATTACGAACAGCTGATTGTATAATTTCGTGTTGGAAGATTACTTTTGCCGTTCAAGACTAATGCCTTTCTTGCAATATAAATGCCTACAATTAAACATATGTGGGAATATTTTGGTATTGCGTGTTCTAGAATTTTTTACTTAATCACGTATTCGAAGTCGGAATGTCGGGTTCCAATATCTTGCATCATTGCACTTTTAACACGGGCACTGACCATCAGCGGTCCTGGAGTAAAAAGCTTCTTTTCTTTGGCAGCGAAGCGACTGGAAAAGGCTAAAAAAATATTTTTTTTGCCATAGAACTCCGGAAAGTAGAAAAGTAGGCTATGGCAACTTACCTATTTGATTGAATGTGGTGGCTCCCTTGTGATAATGAAATGGGGAAGGCCCGAATCCTTTTAAATGTAGACAACGGCGAACTAACTTTGCCATCTTTGATAAACTAACCTTTACAGCACAACTAAACTGTAACTAATAATTGATCCAGCTACATTTTTACGTCGCATAATGAACTTCGGTGTGTGGTATTTACACTTGGTCTTATTGTGACGCAACAATTCCTTTTGATTTTAACAATTGAACAAAGGCTAGCAGGGAATGGCTTAGCAGAGAGGTTTCCAAATCTTTTTCGGTCTTTTTTGGACCCTCAATGCCGGTAATATTTTCTCGAACCGGTCGTCATGATGTAGCAGATAAACAATGATTAAGCTCTACCTCTTCATTACGATTTGCAACATCTTACAAACACTCTTTGAAAAACTGTCAAGCAACTTCAACCAAAAACAACATTATGAACGTAACTAGGCAGTCATTTGAAAACAGTTTGAGTGAAAACAGCTGTATTTGATAGAGACCCAAACGAAATTGTAACGTTAGCAATAATCGAAGCAATTTGGATTGATTGTCATTTACAATGTATATTTGTGTACATTGTCCTCATAACTTAATTTCAAAGCTTTGTTAACTGATGTAACATGTTTGTTTTTTTGTAATATCAAGTCATGATGGACAACGATCAGCACCTTGATGCAAACGACTGCTTCTGATTTTCTCATGGCAACAGTTACCCTAAACGAAAAATCCAAATCATTTTGTTTACATTCAGCAAACGTCCACAGCCTTCTGAAGCTGGTTTTCGTACTAGAAAAGTTTCAGTATCCAAATTTGGCATTGAGTGAAGTTGTCCCATCGCCGCTTTGACCTTGGGGAAACATTTGTAACGTTAAGAAGGTTATTCTACAGGGTAAATATATTTTATTGTCTATTATTTACAACTATAAAGTGGTATGGAACACTATGACTAAAGTGTAGAATAAGCCTTAAACAAAATTTTTTTAACATCTATATTTCATTGCCTCAATGTTTAGAAAGGAAGGTTCAGAAACTGTAAAACTAAACTGGTTGCCACCGTCAGGTGAAATTAGTATTTGAAAATTAATATGAAGAAATGGGACTGTTATCAGTGCAGTAACATTGGGTAAATGGACAAACTGGTAACAAAGATGTTGCCCGCAGAGGTCATTGATGTTTGACATTTGGTTAAGGCTGGTGCCAGAACGTACAGAAAAGCCACTAGATTTCCACCAAAAACCACCCCAGAATCATGGTCAGTGTTATACCTTGCGGGGGCATCCAATCGCAGTAGTCTGGGTCGTTACTGATCGTTGTACTTTTCTGGTCTTTCGTCTGCCTCTCGCGTGGCTGTGAAGGGTTATGAGGAGGTTGGTGGCATCATATGAAACGCTGCATATTAAATTGATGCAAATTCAAACCTTTCTTTGTCGCTTCCTTCTCTTTGCTCGTTGTTCTCCTTCCTCTGTTTCAGGTTCTTCGTCGGGCGCTTTTTCTGTGACGTCAAAGTTTTTACGTTTCAAAAACGCGATTCGTTATAAATCCACACATTTTTCGCGAGTGAACCAATTTGGACCAAATAAAATTGTTGTGACATAAAATCCATACGCTTAAAATGTTGATTTTTTAGACTACCTTAAGCCACGACGCCTGCATTAAAAGAATTCAAAAATTATATTGGATGAAACACAATGTAATATTCAAAATCCCGTTTGCCGACGCAAATTTGAACACAAAAATCCAGAACATGTCATGGAAAATTGTGACGCTATGCGAGCCTATTTTCCTGTAAATTCATATATAGCATGACATTTGGCTTCTGGTGATTTCACAGGTCTGCCCACCAAAAGAGCAACGCTGTACAAAGCTCTATGTAACGATTTTCCATGCGTTTTTTCAAGTATCATGAACCGGTCGTTTAACTACATAACAATTGTGTCCTATGAGCTCATAGTTCGATTCTGATGACCCGAATTTAAACGAGAAGTGATTGTAATTTGCAATAAATTAAAACTAACTGATCGGGTCTATGAAATATTAATGCAAATATACGTTCAAATAAAATTCCAGAAGATAAATCGAATTTGTTCGATGTAAACCTGGTTTAACAAGGCAGTAATCACTTGTACAGGGCAATGCTTACGTAAACACACTTAATAGGCGTCATAAATTTCCAATGCCAAAACTACAAGTAAGCCTCACAGTGTAGTTCAGGCACGGGGGAACTCATGGTCAGTTTTTTAAGTTAAAGTTGCAAATTTTCAATTGTAAACACAAATAATCTGGTTTAACATTTCTTTCTGGAATAGTTCTCTTGTTATCCACAAAAGGCCATGTTACAAATATGATATTGGCCAAATCATGAAAACATAACCTTTGTCCCCTAACTGATTTCTATTCTGCGGGCACCCATTATGGGCCCTCCATTGCTTTGGCACATATTCCCTCTATAATATATCTTACCTTCATCAGGTTCAACGCCACTAAGTTGTACACGAAGAGATTCTGGCAGGGTTGGTCCGAGTGTTCGACGTTTTGCTGATTCCTGGGATGTTTCCTCCGGTGGCGGAATTGTTACTTTTGCTTCCTCAAGCTTGTCAGGAATTTTCTCAGGTAACTAAAACGCACCACGGTTTATCAGCTTAACCCACAAGTCGCAGCCTAGGATGCTATGGAAAAGTGTTGGCAGGTTTGTTGACATTATAAGAGAAATCATTTCACGAACAATAAGCAACAAGTATTAGTGCAAATTTTGCATTTCAACTTACTAACTAATTCCGACAAACGAATAACACAAGTGGTGTACATTTTAACCACAAAGAAGGCCTCATACTCATTTCGTATTAATCCAATGCAAGGCGCACTGGTCTATAGTTTGCGTGCTGTATGTTTTTTCAGATAATAACACACGGTTCAAGGTTTTTACCTCGGTATTTGGTTGTTGATGTATTTCAACTACAGGTTCAGGTTGGTCGATAATTTTAGGGGCGACAGGAGGTGATTTCACATTATTTTTATCTTTCGGTTCTTCGGTATCTCCAGGTTGCGTTACAGCTGCTGGAACGAACAATGTATGTTGCTACAACCATACACACTATTCGTAAATTTACGAAACAAAATATCGCCGTTATTGTACAAAACTCGAATTAATTTCTTTTGCGTTACGTTTGTTAAGCAGAAAATATATGAATTTGTGTATAAGCTGCAGACAGATGGCCACTGTTTCGACCTAAAAGGTCTCATCAGTGCAGCTGGTGTGACTATCAGACGACTTTGCTGACCAAACGGCCAAGCAAAGACTTCCACTTTGTGGTGACTATACAGTCACCGTCATCCGTTGGGCACCAAACTAGGTGCAACCTTACGGAGCAAACAAGGTGGAAACACTACGGCCAAGCAAGCTCAACCAATAGTGCCGTCAGGCCCCGTGTCACAATAATCATATGATAAGCAATGTGGAGCCAATAATATGAATTTGTGTATAAGCTGCAGACAGATGGCCACTGTTTCGACCTAAAAGGTCTCATCAGTGCAGCTGGTGTGACTATCAGACGACTTTGCTGACCAAACCAGCTGCACTGATGAGACCTTTTAGGTCGAAACAGTGGCCATCTGTCTGCAGCTTATACACAAATTCATATTATTGGCTCCACATTGCTTAGAAAATATATGTTTTGCAAGAAAGCCAAGGAATGTTTACTTTGTAAACATATGTTTTTATAAAGACAAGGTAACTTCTCAAACCGTAATGTAACAACTAAGCCTGGTTGTAAGGGGATCGTTTCCATCATATACTCACACTCTATCTCAACCAGTCTTGAGTTTGTTGGTGGAGCCGGTTCTGCAGCTTCCTCATCTTCTTCCACTTCGACCTTGTCATTTTCCACTGTGGTCTTCACAGGAAACGATTCTGTCATTGGTTTAGGCTGCGAAAGAGAGATATTTGGTAAAATATACGCATTTCTGTAAAAAAAACAGGTATTTTATAATAGCGTCGAAGTGTTTTTGAATTGTACAAACATTTTGCCTGTTTCTTACATATATGATTGTTGTTTCGAATCTTATTTCTACGTAAGATTCGAAACACCAATCAAAAATATATGAAGAGAACTTAGTGGATGTTTTGTTCAGAAAAATACATCTTCAAGAATCTTCATGGCGAATATATACTTCCATATATCAAATAAATAAGTTTAACACACCAGACAAAAGCTGTTGATCGGATTTGCGTAAATTAAAACGGTGTTGAGTAAAAATTGTCCAAACAATTCACAAGCACGTAGAAGTTACTGCTTACCGGTAAAACAAACCCCCTTTTCCGCCCCTTCATCTTTCCAATGAACGTCAGGGATTTGGTGACGTTTCTGCATAAACAAACGAAACTGTTACCTCACAAAAGGCGAGATCAACTTCAATCAGAATCCTTTGTGTCGTGTATTTAATGCACATGAAAAAAATAAACCATTGTGTTTTCGTATAATAGGTGAGATTTCTTTTAATAAGTGAATAAATTTCTCAAATAAAGTTGCCGTAGCTATTTGGAACACACCAGTCGTCGAATTTACTTTTAGCACTGCATAAATATGACACATAGTAGGTTTTGTACCAAGAACATGCAAAGCTTAACCACAAATGTCATATAATGTCGAATAGTGTGCGTTGTTTTAATTTTTTGTTGTCTTTCTTGCTAAACATGTGTACTTTGTACACAGACGTGCTTACTGGTTTACTGGAGGCAGGGATATGGGTCTGGCAATTTCAGCAAGTTTTGATAAACGAGCGGATTCCCTTCTGGCCTCGATTAGTCTGTGTTTTAGTTTCGTGCGTGTGAGGGAATCCAGCGTGTTCCCTGATTTAACTTGACGCATAAACTCTTCCAACGGATCGTCACCTCCCTTCGACCGGATAGCTGTGGGTAATGACATGCAAAGTATACTGTAGTGGTGCTTTTTTAACCGTTATTGTTGCAGGGTTGTATAAATCTGCTTTTGTTAAAATGGTTATTTACTGCTGTTTTTTATGACAAAACTTGTTCGAACTTAGTGGTCCTTTACATTCAGACAGTTTAGTCTTCATACACTAACATAAACACTCAATTAGTGTCATTTTTTATGTGAAACATAGATATTTCTTTATACAGCATATAAAACACTGACATCAGATTGGGTCAACCTCTTTTTTACATTACAAACAAACCTTCTTTGTCTTTATTTAGTTGGTTTTCAATCTCAGCCACCTCTTTTTCCAAATCCTTAATTTGCTGATTCTGTTTATATTTTTGTCACATGTTTAGTAAACAAATACAAAACGTTTACAACAAAAAAATAACACTTACCAGTGATTCGTATGTTTCTGCTTTCTCTTGAAGAAGAGCTTTTTTACCCTCAACTCTTAGTTTCCTCTGCTTTCTTTTTACTTCCAAATCACCAGTTCTGTCAAGGAATTGATCCTCATCGCTATCATAATAATCATCTTTCTCCCATTGCTTAACTTTTTTGCGGTGGCGCTCTGTCCAATAAATTTTGGCATATCACCATGAAGCAGAAAATTGGTTATTTAAATTAACATAATGCGTAGAAGCAAACATGCGATAATAATCTTTTTTTTTTCGTAATAAAGCATTGTATATTATATTCATAACAATCACAGCTGAATTGATTATTGTTTTTTCGTGGCATTTCATGTACTTGATCTATATCTGCTCCACTGGACACTTTAATAATTACTCATACATTAATCTCTGCTGTATCATAACACATTAAAAAGCTATTAAAAACTTAATAAAGGTATACAAAAAAAGACCTAACCTGTTCTTTTAAACAATCCATGTCTATCCATGATGCGACAGGCCTCAAGGGCACAATTGTTAATGCCCTCTTTTCTTTTGCCGGTCACACTCGCTTCAGCAAAAATTGGTTTTCCAGTTGGTGTATCAACTGGTAGTTCAAGACGGACATTCCATTGGCCAGATCTTCGTTCATTGCATTCAAAATCCAACTCCATGCCTTGTTAAACAATCAACATAAGTAAATAACAACTAGCAGGGTGACAGTAAATCAAATTTTTCTACCTTCTTTTTCATAGAAATTCTTCAGGGCTTTGTGTGGATCTTTTACATAGAAAGGGTCCTTTTCAGGTAGTGGGATTGCATCTGGAGGTGGTTTGCTAGTTTTTGATTCTTCTGCCTCTATATCTTCCTCAAATGCCTCTTCCACTTTAAACAAGTGCATTACTACTTTATGGACATTCTTAGCAATACTTCATAATGTTTTATTAATTCATTTTAGAGTTGGATATATTTTTGATAGGGAAGCCGTCATACATTAGTATCGGTAGTTGTTCACGTTTCAGTAAATATCAACTTAATTTGACATTTTTTAATGTTTTTTATATCCAAACAAAATAAAGTTTATCATTTTAAAAGTGAGACTTTTTTACAATTTTGCCCCACACAATTTAGCTGAGTGAGGATGCTGACTTACACATTCCCCAACTTATTCCAGAATCTTCATTGTTCTTTTTACTCGACCCCTCTGTGTCTTTATTCTCATCGTCACTATCACTTTCCTCTCCCATCATCATCTTCTCAAGTTGTTTCTTCTTGTTCCGTTCATCTCTAAAATGTGCAGATTTGACAATAACGTAAAACAATTGACGAACCAGATAAAAACACAAACATTTTGATACAGTTAACACCAAAAAGAATAAACATAAAAAACAAAAAATATGTTTTACAAAACCTTGGTCATTGCAATGCACATGGAAAAAACTATTTTTTTCAACAGATTTTAAGGTCATACTAGGAGCAATAAATCACCTTGCTTTGTCCCTCAGTTCCGTGGCTGTCTCTTCAGATTCCATTTCTTCATCATCACCTGGACCCTGAAAACAGATAGTTCATACTTAAGAATAGTTAGTCAACAGATGCAGTTTTTGTGGGGAAAACACATTTAGATTTAAAAGATACGAGGAAGCCAATATAATTTTTAAGATATTATAACGAAAAATATCCACTTGTGCAAAACCTTTTCGCTTATCCATTATAATACCTGCAGGATGTATGTCCTTGTGCTGTTTCCAAACTTGAACATGTGACCAACTTTTATTCTGTAATATTTTCCCTGTGGAACTTTAGCTTTGTTTAGAAATGTCCCGTGAGTGCTGCCCAGTTCCAACAAGTAGAATCCAGCAGAGCCATCTTTCTGGAATTCAACATTCTGGTCCTCTGCAGTGGGTATTCCAAACTGAAGGATGGCATGATGCCTAAAAACAATAAAGCAACTGTGAAAATGCAACTGATTTTAGTCCAGATGTTTGCTCTCGTATTAGGTTTGTTGTTTTTAGAATACTGATGATACCATAAGGGCGAAATATACATATTCTCTTGAGTAGTTATCTTGGACAATTGTGCAATAATCCAGGTCACATAATCACTATGTATATAAAGTTATATTAACACAAATCAAATCAATACAAATAATACTGATTTTGCTTGATGGAAAATAACATAAATAAACCAATTATAAGAAATAGCACCAGTCACAAAAAAAACTAGATTATTATGTCAGGCTTCAATACATTTATTTTAATCTGGAAGTTTTGTCACTTAAATCCTAAAAAAATGTACAGTTCTGTTTGATAGATAAAAGACATAATGTTTAAATAGAAAGTAATAGAAAATTTATGTAACCTTGAAATGGAAGGGTGTTCCAAGGTAATGTCACACTCTGGCAGTCGACCAAACACAAAATACTCATTGGCAGTAAGCTCAATTTTGTCTATTATTGAACCTCCTCTTAGAACTTCAAGATTGTATGACTTGTCAGTTGAGTCACAGGATATACTCCAAGGTGGTTTGGTGTAGTTTAGTTTTGGTGGAGGTGGCTTGGGTTTTGAACTGGTCTTCGGAGCTTGGGCAGGTGATGCTGCTGTTCCTTTGTCAGTGTTGTCCAGTTTGGGCTTATCTATAACTTTTTCCTTGCATTCCACTTCTTCTTCTTCTTCTTCTTCTGGTTTTTGCACAACTACATCTTTAATGCTTTCTTCGATTTTCTTTGCATCTTGCTCTTTTTTCAAATTGGACTTATTTTTCAGGTGTCGTTCAAGAAACTCTGTCGCACTTGGCCGATGTGGCTTGTAAACCTCAGATGGTAAAGTCATACTCTTTGTTCTAAACGAAACCGCAGGTCTTCGTTCCTCAAGAGGAAGCGAGCTAGATGAATTCTGTTTATTGGAAACATCGTTTTTGGCAGGTTTTGAACTCGATTCAGTTAACTTTGGAAACTTGTTGACTTTTCCGGCTAAAGCTGGAACTTTGAAGACGGGAAAATCTGAAGTATTTGCCTCGTTGTCCATTGCAGTGCAACTATATTTTTATGTTTAAATCTAACACGCGTTACTGCAACGAATTCGTTGCATTACCGGAAAACGTGCGAACTGAAATCACAACGAAGGTCTGTCGTACTTCAGCTGGTGATTCCCCTTATTATTTTCTTCGGCATTTGTGACGTCACACTGATCAAAAATATTTTTGTTTCCTGTATCCCGAATTTCACAACATTCGTCGGAAAAAAACTAAAAAACTATACTGAAGATGTTCAGGGATTTAAGTACAGAACGGAAAATTGGACACTGAATTTATCAATGTTGATTCTAGCACAAACGCCAGCAAAATATTCCCGGAACGTCTTTCATACTTTAATTTCGAAAAACACACAAAAGTGACATGTTAACACGCATACCACAAAATACATGCATAAGGATGATTGCACGAATGAGCCCAACGGCAAAAAGGAGTGTTAAATTAAAAAAAAATCATGACAACGAATTGAATCAATTGCAAAGAGGGTGAAGGCATGTAAACCATGCTTGAAGGCATAATAATCAACAAACCGAACACTGTGGGCCATGGATTAAAACATGGTTTAATAATTCAAACTTATTATGTGTCTGAAAAGTCACTTAATTGGGAAGAATTATGTGATAGAATCATGGTATGGTAGATTTTACAGTTTGTAAACAAAAAACCAGAAAATTTAACACAGCAGTACAACAGAACAGAATGACTTCATCAAACATGCAATGCTTGTCTAGTAAACTCTAGCAATAAATAAATGTGATATATAAGAAGGATGGATTTTCATACATCGCATGTAATATGAACAGTACACAAACTTTTTGCTTCACCTTTTGGCAAATATATAATTTTGTTGCTTCAAGGTTTGTTTTTGTGCAGTTAAAGAAACATGGATATACAGTAAACAGTGTAAAACATGGTTTCATGACTAAAAATCGACAAAAGTCTGACTTTTCCCCAATAAAATATCTCAAACAACAACTACAGAACAACATAAAAATATACAAGAAAGGATGATTCTAATTACCAAGGGCATCTTTCTAAAAGCATGACAAAGCTCTTGTAGCTTTAAATCTTCAGCATAGAGCCTTTTTTGGTGTTTCATGAAAATCTTGTTACAAATTTACAGCACCATCACCAACACCTGTGCATTGTAACACAATGCCACAGTACTTGCTCCACAAAAAAAACAATATCCAAATAAGTACATTAGAGAAATGTTCTCTTGTCTGGCCCAAAACATCTTGGACATAAATGGAATATGTGGCAAGATGGGCAATAAGCAACCGAATATACAGTGTTTGTGCAAATATCTTAAATTACACCAATACAGTTTACTGGGCAGAAAAGAAGGTTTCTTTATGTTTCATTACTTTCGCAAATTTTGTTAAAAAATCAAAAATCTATCAAAATGTGTAAGAATAGTTCAGTTATGATGCAAGAGCACACTCAAAGTCTTCCTTGGGGTCAAAATACTGTGATACCCGTAAGTATTCTTTCAACTTGGATGGGATTGGCAACTTGTCGATCGATTCAGTTGGCACCAAATCTTTTATGACAAAACGTGTATAATACTTGAGCGTCTTCACGCATGTAAACCTTGATATTGGTGTCAACAATCTACAAACAATAAAAACAACTGAAAGAAATCTAAATATTATTATTGCTATGGTTATGTGTTGTGTTTGGTAACCTTTGTGCTTTAGCCACTAGTATGCCATTGCATTTCCTACAACTTAAATATATTATAAACATTTGTACAGATGTTGGTTTGTGCCTTACTGATTTAAAGCTCATTTTCCGGGATTGCTCACAAGCCATAACTACAACAAGCCCTGGATTGGATTAGGGCTCATATTTAACAGACTGCACATTTGACAAAAGTACTTGTACTAAAAAATATATATATATATACCACAAAATCTCACAATGTTGTTTAAAAAGTGGTTACAAATAAATACTTTCGTAACTTAAGTGCCAGAAGCAAAACTCTTATTAACTATTATTTTATATGAAGAAAAAAGAACAAATTATGAGGAATGGACGACAGCTCAAAAATGTAGCTCACTAATCAGGAACAGATTATTTGTTTTGCTCGATATACCTTATTTGCACAGGAGGTTCACCCATATTCCTCGTTTTCACAAAATAAATAAACGTCCCCGATTGTGAGTGCTTCATCACCAACTTAATGAACGTTACGATGTTTGGATGCCGAACACAGTTTGCTGCTCCTTGACTAACCGACCCACTTGGTTCATACAGCTGGAACTTCCCTAAAATGAAATACTTTAGTCTAGCATGTATTTTTGTGTATTATCATTTCTATTTTAACATAAGATCATGAAGTTGCGTATTCCCAGATCCTAGCATTTTCAGATCTTTTTCTGCCTAAAAGTTTTTGAAAGCTAATTCATATAGGCCAGTGTTTCTCAAACTTTTTCCAATAACGAACCGCTCATTTGTTTTTTGATACACTGCGTACCACCGTATTGCTATACTATAACTATTATGACATACCACCATTGAATAACAATTTAGCTAATATCACTAGTTGCTTGGATTTCTTTATTGTGCATTTGTGACGCAGTAGTATCAACGTGAAATTGTTGCACAGTTGAATACACGATGTCAGAATTACTTCAACAGTGCAACAATTTCACGTTGATACTATTGCGTCACAAATACACAATAAAGAAAACAGACATCTTGTATTTGCAGCAGTTTTGGCTTCTGCAAAGTGCGGCAAATTGTATAGAGTAGACTAAATCGCGTACCACTTGAAAAGCTCTCGTGTACCACTAGTGGTACGCGTACCACAGTTTGAGAACCACTGATATAGGCGTACTTATCTGTAAGTGACTCTGGGTGATTTAAACATGGACTTATGTATGCATCTATAATATTTTACAAATGGTCAAACTATAAATCCATGCAGATTGTATCTTGTATATATACATATCTTTACCAATTAATACCACAAAGAAACTTATATTATTTGAAATCGTACCATCAGCGTGTTCAATTCGTACATGGTGAATGGTGTTCTCAGCTGATCGGACAGTCAAAGTGAGAAGGTGCATCGGGTCTTGACTGTCGCGAACCAAGAAAACTCCTTAAACAAGGAAGTAGGCGTATTATTAGGACAAAAACAAACAAATTACTACAACCATCACTATATTTAAACTTATTCTTTGCAACTGCTACAATAACTAATGCCACAGTCTTTTATTTTATCAGAAAAGTGAGGATAGTGAGATCGATGGCACTACATTTCATTGCAAGCCAATAAAGATGTATGTGTGAGAAGCATATAACAACACAACAACATCAACATGTGTGATTGCATTCGCAATTCTGGGTGAAGTGGTAATGACTAATTATGTTTTACAAGTAATTGCCCATTAACACAAGGGCAATTGATTTGACATTGCCTGTATTGTTTAAACACAATGGAATAATAGCATTTGTGCAATTGACTGTCATGCTAAGGCCCTACATTCAATCAGAACCAGAGAGCCCGATCACAATTAGTCTTTTCATCAATAAAATCATATAGTATCAGGAGTGCATTGGCCTAATTGACAATGAGTCGAAAATTATTTGTTTCTACGACCATACAAATACAAGCAAACAGATGTTTATGAGACAAGACGCCGTAAAGGCTATAAACCGAAATAGCATTGTACACTAACCTTCCACATCTGGCTTGTAGCTTAGCATGGTTTCAGCATCTTCCCAAGACATATTTCCCCAATACCAACCACACTGTTTTAAGCATTTTAAACTTTGAATAAACTGAACGCGGGACCCGGTGTGTAAACCAGGAAACATTTTTTCCGTCCCCAATCCGGATTCCTGATAGTCTTCATAATATGGCAAAGTTCTGGGTGAAAAACGACCATGGGCATCTAACAGTGGAATTGAATGTCGCTGTTCAGAATTGTCAGGATCATTTTCAATTGTCCAATACTGGGTTTCATTCTGCATTGAATCTGAAATATGGGCAGTGGATGGACCAGCACCAACATCATTCACAATCTGTCCCCTCGATAGCATATGTTCTCCCGCACAGCGAGGATGTGTTGAATCTTCTTCAATGAAATCATCCAACAGGTCAATGTCAACACTTCTGCGTATATTTTCAAAGTACTCATCTGTCAGTTGTTTCCGTTGGTTGATAGCATCCTTATTAAGTATACGTGGTGGTAACGGAGGTGCCATATCACCTGCAAACTCTGGTCTTAAATAGTGAGGTTTGAAAGGCAAGGGTGGAGCTTTCCGCAATGGAACTGTGGGTTTTTCTTCAACATTCCTGTCTTTTTCACTGGGTAGAACAATCGTATGGTAAACATGCCTTCTTCGCTTGGGTCTCAATACATAATTTTGAAGACTTGCGGTGGCAGAACTTTGTTGGGCTTCAGTATGATTACTGTCAATACTGCCATTATGTGGTAAGTTACCAAACACACTTGACTTGACACTTCCTTGAAGTACGTTGTCCCTTCCTATTTCGCCATATACATTTTCACCAGATTCATCAATATAAGCACCATTTTCAACCACCTCGTTAGTTTTTACAGTGAGATTACGCAGACTGTTTTGTGCATCAATGTAACTGCTTGATGTGGGTTCATTCGGTGGTCGTTGTCCTTTTTTGGGCAGAAACTGTTTTCGAAGAGGAGGTTGTGGTCTGTAATCATTGTCATGTGAATGCTCAATTGAGCTGAATTTCCCATTTATTTCCATCTTGATTTTACAATTTTCATTATTCAAACTCAGTGCATACACTCCATAGAAAAACACATTTAAACATTCTGCAACCACGCAAAACAATGACAGTGGCCATCTGTCTGCAGCTTATACACAAAACAATTTCAGTTTCCTTGATCGAAAAAAAATCTTGACAGCAAAACCGTTGGTGCTAGATCAAAATTTGTATCTTATATGTGCTGTTTAGAGGGAAAACAAACCAACTAACTTATCAAAAACAATACAACGCCAACTATATATTTTTGTGATCAGTAATCTCTTTCCTTTACCAGACGAAAGTTCTGTATGAATTTTTTTGCTTTTTATTTCTGTAACCATTCAGTCATTTTACAAAAAATCCGATCGCAGCGTCCGAAGATGTTCCGGATTTGCCTTTTGCACAGGAAAATGCATTTCGCACAAAGATCTTATCGTAAAAACGCGAAATATTGTCTGCTTTTGCCTCAAACCCTTTACAGGCCAGTGCACTTGGACAACGCAGTTATTACATTAAAATGTTTGAGACAGTAAGTTGTCGTTTAACACTACCACTGGACGTCATTTAAATTGTATTTCACAACTTTTTGCAACCAGACGCTGCACATCAAGTGTTGTAACAAAACTCGATAATTGTGGTTTGCGGTTGTGGTCGATTTGTCAATAAAGATCTGTCCTTTTGTGCAAAAAAAACCCATAATAATTTGCGAAATACTTTACAGCTGCACTGATGACACCTCACACGTCCTTTAATATGCTTGTAAGTGTTTACGTTTTAGACAGTAAAGGCAAGTAATCGAACGCTTCAGTAGCTAGCATTTCAAACGTTAACTGACTTGATATACTGCAAAAAGCACACAAACACGCCTTTAAAATTGTTTACTACCAAGTTTATGCCGACCACACTACAATTTACAGATTTTTCATTTTTTAAATCTTTGTAATGACAGTTTTGTAGAAGGTCGAAATTGTATGTTAAAATTGGCCAAAACCAGATTAGCAGATTGTTGGTTAAAAGTAATGTCGTTGAATGGCACCAAATACTACACAGCACCATTGTGGTTGACTTGTCTGGCTCAGTTCTCATAGTGTGATGTATGGTTGCACATTAAAACTTACAAGGAAAAAGCAACACAAAATAGGTGTAGTATTGGTAAGACACATTTTATCAAAGAGAGCTTTCAATAAACACAGAGGTGTGAACATGGTTTTAAAAATGGTCACAAAACAAAAGCAATACATGAAACACTAATTGCACTCCATAACCAAGTAAAAACAAATGAGGCGGTTGGTTTATATTCCAATGGCGTTAAAAATAATTTTATGTATTTGATCAAATAATGGTGTGGTAAGTAGAAAAACAATATTGGCCTTTGTTTAGAATTAGCTTGTATGTGAAAGCAAGTTTGGGCTGTGGATTACAAACACATTTTTTTGTACTAAACAATGTACAAAGACAAAAATCGCTGTTATGTTTTTGAATAACACCCGGCAAACAAACAAAAAGACACTTGTTCTTGTCATAAATCATAGGTTTAAATTACCCTCGGAACAGTGCCAAACACTAACACACAACCAGCATTAAAACAATAGAAGGGTAACAATAACAAAAAAGTTTGAATTTTCTAGTTGAAGGTGGAGAAAGAACACTTGCACATAATAACTTGTTTTTTTTGCTGACAGCTGGGGGAAGGTCACTGCTATGACAGGGAATGACTACCTGTGAAATAAACACAAGTTTATTTTCACAGCAGATAATGCAGGTACACTAAACTTGTGTTAAACTAAAAGCGGTTTCATTGCACTAATCAATTGCTTTAAAGGGTGTACCTTGTGAAACCTTTGTCAGAATAGGCAAGTTAGCAAGCTAGTATTTGCCATATTGCCCCGCGCACCACAAAAAATTTACAGTCGGTAGCATGATACATGATAAAAAGCCGCTAAGCACTATCACCATAAATTTTTTATGAATAAAATATTTTCTTTGAAATATGTAAATAAAGCAATACTGTAGTGAAGATGAGTAACATGAAATGTATGTAGGGTCTATATGTAAAATATGGCAGAAGCCAAGAAAAGCCACCTAAAATATGCAGTAGTGAAGAAAAATAAAATGTTTCTACAAAAGAAAACTAAAAAAATCTTCAAAATTCAAATCAATCACAATTCAAGGTCATAGGTGGAAACTCATTATCATCGTCAAGTGGCAAGCTTTCTGCAATATCATGAACTTCTATTGGACAAAAGAGCTTGCCTTTAGGAGATTCGTGTGAACGAAGGGACAACGCAGTGTCGCTGCTGCTGGTACTCGTGGAACTACCAGTGCTGTTCGTTCGATGTTTGTGACGCTCAACTTCTGTAAGTTGTTGAATCTTCTTTCCTTTGGTGGCATCTGCGTAAGTAGTGCCTGCTATTTCCATTTGGTTTGGAGTTGGTGTCAGGCCCATGCCATCCAAACGGTGTTGCCTGATTAATGTGCATTCTCCACCATCTTCAGGGTCAATGTTGTAAATGTACAAATAACCATCAGCTGATGCTACCACAACACGCAGGAGTCTCTGCATTACAGTTAGTGCACAGACGTTCTTTTGTCCAGAAAATGGAAGCTTCACAGTAGCAAATGCTCGATCTTGAGTGAGCATCACACTAACTTGGGAGGGCAAATAGTTAGAAGACGTCGTCAATACTTTGTTAAAGTATTCCATCCAAGATGAATCACTTGTGCTGGTAGTAATTGCTTTAGGAGGTGTTTTTACTTGGTGTGACTGGGTGTGTTCTAGTTTAAACAAATGGACTGTTTCCGTATTGCTGGAGGCCGCAAGTAACATAGAGTCAGCCGAGAAAGCAAGTGAGCAAATGTGGACACATCTTTTCACACCACGGCGAAATTCAAAGAGCTTTTTTCTGTCAGCAACAGAGAAAACTCTGATTACTGTGCCTTTGTCAGATGCCGTGGCTAGTTTTGTTGCATCTCGGTTGAATGCAAGGGCAGCAAGTGGATTGTCATGTGCGTGGATCATAGTTACAGCTTTCAAATTTGCAACATCAAAAATTTGTACTTCTCCCGTGTTTGGAGAGCCGGGGTAAGCTAGCAAGGCATTCTCGGTGTTGGCACTTAAAGCGCATATGCCCTGTGGATTAGATGGGGTATCTCGAATGGTGTGAAGCACTTTCATATCTTGTATGTTATGGATGTAAAGGCTGTCTTCAAGCAAAATCACCAAGCGAATACGGTTTAGCTTCACAGCTAAAATTGTGTTGGAGTAGCTGTGTAAACAAAATGGACGATAAGAGTCTACCTATGTTTTGCTAAACTACTTTTCCTGCATACCTGTAATTGCATATTTCCGTGTTTTTCTTAAAGTGGCAGACTTTCAGTTTTCTTGGACTTGACAAACTAACAAGGGCAACAAGACTGCTGGAGAAAAGTCTTTCCACCAAGCATACATCCTCAATATCATCGGTGTGTATCTAAAATTCACATAAAAATGTAATTGCAAATTCCTGTTAAGAAAAAAATCAAAAAAAAATAGTTTTTAAAAAAAGTTAGGGCATTTTAAGCAATGGCCAAAAACAAATTATACCTCTTCAAGGTGATCCACAGAGTTTAGTCCCAAAATCCGATATCCATACCTTCCACCAACCGCCAATGATGTGAAGTCTTGGTTAAAATTTGCAAACAGTAAATCACCAGCAAGACCATCAGATGTGGCTAAATTCATGTTTCATTGATGAACTGAAAAACTATTACTGGCGTAAAAAACAATAGCAACATCCGTTTAACTTTCTTTTCCAACTATCTTTATCTTAGAGAATGAGGTATTCTGATTATAGAGAACGATTGAAAGGGGCCTTTGCCCTTCAACTGTTAGCATGATGCAATAGCAACTAATGTAAGTCTACAGGAATAGCTGATACCAAAAAAACCTTCCTGTTCCGTGCATAACAAATGTTTATCAACAAGCGAGAATTCCTTCCCGCGCCTGCATATCGCGAACCAGTGCAATAAACATGAAAACATTAACCTTGCGCAACACGCGCGCAAAAAACGCGCTCTTCGTCTTTGTTACCACTGCACTGTAGCCCCAGTCGCTCCCTGTTTATCAACAAAATCACGTGACTGGCAGCAGCAGCTGATTGGTGTACGTCACAAAGAGTCGAGCAATTTAAAAGCGTGACGTCACGTCGCCCAGGCGAGCTCTGCGCGACGGGTGGAAAAATACAGAAGTTTGACAACTCGATCACGCCAGATACTTGTCGTTCGTCGAAACGGGCCTTTCGTTTATATTCCTTTTTCCTAATAGAGTGGATTGCAATAGGCGATGTGCGTATATCAATGGCCCTTCTCAACAAAGTTGCTCAATTATTCATTTGCAAATTGATCAAAACACTTTTGTTTTTCGGTCAATAGCTGACAACATTGACGAGTTTAGTGCAAACAATTGCTGCGAGGTTGCAAACAGGACAAAATGCTTAATACTACCGCTAAAGCGTGGTTGTATTTTTGCAATAAAATTCACATTCAAACTAGAAAAAACTGTAATCATAACGTTTTCAAGTTGTTGTCGTAACGGAGAAGCGCATAGTTGTAATCCCATAGCATACACGGTCAGCGCGTAATATTTCCGTCTTGTGTATGACTCAATAGACAAACACAGATGCTTGACTAAACCAAAACAACACTGTGGTTGAGGCTCCATCTGGGCTGCTGAAATTATCATGCCGTTTTAATACCACACAAGGCAATAACATCGGTTTATGTTAAAGAAAAAAATGAGTGAAGTGCTGCAGTATAAAAACCTGCGTCCCCCGACCAAATTCAATGTTATTTTTGCGTGCATTATGCATATTGTCTGTTTGAAAATCAGATGTGGATGCGAAAGGGGTACTTTATAAAACAACATAGCTTTCGGTTCACAATTTGCGGGGGAAAAATTCACTTCAAGAATAAAAATGCTCACTACAGAAACTAACAATCTGCGTCTCATGCAACTACTCTGTCAGCACAGAAACATTCACAATTTACATGGTTCAATATACATATAACATGCAATCGCAACGGGACTTTCAGACGGTACTCCCAATCTCTACTTCAAAAAATTCAAACTATGACAACAGCATTTTTTAAATTTATTGAGTCAACTTTGACGAAATAGACTGGGTGACCGCATCTTACAATCAGATAATGTTGGTGCAACATTTAAGTTTGTACGGAGAATCACTGCAGCCTCATCTCTCCATTACGGAGTTCGACCTATACACAAACAAGAACGAACACAAATCGTAGATTTTGTGACTTTCAGTAAGTTTCAGTTTTCTGTAAAAACTGCTGCCTGTTGTATGCTGAAGGTCTGTTCTAACATGTCAAGTTTTACTGACATAAATTTATTCGATCATATCATCCATGAGTATTTCGTCTGTTTGAAAAAAACAACGATATGTTAGAAATAAAATACAGCTTAATTAATGAATATTACTGTTCTTGCTTATCCTCTCGGCGGAGACAGAGAAAACACATGGGCTGTTCTCTAGATTGTGGTTGGTTTTTGTCTTCGTCCAGTCGGTAAAATGGAAAGTGCCAAGTGTCTCCAGTCGTTTGCACCTCAGCAAAAATGTCGCTGCCGAACTGCGTATATTGAAGTCCGTAAGAAAATGAAAAGATGTGGCGATCAAAATGAACGTTTGGCAAAATGCCTAAATCATTTCTTCAAAAGATCAGAACAATAAACTTTGGTTAAAAAATCTACTTTTTATTAATAATTTAATTGGGACAAATTCACTTTTCCATATGTTGGCATCAGTGTTTGTAAACTAGGCCAGGGGTCTGCAAATACGTTTTTGGCGCGACCCACAAAAACTATTTATAAAGTCTCGCAACCTGAAAGAGAGCTTAACAAACGGTTTCACTTCCATGAGTTCTGCTTGTGGTAAACTCAACGTAATATAACAGTGACATAACAATCGGATATTTGCAAATTATCGTGTGACAACATAATGCAAGCAATGATAGAAGAAAGGAGGGCTACATAATGGCAAAACTGCCTGTGCTCATGGTAAACCTAAAAAGTTTGTTTTATACAATTCCCATGACCAATAATGGACTGCTTGGCAACCCAAATATCAGGTGGTGGCTCGCAATTTGTGGACCCCCGCACCAGGTTACAATGTTAGTCGCAAACTAGATGTTTGCATATAAACAAATCACTTACAAAAAATCTCATTGAAGGGTGTACTGTAAAACTAATCTGTCTTGAAATTTGAAACTTCTCAAAAAGTTTGGTCATTTTTGGACCAAATTCTGTGTTGATTAAATTGCGATAATTCCGGTAAAAGTCATTGGAAATAAACCGGCAATTATTTCCACTGAATAGGGTGGCATACAACAGATAGGAGTCATCTGCAACACTGTAATAAAAATATGTTCAAATTAACAACAAGTTTAACAATTTAACTTTAATTCAAACACACACTACAGAATTCTGCAAAAAAGTCTGAATAAAAGCCTATAATTATACTAAGAATAAAAAAGTAATTGTGTTTTTGCTTACTTTCCATCAACAAGATATACTTTAACATTATCTGCATAATCTAGTTCTGACATTTCAAGAGTTTTTTGTAAATGTTTTCGGGCAACAAACAAAACTTTTGCATTTTTCTTCCGTTGCCGATACTTTGCGATTGCTTGATAAATCTGAGAACAAGTTTACCCACGTTCCAAAAATCAATACAGACACTAAAAACACTTTCAGTTAAAACAAAGGCATTACAGCAGCGGTTCTTAACCATTGGGATATGGGGTTGTAGGTGGGTAATTAGCCTGCACCAAAATATACAAAATTAGTTGTAATATTCGGTATTTATTGTGTGTCATACATTTAATGGCAATTGGTCATGCAATGCCGTCAAAAATGTTTTAAAAGTATGACAGATATGGCACAAACACAATAATTAAATTTCAAGTTTAAAACAAAATACTTGTGGAAAAAAGGATTCCCTTTAAACCGAAAGTAGGACATGAGAGAAAAAGGTTATGAACCACTTCTTGTAGTGAATTATGTTTATTACATTATTCCTTCTTTTATAAAGTTAACTTACCGCTTTCATTGCATGCTCTTTGATCTTACATGCATAGAATATGTTTAGGCCATCAAGAACAAGATCGAACGGTCCGTTTTTGTTTAGAAATTCAACAAAATCTCCAATGTTACGGCGTGAGCTGGTCATATGCGATTTCTTGTGCATAACAACAAAAACAAGTATTATGTGACATATGTCACACTACCGATGGCAGATTTTACCGATTCAAATTCTGGGTAAGTGGAAAAGACTGAACCAACTTTTTGTTGCAGAAGCATTGTCCTCAGTCCATTATGAAGTTGTGTATGTTCTGCTTTGGTCAGAACGGATGATGTTAGTCTTATATCAGTGATGGGGCAGTGTTGGTTTCTGGAGAACACAATTGAACTTCTAGTATTGTTCACTAAATCGTATTAATATGGTACAACAACATGCACATACATAATATGGCCTAATAAAAGTGTGTCATATGAATATAGAATTTAGGAAAAAATATTACTTCACATGTAAACTTATTAATTTTAAAATATTAAAAAACCTTGTGGCAAAACAATTTTTTTTTTTTAAAAACACGTTCCCCTTTAATAAGAAGTTCTTATTAAAATAAACAAACACAAAGTACTTTCACCAATTGCTCTGTAATGGTGCAAGTCCTAAACAGTAATTAAATTACCTAATTTCCTCTGCAAGGAAGGTCGTGGCTGACCATGTTTCATCCTTAATATTTTTAAACCATTCGATCAAAAGTTTTGGCTCGTTGAAAAAATGTTGGTTTGATTGTCCTAAGTACAGCAAAAAGTTTTCCACAACATGTCTGTTTTCTTCCCATTGTCTTTTGTCCTCTGTGAAACTTGAAATAGAACAGGATTTTTCGGATTTGTCATATATATACAAGAATTTTTACTGTAAAGAAGCAAACACAAACCAATTAATTTTAAGGCATGCTACTGTTTTAGGATCATACGTAATGCTTCTACATTTCCTTAGCAGATAGAGCCTGTCTTTCGACACATTACTTTCTTACAAGTCAACTTTTTATTACATTTTTGCAAACTTCATTTACCTGAAGGTATCAAGAAATACTTGTAATACGTCATGATTCACAGAACAAATGCTACTTTGTTCATACAAATCTAAGTACTCTCGCAGGAGTTTAACTCCATGCAACTTTTCGTCGTTCCTGTTTAAACAAAGAGGTAATAAAACAGTATGTCACCATTTATTCAAAAATATTGTGCAGGTTATGAAAAACACACAACCATAGTTTATAAAAATATTTTTTCTTTATATTATCAACATCAATATTTATATTTTTTTGTCATACATGTTGTAAAAGTAAAATCAACCACTCAATGGCACAAAACTCTTTAAAACGACCCAAAGACAAACCAGTTTACCTTAAAAGAAACTTAATTCCATGCCATTTGACTTGTTTATTATTTAGGATGCTTGCATGATAACCAAAATGCTGAACAAGATCTTTCTTATTTTCATCGTTTGGGAATTCACATTGCAATATTCTGATCAAAAGTTTGGGACCAAACACCTTTATTTTACTTTTTAACTTTCTGAAAAATAAAAAACCTTGAGTAGAAGATTCGAAAGCAGGGGAAAATTACAGAAGTGGAATTAGATCACTTTTAACTGGTTAGATAGTTAGCCGACAAGACCCTCAGTCACCAGCTCTACTGATGAGACATGATCGGCCCAAAAGTGTGCACTGTATATAGATTAGAAATCAGAGAAGATATGCTATATTTGGTATACTTACGGCAACAACGCATTAATATGCTCAGTTTGTTTTTGGTGTTGACACCGCCTCAAATATGATGTAATTGCAACCTGTCCAACTTCCAATGCAGGAGGGTGGTTAAACAAAAAATCCAAATATGACTGCATCAATGATTCAAGTTCAGACACAGGTGCAATATTGGAATGCATTCGACTATGAACATTAAAGTTTACTGTGGAATTTGTTTTACCAAAGTTTGTTTTAACCAAATCTCACAAACAGGGGATGATTACTCTGTCAGCAACTAGCTTAAAAATTTCAAACCCTTCAAATGTTTAGTTTGTACACAGAAGTAAAAGTCTTATTTTCAGAGAAGCTGTTTGACTAAATTTTACTTGATGAGGAATTCCATGATCTCCTTTTGCACACAATTTCTGGTGTAATGAACATTTAACATGGTAGTTTCAACAATGCTCTCCCAAGTATCCACACCATTATATCTAACATGAAAAACACTGGTAGAAATATGTATGTTTTACAATTGTTACTTTTATAGATTTAAGTATTCTAAGTGAGGTTCATTACCAAACTAACAACCAAATAATTGTCACTTTGTAATAGCTCCTACAACGGTTATGGGTCACTTCACCAATAAAATCATTCAACAATTCTTTGCATGTACTCCTTAAACTCAACAAACACATGTAGTTCCTGTTTGCATATGGGTGCATTCGCTTACATGATTATCAACAAAAAAGGGACTTTGAGGGTGGAGTTGTGGTAATCTACACAGCCATAAAAATAAAGCTAAAATACTGTTTTTCATATTAAGCAGACGTTTCAAACTCTTACTGGTTCATCATTAGTATTTTATAGCATATACTGATGATAGAATTGTCAACTCCAGATATTTCGCACCCAAGTATCTCACATTGTTACTGAATTTAGGCATATAGCAATATACACATACATTTCTTTTAGTAGAAAAACACTGGACTATTAATGTTTCTTACCCTACTGGAATAGTCACTTGTGTTTCAGTTTCCGGATGTCTGTCAAGCAATGAAGACTCACTTTCAGATAACAGTCTTGTGAGATTAGGCCCTTCATCATATTGCATTTCAAAAAAGAGCTTTTTTTCAGACCATAGTCGTCTTGAATGCCTGGGTTTAGGCTCCGTCTTAAATTCTTTTGGTTCATTGCTCCTTGCAGATGTGTTTGTAACATATTTTGCATGACTTGTTACTGCCTGGCAGGAACATCGCAGGTAGATATCACCATGAAAACCTACTGCTCTTAGCAAATTACCAGCTATCATTTCTGTATGATCTAATAATAAAACAAAGAAAATTATGCAAGTTGTTGAAAAATAAGCACAGGTGACAAATCATAATATGGCAAATAAAACCAGCACAAACAAATACCACACAAAATATTTTTTCGTAAATAGCAAACATAATTATGGTTTGGTGGGTCCATATTCGCGGTGCGCTGCCTTGTTTCTGCTTAGCACTTCCCCTGGTGATGGATAAGGTCTTTGTTGAAAAAGCGGCCCATTGGCAGTAGAATCAACTCCTGTTTTGGCATCATCCAGTTTTTTCAATCCAACAGACCAGTTGCCCCTGGGGGCATCTGAATAAGAACTTGGATCCATTGGATCGAACTCTTCGTCCATTCTTGCTTTCCGTTTTCCAGGCTTCGAGCGAGGCTTCTCAAATTTTTTTTCTGATGCATTACTTTCAGTTGGCAGCTTAGCGTGCACAGCTTTTGCAGTGGGATAGGTGATAACAGCATCAGGGTCAGTTGGAGGAAGCCAACTAACTTTATCAGCGACAGTGTCCCAGTAATACCAGGTCTCAAATTCTGGTTCCCACACTTTTTCCCATGGTGGAGGCAAGGGCCTTCCAAACTCGTCAATGTTCTGATCCACTATTCCTTCAGGAGGTCGGTCATAATTCTCAGCAATAACTTCTTCGTCAGTTGTTCCATCCCCCGTCAAAATACCTCTTCTTGCAAGTTTGGCAGCCAACGCAGCAGGTAGTGGCATGTTGTCAGTATTTTAGCTCCCTACGTGATTATAAATACTAAATGCACATAACATTTATTATATATTACCACAGTTAGAAGCCAGACCGCTTTATCAAAATATAAATCCTAAGAATATAAATATTCGAATGCAAGCGTGTTAGCCGGGTAAATTATCCGAGACAGCAGGGTACTTAAAATATTTCGAAATCTTAAATATATAATAGATTTATACTGGCATTTTAGTTGGCTTTGATGTAATACGGATTTTATCAGGGTAAGCTTGTGTTTGTCACCTTCAAAAATACTGCGGTCCAGCAGGTTTCGCCATGAATTGCACAAACGACCATTAAAAATGGACTTGGGTTGGGTAATATAGATTAACTAGACTAGATTGTTAAATCGGAACCGAAATATCGAATCAACGTCTGTTTTTTGTTGGAAGCGTTACTTTGCCTTGTGTTGCGTTGCCTAAGCAATATACGTTACACATCTGTTATACGTATTGCGCACCAGTTGATCCCCGACAGAGGGGGTGCTATTTTTAGCTCTCCGGAGTAATGATATATTGTGTTAAAAAAACTTTATTCTCTCTTAATCTCATAGATTTCACTTTGGGGCTGCTTGATTGTCGATTGCAAAAAAAGACTTAATTGCGCGATGAATTTGAACTAAACAGTTACATTAAATTTTTTTCCACGACATTCTAGCTCAACATTTTTGGTTTCGTCCGGAAAAATTTCGCAATTTGCCAAGGAATTAGATTTAGCTATTTCTCCAAGTCTGACTAGAGCCGTACCGGCTCCATTTATCCCTCTTAGAGAGTCTTATGGAAGTGTTGTTTGACAATATAGTTCGGAACAATGGTTGTCAGTGGCACGCAATTAATTTCAAATATATCAGCAAAGTGGCAAACTATATAACCACACGCGGTAAATTATATGCATGGGTGGCAACAATGTCAAAGAACAATATTCTAGACACGTACGTTTACATCCATTGGTTTTATCCAGCTCAATTCTTTATTTTCAAGCAAGTTTGCAAACGGCAACAAACGAAGCAAGCGTTGCTTTTGCGATTGCAAAATGGGATTGTAATCTGCAGTTTGAAGCTAAATCAGTGCTGAAGGCAAGAAAGTTAATTCAATCACCACTGATCAGTGCTGCGTCATAAGAACATCAAGTTACAGCAGTTGGGTGAAAGAAAGGGACAAAACAATGGCCAATAAGAAGTATTGCACTATAAAGGAAGGTTGAAAATATATTTTGGGCACGGGCAGACCAAAGTTCTATGCAACCTTATGAGACTAAATCTAACCCTAGCAATCAGTAGCCTATGGCCTGGGCCCGATTAAGCTCGTTATCCCCCAACTTTTGATCGATCGATAACAGTGCGAGTCTTTTGTATCCGCGGTCCACATATAAATAACGAATTCTATGTTCACATAATGTTTCATGCACGACAGGATGCAGCCAGCAACCGTACCGTGTAACTGGCGAATGCACTTTTGTAAAGCGAAACAATTTCAATTCAATTTTGAGAATTGAACGTTTTTCAAACATTACAATGTTAATACCAATATGGGCCACTCTTTTTATTCTTAGAATTATGAGGAAAGCCGTGATTTGTGTTCCTAAATTCAATTTTGTTTTGCACAAAAAAGACTGGAACGCGTATGATATGCAAAACGTAACTATGTAACGTAAAGATAAAACGTAAATAATTAACGTAAATATGGAAAAATAATGACATGGACATCGAGTCAGATGCCCACATTTAGGATGATTTTTCCGCGGAAAATCACCGTCTGTCGTTGGATCAAAATCCATCAAAACGTTAACGCCAACGGTTCAAACAATGATTTTAAAAATGTGAAAAGCTGCTGCTTTGGTCCGTAATTGGCGATATTCAAGAATTATTTTAATTCAGATGCATTTGTAAATGAAAACGTTAGAACCAATTTACGCGTCCATTTTTATCTGAATTATGAAAACATCCGCATTAACTCGAGGATTTACTTTGACTGCATTATGTTCGTGAAAACGTCCTCTGCACTTGGCAGCTAATTTACTCTCATTTATCAGAGCTAGATACACCAGTCATACAGCGTCCACAGACGTTTCGTCTGTACTAAAATGTACAAAGCAATAATATGCAAAAATAGGAAGTTATCATTGTCATTCAAGCTAAATATTTGTCATCGACAAACAACTAAGGGACACGCCATCTCAAAGGATCGCTGGTCTCATCCGTTGTAGTAGTGTTTATTTTATTTTCATTATTTTCGGTTCACTGCTTTGGTGATTTTTCCAGTGGAGTTTATTTGGCAGATGAAACATTTCTGTGAAAGAGTGCTGTTGCTGTAGTCACCCAAAAGATGCTACAAGAAGCTTGTCTTTAGTTTTTAATATGTAGTATTTTATTGCAGAATCAAGAGTATGTGTAACGTGTAAGGAATAGTAATGTTTTTGCATAAATTTTGTTGTGTCTTGTTGATTTGTGGGTTTGCAGTATGTGTCTTTGGAAAAGATAAACAATGCTTTTGCCAGGTATAACCATTCCCACTACAACTTAGACATATATCTTTAATGGGCTGAATGTTATTTGTTTTCAGTTGACGGGACAAATTGATGATTGCTTTTGTGACATTGAGACGTTAGAAAAATTCAACAGTGAGCAAGTTTATCCTTTGTTAAGTGAACTCGTAAAGCAAGACTTTTTTCGTTATTACAAGGTAAAAATTTGTAAAACATGTAGACTGCACAAAGTATATGTAAAATTTGATTGTTTATTTACTTCTGCTGTAGGTAAACCTTTTCAAACAGTGTAAATACTTTGACGGTGATGTTGGACTTTGTGAAAATGAATCTTGTGGAGTGAAAATTTGCGCCGAGGTTTGACTTTGATTAATTTTTATTATTTTAATTTAACAAACATTTAAATGCTTTAATTAACAAATAGGAAGATATCCCAGTTGGCCTCAGAAGTGGAAACTTTAATAAACACACGTCAAATGAAGACGATGTTGAGTGCACCAAGCGAACAACACTTGGTGATATTAATGGAACTCTTAGGTGCGTACAAAATGCTTTCCAATGCCCCAGTTTTTCAATGAAGCTCTGAGCACTTTTTTAATGTGAAATTGGTTTTCAGGCCACAATACCCTGGTTAAAATAATTTCATGGTAGCGGCACATTTCAGTGTACACACAAAACAAATTTTAATGATATAAAACCCCTTGAATTATTGATGAATCTTGCTTTGTGTTTAGCAATGTCACCATTGATGTCTTGGATAGCTGGGACAAACACGACGACACTGTGTATCAATTTTGTGATATTGATGGTTGGTAGATTTTCACATATTAAAACAAAAACTTATGTTCAATTTTAAACCACTAACATCTTAAATCCAAATGGATTTGATTGTCCCAAATTGTTAGTTAGCTTGTAGTTAATTAAAAGTTATCACAAGCAATTACCATGTGTACCATAGCTCCAAATTAGTTACTTACAAATCCACTTAATATTCTTGTGTCTCAGACGAAACCTCAACTGACCTCCAATACATTGATTTGGTCACCAATCCTGAGCGGTACACTGGATACAAGGGACCAATGGCTTGGAGAATCTGGAAAGCTATCTATGAAGAGAACTGCTTCATGTAATATTCTCAAATATTTAGTTGAAAGATGTTTTTATAGGTTAAGTCTTCTGTTTTCATGAATATGTTTTTTTCCTTTTAGGCCTGACACCATGTCCAGAAATATCAATCCGATGATTAACCATGTACCAACAGGTAAAATAGACTTTTTAATCAATGGTATAGTTGTAGTTCCTTAGTTTATAGTTTATCATCTCACAGTTTCAACCATTAACTCACACTTGGAAATTACTCAACACAAAGTAAATGTGCATTGATGCTCCATTTTGGGACAAATGTTTGCCATATGCAGTACATACTTACAATATATATATGTATCAAATGTAAATGTGACAAATCACACATTAGTTCAATACTGAACTCTATGTCATTGGTCACATTCACAAATGTTTTGAATCCTAGAACGTAGCACTAGTTGCAAAACCTCGTAGTTTTTTTCAACCTGCATCTTAGTATAGTTGGTGGTAGAGTTGTAAATGGTTTGTTTGGGAATTTGTAGGAAAGACTGGACAACCTGTTCAAATAAGTAGCAGTGACATACAAGGTGAGGGAGTGGTGTTGTATTAACTTATGTCCTGTTCTTACTTTAGTGTGAGATCCTGATGAAGTTTTTTCTCTAGTTATTGAGTATAATGTGTTACACTTATTACCTTGTCAACCAAAAATCTGGCCTATAACTGATGTTTGTTTAAAAGGTATTACATACTTAGCCACTATGCACCATTTGTGTTTTTATGATCAATTTACAAATCAGCAAAAACTTTTGTTATTAATAATAAGAATAATCAGCAAGTGTTATTAATAATAAGTATTATTGTCCAATGTGCATAACTTGTATATTACGTAAAATAGAAACTTCCACACAAAACATTTTGATATTTACGATCATCATATCACAGTGGCCATAAGTGTAAAATTTCCAATGTTTTTCACGTAACAAAGTGCATTGAAATAACTACAGCCACGTCATTACCATCTATAAATGAGCACATTTGTTTGCTCAGCATGTACTTGTTTGCTTTACTGACATTTCTTCCATCCTAAAGTTTGAGAAACGCTCACCGGTCATTAGGTGTGTTGATAATGTCACCTACTTGTTTGCTATTCATATATTCAGCTACTTCCTTTTATTTTGTGTCATGCAAATAGCACTGCACTGGTTGCTAATTTCCTGAACCACAAGCCATGTAGTCATATACATATTTGCATTTGTGAATAAATTTGTGGATTTTCTTTAAAATAGAAATGTTTTTTAATGAAGGAATGTGTTTGGAAAAGCGGATATTTTACCGTGTAATATCAGGCCTCCATACAAGTATCAACACACATCTATCAGCCCAGTACCTGTTTGAAGGTAAGGACAGTAAATTGGCAGACAAGTTCATAATTCTGGAAATACTGAGACTGGCCCATATACTATTGTCAACATTGTCATGGTTCATATTGACAATACTATGTTCCAGTCTTTTATTCTCAGAATTATGAGCAAATCCATAAACAGTGTTCCTAAGGTCATGTTATTTTTTAACCCCATGCATTTAAAGATGGGTGGGGACAACAACACTGGGGCCCAAATCTGGCCGAATTTCAAAAGAGGTTTGATCCCGAACTGACTAGTCAGGAAGGACCACGTCGATTAAAAAATCTCTACCTGATTTATTTACTTGAACTGCGAGCTTTGTCAAAGGTAAGTGTACATAAAATTTCACCCTTTATGTCAAAATGTTATATTTCATGTGTATTTTTTTTTCACAAGGAATGATAACTTTTACCACTATAATCTACACCAGGGTTTCTCTAGCCTTTTAGGTTCATGTCATACTTGAATCCTCTTAAATCATTTGTGGCACTCCAAACTTTTAAATCAGTTAAAGGAAACAACAGGTGTCCGTGGTTAGGTGAACAAATTGCTTTGAAACGATGCTGCTTTACGTTTCAAACATTGTTAGCCAGTGCCCTGGAGAAAAATGACAATTGCTGTGGTAGTCGTAGCTCAATATGTTTTATTTTCCAAAAAAATATGTTTTTGTGCAAAAACTGTAACAATGTTTGAAAAAAACAACACAGCCACATTTTCTTTCAGGTTGGGTCGTATTTCAAAACCGAAGACTTGGTATTGTTTACTGGAAACGCAAAAGAAGACAAAAAGACGAAGAAAATGCTGAATACCTTGCTACAGCGCACAAAGTAATTCAAAACTACTGTTTGTGTTTTTAGTTTCCTAGTAACCAGACCAATGGTAACATGCCAGTTTCAAAACTATTTATTGTCCAAATAAATGAATTACAAATATACTTCAATTTAAACAGTACTTAACTATTATAACATATTTAGGAACTTTCCCATGCATTTTGATGAAGGGCTAATGTTTAAAGACAAAAATGCCAAGTTGTTGAAAAAGGAGTTTGTGGACCGTTTTCTGAATGTCACGAGGATAATCGACTGCGTTACATGCGAAAAATGTCGATTATGGGGAAAATTGCAGGTATTTCAATAAAATACTTTCATAATTTCATTATAACCAGTTAGTGGGCAGCAGTTATATAATTCTAAACTGCATTGTAATCCTAGTGCAGTATTTACTAATAAGTTTAGTAGAGTAAATTCAAGTTGTTATTAAACTGCTTGTTTACTGCAGACGAAGGGACTTGGAACAGCTCTGAAAATTCTTTTTTCTGAGAAGGAGATTGGAGGTGATGGTAAGAAACCATTCAGGCTCGTTCGACAAGAAGTGGTCTCGCTCTTAAACGGGTTTGCAAGGTACACCATTTTCCCCAAACTATCCAATACAACTACAGTTTTTTCTAATCATCTTTGCAGTGAGCAGAATGGTGTAGAGCTTTGTGTAGGCAGATACTAAGATACTGGGACTTTTGAATGACCATTTCCTGATGTGGTAATAATTCATATGACATAGAAAGACTAATGATTTAGATCAGTATTTCCCAACCAGTGATATGTGGTACCACTAGTGGTACACGATGGTATTCCAGGTGGTACACGAACACCTTTCCAGAATTTGCAGATATAGTTCGAATTTAAAAAAGCATAAGTGATCTCAAAATGTTTGTTACCTCATCCCCTAGGTTACTTTGTGACACTCAACTAGGTGGTACATGTCCAAAATGTTTTACCTCCAAGTGATACGCTACCACAAAAAGGTTGGGAATCACTGATTTAGATGATTACCAGACAGTGATTAAGGAAAAAAAATATGTTTAAAAACAGTCTGCTACAGTGGTTAGTGATACAGTGCAAGTTCAAATGGGTTTACATGGGTTGTTTATTTGAACAAGAAGAGTAACTTTGGTGTAAATTGGCAGGCTTTCATCGAGCATTGAATATTTGCAGAGTTTCAAGACACTGAGTGGTAAATACATGGAACTTTACTAATATTATTGAAAGTATTTGGTAAATTTATTGTGAAGGAAAATAGTTAGCAGATCTTTATTGGCAGCAATATCACAGAATTGTTTTTTGTTCAAGATTGATTGTATTATTGTACTTGCTATCTGTACGTACAGTATTGAAACATACGATTAATTCACGCTTGTATTCAATCAATGTAAAGAAATATTATGCTTTAGGTTGTCAGAGAGCATAAAATACGTGGACATGTTCAGCGAAATGATCATGGCGGAAAAGCGGGATGAATTATGATTTAAACAAGCAATCCTACGATTTGTGCAATATCGCTTTTGTACGTGAAGCAAATGTTTTACCAGTGGTCATTGCTGCAACCTGTATTACCGTATTTTTACTCATGACTACAAAAACCTTATTGCGCCACATCATCATGCTATTCTTGGCCATGCTCGACTTAAGTTCATTTCTGCTTCTTGTTAATGTTGGTTCAAAACCAGAGTACTTGTTTGGCTGAGTAGGTGGATGTGTAGTGTTTTTAGAAATAATTTTTGCACAAAATCCAGTGGTTATTACTATTTTCTTTTACCAATCTTCAAGATTTAATTTGTAATCCAGCATGTAATTGCAGCTTGTAGTTGGCACTTCTTGGTCTATCCTTCTAAAAGTATGATGTTTGTAACTGTTTTCCTGCAGCCTACCTTAGTTCTGTTCTTTGGATTGTAATTGACTGTGCCCTCATTTGATGCAGTATTATTCAAAGGAAATGAATAATAGAGACTAACATATTCAAGTTGTTGCTCTTTTAATATCTGGTAACCCTTCAGCAAAAGAATGCAAAATAATACTTAAATTTAATATTTTTATTTTTGTCTGTAAAATCTATTTATTGTGTTATTGTTGTTTTTTTATTGTCCTTGTTGGTGTCTGCTTTGTGTTCGTAGCTGACTTATTTTGTAGGTTTTTTTGTGGTGAAATAAAAGAAAACACACATACTCTTGTATTGTATACTTTTCTTCACTTTAGTACGATCATGGATAAAAATCACTGAGTAAATCAATTATAATTGTAGAAACAATAGCATCTGTATTCTTCTACGAAATAAAAGCAAGTTAAAGACCACAGTGCTAGCTATGTGAAGGCTGTGGAGCCCTGGCTTAAGGAACAAAAAAAACAAACAATCCAAACCTACATTAATGCAGAAACCCCACAGCCGTCCACTTTATCTTATGGAACTTTACCTTTGGTTGGATATTTATGTTGTAAAAACAAATGGTCATCTTTGAAAAATGAAAACATGAGTATGGGTAAGGAAATTGTGAGCATGTGCCACACTGAGTGGGCATCAAAGGTCCATAAAATAGGAGCAAAGTCAAAAACTTCAAATGTGAGAAAAATGTTGGTCAGAACAACTACATACATTACTTTCCAAACATATTGCTGTTCGCTATTTTGTTTGTAGAACCACAACCAAGAAGCCGTATTTAGAAGGCCAATAAATAAATTAGCCTTCATGTTGTAACCGTAATCAAACTTGTCAAAGGTTAGGTAACAAATATGAGTAATATATAGACCAGCCAACACATTTCCTGCGACCCACCGGATTCGGGCTTGATTTTGTTGTTCTGCGCTGTAAGACCATCTATGGATTGAGACATAGAATGAATAAACAACCAGGGACGTTGCACAAAAATAGTCCAAAATTTCTGTCCATACAAAATCCCTTGAGTGGTAAACAGATGACCAAATCCAAGCATTTACCCCGACTACTGCTTGCAAGACAGCAATATTAAACATTGGTGCAGTTGCTGGAACAGCACCCAAATAATTTCTTAGACCAATTATTGTGGTTACCGCATTTAAAATCGAAAATACAACTGAAGCAGGCTCTTGCATTCCAAGCACCCGAACAAATGGCCATTTGCCATGAAACTGTGGAAGTGGCACTTTTTCCTTTTGAAAAACATCAACAGTCCTCCACATACATTCGTACCTGTGAGAAAAATGCCTTTTGAAAAAAGTCATGTTGAAGCAGGTTGCATGGGTGGACCATAGCCAACTGTAATATCGAATGATCATTTGCTGTTGAAATTTGTCGAAGTTACAAATTTTTTAGTCATATGGGAAATTGCTGTGTTACAACAAAACAAATGGAATAGGACAAAATGTCAAAAAACATTACAGGAATCAGTTAACTGATGGATCATTTTCGAATCAGACAAAATAATTAATTTATATTCCTATATACATATAAAATTTTAAATTCCTACTTGCACTCCTCTTGGCAATTCCAACCTAATGCTCTTAAGTATATTGGTTGATCCGTAGGGTAATCAATACCACTGCAGTTTTTCTTTTGACATGGTTGCAGGCAGTTCTGCAAACAAAAATCTTCTTTTTTAACATTTCGCTGAGTAAAATCTTTCTATGTAAAAATTCAATTACCAAATATGCTCCACATGTGTTACCAAGTGATCCAAGACTGCAGGCAACTTGAACAAGAAGATAAATGGCCACCAACCAGAACATTTGCTGATGTTGTACTAAGCAGCAAAACATAAAAAAAAACTCTTCAGAGAGGCAAAACATCAAATTAGTAGTGAGAATATAAATGAGCACCAAAAACAAACACAGTTACACTGCATAATAGAGAAAACGTCAAAAAATTGACTACAGGAATCAGCCTTTGCAAGTCGGTGACTTTTATCGTGTTTATAACGTTTAGCAAATTTTCAAACTGTTGCATTGCTATTTGATGGCAATCTCCTATAAAAATTGCACTAACACTATAATAAAGTAGTCAGTTTTCATGTTTGGTAAACGGAGACCTGGCGCAGAATTGTCAAACTATTAACAAATGTTTTTCAACATATGGAAATGGAAATGGCCACATGAGCATTACGACTTCAAAAGCTTTGCTGTTTACTAAATCGTTCTGGTTCACTGCGTACTCCTGTCTACTCAACCAGAAAGGGGTTCGTTTGCATGTTGTTGTGATTTGTGACCCACAGACGTAACTTTGATATTTTCGACATAACGTGGAACGACGAACAGTCAGAATCAACGGATTGTCACCACAAAATAAAGGTTTTTGACAACTTTCTACGTACTTGCTTGTGAAATATTAAAAATAAATTAACGTTTTTGTAGTTTCATGTAGCCTATGTGTGCACATTCCAAGTTTGCTGCATTATATGAAAATTGTTGTGCAATTTGGTGGAGACGATAGATTTGAAACAATGAAGATTACCAAAAATTCCACCATTAACTGTGTAATGTAAGTGTATATTTCAAAAGATAACCATTTAACTTTCATGCAAAGAGTTGGGCATATTTATATTGACCTGTACTTTTTTTAGGTGATATTGAACTTGTGCCTATTAGGATATTGAACCTATTGGTTATGTACACAATTTCCTTCTTCTGTTATGGTAATTAAAAACAACATATGTCTGCTTGATTAAAATGTTGCAACTCGACATTTTCTGTTTTTCAGGTAAACTATAACATTCCAATGGATTCTGGGATAAGTAAAGCTGAGGAGGTTGTGATCCACTTAAAAAAAGAATTTCGGGTTTCGAGAAACATTCGTTTAAAGTGGTATCTAGACCACCTTAACTCACCAATTACTGTTTCTGCCAATGAAGAAACATCTTCCGCCCCAAAAGGACTAGAGGTGATTTCTGTGTTTGACAAAAATGGAGAACCTACAGAGAAGCAGTGCATGTTAACAACAGACACAAGATTGTCCTTTGTCTCAAGCGGATACAAGTTTGTGTTTGCCCTCGACCTCTCTTCGTCTGTGCTGCGTGTTGATACCTTCCAGCAATGCGTTATGGTCGAGGCTGTACTTCTAAACTTGGAAGAATGTCTGATGTCCCTAATTCAACCTTTCATAGTGCCTGGATATGCAGGCATGATGCAGCCAACAATATATCTAACCATTTTTGCTCAATGGAATGGCACATCCAGTGGCAGCACAAATCAAAAAGTTATCATACAAGGGTGCAAGCTGAACAGTGCGTCAATACAACACATTATACCATTAGTAAAGAAGGCCATTTATTCAATTAATTACACAGCTGAAGGCCTTATCCATAGTGAAAATGTTAGGCCACAAGCACATGACAATACAATTATTTCTATCATAGAAACTGCCATACTAGCACTGCAGCTACTGCCACCCAACACCAGTTCAGGACTTGTGGTGTTTACCGATGGTGTAATAGGAGAGCCAGTTCCCATTGCTCTTGGTGACATTTTAAGCAAATGTCAAAACTTGACAACTGCCTGTTCTTTTGTGCATGTGAACCCATCAAGCTTTCCCCTGTGCAATTTTGGGTGTGTGTCTCATACAGAACTGATGCAATTTATTGCCCAGTCTACCAAAGGAAAGTACATCAACACTTTCCAGATTCCTTCCGCAAAGCCAAATTCATTAAACAACTACCAGAAACTGTTACTACTTTGGTCGTTTCAAGTTGACCAATATTTTGTTGAGTGTATGCAGGGAACTTTCTCCTCACCTTCACTTCAAGGCACTTGCTCTGTTTTTGAACTTCGCAACATCAACCCTGACCACGTTCAGACACCGGCCCTTTTAGTGCGAAAACACAGTGAGAAGAACTTACGAGTTGCCTTGCCAACTGTTGTTGGTTCACGTCTACGCGAAGGATATTGTATCAAAAAAGTTGCATTCCCCAAAAGTACAATAGAAGTTCATTTGGTGTTGTGTTGGTGGAAAAACCATACAACTGTGGAGTATAGAGTTATTGCCCCCTGGCCCTTAAGTAAAAAGTCTTGTAAGATTGAAGTGTATGTCGCGGGGACATATGAATTTCTCTATGATATCAGTCGAGGACAGTTGGTGGATAGGTGGACCAGATCTAGAAAACAGGTCACCCAAAGATTTGGAATGTTTATCCGTAATTTACAGCAAGCAGATCACATGTTGCAAAATTTGGCTTCTTTTAATCACGACCCAGTGTACTGTACAGTATCAGACGTTTTGGCCCAAGCTCAGAGTCTTTTCTATCTGCCGCCAAATTCCAACCAGTTTGTGCTTTCAGCACAGGCAGAAAATACGCCAAATGCATTTTCATCTTATTGGAAACCTGTTCTTTCTTTGGATGTGTCAATTTGGCAAAAGTGGTTACATATCCATTATGTGCATTTACTTTTGAAACATGACAGTCCTCTACCTAAACACCTGCATAATCCTACAAGTGATGGTAGGTATCACCCTGTTCAATGTCAAGTAGCATACACACAACTTCTGGCTCTACTGAGAGAATGGTGTACGTTTGTTCTACTTGAAGGTCACACCTATGTCAAGTTCATATTTGAAGGTGGCAACAAGGAATTACCGGCGTCCTTTTTCCTTGTCAGGGTATGGAGTAAGTCGGCAGCTGTGGTTTTAAAAGTGGCCTTTTTCATTGGCGTGCCCGGAGAAACCCGAAAGTATTACGTTGATGATTTAAGAGAAAAGGCTGCCTCGATGGGAACAACCAGTGCTGCTACAAGTGTGAAAAGAGTGCGACATTCCAGTTCCAGGGTTTCACCAAGCATTCGTTCCAAACATCTTTCCGACAAACGAGTGACAGTCTTTCTTATGAGTAAACCACTGGATAGACTGTTAGTCCAGCAAAACCAAGTACCACGCGACTACCTTCACATTCCACAGAACTTCAAATTTCTGCCACAGCAACACAATATGATAGGTGAGAACTCAAAAAGAATTCATGACTTACAGGGGTACATGATTCGGAAACGCTATGTGTGGTCAGTCACCAGTATCAAAGACACGCCAATATCAATGGAAGTTGCAGTTGGCCTTCCCAACCTACTTATGAAGTTAAGAATGGCCGAAGGATACAATATTGCTCATTCTGCACACGGAGTGCTGACACTTGCTCGGGAATTTCCACTTGCCTCCATGTTTAATGTACCAGGTGACGATAACGACGCAACTCACAATTGCCTCGTGCAGTGCATCCTGTTTCCACCAAAAATAAAAATGTCCGATGTATCTGTGAGCACGACTGGCTCGGATATTGAGGAAGATGAAGATGTAGAGGAGAACAACAGCACGACAAAGGAAATCCTTTTGGCAATGGAGATTTGGACAGAACCTCAGTATGGCATTGTAAGCCAACCACAGTATTCATCCCGTTTTAGCTCAAGTAGCAATGGTAGCAGTAGTAGTATGAAGTATAGTGCAAGTGAACCACTATCTGGCGTCCCGTATTATGAAGGGCTTCAGTGTCACCAAATAGCACCGGTTGTCTCACAGAAGGACACTGCCTGGATCAGCAATGTTATCACACTAGAGCAGTTACAACTTATGTGCAAGTCAGACATTATTTCCACTTCATTTCCTCAAGTGGGCGACGCATGGCCTAACGTAGCGAAGGATTCGCCACATGATATGTCGATTAGCAATGAAACGCTTGTTTCCGATGACGTTAGTGACAAAGGTTCCTTTTCTAAGGTGGACTCCACAGAACATGAAAGTGGGAATGTACCAGGCTTTGAAATAAATAAGCATATTACAGCCTTTCCATGCATGTTTAATTTCATTGGACTGCTTGATCAATCCCCCAGAAGCAAACTGCTGTTCATGACACTACAGCAGAAATTCCCAAATGAAAGCGGTCCAAATGAGGCCCTTTTTTGTAGTATGCATCAGTCCATAGAAAAAGTGTGTGATTGTGAAGTTGATTTGTCAACATCAGACCAACGTGCCATTACCAATTTAATTTTGTCATCAGAGTCTTTGCATGATGATACGGCACAAGACAATAATAGCAATATTTCAAAGCAATGGTGTTGTTATTTGAAGGCTGGTGATGATGGCCAAGTCATGATTGTCATACTTCCAGCAACATACTCAGACTTCAGGAATATTTTTAGTGTATCATTTGATGCAGAAACACAGGAACACAGCACAAGCTCAAGTGCTGCAACCTTAACTGACACTCAGGTCTTTCATGAGAATTTGCCTGCAAAGACATTTTCAGCTCCAAATAGCCCTGCAACGCACAACGATGACAAAACTGTCGAAAACGGGAGTCTTCACAGAATTGCACGTAGAATTTCAATAAAGCGGCAAACATCTAGCGGTGAGCCTCATCGTTTGGAGCAGAGAGAAGCTGAGAAGTCGATAGCACAAAGAACGTTTTCTGTTTATGTGTATAACTGCTCCATGAACATGGTGGTCAGTTCAGCACTGCAAAGTGTTAGCAGCCAACGTAACATCAAATGGCAGGAGTCGGTACAGGACCATCGCTTCTACACCTATGACCATGCGATGAATGATGTGATGTACCAAAATCTAACACCAACAAAAGAGTATACTGATATTGTAAGAATGTATTCAACATCACACAGTGTGGACGGCACTGATGAAGTATTTCCTCTTGTCTCGCATGAGAATGAGCAAGTAAACCACGCTTGCATGCAGATTGTGGACGCCTACAGGAGCGGCTTTGTTTCCGGTGTGTTTGAGGGAGTTCAAAACGAAACTGAGCAAGTTGTGAGCACCGATGACCTTCAGATTGTAACCGACTCCATCTGTCAGGAGTATGTGGAGGAAATTGACATCACAGACTTCATGCTTCTTAATTCTCCCCAAGTGGCTGAATTTAAGAACCAACATTTAACACCCTTCCTTCTAACTGATTTTAATCAACTACCTGATGAAGCTGACATAGAGCTTAATGACATTGAAGACATGTGCAAAGATGGAGGTGTACCAAAAAAACCAGCAACATCTGAAGCTCAGACTCATGCGTTACCCATCGAGCACTCAACCTTAACAACTGAGACACTACCCAAGGAAACTGAGGAAGGCATAGAAACCAACATGAAAAGTAGCAATGTTGGTGGCATAGTCAGTGGTGGTGTTCGAATCCTACCTCAGAAAGAAAGTGCCTTCACTTCAGTGAGACAGCGACACCGAGTGTCGGAATGTGAAAAACACTTGCCTGATAGCAGCAGTTCGGAAGAGGAGAATGAGTTTGATAACAGGAAGCGGAAAGCACAGTCCCATCACCGGGAAAGGAAAATTACGCACACTCTACCGGTGAAGCAGGTTGACATGAAAAAGAACATGAGTGGGTCTATGCAGAGTGGTTGGAAGAATTTGCCGATGTTATCGATTTCCATTCTAGCTAAGTCGCATTCTAGACACTTGTCGGGTTCTGTCGAGCAACTTGAAAAGTATTTTAACAGTGTCTTGAAAAAGTATTGCCGGTCTGTCCCACAGTTGCCTGATGTGTACTATGCTGTAAATCACAACAGTAATGAACTTGCTTCAGCAACTCAAACAACCTTCAGTCACTATGACAGTGACACTGATGCTGTGCAATTTGCAAGCAAACAAAGTGCTTCGGACGCAACAGACTCTATGTATGATAAGGCAGGGTCAATTCATGCAGATGATAATGCATCATCTTCTTCTGCTATTGAAACATACATGCCTCCCTTGTTTTTGTGCATGACTTGCACTGTAAGAGACAAAGCAAGTTCAAACCATGGCACTTTGTCAGTTAACGGTCTGCCAACTGACCTTGCAACCGTGCTTGATGCATTTGAAAATCCATGTCAGGAGGTCAACTTGTCAGACCTTAAGATTACATTAGATTTAATTTGGCTTTTCCTTCCTAACCACCTTGACAATGGCAACATACCAAAATCTGACCCAAGCGCTCGTCTGTCATACAAGGAAGGCGATGTTAATGTTTCTGACTTCCCGTCCGAGTGCTTATTGTGTGTTGCAGGGGTAAAAAAGAGCATATCTTGGCTGTTGGAAGATGAAATTATGTCTTCGCTGAGGACTTGCGAACCGATCAACCAACAAACCTTGGAAAAGGTGACCAAGCACATTGAGCAAAGGAAATCGAGCAACTGTAAAATGGAAACTGTTCCACTGCAGTACATATTTGGCCTAGAAAGTAGCAAGCCACTGTTTTTTGCTGAGTTTGAGAGGTTCCGCTTTGAAAAGTACAAGCTGAAAAGGGAGGAGAACTTTTACTACGTCAGCGTAGAGAGAGGAAACGCTTCATTTTTACCAATTAAGTTCACGACTGGAGTGGATGAAGTTATAAATGGAACAGATGTGGAACTGATTAAAGACGATTTAATTCCAAACCATGGAATGAAGACACCACAATCAACTACCACTGGGCAATACTGGTCGACACCAATTACAAATACATTTCCTGTTATTTCCGCAAAACCTGACCAAGTGGCCGATACAAAACATGGCAGACGTAGTTGTGTGTCACTTTATCAAAGAGACCAGGATACAGCTACTGGAAATAAACTACAAAAAGCGGCCTCATCGGTGGAGCTCTCCAGTTGTGGTTTTCCTGCTAAAAGGTCGTCTTCAGTTTCAAATGTTTTGGAAGAAGCTACTGTAAACCCAACCAAGTCAGGAAAACTGTCACAGAACAAGCCTGTGCCTTTGCATATCAACCCATCCATGAGCTCTGGCCACCAGCCATTGCATGCCTCGTTAAGCTGCGGAAAAGAGCATTTCTCCCCTTTGTTTGTGCCCAAGGGCAGCACAATGTCGATGCCGGGAACTCCAGCAAACACAGAAAGTGTTTATTTTAACTTCGGAGCTGCCACCAACAAACTTGGAATCGATGCGGCTTCATTTCCAGGCCCCAGCAATTCGAGGGACCCCATCTTCAGTCCGATGTCAGATACGTCCCCAAGACATTATAGTCAAACAAGCCTGATGACCTCTGGTTATGAAGGAGAGGTCAGCGACACGGAGGAGGAAGACTATTACTTACAACTGCTCCAGGAAGGAAACAGCCAACTTCCAAACTTCTGGCTGATTGTGCAAATAAATGATGACTGTGCAAACTTATACTTTCATCGCCGTGGAAGCGCTCGAGTGATGAGGGCAATGAAAATGGAACAAAATTCTGTGATCCACAGGATCATCTCGAACCTGCATAACGCTTGTCGTGCAGTCAACCAAACTCTGTTGCTCAAGAAATTGCATGAAAGCCACATGTGTCATTCGTTGCTGGTGGAAGAGCCTGCAGAGGACATATGGAAACGTGAAGATTATTCATCATCCTCTGTCTACCAAGCAACATCCATCGACGATTACAATCTTGCAGATGAGACGTTGAATCAAGGTGAATATCTGGCAGCTAACATGAACTTCAGACCTGGATACTTTGAGTGCCAGTGTGTGTTGCAACAATCCATTGCCTTGCATCACCGCATTGCCGGCACAGTAACTGGATCTGCCTTGGCCTCCACAGCACCCACTGCAATGAGCACTGTGAAGTCTTTCCTCAAAAACTTTGCTGTTGTCAATCAGAAACACATGTTCGTATTTCAAATGGAGGATGGCACTATATTTTATTGCCGCATGAATACGGAAATAAGAAAAAGCGAGCCAAACAGTCGTAGATCTTCACTGGTTACCCCAAGTTCTGGATTGGAGCAGATTCCACAGTCAGTTAGGGAATCGAAAGAGAGTTTGCTCTCTGTGAGCGACAGTGATCCTAAGCTGTGCATTACTTGGTACGGAGTGCATGATCTCACCTGTCAGCACCTTTCCGAACTGACTAAAGTAAAGCAGAGTGTCGAGCGGAAACTAGATGATGCTGTTTTGGAATACATTACTCTTATGTTAACTCGCAATAAGATGTTCAAGCTTACCCCTGCTGACGTATCGCTTATACAGCCCAGAGTGGAAGGGCTGCAGTCAACCATTGTTCCCAAAGACCCTGATGATACTTTGACATTCCATGTATCTGGAGCTCTTGTAAATAGTCTAACTAATGCCAGGTTCTTGTACTATTTGCATCAAAACATCCTTCAGTTTGTAATTACACCACGGTATGCAGAGCCCAACAATACTGCAGGATTTTTCTTGCCATACCGGACTGTTCAGCAAGATGATATACCAATGGATAGAAGTGGCAACAAAGTTCCCGGCAGCATTTATGTTTACAATGGCTCTTCAGAGAAGGGTCGCACAGGCCAAGGTTTGGCTTGTGTTTTTCTGGACCTGACTACATGCAAATCTAGTGACAACTTGATAAACTCCGACATGCAGTGCAGCAGTGATGTTTTTAAATCCAAATGCCAGGTTGTTCAGTGTATGGAAGGATGTGAGACAGTTGATAGCAACCAGGCAATTGTGCAGTTTTATGTATGGACCAGAGGTATTGTCAAACTGGATATTTTGGGTCAAAAATTATCTTCCGCAATTCATAGCACCTTATGTGATTTGATTCTTGAGTACTTGTTAATGGCACCTATGTTGCAAACCACCACTCAAAAAACAGATGCCATGCGTAGTCTGTCGTTTCCCTCTTCATCTGAAACAACACAGAGTAATATGTTTAGTATGTTCCAAACCAAGGTAGCTCCAAAGCCAAGCAAACCAACTGTGGTTGAAACTGTCAGTAAGCATTTATCAGAAAAATACTACACAATCGTACCGGAGTGGCTAAGTTATATGATAACGCAGGCATGCCCGTCTGTTTCAGCATTAACACTGAAAGTTAACAGCAGATCAGTCAACTCCAATTGCACTCGGAACTTAGCACAAATCTTGGAAAACAGTCTGCTAGACTCAGATGAAGTGTTTCTGTTTGAAAAATCAGCTGTGGAGTCGGTTTGGAAGGTAGAAACAGGTTCAAACAGCCATGATGATACTCCTGGTCATTACCCGGAAATGCTGGTGATAAGCAAGAACTTACATCTGTGGAAGAAAAGTATTGGTGGCCCTTGCGAAATGCCTCGACCCAATTTGAGCACCATGCAAAAATTTGTTGCCCATGATGTTTCACACAAGCCAGACTTAAGTCCATGTCCCCAACACTCTTTGATATCATCATCTTCTTTTATTTGTCGACAGCATTTTGCATACGTTTCGTCCAAGTCCTTAACATCTATTACTGTGTATTTATACAACATCACTGCAGAAAAGACGACATCATTCCACAAAAAAATGCAGCACTGTGTGGCTTTTCACAATGCCAGACACAGCATGATGCAAGGCAACACTCTTCAAAAGTTGGGATTATTTAAACACAGAACAAAGAATTCTGACATCTCCAATTACACTGTCGATATTTTGACCAGACACACCACATTACCCCCACCTGAAAAACTGAAACAAAAACCAACATATGCAGACCGTTATTTCGACGAACACTACTTGGATTGCCATCCACACATAGAACTGAGGGAATCAGATGACTTTATGAAAGACAAAGTGTCACATGTTGGCCACCAGTGCATTTCTCTGGCAAAGCAAAAGTACAAAAGAAGTGAAGAAAAAATGCATTTGAAAAATTTGTTTGCAAAGTTTCACAAAGTCAGGTCCTCCAGCTTCGTGGTATCCAGCACCACCCTCTCTATACTAATGTCCCATGCTAAACTGATCTTTACCCAATCCACTCCCATTGTACTGAGTTGCATGGCACAGAAAAAGTTTCTGACAATTTATAGCAGACACAAAAGAAAAACCCGCACCACTTCGGGGTCAAAAGCGGAAAAACTGACGAGAAGAAGTTCATTTCTGGAAAGCTACCGCCGAAAGTCAGGTGACTCGCTAACTAAGGCAACTGGAGACAATGAAGAAGAACACGGACAGCCTGGTTATAATGAAGATCAACTTGCCAGCTGCTTCTACCAGTTCTACTTTGAACATTGCAAGGGTTTTGTTCAATTGCAAGTCGACACATCAAGGGTGGCCAAATCATTGTCTACTAACCCACATACCGAGTATATGTACAGAGCTATGGCTGGGGGCATGGTGTTATTGACACTTACGTTTCATGACGACTTGTTTGATGTTAAACTGTATGGGATCGATTTGTCTCATATCAGCACGGAAAGTTACAGAGCCAACAAATCAAAGTTAAACCTGAACTTTTTAAACAATTGTGAAAGATTTAAGGAGTTTATAAGTGTCCATACCATAGGCCTGGACCTGCAGCTCAAAGAAGTGCAACTATTTATAAGTGAAAAAAGATGTGCATTGTTGCCTGGATGCTCGTTAAGTGGAATACTACAGGCATTAGTGGATTGCTATGAACCAGTTGTACATCCATTGTCGCATCATATTTTACGTGGAAATGTAACCATACCTTGTCCCAATGTGTCGCACAAAGAACTCTTTGGCTTCATAACAAGTCATTCCCATGCATTGGGTTTAGAAATTTTCTCCTCTAATTGCAGCTTGCTTGGCAACCAGCAGGTAATGCTTTGTTGCACGACGTCTTTTTCAGATGAGCATATCAGTGACTGTTGTGCTCAAAGTCACCAAAGAAAAAACATCTGCATTTTATTTACAACATCTGCTTCCAGTAACACTAGAGCTTTAGTCATGGAGTATTACATTTTGTTCACAGACAAACCAATACAGCAAGCAATATCTCCGAAAGCTCCGACAAGTAAAAGTAAACATCCACGCAGATTCTCCGAGGTGGGTGACTTTGGTATTGCGCAGAGTTTGGCCATGCTGCAAAGGGAAAAGTTAGACTTGAGCTCTGTGATATTCAACCGCCTCGATACTGGAGAAAGTCATCAAGCGTCGTGCTTTGTGAAGTGCGAGCAAACGCGCACTGAGAAATGCCTTGCTGAAATTGGAACGAGCGCGGAGACTGAGTGTTACCGACACCAACTGTGGAGCAGACTTGGGCAAATGTGCCGAGAAAAAAGTTCAACTAGTCCATTGTCAACTGAAGAATTTAACAAACTTGTAAACTTGATGCATGCAACACCAGCATCAGAACTTGACGATAGAGCACTAAAGCTTGTAAATACCAAAAACACTGTAAAATATGGAAGCAGACTTCAAAAAAGACTACTAAGGGTATTTGCAAAATCCTCCGCCTCATTTATCTCTGGTGATAACAATGTCCAGACAGTATGTGTTATAAATCACGAAGGATTACATTGTATGGTGGCGGTGCATGTAAATATGGAAAAAAAGAGTGTTTCCATTCAAATGGTGCAATCAGTTGGAACGCCTGACATGCCAGAAGACCTAACATACTTTGTGTCAAGGAAATTATTGAAGGAAGTTTTAAATGAACTTTACCTTGACTTTTGGTCTCTTTGGTGGTAAAAAATACAAGGAATGTTTTTATTGTCAATTTATTACGTGCAGTGGTAGCAAATTTGTACACATGTGGCAAAATATATTTTTTTCCAACTTACAGCCTCTGTTGTGTGAGGCTGATCATGATCATTACTTGGTGCCAGAATTTAATGTGGTGGCATAAAAACTACATTGTTGCAAATATATAGACACTCCTTCATATCATTCCAAACAGGCTTACAAATGTTTATTTACTGAATTGCATGTCATACCTCCACCAACATGAAAAAATTGTGTTTTCCCATAACGTTCTTGTCTCTCTTTTACTTCTTTAAATACAAACACTGAGACTTGTTTTTATGTGAAAGGAATTAATCGGAATAATTTTAAAGTCAAATAGGTTTTAAGAAACAGTTGCACAATACAGTCCGATTCAAATTGCTTTTCTTCCAAATCATGACATGAAAAGTGACAGCTTTTTGAAGGTTTTAAGTTAAATACACACATGGCCGCACATAATATATTACAGATTTCAGTCACAATTAAATTTTTTGCGTAAAATTTGTCCAGTGTAATAGTGTGGTATGTTGTCATGGGCTGATATTTTGTGGATGATTAAATATACACGTTGCATAGTTCACAATTGATCACGACAAAAATAATTATTTATAACTTTTGGGAAAATGCACTTCTTTCACTTCCCGCTGCTGGAATATTTCTTTCATCCCAAACCACCACACCATCACATGCACAAAACCTCTTAGCATTTTGTAGCAACCCAGCTGAGCGAGCAACTATTCCACAGGCAAGCCCTCGACCAGAGCTGCCATCCACAGCAGAAGAATGTGTGGAACCCCTTCCATGGTCATCAGCTCCTTCATGTATAACCATTGATCTTCCGATAATATCCCAAACTTTGACATGATCGTCGAGGAATCGAAAAACTGACCTTCCGTTTTGGTTAACAGTGACGTTGCCAAGGTCTCCGACATGTCGTTCCATGTCATCTCTTCCACCATGGCGCATTCCCTTCGGGTTAAAGTGTCCACCGCAGTTTACGCAACCATTAGAAAGGTCACCAAATTCATGAATGTTTATTCCATGTCGACCTGGTGCAAGACCATCTAAGGTTCCTTCGATCAAACATTTCTGATTGTCAAGCTGTAACATTCTAACAATTCCCTTAATATTGGGACCTGAAATTTCAGCCACAGCTGCTCCTAGATGCTTTCCACCAATGCTAGACCCTTGCCCCATCAGAGCAGCCCGTTTTCCAGTACTTTCAATTATGTCCTGAACTTCATTGAAAGGTTGGTTGGTCTGGACCAGAACAAGTTGCTTTTCAATATCCACAGACAGGACTTTTACCGATTTTCCTTGCAGGGCTTTTGTTACTGAATCGGAACAAGCGTTGCAAGTCATCTCCACAGCAAACTCCATTTGCACGTCGACACTCATTCTTTTACATAAAGTTTAGCGGCAGTGTGGGAAAACGACCTGGGAATACATGTACAGTTGATTATATCCTGCATTCTGCAACATTACGAAACAGTTTTAGACAAGAAAACATTTGAAATGTTGTACTATATGTTATGTTTTTTAGTAAAGTCACGTTTTTTTTGACTTGCTGACTAACCTTCTCTCAGCTGCTCTTTAGCACATCGAGTGGTTAACTTCTATTTTCTTACAACTGAACCTTTTTTATATTTCATCTTTTATATCAGTAAGTGCCAGACAATATGCAATATTGAGGTTACCAAAATTAACGGACGCAATGCATTAGATTCTAAGAACAATTTAAACTATAGCATATTAGCTTTGTGGCAGTTTGCCAAACTGACAACCATTTCAGAGATAGTGCCTAAGCTGTTATGTTATGCCTATACCTCGTTAAAAAATGGAATACATGCTTTTTATTTTGATCCTATCTGCTTCCAACATGGTAACAATATCTGCGTGACTTAGTTATGAAAAACAAGCTGACACATGGGAATTTAGTTTTTATTTATGTGCCGATCAACAGGCGAAGGTTTAGTTGTAAAAATTAAGGGACAAGTGGTGGTTTGAAGGTCAAGGAACACACTGACCGCAAAATTGCGATGACCAAGCAGCATTCAAGCAAACAAAACGTTTCACACAAGCGTCAAAAAATATATCGTTCACGAAAAAAAGGCAATTAAGCGTTTCAAAGTGGAATGTACGCAGCGAGATCGTCTGTACGCGGAACGGAAACACAAAGAATAAAATTTCGGCAAAATGAAACGGTCATAGGTAGCTTGCAACAAACTGAAGTCAAAATCAAGCTTCACGCCAATCGTTACCAGCGTTCATTCGCTCGAGTTGAACGATGTATTAATGCGTGTAAATCAATGTGGCGATGAACAGTATCAGTGATATATGGCGTGCGGACTGTGATCATCAGGTTCATGTTTCACAGATGAATTGCTATCTGATGCGCGGGAGGGTTGATTATCACAGTGGCTACAAGGCGCCAACACTCAGGCACGTGCATGAGAAAGGCTGTTCGAGAAATCACAAAAATCGGTGGAACTTTTGCCTCAGATTATATACTGTGCCGCTACGGATTAATTGCGTTGCATAAACGGACGTTTACGACGAAAATGGACGGGGCTTCGTCATCCACAAACGGTGCATAGAAAACGTGAAACGGAAACGGACTTTTCAACATTTATTAGCAAGAGATGCTAACTCGATAAGAATTGTAGGCAGCCCAACATTTGTTTAAGATGACTTGATGTTAGGCCTCGAGAGATTCGAGGATTTTGGCGGCCTCCTTGCGTTGTTCAGGACTCATGGTCTGTGCGAGTTGGACGATTGAATGCATAGCAATGTCGGGACTGGTCTTCGAAAGGTGACGGATCTGTAAAAGAAATACAACACAAGTTTAACAAGAGAGGCAAATGGAGATTCGCTGCGGTATTACCTCATATTAAAGCGAGAAAATGGCACAATGCACACTTAGGTGAACACAATATACGGACATTTTTCCGAACTAGGTTTGTTAATACCTGTTGAGAAATAGAGTCTCGTTGTAACATCTTCATATTTTCTTCCAATATCGAAGCACCGTTTTTGTTTTTCGATGCTTTCAGTTGGTCAGCAAGCCATCCAGCAACTTCGTTGTTGTTTTCCCACAAATGAGCCTGAAAAAAAACACGCAGAAACGTTTTAAATGGAGATATCAGAAAAATATTAAATGAGTAAAAGCAGAAAGTCGGTTTGTAGTATTGGCTTACCTACAACACAAACTACAACATTACATTTTAAAGGTTTTGGAAAAGATTCACTGCAGTTGCTGGATGAGATTCACTGCATAAGTATAAAAGATTCACTGCCTAATTATTAACCTATCTGAACAGTTATAATTATAAACCGACTTGTTCCTATGTTTGCCAATTTCAGTCGCAGAAAGCAGAGTTAACTAATTTTTTTTCAAAACTCTCCAATCTTCCTGATTAATTGTTACGCAACGGCCTTGGAAACTCGCACAGTTTGAAAACCACCAACTTACATCAACTGTTCCTCTGTCCTCGACGAACCACCTCCTTAGCATGGCGTCGATTTGGGCATTTGTGAGATCTTTGTTAATTCCAACGCATCTTTTCTTCACGTCATCCTGGAGGAGCAAACGCTTCAACCTCCAGTAGATGAATGATCGGCTGGTCTTCCAGTTGAGGATTCCCTACAAATATGCAGGGCTATTAACACCCAAGAATCGATACTTTTCTTGTGAAAAAAATCGCAGCAGCTCTGATAAATCAGACAACCCACGCCATTTTTAAACAAATAATGGTAAATTTTTTTGCTGAAATGCCTTAAAAACATGCCTATGCTTTCGGTACTATGGGGACTCTCTTTATTCTCAAAGTCACATAAAAATCGAATAAAATTAGCTATCAGTTTTTTTAATATTTTTTTGTGTGATTTCGCTCAAAATTTTATTGTCTCTTTTACGGATGAAATAGTGAAATGTTTTTTGCCTCAAAATTAAGTTTTGTGTAATACATATCTTGCAAGATGTTTGAACACTCACTGATATACATCCTTTCGCCAACATTCCGCCGGGGGTGTCGTGGAGGTCGGCGAACTGTACTGCCACCTGGTGGTAAACAGGTTCCAAATATTCTTCCCGTTCCTTCAATTTCTTATTGAGGGATTCTTTTTCTCCGTCACTCAGCTCTTCGTTTTCTACAAGCGAAAAAAAATAATTGCACACACTTTACGTCATGTTTTGTAAATTGTTGCGAATGATGGGAATCATTGACTATTCTATCCTGTCTTACTTCAAACCATGTTTAGAATTAAATATAACAGACGGGCCAATGGGTTGTGCGAATATCATGTGGAGAAAACGTGCTTATGAATTAACCTGTTTACCATAATCATGTTCAAAAATTGCAAAGAAAAAGCAGCATAAACCGCGTTTGTAGAAACGACACTATTATACACCAACTACTGACGGGCCATATTTGAAGGCCGCAGTTGCCCATGTCTGTTTAGCGAATAAATACCTTGAGCGTCAAGTTTTGATAAAACAACATTTTCGAAGCTCGTCGACAAAAATATTTAGTAAAAATTTAACTCACCAAGTTTTCCACAAAGGGAACTGTATTCCTTGTCACAACGTTTCATCGTCTTCTGCAAATCCTTGCGTCGAAACTTGATTTCAACTGTAGCTTCTGGCTCCAGTACGCCACCTCGTGACTCCTGATCGGCGTATAATTCCATGTGACTGCAAACAGAAATGTTAATCGATCAACAATATGAAAGAGTAGATTTAACAGAGTTGAGGATTTTGGAGTGCCTTAATACCCGTATCTTATCTATAAGGTATTTCAGCAGTACAGTTTAAACCAACTTGGCTCGTAAGTGTATTCAAATGCCTGACATTAATAGCGTTTAAATACTGTTGTTGCCCTCTTGTTATGCACACAATAAAAACACAATGTACATGCGTTTTAGGGGTTCTGTGCAGTCAGTTGACAGACGAACGAATTTCAACCCTTTTATTCAAAATGCCACACTCACGTGGAGTTGATGGTTGGGTCAACGACCACCCAAGCTCCTCCCCTCAATTCAGCATGTGGAGGAATATAAACGATGACAGGTTGTCTGTACTTGCGTAAAGCGTCCACAATGTATGAACCGAACTTGAGCACTTCGTCGTACATGTCTATGACCCAAGTTGTGACGTTAATGTGCAATACTATATGAGGTAGTCCTTTCTTTAGGCCTATTTGTAGAAGGTTGCGTCAAAAATTGTTGTTATGAGACCTATGATATAGAGCAGGTCTTCTAAAACTGTGGTTTGTAACCCCTAAAAATTGTTGGAAACAAAAACAGCTAAAATTGTGTATTATTTCATTATCATTAAGATGTGTTCCTCCTGTGGGGGATTTCATTGCCATGTACTTTTTAAATCGCAGAACAAAAAAGTTTATGAAAAGACTTAATAGGGGACACTACACGAGCGATTGCCCACAAATACATTCAATAACCAACCTTTCATTCCACCGGAAAATCCCCTCCAGTTTGCAAACATGATCAGGGGAAGTCCCTCTCTGTCGAAGTCGAGGATGGCTTGAGCAGTTTTGTAAGCAGAATCGGGATACCAGACCTACGATAATAACGACAACGTGCTACTAATCACTTTTTATATACTGTACCTTAACAAACAAAAATCTAAGCTCAAGCTAATTATGAAACAAAAATAGGACACATTTTTTCTCAAAACTTCTCACTACTTTCAATTTGGGACCTAAATTATATGTGCTGAAAGTTGATTCTTACCTGCCCAGCTCTGTGAACCGTTTTCTCTTCGCTTTCCATGTCAGCCGGATCTGCAGGAACATCGACGTCCACAGTTCGGGTTTCCACGGCGACCACGCCCACCGGAACGCCCCCTAACCGTGCGCGTCCAACCACGACCGAGTTCGCCCAACCGTGCAAAATCTCGTCGAACGAGTCTCGGTCAAAGAAACCGCTTTGCCATTCGTCAGTTTCTACACAAAACACGTTCGATTGTTAATTGTTACGTTATAATAGGTAGTTTAGGTTTAAAATCTCTTGACGACTCCTTGCTAATCAATTTGAACATTAGTATGTGCCACAAAGTTACGACCCTCCATATATAGCAACAACATATCACAGAAACAAACAAAAAACCATGTCGCACGTATAAGAAATAGAGCCAATAATGTGTTTTTTAGTGAGCTGCAGACAGGGCCACTGTTTCTAACTAATATGTCTCATCAAAGTGGAAGTCTTGACAAGATCGTTGTAAGTCATACCATAACTGCTCTTATGAGACCTATTAGGTCGAAACAGTGGCGCTGTGGAAGTCTTGACAGATCCTATAACAAACGTTATTGGCTCTATTGCTCATCACAAGAGTGGAAATTTGCACACTTTCATACCAGGGTTGGTGGTTCCTGCCAACACATGTCTGGGGTCGTAGCTTGCTTTACTCGGACAGCAAGTAACCTCTCGTTCCACCGGATCTCTGCTGTTCGCCAGTATAGGTAGAGGTGAGTTTCTGGTGGAGGGAATGTACGACAACCATTTCAAGATGACCATGATCCCCTCATAATCCCAGGTAACTGTGCTGTGCGACACGCCGTTGTTGAACATGATTTGGATTCCGCCGAGTTGGTTGTTGGAGTTGTAAACCTCCCGACCCAACACCTGGCAAAGGACGGGTATTTACACATTTTACGTTGAGAATTTGGCGCCCAAGATTTTACTTTGAGAATTTGGCGCTTGTGTTTCAGTTTTCCTCGTTTTTTTTTTAGCTAGATACCAATAATTCTTACAGAGCAGAATAAAACATCGAAAGTACTCCCAAATCAAAACAGTTTATATGCTGATAAGGTATTGTAACAATAGATGCCAGGGTAATGTAAACTACATGATACCTTATTAAGTGCTTGGTTACCAGTCAGAATGATGTAAGAATTGTCGACTTGCACAACTCTTTGACCGAGTCGGACCAGGTACGCTCCAATACCAACCGCCCGACACGTGACCAGAGATATTGTCACAACCTGCAAATGAAATCAGAGGCGTTGAAGCGAAACGCATAACATGAGAACATTGTGCAAAAGCATACTGAACAAAACCGAACATTTTTTTTCATTTGTATTTAAACATTAACCAGCTTTTAAACCACTATAATGTCCCATATTACAAGTTAGATTGTACTTTTTTAACATTTAACAACCTTGGCGTTTACGTCAAAACTTACCTCGTCATAGGCGAGTGACGTTTCCCCAGCTATCGTTCCACTCCAGCGAAGACATCTTGCTCCAAGGGCTTCATCTTTACCAATAATATCGATTATCTTGTATCGCGATTCCCCGTCCTCTTCGATATGTTGAGTTATCACGGAATTAAAGGCACTCAACTGCATAAAAAAAATAATCATTACGTTTCTGTCTGATTCGGTTAAGCTTAAAGTTTGTGCTTTGATCTAAACTGAAATAAAAATTTAGAAAAAACAAAAGTGCAAGTTTTTTTGTCTTGAGAAACTGCAACAACTTTTACAAGAAGTGGAATATCTACAATATCTCTAAAAATCCAAATCTGTGGCAAGTCGTCAAATGTACAAAACACATTTATGGAACAAGAATAGAATAAGCAACTGAATGGTTTCCGATTTCAGTGAAAATCAATACACAATTAACCTTTGGCAAAACCCAAACTTTACAGAACACAACACATCAATGGTTAGTTTATAAAACAATGCCCACCTTCTTGAAGTCGTGTGGTGTGAGGTAGAGATATTTGAAGCCCTTCAGTGTGTTGTCGGGGTCGTGCCAAGCCACGCGGAACAGATGACGTAACTCTTCAGCCAATCCGATGCGAGCGCCGCTGTTGGCTGACAGGTAAATGCGGGGAATACCCTGTAAAAAAGAGGATTCCGTTCATAAATTTGTTGTAAAATAGCGGGAATTTGCAAACGGTATAAGGGTTAGTAAAGTAACTGATAGTCAATTTCGTAGCAGATACGGATTTTAGCATGCACGAAGAAGTAATAACTTTAAACTACAACTAGACTTCTCCATCGTCTGTGATTTAGGAAACTATAGTGTGTGAAGTAACGCTTGTTAATGACGAATAATAGTTTACAAATTTTCTGTCTTGGTCCATAACCTTAGGTCAGATAACACTCCCAATTGAGTTATAATTCTACCTCTTGTCTGGACAATTCCGACGCTCGTTGGTAAAGAAGATCCTCCTCTGGCCCGAACGATCCGATGTTGCAAGTGATGTCGTTTGCGATGCAGATCACCTTCCTCCCTTCCGGATACTCAGGAGTATGAAGAGTGAACTTCCACGCAACCATCCCGATCTGTAGGGTAGACATGGTTCCATAACGATTACTGTGGCTATTTTCCCGCCAGTAGAGCAGAGAGCCCAATTTGTGGACAAAAAATTCGATGATGTAATGGCAATGTGTACAATGGTACATATGCACACACGGGTTCATGTAGCATAGCATTGTTTTTTTTATTTTAACTCGTGCCTTTACATATAGTGAGTTTCATTGTGACTTTTCCGAAAGCAGCAGCGACAAAAGAAGAAGTCTCAGCAACTACACAAAAAATAGCGACAATTCCATCTTTACCTCGTTTTCTCCAGGTTGTCTGTTCATGTTGGCAAGTTGACCCTGGCTATTCAGAACCAATTCTTCCGTTGAAATCTTTATAACATACGCATATGTGAATATAATGCCGACCAATACAAGCAGATATCATACAAGCAAAGCCGTATATAACTACACACCAAAGTCGTGACGTAACACCCACAATAGAAAAGTGTTCAGGATTTTCCGAATAGAATAGTCGAAGCTAATAGGCTGAACATATTTTAGCAGTTAGTTAAAACACTGACGATGAACACAGCCGTGTTCGAAACGTCTGCCACAAATGTCCAGCATATTAGCTATGGTTTTTCTGTTCAAAGTCATTAACTCCAAGTTTTCGTAATATACGTTTGCGATTTATTGCAACTAAAAAATATGCGTTTAAAATAAAATTTCGTTTTGACACGAGGTTATATTGTATTGTAATTTCAAATGTGAAGTTTCCGCCGGAGTCACGCACAACAAGTAGCATTGGAAAAGGTCGATTTCAGGTAGAAAATATCAAATGTTGTAATTGCAACTAACCAGAGTTTCGGGAATGGCAATTCCCCAGTCTCCTTTGCTGGCATAGTCCTTCCATACTTCCGACAATGCTTGCTTGATCATCTCTGGAAAGTCGTACACGTAGGTCGTATTCAGACTGTGTGCCTTGAACCGCTTGGCCTGTAGAAGGTCTTTTGTGACGTATGGAGTGCTGATAAGCATCCCGTTCAACGGACCGGGTCGGCTCGTGTTGTAAGCTTGGAACATTGTCTGCAATTGACAAAAGAAATACAAGTAAATTTCAACCTTTAGACCAGTTAATGCCAATGTATCGAAGATTTGGTTGCCATTGCATGATTGAAATACATTTTTGAACTAATCGTATGATGTTACTAATAACAAGAACTGATATAATAAGGACTGATGAATTCACATTGAAATGTATGTTTTGTTAGGCATGACGTAACAAAATAAGTTGGAAATCTTGTGTAAAATATACATTGATCAACTGGTACCTGGCCGGTTGCGTTGGTAACTTCCTTGTAAATACTAATGTCCAAATAATATCCGGAATCTTTGGTCAGAAAGATTCGGAATGGAAGCGGATCGCCATTGTCTGTCAATCTGAGATAGAATATGGGACCGTTTAGAAATGTTGCTGAACCAACAATGCGCGTTATAAACGTCCGTAAAACTATGATATCTAGCAAGTTATCCTTTTGGATTTTCTTTTCAAGCTTATATCAGCTAACTCATAACAATACAATATGATACAAGATCGAAAGGCATTCTCACCGAACGTTGACTTTTATTTCTGCCTGAAGAACTCGCAATTTCCACAGCCGACTTCCGTATCTCAACACCATAGAACGAATATTCTCCTCCAGTTTAAGCGGATCAATCATCACGTTCCTGTTGCAAAACACAATTTAAAACTTTACATTCTAAATATAGAGCACTCTACAACACTCTATTGATTTCTCATGGGTGCCACAAACTATACAGCTGCAAAGTAGCTTACATTGTATTGTGCAAGCGATTGTAAGGTCCAATTGAATTGTAAAACGGGAACTATTATTAAAAAAGATGTGAAGAAAACGGCTTTTAACGGCACCTAAGATAAAGACCGACAAATATTACCGTCGTTTAAATAACCGTACAGCGACGATCAATGAAAACAGTTGGACGTGATTTCATAAACAGATGGACGCGACAGGTTGGAATGTGAAAAATTCCAACTCACGGTACGAAGTTCATGAAGATGTGATTGCAATCTATCCTCGTTTTGTTCTCGGTTGATGAGAAAGCAACTTCAAGTTCGTCCATCGCTTCTAACAACAAACGTTCAGCTTCGTTGTGGAGAAACTCGAAAGATGCTTCCTGTAGTGTTGAAAGGGAAAGGTTTTACGGGGTCAAAGATTACAACGATCGGCTGAAATCATTCAAGTCAGTGCTAGGTCCCTCATTTTTCCGCGTGCTGCACGTTTAGAAATATTCACCGACGCAAAGTATGTTTGAGAAGATTTTAACCATTTTCCAAATTCGTTTCGCAGTATTTTACACGAAATTGCGTTGTCAAGGAAACCAATTACATAAACAAAACGAATGTTGTGAGACCTTTTTGGAAGGTATTGTCACTCGACACTGTGATGTCACAATAACAAATAATTACATGACGCCCTTGACAACTTTACACGAGCAACCAGGGAGTCGTGACGCACGGTTTTAGAATCACTGATTCAAGTTAATTTGATTAAATTTTGAAAAGGAAAAAAATTACCTTAGTCACGAGGTCAGAGTGACGTATGATGGCTCTGACGAAAAATCGGTGATCCATGACCTCCGTACCCTCCTCCACTTTAGCTGAACCGAGATAAACATGCAGGCGGTGGTTGTTCGTCTGCACTGCCTTCAAGCGAAAGTTGCGCATTCTGTTCAGTTCAAGTTGGAATGCGAGAGCTGGTTCAAGATGGCGGTAAATGCGGTCTTCTTCAAACTGTGTGAAAAAAAGGAAAATTCTTATACAGCATGTTTACTTATTGGTTCAAAAGTAAATACAACTAGTTACTGTTGAAAAAGATAACTGTGGAAACGAAACGCTAATTTGAATGCAGGTATGGTTGTGTTGTTTGCCATATTTGTTGTTGTGTTGAGTGCAATAAAAAAACTAAAAATTCAAGACATAAACTTCAATATGTCTATTTGCTAAAATTAAAATTGTTTGTGTTGGAAAAGATATCTTAACATGTGCTTGCAACAAGTGTAATAAATGACACATGTAACTTACGCAGTCTCTGGCTCTGTACGTAAAGTACTTGGGCACCTCCTTGCGTTTATGAACAAGAAACGTCACTCGGCGAATTCCTGTGTCGCTAAGTTCAGCCTGAAAATAAATCAAACAAAAATATGTTGATGTGATAAGTTTCATGTGTAAGTTATTTTTTGTACCAATCAAATCAAAATTATTGTTAACGGGCGTAAATAATGTTTTTTTGCTTGCTTTTCTGAAAGGTGTGAAGTATCAGCGGTTCTCCAATTTGGTGCAAACGGCAAAATATATTGACATTGTAATACATTGTCATTAGTGAGTGTTCGCACGTACACCGCTTATGACGGTGACAGGCAAATAAAACCTAACCGCTAACGGGAGAAGTCCAGCAATAACCCGTGCCCACACAGCTGGTTTGGAGCATACACGCCGCCATCCGGGGTTATTCACGGTCAATATCGCTCGAGTTCATGTCGGGGTAAGTCAGGTGGTTTGTGGCGCAGACATTCGGCACCAACGACAAAGTTTATTCGAGTTCAAGTTGTTTGGGGAAAGGGTTATCACACGTTCAGCCTGTTGCCTCGAGGATTTACAACCAACCATCCATAAATCAATCAAGTAAACTCGACAAAACAACTTTTTTCTTTAGCATAGCAAAAGGGGAATGCCTTTTCCCATTATTTCCGATTGATTATATTAGTGACAAAGTTACTTCCCCACTTTATTAACATAAAAAAGACACAGCTGATTTATGTCTTTTATTATTCTTATTTTAGCACAAAAACGAAATCAGAGGCTTTTTGCTTCATCTTGTAACACTACATTGAAATGAGCAAATCTTATTAATGATAATGGTGTAAAAACGTAGGCGTAATCTTAAAAATGTCCCTCAAATATACATTTAACCCTTTCACTCACCTGATTCTCGCGGACGAATTGGAGGAACTGGTTATTCAAAGTTTCATCGTCGACGCCGCGCTGCGTAACCATGGCAACGTTGAGGATGTGGATTGGTTCGTCTGTGATGCTGCTCAGTGACGTCGTATCTTCGTCCTTGCTGCTCGTTGAACCGTAACGGAAAGAGTTACTTTGGGGCAGCGAGGGTCGAACGTCTATGGTGAGTGGAGAATCCGGGGGACTCGCGTTGTGGAAGCAACGGACAATGGATTGGAAATTTCTAGAAAGAAATTGAATTGACTTGTTACTGAACACAAGTAAAAAGCAGCCAATATTTCAGTAGTCAACTACAATATTGGACAATTAGGGGTTTCTGGACGTTTTCCAGACAAAATCATGCTCTTGGTGAGGTATGAACTCATGACCCTGGGCATTACCGGCCCAATTGTATTTTGGACAATATACAACTATCAACAACATATAATTATGCAATTGGATAAATCAATACAAAAGTTTCTAAACTTTGTGGTAAGTTGGTAACTTTAATATTTGTTAACAACATTACGGTTTATCTTTGTAGGAAATTAAAACTTACTCTTTAAAGGAGTCAAAATCGGTGAAAGCAGCCATGATCCCCATCCTCTGGCAAGGAGGAAGAAGAGACGGATCGAACGAATTCAACCCCTCACCCACACTTGCCACCTTAGGTAGGGACGAAGTGCTCGGTATCTGATACTCGCGTTGGTGCATTCTGGAACAGAACGCAACAGACGTTTATGGCGGGTGTACTAAGCTTTTGGTTCATGTTATAGTTAAATAGTTTGTTCACACCAAACGATGAAGGTCAGAAAGAACCTTTTTGCTGCCACAATCGTTCAAGACATTTATTATGCGCAAAGGCTATGATCTATGACGGACAAAGCACTTATTTTACTTGTAATAAATGTCTTGAATGATTGTGCAATAATCTACGTCAGTCCTACTAATCACATTTTACTTTTAGTGTAACGATCCCAAGACTAATCTTTGTTGTCAGTGGGAGATTAATGTTTCATATAAATACTTAAGAGTACTAATTTTGCTCTGTAATTTTAACCGGAGTAAATGCATTTTCAAACGCAGTCGAACCTGTTCGGATGGCTTGTGGGAAGCATGAACTGGAACTCCAATACACAATTGTTGCCGCCTATGTCATGGTGTTGGACGCTGCTAAGCTCGTAAGCGATGTACGATCGACGAACGTAAACCTTGAAAATAAGCAAGTCGAAATGTTAAAATTATTCTTGTAGTAAGGATATGTCAAGCATTTTGACAAATACACAACTTTCGAGCAACCACAATGACCAAAAAGACTTGAAGAAAAGATGAACTAATGCACTGTAAGATCGTCCCAGTACATCGTGGATTTCATTGAACAAATGTTGCGCTTAATGTGCGCGGAGGATTGGTCGGTGTTAGTCTTTTTGAACACTTTGTTTTAAAGTTACAAATTTCACTGGTTGCTATTGTAAATAAAAATGACAGTGGCCAGGGTCAAAACATGCAGGGAAACCAAAAAGTTTTGCCAGACAAAACACTGACCAAATCCGACCCATAGTAACCCCGTCACATCACGCCACTTATGAAAAAGCGCTAAAACGTCGCAGTTTAAAACCGGGTTACGTCAATTTCAGTGAGGCCGTGTCACAATTTGTTGTCACGATAAAACTTACCTCAAATGCGGCCATCCGCACCACCGGGTTCTGATGGTAGAAGAAGTCTGGCAAAACGTCGAAGATTGTTGTTTCCGAGAAAATGAGCTTTTTCAAATGTTCGGGACAGAATTCGGTGCCGTATGAACTGATGGATGACAGAAAAATCGACTCGACCTGTGGAGTGGAAATAAATAAATTTTGATACACCCGATAATGTCAACTTTGTTGTTTTTGGGCCTATCGTTGTCAACAAAAAATTACTGCACAATTTAAGTTATTGTATTAAAGACTACAAGTCAATTTCAATAACATACGATTCTTAACAGTTTGTGTTCACAATATTACCTTGATGTTAATTTGTATGACATATTCAGAGGAGGTTTTAACTGTACTTTTCAATATACCTGGCATTTTTTAACATACCTGGTTGTGACGTAGTTCATATGGAGGTTGATGGGCGGCGATAAGGACTTGCCTAGCGCGGAGGACAACCTTTGCATTATCGTGTTTACTCAGTTTAGCGAGTTGTTCCAATACAGTGCTGATGTCTTCGGGAAGGGAATGGTCTCTGCCAGATACGGCATTCTAAAAACAAATTTGTATCAAAAAAAAATTAAAGCTACTTTTTTCGTTTGTTTGAAGTTTATAAAGAATGTACAATGTACAGAGATAGGGTTAAACATACAAGCCACGAATTTCGTTCGGTCAAATTAAATCCAGTGTCCACCCGCAAGGTCAAGTCACCTTCAGCCATATTTAACCAAAAAACGGTGTATCTTGTACCTCACAGAAAAATTGTGAATTTGTATTTTGGCCTAATTAGTTTTGGTGAAAAATGAAGCTTCTAAATTATCCCAACGAAACTTCCCTTCGGTTGCACGACAAAAAATTGCTAAATATTTGCAGCAACAAAAACACGCTTTGCATATTTATAAACCATGTGAATAAAACACGTTTAAACATGCTATTTGTGCACGAAGTTAGTGAAACGTGAAGCGACCGGTTTGTCGGGGAAATGACGGCTACAGTTTGTGGCATGGCAAGTCATAATATTGGAGTTTACGTGGAAAAAGTTCGTGATATCTCGACCACAATCATTTTTCTTGTAAGACAACAAAGCGGAGACAGAGAATCACGAACTGGGTCAAAGATTTTCTGCGAAGTTGGCAGAAGGTGAAAGGGGCATTCCCTATATGTGTCATCTTGCGTTTGCGTAAAAAAATAGGTTTTGATTTTACTGTGGTTGAAAACTACAAAAAAATGCTTTACTAAACATCGCAACCATAAAAACGCATGTGTTCCACTTCCAATTTTGTCCCAAACGGCAAAATACGTTGGCATTAAACACGTTGTTTGCAACAACCAAAAGTTCTCAATCACCACAACTTTCCTACTGCTCGTTTTCCATATAACTGTGTCTTAACACAGACTTGCAACATATTTGAAATTTTAACACGAACTTACGATCAATTGTACGACCAGGGCGTTCTTCTTGGCGACGTTCGCGTGGGAAATGACATCTTCAACCACAAGTTTCACGTTCTCCTTGTTCTTGTCGCGGAGTGCGATCACACATTTGTCAAACGACCCGTTTTGGAATTGGGACTCGACCCGGTAATATTCCTTGATCAGGGAGAGAATGACGGACTTCAGATGACCCCGTATACCGGTGCTGTACCTGGGTAAACAAATGCACAGGGTTAAAAATTATCTACATCTTTTAATTAGCTGTTTTTTTTAAAAAAAATGATCTATTTAGCCCATATGCTGTTGTTTTTGTAAAAAATGTAAACGGGCAACTCTCTAGTTTATATTTGCAGAGACCTATTGCCCTTATACTTATATAAACCATGTTAATCCTTTGAAGTACACGAACAACATTTTTAAACTTTTACCATAATCCAAGCTACGTCACGTCATAAACTGAAAGTTAAAAACAAACCTGTTGACAATCTGCAGTATTGCTCGGGTGTTAACGAAAAACACATCCTGTTCCGCCTTGTTGGTTAACGTGGCCGCGTAAGAGTCGATATAACGACGAATTCTCGACCCAGGGAATTGTGACATCATAGAGGTAATATTTGATGCGTAACTCGACATTTCCCGTCGAATAAATTGCTCCATTTTTGCCGGTAGTCTCCCTGATTGATTGGTCATGACCTCCTGTTAAACAGCGCGAGGTTACTTTGGGTCATATTTTCACGGGTAATGGAAATGTGAGCAGGTCAAACGCGAACAGAGGTGGTAATTTTGGCTGAGATATTATATTACATATGACTATAACGTATCATCTTACATACATACAGGTCACGAAATCGTGGAAAGGGTTACTCTGTGTAGAACTGTTACCCACCAGCCGCGTCTGGCGCGACTATAGCGTTAAGATAACCTAAGGTTACTCTGGGTCGCGAGCAACCGCACTTCAAAACGAAAGGTTAACCTAGGACGTAATTCAAAGACAACGAAATCGACTCCGACGCTTTTGTGTATTGTTTTCCTGTTCATTATAAACGAGGTTGGACGATATTGACTAAACTTCAACACGGAAATAGCATCGGCATAAGTAGGATTAACGTTAGCGCAGTTACAGAACGGACAATTGGACGCCAGTCTAACCTGCAGTTCCAACAGAGGCAAGGAGGGATCTTTCAATGCGTTGATGAGCGTGTTGACAGTTTCCTTCATTTTGTCAAGGAAAATATCATCGGGGTGACAAAGTCCTTTCATGATACACATCAGCCGTTTATGTACGACAGCAAACACCTGCACAGATATGTTGTTGTTGTTGTTGTTTGCCACGTACCGATATAATAACAACACAGCAATTTCCAAAGTGGTTCCACACAATATAAAAGGGCTTCATTTGCTATCCGGTTGCAAAGTCCAATAAAAAAATACCGCCAATTCAGGTGAAAAAAGTTTGGTTGGTCCTTCTGGGGGTTCATGTCAACTTGAGTAACCTTGCAGTATTCCCCGGACAAAAAAATTCGAAAAACACTGTGACAACGTCTTTGGAGTTACGTCAATATTTTTTTTGTTTGTTTCAGCTACGTTGTGTGGATGCATTAATTGTGACGGGACAATAGGATGAACAAGACACGACGATACGAGACAAACAGTGTAAAAAAAACGTATAAGTTGCAAAGTCTACCACACCTTGTTGCACTTCTCAGTTTCTGCAAGATCGTCGTTCGCCTCGAATTTATCGAGCTCGCCTTCAAAGCGTGTGGCGCACTTTATGCAGCTTGCATCGTCCGGCTCAAGTCTGTTCAACATTTCAAATTTCATTAATTCCATAAAATTAGACATACATGGTATTGAACTATAGGCTTTATATTTCAAAATTGTGGATCGACACGATCCCATATGTTCAAAATTATGTGACTGAGAAGTTTTTCATAACGCACCTCGCTACGATAGAACCAGATTCCAACACCGCTCCAGCTCTTTTGACGTAATGAACAGTCCCACTTTCCGACACAGTAAGGGACATCACCATCTTCATCACTTCTATTTCGGCGTAAGTTTGGCCTGCAAATATTCCCATTGGTTAAGACAATATTCAAACCAATGACCATTAACAACATGTGTCACGTTTTCAAGCTATTAGAGGTTCAAAAAACTTTAGCCAAAGACTAAATACCACGAAAAAATATTGCAGTATTTTGCATTTCACCCACGTTTTTGTAACTTTTTTACCAATAAACTTACTTGCAAATACATGAGCACCGTCAGCCACCACAAAATTAATAAGTTTGCCGGCGGAGGGCGCTCGCAGCATGGAAGGGTCGTTTTCTTTCTCGAATTCGCAAGTCTGATTGTTGATCGTGACGCGAAACCTGTAATAGAACGACAAATAATGGGTAAGGAACGTAAGCTGATACAAAAGCTTGCGTATGGACTGCGCAATGTGACAATGAATAGGGGTGGGTGTGAAAGAGGGGTTTTGAGAGTAAGGAGAATTATTCTGTTCCATGGTCGTTTGGCTTAAGATATGGGAACAACATTTATAAAGTACGGTCTTATTACACACACGACATGCGACCTCTTGTAAAAGTATTTGTATTTGATAGTTCTATGTAGTTTTGTCCTATGCTGTATAGCATTTTAAAAACGTTCCTTGAGAAATTGAATCCAACAGGTGGGTGGTGAAATGCCATTTCCTGTATTGCGAAACGTGTTTTGCAAATTCTTGGATATCGTTACTGGAGTTGGTGCAACAAGCGAAAGCGGAAGCGTAAAGCGATTGACAAGAGTGTGACCCAAGGGACATCCCTTTGCTGACAAGGGACATCTCATTAACCCAAGCGGCAGACGTTTACAAACACTTCCCTATTCCAGTCGCAACTCTAACTTCCAAAATCATGCGTATAAACCAAAGAAAAGGATTGGGGCGGTTTCCTAACAAGACTGGCATGGAACGTTTGAACAATAAACTGGTGGTAATTTTTTGGGATTTTGATACAGACTAAATGATATTGACTATCGTAATCAGTTACAATCCCACCTATAACACTTTATTCTATATTTAGGAAAGTAATGGAAGTAACTTACTTGTCAACCTCCTCTTTCAGGTATGTGGTGCGACTGATTCCGTCCAATGAGAGCAGGAGGCCGCCGTCGGTTAACCTGGGCGTTTGCAACACAGTAATTTTGCCGCCACTTTTTTTGCCCAGGGGCCTAACAGCCGAAATATTTTCAACATTTAATACCCGACATAGCTGGCGCGCTGCCAGGGAGATAAAATCCTTCAGTTCGGTCGAGTGCGACCGACATATTGTTAGGCATAGGGTTTGTGTTGACTACGACGAGCGATAAACACGAGGAAAGAAGCCGACATTGCGAATCTTCACGGAGTGGGAACACGACCGAAATAATCGAGAATTTAAAGTTACAAACTACACACAATCGTGACAATGATCCATCAAGATCGTTACAGATTTAATTAAGTTCTATTATCAATAAAGTCAAGATTGAAACGCATTAGTTTTTATTCCCAGTAAAGTAATTACTCACTGGTTCAGAATACGTTCAAAATATCAAATGTTATTATCAATTGTAGTTCAGAATAGGTACGAAATATTAAATGCTATTAATATCATTTATACAAGCAAACCACACAAGTAAAGGCACCTGTAAACGTCCACTTCCATATTCCAGTCGTTGCACTTAATGTAGTACCCGGTCTCTGAAGCCTTGGTAACTTCTAGTACGTATTTCACACCCTCCGATATCAATTCGACTGTTTCTCTCGTTTTAAGACTCGTAGGTGTGAGGACTTGGCCTCTGTGTTTAGAATAAATACACCTGATGTTGACGTACGGTGAAAAAAAAACTTCCACAAGGTCGTTTCAAGCAAAAACATGACCCGCAAAACTTTCGTTTTTTATCAACTTAAATGACCTTGCAAGGTTCCGCGGACAAAAAAGTTTTGGAAACACTGGCTTGTGGGGACGTGATTTACAAGCCATAGATTGTCGCCGCTCGCATAAAACCAGCATGTCGTTTACCATTAGTGATATCAATTAACAGTGGGGTGTGACGCCATTGACAACCGGCAATCATGATTTCGAATGGAGCAGTTTTGAAATGACGAATCTTTCGAATCGGTACATTGGTTGATTAATTTATCTCGACGTGCGGATACAGCGTAACATACTGCTATCATTCTCTTTCTGTTATCATTATCAATTAAGTAATGTTGATCGAATAATTAAAAAAGCATTGTGGACCCTAAGTATAGTTTTGAACAAGATTGACCAAAACTGTTGATATGCCCTTAACGCAGTAGGTGAATAAGTTCAAAACACTTTCACGTTAAAGTTAGCTGGTTTATTAAAAACATGTGGAGCAATGTGGAGCCAATAATGTAAATTGTGTATAAGCTGCAGACAGATGGCCGCTGTTCCGACCTGTGACCATCTGTCTGTAGCTTATACACATTAGAAAAATGATTTAGTAAAAGTGTATAATTGGACCAGGTACCTTTCCAGCGAACTTGTGTAGAAATCGAATCGTGCTTGATACTTGGAGTCAGCAATATGAAGTGCCGTGCAAACCAATCCAATCGTTGTACAAGGTCTTTCCGACTAAAGACATATTTAAAAATAAACCTCCGGTGGCACCTTTGGACCCAGTCGCCCCCACGCCCGACGAGCAAATTGGGCACATAAATAAACTCAATCCAATCAGCGAAAACAAATTTACCCGGCAAACATTTGCTCGATGATTGTTTGCCGGAGATGCAACCGCATGGCGACATGCAGCGACTTTTTTACGAAATCGGTGAACTTTGGAATTAAACACAACTAACTTCCAACCTCAGCGACGGGTTTCGGATCACAATTCCAATAAATTTGCCTTGGTTTTCGGTACACCAAGGATTTTCAGCTCAAATCGAAATGAAACGCTACTGTGTTCGCTACTGTGTTTACCTTAAGCGCATTTAGGCAAATGGGGCCGAATGAAGGCCGTCTACGACGATGCTTTACGAGAAAAGCACAACAAGGTTTTTTTCGGTTAAAGGACGACAAGCGACTGTTGTATTCTTCGGGAAATTCATAGTTTTCCAAAACAACTCTGACAGCCAAGGGCGTGTTTTCCCTTCGGGTTTCAGTTTTGACGAAACACAACAACACCAAACTAATTACCCCAGGCACGAATTACAAAAAAACAAAGAAAATTACCATACCAAAAACAGGCCATTGTCGCATAACAATAACAATAAGCGGGAGGTTTCCCCTACATATTGCGCGACAATGTAACATGACCCCAGGAAATTCCATCCATCCAGTCATGCCACATTCTCATTACGCATTTATGTACCTTCACTTTCTCAGCGATAAGCAGGTCTAGCCAAGCTGTGTCGATCTGGTTTTGCTGGAAACACTGATCTTCCAACAGTCGTCCCAGGTATTCCACAGTGGTGCGGAAATCGCCGCGAATCGACAATTCCTTCAACGCCATCACCATGTTACTGCAGAAAAAAATGAACATAATTATTTTTAAAAATAGGGAATGTCTTGTTTTTACGCCCGAATGTAAAACTACATACGTTCGAAGCTTACAATAGTAAAAAAACATGATTTTTGTGATTTTGATAGAAATTAATTGTGATTTAAATCTATAAGAAAATTTAAACAATTTTTTTTTTATCACACAGATTTAATAAATGCAATTGTGCATAAAAACTACATCCTGTCATCACTACTTCATTTATACCTCGCGTATTTCCGACAAGGAGAAAATAAACGCGTTGTCCGCATTCGCAAAAGAAATTCTTCACAGTGAATAACAGATTTAAGTAAATACTCACGAAATAGCGTATTCTCTATTTTCCCCCCAGGCGAAGCAGTGACCGAACTGTGAGTCGGCATATTCGTGCAAACCGCCGGCTGCCCCAACACTAAAGTAGCCCCACACATTCTTACTGCTTCGGAAGTTCAACTCCTGCACTGTACCTGTTTAAAAAAACTCGGATATATGTTTGTTGTAGATGTACCTTTAGTTTTACGCAAAGTTGTCATGGCCGTGTCATATGCACTTTAACGATTGTAAAGCGAAAGCTATTGTGCTTCGGTGTGCTCGCTAGTTTTACAAGGAAACGGTTTACTTTGGATTTACGATAAATTTTAAGGAGGAAAAACAGTGGATTTGAATGCAAGTTCGCGTGAGGCAACACTATCCAACTTTAAAACTTTGGCTGTGTTTATAAGAACTTGTATACCTTTTTTGCCATCTTACAAAAGTATTGCTTAAAAGTAAAGCGTTGGTAAGGTATAACCGAACGTCACCTCAACACAAACCGTGCTTGAAAACATACACGGGCTCTCAACAAAACAACAACATCCCACGAAATTAACTGACAACGCGACTCTCGCACGTTTAGGTATGTGTAAAGTTGCAAGTGTAAAGATTCTAACCTGCGCTGGGTTTGAATCCTTCGTCTGGATTTTCGCTTGTGATACGAGCGGCAATAACATGACCGTGGGGTTCCGGTTTGTTCGGTGGTCTGCGATTGAAAGGAAATTAAAATGCAATAAAAAACCTTGGGAGGTTTGCTGGCACTTTTTGTGCTAAGTCAAAGCAAGACACAAAAAATCATAAACGGACATCCTTGCAAAATCGTAAGGACTTACAATACCATCAAAACTAATATACTAACAAGAACATTTGTGCATAAAACAACTTCCAAAGCACACCAGCCTAGCCCACAAAGAAAACAGTTGATCCACAATACTTACGCAACAAAATCTATGGGGCTGTCGCTTGCAGGGTCCTCATTGTACAATATGCGAATTTCACGGATGCGGTGGAGAGGTATTCCCATGGCAACCTGCAGCTGTGCAGCAGGAAGATTCACATCCGCAACCATTTCTGTGCAAGGATGCTCAACCTACACATGCATTAGTTTTAAAAATGTATGCATTGCGTATGTGTGGAATTTCTGAACGTTTTGCAAAGTATGAGAAATATGTCATGTAAACAACACACATAGAGAAATGGAGGTGTTATTTAACATGTTAATAATTAATAGCCCCTGACCAATGCTAATTGAATTCATGGCCAGCAGAGCCAAACACTTTGTGCTATTCAGAGTCAAAGCTTTTACAGTTGGTGTTCAATAATTAATCAGGTATAAGCTCAAAAACATGTACGTACCTGCAGTCTAGGGTTGAGTTCAAGAAATGAGTAGTTGCCATCTTCACTGTAGAGATATTCCACAGTTCCAGCACTCACATATCCAACCATCTTTGCAAGTGTGACAGCATCCTGTATTATGCAAAATTAGCTATTAACACTGTCTACAAATCAGCCACAATTGTGTGAAGCCAGGCTATACTGGCATGTTCATGGTGTACTGCACCAAAGACACAGTATCAACATTAAAAAAAAGGTGAAAAGAATTGAAAAACTGATTTGATTAGATATGTTAACAGACCTGTTCCATTTTTGCCCAAACTTCTTTACCAGCCACAGTGGTAGGAGCTTCTTCAATGATTTTCTGATGTCTCCGTTGTATAGAGCAATCTCTCCCAAACAGAGATATGGCGTTTCCGTATTGATCGGCTAAGATCTGCACCTCCAAATGTCTTGACCTTTAATAAGAAACCATTGTATTGGATTTTGTTGATAAGTGTATTTGACCATGTTCGTAACATGCAGTGAAATAATAACATACTGTGTAGCCAGTTTCATAACAAAGATGGGTGAGCCGGCCACTTCAGCCTGTACTTGTCTAAAGGCTGCTGGAAAGTCCTCTGGACAAGTGACCTTTCGAATTCCCTTGCCTCCCCCACCCTCTGATGCTTTAATCATCACTGGATAACCAATTTTCGATGCAGCCTGCAAAGCAATTCAGCATACAATATCACAAAGCTGATAAAAGGGTGCTTTTAGAGCAATAATGACAACAAAACATGTCTGTCAAAAAAGTATTACGTTTTCATTAATATTTTAGTCTTGAATAGATTTTAAAAATGGAACAAGGGCAAATACATGGTTTGTTTGCTTTACAAACAATTTTTATATTGCTTTCGCCTTCCACCAATAACAAAAATCAATTAAACAAACAACATCAGGTATTACCTTCATGGCAGCTTCAACATTTTCAACACAGCCTTGTGCATACAAATCATCTGGTACACTCAGAACACATATATTAAGGCTGTTTGAACTGCTTGATTCCGATCCACTGTCATCTGCATTTGTCAAACTACCATTGCTTGTACTGCTGGCAATGGATAAACCAGAGCCACTCCAAGGCAAAGTTGGAACACCGGCAGTTTGTGCCACAATCGAGGAGGCAATTTTGTCACCTAAAAGTAAGTAAGTATGTTTGTTAATTGTCAAAGAAGCCTAAATTGTATTTTTTTGAAACTTTACATAAGCTACAAACAATAGGTTAGGCTTTGATTGCCAAGTAAGGACCTGTGCAGGGACTGAACCTTCCTTGTTGTGTAATAACATGAAACACTTCTGTGTTAGCTACAAACATGTTAAAATATTTAAATACCTAAAGCCCACATGGCAGATGCTGAAGGCCCAAGAAAGGCGATGTTCAGTTTACTTAATTTCTCAGGTAATTTTGGGTTCTCGCTTGCATGCCCCCATCCAGCCCATACTCCCTGCAACATAAAAAATATTTGAAAATATAACAGTGCTTCTTTTGGAAAAATGGATGTGTGTACATATGGTTGGCCGGGTTATACCAGCCACGCCGATTCTATATTTTGATGCATGAACTATTTTATCGAGCAACAACCATGATTTCCTGTTACTGTAGTTGCAGTATTTTAAGGTTACTATGGGTCATTTGTCAGACACTCAGCAGAGTAACTATGTGTCATGAGTGACCTAAAATCATTTGCATTGAAACCTTCATCATTGGCAGAGCTACAAGAGAGAAACTCTTTAAATAAAAGCTTGACTTACTTGGACATTAGTTCTTATTGCTAAATCAATAATTAGGTCAACGTTGGCATAGTTGTTGTTATTTGCTCCTCCTGGTACATGAACATAGCTATCTGCCATCTTGATGTACTCTGCATTGGCATTGAGATCCTCTGGTGTCACCATGGCAACAAAGTGTATGGCTTTTTCGTTGCGGAACATCTCGTAGGCCCATCTTCTTATGGAGCGCATGCATTTCACTGCAGCAATGCCATTGTTGGCTATCAAAACCTGTTGGTGAAAAATATTATAAGGAAAGGGAAATTACAAATTGTTCTGTTGCCACACAAAGTGGTACCTTTTCTATTGACTTTTTACCCCCCAAAATTTTGACAAGTTCTGGAACAGTCGCAGCAACACACCGACCAAACTTCTTGCTGCTGAACTGTTTCCGCATTTGATTTTTGTTTCCGGTAGTGTTGGAACTTGCCGTTGATGAACTTTTGCCGTTGGAATGAGAATTGGTTCCACCTCTGAAAAGCAAATAACTTTGTTGTCATGTCTATGAAAATCACAAAGTGCATTGTATTGCAACAGAAAACATACAACAAATATTATAATTTCAAACAACAGCTGATTAAGAACAAACACTTCATTTCTGCCTGATAAGCATATTTTCAATTGACCCTGTTTTGCAGTTAGTGCAAAGTGCACTCAACAAAGGTCAACACAAGTGCAGTTATAAACTATCCATACACAGTTTTTAGGTAGCCTTAGGCGCTGCTGCATTCTGCACAGGTCTAAAGTACAATCTTAAGTTTAGGTGGCAACAAACAAACACGCAACCAAGCCTGAAGGCAAACAGAAGTCGGAGATTTTCCATGGGGTTGGTTTTGTGTGCAAGCCCGTGTGCTGCAACCCCCCGAGGCTTTTTAAAGGATCTTTTTTCGTGTCTGTGTCAGGGCAATTTACAAACCACATGATAAACATGAAAAGACTAACTTGTGTCAAATAAAATATTTGCTTGCTTGCAAAGCAAGTCTTGCATACAAATGAACCATTTCAAAGGTAACCTTACCAACAACATACACAAACGCTGATGTAAATCAGTATAGCATCAACAACAACAACAACATAAATAAACCCACTGCTTGTTGTCATCGCCGCCATCCTGGGTAACCGCGTCAGTGACGACATCGCATTCATCAAGTTCGTCGATGGAATCCATTGGTAACGGCCACGTGATCTGGCGACGAACGCCATTGACGCGACGGGCAAAAAACGAACGTTTTCGAAGTCGTTTTGACAGCGTAAGGTCTGTGTAACGTTTCCCACAAGTTGCGCATTTGTAGAACTGCGACTTGCGCTCGGCCTCCAACTGCCTCTCGGAGATGTCTGGCCAGGACCTGCTTCGTTTCACATGGTTCCTATCGCAAGATTTCTTCACTGGTTCTAAGGGAGAACCGCAACGAAGGCACTTGTAGCGTTTACGCTGTTTGCACTTTTTTATGTAACCAGTCAGCCCAGACCACGGGTTGTCCTCTTGGTCTTGAGCACTCTCCGCGTCACCACTCGAAGGAAGCGCCTGGATCTTTACTTCCGGTATCGCAGGGGAGCAAACCGTGCTTTCTCCTGGCTGCGTGTGCTGTGCAGCATTGCCGAAAGTGGCGCTGGTAATTTTGCTGAAATCAGTGCGCAAGTCGACGCTGGTGCCGCGGCTACGAATTGTATCGCCATTTGCCATATGGTTGAATTGGGACAACATGGAGGCGGCGGCGCTTGTATCAAACCGACACACTTGGCGACCGTTGAAGAACTCCCTCTCCGCATCATTGAGGACAAACAACGAAAACGGAATCGCGTGGCATTCTGGTAAAACCGAAGCCGTCATTGTTCCTGATCTTGGTGTCTTGGGTTGGAAGCAAGCGTTGTTGTTAAACCATTTTCCCTTGCTCAGCTACAATAATGTTCTGTATTATATAGGTTTTACTGCGACAAAGCAGGACATGCGTTAGCTCTAACAATACAGATGCCGTTTTTAGTGTCAGACAATGCAACGAAAAAGGGGGCAACGTAGCCTGACGTGGTGTCACGCCACGCTTAAGCTGAGGCAACAACAACGTAACTTAGGCACGAATTACCGCAATATTGCAAAATACGTTTAACATACGATCTCGCTTTGACGTCACGGATTTTTAACCAACTTACACCATCCGTTTTTACTCCACGAGTATTCAGGTTGATATTACACTCAAGCAAAACAAAACTCTTTAGAAAGAGTATTTCTGTCTCCAGGGACGGCGCCTTGCAGCGCAGTTGCAATAACAAACTTAGACTACCGTGGCGTCTAGATGCATAAGCATTAACTTCCAATTAGATTTTCAAATCTCAATGGCGCCCTGTTCAAATACAATGAGTCACAGAGGGCACGCGGGGCTGCGAAAACAACAAATAGCCTCTCTCGTAACTGTACCTTAGTGAGATAGACTCGGACACGCCATAGCAACCAAGTATCACGCGTTGAGCGCGTGGCATCATGTGAAAATGACAACGTTAACACGCCGAACCTATTTCTCATTTTAAACGGGTCGCGGCAGATGTAATTACGGCTCTTTCGTGAAACGGGTGAGTGTGACGCAAGTGTTGCGTGTGCGCAGCCCTAGCCAGCATCGCCAAACCGCCCAAGTAACGCGCACTGTCTGACAACACAACAACGTATCTATGTACGTTAACCAATTTATGACATAAACAAAATAGCATCTTTCATAATGAGGTCGACGATGCAAATGTATCAATACAACGAATCCCCGTTGCCAAAATACGCTTACACATTCGCATTGCATCATAAAGCCAGCTTAATTTGTCACATTAACACGCTTTTTAAAATTAGGCCAAACAAAAGTTTGGTACAAACCTAAACTCTGCTGATTTTAAACGAGAGTCCTATTTCAATTGTCGCAAATTGATATTAAACATAGACAATTTCCTAACAGAATCACACACCTATATATCTCTGTCAAAATAGGCCAAACAACCACATATGACCCCGAGCGTTCACTTGGTAAATGCGGTCGTCGGTGGGACGCTTAACCTAAGCTAGGTGTAAAAAGCGGATCACTGGAGCGTGCAAAACTGAGCCCAAGGCCACAAAAAAGAAAAACAAGTCGGCAGCATCGCCATTGGTGGACGTTGCTACTGCTCTTAAAAGTCGCACATTTGGGCGGTAAAGTGAACCTAATATTAAGAGAAAATAAACATTGAGATATGTTTCAATTACACTACCCCACGTTCATTTTTAAAATATACCAGGTGACTAGACTATTAGCGGGCAGAAAAAAACACAATGAACGTTACTGAAAAATAAACTCGTGAGGTTACGGTTGAACACCAAGACTTTGGCTTTATTCATTTAACGGCATACTAACCCCGCATTACACTTCTTATTATTACGTCATGAAGACGAGACATAAACAAATGGCAGTAGGAAATGGAAATTGGTTAACAACACCTTCGACCCCAACCATCTTCTATCCTAAGCAAACACATGACACGTTTTTTACAACTCCTGTCGTTTCACCTGCCCGTGGAACAGCGACTTCTTTTTTTCCCTCAAGATTTCTTCTCCAAATTAGCACTGATGCTGCACCGCAGCATAGACAGGAAACTGAAACTAATGGTAACAGATATCTGCAATAACATTGCAGGTTTAACCCAAAGTAACCTGTATACTCAGCCGGCAGTTACATAAACGGTTTGCAGAGTACCCCAGCGCTATGCCCTCACTATCGCCATCATCACCACTATCATTGTATTGCCCTTTTTTTCTTACGCCGCGCTTAGTCAACGGCCGCACACTGCAGTTCATATGACCTGTAGTAAACCCAGTCGCGTGGTCGTCACGGTTGGGCGCGTACGCCTAATAAACTGCAGTTACCTTAGTTGAGGCGATGGAGAGGTGACCACTAACGTTCGATAATTGCAATTATTTTGATTGTCTCCTTCACAAAGACGTTCTCTCATCAATTTCTTTTATGAAACAATTGCAAATTGTTTGGCAAAACTGCTGGTTGATTATGCAAGATTCGCGTAAACCATGTTCACTGGTTTATCGACGTTCATCGGATATTTTTTCCAACACATTCAAGACGCTGTATTCGACTGGATAGTTGGGGCAGCGGATAGTCAGGTGATTTTAACGCACGCTGGCGAAGAACTTGGTTGTCATATAACGACGGAGACAGAAATACCTTCGTGAAACGGTAAGTTCTGACCATCTATGAAAACCCATGATCACGAGATTCAAGGGGGTGTGGCCTTCGAGTCCTTCAGCAAACATCTCCATGTCACAGGAGAAATGTTTATTTGTGCTACATCCGTCGAAAGTACTTTGACGAGAAATTGGCTTGTACTCAAGGACGTTACAACTGCGTGAGGTTGTCAAGGTCTTTACTCGCACGGAAAAGAACTTTTGGTAAAAGTATTGAAACATGGGAGACAAACATCAGGTTCTGGAGATCTATGGTTTCATAGTGAGGTCAGGTAAGTGTCGACTTATTTCTGTACAGTTTACCCTTTTGCTTGCAAACGTTCCCAACTCTTATCACAGATTAGCAAAAAAGCAAACTAGGCTATCGTTCCGTCGTGTTGATTTCGTGGTCATTGTCGCACTTTGAACAGTATGACGTAACCAAGGTCCAGATGGGAGGATGCAGACGATCAACATTGAACAACAGGTTGGGGCTACAGACGATCGCGCGATATTTGAACGACGCCACGCCAGACAATGTGGTTCGACGAACTGGTCAGACATATGTGCTACTGTGATTTTTGCTTGAATGAACTACTATGCTGGGAAGGTCGCCAAATGATGGAGGTTACTCTGGGACAAACACGTGAGCCGGTCGGCAGAGCCCCGCCAATGGCACGAGTGTCAAAATATCTTCAATTTCAACGGAACTAACTCAAACGAACGCCGACTCTCTAGCGCCCTTGCGCGACAATAAAACATTTTCTTTCAGGTTGAACGAACCAAAAATCTTGACAAAACTTCCGCAAACAATGGATTTCCGCAAACCTTTTACAATACTAGTCAGAACTTCCCGTTTCCTTGCATTGAAAAACCAAGCGCTACTAGTTACTCCTGAGGAAATACTGCAGATCACATTGTGTAAGTCTCTGATGAAATTCTACTATTTTTGTCACCTGTATGGCTTGGTTTGTGAAAAAAAAGATGCACTGGATAAAAAACACAATGTCACAAATCTAATTTTTACTGAATAGTGATTTCATGAGTTTTGTTCTAGAAATACACTTCATATTAGAGTGTCCATTGTTACAGCATTAAAGAACTCATAACTTCATTAATCTGAACTACTACTTGGTCAACCATGTCCTGTTCTCACAGTAAACAGAAAAAGTTCACCAAACATAGTGATTAAGGTCTGACCAGATACTGCCTGGCCAGTATGATAGACCAGAATGTACATTTTGAGAGCAGGCAATTGTCTTTGCAAAAAACAGGAAATAATGAAAACTGATACTTTGTTTTTCCAGAAAAACAAGGAATAGAGATAGTGTGGCACGACTCACTAGTGTAATGACTCGTATATTGTATATTTTCAAACAAAAGATGCAGGCTATTACATCAATGTGACAACAAACTACTCCCATTTTTTTATTTTATAACATTTTTTATTATCCATTGCACTTTTTAAAAAATTTGCCATTTTAAAGTTTGGTCTCACATATACTATATGTATACAAATATCACATACAAAACCTACCACGACAAGGTTAGGTTTGAAATGTGATAAAAGACAAAAAGTTTTACCTTTTCTTGTAGTTCGAATTCTTTTTGGAAGATTGAGCACTTTTTCCGCTGCTCTTTTCATCTTTTTCCTCCTGTTGATTGTCAGATTCATCGGAAGGAGTCGATGACCCAGATCCCAACGAACCAACATGAAACATCACCTTTTGGCTTGGATCCATTGTAAAGCCTTTTTAATATATTTTAATATAATACTAACTGCAACAGAGAAATTATTTGTCCATTGTCACAGATCAGAAACTTTTATTTAATGACCCCCATCCAACGTCATAATTTTATATCACAATGCACAACATACATAATTTACTATACTGTTTTATAAACCATTGGTTCTCAACCTTTTTGTCCTGGTCGATCCCTTTCAACGACCTCAGATTAGAACCCAACAGGGACCCCTGGTTGAGTACCACTGTTATTAAGTGTGTGTACTTTTGTTGCAAAATTGGAGTGATGAAAATGTGACTACATGTTATGCATTTGGAAACTAATTTACAAAAAGTTTAACGGAACATTCACACTGTTGCAGGTGGATTAACAGAAGAATGTACAAAAACTAAGCAAAACTTCTTTCAAAAACAAATTTATCACTTGAAGTCAATCTCGATGTTAATAAATGACTTTTGCTATTTCCAAAACTGGCTTTATTAATTTTACCACAATTATTGTAACAATGTTATCATTTGTTAACAACTCATAGAGTTATATTTTTGTTGCAGTACGAAAGCAACACAGGCTACCAACAAGGTAGTAGGGATTATAGCCCATTCATGGTTCCGACTTCGGGTCAATAATACAACTGATGTCACAATGCTGCAGGTAAAGATTGATGGAAAATGCATTGGTTTAGATCAAATTATAAACCTGTTTTTATATTTCTCTTTTAAGGTAGGCTAACTTTAGAAAGTTCTGCAAAAGATTATTAAATTTACGAAATTTTCCGAACTTAATTTTACACACTGACAATAAACATAACAGATAAGCTTTAGTGTCCTTCTGCTGTCAGTTTCAACATGATTAAGACTTATTCTGACATCGTAAAAACGCACACAACAGCCAAGTTGCGTAATATACTTCTTCGACAGTTTCTGCATTGGCTAAAAGTAAAATTTTTCCCAGAAAAGAGTTTGGGACTGCGCTACACGCGGTTTAGTAAATAAATCCTATCTAAACCAATGGCATTTATAGCCAATCTTTGCCTACTGCATTGTGACGTCAGACCCATTGTTAACGAGAAGTCCGATTGTCCGAACGATGAATGCTTTGGAAACTGCCCTTCATCCTGTCACTTGACTTCGTAAAGTTTCCCCAGGGCCTGGCAATACAAAAAAATCTGTCATAAGTTTTGTGTCAGTTTTCCCTTCTACTTTAAAAAAAATAATACTTTAATAAAACTAGCTAATTCGTCCTCCAACTGACCTACTCTTGCGCGTGGTAATAAAAAATTAATCAGGATATTTAAGTGGGGACATTCCCTATGTGTGCCAAACAAATACCATGACTTTGCACTTTTTTCAATGATTTTTGGGAAATAAAATTTAAACAATCATTTAGCAGCACTTGCGCAGACGTTTTCTCTTTCATTATATTTTTAATGTAATGCAAGGTGTTTTGTTTTTCTTTTTACATTACCCGTATTCTTTTCATAATAATACTCATCGTATTTAATTCAAACTTTATGACAACGTTACATACCGCGGTACTCTTTACGAAAATGAATGATGTATAGGACTTGTTTTTTTAATCTGTGTGTTTTACATGCATTTTGAAAGTAATTGTGTAAAAATGACTTTTCCGCTTGTTGTGACGAAATTTTTGAAAAGGACAAATCAAATCAAATCAAAATCAAATCATGTTTATTTTGCGAGAAAAGCAACTACGCGACGAACAATATACAAGAAAATGAAATGGCATGGGCACCGATAAAACCATAAAGGTTATCGAGTCAGGCACCCGACAAAGAGTCGTTTCCTAACTAAACTGAGACCAAGGCTGCAAACACGAAATATATCAAAGCAGTTATACTCCATGATCGCAAAAAAAACACAATTACAAAACTGTGACGTAACATCCGTATTTCTCTACCGCTGCTATTGTTTAGTTTCTTTCAAGTCGCAATGTGTGAAGTAGATTGCGTAAATAATGTTTATTAGGAGCATCGTTGGGTCATCAAACTGATTTGCCTATGCGATGATATTTTGATCAAAAGGTTGTGTGATGTACAGTGGAACTCGGCAAATCCGGTGTCGATTTGTCCAAAAAATTAGCCGGAAATAGGTAAACTCCGGAAGGTAATACGTGTTACTTTGACGCACTTATCCAAAAGAATTTTGCGATAAACGTGACAATTCACTGTGATGTCATAAGCGCAGCAATAATGTCGGTCAGTGTAGGAAGCCTAACCTGATTTTTTTAGGCCATTTCAGGGAGATAGGAATAATCGACGCCTGTGTTTTGTGCAACTAAACATTTACAATAAGAAAGTAGTTTAAATAAATCAACATAATTTGGATAATATGATTTATAACGTGCATCAACAGACAAAACTACATTGTCAAACATGCAATTTCAAACTAGTTATTTAAAACTGGCTATTTTGCTTGTTGTGTCATATTCACTATGCAGTGGATACAAGATCGTTAGAAACGATAAATATGTGTATCCGAAGCTGCTGTTGTTTGAGCAAAAGGTGAGGTTCTTCTAAGCTGTGCAAAAGATAAAAAACGTTGTGCAAAAATTGTATTGATAATCTGCAAAAATAAATATATATTTGTTATATATATTTATTTTATACATGCATTGCAAAATACGAACGGTGATTCCTTGCTTGCGCAATTGCGTGACGCTATGGAACACTCGATGCGAGTTTTTGCGGTAGTGCTTGTGCGTAGATTTATTGCTACTACTTTGAAAGAAAGGCTTGAATGTATTTGTAACCAAAAGGGATCAAATGTGGACTTACGTTATCAAGAAAACATAGGCCTACAAATTCGGTCCGGAACCCCCTGGATACGGTCCTTCTAAAATGCGCTCGTGCAACTATGTGAAGCTATGTGTCGCTATGTGCAACTATGTGAAGCTATGTGTCGCTATGTGCAACTATGTGAAGCTATGTGTCGCTATGTGCAACAATGTGGAGCTATGTGCAACTATGTGGAGCTATGTGGCGCTATGTGCAACTATGTGAAGCTATGTGTCGCTATGCGCAACTATGTGGAGCTATGTGCAACTATGTGAAGCTATGTGCAACTATGTGAAGCTATGTGTCGCTATGTGCAACTATGTGAAGCTATGTGTCGCTATGTGCAACAATGTGGAGCTATGTGCAACTATGTGGAGCTATGTGTCGCTATGTGCAACTATGTGAAGCTATGTGTCGCTATGCGCAACTATGTGGAGCTATGTGCAACTATGTGAAGCTATGTGTCGCTATGTGCAACTATGTGGAGCTATGTGCAACCATGTGGAGCTATGTGCAACTATATGAAGCTATGTGTCGCTATGTGCAACTATGTGAAGCTATGTGTCGCTACATGGAGCTATGTGCAACTTTGTGAAGCTATATGCAAGTATGTAGAGCTATGTGCCATAGGTCATCAAGGCTCACAAAGCTTAGACGCCCAAAGCAAGAAATATGATTGAATACTGCACGTTAAATCTTGGTTTTACTCTATACGTCACTGCGTTTTACATTTGGAATTATTGCTTTGAATTCCCTGTATACAAGAAAACAGTTTTAAACAGTTGCCCGCCCTCCGATCGTCCTTATACTTGCATGTGTGCGGCGCTTGGTAAAAAGTGTTTGGCGACCCCTGTTTTATGCAATATAGACCAGGTGTATATGTTGTTACTTTAACGTATATTTGCCTAGTTTTGTTAATGAACAGTAGTCTTTATTTTGGCATTGTCTTGTATTGTTCTCCTTAGCATTGTTATTGTGTCATCGCTGCAACAGTGTGTATTTGGTTATATCACGAACAAAAATTTGGTTACATCACGAACAAAAATTTGTTTCAATACTAGTGTTTGCAAGCTATTTTGCATGGAAAGGTGTATGGGGCTAATTGGCAATTGAGTAACCTTGGTGAAAGGCGGTTTATAAACGCATTGGAAGACATACCATAACCAAGGCGTACATAACGTTACTTTGACATATTTTCAATACTTTTCGCCTCATGGTTGTTTTGGATAATATGTTGCAGGTGGTTTGGGTCAATCACATAGCGACACATAGTTGCACTTAGTTACACATAGCTCCACATAGTTACACATAGCTCCACATATAGTCACACATAGCTCCACCTCCACATAGTTGCACATAGCTCCACATAGTTGCACATAGCTCCACGTAGCTCCACATAGCAACACATAGCTTCACATAGTTGCACATAACTCCACGTAGCTCCACATAGCGACACATAGTTGCACATAGCGGCACATAGTTGTATTTTTTAGAAATTTTAGAAGCACCCCCCTGGATACGCCTATGATTATTACAGAAAAATTATTTTCTGATCTGTTTGTCAAAACAATTCTTCACACAAATTGCTAACTTTCTGATCTGAATACATCCTAAAAATATTAATAATTGTGTATTTCAATAACATGAAAACAAAATTATTAACAATGGAATTTGTTTTGGTTTAGCTGGATCATTACAACCCAACCATTCAAACCACTTTTCAGCAGCGGTATTTTGTTTCTGATGAATATTTTGATGGGGATGGACCAATTTTCTTTTACCCAGGAAATGAAGGACCCATTGAAATGTTCATCAACAACACTGTATGAATATCTACTACTTCATAACAAAATTAAATGTTTTTGAAAATTACCACTTTTTAAAAGTTAGAAAACAGAACATAGTATATACAGTTATGTTGTGAATAACTACAATCAAAATTAAAAATCTTACTATTTAATTCAGACTACCACCTTATGCACAGAGTTTGTGTTTTATTATTTTATTAAAGCTTGCCTTCCATTATATATCATAAAATTTGCAGTTTTTTAGGGTTTTATGTGGGATATTGCACCTCTGTTTAAAGCTTTTGTCATTTTTGCTGAGCATCGATATTACGGAAAGTCAAAGCCAATGAAATTTGAGCATGTTACTCATGTAAGTAAAACATCAATTGCCAAAGGCATGGGGTTTATTTGCTTTCAACCGTGCAACTGGTTTTTGTAATATTTGCAATTTTAGAGCCAAGCCTCAAAATTTGCCCAACTGACTGTGGACCAAGCAATGGCGGATTATGCTGTGCTGTTGACACATATAAAATCTACTGTTGGCAATGGGATGAACCCTGTCATTGCATTTGGAGGATCTTATGGAGGCCAGTTGGCTGCTTGGATGAGAATTAAATATGGGCACTTGGTGGATGGGTGTGTGATAATCTATTGTGCCTAAAATTTTGGTGTTCATTGAGAAAAAACTACATAAAACTGATGATTTAATTGCTTTTCAGGGCCATCGCTGCATCAGCTCCTGTAAATTATTTTCCAGGGCATGTTAACTGTGAAGCGTTTAATGCCGTTGTTATGAAAGACTTTGCGAGGGTCACGAATGGAAAGCAGTGTGTCAACAACATCCGTAATGTGTGGAAAGTCATTCATTACACTGGCAAACAACCTAATGGCCTAAAGTAAGTTCAGTGTAATGCTTCATTTACAACAATAAAGTAAATTCATGTTTTTTAACCTGTCATTTGTAAATATCACATTAATAGTAATGGAACATTTATATTGAATTTTGGTTACAAACTTATGACAACCAAGGTTTGTTTAAATTATTTGAAACAAAGCACAGCAAAATTTAATTCAAATTTTGTCAAAACAAGGAGTGCAAAAATGAAATTTATTTTCAGAACAGTATCAGAAGCATTTCGTACATGTAAGCCATTGAAAAAAGCTTCAACATTGGTAGATTGGTTAGAGGACACATTCGGTAATATGGCTATGGTGGATTATCCATACCCAAACAATTTCCTTTATCCACTTCCTGGGCATCCAATAAACGTTGAGTACCAGACTTTACACACAATATGCATGTCAGACAATTAAGTGGTTCCCTTGCTACTGTAACCAACATGCTGTTTACTCATATGAACCAAATTTTTGAGTTTATTTAAAACGAACAATATGTTGCCCTACTTACACAAATTATACTAAAAAAACTTGCATTTAACCTTTTTACCCCTTGATTATAACATTGATAAATATGTTCTGTGTTTTCAGGTGTCTTGTCAAAACCTGGCCACCCCAAATCTTTCTGGCATAAAACTCATGCACGCAGTTTCAGATGCAGTTGGTGTGTTCTTCAACTATTCTGGCCAAGCTGAATGTTTTAATGTTAGTTTAATGACAAACCTATCAACTGAGTAAGTGTTTGTCTCACAAGCAAAATCACCTGTGAATACCTAATGTCTAAGTTCACAGGTGATTTCGCCATCCCAAAGTTTACACATGTACTGTTTCGGATGTTTTGTTTTAGGCTTATGGAATATCAGAAATGCTTTGATATGGTGATGCCATTTTGTGCAGATGGAGTGCATGACATGTTTACAAAAAAGAATTGGATTTTTAGGCACTTTTCAGCAAGTATGTAAATTCCCCCCTTCTGTAAAATTGCCTGATTTTAAATCGATTTTCCAAGATTGTCATAAAAAGTATGGGATTTCTCCACGAAAAAACTGGGCAATTACTAATTTTGGTGGAAGACATTTAAAATCAACAAGCAACATTGTTTTTTCGTAAGTAAGACCAACATTACCAAGTATCTTTTTTCATGGAGCATTTGTTCAAAAATTTAATTTAATGCAGCTCTTATCAAAATTTTAAATGTTCCTAAATATGTGCAGCCAGGTTTCATTAAACAACTGAAAGTTACAATAAAATATACAGAAATGGGGAACTTGACCCTTGGCAAGTGGGCGGTGTTCTCCATTCAGTGTCGGATACTGTTGTATCTATATACATAAAAGGTGGAGCTCATCACTTTGATTTAAGGCACAGCAACCCTAAGGACCCACAGTCTGTCATATTGGTATGTATTTACAATTGATGGCAAGCACCAAAAATACCTTCCAAAATATAAAGTCTGACATCATTCATCCAAACTCCTTTGTTTTTTCACATTGTTAAATAACTGCTGGGTGTGACAAAATTGTAAAATAATGGGGTCATTGCATGGAAAAAATCTGTTTCTTTTGTCAAAAGGCAGGTTTGTGGATGTTCAGGGTTAGAATTAACTAGGTCTTACTGTATGTTTGTTTCTTAACATTGAAAAAAGCATATGCCTTGCAGGCCAGAGAGTTTGAGGTGAAACATATACTAAAGTGGGTGAACGAAGCAAAGGCCAAGGTTTAAATTTTCTTTAAACATTGTTTGTCATATATATTACTACACACAACATTCCAACGTAACTACAGCATTCCTAATGGTTCATATTGCCTTAGAGATTGAAGTTTTAACGAACTAGGATGATCCGAGTGGTATAACATTGAATTTTATGATTTGTACTTTGTTTTAACAGCTTGCATAAGCAATAATTGAGAGTTTTTGTGCTGAACTGCATTTATCATTTTGGTTTAACATTTCTGTGATTGTTGAGTTTAAAAAAACCTGCTGTATCCCTGAACTGTACGCAATGCTGTAACTTTTCTTATATATCGGCAATAGTGTTAGCTGTAACCGTTGCAATAGTAGGGATTACAGGCATTGAAACTGCACTTTGTACCCTGTGACTTGTAGTAAAAGTGTCCCCTGAGCCTTGCAATACAAAAATTGTCAAACGTTTTCTGTGATATAATCCTCTTCGTGTATTTGCAATAAATGCCTCACAAGCTTAATAAAATAATACTTTATACTATCTAGCTAATCTGTCCTCCAACTGGGCTACTCTTGCGCGTGGTAATAAAAAATTAATCAGGAAATGTAAGTAGGGAGAATCCCTATGAGATCCATCAATTACCATGACTATACATTTTTTAAAAATGATTTCAAAAATTAAAAGTTAAACAATCATTTAGAAGTACTTCCTTTTTTCTCTTTTTAATATAATTACAAGATGTTTTTATTCTACTTTTCATCATCCATAATCTTTTCATGATTATACTCATCGTATCAATTTAAGGCATCAAACTTTATGACAACGTTATATACTGTACTCTTAATTGGGTTAAAATGACTTTTTCGCTTGTTATGCCGAAATTTTAAAAAGGACAAAGAGTCGTTTCCTAACTAAACTGAGCCCAAGGCTGCAAACACGAAAAATATCAAAGCAGTTATTCCATTGTCGAAAAAAACACAATCACAAAACTGTGACGTAACATTCGCATGGGGACTTCCCTACCGCGACAGCTGTTCAGTTGTTTTTTTGAAGTCGATGTGTGTGAAGTAGCGTCCGTGAATAACGTTTAAGGAACATCGTGGGATCATCATACCTATTTGCATAGTCGACGCTTTTTTCAAATTTCACGTTAGATCAATTATAATGGTCCAAAGGCTCTGTGGTGTGCAGTAGAAGTCGCAAGTCGGTAAATCGGGAGTCGAGGTACACTTCCGGATTGTTTGAAAGTTAAGACATCTCATGTTAACTTGGCACACTTGATCAAAAGCATATGGCGATAAACGTGACAATTTACCCTGTTGCCATAAGTCCAGCAGCGCAGCAATGGTGTATAGACAACCTATCTTGATTTTTTCTCAGGCTTATCAGGACATTTCAGGAAGGTAGGAAACGACGCATGTGCTTATTTGTGCAACTAGACATTTACAATAAGAAAGTAGTTTAAATAAATTAACATAATTATGCTGATATGATTTATAATGTGCATCCACAGACAACACTAGGACCTTGTCAAACATGCAATTTCAAATTATTTATTTAAAAGTGGCAATTTTGCTTGTGTCATATTTGCTATGCAGTGGATACAAGATCGTTAGTAACGATAAATATGTGTATCCCAAGCAGTTTTTGTTTGAGCAAAAGGTGAGATTCTAATGAGCTGTGCAAAATTAACTAAAGTATTATTGCAATAAAACTATTTCCCGATCTGCTCGTCAAAATTATCCTTCACGCAAATTACAAACCTTCTGCTCTTGTTATCTGAATACATCCTAAATATATCAATAATTGTGTGTACTAACAAAAGTGAAGGAATTTAACAATTTGTTTCATGTTTTAGCTGGATCATTACAACCCAACCATTCAAACCACTTTTCAGCAGCGGTATTTTGTTTCTGATGAATATTTTGATGGGGATGGACCAATTTTCTTTTACCCAGGAAATGAAGGCGCCATTGAAATGTTTATCAACAATACTGTATGTATATCTACTACTTCATAACAAAATTAAATGTTTTTGAAAATTACCAATTTTGAAAAGTTAGAAATCAGAACATAGTATATACATGTACATTGTGAATAACTAGAATCCAAATTAAAAATCTTACTAATTAATTTAGACTACCACCTTACAACGCATATCAGTTTGTGTTTTATTATTTTATTAAACCTCGCCTTCCATTATATGTCATAAAATATGCTTTTTTTAGGGTTTTATGTGGGATATTGCACCTCCGTTTAAAGCATTTATCATTTTTGCTGAGCATCGATATTACGGAAAGTCAAAGCCAATGGAATTTGGGCATGTTACTCATGTAAGTGAAACATCAATTGCCAAAAGGCAAGGGGTTTATTTGCTTTCAACCATGTAACTGTTTTTTGTAATATTTGCAATTTTAGAGCCAAGCCTCAAACTTTGCCCAACTGACTGTGGACCAAGCGATGGCAGATTATGCTGTGCTTTTGACACATATAAAATCTACTGTTGGCAATGGGAAGAACCCTGTCATTGCATTCGGAGGATCTTATGGAGGCATGCTGGCTGCGTGGATGAGAATTAAATATGGGCACTTGGTGGATGGGTGTGTGATAATCTATTGTGCCTAAAATTGTTATTCATTGAGAGAAACCTACATTTAAAAAAATATTAACTGATATTCAAACTATGAAGTCAAAATCAACAATTTTGAAGTGTTAAAATCAATTTGTATAAACTCTGATGTAAAATCAATTTAAATACTTTTTGTTGCAAGTCATAGGACTATAAGTTAAAGTTTCTAAACAAAACTGATGATTTAATTGCTTTACAGGGCCATCGCTGCATCAGCTCCAGTAAATTATTTTCCAGGGCATGTTAACTGTGAAGCGTTTAATGCCGTTGTCATGAAAGACTTTGCGAGGGTCACGAATGGAAAGCAGTGTGTCAATAACATCCGTAATGTGTGGAAAGTCATTTATGACACTGCCAAACAGCCTAATGGCCTAAAGTAAGTTTATGCTTCATTTACAACTGATTTACAACAAGACACTGAGTTATATTTACTTAAACCTGTAATCACTAAATATCACTATAAACTTGATATTGAATTTTGGTTACAAACTTTTGACAACTAATGTTTGTTTAAATTATTCAAAACAATGCACAGCAAACTTTGATTCAATTTAAATTTAGTCAAAATTTAGCCAAAGTGAAATTTATTTTCAGAACAGTATCAGAAGCATTTCGTACATGTAAGCCATTGAAAAAAGCTTCAACATTGGTAGATTGGTTGAAGGACACATTCGGTAATATGGCCATGGTGGATTATCCATACCCAAACAATTTCCTTAATCCACTTCCTGGGCATCCAATAAATGTTGAGTACCAGACTTTACACACAATATGCATGTCAGAAAAGTGGTTCTCATGCTATTGAAACCAACATGCTGTTTACTCGTATGAACCAAATTTTTGAGTTTATTTAAACCGAACAATATGTTTCGCTACTTACACAAATTATACGACCAAACCTTGCATTTAACCTTTTTACCCCTTGATTATAACATTGATAAATATGTGCTGTGTTTTCAGGTGTCTTGTCAAAACCTGGCCACCCCAAATCTTTCTGGCATAAAACTCATGCACGCAGTTTCAGATGCTGTAGGTGTGTTCTTCAACTATTCTGGCCAAGCTGAATGTTTTAATGTTAGTTCAACTGCAACGACGTCCCTATCAACTGAGTGAGCATTTGTCTTGTTTGTGTATTTTTGTTTTCAATTTAAGAAAAGTTTCACACATCAAACCATTCAAATCAGAATTATTATTCCACCATTATTATTTCTGAAAAGTGTGTTATGTGTTCGACAACAATATTGTGTCTACGTAATAAGCTCACTGTTAACCATTTTGGATGTTTGTTTTAGGCTTTGGGAATATCAGACATGCTTTGATATGGTGATGCCATTTTGTGCAGATGGGGTTCATGACATGTTTCCTAAAAAGAACTGGACTTTCGAGCACTTTTCAGCAAGTATGTAAATTTCTTGTTTTCAAAAAAAAAAAAATTTCAAATTTTTTTTTTGAGATTGTCATAAAAAATATGGGATTTTTCCACGAGAGAACTGGGCAATCACTAACTTTGGTGGAAGACATTTAAAATCAACGAGCAACATTGTTTTTTCGTAAGTATCATCAACATTCCCAAGTATCTTTTTTCATGTAGCATTTGTTCTAAAATTAAATTGAATGCAGCTATTTAACAAGCTTAATGTCAAAATTCAAATTTCCTTAAATATGTGCAGCCAGTTTTCATTAAATCTTTGAACAATTGCAATAATTTAAACAGAAATGGGGAACTTGACCCTTGGCAAGTGGGCGGTGTTCTCCATTCAGTGTCGGATACTGTTGTCTCTATATACATAAAAGGTGGAGCTCATCACTTTGATTTAAGGCACAGCAACCCTAAGGACCCACAGTCTGTCATACTGGTATGTATTTACAATTGATGACAAGCATCAAAAATACCTTCCAAAATATAAAGTCTGACATCGTTCATCCAAACTCCTTTGTTTTTTCACATTGTTAAATAACTGCTGGGTGTGACAAAATGGAAAAATAATGGGGTCATTGCATGGAAAAAAGTTTTTTGTCAAAAGGCAGGTTTATGGATGTTGGGGTTAGGAATAACTCTTACTGTAAGTTTGTTTCTTAACAATAATTAAAGCATACCTTGCAGGCCAGAGAGTTTGAGGTGAAACATATACTGAAGTGGGTGAACGAAGCAAACGCCAAGGTTTAAATTTTCTTTAAACATCGTTTGTCATATGTATTACTACACACAACATTCCAATGTAACTACAGCATTCCTAATAGTTCATATTGCCTTCGAGATTGAATTTTCACATACTTAAATGGTCGCTGCTTAGTGGTGTAACATTGTTTTTTATGATTTGTTCTTTGTTTTAGCAGCTTGCATTTAAAGACAGTAATTGCATTTTTCATTTTGGTCGATCATTGCTGTGATTGTTAAGTTTAAAGAAACCTGCTGTATCTCTGAACTTGCAGCAAAACTTTGTGATTAAACGTCATTTTGTGTTAAATTGTGCAATTTGATTACTTCGCGTACATGCGCATATGCTATTTTTGGGTTAATCTCTGACATGGGTGAAAGCGAGAATAAACTAAGCGAAAAGAGAACAAACATAGAGATCTTACTGAGCGTGGAGGCCCAAGTTAAGCGCATACTAAGAAACATCGTCGGGAGAAAGTTGCATTGAGTGCTTACGTGTATTGATCTGAGGTATGTTTCTTGATCGTTCATGTTTTGATTAAAAGATCGCAAAGATAGTTTTTTTGGCAGATGTTTTTAATGGTCTTAGGAGTAAGATCATCGGCGTGTTTTTTCTCTGCAAACGCGGTCCCTGCAAACTGTACACAATGCTGTAACTTGTCTTACATATCGGCAATAGTGTTAGCTATGACCGTTGCAATAGTAGCAGTAAGGATTACATGCATTGGAAACTGCACTTTATACCCTGTGACTTCGTAGTAAAAGTATCCCCCTGGGCCTTGCAATAAAAAAAAATTGTCATACGTTTTCTGTGATATAATCCTTACCGTGTAATGGCAATAAATATTTAACATAACTTAATAAAATAATACTTTTTACTAGCTAGCTAATTTGTCCTTCAACTGGCCTACTCTTGCGCGTGGTATTAAAAAATGAATCAGGAAATTTAAGTAGGGAGAATCCCTATGAGATCCATCAATTACCATTACTATGCATTTTTTTCAAATGATTTCAAGAATTAAAAGTTAAACAATCATTTAGAAGTACTTCCTTTTTTCTCTTTTTAATATAATTACAAGATGTTTTTATTCTACTTTTCATTACACATAATCTTTTCATAATAATACTCATCGTATTAATTTAAGGCAACAAACTTTATGACAACGTTATATACTGTACTATTAATTGGGTTTAAATGACTTTTTCGCTTGTTATGACGAAATTTTGAAAAGGACAAAGAGTCGTTTCCTAACTGAACTGAGCCCAAGGTTGCAAACACAAAAAATATCAAAGCAGTTATTCCATTGTCGACAAAAACACAATCACAAAACTGTGACGTAACATTCGCATGGGGACTTCCCTACCACGAGTCCGCGACAGCTGTTCAGTTTTTTGAAGTCGATGTGTGTGAAGTAGCGTCCGTGAATAACGTTTAAGGAACATCGTGGGATCATCATACTTATTTGCATAAGCGACGCTTTTTTCAAATTCCACGTTAGATCAATTACAATGGTCCAAAGGTTCTGTGGTGTGCATTCTACTGCAGTAGAAGTCAGTAAATCAGGATTCGATTTGCCAAAAAAATAGCCGGAAATAGGTAAACTTCCGGATTGTCTGATCAAATTTTTTTTTTGATCCACTTCCTGGGCATCCAATAAACGTTGAGTACCATACTTTACACACAATATGCATGTCAGACAAGTGGTTCCCTTGCTACTGCAACCAATATGCTGTTTACTCATATGAACCAAATTTTTGAGTTTATTTAAACCGAACAATATGTTTCCCTACTTACACATGAAACTTAAGACATATCTGAGACTTCATATGGAATGCATGTTAACTTGGTACACTTAATCAAAAGCATATGGCGATAAACGTGACAATTTACTGTGATGTCATAAGTGCAGCAATTGTGGCAGACAGGCAGTCAGTATAGACAACTTAAATTTTTCTCAAGCTAATCAGGCCTTTTCAGGAAGATAGGAAACGACGCATATGCTTATTTGTGCAACCACCAGACATTTACAATAAGAAAGTAGTTTAAATAAATTAAAATAACTACGCTAATTTGATGTATAATGTGCATCCACAGACAACACTAGGACCTTGTCAAACATGCAATTACAAATTATTTATTTAAAAGTGGCAATTTTGCTTGTTGTGTCATATTCACTATGCAGTGGGTACAAGATCGTTAGTAACGATAAATATGTGTATCCAAAGCAGTTCTTCTTTGAGCAAAAGGTGAGATTCTTATGAGCTGTGCAAAATTAACTGAAGTATTATTGCATTAAAACTATTTCCCGATCCGCTCGTCAAAAATATCCTTGACACAAATTACAAATTTTCCGATCTTGTTATCTGAATACATCCTAAATATATCAATATTTGTGTGTACTAACAAAAGTGAAGGAATTTAACAATTTGTTTCATGTTTTAGCTGGATCATTACAACCCAACCATTCAAACCACTTTTCAGCAGCGGTATTTTGTTTCTGATGAATATTTTGATGGGGATGGACCAATTTTCTTTTACCCAGGAAATGAAGGCGCTGTTGAAATGTTCATCAACAATACTGTATGTATAGCTACTACTTCAGTGGTTCCCAACCTTTTTTGTTCCGTTCATCCCTTTGCCCATTTTGGAACTATTCATTCCTCCCCATATTACTAAAAACTTAATCTTTGCTAAATATTGTGCACCTATCTGAAGGAGATATTTAGTGCGGTAACATTTTCAATGTAAAAAAATTAAAAAGTTTTCATGAAATTCCTGCCCTGAACTTGTGAAATTTCTCCCTAGGGAGGAATTCCTCCCCGGTTGGGAACCACTGTACTACTTCATAAAAAAAATTAAAGGATTTTTAAAAATCACCAAATTTGAAAAGTGAGAAAACAGAACATTTTATATACACATACACTGTGAATAACTAGAATCCAAATTAAAAATCTTCTAATTAATTTAGACCACCATCTTACAACGCATATCAGTTTGTGTTTTATTATTTCATTAAACCTCGCCTTCCATTACATGTCATAAAATTTGCATTTTTTTAGGGTTTTATGTGGGATATTGCACCTCCGTTTAAAGCTTTTGTCATTTTTGCTGAGCATCGATATTACGGAAAGTCAAAGCCAATGGAATTTGAGCATGTTACTCATGTAAGTGAAACATCAATTGCCAAAAGGCATGGTGTTTATTAGCTTCAACCATGTAACTGTTTTTTGTAATATTTGCAATTTTAGAGCCAGGCCTCAAACTTTGCCCAACTGACTGTGGACCAAGCGATGGCGGATTATGCTGTGCTTTTGACACATATCAAATCCACTGTTGGCAATGGGAAGAACCCTGTCATTGCATTCGGAGGATCTTATGGAGGCATGCTGGCTGCATGGATGAGAATTAAATATGGGCACTTGGTGGATGGGTGTGTGATAATCTATTGTGCCTAACATTTTTATTCATTTAGAGAAACCTACATTTTAAAAAAATTATAACTATGTATTCAAACTATGAAGTCAAAATCAACAATTTTGAAGTGTTAAAATCAATTTGTATAAACTTTGATGTAAAATAAATTCAAATGATTTTTATTGTAGTAATTCATAGACTTTTAAATCAAAGTATAAACGCCATAAAACAGATGATTTAATTGCTTTTCAGGGCCATCGCTGCATCAGCTCCTGTGAATTATTTTCCAGGGCATGTTAACTGTGAAGCGTTTTATGCCGTTGTCATGAAAGACTTTGCGAGGGTCACGAATGGAAAGCAGTGTGTCAACAACATCCGTAATGTGTGGAAAGTCATTTATGACACTGCCAAACAGCCTAATGGCCTAAAGTAAGTTTATGCTTCATTTACAACAATACACTGAGTTTATGTTAACTTAAACCTGTAATCTGCAAATATCACTATGACATTTATATTGAATTTTGGTTACAAACTTATGACAACTAATGTTTGTTTAAATTATTCCAAACAATGCACAGCAAACAATTCAATTTAAATTTAGTCAAAATTTAGCCAAAGTGAAATTTATTTTCAGAACAGTATCAGAAGCATTTCGTACATGTAAGCCATTGAAAAAAGCTTCAACATTGGTAGATTGGTTAGAGGACACATTCGGTAATATGGCCATGGTGGATTATCCATACCCAAACAATTTCCTTGATCCACTTCCTGGGCATCCAATAAACGTTGAGTACCAGACTTTACACACAATATGCATGTGAGAAAAGTGGTTCTCATGCTATTGAAACCAACATGCTGTTTACCCATGTGAATCAAATTTTTGGGTTTATTTAAACCGAACAATATGTTTTCCTACTTACACAAATTATGCGACCAACCTTGCATTTAACGTTTTACCCTTGATTATGACATTCTTAAAATTTTTTTGTGTTTTCAGGTGTCTTGTCAAAACCTGGCCACCCCAAATCTTTCTGGCATAAAACTCATGCACGCAGTTTCAGATGCTGTAGGTGTGTTCTTCAACTATTCTGGCCAAGCTGAATGTTTTAATGTTAGTTCAACTGCAACGACGTCCCTATCAACTGAGTGAGTGTTTGTCTTGTTTGTGTATTTTTGTTTTCAATTAAGGAAAAGTTTCACATATCAAACCATTCAAATCAGAATTATTATCCCACCATTTTTTTTTCTGAAAAGTGTGTTATGTGTTCGACAACAATATTGTATCTACGTAATAAGCTCACTGTTAACCTATTTGGATGTTTGTTTCAGGCTTTGGGAATATCAGACATGCTTTGATATGGTGATGCCATTTTGTGCGGATGGGGTGCATGACATGTTTCCTAAAAAAAACTGGACTTTCGAGCATTTTTCAGCAAGTATGTAAATTTCTTTTTTTTTTGTTTTCATAAAAAAAAAATTTTTAAATTGTTTTTTCAAGATTGTCATAAAAAGTATGGGATTTATCCACGGGAAAACTGGGCAATCACTAACTATGGTGGAAGACATTTAAAGTCAACAAGCAACATTGTTTTTTCGTAAGTATCAATAACATTCCCAAGTATCTTTTTTCATGTAGCATTTGTTAAAATTTAATTAAATGCAGCTCTGTCTAAATTTCCCTAAATATGTACAGACAGTTTTCATTAAACAACTGAAAGTTGCAATCAAATATACAGAAATGGGGAACTTGACCCTTGGCAAGTGGGCGGTGTTCTCCATTCAGTGTCGGATACTGTTGTATCTATATACATAAAAGGTGGAGCTCATCACTTTGATTTAAGGCACAGCAACCCAAAGGACCCACAGTCTGTCATACTGGTATGTATTTACAATTGATGGCAAGCACCCAAAATACCTTCCAAAATATTAAGTCTGACATCATTCATCCAAACTCCTTTGTTTTTTCACATTGTTAAAGAATTGCTGGGTGTGACAAAATTGTAAAATAATGGGGTCATTGCATGGAAAAAATCTGTTTCTTTTCTCAAAAAGTTTTGTGCCAAATAGTAGTTTTTCTAATGTTTGGGGTTAGGATTAACTAAGTCTTACTGTATGTTTGTTTCTTGACATTAAATAAAGCATACCTTGCAGGCCAGAGAGTTTGAGGTGAAACATATACTGAAGTGGGTGAACGAAGCAAAGGCCAAGGTTCAAATTTTCTTTAAACATCGTTTTTCATATATATAACCATACACAACATTCCAACGTAACTACAGCATTCCTAATAGTTCATATTGCCATAGAGATTAAATTTTCACATACTTGAATGATCGCTGCTGAGTGGTGTAACATTGTTTTTTATTACAAAATTTTGTTTTTTAATTTTTTAATTACTAAGTTTTGTTTATTTTTGTGCTGAACTGCATTTTTTTCTCATTTTGGTCAAACACTGCTGTGATTGTTAAGTTTCAGTTAATCCTGCTGTATCCCTGAACTGTTTACTTTTCAATCTTATTACTTTTTTTATTGCTCAACCGAATTGCTGTGTAATTGATATGATTTTGCATTCTCAGTTGTTCTGCGATTAAAATCGTTTGTTTCATTTCCCTCAATCAGAAAATATAACCAGAACATAACAACATGGTAATCTTTGCTGAGCTCGATATATTATTTCTTAACGGAAAGCGTGGAACGGCGATAAATTCCGTCTATTCTACGGCGACATTTGAAGCAAAGGGAAATAAACATGCGTTAAGTTCACCAGACCCTTCACCACGACATAAACACACATATTAATTCGGAGGCCACAGGTCAGCTCCATTCCTTCCAAACAGACAACGTTGTAGTTTTGATAGAGTTTTATTCGTCCTTCTCGTGGTCGGGCGGTACTTCCCCGTCACCGGCAAGTTTGGCAAGTCTCCTCCTGCGCAGTTCGTTGTTGTCTACAGGAATGTCGTCCGTGTCGGCGCTGCTGCTGGTGCTGCTCCCGACTTGGGCAGCTTCTGGTTCCGCACGAGAACCTGCAACAAAATGAAACTAATCTATGGTAACACGGTTTCGTTTGTCAAAAGCATGAAGAGGGAATTCCCAAGTAAAATTTCGAACGATTTTATAACAGCAAAAATTTTCCACAATATTTACAATATTTTTTTTTTGACAATTTCTTTCCAAATTATCAGCATGCTGCAATAATTTTTAAAACTGAAAATCGTAAGGTTCTCTGGTATTAATTTGTTTTACATTTATTTTTGTAGTGACAATAACACGAAATTGGCTTGCTGTTTAGTCAAATTAACGAGCATTTCCTTTCGTTACACTAACCGACAGAGTGATAACAGTTTTTCGTATCGGTAAGCAATTTGCATATATTACGATACATGTGTTTAAATGAAAGAAAAGTAAACATCACAACTTGCACAGCTAGGTCTTTGTTCAGTGGACGATGGTGGCCCCGTTCAATATTTTATGCAAATGTCGTTACATATAAATACGTCCAAAAAGTTTTTGTAGCACAGGAAAATTCCGGATAATATGGATTTATTCAACCATGCGTTCCTGAACTAACTTTAAGCTACATTATAATGAGAAAGGCCACAGTAATACTGACAGAAACAAACTTCTTCAGGTGCCCCACTATAGCAAGACGAAAGCTTTCAGCAAACCGAATACGAAGAAAAATTCACTGACCGTTCGTCTGTTCGCTTGCTTGCGAGAGTCCGCTTGGACCCGGAGTTTCCTGGGGGACGGTTTCTCCACTTTTTGGTTGCTTGACTTCTGTATGCGAGCTTGAGGCCTGTGGCGATGGTGAGAAGGTGGGCATTGCGTTGATATGTAACCTGGGGGTTGCATGTATTAGTATGGCGATTCCGAGTTTAAACCGGACTGCTTTGTGTGGAAAAAAACAACTGATACTTTGGTCTTGATGTAGATTGTATAACGATCGAAATATCGATCAAATAAATTGTTTTTTTTTCCCGAAGAGCTTTTAATTTGGGTCAAGTGATACTTACGTTGTCGCATTAAAAATGAAAGTGAAAACACAAAATATTTAATCCTATTTTATTCACTTTCCAATAATTAAAGAGGGTCAAACGTTCTGACAAAAATTTAATTTATTTTCACATTATTTTAAAATATATTGTGCACATATAAATATATATTAACCACAGATATGTTGCATAAGTGTAATTATGTACAACTCTAGCAAAACAATAGAAAAGCTTACCCGGCATCTGCTTGTGTTTGAACAACAGTGACATATTGTTGGACTTGGCTGAATGCTGCATCCAGAAGAAGATTAATGTTACGAAGACATTCTATTCTCATTTCAACTGCTCTCCTTTCCTGGCCCTCCATGGTTCTCACTTGTTCTTCACTTAATCCTCTGAATAGAGAAAGAAAAGTGTTTTATGAATTTGTGCTATCTTTTGTGCAATGCACTGACAAATATTGCTTGGTTTGCCAAAATCCAATTAAATGTTGCTCTTTATGTGTTGTTTTGAAAAAGGAAAATAAAAAACTCTGTCTGTTTAGATGGCTTTTTCATGTAATTGAGCCAGCATAGTATCATGGTCTAGTAAAATATCACATGTACAATCATAAACCAAGTTACACATGGAAACAAATGTAAATTTGACAAAAATACTTTGAAATAATATTGTCAGGCAGTGTCAATAGCTTTCAGGTAATATAAGAAAACCAACTTCAAAGTTTGTATTACCTGCGTTAGTTTTTAAATTAAATGTCTCAAAATTTCTTATTGGGCACAGCGTACAGAGTAAAAAAACGTAAACCAATGCTATATCAACAACAGGCAGATATCATTAAAGTTTAATTTAATTAGCTTTTGGGGCCATGGGTGACTCTGATAGCATCAACAAAAAGTAAAGAACATGAATACTCACTCAAAGTTTGGTGGGATAGGTGGTGGTGGAGGCATGAATGGCATCGGCGGCATAAACATGGGTGGAGCCCCTGACATGGGAGGAACGGGTGGAACAAAGTTGGGTGGAGGAACTGAACTTGCACTTGGAGCTGCAGTGCTTGTGTTGGCAGTACTGGTAGTTGGAACTTGTCCATTTTGTGGAGGTTGTGGTGCGTACATGGGATGGGGCGGCATGTTGGGAGGTGGCATGTACATTGGTGGGTACATGGGTGGGACTGAAAGTTGTTGTATGCAGGTGTTAAACAGGTGAAAAAAATATGTTAATTTCTAATGGGTCATTATTAAGATGTTAAGCCATTGAGAAACCCAATAGCATGTGAATGAATATATCTACAATCCATTAGCAACAAATCTACAGTCTTGCTTCATAATCATCAAAGTAAAAGCAGATACCAGTACACATGGAGCTGGTCAATCATGCACAATAACAAGAGAAACACAAGGTAACTATTGACAAAATCTAGCCACAATTAAATTAGCTACAAAATATTAGACTTACATGGAGCAGCTCCAGGTGCTGGGGGAGGTGGTGCTGGCCTTGCTGGTGGTGTCTGAAAGAAAAATATCAACATTTTTAAATACAGTAGTTGTAACATTACAATTTATGGCCATATAATGCAGCAACATCTGATATAATTTTGAAACCATCTTAAACTTGGTTTGAGATAGAAGTTAATTGAGCAACATACTGGTGGTCTTGGTTGAGATTGTAAAATATCCAGTCTACACGTTGGACAAGTTTGTTGACGTTGGAACCATGATCTGAGACATGCGGCGTGAAAGATATGACCACATGGCAACTTCTTGTTAACTCCTAGAAGCATTTTAATGGTGAAAATTTGGAAATAAATTCTATCAGTGTTTATAGCCCATTTTGTAAAGAAAAACTTTTGATGTTAAAATTTGTAGGACCCTGATTGGTACCTGTAGTAATCTGAACTGGAGGCTGGGCATCTGCAGCTGGAGCATGCATTTCTTCACGACAAATAATACAGGTACTGTCGGTGCTTGATAATTCCTCAGCAGTAGCATCAGGATAACTTTACACAATGGGTAAATTATAGACAAAACATATCACCAACAATACACTTAATAAAGGAATTTCTATCTGCTGTGATTTTATAATTATCATCAACCGGGCTTTAATGTTGTAACTTACAGAGTGTTCATGTTTCTAATTGCCCTCCTGGAGAGAATGATGTCCGACACTGCTTTCTTGAACTGTCTCATAGTTAGATACATCGGACGAATGGAGAACAATGGGAAAGTGTGGATTTTAACCATTATGGCAGTGAAGCAGATGTAGAGTAAAACACGGCAAAAACCTTGGAAATAAAAGCTACATTATTCTAACTTTTATTAAGTTGTCACATTGGGCAAATGTGTGCTACTATACAACTATGTTTGAATGCAATGCTATTAGATTACCTTTGCAACACAAACATTACAAATAAAGTTAGTTTTTTCAAATGTTGTAATATAACAGGGAAGTTGGATTGCATAGCACTATTACCTGTAATAAGTTCAACATAAAGCATGTAAACCGCTTTGTTTTCCCATGGATTTTCACTTTGCAAGTCAATCAAATGAAGAAGGTATTTCATAAATACGGTCAGCACAATGGTCGCCAATATTGCGTACTAAATAAAACCACAGTTTTTGAGAGAACGAACATTATTGTCTTTTATAATACTATTACAAAGAACAGTACCATTGAATTAGCATACAATTAATTTTAATAGTGGGTAAAACCAACAATGGCAAGCCACTAGACGCCCTGTTTTCAGGAACTGAAATGTGATATGTTAAACAAACCTCGAAACCAAAGACCAATTGCACTGAAGCCCCTTTGCTCAACGTTGTATAATAGGAAGTTTTGACAAAGAACGCATCACAAAACAAAAGAATGGCCAACAAAGCTAGAAAGACAATATACATTTAAATATAAACTGAACAGTAAAAAAAAGTACAATTTTGAAAGATAAAATACAATAATGACAAAATTTAATATGGTGCTATGTCATTTAAATCCACTTGAATACATAGATTTAACAGGAGGTGCATTAAGTTAGTTTTTCTGTACAATACATGGGAATACAAAACAAATGCTGAAATATACTCACAAAGAACTCTTAACTTGAAAACAAATGTAATGACAGGACTTCTTTCCATCTAGAAATAATAGATTCTATTTGAATAAGACAGAAACTGAAGATGCCATTAGGCAAAATTAATATTTCTTAAATAAAGATCTTATACTGGTGTGATTGTCTGTCACTCCTTTTGGAGCCCTAGGAATATTACATCTAGAAATAAATCACAATTTTTCAGCAATGCATTTCCTCAGATTGAAATGGATACTTACAAAATCAACTCTATCCTCTAGCAGCCAGTGAAATGCCTTTAGGAACAGCAAAATGGTGAAAGCAGCTACAAACACTGGACTAAAATCATCGCGAAACATGGTAAATGCAAGACATGTGTCTGTGACTGCATACCAAGACTTTTCAATTAAATGCTGCAAAATAAAAACAAATTTGTTTGAAAGGTCAATGAATAAAAAACAGTCATAGGACTCTTTAAAACAAAGTTTCATCCATACTACAATATAATATATTTTGTTTAATTGTAACTCACTTCAGTTTCAGCTGGTCGAAGTTGCCCAAAGAAAATTTTCCGCATTAGTTTTCCCAGAAGTAAAACAAAAACAAAGGCTTGGAGATATAAGACCTACATAATAAAAACTGCATTTATCACCAGTTCTTAATTTATAGCAAAAATAAAACATACATATATACCTCAGTCAAACATTCAGTATTTTAACTTCTCTAATGTTATAAATGAGTAATAATATTGAAAATGTAACAAAATGCAACATGGCTTTACAATAATTATGCTTTGCTGATACTTACTGCCATGCATGGACTGGATTTGGTCAGGTATACAACAGTGGGGTAAAATTGTTTCTTTTGCATCCATGCATTGGCAACCACAGCCGTGGTGAGGGCGAAACTGGCACCGGTAAGAAAGAGGCCCCTCATCTTCAACATCACTGTTAATCAGTTGGTTGCAATAAACACAAAAACGTTAAACCAAAAATTTTTGACTGTGCAATGTTCATTCTACAAAAGAAAACAATAATAAATAGGCACTAAGTACTAAAATGTTAACTACGGAACACAAACTAAAAAACACAGTAGGAACACAGATTGAAGCTCAATCTTAAAAATAAATTTACAATTAGCCGCAAAGTAAAAATTTAAATTCAAATCACACAATCAAGCCATGACTAAAATCTACAACAATATACAGTCACAATGCAAAAATGCTAAAACAACAATGTTAGTGATGCATAATACACAGGGTATGGCTAAGGAACATTTTTAGGGCAAGATATGGCTTTGCTTGGGTCAGTAATCATTAACATGGGCACTGATCTACACAGGCACAGCACCGCAATAAAAGAAACTTGCATACTGAGGTAATGCATATTATCGACAAAACTTTTTATCAGGCGTCATGGTTACAATTGGAACAAATAAGACACAGTGGTTCACAGAGTTATGCTACGAACTATATGTTTAGATTGGTGTAAGTGTGTTAGTTTACAGTGATTGTGATGCAAAAGGATTATACACATTATCTCTCAAAGTAGTACGTAACATGTTTTGTCATGACAACATAGGATTTATGATAATTTTAGGTAAAAGTATGTTGTGCTACTATTGCTGCCAGGCATGTATGTAAAAAGTATAGCCTAAAACACATTTTAATTATGCCTGGCAGATTTGCAATAAGGTGTGGATGGATACAAAATACAGTGCAAAGAGAAGAATCTTGTTGGATCCACAGATGTGTTAAAAAGTGCTTGGTCTGGCTCTAAATCAACTGTGTTGACGTAAGAATCACTAATGTGGTAACTGAAGCTAACTTGGTGTTCCAAATCTTTTGGGGCAATTCTAGTCAGTGATTCCAGATGTGAATGGAATAATCGGCTGTGGGTCAAATTGACAGAAAGTCTATCTGTGATGACAAAGCCTATTGTGCAGTCATCAGGAAAGCGAAGTTCATTCGACGTTTTCAACAATGCACCACGACGACACCAAGGGGCCATTTTTTCTGCCAGGCTCCTGGAAATGCACATGCCTGCTCCACCAGTTGCAAATCGAAAAGCAACTTGTTCTCCATGATAGAGAGATGTAATTGGCTTCAGCATGCTTGGTTTCCCTACATAAATATCTTCACTAAAGTCAAACTTTTGCAACAGGTTGACAAGTGCATAAACATTGACATAATTGTCATCGTCAAAATGGCACCACCATTTCTGGGATGTTGTCATAAAGTAGTCATACTCTGCTGCCATTTTACAAGTCAGATCTGTTCTTGTATGTTCCTTTCCACACCCAGTGTTGATAAAATGACCATCAGTTTGTTTTTGAACATCCTCATTGGTTGTATCAGTGAAATAATATATCTGTTTTGGTGCCAGAGTAAACCACGTTTTTAGAATAATTTCTAACCGGTTGCTGTAGAATTTTTCTGATGTCTTTACGCTAATCAATACATCTTTAAGTTCAAGGTTTTTCTCTTTTACTAAACTTGACCCAGTGAGAACAAATTTGTCCCTTTCAAATTTTGTATGTGCTTGCAAATCTGAAAGTTTGGTGGTGATCAATATCCGTTTCGGTAACAAATCTTTTTCGGTGAAATTTACAAGTACAACATATATTAATGTGAGAAATACTATACACAAGCACCACACCCATTTTTTAAACTTTTTTACAAAACTAGGTGGGCTCCTTAAGTTAACCATTCTATTTGGGAAACCATCTGCAAACCGTACAATAACACCGATTAATTTCTTGAAGAAAATACAGCGTGGTAAACAAATCTCACAACTCACAAGATACCCATTATCATTAAACGCAAGTAAGAAAATCACTCAGTTTGTACGTCTATCGTTGCTTTTGCGTAATGCAATCCACCACAAACACGTCCCATTACATTTCTACTGATAATCTGCCTGCTAAGCAGCTCAGCAACAGCTGTCTGTCAAAAAACTAAATCCGTATCAGGCGAAAACCGGTCTGTGGTCTGAAAAGCGCTCTGGCTACCTAAAGCTGGCGAATAAGGTAACTTCTTTGATACTACAAACGTAAATCGTAACGCTTGAGAACTATGTAATTTTTTCAACCTGGACAGAGGTGATTTATAGCTTTTGAAGTGAATGTCTGCCCTGGAAAACTTCGATAGAGAGACACGTAATTGCAAAAACGCGATCAAGCGTTTCGTTATAAACACCGGAGTCACGTGACTATGGTTCCTAAAAAGAAGGTCACATTTGTGTGATGCAAACGTTGCTCCATTTTGCTCTGCTTTCCTTAAAACACACGACAACGAATAAAAATAAATTGTATTATTTTTAACTTAGTTCACAATATAAGAAATGCATTTGTTTGAAATACGAGGCAATTGTAGACCTGCACATTTATGAATATATTTTCTCTGCCATGGAATCCACATTTTTTTGCTTTTCAAATTGTTCTTTACTTGCAATGCCTACTACAGCTACAACTTGGTATTTTTCCTCCTTAAACGAATTGATAGTTTTTGCAAATGAGGCTTTTTTACTTCTGGATAGATCCTACACAGAAAAAACTTTTAAAATTAAACCTTAAATTTCAACATCTGCAGCTTACAGTTGATAATTGCGACTTGGTGGTACCAGGATCACATATAAGCAGATGAGTCACAGTGTTTGAGTTGATATTAAATTGCACTCCACACACACTCCTGCTGTGCCCATGATGTTGCAAGTACAAAAGAGGAGTATCAACCAGTTTGGTGGAGCCTTGGCAAAACAAATATAAACAAAGTTTCAACTTTAATGAAACAATTTTGTTTTCATAATAAACAAAACCTGGTGTAACTTGGGAGCATTTTGCTGCTTTAAAATAGTCTGAAATCCAGTCAAACAGTTTTCTGTTTATCTTTTCTTTAGACCTATATACATGAAACATAAATTTTACAGTAACATTGTAGGATAGATTTAACATAAATTAGTTTCATGAAGCATGTAGTTCATCAACAAAAAAGCAATATTTTGCAGAGCACATTTCCGACCTTGCTTCAAAGTCAATTATTTTGCAATGCATGTGAAGACTGGAAAGCAAGACAAAGGCCTCTGTTGCTCCAATCCACTTGCGAGTCCCAAAGAGCTTTCCCATTAACTGTTCTTTGCCATTTGGGTCAAAGCCACACTTCCAAGCATCTTCAATAAGTTGTTGAAGTTTTGGAATGGACGGAATGTCATCTATAAACAAAATTGTTGGAGACAAGTTTATGTACGACTAGTTATGTGATTAGTGTGGGACAAAATGTTAACAGCCATTATTTTTCTTGTCTTTTTAGGGGATTTCATAAATTGTATTGGGAATTGAACTAAGAAGGTTAACTTAAGTTTCCACTTTACATTGGGGATAATTTGAGCAAATAGTTTACTACCTTGAAACTGCTTCAAATGAGCTTTGTATTCTGGCAATGTGACTAATGATGCCAGCATCATTTGCAAGTTTCTGAAGCCACAGCCCCATCCTGAATCACCAGGACCCCGGCCTGCACAACAATAAATTACTAAAAGTGAAAAATTAAAAAAAATATAAAAGTTTTATACTTTAATGTACCGTAATGAACAGCAGTAGAGGTGAGGATCCAATGCACACCCTGAGATAGTTGGTTGCCAAGTTTACAAAGTTTGAGTGCAAAATCTCTTGTTACGGTTGAACCATCATCTACACCTCGCTCTAAGCTTTCTAGCATTTCAAATTTTTTCCTATATCATTGGAAATGATTTTAGTTCTACGAAGACCATCACCAACCGGGTACCAACTGGTAATATTCACTGGGCGTAATTTTTCTTCTCCCGACAGCCTTTTTCATTGCAGAAGCAGCTTGTTTTTTGTAGTTAACCTTGTCATCAGGATCAAGGTTGAACTCTTGCTGCAACATCTTGAGCTGTACATCCTCCGCTTGTTTTTGTGCAAGTGCATCATCATTCCCACACTCACCAAGCTGCATTTCTATCACAAAACAGGGTAGACTAAAATAAATGACTGTACAAGAACAATATCACTATAAACAAAAATATTGGTATATCAACGTACCCATGGCCAACATAGCATCTGATGAAGAACTGCATCCTGCTTCTTCCTCACAGGTTATGAAATGTGTAGACACATGCTTCTCAATGGCACCAAAAGGAAATGTTTTATTGCACATAGGACATTCAGAGATATCGTCCTGTGATCCATTGATTGAGTTTGTTTTCCTGACAATTAAGTTAAGAATCTTAGTTAATGCAATTTAAAAAAAAAAGTTTTAGGCATAACTGGTTGAAAAACCATATTTAAAAAAGTGTATTTTAAACTCACAGAAAAATAATGTTAGTCATATGTACCTAAAGAAGGTTTAACATCGATTATATCACAACTTATATAACTAAATGTGAGCAGTAATATTACTTTAAAACATCCTTAGTTGGAGAACGAAGTTCTTCTTCATGAGCTGTAGTCACATGATTTTGAAGTTCTAGTTGATCGAAACTTTCATAGCAGCAAAAAGGACACGACAAACTACCATCTTGCATTACTGGTCATTTACCTTTTATACATAAGAAAAATTTGTTAAACTTTGATTTAGTTCAATAAAAAAAGCAGAAATACAAACAAGATTACAGAAATCTGCATCCTAAAATATTTCAATAATTGATATTCAATATTTCAACAACCAAAATGGTCTTTTTCTTTATATGACCATTCTGTAGTTTCAATCCCATCTGTAATTGTCACTCCACTTTTTTTCATTTCTTCTCTAACTTTGCTGCATTCAGTAAGCAACAATTTCCCCTTGGATTTCTCTTCTTCACTTCCCGTCTTCACCATTTGCCTCGCAACATCTCGAACCACTTGTCGAAACTCAATGCTTGTCTTCAGCACTGAAATTGTTGAGCTATTTCCATGGGCTTGTTTACCATTGATGTGAAGAAACCCCAATTTCTGATATGAATCCTCCATGTAATTCAAAACAGTTTGAATACAATCCACATCTCTTGGAATTTGAGTTTCGTTATCTTCGCCACTTTTCATTGCCTTGTCCAAAAACTTTTCGAAGTTTCTTAACAGCCATAAACAATTACCTATTTTAAAGTTGTCCTTCAGTGTAGTTAAGCATTTGTCCTGTGTGTCTTTTAATTTTTTCATAATAAGGGGAGAATCAATGTTGCTGTTGCAACCATTATTAATGTAGTTCTGGCACCTGATTAGCACATTACAACTCTGTGTAATGAAATCTTCGTATCTCTCCATACGCCTGGCTTCATACTGTATGTCTGAATTCCAACTATTACCAAAAACCAAATAACGAAAGACATCACTTGAGTACTTCTTCAAAAAATCTGTTACCAAAACGGTATTGCCAAGCGACTTGGACATTTTCGCATCAGAACCTTTCAATGACAGATGCCCAGCATGGAAGAAATAGTTTACCCACTGTGTACATCCATGGTATGCCTCAGACTGTAGAAGTTCACACTCATGATGTGGAAAGCACAGATCCTTGCCACCAGTGTGGATGTCAATGTTGTCTCCAAACACCAACGAACCCATCGTTGAACACTCCAAATGCCACCCAGGGCGACCCTTACCCCAAGGTGCATCCCAATATGGTTCCCCGGGTTTAGCCGCTTTCCACAAAGCAAAATCTCTTCTGTGTTTGGACTTCGATGCAGTTTGTGATGCCTGCACCTCATACTCCTCAAAGAGTATGCTCAGTCGACCGACGTCTGTAAATTTATTAGTGTCAAACCAAACGTCTCCACCTTCTGTTATATAAGCATGGCCTTGTTTCAAAAGCTTTTCAATAAAGGAAATCATTTCCGGAATGAGTTCGCTAACCCTCATGTACTGATATGGAGGCAGAACGTTTAAATTGCACATGTCTCTTTGAAAGAGAGTCTCATAGTGCTGTGCTAAAAACCACATTTCTTTGTTAAGCAAAAGTGACCGTGTAATGAGTTTGTCATCTACATCTGTTATTCCCATGACCATTTTTACATTGTAGTCAAAAAAGTTGGTCAAAACGCGGCGAACGCCATCGAAGCGCACATAGGTTGCAGCATGTCCAATATGAGTATCATCATAAACAGTTGGTCCACAGGAATACCATGTAATATTTTGTGGGTCTTTCACTATTAAAGGCACCAAAGATCTGTCACTATAGCTGCCAAGCGATTTATAGCAATTTGTGACCATAATCCCTGTGTCAAAACCAGTTGGTGTTTCCCACGGTTTAATATGTGGGTTAACAGGTCGTGGTTCAACATTCTGGACTGAAGAAGATCTTTTGAATGATAATGTACATCTGTGTGCAGTCAACTGCAAATTTCTAATCACATTACACACATTCATGATAGAAAAAGAAAATCCTGATAAAATAAACTTAAACATTGATATACGGCAAAATATACTTCGCCATTTCGTTTGGCAAGATGCAAATGCCAAAAGCTTCATGTGGGATTATGATATAGCCATTTTTTACAACCTGCACGTAAGCACTTTTACGTTCAACAAATGTGCGCACACTTTACTACTATATTTGTAAACGGTATCTTTGTGAACAACCGTCGGTACATCTGCACTTCTGGCAACAGGTCAGCAATCTTACCCGGTTTCCTTCAATACAACATATTTTGCGATGTTGTTTTTTGTCAACATTGCCATGTGCGCATTTTGCTTTTTTCTGTTGTTACGGTCCACTGCGCACGTCAACCGACATTCCAATTATGAAAACAGCGACGCTAGCTGAGTGATCAATATTTTGTCGTTTTTTTGCCACTTTTCTTCTTTGTGAATGTTTTATGTGCGTATTGCCGTTGTGGAATACGTGAAAATTGTAATATCTGTCCATTTTGCAATGTTTAAAGTAAAACTGTTGTTTTTTGGTTGTTTGCTAGATTGGAATCTTAGCCTACAGTTTTCATATTTTTTTAAAATGAATTAGATTATTTGTGTTTGCAATGGCAACAATGAGTCGACCAAGCAGCAGAGCATCTTTACAAGGGCACATGGCTTTAAAGAGCAGTGGTAAGTTGAATTTTGACTTGGTTATACAGGTTTATTTTAACCATTTTCCTTACGTTTGTAGCTTTCAAGCCAACTGTCAACAAACTGTCATCACAGTATTTGATCCAGGACCAGATGGCCAGCCATTACTACAACCTTGCAACAATAAAATGTATTTAAATTGCCCGCACTTGCCTCAATTGTATTTTGACAAACAAAATAATATTTGTTATAATTGTTTACTATAGATATCGAGTTACTATCATTAGAGTTTTACCAATATGTTTTTGATTGAGATGGTAATATTTTAACAGCTGCCATTGATACAAGACCACCAAAATCAAGTTCATTGAGCATTAAAAAGCAAGATCAACTTAAAAGAGAAGCTCTTTTGAGAAAGGTGGACTCTTCCCCGTATAATGAAACACTGTCAAATGACCGACCTGCACAACGGGTAAGGAAATGTGTACAATTCCAGCCCAATGCTATATATCAAAGAATTTGTATATGTGTTTATTGATATTAATTTGAAATATTTACAATTGTCCAACCACATTATGTTTGTAATCAGAGAGTTCAAAGTGCAAGAAGTCCCCGAAGTGAGAACCTGATGTCGTCACAAAGACGTAATATCAGAAAGAGCCAATCCACAAGTTTCGATGATGCTTATGATGATTTCAATAAGACTAGATATCCAGCGGATTTAAACAAGTCAGGCCTAATGTCGCGATCTTGGGCAGGGGTGTATGATGGTGACAAACATTCTTCATCAAGTTCACGAAGCACAAAATCTGGAAACCTTGGACAAAGCACAAAAAACACAAAGACCAAAACAACAACTTCTCCGAAAGCTGGAATTATGGATGTGACGTACAGCGGAGATTATCTGGATAGACACCAGGAAAGATTTGGCAACAAAGACAATGCTGCATTTACGCCTCGCACTAAAAATCGTAAAGGAAAATCTTTTCTTTCACAATCCAAGCACTATGCGCCACCCATGGTAGTGAAGCAGAAAACCAAAACAACTCCACGAAAAGAGAAAAAGGATGCTGTTACTGAAGATAATATTCAAAGATTGGAGGGCTCCCATGGCAGTGAAAGGTAATGCAAAGTTTTTATGTCTTTAATGTGAACATTTTTTAGGACTTTTTTATTGCAAACCTTTTAGTACAATATTGCAGAAAAATTATGTTTGTTGAAAGCAGTTCTGCAAGCCATTTCGGTGATACTTTTTTTTTAAACATATGTACCAACAATTTAACAGTCGAATAAAATCCACTTAAACACCTGCCCAACACTGGCCTTGTATGAGTATGCCATGCTCATTACTTTGGTTGGCTGCTTATGACATCATAAGAGCTATTGATTAACAACCTTGTGAGGCAACAAATATTTTGAATGGTAGCTCAGCAAAGCAGTTGGAACTCAGTAACTGTAACATGTCTGAAATATAAAACAATATGTCCAATTTAAACAAAAACACAAAAAGAAAGATTTTTAAGTTGGAAGAAATAGCACCAGATGAGGAACATGAAAGAAATCTATTAGTCAAAGGTCTTTTGAGAGGTTTGGATAAAGCAGTCAAAAGACAGGTGAAATATGGCATGTTTTTGAAACTTGTAAATACCCACATTGATGAGAATACTATCCCCCCTGGTTTGGAAATCACCCTGCAGCCACCGGGGGTGCATTCTTGGTCGGCAACAGTGGCTGAATGGGACAGAGAGTTGTCAAGTTGCTCGAAAAAGTTGCTGCAGGTGCTTCGCAGACATTACACCATGGAAATGGAGAAAAGCAGTTGGCTTGCAAAATGTCTGTCAGAACAATGTGTATATCTGATTATAAGGAAAAAACAATGTAGCAGAAGGGTTGCCCAGGATGAAATCAATGAGTTTGTTGACAAATCTGTTGATAAAATTATGAAAAGCATGTCAGAAACTGAAAATGCACTTGACGAAATATTTCTTGAAAGGTCAGCTTGATAATTCAGCTTAAAAAATGTGCATTAAATGTATAAGACATGAAAATATACATTCCTAAACAATATTTTTTATCCCACTGGATAAAAATAATATTTTTTATCCCACTGTTTAATTTTAATTTAATATGTGACAGAGATGAAGATCACCGCAGATGGATAGAAGAGCAAACGGAATATATGCAAAGGCTTTCCCTTGCCGAAAAAGAATCTGTTTCGCCCAGCAGGTATGCTTAATTTGGATGTCCGAAATGACACATTTAAATTCACAAACAGTATTTTTTCTTAAACAAGAGTTTTTACCCTGCCCGTGTTTATTTTTTCCAGAGGCAGCAGCAGGAGTTGGCTACGAACGAGCACACTTGATAAAACCTCCCTAAGGTAGTTAAATTTTAAAATGTGCTTCACAAATTAGATTTATAAAATATATCCTGTCATCAATATCTGCTTCTGGTGTTAGGAAAACGTCAATTGGTGGCAAATCAGAAACAATGCGGAGAATTGAGGAGGAAGAAGAGGAACTGAAATACATTGCGTTCATTAATGAAATCACCAATGACATTCTCACCAGAGGAATATACTCAGACAGGTTGGTTACGTTGCATTACCTGATGTGATTCATTTATACTCAAGTAAGAATGTGTCTGTTTTGCTCACAAAAGCCATTATTTAAATGTTAAGTATTAAGTTTACTGCAAACACCAGTCTAATTTTAAAATATTGGACAAAATGTAACATTTGGACTGTCGGCAGCGTCCTCAGCCAGACAATGGAGAGACATGTTCAGTCGAAGAAACACGAACTTGATGAAAAGAAGATGCGTAGTATGTTGATAAAGCTGCGACGAGACCTGGGGATGTCAGATGACCTTCCTGCAAGGTCAAATATGTTGAGCACAACAAACACATTCGAACCTACGAGTTATTCATATGGTAGCAGACACAGCACCAAAGATGAGTTTAAAGTGTCGATAACACCAACAAGGGAACATGAAGAAAGTGATCACGAACACCTTGAGAGCTCTCAACTGTTGTCCACCATTGCATCCAGCAGTAGAAAAACATTCAACCCCACCCCATCTGTAACCAGCATCTCATCGTTACACACAGACCATGAGACATCAGCGTTAAAACTAACAACTGAGGAGTCTGTTGATGCCCTGGAGGAGCAACAAGCCTCGTCGAGTAACGTTTATAAAAAGTCTGGACGTGATGTCACAGCCTCCAATCACGACAGCCCTGTTGTATCAAAACCACCCACATCTATTCTTGAAGACAAAGGCCATGAATTTTTGCCCACCGAGGACAATTCTGCACTAAATAATACAACTACAATTGAGGACAAGCCTTCCACTTCGAAAGGTCACACAGAGCAGTCTGACAGCAATAACGACCAAATTAATGACACGGGCAACTCTACGGACGAGTCAGACTACGAGTCTGTTGCTGCATTGTCGATGGCAATGAAGCCAAAAGAAACAGTTGAAGAACTAGATGGAACATTAAAACCAGAAGACAGTTCTGTAAAACTTAAAAAACTAGATAAGGAGGATGGAAATTATAGTGATGACTTTGATGATGATGATTTTTAGTTGTGTGTCTTGTAGGAGAGGGTAATTACACTGTACATGTTGTGGTGCTGATAGGGAACTTCTGTTACTGTGAATTTTTACTCGTTGTTTTCGTTTCAGTTCCAATTGGGAATCATGAGTTTGTAATTTTCAATGTTGGCAATTTAAATAGATTTTTACACAAACACAATAAAGTATTCATGTGTAGAGATTGAAAATCTTAACACAAGTAGAAGTTAGTATTACCATCAAGACAAAGCAGTATGATTTTGTGAGCAGTCGTTATTTAGATCTACAACTTTTTATTCTGACACAAATGTAAAAAAGCTTTGCAAGGAGTTCTTGTGTGGGAAGAAATTGACAGTCGTGGTAATAGACTAATTGGTACATTGTTTCTGCAATTTTGTGATTAAATATTTATTGCAACCACTTAACTATGGTTGGAAGTAATCTCACAAGCGAAAAATAAACCTGGCCACTAAAAATTGGCACAAAAACAAGAATGGTAATTTATGTAGGTGTTTTATTTTAAGGAGAATGCAGTAAGAATGAAGTGGAATATGGTGGTGTTTTGTTAGTGCATGCAGAAAATAAACATAACTCAACTGCAGTGTAAGGAAGTAACACTATTAACAGTCTACAAAGAACATTTTAAGAAAAACAAGTGCAGGAAATTACATTACAATCCAAAGGCAAATACTCGACCACTAGAGTTTCCACCTGCTATTATGTCCATTGTTGGGTGGATACAGTTGAGTGAGCACACACAACTTAGGTCGGGGTCAGAAATGTTGTGGATGTGTTCAAGATTTTGGTCAAAAATCTCGATCTTTAAAAAACACATTAATGGTTGGTATTGGTGTGGAACAGTGACAAACTGTAGTACACCACTGGGCCACACAACTGTTTAAATAGATAATACTGTTGTATTAAAATAGTTCTTGTTTTTTTTTTAAAAAAAGGGAGTTTTTGAACATCTTTAAGTTTCATGGCCTGTGAAAAATGTTTAAATGTTTTTTGCGGTGTTTTTTTTAAAGACAAGAATTTGCTTGTGTTAATGCAGTCATCATAAATTTGTCTCATAACTTTGAAGCACGCCCGGTGTTAACCAATCAATGTAAGTCAACTAAGGTGTCACAAAATTAATAAGCTCTATACAAGTTTTCTGAAGCTTAGTAGATAGTTGCGGTATTGCAAAAACAAAATGCTTCGTAACAGGTAAAAACAAACCTGTCTTGGTCTTGCCATGCTTCCAACTATCACAACATCTTCTCTCGATGGATGCCAAGTTGCTTGAAAATTTGACAACCACCTTCCAGTGTAGTTATTGTGACGAACAGAAGTTTGCAATCTTATGGCGGAAGATATTTCACTGGTATTGTATACCCTGTAAGAAAATGTAAATAGACTGTCTTAAACTTGCAGCATAATAAAGGAATCTGTGCATGTATCCTTTTACATATCAATGGAAAAAAATGTGTTTTGTAAATTAACAAGAATGTGAATAAATCTCAGCATAGTTGGAAATCAACATTAGTTAAACTTGTTGATACAATTTTCGTGTGAATTCAGATTTTTCTTGCTGCCTCACAACAAATAAATTAATTATGACATCACACACCTAATTCGGTCGTCAAGACTTGTAGTGAGGAGTTGGTTCCCTGAAATGGGTGAAAAAAATGCAGAATCGATTGCCTTCGCATGTTCATGCATCACAGCGACAGCTTTTGGTTTGTTGGCACTGACCATTCTTACATCAAATATTTTTAACTTCCTGCAAGCATGTTTCATTCATCAAATAATAACATTTTTGGCAAAGCAAGTAACCATAAGTCTATATCACAATTGTTAAATAGATGTTTTTTTGGTACTTACGTATCGTTACTGCATGTGGCAAAATATTCCCTTTTCGTTGGATGAACGGAAACACATTTTATACTTCTGTTGTGGCCATCAAAAGTTTGCACTTTCGAAGTCCTGCAAAATAAATAAATATTGAATGCTTGGGAATTATTTATTCAAATATAATTGCAAATACAAGTGTAATATCTTGTACCTCGTCCGCCTGTCAATAATTGCCACATCTCCATTGTAGCAACCAGCAATAATTACATCCCCAGATGTTAATTGAAAATCAAATGCAGTTGATGGGTTGTCTTCATTATCTAACAATGCCTACAAAAGTTTGAATTTAGTGTACATCAAACATTTCAGTGCAGTATCACATAAAAATGTTATTTTACAGTCAAAGAGCTCTGTTATAGAAGTATATTGGCACCACTGAAAAAGACTAATTCACCTTATGAAGACAGGAAAACTTTTGAAAGCTTGTATTTGAAAATAAATTAACATACAATTTCCAATGGTGTCCAGTACAGCTTACTGTATAATTTTTGGCTAAACAAAACAAACTTTGTGTCATTACCGCCTCATAAACGCCTTTGTTTAGATTGGTGGCACGAAGCATTCCATCATAACTACACGAATACAAGGCATGGGAATGGGTTGGTGAAAATTTCAGTGTTCGAACAGGTCTTGTGTGGGTTTCAAACAAATAAACTCCATCATTTGCATCTTTTCTGTTCTAAAAATCATGTTTGAGTTGTTTAAAGAGGAAACATATCACTGTAAGGGATTTTTATACTGGGGAAAATTCCCCACTGGGAGCAAATTTTTGTTAAGAATGTCATAGTCTAAGAATAAATTGTTACTGACGCTGCCAGGCATACTTTATTGCTAAATACTGCTTTCTGGCAAAAATTGCCCAAGAAGTTGATTATTTATAAAAGCTGATTGTCTTTTCAATATATAAACATAGTATTTACAACCAAATTTGTGGTAGGGGACATTCTGGCTTTGAACATTGGTTAAAGGGCTATGTAGAATAAAAATGGTTGAGTACCACTGTACCAAGTGATCAATACATTCTAGTGCACATCATTTTTTAAAAAACACACAATAAATAGTCAATATTAAACACATCTAAAACAAAAGTATGCACAATTGATTTGTGATTAATACTCACCATGTCCCACAAACCAATGGTGCCAGTTTTGCATCCCACAGCAATCATCGGTCTGTCACTTCCAGGGTAAAATGCCATTGAAAAGATTCGTTTCAAGACAACCTTCTTAACCAGACACCCATTTGATGTTAAATCTTTCAACTTTGAATAATATCTAAATGTTGAAATTGTTAATTTAATCATTCCATAAACGTTAGGTGTATTCCTCACAACCATAGCATATAAGCATGGGAAAAACAATCTAAACGATAATTACTCGTGTGAGGGATCAATAGGAAGTGAAAATATATGTATTGTTCAGGATTTCAACTCAATGTCCAAATTTACTTTGAAGATGGCAGTGGATGGTGAGAATGTTTTACACAATGTTTCCCCTCAGAAAAGCTTTTCATGAAAAGTGCATAATCCTCTTTCTCATGCAAATGTTGATCATTTTCATCCTCTGCCCCATCAGACTCAAAGCCAGTTGAGATTATTTCATATTCAGTGGCAGGTTTCCTCACTGATATCTGTGTCAACAACTTTTAATATTCATTCATTGGTTTATTTTTGACCAAACATGACAATAAATTTTTCAGTAAATTAAAGAAATTTTTTTGAAAGATTTCATGTCGAAAGAAATGCACTCTGTTACCTCATGCTCTTCGATGTACACTTCTTTGCCAGTAAGCTTTGGTGCTTCGATGTTTTGAATTCTTAGAGACTTTCGCACAGGCTCGTGCTTCACTCCTAAAGTGTAACTTACATGCAAATTTCTGCCCATTCATGCAAATTATTATAACACATACTTTCATTGCAATATGTTCACAACACAAATATACAGTATTGCGAAAGCGCAAATTTACTACAACCTTATAAAAACGTTTATAAAAAAGCGTATATCTCCCACAAACGACTTGGATTGGTTTGGGATTAAAGCGTTAAAATTCTTTCAAAAAGTGATAACTAGGACTGGCCTAGATTTCTACTTAATCATCCAACCAAGATTTTTTTTTGAATATATATATTTCGCCTATGCGGCATCCTCAGTATTCTAAAAGCAACAAGAGTAATCGTAGTGATTGGCAGTGATAGCAGACATCAAGACTAGCATGTTTACATGAGGATGCCGCATAGGCGAAATATATATATTAAAAAAAAACATCTTGGTTGGATGATTAAGTAGAAATCTAGGCCAGTCCTAGTTATCACTTTTACTACAACCTTTTAACTATGTTGTTATTGAACTTGACTAATTTCTATTACTTGTGTGTATCTTTGACTTGGAGGCTGGTGTCCGTTTGGTTTGGACAGATGCACTAAAATCGGCAGCAGCTTGATGCAAGTTGAGTTTTTGAATAACTTCCTGTTTATGTTTCTCAATTTCAAGACGCCTTTTTTGCACATTTTCACTTGAACCCTTTTAAAAATAGAACTTCTGTTAATACAGGTGTATAAATTGTCAAAAAGAAGTTCAAAAGACTGTTTAAAAGAAAGATTTTTGTTAAATTAAAACTAAATGCCATAGTTGCCTCATCTCCACTACTCAAATCTGAATCTTCACTGGAAATGGATCCATATTTTACTTCTAAAACAAACAAACAAAATTTTAGACAATATTTTAATGATCCCCATTATTATTATGCTGTAACCATAAAAACTTTTAATAATTTGGCCCATAATACAGTTAAAAAGATGTGTTTTTTTAATAAATTCACAACAAACCTTGCCTAACATGTACATTTTATCTGCATTTCAGATACAAATTTGACTAATACATAAACATATAAAAAACGTTCACTGCACTAATGGTCGCCACAAAAAAACTTCATACAAATTACAAACTTTCCAATCTGGTCTGCATTTGTGGGCGTGGTTCTTACCGCTGTCGGAAACTGAAGATTTCTTTCTTGAACTCTGGGAATTGTTGTTTGTTTCTCTTTTAATCAGCAATTTCATAATTCTTTCTTGCTTGTTGGCCTTCTCCTTCTGTAATCGTACACAAACTTTTTGAATTCTTGAACAGTCAATATTTACACCTGCAGTATGGGCAGGGATTTATCCACATCAATCACATAATTAATAAAACGACCCATTTAACAATTTCATTACTTTACGGGTAGCATATCATCTCCATAATCAAGCAATAAGCATGGACATTTCCCCGCATATTGTACTTTAACACACCTTATCATCCTTCAGTTTATCAGTTGACCGCAACGATCTTCGAGTTGCTGGCATGACTTTTGAACAGCTAGTAGCGTTTCGCTGCAAAACAAGCAATTGTTTTGGACGTTCTGCAAAAACAACATAAACCAAAATGAAGTTCCCGCCAGTTGCGAACTCTTCTTGAGGTCAGCGTGTGCACTCATGCGTAAACACACGTGAGAAATTTTTGTGGCAAAATGAGAATAATTACTGCGTGAGCAGCTGTTCAACATAAATTCATTTTAACCTCGTGATTTTATTTAAGCTTTTATTTTCTGCAAGTGCCCGTCTTACTGAGTTGAAGAGAAATCGGAGTAATTGGATCTTTCAGTTCCCTTATTGTTGTTGGTGCGGGGAAGGAGCAGCCCCGTGGTGGTCATATATGTGTGCCATAAATTCCCTACATATAACAGGTGTGCGAAATTACCAGTTATGTTTTCACATAACAAATGCAAGCGCGGATGTTGCTTTAGCAATGTGCTTCAATGTGCTCTGCACATTTGTATTATGATTTTAGTATGCAGTATTTGTATAGATGGATTTACACATAACATCGGTGCACATGGGGCAGTGATAATGAAGAGTCAATATTCAACGTGGAAGATATTAATGACAGAAGACTAAATAGCTGTTTTAGTGCAAACATATATCAAAATAAGACAGTAAAGGCCAAGATAAGCACCTCCATGTTTTCACACTGTATGGTAATAGATGGCGACGAAACTGAGGCTGAATTAACTTACATGTGGCGGTGATTCACACGACATAAAGTCCAATTCCGCAACTGACTCTATTGCCATACAGCGGGTATATGACATAACCGCCATTCCGATTGGAAACGCTTTTGAAAATATTTGTCACGGCAGTTGTAAGCATTGGTTTTAAACATTGAAATAATCAGCAGTTGCGTTGTGAGGTTATGTCGAAAGTACATCAGATCGTCTACTCAGACAGCTACATTTCAAGGCCTCAGTACCGCATGAGCGACGTTATGATGGATATGCACCAAAAGCAACAGTATCAATCCGCTTCTGAATCACGCACCTCCCTGGATAGGTAAAGGCAACATAATGTGGTGCAATGCTTCACATAGTACGTCACCCTATTATAATAAGTCGCCCATTCATTGCGGTGTGACGTAAATCGCATGTGCCCGGCACGCTAGAGACCTGTCGTGTGCCCTTCTAACCCCATTTCGATCCCCAGTTATAATGCTCGCAACATATTGAACCGAGTGGCAGAGGTTTTAAACAGTGCGACGACACAAGAACTAAAGGGTAGTTTCGTGCCAGTTGTTGTTGCGTCTGATTTTTTTTCTGGATTCATTTACAGTCAAGCCGAGTTGTTGGAAGGGAGATCAGACAAAAAGATGAGTGAAAAACTGACATTGACGTCGTTGGAGACATTTTTCCGGTGGTGTTGTTGTGCATCAGACTCCTCAATTGAAACCAAAGAAAAAGGGTAAGTCTTTTGGTCCTGACATGAAGGTTTTATATGTGTATACGCATGTATTTATTCGTACATTTTTTGCCTTATACCTATAACGTGTCGTTGTCGTCTGACAAACAGTAAGTAAAAATTTACAAAAACATTTGTGATAAGCGAATTTATATGAACTTAAAAGATATTAGCTATGAGTGTTGTGTTGTCGTCTGACAAATTCGAAATATATATTGCACATGACCATCATTTTTAACGCAACCTCTGTTTAAACGATCTTAAAAAGTAGCTTTATTCCTAAACTCCTCTCGAATATACTTAGTACAACGGAGACGCCAAAATTGGATGACAGACGTTGGTCCAAACTTGAAGGCACAGAGTCGCCGTCAAGATCTGAAAATGAGTTTATTCCACAATCCAGGGGAAAACCAGACGGAAAGGAAAAAAGTCTTTCAGGGTCGCTGTCCAAAAGTCTAGTATGTCTTTGTATCAAGTGTGCGTAAATGCGGCATGCGTCTTTCCTGTTTGTGAACGTCGTGTATATGTACGGTGCTGACCCGGTGGTACTGTTGATACTTCGTTGCACTTCTGTCGCACTGTCGATACCACGCAATTGTTTAAAAATACCCCATCTTCGTTGTTACACACGCACCCAATCCTAAACTTAAAGTAACTATCCAAGTATTTTTTGTAGTCTGTATCGAGTTACGATTCTGAAAGAAAGTCGTTGAAACATCGATACAGTGGAAGTGACTTTGACGTCATTGACCTCGGCGAGAATCGTATGAGCGGAAGTTGCAGCACGTACAACTCGACTGGAGAATCGGACAGTAATGCCGTGGCAAGGTCCAAAGCATACGACCGGCAAGACAAGCGGCGAGAGATGTTCGGGAAAGAGGGATTTCGTGATTCCGTATTTGACAAACTCACTGAATTCTGACGAATTCATTTTTATTCGATCGACTTCGTTAAACTTTTGTTTCGCTTTTTTAATGGTCGATTTGCCTTTGGGATATCAAGGCGTTAGTGTCCGTTGAAATGAGCAACCAAACACAAAGAAAGACGTTACTGTTTCAACATTGGATTGGCTCTAAAGGACAATTGAAAACAATTGATTAATTTGCTGTCGGACCTGTCTGCTAATTACAGTCGTCAAATGCTTTGCACCCTCGAAAAACGAAACAAAGTAATAAAACTGTGTAGTATCGCTGACCAGAGTCTTTTGATTCCATATACATGCAGACCTATAACATGAGCCAAATAACATTTCCATGCTAAAAATGTTAAACAGGAATAAATTTACAATTTTATTTTGAATGCTTAAATCTTAATTTTTTCAATATTGATGTCGCTGGTAATAGTTTTGTGAAGATTTGGTCAGTTACCAATACTGTTCCACATTTCTTTATCGCCACAACCATGAGTGTTTCAAAACACCGTAGACAGGAGGTATAGTAATATTGTGCGGTCGGGCGTCATGTCGCCATTCGCCACTTTTCGCCACAACTTTAGGAAAAACATCTAACTTATATCTTCTCACCAACATGGCCATGCAACCAGGAAGCCTTTTAAAAAATTTTCAATTTCTAAAAACAAGCATTTGTGCCACAAACTTTATTTTGTCGCACCTACGAACTAAACACGGTATTTGCCGGCTAGTAATCGGTCACGCTCCAGTAATAAATGCGACTGCTCCGGGCCTAAACGTGAAGCAGCTGGTGTGACGTATTTTTGCCGTGAACCAATCAGAATGCTCGCTGAAGAAGGTTGTTGATCTCGGTTTCTTGCCATTCATTGCCTGCAATTTGATCTTGTATGTGGCTGTGTAGTTTTTTGTAATTTTGTTTAGAAATGGCAAGTTGTGTTTTCACTGTTTCAAGTTGACGTTCATCAAGGTGCACTTCATTGCGTTGAGACATGGTAAGTGTACGTGGTTAACTGTGTTTTTTGTTTGTTCGCTGGGTTTCGTACAACACGTTGGTGATTTTAAATTGAGAATTGTTGATTATCTGCAATAGTTTTCGGCCACCAATGAAAAGGTTTAAGTTTAGTTAGAGCAGTTTTATAAGGTATCTAGTTTCAACCAAAGGTATCTAGTAAAGAATTTATCAGATATTGGCTAAGTTGTTTGATGCAATGTAGGTACAAATTACTTCCAATAAAACAACTCCTGCAATGTCAGAAATCATTGATAAAATACTATTATATTCTAGGTAAAAATTCCGTAGAACTAGTTGGTGATATTCACTGTATTCAGTATAATAATGTTTTTCTGAAAGAGAAGTGCAGGTTGAAAGTGAAGGGTGTGGTTGATAGATTGGAAATTTATATACGTTTTATGATGTTTTGTTCAGTGGCAGGAAGCAAGCCTATTTTGGAGATCATTTGTTAGTCGCAAAGTTCAAGGAATACTTCAGAAAGAAATTTCTCAGACAAATCAAGTACCAATGACCCATTATATTTTTAAGGATTTTCGATCACTTTTAAAATTAATATAAACATATATGCTGTTTAGGGCAGCATATTCTTGTTTGCATAGTATATAATTTTGGTGAGTTTTTTAACTGCACTTTATCAAATTCATTGCTTCATTCCTGGTGGCTGATCCAGCTAGGCTGCATTGCCTGGGCTGCCAAGCCCGAAAACCTCATGGTGTTCATTCCAATCATGCACATTTATTGGCAAACTCATAATAAGTTCTGTATGTATATTTTCAGGATGAGAACGAACAACATTTTTTATCGGTTGGGACCGAAGTCAGTGCAAAATACAGAGGTGCTTTTTGTGAGGCAAAAATCAAATCGGTGAAAAAGAGTGTAATATTTCGGGTAAGTTGCAAAATGCTGTCCTTCAATCCAAGCCTCAATCTGCATAAATATTTAATGCAACATTGTCTGCGTTTGTGTGGTTTTGTTTCTACCTATACTTGCTATATTGTTTGGTTATGTGGGTTTTTGAGTATATATTGTTGTGCTTAGCTACATGCCATAAAATCATTGTGGCATTTTGTTTTTGTAGGTAACTAACAAAAGGGATGGAAAGGCATACAGCATAACCGAAGAAGCTATCAAAGGCTCTTTGAAAGTACAAAAAAACCTTTCCATTTGTGTTCTATGTATTTTGTGATATATTCCTATTTGCTCGTTTTCCTAAATCTACCAAAGAAATAACGTAAAGTAACGTCATTGGCACAAACATAATGTGTCAGCAAAAGTTGATGTGACAAATCAGTTGGGAGTCATTCATATGCCGTTCACTTGTTAATGAGTAAATAATGCACACACTTCTCAATACCACAAGCAGAGTTGTTGTAATATTCTTCACAAGTTCAGTACAATTAATGGCCATGGAACAACTCTGTTTAGCTTTACTAACTATGTTGTGTGAATGTAAAATTGATTAGTTTGCATGGCTTTGATAGCTTATGAGCTCATTAATCAGATTGCATACAGTGTTTCCTGTGCATTCAATTAGCTTTAATTCCACAAACTACTGGTGTTTAGTCTAAACACCAACCTGTTGCTTTTGTATAGGTTTGTGTGCATATTAATCTTGAGCAATCTATTAGATCAAGTTGTGGCCTTATTAACCCCAAATTAATCAAAAGATAGTTACTTAATAATCAGTTTATTTTTATATATAATTAATGATTATATCTTGTTTGTATCTAATGATCCAAATTTTTATACAATTAATGATCACATTGAAAGAACGCATTCATTTTGCAATCTCAAGCACATATTGAATTACAAAAATAACAATTTTCATCCCAAAAGTATCACAATCAAATTTGCAATTTGTCAATATTTTTGTACCACCAACATGCATCATCATGTTTACAATAACAAATGGGTTGTTCTTGCACTTTATTTAGATTGGATCGACAGTGGAAGCCCAATTTCCTGAGCAGAACAGCTGGGTTGAGGGTGTCATTCAAAGTGCCCGTGATAAGAGTGTTTATACTGTGGAATTTGATGATGGCGATGTTCGTACATTGCAGAGGGGGTCTTTATGCTTGCAAGGTAAGGATGCTTTTAAATCTGAACACATACTATCCAAAACCACTTGCATGCATTAGTTTTGCTTGATTTGAATTGTTCATTTAAATCAGTGGGTACCCGACCCTTTTTTAACTCACAGCTACTTTCTTTTCAAATTTTTGTAAGCATCAAAACCTAACACAAGGTTTTCTGCAGTATTCCAACTACAGTTTGCAATGCTACCAACTACCAAACTGTAAACTCAGTGCATTACAACCTGAAGAATTATTGCTGAAATTTTGTGTATTTTCTACAGGTGTTCGACACTTTGCAGAGAGTGAGACTTTAGATCACCTTCCCCTCACTGACCCTGAAAACTTTGGTACTCCAGTGCTGACGAAACGTAAACAAAAGCGCAAAACACCTCAAAGTGCTTCAACCAATGGTGATGAAGGTTAGAGTTGTAAATTCTTTACAAAGACAACCTGGTCAATGTTTTAGTTATTGTCCTGGAGTCTTTGTTTTATTTGTACTGAATTATAATCAGTCATGTGTGTTTATGACATGTTTATCTAACTGATATAATTAAATATATTGAAAGCGGGTAATTTAACATTTTTATTGTGTCATAATCATTACGTGTGAGCACGTGGATAGTATTACATATATTCTCTTGGCCAATGTTCTTTCAGTTTCGCGTCACGCTTTATCGTTCTTTAGTTGACACAAATCAGACATTATATTGATTTTTTGCCTTTCCATATATGGTGTGTCTGATGACCTACCTTGTTTAGATCCTGACAGCGATGATCAAAAAGGTACGGATAGAGAACCAAATGCCAAAAGAAAGCTGGTTCCCGGGGGATGGAATGTGTCAAAGGTGAGATAAGAGCTTGTGTTCTACTGTGTATTTTAAGGCATTGTTGCAGCACACGTGTGGTTTAGTGTGCAAATATCATCCATGGTGTGTAGGTTGTGCTGTTTGCATTTCTTGTTGTGTTTGCAGTTTTCTGTGTACAGAATATCGCTTTCGGATAATGACAACTCACAATATATCATGTATGTTTTTTTTTTAGTTTCAACCTATTCGCACATGTTCTGTGTAAAAACGTTTTGCAAAATTTATAAGCACGAACCACAGGCAAAAGTAATGCTACAACACCACATATTCATGAACTTAAATTTATTTATCTCAGGATGAGGACAAAGAAGATGAGTCGGAGGAGGAAAAACGGAAGAAGTGGCTTGCGGATCCACTTATGGGCAAACTGGTGCTTGTGGAACCGGCAGACAAAAGAAAACACTGGTATGTGGCTCATCAAATAATCATGATCTCCGCAAATATGCGGAAAAACCCTTGCTCTGCAAGATTATGATAATCTATTAAACTAGTTATTGATTATTCAGAATATGTGTAAACAGTCTTTAAAACATTTTGCCATCTTTATATTGTATACATCAGTGCACGTTTAATCCCCCTTCTCCAAACTGCATACCACAAATGTCTGTGAATCTTGAAACTAAACTATAATATTAACAGTTTTGAAAACATCACATTGGTGCAATTTGTTTTGTATTTGAAGTGACAGCAAAATTTTTGCAAACAGATACCCTTTAATATCTGATTGATTTAGCCAGAAGAATGACTGATTGCAACACTAACTGCTAACCCAGCCAACCTTGTGACCATTCCAAAAACTTTGAAACTGGATGACAATAGTGTGGAAATCTTGTGACACATGATACACCCACAAATCTCCCATTCACAATACCGCCCACCGTAGTCCAATGGCACAAGTGGTTTTATATTTCTCCTTTCATCACAGCCACAGCATATTGAGCAATTTTGGCATTTTGGGGCATAAAGACTCTTTCATTTAAAAATCCTAAACTTAATTCCATACACGTTTTGATTTACTTCTTTGTAACCAATATGTTTAAAAATAAAAAATCTATTTTTGTACTGACTTCATTGTTAGCTCACATCATCTATCCTTTATAAATACCAAAAGCTGTGCAACCCTAAGGGAAGGGCAATTCAATAAATTATGTTTCTTTGCCCTCACAGAAACCTGCCTGAAATACATTCCCCTGACAAGCATGACTTATTGCATAACCTTGCAGGTACCCAGCTGTCTGTGTTAACCCCATGGCCTTTGAGGATAATGAAGATCTTTCTTCGACACAAGTTGTTGTTCGTTCTTTCAAAAATGGAAAGCTACTTGCAGTGGATCGATGCCAAAGACTGACAAGGCAAAATATCCCAAACAAAGTTGAACCTTCATGGAAGGGTTTGTAATTTATAAAATTCTATATTTTTTTTTAAATAAAGTCAACTGCTTGTTAAAACTATTTAACTGTCTTGTTCACTGCTATTTTTTTCTGTTTCTTACAAAGATGCAAAATTTTCATTATTTACAACAAGTCCATGTGCTATTTTCAGAAACTGTTAAATAAAAACACAATCCCAAGGGTCCAACCAACCATTCTATTCTCTGATAATTGCAACTTTCTCGACTTAATCTTCTAATTAGTGTCACCACAATTGATCAGCACTTAATTTTCCCATCCTTGGCGTTGTTTCAATATTGAATTTCTCTAAATAAACTCCCAGTCAAGTGAAATTCTTCAGTAAGTTTGTGCTTGACAACAGATGTGATTTCATGCAAATGAATTTGTTTGTGTATGTTCCTTGTTGAAATGTGATTTACAGATTTGTAAATGTTTTCTTTTCAAAATAATCTCTAATGTGGGCCTCTTTTGGTTAGCTTATGTTACCTGGAAAGTACATTGAACTGTTATTGTGTTGTGTGTAACACGAATCCACATCATCCAATTTGTTATTATTTACAGACGTACTTGAATCATCATTTTCGTGGGATGAAACCCGCATGATTCCAGATGTTTGGAGGACAGACATCAAGGACATCTTGGATGAAGATGAACTTGTGGAAAGTGAAAAAGATAGTGTAAAGACAACAACCTCAGCCGAGGACCAAGAAAAGGTGAGTTTTATTCTTCTGTGCTTTGAATTTGTAACACCTCGCACTAAAGCAATTCCATTATATAAGCATATATACATGATTTCAAACTAGTTCTATAATCTATTTTAAAGCAATCATCAAGGCGTGAATCTGTGTTTCTGAGCTATTATTTCTTAGTAATACTGTATTCACAGCTTTTAATACAATGATTTGTTGTCAATTTCTTAGAATCATGAATTCTTGGAACAACTCTACAAATTTATGGAGGACAAGGGAACTCCTGTGAACAAAACTCCAGTTCTTGGTTACAAAGATCTTGATCTGTTTTTATTGTACAGGTATGCCAACACCACAAATATCATAAACATGCCATTCACCTAAACATGGTTGCCTTACTGCACTAATTTCTAAAACTTGTGTGTACCAGCAAGAGCTGTGTCTTAAACGATCAAAATTTATGTAGAAATGTTAATGACTAACAAAAATTAAACATTTACGTTTGGTTGCAATATTAAATTAAATTTATATATTTTATATAGACCTCTTTGGTAAAGTATCAAAATTGCAAAACAGGCTTCTCTAGGCAACAAAGACGTGGCATCTAATTTTTTCGATAATAGAACCCCAAGTCATATGTTGTAATGGCTGTTTTTGCCTCTGACACATATATTTTGCCTGCAATGAGGCACCATCAGTATACAATATTACATTAAAACAAACATACTTTGTTATGCATTGCAGGCTTGTGCAAGCCAAAGGTGGTTTCCACGCCATTGTAAATTCACCTGACTGGAGGGAAATTTACTGTGAGCTCGGAATTCCAAAAGTTTCTCAAGCTGCTGGACACCATGCTAAAATGGCGTACATTAAGTATCTCCTCAGCTTCGAGGAGTACCTGATGAGTTTCAAACAGGAAAACCAGAAAAATACAAACAAACGAATGAAAAAGGGAGAAGCTCTGAAGAAAAAGAGAAGTCGAATGTCATCAGGTAGAAATTCTCCTCTCGGAAGATCCGATGATGATCAAGAGAGTGGTAAGCGGAGGACGAGGCGTCGCAAGATTTCCGAAAGTGTCACTGATGACTCTGAACTCACGACACCTTTAAAGGAAACCAAGCGTGGGAGGAGAAGTAGACTAGATGACTCCAAACGTGATTCAGATATGGACGATACCAGTTCAACAGCAAGTTCTGAGAAGTCCACGACAAGAAGCAGAGTGTCCTCTGCAAATGAGTGCGCACCCCAAAAAGCAGCGCCCAAGACAGACCGACGGAGGTCAAACAGCGGAGTGCGGCGAAAAAATGCAGTCTACAAAGCAGGAGACAAGATTAGAGTAAAGTATGGGAAGGATTCCTTTAAACTTTACATTGCCAAAGTGGTTGACGTCGACTTTGATGATGGACCTGATGTGCAGTATTACGTTCACTACACTGGCTGGAACAGTAGACACGATGAGTGGATTAAAAGTTGGCAAATTGAGGGATTACTTTCTGATCGTGATGGAATAATTACCAACACATCACCAGCTCCAGGAAGAATGCCTGGACGAAGACCCAAGACACCCACACCTGCAGAGAGCACTGAGAAAAAACATACTCCAAGTCCTCCTGTTGCAAATAGCCCTTGTGTAAGTTTGTCAAGGGATGAAGTGAAAGGAGTAACCCAAATGTTGAACTTCAATACACCACCGAAAGTTGTGCAAGTCAAAAAAGAACCAATAGCCACATCAACTTCTCCTCCCAAGCAAGAGACTGCTCCTGCAACAACTGAAGGTGGTAAAAAACCTGGAAAAGGAAGAACGAGAAGACAAAGTATGTCTTCATCAAGCTGCTCAACTCCTGATTCTGCTCCTCCATCAGTGAAAAGAGCTGCATCGGAAGAAAAGACCCTCACCAAAAGTGCTGAAAATGTCGAAGCTGCCGCTGATGCAAAAGATTTGCCAAAATCAGAGAAGCCCACGGGAAGAATCACGCCCCCATCTGCCTTAACTGCTGCTGCTCGAAGAATGTCAAGCCGCCGCTCCAAGTCGCCAGCCTACCTAAAAGACTTCGGTGAGACAAAAAGAAAACGTACCACCAGCTCCACTTCAATGGCCGAAAGTCCTGTCACAGAAGAAGGAAATGAAGTCCAGAGTCAGCTCCAGAATGATGCTGATGCGACTCCGAGCCAAGCTGAAAAGGTGTCCACCTCAACTTTATCGAATGAGTCGGTGAAGTCGACACCATCCGAAGCAAAACCACCACAGAATGATTCTCCCACAACCTCCCACGATAATCTATCCTCTGAAAAGTTTGCAGAAATAGTGGAGGAGGCATCCAAAAAGGAGAAGGAAACCACATCCTCAACTTCAGAAGCCACATATGACAACTTCGATGAGGAAGCACCTGTCATTGCACTGGAGAAACCAAAGGCCCACTCGCCAGCCTCGGTCACAGAACCCAAAAACAATGAAATGCCTGAGATTTTGCACTTGGACACGTTGGCCGAGACAAATTTAAACGATGTTCCACCGTTAGAAAGCGAAAGCGACCAAAACAAACCCTCGGTTTCCCAACTAACCAGCACAGGTTCAAAATCTACCTCATCACCTCCACCGCCGCCACAACCAAATGAAAGCTTGACGAACGAGGTGGATGGCAGTGAAACGGAGAAACAGGAGATGCAAGCTGAAGAACCGCCTTCCACTGATAGCAATGCTTCAGACGAGAGTAGTTCATCTGAAAACAACGAACGTCCATCGGATGATGCACAGGATTCAGTACCTGAACCACAATTCCACCATGCCCCAGTCCATGTCCCACCACCCCAACCTGTACAACTTGTACCTCCCCCTCTGCCCCAAGGCGCCCCATCCAGTAGTAAGGTATGTCGAATGTATCTAATTCTCCAGTGTTTTTGAAGTGTAGTTTACAATGAAACTTTTGAACCGAAAGAGTGCCTTGTCTATAAATATTCGCCACTTGTCAATTGCCGATCAACCGTTACGTCTGCAATGTCCACCCGATAACCACGACGCCTTCCCTTTTGTGTCTTTTCACGCCCACAAATCAAATTGCAGCGAAACCATAACAACTTGCCATCGTTTGCAGGTATTAGTGGAGAATACGCCGCCAACGACCCCCGAGGCGTCGCCCGATCATTTCTACGACGACCACGACACGAACGGCGAAAGCGATAACGCCGGAATTGTCGGCAGGTATGTCACCACCACCACCACGCTTTGCGAATGTGTCTGGCGCCATTCCACTATTGTTTGTTGTGACTTGCCTATTTTTAAAGTCAATTGGTTCTCGTCGAATTGGCGAGCATTCCATGGTGTTGTTTCTCTTGTAAAATTTGTGACTTTTATGTGACACTAAATTCACGTTTGCATTTGGGCTGTTTCGACAACTAGTTTCGTTTCTTTAAACAGTAGTTTTGTGGGACCTGTACCTGGTTGTAGCAGAATGTTAAGGGAGATATTGACTAACGGTATTCAGGCCGAATCCGAATCTTTTCTACTTTGGCTTTTCCCTATTGATTTGTAGTACAAGTCTTCGCACCAATTCAAAATCTTTATGAAAATATACAGCTTACAGTCAAAATCTTCACGACAATTCTTTGTCAGGGTCCCGACAATTTCCACATCAAGCAGCTTTAAATTATTTTTACAAACTTCATGATTTTCACCCAAACTTTTTCTTCTCAACAGTGGAGCGAGTTCACTAAGCGGGGATGTCCCTGTTTCGTCGTCGTCACCCGATTACCCGCCAAAAGAGAGTTGTCATGACGACAAGGACGTGGTTGGATCGGGAGGGGAATCGGCTCCCAAAAGGAAATGTAGGAAAAGTCAAGGTCACAGAAGGTCGTCATCCAAAAACGATTCGGTGAGTTTTGAAATTTTTCTCGGTTCATTCGTTAACTGCAGAATCGTATATTGAAAACATGGTACCTCAAGTTCTAGCTTAATTCCGAGCAACATGAAACCAAAAAACAAATATTGTGATTTCCGTGCTGTACGAAATGGCACATATGACACGATTTGTAAAAGTAAATGAGCCAATAATAATCGGTGAGCTTCAGACAGTAGTGCATACTGTTTCGACCTATCAGACCTAATCAGTGCAGCTTTTGGCATGACTTCTTGGTTGGAAACTTGGAGATATTGAATTAGGTGTTTTACCGGACAATATTTCAATGTGAATCGCGTGTGTTGGGTTTTATTCGGTTTCCACAAAATCTGGTAAACAATAAAATGGACAACTACCTCATTTCCCACAATAAACCCCACCTTCTATTATAATTGTTAATTGTGCGACACTGGAAAGATGTAACGCGGTGTTAGTGACGTGTAAATCGTCAAACCGGCGAGTAATTATTCGCTCATAAACCCCTCCCCTAGCTTCCTGTGTCATGTCGACGATTAAAGCCACTCGCCGAATTCTTAATCGCTACCTAATCTTTCTTGAAAAAACTCGTTCTCGCGTGGCGAAATGACATAACGAGGTTGTACGTGATTCTGAAAGTCATGGTGTAGATTTTTACATAACTCGTTTTGCCAACCTTTGTGTTAGAACCGTTTGCGTCAAGTCATTGCTCAATTTGGGTATCGTCACGTGTTACCAAGTACTTTTATCAAGAACAATTTTGAATAAAATCGCATGTTCCCAAGTACTCAAAAAAGGTTCGCTGACATTGCCGCCAAGATTGATCGAAATGCGAGAACTGAGATTGGTCAGAAAAAAAGACTTTTAAACCTATTTTTGAAAAGAAGGACTACAGTGTGTGTATATTGATTTAGTCCATCTAATATATTGCAATGTTTCTGTGGACTCGCAAAATATGACAACCCTCATGTTTCAGCGCAAATCGAGAAAAAGTGCGGGTGGCGAAAGTGAGAGTGACGACGATGCGCCATCTGGCGGCAAAGGAAACGAGGGTACTCCGTCCAAAGGGCGGCGCCGCATGAGTAAAAGACGGGTGAAGACAAAACCGGAACCACCATCCGCTCCGCCTCCGGTTGTGGGAGAAGGTATCGACATTGTTATCAGTTTTAAAAGCAGAACAGGCTCATTCCTGTAGTTTTATGATTGATTTCCCTTGTTAAACGATTGGATAAAATAAACAATTTCGTTTTCCAACATGAGTCTTTAGTTTTCGATCCCAACATTCATCCAAAGTGTCTGAAAACAAATTCAAAATGTGAATTTTATTCAACTGTACCTAAAATTATGCGCACCGAAGCACTTTCATAATTTATTCGGAAATTTCTTTCAATCCTTGGTTTAATTTTCACTTCGCAGAACTTGCGAAGATGAATCCGGACGAAAGGATCAGAGTTCTGCAATCGCAACTTGCCGAGATGAGGAAAGTTTATCAGCAACTCAAACAAGAAGTTTCCTCCATTGATCGCAAGAGAAAGAGGGCGAAGAGGAAAGAACAGGAATGTATGCAAGACACATTTCTCCATACCTATGCTATGTTATACAATTAAACACTGACAATAAACTAACCCACTCCCAATCTGAAACATCTTGCATCAAACAATATAATTCATATTTTGATATATTGGTGTCGCTGGTCATAAAACAATGCCTCATTAAGGGCATTCTGCCCAAAACTAAGCAACCGTTTTTTTCCCCCAAAAAGGCTAAGTAATTTACTTAAGCCATTCTTGTTCCCACACAGCTGCCGAGATCACCTCTCCGAGTCTGTCCAAGAAACACTGTCCATCCTCACCCGACAAACAAGACGATGATGACGTCGCCACCGACAAGGGTGACATAGAGGCCGACATTGCACAGCTGGGGTAAACGCGTGACGCCATAGGCGTTACGTCATCATACCCTAATTACTTTCGTGCACTGCCAGGCGACTAACCCGTGGCCGTTTTGCAAATCACACACAGAGAAACATGTTTATTTTTTTGCCTCCAGAAAAATTTTTTTTATTTATTTTTCGTCTTCCCGCTCATGGTCGCCACCTTGTGTTACCTTCTGTCGCGAGCCCGCGCGCGTCCTGGTGACCACACCTGTACATTCGAGTATTACTAAGTCCTGGTGTCCACACCTGTACATTCGAGTATTACTAACCCATGACTTACCGAACAGTACTTTTCGGCCTTGTACAAATTGTCTTACTTTTCTAATTTCTACACACTTTCTAGTGATAATCTTCACATATGACGACAAACAACCAAAAAACAGGCAGATATGTCTCAATTCGAATTCTAAACATCAAACCAAAGGTTTTGACCATAAGAGGAAGATGCAAAACGTCACCTTACGTCAATGCACAACTCATGCCATGCTGTGAAACCCTGGGTGGTTTCGACTGTTGTAATTGCACACCATGGAGCAATACCAATACGTTTCATTTTATTTTTCGCGGCGGCGAGCGTTGAACGCCACAACTCGTGTTGTTTTTCGGGTCAAAAGTCGAATCGTTCACTTGCATTATTTTTTTATTGTGTTCGTGTTTTTTTTCTCTTCGCGCTTTGTTTCATTCTGTTTTTACCGTCGAATATCTTTTAAAGGTTGTTTCTCCTTTTTGCCCAACTTTTTTGTACAGCAGGAGCGGGTCGGGCCTTGTTTCTTGCGATTGTGCGAATGTTTCTCTGCCTTTCCACATGGTTTGTATATATTTATAAAGTCGGCGCAATTAAAACGTGCTACGTCTTCGACCACGTGGTGATTTGTTTCAGGCTTAGCAGCAGTGAATGTGTGTTCAGCAATAACCAGAATCGAACTAAATGCGATCTGGGCTGTACTTTTTGTCATTTTGTTTGCGGACGAAACTGAAGTTACGGATTATCCCACGAAGCTTGGGTCGACTCCCACATAAATCCAGGTTAAGTAATAATATATTCGTTCACACATCTACGAAGAAATGTTTCATTCCATCGCATAAAAAGGCAGGACCTTGGCTATCACAGCTATCGTATCAAGATTATTAGGGTGCAGTGGCATCGCAGCCAAGGTATCATTCTCCCATCAAAAGATAACGCAATATAAGCGCGTAAGGAATGCCTTGAAAAAAGGGGTCACTTAACTGTTCATACGTGTCGTCCTGTTTTTGACGCATTCCAAACCAGTGATGTGACCGCCAATTTCGCAAGTGTTACCTTAGAGATAGATTGATTCTTTGCATTTCTCGCCCCGCTTCGCACGCAGTTCCGTGGCCGCGTTGCTAAACCAGATGCGGGGCTTGGAAACAAATCGAATCACGTCGCCAATCGGGTTGCGCCCAAAAATATCACAAACGAATAATTCGATTAGTAACCGCAATGCGATGCATCGGACCATGTTACGTCAGAAATGTCGTTAACCAAAGAAAAAAACACAAGTTCGTTCGCACCCAGTGTTTCAGACATGTTTCATTGAAAGTTGGAAGTGAAGGTACAGTCTATATACTCGAATATTTGTGTAGGTTTATGTGCAATATCAGCATGTTTACAACGTTTGATATTTACCACTTTTGGTTTTAGTGTTTATTCGGTGTAGTCCTTGTTTTTTATGTCGATTTGCATTCAAGTGAAAGTCGAACAGTATTGAATTCTTCTTGAACTTTGACCACTTCGTCGACGATGCTCACCTACAAGCAGAAAATCAAGAAAACCAATGGCAAAGTGACTATGGACAACTTTGACCTTTACGCTGACCTTCCTCCTTTATCGCCGGTTGAAGATAAAGACAAACCACCCGCCATGTCCAGAACAGACATCAAAACTCTCCAGAAACATCCTTACATGGCGGGCAGCAGGCGCTCATCAGTGGTGACGTCAAATACAAGCAACAGTTCGTCATCCGTTGAAAGTTGGTTGCCACAATTTAGTGCCAACATATCGCAAGCTGGTGGCGACCGTCAGATGCTTGAAATGGTAAGATACCGAACAGACCTAATATTTAGTGTTTCGGTTTAATCACATAGGCTTAGAATATTATTTGCAACATTAATTGGAAAAATTCTTCCAAAATCTTTCATTTTTAAATGAGCAGGAGTTTGTTTGAACTAATTTTCCATTTTGAGTTTTTTTTTTGCAGAAGACATCGGTGGGTTTTGATATGAGTCATAGCAAGAAGGCAAAAGATTGTCTTGAAGTTTTACCGCAAAACACGGTTCCAATGGCCAAGTACAGGTAAAAAAAAAGTTTTAAACACTAACAAGTGTGAAGTCGCGTTACATTTTTAACTCCAGTTCGAAATGTTGTTAAAAAACTGAAAAAAAAATTTCCGAAAACACTTTTTTCTCGTAAATTTTTCGTGAAACGCTCGTCTATATTTTCTTTATACCAATCCCAGGAAGAACTTCATCCGCAAGAAACTGCTCAAGGAGTCAGCGGAATTGGAGGGGACGATCACTGATGAGGACTTGTGGAAAAGGAGAAAGGCACAGGAGGAAAAGGAGCGCATTGCTATTATCAAGAGGAGACAAAGTGGAGCTGGGAAAGGTGGAGTCGTTGACGACAAACTCCATGACCTCGATGACGATTACGAATCCTTACATCAAAAACGAACTCTTGAGGTATAAATTTTATCGATTGTGGAAGGCAATAAGTGCCAGTGAAAAAACAAAATGGATAAATTAAAAGAGCATTTTTTTTGAAAACCGGCCATTGCATTTACCCCACCCTATTCACAAACATGTGCAAAAGCTACCAGCAGCATGTCTGATATTACAATCACCGGACGCGTGATGCCTATTGTTTAAAGGATTACGCGCAACAAGTCCTGCTGCCTCATCCACCTCCCTAACTCTTCGCAGGAGGAGATCTTCCGACCGACATACGTTGCCGACGCCGATCTGGATGAGGAGTCCTTCTTCTCGGCCATCGGGAAGAGCTTACCTCGTAGGAAGATCGCGGTTGTCAGCGCAGTGATGCAGAAGGTGGAGAAACGGAGGCAAGAGAAGGAGGAGAGAAAGTTGAACGAGAAGATCATGGCTGAGTTGAATATGATCGGAAAACCAACCGATCGTCGAAACTCAACAGGTAGCAGAGCTGAATTCTTAAATTCTTACATGCAAAAATAATTGAGGCATACATAACATATCCATGTGGTAATTATGCGCGAAAGTTGTGGTTTGATTGAGTTTTAAAGCTTATAGTGTTAGTACATATGGCGTAACAAAATCATTTTTGTTGTCATTTGTCATAAACTTATTTCATAATACATTATAGCAGGTGACCTCAAACCTCCAGAGACGGACACAAAGAACGCGGAAACTTCTGAAAACAAAACGGACCAACCGGAACCAATGGAATCGCCTGGCAACGAATCCCAGATAGACGTTGGCAATACCACGGAAAGCTCCATTGAAAACCAATTAAGCGAAACCCAAAATCCAATTGACCAGAACCAAGAGTCGAGCACTGAAAACCCGGTAGAACGAAAAGAATCTACAATCAGACCTCAGAGGCTCCACCCCGTGGCCAAAAAGGCAAGTTTCCTGAAGAAGAGTTACCACAAAAGCGAAGGGGATCTTGTGGCGGCTGTGAACAGTTCATCATTCGCTCCTCCAGAGGATTTCTGCGACACGGGAGCGATGATTTCTTACTCCGAGATTTTGATGGCCAGCGCAAAGCATTTGGAACACACAGTGTCAATGATCGACATCTCACAGCCAGAACTGGACTTTAAGGCGTATGTTCCACAGATGGCCGATTATGTGCCTAAAAGGGAAGAGCCGAAGACTTATTTTCTACCTCCTGAAATTGGTGAGGACACAGAGAGCCTAATGTCTGACGTCGGTTACGCGAGCCCGGTCGACCCACCGATTAGTCCAAATATCCTACCTGTGAGCCCAGTCCCTGAACGTCGCCCAGCAAGAGAGCCAATCTACTCAAAAGTAAAGAAAAAGCCACACGCCAACAGACCACACTCTGCTGCTCGGCGACAATCAACAAATTTGTCGACGAAACGTCGGATGCATAGAAGTCACGCAGGTAATCTGAACACAAGCGGTAAAACTCCAAGGTCTCGCATTGAACGCAGCGCCTCCAGCAGCGATCTTGTGATTGTTCATCGTCTGGCTGCGATAGTCGAGAAACAGGGCGAGCTGATGGAACGTTGGCAAAACTTTGAACTGGAACGAATGAGGGCAAGCACACGATCGCTAAACAATCAAAGTTCGCTCAACACGAATTACGACATGAGCTTCAGCGATGCAGACCAGCCAGCATCACCACCGATACTACACCCAAGGCGACCGTCCCTAGCAACAAGCACAAGTGTTCAAAGTAGAGAGACCTTCAGTGATTCAAGTTCGAACTATCAGCTTGCTTCTTTCGACGATCTAACTTACGCTTCTATTGGCGACGTACGTAGAAAGAACAGTCCAGTGGACATTGAAAGGTCGCCAGAAATCCCAACAAACTCTGTCCCTACACGTTTGAAAAAACAAACACACGAAACCAAAAAAACGGACCTGACGAAACTTGTTCAAAAACCTGAAAAGGAAAAATATCGGCGCACGAATGAGGCTCAGCACTCAAAAGTAAAATCGCCAAATGGAAATGAGTATAACGAGAGAGAAATCTCGCTACCAAGTGCCGCAAACAATCCGCCAACTCGCCCTGTCTCCAGCATTACACCGGAAACCAAAGAACCCATCATAAAAAACACAAAAATCAAGTCACCAAATCGTAATGTAGAAGCAGTGACTGATCGGAAGCCACAAATGCCAAGAAGAAAATCCACACGGAAAGAAATAACAAGAGAGCCTTCTCAGATGATCAAAATCGACATCATAAAATCCAGTGGAGAAATGCTTGGCGTGGGCGTTGCAGATGGCTCTTTACCACCACCTGGCAGCGTGTCAGCTTCACGCTCGAACTCGGCAGTGGGTGTACGGCGACGACGTTCACTTGTACGTGTCCAAGGAATTCGTAACCAGCGGAACGAGGGTGCTGAAGAACTGAGCGAAAAAATACAGTCAGTCGTTGATGCTGGGACGGGAATGGACGGTGAAGGTGAAGGCTGGTGGGTGGTTTGGGCCAAACGGGAGGGAGGCGACAAGAAGTCGGACGGCAAGATTGTAAAGCGGGTTGCATCTCTCTTCCGCAAGGACGACATCGAAAAGCGGAAAGAAATTGACGTTGTTGCTGAGCTTGTGCAAAAGCTCCCAGGCGAGGAAGGGTTTAATTATTACGAGACGCAACCTCGAATGCCCGAAGTTCCCGAAACAGTTGAAATTGAATCCAACCATTCTCCACCTCTGCGTCACCGGAATCGCAGTCGCGGGTCAAGTTTGAAGAGCACAAGGTCCCCAAAAAAGAAAAAGGCATTAAGACGGGCTCCTTCCTTTGATGAGGACGTAAGCGACATCGGTCCTTTGCCTCCCAGTAATGTTAAATCGGCGAAGAAAATGAGAGTACCTCCTGTTTTGCCGAAGAAACAACCTTCCTTTGATTCTGGAGTTTCAACTAATCCCACGGATGATGACGGCGGTGACGTCAGTCCTAAATCTCTTGACGGGAGAGCGGCATTATCGCAAAACTTGGGAAAACAGAGGTAATTTTAGTGTTAAGACTACAAAATATTAATTGACCCTAATCTTACTGTTTTTATGTTAGTCTCGCCACAAAAGCAGATAAACGAAAAGAGCCACCAGATGAAACAAAACAAGATAAACAAACCAAAGAAAATGGCGAAAATCAGCAAACCGACTCCAATGCTGACAGCACAGCAAAAGAAGAAAGTTTCCTGAAAAAGATGGCCAATTTTTTTGGCATTAGCTACGAAGAGCCAGTTGAAGAACAAATTGAAAACACTAACCCAAAACCGATATCAATCTTCGCTTAGCTGTCGCTGCTATTTGTAAACTGCGAATATATTACCGCACAGTATTAACAAAATAAATTTTTCTTAAAGCATGCAAAGATGGGTCATACCACACCCTTTTCCGCCGGTGAACTTTTGTTTTATTACAATGAAACGAGCAAAGATTCCGTCGGCGCGAATGTGGATCCGGCCAACGTTGCTTAAACTTGTACGCTTGAATGATTTTAGCGAGTATTCGAAAATACATTTAAAATAAACGATAAACTCATGTATTCAAAAGATTCTTGTATGTATCAGAATAAAACAACAGGATTCAACAAAAGCCAACTGCTGTATTTTCTGTAGTTTATTCATTTTGATCTCTCGTTACCGGCGGTTCCGGTTCAGTGAGCTTGCGTTGTTGTCATTCCCCCATGACTTGGTGCTAAGGGAGTTGTAGTACACTGTATTGTTGACATTATTACCAACTTAATTTTAGAGGCGTGTGGCGCTTGTGGGGCTTTGTAAACCTTAAAAAACTTGTTGCAAAACATATGGCTTTTCCAGTTCCCTTGTCAGCATCGTACAAAGGGTAAGCCCGAAATGAATGTTCATAAAATATAGGAATGATAGACTTATTTTTGAGTGTTCGTTTATTTTTCAGCAGAAAAGAAGTAGGTTAAGTTGAAGAGATTGTTAGTCCTTTACGTAACTTGTGTAAATTTCTTTCAGCACATTTGCCTATGGTACAGTGAAGGATCGAATTCCAAACATCTTGACTACCGTTGTCGACACCTGCCACAAGCATGTAAAAAAGGTGGAGGAGGAACATGGGAAGGTGGGAAAGTAAACTTTGTGGTAAAACCTCCAGTTAAACCAGCCCACTATTCAGACTTGGTGTCATAAAACCTGCTTGAAATTTTCCGAAAAAAAATTGTGGTGATTTTGTATTGTTTTCAATGAGAATGTGTATTTAAATGCACATAGAAAACTTGCAAAATATCTTGCGAAGCCCATAAATACAATCTACATATTCCAACAGTTGAATAAAATCGAAACAACCATTGACAACACACTGGTATTTGTAACAGATAAGTGATTTTTAGGATGGCTGTCAAGATGCCCTCAAAGTGGTCGGTCAGCTGTCACAGTTAAGGAGTGAAATAATGACTGACAAGCCTCTTACACACCTTGACGACAGTCTGTCAGATGTGGATGTTTGGAATCAACGATTTGATGCTTACATGTAAGATTGTGTCTTGTGTAACTTGAATGTAGTAATGATGGATATTGTTTGGTGTTAAATACAGAAAGGAACATGGCAATCCTCCCACCTGGTTTTCTGCACCTTGGCTCTACATTGAATGTTACATGTACAGAAAAATTCAAGGCATTATCAGTAAAAGGTACAGTTTATCAAATCACAAACATACCAATGATGACATTTCCATACATGTATCCCAGAATATGCATTAAAAGGCAGTTAAAATACTTGCCCAAATAAATCTGTTTAAAATACCCTTATTATGTTTGTGTTATTGCAGTGAGTTCATGCCTACATTTGATCCATTCATGGGCCAAAAGCAAAAGGCACTGGAACAATCGATAGAGGCTGTCATAAGCCTAACAAAGTTTTTTGTTGCTAACACTGATCCTACTCACTTGAATGATGAAAAAAATGTAAAACAATTGTTTTCGGACTTCATTGAGGTAAATAATGACAACTTTAATCTATGCATTGAATTTTTACAATGTGCTGTGCATCAAGAGTTACAGCAAAAACCCAGCAAAGTTCATACCATCCTTTTTCACCAAAAACAATGCTTTCAAAAAGGAAAAATAATTTTTAATTACAGACTGGGCCACTGTTTCAACCCAATTGGTTCTCATCAGTGCAGCATTGGTTTTACATAACAATGATCTTGCCGACTACTAACAATGATCAAATAAGCTTTTACACAGAAAATAAAGTTTAAACATCTGGTCAGGTTTCTCTCTGGGGCAACAAATGTGATCTCTCTATATCTGGTGGCAAAGAAAATGCCCAATCAACATCTGGACCACATGAAAACCTGGAGGAGTTAAAGCCATTTCTTCTTGTAAATCATGTTGACAAATTGTGGGAGTGTCTTATGGCCACTAGAAAAAGCAACAAGCTGGTAATTTTTCTATGTTAGATGCTGGCCATTGCAAACAAAATTTGTATTGCATTTCATTTGCAATTAGATAAGTGATTATTTAATCTTCTGGAATGTTTTTTTTCAAGCAGTAATTAACCACCTTTTATTTGAATGATAATCCTGTCATGTTTGGTTGTTAATATTTTATATGTTGACAGTATAATGTTGACATTTCCAATCATAATTAATTGTGTCAGAATGAACTTATTCAGTTTGTTATTGCAAAAATGTCAATGCACAACCAAACTAACACATTTTTTCTTATACCAGCACATAAATAATGCAACACTTTCATTCTTTGCAGGTTTGTGTGGATATTATCTTGGACAACGCTGGTTTTGAGCTGTTTACCGATCTAGTGCTGTGCGAGTTCCTTCTACGCAGCAAACTTGCCGACAAAATTCACCTACATCCGAAAATAATGCCGTGGTTTGTTTCTGACGTCACTGTTCCAGATTTCGATTGGACGCTTGACCGTTTAGCCGCGGAACAAACCGAGTGCGTTTCCGAGTTTGTTGTTTCAATTAGAAAGCGACTCGCAACCGGAGAGCTGACATTGGAAAAGTCGGATGCTCTTAACATGTTTTGGTCGTTCCCTGACCCCTACTACGTCATGCAACGATCTTCCCCTGATCTTTACCAACGCTTAGCCCAATCAAATCTTGTCATTTTCAAGGGTGATTTGAACTATCGGAAACTGGTGGGTGATCTTGACTGGCCCCATGTGACCCCATTCTCAGTCGCGCTTAGGGGTTTTAACCCAGCCCCTTTGTGCACGTTAAGGACTTCGAAAGCCAATGTTATTGTTGGTCTGGAGCCCGGTCAGGCCGAAAAAGCGGAAGCAGAAGATTTAAATTGGATGGTGGCTGGAAAGTATGCAGTCATACAGTCCTGGATTCCTTAAGTAGTTGTTTTAGAAAAGCTCGTTTGGAAAAGTTCAATCATGCATTTTATTCTGTGACATGTGTCAGCCGTATTTGTAGAACACTCATTGTGCCAACTAAACTGTAAAACATGTTTTGTTTTTTAAAAAAACGAAATAACGTGATTAACCGACGACGTTGTTCAAAAAGGAAATTGTTGCATGTTGTAACAGATCATGGTATTTTCTCGGCTGTTAAGTATTCTGGTACTTTCGCAGCCATGCTCATGGCGTGAATATAAAAAAAGGGTACGATTCTATTTTACTAACAACTGCACATGTCTTGTTGTAAAACACGAGTTTGCTGATGAAACTTTCTCTTGGTAGTTTGGTGACGTCATGCTGATCGTGAAATACAACGCAAGATGTAACATTTGTTTGAATTGCTTTTTTGTTTATAGGGGTTTTTATAATTTGCCTTCAAAATTTTGGTTGCCGTACTGAAGACTTTTGCAGATATTTTTTTATCAGATAAAAAACGTTGTGCAAACTATAACGTTATGAACAGGCGACATGGTCATCTAATGTCATTGATGAGTTGGCCCAGGACAAAGGAAGTAAGTATCCCATGATCAAACCGTTGTAGGCCCATCTCGAAATAAAAAAAATCGAGTTGTTGAGGAGATTTTATTTTTTGTAGTAAAAGACACCATATCCACAGAGTCTCTCAATATAAACATTTTTGTGTCACTTTTTAAAGCCAAGTCAAAATAAAAACATTATGTCTCGATCACTTATACGTTGTTATGTTACGTTTGTGCTTTTCCAAAAATCTGTTTGGGCCAACGTACACCATAGTTACAACAAAATCAATGATTTACAAATCCAATGAAATATACCTTACGTGCCTCTTACTAATGTTGTTACAATTATTCTACATAGTGTCGAGTAAGCTGACTTAGAATAACATCGTTGATTCGACGTCGTGCGAAGGACAGCAGTATGCAATATGTACAGTCAGTGATCCAACCGTAGGAGCAATGGAAACTTCCTGACCCACACAATACAAACAAACTGAGTCGAAAGAGTTTACATACTGTTGTCATAACTTTTAAGCATTCGAACAAGAATACAAATCTTTATTTCAGATTTTTGACAAATGGCTGATATGGAACTAACTGTTGTGTGCCAGAGGAAATAAGATAAAATCTGAGATAGCAGTTATTATGGTCGGCAAAGACTCAGTATCAGATTACTTTCGACTACTTTTATGTAAAAACCCTACGTTTTACTGATATATATTTTATCTACTCGTAAAATCATCGACAGTGTCATTTTTTCCAAACTAAAAAGAAATTACAAAAAAAGTTGCAGACAAACTTGAGTGTGAATCCTGAAGGCAATTTACCTCGCAGGGAAAATTATGCGTCTCATTTTGGAGACTTTGTTGCTTTTATTCTGGCATCAGCCATCGTTTGTTGGTAGTAAGTTTGTGTATCTTGTAAGCTACAGTGGTATGCAAAAAAGTGGAATATTTTGATTTTTTAGGTGTTGGATATTTCGAAGCAGTAAAAGACAGTATTTTGGTATTGTCTGATGATCTTGTGGATGCGAACACTGCACAGAAGAAATGTGGATTGATGGGTGGAAATCTTGTAATGACTGAAGACCCGCAGATTAACACAACTCTGCTTGAGTTTATGAGACAAACCTACACAAAAAGTTTGTTTTAACTAAAGCCATATTGGCATAAATGTTTGCAAAAAAACTGTTATAGACTTCGTTTCAGTAAAATTCAACGTTGTTACGACGGAATATTTTTTTCAAAAACAACAAAGGTAGACTTTGTTTACAGATCTTCAAAGGGTTTGGATGTTTTACAACATTTACGACAAACGAAGATTCGGATATTCGTTGAATCAAACCGCAACAAAAAATCATTGGAATAGTACCAAAGCTCTCGGTCAACTGTGGTATCTGGACTTGCTCAAAAAGTAACTTTTAACATACAACAGATACAGTTGCGTAAATCAATACCCGAGTCTTGTTTCTACTACACAGCAACACACGTGAGGTTGGCTCTGTAATTCAAATATCTTTTTGCGTCCCTATTTCTAAGCCAACATCAAGGAATGATAAATGGTCTGTGGTGCCAGGAACGTGCAAAAACACAAGTGGCAAGTAATTTCGGGAATACGCGGTGTAACCAATTTTTTCATGTTACAATAAAAATATCGTATCTCCTTGAATGTTTCGGTTAATATTTTACAGGTTGGAAAACCGCCTTCCACTTGTTTGCCCAAAACCTGCCATTGCCAGGATATAAGGAAATATACAGATTCTACTTTACAAAAGTTTGGTCCACGTTATTGAGCGACACAAACACCAAATACAACAATGCTCCAGATATGATTTCCAAAACTTTTTTCGCTCCAGGTCGGTTATTAAGGATGTTTTTTTATAGATTTTGACACGTACAAAAAAATTAGTGTTCCAACTGAGGTGGCTGTTTGAGCTCTACGAGATATCATTTCTTTTTTTGGTAAAATTGATTTGAAAACTCGCAGATCTAAACGTTGTAATTGGAGCTCGTTTTAACACTTCACTCAATGGTTGGTATTGGAGCGACGGATCTCCAGCAAACTTCTCTGTTTCCAACGTCACAACTTGTCAACAGAGAGCGTTGCATTATGGGATAGGATGGGAGCAGTCAAGCGTGAACTGTAGTGGAGAACCTGCTTACTACACTTGTCAAATTAAATGTGAGTTTAAGTTTATTGCAATTTGTATTGTTTTTCCATGTGTTGTGGTTATCAATCTGCTAAAACCTGTGCTTGTTTAGTTAATACCAGGATTGAATTCCTTCCTTGGGACCATTCTGCAGTGAATATTCGCTGGAACGGCCTAAATCAAATCCTAACCAGCAACAATTTTACAGCTCAAGTAATTGTACTTCCGAAAGCATCACATATAAATTATAAGTTAAATATGTTTAAAGGTGGAGGTTCACGTCCCACAATTACAATACTCCACATTCTCACCTTATTTTAATCTGATGACCACGTTAGTAAACCTCAAACCGTTAACAACGTACGATATCCACGTAAGAAAACTTGACAAACATTAAATGTATTTGTGTTCAATACCATGCTGCATGAAATCAAACTAGATTTTACAATCAAAACGTATGTAAAAATGTATTTCGAAGTGGTTACGTAGGCTATATTGTTTATCTTGAAAAGTGTTTTCAATAGTTTTTGTGTTTTCCATGTTTATTTTGATGTAATTGGAGTCAGACATTTTTTCAGGTGACAACAAAAATCATTGGATTTGACGCACTGGTCGCATCAACTCAGTCACGGTTTACGACCAATGCACAACAATCCACATCTATCTCACAAAGTAATTCCTAATATTGTTTTGCGTTTCTTTCCACAATCAAATTCACACGAGCAACTAATTCGGGTTTAGCGACATCTACTTCCAAAAGTACATTAAATGTTGAGGGGACAGGAGTTGACACAAACACACAACAGAAATACAACATTGCCCTGATTTTGTCCGGAATTTCCATTTCTATGAATGTTCTCATGATGACGGCGGGAATTTTTATTATCTTTCTTCTTAGGTGAGCTAGAGAAAATCACTTGAATTTTTTTTATCTTGAAATTGAATATAAATGATACTTTATTCGAAAGTACTTGAGCGTCGATTTACCCATATTTTTGCAGGCGTTTGAAAACGAAATTGGCCGAAAAAAATCAATTTATTGAACAATCAAGTAAGTTTAAATTGGAAAAAGTGAGCGACATTAAAAGTGACATCAGACAAGACCAGTTTTCTGAACATTATTGCACACAAGAAGATTATGCGAACAACGAAATAAATTTGATGGAGGGGAATATGGAAATCAAAGAAACAAACTTAAATGACCCTTACGAAAATGTACAGTAACGAAGTGGGTGGAGATCGTCTTAGAATATTTTACTTATTTTTGCGGAATTGTCCAACTTTCGCTTGCAGACCCCTGACAATTTATAATTCTTGTAATAAGACAAAAGAACAGAAGCAAAATAGCTAGCCTACCAACTAATTCGACACAATGGCCACCAGCTGTAGTGACGAGACCCTACAGGTCGAAACAGTGTGTGCACATAAAAACTCAATGAATAGGAAAGCAATTATTATATATTTCTTCTGGTACATGTCCAGGTTCAGAAATGCCTTGTAATACAAGTGGAAACGCCGCGATGTAAAAGAAATACGCTTAATTTTTCCTGGAAGTCCTTGAGGTTCCAATGTGTGTGTTGTGACATTTCGGCCATTTCGTTTCACTTCGCTACCACGCTAGATCAATGAGTAAAAATATGTGCTATTGTGTATCATTGTATTGCCGATTAAATGTTTTCTTTTCAAGCGCATTAAGAATATAACAGAGCAATGTGTATTGCGCTATAGGACATGATAAAAAACAGAAATGCTCGGGTGAAAATACAAATAGTATCTGTCCCTTGTACGCAAGCAAACGACTGGAAAGGGCGCGATATGAGTTAAAAGACCCTTTACTTCTTCACTCGTAAAAGTTTAGCTAAAAACCGGTTGTCCGTGCAGTGTTGTTACTGGTACTTCGTCTACTCATGGAGCGTTTAGCTTTCAAAACGAACTTGTCAACCACGGAGGAATAAATAATCGGGTTTAAAGCGCTGTTAATTGGCAACAAAACAGCAGCTACCAACGCATACACATACGACGGCATATTGACACCGCTTAGAGCGACAAAACCTAACGCACACACTGGGATCCAACAACAGAAGTCGGTGAGCAACAACCTTGATATTCTTTTCTGCATTTGGGCGCCTGTATCCACGTTCCTGGAATCTGCCATCCGATTACCACGACGATAGATGAGCAGATACCCAACCACCATTAGGAGAAAAAGAAGGAAGCTTACCGTTATTAGGAGCATGGAGTACTCCCAAGACTGACTGTGGTGTGATATGAACAGACTTGGCATACAGACACTTGTTTCACTGTAATACCCGAAAACGCCTCTGATTGGCTGATGTCTCAAGTTCAATTTAATGACGTTCCGTGCGTCATGCCATGTGTGTATGGTAGAGTTGAATGGAGCCATTCTTCTTGCTAACGTCATTGCGTCATTGAAGGTAACGTAATCTCGGCGGTAAAAGTAGTTTGGAAACCAGACCTTCGATACAAAGTAACCTGACTTGAAATCGACAAGAGGAAAGGATGCCAGAAACACAGAAACAAACCAAGAGCAAGCACAAGATAATGAGACCCACTTTGGTTCGAGTGCAACGGTAATAAACGGTTTGTAAACAGACAAGACTCTGTAAATTGTAATCATGGCCATTGTTAAAGCCGACGTCACGGATGAGATCACACAAAGCATTCCCAACAAGGAACAGATCTGTCCTGATCTCCAAGAGGCATCAACAAAGCAATATCGCCCTGAAAACTGAGTGCTTTTGACCGCTACTGCGAGGAGATAAATTCCCATTAAGAAATCGGATGCAGACAGGTTGAAGATAAATATTTGGGTGCATTTGCTCACGAATTCATCCGACCTTTTGGTTTTCCATAGCTCTCTTGCGGTGGTGACGCAAACAGCTGTGTTGCCAACCAATGCAAGCAATCCTATAATCCATATCGCCGCCCATAGGACTGGGTTGGCGATCATTTCCTTCTGGTTCGAGAAGATTGCGTTGCGAGAACTCACTGGAGGACATTCGTCACTTCCGTCCGAACAGTCCCAAATACCATCCTCCTTTTGACTGATCGGCACCGACAAAGGCTGACCGTTCAAACAGTAAAACCTTTTGCTTGCGCAGAGTTGCACAAATTCGTCGGAACGATCGTCACAGTCGTACATTCCATCGCATAGGCGCATGACGTCAACGCTGTTTAAGGGTCCACTTTTGCAGGGGAATCGATTCGGACAAAGTGACTCGTTGTAATTGTACGGATCTTGCCCGTAGCATACGTACGCAATCGTGGCAACCTTCATGAACTTGGTGTTGTTGCAAAATGCAGGAGGGTTGGAGCATTTGTCGCACTCATCCATTGCTCCTACGCACTCAGGCCGGCCATCGCACACGGCTGCCATAATAGCAGAACTGGATGTTTGAAATGGTTTGCACCATGTGTAGTTGGTCTGAGGGTAACAAAACTTTGTGTTTTTTTCGTAGAGACACCGAATGTTATGGTTGCACAGCACGGCCTCTACATCGACACAATCAGTATCATTGTAACAATGCATTTGTCCTGGTGGACAAGTTGATTGCGAATCTCCCAAGACTGCATGGCAAACGCTTTGATCTTGACACAAACACTCGTCGGAGAGATCGTAGCAATCCACCACACCATCGCAAACCTGGTGCCTCCCGATAACCAGTTTTCTATCGAGACACATGAAGCATCTGAACTCCCCGTTAACAAAACAGAGATCTGATTTGTCTGCGCATTGTGCCTCAGTGTCATAGAGATTGGGCTGTGATAGTAAGCAAGGAAAGGTAATCCATTTCCCTCGGCATTTAAATCCAGGTTTAGCGTTGGTTTCAAAGTTGCTTAAAGTAACTACTGAGCAGAACGCGAGCAGTGCCACATGCACTCTTCCGTTATCACTGTAAAGTGCCGTTGATTCTTCTTTTACGCCTCTACACATACGAACGACGCAACGCCAGTGACTTTCATTACACACCATGTCGATACGACCCGGACAGGGAGATCTTTGCCGCATACACCGGGCCGCAACTGTCGATTGGTGTGTGAGCAACCTTTCAACCGCCGTTTTGCTGTTGCATTTGAACACGTGTAAGTTGCAAGAAAACGTAAATCTTTCACCCAGAAGAAAACACGGTTCATCGCTTCCGTCATCGCAATCGTGCACCCCATTTCCCACCCAATGTTTAGGAATGCAGCGACCTGAAGAAGGACACGCCTCTCCACCATAGATACAACCACACATGACTTGGTCTTCACGACAGGTGCAGTTTATCTCGTCACTTTTGTCACGACAGTCAATCACTCCGTCACATCTTTGGCTCGGTGCAAAGCAGCCTCTTGAATCGTCACACTGACGCAGGTTGAAGCGGCAACTCTTATTGGGACAATTCTGCTCGTCGGTTTCGTCGAAACAATTCTCCCAGCCGTCGCACTTCATACGAGCAGGTAAGCAACCACGAAAGAAGGCGCATTCCTGATTTTTACATTTGCAGTGAAATGCATCGGGTGGACAGGTGCAGTTGATTTCGTCACTCCAGTCGCCACAGTCGTTTAAACCATTGCATCGAAAATTATCACTGATATCGGTTTGGCAACGTGACATGTCAGTGCAATTTCCTTCGTCTGATCCACTCAAGCAATCAACTCTCCCAGTGCATCGTATTCCCTGATCGACACAGCTTCCATTTGTCACTCCCAACTTTGAAATGTCACAATTCCGTTCATCACTGCCGTCTTTGCAGTCGTCACGACCGTCGCACACCTTGCGGCTTGGTAAACATCCCATAAGTCCACGACATGAGTTGTTTTTGTAGCAGGAGCATTGGAACTTTGCACGGGGACAAGTGCAGTTTACTTCGTCGGTGCCGTCTAAGCAATCGTAAACTCCATTGCATATCTGCATGCGGAAATAACAACCAACTCCACCGAGGCATTTGTGGGCTCTCGGTGCGCAACCACATTGTAATTGCTCAGAACTACATTCGCAATCACTGACTGACCGACCGCTGCATTTGCCGCCCTGACAAACGAACGCTTTCGGCAAACACTGTCGGTCTATGTTTAGGTCGTAGAGCTGAGGGACGACGTTCTTGGATGTTGGACAGTTGCAAAGATAATCTCCCACTTCGCATTTGGAACGTTCGACTCGGCAGTCTTCTGAATAAAATAACAATGTTTAAGACTGGATCGGTCTCTTAAAAAAGTCTCCGTCTCCCAAAGTTTAGTATGCTATAGTGCGGAAGACCTGTATTGTCTTCTTATACGTTTAGGGCGTACAAATAGCAGGTTTTTTTATTACTAACAGCGCTATAGACAGCAAATAGTATTAGAGATTGGCTGATGAAATTTAACTTTTAACTTACCATATGCTGTTGTTCCAACTGATATGCAAATGCTAACGATAGTTGCCGTGGTTAACAACAGGATACTCATGGTGTCTTGGTGAGTTCAGCAGTTTACGATCTACCATCATAAAACTATAGCGAAACAGGAATGTTTAATAAGCCAACCAATCTTTCCATTTTTTCTTCAAATATTATTAGGCTGACAACTGCGCAGTCAGTTTAGCTTATTCAACGCTCCATTACATTCACAAAATTTGTGAAAGTCTCTTTCCACACAAAATGGAAAGCAGCGGTAAAGCAAAAACACTACAATTACTTTGTACACGCAAGCTTTTCGCTGTGCTAACTCCTAAATTTTTGAAATAAGATTTCTCTTGAAGAAAATCCGCCAATAGTTTCTGACAAAAAGCATAACAAGAAGATTACTGGAAGCAATGCAAGTTCAGTCACAGTAAGCTACTTGCATGTGCTTATGTAGTCCCCGTGTAACAGGCCGACAAACTCTTCTACAACTTCCCTTCCTTTGTGCTGTCAATCGTAGGTGGTTTTTTCCAGCTCAGTCGGAATGTACGCATGTTTCTAACATGCAAGGGTCAAAAAGGAAATAAAACATTGCAGATTTCATGGGTCGAGTAAAGTATTGCCGTTCCAAATAGTAATTGTAGTGTTACCTCTCTAGCTGAAGACTTACTCGCATATGGTTTCAAATGACAACTGTACACGGACACCAATGGAAAAACTTGCCGAAATACAATGTCTAAAGATTTACTTGTGACAACTTCAGCTTGTCTGTTGTTTTAATATTGCAATCCATTTCACGATCGTTTTACTGCGAGTTTAGCAAACCCCGACCACAGAAAAGCTGTTGTGCACAGTTTGGCATGCCTGCATATTGCGTACACATCGTCAATTATATTTGCCCACACAAATTGGGAATAATACCAAAGTTGTCCTCATGTTCAAAAAAACTTAATAAAATATTAACTAAATTTTTCTTTCTCGGACCCTTGTACAATGTTTTGCGTAACAAAGTACCTGTGTCCACAGGTCGTATAAGCAAAAAAGTGTAGGAATCCATGGTCTATGGAGTTATCAATTCAGTGTCACACATCAAGTCTGTGCTAGCATCGATATGACTGCTTGTAAACTAGCATTTTTGATTGTTCTAGATTAAATAACTACATAGCTTGTCTGTCCACGTAAATGGAACCATGACACAACATCATATATATTTACTTGCATCTCTTCAGAGCACAACTCTTAGGTTTTGTAAACTGAAATACGATAATCAATTCAAAGTTCGTAAACTTACATACAATGATTTTCAAACTGCTGGTGCCGTGAATGGATTTTTTTAAAGTGTGCAAAAGTGTGGGCTTAATTTTTCTTTGCAATTTATTAGAAGCTAAATGATATTCTACAAACTGATTATTGTTGGTATTCTGGTGATTCACAAGTCTTTTCGCGGAGGGTTCGCGGATGAGACGAATACGGGGGGTTCCCCTTTAAACGCTGGTGCTTTTGGTGTTTTTGGTTCCGTGGTGTTGATCCGACGTGGAATTTTGCAGCACCGTCCTCTTGGGAGTCGATGTCACCCCTCTACGACAACGATCTACGATCCTCCTGGCGCCGCTGTAGATGGTTTGTGGCAGGTTGGTGTAAATAATTGGATTGAGAGAACTGTTGATGGGCAGAAGAACGATCGCCGAAACCGCGTATGACGTAGGAGGCATAACAACTCCGCCCATGCTGAGAAACGTCATTATGCAGATAGGTAACCAACAGCACATGTCGGTCGCAATCAGCACGGTGATCTTTCTTTGCACGCTCGTGTTTTGCTTGTTTTTTGCCGCCTTATTGCTGCTACTGCTTGCCAGCGAATTTCCGACACGCGATTTGGTGTAGATTGCCACGTAGGCCGCCCCGATGTACAACAGAGCCACAAAGTTGAATGTGATCACCACAGAGGACATGGCGTTTACGTTCGACTCGCTCTCTGTCACGCGGTAGAAACGTGGAATGCAGACGCTGCTGCTGCTGTAGTAACCGAAGTAAGCAACGGTTGATGGCGCCGCGGACGGATGTTGCGTGCTCAAGTAGTTGTCAACGTCAGTCCAGTCATACGACGTCACTTCCGGTTTGGATTGGTTACTGGTTGCGGCGATGCGCAACGCGAAGCGACGCATGTCTGCCAAAGGCACTTGGTCGGTGTGAAAATAGGGACTGGGCGTGATTTGAGCGCTGGTGATCATATACGCCGAGAGACCCCTGGCGAAAGGAAGAAGAGCGATGAGGAGGGAGAGCGACCAAATGAGGAGAACCCACATGGCAGCGACTCTCGCCCTCACGCTGCGCGACTGGAAAGGCCAGAACACGCTGTAGAGACGGTAGGATGTAATGCACACCAGTGTTAGCACTGAGGTTTCGCTCGACAACACGGTGGTGACGCCGATAACATCACACAACTCGCTTGACCTCCAAGACTTGTCGTAAAGACAGTAGCTGCCGGAAAATTGAACCGCTTTGACCGCGACCACTAACAGTACGACCCCCATTACAAAATCAGCCACCGCCAGGTTGAATATCATGGCCCTGTTGATTAACCCAAGCCTGTGGCGCATCTGCTCGCTTGACAACCGCTTGAAGTAAATGGCTGTCTGCACCATGACCATCAAGTTGCCCAGCAACGCCAGGACGGCCATGAACCAAACAAGAATCTCAAGAGCTTGGATCTTAATCATCTGCTCGTTGGAGGCCAGAGCGTCGTTTTGTAGGTAGTTCGGTGGGCATTCGTCGGAGTTATCAAGGCAATCAGGTACCCCGTCAAGCACTTTGGTGCGTGCAACGTAAAGAGGATTTCCTTTCAGGCAATAGAAGTGCGTTGATTCTGAGCAGTTCAACTCATCGGTTGAATTGACGCAATCTGATACTAGGTTGCAGGTCTTTGCATACGGTATGCTGACGCGATTTCGAATTCCTGAAACAGGTTGAAAGTTGGTTAAATGTCCATTGCTGCTTCAGGATTGTAAGCAAATACTACTATTTTATATCATTATCCACATGCTCATTATTAAACCTGGATGCGAATATACGCAAATCGAAATTGCTTCAAGTAAAAATATGGTACCTTTTGCAACATAGGCCTAACTACGTTTGCTAGGGAAATTGTTAGCTGTGCGTATTTAACAAAACCTGTAGCAGAATGCGAAGCATAGAGATCGTTAAGGGGGGATTATTTTTACACGTCATATTTCATAAAAACTATAACATATACACTCAGGTTTAACGCCTAAAGTTTTAAATTTGTCACGTTATACCTTGTATGACGGTATTCACTTGTCCCGCAGAGCAGCTAAACTGATCAGGGCAGTTGCTTTCATCATACCCTTCTTCACATTCGTCGATCCCATTGCACACCGACCTTCCGAGCACAAGGTCAAGCAGTTTGTTGCATTTCCGGAAAAGTATGTTTACGACTTGATCAGTGCCGATTAAACTTCCTGGAACCGGAATCTACAAAGTGGCAAAACCACATTAAATCATCCAACTATGTTTTGGTGGATGAATAATGGTCTTCAAAAACATGTTTTCGAAGTGACCGTGCAGTCAATTTTATTCAAACTTGATTTGAAAGTGTATTCAATTATGAATTCGTAAATATCAAGTTAAACAATTAAGTCCATGCGCAGAGCAAGCATTGCTTGTTCCCTGTCGATTTACCGCATGACCTGACGTCATGATTTGTATGGTTATTATTATTTCTGTGGATTTAATTTAAGGCACTGGAGCTAGAGAACACATTAAATGACGCATAACTGCTAAAATACAGGGCATCTCACAAATGTAACAAATCAATGTGGTTACTTTCACAACAATTTATGAACATTTATCTATTAATACTTTATGGTCGAAAAGTTGCGTCGCATGGACTTTTTAAATTGTTGAAAGTTTGATGATAAAGCAAAACACAAAATTTAAATAATTTATCTTCGAAATGTAGATGTTCGTTTGTAAAAATGACGCCAGTGCATGATGAAAACACACATCTTTCAGCTTACATTTTGAAGGGGAATTTGGTCGCACACAGCCGGTTTAACACTGCAGTTTGCCCTTTCGCTACATTCGTCCTCGAACTTATAACATTCCGGCACTCCGTCGCACCTAAAAAAGTTTCGTTTTAATTCAATATAAAATCGCACCACTATAGTTGAAAGCTTACTTGGTAGCGTTTTCTGGCAGTAAAGTACTTGCGAGGTCTCTGTTCAGATAATTCAGAGCCGCGTTTCTGATGACGGGCGGGATGACGTCACAGGAAAAATCAAGTGCTGCATTCGACCCGTTACCATTGGTCATTCGGCCGCAGTGCATTTCATCAAGCTCTGTCACCGGGCAATCGACTTTTCCATCGCACACTTGGCTTTTTTCAATGCAAACATCGTTGGATCCACAGCTGACCATGTTTAGACCACACGCTGCGCATCCAGGACTATTTGGGACTCCGTAGCACACGCGGTCACATAAAAGGCGAGAAGGTGCGGCTCCCGGGACCTGATTTGCGCACAAACATTCGTCGGATAAATCTGGACAGTCGAATATACCGTCACATAACTGTTTGGGGGAAATAATAACATTTGAACTTAAACAGCGATGACAGGTAAGGGTTCCATTGACGAAACACAGGTCGGACGAGTCGTCACAGTTCGGGTAATCGTCTTTTAGTGACCATTGTGGCAACGTGCAGTATTCCACTCGGTTGTCGAGCCCCGCGATCAGTTTGTTGCACTTAAACCCTGTGATAAACCTCACATCTTCTGCGTTTTCAGGGCAGTCTGCGTACTCGTCGCATGAGTAGGTTCTCTGGACGCAAGTCTGCGGTGCGTTAGGACAGCGCAACATGCGTGGTTCCACGCAACTATCCACCTCGTCGCTGCAATCGCCACAGTGGTCCATCCCGTCGCACAGCAGGTAGTTTGGAATGCATCGCCTTCCGTTATGACAACGAAATTCACCTACTAGACATGTGCCGTTGTTTCCTACTTGCTGAGATGTTTCGTCACTTCCGTCTTGGCAGTTTACGAGCTTGTTTCCACGCCAAGATCGGGGAATGCACCGCCCGTTGTCTTGACAACGAAATTCGGTGCTTGAATTACAGATTAAGGCCTGACGTTCGTCTGCGGCATCGCTGCAGTCGTTGTAACCGTCCATGACGCGGTATCGAGGCAAACACCGGCCATCGGCAACGCATTCGAATTCGGTATCGTTGTGACACTGCGTGAAATCCGCAACTTCGTCTCTTCCATTGGTGCAATCGTCCACCCCGTCACCGACCCATTCCCGCGGAATGCATTGCTGTCCAATCGTTACGTTTTCCAAACACGGAAATTCCGATGACAAACAGGAGGAAAACCCTGCTTCTTCGTCACTTCCGTCTTTGACGACCAATGAGTCGCACTCACGCTTTCCGTTCAATACCATATGACGAGGTAGGCATATTCTACTGTGCTTGCATGTAAATTCTACGGAAACAATAAATTAGTTTATTTGCTTATGCTACAATTTTGATAGTTTGTTGCTAACGCTGCCAGGCATACTATTTAGTAATGAAAAGCTCGTCTGGCAAAAGAAAAACTTGTTTGTTCGACGTTTCGGTTGTTATACAACAAACCTTCATCAGGATAATGAAGTAAAAACGCCCACACGGCGATAAATAGTCACGCGCGCATAAAGCAAAAAAAGGCGAAAAAAGGCAAAAAAGGGGCGAAAGAAACAACACAAGCTAAGAAGCGGGGTGGGGGGGAACACCATAGAAAATGCGCGCCAACAGGACGATACCGAGGTCTAAAGCAGGGCTTCCCAAACTTTTTCGCGCGCGACCCCTTTTAATCTCCTAAAATTTTCTGCGACCCTTCAGAGTTAGTATGATAAACAGTGCGAAATGTAGATTTGTTACATTTATTGAAGGGCTTATTTCGAACGAAAACTAAAAACAAGCTACCGGTACTCGAAGCCTACTACTTGACACGTAGGTATCCTTCTGGAAACAAAACAAAAAAGCAAACACTTATTCAGATAACGAAGTCCCATTATTTAGTACTAGGGCTAGGCCTATTTACTCACAGTTCAGTTGAATATAATGTTTTGCACAATTGCACCAGTTTTAATAACTGCGTTTCGAATTAAACGTCTGAAAAGTACAATAGTATAATATGCACTATTTGGTGTAAAATTGTTGTACTCTCTGCGACCCATGAAGTTGGCTACGCGACCCCTTGCGGGGTCGCGACCCCCAGTTTGGGAAGCCCTGGTCTAAAGCATAGCGCCTCGAGGTGCGCAAGACCATCACGTTCAACCAGGGGGCATGTCGTGCAGACCGTTTATCAAATTGCGATGAACGGGTGAAAAGAAGGTTTCCCTCTTATCATTAAGTGCGAACCCATGTGCGTTTATATGAACAGACTCGATGAACATCCTCTTGTACCTGTCCTTTTCCCGGTCCAGAATTACTGTGTCCTCAAAATTAACCGTTGTCGCAACCATTGTCGCAACATGTTGCAGCAACAGGACACACGGTTAATTTTGAGGACACAGTAATTCTGGACCGGGAAAAGGACAGGTACAAGAGGATGTTCATCGAGTCTGTTCATATAAACGCACATGGGTTCGCACTTAATGATAAGAGGGAAACCTTCTTTCCACCCGTTTATCGCAATTTGATAAACGGTCTGCACGACATGCCCCCTGGTTGAACGTGATGGTCTTGCGCACCTCGAGGCGCTATGCTTTAGACCTCGGTATCGTCCTGTTGGCGCGCATTTTCTATTAATGGTGTTCCCCCCCCTCCCCGCTTCTTAGCTTGTGTTGTTTCTTTCGCCCTTTTTTGCCTTTATTCGCCTTTTTTTGCTTTATGCGCGCGTGACTATTTATCGCCGTGTGGGCGTTTTTACCTCATTATCCTGATGAAGGTTTGTTGTATAACAACCGAAACGTCAAACAAACAAGTTTTTCTTTTGCCAGACGAGCTTTTCATTACTACAATTTTGACTTAATTAATGCTCGTTTGTGAAAATCAGACGTTACCACAAGTCACATGTTACATTCCTGGGAGTATATTTTACCAATGCAAGCTTGTATAACTGTTCCACTAAATTCAAGGGTAAACAAGTTAATTTATTCCCAAATGCTTTTTTTATGCAAAACTGTTTATTTATCAATGCAATGTTGACTTAATCGACGTCTTTCTAAAAAAATAACACTTCATCAGGAAATATTGCTTATGTTAACACTGCATGCATTCCCTAAACTGTGTCATACTATCACCGATAAAGGAGTCGCCATGCAGGACGATGTACGCTAATATTCCTACCAATATCTTTTCTGCATGGAAGCAGAGTGCTGTCGTTGAGTTTGCAACTGAACTTTGTGTTGATTAGATATCTCGGAATGCATTTACGGGTAAATCGACAGAGGAACTCATCATCAGTACAGTCAAGAAAGCCTGAAATTAGAGTATCTTTGACAACCTCTGTTTTCTTTAAAAACGCACAAACCGGCAATTAGATTTGAAACGGTAATACAAATAATAATGGACGGGGTTTTGCCTTGGAACAGAGATTAGAAAAATTCTGATAGACCAACAATGAAAATTTTGTCCAGATTATCCTATTGGAACATCATTGCCAAAAAAATCCTTTGCCAATGCATAGAATTTGCCACATCCCAAACTACAACTACCGGCACAAAGTTAAATGCGAACCTCCAAATTCGTCGGCGTTGTCCCGTCTTCCACAGTCGAGGCTAAAGTCGTGGACGATATATCGAGCGATACAACGTCTCGTCCTTGGGCACCGGAAATATCCATCTTCAGGCCTGCATAGTGTGGTGCTTGGAGACCCCGAAACTGAAACAGACACATTTTCCATCATTTCTGATTGCAAATATTTTGTACTCTGTGAAGGTGACTCCGGTCGTCAAGTATTTTTGTGACCAGGAAAATTTGGTTGACATTGTGAACACTTGTGCAAACTAGTTTATTAAATAAAATGTATTACTACAATATAAATATAAACCGCTATTTACGAAATTGAAACAAAACAGAAGGACAGCTGGAAACAATGTGCCAACAAGCCTTATTGTCTTGTCCGTACAAGAAGACGTTTTTTTCTTCGTTACCTTGTTCCAAAGAAATACTTAGTAAGGTAAAACAAACTAATCTGAACCAAAGCATTTTCTTTGTATCGCTTGAATGTTTAATTTCCCTAAAATCTATCTGTGAATTCCTGCAGTAACACCCTATGTTTAATATCCTCCACAACCATACACAGTCACGGTATGACTTATCCCGTCACTAGATCTCCGATAGCAGGAAATTTTCCGAAGTAACACAAATACGTGCTATGATAAACATAACGTTTCTCCAACAACAACACCAGGATTTTCTTAAGTTGGACGGTGGTTTATATTTAGATGTCTGTGAGTCTTCCGTTTCCCTGAGTAATGGACTATGGTCTTGTTGATGCAAGGTTATTGATTTTTTTTAAAACAAATCCTAAATTGCGGGATTTTTGTTCAAAAAGTTGTCTTAATTGGCAGCCAACAACATGTAATACTTTGAAATAATGAAAGCCTATGTGCTGTTTTATTTCGTGTTTCACCAAACAAATAATGATCAAGTAGTTAAGGAAAGTCCCACTAGGATATGTTAGCGTTCAGTGTGACTTGACCCATAGTTCGCAAACAACCTTCACAAAAAAGTGCAAATTGACAAATCTGGAAATCACAACTTATATTCCCCCAACGTTACAAAAGCAAAATGTTTCATCATCTCGAAACTTTAAGCACGTATATTGACATCAGAGTGTGGTGAAAGGGGAACAAGACAAACATAGGGGATATTTCGAATGGAATGGAGTTTCCAGCAAACTTGGAAACTTTGCTGAACACATGCGAAGTGACCCAATCAAATACTTCCTGTGCAATGAAATGAAACGTGCACAAATGCATGCAGTTCACGTACAGGATGTACACGTGCCACCTGCAGATGTTTTTCATCGGGTAATGGTCGGTTGTATAGAAGCAACGCTTCGATAAGTTTTCACATACACCACTATCGTGCAGCGAGCTTGAACCAGTGTTTGACTAGAATTGGGGTGTAACAGCATCAGTGATCGACGAAAGACAAGGAAAATGTGTTTGTTTAAATCTGCTTTGCTTCTATTCTTCATCACTTGCACATCACTCGCGTTTGAAAATCGTCCAAAAAGTAAGGCATTTTAGTTAATGCTTCGGTGTATTATTTTAAACGTTTCGTGCTAATTAAGGTTTTTAAAACAACCAGCAGAGGTCTCGTTCGGACAATAGTATACAGTTCAATCTAAACGATCAGCTGTAACAGGTGAACGGGCCATTAAACATATCTTTGATCACATAGTATTAGGGCTTTGCATGCATCGTCTTAACCATCGAAACCCCTCATTTTCCTCAATAATTTCAGAGGTAAAACTGGTGAAGAACCACGGAAACTTTTCAACACCACTTAAGCCCAACCAACCGATGTACATTGAGTTTGTTATCCGAGCTAAACCTGGCAGGACAGTGTCAGTGAGGTTTGATCTAATTGACCTCGACCCCAGGAATGACGACTTGATATCGGTATGATTTTTTCCCTGTAATTATGTTTGCTGTGTTCGTCAAAACTTGTTGGTCAAGTTTAGTGTGGATCTAGATAGCGAGAATGTGCGTCAACACAACGACCAAAACCTGGTTCTTAATTATCATTTAGGTGTTTGTTACGTCGCATTAAAGTGATCTCTAATCATGGAAGATGGTTTTAAAGATCCAATGTGCAGTGGGATTTTTACTAGTTTTTCTTAATATGATCATGATCTGTAACTGTTTTCCTTTCCCTAGAAATTAAAAAACATGTTTTCAGATAAAAGATGGCCGCAAGAGCACATTGCACTACGTATACAAGCGAAAAAGAAACGGTTCATTGCGTTTAAAAATAGAAGACGAATTGGAGTAAGTTTACAAAGTACATTGTCAGGCATTGTTCAAAAGGTTTATGTCAAAGTATATTGGACATGCACGAGTAAAGTTTGAAATCTTGTTTTAGATCGGGGAGTGTGGGAAAGGTGGTGGAAGAGCCTGTGCAGTTTGACGCTGTCACCAATCGACTGTTCATAACTTATTACACCAGCAATTCAAAACACAGAACTGGGCTGAAAGCTAGATACGAAAGTACGTGAAGCTAAACAAAGCAATAGGAGTTGTTGTGTTTGGACTTAACTGAGTTTTCAACATTTGCAGCTTACCCGAAAACCCTTTGTCGAGTGTCTGAACTTTTTACTAACGGTAACACACCCTCTTGCGACGGCTTCGAAATCGCACCAGTGGCCAGAAAATGTTTCTATGAGAAACAGTGCCGCGAAAATTACGAGCCTAAAGGGTAGGACGTGTATGATGTTTTGAATCTCACCTGTTCCAGCAAAAAGAGGCTTGCGTTTTGTACGATTAGGCCAAAAACGCTCCTATGGCCAGGATATCCCGGGTTCAAATTTCGGCACTGCAAGATTCATTCCGCCGGCGCAAAGCGCTTGTGTGGGCCCGAACTTTAAGATATATTAACGTATGGAATCACAGGGCTAATTTGTTGCGTTGGTCGACAGATTTGCTGTTTGTCGAAATGGGCGGTGGATTGATAATATTGAATGCTTACCGAACGCAACCATTGTTGGTCAGTGTCAATTCAACGAAACCGGAATTGTAAGTACTGTTGAAATGATGAGACAATTTAAGACAAAAAGCTTTGTAGGTAGAAACTCCAAACAGAATTATGCGCTTACTCACCACTTACTTAAATCATACGAAAAGAAAAAAATACACAACTATGTTTTTAAAGTAGTTACAACAGTAGTGCGTATATCCGATTACACCTTTGAGAATGCCCCATGCACTCAGTATTGATACGAAATTCGCGCGGCGGCAACGTAAACGCTTCGTTCTGTTCTCAACTTTACCGGTTACCCTGACAGCACATGAATGATAAGCCTGTGGCACTCCTCTTTCCTTGATGCCTGAAGCTAGTGGTCTAACTTTTAAGAAGCGGTTGCGCTGTGATGCGTAACGAAATGTCATTACGACGCACAAAAAATATTGGTGCATTTTTGTTTACATAAGATGGTCAAAAATAAGTATTCTTACATGTAACCATATTTCTCTGTACACGCAGACCCAGTGTCCATTTTCTCCAAAGGAATTGGCAAGATTTTATTCCAAAACGAATGAAAGCAGCTCTATGTTGACGCTGAACAGCGTGGTCATATCTAGGTCTTCGGCCCAAACGTACGGATGCCCAACAGCCATCTGTAGCCATTCTGCCGGACGGTTTTCAATTACTTGTCGCAACACTTTTGCTGGTGAGAACGAATTCCTTTTTGGAAACCTGGAAGTAAACAATAATTGCGCCAATAGGCCAATATGTCACTCAACCTTTTAGGCTCATGCAGCAACATTCACACTGTCAGCTACCCCTCTCATTGGTGTCTTGTTAAAAACAACTTTCATTTCTTACAACTGAAATACGGTAATCTGGAGGTTGACCTCAAATTTGTCGTTAAGAGTTTAGAAATGTCATCATTGCACGAAACAAACTATGGTCTCTTTATGCCGACAACACAGATGTAAGACTATTAATTTAGCTCGGTTCTCATTTCCATGTATGTGACTACTCGATCCATTTGGAAAAGACTACTACACCGGGTCACAAAGTTTTTTTCCAAACTTGATCCGCATAAAAGTATGTGTGAAACAGAAATCTGTACGAATTTTAATTTAAAGGGCCATCACCGCCTGTTATTTTGTTAATAAATTTGAGTTGAAATGCTACACGAAATCGTAGCGTTAATATTCGCACAGATTTCTGTGTTGCAAAGTCATATGTGGATCAAGTTTGGAAATAACTTTGTGACCCGATGTAAAAGTATCTTCCGATCCATTTCGTAATACCATCTAACCTCTAAACATGACTTGCTGCGATAGTTTGCATCAGGATTATGTTTCAAATGATGTAATTATATTATTTCACACTCTGTGGACATATTTAATCAATGTGACCGCAATTGTGTATAAATAACTGGCAAACATTTTCCTTTCAGGAAACTACATGTTGACGCGCGTATGTCTACTGTGTCAGATGTACTTTTGCCCGAAACCTTCCACTTACAATGCTTTTGGAGGCTAGCTTACTTTCTGCGAAGCTTCCAGGCTGCTACTGGCAATTTGTGTAACTGATTGGGTGTGTGCATTTCAAGGTGTGATAATTAACCTTTTTCAGGTTTTAATTTTGTTTTTCTCTCTGTAAATTTGTTTGCCAGAAAAGGCGACACATCGCCGAACGCAATTTTCTTGATTTACAAGACGTAACTGCTATTGTTAACCGGTCATTTATTAGTGGTTCATGCATGTTTTTATGCTTTTTATTAGTTGCGCGATGTGCTTTGTGTTGATGTTTGTTTTAACCTAGAGGGCGCTATCTTCGTATTTTGTAAACAATACACATATACTGTTTAATATACTACCTTCTCCTCAGTGACAAATTTGTCCACATACTGAAAGCAATATATTTCAACTGCCAGCTTTCAGCATCGTCTTCACTGTACAAGGGTGTTAATTTTACACAGATGCAACCTTATAACTACCACTGCTATCCTACACACAAACATCAAACAAATTAGAACAGATCTCCGATGTGCATACAGTCCGTAACCACTTTTTGAAACCAACACCAATGTAGCTACAGATAAATCCAATGAGACAGAATGTAAAAGTGGCGTTAGGACTAAATTATCTAACAGGCTTGCAAGCAATCAAACATATTATTGAAAATATTTATTTACAATGGCCCACAAGCTATAATGAATATTTGAACTCACTTCACAGCAAATTTGTGAAAACAGTTTTCAAATAGACATTAGCACTATTTTGAACCAGTTATGCAAATCCATACACTCTGGGCTAAATTCAAGGTCATGTTGGGCATAAACACATTTTGACAAGCACAGTAAGATATGTAATTCATCAACATAAGAACTTTGGATAGTCAGCCAAGTCATGAATTCAATAAATTAATTAAAAATGATCCTAGATTTGAGTGCAAAAATAGTTTACAAATCAAGGTCAACAGGTGTTATAAAATTCTGGCACCATAGCCAAATGTCATTTTTATCGAGTTCCAGTAATAGTTTTTCCAGCCATTCTTTGTTGCTTCAATGCTGCTTTCAGGTACACCAGTCTGCTCCAAATGAACTTTTGCCCCTTCTTGTGTTTGGTTCAAGTTAATCATGACTTTTGAGTAATGTGCTTCAGGCCAGCTCTTAAATCTCCAATGCATGACAATCTTTGAATCTCTGACAAGACTGATAAACTCACCAGTCACATTTCCATCAAAAAGGGTAAAAACTTCGCCTGTTGAAGCATCTTTTTGCACAGGTGACCGAGACCAAGCTTGAACACGATCTTTCAAAGTTAATGTCTTATAAAGTTCATCAACTGAAGTCATAAAGGTTTCTGACATAAGCAACTTTTTGGTGCTAATTTTGGTCCCAGCTGAAGAGCTTTTGGCTTGACTTGTGACGCCTTGTTTTAGACCACTTGCTTTTATGTCAGGACAAGCTGACTTGGCAACATTTTTAGCATTTTCATCATTAGTTGGAACCTGTATAGTTGCAGCACATTCAGAGCGAAGACTTTTGGCAAACTCATCACATTTCTGTTGGATAATTGGTGTTCCTTTCTTTCTCATGAAATCTTTCAGTTCGTCACATTTAACATCGTCTTTGCCAAAATAAACACTAACATCAATTTCATCTGCATCGTTTTCCTCACTTAAGTTGGGCACCTCAAGCTCCCCGGTGTATGTAATATCACTATTTTTAAGAGAACCTTTCCATTTTGCCTTTAACTGGAGGTCATAAATGCAAATGATTTTCTTTTTTCGATTACTGACCGACGCTTCACCTTCACATGAAGTAATTTCTGAGATATAACAAGAACCAACATCACTGTCTTCAATCTTAAGTCCTTTGAATAATTTTCCAAGCTTCGATTTTGACCATGCTGTTGCATCAGTTTCCCTCCAGTGCCAATTGTTGACATTGTGTGCATCAGCTCGCTCCTCTACAATCCAGCGAGGATCACCTTCACCATACTTGGCCATTATGCAAAATCGTCTAACCTTAGCAACCCAGTTAATTACTGCTACGAGAAGGCAAAACAACATAAGTAAATATACGAGTAAAATCAAACACAACAGTCACGAAAGTCTTTAAAGGGCCGAGAAATAAAAAGCTGAGAATAATGAATTTGTAATTGAGATAGTGGAAAGTACCAAGTACACGCCCGGAAATTATTTTCTCTCCTTCTCACTATAGTCACAAAAATAAGTAAATACCAGAAACAACTGAACAGCTGAAGCTATAACAACGTGAGCGACCGAACAGCTGGAAGAAAAAAACATCTATCTTCAGCTTAAACATACGGAATACAACATTTAAACAACAATTTATCTTTTTGGACAAAAAAATACATGTTTTTATTCACAGTCACAAAGTAATGTATATCAGTGTTAAATAATTTGGCATATTTATTACCTACCACAAAGTATAAACTGTTTAATTTGGTCAAATAAAATTATAAATGGTAGAATTACCGTCCTAAAGTAGGATTTACGTATGACCTCATTTCCGCATAGAAGCTTCGAGATTGTCTTTGTTATTTTTTTTGTGAATTCAAATTTTACCTTTACTATTGTGTTTATTGTGTTAATATAACAAAAATGTGTACTTTACAGCCGTGTGTTTTTCTTTCACGATGTTCAACTACGTATGTCGCCAAAGTATTTATATTCAGCCTGCACGCAAATGGTGCTTCGGATCACAATACAGTTTTGCAGAAAAAAAATATTTCGCTGACATGAAATGACAATCCCTGATCGAGATTGGCCTTTAGTTTCCAATGCAAGAAATTTCATCGATGTTTTTCTGAAGGTTATAACACAAAAGACTCCCCCCAGAGTATACCTATTGTTTGTACAAGACACATATATGTTACGGTTAAAACAACTTCCTTTGGGGAGCAAGTGCATTGTTCACAAAAAAATTTTCTTTAAACTATATTTGAAAAAGATGGTTAAGATAAACAACAGTTGCGACGCAGGTTGAAAAATATATGCAAAACTTCACAAAAAGTTTTCAGGTATTGCTGAATTGCAATTTACGCTCAGGAGCAAAAAGTGGGTAAAATTTTGTTCAGTTTGGATGCCCCCAGGAAAATTATTACGCGACACTTGCCTCGGTTTGAAAGGCATTTCGGAAGAAAAAAGTTAGTAGTGATGTTTTAACAATCTACTGTTTTCAGTGGCGTAATTGAGTTTCAATCCACGTTTGTATGACCTTGTTTAATTGCTTCCGTTCTTGTCATTATACACGCCACAAAGTATACTGTTGAAGTCAACTTTCATATTCAAATGATGATAGCATATTTTTTTCTACACTTGACCTCTAAGTTCTAAGAAATAACGTTTGTGGAACGCAGACTCGCACAGTTGACGCAGTGAATAATTCATTCACGAGGTGCGGGGTATTTGCACTCGTTGGGCCAGCAAAGAAATATTAATTTTTAATTAGAAAAGCTCCAAGACTCGCGCAGAAAGCTGAGTAACCCAAGCTTTGTCTGTGGGATCTCTCAGAAGGCAACTCTACCAAACAACCCATGCTTGTTTTGGGAAGAATACTTGAGGTTTCGCGGATGTTCCCTTGTATACAACAGAAAGGTATATGGGAAGGAGTAAATTTGTGGATGCGAAGACAAAGATTTAGTGGTCAGAACAAAAATAGGAAACACTCAAAACTTCAATACGCAGTTGTGGTAAAAACGTATTCAAGACAGAAAGGAGAGTCGCCCCTGGTAAGGAAGAAGAATCAAAATTTAAGATAATCAATCGTTTGTAAAGCTTGTCTGAAAATATTAATTCCAAATCCAGTACCGAGAGACGTCTGATTTTGCCAATGTTTTCGTGGCAACGCAACCACGTGACACAGGGCAAACCAGACAAATGTTTAAGCCGGTTTTGAAGAACACGGAAGGTTAATCACGAATCGATCAACGCGCATTTTTCCCAATCAGATATACATTCGCACCAGCAGGAACACCAGGCGTCGTGGACATGTGCTTTGTACTTTCTTTTAATAACGAGTATAGTTTAAATGATTTGGTTTTAGAATTATGTATTACATTAGCTCGCCGTGTTGTTGTTAAAAAATGTGGAAAATGGTATCGGAACCTGGCAATGGAATATTGACAACGCCTTGAGAACATCAGCCAGCAGTTCATCACTTATGTGTACGCTTCACGAGGCTGGGTATGAAGGTTAATCTACGTTGGTGATATTGGAATGAATGGACACGAAAAGCGTTCCGCGTTTCGGCGCAGTCACCAACTGCACACACGAGACTTTCTGACAGACACAAGCCAGCCGTCCACTAACTCTGTGACGTCATCAGTCGCATCATGCGAGACTTCTGCCGGACATTCGAGCGATAGACTTTCCAATGCTGCATCTTTTGGTCCTGCTGACAAGTTTTTGTGCCCAAAAGCGATTTGTGAATGCCCAGAGACTAGTGAGTCGTCGTCGATATCGTCTAGTGCTCGCAGCAGCGATAAGTTATCGTATTCTCACGATAACGGACCTACAACTGATGCGTCCACGCCCGACGACCGAAAACCATCACTTCTTCCTCTTGCTAAACGTTTAGAAAACATCGGAGAGCTTCGGAAAAGTTCGGACGAGGAGGAGTTTCGGGATTCTGCGCATTTGCGCCGAAAGGTCAGAGCATTTTGTTTAAAGGTCAAACCCAAATGTCATGTTTCTTGAAATTGCAAGGTACGTCAGTCAAGTTGCTTTTAGTCGGATCATCATTTTAATGTCGTTTACCGGTTTGCCCGACGCCTTTCGCAAGTAAAGCAAAATCTTTTAACCTGTGCATATTATGCCTTACAGTGTAACCTAAATAAATTGCCCGATTTTAAAACTCACGTAAATATGCCACAGCAAGGTAAAAATATTTTCTTTCAAAAGAAATTCGGTCCTCGGCGTTTGCAGTTCAACAAGCGACGAAGTGCTGTTTTGCGGACAAACATTCCTAAATCTCCTTCTTACCCGTCGTCGATGACGTCAGAATATCGAACGTCGAGCGCCGAGACATTGTCAGACAGAGAAGTCGCGGGGAAACCCCATTTGCGGTAATTGAAAAAGCGCCACATCGATCTGTTTTTGAAAGTTGCAGAATTTGGCATACATTCGTTGGCCTCTTGTAATGGACAGCAATTATAAACACTAGCTGGAAATAGACCCTTTGTACAAACACGGATTTAAACAACAAAACCGTATTAACGTGGTTAATATATTCTCCAAACATGGCGGCTTACACATACATGTTCTTTTCTTGACCGGGATTCGAACCCACATTATCGTGGGCAAGAATCCCGATCGGATTTTCTACTTGGATTGTGGGTCAGACGCTTTAACTGATGTTGCCAAAAAACCCGCCCAAGCAATAAAAACATATTAGCAATGTATAAACTTTATGTTATGTGGAAGCTGGCCCCTAACGTCGTCACTGTTTAGGAAAATCCTGCTCAAGCCCCTTAAACTCAAATCATGCCGCGACCCGAGAAGTTTGGAACCCCCTCGAAGGGTGAGTTGGAACAAAACCAGGAGGGGAAAGCACGGTATGGGACCCAGGGAATCCCCTCCACCCACCCCCTACTTCCCGGCCGTGATCCCCGAGCAACACAAGCTCCTCATCAACGTTTCCGGACGCAAGTTCCACGTGGACGAACGCGTCCTGGAACAATATCCCGACACGTTGCTAGGCAACCGCGAGCGCAGAATGAAGTTCTACGACCGGGTTCACGACGAGATCTTTCTGGATCGACACCGGAGGACTTTCGACGCCATCCTGGACTTCTATGAAAGAGAGGGAGTCCTCCGCCGCCCGGACGAGGTCCCGTTGGAGATCTTCCTGGAGGAGCTCAAGTTTTATTCGTTCGATTACGATACGTTGGAGGATTATCTTCGTTGGGAGGATCTCCTCTACCGGGACAAGGTCAAACAGCTTCCCAAAGGCAAGACGAGACGTTTAATTTGGCAGTTGTTCGAGGACAGCGATAGCTCCTGGTATGCCAAAGCTGTAGTGCTGATATCCGCTCTTGTCATCACACTTTCCGTGGTCGTGTTTTGCCTTGAAACACTCCCGGAATTCGAGTCGCTGAGTCACAACGTCACCGAATCGGTTCTACCGGGACTTTACGCATGCGAAGATATTTTGGCTGCGAATGATAAAGATTATTTCATGCGTTCGAAAGTATTGCCAGAACCTGACAATGTGAACGCTCGCGTGCGCGATTCTATTTTCAAACTCTACAGTTTTGATGACGTTTTCAGTGATTTAGCCCAAACGACGGAGGCTTGTCAATCGTCGACCAAACTGGATCTTTTATATCGTTACATGGCCGCGCGCTGTAGGTTACAACTGTATGATATCGGTGACGGAGTGGAAGCCATGTTGGAAAATTGCACCGTCACATTGGCTGCGTTGCCGACGCCTTCCATGAGCACCGACGTGACCAAACACAAATTGCGACACAGTCAAGAAGTGGGCGGCAACAAAACGAAAAATGTTCGAACTCGAACAAGAACGGCTTTATCAGATACCAGTGACGTAACGACGCCGATACCTCGAATGCAGGCGTTCGAGATGCTTCACCAGCTGTGCCCGTTGCTAGACAACGTCTCACAAAGGTCACAGTATGCGTGGTTTGTGATGGAGGCCAAGATGGGAAGTGCAGCCGGCATTTTGTTCTTGATAGAAACCGGATGCATCGTTTGGTTCCTCATCGAGCTGGTTGCACGATTCGTTTGCTCTCCCAACAAGAAAAGGTTTTTCACGGTAAATTGCTCATAATAACTAAACGTCGTGCTTGTTGCAGCGTGGTTTTGACTTGAAAAATTTGGGATCATATTTTTAAGTAAAGGCAAAGTAAAGTTCTTGACTACAAAAAACAACTGGGCGTGCTTAAGCGAAAAATATTTTAATTAAACGTAATTCATGGCAAAAAACATTGATTCGTAGGACCTTTTACCTCCTCCTGGCTGCGCCAATGTTTGCGACGACCTTCTTTGAGGGCAGTCAAAGATTTGCAAACGATAAAGAAATAACTTAAAAAAGAATCATTACTTATTTCCTGTGATTTGCACAAGTAATTAAAAAAAAGAAATATAGCAACTAAATTACAAATTTTATAAAAAAATGATACAAAATATTGACAGAGAAGGTTTGACAAAGAAATAAAAATTCAATATTTGAGCTGGAAAAAAATGCCGACTTAAAAAACGAATAATTTTGTTCCCAAAGCAGACGCAAATAATATTTTGTATGAGTCGTGCGTCGGCGAGAGTCTGCTGTAAAATAACGCATGCATAATTAAATTTCTTTGACAGGAATAAAATTAACAGTAGTTCTTATTCTGCTGTCGAACCTAGATATTGCTTGTCAAAAACGAGCTGCTCTTTTGTTCTGCAGACGTTTCTCAACATGATTGATCTTGTCGCTATATTGCCATACTTTATAACTCTTATCGTCACAACCATTGAAACACGAACACATCTGCGACCACAGACTGCAACTATTTTAAGGTTAGTCTGAACTGTTCTGGTAGAGAACACTAAACGTACATAAAAGTCGCGTTATCAGCATTTTGTATTGATGAAAACAGTTTGGCCACACTTGTTTTGTGTGGACAAACGCAGTGGCAATCACAATTTTTATACCATTCAAATACGCCAGTGGTTCTCACCCGGGGGTCCGTAGAGCGGTAATCCGCAATTAGTAGATATTTTAAAAAACCTAAACAGGTTTGCGACTACTGACCTGACGTCATCACAAGAGGTTCAACGAAAATGAAGACGAAAATATTGAGAACCACTGATGATCACTGTATAGTGTTAAAGACTCGTTTATGGATCAGTCGTGAAAGGGCTCAGTCGTTGGGGGTTATATATATATATACCTACATAATAATGGACAAAATTATAGCATTTATCAATTTACCATTTAAAGAAACCGTTGACAGTTAGGTATAAAAACGTTACGACTCTTATGAACAGTTACGTCGCTCAACTCCAACAACCTTTGCGTTTTTAGAACCATCCGGTTAATACGAATGTTGCGGATTCTAAAGTTATCGCGATATTCAAGAGGATTTCGAATTCTTGGATTGACCTTACTCCGGAGCACCAGGGTTCTCTTTTTGCTTGTCTGTTTTCAGGTAACTAAGGTTGATCTTTCTCCATGAAAGGGTTAAGACAACTCTACTCAAGTATGCGAATAAGTGCATGGTATTATAGGTAGGGCGCTTGACCGTTGTTACCACTAGAACCTTTGCGGCACTTTATTATTATTACCTTTTTTTGCGAGATGCTTTATTGGTAGATGCGTATTTTTTTGTTACCGAGAGTAAATTTGACTTATTTAGGGGTAAATTTTGTAGGAAAGTTATTTGCAAACTTTTTGCTATACGCCGTGTAGTTTTTTTGAATGGCACTGTTTTGGCAAAGACATTAGTTGTTTTTACATTATTTCTTTGCTTCGCTGGAGTGTTTTAAGTTTGATACAACTTTGTTTTTCATGTATTTCAAAACATATACATATACCCAAAAATTTTCATGAATTGAAAAAACACTGATTCGAGCGCAAGGTGCCACAATCCAGGCATTCTTCTATATATGGCAAATAAATCTCTATATTCCTTTTTTGTGAAAAACTAACTTGTGTATTTTCACGGAGACGTAAACTTGCCGAGCTCCATTTTGCTGAAACACGGCGTTGGTTGAGGTGTAGTTAAACGCAGTAAACACGTGACGTATTCACCAACATTCCTTACGAGACCCAACGACACGTCACATAAGCTAATTTCAGGAGATTAAGCCCGACTTCCATGGAGTTCAATTTGATTGTTGACGAGCGAGTAGAGATCAGGCACTAATGTCTGCTTACCCGATCAATAACGTAATGATGTTGAGGCATCAGACTCCTTTGAGCCGCTCAGTGGTCTCCTGAAAACCTTGATGAACGCAAGTACTAAAGCCTGGTGCAATTGGATTTGGCTCCGGATCATCCGATGCGAAATTGCAACGGGCATAAAATATTGATTGCGCGGGGTCCGGCGATCGTCTAAACAGAACAAACGAGCGAAATATGAGAGAATGATGAATAATTGAACCCCTCGTTTTGCCTTGTGCGCTAACACTTCCACCATACTTCGCGTACACTTGCTGTCATTAAACCATATCGCTTCCTTCACGGCAAAAAAGATCTTAGACGACCGTCCAATGAGCGCGCCGTAACCGACGGATTTTAATTATTTATGCGACAATTGCGTCGCATGCGTTAGTGCGGCTTTTCAAGCGGGGCCACCAAACGCATGACATCAGAGGCCTAATTTTATTGCTCCGTTTAGCTCTTAACTATGCATTTGTAAATTTATGTGTCGAAAATACAAGGGCACTATTCTTAAGATTTGCATGGTATTTTGCCCCTTCTTTCATATTGCTGGAGGCAATTATACTCAACGAGGTGTTTAATATGGTCCGCAAACATCATAACATAAAAATTGGAGTAACTACTTTCCTGCTAGTTCCAATTCCTTGTTTGATCAAAGAGGATTTTGCAGCAAATTTGTGAACTTTAATAATAAAACTTCTCGAACATGGTGCATGCTACCCTTACACTTAGCATTCTCCCTATACCGTGCTTGAGCGAATAGGGCAAAAAAACAGGATAGGTGATGATTTTGTTTTTTATATTATGCAGATGGTGTTGGCGGTTCTCTTCTCCAGCATTGCTTATTTCGTGGAATACGGAGAACCTGGAACCCAGTTCCGAAGCATTCCCGAGTCATTTTGGTGGGCGCTGATCACCATGACAACCGTTGGGTAACGATTTTATTGATAATTTTGTGTTTAATTAATGTCTCTAGTAATGGATTGATTCATTTCTGGTGGAAAATGTCCATGGTTGCAAAATTAAAGCGATTTTACAAAATTGATAACGCTATCAAGGCTGTATATACAGCGCCAGGAAATAGCGTGTTGAAAAATGTGAAAGTCGTGGTTAGTTCAGTAATTGTTCGATCGACTGACAAACCGGACAATGATTTGACGCTTCCGGTGAGACTTGAACTCACAACCTTGAGTATTCATGGTAACTGCTACACCGCTTGAACTGAGGTCAACGTTTGTAGGTGACCTATTTGGTCTCCTAGTTAAACTTGAAACTAACTAATTACAAAATTGCAATCAACACAGGTACTTACAGCGTAAGAATAAAAAAGCTAAAGCTAGGATCGTGCGTATTGACATATGTTCAGCAATGTTTCGAACACAACTTTGTTCGCCATCAGGACAAACGAAAGACAGACTTGGGGGTTTCGATCATATGGGAAAACTAAAATATTTCCATTGTAACCCCGATAATAAAACTGTACCTTTCTAATTTTACTGACATACAGCGATAATACAAAAACTAAATTACCAACAGTACGGCTCTAAAAATAATTTTATTATATCAACGTTTTTGCGTATAGCAACAATCAAACATGCCTGGCAGCATCAGTAGTAATTTAATCCAATTTCCCACTCGTAGGCGAATTTTGTAACCTGTAGAAGGGAGTTGTAATCAATTCGCGCAAAAGTTCCATTTGCGTCAGCGGTGGTGTGTTGCAAATGGCAAGAGCTGACTAACATACTTGCGATACTTCCGCGCGAGACAGGCATTCCCGACGTGCAAGGTGTTATGCACACATGGCGTCAATTAACAATAAATTATTCATATCCTTAGCGCTGGCGCTGCAGGAAAACTTCACGACGCACTCGATAATTTGCCTCGACGTCATGTTGATAACGACGTGCCGACAGCTCTTGGAGAAGCGGGCAACGTATGCTGGCACATATTTCAATAGAAACCCATACACGCGCCGTTAATCATTGCCTTGCTTGTGTTTTTTGTCATAAGCTTCAATTCTTGCGCAAGCCAGGAGCAAGTAGACTTTCACCAACAGAGTGCATATTCTCTTGTGTATATGCGATCTAAACGTAATACATAAGTAGCCATATAACAAACCTGATTACGTGCAGATACGGAGATGTTGCCCCTATAACAGTGTGGGGGAAGATAACAGGAGCGTGTTGTGCCGTACTTGGGATACTGTGCATCTCTTTCCCTGTTCCGGTCATCGTCTCAAACTTCAGCTACCTCTACAACCAGGAGAAGTAAGTTTTCGGAAATCACTACTCCTCTACAACCAGGACCGAATTCGAATATTTAATGACGTCTTTCATTTTCATATTGGCCGTAAAAGATATTTGTTCCACTACATGTAGAGGCTTGTATTTTCTGTAGCGACATAATTCCACTTCAACTAGTGTTCTTTTACCTGAGGAAAATTCATGTTTGTTTCTCGCAATCCAATTTTCATCAAACATTCCTAACGACAACCCAGGCATTTTGTTTATTTCCAGGCATTGTTGTTTAAATTTGAACACTTTAAATATTTGATTCGCTGTCATTATTGGGATTCGGTACGGGACATACCTATATAAGCACTACTAATGCTTTCCATATCTCTTCACCACAAAGTTTGGGGTATTTATACCGAAATTTCCGCACTGTTGACAAGCGAAAACTTTATGTACCACTTTTTAACACGTGTAAACTAATCAATGAAACAAGGTTCAGTTTTGATGCCAATCTTTGATAATAAAAAGATTTTGGAACTAACTTGTTGCCTAAATTTTAGAGACAGTCAAAAATTGCGACCCGATGACTTGATGTGGAAGTCAGATAATCCTGATACTGAAGAGGAGAATGTGGAAGACCACGAGAAGCGAGCGGAAGAAAATCGATTGCTTGTAAATATAAGTTAGAACTACTAGATAAAGTACCATAACCACCAAGACTTGGTATCTGATTTTTTCGACTACGTCACTTCGTTATAATCGTTATAATCGTGCAAATGATGACGCCACGATAATGACGACAAATGACTTACGATGTTTTCTTACATAACTTGCAAATAAGTTTTTATTCTCAATATTTGTTTGATCAAAGCCGGTAAAACTTTCCATGTTATTAACATTTGCCCATTGAGGGCTTTAGACTATAGAATTGTGTTAGTTGATTATATTAACTCTGTTAAACTGAGTTTCTTCATCCATCGTTACACATTTGCAAATTATATAAAGTGGAGTACCAATTCTAAACAATTACTCTTCTTCTTCCATTCGTCTGTGTAGCGGAAAACCTTACAGCAAGTAACGCAAATGATAAACTAGGCTAATACAATGCTTCTTAAAATCCAAAAAAATATGAGTGTTTTTATTTATGTATAAAGATAAAAGATAAAGCAATTTTTCGTCGCAGGAGGAACCACCCACTATCGTGGTGGAAAGATCTGGAAATAACAGAGGAAAGCTGGATAGTTTCCGAAGTTTTGCCACAACTTCCCTGTGTCACCCGAAAAACAACAAACACAAGAAAAAGTAAGTCAAGAATGTCTTCAAGCCAAACAAAATAGCCCATGCAATTGCTACGAAATTCACTTTGAGGGCGTTTCAAATGTAGCTACACAATCAAAATGTCTGCAACGTGAATTTCGTAGCAGTTACGTGGGCTATTTTGTTTGTCGGGAAGATTTAGAAAGCTGTGAGTTATGTCAATAATGACTTTGCTTCATGGAGTTTATTCCCAATGGGCGGTATAGGGTTTTGGTGGGTGGTTCTACTCCACAAAGTAATTATTATGTTTTACGCAAATCCTACCCTTTGTCTACGCATGATTGTTAGAATACAATACACTTACATTTGTATCAAGGGATTAATCTTAAAACAATTCCAAAACGAAAGCGAAGACAAAAAACAACAAATTACCCCTGGGAATTTAATCCAAAATCACAGCTGCTTTTTTCCTATCAAACCAGTGGTTCTTAACCGGGGGGGCGTCAACCAATTCTCATGGGGGGCGCAAGCTTTATAACAAAACTTCATTTTTTTGTAGTGACTTTAATGTCCTATGCTGTCTGTCATATTTTTCTTACAGTTTCGGAACAAAAATCTTGTAGTTTCAATGAAAAATCCGCCTGTGCAGTTAAGTTACTGTTACGCCACAAAGAAACCATTGCGTCACAAAATACCTTTGTAATGATTCATCTTTTTCGTCACAAACCGTTTATTGGTCACGTAATTTTTTAGTTAAATAAGCAAACTTAAATTGATATATATTATGTTTTTATCGTGTTGCAGTGTTTAGCTAGCTAGCTTATTTAGGTACATCGACAAAAACAAAATTGCTTTTGGTATGAAACTTATTTACAGTTTGGGGGGGGCGTAAGGCACAAGTCCGGTACTAAAAGGAGGCGTGATAGAAAAAAGGTTAAGAACCACTGTATCAAACAATGCCTGTTTGTAACTAAACATAGAAATCGTATGTCAAAGTTTTTAATCCAACTTTATTACAGGAACTTGGAACCGATCGAACCCAATACATCATGCACGATAGACAAGACGGACAAACATGAAGAAACTGCTTTCTCCTCGCCAAAAAGACGAAGTGTCAGGCACACCGTCGTTTAACAGCGCTAATACAAAAAATGTTGCCAACTTTTCAGTCGTCGGCATTTTATTTACGGCGTCAAATCAGTTTAGTTCATTTTCTGCCGCAACGCAAAAGATTTTCTTCCGCAACGCAAAATCTGTTACTTGGTTTTAAAGTTTTAGCTGGTGATGCTGGCAAGAGAATAAGGTATCCGAAACAACACAACAGTATAATCGATGCATTCTCGTTTTCGTTTGCATTAAGATGTTTAAAAGGCAACTACATCATGGTTTTTTTACTCGTTGACCTGTGGAGATCTCAGTGACCTGTGTTTTTATTTTGCATTAGTTGGAAAGGGTATGTACAGTTAATTTAAGTATTTGCGTTGATATCGATGTTTAAAAGAAAACACTGGGTAAAATTTTGTCCTTTCTTCTGAAACAACTCGGCCTACTGTTCTTTTAGGATATAAAACAGGTATACTATTACTGCGTGTACTTATAACAATCCTAGCTCCTAGAACGTTTCCACCCCATCATGAAAGTATCGACGACAACATCACCGCATGACGTATACAACAAGCCTCGTAACAACAACAAATGCATTTAAAACGAGACTGACTACATGTGGTCTGCAGCGACTTGACCTTAGTGGTTCGACCTGACATTGAGAAATTGCTTTAAACGCAAACAAAGTGCGACTGCCCGCGGGCTAATATTGCTTTACTCAGTTAGGCAAAGTAATAATAGTGCTTATAGTATCGCATGTTACTGACAGTCATTGGATACAGGAAGGCTGAGTTTTGAAACAAATGCAGTTAATTACGGTTGCGTTCGATGATCTCAATTTTACATGCGTGATATTTCACCTAAAGCTGCTTTATGAGAGAATAGTAAAGAGTGTGTGACAGTTAAAGGAAACAAATTACTCGGCGGGGTTCGCTTTGTATCAAAGTTACAATCATTGTCAGTAATATAGAAATATTTTATTTGAAAATCACAGTAAATTCCCACATTCGTGGCGCTTCAGTGAGTATGTGTTACGGAGTACAAAATGAGAAAACTTGATTCTTGGTGTTGTATTGCAAATCTTTACGAGACAGGAACGGTCATACGGCGTCCAAACGTATTCTTGTAGTGCTTGTGGGAGGCAGTATTCGTGCAGTGCTTGTGAAATTCATTTTCCGAGCAGGACTACAAAACTAACATATATGTGTTTGTCTTTATTTCGACAGGAGGCAGGTTATTATGTGAAGTCAACTGTCATTAAATTTTTGTAAGGCTTGTACAGTTAACACACAGCACTAAGCATGACATCAATGCTTACCACGTGACTAACTATGATCAAACGCAAATGGCGCCACCATATAAGCAATATCGGCCATCTCCGTTTGCTTCTGTTGATCATTTTCTTAAACGCTGTTGTCCTGGTAACGCATCACGTGTTTTTGAGTGGTAAGAGATGTACCCGTATAGAGTAGTAAAGTATTTGATATATCAAGGGGCTGAAATACGTTTGATGTTTCGAATCACTCTCCATTTCCCACAAAAGCCTTTACGATGGACGCATAATGGTATTATTGGACCCCATTTTACTACTCATACCCCGCAAAGGCTAGTACGGGCTCTGCTCCGATGCACCGGTTGTAGCCCTCCTTCGTGGTGTGTTCAACTATATTCAAACCAAAATTAAATAAACTGATCATGAAGTAAAAGCTTTTGTTTCATCAGCACAAATTACTGAAAGATTTTGAAACGATGTTATGTCGTCACAGGTTATTGTCGGAATTCACCGAGGAGGAAAAATGTGAAGGAAGAGGAAAGAACGTATACAAGCTGGGCTAAAGTTTATGGAATTGCGTCCGCCACTGACTGTAAATTCAATGTTTTTAGCGACAAATTTTGAACAGTGAGCTGCAGACAGTTGTGCGACGGTTTGGTAGCCAACGGAACGACGTCAACTACAAAGTCACCACAAAGTGTTTGAGTCCATGACAGCTCCACTGACGAGACCTTATTGGTCGAAACAATGTGCACTGTCTGCAGCTCACGGAGTTAATTGCGTTTATATTTTTTAACTTTAGAATGGCTTGAAACTGCAAACAAGTCATATTTGTCACGTGTTGTTTTGTTAGTCTTCGACTGGGAAAAAGAAGCGAAAGACTTGGCCAAAGTCGTGCCCGTAATGGACAGCGTCAAACCTAACATCAGTCATCACAAACAAACCAACATCCCGACAGCTCCTCTTGTCAACGAAAACTCAGCACTGAAATACGTCGTCCAATTCTTCAAGAGAAATAAGCCAACAGCCATGATGGAAAGCGCCCACGTGGTACAAGCCATCGAAGAAGGCCGCATTGTGGGATGCCAGGGATTAACCTTGCTGGACGACACATTGTCCTTCCCCAGACTCAAACAAAATTCCAACGAAGGCGTTTTACAAAAAGGGGGCCTAGATCTTGATGCTAAACGATCCCATGACGTCACCACTTTCACGCATCGTCGATTTAGTGACGTCACGGTACCACCAGCAGGTTGGATGAAGCCGGTGGTTGGGACCGGGGCACCGCCAAACGAAGCGGACCATAAGTTTCTTCTGGCCTCAGACGAACTGCAGAAGTTAATACGCATGCAAGGGTGGCCGGGTATTCCCCGTTTGTACGCAGCGTGCTTGATGTCACGTGATGGCAGTGATGTAATCGATGTGGAAGACGATAACGCTTACCTGACTGTAAATTCCGTGAGGTAAATTTGGGGTAATTTAACTTTCCTATGGCTTGAAGTTATTTCAGTAAGTACTCTCGTGACGCTGTTTTTTTCTAGACGTAGGTTAGTAACAATTTTACATCAATGCATTTATGTTTTTCATAAATGCAAAAAAAACAAAATTTAAGTATGTATATCACACTCAACATATACTTTTGTGATTTTTCGGGCATTATTTGCCCAGCCGAATTGTCGTATGACGTCCTTAAAACTCAACCGATCGAAGAGCAAAGATTGCAACGCATGCAGTTTTGAATCGCGAACCTATAGTTTATCTTTCAGATATGTGGTGCATCGTTACGAGAAGGAGGTGACAATGTGCAGAACAGAAGTGTTCGATGATAACTGTGATAACTTGAGGGATATTTACAGAATGGTGACAAAACACAGAACTCCAGGTCTAGCGGCAATACAGCTAACGATGGGATTTACTAAACTCTTTTCACACCTGTGGAGAAATGGGTAAGTTGACAACAAATTTGGTTCATGAATAGACCATTACACATAAATACGTGCTTAAAGTACTATCAAGCCTTACAAGCATTGTATTGTTGACAAAATAGCAAAGATTTTAATTTTTTAAGCGCAATATTAACGAAATGACAATATGTTTGCCACCTTCACATTGTTGATTTCTATGGCAGGGTATTTCCCTACAAGTTTCGTCCGAACGGCTTTGTTATCACGAAGGATTTTGACGTCATATTAACTTCAATGGAATCATTGGTAATGTTTCCGCAGTCATTGAGTGGCCCAGGTCATTTTGTGAGGTGAAAAAGAATGCCATAGATCCATATTACTCTTACAACTTTGTTAGAAACAGCTTTTGCCTGCACGTAAATCATAAATTATGTACTCTTGTTTGTTTCAAATGGCGAGTCAATATATACAATCCAAGTGAATTATTTCACCACACAATAACGACTTCAAATTATAATAACTACGTAACACGAGCCGTCATGGCCCTCATGGTCAGGATTTTATTTCAAACAAAAAAAACATGGTAATTTGTTTAATGTTTAATACCATTTTCCCAAAGGTACCTAAATATAATAAAACAAATAAGAACTTATGGATGGCAAACCTGACCGTGCGTTTAATTGCGGTTTATTTATGGACCTTCAATCATTTTTGCAGACCCTTATCAGACGTTTCGTGTCGCACTTTTGTGGACTGTCCCTCTCCCAACTGGCAAGCACAAGAAGTTCTGTTTCGCTTCGGCCAGCATTGCAAGGACATCAGAGCTTACTGCGATGACAATAATAGGTGCGTTGCTGATTCTACGATTCTGGACTATTCAAATTCATTACCTTGGCATTAATTCCGACAATTTATGTAACAGATGCTGGGGATTGGATAGCGGTGTTTACCTGTGCCTTTTTGCCAAGTGGATTTTTATGAGATTGCATGCCGTCGTTCCTCCAATGTGGGAACACGAACCGACTTTGAACAAAGCGTTGGCTTGCGCCGCTCAGGCAAGCCCCGAATTCAGGTGCAGTTGGAACTCGTTCGAACGAACTCTGCAAAACATTTTGGACCAGGCTATTGAAAAGTGGGGCTGATGTGCAAAAATACAAACATGAATTACTTCGTAATGTTGCAGGGGTTTCTTGTTTCGTTTTCTTGATTAAAAATTTTACTTTACTATAGTACATCATGAATGTTGAAATCACAGTCAATACTTTTTTAGTAATATCAGTACAAAGTTGCTATTGCTGCATTCATTGCATGACAGTCACACACATAATCAAACACCATGTTGCAGCCTAAAACGCAAAACATTTCCTTTGTGAATGCAATCACTGCACACTTTGGAGGCATCGCATTTTTCAATTCAATCCCGCCTGCAGAAAAACACCAAAAGCGAGACTCGGTTTTTCAATTAAATGCCGCGAAAGCAGCGCAGTGGTTTCACCAGGTGCAGTCGTTGTTATGTAGAACTGCTGGTGTTTTTTTAAATACTCAGACTGCGAAGAAAATATTTGACGTGCTGTGCTCTTTGCACTTTAACATGTAACCAGGCATGTTGTCAATTTATAGCAAGTATGAACTCTCGACACTGTAATAAGCAGCTTGGTTTTAAAATCCAACCGCTAGATTTTGACAGTTCAGGAAGGTTCGTCTCTTTACCACCAAGGGGCGAAATTGTAAATATGGTTTTACTTTGCGTCATGAGAAGTCGTGACAGTCGGCTCGAAGTTGGCATGCGTTATTGAACAGTAAACCATAATGTTGCGATAGATTATTTCAGGTTTTGTGTCTTGCAAACATAGCTCGAGGGGGTGTTGCATAGAATTTACAACGAAAACTTTATATGCAGCAATACACAGTTTACTATTACAATTTTTAATTTTGGTCGGCGGCAATATTTTGCAAGATGGAGCTGGATAACAGTGCTGTACGAGGAGTTTACGGAGTCATCCTACTGCTCATTGGTACGTTAACGTAAAACAAAACGTAATACAATGTAAAGCTCCTGCTAATACAAATGAAAAGCCGCAGTGGTGCTTACATGTAAGTGAATGCATAAAATACAATGGAATAACACTTATCGTTTTCAAAACGTTTGATTATTCTCTGTTGTCTTAAGTTTGTGTTACAAAGTATAGCTCCAACTTAAGCAAACTGTTACGCAGTACAATAGTTTCGTGAAAACAACTATGTATTCATGCGCAGTAATCGCTGCTTTGGTTGGTTACGGTGTCGTTGCACTTGCCATCTGGAACAGAAAGGACTTACAGGAGAAGAACGTTTGGCTCACGTCACTCGCCACCTCTGACGTCATCATGCTGATTCACATGCTCGTCATAGCTATGTCAACAGTCAAAAGCACGTGGCCGTTTGGCAAGTTTGGCTGTCAGGTATAGGGTGTTGGTCGGAGGTTGTCAAACCACGACACGCTGTAACATTTTTAACCATGTTTAAACTACACATAACATCCCTGCCATAATTTAAGGAAATGGTATGGGTGCCATATTCAAATTTTAATTTATGCAGGGTTATAAAAAGTAACCCTGAGGAAATCTCGCCGGATGGCAGACGAAACGTCGGTTTCAAATAAATAACTTCATAAACTTAAGTGCCAGAAGAACAATTCTGATTAATTAGTATGCGTGGCAGCAAAATTAGCAGTATATTACAAAAAATAGTTTGCAATCATAAGCATACCTTTTGTTTGCCATTGCAAATAAGGTCAACGCCTGGATGGGATTGGCGTCCGGTTTCATCAGCATTGGAAGCGTAACTTGGATTGCCATTGACAGATATTATCAACACTGCAAACCGGAAATGTGTAAGTGCACTTACAACGTGTTTATGATAACTTTAAACCGTCCCTTGCATGATCTGGGCTCTGGACATAACATGTGTGCAATGGTTTGATTAAGAGTTACAAAAAAAAGATTTTCAATATATTTTGCAGTTGGCAAAAACTACAACTTCTTCATGATCATAGTTTGGGCACTAGGGGCGCTCGCTGCAAGCCTTCCTGCCTTCGGGTTCGGAGCATACGAGGTTGCTCGAAAGCACACTACCGGGTGTCTTATCGATCTTAATCAACACGACGGGTAGGTGGCGCTAACAAGCTAGAACCAGTATTAATTAGAGCAGTAACAAACAAGTATTGTTGATGAAAACAAAACAAAAATTTATACATTGTCTGCAGACAACAGAAATATAACTGTTAAATTTGTTTCCAGCAAGATGCAAGCCTATATCATGTTGGTGGCCGCCGTTTGGTTCGTCTACCCATTGTCCAAAATCTTTCGCTACTACAACATGCTGAATGCTGAAAGCAAACAAAAGCAAATAGTAAGCAAGATTTATAAAAAACGGGATAAGATAAGAGTTAAACATGTACATCTTATAATATGGGGCGCCTGGCACGAAAATCCTAATGGCTTTATCGGTGTCCATGTCGTTTTATGCATCATGTTTATTGTTAGGGTGCGTTTAGTAACTTTGCATCAAAATAAAAGTGGTTTAATTTCTAAAAGGCAAAAAACAATCAGTGGGATTAACCATATTTTATTATCAGCTCGCCAAAGTTGTACCGGGCATTTTTTTTCTTTGCTACTGTCCCTATGCCGTTTATGCCGGTTTGAAAACGACTGTTGGTGTTGGAACATTGCCAATTTGGATGATGGCTATCATATATGTAAGTAGATGATGTTCTTATGGCCAATATGACCCAACCTAACATTATGCTATAAATAAAGGGACAATTACGAAAAATTGACGTTTAGTTTTATAATCTAATGTGAAGGTGTCGTTTTGTTTGCAGCTGCTGCCCAAGGTAATTCCAGCCCTTAATCCGTATATTTACATGCAATTCGATCCGGATTTGCGATCTGCCTGCAAAGAAGTTCTGCACTGGAGACGACAAGAAGCGGTTAAGCAGCAATAGAGGACTCAACCCTATATGTAGAAATACAGTCTGTATAGAAATACTGGAACATACAAAATCCTATAACTATTAGTTCATACAAGATTTTTGTTAGTTTGTGTTTGGTGCATAGGAAAATTAAAATCAGAATAAAAAAAGAGTTGATTGAAAACTTGAGTATTTAAAACAACATGCAGCTGTTGTGTAATTTGTGTAGCACGCATCGAGTGTGTATTTAGGTGCTAGCACGAAACAAACTGACAATGACGGGATTTCCTCGACGGCAAGACATGACTTCATGGGACAGCGTGCAGAGCTGACAGGAACATTAAGTTCCAGGCAGTGCGTGGGAGCAGTTAAGACCGCAAAAGATAGTACAGAAGGCTGTTCAACAATATACTTAGTTGCTGTATGACTGTGCATGGCTGTCATGATACACGCTGTAATTCTGGTATTGCTATGAGACTAAATCAAAATGCGTTGGTTTGGGCTTTACATCTTAGTTGGTTAATTTTGCATGGTGAAATATCTTTTGGATTGAAGCACATAGTAGTTATATGTCGTCCGTAGTGTATCGGATTCAGTGAACCCTGATGTTAAGCAAGAAGTACGAAATAGTTTGTAGTATTATGCCACAGATAACATAAGGCGGCAAACCATCCGGTTCTCCGTGACGTCGAGTTGCAGTCAGTCATACGCTCTTTTCGACTCTCGTTGATGCAGATATCACAACATACGTACTTATAAAAGTGCCATCCCACACATAGTGATAATTTATAAAAACAAACATGGCTAAAGCTTTCGGATTAATAAAGTTCGGTTTTTGTGTCGGACAAAAAGCGTTTAACACAAAAGGGGTGTTTATATTGAAGTTAATTTTTTTAAGGTTTGTCACACGAGCACGTAATGGCTTCATGCTGATGCTGTAAATGACAGGTCTGACTGGAATCGAGGGGAAGCTCGTTCTGCGTGTGTGAGCCCACTGCATACCGGATATGGCGCCGTTAAAGATTGTTGTGAGTAAGCGTTGCCAAACTATGGGGACAGTCATTCGCTTAAACGTTGCACTGACAACGGCAGGTCATACGCAGTATGGTTGGGTTAATCTATGGGCCAATGCTGTCCAACATTCAGTGATAAAGCTTGTCGTAAATAAGTTGAATGCTATTGGCTGACAGGGCAAGTTAGTCATGTTTGTCTCGTTCCAACGTATCTGTGCAAGATGTTGTAGGTTGGTGGTGGTATATGACTTCAATAAATCATATGGCACACTTTGGTAAACGTAACAGTTTTATTTTGAATGTCTTCTATAGTAAATGGAGACAAAAAAATTCGTGCGCATTCGTTACAGAAACGTACAAAAAGCAATTTAAAGAATACCACGCCACCCAGCTGATCAATTCCAAATGAATAATTAATTTAATCAATATTACATTTTTATGCATTTTTTCAAACCGACCAAGCTAACAGTAAGCGTCAAGGATATCTGTATTTATGCACTAAAATAAGTAAATAGTGGAGTGTAAAAAAGTAAGTTGCAGCCTGATATAGCAGGAAAGGAATTTGGTAGGGCACTCCAATTACAACGGTTGTAAACAAGATGTTCTTCACATAATATTGTTGTTGCTTTTATTTTTTTGTGGTAAGGTACATCCATAACAATCTTTGCATTGTGATATATTGTTGTTTTCAATTGTTCAGGAAAAATCAAGAGAATTCTTCAGACAAAGGCATTGTGTTGAGTGAGCATCTGATAGACCGCTTTGTTTATTGTGAACCAGTGTTAGGAGTTTAGCAAAGACTTATTTTCTGATAGTTTTAGCCTAAAGTGAAAAATATTTTGAGCAAAAACATTTAACTGTCAAGACCAACGTTGTTCTTTTGAGAAATATGATTTTCAGACACAATACTTGCAGCAGTGTGTAAGACAACAGTTACTCATCAGTAAAATAAACTAATTTGCTACTTTACAGGTTTAACTGCCGTAACACTTAGCAACTAACCAGTATAACCCAACCTAAAGTATGGCTGAATATGCAACAACAACCACAACAACTACAGAATATACGACGTCAACCAGGACCACAACATTCAGTTTCAATCTGAACTATCTTACATCAGTTCCAGGAATTCTGAAGATTTGCGAAATAGTTTGTGGCTTGTTGTGTTGGTCGCTTACTGCGTCATTTTATTTGACACCGTTCTCCTCAGCTCATCAGTTTGTGATGTTCGTGTCAGTAACCGCTTGGATTACAACAATGTGAGTATGACAAGGTTTTAGTCATATTTGTAGATTGATTCAAGTAGTCGGTTAGTTTCTCTACCACGGTAAAGGGTGCAACAATCAACGCATTAATTTACCAAACTGTGGATGTCCGTGAGGTCATTTCTGCTAATAGAGTATATTCATTTTATATTGCAGAATTCTCTTCATAATATACTTGGCCGGCTGCCACGCAACCCAAATGGCAAGTCTACCTTGGGCCATCATTGATTTTGGCTTCAACACATTCTGGTCGGTATTATATTTCATAGCGGCATGTGTATCAGCCGCCAACACCTGGAATTTTTCTATCTTGGCTGCTGCGTCAGCTTTTGCTTTCATAACCCTCATATTTTACGTCATCGACGCGGTTATTGCGTTTCGCCATTGGCAAGGAGGTTGCTCGTGCACTGTTACGTCTGCGCGTGGAGGCAACACAGTTGACACATAAGCAATACGGAAGCCACCATCAAGGAACTTGCTAATCACTGCGCAGTGGATGCAGTATACTATTGTAACAATCATATGAAGTATATTATTGGAGAAATCGCGTAGGTGGCAATCTCTCATAATAATGATTGATTATATTGTTGCTGCGTTGTTATGCAGTTTGTGATCTTTGTATATTGCGGCGATATGTTAAAAGCGATTTATTGGGGTTCGTTAAATGTTTTTTTGCAATAGACAAAAGCTGCGTCATACTCCCTTTATTACTTTATGACAAGCGGATATCCCTTTTATCATAAATTTTTCGCATATCTTTTTTATATAATCACTACGTTCTGGATCATCTGTACACTGTGTTGCATACAGGAAAAAATCAAGAGACTATTTCGTGACAACTTAATCCCTGACATTCTTCACGCACCACTGCGCTATTATGTGTTTGTCCGATTTCATTTGTGACGAATAAACAGGAACTGTTGTGGACTACATGCAGATTTTTCGTGCTTATTGCAGAATGTTAATGCAGAAAACTTTTACGTATCCTGATTACATTGCATTAAGACGTTTCGCGAAAAGTCTGGTGAAGGAAGAGAAATGCGAGTAATCTCCAAAAAAAAACGGTTTCACAGGTTTGCTTTCGAAATAGTACTGATACGCCGCTTTGCCTGTAGTTTGTTAAATGATAAATTCGCTGTTGAATATTCTCTGTCTCATTTGCGTTCATCATTGACACTGGCTGAACAAAAAACGGATGAAGCAATTTGTTTGGCACAATTTCTCGTCAAAATACCCCACGAACGTATTTGGGGGAAACGTCTGCCCCCTTCGAAGAGTCTTAATGATTTCAATGTTGTCGTGACATCTCACAAACCTTGAGAGCGTTTGGCGACGGAATATTTCCAAATCGTTTCGTTACAACATTTAGCCCATACCGGCAGTATTATTGATCTAACAGAGAAAAAGATATAGTGGTTGTTTGCTTGTCATATAGTGCACATGATACCAACCGGAGGTTTGTGTACCAAGATCGAGACGCCGAAAAATCGTTTCAACAAGCAACCAAGATCACGGGGCAGAAAGGTGTTTACCGAATGGGCTTAGTTACTCCACTGCGACAAAATCTATGTATCCAACCACAGAGGAACCGCGAAGGACCTGAAAAAAAGGCGTTTCATTTTTAAGTAGAAGCGTGCTTATTACTCATGGGGAGATGGTGTCGCTCTTAGCAGTATAACCAGCAAGTCAATAGTGTCGCCAATTACTGTTTTTAAGATATTCTTCATGTAACATTGTTGTTGCTTTTATTTTTTGTGGTAAGGTACATCCATAACAATCTTTGCCTTGTGATATATTGTTGTTTTCAATTGTTCAGGAAAAATCAAGAGAATTCTTCAGACAAAGGCATTGTGTTGAGTGAGCATCTGATAGACCGCTTTGTTTATTGTGAACCAGTGTTAGGAGTTTAGCAAAGACTTATTTTCTGATAGTTTTTGCCTAAAGTGAAAAATATTTTGAGCAAAAACATTTAACTGTCAAGACCAACAACTTAATCCCTGACATTCTTCACGCACCGCTGCGCTATTATGTGTTTGCCCGATTTCATTTGTGACGAATAAACAGGAACTGTTGTGGACTACATGCAGATTTTTCGTGCTTATTGTAGAATATTAATGCAGAAACCTATTACGAAACAGATAAAGCAATTTGTTTGACATAAATTCTTGCAAAAATACCCCACTAATGTATTTGTGGGATATACATCTGACCCCTTCGAAGAGTCGATTTCGTATATAAAGTGAGTTGATACGAGAAAAACACGTTGGATGAAATATATTTTAGTGTAGTAATATTGAGATTCGTCATAACTGCAACTCTACGTCCCTAATGCAATAGCGCATTCAAAAAAGACAACCTGTAAAAAACTGCTATTCAGTGTCTTCAGAACAATAAACCTTTGTACCTTCGACAACGGTTCAAAAAATGCTTTGGACCTAGTGATAAGTCCCTCTTTGATTGACAGCCCATTAGGTGTGGCGATAGGTATGACCGGAACTGTTTAAAGACCCAACGTACGCGCAGATTAGTACGCCGGAAAGTCAACCAGTTTTTTTGATTTCCTTGTTAGTTATTCAAACCGAATTACAGGCACATGTTATTGCTTGTGCGCGAATTAAAACCCACTTCAAAACACTGAGTTTATACAAAGCTTGGATGTAGTCCAGATATTTACACCTACTTTATGGCCAACGTATGCCGGTAACAAACGAGAAGGTAATGATTAACGAGCAAGAGATCAGGTTGTGTTGTACGATTTAACACAGATCATGTGAGCAAAATAATTCAAGTAGGACAAGCAATATGCGATGAACACAGTGCGTATCAGTGCAACTATGTCAGTTAATTTTGGAACTTATGTTTCTAAGTTTATTGGAAGCCACTACGGTTCAGCTATTCAGAAGGTGTTGAAGGTTTTCCAGCACTGTATTGGCAATTCTGTTCATATTAAAGATTTACAAAACCGTTAGTTATGTTCCTAAATTTTGTTCTATTATGCAGAAAGTAACTGTAGATGTGTATAACGTTAAAAGCATTTGAAATATTGGATCTGAGCCAGCTACGAGTGTTGTGAAGTCGTGTTATATTTCATTTACTACAACTTTGTACAGATTGTTGTGCACAGAATGTCGCCAAACGAGTTTGTTTGTTTCGTGGTTATTTTTTAAGCGAATGCTGGATGGGGACATTTAAACATGTTACAGTTCAACTATACATACATATATTTAAAATGCAATTTCAAGGCCGCTTTTATAAGAAACATAAGCAAGACAGTATAGCAAAAAAAAAACAGTTGTTAAGTTGTAAATAAATACGTACTCTTTTAATGGATTGCCTGAAACCAAACAGTATCACATGGTTATATACCCTACATTTTACAAATAACATAAAATTTCGTATCAACAGGTTATAAAACGATTCTTGCCCATCTGACCTTGCATTCCAATCAACCATAATAGAACAAGGAAATGGAATACGGAACTGAAACAAGCGCAACCACAACAACAACCTCAACCCGAACTTACAATTATGAATACCTGAAAACACCAGAGGGTGTGTTAAAGCTTTGTGAGTCGATTTTCGGCCTTCTTTGCTGGTCTCTTGTTGCTGCGACACCATTTGCAGTCCTTGTACCAGCTTGGCAATTCGTCCTGTTTGTTTCCATTACATCTTGGCTGCTTGCTCTGTAAGTAGCCTATATGTGCAGAGGTTTTGCCAATACCAAAATATACTATAGACAACGCCATTGACAGCTTCTCTCGCTGTAGATAGATGGTGCGTGTAGGTTTAGGACCAAAAACTATTTCTGGCACATGCATAGTACACAGGACGTTACAACAAGTAACCCAACTTGGACCCTAAAAGTCGAGACAACCTTGATTCAACTTAACCCGTTGCAAAACTTACATGTTTTTGGTCAATGCAGTTTTTCCTGGTACATAAGAAACATGCCTAACTTTCCACTAAACTAGCAAAACTTATTCCAATAGTTATTTATAGCACGCACTTTACCTACGTGCAACTATTTTGTGTTTTACAGAGGATTTTCATTCGTGTTTCTTACGGGTTTAAATGCGACCACGTGTTCCTCGATCCCATGGACCATAGTGGAGTTCCTTAATTGCTCTTTGTGGAGCGTCATGTACTTCTTGGCAGCATGCGTGGCCGCCGCATTTTGTGGAAGTAACGGAAGGCTTCAAGGCTCCACCGCCTTTGCGTTTTTTTCCACGTTCGCCTACGTTGGCCACGGACTGCTTTGCTACAAAAAGTGGCGAGGGGCTTACCCTTGGTCGAGCGCAAATACAGGTGGCGCTGTCAGCGCGTGATTTTTTTTGTGATATAAGATCCTTGTGCCTTAAGTTTGTGTCGTTCGTACGATTTTAAAATCACTTTTTATCAACTAAAACGTAATCGCCGATTCAACAATGGAAATTACACATGTGAGATCGATGTATTTATCGTTTGATTGTGGAGAATTTTATCCTTTTGCTGCTCTGTACATTTGAGCACTGTTCGTGTTATCCATTCTTTTTCTATATGTTGCCATTTTAAAGCACATCTGCCCAATTGACGCAAAACAGACGTTGTTTATCACTAAACAACGTTTTGCATCGACCAGACAATAATCCCAGCAATGTTTATCTAAATTTAAAGCTTTCTGAAGTGCGCAACGTTCTCTCGTGGTGGTGTGATTGTCACGATGGTGTTTGTCACGTGGTTACCGGGTTGATAGCGCAATCACGAGATTGACACTTACAACTATCACGTCATTTACTAAAATAGAGATAAATTTTGATCCGATTGTGAATCGATTCTACTATGCTTGTCCCGAGACACGGGTTCACCATTAAAAATGAAAACTAGCTTGTTAAACTGTGTGGTAACAGTTGTTCCCATATTTACCTTGTAATACCAACGGATGCGATGCTGGGTGCGTTAAGTGCGCCAAGCATGCCTGGGAAATAGTAACAGAAGAATAATAAGAAATGGTAGAAAAATATGGATGTGCAGACAGCGAAAAAGAAAGCGGGTTATAATAAAATGATCAGTGTAAATCAAAAACGTGGAGTTTACCAACCCAACGGGTGGTCCTATAATTCCAAGCTACGTTGGATAATTCCACCCATAGGATTGGGGTGGAAAACTTCACGCTTGAGGTTTAACACCCACCTACTGCAACCTACATATTTTTCTGTTACACCCTTGCGTGGTCTTTTCCACTCCTGCAAAACTGCACAAATATAGCAATGCAAATGTATGACAGAACAAGAAATGAAAGAAACAATCACTGTAAATGGAATGTTTGCTCAAAATTAGACTCTTTAATGGTCAAGTTTTATGAAAATGTTGATAGCTAGCATATTTATCAGATGCAATGTTTCTACACAAAACAGAAATGTTTTAATAGTGGTTACAGATCTCGAAAAGAAAAAAGTGTTAATTAGATTGCATCATACTGTGGCAGCAAGAAGGTAAAGTTTTAGGAAAACCAAGATCAGTGATCAGCACATCCAAAGCATAAGATAGTTCACAATACAAAACTGGCCACGGACTGCTTAGCTACAAAAACTGGCGAGGGGCTTACCCTTGGTCGAGCGCGAATACTGGGGGCGTTGACAGCGCATGATTTTTTCTGTGATTTGAGATTCTTGTGCCTTAAGTTTGTGCCGTTCGTACGATTTTAAAATCACTTTTTAAAAACAAAAACGAATCGCCGATTCAACATTGCAAACTACACATGTAAGATCGATGTATTCATCGTTTGATTGTGGTCTGGGTTTTGCATAAGGTTGGTTTCATGCTAAATGTATATTAATATAACTAAGATCCTTCGTTAAACCATAGTACACTAAACAAATACCACGTTTCTTTTATTAACTTTGGTTGAATACTTTTTCTGTGTAAGTTATGCATGAAGTTAGTGTACCTCTACAACTGGCCACAACGTTTGTTTACGGTGCCGCGCTTTGTTGTCATCCAATTGTGTACAAACGAGTTTTCACGATGAGTGCTAACAAAAGACCCTTTCACCACAGCGTGACCAAACCTCCGTAGAGAGTAACGTATTCCATTCAGTCACAAGCCATAGTCGGACATACCCTGTTTCAAAGCGAAGGCGTGTGCTGGCAGCACGAAGCGGTTTAAAAGTCAAGCGTTCGCTCGTATCAGTGTTGGTGTAGTCGCTTATTTAGACTTGAGTACGGCGGTTACAGTCACAACCACATCATCTACAAAGACGCAGACAAACGTTGTTAATTAGATTTTATGCCGAAACTCTTGCTTTACCTTTTAATGATTTGAATGTTGTAGTGACAATTTACAAAGCTCGAGAGCGTTTTGCGACGGAATATTTCCATTATTTTGACAGCAGGGCTCAAAGCGTTTCGTCACAACATTTAGCCCATACCGGCAGTATTATTGATCTAACAGAGAAAAAGGTATAGTGGTTGTTTGCTTGTCACATAGTGCGCATGATACCAACCGGAGGTTTGTGTACCAAGATCGAGACGCCGAAAAATCATTCAACAAGCAAACAAGATCACGAGGCAGAAAGGTGTTTACCGAATGGGTGTAGTTACTCCACTGCGACAAAATCTATGTATCCAACCACAGAGAAACCGCGAAGAACCCGGAAAAAAGGCGTGAGGCGTGTTCAAAAAGGTTCAATTTTAACTAGGAGCGCGCTTATTGCACATAGGGAGATGGTGCCGCTCTTAGCAGTATAACCAGCAAGTCAATAGTATCGCCTATCACTGCTTTACATTCAAACAGTTTAAACGTGCCTTGGCGTGTTAGGTTGTTAGCAGTGCGACCTTATAGGTGGTACGAATAGACTGACTGTAAATGCTAATAGCGTTTGGCATACCAGTTGGTCTTAGGAGCAGCGTGGGTCCTTCCGCAACGGAACTTAGTCAAGCGAAGCGGCAGTTGTAGAGGAAGAAAGCAATATTGGTGTGGTTTAACTCAATGAAGGAGTGATATGTTTTGATAAACAACTTACTTTATTATAAACAAGATAGCCCATACAATCGTAGAGAACTTCATACAGAAGTTTCGATTGTTTTCTACAATGATGATTGTCTACAATAAAGATTGTATAAAACAATCGAAACGTCTGTATGAAGTTCTCTACCATTGTATGGGCTATCTTGTTTATATTAAAGATGTACAAAATCGTCAAGTATATGTTCCTAAACTTACTTTATGTTGCTGAAAGTTGGCTTTTGTTGTATTGGAACGATAATTTAGAGTGAAAAAAAAAGTTATACAAAATCAATTGATTTAAAGAATGCTGTCGTAATGTTGTTGTATTTCTGTAAACCAGTGGGAGCTTTTAAAACTGCTACGAATCCGAGATGTTTTTGTGCAAACATCTGTTTATTGTAACTAGACCTAAGTTTAAATTACTAAACTCTGAATAAGATGGTGCAGGACACAGCCAACGCTTCATCAGGGACGTGGCGTAGATTTAAGTTTATATCGTGTTGAAGAAGAAGAACGTCGATGACATTTACTAAACATATGTACGACATTTTTCTTATAAGTTAGCATAAATGACGCGGTGCACTATAACGAGGTACCCTTATTCACAGACTTGCTTGGGTACACATCACAGTAGGCAGAGCGTTCAGTGGTCGACGGTTGTAGGATTCATAACCTAAATAGGTTCTGCAACTTGGCATCAACCATTGTCATATCTTTGGGAGGGAACAAATGTGTTTATCCAAAATCCAAGACTATGTTATATGCAGGCAGGCCTTTGTTTGCAATTCTACTGTTAATCTTTGAGCGAGTAGTGTTTGGACGTTTGTAAGGCCTGAACAAGATGGATTTCCCGGCAAAACTTTATGTTGTAAATGTATTTTGATAGTAACGTTAGAGAAAGATACCCACAGAGGGTAATTTTAGCCTAGTTTTGGTTTGTAATATAGGTTTTGTAGAGGACACGAGACTGTAACTCAGATCGTTGTTCAGTGTGAGCACGACTTTTTTGATAAACCTACTCGATCACGAATTTCTCGCATGTGAAACAAGATAACAAATTGCATGTCTGTTGTCACTGACGTTGGCATAATTCCGTGTGAAGATAAAACCAAACATTCGTTTATAGGCGAGGGTGTTGTTTCACCGCCAGTGTTAGTTAACGTAAGAACAAATTTAATATAGAAGACATATGATGTTTGTAATTAAAAGCTCTTCTGGCAAAAGAAAAACTTGTTTGATCGACGTTTCGGTTGTTATACAACATCAACGGGATGTTGGCAAGCCCAATAAGGTGGCAGGGACGGCATTGTCGCAACATGTTGCAGCAACAGGACACACGGTTAATTTTGAGAACACAATAATTCTGGACCGGGAAAAGGACAGGTACAAGAGGATGTTCATCGAGTCTGTTCATATAAACGCACATGGGTTCGCACTTAATGATAAGAGGGAAACTTTCTTTCCACCCGTTTATCGCAATTTGATAACGGTCTGCACGACATGCCCCCTGGTTGAACGTTATGGTCTTGCGCACCTCGAGGCGCTATGCTTTAGACCTCGGTTTCGTCCTGTTGACGCGCATTTTCTATTATTGGTGTTCCCCCCCCCTCCCCGCTTCCTAGCTTGTGTTGTTTCCTTCGCCTTTTTTGCCCTTTTTCGCCTTTTTTTGCTTTATGCGCGCGTGACTATTTATCACCGTGTGGGCGTTTTTACTTCATTATCCTGATGAAGGTTTGTTGTATAACAACCGAAACGTCGAACAAACAAGTTTTTCTTTTGCCAGAAGAGCTTTTAATTACAAATAGTATGCCTGGCAGCGTTAGCAACAAACTATGTATATGATGCTTGACTAGGTAAAAATGTTTGCACAGACAACACAGCATATACCTTTATCATTTTAAGTTTTCCTAGCAAAAAAATTCAACCTGTTTAATTGTAAACTTACATAGGGTAACACTTTATATAACATACATAGGAAACGACAAAACAAACACCCTTACCATGGAAACCTGATTTTACAGATACTCTTTATAACCTTAAGAAGTTTGTTTAGCTTAGTCTGAAACTTCAATATGGGAGACACTGCACCTACTGCAGCCGCAAGCACTTCAATCTCTTTCAATCTTAATTACGTCACTTCGATCTCCGGCATCTTGAAAATTGCTGAAATCATTCTTGGTCTCATCTGCTGGGCATGTGTTGCATCTATTAAATATTACCCAGCGGCACACCAGTTCGTCCTGTTTGTTACAATTACTTCGTGGATCCTTACAATGTAAGTGTACTTTTAGTGCTTTATTCTTACATATTACAGCTTTTTAAACAGACTAAAATTTCCAGATATTGTTTGCAATTCAATAATTGATTTTATTATCGATTGTAGCGTAAAGGTTTCATTTTTTCACAAGTTGCGTTGATTGCAGATTCCTGTTTGTCATTTACTTGTTTGGGCTGCATGCTTCGACCTGCTCCGGTGCACCTTGGGGCGTTATAGAGTTCGGATTTAATGCATTTTGGGGGTTGTTGTACTTCATAGCAGCATGTGTGGCCGCCGCATATACATACAACGCAAGTGTTCTTGTAGCAGCGGCAGTGTTTGCCTTCTTCACCACCATTGCCTACCTCATACACACAGCCATATCGCTTAAGGAATGGAGAGGCAGTTTTCCGTGGGAGTCTTCTGCATCACCTAGCGGTGGAGCAACTGGGAGCCAGGCCTGAGGTTCTTGCATTGGTTTAAAAGAATTTAAAATAAGGTTTATGTCGAATGTTCGCTACCACAGTACTAAAACTGCCGTGGTGCGACCGATTGGTACTCAAAGACATTAAACATGTGTTAATTAATTTTGTTGATTTATGCTTTGTGCAGAATTTACTTGGGTTGTAAATGACACCTAAAATAACGATTGGTGTTTTTCCTGTCGCGTATATAAGTTTTAAACATGTTGACTCGAACATGCAGTACTATTCTTGTAAACCAGTTTATTTGAGTACTTCGTGTTAAAAATGTGTTCGTCATGAATGATTGACTTCTGCCATGGATATAATGATGTAATTTTTCATTGATTTGATTCCATACACAGTATTTTAATCATCCCCGTTGTTTGAGCAGTAATTATAATTCGAATATATTGTATTCCATACCATCTGGAATGACTTTACCAGCTAACTTTTAGAAAGTTACAGTTAAAAATCAATACTATCCAGGGATCATAGCACTACAAAAAAAAGGTTGTTAATGCAATTGATTTTCGTTCTTTACACTAAGCGTGCCATGTATGGCTACTTCCTTGTCCAGCGCCAAACACCGCTATTAATGCGTCACAATGTGTTTCGGATAGTAGGAAAGGAATCGGTTGCTGCACAACTTTCGGTTGCTGCACAACTTGGATCTAAATGCTCGTGCTAGTTGGTGTACAATGTTAGTCGACTTTCACATAATAATAAACCATAAAACTTAGGTAACAAACACACGAAAGATGTGGCAACATCAACGAAGTTCTTTATTTAGGTACAACAACAACGAAATTGGAAAATTGAAGAGAAAATGGCGCAAAAAAAACACGGTCAGAATTCGGATTTTCGCGCATAAACCGCAGGGAACTGAACTAGAAAAGAAACCAACAGTGCGTACACAATATACATACTCCAATTTCAATGACAGCAAGAACAATGGCTTGTACGCAAACACAGCAGCGAGTAAAACGTCCAATCTCTTGTAAATGAAGCACGATTAACAAACGACAACACAGCCGTAACACGGGAATAGGCGACTGACGTCATCGCTGCGTCACAGTAACGACGTCAGTCGTCTTCGTCCTCGTACTTCAGCATTCGTCGTTTTCGTATGAACCTCGACAACTTCCATTCGCTGTGACGTGGAATGTGGGGTCCGTTGTATACGCAGTGAACGGTCATGTGACGGTTGTAAGTAAGATTTGGCAAGAGCTGCATATATAGAACAATACGCTTGATGAAATCTTTACACGGCGGTTATAATGCATTGCAAAAATTGAAAGACTAGTTTTTAAATATGGCACAGTACCAATGAGAAATTGGTGATTTCTATGCAGGGAAAGCGGTATAAACTACAGCTGTCACTGACCCGGCACCAATTGTTTCACGCAAATTATGATTTAAAAAGTAAAACTTCCTTTCTTTCATAACGAGCGAGAGGTGCGGTTTACACAAAGTTATCCCAATGCGAAAAGCAGCTAAGATTCAGATGTTAATTTTGACCACTTGCACATCACAGTTCTGGTAAACTTGTGCAGGATTCGATTCTTACCTTTGGCGTTATGAGAACATATTGAGAAGCGAACTCCTTCGATGAGGAATTTACAATTACTTCGAATACTCGTCGTTCGTTGTCAGGGTCCATTCCCTATTAGAAGGATTGAGTAAAAAACCCGGAAAATTGGAAACGATCCAAATGTCAGCGAGCAACACAGTTAAACACAGGTTTACACATTGTAAATAACTCAGAGCATGACTGGCAATACCTCTTAAAGCGACATATGTTTTTCTGTCGTTTAAGGTCTAAGAGCTGTCTGCTTGATCGATATTTTCAGCTTTACGCAGAAACTCAGGGCATTGATTAAAATTTTCAAGCATATTTTGGTCAATCAAACTGTGAACGTTTGCTCCGGGAAATTTACCTGGTTGATTTCGTCAACTACCCGAAAAGGGCATGTGTGGAGGCTCTGTAGCGCCACCAAGTAGAGCATGGTGGAAACACTCCGTTCACCCCCGCTCTGTCGAAACGGATCAAGTTCTTGCAAGTTGGACGAAGCCCGGAACTTAACTCGTATACGAATCCCGTACTTATCGAAATCCTCCTAAACCATATTAAGATATATTGCCTGTGGCTTCACAAACCCTGTTCTGTTTGGCTCTTATCAGGATTGTTACATTTTTTCCTCAACCAAACTGGTTTGCAAGTTGATAATAGGCTGGCGGCAGACAACGTATGGTTTCATGGGTCATTTTAACCTCTTGTTACGACTATTATAGGGACGACAAGCACATTTAGAAAACAACTATGTATACAAACAAGAAACATTTTCAAGTTATGATGCACTTGAATGTTTTTGTAGGTTTTGCCAAGTTCACTAAAAACGTATATTGATGCTATGTTTCGTGTGCGTTAACGCATTAAAATATTCCCTGCCAACTTAGATTTGCGGATCAAAACATGTTTTAGCTTGTGGTGCAAGAGTATAGCTGGCTCTTTGCATACCGAAGGTTGCCTACCTCTAGAAATTATTGATATTGCCTATGATACAAAGTAGACATAAAATTGTGAATATAAAGTATAACAAACTGGGTTGTCGGTGTGAAGATCGACTTCACCAGCACATCCCATCTGTTGGAAGTACTTCGCAAATCTGACGTTGATCCTGAAATAAAAGCAGTTTAACATCAACTAAATGCAACTTCTCGTGATATAATGGACCAGTCTGTTCACATAACAGAGCATACAGAAAGACATTTTCCTGCAGCATTTTTTGACAATTGAACTTGTTCAGTTTTAACTAACGTGACGAAAAATTTGCCGACCGGTATCACAAAAGAGTTCGCTGTTACTGCTACATCTCATACTGCGCCTTACTTTGATATTAGCTTCTGTAGAGGATTCAGCCATCGGTTTTTCACGGCTTCTATATCCTGACGCTGATTGGCCAGTTTTGCAGCCGCCTCATCCACCAGTTTTTGAAGTTGCTCTATTTCCTTTTTCCGGTTCTTGTATTCCTCGAATATCTAAAGAATCGGACAAAAATTAACGATTTACACTACATAGCCAACTTCTTATTACCCCTACACATCTAAAAACGTTGGCATTAATCCCCGTTCTCACCATGGCCGACATGTCATCGTGCATGGGTAGTGACTGACTACCATGGCATTAAATTGATAAAGGGCATATTTGTGATTGTCAGTACAACTATGACCATTACTTTGCACTGCGTAAACAAAGATGCAGTAATTATTTGTACTGGAAATAAAAAAATTGTACGTTATCAGTTCTTTTAATGGAAACAAACGCTCCAATAATGGTTCGCCAAACCAACAAGGTTCCACAAACACAACAGACACCCCTACCTACTTTCAGATGAGTTTGTGATTTAAAAAAAGCAGCAGATATACAAGTACCTTTGGATCAGTGCTTCCACAACAGTCGAGTTTGGCAGATAGCTCGTGACGTAATGTGTCAACTTCCGTCAAATCGTCCGGATAGTTGGCGAAGAACTGAAGTCACAGAAGCCAAGTTACACAAATACCTTATTCAAATAGAAGCTGTTTGTACTCTAAATAGCAAGTTTGTACTTTTTTTGAAACATCAACTAATTGAGCTGTCTGGTTAATCGCTGTGTTGACACAGAAATACTGAATCGCAAAAAGCAATTCAAGCTTACTGGATTCATGAGGATTGTAACAACGGCAATTTAGCATTTATCTGTATTAAACCCATGTGTTATGCGATTCAACAACCTTTTTGAGGTGATCGATTGAGCTTCCAGTTTTCTTCTGTGCTTCCTTTAAAAGTTCTTTAGCTTTTATCTCAGCTTCCTTCTTTGCTTCCTCGACTCGTTCGCAAGCTCTGTGTGCGAGTAAAGGTGTCAAGTTAGTCAAAGACGTCAAGTAAGCGCGCGAAACATCGCCGTTTTGATGCAGAAATGTTCATCGAGCAAAACTCTTTTAATTTAAAGTTGAACATGATACGTTTTCGAACCACACACACAAAATCCGAAAGGATTCACACGTCAATCGGCTAATACGCGACATCACGCGGTTCTGATTCCAAAATATCCATCGAGCAAAAAAAGGTTTTTCTTTAAGCTAAACACTTGTCACGTGTTGGTATTCACAGCCACACACATAAAATCCGAAAAGATTAAAGGTGTGAAGTTAAAGAAGGTCAAGTGAAGGCGCAAAACATCGCCGTTTTGATGCAGAAATGTTCATCGAGCAAAATAGGATAAAAGTTTCTCTTTAAATTTCCAACACATGACACTTTTCTTTCGTAACACACACAAAAAAACTCAGAAAGGATTAACATTTTTGCGACGTTTTAGTGTATCGAACTTAAGCAAAATCACAGTGTTAACCAGCAGGGCTAAACTCACTTGAGTAGTTCGGTATTCTTTAAGTTAAGTTCCCTCACATGTTGCTCGGATTTGCCTTTCTTCCTCAAGCACTGAGTGTAGCCGAGTTGCAAGACCCCCTTCTCAATACTTACATCAACACAATGCTGCGAAAAAACATGCAACTATCATTGGTCACAACATAATTATCACTGGAATATATGGACTGACCGTAAATATATATTGAAAACAAAATTTTAAAGGCGTTTCGAAAATGTGTCAGATATTTTTAGTGAAGAAAAACCAGGCCACAATGCTACAATCCACCCAAATTGTGAAACAATGTCAGAAAGTATGTGTGATGTGTTGTATTAACTTGTTTCACATAGAGAAGAACAGTTTGAAGTTCATCATATTTTGTAATCATTTCCTTTGTAATTATTTCATTTAAAAAAAAACTTAGTGGGTAAAGTGAAATTTGAAGCTAATGGGATTAGGCATTTTAATTTCACTTCTTGTATATTCCTGGCATGGAAAACATTACACTAATAGCCCTAGTGCAAAATAGCACAATAATGACATAAACCGACTATTTTTTAACAAGGATGACAAATGTTGGCATGGTTACAACAGAGAAAAGTGTCGGACAGCATCAGTGGGACTATGAGGTCTGGTGAAGAGGCCCGGGATTCGAACCCAATCGCCCAGAAACGCATTTGCGAATTCGAAGTAACCACTTGACTAAGCCGACACCACCTACGTTTCAAGCCAAAGGCGACTTTAACTGTGGCGTGACGCCTTTGTAACAATGAATCAATGCCCGCCGCAGACAATAGTCTCTACCTTTTAGTAAAGAAACCTGAATACGATGGTTTGAAAACATAAGGTTTGGAAAATATGTCCCCTATTTAGGTGGAACATGCAATTTTAGGCAAAAGCGGGTAAAACACCATATCTTTATACATTTCGTTTACTGCCGTGGTCTAAGCACAAGTATAATGACGCGAATTAAAATTCATTAATTATCATCAACCCTAAATTTAGGTGACGTTGCCGCGGATTGCCATGTGTTGACCGCGAACAAAACGCCGGACTGCGTCAGTGGTTTGATCAAGGTTTCGAAGTAAAGTTCGTTGGAAGAAGTAACCACTCGACTAAGCCAGCGCAGTGACGTATCGGCTCAAACGCCCTTATAGACTGTTTGCCCCCGTACACCCAACAGAGGGCCAAAACAAACAACGCGTAAGGCGTAGGTGAGAGAAGAACGAGGTGTTTTGAACGTAACGGGCAACAGATGGGTGGTAGATAATATAAATTTAGGCAATTTCGACTAAGTTTTGTGCAACACCAAAGGAAATATCTGCTGCACGCAACAACACAGTGCATTAGCCTACTATAAACAAATAACATTTAATAATACTAGGTAAAGCGTGATTGCGGACGATATTTTGACCAACATCATACATCAGTGAATGTAACGGGAACATGGAGGTTAATTCAGTTGAGTTAATAAAGGCGATTGTGGCAATAATGTGAAGCCCAAGATTTTTCTGACCTTACCGGGATTCGAACCCTGCAGACATTCTGATACTTTTTCCTACACTGTGAGCAAATCGGCTGAACGGTGCCAATTATTTGATATTACACTGAATTAACATTCATTCCACAAATATTGGGGCATTGTTTGAAGCAAAAGCGCTGGGCAGCGTCAGTGGTACTGGTAGGAAGGTTATTCGATTTGCAGTCGGATCTTGCGAAGTAATCACTCGACAAAGCTAGCGCAGTGACATGTGGTCGTAAGAAGCCTTTATATTGTTCGCGTGTACAATAACACAGACAGTGGGAGGCAATTTACCCGAGACTCAGCCCAGCCCAGCGCCTTTTGCCACTGTCAGAAATTACACAATAGCGTAAGCTCTTGTGCGACCATCAGCGGATGAAAACTGTTGGCCAACAAAAAGTGACTATTACCAACTTTTACAGTTGCATTATAAACCCTTGTTATCCACTCTTTAGGCACGCAAAAACGAAACAAAAAGCAAACAATAACTATTTTCTGTCTTTTGGCAAAGAGCTTGTTTTGTGATAGAAGAAAACAAAACAGAATGCTGGTACGAAACCATAGAAACGTTTCTACTAACCCTGATTCTGGAGACAAATTTCACTGTGAGGTTTTTCTTTTTCAGAGTAATTTGTTTGATCGCTTTTTCGATCTCATCCTTCACATTTTCAAGATCCACAGGGGAATTTTCCAACTCTTCCAAACTGTGAAAAAATACTTTCTGTAAAACTCCTGGTATACTGATTTTTGATTGAGTTGATTCTAAGAGCAGGTGTTTACTCACTAAGAATAACACATAACATTAAAATATACTGATAACTTGCTGCCGTTCCTACAAAACAACTGTTGTTGATAATTATGATAAATATAATGACCACATACTTCCTTTTCTTCAGCATGATTTTATTTTCCAAATTTTTTCTTTTATTCTTGTGTTGATGAAGTTCTTTCATTTTGGATCGAAGTTCATTGTCTTTCTTCTCCAATTTCTTCTTCTGGTTGACAAGTTCACTGTATCTTTCTGAATCACGACTTGCCTCGGACTTGAGATTCTGAAAAATTTATGCACTTTTTTTTGCAATCAATAAAATCAAATCAAATCGTGTGTATTTTGCATAAAAAGCAACTTTGCAGATAAACAACACACAAAAGAAATACAATGGCATGAGCACTGATAAAACCATGAATGTTATCAAGTCAGACGCTAATGTAAATTGCCATGGAACAATAACCAGGGTTGCCATACCATGCTTATTGTTGCAATAGGATTCATAGAAAATACATGCTTATTTGAAAGAAATGTGTTCATGTTTGATCTGTCCATTTGGTTTTCTCATCTAAGCGTGCTAATTTTTAAGTATGTACTAAGTACAGAAAAATCTAGCATAAAAATTCCTTTGAAGGTTGAAGACATTCTTACTTGTATGTTTTGCTGAGCTTGTTTCAACTCGTCAGGGTCAACTTTGGTGTTCAGAAATTCAGCTCTTTTTAATGCCCTATATATAGCACAGGCTTCATTGAAAACATTGCACCAATATCATATTTATTGTGGAACAAATAGCATTGGTGCAACTTACCTACTACCAACAACTGTGTTCGAGCTGTACTTTGATTTCTTCACAGAATAGCGACTGCCGATCTTTGTAGAAGTTGAAGGTATAAAAAATAAGTCCAAATTGCTTTTTTGGGTCACCTGCAACACAATTAAAACAACATTACATTTATATCTTACGACAAGCTTTTATGAGTTGAGTGTTTTTGTTCCATTCATTCAAAAAGTTTCTAACATATTGTTCTTATATTTCATAAATTAATTATTTACTACATTTGATTCAGAAGCTGAAAAAGGGGTTTCTGTAATTTAAATGTATAATGAAAGCACAATTTTTAGGTTATAATCAACACAATATTAACATCACATGTTTACCAGACACAACAGTAACAATAGATCAGATGTGGTAATGTATGACACTTTCAATATTAAAAGGAAAGACATTCTTAAGTAAGACCTACTTGATCCACTATATCTTTGGTTCTTGCACTGCCAACAGGTATCTCATGCACCCTGTACTGCTTGCAGAGGTATGCCATCACTGCATCAGGCGCTTTGAACAGTTCGCGGATGAATGAGGTGAATCCCCACTGCCTGATGGACAAAACCCAAGTAATTTTGCTCAGTTTTCACAGAGAACACAAACAGACAAATTCACAATATACTCAATATTGCAAAAAAAAAAGAATGCTTATTTCAGTAGACATGTATGATGTTTGTGAAATTGATGCGGTTTTGGTATTTTTAAGTTGAAGTCAACTCAAAACAAATCTCTTTTAATATGTTTTTCATGACTACGCGGAGATAACATAAAATTATTTTTTAACCTGAACAAGGCTTGTTACAGCAAACAGGTATGATATATAATTACACCTTCGAGAAGGTAAAAGACTTGTTTCTAGACATGAAGTCCTAAACTATAAAAAAAATTGTCAACTCAGAAAATCATCAAACTTTAGTTCGTTGAGATTTCTTCTGGGTCTGAATGAGTCACTTGTCAAAATGTTGCCATCCCTTCCACACGGAGCTTTGATGACATTCACCTTGAGACCTTGTTTTTCATGAACCTCTCTAATAAATCTGTGCACAAGTGACAGAAACCCAAATTAAATTCTCAAAATTGAATTGTTGTACCCAAATTAAATACATTTTTTTACAAGCTATTTTAATTTTTTTTTGTGACCTCACTACAAAATGATTGGAAAATACATTTTAAATTTGATTAACACAAAAACATATGCTGACTTGTCGTTGTCCTCTCCATTCTCGCAGACGAATGCATATAAATCCCGAAATGCAATGTGGTTTTCAAGGAGCTCAGCATGTTTCGGATCTTTCATATCAATCTGAACAAAAAAGGCATTTAACAACAAAAAATAACATTTTTATTAAATATGAACTGTAGGTTCGCTCACTGCAAGTAAAATAGGTTCGTGGATTGTTGCTTTAAACATGGATCGGTTGGCTCTTAACCACACGATGGCGTTGTAGCAATCTTTGTTTTTTCGGCGAAGAAATTCTAGTCGTCTTTCATTCTGGTTGTTCAGCTCAGCCAGCTTTGTCTCATAATCTAAAACAGTGGTTCTTAACAATTTAAAGTCGTTATTGCAACTTACTTACAATTATAGCATACCATTGCTTTGTATAACCACCGTATAATTGATAAACTAACACAGATTACAATTTGTACGGTATTAACTGTTAGACCACTTGGCAAAAAAACAGTGACGAACACATTTAATATCATTCAATCGATGGCAATGTCTTAATTATTTACAAAAAAATAAAAATTGTCACATTTAACTTTCATGCATATTGTGTCTATGTTATCATGTACATTAAGGTTGGTCAAGTGTAGATAATAAAATAATGTAAAGATTCAAAAAAAATTCAACCACCTCTAATCTCTCTCTGCTTTCGAGATTTTCTCTCCTGAATAAAGTGTTGCTCATGTTCAGCATTGGCAATTGCAGTCACAGTATTCTTGATTTTAATTTTGGTCTCCTCAATTTCACTTTGCACGTCGTCTTCTTGCAGACCATCAAGCTCAGCTTGCCAACCTGATACCTGAAGCATGAACTGCTCCACTCTGTAAATTTTAAAATTTGTGGAAATATCAGTAAATTTCATTTAAACTTAAATGCTCTCAGTCTCAATTTTTACAGATACTTCTTATTACAACATTTCAATGGTATATACAGTATATCAGAATAATAAGGACTAATTATTCTCAGTCCATGTTAGAGAGCGATACATGGGATGGTGGCATTAGTGAGAGTTTAAGCCCCAAAACACTTACCAAATTGGGCAAAAATTTGACATGTGTGACTGTGCATGTGCCATACTACCTTAGCAGGAGGTAAGGGTTTAGAATGTAAATTTTGGGTGATATGAAGGAATAACCCTATTGGCAAAACAGGTGTGAAACAGTCTTTTATTACTGTTGTACTTTTTGAGTCTGATTTGTTCGTCTTTTTCCCGTTCTTTGTATTCTTCCCATTTCTCTTGTACTTGTTCATCGATCTCTCCAATCTCCGTGTGTAGGTTTTTTGTGTTCGCTGCAGAAGTTTTTAAATCATCTCCCTACATTATAACAATGATCTCTTTGGGCTGGTAAGAGTTTTCTTTAATAGCACGCAAGATGGAAAAACAACCAATTGACACTAGATTAGGCTATCATTTTTTTCAAAAGATTTTCACAAGATTATGAAAAAACAATACATCAAAAGAAGATAAAGATTTCCCAAAAATCAAACAAATTTGTGACACACTGATTTACCTAATATTGAATAAAACAAAAAATATTGAATATACCTTTATCTTAATTTTTTTATCAAAATCCAGCATATTTTCTTTTAGTCCGTCAATAAGTTTCATGAGTGGAAGAAGTTCACGCTGCGCAATCGTCTTTTTCTGTTTCAAGGCTTTATGCTCTTCTTTGCATTTGTAAAATTCTTTTCTGGCCTCCTCATACACCTTCAAATATTTTTATGTTAAATCAACATATTGCCAACTTTGGTTAAAGCCGAAAACCCCAGCTGTTTTAAAAAAACTTACCAACCATGCCCGTTTCTGATCAAGAATTTTGAGCTGTTCAACAATTTTATGTCTTTCTTGATACCTGATAAATCAAAATTTGTGAACAGAAAGTTTGTGGCGATTTTTATATTGTGCAGTCTTGGTACCAATTGAACAGATTTGTTAACAAGTAAAGCAGTCAATACCTTTTTACTTCACGTTCCACTCTTTCATTTTTCTGAGTAAGTTTTCCAAGGTATTCATTGTCATTCTGGAGTTTAATTTCCAGATCCTTCTGCAATGTTCCACACTGCTTTAAGGTACGATGGTCTTCTAGCATCGATCCTGGGCACACCTAAATCATTAAAAATTAAACAAATAAGCAATGTTTTCTTTTCTAAACACACTTCTTTTTCTAGTTGCATTCAAAATATTTCATTTTTACATACGGCAAGTTCAGTATTTTCCAAAAGTTCAATTTTGTTCATTTTAGCAAAGTCTGCAACCCTTTCCTGTGGCAAAAACTGGCAAAGGTTTGAAAGCATTATATTGTGCTTTAACACCACCTCTTCGATTTGCTTCACATTGACCTTTGGAGCAAGAGTAAGATAATTAGTAATTGGCACTTGCAGAGGTGAGTATAACACACCACTTACTGGTGCACCATTGAGACTCCAGCTTGATGCTGTCTTTCCACCAGCTACATGGGATATTTCCCTCTTGATGACATCATTCTTTGGTGTATTACACCTTTCACAAAACATGAATTACTACTTGAACACATTGATTCATTTACATTCGACAGCCATAAGCAGACAAACTTACAGCTCTATTTCAATTGCAGCTTTGTCTTTGCCATGTTTAATGTAATCACCAAGCTCTTTTGCCCGTGCGAGGAAACCTTTTCAGAAACAGGGTTGGTAATTAACTCAGAATACATTTAACCATAAACAGCGTAGGTAAATAGTACATGAAGACACACAAGTTAACATATATATATATATATAGTTGTCTATTGAAACACTTGCTTTTTCTTACTTGGTTTGCCACCCAGACCAATACAGATAGCACATACAATGCTTGATTTTCCAGTACCATTAGGACCAATGATGACATTAAGTTTGGGATTGAGTCTGAAGCTACACTCATCATATGTCCTGCATCATGTAAAAAGGTATGAAAGAGCGCAATGTAATAAAACGCCAAATGCAAAAAATCCAGGAGCAGCTTCTGCAACATGTGTTACAGAATGAAACAAGCAAACACCTGTATTTGAGCCCAAAAAGCCTACAATATGCATGGTAGAGTAAGCTGACAGATTTCAACCTGTTAATAAATATTTTCATGCTTGTAGTACTTAAAGTACACGAGTTGGATATTGTCATGGCAATAGCAAAAAAAGGGAATGATTACCAAGAATGGAAAACCTGACTAGTAATTAAATAAAGACAATGTATATATGTATATACAGCATGATCGAACTCAATTTATGGGTTTACATTTATAACTTACAAAAAGTTCTTCATCGCTATCTTAACAATAGAACCCTTGACAAATGCCTCAACATTCTTCTGTTTCCGTGAGGCAGTTGTTAATACGGTTGATGCCGAGTCCATACTTGTAATTATATAATATCCTCTACATTTGTGCTTAGGGCTGGCTGCATGCCGATGGGAACTGCATTTAACACCAGCAACAGATTGTTAACAAAGCATTTGATTATTCAAAGTAAGCTACTTCTGAAAGGCAAAAACACCTATCTATAAATACACACAGTTAAGCAATACAGATAAAAAGTAATTTCCAGAGCAAAAATTAACACATCTTTCTTTTGGTGTCATGTGTCAATGTAGCACAAGACCCAAAAACTTAGTTTATTTGGATTTAACAAGTTTACTACGTCCTTAGTTAGTTGCCAATTTTGTAATCGTCTAAACATCATCAGTGGTTTGTTTTGCAGGCGTCACTTCCATAACACCGGGAGAAAATGTATGTATATTGCGCTAGCAGTAGTAGTTAAACTGGTGCACGTAACGTTTGTAAGAAACAACAATTGCTCAACGGCCAAGGATTTTGTAGTAGCATATGCACAAAAACAACTAAAGCATATATTAAATACATGTTTTGCGGAAATAAGCGAAAAATAATTGGAAAAGCTGCAACAATACAATTTCCGATTCCAAAAGCAGCTTGTGCGATCACGTGACAGACAAAGTTGTTCCCGCCAGTTGTAAACTTTCTCACGAGCGCACTGACGCATTTAGAGCTCTCGTTTTGTTTGAGAAATATATTTTTAACTTCGGTTAACGTGTCGAAGGATTACAACACTTTTCCAATAACTCGAAAACTGCGGTTCAAAATAGAAAAATGAAGAAATGAGCAGAGACATTTGTTAAGGTTCCCACAAAGCTGCAGGGGAAAACTTGCACCTTGCCAGCAAACAATACGTCCCCATTCAAACGATACATGAGCATGAACGGTGGGAAATAAACAGATGGCTTGAATGAAAATTGTATAAATGCACAGGGCGAGCACGTTCACTTCATTCGTATCCTTCACTCCGAAGAACAACTACGAAAATCTAGAAGAATGAAGTTCCTCATCGTTCTCTCCGTTCTCGTTGCGACCGCACGTAAGTTTTCTCATTCGAGTAGGCCTATATGTTTTGTGCATACAATAAATTTTTTTTTTTTTGTATAGGGCCCGACCGTATCATCGGTGGTTCTCCACTCAGCCCCAACCAGGTGCCGTACCTTGTTAACCTCAAGAGATTCGGCAGTCTTATGTGTGGAGGCTCCCTTCTTTCATCGAACTATGCTCTGTCCGCCGCTCACTGCAACACCGCGTAAGTAACAGCAGACGAGTTGACCTCTCCAATTATTTATTTGCTAATTGACAACCTGTGTTTTGCTAAATAAAGTATAAAAAGCACCATTTATGGTATCGGAATTATTTGCCGTGACTTTGATACATTTGGCATTAGAGCTGCTTCGTTGAGCGTCACCGCTGGAGATCACAGCCTTTCAAGGAATGACGGAACTGAGCAAGCTTCTAACGTTGTCAGAACCATCCCTCACCCACAATACAACACCAACACCCTTGAAAACGACATCATGTTGCTCCAACTTACGGTAACACATTCCGTTAGAGTTTGGTTTCTCAAACTGATTTGCAACGTTGTTATTAATTATAATAGCATGTCTGTAAACCAAGGATGGTGTTTGCGTTTAGTCGACCATCTCAACAAACACAAACGTCCAATACGCATCTCTTCCTGGCGCCAACGTTGATCCAGCGGTCGGCACCAACTGCAATGTGTACGGATGGGGAAACACCGCTATTGTCGGAAGTGGGCTGCTTATGTTTTAATAAATATGTTTGTAAATCGTACCATACACAAAAGTACGACTGGTGGACCTAGCAGTTCCGGCAAAGAACATGTTATATGTCTTTTAGCTGTGCTACTGTGTTTAGCCTGTAGGTCACTGTGCTTTGATAAGTACGATTAAAGTTAAACCCAATGTTTTTAGGCAACTACCCTGACACCCCATACGGCGTCACCGTACCCGTGATCAGCAATGCTGACTGCAACGTTGCTTACAGCGGCGACATTACCAGTGGCATGATGTGCTTGGGTCTTCTTGGAACTGGCGGCAAAGACTCCTGCCAGGTAAAATAGAAAATATCTTGTTTCATCAAAAACTGAGCACAGGACCGCGCAAATTATTGCCACAGAAAGGCGTATTTGGAAGTGCGAATTTACCAGCATAAGCGCTAAAACCATTTATTTCTCAGGGTGACTCTGGCGGCCCAGTCAACTGCAACGGTGACCTCCACGGTGTTGTGTCCTGGGGTATTGGATGTGCTTATCCCGACTACCCAGGTGTCTACACCCGTGTGAGCCACTACATCAGCTGGATCAACCAGTACGTTTAAATGGCGACATTCATTCAATTGCCGCTAATTGGCTGATATCTCGCAAATAAACATGAATTGAACAAAATACTGTTGTGACTTTTATCCTAATTTACAACCTGAAAGGCAGAACAGTTGTAAATGTTAGTGAGTGCGTGTAAGCTAAGTAGCTCAAGTAGTACTACTTTAGCTGGATCAACCAACCCATAAATAACTTCGCACACCTAATAACTTCGAACTTCGCACACATAATAACTTAAATAACAATTCACATCAATAACTTCGAACAAAACATTGTTGTAACATTTACATTTATCTTATTTATCAACCTGAAAGGCAGTAATATTTGTGGCTGCGCTTCAAATAGAAATGTCGGACACCGCTTCGGTAAATATAAAATCTGGAAACAAATTACCTCAAAAAAAATCACCAGTTGGCAAAAACACATGTATACTCTTCATAATCTGCAACAACTAATGACACAGGTTCTCGTGGGCAATAATCTTCCGGTTTTCGTTCTTTTTTCTTGTTTTCCGCCAAAAGCAATAGCTTTCTGCGCACAGTAACAGTTTCCCACCGTCAAGCCTTTATTTATTAAGAGTCAAATCATGTTTGTTTTGCGTCTGCAACAAAGAAGAGAGAAAATGAAATTTAGTATCAAGCTTTTAAAAGTTTCTGCTTGTTGTAATGTAGGAATGCAATGCTATACAAATAAAATGTGATTTAAATATCAGCAGGGAGTCGAAACAGAATTGAATCCGAACCCCTGAACCGCTTGGAGCGGTTTATTTTTGTGAACCGGAGCTAAACCGGAACCGGTAACTTATACCTTGAAAAAAAAAACCGAACCGGATCTGAACTGAACTGAACAATTTGAATCAAAACCGAACTGATCACTAGGTTAACAGGCTTTGCATCCTATCTGGATCAGTCACTTTTTCGAAGCTCTGAAATCTGAAATATAAAAACTCCCGGTTTGAACTCCCGACCCTGGGATCATTATTTCGAACTGATGCGCCTTTTGCGTTGCCAGTTTGGCCTGAACAGTCGAACAATTTATTTGTGAAATCACAATACAATTGAAACTTTCACAAACGATTTAGTGCTATTTGTTTTAAAAAAGTTCTTGGTTTTTCGTTTTGATTACCTTTTAGTTTAAAATAACACAGTAAACAAAATCTGAACCGTTGGAACGCTCTAGACTGTCGAATTGCTTGAGCTGTAATTGAATCTGAACCCGTCACGTACAAATTTTACGAATCGAACCCGAACCGCACACAAACAAATAAAAAAAAAAACTAAAACTGGTTCCATATAAATCGGCTTGAACTGCATGCTTGTTAAATATCGATCGTTATTTGAAATCTATCTGTTTTAGCTGAACTATGGTAAATACAAACCTTTTTCGTTTTTTCTAACACGAGTTGTACGACATATTCCCCCTTGAAAAGACTTCGTTTAAATTTCTATAAAATGTGGCATCAATCAAGGTGTGGAATCTACCTTTTAGTACTTCTTCGAAAACTGGTAGAATCAAGTCGGTATTAGGTTTTAATATGCACTTTATTTACACAGTTTCAATGTAAATCGTAATTATGGAGGGTTTCTTACCGCACCTTATTCAAATACATCATCAATACAGTTAGTCGACCAACAACATACTACATTTATCGTTTTGCCCGACAATAAATTGCCATGCCACTCTCAATCACTTTACAAAAGTTGTGAGATTGTTACGTCACAATTAAGGCACCTATCACAGAGCGAACTTTGTGGCGGGAGACAATTAATTTCATGCAGGGGAGGTTATTGTCCGCAACTAAAGGCAAATTGCATTTCTTTTCGGTCGTCTTTGTTTTGGGTTGCAGATGGATGGCAACCCTGCGTATAGTTCACGTGCATTGCAGCTTCGTGTGCTAATTTTGATGAAGCCACTGCATATGTGCGAATGTTAATGCAGAATTTCCACCACCATATGTGGTATGATAACTAAACAAACGACACAAATAGAAGTGAACACTTGAGCCGGAGTGCAGAAGGGGCGTGGAGGGAAAACTTGCATCTTGTGAGCAGACGAATTTAGCCAGCGTGTTTTGTCAGCAGGAGTTGTGGGAAAGTTACAGCTGAACTAAGGCAAAAAAGCGTTAAGTACGACTGTCAAAACCGTCATAACTTTAATCGTCATTTCGACACCGGATAATTCATGAAAATGAAGCTTCTCGCCGTATTGGCCCTTTTCGTCGCAACTGCATCATGTAAGTTCATCTTCAAGTTATTTTTGGATGATCGGTTGGTTGGTTTGTCCATTATAAGCTGACAATTTTAAACAAGTAGAGTCGGCGTGATGTTCGCTCTCAAGGTATGTCGCTTCTTGCGTTAATCACAAAAGAGGAAACCTTTTCAGAAACAGGGTTGGTAATTAACTCAGAATACATTTAACCATAACAAGCGTACGTAAATAGTACATGAAGACACACAAGTTAACATATATATATATATATAGTTGTCTATTGAAACACTTGCTTTTTCTTACTTGGTTTGCCACCCAGACCAATACAGATAGCACATACAATGCTTGATTTTCCAGTACCATTAGGACCAATGATGACATTAAGTTTGGGATTGAGTCTGAAGCTGCACTCATCATATGTCCTGCATCATGTAAAAAGGTATGAAAGAGCGCAATGTAATAAAACGCCAAATGCAAAAAATCCAGGAGCAGCTTCTGCAACATGTGTTACAGAATGAAACAAGCAAACACCTGTATTTGAGCCCAAAAAGCCTACAATATGCATGGTAGAGTAAGCTGACAGATTTCAACCTGTTAATAAATATTTTCATGCTTGTAGTACTTAAAGTACATGAGTTGGATATTGTCATGGCAATAGCAAAAAAAGGGAATGATTACCAAGAATGGAAAACCTGACCAGTAATTAAATAAAGACAATGTATATATGTATATACAGCATGATCGAACTCAATTTATGGGTTTACATTTATAACTTACAAAAAGTTCTTCATCGCTATCTTAACAATAGAACCCTTGACAAATGCCTCAACATTCTTCTGTTTCCATGAGACAGTTGTTAATACGGTTGATGCCGAGTCCATACTTGTAATTATATAATATCCTCTACATTTGTGCTTAGGGCTGGCTGCATGCCGATGGGAACTGCATTTAACACCAGCAACAGATTGTTAACAAAGCATTTGATTATTCAAAGTAAGCTACTTCTGAAAGGCAAAAACACCTATCTATAAATACACACAGTTAAGCAATACAGATAAAAAGTAATTTCCAGAGCAAAAATTAACACATGTTTCTTTTGGTGTCATGTGTCAATGTAGCACAAGACTCCAAAACTTAGTTTATTTGGATTTAACAAGTTTACTACGTCCTTAGTTAGTTGCCAATTTTGTGATCGTCTAAACATCATCAGTGGTTTGTTTTGCAGGCGTCACTTCCATAACACCGGGAGAAAATGTATGTATATTGCGCTAGTAGTTAAACTGGTGCACGTAACGTTTGTAAGAAACAACAATTGCTCAACGGCCAAGGATTTTGTAGTAGCATATGCACAAAAACAACTAAAGCATATATTAAATACATGTTTTGCGGAAATAAGCGAAAAATAATGGGAAAAGCTGCAACAATACTCCAAATTTCCGAATCCAAAAGCAGCTTGTGCGATCACGTGACAGACAAAGTTGTTCCCGCCAGTTGTAAACTTGCTCACGAGCGCACTGACGCATTTAGAGCTCTCGTTTTGTTTGAGAAATATATTTTTAACTTCGGTTAACGTGTCGAAGGATTACAACACTTTTCCAATAACTCGAAAACTGCGGTTTAAAATAGAAAAATGAAGAAATGAGCAGAGACATTTGTTAAGGTTCCCACAAAGCTGCAGGGGAAAACTTGCACCTTGCCAGCAAACAGTACGTCCTCATTCAAACGATACATGAGCATGAACGGTGGGAAATAAACAGATGGCTAGATTGAAAATTGTATAAATGCACAGGGCGAGCACGTTCACTTCATTCGTATCCTTCACTCCGAAGAACAACTACGAAAATCTAGAAGAATGAAATTTTTCATCGTTCTCTCCGTTCTCGTTGCGACCGCATGTAAGTTTTCTCATTCGAGTAGGCCTATATGTTTTGTGCATACAATAAATTAATTTTTTTGTATAGGGTCCGACCGTATCATCGGTGGTTCTCCACTCAGCCCCAACCAGGTGCCGTACCTTGTTAACCTCAAGAGATTCGGCAGTCTTATGTGTGGAGGCTCCCTTCTTTCATCGAACTATGCTCTGTCCGCCGCTCACTGCAACACCGCGTAAGTAACAGCAGACGAGTTGACCTCTCCAATTATTTATTTGCTAATTGACAACCTGTGTTTTGCTAAATAATGTATAAAAAGCACCATTTATGGTATCGGAATTATTTGTCGTGACTTTGTCACATTTGGCATTAGAGCTGCTTCGTTGAGCGTCACCGCTGGAGATCACAGCCTTTCAAGGAATGACGGAACTGAGCAAGCTTCTAACGTTGTCAGAACCATCCCTCACCCACAATACAACACCAACACCCTTGAAAACGACATCATGTTGCTCCAACTTACGGTAACACATTCCGTTAGAGTTTGGTTTCTCAAACTGATTTGCAACGTTGTTATTAATTATAATAGCATGTCTGTAAACCAAGGATGGTGTTTGCGTTTAGTCGTCCATCTCAACAAACTCAAACGTCCAATACGCATCCCTCCCGAATGCCAACGTTGATCCAGCGGTCGGCACCAACTGCAATGTGTACGGATGGGGAAACACCGCTATTGTCGGAAGTGGGCTGCTTATGTTTTATTAAATTTGTTTGTAAATCGTACCATACACAAAAGTACGACTGGTGGACCTAGCAGTTCCGGCAAAGAACATGTTATATGTCTTTTAGCTGTGCTACTGTGTTTAGCCTGTAGGTCACTGTGCTTTGATAAGTAAGATTAAAGTTAAACCCAATGTTTTTAGGCAACTACCCTGACACCCCATACGGCGTCACCGTACCCGTGATCAGCAATGCTGACTGCAACGTTGCTTACAGCGGCGACATTACCAGTGGCATGATGTGCTTGGGTCTTCTTGGAACTGGCGGCAAAGACTCCTGCCAGGTAAAATAGAAAATATCTTGTTTCATCAAAAACTGAGCACAGGACCGCGCAAATTATTGCCACAGAAAGGCGTATTTGGAAGTGCGAATTTGCCAGCATAAGTGCTAAAACCATTTATTTCTCAGGGTGACTCCGGCGGCCCAGTCAACTGCAACGGTGACCTCCACGGTGTTGTGTCCTGGGGTATTGGATGTGCTTATCCGGACTACCCAGGTGTCTACACCCGTGTGAGCCACTACATCAGCTGGATCAACCAGTACGTTTAAATGGCGACATTCATTCAATTGCCGCTAATTGGCTGATATCTCGCAAATAAACATGAATTGAACAAAATACTATTGTGACTTTTATCCTAACTTACAACCTGAAAGGCAGAACAGTTGTAAATGTTGTTGAGTGCATGTGGGCTAAGAAGCTCAAGTAGTATACTACTTAAGCTGTATCAACCGATACATTTACATTACCGCTAACTCGCCGATGTCTCACAAGCACACAAAAATAACTTCGAACAAAACATTGTTGTAACATGTACATTTGTCTTAATTTACAACCTGAAAGGCAGTAATACTCGTAGGTGCGCTTCAAATAGAAATGTCGGACACCGCTTCGGTAAATATTAAAACTGGACACAAATTACCTCAAAAAAATATCACCAGTTGGCAAAAACACATGTGTCCTCTTCATAATCTGCAACAAATCAAATCAAATCAAATCAAATCATGTTTATTTTGCGAGAAAAGCAACTACGCGACGAACAAAAAACAAGGAAATGAAATGGCATGGGCACCGATAAAACCATAAAGGTTATCGAGTCAGGCGCCCATGTAAAGGTGATTTCCTCACGGAGAATCACCGTCTGCCGTAGGATCGCAGCCAGTCGCACTGGGAGGTGATGGGTTGCGACAAGCTGCATGTGACGAAAAGGTGGCCACCCGGCCGTGCTGGCCAAAGCAAAACCCATCGAAACGCAAACGCCAACTCGGTTCTCAGAACGTTTCCTTTGATCCACATCGACAGACCTTAACGTCCCGAGGACAGTCCAAACGTGGTGGTTTTGGTTGGAGATGGTCAGGATCGTATGGAGGTTGCGCTTGTTGAATCATCGTAGGTCTTGCTGATGATCAATCGCACGTTATGATGTTGGTGTGCAGCGCTCCTAGGTCTGAAACAACAACGGATCCTACGGCAGTAAATTGTTCATTTAGGCGTAGAGTGTACAGTGGAATATGCATAAAAACACAAATAAAAACACCATAAAAAAAAGACAGAAGAAACGCAATAAACGACAGGAGGACTACAAGAAAAAAGGGGAAAACGGACTGCTAACAGGGTGGATGAAAAAGGAAGTTAATACTGAGATGTGAAATATTGGCGGATGCAACAACTAATGACACAACATCTCGTGGGCAATAATCTTCCGGTTTTCGTTCTTTTTTCTTGTTTCCCGCCAAAAGCAATAGTTTCCTGCGAACAGTAACAATTCCCACCGTCGAGCCTTTATTTATTTTGGAGTCAAATCATGTTTGTTTTGCGTCTGCAACAAAGATTAGAGAAAATGAAATTTAGTATCAAGCTTATAAAACTTTCTGCTTGTTGTAATGTAAGGATGCAATGCTTTACAAATAAAATGACATTTAAATATCAGCAGGGAGTCGAACCAGAATTGAATTCGAACCCCTGAACCGCTTGGAGCGGTTTATTTTTGTGTACCGGAGCTAAACCGGAACTGGTAACTTATAACTTGAAAATAAAAGCGAAACGGATCTGAACTGGACAATTTGAATCAAAACCGAACTGATCACTATAGGTTAAGCTTTGCAGCCTAGCTGGATCAGTCACTTTTTCGAAGCTCTGAAATCTGACATATAAAACTCCCGGTGTGGTTTGAACCCGCAACCCTAGGATCATTTTTCGAACTGATGCGTCTTTTGCGTTGCCAGTTTAGCCGGAACAGTCGAACAATTTGTTTGCGAAATTACAATACAATTGAAACTTTCACAAACGATATAGTGCTATTTGTTTAAAAAAGTTCTTGGCTTTCGTTTTGATTACCTTTTAAGTTTGAAATAACACAGTAAACTAAATCTAAACCTTTGGAACGCTCTGGACTGTCGAATTGCTTGAGCTGTAATTGAATCTAAACCTGTCACACAAATTTTACGAATCGAACCTGAACCGCACACAAACAAATCTAAAAAAAAACTAAAACTGGTTCCGTATAAATCGGCTTGAACTGCTTGTTAAATATCGATCGTTATTTGAAAGCTATCTATTTTAGCTTAACTGTGTTACATACAAACCTTTTCCGTTTTTTTCTAACACGAGTTGTACGACATTCGTTTAAAAAGCCTTCGTTTAAGTTCTATAAAATGTGGCATCAATAAAGGTGTGGAATCTACCTTTCAGTAATTCTTCGGAAACTGGTAGAATCAAGTCGGTATTAGGTTTTAATATGCACTTTATTTACACAGTTTCAATGTAAATCGTGATTATGAAGGGTTTCTTATCGCACCTTATTCAAATACATCATCAATACAGTTAGTCGACCAATAACATACTACATTTATCGTTTTGCCCGACAATAAATTGCCACTCATGACTCAATCACCAAACAAAAATTGTGAGATTGTTACGTAACAAGGCGCCTATCACAGAGCGAACGTTGTGGCGGGAGAGAATTAAAATAATATACAGGGGTGCGTTATTGTCCGCAACAAAAGGTAAATTGCATTACTTTTCGGTCGTCTTTGTTTTTGATTGCAGATGGATGGCAACCCTCCGTATAGTTCACGTGCATTGCAGCTTCGTGTGCTAATTTTGATGAAGCCACTGCATATGTGCGAATGTTAATGCAGAACCACCATCATGTGGTATGATAACTAAACAAACGACACAAATAGAAGTGAACACTTGAGCCGGAGTGCAGAAGGGGCGTGGAGGGAAAACTTGCACCTTGTGAGCAGACGAATTTAGCCTGCGTGTTTTGTCAGCATAAGTTGTGGGAAAGTTACAGCTGAACTAAGACAAGAAAGCGTTAAGTACGACTGTCAAAACCGTCATAACTTTAATCGTCATTTCGACACCGGATAACTCATGAAAATGAAGCTTCTCGTCGTATTGGCCCTTTTCGTCGCAACTGCATCATGTAAGTTCTTCTTCAAGTTATTTTTGGATGACCGGTTGGTTGGTTTGTCCATTATAAGCTGACAATTTTAAACGAGTAGAGTAGGCATGATGTTCGCTTTCAAGGTATGGCGCTTCTTGCGTTAATCACAAAATCTGTTTACGTTTTTAATCTTGAAGTAACCAATAGTGCGTATTCCAGCGGTATGAAACAACTTGTTGTAACTGAAGCGCTTCCCGCTGTGTTTTTGCCGAACACAAGCGCTTTTGGCTTGTCCTTTTTTGCTTTTTGGTGCCTTTGAATGTTGTCTGGTATTACGTTTGAATTGCGTTGTTAAACCCTGATTAAGTCTCGCTGTATGGCAGACGAAATGTCGTAGAAATCAACTACGTTAATTTTTGCCAAAAGATCACTTCTATTGTTGTAAACTTGGAGTTTCCGCTCAGGTGGGGGTATTCGCTGAAGCAGTTTGCAATGTCCCAATGCTAAATATTATTTCACACAGGTTCGGATGACCGCATCATTGGCGGCAAACCGCTTAGGCCCAATGAAATTCCATATCTCGTCAACTTGAGGAACAAAGGAAGTCTTATGTGCGGAGGTTCCCTTATTTCCGCTACCTATGCTATGTCCGCTGCACACTGCAACACAAAGTTAGTGTGAACATTTAAACAGTACTGTGCCTATATAAGCTTCACGCTCGTGGCAAATTGGATTCTGGAAAGCTATTACGTCACATCACCGCGTGCAGTGTTCATTGTCCGCGGAACCTTGCACAATTATACAAGTTAACTAAGAACCGTAAGAAACGTAAAGTAAACGTCAGCGGATTTTAATCTATCTATATGGACTTTATTTTTTCCTTTTTTCTTGTTGTTCTTTTGCGCTTGCAGCCCAAATGCTTCTCAGTAGTTTATGCCTCTAACTAGATAACTCACGGAACCTTTTCATACTTTTACTTTAGTTTTCCACGGAATCCACTGGAAACCTGTATCAAAATTTAGATGTTATTTTACAGTGCCAATTCGTTGTCGGTAGTAGCTGGAGACTACAGCCTTTCGGGCAATGACGGAACTGAACAAGCAACTGATGTCAGTAGGACTATTCCACACCCGCAGTACAACAGCAGATCCCTGGACAACGACATTATGTTGCTCGAACTATCGGTAAGGTTAATGTATAATAGAGTGCATCAGTTTACAGTCTTACGATTAAAAACATGTTTGAACCTCACAATTATAGTTTTTAAATACTGTCGGTGTGGTTATGTATTATCAACAAATCAACAATGACATTTTTTTCTAACTCACGTCGAAAACTCTCGTTTTTGTAAAAGAAACCGCAAATTTAAGATCTTGTTTCTCAGATTTTAGAATTTTTGTGTTTCCAGACCACTATTACAACAAACACAGCCGTTCAATTCGCATCTCTCCCGGCTGCTAATGTTGATCCAGCGGTCGGCACCAACTGCAACGTGTACGGATGGGGAAACACCGCCATTGACGGAAGTAAACTGATCAAATTAACAATTTCTTTCGACAATCAATGAATGTCGAGCATTGCTAATCAAACCTTCTTATGCGGCGTACCTGCGCAGCCTTTTTTAAGTAACTGTGCTAATTTGTGGAAAGAAAAGTTATGGTACTGGTACCATAGTGGTACTGGTAACAAAGATTGAGTACAATGTTTGTCGAGCATCCGAGCATGTTTGGCAGGCGTAAAAAGATTTTGACACAAAACAATGGTTTCTGCGTTTAGTACATAAGCTGTTTGGTGTTTCGTATCAGTCTTCTCTATTTATTTAAAGGTAACTATCCGGATGTTCCGTACGGCGTCACCGTCCCCGTGATCAGCAATGCTGACTGCAACGATGCTTATAGCGGAGACATTACCGATAACATGATGTGTTTGGGTCTTCTTGGAACTGGCGGCAAAGACTCCTGTCAGGTACGACCAATCCTTTTTGAAAACAAGTTTACCATTTGGGGTTTAAGATTCTTTATCCCAAAGATATATATGCGGTTTTACGCTTATCATAATCTGTGTAGACGATAAGATTGGAGAAAATTGTTTTCAATTTTAACTATGTTTTTAGGGTGACTCTGGCGGCCCAGTCGAGTGCAACGGTGATGTTCACGGCATTGTGTCCTGGGGTATTGGATGTGCTTATCCGGACTACCCAGGTGTCTACACCCGTGTGAGCCACTACATCAGCTGGATCAACAGTTACATTTAAACGGCGACGCTCATTCAATTACCTCTAATTGGCTGATGCCTCGCAAATAAACATGAATTTAACAAAACACTATTGCGGCGTGTGTATGTTTATTTATAACCTGCGTGAGGTAAATGCCAAGAACCACTTCACAGCTATTTAGGTCGGCATTTGTGATCCAAAATAGTAGGAATCAATGCGAATGTTGGCAAATGCGGCCTAACTGTGAGGTGGATCTTTATAGCATCTACCCAACTTGAAAGGAAGAAGGGTCGCGAATCGTTAGCGGGTGTATCTTAAAACACTGCAGCAGCTGAATCAACAGCAAAATGGATGCGTAATCCAGCACATGACATCATCAGGTTGTGCATAACAATCCAAAACGATAGAATTCACCTAAAAGTATGAACCGCTATTTTGTACGAGTAAGATTTCTGAAAAAAATTGTATAAATTTACCTAATTTAAGTTTCTCAAAACTATTTAGAATTGAGTACCGACAAGAACTCTTGGTTTAACTGTCATGTGATCTCATGTGTGCCTGCAAACGTTTTTTCACTTGTATCTCTACTAAGATTAAATTGGTTCATATGGCCAAAAGTTTTTGACTTCAAACATCGTTCCGCAAAGCAACACAACAACCAAACGTGCTCAATAACTTCAAATGAAATTAATCCAATGAGGAATTAAAAAAAAAGACGTGTCTTACCAATCTTTGAGTAGGTTATTTGGGAGGGGCGATCAAATGTCCATTCGATCTCTCCAATGGCAATAACAACAACGATTGCTTAACCCGGGTCCACACTCACGCTTTGCGCCGGCGGATTCTTTGTTTGTTTTAATGTCCCGAGCGTACGCCCGCACGCCGGCGTATAATGAAACAAACAAAGAATCCGCCGACGCAAAGCGTGAATGTGGACCCGGCCTTGCACCGGATAAAATCAGGCATAATTGTTTAGGGAGTGGCGTTGTTTTTAATGCGCGACCACAGCATTCTCATCAAAATGAGAAAAAAAAATCTGGGAAAAGTTACTTCGAAAGTAAATGAAGACACAATTAATGTTCAAGCAAAAATAAGAAAATTGCAACAAGAATTACTCAAAGGCGAAAAACTCAACCGCAGGAAGAATAGCTTTTTGACGAAATATAGAGTAAAATGCGATTATGGATGATTCTAGTAATGGTCTTAAAAAATAAGTTACACATAATTCTTTTACAGTTTCAAGAGTATACGTTATGTGCTATAGTCCTCATCGTCACCCGAAACTCGTTTTTAATGTATTCAACAAGTTTAAATGTCCGGTCAGCTAGTTGTTGATGCTTATCAGTTTTCACTGGCATCGCAGCCAAGTTGGATTATAGCCACTTTTCCCTCAACAAGTCAGAGGTAAGGATCCGAAGCCACAAGTGACCTTTCACCCTTTGGTATAGCTACATAGTGACGATTGTTTTCATTCATGCGCGTTGAAGGATCAAAATAATTCCTGCAGCCTTAGGTTTTGTGGCTCCAAACATGTTTTAATTTGTAGTAAATGGAAAAAATGTCCTTGCGGAGTTTGCGCTATAGACAACTTGTCCTGTTCACAGCAATGAATTAAAATTTCTATGTCGTTAGGTCAACAAAGGTATATTGCACAGTTACGTTCAAAATGCAAAGTAATTGCGTATTAGTTGAAAATAAAATATAATGCTTTTGCCAAACTCGATTATTAAAGTCTTGTTTCACCTGTGGAGCAAAAATGCAACTATATTTTCCTTTCCGTTTCCCGCCATAACGAGGTCTAAATGCGCGAACGCTGTTAGCTTTTTCAACGACCGTTGTTCGCCTCGTGCTGGTAACAGAGTCACGTGACTGCAACCGGGACGTCATATCCGCTGTTGGTCGAAGATGGCGATGAGCCGCTGAAATTGACAAAAGGGCATCATTGGCGCAGTGAAAACGATAAAAAGCCGCGAGGACGAAGATTTAATAGGCGGCAAACGACGAAAACAAGAATTAAAGAGAATCTTGAGTAAGTTGAGTTAAATTTTGTTTGTGTATCTAGTTTGTGTGTTGTTGTTAGTGTGATAGCGGCAGGGATTCAGACACAGGATCTGTGGAATTGTAAAACCTTCAAAACATACTTTTTAGCGTATCTATGGTGTAAAATGTGTAATTTTCGTTGTCAGTTGTTGTGTTGAAGGTTGATTTAATGATTTAAAGTGATTGGAAATTAAGGATTTTGCTGTGTTTCCCAAAAAACTTGTTGACAGAAAACTAATGTGCAATGCGAAATCACTTTATTACATGCGTATGTAAAATCATGATCATAAGAATGTATTAAATGTTTTCTTTTAATAGTTTTATTGTTACTACTTCTGCATTACAAATGTATGAACAGCCACATTGGACAGAATATCAGATAAATCCTCTACTCATGTCTTCGAAATTTCTTTGCAAATCCTTGCAGAAAAAATTGACTAATATGTACAAAATATACTGTGCATAACCCTTTGTTGATTACATACTTTCCAATCTGGAGTAACAGTAACATTACTTATGAAGAACTGTGACTATATTCTTTGATTCTAAGTTTGTAATCAGTGTCATTATTATTCGTTGCAAAGTATGAACATAATGTTAAATATAGCTGGACAAGCATTTTTCAAACTTTCGGTGTATGTAATCGTCATTGAGATGACTTGGCCCAAACCAATATTCAATGGTCCTCCCTACTTCTGTACAACTGAAATATGCAGCCCATACAGTAGTATTGCATGCATAATTGTATGAATACAGGGCTATTTTAACTTAAAACAAAATATTTTACTATTGTAGATATGTGGAATGACCTCACATTCTCTTGAAGCAAAACCATCACTTCAGCATAACTACAAATGTCAAACCCGCAAGCGTCATGCTTTACAAGATGCATCTACTGACAGATATCTAGCCGATCCATTTGCACCCTACCCAGATCATCGTCTGCGCAAAAAGAGTAGAGAAAAGTGCAAACGGAAGTACCAAACAGAATTTGCTGAAAATCGTTATTTGTCCGTTGCTAGCGGACATTCTGACAAGAAATTTTGTGCTAAGCTTTTACCTTGTACTGAAAGCATGCACCTTGATGACCACAGTGTGTTCCACATTCCCCAAACCACTGCAGGTTTGTTTAACTTTTTTTCCATCATTCATGATAGCACATATCACCTAGCTTAGTAGGTTCTTGACTTGTGGAGACCAGACTGACTTCCCTCAATTTTACCGAACAACGATATTGTGGTGTGAATAACCAACCAATGTCAGTTAAACATGGTTTATTTTTTGTTTTAAGGTCTAATGACCCACGCACATCTCCACGGCAACCATCATGCACAGGCCCACCAAGGGACAGTGCATCCCAACATAACCCGGCAACACCAAGCCTTTCACCCTGTGCAGCCCCACAATCAAACCCCGCGCAAGGGTAATCATCAGTATCGGCAACAGCAGCACAACGCTAAGAACCATCTATCTGGTCAGCAGAGTTCCTCCAGCAATAACGAAGGAGATTATAAGTTGGTTCACCATGAGGTAGATAAACATAATTGGTTTATATATATATTGATATGTAACACTAAATGTTAGGGGTGTGTGAAAAGCAGTGTCTAATTTCTCACAAGAGAAATGCTCATATATTTGGAAAACTGAAATATATTTGCACCAAGTGGAGCTTAGGGCTTATAAGAAACATGTATGTACAATGATCTATGTTAATACGTTTTTTGTAGGTGTTGCGATCGCTTACCAATGAGTATGAAGTGCTGGAGTTCTTAGGTCGTGGAACGTTTGGTCAGGTGGTGAAGTGCTGGCGACATGGAAGTAATGAACTGGTGGCCATTAAAATCCTGAAAAATCACCCCTCCTACGCCAGACAAGGCCAGATTGAAGTCAGTAAATTAGTCACAGGTTTAACAAATCAATATGTTAACTATAGGTCAGACATTGTACATTCACAGCTGCTGTTATTCCTTTATATTGTGTAGCGCACTAAAATTGATGATAACATTGTCATGATAACATTGTCGTTGTGTACTCCTTTCAATCACCTTTTATTCTTCTGTCGTTTAGATTTATTATGATTTTGACATTAAAGCTAGCTGATAGTATATTTAACACAACTTCAAAAAGAATTTAAAACTGCTTTCATCAAAACATTCCATGAACTGTTGTTTGAAAAAACCTGACAAAGAGCGTTTCAATCACAGGTGGGAATTTTAAACAAGTTGTCGACGGAAAATGCTGATGATTATAACTTTGTGCGAGCGTTTGAGTGTTTCCAACACAAGAACCATACTTGCCTTGTGTTTGAAATGCTCGAGCAAAACTTGTACGACTTCCTAAAACAGAACAAATTCTGTCCATTGAAATTGAAATATATTCGTCCGATCATGAAGCAGGTGAGTGTTTGATTTTTTACGATTAAAACTTCATTGAATTTTTTTTTTTAAACTGATTATCTTTTTTGGTCGGTTACCAACCACATCAAGTTTTTGAAAAAATTTGCATTTGTTTGCAAACAATAATCATACAGAAATTTCCTTTCATTTATTAAATGAAAAAAAAACTTAAAATGTATTCTGACGTCTTGCAGTGTCAGAGTGTGACATAGGCAAGTGTTTTTATCGGGTCGTGCTGACGTACTGTTGCTCAAGGGGCAACGCAATTATGTTTTTAGTGGTGTGAGTGTGTCATGTTCCCTGTGTAAAGAGAGAGTGAGAGAGGCTTGTCTGGCCACCGACCATTTTAGCTCGTGGGCATGTTGTAGGGTGCGCCCAAACAGACTGTTCCCTGTCATTTTGTTTCTCTTATAGTCAGTTCCAGTTGGTATGCTTGCCAGCTGCTCTTTTTTGACTTTTATAATGTAGTGTCCACACTCACTGCAAAATTTGTACTGCATACTGAGTATATATATACCTGCTTGATATATATCAGATATCTGATTAATAATTTTTTGACAATGTGCCTGTAAAACAACTTATGTTGTCTTGGCTTACGCAATTCCCAACTGGTGTTAGGTTGGCCTTCTTGGCCCCTCAAGCATTGACAAGTAGTCCCAGTGCTCCCCACAATTGTTGCGCTGTGTTAGGTCATTTCTAAATCCATCCCCAAACATAATGCTATTGTTTTAGTAAGCCCTCTAAGTCTCCTCTGAGTTTCTTGTCAGGCATTGTTGGTGGTCCTGCTGCCCTGGTTAAATGACACCACTTTTTGTTCAACTGGTCAATATGTATCATAAACACAAAGGCACAAGAAACCTCATCATATTTGGATTGTTTTCCATCTTTAGGGACCTGGTCATTAGGTCCCCAGTTATAAAGAAATGCTATGAATAAAAATATTACTTGTGTGGTCTTTAATGTATTTACAAAATTACAAATTAGCTTTGTTAGTAAACATATACAGCACATTTAGCAAATGTATTGATATTTTTACGTGGCTTGCTATGAAGTGAAACAAAGGTTATATTCTTTCCACCGTAGAGTAAATGACATTGGTTCTTAATTTTGATCACAGGTGTTGACAGCCTTGCTGAAGCTTAAGCAACTTGGTTTAATTCATGCTGACCTGAAGCCAGAAAATATTATGCTGGTTGACCCCGTGCGACAGCCGTACAGGGTAAAGGTGATCGATTTTGGTTCTGCAAGCCATGTGTCGAAAACTGTCCCCTCCACATATCTGCAATCTCGCTATTACAGGTACTAACTCCTGTTGTAATTTGATATGTGAAATGTATTTTTGTTTCCTGTTTCCAGGAAAAAGGTCCCTATTTTGGTTTGTGGGTAAACCACACTAAAAGTAAAGCTTACAGAGAATACACATGTTGCTTTAAATACACTTCCAAAATATGTTGCTTTAACGCTTTATGTTTAAATGTGTAACATTTTGTGTCTTAGCCAACACTTACATATGGATGGTGTGTTTTTTCTAGAGCGCCAGAGATTATTCTTGGTTTGCCCTTTTGTGAGAAAATTGACATGTGGTCTCTTGGTTGTGTGGTTGCCGAACTCTTCCTTGGATGGCCTTTGTATCCTGGCGCATCAGAATATGACCAGGTAAAAAGCATTTAATGCAATGCAATGCACTGCATCAAAATATTAAAATTAAGTGATTTAAAGTGAACAGTGCATAGGTAATTAGTCACACTACACTTTAAAATTAACCTTATACTCTTGTGTCAATAAATAAATTTGTCTTACTCGAAAGTCAACAGATTTTAACCTAGGTAATCTTTCTGCATTGCATAATTGTGTCAGTGTTACATTCAAACAAATGTGCAAAGTATTTTTTTGAAACTTTCGCCAGATTCGCTACATCTCCCAGACACAAGGTCTGCCCTCAGTACAGCAGTTAAACGAAGGGACGAAAACCAACAAGTTCTTTGTCCGACACAGCGAGAACAATTACCCCACATGGAGACTGAAAACCACGAGTGAACACGAACAGGAGACTGGCATTAAATCGAAAGAAGCCCGAAAGTACATTTTCAACTGTCTGGATGACATGACACAGGTTTGTGAGTGTATGTGGATGAAAAATAGTTTTAAGTCAAGACTTCAATGGAGACCTTTTCTTTGTCAATCACAAAAACACTGTGTGTTGCAAAACTTGGAAATCAATCAGACATGGGCTTATTGAAAGTAAAAGCTTAAAAGTTTTTTCCATGTTTTTGCACTTAGCCAATATTTGCTGATCTGTCAAAATTAATAAGTCAGAGGATAATGCCTACTTTTTGTGATGAAACCGCAAAAATGACTATATTATTTGTAAGTTCTTGCGCCATTTGCAGTCAATTTGGTTATCACTGTGATGTGATGACTGCATTAAAGGATACTATGTGTCAAACATGCCTATAAGGTCATTTTACATTTGTATCTAACATCAATACGTCAACGTATACGCCTTTGTGTTGTGTTAATAGCATTTTATGGGCATTGGTAGACTCCAGATATATTACTCCACAAATGTCTGCTTTCAGAGTTGTTTTGTTAAAATATCTCATGTTTGTATTAGACTTCTGATTGTATTTTCCATAAATCTATGCACATTTTCAAACATGGATTCTGCACACATAAGAGCCATAAACATATTATGTATGTGACTATAAAAGAAAGGAATTTGCAGTATAAATACCCTTTATTAAATATGGATTGTTAAAGTCATAAAAGTGTTGCTGAATCACATTCATGACCTGTTTAAAGGTTACATGTGTGAATTTAACTTATTTCAAGTGGCTGGCAAGGCTTTCTAATAGCTTGAATCTGTGACAGATCACTTTAATATGTTTTGATTTCAGATTAACACGCCACAGTACGACAGCATGGATATGATGGCTGAAAAGGCAGACAGACGGGAGTTTCTCGATCTCTTGAAAAAGATGCTCGTACTCAACTCTGAATGTCGAATAACACCACAGGATGCGCTCGCCCATCCATTTGTCACCATGTCACATCTGGTTGAATATGCCAACTCAACTCTGTAAGTCACATTGTTCAATCCATGCTTTTTAGTTAAATGTTGTTTGGGATGCATTTGCATCTCATGTCTGCGTTAAAACACTAAGTTCCTATGACTAACTTTTTGGGTGATTTCAGTCTGCCAATAACATGCAAAATAGAATAGCATGATGATGATATTTGTTTGTATCAATGACAATGTGTTGGTTTTTAGTTGGTATATATGTTTACCATTGCACAGGTTATGGTTGTGATGTGTTCCATTTATATTTTTAGGGTAAAGTCAGTTGTTCAGAAAATGGAAGTGTGCAGACGTGGACCTATGTTAGATTTGGTCAGTCACCAGAATCCTGCTGTTGCTATGGCACCTCCAGCTGCACCGTTTCTAACTGGGTTTAACCCTCCTGCCGCAGCTCCAATACAAGTTCCATTACCAAACCAGGTGTGAATGCATTTGCAACCACTACATACAAACAAACTATTTTTTTTTCAAATCTTGATGGCAAATATTGCTGGATTACACTGGCATGGATGGTTGTTAATAAAGGCCTCTCTAAAATGCTGTGTTTTTAATAATTAACGTATAAATATTTTAATAAATGACAGCCACATAGACAAACTTGTTCATATTATAACATCTATTTTTCACTGAAATAATTTGAACAAATTCACAACTGATACTACAACCTTACAAGGAAATTAATTTCGTGTGTGAGGTTAATTATACTTTGATTTTTTGTCAGTCATCACGTACAGCAGGCCATGCCTTCCCCCGAGGTGCAACTCTTCAACAACCATTGTTCATCTGCCCAACCTACAGCTTGCAGTCGAGTCCTGCTAGGTGAGTACGGTGTTTGTGTGTGTATGTGCGTGCTGGTCTGCTACAAGTGTTGCTCATTTATTATTCAGAATAGTTTGTTATGCTATGCAAAACATGTTTCCACTGGTCACATTCAAAAGTTGCCTTGTGTGGAAAAATGTTCTCATTACAAAATATGAATGGTGGATGAAATAGAGCTGTGCTATTAATGAGTTGTGCTACTAATGCTGAAATAAAACCATAGGTTTTACAACTGCATGTTTTAAAAACACTTTATATAAACATATTGGCATAACCATGACTATCCTTGATAGTTGTTTTATAATTGTAAATAATTTTGCTTTAGGAATCAGCAACCGAACCCAAACAGCAACTTACAGCACAATCCAATCGCAAGTTCTCTTGTCCCTGCTGTAACAACACAAACAGCGGCTAACTCTGCTGCAGCTGTGGCCGCTGCACAGTTATCACTTCAAACCCCTCTCCTTCCACAGGTAAATTTATTTCTTTAAAACAGTCGTGTTTGTAGATAAGTTGTGACAACGGTGGATTTTTTCCATAAACCTTTTTTCGTTTTTTTTTTTTTTGAAACAAACCATGACCTTTCAACCACATTATACTACAGTATCACCAGTTTGTTGATCACATACGTTTGTGTAGAATGGATTGCATCCTCGTCCAGTGCTTGTTCCAGCATGGCAACAGTTGCCAGGTTTTTCTGCAGGGATTCCCCAACATTTGGTGCCTGATACAACACAAAATGATATTCTCAGGTAAGTTGGGGGAAGCAAGTTTTTGGATTTTAGTTGTTCAATCTTGTTTTTCTTCCACTTTCAACATTTTAATTGTGATTTGTGGCACAGGTAAAATGTCTAACAGCTTGGATTTCTGCAAAATTTGTGTTTTTTTGTCTTAAACAATCAGGATTTACTCACTTGGGAGTTGCCCTTCCCCCATGAGTTGACTAATTTAATTGTTGTGTTGATTTGATTCTATCAATCAATTCCAACAGCCCTAGAATCGACTCAGGCAAATTCTTCTAAATCAAAAGTCTAGTGAATCCTTTCGGTGTCAAAACAGGAATCCAAACCATTTATTAGTAACTTATAATTTGGTTTTTGTAGATGCCGTCAAGCACAACAACCGACTTTGCTTGGTGTTGGAGAACCACAGTTTCAACCCTACGGTAGTGCCTCAAGCTATTACCATAGCAACAGGGACATGAGGTGTGTGTTTTAGTGTTTGACCCCCGTGAAGGGTGAAAATTGAAGTGCAAACATTGCTATGCAAATATTGTGCTAGATGACAATAGCAAAACTCCTGTTTGTATTCTTATATTCGCCAAATCATGTTCTTGTGATAAATGAAATTCGCCTTCTTAATTGCCAACAAGGGAACATACATGTTTATCACATACAAAAAATTAATGTTTTTTTATTTGTCACATCATAAACCTTTTAAAAAAAGCAACAAGTAAAAATTGTTTCAAACAATTTGATACATATGTACTTGTTATAAATGCCACTAAGGCTCAACGATATTTTGGGTAAAAAACAGGTTTCCTAAACTGCAACAAAATTATTATGGGACAGCCTTTTTGCGTTGCTTTAACCTTCCTCATTACAGAATGGAAAGTGTCTTTGCAATGCAAATTTTTATGTCGATAGTATACAAATATTATTTCTTTCTTTTTGTCTAACTGTCAATCTGTAACACCAGTATTTATTTCCAGAATATCTCCCCACCACCAGCCCATATTAATTCCCGACAGTCCAGTCAGCGTTATCACCATCAGCAGTGACAGTGAGGAAGATGAACAACCCATGGTTACTGGTCCATCTTTGTAAGTTTAATGCTCCATGTTTAGTTAACCGGCGATAATTTCCTTATGAATACCATTACCTAATCGTTTGCAGTTACTTTTTTTTCTGCCCTATATTTTTAACTTGTATTATGTTGCTGCCGAACACACTGTATTTTATTTATGCTGTTCTTCTGGCACAATTTAAAGTTTTAAACTTAGTTTGTCATAAGTGGTAGTTGCATATTATTCCACTATGTGCTGTTCCATGTAGCATTGCAACTGATGGAGATTAATTTGAAGTAAGCATAATATAGCTTCTATAAATATTTATACATTAAATCAGTGGTTTCCAAGTTTTATAAAATGGTGAGGCACTTATTCCGTAAAAAATGCCATTCTTTAGACATTTACCAATTTAACAGCCGAAAAATTTGCACATTTTAAAATTGAATTATGATGCACGAAGCCAACCACTGGGCTTACATGGTCACAATATTATTAAAATGACATTCGAGTTTGCGATGACGTGCTATTTGGGAACCTCAGAATTACATTACATTGAAAATGAGAAACAAATTTACGGAATGTAAAATGCTAAAAATTGTTAAAATTCTGATGCTGAGAGAGAATTGGAGTCCTCCAATATTGATTTTCCTTTAGGGAATCAGTATTGATTTTATTAACGGGAGAATGGGTGCATGTTTCAAGAATTCTAATCACCTTATAGATGAAATTAAACAAATGTGTCAACATAGAATTCCTCTTACCTTTGCGTAACATTTGTATTGTACAGTTTTTTGTAATATGCAGTTATATTCCAAGACAATTATCTTTTTGCAAAAAATATATTCAAAGTACGTAACTGTGCAAAATATACCTAGTAAATTTAAAATCTTAGCTGAAGTGTCTATTTTTTCAACATGTTACGCAACTTTTTCCAGACAACGAAACAATGTGATAAGTTGTGTGACAGTCCGCGACAGTCCAATGGAGCGTGACCGTCACATGTTTTCCCCAAGTCCGCAAACTCACAGAAAGGTGACGGCAGCTGTGGCTCCACTGCAACACGACCCATCCAGGTACATCCCAGTGTGTATGCATACAACAAATTTTTTGTCCACTTTTGACTTTTGTATGTTAAACGTGATATTATTATGTTATTTACGTGCCACATTATCTCCCACACTATTTGCAGTAAAAATTTATTAAACTTTGCTGAACCCAAACAAAAAATTAAGAGGATGTCTTTGGTTTTTCATCGATCTCACTTTGTATTAAAGTTGTCTAATGTTGTGCTCAAGGTCATTTATAACTCAAGGTCGTTTTCAGACACATTGTTGATGACCGACACCATTATCCACAAATTCACCCTGGGGATGTTGACAGCAAGTTCTTTCACTTGATTGGTAAAAATGCTCACATGAAAAGTGACCACCACAAGCGTGTTATCAAGCGCGACATGGACGAAGGTGAGGCTAACATGCAAACGTATTATGTGTCTTATTGTAACAGCAAAGATTGGTTCTTAAGAGAAGCGAAAACTGAAGTAAAATTTTAGTTATTAAAATAAGCCAACAAGTTGTTCTAAATCACCCAATCTAAATAATAACCCTTAACTTTTCAGTGCATCGACATGCATTGCACAACAACACCCAGAATTCAACATCCCACTCCCACAGGCAGTTTTCTGGTGTCCCAACTCTGACACAAGGGATGCAGCATAAACAGGAGCGTCCAAGGACCCTTAATGTCCATAAAATTACAGCCACTGTGGCACCATCAGTTGCAAATGCATCCGCAGCTGTCCCCGCTGCATATGGGACGGCAATACAGTTGCAACCTCTCAACTTAAGTCAGGTATGTTTAAAAGCAATCTTATTGTGTTTAATTAGTTCTTAAAAACTGCCAACAAACTTATTTATTGTCTCCTTTTTGGTGACATCCCTAGATTGGTGGCCCCAAAGCCCAACCATGTCAAACAACAATAAACATTACATCACGAAAGCCAATTTTTTGTGACCCTAAAGCAATTTTTCGCCAACCCTCGGCGTCTGGTGCAGAGTATCACTGTGTAAATGTACTTCCAACTGGTTAAGTTTATCACATAAACCAGTGCTTTAACCTTTTAAACTTGGCTTTTGACAGAATGGCAACGGTGCAGTTGTAAGTGGGACTGAACTTACCTCGCGATATCATCTTGGAATATCTTCCGCCACCGTGATGCCAAGTACTCCATACCTTTCACCTACATTCACTCAGCCTCCTGCTGCACCTTACGCTGCCTACATGCCAACCCATACCAGCCCGACAATAAAACAAGGGGTCAATTTTTCAACAGCAGCCACCCATCTGTTGGGACCGGTGTGTTTTTCGTATTATATATGCAATATTTCATTTATATGTTACGTTTTTTTTTTCATAAATGTGAACAAGTAAATTTATCTCATTGATTACGTAACTTTTTAAACATAATTTAAATCAATTTCATTCAGAAACCCAATATATAGCACCTAAAAGAGTTTGGATGATCACCATCATTGTGACCTATGTATTTTTTGAAACAGAAATATTAATTTTGTGTCAGTTTTTTCCTGTTCATGACCCTTTTTTTCTTTTATTTATACAAATTTACATATTTTCTGTATGCCCTCACCAGAAACACAATATTTCGCATTCAGTTTATTTCAATGCAAAACAAACATTTAGGTGCGGCCACAAATTTCCAACTTTCTCACCCACCCGGGAAATCCCCATCACCCCCAATTGTCGATCAATCACCATACATTGATTCACTCACCCGCCATGACGCACACCCACATCCAACCCCATCTAGCAAGTGGAGCTGCCGGTCATCACACGACAACGGCCGCGGCAGTGGCTGCCCAGGCAATCATTCATCAGTACACACGACAGGCCTACTCGGCTGCGTCACCTAGTGGTAAGTGATTGTGAATTTTGCTATCCTGTTAGCGATGCAGAGAAAAATGTGTGTGAGCATTTTATTAATGTCAGAAAACAAAAACTGGTTTAAAAATGTGAAACTTTGATGTGGGTCATTGTCAACAACATCCTACTGTACTACTGTACTTCTAAATATTGATGCTTTATATATTTAGGTTATGCTGCAGCCTACTCCCTGAGCCCGGCCAAAGCCCACAATTACCAATATTTCTACCAGTCGTAATCTTCTGTTCATGCTGAACTCTGAATATATTGGGACCCTTTGTATGGTGTTGAGCCGTTCTAAGTTGTTGTGTTGCATGTAGTTCTCCTCAATATCAGTATATAGCAGCGCCGATGCTTCTGCAAGAAACCTGTTTGCTGTGTGCGCAATTGTAGCTGCCTTTTGTAATGTAACCAGCGGTATTGTACTATTGCTGTAGCATAGATTAGACGCTATATTCCTCTTAGTGTTTCACACGATTTAATACTTGCCTTTCAACTCTTCGATTTTATTGCGGTGGCACAATTGCCGTCTCCGTTAGGAGGTCTTTTGTACCTATATCATGACATTTTAATTTCGGTCCTTGGTTTTTATGTGCACCCCAGCAAAAATTTTAATGACCTGTCTGTAAATTTGTTCAAGCTTATCGGAAGCTTCCTGCTCACAAGGGGTAAAATGTTTTTTGTCTGTTACATTATGCCAAAATCTTCGGCTCAAACTATTCCTCCGGACATAACATAGAAAATCATGCACTTTTAGAATAAACATTTGTGGAACCACACTCCCTAAAATAACCCAATTTACAGCCACTGGGAGCAAATGTCACCAAGAGCAAAGTTTTATGATATGCTTCATAACAAAATCCAAAATAGCCTGGATTCCCATGCTACCTTTAGGGGGTTTTAGACATAAATGTAATGTAGTTGTGTGTTTCGTGCTGTTGTCTTGTTGCACTATTGGCCTTATATATTTGTTCGCTCGCCGCACCATGCGTTTTGTAATCTAGATCACTGTATATGTACACAGATAGCTTGCTTTGTGGTAAAAATGGCTGTGGCTGGCAAAACATGTTTTTTGGAACATTGCTGTTAACAGTTACCCTTGTCGGGTATTAATTGATTGCATTTGTAAATTGTTTCAACAAAAGTTGTCATTTTGCGTTTCCTTTGGCCCAGAAATAGTACATGAACATACTGGCATGTTTTACAGAGCTGACAGGTGAACCTGTTTGCAGAAACATTGCTGCCATGTTCCCAAAATTGACTTGCCTTAATTGTGGAAGTGTAGCAATGAACCCATTTAACGGTCGTCAGTGTTGTCTGTATCCCTTGTTGTATACAGGAATGCAAGCTAAAAAAATACTAACCTTGGATGTAAGGCAGTTTGCAAGAGATTTTTGTCAGTTTGTAAATAGATGTCATTTGTCACATCACCTACATACTTTCCCAGTATGGTACATTAGTGCTGTCATGCTGCTATGCTTGCGATTTTATTGTTGTGTTTCACCGTCAAAGCAAATGAGGCCATGGAAAGGCCAAAAAATATTTGCAGGGTGATTTTGTGTCTGGAAATAATTTAAATGTTAGGAAATCCTAAAAAAAACATGAATTTAAGTGGGTATTCATCGAGGTGTTTGAAATATTGTACGCTACCTGCTTGTTCAATTTTAATTAATTTGTAAAAGTCTGTATAATGTTAATGTTGCTACAAATATGTGTCACCCATTGCTTGGTGTTTCTCTGCGTATATCTTTGACAAACTATATTGTAACCAGTTATGTGATGTCTGGAATTCAAAAGCAATTCTATTCATGGTAGACCAGGTATTGTGTACTTAAACCCACCAGTACTTGCCCCCCTTGCTTTGTATTAGCGCCCACGCTATAACAGCTCATCTCTTTTGTAGTGTTCTCTTGACATACTGTCACTGTACCAGCTTGTTTAGTCTTTGACCTCTGCTTTCACTCATGTGCGTGTTTATGTCGGTTTGGTGTGCCTTTTGCGGTATGTTCGCTTGTTTTTCTCATGTTAGATAGAATGGAAGGCTTCCAATTGTTTGGTTGCAAGTTGCGTTGTTTTTCTGGAGGTATGGGCAAAATATAATGTCACCGATCGGTTGGCTTTTTTTATTCAAAGTCCAATGTTGGCTTGTGATTTTTATTGAAAGAGTGATTGTTAAATGCATCTAACAGGTGGTGTGTGTAGTGTGACGTTCTGTTGTGTTGGTCAGTGGCAAAACTTTTATCCTTTCAAATTAATTTTAAATCAAGTCCATTCACACGGCTATCAACTGTGTTTCATGCAATGTTTGGCCGCTTACATGGAATTGTACATGGTTTTGGTCCACCTGTGTTATAAGGAAGTATTAGCATCGCGCCACTTTATTTTTGCATGCCTGTTTTGTAGAAGTTCAAATACCTATAACCCTCTTACTATTGTGTATTTACCCACAATGTGTGTAGCGGTGCTGTAGTCCTCTATTTCCTTTGCCAATTTGCCTGTGATTCACAACCACGCTTGTATCATTGTAAATTTCTCCATGAATGTAGTAGCATTTGTTGTTACCGATCTTATTGTCCTCCGCTTGTTTTTGTGGCTGTCGTGTAGACCATGTATACAGTTAGTCTGTCGCATATCCACCATTACTTAAAAACAAAATTAATGACATGATGTAACTTCCATCTGATGACATGGTTTTCTCAGTTACTTGATCAATTTTTGGGGATGTGATTCTAATTACTTTCAATGTGCACCAAAAACTCTAAAATCAATTGCTAAAACTCTTGTTCTCTTGTGTTAAGACATCAAAATATAATTAAGTTATGTTGTGCCATTAACACCCATTGCTAACTCTTGCACTGCCACAAAACATGTCCAAAAGACAGGCTTTTCCATTATTCTTAAAACTCTGCAACAATTGAGCAAAAATATTATTCGAACAAAAACGAAAGTAAATTCAACTGTTTGGAAGAAATTCACCCACTGAAGCTTATACTGTTAACGCTTGGCATAGTGATGCTGTATATGTGTGCAATACAATAACCAAATCTGCCCTCCAGTGGCAGAGAGTAGTTTCTAGTGAGTTTCAGTGCTTAGCCTAGCAGTAGTACTCCTCTATAATTGTCATAGTCGTCTTTGTCGTATACTTTGTTCTTTTGATTGGGTTTTCTGCATGATTTTTTTGGCTTTTATTGTTTTGATTTGTTCTCGCAGCGGGTTTTTGTTTTGTAGTTGCCGCTTTCTCCTTTTACGCTTTCAAGCCAGTCTTGTTGTGTTGTTGTTGGTCCACGCTTGAGCCTATCCCTTCTTCCTACTCCCCTCCCAAACCCTGCCACATGGCGAATTACATTTCACTTGTATTTGGATCGACAGTGTCAAAACTGATTATTATTCAACCCCTCTTTCCTCTCCCACTCTACACGTACATCAATGTGTTGTAGCTTTTCATCGAGAATAAACGGCTCATCTGATTGATGTAATGCACAAAGATAGTTTTGCTTTTTGATCCACTAGGCTAGTCCCTGTTATGCAGCTCAAGACCGCATATCAGTAATTCTATTAAAGTAGTTTCATAGAGAGTCTCAGTTTCGTCACAAGGCAACCGGTGATGCATTGGGGTAAATTTTCGGGTTGAATGAGCAGGAAGTCACGTGGTGTAGCCAGGGCGATTTTCAGCGTGTTTGGTGCAGTTTTAGCTCATTTTTTGCTCTTCTCAGTCAGTCAGACGTTTGGTGAAGGGTGCTGTGAAAAGTTTAGTTGAAAAACCATCAAAATGTTCAAGGGGATGTATTGAATCACTGAAGTATACCTTAATTTGTGATTTTATGTTAGGCCCGCCTCTTGGCTATGCAGTAAGGTCAAAATTAGTTGCAAGATAGTTGCTTAAAGCACCCCCTAGGGGTCATTTCGCCCCCCCGGTCAGACATTATTTTAGCTAAATGGGCTGCAAAAAATTTAAGATGGTTTTGCAAAAAAATGAATCACAAAAACTTCATCCAATTTGCAATTTAATGTTGGCCCCAACCCTTTTCTACGCAATGGCAAAAAAAATTGTCACAGGAAAGTTGCTGCCTGGGAGTGTTTTTGCTATCCTATAGGATATAAGATCCTCCTGGAGGCTCCTTAGATCCTTGCTGTGTCTTGTCCGATGCAGCTGCAATCAATTTTTTTTCTCTTTAAATAGTACTAATAGATCTTCACGGGTCACCGGCCACAGGAATTGTGGTGGGCAAACAAGCAAATCACTCAGTATGGGTATTAATGTTGATGGCCTTCAAAACTTGAATTTGGGGATTGATTACTGATATGGGGCCTTAAGTGAGTTATTAAACATCAGTTAGCCTGGTTGTCTCCCGTTATCAAAATATTTATTTTGCATTCATTGCGACGCAATACTGGAATATTGACTAGCCAGCAGTAAACCAAAATCTTCAATAAACTGTATCAATTTAGTAAGAGACTGGACATTTTAACTGCAAACAATGTAAATAAACACAATTTACAAAGTCGCTAATTCATCAAGCACAAAAAGAAAAACACTATGAATTTTTACTTTGACGCATTGGGGAGTGCTTTAACAGTCCGCGAAGTTTGTTAAAAATGCCGCTCGACTTGGTCTCCGTGTAATATGCATCGAACTGGGTGACACCTTCGGCAAACTTTGATCTATGTGGGAGTCCTTTTGCCGAAACCTCGTCACAAGAGTTTTCACCAACAGATGTATCCATTGTTGAAACTGTGGCACTTTCAGTGCTATCAGTAATCAGTTCAACAGGTGTAGCATTGGAGTCTGTGGTTATTTGTTGAGTGCATGTTTCAACGGAGCTTACATTGTGATTGTTTGTCGAAGTATTTTCTGTATTCTCCGCAATATCAATGCTGCCAGGTTCAGGCAATGAGCTGTTGGATAATTCCACTGCTTCAGAATTTATGTTGTCTTCAATAACAGCAGCAACATCAACCGTTCCTTCAAGTTTATCCACAGTAGGTTGATTAGTTGTTCGGTCACCATTCTCATTGATTTCTTCAAACAAATGTTCTGACACCACAGTATCCTGACTTCTGGTATACTTTTCCACTTCCACCTCATCAGCGGAACTGCTACTCGAATCCACCACAATCACAGATTGGTCAGTTTCGGAGGAGACGACAACCACCTCTTCATCTTCTTGCTTAACACCACACTGCTCCTTCAGCTTTTTGAGGATAATTTCTCTTCGACGTTGCAACTCATCTTCACTCAGTTCTCCAGGATCCATAACAAACTCCTCTGCATCATTGCTCAGGTCCACAACTTCCTCACCGTCTTGATCTTCACCAATCTCTCCTTCCGGCTCCTCATCCTAAAACATGATATCAATTTTTCTGTAAAGTGGGTGTCATTTACGAATTTTATTATTACCAGGATTATTTTCAAACATTTGTTCAAGATTTTCGCACAAATTAACTTGGAATGCAAAAAAATCTATACAACAACTTTACTGTCAGCAAACCACACCTCCACATTGAGTCCAACTTGTTGGGTGTCTTCAACATGGTCAGAAGATTTGCTTGGAGGGCCTGAAACATTTGATAACATTTGACTAAAAGCTTTGTAAGGGCTTGGAATCTTTTGTTGTTATTTTAGGTTTTTTTTTACAAAGTTTAATGAGAGACATTATTACTTTCTCCACCCAGTTCCATGTCCACTTGGACTGTATTATCTTGTTCGACGCAAGCTGCATTTTCCGCTTGGTTGTTGTTCACTTTACGTCTTTTTGCTGAGCAAATTTCCTCATTTTCTTTATCCATTTTTCTTTATAAAATTGGTTGCAAACATGATTACTATTAAGTAAAATGCTACTTCTGTTTTATCAGCATTACATCCTAAATGCAGAGTAACAAGAAAAAATGAAAAACTTCTCTTCAAAAATTTCTGCATGCACAATCACAACAAAGGAGATTCGTTTGCACATTGAAAAACACAACTAAGATCTACCTGCGAACAATTGCATTGCGATGTTTGTGATATGATACCATCACTTCCTTGCTCTGTCGTTCATCCATTGGCATCATGTTCATTTCCCTATGATTCTGAATGACAAAAAAAGGTTGCCGGAGTTTTCATTAACAATGTCCTTAAAAGATATGAGACTTACATCGTGTACATTGGAAGGGAGCTTCATGTTGAATCCGGGATAGTCTATGATTTTGTCAATGTCCAGCAAACCTTTGTACCAAGTATATTGTTACAGTAAATAAGTCACAAATTGATTACCAAGTATCCTAAACCAGGGATTCTTAAACTTTTTGTTCTGCGACTCCATTTATAGAAAGCCGATGGCCTAACAATTTACAATAACAACTACATCAAGTAAACTTGTAACAACAACCCTGAAATGGCATCTGGCATTGTAAATGGGTATATCTGTTATGTAAATATAACAACTGAGATGCTGGTTCTTTTGATTCACCTTCATTTCCATCAGTATCGCTGTCATCTTTTTTTCCTGTTGTTCCATTATAGAGACTTAGACCAGAAACAGTTGATCTGGCATCACACAAATGTCCTGGAGGATAACCCAGCATCCTCATCTGATAAATGTATGGAGGAAGGTCTTTCTCCTCCATGCCCAAAGCTGCTCGTAATGTGTCACTAAAAACACAGTATATGAAGGAACAGCTTACAAACGTGATACATGTATATGTAAAACATGCAACTACTTGTTAGCAAAATGACACAGACAATATGTAATTATTGTATACAGCAGCATTTTCTATATTGGGTTCCCTGGAACTCTAGGGTTCCGTAAGATATATATAATCTGATTTTAAACAAAAACTGCTGAACATGACCCTTGGGTTTTGTGGGTTTTGTGTCACCCTAAATAACCTCGCAGGGTTTCGCATACAAAAAGTTTAGGAAACACGATTGTGTAATTTGTTTTGCATACCTAATTACTCCTGGTTTAAAATCAGAAAAACGTGGATCTGATTCATCGATTTCTTTGTCTGCGTGATAACGAGTTGAGCCAGCCTGGGGGGAGTTTGAAACCTTATCGAGATATTTCTGAAAAATGAATGTGAAGTGCAAAATTTAAGACAGTTTACAATACATATAATTGGAATTATTGAACAACTAGCAAAGTATTTTTCATTTATGATATTCAATAAAATCAAAGGAAGGAACTTGGCTGGTTGCTTACTTGGCGTCTCTGGTTGATGCTTCTGAAGTCTCGTGGCGATGGACAATCTTTCACTTGATGATCTTTCATTCCACAATTAAAGCATAGGCGGCTAGCCTTTCTGCAAGACAATTTTAATTAAAAAACATTATAAAAGTTGGGAACAGTCCTGCTTACGAAAAGATGTTTGGATCAGTTTCTGGAATTTCCATTTCACCATCCAAGGCATCCATATGTGCCTTGTCATAGTCAGGAATCTTGCAGTCAGTTTTTTCATTTTTCTAGCAAAAAATATGTGCAGAGTTTCTGTATGATATCCATGAAATATTCCAACACTTTGAATCATTTGTTTAGAAATTTAGATATCAGGGCAGTATCTAATTTAAAAATCATGTGAAAAATTACCACACAATAGGTCAAATAAGACTAACTTTGAGCAATTAATAACATTATTTCTCGATAAGCATAAAAAAAATCTTTGATTTATTTACTTGTAAAGGTTCACCAATTTGATCCAAGTAAAAGCAATCATTGTACACTTGAAAGCTCCGTGTAACAACAAATGATTTGTGTGCTTTTCTCTGGTCTCTGTCACTTCTAGGTGGTTTGTAAGATTGCTGTTGGCACCCTGGAAACTGGACCCCCGACAACTGGGATTGAGTATTGGCAGGTTCGTCATTATGGCGATAAGAAGAAACCTGCCTGAAAAAATCTTTGATCTCTTCCACTTGGTGCCTGCAATCAAAGTTAAGGGATTCCTTAAAATTTAGCTGACATGAAACATTTTGGAATGGAATATGATGGATGGTTATTTGCTTTGTTATGTAGTGAGTTTGTTTGTAGTTATTTATTATGCTTAAATTGTAATTTGAATTGACCACTAGAGTTAAATGTGGCAAATACCTGTTATTTAAAACATTATTGAAGAGAAGAACTTGTGCCACCGGCCCATCTTTATGTGAATCTCGTATTTTTACATTTGCAGGTTGGGTTATAACACGAAGAGCTTTCTTCAACTCTTCATGTAAGCCAAAGTTAAGGTATAAAATGGCCCCATATTCATATATTCCTGTTGAAAATAGTGACTTGTATCTTAAAAAGCATCAATATGTAAATATTTAGTGTAAGAAAACCATTTTGAAATGGTTGTGTACTGGTTTTATCATTGAATGGTCGATTTCCAAATACAAAACAAGGATATTTTCCAATTTAAGTTTCGCATTTTCCTCCTTGTATTCGTTCAAAACGGTGTTCAATTCTTCTTCCTCGCTTTCCTCGTCAACAGACTCGTCTTCATTACTTTCTTGAAACTCTTCAAACAGGTTATCTTCGGCAAAAACAGACATAAGACCTACGTTTTCTGCCTTTTGTTGCCAATATAGTAACTTTCCAAACCGTCATTCATCCAAAAACAACAGAAAGATTTGAAAATCATAAAAAAGGAAATGGAAAAGAAAACCCAACTCTCGACGGGTATATCACGACCTTGCGGTGATAATATTTTGATTTAATAACCGCACGATGTCAGCAAATAATTTCAAACAACAAAATCAGTTTTTTTAATACGATTTTTATGAATTTAGCAAACTTGTTCAAAAATTGCAAAAAATGTACGTTTGTTTGCTTTCATGTACTCCAAAAAATTTAGAAAGTAATTTTTAGTGGTTTCTAATATCTTGAAGTGAGATATATTACCACCATTTGTAAGAAATATTTTCCCTAGGTTTAAGCCATGTGTTGAATTTCTGTTTAAAAGAAATGTTTTTCTTTTATTTAAAACGTCCTTTTGATAATTTTTTTACTTTTTGGTTTGACATTTCATCGAATTTATTACATCATAGACATCGTAGAAAAAAATTGGCCGTGCAATTTCAATCGCATGAGCGATTTTCATCGGATGATGGGAAGTAGTGATACATGTGTCTTCGGCAAAAAACGTCAATCTAATTGTTTTTTGCTCGTATGTATTTATTGTTGCTTATTGGTTAAGTTTTGTACTGTAAAATAATGATTAGACTGCAGACAAACATGGATCATCCTACTTGGACTAATGCAGTGTTTTTACGTTGTTACAATTCCCAAACAGAGTTAAACAACAGCATTTTACTACCTTAATTTTTTAATGTAGGCTAATGCGTTAGGCCGTTAGCTACCTTAGGATCTATTTAAGATTTTTCCAAGAATCTAACCTAAATGGTGCTGTTTTCTTCTTAGTGTCCTTCAAGTCTTCATTGTTAACATTATTAAGAGACATTTGGTTAAAATGAAAGCGGAATACCTTGTTGCTGATTCTGGTGCATTTATTCGAAATGCTGATCTCCATCAACTAGGAGACAACATATACACTTGCATGGAAGTTGTTTCTGAAATAAAAGACAAAGCGACAAAGCAAAGACTGGCTGCACTACCTTTCCAGCTTAACTACAAAGATCCAAACGCGACTGCAGTTAAAAAAATAATAGAGGTCTCCAAAAAGACAGGTGACTATGGCAGTCTGTCACATACTGACATTAAAATCCTTGCTTTGACCTATGAACTGACCTGCGTCTATGATGGCCAGGATAAGGTTATTGAAGATGTTAATGTCAAAAGCAAAATTGAACTTGGTCGAAAACCCATCAAAGAAACAAAGTTGCTTGGTTTTTATTTGCCACATAAGGGACAGGAAAAACATCACAAAAATACAGAAAAAGAAATAACGGAAGAATTTGAAAAAGTTTCCATTGATGCAGACCTAAATGAAAATAGCATAATCTCTCAAACAGACAAAATGAATGAAGTAAATGTGGATGACCATGTTGACTATGCAGAGGTGAATGAAACTGACGAGGACCAGGAGGAAGATGATGATGATGATGATGAAGGCTGGATTACCCCAGGATTGTTGAAGGAAATAAATGGATCGCAGTCAGAAGTTAAAAAGGAAATATCGAAAGTTGCTTGTCTTACGACAGACTTTGCGATGCAAAATGTCTTACTGCAGATGAATCTGCAGGTTCTTGCGGTTGATGGCATGCAAATTAAAACAGCCAGAAGTTATGTGCTAAGATGTCATGCTTGTTTTTGCATTACTAAAAAAATGGATAAGGTCTTCTGTCCGAAATGTGGAAACAAAACCCTCAAGCGTGTTCCTGTCGAGATCCAAGAAGATGGAACAATGAAACTCTTTTTCTCCAAAAATCCAAAGGTGTTAAATCCGCGTGGGCTTCGCTATTCGCTTCCCACGCCCCAGGGGGGTAAACACTCACAAAATCCAATTCTTTGTGAAGATCAACGACTTCCCCACGACAGGCCAAGTCGCAAGGCTTTGCAAAAGACCAATGTGTGGAGTGATGATTATGACTGCAATTCCTCTCCTTTTGTCAATAACGAAGTCAACAGTCGTGCATTTCGTTTGGGAGTCAAAGGTGGCCAGCAACGTTCCCACGGTCACAGAAACCCCAATGCTGTTGGTCGGAAATTTGTAAAGCGCAAGTAATTCATGTCAAAGTTATCATTTTTTGTGCAAATAATGAATTACATAAAAAGGTATTATACATTTTTGTGGGTATTGAAAGAACACAGTACACTAAGAAGAAAACACAAAAATTTGAACCATTTCTTTGAATATATTTCTGCATGATCCCAAGGCAGCAACCTATTTCCATGCATTGTGGTCGTATAAATGAACAGTTGCTTGGTAATTGTATGTAAAAAAGAACTTACCAGCATATAAACAGGCAGCTGCGAATAATTTAAATAATGTAACACAAAAATGCATTTGTATAAATTACACTGAATCCATTTATTCATCTTTTATGCCTCCAGTTTTGCGTTTTTTCTGTTTACCGGATTTGGTGAACAAAAAGATGACTATGGAAACCAGTATAAAGACAGCATATTTCAAACCATACTTGACACATCCTAATAGGCGGTTTTGAAATTTTATGCAAATTGCTACAACACAGAGGAGTTTCAATACAGTTGTAATTGAGAGGTAGGTCATAAGTACACGATAGAATGGTGAATAGATTTCCAAAACATCATCAAATTCATCCCAAGTATCCATGCTGTTTAGTCAACACCAGATTACTTTGTTCTTGATCTTTTAAAAAATTCGATTCCTTCGTGTTGTTCAAGCACACAAACAACTTTTTGCGGTATTTGGTGCAGTTTTCCACAAGCTAACTTATTTTTAGTCCCTGAACAAAATTTTGTTGTTTAGTTCGCATGATGTTGAAAACTGCTTGTCACATTTTTTCAGTCTACCGTGTGCAACGGTTCCTAGCATTATATCACTAACAATGCAATGAGTGGTTATTACTGGGGAACATCCACGTTTACCATCGAAACAGCGATCTTTTTCGTTATTATAACTTAGGTTGTCATATCTGTCAAAACGCAATTCCGGACAGGGGTACCAAATTTTGAAACAATTTTAGACGCGTCTGGGCGATAACAAGTTTTTTTTTTAGTGGTAATGGCCTTTTGGCGACCTTTTCAGAGTTTCAATCGTCGCGACAAAGGAATGTTACGTCAATTCACAGTAAGCAATCGGGAGTCGAAATCTTTTGGACTGGAAGTTAATTCACTGTTAATTGTAAACGCAATATTAAAAATTACGGGCGTTTGGTCACTTTTTCCTGTTGCCCCATTCACCGACACAGATTTTCCAAACACGAAGGCAAGATCTGGACGTCTGGCAACTCTAATTTGCCTGGCAAGATACGTGTGCTCAGTAACTGTTTCGTAACTTGGTGCACACTAGCACAATCTCCGTCGTTCCAGCGTCTTATCCCAATCCAACCATACCTACATGTTTTTAGTTCGCAAAACTTGCTTAGGGGAACTGTTGCTAAGTAGAACAAATATATTTTCTCGCATGATGCTTTTTAATCCTACATTGATGTGATCCTTCGATGTTGATGTGATTCTCAAGTTAACCTCCACACTCCAGATAAGCTTTTCATCTCTAGCAAACATACCCATATTTAGAATTAACCTGCGCACTAAGAGCAACAACAAGTTTTTGGGCAGAGCGGAGAGGGTACACGAGGCCTTCAACGAGTCATATCCCCCTTTTTGTCGCGTCCCCTGCTCTCTGCCAATCCATCATTTCTATCAAGTCATTGATCGCCGGAATCAGTTACGCGATACTGTGACGCAATTGCGCATTGTGCACAGGTGTGCAACGCGAATTCCCGCTACAAAAGAGGACATCTCTACTATCAACCTGTGCACGTCTAGTGTGTTTAGGGCCTTTTCGCTTTTCAATGCACTTTCTCTGTTCGACTTTCACAACCTCGTCGAAATGTACTTTGCGGGGGGTGTTACTCATAATTATGATCTATCGCAATTTTAATGGGTTATTTACTAATTATGGTTATTTTTGTGGGCTGCATGGCTCACGCTATACAAAGGTTTCGACGCCCCACTGCTAAGTAGATTGGTTCATGTCACGCTTGACAACTCATTAGTCGATTTAGTGAGATCATGAAAACGGAAATGCATTGGCTTACCCATGAGAAAACAAAGTCCAGTGGTGCAATATAACTGATTTTATGTAGTGTGTCATACGTTTTTTGTACATATTATTCATAGATTGATAGATTTTCATAATATTAATATGACTAATGTATCTGAGGGCCTACCTGTTCAGATTTTATGTTGACTTGTAGATACACAAATATATAGGTGGTTACAAAAATCCACGCCAAATTAATGAAAGCGTGTTTTATTGCAGCAAAAGCACTTAAACGTTTAGGCAATTTGCACACACACATGCTGCGGAACAAAGGTTTCAAAGACTAATAATAACATAAAAAATGGAAGATTATTTTTCAAAGGTGACCGACAAGGCAAAATCTACAATGCATGCAATAACAAAAAAAAACATCAAATAACATGAGCACAGTAAATGCGGGTGTCTCTAAAAATGTCATTTATCAAGGATCTTCATTATGTCGGCCAGGTCGTTGTGTGTTCTGTGATAAAACTCTTCAAGCCGCAAATTCTCCACCGTCACCCAAACCTTCGTCTTTTCCATCCAACCGACTCCCTCTAAACGCTCGATCTCGGTTTCGGTTATTCCCCGCAGTTGTACGGAGCGATGGTAACCGCGGTTTCGAAGAGCTGTCGCAAGGTTTGAAGTCAGGTTCTTTCTCTCGCACCATCTTTCTATACTTTCGCCTGAAAATTAATTGTTCATTAGTGACGTCATTTGTTTACGCAAATATAGTCTCTTAGATCCAGTAGGCTATGTTGTATATGCTGTTGGCAACTACTCGGTTACTTGGACCTCATTGCACCTGCAGTAATAGAGGTGATCTTACGCGCAATAAGCCACGCCTTTTTTTGGTGACTTATCCAATTAAAAGGTATTAAAAAACACAACTCTCAAAACTTAGCTTTAATGATCTGGCGATATGAAGAATACCAAATATGTATTCACACACCCACCCATTATGTGGATAATTTACATCTAATTGCGCTAAAATTTAACCTGACAAGTGCAAAATATAATTGGTCGACCAGCTGTCATTATCTACTGCGCGGAACGTTCCTCCACATTAGAGTAAAGCATGATCTGTTAGCCGGTACAAGGCGAGCAAGGCCCTTTTGAGGGACAAAATTGTGCGATTCTGTGATTTATTTGCCGACGTGAAGTGTGATTTAAATAAATAATTACTCAGGTATTTCCAAAACAATTTCACTTAAACCTACCTGGCTCTTTTCCATCGGGATTGTTGAATTTTTCAGTTTTATTGATCATTGAATGCGTCCTCCGCAATCCAGATCCCCGTGTCTTTAGTATCGCCTCCAACGGAGGCGACAAACGCTCTTCCTGTTCCTTACGAGCGGCGGCGTGTTCCTCTACGAGATGCGCAACATCAGAAAAGTTTGGAGGCTTTCTACCCTGTAAATTGGACTCCCTAAGAGACGTCGATCTTCCCAATTTTGACCCCGGGCGCTGGAATCGGTCCCTTGCCTTGAGAAAAGAACTTTTAGGTTTGGAGGAAGGAGCGTTAATCTCTTTATCCTCCATCAGAATCCTCAGCCACGTGAGATGCGGCAGTGAGTACAAAGCGCGGAGTCGTTCCTCATCCGTGCGCAAAAGAAAATGTTTCAGTTTTGCTTTTTGCTCCTTTTCACTGCCTGCGCCTAATATCAGCCAAGCGTGACGTGGCGCTATGACGTTTTCGTCGATAAGGACCGGTAGGATTGCCTTAAAGTCCACCGCTTGCTTCGAATTCGCGAAACGTGCATCGTTTTTCTGTTTCTTTTCCGCTTGGGTCGATACTTCATCTTCTTCTTCTTCGATTGTCGGATTGTCGCTGACGTCAAAGCGCTGACGTCCGATCTGGTGATGCAGAAAATAAAAATCCTCATCCGATTCGGTGGCTGAGAGCTCACAATCTTCTACGGAGAGCTTTCTTCTGTTGGTGAAACTTCGTGTTCCTGTTGGAAAAGGTTGCAACGGTTTCCTTTTTTTCGAAAGCTCTGGAGAGGAGTCGCTAGCTGATGCAGCGGCCGCTTTTTGGGCGCTTTCGAAATCCTCGTAAGTTGAAAGTTGACAGAGTCGACCCAGAAGGCAATTCCGACAGCGGGACAATTTCTCCAGTCCGAGGTTGGTGAGAACGTCGAGAAGTTTTTCTACCCCTCTCTCCTTCTCCAAGTCACTCTGGTAATAATCCTCACCTGTGGGAGACGGAGGTCGGTTTTGGAATTCGGTGAAGGTCGGGCTTATGCTAACTGCAACCTCTTCAGTCATCAGGCCATCCTTGACAAGGTTGTATAGATATTGGTTGAGCGATACGCTTTCTCCTTCAATTTCCTCCAGAATATCCATGAGGAGTTCATTGATCTGGTCTATCTCATTTATAGAATGATTAACTGGCTTTGTTTTTTTGTTCTTGGCGACAATAACCGGTTTCATTGGTTCATTAGGTGCCGTTTTCAATTCCAGACTTTCCTGTTCCACTGGTTCCGATTTTACAGTTAAAGTTGGTACAGAGTCGGTTACCAGCTCGGTGACTTCTGTGCTCAGGGAATTAGAGCTCGGGTCCCAAACTCCATCCTGCGGCTCCAGCTCGATTTCAATTGGGGGCAAATTGCTGAAGGAGACCCGGGCCCCTTTCTTCTTGGATGATGGCGGAGATAAACCACCACCATTTGTGAGAATTGCACGCGATGGTTTGCAAATGGTCTCAGTGGAGCACAAGTTGTTGTTCTCGTCTTGTTTGTCCTTGGCTGCGGTGGAAATGCACAGAATAGGCGACATTGCCACCTGATGTTTAGTTTCAAAACCCATTTGCTTAATCTCTAATTCATTGCTTGGCGTTTCTTTCTCGAAAAGCTTCTGTGATTTTCTGCTTTCAGCGTTTTTTCTCTTGGAAATGGGAAACAACACTTGGCTGACGAACTGGGTCCCGGCGCTGTGCTTTCCCTTTTCGTTCAAGCTTATTTTCAAAGCTGGTTTGCTGCTTTGTTTAACGTTTCTCTTAGAATCCGATAAACCGCCTTGTTCAGGATCCACACCTCCGTTCAATAAGCGACCTTTCCCTTCCTGCGTAACTCTAATCTCCTCGTTTGAAAACTTGTCTGAAGGCGCGTAGGATTTTTGTAATAAGGCCTCACTGTGAGAAGACGAAGAAGGCTCCAGCGTCACGCGAATGTGAAGTTCCTCTCTTTCCTTCTCTCCAGAGTCTCGTTTTATTTCGGAGCGGTCGTCGTAATTCGAGATTTTGCGGTTTAATACGGAATGAATATCGTCATTCAGATCTTCGTCACAAGGCTTAGACGTGCATTCTTGTGTTTTAGAGTGTGTTGACTTTTTTGTGCAAAGAACTGCCTGTTTTTCAACAGTTTCGGGATTAGCGTTTCTGTTAAAAAACAACCTTTAAAAGTTTTTTCTCCATAAACATAATTAATAAGTGGGTTAAAAATATTAAGTTTTGTAATTAGCAGTTGTGGTGTTGGAAACACCACGACCTTGAAAAACATCGTATGATTCAAAAGTTTCCCAAACTATTCTGATGCGAAGCACAGCAGTGTTTTTGTTCGCGACCGATGATAACTTAAGTCAACTTGCATAACAAGCTTTAACCTAGCGACCCCGTCTAGGGGTAGTTTTTAATTGTGTAAACACATATTTCAGAGCCTGGTTTACAAGTTATTCATGTTAGAATTGTTTTTCGTAGGTTATTTTGCACCTGAGCAAACGAAATTATGTGGCAACATGAGAGGAAATTTAGGCGTTAGACGCGGTTACACTGGGTTAAATTTACATGTAACGTTTTTTATTAGACTGAATTTCTCCTTATTCGTCTCTGCGGAATTTTTCATGCCTCAACACGACTACGTAAATACTTGACGCATTAAGTGGCAGTTCCTTAAGCTGATTAACAGCATAACCGTAGGCTTTTTTATCTCTAGTAAAAGGCATAGCTTTACCATGATAAATGCGAAACTTACGCTGTCGATGACGTCGTTTCAAGTTTAGACTCAAGTGCTGACGTCAACGTTACTTCCTTGTCCGATAAACGTGGATCAATCACAGGGGAAACCTGTAAATATATTAGATGCAACAATCTACTCAAGTTTAAACTACTATTGCATATTATTATGACCGCTTTAATTCTTGTGTATGCTCAAATTTAAACTGCAACCCGGTATAGTTAACTGTAAAACTGTTACCTTTTCGGTTTTAACTTTTGTCGACTTTTTGTCAAGTCCGCAATTTTGTTTCACGAATTCGACTGTGAGAGGACAAGACTCGTTTATTTCGCAAACATCCCCGTCGGGAAGTTCGGCCAACAACGACAGCAGGTGGTTTCGACGTTCGGAAACTTTCGGCAATCTTCGGATCAGCCAACCAGTGCGTGCACTTATCACGCAACGCTTGACTAACTCCGCCAATACCGCATCTGGGTCTGTTCGGTCATTTTCGGTATCGTCATTAGGGGACAGAGAACCTCGGAAACGACTTCCAAGTTTTTCGTGCGTTTCCTCCTTCTGAATATTTTCACCAAGAATTCCGTAGCTGAGGGATTTCAATGTAGTTTTGTTGACTTCTTTTTGCTCGAAGTAGTTTTTCAGCAAATTGCTTCGTTTGGTCCTCGCCTCGGAAGACGGTTTGTCTGTTGCGTCACAAACTCGCTTTGTCCTGCGCTCTTGAAACGATGACGCGCGTCTCACCGAGGTGTTCTTGATTTTTGGTGGAGAAACCACGGAAGTATCTGCAAAAATTTGTGTTAATTGGAACGAAGACCGTACGTATATGAAATTATAAAAATCCATCAGGAATAGAGCAAATAATATTTTTTGTGAGCTGCATACAGACTATTTCCACCTAATAAGACTGCTTGCTGACCATCATTATAAGTCACCAAACTGCATTATAAAAAATGTTCAATACTCGAAAAACGATATTAATACTTGAAAGAGAATAACTGTGGTTCAATTTAAATACAAAATAACATGAAAACTATTTTACCAACGATGTAAGCGAGAAAAATGGTTTTTGAAATCGATAAATGTTTTGCCTCACGTGACAAAGTAGTGTGCTGTGATTTTTGCACCTGCATGTAACACAACAGACGAACGGACACGTGGGAAATCCGACAACCGTTTAAAACCGCAACGAGAGAGATTTACGATTCGGTTTCACCCCGGGGAGAGGTCCGCAAACAAGTGGGGAAGTTTTAACGATCAATCATGACCCGTCGACACGTCACAATTGCCTTTATGTTGTCACATCATGTCTGCGATAAATTGTCTGCGTATTGTTCCATCTTGCTCTCGTTAGAGCAGAAGGGGAATCAGCATAAGCAAAAAACAAAACGAATGAAAAGCGTAGCTAAAGCTCTTCGTTTTCAATGCAATATTGTTTTGCGAAAATATTTACAATTTGAGCGTGGAAGGTCACGTTTGTAAATCTAACTTCATTACGATAGGAAGCTCGAACGATTTATCTTCGACAAAACTGGTCGTAAAAATGCGGTCCGGCCGGTTTTGTCCACTTTGTAAAACATCAGAAATTTAAAACCATGGCGAATGCACTTCGCGGCACCCCGGCAAAACGCTTGATGTGGTGCAGCAAATAATTAAAACCTTTTTATAGACACGCCTTGAGAATCTTTGCGCCGATATCTGAAGCGATAAGACGAGGCAAACACGGAACGCACTTTAGGTTCAGTTCCAACGAGGACGATGTTATCGCGCCCCGGAATCCGCAAAGTTTGTTGTGAAAATCCTTCATATGATTACAACGCACTCCATAACCTATTGAAGTTATGACTTTATCTCTGCTGCCTAAATTCGTGCGGCAAGAAATCGGGTTTGCGGTTGTCGCCAACTTGGAGCCGTGATTTTGTTATCTCAGCAGTGGAATTGGCAACTTTTGTCAATGAAATACTAAACGTACCGCGATATTTATCCCACAAAGTCAGAGAAAAAATGCTTTCTATCATTTTTAATTTTATTTGTTGCACCAGAAAAGTACTTGGTTCTCCGAGGCGCGCATTCCTTTTTAGAGACATGCGGTCTCATATCTTTGTATTTTATCTTCCTACACCTGCACAAGGGTTTTCTTTCATGCCTATCGCGAATCCGATAAGGTTGAAGAAGCCATTACTCCCGCAGAGTGAAGGTTCGTGGAAATTCAATAACTCGCGTTCAGCAAGAGAAAGTTTGCAAGACTTTCTCATGCAAATATTTACATTGCAGAGGTATTTGTTAAGAACGTGTGACATGCTTGTGGATACTTTCAAGGTCACGCGAAAGGTCAACTATCCTTTTCACAGTACTCGGACATTGTTGCAAAGCGATAAAAGCGTAAAACAACCGACACCGACGGTCATTCATTCCCGGATATTGCTCTCAACCCTAAACCTGTCCAGCGACAAAGTCACGGCTTTTCGGCCGTAAACATTTGTTTTCTTTCGATAGTTTAAAGAGTAACTACTTACATTAAAACTGAGGTTGATTAATTTCAATAGCAGAATAACAAACGTAATCGATCTTGGGTGAGCCAATAATTCCTAGAAATGTGCTTGGAAACGTACTAATATGTCAACATAAACAATACAACTCATATGTATGAAGTAACATTCAACTCGACACCACTGTACTGTTTTGTCTATGTATACTGGCTGTATTGTTTAGAAAGTAGTATATAAAATGCAATTTTTACCTGCAGATTGATTTTCTTTCTTCGGTAAGCTGGACGTGTTTGGCACCGCAGAAGTTCTAACGCTCGTTTCCGTTCGATTCCGGACTTCTAAAACTTGTTTGGAAGTTTGTGTCTGATCACCTTCTTCCGGACTTATTACATTTTTCTCGACTCTCGGCCTGGTTTTGTTGGTCGTCATCAATTCCAAAACATTCGGATCGCCCTTACTATTGATATCAGTCTGGTTTTCGAATTTCTTTGAGGTGGTTTCCGCTGGTTTCGAATTTGCATTTGGCGATTTGATTTTCTCGGGCTGATCTTTGCCTGCACAATGGTTCGTGGCGGTTGTTGCAACATCTTTATTCGTGTTGGAGGCCACGAATGTCGATTGTCGTGTAGGTTGTCTGTTCGTCAGGGATGTTTCATAATTATCCGGTATCGCTCGATGCTTCGAGTGATCTGCCAACAAATCCTCGCATAAGTTATGAGGAAAACATTGTTGATTGCCACAAAAGTGGTTTAAAGTAAACATGCTTTGTACTGATTGAATTCAAAAATGTTACGTCCTGTTAATAAAACTCCTTCATTAGGTGCCTCGGCTGCGATGTCAGTGAACCCTTTGTTAAATTTAACATAAATGTTCTATGGCACCGTGTCGTTCATTGTTTTCAATTGGCTTTCATTCAACACCTCCAGTATATACAAGCCACCTAAAAAAAAACAAACCAAAAACTAAAGTTCGTACCTTTTGAGAAGTATCGGCTGCTTGCTGGAGGAGTCATGTAATGCTTTTGGATGTTGGTCACGTGATCCTGATCACGTGCTGTATTAATGGTGAAAGGACGACGGGAGTATGGGGACACCTGGTGGCAAGTGTCGAATCTTCTATAAGGGGATTCGGGCCTTCAAAATAAGTAGTTGGTATTTAATTTACGTTGCTAACAACAGCAAAACAGCTTAATCTTTCTGCTGAGCAAACAAACTTTATTTCGTTGAAGAATGCCAAAAATGTGTCCAGAAACACTAACACGAGAGATTTAGTTGAGTAAAGCGTGGCATATTTTTGCCCATCGACAAGTACCTAATTACTACTTGGGCCAAGAGAAAATCTGAACCGTGATGGAAAATTGCACGTTCGCATAAAACCGCAATGAAATATGCTATGTAGCAAACTTGCGACTGGATTTGTTTATAACACAATACTTAGGCTATATGCAATACAGCCTTGATTTTGTGCATTAAATTCAATGTTGGTTAGACTTACTTTGTGGCGTTGTCTTGTGTGGTTATCGAAACCTGTTCTTTTTCCTGTTTCTGTCGCTGGCTGTGAACCTCCCGAAACACTCTTTGGTGAATTCCATTGACTATATCAGGATAATAGGGCCTCAAAGCAAGCAAAAATGGTCCCATAATGGACTCGGTTTGGTCGACCCTTTCGCCTACAGCCTGAAGGATTGCTCCCGAATATTGTCCCTTAAAATCTCGGTATCTTGACTTCTGTTCGGTTGTGAAGATGTTAAACTTGAGCAAATCCGGAAGCACTTTTCTGAAATCAACGACCGACCGAAGTTCGTGCTCAACAGCCCAAAACACCTCTCTCTGCGATGTGCAGGTTGGGTTTCGGCTAACCAGTGGTGTTTTCTGCGGCTTTGCAAGTACGTTTGTTTCTGTATCCTTAGATCCATCACTGATTCCAACCTCGGCTGGGAGAGCGGTCGAATACTCTCTCTGAGTTTCTTTAGTGTCCGACGAAGTTTTCGTTTGAGAATGTTCCCCTATCTCCTCGCTTATACTTGCAATGCTGGCCTCCATACCTTGTCTTCCTAACAAAGAATGGTGACGCGAGTCAAATTCTTCCTCGTTCAACCAACCGTTCAATATCTCCGACGAATAACTAGATCCGGAAGCAAACGACGACAAAGATCGATTATCGTCCTCGTCATGTGACACAAACCCGCCGTCACTGTCACCGTGTGTTACGTCACAATGCCTACCCACTTTTTCGGTCTGCACCCCACCGGTGAAGTTGCGAAGCTTATCAAGACAGGATAGAGAGTTTAGGCGTCCACTCCTTTCCAACACGTCGTTAATTTCGCCATTTCTTACTGTTACTTTCTGTGTAATGCCGCCTCCAAGTTTCCTTTCCTTGCTGTTAGACTTAGCGTAGTAATCGCCCGTTAATCCTCCAGAAATCTCCATGACGCGATGGTCGCCGCGATGCCGCTGAGAAAAGTCTGATTCTTTTTTGCGCGTCTCGAAAGCAGCCGCCGTTGTGTTCATCTCCTTGCTTTTACGCTTGTTCTCATAAACACACGATCCCGACGCGCCGTTGTAATCTAACAGATCCAATTCGCCCGAGGCGAAATCCTGACCCGACAAGAGTTGCAACTCGGAGTATATGTTTACAGTCTCCGCTTTACTCGTACTCGCTACATCGCCGTTTTCCGATGCCATGTTTACGAGATTTCGGTCTTCGTTTGCGAGCTGCAAGTTTCGCGACCGGCTGGTAGTGACGTCACTACTTAGGGGAGATTGCAGTTCTGTCTGTTCAAGTGGTTGTGACGAGACGCAGGCCTGTGACGTCATGGATTTCTCCGGTGTCACCCATTGATGCTGGGCTAAAGACAACGTTTTTTGAAGAAGTAATCGCACACGGAGATGGCTACAGTATGTCAGTGCGACGCTATCGGATAACCCACGATATAAAGCCGTGATGACAATATCCAAGACCCTTTCCCTTTCCCAAAATCTTTGCTGATTTAACAAAAGCAAATCAAAGGCAAGAACGAGGGCCTGAAATCGCGATTTCATCGTTGCTAGGGTTTTAATTTCCCAGAAGTTCTTGGCGTCGAGAAGACCGGCGCCTAAAAGTGCCTCAGAAATGAGTTTCGTTATTGCGTCATCGGCTATAAGATCCCACAGGTTGGAATGTGACAACGCATTCCACAGAACAAACACATTTTGCCTGTGCGGATTTCTTATGCAATTTCGTAGGTCGTTCATTGTGAATGAAAATTACCCTGTATGTGTAAAAATTACATCACTTTGTGTTGTAATCACCGTGTCTGACTAAAAGCCAAAAAAAAATTTATAAAATGACACGATTTTAACAAAGATGCCATTCTACATATCCTGAACCAACATTTCTCCGTATATTTTTTTATTGTATGACTTTTCTGTGTCCCCATAATTGTTGCAACAGAAGTAGTTCCTAAGACTTTCCGATAGGTCCGAGTTCAAATTTCATATAAAAACATGCATCTACATCTTACAAATTGCCATCTCTGCTAACATTACAACACCACGTAACTTTCTTGCCCAGACATCTACTGTGATGCAGATTTACTAGTAACCTTTGGGTTGGGTTATATACTGCCTTTTTGTTGTTTCCTTTGCATCAAAGAGTCCTGTGACAGAAAAATGCGATAACCAGCAAATGTACACAGTTTAAACTTAAGCTTTGCCCAACAGTGGTCACAAGGTTTAAATGGTCCAAATAACCCATTAACGTAATGGAACGCTCTGCGTGGATTCCTTAAGACGGATTGGCACATGTGATGCTTCATCAGTGAGGCAAGTTTAACATTTGTGTTCATAAAATATCCGAAAACTTTGTATTTACAAGCAACTCAATAATGAATGCCAGTGGTTTGCTCTGTCCAAATTTTTGTCGAAAAACTTATTTCAACTTCAAGGTATTTGCTACCTACAGCGGATTTACAATAATACATATTTTCCCGCATGGTGGCTTTAAATGTCAGCATGTTAGGATTTTTGGAGATAGGGCGGGTGTTTGGCAGCATTGGTCAAGCACCCGACTCACATACAAAGAAGAAAACCTAATTGGGATTTATGGCCCAGATCCTGGGTTTAAATCCAGGTATGGTCAAAAAAGGAGGCATTAACATGTAAGTATGTGCAACCTACCATGAAAGATATTGCACAAGGCACCTTGCAGGGGATAAAAATTCACGTGTTTTAAACGTGTTTTCAAAAAAAGTTAGGCTAGTGTTTCCCAACCGGTGGTACGCGGCGGCATTCCAGGTGGTACGCGAGCACCTTTCCGTAATTTGCGGATATAGTTCGAATTTACAAAATTGTCAGTGATCTTAAAATGTTTGTTACTTCATCCCCTAGGTTACTTTGTAACACTCAACTAGGTGGTATGCGTCGAAATTGTTTTATCTCCAAGTGGTTATGCAACCACAAAAAGGTTGGGAATTACTGAGTTAGGCAAAAACGCAAAAGTTGAACAAACGATAAGAGTAAGAGGTGAGCTTGGTCCATTTTCCGCTTATCTGCGTTCTGCTTGATGACAAACATTCTAACGGTCTTTTCGTCCAGACAAGTATTATTTTGGTGATAAGAATGATACGAGAGCTCGATAGTCTCTGCCCTAAATGGAAGTGCAAACATTCATCGTCTGCATTCGTTGCTGGCTGTTATATAACTAATTGCACAATTTCGCCCTAAATCCTTGCTTCTCTTTCTGTTCCATAAAATTAAAATATGTTTATCTGAGTGTATTTGGCCATGCAGTGGAACAGGGCATAGCAGTTATACTGGAACCCAGTATTTGTTGGTAGAGAGGGCAAAAAGCAGATCGAGATCTTACTTTTCAAAATTTCGTAGTGTTATTTCTAATTTTGCTTAAACGTTTGTAGCAACTGTTGCAACATTGTAGGAAAGGCTGCCACCCCACGCCATTATGCTGTTCTCGCTTAAACAATTCCAAGTGAGTCTGGACAAGCAAAACTTGGAGGTCATATGGAATGATGGCCACGTAGGCAGGTTTGCTCTATGTACTAAATGTTTTTGACAATCTGGACATACGATACTTAAACCGTAATGTTAGCTTAACTAATAGATTGCAATAATTGTATAAGCGATTTGATATATCACACACTCCATCCTATCAACCGCCAGGTAAGATTTTAACAGCAATTATAAGGTTAAAAGTAAACCGATAATCAAAACAGCTTACATACATATATCATGCTGTTCAGGTTTCACGTCAAGTGGTTACGTTTTTACTGTCAATGCAAGGCTTGCGTTCCCCAATTTAAAGGAATATATTTGGTTGACATACCAGCTTTTCCAGAGCACCTAAGTCTGCTGGAAGTTGAATTAAGCGAAAACGGTAACTTTTACTCGTTTTGTTTGCGTTACGTAATATTCTATGGCACCGTGTCGTTCATTGTTTTCAATTGGCTTTCATTCAACACCTCCAGTATATACAAGCCACCTAAAAAAAACAAACCAAAAACTAAAGTTCGTACCTTTTGAGAAGTATCGGCTGCTTGCTGGAGGAGTCATGTAATGCTTTTGGATGTTGGTCACGTGATCCTGATCACGTGCTGTATTAATGGTGAAAGGACGACGGGAGTATGGGGACACCTGGTGGCAAGTGTCGAATCTTCTATAAGGGGATTCGGGCCTTCAAAATAAGTAAATGGTATTTAATTTACGTTGCTAACAACAGCAAAACAGCTTAATCTTTCTGCTGAGCAAACAAACTTTATTTCGTTGAAGAATGCCAAAAATGTGTCCAGAAACACTAACACGAGAGATTTAGGTGAGTAAAGCGTGGCATATTTTTTGTCCATCGACAAGTACCTAATTACTACTTGCGCCAAGAGAAAATCTGAACCGTGATGGAAAATTGCACGTTCGCATAAAACCGCAATGAAATATGCTATGTAGCAAACTTGCGACTGGATTTGTTTATAACACAATACTTAGGCTATATGCAATACAGCCTTGATTTTGTGCATTAAATTTACTTCAATCAATGTTGGTTAGACTTACTTTGTGGCGTCGTCTTGTGTGGTTATCGAAACCTGTTCTTTTTTCTGTTTCTGTCGCTGGCTGTGAACCTCTCGAAACACTCTTTGGTGAATTCCGTTGACTATGTCAGGATAATGAGGCCTCAGAGCAAGCAAAAATGGTCCCATAATGGACTCGGTTTGGTCGACCCTTTCGCCTACAGCCTGAAGGATTGCTCCCGAATATTGTCCCTTAAAATCTTGGTATCTTGACTTCTGTTCGGTTGTGAAGATGTTAAACTTGAGCAAATCCGGAAGCACTTTTCTGAAATCAACGACCGACCGAAGTTCGTGCTCAACAGACCAAAACACCTCTCTCTGCGATGTGCAGGTTGGGTTTCGGCTAACCAGTGGTGTTTTCTGCGGCTTTGCAAGTACGTTTGTTTCTGTATCCTTAGATCCATCACTGATTCCAACCTCGGCTGGGAGAGCGGTCGAATACTCTCTCTGAGTTTCTTTAGTGTCCAACGAAGGTTTCGTTTGAGAATGTTCCCCTATCTCCTCGCTTATACTTGCAATGCTGGCCTCCATACCTTGTCTTCCTAACAAAGAATGGTGACGCGAGTCAAATTCTTCCTCGTTCAACCAACCGTTCAATATCTCCGACGAATAACTAGATCCGGAAGCAAACGACGACAAAGATCGATTATCGTCCTCGTCATGTGACACAAACCCGCCGTCACTGTCACCGTGTGTTACGTCACAATGCCTATCCACTTTGTCGGTCTGTTCCCCACCGGTGAAGTTGCGAAGCTTATCAAGACAGGATAGAGAGTTTAGGCGTCCACTCCTTTCCAGCACGTCGTTAATTTCTCCATTTCTTACTGTTACTTTCTGTGTAATGCCGCCTCTAAGTTTCCTTTCCTTGCTGTTAGACTTAGCGTGGTAATCGCCCTTTAATCCTCCAGAAATCTCCATGACGCGATGGTTGACGCGATGCCGCTGAGAAAAGTCTGATTCTTTTTTGCGCGTCTCGAAAGCAGCCGCCGTTGCGTTCATCTCCTTGCTTTTACGCTTGTTCTCATAAACACACGATCCCGACGCGCCGTTGTAATCTAACAGATCCAATTCGCCCGAGGCGAAATCCTGACCCGACAAGAGTTGCAACTCGGAGTATATGTTTACAGTCTCCGCTTTACTCGTACTCGCTACATCGCCGTTTTCCGATGCCATGTTTACGAGATTTCGGTCTTCGTTTGCGAGCTGCAAGTTTCGCGACCGGCTGGTAGTGACGTCACTACTTAGGGGAGATTGCAGTTCTGTCTGTTCAAGTGGTTGTGACGAGACGCAGGCCTGTGACGTCATGGATTTCTCCGGTGTCACCCATTGATGCTGGGCTAAAGACAACGTTTTTTGAAGAAGTAATCGCACACGGAGATGGCTACAGTATGTCAGTGCGACGCTATCGGATAACCCACGATATAAAGCCGTGATGACAATATCCAAGACCCTTTCCCTTTCCCAAAATCTTTGCTGATTTAACAAAAGCAAATCAAAGGCAAGAACGAGGGCCTGAAATCGCGATTTCATCGTTGCTAGGGTTTTAATTTCCCAGAAGTTCTTGGCGTCGAGAAGACCGGCGCCTAAAAGTGCCTCAGAAATGAGTTTCGTTATTGCGTCATCGGCTATAAGATCCCACAGGTTGGAATGTGACAACGCATTCCACAGAACAAACACATTTTGCCTGTGCGGATTTCTTATGCAATTTCGTAGGTCGTTCATTGTGAATGAAAATTACCCTGTATGTGTAAAAATTACATCACTTTGTGTTGTAATCACCGTGTCTGACTAAAAGCCAAAAAAAAATTTATAAAATGACACGATTTTAACAAAGATGCCATTCTACATATCCTGAACCAACATTTCTCCGTATATTTTTTTATTGTATGACTTTTCTGTGTCCCCATAATTGTTGCAACAGAAGTAGTTCCTAAGACTTTCCGATAGGTCCGAGTTCAAATTTCATATAAAAACATGCATCTACATCTTACAAATTGCCATCTCTGCTAACATTACAACACCACGTAACTTTCTTGCCCAGACATCTACTGTGATGCAGATTTACTAGTAACCTTTGGGTTGGGTTATATACTGCCTTTTTGTTGTTTCCTTTGCATCAAAGAGTCCTGTGACAGAAAAATGCGATAACCAGCAAATGTACACAGTTTAAACTTAAGCTTTGCCCAACAGTGGTCACAAGGTTTAAATGGTCCAAATAACCCATTAACGTAATGGAACGCTCTGCGTGGATTCCTTAAGACGGATTGGCACATGTGATGCTTCATCAGTGAGGCAAGTTTAACATTTGTGTTCATAAAATATCCGAAAACTTTGTATTTACAAGCAACTCAATAATGAATGCCAGTGGTTTGCTCTGTCCAAATTTTTGTCGAAAAACTTATTTCAACTTCAAGGTATTTGCTACCTACAGCGGATTTACAATAATACATATTTTCCCGCATGGTGGCTTTAAATGTCAGCATGTTAGGATTTTTGGAGATAGGGCGGGTGTTTGGCAGCATTGGTCAAGCACCCGACTCACATACAAAGAAGAAAACCTAATTGGGATTTATGGCCCAGATCCTGGGTTTAAATCCAGGTATGGTCAAAAAAGGAGGCATTAACATGTAAGTATGTGCAACCTACCATGAAAGATATTGCACAAGGCACCTTGCAGGGGATAAAAATTCACGTGTTTTAAACGTGTTTTCAAAAAAAGTTAGGCTAGTGTTTCCCAACCGGTGGTACGCGGCGGCATTCCAGGTGGTACGCGAGCACCTTTCCGTAATTTGCGGATATAGTTCGAATTTACAAAATTGTCAGTGATCTTAAAATGTTTGTTACTTCATCCCCTAGGTTACTTTGTAACACTCAACTAGGTGGTATGCGTCGAAATTGTTTTATCTCCAAGTGGTTATGCAACCACAAAAAGGTTGGGAATTACTGAGTTAGGCAAAAACGCAAAAGTTGAACAAACGATAAGAGTAAGAGGTGAGCTTGGTCCATTTTCCGCTTATCTGCGTTCTGCTTGATGACAAACATTCTAACGGTCTTTTCGTCCAGACAAGTATTATTTTGGTGATAAGAATGATACGAGAGCTCGATAGTCTCTGCCCTAAATGGAAGTGCAAACATTCATCGTCTGCATTCGTTGCTGGCTGTTATATAACTAATTGCACAATTTCGCCCTAAATCCTTGCTTCTCTTTCTGTTCCATAAAATTAAAATATGTTTATCTGAGTGTATTTGGCCATGCAGTGGAACAGGGCATAGCAGTTATACTGGAACCCAGTATTTGTTGGTAGAGAGGGCAAAAAGCAGATCGAGATCTTACTTTTCAAAATTTCGTAGTGTTATTTCTAATTTTGCTTAAACGTTTGTAGCAACTGTTGCAACATTGTAGGAAAGGCTGCCACCCCACGCCATTATGCTGTTCTCGCTTAAACAATTCCAAGTGAGTCTGGACAAGCAAAACTTGGAGGTCATATGGAATGATGGCCACGTAGGCAGGTTTGCTCTATGTACTAAATGTTTTTGACAATCTGGACATACGATACTTAAACCGTAATGTTAGCTTAACTAATAGATTGCAATAATTGTATAAGCGATTTGATATATCACACACTCCATCCTATCAACCGCCAGGTAAGATTTTAACAGCAATTATAAGGTTAAAAGTAAACCGATAATCAAAACAGCTTACATACATATATCATGCTGTTCAGGTTTCACGTCAAGTGGTTACGTTTTTACTGTCAATGCAAGGCTTGCGTTCCCCAATTTAAAGGAATATATTTGGTTGACATACCAGCTTTTCCAGAGCACCTAAGTCTGCTGGAAGTTGAATTAAGCGAAAACGGTAACTTTTACTCGTTTTGTTTGCGTTACGTAATATCCACAATTCCAAAATTCATTAAGTGATGCGAAAGTGGGTGTGTTTCAGGATCGAGTGTTTCCTGTTCTATTTCCGGCGAAATCGTGCCCGACCACGTGATCAAGCACACGGCACAATGGCTGCGCGAGCGCTGCAACTGTGACACATGCCTTGATGACGTCATACGCAATCGTGACGTCATGAAACATTACGGGATTTCAGCTGGCGTCACCGAGATGCCAAAGATTGATTACAGCGATTTATGTGAAAACGGCGACCAGGGCGTATTCCGGTATTAGCTGTTTTTACCAAATGATACTCACACATCTTGGTTGAGTTTTGCCTTGGCACAGAGTAATCATTGTGCAACAACTTGGAGTTTGCCTATTACCTGGTATTATAAAAAGCGGGAAAACTCATAAAACGACGTTGTAATTTTTCCTTTCATATTTTCTTATCAATCCTGATCCAAGTTTTATTCCCGTATGTTTATGTGCTGTCATCAACAGTAGGGAATGGGATTTTGAAATTATTTAGCCTAACTAGTGGTTGTATTTGCGCTATGAGCGGATTGTTCGTGTTCGCGACCGTGCTCAAGTTTCATTGCGAAATCCCGTGTATTATGATATGTAACTAAAAGGTGACTAGCATCGATTTTTCTATAGATACGCCAAGCATATTATTGAGGAAGGTTTCTGCATTGTAAAAAATGTCCCAACTCGAGACGGAATAATTTTGGAGGTAAATATGTTGAACACATTCTGTTTTGATTAAAACGCTAATAAAACGAGTATTCCTAACGAACACACTACCGCTAGGTGGCCAAGAAGCTTTCTCCTATACTGGAAACAACATACGGGCCTGTAAGTTTCTGCTCTTTACCCCAGCTTATTATATTTTACGCAATACGAAGTCTAACTGTAATTATACTTGTCAAGTTCGTCGATATTAACCTGAGCGGGAAAGAGCACGGATCCAACAACAAAGGTCCTCTGCCATTGCACATGGACCAAGCTTCATATGAAAATTGTCCCGGGGTTCTTTTGTTGCGCTGTGTAAGGTTGGTCCGGAAATAGTTATATTGTAAAATGTACTGGCAGCCTATGAACCTGAGGAAATATTTATGATTAGCTGCATAAGATCACGACGTGAAGGCCTTCTCGCATCTTGTTAGGCAAAAGCTTCTTTTGTTAAGTGTTGCTTCTTTTGCAAAGATAAGAGACGAACGTGGAAAATGTTCCTGTATCATATAAATCGTTTGTGGACGTCTAAGACGTTGTTTCGTGTAATATAACCAAGGAGGGATACATGTGTCCATATTGTGTAAGTATGTAAGTCAATATTTTCACACACCTGTGCACAGGTTTGATGCCAACGTCTCTGGAGGAGTGTCAAAGGTAACAGATGCGTTCCATGCAGCTGAGCTTCTGCGGAAAGAGTCCCCCGAGGACTTTGAGACTCTTACACAAGTACCAGGTTCTTACGACATCGTGAATTACGACATTGTTCACCCGTGCCACATGGAGCAACAAAAGCGCCACATTGTGGTCGATTACTTTGGCAAGGCACGTTTCCAAAAATGTGAAGTTAACAGAAAAAAGAGTTTTAAACATTTTATAAGAACACAACGGCAGCACAGTAATACCATAACTTTTGTGAAATAATTCTGAATAAAAAGAGACTCATACTGTTGTTAACATTGTCACGTTTCATGTATGAAAAACGTATCGGCAAGAACTTATGTCATTAATGCGATAACAACAGTATAGGCCATTCTGTTTATTTTCAGATTTAAGAGCCGTACAGAGTGTTCCTAATTTTGTGAAATTTTCTTACACAAATCTACTTGCACGCTGTGCTACTTGCTCGTCATTTACTTTTTGACAGATTGTTGGAGTTACGTGGAATCCAGACCAATCTGCACCGGTGCGATTGCGCCAGGGTGATATGGAAAGATATTTCAAGGCCCATCGCAAGTTTAACGAAATCCTGAATCGCCCTGAGAACCAGGTAAGCCAAGTTGGCTGCGTGCTTGTGGTTTGCAAACACCTGCGTTCGTGCTTTTGTATTGGCTAAATATCTTTTTCTAGATTGTGTTTCGAATGGAGGAAGGGGACGTTATCACCATGAACAACAGGCGTTGTGCGCATGCGCGAACCCGAATTGAAACCGACACAGGAAAACGGCATGTTCAGGTACTCATGAATGACAGTATTCAATCCAAGGGAAAAAATATAAATAACAACCTTTTTGTTGTTTCCTTAAACTATCCTTGGGGCATGTATTATACGTATGCATTGCTTTGTTTGAGTTCCGTTCAGTTTTACATGTATATGGATATTGCATGAATTACAAATATATTTACTACTACTTTCCAGACCTGTTTCCTGAACTTGGACCACGTGAAGAGCAGATACATGTATCTTGGCCACAAGCTCGGGTTGGACCTTACTCCACCCAAAGTCGGCAATAGCTGTTCATTTTAAATATGACTAATGCACATTTGAAATCTAATCTCTTTATACCCGACATATCCAATATTGTCGAAAATGCATGCTACTATTTCCATGTTTGATCGATAGAAATTTCCTGAATACTGGTTAAGAAATATACCTTGTTATCGTAAAAAGGGATAGCACAAGTTTTCATACACAATGACAGTAAAACATCGCAAGATTGCTGATATGTGTGCAGGCAGCGAAACAAAAACTGTTCAATGCAACACCATTTGGGAAAGCAGTAATATTTAATGCAATGACATGTTTTGGCAGGATCGCCCTACTGCGCAGGTCTTTGCTTGGCGATCACAGCTATCGTATCGCGATCAGCATTTTTGTCTGATCCAACTAGGCTGCAATACCTGGGCTGCCAAGCAGTAAACCTAATGACCATTTGGGAAACATACAAAACAAATAGAATATTAATTGTCTGTTAATTTAAATCGAGTCTCAATATTATTGTCAGTGTTTGTACGCGTGTCAAACTTTACAAAGATGCACTATGAAAACTTAACGTGGGGACATTTTTTCAAATCTGCCCCAATGTCAATTATATCTATAGGCTTCCACACTCAGAGCTTTTGATAATAATCTTGCTATCATGTCTTCCTGATTCTAAATCAGAACTGCGTAACACGGTTGCGCCGCTTTTAACACCCCCCTATTCATGTACTTTGGTGCAATTAAAGGAGTTCCATGGAGAGGCGTGTTGTAACACTAATCACGAGTGATCGATTCCACCTTTCTACACCTTAATTGACAACATGGAAGCCAAACCAATGGTCATTTTTTGAGTAATCCTTTTGTTAGAAACAAGCGCTGTTAAGAACTGTAAGGTATACAGGTCATGATAATGTACATATCGTGTGCAGTAATGAGCGCTAAACCGTGTATACTGCTCAAGTGGTCTGTAGGAAAGGCGCGGCTTATATTGGATTCTACGCGTTGGGCCGAAATGACAACAAAAGACATGATACAACTACTAAGAATCAATATAATACACACAATACACAAAACACACAAAAAACATATAATGAGAAATATACACTTTGTCATTTTTTGAGTTACCCTAATTCATTTTGTAACTCAAAAAATTATAAACACACGGAAATATACAATGAGAAATGCATTCAGAAAGACGAGTTATTCCCGACTTTCGGTGGGATTGGGTTCAGTCCCAGCTTATGTCCCAGATACATGTAACGACTTTTGATGTCATCAATATTCGTATAGCATCCCTAAAAACATTAGAGATATGATCTTTAAAAGATAGGGATTCAAACAGTTGCTCAAACTCAGACAGGCAGTGGAAAAAACAATGTCTTTACCAACGCAGAGAGAATAGATTTAATTACGGGAAAACAGTATTAGTTTTCAATGCGCAAAATAGCCATTATAGTCAATAAGAGCTGCAAGCAGGTTCCACGGTCACCAGCTGCACTGATGAGACTTTGCGGGTCGAAACTGTGTGGACACCTGTCTGCAGCTATCATTAGTTTTGTTTTAGGCTGTAACATTATTTATTTAGATAATTAGACGTTTATTGTGTATTTTGCGTTTTGCGTCGCTTACTGCGCATTTTCCGCCTCTTAGTGGTGTGTGGCCGATAGCAAAATGACGTCACCACCCGCGCGGGCTTTATCTGTGACGTCGGTCAGGTCAGCTCCTTATAATGATGGAGCTACACCAATCGTGTCAGTCAAACTGATGATGACATAAGTTTTTGTCGAAACGTCTTATTTTAACATGACAGTGTTAATAACAATATGGGCCAGTCTCTTTATACTTAGACTGGTTAAATTTTGAATCATGGGCTTGCAACGCATGGCTTCTGACGAACTGTGTTTTACCTGGAGATGACGTTCACCATCCATGTTCTCAATTTGGGTTCGCGAATGCGCACATCGTCGGTTGTTCAACGTGAGCATGTCGCCAGGCTCCATACGAAACACCACCTTTATAAGGATGCGATTAAACCTCTTTCAATACTCAAGCATTAAAACATTAAATGCTTTTCGGGTTTAATATTTCCCAGAATGTTAATTCATTGAATCTTGTAAATCAGTAAAACTGCGACAGATATTTGCGGCTTAGTAAGGTTAGAGAATTCTGGCACCTGAGTTTCCTCACGATCGAGTATCTCACAAAACTTCTTGCTTGCCTTGAAATATCGCATGACATCTTTTTCCCTGACTCGAATGGCGGAAGATAGATCGAGGCTCCAGTTTACACCAACAATCTAGACATACAGACAATATGCCTGTCAATAAATCAAAACAAAACAATAATTGAATGAAAAACATATTAAACGCCAGATTGAGACAAAATACAAGTGTTGATCTTCATATACCACTGACCTTGCCGAAGTAATCAAGGTTAATGTGGCATTTTTGATGTTCTTGGTGGTTGGGGTGTAAAATGGTGTAATTGATTGTGTCCCATGAGCCCGGGACTTCTGTTAGAGTCTTGAAATCTTCCGGTGACTCTTTTCGCAATGTTTCAGCAGCCATAAAGAAGTCGGTGAGCTTTGATTTTCCTCCTCTGATGTGTTCGTCGAAACTTGAAATAATCATACATGAGTAACTACGTAACACGAATCTCAGTGAGCATTTGCTGATGTTTTCCATCTTATGAAGCATAAAGACAAGCAAATGCTTTTTAAATTTGAGAGCTGCAGACAGGGTGTATACACGCACTGTTTCGACCTGTTAGGTCTCATCAGTGCAGCTGTTAAAGTGATGGCACTATGCTAGCTGGTAGACTAGCAGGCACACAGATTTCCACTTTGTGGTACCTTTCGGTCAATCGTCGATATGTTGGGTACTTTTTAAAATTTGCAGTAAATATTTGCTGGGTTTACGCACAGGCATTGATAACTAAATTTAGTGCTGCATTAATAATATTCAGTTATTCGAAACGTATACTCTACTTGAGATGATTAATAGCATATTAGTGTTGGCTTTCCTATTAAAAGTAATCATCTCCAAGTATTTTGCACCCAAATAATATTGAGTTTATAATGAGTACACAGGACAAATATACGCAATGTATGGCTAGGTTTGGCTCTAAAAAAATTGCATGTTTTTTACCTGAGACAATGCAAAACCAAGCCACCTATTGGCACTTCGTATGTTGGTTGATCCATGTGAAAAGGCAAACGGACGTCGTTGTTATTTCCATGACCCTCGTCACTAAAATCCAAGTCGAACATCTGTAAAAAATAGGCGTATCAAATTTGGTGAAAGCGTTCCTTTGCCTCAGCCTGTAGGTTAGCATGTGATGAAGAATTGAATTTAAACAGTCTTAGGAACGTAAGTTTTAAAGATGCCAGCTTTATACCTTGCCATAACTTGTCTCCAGCAATGTCCCTGCCATCATTCTCGAAACCTGCAAGATATAAGACAACGTTAAAATCCCCATAATATGTCGATCCATTTTATGCTCTGCAGGTAGCAAGTTGTCATACACTTACTTCCATGACCAAGTTTTCTTTGATAGGAGCGTTTTTAACAAGGCAATATCCCTGTATCATCACGTGCTCCAACCACCTATGTACAAATAAAAAGGGTCTAAAGGTGAATGCTTTAGAGAGTCGTATAATAATTTTATCACATAGCAGTTGTCACACAGAATAAGCGTTTAATGGGAATTGCTCTTCTGGCACTTGAGTTTCGAAAGTGTTTATAGAAACCGACGTTTCGTCTACCATCCGGCGAGACTTCCTCAGGGTTATGTCACACGATAACGCATCAAGCGCATAAACACTAAAAACGTAAGAAAAACACAAGAAAAAGGGAATCGCGAAGTGGCACCGCTAAACGATGTTTTCTTCTTGGCAAAATGTTTTTGAATCGTCCATTAAAGTTGATTTATGGAGTAGGGATAATATATCCGCAGCCCGACCATGAATTATGTAAAAATAACCATTCTGCCTCACTTAAAAGTAGTTCGATCCGGATCATCTAAAATATCCTGATATTCCACAGTGGGTAATATCAGGTTTCCAGCCGCAATTCCATTCTTGCTGATGACGTCACGTTTATTGATGACGTCATCCAAGCACTGATCGCAGTAACACCTCTCTCGAAGCCATTGCGACTGTTGCCAACACACGTGACCTTCCACGATTTCACCTTCGATTTCTATGGCAACCCCAGCGCCTTCATAAGAACAGAGAGAAAATATCATGTAAAGTTTATGTTTATAATTAACAAAGAGGAGTGTGTTTGTGCAAAACAGTGAAATAAATCGAAGGAAATTGTTTTGCGACCACGAAAAATCTAATTTCGACATTCATGTGACAACAAAGCATGATTTTCATTTTTACGGTAATTTTGTTGTTCGAGCGAGTTTTTGCAGTCTGCACAGACCGTGCAGTCGAGAATTGCTGAAACGCACTCTTCCTGCGTCATTGGCAGATAATATTACCACAAGGAGATTTAACAGTTCAACTCAGGTGATGAGCGATGGGAAATAGTTCTAAACTCATGATTGCACGAACGTTCTGAACAATCAGCGAAAAGTAACGTACCTATATTCACTGTGAAATATTTTGTTTCTATGTCACATTTTTTAAGGTTTTCATCGAATAAATTATATTTGGGAGCTCATGTGTTTGATGTTCAGTATCTTCTGATCATCATTTGAATGTTGTGAGATAGGACCAACCTTTTTCGTCCACGCCTTTTTTTTTTGCTGTGAGTACATCCGGAAAAGCGGGAGTGTCAACCAGGTAGGTTCCCTTGTACTTCGGTCGACAAGCCTTACATCCGCAATAAAATCGGAGCCACTTCACATGAAATCTAAACAACAAAATCCCTTTCGAAGATACGATTTACAAAAAAATGTGCCACGATAATGGAGTGTTTTATGTTAAATTTGATCAAGAAAAACTATGATAAAAATGCGAATCACTTTTTTAGCAGAACATTTTGTCCGCAAGACAGCTTTTGAAACTGCACTCCAAATTTATGTTAAGATTCATCTAATGCAATAAATTTATTGCACCTTATACACACGCAGCGTTTAAAACCTTGTACCTGCTTCTATGTCCATCGTTCCATTCTATATTGACTATCTCCTTATCTTCGTTTGGGTTTGCCGAAACAATTGTAAACTGCATTGCTGTAGCTTAAAGCCTCTAAAAATTCCTACTGGCACTGTGCCAGCAAATCACTATTTGCTATTTTGCCAAAGCTTGACCCTACCCGAGAATTTTTTGACAAAAAAAGGCAAATATAAATTTAAAAACAAACTTAAAGACTGCCACATTTGTTGTTCATAGCAACTTGCTTTAACTTCAGGTGGAGCATCATGCTTACGAAGTGTGATTTATATTCAATCTTGTGCTATACCTTACTTTAGAGTTTATTGCCTGTTTTAAAGGTCAATGTTGCCCAGGAAAAAAATACCGGGCTTTCTGCTACCTTCTTCTGTAATATAATATCAGTCGTTCCTTCTGATTAATATATGTTTATTCCTTTCATTGATCTTCGAAAATCCAGTCATTTATGCCTTACAAAGTTAGCATTGCCTAAAATCTCGTTGTGTCGATAAGAATGACGAATCACCAGACTGCAAACAAAGGCAGCCCAGAGCAGAAAAAACAATTTACGCTCTAACAGGCTGGTATTTAACAGTCCACATCGGAGAAAAGTTTTGATAAACTCACTTATGCATTAAACATATTACACTTAGCGTTTGGCTCAGCTCTAACAACAAAAGATTGTGACGACTTGATTTACAAAACTTGTGCTACGACATAAATAATGGAATCAAAACAATAACCCCATATTGCTTTTCTCAGAAATTTTTGCTTTATAAATGTCACGCTTAATGTTGACAACCTGCTGCAGTGCTCGTCATTCCACTTGATCTCCACCACACGATCGTCGCAACTTGACTTATCGCAAAAACTGGATTTAGGAAAGTCTGTTGTCTCACAAACAAACAATTTATCTATCAAGTGATATAAATATGTTGAAGTTTTTTTTCACCGTTTGGTTGATTTAATTATGGCAAAAAACCTCAGGTAATCAGTTAAAATCTTGTTTTGACATGTTTCCCCAAAAGGGTAGTCTAGTATCTCAACCTTAATTGTGAAAGAGCGATTTTTGTGTAATGAAGTTTTGGCTCTAAGTGCAAACCGCAAAATTGCGCTGACGAGGCAACCTTCGCTCGTTCAACTGTGAAATTTCGCGAGAAGCTTGAAATGAGCACCTGCAGGTTTTTTGTGAATTTTACTTTTCGAACCTGTTGCAAAGCTGACATCTGCGCCTGACAGCCGTTGTTTAAATGTTTTGCATGGCAGTCTTTGTATTACTCAAACTTCCCAGTCTGATTTAGGTTTAAGGAGGCATACTTGGTTCTCGACTGAGGTTATTTGTATACCTTGTGATTGCATCGAATTTCGTGGTATCGAATAGAATGACAAAACACCAGACTGCAAACACAGGCAGCCCAGAGCAGAAAAAAGAATTTACGCTCTAACAGGCTGGTATTTAACAGCCCACATGGGAGAAAAGGTTTTGATGGACTCACTCATGCAGTGAACATATTACCTCAGCGTTCGGCTTAGCTCCAGTAACAAAACATTGTGATGTTTTTCACCCACGAAATTATAAATTTATTTGTGCATACACACAAGCAACACTCGGTAGCTGACCAAACTAACTTGATTTCTGCCACATTTCAAAATGTGTTCGCAACGTTCATGACATGCCAGAGAATGAAGTAGATACAACGATGGTTGGTGCATTAATACGTTGTGCAACGGAAACTTTTCAAATTTCAATGTTAAGATCATTTACACGTGGTCGCATGCGATCAACATTACAAGTTACATGTCATATATATACAACAACAAAAACTCCACAAAAAGTTTTTGAAGAAGTTTTTTTTATGTGCAAGGCATGCAGTGTTAGTGCACACTACAACAACAGCACTATAGTCAAACCTCAGACACGCGTATGCTGCGTCCAAAACATCGCGAAACATTATCAACTGAACTACTTGCAGCAAACAACACTACACATCAGTTGTCAAACAAAAGATACACAAATAAAATCAACCACGCTCAAAACGACGAGTTGTTTCCAACTTTAGGGGGAGTTGGGTTCAAACCCAGCTTATTTCCCAGATATACGTAACGACTCTTGACGTCATCAATGTTGCCATATGCACCCTGTAATATAAAACGCTTATGAAAATTTGCAACAAATTGGCTACTGCGTTTATGAAAACCTTTTTTTTTTTTTTATCGCTGGTAAAAACAAGGTCGGGCGTTGAAAAAGTTGCTGCCATACGTTACGTAAATACCGATTCCTCGCCAACTCAGACAGCAAGGTATGTCGGCAGGATAAATTAATGAAGAAAAGAATTTGAACGAATTGACGAGTTTTTATGATTTTTAAGTTTATTGCACGTAAGGTTAAAGATATTCCAACCTGCAAATGACGTACACCATCTGTATTCTCAATTAGGGTTCGCGAATGAGCACATCGCCGGTTGTTCACCGTGAGCACGTCACCAGCCTCCAAACGAAACATCACCTTTATAAGAATGCGATTACAAGGGCTGTAGACTTACGGGAAAAAGGTTCCTGCACCTGATTTTCCTCACGATCGAGAATCTCACTGAACTTTTTGCGTGCCTTCAAATATCGCTCGACGTCTTTTTCTCGAATTCGAATCGGGGAAGCCATGTCCGGATCCCAGTTAATTCCAACGATCTGGAAACACATACAATTAATAAAGACCGCATTTTTGTTCTAAATGGTGTGAGCTATTATAGATTACGACCAAACACAAAGTGTTGATTCCATGGCATGTGACTCTTACCTTGCCAAAATAATCAAGGTTGATGTGACATTTTTGATGTTCCTGATGGGCCGGGTGCTCTAGGGCGTAGTTGATTGTGTCCCATGACCCCGGAACTTCAGTGAGAGTCTTAAAGTCTTCCGGTGACTCTTTTCGCAATGATTCGGCGGCCACAAAGAAATCGGTAAGTTTGGATTTGCCTCCCCTAAGGTGTTCATCAAACCTTCAAAGAAAATTAGATGCAGCTAGTTGCATTAGCAAACACATTTCAAATGAGCGGGGAAATGTGTTTGCTAATGCAACTAGCTGCATCTACTTAGCGTTGTAGTTTATTCTTTGGTGCGGGCATTTTCTCTTTTGACCTCATTACCTAAGACAATGTAAAACCAAGATGCCAGCTGGTATTTCATAGGTTGGTTGGTCCATGTGGAAAGGTAAACGGAAATTGTTGTTATTTCCATGCGAATTGAAGCTAAAATCCAAGTTGAAGAGCTTTGAAACAAACAAGATGCACTCATTTAGTTACAAGGCCAGTTGTAGTTGATCGTATGATTGGTTTGCATGAGATAAAATTGAAACTGCAAAGGAAAACACACCTCGCCATAGCACGTATCCTGCAGCGTCCCAGCCATTAATCTTGTTATCTGCCAAAAAAAAAACTGTTATCATCCTATTTTATTTGAAATTAGAGAAATTGAAAGAAATTTACCTCAACCACAAGGTTTTTTTTGGTGGGAGCGTTCTTAACTAAGCAATATCCTTGTAGGATCACGTGTTCCAACCACCTAATAATGAAAAGACATCAATTCCACAAATTTATGTTTACTATGGAATGAATTCTGAAAAACATCAGGTTTCAATTTATAGAAATGTCAAAGCGGCGAAAAAGTATGTGTTTGTCGTGCATACTACGATCTTTGTTGTTGACGTTGTCAGACATGCATTACTGGCATACTTGTATCCTCTTTTATCAAAGGAGCCCCATGAAAAAGTTATTATTTTTTACGCCTTACTTGAATACAGTACGTTCCGGGTCATCTAAAATATCCTGATATTCCACAGTGGGTAATATTAGGTTTCCAGCCGCAATTCCATTCGTACTGATAACGTCACGTTTATTGATGATGTCATCCAAGCACTGATCGCAGTAACACCTCTCTCGAAGCCACTGTGACTGTTGCCAACACACGTGACCTTCCACGATTTCACCTTCGATTTCTATGGCAACTCCGTCACCTGATGAACAGTAATTCGCCTTTTTTTATTTTGTTGCACATTTGTGTACACAATTTCGTAGTTCAAACTATGCTTTGTATGCATATTACTCATGTAGAGCTGCAGTATTGGAGTATTATACAAATCAGCACTCAAACCTTTTTCGTCCACGTCTATTTTTTTTGCTGTGAGTACATCCGGAAAAGCGGGAGTGTCAACCAGGTAGGTTCCCTTGTACTTCGGCCGACAAGCCTTACATCCGCAATAAAATCGAAGCCACTTCACATGAAATCTATAGATCGAATTCAATATCAACGACTTAATTTACAAACATGTGCTACAAGATAAGTATTGGAATCAAATCTATAACTCCCAAATTGCCTTTTTAAGAAATTTTTGCATTACAAATTTCACGTTTGAAGTTGACTACCTGCTGCAGTGCGCGTCATTCCAATTGATCTCCACCACACGATCGTCGCAACTTGACTTGGCTGAAACTATTTTATACGACATTTCTTTTAACGTATCACAATTTATCGCAAAAACTGAGCTAAGGAAACTCTGTTGTCTCACAAACAAACAATTTTTATCAGAAGATGTAAATCTATTGATGTCTTTTCTCACCGTTTGGCTGATTTTATTATGGCAAGAAAATCTTATTTCTTGGGTAAAATTCTGAACATACCATTATTGACCTCAGGTAATCAGCTACACTCTTGTTTTGACATGTTGCCTCAAAGGGTAGTCTACGCAATCTCGCACCACGAAAAGTATGGCAATCTTGATTTGTGAACAAAGCGATTTTTGTGCGAAAAAGTTTTGAGCTCTGACAATAAAGAACAATAAAATTGCGCTGACGAGGCAACCTTAACTCGTTCAACTGTAAAATTCCGCGACAAGCTTGAAATAAGTACGTACAGGTTCTTTGTGAATTTAACTTTTCAAACCTGTTGCGAAGTAAACCCCGTAATAAATTAGGTATTATTTTATTAAAAGTTGTCGTTTTACCAATGCCTTAAACAAGGTTTACTGGTCTTGCAGCCAATGCTTTGCAGCAAAGCTGGATCGACGATAAGTATAATTTTATGTATGCTAAAAATCTCTCTATTATGTAACCACATTTTTATTTTAAGCACTGGTTTGCCAGCCAACAACACAAGCGCTCTTTCCCAACAACTGCCCATGCAACGATGAATTACTACCAAACTAAATTATAAATCAGTTCCTGTATCCTGTTTCCGATGTGAACGATTAAATGCTAGTTCATGTGACAGCGTAAATTGTTTCCTCTTCTCTTGACTGCCTGCGTTGCAGTTGGTTATTCTAGTCTGACTACTATCGCTTGACAAGTGCACGGTGCACTGCAAGGACCGGGGTATGGAAAATCTATTATACTTTATTGGTTGCCACGTAAATTGCTTTTGTAAATGGGATTGAAGTTAATACTGCCTGCCTTTTATCTTCATATTAACAATTGGTAAAAATGAAATTGAATATACAAATTGGAAGATTGATTAGTTCGAAACCAAAAGAAAGAAGATTGCCAAATTCTAGCCCCAAGGCTCAGGCTTTATAAATGTCCAGAACCCTAAACTCTAAAGTGAGGTTCACCTAGAAACTCCATGCCTAAACTAAACACTACATATTGCGGCATACGCTGCACGCCCGACAGCAATTGTTTAAATGTTTCACATGGCAGTCTTCGTGTTACTCAAACTTCCCAGTCTGATTTACGTTTAAGGAGGCATACTTGGTTCTCGACTGGGGTTATTTGTATGCCTTGTGATTGCATCGAATCTCCTGGTATCGAATAGAATGACAAAACACCAGACTGCAAACACAGGCAGGCCAGGCCAGAAAAACGATGCACGCTGTAACGTGCGCTGGTATTAACAGTTCGCATGGGAGAAAGGGTTTTGCTGAACTCACTCATGCATTGAACATCTTACACTCAGGGTTCCGCTCTGCCGTAGTTGCACATACATACATTCTGTAGAAGTCTAGCTTTGTTTGATTTCCGCCACATTTTAATAAGTGTTTACTTTATTCCAGACTACAAGATAACAAGGGTTAGTGCATTAATACGTTGTGAAATGGAAACAAGCAATTTGCTCAGAGGTAAGGTTTAGTATGACAACAGTTAGAGTCACGCGTTCGGAATTAAAGAGGACAGAGGTAATATTATCAAACTCCCTGGTTAAGATCATGCACGTCTTGTCGTATGCGACCAATAACACAAGTAATGAGGTATATTTACAACAACAAAATCCTATGGTTGTTTTTGAAGAAATTGTTAGTATCATCTTTTCATTTACAAACATACAGGAGACACCCAGTGCTAGTGCATGCCACTAGCACACCAGTTGTAGTCAAAGCAACAAACAGCAGTATACGGGATCACGCACACCTGAAACATGCGTATGTTGCGCCCAAAACATCACGAAACATTATCAACTGAACTACTTATAGCAAACAACATTACACATCAGTTGACAAATAAAAGATACACAATCAAAATCAACCACGCTCAAAACGACGAGTTGTTTCCAACTTTAGGGGGCGTTGGGTTCAAACCCAGCTTATTTCCCAGATATACGTAACGACTCTTGACGTCATCAATGTTGCCATATGTACCCTGTAAAACAGTACACTTTAAAACAATTTGCAACAAATTGGTAATCACTTTAATAAAAACTCAAGGAGTTTTATAATTTCCAAGTTTATTGTTTGTAAGTTGAGGAGCTTCCAACCTGCAAGTGACGTACACCGTCTGTGTTCTCAATTAGGGTTCGCGCATGCGCACATCGCCGGTTGTTCACCGTGAGCACGTCACCAGCCTCCAAACGAAACACCACCTTTATACGGATGCGATTACAAGTGCTGTAGATTTACAGGTAAAAAGGTTCCTGCACCTGATTTTCCTCACGATCGAGAATCTCACTGAACTTTTTGCGCGCCTTTAAATATCGCTCGACGTCTTTCTCTCGAATTCGAATCGGAGAAGCCATGTCCGGATCCCAGTTAATTCCGACGATCTGGAAACACATGCAATTAACAAAGATGTTCCATTTATTGCAAATGGTGTGAGCGGTTATAGATTACGACCAAACACAAAGTGTTGATTCCATGGCATGTGACACTTACCTTGCCAAAATAATCAAGGTTGATGTGACATTTTTGATGTTCCTGATGGGCCGGGTGGTCTAGGCCGTAGTTGATGGTGTCCCATGATCCCGGAACTTCTGTGAGAGTCTTAAAGTCTTCCGGTGACTCTTTTCGCAATGCTTCGGCGGCCACAAAGAAATCGGTAAGTTTTGATTTGCCTCCTCTAAGGTGTTCATCAAACCTTCGAAGAAAATTAGATGCATCTAGTTGCATTAACAAACACATTTCGTCGCCTTTTTGGAATGTACAGCAACTAATTGAAATATCGTTGTGGTTTATACATTAAAACAATCACTGTCAAGAATGTACTATGCAGAAAATTGAGCATTTTAGTGGTGGGATTTTTCTCTTTTGAACCTATTACCTAAGACAATGTAAAATCAAGATGCCCGGTGGTATTTCATAGGTGGGTTCATCCATGTGGAAAGGTAGACGGAAGTTGTTGTTATTTCCATGCGACTTGAAGCTAAAATCCAAGTTAAAGACCTTCAAAACAAACGAGGTGTATACAAGGTTAGTTACAGGGCCTGCTACAGTTGATCGTATGGGATTGCATGAGTTAAAATAAACAATGTGAATCCATTCTAAAGAAAAACACACCTCGCCATAGCATGTCTCCTGCAACGTCCCAACCATTAATCTCATTATCTGCCAAAAAAAGAAAGCGTTGTAATCTTATTTAATTTGAAACTTGTGAAATTGGGAGAAATTTACCTCAGCCGAAAGGTTTTTTTTGGTGGGAGCGTTCTTCACTACGCAATATCCCTGTAGGATCACGTGTTCCAACCACCTGACAGTGAAAAGACATATATTTCGATATATGAAATCAATTCTAAAAAACATCTGATTTCAATTTGTAGTTCAGGTTTTTAAAATGCCGAAAGAGTATAAGATTGTGGTGCATACTACGATCGTTTTGTTGACACTGCCAAGAAAATTGATGCTATGTATATTTTTTGCGCCTTACTTGAATACAGTACGTTCCGGGTCATCTAAAATATCCTGATATTCCACAGTGGGTAATATCAGGTTTCCAGCCGCAATTCCATTCGTACTGATGACGTCACGTTTATTGATGATGTCATCTAGGCACTTATCGCAGTAACACCTCTCTCGAAGCCATTGCGACTGTTGCCAACACACGTGACCTTCCACGATTTCACCTTCGATTTCTATGGCAACTCCGTCACCTGATGAAAAGTAATTCGCCTTTTTTTATTTTGTTGCACATTTGTGTACACAATTTCGTAGTTCAAACTATGCTTTGTATGCATATTACTCATGCAGAGCTGCAGTATTGGAGTATTATACAAATCAGCACTCAAACCTTTTTCGTCCACGTCTATTTTTTTTGCTGTGAGTACATCCGGAAAAGCGGGAGTGTCAACCAGGTAGGTTCCCTTGTACTTCGGCCGACAAGCCTTACATCCGCAATAAAATCGAAGCCACTTCACATGGAATTTATAGAACGAATTCAATATCAACGACTTAATTTACAAACATGTGCTACGAGATAAGTAATGGAATCAAATCTATAACTCCAAATTGCCTTTTTTTGAAATTTTTGCATTACAAATGTCACGCTTAAAGTTAACTACCTGCTACAGTGCCCGTCATTCCACTTGATCTCCACCACACGATCGTCGCAACTTGACTTGGCTGAAACTATTTTATACGACATTTGTTTTAACGTATCACAATTTATCGTAAAATCTGGATTTGGAAAACTCTGTTGTCTCACAAACATAAATGTTTATCAGAAGATATAAATCTATTGAAGTCTTTTTCACCGTTTGGCTGATTTTATTATGGCAAGAAAACCTTATTTCTTGGGTAAAATTCTGAACATACCATTATTGACCTCAGGTAATCAGCTACCCTCTTGTTTTGACATGTTTCCTTAAAGGGTAGTCTACGCAATCTCGCACCACTAAAAGTATGGCAATCTTGATTTGTGAACAAAGCGATTTTTGTGCAAAGACGTTTTGAACTCTGACAATACATAACAATAAAATTGCGCTGAAGAGGGAACCTTCACTCGTTCAACTGCAAAATTCCGCGACCAGCTTGAAATAAGTACTTACAGGCTCTCAATGAGTTTAACTTTTTAAACCTGTTGTTAAGTAAACCCCGTAATAATTTAGATGACAAAAGTTTTTGTCGAAACGTCTTTAACATGACAGTGTTAATAGCAATATGGGCCAGTCTATTTATACTCAGCAATTTAGATATATTTTATTAAAAATTGTCGATTTACCAGTACCTTAAACAAGGCCAATGCTTTGCAGCAAAGCTGGATCGACGATAAGTGTCATTTTGTGTATGCTAAAAATCTCTCTATTATGTAACCACATTTTTATTTTAAGCACTGGTTTGCCAGCCAACAACACAAGCGCTCTTTCCCAACAACTGCCCATGCAACGATGAATTATTACCAAACTAAATTATAAATCAGTTCCTGTATCCTGTTTCCCATATGACGGTTAAATGCTAGTTCATGTGACAGCGTAAATTGTTTCCTCTTCTCTTGACTGCCTGCGCTATTCTAGTCTGACGACTATCGTTTGACAAGTGCATTTTGCGGCGTACGTTGCAGCACGCCCGATATCGAATCTCGTGGTATCGAACAGAATGACAAAATACCGGACTGCAAACAAGGGCAGCCCAGAGCAGAAAAAACAATGTACGCTGTAACATATGCTGGTATTAACAGTTCGCATAGGAGAAAAGGTTTTGATGGACTCACTCATGCTCTGAACATATTACACTTAGCGTTCGACTCGGCTCCAATTACACATACATACATTCTTTAGCTGTCTAGGTTCGTTTGATTTCCGCCACATTTTAAAATGTGTTTACTGTATTCCAGAGAACAAGATAACAAGGATGTGTGCATTAATACGTTGTGAGATGGAAACAAGCAATTTGCTCAGAAATAAGGTTTGGTATGACAAAAGTTAGAGTTACGCCTTCTGACTTAAAGACGGCAGAGGTAATATTATTAAACTCCCTGGTTAAGATCATTCACGTCTAGCCGTATGTGACCAACAACACCAGTAATGCGGTATATTTACAACAACAAAATCCTATGGTTGTTTTATGAAGAAATTGTTAGTATCATTTTTTCATTTACAAACATACAGAAGATACCCAGTGTTAGTGCATGCCACAAGCACACACACAAGTTGTCGTCAAAGCAACAAACTGCAGTATACGGGATCACGTAAACCTAAAACACGCGTATGCTTCGTCCAAAACATCGCGAAACATTATCAACTGAACTACTTGCAGCAAACAACACTACACATCAGTTGTCAAACAAAAGATACACAAACCAAATCAACCACACTCAAAACGACGAGTTGTTTCCAACTTTAGGGGGCGTTGGGTTCAAACCCAGCTTATTTCCCAGATATACGTAACGACTCTTGACGTCATCAATGTTGCCATATGAACCCTGTAATATAAAACGCTTATGAAAATTTGCAACAAATTGGCTACTGCGTTTATGAAAACCTTTTTTTTTTTTTTTATCGCTGGTAAATACAAGGTCGGGCGTTGAAAAAGTTGCTGCCATACGTTACGTAAATACCGATTCCTCGCCAACTCAGACAGCAAGGTATGTCGGCAGGATAAATTAATGAAGAAAAGAATTTGAACGAATTGAGGAGTTTTTATGTTTTTTTTTAAGTTTATTACACGTAAGGTTAAAGATATTCCAACCTGCAAGTGACGTACACCATCTGTATTCTCAATTAGGGTTCGCGAATGAGCACATCGCCGGTTGTTTACCGTGAGCACGTCACCCGCCTCCAAACGAAACACCACCTTTATGAGAATACGATTACAAGTGCTGTAGATTTACGGGTAATAAGGTTCCTGCACCTGATTTTCCTCACGATCGAGTATCTCACTGAACTTTTTGCGCGCCTTTAAATATCGCTCGACGTCTTTTTCTCGAATTCGAATCGGGGAAGCCATGTCCGGATCCCAGTTAATTCCGACGATCTGGAATCACATACAATTAATAAAGACAGCATTCTTGTTCTAAATGGCGTGAGTGGTTATAGATTACGACCAAACACAAAGTGTTGATTCCATGGCATGTGACACTTACCTTGCCAAAATAATCAAGGTTGATGTGACATTTTTGATGTTCCTGATGGGCCGGGTGCTTTAGGGCGTAGTTGATTGTGTCCCATGACCCCGGAACTTCAGTGAGAGTCTTAAAGTCTTCTGGTGACTCTTTTCGCAATGATTCCGCGGCCACAAAGAAATCGGTAAGTTTTGATTTGCCTCCCCTAAGGTGTTCATCAAACCTTCAAAGAAAATTAGATGCAGCTAGTTGCATTAGCAAACACATTTCCCCGCTCATTTGAAATGTGTTTGCTAATGCAACTAGCTGCATCTACTTAGCGTTGTAGTTTATTCTTTGGTGCGGGCACTTTCTCTTTTGACCTCATTACCTAAGACAATGTAAAACCAAGATGCCAGCTGGTATTTCATAGGTTGGTTGGTCCATGTGGAAAGGTAGACGAAAATTGTTGTTATTTCCATGCGAATTGAAGCTAAAATCCAAGTTGAAGAGCTTTGAAACAAACAAGATGCACTCATTTAGTTACATGGCCAGTTGTAGTTGATCGTATGATTGTTTTGCATGAGATAAAATTGAAACTGCAAAGGAAAACACACCTCGCCATAGCACGTATCCTGCAGCGTCCCAGCCATTAATCTTGTTATCTGCCAAAAAAGAAACTGTTATCATCCTATTTTTTTTGAAATTAGAGAATTAGAAAGAAATTTACCTCAACCACAAGGTTTTTTTTGGTAGGAGCGTTCTTAACTAAGCAATATCCTTGTAGGATCACGTGTTCCAACCACCTAATAATGAAAAGACATCAATTCCACAAATTTATGTTTACTATGGAATGAATTCTGAAAAACATCAGGTTTCAATTTATAGAAATGTCAAAGCGGCGAAAAAGTATTTGTGTTTGTTGTGCATACTACGATCTTTGTTGTTGACGTTGTCAGACATGCATTACTGGCATACTTGTATCCTCTTTTATCAAACGAGCCCCATGAAAAAGTTAATATTTTTTACGCCTTACTTGAATACAGTACGTTCCGGGTCATCTAAAATATCCTGATATTCCACAGTGGGTAATATTAGGTTTCCAGCCGCAATTCCATTCGTACTGATGACGTCACGTTTATTGATGATGTCATCCAAGCACTGATCGCAGTAACACCTCTCTCGAAGCCACTGTGACTGTTGCCAACACACGTGACCTTCCACGATTTCACCTTCGATTTCTATGGCAACTCCGTCACCTGATGAAAAGTAATTCGCCTTTTTTTATTTTGTTGCACATTGGTGTACACAATTTCGTAGTTCAAACTATGCTTTATATGCATATTACTCATGTAGAGCTGCAGTATTGGAGTATTATACAAATCAGCACTCAAACCTTTTTCGTCCACGTCTATTTTTTTTGCTGTGAGTACATCCGGAAAAGCGGGAGTGTCAACCAGGTAGGTTCCCTTGTACTTCGGCCGACAAGCCTTACATCCGCAATAAAATCGGAGCCACTTCACATGGAATCTATAGAACGAATTTAATATCAACAACTTGATTTACAAAAATGTGCTACGAGATAAGTATTGGAATCAAATCTATAACTCCCAAATTGCCTTTTAAAGAAATTTTTGCATTACAAATTTCGCGTTTGAAGTTGACTACCTGCTGCAGTGCGCGTCATTCCAATTGATCTCCACCACACGATCGTCGCAACTTGACTTGGCTGAAACTATTTTATGCGACATTTGTTTTAACGTATCACAATATACCGCAAAAACTGAGCTTAGGAAACTCTGTTGTCTCACAAACAAACAATTTCTATCAGAAGATGTAAATCTATTGATGTCTTTTCTCACCGTTTGGCTGATTTTATTCTGGCAAGAAAATCTTATTTCTTGGGTAAAATTCTGAACATACCATTATTGACCTCAGGTAATCAGCTACACTCTTGTTTTGACATGTTGCCTCAAAGGGTGGTCTACGCAAACTCGCACCACTAAAAGTATGGCAATCTTGATTTGTGAACAAAGCGATTTTTGTGCGAAGAAGTTTTGAGCTCTGACAGTAAAGAACAATAAAATTGCGCTGACGAGGCAACCTTCACTCGTTCAACTGTAAAATTCCGCGACCAGCTTGAAATAAGTACTTACAGGCTCTCTATGAGTTTAACTTTTCAAACCTGTTGTCAAGTAAACCCCGTAATAATTTAAATATATTTTCATTAAAAATTTTCGTTTTACCAATACCTTAAACAAGGCCAATGCTTTGCAGCAAAGCTGGTTCGACGATAAGTGTAATTTTATGTACGCTAAAAATCTCTCTATTATGTAACCACATTTTTATTTTAAGCACTGGTTTGCCAGCCAACAACACAAGCGCTCTTTCCCAACAACTGCCCATGCAACGATGAATTATTACCAAACTAAATTATAAATCAGTTCCTGTATCCTGTTTCCGATGTGAACGATTAAATGCTAGTTCATGTGACAGCGTAAATTGTTTCCTTTTCTCTTAACTGCCTGCGTTGCAGTTGGTTATTCTAGTCTGACTACTATGGCTTGACAAGTGCACGGTGCACTGCAAGGACCGGGGTATGGAAAATCTATTATACTTTATTGGTTGCCACGTAAATTGCTTTTGTAAATGGGATTGAAGTTAATACTGCCTGCCTTTTATCTTCATATTAACAATTGGTAAAAATGAAAATGAATATATAAATTGGAAGATTGATTAGTTCGAAACCAAAAGAAAGAAGATTGCCAAATTCTAGCCCCAAGGCTCAGGCTTTATAAAGGTCCAGAACCCTAAACTCTAAAGTGAGGTTCACCTACAAACTCCATGCCTAAACTAAACACTACATATTGCGGCATACGCTGCACGCCCGACAGCAATTGTTTAAATGTTTCACATGGCAGTCTTCGCGTTACTCAAACTTTCAAGTCTGATTTACGTTTAAGGAGGCATACTTGGTTCTCGACTGGGGTTATTTGTATACCTTGTGATTGCATCGAATCTCCTGGTATCGAATAGAATGACAAAACACCAGACTGCAAACACAGGCAGGCCAGGACAGAAAAACGATGCACGCTGTAACGTGCGCTGGTATTAACAGTTCGCATGGGAGAAAGGGTTTTGCTGAACTCACTTATGCATTGAACATCTTACACTCAGGGTTCCGCTCGGCCGTAGTTGCACATACATTCATTCTGTGGAAGTCTAGGTTCGTTTGATTTCCGCCACATTTCAAAATGTGTTTACTGTATTCCGGACTACAAGATAACAAGGGTTAGTGCATTAATACGTTGTGAAACGGAAACAAGCAATTTGCTCAGAGGTAAGATTTGTGTGATAACAGTTAGAGTCACGCGTTCGGAATTAAAGAGGACAGAGGTAATATTATCAAACTCCCTGGTTAAGATCATGCACGTCTTGTCGTATGCGACCAATAACACAAGTAATGAGGTATATTTACAACAACAAAATCCTATGGTTGTTTTTGAAGAAATTGTTAGTATCATCTTTTCATTTACAAACATACAGGAGATACCCAGTGCTAGTGCATGCCACTAGCACACCAGTTGTGGTCAAAGCAACAAACAGCAGTATACGGGATCACGCACACCTGAAACATGCGTATGTTGCGCCCAAAACATCACGAAACATTATCAACTGAACTACTTATAGCAAACAACATTACACATCAGTTGACAAATAAAAGATACACAATCAAAATCAACCACGCTCAAAACGACGAGTTGTTTCCAACTTTAGGGGGCGTTGGGTTCAAACCCAGCTTATTTCCCAGATATACGTAACGACTCTTGACGTCATCAATGTTGCCATATGTACCCTGTAAAACAGTACACTTTAAAACAATTTGCAACAAATTGGTAATCACTTTAATAAAAACTCAAGGAGTTTTATAATTTCTAAGTTTATTGTTTGTAAGTTGAGGAGCTTCCAACCTGCAAGTGACGTACACCGTCTGTGTTCTCAATTAGGGTTCGCGCATGCGCACATCGCCGGTTGTTCACCGTGAGCACGTCACCAGCCTCCAAACGAAACACCACCTTTATACGGATGCGATTACAAGTGCTGTAGATTTACAGGTAAAAAGGTTCCTGCACCTGATTTTCCTCACGATCCACTACCTCACTGAACTTTTTGCGCGCCTTTAAATATCGCTCGACGTCTTTCTCTCGAATTCGAATCGGAGAAGCCATGTCCGGATCCCAGTTAATTCCGACGATCTGGAAACACATGCAATTAACAAAGATGTTCCATTTATTGCAAATGGTGTGAGCGGTTATAGATTACGACCAAACACAAAGTGTTGATTCCATGGCATGTGACACTTACCTTGCCAAAATAATCAAGGTTGATGTGACATTTTTGATGTTCCTGATGGGCCGGGTGGTCTAGGCCGTAGTTGATGGTGTCCCATGATCCCGGAACTTCTGTGAGAGTCTTAAAGTCTTCCGGTGACTCTTTTCGCAATGCTTCGGCGGCCACAAAGAAATCGGTAAGTTTTGATTTGCCTCCCCTAAGGTGTTCATCAAACCTTCGAAGAAAATTAGATGCATCTAGTTGCATTAACAAACACATTTCGTCGCCTATTTGGAATGTACAGCAGCTAATTGAAATATCGTTGTGGTTTATACATTGAAACAATCAGTGTCAAGAATGTACTATGCAGAAAATTGAGCATTTTAGTGGTGGGATTTTTCTCTTTTGAACCTATTACCTAAGACAATGTAAAATCAAGATGCCAGGTGGTATTTCATAGGTGGGTTCATCCATGTGGAAAGGTAGACGGAAGTTGTTGTTATTTCCATGCGACTTGAAGCTAAAATCCAAGTTGAAGACCTTCAAAACAAACGAGGTGTATACGAGGTTAGTTACAGGGCCTGCTACAGTTGATCGTATGGGATTGCATGAGTTAAAATAAAAAATGTGAATCCATTCTAAAGAAAAACACACCTCGCCATAGCATGTCTCCTGCAACGTCCCAGCCATTAATCTCATTATCTGCCAAAAAAAGAAACCGTTGTAATCTTATTTAATTTGAAACTTGAAATTGGCAGAAATTTACCTCAGCCGAAAGGTTTTTTTTGGTGGGAGCGTTCTTCACTACGCAATATCCCTGTAGGATCACGTGTTCCAACCACCTGACAGTGAAAAGACATATATTTCGATATATGAAATCAATTCTGAAAAACATCTGATTTCAATTTGTAGTTCAGGTTTTGAAAATGGCGAAAGAGTATAAGATTGTGGTGCATACTACGATCGTTTTTTCCTACGTTTTTAGTGCTTTATGTGCGTGATGCTTTACTGTTGACATAACCCTGAAGAAGTCTCGCCGGATGGCAGACGAAACGTTGGTTTCCAATAAACACGTTAGAAACTAAGTGCCAGAAGAGCAATTCTGATTAATTACGATCGTTTTGTTGACACTGCCAAGAAAATTGATGCTATGTATATTTTTTGCGCCTTACTTGAATACAGTACGTTCCGGGTCATCTAAAATATCCTGATATTCCACAGTGGGTAATATTAGGTTTCCAGCCGCAATTCCATTCGTACTGATGACGTCACGTTTATTGATGATGTCATCTAGGCACTTATCGCAGTAACACCTCTCTCGAAGCCATTGCGACTGTTGCCAACACACGTGACCTTTCACGATTTCACCTTCGATTTCTATGGCAACTCCGTCACCTGATGAAAAGTAATTCGCCTTTTTTTATTTTGTTGCACATTTGTGTACACAATTTCGTAGTTCAAACTATGCTTTATATGCATATTACTCATGCAGAGCTGCAGTATTGGAGTATTATACAAATCAGCACTCAAACCTTTTTCGTCCACGTCTATTTTTTTTGCTGTGAGTACATCCGGAAAAGCGGGAGTGTCAACCAGGTAGGTTCCCTTGTACTTCGGTCGACAAGCCTTACATCCGCAATAAAATCGAAGCCACTTCACATGGAATCTATGGAACGAATTCAATATCAACAACTTGATTTACAAAAATGTGCTACGAGATAAGTAATGGAATCAAATCTATAACTCCAAATTGCCTTTTTTTGAAATTTTTGCATTACAAATGTCACGCTTAAAGTTAACTACCTGCTGCAGTGCGCGTCATTCCACTTGATCTCCACCACACGATCGTCGCAACTTGACTTGGCTGAAACTATTTTATACGACATTTGTTTTAACGTATCACAATTTATCGTAAAATCTGGATTTGGAAAACTCTGTTGTCTCACAAACATAAATGTTTATCAGAAGATATAAATCTATTGAAGTCTTTTTTCACCGTTTGGCTGATTTTATTATGGCAAGAAAACCTTATTTCTTGGGTAAAATTCTGAACATACCATTATTGACCTCAGGTAATCAGCTACACTCTTGTTTTGACATGTTTCCTTAAAGGGTAGTCTACGCAATCTCGCACCACTGAAAGTATGGCAATCTTGATTTGTGAACAAAGCGATTTTTGTGCAAAGACGTTTTGAACTCTGACAATACATAACAATAAAATTGCGCTGAAGAGGCAACCTTCATTCGTTCAACTGTAAAATTCCGCGACCAGCTTGAAATAAGTACTTACAGGCTCTCAATGAGTTTAACTTTTTAAACCTGTTGTTAAGTAAACCCCGTAATAATTTAGATATATTTTATTAAAAATTGTCGATTTACCAGTACCTTAAACAAGGCCAATGCTTTGCAGCAAAGCTGGATCGACGATAAGTGTCATTTTGTGTATGCTAAAAATCTCTCTATTATGTAACCACATTTTTATTTTAAGCACTGGTTTGCCAGCCAACAACACAAGCGCTCTTTCCCAACAACTGCCCATGCAACGATGAATTATTACCAAAGTAAATTATAAATCAGTTCCTGTATCCTGTTTCCCATATGACGGTTAAAAGCTAGTTCATGTGACAGCGTAAATTGTTTCCTCTTCTCTTGACTGCCTGCGCTACTCTAGTCTGACGACTATCGTTTGACAAGTGCATTTTGCGGCGTACGTTGCAGCACGCCCGATATCGAATCTCGTGGTATCGAACAGAATGACAAAATACCGGACTGCAAACAAAGGCAGCCCAGAGCAGAAAAAACAATGTACGCTGTAACATATGCTGGTATTAACAGTTCGCATGGGAGAAAAGGATTTGATGATCTCACTTATGCACTGAACATATTACACTTAGCGTTCGGCCCGGATCCAGTTGCATATACATGCATTCTGTAGCTGTCTAGGTTTGTTTGATTTCCGCCACATTTCAAAATGTGTTTACTGTATTCCAGAGAACAAGATAACAAGGGTTACTGCATTTATACGTTGTGAAATGGAAACAAGCAATTTGCTCAGAGGTAAGGTTTGGAAACTAAAATCCAAGTTGAAGACCTTCAAAACAAACGAGGTGTATACGAGGTTAGTTACAAGGCCTGCTACAGTTGATCGTATGGGATTGCTTGAGTTAAAATAAAAAATGCGAATCCATTCTAAAGAAAAACACACCTCGCCATAGCATGTCTCCTGCAACGTCCCAGCCATTAATCTCATTATCTGCCAAAAAAAGAAACCGTCGTAATCTTATTTAATTTGAAACTTGTGAAATTGGCAGAAATTTACCTCAGCCGAAAGTTTTTTTTTTTATGGGAGCGTTCTTCACCAAGCAATATCCCTGTAGGATCACGTGTTCCAACCACCTGACAGTGAAAAGACAGTTTTAAGTATTCCACATATATTTTGATATATGAAATCAATTCTGAAAAACATCTGGTTTCAATTTGTAGTTCAGGTTTTTAAAATGTCGAAAGAGTATAAGATTGTCGTGAATACTACGATCGTTTTGATGACACTGCCAGGAAAATTGATGCTATGTATATTTTTTGCGCCTTACTTGAATACAGTACTATCCGGGTCATCTAAAATATCCTGATATTCCACAGTGGGTAATATCAGGTTTCCGGCCGCAATTCCATTCGTACTGATGACGTCACGTTTATTGATGATGTCATCCAAGCACTGATCGCAGTAACACCTCTCTCGAAGCCACTGCGACTGTTGCCAACACACGTGACCTTCCACGATTTCACCTTCGATTTCTATGGCAACTCCGTCACCTGATAAAAAGCAATTCGTTTTTTTTATTTTGTTACACATTGCTGTAAAATTTCGTCGTTTAAACTATGCTTTATATGCATATTACTCATGCAGAGCTGCAGTATTGGAGTATTGTACAAATCAGCACTCAAACCTTTTTCGGCCACGTCTATTTTTTTTGCTTTGAGTACATTTGGAAAAGCGGGAGTGTCAACCAGGTAGGTTCCCTTGTACTTCGGCCGACAAGCCTTACATCCGCAATAAAATCGGAGCCACTTCACATGAAATCTAAATAACAAAGTCTGTTTCGTTTCGACGATACGATTTACAATAATGTATACCACGAGATAAGTAATGGGGTCAAATCTATAACTCCAAATTGCCTTTTTAGAAATTTTTGTATTACAAAAGTCTCGCTTAATGTTGACCACTTGCTGCAGTGCTCGTCATTCCACTTGATCTCCACCACACGATCGTCGCAACTTCACTTTTTTTTATACGACATTTGTTATTATTTTATACGACATTTGTTCTGTCGCAAAATTTTGTCGAAAAAGCCTGATATAACCAGTGGAAATATTGTTTTTCACCGTTAGGTTAATTTTATTATGGCAAGAACATCTTATTTCAGGGATAAAATTCTGAACTTACAAATATTGACCCCAGGAAATTAGTTTAAATCTGGTTTTGAAATGATCCTCAAAATGTAGTCTACTCTATTTTGCACCGCAAAAGTATGTTAATCTCCATTTTTGCGGTTTTTGTGCAAAGAAGTTTTGAGCTCTGATTGCAACAGCAAAATTGTGCTGACGAGGCATTGATGCGTTTACCTTCGCTCGTCAAACCGTGAAATTCCGCGCAGGGTCAAACCTGTTCCAAAGCAAACCCGTGTTGATCTATTTTCCGCGAAATTCTTCTTTTTAGCAATGCCTTAGACAAGGTTTATTGGCCTTGCAGCCAAGGCATTGCAGTTCGATAACTTTGGTTACCAAGTGGGGGCTTGCGCATTGGGGCGATCCTGCCTGTCATGTCATTGTATCTTAAACACTTCTATCTCAAAAAACAATTAACCATGGATTTAAAAAACTGTGTGTTTTGAAGAGAAAAGCCAAAGTGTTTCTAAGTAAACGTTTCGAACCTATGCTTGGTTCATCATCAGTACTACTAAAACTGTGTGTTATTTGACAAAACGCTTCATTGTCGTATGTGATTTTTAAATTTATGAACACAAAAATATCTCCAACACGTGACCACAATTTTATTTTTAGCTCTGGATTGCCAGCCACCAACTAAATCACCTTTTTCTTTGTAGCTACGCCCGACTGCTTTGGTTGAAGTGTTTCGCATGGCAGCCTCGTTGTTTTGCAACACCGCGTGTCATCTAAGGGGGCTTGCAACAGACATTGCAGTAGGCGGCGCTTCACTTTATTTTAAGTTCCAATTGTTAGTCGCAAAGTATGACTTCTCTCGATCATACATGATCTCAGTCTTCCAAATTTGATATGCAATTTGATTGTTACCAATTGCACAATTTGTATGTACAATTTTATTGTTATTTGAAACACACAACTACACTATAATACGCACAATAAAATTGCTGACTGCGGAACTCAAGAAAATGGTTGTTAACTTTTGTGCTTGATTTCTTCATGTAGAAGATCAAGTAGGTTTATTGCAACTTAAACGGTCGTCTCTCAAAATTTATGGTTTTCCATGTTTTTAGAACCCTGAATAATTCTGAATGGTCATTACATGTAGGTGCAGGTGGAGGCTTTTGATGTTCGTGCCTCATGAGACGCGTTAACATGACGCAAGCCCTTCGTCCAAATATAGATGTTTCGCTCGGTGAATCTTGTTCGGGTATAGAAGAAGGTGTTAAGCAATCGTCACTGAGTATAAAAGAATGCTTTGGTGGAAGTAGAAGGGGGGTTCTCAGAGCCAAAAAACTGGCCAGGAAACCATAATTTCGTTCTAAAGGTCACTTCTGCTGAAGTTACCTTATGTTCTTCTTTAAACGCAGTTTGTATGGAAAGCATGACTAGGGACGTGTAATACCATTCGTCATCCTCAGCCCCTTTTGAAGTCCATTTAATTATATGATTGACTAAGCCATTAGTCTGCGCGTTACGCCGTGGTTGTGTTAGCTTGGAATCCAAACAATTTTATAACTTTTCCACTCTTCTGAAGTAAATTTAGATCCTCTATGGGTAGAAATAGCAAATAGTGGCATACAAACAACATTGTTTGCTTTGAAACTAAAGGATTTCTATCGTTTATGCCTACAATTTTCTGTGCTTTATAAAAAAGTTTCCCGCACCGGTACATTTTTTAGAGCCCAATGAAGCATGTCGGGTATCACAGGGTGACCGAATACTTAAATTTTACCTTTATTTAAGTATCTTAAATTTCTGTTGATTTTTTACGTATGTTATGTTCTTATCTATGCTGGTATGTGTAAGTATTAAGCGTGGTAAAAGTTGTTAGTTGGTGACGATCGTCATATAATAAAACTTCTATGTCAACGAATACAACTCTCATGCATGCGTGCATCTAATTTACAACCGTTTCATTTTTTTGTCGTTTATTTCCTCACATTTCTTGTGACGAGGTAAAATTAAAATCCACCACAGTAGAAAAGCCTTGTCGAAAAAGCATTGCACAAAGTTTTGCAGTAGGACAATTAGAAGTACGAATTAATCGATTCAAGATATCTCCCAACACTACTAAAAATGTTTGAAAATCACTATTGAAACAATTAACTGGGATATACAAGGACGAAGAACCAAAGTTCCAGTCCTTTAAGCATCACCACGTATATGCCCACAGAAAAAAAAACATACTTTTCTTTTTTGGATAAGATTCTTAAACGAGGTATTCCGCGTACACAATATTGCTGTGGTTTACAGTATAGGTCGGGACATAGCAACAATAACGCACAATAGGCGAACTTAAACGAGACAAAACCTTTTAAATAAAAGAGGGATCGAAGGAGGTGACAAAATTACATCAGTATTACAAACTTCATAAGGCACAAGAAGCGTTTAAACGAAGGCACTGGAAATACACCGTTCTCATTGGTTTGAAAACTGGGTTCCGCGCGAAAAAAATCGTCACAACGACTCAAACAAAGTCGCTCTGCTTTGTTTCCGACGATCTCGCTCGTAAACAAGTTTAACAGAAAAACAGCTTTCAACGTCACTTTTCGTTTCATACCTATGGCAGAGACCCACTACCGCTACTTTTTGATTTTGTTTATTGCTCCACATTGCTTTGCTACGATGAATGTGTTGATTGCACAAGGTTTGTCGCTACCTTTTCATAGCTCACGATCTGGGATTCATTGGAACAGAGCGTTTATGTGGTCTTCACGTATGTAGGCCTTTTTCGAGCCCGCATCATGAAGGGTTTACATTCTGCCAGTAAACCCACAACGTGTTTCACCTCAGGTTTCATTTTTGGATCAACGTTACTATCTGTGAATATAAAACGATTACATGGTAGTCAATTTTTAACAACTCCGAAGAAATTACCAAAATGCTTGAACACTATATATTTTTGCATACAAGGTCATTGCCTAATATACAAAAATTTAAATGTTGTCTTTCGTAGTTGCCATACACTTTAACAGCGATACTTTGACCACACCGGGATTTAAAATCATTTTTTATTTTTTTTATTTATTTTTAGTTTTTGACCCCATCGGGATTTGAACCCAGGATATGCTGGACGTTGGTAAGCATATTGTATAACCAGTAGCCCCACCTGGCGGAAGCATTTCTATGTTTTGAAGGAGGGTCGCGATTGAAATGAAAAGTTCCATTCTTGCTAAAGATTCGCCTGCGCAGGAACGTTTGCCTGCAACGAAACACATTCATTGAACAAAAAGTTTCAATAAACAACAGTTTAAAAGAATTAAGTAGAAGGTTTTTCAGTCAAAGCAGACCGGAATTGTATTTTATTCATATAATTACTGCACTGTCTCGTATTTTGTAGATTGCCTAAACGGGAAAGCACGTTTCTAAAAGAGATTTTAGTCGCTTCGTCACAATTAACCTTTGCATCGAAAATAACCAAGTAATGTTGCCAACCACGAGGGAATATCCTTCGCAAGCAAAAAAGTATGGGAAGCCCGGGCGTAAACTACGAAAGTCACAGTGCCTGTTCATATTTCTTGCTCAATATCTACTCACCTATGCCGAAAGGGAAGTAGTTCTGTAGCAAGTCCTTACGTAATTTGCCTTCACCATCTATCCACCTTTCCGGTTTAAACTTCTCTGGTTCGGGAAAAAACTTTTCGTCTCTGTTGATCGTCCAGTTGTTGTACATGACTAAGACAGAAATTACGCATGACTTTGATCATATACCATGATGTGACATGACACAGAGATGGCAATTATTAGAAAACACTATTTCTCCACAACTGAAGAGACATATTCCTGTTAACCGATTCCGGGAATCAATTCCCATTGTATTGCCATTAGGGAAGCAGAGTTATTTTAACCTTGAAAGCACGCGTTTTCATAAATGTTGAATGTACAACGAACGCAACAAGCGGTTCGCAATCTTGATGCAGAGCTAACATAGCAAAACTAACGCAAAAGTTTCTAACAATCACATAATTACTAACATTTAAATCATACCAGCTAAAGCGCCACTGTACCATAAATATCAAAATCAAAACTTACCCTCGGTGTTAGCTTTTATATCATATCCCCCAATCACTGTGTCTCTCCCTGTGGCGTGTGCCACTAGAGGCAGCACGGTCGATAACCTCAGGCTCTCATGGACGATTGCGTCAACCCTTCTCAATTTAGGTCGATCAGCCATACTTGGTACTCGATCTGGTCCAATTTCGTCAATAATCTCCTGGTACGCCTGTAATGTATTAGAGTTTCATCGCAAATATTAGTTTGTTTGAAAATGGAGGCATTTGGTAGAGTGCTGCATTCATAATAACAGGAAAATGTATTTGCTTGCGTGACTAACGTTGTTTCTGTTATGCTTTCAATACGCTGTCCGTTAATTTTTGTGTGAACATTGAGTTACCTAAAACTTCCTTTAAGTCTCTCAATTATCTAAATGTGGATACTTTAAACTTAAATAGTTAATACGCGCCATATGCGAAATAAACTTCTTCAAACTGTTAAAGGAAAACCAAAATACACAAGTTTTAAATTTCTTCTTCTTTACAAATTCTTCTACGCTTACCAAATCTTGCTCTTCTTTGTTGAGGACCATGAAAAGGACCATCCAGTTAAACACCACACCAGTAGAGTGCGCACCAGCCACCATGACGTCCTGTATGACGTCAGGTAATTTCCCGTACGGTTTCGGTCCAATGCGTTTGGCGTCGTCTCTGTGTAAGTTGTTGTTGTTGTTGTAGTGATCCATGCTGAGCTTTAGCAACTTTTGGTCATCGTCATTCGCCTGAGTAGAAAAATTATTGATGTTTCCATTGAGTTCAAACTGTTAAATTCGAACTTTATCTACTATATGCAAAAATGTTTCATGACAAGGGTGGATAGCCCCGCTGCGCAGGTTCTTACTTGGCGAACATAGCTATCTTATCGAGATCATTAGGTTTACTAGTACCGCAACCAAAGCATTACAAAGTGTCTACTATTATTGCAATGGTTTCCACTAATTTAACCCAAAGATACTGCTTTGTGAAAAAACATTACCAAGCTAATGAAGCTTGCAAAAAACACAATGAAACCGTTTTTTCTACCTTCAGCCACGCGTCCACAAAGTCACGAGTCGCTTTTGTCTTGTAATACTTCTTGTGCTGCTCTACTTGGTCGTGCATGTAGGCGGACAACTCCTCCAGCTTGCGGCGAAACTGGCTCATACTAAATCCCGCCAGAGGTCGCAGCGGAGAGGGCAGAATGTCGTAAACGCTTGCCAGGGCGCAAGTGTCAACGAGATAGACGATTGTGTTCATAAGCATTAATAGTTTTGGGTTGTCGTAGTCGTATCTGTAAATCAAGGCATATAGTTGCTAAATTGTTGAAATTTAAAGTAGGAATTTGTGTATTTGTATTGCACACCGTGCATCACGTTATTGGCAACCGTTATCGCAGTGGTTTTGAACCAGCACCTTGGGACAATGTCAATTCCAAGGCGGTGCGTGGAGACTGAATTTTTGCCGACAAAATAAACAGTGAAGAATCACCAGTTTGGCGAATGATCGAACAATATCGCAACCCATTTGACACCAATGTCGCCATTACATGACTTTGGCATCAGAAACTTTCCAAACGTTTAATTTTGGTTTCGTGACCACATTCGTGACTCGATCAATTATTGGGGTTTTCGGCCTCGGATAACATGACATTAACGCATGCGAAACAGCAATTATAGACGTGCTGCCCTATCTCTATGTAAATGAGCGTAGTTATAACAAACAATCGATTTAAACCCGAACGACTTCTGGTATTCCAGCATAGAAAACAATACATGTTTGTGGATCGTGCGTGCAATGTGAAGGTTAAACGAGTTCGTCCGTAGGTTTTGCGGTTATTATTTGCATTCAAGTTTTCTGGTGCCTTTTCGCGCGAATTGACCGAAGTTAGGATTTTCCGAGAGACGAACTGGAGTTGGTGGTTTTTGTTGAAAAATGGAATTGTTTTTTGCAAAATTGCATGGCGTATAAAAAGTTATCGTTATACGAAGGTCAAATGAGTTCGATAAACAAGCTTCCTGGAAAAAACATTAGACCACAAAGTTTCTGTTCACCTTTTGCCAAACATGATCGAGTAAATTGTATTCATGGGCGACCTTCTGAGCATATCTCGGGGCTGGAAGTTCTTTTTGCCCTCGTCTCCCGCTTCCAGAATGCACTCGATCAGATATTTGTCTGTAAGAAAAAAAAAACGCAAGTAATTTCACCTGGCGAACGAAACGTTGTGAGTAGAAATGTATTTTTTTTATCAGTGTACTCGGTTAAGTATATTATAGTGATTTTTCGCCCATCCTGAAACACTTTTCCACTTACTTTCTTCATATATACGATCTTCCATATATCCTTTGCCCATACCGAAATCTCTTAAAATAGTGAGAGTGCGTCTCCTAGTGTTGACCCACTTTTCACAGTACGGCAAGACGGAAAGACCTGATTAAAAAAAAATAAAACGTTTTCAAAATGATACATTATTTTCCACCAGTAACAGTTACCGAGTAACGCGGGCAATTAATATTTGATCACCTCACGTCACATAAATCAAACCACGGCAACTTTTTTGTACGTTGCGAAATTATGTTGATAATTGCAAGGCATTTGATTTGTTGTTGCTGCTGCGCTTGGCGCTCGGCGCGCTACCAAACCACACCCATGTAAATTACTGGCGACTTTCCACCAGGCACAAATACCAGACCTTTGTGCATTACCGCAGTGCGGTTTAGACATTTAATTCCCGCGCGAATTATTTTCAGCGATACGAATTAAATGTCGCGAACCGAACGTTGTGAAAGGGGAAGTATGTCAAGGTGGAGTGGTTTGGTTGCGTGGTGACAACCAGCATTAATCTCCCCTCCCGTCTACCGTTTAGTATACAGCAGCAGTGCGCTGATGTGGTGAAAGGAACATGAGACGGTGTTTCCAGTCCCACGGTAAAATTCAAATGTGCTGCTTTTGCACAAATGGTGCTTTCAATATTTTCTTATGCAAATGCCTGAAATTTAGGTTGATCTCTCGAGATAGTAGGATCTTAGATCGTGATGAATTATTCAGATTTGGTGTTTGGAATATAAGCACTTTTCACAACTTCACGAATTGTAAAACATATACAAACAGAAAAAACTGTGATTTGCATGCGAACTGTATGTGCTACCCACACATGTGAATGTGACGACATCTTCTATGCCAAATTTTCCTGTTACATAGCCTTGCATAAGCTTGACGTATTTGTTTTATCCGTTTATCTGCAGTTCCCAATTCCAATTTAGGGTCTCTCGCGTGGGTCAAAATCAAATAAATTACTTACCTCTGAACATACTGATGAAGCAATCTCTCCACTGGCATCTGCTGTCAACGTCCGGGGACTTAGAAACGAAAGCTTCTCTGATAGTTTCCCTGTCTCCAAGCACGACCGACTCACCGGGGCCGAGTTTGTACCGAAACACATTACCATACTTCGCGGTCCAATCTGTAAAGATATGAGATGTTTGTGGTGATAATGTTGGTGTGTTACAGTTGCTTTTGCTGGGCAATTTCAATACATTAAAATATATTCTTTTTAACATTTAAATCAATGTCAAGTCAGGGCTTAAAAAAAATCAGGCCACTTATAAAAAAAGAAACCTTTTTTTCACCTTTGAATACCAAGTGTGCTGGTTTGTTCAAGAAACTAGGGAAAGTCCCCAATATGGGATATCCGGTGGGTCCCGGGGGCGGATTTTTCAACTCTCTCGTGTCACGTGATTTGCGGCCCCGAAGCAAACTGGTCAACGAGATGAGGACAAGTGCCGATGCAAGATACCACGTGACCGCGCTGCCCGACCAGCTTTCATCGAAAACGAGCATGATACTTTCAATGGCAGAGACTAGTACTTATATGTGTGTGTGTGTTTCTGTAAGGACACAAATTGACGAGAAATTGAACGCAAGCAAGGGGAAGAAGCAACAGCAATGTTTTCTGAGTACTGCAAAAAATATCTAAATCCCAATTTATATACCGACGACTAGGTTAACCGGCCTCGCAGCCCACGCATTGCAGCCAAGGTGGATCGCCCATTTTTATCCGAGGTCTAAATTTCAAGTTCCTAATGAGGGACTCACGGCCCCAGACTTACCAGGCATCAACGCTCTACCAACTGAGCTACAAGAGCTCAGCGGTTGCACGGTATATTGTGGCCTAGATACACCGGGAGCTTGAATTTTCTAATCTATATAGCTTCTATTTATCGGGAAAAAGTGGCTGATCCAGGAAGGCTGCAATGACTGGACTGCAAAGACTGTAAACCTAATGATCTCGATACGATAACTGTTATCGCCAAGTAAGGACCAGCGCATAGGTGCCCTATATATGTAGATGTTGCCCTATTGTTCCTCCAAGGAGACAAAGGCTTTAGTTAGTGGTAATGAAAGTGCACAAGGGATGCAGCTTTCACATGCAAGACGTTGACAAAGAAACCTTCACGCTGTCGGAATGCCCTTATTGGGGGGGCACGCTTATCGAGCGTTGCAAACAGCTTTCGTTTTCGTTAAGTTAATGTAGCACTAAAATAGATTGCTACTCTAGTTAAGTTACACATCCAACATGCTTTGTACCTAATCCAATTAACATGGTCATCGCATGAACATACACACACAGCAACTGTCACACAGAAAACTCCAACAGAACGTTTTAAACTTTCGAGTCGTATTTTGTTGCGTCACTATCGGTTGTCAACCAAACACGCGATCTACTTTTATGACGTCATAGACGATAAGCAGGCGCCTTTCTTGTTTACTGTAAGTTTCTGCTTGTCTAACTGTTTTAGTATTCCTTTGTATTCCTATCTCTGGCGAATTGTTATTCGTCGGAATGAGTTGTCTCTCAAATCTACAACGGATGAATGACGTAGGCTATTGTGACGTTATGTAATCCCGTGTTGTGTAATTGAGATAGGTTTGTTTGGCAACAGTAGACAGCAGCGAGCGGACGTGCGTTTGTTACAACCATAGATTACAGAGTTTTCGTCACTTTGCGGTGAATGCTGTCGTAGAACCAATGTAATTAACCTGAAAACGGCAGTAGACCTCCAACAAAGCATCTAATCTGAATATCCACATGCTACAATACAAATGCATGCCACAGTTTATTATGCAAACATGTGACAACTGACCAAATATAAACTGTCCACCTCGGTGAAAAAATGCCGCCTTTTTCTACCATGCTGCATTGCGCTCAAGCACGTTTGCCAATCTCCATTCATCACAATCGGTTACCACGCGGTTGTGATGTTATATGACGTTGCGGCGAGTTGCCAGGCAACAACATCCGGCGAAAATACCCGCTACCGCTGACGAAACTATAGACAAGACTTTCAATTGTTTAAAATTTCACGTCACAATCATTTCCAGCTTCGTCGTAATGTGCGTTCCGGCGATTGCTGTTCTGATACAAACGAGCCGAAAACGACAACATACAGAGTATAGGCGGAAGTAGTGAGACCTTGAACACATAACAAGGACAAAAAGCAACGCTTATAAAGGACCGAAAGTCGACGCTACTGGGTACATTACGTCAGATTGTACGACTTTGTTTTGCCGCCCCACACGAACACGTGCTTTCACGCAACGTTGCACAACTACATGACGCAACAAAACACTACCATTCTGACGTAAACACGATGAATCAACTGGTAGTTGTATGCTCACGTCGGTTGAGGGCCGCACAAAGGAGGCGTGCGCCCGGCACCCTATATGTGAGATGAAACACGGGTCGTTTTGTTTGGGCAATTTCTCATTACTGAGTGTAGGTGACCTACATTCGAGCGTTCACTGGTGCTGCTATTTAACTATTTTATTTTGTTGCACACTTTTCACAAGTAGCACTCTATATTTTTGGAGAAATCTGTTACAGACGAAAGGTTTTGGCAATTAAATTTTCTTTTGCTTTCGTTGGTTTTATAAGTTTCTAGTAGAGATCCTCACTTGTTGCTGCAACATTCTGCAAACTGATTGCAGAGCTACTTATAAGGTAATTGAAAACATATGCTTTCTTGTCATAATTACCAAATCGGAAGAAGGCTGCAAATGGACAAAAAACGTGACGGAAAACGTGAGAGAAATGCGTAAATTCGTTGTCGATTTCCCTACAAACAAATCAAAAATTTAAAGGCGATCCAACTGGTGTTGTTATGAGAGAGTGGCCTACGAAGTGTTTGACGTCATATTAAAGTACAAACTGAAACACGTGACTTCTTACGACAACATAATGAGTCAGAAACTCTTCGTCTTTTCAAGGAGGGTCTGTATACTGGTGTTGGAAACTGTGTCAGAAGTTAACAGCAAGAAAAACTCTGTAATTTGTCTAAACTTGCTGCCCTACACATAACCGTCGACTCTGAACTTCATCCGAAAATCAAAATCATTTCGTTTTCTGTTGTTTCTATGCTGTGACGTATTTCCTGTTGTTTTCGGTTCATTAAACATTCCTTGCTTCAAGAAACTTCTCTGTCAATTAACATGTTTTTGTCAAAACGCAAATAATTCTTATGTGCTCAGACAAACTGTAAAACAAAGAGCCATAATTGAACCAAATACGGCATGCAGCTTCCGCCAGTGTGGTTTGGAATAACTGTCGATCTTCAGAAAAAGACAATTATGGCTCACGACGCGACTCGATTCTGTGCAGAGCGCAAGCGGTTGCGCATTTAAATAGAAAATATGCGACTCATCATCCGCTTGGAACATACGACAGAAGCATGAAATAAGTCATTGCAATACTGATTGTTGGCCGACGCATGAGTGGAAAGCTAATGAACATCGTGTCACGTTGTGACCTATCACCGGTCGCCCAATACACAGATTCTCTGCAGTTTGTTCGGCGCAGGGCATGGAAATGATCAGAGAGTTCGGATTTTTTTAGCGAAATGTTACACGATTTTCTTGTCACCCATTGATCATATTGCTTTTTGGGAATACATCGAAAAACGATTTAAATGCTGCTGTTTCACAAACCATAATCGCGATACAATGTTACAGACAAACTTTCACAGCAAATCAAACGAACCCGGTTATTTTCAAAATAACCTCTTTCCCTATTTATCATCAAACGTTTGGTGTGTTAAAGAAAGGTTTCCTGCAAAATGACGGACATATAAACCAAGTTGTGATGAAGTACTCTTTGCTCATATATGTCCAAAGCTCACGTATAAACGTTCGACGCTCTAAGAGCGTGTAGTGACTGCATGGCCTGATATTATCAATACAGTGTAGGTTTGTTTTTGTAGGAGGCTTAGAAACACAATGGCGGTATTTGTGGATGCGGACTTTCCCTGATAAAAATAGAAGACGCCCGCACAGGCTTTAGACTGGATGCTGCTGAACGTTTTCCTGGCGCCGCGCGGATATTGCGTATGTTCAGAAACAAACAATAGCGAATCGCGAGAAACCAGCATCTTTGTGGTTCATGAAATGTTGAATGGTTTGGTAAAGTTTCAGTGTAAATAATTAAGCCCAAAGTTGTAGAGAAGTACCAGATTGGCAACTGCATTTGCAAGATAACCCAATATAAAACACATGGCTATCTAAAGTATGCTTATCCAAATTGAGTGCACTTTAAAACTGGCTGTGGAATAAATGATGAAATATTTCGGAGTCATATTGTTCAGATAAGTTAACGACAAAGCGTGATTATAATAATTTAATTAACTTTTCAGATCTAGAAGCGAAACTATTTTTGCGAACAACTTGCCAGGAAACGCCCAAATTCGAAACAGGGAAGTAAACTAAACTTGGCTGGGTTTTTACAAAAAACGGAGGACTTTATTTTGTTTGTCAAATGCTACACTGCAGTATTGCAACTGTGAAATTCCTTTCTGCGCTAATTATTATTTGAGATTCCTCTATCCTGATAAAGTAAATGGTAAAATTTTCCTGTGACTGGAAGACAAATACAACTTATTCAAACCGCTTATTGCGCTGCTAAGAGCTAATGATATTGATTGCGATGAAAAAAGCAACCAGCGCTGCTTTCTGAACATACGAGCTGTGAAAAACCAACGCCGACTATCCGTTGCGGGATGGATACAGTCATAACTACCTTCCTATGAACTCAACTAAAGTTTATCGGCGTATATGACACGAGGGTTCATGATCAGCGATGAACGTTTTTGTTTTCAACAAAAAAGCGAATTTATACACGCAAAACTCCCAACTTTCCATTTTTTTAGTGAATAACCGCCATATAATAACCACGTTAAAGTGAAAGACCAAGAGTTTAGGAGTCATGCCTCGGAAACAATTTTTCACACTAAAATTCAACATTTTGCTATTTTTTTTACTGAAGAAACGTTGAACTGAAAAACCAAGAGTTTCGCATTCGAAATAACCCAGTTTGTTTTCATTATCTACGCTATCCTTTGCGTGCCCACGTGCTTGCTTTTCTATTTTCATCATTGTGTCTGTATATAGGCTTGTTTGGCTTTACCCCGCACTCTGCGCTATCAAAAACAATGCCTGACTTTCCGTCTTTATAGTAAAGAGAAATGTCAAATGCATTAGTAAGGTTTCTGCAAACATGCCTGTTTTACAAACAATCCACTTGACAAATGCAAAATTTATACATGTGTGTAATACTTTTCAATTTAAGTGCCCTAAATGACTCAACAATAACCATATGGTATTGAGGCCACTTGCAACTATGCAATGACACCAGCAGACCTCCACACCTAAGTGAAATTTGAAGTGGAATTTTTCTTATTTCTGTGACCACTGAGCGACACTATCCAAGCTAACCTTATCATTCTTGACAAGGAAATGGTTTTGAATGGCACTTCCACGTTTGATATCATTACCCACCTTTACTGGCATCTCACATGTGATGCTGCTGTCACACTGTGTTGAAGTGGATATATCAGAGAAATGTAATCTAGTCTCACTCGTCAGATTCAATGAACTTTTACCCTGGCAAGTTGGCAATACAAACTGTTCAAAAATATCGGTTGTCGTTCATGGTATGACTTTGAACATGACAGCCATGGCAGTGTAACTTCTCTTACATTACATTGATTACACTACTAACACTAAGAGCCTGATAAAACTCTGTAATACTTTCCCCGTATATTTCCAACAAGATGACAACCCGTATTGATTTACCTCGAGGTTTAGACTGATAGATACTAGCCAAGTCTAGACTGATTACATACAACATACCAGGTTGCACTAAATCAGCGTGGTCATACATTTAGTAAGCTATAACAGCATTAATAAGACCACATACTATCGCCTGCTCTCCGGCACGTTTTGTGCGCAAACCGCCTACGTCACGCCGACTCTCACTTCCACGTCGCAGGCAAAACAAATACAAGGGCAGGTAGTATAGTAAGTACGTGGCCGCACGCAGCTGCACACGTTAGGTAACATCATGAAAGACAGCTGAAGTCACTTTCCGGCTGTAGCAGTCGTGAGTCTTCGCTTGGCGCTGCTACGCTTTGCTACGTCATGAAACCGTTCCGGAAGCTGATTGCCATCACTGCATTAATGACGCCGCTCTATTTGAGGGCACATAATTATTCGTCGTGGCACTTACGTGTTGCGACGGGGCAGACATTTGCAAGGCGGTATTTGACCTAAAACTGTCAACAGAAAGTCCTATAGGACTGGATGACTTGTACTTGAATTTCGTGACTTGCTTTGCTTGGGCCTCGCATGCTTTTCTGTATAGATAATTTGCACGACGCGATTTCCCGGTGCTAAATTATTGACAGCAGTTTTTTGCGTATTTATGTTCAGCCAGGTTGATGTAATTGTGTTCCAAGTTTCCCCAATGACATGGGTGTCCAAATGTGGCCATTTCATTTTGCTCGAGGCTGTGGTTGTGTGATGCACATAAGTTTGGAATAAACTATTTTAATTCAAAAAAAAAAATGCATCACTACCCTATTTAGCAGTTTGGGTCAAAACACTTGCACATCAGTCTAAAACCTGCGAAAATAAACGTTGGCCCGCAGGCACTTTACCTAATTAATATTGGCCTTTATTTAATAAGTTTAGGAACCCCTGCCTTAGGAGTTCTTTCAGCGCAAACTTGCATTTCTTTGTAAAAATTCCCACCAAGTAACATTTTCCTTTTTACCAACGTAAGACCGCTATTACCTGCACTAACCAAAAGTTAATAGCAATTTTTCAATTGTTTACTTGGTATATGGGTTGACCGACGTTGCCAATCGCCCGTCTGGACCGGTGTTGCAAAACTCTAGCGCCGCCACACGGATTTAGTTTCGAAGATTTGTTTCAGGCACGTGTGGTTTACTTGAGCAACTGCATCGTCACGTATAGCCCGAAAAAGGTTTGTTTCTTTGATTACAATTCACACAATTTATCAATGTTTTTCTTTAAAAAAAAACATGCTACAAACGTGTAAAAATCAATTATATTGCACATATTGTTAATTCGGAAAAAATGAGGGTATTAAACATCAACTGTAAATCCTTAACGGAAACTTGTGTTTATTTATTATTTCTTTGCAGGAACATCAGTTGTACACGAAAAGCCATTGGAAGCGTTTCAGACTTGGATCAAAAAATATTGACGTTCAATCGACTATGGATCGATTAGAAATCATCGCAGGCGTTGACGCTACTTGGGCAAGTCGCTGCCAAAGCACGACGTTCGGCTGGAACTGAAAGGAGATTGTTAGAGCACCATGCATAATATGAAGTAGATTAGGCCTGTTTGAATCGCCTATGAAATTCTGTTTTAAAGGGGAGTTTAGAAAGTGGTTTGCAAACATCACAGTAAGGAGATTAAGGGACCAAAAAAAGTGTCGAAAGAGGGTTTGATGCATCTCGCAAAAAACAAGCGTTCGGATTTTGTATTGAAAGTGGATAAATTCTTGCGTTTTATTTTGGTAGTCTTGAAAAGACTTAAATTGGAACAGTGGTACTTGCTGTGGCGGTTATTATAAACACTTGTTTTTGTGATAGACCCACAACAGAAGCTTAAGTTTATTTGCAAACATCTCACACTAAAATAAAATTTGGTTAAGTACACATAACCTGTTACCATCACGAGTGAAAAGCCGGGGCGGAAAGTATACCTGCTGTCGGTTAATAACTTGAGACATAACAAACTTTTAGCATCAATGCAAATATTTTGTGACAGCAAGTTATGTCTGTAAGTGACTGGTACACGATTTGGCGTGCGGGATTCGGCATCTTGACACGCTAGAATTCAGTGAAAAATGTTGTCAGACTTACATGCAAATTTAATTTCTCTGGCTTATGATTACTATCTAGTTATCTGAGATCATCTGGTCTGTAGATCAACTGTAGATTAACAATGGCCGTGATGTTGAATTTACATAATTCAAACCATACTTGAGGTTGCACATGAAGAGAACACATCAACTAATTGTCAGTGTGATCGGTACAGGGGAAGTACCACACTTCGATACGTATACTCGCAGTGGTTCGAGCCATATTTCAACACACCATTAATAACTTACTCACTTCCGTGCATCGCTCACCAAGCAACAGCTGCTTAATGCTTTTCGTTCGTGAAAGGATGAAAGGCGAAACCTTGATGTTTGGCTAAGTCTCTGTGAGGTAAAGGGTCGTGGAGTCGGTTATATTTTGTACAAGTTTTAAACGGACATCCGTAGAGAGTACAGCATTAGGGTTTGTTTTTTCTGGAAAGTATTGCAATTTTCTATGAGCATACGTTAAACCTACAAGTACTTTGTAGCACTATTTAAGCAAAGAAATTTCGCCATACGGGTTCATAAATGCATGGATTTGCAAGGCAAAATTTTTTGAGACGCTTACAAGTGCACTTTACAAACCGCTGATATTTGCCAGCAGTTGGAATGTGTTCGTGGTTATGTTTTACGGGACTCGTCGCTGTCGAAACGTTTCCTGCAGGTCGGATCTAACATATTTTACTTGTGTGCAATGCTGCTTTAAACAAGTTCCATTTAGCATAGGTGGCAACTTTGAGTATTATTTATTGCAGTGTAAATTTTTGTCCCGTTTTTCAGCAAAAGTTTCGCTAAACAAGGTCGATTTCAGTGGTAAATATTTTATAAATGCTAAAAATGAGTTTAGAGGAATGTGCTTCTCTGAATATCTACTCTTATTTCCTTCCTTTTAATTTGTTTTTAACTCGCAAATTGCTAATCCCAGCAGTTGGGATAGAAATCACACTGTCAGTCACTGCAGTGAGAGCATTTTACGCGCGAATAGCTTGCAGTCAATCAAGCGAAACCCCCAATTTTGTCTCGGGACAAGAAAAACTGTTTGTGACGTTTTCTTGGGCCAGAGAAAGACCTTGTAGCGCCCTACACAAAGAAAACGGAACAACATAAATTTGTCAACTGCTGCGGCAAAACAGAGCCGTGATTGTGTGAACTCTCAGCATGGCCTGTGATGCAAGTTTATGAGATAGAGGCTGTAAATGGGTGGCTCTAAATCCTTCGACTCCATTGTTAGAATCGATCGACCGCTGGCTTAGCCGTTATTGCTCGGTTGGAAGGGTGCAGGCTTACAAATTGACCGTGAAAGTTTTTATATTGAGTTTACTCAATATCGGACCCAAACGCCTGGCGAAATGTACGTGACTACTACAGTCGTGCGTGTGTTCTTGGCGCCTAAACACCATTTGACCTTTTAATGCACGGTTTTCTGCGAAGTGTTCTCGGTAGTTAATCAGTGGTCTGTAGGCCGTTTAGGCGGCAAGAAACGAGACAGTAGTTTGTCAAATGCTTGCTGCAAATGTATGGATTTTGGAGCCTACACGCCGTGACAAACACGTTTTACATAATGCATAAACCGCATAAACAAGGTGTAGAATTGAGGCAGATAAGACACAGCGCGCTCTGTAGTTGCAACGACGTTTCCAGAAACCACAGTGTTTTAGAAAAACTGAAAACCCATGTCCCTGTGTGCGTTGACGTCACAGGACATTTACGTTTCGAGTGGTAGAGTCGTGCGATTTTGCCGTTAAGTCGTGGAAACTGTTCTTAAACTTTCAACAAGCACTTTCTACGTATATCTCAAATTCCGTCACTTTTTTGTACCTAAGGGGGAACTTGTTAAGATTTCTGTGTTTATTAACGGAATTTTTTGGGGTCGTCGCCATCAATAACTTCTCTGTTGATTGTAATGACGCGCCGTGAAGATAAGTGTCATTAATAATGAATGACATCAGATTGGGGCTCGTGACAAGGAGAGGGCAGATTTAGGCATTAGAAATCCACATTTGGTTGGTTGACTCGAACAGTTGGCATAACTGTACGACAGTCATGATTTGCCGAATCCCCAGCCTTTCTCCTTCAACAAATAAGTGCACGAGATATGGATCCAGGCGTTTCCTGTTTTGCGCCAAGTGAGTCACCACCAACACACAGCAGCACGACTGGCAGCTATTGTAACTTTTGTCAGTTAAGTAAGTTCGGCGATAGCCTTGCGAAGAATTCATAGCATCCGTGTGTTATATTGACCCGTTATGTTTTACTCCGGCGTACTAATTGACGCCTTTCGCAAAGGTCGACGTGATACGTTTGTTTTTCGTTGCATCAGACAAAGAGGCTTCGTCGCGTACTAATTGAGTGAAATTGGAAATAAAAATACCTTATTTTTGACTTCAAGGCTTGTCACCCTGACTCGAAAATACTGTTTCATCCAGACTGGGGACGCCAGTCAGTTTGCAGCGATGTTATTTGATACAGTTTAATTTCCGATATTTACCGCGTTTTTCTCAGGGCACACATCGCGTAGATAGGCACTTGTGGAAAAACGCAATAACACCTGACGTCACTTCTTTGCTGGTTAAGTTGGTGTCAATGGAAATGTGAACGTAGTTTTTCTATTCTCAAGCCCATATGTTACATCCTGTTATGTACAGAATGTATGAGCGTCTGACTTATTGTATTGAGATGTTGGCGTAAGCGTTCTTCGAAAATTAGGGAATATCTGGTTGCGAAGTTTGCTTGCTCGGGGTGCATCAAACGACATCCGAAGAGTTAACAATTTTTTCGGTCTGTTGGTCGGTTTTGTGACTAATATACCAACAGTAATAACATAATGATACAAATTCTGACAGATACCCCCTGTTTTCACCTGTAAGGTCTCATCGGTGCAGCTTGGTGTGACTATTGTAGACGATCTTGTCTGCCAAAAAATAACAAAAAATTGCGCCAAGCACAATTGTTTCGTGACAACTTTTGCATTGCGAGTTGCAATTATGTATAAACAGAAGTGCACATACATGTTGTACAACGAGAACAGTTTCAATTCTTTAACTAACGCCATGAGAGAATGGAAGAAACAAAATACTTGCATTAAAAGCGCGATTATCAATTAGTGTCGGCTGCATTAGAGTCAGCAGGGCGAATGTTTTTCACACGGCACTGCTGCATTGCCGCCGGCTGTACCTGTATTAAAGACCAAAGCCCGTTGCCAACTCCGCTTTGTGTGTCTAAGTGACTAACTTTGTCAGCCCTTCAACGCCGCGGGCAAAAAGGTTTGGAAACAACACTCAAATAGATCGTTTTGACCGCAGAATCAAGTGACGTTTTTGATGAGGACGGCGGTGTATTTTAGGAATGTCTTTAAGAGTTTTCAACTTTGCGTTTTTAGGAAGACAGAGTGCAGAGTGCTTCGTTTCCAAAAAAAGTCAGCAGGCTTACAGTATAAAATGATTTGCAATATTTGAATTTGACGCAGTTTCGCGCAGTTTGGCGCTTCAGAGCGCTTATTTTTCTCAATCTTGTATAGTGAAATTGGAGCAATGCGCTGTATTGTATTTATGACCGTATCTTTCTTAACAGGAGATTAGCAAAAGTGAATGTCAACGAAAGATGTAAAGGCTAACTCACAAGTACATTAAATTCTTTTACCCACGCAAGCAATTGACCGACCCAACATGCTGGACGTGACCACCACAAAGGTGCTTATCATTTTTGGCCTGCTGATTTTTACCCTTCTTGCCGCGTTGCTTCCCCTCTTCTGCATCCACTTCTCGTCCCTAAAAAGAAGGAGGCGGGCGGGAACAAGGACTGGACTTTGGGCGAGACTTTGTTCATGTTGTGAAGCAAGTTACGACGACAAGGAAACTCCCCTTTCAAACGAAGAGAGGAGGCGCAGGAAAGTATGGAGCAAAAGAGCCATGAGTTTCTTGAACTGTTTTGCTGGGGGAATTTTCCTGGGAACGAGCTTTATTGGATTGCTTCCAGAGATCCGGGAAGTTTTCGAAACGTTCAAGATCAGATGGCCACCCATGCACGGACAGTCGTAAGTTGTTTGTAGCAATAACTTTTTTATATTGCCTTCTGTCACTTTGACCATGTTTGGTTCGTTATTTACGTTTGGCGGTGTGTACGTCCGCATCCATATTCATTGCTTGTAAATCGTGACATAATATTTACTAATAGTATAAGCAAGCTTAATTGACGAGTTCTTATACGTCGAAGCAGTGGCCTTGCCTGCAGCTACCGTAAATTATATAAAATTTACTATTTGTATAATTGCAGAGGAAATCCTCAAGTAACGACAGAAAGGGCTTTGATGCCGATGGCAGAAATAGTCATTACTCTTGGGCTATTCTTCATTCTTATAGTCGGTAAGTCCCCGACTCGTTGACTCGAATCGATTCGTTCAAGGACGCGTCCTTTCCGCGGTTGCCATAATCTTGCTCAATCAATAACCACACGGGATGTCATTCGTGTCCATGCTCTATGTGCTAAGGGATTTTGCATCTAATTAATGTCGTTTTGTTGCAGTACGGCTGCTCAACGTTTGACAATATTTCTAATGTGTGACCGATGATTGTTAATCCTTCGTCCTCGTGAGGCTATGAATAAACAGTGTTTGGTTTAAATCATCAGGGACGTATTCAGGGCATCTCATTGTAAAACCAGCAACAACCTTACATTTTATTTGTTCTTTGTTCTACATTGTTTTGATAATAAAAGTAATTTCCCCGAAATTTAGAAAACACAAGGTAAACACCGTTCCGATCTAAAGTGTTTGACGACATTTAAAACACGATCAATATTAGTCGGGTTGCTAATACGATCCAACGTATGTATCCACAGAACAAGCAGCTCACGGAATTCACCACAGGCGACACAAACGCAAGAAAAAGCTTGAAGTGGAAGTGGGCGAGACAACGGCCATAGAAATGACATCAGGAGAAAGCATTCCTGACTCCAGCGATGATGAAAACAAGGCCGCTCATGAACACCAGTCGATCCGTTCCTTGTTGCTAGTGGCAACCCTTTCTGTGCATTCTCTTTTGGAGGGAATAGCTATGGGTCTACAGAAGGACGTTGGGAGCGTGATGGCGATCTTTGTTGCCGTTCTGTTCCACAAGTCATTGATGGCGTTCAGCATGGGAACAAACCTGGTCAAAACCAAGCAGAGTGTAAAGAGGATCGTGGCGGCGGCACTCATATTTTCACTAATGTCGCCAGCAGGGATCTCCATTGGCCTTATCATCAAAGTGACCGGCGGGGACAGCTACGTAACCACACTGGTTAACGTCATACTTCAAGCTGTAGCCACCGGTACCTTTCTTTACATTACGTTTTTCGAAGTGCTTGTAGCCGAGTTTGACGCCCATGGCATGAGAGTACTGAAGGTGGTCGCACTGCTTCTGGGCTATGGTTGTATCCTAGGCTCAATCTTTGCACAGCACAGCTAACATTCATGCCTTGCCGTTTGCAGTGTACATTGTAAATTTTTATCCTCATTGCTTCGCACTGATTTTCCGATATTCATGCAGTCGCTGCCATTTTGGACGTCTTTCAACTAAGGGTATGAGTACAAAATTTATTCGCAGTTTGGTTTGAGCTTAATAAGAAATTACTTTGAAAGAGGGAACCAACATATGTTTTTAACCTCAATTGCGTGGCCAATTGTTTGCCTCTTTGCAAAGCTTGCATACAGAACTTACAATTATCACACGATGGCTTTTGTATGCAAATTTGAACGCTATGGATTGGTGGTAATTCTGCTCGCTTCTTTTCACTCAGCATTAACAGCATTCACTCGTATTTTTCTCCCTTTTTAGCAACTTTTGTGTTTGTGAGAAACGAAACTTCAATTAACATGTAAAAAAGTAAACTAGTTTTTTGTCTGTGATTTGTCATCTAAGACTGCAGGAATCAGCCTGCATCCAGGACACTAAAAAATCGCAGACAACCAGCGTCGGTACAACCTTTCATTTTTAAAACCCATATATTATAGCTTCGCGTAAAAGCATCGTCAGTTTCTGTATTATTCAAACAGATATATATTTCTGTTGTCGAAAACAAACGATCATATTGACGCAATTTTTAATTTTAAGATACGATGAAAACGCAAGGTTGACAATTAACCGCTTTGCTTCATCAAACTTGTTAGGGTTACAAAAGTAATGTGCTACATACCACTGGTATAACTGATCAATCATCAGCGGATATGCACCGGCAACATTGAAGCCTCATTAAACTTGCACGACCTTAGGGATTTCGTGTGACAACTCGTATTTTATTGTTAATGCGATTAGAAAAGTCAGTTATCATCGTTCTACCTGTAAAATTGCTATGGTTTCATAATAATAAACAACTTTAAAAAACGTTTGGCATGTTGCTTGTCCAAGTTTCATTCGCGCCGATAATAGGCTTTTAATTTAAATTCAAATATATATAAATATATGTGCGGCCGTCGCAAAATCACTGAATGCATCTTGCGCATTGAAAACAACAAGCGCTCTTTCAACAAGTTGCAATATTTCAAAAAAGCAGGCGGGCGTAACCGTAGCGAAGAGGTTTACCAACCTCAGTCAACCGCAGACAATAAAAGCATTTGTGTCATGTACCTCGAAGTAGCAAGTACCGCAAGCATGGGATTAAAATATCGTTAAACCTTCGTAATCGGATTTTTTGTAAGTGGTCATTGACGGGATTTGTATTGTTCATACGAAAGCGATTTTGCAAAAATTGCAATGAATCACAACGCTTTAAGGTCGTTTTTAGCTTTGTGCGTTCTCTGCTCAACGTAAAAATTTGGGAAAATGGAGGTCCGAACATATCTTGTTCGCGGAGTTAGCGTGTTCTTCACGCACGGTCCGCAAAGATGTTTGTGATTCAATTAATATTGCAATGGGCTGTTCATCGTTTCAGCATGCTTGTTTACTGTTAATTACCTCATCGCCTGTAGCATGAGCTTTCCTATATACCACTCATTCTAATATACTTCGGGAAAAACCCATGACTAAAACTTTAATTACGTGATCTAAACACTTTACACCCAAGGGAACAACACATTGGTTGAACTGAGTAATTGCAATTGTTTCGGAATGTGTTAGAAACAGTTACCGTAACTAACCTACCACCGCTGACATATCGCTGTGGAGATATTCGTATTTGCAAATACTGTATTACGTTTTATCTACCAAAGCTACAATACACTTAGTGTCTGATCAACTTACCGTATTGTTATATTATAGAAAAAATACCATTGCAAATTTGTCTTTGGGAAATTGTTTCTAGCCATCCACGACCATTGATAAGTTGATATTTATCGCATGCAATTAACGTATTTCAACCATATTAGAAACGGTACAAATCTCATGGATTTGCTCACACACAAATGCCCGCAAGTTTGTTGTTTTTTTGACAGTATGCACAATATAAATTTCGCGTATATGTGTATTGGAATAAACATTAATCGGTTGTCAACTTCATACAAAAAATGCAAAGTTAGCAGTTTGACACAGACCACTTTCGAACAGTTGCCACTCAAGAAAATTTTTTTGAACTGATGCCGATTGTAGGTGTTGCCCACTCAGACGAACAGCGGGAACAGGATCTCGAAATCGGTCGTGAGATTGCCAATAGCAATGAGCGACGCCGCATGCAAAGTATCAACGCTGGCTTTAAATCGCTAAAAAACATTTTGCCCCGCGCGGATGACGACAAACTCAGCAAGGCGGCCATTTTCCAACAAAACAAATTTGCTTTTTGAGTTTGCGATTTGCGTTTGTCTCATTAATGCATAAGTTTTGAGGTTTCAGAGCCAGTTTGTTTCAGTATTATTTTACATTGTACAAGATGGTAAACTTTGCGTGCGCTACTTGCCGGATAGCTGCGTGTATTTCAGACTTTTTGCTATCTCCTTCATGGACAGGAAACTCTTAACCCGACACTTGCAAAAATTTCCGCATTCTTTCGAGGAAAAGCGGCAACACGTCAAGGACTCGACAGGGAACCATTGTGTTGAGGAAAAGTTCAACAACGATTTGATTCCAATTGTTTCCTACTTTACGACACCAGTCAAACATTGCGACTGCTTCGAGTCTACGGTACTCGTCAGTGAGCAACAATTACGTCATTGTCAAACTCCTGGTTGCACTTCTTCTGAAAGAAGCATTATTCTTGAAATTCCAGCAAGGTGTGCAAAGTTGGTTTTGTTATAACTTGTGCAAACCACACTAATAGGTCATATATGGGTCCACAATATTGCAAAACTAATACCATTGTATGGTTGCTTACATTGTGTAAACAAGAAACTTTTGCCGATGGTAAAACAAAGCAAGCGAATCTGGAGACCGTGTTCCATGTATCATCAACCCATCAACAAGATTTTATCGACTTAATATCGTTCACAAACCGCGTCTTATAAATTATGTATGAAATTAAATTTGAACGTAAGAGCGCGTACGAGCGCTGAGCAATTAAGCAGAGAGTTAAATAATGTAAGCCAGGCGACGACTTTGCATAACTTTGCATAAAAAGTAAACATGTACATTTCATTATACACATTTTACATTCCAGAGCACCATCCGTGGTCATGGTTGGTTGTTTAATACACTGTCGTTGTTGGGTACAACTTCTTGTGGTCAAGTTCGCGTCAAGTCCAGTTAACATTAACTGCTTGAACCAAAAATATTGATTAAAAGAGGATATCGACATTTTGTAAGTATAATTATTTTATTAACTTACTAGTAGGAAAAACGGAGACCCTATACTTTAGTTTGCGTATTTTGAAACAAGGTTTTTCAAAATCCAGGCTTTCGTTTGACTAATGCCCCGCAACCACGCTTTGTGGTGACATCTTGTGGCAATTTAACCTACAACAAACCGCTTGCGCGGTGGCGGAAGATAGGATTTTTAACGGGAGATTGACATTCATCGGGCAAGTCGTCTACCCGCTTACCAAGTTGTAAATCTCATGGGATTTTTTAAGCAGATATACTTGTTTCGAATTACGATCAGATCAGTTTTTTCTTTGACCATCCGTGAAAAGACGCAGATTTTTTGAAGGCACAAAAATTGAACAAAAACCAAAAAATGTTTTGACGAAGTTAGTAATCAATGTGCCTTCAAAGAAATCTGCGTCTTTTTACGTATGGTCAAAAGTTTTTTGCCTTTGCTACGTTTGAATGCAATTAAGCTGATTATGCACAATCTGTTAACTAATTAATGTTTGCTGCAGCAAACTCTGCGACGACCGAAAAACAAATATTTGAGAAGGCGTTTATAGACACTCAACGCGTAAAGTGGTTCGTTCCGACGTTATCTGCTAGAATCGTTTACTGCAGATAAGTTATGTGAGTTTGAGCACTGGAGGGGTGCATACTGGTATAGGTCAGCGAGTGTAATACCATAGATATGTGTTTGGAATGCGTTGTACTTAATCAGTACAGAATCGCAGAGTTTTCTTGAAAGCTGGTTTTCCATCAACGAAATTACTAATCATTACGAAATTAATATTGAAAAGTGTAATTGAAATATGATACCCTTTTTCCCTCAAACAACTAATTTTGTAAATAGTCCAGTTGGTACTATAAAATGAATTTGAAAGACACTATTGACTGAAATTTGGAATTAGGTTAAAGTGATATTTTACAATGACCCCCGGCCGTTGTTAATATGATATTTTTTGATTTACGCAAGCCAGGCTTCGCTTCAAATGTTACGTCGGCAAAATATTCCTAACTTTTGGGCATTTCTAGCACTTTCAGTAACATTAGTAGTTTTAAATCCAGCAACCATGGCTGTACCTTTGTGGCTGCGAAAAGTGTGGGCGTTTCGAAACACTCTCATCATATTTTTAACTCCCATTTTGCTGCTTCCCATTATCATTGCAATTCCTGGCACGGTAAGTATCAAAACTGGATGTGTTTTATAGTGACTACACGGCACACATTGCGCCGATGTAACAGGTTTTGTACAGATGTTTACATTTAATAACACTGTATATTCCTGCGGCATCGTAACACCCTTATATGTTTGCTGATTGTGTAATAGCGGTTTTGAATGATTGGCAAACAGTTTTTACGATATTAACACTAGGTTTACCGCTGAGTTTACGTCGATTTAGTGTCATATTTGACCTATCTATTGCATTTCGCAACTTTGACGTCAATCTGTCCACACATACGTCAAATTTATACAAATGTGTCAGTTTAAAAAGTCGCAAATCAAACGTCGTAAGCAGTGTGCAAATAATAGTTTTGTCTCAGGAAGCAGCATGCGGGTACACCATACTCCTCATGGCGATCTATTGGATAACAGAGGCAATTCCGCTTGCTGTTACCGCCTTTCTTCCTCTTACAATCTTTCCTCTAAGCGGGATCATGACAGGGGACGAGGTTGCCCAGTCGTACTTCAAGGACACGAGTTGGCTCTTCATCGGAGGAATGTTCATCGCAATCTCGGTGGAAGTTACCGGACTCCACAAGAGGATCGCACTTCGTGTACTCCTTCTGATTGGAGTAAAGCCAAGATGGTATGAAATACACCGTAGTGTCGACCGTAACAGGTTGAAAGCATTTCTCTTAACATTATATCATAGGCAAAAGGACACCGTCATTGTATATTGCGAAGTGATTGCTTTGAGTATATATTTGGATTTACAAATGGAAATAATGGCAATGGTAATAAGCTACTACATGAATAACGTTCGCCAGTTATACAAAGCTCGATAGCGATTGTAAACAAGCACATGGCGTAGCTGGCTATGGCAATGTTTGCCAGACTCGATATGGAGAAGTTGAATTACAAAGTTAGTTTAATACGTGTACTGTGAAATATTAACCTTGCGGTTAGTAGATAACAGCTGTCGTGGTTCGCAGAAGTGTCCCTACTTTTCTGCAAAATGATTGCTCATTTACTCAATATGTTGACTATAGATGCAATCAACACAGCACATTTCCTAAACTGTTCTAACCCAAACAAATCAAACACAAAACAGAAAGACACGGACTATATTTTCAAATCATTCGATTGATATAAAGATATTACCAAATGTTTGAAATTTGAAAAATCCACCCAAGGATTCTATTGACCGACGATATAATGATATTTTTTTGCAGTTTGATGATGGGATTCATGCTAACCACGTTCCTCCTCTCCATGTGGATCAGCAACACAGCTTCTACAGCCATGATGCTTCCAATCGTGGAAGCGGTCTTCCGAGAACTCAAAGCCGACTCAGAAAGAGGGTTTCAGAAAGTAAGACACTTTTCACATTGACATCCATTTATTGCGATTTTCTTGAACAAATGTCACATATTTTACGTTGTTTTAGCTGCGCAAAGAAACGCTTTCAAAAATTAAGAGAAGATCAAGTGTAATTTCCAGCGATGTTTCAAATGACGATTATAAAGTTACGTCATTTGCAGATAACAAGGCTTTCGATGCACAGGTAATATACACTTTTCATACATTTGACACCCATAATGTCATAGAGCTTTACTGAGTGGGGACCTTCTCTCTGTTTATAAACATATATATATAGGAAGATAACATTGAGATCAAAGTTGATGAAGAAGATAACAACACCGATAAAAGTCCACCGTCCTACGACTCTGAAAACACAGAAGAAGCCGAAGTAGAACAGGTTAATACAAAGCTAGAGATACAGAAGTCAAAAAGCATTATATTTAAACCAATATCCTGATGCGATCCACAGAATGGAATGTTTTAATATAATGAGTGTGTGATGTGATTTTAGTTTGCAAACATTGCGACGATGATGTTTGCGCCATGGTAATTGCGTGCGAGAAACAAGTGGCGCCATTATTGAACAACTTGTTAATATTTAAACAACCTCATTGTATGAGTAACCTGGGGCCACTGTTTTAAGTGGTGATATGTTGAACGAAACTTTTTCGCGACTTCTTGCTCTATTTACGCAACTATTTAATCAAGTGAACAAATACTGTTTTACGTTCGTTTTACTAATCTTTGCATTGGTAACATCATATAGTTTCATAGAGTGGAAGGTAGCTGTTTTATGAACGCGTTTTTCTACTGTATCTCGCACACACTTTTTAACAGTATACCATATATGCATTTGTACAGCAAATCTTTCAAATCATCATGCTTTGATTGGATTATCACAGTCCAAATTTTCTAACATTACAAATGCCACAGTTCCTAGCAAAAGAAGAGAAGAAACGTCAAACTCGCATGGATAACTTGATCAAGGGCGTCACCTTGTGTGTGCCGTACGCCGCTAGTATAGGTGGAACAGCCACACTCACAGGAACCACTCCAAATCTACTATTGTCGGGTCAATACGAAACGTAAGTTTACTCGAAAAACTATTTAGTCTTCGCGGTTTTTGTGCAGAAAATGATTTGCGAGATGTTCGCAGAATCTTTCCAGACGCAAACGTTCAACTTTCTTTCGCCAATTGGATGATCTACTGCCTTCCCGGTTCTTGTGTTTTGGTCGTTATTGCGTATTTTTGGATGAGTTTCTTCTGGCTTGGATTTGAGTAAGTAACCAAAACTCTTTTTAATTATATAACAACACATGATAATGGGCACAGGTTTGGCAATTTCTGGTGATGGTTACAAATTCGGCTTTTCGAGTTACGAAATTACAAATCTCGTGGACTATAACTAATTGCTGTGGAGGTCAAAGTTTAAACATTTATTCTTCAATTACATTTGAAACGATCAGGAACAGAAAGAAACATTTGTTTTTTGCAGTATGAGCGAAGTGACGTCATGTTTCGGAAATGGCGAGGAGTCGCAGGGTGAAAAGGATGCGAAGAGGGTTGTGCAGGCCGAATACGATGCTCTGGGCGACATCAAGTAATAATTTAGAGGGGCCTGGGCAGATCACTATCACATATTTTAATCTAGGTGACACATTTCTTCGTTTTTTGACTTTTACGGACATTACGATGTTATGGGAAGTCAAATATCTGCTGCTTTGGTGAAACAAAATAGTACTGTTAAAAGTAATATTTTCAAATTCACTTACGCCGAAACACCCTCTCCCCCGTGTAGTATGGGTGGCAATAGAAAGGTATACTATTGGCGTTGTTTAAGTTTTCGTCAAAAAGTTACCCGAATAAAGATTTATTAGCAAAATAACTGGTGAAGAAAATAAATGCATCAAATTAACGAACGCCCCTCTTGTTTGTGTCTTCAATAAGGTGGGGGGAGGTGACAGTGTTGATTCTTTTCGTCACTACCGCCCTCTTGTGGTTTTTCCGCGACCCTGGATTCATCCCAGGATGGGCGATCATCTTTCCTGAGGACGGACCCACCGACGGCACGGTCGCTATGACAATGGCACTGTGGCTCTTTGTGTTGCCAGGAGAACGACCGAGTTTGCTAAAGCGTGACGATGATACAGGTAAGTTTTAAATTCAGGCTGCATTGTCACGATAATGTGTGTTGTTGTTTGTGTCCCGATTTAGTCATGAAGAAACCGGTTTCACCTGTGCTGGACTGGCCGACTGTCCACAAGATGTTTCCATGGGATATTCTCTTCCTGCTTACAGGGGGGTTCGCACTAGCTGACGGAGCAGTGGTAAAGCAACATTTTTCTTTTGTTTAGGTTTAAAAACAACATTGCTTTTATAAAATGCGTGGTATCCAGAGAACAGAAGTTTCTTTTTGTTAACTGTTGTTATCGGAATTGCTTATTAAATTCAAAGGAAACTGGATAATGTGGGATACGTTAAATGCCCAAAATGCCTAAACTTAACTTTGCAAAATTGCATTAACATATAAAATGTTAAAAGGAGTATAAGTTTTTTTGTCCCATGGGTAAGTAGCTAAACAAATTGGGAACACACAAGCTAAAGAGGCCATTTGCTTTCTGGCAGGAATCTGGATTTTCTGATTGGATGGGAGAACTTCTTACATTCCTCGATGGAATTGAGACGTGGGCAATATGTTTGGTTTGTACCATCATCGTGTGTCTCTTTACCGAGTGTTCGAGCAACACCGCCACCTCCGCACTGTTCGTGCCTATTCTGGCGGATTTGGTAAGTGTGCTATATTATACCTAATGTTTAAAACTGTTTAGAATTATTATAATAATGGTGTTCTTGGTGTTATTAAAATCCCACAAGGGAATTGTAAAATGATTAAAAGGAGCATGAATTGTTTTTTTCCTTAAATTATCCTCGCCAACTTTACAACTTCGACGTATGTTTTCATACTAACATTTTTTTACGAACATCATGCATGCTAAAGTCTTTTATACAGGGCGTAGCCATTATAGAAGAAGAGATTTAATTAAATCGAATAAAAAAAAACATTTTTTAATTGTATTGTTGCGTTTATTTCTTCTTATCCTTATGTACAGGCCGTAGCCATCGAAGTCCATCCACTTTATCTCATGTTGCCTCCGGTCATTGCGTCATCACTCGCATTCATGTTGCCAGTGGCAACCCCTCCCAACGCCATTGCATTTTCATATGGACACGTCAAGGTTATTGATCTGGTAAGTTTGCGTAGTACTATGTCAAGGTTCATCTCGGGACCACTAAAACTCTTTAATACGTACAAGCAATGAGCCAAAAGTGATCAGTGGGCTGTAGACAGTGCACACTGGTTCGACTTACATGAGGTCTCAGCAGTGCAGTATTCAATTTTGTTGCGTTGGGCACAAAACTACAAACGAACCAACGGAGACGAACAACTGTACACCGCACTAACCAATAGCCTTGCAAAAAGACACTAATGATCAGTGGTCTTTAATTTGTTCTGTGTGCACAATAACATACCACAGAAAACTCTTTTTTGACATACATCTCTAGATCAAGAATATGCATCTCAATTTGTTTGCAGATAAAATCCGGTTGGTTTCTCAATATAGCTGGCATTGCTGTTATATCGGTGTTTATCAATACATACGGGATGAGTATGTTCGGATTGAACGAGTTTCCAGAGTGGGCTGTACCCGAGAATAACACCGAAGCACCTGCCTTGGCATTTTGATATCCCATTTAGTTAAAGTGTTTGACAAATCACAAAACAGCATCGCGAATATCTTTTTCTCACCTCCATAAACGTTTTCTGAATGAGAGTAAATTTGCGAATATTTTGAATCCCTAAATATGTAAGATATGTAAAGTGCACTTTGTATGACGTGACAACGAATTTCATCACATGCTTTAACTCTGTTAATAGTCTATGAAAACGCAGAAATGTTTATACTGCTATCGCATTAGTGAGGATCGTCCTACCGTGCAGGCCCTTACTTGCCTACTATTGAAAATCTTAAACAGATTGGCAAAATCAAGCCCATTGAAACAATTTATTGTCCTTGATATCTCATTACTTACTGAGAAGATAAATATTTAACCAAGTTCTAATAAAAGAGTGCAGATTTGCAGTTTGTTTATCTTGTGTTCGTGCAAAATACTGTTTGTTAAACATGCTTCTTGTAATTATAAGCCTCAACGACAAATACAACAACAAAGTTACGGGTAAATTCCTGCGTTAGTACAAAGTAGGAATCGGAGACACGTTACATTTAGTGATGCTATTAACTTACGGAACCCTATTGTATGTTGCCTTATTCACTGCATACTAAAGTAACTCCATGCTTTATTATCCGACAATATTCGCTGGAACAATTGGAAAGTTAAACACGACCTCTGCAAGCAAGCAGATATATATCTCGCTGTTTCTCGAGTAAGGTTCTGAACTACCTTTAATAGTCCAGGTAAGCCGTCACTTTTTCGTGGTTGTTTGCCAACCTTCTGTTGCTTAGGAGCATAAAACCTCTACCTCAGTGACGTCAATACCAGACAAAACGCTGGTCGTGCGGTTTTCAAGTTACAAAAGCGAGTTTTTCCACTTGCAGCATGCCCAGCTCTCGAGTGCTCACGGATATTTATGTTACATTGGGACCAATATAAGTTAAAAAGTTACTTGGAATCCCTTGGGCGTAAAACTATGTCTCAAGGCAGGGGATTTGTTAAACGTAACCATAAGCAGGTGATATTTCAATGCAAAGGCGTTTTTAACGACGATATTGTTTGTTTGTGGTAGATCAGCAGCGTAAAGTCCGGTTTTTAGCTTTTTCAACCTCAGATTGAGGTCAAAAGCTTTCGGTATAACTATGTGCGTATGTCAGCTCAAAAATATAAGGAAGGATGAACTTTTGACAGTTTTTATGTTTAGCGGATATTTGTGCAAAAGCAATGGGTGTACCGTTATGGCTCAAAAAAGTCTGGGCGTTTCGAAACACTCTGATCACATTTTTGACTCCCATCCTCTTGCTGCCCCTTGTCATTGCAATTCCTGGCACGGTGAGTATCATATCGGTCTGTAATTGTTAGTTATTTCAAATTGGCCAGAAACTTTATTTGTACGTTCAAAAATAACTTTTTAAGACGTTTCCAATTGTACATATGTTTTCGATGAGAGAGGAAATTATTACAGGAATCAGCATGTGGGTACACCATACTCCTCATGGCGATCTTCTGGATCACGGAGGCTATTCCTCTATCAGTTACCGCCTTTCTTCCTCTCATCATCTTCCCTATAACTGGGATCATGACCGGATCTGAGGTCGCAAAATCCTACTTTAAGGACACGAGTTGGCTCTTCATCGGAGGAATGTTCATCGCAATCTCGGTGGAAGTTACTGGACTACACAAGAGGATCGCACTCCGCGTCCTCCTTCTGATTGGAGTAAAGCCAAGATGGTAAGTGTGGCAATACCAACTAACATTACCCGAATATTTATTTTGTATTACTTTTTTTACGTTTGGAAGATACTATTACTACACAATACAAAAAAACACTGTAATAATTGTTATGTTGTGTAGTGACATGTGAACAGAAATATCCGGATTTTGTTTATCAATGATGACACTGTCCTCGAACTGTTTTGTCTGTCTTTTGTTATGCCATCGTGTTCCTGTAAACTCCTAAACCACGGCATCGCTTGAATGCTCAATTAAGTGTCCTTAAATTGGCTTGAGGGTGTCTTATAACAGCTCGCAAAATCTGCGAACCATAAAAAATATTTTGTCGCACTTCTTGACCGATCTTTGGTTATAAATAAGACGTTTAAAGTGTTTGAAATAAACCTTTAGTAGATTAGACTACATGCACACTTGCATAATTCATGGTGAGGACCAAACTGTTTGCGCACAAAACAATCCCTTAGAAAAATGTTTTCTCTTCAAACTGAACGTCTGACGTGCGTATAATATAGACAAAACGTGTTTGTGCGACACAATGGCGGCCAGTGTTTGACTTCCAATACGCCCAAACTTTTTCGACAGCGCGATTCGTCACGCCTATTGCATAAACTATATTTTACTGTGTCAGCACCAGTCTGCAAATATTAGCTTGCAATCGTACGAGCTTAGCAAATACAGATCGTTCAGCACCTTATGCGTATTTACCACTGCTTGGATTAGGAATTCGTCGGTTCAGGTTGGACAAAAATAGATCTTATGTAACAGGCATTATTTTCTCTTAGACTGGGCGTTTCTTAGCGGTTATTATTTTGAGGAATTCTGACGCTTGAGAGGTTCTTTTGCACCCTTACTTTGCAGGGACCGTAGTTTGTAGAACGAAACACTCCTAAGACTATCAAAATCACATACCAAGAATTACCTTTGCGACTTTTTAATCAAAACATAAAACGCGAAACATACCTTAGATCAATACACATAAGCACTCGATGCGACTTTCTCCCAACAATGTTTCTTAGTATGCGCGTAACTTACTAAGAAACAACTTGGACCACTTCGCTCAGCGATTACTCTGTATTCTTTTAGGCCGAGGCGTAATCATAATATCATCGAAATGAGAAAAAATGCGAATATGGACGGATTATTCTAAAACATCAATGTAAAATTAAAACCAAAACCCATTAGCACATACGTGCGAGATTAACCCATCTGGCTAAGAGAGCGAAGTGATTAACGCAAAATCCCAGATGTGCACGCATACGCAAAGTAATCAAATTGCACAAAATAACACAAAAATGACGTTTAATCACAAAGTCCCCCGTTTTCGATAATGTTTGCTGGGTAAATGTCAGGTGTTGTACGTGCGTCATGGATTAGCACGCGGAGGTTTAATCGTGCAGAACGTCTTCATGAATCGATATATCGTCGCACCGTAGCATTCGAACGTGCACTGAAGTTCGATGTAGAATGTTGTCGCGATCTGTAGACATACTCGAACAAACAACAGTTAAAAGTCCTGGGCCTAAATTACAACATAAATTTCGCGGAATAATATGACTTGTCAGGTATTTTTTTTTATATTTGCGTGACAAACAGCTTCGGTTTTTGTTGCCATGAAGCAAGTGACATTTAATTTAAGCGCAAAACAACAAGAACAGAGAACTTGAGGATAATATACAAATAATAATAGCTTTGACTATTGTCATGTGTCAAAAGTTCGAATCAACAGTGAAAAAATCAAACATGTCCTTTCCAGGATTGGCATTTAATACGCAAAATCCCAGATGTGCACGCATACGCAAAAAGTAATCAAATTGCACAAAATGACACAAAAATGACGTTTAATCATAAAGTTTCGCTGCAACTTCAATAGTCTTGGCCCTTTCAAACGACATGCTCACTTTTATTCCTTTTAGAAGTTTGGATGAAAGGAACACCATGTATATATGACTCAGAGTAAAAGCTTTCTTTCATTGCTAAACATCTAGTTTCCTTCATTGGAAAGCAAAACTTAAATGACAAGAGTGTAGAACTAACTTTTTGCTGTGAACTAATTGGGCTGATACAAATTATAAATATGTTCAAAATAGGATACACATAACGAGTGTAATTCCATTCACAAATAGTTTTATGTTCTCTTTTGCAGTTTGATGATGGGATTCATGCTAACAACCTTCTTCCTCTCCATGTGGATCAGCAACACAGCTTCCACGGCCATGATGCTTCCTATCGTGGAAGCAGTCTTCCGAGAACTCAAAGCCGACTCAGAAAGAGGGTTTCAGAAAGTGAGTCTGTTGCATTAAGAAACCGAGACGGTGAGATTGTTTACCTAAATTTCACATTCATCTGTAATTCTCTAGTTGCGCAAAGAAAAGCTTTCAAAATTCAAGGGAGAATCAACCGTCATTACGAATGATGTTGCAGTTGACGATTACAATGTGACGTCATTTGCCGACAACGAGGCGTTCGAAAAGGAGGTGAGCCATTGTATTTCTTTATAAACCTGGACAGAGAAACACTTAAGGAACAACTCGAGTTACGCATATTTTGTTGTTCACAGGACTATACAATTGAGATCCAAATCAGTGATGAAAATACCAACACTAATGTTCCGCCATCGTATCATTCTGAAGACCAAGCAAAGGCCGAAGTTGAAAAGGTAAACAGGCCTGTGTTGCACTGTCCCACGTAAGAACGGCAAAGCTTGTCAGATTCGTCTGTAATGACCTGTTCTTAAATATGTCGGTAATTGTTTTAGCATCCACACCATGACATACATGAGCTTAAATATGAACAACATGAAAAGTAGCCAGGCTATGCTCTTCATGGATCATTTCCCGACAAGAAAATAGCGTCTTGGATTGTAACAGTTGACTTATTGAAGGATCGAGAGAGCTCCTTCAACCAGTAGGATGTACGCCTTTATCAAAACGCAAAAACAATAAAAAGTAATCCGGTGCTACAACGCGACACCACATATATGCGTGAGCACCAAAGGCGCAAAAGAGTGAACGATAAAAATATGTAACCGGAACACTAACGTTAATATTTGAAGGAATTTCTGTGTCGCATATTCTGGCTGTTTGCGTAAACATGCATGTCGGTTATGGTTCCGAGCATTTCAGTTTTGGTTTTATTTTGGTATTGGACCAACCGTGTGACAAATACGCAAGAACACAACTTCACAGTACAATTTTACTGACGTTTAACTTTTAAATTCCTACGAATCATGCACCACAATTTTGGTTCGAATAACAAACCAGTTGTGACGCACAAGTTTTTTCCCCATCACCTTGCACGTCACTTCAGCGGTTTGTCATCACCATGTGTTTTTATAGATCTTAGAACTAGGGTATAGTCGTTGGGAAACGCAAATAACCTCTTTCGTTGCAGTACCTGGAGAGAGAAGAAAAAAAACGGCGAAGTCAGATGGATAATTTGATCAAGGGCGTCACCTTGTGTGTGCCGTACGCCGCTAGTATCGGCGGAACATCCACTCTCACAGGAACCACCCCAAACCTAATATTATCGGGCCAATACGAAACGTATGGATATATATAATACTTTGCGACAATTTTGGTACAATTTTGAAGATTTTCTTAACAAAGTACTCGCGTTGTGTTATTCAGAATCTTTCCAGACGCAGACATTCAACTTTCTTTCGCCAATTGGATGATCTACTGCCTTCCCGGTTCTTGTGTTTTGGTCGTCATTGCGTATTTTTGGATGAGTTTCTTCTGGCTCGGGTTGGAGTAAGTTACTAATACTCCCATTTTAAAGAACACATTGTTTGGGTGCTGTTTAGGTTTTTAGTGTTAATAGGCACAGGTTCAATAATTTCTAATGCATTTTTAAGGCTTTTTGAATTGACCAAAGAAGCTCTTTTTTAGTATGAGTGAAGTCACCTCTTGCTTCGGTAAAGGAAAGGAATCGCAGGGAGAAAAAGATGCTAAACGGGTTGTGAGGGCCGAATATGACGCACTTGGCGATATCAAGTAAGTTGTTTCAATCATCACATGTCCTTGTTTGCCACTGAGTATTTTTTTATCTCCGCTGCATTGTAAAATTTCTAATAAACGTGTTTTTGTTTTCTGCATTTTGTACAATCGCGGACGTAGAAACAATTTGATTATAAATGTTTGCGATGCACATTTGCCGTGGTGTGTCCAGATAGAACCCAATTTCGCATATGTTCGGTCAAAATATGCAGTGATTTCGTCATAAAGGTGGGGGGAGGTGACAGTGTTGATTCTTTTCATCACTACCGCCCTCTTGTGGTTTTTCCGCGACCCTGGATTTATCCCTGGATGGACGATAATTTTTCCCAAAGACGAATCTGGTGAGCCCATTTTTAAGCCCACCGACGGTACGGTTGCCATGGCAATGGGTTTTCTGCTTTTCGTGTTGCCGGGCGAACGACCGAGTCTGTTGAAGCGTGACGATGATACAGGTAAAAGGCTAACAAGCCCTTTTTTGTTGTTGATTTTCTCCGCAATATTTAACGTTGCTATTAATTTCAGTGATTAAGAAACCGGTTCCGCCTGTGCTGGACTGGCCGACTGTCCACAAGATGTTTCCATGGGATATACTCTTCCTGCTTACAGGGGGGTTTGCACTTGCTGACGGAGCAGTGGTAAAATAGCAATAGTTCTTTAGTTTAGTTACCTCACAATATACTTTTTTTTTTTTTTAGTTACAATAAACATTTTTTTTTAAATTAACAAACCCCTCATTGGACGTTTGTTTATGATTTTTTGATATTTCTACCTGGCAGGCGTCAGGATTTTCAGCATGGATGGGAGACTTACTGACATTTCTGGATGGAATTGAGACGTGGGCAATATGTTTGGTTTGCACTATCATCGTGTGTCTCTTTACCGAGTGTTCGAGCAACACCGCCACTTCCGCACTGTTCGTTCCCATTCTGGCGGATTTGGTAAGTTCTCCACAAGCTCTATGTCTGACCGCCATTGTAAATTTTTGTATAATAAGCATAAAGAAGCTGTGGCTGAAAACCTCATCCAGTAATTCATCTGTCCAATAAAGTATAACATTAAATCAAATCTTGACGATTACCAACTTTTTGTTAAGTTGTTGCGTTGGTTTCTCATGTGTGTTTGTGTGCAGGCTGTAGCCATTAAAGTCCATCCACTTTATCTCATGCTGCCTCCGGTCATCGCGTCATCACTTGCGTTTATGTTGCCAGTGGCAACCCCTCCCAATGCCATTGCATTTTCCTACGGCCACGTCAGGGTTATCGACCTGGTAAGACAGCAGTGGCGATTTTGAAAGCTAGGAATTATCAATTACCTTTATCGCTTACAAAATTTATTATCATGACGTTGTGATGCTAGCGATCAACTTTCACGACGAGTTGTGTGTAAAAGATACGGAAACCGTATTTTGCCCTGTTTGGGAATTACAAAAAGCATAACTTGTTTTCAGATACTCTTTGTTTTGTTTGCAGATAAAATCTGGTTGGTTTCTCAATATTGCGGGTGTGGCAGTTATAACACTCTTTATCAATACATACGGGATGAGTACGTTCAGTTTGAACGAATTTCCAGAGTGGGCTGTTCCCGACAACACCACCGAAGCACCTCCCTTGGCAGTTTGACCTCCTTGGCAACTTGCAAATCAAAATATAAATAAATGAGGATTGCACAAAAACCAAGTCAAAAGTGTAATTTTAGAACTTAGAACGTGTAATTTTCTTTTAAGATGCAGTGATGTATTTTCGAGCACTCATATTGAACAATAATATTCTGATTGAACTGTATATTTCCCAAGTCTTTGATACTCATACTTTGGTCATGAATATGACTAAAAGTGGATTTTAATTTAACCCTTTAGAGCCCCATGGGTCACCGGTGAACCCATGACTTTAAAGACCTATACAAGCAAGGTTTCTGCTTTTTCAATTTTTTTTTTAACTTTAAAGCCCAGTGTCTTTTTTATTTAATTTTTTTCTGTTGATCAGTATACCCTTGGGCTCTAAAGAGTTGATGACTTTCTGTGCACAAGAATCTCAACAAAAAATTAATATAACAACAAAATAAAATAATAACACAGAATCGGCGATAAAGACAAAACTGTTTAGGTACGCAGTAAAAGTATATTCAAAATTCTGTGACTCATACTACGTTTGAGGTAATTCTATCTGTAGGAATTTGTCCGTCAATTGGCTGGACTTGGTATTGGACACGGAATAATTATATTAAACTATTGTGGTCACTCTATCTGTTGAAATAAACTGATGGGTAAATCAAATATTTACCAGCACTTTTGTTAATTTTGCATGAAGAAAATATTCGCGTTGCTTTGATTTCAAAATTCACGACTTGAAACAAATGCTCCTTGTGCATTTTATTGTCTTTGAGTGCACAGACTGCATTTTAACACAAGGCACGCAAGTTTGGAAACTAAAACATTTGCAATTTTTTTATTTTGTACATAGAATTGCTGTAAAATAACATATAGATACAAATAAAATACACCTCTAAATGTAATTAATCTCTTTTGTCTGATATTACACAGTTAGCATAGGGCACTCAGTTGGAACAGTGTAGCTGGTCTCGCCCCATAACTCGATGCGGTCGTTTGTTAGGACAACAGCGTGATCGACTGGACATTGACACATTCCCGCCATTCTCAATACTTCCACGTGTGAAAGTACACGTGGCCAGATCATAAAGTTGTCAATCGTTCCGCTAAATGAAAAAGGAAAGCAGTTTAGCCTTGTAACAAATTTTCATTTTGTTAGAACTTGTTATAGTAAGCTGGCATTTCAGTAAATTACCACATTGCAACTGTAGTTAATAATTTGTGATTCAAACCTTAAGCTTTGGTTTGGATCTCGGTTTCCGGCGTTATAAGCATCTTGCTCTTGTCCAATCAACGCGCTTCCACCTCCATCAATTATGACACCGGAGTATCCTACAGGAGGGTATTCCTCCCCATTAACAAACGTTCCAATCACTTTTCTTCCCGAATCAAACCACGTGCAAATGTGATTCTGTGTAAAAATAGCTGATAAATTATGCATGAAAGAAAAACAAACCTACTACGCTTTGTTTAAAACAATCATTCAAAAGGTGTTGGTGCAGCCTATTCAATCAAACTAACCAATTCATTAGGTTGCTTCAGTATAAAATCATCAGCCCATGAGTTGTGTATGTTCAAGCCAAGTATGTTTGGCGGTTTAATCCGATAAATAAATAGATCACTCTTTGAACTTGTCCAGTAACTAAGTATTGTAGCAAAGTCGTTCGGCCATTCATTAACTTTGATCCACGCACAAATCGTGCCGCTCGTCATCCTTGGGAAATACCCTCTGTACCGCACATAGTCTTGCGTTTGTTGAACACGTAGAAATGTAAAGCGTGTCAGCGTGCAATCTGAAAATGTAAATCGTACACATTACACTAACTACTATAAACATTATGGTTAACCTGCTACTTACTAACTGTTGGAACGCTCGGAGCCATGTAAGCATAGGATACCAAACTATCAAGATGCCTTACTTGCCGCTCAAGTCGTTCAATCTTATCTGTGGAAGGTTTATCACAAAAGTTAAGACACCTGCTAGCAACAAAATTTATACACAGACCTACCTGTACAATTGGAAGGAGCTTTTGGAGCTGTTGATGGATTGTCTTCGATACTTGCTGTCAAAACCGACCCAAGTCCAACAAAAACGATACAAAGTGTTAGCAACATGTTCAATGCGACGATGTTTGGATAGCGGGTTTTATTTTTTGCGTAGGCCAAAAGCTAGCTTTTTGATGTTCTACTGTAACAGCTTGCGGAATATAACAACACCAGTATGAATTAGGCTACACGCGTGTGCTTATATAGCCAACTTCCCCGAGAAGCGTTATGTACACCCAGATTGGCAGGACACACAAGTTGGCAAACAAAACTTAACTCGTACGTGGAAACGTGAAAAACATTACCTTTGTTCCCAGTATTGCTATCAGCCCAACTAATAAACTGATATCCTAAAGCAAACGTATTGGTCAACTTTGGTAATGTTGGCAGAACATTCAGCAACACCGATTATACGTAGAAACAGGTAAGCATTTCCGCAGTTCGCAGTATTAGTCGCACATTGATGAACCCACGATGCAGGTCAAATACATAAAGTACCAAACATGTTGAACATTGTACATAAATAACGATGGAGCATTACTTTATGGCAAACAGGAATTGGAAATCCTTGAAGTTTTGTCAGACCAGGTGTGGGAAACATAATGTTTTTAAGCTTAGCGAGGAACACGTAACTATAATATTCTCCTTTGCAGCGAGAAATACTTTTCATTTCGTAGAGAAATTTGCTGCATACTTTGCTATAATAACTTGTGATTCGTTCCAGCAAAAAACGACGACATGACGGATAAAGAATCGAAATTTCTATTTTCTGGAAGCGTCCACACAACAAAACACACCAGCTTTGCTTCTGTAATAATGGCAGCGTTCAAATTACATTACAAAAATGCATTGTATCAACATCAGTGGAACTTTTAGATTTTAAAGAAATGTTTTAATTTATAGAGTTGACAGTTCATTTTTAGTCTCAGCGGAATTTTCTTGAGATTCGTAGACCAGAGAATTCTTCTTCGACTTGATGCTGCTTGCTTGCCTCCACAGTTGCAGCACTATAAGTAAAACGGAAAGTGAGTGTGTAGTAGTTGTAAAAGTAACCTAGTATGGTATACGTATTCCATAATGCATGTGTTGTATTATGTGAAATTTGAAAGACTAAATAAAACAGAAAGACGATAAAAAATTAATTTAGCTGTGACAAGAAAAAAGGTAAAAAAATCATCAAGCATATGCGAAATCTTTTGTGTATTTATTATAAACCATCAAGAGCATTTTTAGAGATACAGGAATTGCCAGGGTCAAATTTTTGTGTGTATTTTTATCATCGAGCTATACCTGCCAGCGCAGTTGAAATGAAAAACACGAGGGTGAACGAGAACAAGACGTAAAGGGCTGTCTCCGATGACTTCTGATCAAGTTCAAGTCCAAGGAATTTCGGTTTGCCGGTTAGCCCTCCATCTAGTGTTGAGGTTAAGGGGGTGGAAGTGGTTGTTGTTATGACAACAGCAGGAGATGTTGCTGTGAGCATAATGGTAAATAATATTAGTTAAAGCACGAGTTGAAACGCAAAAAAACATATGTCTAATATTAGTGAATTGTTCGTGATTAGGACCTCGGCCTGATTTATTTTAAAAAACTTATAATCTGGTTTTAAGTTTTAGGTTAACGAACGCCGGATTGATTTCATTTAGTTTTATTATTGTCCATAAGGGACTTAGTAACCTTACAGCAGGCTCTTCAGTTATGTTTTCCACTAAATCCTATTCGTTTTGTTAGAATAAAACTTGTAATGTGATTACTTGCTGAAGAAACACTTTACGGCAAGCTACAACTTACTTGTGGCCCTAGTGGTCGTGGTTGTTGTTGTGTCTGTTATGGGAGCTGTTGTCGCGGGAGTGGTTGTTGATTCATTGGCAGCAGTGAAACAAGCGGGAAGTCCTTCCGATGGAAATGATTTCTGCATAATCTCTTTCAGGCACAAGGTCGATTGTTTCGGGATTCGGGGTCGTTCCGGGTCACTAAAGTTAACCCAGTGTAACCCGAACCGTTCGCTGTAACCTTCCGCCCATTCGAAGTTGTCCATCAAAGACCACGCGGTGTATCCAATGACGTTTACTCCGTCTTCGTTAATAGCTGAAAACAAAAAAATATGCCAACATCTAACCTTTGGAGATATACCTTGCAATGCAATATTTAATGAAACAACAATAGCAACACAATTTTAATTTGAAGTAAAGCATTATCAAGTTCATTCTACAGAAAACAATCACGTTAATCCCACACAATGCATGTGTACATCTGTCTGCAGCTCTCATTGACTAATATTGCTCTTTTGCACTTCTAACCACGTCAAGTTTACGATCAAGACTACTGAATGGCTAAAAGATACCTTTCAGAACTTCGTTGATGTATCCATGATAAAATTCCTTCCTCCAGAAGTCGTTCAGTTCCACTGATGATCCTTCCTCAGACAATCCGTTCTCGGTGATGAGGATTGGGGGATTGTTGTATTCGTTTTTAATCCACGATAGAAGGCGTCTGATACCCCAAGGAACCTAACAAGCGACACACATATATATATATCAACGCGCTGGTAAGTTTAAAGGTCAGTTTTAATTGTGCAAATGCTATGGGTGTTGGTTTAAGTAAATATTTTTAGCGTTGTAACAAACTCTTCACTTAAAAGACACTTATAGCAACGTAGCAAAGTGTGTCCGACCTCCTTTTTTAAATATCCAATTTGTAAGACTCGAAAATACTTGTTTACGCATTCTGTAGGTAGAATGGTGAACTTTGGAAATTATTTTGGAGTTGCAAGCTTTCCACATAAGGTTGTTTTTTTAAACACGGAGCTCATGGCTTCAAAACGCGGTATGTCAACCTCTACATGTCAAACCCAGCACTACATATTTAATATCACAACCTTCTTCAGAAAGAGGAAAATTCAAACCACATTTTCACCTGTTTAAGCCATGCGGATGCAGCTTGTGGCCACGTGAAATCCGTATCTGTGTTCGCCTCGCGATCCTGATAATATCCGACCGACTGTACCTGGTCTGGGCTGAACGAATCGTATGCCAGGTTTGTCGTATAATGGTTAAGTCCGAAGAAATCAGATGTTCCCTGGATAAGCGTCTTTTCGTCTTCAGTGAAGGCCGGAAGACGTGATGTTGGTTCTCCCTGGGCTGCACTCCTTGCGTCAACGTAAGCCTGCGTTGGATATTATCCTGATAAAGTCACTTGCAATGATAGTTTGCCTTATTGAGAAAAGCCACACCGCCCAAATAGTAATAAAAACAGATTTTTGAACTTATTACTTCAAAAACAACTCACAACAACAAGATACATTTAACAAAGTGCTAACATTGTTGCTGTTAATACAATGAGCTGTGTGACTTTGCTACCTTCATCACTTCAGGGTAATCCCCGTTGATCCAGATGGGATGAACCCACCAACCTAGGAAGAATTGCATCACGCGGTCCATTGCGTCATAATCGACTTCCCGGTAGGTGTTACGCACTTCCGACCAATCAGAGTTGCACGTTATACCAATTTGTCCATTTTGGCTCTGGTATTTGTCGTGGTACATCCTATACATTTTAATATTTACGTTATTTAAATGTTTAAACTAAAGATGAAAATTTATGTACAACACGGGGTGAATAAAATTGCAGTAGGTGTAAACGCAACAAAACAAAATTAAATTTACTAAAATCAATACATGTTTAGTCCGTTCAAGTAAAGACTATTTTCAGTCTTTTTGTGCACGAAAACGTAACCGCACCTGTATGTTTTTGCGTGAGCCAGTATGACATTATGCCCTGCTTGATATTCTGCCCGACCCGGATCTTTTACATTCGGTGAATGAACTCCATCCGAGTATCCGAGAACTGTGAACACCCAAGGTTCGTTGAATGTGATCCATCTTGTTACTCTGTCTCCGAAAGTATTGAAGCACTCATCGGCGTATGCCACGTACAAATCAATTATTGAGCTATTTGGCCACCCTCCGAAGGAATCCTACACACAATGCAAGTTAGTACGGATAAAATATTAAAAACCTAATTTTTTTAGGTTGGTGCGGACAATAAACTGTCGCGTAATTTTTTAAAAAAAAGACAGCATTAATTTTCTGTTTTGTTTATGTACATGCACATGCTTTCCAAAAAAAACTATCCGTATACTTTGGTAGGATCCATCCATATATTGGAAGAAATACCGCATTACAATCCATATCACTTATATCATAATAGAAAGCGTACAGAATTTCATAATAACCTGATGAACGAGCGGCAGATCCCAATGATACAAGGTGACCATGGGTTCTATTCCCGCCGCTATCAGTGCATTGATCAATCGGTTATAATAGTCGACAGCAGCAGGATTTAAGCCGTCTGTAGCGTTTCCAGTCGGCACCAAACGTGGCCACGACAAAGAAAACCTGAAAGTACATGATGCTGTTTAATTTAACTTAATGTTAACTTGATAGGTATTGCGAAAGCAATTTCAATATACAATTGCATGGCTTTCTAGGAGTCTCATTATAAGTACAGCTATAGCGGAACTTAACGCCACTTTTTACTCAATTAATATGTTATTCTTTATACTCATTATCATATCTGGAATCGTATGGTAATGGTCATACCTGTAATGAGAAACTCCAAGATTCTTGAGCAATTCAACGTCGACATCAACTTTGTTATAACTGTCACAGGCTACGTCGCCCGTTGTTCCGTCCTTAACAAGTTTACTAGATTTCAAATCGTTGCCTTCTTGCGAAACATGTACTATCAGGCATACAACGTTTTAAACACTACACAATGCGTTATAACAAGAGGCCTACATGTGACTATGTTTCAGCAATTACATCCGTAAGAATTACATCCGTATGAGTTATTTTATGAAGGCAATACACAAAGTTATACCGAAATTAGGCCAGGAGTATGAGACGTTTTGTCCCAAATGCCGACTGCTTTGTTGTCACTGCGCCAGGCCCCTTCGATCTGAAATTGAAAGTAGTTGTTTTGGGAACTTGTAACATAAAACTTCTCAGGATAAATTCTCCACTTTCGTGTTATTTCTTCGTTATATTTTTTAAAAGTTTGAGTTGATACATGATTTCTTGGGCTAAACAAGTTTGTATGGTGACTAACATATCTCTTACTTGGTAGGAAGATGTAGCAACTGCCCATATAAAGTCATTGGGAAATTGTCCGCTTATTCGCTCGTCTCGTTTCAGTGGTGGAAAGCCGTTATCCCGAATCACTTGACTAAAAACCGACAGACGAACATTCAAAAGGTAATTTAAGATCGAAAATGTTTACAGTGTCATACTTGTAAAACAGGGCTGAACGTTTAGCAGTTCGTGGTCGAACCGGGTCTTCGAAATCAACTTGAAAGAGGCCGAATCTAGCGCTGTAGCCGGATGACCACTCGAAGTTATCCAGGAGAGACCAGGCAGTGTAGCCACGCAAATCGACTCCATCCAATTTTTGGGCTTTATTCAAAATAAACAATGTTCATATGACTTGGAGGATTTGAGCTTCCATAGATTAAAACTTTACCATTCCAGCTTGATAATTTATATTTAACATTGTATGTTGCTGTAATAGGAAGTAGTGGAAAGGTACCTTTCAGAGCCTCGTTGATGTAAGCTTTGAAGAAATTAACACGAATTTGATCATCAACTGTTGGGTCTTGAGTACCGACCCCATTTTCAGTGATATATACTGCGGGATGTCCATACTCTCGATCCACCCAGTTGAGGAGTCGCCGCATGCCCCACGGGACGATTTGAAGCCAGTCGGGATATGCTTGAATAGCCCCAGTTATTGGCTCCTACGTATTTTATAGTATGAATGATTTCGCTTTTTAATGGAGGCCTTTATTAGATTACACTGCTGCGGAAAATTGATTATCAGGTATATCGTAAGTGAGAGCACTTATTGTTTATACAGTACAGGTATAGAGTACTTAATATGTATGTGGCTCCTACATGTAAACTTCGAAATAATATCGCCTCATAAAGCCTGCTTCAAATACGTTACACATAAATTGGTTATCGTCAGATATATCGTGAGTGTAAGAACTTATTTTGCAGCCTTAAATCAACACGTTAACAGTGCAAAGTGTAATTAATATATTGTTTTACCTCCAATGTATCCCGATCATTTTCGTAGTTCGGATCTGTGGAATCCTTTACTTGATTGCTGACGTAACGCGACGTGTAACCGTTAAGAGCGAAAAAGTCGTACGATCCGGCAATCTCCTTCTTCTCTTCCTCCGTGAAGGTTGGAAGACGTGACTGTGCAAAACCTAATTGACAACGTATCGAAGTAATGTCATGTCAAATCTGCACTTTTACTGCGAATTTATAATCATTGATTTTCGCAATGCTGGTGTCTTAATGAAAATTAGAATTAGAAATAATGTTAGTACCTTGCAGTGCGCTCTTGTCCGCCACCTGCTGTTTTACTACTTCTGGGTAATCACCATTCTTGAAAATCGGATGAGCAAACCAACCAAGTACAGACTGTAAAGTTACAAGAACGAAAAACAAATTAAAAACGGTGTAAAACCCGCGTTTTCAATTCTTCTATGATGAACATGAACAAAGCTCGCAACATAATATTCAAATAACCATCAGCAAATATTTTGAACAAAAATCATTTCAATAAAATCTTCAAATGAATATTTCAACCATTACCTGCATGAACCTATCAGCAGCTGCCACGTCTTCCGGATTGTTAGGATCCTTTGGTTCAGCCCATTCGCTACTCATAGTCATTCCTACTCTTCCTGATTGACTGAGCTTGTATTTGCTCTCGTATAGTCTGTAGGCTTTCGCATGAGCTTTTATGATATTGTGGCCGGAGATGTACGGAGCTGTTCCGGGTTCGTAGATGCCGGGTGCAAACGCTCCAATGCCGTATCTGTGTCGGCCACAAAATATATAAATGATAAAGTTACAAAGTGTAACGTCGTATACAAGAAATTCAAATTCAGTTTGTAATAAGAATATTAAAAGTTACTGGTGATTTTCAATGGAAAAGGGATGAACTTTCAACGGCAATTTTCACGTGATCGGTTTAAATAAAAGTCATATTCACAATGCTGTTATTATGCACTTGGGAAAAAAGTTTATTTTTTTGTTTAGGGAAAGTTTACCCCAGCCAGGTGATGACGTAAGGTTCGTTGAACGTAATCCACATCTTAACACGGTCTCCGAATGCGTCGAAACAGAAGTCGGCATAGTCAACGAAATGTTGGACAACACTTTCATTCTGAAGACCGCCCATGTCTTCGAGAGCCTACAAAAGTGTGTTGTTCTTAAATTTGTTGTGTAAACGAAAGTGTCACATTATTTATTTACGCTAGCCAGGCAAGACAAGACACTGTTCAAAGAGATGCCCAGTTTTTTACAGACGTATTTACATTAACTTATTTTGTCTGCAAAAATTCCAAATGTTCAACTGACTCTTTTGCATGCAAAGGCAAACTAGTATATCCTGGTGTCAAAGCAACAAATTACCTGAGGCAAATCCCAGTGATACAGAGTTACGACAGGTTGAACTCCTCTATCAATAAGAAGGTCAATCATTTGGTTGTAATACTTGACACCTGCCGGATTGAAGCTGGATTTTGTTCCGTCGGGAAAGATTCTGGCCCAGGAAATTGAAAACCGATAATGAGTGACTCCAAGCATCTTGATAAGATTCACGTCTTCTGGTGCCTGTGTTTGTAAAAACGTTGAAGATTTAAACCTCGTGTGAGAAGCTCATTGTATTTGCACTGGGTTTGGAATGACAGAGTGCACCACATGAGGTTATTGCTAAACCACAGTACACAGTTTGAACGTTAATATAATGTTTTAAGTGAACCGCATTACAGGTCCACTGTTGCGACTCATTACGTCTCATCAGTGCAGCTTTTGTGACTATGCGACGATTTTGCCTGCCAAACATCCAAGCGAATACTTCTGCACTGTGGTTACTATGCGGTTAAACAATACGATTTTCGTGTATTCATTGGAATATATTTTACCTTATGGTAACTATCGCATGCGACGTCTCCCGTCTCGTTGTTGTATATTTTGTTTGGCGTGTGCGAAAATCTGTCCCAAATACTTTCACCCTTTCCATCTTCATTCCAAGCTCCTTCAATCTGAAATTGATTTGTCAGTTAGGAGTGGCAATCCACAGTTTTTCAGTGTGAAAATCCATCAGTACAACGTTTTAATAGCGATGTTCTTTCTGTTCACCTGATACGAAGATGTGGAAACACTCCACGTAAAACCTTCGGGGAAAGTGTCGTAATAGAATCGATCTCTCTCCCATGCTGTGACGGCGTTAAACTCCTGTAATAGTAATGTTATTTATAAATAGCACCTTTTAAATACTTATGTGCACAGTGTAAGCAATTTTTTTTTTAAAGATATTTTGTGTTTTCCTTTGACATACTGCTGTTTTTGGAAAGGAAACATAATGTTTTCATCGTATAATATCGTATGCACTCAAACCTTCCAGATGGAGACTCCAGCTTCTGAAGGAATAGCAGAAGGAGGCATTGGAACAAACGTAGAGTTTGGAGCCATAGTTGTGCTGCTGGCTTGCGATGTAATGGAAAGCAGGTCAAGGAGTTGATCGGTGGCAAATCCGTTATTGGCCACAATTTGTCTATATTCCTCTCCAAAGGTGGTAATAGTTCTGTTGTACGATGGTGAAGCGAAATCCACTTGATACAAACCGTATCTGATGTCAAAGCAAAAGTATTTGTATGTATGATGTCGTGAAAGAAGCAGATATGCCACATTAGGTTTGTGTGACACTGCAAACTTGAGGCAAACGTTACCATTTTCGGAAAGTTTGTTCTACTTTGTAAGAGGTTGGTTATTTAGTTAATTTTTTTCTGTCGATGCAGATGTACAATAAAGTGAAAAACTTTGCAGGGTGAGTCATTGAAACGAAGATCAGTATCTGTTCACCTTGCAGAGTATCCTAGATCCCACTCAAAACCATCGAGAAACGAACGTTCAACAAACCCTTGCAAGGAGATCCCATCCAAAAGGTGAGCTTCACACATAAAGGTGATTTTAAGTATTGCTTAATTTAATAAAGCCTTAAATCAGATTAGGATAGAGCTATGATTTGAACTATACAAAATAAACCTGTATTAGCAACACTTACCCTTCAATGCTTCATTTACATAGCTCGAACGGTAATTGGTTATGATGCTATTGCCCTCTAGCGGTGCACTGTTCCAATCTGGCACGCCACTTGCGGTGACGATGAGTGGCTTCATTTGCCCATAGGTTTGTGAAATCCAATTTAGAACGCGTCTCATGCCTCGGGGATCAGCTTTAATATCTGGGTCAACTGTTTGAAACCAGCTCGGATCTTGACGAACTATCATGCTGTTGACCTACAAAGTATGGGCGGACTAAAATCGGTAAAGCTTTAAAACAACTGTAAATGTTGCTGCTACGTGGGGGGTTTCTTCTACTAGTGTTTGACGTAATCACAAGTTAACTGGAGCAAGTCGTACGTATCTTTAAACCATGGTTCGGAATATACCTAAAGTTTTACCTTATAAGTTGTATAATGCTCTACGCCAAGAAAGTCGTATTTCCCGTAGATGACGCCAGAAGCAACTTTGGGTAGTGTTGGATACAGTTGCTTCAGAGAATCTGGATAATCCCCGTTTATGAGAGGGTTGGCAAACCAGCCTATAGTATTGTGTAGATACAATTCTCTCCAGTCGTAGTGGTCCTGTACGTGTCCGTTGTTTGGTTCTGCCCAATTTGCAACTAGGGAGAAACCAACTTGGCCGCCATAAGTCGCTCTATATATAACCACAAAATTTTCGATTTCAGTTGGTCAAGAAGAAAACCTGATCGGGATTCGAACCCAGGATGTCCTGGGTTTAAACCCCGGTGTGGTAAAAAAAGGAAAATACATTAGGCTTCGTCAACATCAACGTTTTTATACATTTGTACTGGTTTACAAGTTACACAAATTAATTTTCGTCGATGTTAAAGACTAGTTGTACAACCTGTAGTTCGTATCGTAAAGGTCCCATACAGCGGCATGAGCCAACAACATGTTGTGTGCAGCGTCCAAACCAGATTGTTCGTTGCCTAAAGCAGGAGGCCATGAGCTTCCCATGTAAGCTTTATTAACCTGCAGTATGCATGTTAGTTGGTATTAACGATAACCAAATATTTGGGGTGTAAGAGTTATTTAGTGGAAAAGGTGGTGATGGTTTCATTCACATACAGTGTGATATATATATATTTATGAACTCCATTGCGTAATGTACAGAAATAAATTCCTCACCTCTTCAAGTGGAGAAGCAATTGGAATCCACATATCAACTAAGTCGGCGAGTTCTTTGAAACAACTGTCAGCATATGCCCCAAACTCATTGACTGTATTAGAGTTTGCCCAGCCATTCGGACCGAGATACGTTGGCAAGTCGTGGTGGTACAAGTCGGCTATTATAGCGATACTGTTGTTCTTAAGTTCTGTGAAGAAATCCTTGTAATACTTCTTTCCATCGGCGCTTAGGAATCTGAAACAAATATTTGCTAATTTGTAAATGGAATGTTTTGTGAAAGTTTTGTCGTCCCTAGTTATTTATTACATCACGTATGTTTTTCTGCTTTTTTATTCATTTTTATGAAGGTCATGTTTAAAAAAAACGCTGTTTGTTACAAAACAAATTTACCACCCAACAAAAAAAAAACTTTCTACTATTTATAAACTACTATATCGTGCATATTTTTTTTAGGCCGATGGAAACGCATGTAGGTAACACGGTTGTTAGAAGTTGTGCCAGGCATACCTGCTCCACGATATCGACACACGGTAGTGAGTAACTCCCAAGTACTTCAACAACCAGACGTCACTGCTCCACATTTCATACTGGTTGGCTGAAACATCAGCATTGTCTCCACCAGATGCGTGAGTAAAATCGTCCCACATGCTGTTGTTCTCCTTTGCAATGTAACCTCCCTCCACCTGCGTACAAAAGCGTTATCAGGTGTATTAAGAAAAAATAATTCGTCTTTTGTACATGTCTTATTGCAAATTTGGGAATTATAATGGTATGGCCTATATTTCTGAAAAAATTGATTACGACAATAGCTTCATATAAAAGCAAACTTACCTACATAGGAAAAAACAGAGTTTTTATTCTGAAACAAGGATACTCGATTCCCCGTAGGTTTATAGTTAACTATGTGATTTCTAAGGGGTAAAATGTTAAAAAATGTAAATTTTTTACCGAGTATGCAGCCGAAGACACTCCCCACATAAAACCGTCAGAAAAGTTTCCGTACTGAGTGGAATCTTGCGCAGCGGGCAATTTTTTGCCTTTGGCGAGACTTTGGTAAAAGGTTGCCGAACTTTTACCTATTCTTGGCCTGTGAAAGTTCAAAAGTCATTAAAAAACTAGTTAATATGTTTATAGACGGCAACAGGTGCATACATTTTATGTAATGTTTGTGCTACTGTAAAGCGTATTCACCAATCAAAAAACAAAAAATGTACAAACCTGTCTGCGTTGTTGAAATCAATTTGGAACAAGCCGGCCCTGCGAGTAAATCCGAACTCCCATTCAAAACTGTCAAGAAACTGAGCGTAGAAAGCACCAACAGGAACTGCTTCGCGATACTGGGCTGCAGACAACAGAAGTGTATGAAGCAAATCATCATGCAAAGGTGCGGGCCTTTGATGCTTATTGCGCAATCTTGTTTCGGTTTAAATTGGAGATGGAGTATTTGGTATTTATTAAATAAATAAATCCAAAGAAAAAACAAACAATTTCACTAACCTTTCAAAATTTCATTTAAGTACAACTTATAATAGTCCTTTCGGTCCCAATCATCTATCAACTGCGTGACGTCATCAGTGGCAAACCCGGAGTCGTGAACTTCGATTGCTGACGTCGTGACATCGACGGATGACGATGGCATGACGTATCGTCCGTTAATCAAGTAAAGAAGGCGCCGGAGCGACCAAGGCACTGGAGATCGTTCCGGGTCAACACCGAGTACTGGCCACGTTAGGTCTTTGGTGAAAACCACATCCTGAAAACAAACAGTTTTGCCATCGTTTTCATGTATTATGTGACAAACCATTCTTTCTTGCAAGTAAAATTGTCAAATTTTTTGCCACCACAACAATTAAATTAACGATGGTGTACGTCATCATGCGAATTTAGGCGTGCGTTCAGCGGACCCTTTAAAACTGAAGATGACGTTTAAGCTATATGCAAACCATAGTGGGGAATATTTGCTCTTCAATGTTTTTCTTACCTGGTGAGTCCAGTAATTTTGCGGCTCGGACGACCTGTCCTGATAAGACACCAACTGCGATGTTCCAGTAATGAGTGCGAAATAGTCAGCAGTACCTATGCCACAAAGTAATCTTTTCAATGAAATATGAAATTCCTGTTGCTGCCAGGCATATTGCAATTTAAAAATGTACTGCTCTTCTGGCATAAAATACCTGATGAAGTCTCGCCGCATGGCAGACGATACATCGAACAAATATAGTACGTATATTTTATGCCAGAAGAGCAGTGCATTTTTAAAATGACAGCAGAAATGTTTATACTACCTAGTGATAAGTTTCATTTTATTATGTTACTTTCAATCAACATATCTTTACCAGAACCTTCTGCAATTGACATGGTTGCTAACTACAAACATTACCTATGATGCGGTTCATGTCGTCCGATGATAAGAATGGCAACAACCCTGGCGATTTGATTCCCAATTGGTCTTTAACAATCTGAGGTATATCTCCATCCAAAAAGATCGGGTTCGCGAAAAATCCCAGACGAAATTCGGAGGCTCGGATCGCCGCGTCAACATCCGCGGGCTCATTGGGATTTGCTGGTTCATACCAGTCCGACGAAAGAGCAATGGAAACCTGCCAAAGGAGACACGAAGTTTAAGTACGTCGAATAAGTGGCTCACTAAGTACATCAGAGAATTGGCGGAAGTTCCCTTTCCAAACAATTTGAATTTACCTTCTTTTCTATTTGTAATATTCTTCACATCAATGAAATCAAGTTCGAATTATAAAGTTTCAATTTACTAGTTGCTCACCTTTCCGCCGTATGTAACACGATAGGTTGAATTGTACAACTCCCATACGCTGCCATGTGAAAGCAATAGGTTTTTCGCCGCCATGTACGCATCACTTTCAGGATCAGTTGAACCTGTGATCCCAATACATGCTGATGAACGATGTATACACGCAACTCAACAACCAATAATATGTTCGTTCAGTCCGGTTTGTATTGCAACGTGACAAATGTTACAATTCAACAGGATTTCATACGGATTGTATGACTTTACCTGGTGGATGTTCACCGCTTCCGTAACCCTTCCATGCTACTGTATACGGGTCATATATGGTTATCCAGTTCTTCACGCGATCACCAAATTGAGCAAAACATTTGTTTGCGTACTTCGTGAACCAGCTTAAAGAATAATCATTCAACCAACCTGAAACAGAAGTGAAAATACAACGATTCCCAATGTTAAAAAATGATATTTGTTCGCACGCCAGCTTTAAAATACAAATAAAAGTTTTGCAAAACAAAACTAACAGCAGTAGTATGTCTTACTATTTACGCATGATTTCACCTAAAAAATCACCCAATGTACCAACCATTCAAATCCTGAAGGGGCTTTGGCATGTCAAAGTGATACAAGGTAACAACAGGATTAATGCCCTTGGCCAACAAATCGTTGATGACTTCGTTATAGTGGTCGATGGCAGCCTGATTTACAGCCTCTGTTCCATTAGCATTTCCATTGGGATAAATCCGAGACCACGAAAGTGAGAGACGGTAATGAGATGTTCCGAGCCCCTCCAATAACTGGAAAAATTTATGTTCATAAACGACAAAAACAATAAACGTTGTGACAATTTTAAAGGATACACACTATTAGTTTATTTTTCCACAACCTATTTAATCCTGGAACTAGACAAACAATTTTAATGCACCACCAACAAAAAAGTCATGCCTAATGGAAAATTCATATAAGTACATCAGTATGTCTTTTGATCTATAACATTTCCACTACTGGAATAAGTCGCCCTTTACCTGAACATCATAAGGATATTTTAAATAGGAATCCGCCGCAACATTTCCCGTTGACAAGCTTGAGTTGTCGTCAATTATGGTTTCCTGGATGTGGTTTGCTTGCATGTCGGCGGAGACAGGGATATTGGTTGTAGTTTGAGTAAATTCATCCCATATACTCGGACCTGCACAACATCCCATTGAAACGTTAATAAATCTTAAGATCTTAGTGTCAGGGTCGGACGAAGGCCAATAATTTAAAGTAACCTTTTCCAAACTTGGTCCAAGCGCCCTCGGTCTGATAAGCGGATGACCCAGCTCCGAAGATAAACTCATCTGTAAATTCCCCGGAGATGAAGTCATTCGTATCAATGTCGTCTCTGCACGGAATTAGCCGTATAATAAAATAAGATAGCGCAAATAAACCATTATTTTAGGTTACAAAACTTGCAATACAAATACTCACTAAATTATAGCAAGAAAATACTCGTATAAACCACTAAATATTTCCGGGTTTTATAAACTGTGAACTATGCTCTGTCTACCAGCAAACAATTTGTTTTATTCACTAGGATTTCGAACGAATACCTTGACCAAAAGTATTCCCATGGCTCCTGAATGCTACGAGCAAACCCATGCCCTTCTACTAAAGATTTGTAATATACTGCAGAATCTTTTTGGATTCGGGGTCGTTCCGGGTCACTGAAGTTGACCCAGTGTAATCCGAATCGTTCACTGTAACCTTCCCCCCATTCGAAGTTGTCCATCAAAGACCACGCAGTGTATCCTTTCACGTTTACATTGTCCACATTGATTGCTAAAATAAGCAAAATTATTTTGCTAAAACTAAATCCTTATGAACGTAATTTGAAACAAAAAATTTAGTGACGCTTAAACCCAGCTAAATCGATGTCTTTTGAATTGATCTGTGGACACCAGTATAAAAGAAAAAAAAAACAAAAAAAACAAAAACAAATAATGCTTTTAATCTTTAGTCAGTTGCCACCTTTTAATACTTCTCCGATGTAATTTCGGTAATAATTTGTTCGGAAGCTGTCGTCGGTTCCGTAATAGTCGTGTCCAGAAATGCCGTTTTCGGTGATGTAAATAACAGGATCGCCGTAGGTACGCTTAATCCAGGTCAAGAGTTTTCTAAGACCCCAAGGTACTTGGTAGAGCCAGGTGGATGCGGATCCTGGCCATGCACAGCTGTCCTCGGGTCCACATGCTTCCTAATGTACATATTCGGTGAAAGTGTAGTTGTGGTGAAATGGCCAAAATATACACCCTCTCGATAATCAGATATTCGCAATAGAAATAGCAGTTTTTGTTTTAAACTGCGTTGTTTTTTAGTGATACTGATGATGCCGAATTATTGGCGAATCATATTTATCAAAAACAACAGGAAACAAAGGGCTAAAGTTTGCTCTTTTAGTACTTGTTGAAAAATCAGATACCAAGTCTTTGTTGCCATAAGACTGTCGGGATATTTCCATACATATTTTAAGAGTTCTAGAAATAGCAACCATTAACTTTACGTTTGGTGCCGGCCTCTACCCGCAAACTTAATGAATTCGTGTCACTGTGACTTACCGCGACGTACTTAACGTAATTCTATACAGCAATGTACATAAAATAAACCTACGGCGTCTGATTCATACGTGGGTCCTTCTGCGGGGTAATATGAACAGGGAACTATCAGGTTTGAGGTGTAGTGATTCAAACCGAAAAAATCAGAGGTTCCGCGGTTGAGGATTTTTTCCTCCTCGGTGAATTCTGGAAGTCGTTGCTTTGTGACGTTGTAATACTCACTTCTGTTGCCCACCTGAACAACGAAAAAAAAAACAGTCAACGGGGTCAAAGATACAAACTAAAGCCATGGTAGCAGGAAACAGATTTTTCGTTTACTTCAAAATGACTTTCATATAACAGGACACTCACATTCCATCGCATAATATCGGGGTAATCCCCAGACCCGAAAACGGGCTCCGCAAACCAACCGGTTGCAAACGCAAGGCTTCTTTTCTGCAAAGATAACACAAAAATGTTAGACCGCCCCAGTGATGCAACAAAAGAGGCCTTATAGAAACAATTTAATGCCATCAGTTTCGTGCATTCGAATAGTAAATATAATTCTTTTCCCCGTGAGTCCAGACAAATCGTGTGGTCAAAACCAAATTGTCGCGATACGATTTTTTAATTCATTTTTCTGAAGGATGAAGGCTTTGGGTTAACTTACAGATGCTGCGACGTGGTCTGGGTCCAACGGAATCGCCGGCTCAACCCAGTTAGAGTTAAGAGTTATTCCAATCTGTCCATCTTGCGTTGCTCTGTACGTGTCGTTGTAAAGGTGAAACGCCCTGGCATGCGACTTGATCAAGTTGTGTGCACATTGATAAACCCCGTCACCGGGACTGTATATTCCCGGCGCAAAGGAAGCAACTCCGTAACCTAAATGTAAGCGAAAAAGCCCGTTTGCATTTTGTTCTTCTTAGTTTATATGGCTAAGGGGCCTTCAATCATTTTCGACCGGTTAGTATTTTTACTGAACGGCCTTCAAGGTTTGGCAGAAAAATTCAACATAATTAAACAACGAATGTCAATAACGACTCTCAACTCTTTATTGTGCTGTATAAGAGTCTTGGCAAATACAATTTACTATGGGTCATATTTTCTAAACTGACTATAGGTTTGAACTTGTTTTCTTAGCTGCGTATGTCATCCGAAAATTAAGTTCAACTTCTTCCCAGCACCCCATGCAGAGCGGTTTCAAATGCCTCACGGATTGATGGTTGGTTACCGCTGTTCTAGGGTACAACTCATAAACTACTTACCCAAAAATGACACAATATAGGGTTCGTTAAAAGTTATCCAGAACTTGACCCTATCTCCAAACTCCGTAAAGCAGAAATTCGCATATTTTTCAAACTGGTCGACAACGACACCCGACGTATCGAGCCAACCGCCGACAAGATCCTCCAATTCCTATGTGAAGGTATAGTTATATAAATGCTGACTCAATAATGCTGACCCTGTAAGATTTGAATTGTTTTAGATTAAGTTGAGTCGGCTAAAAAAAAAATATTTTAACACATCTTGTGAGTAACATGTTTTTAAAAAAACGTATTAGATAAGGTATATGTAAGAGTTATAAACAAGCTTTGACAAGACTTTTCGAATATCCACTCACCTGCGGTAAGTCCCAGTGATAAAGTGTCACCATGGGTTGAATTTTTTTGGCGAGTAATTCGTCTATCAGTGCGTTGTAATAATCCAAACCGTCGGGGTTCGTTCCGTTTTCAATGAAACCAGTTGGGATGAGGCGCGGCCATGAAAGGGAAAAACGATAATGACCAAGGGACAGATTGGCAAGCATTTCGACGTCGGTCTGTTGAAGAACAAGAGTTATAATGGTTAAAGGATTAGTTTGTAACATTTTTTACAGCCGGACAGTGGTGCATGTATTCAACTTTGGGGTTAAGAAAAATTTGGTCCTTGTTTAACTGTAAACATGTAATTTTAAAATTGACATGACTAAATTAACTAAGTAAAAAAAAATTGGACAGTAACGCAAGATCGTTTCCATGCATAAACATAAGTTCATAAAATACCTTATATTTGTTGTAGCTGTCGCAAGCAACGTCGCCCGTTTCGTTGTTGTGTGCATTTCCTTCGTGAGTAAAAACGTCCCAAATGTTTTCTCCTTTTCCGCTGACATTCCAAGCTCCCTCGATCTGGTATGATGAGGTAGCAGACGACCAAGCAAAATCTAAAAACAATTGGAATCATTAGGTTTGCAGGCTTTGCAGTCAAGGCAATGCAGACTAGCTGGATCAGGCACTTGTTCCTGACAAGTCGGAGCGAAAAATCAAGCTCCCAGTGAGGTTTGACCACGACCCTGGGCTAACCAGGCCCAAGGCTGTAACAACTGAGCTACAGGAGCTAAGTGGTTTCACGGGGTATATTGTGGCCAAGGTAGACTGGTGTGCAAGGGCAAAACCTGCCCAGGCGGCCTTTACATATACCTAGGGGGTCTCAACCGCTAGGTAAAATGTTAGGGATCAACAGGCAAATGTGAACAAGTTGGTTTGTCAACAGATGAAAAAATATGCGATAAAATCTAGGACAATACCAAACAAGTCATGAGTAGGAACTTTTTTTTATCTTGCTACATCCGCTTTTGTTCATCCGAAGAGTAACGTAGCTATAATTCAACTTAAACCTGCAAACATCTTTACTTAATTTCGTCATCAAATCACACTTTACCATTAGGAAATTCTCCGTAGAGGAACCGGTCTCTGTCCTGATCATCAGGACATTGGCTTTTGTAGCCTGTTAATCCGTTTTCCCTCACCAAATCGGCGTAATACCATGCTGACTCTTTTGCTGTACGTGTAAAGTCAACTGGATCTACTCTATACATACCGAAGCGCTCCGTGTAACCTGTAAATAAAAGTACACTTTTAATCAGTGTTTTAATAAAACTAATAACTAAAATCAAACTGTCCTGTTCTTTTGAGTTTAAGTAGAAGAATTTATTCATATTGTCGTAACTTATTGCCGAAACGTATGAAACGCTAATGTCCCCACCCCATGTCCACTCGAAACCGTCCATTAACGTGGAAGCGTAATAACCCCGAACATCCACGTTGTCAAGGTCAATGGCTTTCAGTACTTCATCAGTGTACATGTGAATAAACTTTATTCTTTCTTGATCATTCAATCCAATATCTCTCCATCTGCGAGAAAATATGTTTGATTTTGCGTTCAAAGAAGAAATTTACAATGGCTAACATTTTTCCTGTAGTTGACCTCCGAATGCGTTTTTTATTAAATGGTTCAAATTCGAGGGGGTTAAAAAATTTATATATACACGACATGGAGAGCAATCAATAAAAATCATGACATGAACTTCTTACGAAAGAGTGGAATGTCCTTATTATTAACATATACTGTCTTCAACTAGTAACACATATAATTCCCACTTCAAACGTTTTTGCTAACAATAATTCTGCAATCATACGGCGATACGAAAGTACCGATACCAATAGCAAACATTTTACCTGGTAACTGGATTTCGAGCGAAAGTGCAATCAGCTGTGACAGAAGTGCGCACTGGTTCCGACAATCCGTTTCCGGTAATGTAAATAGGAATTGAAACATAACTTTCTGTAAAAAGTCACTTTATTTAGCTTCACCAAAGCAAATACCATATTTGCAAGAACAAAATCAATCCTGTAAGTTAAACCTACGTCACTCACACAAATTTCATAGCAAAGAAATTTTATACGAAACGTTAGGTTCAATGACACCACAGCCAAGATTGCAACCAAGTTGGGTCAAAGCCACATTTTTACCGACAGCTCGGAATGGAAAATATGGAAAATAAAGCTCCCGGTGAGGTTTGAACTCACGACCCTGGGTATACCTGGCTTAATGCTTACAATTGACCTACTGGAGGTGTTATATACTTTATACGGGGATATTAATTAACATCTAATACCTTTTATCCATCCAAGTATTCTTCTCATGCCCCATGGTACGACAGCATGCAGTGGATTTCCGGTTTTCAGCCACGTGTAGTCTTGAGTGAGATGAACATCTTGGTCGCTTTCAACACTAGGTGGCGTACCTGTACATATATTACATATTTTTAAGTTAAACCCAGCCAGATAACCAGGTCGATGTGGTAAAAGAACACCTGTGCTTTTCTGGAACTTTGCCATTACATGTGTTAGATAGCGTATGGAAAAAAAAGTAACTGTATTTAGTTCAATCCATATAGGTCACATTGAAACTTTTTTTTTATCTTGCTTAAATGAATCAAAATAATAAAAAAAGTACATGTTCTCAGAAAGAAATATTAAAAAACACACGTTCGATAAATGAAATTTCATCAAATGCTTCTTACCAACAGGTTCCGCCTTTTCACTGTTCTCATCTATAATGGGCAACGCCCTTGAGCTGGTCTGTCTCATTGCCCATAATTGTTGCTCGTTGTAATTTTGCTTGATGTTGCAGTCAGCACCCATGAAAGGCGCTGTGAGGTTTCCATAGATATCAGACTCACTCACGTACCACGTTGTGTAGTGGTTCAGGGCAACAAAGTCGATGGTTCCTACGTAATATAAAATTGACTGATATTAATATTCAAGAAATATGCTCTGTCAAACGTGTTGTATATTACTGGCGTAAAAACCGCCGTTTCAGCAGAATATCTGAACATGTCCCACCTCTGATGTAATCTTTCTGTTTTTCCGTAAAAATTGGTAACCTTGAAGTTGACCTCCCCTCAGCCATGCTCTTCTCTGCGATGCGCTCCTTCATTATTCCAGGGTAATCCCCGAAAACGAGAGGGCCCAGAAACCAGCCCACGGACCACTACGAAAAATAAGCAGGATCACTTACTCCGTTGCGGTAATGGGAGATGTTGTGAACGTCAAACAAGTGATCAACCATCTATCAAATACAATCATACCTGCATATATCTGTTAGCTGCGTCCACGTCACGTTGGTTGTTGCCGTCAAATGGTTCGCCCCATGCAGAGTTCATGGACATGGATATCTGCAAGAAAAATCAGTTTATACATGTTCGCAGTCTAGCTAATTATATGTAATAAGTATGCACAAACCTTGCCCCTTTGGGTCGGTCGGAACTGTTTGTTGTACAAGTGCCACACGTTGGCGTGCGCGAGTATCATGTGGTGTGCCGCTGTATATGCTGTCACACCATTGCCCTGCGAATGAACAAGCAAATGTATTACAAGTAATCGAAGTCATTTCGTGTTAGAAGGCTTATAGGCAGTTATTGGTCACTGTAGCAATACCACTCCTGAGATTATTGCTTTGGGTCTCTTTAAACCACTAAAAACACATAAAAATGTACAAGATGATAAGGCATTATAATTTCAAAGAAAATTTTACTGATCCCGTATTTCAGTTAAGTTTGAAACTCCAGAGCTATTTAACTAACTTACTTGAACTTCCGGGGGGAATTCCCCAGTGTCGTAACCCCATACGGCCTCAATTCTTGGTCCGCTGAGCGTAATCCAGGTCTTAACTCGATCTCCGAAGCTTTACAGTAAACAAAGCTTATGATGTACGTGGCAGTATAGAAACACCCCTCACTTACAAGTATAAATTTACTAAAAAAAAGGAATAAATCAGTCAAAGAGCGATAACGTTGGCGGTCAATTTTGTTGTGTAACATGCCCACGCTTGTTTGTTGCTTAGTAACCACGTTTTGCGACAGATTGGCCCATATGATAGGCATTAAAATTTTATGTGCATTTTGACTGTGTGTGTACGTACTTCTCGAAGCAAAGCTGGGCGTATCCGGTGAAATCAGTGATGATGTTTCCGCTCTCCCATCCGTTGTATTCAGTTTGAAGGTGCTGAAATCACAATATGTATCCTGGATCAGTCCACCAGTCAAAAAAATTACCAATCTTTAGAACATTACTAGTAAATATACTATTTGCACTAACTAATTTCAAACACAAAAAAAAAAGAATAAATGCTTTCACCAAGCGAGAAGTCTTACCAACGGCATATCCCAATGGTAAAGCGTGACCACCGGTTGAATGCCATTTTCCAACAAAGCGTCGATCAATCGGTTGTAGTAATTGATTCCATCGCTGTTCACAGTAAACGCGTGGCCGTTAGGAAGAATACGCGACCACGATAAGGAGAAACTGTAGTGCGTCACCTAAAATGCCACAAAAAATTGAAACACTTTGAAATTGAGATTTTCTAGACATCAGATTCGTTAGGTACTAACCAATATTATGAGCACTGTGCTTTCCAACACTAACAAATATTATGCTACTTTTGCTGCCAAGCATACTACCCTGAATAAAGTACGTTAATTTGTGCCAGAAGAGCAGTCCGGAATAATAAATATTACCAAGTAATACATTTACAAGAGACACAAGATCCAGGTAAGATTAAAAATGAAAAAAGTCCCTCTAAACATCTTGTAGGGTTACAAAAGGTAGTTTTAAAGCTTTTTCTCAGTACCCTGAGTTCTTTCAGCATTTTAACATCCTCGTCGATCCTGTTGTAACTGTCGCAAGCCATCTGACCGGACGATCCGTCGTCAGTGTTGTTTGGATTCATCGTAAAAACGTCCCAAATACTCGGTCCTTTTCCATTCGCGTCCCAACCTCCTTCAATCTAGTAAAACACAGCTTAGTGTTAAATTTATATCTTTATAACAGTGATAAAATAGTGTGTAAATATATGGTAGTAGTTGTTTTCCGTTGGGTTTAAAGTTGGTGAAGTTCCATGCGAATTTTCTTTCAATTTTCTTTTAACTTCGTTTGCAGGCGACCTAATCCAATGTTTACATAAAATAGCGCCTCTTGGCGGCCACAGGTACTTTTGTGCCACCAGGTTAAAAGAATCTTTTTTTAGTAAAACTTTTTTTCATAACACACCCAGACTGAGGTGGTATTCACAGACGAAGATTTTTTAATTAATACAAAGGCGAGTCTTATTTTTACCTGGTAGGCATACGTGGATGCACCCCATTCGAAGTTCTTCGGGAAAGTTCCATAATAAAATGCTTCGTGAGATCCTTGCGTAAAGCCATTGTTCACAATCATTTGTTGGTACCTGTAACAGTTCTAAACTGACGCAATTCTAGTATGTAAAGAACTATTACAAACACAATCCTGCCCATGCGCATAATATTATTGCACTTTGGGTTAGAAATGAATGCAGACACGCAGGATCACGTGCTACGTTGTGAAAACTGTAAAAACACAAATATGAAGGTCATTCACCATTCGGATGAGCGTTTCTTGTGTCTTCCGAGCTCCGGGTCTTCAAAATCAACATAGTAGTTTCCAAACTTCGGCGTGTACCCGGCAGCCCATTCGAAATTGTCAATTAGGGACCATTGGCAATATCCACGCACATCTATTCCGTCCAGGTCAATCGCTACAAAATGAAGGTAACGTTATTTCTTACTTAGGTGCAAGACGCAATAACGTATATAACTTGTACAAAGTTGCATATCCATGATTACACTGGTAGTCGGCAGTATGTCGTACATTTTGTATATTCACAAATACTAGTCACCCTTTTTTTATATAGCAATAATAAATGCTTTCAGAAAATCGACAAAAGATGAAAGAATTGACTACGAAACTCCTTTCCCACTGACCGAGAAGGGCACTCTTTATGTAAAGTTAATTAGTAATATAAACTCGTACCATGCTATCAGTAAATCAACACGAGTAGGGACGTCAAACACCAACCGTGTGGTGGCACGACATTTCACCGGAAGGTGCTCAGCCAACACTATCAGGGCTGGGTGATATTTACTTTGACTCAGCACCCGCGTACTTGTTTGCAGTTTAGCGTGATATGCGACTTTGTTTTGCCAAAATTCTCCGATCAGAAGTAGGGACAATGGAGTTCATGAGATTATTCTCCCTTATAAGCGGTTAACGTGATCGATGGTGGCGTGTGTAAAGTTCAAGTGTTCTTTCAATGACTTGGCATTTTGGTTTGAAGGGTTTAAGTTTCGGAAGTCCCACTTGAACTTTTACCGCTTTCTAGGGTCCGAAGAACACCAATGTTGCAATGAATTTATTAATCAGAATGCAAACATACAATGCGTTTAAATTAAATAATTGTCACCTGTGTTTACCTTTAATAAACATGGATCGCTTTGAACTTACTTTATGGCGAGGCAACACCGTGGAGATGATGAATGCCCGCGTTTGCATTAAACGCCGATTAATGGGCAAGCACACAGTAGAATGACATAATATTTTTCAAAACAACGTATAATATGTGCATAAAATGGCAATGCACGATCTGTTTCACGGTTTGTGTCAACACAAACCATTTAGGGTATATAAAAAGCAACGTAAGCTGTATTTAGTTCTTTAACTTTCACCGCAGCGGTGTGCAGTGCTTGTGCAAGAGCTAACAATGGATTTATTGTGCTGCAAACCGGGCGCTTCTAGATTTTGTTTGCTTTCTTTTGATGCACGATCCACCTGACAAAAGCTCTTTTAATTTGTGACCAAGGTACGTTCGCGAGCTAAAGGTTGTTTTTGCTTTTGTTTGCCACGTTGCAGTGCTGTCTTGCGGTCGGTGGAAACTTTACATTTATCACAAAGCATAGCGTTTCTAATTTGTTGGAAACAATATCCTACCAAGTTTCTGTCCAGCAAAATACTGGCAAAAAAATAAAAAATAGCAAAATCCAGCAAAAAAATTTTGTGCAAAAAATTGCTTGAGCTAGGATAATTGAACCCACAGTACCTTTAAGAACTTCGTTAATGTGGGATTTCAGGTAATAGATCCGACGAAAGTCGTCGTAGATGTAATTCTCTTCAAATCCGTTTTCAGTGATCCAGATGGGCATTTCGCCGTATTCGGCTTTGACGTAATTGAGAAGTCTTCTCAGCCCATAAGGAACGGGTCGCAGCCAAGCAGAACCTGCAAAATTTTTGAATGTTCTATATGTTGATAATAATTTGAAATTATCATTATTAATTTTAGAAAATAACGCGTTTCGGTCAAGACTTTTGCAAATCTGCAGAACATCTCGTGGAGCCAATAATCGGATATACTAAAACGTATTCAAACAGCGGCTCTTCGTTGGCGGGTATTAAATATATTTAAGTAAAGATTGTTCGTTTTTCAACCTGGAGACTGATCCCATCTGACGTCACAGCTCTTGATTGCGTCCATGTCGAATGCAAAGCTGACGAACCAATCGCCTGGTGGGTAATTGTCGAAAGGTTCAACATATCGCGTGGTGTACATTTGCAGAGCAAAGAAGTCGGATGAGCCATTCAACAGCAGTTTCTCCTCGTCGGTGAAGATCGGCAGACGAGTTCCCAAATGCTTCCAGCTGTCCTGCTTCTGAGTTTTATTATAGACCATCTCTGAAAAAATGTTGATTTAACTTCTGGTTTGAACGTGACGTAATGTATTCAGAAAAATAGAAAAATAATTTTTTTTAATGTTCCCTTATATGTTCTACAACGGCCAATATTACTGAATATTGTGAGTGTGTGCTGTTTTGTTTTTCTGTCAACTTCTAAGTATCAAGTGCCTTTGCGGATGCAGTTTCGTTCTTTGCTAAAAGCAAAACATTAATTTTCTAACATTTACCCCTTCCCACAGTTTGTGACAAACTTTTTACTGGCATTTAACAGGTTTGCTTAGTGAATATCAAGTCTGCGGAAGGGTTGTTGGTACGCACCTTTCATCAATTCGGAATAATCGCCGTTCACGTAAACAGGATGAGCGAACCATCCAAATTCTGATTGGATGTAACGGTCCGCTGCGTCCCAATGATCGGCCGATTCTGGATCACGTGGTTCAAGCCATTCAGTGCTAATGGTGATGGACACACCTTGTCCTGAAGTCGCCCCTCCAGGATAGATTTCGTGGTATCTGATCAAACACAGGAAGTACTAAAGCTGTTGGCACTGGGAAACATCTTGATCGACTTATGGGTTTTGCTTTCCATTTTGCTTGGTGGAAATCATCATTTTTATCCACGTATTAAATTTTTGAGCAAGTAAAAAGGTTTTGATTTCATCGTCTTTTACACATCTTAAGTGTGAAGTAAACCTGTCACAATCTTACATTACATCATGATATAAATAGTTTGGTAAGGTGATATTGTGTCATATACCTTTTGTACGCATTGGCGTGTGACAACAGCATGTGGTGCGCGCACAAGTAGCTCCCAATTTCCGGTTCCAGTAGTCCTGGTGCACTGACCCCGATTCCGTGGCCCAACCCACAGTAGTTGTAAGGCTCGTTAAACGTAAAAAAGTACTTCACTCTGTCACCGAATTCTGTGAACACGAAGTCGGCATAGTTCAAGAAATGAGGGATAATTTCACTGCTGTTAAAGCCCCCGAATTCATCCTGCAGCGCTTGAGGACAATCCCAATGGTGGAGAGTAACCATTGGCTCAACACTGGCGTTGATAAGACTGTTGATGACGTAGTTGTAGTAGCTAACACCCCCAGGCAGAGGTCCGGAGGTATTTTTCCCGTCGGAGAATAACCGCGTCCAGCTCATTGAGAAACGGTAGTGGGTGAGACCGAGTTGTTTGATTACTTCCAAGTCTTGATCGAAACGGTTGTACGAGTCGCATGCCACATCCCCGGTTTGGTTACGCATGTACCTGGAAAGAACGGATGATTTTGAGCAAAGCATGCATATTTGGTGTCATTTAGAAATGTACATGTAATGTGACCTCGGGAAGCGCTTGACCTCGGGTTATTTCGGCGTCTTCGTGTTTACACCATCACTGCCCCTATTTCTTTATTTGCACTTATGTTACACGTTTTATTATCGCATTGGGAAATTCATTTATTCACCCCTTATTTATCTACTTTGTCTGTGTTACTAATTGACACAGTTTCACTCTTGTACAAAAACAACGTCTTACGCCATAGTACATAAACTGAAAAATTATACTGGGTTTTGTAAACTGGAATCCGCAATTTGTAATGTACATAAAGCCCTTTCAATGGCATCAGTACAAGACATTGCACCGCAAGTTTCAGCCTAACTTTATAATGGTTTTACCAGCATCTGGCGTCGTGCGTGTATCTGTCCCACACACTTTCCCCTTTGCCGTCAGCATCCCATGCGCCTTCGATCTGGTAGGCAGCCGTCGCAGTCCCCCAGCCAAAATCGGCGGGGAAATTCCCATAGTGCATGGAGTCTCTCTCCCATGGATCTTGCCTTAGAAACTTTTCCCATACCGTCCGCCCTTGCTCTAATAAAAAAAACTTGGTTGTGAGTTTGTAATAAAGTTTTATATGACAGTTGTTTTCGAATTGCTACTCTTTCGACAATACAGCCAATGCATACGTTTTGAAAGATGCAACATAAACAACCAGCAAAATTAAATTTACCGAGTGATGCTAGATACAAAAATTATCTTAAATTAGGCGTTCTTGATCGGTTTTCACTACTAACGTGCATTTCATCAAGAGAAGTGAAGCGCGTTGCGTAATGATGGTCTGGACATGACCGATTCTGGTCCAAAGTTCGTTTATCGATTGCATTGTACACACATACGATATTTACCAAACACCATAAAAACTATGGTATAACAATGAGTAACCATACAACACTGACTGCAATGAATTTAGCGCTTTCGCAAAGCACATTAGTTCTAAATCCTTACCTACAGCTCGTGCAGCTCCAAAAACCGCAGCCAGCAAGGTCAGTGTCCAAATGCATGTGCAGCCTATTCTATTGTCCATTTTTACGCCCATCATTAGGCAGAAAACCTCTACACCATCACATATACAAAATTATGCTGCTGCATTAATACGATTCATGCTTTTTTCGTCGGCGGATGCATGATGTCACTAATTAGTATTAGTCCATTGTCAGCGTTTCAATCCACCCGAATGGATTTTCTACGTTTTATATTTGAAATAATTAATGCAATGCTGTCGCATGAAGATGGTGGCTATACTATCAGAAGCCGTATACAATATGTTTTATGACTAAGTACAAGTAAGCGATTTTTGTCAAATTGTTTATATTAATTTGGTTAACTCAACCTGAATTCAATCCGTTTGGTCGTAGTTCATTACAACGTAAAACCTGCTATAACGCAGTCAAACACGAAAATGAAAGTCAATAAATCCTATGAGTGCTATTTCAACATTAACTTAATCAATACATGGTTGAGTAAACCTCTTAAAGATGTATTTTTTCGTGCTACGATCAGGATTTTTCGCTAGTATATAGGTATAGTTAGTAAGGTTAACGACGAAACTTGTCTAAGCTTGTGTACTTCTAACGATGGAGGAAATCACAGCCAAGCAAATACGTACTCTTTAAAAACGATGTAATTATATGTGCAAACGTTCTTAGAATATGGGTAACCAATTCACTGCAATGTATTCCCTTGTATATATACAACCAGAGGGTTTCCAATCACTAAAACGCGGACTGGACCACGAGGCATTTGTAACCTGTCCGAATGGGAACACCAAATTAACGGTTATAATTTGAGAATATTACACGCTTCATGTCCGCAGTACTGAATCAAGCACCAATAAATGTTTCATGACACTGTATCCAAACCTAACAAACTGACACAGCGTTGTGGCGATTTGTAACTTACGCTCTCCTTACATTCAATATTTAAATAATGCTGTATGTTTACCGCACTCTAAAGGCCATACCGTAAACAAACTACGTGCGTTAAACCGGTCCATCGACCTGTATGGTGCAAATAAGGTCGTGCTAAACAATCATTTATATTGAGGATATTTTATATTTCACCTTTCTGTCTCGCACTCTAGACCTTAACATTATTTACAAACAAACCCTTCGCACAGATGAATGGACACTTTTTGCCTTCACATACTACTTCTCCACTCACTCTGCAACCTGATACGAATGCAAGATTTTGTCCTAACACCTTCTAGTCATGACACAATGCCTCGTGCACAATGCCTGCTAATCTCTTTTTCCTTTGGGACCGGGCTTGCAATCGCATGCTTGCCTTTGTTTGCCTAGAGTCGTGTCGCAACAACCTTTGATCGTACTCAGACATGACGACGGAAAACGAACCTGTCGGGCAAACAATTACCTACTATCTACCCTATCGTCGAAATAAGAGATATCGCAATGTTTTACTGGGCTCAAAACAGTGAAATGCGAGTTTAATCAGTTTAGAAGCAGTTTGGCGCTTATAAAATCCTATGACACTTATTTGGCTCTCGTCATTAGGTTGATAAAACCAAACTCTAACTGTGCATAGGCATATCCACATTTTTGATTGCATGCATCGTTTACAGATGACGAGGTTTTAGATACAAAAGTATCACTAACACTGGTTTAATTCAATTAACAATTAGATGAAACGTAAAGGCAAAAAGGAGGATACTACCCAACAGTATACAGACCACGAAAAACCGAAACGAAAACAATCAAATCACACAACACTGTAAGTTTGCGGATCCACAAAAGTCCTATTATTCGCCACTCTTGTTCGTATTTGTCGCATCAGCATACGTCATCCCTAGGGTTTGCCTCGGTGTAAAGGGTAAAGCAGCTGGAGGGACAAGATACTGGGAGAAGTAGGCGGGGTGAATGGCGCTGGGCAGAACGAAAGTTTTGTTGCATGCAGGGACAGCTGGCGTTCGTGACGTCACCAAACCTTCTTGTGATGTCAGTCTCGGCAGACCGGACCTCCATGCCGCCACCGCGCGGTCAAAATTACTCACGTTGCTAAAGTTGATCGGTACTTTCCAAGGAGCGCTGGTTCTTCTGAAGAAATCCGGTGTCACTGGTGAAGCAATTAAACCGTCTATTGGATGACGAAACACGCCTAATGACATCATAGATTCGTTTCGCGTTGGCTGCACTCCTGTTGACGGTGAGTCATGATCGGACCGATTTTCTTTGTCATGGTAATGATCACAGTTCTCAGCGGTTGGAGATCTACTGCTGTGAGTTGCTGAGATGTTTGGGTGCGGCGTAAATAGAAATTCCATCCTGGGCATTTCTTCGGCTTCTATGTGCATTACAGTTTCCGCAAATTCGTTACTGATGGATCGGACTTCCTTTAACTGGAGAAAAAGGAAGTAAAAAACTGTGTCAGTTTGGTAAATAACTTTAAGACGTGGGCTTTGAAGCTTTCCACAAAATATTTCTTCTGCAAGCTACATTATTTGTTTTAGTAACATTGAAATTAATGGGGTGCACAGCAAAACAAGAATGAATTCTGGAAAAATATTTAATTAAAGAAATCCAATACCTTTTCCAGTAACTGTTGCAACAAATCCGGTGTTTGTGGTTTTCGGACAAGCAGGTTATTGCTGTAAGCCCGCACGAGGGCGCTCAATGAACTTTTTACTTTTTCCGTTTCTTGGATTTCTGGACTTTCTGAAAATTTTATTGATGAAAAATTTCACTGAGTACAGAAAATATTGACAATCTGAGTAGTAAAAAATAAGAATATCTCAGTAAAACGCGATAGCCGGGGTCAAAGTAAATGAGATGACTGTCACGACGCTACGTCTTTTGCATCTGGCACTACAAACAACATGCTGTTACTTACAATTTTGATCTGCGCGAACTAATTATGATTACTCAAAATGACACCTAAAAACTTGTCAATTGTGTCAACTTGAAAAATAGTAGAACACCTGCTCTAAATATGACCAACGCCTGCAGAACAGCTGCATCTACGTCATCCAGATCCAGCGACGTCATTTGCTCAGCGAGGTCAAACAGGGGGTCAGCTAATCTGTTTAATGGAGTTTCTTTCAATTCCGTCCTTGTGACTTTCACTCCAGCGAAAATTGAGAGTTGTTTGCTGTAAATTGTATCAAGATTTACCGCGGCACGCACCACGATAACATCCATGCATATGGCTTTCAGCATGGACACTTGATCTTCAGTAGAAATCTATTAAAAAAGTATGTTCTAAAGGTTGAATTTCGAAACATTTTGCTGTTTAAAAATAATGAATAAAACGTTTTCCAAAGAGATAGAAACCATATTTTTTACACTTTTTAAGACCCTAATAAGCAGCTTTTATAGTTTGGGCAGCAGAACTTACGTTTTTTACGAACAATGGAATTCTTTTTGCAAAATCAACAACATTAGTTATTGCATTAGTGAGCGCGACTGAGAATCTATCGCCTGGTGGCAGTGTTGGGCTCTTGTCATCCAAAACCCCCTGCAAGTGTAGTAGGCCATCATTGAAAAACAGAATTCACCAGTTTAACAATTTTAGAACAAGTAATTATGTTACTTTTGTATGCTTTACAAAGAAATTACACGATTTACTGAACAAAGGCATGCTTAAAAACACCTTTGATTGGTTGAATGCGTGGAGAATTGAACCAATCAGATCACGTTCTTCATCTTGAAGCACCGCCCTTTCCCAGGCAAATTGCTGAATCACGTGGTTTATTTCTTTCCGTCGCCGCATTTCTCTGTTATGTTCGATCAGCCTTCGTTTGGCGACACGTTTTTCTTCGTCCAGAACAACTGGATATCAACACGAATCGTTAGCACAAGAAATATTAATAATCTCTGAGATTTATCCTTTACGAAGTTAATTGTGTTGTTTAAATGTGCATCAAATACGTAGTTTAGGACACCAGTTAAAGAAACAAGAGAAATATAAACAATCTCTTACGGTTAGTTGCCATGCCAACTGTGAGGCACTTCTGATATCTGCATAATTGACATTGGTTTCTCGAGATCTTGTTTATTTCGCAAACTCCATCTGATTTGCAGCGATAACTTTCCTGTAAATTTTTTTGAACCGTTCGACGAAAAAATCCCTAAACGATACACGGATATTAGTTAAACATACCTTCTGTTTCACAGAAATTGTTTTTGTGGATAAAATATTTGTTAAGTGGAATACAGTGGAACCGTTGCAACAGCTGCTTATTGTTTATTTTGCATTGAGAAACTTCTTCGGGGCAATTGCAAACAAATACAGTTATCCATCTAAGTTAAAAAACACTATATGCTATTTTTCTGACCTTGCAGCCTTCACAGGTTATGCATCTGTAATGATAACCAGTAGCTTTATCCCCACAAACCACACACTTTTCGTTCCCGTCCAAATAACTAGGAATGTAACCTGCCCACAAAAGATTGCCGTAAGTTTCAGGTCGTACAAATCCCAAATTTAGAAATTTAATTTTACAACCCATAAGCCAGAAACTTACAAAAGCAAATTTATTTGCGTAAATGTTAGTGCTTTAGGCAACAAAGAAGACGAAGAGAAAAAATTTACAACAAAACCCAAAACTATTGTTTGACTATCAATATAAATTCTTTTTTAATTTTTCTTACCTTTCATTGTTTTTTTGTCCTTTAAACTTCCACTTCGTTTCCGCTTGAATACAGCTTCCGTGAATTCCATAATTCCGCATGCGATTGTTACGTCATTTCAAGTTATCTCCCACTAAATACTAGCTTTGCAAAAATACATTATCAGACGTTTTCTGATGTTCGATGTCAAAAATTGTTTGTTCGTCATTATGACAACCAATAACTGACACATGTTTAAGACACTGATGCTCAAACATAACATTAAAACATTTTTCTTGAGTATATTCAAAATATCGCTACAAAATCTCAAAATCTGGCGAAAGGTTGCAATGAAACTATAAATTTCATACAAGCTTCTTACGGATTTTTTGGGCTTGGTTTACCTCCACAACAAGTAAAGACTGTCACGTGTTGCATTCTAGACACACCGAGATTGCTACTTCTTTCCCTGATATCGACCTCACGATACCAGGGTCCTTCCATTGTTTCCACGTACTTTGGACCAAGATCTAACCTACTTACCTGGTTTCAGGCGTTGAAACAGAGAAACAAATATCGCCTATAACTCATTGGAACCGATGTATAAGTATGTATTTGAAAACATGGAATACAATATTGGAACATATTTTTGCTAATGTGCGTTTTTATTGGACTAGATTTGTTTTAATATTTTAATAATTTTGATTTCAGAGCGTTTTTATTTATAATCTCAAACGTAACTGGCAATAAACATAGTTTGGAATTTTGGTGTTTATTTTGTTTTGTTCGCAAATCTTAGGCATTACGTTTGGCATAGCTTAGTTATTGGTTTGTTAGCAGCTTAGTTTACTAATTGTACTGTACGACAACTCTCAAACATAATAAATGGGGGATTTCGTTACACAGAAACAACTGGCTAGTTTTTGCCGATATGCCAAAAAATTTCAGAAGAGGAATGCGAACTCATTTCAACTCTCGTCCCAGTTCGGGCCTTTCAGGTGTACAAAGCGGCCTGACACACTTTGCATCGTCCTGGTTAGTTACCCGGCCCTGTGTACTCAGGACTTGCGCGACCGGCTAACGGAAAAAGCGTATCACTACTTGCGTTCTGACGTTCGCTTGTTTGCTGATGGGATAAGGGTAAAACAACTTGGCCCGTGCGGCGCAGCTTCGAGTCGTGCCAAGAGGTGATTCTCCCTCGTCAAGGTCTTTGACACAGTTTGTTAAGTAAACTCTGCTATTCTGAGATTTTCCAATCTGATTTTAGCATAGTAACTAGGTTTATGTTTCTGTACTTTTGCTGACGCAACGAGATTATTTTCGGTGTTCCTAATTTCAATTTTACTTCGTCAAAAAGTAATTACACAAAGATCAAGCGCATACGATTTTTGGTGTATTGCATCATATTTTTTCATAATGAAATAAATCTTACAAAAACTTAAGAATTGCAGTTGTAACATGCTTTAAATCGTGAGTTTAAGTTATATAATATGCTGTAAAACTTACCTCGCGATTTTTAAAAAAACTGTGCACATACCGCCACCGAGCGGATATTAGGTGTTATCGATAAGTTTGAGGCCTGAGGCAATTTTAATACCGCTTGTGATTGTGAAGAATTCTGTCGTACAAGATAAAACACTCAGTTTAGTTTGTAGTTCAAATTAGCAAAGCAATTACACCTTCATAGAGTTTTTTAGTTATTACATGGCGTGACAGTTGTTTATAGATACTAGATCATGTCTTCGCAATTTGGCATATTTTGTGTAGCTATTGTGTTTATTTACCATTCAGGATTTAGTCAGGAAGTGTTAAAGGATTGTTGTGTTTTAGTCTTTGTGAATTTTTGAAACCTGTTAGTTTACCCACACCACGGCACGACATACCATTGGTTGTTGAAGTTGCACGTCGAAAACTTGCACTGCTCCTAACGTAGTTTACCGAGAACCTACAGTAGTTTCCTTCCCTCAAGACAACCACAATATTTTCAAAGCTCTTTTCTATGAAATTTACACGCTTCACTTCACATAGAGATTGGTGGGGCTTAAGACCTGGCGGCCCTGGGGTAAAATCACAGGCCTATAACCAGTAATTTCGAATTTCCAGATTTTAGTCCAGGCATCGATTGGCCATTTCAAAGTTAATTTTCCAGGAAACTATATTATCGTGAACTATGCTCTACGCTGTGTATAGTGAAAAGTGCTGATAATAGGTGTTGTTATAATTTGTCGATAAAATCTGCATATTGCATTGTGTGGAAGACTGGCCATGACAAGACATACACGAAGACGATATAGGCAAGTATCTGTGTATTTCTGACACCACCTACGTCATCATGTGTTTGACGAAATTAGTGTAAATTTTACTTATCGTGTATTACAGATGGCAACTCAAAAGTTTCTCGTCATAGTGATACTCATTATAACGTCACAAATCCTGCGAATGTTTTTGGAATCTACTTTTTCCGACGAAGAGAACGTCGATGACGTCATTATTGTCGAGAGAACTTTATCCGGAATGTCTGAAACCCTGGCGTCAGGTCGTTACGCAGTGCGACCGTTTTATAAATCGGAGGGCTACCCGATTAATGGCGTCACGCCTACTGACGTTACACTCGTGCTTCATGGAACAGTGAACAAGATGTACAAGCTGATTGAAATAGCCGAGGTTTGGGATGGCCCAGTGTCTATGTCGATATTAGCTCCAGGAAGTGACGCGGCGTTCACTGATGACGCAATCGATGGCGTCAGACTTTGCTGGAAAAATCTCCGACGTATTACGTCATTCCATCTCGTCTTTCCAGTTGGTTCTCCGCCCAACATGACGTCAATAGGAAGTTTTGTCTACCTGTCTTGTAAAGACGTCATCAGACGGTTGCGTATACGCAAACCACGTGGTGAAAGTTTACCATATCCTCACAACGTCATGCGCAATGTTGCGCGACGAGGTAGTTTGACCAATTTCGTGCTGCACGTGGACGCTGACGTCACACCCATTGAAGGATTGAGGAAACGTTTCGGAGAATTCCTCAAGAGAAACTTGCTCAACGAAAATTTGAAGTAAAATTTTGATCTAGTTCCGCTGTTGTCCAATACTGTATTGCCACGTTGTCATTTCAGATTATCACGTGATCTCTACGTGCTTCCGGTCTTCGAAATTAGACACACGTCAAATCCGGTCAGAACGAAACGGGATCTTATCACCGCACATGAGGATAAGAATGCCAGGGCTTTTATGCAAGTCAGTAAAGTAAATTAACCTATGTATTACACTTACGACCCGTTACAAACACTTTCAGCGTGTAGTAATGCTCCTGTCAGTACAACATGACCTCAAGGGGGATACACGATTCTATTTATGAATCGGATCACTGAATGTCGTAGTGTTAAAATTCGCAGGAGACTTGCCCTCAGTGTCACCAAGCAACCGACTACGAGCGCTGGCTCCGATCCATCTCCTATTCTCCAGGGGATGAGATGCGTGTGTCGAACACAGTGAAGTACACGCGAGGCTGGGAGCCTTTCTTCATCGCGCCACGATACATTCCACTGTATGACGAAAAATTCGCGTCTTATGGACAAGACCGCTTGTCGCACGTAAGCATCGTTAAAGCATTGCTTCAAATTGCTAAATTCAATGCAATACCACGAATTTTTAATGAAGTTCAATAGCAAAATGGACTCCAGGAAAAACTGACACTATTTAAATAAAAGTCTCGTCACCTCGAGGTTCCGTCCATGCGTTTTTGTAGTAGTTTATGCGGTATTTGATTCGATTTGTTTTTAGATGTGCGAGCTTCAAGCACAAGGATACAGCTTCAAAGTACTGCAAGACGAATTTCTGGTTTACGACGGTTACAGATCAAAAGCCAGGGCCTCGGACAAGGAAATAAAAAGACGCGACGACCAGAAAGTGTTTTACGCAACATTCGCTTCTAACCTTCGTCGGTTTGGGTACACAGACGTAAAGTACAACGTGTGCTAACATGTCCTACTAGTTCATAAAGCCTGAGTATTACTGTTAAAAGATGGAATTAACAGTTTTCTGATATAACTCGATTATGTGCTAAAAGTCCTGTGGATTTTATGAAGCTAGAATGCTAATGGCGACTAAACTGCGTTCTAATGTGATCTGATAGACAAAGTTTTAAAAAAATGCCGTGGGATATTGTTAAATGACATGCACTGGGATTGACAACAAAATCACCCCGCCATATTACTTGATATTGTATATTTTGCTACACACCCACGATGCCCACTGTATATGCATATAAACCATGCTGCACAATCATTCTGTGCTTATGCAATTCTTCAATTTCTACATTTACGTTACTTGCAACATATCTCTACCCTTGTTGTCCAGTTAGCCACACAAAAAGATCGTATAACGAACAAATAAAGTCAACAATCTGACGGATAACACTTGAGTGTTAAAAAGCAGTATTAAAAACGCGATCTCTGTCTGATTTTGTGTGTATCTTATTCCAAACGAGGTTTTGTACGGCAAAAATGTTTACCTTGGTGATTGTTCCTTCGGTGAGGTAGGTCTTCATTATTACATAGATGGCGTACCCAGGAATAAATAGCACAGAAGATAAGCTCATAAGATAGGCGATAACCCGGGCCCAGGGAGGATAAACGTAGCTTCTGTACTTCAAAGGTTTGTTCACGACAAGATAATGGACAAACATACACTAAGGATAAAAATGGTGAACAAAAGCATTATATACTGCTTTTTTTTGTTGCCAGGTTTCCAATAAACACTTTAGAAACTAAGTGCCAGAAGAGCAATTCCGATTAAAAAGCATTATATTTACAAAAAAAAATAATCTATATCAATACACAATAGTGGTTATTTTTTTGTAAGATAGCAACTTACTAATTGCTGGTCCAACAAATTTCCAAGTAAGCTTAATCCAAACCTTTCCTCTTCTCGGGCCAATCATGGCTTCCATTTCGTGCCAATATCGATCAAATCCGTACAACCAAGACACGGCCAGAAATTCACATTCTACCCTAATAGTTGAACCTTGATGGTTTGCCAGGTTACACTCACCTCCGTCGTCATGGCGAGGGAAATAAGCATTAAAAGTATACAAATTGCTGCATTAACAATCTCCTTTCGTTTCTGTAGATGTGGAAAATTGTCCACTACTATTGCCAAGATTGCTTCTTGCTGCAGAAACTGCGCAACAAACATTTAAACATAGCAAAATAGTAATAAATACGAGAACACACAAACAAAATACATGCTGGGGTGCAGCCAAAGCAGGAGATTTATGTACCATGTTCTTTTACCTGGGTTCTCAACGTGGTTAATGTACGCAAATTTAATCCCTGCCCTACAAACACTCGACATTTAGACCCCTTCTCTATACGTTTGTATCAAATCCAAGGAGCAATATCATGAGAAAAAACAAAGCCGACCAAAATTGTGGCAGAGGAAGAAGAGATAACGTTTGAGGATAAGCGATGAACGCCAACCCTGGACCTGAACTTGCCACGTGTTCAATTGTCGTGTTCTGAGAAATAGGATTGTAATTTGAGCTCCTTACAGCACGTTGAGTTTGTTTAAAGCATGTGACATTTATGTAGAACTGTATTAAAAAAGGCCTACTTGAAACTTTGCCATGAATCCGAGGGTGGAGAAAACGGCAAATCCAACAACGAAACTTGTGAAAGCGTTGGCAAAGGAAAAAATGAACGAGTCTCTGTGGAAAATTGAAAAAAACCTTAATATTTGTTTTGACAAAAAATTGATGCTTGGTTTGGCAAAAACTCTTTAGATTTTAGAAGTTCTTGTTACCTCCAGAAGTTGTGATGATACTCGTTGTAACTCCCCAATGTGGTCAAAATAGCAGTGCTCAATGAAAACGAGTAATAACTTGTGTCGCAGCAGCTCCACACATTACCGAGGCCAATGGAGCCTCCAAGCAATGCGAAAACAAAATCCCAAGACTTTGCCCATTTCTGTCTTTTTTGCTCCCTGTGAACTTTTTTCTGTTTGTAGTCAACAATATCTGTGCCTCCGCACGAAATAGAACAAGCAGATGCCGAAGAACTCATTGCGTTTAAGATCTCGTTGCATTCGCAGCTTATTCATGACATTCTACCGCGTGTGTGTAACCTTCCTCAGCTGTTTGGCGCGACTCCATGAAATACTTGCGGTTTATAATCCTGCCAAGCCGCCATGGACCGTTAGGTATTTTGTTTATTCTGTTCACTCTCTACGGGACCTGACGTAAACTCGTTTCATTGGCTGCTTGTACTGTCATGATGACGTCATTTAAGATCTAAAGCTAACGAATGTAGTAAATCAAACATTTATTTTCCCTTTCTCGGGTCCATATATGAGTAGAAAAATGCGTTTCTGTAGAACATATACTCCCTACATACAACATACAAAGTAGATAAACAAAATTATATAATAAGCTATTGTGCCAAGACCAAAACAAGTGCAACCGAAGGAAACAAACAACTGATTTTCCCAACCTTGTACTCTACTCTAACATGTTCACATTATGAGTAGGATTTAGTTGACAACACGTGTTGGTATACGCAAAACATCAGTCACACGGTAAGCTTTTTATTTTCATCTCAAATGCAAATTTCCTTACACGGACATATGTGGATTAAGGGTAGCTAGTGAGGTAAACTGGCTGTGGAAATAAAGGATTTCACGGGATACTGAAATGTTTATCGTGATTGATGGTCAAAAATGGTGGGATCGATGAAGGAAGTGGGAACTGTTAATATATTGCTCTATACGTACACGGGCTATAAAACTGTCAACAAAATCAAATACTAAATATCTAAATAACATCCATTTCTGTGGATTTTCTTGAAATCGGTTGACAAAATAGCTCCTGAGAAGAAACGTTTGTTTTTTAAAAAAAAAGTGGTAACCATAGTTTCCCGAAATATTTTTGAGCCCTACACAAAAAGGAATAAGACAAACAAAAGTATATGCTATTATCTCCTGTCAGCCAATGGTCGACAAAATGCCTATATATATAAATCGTAAGTCGTGTGCCTTACAACAAGGTCTTCGCTTTATACAGACGGTGAGTTTCGCATATACTTGTAGGTATCATCAGTATTGTATATTCAAATACAATCTTCATAGTATTTTGAGAAACCACATTTTTGTAATTACCTTGGTAATTTTGCCATCGCGCATGTAAGTTACCACGGCTTTGTATATTGCGTAGCCAGGTATGAAGACCACCGAACTCAGACTCATCAAATGAGCGACTGCTTGAGCCCAGGCGGGATAGACGTAATTTTGGTACTTCAAGGGCTTGTTCACGACGAGGTAGTATATAAATATGATCTAAAAACAATGATAAGCGTATTATTGTGTACGCAGCTTGTCCACATTGGCATGTTTGAGAAAACATACATGAAAGGCAACCTTCAAATACTACAGACCACTAGGTTCCATCTCCTAACACTGCAGGTTCGCTTGGTCGAACCTATATAATATTACAAGATCTAGCGTACCTAGAGCGCCTGTAGTAATAGAAGGTGCCCCGTATACATCAAAAACAGTGGCCTGAATGCTTTTCCTATGGGGTTAACATTTCATTTATCATGTTAAATGGAAAATACAAAATTATGTGTTTGCTTCCATACTAGGAAACGCATTGTGAAAAACTTCATTCGCAAATTAATAGAAATTAGGAACTATGGATAGATATGACATGGGGTTAACAAAGTTTGCTATTGCTTGTTGGGGCTAATTACGACTACTTACGAAAGATAGCGCAGGACCAATATACAACCAAGACAATTTAATCCAAAACTTTCCTCTTCTCGGGCCAATCATGGCTTCGATTTCGTCCCAGTAACGATCAAACCCGTACAACCAAGAAATGGCCAGAAATTCGCAAGAAGAAATAAAAAACATGCACCATCCGGTCGCCGCATAGTTGTTGTAGATTACAAACACGTACACACCACCCTGCGTAATATAAAATGCAATTGAATACGAAAATCACAACATATTTTTACTCAACCTAAAATTTTTGTGAAACAAGTGAAATTCTGATAAGTTCAATGAGTTTTTTCTGGCAATAATGTTTATCAATATCAACGTTTCGGTTTGCTATACAGTATCAGGATGTGCTCCAGCCTCCTTGTATATTGATAATATGCCTGGCAGCATCAGTTATGAATTTAAGTTAGTTAGTCCCTCCAAAGGATGCAATGTTTATAAATTTTAAGCATGGTACGGATGCTGATTGCTTAATTTTTTTTGCCGTTTTGCGATCATCGCCAGCTACAAAAATCCTTTGCATTACCTCGGTGACCATGGAGAGACAGACAATCATCAGGAAAACGCATGCAGCGGCATGAACCAACTCCTTCCGCCTCCTCAAGTGGGGAAAATTATCCAAAATCAGCGCCATCAAACTTTCTTGTTGCAGAAACTAAGAAGGAAACAAATTCACTCGGAAAAGAGGAAGTAATCCGTGTGGTTTTGTATTTTGCTGATTGCAGCAGTTATGGATGTAATGAAATAACGTTACTGTCAGGTTTGGTTCTATAGAAATGCGGAGAAGGGTAGACACCTGCACTTCACCTAAAAACAGCGCGAGGTCCGACGTGGTCAAATCCGTCTAGTGTGCCAAGGAACGTCTTGGTTAATGTTATCGATTGAGACAAGGGCGCCAGTCATTTTGAACCAAAGTCTATTGTTACCTTGGTGTCAAATCCCAGCAACAGGAGCATAAGAAAAAACAAAGCCGACCAAAATTGTGGCAGAGGAAGAAGAGACAACGTTTGAGGATAAGCGATGAACGCCAACCCTGGACCTGAACTTGCCACGTGTTCAATTGTCGTGTTCTGAGAAAGGAAAGGGTCATTTTGATGCTTGAATTTGAAAATTTTGAAATATCTTTGGCAATATGACCCTTTCGTTCTACCTTGCTACGTATATTGCACATTATAATTGCAGACTTACTTTTTATTTTATGAAGTTATTGGGAGAAATAAAAAAAAACATGACCAACCTGAAATTTTGCCATGAAGCCCAGTGTCGAGAAGACGGCAAATCCAACTATGAAACTTGTGAAAGAATTGGCGAAGCAAAAAATAAACGAGTCTCTGGAACAACATTCTTACTTTTAAAAGTTGCGATATTTCTATCGGTATCAAAAACATAAAGCTTTCCGTTGTGGGCCAGCCATCAAGCTCAAACTGAAATATTGTGAGCGGTGAACTAACCTCCAGAAATTATGACGGTACGTGTTGTAACTCCCGAGGGTTGTCAACACAGATATGCTCAACGAAAACGAATAAACCACCTGTGTGGCGGCAGCGACCCAAACCTTAACGATACATGAAATAGTCGTAAAGATAACATACATAAATTTTAAATTGCAATATGCCTGGCACCAACAGGAGTTTTATATATTTTTTAAAGCTTAACTGTTTGATGAAATAGAACTCTTAAAAACTTGTATGCGAATCTCCCGACAGTCTTACGGTAACAAGGACCATTTGAATAAGTGATACTGACGATACCGAATCATAGGCGAAATATATATATATATCAAAAACAACTGAAAGACAAGTGTCTTAGGTTTGCTCTTCGACAACTTGCTGTTGGGTGACATTTACACAAGTTATCTTTTAATTACCTCAAGCTTCAGCAATTTCGGAACGTCCGGAATCAAATAGTATTTAATTCCATTTGCCGCCCCGTCTAGAGTGGCACCTCTTACCAAAACCGCAAGGATAAGGAGAATTGGAAGGCTGGCAGTGACGTAAACGACCTTGGCCGACCACTTTATGCCCTTGAATGTTGAAAGAAACATCGCAAGCCAAAGTATTGCCAGGTACAAGACCAGATCTGATCGGAAGCTTCCCGGCTCGTCAATTCCCGACGAAACTCCCAAAACTTCGTAACTAAATGAAAAAGAAGGAAATGTCCACTAATGAAGTGGCGAGTAAGTAAAATCCCAGTATGTTGACAAACTTAAATCTTTATGTGTACGAGAAAAACATTATGTGTAAGAGTAAAACGCTATGTTAGAGTATATTGTTTTCATTACATCCGATCATTGTTTTGCCAAATGTTCAAAGTGCTTTAGACACCTTACTTAACTAAAACAATAAGCTGTATGGCCCGTGACCGGATAGTACAAGCTATTATCTTTAATTTGTTGTGCACCCCTGCTTTAAGACTTAAGACAATCACAACAAAACAAAAGAAATACAAACAATGTAATCCTACAGTATTCCATTGATTACCAAAGGTTTTTTTGTCACTTACAACCAGTACTCTGTGGCAGAGGAAGTGACGTTTCCATCGTTCGCAGTCAGATTGCGGGCGTTTGTCGAATTTTGGTAAATGCCTCCTCCTTCCAAGTCTTGTGTGGCAATACAACGATGGGTATTCCACTCATTTCCGCACGTTGACCACGGAAGAACAGCCGAGAAGCTCTTTACAAAGTACTTGAGAGCCCATACCAGGATAATTTGATAACTTGTGGTGAAATGGAAGAGAACCATTGCTTGCGCAAAGGCGATACCTGCGTGTTCATGTCGAAAAATTTACAGCGAAAATATGATGGTGATGGGCGCCGAAAGTATTAAGTATTACTTTTTATATTAACAGAATGCAGTGAAAATAATCGTCAAAACCAGTCATTCAGCAGTTTACTATAGTTAGGAAGTACGTATAGAGGCGTAAGTCAATGTTTTGCCTGACAAATTCTTACCTTTCATTATGGGTATGCCTGACCAACTTTGCATGACGCCACGACCCACCCTTTGTCCGAAAGAAGTTTCCAGAATGACCAACGGGATCGCAAACATCACCACGAAGAAAATGTAAGGCACCAGGAACGCTCCTTCAGATATGTAACACGGGCAAGGTACATAGTCGTACCCACTTAAAAAGTTTGATAAACCTGGGCATGTATTAATAAATAGCAGGCCACATTGCATCACGGTATTTGTATGTTGGTTATTGTCGTAGCATAACACCAAATAGGCAAAAATGAACAAGCAAAAATGTCACCCATGTTACCTCCTCCGTTTTTGAAGCAAAGGTAGGGGAATCTCCAGACATTACCGAGTCCGATTGAACCTCCAAGTAATGCGAAAACAAAATCCCAAGACCTTGCCCATTTCTGTCTCTTGTGCTTTTTGTCAACCTTCGTTTTCTTGTCGCCATCAGCAACGCACATGTGGTTTAAAGGGTTAGTGTCTGTCTCGTCCATGGTTTCATTAAGAATGAATCCTGTTCGAAGAATGACAGTTGGCAATTAAAAGTTTTGCAGCTATACCATGGGTAACCTGCACATATTATGGTACCACAAAAGCATTACTTTTCCTACTCAATGTTACTAAATTATTCATGCCGAAATAAACCCACAACCCGCAACACTGACTAAGTACGCCATTTTACTACAACTCATAATACTGAAGTTTAAAAATGAAAATCGTGTTTACCACAATTCTACCTATGCCGCCTCGACCTGAGCAGTACCGCATGTGTCGTTCTATCATATGCGCGCTTCCCACATGTGCGCTCAGCCTACAGCTGTCGAGTTTGGCTCCAAACCATGAGTGGGTGTAATTGATAGGATTGCATCAAATTATTACGAGCCCCCTCAACGGTTTAAAGCCCTGTTCACGAACGAAGTTGCTGCGTTCTCGTTCACGGGTTAAGAAACAAAGCATGGAGCAATTAAACTATCGCTACCATAGTTATAACGTAAACGAAAGTGACGTCGTTTCTCCAAAACTGAACATCAATTTTGATGATATATAAGCAGAGCAATAATAACGCTGGTTTGTCCCAGTTGGGTAGCTGACGGCAAACCTAACCACAATGTGCCACAAAATGGAATTTTTGGACCCACTAGTTGAAAAGCTTGTCTAGTGCTACAGTAACCAGCTGTACTAATGAGACCTTGTAGGTCGAAAGACCTGTTTGCAGCTCTAAACGTTGTTGATGTTTGTGCACGCTATCACTTCCCACATTTCGTCGGTTGGGAACTTTTTGCATCCGCAAGAAACACCCGAGGCAAGTTTTGATGCACCTGCGTTACATGTTTTCTTGCTGAAGAAGTAAAATACCAAAACGAAATATTCACGTTTTGCGTAATTCCAAAGTTTTGGGTTGTACTTTGAAATAAAGCTTACTTTGAATGTCGATAAGAAACGTGGGTTGCGATGTATGTTATATTGTAGTTTATATTGTTTTGGAATTGGTGATATGCGTGAAATGATGACATGCAAGCGACATTATTCACGTGATTGACGAAAGTGTTTCAGTTTTAAGCACTCGATTCCGGCAATGCGGATCTACCATTTCCTTCCCAATTCTCAGGCCTGTTTAATGTGCCCTATTGTTTCTGCAACTTGAGGCAAAGCACGTAAATTACCATGGTCAAATAAAGTATGTATTGCTTCCCTTTTTCCATATTCAGAAACCAATGCTCTGCACAGCGTCAAAAATTCCAGACCTTTGTTGATTGACGTACGAAAAAAGGCAGAAGTACTTTTCCAGTTATCGGTCACGCATTTTTGCCCCAGGATATTTTGTTCTTGTGAGTGCAGGAATTGGTTCAGGAACTTTAATTACGTAAACACCCTTGCGTGTTATTTCGCGCGAAAGTGCGAACCCGATATGGAAGAAAAACGTACTTTGTTTGATTATGATGATGAGGGCAGAAGTACTTTTCCAGTTATCGGTTACGCCGGTGCTTCTCCAGTTATCGGTTACGCAAGTGCTTTTCAACCTTTTTATAAACGGTCCGCTCAACGATTCCAAACTTTTGAGAACCCGGTGACGCACTCAACAAAATTTTATGACGATGCGCAGAAAATTGTCGATATGTTTTGTCTTTCACCCCATTTCAATGGCCACTTTTGTGTATGTTATAGGCTCCGACGATTTTGGTTCTGCTGATGTTGCCAGTGTTCAGGTCTAGTTGTGATGAGAGTATAAACGTCTACGAATGGCGTTTTGCAATAGTGGTCGGCGTTTTATGAAAAATGATGGCTTTGCAGGGAGACAAAAATGTTATTAGCCATTCGCAAAAATGCAATAAAACTGATTGTGGTAGACATGCAATGCAGCAAGCAGGTGATAAAATTACAAAGGGCACAGTTTTGACATGTTTGACTAATTCTTTTTGATGTAAATCTTTTGCCGAAGTTGTGGATATTATAATTGCCATGTTCAGCTACTAGCTTAAAAGTTTTGGAACCCCTAAGTTGTATTTGAAGAAAGGGTTATTAAAAAATCCTTTTTTTGTATAGAATTTTGAAAATATTCTGTATATTAGGCAATGCATTAGGTTGCCAGGTCAGTAGAAAATTAAAGCTCTAGCAGACACCTGGAGTCATCATTGCAACTTCACAGGAGCTTTATCTTGGCTCACAGGAACAACATATGTGCATGGACTTAAGTGTTATGACAGAACTCCTGGGTAAAAAAAAATAATTCAAGAACATATGTTTCTGTTTACTGCTGGTAGCCTATTTCTTGAAGCTGCCGAATCGGCAATATCAGATTTGTTGCTTTTAAATCGTTGGGGACAGTTATGATGGAATCTATAATGTGTGCAACTGTTTGCACTCCTATACAGTGTATGTAATACTACTAAGATGCTGGACAATTTTTTGAGTGTTTAGGCAACCAAATATAGAAAAGTCGTAAACTAGAAAGACTATTTATCGGGAGATTGTCATCCGCACCATGTTACCCATCCGCACATCAGATTTTCATATCCGCATTAGTCCACATTGTCCCATAGGTTGAAAAACACTGGACGCATTTTTTGCCCCAGGATATTTTGTTCTTGTGAGTGCAGGAATTTAAACACGTAAACATTTATTATTTATCCTTGTTGAAACTGGATCCCGCATTATCTTAAATGCATCTTCAGTATTGGAAGTATGTTGTACATGCACGGCCATTGTGATATATTAGAAGCAAACTATTACAACAACATTTAGCGATCTTCATTGAGAAAAAAACAAATACGATATGTAATCAAATTATTGTGCAAGAAGGGCCCAGAAAAACACCTACAACGGTATTGGGGTTTATTGGCTACAAAGAGTTTGCTTGTGTCATGACGTCAGGGTAGTTGTTTTCTTCAGACAAACAAGTATGCAGCAGATGAATTGGATTGAGTTTAATCAATCATTAACTAGCTGTTTGCAGTGAAACGCATGCTCAGCATGAAGAATCGAGGCCCAGACAGTCACAATACGCTGGGGTACAAATGAAAAAGGAAGGTATAATAATGTTGAATTATCGCAGTGCCAGGCGTATCATACTCAATACAACAGTTATATTCGTGTCTATTTTCTTCCAAGAAACTTGTATCAAATTGACGAGTGAAGCATCGCACAGACTTGAAAGGTTGGGTATAATTTTCCAAAAGTCGGGGAAAACGTTTTTTTTTATATCTTGAATGAAAGTGGGAGTGGCGCGTTGTGGTAAAAACTAATACCTCAAATGATCCAGGATGTAACCAACAAAGATCCCGGATGCGCGTTAACAAATGAGTTTAATCAAACCACAAGATTTCAAGCTTCAAAAGACAAATGTGCATGAAAATCACTTCCTTTTCTGCAATGTGACTTCGTGCAAGAATTTGGTTTTTATTTGCGTAAATTCAGCATTATTGAATAAGGGTTAGACCGTGTGTGATGTGTGTAACAACACAATAGCTAAAGTGTCAATTCATAGAAACGTTAAAGGAGAAACTGCGAAAATTCAACCTAATCACTATTTCAACGAGATCATTTTAATGATTAACAGGTTTTGGCAAACGTTTGTTGACCTTTTTCGCAAAGCCGTGTGGTTTGCATTACTCAGCGGAAAGTTCTAGTTCTTTCCATAAGAGCATGACGCAGCAAATGTGCCTTCATGTTAACGTATCCCCGTGACAGACAGGAAGTGCAGGGGAAAGTGGGATTTGTACTTAGTCCAGTAAATTTCCATTGTGAAATACTTCATTCGTAGTTACAGATGGTTTAAAAACATAGTTTAAGTTATAACGAGTAAGAAACTCCTTGAACGCCAAAATTTGTAGCACACTACACAGAGAATCAAGGTATTATTTTCCTCGTTGGTCTGACATCAGGTTTCTTTTTCCTTCCCGTTGTATGTCGTGTGAGGTTGCCAAGTTACGAGCTATTTTTACTTGTCTAATTTTATGGTGTCTGAAATGAGCGTTGCAGTATTGGGATACAAAACTCGTTTGCGATAGTTTCACTGGCGCTGTAGTGCTTTGTACTGCTCTGACACCGGTACTTACAAATCTAACGTGGATGACCCTGAATCATGTGCGACAATTACCCTCCAATTGTTACGTGTAACGTCTGACTCCTTCATTGCTGGTCGAACTACTTTTTTTATTTCAGCTTTGCAGTAGAGAAAAAATATTTTTTTACAAAACAAAGAACTGATCGACGACATTTAATTTCTATTATCGTTCGACTGGAGGTGGTGCATTGAATACAACATCTATATAGTGGAGCTATGCCTGGGACAAACTTCACCAGTGTACAAACTCCGGAGAGTGCCAAAACTCCCAAACAGGTACATCAATATCATTATTAACTTATTTACATGCAACCAAGAGAACATTAGCAAAAAGGTTTAAAAACTCCCGCACTTTTCATAAAAATCTATGTTATGGTTCGCTACGTTTCTAGTGCTGAGTCAGGATGAATAGGGAAGCTCAAATCATTCAACCGTTTCAGAAGAAAGTTTCTGTAAACAACGTTTGTGTACGTGGGGTCAGACTTGTCAGCATTTTAGTTTTAGAAACGAGATACAAATCAGTATTATTTCTCAAACGCAGGTAATTTCGGACAGTGATTCAAGCCATTTGTTGACGTAAGCTTGCAGGATTAGTAACGTGCGGTAAAACCATAAATTTTACACCCCCAGTTGTAAGATGTGAATAAGAAAATATTGTGTTTTTTTTGTCAACATGGGAAAGAAAGAATTTTCACCTTTTCTTCCGCAAACAGCCTTCAGTCAAAAAGTAAATTGGCCTTTTTTGTCCCAGTAACTGTGTTGTGTGAATTCCCCTAACTTTTTTCTTCATTACAGTCAAAATTCAACGCGGGACATTTTGGCATCGGTGTCATTGTTGGTGGAACGGTCGGCCTAGCGCTTTTCTTTGGTTTGTACTTTGGCCTTCCACCAAGGGAAGTAGTTGTCGTAGAAACCACAACACCTCCAAGCACTACAACTACTCCTCTTCCCTCCCACTCTGGTGTTTTTTCAAATGCTGCCGTTGCGGCTGATGCTGGGCCATGTTCTACAATTGGGAAAGATTTCTTGCAGAAGGGTGGCACTGTCGTGGATGCAGCCATTGGAACAATGCTCTGTGTTGGTTTACTTAGTGCTCATAGGTAAGGTCCATATAACACTACATTTTATGCAAATAAGATTTTTATAGTGTTTAAACACACTTTGTAGTAAGATAGAACTTGTGGATTATATGTTTTGTTTGCAGTAGGTAATTTAACAATTACATTTTCAGCTGTGGTATTGGAGGGGGATTTTTTATGGTACTTTACAATGGAACAACTGGTGAAGCAACATTTGTAAATGCCCGTGAAACAGCTGCAGCGAATGCCACGGAGGACATGTATGGGGGAGATGGTTTCTTGTCGACTAGAGGTGTAAAATTTAAAAAAAAGTTCTGAATGTATCTTAACCTGAAAATTTTTTATAAAAGATCTTTTTAACAGTCAAAATTTATCAAAGATTTGTAAAAAATATATTTTTCACTCTTTTACATTTCAATACTTTTGTTGTAGCTACAAAAATTAAAGGCATGATTTATTTTTTGATTAACGTTGGTTTTTGACCTATTTTAGGTGCAATGGCAGTAGCAATTCCAGGGGAAATAGCAGGATATTGGGAGGCCCATCAGAGATATGGAAAACTGCCCTGGGCTGACCTATTTGAACCAACCATCAAACTAGCTGAATATGGATACCCTGCACCAAGAGCATTGGCAATTGCCATTGATTCCAACGATTATATTATTCATAACAGAACGTACAACCTTTGGTGAGAGTTCAATCATTTTTTAACTAGCAATACAAAAATTATTGGTAAGCTGCAGACAGAGTGTGTACACGCACTGTTTCGACCTGTGAGGTCTCATCAGTGCAGCTGTTGCAGTGGCACTGTGCTAGCTTTTACACTAGCAGGCACACTAGATTCCACTTTGTGGTACCTGTCCAGTGTAAAAGCTAGCACAGTGCGCCTGCAACAGCTGCACTGATGAGACCTCACAGGTCGAAACAGTGCGTGTACACACCCTGTCTGCAGCTTACCAATATTATTATGGCTTTTTTGCACATATAATACAAAAATTGTTTTTTAAATTTTTATCAAAGCTTTCTGCAGTGCCGCATATGCATCAATTTTATTTAACTGCAGGCCTATATATGAGAACGATGATGGAAGTTTGAAAAAAGAGGGCGATATTATAAAACTACCACAGTTGGCAAGGACCTTGAAGATACTTGCCAAAGAGGGCAAAACGGCATTTTACGATGGATCTCTGTCAAGTGATATCATACAGGATTTGGAAGATGCTTTTGGGACCAATATTATGACATTGGATGACCTTAAAAATTATGCGTATGTACTTGTTATTTTACCTCTAAAATTGTATTGTTGTCTGTGTTCAACTATTTATTTAAATTAAACTTAGATTAAAATATTTTTAACCATGTACGTTTTTCCAGAGTCCAAGTGAAGCCAGCCATTAATATAACAGTGGACCAAGTGACAATATTTTCTGCTGGTCCACCATCAAGTGGTGCTGTCCTAAGTTTAATGGTTAACATTCTAGATGGTAAGTTCTTGCATTCAGCATTTACCTATTTTGCAAAGTGGTGTGTTCACCTGTTTGCCTTCATAGTCTTACTTAAAGCTAATAACAAAGATATTGCTAAAACAAATCTATTGCTACTAGCTTTACATGATTGAGATTTATGAGGTTAGTCGTTGAATTTAATTACGCCCACTGGCAAAGGTGTCTGACTTTCACAATACATTATGCCATACTACCAATTTTACTCGTACTAACCAAGCTTTATTATTATGACAAATTGTTCATAAAAAAATCGCTAGTTCAAAAACTTTGGGCGCGGAAACTCAGCAATCGCACGAGATAGCGACGTGGTTTTATCGAATGTACTAGTTCATATAGGCCGTAGTTTTCAACGATATATGCCCCTCGTGTTACTATGTTTCATATGTTTCATTTCGAGGTCGATATCTTTCCGGTACACTCGTGGGTATATTTACAAAATGATTGTAAAACATATGCGCTTTCGCATTTACCCAACCTCTGATTGCATAACAGCCCTGCCGCAATCAGCCTTGACCTAACAGAGAAAATCCGTCGAAAATATCAAAATTTGGAAATTTTTTATGAATCCTGTTTCAGTTGGTCTTTAAAACCAGGGGAACTTTAAATATAACTGATTTTCGTAGGTTACGATTTTGGTCCGAATGACATGAGTGACGAAAACAAGGTTCTGACGTATCACCGCATTGTGGAAGCTTTCCGCTTCGCTTACGCTAAGAGGTCATCCCTGGGCGATGACAGGCTTAACAAAACAATCACTGAGGTATGGAACACGTTTGAAACCCTTAATTAATTTCAATAGCGTATAACAGAATAAGTTTCATTGTGTACGTTTTATGTCTACAAAGTGGTCCTGAGGTAATTATGGGTTGATGCCGCTTGGAGGTTTGAGAACAATTAAACAAAGCGTAAATCTGGAATATAACCACATTGCAAACGTTTTAAACACTTCTGTGGTCATTATCAGCGGACGGAATTACTGCTGAAAATAGATCCTTTCACTACTATTGCTTTTTTGCCCAACGTTCGCTGTGTTTGCAGCTAGTAAAGAACATGACAGCAGACTGGTACGCCGATGCGCTGAGAGAGAAAATAAACGACGCCCACACGATGCCAGTATCTTACTACGAACCAGATTTCCACTTACCTGACGATGCGGGCACATCGCATATGAGTTTGTATGGCCCAAACGGCGATGCTGTGTCTCTCACGAGTACGATTAACCTGTAGTAAGTGGACTGTGGCATAAAGGTGTTTGTTCCAAACTTAATGCTATCAGAGGAAGTACAACAGCGTTATGAGGTTAACACTAGGAAACACGGGGGTTGGTTATTTGAACATAATTACCGTATACTGCAAGACACATACACATAGCAAAAAGATCCAAATTTACACCCATGTTCCGTCAATGATCGTTTTATTGAAGAAGTGATCGTGGTTCGCCTTGCAGATTGAAACAGTAATCTAGTGACGACGTTTCGCTTAAAATCACTGTGAATATTTGCCTACCTTTGTTCACTCACATACGGGTAAAGGACACTGTTGAAGGAAAAACATTGGTTCGATTATGACATCACAAATACTTATGACGTCGCTTTTTCTCCTTGCAGCTTCGGTAGCAAAGTACGCGGGCGCCGCACGGGAATCATTTTCAACAATGAAATGGATGACTTTTCGTCGCCGAACGTCACAAACGCGTTTGGTGAGTGTTTGTCTGCCTTTTGAATGACTGTGTGCCGATGGCAAACTTATAACGCAAACAAGACGATAGCGCGTGCACTTAGTGGGGTTCGAGTAGGTGTTGCCGCTTTTCATTGTGGTAAATTTGCTTTCGGAAACTTGCACAATCTTTTTGGCCTTTTTTTATTGGATGAAAAAAAATACAGTCGGATATTTTATGTCGAAAAATAGGCCCAGCATGTGAAAACAGTTGCTTGCGACTGCGAAACACGTAGGTAACATGACCTACCACTCACCACATCCTATGTAACGATATAAAAACGAAAATAGCGATGATATGTCCTATCTTGAGTGTAGAACGTAGTTTGCACCTGTAAGCAATAGAGGCAATGATGTAGGTATGTAGCTGGAAGTCTAGCCAGGCTATTTACGTTAAAGATCGTCGTGTAGTAACCAAAGCTACACTGATATGACCTATAAAGTCGACGTGTAACTTAAATAATCATAAACTTACATTACCTGTTCGTGCGGATAGTAAGTATGAACCACAGTTTGGTCACGCCCCTTCGAAACAACAATTTTTGAAATACGCCATAAAACTTAAATAGCATTCACTTTTATGGCTTTTTTATTAAAAAAGCATAGTGAATTATTATAAAATTGTTGTGTTATCCAGGTGTCCCACCTTCTCCATCCAACTTCATCAAACCTGGCAACCGACCCCAGTCGAGTATGACTCCCATCATAGTTGTAGAGGCTGACGTTAAAACAGGGGTAAACCGAGTGATTATGATTGATGGAGCAGCTGGAGGAACGAAAATAACAACTTCCACTGCCATGGTACGTTCTGTTGAAAAGTGTCCTTATAATTTAATACTGCAACAGAAGTTGCGCCATTCGAATAATTACTAGCGAGTAAAACATTACCGAAGCCGGTTACTGGTCGTTGTTGACTACAACCCATCGTACCATACTCTATTATGGATCTATGACACCTGATTATATTTTTTCAGACCATGATGGACTGTCTGTGGTTTAACGATGATTTGGTCACAAGCGTTGAAAAGAAAAGAATCCACGACCAACTTATGCCAAACGAGACTGTCTTTGAGCAGGGATTTGATCAGGTAAATTGCTTTCTGTGCAAAACTTTTTAAACGGAAGTTGATCATGATAGGCACTTACAGCAGTGACGTAGAAAGCTTGATAGTTTGGTGGGGGCCAAATATGAGGAAGTATTTGTTTTCGGTATCGAACGCTGCCTTTCGAATCAGAAAACATCTAGATTTGCTAAAATGTTAAATACTTTCAATAAAAATTGAGACACAAATTGAAAGTAAAAAAACAAGATTGGCAAATCTTTAAAGCTTATACATTTGTGGCCAGGGGTCATGGCCCTGTCGGCCCCTCTCTGGCTACGTCAATGATTCGAAGTAGGTTTTTCTTGCATACAAGTAACTCCCGGCCAATGTTTATAGCCATGAAAATTAACTTCAATCTACCGGTTAGTTCAGGATTGTTTTCTGTCACGAAAAAACTGGCGATTGCACAGGAAATTGTGTTTTGACAACAAGGTTTTTGTTTGTTTAGGCGGTGATCGATGGAATGGCCGAGAAGCAACACAACATTGCCATGTCGGCTACTGCAGGCTCAATAATTCAGGCAATTTTAATCGATAATGACGGAAATATTAACGCAGCATGCGACTCCAGAAAAGGAGGGGCGCCTGACGGCTTTTAACCGAATTTCCTTTTAATGCGTGCTGTCGCCCAAGTGCTGTCGATTTATGTAAAGTCTGTAGTTTCGAGTGTCCCATGTTTTAGTAGAATGTTTAAAAGATGTTTTAATCCAATTGTATTACTGTAAACACGTTTTTTAGTCAATGCATTTGAACAGTGTATTATTTTGCATACAAATCACTTATTTTCTAAAGAACTTTCAGGTGACTAATTTTTAGTTTTGGTGCAATACCTCAACGGGTTATAGCGGTGATTTTTTTGATTGGTCGATTATAATAATTGTTTGCTTTCCTTTATTCATTCCCTTTTAGAGTGACTTCTAAATCTTTCCATTTATGCACTTCTGAATCATTCACACAAATCCATTTACTTCACGCCTGTTTTTTATGATAGGGTCAACCCATCAAAACAACAAACCAATATGTGTGTGTTGCAAGCTGTAAATGTACATGTTCGACGGATTTTATTATTGAGTGCTTTTACTTTTGTGCTGATGTTGAACAAAAAATTATTGTGTTTGCTTTAGCAGCGGAGTGATCACACTGGACTAATAAAAACATACTGGTTCAAGCTGTGTTAGTTGAAATGAAAAAAACTAACGAACTGGTGTATGTAATAATATACATATATCAACAGCAAAACCTGTGTAACTGAAGGCAAATCCTTAATAACAAACCCTGTATGTTGTGTTCCTCAGCCTACAATCACTCACTAAACTTGTCAACTAGAACCATAAATTTAACTTGCACCATAACCCTGACTTCAATGAAATACCATATATCTACCACATACCAACACACCAAGCAAAATCCTTCCATATCTCTATTTATTTGTTATTACAGCTGGCTCCGTAACATTTCAGTTATCTGAAACTTACAAACATAATATAGTGTTGTGTTAATATGTATTCACTTGGCAGGGCTGAGGTTACATGTTACAGATGTTCAGAAAGCACACAATGAAAATCATGGATAAAAAAGCAGCCTATGGATGCTCATCCCATTCTAGGTAGTAAAATCAATGGTTTAAAACAAGCAGCCTGTATCTGCGATTTCCAAGTTGAACCAGGCAGTATTGCAAACAAGGAATAAATGGTAAAACATATTATGCTAACCAAAACTTTCCATTAATTAAAAAACAGGGGAAATTATCTAAAGATACGTGGAAAAACTTTTATTATTTTTCTGGCGAGTCTTCCAATTTGGTTTCCTTTTGGTCTGCTGGAGTTTCTTCAGATTCTTGAGATGATTCTGTTTCATTCGTTTTTGGTTCAACATTCAGTTCCTCAAGTTTTTTTGTAACTTCCAAAGTTTTTTCAGCGTCACTGTCACCTTTACTTTCAGCATCTTCAGTTGTTTCTGACGATGTTTTCGCTGCTTCTTCTTGCTGAGCTTTTGCCTTTACTATATTTCCAACAAAAAAAATTTATAATAACATTACCCTTACATATATAGAGTCAGTTATGTTTACCTGCATTTGATTCTTTCAGCTTTTTTAACATTTCCTGACACTCCAAAAACTTGTCTTTGAACTTGTTCGCATCTAAACCATAGACAAACGAAATAAGATTGACATCTTCAATTAAATATTTGAGCACAAACAGTATGCATGTATATAATTCGGCAAAACTCACTTTCAGAATTAAGAAACCGTATTGCAAGAAGTTCCTCCCTTGAATCTCCTTCTGCAAAATCGGCGAAGGTTGTCCAAACCCATGCACGGTCACTTCCACTGTTTGGTACCAACTCCATATTGGTATCCACTAAAACAATTTAACAACTTCATTAGCTCACTTGCAACAACAAATGCACTTTTCGCAAGAACATTTTTGCAGAATCATTTTAAGCAGATTGCCACAACAAACAATCTAGTTTGTGTAAAACTTATGGGAAAAAATAAATCGGGAATAAATTAACTTCGGTCACTTACAGTAATGGTTTGCACATATTTTGAAGGTCTTGTCTCTCCTCATAAGAAGTCGTATTTTTTCATTTTCACGATGTTTGAGAAGTTTTACATCTCCAGTGCCACGTTCCTTCCACTCTGGCGGATCAGCTTCTCTTGCCCACCGGAACAGTTTAGCTCTCCTGTGAATGCAAAATATGGTTTGCTCAAGAAACTTGCATGCAAGTTGTAGGCTAGTTATTGTAGATACAAATTCCAGAAAATGTATTACATCTTATATGGGTTTGGTTTGGTGTTACTTGATAGATAATATTATACACTTATGTGACACAAAATATAAAGAGCTTCTTTGTCAACAAACAATGTTGAACTTACATTTTGAATAAAATATCTTCATCTTCTTCCATTGTTGACGTCACTTTTTCAGGAAGACTGATAACAGGTTCATAATGTGGGTCATGAGCATCAGCTGTCTCAACCTGAAAGTTATTGATTTTCAATTAGGAAATTAACGAGAGCACACTAACATGCGTCTTACCTGAGTCGCCATGTTGGGATTCGGTGTGTCTTGTTTTAAAAATATTGCCTTTATCTTTTGAATTCAATTATGAGATCACAATCAAATTTGTAGATGTTTGTTGGAGGAACAGGTTTGAAAGTTTTTATGTTATGCGAAGTTCTGAACAAAACGAACAACAACGAAGAAACAAACAACGTCGTTAAAACTTCAGACCTCGCGCAATAAACGTGAGACGAGAACACCACAAGCATGTTTAATGGATGATCGGGCCGTTTTGGTCACAAAAAACCTAGATAGCCATCTAAACATCCTTAATTTAGAATAAATAGTTTGGAAATAAAACTCAAGTTAGGCAGCCCAATTTATTCCAAACCTGAATAGCAACAACTATGTTTAAATCTTTTTCACTAATAAAGTGCCAACTACCCTCATCCATTTTTTTAATGGGCGCCCCCGGCGGTCGAACAGTAAATAGTGGTATCTTGACGAAAAGTCCTGCACCCAATGCAATGGCTTTCGTTTTTGTATTTTGTACCTTTGTACCCCATTACCCTATTATTTTGTGATGTGCAAGCTAACTGTTTTTCATGTTTGTTGTTGTCCGGGACTACAATCATCCAGGCAATGTTTCAAAGACAGGGACGGTCCCAGGAAGGTGTCAATAAATTTAAATTTGCTGTCAATTAATAGCGGTACACTACCTGGACCAACCCTGAATGTAGACGTCTTTCCGAGAAACACGTTGCCAACAAATACAACTTTCAGTTATACGTATTTGCTAATTAGCAACATGTCAATAATGATAAAACATTTTGTTTTAATTTAGGAAATATAATAAACATGTAAGAAGAATTTTCGGCGATAGGCTATATCTGTTTGCTTCGTTATAAGCTGAGTGGCGAGCGTACGCTCATCACAATGTAATAAACAAGGATACGCCGGCGCAAAACGTATCAAAATTCTAAATACTCCTAAATATACTGACATCATCTTTTTTGAAACTTACCATATCGTAGACCAACAGAAATTTTGCTATTGCAAAGAAAAACACACCAACATTTAGTATAGGTGAAGTTTATTTTGTTGTAGCTCAATTGAAGAAGCACGATTTGGTTAATAACTGAGTGTAAGTGTTAAGTAATGAGGTGCTTGAGTAAATAGGATTATTGAAACGAATGTTCGTATTCACAACATTACACAAAAATGGTTACATGAGGTGTCAATATATGCCCTGAATTATTTACAACACTCCTTCGTTCATCTCCCAGCTATTGTAGGAATTTTCCCATTCGTCCATGAAATTTCCCCAACTGTGGAAATCGTCTGTCCAAGGCTGCAGCATTGCTTGGGTCAGGCCTGTAACAAAACATAGCACAAAAGTTGTACCCGAAACATAGTTTTTCTAAATCTTTTGTGATTTCATCAGCAGTGTCAAAATATTTTTGAAAGAACTGTCCTTCTGACACGAAAGTTAAGTATATTTTTTTGTAAACGACATTTCGTCTGCCAACCGGCGAAACTTCTTTAGGGTTATGGAGCAACAATTCACCATGTATACACAACATCAGAAGGGTACTTCTTTTAAATTTACATCGTTTGGCAACGACAATAGCTCGACAATAGCTATGCCAAAATACGTTAAAATGAAAGGAAACATTATGCTTCAAATTGTATTGCCACAGCTACGTACCATTATAAAGGTGGTCCACACAGTAGCAGAACTGGCAGTCATAGTAATCATATGAGCAGGTATACTGAGTAGGATTCCTACACGATATACCGGTCAGGTCGAGACAGTGAGGTGTCTCTGGTAGTGGTCGGTACAGCGAATCCAAACCCTCACTAAAATATTCAAAGTGAAAATAGATTAATAAACCACTCTGGATTTGCACCATGTGTAATAAGTTACTCTGTAAACTCACATCCATCTGTTGTATGATCGTTGCCAACGTGGCAGAGACACAGAACGCCATTTTGCGTACGCCTTCAGCCACTCTGTTGAAATCCTTGTACGACTGTTGTTCACGGCTATTCCTGTACAACGTTATGTGGGTTAGTATCTCCAATGCAACCCAAATGGTTGTTTTAGCAGGATGTATGGGACACAGTATATTTAATAACAAAAACAACAGAAATGTTCTTCCATTGAAAACCTGTGGTTAATATCAGCAAAAAAACTCTTACTTGGGCATGCAGATATCTCAAGAACCGAGACAGAATCAATGACAACTTGCACAGCTTGTGTGACGTAGTTGTAGAGTTCGGGGTGCAAATCGTTGAACAAGTAACGCAAACTCTCCAAACTGCACTGAGTACGAGCTGTTGCCACAAAACCATCACGGAAACTTCGGTAGGCCCTTCAAAAATTGAAAAAAAACGTCAAGCTGTGTTAACAAGCAAAATTTTATATAACATTTAGCGGTCTATAATCACTATATGGCATATAAAATAAAATTAAAACATATACACTGATAACATTGCAATAAATTTTAACAAATTTCCAAACTCTCAGACTGCAGGAAAAACTTAGCATTGAAGTTTTTAAACAACCTGAAAAGTGTAGCCAGAAAATGTCATGTACACTTACATGCAAATTTCTCCAGCTGTTCTTGCGCCAACATAAGCGTAGTAGAAATGCGTTAGGTTGGAGATCAAACCCTGAGTTGCCCTGGGATGACAGAGGAAGAAATCTGTCATGTTGTTGAAGGCAGGATCAAAGTGATGAGGAAGAGAGGACTTTTGGCAGAAGGAGTTAATCGGATCGTAGGAGTAGCAGGAGGAACTGGAGGAGGCCAGATATCGAATTTGCTGGATGATGAACTGAAAGTAATAGAACATGAAGTATGAGGAGAAAGTTTAAGACGTAGTATTTTAAAAGTTTTAGTGTATTTGCAGTGTATGTACCGCGTGTTGCATACAAATATATGTGTTGTTCCATTTTTCTTGCTATATAGCTCGCTTTAATTTTAGTAATCTAGGTATTTTAAACTATTTGGTAAAATGTAGTGTTAGTAAAGGATTTTCATCTCATAGAAACCATTGTATGTTTTTAAAAGATAGACCAACGCTCACGTGAATATCGATCGGGATTCCGTATCTCTCGAAAACGTTTGGTCCATTCCCACTTGCACACTTTACCAACTGGTTGGCGGCACATTGAATAACGGTGTTGATGTTAGACCTAAGGAAAGTGAGACGCTTAAACCTGCGGATTTAGTGTGGGCACAAGTTCTAATAAACCAGGTTAAAAGTGAGCAAGGTTATTATATTAAAATAAAACCCCTACGGCCCGTGTAGACTTTATGCACAGCCTTGGTATCATTTTCCATACAGTATATATATTTTACAAGAAAATTACCTGCACTGGTTCGGGTCTGAGTAAGGAGCATTTGCTGTAAATGCTTTCTCGCAGGACCAAACTTTTCGAATAGCTTGCCTGAGACTGCACGATGGAAGGAAATCCAAGTCTAAAGATGCGCAAAAGCGTAGTTAAACTAACTGTAACTAAAACATCAATGGTTTTGAATTGCTGCCTGTTTTACACTTGAACTAACAACACAATTTACCAAGGTGCGAACAACTTTAAGTTAATTACACGGAATATAAGAGCAAACGTTTTTACCTACGTTTGCTTATAATGGTTAGCATGTTAGCTTTAGCTAGTTTATTCCATATAAGTTACCGACATCAATTTGTTCTTTGCCGAAAGAAACATATTTAAGAATTACAGCAGTTACTTTCAAATATACGTATATATAAATATTTCCTGGCAAGTTACCTGAAACGGGTGGAGGTGTGGACCCTGTGGGAGTGGTAAAAGTGGGGTTTGTTGTAGTGGAAGGAGACCCAGTAGAAATTGTAACAGTTGGTGTTGTCGTTGATGGAGGCGGAATCACTGAATATGTAATGTTTATTTTTAGATCGCAAAGCAACCACAATGTACAGTTATGTCCACTCACCGTTCAGAAAGCAATGGACGAAGAAGTACATCGCATTTTCAACTTCGTACTTTTGAATAAGTCGACCATTCGCACTGAAATGCAAATTGTAACGACAAACGTGATTGCTTTGCAACAGAGCTCTGCTTACACTTTTTTGACATCAACCAAGCAGCATGGGTTTAGTAAAGTGACCAAGAAAGAAAAATCTTAAATAAAATGACCACAAAGCATAAAACAAAACCAATATCATGTATCCTGTATAAGAGAATGCTGCGACTTTTGAACAAAACACCGCTGGTACATTACTTACCTGGCCAACAGCGTGTATCCGAGGAACATGCGTCTGGGTGAATCAACCAGCACTGCACGGTTTGCAACTGGATCGGTAGAAGTTGAAAAGGTAGTTTGGAAATCGTACCCTCCTTCTGATTGCCAGTTCTGAAAAAAATTATAATTTAATATTTGTTTCTTTACATACAAAAAACGTATCGAAACCACCTTGCAAAACGTACTCTGATCAGGTTTTACAGTCTTACCTAACACCACAAACCTAATTTATAACACCGATCATTGGCAATAATTTTTGTGCTACTTTTTCCCTGAGGAGTTAACGAACATTTTTTGTGGTGTATAAATTGTCATACCGGATTTCGGACGCTGTAGTAGACCTCGCATATTGTCGGGTCATTTAAATGGGCCTCGTATATTTGGAAGACTCTGTACTCGAGTGTGACATCGTGGTATTGAATTGTGCCGTTGAAAGTTGTTATGTTTCCCAATCTATCTGCCCCGGTGTTGCTTAATACCTGCGACAAATCAAATTACATCATTATTGTTTTGCACAGATACTACGCATTTTAAACAATAAACGCGAAACATGAAATGACATAGACGCCGGCCACAAAGCTTATCAAGTCTGGTGCCCATGTGAAGGTGATTTCTTCACGGAAAATCACCGTCTGTTGTAGGATTTACATCGGGAGGTGATGGATTCCGATAGGCCGCATATGACTAATGTTGCCACTCGGGCGTGTAACAGAACAGATGTACAAATACGATCACAATCACTATTTGTTGTTAATTAAGCCCACCATAGATTTTTAATGTAGCTTTTAAAGTGATCGAGCTGAACGACGAGTTAATCATACCTCGATGGAATAACTGCCTCCCAGGCCTTCTATCCACATTAGTGCGTTAAAAGGATAACCGGTGTGGGTAATTGCTTGGAATCCTTGACCACTAAACGATATAATGTTTACAAGTAAATGAACTCTCTTCGAGGAAACTGTTAAAAGTTAATACCTCAGGAAGATATTACATTGGAATGTGTTGGGTAAACCATATTGGAAAATCATTAAATTGTGCGTTTTTTTCAAATATTGATATTTGCAAAATATAATTTTTTTTTTACATTTTCTTAAACGTATATACATCTTATACTGTTGTGTTCTTAAACCACTTGAACCAAACAACAGCTGTATCGGTTTAAACAAAAATTGTAAAAGTTACGTTAACTGCAAACGTGTATGACCCACTTTGTATGTTGGTCGTAGTTAGCCGGGATAAGGGTGTCATTCAGTCCACTGAAAAAAACCTAAAAAATTCAAACGTAATTAAATTTTTATAAACTAATGGCGCAGATTTTAATCACTTACTCGGTTCCCTCCATCATACATATCGTTTCCACCGTCGACAATTTGATTAACACCATCGTACGTGTAGTAGTAAAAGTCGAATATACTATATTGGATATTGTGGGAGTTCTGGTGTAGACAGGACAAGACCGAGCCAACGAGAGTGTCATCTGCAACATAAAATGCAAGGTTCGCAACAACAATATTGACACAATAAATTGCGTTTTAAAATCGAAACAACAATACGTTGTGGTAAAAACCTTGCTATGTAGTGACTTTGTAGCTTAGACATTTATTTTTAAGATCTTACGCTCAAAGATCTTAAGTAATTTGCAATTCTATGAGACAAAATATTGACACTTTAGTTTTATGAATAAACAAATACAGACATGTTTATATACGTACATATACAGCAGATAAATTTACATAGGCACCAACAACACTGTAGAAGTTATCGATCTATCGTACGAAGCAGCAAAAAAGGGTATTTTCAGGATGCTGCAAAGTTTAGGCTAAAAATTACTGGAAGGTGGAGGTCGAGGAGGCGGAGGAGCGGATGTGGAGGAGGCTGTTGTTTGTGTGATGGGAGTTGTTGTGGGCTGTGGAGTAGGAATAGCGATATCTAGAAAATAAAACTTGATGTTGACCAACAAAGAAAATACAAAATATATACATTAGAAATCGTTTTTATTTAGAAATGTAACTGATCCAATCAAGTTTGGCTGCATTGCCTTGGCTGCGATGCCATGAACCTTCATGATCAAAATACGAGAGCTGAGATCGCCAAGCATAAAGGACTCATGCAGTAAGGATCTTTGTCATGCGAAACCATGATACACGTCTGCGTTTCTATTAACTAACCTCAAAAATAAATTGCTTACCGTTGAATGCGTAATCTCCAATAATTGTGGCAGTTTCACTCAAAACGTTTGTGATTTCAGTTGAGCTGAACGGTTGCCCATTTGACCTACAATTGGAAAGAAAGAATACTTAAATTTTCTGCCCTATGGTTTTGTTGAAAAACATTGCTCTTTAATTATTCGATGCCATACATTTACATTACAAAATTTACCGGTTCTGGGAATGAAGAATTCATATCAAGAAAACAAGATAACTGTATAATATTTTAGGTCATGTTATAAGTTTGTCTGAAACAAATTTTCAGGGACTCAAATCCTTATTTATACAATGGATTAGGGTTCTTACTTAGCCAGCAACATGTAGCCAAAGAAAACGTTTCGCAATGGCACGGAGGAGCTTGCTGTTGCTCTGTTTTCCAGACTGTTCTGATCGGTATTTCTAACGTCAAGATTGAGAGAAACTGGTGATGAATTCCACTACAAATATGTTCTTTGTTACTACATGAAATTTACAAAGTAAAGTACAACACCAAAACTTACGTCAGAACTTGTAATTGTAAAATAGATTTCTGCGATCGTTGGGTCGGGGGTTCCAAATAATTGGAATACTTCGTACTGAATAGTGCAGTTCAGTCTAATTATTCCATTTGTTTGAGTAACTGTTCCAGAGTTATCAGCTCCAGCGTTGGAATTGACCTACATGGACAAACACAGGAGAGGTTACTGACGCTTCCAAGCATATTTTATTGCTGAATACTGCTCTTCTAGCAAACTTTATTTTATCGACGTTTCTCGACGTTTCGGCTGTTATGCATCAGCCTTCATCAGGTGGCATGAATGTAAATCAAGCAATGTGGACAATGTTGTGGCACATAAACAAAGAAAATACGCTACCATAGAAAAAAAAGTGAAAAAACGATAAAAAAGGGCGAACACACCTGCACTATACAATTCTCAGTAACAACACGGCTTATCATGGTTTTTGGAGTGCGCGAGGTTTTACGGCAGAATTGCAAAAATAAAGTTTGCCAGAAGAGCAGTGTTCAGCAACAGGAAAGGTTGGTGAAGTAAATTGCTTAAATAAGATAATATGATAAATACCTGTATATTATAGGAATTGACGGTGTTGTTTGCCCCTATCCACATGAGGGCGACAAAGGGATGATCTTGAGAAGACCCGAAAGTATATTCGTTAAACCTATACATGTGCAAATGAGCGTAAGTTATATTTGGTATCACTTTCTATTTAAAATACAGATTGATATGAAATTTATTTGCCATTAGACTAATGGCATTAGTTATATGATATGGAAGTTTTTATTCAATGGCATAGTGTTTTGCTTACTCATAAGCTTGTCCGTATACGATGTTCATCAGCTGAGTCCCTTGTCCAAACGACACCTAATTCATGCGAAGAACAGTAAATTAGTTTTAATAAATCCTATACATAGAAAAATTATTGTTTATTAATTATATGTAAAATGATTTTTTTCAAATAAAATTTGACTCCGCAAAAATATTACACCCACTTTTGGAACATTCCTGCATTATATGTGCAAAAAAGCCATATGATTGCAATTCCTGCATTATTTTGTCAATTTTAACCAATTATAAAATTATGTCTATTCACAAACCATATTTCCTCCGTCATACATATCGTTTCCACCGTCCGATATACTATTCGATCCACCATCGTATATGTACGGAAAGAAGTTATTGACTTGCTGCAAAACTCGGTCGGCAAAAGCTCGGACTGCTTGCAGGGATCGACGAGCAACCAGTGACGGAACAAAAATTGGGGTGTTTGGAGTTGTTTTATATGAAGTTGTGGTTTGCGGTGTTGGCATTCGTGTCGTCAGTTTAGCAGAAGTTGTGTCTGGTGACGTTGTCGCTGGTGATTGGGGGATAATGACTGTGGAAGGCAACGTGTTAATCAATTTTAACTTGCATAAGGGGAATATTCAATACATACAAATTACATCATAAGGTATTTAAGATGCAAATAACCAAATGTTTTAGTGAGGTTCAGAGGGCCACTGTTTCGACCTTAATAAGGCTCACAAATGCAGCTTTGGTGTAACTACAACGATCAAGACTTAGTATTTTACCTTTGTCTAGCGACACTGCCACGTAATACATGGCGTCTCTAACCTCCTGGGCCTCAATCATTCTTGTATTGGTGCTGAAAAGTAAAAAAGAGTTGCAATATTTTAACAGGAGAAATCATGTGAAAAATAATACATCAATCAGTTCAAGTTTGTACTCTCTTGTCAGCAGAATTAATGGGGTTAATTACTAATTTAATTTGCACAGGATTTCATCACCTGGAGAACAACATGTAGCCGAGAAACACGCGGTTTGGCGAATCAACCAGTGTCACCGTATTTTCAGTTGGGTCGGTAAGACTTGAGAAGGAAGTTTCCAAAACATATCCTCCCGATGATTGCCAGTTCTAAAAAATAATTCAGTTACTTATAAAAACGCAAACATCATCATTACTTAGAATGAGAAAAAACATAACGAGAGAAACTGTAGCCATAATTGGGTCATAGACAATTTTATTTGAGAAACACTGCGGTGTGCTTGGAGCTCACAGGCATGTGCAGTACGGAACATTGCATGCGAGCTACGGGATCTCAAGGGTCGGAGTTTGCACCACCGTTAAGCTACAGTACATGGTTCGCCGGCTTAGAACTTAAATACCGAATATTTATTTTTGTTGGCAATGACGTCACAGCATTCCAGCAACACATTTTCTCAACTATTTTTTGGATCAACCAACGCGGGTACGTTTCACATCTTTAATCATTTTGGAAATTATTCTCTAATTTTATGTCAATGAAAATTGAAACTGATTCAGCCACGGATGTGACAGTAATACAAATAAATTGTACAATACAGTGGTTAGATCGCCAACAAATGGTAGGTCCAGAGTTGTTTTTTAAACATGCGAAAGGGCAATTGCTTGGACTTAAGCTGTTGTAAGCTTCAGGTTAACCCGTTGTATGTTAATGAAAACTGTTTACGTAACATAAGTAAACCCGTTTTTACCGGATTTCGGGCGCTAAAGTAGACTTCGCAGATAGAGGGGTCCCTAGCAAGTGCCCCATATATTTGAAACACTCTGTATTCCACTGTGGTGCTCCCGTAACTGACTGTGTTACTGAAAGTAGCAATGCTTCCACTTCCGTCGGCACCAGTAAAGCTGGAAACCTAAATTGTTCATACATATGTAATCATGTAGTCAAATTTTATAATAAGGCAAAGTTAATGCTTCCTTTCAATAATTTGCATTGTTGAAAATCAGACCAAAACCAAGTTAAAGTAAAATTTATGCATGACAAACATCACAAATGCAAAATTTATTCAAAGTAATTTATAGTGGCATCCAATACAATTAATCATTATCACACGTTTCACACTGTTCTTAACAATATTCAATACATCCTCACTCGAATCGAATAATTTCCCCCACCACTTTCAATCCACATGAGGGCAGTAAAGGGGTACCCGGCATATACTTGAGCTTGGTATCCAATCCCACTGCAACATTAGGTTGTTTTGTGATATCAGAGAAGACTTAAAACCGCTCATGTTAACGAGCCGTTCACATCAAACCGAAAACTAACTCTTAATCATTTGACGAATAAAATATGAATGCATTGGTAGGCGATATGTTTCTTGGTAAATGTCAATTACGTAAAGTGCGCGTTCACACAATTGATATTCATAAATTATGAGGTTTGGAGGCTTGGCAACCCAGGCAATGGAGCCTATCTGGATCAGCCACTTTTTTCTGACAACTCGGAGCAAGGTTTGAAAAATCAAACTCCCGGTGAGGTTTGAACTTTCGACCCTGGGCTAACCAGGCCCAACGCTCTACCAACTGAGCTACAGGAGGTCAGTGATTTCAGGGGGTATATTGTGGCCAAGGTACACTGGTGCGCAAGCGCACAACTTGCCAGGCAACCTTTACATATGCGTTATTTAGAAATTATTGAGAAACATCGTCTGTAATAGTAACCGGATTTGTGTTTACCTTCCAGATTGGTTGTAGTTTGCCGGCATAAAGCTGTTATTAGGTCCACCGTAGAAAACCTGAAACATTCAATGACAATCAAATATTCTCGTGATCCCAATTTCATTTTCTTACCATGTTTCCTCCATCGTACATATCGTTTCCTCCGTCCGAAATTTGGTTAACACCATCGTACGTGTAGTAGTGAAAGTTGAGGATGGTGTTTCGGATATTGTGGGAGTTCTGGAGCAGACAGGACAAAGCCGAACCGACCGGGTCATCTGCGGAATAAAACAATGATGGCGGGATTTATAAAATCGCTGACGAAATAATCAAGTGCCGAATGCTAAAATGACCGCAAGTAAAGACTTCAAAAATTAAACATAAAAAGAGTATTAAAAAGCATGGTATTGTGCAGATCGACTTACTTGGAACTTGGGATGTTGTTACAGAAGGCGAAGTGGGTGTAGTAGGGGGCGGTGTTGGAGTAGTGAGATTGACAGAAGCAGTTGGCATTTGCGTCGGTAGGGTAATATCTGGAAATAAAATTGTGTTCAAACCAAAATAATGATAAAGAAGAAAACAATATGCTCAGATAAACCGAAACGAGTCTTTTCGAAAATCAAGCAATTTCTCACCGTTAAAGGCGTAAGTTCCAGTAATTGTGGCAGTCTCACTTAGAACGTTTTCTATTTCATCTGCAAGAAGCGCTTGTCGATTTGCCCTAAAAGGGGATTAAATTTTTTTTAAAACACGGGGTAAATGAAAATTTTGTTTGTCAATAAATGTATTTGTATAATATTTAATCTCATGATCTTGACATTTCGTGTCATTCGAACATTCTTCAAAGAAACCGGAATTTGTATGGTGGGTTTCACCTACACTGAAACTTGTTACAAACATAAGCTGCGGTTGATTGGGGTTCTTACTTAGAAAGAAGCATGTATCCAAATAAAACGTTTCGCAATGGCACGGAGCTACTTGCTGTTGCTCTATTTTCCAGACTGTTCTGATCGGAATTTCTAACGTCAAGATTGAGAGAAACTGGTGACGAATTCCACTGTAAATATGTTCTTTGTTACTACATGAAATTTACAAAGCAAAGTACAACACCAAAACTTACGACAGAACTTGTAATTGTAAAATAGATTTCTGCGATCGTTGGGTCGGGGGTTCCAAATATTTGGAATACTTCGTACTGAATAGTGCAGTTCAGTCTAATTATTCCATTTGTTCGAGTAACTGTTCCAGAGTTATCGGCTCCAGCGTTGGAATTGACCTACAGTAATTAAGCATAGGAATATTCGGTGAAGGAAAATGTTTAAAACAGATGATAAGATAAATACCTGTATGTTATAGGAATTGGCGGTGTTGTTTCCTCCTATCCACATGATGGCGACAAAGGGATGATCTTGAGAAGACTCGAAAGTGTATTCGTTAAACCTATACATGTGTAAAAGAGCATAAGTTACACTTACTATTACTTTCTATATTTGATTAAAACAGCTTGATTCAAAACGTCTGAAATACATTTTTGTATGAAACTTTTTTGCCCTAGTCAGTCATGTGTCGAGGTTTTCATTACATATTAATGCGTTTTGCTTACTCATAAGCTTGTCCGTATATGACGTTCGTCAATTGAGTCCCTTGACCAAAGGATACCTAGTGAATGCAAATAAAAGTAAATTAATACTTGAATTCACTTTCATTATCCAATGCATAAAAACTATTGTTTATCTAATTGTATTTAGACGTAAATGTTTTTGTTCAAAAAACATTTGGCACCAAAAATATATCGCAGCCACATTTTGAAACGTTTCTATTTTGTTTCGCAGACATATACGAAGTTTGTTAATCTTTCTATCTACAAACCATGTTTCCTCCATCATACATATCGTTTCCACCGTCCGATATACTATTCGATCCACCATCGTATATGTACGGGAAGAAGTTATTGACTTGCTGCAAAATTCGGTCGGCAAAAGCACGAACGGCCTGCAGGGATCGACGAGCAACCAGTGAAGGCAGATAAAATGGCGGGTTGGGAGTTGTTATTTGCTGTGTCGTCACTTGTGGGCTTGTTGTGACTGGATTGGTCGAGTTCGCCGACGGAATTGGAATATCTGTACAATATCACTCGTATATTGTTGTGTTTTTCACCAAAACAGTTCATGGCATCTAGAGACAACTGAACTCAGACTATTACATAACACAAACATTTTTGACCTTAGAATATTGATTTTTCATTGAATTAACGAGCAAATTTGCTATGGAGTTTTTCAAAAACAATTTTAATCAATGTGTTTTTTTTTATATTAGGTTTGTATGCAACAAAGTTCGTAAACGTACCGCTGAATGCATATGTTCCGATGAGTGTGGCGATTTCGGTCAAACTGTTTTCGATCTCGACGTCACTGACAAACTGCCCGTTCTCCCTTCATGAGGATTGTTGTATTAAGGTTAGTGGCTACATAGCTTGGCGAGACTTTTTCAGAAATGTTTTAATTCAAGATAGGTAGAGACTTTACGAAAGAAAAAAGGTTTCGATCTCTTAAGTATGGATTCATGGGGTAGAAGCATTGTTTTAGCATTTTCAACTAAACAAATCGTATCTTGTTTATTTATCCTGTTTACTTGGATAAGAGCATATATCCGAAGAACACGTTTCTTAATGGCGTGAAACTGTTGATTGTTGCACGATTTTCCAGGTTGTTTTGGTCACTGCTTGTAACATCAAGATTGAGAGTTACCGGTGACGAGCCCCACTGTGTAAAATAATGTGTTAATCACACTAAAGGTACGTTGTTTTCAGTTGAAGCTCCAACAGAAAGCAAACGATGCGTAAGGCATTAAAATGTACAGTATATACCATGTTTACAACAGAAAACCCACGGCGAAGCTTTTAATTTGTTTAGTATCGTACAATTGACATACAGCCTTGTACATATATAGTATAAGCGTTGCTGGACTGCTAATCTGTAGCTCCTTTAGAAACTGGACGACACATGTACATTGGAATATACGGTGCATGTACCAGTAAACATAGAAAATAAAAATAACTCACGACAAAGCTTGTGACGCTGAAATAAACTTCAACAATCGCTGGATCGCCGGCGTTATACAGTTGAAACACCTCGTAGTTTATTGTGGAATTCGAGTTGTTGATTATTCCATTTTGTCGAATTACATCACCACCATTATCTGCCCCCGCGTCTGAGTTCACCTAAATATTGTTTTGTTGTCACATTTACGTTACATCATGACAAGCAAAATTTAGACAAGCAAAAGTTAGACAACACAACAATCAATCAGGGTAGAAATAGTAATTTTCTTGTTGGATCAAGTTACACAGTTATTTACCTGCACGGTGAAAGTTTGCGTCGGGTTGTTTGCTCCTATCCACATGAGGGAGACGAAGGGGTGGCCATCGACAGTTCCAAACCCATAGTCGTTGAAACTTCAATTAAACAATGCAGGCGTTCATACAACGAATAGGTCGAAAACAGTCGAATTAAAATACGATTTGCGATCCCATTCATACTCTACATAAACTCGGTGTCTATAAGACCTACTGTCATACCTGTAAGTTTGTCCATAAAGTGCGCTTTCCGTTGCCGAGTCCTCGCCAAACGAAACCTGGCAAACACACGATCAGGATTAAACTTCCTGGTGTTGGACGAACAAGCTACGTTTGGGATACACATAGACGGACATAACCGTTTTGGATATTGGCATGGTTGTCTTAATCAAGTTTGCTATTGGCCGATATTTGTACAAAAATCTAACCAACCCGTGCTTGGATGCCCTCATCTCTTAATATCGCGTATAACTGGTTTTACGACACGGGGCACGCAAGTTTGGTCACCCGACTGATCAAAATTACCCGCGAGGTGATTTTGGCCTATGTATTTCCCTGTGAGGTCGTACGCTGGTCTCAAAATAAGTACACACTAATGTTTAGCACGCGTCGAATAGTAAACAACAAACATGACACGGATTAATGTTTGAGTTGTGCTCCCCTGGCGTATATTAATGTATGTGGAAGCAAAAGACTTCTTCGTGATTCTTCAGATTCTTTCACAACATTTAGGGAATAGAAACAATTTTCCTAAATGCTTACCCTATTTCCACCGTCGTACATATCCCCTCCTCCGTCTGATATCGAATTGGGCGCCCCATCATAGATGTACTCGTAAAAGTCAGTGACATGTTGTCGTATTTGGTGTGAAAAGTAACGAATTGCTTGCAGGGACCGAGAAAGTGGCAATATGGAGAACGGTGACGTTGTGCTTGCTGGCGGGGTCGTAGAAGGTGGCATTGTAGGAGCAGGCGGGGGTGGCACCACTGTTGCATTAAAACACGTGAAGTTTAACTACATGTTCAACGGACGTTTAATAACATCGGTCAAAGCGCATATACTAAGTAGTATTTGTGTTGAGATAACGTTGGTTTGAATCCCGGTGTGGTACAAAAAAGACATAAACATTGAAGAAAGGAAGCTGCGAAACCTACCTTGATTAAAAACGTGGGCAAAAGTGAGCATGGCATTTCTGACTTCATCTTCGCCGATCAACCGCCCGGCAACACTAAAAAACGTAATTATGTATATATAAGGGCAACACTGAATAGTTATTGTAAAGCTTCCGACCAGCAAACACTAGGAAAATTATTGCTTTTGTTAACTTAACAATCTACTCAGTGATTTACAAACAAGACGGAACATGTAGGGGCATTGATTGGTAATTTTGTGAAGCCTCTTCCCTCATGGTTTCCAACTATCACGCGCCGACGCAGTATCGTTCAAAATGTAAAGATATACAAAAAAAAACTTTGCAGACGAATTCGCATAATTTTATGTTAATTTAAAATGGTACTTCGCCACAGCTTGGAGGAATATTCTAAAAATACCATGAAATTATACATGCGACGCTTCTGAGTTGTTAAAAATATGCAGCAGTTTCGCAAGACGTATTTGGAGCTTTGTTATAGCACACGGCTATGCGCAGTATTTTAATTTGTGCGTGCTGCGATATTACCTGGAGAAAAGAGTGTAGCCAAGAATTATCCTCCTGGGTGAATCAACCAGTGTTGCCGTATTTGTGGTTGGGTCTGTGACACTTGCGAATGAAGTTTGAAGAAAATTACCTCCTGATGATTGCCAGTTCTGAATATTATACAATGCATTTTATAGCTGTGAAGCTATTTTCTCGTGGTAATTTAATAGCTGTAAAATGCATTTTTAAGAAAGGAAATCGCACCATATTTCTGACGCTGTAGTAGACTTCACAGATTGTGGGATCAGCACCAGCGCTGTAGATTTGAAAGACTCTGTATTCCAAAACCACATTGCTGTAGGTTATTGTGCCGTTGAAAATGGCAATGTTTCCGCCACCGTCAGCCCCAGTAAAGCTTTGAACCTACAGATACAGTTAGTTGTGAGTTGAACTCAACAAGGACAAACTGGTTTTGTTTTGTTACTTATTCTCATTACTATAAAGTATGCAAACAATATCTAAGGAGTATTTGGCATTTCTTGGCATGAAAATTATTTGACAATTTAATTCCATGCGGTATCACGTATCCTATGCATGGAAGAAAACCTGAGCTTACTTGATCGAGTGTGACCAACCAAAATCTGAATTCCTAACTAAAATTGCAGATCCAACGATTCTTGATTGCAGGCACCACGAGAGATTAAAGGCAACAGGTGCAGCACAACTGAGCCCATACCAGTCTAAGCGGCTATAAATGCCATCGCTTGCTTCGAAGTTGAGAACCTGGGGGATTTCTACCCCTAAAGCCTTGATCCCACCTTTAATCTCAGGTGCTTTCCAATATAGGTGGCTTTGATGCCACAAACTTGTAAACTACTTTTCCATTTGCAGTCACGTACCTGAATAGAATAGCGGCCGACATCTTCTATCCACATAAGAGCATTAAAGGGATAACCACTATGGGTTCCTGCTGTATATCCTGTACGACTGCATATAAAAGTTTTTGTGTAATTGTTTATTTTTTAAAATTATATTTTATGTAGTTGTATTTCGTGTTTTTAAATTGTATATTTATAGGTTGGTGCATTTTATACTTGTCATCTTTTCGGAATATATTTTGGTGATGCTACAATGAGTTTTTTTGTGCAAAGATTCTAGTCGATTGATAATTCATTGAAAATAATTCTCAAGATGCGAAGCAAAATTAATTTAATAAATTTTGAAACAATTTCACTCACTTGAAGAATCGGTCGTAGATGGGACGAGTAATGTTGTCGAAAGGTCCAAAGAAGTTGATCTATTGGACAGGAACAAATTGAAATAATGTTTAAAGACTTCATTGAATGTCGTTTACCCGATTTCCACCATCGTACATATCATTCCCACCATCTGATATTTCGTTAGTAAAGTCGTAGTTATAATGGTAAAAATCAGTAATGCTGCTTTGGATGGTCGCAGAGTACTGATGAAGTTGGTTCAGAACGGTTCCAATGAAACTAGTGGCTGCAAATAAAAAAAAAAAAACAGTTACATCTATTATATGATTGTATGCTGACGTCAGGGTTGTCGTTACTGCAAACTGCGCTTTAAAATCAATACAAAAAGTACGTAATTAAAACAATTGTCGTATGGATCCATTTCCTATTTTTAGGTTATATTAAAATTCACTGTTACACTTTGGATGTGTGATTGATGTAAAGTACACTGGCGCAATCAATGATTTCTCTTATTTTAACAAAATACATGACTTAGGAATGGTCGATGCGCACTGACGTACTTAAAGGCGGAGGCCGTGTGACCAGAGGAATGGTTGTGGATGAAGCTGTAGTTTGTGTTGTGGGATCGGCGGAAGTTGTGGGCATTGCTGTAGTCAAGGAAACATCTGGAAATAAAAATATGCTTTGTTTGAACATAGAAGACAACATAATTAAAAAACAGCGACTTTTTTCTTATATGATCGCCACCATCAGGACTAGCAAAGCTTTCAACCTGCAGATGCAGCCTGTTGTGTGTTCTGAATAAATTAGTTTGTTTTCAATATACAAAATCATTTTAAAAATCTTTGTTGAAAAGCGTGTAAACTGTAACTAAATAATATTCTTTTTCTCGAAAACAAACATTTTACCGTTAAATGCGAAAGCTCCAATGATGGTGGCAGTTTCACTCAAAACATTGTCGAATTCAATTGATCTGAAAACTTCCCCATTTGGCCTGTAATTCGAAAAGCACATTACTTAAACTTTGTGGTCTTAGTTTTGTTACAGGGCATTGATCTTATTATTTTAGATTCGATTTAAAGATTACTTCCTAGAAATCTTCATATTGGGACCTTCCTTGCAAATATTATGCAATTATTTGAAATTCTTACTTAGACAGCAACATGTATCCAAATAAAACGTTTCGCAATGGCACGGAGCTACTTGCTGTTGCTCTGTTTTCCAGACTGTTCTGATCGGTATTTCTAACGTCAAGATTGAGAGAAACTGGTGATGAATTCCACTACAAATATGTTCTTAGTTACTACACGAAATTTACAAAGCAAAGTACAACACCAAAACTTACGACAGAACTTGTAATTGTAAAATAGATTTCTGCAATCGTTGGGTCGGTGGTTCCAAATAATTGGAATACTTCGTACTGAACAGTGCAGTTCAGTCTAATTATTCCATTTGTTTGAGTAACTGTTCCAGAGTTATCAGCTCCAGCGTTGGAATTGACCTGAATAAGCACAATTAATATCAGTTAAGTGGATATCTTCAATAAAAAAATTGACATGCACCTGTATGTTATAGGAATTGACGGTGTTGTTTGCTCCTATCCACATGAGGGCGACAAAGGGATGATCTTGAGAAGACTCGAATGTATATCCGTCAAAGCTGTGTAACAGAAATAATATCACCTATGTGCCTGAACAGTTAAAACTGTTTACACCCGCATGTATGTTTTAACACAGATTTCTATGTCATATTTATTTGCATTTGTAAATTAGTGTCAAATAACCTGATTTATATTAATTTTTACTTACTCATAAGCTTGTCCGTATATGACGTTTGTCAATTGAGCCCCTTGCCCGAAGGATACCTAACCAATATGAAAACAACAGAAAATAAAAGCGAAGAAGTTTAAGATATTAGTTCCAATAAATTCCAGTTCATATGAAAATTTTCATTTTCGGATATAGGTATTATTTTTTGTATGTTTATGAATGATTGTTTTTAAGATTCTGTTCGTATGAAATGTAGCTCAATATATATCATAATTTTTTGAAAAGATATCTTTAATTGTTTCAATGTTATACACTTTGTTTATAAATTTTATGTCTATCTACAAACCATATTTCCTCCGTCATACATATCGTTTCCACCGTCCGATATACTATTCGATCCACCATCGTATATGTACGGGAAGAAGTTATTGACGTGTTGCAAAATTCGGTCGGCAAAATCACGAACTGCCTGCAGGGATCGACGAGCAACCAGTGACGGAACATAAAATGGCGGGTTAGGAGTTGTTATTTGCTGTGTCGTCACTTGTGGGGTTGTTGTGACTGGATTGGTCGAGTTCGCCGATGGAATGTAAATATCTGTACAATATCACTCGTGTTTTCTGTAGTGTTTTTCACGAAAACAGTTCATGACATCTCCAAAACAATTAAATTAAGACTGTAACATACAAACATTTTCAGCTCGGGAATATTGATTTTCCATTGAATTAAAAACGAAATTTGCTACGGAGTTCGTCAAAAACACTTTTAACAAATATGTTTATTTCAGGTTTGTATGCAACAAAGTTCGTGAACCTACCGCTGAATGCATATGTTTCTATAAGTGTCGCAACTTCGGTCAAACTGTTTTCGATCTCGACGTCACTGACAAACTGCCCGTTCTCCCTTCACAAGATTTGTCATACTTAGACTGATTACGTATAGCGAGTGTTTACAAAAATGTGTCATATTATAATTCGAGAGAAAAAGAAAAAGTATGCAGGTTGAGATAAAACGTTTTTGTTCATGATGGACATTGTTTCAACCTTTGGAATTAATCGAATCGTGTTTTGATTATTATAAATCACGTTTACTTGGATAAGAGCATGTATCCGAAGAACACGTTTCTTAGTGGCATTATTAAACTGTTGATTGTTGCACGATTTTCCAGACTGTTTTGGTCACTACTTGTCACATCCAGATTGAGCGTTACCGGTGACGAACCCCACTGTGAAAAAAAGGGTTGGTCACAACGTTGTTACAAAAATATACTTTCACTCAGTATCGTACATTTGACATGCAGCTAGATAAATATATAGTATACGCATTGCCAGTCTTTGAAGTTGTAGGTCTTTTGAAAACCAATGTTATATGCAAATAGATATATACGGTACATCTACCAGTAAACATAGAAAACAAATCAAACACTCACGACAAAGCTTGTGACGCTAAAATAAACTTCAACGATCGCTGGATCGCCGGCGTTATACAGTTGAAACACCTCGTAATTTATTGTGGAATTCGAGTTGTTGATTATTCCATTTTGTCGAACCACAGAACCACCATTATCTGCCCCCGCATTTGAGTTTACCTAAATATTTGGGTTTTTTCTTTGTCAGATATGATCAGCAAAGCCATATTTACAACGGAAAAAATTCATCAGGCTAAAATTCATTTAAATGTATGTCAATTTACCCAACAAAACAATTAAAATTTGGTTGGATCAAGTTACACAGTTATTTACCTGTATGGTGAAAGTGTGCGTCGGGTTGTTTGCTCCTATCCACATGAGGGAGACAAAGGGGTGGCCATCGGCAGTTCCAAACCCATAGTCGTTGAAACTTCAATAGAAATGTATGTAAGACTTATATAGCCAAAAAATATATATATGTTGAAAATTCGCCACGCGATCCGATTTGTAGTTTACGAAATTGTTTATCTCAAATTTTCATACCTGTAAGTTCGTCCATATAAGACGCTTTCCGTTGCGGAATCCTGGCCGAACAAAATCTAGCAAACACACCGAACAAAATTAGATTGCTTTTTATGGGATGTACACAGCAGTGCCTTTAGAAAAATTTTAGCGAGTTGTTTTTATTAGAGATTGCTATTAGGTGGTTTAATTGCTTTTTTAAATTGTGTTTTCGGCAAAGCATTACAAACAAGTACTATACGTGTTTGTATTAACGCCAAATTTGAATACACAATCCAGAATAGCTCCACAACATTTGCTTGCAAAGACTGCCGGGGCACAATTTACCATAGTACATTACAAGGTAACCTTTAAATAAGGATACGTTTTAATAAAGGAAATTTGGTCAGGCTTCAGCCCTAAATGTTATAATGACCAATCATTACCCTATTTCCACCGTCGTACATATCACCACCTCCGTCTGATATTGAATTGGTCCCACCATCATAGATGTACTCGTAGAAAGAAGTGACCTGTTGTCGTATTTGGCGTGAAAAGTAACGAATTGCTTGCAGGGACCGAGAAAGTGGCAATATGGAGAACGGTGGCATGGTAGGAGCAGGCGGGGGTGGCACCACTGTTGAATCCAATAATGTAAAGATAAAATATAAATTCATCAACATAAAGGCTGAAAACTTGCCTTGGTTAAAAACATGGGCAAAAGTGAGCATGGCATTTCTGACTTCATCTTCGCCGATCAACCGCCCGCCGGCACTGAAAGAAATAAATATTTGTCACAACTGGACCACTTTACTTATTGATCTAACAACTAAGGTTTTGTGGCAAACCTATGTGAAAGCATTGGTTGATATTTCTCGTAAAGCTGTTGCAGCACTTTTCCTATACCATCGGTTACTTCTTATATATTACATAATCCGATGTTTGTTTCAGGTGCGCAACCAATTTTAATTTGTGCTTGCTGCGATATTACCTGGAGAAAAGGGTGTAGCCAAGTATTATCCTCCTGGGTGAATCAACCAGTGTTGCCGTATTTATGGTTGGGTCTGTGACACTTGCGTATGAAGTTTGAAGAACATTTCCTCCTGATGATTGCCAGTTCTGAATAATATACAATGCATTTTAATGAATGTAGTAAAATTGGTAGATTACCAACCTTAGTTCGGGAGTTTTTACTAATATCTAAACACACACTTTGAATGCTTGGCTCACGTCAATTATTTTGTGGGGGACTTTATCATTTTTTAATATTATATGAGAATCGTTGGAATACAAATTTTGTTGTATTAAATTTGCAAGAATAAAAAAGAAACATATGAGCTACAATGATCAAATGCGCTGCAGACAGTGCAGTTGGTTCGCTTCTGGTAGTTTGTACGCAGTATAGGTACCCAGCAGATAAACTTCAACTGAAAAGTACCACAAAGCAAAAGAATCTGCGCCTTGCTATAATTACTCCAGCCAGACTCAGTGACCATTTACATTAATAAGATGTAATATACTGTCTACAGCTCTACGAAGGAACAGTTCTACCATATTTCTGACGCTGTAGTAGACTTCACAGATCGTAGGATCAACACCAGCGCTGTAGATTTGAAAGACTCTGTATTCCAAAGACACATTGCCGTAGTTTATTGTGCCGTTGAAAATGGCAATGTTTCCGCCACCGTCAGCCCCAGTAAAGCTTTGAACCTGCAGATACAGTTATGGTTGTGAGTTTAAGCTAGGTGGGTCTGATGCCAAAACCTTGTAAGCTACTTGCATACATTTTGTATTTGTAACCACTTACCTGAATGGAATAGCGGCCGGCATCTTCTATCCACATAAGAGCATTAAAAGGATAACCACTGTGGGTTCCAGCTGTATATCCTGTACGACTATGAAGAGGTTGGTACATGTTACACTTGTTATCTTAACCGAATTTCTTGCAGTGATGCTGACAAGAGTTTAATCTTTTTGTTTAAAGTTGCCAGTCGAAAGATAATTTATTTATGCAAAGCCAAAATAATTTTAATAAATTGTAAAACGATTTCACTTACTTGAAGAATCGGTCGTAGATGGGACGAGTTATGTTGTCGAAAGGTCCGTAGAAGTTGATCTAACGAACAAGAAAAGTATAAAATAATGTTTGAAGACTTCATCGAATGTCATTTACCCGATTTCCACCGTCGTACATATCATTTCCACCATCTGATATTTCGTTAGTAAAGTCGTAGTTATAATGGTAAAAATCAGTAATGCTGCTTTGGATGGCCGCAGAGTACTGATGAAGTTGGTTCAGGACGGTTCCAATGAAACTAGTGGCTGTAAATAAAAAAAACAAAACAGTTACATCTATTATATGATTGTATGCTGACGTCAGGGTTGTCGTTACTGCAAACTGCGCTTTAAAATCAATACAAAAAGTACGTAATTAAAACAATCGTCTTATGGTTCCATTTCCTATTTTTAGGTTATATTAAAATTCACTGTTACACTTGGTATATGCGATTGATGTAAAGTAACACTTGCGCAATCAATTTCTCTTAATATAACAAAATACATGGCTTAGGAATCGATGCGCACTGACGTACTTAAAGGCGGAGGTCGGGTGACCAGAGGAATGGTTGTGGATGAAGCTGTTGTTTGTGTTGTAGGATCGGCGGAAGTTGTGGGCATTGCTGTAGTCAAGGAAACATCTGGAAATAAAAATATGCTTTGTTTGAACATAGAAGACAACATAATAAAAAAACAGCGACTTTTTTCTTATATGATCGCCACCATCAGGACTAGTAAAACTTTCAACCTGCAGATGCAGTCGGTTGTTTGTTCAAGTACTGACTAACTTTAATTTGTTTTCAATATACAAAATCATTTCAAAAAACTATGCTAAAATGGGTGTAAATTTACCGTTGAATGCAAAAGCTCCAATGATGGTGGCAGTTTCACTCAAAACATTATCGATTTCAATTGATCTGAATACTTCCCCATTTGACCTGTAATTCGAAAAGCACATTGCTTAAACTTTGTGGTCTTTGTTTTGTTATAGGACTTTGATCTTATTACATGGTTGTGATTTAAAAATTACTCCCTTAAATCTTCATTTTGGGAATTTCCTTACAAATATTATGCAATTATTTGAAATTCTTACTTAGCCAGCAACATGTAGCCAAAGAAAATGTTTCGCAATGGTACGGAGCTACTTGCTGTTGCTCTGTTTTCCAGACTGTTCTGATCGGTATTTCTAACGTCAAGATTGAGAGAAACTGGTGATGAATTCCACTACAAATATGTTTATTGTTACTACATGAAATTTACAAAGTAAAGTACAACACCAAAACTTACGACAGAACTTGTAATTGTAAAATAGATTTCTGCAATCGTTGGGTCGGTGGTTCCAAATAATTGGAATACTTCGTACTGAATAGTACAGTTCAGTCTAATTATTCCATTTGTTCGAGTAACTGTTCCAGAGTTATCGGCTCCAGCGTTGGAATTGACCTGAATAAGCATAATTCATATCAGTTAAGTGGATATCTTCAATTACAAATTTGGCATGCACCTGTATGTTATAGGAATTGACGGTGTTGTTTCCTCCAATCCACATGAGGGCGACAAAGGGATGATCTTGAGAAGACTCGAATGTATATCCGTCAAAGCTGTGTAACAGAAATAACACTACCTATGTACCTGAACAGTTAAAACTGTACACACACATGTATGTTTTAATACACAGTTCTATGTTATATTTATTTGCTTTTGTTATTTCATTAGTGTCAAAACACCTGGTTTACATTCAATTTTACTTACTCGTGGGCTTGTCCGTATATGGCGTTTGTCAATTGAGTCCCTTGACCAAAGGTTACCTAACCAATGAGAAAGCAACAGCAAATGAAGGCGACGAAGTTCAAGAAATTAATTCCAATAAATTCCGTTTCATATAAAAAATATTTTTATTTTTTTCTAATATTCTTTTAAATATTAATGAATGATTGTGATTAAGATTTTGTTCACATAAAAATGTTGCACAACAAATATCACGTTTTTTTTGAAAATTTTGTTTATAAAATTATGTCTATTTACAAACCATGTTCCCTCCATCATACATATCGTTTCCACCATCCGATATACTATTCGATCCACCATCGTATATGTACGGGAAGAAGTTATTAACGTGTTGCAAAATTCGGTCGGCAAAATCACGGACTGCCTGCAGGGATCGACGAGCAACCAGTGACGGAACATAAAATGGCGGGTTGGGAGTTGTTATTTGCTGTGTCGTCACTTGTGGGGTTGTTGTGACTGGATTGGTCGAGTTCGCCGATGGAATGGGAATATCTGCACAATATCACTCGCGTTTTCTGTAGTGTTTTTCACGAAAACAGTTCATGACATCTCCAAAACAATTAAATTAAGACTGTAACATACAAACATTTTCAGCTCGGGAATATTGATTTTCCATTGAATTAAAAACTAAATTTGCTACGGAGTTCGTCAAAAACACTTTTAACAAATATGTTTATTTCAGGTTTCTATGCAACAAAGTTCGTAAACGTACCGCTGAATGCATATGTTCCCATGAGAGTCGCAACTTCGGTCAAACTGTTTTCGATCTCGACGTCACTGACAAACTGCCCGTTCACCCTTAACAAGAATTGTCGTACTTAGACTGATTACGTATAGCGAGTGTTTACAAAAATGTGTCATATTATAATTCGAGAGAAAAAGAAAAAGTATGCAGGTTGAGATAAAACGTTTTTGTTCATGATGGAAATTGTTTAAACCTTCTGAAATTAATCGATTCGTGTTTTAATTATTATAAATCACGTTTACTTGGATAAGAGCATGTATCCGAAGAACACGTTTCTTAGTGGCATTATTAAACTGTTGATTGTTGCACGATTGTCCAGACTGTTTTGGTCACTGCTTGTCACATCCAGATTGAGCGTTACCGGTGACGAACCCCACTGTGAAAAAAAGGTTGGTCACAACGTTGTTACAAAAATATACTTTTGCTCAGTATAGTACATTTGACATGTAGCTAGATAAATATATAGTATACGCATTACCAGTCTTTGAAGTTGTAGGTCTTTTGAAAACCAATGTTATATGTACATAGATATATACGGTACATCTACCAGTAAACATAGAAAACAAATCAAACACTCACGACAAAGCTTGTGACGCTAAAATAAACTTCAACGATCGCTGGATCGCCGGCGTTATACAGTTGAAACACCTCGTAGTTTATTGTGGAGTTCGAGTTGTTGATTATTCCATTTTGTCGAACCACAGAACCACCATTATCTGCCCCCGCATTTGAGTTTACCTAAATATTCGGGTTTTTTCTTTGTCAGATATGATCAGCAAAGCCATATTTACAACGGAAAAAAATTCATCAGGCTAAAATTCATTTAAATGTATGTCAATTTACCCAACAAAACGATTAAAATTTGGTTGGATCAAGTTACACAGTTATTTACCTGTATGGTGAAAGTGTGCGTCGGGTTGTTTGCTCCTATCCACATGAGGGAGACAAAGGGGTGGCCATCGACAGTTCCAAACCCATAGTCATTGAAACTTTAATAGAAATGTATAAGACTTGTATAGCTAATATATATGTATATATTGAAAATTCGCAACGCGATCTGATTTGCAGTTTACGTAATTGTTTATCTCAAATTTTCATACCTGTAAGTTTGTCCATATAAGACGCTTTCCGTTGCGGAATCCTGGCCGAACAAAATCTAGCAAACACACCAAGCAAAATTTAATTGCTTTTCATGGGATGTATTAACGCCAAATTTGAAATACAACATTGGCTTGCAAAGACTGCCGTGTCCAATTTACCATAGTACATTACAAGGTAACCTTTAAAGAAGGATACGTTTTAATAAAGGAAATTTGGTCAGGCTTAAGCCCTAAATGTTATAATGACCAATCATTACCCTATTTCCACCGTCGTACATATCACCACCTCCGTCTGATATTGAATTGGTCCCACCATCATAGATGTACTCGTAGAAAGAAGTGACGTGTTGTCGTATTTGATGTGAAAAGTAACGAATTGCTTGCAGGGACCGAGAAAGTGGCAATATGGAGAACGGTGGCATGGTAGGAGCAGGCGGGGGTGGCACCACTGTTGAATTCAAGAATGTAAAGATTAAAAACAAATTCATCAACATAAAGGCTGAAAACTTGCCTTGGTCAAAAACATGGGCAAAAGTGAGCATGGCATTTCTGACTTCATCTTCGCCGATCAACCGCCCACCAGCACTGAAAGAAATAAATATTTGTCACAACTGGACCACTTTACTTATTGATCTAACAACTAAGGTTTTGTGGCAAACCTATGTGAAAGCATTGGTTGATATTTCTCGTAAAGCTGTTGCAGCACTTTTCCTATACCATCGGTTACTTCTTATATATTACATAATCCGATGTTTGTTTCAGGGGCGCAACCAATTTTAATTTGTGCGTGCTGCGATATTACCTGGAGAAAAGAGTGTAGCCAAGAATTATCCTCCTGGGTGAATCAACCAGTGTAGCCGTATTTATGGTTGGGTCTGTGACACTTGCGAATGAAGTTTGAAGAACATTTCCTCCTGATGATTGCCAGTTCTGAATAATATACAATGCATTTTAATAAATGTATTAAATTGGCAGATTACCAACATCAGTTCGGTAGTTTTTACTTATATCTAAACACACGTTACATTCGCTTGGCTCACGTCAATTATTTTGTAGGGGAAGACTTTGTCATTTTTTAATATTTAGAATGGTTGGAATAAAAAATTGTTGTATTAAAACTTCCAAGAATAAAAACGAAACATATGAGCCACGGTAGTTACTCCAGCCAGACTCAGTCACCGTTCTACATTAATAAGATGTGGTATATTGTCTACAGCTCTACGAAGGAACTGTTTTACCATATTTCTGACGCTGTAGTAGACTTCGCAGATCGTAGGATCAACACCAGCGCTGTAGATTTGAAAGACTCTGTATTCCAAAACCACGTTGCTGTAGGTTATTGTGCCGTTGAAAATGGCAATGTTTCCGCCACCGTCAGCCCCAGTAAAACTTTGAACCTGAAGATACAGTTAGTTGTGAGTTTAAGCTAGGTGGGTTTGTTCCCACAACCTTGTAAGCTACTTGCATATATTTTGCATTTGTAACCACTTACCTGAATGGAATAGCGGCCGGCATCTTCTATCCACATAAGAGCATTAAAGGGATAACCGCTATGGGTTCCTGCTGTATATCCTGTACGACTATAAAGAGGTGTGGGTACATGTTACACTTGTTATCTTAACCGAATTTCTTTCAGTGATGCTGACAGGAGTTTATTCTTTTTGTTTAAAGTTGCCAGTCGAAAGATAATTTATTTATGCAAAGCCAAAATAATTTTAATAAATTGAAAAACAATTTCACCCACTTGAAGAATCGGTCGTAGATGGGACGAGTTATGTTGTCGAAAGGTCCGTAAAAGTTGATCTAGCGAACAAGAACAGATTATAATGAAAACTTAAACAAATGTTCAGCGTAGTTTACCCGATTTCCACCGTCATACATATCACCCCCACCATCTGATATTTCGCTAGTGGAATCGTAATTATAATGGTAAAAATCAGTAATGCTGCTTTGGATGGTCGCAGAATAATGATGAAGTTGGTTCAAAATCGTTCCAATGAAACTGGTGGCTAAAAACAAGAAAACAGTTACATCTATTATATGACTGTCGTTACTGTAATCTGCGCTTCAAAATAGATAAATTGATGCAATCATTATATGGTTCCATTTCATTTTTTTTTAATTACCCAAAAAATTCACCATTACGTTTGATATGCAATTGATGGAAATTAACACTTGCGCAATCAAAGATTTCTTGCAACAAAATATAGTTTATGACTTAAAAATGTTCGATGCGAAATGACGTACCTAAAGGCGGCGGTCGTGTAACTAAAGGAATCAATGTGGATGAAGCAGTTGTTTGTGTGGTGGGATTGGCAGAAGTTGTTGGCACTGCTGTAGTAAAAGATCCACCTGAAAATCAAGAAGATCTTATGTTTCAACATATAAAGTGAAAATAATTAAAACAAAACGATGTTTTTTCTTAAATGATTGCCACCATCCGGTCCAGTAAAACTTTCAACCAGCAGATGTTGGTTGTGTGTTAAGTACTGACTAAATTTAATTTGTTCTCAAAATACAAACTCATTTTAAAAACTATGTTAAAAGCGTGTAAACTGTAACTAAATAATATTCCCGTTTTTCGAAAACAAACATTTACCGTTGAATGCGGAAGCTCCAATGATGGTGGCAGTTTCACGCAAAACATTATCGATTTCAATCGATCGGAATACTTCCCCATTTGACCTGTAATTAAAAAAACACATTGTTTAAACTTTGTGGTCTTGGTTTTGTTGCAGGGCATTCATCTTATTACATAAGATGCGATTTAAAGATTAGTTCCTAGAAATCTTGATATTGGGACCTTCCTTGCAAATGTTATGCAATAAACTGAAATTCTTACTTAGCCAGCAACATGTAGCCGAAGAAAACGTTTCTTAATGGCACGGAGCTACTTGCTGTTGCTCTGTTTTCCAGACTGTTCTGATCGGTATTTCTAACGTCAAGATTGAGAGAAACTGGTGATGAATTCCACTACAAATATGTTCATTGTTACTCCATCAATTTTATAAATTAAGGTACAACACCAAAACTTACGACAGAACTTGTAATTGTAAAATAGATTTCTGCGATCGTTGGGTCGGTGGTTCCAAATAATTGGAATACTTCGTACTGAATAGTGCAGTTTAGTCTAATTATTCCATTTGTTCGAGTAACTGTTCCAGAGTTATCGGCTCCAGCGTTGGAATTGACCTGAATAAGCATAATTAATATCAGTTAAGTGGATATCTTCAATAAAAAAATTGGCATACACCTGTATGTTATAGGAATTGACGGTGTTGTTTCCGCCTATCCACATGAGGGCGACAAAGGGATGATCTTGAGAAGATTCGAAGGTATATCCGTCAAAGCTGTGTAACAGAAATAACATCACCTATGTACCTGAACAGTTAAAACTGTACACACACATGTATGTTTTAACACACAGTTCTGCGTCATATATTTATGTGTATTTGTTATGTCAGTAGTGTCAAATAATCTTGTTTCAATTTTACTTACTCATAAGCTTGTCCGTATATGGCGTTTGTCAATTGAGTCCCTCGACCAAAGGATACCTAACCAATACGAGAACAACAGCAAATAAAGGCGACGAAGTTCAAGAAATTATTTCCAATAAATTCCATTTCATACAAAGATTATTTTTTTTGGAATATATATTTTAAATATTATTGAATGGTTGTGATTAAGATTTTGTTCACATAAAATGTAGCACAACAAATATCATAATTTTTTTGAAAATATATCTTTAATTTTTTTATGTTAAACACTTTTTGTTTATAACACTTTATGTCTATCTACAAACCATGTTTCCTCCGTCATACATATCGTTTCCTCCGTCCGATATACTATTCGATCCACCATCGTATATGTACGGGAAGAAGTTATTCACGTGTTGCAAAATTCGGTTGGCAAAATCACGGACTGCCTGCAGGGATCGACGAGCAACCAGTGACGGCAGATAAAATGGCGGGTGAGGAGTTGTTATTTGCTGTGACGTCACTTGTGGGGTTGTTGTGACTGGATTGGTCGAGTTCGCGGTTGCAATGGGAATATCTGTACGAAAACATCCGTATCGTGCAATTTACTTTTAAATGAATCAATTTTTACTTTGCCCGATAGAACTTGCACACACTCGAAAAATAAATAAAATACATATAAAATAGGTTGACATGTCATCGTCACCAATAAAATCATTACTCATATAGGCGTCCGACAAGCATTTATCGACAATAGTCATGTTGCCATTGTACAAACAACTAGTCGGTATGATAATTGACCGACTTACGGATAAGCTTTTGTAAGTATGTTATAATTTTCTGTGAAATCCGTTTCTCTGATACAAAGTTCGTGAACTTACCGCTGAATGCATATGTCTCAATAAGTGTTGCAACTTCGGTCAAACTGCTTTCGATCTCGACGTCACTGACAAACTGCCCGTTCACCCTTAACAAGAATTGTTATAATAAGACTAACAACGTACAGCAAAAGCATAAATTGGAGTGTTTACAGTGATTGAGAAGGGGCTGCTTAAAAATGTGTTATATTATAATTCGAGAGAAATAGACAAGTATTCAGGTTGAGATAAAACGTTTTTGTTCATGATGGACATTGTTTCAACGTTTGGAATTAATCGATTCGGTTTTGATTATTATGAATCACGTTTACTTGGATAAGAGCATGTATCCGAAGAACACGTTTCTCAATGGCATTATTAAACTGTTGATTGTTGCACGATTTTCCAGATTATTTTGGTCACTGCTTGTCACATCCAAATTAAGAGTTACCGGTGATGAATCCCACTGTGCAAAAAAAGGTTATTCACAACATTGTTGCAAAAATATACGTTTACTCAGTATCGTACAATTGACATGCAGCTGTGTAAATATATAACATAAGCATTGCCAGTCTTGCTAAGTTGTAGCTCTTTTGAAATCCAACGATATATATACGTTGAATCATACCAGTAAACACAGAAAACAAAAAAAAACTTACTGCAAAGCTTGTGACGCTGAAATAAACTTCAACGATCGTTGGATCGCCGGCGTTATACAGCTGAAAGACTTCGTAGTTGATTGTGGAATTCGAGTTGTTGATTATTCCATTTTGTCGATCCACAGAACCACCATTGTCTGCCCCCGCATTTGAGTTTACCTAAATATTTGGGTTTTTTCTTTGTCAGATATGATCAGCAAAGCCATATTTATAACGGAAAAACTCATCAGGAAAAAAATTTAAACAAAAGTGTATCAATTTATCCAACAAACCCATCAACGTTTGTGGAGTAATTTGCATACCTGTATGGTGTAAGTGTGCGTCGGGTTATTTGCTCCAATCCATATGAGGGAGACAAATGGGTGGTCATCGACAGTTCCAAACCCATAGTTGTTGAAACTTCAATTAAAAAATGTATAAGCCTATAGCTGAGAATTTGAACGCGATCTGATTTAGAGTTTATATTAGTGGTTTATCTCACATTTCCTACCTGTAAGTTCGTCCATATAAGACGCTCTCCGTTGCGGAATCCTGACCGAACAAAATCTAGCAAACACACCGAACAGAATAGCTTTGTTGAAAACAAATTGTGATTTTAATTTTTTTTTTTTAAATTGTGATAAAACAAATTGCCACAGAGGTTTTAAGCGTTCTTTTTTACGGTAGCAATAGAAACAATACTCAACATAGAGACAATAATGCAACATCTTCCCCAACGGAATTTAAGGACAGTTAACATACGCACAAAACTAAAGTTACATTGATTCAATAAGTCGTTTGGGTGGAACAACGTTTCTGTTTGACCTGCGTGGAAGAACGGCATTGGTTGACGATTCACCATCCGGTGCTACTGCAGCATGAGGCAACAAAGTGGCTCGTTGCTACTAATTATCGGCGAACTATTCTCCTAACGGAGGCGTACGTTCGAATCCCACTTCTGACACCATGTAGTATTCTGTTGTGCTGTGCACTCATTGCTTTGCATAATTGATCGAAAGGTCACAAGCGTTCTTTTAGACAGTAGCAATGGAAACAATACTCAACATAGGGACAATAATGCAACAGTACACATTGTGCCTTCAGGACAGTTTAATTTATAAAGGTGGGAGATTGCTATTAAATTGTTGGAACAGTGATAAAAATGCTGTGGTTATCATTACTGGAAGAACTTTTTTGTTAAAATTACATCATGTGCCACTTGAAAATTGTGTTTTTTTTTGAAAAAAGTAATTAAACTCGATCAGTCGCTATGTACGTGTCTTGCTTCATACAATAGTTCATTCATACAATAGTCCGCCAAAGCAATCAAAAATAGCGGGAATTATAGGCAAGTACACCCAACATGAACATGAAATAAATGATGTCTTTGGCCAAAGCATTACAAAAGACGTACAAGCCCAGGGCATCATCACCTAATTTTATCTAGAAACGCTCTACACACGATCTAGAAACTTTCTACAGCTTAGGCTTACAAAGACTTTCAGGGCACAATTTACTGTGTTCATGAGGTAAATTTTTACAGATTCATACATTCCAAAACATTTAGAGCATAAAAACTAATAAAATTGTAATCATTACCCTGTTTCCACTGTCGTACATATCACCTCCACCGTCAGCTATTGAGTTGGGCGCCCCATCATAGATGTACTCGTAAAAGTCAGTGACATGTTGTCGTATTTGGTGTGAAAAGTAACGAATTGCTTGCAGGGACCGAGAAAGTGGGAATATGGAGAACGGTGGCACCACTGTTAAATCCAAGAATGTAAAGATTAACAACAAATTCATTAACGCAAGGCTGAAAACTTGCCTTGGTTAAAAACGTGGGCATAAGTGAACATGGCATTTCTGACTTCATCTTCTCCAATCAACCGCCCGCCGGCACTGAAAGAAGAAAATATTTCTCACAACTGGACCACTTTACTAATTGATCTAACAACTATTTAAGATAATATGGCAAACCTATGTGAAGGCATTGGTTAATATTTCTCGTAAGTTGTTGCAGCACTTATCCTATACCATCGGTTACTTACATAATCCGATTTTTATTTCAGGGACGCAACGAATTTTAATTTAAACGTGCTGCGATATTACCTGGAGAAAAGAGTGTAGCCAAGAATTATCCTCCTGGGTGAATCCACCAGTGTTGCCGTATTTGTGGTTGGGTCTGTAGCTCTTGAGAATGAGGTTTTGAGAACATTTCCTCCTGATGATTGCCAGTTCTGAATATTATACGCAATGCATTGTAGGTATGTAGAAAGTAACCAACGTATTTCCACATTCCGAGTTCGCTAGATTTTTACTAATATCTAAACACACACTTTTGATGCTTGACTCATGTCAATTGTTTTGTTGGGAGATGCATTGTTATTTTTTAATATTTTATTAAACGGATGTTTGGAATATTTATGAGATGTGATACATTTTGTACAGCCTAAAAAAAAACGAACAAATCTACCGTATTTTTGACGCTGTAGTAGACTTCACAGATTGTAGGATCGGTAGCGCTGTAGATTTGAAAGACTCTGTATTCCAAAACCACATTGCTGTAGGTTATTGTGCCGTTGAAAATGGCAATGTTTCCGCCACCGTCAGCCCCAGTAAAGCTTTGAACCTGCAGATACAGTTATAGTTGTGAGTTGAACTCAACAAGGACAAATTGGTTTTGTTTTGAGATTTATATTAATATAAAAGTATGCAAACATTACGTGAAGTGTATTTGACAAAATCGTTTCTAGTTGGGAAGAACTATTCTTAATATGCAATTTATTGTACAGTTTAATATGAAAAATCATGTTCACTTTACACCACATGAAACAAAACTAAAAGTTGGGTATGATAATGTGACAAACCAGATTTTACATCCCTAACTTAAAACGTTGATCCTTAAATACTTCACCACGAGAGAGCATAGGGTTAACAGGGGCAGCTTCGGCCACACGAGTCTAGGCGGTCATGTTAGTCTTTGTTCGCTTTATGACTGAGTGATTTCTTGATCCCACCTACTATCGTATGTGCTTTCCAAAATAGGTGGCTTTGGTGCTGTCACAAAACTTGCATTTGTAACCACTTACCTGAATGGAATAGCGTCCTGCATCTTCTATCCACATCAGAGCATTAAAAGGATAACCGCTATGGGTTCCAGCTGTATATCCTGTACGACTACAAATAAAAGTATATATTTATTGTTCATTGCGGTTGGCACATGTTATGCTTGTTATCTTAACCGAATATTTTGCAGTGATGCTGGCAAGAGTTCAATCTTTCAATGAAAAGGTCCTAGTCGATAGATAATTTATTTATGCAAAGAAAAATTATTTTCAATTAATTGCAAACCAATTTCACCCACTTGAAGAATCGGTCGTAGATGGGACGAGTTATGTTGTCGAAAGGTCCAAAGAAGTTGATCTATTGGACAGAAACAAATTGAAGTGAAATCTACAACAAATGTTTAGCGTAGTTTACCCGATTTCCACCGTCGTACATATCACCCCCACCATCTGATATTTCGCTAGTGGAATCGTAGTTATAATGGTAAAAATCGGTAATGCTGCTTTGGATTATCGCAGAGTACTGATGAAGTTGGTTCAAAGCGGTTCCAATAAAACTGGTGGCTAAAAAATGAGCGATGGCTTGCATTACTATGCATGGGTGAGATGATGCCCAGTACTGTATTGTGTCTCAACCATGTGATTTATAAATACAATAAACACAATCAGAACTATTGTGTCTGTAAAAAAGTATTCCACTCACACTCCAGTGGTGGCGGCCGAGTAACTGACGGTGCTGGAGGTGTTGTGCTCGTCGCAGCTGAAAATCATGGTAAAGTGTTTCGGATTGCTTAATTGTTATTGGTCGACATTAAACTGCAAAATCGACGTTCTTTGAGTTGTTTTCGCTGCGTGGCTCAAATTCATGGTTTTATTTTGGGCAAGCACAAAGGGAAAACAACAGCCTGACTAACTACATATTATAGGAATAGGGATTGGTTAACTTGGAGTTCTTAATTGAGTAATACCGCAACAAGAATGGCGGGGGCGGCGAACCCAAGATTGCGTGGGAGACCACATTGAAAACTCATAACATTTCGAAAGCAAGCACATTGTAGAAAACCAACAATTTTCGCCCCAGTGAACCAGGACAAAGCGGTCCTAATCTTAGGAGGAATTACTGGGTGGCTTAGGCCCCAGCAAAATTACACTGGGTCAGTTCCACTGCACTTGCACCAGTCTCGTTTTATTGTAGAACCGAAATTGGTCTTCTTTATTGGATAAAGAAGCGATATGATAAGTACAGGGTGGGTTTCTGGTCAGTCCAAACAACAGGATATCGCGAGGTCATTTCTTCTCACTGACCAATCCCTGAATAAAGACGACGGACAATCTTTGTAAATCTCCAGAGTCACGGTTCTTATATGCGATCAGACAAATCGGTGTCGGCGAAATCTTCTACCTCCCCACGCATAAACATTCCAACCAAATTTGCTGCACCTAAGACTTTCTGCATTTCTGCAAGCTTTCACCTGGATACGACTTAGTCGTTTAGTCCAGCATACGCGTTGTGGTGCTGGTCGTTATGGAGACATTTGTATTTATATAAATGGTGCTGACGATACGAAAAATGTATATCAGTAAAAACGAAACCCGAGTGATTAAACACTGGAATTGTCGCAACCGATAAGGTCCCCTGTAAAGGATTTCAATCGCCATCCTTCCTTTCTTTTCTTATCTTGTACGAACTTCTGTTACAATGATTGCTCAATTGCACACAACAAACGCGTAAGGAAAAAGAAAAAAGGCGACAGGCCGCAACCCGACACTTAGAGAACTAATAAAGCAAACGAAGAAAACCAATATGCGACACTATTAGGGAAATTATGCCTTGCACTCATACAGTACCATTTTTTGCATATGTTCTTTTGATACGTGAAAATATATCGTACCATAACCACAAGAATATTTGGTGATTGTTTTTTGCGCGCGAATCTCTCAGACCAGCGTAATCAAAGCGTTTTCTTGTTCTTTAATGGCAACTTACATTAAATGATTTTTATAAACAGTCATTTTTTTATTTGTTTGCATTAAATCCTGGGCATATGGCAAACCCTGTGAAAGTCATGTGAATTTTGTTCGGCGTTGGCATTTTTTCATTAGTTTTTTGCGAGGTAACATTGATTACCGACAGCGGTCACATAATAGCGGTGATATTATAACAAAAATATGCTGAAAGGGCCCTTGCCGTAGGAAACAGTATTAGCAAGTGATTGAACGTATAGACTTGACATATCATGCATAATAATGTACGTCGTAAATATAACCTAACTTAAAAAAAAGGCGAGAGACACTAACCGTCAGTGACCGTCTCCACTATTTCCACACCTGAAACAAATTGCAAAAATTTGTTAACAGAGAGAACACATAAGAAAAATTACAATCTAAAAATCATTCAAAACAAAACAAAAGCAAAACATACGCAACAAAAAATTACCATTTGTGACTAAAAATAAGGTCAAGATGGCGAATGCTGAGAGCAAGTTCATCCTGCTCAACACTTCTCTACCTATAATTTCTGAAACTTACAATGAAGATGTCGGAAAAAATACTGTATACAACCTTTTTAGAAATCCATGTTACTACTAAAGCACAACTGAGAGTCTATAAACGGCATTAAAATATTAAAGTAAAAAAGTTCTTATTACAGTGCTTTGCATTTATTCGCGCTATTCGACGCCCAAAGCACAAATCCATACAATTGATGGACAACAACTGCCACTCAAACATGTCCTTTCTCCTGTGCATATCTTAGCACATGTGCTTGCCAAATTGACTGGAGGCCACTACTTAAGTGACCACAAACAAGTAAAAAAACTTTTTCTTTCGCAAAACGGTCATCAGCTTGTTCACAAGCCATAAAATATCCCGTCTTTCGCACAATGATAGTCGCAGAGGTAATTTTTCGCGCCGGGGCAAAAAAAGGTTTAATCCCATTTGCGTGCTAACCTATCCCTATGACCAGTCCCATGTTTAAGAAATCACGTTTATAGAAACACAAACACAACTATAATGCCAAGGGTTAAGATGCTGGAAATTCTTCGTTAGTATCTGAATTAGTAATAAGCACACAATAATCACAACAACCGTGCGATTTTGCAATAGTTGTTGTTCAGTTATTGTCCCTATGTTCGTGTTCGTTGGTTCTGACTTGACAAAATAATCCTGCAATTTGTTGCTGAGGCTGCCAGGCTCAAAAGTTTTAAAATATTTTCTGGTTGAGTTGAAACATTTTGTTGAAGCTCAAATTTACAGTGCGCAAAATCTGCTTTGTTTCACTTCGCAACGCAATCTGAAATACCCTGAACTAAACAATAATACCTTCCAAAATTAGCAAGACACATTTTTCTACAGTTAGTTTTATTTTAAACGTGTTATTAGCTGGACGTCATCAGACAATGTTTGACCCGCTTACAAAAGTCAGACATAATCAAGTTTATACGACGCAAATAAATCAAGCTTAGACGACGCAAATAAATCAAATTTCAAAGAAACGTCAACTTTAAATGCGTCCTGGAACTTTGTGGCTTACAGAACCCCGTCATTCATTTCCCAGCTGTGGTATGTATTATCCCATTCCTCCATAAAGCTCATCCAGCTGTGGAAGTCTTCCTTCCACGGCTCCAGCATGGCCTGGGTGAGACCTACATGACCAGTTTAATATTTAATTGCCATGCCATTTACAAAAATACGGTTGAAGCTTAGAGCCAGGTGCATGTTTACCATTGTACTTGTTGTCCAAACAGTAGCACAACTGACAGTTGAAGAAATCATATGTGCAGGTGTACTGAGCGGGATCCCTACACCTTATACCCGTCAGGTGGCGGCAATGAGGCACCTCTGGTAGTGGACGGTACAGCGAATCCAAACTTTCACTGAAAATTGGAACGTTAAATGTTTCGTGACTTTTATTTTTTCGTATTTGCAGGTGCTTACACCCATCTGTTGTATGATCGTTGCCAACGTGGCAGAGACACGGAACGCCATTTTGCGTACGCCTTCAGCCACTCTGTTGAAATCCTTGCACGACTGTTGTTCACAGCGATCTCTGCAAGGTAAAGATTTTACGACTTGAAAATCTATCTGAAACTGGAAATCGATATAATACCAATATATAAAATTTGCCGTGACATTTTGTTGCTGACGATACCAGGCATAATATTCAATAATTCAAAGCTCTTCTGGCAAATAATTATTAGTTTGGTCGACATTTCGGTCGTTCCAGAAGAGCCGTGAATGATTGAATTTGCTGTGACATGTAACGATAAATTGGAATGAAGTTGTGAATTACATTACAGATGCATGTAAACATTATGCTTCGTTTTATAAGTTGGTTATGTCTTAGTATAATCATATTTCACTCTGTACATGTTTAACGAAAATATAATCTTGTATCAGGTAGGTTTCTGCATAGCGTTAAAACAAATGGTTCTCACTAGGACACGAAGATATCTCAAGGACAGAAAGGGAATCAAGGACAACGTTTGCTGCTTGTAGGACGTAGTTGTAGAGTTCGGGATGCTGGAAGTCAAAAATGTATCGAATGGCTTCCAAACTGCACTGGTGTCTTACAGTGGGTACGAAACCGTCGCGGAACTTTCGGTAAGCCCTTGAAAAAAATCCATGTTTTATCGGAAACTTCTTGTGGCATACCACACTGACCTAAAAATCTTTTTAATTATTATTTTAGTATTACCAGGCCAAATGCCCGTTTGTAAAAGGTAAAAATTCGATAATATGATTTTTAACGAGAAACCCATACTGTTGATTTGTCAATGCTGCGTGACTTGAGAGAAATTCATGTAACCACATCTACACTTACATGCAAATTTCTCCAGCTGTTCTTGCGCCAACATAAGCGTAGTAGAAATGCGTCAGGTTCGAGATCAGACCCTCAGTTGCCCTGGGATGACAGAGGAAGAAATCTGTCATGTTGTTGAAGGCAGGATCAAAGTGATGAGGAAGAGAGGACTTTTGGCAGAAGGAGTTAATCGGATCGTAGGAGTAGCAAGTAGGACTGGAGAAAGCCAGATATCGAATTTGCTGGATGATAAACTAAGAAGAGAAAGAAGATATGAAATTAGTATCTCTAAACCACTTTTGAAACTTTAAATGAAGTAATTTTTTAGAGTAAAAAAGTTATAAAGTAAACAGGCAATTATAATCTGTCATATTTCTGCACAAAGCGACTATGTGAAATTGATTTCACCATTAATCAAGACGAGTTTGTTGCAAGATAGTTACTTAGAATATGTGTTTGTGTATAATTTCTTGCTTTGCAACATGTAAAACCAACCTGAATATCGAAGGGGATATTGTATCTCCGGAACACGTTCGGTCCGTGACCACTCGCGCATTGCGTTAATTTGTTGGCGACACAGTGAATCACTGTGTTGATATTGGATCTAACAACACAGGCAATTAGAAAATCAAGGGGCACAACAACAAATAGTAACAGTTTGAAGGGTATAGGACACAACAAAGGTATACGATCAACATGCGTTTTTGTCATTACCTGCACTGGTTCGGGTCTGAGTAAGGAGCATCCGCTGTAAATGCACTCTCGCAAGACCAAACCCTCCTGATGGCTTCTCTGAGACTGCACGATGGGAGGAAATCAAGGTCTTAAAACATAGAAATTCCTTTTAACTATTGGTGACAAATCAAAAATCGTATTTTTTCGGTTTAGACAGAAACCCCCTTTGTACTTTTTTGTGAAATAACAGTAATACATTTATTCTATAAATGTTGACTATGTTTGTCTCATACTCGTCTGAACAGTGACATGTACAAGCATCCAATGCTAATCTTTTACAAAGTCGGCAAATTCACGATTAACAATGTTTTAGACACATTGAATGGCACTGATTGGGTCCAGCAGAGGAGAAGCGAGTGCAACAGGTAGAACCGAGACCAAATCAATAATTCTTTACAATGCGAGACAACAGCATGCCCACCAAACTCTACAGAATAGTTACTTAAATGTTTGTGACTGATCTATCAGCACTAAGCTATCTCACATACATTAATTTGTTTCAACATAGGTATTGGCTACTAAAATTTACCAACCTGACACAGGAGGTGGTGGAGAACCAGTGGGTGTCGTGAAAGTGGGTGAAAATGTGGGAGTTGGTGTCGGTGGCGGTGGAACCACTGCAAGTTATAATTCTTGTAAGACTCTTATAATCGCCATGATAGGGACAAAAACCTCACCTTGTGCAAAGCAGTGAGCAATTGAATACATAGCGTTGTAAATCTCGTATGACTCGATGAATCGGCCGTTTGCACTAAAACAAACCAATGGATTCAATGGATCACTGCGGGGGCAACATTATACTGAGGTGAATTTGTGAACCAGATGATGTAAGTAGTGTGCAAATGATCAACTTAAACAAACGGTGAGACACGAAAACCTCATGTACAAACTGCATAACCCAATTGGTACCAGCATGAGGGGAATAATCTTTCGGCAAAATACTGGCGTGCTTTGCTCTTTAACGGAAGGTGGCAACACACATTCAATATTCATGCACTGCAACGTTTTTTTATGTCACGTTATTTATATCAGTTCGTATTTTTACTCATGTGGATTGGTCTGATAATAAGATCTTTCTTTTATGAAACGTTTAACCCTTTCCATAAAAGTATCCGGAACATATACCAACGGTATACTGCTGTTGTATACTGTTGTATAAGTGAATCAAGAACTTTTTAAGTGCAAGTTTCCTTTACAAAAAAAACAAACAATTAACAGCTGCCCAAGCAGCGCAGTAATGTTCAAGTAATCGCAAGATTGGCAGGATCGCCCTACTGCGCAGGTCGTCACTTGGTGATCACAGCTATCGTATCGAAATCACAAGGTTTACTGGCTTCGCAGCCCTGGCATTGCAGCCTAACTGGATCAGCCACCTTTTCCCGACAAGTCAAAGCGAGATTTGAGAAATCGGTCTATCAGCTAATCCAGCTAAGCTGCAATGTCTGGGTTTCGAAGCCTATAAACTTAACCAGCTGCCCAAGTTGGTGTGTTTTATTCATACCTGGACAGAAGGGTGTATCCTAGGAACATACGCCTTGGTGAGTCGCCCAACGTCGCTATGTTGGTAAGTTGATCAGTGTTGCTCGAAAACGAGGTGTAGAAGTTGTAACCCCCTGACGATTGCCAGTTCTGCAAAAACATAAATGTCTTTCAGTTTTCTTTTATTATGAAATAAAAGCTTTTATAATTTCACTCGCACAGCGAAACTTCTGCAACGTGTTGGGTACGATTGGTCTGACTACATAAAAGCAAAAACCAAATGGATCTACACAAGACGTATATGGCACATTCTGAGTTACAGTAAAACGTGGACCTAAACGCTCAACGTCGATCACCTTTACTTCGTGGCTTTTTGTTCTCTTTTGTTTTTTTAAAGAAAGTAAATCATAAAAACAGATCGTTAACAGCTTACGTAGTTCCTGACACTGTAGTAAACTTCGCAGATGGTCGGGTCGCGGAAAGATGCCCCTGATATCTGAAACACCCTGTATTCCACTGTGACATCGTTATAATAGATGGTGCCTTGGGTAGTTGTGATGTTTCCAGTTCCATCGGCTCCAGCGTCGCCGGAAACCTAAATGGTTGAAGCTTTACAAGAAACCCAACCAAATGAAGTTGGGCTTTATAACCTATGGTATAGTGTAGAAACAAACAGCACATAGATTTCGCAATCTTGTAAAGAACGTTCACCTGCGGCTGCTTTTAATGGTAATTGTAAGATTTAATTGTACTGTGCGCAGGGAATCGCAAATTTCTGGTTCTGTAGAAGCTATTTTGACTCAAACTATCACTGCTTTATGGTTCAGGCTATCGATAAACAAAAACAACGATCGTTTTAGTCGGAATTGTCATTGCTACTTACCTCAATGGAATAACTGCCACCACCTTCCCCAATCCACATTAGAGCATTAAAGGGGTAGCCAGTGTGTGTTCCCGCTTGGTATCCAATTCCACTGTAAAAATACATATATATATCAATAGGCGCCCGTTCTACCTGCACACCAAGCACAAACATCATGAAAATATTTACCTGTTAAGTTGGTTTAACTATGATTAGGGTAAGTTATATACAATTTAACTCACTATGTAACTTGATCGTAGTTGGCTCGCGAGCGGTTATTGTACGGTCCGCCGAAGTACACCTGAAATGCCCAAGAAACACTATTCAAATATCACCGACCTAACCAACTATTGTACTTAATTGGTTACCTGATTTCCGCCGTCGTACATGTCATTACCGCCGTCGTTAATACTATTAAATCCATCATATCGATAGAAGAAAAAGTCGTAAACGCTGCCAGTGATTGAATATGAAGAATAGTGCAGACATGTGAACACAGAGCCGACAAAAGTATCGTCTAAAATAATTACCAAGGTTAGATAAATTCCATATCATACCTATCACTGGGTGGTGCTAGTAAGCATATATATATATATTCCAACATAAGCGAAATACCGTTGTTTCGTTGATCACCATTGCATATTTTGCGTTAAGCACAACATTACAGTTAGACCGGCTAAATATTACTTGGTCGCCAAACAATGTTGATTTAGCTGGTTATCCTGATCTAACAGAACAGAAAAAATCATGAGACCAAGTATAACTGAACAGCTCTCAAGATGTTTAAAATCAGAAAAATATATTTCGCGCTACAAAAAGGCATCATCAGTTTCTTTTACCGATTTTTCATCATGAGATTAATGCATAAAATTTCGTTTTCAAAGGCACTTTAAGATATTACTAAAAACTGGAAACAAATTTTAACCACCAACGTAAATGACGAATTATGTTGCTCGCGAAACAGGATACACTTGTAGCCCAAACTAACAACACACTACATTTACTTGTGGGCGGTGGGCGGGTAGATATGGGAGTTGTAGCCGTAAAATTGGTGTTAAAGTCTGTGGTAAAGTCGGTGAATGTGGTGGTTGGCAAGGGTGTGGTTACTGGAATCGGCGTTGGAATTGGAGCATCTGAAAAAAAATTGTATCTCCAACTTACATGATTAAAGATGATGTCGAAAGCCTGTCAAAGTAATGTTAACTGGAATTCGAGCATCTGGAAATAATTTTAGGCCACTGAGTAAAACTTGGAAAATCAGTTTCTCGATACCTTGCTAATCTATCAGAAGTTTGTTGAATCAGTTAATGTGGTAAAGCTGTTCAAATGATGGCTAAGTTTTCATTGTTTTTCATGATGTTTATTTTAACTTTGTCAAAATGTTGAACGAAGACAAAATAGATGCAGTAAATTGTGTACACAGTTTAGGGTTAGTAAATAAGGTTTTAGCTATTTTAGTTGATAACATCAAATTAAATTACAACAAAATACTTTACAAAAAAGGACAACTAAACAATAGAGATTGGCCAAGCTGAAGACTATCACTGATCTTGTGAAACCTTTTTTATACCGAAAATATCTTACCATTGAATGCATAGGCGCCAATGATCATCGCGGTTTCGCGCAAAGCGCCCTCAATCTCCCAACGACTGATGAATTGCCCAGATCTCCTACAAAGTTTGTATTTCTTATTAGCAATAGAACTAAACAAGGCCTTGTGTTTTTCCTATTCATTGCCTTACTTAGATAAAAGCATGTAACCCATGAAGATGTTTCTGATTGGCACGTAACTCCTCGCTGTTGCACGGTTCAACAGGTTGTTCTGATCGCTACTGGTGACGTCAAGACTGAGAAAAACCGGTGACGAAAACCACTAAAAGAAAAAGTCAATTAAATACAATCGTGTACAATTCATGAGGCTTCAGCACAAAAACAGTGAGCACAAAAGTAGGCTGCCAACAGTTGTGCATACTTTAATAAGAATCGTTCTTCCGTCACACAAGTTCTCCTAACTTGGTCGTTGGTTTCGCCGCACGATGTCGCTCAAGTTTTGGATTTATGTAATTATAAATCTTAGCTCTGGGAAGGCATAAACGAAGTAAGGACTTTTAGAAGAAATGACAAGCGGAGTTTATATTTTCAATTCCTTGTTTTTTGCAAACACAAAAACCTACGTTTTTGCTTCAAAAAAGTTTACCCGCTTCCCGTGCTCGACACAGACTTTTCAGAGAAAAAGTCAAATAGACTCACAGCAAAACTGGAGACAGTAAAATAAACTTCTCCAATGGTTGGATCGTTGGTTCCATACAGTTGGAAGACTTCGTAATGGATTGTGCAGTTCAAGGTAATCGTTCCATTCATTCGAGCCGCGCTCCCGCTGTTGTCTGCTCCAGCATTGGAGATAACCTGTAAATATTTTTATACGTTTTAATGTTACAGTGACAATAAAAACGGTAATTGTTGCTTCGATTTGGTACTTACCCTCCAGTAACTAATCTTGTCATTCATAAATAAACAATACTTTGTAAAGTAGCAATCGTATATAAAACTAAGAGCCAATAAAAAATGAAAAGTTTCGTCAATCTGGACACACCTGAATAGTGTAGTTGTGGGAGGTACTGTTCTCTCCTACATATATGAGGGTGACAAACGGGTGGCTTGCGGATGACGCATAGGCAAAGTCATTCAAGCTGTGAAGAGTATGTTTGATGATTTAAAAGACTAATCATTTAATTAAAACCGATCTTGCTTTCAATAAATTCTTATGTGTTGTGTTTTAAAAATATTGTATCGGTGATTAACCATTTGCTACAAAATTTTGATTTTTATAACGTTCTGACATACCTTGCAGACTGTCCGTAATAGATACCATACGACGGCGAAACTTTGCCCACAGACACCTAAAATCAGGATGGCGCAACATTTGATAAAAATACAATAATCAAAACAGTTTTGACCATAAAACGACAAAAGTATCAAAGAAAAATTAAAAAAATTCAGCATGTGGTGACCCACGGATTTTTGTCAGATATCCAAAAATTCTTAACTGGATGTAACACTCTTTCAAAAACAATAATATTTCTGTTTATTCTTGTGCAAAAATTGCACTCACGCTATAATCGTCTGCCATTCTTAGTGAGTAAGTTTAGATAGAATAAAGGTAGCTTTAAGTTTTATTAGGTGCTGATTATTCCAAAAAAATAATGTGGAGTTTGCGTTTACTTTGCCGTGACAATATTTAATCAAACAACGAGGATTAAGTAAACAAAGTAAGTCTTAATACATTCTCTCATCCATCCGTTACACAACAGTTACTTACAATGTTTCCACGATCGTACATATCATTCCCTCCGTCCAGGATGCTATTCAAATTTCCATCATAATTATAAGAATAGAAATTGGTTACTTGGCTCCTAATCCGTTGGCCTAAGCCGCGAATAGCTTGAACGGAGCGGGAAACAGGTCTTAGCAAAGCAGTTGGTGGGGACGTGGTTGTAAAAGGTACTGTATTTGTGAAAGGACCTGTAGTTGTAAAAGGTACTGTAGTTGCTTGAGGGGTTGTAAAGTTCGGGGTCACCAAGTCGGGGAGTGGACACTCGACTGTAAAAGAGTATGTGGCGTTAAATAAGTGTTTGTGATTTCCTGGGTTTCAAGGATGTTTTATTTACAACAACGAACCAATATCGTAGATAAATGCATGGAGCATGCTGTAAAGAACAGTTCTCACTTCGTATTCCATGATTTGCCTTCCAGGCCACCTGCACAAGGAAATAAGACATTTTTCGTGCCGTGGTTCATAAACTCAAACAACCACAACATCACTCTTAAACAATCCCAATGTAGTGAATACCTTGAAAGAAGAGTGTAGCCAAGGAAGACGTTACGTGGAGAACTTTCCAGGCTCACTATGTTTGTAGTTGGATCTGTAATAGTCGCGAATGAGGAAGAAAAATTTCCCTTTGTAGAATTCCAGCTCTACAGCATAAAGTCATCGTTAAAAATACACAAAACATAGAAAATGTGCACTTGCTAAACTACTTGGGTCAAGCATGCGATACAGTCATTTTTTGCGTGTATTTTGATATTAAGCTGTTGTTGTTTGTTGAACGTTATTTACACCTTCACTACCTCATCGTCATTTGCTTGATAAAGTTCAATACTTACTGGGTCACTGACGGTGTAGTAGACTTCACATATAGTAGGATCGCCTGCTCCATATATTTGGAAGACTGCGTAGCTCAACGTTACATTGCCATAGTGCATTGTACCGTTGAACGTTGCAATATTTCCGGAACGATCTGCACCGGTTCCGCTATTAACCTACAACATTGTTTTAATTAATTCATTGGCATCATTTTCTTAATAATCGCCAACTAATTTCTTAGCCTCCTTGGTACTGGATATAAAATGCTGCTGCATTTGAAATTTATAATTAAAAATACATTGGCAAACATAACACTACGAACCAGGATGGAATAGCTTCCGCCAGTGTCTCCAATCCACATAAGGGAGTTGAAGGGATAACCATCGTGTATGCCAGCTTGATACCCGAAGCCGCTGTAAACAAATTTACATTTAAAATGCAACAGGATTTTCACGAAGTTTCCTCGGAAATATTCTCGCGAACACATGGTTAATGTGGCATTTTCACTTACTTGAAAACGTTGTTATATCTTGCTTGAACGAAAAAATGATCGTAGCCACTAAACGACACCTGAAATCCATTCGCGCATGTAAGGTATTTACGTAAACAAGTGCGCGTAAGTTGCATCATACACACTCCTTATTGTAAAATAACTAATCTTTTAATGTTCTTAATAATGATCTATAAACTAATTTTTTTCCACCCAATGTAAGCAGTAGTGTGTCGAGAGGCCATTAAAAACTTCTACGATTTGGAATATTTTCCTCTACCGTACCAACTACGTACAGGAACGGGTGAACTTTACAGTTTTATACCCAACATGAAGATGCAATAAAAAACAGCACTTAGTGTGTTACAATTCCTCAGAGTATGCAGTAACTATGGGTTTAAAACATGAAGATTTATTGAGATTTAAGTAAGGGTACAGTACCTGATTTCCGCCATCATACATGTCATTGCCTCCGTCACTGATTCTGTTAATTCCGTCGTAGTGATAATAATAAAATTCGGAGTAACTGCTTTGGACCGACGGAGCTTGTTGGTGTAGGGAGTAGAGGACGCATCCAATAAACGTGTCATCTACAGGAAAAGGAAATAGTTATAATTTTCATAGACAATCACCCGTAACTCCCAATGGAAAATTACTGGACTCAAAAGAATTTTCGAGTTAAATTTATTTTCAATAACCATAAAACACCCACTTACTATTCGGGGGATGGCGCGTCGGAACCGAACCTGCGAAAGAACAAATTTAAGATTAAAGTTAGTTCAAGCAACTTGATAGTTGACTCGTTATGACTTAAAGGCCGAGTGGTAAAATGTCTCCCAACGCGCAGTGGAAGCGTGATTACATCCATAATGTTTCGATAGAGAAACTTACTGTTTGTGGGTGGCGTAAAAGTAAAGTTTCCTGGTGGGGGAAGTGTAAAGTTTCCAGGAGGAGGACGAAGTGTAAAGTTTCCAGGAGGAGAAGGAGGAGAAACCGTGCCGTTTCCGGAAGGTGGAGAAACTGTGCCGTTTCCGGAAGGAGGAGAAACTGTGCTGTTTCCAGAAGGAGGAGGAGGAACTGTAAAGTTTCCAGGAGGAGAAGGAGGAGAAACTGTGTCGTTTCCAGAAGGAGGAGGAGGAACTGTAAAGTTTCCAGGAGGAGAAGGAGGAGAAACTGTGCCGTTTCCGGGAGGGGGGAGACCTACGAAACAACAAAATAAATATTTTTATCGATGGCAAAAATACTATGCATACGACAAGAAAAGAGAGGGGTGCTGTTAAACAAAATTGATTTTATTGGAAAACTAAGACTTCGTCCCATTTAGCAGGGTCTGGGTTACATTGGCTGTTCCTGGTAACATGATTTTTACATTTTACAGACAGTTAGGCATGCACAACTGATTGTGGCGTTCATCTTGTTTGTTTGCATAGCGAAACATACAAGCTCGCAATTCGTTATTGAGAAAAAAACACAATGTGCAAAGTATATTCTTCCAGGCAACACATTTTTAATAAGATCATTCCTTTTTATGTCACATTGTATATTCAGCTTTATTAAGTTAGCATAGCTATTTTATGATTTACTATTATATTTTACACAAATTGGCGTTTACAACGAACTACCTGACAAGTTTCCAAAGCCCATGGGTTCACAGAAATGTAATAAATTGTTTATTAATTAATTACTTTCAGCGTCTCTTGTACTCAACACACTATTATAATACTATTAACACTGGCGAGGACAGAGTGTTGGACTAAAATGGTATATTTTCTCGTCACACGAAGTTTCTACAGGAGCACGTGTGTCATATCAAGACTGGAAAACAGCGCAAACAACGCGGCGAATTCCCCCAAAGTGGAGGACAGGAGAGAGAACAAAAGCGCCTTACCCTGTCAGCAGTAAATCACGCGAAACGGGTTGGATTAGAAGGAGAAAGGAGGAATGAGAAAACCGTTGGCGGCATTTTTAGAGCTTTTAAACACGACTTTCGAAACCGAAACTTTGCCCTTCAATTACTCACCCTTAATAACATTGAATTATTTTGTCTATACTTCTGTAAGCCTAGCATGTCGGTGCTTGCGTTGTGTTGTGCGGCACTCATGACACAAGGGATAAAATTGTGGAACGACGGGTTTTGGATTAGGACATTGAGACAATTTCGCTTTTGTCCAAGGCAATTGTGGGTTTGATCGGTTTCATTAAACCGCATTTCTTTACCAAAATACGACCATATCGATTGTTGTTGTTCTTACCAAAGTGCCATTTATTTTAGTGGTAAGAACCAACCAGTTAATTTACGCAATGTGGGTTGAAAGAAGCGTTTGAACAGGGCTGCTGAGGAAAAACCTGTAGCATCGTGCTATATCTTCCAGAACGGCTCAGGTTACCTTAACGAGGAAACCGACCCAGTGTACCGAAGAACGCAATACGATATCTAACCCTATCAAATTTTTATTCGTACTTTTCGGGCCTTTTCGGTATCGCCAAAAAAATACTAGAAAAGGCAAAAAACAATAAGTGTTCTTCGCCAGCAACAAAAATCTTGGAAACAAATGTTTGGGATCACGAAGGCGAGAGAACAGTTCCACTACAACAAAAGTTACAAGCGCATAGCTATGAGACACAAAAAGTTACGTTGCGTGTTAATAGCACAAAATAAACCGTTCTTCTTACAACAAAACGAGGCACGACACACAAACAAAAAACCTTTTCTCATTAGCCACAAAGGAAAGTAAGGACAATGAATTCGGTGGGCATTTCCTTGGACCTCGGTCACGGTTTGGTGATTTTTAAAGGAAACGCGGTGCGTTTACCTACCCCCGCACATTTTTACCACCAAAACCATCAAGAGTGACCTATTTTCAATGAGGCAAAACACTGCATTTCATTTACATACTTATCACAGACATGCATGTCGGAACTATTTTACCAGTGACGGGGTCCATTTACGGTAAGAATCCACACAGTACTATATTCCAGTTTTTAAATTTGTATATATTTTATTATCGTGGTCTGCACGTTGAACAGACGAGATGCTTTCCCCTAAGTTAGTGGTTCTCTGGGGTGGCTCGCGGCCGAGATGGTTTGAGGGGGTCCGTGAATGCAAAAATATCAAATTATTTTAAGTTTGTTCTATACATTCCTATTTGTCATATCCATTTGTACACAACGCATGTCGCACCCATTGGTAACTCAAAGCGTCTAGGTCAACTTGCGTAGGATTCGCAGACTTCATAAACGACAAAGAAATATGGTTAAGAAGTACGGTTTAAGATTTAATGGATATCCTAAGCTCCTATAGTCGTTAGAATGTGTTTTACGCTTGGCAGAAGGTCATAAGTCATATCTACTTGATATCAAAACAAGTCGGATTTCCAAAAGATATTAAACAAACAGTTCGTGGCCGAACGTTCTTTAGTGTTTATTGAAGCGTTTTATGTCAAAGAGAACAGAAAATGAATCCCTCTAACTGAAGGATTTTATTGACAATTGGGGAGAGATCGATCGATGTCAAAAACCCTCTAAGAGTCTAAAACAACAAGACTGCTGCGTGGGTTAGTTTTGGAGACCGCAAGTATGGGGATCCTGTCGTATTTCATTTGTTCAGGGTTCGACGCACACTGCGCATTGTACTGTATATTGGGTGATAACATGTTTTTAATCTTTAGGTTTTTCGATACTATATACTTATCTACCAACACCAAAGAGTGACATGTTACCCACCAATGCGACGGGAAGTAGAAACGCTTTCAACATTTCCTGCTTAAGCTTCATAAGGTTAAGAAATTACTTTGAAATTATCTATTAAGTGAACCTGGGTGATTTTTGAAGGTTTATTTTATGTACGCATGTTTGCACGCGACAAAACTTTAAAAGTGGACAGATCGCAAAAGACAGATTTGGTTTCCTGCTAAATCGCCCACTTCCTCCAAGGTTATTATGAACACACATATGTACGTATAGAAATAGACATTTTGATATAATCTTGCTATATTGTCCACCAAAGCACATAAGCTAAGGCGGAAACAATACAGGACAGGTTGTTAAATATTCTCTTACCTGTTACTGGGTCGGGTAGGGTTATACCTGAAACCAACAATAAAAAGTTTTGGTAAATTTAACAAAACCTTGACGTTTTGAGATACTTTCGGAAACCATATAATGTATAGAAATGAGATTAAGAAACTTTAGTGTTATATCAGTTTTATTTGTACGAGGTAGTTTTAATTTATTGCTTTTACTTACCAAACGCCACTTGCAGCAGTGCAGCGCAAATCAGTACGTACAAAGATCTCATGATTGTCTCACTAGATTTAACCTAATGAGAGCCTGAAAAAAGCATGCATTGCGTTAACGTTGGAAAGAAAATCGTTTGAAACGCTCTGCAGTCAGACGCCTTTTCACGGTGTGTTAATTTTCAGGTCAGCGTTTGTAGGTAACACAACCATGATTTCACATATACGTGAATATCAGATCAACCACAGCGTTATTTATCTATCTTTATAGCAGAACTAGTAGAGTTTCTATCTCTGCTTAACAGGCTTAGTTTTCAGTGTTTGGTGGCGCCGTCAGCTAAGCCGGTTATGTATACCCAAAAGCGAGTGCTGGGCGCCTTTTTTCCTCTTTGAGCTCGGACAGGTGATCGTTCTTTGTCATTTCCTTCGCACGACATCGCGTTGGTAACTTACAGGTTCCCACACCAAAGAAACCCGTAAACAATTTCTTCATCTGCTCCAAGGACAGGTTTATAGGCAGCACACAAAGTACTTAGTGGGCCGTGGGGAATGCAGGCCGCGAGGTTATCGTATTGTTTACTGGAATTTTCCATCAGCAATATTGCCTTAAATGCCTGAAAAAAATACCTAAATTGCCTAAACAAAACTGTCCTTCTTTATTGTGTGCAAACAGTTATTAAACCGTTAACTGTCATTTCAGTGACTGCATGTCACATGTAGGAAGTTCCACAACATACATGCATGTGTGTAAAAAGTATCAAGTGAGTGGAATTGGTAAGACCTGTTTTGCTCTCCTTGATTTACTGATTTTTACAAAACTGTTCCCGCAAGCAATCGCGATAATTTGGCAAAATGGTGGAACGGTCATGTATCAAAGAGCAAAATGTTTTTGTGTTTACTTAGGTTTTCGTTGTTAATTCAATTTTACAACATTCAGCTTCTAGAAACACACCTAAAGTAAATGCAACCCAACATTAAATTTATTTTTACCAAGTAAGTTTGAAACATAGAATTCTTTCGCAAAATGACCCGGGCGACGATGGAATGAATGGACAACGCTCTTCATAACTACTGGCACTGACAAGCCTAATTCCTACAGAAAAACATATCTTGCCTAAAGAAAATATCAGTTTTTCTTTTTAAAAGTTAAACCTGTTTAATCATGATTTCTTAATCTGGTGATGTTATTGCGATGATTGTGCCTTTTTTGGTATGTTTACGTTTGGTTGCACTGCTCGCATAAATAGTGGTAAAATAATCAAATACTTGTGTTTTAGTTTTCTTTTTAAGTTAACAACTTACAAAAAAATGGTGTCTTAAATATACCAAGATGCTTTAAAGATTAGTTGTTACGATGCTTGTTACGAAATTAACAGAAAACATTCAAGTAATTGACTGTTCAGAATTAACGTGGTATTTACCGCCTGTCAGTTAGAGAGGGTTAAAATAGAATTATTTTTGCCGACGATCAGCGATCACAAGACTGGGGTTTTACGTCACAGGGTGAAGAATGCAAAAAAAGTACCGCATCACATGATATGTTTCCAGCTATTCTGGGAGCCGAACCCCATGTGACTGCACGAACTTAGAACGCACAATGAAGTGTTTTCGTCCGAAAACAGTTTTGACGACACATAGGTTTGCCAGAAATGTAGTATCCCCGCATGCATGAAGCGGCATTCAAGATAACTCTGCAAAGTTATGTACAGAACCTCTGTAGGATATCAAACATGTAATTTAATCCGCCTGCCATTGAAATGGTGACAAGAAAACACGTGCAAACTAAAAAAAAAAGTCAATTCCATCCTAGTCAATATAACACTATCTTATTAGTTGCGGAGCCCTTTTATTGCATTTTCAACGTCGTTAATCTAGCCCAGCGGGTCGCAGCAAACGTAGTCGAACTGTGTAACAATACTGGATCAGTGTTTAATGGAAGTTACTGCAAATACCAGGGTATAGACAATGTATACTGCATGGCTGCCCCACTCCATCATCGAAAAAATGGTAATACAGATAATGTTATCTATTATGGCGCCAAAGCCCGCAGAACATGAAAAGTTTCATGAAGATTTTGTACGAGGGAAGAATAGAAACACCATGCTGATGGACCTCAATGGTAGAAGTAACACATGAGATATTAGATAAACAGAACATGATTCACAGCAGATCGATGTTCACGTTTATCCACAAGCAGTATTTTAGATAAAGGGATTTTAACAACGTTTCCTGGCGGGGGACGTACTTGAGATATTTACAGAAGGAAAACCTTTCGTTGGGGCAGTGATTACCACAAAATGCCTCATCCTTGACCAAGAAAACTTTTGCTGACGTCTTTGTGATGACTCTAGGACGAATAGAAAATCACCAGAATATTATTAGCGGCCAACTGCAAACTATTAGAATGAAATCAAACTCCGTTCTAGCCTATATAAAACTATTTATATACAAACATGCGGAACACTTTTATTACCTTTTCAACGTAACTTGTTATAGCCCAGCGGATCGCATCGTGATACAACTAAGGTAAACAGAGAAACATAACTGGATCAGGGACCAGTAGTTCATCGGAAGGTGATGTAAAACCAGGTATTGACGCTATGTGTAAGCTGCTTGACTGCTATGCCATACCATCGCCATATTTAAGAAAATCGTTAAACAGATGATGTTTATTAGTTTGGCGACAGAGCCCGCAGAACATGATATACATTTCATAAATATTACGAGTATGTTCGTTTTGCATTAGAGAAAAAACATGATGCTGATGGACATCATGGTAAAACGTAACTTACAACTTGACATGTCTCACGGTAGAACGATGTTCGCGTTCATCCATCCTGTAATATTTCAAATTGAGGAATTAGGAATTTCAACAACGTTACCTGGCGGGGGACGTATTTGGGAAAATCTTCAAAATGAAAACCTTTTGTTGGGGGAGTTATGGTTACGAAATACCTCATCCCAGACTAAGCTTTTACTGACGTCTTTGTTCTGACTCCGGAACGAATAGGAAAGTACCAGACAATTTTGGCGGATGACTGGCGAACAACATGCTTGCCAAGGATTGCGTTTCGTCAACAGAAGCCGGGAAAACTAAATTAGGGTTTGCGATCGGGTAAATTTGAAGACAATTGCCCGTTCCACTGTTGATCAAAGCAACACGTGAGAGCTGCAAAGAGATGTACACAGTACGCACTGTTTCCACTTGGAAGGTTTTATCAATGCAGCTGTTGACTGTGCCACTGGGCTTGATTTTATGACCCCCATCTCTGTATTTCTATGGAAGAGAGTTTCTTGTGAAAACCAAATTTAGGTTTGTAATCGGGTAAATTTGAAGACAATTTTAAAACGTACTGCTCTTCTGGCATAAAATATAAACGTGCCGTATTTATTCCACGTTTCGTCTGCCATGCGTTCATTAGGTAAACGCAATTTCATGCCTGGCAGCAACAGGAATTTCAAATTTAAAGACAATTTCCCATTCCACTGTTGGTCAAAGCCTAACACATTTCTTACGCAACTGTACGCAGGATATAGCGTGAACAACCCTTTGTGGAGGGCGGAATGTTCTTTAGGAAAAATTCATACTTTACCATGCTTCAGTTTGTAATTTGTCGACCAGACACACCGTGCTGATATATTGTTGGTGAAGCAAGCGGGAATTCAGGAGATAACATGTTTGTCCAAGCAGAAAGCCATGCGACCAAGCAAAGACACGATACACATATAAATATATTTTTGACTATTGACATATCAAGAAACATATAATTAAAGACCGGAACAGTTATCTTAAACCAGCTCCTAGAGGATTGTATACAGAACATTGGGTATTCATAATACAGTTACAGTTATTGAGAAATATAGGTTTCAGCAATGGTTTTATAATTTTTTGCAACGCACTAATTCTATCAGGACGATTCCCAGCATGTCAACAATTTTCAGTCTAAGAGTCTCGTATTAACTGGTTATTTGCCTCAATTTTAAAAAAACAATTTTGTGCTGTAATTGTTAAGCGACGCCCTTGAAAACTCAAAACGGCGCAACAGGGAGCCGAGATCCACAGTTTGAGAACAAGTATGGGCTACACTTGGGCAATCGAACGTAAAAACCATTTGCATTGGGTGGCGCGGCTTGTAAGTTTTTTGCTCGATTGACATCCGTGTCTCACGTCGTCTGGCCGTGGTCGTTGTTCCAACGTTCGTAAATATGAAGCAAGTCATGCGAAACGCTCGGTCGGATACGCTTGAGCGATTGCATAAAATCTTCGATACGAATTTTCCGCATCTGAAAAATTGCGAAAACATCGAGGTTTTAACGATTGGACAAATATGAATGGGAATTTGAAGAAAGAAACTCAAGCTGATGGCTTTCAAAGATCATCTATTCTACACACACGACAAAAAAGGCTTTCGCCCTAGAAGCTACTAGTTTAAAGCTGATCCAAGTAATACACACGATTACGATTGTTTTTATTTAAAACACTCCCGCGTTTGTGAAGAAAGGTCATTACATAGCCAGCTACAGCAAATGTAAGCAAGCGTGAGAGCCCTGGCAGGCTAGCGAACATGCGCCGTAACTTTACCAGTATTTCTGTCAACAGTTAAAAACAAATATCATAGTTGACAGGCCCTGTATAGGTTGTTCTCTCAGAACTATCGATAGATATACTGCCAGCTTTGGAAAGGAGTTCTGACAGCTATATCACAAAACAGCCAATAACCACTGTATATCGCAAACGAGAAGATATAAATATATCGCATTCGTAGGCACACGGCACGATACTCGCAATTTACCATCTCACCTTCTTTGCGTCGATTGTTTCAAACAATTCCTGAGGTATTTCTGCAACAAAACAACAAAATCATACATGACGTGTTAATGACGCATGTCTGAATCGATGACAAAGCATTTTTGTCTTCAATTTCATAGTGATTGCTAAACACTTCCAAGTGGCCGGCCTCAAACCTCTTTTAAAAAATGAAAATCCGCAATAAATGGATTAATCGTCTGTTCTGTTCCCCGGACAACTAATAATATTCTCCATAATTTTAAAACACCTGTTTATAGGAAATACAGACCTTGGGTAAGCGGATATACCTAGTTTACAAATAGATTTCGACACAAATGTAATTATGTTAAGTTGATACCTCTTACTGGACCAAGCGCGGCGTCTTTCGCAAGTGCAGTGAGGTCACTGAACGAGTAGTTTGCACACATTCGCGCCAATTGTTCGAGTTGGCGTTTGTTCAGTGGCGAGTTATGCTTGTCGAGTAGTTTGGTGAGTAACTCGGCACGAGTTGGGGCGTCGGGTAAGCGAACGTATATCCGCTTCGGAAATCGTCTGCAAACATTCACGTACAATTAGGTACAAGCCGGAACTTACAGGAAACAGAAACAAGGCTATTTCATTGTCTGTTTTTGAATATAGTTGTTTTCAATGCATTTCTGTTTTTAATTATTTGGGCATTTGGTACACATAACTGTAACCTCTATCGTAGATGCTTTTCGCGAGTAACTTCATTTGGTAAAAATGAAAAAAACAAGAAAGTGGGAGGCATAGTACATTTAGAATTGTATACAATAAGTTCAATAACATGTATCTCAGATGCTTATGGCTCAGTTTGACCGAATAATTACTTAATTGAGCAAGGGGCAAAGATCATCAAGTCAACAATCTACATATCATCCTTCCGTTTGTACCACACCGGGATTTGAAATCCTGGCCACAAATTCCAAGGGTCGGGCGCTCGACCGATTTTCGCGACGGAAAAAGTAGACAAATAGTACATGGCTATATACCCCACCTGAGGGCGGCATCATCAAGTTCGTGCGGTCGGTTGGTGGCGCCCATCACAAGGATCCGTTCGTCTTGATCCGTACCAACACCGTCAAATTGTAAAAGAAACTCTGTTTGTAATCTTCGCTGTGCGTCGTTGTCATTTTCCTGTCTCGTTCGAAGCAAGGAGTCGATCTCATCTGGGATAGAAGATTTTGTTTTTTGTGATGCAAGGAAAAGCATTGGAGAAAATATTTTAAATAACATAAATTTAAGCAGAAAAAGCACTAACAATAGCGATGATGACCCTGACCCTGTTAATAAAAGTTGTGCTTTGTGTACATATTGCCATTACGGAAGATAAAGTGATCGCCAGTCTATAGTCAAGGTCCTAATTTTTCAAATTCTGAAGTCATTGGTGATTTTTAGGCATGTCGTTTTTATGCTATTTATCGTTCATCAGCCGCCAGCATAAGATACATTCAACAGCGTCAACAGTGGTAAAAGAGACTATTTGTGTTGAGTGAAAGTTTATTATTATCCTTGAGGACGAAACCTTTATTCAAAAAAATGGCGTAAGTTGCTACAATGACAAACATTGTGGTATCAGTTTATTAACATACCAATAAAAATAATGCTTGGTTGAACTTCCCTTGCGACCGCAAACAAAGCTTTCACCATTTTTTCTCCCTCTCCCACCTACAAAACCATATCAAATTTATTTAATGTGTTACTTATTGCAATAAGATATATATATATGTATATATATATAATAATATAAAACTGACCCATTTGGAAGTTAGGGTGGATGCACTAATGTTGAAAAACACTGATTTTGCTTCTGATGCAACAGCCTTTGCCAGAAACGTTTTTCCATTTCCTGGTGGTCCAAATAACAAAAGACCTTTGGCTGGTGACCGGAGTCCTTTGAACAATAAAAATAACTTATGTTACAGGCATATTATATTTTATTAATCTGTCGTTCTGACACAATTAAAGGGAACTTTTTTCGACCAAAGTTTTACCTACTATTCAGCTAGGTATAATGGTTTAAAAATTAAATAAACAACAAAAATGTCATCTTATAAATTAACACAATCATTTAAAAAAAAGATGAAACACAGAAACAATGATTTTTACCAGAATACAAGTCAGGTCTAATTGCAGGTCTTATAACTGTGTCTTGCAAAGCTTCTTTAGCGTCTTCTTGGCCCACAACATCTGATAGTTTGAGGGAATGTGTCCTGCAAAGCAACTTGTTTATTTAGTTTACAAGCTGCACCCATAGCATTTACTATTTACCCATTAACAAAGTTTGGAAACGTACCCTGGTTCAACAGCTGTGTCCATTATCTTGTTGGCCATGTCACTTGGAACAGATTTAAGATTCTTTGATTTCTTGTGGTTTGTGTCTCCATTAACTTCCCTGGACCTATTGGTCTTAAAAGGAAATGCAAAACATCATTTAGTTAAGAATAAATAAATTTTTCAGCCTAATTCTGAAAAAATCAGCATTATAAGTGAAATTAAAGATATCAGAAAGTTGACAGATGCCTTCAGACAGGGTGATGCCAAAATACCACCTGGGTTGTAAATGTCTAGCATCCTTAGAATAGGATATTTATTAAACTTAAAGTTCAAGGTGCAGGTAAAACAGCATTGTTGTCATTGTTTGAAAAAAAATTTGGACAGAAAATGCTAATACTACTTTAACGCACTGTAAATGTGCTGTACTCTCAGAAACCTCAACAAAAAACATACTCTCAGTGGTGCAGGTCTAGATGGGGCGGGCCTGTGTGATGCTGACGGTGTTCTGGGACTCGGACTGCCAGAAGTGCCAGGATTCCATGGTTTTTTTACTGGGCGAGGTTTTGAAACTGGTTTTGGTTCACCTCCACTACCTGCACATTAAAAGACAATATGTTCATATGATGTTGAATTAAAACAATGCAGCTTACTTGAAGATTTAGGTGGAGCAGACCTTGCCCGAGATGATGCAGCATGTTCTGGATCACCTGAAGCACAAAATGAAACTGTAGCATTGGTGGCATCATAGATGGAAGTACAAGATTATTGTCCAGGGCAATATGTGATTAGCATGCAGGGCATTAACAAAACTTATAGTTATAGAAACATACTTAATATGGATAATCTATCGTTGCACATTTGTAGGTTTTTCTTCATTTTTGTTTGAATGCCAATAATTTTTTCCTTGTCTTCAACAGAAGCTCCCATTGTATGAACGGCAATTCCTTGCTCCAGTTCACTAACACCTTTTACATACCAAACCACTGCAGTTTCCTTGTCACCTGCAATGCCAAGCAACAAAATTAATAAAACATAACAAACAACATAATTGCAATTTAAATTAAAAGTAAAATGATCGAACAAGAAAAGTGAGTTTTGTGACCTGCATACAGATGGCCACTGTTTCAACCTATAATTACCTACCAGTGCAGTTTGGTGTGACAAATGATGCTATTGCCGGCCAAACAGCCAGACAAAGAAAAGTTATGTAAGTTGACAACTCGTGCAAAAATTAAATAAAAGTTTAATCACAGCATTTTTTGGAAAAGTTACATTAGTAACAAGCCACCAACCTCAATACTATAAAACAAATGTAAGGAAGTAATGTTTTCAATCAGAATACACACCATTTTTGTCTTCATCAATTTTCAAGGCCTCAGAGATATACTCAAATGCCTGCTTGTGATGCTTTCTTACTCTATCTACCAGTGAGAAACCAGCCATGATTTTAACTATCTGTCTTTTGGGGCTAAAGAATAATATAATAAATAACAGTTAATGCACATAAAAATATTCGTGCAAAACTGCCTTACCTGAACAAAAAGTGGTACAATGTGATGATAATTATGGGAAATACTGATATCAACGGATGAAGTAAAATAGCAAGATAAGGAAACATTCCAACCCACCAAAAATTACATGGTGAGCCTAATTAATAGTCTTCTGTGAACACAAAATATTATATATATATTTAATTCTTTTACTTACTGTTCAAATGCCTTAATTTTACATTATCATGAGCCAAATAGGCTGACCCGAAGTAATCTGACCCGATTCATTTAAACACAGATTAGCCAAACACAACGGATTAAGTACATTTAAATCCCAAGGAGTTTGCCTATACTATACGACTTTACTCAGCCATGAGTATAAGCTAATTCCAAACATACAGAAAGGTATATTTCAGAATATATGTTGTCCAAAAGGGTTACAATGTAATGGTGAAATGAAATGCACCGCCATCCTGAAGTAAACCACAAAGAATACGTCACAGTCACTGCATCTTGTTTTGTTTGGTGATCTCACTTGATTCAAGGCAAGTCATCCGTGACCCAAAACTAATATGTTTTCTGTTTTTTACGGATTGAAAACACGTGTCTTCACAACATTTCTACATTTTTTATTTATTTGTTGTTTTAGGAAGTAACCTGATCACATAATGCGACTAACAATACTTTGCCTTAATGTACTTCTGTTAGGTGGAGGTAAAGGGTTATTAAGCATCACACATGTGACTAGGGTTCCTTCTATAATATCCCGTCGAGACATTCCCGGGATTTCTCGACAATATTCCGTTCCCGAATCCCGGGAATTTTGATTTCACTTCCCGGGAATATGGCAACAAAGCAAAATAGATTAAGAAGTGAATAAATTTTCCTTTTTTTGCTTTTTTGGATCCTATGAATCAAAATGATGACCCTGTTGTGTGTTTTTCAATCAGTTTTATGGCGGAAACTTACACTATAAACGACGTTGGTACGCATTTGTAAGCACAACGTAAAATTTTTTTAGGGCGCAGTCTAGCGGTACAAAAATTCTGTTTATTTTTTTTACGTTTTATAGCTTAACCTTGGCGAATGTGATATTACTTGACGGGAACTTGCTAAATTAAATTTTTGCGGGTGTAATAGACAAATTTTAGTCGTTTAAGTAATGCAATTACGCACGAAAAATATGCCAATTTTTTTGTCGGGATCCCGGGAATCCCGGGAAATTTTTTTTTCATTTCCCGAATCCCGGGAAGTAAAAAATCCGGGAAATAGAGGAACCCTACATGTGACACAACTCGTAGGACTGTGATGAGAGGTAAAGTTTGTTTATGTATCGTAAGTGAGATTGAGACGCGTTCCACTATTCGTAAAAGTTTAAAATGACCGAAGACGATTATCCTGAAGAACTTAACGACGTGTTCAAATCATTTGACTCTTCGTTACGTAATGTCGTGCAAGTTATGAAGCCTTTACTGGAAACAGAAAGAAGTGAAATCGTCCGTAAGGTATCGCCAGACTTGAAATTATATAGTTGATGTAGAAATGACTGTATTTTTCTTCTAGTTACCATCTGTGGACGTTGCAAAGCTTGACCTGGTAACTGCATATGCGGTGAATTCACTTTTCTGGGGTAAATACTGTGGTGTAACGTGTAAACAATCATTTTATTGTATAACCACAGACTTTGCCTACTTAAGTTGTTTTATGGAACAGGGTTTCTTCTCACTCAAGGGGTCAATCCTAAGCAACACCCTGTAAAACAAGAATTAGAGAGGATACAGAGATACATGGGAAAAGTAAAAGAGCTTGAAGAGCGTAAAAATGGTATGTTTTCCACAGTGATTTCTTTTCTTTATTTGGGTTCTTGGTAATTATTTCACTCCCAATTTGCAATAAAAAATATAAAAACCTCTTTTTTGATGGTGACCCTGCACAGAATAAACTTAAATGCTGAAAGTATTGTGGTTTGAAAAGTTTTGGGACCCTCAGTTGAGATGGTTTGGTTGTAATGCCAATCTGCTATGGCAAATTGTGTTTGCAGCTCCCAAGTTGGCAAAACAAGCAGCCAAGAGATTTGTGCAACATGCCATGTTTGAACAATCCAACGCAAAAACTGATGAAGAAGGTGGTGAAATTGTTGTACCCCAGTTGGAGAAAAAACAACAAGAGTCCACATTGATTTTTTCAAAAAGTGGCAAAAAACATAAGAGAACAAAAAAACCGAACTCTGAAATAATAAAGAAGAAGAAAAGAAAAAAGGGAAATACTTAAGTTACTGCAATAGTGCCTTGTTTGCATTACAAAATCCTTTTGCCAAGAGCAACAATTACAGCAGGGGGAGTTGGTATCATTGTTTTTGCTGATTGTTACTTATTTGTATTAAAATGTTTAGTACAAAAAACATGCATTAATGTTATTTGTTGTGTTGACAAGACTTCGAATTGGTCTCGTGATACGTTCGTTACTAAGATCAACATTTTGGTTTGCCACTGGTAGTACAGACCAGGGTACATATCCCACTTACTACATGCAAAACTCATTGATTTGACATATTTTTAGCAGTAAAATTCTGATCTTGCTTTTGATGATTCAGATTTTGCAATAAATCCTTTATCAGCTTTATACAATTTTACATATTTTGACAACCAGCTTCTTTGCATGCCACAACTCTCCAGGCCCTACCTGGCTAGTAAATCCTGAAAGTTGAGTTTTGGACGTCATACACCTAGTGGCTGTTTGCCGTAAGTTATTGAAGCTTGTGACTCGTGAAAGTAGAATAGAGAAAAAATATTACAGCTGCATTAAGACAGCAGAGTAAGGTTTTGCAAAGGCATACCAGAAAAATTCATGACTAATTGGGGGCACAAACAGCATCGGGGAGGTCTGCCAAAACAGCTATTTGGGATTGGTGCACTAACTGCTCATTTTTTTCTGAAGTTAAACGTGCATTTGGAGCAAAATACACATCCAACCGAGGGAAAATGCCCGAGGGAGCGACCAACGAAGCCTCACAAATATTTTTTATTAAAGTCAGTAGATTAGGGAGACGAACAACAAACAGCGATTGGGGAAAATTCGTTTCAATTCAATTTCCCCCCTCAATATTAGGACACCTGTGACTGATAAGACTGCCCGACTGAACACCCCGAGAATATAGTCAGAAACATTAAAATCGCCCGAAGACGTGTATCTGCACTCGTTCATGCAGGATGTCAAAAAGGGCATTATCACTCTTCTATCAAAAAATAAGAGACCGGCCCTCACAGTTGAAACCACCACCACCAACATTGCAAAGGTCGTTTTTTTTTATTTGTCACCCTGAACCACGCAGGGGCCACTGATGTAGCTCCACATTGGGTAGAAAGAATTTAATCAAAAAGACCAAAGCCCATGTCATCGTCTGATTCTTCCTCTGATTCCTCCTTTGGTTTCTCTTCTTCCTTCTCTGTGGCAGCGGCGGCTGCAGCCGGTGCGGCAGAAGCAAAAGCTGATGGGTCAGCAAGGTATGCCTTCATCTAATCAACAAAAACAGAGTTTATGAAGAGGTTGACATGTGAACTTAACCAAGTGTTGTGAATTTATAACAGAAATTTTTAGAAAAAGTGTTCTGAAAGACAGGATACACATCCCACACACAGTGGACACGAGTTTTAAAATCAGATTTGTTTTCTTTCACCCCGCGACATGGTAGAATCTTCACTTACACAAGAAGATCCCACGGTAAATGGGGTTTAGGATTTTAATAAAGACAGAAAAAAGCTCGACAACCTTCTCTGCTTCTGGGAAGGTGATGTCAGTTTCAGCAGCAACAGCCAAAACGTTCTTGAAACCATTGATAATGGAGTGAGGCACAGATGCGACAGTTGGATATCCGATGTTGAGACAAACCGATGCCACATTCCTTACACCTTGCAAGAATTTCTGACGGATGTCATCATCTGTGATATCCAAGATGTCTGGACTGAAGCAAGTTCCGGAATCGTACACTGTAATAAATCAAAATAAATGGTTTCACTTCTTTGTTCTACACATTATGTTATAATTGTTACCTTGCTCAAGTTCCAAACCATATGTGAATGGTGAAATCTTCAACATGTTCAGAAGAGTGGCATCAGAAGCACCGACCTTGTCACCAGGTTTCAGCAGATGGACATTGCTCTAGATGAGTGTTAACTGTCAATGCCAGTACTAAGCAAGGTTACCTCATAATTTAAAACAAGCAAACATTTGTAGTACAATGAACTTCCACTCTTCAAACAAATCAAAGCGTGGCTTGGTAATCACTTACAATAATCTATCATCTTTGCGAATGCCCAGCACGAAGTGAGCGTGCTCAGCAATTAGAAAAATGAAATATAGTTGTCAAGATGTAGTAAAGGATAGTCTTACGACAATTTCAATGGTTCCTCTGGAAATCTTGGTGGGGATCGCCAAAGCCTGGAAGAAAGAAGTCTTTTCTGGACCAAGACCAGTGTTCTGGGCTGGAACAATGACATCATTTGGAGCAATGGCATTAGCCCTGGCTGGGGCAGCAACCTGAGGAAGGTCCAAGTTATTATAGTGCATACAATACAATGACAGAAATTTAAAATCTAAGTATTTCGGCTCAGACAGTTCTGTGAACGGTTTATATCATGTGCGAGGCAACACACCAGTGGGTTCTGCTATTTCTAGCTACCAGTGCAGCGTTGAATAACATCTGTGCAGTTGAACATGATCATCATTACCAATAAACCATGCAAAAACAGGGTTACAAGTACACCTAATGCCAACCTTGTTTGCAAGCAAAAGGTCACGGATTTCAATCAAGTCTTCATTGGTGAAGACAAGACCAACATTTCCCTTGATGTGAGGAAGTAGCCTAAACAAAATTAATAGCCAGTCTTAAACAAACTAAATATTTTCAGGGTTTGTGAGATGAATACAACACTATTTGCACACCACTTAAATATTTGAATGATTTAACGACCAAAAAACCAAGTCTCACTTCTCAAGATCTGGATTGTTCGTCATGTGACCACGAATCGCTTTCCTCATCATGGTGTTTTTCCCCATCAAGATCACAGCCTTGTCTCTCATGCAGGAACGAATCTGCTGCATCTGCTTCGAGCTCACATTGTCGGCGCCAACAATTAGGCATCTTGGATATTCATCTAGAAGTTGCTGTAATGAATTTACTCTTATTTTTTTATTATTTTGTTAAATTTAACACCAATAGAACATTTGTTCAACACAACAAACATAAGGTTAAAAAAATAGAAACAATCCCAGAACTTGGGCAAATCTTTCGTTGCAACCAAAAAAAAGACACCAATTGTCTTTCAAATAAACTGTCTAAAAAGGACGGACTTTTTGTAACTTATATACGATCAAAACATAACTTACCACAATTCTAAGAAAGTATTGAGCCTTCCATGTTTTCCTGTCTTCCCTAGGCATCTCGTGGTGCGTAAGGATTGCCGAACTTGGGTTTAAAGACGTAACTGCACAAAATCACATAGCGTCACCAAAAACACACCAGTCCCATTGCCCCCTGATTGAATTGCCACAATACTAATGAATTAAACTTGAGCCATTACATTGTACATTTCACTTCACAAAATCTAAACCAAAAGAAGAGATTCAAGCCGATAAAAAACCACACCTACCTAGGAGAGTGGAAGTCGCAAAAGGAAAATCCAGTGGTGGGCAACACGTTTTAAAGAAATATTCTCACATTGTTTCGTGCGTTTTTCTTGCATGGTTTATATTTAAAAAAAAAACTTAAAAATTAGTACTAACATTTTCAGAATGCTCAACAATTTTTTATGTAAATGAATACTAAATTTTATAAATTTGTTTTGTCTGGTGTTAAATCTGTCCTAGGTTCGTTTCAAAGAAAAAATCACATTGCATGGTATGCAATATAACTGCCTTTTTTCCACAGTGCAAAAAAACGGAGAATAACTGCAGCCATGGCCAATATCGTTTTACTTATTATATCCATACATGGTATTGATCAATCGGCACAGATTTTTATTGTAATCACTTGTTGCTAATGTCCCAAAACGAAAACAATGGACTCGTCAGATCGTAGATGAAACTGGGAAATAATTACTTTTCCGGCCTATGAAAATGTGTTGTTCTCAAAAGCAAACCGAGTGATGCACAGTGGTTACTGTTTCAGGTTTTATTAAGTATAGTCCGAAAGTCGTCCACCCAAAGTTCCAAAGGTGGCGTGCTTGTTTTTAAATCTGGGCTTATGATAACCCAGATTGTTTTAAAAGCAACCGCTCCCAACATGAAATATATGTTTTGCGTATGTAAGCATGTTTTTGTTTGATGCAGGTGCTAATCAAATCAGTGTAGTTTTGCACGCAAAGTTACTACGCACATGAACAACAAGCATGATGCATAATATGGCACGAGAACCGATAAAACCATAAAGGTTATCGAGTCAGGCGCCCACGTGAAGGTGATTTCTTCACTGATAATTATCATGTACCGCAGAATCGCAGCCACTCGCACTGATGGGAGGTGATCGATTGCGACAAGTCGCACGTGACGTTAGGTGGCCACCCGGCCGTAATGGCCAAAGCAAAAGCCACCAAAACGCCAACTCTTAGAACGTTTACTAATCGACAGACGTAGTCTTGCCGAGCACTGGCTTGTTGGATCAGTCCAAGCCCCGAACCACTGTTGTAAAATGGCCTAGGTTTCAGCATTGCCAACGAGACAACTTGTATTTCAGGAAGCTTGATTCACCACAAGAAAGTTTTATTTTTCGGTAATCAGCATTACAACATTTTTTGCAATCGTACATGTGAAACATCTTTACAACACACAATAACCTACACACAATTCTGTGATATAACTTCAATACCATATCAAATAGCTTAAATCATTTTAGCAGGCGCTTTGTCTATAAGGTCTAACAACACACTTTTGCAATAAACGTTACGAAGTAATCATGGATAACATGTACTTGGAACTTTACATAAACCAACACCCGGGTAGAGATGCAACGAATAAGCTTCAATTTTTCTTCTTCTTGGACTTTTTCGGTTTAGTCTCAAACTTCTCTCCTTTCAACTCTGCCAGACGTTTTTTCAAATCCAGTAGTTTGGCAACTTCCCGATCAACGTCAGATTTCTCTGCTTTGTTGGATTTTAAAGCTCGAACCGTTTCGCCCTAAATAACGAACAAACGCAAGAAATTAAATTTACCTCCATGGCATCAATTTGAGTGGGTGAAATTCTGAAGGGATATGGGTGCCGTTGCAAATTAAATTTGTCTCTTCAAACACCCAAAGCGTTACTGACTTTAGTTAAAAAAGCCTACTTACTGCTACAGAGACGCCTCAAAGCGAGGATCTACCGGAATTATTTTCATTTTGGTCAAAATTTTGCTACAATATTTTTTTTACGCGCCACACAATAATTCGAATTACCTGTTTTGTGACTTCTTTTTCCAACTCCCCAACATCTCCAACATCTTTCTTCTTCTTTTCTTCCCGCTTACCAGCAAATTTCTCCTTATATTCGTTAATCTCTTTTTCTTCAAGCTTGCGAAAGAGCGGCGAGGGCTGTACAAAGTTTTGCTTGTAAGTGTAAGAAGTTAATACTCGTCTACGTGTCACAGGTTTCAAAATGCTTTGAATGACGAATTTTTGGAAACTTTTCAAGCATTTCATATCTACACACATCAGGACTGGCAAAAGTTATTGTAGCCACGGTAAATATCAAAACGTTAAATCATATCAGGAGATCAACTGATATTTGTGGCGAATAGATAAAAGTTATCATTAAATTAAATTGGATTCCATTTTGTGACGTTGTAGCTACACCTTACGCTACATATCAAATACCATTTCAGTCGAGAAATCAATGGCAAACTGTAGCAAATTCCGAAACCTTATCAATAAAGTCTCATGGCATGTAGTTATACCTCGTTAATTTTGTGACCCGGTGGTAGCAGTAGAACAAACTTCGCCTCTTCCGCAAGAACATTGACGGAGGGTGGGGCGTTCATCTGACCTTGAATAACCCCGCTTGTGATTGGCATGTACGGTTGAACGAGCACAGAGAGAAGACACGATAGGTTGGCCGCAACACACGTGACTGTAGCAGCGCGAACTCTACGAACATAATCATGTTATAGAATAAGACTCAGTTGATTGCGGCGAAATTTTACTAAAAAAATAAACACTTTGGTTCGACATTAGATTATTTTGCCAGCGTTAAGTTCATATGAGCGGTCCTCCAACCTATTGGCTCACTCGATGTAAGAGTTGTGCTGCCCACAGATAAACTGTGTTGTAAAAATAAGTTTCAAAATATCACAGCCACCCACTTCTCTTCGTCCGTTCCTTTAATTTTCTTCCACGGTTCGTTTTCTTGCAAATATTGATTCCCAAGTCGCGAGATAGTCAAAATTCGCTTCAAGTTGTCTCTCAGTCTGTAAATCATCGCACAATTGTCAACATAAATTATCCCCTTATTTGTCACAAAAAAAAAGTCGGGTAGGAAATGTTTTTTGCCATTTCGCTCAGTCTATAAATCAACACGCGATTGTCAACGTACATTAACGCTCATATATATATGATACACACACGAGGCTTTTGCTTTATTACAAGGCCAGTCTGGTATTATATAAGAAAATATGTTTTGCCCCATGGGTGACATGAAACCGACTTGTATCCCATACTAGAAGCCACTTTTAAACCCTACAACAACGCTTTATTGTTTTGACATGAAAATTCGACGTTTCTGAAACTCACCTTATTGTTTTCATGTCCTCAATGTAGGCCTTAACTTCACGGTTGACCAAACACATAAGTTCAGTTTCAGCATCCGTGAGCGTATATTTGGGGATTTCCCCATCGTACATGTTCTTCACGAACTTGAGCGACCTGTTGATTGTATATGGTTACACGGCATTGGTTTAAACCACATGTTTCAACAGGTCATTACCATATTATGGCAATTTTAAGAAGTCAGAATACATTTTTTAACCACTATGGAATAAGTAACACAGTTGAGATAATATAGGAGTATAATTTTACTTGTTTTTATTACCTACCTGTTGATAAAGTTTCCGAGGTTATTCAGAAGTTCGGAATTATTTTTCGTCATGAAGTCAATCCAACTAAACTGTGTGTCCTGACCTTCAGGTCTCATGTACAGCAAGTAGAAACGCCAAATGTCCGAATCTAAATAAAAATGTTGAAAGTACACATTCATCGTTGTAGCTGAATAAACGTCAACGATTCAAAGAAAACGTCAACGATTTGGGCATAGTGGTGGACAATTATCTGTGAATTTTAAGTTTGTGCAATTCAAACGTAATGATAATATATTGGAACATTTTGAGAAAAATATTGTATCAAAACGACAACTAAAATTGTGCTTTGTTATTGCTGTTGGAGGTCATTATTGGTTTGTGTTGTTCATTGTGAAATTTGCTCTGTGTCAGGTGCATGTTAGTCACATTGTTTTGTTTTATGTAATTGTTAACATAAATTTACTTGTTTTATATTTGAATAAGGTGCTACTGAACCGAAAATTGTTTGTAATTTCCCACCTATAGCTGTGGAACCGGCCTGATCACCGAATACACCAACACCTCGACTCTTCGAAAACTTCGAATCCTCGTAGTTCAAGTACTCTACATCAGCAAAAAAACATGTCAACAAGCATGGGGAATATCAGTAAATGATGTCAAAAACCTGTTGCATTCAGGTGGTTGACTATGGAGTAGTCTTCACTGGTGCCGAGCAGACAGCACGGAAACACGACGCTGTGGAACGGAACGTTATCTTTTGCCATGAAGTTGTAGAGTTCGACGTTCTGAAACAACGAACGCTTATTTAAACGCTGAGAACACGAACAAAGTTTTAAAACAACTTATTCGTGCCTTTGGATTTTTCCACCATTTCTCCCAGTCTTCCGTGTAGTTAGCTGTGATCGAGATGTAACCGATGGGTGCATCAAACCATACGTAAAACACCTGCAAATGGATGCCACGTTTTATATCACAATTGATCATAAGGATATGTTATATATAAGCATATTTGCCGTACACGTGTGAAGCAATAAGATTGAAATCACCAATAACAACAGGTGCTTGCAGTGGGGAATATAGTAGCGAATATGAAGAGTTTAAACCAAACCTTTTGCAATGTAATATAGAAAATGGGAAAATTGGTGACCTCTTTAACATTACAAGTAATTAGGACTAACGCAATACTATTTCCGTGACTAAAAATTAACGCACGTTGGCGTGAGCAATTTCAGCGGAAATGAAAAATAAAATAAATGACAAAAAAATTGCCTTATTCGTGAAACCCTCCAGTGGCACGGGGGTTCCCCACTTGAGGTCACGTGTGATGCACCTGGGTTTGATTCCGTCCCTCAGCCAAGTTTCTGTGATCGTTTTGGCGTTGACAGACCAGCCTTGACCTTGGTACGAAGTCTCAAGGGCGACTCGTAACTTCGGCTCGAGCTGTAAAGTAAAATCACCAGAATATAATCAACTTGAATAGGACAGGCTACCCTACATATACACATGAAGATGAAAATCCGATTTTTTATGTTGACATATATTTGGACAGATGTGACTGTACTTCGTCAAAAAATCAGCAAGTACGCTGTCAGAAACAAAATGATACTGTTTGTTCATACCTGAGACAAGTCCACAAACAAATGTTCAGAGTTTTTAACCACTGGAGTCTCCGAACACATTTTGCAGCGAGGTTTCTGTTGAAGTTAAATTTGATCAAAGGGTTAAACTACAAAATCTTTCAGTTTCAAAACCTACCTTAAGTTCCACAGCATTGATCAACTTCCCGCATTTGTCGCATTGATCACCTCTTGCATCCTCGTAGTTGCACAATGGACAAATCCCTTCTACAAATCTAAAATTATCAGAGTAGATTCAAATTACCTGGCATTTTATGATGTCAACAAGCAATTGCAACATTAACAAAATTGATTTTCTACTTATACACTTCAGAATAGTAAAATTAAAATGTATGTGATTGGGTCATGTGTTAAATTGATGGGCTTTTAGTTTTCAGAAAGTTATAACCTGCTGTAAACTACATAAAAATGGCCAGAGTGTTTTAAATCGAACACTTTGTCTGTTATCACAAAATTCATGCTGCGCCCACAAGATCAAAAATGTCAGTTACCTATCAGCCAAGAATCGAGAGCATTTTCCACAGTACAGTTGCTCTACAGTTTGCTGCAGCAAATGTTTGTTGTTGTAAAGTTGCCAGAATATATCTTGTGAAATGCTAAAACACAAACAGAGCAAATTCTACAAACTTACCTGACAAAATAAATTCTTTTACAGCCTAGTCAATCAATTTATCGTTTTTATATTGTGTTGTTAATACTCACGTTGTCTGTTGTGGGGTTGTTGTTCTTCCAAAGTAGTCAAAATCTACACTAAACCATGCATAAACTTCTCGATGAATCTTGTTGTACTTATCACAGATCTAAAACAAGATGAGTAGTTGCATAATTGTTGCTGATAAATGATAAAACATGACCACCATGAATAAAGTACAGGTGAGTATTAGCAGATAATGCCAAGATGTGGAAAACATTGCAAGCAGGTTTGTTAAAATATGTTGAGTTTTGCTGTTAATGTGATGTTCGGAAAGCTATCTAAGACTATTTCTGTGACACCTCTTGAGGAGTAACTCCTTCCTGTGCTGCTTTTGTTTCAGTGGCAGTACCATATTCATCTGTTCCACAAATATACAACGTGTTCCACTGCCTCAGGCGACAGTACCTGAAACAAAAATAATTTAAACAATATTTTTCACTAATATAATTCAACTAATAACTAGTGTTAACACGAAATGAGAAAAAACTTACCTTGAAAACACATCAGCACTTAGAACACATCCAATAATATTTCCCAAATGAGGGACATTGTTAACATATGGTAAAGCACTTGTAATCAAAATGTTTCGTTCTCCAGGCTTGGGCAAGCTGTACAATATATTAGTCAAAGCAGAATAACACTAGTGAGGTTAAATGGTTTTAGTTCATATATTTTAATGTTAAAATTCATATTTTTTCACTAAAATACACACAAATTATGCAGTACTAAGCTTTAAGCCAAAAGTAGTTGTCAAGAAACTGGCCAAAAAAATTAAGCACAAATACTAAAGGTTCAGTATAAATTGCTACGCAATAAGCACTTCTTACATTGGATGGACTCTGGGTTTAACTTCAGGAACCTTTCCAGAAACCCAAGATGCTTCAGCACATTTAAGCTCTTCAGCAGTAATCTTGTCCGAATCCTGAAACACAAATGTTTTTAAGTGTGCAAAATATATTTGCAAACATTATGGGCTTGTTTTTAGACCTCTCTCTGTGAAGATTCCAACAGGTTGACAGATGGCAGTGGAAGGAAAGCAGGTTTGGGACAGGATTTAGCAACAGTGGCACAGAAATTCTGAAAAACATCAAACAAAATAACAAATAAAATATCCCACCAAACAAAAGTACCTTCAAATTTTCCCCAGAATTCAGATCATTTATAGACTTTTGAAAGCAAGGCTTGTTGGTAAATTCCTTCATCCAATCAGAGATGTGCTGGAAAGTGGAACTAATCTCTTGCAGACCATTAATTGCAGGATAAAGATCACATAAAATCACACAGGAAACCACATCGCTCTGGAACAAAAATTTCAACAAACTATTAACAAATGCAAGCCATAAGATATCACAAATAACAGACCATTTTACACATGTTGACCCAAAACAGGCTTGAGAAAGTTTGTGTTAATAAGTTTTTAAAAGAAACACTTTGTTCAGAAGTGGAGGAATATTAGAAAGGAAAAGTCAAGTTAACAAAAGCTGATGTGGCTTTTAACCTACAAACAGAAACGACCCACTATTATCATGCAAACACACCTTATCACCATTTTCTTTTGATAAAAAGGCATCAAGTTCAGTGAGGAGTTTATAAAACCCTTTATCCTGTTTTAAGCTTTTATTCCCAGCAACAAAACAAGCCACGAAAGTTTTGCAACAAGAGGAATCCCATTCCAGAAATGCAAGTTCTTGGACGGACAAAGTAGAACCTCTCGCTGTTTCGTAAATATATCTGCAAATTATTTTAAAAGGAAGTAATTTTAAACTGCAACTTAATGTCTAGCAAAATGTCGTTATATATTTATGATTAGTCTGCAAGGTATGGATATTTCAGACAATATGTGGTCTAGCAAGCAGTTTGTAATGCCTTAACTATTGATTATTTCACAGATTATCAGTAAACTTTTGCAACAGGGACATTTTGTAAATTCCATGTGTTGTTGTCAACTTGGTATATGCTTACTGCAAAACATGATTGCAATTATTGATTAACAATAAAGGGTCTTAATTACCGGACAACACTGTTTGATGAGGTTAAAACTACTCCATTGGGCAGTTTTGCAACAAAACTTGCATCTGAAATGATAAAAATTGTTATAATTTATTTCCATCAAAGTGTTTGGTAAGTCATTTTTGTCATTCAGACAAAAACCTGATTTGAGATCTTGGCAGAACTTCACTGGCACCTTGACATCATGTCCTGCAAACAAGACCTTTAGAACATCAGTACTTGGAGACCCGTTTACTTCAATCATTGTTGTATGTTTTTCGAGTATTTTGTCGTCAATACCATGGGTTACAGTTTACTACAGAACTCATTCATTCATAGTTTAAAAAGGGGAAACACCTGTCTGTTGCATCATGCTCACAGCGCCAAGAGGGCGCTATGATCATGCTTGATAAAGCATCCACTTGCGGCAACAAAGCTTACAAACCATTTATTTGTAAAATGGAGACCACACAAACTTTTAATTCTTTGGGCTATTGCGATACATAAAACACAAATAATTTGAAACAAATATAACTTGTAGTAAAACATGTATAAAAAAAATGACCAAAGAGACGCTGGTCGACAAAACTTTTTTTCCAGTCGACAAAACTTCAAACGCACATAACTCTGCTGTTTCTCAATGGATTCCAATAATTTTTTTGGCAAGATTCATATATTGACACAAAATTTATGGAAATGTAAAAAGAAATATTAATTTCGAACGAATTTTGTAACGCATATCAATATGCATGGTCATAAATCCGCTATAACTTTTTTCATAGGTCGACAGGAAAGATAATTCTACCACTGTTGGAAAGCTCTTTAAAATCCCTTTACAGCGATACCTAACTTGTGCGCGATTTCTTGGGGGAAATATGTTTCCCGACCGAATATTAAATATTAATCGTCATAACAAAAATCAGTCTTTTGCTTATAACTTTGGCTACAGTTCGACGGGAAAGACAATTTTACTACCATTGCAAAGCTTACACAAATACCTTTCCAACGATACCAAACTTATCTTCTCATTCACGGGGGCTATATGTTTACCGACCGAATATTGTTTATAACCATAACCACAGTTTTTCGCTCATAACTTTTTTTCTAGGCACAGCAGGAAAAATAATTTCACCACCATTGCAAAGCTCATTGAAAAACCTTTCCAACGGTACCAAACTTGTCTTCTCATTAGTGGGGGAAATATGTTTATTTTCTGCTGATGAGAACAGTGTTCAAATTTTTGACAGTGCATATTCCAGGTATACTTCCTACGACCATTTTGCTATTTCAAAGCTTTTCAAACAAAATACAGCTAATTCTATTAATGTTGAGTTTCCGAATATACCGCGGCAAACTGGTTCTGGGAATTGTGGTGTTTTTGCGATTGCGTTTGCTGTAGCTTTATGCATGAATATTCAACCGAATCAGGTGACTTATGACGAAGGCAATTTAAGGTCAGAAATAAAAAAAATGTTTCAGCGCAAACATTTTATTCCACTTTTCAAGCGTAAGAAGTTAATTATAAATAGAAAACCTAAAATTGAACCAGTAAGCATCTATTGTAATTGCAGGTTGGCTGAAAACAATCAGCAGATGTTAATAGAGTGTTCTAAATGTAAAGAATGGTATCACCCAACATGTCTTAAAACCTGTTTGCCTGAATCCGCCGTAATTGAAGGTGTCCCTTGGTTTTGCAGCCAATGCTAACCATTTGTTTTTGTTTTTCAGGTTTCCGAAGTTTTATTGAAATATTACGTTTCGTTAATTTACCTTACCTTATTTTCTCAATTTACCAGATCTATTTCCACATGCTTACAAATAACAACATCTCGTTTTATATTTATCCAGGTTTTAGCACGTAGGAAGTTTTTTAACCTTTGAAAATGTTCTGAAAATAACCTTAATTATCATTCTGACAAACGAAGAATCTTGCGGACTGTTGAGTGAAGGATGTGGATATCTCATTTTACGTTGGGAATGGTATGATTATAATACACAAAATATTGTGCAAGCTTTGCAATGGTAGCTGAGTAAAACTTTTAAATCAATCTTTCAGACAGCTCTTTTAAAGATGTTTTTATTTTTGTCAGAAAAATATATTTCGCCCTGAAAAGGGCATTGCAATGGTGGTAGAATTGTCTTGTAGCCAAAGTTACAAATGAAAAACTGATTTTTTTATGACGGTCATAATTAATATTCGGTCGGTAAACATATTTACCCCACTAATGAGAAGACAAGTTTGGTATCGTTGGAAAGGTTTTTCAATGAGCTTTGCAATGGTGTTAAAATTATTTTTCCTGCTGTGCCTAGAAAAAAAGTTATGAGCGAAAAACTGTTTTTTGGGGGGCGAGGTTATGAACAATATTCGCCCGGTAAACATATTTACCCCACGAATGAAAGAACAAGTTTGGTATCGTTGGAAAGGTATTTGTGTAAGCTTTGCAATGGTAGTAAAATTGTCTTTCCCGTCGAACTGTAGCTAAAGTTATAAGCAAAAGACTGATTTTTGTTATGACGGTAATATTTAATATTCGGTCGGGAAACATATTTCCCCCAAGAAATCGCGCACAACGGGAAACATATTTCCCCCAAGAAATCGCGTTAGGTATCGCTGTAAAGGGATTTTAAAGAGCTTTCCAACAGTGGTAGAATTATCTTTCCTGTCGACCTATGAAAAAAGTTATAGCGGATTTATGACAGTGCATATTAATATGCGTTACAAAATTCGTTCGAAATTGATATTTCATTTTACATTTCCATAAATTTTGTGTCAATCTATGGATCTTGCCAAAAAAATTATCGGAATCCATTGAGAAACAGCAGAGTTATGTGCGTTTGAAGTTTTGTCGACTGGAAAAAAAGTTTTGTCGACCAGCGTCTCTTTGGTAAAAAATTAACCGTTTTGATTCGTTTGCCATGTGAAAATTTGCCGCTTATTTTTCTGTTTTTCGCACTGCTGATAACCAACAATATTCCCTATTGCATTTTTGATAGTTAATTGGGGTTGACCGAAAGGTACCATAAAGTGAAAATTAGTGTATAGGCTACCCGCTAGTGTAAAAGCTCGCACAGTGCCACTGTCAACAGCTGCACTGATGAGACCTTACAGGTGGAAACAGTGCGTGTATGCACCCTGTCTGCAGCTCTTCAATAATTAGGGTCTGGTTTCTTTTTTTTTGCTAGCAATGACGTTGGTAAATGTTTTATATGTGTGACAATATATTGCAAAGTCAAGTAAATTTCCAACACGAAGATACGTCAGTCATAATCTCCCTATTAATATATTTATCTGTGTGGAGGCCAAAGAAATCAACACGTTCACTCGTTGGTCGCCTATTTCCCACGCTACCGGCCCGCTTTATTTTCCTCTTTTCAGTCGCATTTTAAGTCGGCTTTCTACTGTTTGTTCGTTGTGATCGGCTGCATGTGTTTTGTTGAGTTGTCTCGTCTACAAAGCTCTAAAAACAAGAACAGCTAAAACGCAGAATTGACCAATAAACTACTACACTTTTACCTTGAGTAGTGAGTGTAGTTTCATTCGATCATGTTATGCGAGTGAGAATCAAAATTACGAAATTGCACAGTTAGGTCGAAGATTTCGATAGTGAGAATATGAGAAAAGTTGCGAAATATGTTGTGTTACAATTCCATCACGTACAAATATTTTTTGTAATTAATCAACTGCTGAAGTAACTTGAGGGAGATTAAATGTGGGTTTGTGTTTGCATTAAGGACATCATTAGCTGCAGCTAATCTGGTTTATAACAATGTTATCAGAAATCCCATCGTTCAACGTTGCAGATGAATACACTTCCGATAAAGTGGTGTTGACCCCTCTTATCATAAGACCACTGATTCTGCCGATTCTCCCGATAAACCGATTGCATTCTGACTATACCGGGATGCAGAAATCGTATCGTGGGTCTCACAACTTACACATTACGTATTGCGCAAAGCCAGAGACAATGTGTACTTTGTCGAGATACGGGAAAAGGGAAATGTTTGTCACAGTTCTGATAAAAAAGAAACCCTTTGATTCCATGCCAATTTTTTTAGCAAGCTTTTAGTAAACAACTGAGTATAGGTCCAAACATGCCACAATCGCTAATGGGTTCATATGTCGCTAATAATCATAGTGCAAGCACTGCAGACGTCAGTCATATGCCAGCGGTATTCTTTTCCACTGTAGGATATTGTTCGTGCAGAACGACTGCGACGTGAACGAGATTTGCAATTTTTAAGTATTGCGAAATAGATGCTAACTATGCGTAAACTGAGGCTCCGCGATTTTTGTTTCCGTTTATGCACTGGGGAAGCAACGTTTATTTTACCTTTGTCAAAGTACCAGTGCACTGTAAATGAAACGTAACTTAAAATAATAAAAAAAATAAATAAAATAAAACAAGGTTCACAGGCTTCGCAGCCTTGTCGACTTGTCGGTAAAAGTGGCTGATCCAGCTTGGCTGCAATGCCTTGGCTGCGAAGCCTGTGAACCTTATGATCATAATATTAGAGCTGTGATCGCCAAATATAAAGGGCCTGCGCAGTGGGGCGATCCCGCCTTGATGCTATGCGAAAGCGTGGTATTACTTCTGCGTTGTAAAATAAAACAATTTACCTTAAAATATGTATGGGTGTTATACTTCGATTATGGATATTGTGATGCTCAAACTATATTTTTGTGTGCTTTGGCTTTCGTGGGCAAAATGCAAGCTCGTTGTCATTTAAAGAATCCTTTACAGATCATGACGTAAAATTTGTACAAAGGACTTTCAATTTATGACTTATGTAATTACAAATCAAATCTTCAAGCATAATTACATCGATGCAATACCGACTTAGTCATATATTGTTTTGTCAAATTAAATTGTTTTTTTGCGTGGAGTTTTAGTCAACATGGGTGAGTCGATGAAAATAGTTGATGGGGAGACTGTCAGGAAGGGGTTTTTCATCAGTAAATTTTCCGCTGCCATTTTCGGTATCGTAATCGTGCTCATCTTGGTGGCCGAAGGTAAGTGTACATACAGCGACGGTGGTACAGTCTCGTAAGATATACGTATTTAGTTAATTTCACAACGTCGAATCAACACCTAAACGAGTTAAAATTAAACTAATCGGAAAGTGGAAAGTCATTTCCTTGAAATAAGTTTCGGACATAATTTGTTGTCATTATTTTGATCACAGGTCTTATCATTGGTTTGGTGGCCTGTCCTACTTGTACAAATGTTGCAAGCCCTGACACAACGACCACGGCACCAGTAAAAACCACAACGATTGCAGCAGGAACTACCGCCCCAGCGACAACAACGACCGCTGCACCAGATGCGACAACTATGGTACATCCTATAGGTTTTGGTCTAATCTACGTAGTGTCGGAATGTTGTTTTACGTAAATCTGTCGACTCGAAACTACGTCTTCAATACGTTTTCAAAAACGTCAACCACATACGCAGAAATGACGTTCTGTACAGTAACGTTCAAAACCAACGTTGGCTGGACATTCGTAACAACGTTATGTTTACGTAGAAATGTCGACTCGAAACGATGTTTTCCTGACGTAGCTGTTTACGTCGCGAAAGGACATTTGTTTTACGTTACATTTTACGTCACAATATTCGTCTTTGAAACGTTTACGCGAATGTTTCTTCAACGTAAAAACATTGACTACTGTGACGTTGTTTAGCCATAGTTTCAAAACGTTGGGCTAACGTTGCAATTAACGTCTAATCTGACAACGATCTGACGATTTTGAAACGTTCCTTTCAACGCCAGATATACGTTTCAAAAAATTTAGATTTTGTTAATTAATAATTTTTGATTTATCTTACCAACGCCTGCACAATAAGCACCACCTGCAGTTTGTCAACATAAAATAATTTATTAAAATAATCCCAGCACAACAATACTATGCTAAATCCGTCAATATGAAGACAGTGGTGTCGTATAATCCGCTGCTGGAATAGGGGTACTGCAAAAACAAAGCAAGAATATCACCAATCAATATAATTAAAGTTTTATACTGCAGTGTCACACACTAAGACACAGTTTTAAAATTTACACAAAAACATACCCTTTAAAAGTCGCCACATTGCCTTTCTCTACGCATTGTCTTCTCGGTGCATGCTTAAAAAAACAACCCACTTCCTTTTGATTTCTTGGGGGCAGAATGTAGTTTTTTGGCAAGCTCCTGTAAAAATGGAAATTTAACTTTAAAGTGCATTAAACAAGCCGTGACATGTACCGCAGTACCGGGACATAATATGTTATACGCATAGCAAGTATTATCTGGAAAAAAGATTTTTATACTCTATAATTATAATTGAACACCCTATAGTTGATTTAAACAATCCGCTACAAGTTCATTATTATAGTATCCAGACAAAAACAGCACCTGCTTATTCATTTGTCCTGTGGGTGTTTTTTTTTCCACATTCCCAGAAGTACCGCCGAGAAAATAGAATATCTGAAAATCAGGTTTTGGTGTAAGATTTAAAACACATGTCTTTGATAATTTTGGAACCAACGTAACTGTACATGAAATATGAAAAATAGCAATATATACAATACAACGATAAAGGTAAATTACCTTTACTTTCTGTAGGTTCCTTGTCCTGCTTTTCAAAATGATTCTCATGGAACTTTTGAACTTAACAAACAAATAATTTCACACCAAAGCCATTTACAAACGATTAATCTGCAAAACAATCCAAGTACACTAAAGGCCAACAACAAACACAACGATTGCTAAATAGAACCAAACAAAATATATGTTGTAAGGGTATGCTATGATAGTATAATGCTATAATATCATCTGATGCTATTTCTGTTTCTGACATGTCAAAAGACTGGAGGATACCCATAAGTTTGATTTGACTCGCAGCCAATACCAATAATATATCCCTCCCGAGAGCAATCCAACGGTACTTTGAAAAACTTTCCCGCCAACCGGCTTCTCTCCCACAAGCCGCGGCAAGGCCAGATAGCGCCAAACTTTCTTTCACGAACATGTGAGGTATGCGGTGCGTTGACTTGCCGATCTGTGACCACACGCTGTGGCAAATCCATAAGGGACGAACTATAGCGAGCAGCGAGGTCGGTGGACAGTCCCAATTAATCACAGTGTGTGTGTCAAAGGGATGTAGAATTTGTCGAACTGTGTACGGGACAAATACTGCGCATATGACGTTAATATTTGCAAATCATCACTCCAAAAACAACTGACCTTGCCCCATTTCCTAAAAACAGATGTTTAGAAGCATCGATAAAACCACACAAAGGCCTTTCCATCACGTTTACGTTTTCTTTTACAATTTTGGAAAGACTTGTCCTTCACTATCCTGCGATGCAAAATTATGCACAGTATTACAACACTCTGTTTTGAGTTGAATTACAAAAAACGCTTTCTTTTAAATGGCTTTTAAGATCGAAACGACTAAGCATTGCTACGTGCGCAGTCAATAGCCGACCGCGACGGTCGTGCCTTGTCTTTAAACAAGTTGTCAGTCCCCCATTCGTTTGTTTCAACTTTAATCGAAATTAAATTTTGCACATTATTACAACACTCTATTTTGAGTTGAACTGCAAAAACCGCTTTCTTTTAATTGGAATGGCTTTCAAAAGCGAAACGGTTAAGCATTTCAATGGGCCAGTCAAAAGCCGAGCGCGACGGTCGTGCCTTGTCTTTAAACAAGTTGTCAGTCTCCCATTCGTTTGTTTCAACTTCAATCGAAATCAAATTTTGCACATTATTAGAACACTCTATTTTGAGTTAAACTGCAAAAACCGCTTTCTTTTAAATGGCTTTTAAGATCGAAACGACTAACCATTGTTAGGTGCCAGTCAATAGCCGAGCGCAACGGTCGTGCCTTGTCTTTAAACAAGTTGTCAGTCTCTCAACGGTTGGTTCAACTTTATTCGAAACAAAATTTTGGACAGTATCAGCACACTCTATTTTGAAATGAACTGCAAAAACCGTTTTCTTTTAATTCTAATGGCTTTTAAGATCAAAACGACTAAGCACTGCTAGGTGCCAGTCATATAGCCGAGCGCCACGGTCGTGCCTTGTCTTCAAACAAGTTGTCAGTCCCCCATTCGTTTGTTTCAACTTCAATCGAAATCAAATTTTGCACATTATTAGAACACTCTATTTTGAGTTGAACTGCAAAAACCGCTTTCTTTTAATTGGAATGGCTTTCAAGAGCGAAACGGTTAAGCATTTCAATGGGCCAGTCAATAGCCGAGCGCGACGGTCGTGCCTGTTCTTCAAACAAGTTGTCAGTCTCCCATTCGTTTGTTTCAACTTCAATCGAAATCAAATTTTGCACATTATTAGAACACTCTATTTTGAGTTGAACTGTAAAAACCTACGTACAAAACGAATTTTGGACTTTCACTCTCATTTTGAATGTAATCGCTCTCTGTAATGGGAAAGTCCGTATTTTAGGTGTTTGTTTGATTTCAAATAAAGCAAATTTAGCAGTTTTATGAAATCCAATCCTGAAAAGTTTCCTATTGCACTAGAATTGACGCGAAGGGAGTCGGTCGACGTTGAGCAAAGGAATATCTAAATCGTAAACAATTGTCAGATTTTGACCGATAAAACCTTTTTCCCATGTGAAACGTTTGCGGCCAAGATTTAATGGCTGCATCATCGGGGGATAACGCGCCAAGTGTTTAAGCAAATGCGAAAATGATTTTTGTTCTTAACCCAGATAGTTTGTTTGTAATTTAACTTTCTGAATGATGAATCAAAAGCGTGTTAATAACAATGTCTAGCCCACTTCGCCTCAAATATTAACGATATTTTACAACACTCTTATCTGGCCTATCTTGTCAATAATAATATCCTGCTAAAATACTCACAATTATATTTTTTTTAAACATATCAAATTAACATCTTCTCTACGTTTTACGGAACGTAAGAATACAGGAACTAGGATTTTCCGAAAACAAAAACGTTTCAAATCAACGTCTGGGTTACGTCAATAATTACGTGCAAATATGGTCGATTTGGGGTTTTCTAAAACGTATCGAAGTTACGTCCCAGTTACGTTAAAATTTACGTACATTAATAGTTGCATTCAGGTTTTTATCTAACGTATATAGTGAACGTTTTACTTACGTTATTTATGACGTACTTTTTTGGTGAAGACAACGTTCATTACTAACTCAGAGTTACCAACTTTCATACGACGTTTAGTTTGAAAATAACGTGGTATGCAACCAATTTTCGACTTTCCAGCGACGTTGCGAACGTAGAAACTACGTTGTGTGTTTGCTGGAAGGTTTAGTAAACAACTGAGTAAACAACATGCCACAATCGCTAATGGGTTCATATCTCGCTAATAATCATAGTGCAAGTACTGCAGACGTCAGTCATATGCCAGCGGTATTCTTTTCCACTGTAGGATATTGTTCGTGCAGAACGACTGCGACGTGAACGAGATTTGCAATTTTTAAGTATTGCGAAATAGATGCTAACTATGCGTAAACTGAGGCTCCGCGATTTTTGTTTCCGTTTATGCACTGGGGAAGCAACGTTTATTTTACCTTTGTCAAAGTACCAGTGCACTGTAAATGAAACGTAACTTAAAATAATAAAAAAAATAAAACAATTTACCTTAAAATACGTATAGGTGTTATACTTCGACTATGGATATTGTGATGCTCAAACTATATTTTTGTGTGCTTTGGCTCTCGTGGGCAAAATGCAAGCTCGTTGTCATTTAAAGAATCCTTTACAGATCATGACGTAAAATTTGTACGAAGGACTTTCAAATTATGACTTGTGTAATTACAAATCAAATCTACAAGCATAATTACATCGATGCAATACCGACTTAGTCATATGTTGTTTTGTCAAATTAAATTGTTTTTTGAGTGCAGTGATTTATAGTTTTAGTCAACATGGGTGAGTCGATGAAAATAGTCGATGGGGAAACTGTCAAGAAGGGGTTTTACATCAGTCAATTTTCCGCTGCGATTTTCGGTATCGTAATCGTGCTCATCTTGGTGGCCGAAGGTAAGTGTACTGTAACACGACCAGCTAGCCTTGTCACAGGGGTTTGCCCGCACCGTCAGGAAAGAACAGTATTCTTTTATTCTGCGGCACAGTTAACAAACTGTGACACGTTCACTAAACAAACAAACACATATTAGCGAACAGTCACATGCAACATGACAGACAACATTTAACTCACCAATACAAGATGCACAAGGACCGACTTCGAATAGCATTCGGTTGCACCAGGAAGTCAATTCACTGCAATTCAAATAGATATTTAACCACCAAAACAGTTTAATGCACGCGGACAAGTTCAACACGTGGCAAACATTAAGACTGCTGGCACTAGCCTTGCATCATACAGTTGGTAGGGGCATTATGACGTTTCTATTGTTGTGAAATTTTCTCACATGGAAAGTTACGCGCACAGAAATCTTACACTCCCCCCCAAAATTGATAAGTCGCAGCGACGTTCAATTTTTACAACACAATTTCGACGCGCGTTTGTATCAATCGTTTATCAGTGTTTCTCAGCGACCATTGTCGCCGGGTCATCATGTGGCAGGTGATCGTCTCCTCTCCCATCAACTGGTACGACCACACACAGTTTGTGAATGGGTCTTCGCACAATCGTTCCGCTCGATCGAATTCGAACACTGCGGACCACACCAAAGTCATCAGGATTGGTTGATTCAACGCGACCGATCGACCAAGAACGTCTGGGGGCAGCATCATCAACCAGAAGGACAACATCACCGACCTGGACATTTCTCTTCTCATGATGCCACTTCTGGCGAGCGATGATTGTACGCAAGTATTCCCGAGACCATCGTCTCCAAAATTGATCTGCAATATATTGGACCTTGCGCCAACCCCGGCGCGCGTAGCAGTCACGATCACTTGTGACGGTTGGAGGCATCCCTCCGGACGGATTTATCCTTAGCAAGTGATTAGGTGTCAATGGTGACTCACCAACGTCATCAAGTGTGACCGGAGTCAGGGGTCGCGAGTTGATAATTGATTCCGCTTCAAGCAGAAACATTTGCAGTTGATCATCGTTGAGGACTCGTTCGTTCGTCAGCAAGGAGAGGACGCGTCGAACAGACCGAATCATCCTTTCCCAGGCACCTCCCATGTGACTTGCACCACGTGGGTTAAAGTGCCACTGAACTTCTTTCTTTTTGAAGAACTCTTCTATTTGGTTCTGGTTCCATTCACGTACGGCGTCACGAAGAACACGCGCAGCACCCACAAAATTCGTGCCGTTATCGGAATAAATTTGCAGCACTTCGCCGCGACGAGCAATAAATCTGCGAAATGCATTTATAAAGGCATCGGTGCTTAGGTCATGTGCCACCTCGAGATGAATTGCTCTTGTAGTTAGGCATGTAAAGAGACAACCCCATCTCTTAACTTCGCAGCGCCTTTGCTTGACGACTAGAGGTCCGAAATAATCGACTCCTGTAAATGCAAAGGGAAATTCATTCATTTGCAGGCGAGCTGGCGGTAAATTGGACATAATTTGCCCTTCAGGCTTTGCGTTGCGACGCCGGCATACCAAACATGCGCGGAGAACACGTCGCACCGCCACTGCACCTTTAACGATCCAATAGCGTTGGTTCATCTGGGACAGAATGTGGTTCAGGCCAGAATGTCCACACTCTGCATGGAAATGGGAAATTAGCAACTCAGTCAGGTACGAGTTGTGAGGCAAAATGGCAGGATGTCGGGCCTCAAAAGGAATAGGCGCCTTTTCCAAACGACCGCCAACCCTAAGCATTCCATCAATCATCACAGGATCCATACGAAAAACTGCCGATGACTTGCTTGGTTTATTCAAGTTTCCATCTGGGGTAATTGCTATCATCCATTGTGAGAAATGACCTCGTTGAACATATTTCACCAACTCGGCTTCAGCCGTCCGTAGCTCATCAACTCTCAGGGCCGAGGAGCCAAATCTCGCGGTTCTCGCACTTCGCAGAATTGCTTTCAAACGCAAAAACCATGCAGCGGCACGTTTAAGTTGATACAACGAAGAAAATTTCGTTATTAAAACATCTGTGGGAGGACATTTCTCTACCACAGTAAACACACCACAAGGTTTCTTATCAAATACATTAACCTCAACCGGATCTGTAGCAGCGTCACCAAACATATCTGGCCAGCAGTCGGGCGTCTTCTTGAGAAACGATGGTCCGTCAAACCACAATTCACTCCTCACCAGGGCATCGGCTGAGACTCTCCTCGAAGCCAAATCAGCAGGGTTTTCCGTCGTCGGAACATGTTTCCAGTTCTTCACGTAGGTATTCTTCTCGATCATTGCCAAACGACGAGAGACAAACAACGGAAATCTTCGTTTATCATTTTTAATGCTTTGCAGCACCACAGACGAATCCGTCCAAAATATAGAGGGACGCAGGTCCAAACACATTTCCTTTCTGACAATCAGTTCCACGTCCACAGCCAGAACAGCAGCCATCAATTGTGGAATAGAATTTTCACCCTGGGGTGTTAGGCGACATTTACTCATAACCAAGGTACAGGTCACTTCGCTTTCTTTATTCGTTGATCGGAGGTAGCACACAGCTCCGTAGGCTTCTTTGGATGCGTCAGCAAACACATGAAGTTGACTTCTTATCACATTGGCGCTGACACCAAATCCAAATGATCGTGGAATGCGCCTTTCCTGCAGGCTGTGTAAGCAGACTAACCACTTCTCCCATTTTCGTAAGTCCTTAGCAGGCATCTCTTCGTCCCATTCAATTTCTTGCTTGCACAAGCTCCTATAAATGAGCCGGGCTCGCAACACGACGGGGGTAACAAAACCCAATGGGTCGAATAGAGAATTCATAGTTGACAAGAGGCCTCGGCGAGTGCGCGGCTTCATTGGCAACGAAACAGCAAACAGAAATGCGTCAGCATGAACATTCCATTGTATATCAAGCACACGCTCTTGTAATTCAGCATCCAGTGGGCGCACCTGCAAAGCCATTGATAATTCATTTTCCGGTAAGCGATCAAGAATCTCCTTGCAGTTTGACAACCACTTGGTCAAGCGAAATCCACCCTTCTCAAGCAAGGAGCGCAGACCATCGACAAGCTGCAATCCAGTTTCAACGTCTGCTACCGATGTGAGGCAGTCATCGACGTAGAAATTACGTTCAACCGTAGAGGCAACAATGGGTTCAAATTCACTCCCAAAATCACTAGCGGTTTGACGTAAACAAAAGGTTGCGCAGCTTGGAGACGAAGTTGCCCCGAAGAGATGTACATTCATTCTGTGGGGCACAGGTTCACCTGACAGGTTCCCACCAGGCCACCAAAGGAAACGCAAACTGTCACGATCACGATGGGCAACTCTCAATTGGTAAAACATGGCCTCAATGTCAGCTACCAAGGCAATTGGCGACTTGCGGAAACGCAACAAGACGCCAAGTAGACTGTTGACAAGATCAGGACCTTGCATCAACGTTTGGTTCAAAGACAGTCCACGGTATTGAGCTGCGCAATCATACACAACACGCAACTTACCAGGTTTGTGAGGGTTCACAACACCATGATGAGGTATGTACCACGTCCGATGTTTGGTAATCAGTTCCTCCTCCGGTACTTCTTCGGCAAATCCTTTGTCGATTGTTGCTTGCATTTGCTCAGCGTACTTCTGATGCATTTTCTCGTCGTTGCTCAATCGACGTTTCAGCGATTCCAATCTTTTGTTGGCCATCTTCAGATTGTTAGGCAAAACTTGGTGATCATGTCTCCACGGCAGTGGCAATTCATAATGTCCATCAATGTATTGGACGGAGTCCTTCATCAATTGGTACGTCCTCCGATCTTCCCTGGAGAAAGGACTTCCAAACAATTCGTCTTCTTCTTTGGGGATCAGGTCACTCTCGTCGCTTAGAAACATGGTATGGGCGGTGTCCATGACGCAAGTAAAGTTGGCATCTGCAGCAGATTTGCGGACAGCCTCGAGCGATCGACCTAGCAAAGACCATCCAAGAGGCGTCTTCACAGCATCTGGGCATTCGTCGTTTCCAGGACGACTGCACTGTACACGATGTGCCACAGGTACATTAGCACCAATCAACAATGTGACAGTTCCACCAGCAATGGAAGACAGTTGTAGACTCCTTATTGATGGGTGCATCTTCCGAGTTTTCCAGGTGGGAGACTTGTTCGGTTTCACAGGTATTTGTTCAACAACCACTACTTCTGGCAAGTTTATTTGCTCACCTCCATCAAGTGGTTCGACTGACACGGAAATTGCGATTGTGTCCAGTTTTTGCGGTGTCGTCATTGTGTTCAACAAAATTTGTTTGGGTCGTCCAGACGCACCTAATTTGTCTACCAACTTACGTTCACAAAACGTTGTGGTTGAACCCTGATCCAGAAAAGCGTACGTGGCAATGGAAGTGGTCCCATGGCGAACAACGACAGGTACAACATTCAGGTACACACTAGACGCGTTGACACTTGCACTGTACTCGCGACTTCGGATCGTAGCACAAGCAGGATTGTCATTCTTTACCCCTTCGGATACAGTAGGAGGGGCTGGGTAATGCAGCAATTTGTGGTGCGATTTACCATCGCATCCGTTGACTAAACAACTTTGACTGGAATCACAGTCTCTAGCACGGTGGCCAGCCTTTAAACACTTAAAACACAAACCCATTGAACGCACGAACCTGCGTCGATCATTCCACGACATTTTCCTAAACTGGATACATGCGCCAAGAGAATGGCTCCCGTTGCACAACAAACACTTCATTGGCACGTGTGTTTTGTCCTTAATTTTCGGCGCAGAAGTCGCCACAGTGCTGTGCGCAATTGCCTTCGGCCGGTGGCTTCCTTTGTTGTCTTCCTTTGATGAATACAGCGCCTTACCAAAAATCGAGTTTGCAACCTTGCTTTTTAGTGCTACAAACTCTGTAAGAGTCGCAAAGGTAGCTCGTTTTTCAGTGTCATGCTCAATCTGTGCGGACATCGAAACCCAGTCCTTTCGCATGCTAAACGGGAGTTTCCTGATAACAGCCAACATGACATCCATGGAATCAACACTAGAAGCATGTCTTATCTCACCATGTAGTGCCGTACAGCATTTGTCCAACAGCACAGATAATTTCATAAGACCATCGGGGTCGTTGTCCTTGACAACAGGAGCTGACATCAGCTGTTCTTCGCATCTTTGTGCGATAATGTGAGGTTGGCCATATTCGTTATACAAGGTTTGCCAGGCAAGCCTGTACCCTTCGGCTGGATCTTTCGCGTTAAAGCGTTCAATTTTTTCCCTAATATGGGGTTTACAGTGCTGTACCAAATACAACAGCCGCATCTCATCATTGTGGGCCTTCTTAGCAATGTAGGTATCAAACTGTCGTACGAATAGCCAGTAATTTAGTGAATCACCATCAAATTTGGTTACTTCAGGACTCGGCAAGTTCACATGGTATGCGTCCTGATACGTCTTTGGTAGTGGCGAGATATTTTGGGGACTAGGGCAACATCTATTTGCGTCTGCACGAGGGATTTCACCAAACGTACCAGTCCTATGCTTCTTGATGCGTGGTGCGGGCACGTTTACGGGCGCTTCCACGTGTTGCGCATTTGACCTAATTTGTGGACACGAGCCCCGTACAGCATTTGACGGCAACTGTGAGCTCGTATGTTGAAAAACATTTGACAGTAATCGTGGGCGAGGGATAGAAATTGAACTACCTTTTGTAACAGACGCCAGGCTTGAATTACCGATAGACTCTTCCTCCCATGCCTCCACTTCAGCTTCAGCGAGTTGCAAATCGTGGCACATTTGCGCAGCGTGCTTCTCCGCTTCTTCGCTGATGCGCCGGGCTTCATTCTCCGCCTCACGTCGAATTCGTTCCGCCTCTAGCTCGACCGTACGACGTGCACGATCTGCTTCCAGCTCGACCGTACGACGTGCACGATCTGCTTCCAGCTCTGCCGCACGACGTAGTCTATCTGCTTCTTCTGAGGCCCTTCGTACATTTTCGGCTTCTTGAGCACTTGCGAATTTCGCAAGCTTCAGTTTCACCTTACTGCGTCGAATTTCACTTCGTATAGAACTCGAGGTTGAATTTCTACTCGAGTGAACAGACAACGCGTCGGCTGGTGACAATGGTAGGGGAACGGATCTAGGCTGCGGGTCATGCAGCTTCGATATCCACGTTGCGACCCTTTTATCGAATTCTTGTTTGTCTCGGCAATAATCTCGCTCACGCGAGATTATCTCAGGTAGTTTATCACTATCCGACATATTTGAGTGAAGTTCAATTAGCTTATCAAAGTTTGCATTTACTTGGGGCAGGAACTCACGTAGCGCTGAAAGATCTTGCGGCTTTTTCATAAGACTCTCTGCGCAAGCGTAGCTATCTTGTAGAGCCTTTAAAGCCTCTACTATTTCGTTTTCTTGATCTTCCGTCATACGGTTTACTTGTGATGCAATTTCACGGCAATGTCCGTGGTGACCAAATCAATCGTCGATCCTTCGCTTGTTGACGATTCCTAGTTTGTTAACGATGTAACACGACCAGTTAGCCTTGTCACAGGGGTTTGACCGCACCGTCAGGAAAGAACAGTTTTCTTTTATTCTGCGGCACAGTTAACAAACTGTGACACGTTCACTAAACAAACAAACACATATTAGCGAACAGTCACATGCAACATGACAGACAACATTTAACTCACCAATACAAGATGCACAAGGACCGACTTCGAATAGCATTCGGTTGCACCAGGTAAATTTACGTTAGGCAGTCACTAATTAAGTTATCAACTTAAGTCAATTCACTGCAATTCAAATAGATATTTAACCACCAAAACAGTTTAATGCACGCGGACAAGTTCAACACCAGGCAAACATTAAGACTGCTGGCACTAGCCTTGCATCATACAGTTGGTAGGGGCATTATGACGTTTCTATTGTTGTGAAATTTTCTCACATGGAAAGTTACGCGCACAGAAATCTTACATGTACATAGAGCTTCGGTGGTACAGTCTCGTAAGATATGAGTATTTAGTTATTTGCACATATATGACAATGTGACGTCCTATCAACATCTTCCTAACGAGTTAAATTGAACTAATCGGAAAGTAGAAAGTTATTTGCTTGAAATACGTTTCGGATGTAAATAACTCGAAGTGTCTGAGATATTTAACAGTGTCTCGATGACCTGAGCGGTTATTGAGTCTCTTCGATTGTTAAATCTGCTTCTGCCTCGTTCTCACCAGCAAACAGCTGATTCCAAATAAACAGTTTATTATCAGGCTATGGGAAGAAATCCCAAGCCGGCGAATAGCTTGTAGAGTCTCAGTAATATTAGCAGTGTAACAGTAATACGATAAAACAAGTAGATTCGAATGGAATCAAATAGAATCAAGTAGAATCAAATAGAATGAATTTATCGGTCTAAACTGGGCTCTTTAACGCTCTCCATTATGAGAGGTGATTGATCAATAATGTCACGTGATATCATGAGGCGCTTGAAGTAATATATTGCAGGAACATAATACAGTACACATCCAGATTATCTGTGGGAGCGGATATAGATGATTCACGCGTGCTGTACTAGCAGTCGCTTGTTCACACATTCTGTTGCACACTAGCTGAAGGAGTTGATCCTCCTTGTATTATTTTACACGAGAACATTCGATGAATTTATCATATGGGCCCCAGTATGGGATTGTGCAAGCGCTGGCCTCTGTGACGTATGTTACACACGCAAAACATTACGCAATACAAACACTGGTTTCTGTGACGTATGTTACAAGTACTTCCCCCCAGATTTGCAGGTGATGAATATAACATCAGCTGTTTACGATTAAAAAGGTTGTTAATGCGATTAAACGAGTAAATTGCAAATGGTGGGTGCGAAAAAAAATGATATAATACGCAAATTTGGTAAGTTATTAATAGAGAAATCTCGGTTATAATGGTGCACAAGGAAAAGTCACAACAAATGTGCAATGACATGCGAATACACAAAGGGTCATTACTATGTCGTGGGGGTGATAACAATGCGAGAAACTTCACCCTTAAAAAAAAAATATTTATGGGTAGGGCCATGCGCCTATGCAGTAGGAGGCGCGGCTGGTTCTTGCTGGGCATTTACATTTTGTAAATCAGGGTACAATTGATGCAAAGGATTATTTTCAGCCTCGTTTTGTACTGCTGCTTCAGGTTCGTTACCTGGTGCATTCCTATCAAAGAGATTTAAGTTTGTCCGAGCCCGTGCTATATGATGAGCAATAGTCGGTCATACGTGGGTATAGGCGTAGCCAGACATGCTTATTTGCAATGCCTGTTAATATGACACCCCAAATTAAGGATAAAATGACTAAAATAGCCAAAATACTGCTCCAAAATGGGTCTGTTATAGAGGAGAGTGTCATTAATAACGTTTGTTTAAGTACTGAATGGATGCTGCTTGCTGATGCGCAAGTTTGCCACATCCGACGTTTTGGAGAAGTCCTTTTGCCTCCAAAATACGAGTCTAAGCGTTCATTCTGCCTTTTGGTCTGTGCCAGTGACGCAAGAATTGAGTCTAGATCCCTCAGCGGGTAATGAGGGGTTCCTATAGGGACATTCTATAGAATGTTGGAAGCTTCGATAAAGTTATCTTACTTCATCGACTTATTTATAGGAAGCAATTGCGGGGACATTGTACAATTAATAAACCGAAAGATTTTTCCTTGTATTTTAAAGTGAAAAATCCTATTTGGTTGGTAGTGCTCTACAAACTGTACCTTTGAGTGTAATTCTCTGTTAGAATACAGCTGCCACTTGGTTTGCTTCGATTTAGCGGGCCCTGCTAATTCGGTAAACAATGGATTGTGGCATACACATTAATGTATTGTAAAGAGCGTATACGTACATTTCGGTACGTGCAGCCTATCTCTGTGATAGTTTCTCCAGTAATGGCTGCTTTCTGTTGTCCCGTGAGTAATGATAAAGTAAGAGAGAGGTTAATGCGCGCGTTAGTTGCAAGTAGCAACGAGTGATGCATCACCGTATAATAAAAATGAAAACATGCACAATACCGAACTTAGTTGTCCTCCTGGATCCGCTAAAATGTTGGACGGACCGTCATCAATGCGAAAAAAGTTATGTGGCTTTCAGGAGGCGAATTATGAACATAAGTGTTTAACCATGTTTTGTACATACACATATATATAGTATGTCATTAAAACGTTTAAATGCGAATTACAACATGGTTTTCGGCGCGTTTAGAGTTTGTACAGGGCGATCGTCGCTGAAATTGTTTTTACATTGTACCTCACGGGCTGTGGATGTCCGCCGGTTCTTGTTCTGGATTTTCCGGAAAGTCGATTCTTGGGTGTTGGATTTGCTTGTTCCTGTAAATCCTTGGGGGGGTCCAAGGTTGAGTGGTTGCGAGGACGGGAATAGAGCTGGAATTCCTGGTCGAAAAATATTTGAGAAGTTGGAGACAGATTGTCACCTGGGCGTCTGGGTTGGCGTGCTGGTCGCCTGGGGTTGTACGGGCCGGGTCGTCGGTTTGCCGGGTATCTTGGTCTACTGGCTGGTGAAACACGTCTGCTTCTTCTCTCTGATCTCAAGGGAGTTGCCGAAGACGGGGCACTATTGTAAATAACTCGAAGTGTTTCTGAGATATTTAACAGTGTCTCGATGGCCTGAGCGGTTATTGAGTCTCTTCGATTATTAAATCTGCTTCTGCCTCGTTCTCACCAGCAAACAGCTGATTCCAAATAAACAGTTTATTATCAGGCTATGGGAATAAATCCCAAGCCGGCGAATAGCTTGTAGAGTCTCAGTAATATTAGCAGTGTAACAGTAATACGATAAAACAAGTAGAATCGAATGGAATCAAATAGAATCAAGTAGAATCAAATAGAATGAATTTATCGGTCTAAACTGGGCTCTTTAACGCTCTCCATTATGAGAGCTGATTGGTCAATAATGTCACGTGATATCATGAGGCGCTTGAAGTAATATATTGCAGGAACATAAAATACAGTACACATCCAGATTATCTGTGGGAGCGGATATAGATGATTCACGCGTGCTGTACTAGCAGTCGCTTGTTCACACATTCTGTTGCACACTAGCTGAAGGAGTTGATCCTCCTTGTATTATGTTACTCGAGAACATTCGATGAATTTATCATATGGGCCCCAGTATGGGATTGTGCAAGCGCTGGCCTCTGTGACGTATGTTACACACGCAAAACATTACGCAATACAAACACTGGTTTCTGTGACGTATGTTACACGGACATAATTTGTTGTCATTATTTTGATCACAGGTCTTATCATTGGCTTGGTGGCCCGTCCTACTTGCACAAATGTTGCAAGCCCTGACACAACGACCACGGCACCAGTAAAAACCACAACGATTGCAGCAGGAACCACCACTACCGCCCCAGTGACAACAACGACCGCTGCACCAGATGCGACAACTATGGTACATCCTATAGGTTTCATATCATTATTTTTTGCAAGCTTGTTTGTGTAGGGGAACATTAGTAACATACAAAAGAGGCAAACATTTGTAATAAAAAATCTAAAAAAGGTAACAAATTTCATGAGGTAAAAAATCTAAAAAAAGAAAAAACTTCATGAATGAATAATTTCCAGTTCAAGTAAAAAAATATTGTCGGAATTTAAAATCATTCGAAATCACATCATTCTAAAACCTAATGGATGCGCGAAACGTGGAATTTGAGATATGCATTCACATGGTTACATCGCACCTTATTGAAATAGAAAAGTTAAAAAAAACGTAACATTTTCGGTACAAGAATATTTTTTAGTTGGACGTTTTGTGATTTTCTGGCGGCGTAACACAATTTAGTGTTGAAATCGTTTGTTTGATGACGCTGGCAGCGAGAATTGGCGTAACTGGCATTTTAACGTGCATTAAAAATCCAGGCATTTACGATGCATAAGTCGTAAATTAAACTTAAAGTTATAAACCACAATCGTTACAACCGTTAACGTGATTTAATAGGCGTCATTGCAATCCGCACAACTCATAAAAGAATGGAACAGCGAGTTCGGTGACCTCATGACTCCGTTGGGCAAAGTACGTTATGGCGTAACCTGCTTTCACCCAACCAAGGGATTGAGCAAACGCAAACCACCGCGTTTTTAGTTCTGTACACACTTGTGACAGGCACAAAGTTGTACGCAAACATAGCCACTTATCTGTTGGACAAACAAACGATAACACGACCGTGTCGGAGCTGAATTGAAACAACAAGCTCGTAAATCCGGTGAAATTGTTCGCAATCATTGCAACCGGAGGCGCTGACGCGACATTTGTAGGAATTTTATTTCCTTGCCAATATTTGCTGATCGTTTTAGCACCGAAATCACTTGCCGGAAAAGGGCCCCAAAATTTTAGCCATGCAAAAAAAACTTTTGTTTTAACAACATTTTTATTCCACATAAAGTTGCTTGGTTGCGTCAACTCAACACATGTTGCGTTGCAGGCTCCAGGAATATGGGACAACGAGCGTCTGCCCTTAGACCTAATTCCAGAACATTACTGGGTCGATCTTCGGCCAGTTTTCGACGAGTTTCCGACTCCTGTAACCAACATGTTCTACGGATTTTCGTCTGTTCGATATCGTTGTGACAATGCTACCGACTACCTCATTTTGCACTCATAGTAAGTTCACGTTTCCTATATCATAGTGTGGTTTGAGCTCCAAAAGATTTGTAAGACAAATTCGTGAAATGGATATGAAATTATGCTAATACATGATAATAAATAAACACCAGTCGCCAATCAACTACACGAAACAAGTTCTAACTATTTTGATGCAGTTACTTTTCACTGAAAAGATATGAAAGTCATTTGTATAACTCGTGCTAGTAATCTGTTAAACGTGCATTATAGATACGGAAAAGTTAATTTTAGATCTCGTAGTCAGTCCATTTAACAAAACGACTGAAAAACGTATAAACTTTTATTCTGAAAAAAATCATCACTGTATGGTAAAGCATATCGGATTAGATAAACGTTAAGCTCCAAAACTCTTTGTTGGTCTTTTCTGTTTCACATGTGAAAGCAGAAACATGGACAGAGCAGCATATTATGTTTTTTATACCAATAATTCAAAATAATTTTTTTTCATCGTTGGAATATATCCCTATATGTAAACTTCCGTTTCTCAAAAAATTCTGTGTTTGCAGTGAAATCAATTATACAGCTGAATTCACGATCACAGACGATGACACCGGATCACCTGTTACTATCGTTGATTGGTTTTTCCACCGACCGAACCAGTATCTTGTTATACAAACCGCGTCACCATGTGTAGCAGGGAAAAAGTACACATTTGGTGCCCCTGCTTACAATGGGATTCTCGGCAATGATTTGGAAGGACTCTACAGAAGCACCTACATCAACGAGACTGGCGACCTGAGGTATAATTTGGATTGCTTATAAAATACTCCAGTAAAGTTACCACACAAATGGAACTTTAAATAACTTAAAACCCTGCACTCGTTTGCGTCCATGAAATATTATTTGCATTCTATCCCTTACTAAGGCGGATTCAGAATTCACGTTATCATCACAAACAAAACATCGTTTAATTTTTTCTGATTAAACAGTGAAAGACAAATATTAGTTGCTTTGCCAAACAATACAGGCCAAGGACATCAGAAGCCTGAAATGAGGAGACATTTAGCAACTTTTACCTACTTTTGTAACCCTAAACATAGAAACCAAAGAAGAACACGACAGATTTTCTTATATTCACGTGCACAGAATAATCGCGGTCACCCAGATGGAAACAACAGGCGCGAGACATGCCTTCCCCTCATTCGACGAACCAGCAATGAAAGCAACTTTCGACATCACGCTGCGTAACCGAGTGGATGACGGCTATATCGCCATTTCCAATATGCCGGTGCTCAGATATAAGGTAGTTTATGGACTAATGCAAGTTAAATGATATAAGCTTGCAGCCCAAGCAGCAAGTTATGTAAGATGGGGAATACTTTGACCCCATGGCACTGCTCTTTGTTTGGCCTCTATCTGTTTCAATTTGTAATGTTTTGGGTTGCTTTAAAGAAGTTTGGTACTTGTTATATGGGTCTGGCGCTTGACCAATGCTACCAATTACCAGCCCAAAACCCATATACCATGAAGAAATCCTGCCCGGGATTCATGGCCAGGATATCCCGGGTTCAAATACAGGTGTGGTCAAAAACAGGAAACAAAGTTTGCTTCTTGTTTTTCAACAGCCGGAAACATTTAAAGGACAATCATGGAATGCCACCGTGTTTGACACCACAAATATAATGCCAACCTACTTGCTCGCATTCGTGGTGGCTGACTTTACCTTCGAACCGGGTTTTACAGAAAATGGAACTCAGGTACAAGTTTGTAAAGCATATGTTACAACCACCTTGTAGATTTAATTGTGGCCTCAATAAAGATTTTAAGTTCTAGATTAGATTTTGGATTTTAGGTTATAGCGGATTAAAGATTATCAATGTTTCGCTTGACTGTAGGGACTTAAATAACTTAAATAACACATATGTGTGATATGTGCTAACGATGTTGGCCAAACGTTGTTGTTTGATAATTTCTTTGTTTAAAACCTGCTTTAAATCAACGTAAACCGCGTACAATTTGGTTCCCAACTGTGTAGACCAGAATATACGCGAGGAAAGAAGCGATCGACAACGGGGAAGGAGTTTACTCGGCGTGGGCAACCCCGGCTATCCTGGACCACCTCGCTATAGTTTACAAAATTCCGTACACCTGGCCAAAATCTGGTACAGTTTTCCTGTTTAACAACAAATGCAATTTGTGTATTGTTTCGTAGATGTTAACTTTGCAACACAACTGAAGTTTTAATTTTCGGCCTAAGCATGTATACACTATATGTATTTTTGCTCGTTGCTTGAAAATTGAAAATGACATGCAACTGGGCTTATTTATCCAGGCTACTGCCGGGCCTGAAACTAATGATTGAAAAACAATTAAAAGAGCATGATCAATCATTGCCTTCAATGTGATTAAGTACACAAAGTTATAGCATGTCAAAATTTTATTTGTCAGATCAACTTTCGGCACCTGATTTCGCTGCTGGTGCAATGGAAAACTGGGGCTTGGTGCTGTATAGAGAAAGTTTACTGCTTGTCGAGGATAACGTCACCACAGTCCGTAGCAAGTACTCTGTCACATCAGTGATCGCCCACGAGCTCGCTCACCAGGTGGCGTTAGTGTACATTTTCATGTCTTTTTTCATGGGTTTAAGCGAGAAAAAGTTTATGGAATTCGCAACGTAGCCTCACCTAAGCAGAATACGAAAAAAGCCTAAATGACATATTAGTTCAATACCACTTTGGGTACATGGGAAAACACAAACCAACAAGTCTTCAACTTTGGAAGGGGCTATGTCCCGTTTGATACCCTCATTGCCACGTCAAGCGCTTGACTTACAGATTCAGTTCACCTGTGCTTGTAATGAAGTAGTGTTATTTTGAACGTATTATTTTAGTGGTTTGGAAACTTGGTGTCTTGCGCTTGGTGGAATGAGATCTGGTTGAACGAGGGATTTGCGACCTATGTGTCTTACATTGGAGTTGACGGAGTCCAACCCACTTGGCACTCAGTAAGTGAAAGATCATAAGTCGAGCAATCTTCATTACAACTGATGTAAACTATTGGTTGAGCTTTGCTTGGCCATAGTGTTTCCACCTTGTTTTCTCCGTTTTGCTTGCACCTAGTTTGGTGCCCAACGGATGACGGTGATTGTATAGTCACCACAAAGTGGAAGTCTTTGCTTGGTCGTTTGGTCAGCAAAGTCGTCTTATAGTCACACCAGCTGCACTGATGAGACCTTTTATGACCTTTTAGGACGAAACAGTGGCCGTCTGTCTGCAGCTTTTACACAATTCATATTATTGGCTCCACATTGCTAATTAAAGTCAGTTTGGCAAGATTTGTGCCTCGTTAATTCTATGCCATATTAAACCTTCGCCTAACATCTCTCTCATCCTCTATCTTTGCCGATGTCTGCATGTGTATTAGACGGGTTATAGTAACTGCTATTCCGGCCATTTCATTTACAGGATGAAATGTTTATACTTGATGAGTTACAAGGAGCACTCTCGGTCGATTCTCGTTCTACATCCCATCCTCTAGTGCATCCAGAGGGTTATTTCTCGACTATTAGCTACTCAAAGGTACTTTACGTTCCCAAAAATATTCTACAATGTACACTAACTAAACGTTATGCCCATGCAAATGCAGCTAATGTTTATGTAAGGTTATTTCTTTTTGAAAATGAAAATTTGTTGAAAGTTTATAGGCTTTCATTATAGGTTTAATTTATTTTGCAGGGTGGTTCTGTAATTAGAATGATACACGATTTCTTGGGTGAGCCAACATTTACAACTGCTCTCACAGTAAGTACATGACCATATGTTTAATTAATGAAAACGTGGATAATATCAATGGGTCCTTGGCGAATCGTAACAAAACGTCTTTTTAGAACTACCTGTTGGAATTTCAATACGGGAATGCGGAGCACGACGATCTCTTCAAACACTGGATAAATGTAAGTGTAACAAAACAAATTCAAAAAATAGCTCTGTCAGTACATGGGGTACAGATCTAGTTTATGTGAACTTCTACAGAATATTTTGAAACCTATTATTTGAAGGATGTATAGGAATATTTGTTTCTTCTCTTGAGCCTCGTTTAGAACCTGCTTATGCCAGTTCTGCTTATTTTTTTGAAATCATCAAACGTATTGAAAAGTAAACCGTTGCTACACTACGTCTACGACAGGTCATGCGTTACTGTCACGCACATAGTATTTCAAACACACCCAAAGGTGCCATACAAAGCACAAACGCCAACGCTGGAGGTGTAGGTCAAAACTAGCTGGCCATTAACGAGCATGTAGCATTACCTTAATTATACATAAAGGTCAGAGAATAAATGACTCGCTTCATAGTCCACCATTCGGTTTGGGATTAATCAAATTTTGTTTTATAGCAAGCGGCTGCAGATGGACTCACATTTCCTTACGACCTTCAACTAGTTTTTGAGAGCTGGACTTTGCAAATGGGATACCCCCTCATCACCGTAACCCCAGGAACAAATCTTGGTGAATTTGATCTCAAACAGGAATACTTTCTGGTTGATCCTGATGATAGTCCTGTTAGCACACCTGGAAGTGATACATACAAGTTGGTTTTGACGAGTTTGTGACTAAATCAATGCATCTTGTAAAGCGTTAAACTTTTGCAAAGTAGTGAAAATTGGTCCATGGTAGAGTGTGTACCAACCAAATATTGCTTACATTTCTGCACGTGCCAGTATTTGCTATATTCAACAGATTTTGCTTCTATATAATCTCTTTTTATAAAAAAAAAAATACTGTGCGTCATATGCGATCATATGAATGCCAATATTCATATAAAAACATACTGCAATGTTTAGCTACCAGTGGTACGTTCCATTTTCATACAAGACGGAGATTGGCATTGATATGAACACTAAAAACACCATTTGGATGGGACCAAACACAATAAGTACGATCTGTATTGAAGACTTGCTTCCCCTGCTCTTTATACTGAAACATAACATCAGGTCAAGTTTATTTAACCTTTAAGTGATGGCTATTACGCCAATGCTGTACTTTGAAAAGGATTCCACACGGTTATTGGACTTAAAATAATTTACACCTCATTTATTAGATTTCATTTCATCAGCGAAATGTGTCAAAAGAAAACTTATTGTAATTACGTAGTGCTAAAAACTCGAATATAACTAGATGCGGTTCCGTACAACAACAAAAATACTATCTTATTGGAACCACGAAATGACGCGTTGCTTGGCGTAGTGACGTAATCACTTCAGCACTCTATTGTGGAATATGACCCTTAATTTATGTTCACAGCAACAATATCAGGATCTGCCTCTGATACTTACATTCTCGGCAACATTCAGGCGAAGGGATTCTACAGAATTCATTACGAAAAGACACTATGGGACAAAATCGTTGCTAAACTGAATAGTGTTTCTTTTACGGTTTGTATACTTTTACAAAGACACGAAATCATCAGCTCATTCTAATTGAATTACTTAAGTTTCTTTTATTGAAATCATAAAACAATGATAAGTAAGCCTTTGATACACTACGTCTACGAAATTTCCATGCGTTACTGCCGCGCACTATCTTAACCTCATCCAAAACAGTTGGGATACTCTATAGTTACTTGATTACCCTGTGTTATTATCTCTGAATTTGAAATAACAATTGTGTCAACAATAAAACCTTTTGGTAATTCATCGACAGAACATTTGTGTTTTAGGATATTTCGCCACAAACCAGAGCACAACTTATCGACGATGCCTTTAACCTAGTAAGGTTAGTCAAGTTTGAGTCAGCGGAGCTAAATACTGAGATTAGATGTTGGGAATTGGACTATATCTATTTGTATGTATTTTTGTGTAGAGCCAACAAAATGACTGTCACGGACGCTTTGGCTGTGACTGACTACTTGCACCGTGATGTTGATTACATTCCATGGGAGTCCTTCACTGACGAAATGGTTTATTTCGGAGATATGTTGTCGGGGTCACCAATCTACACCGACTTCAGGGTTAGTTGAATCACTGATTGAAGCGGGATCATTTTCAATGCTTTTCAGAAAACCTATCGTTGTACATAATACAATCGTAAGGTATAGCCCCTTCAAAATCCTTGAATCTTATCACTTGATACAGGGCCAAACACTGACATGCCCTTATCAATAAATAGAGAAGTTATTTTGCATTAAAACAATTCGACCTATTGATACTTTATTTAAGAGAAGGCTCAAATTTTAAGATTAAATAAATCAATGTCGTTCCAATGTTTCGATAAGTTGTCCAAATTTTGTTTTTGTTTCAGAGAAAAATGGTGGAGCTGGTTGAACCGTCACTGTATACGTATTATGGCTGGGACGACTCGAATACAGCCGACGATCAGTTTATCGCTAGGTTAGTCGAAACATTTCCTTACCATTACAACATTCGTGTAAATCTTGTACAACTAATCATACCAGAATGGCCAGAGACGAGGCCATAACATTTGCGTGCGATTACGGAAGCCAGGATTGCATCATCAACGCAACTAGGAGGTTTGATGAATGGAAGGTGATGACACCAGTAACAAGGTTCAGAAATGTTTAGTTTCAATTTCTTACCTAAACACTGGTCCATTTACTTTTGTAAATAATGTATAAATGACTATGTTTGCTAAATACAAACGTTTCTATATGAAGCTGGTTTGATTTAGTATCATTGCAAAAAATTATTAGTAAATCAAAAAAAAAAATTACCACTAAAATAGCAAAGAATTTAACGAATGGGTGTTGAGATTGTTGCAGGTGGCTAAGTTTGCAACGAACGATTATGCCATTTTCGTGTTATAGTCCAAGCGGAAACACGTACCTCCCCAGTCTTACAACAGTTTATCGCACCGACGTTTATTGCAACGGGATACGCGAAGGAACGGTTGAAGATTGGGACTTTGTGTTCAATCAGATTCCTAATATCGAAAATTACGATTACCAAATTAGTCTGAGGTAGGTAATTTGTTCCCGCTTTTAAACGATTCTGTCTTCTACACACGCCATCTTATGAGATTTTAAGTATCGTTCAAAATGGTATCCTTCCTGGATTTCGTTTGCGTTTCCAATAATTTTAAAATTACAAAAAAAACTTCGATTCACGATCGAAATATTCACATTATTTTTGTTTTTTTCTAAGCTATATCTGTTGTTATTGTATATAGTCATGTTAAAGGTTTGAGTTCGGCATGACACTGTTCAACTCCTGCTACCTCCCACCATCAACTTGTACTTTACTTCACGTAAAATCAATTGATTTTTTTAGATGGGCGCTATCTTGTAGCAAAGACCCGTGGGTCCTTCACCGTTATCTGGAATACGCTTTGGATCCAGCTAAAATCCCAGCAAGCGAAATAGCGAGGACATTTGTGTATGTGGCGGGCAAAGAAAGCGGAAAATACGAAGCCATGTCATTCCTTTACAACAACTGGGACGCCGTTGTTGCTGCGTAAGAGCCCATAGCCAGTAAAAACAACCAAAGTAATTTTTGGCAAAAATTGTATTAAAAATGAATAGAACAAAGTTAACTTAAGTCATAAAAAGGACATATTGGCTTTTGGGTTAAACGTTTATTGCGTGCGAATGTATTGAATCTAAGTTATGTTTATAGTGGAACTCTTAATGCTGCAGTCAACCTCATTGACTCTGCTGTGGATCTTTTCTCGACAGAATTTGATATTTCTCTGGTAAGTGTTTTCATTGGGATCCAATTTTGAGACTACAATGTTCTTGCACAGTGAAAAATACGATGGCAAAAACTCCATTGTGGGTGTATTTTGTTATTGGCATTTTTGTCACCAATCAAAATGCATTGTTGACCAACGAACATTTTTAAACAATATTATTTCATAGAACTTTTTACGTATATGAAAACCTGGGTATTTTCGTAGTGATCAAGTATGTGTTTTTAGCTTGAGTCCATGAAAGACGTAGCCCCCGCTTCAATGACCGGCACCCTCAACTCGTACATCGACATTGTGCAAGAGAACATTATGTGGAGAAGTACGCACGAAGCGGATATCGGAGTTTGGGTCGGAAGTGCAGCAAAAGTGAATCCCGCCACACCACGCAAGAGGATGTACGTGCGAGATAAACTACCAAACTTTAATTTTGCTTTCAGAAAGAAGTACAGATTCTCCAAGCCTTACTAACTGAATTTTAGTTGTAGTGTGCTGACCATATGTCTTCAATTTATTTCTTCAAATTGCGATTAATCCTATAATTTGCGCTGGACATTGTTGAATGTTATTTCAATCTGTTTCCGTGGTCTAACATCTGCGACCTTGCACAAACGGCTCAGTTTGTTGATCAGTTTGTTAGAGCGAGTGTTTGTAGGCCTGTACAGTTCTGCAGAAAAATTTTTCTTCTCAATGTGAAATTGTTATATTTTTAAATAATTTGTGAAATGTGTTGCAATTAGCGAACCGTCTATTGGTGTCGTGGAATTTGTTTATGGTGAGAGCAAGAAATACGACGGTGCTGCATGGGATACTTACTCTTTTTGGCAATTAAAAAATTACACCCAAATAAAGAAAAATGTAACTTTACACGTGTGGATGTTGAAAGCTTTCTTTTCGTGTAACTTAAAGGCCTGAAATTGGAAGAAAGGTCCGAGATCAAACGGAATGTACTTTGCAGATTGTTCTGTAGAAGAAATTTACGTCTTCTTTTTCGCTTAAAATATTTTGAAACATCTATTTAATTGCATTCAATGCTCCTACCGATAAAAGAGACAATCTTCACAAGCTTTTACGCTACATACGTAGTATCTTATGCTCTGCATCTTTCAGGAACAAGTGAAAAGTCAGTGGTGCGTAAAGTTGCTCAATCATGTATATCAACAAAATACAGAGAGGTGATTTTTAAAATGTAAAGTTTACAATGGTGTTTCATATATATTTTTTGCCATTGTGTTACAGTTTTTTTGCTCTTATAATTTATTATTTGAAATGAAATAAACCTGTGAAACAGATAGAACAAAATGTCAAATGAAAATTTACTCAATGGCGTAGTTGTTTTCAATAAAGAATGGAAGATCCAAACGATTTGATGTAAAACTACGAAAAACGTTCAATCCCGCAATGGGTCTGTATCACAGCATTGACAAATTATACGAGATTGATGCAGATGTTTGTACAAAGTCACAGACATTAAACCACGGAAACAAACTGATATAACATTGAAATCATAGGGTAAATCGCAAGTTGAATAAATAATTTAAACATATATACGATCACACTATAACTAAAATTCAGTAAGTATGGCTTGGAGAATCTGTACTTCTTTCTGAAAGCAAAATTAAAGTTTGGTAGTTTTTCTCGCACGTACATCCTCTTGCGTGGTGTGGCGGGATTCACTTTTGCTGCACTTCCGACCCAAACTCCGATATCCGCTTCGTGCGTACTTCTCCACAGAATGTTCTCTTGCACAATGTCAATGTACGAGTTGAGGGTGCCGGTCATCGAAGCGGGGGCTACGTCTTTCATGGACTCAAGCTAAAAACACATACTTGGTCAATACGAATACCCAGGTTTTCATATACGTAAAAAGTTCTATGAAATAATATTGTTTGAAAATGTTTTTGGTCGAAAATGGTTTTTGATTGGTGACAAAAAATGCCAAAAGCTAAATACATTCACAATGGAGTTTTTGCCACCCTATTTATCACGGTGCAAGAACAATTTAGTCTCAAAATTGGATCCCAAGGAAAGAAAGAAAACACTCACAAGAGAAACATCAAATTCTGTCGAGAAAAGATCCACAGCAGAGTCAATAAGATCAATTGAGGCATTAATGGTTCCACTATAAACATACGTTAGATTAATTACATTTACACGAATTAAAAAAATGATTAATTAAGCCAATATGTCTTTTTCAACATAACTCTCGTCAGTAAGTAATTTGGTTGCTTTAGTGACTATGGGCTCTTACGCAGCAACGACGGCGTCCCAGTTGTTAGAAAGGAATGACATGGCTTCGTATTTTCCGCTTTCTTTGCCCGCCACATACACAAATGTCTTGGACATTTCGCTTGCTGGTATTTTAGCTGGATCCAATGCGTATTCCAGATAACGGTGAAGCACCCACGGGTCTTTGCTGCAAGACAGCGCCCATCTGAAAAAATCAAGTGGTTTTACGTGAAGTGAAGTACAAGTTGATGGTGCGAGGTAGTAGAAGTTGAACGATGACATGCCGCATTTCAAACCCTTTTTACCTGGTTGTACAACAACAACAGATAAAGCTTGGAAAAACAAAAAATAATGTGAATATTTCGATCGTGGATCGAAGCTTTTTTTGTAATTTGTAAATTATTGGAAACGCAAATTAAAAGCGGGAACAAAATACTTACCTTAGACTAACTTGATAATCGTAATTTTCGATATTAGGAATCTGATTGAACACAAAGTCCCAATCTTCAACCGTTCCTTCGCGTATCCCGTTGCAATAAACGTCGGTGCGATAAACTGTTGTAAGACTGGGGAGGTACGTGTTTCCGCTTGGACTGCAACACGTACATTCAATAATAAGTTATTTTATTAACAAATAATGAAAATGCCAGTTTCGTTCGTTGCAAACTTAGCCACCTGCAATAATCTCAATACCCATTCGTTAAATTCTTTACTATTTTACTTCTAAAGTATAATTTTTTGCAACGGTATTAAATCAAACCAGCTTCATGTAGAAACGTTTGTATTTAGCAAGCATATAGTCGTTTATACATTATTTACAAAAGTAAATTGACCCGTGTTTAGGTAAGAAATTGAAATTAAACATTTATGAACCTTGTCACTGGTGTCATCATCTTCCATTCATCAAACCTCCTAGTTGCGTTGATGATGCAATCCTGGCTCCCGTAATCGCACGCAAATGTTATGGCCTCGTCTCTGGCCATTCTGGTATGATTAATTGTGCAAGAGTTATATGTTTGTTGTAGTGATTAGTAAATATCACATCCAACCTAGATATAAACTGATCGTCGTCTGTATTCGAGTCGTCCCAGCCATAATACGAATACAGTGACGGTTCAATCAGTTCCACCATTTTTCTCTGAAACAAAAACAGAAATTGGCCATCTTGTAGAAAACTTAGAACGAGATTGATTTATTTAATCTAAAAATTTGAGCCCTCTCTTCAATAAAATATTAATAGGCCGAATTATTTTAATGCAAAAAAACTTTATTTAGTGATAAGGGCATGTCAGTGTTTGGCCCTGAACAAGTGATAAGATTTAAGGAGCCCGAAAGGGCCACACATTTTTTTTACAGACAGCGATAGATTTGCTACAAAGCATTGAAAATGGCCCCGCTTTATTCAGTGATTCAACTAACCCTAAAGTCGGTGTAGATTGGTGACCTCGACAACATATCTCCGAAATAAATCATTTCGTCAATGAAGGACTTCCATGGTATGTAATCAACATCACGGTACAAGTAGTCAGTCACAGCCAAAGCCTCGGTGACTGCCATTTTGTTGGCTCTACGCAAAATACATACAAATAGATATAGTCCAATTCCCAACATCTAATCTCAGTATTTAGCTCCGCTGACTCAAACTTGACTAACCTCACTAGGTTAAAGGCATCGTCGATAAGTTGTGCTCTCGTCTGTGGCGAAACATCCTAAAACACAAAAGTTCTGTCGATGAATCACCAAAAAGTTTTTTTTGTGGACACAAATGTTATTACAAATTCAGAGACAATAACGCGGGATAATTAAGAAATTTTATTATACCAAATCAATCAGAATGTGCTGAAGAGTATACAACCCGTTTGAAAAAGTTTTCATACCGTAAAGGAAACACTGTTCAGTTTAGCAACGATTTTGTCCCATAGTGTCTTATGGTAATGAATTCTGTAGAATCCCTTCGCCTGAATGTTGCCGAGAATGTAAGTATCTGAGGCAGATCCTGATATTGTTGCTGTGAACATAAAATAAGGGTCATATTCTACAAAAGAGTGCTGAAGTGATTACGTCACTACGCCAAGCAACGCGTCATTTCGTGGTTCTAATAAGATAGCATTTTTTGTTGTACGGAACCGCATCTAGTTATATTCGAGTTGTTAGCACTACGTAATTACAATAAGTTTTCCTATGACACATTTCGCTGATGGAAGGGAATCTAATAAACAAGGTGTAAATTATTTAAGTCTAACCATGGCGAATCCTATTCAATGGACAGCAATGATGTAATAACCATTACTTAAAGGTTAAATAAACTTTATTTTATGATTTAGTACAAACAGCATGGAAATTATCTTACTTATTTCGTTTTTTGGTCCCATCCAAATGGTGTTTTTAGTGTTCATACCAATGCCACTCTCCGTCTTGTATGTAAATGGAACGTACCACTGGTAGCTAAAAAATACAGTATGTTTTGTGTAAATGTTGACATTCATACGATCACATATGACATACATTACTTTGATTGAATAGAAGATTAAGTAAAGGCAAAATCTCTTAAACTTGGCCTTTACTTGCACGAGCAGAAGTGTAAATAATGTTGCGTTGCTTAACACGCTATCATTTTCTTTATTTACCAAACATCTAGCACTTTAAATGACAAAAACTTTTACTCCATCAATATTATTTTGGCTTCAAACTAAACCAACTTGTATGTATCGCTTCCAGGTGTGCTAACAGGACTATCATCAGGGTCAACCAGAAAGTATTCCTGTTTGAGATCAAATTCACCGAGATTAGTTCCTGGTGTTACGGTGATGAGGGGATATCCCATTTGCAAAGTCCAGCTCTCAAAAACCAGTTGAAGGTCGTAAGGAAATGTGAGTCCATCTGCAGCCGCTTGCTATAAAAATCTTTGATTAATCTCAAATCGAATGGTGAACTATAAACCGATCCATTTATTCTTTGACCTTTATGTGTGATTACGGCAATGCTACATGCTTAGGTATAAACATACGCCTACACCACTAGCGTTTGCGTTTGTGCTTTGTGTGACGCCTTTGGATGTGGTTGAGATACGTGCAGACCTGTCGTGAACGTAGTGTAGCAACGGCATGATATTGCAACTTTATATTGTTGTATGATTTTAACAAATATGAACAGTACTGGCCAACTCAGGTTCTAAACGAGTTTTTAGAGTAGAAAATACCTCCATTAAACTATGAGTTTCAAACGATTTCATGCAAGTGCACATAAACTAGACCTGTACTCCGTGTACTGACACAGATCTATTTTGTATTTGCTTGGTTACACTTACATTTATCCAGTGTTTAAAGAGATCATCGTGCTCAGCATTCCCGTATTGAAATTCCAACAGATAGTTCTGAAAAGACGTTTTGTTAAGATTCGCCAAGGACCCATTGATAATATCCATGTTTTTATTAATCGAACATATGGTCATGTACTTACTGTGAGAGCAATTGTGAATGTTAGCTCACCCAAGAAATCGTTTATCATTCTAAGTACAGAACAGCCCTGCAAAATATATTAAACTAAAAATGAAAAACTGTAAACTTTCTACAAAATTTGAAAACGATAAATTGATGAAATAACCTACAATTTGCATGAGCATAACGTTTAGTTAGTGAAAATTGTAAAACATGTTTGGAAATATCAAGTACCTTTGAGTAGACAATAGTCGAGAAATAACCCTCCGGATGTACTAGAGGATGGGATGTAGAACGAGAATCGGACGAGAGTGCTTCTTGTAGATCGTCAAGTATAAACATTTCATCCTGTAAATGAAAACGCCGGAATAAAGCTGTTTATAATCCATCTTAAACACAGACACATACAAACAGAGACAAAGAGAACGTTGAAAAGAGGGGAAGTGTGGGAGGGGTTGTTCCAGGGAAAGGTGGATATAGCATAGAGTTCAAGAGGCACAATTCTTGCCAAACTAACTTTAATTTAAAGAGCCATAATAATCATTGAGATCTACAGAAAACAGTGTACACTGCTAGATGAAAAGCTAGCCCTGGGGGCCACAAAAAACAGCTGCACTGATAAGATCTTATATGACATAGCTTTGATTAGTTGTAAAGAAGATTGCTGGGCTTATGATCCGATACATACTGAGTGCCAAGTGGGTTGGACTCCGTCAACTCCAATGTAAGACACGTAGGTCGCAAATCCCTCGTTCAACCAGATCTCATTCCACCAAGCGCAAGACACCAAGTTTCCAAACCACTAAAATCAATGCAGACTTACAAAGTCCTAGTTTTCATACTTTCACAAAACAGCGTTATCCCCTTTTTCGTGTTGGCACGTTTTTTGGCGTTAGTTGTGTGCTGTACCATTACCTTGAGGAAGCCTTGTTGAATAACAGGCGAAACGTCGGTGAATAAAGTTACGTTTTATCTTTGCCAGAAGAACAGATTATTAAGATTATTAAGTTGTATGCCTGGCAGCAACAAAAACATTATATTTCACAAAACATCTCTTTAATAAAAACACAAGTATAATAAATGTGGGAGTCAAACGCATTGGGGAAACAATGGCAGTATCAAACGGGACATAAACCCCCCCAAAGACTTGTCGGTTTGTGTTTTCCTACATTACCAAAATGTGGTTTAATTTTTATTGAACTTAATTTGCTATTTAAGCTTTTTTCGTATTCTGCTTGTGTGAGGCTACGTTGCAAGTTCTGAACACCTTTACTCGCTTAAATCCTTCAAAATTCTTTTTCCCTACGAATTGTTCGGGCTTTCCACGCATATTAGTTAATGACTGGCAAAAGTACTCCAATTAAAAAAGGTATGTAAATATACACTGGCGCCACCTGGTGAGCGAGCTCGTGGGCGATCACTGACGTCACAGAGTACTTGCTACGGACTGTGGTGACGTTATCCTCGACAAGCAGTAAACTTTCTCTGTAAAGCACCAAGCCCCAGTTTTCCATTGCACCAGCAGCAAAATTAGGATCCGAAAGTTGATCTGACAAACAAAATTTCAACTTGCTCTAATCTAGTGTACTTTACCACCTTGAAGGCAATGCAATACCCTTGTAAAACAAACCCCGTTGTCATTTCCAAGGCAACTTCAAATTCAATTCAAAGAAACGAGAAAAATACATAGTTTATACATGTTTATGTCCAAAGTTGTACCGGATTTTGGCCAGGTGTACGGAATTTTGTAAACTTTAGCGAGGTGGTCCAGTATAGCCGGGGTGGCCCACGCCGAGTAAACTCCTTCCCCGTTGTCAATCGCTTCTTTCCTCGCGTATATTCTGGTCTACACACAGTTGTGAACCAAACTGTACGCTGTTTACGTGGATTTAATGTAGGTCTTAATCAAAAAAGATGTTCATTATTGGTAGCACTGATCATACACATGTGTTATTCAAGTTCCTATACAGTCAAGGGAAACATTGATAATCTTTAATCTGCCATAAGAATATTACTTGAAATGTATATTGCGGCCACAATTAAATCTACAAGGTGGTTGTTGCATGAGCTGTATATATGTTACTGGCGATTAACAAATTTCCTGTGTCAAGTACCTGAGTTCCATTCGGTGTAGCGCCCGATTCGAATGTAAAGTCGGCCACCACGAATGCGAGCAAGTAGGTTGGCATTATATTTGTGGTGTCGAACGCGGTGGCATTCCATGATTGTTCTTTGAATGTTTCCGGCTGTTAAAAAACAAGAAGCAAACTTCGTTAAAGCAAAAAAAAGCTTCACACATTGAAACAGATAGCGCCCAAACAAAATAGACGGGACATGCGGGCAAAGTATCCCCATCTTACATAACTTGCTGCTTGGGCTGCAAGCTTCTATCAATTAACTTGCATTAGTCCATAAACTACCTCATATCTCAGCACGGGCATATTGGAAATGGCGACATAGCCGTCATCCACTCGGTTACGCAGCGTGATGTCGAAAGTTGCTTTCATCGCTGGTTCGTCGAATGAGGGGAAGGCATGTCTTGCGCCTGTTTTTGCCATCTGGCTTACCGCGATTATTCTGTGTATGTGAATACAAGAAAATCTTTCGTGTTCTTGTTTGATTTGCATGTTTATGTTTTTTCTATCTTGCCTTCTAGTGGTTTTGCTAGAGTATGTGAAGGTTGCTGATTTTTTTCTTATTTTAGGCTTATTTAAGCTATAGGCCGACTTCATTGTTTGGCGAAGCAACTAATGTACACTTATTGTTGAGTCAAAAAAAGTAAACGATGATTTTTTTGTGATATTAAAGTGAATTCTGAGTTTCTCCGTAATTAGTAAAATATAAAGGAAATAACCTTTCATTAACGCAAACGAGCGCAGGGTTTTATATGATTTAAAGTTCCATTTATATGTGGTAACTTTACTGAGTATTTTATGAGCATTCCAAATTGTCTTATACCTCAGTTCGCCATTCTCGTTGGTGTAAGTGCTTCTGTAGAGTCCTTCCGAACCACTGCCGAGAATTCCTTCGTAAGCAGGGGCACTAAATATGTATTTTTTTCCTTCTACACACGATGAAGCGGTTTGAACAACAAGATACTGGTTCGGTCGGTGGAAAAACCAATCAACGATAGTAACAGACAAGCCGGTGTCATCGTCTGTGATCGCAAATTCAGCTGTATATTCGATTTCACTGCAAACATAACACTCTTTGAAAAACTGAAGTATACATAAAATGGATATATTTCAACAAAGGACAAATTTTGATTTAAATTATTGGTATAAACAACATGATATGCTGCTTTGTCCATGTTTCTGTGAAACAAAAAAGAACAACAAAGTGTTTTTAAGCCTAACGTTTATCTAATCCGATATGCTTTACCATACAGCAATGATTTTTAGAAAAAATTGACACGGTCTTAAATTAACACTCTCTATATTTATATTCCACAGTTACAAATTACTGACACAAGGTATACCAGAGAGTTTTATATCTAGTCAGTGACGCTCAAATGCATGAAAATGGTTAGAACTTGCTGCGTGTAGTTGATTAGTGACTGGTGTTTATTTACTATCATGTATTAACATAATTTCATATCCATTTCTCGAACTTGTCTCAAAAATCTTTCGAAACGTGCACTTACAAGGAGTGCAAAATGAGGTAGTCAGTTGCTTTGTCACAGCGATATCGAACAGACGAAAATCCGTAGAACATGTTGGTTTCAGGAGTCGGAAACTCGTCGAAAACTGGCCGAAGATCGACCCAGTAATGTTCTGGAATTAGGTCTAAGGGCAGACGCTCGTTGTCCCATATTCCCGGAGCCTGCGACGCAACATTTATTGAGTTGACGTAACCAAGCAACTTTGTGTTGATCAATAATATTGTCATACAAAAATATTTTTGTGTCCTTTTTCCGGCCGGTGATTTCGATGCAGAAACGATCAGCTATTATTGGCAAGGAAATAAAAATTCCTACAAATGTCGTGTCAGCGCCTCCGGTTGCAACGATTGCGAACAATTTTAACCAGTTTTGCGAGCCTGCTGTTATCTTAATTCGACCCCTCCTACGCTTGCGCATTCCCTTGGTTGGGTGAAAGCAGATTAGCTTAAACGTACTTTGCCCAACGGAATCATTGGGTCCCCGACCTCGCTGTTCCATTCTTTTATGAGTTGAGCGGATTGCAATGACGCCTATTAAATCACGTTGACGGTTGTAACGATTCTAGTTTATAATTTTGAGTTCAAGTTACGACTTGTGCATCGTAAATGTCTAGATTTTAAAGCACGATTTGTCGCTGCCAGCGTAATCAAACAAAAGATTGCAACACTAAATGGTGTTACGCCAGCGCCAGGGAATCGCAAATCTATAAAAGATATTCTTGAAATCTCAAAATCCACGTTTCGCGCAACCAATAGGTCTTAGAATGATTTTCATGTGATTTCGAATGATTTTCATTTCCTAACAGGTGTTTTACTTGAACTGGAACTTATTGATTCATGAAGTTTTTTCTTTTTTATATTTTTTTAATGTCCCCATGCACAAAACAAACAAGCTTACAAAAATAACGTGGATATTTAGGTATACCATTGTTGTCGTGTCAGGTGCAGCAAACGTTGTGGTTTTCACTGGTGCCGTAGTGGTCGTTGTGTCAGGGCTTGCAACATTTGTGCAAGTAGGACGGGCCACCAAGCCAATGATAAGACCTGTGATAAAAAAAATGACAACAAGTTTTGTCCGAAACTTATTTCAAGCAAATGACTTTCCACTTTCTGATTAGCACAAATTTTAACTCGTTTAGATGTTGGTTTGACGTCACATTGTCATATATGTAAAAAGAACTAAATACGTATATCTTACGAGACTGTACCACCGGAGCTGTAAGTACACTTACCTTCGGCCACCAAGATGAGCACGATTACGATACCGAAAATGGCAGCGGAAAATTGACTGATGTAAAACCCCTTCTTGACAGTTTCCCCATCGACTATTTTCATCGACTCACCCATGTTGAATAAAACTACAAATCACTGCACACAAAAAAACAATTTAATTTGACAAAAATATGCATGACTGAGCCAGTATTGCATCGCTGACTGTTGAATAGGTAGAATTTACGATTCCTTTTCCGCCTAAAATGCACATTGGCAAAATATTTTAAAACATCTATTTAATTTCATTCAATGCTCCTACCGATAAAAGAGACAATCTTCACAAGCTTTTTCGCTACAGACGTAGAATCTTTTACTTACTCATGCTCTGCATCTTTCAGGAACAAATGGAAAGTCACTGTTGCGTAAAGTTGCTCAATCATGCATATCAACAAAATACAGAGAGGGGATTTTTAAAAATCTTAAGTTTGCAACAGGGTTGCCATTTGGCCGTCTTCACGGCCAAATTCCAGAAATTTGGCCGTTTGAAAATCGGCCTGGCCGCGAAAAAATCGTTTGGCCGTAAGGCAGATATTTGGCCGAATTTGGCCGAATTTCACTTGGTACTATATAAATCCACAAAAGGCATTGCTGGTTTCAGGTTATCAATAGATTTGTGGACGATTGTGTTGTCATAAATATGTCTCAAAAAAATTGTTACGTCATAAACTAATCTTGACTGAGTTGGCAAAGAATTATGCTGCAATCGTAATGTTTTAGCAACATAACCGGTTTTGAAACCACTGATAAGCATAGATAACAGTGTTTTAAACATACAATTTACGAATTTATTTCCGGCTATATAGTCGTTTCTCAAGGAAATCATCAAACTTATAACGTGATTTGGCCGAATTTTGGCCGTAAGAGAAAAAAAAATTGGCCGTCAAGTGTTTTGACCATCTGGCAGCCCTGGTTTGCAATGTTGTTTCATCTTATTTTTGCCATTGTGTTACAGTTTTTTTGCTCTTATGGTTCATAATTTAAAATGAATTAAGGCTGTAAAACGAAAGGTAGAACAAAATGTCTGATGACAATGTAAGCTACGGCGTTGTTGTTTCTACTGAAGAATGGAAGAAACCAAACGATTTGATGAAAAAACTACGCATTAAAAGGAGGAAAAACGTTTCATCCCGCAGTGTGTCTTTATCACAGCCTCACGGAAACGTGCCAAGAATTGATGACAGAGCATTGGTATATAAATTTTTTTACCTGAACAAAATTTTCATGGTCAATAGGTCGAATGTAATTATAGATATAGCCAACATAAAAATGGTCATCGCAAATTAATTTTTTTAGCAGAAACCAAGAATAAATCCGTTTGCCAAGAAACGTTCAAATTCAGAAACAAATCATGGGGGAAAGCGAAGAATTCTTTCTGTTAGTGATTCTCTGTCGGCTCCACCTGAAGCCACAATTGTATCAAACATCTCGGACATTTATAATGACAAGTAATATTTGTACCTCACCCAGTGTTGTATCAGATGATACCATATTTTTTAATCCATACTATACAAGTTGTATGTTTCGAATAATAACAAGCTTTTGTCAGTTTACCCTTGTTTATGTAGTTCATCTCAATCAGTGTTTGACATTGGTAATGCAAGTCCAGAGGGGAACAAGGAACTGTCAAACAATGACCTCGGTTTTGTTTATCTGAATGAAGATTCTATACAAGGAATATTTATGGTGAGATTTTTGTATCTATACTATAGAAGCAATGTTGTTGAGATGATGGCTAAAACAGTGTGCACTGTCTGCAGGTCACTGATTTTTACATGATTTGAATCAACTTTTTATATAGGAAACACTGCCAAAATCTGAGCCAACTGTAGATGCTGGTAAAGATACTCTTCCCCCAGATTGGAGCATAAAGACAAAAGCCAGGTAACATGTCTTAATATTAAGTTTATTGTATATAATTAATTTAGTAAAACATACTGATATGTATCACATAATATAAGGTGGGATTCTATATACATAAGTTTGCTATTGACAAATTATGATAATAATAATCGTAATAAACCACTCGTAGGTTTTTATCTCCTTCGACGTTTGCTTGGTGTGCAAGAATGAAAGGTGGAGAAGAGGCACAAGTTGTAAGAAATTCAACTACATTGCAACCAGACAAGGTTTTTGTCTTTGTTTAAATGCTATTTAATTTCTTTTGCACTGTTTGTAAATTTGATGTATGGTATACTTCAGATTGATAACTGCACACAGACCGACCTAAGAATTGAGCTTGGTAAAAACCTTGTCTTCTGGCAACACCCCAGCATTCCATGGTTTAATTTGTTTCCAAGATTTGGTGCTGAGTGCAAATTGACCTCTCTTGGGTCTGGTGAAGCAGTTACTGATGACAGGATCAAGTCAAGCTTGTATGATAGCTGGTAAATACAGTTCAATTTATTTTTAGTCGTTCTGAGGCAAATGCTGTACAAATTTTGTATGACTGTATCATTGTACAGGGCTGCAGCCTTCCGGTCAGTTTACCAACTCCTGCGGCAAAATCTTTGCCCGTATTTCTATGTTTGTTCACAAATGTATACTGCATTGTTCCGAAGCTCAGATGTGTCACAAAGTGGAGTAAGTTAACGTCTGTGGGCATTGCTGCAATTTCTAAAGTAATTCCAAAAATTTTTGAAGGTTAATTGCATTCTAACACCCACCTCACTTGGATTCAGAAACTCTCTTTCTGCTGAAGGTATAACGTTTACAATGCCTCTTAAACAGGCACGAACTATCGCTGAACAAGAATTAAGTGAGGTTGATACCAAAGGTACAGTTGGATGTTTGTGTTTAAGGTCGTTGTAGTTTTTTGTTAAATTGACAATGTAATTATTTTTTGTTAAAGAAGAGATTAAGAATCAAGCCATTAAGTCAAAGTCGCCTATGCAGCAGAGCCCACAGGAATGCTCAGATAAAGAAAACAGAGGTGTGATTATTATTAATGGTGTTTTTTTTTTCAAGTAATGCAGTAGTACCTGAGTTCATAATTTAAGTTTGGACACAGAATCTATGTAAAATCTGGGCATTACTTCCAACATTTGCTTCTAGATTCTTGCGGCCAATCCAAGGAAAAGTGTGTTCAAGAGGAGGTGAGGTTAAGAAAAACTTTTTGCAAATTCCCATAGAAACACCACGCTAACAATTTCAGGAGGATGAAGAAATAAGTTGGAAGACAATTAGTGACGGTCTTAACTTGCGACAGTGCAGAGAAATAGCATCGGCAACACAAAGCGATGGATTGCCTCGTACTGCTGTCCTTGTATCTGGCACCTCCAACACACAAGTATAAACCTATTAGTGTTTTTTATATTACCTGTGTGAGAACCAATCAGAACCCCCTATTGTACCCAATGTACAGCTGGATGAATATTGTAAGTTGTGATCGAATTACAAATTCCATAGAGATTAATAGCAGGATATTGCTGGCAAGGGTAAGAGTAGCAAAGTAATAGTCAGTGGTGCAACATAGAACAAACAATGTTCGCTACTTGCATACGAGCATAACTACATGTGTTCTTGTAAATTCAGGGTATGCGGCACACACCAAGGGCAACAAACAAAAACGAAAGCGCGACCTTGTCCGCAATTTCTTTTACTACTTGTTTTATTTTTTTGCAGCTGTTGTTCAACTACCTCCTTAACTGTCGAAGCAGCATCGCAAACTCAGGGCCTCAGGCAGGTGTCCCACCCACCATAATCTCTCCACACGCTTTCATGGGTTCCACTATGAAGAAACTGGATTATAAAGCAGGGATTGCAAGGGTATGATAACTAGGGCCTAAAACAAATGTCACATTGCATTTTTGGGTGCTCATTTTGTTCAACTGTTTGCAGACGACTTCAGACGTGCCACGTCTTTCTGCTCCAACATCAATGAAACACAACTTCAGTTTGGACGTTTCTGGGCCTCTCCTACCCCACCACGTGTTCGGAATTATGTCCCTTTTGAACCGAAGCCAAACACCTAGCGAATACACTGCTGCATTGAGCACTAGGGCGTACACCATACCGTTTAACGCACCGTGCATGAAAACGACTGACGTCACCAACGATGACGTCAGTGATTGTGGATTGTCAAAAGAGTGTTGCGAGTGGCTGCGCGCCTGTGATGGTTGCGTCACAATGCGCCAGGTCACAGCGAGAAACCGAAAATTTACTTGGAGTTCGTAAACTTTTTTTCCATTCTTGTGGTTTTATGGAGTTTATTTGTATTCTTCCTCATTCTGATTGCGATAATTGATATTAGAAACAAATATACGTTTGAAATGCTATAGTCGATGACATGTTACGTTGGAGTTTGTGTGGAAAGTTTGTCAATGCACAACATTTTTCAAGTTGAAGTATTACCATACAAGACAGGATCGCCCCACTGCGCAGGCCCTTGAACCTGGTTAGCCCCTTATTTTAGACGAAAGTGAGTAAAATTAGATTTTTTTCTTTTTAAACGAAAGGCTGCAGCGACCATGTAATACTGTCAATCATGGCTTGGGAATTCCCCTACTTTCAAGAGCAGCAGCAGCTCCTTGCACTTGACTTGCAATTCTGCTTTGTAGTTGTGACATTCCAGACAAAACAATGACTTTAGAAGCGATAAAGTACGAATGCGGAAATCTACGGATCTTGGACCAGCTTCTTTTACCTCATAGCACTGCATATATTGATGTGCGTTGCATCGAAGATGGCTGGAAAGTAATAAAGACTATGCAGGTAAAGAGTGAAAGTTTCCCTACGGCACAGTGGCAAGTTTTGATTTTCTTGGACAAGTTGTATCAAGAACTGATGTTAAGAACTTGATTCATGTCGAAATGTATATAATTATATACAAATAATTGAACATTTTAACGTTTTGAAGGTCAGAGGGGCACCTGCCATTGCAATTGTGGGGTGTTTAAGTCTTGCTGTTGAATTGAGGAGGAAAGAGTTTGAAACCTTTGAGGAATTAAATCAATTTACTAAAAAGAGTCTTGATTATTTGGTTACAGCTCGGCCAACAGCTGTTAATATGTCGAAATCAGCTAAGGAGATTTGTAGTTTATTGGACTCCATGGAATCTAAAGAAGTTGATGAAGTGAAGACAGTGTAAGTTTTGAATAGTTTCATATATCAAAACAGGCTTTTTGCATGGTGTGTCATGTTTGTGTTTCTTGATTGCTCCAATTAATGATATGAACATTGGTTTGAACATTACTTATTTTTATAGAATACTTTACCATATTGAAAAAATGTTGGACGATGATATCAATGATAACAAATGTCTTAGCAACCATGCGGCTAAACATATCCAGTCAAATTGTAGTGAAGCCAAATCTGGATACACAATCCTCACCCACTGCAATACAGGATCACTAGCAACAGCAGGATATGGCACTGCTTTAGGTTTGTGCATGGTAAAGTGGTTTTGTGCAATTATTTTTACTTCAAATCTTTGTGTGAAAAGTTTTAAATTATTTCTGCTGCAAAACATTTGCAATTATTTCAAAAATGCACATTTACAAGAGGTTTTTCTTTTTAGCCAAAACCTTTGTTGTTACTTCAGGGGTTGTCAGATCTTTGCACAATCAAGGGGTTCTTGAGCATGTTTACTGCACAGAGACAAGGCCTTACAATCAGGGGGCAAGGCTTACAGCCTATGAGCTTGTGCATGATGGTTTACCTGCAACACTCATTGCTGACAGCATGGTGGGAGTATTGATGAGAACCAGAAAGATCTCAGGTAAGAGAAAATATATATTTTTTCTAATGGGAGGGAGTGTGTGTAAAATTTTTAAACATGGTTTCGATCAGAGAAGACAGTCAATGTTGAAGTAGATGAGATTTTAGCTGTAGTATTTTCCCTGATTGTTATTGCAGTAAAGATTAGGACTTAACTATGGTTTCCTCGAAAATGTATTGCTTTTTTGCTTTAAAAGTTGCACCTGTTTTGTATTCAAAATATAGAAGCGGCGCCATAACTATTTATTTTGTTGTGTTGGAAAATATTCATTAGCGGTTGTTGTTGGAGCTGATCGTGTGTCCGTAAACGGGGATGTTGCAAACAAGATTGGAACTTACCAGGTCGCTGTGCTCGCAAAGCACCACAATGTTCCATTTTATGTCGCTGCTCCCCTCACTTGCCACGATGACTTGATAAAGCATGGCGATGACATCACAATTGAAGAGCGTCCGCCCGACGAGTTGACTACCATTGCCGGGGTTAGAATAGCAGCCAAAGGTAGGGTTCTTTTAACAGAGTTTATTGCTTCGTTAGTATTGCAGATAATGTCGATATTATGGTTATAGCGATATATATGTACTAACTGTATGTTCAAAAAGGAATGCTGCGTCGTGGGTTTTCGTGTAGCAATTATTCTTGCCTTGCTATCGCGACATCAGTATTGCCATATATATTCGCCTTTCTATTTTCCATGAACAATGAATAACCGCGTAGCTGGTGGTGGCCCCGATTCCGAAAACGAAATGTTCCCAATCGGTGTTTTATTTAATAATCTCTCATAATTGCAAATGATAAACAAGCAAGTAGTTGTTTGCTCATTCGTTGGTTTAAAAGTCGGTGCTTTGGTTAAAACCTTCAATATTAGTTAAAGCAACTGCGTTTTGACACAAGGTTATTTATATTGTACTTTAGTTAAAACCTTTTACTTAACTTTAGCTATCCCTTCCCCCGCACAGAAAACTAAATTGTTTGCTCAGGCATAAATTGTTGGAACCCAGCGTTTGACGTCACACCAGCTGAACTCATCACAGGGGGAATTGTGACCGAAAAGGGAATCTACGACCCTTGCGATATCAAAACATTAAAGGATGATCAGAAAATCGACTCCACCTAAGCCGACCCTATACTTTGCTCCTCGGAATTACTAATTACTTTTTATTCGCTTGCTGCTCAACAATTGTGGAAGTTTCAGCGAGTGGAAAGTGCGGCAGTAATACACGCTTTCGACTGTCACATGTGAATATATTTATTGTAGCATTTCATCCGTGGTGGCGGCAGTAATACACGCTGATACAGTAATAACTCCCGTAGAACCACTGGAGTATGTTGGAGTGACTGTTACACTCCGCTGAATAATATCACTGTACACGAACAGTATACATGTAATTATATGTGTGGCTATGATATCGGCAAAGCCGATAAAACTAAGAAAAATGCTAGTAACGTTTGCACAAGAATAGCCACGTGAACAGTGCCGAGAAAAATATCCTATAACATCGTCTTGGGGTATTTCGTTCAATTAAAATGTCAAGAAGAAGCATTATGGCTGGGGAAAATGTCACGGCTTGATCTTTCCAATCCGAGGCTATGTAAGTTGTAGCAACGATAACTTTGGGAAGTACAGCAATGGGAGCCGTTTTTCACATTGTGACACGACAAACAATGTCTTTGTTATGTCTCAATTAAAAGCGAGTAAGCACGATTAACATTGAAAACTAACTATGGAAGGTTACGTAAACAGATGAATTTAGTGATAATAAAGAAATGAGAACAAGAAGACTACGACAAGAAAATATACCGACGAAGATCCTGGCTCGAAGGTGTTTAAGGGAATCAGAAGGTGTAAAATTCAACTTATTTCGTCAAGTTGACGTTTACACCTTCTGCGGTGGTTCCCCTAAACAAAGCACGTGTGTTGGTGGAAATATGATTCACAACGACATGTCGTGCGTTCCACTGTTTGGACAGAATATATTTAAGCAATAGAGCCAATAATGGTCCCATCCGATGGCACTCGAATAATTTTTTTGGTTCAACAAATGTGCTTTGAGAAAAGAACGAAACCGCATCCCATTTATTTGAAACGTTGGAGCGGATGGCTGGAAAATTACTTTTGCGTTAATTGAACAAAGCACCAAACAAACGAAATGGATTCACTGCCAAGTTATGAACTAAACAAACTTTCCAACATTTTAGCCGTTTCCACATGCTACAAACACCGAACGCACAACTTACCTACGATAGCAGTTACCAGTGACACAAATCAATTTAGTCTACCGTAAGCAGCACTAACCAAAAACAAAATCTTAAGCTACGACGCGACACTGAAAGGAAAGTGTGATGTTTTATACTGTAGGTTGAAAGTGCTTACTGGGAACAGGAAAAAAACCTTATAAAGCACGCGTTTTTTCGAATAGATTTGAGAATTGTGTCACGCAAGAAGGGTTCACTTTGTTGCGGGTGAATTTCATTTCATAATAAGATGTAAAGCAGGGCTTCCCAAATTAGAGTTCACACGTTATGTTAAATGGATTAAAATATCACACAAAATACAACGTTTGGTTGTACTATATTATTAGGTGCGATATATCCTGGGAATTTTACACTCGTTTCACAACTGTTAGCGGTTGTCATAACATATCTGAATATTACTGTCAGATATCGCGTAAAATTTCAACCTGGTGAAAGTTTGGAAAGCCCTGATGCAAATGCTCATGCGTGATATTGCTTAAGTTAATTTGCTACAAGCTGTGGAACCCCGGGTGGAGAATTGTGGCCTGTATATCTCAATGTAAAAACAAGCACTAAGCAGCATAAATTATTTCGCTACAAGCTAGACTTTCGTTCCCTATTAAAGTCGTATTGGTGAACACCGATTGCATTCAGACCAGTCTCTGTTTCCGATGACTTGAAGAAGGAACGAACAGGGTCATTCGACCGGGATCTCGTCTGCGTATTTCCGCGGACAAGCGAACGAAGACGCCGAGGTACGTCATGTGGAGGTTGGTGAGTTCATCATTGTTACAAGCTCCTTCTCGGCTTTGGCAATCTCGTATGCGACCTTGATAATGCTCTCAGCCATCTTAAGAAAAAAAACACGTCATGTGGTCACAAGATACATAAAAATATACGAAATACACACAGAGCAACATTTAATAAATATTTGTCTGCCATAAAAAATTAAAAAGCGTCAGCATGTAAACAGGTTATTGGCCACAGTGCGTAATTAGTCTTCGGTGTTCAAATGCTCCATTTTATCCTAAATGGTTTTGTTTCGAATGGAAACAAACATTACATAGTGCCTATATAACTAAACTATACCTGTTTGGGATTGATGCTGCTTGATTGCTCTGCTACCTCCTTGCATCTGTTCTTTAAACCCACAGCTCCGTTCCGTAACTTGCTTATCACTCCCTGGAGTTTTTGATCAAGGAGTTCCTGTCAATGTAAGAATTTTGAGGCGAAACTTTTGCTGAAAAATCAAACTCAAGTAACAATAGAAAAGGATTTTTTTGTTAAGGATTTTTTTTTTCGTTCGAATTGTGTTGCTTTGCAAACGAAAGTTGGCTATTACATAGCCTAAATTACTGTAAGAAGGTACTTGTTTTGAATACTAAATATACGTGGTAAATGTCCGAAGAAAATTTGAAAAGTCAGAAATTTTTACTGCCATTTCGGAAATTTGTCAGAATTTTTTTAATGAAATAAAAAACCCAAGTTCGAACAGACTTTAGGTTACCTCTGGAAACAACGCGATGATTTCTTGCACGGCGGTGAGAATATTTTCGGCGCAGTTTGAGAAGCTCTCAATTTTTCCTTTTTGAGCTGCTTGAAGGAGCTGTTGAATTATGCGAGTGACCTGAAATGAAGGAAATTCATTGTGTCAAGCAAAGGACACAAATATGTTGTTTCAATGCTAGTATTGCGCCATAGTCGGGGGCTGTGTTGACGAAATGCACACAAACGTCTGTGTTTACTGTGACACTGTTTAAACAAGGGCAAGTTAGTTACAAAAGCGTCGTTAAAGCCAATTACATGATCAAGTTCACAACAAAGTTGGTGCGGTTGTTATTTAACGGAAATAGAAAATGTCACTTATTCTTTATTGAAACTAAAATTAAACTCCACAATTTAAGGAGTATCTTAAATATCATTGTTTGGATAACATTAGATCACACTAATCGTCATCAAATCAAATAATGATGCAAAATCAAATAAATCAATGAAGAAACAAGCTTAAGTTCAATGTCAGCTGAAGTGTTGATTGATAAATCAATTACTTCCTATAAGCAACTTCAGCTGACCAGAATATGTAGTTTTACATCAAATTTCTACCGTTTCAGTTTTTTTGATCACATCCTCAGATTTTGGTAGAGATCCGGGTTCGGAAGACTTGTCCTGACCATCAGGAGATGGATCTTTAACCTCAGCTTCTGTAGGATTAGGAGAGGCCGCCAATGCTGGGGATGTTTCTCGGTTGTTATTTTTGTTGGTATTGGCAGGTTCGACTGTGTTTAAATTCTTTCCAGCACTGTTGGAAAGTTAACAGAGGTATGAAACTAAAGGTTTGCAAAACTTGTGCTTTGATGCTGAAGTAACTGCATTGGGTGATTAACACGGTTGTGAATTCATACAGTCCTACGATAACACAATGATCCTTTCTAGGACTATTGTCATTACTACACAATAGAAAATACCATGAAAGTTAAGTTAAAACATGTGCAAAAAGCCACATTTTAAGTTAAAACATTGGTCAAAAGTTGACAAAAACTTGCAGACCTCTTGTCTCCCTCAGTTGGGCCAACACTTCCACTTCTGGCCCCGGCAGGATCTGTGGTGTTGTTGTCATAATCGCTCCCAACACTGTTATGAGGACTGGGGTCTCGAAGATGTGGAGCTTTTCTTAGTTTGTCTCCCTATAGCAAACATTAAATAGGTTAAATTAGAGCAGTGTTTCCTAAATTTATTGTCTGCAGGACCCAGCAACGAAATTTAAGTTGATCCCACAAAACCCCTGGGTCATTTCCAGCAGTTTTTGTCCAAACCAAGATAGTAGTTCATATAACCGCTGGCTCTGTGGAACCTAGTTTAGGAATCATCTGATGGAATGTTTAAAATTGCATTCAACAAAATAAGTGGTGCTTACTAAAAAACATTGTAGAGTTTACAGTATCATTATTAAACTGAATTTAAACTTTTCAGCTAAATAGTTGCCATATCTACTACAGTGAAAAAAAGTTTAATAGGGGCACAATTCTTTTATCCAACATACACTTCCTGTCTCAAAAGGTTCCTTGTCACCCACTGGCAGTTCTGTCTCGGGGGGAGTTCCATGGATAGTTCGGGGCCGCTGACTGTCAGCAGATGCCAGTGAAGACTGACTGCCACCTGCAAACATAGTTCAAAGGTTTTTGAAATCATTAGGATTGGTGCCGTGTCACTGTCATGACTCTAAAGCTGATAATTCCAACAAAAAGTATGTGGGCATTTCCTGCACTGTCATTTGTTTATATAAACTGCTTGCCCAAAAATGGTATTATTCACCCATAAAGTACTTACACACACTAGGTTGTATGTGATACTGCAGTGGTTCTTAACCAAAGGGAAATTATAGGGTTGTAGGTGGGTAATCAGTCGGTCACAGATTGTACAAAAGTAATAGTAAAGGAAATATTATGTTTTGTATTCACTGTACGAAATAAAGATTCAGTTTAAACTGAAAGTGGGAAATGAGATAAAAAAGGTTAAGAACCATTGTGATACTGAATGGTCTTAGCAAAACAATACCCTACTGAAAGTGTACAAACCTGACTCATTGGGATTACAAACAGAAGTAGGCCTCAACACCCCACTGTTGTCACCCTTAGGACTATGAGATTGTCCGCTTGGTACAGAGGGAGGTTTTCCAGCAAACGGAACAGCCGGGGGCTTGAATGCTGATGGGAAGTTTTGTTGTTTCTTGGTCAACTCATGGTTTTGCTTTGCAAGGTTGGTAACCTTGAAATAGTTCACAAGTAAAAACTAGTTACAAGAAAAATCAATTATATTTTCTAAACGGACGCTTCTACATAAGCAAATGCAACACATTGTCCACAGACAAGCAAAAGTCATGTTAAATTATATTAGAAAAGATGAAATTGTGAAAGGACGTTACAAACAACTTGCCAAAAACGAATGTCAGTCTGTTACATACTTTATTGGAAAGATTCTTGTTTTGTTCTGTAAGTTTGGTGATCTCCTTTTGGGCATCCTCTAACTTTTGTTTCAGTGCAAGAAACTTGTTCAATCCAATAGCTGGCTCTGGTAAATGTATGACAAAACTTTCAACAACAAGCTAATCAGTTGCCACAAAACAACAAAGTACTTGACACCAGCACATTGACCCACTAAATGATTTAAAGTCATAAAATGTCATTAAAGAACAACATACTTGCAGAGTCTTCAATGGATTGGTAATCCAAGTTGCCATCTGGTGGCAAATCATAAATTGGTTCCTCATTGGCTGGTGATTGCACTGGTATTTGTGGTAAGCATGTGCCATCTGAGCAACAGGGTTTAATTTAGGGTTTGGGTAAACTGTATTATTGACAGAACAGAATGTATCCTAACACTTTCGATATGGCCTTTTAAATGAAAGTCAATGTGAACAATTGTAACACATACATAGTATCATTATAGCATACATCACAGGCCATTTTTCCTGAAAACCGTGGAACGTAGTGTCATAAAAGTCTGATATGATGACACACGATTCCTTGCATGTTTCAGGTTGTAAAGGTTGAATGTAACATTGTTTAGGGGCCATAGGGGCCATGTAATTACACATGAAAACATGATCATCTGTGCTTGCTCACCAGACATGGATTGCCGCCTGATAATGTCATGCAGAATATCTGTCACCAGAATGTGGAATTCGGGGAGACTGAATCTTGCCAGTTTTTGTCTTCCTTGGTTCCTGCAAATACCAGAAAAAGCATTTTACACAAAAGCACCTGCACATAAGATGTTCCAGTACATTTTAAAGATATTAATTTAAAGGGGAATGTACATTACAACTGAACTAACTTAGTTTAAGGTCAGTTTTATTCTGTAATATTTGTAACACAGTATAGTTATCATGATCTGTCCTAGTTTAATGCAAAACAATATACAGGATAAAGCGACATGCCAACTATCAAGTTACATAGTTTCACAAAGTGTTCTAACATGTGACAGATGTTTCAATTAAGCAGCTTCTGAAATATGTATGGACCCATACGATCGTAAACATTACTGTCATTAAATCACATATGCCATCTAATCGGCAAGGGCTATTTCAGCAATGACAGTTGTATTACATTAAAGACATATATAGGAGGTACAGATTGTGGCAAACAAATATTAAAGCAATGTATATGTGGTTTGCCTTGTGGTTGAGTACTCTGGATTAACAGGGAGAAAGGGTACGGCTACATGATCTGCTGTAGGAGCAATCTTTCCAGCAGCCACTTGTCGCAACTCCTGCCAGACAAGTTCAGTCTCCCTTCGATCAATCTCATCATAAACATCCATTGCAAGTTCCTCAAATATCTGGTTGCTCAGCTGCACGCAAACAATTATTACCTCTTAAGGGGGATTGAAACAGTGACTTCTACGTCACAGGAAAGCATGGTTTGAACCAGACTCATGCCCAAATGTCAGTGTCCATGTTTATCGAATATTTTATCACACTGGGTGTTTGAATCAGACAATGCCACACACTCACAGATGGAAAATACAGCAAGAAAAGACTACACACATAGCAATATAACTTATGTATAACATACAGCTTGGAGGCGTTTTCTTCCATCCAGACCAACTCCATTATCTCTTGATTTTGGAATCGCAAAGTGTTTGGGTGTTTTGTGGTCTGAAAAATTGCACATTTCTTTCATATAACCTCAGTCAGTTCAAAAAAGTTTTAATCCCACCTGGTTTTATGTGCCACACAAAGTTGGACAGTCTGTCAGATAATTCATATTGTAGTTCAACTATTCTGTCTGCAAGGTCAGTGTGGCCTTCAGCTCTTGCCAGATCTTCAGGTGTCTGTTGGTTGGAGTCTAGACCAGCAGGATCAGCACCGTAAGTCACCAAGAGTTCGACTTGTAGAGCTTGGCCAGCTTTAGCGGCTACGTGTAATGGCGTGTTACCACGCTCCTGTATGTCAACATATTGTTCTTGTTTAATCAAAGACATACTTCTGAGTGGGTTGACAAAGATTGTAAATAGATGGTTTAAGTTTAATCTATATACTTTAAACAAGAATGTATGGACTTATAATATGATATATGTGACGGGTTGCACTGAACACAATATACCTTGCAAATGTATTAAAACTCATTACATATTATTTATATACATATGCTGAAAAAGATGGCAAAGAAAGGATGTTTATTATAACCAAAAGGTCATAAGTAAATAACCTCATTGATAATGCATATGATGCAGTACTTGGTATTCATGCTTATACTTACATTGTGATAGAAATTGGCTTGAGCACCAAGTGAAAGCAGTCTGAGGCTTGTGTCAAGGTTAGCAGTACGTACACTTGAGTGAAGTTGTTTACCGAGATCCTCATCATCTCGTCGTGGGGGGCGATGCACAAATGCAAGTTGCTCATATTTGGCCTTGATGAACTCACTTTTGATGGTGCTGAAATACAATTGTCCAACCTCACAAACAAATGTATAAAGGTGATATAAAGCTCATAAAATCAATAAATATCATGCACATTAAAGATGGTGACTTTCATTGATGACATCACAAAATATAAACTTACTGGACTGGATCTGTAGCATTGGGTTTTCGTTTTCCACTGCGACCTTGTGCTGGATCTAACAGAGAATGTTCCCAAATGGAATTAGCCCCAAGCATGGCAAGAGTGTGAACCATATTTGACTGGTTCTGATGCCACACACTTTTGTGTATGTGTTTGACCTAAACAACCGACATGGTCAATTTTATTACATCAAAGTATGCTTTTGCAGATTAAAAAGAAGAAAAGTCCACTGCAACATTTGTTAAAATCATGTTGTTACCGGACGAGATGGTAACTTTGTATACAGTTAAAACTAGGGATGCACCGGTTCAGATTTGCCGAATTTATTCATTTGGAGTTTATTCGGGTGAATCTAAGGTTTCTACAAGTATTTGGTTTTGGCCATTTACTGAATGGATTGGTGGTATGCAGAGTTCAGATGTGTTAGAATCATTATTCAAACAGTACGAAACAACATGATGATGGGAGTAGATCCCATTCAGTATATATATACGTATGTTTTGTTAAAATTTATTGTATTAGATACCAAACATAGTTTTGTGTTATTCAGCAACTTTTGCCAAATATTTGGTTTTCACTGAACAGAAAAAAACGTTGTTTCAGTGCATCACTAGTAAAAAACAAAACATGTATATATACATATTTGCATACCTGAGACACATGGCGACCTAGATTGCGATGTAAGCCTGCACACTCACTGCACATGTAAACACCACGATTTACAGATGACCAGCATGGATCTGCACATAACACAGGTTTCAGTATTTACAAGTGCCTGTGTTATAATATTAACTGCATGGCTCAGTGATTTTTACCACAATGGAAAGTTTGTAATTTGCACAGGGATTTTTTATATGTCATTAATTTGTTTTTTTTCTGTTTTAATTGCTAATAAAAATGTGGCATTAATTGCAGTCTGAAGGTTGTATTACATACTTTGGCACTGTATGATATTTGTATTTATGAATAGTCTGTGAGACCACTATTTGATCTCACTGAAAGTCAGTGATTTCCTTAATTCATGGTTCCGACTTCGCGTCATGATGGGTTTGACAGCACAATGCTGCAGGTTAAGATTGGCTGAAAATGCATTGGTTTAGATAGGAGTTCACAAATTAAAAGTTATGTTTTGTTGAAGAACTCCTATCCAAACCAATGCATTTTCAGCCAATTATCACCTGCAGCATTGTGACATCAGACCCTTTGGTGACATGAAGTCAGAACCATGAATAAAAAAAGTTAATACGCACAACAACCTACAACACCACTTTGCTACTGCCTACAAGGTGTAATAGCCGACATCAGCAATAAAGTCATGAGAAAGTCAAACATTTAGCTAATTAAACTGGAAACCAACTATAAACAAGTAATTATATAAATAACAGATATACCTTGGGCACCACAATCAGCACACAGATCAACAGGAGACCGGAACTTAGGCTTTGACATGGTCGCCCAAGTCTAAAATGCTTGTTCACACCATTGACATACACACATAAGACGAATGTTATCAATATAATAATATCTAGTAGAAATAAAATGTTTTTAGTGAATTTGTTCTGTAGCTGGGTTTATTGTTTACATGTCCGGTCCTGTGATGTTTAACTATTTTAGTCAAAGAAACCTTTAAATTTACAACATTAATAAAATTTTTTTGCCATTCTTGATTGCAAAGATATGCTTGTAAGTAGCATAGCCATGTATATTTGTATACTATTTTGCTCTTATTAAAAGGAAACATCACTTTTAAACAAAACACCTTCTTTCATAAAACTCAATAATCTTCTGCCAATATTCTGCTCTAATCCAATGAGACCTGGTGAATAGTGTACTGATCTCTGTGGGAACCATTATTGGGCAAAAGACAAAGTACCTTATTTTTTGTCTCATCGCATTAAAAAATAATATTGTGTTGTTTTGCAAAGTAACACAAATGGGGAACGTTTTAAATAAATGAGATGATGTAATAGTTCTGGCAAAGATGCCGTTTTTTTATGTGCTTTAAGCTGCGTTACCATCGAGTTGGACAAATCATAACCATGCTGAATTTTGATGCCGGAATATTGCATTTATGTCAGAACTCTATCCAAATTTAGGGATATTTCTAGTTTTTATCCAGGATGGTTGACTTTTTTTAAAGATAGTCAATGTAATAATGTCCAGCATCGCGCCATATAACCAATAATCTGTATTTTAAAGCACGTTTGGGATCGAAAACTGAGCAGGCAGGTCCACATAAGCACGTTTCTCAAAAATAAGCAAAAATGCACATACTAAGACACTGCTTGTCAAAACAACGACAAAACCCATTTCATTTTTCTTAAACGGGATATTTGCAGTTTGCAAATCATGCAATGCTTACTTTGCATTTTGGATTCGTTTATTTGGACAACAACTAGTTTATTAATAAAGGACTTCCAAATACCAGTAGCCACAAACGACCACGTTGAACTGTTTTGTGCAAAGTTTTTCCCAATGACGTACGAGTATGTAGAATAAGTACTTCCGATACAACGTAATATTGACAGTAGCGGTAACTATAAGTGCAAAAGTCAACAAAAACCAAGAGTCGACAGTTGGGTCGGGGCAATCACCAACTTTGTTTCGTCTTTGTTTTAATGTACATGTTTACCAGAGTGTGATGTGAATCGTGCCAGAAGCGCATTTTTGAAGTGTTTTTCTGCTTCCTGCCTGAAATTCCTAGAACGGTTGTTTTTTGCCTCTATAAAAGCACGCCACAGCTCAAGAGTAAATCACACTGTAGAGAAACAACACCTTGAAAAAGAAGCTAAGAAGTGGGTAGCTGTAAAAAATTCATTGCAAGAAGCATGATTTGGCTGGTAGCATTTGTAATAATTTCTGTTCCCAACTTTGGTCTGGCTGCTCCAAGGGAAAGTGACTCCGAGACCAGCAGGCTTTCCGTAGAAACTCAGTTGATTTGTCCAAACCGATCTCTTTATGAAGGTATAGAAAATGTTTTGAATATGTTTGAATGGTTTGTAAGGTAAATCTTATATCGTGCATTAAAAGATGAAATAAGTCAACTGAGACAAAATGTACAACGGCTGAACAATGTGCTTTCTGCTATCTATGCAACACCAAGCACTCCCTCCAAGCGTGAGTATAATGTGTATTTAGGAATTTGTCAAACGCAATCAAACAACTGTGTTTCCAACAGAATGCGCTTTGACACAGTTTGTCTTTCCGAGGCATAATCAGCAACAAGACTATATCAGGTACAAGCGTTTTTTTCCCACCCTTAAATCGGGTACTATGTGCTTTTGGTACACTGTCGAGGATTTGTCGTCATTGGTCGCACTTGTGAGTTATCAAACTTCAACAAATGTCAACCACATTCTTATTGAACTTCGGCCACCGTCAATACTGCGGCTTATAGTGGATGGATCACGCGCAGACTTTGACTTTGATCTTCAAACTACAGTCAACGTAAGTTCGGCCTATTTGTTCACGACAGTTCGGCCTATTTGTTTTGTAAGGTAATTTGCGCAGTAGTGTGTATAACGTAGGAACGGATCCATGGATCCTTTGAGATGGTAACTATCACACCCATTGGAACATTTTATGCGTGCTTTTGTCTGGCGAAAGATCATCCATAAGCGTCGAAAATCCATATTTCTGCGTGACAAAAGAGTTTTTGATCGTAAGCTTTTCTTTGTAGAAACCTAGACAACAAATGCTTCACACTTGTCCTCACCAAGAAGCTTGGCATAACCTTGTTTTTAAACTTCTTTCTTTAGCATCACATTTGTGCCTGGTTTAACTCGGAGGACAGAATACTTGGGTTTTACGTGAATGGAGAGGAATTTGGTCCCAAAGGTTACGCAGGAGGGTTTGTGAGTGGAGGAGGAAGCTTTCTTATCGGTCAGGATGAAGATCGAAATGTTGCTGGAGGAATCGGCAAAAACCAGTCTTTAAAGTCAGTCCCATATTTGTTTTTAAAACTGAAGCTATTCAAGCTCTATACATACATATATTAGTCCATAGTTCAACTTTATCTTGTTTCCAAATCAAGGGGTACAATTGAGAATTTGGTTATCTACCCGCGGGTGTTGACGCAAGTCGAAATCCAACGCATGAGAGTTTTGTGTCAGTGCCCGATTGATCACATGGTGTCGATGACGTTGGACAGGGTGGAATTCTTGGGGCAAACCACGTACACCATACCCGGGAAATGTCCAGGAACAATGTAATGTGCCTTGTATTCTCCTATATTTTTATATAGCTGGTTGAAAATCGTTTTCCTGTACTGTAATTGAAATGATGAATAAAACTGTTGCGTAAGTTGCGCACAGATATAGTTTGCCTTTACGACGAAAGTCATTGCCTTGCTGGAACATCACTTCTACTTAATTTTAACATCTCAAAAATCGCGTCGTTACACTGGAAATCATTTACAGCTTTATTGAAATATAGAACGAGGATGTTTACCACTGTGCACTATTATAATATTCATGGCAATTGACAATAGGATCACAAAGACAACCTTCAGCGAAAATAAATCAACATGAGTTCACCATAAAAAACATGAGTTTTAAAAGTTACAGTAAAAATGTAAAAAACAAACGTTTTATGCACTCGGCGATCACAAACATGCATATATGGTTCAGACACACACTATGATGACGTCACGTCTTTAGTAGTCTGGTAGATGATGTTGTTAACGATCACTCTTTCGTCGTTGTTCGCAAAGCTGTAGGGTGATTCCTCTGTTTCGGTTGTCACCTGGTTACCTTCATTGTAGCGGATAAACCGCACGGTCGGTTGGTTTTTGTTTTGAGATTGTTGCCTGCATATACCAATATATTTCAGGCGTATGTATGGATAAGTTTAGTCATAAACGCCAGAGTATAGACAATCCATTTATACAGCAGTTTTATTGTAAAACATGCGTTGAACACCGGTTTATTGGACAATGATGAAAATCAGAGTTTACAGGTTAGCTTAATGTAATGCGTTATTGACCTCGGTCGAAACAGTGATGGCCATATATTAGCAGCGCGCCCACGTGTCACATTGACCCTATAAGCTCATATCGGCAATACTTTGACAATTTAGAAGACTTTGGTCGAATCGAAAGGGCTTGAATGTTTCCTGGTTGACCATTGCACTCCATAAAGCTACTTTTGCACACGGAAATCACGCCCGTGCCCGATTCAAAGCTTCGACAGCTTGGAATAAAATAAACTTATATAGGAAGCGAACCGTTCTCGTCGGGTTTAAGGCTATATACCTGTCACATCCAAGCTTTACAAGGATGGCGATGTACGTCGCAGACAACAACACGGCAAGGGCAATCGCAAAGTAGGTTATTCTGTTGTCGTTCCGGTTGCATTGCGGTGTACTCGTAAATTTATATTGCTCCCCCAAATCTGAACGAACAAATTATTAAATTTTAGCTATTGAACAGTAATTATGTCAAGACAAAATCTAGTGATGTGTTGTTGGTCAGCACAAAGTCGTCGCATTGTAGTAGCTAGATAATACTTGCATATAAGTTTTTATTATAAATATCATACTTTAGGTTTTTCGCATTTGAAACAGCAGAAATTCTTTCAAGCGTTTTTTGTTGAAGATTGTTATAGTTTGTTGGATACTGTTTGTGTATTTTGGCCATATATATATAAAAAAAATCGCCTTTTGAAACAAGAGCGCACCTAAAACCACTATCATTGGTACGTGGTTTAGCGCTTGGTCATTATTTTAAGCAACAAACGTTACCGGCGGTAGTTTCTTCAAGCGTTCGGTCAGAGGTCGTTGTGAGTGCTTCAGTTGTAAAACTTTCACCACGTTCTTGTGCCGCGTACCTGTCCGACGTGCATCTTATAAAAGCAAATGAGAAAAAAAGCGCGTACGAATATGCTTCCACCTTCAACGTAGGAGGCCAAGCATACGTTCTGTTCGGATTCGAAATATTTCCACACTTGTATTTAACACCATTTCTTAAGCACGGACTGCCGCCCAGTTTGGTTTGTTGATAATAGAAGCACAAATGTTGTTGGCTGCGATGAAAAGGAAAATTCTTCTTGGGATGAAAAAGAGTCCCTAAAACGACAACGATACCTCAATGTGTTGTATATTTCTACATAGGATTTACTTGGTTCTTCAGCAAAAATTAGACGTTTGGGTTTGATTCGCCAAACTTGGACTGCCAAACTAAAACTTAAATATAAGGAGTACCTTACCGTCTGGCAGAGTGAGGGTGATATTGTTGTGATGTTTTGGTGGGAAGGCCTTTAGATGTAGAATCCTTATGCTAAAAGCGCTTAATTTTGATTGCGCCCAGTTGAAGGTGTAAACGTACGATTTATGAGTATGGTTAGAAACGAGATAGTGTTCGCCGAACGGTTGAGTTTCATTCACATACGTCGTATTACCCCCCGCTGTGTTCCAAAGAGCTGCAGAAACCAATCATATGTAAGTAGGCGGGTGCCGGTTGTTTTGTTAGCCTTATAGTTACAAATACAAATGCAAAGCATGTGCTGACAAGGTATGAACAGCATAAAAAGCACTACTATGTATAGTTACCATATATAGTTGTGGAGGTACAACACAACCGCCTTACCTGATATGACGCAAGCAGCAAGCATGGTACGCATGGCATGTGATTTTGATGACTGAAATTAACCAGATAAAACTGTAAATCTGAGTCTACAAGCCAGCATGCATGCATGCAATATCTACGAACTTTTATTGATTTCTTATAAAACTGGCCTGTCCTCTTGACTTGGCCTTTCGTATTAAACTTCCTGGTTGCTTAACGTAAAGCCCTTCGCTGTGTGCTTGAAATTCCCCTTCAATTGTTTCCCTCGGCTCGCCCGTCTTTTACAACAATGAATGGTGGCGTAATTGATTTCTAAGCAAAACTTTTTAGATATGATGCGCTTTTATTTCGAAACCAGGAACTTCAACGAACGAACGTGCGTCCTGAACGAAACATAGAAAATAATAACATGATTGCACAATGTCATCTTCGGTGAATGTTGCTTTTGTTATTCATGCCGAGAACAAAACTCTGTCTATAAGTGTTGGAATTATGCACCACATATACTGTTCCGGGTGACCCATGACCTCCACGTCACAATCGAAAGAAAAACTGCGACATCAATCATAAACCTCATAAAATTCAAATGCCCAGGATGGTATTTACACAAACGATAACAGTCGAGCAAATGAATTCACCTTAGGTGTACACATTCGTAAACGGGTTGAAGTGTTTCAATGTTTCCAAAACGTTTTCATTGTGGAACTGTGGCAAAATTATCACGTAGGCACTTAAAGACGTAGTTAAGATGCAAAGCGGAGTTTCGCAAGAGGAAGTTTATTTAAGGGCATTGCTCGGTGACCATGTGACGACACAATGCCAACGAAAAACGAAGCACGTAAGCAGTGGAGCCCGCATTGCTACACAATGCACGTTTGATTCACGGCCAAAAAAGTTTGATTTTGGACAGTTGAATTGATATTCGGTGCAAGAGTTTAAAGGTGTCAATTGACCGAAATTGCGCCAAAATTAAACAACAAAACTATACGGATCGTTTGAAACAACGTATACTTGTTGTTGAAGATCAGGAGTTGGTTCCGTGGGACTTCTGTATGCAATGGACCAATTACCGCCTCTGTCTTCGTTTTGCTTTCTATGAAATGATATATTTAGTTCGAACCTGAAAGTTTTGCAATTTGGCCAACTTCGCTTGCAACACTCTGGATTGGCCATAAACAGTAAAAACATTGGAGCGAAAGTAAACCAAATTAAAGTCACCTGTGTTTTATGGCCAACACGATAGTTGCGCAGAAGGTCAAGAAAAGCAATGCACCAAGACTGATCGAAACTATGGTCAAAGTCTGTATTTCGTTTTGAGGCTGAATCTCTTCTTCTGCTGAATAACCGATTACATTGCTCGTAAGAATTATTGATATATGCATTGATAGATTTCTTTTGCAGATAGAAGCAATGCAAATGTATAATCACCAAACAGCAGACAGATGTGTACCACTGTTTCGGCCCATTAGGTCTCATAAGTGCAGGCAGTAGCACTGTAATAGCTTTTATATTAGCAAGCACAGAAATTTTAACTTCATGCTACATTTCAGTAAACTTCATTTTGCCGTTATAACTTACAATGTAAGATGATTACCAAATTTATCTTTGCTGGTATTTTGCGCGGTGTAAATATGCTCTCCATCGAGTTCCGGACACTCAAGTAAAGCGAAGGAAATCATCATCTTAGTTTGCTTCAGACTGGTCTTCATCTCAGGCGGCCAAGTTCGACTGACCGAAATGTTCGCTTTGTTTGAGCAATTCATGGTAGGGGAATCACCTCTAGGGCATGTAGTATCATTGCTTGAATTACGTTTCACGTAGAAACCGCACCATGGATTTTGTTCCGGAAGTTCGCGTTTTGTAAAGTTGTGAACAGATCCTAATGAAACGAAAGCGTCATAATTCTTATGAAAACCAAAGTTTAAGTTTACTAAATTGGTTTCCAATACATTTTTAAACGATTTTGAATTAGAAGTGTTTTGTACTCACCGTCAGGCATAATTGATGTTCTGTAATTGGATTTGGGAGATAGCGCATCAGCATTATAGTGAAACAAGGCAATAGATAAAATGACATCGCTTGGCAGATTTTCTTTGCCGAAAATCCACGTGCAGTTTTCCTTTTTCCATTTTACTTCGTAGTGCAAAACACCGTGGTGTTGGCTGACTCTTTCTGGACAACCAAGTGCTACTCCACGAAAAGCAAACCTTAACGCCGCAGCTGTAAGTGACAGAATGTCCAAATAGAATTATTTATGCTAGTTTTTTCTTTAGTTTTATCTCTTACCTAGTAAAACCAGTTTCCTCATGCCTCCAGCTGTAGATCTTTAGACTAATAAGTTTACCCGGAAGTTAAATGAATCAATTATTTGGATGAAAATATTTGCATATTGTAGTTAAGTAAAGGTTATAACCAGGTAGAACAATAAGTCCTCGCATCGTTTATTTTTAGTTACCAACAACGTCATTATTACGTGCAGTGGAAAGTTTTATATACGTAAAGTGTAGCTTCCCAAAAACGTCTGTACAACGTTATGCACAACGTTGCCCAGCAACGTATTACGGACATTTCTGCACACCGTATTAGCAACGTTGGCATATTACGTACTGCAGAGAAACTTATACTACTCAAGCAGTACGTTTGTCATGAACGTAATATGGACGTTTTAAAATCATTTCTATGTCCTTTTAAATCACACGTTTCTCTACCAAGACGGGTATTTATAAATACAGTATTTTTAATCCGAGTCAGATAACAAGGGTAGCAACGGTTTTACAAGGATGGCGATGTAAGTCGCAGACAACAACACGGCAAGGGCAATCGCAAAGTAGGTTGTTCTGTTGTCGTTCCGGTTGCATTGCGGTGTACTCGTAAATTGATATTGCTCCCCCAAATCTGAACGAACAAATTATAATCGAAAGAAAAACTGCGACATCAATCATAAACCTCATCAAATTCAAATGCCCAGGATGGTATTTACACAAACGATAACAGTCGAGCAAATGAATTCACCTTAGGTGTACACATTCGTAAACGGGTTGAAGTGTTTCAATGTTTCCAAAACGTTTTCATTGTGGAACTGTGGCAAAATCGCCACGTAGAGACTTAAAGACGTAGTTAAGATGCAAAGCGGTGTTTCGCAAGAGGAAGTTTATTTAAGGGCATTGCTCGGTGACCATGTGACGACACAATGCCAACGAAAAACGAAGCACGTAGGCAGTGGAGCCCGCATTGCTAAATAATGCACGTTTGATTCACGTCCAAACAAAGTTTGATTTTGGACAGTTGAATTGATACTAGGTGCAAGAGTTTAAAGGTGTCAATTGACCGAAATTGCACCAAAATTAAAAAACAACACTACAGTTTATATACGGATCGTTTGAAACAACGTTTCCTTGTTGTTGAAGATCAGGAGTTGGTTCCGTGGGACTTCTGTATGCGATGGACGAATTACCGCCTCTGTCTTCGTTTTGCTTTCTATAAAATGATATATTTTGTTCGAACCTGAAAGTTTTGCGATTTGCCCAACATTGCTGCTTGCAACACTCTGGGTTGGCCATAAACAGTAAAAACATTGAAGCGAAAGTAAACCAAATTAAAGTCACCTGAGTTTTACGGCCAACACGATAGTTGTGCAGAAGGTCAAGAAAAGCAATGCACCAAGACTGATCGAAACTATGGTCAAAGTCTGTATTTCGTTTTGAGGCGGAATCTCTTCTTCTGCTGAATAACCGATTACATTGCTCGTAAGAATTATTGATATTAATATGCATTGATAGATTTCTTTTGCGGATAGAAGCAATGTAAATGTATAATCACCAAACAACAGACAGATGTGTACCACTGTTTCGGCCCATTAGGTCTTATCAGTGCAGGTAGTAGCACTGTAATAGCTTTTATATTAGCAGGCACAGAAATTTCCACTTCATGCTACATTTCAGACAACTTCATTTTGCCCTTATAACTTACAATGTAAGATGATTACCAAATTTATCTTTGCTGGTATTTTGCGCGGTGTAAATATGCTCTCCACCGAGCTCCGGACACTCAAGTAAAGCGAAGGAAATCATCATCTTAGTTTGCTCCAGACTGGTCTTCATCTGAGGCGGCCAAGTTCGACTGACCGAAATGTTCGCTTTGTTTGAGCAATTCATGGGCGGGGAATCACCTCTAGGGCATGTAGTATCATTGCTTGAATTACGTTTCACGTAGAAACCGCACCAGGGATTTTGTTCCGGAAATTCGCGTTTTGTAAAGTTGTGAACAGATCCTAATAAAACAAAAACGTCCAAATTCTTTTAAAAACCAAAGTTTTAGTTTATTGAATTGGTTTCCAACACATTTTTAAAATACTTTTGATTAGAAGTGTTTTTTCTCACCGTCAGGCAGAATTGATGTTCTGTAATTGGATTTGGGAGATAGCCCATCAACATTATAGTAAAACAAGGCAATAGATAAAATGACATCGCTTGGCAGATTTTCTTTGCCGAAAATCCACGTGCAGTTTTCCTGTTTCCACTTTACTTCGTAGTGCAAAACACCGAGTTGTTGGCTTATTCTGTCTGGACAACCAAATGCTACTCCACGAAAAGCAAGCCTTAACGCTGCAGCTGTAAGTGACAGAATGTCCAAATAGAATTATTTATGCTTAATTTTTTTCCTTTAGTTTTATCTCTTACCTAGTAAAATCAGTTTCCTCATGCCTTTAGCTGTAGATATTTAGACTAAGAAGTTTACCCGGAAGGTAAATGAATTAATTATTTGAATGAGATTATTTGCATATTGGAGTTAAATAAAGGTTTTACTCGGCTAGCACAATTACGTTCTCGCAACGTTTATTTTTAGTTACCAACAACGTCATTATTACTTGCAGTCGAACGTTTTATATACGTAAAAGTGTGGACTCCCAAAGACGTCTGTACAACGTTATAAAAAACGTTGCCCAGCAACGTATTACGGACATCTCTACACACCGTATTGACAACGTTTGCACGTACTTCAGACAAACTTATACTACTCAAACAGCACGTTCGTCATAAACGTAATATGGACGTTTTAAAATCATTTCTTTGTCCCTTTAAACCACACGTTTCTACCAAGTGGGGTATTTATTTTTAAAAACAGTAATTTTAATCCGAGTCAGATAACAACGGTAACAACGGTTTTAACTACTGTCGGTAAACATATTGTAACGATTTCGAAAAACACCACTTTAAATTATGCTAAGAAAAGGTTCTCGACAAATCCGTATCTGTGACCACTTGAATTGTTTGGACATACAGCAATAAAGAATTGGAACATATTTTGTTTTTGACATTAAGTTTATTGCACTGGTCCTTACAGTTAACAAGGTTTATGGGAACAAGTTTCATTTTGTTATGATGCAATACAAGATCATACACATACATATCTTCCAGTTTTCAAAACATCATGTATTTGGATCGTGCAAAACAGTGAGACACAAGTAAACCATTAAACAAAATCATGGTTGCATCAAAACGGACAAATTCATGACTAAATTCCACATCTTGTAATCAGTTGCCGTATAACTCGTTGTAAACAGTTTGTTTGGTTTGATCGACCTGGTCGGAGTTGTAAATTACATTATTCACTTCTTCTCTTCCCGGTTCAGCAAAAGCGTACGGAATGATGGATGGCTCAGTATTCACTGTTCCGCTTGGGTTGGCAGACAGGGAGTTTCTACTCACGGAGCTCCCTTTTATGTTACTGCAGCTTGAAAATAAGGATAATGTAACTAAAGCTAACAAGTAGCACCAACAATAAAAAAATTATTATAATCCGTGTGCTTTACAGTGCTTGCATGTTGCCTAGGCGTGACGGATAAGATACCTCACCGTATTTTGAATGCAAGAATCCCAATAACAAGAAGAGCTGCTATCAGTAATACACCGAGCACAACTGCTGCTGCAACCGCCTCGCTTCCGGTGTTCTGACTGCTGAAAACGTTTTTGTCACGATGGCATTTATCCAAACGATAAGAGTCGAGCAATTGAATTCACCTTAGGTGTACACATTCGTAAACGGGTTAAAGTGTTTCAATGTTTCCAAAACGTTTTCATTTTGGAACTGTGGCAAAATTGCCACGTAGACACTTAAAGACGTAGTTAAGATGCAAAGCGGTGTTTCGCAAGAGGAAGTTTATTTTAAGGGCATTGCTCGGTGACCATGTGACGACACAATGCCAACGAAAAACGAAGCACGTAAGCAGTGGAGCCCGCATTGCTACACAATGCACGTTTGATTCACGTCCAAACAAAGTTTGATTTTGGACAGTTGAATTGATATTCGGTGCAAGAGTTTAAAGGTGTCAATTGACCGAAATTGCGCCAAAATTAAACAACAAAACTATACGGATCGTTTGAAACAACGTATCCTTGTTGTTGAAGATCAGGAGTTGGTTCCGTGGGACTTCTGTATGCAATGGACCAATTACCGCCTCTGTCTTCGTTTTGCTTTCTATGAAATGATATATTTAGTTCGAACCTGAAAGTTTTGCAATTTGCACAACTTCGCTTGCAACACTCTGGGTTGGCCATAAACAGTAAAAACATTGTAGCAAAAGTAAACCAAATTAAAGTCACCTGTGTTTTACGGCCAACACGATAGTTGTGCAGAAGGTCAAGAAAAGCAATGCACCAAGACTGATCGAAACTATGGTCAAAGTCTGTATTTCGTTTTGAGGCTGAATCTCTTCTTCTGCTGAATAACCGATTACACTGCTCGTAAGAATTATTGATATTAATATGCATTGATAGATTTCTTTTGCGGATAGAAGCAATGCAAATGTATAAACACCAAACAACAGACAGATGTGTACCACTGTTTCGGCCCATTAGGTCTCATAAGTGCAGGCAGTAGCACTGTAATAGCTTTTATATTAGCAAGCACAGAAATTTTAACTTCATGCTACATTTCAGTCAACTTCATTTTGCCGTTATAACTTACAACGTAAGATGATTACCAAATTTATCTTTGCTGGTATTTTGCGCGGTGTAAATATGCTCTCCATCGAGTTCCGGACACTCAAGTAAAGCGAAGGAAATCATCATCTTAGTTTGCTTCAGACTGGTCTTCATCTCAGGCGGCCAAGTTCGACTGACCGAAATGTTCGCTTTGTTTGAGCAATTCATGGTAGGGGATTCACCTCTAGGGCATGTAGTATCATTGCTTGAATTGCGTTTCACGTAGAAACCGCACCATGGAATTTGTTCCGGAAGTTCGCGTTTTGCAAAGTTGTGAACAGATCCTAATACAACGAAAGCGTCATAATTCTTATGAAAACCAAAGTTTAAGTTTACTAAATTGGTTTCCAATACATTTTTAAACGATTTTGAATTAGAAGTGTTTTGTACTCACCGTCAGGCATAATTGATGTTCTGTAATTGGATTTGGGAGATAGCGCATCAGCATTATAGTGGAACAAGGCAATAGATAAAATGACATCGCTTGGCAGATTTTCTTTGCCGAAAATCCACGTGCAGTTTTCCTGTTTCCATGTTACTTCGTAGTGCAAAACACCGTGGTGTTGGCTGACTCTTTCTGGACAACCAAGTGCTACTCCACGAAAAGCAAACCTTAACGCCGCAGCTGTAAGTGACAGAATGTCCAAATAGAATTATTTATGCTAGTTTTTTCTTTAGTTTTATCTCTTACCTAGTAAAACCAGTTTCCTCATGCCTCCAGCTGTAGATCTTTAGACTAATAAGTTTACCCGGAAGTTAAATGAATCAATTATTTGGATGAAAATATTTGCATATTGTAGTTAAGTAAAGGTTATAACCAGGTAGAACAATAAGTCCTCGCATCGTTTATTTTTAGTTACCAACAACGTCATTATTACGTGCAGTGGAAAGTTTTATATACGTAAAGTGTAGCTTCCCAAAAACGTCTGTACAACGTTATGCACAACGTTGCCCAGCAACGTATTACGGACATTTCTGCACACCGTATTAGCAACGTTGGCATATTACGTACTGCAGAGAAACTTATACTACTCAAGCAGTACGTTTGTCATGAACGTAATATGGACGTTTTAAAATCATTTCTATGTCCTTTTAAATCACACGTTTCTCTACCAAGACGGGTATTTATAAATACAGTATTTTTAATCCGAGTCAGATAACAAGGGTAGCAACGGTTTTACAAGGATGGCGATGTAAGTCGCAGACAACAACACGGCAAGGGCAATCGCAAAGTAGGTTGTTCTGTTGTCGTTCCGGTTGCATTGCGGTGTACTCGTAAATTGATATTGCTCCCCCAAATCTGAACGAACAAATTATAATCGAAAGAAAAACTGCGACATCAATCATAAACCTCATCAAATTCAAATGCCCAGGATGGTATTTACACAAACGATAACAGTCGAGCAAATGAATTCACCTTAGGTGTACACATTCGTAAACGGGTTGAAGTGTTTCAATGTTTCCAAAACGTTTTCATTGTGGAACTGTGGCAAAATCGCCACGTAGAGACTTAAAGACGTAGTTAAGATGCAAAGCGGTGTTTCGCAAGAGGAAGTTTATTTAAGGGCATTGCTCGGTGACCATGTGACGACACAATGCCAACGAAAAACGAAGCACGTAGGCAGTGGAGCCCGCATTGCTAAATAATGCACGTTTGATTCACGTCCAAACAAAGTTTGATTTTGGACAGTTGAATTGATACTAGGTGCAAGAGTTTAAAGGTGTCAATTGACCGAAATTGCACCAAAATTAAAAAACAACACTACAGTTTATATACGGATCGTTTGAAACAACGTTTCCTTGTTGTTGAAGATCAGGAGTTGGTTCCGTGGGACTTCTGTATGCGATGGACGAATTACCGCCTCTGTCTTCGTTTTGCTTTCTATAAAATGATATATTTTGTTCGAACCTGAAAGTTTTGCGATTTGCCCAACATTGCTGCTTGCAACACTCTGGGTTGGCCATAAACAGTAAAAACATTGAAGCGAAAGTAAACCAAATTAAAGTCACCTGAGTTTTACGGCCAACACGATAGTTGTGCAGAAGGTCAAGAAAAGCAATGCACCAAGACTGATCGAAACTATGGTCAAAGTCTGTATTTCGTTTTGAGGCGGAATCTCTTCTTCTGCTGAATAACCGATTACATTGCTCGTAAGAATTATTGATATTAATATGCATTGATAGATTTCTTTTGCGGATAGAAGCAATGTAAATGTATAATCACCAAACAACAGACAGATGTGTACCACTGTTTCGGCCCATTAGGTCTTATCAGTGCAGGTAGTAGCACTGTAATAGCTTTTATATTAGCAGGCACAGAAATTTCCACTTCATGCTACATTTCAGACAACTTCATTTTGCCCTTATAACTTACAATGTAAGATGATTACCAAATTTATCTTTGCTGGTATTTTGCGCGGTGTAAATATGCTCTCCACCGAGCTCCGGACACTCAAGTAAAGCGAAGGAAATCATCATCTTAGTTTGCTCCAGACTGGTCTTCATCTGAGGCGGCCAAGTTCGACTGACCGAAATGTTCGCTTTGTTTGAGCAATTCATGGGCGGGGAATCACCTCTAGGGCATGTAGTATCATTGCTTGAATTACGTTTCACGTAGAAACCGCACCAGGGATTTTGTTCCGGAAATTCGCGTTTTGTAAAGTTGTGAACAGATCCTAATAAAACAAAAACGTCCAAATTCTTTTAAAAACCAAAGTTTTAGTTTATTGAATTGGTTTCCAACACATTTTTAAAATACTTTTGATTAGAAGTGTTTTTTCTCACCGTCAGGCAGAATTGATGTTCTGTAATTGGATTTGGGAGATAGCCCATCAACATTATAGTAAAACAAGGCAATAGATAAAATGACATCGCTTGGCAGATTTTCTTTGCCGAAAATCCACGTGCAGTTTTCCTGTTTCCACTTTACTTCGTAGTGCAAAACACCGAGTTGTTGGCTTATTCTGTCTGGACAACCAAATGCTACTCCACGAAAAGCAAGCCTTAACGCTGCAGCTGTAAGTGACAGAATGTCCAAATAGAATTATTTATGCTTAATTTTTTTCCTTTAGTTTTATCTCTTACCTAGTAAAATCAGTTTCCTCATGCCTTTAGCTGTAGATATTTAGACTAAGAAGTTTACCCGGAAGGTAAATGAATTAATTATTTGAATGAGATTATTTGCATATTGGAGTTAAATAAAGGTTTTACTCGGCTAGCACAATTACGTTCTCGCAACGTTTATTTTTAGTTACCAACAACGTCATTATTACTTGCAGTCGAACGTTTTATATACGTAAAAGTGTGGACTCCCAAAGACGTCTGTACAACGTTATAAAAAACGTTGCCCAGCAACGTATTACGGACATCTCTACACACCGTATTGACAACGTTTGCACGTACTTCAGACAAACTTATACTACTCAAACAGCACGTTCGTCATAAACGTAATATGGACGTTTTAAAATCATTTCTTTGTCCCTTTAAACCACACGTTTCTACCAAGTGGGGTATTTATTTTTAAAAACAGTAATTTTAATCCGAGTCAGATAACAACGGTAACAACGGTTTTAACTACTGTCGGTAAACATATTGTAACGATTTCGAAAAACACCACTTTAAATTATGCTAAGAAAAGGTTCTCGACAAATCCGTATCTGTGACCACTTGAATTGTTTGGACATACAGCAATAAAGAATTGGAACATATTTTGTTTTTGACATTAAGTTTATTGCACTGGTCCTTACAGTTAACAAGGTTTATGGGAACAAGTTTCATTTTGTTATGATGCAATACAAGATCATACACATACATATCTTCCAGTTTTCAAAACATCATGTATTTGGATCGTGCAAAACAGTGAGACACAAGTAAACCATTAAACAAAATCATGGTTGCATCAAAACGGACAAATTCATGACTAAATTCCACATCTTGTAATCAGTTGCCGTATAACTCGTTGTAAACAGTTTGTTTGGTTTGATCGACCTGGTCGGAGTTGTAAATTACATTATTCACTTCTTCTCTTCCCGGTTCAGCAAAAGCGTACGGAATGATGGATGGCTCAGTATTCACTGTTCCGCTTGGGTTGGCAGACAGGGAGTTTCTACTCACGGAGCTCCCTTTTATGTTACTGCAGCTTGAAAATAAGGATAATGTAACTAAAGCTAACAAGTAGCACCAACAATAAAAAAATTATTATAATCCGTGTGCTTTACAGTGCTTGCATGTTGCCTAGGCGTGACGGATAAGATACCTCACCGTATTTTGAATGCAAGAATCCCAATAACAAGAAGAGCTGCTATCAGTAATACACCGAGCACAACTGCTGCTGCAACCGCCTCGCTTCCGGTGTTCTGACTGCTGAAAACGTTTTTGTCACGATGGCATTTATCCAAACGATAAGAGTCGAGCAATTGAATTCACCTTAGGTGTACACATTCGTAAACGGGTTAAAGTGTTTCAATGTTTCCAAAACGTTTTCATTTTGGAACTGTGGCAAAATTGCCACGTAGACACTTAAAGACGTAGTTAAGATGCAAAGCGGTGTTTCGCAAGAGGAAGTTTATTTTAAGGGCATTGCTCGGTGACCATGTGACGACACAATGCCAACGAAAAACGAAGCACGTAAGCAGTGGAGCCCGCATTGCTACACAATGCACGTTTGATTCACGTCCAAACAAAGTTTGATTTTGGACAGTTGAATTGATATTCGGTGCAAGAGTTTAAAGGTGTCAATTGACCGAAATTGCGCCAAAATTAAACAACAAAACTATACGGATCGTTTGAAACAACGTATCCTTGTTGTTGAAGATCAGGAGTTGGTTCCGTGGGACTTCTGTATGCAATGGACCAATTACCGCCTCTGTCTTCGTTTTGCTTTCTATGAAATGATATATTTAGTTCGAACCTGAAAGTTTTGCAATTTGCACAACTTCGCTTGCAACACTCTGGGTTGGCCATAAACAGTAAAAACATTGTAGCAAAAGTAAACCAAATTAAAGTCACCTGTGTTTTACGGCCAACACGATAGTTGTGCAGAAGGTCAAGAAAAGCAATGCACCAAGACTGATCGAAACTATGGTCAAAGTCTGTATTTCGTTTTGAGGCTGAATCTCTTCTTCTGCTGAATAACCGATTACACTGCTCGTAAGAATTATTGATATTAATATGCATTGATAGATTTCTTTTGCGGATAGAAGCAATGCAAATGTATAAACACCAAACAACAGACAGATGTGTACCACTGTTTCGGCCCATTAGGTCTCATAAGTGCAGGCAGTAGCACTGTAATAGCTTTTATATTAGCAAGCACAGAAATTTTAACTTCATGCTACATTTCAGTCAACTTCATTTTGCCGTTATAACTTACAACGTAAGATGATTACCAAATTTATCTTTGCTGGTATTTTGCGCGGTGTAAATATGCTCTCCATCGAGTTCCGGACACTCAAGTAAAGCGAAGGAAATCATCATCTTAGTTTGCTTCAGACTGGTCTTCATCTCAGGCGGCCAAGTTCGACTGACCGAAATGTTCGCTTTGTTTGAGCAATTCATGGTAGGGGATTCACCTCTAGGGCATGTAGTATCATTGCTTGAATTGCGTTTCACGTAGAAACCGCACCATGGAATTTGTTCCGGAAGTTCGCGTTTTGCAAAGTTGTGAACAGATCCTAATACAACGAAAGCGTCATAATTCTTATGAAAACCAAAGTTTAAGTTTACTAAATTGGTTTCCAATACATTTTTAAACGATTTTGAATTAGAAGTGTTTTGTACTCACCGTCAGGCATAATTGATGTTCTGTAATTGGATTTGGGAGATAGCGCATCAGCATTATAGTGGAACAAGGCAATAGATAAAATGACATCGCTTGGCAGATTTTCTTTGCCGAAAATCCACGTGCAGTTTTCCTGTTTCCATGTTACTTCGTAGTGCAAAACACCGTGGTGTTGGCTGACTCTTTCTGGACAACCAAGTACTACTCCACGAAAAGCAAACCTTAACGCTGCAGCTGTAAGTGACAGAATGTCCAAATAGAATTATTTATGCTAGTTTTTCCTTTAGTTTTATCTCTTACCTAGTAAAATCAGTTTCCTCATGCCTTCAGCTGTGGATCTTTAGACTAAATAAGTTTTCCCGGAAGTTAAATGAATTAATTATTTGGATGAGATTATTTGCATATTAGAATTAAATAAAGGTTATACCCAGCTAGCACAATAAGTCCTCGCAACCTTTTTATTTTGAGTTACCAACAACGTCATTATTACGTGCAGTCGAAAGTTTTATATACGTAAAAGTGTAGACTCTCAAAAACGTCTGTACAACGATATACAAAACGTTGCCCAGCAACGTTTTACGGACATCTCTGCACACCGTATTAGCAACGTTTGCATATTACGTTTCTACGTTTCTACCACACGTTTCTACCAAGTGGGGTATTTATTTTAAAAACAGTATTATTAATCCGAGTCAGATAACAAGGGTAGCAACGGTTTTAACTACTGTCGGTAAACGTATTGTGACGATTTCGAAAAACACTTAAATTATGCTTAGACAAGGTTCTCGACAAATCCGTATCTGTGACTGCTTCACTTGTTTGGACGTACAGCAATAAAGAATTGGAACATATTTTTGTTTTGACATTAAGTTTATTGCACTGGTCCTTACAGTTAACAAGGTTTATGGGAACAAGTTTCATTTTGTTATGATGCAATACAAGATCATACACATACATATTTTCCAGTTTTCAAAACATTATGTATTTGGATCGTGCAAAACAGTGAGACACAAGTAAACCATTAAACAAAATCATGGTTGCATCAAAACGGACAAATTCATGACTAAATTCCACAACTTGTAATCAGTTGCCGTATAACTCATTGTAAACAGTTTGTTTGGTTTGATCGACCTGGTCGGAGTTGTAAATTACATTATTCACTTCTTCTCTTCCTGGTTCAGCGAAAGCGTACGGATTGATTGATGGCTCAGTATTCACTGTTTCGTTTGGGTTGGCAGGCAAGGGGTTTCTATTCTCGGAGCTCCCTTTTATGTCACTGTAGCTTGAAAATATGGATGAAGTAACTAAAACTAACAAGTAGCACCAACAATAAAAAAATTATTATAATCCGTGTGCTTTACAATGATTGCATGTTTCCTAGGCGTGACGTATGAGATACCTCACCGTATTTTAAATGCAAGAATCCCAATAACAAGAAGAGCTGCTATCAGTAATACACCGAGCACAACTGCTGCTGCAACCGCCTCGCTTCCGGTGTTCTGACTGCTGAAAACATTTTTGTCTATTGTTGGATCAGACGGGGTTGAGATGTGGGATGCATTCACCAGTTGTACGTCAGAAGTTTTGTTGACTTGTTGTGCAACCGAGGTGTTGGCAGAGTTGCTTGTACCCGAAATTAAACCACCTAAACGAAACATATAATGACAAAAATACGTTTACTGGATCTCGAAAACTTTTGGAAAAAGAAAACAAGAAACATAAAGCGTTACTGGTATGCCTCTAGTTTTAAATTTAACTGTTTTATTCATTGTTTGTTTTCCGTAATATATTCACCTACCACACATACTTAAAAATGTATATTACTTCATGATAATAGTACCTGTTGAAGCGAGGTAAGGGTTTGTTGTAGTCATTGTTGCTGGAAGAACCTGGTTTCCAATGCATTCAAAAATTTCGTATTCCAACAAAATGTATCTGCGTTTTGCAGTGGTTTTCATGATTGGGGGCCAGTCATTACTTATAACTGTCTTGGCCTGATTTCGGCAAAAAGTTGGCAGCGAAATATTAGTTGCACACGTTGTTTCATTACCAAGATTTTTCTTAACGTACAAGCCACACCACGGATTCACTGATTGTGACCCGCTTCGGTCTAAGTCTTGAGTTTCTAAAGAAGTCCCTGAAACAAATAGTGCCAGTGTTTTGTGGCAAAATAGAATAAGGAAGATATATACCATTTGGTAAATTTCCTGTGGCATAATTTGACCAGTCAGAATTTGCACGATACAATAAAAATCGTAATGCCGCAATGACGTTACTTCGCATTCCAGAGGCGCCGAGTATCCAATCGCAATCTTCTCTTTGCCATCCAACATCATACTCTATCAAATTCCACGCATTCGTTATTTCGGTCGGGCACGTTGCCGAGGCTATCTTGACCACGATGAAACCTAAAAGTTATAATCGTTTTTTTTAATATGACAAAGAAACACATTCCTACCCAATAACACGGATGTCCACCGCGTTAACATGGTTGCATTATCATTTACTTTATAAAACAAATGAGCAACACGTATCAACCTGTTCAAAACAGCACCGTTAAGCAGCATGTCAAACTGCCCTTTCTAACGTATAAGAGCATTATTTAGAGCAAGAATTGACCTTTTAAACGTTTTCATGCCTATAAACCTGAAAAAACATCAATATAACAGCATTGTTACACGCGTCTATTCCAAGGAAAGTCTTATTCTGTCTAATATTTGCTTATTATTCCGACTTAATCACAAGTCTCTCATCTTTACACTGTTCTTATTCTTTGCAGGTCTGTTGATGTCAACATATTTTGCACTTCCTTTACCATCACGCTTTTATGATTTCAAACCTAAACCAAAAGTGACAATTAGTCTATATACAATATAACAGCATTATTACACACTTCTATTCCTTGAAAGTCATATTCCGACTAATATTTGCTTTTTTTTCGACGTGTTGACAAAAGTTAAGCTTCGGGCCCCCAAAAAAGTAACAGTAAAACCATACACTCAATGGAGCTGAGTTATGAAGGATGCTTTCACCTTTACACTACGCCTATTCATTGCATGCATGTTTATGTATCCACCTGTTGCTACACCTTCAACGTCACGGGACAGATGTGTAATAAAAAACACACCAATCACATCCCGGTTTACCACGCAGTAAACATTCTGGCGAATATTTAATCACGTGTGGGTGGGAGATTTGTAAGTTGCTGGTTTTGAAAAAACACAAAAGAATAAAGCTGATATTCTGATGATACTTTTAATAAACATTGTATGTTACCCCGAAGACTAAAGCAATAATCGAAATTATTGAAAAAGAACGCAACGTTTCTTGTGGTAGAAATATTGCACTGTAACAGGCGTAAAGATGCACCAAGAATCAACATGAACAAAAATTTAAAACTATTTTTTTTACGTAGGCGTCACTTCATACCAGTTCAAAGCTGCTCTATTGTTCCTCAACGTTACAAAGCACTTTATTTTGTAAACACAATTGTCACTGCCTTGTGTTTTAGTCATTACGCGTCCGTTAACGAACCCGGAAAATTACGTCACACTATATAGCTGGTTATAAACAGTTTCTTTCCTGGGAGTTTCATCTGACGCAGTTGTATATTTGGTTGTTCACTATTTCTCGTTCTTGCTCAGCAAACGTGTAAGGGTTGCTTTGATGTTCGTTATGGATTCCAATACCATTGGTTATCCCGTTAGATTCGGCACAGTCTGACTTGCCTTTGTGTGAGCCGCAACACACAAAAAAATATTATCTAGGTTTTTGAGTAATTTTTGAGCGGTTACTAAATTAATTTAGTCCAGAAATCAAATTTCTAAAGTGCACAGAATCTAGCCCCTGATGTGTCAATGTCTTAAAAACCAGCGACAGCAATTATAGCGGAAAGCAAATGTTTAAAACCAAGTGTTTCGGATTACCGTCAGTCGGTTTATATTTAAAATACAAAAAATCGATTTCGCCTACAAAGACATCATCAGTTTCTGCAAATAAAATGCAATAAAGCACTCGAAGCTACCTGTACACAAAAAAAAATTAGTCGTAATTGACCAAGAATAGGCCTTTTTCGTGACATACTCGATACTATTAGCGTGTGATAAACACTTATAGACGTCTAACTTCCTTGACGATTCTGTGTTCGTCATGTCCGGTAACGCATCATTCAGTTCTTCATTCATTCGTTCCCTTATTTGGCATCACAAACACAAATTCAAACACATTCAATGAGCAATTAACAAAATTTAGGTAACACCAACTACACATTTGAAAAATCGCAACGCAGAAAACAGTGTACAGCTTTTAGTTCAAAGAAAGTTAAGTGTTGTTGCAAATTAGTACATTTAAACATATGTGCGTATATGCGTTTTGCTCCTCTTGTTTCACATAACCTAATAAACACACTGTCCTTAACCACGTAAGAAAGGTTTAAACGTGACAATAAAGTGAAAGTTTAAGGCAAAGAAACATCTTCAACACAATTACTTGGGCCATTTTGAAAGCAAACAATGATTGCGTTGTACGAACAAGTTTTGTCATAATGATAATTTAATAAGGGCGTTACCAATACGCATAACAGTGATCTTATCTTTGCAAAACAGGAGGTAAACTGTAAATTAAAAAAAATTTGGAACCAAGTTATAAAAAGCTTACAATACATGGGTTATTATTGCAGATGGCATAGTATTGTATTTTGAGATACTTTGATAACTTTTTTGCAGCAAAATAACAACAGTGCGGATTCTTCTGTCAGGTATGATATATCTCGTTATAAACAGTCTGTTTGGTTTCATTTCCACAGTCGTATATTTGATTGTCAACCATTTCTCTTTCTGATCCATCAGCAATGTGTGGGTTGTTGGCTCCATCGTTTATTTGTAGACGGGTTCGGTTTTCTTGTGGCGTTGAGTTGTTGTGGCTGTTTTTGTTCTTTGTCCTTTAAAGTCAAGGTTTTCATCATATAAAAGGTGTGGTTCATAACCAGCAAGTGATTCACTCATTGATCAAAGGCAACCTACCCCAATTTGATTGCAAGAATTCCAGTGACGATTAATGCAACTGCGAGTAATGTGCCAACTGATATTGTTACAGTGACTAACTGGTTATAAGAGCTTTGACTGATTACTTCCGTTTCCTGGCGAGACAAAGTTGTTTTATTGGCTGTACTCGAAACATGGATGTTAGTTTCGTTGGGGATAGCCATTGATGTTGAACTGTGTTGAGTTTCTGTAAACAAAATAATTCGTTAACTTATTTGGTTACAATGAAGCATAAACTTGTCAACAAATAAAACCATCGCAAATACCTTTGGTTGTGAAGATGGGTTGAGTTGTTACAAATGCAGACGTTGAGACAGGAAAAATTAGGTTTCCGTAACAATGATATACTTCATACCCCAAAGTAATTTCTGTGTACGTAGCTGTGATATCCATAACCGGTGGCCACATATTACTTTCAGTCGTGTTTGGATGGTTTTTGCATGTGGTGAGAAATGGAATGTTGGGTTTGCAAGTAATTTCATTTCCCGAGTTCCTTTTTACGTACAAACCACACCAAGGTTGTGTGGATTTTCGGACGCGGAAAAATTTTTCATTATCGAGTGCATCGCCTAAACAAATACATGCTTGCAATGAGACTGTTCCAACAGTTGCGAAACCTTACCGTTAGGCAAAGTTCCAGTTGTTTCGGTGACTTTTTGTTTCAACCAATCAGAGTATTTCAAAAACCTAATAGCAAGGACTACGTCTGTTTTCATATTTTGCGGGCCAAGTACCCATGTGCATTTTTCTTGTCCGTAAGTGTAGTAGTTTATTGAACCTTGATTTTTGATGACATCATCTGGGCATTGGGCACCCACAGCACAAATATAAAGTAAACCTGCGGATATTTGGGTTAATAGAACTGCACAAGCAAAGGATCATAAAATTACTTACTACAAAAGAGTGTGAGGTTGTATTTTGCTTTTCCTTGCATCTTACTCGCATTCAAATGTGACGGAAATCTGTTTTCTTAAAGCGAATTGTATTTTGCGTCACCCTATTAAAGAATGCTCTAAAACTAGTAAAAGAACTTTTGTGAGTATTTTCTTTTAAGTTATAGTTTTACTGAAAGTTACCAAAGTAATTAAAGTTTGTTGTAAATATTGTCACAAAGTCGGATAGGAGCAACCGTGTGTTTCAGCCGATTCGGCCAAGCTCAAATTTGTCAAATAAAAGCAAGCTTAAATTTGTCAATATTTTTCGATTTCTGCTCGTATTTCTCGGACTCCGTGCTTACATTACAGTAACTACCGCGTTAGTATGTAACTATCTATTTTTATGCTGTTTGACAATAAGGTAATATTATTAGATGCTTAAAGAAGGCTTTACCATTGGTCGTTTAAGCTTAATTAAATAAGTAGTCCTTGCATATATTAATTTTAAGAAAATACCACAGCCAGTTACAGGGGGCTTTAAAATCCAATTTTAGGACAGAACGAAAGTGTAATGACTTATAATTACAATATTTAACATAAATATTATACACCCTGTCTGCAGCTCTCATTATGTTAATTAAAAGCACATATATAGGGATTTCAGTCCAAAACCGGTAACATTTTAGTTCCCATACATAGCACTGATAATGTACTTTTAGTTGCGTACGAACTACTAAAGCAAATTACAATGAAAAGAAATTAAACTCAAAACTACAATAAGACAATCAAATGTTACTGTTGGCGTCAGTGGACTGGTCATTGTATTTATCACACAATCTGACTACAGAACGCCAGCATTTCCTCGTCCTTCTTTGACAATTAGAACAACGCGTTACATATCGACTTAATACATGTCCTGCTTTCTAAACCTGTGTTGCTATTTAAAAATAAGGTAATTCTAAATTATATTATGTGTGCACACAGTGCATCTACCTCAACTACGGCTTTAATAAACTGTTCACATAAAACTAAGTAGAACGCCTAAAATGATTCGATCACAATGGTTAGGCAGGCGCCGTGCGTCATCAAAATGACGTGTTTTACTATTGCAGTTGCGTAAAATGACTCATAAGTTTCTGTTGCCATTTAAAGAAGGCTATACTGCAATACAATAAAACGAAGTTTGAATTTCTATAACGTGAATGACAGCTTATGTATGCTTTGTTGTGAATGTTACGTTGTTACATTGCACTTACAGTCGCATATAGTATATGATGTTATCGCTTGTAAAGAGTCCTACACACTATATACATAAGTGCTACTTTTAAGCATAACAGAATAATTACAAATTAAGCCAATGTTTGTTAATTAAATGCTGGCAATAAAAAATCCCGGAGGCTCTGATAAAGTCTCTGTCCCTTACCAGACTTCTCCGGTAATTCTAAGCAGTTGCTAAACTCATTTACTCCTAATTGACTCACAGCTAGTCGTTACTTCAAACCTGTATGTCACGTAGTGTTTGGTAGTGGTAAACACTGTACGCCTACCTTGCTCAACGTAGTGTTTGTCACGTCCGGAAATGTGACTTCATACATGTATTTCGAAAATTTAAAATAAATCTGTGAAATATTTGGTTTCTCTGAACTACAGTATCGCTACAACTGGATATATGGTTTACATTTATTTCTGGCTATCATAAAATTTTCTTTCAAAATGTAAAATCGTACTGAACTTTACAGTCACTATCACAACCACTGGGCTACTTAACATAAAGTAAAGTACGAAAGGAAAATTTAGGCTCATTTACTAATGTCATATCCACAACTTCCTGTAGCAAAGATACATTTTTACGCACAAGCATGACATGACCGCATTGGTGACGTCGTCCACGTAACGCTTGGAGTTTAAATCGCCCGTTCCCTCTATTGCGTACTAAGTTTTATAGTTAAGCAGAATTGGCCCTTAAAGTCTTTCTTTATGATTTAGAATAAAACGCAATGAGTTTATTTATTCATAGTTTGCTGTCGTATAAGAGATTTTTATCCTATATCACCAACAAAATGCAAGAAAAAGGTTGTTGTGAAGCATTAAATTAAGTTTAATCTGGACACCGGATCAATGTCAGTATACCCAAAATAATCAATATAAACTTTTTTAGAGTGCCCCTTTATGGTATGATATGATGCCGGAATAAAGTTGCCATTGTCCTTCTATTTTGCACAATATTTGTGCACAATTACTTTACGTGTTTTTACCCCTGTCGAGAGGGGTTCCGTCTTAATACGACGCATAGTCACAGACATCAAACGGAAACAGAAATAGATTTACGTCGATTTTATAACAAAACACAGAAATGTCTGATCAGTTAATGTAGCTTAGATTACACAAATTGCCAGTTACTAAATTAACTACATAGTTATGCGGTTTCACGAGCAGTTTAAAAGATTTATATAACTCTGTCGCTATTTCCACTTATAATCTGTGTTATCAACTAACTATAAAACAATTAGGCAAAAATCAGTAAATTATTTCGCTTCGTTTGCAGTGTTGTCAATTTGATTGTCAACCACTTCTTTGCTTGCTCGTTAACACATGAACAATGTCGATTTTCATATGCTTTGCGTATAGTTGAAGCTGCTTTTATATGACGACCTGTAAAGTAAATCCAGTAATTGTGACCATTCGTAAAGCGACTCAACCCGTTGACGGCCAGTACAATTGCTAGAAACACGACAAGAGATAATTCTGCAAAGGTTTACAAAAGCAACTCTGTTGAGGAGAAGTGGCGTCGATGTTGGGCTGTTCTAAAATTATGTACACAAAGCAACATCACCAAAGCCTGCACTCAGAATGAAGTCTGTGAAATTACTACAATAACTTTCGCAGTCTGTGCCGTAATAGAGGCTGAAGTTGTGACGGAAAAAATTTGATACCCAATGCAATAAAACGCCTCTTACTCCAGCGTTGTGTACATGTTGTCCATTATGGTTGTCATGACCTGAGGCTAGTCATTACTTATAGCTGTGTTTGGATTGTTCCTGCATGAGGTAAGAAGTGGAATTGCATTGCCGTAAGTGTTTTCATTTCCGGAGTTCCTTTTCACATACAATCCACACCAAGGTTGGATTGGGGATCCGTCACGCAGCAAATTGGCAATGCAATCCCATAAAAACTTTAAGCTGCTTACTCTGTTAAAAAAATCATGCTGGCATTTGGGTGGTTTGGTAGATTTCCGGTTGCGCGGATAGCATTCCAGCTATTAGATATTTTATATCTTATGACTTCCTTGAAGTTATTAAGGTGTACGGAAAACAACACGGATTTTGTTGTGATGTAATACAAGATCATACACATGCACATCTTTCCAGTTATTAAAACATCATGTATTTGGATAGTGCAAAACAGTGAGACACAAGTAAATTATTGAACAAAATCATTGTTGCATCAAAACGGACAATTTCATGGTTAAGTCCCACAGCTTGTATTCAATTGCCGTATAACTCGTTGTAAACAGTTTGTTTGGTTTGGTCGACCGGGTCGGAGTTGTAAATTACATTATTCACTTCTTCTCTTCCCGGTTCAGCAAAAGCGTACGGATTGACGGATGGTTCAGCATTCACTGTTTCGCTTGGGTTGGCAGGCACGGGGTTTCTACTCTCAGAGCTTCCTTCTATGTTGCGGTAGCTAGAGAATATGGATTATGCAACTAAAGCAAGCTATTGTACAAGCTACAGAAACACTAAAAATCTTAACAATTCGTTTACTTTAAAAATTTTATGCATTGAAACGTATTTATCGACGTGACGTATGAGATTCCTCACCGTATTTTGAATGCAAGAATCCCAATAATAATCAGAGCTGCTATCAGTAATACACCAAGCACAACTGCTGCTGCAACCGCCTCGCTTCCGGTCATTTGTTGTTCATAGAAAACTATTCTATCCGTCGTTTGTTGTGCAACTGAGGTGGTTGCTGAGTTGTTTTTACCCAATGTAAAACCATCTAAAATAAACCACGAAACATATAATGATATGTGTACGTTTACTAGATCTCGATATTTGTTGGAAAAAAAGGAAACACGAAACATAAAGCGTTCATGTTTGCTTTTTTCCAACAAATTTCGGGAAAGCTTTTTTATTCTTTGTTTTGTTTTACCGTCAGACAAACGACTTAGGATTACTTGCAGGAATTTTTTCAGTAATATAATATATTCACGCTCCATTAATTTACAATAACGGTACCTGTTGAAGCGGTATATGGCTTTGTTGTAGTCATTTCATGTGAAGTTGCTGGAAGAACCTGGTTTCCAAGGCATTCGAATATTTCGTATTCCAACAAAATATATCTACGTTTTGCAGTGGTTTTCATGATTGGGGGCCATTTATTACTTATTACTGTCTTGGCCTGATTTCGGCAAGAAGTTGGCAGCGAAATATTAGTTGCACACGTTGTTTCATTACCAAGATTTGCCTTAACGTACAACCCACACCACGGATTCACTGATTGAGACCCGCTCCGATCTAAGTTTTGATTTTCTAGGGAATCCCCTGAAACAAATAGTGCAAGTGTTTTGTGGGGAAATAGAATAAGAAAGCTCCATACCATTTGGTAAACTCCCTCGTGCGTAATTATCCTGATTGGAATTCTTTTTACGATACAATAGAAATCGTATTGACGCGATGACGTTACTTCGCATTCCAGAGGCGTCGAGTCTCCAAACGCAATCTTCTTCTTGCCATCCAACATCATACTCTATCAAATTCCATGTATTCGTAATTTCGGTCGGGCATTTTGCTGAGACCATCTTAAACATGATGAAACCTAAAAGTGCCCCAATTAAAGCGTATGTTGTCTGACACAAAAAAAACACATTTGTACCGAATATCAGGCATGTTAACCGCGTTAACATGGTTGCTTTGACTTTATCTTCTTTTTTAAAATACATGAACAACATTTCACAAGTATCAACCTGTTTAAAACAACACTGTTTAAGCAGCATGGCAAACTTCCCTTTTTTACGTATAAGAGCATTATTTACTGCAAGAGTTGGCCTTTAAGTCTAAAAAAGTATCAATATAACAGCATTGTTACACGCGTCTATTCCTTAAAAGTCATGCTTTGACCAATATTTGCTTTTTTGTTCGACGTGTTGACAAAAGTTAGGCTTCTGCCCTCAAAAAACGTTACAGTAAAACCATACACCCAATGGAACCGAGTAATGAAGGTTGCTTTCTCCTTTACCCTGCGCTTGTTTTTGTCTGTTTATGTGTCCACCTGTTGCTACACCTTTAACGTCATGGGACAGAATTGCAAAAAAATACAATAGACTCATTTTGTCCTTACGTCACTGTTCACGTATCTAACGTCACTGTCCCAACATCAGTTACTTCCCTGTCCGCCATGCAGTAAACATTTTGGAGAATATTTAACTACGTGTTGGTGGGAGATTTGTTAGTTGCTGGTTTTGCCAAAACTCAAAAGAATAAAGCTGATATTCTCATGATACTTTTAATAAACATTGTACGTAACCCCGAAGACTAAAGCAATAATCGAAATTATTTATAATGAACGCTACGTTTCTTTGGGTAGAAATATTGCTCTGTAACACGCGTAATGATGCATTAAGAACCAACATGAGCAAAATACAGCAATTAGAAGAACTATTCAAAGTATTTTTTTTATGTACGCGTCACTTCATAACAGTTCGAAGCTGCTCTATTGTTTTTCAACCTCACAAAACACTTCATTTTGCAAACACAATTGTCACTGCCTTGTGTTGTGGTCATTACGCGTCCGTTACCAACCAACTGGGAAAATTACGTCACACTATATAGCTGGTTATAAACAGTTTCTTTCCAGGGAGTTTCATCTGAAGTTGAGTTGTATATTTGGTTGTTCACTGTTTCTCGTTCTTGCTCAGCGAACGTGTAAGGGTTGCTTTGATGTTCGTTATGGATTCCAATATCATTGGTTATCCCGTTAGATTTGGCGGTGTCTGATTTGGCTTTGTGTGAGCTGTAACTCAACAAATGTTTCCTATTTGTATCCAATCCAAATGAAATTTGCGTAATAATAATAACAACTATAAGAAAGAATTCATGAATTCCAAGCTATGAGATAATATTATTACATGGCTGACGCAATTATTAAGAACCTATACTAAAAAAGGTACCTTACCTCAACTTAAATGCCAGAAAAACGATAATAATTACAGCCAATAGAAGCAGAACTGATAGAAGAACTGCTGGAATAAGTAGTTCATTGGAATAGATTTCACGAACTAACAAACTTTTCTTCTTGTCTGTCATATTTGGCGCCGTTGTAATATTTTGGATTTCTGTCCGATTAGTTGTCAAATCATTTAATGCTGTGGAGGAAGGCGAAGTGATTGTTTCTGTAGAGGAAATATATTGTTTGCGTGAGTCTAATTTCTGTCAATTCAAGTCTAATTTTGCTGTATTATTAAATAAAAGAATGTTGTACTGGTGACCACCTCTTACCCTGTGCTGTAGTTTCTCCAGCTGTAGTGGCTGGAAATATCAGGTTTCCAAGACACTCAAATACTTCATACTCAACTTTTACTATCCTGTTGTACACTAGAGTTTCAATGACTGGCGGCCAATTGTTGCTAACAGTAGTTAATGGATGATTTTGACAAGATGCAAACAAAGCAATTCCAGGCGCACAAGTAGTTTGGAAACGGTTGTTTTGCTTAACATACATGCCACACCAGGGTTTGGACGAACTTAATGGAAATTTGTCGATTTCAAATACTTCACCTGCACAACAACAGTAGTTTTTCTATCATTGTGTTGGAAACACTAATAAGTAATAAAATTTTTGTATCAATAAAAAATGTTGGTTCCTTCTTACCGTTTGGTAGGGTTCCATTTGCAAGAGTCGCATATTTATCGTCTTTTACTCTGTTTTTAGTAAATTTGATTGTCAAAATTACATCTGTTCTCATGTTTATATCTCCAAACGTCCAATTACAATGATTGGTATCGAATACGTTGTGAGTAATCGTGCCATGTAAATTGTTTACTGGAATTGGACACGCGGCAAATATTGTACCGATCAGAAAGAAACCTGCAGAATTAAATAAAAATAAATTTACTTTTTTCTCGAAATGCAGTTGCAAGGAATTTCCCTTACCGTAAGGCAATGATCTAATTGTATGCACCATGTTGTTGCACAAACGTTTTCTGCGAAATATTCCAAACTAATTACGTAGAACTGAAACAGAAATATCTTTTTATTATTCAGTAAATGCAAAATGCAAAATGCAAATTGCAAATTGCAAAATACAATACAAATACAAAGCCACAGTAAATACAATCGAATTAACGTCTGTGGACTGGCTCACCGCCATTGTATTTATTGTACGACCTGACTACAGAACGCAATCATTTCCTTACCTTTCTTTGATAATTAGAACAAAGTGTTTCATATCTACTTCATACATGTTCTGTTGTGGAAACTGCGACCTGTTTTGTAAACCTGTGTTCATTTTTAAAAAAGGTAATTCTCAATTGTATTATGTGTGCGCACAGTGCATCTTCCCTTAACTACGACTGTAAAAAACTATTGTTTAATCACAATGGATAGGCAGGCGCCGTGCGTCATCAACATGACGTGTTATTGCAGTTAAAATCAAATACCGTTGCCATTTAAAGAGGACTATATTGCAATACATTAAAACGAAGTTTGAATTTCTTTCACATAAATGTTTGTTAACTAAGTTAAATGCTGGCAATAAAAAATCCCGGATGATCTGATAATGTCTCTGTCCTTTACCAGACTTCTCAGGTAATTCTAAGCAGTTACTAGCTCATTACTTCAAACCTGTACGTAACGTAGTGTTTGGTAGTGGTAAACACTACACGCCTACCTTGCTCAATGTAGTGTTTGTCACGTCCGGAAATGTGACTTCATACATACATTTCGAAAATTTAAAATAAATTTGTGCAATATTTGATTACACTGAACTACAATATCGCTACAAATTGATATGGTATACGTTTATTTCTGGCTATCAAATGCTTGTTTCAGAATGTAACTTTATGATCGTACTGAACTTTACCATCACTATCACAACCACTGGGCTACTTCACATAAAGTGAAGTACGATAAGAAAATTTAGGCCTTTTACTTACGTCAAAGGCATTTTTTACGTAGAAGCATGATATGACCGCATTGGTGATGTCATCCACGCAACGCTGGGTGTTTAAATCGCCCGTTCACTCTTTTGCGTACTAATTTTATAGTTGAGAATAATTTTCCCTTAAAATCTTTCTTTATGCCTTAGAATAAAACGCAATGAGTGTATTTATTCACAGTTTGCTGTCCTAATCTACCAACAAATTGCAAGAGAAAGGTTCTTGTGAAGCATCAAATTAAGTTTGATCTGATGGGTGCGAGATTAAGTTTGATCTGATGGGTGCAGTTGGGTGCGAGACCCGTCGCCGAGTATGTCTTGGCATTGCAATGAATCCTCTTAAAACATTATCAAAACATCATGTATTTGGATCTTGCAAAACAGTGATACACAAGTAAATCATTGAACAAAATCATGGTTGCATCAAAAAAGACAATTTTACGGCTGAGTCCCAGCTTGTAATCAATTGCCATATAACTCGTTGTCAACAGTTTGTTTGGTTTGGTCGACCGGGTCGGAGCTGTAAATCACATTATTCACTTCTTCTCTTCCTGGTTCAGCGAAAGCGTACGGATTGATGGATGGCTCAGTAGGGTTGGCAGGCAAGGGGTTTCTATTCTCGGAGGTCCCTTTTATGTTACTGTAGCTTGAAAATAAGGATGATGTAACATAAGCAAGCTATTGTTACAAGCTACACAAACAGTAAATTAACTTATAATCCATGTACTTTACGATGTCAATGCACAAAAACGTATTTATCGACGTGACGGATAAGATTCCTCACCGTATTTTAAATGCAAGAATCCCAATAACAAGAAGAGCTGCTATCAGTAATACACCGAGCACTACTGCTGCTGCAACCGCCTCGCTTCCGGTGTTCTGACTACTGAAAACTTTTTTGTCTGTCGTTGGATGAGACGGGGTTGATATTTGGGATGCATTTACTAGTTGTGCGTCAGTAGTTTTGTTGACTTGTTGTGCGACTAAGGTGGTGGCTGAGTTGCTTGTACCCAAAGTTAAACCACCTAAAATAAACCACGAAACATATAATGATATACGTTTACTAAAACTAGAAATGCTATTTGGAATGAAACATAAAACATCAATCTAAATGTTTTCTCTATGTTTTTATTTCCGTAACATATTTACTCGCCACCTATACTAAAATCTTTATTATTTCATGAAAGTAGTACCTGTGGAAGCTGTGTAAGGATTTGTCGTAGTCATTTCACGTGAAGTTGCTGGAAGAACCTGGTTTCCAATGCATTCGAAAATTGCGTATTCCAACAAAATGTATCTATATCTTGCAGTGGTTTTCATGATTGGGGGCCAGTCATTACTTATTACTGTCTTGGCCTGATTTCGGCATGAAGTTGGCAGCGAAATATTAGTTGCACACGTTGTTTCAGTCCCAAGATTTGCCTTAACATACAACCCACACCACGGATTCACTGATTCTGACCAGCTGTGGTATAAGTCTTCACTTTGTAAAGAATCCCCTGAAACAAACTTTACTAGTGTGTGTTTTGTGGCAAAATAGAATAAGAAAGCTCCATACCGTTTGGTAAAATCCCTCGTGCGTAGTTTTCCCGGTCAGAATTTGCAAAAAACAACAAAAACCGTATTGAAACAATGACGTCACTACGCATCGCAGAGGCGCCTAGTGTCCAATCGCAAACTTCTCTCCATTTAACATTATGGTCCATCAAGCTCCATGTATTTGTAACTGCGGCCGGGCACTTTGCTGAGACCATCTCAAACACGATGAAACCTAAAAGTGTCCCAATTAACTCGTGTGTTTTCTGACACAAAAAAACACATTTGTACCGAATGTCAGGCATGTCAACCGCGTTAACATGGTTGCTTTGACTTTATCTTCTTTTTTATAATACATGAACAACACTTCACAAGTATCAACCTGTTTAAAACAGCACTTTTTAAGCAAACTTTCACAACACGTTTTAAATGCTTTTTAACCTGAAAAAAACTGCCAGTTATTCACAACATTCTTATACGCGTCTATTGCAAGGAAAGTCACATATTAAGTATTTGCTTGTTATTTCCTCTAATTGACTAAAGTTATGCTTTTGGCAGCAAAAAGGTCATAATCAATTCTTATACGCTATAAAGCAGTGCTATAGAATTGATTTTTAAGGTTGCTTTCATCGTTACACTGCGTTTATTCTCGGTATGTCTGTTTATGTTACCACGTGTTGCTAAACCTTTAACGACATGTTCTAGATGTGTGATAAAATATACGATACACTTATCGTCCTTATGTCACTGTTCACGTATCTACGTCACTGTCCCAACATCAGTTACTTCCCTGTTTACCTCGCAGTAAACATTCTGGAGAATATTTAACCACGTGTGGTTGGGAGAATTGTTAGTTGCTGGTTTTGATAAAAGTCAAAACAATAAAAGTGATATTCTTGTGATATTTTTGAAAGAAGAAATATTAAAATACCATAAAACAAAGTTTGCATTTCTATAACATGAATGTCACCTGTTGTGTGCTTTGCTGTATATGTTAATTTGTGTCACATTGCACTGCCGCATGTAGTTCGTGATACTATCGCTGTATATTACTTACACCACATAGGGGTGCTACTTGAAACCAAAATTATCGAATGTTTGCTGATTAAATGCTGTCAATTAAAAATCAGGAGACTCTGAAGAAGCTTCAGTCCTTTACCAGGCTTTTCCGGCAATTTTAAGTAGTCACCAAACTTATTTGGTCTTTGCTTTAGTTACACTGCTTGTCACCAGGTTTTAGTAGACAACTCAAAGTAGTGTTTGTCACGTTCAGAAATGTAACCTCTCACATATATTTCGCAAATTTAAAATAAATTTGTCTAGTATTTGGTGACACTGACCTACAGCACCGCAACAACTGGATGTGATATACATTTATTTCTGGCTATCATCAAATGTATGTTTTATAATGTAACTTTATAAACGTACTAAACTTTACCATCACTATAAAAACTACTAGGCTACTTCAAATAAAGTGAAGGACGGTACGAAACTCATTTAGTTTTGTCAATGTGCATAACTTCCTGTTGCGAAGACACATTGTTTGACGCACAAGCATGATATGACTGCATTTAATGACGTCATGCACGTAACGCTTGTGGTTTTTGCGTACTACGTTAACCCTGATAACCCCTGTCGCTATTTCCATTTATGATAGTTAAGAACATATAATCATGCAAACAGGCATAAATGTCGTAAATTATGCTTCGTTTGCACTTTTGTAAATTTGATTGTCAACCACTTCTTTCTGCGATACAGCAACAGCGCCTGAGGTGGTGGCTTGCTCGTTAGCGAAGGAGCAGTGTTGGTTTTCATACTTTGCGTAGTTGAAGCTGTTTTTATTGGACGACCTGTAAAGTAAATCCAGTAATTGTGACTATTGGCAAAGTGATTCAATCCACTTCCTCACCTAAATTTGAAGATAATAATGCCGTTGACGGCCAGTACAGCCACAAGTACAACGTCAAGAAGTACTGCTGCAACAGTCACAGTAAAGGTAACTTCGCCAAGGAGAAGCGACATCGGTTTTGGAGTGCTCTGAAATTCTGTACACAAAACACAGTCGCCAAAGCATGTATTCGGAATGAAGCTGTTCAACTATAAAATAACCGCAATACCTTGAGTTGAATTGAGTGTCTGTGTCGTATTAGGGACTGAAGATGTGACAGGTAAAACTTAATTCCCAATGCAATGAAATACCTCATACTCAAGCGTTATGTACATGTTCCTCATTATGGTTGTCATGACCGGAGGCCAGTCCTTACTTATAGTTGTGTTAGGATCGTTCCTACATGAGGTAAGAAGTGGAATAGCAGGGCTACAAGTGTTTTCATTACCCGAGTTCCTCTTCACATACAATCCACACCAAGGTTTAGTTCTAGATCCGTCGCGGAGCAAGTCTTGGCATTGCAGTGAATCCCCTAAAAAAGTATAGATCATGCTAGCGTTTACCGTTTGGTAGATATCCGATTGCGCTGTTGGCTTTCCGACCGTCGTATATTTTATATTTTATGAACTTGATGGCAAGGATAACGTCTGTTTGCATATTTTCTGGTCCAAGTTTCCAAATGCAGCGTTCTTGTGAATATGATATGGAGTTTACCGAACCTTGGTTGTTGCTTAATTCCGTTGGACATCTTGAGCAAACTTCAGAAACTAACAGTAAACCTGCGGTAGATTTTAGTGAGGAGAAATACAACAAGTTTAATTGTAAGGTAATAATGAACTTACCACAAAAAGCATTGAAGTTGTACTTGGTTTTGAAATACATTCCAGAAGCAGTTATCAAAATAACAGTTGGAAGTAGACCTAATGCTCGTAGACACCAAGATTCAGTCGAACCAGCTGGTTTGCCAAATAAATATTAAATAGACAAATGATTAAAATTCAGTTACAACAAAGTTTCCATTGGCTTTCTCCCAAATCTTCATACATTTGTTTCGCAATTGCTTTCTTTCAACCTAATGTCGAGCACTTCACACGTTTAACTGAGCAACTTTTTCCGCGTCCCTAACGACACCAAGAGGAAATTACGCATTTTACATCACGGAAGGAACGTGTTACCCGATTAATCAACCTCAAACAAACAACATTTACGCTTTTGAGAGATTAATTTACTTTTTACTGTAGAACTCTTGCCGAGAAAAGTCGCGCGAAAAGTCATCCTTAGCACCATAAATCTCTCGGCCAAAGTTATGTATGCAAATGTTATGAAATATGGAAGCACATGCTTAAGGTTAAAACTAGTGTTGCTGAAATTGCAGTCAGTGTTGCTTGAATTAAAACATGAATCCTACACTCATAATAAACTAAGATTGCAGTTCTGAGGCAAAGACCAGTAGGTATATTCTAATGGAAATTGACGCTAACGTTGGTAAACAGTTAACAGAAATCAAAATAAGTATGTTGCTCGCACGTACACAATAAGTAGCAAAAAGGTATGTTTCTAGTTGCTTTAAAAAACTCTTTTTTGCAGCAGTATAATACAGCCGGTCCCCTCTCAGTTAGGATATATCTCGTTGTTAACGGGCTGTTTGGTTTGATTTCCAGAGTCGTAAATTTGATTGACAACCATTTCTCTTTGCGATCCCTCAACAAAATATGGCTTGGTGACTTGATCATTGATTTGTTCCCAGGGTTGGTTTCCCAGCGTTGTTGAGTTGTTGTTGTTCTTCGCATTCTTGGACCTTTAACGGTTTTGTCGTTAATCAAATGTGTTTCTAAGAACAAACGAGTGTCTACAAACTGATCTAGAGAACCCACCTCAGTTTAAAAGCCAAAATTGCAATGATAGTTAATGCAATTATCAGTAATACGCCAAATGATATTGCTGCGGCCAAGGTTCCGTTGATGGAGCTGTCACTCGTTACTTCCGCTATTGGGAGAAAATAAATTTTTATGTTAAGCATTTTTTTTGTTATTTAAAAAAAATACATATCTTTAGAATGGATTGGATGACCAAAATTGTAACAATACCATTACTTATAAAGATTTGTCGTGTTGTTTCATTACCAGGTGATGTGGTCGGGTAAACCAGGTTCCCGGAAGATGTTACTTTTAAAAATGCATTTCTTTAGAATGTAGCGGATGACCAAAAATGTAACAATACCTTTACTTGTAATGATTCCTCGTGTTGTTTCAATAAAAGGCGATGTGGTCAGAAAAACCTGGTTTCCGTAACATTGATATACCTCATATTCAAGAACAATGTCTTTGTACCTGGTTGTGGTTTCCATGACCGGGGGCCACTGAATGCTTAAAGAGGTTTTTGGATTATTTCTGCAGGTGGTGAAGAGTGGAATACTGGGCTTGCAAGTTATTTCACTGCCGTTGTTCCCCTTTACGTACAATCCACACCACGGTTCGGTCGATCCGTCGTTGGATAAATCTTGATCCTCAAGTGCATTGCCTACGTACGAAAGCCGTACTAAAAAAGTCTAATATGCATATATACACCATAATGATTTACCGTTTGGTAATGTACCGTTGGCTTGACCACCAGGATTGTTGTTTATATATTCAATAAAGCTAATGGAAAGAATTACGTTCGTTTGCATATCTGCTGGGCCGAGCGTCCATATGCAAGGTTCAGAATCATAATAGGTTTTATAGCTTATTGAACCTTTGTTGTCAATTACATCTCCCGGACATATGGAATAAATAGGTCGAAAACAAAGGAAACCTGCAAAAGTAATTCCGACTTAACTGATGGATATCACTGCAGTTTAACATATATTTGTTTATCAAGCATATATTTGTGTTTACCACATAGAAATGGGAAGAAATGTTTTGCTTTTCCTTGCATCTCGTGGGAACTAAATCAGGAATACAATTTTCCTATATGTCTAATTTCTGAGCAAACAATTTCACTTGATAAAAAACAAAGAGTTGCGACAAGCAAACAAATTTGCACCAGAACCAAATCCTTGCTCTTCTGGGAACATTGTATTTTGCTGGTGCTATACGGTTTTAATTGGCGTCCATGTATGGGATTGCTCATCAGCAATTACTGATTTATCCAGGTTTGCTGTGAAGGTTATATTTGATAATTAGAATAATCCGGGTTATGATCACCTATGTTATGCAAACGTAAACGGTTTCATCGCTACTTTTTATAAAAATGTGTTTCTGCATGTAGAAATAAAGCAGATGTGTAGTGACCAAATAGCATACTAGCTAAGGTGCATCGCTGGTAAGGCAATATCAGCAATTCGTCGTTCAACGCAGGACAAAACAAACAAAACTTGTCGACTGCTTTTGAAGTACCTACACACAGATCACGAAACTAAACAGAAAATTCCCTCCGGATGGACGTCGGCAGTCACCACAATGTACAAATGTCTGTGCCTGACTAGTTCATTAACAAGAAACTTTTCAGTCACCAGCTGCTGATGAGACCTTTTTGGTCGAAACAGTGTGAACTGTCTACAGTTCACTTGTAAATGTTTTTCCTCTTCCGCTTTACAATCGTTCCTGCCTGAAGGCCTATTTGCGCCGGTATGAGCGTGAGCGTTTTCCATGAAAACAAAGTGATAGTTTATCGGGGCGCAGGAATCCACATGATAAACGTTATACGTCGATGTCAACGCATTAACAACATAGTTTACGTAGCCTTGTGTCGTACAGTAAATCACACACAGCCTTGTGTTGTGGAATTGGTCGTTTAAGAATAACATTGCACCTTTTTCTTACTTTTCCGTGTTGTTTATAAGTTTTATTTGGTATAAAACCCGGTGTTTAGTCCAGACGTGCTGGGCGCTGTGTTAGAAACGTTGATATTTACTGAGCAAAGACGTCCACTAGTTTCTGTTTACCGTGTGGTAACGAGTGCTGAGACGCACTATCCACAATCAGTTGCGATTATACAACGACGACTCAGTATTATGTAATGCCACGATTACATACATTTTAGTCAATTGTGCTCCAAGCATTCAAATATATATGAGCTTTTATTTGATTAAAAGTCAAAGTGAAGTGGTCTTTTTTCGGCCCAATCATCATTCAGCTGATATACCTTTAGCCAGTGACGCAAAAGGTGCCGATGTCTGGCGTGCCTGTATCGTTAGACTGAACAGCCTCTATCTATGCCATAACGTAACGCTTTAAGATGAAAAATCCCTTAGCAAAATTCCTTTTTCCTCCGCAATTTAATGGAAGGGTGAAACATATACTATCGTCAACTCACAAATATTAATGGTGAACATGGTTAAATCACAACCAGCCATATTTTGGTTGAAACAGCATCTGTAACTCAGCCTTTCAGTTGTAATTCAAGACCAGGAAACGATTTATTTGTACATTGATCAACAGTAGAAATCCACGCGCCAAACGACATGGTTAGCAAATATAGATAAAGCAAATACAACTACGTAACATGTCTGAAATGTCAATATAACATCAGTCCGATAAATGAGACACGAGGCAAGAGTAAGTAAGGTGGTTAAAATAAGTGCAAGTTACTCAAATAACGTTGTATGCGTTGCTCCAACCGCGCTTGGAACACCCCAAGTATACAACTGCCACCACTGTGAACCATGGAAAAGCATTGGTCAAATGTAAATGCATTAACGTGGAAAACAGAGAATACTACATGTGGAGGAAGTAAAGATACACGGGTTGGTTTTGCTCCATACTGTAAACACTTCACTTCCAACTGCGTATCGAAACGGTTGGTTTGGTTTGGTTTCCAAACTAAACCAGGAAATCACGTTTAAATATCGTTAAACCCAATAAATCAAACGACATTCTGTCACCATGATAGATGTTTGTGGGCTGCATGGGGATGCGGAAGAGTTTGCCAGGTTACAAGTAAACTCAATAGAGATTCAGTATTGCGTTCTTTGCAAACCAGCGATATTAATATATTTTCGAATACGTTTGATTTACACTTGATAAAGAGAACCCCTTTCCCACAGGAGTTTTGCTGAAAAAAGTCATCCAATAAAAAAAAACGAATTTAAAGAAACTATGTTACAATGGATTGCACAATAAAATTATACTTAAAATGTTGTAATAAGGTGCAGCAACCAAACATAAATTCCTGAATAAATGAATCTTTGCTGGTAACTTTCAGGTGAACATGTGTATCGATTTGGTTTATCTCCTGGTGAATATTTAGGTTTGCCGATATGCAAATTCAATGTTTCACTATATAACAGTTAGATTGACAATATGTGCACATGCTGCACACAGAAAAAGTAATACTTGATATAATTCGATCGCGTCTGAAAACAAAAAAAATCTTCCTGTATTGATCGAAAATAAGGGTTAATTTGGAAACTGTATTTTTGTATCAAAACCACTTTCTTTTCTTTCAGATATGATATATTTCGTTGCGGACAGTCTGTGCCATTTGATCTCCTGAGTAGATTTGTTGGTACACCGTTTCTCTTTCCGTTCGATCAGCAACGTATGGGTCCATCGCTTGTTGATTGACAGGTGAACGGGGTCGGTTTTCATGCGTTGAGTTGCTGTTCTTATTCCTCAACCTTCAAAGCAAAATTTTTTATCACGCAAAAGGTGTGGTTGGTCAAGAGAACCCACCTTAATTTGATGGCCAGAATCCCAATGATGATCAATGCAATGATGAGTAACACGCCAAGTGACATTGCTGTAGTGAATAGCTGGTTTCTCAAGCTTTGATTCATCGTTTTATCTTCTGTCTCTTGGGGATAACTGTGTATTGTGTTCAGTGGAGTTGTAGGGTTTTGAATCTCTGTTTATGTATATTTATGGCCTTCATTTGCGATAAAATGTTACAATCGTTGCAATAACTTGAGTGACAGTAAACGTCTGGCTAAAGACAATACCTTTGGTTGTTGTAACGATGGGTTGCGTTGTTGGAATGGCAGTTGTCATAGAAAAAACTTGGTTTCCTGAGCATTGAGATATTTTGTATTTTAGCACAATACTGGTTTTCTTAGCTATGGTTTTCATGACCGGTGGCCAGTCATTACTTATAGTTGTGTTTGGATTATTTCTGCAAGAGGTGGGAAGTGGAATATCGGGTTTGCAAGTTTTTTCACTTCCTGAATTCCTCTTTACGTACAATCCACACCAAGGTCGGGTGGAATAACCGTATCTGTACAAACTTTCTTCCTCGAATGCATCGCCTTGTGAAAAACTTTTTATGTTGGTACTGGCTTTAAAAAAAACTACAGACATTTACCGTTTGGTAAAGATCCCTTCGATTGACCACCTCGCCAGCCGTAGTACTGCAGAAAGGTAATCATAAGAACTACGTCAGTTGTGATATTTTTCTGGCCAAGTATCCATGTACAGTTTTCTTGTTTATGCGTGTAGTAATCTATTGAACCATTGTTGTCGACGACATCACTTGGACATCCATCACAAACTCCCCAAATAAAAACTTAACCAGAGAAATAATTTTTTTGTTGGTGCAAGAGAAATACATGCTTATAAATAAAGGTTGTTACTATCCCTCACCACAAAGAACCAAGATGATGTAGTTCACCGCATCTTGCATCGCACTTTTATTTATTAAACACAACAATTCAATCAGGTCTAATAAATGTTGGACTTTCTGTCGCGATAGAAAAAATATCTATTAAAAATTAAAAAAAAAACGATACGAGTAACGTGCCTTTTTTATACAGCTATCATACGATATCCTTTTTTTGAAAAATATGTCTATCGAACACACTAAACATTTCCCATCTTTTGTAAATGTATTTATAATGAACAAGACGCTAACATAACACACGGTTGACGCTTGATTGGGCTGCAAAGTAATGATATCAGTGGCAGGATTTGTTCCGTGTTGCAATTTTTAATGCGCACAAGGAAGTGATTCATCGTATAGTTTCGACCAAGTGGACTGTTTAGAAAGTTATTGAAATGTCAATCAAGTAAAGTAAGACGGTTTATTTCCAGAACGCTGATCAACAAACAATGCTGCTATTCTCAAATAAAAAATCACGTGTAGTTATCTGACCGAATAAGCCTTTCAGTCGCGGAAAAATAAATAATACTATGAATCGCAGTTAGAGCCACAAAATTTACTGGGAATGAGCAATGATGCTTTATCATATCATATCGCGGGTCGAGCAACCCTTGCTGGCCATAGGACTGTGTTTAAACATAAAGAGACAACAACGACATTTCAGCTCATATGGTAAAGCTCATTGTGGACAGTTTGTTTGTCATAGATTCATAGATTTGGTTTTCAACCATTTCTCTTTCCTGATCAGCCAAGATGTAAGGATTTTCATGGTTAACGTTGCTTCCTGTTGTTTGGTTGTGGGTTTCAGGCAGCTGTTCACTGCCTGGTAGATTTTCCTTTTTTAATCTACAAAACACTTTGTTTCTGCGTTGGTCCTCGCATGATTGGTAAAATTGCAACGTTTAATTTTGATATTTCGTCGTTTTGTTTGGTTTGTTGATAAAAGAAACACAAAATTTTCAAACCTCTTACCCCTTTCTCATCAGCAACACAGCAATAAAAATGATTGCCACAACCAACACTGGGCCAAGGGTTATTGCTGCAATCATTGATTCTTTTCCATCAATAAACTGAATGGCCTCATTGTGGGGGACTTTATTTGCAGTGGTTAATGTGCCTGAATCGACTGTTCCGTTTGCAGGTTGAAGTTGGGATGATGAATTTGTAACAAAGTTAGTCATAGTACTTTGGCGCCCTTGTGTGGTTGTTTGTTCTGGATTAAATTGTTTGATATAAGTTGTATTATTTATTCTTGATTTATTGTTGATCGACCATATGACTTGCCTGTTAATATAGCGTCGGTCGTCGTTGTCATCGGTTGGACAAGGTTGTTTTTGCTGCACGGAAAAACTGCGTACGATAGAACTGTGTATGTGTTTTTCATTTGAGAAGTCATCATTGGTGGCCAAGTCTTGCTTTGTACAGTAACGACTCTCTTGTTGCGACAAGCATCCCACATTGAAATTCCTGTTGCACAAGTTGTTTCGTTTCCCATGTTCCGTTTAACGTAAAAACCACACCAGGGGTTTGGTTCTGTGCTTGAATACTTTTCTATGTCTTGGTATGTAATTTCTTTCTCTAAAAATGTGTATTTAGCGTTGATGTTTGGAATAAAAACATGTGAATTAACTTTGGTTTACCGTCTGGTAACGTAACGGTTGTTGAGCCTCTCCAACTATTATCCATTTTGTAATGTAGACTAAACGTAATTGCCACTATTGCATCATTTTTAATGTCTTTTGCACCAAGCATCCACACGCAAGATTCCAAATTATTGTGTGGTGCACTGTACACCAGGTAACCAAAAAATCCTGCGGCGTTTCGCGGACATGCTGCTCCCGTTGTACTCCATAAAATAACTGCAATAACAATTGTATTGTTAGTAAAATTACAATGTTCTGCTTTAAAATTGAACTTTTCTACCGAAGGTAATAAGTTGCTGTTGTGACATCATTATTCAAATATTTCGTGTTTCCCAAATCCTGGTAAGAAAAAGCAGCTAAGAATTTATAAAAATCTATCAACAAAATAAACCACGGTTTCAAATCAAAACCGAATCCATTGTTGATTGTGAAAAAAAGCAACTACGCATATGAACAAAATGCAACAGATATAAAATGGCATGGCGCACCAATAAAACCATAAAGGTTGTCGAGTCAGGCGCCCATGTAAAGGCGATCTGACGAAGAATAACCGTCTGCTGTAAAATCGCAGCAAGTCGCACCGTAGGCGGTGATGGGTTGCAACAAGCCGCATATTTCAACTATAATGCAACAGGTTTCCACCCAAAATGTCTGGGTCCTACTATGTAGTAATGTTGCTTGCAATCCAATTGATAAACTGACGTATGCGAAGTGCAATATACCTAATTTTACACCATGTTTTATACTTTTACTCTGTTCAGTACAACTGTTTTCCGAACACACACCAAAGTTTTAGCTTCACAGCAGAATAGATGGCTGCGTGTCACCCATCCATAACGTCCTGTTTGGCCCCAATGTATTTACTGCTTCTTCTAACTTAAGCAAAGTTTAACCATTCTCTCTGCAACAATTTCCCATCCAATGACTGCCTTTTGACCTATCGTGAATACATTCTAAATACAAATCTATACTATATCAGTTAACGAGAACCACCTAACGACCACCTTTCCTCAACCGTTTGTGTTATTATGCGCTAATGTAGGCACAGAAACTACTAAGTAACTGTGGACAAATTTATACACGACAACAAATTTATACACGACGGTTCGCATCTATAGTTGTTTTTCTTTAAAACACCACAGTGCTCTTTAAAGCGAACAGAAAAGCGTAATGCCCTATAGTTCGCATAAATAACATACATAATTTCTACATCATGTGTGTTCTTATAAAATGGCCCAACCTCATTCAGATACAAGCAAACTTTATCCAATTTCTCCGCAGAGAAAATAACTGTACTATTCCTAGACTTATCCCAACGTTTCGGACATTTCAACGCAAATCTTCAGTTGATTACGCTCATACTTTATCAATGATTCAATTTGCAGAATGGCAGCCTTTGCTGAAAAAGCTCAAACCCTTCCGCCAACCCTCTCTTACTGAACCCGTGAAGATCATTAGTCTTGTCACTTTATGTTGCTTGCGCTTACACTCTCAGCATATCCTGATAATAACGTGGTACTAAACAGGTCATAGAATATTCGCATATGTAAATAGCAGTAAAAGGTCTCATCCAAACGAAAATAAATGTGGAGTCTATGAATAACAAATGACATGTTGTTTGCTCTGGACAAAAAAAAAACGAAAAATCTCAGCTGTCCAACTGACCCCCCACAAAAAATTCGCATGTCGTGTTGTTTGTGTTGTTATTGATTGGAACCTGTCTTGTCTGCTTCCACGCGCGCACGCATTTCACACGAGAGGTAGATCACGCGCCACTAGATAGAGAAATCGTATATGGTACCAAATAATAACTCTATTTCATTTTTCCCTGGTGAATGGTACTCTGTATCAGCAAAATGTTATGTTTGAATTCGAACGAATGCAAAAGACTTTATAGTCGTCCATACTCTCTAAGTTTTTACCTATTAGTTATCAATGAAAGCCCGAATCTATATTTCGGAATAGTTCATTGCAACGAAATGCGAAAAAGCCCCCCAGCAGTATTATTTGACCGTGTTCTCCGTATTGTGCGTCTAAATCCACATTTTCTATCACAAGATGCATTTTATTGTAAGGCAATCACAGTTCATGACTGAGGCTAAATACACATGACATAGATTTTCGAAGCATCCATGTTTTTTCAATCCATGTAAATCAAACATGCGTAATAAATACACGAAAGGCAAGCACGACAATGGTTTCGCAAGGACAAAAAACTCACCGCCAAGTTTGTTTTGTTAATAAGACGTTCGTTTCCGTCTGCAACTAATAACATTTCGTCACCTATAAGTAATATTTTAACACTTAGAAGAAATAAGAATACATGAATCGTAATTACATCCCTGAGTGTATACAGTCACGTGTTTAAATATAGATGTCTTATCAGCAGAGAATCATAAATAACAATTTGACAATAAAAAAGCGCTTGGTTTCTGGCATATGGAATGCACATCCTTAAGTAAAGCACGACATTTCAGCTCATATGGTAAAGCTCATTGTTGACAGTTTGTTTGGTTTGACCCGAGTGATAGATTTGGTTGTCAACCATTTCTCTTTCCTGTTCAGCCAAGGCGAGGTTACCGCTCAATCCTGTATTATAGTTGTGGGTTTTATGAAGGTGTTCCTCACCATCTGGTGATTTTTCCTTCTTTGATCTACAAGACATAGCACGTTTTTTTTGTTGACTTCATAACATCACAGCAAATCAGTGTATTAGATGCATGCCACTATATTTCATACTTTGTGCAACCTCTAGTTTAACCTATGGTTTCTAAATTTGTATGGGTCCGTGGACTACATGGTCAATATAGTAAACTCTGTGGATCCCCATCTCCTGCAAATGTTTTGACAACCTTTTTGGTGATCTACGTATGCAAAAAGACCTTCTTCACTTAAAATAACACTGATTGAAAAAGTCCTGTGTGCCCCAGCGATATATGGGTACTTTAAGGTACAGTAACCCGCGGTTGAGAAGCCCTGTACAAACCCCTTTCTGGGTAGCAACACAGCAATTCCTTGTATTGTTGTTACACAAAAGATATATTGCAAACTTCTAACCTGTTTCTGATCAGTAACACAGCAATAATAATGATTGTCATAACTAGCAGTAAACCGAGAGTTATTGCTGCAATCATTGAGTCGTTCTCTCTTTCTTTTCTCGTAATGAGTGATTTGTTGCTCTGTGTTGTTACGACAGTTGTTGTGTGGGATACGTTTGCAGGTATGGCCGAAACGTTTGTTCGTTCTGAAACAAATTGGTTCAAATATTGTGAGTCAAGTTATTTATTACCGAATCGTTTGGTTCGTTTTAAGGTTTCTCGAATTAATTTGATTTGTAAGGAAATAATTTGTATTCACTGAGCTACTTGCCTGTTGGTATCACAGCGTTCATTGTTGTTGTTGGTTTTATAAGGTTGTCTGTACATGGAATAACTGCATACGTTAGATCTGTGTGTGTGTTTTTCATGTGAGAGGTCATGCGAGGTGGCCATGTTTTGCTTACCACCGAGACGTGCTGGTTGCGACAAGCGTCTTTTACTGCAATTCCTGGTGCGCAAGTTGTTTCGTTTCCCAAGTTCTGTTTAACGTACAAACCACACCAGGGGTTTGGTTCGCTGGGCGTAGGACTTGTTATGGCATCTCCAATTATTGTTTTCCCTGAAATGTTGAAATAATAAATGAGATGTAATATTGACGAAGAAAACACTTAATTACCTTTTGGTAGCGTAACGACTGCTGAAGCTTCCTTCCCGTTACTGATGTTATAATGTCTTGAGAATTTAATAGCTACCATTACGTCGCTTTTAATGTCTTTTGCTCCGAGCACCCATACACAGGTTTGTATGCTATATTTCAGTTCCCAATACCGTATGTAGCCAAACAACCCTGTGGCGTTTCGTGGACATTTTGCTTCCGTTGAGCTCCACAAAAAAATAACTGCAAAAACGATTGTATTGTTACACATCTGCAGCGTTGTAACGAAGTTATTTTATCCTACCGAAAGTAATAAGCCAAATTTGTGCAAACATCGGTCAACTGTTTGAGTTGCTTAAAACCTAAACATCGAAGAATTGACCTTTATACACAAGAAAGAGAAAGAAAATTTTAACACGCCATGATTTCAACGACAGCAATACAACAGAATTCTGAAGAAAGAAATTACCCAACGAATTGGTAAACTGACATTCTTTACGGTAGTATTGCCATTACTTAGGGCCCACAAAAGTAAATGCAGCAAGTGAGGCGCACGGCCAATACAACTCTATATGGGGAACCCATAGATATCAAGGGGGGAGTTAAATGGTAAAGACTAAGTTACCACCACTATGTGCTGTTCTACACGCTGCAGAAAATTTGGATTCAATAATTCATGCGTCTCTAGATAACAAGACATAATTCGAGTTGAATGGTGCAAAAACAAGAAGGAAACGTCATGAACAAAGTGTTACTCACTGCACGTGTACACAGTAATTGTACATTATTTACTAAATATGTACAAAATTGTTGACAGGGTTTTTTTCAGATTATTTATAACATAGGATGTGTAAATATACCGTAGTCACATATTTATAAGTTAATTAGGGTCTCTACTAGACATAAATCACGGATGTATTTATGCAGGAAAGTATGGGTCTAACACAGCACGACTAACTTAACTACCATACGACAAAGGTTTCTAACTGTATCATGCACATGTGTCCACAACTACACCTGGCATATGCAACCCAAAACTTCAACTGCAAAACGGATATGACTTTTCTAAGATATCGACACAGCACAAGACAAGGCATTTAACTCCATGTACTGCTTTGTTTTGGCAGGTACACTAGCAAAAAAGTTATAAAAACGGTGTATGTCAGAAAGAGTTGACCTTCTATATTAAATTTCCTGGTAGTTGCAAACAAAAGACCCTACGCTGTCTTCCTCTGCGTACTTCCGTTGAATGATTTCTCCTAGCTCAGCAGGTTGATGATAGTCTATAGGGCATACGATCTATTCAATGATTGATGCGGTTTTTATGCTTATACAGAAAGCTACAGCCTTAGCAGCATGTTACTTTCACAGCATATAGCCTAGTCTTTAAAGTGTGAAACTATACATACTCGTTCTTATGGTTTGTATGTTGCGGCACAACTGAAACAAAAAGTACAAACAACGAAGTATTAGGCAAATTGACGCATGGTTTCGGTGATGCAGTTTCTTTCGTCGACGTGAAAATGGCAATCGTAAGAATTACGTCAGTTGCAATATTTTCCTGGCCAAGTATCCATGTACATTTGTCATGATGATACTTGTGGTATTCTATTGAACCATTATTGTTGACGACATCACCCGGACATCAATCACAAACTCCACAAACAAAAATAAACCAGAGAAAATTTTGTTTGTTGGAGCAAGAGAAATACATGCTTATAAATACAGGTCGATACTATCCCTTACCACAAAGAACTAAGATGATGTAGTTCGCTGTATCTTGCATCGCACTTTTATGTATTAAACACAGCAAAAAAAAAACGATTCGATTAACATGCCTTTTATATACAGCTATCATACGATGTCCTATTTTCGCAAAATATGTTCATCGAACACACTAAACATTTTCATTAGTCAAATCTTTTGTAAATGCATTGATAATCAACAAGATGATAACGTAGCACACGATTAACGCATGCCTAGAAAGATTTGTTATGTGTTGCAATATAATGCGCAAAAGAAGTGATACATCGTATAAATGTTGGCTGTTTAGAAAGTTATAGAAATGTAAAACAAGTAAGATGCCCTATTTCAAGAATGTTGATCAACATACAATGCTGTTATTCCCAAATAAAATATCACGTGTAGTCATCTGACCAAATAAATCTTTCAGTCGCGGAAAAATGCACAATAATATGAATCACAGTTAGAGCCACATAATTTACTGGGAATGTGCAATGATGCTTTATCATATCATATCGCGGGTCGAGCAACCCTTGCTTGCCATGGGATTGTGTTTAAACATAAAGAGACAACAACGACATTTCAGCTCATATGGTAAAGCTCATTGTGGACAGTTTGTTTACTTTGACCCGAGTCATAAATTTGGTTGTCAACCATTTCTCTTTCCTGATCAGCCAAGGCATAAGGATTTTCGTGGTTAGCGTTGGTTCCCGTTGTTCGGTCGTGGGTTTCAGGCAGCTGTTCATTGCCTGGCAGATTTTTCTTTTTTGATCTACAAAACATTTGTTTACCGTTGGTCCTCGCATGATTGGTAAAATTGCAACGTTTATTTCGATATTTCGTCGTTTTATTTGGATTGTTGATTTAAACTTTGCAAACCTCTAACCTCATTTTCATCAGTAACACAGCAATAATAATGATAGCCACAACCAACAATGAGCCAAGAGTTATTTCTGCAATCATTGCTGCTTTTCCATCATTAATCTGAATGGCAGCATTGAAGGTTTCTGTCTTTGCAGTGGTTGATGTGCCTGAATCGACTGTTCCGTTTGCAGGTAGAAGTTGGGATGATGAATTTGTAACAAAGTGAGTCATGGTACTTTGGCCCCCTTGTGTGGTTGTTTGTTCTGGATTAAATTGTTTGATACAAGTTGTATTATTTATTCTTGATTTATTGTTGATCAACCATATGACTTGCCTGTTGATACCGCTTCGGTCTTCGTTGTTGTCGGTTGGATAAGATTGTCTTTGCTGCACGGAAAAACTGCGTATGATAGAACTGTGTATGTGTATTTCATTTTGAAGATGAAGATTGGTGGCCAAGTCTTGCTTTCTACAGTATAGACCTTCTGGTTGCGACAAGCATCCAACATTGGAATTCTTGTTCCACAAGTTGTTTCGTTTCCCATGTTTCGTTTGACGTACAAACCACACCATGGGTTTGGTTCTGTACTTGAAAACATTTTTATATCTTGGTATGTAATTTCCTTCTCTAAAAATGTGTGATTGGCGTTGATGTTTTTAATAAAACCACGTAAGTTAACTTTGGTTTACCGTCAGCCAATATAACGTTTGATGTGCTTTCCCAACCAATTTTGTAATGTAAGCTAAACGTAATTGCCACTATTGCATCATTTTTTATATCTTTTGCACCAAGCATCCACACACAAGTTTCCAAATTATTTTCTGGGGAAAGGTACAGCAGAGAACCAAACAATCCTGTGGCGTTTTGTGGACATGCTGCTCCCGCTGTGTTCCATAAAATAACTGCAATAACAATTGCATTGTTACAAAACTGTAGTATTTTGCTTTGACATTGAGCTTTTTTACCGAAAGTAATAAGTTGCTGTTGTGACATCATTACTCAAATAATTCGTCTTTCCCCAATCCTGGCAGGAAAAATCATCTAAAAATTTAAAAAAATCTATCAACAAAATAAACCATGATTTCTATAATGCAACAGGTTTCCATCTCAGAAACGTTGGTCCTACGATGTAGTAATATTGTTTGCCATCCAATTTATAAACTGACAAATTCGAAGTGCAATATACTTATTTTTACACCTCTGGCGGTGCAGATTTGTTTATCCATTCTCACGCACCCAAAATTGGTTTGGCCCCAATGTCTTTACTACTTCCGCTAACTCCAGCAAAGTTCAACCCTTCTCTCTGCAACGATTTCCGAGACTATGACTGTTTTTCGACCTATCGTGAGTTCAGGGCACCCAACTTCACCTTCGTGGTATGACTAATCTGTGTATGTTGCCATATCATTGCCTTGGACAAATACATTTATATAGCGATACCGACTCAATGCCAACAAAAGCTTTATCGATTCGTATTCAGGCGATTGGAATCAAAACTAGGCGCAATATTCGACAACTACTTAATTTGGTTAAATTTTGTTCCTTTTAGGTACTTTGACACAATACAATTTCAACATTCTACCAACATTGCGCAGGTAGAGATTTTACCTGTACGAATGATCTGAAAACATTCTAAATACGAGGCTTTTACAGCACTATACTATATCAACTAGAAACACCTAACGACCACCTTCCTCAACCGTTTTGTGGTATTATGAAACGAAGCACAAGCATGCGATGCCCTAATGTAGGCACAGAAAATGTAGTACTTAGTGACTGTGGACAAATTTATACCTGGCGAGAATAACGGTTAACATTTAAAGTTGTTTTTCTTTAACACAAAACAATGTCGCTAAAAGCGAAAAGATATGCTTAATGTCCTATAGTTCGCATAAACAAAATACATACTTTCTACATCATGTGTGTTCTTAAAAATGGCCCCACCTCATTCAGATGCATGCAAACAAACTTGATTAAATTTCTCCGCAGAGAAAATAACTGTACTGTTCCTAGACTTATCCCAACGTTTCGGACATTTCAATGCAAATCTTCAGTTGATTACGCTCATTCTTTATCAATGATTCAATTTGCAGAATGGCAGCCTTTGCTGAAAGAGCTCAAACCCTTCCGCCAACCCTCTCTTACTGAACCCGTGAAGACCATTAGTCTTGTCACTTTGTGTTGCTTGCGCTTATACTCACAGCATATGCTAATAACGTGGTACTAAACTGGTCATAGAATATTTGCATATGTAAATAGCAGTAAAATTTTCGGTAATAAAACACCACCCCTATATACAATGCTTTTTGTCACCAACCACTCTACAATGGATTATTTCGATTTGCTGAAGGTCTCATCCAAACGAAAATAAATGTAGAATCTATAAATAACAAATGACATTTTGTTTGCTCTGGACAATAAAAAAACGAAAAATCATAGCTGTCCAACTGACTCAAAAAAACTATAGGCATGTCGTGTTGTTTGTGTTGCTATTGATTGGAACCTGTCTTGTCTACTTCCACGCTTGCACGCATTTCACACGAGAGGTAGATCACGCGCCACTAGATAGAGAAATCGTATATGGTACCAAATAATAACTCTATTTCATCTTTCCCTGGTGAATGGTACTCTCTATCAGCTAAATGTTATGTTTGAATTCGACCGAATGCAAAAGACTTTATAATCGTCCATACTCTCTAAGTTTTTACCTATTAGTTATCAATGAAAGCCCGAATCTATATTTCGGAATAGTTCATTGCAACGAAATGCGAAAAAGGCCCCCAGCAGTATTATTTGACCGTGTTCTCCGTATTGTGCGTCTAAATCCACATTTTCTATCACATATATCACAAGATGCATTTTATTGTAAGGCAATCACAGTTTATGACTGAGGCTAAACACACATGACATAGATTTTCGAAGCATCCATGTTTTTTCAATCCATGTAAATCAAACATGCGTAATAAATACATGAAAGGCAAGCACGACAATGGTTTCGCAAGGACAAAAAACTCACCGCCAAGTTTGTTTTGTTAATAAGACGTTCGTTTCCGTCTGCAACTAATAACATTTCGTCACCTATAAGTAATATTTTAACACTTAAATAAAAATACATGAATCGTAACTGCATCCCTGAGTGTATACAGTCACGTGTTTAAATATAGATGTCTCATCAGCAGAGAATCATAAATAACAATTTGACAATAAAAAAGCGCTTGGTTTCTGGCATATGGAATGCACATCCTTTAGTAAAGCACGACATTTCAGCTCATATGGTAAAGCTCATTGTTGACGGTTTGTTTGGTTTGACCCGAGTGATAGATTTGGTTGTCAACCATTTCTCTTTCCTGTTCAGCCAAGGCGAGGTTACCGCTCAATCCTGTATTTTGGTTGTGGGTTTTATGAAGGTGTTCCTCACCATCTGGTGATTTTTCCTTCATTGATCTACAACACATTGCACGTTTTTTTTGTTGACTTCACAACATCACAGCAAATCAGTGTATTATATGCATGCCACTATATTTCATACTTTGTGCAACTTCTAGTTTAACCTATGGTTTCTAAATTTGTATGGGTCCGTGAACTACATGGTCAATATAGTAAACTCTGTGGATCCCCATCTCCTGCAAAAGTTTTGACAACCTTTTTGGTGATCTACGTATGCAAAAAGACCTTTTTCACTTAAAACAACACTGATTGAAAAAGTCCTGTGCGCCCCAGCGATTTATGGGTACTTTAAGGTACAGTAACCCGCGGTTGAGAAGCCCTGTACAAACCCCTTTCTGGCTAGCAACACAGCAATTGCTTGTATTGTTGTTGCACAAAAGATATATTGCAAACTTCTAACCTGTTTCTCATCAGTAACACAGCAATAATAATGATTGTCATAACTAGTAGTAAACCGAGAGTTGTTGCTGCAATCATTGAGTCGTTCTCTCTTTCTTTTCCCTTAATGAGTGATTTGTTGCTCTGTGTTGTTACCACAGTTGTTGTGTGGGATACGTTTGCCGGTATGGCCGAAACGTTTGTTCGTTCTGAAACAAATTGGTTCAAATAATATGAGTCTAGTTATTTATTGACGAATCGTTTGGTTCGTTTTAAGGTTTCTCGAATTAATTTGATTTGTAAGGAAATAATTTGTATTCACTGAGCTACTTGCCTGTTGGTATCACAGCCTTCATTGTTGTTGTTGGTTGTATAAGGTGTCCCGTGCATGGAATAACTGCATACGTTAGATCTGTGTGTGTGTTTTTCATGTGAGAGGTCATGCGAGGTGGCCATGTTTCGCTTACCACCGAGACGTGCTTGTTGCGACAAGCGTCTTTTACTGAAATTCCTGGTGCGCAAGTTGTTTCGTTTCCAAAGTTCTGTTTAACGAACAAACCACACCAGGGGTTCGGTTCGCTGGGCGTAGGGCGCGATATGGCGTCTCCATTTCTTGTTTTCCCTGAAATGTTGAAATAATAAATGAGATGTAATATTAACGAAGAAAACACGTAATTACCGTTTGGTAGCTTAAGAATGATAAAACGATAAAACTGGCCGAACAGTAGAAACCTCTGGTGCTAACATACTGCACGATTTTTAGCGTCTAACTATGTCTTTTCTGTTTATTTTGTTTGTAGAACTGAAGATGCTTTAATAAAAAGCGAAACATGTTTTCTAAAACCAGAAGCGTGGACACAAAGTTGTTCTAGTAACATTTAAAATTGAATTGATGGTTAACTTGTGTCACGTGAAAGAAGTGCTGCTGGTTAGGTAGATTTCATGAAGTAAAAACATTTTATTGCTACAACTGTGGTGTACGTGGCCATATGGCAAGAGATTGTTGTCGACCACGCGGTGGCGATAGGACGTTCAAATCCATACCTTTTAGACCAAGTCAACAACCCACATCGCAGGTGGTGAACATAGCCCAGCAAAGACCGACACTGCCATTCCGGGCCAACACTTCTTACGGCACACACGGTCGCCGCAACGGTAGAGGAGAAGTTTATTCCTTGGACTTGCGTCGCTCCATTGGACTGTCATATGAGGAAATATTTAAAGCCCAACACGACGATCCCGAAATTTCCCCGGCTTTCAGGTGGTTAAACCTTGGCAAGAGGCCACCTTACAGAACTGTTAGGTCTGCCTCGACGACGACCAAGCACCTTTGGGGTCAATTCGGGCGATTAATCGTTCAAAACAACTTGTTGTATCAAAAAAGTGAAATCTTACATCAACCGGGCGCGTGTGTGTACCGTTTTATCACTCCACAAACCACTAGAGAAATGATTATGTCCGTTCTGCACGACGCACCACTTGACGGTGGCCATCTCGGGATGGCAAAAACCTGTTCGAAGATCGAAGAAAGACACTTCTGGCCCGGCTGGAGGCCCGACGTGGAGGCTTATGTCCGTTCCTGTCGCCACTGCCAAAGAAGTAAGAAGTTTACAGCAAGGCCCCGTGCTCCGTTGGTTCCTTCCGGGGAGATGCAACCAATGGAGCGGGTCGAGGTGGACATAATGGGGCCACTCCCGGCGGCCTCCAGTGGTAATCAATACGTATTGGTTGCATGCGACATATTCACTAAATACGTGCGCGCATGGCCACTCAGGACGCAAAGGGCAGAAGACGTAGCCGGGACAATGTTTCATCGTTGGTTTACGGTACACGGCGTCCCGGACGTAATCCATTCCGATCAAGGTGCAAACTTTGAATCTATTTTATTTAAAGAGCTAGCACGGTTGATGGGCTGCCAAAAGACCCGGACGACCGCGTATCATCCGCAAGGAAACGGTGCGTGCGAACGCAACAACCGAACAATACTCTCCATGATACGGAATTACGTGCAGCGCGATGAACGGTGCTGGGATGAGGCGCTGTCGGCGGTGGTCGCCGCCTATAATGCGATTGTCCATGAAAGTACAGGTGTGTCACCACATTATTTGTTAAATGGCCACGCTCTACGACTCCCAGCAGATTTATTCGGTGCTCCCGCCCAGCGCGATCCATTCCCGGCACCACTGGAAGGTCTACGCGCTAGGTGAGACGTTGCGGAAACAAAGACGGCGCATGGCGTCGCAGTACGACCGACATAAGAGGGGCAAACCGCTGAATGTGGGTGATTTTGTTCTCTTAACAGACCCCGCGGTGAAGCCAGGGATGGCGAGGAAATTCCACCTTCCGTTCAAAGGCCCGTACAAAGTGGTGGACATCAAGTCAGCCGTGACGTAGGAGATCGAGGACGAAGAAGGACACCGAAAAGTCGTCCATCATAATCGCCTCAAACAAACTCAAGGTGGAGGGGCGGACAAGACGGAGGGACGACCAGCCGTGGAAGAGGAAGTCCGGACATTGCAACCTACGGGAGACCCCACGACACAGGTGGTGACCTGGACCAATATACCGAAAACGAAGAAAATGCGCAGGCACCGAACTCTCGCGATGACAACGGAATTGCCAGTCGCCTTCGCGTAAATCGCCGTCCCACTCAGCGCTATTCCCCATAAGTCTGCACGGGAGTGCCTCGACATAGAGGGGGGAGTGTGTAGCGCAAAAGAATTTGCCCACTTGTTCCGTTTCATTTTCAAGTTGCACGCTTTGTTATATCACGTATTCTTTTACGCCACGTTCTTTTTCACCTTTTGTTATTTCACCTTCCACCTGTTCATTTAAATGTTTTGTGTTGATTTATATTTTTATTTACGAAGTGTCTCGAACGCACCAGTCACCACACGTTGATTTTATATCGCAGCGCTAGCTCCCTTTCTCTCACGTGACACGGTTGGGCCAATGACGGGGGAGACCAAAGATAAACCGGGCTAACACGAGACTCTAAGAAAAGATCGCGAGACAGACCGTTTTTGGCAGATTGTGATTCGTCTGTGGCATTTTTAGAGTTTTTATGAACAAGATTGAATTGAATTGTTTAACCGTTGTGCTGGAACAGGCTTGTAGTTGGCCGTTAATGCAGCGTCCTGAGGACCTTGGAAAGCGTTAATTAAGAAGTGTAACAGGTTTATGATAGTCTATGGGGCATGATGCATTCAATGATTGCAACAGCCTTATCAGCACAGTATATTCTTTAAAGTGTGGAAACTATACATACTGGACCTTATGGTTTGTTTGTTGCGGCACAATTGAAACAGAAAGGCAACATAAGCGATTTTGAACTCCAAAATTAAGTCGAGTTTTACAAAAATATATTTACCAATCACCAAATTAAACACTTCCTGCTTATGTCATTGATTTGAAAGACGACATTCTTCTTTTAACGTCAGATCAGTCGCTGACCCTTTTTAAAAAAAATCTGCTTGTGCTGATATTAATGTCCATGTTCAAACAACAAGATATACATACAAATTGACAGATGGTTTCGGTGACGCAATTTCTTGACAACGGCAAAATATATGCATTTTGACCCCAAGTGAAAACGTATTACTAGCAAATGTCGTGTCGTTTTGAGGATTTAAAGATCTGAAATTTCTCACTGAATGTTCTGGCAAGTAAAATACCCTGCTCTATCCCCCTATACGCACTTCCGTTGGTTGGTTAGCACGACAGGTTTGTATAGCAATAAACATAATGACGTGATTCAGTGAACTTTGCCCTCTGATTTCTGCTGCTTTGTTGCAACAGTGTCGGAACTATACACGTACTTGTCGTTGTGGTGCTTGATCTATTTGAAAACAAACTTTTTACAAACGAGTATTAAAACAATCAAGCGTCAAATTAAACATTATCCACTTATGTCTTTTGTTAGTAAAGCAAGAGTGCTTTCACAACAAGTTAATATAAAGCTGTTTTGTTGCATCAAAGTAGCATTACGACTGTCCAGTATAGATTGTCAACCATTTATCTCTTCAACTCATCAGAAATGTATGAGTTGGTGGCTTTTTCATTAAAATTGTTTTGCATTGAGTTTTTGAACCAGTTTTTAATCTTCGACATTTAAAGCCGATATTTTTTGTGTTATGCACTTCCCTAAACAAATTGATACTGCCAAAATGTCCTTTATTAAAAAACATGACCAATGCAACATACTAGCAATACACCAAGGGATATTGCTGAAGTGCCCGGATGTTTGTTACGGCATCATCATTCCCTTGAAGAAATGAAATTATTGTGTTGGTTGTATCCAATATCATGTTACGAAGTCATAAAATTAATAGGTAACATTAAAAATACCGCTATACCTTTGTTAGTAGTTGGTTGTGTTGTATTAATGGCAGATGTAACAGAAAAAGCAAAGTTTCCGAAGCATCTATGTTCTTCATATTCCACTTTCAAATCCATGCTCCTTGAATTAGTTTTCATGACCGGTGGCCAGTCATTACTTACAGTTGGGGTTGGATTGTTTCTACAACCGGTGCGAAATGGAATGCTGGGCTTGCAAGATTTTTCATTGCCCGAGTTTACGTACGATCTACACCGACACCAGGGTTTGTTGTAATATCTTTCATTGGACAAATTGTGATCCTCGAATGAATCGCCTTCAGAAAATCATAACTTTGACACTGCTTGTTAAATAAACCACAAACATCTACCATTCGGCAGTGTTCCAGTTCCATGGCCTCCCGTCGTGCTGTAGTAATTTTCAAACCTTACAATTATTACGTCAGTTGGTCTAGTTTCCCTGCCAAATATCCATGTGCATTTTTCATATTCATAGGTGGGAGAATAATGAGCTATTCCACCCCCTGATGCTGCTGGCAAGCCTCTGGAATCCTTCATAGTCAACTGCCAAAGTCAACAGTAAAATTGAAGTTTGCTTTTCGCTTAACCTTGCATCGCAATAGTTTTTATCAACCACGAAGCGTAAGTCGATTGTTTTTTGTGTCACACAATAACGAAGAATAAACTCCAATGAAAATAAAGTTATTAATTGTTTTTGATAAGAAGCCATACAAAGTGTATCGCACACTCTTTGCATCGCACTTACCCATTAAAGTTTCGCTCACTTAAATAGCAAAATATGCTTAACTACAGTATACTGTAGGGTACCCTGCAGTTCGATGTTGACCGAAAGGTACCACGAAGTGGAGACTAGTGTGCATGCTAGTGTAAAAGCTAGCACAGTGCCACTTAACAGCTGCACTGATGAGACCTTACAGGTCGAAACAGTGCGTGCACCTACCCTGTCTGCAGCTTTGCAATAATATGGCTTTTTTTGCATATATGCTTAACTACGTTTGTCCATTACACCTTCACATGTTTGCAGTTTACAACATGCGTGTAGTACACACTTGATTTGCACGGTAGCACCAAAAGTTTAAAATTTCGCATCGCTTGATGAGAATTTTCCAAACTGTCTGCCGAAAGTTTAAGAATTGTATACATTAAAAAAAACTTTGATTTCGTTTGTGCAAAATTAATATTGGTGTTGATTGTGATGATATAATATCGCACTGGTGCTGATCGTCTGCCACTCATTCGTGCGTATTTTTGGATATCTGACAATAAAAGACAGATACGGTGGCATTAATAAACATAACTGTACATACTTCAATCAATAGACCACCTGACTTTTTTGTGTAGCGCGTTGTCACTTGCCTCCTACACTGGTTGTGTGACGAGTGAAACTGTTGTGCGCGCGCAAACGTGACATGGCGTGTGCGGATGTCACAGCAGCTATGTAGCAAGCTCAAAGGCGTGTTTGAGCCACAAGCAGGTATTTACACAAAATGTTTCCTCCTCACTCTCCAATAACACTCAGTTTGGCAAAAGTATTGGCAAAAGTTTGCATATATTTACATGGTACGCACGTAAATGATGGAAGATACTTTTACACCGGGTCACAAAGTTTTTTCTAAACTTGATCCACGTATAAGCCCATGTAACAAAGAAATCTGTGCAAATATTAACGATACAATTCCGTGTAATATTTCAACTCAAATTTATAAACAAAAATAACAGGTGGTGGCCCTGTTCACGCCTAATCATAAAAATTCACAAAGATTTGTGTTCTACACATACTTATATGTGGATTAAGTTAGAAAAAAGCTTTGTGACCCGGTGTAGTAGCATTTTCCGTAAATGATAGTAGCTGATATGCTTCTACAAACCTACTTGACAACAAATTTTGTCACGCGTACGTTTAGTGCCAATGACCAGAGAGTATAATGCTACTATCTGGACAAAAGCTTTTATAACAAAGAACAGTTACGTGATAGATGGCAAATATACAAGACATTATCCCAAAGTCGTTTACGTTGCGATTCCTGGAACTTGTAGGCCTATATGTTGTCCCAACCAACTGTTGTTTGTAAGAGCAGTACAAATAGGAAGTGTAGGCCATGCTCAACAACGCAAAACTTTAAAAACAGCAATACAGAATCTTTGTTAATTAGTTTTTGAATAATGTTGACGTGGAAGATTCAATGAATGTTGTTTGTTTGTATTTATATCCAAAACACTGCCGTCTTCTACAGCGAGTAATTCGCTTATGATGTATGATATATCTCGTTGTAAACAGTCTGTTTGGTTTCATTTCCAGAGCCGTAGATTTCATTGTTAACCATTCCTCTTCCGGACCCACCGACGATGTGTGAGTTGGTATTGCCATTTTCCTCCGCTGAGTTGATGTAACTGTTTTTATTCCTTAAACTTTAAGTAATGATAAATGATGCTGTGTATTTCCTTTAAACGATGTGATTCTACCAACTGGTTCAAAGATCTCACCTTAATTTAAAAGCAAGAATTCCGATTCCGATAAGTGCAATTATTAGCAATACACCAAGTGATAATGCTGCGGTAAACGAATCGCTGAAGCTTTGCCACATATTTTTATAATCTGGATCTTGGTTCAATAATGTTGTTGTATTGGTTGTAGCCAATGTCACGTTGTTGACGATGGATGTTTGTCTGTTTTGATACTGAAATTCTGTAAAAAATGTAGTTACATTATTAATTTTGGAAGTGGTCAATCTTGAAAATTATCGCAATACCTTTTGCTGTAGTAACGATTGGCTGTGTTGTTTTTATAGCAGTTGTTATAGAAAAAACGTGGTTTTCGGGGCATTGGGATATTTGGTATTTTAGCCTGATACGAAAGTTCCCAGCAATGGTTTTCATCACCGGTGGCCATTGATTACTTATAGTTGTGTTTGGATTATTCCTGCAAGAGGTGGGAAGTGGAATATCGGGTTTGCAGGTTTTTTCACTCCCTGAGTTACTTTTTACGTACAATCCACACCAAGGTTGGGTGGAAGAGCTGTATCTGTACAAATTCTGATCCCCGGGTGCACCACCTTGTGGAAAAAATTTATGTTGGCACTACCCTTAAAAAACTACAGACAATTACCGTTTGGCAAAGTTACTTTTGATTCACCACCATCCCATCTGTAGTACCGCAAAAAGGTAATCTTAACAATTGCGTTAGATTCGATATTTTCCTGGCCAAGTATCCATGTACATTTTTCTTGTTCATACGCGTAGTAATCTTTTGAACCTCCGTTGTTGACGACATCACCCGGACATCCATCACAAACTTCCAGAATAAAAAGTAAACCTAAAAAACGAGATTTTTTAATTGAACAGCGTACATGCTGGTACAAGCAACAATACTGCTCACCACAGAAAATTGTAAAGGTGTGCTTAGCTTTATTTTGCATCATAACAGTTTTATTTAATCAAAAGAGAAGCACCAAGGGCATATTCCCTGTCTATTTTTGACGCATAATACTAAACAGAAAATCTAATGAAAATAAAACACATTTCTACTTGAATGGCCTGCAGTCCATGTGTGTGGTGAACTGCAAGTCAGGTTGTTTTACGCAGTCTTACAATCAATTTAGGACTGCGCATTCATGCAGTGTCGGCATAGGTAATGTATAACTTTCACAAATTTAGCATGTTACTCCAACCACCAAATAACTTCACTATTAGTCCTTACAGTACCGGGGCGTTTGTTTTGAAATATTTGCTGACAGCACAGCAGTTACAATTGCATAGCCCCTAAGCTTCGCTATACATATATACAACATATCCCACCGGAGTATCGTGAGGGTTATTACCACACGACAAGAATTGAGAAGAAAAAGAGAAAACTCGCCTCAAAGCACGAGAAAGCTGTTCGTTTCTGTACTGCAAATACACTTCCTAACTGACGCAAATATGTTAAAACATTACATCAAGTGCACTATCTTTGTCAGTTTACTTAACAGTTATATGTGTTCGATCACACATAAATACAAGCACCATAACGAACTACAAAGAGATGAGCCTGAGTAAGCTGTTTATAGACCTATCTAAACATTTCTAACACTGGTATGTTCGTCATCAGTGGGCCAGTGACGCAAAGGTTCTTTGAATGATTCACCACGCTGAAGTCCAACACTTCCTTCTGTAGAAGGTACTTCCGTCACCTCTCACTACACACAGTGAGGCGTTTATTTACTATGCTTGTGTATACACACTTTGCAGATGGATAGAGTTATAGAACAAATATTTACTGGGGCAAAAGATTAAGTGCAAAATTCCCCCATACAAAAGCGTTTTATCAAAAAACTGAGACTGTTTCAAACATATTACAAAACGCTTTTGTTAAGCAAACAAATTGTGTGAATTATGCATTTGAAGACGGTGCGTCGTTTGGTTTGGAAAACAATGTACTAACAAAGACAACACTGAAGATAGACCTGTAGTTTATTTATCTTCTGTTGAATGGTCGCCTACCTGTTATGCCGACACCAACGCGTGTACGCATTTCACACGATATTAGAGCTATAGTTTATGATGCGCCACTAAACATACAAGCGTGTTGCATTAAATCATGTAAGTCTTGTAATTCTTGTAATTGGCACCAAAGGAGGAAAATGTCATTGTATATGCACTAATTGTATGTCGTTGTACAAATTTTGAGGTATTTCATTTGCGAAAGATCCACAAATAATACCACACGATACCACAGAGAACCAATCAATCCTTTGGCGTTTTGTGGACATGTTGCTCCCGTTGTGCTCCATAAAATAACTGCAATAACAGTTGTATTGTTAATAAAATTTCAATGTTTTGCTTTAACATTGAGCTTCTCTACCGAAGGTAATAAGTTGTTGTTGTGACATCATTGGTCAAATAATTCGTAAAAACAGCATCTAAGAATGTACAAAAATCTACCAACAAAATAAACTATGATTTCTACAATGCAACAGGTTTCCATCCAAAAAATGTTTGTCCTGCGATGCAGTTATGTTGCTTTCAATACGATTGATAAACTGACATATGCGAAGTGCAATATACCTATTTTTATACTTTTACACTCTTCAGCACAACTGTTTTTCGAACACACAAAAGCTTTAGGTTTACAGCAATACATCGGCGCAGTTTTGTTTATCCATTGTCATCCACCCATACTGTATTGTTTGGTCCCAATGTATTTACTACGTCCACTAACTCAAGCAAAGTTTAACCATTCTGTCTGCAACAATTTCCGTCCCTATAGCTGCTTTTTGACCTATCGTGAGTACAGGACATCTTAGGTTGACATATACTGGGCATCCTTCACAAACTCCCAGATAAAAAGTAAACCTGGGAAATATTTTGCTTTATCGTGCATCGCACTCGTATTTATCAAACACAGCACTTTAAAAGAAGTCTCATAAATTTTGTCACACTACAGAAATGACCTGATGAATATGAAACCTTTCATTTGCCTTTCATTCATAAAGCTATCACCCATAATATGTTCTAAGAGCACAATAAACAATACCCTTAGTCAAATCTATGGTATAAAATAAATTAACAATGAAAGACGCCAACGTAGCACATGACTAACGCTTGCTATAGCTTCAACGAAATGTAATCGGTGAAAACTTTTGTACAGTGTCGCTGCCCACAAGGAAGCCATACAGCGGGTAGTTTCGAACGCGTTGGCTCTTTAGAAAGTTATTGAAATGTCAATCAAGTAAAGTAAGACGTTAACTTCAAGAAAGCTGGTCGACATACAGTAATGTGATTCCACAAATGAATTCTCCCATCATGTTGAGCCTGGCCCAGATAAATTAAAAATAATAAAAATCGCAGCAATAACAACATAATTTATTGGGAATGAGCAATGATGCTTTATCATATCATATCGAGGGTCGAGCAACCCTTGTTGGGCATGGAATTGTGTTTAAACATAAAGAGACAACAACGACATTTCAGCTCATATGGTAAAGCTCATTGTAGACAGTTTGTTTGGTTTGACCCGAGTCATAGATTTGGTTTTCAACCATTTCTCTTTCCTGATCAGCCAAGGCATAAGGATTTTCGTGGTTAGCGTTGGTTCCCGTTGTTCGGTCGTGGGTTTCAGGCAGCTGTTCATTGCCTGGCAGATTTTTCTTTTTTGATCTACAAAACATTTGTTTACCGTTGGTCCTCGCATGATTGGTAAAATTGCAACGTTTATTTCGATATTTCGTCGTTTGAATTGGATTGTTGATTTAAACTTTGCAAACCTCTAACCTCGTTCTTATCAGCAACACAGCAATAATAATGATTGCCACAACCAACAATGAGCCGAGAGTTATTGCTGCAATCATTGCTGCTTTTCCATCATTAATCTGAATGGCATCATTATGGGGGTTTGTATTTGCAGCGGTTGATGTGCCTGAATCGACTGTTCCGTTTGCAGGTAGAAGTTTGGATGATGAATTTGTAGAAAAGTTAGTCATGGTACTTTGGTGCCCTCTTGTGGTTGTTTGTTCTGGATTAAAATGTTTTGACATAAATTGTACCATTTATTCTTGATTGATTATTGATCAACCATATGACTTGCCTGTTGATACCGCTTCGGTCTTCGTTGTTATCGGTTGGACAGGGTTGTCTTTGCAGCACGAAAAAACTGCGTATGATAGAGCCGTGTATGTGTTTCTCATTTGAGAAGTCATGATTGGTGGCCAAGTCTTGCTTTGTACAGTAACGACTTTCTTGTTGCGACAAGCATCCAACATCGAAATTCCTGTTGCACAAGTTGTTTCGTTTCCCATGTTCCGTTTAACGTACAAACCACACCAGGGGTTTGGTTTTGTGCTTGAATACTTTATGTCTTGGTATTTAATTTCTTTGTCTAAAAATGTGTGTTTGGTGTTGATGTTGGGAATAAAAACATGTAAATTAACTTCGATTTACCGTCTGGCAATTTAACGTTTGTTGAGCCTCCTAGGCCGTTATTAAATTTGTAATGTAGGTTAAACGTAATTGCCACTATTGCTTCATTTTTAATGTCTTTTGCACCAAGCATCCACACGCAAATTTCCGAACGTTCTTTTGGTGCTTGGTACCACAGAGAACCAAACAATGCTGTGGTGTTTTGTGGACATCTTGCTCCCGTTGTACTCCATAAAATAACTGCAATAACAATTGTATTGTTACAAAACTGTAGTATTTTGCTTTGACATTGAACTTTTTTACCGAAAGTAATAAGTTGTTGTTGTGACATCATTACTCAAATAATTCGTCTTTCCCCAATCCTAGCAGGAAAAATCATCCAAAAATTTATAAAAATCTATCAACAAAATAAACCATGATTTCTATAATGCAACAGGTTTCATCCAAAAATGTTGGTCCTACGATGTAGTAATATTGTTTGCCATCTAATTTATAAACTGACAAATACGAAGTGCAATATACTTATTTTTACACCTCTGGCGGTGCAGAATTGTTTATCCATTCTCACGCACCCAAAATTGGTTTGGCCCCAATGTCTTTACTACTTCCGCTAACTCCAGCAAAGTTCAACCCTTCTTTCTACAACGATTTCCGAGACTATGGCTGTTTTTTGACCTATCGTGAGTTCAGGGCACCCAACGTCACCTTCGTGGTATGACTAATCTGTGTCTGTTGCCATATCATTGCCTTGAACAAATACATTTATATAGCGATATCGACTCAATGCCAACAATAGCTTTATAGAGTCTTATATGGACGATTGGAATCAAAACTGAGCATAATATTCAGCAACTACTTAATTTGGTTAAATTTTGTTCCTGTTAGGTGCTTTGACACAATACAAGTTTAACATTCTACCAACATTGCGCAGGTAGAGATTTTACCTGTACCAATGATCTGAAAACATTCTAAATACGAGGCTTTTACAACACTATAATATATCAGTTAACTAGAAACACCTAACGACCACCTTCCTCAACCGTTTTGTGGTATTATGAAACGAAGCACAAGCATGCGATGCCCTAATGTAGGCACAGAAAATGTAGTACTTAGTGACTGTGGACAAATTTATACCTGGCGAGAATAACGGTTAACATTTAAAGTTGTTTTTCTTCAACACAAAACAATGCCGTTTAAAGCGAAAAGATATGCTTAATGCCCCATAGTTAGCATAAACAAAATACATACTTTCTACATCATGTGTTCTTAAAAATGGCCCCACCTCATTCAGATGCATGCAAACAAACTTGATTAAATTTCTCCGCAGAGAAAATAACTGTACTGTTCCTAGACTTATCCCAACGTTTCGGACATTTTAATGCAAATCTTCAGTTGATTACGCTCATACTATATCAATGATTCAATTTGCAGAATGGCAGCCGTTGGTAAAAAAAACTCAAACTCTTCCACCAACCCTCTCTTACTGAACCCGTGAAGACCATTAGTCTTGTCACTTTGTGTTGCTTGCGCTTATACTCACAGCATATGCTAATAACGTGGTACTAAACTGGTCATAGAATATTTGCATATGTAAATAGCAGTAAAATTTTCGGTAATAAAACACCACCCCTATATACAATGCTTTTTGTCACCAACCACTCACAATGGATTATTTCGATTTGCTGAAGGTCTCATCCAAACGAAAATAAATGTAGAATCTATAAATAACAAATGACATTTTGTTTGCTCTGGACAATAAAAAAACGAAAAATCATAGCTGTCCAACTGACCCAAAAAAACTATAGGCATGTCGTGTTGTTTGTGTTGCTATTGATTGGAACCTGTCTTGTCTACTTCCACGCGCGCACGCATTTCACACGAGAGGTAGATCACGCGCCACTAGATAGAGAAATCGTATATGGTACCAAATAATAACTCTATTTCATCTTTCCCTGGTGAATGGTACTCTCTATCAGCTAAATGTAATGTTTGAATTCGACCGAATGCAAAAGACTTTATAATCGTCCATACTCTCTAAGTTTTTACCTATTAGTTATCAATGAAAGCCCGAATCTATATTTCGGAATAGTTCATTGCAACGAAATGCGAAAAAGCCCCCCAGCAGTATTATTTGACCGTGTTCTCCGTATTGTGCGTCTAAATCCACATTTTCTATCACATATATCACAAGATGCATTTTATTGTAAGGCAATCACAGTTCATGACTGAGGCTAAACACACATGACACAGATTTTCGAAGCATCCATGTTTTTTCAATCCATGTAAATCAAACATGCGTAATAAATACACGAAAGGCAAGCACGACAATGGTTTCGCAAGGACAAAAAACTCACCGCCAAGTTTGTTTTGTTAATAAGACGTTCGTTTCCGTCTGCAACTAATAACATTTCGTCACCTATAAGTAATATTTTAACACTTTAAAGAAATAAAAATACATGAATCGTAATTACATCCCTGAGTGTAGACAGTCACGTGTTTAAATATAGATGTCTTATCAGCAGAGAATCATAAATAACAAGTTGACAATAAAAAAGCGCTTGGTTCCTGGCATATGGAAAGCACATCCTTAAGCAAAGCACGACATTTCAGCTCATATGGTAAAGCTCATTGTTGACGGTTTGTTTGGTTTGACCCGAGTGATAGATTTGGTTGTCAACCATTTCTCTTTCGTGTTCAGCCAAGGCGAGGTTACCGCTCAATCCTCTATTATGGTTGTGGGTTTTATGAAGGTGTTCCTCGCCATCTGGTGATTTTTCCTTCATTGATCTACAACACATACCACGTTTTTTTTTGTCGACTTCTTAACACCACAGCAAATCAGTGTATTAGATGCATGCCACTATATTTCATACTTTGTGCAACCTCTAGTTTAACCTATAGTTTCTAAATTTGTATGGGTCCGTGGACTACATGGTCAATATAGTAAACTCTGTGGATCCCCATCTCCTGCAAAAGTTTTGACAACCTTTTTGGTGATCTACGTATGCAAAAAGACCTTCTTCACTTAAAATAACACTGATTGAAAAAGTCCTGTGTGCCCCAGCGATATATGGGTACTTTAAGGTACAGTAACCCGCGGTTAAGAAGCCCTGTACAAACCCCTTTCTTGCAATTGCTTGTATTGTTGTTACACAAAAGATATATTGCAAACTTCTAACCTGTTTCTCATCAGTAACACAGCAATAATAATGATTGTCATAACTAGTAGTAAACCGAGAGTTATTGCTGCAATCATGGAGTCGTTCTCTCTTTCTTTTCCCTTAATGAGTGATTTGTTGCTCTGTGTTTTTACGACAGTTGTTGTGTGGGATACGTTTGCAGGAATAGCCGGAACGTTTGTTCGCTCTGAAACAAATTGGTTCAAATATTATGAGTTAAGTTATTTATTAACGAATCGTTTGGTTCGTTTTAAGGTTTCTCGAATTAATTTGATTTGTAAGGAAATAATTTGTATTCACTGAGCTACTTGCCTGTTGGTATCACAGCGTTCATTGTTGTTGTTGGTTGTATAAGGTGCCCAGTGCATGGAATAACTGCATACGTTAGATCTGTTTGTGTGTTTTTCATGTGAGAGGTCATGCGAGGTGGCCATGTTTCGCTTACCACCGAGACATGCTGGTTGCGACAAGCGTCTTTAACTGTAATTCCTGGTGCGCAAGTTGTTTCGTTTCCCAAGTTTTGTTTAATGTACAAACCACACCAGGGGTTCGGTTCGCTGGGAGTAGGACTTGTTATGGCATCTCCATTTATTGTTCTCCCTGAAATGTTGAAATAATAAATGAGATGTAATATTGAAGAAAGGAAACACGCAATTACCGTTTGGTAGCGTAACGACTGCTGAAGCTTCCTTCCCGTTATTGATGTTATAATGTCTTGAGAATTTAATAGCTACCATTACGTCGCTTTTAATGTCTTTTGCTCCGAGCACCCACACACAAGTTTGTAAGCTATATTTCAGTTCCCAATACCGTATGTAGCCAAACAACCCTGTGGCGTTTCGTGGACATTTTGCTTCCGTTGAGCTCCAGAAAAAAATAACTGCAAAATCGATTGTATTGTTATATATCTGCAGCGTTGTAACAAAGTTATTTTTTTCCTACCGAAAGTAATAAGCCAAATTTGTGCAAACATCAGCCAACTGTTTGAATTGCTTAAAACCTAAACATCGAACAATTTACCTTTATACACAAGAAAAGGAAAGAAAATTTTAACACGCCATGATTTCAACGACAGCAATACAACAGAATTCTGAAGAAAAAAATAACTTTATGGTAAATTGACATTCTTTGCAGCCAACACAATTCTATGTAGGGTTGAACGGTAAAGACTAAGTTACTTATCTATAAGTTGATTAGGCTCTCTACTAGATATCAATCACAAATGTATTTAAGCAGGAAAAAGTATGGGTCTAACACAGCATGAATAACATAACTACCATACTACAAAGGTTTCTAACTTTATCATACACATGTGTCCACTATTACACCTGGCATACGCAACCCAAAACTTCAACTGCCAAACGGGTTTGACTTTGCTAAGATATCAACAGAGCACAAAACAAGGCATTTAACTCTATGTACTGCGTAGACTCATAATAACATCGTGAAACACAGTTAACCAGGCACATCAGGACAATTCCTTTCTGCTACTGTAAACTTTGCTTTGGCAGATACACTGGCAAAAAAGTTCTAAAAACGGTGTATGTCGGGAAGAGTTGACCTTCTATATTAAATCTCCTTGTTGTTGCAACCAAATTACCCTACGCTGTCTTCCTCTGCGTACTTCCGTTGAATGATTTCTCCTAGCTCAGCAGGTTTATGATAGTCTATAGGGCATACGATCTATTCAATGATTGATACGGTTTTTATGCTTGTACAAAAAGCTGCAGCCTTAGTAGCACGTTTTTTTCACAGTATAGTCTTTGAAGTGTGGAAACTATACATACTGGTCCTTATGGTTTGTTTGTTGCGGTATAATTGAAACAGAAACGCAGAAACATAAGCGATTTTGAACTCCAAAATTAAATCAAGTTTTGCAAAAATACATTTATCAATCACCAAATTAAACAGTCCCTGCTTATGTCATTTATTTGAAAGACGACATACTCCTTTTAACGTCAGACCAGTCGCTGACCCTTTTTTTAAAAAAATCTGCTTGCGCTGATATTAATGTCCATGTTCAAACAACAAGATATACATACAAATTGACACATGGTTTCGGTGACGCAATTTCTTGAAAATGGCAAAATATATGCATTTTGACCCCAAGTGAAAACGTATTACTAGCGAATGTCGTGTCGTATTGAGGATTTAAAGATCTGAAATTTCGCACTGAATGTTCTTGCAAGTAAAATACCCTGCTCTATCCCCCTATACGCACTTCCGTTGGTTGGTTAGCACGACAGGTTTGTAGCAATGAACACAGTGACGTGATTCAGTGAACTTTGCTCTCTGATTCCTGCTGCTTTGTTGCTACAGTGTCGAAACTATATTGAACTTTGAACTTTTTTCAAACGAGTATTAAAACAATCAAGCATCAAATTAAACATGATCCACTTATGTCTTTTGTTAGTAAAGCAAGAATGCTTTCACTACAAGTTAATATAAAGCTGTTTTGTTGCATCAAAGTAGCATTACGACTGTCCAGTATAGATTGTCAACCATTTCTCTCTTCAACTCATCAGAAATGTAGGGGTTGGTGGCTTTTTCATTAAAATTGTTTTGCATTGAGTTTTTGAACCAGTTTTTGATCTTTGACCTTTAAAGCCGACATTTTTTGTGTTATGCACTTCCCTAAACAAATTGATGCTGCCAAAATGTCCTACCTTTATTAAAAAACAATCATGACCAATGCAACTACTAGCAATACACCAAGGGATATTGCTGCAGCGCCGGATGGTTGTTACGGCATCATCATTCCCTTGAAGAAATGAAATTATTGTTTTGGTTGTATCCAATATCATGTTACGAAGTCATAAAATTAATAGTTAACCTTTAAAAATACCGCAATACCTTTGCTAGTAGTTGGTTGTGTTGTATTAATGGCAGATGTAACAGGAAAAGCAAAGTTTCCGAAGCATCTATGTTCTTCATATTCCACTTTCAAATCCATGCTCCTTAAATTAGTTTTCATGACCGGTGGCTAGTCATTACTTACAGTTGGGGTTGGATTGTTTCTACAACCGGTGCGAAATGAAATGCTGGGCCTGCGAGATTTTTCATTGCCCGAGTTTACGTACGATCTACACCGACACCAGGGTTTGTTATAATATCTTTCATTGTACAAATTGTGATCCTCGAATGAATCGCCTTCAGAAAATCATAACTTTGACACTGCTTGTTAAATAAACCGCAAACATCTACCATTCGGCAGTGTTCCAGTTCCATGGCCTCCCGTCGTGCTGTAGTAAATTTCAAACCTTACGATTATTACGTCAGTTGGTCTAGTTTCCCTGTCAAATGTCCATGTGCATTTTTCATATTCATAGGTGGGAGAATAATGAGCTATTCCACCCCTGATGCTGCTGGCAAGCCTCTGGCATGCTTTATTGTCAACTGCCAAAGTCAACAGTAAAACTGCGAAACGTCTTCTGGGTTAATAATGGTACATACGTATCGCTACAAGATGCTAATATCCATTACCACAAAGAGCAATGAAGTTGCTTTTCGCTTAACCTTGCATCGCAATAGTTTTTATCAACCACGAAGCGTAAGTCGATTGTTTTTTGTGTCACACAATAACGAAGAATAAACTCTTATGAAAATAAAGTTATTAATTGTTTTTGATAACAAGCTATACAAACTGTATCGCACACTCCTTGCATCGCACTTACCCGATAAAGTTTCGCTTACTTAAATTGCAAAATATGCTTAAGTACAGTATAGGGTACCCTGCAGTTCGATGTTGACCGAAAGGTACCACAAAGTGGAGATTAGTGTGCCTGCTAGTGTAAAAGCTAGCACAGTGCCACTCAACAGCTGCACTGATGAGACCTTACAGGTCGAAATAGTGCGTGCACCCACCCTGTCTGCAGCTTTTCAATAAACGAGTATTACAAGCAACGACAAGTAGTTGTATTTCACGAGAGGATATTCGTATCATGGTATTTTGTGTCACTAAAATAATAACAACGTAAATATTCCGAATTTTACAATAAATTGGCATTGTACCTATGAGTTATGGTATATATCGTTGTAAACAGTCTGTTTGGTTTCATTTCCAGAGTTGTAGATTTCATTGTCAATTATTTCTCTTCCGGACGCACTGACGATGTGTGAGTTGGTATTGCCATTTTCCTCCGTTGCGTTGATGCAGCTGTGTTTATTCCTTGAGTATGGTGAATGATTCTGTGTACTTTCCTTCAAACGAAGTGATTCTACCAACTGGTTCAAATATCTCACCTTAATTTGAAAGCAAGAATTCCGATTCCGCAATTATTAAGATTACACCTGCTGTGGTGAATGTTTTGTTGCTGAAGCTTTGACTTATATTTTTCTCATTTGGATCTTGGTGCAACAACGTTACTGTGTTTGTTGTAGCCAATGTCACGTTGTTGACGATAGACGTTGGACTGTTAATAATAAATATATAAGTACATCATTACAGCATCAATTTTGGAAGTGGTCAATCTTCAAAATGATCGTAATATAACCTTTGGTTGTTGTAACGATGCGTTGCGTTGTTTTAATAGGAGTTGTTATAGAAATAACTTGGTTTCCGGAGCATTGAGATATTTCGTATTGCAGCGCAATATAGGTGTTCTTAGCTATGGTTTTCATAACCGGTGGCCAGTCATTACTTATAGTTGTGGTTGGATTATTTCTATAAGATGTGGGAAGTGGAATATCGGGTTTGCAGGTTTTTTCACTTCCTGAGTTCTTTTTTACGTACAATCCACACCAATATCCGTCGTTGTACAAATTTTGATCCTCGAGTGCATCGCCTTGTAAAAAAGATTTTATTTTGGCACTGTCTTGAAAAAAACTACAGACATTTACCGTTTGGTAAAGTTCTGTTTGATTGACCACCTCGCAAGCTGTGGTACCGCAGAAAGGTAATCGGAAGAATTACGTCAGTTGCAATATTTTCCTGGCCAAGTATCCATGTACACTTGTCATGATGATACTTGTGGCATTCCATTGAACCATTGTTGTTGACGACATCACCCGGACATCCATCACAAACTCCCCAAATAAAAATTAAACAAGAGAAAATTTTGTTTGTTGGAGCGAGAGAAATACATGCTTATAAATACAGGTCGATACTATCCCTCACCACAAAGAAATAAAATGATGTAGTTCACTGTATCTTGCATCGCACTTTAATGTATTAAACACAGCAATTCAATCAGGTCTAATAAATACTGGACTTTCTGTCGCGATAGAAAATATATCTAATAAAAATTAAAAAAAAACGATACGAGTAACATGCCTTTTATATACAGCTATCATACGATGTCCTTGTTCCGAAAAATATTGTCAAATCTTTTATAAATGTATTTATAATAAACATGACGCTAACGTAGCACACGATTGACGCTTGATTAGGCTGCAAAGTAATGATATCAGTGGAAGGATTTGTTCCGTGTTCCTATTTATAATGCTCACAAGGAAGTGATTCATCGTATAGTTTCGAACATGTGGACTGTTTAGAAAGTTGTTGAAATGTCAATGAAGTAAAGTAAGACGCTTTATTTCAAGAACGCTGATCAACAAACTATGCTGCTATTCTCAAATAAAAAATCACGTGTAGTTATCTGACCGAATAAGCCTTTCAGTCGCGGAAAAATAAATAATAATATGAATCACAGTTAGAGCCACAAAATTGACTGGGAATGAGCAATGATGCTTTATCATACCATATCGCGGGTCGAGCAACCCTTGGTGGCCATAGGACTGTGTTTAAACATAAAGAGACAACAACGACATTTCAGCTCATATGGTAAAGCTCATTGTGGACAGTTTCTTTGGTTTGACCCGAGTCATAGATTTGGTTTTCAACCATTTCTCTTTCCTGATCAGCCAAGATGTAAGGATTTTCATGGTTAACGTTGCTTCCTGTTGTTTGGTTGTGGGTTTCAGGCAGCTGTTCACTGCCTGGTAGATTTTCCTTTTTTAATCTACAAAACACTTTGTTTCTGCGTTGGTCCTCGCATGATTAGTAAAATTGCAACGTTTTATTTTGAGATTTCGTCGTTTTATTTGGTTTGTTGATAAAAGAAACACAAAATTTTCAAACCTCTAACCTCATTCTCATCAGCAACACAGCAATAAAAATGATTGCCACAACCAACAATGAGCCAAGGGTTATTGCTGCAATCATTGATTCTTTTCCATCAATAAACAGAATGGCCTCATTGTGGGGGACTTTATTTGCAGTGGTTAATGTGCCTGAATCGACTGTTCCGTTTGCAGGTTGAAGTTGGGATGATGAATTTGTAACAAAGTTAGTCATGGTACTTTGGCGCCCTTGTGTGGTTGTTTGTTCTGGATTAAATTGTTTGATATAAGTTGTATTATTTATTCTTGATTTATTGTTGATCGACCATATGACTTGCCTGTTGATATAGCGTCGGTCGTCGTTGTTATCGGTTGGACAAGGTTGTCTTTGCAGCACGGAAAAACTGCGTATGGTAGAACTGTGTATGTGTTTTTCATTTGAGAAGTCATGATTGGTGGCCAAGTCTTGCTTTGTACAGTAACTACTTTCTTGTTGCGACAAGCATCCCACACTGGAATTCCTGTTGCACAAGTTGTTTCGTTTCCCATGTTTCGTTTAACGTACAAACCACACCAGGGGTTTGGTTCTGTGCTTGAATATTTTATGTCTTGGTATGTAATTTCATTCTCTAAAAATGTGTATTTAGCGTTGATGTTTGGAATAAAAACATGTGAATTAACTTTGGTTTACCGTCTGGCAACGTAACGGTTGTTGAGCCTCTCCAACCATTATCCTCTTTGTAATGTAGGCTAAACGTAATTGCCACCATTGCATCATTTTTAATGTCTTTTGCACCAAGCATCCACACGCAAGATTCCAACTTTTTTTGTGGGGCACTGTACACCAGGTAACCAAAAAATCCTGTGGCGTTTCGCGGACATGCTGCTCCCGTTGTGCTCCATAAAATAACTGCAATAACAATTGTATTGTTAGTAAAACTACAATGTTCTGCTTTGACATTGAACTTTTCTACCAAAGGTAATTAGTTGTTGTTGTTGTGACATCATTATTCAAATAATTCGTGTTTCCCAAATCCTGGTAAGAAAAAGCAGCTAAGAATTTATAAAAATCTATCAACAAAATAAACCGCGGTTTCAAATCAAAACCAAATCCATTGTAGATTGCGAAAAAAGCAACTGCGCATATGAACAAAATGCAACAGATATAAAATGGCATGGGCACCGATAAAACCATAAAGGTTGTCGAGTCAGGCGCCTATGTAAAGTTGATCTGACGGAGAAAACCCGTCTGCTGTAAAATCGCAGCCAGTCGCACTGTAGGCGGTGATGGGTTGCAACAAGCCGCATATTTCAACTATAATGCAACAGGTTTCCACCCAAAATGTCTGGGTCCTGCGATGCAGTTATGTTGCTTGCAATCCAATTGATAAACTGACATATGCTAAGTGCAATATGCCTAATTTTACACCATTTTTTATACTTTTACTCTGTTCAGTACAACTGTTTTCCGAACACACACCAAAGTTTTAGGTTCACAGCAGGATAGATGGCTGCGTGTCAGCCATCCATAATGTCCTGTTTGGTCCCAATGTATTTACTGCTTCTTCTAACTTAAGCAAAGTTTAACCATTCTCTCTACAACAATTTCCGACCCTATAGCTGCTTTTTGACCTATCGTGAGTACAGGACATCTTGGGTTCACGTGGTAGGCGACGTCAAGTACGTGGTATGACTAATTTGTTTCTGTTTTCATATCCTTGCCTTGAACAAATATAATTATATAGCGACGATGCAGCTTCACGTTCTGTTGCCATGCCGACTCAACGCCAACAAAAGCTTTATAGAGTCTTATATGGACGATTGGAATCAAAACTAAGCGTAATAATCAGAAACTACTTAACTCCTGCTTATATGTTGCAACTTTTTAAGTTCTTTGGCACGATGCAAGTTTAACATTTTACCAACATTGCGCAGGTACAGATTTTACTTGTACCAATGATGTGATCTTAACTGAAAACATTCTAAATACGAGGCTTTTACAACACTATACTACATCAGTTAACTAGAAACACCTAAGGACCAAATTCCTCAACCGTTTTGTGTTATTATGTAACGGAGCACAAGCGTGCTATGCGCTAATGTAGGCACAGAAATGTAGTACTTAGTAACTGTGGACAAATATACACGTGACAAGATAACGGTTATCATTTAAGTTTTTCTCCAACACACCACAATGCTTTTAATGCGAACAGAAATGTTTAATGCCTACAGTTCTCATAAATAACATACACACTTTCTGCATCAAGTATGTTTTTAAAAATGGCTCAATTGCGTCAAATTGGTTTACGCAGTCGTACAATTAATTTAGAACTGAAGTTCATAAAGTGTCGACAAAGGTAATGTATAACAATCACAAATTGAGCATGTTACTCCAACCCACCAATAAACTTCACTATTAGCCCTTACAATTCCTGGGAGATTGTCTTGCTGAAAGCACAGCAGTTACAATTGCACAGTTATGCAACATAGCCTACCAGAGTACCGTAAAGGATTTTACCAAATGAAAACTATTGCCCAGAAATACCACACTAACTCTTAATAAAGTGAAGATTTGCCACGAAGCAAGAGAAAACTCTTCGTTTCTTTGCTGAAAGTACACTTCCTTACTGAAATACGTTAAAACAATGTAACAAGTGCACTATCTTTGTCGGTTTACTTAACAGTTATGAGTGTTCGATCACATATAAATACAAGCACACCATAACGAACTGCAAATAGTTTAGCCTGAGTAAGCTGTTTACAGACATGTCTAAGCATTTCTTAGTAGTTCGTTGTTTTGAGATATTTGCTGATAGCACAGCAGTCACAATTGCACAGCCCCTTAGCTTTGTTTTACATATTTACAATAGTCCAGCGGAGTATCGTGAAGGATATTACCACATGACATGAATTGAGAAGATATACCAGACTAACTGTAAATAAAGTGAAAATTCGCCTCAAAGCACGAGAAAGCTGTTCGTTTCTGTACTGCAAATACACTTCCTCACTGACGCAAATACGTTAAAAAATATGTCACTATCTTTGTCGGTTTGCTTAACAGTTATGAGTGTTCGATCACATATAAATACAAGCACCGTAACGAACTGCAAAGAGATGAGCCTGAGTAAGCTGTTTATAGACATATCTATAGATTTCTAACACTGGTATGTTCGTCATCAGTGGGCCAATGACGCTAAGGTTCTTTGAATGATTCACCACGCTGAATTCCAACACTTCCTTCTGTATAAGGTACTTCCGTTACCTCTCACTACATACAGTGAGGCGTTTATTTACTATGCTTGTGTATACGCAATTTGCAGATGGATAGAGTTATAGAACAAATACTTACTGGGGCTAAAGAGTAAGCGCAAAATCGCCCCATACAAAAGCGTTTTATCAAAAAACTGAGACTGTTTCAAACATATTACAAAACACTTTTGTTAAGCAAGCAAATTGTATGAATTATGCATTTGAAGACGGTGCGTCGTTTGGTTTGGAAAACAATGCACTAACAAAGACAACACTGAAGATGGACCTATAGTTTATTTATCTTCTGTTGAATGGTCGCCTACCTGTTATGCCGACACCAACGCGTGCACGTATTTCACACGATAATAGAGCTATAGTTTATGATGCGCCACTAAATATAAAAAGCGTGTTGCATTAAATCTTGTAAGTTCTGTACTAGGAAAATGTCAGCGTATATGCGCTGATTGTACATCGTTGTACGAACTTTGACAATATTTCACTACAGAGGTATTTCATTTACGATAGATCCATTACAGTGAATAACAATATTATATAACCATAAATATATAACTGCAAATTGGACCGATGTTATAGTGAGTATTTTGGATTATGTGCTTGGATAAAAGCAACCTTCTACATTAGAATTAGGTCTGACGTCACAACAAACAAGTGAACCAAAAACGGCATTCATTTCAGTCAAATCCTAAAGCAAGCGTGACATTTGAGCTAATATGGTAAAGCTCATTGTGGACAATTTGTTTAGTTTGTCTCAGAAGAATACAACCCAGGTTACAATTTTATCAAATGCGAAATACAAAATTTTGCTCAATGTATTATGTAAACAGTAGCATTTGCACTGAAGTCTATCTCTATACACACCTGTGACGCGAAATGCTGTACGTCACATACTGAACATCGAACAAACGTTTTGCATAGATATTACTAATCGACCGAAACACATATTACTCAGAAACGCAGTTGCTAGCTATGACCACCCGATTATGTGCAATGATCGCCTTTCAACGATTACCAAACAATTTCTTTTCACGTATAACATACTCATCGCCTTTACGGTCATATTCCGTCGCGTGGTCTTGCTTGCGTATATGTGAATGCTTCTCAACAGCAAATAACCAATAAAGTAACCGGACACTTGATCTTAACGGATAAAATTAATTTACTGCTGTAAAAGAAAGTACTCAAAGAAGTAGAGTGCCAGCAACAGGTATACATAACATTTAGTTCCGAAGGCGATGGTGTTTTGCACGAAAACGGAATTAGACACAATAAGTCTTTCGCAGAATGGTTTAGTCATTAGTCGTAAGACGATAGTGATGCACCACAAAAGTCAATTTCTTCGGCGAGTATGGTTTAACAAATTGAAACGTTCTTGCCATTTGTAAAACTGTCACAAAGCATGGAAACGCTATGACTCACTTAGCAACTTGTCATGCCTCCAACTCTGGTGACTAGACAAGCGAAACTGTCTTCGACGAGTACACGTGGCATGACTTGTGCGGGTGTCACAGCGAATACGTAGCAAGATATATTTTGGTGTCTTGGAAGTGTGACAAATTGCGACTCGTTTTGTTGTCTTTCACTTTGTTGGTCTTTACTTTCACTTTACCTTCTTACCCAGTGTTCCTCACATATATTTCCCGTATTTTGCACACATAAACTGTTATTCAGTGTTTATACATCGTTTCAGTTTACTATCGGCATCCGAGTGGTTATGCTTGAATGGGTAGCTTACAACCCGCTGATTGGTGGGAATATCTGCGGGGAAACTAGCGGTTGAAGTGTGGGTAATTCTTTAGTGGCCTTTGAAGGTTTATACGCTGTATTGTTTTGGTTGTGAGTCACTATCTTTCATTATTTTGTGACATTATTTGGGTATCAGCGTCAACCCTTTTTAATACGAATGTATAGAAACCGCGGCTCATGTTTTGGCGAAAGACCTTTAATAAAGTTCTTCTATGCGTACAAGATGAGAATTTCAATTATTTATTATACTCAAAACAAGGTACAGTAAATTCCAACCAACGTAGAGATAAAATTCACTTTATTAACAATAACACGTTTACATTAAAAACAATGCAAAAATACTTAAATGATTCCATGCGTGACAGAATATGTCACACTCCAGTACACATGTGGAGTTTCAGATATGGTAGAGTTCATTATTGACAGTTTGTTTGGTTTCATCTAAGTTATAGATTTGGTTTTCAACAATTTCTTTTTCCTGGTCAGCCATTACGTATGGATTTTCGTGGTTTCCGTCGAGAGCCGTTGTTCGGTTGTTGCTAACATAAAGTTGCCTCACGCCGAGGAGTTTTGCTTTGTCGGATCTGGAAAATAATTTAGCGTTGTTCAGCAATCTTTTAACTGTATTGTTTGAGCTTCAGAATGGTGGTTTTCGTCGGCTTCGTCGGAAAGTAGTTTATTAGTTAAATTATTTAAATGAGAAATAAAAAATTGTAACATCGGGATCTCCTGTTACCTTCATGACCAACAAGGACTTAGTAACAGATTTATAAAATTTATAAAAATATAAATAAAATGCAACCTTATTATGGCCAGCAGCACAGCAATAATAATGATTGCAACAGCCAACAATATGCCGAGAGGTATTATTACATCATTCCTCCCACTGGCTGCTTTGTTGTTCTGTGTGGCTATGATGTTTGTTTTCGAGCCATTTGGCGTGTAAGCTTGAGTTGTTGAGTTTGCAATAAAGCCAGATGAAGTCTGTGCTTTGCGTCCTTGACTTGTTTTTTGTTCTGAGAAATATATCTGCGTAAGTTAGCAGCACAAATAATTCGTTGCCTTTTAAATTACCCGTTTATTACAATTTCAACACAATTTTTAACAACACCGAGATACACACCTGTCGACATAATTTGAGTCACCGTGGTTGTTGTTGGTCCTGTGAGGTTCCCTTTGCATGGTAAAACTGTGTATATAATTTCTATAAGTGTGTTTTGCATGTGTGAGGTCATGATGGGTGGCCATGTCTCGCTTGATACAGTCAAATTATGGCAAGTATCCAATACTGAAATTCCTGTGGCACAAGTTGGTTCGTTTCCCATGTTTCGTTTAACGTACAAACCACACCACGTCGTTCGGTCTATCGAAGCTGTTGAGTTTTCAATTGAAACTCCTAACAAATACGTCAGCTCGTTAAAACACAGTAAACAATTTGCAAATCACTTTCGGTGTACCGTTTGGTAAAGTAATGTTTGCTACTGCTGCAGGTTCTTCATTTTTGCTCTTAAAATGTCTGCCGAATTTAATTGCCACAATAACATCGGTTTTAATGCTTTTAGGTCCGAGCATCAACTTACAACTTTCTAATGGTTTTTTGAGTACATTGTGCAACACTCTGCCAAACAAGCCTTTTGCGTTTTGTGGGCAACTTGCTTCAGTTGAATTCCACAAGATTGCGACTGCAAAAGGTAAAATGTCATCCACGTGCAGCTCTTAGTACTTCGTCAAACTTTCTTACCGAAAATAAGCCGATGGAATGAAAACATTTGTGGAGTTTATTGAAGGTATTTTATGTCACACTTAGGTATTGTTAAAACACTTTCACAATTTCTCTGCGTCTTCATCACACAAATTATAATCGAAGAAGTCAAAATATGTAAGGTTATATACCATCTACAATTAATCAAAACACAAGTATTGTTGCTTCATTGTATATTCAACTACATATTCTTGGATTGGCCAATCATGGTTTTAGACTAATGTTCAGCAATGCGGCCAAATTTTTGCAATTTTTTTGTCTTCACGTGGCCGGGGATACTTCGGACATCATAGCAAAAAATGGCGAGAAGAGAACACTTCTTGAGTTTAGGCAAAATTCTAGCCCCAAACTTTAAAATTCATTTCACAGCTGCAAATCTATGTGCTGCATAAGAAGTACTCGGGAAGAATTGGAAAATCTGGTCTATTGAAACTTACTGTCCTACCTTATTAAACCAAGTCTGCAAATATCTTTCTTTACTTTCTTTTCTTTGTCTTTCGTTAGTACATACTCTTACATTTTATCGGTTAGCTTAACAATGAGTGTTTAATCACGCATGAGCTACAACAAAGAAATATGCCATTGCAAACTGTTTATAGACATACTCCATCATCTCAAACACTGCAACGTTCATCATCAGTGGACTCATGACGTTGTGACTCTCCAAATAATTCACTACGCAGAACACTAACAATTCCTGGCGTGGCAAACACTTCCGCCATCTATTGCTAAACTCTGTGACGTTATACCTGCTATGCTTGCATGGTCGTTGGCAAAGCTATGTTCGATAGGAAACTGGTATAAGATCATCATACACAATAACAACAATACTGGTTTAAAGAAGAACGGTATTTCACATAGTGGGAAATTCGTAAAAGTCACCATGACTTAAAAAAAGGCAAAAAGACCTCCAAGACAGTATTTTTGATAAATATTACATTTCTTCTGCGTTTGGATTTGATATTTTAGTCCATTATTCATGATTATACGACAAGTCAATTTGAACTTGCAAATTATCTACAATTTACAGTAATAATTCGATGACTCATGTCGTGTCACATAATTCCTCGTAAAGAGTCTGTTCAGTATGTTCTGGAGTTGCTGACTTATAAATCACATTTTCCATCATTTTCGTTTCACAATGGAACGAATTCCGGTTTGTGGTTGGCCGATTGTGCGGGTGGTGTTTCAGTTCTGTCTTCAGTGACCTTAAGAAAACAATTTGTGGGTGGCACAATATACGTAATAGTTATTCCATGTCAAATAACATTTATGTTATAGGCATAGGCATAGTGCAAATAGATTTGTCGCGACATCGTGTGATAAACCATACGATAGAAGGGTGCAGTATATGATCTCGTCTCTAAGTCAAACATCCGTCACGATTTCAAACTGTAGGTTGTTATAAAATTTCAAGGTATACAACTTTATAGCAAGGAAAAAGGGGCCTATGTTTAAACTGAATTCCTAGACTTCTTCGTCTCTCCGGGTTCAACTTACCTAACTTTAATTGCCAGAACGGATATGACGCCCAATGCGGCGCACAGCAACACGCCAAGCAGTATCACAGTAATCAATAACTGGTAACTTGAAGCTCTTTTGTCGAATGACGGTTCTTCTGCTGTGGTTGTGACAGTACTTGTGCCGAATGTCGTGCTTCCTTCGCTGATTAAACTTGTTCGCCCCGTTGAACTTTCCATAGCATTTTCCGTTGTTTCTGCTCCTATCGTTTTGGGTTCTGTACATGGGTCACAATCTGTTACGGGCCTTGTGTAGTATGTCATGTTACTAAGAGGTGCTACTAAGACCATCAGATCTATATGCATACAGCATATTCACAGCTAGGAAATATATCCCCGGTCGAGGATTCCGCCCAACGACAACTATAACTAGAAAAGTTACTCTGCTGCAGCAACTACGGATTTTGCAAAGGCAGAAACACTACACGTGCTTCGTGTGACCAAAAACATATTATTTGTTTTTCAATAAAAGTTCGCATTTTGTCATAAATTTCTATGATAGTTTTGCACGAATAAGAGCTACCAGGTGGCTATGATGTTTAACACTTGTTTATTTGTAGGTGCGTACAGTGGTGTGTATTGTGTGGAAAACTACAATAAGAAATTTAATCACGAAATCAAACAAAAACACAACTCTATGTGAAACACACCTGATTTGGTTACGGTGGAGCACGTTGGCAGATATGTAGTTGTCAAAGCTGTTGAACCAAAGGTTGTCCAATGTTGTAGGGTTGTGTGACGCTCTGTTTGAGGTTTCTCAGTAGTAACTGAAGGAGTTGTTGTGATTGCGTACTCAAGATGATCACCACAGTCCAGAAATGCGTATGCCAAGTGAACGACGACGTTTTTTGTGTGTAACGTCATGCGAGGTGGCCATTCGTGGCTTGCTGTAGTCACTACGGAGTTGCTGCATTTCCCTGGAATCTGTACGCCGGTTTGACAGGTGGTCTCGTTACCCCACGCCCTTTTGACGTACAGGTAGCACCATGGGTCGGTGTGTCCTTCTTTTACCACCTGTGGCAATGCTTCCCCTAGATAATGTGAGTAGATGTATTTAAACATGGAAGGACAACGCATATAGTTCATTCCATCTACTTTGCAGACGTTTTGTGGGATCACGACACGGGTATGTCACTGGAAAATGCGTAAAAGACTTTGTCTTAATCTACTTTTTACTAATATGTTAAGGACAGCAAGGCATCCTGTACAATTCCATTGATAAGCGGAACAAGCGTACAATTCGAAATAAGAGCGGGTCAGACGTTGATACGCAAGATACGGTCACATTATCCCCCAAAGTAACTGTTTGCAAAACGGGTATTTATACATAACTTACCGTTGGGCAACGTAATCGAAGCAAAGTTGTCAGCATATGCGTAATAATCAACAACCATAATAGACAGGATTGCGTCACTTCCAAGTTCAACATTTCCAAAAGTCCAGACGCACGTGCTTTCATCTGCTTCGTAGTGAAATATTGTACCGTAACTACCAGTTACCGGGTCCGGGCACTTTCCCTCCAAACGTTTGAATAAGACGATGCCTGACGCAGTATGGTGAGGTTACAAAAATATATAAATACAATAATCCTTACCTAACACGACTACTCCAACCCACGCGGATAGTTTTCCCATTCTGGACAGAACAGGCGTAGCTTATATGTTGTTCAGCGTCGGTGCAGTTACTGACAAACTTTCTTCACACTTTTACCAACTTGTACCAAGCACTGTATTTTCTGATAAAATTTTTGATCGAACGAAGTGTTTGTTAACAACTCCACAGCATCAACTAGACAGTAAAAAAATTGTTCAGTAAAAAATTGTTTTGGGAATACAAGTCATGGTAAATAAATTCCCTCATATTTCGTATTATACGGAATGCGGGTTTTGTCACCGCTTAAGGCACTGTTTGCATCTTTTACATCTCTAGTGTAGTGGTTCTTAACCAGGGGTGCTCGGAACCGCTAGTGGTGCGAAGAACAAAACCGTTTGGGATTAATTAAACAACAATTTGCATCTCATCTATATCATTAGTCAGTGATAAAACTAGTTGATGATTTCAGATAATCAGCAAGTTCCACTGGATATGATAGAAACCGCTGATATCTAAACGTTTTAAATAGATAAACGTTTCCAATATACTGCCAAATTTCGACGTAAACAGTCTGTGAGTGGTTTAGTTTAATTGCCCTCACTCCCATTCTTTGCTCTGTAACGTTTTACTACCAAAAGAATACCATTATAGCTGTTGTATTAAAACTGAGCTGTTGCTCTGCTATAGCCTACTGTTAGTATTAGTGTAAAGTGTACAATTTATCGTCTGCCAACAGATATAGAGCATTCCTGCATACGCGCGATGACGCAGTTTAGCAGTTTCACAACCGTTATTTGCGAAATACACCTTCGCTTCCGCTGGTTTTAATTACTGTGACGTAATCTTATACGTTAAATTGCCCACTCCAATCACACGCTTAATTTATAATTGCGCCATCTGAGCGGAACAACTTCAGTACATGTTCTTATCAGTCTATGCTCTCGTTTATCCTTCATAAATACAACAAGACACCTGTTAATTTAAACAAAACGAAACCAGACCTTTATTATCAAGTTTTGACATATTTTATCCGAGCACAGTATAGTATATATATATAGCATGAGTAAATGCTGAGATCTCAAACTGTTAGATATAACTTCATACAGCAACAGAATATATTGCCAGAATTTGCAAATCGCAGGTAATGAGATATGAACGATTTCATTTCAATTGAGGTCAGTTGCAATGGGTAAGCGAAAAGCGTCATTAGTCATTCTTTGGTAAGTAGAAGTTGCGACACTGGCGTTGATTAATGAAAGTTCGTTTTTACGCTGCTTGCTTTGATTTCTTTTACGCTGCTTGCATGTTCCTTTTTTCATTAATATATTGTCATATGCAGTGCTCTGTATATGCGAAAATGTTGTTGGACAATTTCGTCTACTTTGTACCCACTTTCTCATCTCCACAGTGAAGCAGAATGTAGCAGTAAATTTAGTTGCGAAACATTTACATTCCACGCAATTTCAAATACGAGGACGTTTATTTCCCAAACAACAGTTGCATTATGTGACAAGATGAATTAGGCTGTAGATGGAAGTAAAGCGTCATTGATTAAGCCCCGTGATCAGGAACTTGTAGCCTATACAGTACTTTCGATCAGCATTGCAACTTTATATTGCATCATATCACGCACACACCTGTCACAAACAGTGCGAAGACTGGTGTAATTTAGTGCTTGAACAAAATCTGTTAAATTGCATTATGTTGTTACATTACTGCATTATAACATAAAAGTTATGACTTCTTCGTTCTTTAATCGGTAGCAATAAATAAACACACGCTAACATAAATTTTAAACGCAATGACTATATAGCCTCTATACAGTAATTTGCGTCTCGCTTGTGATTTGAATTTTCCGTTTAAAATACGTTTCAATAAATATCAAATTAAAAACGCACAACGCATCACATCAACCTAAGTATCTAGGTTGTAGATTTCGTTCGCAACAGTTTCAGAGCGAAAATGCATAGCCACCATGCTCTGCAATGCAGGCTCCGGATTAACAACGACAGGTTGCCGCTTTTGACTTGCCATCAACTTTCTGTCAATCAAGACCACAGCTTAGAACAAAATATGAGTTTGAAATAGGCAACTGTTATTTACCTTATGTTGATGACCAGAAACACATTAATCAATACTAACAGAAATAGTATCGCTCCCAGTATGATTGATAAGACGTTTAAACGGTTTCCTTTCACCACTGCCTTGTCTGGTGCTATCTTTACAGTTTCATTGTATACTGTAGTCGTTTCAGTTCCCCGGTTGCGACTTGTTTCTATGAGCAACAATAATGTGTCTTTAGGTCTATACTTCATTTCTAAATAGTTTTGCGCATTTTCTTGCTTCGCAATTGGAATACTAGTTATGCATATAATAACCATAGTAACGTCATAGAGATTTTACGACTATTTACCTGCATCTGTTTTAACTGTAGTTGTGACGTGAACCTGTTTTTTCTGTAAAGGGAACAACTTTGTCCCGCGGCATTCAAGATACGTTGTGAAAAGCTTAATTGCCCATAATTTAAAATGTGTTGTGATGCGAGGTGGCCATTCGTTGCTCTCTGTAGTTTTGGTTTTATTGCCACATCCACCGATGGAGAAGGACATTCCTGATTTGCAAGTAGCTTCCTTGGAGTTTGCTTTCTTCACATACAGAAAGCAAAATGACTCGGACGACCGACCTTTCACTCCTTGAATGATTTTTCCTACGTTTATGAAAATAAACAATAACAACTAGTATCTGTAAGCATGGCACAGTCCGCTAAGCAGTATTGTAGAACCCTTGGCAAGAAAATTAAGATTTCGTGCAGCTAACATTATTTACCCATTTTAGCCTGACTTGGATATTTGATTTTCCACTTTCCATATTTTTTAGTTTATGTAAAGTTAAAATTAGAACTGCTTTGCTTTGTTAAATTAGAAGAACTAGTAAGCATCTGTCCATCGAAGATCTTAGAGACCAAACTAAGGAGATTTAGTGTTTCCTATGGCTGCGGGGGCCTATATATGGTTATGATATTATTTACATGTATCTAGCAAATCTTATACAATTAGCATACCATCAGGTAAGTGTATAGTGCACGAACTGTTTTCTCTCTCCCTTACATAAAAAGAATTAATCATCACAAACACTACAATGTCGCTCCGGTTGTTTTTCCCCAACTGATAGTTGCAGCTTTCATTTACGTGGTCTATTTCCTGATAAGACTGCACACCATAGTTTTGAGTGTCACCAGGACAAAATGCAGATACGTAGAACGTGAAGCAACCGATAAAAATTGTCGCCCTCAAAAGCATCACGAAATTACACTGAACTAGTCTTCCCAGTAATGCAACTTTAGACCCGAGTGTTGTAACCGCGTACCCCATTTCCGTGTACAGCCGTGCAAATATCGAAAGTTCACGAAACTCATATGCTTATCAGGAAACCAACCATTAATTCTTCACGTGTGACACAGCGAGCGTTGCCCAACTGAGTACATAGACATAATACATTGTTTGAAATCGATTGCAGTTCTTAACGACTCTTCGATCCTCATTAACATTTCTCTATGTTTTCTTTTTAGCAGAGGTTTATTGCTGTATATTTTCTTCTGGCTCTGTTCTACCGTCTTTTTGCCACAACCTGCAAGCATGTGATCTTGCCGCGTTTTAATAAAAAATATTTTACTTTTTCAATCAATTCGGTCATGTTTGTTCAAATGCCGGAGCAAAAATGGATCAAGACGCATGATATAGGACATTATTAGCGGCTTGCTTGCTTTGATTCGCCACCACGGTGTCATAAATTTCGTTTTCCATCATTCGCTTCTCCGGATTCGATAACCCTTCGTCGCGATCAGTCCTCATCGTTTTGGTTTTTGATCTGTTAGGACAATTAGCGCGTAACTAAAATCCAAGTGGCCATTTTCTTCAAACTTGGGCTACTATGCCATGTGTTGAATGTTGGGTTAAAATGAATGTGTTTATTTGCACTGTGCACGGTTTGTGTTACCTTTGCTTCAGCAGTAACGTCGTAATTGCGCTGAAAGCTACCAGTAGTAGTACCGCCAACACGATGACAGCAACTGTTGAAACTGATACTTTTGATAGATTGTCCACATCACCTGTGGTAGTATCGCTAGCGTCTGATGAAAAAGTTTACTGTTTATAGAAACAATATTAGCATGCCAACAAAAACATTTGTTACATTTTTGAGCAATAACCACCTGTTGACTCTTTGTCTGCACACTCGTAAAAGGCGTGGGCAACTCTTATACTGGTTCGTTTTAAATGTATATTTAGGCGCGGTGGCCATTGTTGACTGGTTGCTATTATTGGTTTGTTGCTGCATTGAACTGGAAATGTTCTGCCAGGATTAAACGTTGTCTTCAATCCTCGCCCTTTCTTTACATAGAAACCACACCAAGGATCTGCAGTGGACCAATACGGCCTCTGCGCTACGGAGTAGTTAAGTTGTTTACCTTAAAGAGAACACGGTGGTTTTATCATTAGATCCTTCCCTGTTGTATAACCTTACCATCTGGCAGAATACCAACAGCAAATGAGAATGTAATATTCTTTTTGTAGAATTCCAGAATCATGATTGACAGAACAGCGTCCGCGGAAAGGTTTTGCGATCCAAACTTAACAGTGCAGTTTGCTAGTTGATTTCTTTGCCGATAGTTGAAATAACCGAAATTTGTGTTCGTGTCGCTAGGACAGACCGCGCTTGTAGACAAATATAGCGGAAAGCCTGAAATTAAAGTTTGGTGTTGTGTAAATCAAAGTATATCGTACACCTGACTCTGCTTACCATAGGCAGCTGCAATCCAAGCCGACATTTTTCTATGCCAGTCAAGTAAAGACTTCTGTGCGAGACAAAATAGCTCGAACACTATGCTACTACGCTTCTGTGTGTGGCTTAAACAAACAGGTAGTTACCTCCTACAGGATGAAACCGACTCCTACCCATGCAAAGCGGACGTGACATAATATCGTGTGTTGACTTGTATTGAGGTTGGCTTCATTACAAAGCAATGTAGGTAACTCACAATACATTGTGAACATTTGAAAGTAAAAGATATATACGATGAAATACAAAAACTTTTCAGGTTTCCATTTTGCTATACGTTGTATCAAACAATGCACATAATCAACAATACATCGCGGCTTAACATGTATATAGAAAATGTGTTGGTTCCTTTAGTCATGACAGTGTTTTTTTTTGCACACAGTACGGTAAATCGCACTATTATCTATTACATGTTCCCACATTCTAAATCAAACTAGACATTTTCCAAATTTGGCAAATGTTTAACTGCAATTCTTGTGCTTTTATTTTTACAAAACCATGACAAGACACCAGCTCTTCCTTTAGGCTATAAATTGTACAGCTCGTTGTTCACTGTTTGTTTTGTTTCATCCACAGCCGTCGTGCCGTATATGACGTTGTTCACCATTCCTCTTCCTGGTAGCTCGTGGTCTGTGTAAAGATTATTTTGTTGTTCACTCGCTCCACCCCCTCTGTTGTTTGAGGAAGATTCAGTAACATCTCTTTTCAGTGTTCTGCGAATTCCATCACAATATAAACGCATGTAAAGCACAGAACATGAATTTCGTTTGAAAGATTTTTAAAACACTCTTCTACAGTTGACAAAATAAACAACCTGTTGGCAAAATTTTATTTGGCCAAATATTTAAATAATAGAACATGATAGCAACCTAAAAACATTACGACCTATCATAAAAGTCACCTCATTTTTGCAAGTAGGACCAAAATTGAACACATGGCGACTAAAAGCAAAGCAGCCAAGGTTACAGCCAGAATCACAAAAAGATCAGCATGGTTTGTAATCGTGCTTTGGTTCATTACTTCACCCCGAAGTGTAACTGCAAAGAACTATGTAAGCCTTTGTGCGACCAAACCTACTGATTTTGACATTTGTTACCAGCTGTTGAAGTTGCTGGCAAAAACGTTTCATTTTTTGGGCATTCCAAAAACACGAAAACAAGTTTTAAAATCCAGTTCCGCATCGTTGTTGTCATACGTGGTGGCCAATGCTTGCTTTCTGTTGTATGCGGATTATTGTAACATTTGTTAGGGATGGTTACACCAGACTTACACGCTGTTTCGGAATTGTTACTTCGCTTCACATAAAGTCCACACCAGGAATTTCCATTTACCTGTGTGAGGTTCTCAATAACCATCGGTTGGCCTAAAATTAACATTGTTTTTAATCTAAGAAATTTCTTTATTTTTACAAAAATGCACACTGTTTTGGTCGCTTGGATGAAGCTTAATGTAATGTCGGGGATTATTTTAGCCGCTTAACCTCGGTTTACACGATTCTGAACGTTGCCATTATTAAATGTACCCGAATACACTACAAAAATTTATGTCTACACTTCTACATTTCTACACTTTCAATGGAAATATACTCAGTGGAAATGGCGTCGTATTGTGTCTTTTCATACGAACAATGCGTCGCACACTACAAAGCTCTTATACCATCAGGTAGCAATCCGCTGGGAAATATACGACGCTGGCTCCTTTCTCTTTTCCGAAATACATCAAATTTAATGAATAAAATAACATCTGGTCTTAGATATTGCTCTCCAAGCGACCAAGTACAGTTCATTGTTTCGTTTTTGATGTTGTAATGGATTAAACCCAACGTCTCTGTCACATTGCTCGGACAAGATGCTTCACCTTTCGCAAGAAACATCACCAAACCTACAAAACACAGCAACAATCTCAGCATGGAACATACGTTAAGTTTTTCCATCAGTTCCCTCACCGCAGGTCAAAGTTGTAGTCCATATGTACATATTTGCTGCTAGTCCACAAAACAAAAGCTGTACAAAAGCTGTAAAGTCCACAAAATCATCTGTATGTTGCTACAGGCCTGCAACACGTAGTCTTTCAACACACTAATGCACGTAGGCAGCAACAAAAATCAACATTGCGTCTCTCCGCCTGGTTTATTTAGACATTCCTAATTTAAAAAAAAAATTTCGATCCTACATTAATTCATAGAAGTACTTCAAACGTTTGCCGGAGCCGGTTACATAACTCACGGACCTATTTCACTCGGCGCGACCCAGTGTTTGTTAACCCCTGATCTAAACAGAAAATCCTCATAGCACTCAATATTTAGGACAAAAGACAATGACTAACACGGAGCATGTACGCGTCCTTTTTGCCAGGGGAATTTTATGTTTTCTAGCCAGCGCTAAAATCAACTCACGCGAAACTGTTTTGCATCACGGGACAAGGGGAAATCCCCACGTGAGTTTCAAAAGGTTTCACGCAACCTTTCATATGAACACCAAATAATGATTAAAACATGAACGGTGCTGTAAAGTTAAGTGTTGACCCCATTTTTGTCGTTCAATAAAGCAAACAAACATTAATCTTCATAGTCATCCGTTTGGTTGCTATTACTTCTATGTAAGCTGTGCACTGTACAGCTCATTGTTCACAGTTTGTTTGGTTTGATCCGCAGCGGTAGAGTCGTAAATTCTGTTCTTCACCATTTCTCTTCCGGGTTCGGCGAATGTGTAGATGTGCCCCTGCTGATCTCGATTTGCGTTGCGTTCGATTTCTGCAACTTGATTATAACTTTTGTTTGCCGATGCATCGTTTAGTGTTCTGCAGAAAACAACAAAAGATATTTTTAAGAGTCTCCCCACCGGAAAATATGCTCTAACCCAGTGATTCCCAAACTTTTTGTGGTTGCGCAACACTTCGAGGTAAAATAATTTCGACGCGTACCACCTAGTTGAATGTTACAAAGTAACTTAGTGGATGAAGTAACAAACATTTTGTAATCACTTCCGATTTTTTAAATTCGAACTATATCCGCAAACTAATGAAAGGTGCTCGATACCACCTGTAATGCCGTCGCGTACCAGCACCGGTTGGGAAACACTTCTCTTATCCCATACAACAATTTAACTGTTTGTACAGTTTGCGTTGTACTTTATTTGTCCTGATGAAGGTCAGTTCAATAACGACCGAAACGTCGCCCGAATAGGTTTTTCTTTTTTGCCAGAAGAGCCTTACATTACCAAATTAAACTGTTTGTATTGGGTTCTAAAAGTTATGGATTTTTTTGTCGAGTAAGTTACATGGAAACTCAGCCTACCTTTGTTTGAATACCAGAACGAGAATTACAAATAGCGAAGCAAGAAGAAAAACTGCGAGGATTACAGCTGCAACCAATACAGGATCGAAACCGGGATCTTCATTAGCTTTGTTGGTATTTTGATCTCCATACACAGTTGTACTTGCTTTTGTTGTACTCCTGCTGTTGTCGTATTTACTGGTCGCTTGTACGCTAGTCCGCAAATCTGCTCGAAATAATTGACAACATAATTGTTCAAATGCTCGACCCATATACCAAGGAGAAAACCTGATCGCGATTAATGGCTAGAATAACGAATCTCGATGTGGTAATATACGAATTGCTTCTGGTAGCTCACGTTGGTAATAAGGTGTAAAAAAAACACAATATAATTCCAGTATACCTTGAGTGCTTGGGACGCTGGTCCAATTCGTATGTATTTGGTTGCTGGGGCATTTCAAAAAAGCATACGCTAGGTTTGTATACCATTGCCGTAGTTCTGTTTCCATCTTAGGAGGCCAACTCTCGCTCTCCACTGTGACTGGTTTGTTTCTACATTGATTGGGAATCTCGAATCCACTTCTACAGGTCGTTTCATTGCCCTGATTCTTTTTGACATAAAATCCGCACCACGGTTTGGTTGAAGAAAAGTCGGTTTGTGTCACATTCTTAATCCACAATGTGTTTCCTGCAATGTTCCAATAAAGTGTTGCTTTTCAAATGCAAAAAGTTTGTATCGAATAATGACATCCTTACCATCGGGAAGCCTGCCTTGTGCTTCAGGGTCAGCCTTATTTTGTCTTGCTCGGTATTCTATAAACATGACTGTCAAAACGACGTCACTTGGTAAACTTTGACTTCCGAAAGTCCACGTGCAGTTCGTTTTAACCTCGCGCTGTCTGTAGTACACGGCGCCGAAAGTTGCTGTTAAATTTTTAGGGCAATCGCCGCGAACCAACGCACTCGAAAAAACACCTGAAACAAAATCTTGGGTATGACTTGAATCGGAATTAAGGCATATTTTCCTCACCACAGACAAACACAGCAACCCAAGCGGTCATGGCTTCTTCTTTCGTCCAGCGACTGTTGTACATTTAGTTCGTGATTCTGTTTAAATCCTCGTTAAAACTCACAAAACGCTTCTGATCACTATTCAGCCAGTATTTCTGATAGGCGGTTAGTCCATGTAAAAGTAGCATTTCTGAGTTAACAAACTTCCGACGAAACCAAAGTCATCGCACGAACCGAAATCGAACAAGACTTTTGCAACGTACGTTAGAAGACTGTAGACACATTTCAGGGAATACATTTTTTGTACAAACCACAGAATAAACTTATCGACCTGTGTAACTTTTCTAAGTGATTTGAAGTGACTCATTTTCCGCAACGACAAACAAATTTCTAATTTATGCAAAGCGGTACTGGCCCAACGTCATCATGCAAATCACTTAGCAATCAGATTCGTGGCATGAATCACCACGGTGACCAATCTCGATTGATCTTCAATGCAAGTAGGTGTTGTGAATCAAGTTTTTTTCTGACTTATTTTATGTGGTATACAATATAGCGTTTCCCCAAATTATTATTCTGGGCATTCCAGGCATTACAGACATTATATGCCACTAAACATCCAGCATTCTGGCCATTGAACCTTCAAAAACTAACTTCGATCCCAAACCTGACAACCACAATGCTTGCAATGGGTTTTAGAGACAGTAAATGACACAATTTTTTTCCTGTCTCGTTCTGTAAGGCTTGACACACTTTGGCCTAAATGCCGCTCTTTGCAATTGCTTGTAGAAGTGGTTTTGACGAAACCTTACATAATTGCACGTATTATATCAAAACGGATACGGAAAATTATTTTATTACAGTTTTTGCTAATGCCGATTACTTTTTTCCGAAATATATTATCTGTTGATGTTGGTAAAATCTATAAACGTGGATTGTATATATCGTAGTAGATAGTTTGATTCTCTTGGTCCGGGTGTGTGGGGGCGTATATTTGATTGTTGACCATCTCCCTGCCGGTGTCAGCAAACTCGTATTGAAAGCTTGGTTGCAAATGGGAAGAAACTGTGCTGTCGATGCTGGTTAACACATCTCGGCGGCTATTCTGGGAGATCGCCTCTATGACTGAATTCCTGTAAATATTTCTCGTTTTTAAACTTAACACATCCTATAAAGCCATAACTAATAGTGACTTTGTAGAAGCATATGATCGTTGACCAAAGCTTTCAACGACACTCAGTTTACCTGTATTTGAGGAAAAGTGCAATAATAATCCCAAGTGTTGTTAAAAGCAGCAGGGCCAGTAGGATAGCAGCTACCGTAGAACCGGATAATCCGGTATACGAAGTTTCGCTCATGTGTGAAACCGTCGATGTCTCCGCAACTATAAGTTAATTGAAAAATGTTGTACATTGTAAAGAATAGGAAAGATAATAAAACCTGTCTTTGTCATGTTTTTGTTCCTTCGACAATGTATCAAACACCAACGTAGTCTCGTTCGAATCGGAAGTGTTGCGTTTGCTCCACAGCAAAGTGTTTCTAAATACGAAAAGCAAAAACCGACTTCACGTCAAGCAAAAGATTTATTTTCCCATTTGAAAAACTTACCGAAAAGTACGGTTAACACCAAAAAGTACATGATGAGAAAGTCAAACTTGTCAAATCACATGTCATGTCCTGACCTGCCGCTTACTGTGGACTGACCAAAAATGTCGGAAAAAATATTTTAAGGACGTTTATCGTGATGGTTATGCAAAGCCGCGTCTACGCGTGCATTGACAATCTAGGCAATGTCTCAAGCGGACAAGTTTTGTGTGCGTTTCTTCCAAATCAGAACATGGTTTTGTCTCTCGTGCATGTCCCTGTCTCTCGCATAGAACTACGTATGGAATACGTTTTCAAGTTCGCATTGGTGATATAAATTACTCCAAGCAGTGTTTCAAAATGAGTTTTAAACTAAGGAACATTGCTCATGTCAGGTTTTCTTTTTGCATAAATTTTGTTAGATTTGCTGCCTATCTATACTACTAGTTTGAATAATGTTGTGCTTTTCCCTACAAAACCTTTTAGAGCAGGTCACAAGATATTTGATACATCAGATTTCTCGTTTGAAAAAAACGGACAAAGTTGGCTCGTGCGTTTCATTTTCAAATGTCAAAACAGGTCGGTGTCGAACCACAGTACAAGAACTGGGAGAACAATATCAAACGATTAAAAGACGCACATTTCGTGTGGAAACGAGCTTTACATATTGTACAGTACGTTATGGACAATTTCTTTTTCTTGTGTTACAGCATTGGAATCATAGATTGGATTGGGAACAATTTTCCTTGGTTGAGTGACAGACGAACTTTCCTTATCTTTGCTGCTGCAGTTTGCTGTTCCTGCTTTCTTACTGTAAAAACAATAATCTTGAACTTCTTTTTTTGGTAATAACGCTGACATACGAAATTTAATTGGCGGGTACGCGTAGCTGCATCAGGTAAGTGTGGTTATAATTCTGTACCTGTTTAACCTGTAGAGTAGTACATTGCATGCCAGGGATATGAGAAGTAAACAAGACAGCAGAATTGCGGCAATCTTTGACTGCTCCAAACCGGTGCTGACAGCAAGGTAGGCCGGTGTGTTTGCGGTCGTGGGCTTTATTTGTTCTATTCCCACAGCAGGTAGTTATTGAGAGTTTTTACAGAAACCAAGTGTTCAGGTGGCGTTTAACACAATACACAATAACACACAAAAACACTGTCATAAACATATAGCGTGCTTAGCCCAAACTAATTTAAGGCTTCTTCTCACATTTGCCGTGATTTTTTTTAATTTTTTAAGTGTCGGCTATAACAACACCTTGAATCAGAACCATGGTATTAAACGCAAGATTATTTTTCTCGCTGCACCTCTGTAACAAGAAATTTGAAGGGATTTCTTACCTGGGCATTTCACGTACTTGTATTCAACAAGTATCATCCAGTTTTTCATTGTAGTTTGCATCTGAGGTGGCCAATCCAAACTAACCTTTGCTACTGCTGTGTTTCGGCAAGTGTCGTTCAGAGTGACACCAGGGGCACATGTGGTTTCCCTTCCTTCGTTTGATTTTACATAGAGCCCACACCATGGTTTGTTTTGGCTCCACGTCGGTTGGCGTTCAGTTGTTAACTTTTCACCTTTACATTGGAAGTAACAATGGTTAGGCGCTTCGATAATCTATAACGACAAGAAATAAACCCACTTACCATCAGGTAATGTTACAGTGTTCTGCCTATCAGGATACCGTATTTGCGTGTAGTAAATGAATTTAACAACCAGGATCCTGTCGCTGAATTGTTGTTCGTTCCCAAATCTCCAAGTGCAGTTTTTCGCTGTGTTTTGACTGCTAAACATGTAGCCGTACGTACCATTCCCGGGCGGTGGACATTCGCTGACAGCACTTGTCACGGTATCTAAGGTTTAAAAAAAGGAGTTAAAATCCTCCAGAATATTTTGGAAACACTTACCGCAAACTAACAACAGAATCAACCAATTCCCGGTGTGCATCGTATTCAGAAGCAAATCTCAACAATTTTTCTCAGCATGCAGCAATTTCATACATAAGCAAAGTGGAGCAAATAATATGAATTGTGTAAGCTGCAGACAGATGGCCACTGATTTGACCAAAAAGGTTACACCAGCTGCACTGATGAGATCTTTTAGGTCGAAACAGTGGGCATTTGTCTGCAGCTTACACAATTTCATACATACACACTAACTACTAACTAAATGACTCCATGTTACGGTTTGGGCACCGGTAGTGCAAGGAGTATGTACTGCTGCGATGACTCACTCTAGGAAGTACTTGGAATGTAACACATGAGTTCTGCCGTCAGACAACATGTGACGAACGTGAGAGTTAGCTATGAATTAGTCACTGTGTTTTTTGGATTACTGCGTAACGTCAATCCAAAGAAACCAGGGGAGCAAAATAACTCTTGTACGTGGTATTTTTGAAATGCTTGGGCTCGTAACCTTTATAGTTTGCTTTCGCCACGAAAAAGCGATATATCAATTGGTGTAGTTAATTACAAGTCTCCATATGAAAACAAATACATATTAGTGGATCTTGGTGATAAAATAATAACCTATAATATGGTTTTATTTATAAATGGAATCGTTACTGATAACGAACCGTGAACTTTGATACGGTAATTAACTGCCAATCATACGAAAGAGAAACAGGTCCAGTACACGCGTTAATTTTACTCGTGCTAACGATTTCCCCAACTTCCGTCACGGAGTTAAGTGTTGTTTCACTTTACAAAAACGCAAAATTTTGAAGATGTACATACAGTGTGGTTTGCAACAAAAATCTGCAAATTTACAGCGATATAAATAAACATATTGTTTCTTATAGAAGCAGCAATCACATGTGGTACAAATCGTTGTAGACCGTTTGTTTTTCCTGTTTTGCAGCACCCGGTTTATAATTTTGGTTTTTTTACACATTTCTTGCTCAATCTGTTCAATTGTTCGTTACAACCTTTGACTAGATGTTCGAATCCACTCAAAGAGGTAGAAAACTTCATAATTGTAAAAATGTTAAAAATAAAGTGCTCGGGATACCTGTTTAACTTGTACAACAACGTATTTAATAGCAGGGATATGAAAAGTAAACAAGCCAGTACAATTGCAGCAATCGTCGGACCGCCTACTGCAGTACTTTGCGTTGACTGCTCCAAACCGGTGTTGGCTGTGGAGGAGGCAGGCGAGTTTGCTCTCGTAGGTGTTATCTTTTCTATATTCACAGGATGTCGTGAATAAAAGATGTTACAAAGATGAAATATACTTCTGCTTAATACAACAAATGTGCCAATCTTATGTAAGAAAAAAAATGCATTATGTTTTGCAACTAATTGAAAAATGCAGTAATATTTCATGCAATGGCATGATTGGCAGGATCGCCCCACTGCGCAGGTCCTTGCTTGGCGATCACAGCTTTCGTATCGCGATCATTAGGTTTGCAGGCTTGGTAGCCCAGTACAAAACTTACCGGAAGCTTGATTTTTCAAATCTCGCTCCGACTTGTCAGGAAAAAGTGGCTGATTCAGCTAGGCTGCAATGCCTGGTCTGCCAAGCCTGCAAAGCTAATTTAAGAATGTGTAGTATTTTTGCTGTGGTTTTTAAACTGGTATCGGATATTTTCAACAATACTTAAATTCAAGAAGCCAGCAGTATAACGGCACCTATGTTACAAAGAGACTTTTACCTTGGCAATCCACGAACTTGTATTCAACAAGTATCATCGAGTTTTCCGTTGTAATTTGCATCCGAGGAGGCCAATCCAAACTAACCTTTGCTACTGCTGTGTTTCGGCAAGTGTCGTTCACGGTGACACCAGGGGCACATGTTGTTTCCCTACCTTGGTTTGATTTACATAGAGGCCACACCACGGTTTGTATGTGCTCCATATTGTTCGGAATTCAAATGATGAATTTATCCCTTCACATTAAAAGATAGACGTGTAGGTCGCTAACGTGCACGTTACCCTTGCAAAAATTACACTTACCGTGAGGCAAAACTACAGACACGCTTTTTGGAGCAGAATTTTCTATATACATGTTGTAGATAGTTTTAACCACAAGCATCCTGTCACTGCGCTGTTGATCGTTTCCAAATTTCCAAGCACAGGCTTGCAATTTGTTAGCCGGCACACTGCTCCACATGTAACCGTATGGAACATTCCCGGGTGGTGGACAACTACTGCTGGCAGCCATTCCAAATATACCTTAGAAGGATTAGCAAAAAAAGTTATATTCTGTAGCCACGTACGTACAATACTTACCGCAAACCAACAACAAAATCCACCAAGTCTGGGTGACACTACACATTCTATTTCATAGAAAGTACAATACCGGCACCTTGCAACAAACTTTCATTCTCTAAGAGGAAGACTATCGGACAACTGATAGTGGCTATACGTTATCCTGCTTGTTTGGTATGACGTATTATGTACCCATAGAGCTATGACTCACTCTAGGAAGTATAAACCCTGAAGTCGTGACACCAGATAACATAGTCTGGCATGAGGTATTACGATAAACAAGTTTGTAGTCCCTACCATCATGCTAATTTTGCGAAAGTAACCATGACATCTAAAGATATAATGCATATCACTTACAAATACTAATTGAAAATACCCCTGTGGCTAAATAAATATTCTTGAAAAACTTAAGGCACGGTCCTGATTTCAACTGTTTGCTGCGTACTACCAAATATGGCATATCGTCGGTTGCAGTTTTAGGTTTTAATAAAGATACAAATGCACACCACAATGAACCGCGTTCAGCGTTGACGTGTGAATCTAAATGAAGTCGTCGCCATTTGTTACTTGTGGCATATCACAAGCTAAATTGTTGAAAACATTCGTCTCTATCGTTCCATTTGGATTGATCAGCAGTGGTTGTGAAGCTTTCAATGTGTGGCCCACGAGGCTGAGTTCTTCGATAACAGCGCTGTACGCATATATATTGTGAGAAGAAAGACGGTTGACCTTCGATCCCTCGTGATAACATTTACTGCTGATATTTTGGCGTGTGTATGTAAACTGACGTATAAGTAACGAAACTTGCCGTTAATGTACAAGTGCAAAGACTTGCAATTGCCACGATTTCAAAACAAATACGTCTTGACAAATTTCCGTACTGTTATGCGAGGTATTATCCGGTATTTGTGTATAAGCTGCAGACAGATGGCCACTGTTTCGACCTAAAAGGTCTCATCAGTGCAGCTGGTGTGACTATTAGACGAACTTTGCAGACCAAACGGCCAAGCAAAGACTTCCACTTTGTGGTGACTATACAGTCACCGTCATCCGTTGGGCACCAAACTAGGTGCAACCTTACGGAGCAAACAAGGTGGAAACACTACGGCCAAGCAAGCTTAACCAATAGTGCCGTCAGGCCCCGTGTCACAATAATCATATGATAAGCAAAGTGGAGCCAATAATATGAATTTGTGTATAAGCTGCAGACAGATGGCCACTGTTTCGACCTAAAAGGTCTCATCAGTGCAGCTGGTGTGACTATTAGACGAACTTTGCAGACCAAACGGCCAAGCAAAGACTTCCACTTTGTGGTGACTATACAGTCACCGTCATCCGTTGGGCACCAAACTAGGTGCAACCTTACGGAGCAAACAAGGTGGAAACACTACGGCCAAGCAAGCTTAACCAATAGTGCCGTCAGGCCCCGTGTCACAATAATCATATGATAAGCAAAGTGGAGCCAATAATATGAATTTGTGTATAAGCTGCAGACAGATGGCCACTGTTTCGACCTAAAAGGTCTCATCAGTGCAGCTGGTGTGACTATTAGACGAACTTTGCAGACCAAACGGCCAAGCAAAGACTTCCACGTAAGGTTGCACCTAGTTTGGTGCCCAACGGATGACGGTGACTGTATAGTCACCACAAAGTGGAAGTCTTTGCTTGGCCGTTTGGTCTGCAAAGTTCGTCTAATAATCACACCAGCTGCACTGATGAGACCTTTTAGGTCGAAACAGTGGCCATCTGTCTGCAGCTTATACACAAATTCATATTATTGGCTCCACTTTGCTTATTATCCGGTATTGTTGCATATTAAGAACTGGATTTTGCAGGATGTAAAAACCGCTGACAGTAAAGCAGTTGCAATGCCATTTTCACGTCTCCCACGTTTTGGCAGAAAGGTTAGGAAACTAATGTTGTTGGCTGTTGTTATAATTGATCCGGTGATTATACATTCATTAACCTTCGCCGGATAATTCTTGTATGCAAAAACAGCAAAAAGAATAAGTTTGAATTCTAACAGTTGAAGCCAAGGCAGCATTAACAGAAAGCAATCGGATTTTCCTTGACATACCGACAACACAGTTATTTCGAGACAACTGATGGGACTGCGGGAGCGGGAGACATATGGGCAAACAATGTGTTAGCGTTGGCCGTCAAATTATCGTTAGCTTGCAAAATTCATATCAAGGAAATGACACTCAATTTATTCGTGTCGGCTGAAGAAGAAGTTGATCAGAAAGTCAACCATATTGATGCAGCGCATTCAAGCACGTATTGTACCAGACATGCCAATCACCATGAATATATTGAGTGTCAAGTTCTCTTTTTAACACATAGTCTATGTAAACCGTTGAGGGAGTATCTTTTAGGCAGACTTGGCGAGTGTTTGTTTTATTACAAGGTAATTTGATGCCTGTAAGAATGGCGTCACTTTTATTTATGATAAACCTGGTATTGGTGTTTTCACCAATGCTGTCTGATGGCCAAGCTTGTTCCCGAAGCTCCACATACAAAGGTGTGTGTTTAAGTAAAATTGACACTATATCTTTAAATGCGAAAATGTAGGATTTGCAACTTAAGCAACGATTTTTGATCTACTTAATTATCCTTTGACTCATTGATAAACAACTTTTAACCTAATTTTAAGCAAGATTGTCTTTACAAATAACAATTATATAAAAGTAAACTTTATCTGATTTTCATTAAGGTCAAAACCATTATTTAGCAGATATTTACAGCGAGAAACTAAACGAAATTATGTCGTGAAATTTCTATCCCTGTTATGTTTGCGTTTGACAGCTCAGATGGACGCACTGAAAGAGATGGTGGTTGATCTCAGTGAGGGATTGTCGCAAAACTGCGAAACAACAGTTGTTGGTAAGTTCTTGTGGCGTGTACATGCAAGACATAGCTTTCCAAATACCGATGGTATTTCGTTTGAACTGACCTGCTCGCGTTTGGACAGTTATACAAAGAACCATCACCCTACAATGTGCCTGGCAGCAACAGCTACACTAAGATTCGTTTTATTCCATTCCTAGATTGTCCTCGTTCTCATTACGTTATATCTCGCGGAAGCAACATTCAAGATTACATCCAGTATAGCCGCCATTTTCCCAGACTCACTGCCGCCACCATGTGTATCTGGATAAACTTGGTTGATGTCAGTCATCTCGGTCCCATAATGGGCTATGAATCGTTAGGTTTTCCCAACCACATCCTGATGGAGTTGGTGCCGGATAGATCGGTAATTCGGCTCATTATAGCCGAAAGTTTGAAGGACTTCACTTTCAGGGCAAATGCAAATCAAACTGTGAGTGCTTTTGAATCAACTGGGATATTCCCTTACCTTTATTTTCTTGTCAATGCATTTTGTAAAACAGTTATAATTTCTATGAGCTGCAGACAGATTATTGCCTTGTTGCTTGTACAACCAATAGATTACGTCATTCTGTTCAGTACCACATCTGCGGTTGGTTTGATTCGGCCGCTTCCAAGATGGGTTACTTTATTGACGGGGAATCGATCGGGACACAAACATACACTGGGGCAATCGTTGGAGGAGGAGGAAATTTTGTTCTTGGTCAAGATGAAGATCGTAATGTTGCGAATAGATTTTGGGCAAACCGCTCAGTCAGGTACAAAAAATCCTTGTTTATTTCCTGTTATATTCTCTTAGCGTAACAACACCTAAGCGTGTGTTTACGAAGCTAGATTTTATTTCACATAACAATAATTAGTGTCATTTCCTCGCTCAAGCGTTGAAATTTATCAATGATTCTGACATAGTCTGTGAATATTAGGGGATCTTTGGCCAACGCCGTTATATTTCCACGGGTTCTCACTAAAAATGAAATAAGGAAGATGCGGCTCTACTGCAAGTGTCCAGCTGACTATCAGGTTGCCATGACCTTAGACAAGGTGGAACTACACGGTGAAGCAAGCTACAGCACTCACATGCCATGCCCGTTTTAAATCCGACGTTCGTTAAATTCAAAAAAGGAAGTAGAACTTGTATAAGTACAACGTGACACGTAAAATTGTACAGAAAAATGTACCTACACACATGTTTATCTTGTCATTTATTCGTAGTTATCAGTGGTCATTTTTCAACATCACTGATGTGTTTGTGTTACGCTGTTTAAGGTATTATATTCTGGGACTGATTGTAACTGCTTCTTGATGGAAATCTACTTTTTTGAGCAAGTTTCTGCAGTACTTAATCAGACAATGCGCAAAAAATTTTCAACTCATAATTCATTTCGACTAAACTTTTAATTCCAGCATTGCAGCAGTTTCCAACAACACAATTGATTGCGGCAGTCAGTTTTGTAAATATTTTTACAAAAACGGTTGGCTATAGAAAAGTCTTCGTTTTCAACTGACTTTCCACGTGTAAAACGTAGTCGTTGTTTCATTCTTGGTAGTTTACGTATGCCTGGGTAATCGGTTGCTCGTAATGGTGATAGTCATCTGCAATACAGTTTAACGAATCAAATTTTCTACACGTTAAAATGGGGAGATTAAAAATGGTATGGTAATACCGTCCAAGCTGAAATAATCTACTGCTGGGTCGTGATTGGCGGGTTCGTGAAAACGTTCGCCTGCAATCGAAAAAATAACACCCAATCAGTGTCGATGTACCAGGTACTGTTCTATATAGAATACAATAGAATAGGGTTTCCTAAACTGGAGTCACTGGAACAATGCCGCTACAATTTTACAAAAATGTCAAAAATTATTTCTTAAGCTTCAGCGATCATAAATCCAAGTTGTTGGGTTATTTATTTTGTGCTTTCTTGAGCTGTAAAATTAAGTTGCATTCGACTAGGGTCCCCAGAACCACACTATAGTATTGTACCTAAATACAATCTTTTGCATTATAACCTTCAAAAGACATACATGGATAATCAAAAAAAGCAGCAAGCGAGCTTTATCTTCCAGCAACTTTCACTGTGTTTTTTTCATGTGCGTTTGATATGAAATAGTTCACTTAACACTCGCTAAGAGTTTATTTCCTTGTCAATACTCGAATAGGGAATTATCGACCCGAAGCACTGGTTACGTACCCGAATCGAAATGTCGCTCGACCACAGGGTTAGTTTCCCCTGCAAAAAGAAATTGTTGGGTAATTCAATTTATCTACGTATGTAACAACTAACCTTGCGTTTCTGTATCAACCTCAGACGTCTTGTTGTTTTTCGCTTTCCTGCACATATATTTTCGTGTATGTGGTAATGAAATAGCAAAACATCGTCAGACACCTACCTGCTAATCACGCAATAAGCGGCAATGACCACCAGCATTAGAAAAATGATGGATCCGACTACTGCTACAGCATATAGGGTAGCTGGAGTTCCTTATGTGACAAAAGTGATAACAAACACAAAAATCGCATTTCAATTTAGATTTCACTGATACTTTACCTGCTGATTCTAAATTCACGTCTTTGAAGGTTGATGGCGGTGCACTGCAATTTCCTTCTACGATACCATTCTCACTATCGCCAAACTTGTTGATCGCTGAAATCTGAAATATTGCAAATATTTTAATCCACGCGTTATAAGGGTATTGTACTAGAACGAAAACAGCTGCATTCAACTGGGTTATACATGCTGCCACCCAAAAGCAAACACTTGGAACTTCTACAGAGTTACAATGACCATTGCAATACCGTAATAGTTTCGTTTAGAAGTGACTCGAGGGGAAACGACCAACGACTCTCGTTTGCCGCAATCTTTACTTTCACCTTGGTACTCCGTATCTGAAATATCATCTCAAGAAAATGTCCCATATCGAGTCGAGGTCAAATTTCCAAGAAGGAAAAAACTCAATTACCTGGTACAGGGAAACTCCCTCGTTTAGCATGTCCCGGTGATTGAGTATTTCCACAACACAAGACCGGGAGCTTGCCGATAGTCTGGCCAGAACACGTGGTTGTATCATTGTTGGCAACAGAACACTCGACTTGACACGCAAACACTGATCCACGACCAACGTAACCTGTTGTAAAAATGCAAAAAGGCATAAATGCACCCCTTGGAATTAATAATGCTTAGTTTTATTGATACCAGTGTACATCTTGGCCATAGTCAGCTAAAATTAATCCAGTGCATACTTTTTAGTACAGTTTTGACCTTTAATCGAATCTTACGGTATGTTACCTGTATTGTGTTGTTTCGTTTCATCAGCAAACCACTTAAATTTGCATAATTAGTTTTGTGATTGGTAATCAACATTTCGGAACCAAGTTTTCCCAAACCATAAATCTAGCAAAGGCAATTTTTTGATGATAGTTTAAAAAGTTTTTGCGCCATAAAATCCTTACCAATACATTCGCGCTCATGTTTCCTGGAAGGGTCAAGTTTTTCCAATTAATTAAAAGATGGTTCCTGTTCCTTCCTGTCAAAGCCGCACTAAGTTTAACTGAATAAAAACAAACTCATTTGTAAATATTAATCCAGTTGTGGTTTTTGTTAGGGCGGGCAATAAATACATGCATTCGTTTTTGACGTTTCAACTTCAGCAGCAAATTTTATCCCATATTAATTGTCACAGCTAATGGCATATTTGTTTACTGGCCTTTACGTTATTCCAGGTGCTTGCGATAAGTAAAAATGTACGCATGCCGCAGTAATATTTTACGCAACTGGCATTTAATGGGAATACTTACATTTATACTGACATACATATCTCGCATTTGTGGCACAATCTGCCGTCTTTTGAGCCCAGGAAATTCCAAGATATCGAACAGTTTGATTGCAAGATACTTGATTTACTTCACGATTTCCTTCGGCCCAAGTTCCGGTTATCATTTCAACATCTAAACAAATGTCAATTACTTCATCATTACGTTTTTAAGGTGCTCTTAAAGATTAGGTTTAAATATATTCGTCGTTGGTTGTATTTTTATTCTCGCAAGCTTAAAGATCAAAGCAATCCTTGCGTCACTGTGCAAATTACCTGGCACATACATGAAGATATTAAGTTTTCCTTGGCGCTGTTTCGTCACCTTGGCCGAGTAATCGGTTTCCAGAAAAATAAAAAGTTTTTGTGTTTGGGATTTCTTTGTTTTGTACCCATACAGAAAAAAGGCTTGAAACCAACCAAGATCTGTGATAAAAACTTGCAATATTTCCGCGTAAACATTAACTTTACCTGCGCCTACCCTCGTTACATCGTAGACCAACAAAAATTGTCCATTTTCTTCGTAATCTGTCGTGGCAAAACGAAACCCTTACCCTATCTGTTGCATAACTGCCAAACAAAACAAACCATGTCTGTCCAGCGTTTTCAGTTCCCATTTAAAGCAGACAATAAACATAACAAACCTGGTATAGAGATAGAAATAGGAGGGAACTAATGTATCACTGACATTTCTAACTCCATTCGTCAACGTTGTCAGAGAATATCGGTATCTGCTATTTATTCGATTTGAATTGCTTTCATATACGTAGACAATCTGCATGCCTGAAATCAATTGTAATTATATATCATAAGCCAAACATGAGACGCATACTTTGCACAAAGTTTTGCCTTTGGTATATTTGTCAGCAATTGCCCTTCGTACAACTTTGTTCGTAGTGTAGTCTGTGAACGAGGCAAGTTCCCCTCCCATTAAAGAACATTTCTGTTTTGCAGCTGCAAAGTCTGATATATTTTCTGAAACAACGAACAAACTCTTTCCATCGCTTGCAACTCCTGGACTGCTGCAGTTAGACGTTTGGGCTGTGCAAAAAGCATTTTTGTAAAGGTTTAAAAAATATGCACATCTGTTGCACATGGTATAAAATGCAATACATACCGTTGACTTTTATCTTCACAGCTATGACAGCTCCTATCAACAAAAACATATACTTGCACGGTTGCATTGCTGGACCGTGCAATACTGCTGTTTACCCGTAGTGCGATCCGCACACATCACATTACTCTTGTTGATGTAAAACAGTGAGTTTATTTCTTAGTTAAAAGATTGATGACAAAAAACACGAAACGAAATAAGACGTCACATTTTGTGCCACGCGCAACTGCACGTACGAATCAAGCGTATGGATTTAATGCAGACTACAACTGCTTCCATCTAATTTAGGAAAATGAAACTTTAGTCAAAAGAAGCGTGCAGTGCTTCAAAGTTTATTTTTGTAACAAAACAGGCCCAATCTCCATATTTGTCAAACTCCAAATAGATTAATTAGCTGAATGCCAAAAAGGTCATCAGAAACAACAAGTATTGAGCATCCAAATTATTAATTTTAAAACAGTTGAGTGCAAATGCGATGAGTGTCGGTTGGACATTTTATCCCAAAACTAGATTTGTCTTCATCACGTAATTATTTTACTCCTTGATGTAGATTTCTGTTTAAGTTTTGGGTGAAGTCTAAAAGCGACTTTTTAATGCTCAGGCTTTAAAAAAAGTCACAGCTCTGTAATTGTGGCGGAAAGTGCAGTAAATAGTTGTCACAGTCCTTTATTGTGACTTTTCAACATATAGCATCCAACTAAGACACAGTTGTAATAGCATTGCATCGTTTCGACAAATATTTACCATGTCCAAGTTTAAAAGCAAATCTTAATAAAACAGAAGATTGGTGTTGCCAAGGTTCATAGTACGAACGTTAACAACTGTATATCGTAGCGCATCACAACGTTGTACGGGTTGAACGGTTGGTGCTATCGGGAAATATTTGTCGGTATGTATTTACCCTATGCTGCATTGCAGGAACGTTATATGAGCGGTATTTCCATCAATCAAAGTTATTATTATTCCACCAGGAAGCGGGGAAAATTACGTCCATTATCAAACGCATATACTTGTTGACGGTTTGCAGGCTGCATTTAAAGCCTGCAAGGTTTAAGGACCAGAAAAACACTTTACCCCCCAACAAATCCTGTAAGTTGCTCCGATAATGATGTGGTTTCCCTTTCAAATGGAATCTGTAACTAGCCACATCAGAGATCGTTGCAGACATGTTTTCAAAAATCGTCGGTTCGATCACCACCAGGGTAAGAAACCTGTGTTCACATCCAAAAAGGTGAGTTATTTTTAGTGGTTTTGATCTTGTTGTCTCCACTTTGTCGTAATGCCTGCAGTAAAAACACACTGGTTGAGCACTAAGAAAACCAAAGCTGCAGTAAAAGAATTGCAATATAAATTTTAATTTAATAAAAGCGCTGATGTTATATTTTCGATGTATTCTCTGCATACATCTTTTATTAATAAGCAACGTCATAGTGAACAACGTGGCAACACAGTAGTCAACTATTTCTTGGTAACTTTGAAAAATTTTCGGTGATTTCATTTTCATGGTAATGTATAATGGTCTTTTGGAAAAGCGGCAACATTAAACTCAACTATTTCCTTGGTAATTTTGAGCACTGGGTACATAAGTCGCAGCGTCAGTTCACACAAAATCATCTTTCTGTTGAAGTTGAAGCAACAAAGAATTGCAAGGTAACTTATCTAGGTGTTGTTGATAATGAGGTCTAATTGTTTTACTTACGCTGTTTAGGCAGGCGTAACAGTGTTTTTCCCTAAACGATATGTGTTCTATGTGTAAACAAGGGTTAAAACAGAATCTGAATGAATAAACTCTTTTGCAGAATGAACAAGATTCTACTTCTCCTTCTCGTTCTGGCCATTCTTAGCCAAGTCTCCGAGGGTTATTATACCTACTACCGCCGACGATCTTACCACAGACGTAGATATTACCACAGACGTAGATATTATAGCCATCACTACGATGAACAGGGTAAGTAAAGTTAAATCCTTGATCGAATAACAACATGAAAATATAACATGTGTACTGTAACTTTTATTGGGTCACTGTAAAAACCACCAATTGTCAAAAACACCATCATTAGCGCAACTGTATTGGCCATTTTATTATGAACTTTCGGCAAACAAATCGGAAAACGAAAAAAAATGCTTTTGCAGATGGTGTTCACGCATATTAACCGAATTGATGTTCAAAATATCGTTCTTATTTTCTCAGATGAAGAACAGGAAAATGACATGGAAGACATGATGAAAGGAGATGGTCAAATGGAGGATGTGATGGAAAACGTTATGGAAGAAATGCAATAAACCTGTTACATGTCATGATTTGACACCACTCGGTATCAGTGAATAAACTTAAATTTGAAAAGCAAAATTGATTGCTAATGGTTCTTGCGTCTAAAAAGGACATTTACACTGCGCAGAGTATAATTCCAAGCAATATACCAAGCGGCACAGGCAGAGACTTTCTTATCTCCGTACGAATTAACAAGGCACGAAGTTGTCACACCCGCCTTATTGAAATTCAAGGCACGAAATGTTTGAAAATCAAATTGCGCAATGAAAATGTCAACGGGTCTGTTTTATTCTTTTTGGCACGGCATGTCAAAAGGAGTGGCAGAAATATACAATACTACACCACGAAAAACCATACAGAACCGAATTACATACAATAATGACAAGATAAAACGAATTAGATATAACAATGATAAGGCCTATGTGTGTTATTTATCACAACGAAAAGTAGAACATCATGATGAAATATTGGCGATAAATGCCACCTATGAAAAGTGCTTTGGCTGCAGGACCTTTGTATGTTGTGATTTGTGTCGAAAAGCTCTTGTTAAACCAGTAGGCCTATCCGTTTTAACACCTGGAATGATAGTAATTTGTCGCGCTCATGATGTCTCACATAGTATGCAACTAACCTCACGCACGAACCAATCGTATTTTATTAATGCACAATAAAAGTATTGCCTTTAGTTAAGGATTGCGAAACCTTAATTTGCAAGAATCTTGTAGTACTTAAGGTTTGTTTATGTTAGAAGGATTAAGTTTCCGCCTTAGTCAACATAAATTCCTATTTTGCCATTACATAGTAAAATGGACTATTTTTCGAATGACAAAAACAAACGCAAACAAAGGTTTGATATATAAAAGCGGCCAGTGCCATATCATCAGGATATTTTTGGCGACCTGCAACAATATGCTGGCGGTATTTCCATCGATCAAGCGTCTTTTGACTCGCAAGCTGTTCAACGCTCACATATTGACAGCGACTAAAATTTCGTTGAATTCGCAACTAAAGATTTTGAAGTGATTGCGAAGCTGTATTAAATTATACAACCGTGAAACATCATCTAAAACAACGTTACCGCAACCGTCTGCGCAGTAGGAGGCGCTTCACTTTATTCAGTGCAAATTGGTTTTGCTAAAGTTTGCACCGTAGTCGCTAATGACGTAACATAATGATTGGTTTGCCCATATTTATGATGATAATCATCAAATCCTTGCATCGCCTTTGCTGCCAATGTTGATGTAGATATACATGGAAATACATACTGTTAGATATGTTCTCACATTAGATTGAACATCGCTTTATCTGCCACCTGACCACGTAAGACGGCGGCAGAGAGTTTTTAAGCTTGAAGGCGCTCAACCCATATCTAAGTGCACAATATAGGGATTGTTATCGGTATAACCCGGGTTCGGATCGGAAAAAACCTTCGTTTCGATAATCTATTGTTTACGGTTGGAAGTTGTTTAAATTTCTAAAGTGGCTCTAACTCGAGTTTGTGCTGTCTGCCACAATTCCAAGAAATAATATTTATGTTGCACAACAATCTAGTTGTCTGCAATGCGAACCAAGGCATCATCAAGGCTCGAACAAAAAGCAAAAAAAAACACAATTTAGCGTTGGTGTTTAGGAACGAATGTATTTCTTGTATACTTTTCGTCATAAAATGTGAAAAACACCTTATGGAACAACACCTTATTGAACAACGCCTTATTGAACAACGTGGCAAGTTTTCGTTTAGTTCTTTCCGTGCGAGAGGCCTCGTTGTTTTAAAGGAAAGGCGGCAACATCCAAGTCAACCATTTCCTTGGTAAATTTCAAAAAGTTGATACATAAGTTGTAGCGTCCAATCGAATGAAGTCATCTTTCGAAGCAACGAAGTGTTAGAAGGTAAGTTGATTGGGATGTTGTTAATGATGTGTAATTGTACATGCGGTGCATGCGAAACTTAGTGTTGAATACGTGTGCAATTGTTACGACTAGTCTCACTATAATGAGTCAGCAAAAATAGCATCCTAGATCAAACAAGTACAAAATATAGTGCAATTATGTAAGCCTGTGTTTTGTAATCAACGTCCTTAAAAATTTATTTGGAGAGTTGTTAGAAATTTGTGAGCAAAATTTAGAGTTTCCACCTGGCGCCATATCATGCGGTTTGTGTTATTACAATACCTAGTGGTGGCCAAATAAAAATTCGAAAATCGATTGTAATTTCCCAGATGAAAACCGGGACGTGGAGGAAATGGTGGTGGCTCAGGAGCACATGGAAAATGTGATGCGATACCTGATGAAGGAAATGCAGTAAATCTGCTTTTGACATGATTTGACATGATTTGATATCGTGGAATAAATTGAAATTTCAAAAGAAAAATTGACTGCTGAGATACGTTGAATAGGACAAATATAAACAATAGTATAACCAATAGTTGTTTATACAGCGAAGAATATAAAGCACCAAGCGGCACAGACATACTACAAATAAAAAAAACCATACTGTATATTATCGTTATGTGGGGTATGCATCAACAGGCCGCAAATTAAAGTCAAGTGTTATTGTAAATTAAAGACAAACGATATGCGAACTAACGCCCCCAAATCACTTGCTTTTAGCCCGACCGACTGGTATGATCGGCGGAACAGTAGTTCCCAAATTTCTTCTTGTAGAATTATACTTGGTAAGCATCATACCCAATAAAATTTGAGAACTTTTCCTGAAAATAACTACGAATATATCATACACTACACAATTGGATAGCAAAGAGGAAAAGCAGTGCGCGTTCCAGTTTATTTAAATGAGTATGACAGCTCCGGCCAAGCATATTTTGAGGAGTAACACAAAATAGTCAAGAAACCAGGCCCAAATGCAATTCTGTAAAGCGGACGTGATTCGACTGCGAAGAAACGCGTGTTTGTCACGAGCTTGTGTACACAAGCAATTTTGGGTCAACCCCCTGAAGCTGGTAATGGCACGAATTTGCTTTTTATTTCACGCCCGTGACGTCACTCATAGTAGGTTGTGCTTCACGCAGGGCGCGCAGCCCGGATATCGCTCATCAGCGCTAATTAACGCGCTTTGTGGTCCGCGGTGAAGTAGAACGACGTTTGCGCGACCAGGCGTGCGACTTTATTCACAGCCACCGGCGCGATTAAGAGCCCTCGAACCGCTCCTTTGTCCGGTGCAAGGAAAAAGGCTCGCGCGCGCCACAGAAACGGTAAATTGAAAGCGGAATTGAGAAAAAAGGCGGACAGTCCTTTTCTGTGCCAGACTTTACACAAACACCCGCCAGCATGGAATACAGACAGTTTAGGCTAATGCCATGTGCTCGTTGTTATGAGAAGTCGTCACTATGGTATGTGTGTCTTGTACAGGTTTGCTCGGCAGCGTTAGAAGTGATGTTGTACAAGTGAAACAGAACAGAAAGGTTTTTTTCAGCTATTCGTGATTTGCAGTCGTTTTGATTGAATGGCAACAGTTTTATTTGGCGACCGTCTTTGTAATTGGTGTTTAATGAATGTTATAATTGAACGCAATTGGGATCGAACACATAAAGCGCAGTGATTAAAACTGAAAGGCCAAAGCTAATATAGTTAATATAGATCTGTTCAACAACACATCTAGATGTTTACGAGAATCCATAAGTTTAGCATCAGTTGACAAGTAGTATATGATTTGCACCAAATTATCGTCTAGTCATTTTGGTTATATTGAGTTGGCAGCAAAGCTTATCCGGAATATGCAGTTTTGAAGACATGTATACATGCCAGACCTGGTGTGGAAATCAATTTCTTGCACCTATACTGAGCTTGTAATTAGGACAGACATACCGTAGCGCACAAATATAACAGTTTCCTACGTAATGTTGATCAATAACCTGTCCACCCTCCGGTTGACATGCAGCAGAAACAACCATTAGCGGCTAACGCTGTATTTGGTAGCCGCCGTAACGTACGTTTCCTCCGATAGCAGCACGTACGTGTGATGTACGTGGTCAACAGTTTTTGACCAGACAAAACAGCCGAACAGGGATTTTCGCCACCGTGTAGGTGTTACCGTGGGCTACGCTTCGGCAGGCAGATTGCTTCCGTCGTGGCCAAGTTGTGGCATAGGCGCGAAGTGATTGGCCCACGCACTGCAGTTTGTTTTGAATTACTCAAACGCGATTATTTGCGGTTTGGCGGCCGCTGTGTAAACACAGGGAAGCAACCTAGACGCCAGACAAATTGTGAACTACCCAAACCCGGGGTTATGGGTTTCCTAACTCCATAACGAATGGAAATCTGTGCAACATTTGTCGTATGCCATAAGCTGTACGTGTGTGATCGGATCTTGTGTTTGAGATTATGCCACATATCAACATATGAAGCTATGCCTCAACCAAAAAGGATTAGTGCGCTGCCTAGTAATGAACTGAAATGCCATTTCACGTTGCTCTGGATTGATAGGTGTGTTGTAACACGCAGTAACCATTTGACAATTTCGTTCATTCGTTGAAACGCCCGCGCAGGCTTTCAGCATCATGCGTCATAATAAACTCGTTAGTTAGACATATTCCTATTCGTTGACGTAGTGTCTGCATTGCTGTCGATTTTGACACAAAGCTGTAGGTTTAGCATTTGCTGAGCAAGTTTCGCAATGCATTATATTCGCCCACGCGATTTTTGTTGGTTGGCAGGAATGACAAAGCTGTTGATAAAACAAATATGCTTATTTTAATTTGGTGCGATGGGAGCCCAGACCTAACAGTTTATGAAAGAACTATATGTTTTTCCGCAGACCTATACAGCCTTAAAACTGTGTAAATGAAGTTTGAATAACACAGAGAATTTCTCGCAATTGCTACTACAAACATGGCGAGCGTTACTACGATGGAAGGATTCGTGACTAATCAAACAACTTCCCAGCCGACCATTTCTAGTCTTCAAAATCCGCAAGTTGAGATTCCTTTTCTTATCATTGTCATCTTAATAGGTGAGTGAACAAATGCGCAAGCACGATTTAAATGTATGTTGGAGGACAGAAGGTTGGTCAATCTAAGGAGAGCCCGCTCAAGCTTTAGCTTTTATTCAAATGTCAATGGAAAAATTGATGGGCTGTAAATTCTTGTTAGAAATGCATTTAAACATAAATGCAAATTGAAATGTGATGATTTACCAAAACAACTCAACATGCCCTTGTTTTTTCGCAGAAAATTCGTGCTAGGTGCTTAGACATATGACGTTTAAATGTCTTGCTTCATACCCGCACGTACATGTCTTACGGCATTTAATGTGTCTTACGACCCCTTCTTATTGTGAAGTTTTAACACGAAAAACAAGACCTGAATTCGATTTAATTAGGGTCATGCCATTATTATAGATCATCTGATAGGTTAAGTGAGTCAAGTTTTTGGGGTAAAACATCACCCCAATACGCAAGAAAAAGGGAAAGCGTGATTTTAGTCACATGTTGGACGTTTGAAAACCCAAACTTACCAATTTATTCACCTCAAATATTTTAGGGGGCCACCTTGGCACACACCCTGGTTACCCCAATGTGTATAGCATATAATACACGGACTGTGTCTGTATACAACTGTAAACCGAAGCGTCGGTTAAAATTAGCAGGCTGAGTAAACCCGGCAGACGGCAATGTTCTGCCCAACATGCAATTAAACATCTACGATTTCTCTAGGCATCATCGGCAACCTGTTCATTATCGGAGCTGCACTTACCGAAAAAAGGCTTCGCAACCTGGGCGTGGCCTTCATCATCAACCTCGCCGTCGCTGACCTGGTGGTTACATCTTGGTATCTTCCGGTTGTCTTGGCTAACGTATTTAACGTAAGCAATTTATGATGTATCATTTTGTTTTCTGGTTTCCAACATATAACGCGACGCATTTTGAAATATTTACCGCACTTTAGACGCAACATGCACAATTAGGGAAGTTTTGGTCGAAATTTTTGTTTGCCTAACAAAGTGAGTAAACGTAGAATGTAAACAGGAGAGAGATTGACCTTTTTTGGAAGTGTTGTCGCTCGATACTGGGTTGTCAGAACGACAATTTATCACATGACGCCCTTGTATGTCAGATCATATTTATAACCTTGATTTAAGACTACCAACTACTGCATACTAATCATCCTGAAGAGCTTACGTTACTTTCCTTAGTGCGTCCTAATAGTCCGAATTAATTTCACGACAAATTTGTTGGTTAGCTAGCTGCCCAATAAAGACGCTGTGCCAAATGCTCTGCAGCTAGCTAACAGAATGGTATTAATAAAAGACGACCCATCCCATGCTCACACGTTTAACATGCGTTTATAACAAAACTTCGCTTCGGGCAGACCAAAATCGTCCGCTGCACTGCAGGTAACCACCAATTACAAGAAAGATCCCAAAACATGATGCACACATTCATAAGCCGCATTCTCTTACCTTTCCAGGGATACGCGAACGTTTTCGCCGACATGATGTGGTTGTGTAGCATCACCGGGTTCCTCGCCTCGCTGTGCTGTGAGGTGTCCATGGCAACGCTCATGTTCATCGCCATCAGTCGATACTGGAAAGTCACACGCACCAGCAGCTACCGCCAATACTTCGGAAACAGGTTACACGCTTTGTGGCCTCTCGCTTCCTTTCGAGCCACGAAATCTTTTTCGACACAATGGCATAGCTGTTTTACTGTTGTTTTGAAAAACACGAATATAATTGGATCAAATGCCAAACTGTATGAGGCGATTTCGTGGTAAAATTGCGCAAATTTGAAGCTTCACGTTTGAAAGAACCTGACAATCGGAATTTGTTAAAATTGATGTAAACCGGTGTTTCTCTGCTGTATTTCGATTAAAATTCACCAAAAAAACATAAGATTATTCTAAGACGTAACGTTGTCTACGTGAGAAGAGTCGATTTGACAGTCCGCCAGCGAAAAAAAACGCTTTTAACTCAAATGTCACGCATCAGGTGATGACATAACACGCATGTTTTGTTCAACAGGCAAATAGCAGGGATGATCATATTCATCTGGGTCTGGTGTTTTTTGGTCGCTCTACCTTTGATTGTCGGGTGGTTCGGTAAGTTTGGTTTGCTTTGTTTAATCATAACATGCTAAAAGGTGCTGGTAAAAGTGCAATAGGCCTCGTCATGGAGTTCGTCTATAAGTGTCTCACATGCAATGATTTTAAAACTAGTCACATAGTCACGGTGATTGTACAGTCAAGTCTTTGACTGGTCCTTGGCCTGTATGATAGTGCATAGTCACAGCAAGCTGAACTCACGAGACCTTATAGGTTGAAACGGTGGCCATCTGTACAGCTCGCAGAAATATAAACATTGCATTTTTGGCAAATAATTTTTAAACAAACTAACCAATACAGCTGTAGATAGGTTCGTTGTTTCGACCCAAAAGGTCTCATCAGTGCAGTTTTGCAGTTTAGCTAGCAAGATCATAGTAAGTCGCCAAAGCTGCACAAACGAGACTTGCCTGGTCATATACCTGCAGATCTCTACACAATGAACATTAACACACATAAAGCCAATAATTTGAAACTTTTAGAAGTTAGTTTTATTATACACACTAAAAAACGATTTCGCCTGCACGGGCATCAGTTTCCTATTCAAATATAATCAATTTGTATACCAACCTCTTTGCAGGCACTCCTGCGTTGATGAATTACGACATACACATGGTGGCGTGTATGTGGAACGACACGGCCCAGACTGGATACAACATTTTCCTTGTGGTTGTCGCCATTTTTATTCCCATTCTCATCACTGCCTATTTGTACTACGCCATGTTCAGGTAGGACATCTTTATTGTCGTTGTTCTGTATTTTACTCACCTTATTTCACAAAGAAACAAACATAAACGCAATATTTAACATGAAAACAAGTGCAAATCTATCGGTTTGCTCCTTTATACGCTAAATCGTTAAATTGAATTTGTAATATTGGTATGAAAGAAATTAGTCTGGTTGCCCACAGATTCACGTTAAATGCAAAATAACCACAAACTAGAATGCCTCTGTTCGTCCTGGCACTCTGGCAAGTCCTCCTACACTATAGTCACCACCTACACTATTACTAACTATATTTTTTTTTTTTTGCTAAATTCCACATCGAACAAAATACAGTACATCAGCCTACCTGCAATATCGTTTCGATTGATCGTTTTGTTTTTGTGTTGCCTATAGACACATTAAGAAGACAAGAAAGCCGACGCGACAGATCGCCTCGCCGAACGCAAGTGCTCTGAGAGCAAACCAGGTGAGCGATATATTTTGACCGGCAACAGCATTTCGCCCTTACAGATAGAAAAATTGTAACATGTCGTTTGGTGCATTTTCCTTGTTGTTTGCTCTGAAAAGCACAGTTTGGTCTGTAAGGAAACGCGGGGTAGATTTTAGGTGTGTTTTTGTTGCATGAAAATGTGTTTTTATTGCATGAATGTGCCAACCTCCAAAACGAATTCGCATCTAATTTTGTGCCTCTCCCATGCCACAGCTACGCGACAATTAGTTTTGGAAATGTTCATCTAGTCGCTATCCCTCCACGTCAGCCAGGTGAAATAATCGATTATCTTTCAATTCTGACGCTTGGCTGTGGCCCAGGTCTAATTGCGCATTTACGTTGCCTTTTTTCCTAATTATCAGTTAGATAAAAGGTTTTCCCGTGTCGAGTAAGAAACTGCTCATGTGATCCCCACTTAATTGACAGGTCGTTTTCCCCTTAAACCTGTTGTTAAGAGCGTGTTGCGGCGTGTTTCAACGATTTTGAAATCACCATAACACTTCCCATCGGCTCAGTCAGGTCCCACTGACGTCACCCATTACGCGATCAATCTGTACCTTGCGTCATATCCTTAGCGTGTAATCCGTACCGTCGCTGTGACCCATCAATTGTTTAATATAGGTTACTTGTATATTTTCCACGTAAAAATATATGACGTTGCTTGTATGTTGATGAATGTATTTTGTACCCACGTAACCCAGCACAGTAGCGTCATTACATGTACCGTAAGATCACGATCGGATTGAGGTCGTAAAGAAGCACCGGGGTCTTATAAATTTCAGTGAGTTTTCAAAATGGTTTGTAGACCGAAGCCAATAGTTTTGTTCACAACAAAGCAGTCGTAATCATTACATCGGATGATATTATCCTGATTTTTCAATCCTGTGTTTCGAAAAGATCTTTTATTACTTACCAGAAAATCGGCTAACTGAGAAGCAATTTCGGCCAATTGGGCCTGATTAGCCCAGAGTCGTGAGGTCAAACCTCACCGGGAGCTTGATTTTCCGCATTTCACTCAAACTTGTCGGAAAATGTGACAGATTCAACTTGACTGTGATGCCAGTAAACCTTATGAACGTAGCAGTATAAACGTTGGATTTAATTGCTTTTAGAGAAACCGTGGAGCCAGCGTGGATCACTCGTCGATGGCCGACGAATCAAGTTGCGCCAGCATGTCCGGTAGCAATCAGAACGCGGTGCGGACACACCACACCCGCCACAATTCCATCACCAATCACAAATCACTTCACCAGAAACGATACGAAGAAAGAGAGAGGGGTCTGATGATCACTCTAGCTGTAATAGTCGTTTTTTTCGTTCTCTTCTGGACCCCCTACGCGTTCATGACCATCATCATTCCCACGGGGTCTCCGTTGGTTAAGAGGGCCTGTGGTTGGCTCGCCTTGAGCAACAGGTTGGTACATTTGACACGGGTAATTTGGTAATTTTGTGTAACAGTACAACATTGAATTTTTATGTGTGCAATTTAGCCATGTTGCACACAACTGTGTATTCTCGAAATTACATAACTCAGACAATAGTTATGCTGAGGTCCACCAGAGCCATAATAAATTAGCATACGATCACCAGTTTCAATAGATCGACTTTGCACACAGGCATAAGTGAGGATTATACGAAAAATTTTACTACATCAATAAGCCACGAAATACTTTATTTTCTTGTGTAATTCTGATTAATTAGTATGCCTGGCAACAAAAATAGCAGTAATTCATGATGATTCATTCGTTCATCCGTACATAAACAGAAGCGACGTCATTATTTGTTTAGGGATGTGTGTTTCTTATCCTTTTTCGGTCTCACGAACCCTTTTAAAATTGTGACAAAACCTGCATATATCGTTTTCCTTCACTTTGATTTTGAAACTAATTGTATGTCCTTAGTCCAATTTTGGCTATAGAAAGCTTTATACTGCCGTGGCCAGACTCCTTCTACAGCCCGACTTACTTAATATGCGCAAACACAATTCGTTAATTTGTAAAAGGTGTCTTTTAGGTCATGTAGTTGAATAACAGTTTAAAATGAGCAGATGAATTTCCTATTTAAACTTTGGTGATCTCAAGGGACACTTTTCATCCCAAATTGGGGCTCACGACCCTGTAGAGGAAACACGTCAAATTTTATGGGTCGCAATGAGTCAATACCTCACAAAGCACAACATGTAATTGTACTATTTCATAACGTACGTCCCACCTGAGCGGTTTTCAGTTGTTACAAATAACTGTTGCAACAAAATACCTTAGTATTACGGTTATAAAACAAAGCGAAAATTTTTTACCTAGTTGAAAGGGATGGCGAGCAAAACGAGAAGGTCTACTTTACATGGCATTTAGAACACGGGGGTATTATAAGATATCAGTTTAGGCAATTTTGGGGATGTTCTTGTGTCTGTTGTCAAGGGAAGCCTTCATCCTTTTCATGCATTCGTGACGTTTGTGTCTGAGGATGCGAGATCTGAACGCGAGATTCTAAAAATAACGACTATAGGGGGGTTTTGGTATACTTAGATTTTATGTCATTGTATTTACTACCTCCCAGCTATATTAATCGGTAAAAAAGTCCGCCTAATTAAAATATAAAGTAGAATATAATCTGTGGCGCCACAAACAGAAAATGTCATAACAAAAACAGTCATTAAGTGTGACATTGCTGTTTATGGCGGTGTGAAACACCATGGAACCTGTACAGGATAAAATCCTCTGGCAACGCGAATGTTCAATAATTCACGACCATGGCGACTTACCGATTGACATCGCCCTGTGTTTTTTTTTTATTTTCTCTCGATTCTCACCGATGTACAATTGCACTAAGGCTGTGTAAAGGCTTCCGTGTTTACATTTAACATTAACCGCGATTTGACCAAAATCGAACCTTGTGAGAAACCAAAGCATCTGTTTACTATTACTCTTCAACTAATTGTCCTGTTGTAACCACAAATAATTATGTAAACGTTATTTCTATGTTTAGGAACATAACATTCGGCTTTATAAATCTTCAAGACAAACGATATAGCCATAATATAACCTTTGTGTCCGATCGCCTGCTGCATTTCGCATTGACAATGATTGTGGTCGAAATGTTTGCAAATAAGTTTAATGCAGTTATTTGGACCCCATTGTTTGTCTTCCAGATTTCTATGTTTCATTTACATAAACCGTGCAAACCCTGGTTGCTTTGACCAAACGCGTGAAAGCCAAATAAGGCTTGGCGGAAATTGGCGGTTTGACAGATTATATTTCAAACCAACGCCACCGCTGCAATGCAAAAGTGACCGATCCATCTAGCGCGTTTCCACCCTATACAGTTCCTGGTACCTGACGCTTTACACAAAAAGACACCTTTACACAAACAGAGTTTTCCGTCTTATGCAACGGTAACCTGATCGCTTCTCCGGTCCCACGTCGCATTGTTTAGGCACTGCGATCGGTGTACGGGTTCCCCCAGTGACGTCGTTCTTGAAAGAAATACTTCCTCATGTTGCACAGTGGTTTCTCAGGCCTGGGATAAATTGAATTTTTTCCTCTCTGAATCCCGCTGTTTGTCATGTATGTGCGTCAACGGTTTCGTGGGCGTTATATTGATTTTATGAGGCGTTGAAATTCTAATACACTTTAATGTTGATTTATTCTTTTATTTATTTTATTATGATCTGTTTTTATGATTTATTGCATAGCCTTTAAATATAAAAGTGCATTTTGACAAAGATTCGCTACTTGTTTTACAGCGCGGTGAACAGCATCATATATGGAGTATTAAACCAGCACTTCCGCCGCGGTTACATAAACATCATCCGACGGATTGCCAATGTGGTGTGCTGTTGTCTGGGACGGAAGATTTTCGACCCTATGGTGTCCCGCAAATCGCCACATGCGGACACGCGGAAAGTGGTCCGGGTCTCGAACGGTCCAAATGGTGAAATCAAGCCCGCGGGTGTCAAGTTTGGATAACTTTGCTGTCATCTGAATCAAGCGCATTTGCCTCATGGTTTTGTGAAATTTTATGACATACTTTATGCGGTCACATTGAAAAAGTGTGTGTTAAGAGCCTGCTGAAGTTATTTATTTGAGTAATATATTATTTGCATCGACACATGCTACTTATCGTTGGTGCTTGTCAAAAAGTAAAGGTTTTTCCGTCCTTTTCGCAGAAGTTCAACGAATTTTAACTCATGAAAACTGATGTCTCATTTTTTACCGAACAACCTCACTTTTCATGGACCTGGGGTTGCTACAGCGACATTATTGTATTGCTGCTTGGTTGAAACCATAATAACTGTGACCGGGACATAATTAGGCATTTAAACATTCGCGATGGTTGAAGGTTGGCGAAAGTGTGCGACGAATGTTAAAAAGCGGTCACTTACGTCAAAAAAATATAAAGAAAAACTAACTCTGAGGTTGAACGTAACGCAAAGCAAAGTGTATTGCCGAGCTCTGTTTCAAATTGTCTGGCATTCAAGCACTGTGATCAGAACCCGGCTGGTACGCATCTAAGTCCAGGTTGCCACACACACGTCGATATGCCCTGTGCTTGCCATGGTCGTATTACCGCACCCCCATCTATTGACAATATTTTACAATGCGACTGATATGTATTAAAACTTTTGTCGGTATTTTGTAATCAGTCGGTTGCCTTTCTTCGCCTTACTGCTCAGTACTGTACATGGTATTTTTTGTTTTTCAATAAATCAATGGTAAATATATTGTTGGGTGTTTACAAACGCGGTGTAGTTTTGGTGTTGTGCCTTGAAAACCTCTGAAAAGAATTTGTTCTGGCGTTGTGCAAACGCGCCCAAGCGAAAACCAATTCTTCAAACCGGTGCCGCGTGGTGGCGCACTGGTAGTTACAAAATAACTGTAAGTGGTCGGCATAACAACAATTTAACAAAATTAGTTTCGCTGAAGATAATTAGTTATGTAATAGCCTACCATATAAGTTACATTCTGATAATATGGCCAGTTAATAAAATGCACGTGAAAAAATAAGCTGCATAGATTTTAAGAGGCAGATAATGTAACTGCGTGTGGCCCAGAAACTCCTTGCAATGAATGGAGAACCTCCACTTTTTAATCAAATAGTTTTTATTTTGCGTGCTGTCACCTTAGCTCTTGTGTGTTTACTTGTCTTATGATTTGTTTTTATCTGCAGCTGAACCCAGCAAAGACCGAACGCCCGGCAAGGCAATCGTGTCATACCTAAACAACTGTAGGAAAAAATGATGCAAGATACTTGCTTCAAGTATATATCTATAACATTTTGCACCGTTAGTCAGACATCCTAAATTTACACTTTAAATCTATGCATAATCTACATCCTCACCGGTACAAATAGAACACGTAACTGTTTACTTCTTTGTGTAAGAAATAAAGTTTTAAGAGCAATGGTCGTCCTGACTGCCTTTCAGTCCTAATCCTCTGCAATCACATGTACTGACCACTCAATCCATGTATGCCGTTTATACGCAATAACAATACGGAGTAGCGGAATAAAGCGACGCTGTTGGCAACATATGTGACGTATGACAATATAAGCACATACTTAAAACTAATTCAGAGCTGCAACACGCTACGCTAGGTGGCGACATGGAGCTTTTTGTTAGAGTGGATGCCACGAAGAAGTGAACGCAGTTCAAACACGTGTTCTAAAAGAAGCAGATACAGTTTCACACTTTTTGCTAAAAAAAGTTCAAGGAAACACAGACGTGGGACTTTCGATTCCACCTTGAACTTTGTCGACAACAGAAATGAGGAATGCGATGCGGTATTTTGAGTAGAATGGGATCAAATAAGTGGCTCTCTGAAATCGTCTCAGTGCGAGGCCTGTCATGCTGTGTAAGTTTTTACTCGTGTGGAAATGGTATCGCCTCGGGACATGGCGTGCTGGTGTTTATAAAGTTGCGTCACAATATTCCACTCGGGTTGAGTTTGGCCGGCCGTTCTAACATACGTGGAGGCAAATTTAACACTTATTTTTACAATGTAGCAGATTGTCCAAGGACTATTTGCTCCACCACCTCCCGAAAGACGGAAGCTATAACGCATTTCAACACCCAGCGGCAGAAGTCAGAAAAATAATGGGATTTGCAAAGTGCATGCGAGAAAATGAGTAGGAAATAAACAGGAAAACAAGCTGATTGTGCGTAACGACGAAAAAATCAGAGTCAGTGGTTACAAAATTTGCTACAAACCTTACTCCTAGCCCAAAGCGGATGAACAAGCTACACAAAAGCCACCTCAGCAAACTGAACCAAAAACTCCGCGAACACACATGTACTTATAAGGTGTATGATTGCAGTCGTGCAGTTACTGGTTTGAAGGTCGCAGTAAAAACGACATTTGGTATTTCAATGACACTTTGGTGTTTTAGACGTGGCGAAAGATTATCTGGTCCGAAGGGCTTGGCACATTCTATGACGCGATCCCTGGCGAACCGCAATGTACATACACGACGTGTGTATATGTAAACGCACGGCGTAGAGTTGCGGGGCCGTGCACGGAAGTTGTCACAGAACAAAGACACTTAAACAGTCGCTTCGCGATGTTCTCATTGCAATAAAAACACTTTTTACGTCACTTTGAAGTTTGCTTCGCTGTGTATCCTATAGTAAGCTACAGAATATAGAAAAAATGGCGCAATATACGTGGCTTTTTTAAGGATAGTACGCTTATAGATCTATACAATCTGTTCCATTTTATTAACCAACTAAATGGATTGACTTACGCAGTAAGGGCGCTGGTCGGATAGGAACTTACTGTTTAGATGCCCAGTCGCGTGGTTGATAGGTAAAAGTGAGCTACAAGAAAGAAGAGAACGAAAAAAGTCTTATATCAATGCAAATACTGTTCTTTCTGGATAACATGACCTTGGAAATACACGGACAAATTTAACAGAAGGGGTAACCTCGGCCACAACGTGAAACAACGCCCTATAAACTTGTGTTAAGATGAATCTTGACAGTTGTTTGTTTCGTTTTTAAACAGAAACCATTGAAGCGTTTGAGGAAGGAGGTAACAATAAGTAAAAACAAAAAATCGCTGCACTACTTTTAACGGCCGATGTAAAACAAAAGGCGACAGGAAAGTGACATGCAACGGCCCTTCCAACGACCTGCACTTTGTCATAAAGCAACCAGGAAGCGTCCATAGCCAAATTTGCAGCGCACGGGGTCACTGCGTTAGACGGGCATTCTTCGATTAGGAGCTTTGCATGGCTTCGCGTGTCTGCAAAAAAGCGAATGGTTCTGTAAGTGAAATACTAAGTATGCGACTGCTGTTACAGGATAAAGTCATTTAATCCTATACGTGGGTATTTAAACCACTATCAATAAAGGACAAATAGTAGCCAGTAAATTGGCATTTTCCACAGTGAAATGGTAGTGTATTGGTGTTTTCGCAACATATATGACGTTTCCTGCATCATGTACAATACAATAATGATATTATTGTGTTACCACAACCCCAATCATAAATATCACCTGATCGGCTTACGAAATTGTCTATTCTGGTACTTCAAATAAAATAAATTCAATATACTATAACGGTACTTTGGCATACATGTAATATTTTCATAGGCAAAAAAAAGTATTCTAACTTTATTTAGATCATGCAGGCGTGGGTATGATCGGCATAAATTTACACCAAGAGTGAGACAGTAAAACACAATGTTCAATGACGAAATCAAGTCAGTTACAAACACCTTTTTCAGACTGATCAAGGGTACTCTTCTCAATTAAACACAAGTCCAGTCTGAATTGCAGTTCAACGACATCACGGAGTTATAAAACAATGAACCGAAATAAACAATGAAGTGCTCTTTGGATTCAACATGTTTTTAATAAAAGAGTTAAAGTGGCATCAGTACTTGACCATGCTCTACAAGCGGAAGCAGGCACTTGCATTTGCAGTGAAGAATCCAATGGCAACAGACACAGCTCAATATTTTTAAGAGGTGAGAAAAAAAACATGTACTACTGTGGCAGCAACCTGCCACGAACACAATAAGTTTCGGTTTTGTATCACAAAGGCCGTTGCATGAATAATCTTAAATCGTGCTGCAAGTTTTCTTGGTGAATCTCCCATATATGGGGTGCTGCGCGTGACTGTTGATTATTCGTCTAGGATTTCAAACGGCAGACAAAGGAATTTGAGACTTTATTATTTCCCCGATATAACTAGTGCCGTTCCACACGACTAAAACCTTCATTCATTCTTCGGTACATTTTTCTTGAAAGAATGGTGTCAATTTGAAGGTTCAAACGGGTTTTATCAACAGTGGCGTTTAAAAATGTAAATTTAACCGCTGCCCAAGTAATAATTAGCATCATAGTAGCAACGACATAGAAAAACACCATCTGGGGTACAGAAAGGGCCAGTATTGCGCAATATTAACACGGTGCTGTGCCGATCTGTACATCAAGAGCAACTTCTCGGTATAAGTACTTCGTGCACGCCACATGAGGTTGAATGTTGTCAGCAGTGAGAACACTTATTCGCTTCACATTGTCTGGAAAACGTAGTGACCAACAACTGTTGTTTCGTTTAGGATAGTTTGGAAAATACTTTGTCTTTGTGCATGTCATTTAAGGTTTATTTGGATCGCAACGTCTGCATCTCTCAATGGTTATTGTGACTCTTTTTCAATGCATGCTTTAACTGGATCTACACCTTGTTTCGGTTTTAACCGTTAGCCACGATTGTACATTATTTCCAGGCACCATCATGGTGTGTAAAGACGTTTGATTGCCGCTGGAGCTTTATCTCATGAGAGAATTGAAGCAATGAGGATTTCTGGTACTTCATATGGGAGCTGGTATCGACTGGTGGATTAATCAGTGCGACTATTGCTTTCTCCAATCGATTAGAGCATGGACGTCGTCTGTATTGCTAATGTTGATAAGGGGGGAAAATATATTGGTTTTAATGCCACGGTAAACGTACCATTCATACCGTTGACATTGCATGCGATTTACACAAAATTATGTTTGTTTTAAAGGGTAAGTGATTCATTTCTCCGATGCAAATTTCGCGGGATGTAATTTGTTTTTAGTTTTTTTTTTTGTCTGCCGATCTACATTTAACCAAAGTGATTTAGTTTACAATTGCGTAGTCTTCGAGAAAACCATTCTTACAATTGCCAACACGTCTTAGCGGAACCAAGTTCAACATTCATTAGTCTCATCAACACCAAACGTTTATTATAAAACACTTCTGTTGCTGATGCCAGGCATCCTTGGTTATTCTGGCATGACAAAAAACTTTCACATACCTAAAAACATCGAAGCCAACTTTCAGGTGAAACCTAATTTAAACATTTCCAATAGCGGACACGACTTGTTCGCCAGCAGCCCCATTTTTGATAATCACAAACAGAAATTCTTTCTTTTTTAGGCATTGTTTATCCGACCCACGGGGATTTTTGCATCGATGTGCGGACCAGGAACCAAATAGCGAAAAGCAACCAAATGTTTACTTAACTGTGCAGAGTTGAGCGAGAACTAAGTAAGGGAGTTTAAAGATAAAAAATCAATAAAATTAAATCAAAGATTAGATTTACCACAAATTACCGTGTGGTCTGAAATTATTAATCCCGTGCACGGCAATCGCGAATGGTTTGTAGCAAATACGCACGGGTATTATTTGAGGGTGGCGTTGTCGTTACATCGCACTTGCTATATTTTATTTCCCCCTCAGTTTAGCGAAATGAAACTTGACAGATATCATGAAATTTTCAACCTATTTATCCGTCAAGCTGGATTGTTGACGGAAATACGAGAAACATGTTGGGGGTAATGAGTGGAGTTCATTAAGTTGCAAGAAATGAAAAGTGACCATGATTAAATTCTTGACATTCGGTGAAAGGGGCCTTTTATATAGCAGTGGATAATACTAAGCAGTTGAGCCCATTTTAAAAACATTTTATGCGACATATTATGTTCTTAAATAAGAGCGAAGTATTTAAAGCGACGCAAAATTAAAAACATGTTTTTCTATTCGTCCTGTTGCAAAATAACCCAGGTTCGGTTACGAACCTGTACAGTTTTGACCTTTGTTTAAATATCACGCAGTCGTATCTTACTGGAAACCCAATTACCAACGAGAAGTGTAAACGCAACAGAACAGGGAAAAACACAAGGTATTAGAATCGACTGACATTCCCAAAGGGAGTTCTGTATGCGTGGCCACTATTTTAACGCTGACCGTAAGGCTCTCGTGGGACAAAAAGTGCATTTTGCCAACGAAATCAAGTTCTTTGTTTAGGGTCTTGTGGCCAGCGCATGCGCGTGCCGACATCAATCCAATGAACTACTTAAAATGTTTTAAATGTACGATGCAACGACTTTTAGACATACACCGGGGTGTCACGGGATAATATTTGTGCTATCATTAATTTACGCTAGACGGGCTATCATGTATTAAAAATGTTTAAAAAAAAACAATTTTGAGATATTCCTAATGGGACATTAGCGTGAGGACGGGACAGAATATCCAATGCATTATTAAAACGATGACTACAATTTATTTTTTCGTTCGTCGTGCACTGATCGGTCGTAAAATTTATTTAATCATTGCAAGCCAGTGGTTTAGTCGCCGGGCGTGCGTTTCGATGTGATTTCTATCCCCCATTGGATAGCGAACAACCTAATTCATGATGCAGAAGACTTATAACTTGCTCACCTAAATCATACCCTGGGTGGCCAAAACGAACTTATTTTTAACGTTTGCCCTTATTTGTGACGGGCGCCTCTATTTTTAGGCATTTTGAAGCTGTTTTATTTGTGGCGTCCTTATTTTTTATGTTTGAATCAGCTCAAACCACGTTATATGCAGCCTTTTTCCTCGTTTTGCTAACATGATTGTTTGTTATAGTCACACCGCCGTAACAAAGATCATCATGTTATTTCATACAATATGTTGCATTTTTGTACAGCCGTGTGGTGTTATCGAGCCTTTTTTCCCTTTGGTATGTCTCACATAATTTAGCCACAGTCGCTAGATATACTAACTGTGCTGGACTACTGGGTTAACACAGGTACCTTGTTAAGCACCCACTCGTCGGGTACACCATATTTGGGCCTTGGGTTGTAAGGGTCGTAGCCGAGTTGCTGCAACATAGGTGCTATATGTGGCAAATCTCGAGCCACGTCTGGTGGCAAATGACCGAACCAACTGGTCAGAGCATCGAGGTACAGGGGACGTTGGACCTGATCCGTCGATTTTTCAACCCTGCAAAGAAACAAACAATTTGCAACAATCGTACAACTTAAGGTTCTGTTCCAAAATCGGGTATCAGCGTACCGCTAACATTTACGGCACCAAAAATCATTCAAAGGGTCAGATTTGATTTAAACTGCGTTTTTTTTTGCAGATATATAATTTTAATACCGGATGGTTGTTGTAGTACTTGGAAAAAATATACGTGTCAGGATGAGTTCTAATTTAACAATGCATATCTATCCTAAATTACACAGTAATGAAAATTAATAATAGGCGATAGTCGTTTTGAACGAATTTGAAAGTTACCGAATATCTACATTGCGCCAGAATTACCCAACTTAACAGCAATGGGCTGTTTGCCATTTTTTGTCACAGATTATTTTGAACCAATACTAACACGCAGTGCCAACTATGTCTGCTTCCATTAGGGTTTACCCGCACTGGTTAACATCAGCAGGCAGCAGAATTTTATTTCCGCCGAGCAACGTTGGCCCGAGACGGGAGCGCATCGTTCATATATTGAGAGAAGCACGGACCCAAGCGTGGATAGCTTTCCCAGGGGAAATGCGGTGCTTGTCGAACACGTTTTTGCCGAAACCGAACAAACTGTGTGTCATGTTCGCCATTAACGCTTACTAATTAATATTTAAAAACACACAATTGTTGATGTAAAGGTTATACGCTCGCATTGTTTTTCGTTTCGTTTGGTAGTTTTTGCACCACAGTATTCTGTTATCCGAGGCACGCACGGTTATTACAGACGCACACAAGCCATTTGGGTTTCAATTTTCACCAACTGTACAACTACCGTAAATCGCTTTGCTTGACTGCTCTTTTCTGGTATATTGGCGCTATTATGAAATAATGATTTAATTTTTTGTGCAATGCAAGCTTCCGCGAGATTTGCTCGCTTCATCAGATGTAAACGCTTGTTTAACTTCTTGCTAAATTCGTATAACTTACCTGTTTTATATTGACAAATAACTACTGCATTTCGACCACAAAAAATTCTTGAAAGATTTTTAATACCGTAGTATTTCAATAACCCAAGGGCCCATTAAAGGTTTAATGTGCAGTAATGGCAAAATCTGCCGTGGGTATTTATGTCTTTTTATAACATTCACCGAATAAAATATATTCAATACATGTGATGTCATCAAGCTCCACCTTTTACGAAGCTTAAACCCGGCATTCCCACGCAAAGCAGAAAGGCGGTTTTGACATTAAGTAACTTTGATTCGATTAAAATCGACCAGACCTGGGCATCAAACGCAGGGAATGCGGAAAGAGAAGTGCGAGCAGTCAGATCGAGGAGCTAATCAATATCGCAACCTGTAAACAAACGTTGCTATCACGACTTTTCTGCAACGGATCACGTTTCACGCTGGTGTTTCTCTCAATGGTTACCAACTACAAGACGCCTTGTTTACGAACATGTGTATTTATTAATGGAAAACCCAGTATGATCAGAAAGTTGTTCGTATTGATTGCAGCGTGTTGTAAGTTTTTGTACAAGCAATAGAGCCAATAATGTTTTTATATTGAGCTGCAGACAGGACCACTTTGTATGTTGTAACTTACAACGAACTTGTCAGCTAAATAGCTGTAATTTTTATTAATTGGAACACTGCTTGTCACCTCACTTGCTCTTCCAGATTCAAGCTTATTTTTGATATTTTTTTTTATTTAATAAATAAATGTTTTAATATATTTGGAATGGACATAACCCTTATACATGTTTGGGGCATCTTAAAACTGCAAATAAATTGAAACATAAAAGCACACAACTTAGCAGACTTACAGGCGGACGTCGAATCGGAAACGCGAAGTGCTCCCGCTGTGGCAAGGAGTCCAATACACAAACAAAGCAAATGGCTCAAAAACGCCCATTTACCAAGGAAGGGGCGGGGTTAATGTTTTATTGTCAAAAAGCGGTGAGAGGGCGTGACGTGGCATTTCGACCTACGTCACAGAAGTGGCAGATTGAGTGACAGAGGGAAGTTCGATCTTTTTCTGGCTCCCTAAGTGTTCCTAACGTCGTGAAACCACGCAAGAGCACTTGAAACTGCTACTTGTAGCGATTTTTGCTCGCATGGCGAAAAAAGCTGGTGCAATGCTTTGTAATTCACTTGCCCTTATTGTCTACAGCAGTTTGAATATTTTTGGTATAAGTTTGAAACTTGCTACAGCGTTGATGAGATTCAGTAAAATCAGTTGTGACTCGTTGTTTACGCCCATAAAAAACGTGCTTTTTTAATAACGACAGCCACGGTTGCAACTAATCCACATCGTCAAGCACCATAACGCCCTGTCTAAAAGAAGAGCCTCTCGACTGTATAGCTCTACAGGTTGTTGTCAGCCGGAACTTTCCGTTTGAAAAGCATCAACATCGCTATGTTGTGTGTTAAGTAAACAGCGAAAACTACTGTTTCAAAGTTCATAGTTGGTTCTCAACAAGCAAGATTGAACCACGGCGCCTGCCAACTTTAGGCAGCTAAAATCACACTGCAACGGCCTAACATGGAGAAGGACACTTACTATTTTGGGATTGTGGCCAAATTTGTTTGTGGTTTAATAATTTATTATATATGCTAAGGTGTATGGTAAGAACTTTAACGAAGATCATTTGATCAATACTGATGAATATAGAAAATTTTTTTGGAAATTCTTACTTAGTGCGTGAAAAAAATGAGAAATTAAATGAGAAAAAAACTTGAAACTCAACCGGATCGAAGGATTTTTTTGAATTAGGCCACATTTTTTACACAACCGATATGTTAGCGGATCAATGCTATAAAAATAAAACCAACAAAACGTCCAGTTTGAGTATTTTTTTTATGAAGGACCGCTACGAACAGCCCCACGAAACTGACGCGCGATGAGGAAGGTCAGCAGTCTAGTCATAAGGTCAAGGAAGGCGCTTACTTGGAAAGGGAGATGTTAGAAATGTGTTTCTCGTGGTTTAAGACGGAGGGGTTCCAGGGAATGTCCAGGAAGTCAAGGATTCGTCTCATTTCGCGAAGAGGCTGCAGCACAAGTTGCTCGTATTGTACTGGCAGGCAGACAAGCGGTCCCACCTCTCTGCATTGCACGTACATGACCTCAATCGCTCGGCTCCACTTGGCTAACACGTCCCTGAAAAGGTGAAAAAATTGCGTGAAATTTTCGCTACATGGGAGAATCGGTCGAATTGGATCATCATTAATATTGCAAGGCTTTGGTCGGGATGAATTTGCGTCGTCGGCAAATGTTCGATGCGTCTGATGCAGCGAAAGGATTTTCCACCACTCTAATGTACCTTAAACCAGTGTTTTTAAATTATTATAGTTGAATGAAACCCAAAAATGTGGTAAAGCTCCTTGACATATAACCTGGACATATATATAGGTAAACTGTCAGCATGCTACAAGAAAAAAACAAGACAAAATAATATCCAAACAATAAAAACATCAGGTTTCAGGAAACATGACAGAAAATCAAATAAATAAGTTAAAAATCAGTGCCAGGCACCCCAATTTAAAGCTTTCTACCACATGTCAAAGGCTGGCTTGTCACAAACAGGAAGTGGCTTGAGGTGAGCCAAAAATAAATTCTAATCACCATTAGACTTAACACAACACAAAAAACAACTTCACAAAACACTACAGAATTAACAACACATACTATACATACCACTTTGGTTATTCAAAAATACAGATCAACACTTTTGTTAGAACTTTTATTACAGTCTGTTTTGTTATAGTTACTGGCTCCATATCGTTTAGTTTCCCCACCTGTAGCTGGTAATGTCGAAGCCTGTTATTGTAACTTGCCGTGATACAATTGAATGCGCTGTTGCGCGACCATCTCTCAGCATTAGTATGAACTTGGAGTTGGGAAACAATTGTTTGAGGTACCTGAAAAATACATTTGATTTTTGGTGAAATAATTTTGTATCTACAAATTGTTCCAAGTTCAACCTACGGTTAAAACAATTTCAAAATGTCGAGACAAACAGTTAAGTTAGTAACTACAGCATCTCCAAACAATGCAAAATAGGTGGCAACACCTACTTTAAAGATTTCAATGTAAATGGATCTTTGTTGCAAAGTCTAGGTGCTGAATGACCATGTTTTACAATCACTTCAAGAATAAATTCAGCAACAGCACTGTCCAGTACTTGTGCTGTTATGCCGGCTTCCTCTAGGCGAATGCTTTCCTTTGGAGACCTAAGAACAGAGTAATGTATGTTCTTTGTGGCCTGTGATGACAATATTCACATTAAAAATGCATGATGATAACTTGGTGTGTCAATTTCTTTGTACTTAAAGCCCCAAAGAGATTACCGCAACAGGATATTAGTCCGGTAAAATAACTTTCTCGTCAAATTAATTTGACAAGTAATCACCCATGAGTATCAGGGCCAGCCGACCATGCAAACATAACCGCATGCCAGGACAAGCATGGCTTAATAACATGACCAAACATGACTTTCAAATTAGGCACCCCATGTAGCACACTCACTTAAGCCAGTTAGCCCTCATGCCTAGCATGCGGGGAATGACTCTGGTCTCTTGACCACATCGCACATCAGGATGGGCATCAAGCATGGTTCTCATAAGAGTGGTTCCACTTCTGGGCACCCCACCGATAAAGATCAATGGCATCTGTGTGTCATATGTTGTCACCTGAACAAGTAAACGAAAACAAAATTGACACAAAATAAGCAGATAAATGAAATACACATGTTTGATTTGCAAACTTTAGGTGCCACAAATCGAAAACCATACAAACATTTCTATTGCGATTGTTTGTTAGCACACATACAAACTCACTTCACAATATCAAAAGTTTATTTTTGCCATTTAAAGACGTTGAAGTTCATTTTTAAAGAAAATCCATACATTATAGCAGGGTCATATGTAACAGACATTAAAGATATGTATACACAAAACACTTGGTATTTTTTTTCACTTGCCTTCCTCTCCATCTGGTATTCAACAGGAGGTGCCATCTTTATTTCACGATTGAGATAAAGTGGCGGAGAATTATTTTCAGTGACTGATTGACTACTTGCATAGAAGTACATTACATAAAGAGAACTGGCCCAAAATACTAAAGCCAGCCAAGTCCAGTAACCCATCTTGGAGCGCATATTTCGATTGCGAAAAATCATGCTGTTTCATACTTATTAATTACATACTGTAATAAAAGTACACAAGATTTCATGCATTGTAAGACTAATATTACAAGAAAAGAAGTTGGAGTAAATAATTAAAATGCCAAATAGATTAAAAACAGATTACATAAGCGACCTCAATGCAAATCCACAAAAAAGATATTTTATCATAACTGTGCTTTCACACGTCCAGAAAACAATTAAGTATTTAAACAGTTAACCAAGTTTTTTCTGCCTGATTGAAAGTATAAGGTTTATTTGCGTTAGAAACGGGAACCATAATAAATCCTATTCAGCGACAGGAACAGTCATCTTTCAACGCGCCATGCTGCAAATCACAACCTCACACACCTTGACGACATTTGCCCCCGCTTACACAAATATGGCTGCACCTTCTGCTGATGCTATCGACTGAACAAAGGTTTGACTGAACACTGCCTTCTTATTTCCGTGAAGCGGTCGCTTGCAAACAGCTGATTACTTAACACCGCCCACTTGCGACTGTTGTAAATTTAAATACTTACCGCTTGTTGTGTAAGAGTCAAGCAATTGCTAGATTGGCGATTTTGAATTCGCATCAACAATGACGGGTGATTGGCAGCATTGATCAAGCGCTCGACCCATGTACCAAGTAGAAAACCTGATCGGGGTTCGTGCCAAGGATAATCTGAGTTCAAACCCAGGCGTGGTCAAAAAAAAAGAATTCGCGTCATCAATGACCTTCAACGACGCAATGCTGAGGGTGAATTATGCATGGATGTGCTTTGGTTTAGATGGAATACTTTTTAGTGAACGCGCGAAGCGATAAAAATTTTTTTGGGAAAATTATTATTTTCAGACTGCAAAACGTGAGGTTGCTGAAAACAATTTCAAAAAATTGCTGCGGTATATATATATATATCATGTATGGTTATAATTTTCCCTTTATCATTGTTGCTGTGTATTGGAGATTGGTGCCACTTGTTGGCTGCAGCTTGTTTTTGTTGATTTGGTGCTCGAATTGTGATTTGCACCCAGCACTTTATGAGTCATGGCACTTGTGACACACGGATTATAAATCAATCAGGCCGACTTGATCTAACGTTTATAATTTTCTGCGCGGGAAGCAGACTAAACTTGTTATTCGCCTCTATATTTCCTAAAAAAATTAAACCATTGTTCATTCTTTAAATTTTGACGCAACGCCTTGGAAACTCAAAACGACGCACAGTTTTAGAACATCGGTGTCAATACATAAAATCCCCCCAAAAAATAAATATATAGGATTGACTATTCCACTGACCAAGGTAGGGTCGCCCAAATGCAAAGAGTCCTATCTTGGAAATAAAGCTACCTTATGGATTATTCGCCAGCCACTGCAATCAATGTCACTTCCCACCTGACAGACAAAACCGATTAGATAGCAAAATCACGCCACTGCTGGATATATTGGTCATGTCATACACTGTGCTGAACAAGCATTCAATCTGTAAGACAATCTTCCACCGTTTGTTTTACGAATAGCCGGCACACGTATTAATTTATCAAGTACAGATGGCTTAGTTCTACCTATGGGTTACAATGCTATGATAAACTTTTGGTATTGTTATTTGCAATTTGTGTATGATAGGAAAGTTACTACGGCGCGCGGTATAATTTTCAACAAAGCAAAATGTTTTTTCGACTAGGTAATCATTGGCAAAAAGTAAATTGTTGTCCGTCAATTTCGAAAATAAACGAAAGCTGCGTAAAGTTTATTGCTTTCAAGCTATCTTTATTGTTACACCCTCTTCCATTGGCCCATTTTGCTCAACAGTTTAGGCCCCCTATAAACAATGAAAAAGGACATCCTGGTATAAGACAGGAAGGTTTTCGTGGCGCACGGTTCAAAAGTCGGTCCATTGTTATTTAAACCTTTAGCAATACCATCAGATTTAACTGCATACCAGCACCAAGCACAGCATTCCATAACTCTGCCTCATGTTAAATACAAACACAAATATTTTTACAAAACACGAATAAATACATTCACAGCATCACATAAAAAGTATTATATGCTCATTTGATGCTTATTTTCTGTATAGGTTGGCTTGGCACATGGGTTTAGCCACTGTTTCCAGTCGCTAAAGGCACACACGGCAGCAAAGTTGCTGATGAGCATGTCCAATTGCACTGGAAAAGCTAGATACAAACGAATTACACTTAAAGCATCCAGCATCATTAATAACCCCATTGCTTGTGATGATAGAATGCACAACGCAGTACAATAGAATAAGCGTTTCAGTAAACGTTCTATGTCGTTTTGTGCCGGACTCCACAGTTTTCTCAATGCGCTGCAACAAGTAAGAGACTGCTCATTAAGCATGAGAGGATACGCTATCAGGCCTAACAACAATACGTGAAAGAAAGTGGAACCCAACATAAACACTAAAATAACAACAACTACGAGAATATTAGTATTATCGATGTCCCAAATAACTATACAGCCAAAAGGAGAACTTACAGTGCAATAAGTTAGTTGGAATATGATAACTAAAAGCCACATCAAGATGTAAATGGCGACAATTGTAATTTTGCTTAGTGACCGAGCTTTCTTAGTGACTGTTGGTTTCAGTAAGGGGTCGGCGTACAATGTTCTTTGTCTGCACCAAAGTATCGTATACACGTGTGTGCTTCCTAATCCATAGAAAACGCACGATAACCAGTGGATGGCTTCGCAGCCCGCAATGCCAATGTCAGTGGAGTACAGATCAGCCAAACTACGGGCTATGTACATGAGGCAAGAAAAAACGCATAGGGGTAAAGAGCGCAGAGCCCACGGCACGTAGCCCCGACGACTTCTCCTCAAAACGTGCGTCACAGTTACGACCAACAGGTAGATGTTGATCATGGCCATCGCGACAGTGTAGGGTTTGGCGTTGATCATGTAGTCAAAGTTGAGGAACAAATCTTCTCGCTTGCTGTAATATTCCCATGTGCATGTCGAGTTGACGGTTGCGGGCCCGCTGTCACAGCAACACGACATAACTACCGCCAGGAAAATGTCAATCACTTCTACTGCACGTCACGATCAGCCTGTTTAACGTTTGTGGCGGTCGTATGTCATTGGTATATGGGACTCAAAAGATTGTTTTCAATTTGAGGAAGCTGTCATGGCTGCCCACAACACAAGCCTAATTTTCTCATGTGTATTATAATCGTTTAAATCTGCAAAAACGTACAGCAGTTAGTTGCTGATTCAATAATATGTTCATACAGATAGGGCTAAAAAGCTGAAAAGTTTACGCTAACATACAATGCCTTTGCAAGGCAAAACAAAGTTACCTGAGTTGTTTAAATATGCCTCACCTGGCGCAATTTAAAAACAGCAACAGTCAAACATGTTAAGTACCTCAATTTTTTACTAAACGTGCTGCGCTTACTTGAGCCCAAGAGATCAATACATCAACAAAGCCAAATTTAAAGCTCACAAAATCCCTATTATCATAATAGTAGGAAATTACGACTGAAGGTTTTGTTTTTTTGTTCGCCATTCAAGACACAGATTAATAGCCTCTGTTTGCGGAACTGACGTAACGTCCAAAACGAGATAAAGTTAATTAATATCGCGCTGAGCCTACGACAGTATACAGTACCCAACTTTTCTTGGTGTGCAGCAGCCTTTTCTGAGACGTATCACTGCGCCACTATATTAATAACCTGCTTTGCTATCCATTCTAAAATTTACCGAAATGGCGAGTATATAGACCGTGTACAAAATAAAAGTAATGCGCGAAGAAGAATCACTGATACCGTTTTTATAACACACAATTTTACGACGAATCCTTGAATAATTCAGCGTCATGCTGTTTAAGCTTAATTAATTGAAAGAAAATCCGATCCAACTCTCTAGCTTCTCACTAAGACATGAACAAATGACTGCCTACACACTGCGATTAGTAAAACCACACCTAATGAGCGCGAAAGAAAGTTTGTCAAATTGTTTTAATCTGTCCTTTTGAGGTTGTCAATAATCTGTCGCTGTACCTTTTAAATGTGCAGGTTTTCAATATTTTTTTATAATGCTAAACCGAAATAAGTCTAAGGCTTAAATCTGATCAACGAATAATTTGCAGAAAATTAACTTTAAATGCACTTTAATCATACCCTGTAACGATAACATTAAGTTACACATTCGTTGAGTGTTGAGAGCGCATGACTATCTGCACCAGCATCGTCTGCATTCTAAACCTTCACTGTTGTATGAGCTCAACTTTATAAAACTTCTTTCATGTCAGCATTTCGACTTCGGAAGTGTCTTGTGCGGACTGAAAACAGACCAAGTTCATGTAAAGGCCGCGTGGGGGGCGAAACATTTCATGACGTGTCTACGTTTCTGCAATTAATAAACATGTGTAATTTGCTATGCTCTGTTTTTCATTGTTTCTCTTCCCGTACTCGTGTTCAGTGATTACGTGTTTTCTGATAATCAAAATATAAAATTAAAAAATTAAAAATCCTACTGTCGAAAATTTCTATTGCCTGTTACAGAAAGGACATGAGAAACGAAGCAAATAGTTGCGCAGTTTTGTGGCTGTAAGTAGGGGATATGTTATTACGTGGCTTGGCGCCACATAAATCAACCATACACCACATATTGTGTGTTCAAGACCATGTTACGTGTAATTGTGAAACCCATGGGGATTGCAGAGCTTTCCGCTTCCCACGAGATGTAAGTAAGACGAACTTCAATAAATTACTTGTTATCAATCCCTTTGCCTTTTTAATACTGTTGTGATCTTAATTGCCATGTTAGTCATTTGTTATGAGCTGTTTCGACCTAATAGGTCTCTTCATCGCATCAGTGCAGCTTTGGTTATGACGACCTTAACAGCTAAGTAACCATGCAAGTCTTCCGTGGTAACTATACAGTCGCCATCAACTATTTGGTACAAAACCAAGTGCAACTCGCCGTAAACAAACCATGTTGTATAGTGTAAGACTTTGTGAAGATTTACTCCATGTAAATACAGTAGAATCTTAAACTTAATCTGACACCGAAGAGCTTGACTTCTCCACAGAGTAAGCTTCACCAGTAACGTTGAATCTTTGCTTAACCCGGGTCCACACTCACGCTTTACGCCGGCGGATTCTTTGTTTGTTTTAATGTCCCGAGCGTACGTCCGCACGCCGGCGTATAATGAAACAAACAAAGAATCCGCCGGCGCAAAGCGTGAGTGTGGACCCGGCCTTACGTGGCAAATCCATCGCAATTTTAGTCTACCAATTTATAAAATCGGTGGCTGTAGCACCCGCCCGTTCCGCCATATCTTATTTGTGAAACAAACACGCTCGTGGAAATGCTTTTATTTTTATTTTGTTTCCACATCAGTAAATAACGTTTAACAAAGAATATGGCATCAACATAAAAATCACATCACATGTCAGGACCCGGTTGGTTCTGTATAACCAGTGGGCGAAGATTTACGATTGCCGTTCCGCATTTTGATCGAAGGGAAAATCCAGTCTTTCCAGTCAGCAAAAGAGCACACGGCGGCAAAATTCCCAATGAGCAAATCTAGCTGGATTGGAAGTGCAATGTAGACACGTACCACAGAAAAGGCGTCCAATACAACAATTATTGCCATGAGTTGCGACATGAATATACACACGCTGGCACAACAGAGCAGCCGTTTTAACATGCGTTCAACGTCATTACGGGCGGTGCGAAACAAATTACTGACAGCACCGCCACACGCCGTCGTCCGGTCGTCTTGCAACAGAGGATAAGCTATTAAGTATAACAACAATAAATGAAATAATGCTGTGACGGCGATAAAAAACACGGCTACAACCAAAATTAAAACGTTGTCATTGTGCCAAACGACTATGCATCCAACATGCGAACCTAAAGTGCAGTAAGTGAATTGAAATAATACAACCACTGCCCACAGTGACACGTAAATGGCGATAATAGTAACTTTGCTCAGTGTCCGTGCCATTTTCTTCACAGTGTGCTTCAACAGCGGATCGGCGTACAATGTTCTCTGTTGGCACCAAAGAATTGTGTATGTGTGTGAGCTTCCCAGTCCGTAGAAGATACAGGCGAGCCAGTGTATAGTTGTGCATTCCACCGTCCCAATACCTGGTAAGTATTCATCGAACATGCTCAGAACGAAGTAGGAAAGGCTGCTTAGGACAGACAAGGGCAACGTGCGGATGGAGTGCGGGGTGTACTCTCTGCAACTCCTTCGAATGACGTGGATTGCAGTGGAAACAAGCAGATAGACGTTGACCACGGTGAATATAACAGTGAATGGACGTGCGTAGATCATGTATGAAAAACTTGGAAATAGGTTGGTGTGGTTAACGTAGTACTCCAAAGTGCACGAAAGGTTGGCGTTGATTGCGTTAGAGTCGCAACAGGACATTACTCCTTGACAGTAAAATCTTCTTTACAGAACAGAAAATAACTGTCGAGAAAATGAAAAATTGTTGCTTGGAAGAAAAAACTAAATTAGCAAAACTTTATATTGTCTTGTCATGGAAATCTAAAGTAAGTTAATCCTTGGTTGATTTAAAACCCACATTTGACTATATTCATATGCTTCATGGCGACACCAAGTGTGCGTAAGGTGCATCGAGTTGGTAAAGCTTTACATAACTTGCATATATTACCTCAACTGCCGTTGCCGGATATACTTGAAAAGTAGTTAAGCACGTTTCCGAATTAAAAATATCTACTATAAGAATATAATAAACGCGCTTCTGACAAAGAAATTTGTGAACGAATTTCTTTTTGGTTGGGTTGGATTTTACTTTGCAAAGCTTAGCACAATAAAATATACATTTATGCGCATGTTCAAACGATATGACAACACAAGCATGCACTAAAATAATAAAAATGCATTCAAAGCTCTCCTGGCAAAATAAAGTGAATAATTTTTGCCAGAAGAACTTTGAATTTATTTATTATTATCCAGCATCAAAATAAAAATGCATCTATGCACAAGCCACTCTCTTATACGGGCGCTACTCTATAGCCTAGTTCCAAAAAAATACTTCGCCCAGTGCAGCGTCCTGTATAAACATCAGCACGTCTTATTTTGAATGACCAACTAACCGCATGCTACTATGCCCTCGAAACTATGTCGTGATTTATTGCTTTTGGCGGAAGCGTGGGCAAACTTTTTCCTCATAAGCTTTTGTTCATTAAGGTACTTACGAAACGGTGCTATTGGACGACCTACCGATGAACCGTATTTGAATATCTTTTTGTAGCATGTTATTTTGTCGGGAAATCAAAATGAACTGTGTTTGAGATAATTATTTCTCTTCAAGAACAAAAAACTTAGATATCCACAGGGGAACCCATCTACACTTTCAGAAGTAAAATACACCAGCAGCACAAAATACATGCCAGTTACAACTACTTGATTTATGATAATTCTGTATCTAAAAGTACACCCACAAGATATTACGAACTCCGATTTATTGAAGTTATCAGTTTAGCCGTGCTATTCTTTGCACCCAGCGCCGGTCTTATCAGTACATTTGATGGATTTGACAAAATTTACCCAGAAGTATCAGGAAAACCCACGAATCTTCTATCTCAGGCCCTCCGCAGCCAACCGATCGCACCAACACGACATACAAATCCCTAAATGCATGGGGGCCCCACAATTTTAATAAGCTGCTGAACCGCCGAAGGGCCTTACCAACCGTGGGTTTTTTATTGGTATGGGAATGTCTGCAGAATACATTTTCGATGTTTTATACTGAAGTTTCGTTTCGCTCAGTATCCCGACAGCAGAGCAATATGCCTGTTATTCAATATCCCGACAAGGTTTCTAAAATCTATTTCCGTTTATCAAGTTACAACGCAGCAACGCCACAAGATAAAACTATAACTAAGGGGGCTCACGAAAAAAACAAATTCGAAGACCCTTTATTTTTTGGGCGATTGGAGCAATAACATGTGATTTGCATAAAATTTAAATGGAAGCCTATAGAAATCCCCCAGTCTCACAGCAAACAACGATCTTGGTGGGTTTCCTTTTGCTATTCATGCCTCCCACCCTCTAGACTAGATCTATAAAGAACTATACAGGATTATTGCAGCAATTACAATATTCAAATAACAATGTAGAGTTTGGGTTATGATGCGGACAAGTATTACTGTATAAGGTTTTTAACGGCAAGAAAACGTCGCTTTTGAGTATATGCAAGATACATTGTCGTGTTAACGCGCTGTAGCAGAGTGTTTAGATTTTACGCTAATAATAACATTATGTCAAACAGCATATAGTTTTATTGTTTTGATGTTTAAACTTCTACGACTCACAATTCACAATATGCATTGCATAAATTAGATCCCTTGTTATTCGTAGCCAACGTTTGGCTGATTTTTTTTGTCATTGCAAAATTTAGAGCGGTCCTGTTGACTATGGCCCTGCATGTGAAACCATCCTGGCAGGCACACAATCCATGATCAATGCACAAAAACCGGACGCACACAAAATAACGCTCATACGCTCTTCTTCCTTAAAACTGCTGACGCATACCTTATTTATAAACGGCATCTTTGCCAACTTGCATTGAGTTTAGAACTGTGACGTCATCTCAATATTTGTCAGGAAATCCTTGGAAAGCTTCACCTTAACCCAACGGTTCCGCGGATAAATCATATGACAACCTCTGAAGGGATTTTGCAGATAATAACATACATACACATCCCAGCGTACTCGTAGAATTCTGTGAGAGGAATGAGCCTACCTCAGCACTAGTACTTTAACCGAACAGGTTTACATGTAAATACTTTTGTTTCTTGCCGGAACTTCCTACAACGCAATCGTGAAGTGAGGTTGCTGATGACAAACAACGTTACCATGCCACTTGTATGTTTACTGCATGGCGATATGTGGCCCAAAACATGTGCATTTGTAGCATGACAGACAATTGCAATGGATGCTGCTATGTTGTATGTTTCCCACCACATTCGGTGGCACTATTTTACAAAAGGAAAAATCCATTGCCTCCAGTCGGCAAAAGCACTTAAGACCGCGACGCTGCTAACGAGCACGTCCAGCTGCACAGGAATAGCGATGTATACACGAACAATGTCAAATGCGTCGAAAAGCAAAAATATGCAAAGAAGTTGCGATGAAACTATACATATGCCGGCGCTGCAAAACAGCCGCTTCAGCATCCGTTCAACACCGTTTCGTGCCGGACTCCACAACTTTGTTAAAGCGCCAAAACACGTCAATCTTCGGTCGTCGTATGTGAGCGGACATGCTATTAGGCCCAAGAGTAAAATGTGGAACACAATAGAAGCAATACCGAACGCGAGAAGAACAGCGATGATTCTGTCTGACTTATCCCAGATTATTACGCAACCTACGTCGGAACTTACTGTGCAGTAGGTGAACTGCAGAAGCACAGACAGGCACCAAAGTAAAAGATATATGGCCAAAATGGTAACTTTGCTGAGGGTTCGTGCAAACGTGGTGACCGTAGGCTTCAGCAGCGGGTCGGCGTATAGTTTTCTTTGGCGGGACCACAGTATGGTGTAGATAAGGGAAATAGCGGATGCATACAGAATGCACGCAGACCATTGGAACGCTTCACAGCCCACCACCCCGACATACCCAAAATATAGCTCCATTAAACTGCGAATCATACAGACAAGGTTGAGGAAAAATACGAAGGGTACAAAACGAACAGACAGAGGTAGGGATTCCTTTCCACTTTTCCGTGAGACGTGCACAGTGGTAGCAACAAAAAAGTAAAAATCAACCACTGTCATTCCAATCATGGTCGGTCGTGCGTTGATGAAAGCTTCCAATTCCAAATGTAGGTCCGTGTGGTTCGTGTAATATTTAAGTGTACATGTCTGGTTTACATTAATTCCACTGTCGTCGTCGTCGCAGCATTGCAACATGTTGCGCAAAACCTTTACACCAAAATTGGAAAGTTGTCCTCCGTCGCAAAGGGCTAAATTAACTACAGCAGCATTGGCATGCTGTAAGGACACACCTGTTTTCGACAGAAATACAATGCACATATCTTAACGTAGATTAATTTTAAAGTAATACATATTTATGATTTGATTGTGTATTTACACGCATATATGTATATTTATGTAAATTATATACTCAGGGCTGTCAAGTTCATGTGATTTTGACAATTGTGTTTAGCAATAAGTTATTTTTTTAATGCGATTAGTACTGGGATGTATTTTAGAAGACACATAGGAATATTCGCGATGCTTAACCGAATCGAATAACATTGTCAACCACATTACAACATTTCACCAGAAGTTGGTTAAGTAAAGCATAGAAACAAATCAATACACAAAGCAGTCTATTAACTGTCTACTCCGTGAAAATACATTTTAAATATTGTAGGTGATTAATCTGAACAAATTAAACGGTCACTGAGACACTTAACCAAATACATATTATGCTCGTGCTAGACACGTGAACTCTTTTACCATGCTTTAAATGCTTCTGCTATGCCGTTTCTACCTGACATATATTACCTTCCAACCCCGAAATATTACAGTGACTGACAAGACACTTTCTGAATAATGTCCTCTACGTTGGGCGGATGTTCCCCGCTGATGTTCTTGTACAAGTAATAAAAGGATAACGTTCAAAAAATTAATTTTACGCAGAAGGAAGTGCCCACATGTGGTGAATCAGAGCTCCTATTAGTCACTGTGACAATATCTGTATCACCTGTCACTCACAGACAGTAAGATTGGGCTAAAAAAATTGCAGAACCCATTGTCAAGGTTTATGTTGCTGGTTGACGGCCCCTAGTCGTAACTACCCGACAAGGGTCACAAACTCTCAGGTCTTGTTTCGTGCTCTGTGAGAAGGTTGCACCGCTTCGTATGACAATGAATCTAGCGTGGTGTACACAATGTCCAACTCTAAGGTATTACAAAGCTATGCAAATTCTGCCCGTAAAAACGACCTCTGGTTTTATGCAGCCATCCTGAATTTTACAACAGCGCCAACTAACTCAATTCTTCATATATTCACCTATTGCCGTTTGGAAAATTGCTTTTGTTACCACTTACTGTAGCGACTTTGTATACGTTAGCATTGTGTTGTTTCTTAAAAGGATGTCGTTTTAATAAGATTAACTATACGTGTTAGTCAAGTGCAGATACAGGCTGATGGCATTCTTTCGGAAGCATCATTCACCCATATCAAGTTATTTGTTTATTGCGTGTTCAGTCCTATACGTGTACGTGGGGCAGCTTTACCGGTTCGATTTCGCTAAACAGAACAAATGCCGATGCGATCAGTGCGGCTCTCGTTGCCAAATTCCAACCATGGCCCGAAACGAGCTCCATTTTTTCAGCCGTGGCAAAAATGTGCCGAATGTTGTTGAAAGCGTATACCTGCCATGGTTTGTGCAATTTCGGAGGAACCTAAATCAACCGCAACCTTTTACAAAAGGCTGCGGCGTTGCCAAAACCAGTGACCTTTTTTCTACAGGAACGTACGTTTTGTGATGTGGGTAACCAGGTTGGGAAAATCTGCATTTATACTACGGGTTAATGTGTCCCCATAACAATGTGGCACGTTTCAAGCAGCCAGTTCGAGATCGACTATCGTTGAGCATTCGGGACATTTTTCGACCTGTATCGATTAACTGTAAATCACCGCCACACAAAACCATAACCGCTGCCACAGACAACAATCACAGCACCAGAAAAAAAACAATTAACGATTCAAGACACAGCAAGTGAGCACTGTGGTCTCTTTCTACATCCCACGGAATAAAACACCGAAATGCTGCAGGATATTAGAATTAGACAGTTCGGAATCCCTACAGTTTGGTCTCACATATATGCATTTCTTCTATACTATCGTTAAACCATTTTTCCCTCATTATATTGACCAAGGGCTGAGTCCAACACACAACGCTGCACACGCATTAAATCCGGAAGTGCCCTCATGACTGATTTTCGTGCGCGCTTAGTATAAATTTATAAATAGATTTTCACTGAAACGGAGGAAGTTACTCAGTTATGCTTAACAATACATTATAGACCAGTTGTCACTTACTCATGAATTATCGCTGTGCGTTGTGTGTGCATCTTAATTTTTGGGTGTCTCATGTCTCGGACAAGGTGCCACAAATCGCGTCGTTCTTGATTTCAAGGGTTCGGCGACCAGACATAGCACGAAGTTTACCTATATCTGCGCGACCCTTAAGATGGACAACGTAGTAAACTGGGACCTCTGTTTGGAGATTACATGAGATTGCTGGCCTTGAAGGACCAAGTTTTTTGGGGTGGAAGTCGCTCAGTTTTAAACCAATGTTGTCTGCGAGTCCCTTACACTTGTATTACGGTGGCCGATATCAAATCTGTTGGTACACGTGTGAATTGTGTTTCGGACATATGGTCGCTGCGTTTCACCTTACGTATAGACTTCAGTGCGCCCAAGGCTCCACCACCTTACGTGAAGCTTACGTAACCAATGGTTTCATGAGTCAAGATGGTTGATTCTCTATGGTCTCAAAACTCACCCCAAACTTAAAATCATCTAACACAGCTTGATATTCTAAGAGTTTATTTAAAGCAAGCAATGCAGCACCTCAACAACATAGGAGAAATAATAACAATGAGAAATAAATACTCATACACGGTTGCCATATGACTTCTCCGTCTTATTGTCACAACGTGAATGATTGACAGTTTCTATGATCTCAATTCCCAGGTATTTCATTACGTGACTGCAAGGGTGTATTTTAAATTCAATTTGTCGGGACGGTTTAGTATGTGAAAGCAGGGGCTTTCGAATACTTAAGAGCGTGACAGTAACCGTATCAGCGCAACGAATAGTCAAGAGCGACTACTTAAATTAAAAAGTTCGTGTTGATTCGTGCCTTCGTAGACCGGCCTTAACCTGGTGAAGGGAAAAAGCCATTGCTTCCAATCGGACAGGGCACACACTGCCGACACGTTGCTCACAATCAAGTCCACTTGCACGAATATGACATAGTACGTTCGGATTACGTAGAGTGCATTCAACAACATTGTTACCGACATGATTTGTGTTGAAACGATACAAAGGCTTGCGCAAAAAAAAAGTCGTTTCAGCATGCGTTCAACGTCGTTTCTCGCCGGTTTCCACAGCCTTCCAATGGCACTGCGACAAGCCACACCCTGTTGGTCATCGTCAATGAGCGGATGTACAATCAGGTACAATAGCAGCGTATGGAACACGGCAGAAGTGACCGCAAATATGGAAATCACGACCACGACCAGAGCATTGGAATCAAAATTCCATACCACGATGCAGCCGACGGACGAGCTAACTGTGCAGTAAGAAAACTGGAAAACTATCGACACCGTCCAAAATGATACGTAGATAGCCACAATCGTGACTTTGCTCAAGATTCGTCGCAGCTTGGTGACCGTGCGTCTTAACAAGGGGTCGGCGTACAATGTTCTTTGCCGGGACCACAGTATGGTGTAGACGTGCGAGCTTGATATTCCATACAGTGTGCAGCCCATCCATTGGATAACCTCGCATCTTACGATGCCGATATTGGGCGAATACAAGTCCACCAAACTTCTAATCGTGTACAAAAAGCTGACCATATGTGACAGGGGTATGGTCAGAACTGCCCACGGCATGTTTTTTCTACGGCTCTTCCGGAGAACATACGTCGCGGTGACTATGAAGAGGTAAGCGTTGATGACAGTCATTGCAATACAGATGGGCCGTGCAGTGATCATAAAGTTGAAATTGGGAAACAAGTCGCTCCGCTGTGAGTAGTGCTCCAATGTACACGAGAGGTTGGCATTTTCCGGTTCACTGTCACAACATTGCATTTTTAATGTCGATGTTGAGACCAGCAAATCACTCTGACCAATTGTCGCCTTGTTATGGATTGATGATATTATACGAGGAAGCTGTCAACAAGTTTCAGCGTCATGAAATATGCAGGCGTAGGCGTTGGATTCAACACACGACCCAAACCGTAGGCTTATCTGATAGCCATTTTTAGGCTCGTGTAAAGCGCCCTGCAAAATAGACGTCATAATGAATCGTTTGACCTTGCTGAAGTGGTTACATAAGCGTCGTTGAAAGACATTACACCACGTCACGACTTGGTCAATCAATTACAACACAAGAGCAAAGTATGAGTAATTGCTATAGACGTATATAAACTATTTTGATCCAATTAAGCCCAAGTTACAAGAATAGAAACGTCATAAATGAACTTTAATAATTACATTTTACAATAATAGAATTTATTACTTTTACGTTTTACCTGCAGGTATAAGAAATAAACGCTTATGTCATATTGTAGCAGGTTTTGCATAGTTATACAAGTTTGACATGACCAAATTACCAAATTGCATAGGATACGTGATATATGTTGAATTGCTTTCGATGGTAAATATCATTTTACACACAATGGGAGAATTCAACATAAATCATATTCCTACGTATTTTGGAAGAGAGTCAAATACCACGTTCAAGGAAAATGCAAGCAGGGCAATTTCGGAATGTCAAATACTACCGCACATTATCAGCACTTGCAACTAACCAACAACCTCATTTAATTCTGAAACATCGGCCTCGCGTGACATATTCTGGGAAATTTTCGGTTCTGCTACGTCGACTGTTTACATTAAACAGCAATTGTTGACACCGGTAGTTAACTGCACTATAGCTTTAAGGGCACCGCACAGCATGACTTCAGCGTGCAACTTACATCAACACACAGCTGTGTTTTGCTATGAGATTGTCGTGAGACCTCTGCTGTGGCCACGACGGACGTTTAACAACTGTCGTGAATATTCTTTGCGCTCAATCTCCGAAGTCGGTTGGCACGACTAGAAAGCGCTGCCAGTCACTAGATGCATCCTGATGTCACTTGCGGTTTGTTGCGATTACTATAACCGTCGCGTATCATTGGAATGTCGGGAGTCAGTACAGGGCGTGAGTTGATGCAACACGGTGTAGCAATTCGAAGGAAGGCTTATTAAAAAAAACTAATTACAGCGAGGTACAACGAGCTTTATCATGTTATTTCAAATTAAACATCATGTTATACTTTCTATGAAGAAAAAGACAACTTCATGCATTACATTATCTTTGCGAAAAAGGCCAACGATTCTTATTTTGCCTGATCACAATATTTCTGTCATTTAACGCAAGAAAATCAAAACTGAAGCAAGCAGACTGACGAGCACACCAACTACTACCTAACCTTGCCTCACTAAGACTGATTGTGTTAGAGTCCGGGTGTGCACTGCGAGGTAGCAGTTTATTAGTCGAGACGATACCGCAATTTGTCTTGTGTTTTTGGTCATGCTCAACCACAATGCGATGCTGTCTGGACAATCTAGCATAACAGTACAAAAATGTACAAACTGGATGGTGGACGTGTCCTATACAGAGCAGCACTGCTCAACAATCTAACACATTCTGCTGCATACACCTGCTGATGCGCGTACAAAAATTGCCGGGACTAACTTATGCGCGCTTATGCACTGTTCTGCAGCGTCTGTTAGCAAAAGGCACATACACCCCAAATAGGTTTGATCTTTCTACCATCCGAGAAAACCACATCTTTAGTCCGACAAAGCAACGTTATTGTGTCGGGGCTTCAAGAGTGCCGCTACGCATGATTGCCTTCTGCGTGACGCACTCGTAAGGTCGGGATTCGTGAATGCGGTTTAGGTTTCTCTTTAGTGCCTTTTTTGTTTCCTCGGCGACTTTCTCCCATCACAGTGAACCGCTAAATATGCGGAACACGCAGTCAATACGAAGATTATTTTCTAATTTTGTGCAGGGCGCAACGATTGCAAAGGTGCTTAATTGGAATCGACGGAGATTGCACGAAATATACCAAGCTTATGAATATAAAAACGTAACACAATAAAAAGGCATTCGTGTAATGTTTATTAGCTTTGTCAAAAACATGAAATGTCGGTATACTAAAGGTTCAATTTTGAGACTCGTAAGAGCTTGTGGTGTATTTGGTTCTTTACATTGCACGACAACCTATCGAATTCCACGAAACATGTATTAAAAAATCCAGCAGATTATCTCTGTTTGTTATGCTCCAAACAAAAATTAGCTTAAACATGCATGCTATGTCAGATGGCGAACCACAAAGCGTTTAGATGAGCTGGGGGCAAGCGCGTATGACTTGGCGTGTCGGGGTCCCTACGTCATTTTTTTCCGGCTCAGGCAATTCTCACCTTTGTGTATGTTGCTCAAATTGCTCTCCGTCAATTCGGTACAGCTTGGCCTATTCTTTGGGCCATACTCAGAAAACTGAACAACTCTTTGCGAAACCTTTGGATTTTGCCATCTCAGGCCACCAAAAACTGTTAATTGTCTTAGTTTCTTGTATTATTATTCTGTTGTCATGGAGTAGGAAGTTTTGTACATTTATCGACGAGTAACAGATGATTTTAAATATAGTGACCTTGGGCTCGTAAAATGTGCGAGATCAAATGTACTGCGGTAAACATGATAGATCACGTGACATATATACGTCACTGGACTGTCCGAAAGGTGTATTTCTGGTACCATTTAGTTGTACTTATATACACCTATACATAAATAAGTAACGTTTATACGATTACAATTGAAACTGATCAATGTCCGCTGTGTTATCAAGCATCTTTATGATCTTCGACGTCGTGGACTTGATATATGTCTACTGCTTGTCTTCTGAAAATGTATCAAAAAGCACAACTAAAACAACGGGAAACTCAATAAGTTACGCACAATAGTCAAATGGGGTTTTTAACGCTTTTGCATTCCTCGACCTATTTATAAAACCATTAAGTCAGCGAAACTCAACGAAAAACATACGCGAAGCTGTGGTGACGAACTAACTACAGCATTCGGTCAAATAAAAATTCGGCGTGACAAAAAATATTCGAACTCAACATTTATACGAAAATGAACTCAAAAAAGAACACAAGTTATACTCCATCTTTGTAATATACAGACCGATGTGATTTTATAGCAAGCAAGGGTATTTAATTAGGTTTCATTGCAAACAATACTTATCTTACCACCACAAGCACTAATCACCACCCTCGCTACCTTGCATCCACAAAGTGAGATTATCACGCAAGAGTTGCATGATAAGTGTTGAATCTTTGTAGGAACTATCTTGCATAGAGTCAAGCGCTTGAATGGCATCATCAAAACCTGATTTTGCAAGACGACAAGCTTCGTCGGGCGCTTTGTAAACGTCATGGTAAAAAACTGAGAAATTCAAAGCCAACCCTGTTAAAAAAAGACGTATTATCTGAAACATACCAATAGCAAAAACTCTCGTTTAGACTTTTTCAAATTTTTAGCTGCTAGAATTATTAAAAATTATTTGAAACATTTATTTCGAATACACAACAAGTAGCTGTATTAAATTACCTAAACGAATAGGGTTAGTCGATTGCAGATGTTTCTTGGCATTTTCCATTGCCGACTTGTAAGTCTCCACAGTTTTATCCATGGCAATTTGTTTCTCACTTCCAGTTGCAATCTCTGCTAGGTACCCATGGTAATCACCCATCCTTCACACAACGTATAATTCATGAGATGTACAAGTTATGAATTACATTAACTGTATGTGAAGTCTGGCTCTCGGCTAGGCATTGTCTATTCCCTGCGACAACTAAAAATTGGTTTGTCTTTCGAAAGAACAAGCCTCTGAGACGTAAATTAGACTAGAGGCATGTAGATTCAAAATACCTATTAAGTTTAATTATAATGCGACTAATTAATTCAATACAACTTTCCCCGAATATACGTTGTATTAGACAATTATTCACTCACATTTTTAGATAGTAAACCCCAGCTTCTTTTTCACCTTCATTCGGAATCACAGACTTAAGAAGATCCAACAATTCGATGCAAATATTCTTTATCTGATTTTCAATCTGTCAATACATTTAAAAAAACAAAAAAACACGACCACATTTAAAAAAAAGGTGTGATTTACGATATCTGCGTGTACATATGAGGCAAACCTAGAGCGGAATAATCGGATACGTCTGTGCATACGCTTATATGGCAAACGAAAACTTGATTCCAGTAATTTAATTACGAGACAAAAAATTTAAATTTTACAGTAATTATGAAGTTTACATTAAATCAAAATAAACGAAATATTATGGAATATGATTTTATTTTGTTAAAAAAACTTACAAGAGCAACATGCATAGGTCGTTTTACCCATAGCGGATTGACAAAAGTCAAACAATATGAAATGACAACAACTGCAATACCAAATACCTTTTCCATGTATGTTTTAATGATAGCCAGGTTTACGGTTTCTCGTTCTTCTGTCGTTTCCTTCATGCTATTCAAAGTTTTCCATGCTGCCCGAGGACCGGCAATCAAATTTTTATACGCAACAGACAGCAAATTTCTCTGCTCGGTTTCCAAATGCGGATTCATATTCACAACCTTTTTCATCTCGATAGCCATTTCTGGACAAAAAATTCAGCAAGGTTTTATTTAGAAACAAGCGCATGCGTCACTGTCACCATGACATGGTTGGATATCTGTATTAATGAAATGGTGTTGCGGTTATATTCGTAAGTTTGCCGGTTGTATGTCGGTTGTATGTAATTATTCAACAAGGGATGGCACCAATTTTTCCCCGTGAATGAAAATTAAGCATACGCACACATTAACTTGTAAAGCAAAAAAAATACCGTCATATCTATCTACTTGCTCTGCCAATCTAGCCTTGTAAACAGCTTCTGTATATTGGGACATTTTTGTCAATGCCGGAAAATCCCTTCAAATGAAATTTTTTCACGTTTGCAGTTTAACAAATAATTCTGTTATATGATTGTTACATGCTACGCCTTCATACAATTAAAACGACGGTAATTAACGATGTTTTTAAGCACAACGTTTTTTTCTCATCTAACTGACATTCAATGCAAATTCCAGGACCAATACGCAATGGGTAGCAACAACACCGCCGTCCACATATCCAAACATCTGTGACAAAAATCGTTCACAAAGGCACCGGCAGAGTTATGAAAAATGTTCAATGCTTGTGAACGTTGATCGAAACCTGGTTTCCCATGCGAATCATCAAGTGCCGGTCCACGTTGCAGCGCAAATTGCTTCCTCTGCGTTGTGTTTGCAAACTGGTTATCCAATTCTATACCACGCGAATGCTAACTCTGCAGCACAGATATGAGCAAACTATGGCCCGCGCGGCATGTCCGCTTTGTTGCGTTATTTAATCTTCAACCGTTGGTATAAATTAATGTCGCTTAATAAAACTGTTCTTACTGAGGTTTTAATACGATTTTAGTGCATGTTTATTTGCGTTCATGTTACGTTTTTTCTCTACACTTTAAATAAGTCTTGCACAAACAAGTAACACATAATGCAATGTTAAAAATACATATCTGTGTTCACTACATTACACATAAACATGTACACGTTAGGATTGTGACGAAAAACAAATACAAACGTTAATTGTCTCATCATATTGCACAATCATTCTGTATGGTCATGAAGTAGTAAGTTGTTAAGAGTAAACATTTATCGACGAGTAGCAGATGATTTTAAATACAGTGACCTTGAGATCGAAAAGTGTGCGGGTCAAAGGTACTGCGGTAAACACGATAGATCACGTGACATATAGGCGTATGGACTGGGCGAAAGGGCATGCTGGCGTTTACCATTTATTCAATCCAAAATATAGATAATGATAAGTAACTTTTACACGATTACAGTTTAAACTGATCAATGCCCGCTGTATTATCAAGCATCTTTATAATCTTCGACGTTTTGGACTTGATATATGACTACACATTGCCATCTGAAAATGTATCAAAAAGCACAGCTTGTAAATTAACGGGACCGTCAATAAGTGACATGCATTAAGAGGATGTATGTAATTAAGCGTATGTAGAGGAGCATTCTCCGAACCCTTTTACAAAACCATTTCGTCTCTGTGCCCAGGCGCAAAATATACGCGAAGCTTTGGTGATGAACCAACTGGTGCATTCCATCAAACAAAAATTTGGTGTGATGGAAAATATTCGAACTAAACATTTATTTGAAAATGAAGAGAAAAAAAAGAACAAAACGCACTCGATAAATGTTATGAGAGACCGCATATTCTTATTCAAGTACCCCCTGAATCATTGAATCAAAATCAAACTATTTACAAATAACAGGTTTGGGGCATAATGATATTTAATTAAACCAGGTTTATTGTAAGCTTGTTGGGTGTGCACAAGAATGTGTTAGTAATTGAAATCATGTCTTACGATTTTATTAAGTTAGTAATTTTTGATGTGTTTTTTTGGCAAGCGGGTTATTGAATTTTAAATTTTGTTTCACCCCAACAAGCACTAACCACCATCTTCGTCACCTTTCTTACCAGAGGTCCACAAAATGAGATTATCACGCAAAAGTTGCATGATTGGTTGTGATTCATTGTATGAATCCTCAGACAATGTATCAAGCTCCTCAATGGCATCTTCAAAAGCTTTTTTTGCTAGTTGACAAGCTCGGTTGGGCGATTTTAAAACATCATAGAAAAAAGTCGAGAAATTTAAAGCCAACTCTGAAAAAAAAGGGAGCATGTTATTTCAAACAATTCCTACACCTTAAAACTATGTAATTTTTTTAATTTTTTGCAGCTAGAACATAGAAAACTTTCTCAAGACTGATAAACTTTCCCAATACACAACAATAAGTGGGAATAATAACTTACCTAGGCGAATAGGGTCGGCAGGTTTTAGGGCTTGATATGCACATTCGCTTGCCGACTTGTAATCCACCAAACTTGATTGCGCGGCAATTTGTTTTTCACTTCCAGTTGCAATCTCTGCTAGGTACCCATTGTAATCGCCCTTCCTTCACACAACGTATAATTTATAAAGTGCATAAGAACATAAGTTAAGACATGCTAATTAACTGAGTAATATAACTTGTATTTGACATTTATTCACTTACATTTTATAATAAAAAACCTTGAATTCGTCTGATTCATTAGAATCCATATTTGGAATGAACGAGCTCTCAAGAACATCCAACAAATCTTTGCAAATGTTCTTTATTTCAATTCCGATCTGTCAAAATATTCAACACCAAATCTTACTAAAATGATCACATGACAATCACACTTTTCACAAATAATGGTGGGGTTGGCAATCTGTACATGAACGGGTTATGCGATTAACCGACGCTTGAACAACCGGATTCGTCTGTACATGCAGTTATATGGTACACAAGAAAATGTATAAATATTTCAACCAAAATTATTTAAATTTTACGCAGTATTAAGTTCACATTTATTCTATATACCGTTGGATGTAGGTTATGTAGAGCGTTGTTAAGAAAAACAAACCTTACAAGAGAAACTTACGTAGGCAATGTTTACATATTAATAGACAAGGATTGCAATACTACATACCTTTTCCATGTCTGTTTTTTGTTCTTCATCCTTTTCCTTGACGCTATTCAAAGTTTTCCATGCTGCCCGAGGAGCAGCAATCAAATTTTTATATGCAACATACAGCAATTTTATCTCCTCGTTGGTCAAATTCGCATCCATATTGACAACCTTTTTCATTTCGATAACCATTTCTGTACACAAAATTCAGCAGTTTTTCAATGCAAGTGAGCGCATGTGTTGATAATGTTCTGACAAGTGTTGTTACGGTTTATAATCTCAAGTTGTCCAAGGGGGTTACGTGTAATTCTCTATAAACAGTTGAAAGGCCGTCAGCAAATTTGCTCCGTTGCAGAATATGATGCACACTCAAATTAACCGGTAAAGCATAAAAAAACTATTACCATCATATTTATGTACTTGCTCCGCCAATTTGGCCTTTTGAACAGCTTCTGCACGTTGGGACATTTTGTCAGTAGCAAGATATCTCTTTCAACTTCTTCACGTTTACAGAAAAGATTCACAATTCTGTTATATGATTGTTATAAGCTCCTATACGCCTTCATACAATCAAAACGATGATAATTAACGCGCTAGGTAGAACTTCACAAACACACTTAACACAAGGTATATATTGTGTTATGTCTAGTCTTTAGCACAGAACTAGACAGCGGAATAATATAAATATCATTACATTCAGCACATTACAAAAGTATACATAAATCACATACTATTATACACTGCAGAAGTAAGATATTTGCAAACAAAGCTGTTTTCAATATGATAAATTTCATCACATATCAGCGCTAATCCAAGATCTCATTTCGATAGTTGAATATTTAAGCATTAACATATGAAAAAGGACGACAAATAAACCGACCTTAAACTTTCTTAACCATGGCCTACACTGTAAATGGTAGTCGTGGAAATTGCCACTAAAAATGGTGGTCCACTAACTCCACCGTAAGGTGGGATCGCTTCCCACCTCTAAAAAAATGAGGTGGTCAGTTCCACCTATGATTTCCACCATTGTAGATGTGAACTCGCCACCCTTGGTGGTAACTACCACTCAGCTCTCTGAACCACCCAAGGGTGTTTTTAAGGCTGAACTGACACTGCTGTTTAGTACAAAACAAGGTGTCGCACAGTTTGCACCTGTGGCCTACAGCTTGTTTAAAACACGTTGTACACAAATATGGCGATTTTTCAGTGGTAAATTCAAAATACAGCAATAAAGTTGTAGAGACTTCACCAACTGTTTCGGAAAACAAATATTGAACACCCAATAACTGCATATCATTGCAACCACGGCTTCTGACAAATTAGGTGCAACACATAACTTAATACCATCTACAAACACAGAGTACTGGTCTTTCTCTAAAAACAGATGTGGAAACATGTTTTCATCTTCCTGCATATCAAGATAATAGGTATTACCAACACAGCTTAATGTGCCAAATAGCGTCAAATCAGATTAAACTTTAAATAAACACAACTGTTTCAAACATATTTTTTCAGTCTGATTAGCAAATAGTAAAAATACATGCAATGACCTGGTTTGTTGAGAAATACAATGCAATATTTTCTTTCAATATAGTTGGCCAAAGCAACAAGACTTTTTCCATTCTTCCTAAAAAAAATAAGTATTTATTAAAATATGAGGTAGACAATTCATTGCCCCACAAGCCAGATTTTTCCTTTTATTTTAACTATTTACTTGTTATGCCATCTGACAGGCCAATAAAACAAATTTAAATGTGAAATATGTGTTACAAACACCACATAAACTCAATTCATCATGTATTTGCGTAACCTCACATATGTTAAAAGACATTAAATTTAGATAGCTAGGTACCTGTGAAATGCAACTGGTCATTCGGTTTGACAAGATTTTCCAGCCTCTGAAGCATTTTTGTATCACGAAATTTTTCCATGAATGTTTCCAAAACATCTACTTTAACAATCATTTTAGCTTCCAGAAATATCTAAAAGAATCCAGATTATTGCATGACAATTTGCACATCATGCCAATTTAGGTAGTAGATTTACATTAAAACATTGTGAAAATGTGCACCTACCAGATTGATTTCACCCAGTGTTGGAAACTTCTCCAAAATATCCTTACTAGCAGCACCTTTAGCAATTATCTGTCTACGGAACTGGAAAGTACGTCTATGGCGGTCTTCTATTAAGTCATAATTTGGATTTTGCTTGGCCAACTCCAATCTTACAACTTTAGAATGCAATGAAATTGATTCCTCATCTTCAAAACTCTTAAAGATAAAAAGATGTACATGCTTTTGATCAATACACAAAACCTTAGTTTTGGTGATTAATTGAAGTTGAACCACTTTAACTGGCCAAAACTGGAAGAAATATACACTCACATCTTCAAACAACCTTTTTGATGAACCCTGCTTTTCTCGTGCACCATATTTCTTTTTCATGGCAGCAATTTGCACATCTGAGTGAAGGGGCCTTCTTATGTCTTTTAATCTTTGTCTCAAACTGCTAACCCATGTGCTCTAAATAATAAACCAAACTAAATACCGTGGTGGACAAAATGTCATCTACTTACTATTGGACTGCTACTGTTTTGATCTCTTAATACAGGATATGCTCTTATTAATTCCATCAAAACTGTCCTTATTTGTAAAGGTGATGGATACCTGTAATAAATTTGTCATATTGTAACAGTTTTCATCAAAATCTATTCCAATGCAAACTATAGCACACTTACATGTTATGTGGCGAAATTGAATCGCAGATAAGTTGGACAATCTTGCACCTAATTTTTTTTGTAAGTTTGCTTGGTGAGTTCATACACTGCTCCAATGCATCAACAATATATTTTGGAAATTTTGGAAGCTTGTACATCACTAACCACCCATCAATTTCTACTGGCGGAGATGCAGTTGTAATTGAAGAAGACGAAGATGATTGTGCTGCAGTCTCCATATCATTTTGTAATTCCGGCAAACAATCTGAAAATTATTGGACTGTCTTGACAATAGTAATACCAAATAATGTCCAAACGATTACAATATTACAGCCTATTTACATATTATGCAGAAGTGTAACAAACAAACAGATGTATGAAGGATAAATACCTTTGACAAGAAGTTTGCCACTTTCTGGCAAATCTACTGGATTATCGACATCTACCCAGTCATTAAACGTTTGCGAGTACAGTTGTATAGAGAAAGGTCTAGTGATGCTAAATTTGGCCTCTATATGGTTTGTTACATCCAGTTTTGACTGGCATGTTAATATTGCTTTTCGTTCCCCGCAAGTCACATGAAATTCCATTATTACTTTAAATCTGAAAACAAACATTAGCCAAGTTTACACGATTGTGAGGTCACAAAAAGCCAGTTGCACATTTAAACACTGCAATCTATTTTGTAGAAATGGTTTTGTGCAAAAAAGAATAGTTGGAAATCTGCATAAAGGATGCCAAAACACTCTGTGTAAGTTAAAAGAGTGAGTTTATGGCTAGAACATTTTCGAAATTTTCTTGCATATAGCTGTCATCATGATCCCAATTTCAACAACTGTGTTAACAAAAAGGTTGGCAATAAACACAAACTTATACAATGGCAAGCACCATATTTTTTAATTTGCCTTCATAAGGGTCCCACAGGCTAAAGCCACGGACTTATTTATGTACAGCAAAGGTGCAATATGGGATGGAAAATCACGCCATGAGAGCGATGCACAATGCATGGACACTCAAAAACACTTCACATATGTTAAAACACAACCACAGGACTAGAATTGCAAAACTTTCTTTTGACACCTTTCAGAAAGTAACTAGTATGTTTAAGCATTTTAGCTATGACTAAATATCTTGTGACGCATTCGTACCAAAAGCTTTCCTTCAATGGTATACAGATCATTAGCATGATACATTATCTGAGATTTGCCTACAAACAATATATCGTTAGTCTCAAGTACTTCATAACTTTGAACATGTCTGTTGAAACACAGTGTTCGAAGAAATTCACAGCATAGCAAAAGATTTCCATCAACAAACAAAATTTCACTCACTTTAGCAAATACAGGTTCCTCATCAACAACATCTACAATACATATATTTTTTACCACAAAATTAAACCCATTTACTAAAACTGACGAGGCTGTAAATATGTGTAAATCGTCCACATCATTCCACTGGGTTGCAAGATATTCTTTTGTGTGGACTGGTAACATGCAAAATGAAACGCTTCGCCTCCCAGCTGCATCTTCTTCTTCAAGCAAACCAACCACACTACTCTGCTCCCAGCATTTAAGCATTTGTATACGCTTGGTCACTGTATGAGTAATATTTTTGAAGTTGCGAGATTTTACTGCAATAGCTTTAATCTTTCGATGGAAGGACTCAAACCTCATACACCACACATGGCGAAGTGGTCCAAACTTTCGAATCAAGCTTGCATAGTGAAGTAAGAAGTGAAACTTTGGAACTAGTATTTCAGGCTGTAGAGCAGCACAAAGTGAAAGGAAATCACCAACTAAATAATGCAAATAATCAACCCACTCAACTTTAATCTTCGGTGCTAACACAATATCCATAATCTGAGACAGCAATATGTATAGTTCCCAATATTCATTTCCTTTTGGAACATTAATACCAAGAATTAATGGAAGAAACCTAAAAAGACACCAATTTTCACTTGCACTCATCCTTATTTTCCCATCACTTTGTACTACATCGTATGGTAGACTTCTTGGCTTGTTGGTTTGGTCTGACAATCCAAATGGAAACTGCTTAATAAGAGTATTTACCATATTGAACGAACACAACTTTGAATTTGAAAAGGATTTAAATAGAGCTCTCATTGTCAGTGGAACAACCCCTTCCAAACAGTCGTGCATGAGATCAGGAGGAAGTGAGGTTGTTGCATGGAAACCAACAAGCTCATTAAATGGACATTCTGAACGGACACCATATATTCGCTGCAGAGACTGGTCATGTTGAACATCGGCTACTTGAGAGTTGTGAACTTGTATGTTGCGCATGGTGCAATGTTCCTCTGATAACATACATTTTATCTGGCTATAACTGCACATACAATATCTACAAATACGACCACTACTAAAACATCTTGTAAATCCACCAACATCATGAGCAGCCAAGTTGTCAGCAGACAAAACAGCAACGGATCCAAACACATGATGTTCAATCATCTCCTGGCCATCACTGGTTGCAACACATATCCCATCATTTTCAAGAATTTTTAAATCATGAACAAGTGGAGAAAGTAATTCATGATAACCAAATTCCGAAATGTAACAAGAATTTACAACCAACACAAGAAAGATACTTTTCAAGGAGGATAGGTACTTGACACCGATGTTGCCAACATTAAAGTAGAAGCACAACAATTTATTCTTTTTCTTTGATGAACCAAGTGGATTGCAAACTTCTATTTCATCGCAATACATATGTAAACGCAGATGCAGTTGATTCCCTTTGAAGTAATTATGTTCTTTGAAAAAAGACCCAGAGGTAAAATCGGATAAAACACCATCAGTACCATGGTATACAGTCTGTACTTTACTCATTACATCTTTGTGCTTCAAATATTGCTTTAAATTATTTAAAATTGGAACACACTGGTACGATTTTGTTCCTGGCAACTGGATTCTAACCGAATTTACCAATCCTAGACCTTTACAATAGTCAATAAAATTCTCATCAATCGACAATTTATCCCACAGTTTAGGTAAAAATTCTCCATCTGTAAGGTAATTGGGAGAATCAATCAGAGAACCTGAAGTATTGGTGGCTTCAAGAACATCCTTATGAAATAAAGAAAACAAGGAGACAACGTCATTCATCATGTATCTAAATACACTTTTTGGCAGTGCATATTTCTCCCGGCTTTTGAGAATCAAACGGACAAAGTTATCAATGAAATCAGATTCTGTTCCTTTTGTATGTGAAATTAAATGTGAACTGTTACCAGAAGATTGTTCAGATGAAAGCATACAACCATTAGGCACACAACTTCCCTCGGAAGTTTCAAGAAAACTCAAAAACACACCTTGGTGGGCTCTCTCAAGATGTTTTTTATAACTGCGCAATGAAGAATACTTTTTGGAGCAAAAGTTCACTTTGCAACACAATGGCAACACTGCTGCATGATGATGTTCATTTCTTAAATGTTGAAGGAGGTGTTTTTTAGAAATGCATTGAAAGTTGCACATCTCATGTGGACATAAAATTTTACCTTCCATTGCATTTATTTGGATTTATTATTTTTCTATTTACCTCAATATTCCTAAGAGTGCATTTTTATTGTTTTTTCAATGGCTACACTTTAATATCTGTAAGAAAAAACATGCAACTATCCAAATGAACCAGTACTGCCGAAATAATTCCACAAACAATAAGACATTGACCTAATTTAACATTTAGTACAACCAAATAGGAGACATACCCCCGTCGAAGCAATACTGTCTACAGTACAGTGAGTAAAAGTACACTAGTCAATAACCAAATATAACCAATGGGCCATTTCACATTTTGCGAAATATTTTAGAATCTTAATTATCGAAAGATGCTATCCATGCCAACAAGATATGGAATGATATTTTGAAAAAAAAAAACATTGTCAGGGACACGCAGTAAAAAGATTTGAATTTTGGCAGTAGAGTAATAGGCTATATCTACAAAATAAAACAGCAGCTTCATGGATTGATTACCAGATTGAAAAAAAATATGTTTATGCACACCCGGTTAATGTGGACACACATGTAAGTTTGAAAGATAAACAAAAAGTTTAACCAACAAACCTTCAAACTGCTCCATCCAACATCCAAATCCTTCGCAACAAACGTGGCTTCCGCGAGAACTGAAACACCTTGTCTGGACAGCACGGCTGACACTGACGTCATAATAAAACAAACATGCCCCTGCAACTCAGTCTGGGCGATCCCAGAATAAAGTCTGATGTGAGAATGGTAGTTGTTATGCAACAATCTACATATCCTGTTGTAGTTCACTTCAATGAAGTTTCATTCAGATTAGAACGTTTTTCACTGGTGTTACTGTTGTTTACGAACAGCAGGTTACACGTAAAATGCGGCCTGGATGAGCTCCGTGGTGATAAATAACATGTTTACAAAGATTTTTGTGCCATCTGCGCTAAAAACCTGTTCTAGTCGCCACGGCCAAACATATCTTTGGATACGGCTTTTATGACAAAAATACCAATTCCTGCAATAAAATTAGAAACGCATTTTCACTTTATTTAATTGGCAATTATTCAAACTGAAACAAATATAATTCAAATCTCCCACGCAAGACCATACTCACGTTTCCGTTAGTTGCCTGCAATGAATTCTGTTGCGAAAAGCCGTTTGCGCCTAATGCACATAGGCTATAGCCCCACCCTGTAGAGAACTAAGCGATGATATTTACACCAATTCAACAAGACAGGTGGAAATTTGATTAGTAAATGGTGTGAAATTACACCTTTTTGTCCGTACCACCTCGATAGGTGGATCATTCCACCTTTAAATATTCCCACCCTTTGATTTCCACCATTTAGATTTACAGTGTACACTGCAATGCGGCAGCAACATGGATCCATTTGGAGCACAGTCGTCACAATCGTTCCGATAATCAGGCTGTTCTGAAAGCCCAAAGGCAAGACTGCAGGGCAGAACGGTCACTTTGCTCATCACAAAGGAATTAGCTGAGTTACGAAAATTTCGCGCCTTATGTGGACGTAAATTAAAACCTATTCTCTCATGCGAATTAACATGAGCAACCTCTTTCTCTAATGTCCGCTGCCTGTGTTTGCAAACTGGTCATCCGAGTCCATACCACACGAATTCTAACTCTGTAAGCTGATATAAGCAAGGTCCAGTCCGCGCCAAAGATCCGATCTGTTGGGTAATTTAATCGCCCTCCAAGCGTATGTTTAAATTAATGTCGCTAAATAAAACTGTTTGTACTGCGGTTTTAAAAAAATTTTAGTGCTTGTTAATTCATTGTTTTTTGTTACATTTTTAAAATTTATTTTCAATTTTTACAAATAGATTAGTACATAAAGTATTAGTAGTTTATACACATGTGTAAGCCCTCTTTGTCTAACTTTTCAAACACGTCTTATTATAATCTCTCTGCCAATGTTTTAAATAATTTCTGATCGAAGTTTGTCCTCAACTTTTCCACCGCATAATTTAACTTTTGAGGCATTGATGGAATAAATTGCACATTTTCAAGTGAAGAACCAAATGTTGTGTGACTGAAAAAGGTGACAGGAAAACGTATCTCTAGGAGTGTCGCAACTTTGGTGGTAAGAAATGTGACCATGAGCCCTTTTGCAATTACAGTGAAACACAAAATCAATCAATTCATGCATAAAAATGTCAAATCGCTTGTTAAGCAACAGGGAATCCGCGGATGCACATAACAAGCTTGTTCATGTGTTACAACGCATTGGTGCGTTTACTTAAAATTGCCTATAAAACCTTTTTAGATGATTGTGCAAAGTTTTCTCATTTACTTGTTGTGTGACTCTTGTAGTTGTACGTATAAGCTTAATATCCAAAGCGAATGCTAACTCGGCTTTTTCCAACCGTTAGTATAAATTAGTGTCGCTCAATACAACTTTTCTTACTGCGGTTTTAATACAATTTTAGTGCACAAACAAACATTTTTTTCTACATTTCAAATAAGTCTTGCACAAAACAAGTAACACATTAATGCAATGTTAAAAATACATATATGTGTTCACTACATAAGCTACACGTTAGAATTATGACGAAACAAAATTACATTTGCCGGTGTTTTTAAAGTATCTCCAAACATGCAAAAACAACGATTGAAACAGGTTAAATAATTATTTACGAATTGCTGCAGCCCGGTGTTCGTATGGGTTACCTCATGTCATAAACAACTGTTAATTGTCGGGTAACAAATTATTTAAGTATACCAAGAGCTTGAAACGTGTGCGAGGTCAAATGCTCTGCGGCAAACACGATAAATGACATCTATGCGCTGGTCAGAAACAATATTACTGATGTTCACCAATTATTCAATCCAATATATACATATTAATAAGTAACGTTTATACGATTACAATTGAAACTGATCAATGTCCGCTGTATTATCAAGCATCTTTATGATCTTCGACGTCTTGGACTTGATATATGACTACATCTCGCCTTCAACAAGCTCAACTAAAACAACAGGACACTTACAAACTGGCATACAATGAGATGACGTATGTAATAAGGCCTATGTAAAGGAGTAGTAAATATGGGTCTCCAACGCATTTGCATTCTCCGACCTCTTTTACAAAAACCCTTATGTCTCTGTGCCCCTGCGCAAAATATACGCGAAGCTTTGGTGACGAACCAACTGGTGCAATCCGTCAAACAAAAATTTGGTGTGACGGAAAATATTCGAACTTAACATAAATTCGAAAAAGAAGAGAAAAAAAAGAACAAAACGCACTCGATAAATGTAATGAGAGACCGCATATTCTTATTCAAGCACCCCCTGAATCATTGAATCAAAATCAAACTATTTACAAATAACAGGTTTGGGGCATAATGATATTAAATAAAACCAGGTTTATTGTAAGCTTGTTTAGTGTGCACAAGAATGTGATAGCAATTGAAATCATGTCTTACGATTTTATTAAGTTAGTAATTTTTGACGATTTTTTGGAAAGCAGGTTATTTAATTTTGAATTTTATTTTACCCATAACAAGCACTAATCACCATTTTGCCACCTTTCTTACCAGAGGTCCATAATGTGAGATTATCACGCAAAAGTTGCAGGATTGGTTCTGATTCATGGTATAAATCCTCAGACAAAGTATCAAGCCCCGCAATGGCATCATCAAAAGCTTTTTTTGCTACTTCACAAGCTCGTTTGGGCGATTTTGAAACATCATAGAAACAAGTCGAGAGATTTAAAGCCAACTCTGTAATAAAAGGGAGCATGTTATTTCAAACAATACCTACACCTTAAAACTATGTAATTTTTTAATTTTTTGCAGCTAGAACATAGAAAACTTTCTCAAGACTGATAAACTTTCCCAATACACAACAATAAGTGGGAATAATAACTTACCTAGACGAATAGGGTCGGCAGGTTTTAGAGCTTGATATGCACATTCGCTTGCCAAATTGTAAGTCTCCACAGTTTTATCCATGGCATTTTGTTTCTCACTTCCAGTTGCAATCTCTGCTAGGTACCTATTGTAATCGCCCTGCCTGCACACAACGTATAATTTATAAAGTGCATAAGAACATAAGTTAAGGCTTGCTAATTAACTGAGTAATATAACTTGTATTAGGCATTTACTCACTTACATTTTATAATAAAAAAACCTTGAATTCGTCTGATTCATGAGAATCCATATTTGAAATGAACGAGCTCTCAAGAACATCCAACAAATCTTTGCAAATGTTCTTTATTTCAATTCCGATCTGTCAAAATATTCAACACCAAATCTTACTAAAATGATCACATGACAATCACACTTTTCACAAATAATGGTGGGGTTGGCAATCGCTGTACATGAACGGGTTATACGATTAACCGACGCTTGAACAACCGGATTCGTCTGTACATGCAGTTATATGGTACACAAGAAAATGTATAAATATTTCAACCAAAATTATTTAAATTTTACGCAGTATTAAGTTCACATTTATTCTATATACCGTTGGATGTAGGTTATGTAGAGCGTTGTTAAGAAAAACAAACCTTACAAGAGAAACTTACGTAGGCAATGTTTACATATTAATAGACAAGGATTGCAATACTACATACCTTTTCCATGTCTGTTTTTTGTTCTTCATCCTTTTCCTTGACGCTATTCAAAGTTTTCCATGCTGCCCGAGGAGCAGCAATCAAATTTTTATATGCAACATACAGCAATTTTATCTCCTCGTTGGTCAAATTCGCATCCATATTGACAACCTTTTTCATTTCGATAACCATTTCTGTACACAAAATTCAGCAGTTTTTCAATGCAAGTGAGCGCATGTGTTGATAATGTTCTGACAAGTGTTGTTACGGTTTCTAATCTCAAGTTGTCCAAGGGGGTTACGTGTAATTCTCTATAAACAGTTAAAAGGGCGGCAGCAAATTTGTTGCGTTGCAGAATATGATGCACACTCAAATCAACAGGTAAAGCATAAAAAAAAACTACTACCATCATATTTATGATCTTGCTCCGCCAATTTGGCCTTGTGAACAGCTTCTGCACGTTGGGACATTTTGTCAGTAGCAAGAAATCTCTTTCAACTTCTTCACGTGTGCAGAAAAGATTCACAATTCTGTTATATGATTGATATAAGCTCCTATACGCCTTCATACAATCAAAACGATGATAATTATCGCGCCAGTTAGATGTTCACAAGCACAACGTTTTTTCATATCCAACTGACCGTTTATGGGCGTTTTCTATTCAATTTTTATTGGAACGAGCAATAACTAAACCATCAACAATATATGTTTTGTGTTATGTCTAGCCTTTAGCATAAAACTAGGCAGCGGAATGATATAAATACCATTACATTCAGCACATTTCAAAAGTCTACGTAAATCGCATACTACTATGCACTGCAGAAGTGAGTTATTTGCAAACAAAGCTGTTTTCAACATGAAAAATTTTATCAAACTAACAGCGCTAACCCAAGATCTCATTCCTGTAGTTTCAGCATTTTTAGCATTTCAGCATTTCAGCATTTCAGCATTAACATAGGAATAAGGGAGACAAATAAACCGACCTTAAACTTTCTTAGCCATGGCCTACACTGCGCCAGCAACATGGATCCATTTGGAACACAGTCGTGATTACGCCGCAATCGTTCCGTTAACCATGCTTTTCTGAAAGCCCAAAGGCAAGACTGCAGGGCAGAACGGTCACTTTGCTCATCACAAAGGAACTTGCTGAGTTACGAAAATTAGTGCCTATGTGGACGTTAATTAAATAGCTATTCTTCCATGCGAATTATCATATGCCAGTTAACATCGCAGCCTAAATTGCTTTCTCTGCTTAGCACTGCTTGTGTTTGCAAACAGGCCATACGACGCGAATTCTAACTCCGTAAGCTGATATAAACAAGGTCCAGCCCGCAGGGAAGTTCCGGTCTGTTGGGTAACCTTATCTCCCTTCAAGCGTTCGTATAAATCAGTGTGGCTCAATAAAACTTTTCTTACTGCGGTTTTAATACAATTTTAGTGCACGTTTAATTGCGTTCATGTTTTTTTTTCTACATTTCAAATAAGTCTTGCACTAACAAGTAACACATTAATGCAATGTTAAAAGTACATATCTGTGTTCACTACATTACACATAAACATAAGGTACACGTTAGAATTATGACGAAACAAAATTACATTTGCCAGTATTGCGACCTATATGCCAAATGTTGTTAACTTACCGTTGGATATTAACAAGATTAATTAACCATTGATAACGAAATCCTATTTGACTAATTCATTTGACATACGGTCACACGTGAGTTCTAACTTTTGTGTTTTCTGACCTGCTTTCAATTGCAAACCTGATACAAAGTTGCTTTACCATTTATTAGATTAAGAATACGCGATTATATTGAGTATATCGAATCGAAACACCAAATTACGTGATCACGAGATAAACTTATTACAAGCAAAGCATTATATACTAAAGCAGACAGTGACTGAGACTGATGAGACTGGGTTAGTGGAGCAAGCATATATACACGACGATTAAAGTAAGTTCTGAGTTACCACAACGAGAGGAAGACAAAAGCTACTATCTTATCTGATGTATAGCAGCCCATTCTCTTGACAAAACAAGTACTTGAAAAACGAAACCAGAACAAGTGATGCATTACAACAATTACGTGAGAAGCACACCCTCTGCAAACAATGACTGGACGTTTTTCGCGAAGAGATACGGGCACAAAGACTGGTCAGTTGATGACCACATGTCAATCAAACAAAACAACGAACATCGCGTGCGAATGGCTTGCGAGATGTACAAAAAACACAATTCTATAAATAAGGTCACCAACGAATACGCACCCCTATTTACCGCAGAACAAGTCGACTTTGAGAGGTCCCGAACTTTAATGAGGTGATTTGGCTATTTGTGATCAATGTTTATGATATGTGTAAATGTCCAATAAATTTTCTACCGCTTAATTTAATTTTCAAGGCATTGATGGAATAAATTGCATATTTTCAGCTGAAGAAGCAACTGTGAGTGTTATGCGTGACTGAATAAGGTGACAGGAAACCATATCTTCAGGAGTGTCGCTGCTTTTGTGACGAGATATATGATCATTCGTGCATTAAAATGGCAAATTCGCTTGCTAAGCAACAGAGAATCAGCTGCTTTTGCATATTATAAACCACAAGCTTGTTCATGTGTTACAACGCATTGGTGCGTAGTCGTAAAATCTTGTTCAAAACCTTTTTAGACGATTGTGCAAAGTTTTATCATTTAGTGAATGTGTAACTTTTGTAGTTTTGCGTGTAAGCTTCATAAAGCATTACCTTCTGAAAATATTTAAACTTATGCAGTTTATATGCCGGCAGTTAAACATTCATCCAAATCCTGTATGTTGTTTCATGAAGGATTTTAGTTGTGATAAACAATTTACTCACAAGAATAATATGATCTTGTAAATTTTGGAAGCAATATTTTCAAAAAGCAAAGGAACCGTAACAGCAAATTTCTGAAAGAGCAAAAAGTGTTTCATTTGCAACAACTAGTCACTACCAGCCATAAGAACCTCCCAGTCCAATAAATTTCAGCCTCCAGCCATATATATGAATTATTGACATATTTCAGTACGGTAGGTTTTTAATTTGAAACGATACATTGGACAAAACAGCTTATTTTATAACTTACTATTTTAAAATATAAAAGCTTTTTATCACCGAAAACCATTTATGTATTCCTATTGTGTGTGTGTGCAATGACAGCAGTTTACCAAACAGTACTTACCAATAAGAATGAATCTTGCACAAACAAGTAATACATCAATACAATATTAAAAATACATATCTATGTTCACTACGCTACACATGGGCTACACATAGGATTACAACGAAACACAAATACATATTTTCAAAGTACTGAAACAGGCGAAATCATAAGTTTACAAATTGCTGAAGCCTGGAGTAAATTACACACAAGCAAATGTAGATTTAGTGAAAAGGATTTAATAGGGACTTTATATATAGCGATGAAAACGTCGAAGTTATCAACTATCTTCATTATATTCGATGTCTTGCACCTTCTCTTGTTACAGGTCGCCACCTAAAAATATTTAAAAAACAACACAACGTATTAATAAACAGGTTACTTATAACATTCCATGACGTCATACAGATATGCGGTTCAACAACGTGTACACATTAAATTGCGGCATTTATTGTCTATGTAAGTACTCCCACACCCGGTGTCAAGCATTATGATTTTAAGCATAATTGACAAACATTTAAGTTTAGCGCTTGTTGAACATCACAACAATATTGGACCAAACTCTTTCTAGGCCGTCATTTGCGCATTTGTGATTTTTATTGCTATAAGGTCAGCGGTTCTCAACTTTCATAAAGTGGCGCACGCAAAAATATTTACGTGTTTAAAACAATTACAGGGAGCTCTTGCATGTTGTGCTGTAACAAATTGAGGAGCAGTCTCCAAAACGGGAATATTGAGGCGTATTTCTTGGAGGTCACAAATCAAAATGTAAGTGGGCTTGCGACACCATAAAACTATCAAAACGGCAAGCCAGTCATTTGGAAACCCAGATATTACGTCATAAGAATTTTCAAAATTGAGTGCACTTGTCTGATATAACTCATTTAGACGGAAAAAGTCACCGTAAACCTTCAAATTTACTTTCGATTACAATGCAGGTTCTAGACAAGACTTTGTGCCCATTTAAGGTTGGCTTCTAACTTAACTGCATTCTCTGCATGATATTTCAATTTACGTCTCTGTACAAATACGTCTTTATAACATCCAATATTCAACACATCATTACCATCTCCGCCAGGTTGAGGATCAGAGGTCCACAAAGTGATATTAGCGCGCAAAAGTTGCATGATAACTGTTGCATCTTCAGAATCCTTTGCAGATAAAGTCTCAATGTCAGCGACTGCGTCATCAAAGGCTGCTTTGGCCAAACTTGCAGCCTTATCAGGTTTGTTCATAATTTCATAGTAGAAAAGTGAAAAACTGAAAGCCAAATCTGTAAAAAATATTTTCGTTAACGCAAAGGTCAATTAAAAAAACTTTCTCCGTAAGGTTGCACCTAGTTTGGTGCCCAACGGATGACGGTGGTTGCATAGTCACCACAAAGTGGAAGTCTTTCCTTGCTCGTTTATTCAGCAAAGTCGTCTTATAGTCACACCAGCTGCACTGACGACACGTTACAAGTCGAAACAGTGGTCATATGTATGTAGCTCAGACAATTAAAAAAAACTGATTGAAAGGTGCGAAATTATTTTTTTTTTAAATTTAACTTGTAGAAACACAAAAATTATTCAACTTCGCTATCGCTGTTCACTAGGCTAATGTAGGATTCCAATGTTACAAACGGAAATACTTCAATTGACCGATACACTTTCCTATATACACGAAGTAGGAAAAAAAACAAGTATGAACCAAGACGAATGGGATGAGCAGCGGACAGGTCATGCACGGCAAGGTCAAAAGCCGCCTTGTAAGCCACCAAACCATTTTCTTCAGCAGTTTTTCTCTCAGCTCCACTTCCAAACTCCGCTTGGTAGCGATAGCAATCACCCTTCCTACATCATAAAACCCGTTATCTGGTAAGTGGAAAACAAGAAGGACAAATTTCTAATGTGACGTCAGTTGAGCAAATCAGTTGTAGACACTTATTCACTCACATTTTGTAATAAACAACCTTGGATTCTCTTGACACTGCAAGTGGAAGTAAAAAAACATCAAGAAGGTGCAAATGCGTTTTGCAAATGTCTTTTAACTCCTGTTCAATCTGCGAAACAATGAAGATCGCAACTTACTGATTAACGTGATATAGTGTGGCGTTGGTATGTAATAGTATTTCATCATTGCTGATGTAATTAATTTGTGTTTGTACTAAAAAAATATATTATACAAGTTACAGATGATGGCAATGTTGACCCACTGGGTGGCGTTATATAGTCATAGATCAGAGCTACAAAGGCAGTCAACTAATTGTAATCAAACGGTTTCTAGTTTAGAGAGTTTAACATAATTGTCGGCGAATAACATAATTTCGTCATAGCTATATTAGTATTTCAATAATCTCATTACAAGACAACTTCAAGTTAACTTAAAATTGTATAGAATGCATTTCTACATTCCACGACGTAATGGTGTAATTTAATGCACACAGTTTGTTACGTTAAGAAAACATATACTGTTTACCAATGCCTGATTTACACAAACGCATGAAAAACAACCATTGTAATCTCATACTTTCCCCCCTGTATATTTTTATGCAACCAATTTTTTCGGTATTCTTTGGGTCCTCTTTTCCTTCAATGCTGGTAAAAAATTTCCACGACGCCTGGCGAGCGCCGATCGTCTTTTTAAATGAAACAGACAGCAAATTCCTTTCCTCGTCGGATAATTCCACCTTCATGTTGGCAACTTTCCTCATTTCATCAGCCATTTCTAAACACCAAGCACAGTAGGTATTATTGCGTTTGCGTGCCAAGTCTTGCTGTTACGACGGCGTGTGCAGAGAGTTGTTTTTGCAACATAAATTAATTTAAATAATTTCGTTTTGCTAGGTCTGCAGGCTTCGAAGCCCAGCCATTGCAGTCTAGCTAGATTAGCCACTTTCCAATCGGAGCGAGTTTTGTAAAATCAAGCTCCCGGTGAGGTTTGCACTCTTGACCCTGGGTTAACCAGGCTCTTAATCCACGCTCTACCAACTGAGCTATAGTTCTTTTAAATTTTCTATATGATGACTATATGACGATTGCTCCGTTACCGAAAATAAAGCGCAAGAACTTTATTGAACGACATGAAGCAAACAAAGAAGAATACCATCGTATCTTTCCACTTGTTCAGCCAAGGTCGCCATGTAAGCAATTTTTTCTCGTTGGTTCATGGACATTTTTTCGATGGCAAAAATTCTTCAAATGAAAGTTTTCTTTACGTTTGCTAAAATTTTCAAAAACTCGCTAACTGTTGTATCGTCCTACGCCTTCATGCAATAAAAACAGTAGTAAAAAATATTTTTTTCATAACTGCGGCACTTAAATTTCCTGCTGAGACCCCGAAGTGCAGTCGGCGCAACTATAGCATTTGCCCAGGGTCGTGATTTCGAACCTTTACAGAAGCACGACTTGTCGGGTAGATGCTGTACAACAATGAGAAATTGAAGGACATTTTATACATGGGGATCAAAGAAGTCCAAAACGTCTTTCAAACTCTCAGCACAGACAAACTTATTGCATACAAGCTAAACGGACAGACTAATGTTAAAATAACACACATTTATCTTTCAAAAATTATCGACCCTACAAAAAATATTGTGCCGTCCCAATAACCTTGAATACAGATCTAAATTGGAAAACGACTACAAAAAATCTTTTCCTTTTGGAACTTTAGTGGGTCTCGTAGTCATGTCGATTGGAATTGCAAAAAAAACTGCTACATATTGCTATGGTACTCATATCCTCAATTGACGTCTTAGATAGACTTGGCAAACTGTTGTAGATCCTTTAACATACCCATGGGTTGGCAAAGACCTTATCATGATCACTTTTGATCAGTATAGCATTCTACCATTATATTGAAGAGTGCTGAGGAGAAACAATTACGCTTTGTTGATATTATGGCAAATGATTGAATGCTATTGGTTCATATAACCACGTGATGTGAAATGAGGAAGTCGTTTTATCAACCATGTACGAGCGTGTTGACTGTGGTACATGACAAAAAGGGAAAAGGCCTTGATCATTGCGATGTTTGGGGACAAAAACATTGCATCACACCGAAAGTAGGGTTTACCATTATACATGCGTGCTAATCATGGTATTAAATTAAACTATAAGTTCCAATTATGGAATATGGAACAATCTGTTGACACAATTCAAGTTCTCTGACAGAATGCAGCCGACATGACAATAATTAATTTAACCTTTGTCTACTTTAATAGCAATATTGTCTTGGAATGTTGAAAATGCTTACGTGAACTCTAAAAGAGTTGACAAGGGCGTGACGAATGGACCAAGGCGTGTAATTTTTTCATTAAGATTTGCAGTCAAATCACGAATGGCCGCAGATGAAAAAAAATTATCTGTACAAAAACGGATGTCGTGTTTTGTAACAAATGGGCCTGAAATCATTCAGGTTTAGGCATAAAGCTCATTGTTGTGAGACATTTGTCGTCCTATAACTTGTACTCCACCTGCCGCCTACAGCTGGACCTCTACCTGTCTCACCATCCGTTAATTTTGGCATTAAACACACCCATTTGGCTGCCAATGTGCATTTAAAACCAATTAGAAAGATTTTTCGAAGAAAAACAAAATTACACCACGCCGATCTGTTCAATGGCGCCTCAACCAGAAAATTCGGAAATATATCCCATACTCACATGATTTTAGGAAGAATCGCCCTCAGCAAGCATAATTATAAATGCATTCAAGAAATTTTTGTCACTGCCAATTGCCAGACTTCTGAATGTTTGTACTAAACAATGTTTGTAAGCATGTTGACATGCGTAAATACCAAAGCACATCCATAGCGTAAATAAATCATAAATCCCGACATCCAACGCCTAAATGATAAAACTGCAACAAACAGACAGCTGTGTTTGGCCAAAAAAACTTCATAGCATCCAATTGTAATGCAGGAGCGGATTCACAGTTTACGATCCAGTGACTTTAGTGGCTAGCAAGGAGATAGCCATGCACTATGGGATGATCGAAAATTCATTTTAAGACAACCCATTATTCTGCCACTGCAACAACATACAAAACCTTTCACTTAGTTATATTTTGTTTTTCCGATTTTTTACCTATATGTTTAGAATATAACTTAAAGATCGCTATATACACATATCCACTAAATTTGTGTGTGTTTTTTAAAGAATTGTACGCAGTGTCAAAACAAATATTTACCAAGAAAGTGATAGAGCAAAAAATATATTTTTTTTTATTTTAGTCTAAAATATTTAGCTTCCCAGGGTGTTCAAAGAACGTCCGATGCGGCCGATCGCAACATATCGCCTTCTTGTGCGATCGGCTGCAGGCCTGCGACTGAGCGTGACTCCACTTGAGAAAATCACCTTTACGTGGGCGCCTGTTCTAAACCATTTTACCTTCTAAATATATCAACAATGTTCGTCATCAGCACAAAATAAAATGGTTTCCCAAAGTTCAGGCAAACCACAATTGACGTTTTTAATTTTTTTAATTTAAATTTAATGACGTCACGCACAAAATATGATATGGTGCTTTTCATATAAACGTGTCCAGTGCAAAAGACCAGTGAAAATATGATTTTCATGATAAAATATACCTAGATATACCATAAAATATCACTGTCAACTATAACAACAAACACACAATTGAATACTACTAACAAGTAAACAGGCCAACAATTGCCGTGTCTAGACTACATCGCACTTTGATTTGTAGCAAAATGCAGTGTGAGTAGTTTAGTCGGGCTTGTGTCTGTCTATATATATATATATATGTATTTGGACTTGGTCATGCTTTTCTAAAGGCGGGACCGGGGCGCACAAATGGAAAAGCATTTGATCATGACGTCAAAACGTTGTGGTACACAGGAAGTAGGTGTGTCATTACAACAAGCGCTAATCTCTGTGGTAAATAGAACCCGTATGACGATAAATTGTAAAGGCTGTGTCTGCTTCAATAGCAATATTGCTATGTACTGATGAACCACCAATGTCATACAAACGTATCTTTCATTTAGGACATACCTTTTTTTTCAAAATAATCAGTATATACGACCCATTGTGTTTAAACCTAATGCCGCGCACGAGGACTTTGTTAAATAAATGCCTCGTTTGAAGCTGTGGTCTATTCAAACGAAACGCAGAAAATGGTGGAAAACGCCATTAAGTCCATCAAAACTAACTTTTCATAAAAAATTAGTCTCACGCCTATGTTGTCGCAACCAAAACAAGCAATAAATACAATTATGAAACAAATTTCGAATAAAGTAAATTAAAATTAATTTCAGTAAAGGCTAACAAATTGTCTTAAAATTGATTTCATTTATCACGACAATGTGTTGGGATAACCCCAAAATAAAAAGGGGTCTTTATTTCCTGTCGGGCCCCGCATTTTCTGCGGCTCTGACCTTGAGTTAGTCTCGGAGTTATGAAATGGAAGGGAAGTCTCTGTCACGCAGTTCTGTCCCAACTTTTTAACATTAAATTTACATTTTTTGTGACCTGAATCGCAGTCAGTGTCAATAATTGTTACGCGCGAAACGCAAGTCAATTCGTTTTGCCACCTCAGATTGCTGGGTTTTAAGTACGTGTTACATTCATGCTACAAAGCTAATCACGTATACAAAATTTTATGTCACTGCGATGAAGGAATTGTAAGCTTATCTGCAAGTACCAACACATTTCTACATCAGCATTTATATTTCTTTCACGTTGAATCGATTTATTGATGCTTATGCTGTCAACGAATTACGAGTAATTCTGCACCTGGCTGCTAATATTTCCATATGTAGTACCGAGTCACAATGTTACTTTTAGTGATTCCTGGCCTCGCCCACTAGTCCGCATGTGACGCAATTTAACTTGGTATTTTATCATTTGAAACCTGTAGCTGTACATCGATCGGAAACTTTGTCCACTTGATTTTACTAAACACGAACACTCTCGACCTTCCAACTTTAGGAGTTAACTTTTTAAACCCAGAATTTACAACTTGGGTGAGTAACTGCAACAGTTTTGAAGTACAAGGACGATTTTATTAGAAACGCTTCGACTAGTTTTTGGTGCCACTACGAAACACACACAGCCATACACCAGCCAAAAGAAAATGCCGGACCTATTGGTGAACAGCTAGTTGTAATATATCCAAACTTTTGTCCAGAAATATTAATATACCAAACCAGTTTCGCCATTGCAAAAAAGGCCAGTCAAGACTACAGACAGTAACAAAAGTATTGTCGTATTACTACAATATCATTTTCAAATCAATGGGGAATTCTTGATGATGGACTAACTATGTTGCCTCATCATTATTTACACAGAACACATGTGAATTATCAGGCAAAAAAAAGTCTTAAACAGTTCACACAATGCTGCCTTTTGTATGAAACTAGTACATTTCTAATAACTGCACATATGCTGTGTTTCAAAGTCCTGCATATCATTTAGGCAAAGTTAACCGGGTGAACAGGTGCAGGTATCTGTGCACAACAACCTGACAAATAAAGTTTAGAACAACACACATATATGTGCCAGCGTTTCAAAAGTACCTCTATAAAATGTACACACATTCACCGAAACAGGCTAAGTAAGTCTATCAATTGTTGCAACCGGTTGTTGGTGTGTGTTATGCCACAGGGGCAGATGCTAATTTGGAAAGAATTATGAGTTCGAGAACAGTTTGCACTGCTAAGATATTCTTGCTATGGAAAAAGTTATCAAGCATCTTCATTATCTTCGATGTCTTGGACCTGTTCCTGTTGCTGGTTGCCATCTGGGGAGTAATTTAAACAACACATCTTATCATTAAATAGGTTACATTTTTAAATAGCTTCTACCACAACCAGGTGTTTTCATGATTCAAATAGCATGTAACAAAATTATGACAAAAAAATTGATTTATTAAAAAACGTGTTTGGGGACTATGTATATACAATAGATATTAAATGGAAACATGCTAAGCAAAACTGAGATTGGCATATAACGACAACGTGGGTGGGGTGCGTACAACATTGAGCAACTTGAGATAAGTCACTTACATCATTAGACTTATGTACATGTACCACCTATTTAGGTTTATGTACAAAACTACAAATACATTTAAGAGTGCCAACTTTGAAGTAATTACCTTCTTCGCCACCTTGCATATCAGAGGTCCACAAAGTGAGGTTATCACGCAAAAGTTGCATGATAAGTGTTGAATCCTTGTATGACTCTTCAGACAAAGTATCAAGCTCAGCAATGGCATCATCGAAAGCCGTTTTCGCCAGTTTACAAGCATTATCAGGAACATTTAAAATTTCGTAGTAAAAAACTGAGAAATTCAAGGCCAAACCTGCAAAAAGATCGGTTTTGTTTGTGCTTGTTTCAAACTTCTGCCAAAGGCAGAAAAAAAAGAAACCAACTATTATATATATATTACTTTTGCATCCCATATTAATGAACTTCACAACGCAAGTTGATAGAGAAGTAAATTTATTGTCATTAAATTCACCCTGGTTAAAAGGGGCACTAACTTTAGGTTTTTATGTAAACATCTCAAGTACCAAGGCAAAACTTTTGCAATATTTGTGCCATTAGGAAAAAATCTTCTATGTATTTATACAATGTTTTGACGAGACAAGTACATACCCAGGCGAATAGGGTGAGTAGGTGGAAGGCCTGTAGAGGCCTTTGTGCTTGCCTCCTTATAAGCATTCAAACTATTTTCTGAAGCCTTATTTCTGTCGTCTCCAGTTTCAAACTCTGCTAGGTACCGATAGTAATCGCCCTTCCTTCAAAGCACAAAATGTAAAAATCATACAAAGCGCAAATCCTGTAAGTTGCATGAACTTCACCACTTACATTTTGTAGTAGAACACCTTGGACTCCTCTGATGCTGCGGAGTCAATCAAGTTCTTATCAAGGAGAGTCAAAATATCATTGCAAATACCCTTTAACTCTGTTTCAACCTGTCAAAACAATGAACATCAACATTACCAAAAATACAGCCATATGTAACAAACCAAACATAAATATAGCCTGTTTTATTTAACAGGACTGCCTGCTGTGATGGTACAGCAGTTTCTAGACATGCATGTAATAAGTAACAATCCAGCACAAGAAAACCAAATTAAAACATAACTGTACTGCTGTAATGTTTCATGTCTGGAACAGTGTCATATTGGATATTTTGTTTTTTGGGAATAATATCAACAACAGCAATACACCGGGGAAAAACAAAATTATGTATAAGATATAAAAATACACACAAACACAAAACACAAGTAAAGCTAGTCCACTCAAACTACACCCAAAATCTTAAAAAGGTAATGGATATCGTCAATGAATATGTTACACAAATATGAGACAAATCTATACGAGACAAATAAATACCAGACAATATAACAAAAGGGCAATGTCATACCTTGCACCTATATGTTTTAATGTAGTCAAGTTTTTCAGAACTTTTTTGCTCCTCCTTTTGTTCAATGCTACTTATAATTCTCCATGATGCCCGACGAGCACCAATCACATTTTTAAATGCAACAGACAGCAAATTCCTTTCCTCAACAGACAATTCCACATCCAATTTGGCAACCGTTTTCATTTCATCAACCATTTCTGTACAAGTAATATTTTTTATTGAATAAGCACAATAGAAATCGTTGCCCTTCTGGTCAGTTGTTTTTGCAATAGACTTTGCTAGGAGATTACATTTAATTATGTATTAACTGTTGTTTTAAAGCAAGGGCCCAGCAACAATTTTATCCTTTGGTTGATATATTAATTACACTTTTCATAAACGACAGGGCAAAACAAAAGTAATACCATCATATCTTTCGGCTTGTTCTGCCAATTTTGCCTTGTAAACAGCTTCTTCCCGTTCCGACATTTTTGTGAATGACAGGAAAACCTTTTCAAATACAAGTTTCTGTTACGTTTGCAGAAAAGTGGCCTCAATAGACAGTTTACCAACTCACAAACTGTTATATCCTCCTACGCTTTAAAAACAGGGGCGTTAATTAACGAGCAAAAAAATATCAAGGCCCTGTCTAACCAACGCCTCACAAACTTCCCTCCAGCACCAGTCAAATTTAATGAAGAGTCAAAGCTCAAAACGTAATGCCGTAATTGGCATCGGCAACGCCGTTGGTAGTCAATACCACTATCGTTACTTTCAAAAATAGACTAAAATTAACACTTTTGCAACAGTTTTCATAAAATAAACTTTAATATATTTCCAATAAACTATTTGTAGTTGAACGTTTTTCAAACGTCAGCCCGATTACCACGGATTAAAATTTTTATTGAGTCATAATTTAAACCGCGGATGAATATGAAAAGCTATCTCTCGCTTTGCCGGGTGAAAGCTTTTGATTTTTACTTAAATTCACAATGATTCGTTCAAAATAGTACGTTTTTTCAAATCCCGAATGCGCTTGAAAAAGCTGTGCTTGATATATTACAATCAGAAAAGTGCAGCACAAACACAAATGTTTTCTTTTCTACAATATTATTGCTATTGACATTATTTTAAACTTGACTGTGGCCTTGATCGCCCCTAAGCTTTTCATCATTTTGAATCAGTATACTAACTGAAACCTGTGACAAACTTCTGATGTTTCTACATGTAAACATATATGACATCAAGCGAAACATGTAGTTAAATCAGACGAAGTCGTTGATAGTTGTGTGTTTATCTCGGTTTCATTTACACGTAGGGTTTGGCCGACAGCCTAAAGGGAGAAACGCAATTTACCTTGGTTACACGTAGCGTAGGCCTACATGTCGAAATACATGCACGAACAGGTTCTAGGAATTTTAATGACCTCCGGGAACCATTTTTACAAATTAAAACGCATAATTTGGAATTAACGCCCAACAACAGATGTTTTGTAGTCGTGGAGGTGTGTTATAAAGTGAAACCATGAAATAAACTCAAAACTGCGGGGAATTGCCAACGGGTGATCAGCTGTCCTCACGCAAAGCAACTCGATCTGGTTTGCTTTAAAGACAAGCGCAGTTCTATATCACCTACTTTTCCTAATTTTGCTATCCTCGAATGTAGTGAGCCAGCTGTTGGCCTACTCCAGACTCGCTAAAAATCAGCTGCTGCATGGCTACTTTCCAAAATCAAAGTAAGCCGCGAGTGAATCCCAGTTGTGGAATACATTTATTATTTAAAAGCATGTTGTAATTTTATAAATAACCATACCGTTTTATACTACATTTTATACTAATAAACGAAAGATCTGAAAAATTGCCCCATGGTCATATAGTATCCCTATTCAATACCAAATCCGATTTTAAACCAAATACATAAATATACCTTGTTATCACAAAATAAATGCAAAAAAAGGTGAACAAAACGTTAAGGGCCCAAAGAAACATGTCAACATTGCCAAGATATCTTTAAATTGTTTTATTTATCCACAGTGTAAATTCCACCATAATGCAGACGGTATTTTCGCGATTTCCAGACAAACTTTGGGCGACCGATGGCCATCAGAAAATAGCAGAAAGAAAGAGCGTGATTCAATGACCAAGCAACCAGAAGCTGGTACCACGTCATCCACATATCACCCTGTAACATAAATAGAAAACCTATTACTTAATCGAAATCATATTTAACCATTGTGTTTGTTTCATTGTCCGGAGATGCTTATAGTCGTATACGGACAAGAGAACCACTGAAAAAGAACATTACTTTAAACAAAGGTCGTGCGGACCTTTCGTTGTTTTTCACCGAATGATAGAATATAGATCTGTAATTTATTGAGCAATATTAAGTAATCTTTCGTGACCCGCAGAACCAAAACTTTGGGAAACACTTTTTTTATATATAACAGAACCACCTCAGTCAGCAAGAGAAAAAGCCAGTCGAAAAGTAACCAAGTGATGGTGTGAAGCAGCAGTGTTCCCATAGGATCGTATGAGTAAAGCAAGTAGAGAGACCAGGACAACAATATACCAGAAGATAAACCGTAAGATGTTGGTTCAAGAAGAGTGGAAGCCAAGGGTGAGGTATACAACCGCAATTTCGCCCACCTATGGAAAAAATTCCATGTGATAACTTATAAAGAATGATTTGGAAAACAAAAAACTGGAAAAAGTTTTGGAAAAAGTTTATTGTTTTTTCATTAGTATAAAAAGGTTTTTTAGAAATTTTCTGATTGATTTTTGATTACTTGCAATTTCTTTTCTTACCGCTGCATTCGACCCATGTGCTGAGCAATCGTCACTTTCCCAGAGTTTTGAAAAGCTTGGTATGAGGAAAGGCGAAGACGCAAACCACTGTACCAATAAAGCAAGCTTTTTACCCACAATTGCTTTTGTTTCCACCAATATGACGTCATCTAAGAACTTACTTGCGCAAAACGAGTCTGGCCAAGTAGCTGTCTTCGGCCATGTAGTTGGAGAAATCTTTCAACCCGTTCACACAGTGTTTATCTATAAAGGACTTACGTAGCATCATGGACATCCCCACTGAGGTCGGTATGCCAATTAAATACCCAGAACAAAGAATACGAGCAAAGACGCAACCGAAGGTTAGCTGAAAAAAAATAAAAATTGTGTTTACTGAGTTGAACAAAACGAATGCTGCAGACAGATGGCCACTGTTTCGACCTAAAGGTCTCATCAGTGAAGCTGGTGATTGTATAGTCACCACAAAGTGGAAGTCTTTGCTTGGCCGTTTGCTCAGCAAAGTCGACTGATAGTCACACCAACTGCACTGATGAGACATTTTAGGTCGAAACAGTGGCCATCTGTCTGCAGCTTATACACAATTCATATTATTGGCCCGACATTGCTTAAAACCAATGCTGTTTCCCAAATATATATGTCGGCGTAACCCGGCAATGACGACCTACATTACTGTGGATATCAAAGGCCTTTATAGGACATGTATTTCTATGTTAACAAAGATACTTGTGTTGGCTTAAGATAGCAATACATAAAATTTCTCTATGTGATACGGTGCGCGATCGACAGCCTTTCAGGGGCCTTGGTTCGAACAGATCCAAACTAGTTTATTATTCTGCATACACAATTGGCCTTCAGTACACTCAGTTCCTTCCATATTTTGTTATGGAGCCCTAAGATTGCGCTGACAACACTTTGGGAAATGCTGAGGTAAATTAAATTAGTGGTGTGGCCAAGGCCGTTTTGAGGGTCTGCATTTCATTCCTCTCATGGGGCCTGGGTAGGGAAATTATTGCTTCACTCAAATATATCATTTCATAGGAGTATCGGATAGCACCTTTTCCATCGCTCCTCCAATTGTTCTGGGTCGTTTTCGCACAGTAGTGGGTACGGAATGAACCATGCCGGTGTCATCAGTCATTCTACACACCAAATCCTTCAATGCGTTTGGAGCAATTAGAATTCTGGCGTCAGAAATCCAGAACAGGTCGTATTTTATAACTTTGTAGCCGTTCATCATATTTCGAACTTTGCCGTTCGCAATCGACTCGTCACTTCCTTGTAACAAGGTAAGGTTTCAGTAACACAGTAAAAAGTATGTTTTATACAATGTCATGATTGGTAGGATCGCCCCCAATGCGCAGGTCCTTACTTGGCGGCCACAACTATCCTATGAAAAACATTGGATTACCAGGCTTCGCAGCCCAGGCATTGCAGCCTGGCTGGATCAGGCAGTGTGGCTGGATCAGTAAACCTATAAAAGTTTAATAAATTTTTTTCTTTGCACGTTGTCGTAGTGGGACAAACACGCAATTTTTTTTAATTTTTTCACTCTTTTGGTGTGTATAATGTTTGGCACTTATTGCTCAGCTTTGCGTTGAAAATAGTATACATGGCACAAATAAAGTGAAAGTCCTCCCATGCTTAAATTATAACCTTTTTCGGCCATATATGCGGACTGACCTATTGCAATTTTTGCGTCAATCTCTGGGTGATTATCAATGAACTCCTGAGCCAAAATCCTGGCTTTATCTTCTGGGTTTTCAAGGCAGAAAATGACCTCAAACTGCAAGTTAACGTATGGAAGAGTTTACATCACAAGTACAAACATTCGTGTTATATCGTAGTTTATTGTCTTATTTTCACACTTTATTCAATGCCATAAAAATATTTACAAAAAAAGGAATATACACAATTACTGGGAAACTATTTGACCCAAAAAGCAAACCGTACCCGAATTATAAATACACACATATTGTGTGTTTTATTCTCAATCGATGGACAAACAGTTTCTGGTTATGATACCTTAGGGTAATCAAGTCGACTGAGAGCTCCCAGGTTTTCTTCGAGATTTTCATCAACGCCACACAGCGGTTTCAAAATAGACACACCCTCGTCATATTGCAAGAGATACTTTGGAGGTTCTTTGCCGAAAAACGACAGTCTAAGATAAATAGAGATTCCGTAACATTATTGTCTACACTGTAATTTCAGGGACTCGATCCAAGGTTACCACGACTATGAACCATATTAGGTTTTCTACTATTGTTTTACTGGGAACCATATCAAGCACTTGTTCGAAGGGAAACAAAACAAACATAATGAACAGATTGTATTTGAATAAGAAACTGACGTTGCTTATTGTAAACCTACGTAAGCGAAATCGATTTTTCAAAATAAAATAATATCTACTGAGGTAAATCAGAGGCGTGTTGCTTCACTATGCACACATACGTAATAAATTATGACAATGCAATAAGTATTGCTCTACATAATGCAAATGTACGTGGTCAAGTTGTAAAATTAGTTCGAGACCGGAACAGAGCAAAACCCTTCTACGGCAAAACTTTATTGTAACAGCCTACAGTAATAACATTCACACATAAAATAATTTTTGCATTGTGTTGGGGAGAAATAAGCTTAAATTCCCCGTATGATGTCACAGTATAAGAAGTATACAGGCTTTTACTATTACACTTAAAATACCTAACAAAATGTTCGTTATTAGTATACTCACATAAAAATGAGAGATACGAAGTGTATTCCGACCTGAAACGCAGCAAGGAATAAGAAATAATAAGCTAACAATTGCAGCAGGAAGACGTACATCACGCAAGCAGTAGAAAAACTAAGAAAAAGACTTTTGTGAAATAATTTTACGGTCTACTTGTAAACCACCGAACCGTGACATTTTTATCTTTTTTTCTCACGATGATTGCGTGGCAGTGCAAATGCAAGCTTCAAAGTTAAGAAAAAGTGTTAGTTTTGTGCGTTTATTCGACTGAGTCTCGGGAATTTACTGTTTCCGCTTTTGCAGCTTTGTGGTTAATTGCCACAAGCAGTCAGTCATGACCTAGACCAGTGTCTTTCAACCTCTTGGGCGTCATGGAATCTTTGAGGTTCAGGTTAATGTCGCGGAAACTCCATTTAATAAACTTTAAAAACAAGTCAATGCACCATGATCACATACAGAAAAACATATATTTTGCACTAACGACATCTCCGCACGCGAATGCGGAGAATTTTAGTATAACTCAGTGATGGGTGATGTTAAGTTTATGACTTAATTACGTGGCTGTACCTGTTTTTCTAACTTTGCTAAATAAAGTTTATATCCATATTTAAAAGCTGTCGGAACCCAGCTAACACAACACCAGAGTCTTAAAGACCTATATGCCACAATAACTGCCTGTAATTAGAAATCTCGCTTTCTCATCATGGTTATAGCAATAATAACAGCCGTTTGTCGGTGGTTAAACTGTCTTAGTCAAGAGGCGAAAGAAAATTGTTGTCTCTCCGGAAGATTGTCAGGAAGCTCGTGACATAACTGTTCAATAGGAGTGTCTGTCAAATCCCATTAGCAATGCTCTTTTAGAAATGGTTATACTTCAGTATATGGTTATGCTATACTAACATCAGTATCCAGCGGTGGGTGATTAATGAACAAAAACTGGGTCAAATTAAAAACCAAGGCTGTCGATTGCACACCGTGTCGATAGAATTATAAAATATGTAATTATCCAGTGGTGGGATTCAAATATTTTAACATCCAGTTCTCCGACTAGCAGCCTGGCATAGTAACCCCGGGAATACAGTGAAACATAGACCTATACATACGGTTGTTAACAATCGGTTCGTTAGGTAATCAAATGCCAAGATCAGGTTCGCTCCAACTGGTTCGAACCAGCTGAATCCTACTGTGAAAAAAGTTAAATGTACTTGTTGCAAAAGAATCCCCAAAGTTACCCAAGAATGATCTTGGATCGATTTCGACCATATTATGGATACGGTTGAGTGACCACTGCGCGCGCAGAAAGCATAAACGATCAGTCCAAAACTTATGGCAAGTCAGCTGTCATCAGATTTGGAAACTTTTATTTAACGTTGTCTTAAAGTCTGTAAATCAGATTAATGTTTAATTTCCTGTTTCGTATACAACTGTGATAAGGTCTGGTCGTATGGCTGGAGAAACGTTGGTTAAATAAACTTATTTTGCTTTCAGAAGGTCAACTATATATTGAGAATTGCGTTATGCCTGGCAACAACAGCAGCACAATATATCAGTTTTGATAAATATGTCCCCGTTCATTCCGTGGGATCAAAGGCGCCAATGAGCCACATGTGGTTGTATTATGAAAAAACAGTTTTTACATTTGCTGAATTAATTTATTGACCGTTATCCTCATTTAATAGCTGTAATACCAATAAAAAAAACTTGGTGTACTTCGCTGATTAAACGGGGGTGCTAGATTTCGGGGCATACAAAACGGGATAGCTTAACAAGATCAACTCCGTATTTCACGCTATATCATTTACGTGAAGGCTACTGAATCATTTTTTAAATGTTATTTCGGTACAAAAAAGTTTGACAAGTCAACTGGACAGTAATGATATCAACATCTGGATTAATAAATGGCCTGAGTTGATCAAAAGTCGCCGTATTTTGCTTATTTATTTTCGTTAAAAGCTACTCTTACCGCTTCATACGAGTCACGTGTTGTTCAATCGTCAATTTTCCCGAGTTTTGAAAAGCTTGACAGGAAGACAGACGTAGACGCAAACCTCTGTAACATGCAAACATTCCTATTCACTGTTGTTCTTCCCGCAAACCTTAAACAGTTATCTGAGACCTACTTGCGCAAAACGTGTCTGGCCAAGTAGTTGTCTTCGGCCATGTAGTTGGCGAAATCCTTCAATCCTTGATCACAGTGTTTATTTAGGTAGGACTTACGCAGCATCATGGACATCCCTATTGAGCAGGGTATGCCGAGTAAATAGGCAGAGCAGAAGACCCGAGCAAAGACGCAACCGAACATTAGCTGAAAAAGTAAAGCAATACTTAGAATAAAATGTGGAATTATCAGTCCCTTGACAAGGAACCTTGGGGCCTATATGCCCGTCTGTTTGGGGCTGTTATGGCAAAAATATGTGGCTATACAAGCAAAATCTATCCCATGCCTAAACATCTTCATAGTTCACAGGACATACCTTTTCCATTGCCCCACCAATGGTTTTTGGTCTTTTTCGCACAGTTGTGGGCATTGAATGAACCATGCCAGTGTCATCAGTCATTCTACACACCAAATCCTTCAATGCGTTTGGAGCAATTAGAATTCTGGCGTCAGAAATCCAGAACAGGTCGTATTTCATAACTTTGTAGCCGTTCATCATATTTCGAACTTTGCCGTTCGCAATCGACTCGTCACTTCCTTGTAACAAGTTAAGGTTTCAGAAACATTCGTTATTTGCACGGTTTGTAAGGCTAAGACGCAGTTTTTTTACAATACAGGTTTTATGGTGTTTCTATTTTGCTTTTGTTTTTATCCGTTTTGCAACGGAAACTTTACACTACATAAATAAAATGTCTAACCTTTCAGAGAAGTATTTGAAACATTCCCGCAAATATTATTGTGACATTTATTGTAAATTTTATTTAGCCATAAGGATGAACTAACCAATTGCAATTTTTGCGTCAATCTCTGGATGGTTATCAATGAACTCTTGAGCCAAAATCCGAGCCTTATCTTCTGGGTTTTCAAGGCAGAAAATGACCTCAAACTGCAAGTTAACGTACAATGACTTTAAGTCATCAGTACAAAGATTCGCGTTATATCTGGCTTAATCCCATGTGTTAATTTCACCATACGTTTTCACCATGTAAATTAATATCAACAGAAAATAGGAATATCGCAAAAACTGTTGGCCATTTGACGTAGAATAAAAAACAGATCACTATCATATCAGAAAAGTCATCTCAAAGACAAATATATTGTGTGTTTTATACTCACTCAATCGACAAAAAATTTCTAGTTATGATACCTTAGGATAATCAAGTCGACTGAGAGCTTCCAGGTTTTCTTCCAGGTTTTCATCAACACCACATAGCGGTTTCAAAATAGACACACCCTCGTCATATCGCAAGAGATACTTTGGAGGCTCTTTGCCGAAAAACGATAACCTATGACGTAATTACAATATTTATTGCGTCAATCCCCGTTTAAAAAAGGTCGTCCAATTTTGGCCATTTTTGTCTTTATTCATTCTCATAAAATGCCCATTTTATGCGCAGGGTTCGATTTTGTCAAATGCTTCGGCCACAAGTGTCTGTCACAAAGATTCGAACCTGTGATATCCAGATCACGAATCACGACCTGGTTTCTTACTTTATATGGCTTGAGCGCCTTGACCTAAGTTGCCAATCGCACGTCCACAAGCGTTAAGCCGTGAAATGATCAGTTCGAGACATTAATATACAGAAAAACAGTATCACAACAACCCACAGATAAAATGTGACATTTACAGATTAAATCATTTCTGCTGCGGGTGGGGTTGTAAAAGGAAAAATGAATTGTGGCGTCATAGTGCAGAACGAAATAAATTATTATGATATTATTATGACGATATATTATTATGATACTTGTTGACTAAAATGAATATACTCACATAAAAATAAGTGTCACGAATTGAATCACGGCCTGGCACGCAGCAAGGAATAAGAAATAATAAGCCAATAGTTGCAACAGGAAGACAAACATCACGTTTGCAGTTAAAAAGACTAAAAAAGAAAATATTTTCACAAATTTATTCGCGCGGTTAATGCAAAAATCACCAAACCGTGAAATTTTTTACTAAATCTATCAAAAAATAAGTAATGGGGATGGGATTGCAAAGCGATCACGATTGTAATAGTTTGCGGGTTATATTTTGAAAGTAAAGCCAGAGATGTACCACAAGTTCGACATTTCAAATGTAATTAGCCGACTCTTACGTTTATGCAGCTATTCGGTTTCGGCCAAAGATTTTTTCTAAATTTTACAAAACCTACACGTCTCACCGATTAACGTAACTAAAAATTCGTACAGTATACGGAGTATTTTAAAGCCTCAGTATTTATGCGATGATCAGGTTGTTAACATAACATAACAACATATGAAAATATATCCACATGGTTGACAATGTGACGGCTTATAAAGGGCGAAAGTGTAACAGAAGAGAGAAAGAATAATTAGAGGTTCTAAGCAGTGGTTGTTATCGGTAGTGCAGGTACGAGTTCGGTGATTCGGAAACAAAAGGGAATTGAAAAGACGAAAAACCATACACAATACATGCAACGGGGTTTGGCGACAGTCTGAAGGTTTGAATAAATTTGCGGTGACTTTAACCAAAATGCGGTTACTACAAGCAATTTTTAACGATCAATGCGAGACGCTATACAACACCTGTAGTCAATTGTTTGGTGCCTGATTTTCCATACTAGAAGTCAATTTTGGTTCCCTACAATTACTGTTTATCAAATACAAAAGCTACATTCTATTTTTTGCCACCTCGACATGTACGTGTAGTAATTCTAAAGCGTTACAGTCTTGACATTAGCCATGCAAATCCCTGCTTATTTGCTGACTGTTTGCTGACAAGCATACCGTAACCTATTCCTCACTGGTATGAAACAGCAGCTCTTTTAAACCTTTTTTATTGTTATAATGTTTCTGTTGCTGCCAGGCATATTGTAATTTAATGTTCTGTTCTTCTGGCACAATTAGAACGTAACTTTATTGAACGACGTTTCGCCTGTTATCCAACATGACTTTCGTTTTTATTGTTGTATCAAATATGATCGTAACAAAGGCGCAACTCGAACCTGACGTGCTTGTTTAAAAGTTTTGCTATGCCAACTCAAAAATTTTTGAATTTGATTTATTTGTTGATGTGCACGTGCCCTCTGCACGTCCCAAAGTGACAAATATCCCGCGAGTGCGCCAACGGAAACGTGCCGTGCTTACGTCATAAGTTCCAGTTAACACAATTATCATCTGTTTAACAATGTGGACAAAGTTCTCAGCATAATTCCGCGTGGACTTCGGTTGGTGCGGTTTTGCGCGTCACTGTGGAGCATACAGAAAAAATGCACGACATCCCTAACTTTATATCGTAAACACAAATATCAGTCTTTTTTAAACAGTGCTGGAACAGTACAGTTCAGTGTCACAAGACTGATCGTTAGGTTCTCATATATAGCATCACCTCCTCAGTGATAAAAATACACTAAAAAATTATGTCGATTTAGCGATTTAATTAAACTTAACAAACTTTATAACAGAAATTCACAAGTCCCGTCGCAGCGGAGTAAGTATTTCCTTTTCCTCCACACAATCGTTCGCCTCGTGACAGCGATGAAGAAGAGAAAAGGCACAAGGAAGTGTTTGAAAATCCAAACAAACATGAATCTGTGCCATGTCACGCGTTGGACTCGTTTCTGAGAAAAAACAACATACATTGTCGTTTGTTTCTTATGTTAAACGTTTTCTTTATCGGCGGAGTTGCTTCTTAATTTAATGAGCGAGATTTTGTCAGAAGAACTTTCATGAAAATCGGTTATATATGCAATAAAACATTCTGACGTAAGTAAATATGTTTTACCTCTAGTAAATTCATATACTGTAAGAACATCGCTCGTCACGTTCAGCAACATTAGTTCTGATGGTACAACATGCCAACAATAACGATTATTTTAGTAAATATCTATAGACTAACCTCTAACACCGCGAGGAAAATAAAGTCAAGCAACAGCCAAGAAACGGTGTGCCAAAGCAGCACAGTGAGAGGGTTAAAGTCGAAAAGACGAGCTGATGACCACGACACAAAAACACCCGACAAAATACCGTCCGATAGAGGTTCCAGAAAAGCTGTCAGGGGTGCGTTGTATAAATGAAGTTGATTCCACCTGCAAACCAAGGGAGAGATAAGGTTCAACATTTTTGTCCATTGTTACAGTGTATTATGTATTTAAATAAATGCTGCACAATGCAATGCGTGCTTTCTTTAACATACTGACTTCAAAAATTGAAAAATTGGGATCTAACCAAAACTGCAGATGCAGGTCTAGCGATCACTGAATACTTTTGTAATCTCACTAAAAAAAAGCAGTAGCTTTTTACTACAGGATCAGCCTGGCATTATATCATATTCAGTTCCTTACAGTAAACACAATAAATGTTTTAAAATCATGCCCATGGGGCGAAATATATATTCCGGATAAAAAGCCAGGCTAGTCCTGTAGTAAAATGCTACACTGCTTTTTTTAGTTCTTTTAACATTTTATTGTAGTGGGGGTAAAAATCGCAGGTCAGTAAGAAGTTTGTGCGTTGCTAATTTTCCAGATGAGTAGAAAAGCGAATTGGTTTATAATTACAAAACCCAAATTACCACACAACGCAGCTTTGTAAATTTTCACGTACCGAGTCGTTCTTGAGCAAAAATCGGCCACACTTGCGTTTCCTGAGTTTTGCACTGCTTTAGACGACGCCATATCAACACGGTAACCTCTGTGACAAATCATTGGATATTTTAACGAACATCTTATGATCGGTAATAAAATTAAACCACCGACAGTCGTTTTAGTTGCTTCGCCATTTGGTAATCTTCCGCCATAAACTTGCCGAAATACTTGAGACCGCCGACGAAGTGTTTTTCCAGGAGGGACTTGCGCAAGAGAGATGAACCACCGTTGGCGAATGTGACGTTAAGGAGTTGAGCACCGATGTACATGCGAGCAAAATGACATCCGAAATAGAGCTGTCGTAATACAGAAGACAACACGGATAATTAACATTCGCTTATTTGCTGCCCGACAGCTCGACGTTGATGGTAAAAGATGAGAACTATTTTTCAACCATAAAGAAAAATTGCAATGTGGCCGTGTGATATCCTTTGTTTTTTTTCTTTTGGAGATCGAACGAAATTATAGGGAACCCTGTCATTGCAGTACAGATCCCTTAGTTTCAAAGCAAACAATTGTGTTCTTGGCCCCTCTTATTCATTGGAGTTCCGTGAGACCAGGTTTTAACACAATTGGTTTAACTTGTTGTATACTTGTGAATAGTATTGCTATATTCTATAATGTTCCGCCAAGCTGAGTACAGTGATAAGAAATATAGCGTACTTGGGACGCCAGACATTACCTTTTGTAACATACCGCCAATGGTATTGGAGTCGCCTATGCTTGTCGTTGGCATACAGTGCACCATTCCTGTCTTGTCAGTCATCTCTCTAACTAAACTCTTCAGAGTCCAGGTACAGGGTTTAATGCGGGCGTCACAAACCCAAAATAGGTCGTACTTCATCGCCTTGTAACCGTTTATCAAATTTCGAACCTTTCCGTTTATAACCTCATTCTCACTCCCTGCATTCAGTGAATTATTGAAATGTGAAAGGTTCACCCAGAAATTGTTTTGCAGACCTACTATAATCTTAGCGTCGATTTGAGGGTTCTTTCTGATAAAGCCCTGAGCAATGGAGTAAGCTCCATCCGTTCTGTCCTCGAAGCAGAAAATGACTTCAAACTGTTGAGGATAAACGTTTGTTGAATAATAGCCTACCCGTAGACCAAATTTCGAGGCATTTCAAAGAAAATAACTGTCTTAGATTTTCGAAGAAGCTTTACGAATTTGTTTCCGTACCATATATATACTGTGTGTCTTTTCAGCTGCTGTTACAGTGATAAAATAAACACGGTATACATATGTGAATTCGACCTAAAAGTCAACAATTGCGTCTTTATTACATTTTAAACCCCTTGACTAAAGAATTTTACAATGTAGTCGAAAATGATCTTTTAATACCGACCTTGGGATAACTGATTTTGGCAAGGGCTGCCAGGTTTTCCTCCAAACAGTTGTCCAACCCACATAGTGGTTTCAAGATCGAAATTCCCTCAACGTAAAGTCCGGGTATTTCTGGAGGCTTCTTGGCAAAACATTTGGTGCTGAATTTTGAAGAAAACATTTGTAAATGACTTAATTCTCATGTTGATACGACTTTTGTGGAATTTTATAGCTAAAAATACATTTAAGAATAAAGCTTATACTCTACAGCTCCAATTTATCCACTTACACATAGATGGCGACAACCACGTAGACACACAAAAGAAATATCCAAGATCCAATGCCGTGCAATGCAATAAGATATGCCACAATCTCCGTAACGTACATTCTCGCTAAAGTTCGCAACTAAAAACCTGAAAACAAGCACCAAAAATGCAACTAGGCCTCGCGTTCTTTTTCTCGTTATTCCAAAAACTGACACCAGAAACACCGCGTTGGTTGTTCTCGTACAAAACTCATCACATATTTTGGGGAAATGTGACACGATTTACATGTAGCGTTGTTTTCATAGATTTGATGGAAACCGACCAATTAACCAACACGATCTGTTTATACTAATTGCTTTGGCAACTTTGGCTTTCCATGCATTAACTGTGTACAAAGATTGTCTTCTCCCCATTCAATTTCACTGCTTTCAAGAATGTTACCAAACACACTACTTTGTCCACCGGGTAGACAAATGTAAATAAAAACGATTTTATTAAACTTCTGTAACATGCAACACAGTGTTAATTGTTTCAGGCCACAAAACCCGACAGAAAACCACACTAACTTGGCTGACGGATAATTCACAAGTTTTTATGGAGGTAACTACACATTAGAACTACATCGTTATTTACCGCGCTCTACGATTCCGTGACGCGTTAAAGAAAGATTAATAACACGATAGGAAGATCTTGGTGACTTTAAGACAGACACTGTTATGTGCACGCAAGAGTCGTTATGTCCCTCCAAATCGGTGTATCCGATAGCCGCGGGCTCGTGAGCCGGTCCAAGCAGCAGACGAACGCTTGAAACGTGAGTCCAGCAACGTCCTAAAGCCGGCTTCATCGGAAACGCTAAAAATATACGGAAACCTTGTCTATTTCGATAACTGAGTGACAAACGGAAATATGCGACGTCATCCTAGAGGGCCAAAAAATGGAAGCGCTTAAAATGATTTTTAAACTCCGATCCAATGCTACGAGCACTAGTGTGTTTATTTTTCTTGCGCTAACATAAAATCTTGCACATATGTTTTTATTTGTGACAATGTAACAACAATTGACATGAACATAATGAGCACTAATTCATATAGTAAATTCCACTTTTACATTACCTTGAACACCTATCATAAAATGTGTAAGGAATGTGTTGCAACAGTGTAATAAGCAATAATGACAGAAGAAGTTTTTGCAGTAAAATAACTTACTTGTCATGGCACTTGTCTGCGCAAAAGAAAGGCCTGTTGAAACCATGTCATTCACCACCACTACAGCAAGAGCAAAGTCTTTGGCAAGCTTATTCAGTTCTCTGCCAACTTTTTGAATGTCAGACATACCTAAGCAATTTTTGCATTTGTTTGATGAACTCTAAATCAAGCACTAAAAACAATGATGCCCACTATGCATTGTGACAGTGAAATTATATTGAGATGCAAATATCAACAAATGGTATGTAAAGAGCAAATAAACATACCTTCAACAAAAGACGAAGCATGAATACAAGTGCCCAGAATTGCACTTATCGAATCAACTATGACGACTTTAAGGGCAGAGGAAAAGATTTCCAGACTTTGCAGGTTTTTTCTTATTTGCTCTAATGCTGTTCTTAAATCCGCAAGTGAATGGCAATGACAGATTTTAATACGTGACAGAGCAGATGTAAGGTGTTTGTCTTTGTTGCTAGGAAACACAAGTAAACAATAAATAAAATGGTGAAGTCGCGCTACATTGAAGAGAAAATACGTTGCTGAATAAAATGGATTAATTTAAGTGCAAGAATATTTCAGTTAATAAAGATTGCACTAGGCAGAAATATTAGCAGAATATAAAACAATTGCCTTTATCAAATATTACATATCAAGGTTTAGTAAACAAACTTGAGTTTAAAAATTTCTGCCATCCTCCGTACGGATGAACCTCCAGTGGAATCAATATAAATTACATTTTGCTCCAGAGTGGCTGCTATGTTGACTGAAAAATGGTGGCAGAACTGTGACACAAAAACATCTTGTGATGGGGTCATGTATACAATAAAAGCTGCAGCACAAGCAAGCTGAGTATGCTTAAACACCATCACAAAAATCCCATTAAGATGGTAAATTTATACCTGCGTTTTTCCCGAGGATGAAATCCCCACAATCTCAGTGACTTCACCAGTGTAAATTCCACATTCTAGACATTCGTCGAGTTTTGTACACCCAGTAGGAAGGACAGCGATAGTGTTTAAAGTTTCATCATACAAATCCAAACCATTCACTGGAAATGATGAGTACTGGGCAAGGAGAACCCTACGGATTGCCAGAACCTTCTACAAATAAAAAAATACAGATTTGGTGAAAAAAAAGTCCATATTTACCCATGGTAACATCAAAACAGGGCCACTTTGGTCAAATAAAAATTGACTGATCAAAAATTGCTATTTAAACAAGAAAAACATAATTTTGTTATACCTTGAATTGCAATCCACACATGGCTGTAATTTTCTCAGGGTTTAAAGTCACAAAATCCAAAACTGCAACAAACACATACTATTTTTGGCGTTTTTATTGGAACACAAAACAAAATTAAAATTATGACATTTGGAAAAAATTCTACCATTTTCAATCCCCTTGGCTTTGAGTTGACTCAAAACTTCGTTAGTCAATGACGGACAGAGGCCTGCGAGCAAAGGCCATTTTACACTCTCCATGTACGCGATGTCTTGAAGAGTAACGCCAAAAGAAGTTTTAAATGTTGCACAAACTTCACTTCTGAGTTCTGAGTGAGCTGAGTTGTTTATTAAAGTCACGCGTCACTGCGATTCACGCGGGGCAGTTCATTGTGGGGAATTACCCCATTGCATCAACATATAGAAATCAAACTGACTATGAAAATGCATTTTGTGTAATTAACCATGCACCAAAAATGCATTATCTACAACTTTGTCGCATATGGTACAAATAAATAAACTATGATATTTATTTTCAAGTTATTTTGTACTATCTGCAGGACGAGGTAAAGAAAACCGACTGGACGACAGCACGGTTGCCAGTGGTTGCATGTGTAAACGTTACAACGACATGGTTCATGACTTCATGTGGTTGTTTAGGCATCAGTCTTTCACACATTCGTAAAAATCACATAGCGGCAGGAACATTAGGTCAACAGCATTTGTCTTTATTTGTTGTCAGAATCTAGAGTAGCAATAGTTGTTGGCGTGTTGGCCATGTTATTTTGAAGGGAAGGTTGTTTAATGTTGCATCAAATTACAATTTACGTAAACCAAATTTTATCTGATATTCCAGAAGTTAGGATGCTGTAAAAATTTTCCTTGTCACTGTGATGTCTCCAACAATAGAAGATGTTAGAAACTACATCTCAATTCAACCTGTTCCATCCTGGAAGGAGGCAGAGGACTCCAGACTCCAGGCCAGAAGTTTCGACCACTACACACTGCAAGAGCCCAACAGGGAGAAAGTGTTTAAAACTAACTACAAAAGAAGGTGGGCATGCTTTAAAACATTTGTAAATTTACCAATTGTGTGCGATAGATTACAAGCCCTCTTTACCTCAGATAGTTTTCCATTCAAAAAATAAAAGCTTGCTTTTTATTCATGCAAGCTCTGTTGCAGCAAAAGTATTTGTTTTATGAATCTATTTAAGAAATTGCGGAAAACTATTTCAAGGAAATCAAGTTTAAAATTATCTCCATGAATATTTCTGCCCACTCATTCTTAAAGATTAATGCAAAGCACTATGCCTATATATTTCTTTATCATATAGCATTTGTTTGTACTACAGACAAGAGCAGATGACAGTGCAAGGGTACAAGTCTGTGCTTTGGAGGCCATACCAAGAAATTGGCCAGCCTCTGTATCTTGATCCAAAGCAATTAGTTCAAACCTCGCTTGGTCAACAAACATCTCAAATTGGACATCAACTTTCCTTCAAAGGGGACAAACACAAAGATGAGAAAATGGTGCGGCATATAGATAAAATAATGTTTTATGTAAAGATTAAAGTTCGCATATACAATGTGGGTTTAGTGTACTTTTAAGGGTTAATATGATGCTTGACAATAAAAAGTTGTTGTTCATCGCATTGAGACTTTCAAATATTGGAAACAATTCTAGTAACAGACTGTAAACATGTAAGGTGGATGAAACAAAAGCACACATGACTTCCCCAAAGGCCAAACAGTACAAGCGAAAAATGTCTACAGCATCCTTTGTTATGAAGTATCAGCAACAAAGGTTTTTTTAATTAACTTTTTTGTCATGGTGGAACCAACAAATTGTAACTTGCTTTAGTATAGAATCAAAAAGTGTAAAATGCAAAGTTTTCTAAATGTGACCAGGACTTAGTTGTCTGTAAGCAAATTTAACACAAACAATGTTTTTTGATCAGTAAAATTTATGATAAAATTTATGATATAAAAATCTTAACAACATTCATCTGATGTAACAACTATGGTAACACGTTCAATATCACTAATATTTTCACAAGAAATTAATGGTGTAGTTATGTTCTGTTTATTATTGTTTGTTTAGAGATTTTCAAGACCTTTTCAAAGACCTGTCCTCTGTGCGGGAAACAATGGCTTGTGTAAAAATGGGTCATGCACTGTTTCCCATTCTGGAAAAAGATCAAAACATTCGAGACAATGCGTTTTTAATCAAAAAGCAAAATGACATACGGAACATGAAAGAAGGTATGAGTTATCTCAATGCTTTCGTGTATGTTCAGATTTTACCTTTATATGTGTCAATAGTTATGATAGGGGATATTTCATTACCAAAGATGTGCCCGATATGAAAACATTCCAGTGTAATTATTCTGCGACTCTTGTTGACATTATGACATCACAATGAAAGTTGGTTTCTTATGTTGGATTCATTTTCAGTATCATCTTTCAAAACTTAGGGTATATGATAGTCACCACTTTCAAAAAGTGGATCGAAGGAGCTATGTGCATCATCTGTGACGTGGTGTTTGTGTGTTGTTTTGGGCTTTCAAGGAGCGTGCTAGATGTCCATGGGGGTCCTTAGATGGACAGACAATGCCTCTTATCATTCCAGCCACTTGGTCACAAAGAAATGATGCTGGTTTATGTAAACACTTGGCAAGTGGACAACAGAGGAAAGAAAACAAAACAGACACTTCCAAAATATGAATACTATAGGGATTAGGCCAAAGATTGTGAATTTTTTGACTTTACGTTTTCCTTCTCTGCAAACACTACAGCAAGTTTCGTGAGAAACAAAAAATTCCAGCAATATTATTTTAGTACTAAAAGTCACATGTCATGTTATGCAACTGGCATAATATTGTAAATTATTGTTCCTAATTTCTTTTAACTGGGAATAACAAACCACTTTGGTATTGCATCACTGACTCCTAATTTAAAGTTTTTACAGGGAAATCCACTTTCAACCAAGCTGACTAGTTTTTTTGCAGAACTACACATGCGTCTTAGCAATGCCACACAGGATGATGAAACTGAAACAGGGGAAGAACAGATGATGTCACATTCTGTACAGGCTTCAAGAAGAGCCTCAATCAGAAGTGCTGGCAGGTTAAAAAATAATTTTAATAAAATCCAACAAATCAGACATGCTTTAATGTTTAGAATTTTTCATAGTGCACATATTTCATGAAAGCAGTTTTATTCAGTAAAAAAAAACACAAAAGAAATTTGATTATTTTAAGCAAAGTTTTTAACTACACAGAATTATCAATACTGAAATATCTTTAGCAACAGCTCTTGGTTGCACATTACATGAAGCTGGAAATTTATATTTGTGCAGTCGGGCTTCATTAGCATCTTCTGGCAAAGTATCTTATCCCCAAGGCCCTGGTGGAATGACAGCGGTAAAAGCTGACCTTCATCATGGTGCTGGAGAAAATGTCCGTCCATTTTCACCCATGTTTACAAATATTTGTCAATCCATTGACCATGGAAATACAACGAGGTAAATTCATAAAAGCAGCACTGCATCATCAAACTTTACCACTGTAGAAAGTAAGGGCATGTTTGGTTTTTGTAGTGTTTGGAAACAGTTGTGTTGTCTGCATTGGATCTTGGAGTCTTGTCAAGTGGAAGCAAACTTTGATAACCAGTATCAACAGTAAGTACAATTTAACATGGTATAGTGGCTACTGTCTTACTTATACACCTACTGCACTATTTACCCACAAACAATCAACAACTATTCAAGCAAGTACAATACACTCTTGTGGCCTCCTAATATTAAGGCAGGTTGATAACTCTCTTATCATGCTTTTGTTGTATCTTAGTAGGGTGATGGTTCCACTATCCGAATGTTGGGACACAAGCAACCCTGGTGGCAGAACCAGAGATTCTAGGATTGTAAATCAGGATCGAAAGAACAATCACAAGTGGACTAAATTTGCTCGAGCCCAATCATACAAAGCTATACTAAGGTAATACTTGAAAATTTAAAACTTGTGTTCAATTTGTCAGTCTTATAAGTATGGATTTTTTTGAAACTTCTTAGGAGTCGATCAAGACGAAAGGTTTCGGCAATGCCATTCCAATCATCACTAAGAAAAAACTGGAGCCTGGCCAGTGACCTTGCTAGTTACCAAGGAGATCCATCGTCAAGAAGGTCATTTATTATATTTAACTATGTTTGTGAAATGCATTACAAGGCACAAACCATACTCACCTTATACTATTACTGATCAGTTAATAACCACAAACTGATAAATACATCACTATTGGCACCCTATGATGGTTATTATAAGTACAAAATGTATTTCAAAACTCAACTTCATTTTCTACCAGACCTCCATCTGCAAAAAATCGTCCACCCTCAGCTTTGAGTCATAATCGTGGTTCACAAAACAGTTTTGACATAGAGGGGACAGCTTATGACAACTATGAGCACATCAGAGGCATGACAAGACCAATGAGTGCAGGAGAGTCGTCAATCACCACAACAATTGCTGGAGGAACTGTGGTTGAGAGTGAATATGGTAAGGCAAACAACTCCAACCTTTGTAACTACGTTTTTTGTTACCATACAGAAATTATGTATTTCCAATGAATTTTTACAACATTTTGCCTACTACATATAAAAATGTAGATAATAAACATAACATGTCAAAATAAATTGCTGCTTGGTTTGCATCTTTCATATTTGAATGATTAATTTTTTGAATGATGATATTTTCCCCTTCGCTTTACCTCGGTTACAGCATGTTGTCATTTCATTTATTTTGTATCAAGAACTGTGACACAAATGTACCACAGAAGTTTTTGTTAACAAACAGGTGACGATGATACAGCAACCGATGGAGGACATTCTATTGACATTGAGAAAACAGTGGAGCAACATGAGGAAAGTTTGCTCGAGAAGGATTACCACGAACACCTCGTGAAACTTCTCTCAACAGTTAAAGAGAGTGTTGGCAGGGAAATGGATAGAAGGGAGAAGACAGCAGTTATTGTTGCAGAGGCAAACCAGAAACTACCAATGTCTGTTTATGAATGTAAGTGTAACAAAGTCATGTCTGTGAAGTGTGGACAAATGGGTCCATGTTTTATTTATTTTCATCAAGTAAATATTTGTTTATTTACATCCTTTCTAGGGTCCAAAAACAGTTACTTCAAAATTGGGAAAAAAGAAGTGAACATTTCCAAGATCGTTGTTCCAGCTGCAACCCCCACTGTCAAGTACTCAGAACCTCCACCACTACAGAAACATGTTTCAGGCACAAGAATTCGCCCACACACAGCTGCAGTTAGCAGAACTAGGTAAAATATTTTTGTGGCACATTTTGTGACTTACTACTGAGCTTACGATTGTTATTCATATTTCATACACAAAATGTCAAATTTTCGTACTTTTGTGTTTGGTTGCGAAAACTTTCCAGTAAGTTCTCTCACTGTTGCATGAAGGGATGTGAATACAAATGCTCCATCGAGCAGACCGGGAACAGCTACTGGTGTCAGAACAAAACCAACCCGCCCTATGAGTTCTCCAGCAAAGCTTGCCTCAAATTTTAACTTCAAGTTTTCAAGCGATGACAAGTCCAAGAAACTTGACCGCATCAAAGAGAGATTTGCTGATGTGAATGACACAAAGGCTTTGGAGCTGCACAACCAACTTACAGAACTGGACAAGTAAATTCCATATAAATAAAAATGTCGTAGGAAGTTTGAAGTGTTTTTTACAATTCTCACAAAAAATAAAAATGTACAATGTTTTCTCCATTTGTCTGTTTGTCGTGGAACAATTTTGTACAAGCATGGCAAAATAAGCAAATCGATGGTTTTAGATATTGGAAAGAAACATTATATTGGAAAGAATTTATGTTACTTTTTGACAAATAAATAAAACACTACAGTCTATCAGTCAAATAATGAAGTTTATATTGTTTTGTTGCAGATGCCGCAAACAGAGAATGGAAGTTAAGTTTGATACGCTGCGTGGCACCTGCAGTATGCATAGAGATTTCAAGGGCATGCGTGAAGCCGCACAAAACAAATTCCTTTGGCAGAAAATGAACAAAACTAAACGGTCAAGCATTGTAATATGCGAGTGGTAAGTGAAATATTTTATTTTGTGCAGTTTGGAATGCACAGATTTTAAGAGAGTAATATGAGGTGAATTTGTCTCTAAAACTGGTCAATATAATATATCTGTGGATTAACATTTTGTGCATTACTAAGTCATGAGAATTGGAAACAATTTCCTTTTTTTACACCCTTTAATCTGGTAAAGATTTAATTACAATTCTCAAATCATCCTTTTTTCAAAAAAAATTTGAAAAAATATAAAAAAGCAAACAAATTGGTTTAGCGTACCTTTTGTGAATCCAAAAACACTAAGACAAGTTAACAGTAAAATTTAATTGTTCAGGTACAACAATTTGGTGCACAACCTTCCGGACAACATTCATGATGATCCAACATGCTCGTACATTCTCCAAAAGTTGAGTATCTTTGGAATGAAGATGCTTCAGAACATGTACAGCATCACACCAGATGTCTTCCTCAGCTCATTAAAGATGCTCAGACCGTGGGAGCTCTGTTCCCCTGACGTCAGTGCGGCGATTGATTTTGTACGCGAGCATATTGTCAACATGCCCGCAGAAGAATTTGACGAGTGGAGAGCTACCAAGCTAACTATGAAAGAAGCAATTGTGGGGGTTGACCAAAAACAGGTGAAGAAAACCAATGCAGTTAAATGAGTGCCAAAAAATGATCAAATGCATTTTAAGATTTCACTGTAGTAGAAAATTTGTTCTGTCTATTTTGCAATGTGCAAGTTTTACCCCCAAACCTCACTTGTTCCTCCATCCATTAAAGCACTGATTTGTGCTCACATTTGAGTGTCAAGTTTACCTACACTTGTATACATTGTGAAGATTTGTGATAATATCTGTATTTTAGTAGTATTTTTAGTTTACCTATTTGTGAAATGTCCACAATATTACCTTAATCCATCCTGATATTTTGTACCATTTTATACTTACTTTTATTATGTAGTTGATCTTATTTGAGTTGTCTGTTGTGTGTGTTTCAAACATGTGCCAACATTTAGGACATTGCAGAAATTAAATTTTTTCATATTTTATTTGTAATCATGAAGTGCCATGTATAATTATGCATATTTTTTATTGGTAACAAAAGCCAAAATTAGCTCACTGTTTTTCGACATGTAAAAACTATGTTTACTACATTGTGTCAATTGTTTAAACTTTGCCAACCTCACATTATAAGTAGCTTGTAGCATTTCGCATGTGCATTGCTGGATGTTTTTTTTATATACAGACACTAATTGACACAAGCTTTTGTATGACCCCCTCTTTCAGGTGTGGTTAAAGTTTCAATATGCCAGAATAAAACGATAAGTGGCAAAGTGAATAAAAAACTATATTTTTTAAACTCTGTATACAGTATGTATTTAAACTCCATTTTACAAAACAAAGTTGTTTAAATATATTGTATTGGTTCCTGTTTTTCATTACAAGAAAATTTGCATTGACAGAAAGAATCTAAACTGTATTGATAGGATTATCTTAATTAAAATAGTAGGTGTCTGCACTTGAAGATCTTCGCTAGCGAAACTTACAAAGATTAGTGTTTTTTGCTTTGGTTAAGCATTCTCTTCATGTCACCAACATCAACTTACTGCATTTAAAACTTACTATTTCTGTTACAGACCATAAACCAAGAGCTTACATTAGTGGCAAAGGTTTTAACAGGAAAAAGTTGCTTGTTCGGGAGCCAGTCTCCTCAGTCTGTTTCTCAAAAAACAGTTTTAATGCAATTTACACTTCATCTTACCACGACACATCCCAAATTCTTTGTATACCAACATTAGCAATTTGCATTGGGGCTCTTCGCAATGTACTAATTTTTCTTCATCACTTGCCTGACACAAATAAGTTCAGAATCAAATAAAAACTGTTTATTAACAGCCTTTGAACAAACAAACAAAAATTCTTTTTCACAGAAATTGCATATATGTTTAAACAGGTTTGTGTCAGTATGGGTGCTTTACATGGGCAGCAGTTGAATTATACCTTATACTTGTATGATACCATAATATTGTCTAATAATGATCAATGCTGAATAAATATAATAGATGCACATGCCAGTTTACTGGTTCAAAGCAGTTGTTAAGGACTAGCGCTTTATGTGTGAGGTTCACAAGACTGTTTTTCATTGCAAGCCGGAATAGAGTTGAAAAGATAAGAAAGATAAGTTTTATTTTACTCTTGATCTGCTGTGATTTTATTTTATATATAGTGCTGCAAGCTAAAGCATAATTTCTAACAGTTTTTGAAAAAGAAATAGCTCGGCCAACAATATAGTTTTTATGATAGTTGTCATGTGACTGTACCTTATCAAACTTAAATTTCAGAAATAAAAGCTATGATACACATTAACCAAACCCTCCCAAGAAAAAAAATAAACAAAGTTTTGACAATGGATCATGAAATTATAAGCAGGTAACTGGAATATTAAGTTTCTCTGACAAAACAAAATTATTAAGGCACGTTATGAATACTTCTTTTAAGTTCTTTTACATGCCACAACTACTTGCTACAAATTTGACTTTTAGCCAATAAAGACCAACTCTATTATTCAAAAAGAGTATTTGGTAATTATGTTTGGAATTAAACACCATTCTACAAACAGCCAATGAGCAGTATACACAAAACATAATTAAAACATGGTAATAATGTTACTTAGTTTGAATAAAGACAAGGGGAATGTGGGCTTAATGTATATAAAACCAAGTACTTGGTACTTGAATGCAAGCTCTGATTTATAATCTGAAACAAATATAAAAAGTTTTACGAAAAACCGTTTGTCAGATTTAACGGTGAATTTCGTGACTGTAAGTTCAAAACGTGTCTGTAAATTTTGACTGCTGGACCCAACTTGAGTGAAAGTCCAGATACGATGTCAGTCCTTCGTAAAAGCAACAGAGCACGACCATCAATTTCCTCTTTTACGAACACTGAGGCCTGCTTGCTGAATCCAAGTCGCTCGAAATAGGCGGCAACTTCACCTGCAGTCCAGTGCACAAAGTTGTCATCATGGAACGTGTCATCAGTTAGTCCGTTTGCCAACCTACTTTCACAATTTGAACTGTCCATAGCTTCACTGTTTAAGGTTGTTTCATGAATTCCATTTAGCGCATCTGCGGACATATCTTTGGCCCCCTCTTGAATACCTAATATGCATAAGGTTTCTTACAGAGAATTGAGAAATACAAGACAGAAAAAGTTCAATAAGCTGTTGTGTTTATAGTAATTCTTGTGGATAAACTGAAAGCAAATAATTTGAATCTGAACAACCCATTTTTTGTAGATTTATCTTATCAGGGATGTTAACTGCATGATGCATGAAGTTATATAGACTTGGATTCATATTGAAAGTCATCTTTCAATTTTATGAGCAGACTGGGGGTTATTTATAAACAGCAGTATCAAATTTAATATCATTTTACCTACAAACATTTGCCATAAAAAGTAATTTTTATGTCTAACATACACAGTCAAAGAGTGAGGTTGGTATTTTTTTATCACTTCTAAAAAGGACCAAAAAACATATTATATTATCCAGAAAATACCTAATCATACCTGGAGAGAAACTTGTTGAAGTGGTTTCACTTAGACATGAAGCACACAGCCAGTTTCCCTCTGGCTTTACAGTTACTTCAGGATCATGACAGTTCATGTGATAAGCCTTGTCACATGCATCACAGAACAAGATACTGTCGCCCTCTTCAGCAGATGAACATACAGTACATGTCTTGCATTCAATGCACTGCCAAGCATAAGTGGATGCTTTGTGTGCCAAAGCCTTCGAATACCTCGAAAAACAATAAAAAACCCTTGAAAAGGGGTAGATTTTAGCTATACAGTTGTGAAGGAACCTTATTTAATTATGATATTCCTGTTTGACAGCAGTTTGTTACAATATATTTTAGAAACACATATATATATATGTATATATAATTCTAATATAAACATTAATATCTGAAAAATATTGACTAGTTGACTAAATGTTGAATAGTTTGTGCAAACTAAATGTTCGACAAAAAAAATCTTTAGTATATACAAGTGGTTAGTGAGCAGATATTTTTCTATTATATGCACAATTATCCCAAAAGCCGCATAACTTACTTCATGCAACTTGGGTGGGCTTTGGCAGAACAGTCAACACAGTATAACATTTTCTCATGCATTCCATCACGATTTCGGTCCTCCCCACCAAGACAGAAGTCACATATCAACCCATTTCTGATAGATAAACAAAAATGTTACAAATATAATTTGCTTTAGCAATATTTATGGTGCCTCATTTTTCATAAGATAGGCTACACATTGAACATTTAAAATTATAACAAAAGTAACTAAACTAAGTGAGAATCACCTTGATTCCTTTATTTGTTTGTTTTCTTCATTCTCTTCTGGGCCAGTCATTTGTGAAGTGTTAGTGACTTTGGGTTTTTTCGTGGAAGAGCTTGCGGACGTGCAGGAGAAAGTCGGTCTTTTTACAGCGCACTTTTTGCCGTACACCATTGGTTACCAGTTTTGTAAGTCTTACAAAAATTACGAGCGGCGCATCAACACAATTTAGAACAAACTGTTCTGATGAACACCACGTGGCCACTACATTTTTGTCAGAAAAACACAAATCTTCTATTTTGAGTTGGTGCAGTTGTAAAATTTTCGTCCACTTTGCGTGCTTAACATATAATGCCACTTGGTGAACTAGAGAGGTAAAACTATATTTTATGTACACTATTTTATGTCAAGGAGTGTTTCATGAATGTCATTGTAGCGTTGAGGAAAAAGGGAATCCCACCGAAAAAGCCACGTCGTCTTACGATATATCGTTTCCTCTGATAAGACCTCGGCCCAAAACTCTTTAAAATTTGTGTTGTGTCGTGTATGACCGCTGTGTTATTGGACCAAAATGTACCACGCCGCACAAACCGACATAACAACTTTTGAAAACTGAAAATAGGCTTTGACCACCACCAGGTTCATAACAACTTTTATTAAAATCTTCAATATATTTTGTATTTCATTTTAAGAGGTTTTCATTAAACTTGACAAAAGTTCTCAAACATCGACCGAAAACGTTTCTCCGACTTAAGCTTTTTCCGGTGCAACATTGCCCCCTTTACCCAATGGCAGAGCTGCTAAGCCGGCAACTAAGTACAATGCTCCTCCAACGATGCTAAGAATCCAAGAGATACCAGCCTTGGTTCCAACCATGTCGTTTGCCAGGTAATTGCCGACGATTTGGAAGTTGTACAGTATGGTAAAAGCAAGCGCAAGAACACCTAAAATGTACAACAATGAATGTACGTGCATGCGTGCAATTGGCGAATTAGGTAATTTTTTTTATTTTTTTATGTTCAGTTATTCTTTTGATTAGGGTCGAGTTTTCGTTTCTTATTTCGTTGATGACGCCAATACCCAATTTGTATTGCTAAATGTCGCAATGATCCAAGAAACGGGTTAATATGTGGCGCTCGACTGTATGTATAAAACCTGATCGGGATTCTTTTCTAAGATAAAATTGTTTCGAATTCCGATAAAACACACACATAAAATAGAAATCGTAAAAGTGCAATTTTAAAGTACAACCTGCGAGCGCGAAGAGGATGCAGATCAATATTCCGTTAAAAGGCATACCACGGGGTGCGGGTTTGACAACCATTACAAGCACCAATATTATAGGCACGAGGCTGATAGCTGTTGCTGCGATCAACACTCCTCCAAAGAAACCAACAGATCCCTTTGATGCAATAAAATCATATTTTTGTTTGTTAACGACCTGAACGCCATGAGTTAGTTTAATTCTAATAGTCTGATGCTGCATGGCATATATTAAACTCGCTTTATTAAAATTGCGTTAACGGAGGACAAGAATTCACCTATTTTGAGCAGTTTTGGCCGTAAACCAGCAACCACGTTTTGCCCTATATACTTAGAGTTGGACCACATACTATTCATGCCAAACTTATAGACTCCCTATACCGGGTAGAAGCTAATTTCTAGCCTACATGGTTTCGCTGTGTAATACATGCATAAATCACACCATACAATTCCTGATTTTATGCATGTATTAGATGTGGTCATGTTGCAGAATCATTGCATTATACCTTAACAGCTCTTGCCAGACCATCCGCGTTACAGTTTCGGGTCTTGTTCAAGATGGAATCCACCGACGGGACAGTTGGATTGGGATCAACGTAATCATCTTCACACACCTCCTCCCCTGACAAATAGAAGGAAAACGTTGGATCGCCACTTGTGTCGGTTTTTGGCTTTACCATTCGTGTTTATTTCAATGATGTCACGGAAAACACAAAATACGTATACAAGTTTTAGAGGGAGAATACTTGTATTTCTAAGCACGTACACCTTGGAAATCAGTGAGACAGACTATACAGGGTTTTACCTAAATCAAGAAGATTAACAAAGGTTTTTTCCGTCTACTGTGTTGGGTGGATTCGCTAGTTGAAAATATTACTTTTTTGTTTGTAAATTGCTTTGTAAGAAATGCCGTTCAATCATTCTGGTCCACACTTTACTCACAGAAAGCTGACTTGTAGACTGACCACCCTCCACAGGTCGTTTCCGCAGACATCTCAACCACACACATGCTGAAGAAGCCTCCCCACTGATTAAGTTCACCCATCGGGGCCATAGCTTTTCTAGATGCGTTTAGAGCCATCACCTGTCCCATTTGCATGCCCATTTCGGCCAGGGCACCGTCCAAGATTGCAAGTTGTGCGGTCATGCCCGCAATTGGATCGACTGCGACATGAAAAAAATTTTATTTTTGTTATTTTGAATGTCAATTTTCTTTTTTATTTTTGAGGTGGCAATGGTACATTAAAGCCAAACACATTGAACCAAAATTTGGTAAAAAAAGCACATTACGGCTTAGATTGGCGGTCATCTCGATTGCGAATGCATTAGGTAAGAAAAATCTCCAACTATCTCATACTGCCAAAATATACGGGGCCAAAATTACGGGATGCCCGCGGTACATGCGGTTTTTATTATACGCTGTTTTTATTTATCAAAACGGATCAAATGCCACACAAATTAAATTGGTTGTTGTCATTGTCAAGCATACATGCTCGAAAGTAGTAACGCAATCGGAATCTGTGGAACCTCTACCACTTACCTTGAGGGGCATCGGTTCCACCCTGAAAAAAATAAAAACGTAATAATTAGAAAAGAAAAGATTTCTGTACATATTTAATGACGAAGAGACATCGTGAAATCCGCTAATCACAGCCATCACATTTGTTTGCGACATACCATAGAATCTGTTGTTGGCACTACTGGTGCTTGAGTCCCTCCTGCAAATACACAAGGTTTGAGATATTACTCAAATGTTGCACTACAGATGATTAAAAAATGTTTCATTATCAAATTCACAAAATTGTTCCAGGTTTTGTAAAAAAAAATTCTGAACTAACCTTGCATTGCTATAAGCATGGCTTGCGCGTTGACCAACGCCAGGCGTTGCGTCATGAGTTGTATGTTCATAGTAACCATGTAATCGTATCCAGCCTGGTATGTAGCCCAGCCTGCAGTTAGTTGAGCACTGGTCAAATTGGTTCCAGCCAAAAGCTTCTTTTCAGCAATGTGAACTGACGCAGATCCAGGAATGAAAATCCAGTGGGGTGTTGCCAAACCAGCGGCCATTAGGGCCACACCGGCGACTCCAAGAACTAAGATCAAACATCCCAAAATACCAGGCTTTTCTGCGCTCGGCATGGTTTGTTAACAGAAATAGCTTTTCAGGACAAATCCAGTCTTTATTGCAAAGAATAAACTGAATTATTGTGTTGATTTCAACAATACACATCTTTTACGTCACAGAGCATGCATAAACTTTACAGTGACGACATACTTCGCTACTAATCCATACATATGATGGTAAAAATTAATAAAAAATAAAAAAACGTAGTTAAGGCCAAAAGTAATTTAACAAAACGAACTTTCTTTTGGAATTAATAAATTGCTACCACCAGTCATTTGTTAATCACCTGAATGCGCATCTCGACAAAAATTCTGTATTAGAAGCAAACTTTCGTATATGCATGTGCATAAATCTTTTATACACACAAATTCCCGATGTACAATTGAAGCATTTGTCGAATTGTCGGCACTTACATGTTGGATCCGGCAATAGGAAAAAAAGGATTTATCAAGAATTATAAACCGAATATTTCTTCATTGCAGTTTAAAACTCGAGAAAACAAACTCATTTGCCATCAGTGCTTTAAAGAAACATCAGTGCTTTGTTGCCAATCCTTCAATCTCATGTGGGTTAAAAAAAGGTCCCATGATAGACTATACGTCCGTTGGTCCTTAGGCCAATTGTGACAAAAGTAGCCTTTAAATACACGTGGAGTCTACATTGCGCACAAAAAAAAGGTAAAAACACAATGAGGGGAAACCAGTAATGTAATGTTCTTCAATCCATTTTTAAGTCAAGCATATAAAGCAGTTTACTTTTGAAGCAAGGAAGACACCGTCTGATCTTGAACTTGAGGCATAAAGTTATTTCGAATTTTTAGTGGACTTGGAATTTGGTCCCATCAGTACACATTGGGTGTACTCTTTTAGTCCCGCTAACAACAAATACACGAGTTGGCACATTGGAGGCGGATTCATGAGGAAAAGCGAACCGTTAGTGGGTAGTTTGTTTCTGTTATTGTTATGTAATTGCAAAAAACTGTTTTGTTGTGTAATTCAAAATGATTTCTATGAAAACCGCAAAAGGTTCCCCGCCTTTACAATTCGGCCTTGATCAGTTCACACTCCTCTCTCTATCTGCACTGTCATTTGTATGACGTCGTGTCGCGGGACGTTGCTCGATGTCGCGTTGTTGATGCATAGTGCGTGTGTTTTTCAACGTATTGATAAATTCTCGTGTACATGGTTGAACGTTACACTGTTTTTTAAAAATTGGTTTGACAATAGTCAATTTCTCGTAATAAATAATCATTAGTTACTGGCGACATTTTTCGACGCTGTTTTGAAAGCATCGTTTATGATTTGTGCCTGATGATGATGATGATAGGATATAGCAGCACTAAGGTTGACCAGAATAAAATTAAAGTTGTAAAATATTTACATATCCATGTTTTCATAGGATTGATTATATAGAGGATAGGTCTATTGTGATCTTCTGTTAACTGTGTGTATCGTAATCACCGTGGATGTTTGAAATGGATTATTGTTACTCATGACATGTGAACAATGCGGACCCCAGCAGCGAAGCTTTGCAAACAGTGCTTATTTTCTACAAAAGCAACAGCAAATACCAACCAGCTTCAAGTGCAGTACTTTCCTAAAGCTCCGAAGGCGAGTGCAAGGGACATTTCTAACATTCAGGACTTCATATGGAAGTGCAATAACATGTTAGTATTGTCCGGTGCTGGCTTGTCCACAGAGTCAGGTGTTCCAGATTATCGATCCAAAGATGTTGGCCTCTATGATCGCACCGATCACAAACCTATGCAACATAATGAGTTTGTTAAGAGCAGTACGAGCCGGAAAAAATATTGGGCAAGAAACTACATGGGCTGGAACAGGTTTACATCCATAAAGCCAAATGCTGCCCATTTCAAACTTAGTCAGTTAGAGAACGATGGCAAGCTTAGTTGGCATGTTACACAAAATGTTGACACCCTTTGTGCTAAGTCTGGTTCGAAGAACCTCACAGAGCTACATGGCTCAATGCAGCGTGTTGTTTGCATGAACTGTAAGGCAATATCCCAAAGAGAAGAGCTACAGAAAAGATTTGAAGAACTCAATAGGCACTGGTCAGCTGAGGTGTTGGGTTACGGACCTGATGCTGATGTGTTTTTAAAAGACGAAGATGTTGTTGATTTTATTGTACCACCATGCTTAAAATGTGGTGGTGTTTTAAAGCCAGATGTTGTGTTTTTTGGAGACAATGTTCCCGGACATGTGGTTGAGTTTGTGTATAAAAAGGTTGAAGAAAGTGATGGTATGTTGGTGGTTGGGACTTCACTTCATGTTTGGTCTGGTTTTCGCTTTGTGCAAAGAGCTTCAAAGTGTGACATTCCAATAGCCGCAATAAATGTTGGGCCAACTAGAGCCAATGACTTGTTGTCAATTAAGGTCAATGCTCTGTGCACACAAGTACTACAGCATATTTCTTGACTTTTGTTTATAAGTTTTAAGTATGTAAAAAGAAAAGAATATCTGTATTTTTTTGATGATAGGCTTATTCAAAGGTTTTTATTGTCTATGTTGTCTGTAACTTTTTAACACTGTGCTATTTGTTGTCTGTCGCTATAAGGTTAGGCATGGTGGATAGAGGAATATAGTTAGATTTCTTGTAATATAACTAACAGCATGGAGGAGCCAACGACTGCGAACAACAATAACTGTGTCACTGTTGAAGTGCCCAAGCTTGAGAATGACACAATACCTGAAGTTAAAGTGACACAAGTAAGTCTTTGGGAGCAGAATAACATTTTATAATTGTTAAGTTGCTTGTTTATTAACATCATTGTATATGGTTTGTTGATTGTTTAAGGTTACAAAGTTAAAGGAAGAGGAAACTGAAATTGTTGTTAGCAGCGGTGGTGAAGATGAGGAGGTTCGTGGTTGGTTGTTTTGTAAAAGAAATTTCTAAGCATATCCATGAGAGATAAAAGCTTAACACAAGCTAAATTTATCCTTATTTTACCATGAGAGCTTGGCAAAACATGGGACAAATTGGGTTCATGCACAGTTTTTTTTTGAGCTTTTTATTGCTATTTTCAATAAATGGGTGATCATTTAATTTTGTGTGCTTTTACAGCAGTCATTATAGTCTATTTGTTCAATTTTGTCTTGCACGCATCAGCTGTATGACTAGGGGAAATGATAAAATTGTGATGCACCTTGCGTCAATTCTGATAAACACGTAACATTTCCTTTAAGTGTACAAAATTTTTTTATAGTAAACCTTGAAACAAGTTATCCCCTTTTGTAAAACTTGCTTGTCACATAATCCAATCTCAGTCTTAATGGAATTTTTGTGTTGTTTTTATGGAACTAACAGCTTGAAATTTATTAAAAGGCAAAAGACTTTCATGAAGTGTTAAAGGAAGATCCTACTTGGGTGCCCCCACCTGTGGAACTTGAAACCAAAATGAGAGAGCTTTTGGAACACTACTTTTCGGATGACAACCTAATAAAAGTAAACATTTATTTTTATATACTTACTACTATTGCAAAATGTGTTGTAATTGTTTGTTTATATTGCCCCATGCAAAACCATATTGAATTAATTTGATGCAAGTCCGTATTGAATTTAATTTGATGCAAGTCCATATTGAATTAATTTGATGCAAGTCCATATTGAATTAATTTGATGCAAGTCCATATTGAATTTATTTGACTGTAGATTAGAATAGTTTCTTTGCCATCTTTTTAGTACAATCAGTGTGCAACTATTATTACATTGACGTAGGGATGGGCAATCCTCCGGATTCGCTATTCTGAATTGCATAACGACAACAATGATGACACCCAACATTGCTTTTATTTCTCAGGATAAGTTTTTACTCAAACATGTCAAGCGAAATCGACTTGGTTATGTCTCAGTAAAACTGCTGACAAGTTTCAAGAAACTAAAGAACCTTTCAAGGTCTGATTGGAGAATTACTGCATATTGTATCGTAAAATCTCAAGTACTGGAGTTAAATAGACCGGTGAGTGAGTATGCAGCATTAGGTTTTGATATGCCTAAAAAGAGGGCAGTTTTTTCTCAGGTTTTTTCTGCTTGGTAATATTATTAGGCAATCGACCTTTCATGTGCATGCTCAAAATCAACTTGTATTTAGTTCTGCAACTATGCACGGGGATAAGTCAGACATTTTGGTTTGACAAAACAAAATGTGCCTTGTTGCAAATATATAAGTCTTTATTTTGCACAGGGCACAAAGGTTCGCAGAAAAGAACCACTACCAGAAATAGACCTTCCAACCACCTCAATTAAAACCCTATTGTACAAACTACCCGAAGGAAGTGATGAGCCAACTATAGATGGAGTAAGTTTTAAAGATAATTTCTACCTCTAGTCTTCCACGGTAGTCTGGTCAATTAAAGTGTTGTCATGACAAACTTTTGTGGTAATTACAGGTTTAATTACAGATCACTGACTCAGCTTGTTTCAGTGGAAGTCCATATTAACCTGATTAGGGGCATTTGTAATAAGTTTGGCCATGTTGGTCCTAAAAAATTGTGTGTTGTGATTGTAACATTTATGTAATATGTTGCACTATGTCATCCTGGAATCACACATCAGTCTCTCAAATTGGTTATTTTGTTTGTCGTCCATGTGTGATAGTTATATAATGGAAACATAGAAGTGTCAAAACACCTTGCATTGCCTGACCTATTTTCAAACCAATCTAACACCTTTGATAATCTTTAACCATCTTCATTGATGTTGGTACAGGTGTCAGAACAGTTCAAAACATTTGGTGAACTTACGACAGTCAGGATTATTCGACCGGGCAAAGAGGTGCCAGCTGATCTTCGAAACCACACAACCAAACACCCTGAACTTGGAACACTTACTTGTGTTGTAATCGAGTTTGAAAGCACTGACTCTGCCCAGGTACTATGGCGTTGAAACCACATAATTTTTTTGTGGAAAGCTGGTATGGGTTATAGGCATTCATGGTGCAGAAAATGCATAACAGTTTCATTTAGTCAATGCAGAATGCTATCCAGAGGCGACATGATGAGAAAAATAATCAAATAATAAAGTATTAATCAAACAAATGACCATGATGTCAAATATAATATTTTGAGTTAATATTTTCATTGTCATGTTTAAACCGTTTTTTTTTTTTTTTTGCAGAATGCGTACAAAACTTTGTCGAAACAAGCAAGGGAGGACAACAAACCGGAAATGTACAGTTTGCTAGGATCTGGTAGAAATCCCAGAAAGCAAGCTGGTAATAGAGCAGGAAAACAACGTGATTTGTTGGGTTACGAAAGCTCGGAGGATTCTTGTGTCAGGTAACCGCTCTTCAAAATTACCATAAGCGGCACATGAAAATGTGTTTAGAATTTATGGATTACAATGATGTTTTTTTGGTTTTATTTTTGTCTGAAACTAAATGTATGTTGGAATTCTGGTTTGTTCAAACAAAACAGTGAAATAGAAACCGATGGCATTCCAAAAAATCAATATATTTGTTCCCTTGCTTTTTTTAGATGTTCGTTAAAACACAGCCTTTTTACCCGTGTATTAATGACTTCAACAAACCAAAACAATGTTAACAAACTTATTTTTTAGTTCTAGAGAAAACAGTCCACTGATGTCGCGCAAGTTTGTTAATGGACGAGGTGGTCTGAAGGGGAGGTGCAGTACCTCGCCACTGGTTAGCCCTCAAGGCAGCAGAGACACAAGCCCAGACAGAAACTATGGTAACTACTGCTTCGATTTTGTCAATTTTTTACTTTTTGTGGATAAATTTAACGACTTCATCCCTTGGGGGTGTAAAGTTATAAATTAGTGACAATGTTACTTCTGTTTTAGCCTCAAAAAGTCCACGGAACAGTCCTAAAATGCAAAGGAAAAACAAGAATGGTTCCACACAGAGCACACCATCAGGTATGTGCCATTATTGGTGACCACTAATTTCCCAACTTGCGAACCACTACTTTTAGTGCAGTTTAGTCCTTTGTATACACGCTGCTTTCACAGTTGCACTTAGTTTACTGTTTATAAATTAGAAAAACATGATTTCTGCATTTTTTAATAACAATTTCAATTGCAACATGTTACCAGTTATGATCTTTTTTCAGGCAGTCCTTGGTATCCAAGAAGGGGTAGTGCTGATAACACACCAGATGCAAGTCCTCGAGGTAGTCCGGCTAGCAACCGGAAGCAACAAATGAAACACAACAACCACCAGAAGACAACTTCTCCTCTTGCTATTAACAACAACTCGTTGGTAAGCAGTTTAATGTTATTTTATAAAAATGAAAGCTTCATGTAAATGGGAATATGTTACTGCAATAGTATTACATAGTTATTGTGTTGCTAAATACTTTAGAAGAACACATGTACTTAAACATTGGTATCGAAGGTAACTGTGTATATTCCTATGTGTCAACTATATATGGATATGAACTTGGTCAAAATCATTCTATCATAAGGGCATATGCGTGCGTGACAGACTCATAAAATCCATCAATTGTGTGTATTTGTTAAAGCCAAGCCGAACCCTAGCTCGAGAGAGAATATGGAAAGGCATTGGACCCAAGATTACGTCGGTAAAACGCTTGTAGGCCGCTTATATCGCTTTCTAATACCCGTAATACGGTGGTAGTTCAACTCAAGTGCGTTACGACCAGGCTCCAGCCAAGTACCTTGTGTTGATTTATAACAACACCGTTATCACGTAGGCGATTTCAGCTTTTGCTGTTTTAAGTTGTTGAGTTTGCTTTGCTTGTTTACTTTTGCCACTGTTAATATTGAAAATTAACCAATTTGAACCAAACTTACGACCATAATTTTAGGCTAACTGTGTGTTACGAGTAGGACAATAACACAAAGGGATTCTGCGTGGTTTTACACATGGCAAGAACACAATAAATTTCGGTCACGTTTCCTCAAGGAAACCCAATTAGAAATCCCCTATTTGTCATTGCGGAAGCAATGGACCTACATGAGACAATATTACATCATCGTTGCGAGGCAGATACACGAAGCGAGAATGACGTGACATTATTTAAGACCAAAAACCCCAACGCGATAAATTCTGTCGGATTTAAATACGTGCCAAGTGCACAAACCGTTGCCCTTCAGTTCGTTTTACACAAACGTGAATTGACGTGAATGTAAGTTCATGTAGTATTTGTGACTGTGGCGTCATGTACATAAGTTTGTTTGCAATTGCTTTGGTTGCGCGCAATTTTCTTCATTTAGCTTCTGAAACCAAGCATTTAGTTGAAAGTGTAGAATTTGTAGTTGCATTTCATTGCCAGGCTAATTATTAACCTCAGCGGATATCTGATTTTCCCTAACGGATATATCATTTGCGTTTAAAGTTATGATACATTGAAGTACTGAAGATGGTAATATTAGCATTTTGTGCGTTCACAGTGTGTGTCCACATGGCCTTAAATGGACCACAAATGACCTTTAACCCAGTGTTGTGTTTTTCAGCTCAGTCCTAGCGAGTCTGTCTCTGGAGGAAGCACGCCCACTGGTGGTTCAAGTCCCTGGTTACAAAGGAGAAGACAATTCGTCGCTTCGCAAGGTAATTTCGTTGGGTAAAATATATTTGTCGTAAGGAAACAAGCCAGTGGTCTTGGTGACACTCGAAAAATCATTTTACGTGCCCGGAAAGGTAGCGTAATTTGTTGTTGGAGGAATTGTTTCTACTGTGCTGAAAAACTATCTTTACAACTTAGATATATAAACCGCGGTTGGGACTTGGCCGGGATCAGCCAATAAGCTCTTCTCTTGACAAAGCTGTATCACGTGATTGTAGTGTGTTGTTATGATTGGTGGTCGTTACTTCGCATCATGGGTTCCAGTATATCCGCCTATAAAGCTACTATTATTTGCCTGTTAAGTATGGCAGGATGTTGGACCATGGAAAACAGGACAAGCTGTATCCGAAACTCGTGACTTGGGTCAGGTTTCTGATGACAAAATAAAGCCGTCCTCTGTTGCCCGTTGCCCTCTTAAAGCTTTATGTGGCCGATGCGTGGAAGCAACTAACCTGGTGTTCTTAATGGTAGACCACAGCAGCTGTAGCGTATGCCACATAGCCTACGCTTTCGACCTCCGCTGTAGCGTATGTTAAAAAACAATAATCCCCAGTTCAACTGTTGTTAAATCCTTATATTCAAATATGCGAATCGGATTTTAATATCCCAAGATTTGAATCACATGGTTTCGAATATTGTGTTATATTTGTTTATCCCTTAATCTGAAAAATGTGTCGCGTGTTGAATAATAATGAGATCCTCGACTGTACGTGTCGGTGACGTATTTTACGTGTATTGCTTCGGCGATGACAACCAAAGGCGTTACACAACACTCCTCTGTCTTACAAAAACAAGAGCGCGGCCTGTTCTCTTCAGCATGCTTTCGGGGCAGGTTGGGTTCTTAGCAAGCGACCTGAGTTTCTTTTTATCGCCAGGTCATCCGTATCGGTAAACGTGCTAACCGAGGCGATTAAGGTGACCCCAAGCTCAACCAGCCAACGTCAATCAAGCGTGATGGTTTTACGCACGATTACGTCATGTGACCTGGCTTGCGGGCGGGGGAGGTCTTGACACGGTGATACTAATTATTTGCGACATCCTCAAGCTGTTTGACGCGCGTGTTAAAATGTCACGTTTGTCGTTTAATGGTTTTACTGCTGACTAGGTTGCAAAATGTATTCTGCAGAATGGCCCGTGATTAAAGTTGTAAAAGTTAGAGTCAAAGTAATGCTGAAAATAGAGGTTTGTGTAAATGAATGTGCAAAAAACAAATAACCTTTCGCTCACATGTGTGAGAATAAGTTATCGTTTTTTTCATTACTTCTTTTATTTGGTGACGTTTTTTCTGTGTTTATGTGCCTCAACTGTGTCCACATTGCTTAACTTACATTTCTACCTCCTGATGAAGGCTGTTGCATAACAGTCGAAACGTTGAGAAACGTATAACAAAAAGTTTGCCAGAAGGGCAGTATTCAGCAATAAATCCAGGGGAGAATCATGCCCATAATTTTTCACAAAGTCAAAGTCAAACTTTGTGAAAAATTTCACGAAAGGTTTAGATCTGACAGGGTTGACAGTAGTGCTACTTCTTATGGGCATGATTCTCCCCTGGATGCCACTTAATTATTTAATAAGACATTTTTTGGGCCAAGCATAAACGCGACGTTTATAATGAGATAAATTTCATTGACTTCTAGTCAAATTCGTGTGCAATTTTTCATTTTGCATCAACTTTCTAACGAACAACAACATCTATGTGTATGTTGCTCGTTTCTAGGTAATTCACCGGTCACCACACCAGGATCGAGCCCTCTAATGGGCAGAAAATTTCAAGACGGCGTGCCGCTGGGTGTCACTCGTCTGCCGCGCGGGCCCCCAAACAACAACGCGAAAGGCTTTCAGGCGGCCTGGAAACGCAAACTAAAAACAGATGTCTTGATCGACAAACTCCAGCAGGACGTAAACAATGAAATGACCATAGTTAACTAACTAATGAAATGCTGGTGTATTGTTGGGAGTGCGAGTGATGACTGGCTTGCTTCTGTCGCCATCTTCTTATGTGTGATCATATGTTATTTTGTATTTATTGGACAGATGTTCCATTGGTTTAAAAAATGCATTCGATCTTTAATGCGCTTAACTGTCGTCAAACGCTGGCCCATAAATTGGTTCCTCTTGAAAGGTTTTGTAATCATTTCGTTAGCATCAACATACAGTATATCGACGGTGATTGAGAAAACTTTTACAAATTATGTTGCTGTTGAACTTCTCCATGTTTTAGGCTTGAAATGGAACTAATATCCAATTTAAATCGATGCACTTTCAGCTTTTCAAATCGTGTTGCTACAAGATTCGTACCAAGTACATTTCCTTGTGCTTGGCAGCCCCGTCATATCATTAGACGGAGTGCAATAATACGTAGATAACAAGAACCAATCAGACCTGTTCATTTTCCCCAGTTGCCTCTTCCGCTGGTACTCCCATTTTCCTATTGGACTTTTTTGAACGTTTCATTTCTATCGCGCCTTCGTTGCACACTAACAGCGGTTTGCGGGTGGTGTTGCGTCAATTTCATTGTGTCCGGATTTGTTTTGTTGCACGCTGCCAAGTCGCGAATTTGCATAACATTCCACTCCGTTGTTTTACTGAAACTAGCTGATTTAGTCGCGCGATTCAGTATTTTTTTTCACAAAATAGTGAACGGACAAGAATCAAAAAGTGGTCTGTGTATGTAAGAGCGTCTACAAAATCGCCAACAATTTTATTTTTCCATTGTTACGTAGTGTGCTTTGGATTTTATTTTAATTACAGTATGTGGATTTGTTGTGGCAAATCATTTTTGGTTGGGGTGTCGTTTTGCAACTTGCTGCGTGTTTTGCGAAATAAAAAAAAACACGACCAAACGATCAATTCTGCACGGCCTGGGCCATTTTGAAGAACGTCCTTCTTGTATCCTGGTAAAACAACATCAGTGGGTCAACTTTGTGTTTATCCTTGGCCCCAATGTCTTTGCAAAAGTTGGCGTCTTTGTCCAATGACCAGTCGTCTTGAGAAGCGATGTAGGCGGTAGAAACGTGGGAGAATTTCGAGCGGATTTCGGCCTGTACGATTCGGGCAAGTTGCTGCAGAATGCTGATGCAGTCTTTCGTCAGCGGTGGAAAGGCTCTTGTGAAGGTAGGGAAGGTGGCTATGGCTCGTGAAAAAAACAAGCACTGACTGTTGGATGGAACAACTAAAAACAAAATAAAATTAAGACTACTAACTTTTGGCTTAAAACTTTAATCAATATTGACAATACACTCTCACAGTAGCGAAATACCCAACTGTTTTTCTCCTAATTAGTGAATGGTTTATCGTAAATTCATTAATTTCTTTTCTAATTAAAGATTTTAATATATATACTTTTGTCAAATAATGTTTAGGAGTGTATCCAGAATAACAAAAAGTAGGGTTGAAATGCATAGGAAGAATTCATTCAAATGTTCAGGGTATTCAAAATAAAAAAAGTCTGACTGCAGATTAAAAACATACATACCAGTAACAAATGTTGAAATAGCATTGATGCAGAGTTTAGCGACAGCCAATGACTTGGGCAGAGGATATTGCAAGGAAATATGAGCAGCCAGTTCAAAAGCAAACAGATGTTGTGATCGGTTGGTCTGCTGGAGCATTTCTGGAATGAAGTCCAAGCAAATGTGCATGGATGGCACACCAGCCACTAAAACTGGTATCATTTCACTTCCATACCCCTACAAAAAGAAGGCATACACCTTACTGTTGAAATAACCCATTACATAATTCAACTTGAACTGGGTATATAAGGCAGATTTTCTGCAATCGCAACACATGGAAATGCTCACCTGAAAGTGAACTAGTTTGGCAACATTGGGGTTTGCAATGAACATTTGATGGAGTTGAGAACAAATAAGACATTGCACTTCCCGCTGACTTGTCAAAAGATTCAACTTTCCTTTTGAATTGTTCTCTTCTTGAATCATACAAACCTCAATAAGTAGTTGCACTGCAGCACTGTTTTGAGCAGCGTTTAATGCAACGTGCAATTCTTCTTTTTCGTTCTCAGCCACTGGGGCGAAGCCTAAAGGACTTGAACTCCTCGCAGTTGCCTTGGAATCAAGGGTTGGATTCGACTTCAGCAGTGTCGTTGCCTGGGATCGTGATGCTGACAGACAGGCTGATAATATACGAAGTATGATTGGAAGCAAATCTGGGCACTTCAACATCCGGCTGTCAACATTTAGTGGCAAAAGTGGATCGTTTACCAACTCCTCAAAAGTAATGGCGGACTGTGATTTCGACTTATGTTTGATATTAACAGTTTGAAGTGATGAAACTGTCATTATCCACATTTTCAGTGGTATTACTGAATTCAGTTTAAACCAAAGCTTTTGTGCTTCCTGCCTGACCCTTCTAGACACTTTGTCATTCAGCAAATGAGGCAAACCTTGTGCAAAGCTTTCAGAGAAAGATATTATGGCATCACAAGGTACTCTGGGATGTGTCAAAGTTTTCAGGTGCATTAATGCTGGAGCTGGATTGACAGACGCCCTTTCCAAACCTTGTAGGAATTGGAGGCTGGTGAAGTTCATTTTTGATCCAGACACACCCATATCAGTGCGCCTTGAAAGAGACTGCATAGAGGTTGTCAAAAAATCCAGATCCTGCATCCAATCATCAACCATGCACAAGTATGGCAAATGTGTGATCAACAATCCAAGTAAAGCAGGGTAAAGTCCCTGTGAGCATTTGGGTTGTCTTTGCGATTTATAGAGGAGCAATTTAACTGGAATCTGATTGATTAAAGTTGACGAATATTGAGTCGGTCGGTTTTGAATCATTGCAAGGGTTTTCATATTGTTAAGTATTGCATCCTCATACTGCAGAACGTAATACAACATTAGAAGCTTTGAAGTCAAAGAACTAGACATTTCTGGGACTGCTTTTGTTTGATCTCCCACTTTGCCGCCGCAAGGTCTTATTCCGAACACGGAAAGAACCTGGTCTTCTGTAAATGGTTCATTGAGAATGCCATCCTGTTTAATGTGATGTCCTTTAGACAGGGGGGTTACTATGGTAACAACAAACTGTTGGATTAATGGTTGGAGCTGTGGGTGAAGAGGGCTCGATGCTGAACAAATTTGCTTGTAAATCCAGTCTTTCACAGAGATCCTGCCTAAGGAAAATGCCCTAGTTTTCAAAAGCTGGTATACACAATGTACTGGTAGGTAACCCGTCATGGAGTCATTCAGATTTTTCGTAACTGGCACTTGGGTAGCGTGGGCAGCTACCACGTGGGTAGGAAACACCTCTTCAGTAAAAATATGCTTCAGTTTGTTCAAAGATGCTGAGCTTACTTTCATCCTCATACCAAGTGTGGAACAAGCCAACCGTACAGCAGCTGCTCTGCGATCATCATGAAGGTGTATAGCAGTGAGAAGCAACTGCTCTGCGAATGAACAGCCTTCGGGCCCAACATTTTCCATTTCCGAGGAATGACTTGCCAACCACTTGATCCACCTCACAACATGACCTTCATGTTCCTCTGTCACCAGCAATGGACATGCTAATAACATTCCAAGAGCAATTGACACAAACCGAATACCCAAGGCAGTCATGGGGGGAAAGCAAGTAATTAGTTGTAGAATAAGCTTGGATTCCTCTGGCAAAAACTTAACACTAGCAATGGCTTTTAGTGCACAATAAAGCCTCAAAATTGCAGATGCCCTTAAACAGTTTTCTTCCAATAGCAGATGCATTTTTTCTGCTCCAGGTTGGCTGCCACCCAATTCTAAAGAGTCGGGGGTTTGATTTTCTACTGAAACTTCGGCCTTTTTGACAATGCTTCTTAATTCTTCAACCAATTCCTGCCTCAGAATGCAATCCTTTGAGTCTTTGTTTTGTCTTAGGTGTGTAGCGAACCACAATCTCACCTTCACATCATTTCCAAGCAACAGACCACTCACAAACGCCACCAAGCCACTAACAGATTGAGTCTTTTCTCTGTTTTGTTTGGTCAGTAGTTCATGTTGAAGTGTAAGCTTCACAGCAAGCTCGGGCAATTTGCAGTTGTGCACACATAAATGTCTGATGGTCAGCACATGGTCTGGATTCATAGTACACAAAGTTTGCAGAGCTTGGCATCTTCGTTGTTCATGAATACCAAGTATTTTTCTATCATTATCAATTTGGAGTAGGGAGCGACACACACTCACAAAAGATTCTGAATTATTAGCCACTAGTTTGCACATCACTTCTATCCCCTTGTTAAAATGTAAAAGAGCTTCACACACTGTAGGAAGGTATAGCAGTTTGGGAAGTTCAGCACATAGAATGCAAAGCACGTCTGACACATCTTCAAAGTAGGCAGGACATGAAAATAGCTCAGAGTCAGCAACTGGATGTGAGGTAGCTGTTGTGGCCGGATCTTGAGATTCAATCTGCATTACTGAAGACAATAATTCAGAAAGCAATATTCGAAATCGCCTAGCGGGCTCACTTCGTTCAAATTCCAACATCAGTCCTTGCTGTTTAATTCCAGATATCAAGATGCTGTCGCCAGATGCTCCTACACCCATCTTTGATCGCAATTGTTGTTCTTTTCGGGCATCCTCTTCTAATGCATGGAAGTCCACTGAGAGCAAAGCTATAATATCATTAACAGCACTTAGACCAGATAGAAGTTGTAACAACAACTTTCTTTTTTCTTGCCACTGTGTGCTGGTATCAAGTGATGTACACAAGGACATCCTTACAAGAGAAGGAAGCAACGGTCTAACTTTGTGTGCTGGAAGCTGGAGTAAGCCATGAATGTCCAGTTTATTCATTAATTTGAAAACGTTTGGGTCGATTGTAAACGTCATGGTCGACGCTCGAGCAGATTACATGCAACAGTATTGTCTGTGTACGAATACCTGCAGCAAAATATACGACAGTAAACCTAGATTGGAAAGTTTGTTGCTTTGCGCGGAGGATTTTGTTCGGCGATCTTTAATTGCGCGGACGATCGCAACGTTTTTTCGTATGTTAATGCATTAACTAATTAATATTGCGCGGATTATCGGTAAACTTTCGCAAATGCGCACGATATTTTTTCTAATCTGGCAGTAAACGAATGGAAGAAGATGACACTTGACACATACGCGAAATATCTACGTGTTATCTAAATCCAACACATTGCACAACAGAAATTTTATTCATACAGCTTGATGGTGAACATTAATTGCCTAACAAACAGATAGCAAAACATTGCAATAGCTTACTGCCAATACTAAATGTTAACGTTTGTATGTTTTCCTTAGCCCAGCACACGAATTCCAGCGATGTGACCAGTCATGCGTTGCAACCGCTTAAGGTTAATCACTCAACCGAAGAAAAGATATATCATGCTAGTACACTTTTTTCAAATGCTGATTGAAATGCAATTTCGCATACCTTTTTTAAAAAGTTTTATTGTTTGAAAAATGCAAAGGGCTTGTTTAGGATTGTTATTGCTATGAAATTAAAAAATCAATTAAACTTTGACTATTCATAACAGCAATAATTACTCTTGCAACAAATTTAACTCTTTAGGACTTAAAGTGCTAAACTGCTTAGTGCTGCTGGTCTCTTTCGTGCTGCAACCGAAGTATATTTCCTGCTAGATTTCCATAACTACCATTTTGATTACAGTTGAGAAACCGACTCCGACTTTCAACAACCTTCTCTCATCCGACCTTTACCTGGGGCCTCGCTTGTTTTTCGAGTTCTCTTGAATTGTCTACGCAACAAATCATAAAGTTTTGGAATGTTAGCATCTTCAATTGATTGCAGTGGACTGCTTTCGTTGCGGAATTGCTTCGTATTCCCAGATGGGAGTAGTTGTGGACAGAAATAACCACAGATTTGTTGTTTAAAACTGTTTTTTCAATCCCTAAAACGTGCTTAAAATTACACTGTGTTATCAGTGACAGAACTACTAAGCAAAAGTTGCATGAATGCAGTGCAATGTCATATATAAAGCGAATAAACGGGTAGAAACATTCAGAATTCTCTCTTAACAGACAGGGCCTGTAAGTTACCTTCAGCTTTGATATGCCTAAGTCAGGTGTTGTAAATATATAAAAATTTAAAACACCATGACCTGGAAAATGAGGTAACAATGCAAAACAAGAAATTGCTGCAAGTTATGTTGCCTGATTGCAGGCAAATCATCAAACAATGTTCTCCATGCTTAATTGTTCCAATTGCTGTAGGTCCTTGTTTAAGACTTTTGTAGTTTATCTTGTGTATGTTCATTGTCTTACAAGGTTTTATTTGATACATTGTTTGTTGATGTATTTAGAACACTTTGAAAAGTTGTACCCTCTAAATTATTTTTATTTCTGGTTGCAGGTTAGAGTTTTTAGTGAGTTGTTGATTAAATTTGCACCGACAAAGTGAAGGTTTGCCTTGTACTGGCCTTTGGCCACAGCACAGGCAAGGGGTTAAATTTAAAGCATACAGAACTGCCTTGATGGTCAATCAAACGTAGGGCTGCCAGATGGCCATTGAGTTGAAGGAGGGAGAATATGCCCTTCAACAAAACAATGCCAAAAAAACTGTTCTGCAGTTCAAACTGACCGATTCCGCCCTTAGAGCCATCGAAGAATACCAAGAGAGGGTAAGTACAACAACATTATTGTCACAATAGCAGGTCTCATATTTGTTAAAAAAGATATCACCAAATCAAATGGTTAAACAAAAATTAACATGCAATATATTGTTAGTTTACAACAATGTTGTTACTATAAACAGTTGTAAACAAAACGTTAATTTAGCATTAATTGTCTTTTATGTACTTGGCAGGGTGAACGCAATGGAAAACCCAACATACAATTTGATGGAAACCAAGGGGTTAGTAGTGTATTAGTTGCTCTCTAAAATAATGTCATCAGGATGCAGTATGTTTCTTTTGCTGGAAATTAAGAGTCAATTTTGTCTGCTTTGAATGTGTGTTTAATCCCTACCAACAACTAGACAAACATGCATTCATTTCTGCTTCCTGGCACTTTTCCATATGCTCGCTGGATGCTCATAGCCACATTTATATAACATTTCCTGAGCCATAAATAGTGGGTGGAAATGTTCCATGATTTAATGTGACACTACTTTGTAACTATTTCAACATGAATGAGTCTTTTCTGGTTCTAGCACAGCTACAAAATCTGCACTAACATGAACTGTGTTAGTATTTTTATTGGTAAAGTGTCAATGATCATGTTAAGTTGTTTTTGAAACATAGTGCATAGATATTCTTTGCTGTAAATCAACATGATGTGGAAGCAAATGTCAAAACTACCTCAAAATTCAATTTCTATTATAATATGTATCCTTAGGTTCATACAAAACCAAGCGTATGTTTTTTTCTTCACAGAGGATTCAAATACCAGGGCCCAGTGAAGGGGAAACACAAAACTTCACCTTCCTATTCGCCTCCTTGAGTCAATCGGTCGCCATAGATTGCCTGCAGCAGTCAAAGACACGGTAAGTTGACCTCGAAGGCACCTATCACCAAATCTACCTATTTAAAATCGACACAATGCCGTCTCCCCACTTCGTTGTAAATCGCTCGTTTGTCTCTGGTTTCGTCCACTTGTCCGTCAATTAACATATCAAAGTTGATTTGCGGTTTGGGTTGCGGATAACTTTTATGCCAAAATGTAGCGTATATTTTCCCAAACAATCTCATTAATGGGCATTTTTTACCTTGCCGCAATTTTTCCCCTTCCGTCGTTCAAAAGAACTTTAACTTGAGAGTGCCCAAGAGGAGACACAAAATCGGTGCTTGGGCGACTACGTGATGAGACACCGCGGGCTCTGGGTGCCGACGCCCTGCGGTTTGGGCATATGGACTGGGAAATGTGTAGGGATATTGATTGATCAACCATGGCGGCGAGAGTAGTATTTGACACGGAAACGCGCTAATTTTCGCATATGCTTTACTTGGAGCATCGCTGATTCAGTGCCAGCAGGCGTTTGTTGCAATACACAGTGATACCAGGGCAAGTGAATTCTAAACTTTTTGTTGGCATTGTCTTTCACTCGCCCGTGATCTAGCTCTTTACACGATGCCGTGGTTACTTGGAAGTGTGCGTTATTTTTAGCAAATCTTTGTAAATAAGTTTAGTGGAACCATATTTAGTCAAACCCACTTCCTGTCTTACTTCTAATTATGTATAGTTGTTTACCAAATTAAATCATGGTCATAAATAGAAGTATTCTGACAAATAAATCCATCCGAACAAAATTTCGTTCATTTCACGTCTGTAGCTAAAATACAAGTTGTTTTTGTTGTTAATGCTACAAAGTATAACGCATCTGGCCTACCTGTATGCTTTATAAATACGCGCATTGGATTTATCTTGCAATATTGTTGTGATTAACTGAACATTTTCCATTTGTCCAAAGGGAACCCCTTGGGCGTATTTCGGTCCTGGGCGCAATCCAACACAAAATAACGGTGAACGCCACTGACGACAGTTACAACGCCACAAGAAAGCGGATGACCCTCGTTAAAGAGCAGGAACAGAAAACTAGGTATGTTGGCTGTTTGCGCAGATGGGAATGCCCCCAAATTATCGGCGTTTGGGTGTTGTTTATGTAGCGACAGGTTCCGGTTTCGTTTAATTTTTGTTCACTGGTGTTTTGCGTTTAATACAGGGATGCAAAACTCACGTGGGAATGCGTGCCATAATATTTTATGCTATAGCGACATGTGCCTTATTTAAAAAAAAAAACATTTTTTATCCGTCTTGACAGTGCTTGGATAAATTTCCTGGAAAAATTCTGGCTAAAAATCAAAAGGCAATTCTGCCAGCCTTGTGAAACATGTGTCGGTAATCTTCTGCAATGCAAGAAATATGGTCATTTTGCCTGTTTACTTACGCAATAATACGGATTTGTTTCAACAACAAACAGAACGAAACGAATAGTTATGAAACCATTCAGTTACGAGGAAACTGAACTGATGCTGAACATAGCGCAACACTTCACGCGTTTTAAACCAATTGGTGCCACACGTGCCTTGTGCTTTCATCACTCCACTGACTGAGTTAGACAAATGTTTTTCCAAAACTTTATGGTCCTTTTGAAAATGTACACGTCAGTCAGATCTGCTTGTTTTTAAAAACGGCCATTATGACGAACAACCATAATTGTAGGTCGCCAAGCGATTGTGGCTTACATTTTTTTATGGCAAGTAAATGTAAGCTTTGTGATAATCCAACATTGCTCATAATCGATGTTAAAACAACCAAAAAGTAGCAATAGGCCCAACATGCTGCTGTCGTTTTTCATGCTGTATGTTAACCAGCGTAACCTGACACAACGAAACCAGTATGTTCGTTGTATTGTAATTCCACCCAAGTAAAACGTCTTTGGTTTCTGTTGCTCGTAGGTCATTTACATCGATCCTGTGTCGTAATGTTTTCTTTAAATCAAACGTGGCTCGCAACAAATCGAATGAGGTATGTCTTTTGTGGTTTACCGCATCGACTATGCTTTCTCCAGCTTAATCACATTTGTGACGTAGTTAGCTTCAACACGTGACGTAATATGCCACCGATCAGTGCGTTAAAATTACCCTGTGTCGTTTTAAAGTTGCTGCTATTTAACCGGCGTCTTATGCTGTTCCGATTGACTCAAAATGATCGTCCAGTTCTTCTTGCCATTGGCGATTACCTTACCTTACACCAGCGATGCAAAACCTGCGTTCTTACGGTCGTATGTGGATGCTAATTGTCTGCACACATATATGTAGACAACATTTGTATTGCCTGCCGCGAACTGTTAAACTGGTCAGATTTTCACCTGGATATTTGGTCTTTTTAAAAAAAAGAATTTGTTATGATGCAACCTAAGGTCAAGCATTTTTAGGTGAGAAAAATCGTTTGATATACCTTTTTATTACGCTTTAAGGCATTAAGTAAAGTAAAAATCAGTTAGGACAGACTGGCGGTCGTTGGAGAAATAGGCGTGATTCCCCTATATTACACCAAAAATGAAGTTAATTTAAAAAATGGTATGGACTTGGAAACTGTACCACACCATTAATCTGTTGAGTTGTGAACATTTTGTATCAAGCCACAACGAGAAACGTGCTGGAAGTGTGGAATAACCGTGTCAGCAACGTCTCACTGGTTTCGCTTTCAACAAAATTCGCTGTCACGCGAGGTCAGCATTTAAATGCCCGCCTGCGACCCCAACCCGAGCGGGTTTAAAACCGTTTCTAGCCCTAAAGTGCGCTACCCTTGACCGAACTCGGAACCGTATGCTCATACGCATATGGGCTGTACAAACAACTAAACGAGTCGACGAGTGTTTACCGCTGGCAATGCGCGCTTATGCGCAAGGGCACTTGGCTACACAAACCTCTTGATATGATACACTTCTCGTGCACGCTACTTTGCTGCACGCTTAAGTGCCTTGCTTGTTGCATTGCAGGCGACGCGCTATTTTCGATGGTTGTTGTGGTTGCTGCTAACCAAACGCCTCGTTAAATTGAGATACAATTGCTGGCAATAAACACACGATGGAACAAGTTATAACCCATTGACAGTTTGCCTATTTGTAATGCCGTTGTTTTTGTCTACTTCCGTTGTAAGTCAACCAAGCGCAACGCAAAGCAGTCGCCAAATATTACCACATGCAAAACGCAGCATCGTCATTTTGGCTGCCAAGTTCTTGCCAACGTTTGTTAACACACTTCTCTTCAGCTTACACGAGAATCTAATGTTTAAATATACCGACGAATTGCGGTCGTCCCGAAGGGAAGATATGCAATCCTGCAGTTTTACAATAAGACCACTTTCATCTTGGCCATATTTGCCTGTTTTGCTGGTTAATCCCAGCCAATCGACGATAGCTTAACGGTTTGCGTGGATTAACGACCCATTAAAGACTCCAACGCCTTTTGTGGCATGATAAAAGGTGTGCACCACCAGGCAAACTGACTTAGCAAGTTTAAGAACTAACGCACAAACGTTGATGTCTCCAGTGCTGTAACTGTGCTGCAACTAGTTTTAAGCAGTGTTTGTAAACCCCAAATGACACGCGATCAGCCATGTTGTTTGTTCAAACAAACTACATAAAATAGTAAGTTTTTTTTTGATTAAATCAAATTTATATTGTCATGCACCACGTAAATATTCTGTTTATTTAAGTCAAGGCGCAGGTCAGAAACCACATCGATTTTCCCATCACCCGTGTCCTCTTTAACCTTGTGTATTTATTCTCGTTCTACCTTCCTGTTACCGAAATGATGATTTCAAGAATCGCTTTATTATTTTATGACCCATGTTTGTTTGTTTGTTTGCAGTACGAAGGTCATCAAACAGCCATCAAGTTCGAAAATCAGTGAGTCCACCTTCCGTTATTCTCTTCCATATAATTATTATTATTATTTTGGTTGTAAAATTAGGTTAATTTTTAATGTTTACTTGTACGCCTTCCGTGCGGTTTGCACAATTGTACCTTAAGGGAGCCGAACAACGTGTATGGTTTGCTATGTAGTTTAACAGGGAGGAAAATTCTGCGGTGTAAAAATAATTTTTTTCAACCACTTTCACGGCTTTGTCGATCTGAACAGCTTTGTAAATGACGATCTGACCACAGTGTGGTTTATTGCAACCAAAATTTTCATATATGTGTCTTGCTGATCTTAACCTTGAAAAGTTGAATTTCCATAAATGTGGCCGAAAATTTGCATTTGACTTTATTGTCCGCATAAGAAACCGTTGTTATCCAGACCTTTAACGAAGTGAAAAAAAACGTGCCACCAGTTACCCTGAAAAACTGCACCTTTGCCTTCGTGATATTACATTGCGTTGACATCCCACCTTTGGACTAAACCTGTACCTTGAAACCTCTTGCGCAGGCAAAAACAAAACGGTTCGAAGGGTTATGGACCAAGCGAACAGATCCTTGCCGTTCACACACAACCGCACTGCCACTCCGCCACCAAATCGACACACCTCCTCGATGCCATACAGCAGGTTTGTGTATAGTTGCGTGGGGATATTTAACTTCGATTGACTGTTATGTGTCCTGTAAAATGGTCTATCCGCATACTTAAGTTTTTAGTCAACATTGTTTTGCTATATCAGATTTCTGCGTTTTGTAATAATTCGACTACAATTTGGATACATAGCATTCTGCTTTCAATATTTGACCATCGCAACGCCATCATAATAGTCGTGTAAGTAGGAGTTTGGTGTATTTAATGTTTGAAGCGTGCCAAAAAGCGTGGTATCATATTATGACTCCTATACTTCCACGTGGTAAAAAGTTTTTGCAAAGGACGTTAAATCAAAGTAGGTTTTGCAAAAATAACAACTTTCGTTTCATCTGTGGTAAGTGGGTAGTTAAAATGCATTATCTGGTGCTGCATCCTCCAAACACACAAAATCGTTAACATTAACAGTTGTCTCTTCAACAGTTCACCATTGTGGCTCTTTTGTGACATGATATTGTGGGCTTCGTTATTACATCCACACAATATGTTATGTTGTACAAAATCAATGTGAACAGGTCAATATCCCCGCACACATCGGCGACAAGCCTGCGTTCCGATTCTCCCGTATCGAGTAGTGGCGACCTGGCCGGTGTTCGCAATAAGACCAAGCCTGTCTTGTCATCACTCTCATCATCCACTACCTCATCCCAGCAAAGCTTGATCAGCAGCGGGAAATCGTTGGAGTAAGTATAACAAGGCCAACTTTTTTTGAAGAGGTTTAATTAATATTCAATGCGTTTTGCGTTTGGCAGTTTATTTTTCCTAATTAATTCGTACGTTGTGCTCTGTTTATAAATTTTGTTTTATCAGCACATTATGCGTACCAATCTCTACCATGCCACTAATTTGTCTGCATGTGATTCGTTTTGTTTAATTGTAAGTGTGAGAGCAGGCGAAAGAGCCACCATAAAGCAGATCCCTATATCCAAGTATACCCTAACTAAAACTCCATATAACCCCATCATTAACTCGAAACCAAGCCTACCGTAGACACGACCTCATGACGTGGTGTCAGGCCCTCAAGGCAGCACGCGAACCACGCGTTGTTGCGATAAACCTAATATTTGTGGCCGCTTTTGTCATTGGAAAATGCTGAATCGATATTTTGCTTCCTGTAACTCGGCAATGCAAACACACCTCCCCGATTCCCAGTCAATGAAGTGCGCCAAGGATCTAATTTTAAACAAGACACGCGCGCGCGTGTTGTGTTCGTGGTCAAGGTATTGACGTATGCGCTTCCCCCACGTCTAAGTTAAACTGCCCCTTAGTGGGAAGGTACCTCCTGTGTTTAACTTTCTGATAAAAATGCGAATTTTTTTTCTTGAGTGTTGTGCTAATGGTAGGATGGGTTCTTTTTGCGCTTCTTGTCAATTCTATTGTCAAGTGGGTTTGTAGTTAAATGTAAAAAAGTGCATAGGTCGGTGCAAAAATTTACCAACTCGTATCTATTCCACTTGAAATTTTCCAGTTTTCCCAAACTCTTCTTAAGTCAGTAGTAAAAATGTCAACATTGTACAAAATTTATCCACAGACAACAACTATAGGCCTGTTAAGACCTATCTCAAAATTCTGGTGTCTCTTTTCCCTTGCATCCTCGTGTACTTTACGAGGCTAGGGAACATATTTGTTTACCGGCCGTGTGACGTTTATTGCTATAATTTTGACGTAGAACGCCATCTATATGCGGACGTCGCTTTCCTAAGGGAAGCGTTTTATCCTGCGCCATTCAAACATACGGCCTCCGTCCCATCATAGAAACCATATTGAAACGTTTAAATTATACTCCAGACCGCTTTTGTCGATTAATTCGCGATTGGAAAACTAGTAAGCCCGTTTACATGGAATGATCAAATTTAATCTGATACGAATTTTGTACCCTAATCGCACTTATTTACGTGGCGCTGTAATCCGGTTTGTTGCCAGGCTACCACAGGTAGCGTGTGTATTTTTGCATTGAGTTGTAAATCGGTATAGTGTTGGTCCTTTGATATTGCACAGTGGTTGGACACCCCGTGCTTGATATGCTTTGCATTTTGCAGAACTTTAATTTCACTGGTAACATTTTGTTGCCGTTTGCGAGGTCGGTGATAAGATTTAAAGCATTCCTGAGGTTTCGGCAAGAACTCGTCTGTCCCAATGCCCTGCATTCACTTCCACAAGCCTTAACACTCTCTATGTATGTTTGCAGCGAGACGGTCACCCACCTGCTGGCTCCCAGACCTCTGAAACATCAGGAGTTGATGATTCGTCTTAGTCGTTTCGGTTCAGCGCCGGACAAAACCAAACTACAAAGCGTCCTGCAACAGGTTGTTAAATTAAGGAGTTTTAAACCGGTGACCTGCGGGTCAAATGAAGCTTGACATGCCCTATCTTGTGACTCATGTAACATCAGCAAGTCACGTTGTCATGCTTGTAACTGATACTAATTAGTTAAACACGACGTTAAAAAAAAGTATTTGATACCAGACATTGACGTGCTTGGAAATACCAAAACATGTCAAGGCAAATCAAATATAAATGAAATTCTCGGTATGTCGATTTTATCACAATTTGCACAGTCGTCATGTCCGCGCAAAAAGGGTGAATGAGGCCCACTGTACCGATTATTTTGTCACCCAAGATCTAAGTCCGTATGTGGTCAAGAAGAAGTTTGAATTTGCTTTTTAAACCTTTTGTCCCCCTGTTGATTTAGTTTGCGTGTATCCCTTCGTTCAGTAAAGTATAAATTAAACCAAAACTTGTCTGTGTCTTGCTGCAGAACAACTTCACCTTATGTTTATGAAGATGTAGTTAAAGGTTTTGGGGGCAAAAAAATCTATCCTAAAAGCTCCATTTGCATCAAATTCTGTGGCCCACATTTCTCTCTAATCTTTGAAACCGAGTGGTTTCTTCACGACAATAAACCAAATTCTTGTGGTAAACCGCTGTGTGTGTGACGTCAAACTGCACCAGTATCCCTGACAAGCATCAGTTATCGGTTGCTTTCATCCGTTCAAACATATTTTTCACGCCTCGGATCTCGTTTTCAACCAACATCACTCAATGACGTTCGCGTTGGGGTGTGTTGCCATTACGATTGACCAGCGTCATTATTTGAGCAGACCTACGTATTTGAAAAGCAGTTTTGAAATCATTTTAATTTTTGTTGTTACCTTTTCGTGAAATTTCTGTCCCAAGTGTCAAATAGTTTTCTTTCACAAGCATTTTTCACCACCCGCGACGTGTATTATCATGTATATTGTCTATAGCAACGGCTTTCAAAAGCTCGAAGCAGTTGTTTTATGTTTTACTTGCCCAGACACTTTAGGTCAATTCTTCACTTAACCTTTCTCTTTCGCAATAAGCCAACTTTCCCTTTATGACGTAGGTGTCGACGTCACGCACCGTGGGAAAGGGCGAGCAGGAATACTCACTGAACAAATCCGGATACAACGACGTGAGAGCTGATTGGTCGGGTTTTACCGACGATGAACGGAGCTCAGTCAGACGGTAGGTTGACCTATCAATGTTTGTCGGCAACAAAAAGCGGACGATTACTACTACACACATGCGTATTGTGGAGGATGTTTTCCAAACGTGTGTTACATTTTAGACTCAAAACTTCGTTTAAAAAAATAAAAAATTCTCTTTTATGTTTAAATATAGTAGAACTCTAGTATTGGCTAAGTTCCGGATATACCGAATCCGGATTATCCGAGTTTGCACAACGTTTTATTTCATAAATATCAGAATTCATGTTAAAAAACCTAGAAGGGCACTACAATATTTTTAGGGTAGTTAAATCGCATATTTGGGTACACTTTCACTAAGACCAATACATGTCATTAGAAAACTTGCTGAGATCAAGATTGGAGGCGCGGACAATCGCAAGCGGCCCCTGCAGGCTCCGGACCCCACGAAAGGCAAACCCGAATACCCGGCTTTGTCACCCAAAAACCGACGTGCGGAAGACGAAGCGAACTACACGAACCCTGCACGCAAAAAAGCACGGGTCTCCTACTTTAACAAGTCAAGTCCAGGCGGCGGAAGGCCGCGTTCCGTTTCCCCACTGGATACAAGCGGAATGATCAGTCTCAATCCAACGTCAGTATCCACCATAAGTAGTAGCAGCATTGTTAATTTGGACGACACCGAGACGAGCGGATTCGGCGTGCGCGGCGATGGTCCAAGCCCAAGAAAACCGCGTGGCGATAGCCGGAGAACGCCGCTCGTAACCCCGCCTCTTGAGCTCTCGCCTCCTGATGTAAACGTGAAGCCAGCAGCGAAAGAAGAAAACGGGGAGATTTCTCCGATTCGCGGGACAAAATCGCGAAACACAAGAGATGACATTGCCCAGAAAAAAACGACTAAGTATTCTGACGGTAATGAGGAAAAATCTGCTCAAACGCTTTCCCAAGGTAAAGCCCAGTGTTTTTCATCCAAACTATGCGCTTTTTATCATTCCATAGGAATCATTCCCCATTCTGTTACAATCACTGTGACGATTCCCACCTCTTATAATTTATATCACAAGCAGCATGGAAACGTTAATTTTCACTGGGTGAAATTAGTCAGCTTTTTTGAGCATCGTCAGTGTCTTATACTATACAATGTGAACCATGTGTGTTCGGCAATATTACCCAAGACCAAACTCTCGCTTAGTTGAACCCTTCCACCGATCAATCACTTTAATAGTTACATGCAGCTGTGAGCGGTTTGCTGAGCCCGTGACGCCTTTACGTTGATAACAAAGAGCTCTTTCTACCATCACAATACCAGCGCACGCGAAGGAAGCTCATTTCGAAAACAAAGTGTTTTTAAATGTTTGCTGTAAAAACAGTCAATAGTTTAGCGTGAATCCCCCGTTTGTCAGCTTCCCTTTATTGCATTTTACGCCCACTCACACAGCTTTGTGACGATACAATACTCCCACTGTTGACACCTGATTTGGTGTTCGTGTTGTTGCAGGTCGGCAAGATTCTGTGAACGATGCCGGGGACGAATTTGTTCGGTGAGTTTCGCATTATCACCTTTCGTACTTGATTTAGGTCAAAACTATTTAACTGTGGTTCAACATTAATCGTTTTCGCAACACATTTTACCACTGGACAAAAAATATTGTGGCTTGTTAAGAAAAACCAAAGAAGATGTTTTTACTAAAAACATAGAAATATTAAACAAATACTGTCAGTAATGAGCATTATAAACTGTCCCGCAAAAAAATCACATTCAATCGAACACATATATAGTAGAGGGTGTGTGATGTAGCAAGTGGAACAGTACTGCAATTGGTGTTCTGAAAAGACTTCTTCTGTTGAAAATCTTTGACTTGTTTCAATTATAAATTTAAGCAATTTTTTAGTTGTTACAAAGCGACTGTTTAAATGGCATTTAATCTTCTACCTTACTTATTGTCATTCCGAGCGTTCCACCAGAGCCATTAACATCGATCACCTACTTCACAGCAAATACCAGGCTATCAACTACTTGGAACAGCGCACGCAGTACAAGAAGGACTTCCATGCTGAATATAAGGAATACCTGCGACTGCACGAAAAGGTCGGTGTTTCCCCGCTACGAATACTACATTATGACGTCAAAATCGCCTCTGGCTACCGTGCGATTGCTAAAAAACCTTGGGCAGGAAACGCGTTGTGCGCTGCTGGGCGTTCGACGATCATGACTTACAACACGCGTTATTAAAACGCCTCAAACACAACGGTTTAGTTTCTGGTGGTGTCTATTCTCATGTCTCTAGTTGTCACGTTGTGAACTAAATGAGTCATGTTTGGCCTTAAGTTTTAGCGATAAATGGATCGTGTCTGTCAAGTAATTTGCATATAACGGTCAACTCGTTTATGTGCGCTTGCGGATTAACGGCACCGCATGACGACCGGGGCATGATGATAATTTGGTTGCAGATGATGTCGTGCGTTTGGACATAAATGTTGAAGATATGGGCTTAAGAATAATTACTTACAATTATGTATGTATAGCCAATACAAAAACAATCATTTCTATCCGACGTGTGGAATACATACAACCTCGTCCAAACCTTCAATACTCTGGTACTATATCTCATACTGCGGTGATGCGTGACAGCGTTAGAAATTGGATGTCAATTCGTGCGTGAAATTAATTTAAACACATGTGTCCGGACTTCGTCCAAACTTCCGTATTTTGGAAACGGTTGAAGAATGTGTGTGAAATTTGTGGAATTGGTCACAGGTGGCTGATCAAGCGAAGCGGTTTGCGGAGTGGCAAAATCAGATAAGTAAGGAGGAGACTGGTACCGACCAATACAAAATTATCGGGCGCAAAGTACTCGAAGAATACAAGAAATTGAAAAAGGTAAACAATCTTTCGGAAGTATCTTATGTTTATCTGGTAAATTGAAATGCAAACGGTCTTTTAGAGATTCCCAAGCTTTTTGTGGTTGCGTACCACTTGGGAGGTAAACAATTTCGACGCGTACCACCTAGTTGATTAACCTAGTAGATTGGAAGTATCTTATGTTTATCTGGTAAATTGAAATGCAAACGGTCTGTAAGGCCGGGTCCACACTCACGCTTTAATGTCCCGAGCGTACCCCCGCACGCCGGCGTATAATGAAACAAACAAAGAATCCGCCGGCGCAAAGCGTGAGTGTGGACCCGCACTAAGTTGATCTAATCCAGCGATTCCCGACCTTTTTGTGGTTGCGTACCACTTAGGAGGTAAACAATTTCGACGCGTACCACCTAGTTGAGTAACCTAGTAGATGAAGTAACAAACATTTTGGGATCACTCAATTCAAATTTTTAATTCGAACTATATCCGCTAATTAGGGAAAGGTGCCCACGTACTAGTGGCACTCTTACCACACTGATCTAAGCTGATCCTTACTAATGTGCTGTACGCTAGTAGATCGTGGATCAACTACTGCATTATTTAACTGATGGATTATTTTCGTCTGCTATGCGGACGTACTGTCTGGCGCATTCATTTGAGTTGAAAATGGCCATTTATTTAATTATTTAAATGATCAGGAGTCGTCCATGTTTTTCTCTGACACATGCATATATTTTGCCTACAATTTTGTATCGCCAGTTTTATTAATTTAAATTGTATCCCTATGGTCATTCCTATATAACTTGTCGAAAAGTACAGATATTTTCCGCCTAATTTTACCGGATAGTTGGCAAAGCACTTTTGTCCTAACACGGACAAACAGTTCGCAAATTACTCGTTTTTGGACCCAGCTGTCATACTCGCCGACTACTGATTTTCCGGTTGCTTGTGATTAAGGTTTTTCGTGACGTGTTATTCCATATTAATAAATACCCACGTTGATTTGTTCCACTCATGATAAGCTAACCTTAACATAGGATTCTGTTTGGCTATCAAACCGGTAAAATACACGCTTGAATCGGTGTTAGGAAACTGCCGGATCCAAATTATCTGGCCGGATTTGATTGATAACTATCCGGATCCGACCGGGTCGGATAATTTTGAACTGAGAACATCATCAGAATACAAACTAAATTCGATGTAAAAATTAACATTGTTATATTGTAATAAGTAATCTTTACTTTTCAACCCAGGATCACATCTTCCGTAAGGACATTGACCGTTTCGAGTATCTTCACCGCAAACTGAAGCACATCAAAGACCTCGTGCTGGACTACGATCGTCGCGAGGCCAAACGCCGCCTCTAGATGGCGCAACCGCGCTGAGCGACGCTCTGGTGCCACCGTGTGGTGGTTTGATTCAAACGCAAGTGTTACAGTGCCGTGTGGCCGGCTTCACGAAAAAGAGTGCCTTGCCTTTCATTTTGTGGCGGGAGACGAGGAAACTTCTCTTCCTGCTTATGTTTGTTTTTCTAACTTCGAAACTCCGCAAACAAGTGTGTTACGAGCACGTGGTGTGGTGATGGTGTGTGACAGATTTAGTGTTGAGGTTAAAGGGAGGTGTGAGCGAGGTAAAGCCATCAAAACTTACGTTTTTAGAACAACCAAACTTACAATTTTTACTTAGATATTTAAGAGAATTCTTGACAGGATTAGCGTTCGGTCTAAAAATTTTTGGCTGTAAACGAAAAAAATCTTGAACAAAAACTCGCCCCGCGGTACAAAAAGAACAACCATTTGGTTTGCTTGGCGGCTAAAAAAACTGATCCAGAAAATATTAATTTGAAAACAACTAAATTTACGAATATTTATGAGGGGTCTTGGCCGCTTTCGCCTCCCCCGACTACAAAGTGTAACCGAAATTTCCCAACATTTGTGATTAACCCAGTTTTGTTTCCTCGTTACACACTGAAACGCGTAGACATTGTATTGTGAAACAACATTTTTTTGCAAACATAGCACCGTAAATCAATACTTCCAATGTCATTGGCTCGGCGAGATAGTGGCTATTCTGTAACTTTCGCGAACCGGGAAAAACTGGACATAACTCCAGTGTCGTTCGAGGGCCGAGCAGATGTGGCGTTTTCATAGTTGGTGTTGGAGAGCTTGTCATCTTGCCCAACAATAAATCAGAAATTTTAGATAGGTTTACACAGTTTGGTCGTGGGGTTGGTTGCTGTTACGTCACTGCTGTCCGGGTCCGCTAGCAATGGGGCACAACACAACAGTATAGAAAAATGTACAAAGTAAACGATGCCTTACGACGACGCTTATAGATAGTCTGAACGAGTATTTCATGAACTGGCAGCAACGTAAAAAACGAACTGGAAAAGAACGACAAAAAGCGGAACACGTGTACAAAGACTTGAAGAGAAAAATGAAAACACCACAAAAAGAAAGCGAACATTTCAGTCGACAGATTAGTTGTAAAGCCCGTTAGCGACTTTCTGCGTCAGAAACAGATAGAATGGATTTGTTATTAGTTTCTTTAATTGGTCTTTCTTGTATTCGAGGAAGTGTGTTGGTTCGGCAAGAACATCGAACAGGACGCGTCGTGATCTTTTGTCCTGCAGAGCAATATAATGCTATACTTTTACCTTAAAAATTGAACTTGGCACAATTTTATAAGTAACGATTTTTTTTAAGAAGTTAACGAAACCAGCTACCCAACCATCTAAACGAGAGTGATCCAAACGTTGGCGTTTTTTTAAATACATTTAAAATTTAGGCGGGTATAGCATATGTTGTTTTGACAGACTCCCTTCTGCAGTTAATTCCCTAAGCCCAATTTTATGCTCGCGCTAGAAAAACAATAATGTGGCCCCGGATGCTTGTAAACTTGGACCACCCTGTTCTAAACAATAATAACCAACTCAATTCCTCACCTTCAAAACATTTTGGTAATAGTTAGGAGCCAGCAATCTTGGATCTCTGATAATTTTCTGTATGAGGATGTGGTAGTCAGCTGCTATAAACACGCAAAGTTCAATGTTACGTGATAATGACGTCGCAAAACATCAGTGAGTGAGATGCTGACATTTAATTCTATACAACAAATCAAGTCTCCTCATTGTAGCTGGTGAGTGAGACACATTCTTGCCGGAACTAGCCAGACAAAAACTTTTCCACTTCGTGGTACTCTGGAGTCGACGTACTTATAGTCACCAAATGCACTGATAATTCGTAATAGTCCCAAACAGTGAACACTGTCCGTATTGATAGTTATGGCATTTGCTGCTACAATGTTGTGTGTTATGTTTATAATAATAAAAAAACTACTACAAGCAACACTCACTCGAATAAGCGACGTAGTGTATTTGAAAACCTTTGGCTGATAAAAGAATGTTGTTCCACTGAAATTCGATCAGAAGTCTTGAATTGCTCGTGAAAATCTTGGGTTTATTCGTGGAGAGGCATCTCACAAGCACGTTACCTTTTGTGAAAACAAAACAAATGTGTTACCGGCGGCTTTGGTTTTTCGAAAAAAACAGACACTCTATTATTGACTGGAATTTATAAAAACAAATGCATGAAGGCGCGGCTGATAATTTTTTTCGCCCAACTGTTTTCCAGGCTTAACATAGAGGGTGGCTGACTATTAAATAAGTGCTGGGTAGCTTGCATGAAGCGCATAACTTGTGTCATTAGTATACATTTCTAGAAAATCGTTCGACTTATTTCATCTATATACAAAATAACATTCATACTTGCAAAACTTGAACAGGAATTCACATAACAATCATTTTGGCAAATTTAAAAAGAAAAATAATAATTTAGATATAAACTTGCTACACAATGGTGCAAATGAGCCATAACAATCATTGAGAGCTGCAGACAGGTATACACACTCCTGTAAAGTCTACCCAGTTGGGTACCCAACGGATGTTGACCGAAAGGTACCACAAAGTGGAAATCTGTTTGCCAGCTAGTGTAAAAGATAGCCCAGTGTCACTTCAACAGCAACAGCTGCAGTGATGAGACCTTGCAGGTCGAAAATGTACACTTGTTTGCGGCTTTCAAAATCACCACACAACTTACCACTTTTTTGCCTGATTCTCAGTCTTCCGTAACAATTATCCGTTGTGTCAGCTAGCGAAAGCTCAGGAATGTAAACAAGAAAACTTCTCTTTTCTGGCGGTCTGAGAATCCAACGGCAGTTTGTTCTGCTTGGAAAGTTGCCGGGAAAGTTGGGCGACTCAATCAATCCCCCGTACGCAGTTTTATAATGACTACACTTGTTGTCTGAAATAAAGCAGCATTTTAAATGAAAAATAGACCCAAGCACCATAGAGTTGATTTGCAGCTCAGTAATTTGGTGTCTAACTTCAGAGTTTGGAGCTTGACATGGACGGTACTGCAACGGTGTGTTGTGCGACCAGCTTGGCGCCAGTGGCAACAAAATATGACCAAATTAATTTTGGTAATTATGAATTCGTTGCAGTACTACTAGACCACAACAAAGTTATTTATGTGCAAAAAAGCCATATTATTGCAAAGCTGCAGACAGGGTGTGTACACGCACTGTTTCGACCTGTAAGGTCTCATCAGTGCAGCTGTTGAGTGGCACTGTGCTAGCTTTTACACTAGCAGGCACACTAGTCTCCACTTTGGGGTACCTACAGGTCGAAACAGTGCGTGTACACACCCTGTCTGCAGCTGTGCAAAGTTATTTATGTTGAGCTTATGCTAATTTACAGTAGAAAATAAATGCTAACAAGAACAATAATATGCAATATAAACTATGATACTATGTAAGTAGCATAATGGCCACTTGAAATGCAGCAGTGTCACGAAAAAGACTCGCCGCATTTCGGACTGCATTACCTTTGCAATCATCCAAAGATTGCGATGCATCCAAGTCAGTGGTCGTATTGCCCGGACAAACGAGGCAGCTGTTTTGTCCGGCATTTGGTTGGTAATAATTTTTTGGGCAACGCTTGCAGTAAGCATTCCCTTCTGCGTACCGATGTCCTACACACATGAATCATATATCGTTACAATCGTAAAACTTAGTCCCACAGATTTAGGGAAGATATTTATCGAGAAATATAAATTGCGGTCTCTGTCAGTTGGATAATTTGCAGTGTCTGATAATAATTCAAAGTGACAGTTTTCATCAAAATATTTTTCAGCTAAATCAAAATGGACTTTTTCCGAGACCAGATGCGAGACCGAACCAGATGTCAAAAGAATAGGTCAGTTAAAACATAAGATCGTACAACGAATCTTGTCAATGGAATAAGTACAAGTTGAACCACTTCTAGGTTTCGGGGTCAGACACAGTTTATGTATTACTAGTAAAGAATTACTTATTGCTCAAAGCAGGAAATGTGGCTTCAAATTATTACTAAGAAAAGTATACAGTTACTCTTGTCAACACTTGCCTGCTTGGCAACTTCCAACAGTGCATTGCTCGAAAGTTGTCCATCCAACCTCTGTACTGTGAACCAAACTCCCACAGCGAAAGCAAGAAGTTCGTCCCGGATCTGGTTGGTAAGTTCCACTCGGACACGGGAAGCAAGGAAGCAATCCATCGGCCGATACATGACCCGGTCTGCATATACCTGAGTACAAATGACAATTCGCTGACAAACCACAAGTTAGTTAGATTTTAGTAACTGGAAATTTAAATAAAATTTAATGTTTTTGCGGGTGATGCAGACATGGAGGACAATGAAGTCGTTTATTTTCAAGAGACACGAACTAATTGTTATGTCTTGTAATTTTTAATCCGGACCACCAGAAAGCTGTGGTAAATACGTTCATCTCTATCCGCAATTGGTGACCAAGAAAATCGAGAAATGCTTATTCATAACGATGCGGATTCGATACCAATGGCAAGAAATCGTCGTGTGGGTGTGATTGATTCCACAAACAACGTAAACATACCTGGACATTGTAGGGGCGAGTGGGCTGGAGATTCCCCTGAAGATCCGGTCGATAAACAACGGTGGCAAACTAATTGACCGGTGGATCCCTGATGGGTTCCTGCTGGACAGTTGAAGCAAGATCCTCTCAAAATGTTGTAATATTGCCCGAAATGACACGATTCTGCAAACATATTTCAGATTTGTGTAAGGACTAATGTCGATAACATATTTTGGATTGCATTTCAGTGCTGAACAAGTATTTTATAATTACAATATAATTTTATAGTGAAGCATTAAAGGTGCTTAAACGCAAAACTTTGTAACCAGGCCACAAACTCGACATTCGGAAAAACCCAAACCCAATCGCCGTTGTTTACAGCGGAGTCAAACACATTGCATGTATTCGCTGTCAATATTCGGATATCTGGCGAATATATATAACTACTTGAGTTGATTTTCTTTACATTCCTAGTTAAGAATAACAAACAATGTTTACCGCAACTTCACTATTTACTTACGACAGAATCCCGCGTCAGTCTTTTCTTGACCCAACAGACAACCGGCCCTCGTGACCAAACCTCGTGGAGGTTGAAGCCCGGAGGAGATTTTCTTAACTCGGAGGTTTATTGATGAGGAGGTGACAATCCGGAAGAGCTGCTTGGCGGATCTCCGGATAAACTTGTAAGCTCTCTTGCCTTCTTTCGCCGCTTTCTTAGCGATGCATTTACGCCTGCATCTTCCTGTAAATAAGAGGTGTGGACATTACGCCACACGATGTCTCCATCGAGCAAAACGGATTCAGATGTGCCGCAGTCGGCGGGTAAATTCACAATACATTATTTGCCTTTATTTCGAAATTTCGTTACAAGAACGTATTTTCCCTTTTCAATTGTGTTTCCGAAATCACAATTATGGTAGTTGACTGATCGGTCAAGGCCCTCGACCAATAGATATTAAGTAAAAAAATATAAAACCGTAATTTATGCCAGGAATAACTAGAAATCCACTGTGGAAAAATACACTGATTTATTTAAAACAAAGTTTAATAATATGATTAATAATAAATGTACAAATCATAGAGTTGGGGTTTAGAATACCACAACCTCTTGTATATGGTCGTTTGAACTTCGTTCAAACGTTGAATTGCCTTTTTGTGTACATTTACTTAAATCTTCATGCTAATAAAAAATAATATTTGCATGTTCTATTGCTGTTCAAACATCACTGAGCGCGTAGTTTACATAGGTTGTCACTTTGCGGCATGTTCTGCTGCTTACTTCGTCTTATTGTGATGATGAACTCGACCTTGACCGTCAACCGAGCCCTTGTTCTTTTTTTTTTCTTAACTTTTGCGCACGTGATCGTGAAACTGGAGACCCTGAAAACCGTTCCACCTATGAAGAAAGATTTGACAAAAGGTTCAATCGGCGGTAACAACTCCTGTATTGACCACAAAGTGGCGGATTCACTTAAAATCCTCCGTAAATGTCCAATATATCGGTGGGTAAAGTCCTATGGTTTGCCTCCAATGCCTTGTTGTTGAAAAGAAATATACACAGCGTTATCTAAGGCAATTTGCTCACAAAAAGCAATTTAGTTTGTTCTTACAACAAGGATTTTTGACCGTTTTGGTTTAGGCCTTACTTACAAATGACAACTTTAAACGTGTCACGAATGTTTAATACGGACCATAAATTAGCAAATAAACAACAACATAGACTCGACCTCTAGTCGGACCAACGGAACGGTCGATTTCCATTTGGCAAACGCCTGTCACAAAACTGAATGTCTTTTTCACTTTCACCGTAGTGGGACCTATGAAAAAGTTGGTTAGCATTTAAATCAGTAGTGAATTGCATGAGAAGGCGCCAACAAACGGAACAACGGAGGTCATGATTCACGAGTGTTGTTTGCTTGTGTCTCGCTCGTGACTACTTTACTACTGCCCGGAGTGTCTGTTGTTCCAGCCCTAAATCCTGGTTGTTTTTCGGCCACGAAAGCAACTCAGCCTTTTAAACTTAGCGGCTTAGAGGGGATTTCCAGGGTAGACGCGACTAAAATGCTTGTTTTTGCTGAAACTTCGATCGTATATTTATAAACTTATTTGAAGAAAACAAAAAGTTTGGAATCCAGATCATAGCAAGAAATGCATGTTCAGTCAATAATATATTTTAGATAACAATAAGACACGGTCTTTATGTTCATGACAAAGCGTTTTTTGCCTTATTTTTTCAATATTGGTGTTTATGTCTTGTTTTATTGGAAATACCTACCATAACTCAATATGTATGTTTGATTAAAAAGAAAAGCTTTAATATTATTAAGAAGGTATCTTTATGTTAATAACACAAGCAGAATTCACATTGGTTTCAATAATGATTTTTTTACAATTAGCAAAAAAATAATTACATTTGCAAAAAACGATAGTTTTCAATTGCGCATTCAAGCGTGACACGTTTTTCCATATTTATCCCACTTTGCCATCCACTCACCCATGCATGACGACAGAGTCCTGTTGGTCACCGAACCCACAGCGGAGGTTAAAGCCAAGGGCGTAACTTTTAACGTGTTTGAGGACTGCGTGTTTCTGGCATGGGGGTTCATCGAGTCGCAAGAATACGTGTACACGGGACTCCTCGGTTTGGATGCTTGGAAGTAACTCACGGCGTTGCAAGTCAAGTAACAACTCTTGCCTTTGCAACGTATGACACCGTTCGGTTTGTTGGGTCCTTGCAAAGTTGGGCACTTGTTCTCGGCTGCAGTAAATCGATTAGGATTGTTTAACGGCGCCAAAAGCGGTCTTACTAAGTAAAGGGATCCGTTAACCTATATGCGAGTAGCAAGGCCAAAGAGGTTAAATACGTATATTCACAAACGTCTTCCTTAAATTTGGTTGTATTCCTTAAGTTTTTAATTTAATTCTAAAATATCATGGCAAACAATTTAACAAAGATCTCCAATCAAAAATTACTTTCTATTAGAAAACAACGTTCTGCCTAATGTATGTCACGAGTATATAGACTGGCGATGTATCAACTTACGAATGCAGTCCTTCTGATTCCACGCGAGCTTAAATCCCTTCCTGCAGTAGCAAGCATAACTGCCGCGGGTGTTTGTACAGAAATGACCACAACCACCGTTGTTGTCCGAACATTCGTTGATATCTTTACCAATAGCACAACTGAGTTTACTCGCGGCTTGATATATTTAAAAGAAACACATTTGAAACACCTCCTTGGCGCAAAATAAGCAGGGTAGATTCCAAGTTAATGGCGACTTTGGGAAGAAATTTGGCAAAAGTCATAAAAGAATATGTATTTTTCATGCTATGCTTTGAAGTTAGCAAAAATCATGGTTTCGGGCTTAATAATGAGCCAAAGTAAAGTTCAACATGGGGACAAAGTAAAGTTCAACTTTTGAAACTTGGAGCAAATCGTGAAAGAGTTTGTTTTCCATCGAGTCACACGTCAACTTTGATCCCTGTTAACGATTTTGCAACACGAGGTGAAATAAAGTTCACCATGGTGTGCGTCCCAAACATTGGGGGCTCATTAACTTAATGGTGAACAAACCCACAAAACAAGCACGAGAAGCAGGTCTTTGTCACGTTTCCCGGTAATAATTGCCCCCAAATGACTATTTGTGCGAAGCCATCACAGGTAACTTTCACACAACTCGCTTGCCCAAGAGGTCAACGTACCTCCGCATCTTTTATTGGCGTAAGTATGGTATCCACCGGGACAAGAGCACTGGTAGCTTCCCGGGGTATTGGTGCATTTGTACCAACATGTGTCGTTAAATTCACACTCGTCCACGTCTGTCGCAAAACAAAATGAATTTACTTTCACGAGCTTATGCGGAAATACTCAACACAGAAAAAATGCACGAATTTTTCTTCGTATCATCAACCAGTTACACTGGAATAGCAGCACGCAAGCCACAGATTAAAACCACTTCTACCAACAAGTCGGGGAAACATACAAAACCAACACTCAAACATTTTGCAAGTTACATCCCTGTTCACACAATTATGTTTCTGCAACACATGTTTAGTGGTCGTATATTTTAAATCTGCTGCAAATTGTATAAAGTGAAAGAACTTAAAAAATCGTCACACAAGGATGTGGAGATCCTTACCTACGCAAGTCCTTTCGTCCTCCGCCAAGCGATATCCATCGGGGCAAGTGCAAATATAACTTCCGTAATTATTCAAACACTTGTATTGACAACTGTGGTTTCCCTGGCACTCGTCGTAATCTAGGGCGAACAGCAATTGGTTAGGTATACGTAATAATTCCCAATCACACGAAACATTTCGTAGCAGTTACATGGGCTATATTGTTTGTCTTGAAGATTAATAAAACCGTTAGATATGTTCCTAAATTTCTAATCAATAATCTACACAGTTGACCATCGGCGTTTATTTTTTGCATATAGTTTATCGAAAAGTTGCAATGTGAAAAAAATGAAAAGAAGGTATCACTCATTTGTATGACCGACTTGTCAAGCATGTCACTTTATTAGAGACAAATAAACGTTTTTTCATTCACAATCCAACATACACTTCATCCATAATTCGCGTTATTTACTCACCAAGGCAGTCCCGCCGATTCGGAGCCAAAACGTATCTTGACTTGTTATCCCTGGAGCAAGCGCACTGAACTCCAGCCGGGGTCACACGACAGGTTGCAAAGGTGCAGTTGAACTCCCTGCATCTGGGCGCTGCAAAGTTCACTGAAGGGTTAACCTCAAATCCGCACGTCTAGTATGGGACAGGGATTAAGGAGTCGAGTCGGTCTATCTGTAGGCACCTGCCTATATTTGGACCCGACGACAATGGTAACAAGCTTCCCCAGGTGCAAGTTACGCCGAACAGTTTCGCCTTACGGAATTATTGAGTGTCAGAGGCAGGACGAGCAAATGTCAACAGGTCAAACTTTCGACGGATTTAGAAACTATGCGCATCAATTACCTCGAGAACACGGATCCGGAACCGTCTACAACGCATGGCGCAAATTTTTGCGGCGCGAAAATACTGACACGAGGTTATTAACGGATTTGGAGCCTACCTGACTCGCAAGTCTTTTGGTTGGCATGTAGATAGTAGTGCGTTCGACAGGAACAAAACGTATTGTCGAAGTAGTGGTGACAATCGTGCTGACAACCCCCGTTGCCGTTTGAACAAAGTCCTAGAAAGAAAACGTAATATTGTCGAACTTTTCCACGTCCTTGTTTTAAGCTATTTTTTTCTACGAAAATATAAAATGCAAGTCTTTAACGACGTTTTCCAATATTTTCAATCCAATTCTTCTACAAAACCCACGGAATCTGCAACAAAAGCAAATTATCCTCTTTTCCAATTGTCCTTATCTCAGGTTCCAGGTCAGTGGCGGCCGAAGTGAAATGTGAAGATAGCTATTTGTGTAAATGAGAGTGGCAACTTATAATTGTTTTTTGTTCTTTCGTTTAAAGGTGGTTGCGGCGTTTGAAATTGCGAACAAACCATGTTTGTCACAGAAACTCCCGATGGACAAGCAGTGAGCTCAAACATGGAAAAACTTGCAAAAATTCCGTGCGTTTCTGCTTTCCTTGCAGTGACCGCGGATATTTCATTAAGACGTCTCGTGTAACACGCGCGATGCCCCTCGTCGTTCAACAAAGCAATTAGCTTGTTAGAACGGTCACACCGCAACCTGGCGTCGCTTCCCCCGCGTTGTAACATTACGCCCGACAACTGATCCGAGCCGCTCCCAGCGAAAGGGAAGCCCGAGGCACTTAAAAGGAATCGGACGGGGTATCAAGAGATCACGACGCGACCCCTTTGCATGGGGTTAGACACGGGGCAAGGTGCTTTTTTTTTAGTCGTACCCCCATATTTCAAAGTTTTTTTCTTGTATGCAATTTAGCGTGAAATTGCACGGGGGAAGACACCGTTGTGCTCGCGTATAATATGTTGGATATAGTTGCTTGTTGCAGATAAACGTTTGTTGTAAAAATATCGCGACGGCAATTCAGGTGACTTAGACATCCTACACTAAAAGTCTGGTTTGGCAATTGCGTCAAGCAAAGTTAAATAAAAGACTTTCCGCAGGTCAAAAACTGTTGTCACTGAAAACAGTTAAAAAGGAAAACCGCGCGTCGTCACACTCTTGGCTCGGTTAATGCGGCAATAGATCGCAAGCGACCGCATATCGAATACAAACTCCGCATGTCACGAAATCCATCAGATAAGGGAGCACCTTTCTCCGATAGCAGAAATGCGATCAACCATTCCTTGCTTAACTTTATTATTTATCGCTGGAATTTTTGGCGAGGAGGTTTGTATTCACACTAAAAAATTGCTTTTTTAAACGTACGAATGACCCAATTGTTTTAGTAATTGCTCTTGCATGTTGTAACGGTTGCGGACTACGTGGCCAGGTTACCAAAATATAAAGATCAAGTCCAGGCTTCGGACCGATTATAAATCCATATGTATATTTATGTGCACAGAGTAACCGCACTTAAGTTTAAATCCTTATTCTATTTTAAAGTAACAAAACCTTTTCTATGGGTGCCACGAAAAATAACCACTGATAGGTAATTGGAAATACTTCGAAATGCCATGTTACCAAAGACTCACTATAATTATCAGCTACCATGGAAACATTGGTATCTTACTTGTGCAGTTCCTTCCGTTGCTTGCGAGTTTGTAACCAGGACGACAAGCACACCGAGGACTGCGCAGAGTCGACTCGTTGCAATAATGTTCACAAAACGTGGAATTCCTTTCACAGTTATTTGGAGGTCCTGGAAGAAAATGGCACTGATAATGTGATTACGTATATTGTGTACTAATTTGCTTAAGTTTGCCTGAAAGGAGTCTTGGTTTTGATAGTTTTGTTGTGACAATTGTTTTCACTAATCAAATGCGTGTATAATTTGGCAACAGTCGCACTAACGTACGTTTTACTTAGGACTTTTTTAGACTATGACCAATTCATAGACCTCAACTTGATTTGAGTCGCCGCTGCTAGCCGGACATTAACGTTATTTACTGTTTAGTCATATAATTACTAAAATCCTACATGATCTCCCAAATATCCACCCACCCGCATATAAACTTTATGGGGCAACGTTGTACGGCGTAACAATGCCGGTATCTTTGCGAAAGGAAGCTACCAAAAATCACGCCCTAATTGACTTTGAAAAATCACCAGGTAATTATATCCCACCGCAGGATTCCTCCTGAAGTCGAGCGTGCAGGTAAGCGCCGCATCTTACCCACTGCCAAAAACCCCAAACCGCTAATTGTTGCAACTTCTTAGAGGGGGTACATCACTTAGCGGGGTTTTAATTAGGTTAGGTTTCGGCGAACACGCGCCTTTGTGCCGAGGGGAAGAGGTTCAGGCAAACGCAAATTCTTCTAGTGTTTGTAATGGGAGGTGTTTTTGCTTGATCCGAGCCGTCACGGTTGATCACGGCGTTTGAAAACTATTTCGCTCTTTTCGTGTATTTTTCGACGTTGATGGATTAGTCTTATCCCGGACTTAGTGCATCGTCAGCTTCGCGTACGTCGTCACTCACGTGATTATGACGTGAGATTACTTTTTGCGTTTTACCCTGGTAAAAATTACTGTCCCTTGTTGTTTGCAAAGCAGCCATTATTGTCTATGATTAATCATCAAAAAAGATTGCAAAATATAACTTAAAAACTATCAGTAGATCTATTTCATTTGATTCAACTGCAAAGTCAGTATTATTAAATATTTACGACCAGTTTGCCGCAACGTTTTTTACGGATGAGTGATTTTATGACAATAGTATAAAACATAGCGGACAGCTAAAAAAAACCTACGTATTTGCATTACGATTTCCTCCATCAAGTTATACAAGAGTTAATGCAAAACAAGAGGATGAATTGTTACCTTTTAGGGAACACGTCCGGCCGTTGGGATCCAATCTATAACCAGATCTACAAATACATCTGTACGTTCCAAGCATATTCACACATCTGTGGGCGCAGTGTCCATTCTGTACCATACATTCGTTTCTGTCTGCAGGAAAGATTTGTTTTAAACAAGACATTTTTGCAAAGTAACGACATCGCAACTTGAAGACCGTATCAACTGTGAAATCGATATTCTGGGTAATGACATGGAGTAAATTTAGCAATTAAGGGTTGTTTAACAACAGCTGAACCGCAAACATTTAAAAAAAAATTTTAAACAATTGTCTAATGTGTTGCTAGTGAACCAACGAAGAAAGACATCCAGACCCAGTTGTGACATTTATCGGTCATTCACCAAATTTGTGAAAAATTGTCAAAAAGGCTTTTCAAAGCGTCCAACAGTCTATATGATACCGAAATACGTGAATTATCGGCGACAACTATAGTTGATGCAGACGCGTCGTAACAATGGCGTTGTTCATGCGCTTTTTTTTTGTTTTTCACGCTTATGCCAACAGTGCTTATCGCTAACCTATTTTCAAAGTGCTGCCGGGCCACCGACTGCTGTTCCCATAACAAATCCCTAAAACTTCCTCGGTTGTTTTTCAATTTCTGGGAAAAATTCGCAAGGAGAGAAACCAAACATTGGACGTTGGACCCGAAATCACTCTTAGACTTAACTGATAAGCGATATTAATGAGGACACGCCGGAAGCTCGGCATTTACAGTTGCCAAAACAAAAAGCCGCATTGCCTTTGACGCATGTTGTCGTAGTAGATTGCAATCCGGGCGTTGTGTCTATTTAAGATAGCGATCTTGGCTGAGTTGCGCTCGAGGAGAGAAAACAGTAGACATTTGGCCTTGTGTTGTGGTTTATTTATTTGCCCGACTATTTGTGGTCGGCCGGATATGAAATCAAACATTGGCAGTCCCAGTGGAATTTACTTTTAAGGTTTTAATTTAAAAAGTAAATTTCAACCTCTCTTTATTGTCAATAGTGACTCGCTTGGATATTAATACGTTCGCTATTCAGCGAAACATGTATATTTGAACCGTTGCCACTACAACATGACAAATTAGTAAAACATCGTTCCCCGGCCGATATTTACGTTCATTTTAGAAATTATGAGGGAATATATGTTTTCTATATTTTGTATTTGAGATTTTTTACCTCTGCATGAAAGTCTGTTGAGAATAAACCCTGCATGGCAAGAACACCGCGGAGTGGCGGAAGAATTACAAATCTGTGAGCATCCACCGTTCGTCTGGTCATTGCACACGTTGACCCCTACTGGAACAAAAAAAGCATTAGTGTATTAAGAAACTATTATCATAACCTATGAATATATGAAGTGTTTGTAAATTTACAGGTTCACTGATATTGCAACCATTATATAGGTTCACTGGTATTGGTGTTTACTGGTATTGCAACCATTATAGGTTCACTCATGGTATTGGGGTTTACTGGTATTGCAGCCAGGCTCAAAGCCACAATGTTAGCTAAGAGTGTCAGATAAAGGACGCAGTGGGGTGATCTCGAGTATGTAAATATAACGTACAAGAAATGGAGAGTTTGCCTCAAATATTGGAAGGAAGTGCTGGTGCCGATAAACCAATTAAACTTTGCGGCAAACTTAAAAACCTTTCACTCACATTTGTCATCTTACAAAAATTCAAAATTTGCTATATTTTACTAATAACTTTTGTGTTGTCTGGCATTATTTTTGCACATCGTTTTTATAATATTATGTTAATTTCATATAGTACTATACGTATACACGGTGTCATTCTTGATCCAAAAATAACCGGAGTGACGTGACCAGAAAGAAAGCAAACAAGGGCCTCTGTGCTAACCGCCATTACAGAGAACCGCAGACAAAACCGCTTTTCGAAAATCTACCGCATACTTAAAACGCTTGAGGACTGCAGGCCACGTTAATAGTAATGTTGTCCGGATCCCAGCGAGCATAACAGTGTAATGGTGGTGTGCTGCTAATTCGGTCCAAGGGCTTCGACACTTCACGCTTCTGAAGGAGACGTTTGAAAAAAAAACCCGCTCGCGCACTTAGGCTACAAATGTACTTGGTAACAACCACAATAAAAAGCACGCGCGTCCTCTGACGCGGGGAATAGAATCGAACTTGATCAAACGAGATTTGTTTGTCGCGCTCAATGTCGGGAAAGTGCGGAGGCGAGACAGCCGCGGTTCTGAAAAGGGGTTTGTTTGACTGCACGCAGCCTTGGGCGCGCGCTCACCCCTAAAATCGAGCATTTACATCGGGTTGCGCGTAATTCCATCAAAGCGAACATTTAAGCTCTGTACTTGCACCTCGATCTGACGTTTTGACAGCCGCTATTGGTGCGTGGGTTTACATTTCTACGCGTATATGATGCGGGGATCACAGTCATGGCGAAACGATCCCAAGTGTGAAGTGCACGAACCTTACGGGGGGCCGCAAAACGACAGACATGGATTAATCAAACTTCTACCACTGATGTTTACCAACCTTTTTAAATTTGTTTTTCCCATTGTGGAAAAAGTCTTTAAATAAAGATAGGAAATCTCTCAACAGTTTAATGGGAAAGAAAGACTTGGTATCCGATATTTTAACAAGTTATTTAGGAGAAAGTTTTTTTCTGATATATATGTTTCGCCTACAGTTCGGCATCGTCAATGTGTTCCCCATTGTCTGATGTTATTTACCTCCATGTGTTTACAGCGCATTTACTTCCATGCGTTTAATCTTTTGCAAATTATGTTTGGGAACTGCAGCGAACGTAGGTCATCCCTGATAATACTGGGATAAATTCGATTCGATTCTCTCCCGACACCGAACGCGCATCTTTGACACCTGTTGATATTGACCGTGGGATTCTACACTCAGGCGCATAAAATCCCATTAAGAACAGCTGCTTGGATCGCCAGGTGCCCCCGTTCGACTTTCTGATATCAAGCGTTCGAAAACTGTTGAGAGATGGGTCAGAGGTAGATCGAAGAGCTGTCAGTCCCAGTCAATCATCCAAAACACCTCACTTATCGCGTCTGGCGCGCTCACGCCTTGTTGAAACTATTTCCTGGCGCTCGACGAGTCAGCGTGTCGGTTTCGTCCACATTCCCATGGTTTTGCCACTCGAAGACGTCCAACCTTTGCCAAGGACCGTGTCCACGTACGTTAACTATGTGCTTCTGAACGGTCGAAACACTCTGAACTGCAGTGGGTTTATTTAAAAGTGCCAATTGCCGGAACGAAAAGAGTTTTGAAATTTAAGCGTCTGTATCCCTTCCAAGAGGTCTTGTACACAGTTTACGTGTATCTTACTAATAACTGCCAGAATATTTCGCGCAGCTTGTTGATTGATTGCAGACTGAAAACATCTCAAACGTTCAAGTGTAGTTTGCTGCTTATAAGCGTGTGTATATTGTATTTTCAAGTTTGTTAGTGTTTAATTGATATTACAAACATGTAGCAGTAGCACTTTACGTCGTCGTGGAATAACAGCTCAAATAACTAAAAATTAAATCGCGATTTTTGAAACAAATCTCAAAGCTGCGTACAATGGAAATGGGATGTACTCCCAGCCTCCGAAGAAAAAACGCTACGTTTCGAACACGATTCGAAAATCAGTTGTTCGGCATTTTGAGAGCAGAGCAAAGCTGCCTTGGAGGTTCCCACGCCACTTCACGTAAATTCATTTTACTTGTCAATCTAGCGCCGAACAGTCTTGATTGACAGAAACGAGACTTGTGACGTAACTGAGGCTTGTCAAAGGTTTTCGAAAGCTTCATTGTTTTTTCTTGGTGATGAGCTCAATCTAAGCTTGGGCGAGGCAAGAAAATTGCTTTTGAGCTTTAAATAGGCCACGGCTTTCCGCTGTAAGGCTGGATATTACACTGTCTAACTAGTCACGATTCATCTCTTTTGAGACCTGTGAACGTTGTTCCCTAAATTTTAATTTAAAAGTTACGTAACCCAACTCATTACAAAACTCAATACCAATTATCGAAAACCTAATCTTAGTAATAAATGCCAATGTCTTCCAAGCGGTTAAATTGATGAACCGTCATTTTTTGGTAAAGTCACTTTAAACTACACTAATAGTCCCACCTACCTGGCCGTTGCCTTTGCCATGTCGCCTGGACACAACAGTACAAAATCACCAACACAAGCAGTCGCATCTCTGTCGACTGTCTGTGGTCCATCCCTGCTACCGCTGCTTTTAATCAGTCTCTCGCTGTACTTCAATGACTCGACACTATCAGCTTCGAGCTAGCTGTCCAACAGGTAAGAAAAACTGCTAAAGTCGACTGTCCTCCGCTTGATGTCGACAATGCCATTCGTCACAGGAGCCCGGGAAAACGTCTGGAACCCCCGCGGCCAGTTGGGGCGATGCCTCTGGCGCGACGCGGCTGCGGAGCCTGGGCTTGTCGGCACGCAAGGTTAGAAAACAATCAACGCCTCCTCGCTCCGGTCACGCCAGCACCGCAGTTCGTGTCACAACAAACGTGTCGGAGAAACGTAAGGAAGGTAGAATGGAAAGCCGTCAATTATCGTCACGGTCCCTGGCTCCGGGGTAAACAATTCACACTGGCGCGGTTTTCTTTCGGAAACACTGCACCGGACGTCTTGTTAGCGAGTCAACCGACAGGAGGACGAACTTGAGAAATCGACTTTCGCTGATGAGAAAGTTCCGCGGACAGGATGCATCGAAGTAACGACGACCCCTGAAGTTTGCATTGCAAGGTCAATTTCAGCGGAAAAGAGAAGGGACGTCTGCCCCGAGTTTAAATTTCGCCTTCTCTTACGTAACATCAATTTTATGGGCCTTGTTCAAAGTTCAAAAACATTTACGGAAAACAGACTTACCTGCCTATGAAGCCGTGCTTGCGACGAAATTCATCGACCAAAGAAACATTTGTTCTTCTTTGTCGTAAACGTACGGTGGCAAATTATTTCGCAGAAGCTTTCAAATGTTATTTAAAATATAAATAATTGAAAAACAAGAAAATGCATTTTTTACCAAATAATATTTATATACTGTACATAATTTTAAAAAACATAAAAACACACATTTTTCTCGTCTTCTATAAGTACGTTTTCTCACTAAACTTTTAAAAGTTGTGCATATACGTCTTTGCTATTTTCGTGCGTGCCACTGCGACCTGATTCAAAAATGAACAACTCAAAAGTCAAGTTTATTCTTCTATAAAACGTTGTAAAGCATGCTGACGTAGTCTCCAGTCAACCCTCAGACTCCATTGAGAAATCCACGAGGCGCTAAGTTGGACAACAATAGCCTCACCTGTTAGAACATACAGTCGACGGGACCCTCCGAGCACTTGCTTTACGTCGCCTGTCGAAGGCACTCGAGAACTGCTGATTAAATCCAATTACAACTCACGAGGCCACTCGAAACGCAGACGATCACACCTTCGACAACGTGCTCCGTTATCAGAAAAAAAACAGTGGCAACTTCCGTAGCGGTTCGATGCAACAATGGTGCGGAAGTTTGATCTCGCGGCCGCACTTGTCCAAGTTTTGCGCGTTGTTTAACGTCTCCAAAAGCCGGTAAATGATTTATCTCAAAGATGCCGCACCCTTTAATAGTAGGTCCGCCACCTATTTGCCGGCGAATATGACTGGAAAGAAAAAATCGCAATCACCATCAGCAGTACGTCACCTGAGCATATAGACACCGGTCACAAACTTATATCAGGGGAATCGCCGCTTTTCGGTCGCGTTTGTTCGTCAGTTGAAAGTGCCGGAGCGCAGTTGTTTGCGCGTGCGGCGTGGCCTCAACAAGCGTCGGAGAAAGCAAAAACTGACATTACAAAAGCAATCGGAGCGCTGACGAAATCGCGAAGTGCCCCATCCCGCCAGCGTGGGCCGCGTCGGCAATGACCAGTCTCCTGGCGACAGGATGATGGTGACCCCAATTGAGTATTTTAATGAAAATAATAGTGTCATATGTCACCAATTTACATTTGCACGAGGCAAATGCTATTGGATAACAGTTGTTTTCCTGATACTAAAGTTATCAATGGAATGGTCGTTAAAGTTATATCCATGACCTACATTTGCGTTACTCTGCAGCAATAAGCAATAACAAACTGATCGTACTGTTTATCACACTGTAGTTTTTGATTGGCTGCCTGCTGCCTGAAGAACATCAGAAAATCACAATCTTCGTTACCAAAATATCATAGATGCGACGTAAACACTGCAATTTCCACAATGCTACACACAGCAAAAACTATTTCAAACACCCAGTCAATGAAAAAAAATTATTGCATGCTGTGCGATATACCCATTGTGACGTCATTTATATTTCAGTACAATGGCGTTAGTTCGTCTGGTTTTGCTGTTTGACAATCTTCTTCACCGGTCTGTGATTCCAGGCGATGGTAATGACCACCCATACAGTCGACATTGGTTGCTTGCCTTCCCGACGTGTGACGTAAGCGTCTGTGTCGGGCGCAAGTTCGCGGGTTAACCGTATGACGAACGTGGGAAAAGTGGGAACTAGGGATAAGGGCAAAAGCAAACACGCCAATGACGCGTTGCTGTTTTTTTGTTCGGGGCGCTCGCGGACTCCCTTTCATGAGGCAACCATACCGATGGCGCTATGATCCTTGTATAAATAGCACTTACACCGCCCGTACTGGACGAAATAGTCGTAGTAAATCCAGCGTAAAGAACGTTCATCGCGCTTTTGGCAAATAACGTGGGTTGCACTGTCGGTTATGATGTCACAGACATTGCTCTTAGCGTTTTGCTCGTATGGATAAATACTTGATAATGAAGGAATGTCCCGTGTTTTTAACTTAACCAATGATACGTATAGGCGCAAAGATAAACTTTTAAAACTAAACGCACAAAACATGTATATATTTTACAAAGCCAAAAGCACAACACATGTACCCGATATCCCAGGATGCCATACTTTACCCTGCGACAAATATTTACGTGTTGTCCATATCATGTAGTTTTAGAGCATTTTTTGTAGGTATTTACTTGTCGGTTTACCACAGGGACAACCACTGCAATAAACTGCACACGAAAAACAACAACATCACGACATTGCCCTTATGTACCTCTCGCAACGGTTGCTATCGCAATGTGTCACAACGATTGTATTTCTTACGATTAAACACGACAAACAGCACTTTCTCAATTGTTACCTGACGAAAGGGCAAAGGCCAACGTCCCGGGCATTATATTGTTTGGTTGGCGACGCCTGGCGTCACTATCGTAAAAATCCACGCAGTCTGGCGCTGGTCGTTAAGGGTTTTTGATGAAACTTAACGATGACGCCGTTTTCAGACTTGTGCAAATGTCACTGGAGCAAGGTGTTAGCGACTGTTTACACAAACACCGCATAAAAATAGCGAATCTTGCTAGGTCCGCACGCCATGTTTTACATAATGGTCTCCGAACGAAGAAGCAGACATGGAGTAACCTCTCGTGAAAGCGCTTACGCAACTATTCGCACAAAACATGTTTATTCCGATATCACCGATTGTTGGTCACATCTTTAAGTTTTAATTTACCAAAACGAGAAAGTACCTTGTCGGTTGCATAATTGTGTGCCATATGCAAAAAATCGAGACTTAGCATATAATACCGGTCAACACTTAAAAAGTCTGGCATTGCTCCATATTTAAGACACTCAATAGAATAAAGTTGCTTTCCATGACTACGTAACGCTTTCGTATAAATTCTGAAAAATGAACACTTTATACGTTGTAGCGAAACTTCACTGTCCCAACTTACTTTCTTTGCTTCGAGTTTCGCGAAATAAGCGCTTCACTGGACTTTCTACGTGTGTTAATGTACATGCGAGATGGTGGGCTGGCAAAACGTTGCCTGTTGCGCATCATGTGGTCGCCTTTACAGCAGGAGGTAACTTCTGTTCATACCACACTGAGTTAAAACCACAAGGCTCGCAATTATCTTGTCGAAGCGAAATGTTTTGTAGAAAACATTTAGAACAAACGCAAGATTTTCGGCTTCAAAATACATTTAATAAAAAACTGAAGGTTTCGAGATTACGTAACCTACAAACGCCAAGAAATAAAAGTCCAGCAGCTCATTTCAAAATATAAGAATTTCATTGCCGCATGTAAATAATTAATACTCTCCAGCACGATCTAATGGAAACGTGATATCACGCTTGATCGTTTGGCCTACTAAAGACACGAACCTAACGTGCGACATCTAGCGATCAGAAAACAAAACATTTTTTTGTTTTAAATTTTATTATGAGGAAAAAACACAAAACTTTAAATATATTTGCCTGCATGAACTTTTTGAGAAAAAAAGAGGCAACCACAAGGAACAATTGACACAAGGTCCAGAAATTTAAAGACAATTATCTCTCCAAACTGCCTTCTCAAAAAATGTGCAAATCAGACACCAATAGCCTAAAACTGTTACAGTTGTACGTTTTACAAAGCACCCCTTCACTGTCAAACGAATAGCAGTTCCCATGGCAACACAAACGTATGATATTATAATAATCGTTCTACATAGTCGCATCACAGCAACCCAAGCCTCATCGGATTTTCCATATTTTTCTTAAAACTGGACAGAAATTGCGAGGCCATTTCGTCATCCACCACACGCGCGTCACTGCTCAAGGTCACAGTCATCACGTGCTGGGCACCAAGTGATTTGGCAGTGACGTCATCGGTGGTGTCGTGTTCGACTTCGGCCATTTGGAGGCGGGTTGTTCCCACTGCCATGATGCAGGCTTGTGGGGGGTTGATCACGGCGGTGAATTCGCGTATACCGAACATACCAAGGTTTGATATTCTGAAAAGTGCAGAGGAGTCGCATTGCTGTGAATTGCACACAGACTGTGAGACTAATCTACTTAACAAGCCCTAAAAAGCATCATCAAAATAACAACTATAGCGTTATCTATTATGATTATCACGCTAAATGTGTCTGTATTTGCGTCCGATATGACGATTTCATCAGTAAGTTATTTTTTTAAATATGAGTAATTCAACAAAAACATTAGGATATTTACGTAAAAGATCCCCCTTGAAATTCATGCGGTTTGAGACGACCTTCTCGGGCGCGACCTGCTAACTCTCGAACTTCATCCGAAATCTCTGTGAGACCTTTTGACCCGACGTCCTGGAAAATTTTAGTTATTCTTAATGGCTCGCACTGAAAGCATCAGTTTTTTTTACGAAAAAATTTTTGCCTGTCTTTTTGGCAGGGTATTTTTAACTGTGTGCCGTAAAACAGATCTCTATTCAATGTATAGAGTTGTTTAAATATAGCTTCACAAATTAAACAGATCTGAAAATTTGTTGTGTGCTATGGAATATTTATTACTTACTTTGACAATTGGCGTGATTAAGCCGCCCTCTGTTGCCACGGCAACAGACACGTCGGCCTTTGAAGCAAGTTGTACATCTTCCCCATTCCACACGCAATTCACTTTTGGATTTTGTTTCAGGGAAACGGCGGCCGCCTTGATTACGAAGTCATTGACTGAGACCTTGATTCCCTCTGCCATAAACAAGCCACAATGAAGGTTAATTTCTCTTCTGTGATCTTCACCTTTCATGTATAGTTTGATAAGCAGCGTATAGAAACTCCATAAAGTCTTCAGTACACAAAAAGTGCATGTCAACCGTCCAGTAAAACATATACCTGCTCTCAGCTGTTTTCGCAGTTTCAAAACTTTGTCTAGAGTACAGTCAATTGAGGAGTATGCATGCGGAATACTTTGCTTGGATTCCGTCAATCGTTTAGCAATTACTTTCCTAATCCCGCTCATGTCAACATCAACGTACGGCCTTTCCTGTGAAAATCAGCCATGTTTGAAACACTTTTCGCAACTTTGAAACTTGTGTTATGTTTCAGCAAAACTTTTTCCATTGTTGAGTTGTGTTGCTAGCATACAACATTACAACTCCTTAGTTTAATTTAACGTGTCTAATTGTGCAATGTTCACATTCAAGTAAAAGGTTAAGAAAAAATAATATCAGTCAAACCGCAGTTGAGGTTGGTGGTACTGCAGATTTCTCAGTTTTTGTTGCGACTTTTGGTTGTTCATGAGAGGGTGAAGGTTGGGATGCTTTTGCTGGTTTAGCTTCTGTAGTAATTTTTACAGGAGAAATGTTGTTCTTGGCAACATACTGCAAAATATCGCTGCAAAACAACACATAAACTACAGAAGTAGCAGGCAACCACTAAACATACCCCTTCAATAAAATGCCTTTAGGGCCTGTTGCATTAACTTGACTTGGATTTATGTTGTATTGCTGCAGTGCTTGTCTCACAGCTGGTGATATGAGATTGCTGTATAAGGTAACGTTATGATGAATAATTTCATCACAAATCATTCAACAATGTTGTCGAAATCTATGCATACCTTTTGGCAGTTGATGTTGGTGCAGGCTCTTGTGAGACTTCAGGTTCAGAAATGGAAGTGGGTATAATGGGAGTAAAATTATGCTCCATAGATGCCACTGCAGACACATCTTCATCCTCTTCAGCAAGAATGGCTATTAGGGCATTAATCTTTACATTTTTAGTTCCTTCTGGCACCTGAACAAATGATATTACCAGTTTCATACATCTGAATGACTAAACAAGGATTCTTGTGTATCATACCAATATTTTTGCCAGGGTGCCCTCTTCATTAGCTTCCATGGTAACCACAGCTTTGTCAGTTTCTACTTCACACATGGCATCTCCAATATCCACTTGGTCGCCTTCACAAAATGTTTGGTCAAAGTGAGGCTATGGGTATAAACAGCATTCAGAAATAACTAACCTACGCCGATCAGCCACTTCACAATAGTGCCTTCTTCCATTGTGGGCGACAAAGCAGGCATCTGAACTTGTATTGGTGCTAGTGATACAAAAAATTATTTCCCCCATTCAAACGATCTTTAGGTGCAAAAGTATACTTACAACATGATGCTGGGGCAGTAAAGAACTTCCTTCTTCTGAAAGCATAACTGCAACAAGCTCGCAGCAAACGTGAGGATGACATTTTGATTTTACATTTGTATTTTAGTTACTTCCTCACACCTAAAGAGGTAAACAATCAAGAAATATTTGTGCCACTTTCTAAAAAAAGGAAATAAAAGAAACCAATGCTCAGGCAGTGAAAACCGGTGCTAATGATTGATAAAACAATGTGCATTAACTTTCGCAATACAAACACCATAGGTTAATTGGTAATATGCAAAATAGAAATGTCCTCGCTTCGAAAAGTTTCATGCATGTCAGTAAGAGGTATATGTGATAAGTGAAACTTGTGTGTTTTTTCCAAAAGGTTCAAAAATTTTTGGAGCAATTCCTTTTTGTTACCAGTGTCTCTGTGTTCAAATGAGCAAAGAACTTCACATTTTGAAAAGTTTTGAAACAATTTGACAATAGTTCCTACCAGTAAATTTACCCCATCTTCGTAGTAAACACAGTCTGCTATTAATATACATGTTGGTCTTGCAGGTATTTCATCAACAACAGTTTTAATATCTTTACTACTGCCCCAATTCAAGCAAGCAGCATACAGTTGATTGTTAGCAAAACTCGCAATATTGCATTTATCATTCAGTATTGCACATTTTTCTAAACCAACAGCTTTTAAATTGCACCCAATGTTATACGCCATCAATGGTAAATACTTTGGTAGGTCAGTTACTACCACAACTTCAGCGCCGGCAGCCTTGGACGCTATTCCAACTGCCCCGGTACCGGAACCAAGTTCAATGACGTTTTTACCCTTTACATGTGTTATTCCTTTTGGAGTTGTAAGATACTGCAGTAGCACGATACCGGCATCCCAAAGGATGCAACCGCACTCGCCCTCTTCGAGTTGATGTATGGTTAAAGTCCTGATATTATTACCGGATTCAAGGTCCAGTTCAACTTCTCGCACGAAAGTTTTGCTTGTCTCCATTGTTTTCAACAACTGGAGACCATTAGCACGATACCCTTGTATGGTTTGAAAACATCAGACAGTTTTTAATTAAAAATATTTATTAACAAGCATCTCATACGTTTCACGTTTACCAATAATTAACAACCAGTTTTATTATGTCTTCCTTACGATCCGTCAAAGAATCAACCAGCTGACTGCCCCACTTTAAAGGTGCATCTGTAAGATTAAACTTGTAAAATAGGGATGGTTGGAAATTATAATGCAGCACTCAACTTCGTTTAACTTTAAGCGCTATAAAGGATGTATGTTTATTAACTTTTGCAACATCAACAACAAGGCGTTATATGAGGACTTGAATTTGGTGTATGAAATCATAAAACATTTTTTGTTAAAATTTTCTTTTGAAATGACATGGAAAATCTCAAAATGAAAAGCCATTGGATAAAAAATACCCGAAAATTTTAAGTATTGGCAAAATTTCATGTATTCTGCCTTGGAAAAATATCGTGTATATTTTCTATGGTCCAGTATTTCACATTTATTTTTCCAGCAGCGGCGTTTTTCATTTTACGAACAACCACAGGTACAGTAGGCAGTAGGCACAGGATTGAGGAATAAGTTTGTTATTCATGAGTTTTTTGCTTGCTGTGTCAACAATATATAATTAAAGAGCAACCGAAAACTAAAAAAAAAATTATTTACGTCCAATTTTTACCTTTAAATATATGTGAGATGCCTATAAAATTGTAAAAATTGAGAAATTTAGATTTAATGCATGTAATAAGATTTTATACCTACACTTTGTATTCATTGTAGTTCCAACAAAAGGTGATAAAATAAGCATATGAACTTTATGTATCTTTTATCGTTTCTAGGTTTCCAATTGCATGAAAAAAAAATCATTACAGCTATGGATGAACTGAAGCAGTTGGAGTATTTGTCTTTAGTGTCGAAAGTCTGCACAGAACTGGACAATCATCTTGGATTAAATGACAAAGACTTGGCTGAGTTTATCATCAGAATTGCTGAAAAGTATCCAAACATAAAAAAGTTTTCAAAAGCTCTCAAAAAGAAGGGTGCTGAGTTTTCTGACACATTTAGTGAAAATCTTTTGTCACTAATAAAACGTATGAGACCAACTGACAACCAGAATGAAGAAACAGAAGTAAAACCTGCCATCACTGAAGATGGAAAGAAGGATTACAAAACAATGTTTCCTGCCCTATGTCAGCCAGATGATGTTGCAAATGCTCAAGCAGAAATAGAAGAATTGGAGAAGTCTTTGAATGCCATTAAGCAAGATGCTGAGGAGAAGGAAGAGAAAAAGGTTAAACAGTCACCACCGCGATCATCTAGAGATGCAACCAGGCGTGACAGAGACAAGCACTCTTCAAGAAAGCGGCACTCTGATGCAAGACACCACGATGAAGACCGTGATCGCCACAGATCAAGAAGAAGGTCTCATGAGTATGATTCATATGACAGCAAAAGGAGTCGTCATCACCGTGATTCAAGACATTATGATGATGACAGAAACAAACAACAGCCCCCCAGAGACATTACCCCTGGTGATATATATGATGGAAAAATATCATCGATAATGCAGTTTGGGTGCTTTGTACAGCTACAAGGCCTCAGAAAGCGCTGCGAGGGTCTTGTACATATATCTGAATTGCGCCGAGAAGGCAGAGTGTCAAGTGTGTCCGATGTAGTTTCAAGAGGACAAGTTTGTAAAGTAAAGGTGCTCAGTCACACTGGTACAAAAACGAGTCTTTCAATGAAAGATGTTGACCAAAACACTGGGGAGGACCTAAATCCAAGCAGAACCCGAAGAATGCAGAACATTGAACCTAATAAGGAAGAAGTAGCGTGTCGAAATCCAGATCGCCCAAGTGACCTTGCAATGACTGGGCCTTCGGACAGTGGCTCTGTCAACCAAAAGAGAATAAATAAGGCATCTGACATGGAGTTGTGGGAAATCAAACAGATGGTGGCAGCTGGCTGCATGGATCCCACCGAACTCCCTGAATTTGATGAGGAGACTGGTGTTTTGCCCAAAGCTGAAAGTGACACTGAAGACCTTGAAATTGACTTGTTAGAAGAAGAACCACCATTTCTGCGTGGTCACACAAAACAGAGTATTGACCTCAGTCCTGTAAGAATTGTAAAGAACCCAGATGGGTCTTTGTCAAAAGCTGCAATGATGCAGAATGCTTTGTCCAAGGAAAGGCGGGAGATAAAGCAGCAACAGCGTGAGGCAGATTTAGAATCAACATCTACCAACCAAACCAAAAATTGGAGTGATCCAATGCCCAAAACAGCAACTCCTGCAAACTTTGGTGGTGGCAAAGGTGGTCTTCTGTCAGGAGATATTCCTGAATGGAAGAAACAAGCCTTCGGTGGTCAAAAGGCTTCATATGGTAGAAAGACTGAACTATCCATCATTCAACAAAGGCAGGGACTTCCAATTTATAAGCTCAAAGATCAGCTTGTGCAAGCAGTGGAGGACAATCAAGTGCTGATTGTCATCGGTGAGACAGGCTCTGGAAAAACAACACAAATAACTCAGTATGTGGCTGAAGCTGGTTATACAGTGAGAGGAAAGATTGGTTGCACTCAGCCAAGGAGAGTGGCTGCAATGTCTGTCGCGAAACGAGTCTCTGAGGAGTTTGGTTGTCGACTTGGACAAGAGGTCGGATACACCATTCGTTTTGAGGATTGCACCAGTCAAGAAACTAAAATCAAGTACATGACGGATGGTATGATGTTGCGTGAGTGTCTTATTGACTTTGACCTTTCCCAGTACTCTGTGATTATGCTTGATGAAGCTCATGAACGCACCATTCACACAGATGTTCTATTTGGGCTGCTCAAAAAGTGTGTACAGAAGCGCAAAGACTTGAAACTTATAGTCACATCTGCCACACTGGATGCTGTAAAGTTTTCCGAGTACTTCTTTGGTGCTCCGATATTTACAATACCTGGTCGGACATTTCCTGTTGAAATTATGTATACTAAGGATCCAGAACCAGACTACTTGGATGCCTCACTAATTACAGTAATGCAAATTCATCTCACAGAGCCCCCTGGTGACGTTTTGCTGTTTTTAACTGGTCAGGAAGAGATTGACACAGCTTGTGAAATCCTTTTTGAGAGGATGAAGTCGCTTGGATCAGATGTTCCCGAGTTGATCATTCTACCAGTGTATTCAGCATTGCCCTCTGAAATGCAAACCAGAATTTTCGATCCAGCACCACCAGGCAGTAGGAAAGTTGTCATTGCCACAAATATTGCTGAAACATCGCTTACAATAGATGGCATTCACTATGTGGTGGATCCTGGCTTTGTCAAGCAGAAAGTTTACAATAGTAAAACTGGCATTGACCAACTTGTGGTCACCCCTATATCCCAAGCACAGGCAAAACAAAGAGCTGGGAGAGCTGGAAGAACTGGTCCAGGCAAATGCTATCGTTTATACACAGAGCGTGCATATAGGGATGAAATGCTGGCAACAGCTGTTCCAGAACTCCAGAGGACCAATCTTGCATCAACAGTTCTTTCTTTGAAGGCCATGGGCATCAATGACCTGCTTTCCTTCGACTTTATGGACCCTCCACCAATGGAAACTTTGGTTACTGCTATGGAACAATTATACCAGCTTAGTGCTCTTGATGATGAAGGCCTTCTGACAAGACTTGGGCGCAGAATGGCTGAATTTCCCTTGGACCCAATGTTGTGTAAAATGTTAATCATGTCTGTACATTTATCATGCAGCGAAGAAATTTTGACTGTTGTTTCTATGCTTTCTGTTCAGAACGTCTTCTACAGGCCTAAAGAAAAGCAAACCCTAGCCGATCAAAAAAAGGCAAAGTTTCATCAAAATGAAGGTGATCACTTGACTTTATTGTCCGTCTACAACTCATGGAAGAACAACAAGTTTAGCAACCCATGGTGCTTTGAAAACTTTATCCAGGCAAGGACTCTGCGCAGAGCTCAGGACGTCAGAAAGCAGATGCTGGGAATTATGGATCGACACAAACTGGACGTTGTGACTTGTGGCAAAAAAATCACCCACATACAGAAGGCCATTCTGAGCGGGTTTTTCCGCAATGCTGCCAAGAAAGACCCGCAGGAGGGCTACAGGACTTTGGTTGACCAGCAGGTTGTGTACATTCACCCCAGTAGTGCTTTATTCAATCGCCAACCGGAGTGGGTGGTATACCACGAACTGGTTCTCACCACCAAGGAGTATATGCGAGAGGTGACGGCTATAGATCCGAAATGGCTCGTGGAGTTCGCTCCCAAGTTCTTCAAGATGGGCGACCCGACCAAACTGAGCAAGCAGAAGAAGCAGATGCGCCTGGAACCGCTTTACAACCGCTATGAGGAACCAAACTCGTGGAGAATTTCACGAGCCTATCGCAGAAGATGATTGAAGATGATTTCTGCTACTGCATTGTGTTTTAGCGATATCGTTAGCATTTTTCGCTTGTGTTTAAATCGTGCCGCCATGATAAAAAAAAACATCCACAAGCTCAAGATGGCCCTGAACCGCTAACTAACCTAACTTATCAGAAGTACGGATAGTTTAGGCGATTTTTCCAAGGCTGCGCGCATAGCATTAATAAGTGGAAAGCAATGGCTGCTGATAACGTTCCCTGCAACCTGCGCCGTAAAGCTAACACAGAAGGTCGTCAAACGCAAGATTAAAGACTCTCTTAAACTTTCACTCGTATATGCTAAAAACGGGTAGACTTATAAACGAATCCTAACATGAAACAGGCCAATACGCAGGAATAAATATTCGACACCACAAACGTTGCAAAACAGACAGGAGTACTTCGGGCCGGGATGAAGTTTGTACGAACGTGTTGTATGCAGTGGGATTCAATTATTTTAGCATCCAGTTCTCTCACAAAAGCATGCCATATTAACCGCAGAAATAGTGCTCAAAGTGAAACATATAGGCCTATATGCTCTAGTCCACCCCAACCAGGTGGGTCGCGTAGCTAATTCAGGTGGGTCGCGAAGCATTTCTAAATGTTACAGTTTTTTATTAGATCACAAAATTATTGCATTATAATTGTTTTTCATTCGTTTGGTCATATCTCATTGTGGGTCGCACAATAAAACTTGCATTAAAAGTGGGTCGCGAACTAAAAAAGGTTGGGAAGCACTGGTGTAGTCCATGACATTCCTAACTTTTTGCTCGTCCTTTTAACAGATTAATACTCGATTAAATAAATTGTTACTGATGCTACCAGGCATAGGGGAGACCGGGGATAGCTCGGACGGTTTTGGGAAAATTGCTCATATTTTTTTTAAATTATGAACCTTATTCTTAAATTTTGTTTTGTTGTAAGTAGTAAAGCATTACTCAAAAAACAAAAGGTTTTTCGTTCGTTTTAGCTCACTAAAAATGTTTATTCAGCCCATTTTTTAAACAGGTCTCAAATGTCCGAAGTTACCCCGGTACCGGGGTAACATCGGACGTGACTGGGGATATCTCGGACAGCAAGTTTTAACAGACGTTTTTTTTGTTTATTTAACAAATAACTGAAATCAAACTTGGCGCAATATCAGCATTGGGGCATTAGCGCATAAAATATTATTCAAGCTTTCAGGAATCGGGGCGTGGCCACTTATCGTTTCGACCCTTCCACACGTTCATGCTTTGGGTAAATCGTGTACGTTTAACGGCAGCACGGATATCATAGATTTTAGAGTCAACAAACGATTTTTTATCTTTGGGACTTTTTCTTACTGCCAAAATTCAATCATTTCATCCAGCCTCTGTTTATTCTCTACTATAACCGATAATTTTTCATAAAACTCAAAAAAATTTGCCTTCTCGCGATTTTTTGCCATGATGTCCGAAGTATCCCCGACCACGTGACGACATAGAAATTCTTAAACTATGGCCGTATTTTTAAAGGTTACACAAAATCATCATTGGCCTATCCAAGAATACATATTTGATTATGCAATCAACCCAAAATTACTGCATTTTGATTAACTGTGACAGATATATAACCTTCCACATACAAATTGAAAAACTTGGTTTCACTGATAAATTGACTTTTTCGATTATAACTTTTTAAGCGGACATGATTTAATTCCAAAGTTCCTGTTAATGTTTGATGGAGACATAAATCTTTTGTAAAAGTGTCTTAACAATACCTAATTGTGACGTAAAATACCTGGTCCGAGGTATCCCCGTGTCCGAGGTATCCCCGGTCTCCCCTATTATATTGCTGAATACTGCCCTTCTGGCAAACTTTGTTTTATTTACGTTTCTCAACGTTTCGGCTGTTATGCAGCAGCCTTCATCAGGATGTAAGAATGTAAGTTTGACATCCTCTTATACCTATCGGACTCGCGTTCCAAAATGACCGTTCTCGTGAATTCCACCGCACTCGATTAAATGTTCCAATTGCCGTTTTTCAATGTTCACGATATTGGCAATCTGCTGGTTTATTTCATCCCAACCTTTTCAGTCCCAAAAGTTCGCACACGCTAAAAAGCGATCACCTTCTCAACCTGCATGGTTAGGAAAAGCTTTTCTAGCCTCCGTAGGACAGGCTTATGAACCGCGTTGGAAACATCATTAGGCCACAAAAGCACCTATATGTCTATGCATCTGTGACAATTTCGAATAAAAGGTCACGCCAAAAGATGTGCAGAATACATAGCTGATCAACGAATTAGCCTAATCCTACACTACAGCTTCAACGGAAAAAGCGCATTACAATTAACTTGTCCGTTTGGTCAATTATTTTGAAAACGGCTTTTTTAATCTTCTACATCACCTAGGATTTTTGACGGGTTTATGAGCAGTTTCATCAATCATAGCTTTTCTGCCGACGGATATTGAAAGTTTCACGCGGTCTCAGGCGAACAATACACAGCTTGTTGTACTTCTTTTCGAAATGTTGGGATTGCGACCTTATTTATAGAGCCTGGCGAAGCCCCTTTCGCCCCTCCCCAAAATATACAAATTTGCGTTTATTCAAAGGTACAATTTGAGGATTACGCAGGCTATTATTAAAATTTTTTGCCGTTAAGCACACCCAATTGGCGAGGCGATGTTTTATTTGGGAACTTTTTACGTCGATTTGCACAAAAATATTTGGTCCCCACCATAGGCGTCGATTTAGGGGTGACATGTCACCCCTCACAAACAAACAGGGGTGACAACGTGTGTATTGTCACCCCTGGATTTCGTTTAAATTAAAAATTATTGTCAGAAAAACCACATACATTATACTGTGCATTAAGCTAGTTTCAATCGCCCTATATTATCATTGCCACAATCAGAACAAACACAAGTGTATCGTGGATTGTTACACACAATAGTGACACGAAACGAAATATTCGTTGTTTGCCGATGTTTAGAGCGATACGACTGACGAAATGTTTTTTGCGTGTTTCTAAAACCTGGAAAAGTCACCCTTTTACAAAACGTTAAAAAATCGACGCCTATGGTCCCCACCAAATGTATGGCTATGTCGCTTGGTTCGCCCATTACCAATTCTTGCTATGCTTTACACAGATCTGAACGATCTAAACCAGTGTTTCTTAACCTTTTTTGGATCACGAACCCCTAAAACATTCTTTGAAAAACTATGGACCCCTTTGCAAGAAACACATTGCAAATGTCGAAAAATTAAAATTCGTTGACAGCGAAACCTTATGGACAGAGGAAAACACGTGGATTTTCGGAATAATTTTATTTCGTTTCATGGACCCCTTAATGCATCTTCATGGACCCCAGGTTAAGAACCCCTGATCTAAACGAAATTTGGCCTGTCTAGTTCAAAATGAGGCTAAATGATTTTTCATCCGATGTAGTTTTTTGTAAACAAGTATGCTTGAAATATTTTTGTTTTTTCTGCTCATAAAAACTTGTAAGTTGTGTTTCAAAAAATGTTCCGCAGTTGTTTTTTCTTTTGCGCAGCACTTTTAAATTTGTTTTTTCCAGGCAATACTTCAACAATTCGTCCATCTTTAAAAGCAAGGTGGTATACTGCACCATGTCTTTGACTCTTTGGATAAAATTGAAAGTACCGTTCTTTGGCTTTATTCAGTATGGATTGAACACACTCTTTTCTTCCAACATTAATTATAATGGATTGACCCCGAACTGGCTTCAACTTAAAATCTTTCCCTCCATATTCAAGCATGCCTATGTTAACACACACTTCCTCATTTTCATCCTTTTTCGACACTCTTTGCTTCCATTGTGAGCCTTTCATTGCTTTAAATTCACTAAATGGCAAAATTTCTGTTGCACTTTTGCGTTTCATGGATGATGCACCTGTAGATTTTACATGTATTATTAAACTTTTGTTTTGCAAAGTTAACCAAAGTTGTTCAGCTACAGGTTGTTTGGCATACTAACCATTTATACTGGAATTAACATTTTCAATCACAGAACCCTCATTTTCAGATTTAGACAAAGTAGGATGATTGCTGCCATGGGCTTTCTCTGCAACCATAGTATACTCTTATGGTAGTGCAACGGCTCCTCTTTTCTTTGTTTGTTTTATTGTCTGTGGGAAACTCCGTCACGCATGATTTCCAGGAGATCAAATGCGACTTTTTGCATACGAAGAGATAGGAAACTTACATATAAATTCAAATTACTAAAAACGTGGGTAGAGTTTCGAGCTGAATTTTTAGTATGTTAATGTTTGCACTACATTACTTGCAAACAGTTGAAAATCTCTTTCTTAAATGTTAAGAACGAGAAATTTGGAGAGGTTTTTGCCACAAAGTTTGGAAAATTGCAAGTGGTTTAAAATATTATACGTCTGGTTGCAACTGATATAGAAACTGAATTACCTCACTGTGTGCATAACTGTATGTTATTACGTATGGTGTGGTATGACGTAATTCTGACGTCATACGATCAATCTGAGTGAAGCGCATGGCAAATGGTCGCATGCTGGGTTGGCCAAAAATTTTGTTCGTGTGCTGTATGTCTTTTTCAGCCCTTAAAAAATAGTAGCATGGTGAACATAATAGTGGTTTTGTGCTAGGTTCTGATCTTTAGGCTGCTAAGTTACTGGCGGGCCATGTTTCTGTGTGTTTTAGGGCTTATTTATAATTTCATTAAACAAGAACAGTATCTGCCACCCTGAGGAAACTAGCTAATTGGCAGGTGAATACAAGTTATGTTTTAATGCCAGAAAAACAGACTATTAAAAAAAATAGAAAACAACATGCATTTGTATTTATTAATTTTTTTTTTTCTTTGGCATCGGTTCATGGGAAACCTGAACCCAATCATTTTTCTTCCCAAAAGTTGTGTTTCCCCCTTTAACCTTTTTTATTGCCTTTCTTACAGAAATATGGCCAATCCCATAGGATGCTTGAAAGACATTTGGATTTTGAGCCCTGTATCCATGAGATCTCTGTGTCAAGGTAATATGTTTTGGTCATAAGACTTTACATAAATAAAGTATGCTCACTATGTTTCCAAAAAAAGCTTCCAATACATCTTGGCTGTATGTTTTAAAGCTTACATTGTGCCCTTTTTGGAGCAGTCTTTCTGCTAACGCAACGAAATTTTTGGTTGTGAAAAAAACTCCTTCAAATGTTGGCTGTGCCATAATCCTTTTTGTTTCATTTGTTCTGAGAACTTCATTCTACATAATGTGTTTGAATTTTAAAGTTGCATGTAATTTTTTTCAAATATGCTCTTCCATACTCTCCATTCTTGCATGTATGTTAGGAATGTGGTGTTTAGCCAAGAAAGCCTTTCATCGGATCTACTTTTTATTTCATTAACACCCCCACAGTTTATAATTTCGAACCATCTATAAAAAGAGTTGCAAGTTTAAAGCTAATATATAATTTGTTTGCTTAGACAACGGACTTGGCGAACAAAAGCACAAACTCTGAAGTTCCTTCAGTTGAGGAGTTTAAAGATAAATTTTGGCCCACTTCCCAACTAAGTGTGTCTCTTGCAAGACCAACCTTCATCTAAAAGAAGTTAGTGATGTTTTGTGTGAACCGTAACAATATTACAACTGACTTTGCTGTATGGAGTTAAAAAAATATGACTTGCTGTTAGTCTGCACTTTCTCAACAGCAGTGTTTTTTGCTCTTCATTAAACAGATTGACAACATGTGTCCATAGAATGTCTTTTCCACCCTTGTGCATAAACCGTACTCCACCTGGTTTTGATGAAGCAAGTGAATTTCTAGTAGTCTGTAAGTTAGAAAGTCACTGATCAATTTATGTATGAACCAAAAGAAATTTAAAAAACACACCTTTAGCAAGTGTGATGGATCAGAGCATAAAAATATTGGCTCATCTGGCGAGTAGGGATTATTTGCCACATATGGTTCATCATAATGAAAAGGGCTTTTTGATAAAATTTTGAACAATTTTCTGTTGGTTGCACAGCCATCACAGATTATCGCATGAATATGAAAATTCCTTGATTCACATTCCCAAAGCAAGTTCCAAAACATCACTGCAAGATTTTCTGGTTTTGTGCTGGCAGTTGGAAACCATGCCAATGGTATTGATATTTCATGTTTGTGCGATCTAACATAGAAAACTAAAACCAAAAGTTTTGTGATATATGTATTTTGTATGAGCTTAGTCTTTTTTTTAATTACCAAGCAAATGTGTAGCAATTATTGGTGTACTTTGAATAATATTTGAACTGTAATCAACAAATCCAATTATTTTTCCATTTTGTATGACCAAGTTTTCCCGAACTAAAAAAAGTTACACAGTTTTTTGCTTTAAAGTGGGTTGCATAAACACCCACTTTTCATTTCATCTAGTGTCATGTAACCATCCAAGCTATCTTTGCCCTTCATTACTCTTACAATTTCTTGTATTGCCAGATCGTTCAGTCCAGGCTGACATGGAAAATTGTTTCTGTTGAAGCAGAACAGTTTTAATATGTTTGCAAAATATATCTTAATCAACCTGTAGTTTGCAATTGTCCGTTTAGATGGAATAGCAAGGATACCACTGCTCCTTACATGTTCATAGGCTGAAGGTGAGCGTGAAAACAATTCAATAGCCCATCTAATTACATCAGGATGATATCTAAAATTGCATTGCTTTGGTATTTGACTAATTTACTGCATCAACCTACCTTCTTGAGTTTATCATTTCATTTGAGTTACGAATTTGCTCCTTGATAAATAATTTTTGCCATGGGTTAAGGTCATCCTTATTTTCTCTGAATATTGTCTTTTAACAAAATGTTTTTTTTGCTTATGTGTTATTTGAAATGGGTGTGCTAACATTCTTGATCTCACCTGTAGTGTAGCATGCACATTGTCGTTCACAGTAACATCTTCATCATCTTCATCAGCATTGTGAATTGGGAAATCGCATAATTTGCTTAACTGTTCTACTGTTAAAACAAAATGTAATAAGCATTTATAGAACAAAGTGGTGATAATTTATACCTTGCTGAATGTTTCTTTGTTTTTTAGAATATGTTGAGCATGCATTACACTGCATACTCTTTCCAACTACAAAAAAATTCTGTTTATTATGGAGAAGGTGTAGAGAAAGCAATTTCTTACCAACTTGACATGCTTTTGACCTCCATGTAGTTGTAATCGTCATTTGTTTATGTTGTGTGTATACAACAGGATGAGGTAAAACATCCCCCGCACTATCACAAACAACACCTTGGCATACCAGCAAGGTTTCCAAATTTTCTGTAAACGATTTGTTTCTTTTTATAGATTGAAGTTCAGAAATTATATTGCTAAGATTTTCAAACCAAGAAAGCTAAACATGGTGACAAGTTTGATGTTCCCAAACCAAAAATTATCAATGTTGGTGATCAATCCATAAACGTGGAACTGGACCACTTCCAATTCATCACTAAAAACAACCCTGCAGAAGAAAGGTAACCATTCTAGAGCTTAGAGTCTAAACTTAAGACTGCAGTCTTTGTCTTTTATTCATACTTAAACTTTGGAACAGTTACATTGTGTTCCAATAGAATGGCATTGAATCCGTCTTTAGAATAATAAAAAGACCACTTATCTGAAAACATTTAATTTTCGTGCATATGTGAATACATACGTGACGCAAAACTCATACCCCTCATGTTTTTATTGAGCTGTTTAGCAGACACCTCCAGATCAAATAAAGTTCTGTGACGGATTATTTCTTTTGTTTTTCTGATTTGGGGGTCATGCCGTGGCACTTTAAGATGCAATTGAGATTTAGGCAAGTTTTTACATGGCTTTGCTCCTAATTTAAGTGTCTTTCCTCCTTTTCCATCAACAATATCTTTCATATCAAAATGTATTTCACATATAGCAGCTCTGATTAAAAATCTTGGTTTAAATGCTGTGATAATGTATTGGATTAAACTTGCCTTTCTTTATGTAGGAGGCTTTTGATGTTGTCACCAGCTGAATGATCCCTAGCTGAGAGCAAAAAATTTGATAAAGTTCTGCGGTGTTCTTTTTCTGTTTCTGTTCGTGCAAGGTCGGGTCTGCGCACGGTAAACAGCGACCTTTTCCCACCAGTTTTTCTACTCCAATAACAGTTTGGTACAGAGCAGTTTGTTGCCATTTTGATGATACTTTTATTGCTGAAAATAAGAAAAACAAAAACTTCATGCAATGGTACTTTTAAACAGGAATTAATTTAAAAAAAAACGTGCATACATGTAACTTTTTGTGGTTAAAGATTTTTTAACTCCGTTCTTAAACTCTTTGTTGCTCGGGAACAATGTTGCTTTAACTTGAAAAATATTCGTTTTGCATACGTGTATGATAAAACACGAACGAATAAGTCGACAATGTATTCAAACACTTCATGTACTGTTTCTTCGTCTATTTCAAATTCACACTCACGTGCAAGTATAGACACATACTGCAAGTAATTAGGTTTTTTAATAACCTCATTGACGACCGCAACGAAGTTTACCGAATTAGGTGTTTTAAAGCTTTCCCGAGATGTGCGCAAATAAACAGTCTGCAAAAATTGCAAAAAAACCTCTGAAGGATATTTTAGATGGCCAAGTTTCTTTTCCATTACCAAAATTAACGATCCGTGGGGTGTATGACTACTAATTGCATTTATAAGTTTTTCACAATTACGAAATTTTTTTGAAGCCTTGTAAATTACATATCCTCCCAAGTATTCTAAAGTTTCGTTTTCTGCTACTCCTATCATGGCTGTTTGTTGTTCGTCCTTTGAATCTGTATCATTATAGTTTATCAGTGTTGTTATAAGGTGTAGTAGAATTTTTGGGGCTTCTTTCGAGTTACTGATACCTTTGAGGTACAAATGTGCATTGCAACACTCAATGGCATATTCTTTCAACAGGTGTGTTTTGTCTGCCGTAAAAGAGTAATCAGAGATCCACTTTCCAACTATTTCTTTTCCTTTTTCCGTAAGGGCAAATGACCCAACTTCCGCCCACAGTTCATCGGGTATGAATACATGTTTGCGTTGACTGCGGCTGTGTTTGCTTGCTTTATCGATTTCGCTTTCATTCAATAAAAGAACCGTTAATATGTCGCCAGGGAGAAGTTCCCAATTTTCCATTCTCTTGTTTTTTACTGACGAGACGAGATCCCCATATATAACTATTTTGAGTAAGTCTACTACAGAAGTAATTTACAGCTGTTTGGCGCGCTTTTGTTGATGGTGGCAATAAGTCAACCGTATCAGAAATTTCGTCAAAGATACAAAAATACACAAATTTCACTTTGTTTATTTGCTTTTTAAAACCAATTGGCCACGCGCACACATACACAAAGTTGCCCGATGTTCGAAGTCAAACGTATAGAAACCACCCACAGCTTTTTCTCCAGTAAAGACTGCTTCTTGGCTTGATGTCCTGTTCATTTTAAACATAACACAAGTCAATTGGGTGACAAAACATGTTTGTACACAACAGGCTTTAAATTTTAGGATACTCCTATGTACCTACAAGTTTCCTATCTACATTATACAGGTTTTGTAAGTACCATCCATTAATATAGTATGTAACAAAGATTATTGGTTAAATTATACAACTTATGCATTGGTAAAAACATCAATTAACCTGTAGCACCTTATAGTTGTTATAAATTGTAGTGAAGTATCTAACAATATATGACAAATAGATCCCAAACACCTTAATACAGTACTAGTATAGCAAGTAATATGGTATATCAGTACTGTATACAGAAAAAATAATGGCTCAAATTGAATTGGGTGCATTTTGAAAGTGAAGACAATTTTGACAGCAATGATGTAATGTGAAGAATGACGTCATGATCACGTCACAATGCTCATTACATCATCACAGTCATGGCATGACCTCAATAACACAAAATGATACATAAGGATGAATACTTACACCTTTAATTTCATCTGCATAGGATGTTCAAAAATCGACCGAATAAGCAGTCATGATAGTTCGGTAAAGGCACAAAAATATTTGTTGCTTTTTGACTGTTTGCAAGCAACGTAGTACAAACATTAACATACTAAAAATTCAGCTCGAAACTCTACCCACGTTTTAAGTAATTCCAATTTATTTGCGAGTTTCCTATCTCTTCGTATGCAAAAAGTCGCATTTGATCTCCTGGAAATCATGCGTGACGGAGACAATGGTTGCACTACCATAAGAGTATACTATGCTGCAACACAGAATCAATCTAATTATACTTGCACAATATTATTTTACTGGCATATATGTCTGTCTGATATATTAACATTTACAAGAATGTTACCTCAAAACAACAGATTGACAAGGCTGATAAACGACAATTAAAGAATAAACCACTTACCGCGTCCGCAATGTGCACAATACAAGTGTTCTTGAAAAAGTAGCCTTCCACAATTTGTGCAGTACATGATTACAAATAGGGATAAAACACTCAAACTATTTTTCTATTTGAACTTAAATGCACAGACTGTAGCATATAGATGTACGTGAAAACTTGAAACAACTAGACTTCCCGCCAGGCATTTCTAATAAAAACTAACAACATATTTCGCGCGAAGAAAATATACATCGCACAGCGCAAATATATTTCGCGCAGTGAAAATATATTTCGCGAAGTGAAAATATATTTCGCGCGGTGTAAATATATTTCGCGCGATGTAAATATATTTCGCGCGGTGAAAAAATATTTCGCGCAGTGAAAATATATTTCGCGATCTCGAAATATATTTCGCGCAGTGAAAATATATTTCGCGAAGTGAAAATATATTTCGCGAAGTGAAAATATATTTCGCGCGATGTAAATATATTTCGCGCGGTGAAAAAATATTTCGCGCAGTGCAAATATATTTCGCGATCTCGAAATATATTTTGCGCGGTGAAAATATATTTCGCGCGATGTAAATATATTTCGCGCAGTGAAAATATATTTCGCGATTCGTTAATATTTCGCGGTGGCACTTGTGGGCCACCGTACCTATAAGATAACGCAATTGCATTTTGTTGCAATTTATGAAAGTAAGAGTGAACTTCCTTCTTCACGTTGGTAATTGTTGGTGCGTCGAGTTTTGCAACTTCCTGTAGTCAATGGGATGCTTTATTCTTGCTACGTCAGGTAAATGTACAGAGCAAAAAGCATTTGACGTGTTGTATGTGTGTGGCGCATTATCGTGATGTGACGACGTAAACAAAAAAAATGTGAAAATAGGCTACTTTTTTTCCAGTATCGAGGAGATTTCTGGAGCTGTGTTTAATGCAATGCCTGTTATGTTTTGTGTGTTTTTCTCATAAATTCTAAAATTCACAAGTGTTGTTGCATCTGTATCGGAATTATTCTGAGCCTAATGAATGTTTGTTATAACAGGTTCCTGTTAATGTTCTAACAGTGATCATAAACTGGTAAAATGGATGGTTTTGAAACTAGTGCTTCAGGTGACTTCAGTTCAAAGTCCGTCAAATCCAATTTTAAAAGCTGGAGGGAGATCATTGTGGTGGCAAGCAAGCTTTTGAAATGGGAAAAACCATTCTATCCTGGCATAGTTATTGGGTTTATATCACTAGTTTTCCTGATGATTTGGTACTTGGACCCATCTCTAATCACGGGTGTGTCAATGCTCATGATGGTCGTCTGCATTCTGGATTATGTGATGCCCTTTGTCTCACCTCTCATCTTCCCTGAAACCTATTGGAATTCTGACAAGGAGAAAGAATACAGTAATGCTTGCAAAGCCATTGGGGAAGCTCGTACCACTGTCAGAAATGGTCTTGGAAGCCTTTTCCAGCTGAAAGATACCAACCCATGGCTGTATGTTGCCGTATCCACTGTTGCACTGAGCACCCTTGCCTGGTTGGGAAACCAAATGCACAACCTGATGCTCACATACTTTATTGTGCTTATCTTGACTTCCTTGCCTGGATTAGCACATCATGGTCTTCTGGCTAAAGGTGTTAGTGCCGTAAATAAGTTTGGAAAAAAAAGGCGTGACTAAAAGTGCAGTTTGCACCATTGTTACATAAACTCGACAGTTGTATACATATTTACTTGTGTTTTAATATATTTATGTTGTTGATGTTTTCTGCTGCAGTTAATACACTGTTTCAAACATAATTGCCAACATGTAATAGTCAATTAAGTTTAAAAAGAAACTTTTGTTCATAACAAAAATAATATTTCCAAGCAGTTCCAACACGGTTACACAAATAAGTTCTGTGCTTAAGAATTTACGGTCCAGTATTAGTTTCACTTTGTACAACTTTTGTATATGGCCTATATCTTGCCATGTTTTTATGTTACATTGCATGTTGCAAGTCGGCCAATGTTGTTGTTCTGAGTTTCCATAGATGTATTCACTGTTGCACAACATGGCAAAATTACTTTCTAATCCTCTTTTAATCCTGCTAAAACAGTTTTGGTGTTGTGGTTCGGGTAAATTGCAATGAATCCAATTAAAACTATACTGCCTTGTGCATTATGTCACACGCCCAAAAGTGATGAGTTCATTCAGTGTATTGTTGTAAAATGTATGCATTGCATAAGTGTTGATGTTACAAAGATATTTTGTTGTTCTAAAGCTAAGATCATAAATTCAATCTGCCAATCACTCAGACTTTTTCTGTAAAACACTTTCAGGGCAGAGTCATACTTTTTTTCTAATACTTGTGCTATGTCTTAAAAACTTTTGAGTGTTATGAAAAGTAGACTTGACACAATACAGGTTAAGCATAGTCGCAAATACCTGACAAAACAATGTGGTTTGATTTGCTTTTGGCTGTATGGTATGTTTAATGCAATAGCTTCATGCAATGAGTTTACCAAGTTGGTCATGTGAAGACTATTACAAAATCCATTCAAAATCTGTTTGTTGTAATACTGTTCCTACATTTCATTTGTTTGTGTAAGTCTTTGTGTTAGTAGCGTATTGTAGTTGCTGTGTTTATTAACTTTGTTGTTACATACATATTTAGACAATGGCCAGTAGTGAATTGTATGAGGAACTTAAAGATAGATTGCGTCATGTTTTAGACGAACTTAAATTTCTTTCGAAGCAACAGGACTACAAAAATTCCAATGGTGGTAGGTTATTATCTCACAGCTTATATTTTTCCAATATAAATGATTTATTATTCCGACTTCGTATTTGTTGATGCATAATGCTGGGGTATGTCGTATCTTGTTTTTTCGGGGACGCTACTCATTATTCATGATGATTACTCATGTTTTGGCAAGCAGTCCAGTCATTACATGACAAACTAGATGCACAGTCTGCTATTTAACTAGGGTGCAAACACTAACACTTGCCAATTTCTGTAACTTTTTGCCCATATGCATTGGGCCACAGAAGGTGTTAATTTAATACATATTTTGTATTTGAACAGAAGCCCTCCAGCAACATGACAAGTCAACACAACGGCTGTGTTCACAGGCCAGAGCCCTTGTATGTTGCATTTTGCATCACACAATTTGCTTTTCAAAATTCTTATTGTCAGTTTGACAATATGTTGCTGCTTTTGCAGATTAAAGACCTCGATAGTGAGGTCTACCAGGCACCAATGTCATACAGAGCTGGAATGAACAGAGAAATTAAAAGGTTCAAATATGACTTGGACTGCATTGAACGGAACTTGGAGGTACTTTTATACACTTAAGACTGTCCTGATATATTTCCAGCCTATTGATTGTTGATAAAACTAATTGTGAAGTGATAATTTATGCATAATGTGGATTATGTTGTGTAACTTTGCACAATTCAAGCACTCCCATGAAAAACATAAAGACTCATTGTTCAAAAGTTGTATATTGGCCATGTCATGCCCAGTCAATGTATAATGTTAAGAATGAATTTATCACTTGTGTAGGAAATTGTCACATCGAGTAGTTCAAAGCATCAAGTGTCTGTGAATTGCAATTTGTAAGCAATTAATCATTTGTCATTAATGTTGCAGCAAAGACAGCCTTTTCACATGAGACAAGCAACATATGGAAGAGGAAGCTCTTCACATTCACCAAGCCCTCAGGTAAACTGTTGTCATAATGTGTACATGCAAACTGTATCCTGCTGTTTATAATATGTATGTTCCAATTACAAAAAGACCCAGGACAGGGGTTTAAACTGGTGGACAAAGGGCCAAATCCTTCCCGCCAAGCACTGTTATGTGACCCATGTAATGCTATTTTGCATTTAAAGCCAAAGAGAAACAAATTTTACAGTGACTCTTTTACATGTTTGACAAATTACACTTATTATGATGTCATAAAGTGTCTGGTCGACATAATATCTAGACATGTGTCATTTAACAGGGCAGTTTTGAAAAACTGTATTTCCCCTGCTGAGAAAGGAAGTTTTTTTGTTCATTTAAACTGGTTGTGCCCATTAAAAGCTTGCCACATGCTGTTGGAATTAAAATATATATTTATGTGTGTGATTTAATTGTGTCACCAAAGAATTCCACATATTTTATGATCATGAGGTGGTTAAGCACTAACAGGAACTGAAACTGCACCTAAATTTCTATGAATCTTGACAACAGGAAGCTACAGAACAATCGACCGTGCTACTGGGCCACAAGAGCCTACAACGAGCATCTGAGAGCATTGCACGTTCACAAGCAGTGTCATCGGAGAATGAAGTCATCGGCAATGACATTCTCAGTGACCTGAGTGAACAGAGGGAGCAACTGCACAGAACAAGGAACAGAGTATGTAACCAGTAGGTGTTTCGGCACCTGTGCCACACCCTGCATAACTGAAAAAATCCAGTCTGGCATAGCATTCCATGTACAGCTCAAAAAGTGTGCATTAATAATTCAAATGCATTGCTGGATGAACATAACAATTGCATTTAAAGTGAAAAAATTACACCTGTCTTGCTCTGTGGGGATTTTTTGTCCAAGAACTTTTTGTAATCTTGCATTTGTAATGTATTTTTCAAACAATTCAATTAGTCTAATTTGGTTTTAAGAATCTAACTAAATGGTTATATTTTTACAGCTTGATGATACCAATGTGGAGTTGACAAGATCACAGAAGCTATTACGAAGCATAAACAGAAATGTTATTACTAACAAGATTGTTTTGATGGGAATTGCGTTTTTGGAATTGGTGTTACTTGGCCTGGTTGTTTATTTCCGTTTCTTCAGAAAATAGCTGCTGTCTTTCTTGCCATTTCTTGACAATTATATGTCTTAATAACTATGCAAGTTTTTCTGATAAGCTCTTGTTATTGTACGTATGTTCATTTTCCCCTGTAGTACATGAATATAAACTATAAAGTGTGGCATGTAAACAAGCAAACTGTAATTTTTCATTGAACCTAAGACAGCTCGTGTTATTTCCAGTATGATGTGACCCCTGGGTATTGATTTTATAATTCAATCAAGTGGTGCTTGTTGCATATACTCACAATGCCAGTGTATTTCCGCATCGCAATGCTGTGTGACGTGCTTCGTTTGTTCTGTGAAGTTCACTTCATCTATCAGTTGACTGTGGTATCATGATGAGACTTTCCTTTCACTCGTACAGAAAGTGCCATTTGTTGACTATTTCTGCAAAACGTCATTGTGGTTAGTGCAATAGTTTGTGGTAATAATACATGAATTCAACATAAACACAAAATGAGCCTAAATTAAATCTTACTGAACTCGGAGAAGAATATAATGAAAATTATGTATTTATAAACGGGGACTGAAATGGTTTATCCGGGTGCGGCGCCAGAGAGTCACCATGCACCGCACGCTGCACATTGGCAACAACGTAACGCGTAAGTTCAAACGAACGGCGCGCGTCCCTGGTGATACAAAGAGGTACTGTGTCAACAGGGTTCCATTCTGCCGTGCCAGTGATGCCAAACACAACAAAAAAAAGTTGTTTCGAATTGTGACGTCAACATTTTTGAATTAAAATTTACGTTTTTGAGGAGGTAGTGTTGATAAAAGAGTTTCGGCAACAAGCAGAACTAATGTTTTCAAAGTTGAGACAATCATCGCAGTCGAGGCTAAAAGCAAGTTGCAAACACACGTCATTTAGATTAGCTCTCGGCCCAGGTTTTAATAGAATTAGGCTAAAGAACATCAATTTTGCTGAACATATTTTTAGTTCGTAGTTTTGTTTGGAACTGTGGTTATAATATGTTGCTTCCATTGTTTGTAAGTTTTAATGTGTTAACAATAGAAAATTTAGAAACGGTCATCCTAGAATAATGCATCATGCCTAGTTGCAATGTAACCAACAAACTGATTTGGACTCAAATTTGCCTATATATCTTCCAATGACAACAAGCGAAGGTTTTTATCTGAGGTTTTTTAGTATTTGAAATATGATCCAGTGAAAATACATACCTTACCATATTATAAATGAATTGTGCATTTCGTTTCCAAAACATGCTTTTGATGGATGCGATATTTTAACAGCAAATGTCACTAACTGCTGAAAAATTTGAGCCTTCTTGTAGGCTCCTCAAATGTTTGCACAAGAACAAATTTATGTCTGTACATGTTTGCTCTTCAAAGCATAATTATAAAACTGAATCATGTTTTGAAATGATCAATACCAATTGGAAAAGATGTTTTAGCATAAAAAGTATTTAAGGTTGCAAGATTACTTTATCATTTTCGTTGCCCCAAATTAAGTCTTTCAATTTAGTCTATTCAACATAAGGTTTCCTAAACAGTTGTAAATGTCAGTTTTATTAAATTCTGTTCAAGTGCGACTTGGATTATTTGTAACTCAGTTCTGACACCATGTCAAGACAATCCTTAGCTGTGGAAAATGAGGAGGTTAGTATCCATTTGTTTTAAACTTATTTTATTACAGAACAACAAAAATATGCTAAAAACTGATGTGTGCCATCGGCATTATAAATGCACATAATGTAGGTTGAACTGTCGAACCATTGATTTATGCCATAAAAGTTACATTAAGATGTACTGCATTCTTTTCTGAAAACTTAAATTTTGTTTATAGCTGCGGCCTCCACGAAGGAAGCAGCCCTCTGTCAACCTTGGGAGAACATCCTTCAACTTGACAAAAGCAGTGCAAGATCTACAAAGTATGTGGCCTAGCTAAGCATATTGTCAGCTAAAGTAAATCTGAAGTGCTTGTTTAAGGTTGTGTACATGTTGATAACTATGTGTTTGCTCTTTTGATTGCTGTGCTGATGGTCAAGTAATGAGTAAATGTGCAAGAAACAATGAATCAGTCATGTTTTACAGCGATCTAAAGGAATTTGCTTTAGCCATATATGTTGTAAAGCTAAACTCCTTATCCATTATTGTATGCAAGGTGTAATGAAAGTGTTAACTATATTATTGTTTTTTCACACTTGCATAGTTTATTAAGTTGACCAATGTATCTTTAGTGTAAAGCCAAGGACCATAAATGTTGATGAAAAACGCCTTAAGTAGTGACAGAGTTAGGATTTGGTGGGCTATTGTAGAAACTGTAATGGTGATCACAACAGTACATGACGATAATAACTCCTGGCGCTTGGCCATCATTTGTCGTGATACAATAACACAAAAACGCAATAGTGCGTCGGCCCGTGTGCCTCCGGTATTGTTATCAAAAACGCGCGGTGCCTCGCGATCTTTTGTGGTCACCGCTCTTTCGTCTATTGACTGGGCACCAAAAAGTCAACACTCCAGGCACTATGCGGTCCTCGAGCGTCCACGGAAGCAAGTCCCAGCTTGTCACAATCCGCCACTTGGTCAGGATTAGAGGCTTCTTGCTTGCGCGGGGGTCATTAAATTTTGCCAGGAAAGCACATTGGTAACAAATGTCCGACAAGCCGATGTTTGTTTACTTACATCTAAAGTTGTTGTAAGATGTCGTCACGAACGTTTTCGAGGGCCCGGCTCTTGATTAACTTTCCCAGGCATTGTTTTGCGAATTTTGTTTCGGGGAAAAGATAATGAGACCAAGGGAATAGAGAGCTTTCCTTGTAGTAATGGTTAAGGAAATAAATGCATATGTGTAAGTAAATGTGTGTAGTTAAATGTCTTAAAACGTAACCACATATATAAATTGTAATGTCACACCGACTTTGAATGTTTTTTCACGTGTTTCTAGTTGCATAAACTACTGTACATTGCGACATGCTCTGTAGCCTTGTAAGATCACCGTAGCGTTGCTCTCCGCTACCACTTTTACCATTGCCCTTGGGATCTCGGCCTCCCTATTCTGCTGGTCTGGTTCATTGTCACAGTTCTGTGGCGTGGAAACGATGGCTCTTTGCCCAAAGTGCTCCGATATCAAGTCTGGTGACATTCCAGGCGGTGAAAGTTAAGCGCGTCCTTTCGCCATCGCATTATATCCGTTGATTGATAATACCAATGTCAAGCTTGGGGATAGACTTAATCAACAATAAACGCAATTATGATTATAATGACTATCAAAATAAGGCACTTCTTACGTGGAATCTGAGTACGTGCTACTGCAGGCCAACTTGGCAAACAAATTCACTTGTAAATGTAGTATATATACAATTTCGAAACGTTAAAGGAATTGTAAAATTGAATTTAGTAGCAAGTTACATGTCATTCAATACAATTATCACCAACCGCACTATTTGAAAACCGATATATAACAGGCATTTAACTTTTGGCCTTAAAACGGAGTAGCGTATTGTAAATTCCCGTCAATCTCAGCATCTCCCGCCATTTATTTGATTCAATTCTGAGCAAGCAGAGCCGTCCGCCCCTGCATCGTTAATGATTCACCTCCGGCCTCGTAAAACCAAACGTCTTTAAACATGTAGTGTTTGCCAAGATAAGCACTGGCCCTCAGCGCCAAACCGACCGAGAAGAAGTTGGAAGCAAACTCCAAACCACTCAGTCACCATGTTATGTAAACATATTTTTACACCTTTTACAGTAGGTCTGGTACGAAATTGCTACTCCGCTGTACGCCATGCACTTCGTACTTTCCACGCGAATAGATGCTACTCCGCGTCATTAAGCTGAAAACTATTTTTCCCCTTTTGGTTGTACGCGTGGCAATGTGATACTGATGCTTAACCTATTTACTTACATGGGCCGGCCTACGTCTTTACGAGGAGCTGCATAAACGCTATTATCTGTTAACAAGTAAACATTTACACAGGTTGTAAAATCATTGTTACACGCGCTGGGACTACAGTCTTTTTTGAGAAAATAAATGAACGTTCTTCACCAAAATGATGGTGATTCTTGAACTATCAATCTATACCATATGTAAAAACAGTATATAATTAGTTCGTGAATTAGTAAACTCGTGGAGAGGGAAATAGGGATTTTGATCAGAGACAGGAAATTGCAGTTGTTTTATGTCGTATCAGGTTAGAGGAATTCGAGTAATTTCTACTCAATCCCCTGTCGTAACACTCGCCTATTGTCACTAGTAGCTCAACTTCTCCGCTTTGTCTCCGCGGCAAATGCGCCTTTATTCTCTACATAGTTATTATCACAAATCCAGCAAGCGCGAGACGGACACGCTTTCCACTGTTTATTTCCACCCCACTTCACGCCCGGTACCGGTCAATATAGTTTACAACCCCTGGACAGCTTGTTTTTTGTTGCCGCTCGCGCCGTATTTCACGTACCCTTGGTCAGGTTCGATTCCACTGACGCAAAATTTAACGTCCCACAGCAATAATAAATAGTATTTTGGCGATTTAGGTCGCGGAATGCGGCGAATTTTGTTATATAGTAGCATACAGGTCCATTTGCAACATGACTTAAAATTGTTCAATAAATATATGTATTTGGGGGTAGTTTTCAAAAGTTTTCTTTATTATGTTGGCAGAGTTTTCGTTTTGACACGAAAAGTCGCAACAATCACTACAATAAAAATACATTTCTCGGTTTGGTTGTGGAAACCAAGCATGCGAAGCAATTGTGTTGATGTTGCACTTTTTGTTATGAATTTTGAACGACTTTTGGTTACCTCGCGTCTCATCAAATAGTCCGGGAACTTTTTATAGCGCAGTTCATAAATTTCCGAGTAATTAATCGTCATCGTTCTATCGCTGTAAAAATTCTTTTCGTTTTACAGATGAACAAATGAACGTTCAGAAACGAACCTTCACACGATGGATGAACGCCTATCTATGCAAAGTATCTGAATTATTTGTTGTACCTTGATACCTTTCCACGGTTTTAAATATAATTTTATCATCAATGTTTCCATTGTTAAGCAAAATGTATGACACAAATAGTATATATACTGTAATTTTCGTATTAAATCTAATGAAAACAGAAACGCTATACGTTCTTGTACATATTTAAACTTAGTTTTGTTACAATTTCATTGTTATTTGCCACTGGAAGCTAGCATAAGTTTTGTCGTTTGAATTTTTTCACGCTGTTTGTTTTTGTTGCTTTTTTGCCATTGTTACCGCACTGGGATTCGAACCCAGGGCATCCTGGGCCCGAAGCCCGATCCGCTTTTCTTGTTAACAGGTTTATGGATTGCGTTTATTCAATTGTGTGAGTAATTTTGTTGCAGTGGCGCCCCCCAATGGAAGTTACCGATCTTTTCAAGGACATCAGAGACGGAACAAAGCTTCTTGCACTTCTGCAACTCCTTTCCGGACAGAGACTGGTACCGAAAAATAACACGTTTGAACAGAATATCTTTATACAAATGAAACATGTTTTGCAAATGAAATTTTATATATGAGTTACACGCTGGTATTGTGGCGGCTATTTTGTGAAATGTATGGACAGGGTTACAATCAATAAAACTTATTACAACTTGTTTTCCTTCAGCACGGGGAGTCAGGACGAAAATTGAAGCGAATTCACCATTTCAGCAACGTTCAGATGGCTTTGCGGTTCCTCGACTCAAAAAAGGTGACCTTTATTTCCAAAACCTAATTTTGAAACAAATTTTACTCAAGAAGAACTTTATAGTCGTTTCGATACACTTATGATTGTACAATATCCAATACAAGGTTCACTGGCATCGCAAGCGGCTTTGATTTAACTTGACTGCGATACCAGCACTGCCCTAATAATCTTTATACGATACATGCAGAAAAAAATCTATATACGAGAAGTAAGGGTCGTCGCTATGAGGTTCTGCCTTGCATGCAATAACATGAAACACTTCTGCGTATTTATTATCAGATAACACATGTACATAAGCTTCAGGTCAGCTTACAAAAAATATTCAATTTTCAATGGTTTTTGTTTCAGCTTAAACTCGTCAACATCAACCCTGGTGATATTGTTGACGGAAAACCGTCCATCGTTCTCGGTCTGTTGTGGACAATCATTCTATACTTCCAGGTAAACATCTAATGGTACTTTCCTTCTGAATAACATATCTCCACGATAACTGATAAGAATAACTTTAGCAGGAAATTTTACTTGTACCTCATAGCGCGAACTTAAGTTGAGCCAATGTTACATGATCGCTAATGTAAGAACCGAAAGTCTATATCGTTGCCAGCTGTGTAGTGTCGTGTACCTGTGTATTTGTACATTTATATATACGTAAAACACCAGAACTTGAACTAAGTTTGAGCATTTACATACTGTAGGCCGTTATCGGCGAGCATGTTGATGTTGTGTTTGGTTATTACGCTTTTAACTCCCACTGTTGAATGCGCGCTTGTCTGTGTAATGTAAATGCTGTAACAAGACGAAGTCTTCTTACAGATTGAGTTTTCACACAAACTAACCAAACCCGCTAATATTCGGAATGAATCGAACATTGGCATTGTTATTTTGCTTTTGGTGTTAGGCTGGCTACACTTTTCTTAAGCAGTTAAAGTTAAACAAAACGTGCTAATAGAATAGCAATGTGACATGCTGATATAACAAGTCGTCCTCTCTTCAGCAATTATAGGACAAAAAGAAATGTTTTCAATTTTAAACAAGTATGGTATCTTGTACGCTCCACTGATAATAACATGATCTGATATGACTACAAGCTGTCCTCGTTTAGAGGAATAAGCGGACAGGACAATGTGTTTTTTTGCTTAAGTTCCATAGTTATAATTAAATTGTTGTGTTTGTAACCGAAGATACGTCAGAACCTTCTTCCCATGCTCCCGGTAAGTGACACGTCATCATTGCATGCTATGATGTCATCATAATTGCACTTATTATTTCACATTTTATAACACGAACGATGATACAATTGTTCACACAAACACTGTTTCTTCGGTTGGAGTCGAATAATTTTTTCAAAGAGTTTTAAACTTATTTCTAGCACAGTTCTCGTGTCTATACATTTTTCGGTATTATTTCTTCTGAAATTATGTTTTTTGTTTGCAACATTTTATTATTTGTATTAGATTTTTGGTAGTCAAGTGGTTGGTTTGGAAGTTTCCCAGGAAAATCATGATTTAATTTCCATATTTCTCACTGTAATTATTCATTTCAGGAAACAAAGTTTTCTGCAGTTTTCGTTTTTTGTCTATAACACTCAACTTATGACTATATCTTTCCCTTTAATATAGCTCTGTGTTTAATTATATTTCCCAACAACAAACCTAGAAGCTTTTATCACTTCCACAACACTAACACGAGTACTTTAACAGCATGTTCACCACATTCTGCTCGCATTAGCATCAAACAAATTCTTCTGAGCATTTTAATGCTGACGCTACCAGCCATAATATTCAATAAATTCAAATCTCTTCTGGCAAAAATAATCTACTTGGTCAACGTTCCAGTATTTATCGTCCTGTTTGCGTTTTACGCACTTGTACTGATCAAGGTCCTTTGGATAGCGACTGAAACGTCGACGTAGTAAATTTTGGCCAGAAGAGTTTTGAATTTATTGAAAATCCTCCTGTGCAAAACCTCCTTAAAATCGACTCGACTCGCAATACTGACTCCACAAATTTCGGTGGTAGATCGAAGAGATCACGAGCAACCTTGCTCTTTCCGGCGAACTTTCTGGAAGCACCTCCAGTCTGGACAGTTGCGTGGGAGCCGAGGATTCGCCTCAGAAACACAAGAAAGGGGCAAAGGCGAAGTGGCAAGGTGCCGCGAAAAAAGCACTTCTCGCTTGGGTAAAGCGAAAAACCAAGAAGTAGGTTTCGGTTTTTAATGCTTTTTGCTCTGTTAATTTAGTTGTATAAGCAACGTTATTGAGTTAAAGATGCCACTAAAAAATTTATGTAACAAACTTATTGTTACTCTGTTAAAGATGTCTGTACATTTTTGTATGTTTCAACCGTTTTTTGTACGTAAAATTCGGTCGTTTATTTTTATGTCAAATTATGCAGATTTGTTGGCATTTGTAACTATATTCATGGTTACTGATCTTCTCCTGATCCACAAAGCGCTTTTTGCAACTAGAAACAATTTTCTTATACATATACGAAATTGTGTGACGATATTCTTGATGCATATCCCAAACGACCTTGTTGAGATTTATGCCTAACTAACCATGTGTACCGCTCTTTACCGGCGTTTTCAACTTTAAACTACCCACAGCAAACCCCCCGAGTTGGACGTGACTGTTCGTGACTTCGGACCTTCGTGGAGGGACGGACGAGCTTTTCACAGTATGATTCACACCATTAACCCCAACCTGGTTGATGTCGATCGCATTCGACGCGAAACCAACCGGGAGAATCTGGAGAGCGCCTTTGACACCGCTCAACATCACCTCGGGATTCCGCGGCTTCTCGAACCATCCGGTAAGTTTTATTTTTTGTTTATTTTAATTTGTTTTCAAAGATTTTGGTCCAGAGTGCTGTTGTTTACTTGGTTGTGTGAATATTTTTGGCCAAGTTTGTGTCTATATGTTTGTGTGGTGGGTTCTGGGTGTGGTAAAGAAACCGAAAAAAATTGTACAGCAGAGCTTCCCCATACACCAGAGAAAATTCGTACATTTTTACTTTCTGGTGTGGGTGAGAGACCGAATTATTGTTTTTTTTTTTCAAAAAAATGAGTTAATAGTTTGCTTGAAATAATGTTTCCGGACGTATTTATAATGATTTCTTCGATTTATTTTCAAGAACAATGGCGTTAAACATGACCCGGCACACATTTATGCCTCGTCAAGCTCCATAACGATCAATTTACTTGTCCTCAGCTACATGTATCGATTGGCTAGGAGACATCAAACCACTATAAAACCTATTAATCGTACATCACTGCTAATTCTGACGCTGTTACCACTTGAAAACGCTTTGCTGTCACGTTGAAAATGTAAACATAGTAACAAATGTTGAGCCCCTATCGGTTCTCGTGCTTTTTTCTGGTCACAATCCTACGCAAAGGTTTGGGAACGCTGGTTGCTGGAATACTATAGCAAATTATGACGAGAAACAGACTGGATCTACACCACAGCTTTCTGAACGAAATGCACTCTTTAACTGCTTGTTTACTCCACTAAAATCTCGCGAGCATCTCTTAAGTTAATTGATTCATTTCCAAGAAAACATACTCTCGTACAATCTAACATACCATTGTGGTTACGGAGCAATTAATAAGTGTTTGTCGAAATTACTTTTCTATGTTTTGGTATTGAAAATTTTGACATTCTTCTTCAACGAAGTTTCTTTAGAGAGAATTTTGATAAGTATATGAATCAACTTAATATCGTGGCCACATTACCCGAATTGATCAAGTTACGACCTGAAAAAATATATAAGCTTACACATGTACTTATAAGACAACGAATTATCTTGTAACCAACCGTGTGTTCCTGACAAACCGTTGCCAATGTTACCAGTTTAATGGACAAATCGTTTATCAAGCTCACTGCGGCGTGAAATACGTACTCAAAACTTAAACAAAGCAAGTCGCTTTGCTTGTATTGTGGAAGAGGATTAGGGTGTTTGTTTACAATTAATGTTGTTGGATTGAAAGGCCAATCACGGGCGGGATCGCGATATTAGGTATTGAATCGTCAGACGAATCAAATTACCTCCATCTCACCATAATAAGATAACTCCTCGTAATCGCTTTTCCTGTAATTGAACACCCAATATTTGTTTCGTTGTGAGAGTTGAATTAAAGTCTAAAGTGACGGAAGCCAAAGATTTGCTTTCCATCAATATTGACCATTATCGATATGGAAGTTCAATGATCAAATGTGTTTGACCGCATTTTGACAGATTTTCAGCTGACATGCGTCATCAGTGTTTGGAAGTGATGCTTTCTGCAACAGTCATCTTATTGGCCATGCGTTGAATGTTGTAGGATTCCACTGCGTTTAATGATGTTTCGGCGCTAAAATCTAACTATCTACACATGATTGCAAAATCACGTGTCACATATATAATACAGTATATACATTTAATTTATTAGACGCTTCAGTTTAAAGCTAATGAACATGGGTCAACAGTTGTCGGTGTCATTTATAGCTCATAGTTAGGTTTAAAAGTAGAACTACAATTTGTGTTACATTTCATGGCAAACGGGGGTGAAACCTTTAAATTTCACTGAATGTTCGTTCACAGGAAATCGCAATCCACTTGTTTAGTCCTTAGTCTACAGCACAGGAAACGTGTATCGACTTCCAATAATACAACATAGTTTATTCTCTCAATGGGTTATTCACTGATACAAAGCATTGTTGCTCGCAGAATCAACTTGGTTACCGGATCGAGCATTGTTACGTTGATAATGGTTCTTTTGTCGCGTTTGCGCGTGGATTTAGTCACGTGAGTGGCAAGGTATTGTCGGGGCCGAGGAAAACACAGTTCCACGTACCGCAATGTTGGTAGTTGACTTAATGTTTTGTTATAATTTATCCCTAGTTATGGGTCTGTTACTACGTGACCTTTAGCGTTTTTGCTTATGCTGCAATCCCTGTTAATACCAAGTGGTTGTTAGTCGTGATTTCGGGGCCAATGCTTGTGCGCAATCCTCTTATTTGCTGCAACCATTTATCTTCCTATATTTTGTTGTATTGGTTTCGAAGGAATGTATAAACTGATTTTTTTCGTACCAGATAGTTGGAAACCCCCCATATAAGCATTGTGTGTTAAAAACATGGAACTTCCAATACGACGATAATGAACATATAGCGTTGGTTGACAGGCACATCACGACTAGCGAATACCTTTGTAGCATAAAGCACTTGGTTCTTACCGGAGTGATACCTATCCAATGCCAAATCCTCATTTAGATGTCCTTGTCGACTTTAATCCCTTGCGGGGTGTATTTCAATCCACACTCCGCCTGTTTAATACGAGTTGAATTGACAGTTTATGGAAACAAAATTTTCCGTACGAAGCACACGGTTTTGCACTTCTATAAAGTTGAACAACTTATTTCCACTCATGAACTTGTATCCCACGGTATGATGTCCTACATTGTTTTACCAACGCCAATATTTTTCTCACAGACGTAGACGTGGAGAGGCCTGACGAGAAGTCGATTATGACGTACGTAGCGCAGTTCGTCAAGCAGTACGGGACTGTTGGGGAGGAAGGCCACGAGACTCCTCAGGTATTAAGACTTGCATTTAACAATTCTCAATATGGCAGTCTATGCTCCCCTGAGGTTATTGCTTGTAGCATCTCTATCTAAGCTTGTTGGATTAAGGGCTGTTTGAAAAATTGCCTAGATAAACTGCCTGACGTTTTATTTTGCTCCGAATGCTTCCCCTTGCGTAACACAAACATACCACATACATAATATATGATAAGATGGCGTGTTGTTACGTGTCTTCCAGGTGGATGAAGATGTTATTCAGTTCGAAGATCTGATGTCTTGGCTCACTGATGCGGAGTCAATGTTAGTAAATGTCCACAAGACGCGTAAATACAGACAACAAGACTACCTCAACCATCGGACTTTTAAAACCGAACTGGAACATAAAAGAAATTTGGTAACCTTTTTTTAATTTTTACATTTCTGTATTCGTAAATTGACTAGAGGTTTGTCGCCGTGTAGCCTAAATATCTCTTGTTAAATAAAAGGTTCCCGGAGAAAATCTGTTTTTTGAAAACACGTAACGCTGACCAACGTGAATTCAAAAACATAACATTTAGACCATAAAATCGGATTATTATTTTCTGTGCCACAATGTGATCAGTTTTATGTCCACCGGCTGACTTTTTGTAACACATATACTGTATATTGTTATTTCTTCTTTCAGATCAAAGCACTCCACGAAAAATGGTTGGCTGGAGGAGCTGCATCGGTGACGAAGGACCAGATCGACGGGATGGGTCAATTGCTTGGGAAAATTGACGATATGTCACAGGTCGGCTATTAGTGTACAATCTGTTTCTTATACTGTTTTGGGTTTGTGACAAAATTTTCACTGCTTGGAGAACAAAAGTACCAAAAATAAGAAGAACTTGCCTATGGACTGTATTATTTTTCTGCACAATACCAACAACGTTATGGGCCATACTCGTCTAAATACAACTTCTTGCAAACCTAACCTCGTCTTTATTAATTTTAAATTAAATTAACAAGTCTGTTGATTAATTTGACTGTTGCGTCACAACCTGCTCTTTATTGTTCTTTATCTCCATTTTGTTTCAAAAATCGTATGACGTATGTTGTGACAGAAATGGCACCGGGAGTTGGACAGCGTCCTTCCCGGCCAACTGGGTGAGGTCGGAGCGTGGCTCCATAAAGCCGAAGCCGCAGTTGCTGAGGCTGAGTACGACGATGACGTCAGCGATGACGAAACAATTGCCGACATCATTCAACAGCAGTTGGACGACCACCGGGTTGGTGTTTTTTGTAGTCTCTTTCGGTGAAAATACTTTTTAGGCCAACCTTGGTATTTTTGGCAATAACCTATAATAAACACTTCAAGAAATGTCATTTTAACGTTCTCAGGCCATCTTCAAGGACATGAATTCGATGCTTCAGGCTTTCCAGCGGATGAGGCGAGCGCACAGATTTTCAGGTCACTCGATCCCGCTGGAACAGCTGGAAGACATGTCAAACCGCTTCGCAGGTAATATTAAATGAGGTTTTGTATATGTAGAAAGCCTGCTTGTCTCCGCAATTTCGCCAATGCTTTCCCAATAAATATTATAACTTCAATTGGTATCCGGAAGTTTTAGTTAGAGATTTTTTTACGGTTTTGTTTCTAGTTCATACCTGCGTGTTTTAAAGCATGTCGGAATGCAATTTTATTTACAAAATAATGACACTATGTTTCGAACAACGATAGTTACCGGCTTCGTGACCAATCCAGACCATATTCAATATTTTCTCAAAGCGCTTACCACCGCTTCAACGCAACGTTCCGCCCAACTTGAATACGCGCAAACCAAGCACCGCCTGATGGCGCAGTTGAGCAACGCGGATCAGATGGTGGCGGAATGGACAGTGCGATTTGGAGACCGCGAAAATGTGGACGAACTCCTTCAAAACTACGTGGTATAAATTATTTATTTGTTAATTGAATGACTTTGTGAATCAACTCAGTAGAATGCTGTACTTTGTGCAAGGTTTTACAGAGTTGTAAACATAGAATTTATTAAAATGTTCGGTTTTGACGGTTGAGATGTGTTTTCCATCAAGTGATAATTTTTATCTTTTGTTCTTGTTTAGCTACGCGTACAGTTTCTTGCAAAAAATATATTTAAGGCACGCGAAAATAGAATGACTTTGGTCCTGCTAATGTTATTGGCCTTTTTACCAATCTTTGTGTTTGATTCCGTGATAATAATGTCGAAGCAATATATTTTACTTCGATTTTTGTGCAGGATAACGTGGAGAAGCGGAGGGTGGTCGACAAGTTGGAATACGCGATGTCGAAAGCGAAGAAACAAGGGGAAGCTTACCTCCTTTGTGACGAAGCAATGTCTGACGTAGCCAGAGAAGAAATAAGAAAATTTCTTTCTGATAAAGAGGAACAGGTGAGACTGCAATGACCTCACGAAACAAACGAACAAATAAAGTAAAAATTACATGTTTTTTGCTATGCCAGATACTTGCTCATGTGCACATATGTTAGAGTTTCATACAGCTATTAACTTTGTTCTATCATATGTCTTTGATGAGAATCTTAACCGTACTAACGATACCAGAATGTTTAGGGTCAAAATGTGTCTTTAATGTATACGAGATTGCAAGACTCCTTAACCCTTTCCATTTCTTCCCTTAACTATGTTTTGTTTCAGACTAAAGCAGTTTCCTCGGAGATCCTGGAAGCTCGGAAGCAGCTCGAGGAAACTGCGGAGAAATGGAGAGAATATGAGGAGAGCAAAGAGAGTTTCCAACCCTGGTTGGTGAGAGCGGAGGGAATGCTTCTTGCACCGGAACCGGAGAAAGTTGTGAGTGAATATTTCAACTAAGCATTCGACTGTAAGGCGTCTTAAGTGTTAGAACCATTGATAATGATTGCGGTGCTAAGTAACCTACATTAAAAACTTATTCAGTAAAGATATCACGCTTAAATGTTAAAAATACTTTATGGGCACTCTGTTGAGGTAATAGTACCTGAAAAGAGTTACATGTACCGCAACTTCCGTTTTAAAACGTTGCTGTCGGAATTATTCCCTAAAACTCGCTAAACTTAAAAAAGAAAACGTATACCTTCCATTTTTGCAGACCTTCTTCAAGGACTGGGAGCGTTGGAGTGAGGTCTTCAACATCTTGAACGAAAGCGGGGAATATCTTGCCGAGGTCTGCGACGACCAAGTTGCAGAAGCCGTGGATCAAGAACTCGAAATCATCGCCTCTCCCGCATCTCGCGTCCTGGATAATTGCGCGAAGCTGATGAAGAAGGAGGAAGTTTCCAAGCGAAGAAAGGACTTTGAAGCTGGAGTGGAAAATCTCCATCAGTGGTTAAACAACGTGGAAGGCGAACTGAAGCAACCTCTACCCGCTGAATTCAGTTCCATCAAGGGACATCTGCAGGACTTGGAAGTAGGGAAATTGTTTGTTATGATAATGATCTTTCGAAGCTTCAAAGATCGGTTTAAATTGTTTAATTCTCTCTGTAATATTCGTATATGTTTTAAACCTGATATATAAAGCACCTATTGCCCTTTCTTTACGTACAACAAAGTTGGAAAGTGATTCTTAACTCTAATTAAAAATTAGAAAAATTGTAATAGTTTTGTCCATGATACACTGGTTTTTAATCGTGGTTTCATTCACGAAATGACTTCATCCATTAAACAAATTTCCTTTCCATTGTTTAGGATATCGGAGACGAGACGACCCGCGTCGAGGATCAGTTCAAAGATTTGAGCAAAGTAGCGCAAGCTCTCGTTAAAGACACACCTGCGGAGGATGTGGATGTGATGCTGAAAACAATGACTGACGTCAAAGATCGTCTTCTGAAGGTAAACTGATGATATGTTTGACTATTTGTGTGCGATGTTTGTATACCACCTGGCAATCGGATGGTCTTGTACCGTTTTGGTTTCTGTTAATAAAAACAACCACTAATTATTAAACGATTTATCTTTTCAACTTAATATGTAGCTTGACTAGAAATGAACAAACTCATGTATTTTGCAAGCACATTCTCTCGGTGTATTTGCTACAAATTTGGTGCAAATTATTCGATATGTTTTGTACTTTATCGTGAAAAAATCATAAATATCGTGTAAAAATATATAGGTCCGTCGAACGGTAACGAAGCACTCCAACAATTATACCGACATGCTGGAACCCGTGCAAAGTGTTGACGTCGATCTGGAGTCGCTCAATGATTGGTTGGATGAAGCCGACCGATTGCTGACGTCATATTCTCATCCAGATACCGACATGGAATCGCAATTTCAATCCCATCAAGTAAGAAAACATGCGATTTTTAAATGATTACTTTGGCAATTTAACAAATGTTGTTGTTGCTACAGGTTATATGTGTTTAGAATACGGGGGACGATATATAATGTCAAAAGTTCTGATGTGGTATAGTTTAGTATTGTTATTTATGTCAAACGTTTTTTGCAGAAATTTTTCGCCAGCAAAGACCAACAACAACAAAAGTTGAGTCGGATGAGCGAAAATCTTGGACGCATTACGAGTCTCAGCACTCCAGGTACATTTCTATTAATATATATACGGTGCAATACGCCAAATGTAGATTCAGTATATCACATTTTAGCACTGTTTACTCTCATTAAAATCCGTTCGCACCTCAAAGGAATTATGTTTCAATGAGCATAACATGTGTCGACCATGTATTCAACCCAAGTTTGCAACGCATACAGCAGCCACCCTTTTAACATGCCCCGAGCGTTTATGTTTAAAGAAGCATATCTTTTCTTACATAACATGCCGACTTTGTGTTCAACTCGTCATGTTTGCGAGCGACCCTTGCCAAATGCGCTGTAAGTTTCAAATACATAACAACAAATTCCTTACCTGGCAGGTCTCGCAGTCGAAGAGGTGCAGGACAAGATTACGGAGTCGACGGCCAGGTTGCAGTTGGCGACGCAGAAGGCCGAAGAATGGAAGCCCAAGCTTAAATCGGGCACCGAAGCATTGCGGAGATACAGAGCGAGTTTGGGGGCAATGCAGAGGTGGATGGAGAAGTCCAACGAAGTGATGGAGGAAAGCAAACCGGTTAAACAACGCCTTTCTGTACACCAGGTATTGAATATGTATTTAGACCGGGGGGTTATTACTCAGGTGGTTATGCGATCCATATTTGTTGTACGCTATCTATAACAAACATTTGTGTAACCCTTTTTAGGGGTGGTACATCACCACATGTAAACGTTAGCGAGGAGTCTGAATTAACATTGTTCGATCAATAACAACATACGAATTTTTGGCAAGCATTACCTGTGTTGTACATCCATGCTTATGACGTTGTTTTTACCCGAATGCAGAAGTCAGGATTACAGGATTGTGCCACAGTGAAGGCATTTACTTTTTCTGTTATATTTCCATGAGGATTTGTTTCAAACCCGTTTTAGATTGTAGTTTGAGACGCAAATGCTTAAAAAGTGAAGCGTTTTACTGAAAAGCACTCGCCGTATACCTGAGTATGATTTAAATGCGTTTCCAAAAGCTTCGCAATTTGGATTTTGTGAAACCCTCAACAGCAACTCGTCTTTCATGCTTGCAGGATTTTTTTGCTGATCTGGAACAAACACCGATCACCGGCTTCCTCCAAGCAAGCGACCAACTACGCAAGCTACAGACGTCACAAAGCGAACGCACGTCGGTTTATGAAGTCACAAAGCAGATGCAGCAACAGTACCAGGCTGTGCTTAAAAAGGCGTCCGCCAAATTGCTTCAACTCAAGTAAGAAATGCAGATAATGAGTGCCATGCCATATTTTTTTTACTTCTGAAAGATAATGGGATATCTGACGTTGTCGTGCAACGTTTTTCTTGTAACCATATTCAGCCTTTTGGTTTTGATTGGAATTTTTCGTATTTTGTGACGTAAATTTCAAAAAACTTTCGCCCCAAGGAAATTTGCATTTAAAGCATATTCCTATTTGGAAGATAAACACCTGTAATTTGATTTCCTTTAAATGTTAACGCTTGATTCGTGCAGATACAAAGAAGCCGAACAGGAGTTTTCTGATTTGCTCGAAGAATGTCGAGGGCGACTTGCTGGTGAAGAACAACGTCTTGATGATAAATCCGTTGCTCCAGAGGATTTAGTCGAAGAACACAAGGTAAATTATAAGCAGCAAGTAAAATTTTCACAAAAAACAACTGTGAGTTAGGCATTGTTTTTATTTTAATTTTTTTCTTTGTATGCAATAGAATAATTTATTCATTAAATTGTTGACAAAATAATTAAAACTAAAACGTACTTCAGGTCCACTTCCAAGCTCCACTCGATCGGCTTTGTGAGCTCCTCCAACAAATGGAGGAACTGAGTCCAAATTTACAGCAGGATGATGCCGACCGCCAGGTGGAGCCAGTAAGCGAGCTGAGGGAGGAATACGAGAGTTTGTTGGCGGCCGAAGAAAGAACTCACAAGTATGAAACACCAGATGTTATAGAACTAAAATATCGGGCATAATATGTTTAGCCAAAGTTACTCGTAGCGAATTATTTTAAATCACAGCAATATTAATTTTTCGTAAACGGCATTGTCAGTTTCTGCACTGAAAAATAATCCAAGCAAGCCAGAAACATGGCTGAACGTTGAGTTCTGGTTAAGCTTCCCTGAGTACATTTTCCCTTGATTTTGTATAAGAAAAAACTTTTCAATATTGTTCAAGGTCACGTTTCATGTTAATTATGTGTCCACTTCCAGCAAACTGACCCAAGTTCCAGAAAAGCAACGTGAATTCCAACAATCACTGGCCAAAGTCCAGGACTGGGTTAAAGATGCGGAGAATGTCATCGAAGCGATTCACAAACCAATGGATCCCGATCCTGCAAGATTCAAGGTAAATCCACGAATCTTAACTTATAATTCGGCAAAACTTCGCTGGAATGCCCTTTAGTTTTGTCAGTGTCTTTGTCATATTCTTTATAGTTCTTTTTCTCAGTATTTTCCACGTGTATTAAGTACAATAAAACAAAGGTATGTATTGGTGGTAAGGTTGTTGCATACCATCACTATTTGCAGGAAATGGCGAACAAATTTGATGACGTCACGAAGGGTAAAGAGGGACACTTGGACGCCCTCGAGTGGCTGAGTTCGACTCTTAATCATTTGGCAAAATACTTACCGGAAGAGGAAGTACAACAGGACTTGGTATGGGATTTTATTATATTTTAAGCTTTATGTTAAGTCTGTGTAATTTGTCTATAACCCAAATTGGGTTCCGTTACATCTGTGCACATTGGTATGGTTTCCGTTTTTTTTATGTAAAATAACATTTGAAACCTGCAGGAATCACTGAAGGCTTGGAACGCAAGCAGCATGTCCATCATAAACGCATTTGATGTGACTGAAAAACGACTTGCTGCGGCTAAAAAATGTCACAAGTACCGGGAAGACATACAGGTCAGTTTCACACTTACACCATAGCTTTATACAAAGTAGGCATACTGTATTGTTGTGGTGATTAGTTTGCTGGTGATAACCCAAACCAACATCGACAGTGTTCTGTTCTCTATGTTCGCATACTTTTGTTTTGATGTCGACGAATACTTTGTAGGAAACGAAGGATTTAATCGCTGACGAGGCGAAGGCTTTGGAGGAGTTCATTGAACAAGCGGACGCTCAACCGATAGATTCTGTGGATGACGCGAAACAACTACTGGCATCTTGTCAGGTAACCCTGTTCCATTTCAAGCACTTTCCAAACCGGAGGTCGAGAGTTATAAGCTCACATTGAGCCAGTTAGACCGTCTTTGCAATCAACTAAAATAAAATGATAGCCGCAAATCACATTTGAAGTTGGCGGGTGTCATTTTGACCTTTTGATGCACACGAAACATAATAGACGTTACTGCACGTTTTCAGCACCAGAAATCATTGAACATAGGTGTTAAATGTGGGTTGTACAATTTTTTTTCCTAAATGAGCTTGTCGTCGCTTCCCGAACCACAACAGATAGAGGAAATAGCCACATGCGGCTCCAGTTTTGCGAAGAAGACGTAATGTGGTGTTGTGCCGGTCAAGTTAACTTAGATTAACTCAATGCCATACATCTCAATACGAGAAGAGGCCTTTTGTAAGGGCTTGAATGAGTACAAATTTAAACGCCACACAATTGACGGGGGCTGGTGCCAAACCCAACAAAGTAAGTTCAGGAATTCCAGTTAACCCCATTCGCACTAATCAAGACTGGACTTTCGCCACAAACATTTTCGCATACCACACTCGCCTAATCCACACTATATAGACGCGCGACACTCCTTACGTTAACAGGCCTATCGGATCGTAGAACAACAAAACGTCAATGGTCCTCAAACTCTCAACCGACTGTGGGTAAACAAACAGTGGGCCCACCGGACCGTTCTGTCACAGTGCCAGCATTGGCAAGTGTGTATTCCCGGTCTTACGACCGCACCAAGCACAAGTCCCTCTTAATCTCGCTTAACAGCCCTCTCCTGTACGCTGTGCGCAGAAAACTGTTTCGGCCACTTTTGCCCGTTCGCATTGACTGATGACGGCTTTGCCGGTTTAGGAGCGTGTAGGGTTTTGCTTCTGGCTTCACTTGTATTTATCCTGTGTTGTTTGCTGGCGGTTTAAAAAGCGCTTCTTACGCCGTTCGCTTTATTTGCATTTCAGCGGTTAAACGTTAGTGCGGTACTTACACCTTCGTTTTCACTTTAAATCGTTGTCTGCATGGCTTTAGCTTGAGTTAAATCAAATATCTAATAACTTGACGTATAAGGCTTCGAGTTTTGAGTATACAACCAGAAACAGAGAAGTGATTGTTATGGAAATGATATCAATGCTACCAGCAGTATTATGTTAAATGTGTTGGAGAAAGTCATTCGCAGGGTTACAATCACACGTGTGTTTAGTTCATTACTGAAGCTGCCTGGCATATTATTAATACAAGAAAGCCTTTCTGGTAATAATATGTATAAATATAAACGTTTAGGTTGCTATGCAGTAGCCTTCATCAGGATGTGCTATAATATAAATATGTGTGCTCATTCTGTAGCTCTACTTTATGTAGGGGGTTTTGTACAGCTCAGGAATTTTTAATATTTTTGTACTTACGAGCTTTCTGCGTTACTTTCAAACTCAAGATGTTCACAAACCCGCACGTTTACGTGAGTACTTTTGACTTTGGGAAACGTAGAGAAAGTTGCGGTTAAACAAAAGTGAAATGTCGCTAAATTTAGTCAGTAATGATCAGGTTCATTGCAATTACCGTCTGGTTCAGTGCAACATTCACCAGCTGCACTGACAAAACCTTGTAGATCGAAGCAGTACGTGTATTTCTGTGTGCACCATATGAGGTTTTAATACATTCCTACAGTACTCACACGAAGGAGCGTAAAATTCATGTGTTTAAACAATGTTATTTACTACCAGGCGACCGTGAGCGGGCTGGGACCACTTTCCCAACGAGCAGAGACCGATATTTTGGCTGGCCAGGAACTTCATGCTGACGAACAGGTTCCAGCGTTTCTCTATAGCGACGTGTCGAGTCTTGAATTGCAGTGGAATAACTTACAGCAAGCCGCGATGGACAAATGTGACCAAATCCAAGTAAGTTTATTTGTCTGAAAAATTTTTACAGCTAAGATTTGCACAGCAACAGTCGTTGCCTTGCACTATGTCGATAAATACAATCTTTAAAACGTCTGCTTGCAGCTAATTCAATTCGCATCTGCCCTTCAAAGATAAATTTGTAGGATGTGACACTGTGATGCCTACTAATATATTAAAGCAGTAACTGGCTGTTAAGAGTAGCAGAATGCAATTATATAAAGTATGGTTGCAACCAAGATTAGAGTTGTTATTATCTTTCATGCCTAACAGCAAAAGTTGTAAGGTTATAACCCTTTTACACGAATGGTCAACTATGTGTGGAAGCTCAGTTTAAAACAGGAGCACCTAAGAGGATCAACAAATGTTTAGTTGTGCCAAATATGAGTGAGATAGGTGCAACCAATATCTAACTTTAACAGTTCATTCTCTTATATACCGTGGCAACTACTGTAAATCCACTGAATTTTCTTCCACAGTCAACTGTTGAAGCTTGGGGCCAACATGAGTCGTCTTGTTCTGACCTCAGTGAGCTAGTTGCCAAAAGTTTACCCACGCTCGATGCCAAACTTCGCTTGAGCAACCTCAACTCCATAAACCAGGAAGTTAATTCAACAGCTGCGTTGAGAAAAAGACTCGCGCAAGGTGGTGACGACCTCGCTCAAGTTCAAGAACACGCGGCCGTGTTGTCGAAGAAATGCAGCCTAGAAGGCAGGAAATCTCTGAACGCCCAAGTGGAAAAACTGGCTGCGGATTTAGCCAAGGTGAAATAGTCTTATTAAATTATTAAACCTGTCGTATCAGTCTTTATATGTATACAAACTAAATTATCTGACGAAGCGAGGGGAACTCGCGAAAGCTAGTGTATTTTTTGTAATACAAAAGTTAGTCTTTTACAAAACTGTGCCTAATCAAGAGTATTTAGTTTTTAGTCCTATTAAGTTTACTCTCATTGTGTGTGAATGTTTTTTATGTATATTGTACTTGTAGCTGAATCAATTACCACAAAATACAACTGTGCTGCTGCTAAGTTAAACTTTAACAAATATACATGGCATTGCAATCACGTGTGTAATTGAAGTAACTAAAAACATTGATTTATTTTGCAAGTTATGTTGTTTGTGCGAAGTTGAACTAAAAAAATGATTTACCGAACAAATCGTGACAATTGTAACTTCTCGAAGGTTTAGAGATTCAAGTTATTTAATGTTGATGTTTATGTATTTTTAGGCGCAGAAAAAAGCTGAAGCAAAACTCGCCAAAATGGAAACGATCAAGCAGGAATGGATCGATTGCGACACACAACTCACAGAAATGGATCAATGGACACAGGACATGCAAATTCAAGTAAGCACGTTGTTTTACAATTAGTGGAGGCTCGCTTTTTTTTATCTTTGGTTTAGTTTTTTTGGCAAATACTTGCTGTTTTTTTATTATGTCCAGTGTAGCTTTTGTTTTTGAATCTATAAGAGATCATGTTGGCAGAATATTAGAATAATACAACATCAAGCAATTGGAATATTTACTTACTGGGAATTTTCCTGGTGTTCATGTGACGTTTATTAAATTCTATACAAACTGTCCGGGCATAAACTCTCACGGATTACGGGAGATTTTTAATAACAACAAATTCTTTCCATAACTTATTCGCTTCAATATTTAACAAAACCGACTCCAAATCGTAACCAACCCTTTAAGCCGAGCGAAGTTTAAATACGAGGTGCGCGATTATTAAGTGTATCGACTTGGTGGGTACTTCAGGTATTTACACAGAGAAAGGCGTGCCAACATTGAACAGGCAAACCACACACAAACAACCCCAACCAGTTTCAATGACTTCAACTATCCGGCCTGTCTTAAGAGTTGAAACACGCGCGGCGCATGTGATTAAATCTTATAGAATATTTTGTTGAGTATTTCAGTTATCAGAACAAAACCCAGTGGTTGCTGCAGGTCGAGCGAGTGGGATTGTAATTTCAGCACATTTTTCGATGTTGGATTTATTGAGTTTTACGAAGCAAATTCAGAGTCAATCATCAGAAAGTTAAAAAATACAGAAATTGCTTTCTCAGCAATATCTCAACATCTATAATAGTCAATGCAGAAAAAGTTATTCAAAATTTAGATGTCAACTTCAGCGGTAGTTATATATTTTACCAGCCTTGCACGTTTACTGGCAATATTATCCAGCTGTTAAGGCAGCCGACACCTTACAAAATCTAGGTAGTAAACCGAACACCTTTCTGTAGGCTTGTGTTGACAAACTTACCGTCAGGCCAGACAATAATCAAGGCGGTAGTGGTATGCGCCTGCGAGCACAGACTTGTTGTATCCAGTCTGCGTCGGTCAAATATTGACATGAACTTCTCGCATCTTTTCGTTTTGAGACATTTCGCGCAACCTGTTGGCCTGTCATCGAGTCGCGAGGTTGGTTTGTTACGTGTGCGGTTGAATTCCATCAATTTGCGATATCTACGCTGTAGCTGACGTATCAATTCGAAAACAGTGGTCCTGCCTGCAACTCACTCAAAAAGCAATTAATGTAGATTTATGTTACGGAAGTTTGTAACATAAATGAAATGATTTTTTCTGATTAACTTTGCGCCAAAATCATTTGGGAACACAATCGACTCTGAAAACTTTATATTGTGTAATAGGATTAAGATTTTAGATCGAACTTATGGTTAAAATATATCACAAAATATTCTAACCAGTGTCCGTTCTGTTTAATTTAATGATAGCAATAAAATGTTTGTGCTTCATGAAATCTACGTAACCAGCAGCACTTCTTTCACGTGACACAAGTTAACCTTCAATTCAATTTTAAGTGACTTGCATCACCTGCTCAGAGCGTCGTCCAGTATGTTAGCACCAGAGGTTTCTACTGTTCGGCCAGTTTTTATCGTTTTATCATTTTAGCATCTATGTCTTTTCTGTTTATGTTATTTGCAGAACTGAAGATGTTTTATTAAAAAGCGAAACATGTTTTATAAAATCAGAAGCGTGGACACAAAGTTGTTCTAGTAACATTTAAAATTTAATATAATGATAATACCATTTTTATGAGGAAGCGTTATATGACCAGCGAATTGGGGATTTTGTATTAGTTTAACCACTGTACGAAGTTTTTACTGAATTAAATTCCTTTTTAGATATCTGAAATTGAGCAATCACAAGAGACGGCCGAAGTCCAATTCAGCAAAGCACAAGAAGCTGCAGGTATCGTACACGGAAAGGAACGGGAGTTGACCAAACTCGAGGAAAGATGTTCCGCCATAGAAGGACTGGAAAGTCCCACAACACTCGATGCCAAACTCGCAAATGTCAGAGGAAAATGGAAACAGGTTGGTAACGACAGATTTACTCTGGACATTTCTTCGTTTTTTAGCATTTATGATCGTAATGAATCAGCGTTACATACACCTGTTTAAGTGGTATTTTTTTGCAAAACTATTTCTGCAATACTTGGCTCAAACATAAACTCCATCACCACTTACGTAATTTTTAGTTACTATCGCCGCACTTTTCATTTAAAACAACTGTTTCTTAGTGTTACTTTCGCTGACTTAAATCGAAATCTTTTGATGTTTTAGGCACATGCCCGCGTGGAGGCGCTCGTGAGCAGCCTCGGAGAACATTTGAGTCACCAAGATAAGTTTGATGCAACCAAACGCCAGGTTGAAGAATGTTTAACAGTCGCGGAGGAAGAACTTAACTCGCCACTGGAGGCGTGCGCAAGCTCAGATGACGTCATTGAGCGTAAAGAGGAGCACATGGTAATGCGAGATTATAATGAAAAGTGTAGTGCACCCTCTTAGATGTTTGTTGTTTTTAGAAATTTTCACACGGATTGGAGCAAGTGCGTTTGGGTCTGACGTCACTGCAGTCTGAGGCCAAGTTACTGAAAGACTCAAAATCTGCTATAACAGTTAATAAGGCCTTACAAAGGAGGTACGTTTTCAGTGCATGTATAAAAAATTGTGTGTCCGAGCAAGCTGGTTCAAGTTAGCGCGCATTAATGAAACAGTTTTGTACGATTTCTTGCCCTTTAAACAAACGTTGTGAACCATATTGCAGATACAATGACATCATGCATCACGTAAGGTCACGTGGGAAGCTGCTTGACGAGGCGCTCAACCAATGGCAGCGATATGAGAAGGATTTCGCCGTGATCCGAAACTTCATCGACAAGTAACGGAAAACCGCATTTAAGGTGGAACCGCCTTTTTACGAAACATTTATAATTGCAGATGCGAGAAGATTGTTAGCGAAGACAGTGGGGGATTGCCCGGCGATCAACAGAAACTGAGGAACGAGATTGAGACGGCCGACAAGCTCTGCAAAGATATACCGGTGTATCAGGTGGAATAATTGTTAACTAAACAACTTTCTCGATCCAGTTGCATTTTTGCCCATGCATCAACTGAGGGTTAAATTATAATATCAACGTTGTTGCGGCTAACGGCGTGTCTGATGGGTTTGCGTTATAAAAACTGTCTTAAATTCTTTAATATTAGAGAAAAAAGTTGCCGTACGTTTTCCTTGCACAAAGTTAAACCTAAATTTTAGCGTAGGGTCGATTTAGGCATTGATTTCGAGTCTGTGCAAATTGTGAAACACGCGTTTGCTTTGCAGGAGTCGGCATCCGCTTTGAAAGGCCTCGTCGACGAACTTGCAGAACTTGTTGAAGTGGACAGCGACCTTCTGCTATCACAGATCAGTGCCATGGTAAATACCAGCGGTTGTATAATGTACATAGTACCCTTGAGAGTAATAAAGTGCGGGTTTATCCAGTTCCTTACTGGATTTAGCCCATACGTACACAGTCGAAATGTGTCAGAATTTAAAAATATATTCGGAATCATTCCTTCATGAGTGTACTTTGACCATTCATGTTAACTCCTGTCGTTTCTATAGTAACAAGTAGTACTTATTGCGCTTTCTTCATTTTCGCGTTAAATTTTTTTTCTAGGAGGTGCTTCTGAAAAATCTACCTCAACAATTTGCTGACCGGTCACGCATCGTTGCCGCCGCCCTCGGTTCCCACGTGATGTACGCCGACACGGTTGAACGATTCACCAGCTGGTTGCTCGCCTTCGAAAAGTCCCTCCGAGATACCACTGACGTATACCTCGATGACGTAGGAAGAGCAGTGACGGTGATCAAGGTAAGACTTAACATGATTGGTTGTTGGAACGAGTGTATTGGATTGTGATTGGTGGATGAGAATTTGAATGATGGCGGGCCTCTGTGTTATTTGCCCGATGTGTGTGATTGTAGGGTTTTAGACAGTTTAGACTGTTTTTGCGCAGAGTTAAACCACGGAACAGTTCGTGTGAAGATTTAGCGTAATATTGCATGTGTTGCCTGTTTCATGTGGTTAAGTGCGATTGGGTGATAAATGTATTGTAATATTATGATGTTTAGAAGGAGAGAATATCAGCCTCAAGTTATTAGCAGATTCATCAAACAGTTTTGCGAGGCCAGGAGTACAGAAAAAGTGAAAGAAAAGTTTGAGTCCTGTTTTGTATTTGTCATCGTCATTATGCTTATGTATAATTTTATGATCTTTTGATGTACTTGTGTCAATGATTTATGTGCATTTTTTATGTGTAAATGCCAAGGGTATTATTATCATATAATAGTTTAGTACTGATGTTGTATTCAGTCACAATATGTCTGCATCGGAAGCTAAGTGTAATCGTTTTGCATATACTTATATGCGAGAAAAATCACACCAATGAAGATGACAATCTTGTGTATATTTGTGAGATAAAACAATCATTCAAACTAAACTTTTAATCCTTTTTATAAGGTGCGTTAAGATCGAAATATTCTGGCACCGGTTGTGGTATAGGCTGCTCGTAACTGTTTTCACTCGAAGTGGAACCTCCACTGCGGTGAGGTGCATTGGTTTCACTCGAATCGTTGTGAACGCGTAGTGCAGTCTGTCTTGTTTCATCGGTCGCCTCTGCAGGTTCCGATTTTGTTCGGTGGTCTGCATTTTCCTGTAGACGCGAGTTTATTCGCTCGTACACGTGGGTCACGTGACTGTCGTCAGCTTCCCCATTGGGGGGGAGGTCGGGGATCGCGTCGCCTCCTTCTTCGATATCGGTTGCGTTCGTGTCGCTGTCGAGTCGAGTGTGCGGAGTTGAGAAAACGTTTCCATATCTGTCGGTCAAAAGCATTTTTGTGGTAACAAACTTGATAAACTACCCTTTTCTGGTATATTGTGGGTCTGTCTATGAAAAAATGTAACGGTTTCTTTTAAACAGAAGCTTTTGCGAACTTTTCTTACTTCGCAAGATGTGAAATATCATGAAATTCCCAAAGTAATTGTTGACTGGTGGCAACCTAGCTGTGTTGGCAATACGAAATAGGATTACTCGGAAAAAGTTCGTACCTTCTCCATGTCTTGACAAACAAAGCAATGGCAATTATCGGCAAAAGAACGGCGATCACAATGAGGAACGAACGCAGCGACGTCCCGGCTGAAACAATATGGAAATATTATCAACTTTATACAGCGAAGACCAAAAAACAACACTAACTTGTTGTATCCATTATTACATCAGTTTTCAATGTGTAAATCACGTTGGCTGAGGAAAGGTCGCGATTCTCCACGTAATAAAACGGGCTTTTCCAACCGCTAGATGTCGCTACTGTCACGAATCCTACTCGGCCTTCATTGTTTTTGAATGACCTGCAATAATTGAACAATTGCTCATAAAGAGTGGTTGACGATCAGCGTCAATGCGATCTTTTTTCTATTCCCGCTAAACGATACCTAACTGTCCACATTTAAACCCAAAAGATATGCAAGTTTAATAGATGTTTTAGGCCGTTGCCTTACATACGTGAGATAACCTATAGCGGGTCCGGGCTTGGCTTTGAGAAGATATTTTGTGTTGATGCAACGATACATCATCTTGTTCGGTGTTCCTTGTGTCGACGAAAGGTCACCGAGGGACCCGAATCCTTGCGGGCATTTCATCCTCCATACTTGCAGGAAGGTGTGGGAATAAAATACACGATAGAGTTGGACCGGAACGGCTATGTCCTCACCTTCCACGCTAAGACACAACACGTGAAATTGTATAGTTATGGTATAGTAGGCTATTGAGGGCGACGTTCGTGAGACAAACAAAAAATCAAAGAAAAAAACTTCACATTTATTCCTTTGGGTAAGGATTTTAAAAAGCGTCACTAAAATATAAAAATAAAACCCAATACTTTAATGTTTTGCAACTTAAAAAAGGTAACCCCTAAATGAATCCCTAAAAATAGGTTATTTGGACTGAAAAGTACGTGTCAAACTATTGCAGCATGTACTCACCCAGCGACTGTAGGCAATGCAATTTTCGGGTACAGATTGTTTTCGCCCAAATGTTGACCCACGATATAGTAATGAAATGACGTCACGGGTTGCCACACGGTAAAGTGTTCATTCACAGTTTTAGTCGCATTTGAAGCTGGCCTCATTATAACTCGCAGCGTGCATTTCGCCACGTCGATAGCTTGCAAAGAAACAACTGTTGTCAATCCATACATTCCCATAAAAATGGTATCAATTAAAATATCAATCGTGCTATTAACAACATACTCAGCAATCAATAGCGTTTGTACTCTGTCTAAATAGTTACTTGTTAAACTCACCTGTGCATAGAAGTACTATCAAAATGTAGCTTTTAATTGTCATGTTTTCCAACTAAGGTGACTTCTTGATCTCTGATACGACATTTGTTATGAAGCAGCACCTACACTTGTATTTAAATGGTTGCTTCCGATACGGATATACGTCGGTACAAGCCCTTGTGACGTCGTGTAGTGCAAGTGCTCGCATTGTTTAGCCCAACATGCAACTGTACGAGCGCATGGGTTTGTTTTCTTAAATAGTTGCCTGTCATTTTTGTATGTCAACATTTTGTTAACATCAAAGCAAGGGTTTTTTCGAAAAAAAACTTTCAATCGAGCACGACTCATGACGTCACGATTTCAAATAGAAAACAACGAGTACAAACCCGATTTGATTTATTGCTTGCGAAATGACGCAGCGCAAAAAGTGGACGAAAGGTTGAGTCATCGTGTCTTACGTCAGTCTTTCACGAAAGATAATAAGCCCGCTTTGTTGCACCAAGCTTAGCGATAAAAAATAATTTGCTACCGAACGGAGAGTGGTGTACCGTTTCTTATTCAATTGATATGCACAGTCACTTATTGGTTTTGATCCACTGTACAGGAAAAGTAACATGTGTCAACAAATTGACAATCTTTTAACATTACTAGCACTAAAAATGTTATTTTCATTGTTGTCACACAGGAGTGGGCGTTGCATAAATGTTCGCATTGTGGTAATTAGCGTATGACGGACTTTCCTGCGCCTCCGGAATGCGATAAGCTGTTACTTCAGTCGCAAAGGCGTAGTCGCAGTCGCCGCCGTCCACGCCCTGATACAAAATGTTTGCACGAATTTCGCGCTCGTCTTTTCTCTGCTCGTACAAGATATTCTCGCGCACTTCCGCTTCCGGGTTCCCATACAAGTGCAGATCGCTTCCCACGCTTCGGACCATCTCGTAATCACTTTCGTTGTTCATTGTGGTCGTGTTGGTTGTGGTGTTGGTGGATGATGGAGCCACTTTCATGATCCTCTTCTTGTGCCTGTTATGGTTTGCGCAAATTTGTAATGTTTCAATCCTTATGTTGGCAAACAAAATCATTAAAATTTGCAGCAATACTTCTGGACATTGATCGATATTTTTTAGACTGCATACCGATGGCCATTATTTCGACATGTTGGGTCTCTTCAGTACAGATTATAGATCGAAACAATAGTCATCTGTATGTAGCTGACAAGATTCAATTTATTGACTCAACGCTTATTTATACTGATCAATATTGTTTGCTATATTTAATTCAATCTAGTAAAAGTTCGGAGTGTTCAGACTTATTATAATCAAGGCATCACGGCTTCAGCACAAACACGCGCGCTCATTCCTTAAACCAAATTCGTTACTGCTGTGGTTTTCCTTTAGCAGCAGAAGTACAATTAGCACATTTGCATTGGTGTATTTGGAGGCGCGGGGTGTGAATTGTCAGACTGTCGTCCTGCACATTAGAGCTGGGTTTGTTAACATATCAAAAGGTTGTATTTTCGCATATAACTATTGAACTATAAACAACCAGGTAACTTCCACGGAGTATACCTGATAATACATGCGTTTACCTACAGTAAACTCTTACCAGATGCAGCATGCTAATACCATGAGAGAGATCAGAGTGGATCCGACTAGTACTCCTACGGCCACCTTTACCCCCATGCTGGATACTGCAAGCATATAAAATATATTACTATAACGCAATGTTTGAAGATAAAAGGAAATCGTGGGGCTTTGGTACCTGAAATTTCAACAACTTGCGCAGGCGTTGAGGTTGTGGGTGCAGTGGAACTTATTCCAGACGTGTTGGTTGGGATTATCTGTATTCGTCGCTCCAAATCCGTTTTCGTCACAACTGAATCTACACACAGGCACAAGATATAATACTTGAATCGTCACAACTTAAGTATAATAAAAAACTTGAAGGCAAATTTTCACGGATATTTATGTTCTTTACTTTTTAAAGTTACCTTTTTTGATAGCGTATGCTTTGTCGTTGTTCGAATTCTTGATCACAAAGAATGGGCTTTGAAAACCTTGCGAAGAGTTTGCACTTCCAAATATTGCACGGCCATCACCGCGGCTGCGAAAGTAACAACTATATTAAACAGTGAAACACTTCATATCATAAGGAAATGTAATTGCCAATTACGGTTATAGCACACAGCATACCCAGCAACAACAACTATTTCAAGCAAATTTATTCTAATTAATTCAATGAGAAACTGATGGTTTCTACCATGCTGGAAAATCGATTTTGGGGTGTTTCCAATGAAACTAGCTGAAATTAACCCGGAGCCTGTTGCTTCATACAATGTATTATCAATCTGCGGTTTCATTGCATGTGTATTGATATATTTATCTTTAACTTACTGGAGGAAGTTTGTGGGCGTTGCGACCACTGTAGCACTCCTGTGCACACATCTGTACTTTGACTTGTCCGGCTGTGGAGGTCCCCATACACTATTTCCATGTCTAGCACCTTTCGTCGCAATGGCGCCCAGACTCACGAAACCAGTTGGGCAGACCATGGGCCAAACTCCGACGGTATCAAGAACCATCAATGGTTTTAGGAAACCGAGGGGTGGAGCCAGACTGCCGTCAACGGATCTGCACAAATATGGGTTGCTTGTAAGCATTTCGATAGGACTTATTACACTAAACCAATGCCTTAACATTAGCTTTACTTAGTAATTCCCAGGATCAGGTTCTACAAGTCACTTTCGAAGCAACAAGCCTAAGACCAAGAACACAGCATACAGTTGTCAAGTGGGAGATTTATACAGTTTACAACGATGAATTTGGATAGATAGAAAAGCAGTGCTTGGCGGCCAGAGAATGGCGTTTTCAATGCACACCAATATATATATATGTATATATACATATAACTGTTTTTTGTCAAACCTGGCAACGTAAAGTTCAGTGGACGCGGACGGTGGGTTGCCAGTGTTATGAGCGAACTGCCCCAGCACATACGAATCGTTGTACGGAGGATCCGGTTCCCATATGGAAGCACTGCTTGTCAGAATCACGTTTACGGTTTTATGCGTTTTTATGATCTCCACCTCCTTGCCGAGACACAGCCCTGCTGAAAAAAGTTACAGTGAGATTTTTCTGCTTTGTGGAGAAAGTGCTGGATTTGTTTATTGTTTGACAACACGAATCTGGAATTTTTGTTTTTTGTCAGCAATGTGTCCAAAAAACCCAAATTATGGATTTTACGATGTATTTCAATAGGATTTTACGATGTATTTCTGGCTTGTCGGCAATAATTCAACAGACTCATGAAAGGTTTAGTACCATATATCCGGCCGTTTCCTTATTTGGAGACGGAAATAACGTATTTATGACGTATTGCAAAGCTCTTCGTTTGACACATGTGGCCTTTTTTAGAACTTTTTGCAACATTTCCAATCAATACGTGAAGTTTTAACGAGTGGATGATAGCGCAGAGGTGCCGATTCCAGGTAGTACACGACATATGCACAAATAACATGCGGGATCAACATGTGCATAATGTGCACAACGTACGAAAATCACCCTATCATGTACATGTGGCGGTTTCGCACGAACTCAGAACTCCGTTCGTTGAAACTCGGTTCTCAAAACCGTGTTTGTTCGCATTGTGCAATATTTTGTTTTCTGAGAAACTCAATTCAATTATTGCACCCTTTTGGCCCTGAACATTTAAAGTTCCACTACATCCTGACACACGAAATGCTCGGACGAAAAAGAGTTAGCAAAATTCACCTGAAATTGTAGACAGAAACAGCACAGACAACATAACGTCCATTTCCTACACGATTCCCTACGGCACAACTTACGTCAAATTTATTTACCTCTGCAATGGAATAACACGCTGTTTCATACCTTTCAATTATTGCTATAGAATGTTTAACAGGCGTTATACTATCTTTGCTTTGCAACACAAACCAATGAGTTGCACTAATCTGATTTCTCTCTTGGCAACGGGTGGTGAAGTGATAAACATCAACACAACTACTGTGACGTCATAACTGCGCTACCGCGTTTCCGGTGCTACATATCCTGTTTTAAACGGGTCGAACAGGTAAGTAGAACGTTAGGAGTGTGTTCTCTTTACTACCAATGGGGGTCATTGTAGTGACGCAAACATACATTTCTGCGAAGTTAAGTATTCCGGCTTTGTCATTTCTACACAACCTTTCTGTACTATGTTACGTGTACCCACTTTTCTCTTCTTATTACTTAAACTAATCAACTTTGTCTCTTGCGTTGTATTTTAGTTCCTGGGCCCTGCATTTCCAAAACATAAAAGTCTGCATGTCCAGCCGGATAATACCGAACGATTCGACCAAGGGTCACTGACCGATCAAACAACCTCTTGCATTTAGGCGCCGAGGCAGTGACGTAACGTCATCAACACAGAAATAACCTCCAGACAGCACGCGCCTGCGAAGTATTAGCCTACTAACGAGACCTATTTTTGAGATGCTGCTGTCGTATTTGAGAGCCAAAACACACGAAATGTTACTGTGATTATTCTTGGTAAAAGGCTGTTTGGAGATTTTTGTTTGAATTAATTGAGCTCTTTCCTCATCACAGAAACTTTTACTAATTTCCATTTTTATGCGTTTGTTATTTATTCGTATAGTTCGTTTCAAACTTGACTTATTAGTTGTGATTTTAGAAGTAAAAAGGACCCTGGTAAAAACATACATCTATCATTGTGCCCCTTCGTTGTCTCGGTAACAGTCGTTCGGAAGTATGACGTAGGTGACCGGTGACGTATGTGGTTTGACACACTGCGTTTAAGTAATAGGGGAGATTTGACTTCACCATAACCGACACTGATTTGACCATTTTTGGTACAGATTGTGGCAATCTTATTCTGAGGTATTTGCCACATGTTGTGGTTACTGGGGGTATTTTTCTGATGACAAATCATGATTGAATCGGTGCAATATATGTGTATTTACACACACACAGTGTAAAATTTATTGTTGAATCGAATTTAAGAGTTCATTTACAATAGCACAGCGATACATCAACATACTGTCTAGGTCTAGCTTCAAGCATACGATAAAACAATATACAAAGAGTATGTCGTTCGATTTTGTCAAGACGGTAACACAATAGTACGAAGATATGCCAACAGTGGATATAATATTGCACTCAAATGTATATGAAAATCCTGTAGTTTAACCAAGCGGAACCGGTCACGTGTCCGCGCTCCTCTTACGAACTTCCTTATATTTGTCGTCAACCTTCTTAAACCGGTTCAAAGCTCCACTGTCCTCGTTGACAGTTCCGATAATTTCTCCATACGGGGAATGCCCCGTCGGGTTTTCGGTAACAGCGACGAGGTCGTTGTTATTGGGTTCGATTAGACCGAATTGAGGGCTTCCTTTGTTCTCACTGCTGCTACATGCTATTTCATCAGGGGGGACTATGAGACTGTATGCAACCGCGTTTGGGTCCATTTGCTTGATCGCCACTATTTCGCTGTAGGCGCCAACCGGCTGCTGGGGTTGTGCCGCTTTAACGGGTAACGGTGGAGCCGCGTCTTCCGCTTTATCGTAAGTCCCTTTACGCTTTGGAATGTCGGACGCGACGTCATAAAGGAAGAAGTTCTTCCTTCCAAAAGAAGTCGTCGCAGCCGCCTCGTGGCTCGTATCTTCCAGTCCTATCTCACAATACTGTCTATCCCCCGTTGCTGGGATTGGTTGTAGGTAGGGTCCTTCCTGAGTGTTTGGTGACTTTTTTCTCTTCTTGTTTCCGTCTAGGTCTATCACGTCGTACGGGGATGTTGTCAGGACGACGTTGCTGTAGTTGGACGAGATGTTGTCGTCACGCAAGGACACGTGGACTGCATATGGGTTGATGTCAGTGTTCGAGTTCGAACGTTTGCGATTTCTGCAAAAGTATGGCAGCTTTAGGAATTGGGAATGTGTTAGAAAAAATACTTGAATAGCGAACGTACACAAAATTTTGTGGAACTTTTAGTCATGCTATTGATGCCACATGCAATGTGTAAGGAAGATGTGTGGCCCTATATATTGCGGTAATAGTGCCAAAGTTCATGCAACAAATACTCTATACTGAAGGTGCGCCTAAAATTACTTTAAATTCTTTTATTCGGACAAAAAGTGTACATGCCCTTGATCACGTTTCAAGTCGCTCATCCGCAACATAAAACCTTTTCATACCTTCGACGTCGATACACAAGGTTGATCACACTTGCTGTGGCAATGGCCGTCAACGATAGAGCTATCAGGATGATCCAAACGAGCGATCCGGTCAACAGTGTCGGACCATCGGCTGTGGTAGAAGTGGTTGTTGTTGTCGTGGTCGGTTTATCGCTTGTTGCCGCTGCTGCCGCGCTGCGCGTTGCTGTAAGCAAGGACGTACTCGCCGTTTGCGCTGTGGAAAGTACGCTTTGAGACGCAGTTAACGCTAGCGTCGCCGCGTGGCTGCTGTTTTGCATTTTACTATTGCCGCTGGTGGTCGCTGCTGCGCTGCCGCTACTGCTACTGCTGCTGCTCAGCTCTGCGCTTGCGGAAACCATGCTGCCTCGCGCATCCTCTGTTGTCGAGGATGTAACGCTTGTTTCTGACTGGCTACTGGTTGTTATGGTTGTGGTGGCGCTAGTTTCTTGCTTACCATCATCTCTGGTTGTTGCTTCTGGATTGATCAAAACCGAAACCGGCACCAGTTTGTACGTGATGTTGGCCTTAAAATGTTCCACCAGGATCGTGATGTTGATGGTCGGGGGCCAAGATTTGGCAGGGAGCCAAGGCACGTGACACAAGCCGAGTTCGTTTGCGTCAAACAGCGTGTAATTGGTGTGGGGAACCACCCTCGGCGAATGATAGATCTTGCACATGTTCATTTTTGATGCACAAACCTTTTCGCCTGCAAAGACAAAAAACATGTGCTTGTAGGTTCTTCAAGTTCATGGATAATTGCAAATAACTAATGGTACTTTAAACGAACACATTTAGTGTTTGAAAGGTCTGCACATCATATTAACCAGCAAGTTTAGAGCAATAGCTTTCCTCTTTATAACCATATTTACAATGTAAATTGTTACTCTATAGATATAAATACCAGAGCCCTTGAGAGGAACAAAATGTGTTTTTTGGGGATTACATAACATTGCGGGGAGGACCAAGCTTACGTGGTAAAAATCCATTTGTTTCAGAGCAAACAACGACAATCACTGTCCTCTATTGGTATCCATTATACTTGTATGGGATCTAGTGCACTAAATTGGCTGCACTTCTGTCCCGTAGGGCTCGAAGCGTGTTGACAAAAACCGCATGCTTACCGTCGGGAAATGTGGCGTATTCGGACGAAGCCTCAGTGCAATGTGGAATATTTTGATTCGAAGCAATGTCGGCTGTTACCATCAGCACGAATGTGGCGTCCGTACCGTGCGTGGAAATCGGCCAAGTGCAATTGATTTGGGTTTGGACCAACAAGTTACCCTCGTATTCCGCGAAGTGAGTTGCTGGACATTGTGTGTACTGGATCGCCGCTGTACGGAGCAATTTTAATTAATGATTTGACACAACTTAAAAAAAAACATTTTTGGATTGAAATAGTGTTGCTTTAAGACTCACAAATCTATGAATAAAGTGAAAGGGTAACAATTACACCAAAGCTCTCTTGAAGATCATTTTCATTTATTTCGTGGTTTCAAAACATCACCCATCGGTAATAGTCTGATGTGTTGTCATACAAGGGGGTACAGACGAGTTTTGTCATCAATCAAGCCTTCAAGTTGGGTTCAGGCGGTGACGGACGACCGTGCGATTCTGCGAACCTTGGCTCACCCTTATCTTACCCGGGATATACACGAGTCCGGAAACGGGCATGTGTTGAGCCAGTCAGTGAGGGTGTCCAGTATATCCAAACAACCCGTGGCTTCCGGCCATGCCCACTGACCCAAGACACGTACGCTGCGCGTTTCCGCACTATTTGTCTCGGATATGAAACTATATGGGATACCAGTAGTGTTTTTTAAACCGGCAAACCTGCAGGGTTAATATTTGATATGGATTACCTTGTGACGTTCCCACACACAGCGCAATGAGTGACGTCAGAATGATTCCGCTGCCGTTCATTTTCGCTTTCAGGTTATTCTGTTCATTCTTATACCAGAACGTTTACCAGCTATTATTCTGCATGGATATCACAGTATTATTCTAACGATTAACTCAATACCAATAATATGTTTGACAACAAATTCGGTTACATTGTTATATCTTCCTCATCACCTCAAATCAACACACTATATTTTTCCTATATTTCCTCTATAGTGCGTGCTGCACATAAACAACTGTAAACCTATGCTATTTACTATCAACAACTTAATTCATCTATCTAAGAAAGTCGCCTTTCTTCGTATCTCCGACGTTGTTAGGTTTACCTCTCATCACTTTAATCCTATATCATAGGTAACGTGAGTACGGCTGTTTATTATTGTTACTCAGTGCATCGACCTGATGCAATGGTTTAAACCCCACGCTGATAATAACACAACTCCTATCATGCGGCTTGGTTCTGCGTGGTTCATTCACACGCAATCATAGCCCAGCTACAACCACGTGACCGGAAATTGCGCTTGGTTACGCTCCTTCCGCTTTCGCATTGCGTCATTTTTGTGTTGATTTGTTTAGAGCTCTTGGGCGACATCGTGTAAACAGTTTATATTCATCTATTTGGAAAATGCCAAGAAATGCCAGCACTTTCTACTTGCGCCTTCTTAAGATTGTTTTATAAATTTGTGAGTAATTATTTTTCATGTTATTCCATTAAAAACCTCGGTACTGAATGGTAAACGCACTATTCATATTTTTCTCTCCCACATATAGTTTATTGTTAAGGACAGCGATGCAGTTTATTAGTTCCTCTTTGCACAATTTCATTATTCTCCTTTTTCTTGTGAAATCTGAATTGAGATATTTTTTTATATTCCGTGTCGAAAACTAAATTGTGAAAAAAAGCTACGACCGACATGTGCAAATATAGTTTCGAACACTGCTTAGATGGTGATAAACACGCGTCTAACTAGGCAAGTCTTTCAAGAGCAATATTATAGCCTTGGATTTTATATTCCGATTGAGTCACCGCAGGGTGTTTGCGTCTAAAACTAAAGTAAGCGGACACATTTCGAAATATACAGCCGATTAAGTGTCGCTAAACCTTACTCTAAGTCTGACCCTGATAGTAAGGCGATAACTAACTTAATACGAGATGTACCTTTCACAATAGTTTTATCGTGGGTGTCGTTACCTCATTTATACTTTTCTGTGGTCTAATTTATTGGCACGGAACCACCTCAACCAGCGTGTCACACGTTTTTGCGTAGGTTAGGTTGATTTCGTAACACAGGCGTAATTTCCTATGGGGACATTTTGGTATGTGGGTGGGCTGCATGCTAGGTGTGCGCACGGAGTTTTAGTTTGTGACGCGTTTGGTACAAAAATGAATTTCGGCTTGTCATCGGTAATAAAATATACGTAACCACTATATTTGCGATCTATTAGTTTGAACAGGGCACTGGATTGAAAACTTGTTACCTCACGCGTCCACATTTTTAACAACTGAATAAAACACTTTAATGACAAAATATATCGTTCATTTGTTTATTCGACGCACATTACCACAATATTTATGTGTTTGTTTGCTTGGGGTCGGTCGCCAAGCTGTACAAAAGTTCTCCAGCTAAAGGTTCGGTTGTAACGCCCGGATTGTTGTATATTTCGTTAACAACTGTTTGTGCCTCCGTATTTCCATCCTCAACCGCTTCGTAAACGTCCGTGGAAAGAAAATCCGCTGGTTCTTGTTTGATATTTTCATGCTCGGCATATTCATTATCTCGAACTTGGTGTCTTGCTATGATGTCCGCCTTTGCCCGCTCAAGTCTAACCGTCCTCCTTCTGGCAATCACAGTTTTTCGGTATGTAAACAACATACTGACATAAAACAACAACTAAACTTACCTGTAAATAAGAAATAAAAATACGGCTGCCGCTATTAGAAGCACTACCCCAAGCACGGTCAGGCCAATGTATATGCCGTTGTCGGGTGCAAAATCGGTAACCCAAAGTTCCCGATTGAAGCCGGTGATTGTTTGGTTTTTGATCAAAACCGAGGTGATAATTGTTGGCATAATTGCAGTGGATTCCGATTTAGAATTCCCAACATATGTGATTGGTTTTGTGCTGGTTGATTTCTTTTCCGTTATGATCGTCTGTGTTTTCGTCACTAGTGTGGTGGTCTCCTTGGCAGCTGCATTACACAAGCTTAGCTTATAATTAATATGGACGGTGAACTATGTAACGAAATATACCTGGCATGTGCGCAAAAACAGTAACTACACTTTTTCCGCCAGTGAAATCATTGGTAAATTTTATGTTTTCCCAATCTGGGGGTTCGATCACAAGACAGTCTTCATTTTCGTATGGAACGTGATGGTCAGCATCTGGGTACAGTTTAAAACACTCCGGTAATATGTTGGTGTTGTCTCCATAAAATGTCAACTGTCCGTTCGTTACGGTCACTTTTATGTAGCTATATCCTGCACCGTTGAAGTGTATGCACCTTTTGTTTTCAAGCCTCACTTCTCCAGCTAATATCAGTTTATGACATCCTGAAATAGGCAAAAAAAAGTGTGATTGAATTTGCCTTTATGAATAACTTCAAGTTTATAGTGTTTAAGAATTTCAATTACTTACCTGTAGAAACGCCTTGGCCCAAGAAGCAGCCTAATAAAACCACAAGAATGTACACATCCATCGTTTCTTGTTTAATTTCTTAGTTAATTGTAGTGTTATTGTTGGAACTGGCTGCCTTTACTTCCGACATCAACTTAGGCGCTTCCTCAACTAGCCCACGCACAATGCATCATGAGTTAATCATCATGGAAGCTCTATAGTATGGCATCTACCGTCATACTAGTGCGTATTGTGTATTGCATTCCAGTTACATGCTGCGTATGATGCACTGCCTAAATGTTTACTGGCGTGGTGGAGTTGCATGAAATGGGTGACTATTTTATTAAGTCAGTATGGTGCACGTGTTTGTGTCTGAGGCATGCTTTGATAAACAAAAAAATAGACCATACAACTTGACGCACTTGTCTGGTTACTCAGCACGGGGGAGCGTTGCGTAAAATCAAATTCGTGACTGTGAATGACGGACCAAAATATCGTTCGTGGATCAACGTTTGTTGAATGTTGACGCCGACTGAAAACGCCCATATTTCGAAATAAGTGCAAATGAAACTGCTGCCAACCACAAAATCACATGAAACGGTATTACGTCATATCCTTGCGTCATTGCGGAATATGTTTTGCTTCCTTTGCGCGAATTATTTTATGTTTTATAGGATATATTTTTTATCCATCCGTGCCGGTGGATACAAAAATGAAAGATGTTTTTGTTCAAAATACAAAACTCTCCGATTTTTGACAAATGTTATAATTTGAACAGTGCAGCACACCGAAGGCACTCAGATTTTAAATTTGTTTGACGTAATTTGTTACCATGCAAGCCCAAACAAACACATTTGTCATTATACGTCAATCGACTTTAAAATGAAGGCTGGTGTGTTTTGTACAGTATGTTCACGACCATTTCCTTCTCGCTCTGATCGACTCCACCTCCAATTTCTCCGGCCATTGTGTATGTTACACCACTTGTATGTGCTGGATTGTTGTACAGTTCGTTGATGACAGTCATGCGTTCGCTAGTGGACTGTTCATCTTGGATTAGTTCGTATGTGTGGTCCCTGGATGGCTTTCTTTCCGTTTCCGCGCAACCAACGGTTGTAGTTTTTTTGCGGTTCCTGAACCTGCAGAATGTAGAAAAACAATTGAACGTTTCCTCATGCTACAGTGTTTTATCAAGTATATACTTTTTCAATAAAAATATAAACATTTTTCCGCATTAGGGTATCCTGTCTACTGCTGATGCAACGTGTCTAAATGTTAATGCAAATGCGCAGAAGAGAAAATGTTTTCCGAGATATGAAATGCTCGCGCTCTGTTTTGTAGTTGTTTATGGTTCCATCGCATTAAGTTTTCATATCTTACAGCTACTGTTTAGAAGGCTCGATAAGCACAGGGTTTAAACCGCATGAAAGGGCAAAGTAGCTCATTTTCGTGAAAAAAGTGGTTGCAATGCTTACCTGTAGAGGAAAATGGCAGCAACAAGGAGAACGATGATCACCAGTACCACTCCTGCTATTATGAATCCCATTTGAAGGTTATCCAAGGCACCTAGAATAAAATTAAAACTAAATTAAAACATATTCTGTCAACTTTATGTCACTTAAGTTTACATTATTGCGGAAAAAAAACTTCTTGCCGTATTTCGTACAACTGCTGCACCTACGTTTAAAAAGCGTCTTAAACCCTGTCATAATGACAAAATGTAGACACAGCTATCAACGCTGCCCTAAAGTTTTGGTTGTGAAGAGGTCACAACACTCACCAGACTTCAGTGGTGTTCCAACAGACAAGTGCGTAGACATGTAAGTTGATGTGTCACGTTTCGATGATTTCTGCATTGCAGTTTGTGTAACTTCAGCAGCCGAGGTTTGCAATTGCTCAACGGTGGTGGTAACTGTGGTCGTTGTTGCCGCGGTCGTGCTTATATCTTGAATAACATCAAAGAACAATAGCTTTAAATAAAGGGTGTAAGCTTTGTACAGTTACCTCCAGCGCACGGAAAATATTCAATCGAAAAGCCATCGTTGTTTATATGAGCGAAAGCTGTTGGGTTTCTCCATGTTCGAGGAACGATAGGATCACAAGTTTGATTGCAAAACCCTCTGACATCTACGCTTTCTTTGATAACCAGACATGAACCTTGAACGAATATATTAACATTGGTTGCACTTGGATTTTTAAAATTTAAATCTTACAAACCTGCATGAAACGTTGGGTCTGTAACCGATCCAATCGAACCCTTCAGGATGTTAATTTGAATGGCACTAAATCTTTTTTCACCTGTAACAATTATCATTTTGCATTGACTAATTTTATTCTGCGCCGTACGTTGGATGTAAAGATTGTAAACTTGTTTTTGATCGGTGATGTTCAGTTCACCTTTAGGACAAATACTGTCAGCATTGGTTTCTGCAAAATTGGTTCTCGCGTTTAATCACTCGTCGCCATTAACAAATCAATTTTTACTCTCAACAATGCAGCGTACCTTTAACGACAAGCACCAATAACAAGATACAACCAAGCTTCATCTTCTTGTTCGATTTGTTTTCGTACATACACTGCTATACTGCCTTACAAACAACAACAACATACGAAGAGGATTGCTGAAAAACAACAACACATATACTCTGCTATCATTTGACGCAATGAATCACCGACGTTTGTTGCGCTACGTAACGTCAACGCCTGTTAAAGACACCGCGTTTGCACCTAAATATATAGCACTAATTCCAATAAAGATGATTTGCAATGTCAACGCCCAAATATTTTTCATTTCCAGGTTGATGCTGTACCAGATTCTCAATGAGTAACTTTTGACACCGCTTTTGTCACGACAAACTTTCCCTGCTATGCGCTTCCTGGTAAAACTGGCACCCATATTGTTTAAATAATAAAGCTGCTAATTTGTAGCCAGTACAGACTTTTCAGGACATGCCCTTTAAAGCCACGTTTCAAATCACAGAGTCCGGCCTGTCGCGTTCGTTTGGATATTTTCGCTAACAAACGTGTGATTACGATTTTGCACACGCTTTTGAAGTCGGATTAAAATGACGCTGCCAAAAAAACTTACAGAAACTAGCTTTGAGATTATTCACGGTTAGTAATTGGAAAAATCTGTTCATGTGAAAATGCAAAATTTATTTGAGTTGTTGACACCATACTGTAAACACATTCCTCGACTTTTGGTCGACTATGCCGTACTTCTTAGATTTTTACCTTACCGAAAGTAGCGCCATCTGCCACGTTATATGTGCACCCCTCTTAGTAGATGATATTTTCCATAGCAGAGTTCTTACAACCGATTTGTGTTTGCTGAAGACAGGCAAATATAAAGTTATCCCCCAATATAAGAAAATAGTCAAAGTTGTAAATTCACACGCCCATACGTTTTCTTCTCCACCATTCAGCTGACAACATTGGTTACGTTTCTTACTACGTGGGAAAAAACATTCGATTTTCGACCCTAGTGGCTAAAAGCACATTAATATTGTTTAAATTCGGGATGCGCTCTGACCTATTCGGGCTAACTTTTCAGAGATTGTCGCAAAGCTTATACGGTAAAAGTCGCACAAGCCGTCGCGCCAGCCAAATGGTAAAGGAGCCATCCAAGAGACCACATGACATAGTGTTACGTCATAGTATTGCGTCATCGCACTTCTACTTTTTCTCATTGTTTGCTGTATGTATGCATCCCCAGTTTGACTTGTTGGAACACGAGAAGCAAAAAGCACATTTGTGCTGTGTGCGGTTCTGTGAGTGTGAAAACACAAACTTTGATGTTAAAAGAAAACTGTCTGTAGAAACTACGTCACCCATTTTAATGTTAGCATGCGAAAAACGCAACACTGAAACCAAAGACACACGTTAAATTTGGGTAACAGTTAAAATCAAGTTGCAGCTCAAATACTTCACGTTCAGATAAAACGCTGTTTAAATAAAACTGATGTTCGATGCTTCTGAAACCATTCTCACAGAGCCTTTACGAATTCACCAATTCCATTTTACGGCACATTTACATACGGCGCATTGACATATGGCACATTGACATACGTCACGTTGTTAGTAACCTCGTTTAAAATCATTGCACGCTCGATGGTCGTGATGCCATCTTTGACCAGTTCGTATTGATATTCGATGTTTTCTTGTTCGTCTCCCGCTTGGTAAACCGTTCCAGTTTTTTTGGCTTTTCTGCGCCTACAGAAAAATGTCCTTTACAGTAAAACATTTTATTGGGCTGTTTAATGCAGTTTGGAAACCTCATATAGAGTATGAGGTGAAGATTGGACACCTTTACATGAATATAGTCTGCAATACTTACATTTTCACACAACGCACAGCGACGAGGGAAATGACTATCACCAGAATCGCTGCGGCTGTTATGAATCCAACCTGGAGACTACTTAAGCCACCTTCATGAAAAAAAATTATCTTCAAGTTGAACAACTTAGCTTGTGCAAAGTCATGTTAGATTATTAACGCCACTTCGAAATGTATCTGCTTCACACTGCAGATGTTTGTAACGGTTATTTACAATGAAAAATATGCTTAAAACACATCTAAAATCTAACCAGATTCATGTGTTAAAGAAATGCTTTTCGCCTGAAATAAATGTGGTCGTCACAGAGTTTTCACCAAAGTCTTAAAATGTAACCTTGAACTGCAACAAACGTTGAACTAAGGTGTGGGTTTGGTCACTTCTTACCTGGATTTAGTGGTGTTACAAGTGGCTGGTGTGTGGACATACGTGCTGTCACGTTTGCTTTGGGTGACTTCGATATTTCGTCCACAGTTTGTTTAACCTCTGCGGACAAGGTTTGCAAAAGTCTAACTCCGGTGGTAATAGTGGTCGATGTTACCGCGGCGATGCTCAAATCTTCATCCACGTCATTGATAAAAACAAAACAAATTTTTATGTAAAAAAAATTTCAATATATTTACCTTCAGCGCACGGAAAGTATTCAATCGTAAAGCCATCGTTGTTTATATAAGCGAAAGCTGTTGGTTTTCTCCATGTTCGGGGGACTATAGGATCACAAGTTTGGTTGCAAAATCCTTTGACATCACTGTTTTTTTTGATAACCAGACATGAACCTTTAACGAATATACTAACATTAATTGCACTTGGATTTTAAATACGATTTTAAATAAATCCTACAAACCTGCATGAAACGTTGGGTCTGTAACCGATCCAATCGAACCCTTCAGGATGTTAATTTGAATGGCATTAAATCTTTTTTCACTTGTAGCAATTATCATTTTGCATTGACTTAATTTATTCTGTGCCGTAGGTTTGATGTAAAGATTGTAAACTTGTTTTTGATCGGTGATGTTGAGTTCACCTTTAGGACAAATGCTGTCAGCATTGGTTTCTGCAAAGTTTGTTCGCGTGTTAGTTTTTTTTTTCATTGCCACTTGAAATTGTGTTCGGAAAAATATCTACTTACAAATATAAGATTTACCTTCAAAAATCAGTGCTATTGATAATACAAAACCTAACTTCATATCCATCTTTAAAGCTGATTCTGGTTTGTTGCAATAGCAACGCTTGTTAAAGTTCCAAACAAACAAATCTAGTTCATATATATTTTTTTACCTATTGTGCAACATTTGTAAGCATTTGGATCAAGTTAGACAACATTTGTAATGCTTCCTGTTAAACTGGCATTGCATTTTGTTTAAATACTAAAGTCGCCAACATACTTTTCAAGGAAATGTTTTCAGAGAACGCGTAAGGTGCAAACGTGACTTTTCGGTTACGTTTGGATATTTTTTCCTACTAACGTGTTGTTACGAGGTTTGCCCTGAGACATTTTATGCCAAATTGTCCTAAAGATTTTCCCGCAGTTTTCCAGTCCCATGCATTTCCCATTGTTTTCGTCTTTTTTTCCCGGTTTTATGTACGATATGTTTGATTTAACAAGACAACTTGTCTCTTCGCAGGCTTTTTACCATAGTAAAGTTGTACTGATTTACAGTAGCAACATTTAATATTGTCATTCCGAAATCGACCTTATCTAACGCCACTTGTTGTGCGTGACACAGGTGAAAACTTTACGTTTGCAAAATTACAATATAAAAAAACCCTCTACTATCATGATTGGCTGATGATTGGCCCACCAGCAGCTTATTTTCTCGGCCAGTTTTAGCATTTCTTATTTACCTTTTTATTTTTCGTTTTCCGTTTTATTTTAGAACTGAAGATGCTTAGTTATAGCGAAACATGTATTCTTTACAATAAATGCGTTTGACACAAGGTTATTTTACGTTTTCTTCTCCACTATTCAGCCGATAACATTGGTTAAGTTTCTTACGGCGTGGGGAAAACCAGTCGATTTTCGACCGTAGTGGCTAAAAGCACATTAACATTGTTTAAATTCGGGATGCGCTCTGACTATTTGGGCTAACTTTTCAGAGATTGTCGCAAAGCTTAAACGGTAAAAGTCGTACAACCCGTCGCACCAGCCAAGTGGTAAAGGAGCCATCCAAGAGACCACATGACATAGTGTTACGTCATAGTATTTCGTCATCGCACTTGTAGTTTCATTTTGTTTGCTGTATGGGACCTTACAGGTCGAAACAGTGCGTGTACAGACCCTGTCTGCAGCACGCCAATATTATGGCTTTTTTGCACATATGTTTCTGTTTGGTTTGTGTAATTTCGTCGGTTATGGAAATGCTCTTCGCCAGAAAAGTAAACCACATTTTATGTGAAGTCCAACAATATATACAAGAACATTTTGTATGTCACCTGCTTTAGAGATTTGTTGTGGTTGCGAATTGGTGGAAGTTTCTGCATTTTCTGAATACGTCAGCCAGTCTATCCAAAATCCTGGGAAACTTAAAACACGTTGTTTGTGAAGTTCAAACATTACGGTGAATCATAAAGAAGCTTACCAGTCGTATTGATTATCCAATAGTCAAACAAAAACCTTCCACTGGCGTTTTGAGAAAGAAAAAAGTAAAATTGATTGTTCACTGATTGATTCTTTAAAATGTGGAAAGATTCGCTGCAGTTATAGTTGTCCTTCCAATACCCATGAAATGAAATTTTAGTTGGGAAATTGTTTGTATAAATGTAACACTTGGTATTGTAGCTTGTTCCACAAAGATACTGCATTTTTTGTCCATGTCCTGCAATTTGTAAATGCATTTAAAAACATCGCGAAATTTTTTAAAAGTTTGTACCTCCTGGTAGAGTCAGCATATCTACGCAGTTGCAGTGCTTGCTGCTTCCGTTGCAAAACGCAACATCGTCCGACACCTTCTTTTCCATTCGTAAATATCTAACTGCAATAACCATGACCTCGTTGGCGAAGTTGACGTTGAATTTAAACGTGCAAAAACGGTTGGTTGAATTATGTTCGCTCCCGTCAAAATTCGGCGACATTATCCTTCCCGACTTGTAAGTTGTTGTATTTAGGTCGCAGCAAAACACTGCAATAATGATAGTTTCTTTCAGTTTTACAATAAAATGCCACCGAAAAACTAAAACTGGGACAAACCAAAAAATACATAATATTGATTCGCAGGCAGTGAACAGGAGTTGAACTCAAAGCTACATGTTAGCAATTATACCCACTAGTAGGTTTAGTACTCCACCAAAGCGTTCGGTGAATTTTTTTATTAACGTTGACATGTATGCTGGCAAGTTCTTGGTTTCAGAAATAGTTTCTCTTGAAGAAAAAAAAGTTTTGTCAATCGAGACAAATTGAACTTACCAGAACATACGATGGATGCCATTATTGCTATAAGCAAATCAATCCTTGCCATTGTATCTCCGCTTATAAATAAAAATGAGAAAAAGATATGATGCAAACAATGGTGAGCTTAATATAAGTCTAAAACACTATTATCCAAGCTTTATCTGTTTCCAAACCACGATTGTTTACTTATACTGTACGTAGTACGACATCACTTTTTCTTCACGCTATCCATTACTGTTAACTCTGCGTAATAAAGCCAGCCAATACCTTTAATGGTGAGTTAAAAAAAGAAACAAATTTCTTGTTGAAGGAAATGATGCCACAACTGGCTTTTTTTGCAATGCTCCTTGTCCAACTGGCATAAACTTTTGATTAAATGCTGAAGATGCCAACCAACAGAAGAAAATACCTTCAAAGCGCTTCCAAATTTACACCCGCCACATTTCGGTTTCGTTTGGATATTTTTTTCTACTAACGTATTGTTGCGAGGTTTCCCACAAGACTTTTGTAATAAATAATCATATTTAAAACTGTTTTAAAGAATTCAGCTTTCCAATCCCATATATTACCTGTTGTTTTCGTCTTTGTTTCCCAGTTTTATTCACGATATGTTTGATTTAACAACACAACTGGTCCGCAAGTTCTTAGGTAACTTTGGTCGCTTTTCACCATAGCAAAGTGGAACTGTGTTACAGAAGATCACGTAAGTTCGCACAGCAGCAATCACAAAAACAGTCACTATTTTGTCGAGCCACGAAAACGTCACGTTTCAAACTCATCGTCTGACATTTCCTTGTTCAAGCGATGCCCTTTGCCTCAGTTGTGCTGCTGGTACTGGGTCGTACAAGATGTTCTTAACCATCGTGCTTTCTCCAGATGACCCCGTAGGAGGTGGCGAGTGCTCGTATAGTCGGTTATCTACCACGCCATATTCGTGGGCCGCTGGACCGCATTCAGCATACGTGTCTTCCTGCGCAATGCCGTTGCCTTGCCTCACACCAAAGGCAACGACGTCATCAGCTACGGCGTACACCCCCTCTTGGTGGTTTCCCTTTGGTTTTGTGTTTTGCGTGTTTGCGGTTGTTTTTCGCCTGCGTGAGAAAGTCCTTGTTATTCATAAATATTTAGGCACTTAGGTGCAAAAAATTTAACCAGTTTAAATATAAAAGCCAAAGCTAACAGGCTACTCATTAGGCAGACGTTTCAGACATAAGTAAGAATGAGTTACTCAGCACTGATGATGAACATAGTGATGTTTGCAACGTCTGCATAATTTAGACACTACTGTACAGCTTTGCGAAACCGTGAACAAACAACATCCCTTCCCTTCGAAAACTTACCGCTTATAAAGGAGGCAGCCAACCGCTACCGCAAGAATGATCACAACGACAAGCACACACACCAGTGGGATGATTAAGTCCATGTTACTTGGCTGCTGCAGGTTGCCTTTTGTTGTTAGTGAGGATGGCACGTTTTTTTTGGTGGTTGATGCTTTTGGAAACAAAACTTGTTTGTGGTTTGTGGCATAACTATTGTGATGGAAATGTGGTGATAACGCATCAAGCTGGTTGCTAAGCGTGATCACACAAAAAGCTCTGTAATGCTTTTTTTTCTTTTTTCTTACTTGAAATCGTTTGTTGTGACGTCAGACCGGAGTTGACGTGGTTTAAAGCGGTTGTCTCCAGTCCCGTCGTTGTGTCGTTAGGTGGCGCTATGGTTGCGGGCGCTGCACAATACAACTTTGTTTTTTGCGCATTTGCTTTCAAAATAAAATGAAACAATATAAAGCCTGAAAATTGGTTTTGGTACCTCCTATTTATCTACATATCCATAGGCAAGATGAAATCATACCTACATACATACAGTCAACCACGTGATAGTAAAATCCAATCCCTGTGCCCTCTTTTGCTTGATTAGACACGAAAGTCATGCTTGGCTTCACCCACTTACTCACAGTGCTAAAGTTTACAGCGATAAGGTGACAGAGGGCATCCAGTTGAAGACATATAGTTGTGGTCGGACCATGATACCCGTAACACTGCAACGGCAACTCTTCGCCACATAACTGTTTTCCTGGAACATGCGACAAAAAACACATTCAGTGCAAGCAAGAAGCTTGATGGATGGGCATATATTTGTCATTTAAATGCAAAGAATTTTAAGGTACATTTGATAATTGCAGCGTTTATGTCAAAAACAGCGTTTACTGCACGAGATTTCAAAACCCCAATGTAACTGGTGTTAGCAAATGTTGTTTATTATTTGACTTATTATTGACGTCTCTGTTCTACAACGTGTCTCACGGTTGTACGCACAGATTGCTCAAAACGTTCATAAAATAGTTTGAAAAATGCTATTTCAGGAAAAGGTTTGGTTGCCATCTAACTCTATGGGTATATACGCAATATCATACCGTCGGGCATAAGCAGGAAATCATCGCAGACCTTTCCTCGCTTCATAACATTTAGCTTAAAAAACTCTATCAGCAACCCTTGTTCTCCACTGATTGGAAAACTCCATGTACAGTGTTGGTTTTTCTTGTATTTCCCTGGAGGAGCTGGGTACGTGACGTTGCCGTGGGTGTCGGTGAGCAAAAACAAACATGGTGGCGTTTCGGTGGATCTGACTTTACGCTTTCTGCTTTCAGCCAGAAGTGCGGCCGACAATGCTTGTGGAGCAAAAAATACACATGTTATACAAGCAATGTTTTTTTCCGTTCCGGCGCAAAATCGTACTTACCCAACGTCAAAGCAAAAGCAACCACATGCGTCTTCATTTAGGAAATATATATTGCTACGCCTGAGCGGACATTCGAAATTTGAAAACACGTTATATTTTGTAATTCTGAAACACAAACCGGTTGCTGGGATCACTGTTCATTATTACCCTGATATTTGCAAATGAATTGCCACAAGCCTCGTTTTCAACCGTAGGATGCGACACCTGAGCCAAGCAACGCTCCTTCTAACCCCTGGCCCTCATCTATCACGCGGACTATTCATCTGCTTCCTGTACTCGTGCGCGGCGTAAGTTTTCATCCAGTCCAGTCGACCCCATTCATGCCAGGAAACGTTTGACAACGTGATCACCGGTTTTATGCACTAGAAGTTGCATTAAGTTTTCAACTGATTGGGACTTTGCGTTTTCTTTTCGTTGTATTTCGACGCTGTAATGTAAGCGATTACCAAAAGTCCTTGCAGACATCAATTTGGCAAAACAAAAATCAATAAGGCACGCAATTGAAACGAAGTTTCAGCTACTGAAAACGGTTTCGTTTACAGCTGAAAAGAAGGCAAATATCTTTGTTTCAAGCCAGTGCATTGCAGGTGCAACCATTTTCCAATCCCGGTGAATGATTACATTCTGTACAGTATGTTATCTTTCATGTCTGGACCCCCGTTGCTTTTGTGTGTAGCATGTTGGTCTGGGGCTGCGTTATAAAGCACGTTGTCCACCATTCCTGATGTTCCGTGAACAAAGTTCAAATCTTCCGCTTGAGCATATGGACTGGGCGTGCATTCTTCGTAGGCGTGATCAAAACCGTTTGGCGGGGAGGCAACAGAGGGGGAATAAGCTTGGTTGGCTTCACCTTCAGTGTTGTTTGTTTTGGTCTTGGCCTTGTTGTGTCTGAAGCAAAAAATTTAAAATTTGAATTTCGAATATCTTTTTTAGCCATCATACGGGCGGTCAGGCAATCTATAGGTTGTTGTTTTGGGCTGTGACATACAAGGTCCAATTTTTTTTACAAATCTTATTGTATTGCCACTTAAAGAAATGCTTTTTAAAGGTCCAATAAAAAGATGGTGGAATATGACTTGCGAATAGTGTTACATGACTCTTTCAGAAACTTTCATCAAACGTCACATATCGATACAACGTATTTAGCGGAACTTGCCTTCTATAAAGGAAGAAGGCCATTAGTACACATAGGAGCACCATGAGAAATCCAACCGCTATTGCCAGTGCGGTGACCAAAACATTGGACATTGCTGGCTGAACAATCCCATTCCCTCCTGCACAAAATGTTACGTTCGTTCAGGTGGCTTACCCTGTTTTTTGTGGCATGAACTTGTTTCAAATAGGTTCTGGTTAAATTATGTAATATGAGTTTACGTATACCTGTGCCAGTTGTGGTGTTTGTAAGCGACTGTGGCTCTGTCACGACGTTAGTTGGAACAGATATTGCCAATGTATTTGCTGTAGAGGCAAATGTGCGAAACTGAATACGTTTTCTACTACTGCAAGGAATATACATGTAAAACACTTACTTGATGCAGCCTTGGTGCAGTTTTTGGTGCTGAAGGTAAATAGTTGCAAGCGTGCCGGTGGTTTTGGTGGAGGTGGTGTGTGTTTATATGCTACGACAACACTCGATGCGTTAGTTGTGCCACGTCCATTTCCAATGCAATTGACAGAATGGGCAAATAAGTATTGGCCGTTCGGTTGGGGATTTCTATCTGTTGTACGTGCAAAGGTTGCTTTTTTTCCGCTCAAATCGTGCACGGAAATTTTCTTACCGTTTCCATTGACTTTGATTGTGGTGTCTTTTACCCCAGCGGAAAATGACATGCTTAGAACCTGCGAGGTTTGTATTGTAAAAATCCACTTGCATCCGTCTTTACACACAGCTTTGGTCTCTTCTATGGTACCCGATGGTTGTGTAATGGTTACGATTCGTGGAGCAATAATTTTTGTCATTGGCTTTCCATGCGATTTGCCTTTAAATGTATTGATGCATTATTTGTTGACACACGTAGGCAGTACTTCTTAATAGTATCAGAATTTTACAGTTATCCAAGTACACCAATTATATTTTACTCAAATGTTCTGTTTTACGCGCAAAGCAACCTGCGTATGTAAATAAAATCTTGATGTAAACTTTGTTTTGTTTTCTTTAAAAAAGTTCTACGTTGTTGACAGTGTTATTCATGTTGGCGACTGAGCACATGTCTGAGGATTGTCATCAGGTTGTATTGGCGCAAGACAAGCTAACCTGTTGTTATTTAGTTCGTATTGCTAAAACACGTTTATTTGGTTAGGCTTTCCTTTTAATGCTACTCACCTTGCTCGTTGAAAACAAATAACAACACCAGACTTGATAGAAGCATGTTGCTGAGACTGTTGTTCTACCTGTCTTTGGTACACAAGCATTTAAATTATGCACATAATAGTGTTTCCCCCACTTCCTTGAGTGCGCTGACGCTCGCTAGTTTGATTTACATTAATCATGTGTCACTCACCGTCCTACGTGCTTACAAGTTGACATTCTGTTTCAAAATGTCCGTAATACTTAACATGCAAACTACAGTCGTGAATCATGCTTCATGGAGACAACGATAAGTTGATTGTGTTCAGGTTTATTGTTAATATACAAAGAAACAACAACAAAAAGTGAATAAACAGAAACTTCCTTTACATGTTGTACAAAACATTGTCTTTCATTTCGGGTGTTACGTCATCCATTGACTTGTACACTTCGTTGTATACCATCACTGCGTCGTTCCCGTTGACGTCACCACTTGCAAATATCTTCTGATCATGTATGCGTGACGTGGTGTCACGTTTTGTTGAAACGGCGTACATGTCGACGTCAGTTGCCACCGTGTAAACGTCATCACCATAAGTTACGTCATCTCCTGTTTCGTAGATGATCACCGAATCGATATGAGGACTTGAGGATTGTTTCTCGTTTCTGTAAAATTTATTAAGTTATATTCTTCACTTTTACGTAAGCTAGGTTTTGGTTTGAAGATCGATGTCAGTTTTACCTACTCCTTGTTGAAGCAGAATTTACTGTAACTTTTAGAATTTACACTGACAGGCCAACGTTGGTTACACGTGATTTTAAAATATTTGTAATAGACAGCAAAGAAGGGGTCATATAATGTAAAATACACCTTTTATCTTTTGATTCTTTTTTGTTACGATAAATCTTGGCAAAGAGCAGCAGGATAAAAAGTAGAATCAATATAACTCCAACCACAACCCCGGCTATAACTTCTCCACCCACGCCTTGTTGGCTTCCTTTTCCTAAAAAGGACATAATCGCTTGAAACATTTATTGCTTTTTCCAATCAATAGCTTTTTAATTTTCGTCCATGATCTATCGGGACTTCTTTCCTAACTTTAACTTAAGTGCCAGAAGAGCAATTCCTATTAATTACTATGACTGCTGGCATCAATAATAGCACAACAATAACTTTTTGTATGAGAGATTTACCTGGCATTACTGTGCTGGTTGCTGACGAATTCTTTGTCGCCCACAGCGTGTTGTTGCTTTGTAAATAAGTTGTTGTGGACTCATTCACGCTTTTTAATGTTAGTGCTGGTTTTGCTGTTGTTGGAGGTACAGTTGTTGTTGTAGTTGTTGCTGTTGCTGTTGTAGTAGTAGTTGGCGTTGTTTTAACTGAAGTTGTCTGTGCTACATTTGCTGTTGTGGTTGTTGATGTGGTCACTGGAAGAGCAAAATTCAAAAAATAAGGTTATGCAATTTTTTTTCGTCCATGTGTATTCAAAATAAAATTCAAAAGTAATTGTATTAATAAGCGAAATAAAGAATTTAAGTTCAATGTTTCTGTTGCTGCCAGACATATTGTAATTTCATAGTCTGTTCTTCTGGCACATTAAAAACGCATTCTTGGTGTTGGTTGTATGCTGTACCAATACCATTACCCTGAGGAAGCCTTGTTGGATAACAGGCGAAACCTCGGTGAATACAGCTACGTTTTAAAAAATTTAATTAAAGAATTTAAGATAAAGCTAAGAATTTATTAATATCATTCAGCTTAGAAATCTACGTAAATCTTACGTAATTTCTCTCACCTGGACAATCTACCAAGTCATACGATGCTGTTAACTTGTGTTTTTTACCCTGGGCTTCATACAGCAACGTTGGATTTAAGCTGGTGAAAATTTTGAACGAGCATCCTAATGCCGTAGCTTTGGACTGGCAGATGTTACTTCCGTATGAATAACAAGTCGCGTCATGACCAGTTTGTGTTTTCCGTGTACCTATAGTAACATATAAAAAAAATAAAAACAATTTTGCACCGCTTTATTATTAGAGATTACTGACACCTGGTCATGTAGATACTGTGGGTTTGCCACAAACCAAGTTTTCTAACAATTAATGCCAAAATATGGTACACAAAAGTATTTACACTATATGATAAAGGTTGCAATTCAATAAATCACACCAATTATAATCATTACAGTAACACTGCAAGCGAAATGCTTGAATGTGTTTCTGGAAACTTCAGTTTATCAAAGTAATTACAAAGCGCGAAGTTTAAGTCGCACTTTTTGTGCGAAGTTTTAAATCGCACTCATTTTTACAGGACAAAGAATTTTGATTCTTCTTCCGTGAACAATTTATTTTGCTTCCAGTCGAAAATTAATTTTATGTTTCAAGTTTTAAACAAACCCAATAAATTAAAAATTCCTAATCATTTCAACTCCTACCAGTGGAGAACCACAGTGTTAGTTTATACTCACCGTCTGGAAGAACAACTACTCCTTCTTTCGCTGCATCGGACTTGCTGTTGAATATGGCAACATCTTTGATGACGAGTAGTTTGTTTGGGCTCAGAGCGAATTCGTAATTGCATGTAGTGTCACAATTCGTCAAAGTAATACTTTGCCCTTGTACTGGTAGTAACACTGTAAATAGGCATTGTGGTCATTTCAAACGTTAAACCTTACCGTGAAGAAATGCTTGACATTACCTGACAAATTCGCAAGGACGTAAAAGGTTTTCCACATATCTTTCCACATGTTCTCGCGTCTGTATTTATATCTTTTATCACCTTGTGCTTCAGTGAATGTTGCGTCTACTGCGATGTTTAAAAAATGTTTACATGCACCGGAATTCAGGCTGACGTGGTTTTAGGTTCCTGAACTTTACGTCACGTTTCCGTTGGTTAGGTCCGCTGAGGTCATCTTAAAATTGGCAATTTGCTTTTGATGGATAAATTGTCACTGTGCACATGCCGCAATGTGTGTAGATTTATGCCTATACGATGTATACGATCTATATCACATGAACTAAGGTGGCCTGTATAATCTTGATGTACTGTTTTATGGCGGACCAAATATATTTGATCAGATATTCGAACTGGCCTTGTCTCTTGCGTGATAACGAAAAGATTTTGCGCTGCGTTAAAAACCCAACGTCGCAGTTGCAAAGTACAATGTTAAGTGTGACGCCTTTCGGTTGCATGTTTTATGTAATGCTAATGAATGCCTGTACGTGACTTGGTGTCACGCACCGCTCTATGCAACGGAACTTACGTCACGGACGTACGGCGTATTTAACACTTATTTTCTGTGGAATTCGCACGCCATTGTTTGCCTTTGATCTTTGATCCTGATATTCATGGTTTTAATTTGCGAGCTTCCTCTGAAAGTCTGACAATGGGCCGGTTTTTCTATTTCTACACTGAAAAAGCAGCAGCTAACTTCAATGTATTGTTTGGAGCTATGAGTCTGCGCAGAAGGTATCTCAAAAAAAATTCTTTGTTGAGATAAGTGCAATGCAAATATCAACAAGAGAACTACTATCATTACACACTCACACGGTTTCGTGTCTCATACCACAAGAAGAAAATATAGCCATGTATTTCACTCCGTACGTTAATTTTTGTGTTTGACAACAAATCGTGTTGTGTTACGTCGATTTTTGAATGTTTTTTTGTACCATCTGTCCCAATATCTCCAGATGCGTAAATGCAATTGTCCACCAGATCTATACTAACTGAGAAATTACTATCCCGAACCTCGGGTAGTGTTGGACATTCGTTATTTGACACAAAGTGTTTTAAATTTCGAAAAGGTACTTTACATATTATACAAAACATTGTCTCTAATTTCAGGTGTTTCGTCATCCATTGACTTGTACACTTCGTTGTAAACCATGGCTGAGTCATTCCTGTTGACGTCAGTACTCCCGCTGACCTTTTGGTTACGCATGCGTGACGTGGGGTCACGATTTGTTGAGACGGCGTATATGTCGACGTCAGTTGCCACTGTGTAAACGTCATCGCCAGCATTTATGTCATCGTAGATGATCACTGATTCCATCTGGGGACTTGGGAGTTGTTCGTTTCTGTCAAAATATTAAAATATATTCTCCAAATTTACATTAGCAACACATAGTTAAAGTTTGGGTTCAATTTTGCCAACTTGTGAATAAGTATCTATTTTTACTGTCATTTTGAGATTTTACGCTGTTAGGCAAACGATTGTCAAGCTCACCTAGTTTGGAGACTGTATTTTTAATATACTGTCATACCTATTGTCCTTTGATCCTTTCTTGTTACGATAAATCTTGGCAAAGAGCAACAGGGTAAGAAGTAGAATCAGTATAACTACAACCACAACCCCGGCTATAACTTCTCCACCCACGCCTTGTTGGCTTCTTTGATCTGTGGAAAATATATTCGCACATATCATTGCGCTGCTTTTTTTCAAACCGGTGGTTGTGTTACATCACCCGTGTCCTACCTAAGGCTCCCGTACTGCTTACAGAAGAATTGTTAATCGGTAACTGCGTATGGTTGCTTGGAATATAAGTCACAGTTGTCTCGTTTGTGCTTGTTGCCCTTGTCTCTGTGACTGATATAGGTGTAACTGTTGCAGCTGATGTAACAGTGTTTGTCGTTGGTTTAATTGCACTTGTTCCGATTGCTGTTGTGACTTCTGGCGTGATCACTGCAAAACACCAAAAAAATCGTTGCTTGAAAATTACAACCGTCTTCAACCTTGTAAGTCAAAGGATTTTATTTGTAAGTCCTTGTTGACAGCGAACAGGAACGTCGGATAAACTTTCATCTAAGTTTTAACATCAATACAAGTGCCTTCACACAAACGTTGTTTACAAGGTTGATGTGGAATGTTGGCAACTTTACACACCAGGACAATATATCACATCGTATGATGCTGTTAACTTGTGTGCTTTACGGGTGGCTTGAAACGACAGCTTTGGAATCAAACCGGTGAAAACTTTAAAAGAACATCCTGGTGCTATTGCTGCCGAATTACAGTTCTCGCTTCCGTATGAATAACAAGTTGAGTCTCCGCCGGTTTGTGTTTTCCGTGTACCTATAATGCATTACAGGCGCTTAAATATGGTGGACAGTGTACGTAACAAATATTCTATCCTCCTTTTTGTTCTCCATTGGAAATGTCAAACATGCAAAAATGTGTTTGCACAGAAGGGAAATTAGTTTGTATATTATGAACGTAACAGAATATAGTGACTTAGTTTTAACTTACCATCGGGAAGGATGACTATCCCTTCTTTTGTTCGGTTTCTTCTGTTAAGTATGGTAATGTCTTTGATGACAAGTAGTTGGTTGGAGGTTAAAACAAAATCATAACTGCATGGAGTGACACAACTCATCAGAAGCAAATTTTCGCATTCCACTTGCAGGGGGAGTAACGCTGTGACAATAAACAGTGCGGTAATTTTAAACAATAAACCTTGTTATAAAGAAACGCTTGACATTATACCTGACAAAGTCGCAATGATGCAAAACGTTTTCCATATATTTTTCCACATATTCTCGCGTCTGCTGTGTGAACTTATTCGCCCACTTTTAAAATAAACCTTGCTGTAGGTATGATGTTGCCTCCACTGCGTTAATTTTTTACTGTGTACATAAACCGAAATACAGTCTGTAGGCGTGTATTTTATTTCCTTGACATCAGGCGTCATTAACTGGCGAGTCATGGTTTCTGTACGGCGACGTAATCTTTAAATAAGCTGCTTAGTGTTAGTGTATTTACTGTCACTAAGCTCCTGCTGCTATGGATACAAGTTAATTTCTCAAACCCTTAGTTTATTTCATTCGTTACATTCATAGCGGTATGAACTAAAATGTGTGTTTTACAATATTTAGAAAACAAACTGCCTCTGCCCCTGACTGGTATCCCAAACCTTAGCGTCGTGAAATATATTTTGCATTCGTATTATGGTGAGCGTGTAACTTGTTGTGTTATGTACGATACACTTGTATGCAATGGTAAGATGATGTACACGTTTAACTTGTCATGCCAGGTTTCAGGCAATGCGTATTACGTCACAAATGTATGGCGTGCTTAGTACACCCAGGGACTTTTACGTCTTTTCCTTCGAGGCATTGCATTGCGCTATTACTCCGCTAACCACAGAAGTTATGTTACAGAACAGTGTCATCAAGGAAACTGTACATTTTCTATTATCATCTCCAAAACGTTTTTGTGTCTGATACCACAAACGAAAAAACATAGCCACGGGTTTTCACACATTATACAGTACATTGGCTTTTGTCTCTGGCAAAACAGCTTCTTTCGTCACGTTGATTTTTGCATGGCTATCGCGTCCATCCGCTCCATTGTTGCCAGATACGTAAATGCAATTATCCACCATAACTCTGCTTCCTGGGGAGACACTACCCTGAACCTCATGTAGTGTTGCGCTGTTATTACGTGCTCCTTCGTGTGACGCAGTCCTTTTCCTGTAATGCATTGGTTCAAAGTGATTGCCTTTAGGATAACACAAACGTACATGCAGAAGTAATTCTATAGTGAAACGCAATGCATCGCTTTGCGATACATTTTACTATTATTATAGTTACGCTTTGGGAAACTAAGTTTCCCGACCCACCGTTTGTAAAAATAAAACAGCAGAGCCAATGCTATGAGAAGAAAAACCAGGACTCCCACCACCAATCCAACTAGCAGAGATGTGTTGTTGCCCTCGTTTGAATTTGCTACATCTGTAACACAAATCCACGGTTTTATTTCTTTTCCACGAAACCGATTCCTCACCTGATCCAGTAGTAGCCGATTGACTCAAAGTGGAGAGTAAGGTACCAGATCCAGTGTTTGCAGCTGTTGTTTGCGTTGAAACGACCGTTGATGCTTCGGTAACTGCACAAGAAATTACACGCTTGTTATCTGTTTGCTCCCTTTTGTCGTTGAATCTTGTTGCGGGTTTTTATTCCAACGATTTTGGAGTGATCATTAAAGGCGAAAATATCTTTCAAATAGACTCAACGAAAATGATACCAAGTTTGTTGGAAGTAAGTCGAATGTTCGAAGCTTATAAACAGAACTTGCCTTGGTTATTTGTGCAGTCTCTTCTGAGGTATTTGGCTTCAAAGGTTTCTTCTGGTTGTGAAGAATAGAACTTAAATTTTTGGGATGTGTGTGCACACTCTAAAAGTGTGCAATTCTCGGGAACTGGCGTTGAGCATCCGTTGTTAGAATTGCGTACTGTAAAGCACTTGTTGGTCACGTCAATCTCTATTTCTGCAAACAAAGCAGCAAAATACTTTGTTTTTGTTTGCTTTAGATTAACTGTTCAGTGTGACGTAGATGAGTGATAACTGATTCTACAACTTGGGTAGGTAAATTGTTCTAGATATCAAAAAGAATTGTCATACTGTTGTTTTATACTTTAGTTGTTTACTGCTGCTTATACCTCCGTAGCATGGCTTCAAAAAATGCCCGTTATTCTTTGGAAATCTAAGTGTCAAGTTACTCAACACAAACTCTTCTTCGTCACGTAGAATAAACTCCCAAAGGCATGATTTCCTGCAGTTACTTCCATTCGCCTCTACAAAATCGGTTGTATTGGTGAGGTTGTACACCGTCGCCTGGATTTGTGTCTGAATCAACTGCATTTGGGCGAATCTCCTTCAGCCACTCAAAATAAAATGCAAGGACAAACTGCCTCGGAATGTTGGCTAACTTCCCGCTACCCTATGCCAACGCTTGAGTCATCTTTATATAGATAACTTAAACGTCATTAAACGCACGCGCTCGCCGCCTGTTTCGGCGTGGAATGAGAACAAATAAACTTGGTAGTAACAAAATGCTAAACAAGCTGGTCGAAATACACTATGTGGTTGTTTGGCAATTGCTTGCGCAAACATATATTTGGGCATAAATGGTATGTATCCAGTAGTACCAAGCAAACAACTGTGCGAAGAACGAATTCAAGTGGAAATGTCTCCAAACTCTTTTATATTCGTTTATTTGGCAACATTGGAACTTTGCAACGGAAAAGTGCAGTGTCGTTATTAGGAACTTAGAATCGCTACTCTATAATCAAATTTCTTTCACATGTGATAGATAATATTGTCCCGCATTTCTCGTTCGCCTCCAACTCCCGTGTAAAGCTCATTGTCCACCATAACGGGTCCTTCATCTACGCCAACCTGACTCAAATCGGCGCAGTTCTGACCGGTTGGATCCGGAATTTGTGCGTCGTTCCCGCTTACGTAAATGCAGTTTTCCACCATTTCACGTTCGTTACTTGTTCCATGGGCGCTGACGAAATCGGTATAATCCGATGCTGCAGTGTATATTGCATTTGGATTTTCAGATTCGTATATGTTCTTGTTTCTGTCGATGTGTGTTGCCGGAGGTGTTTTTCCTTTGTGTTTTCTACAAAGCAAAGTGCAACAGTTGTATCTTCAACGTTGGACACAACAAATAGACTTCTTTAAAGCACGCAGTTAAGCATGCCTAAAAACACGTTCAAATCAACTGCTAAAAGCAGTGGAAAGGGTATTTGCTGTGCGCTGAATGCACGAAAAATGGGCAATGGAACGTCCTTACACACGGTCTAATGTTTACCGTTAACGATTGTGACGCAGTTTTAGAAAACCTATTATAAGTCAACTAACATTCGCACAGAAACGAAGCGAGGACGTAATATCCTGCCTTAGAATAGAACCTTTCGTTAGCCCGAACCAACCTTTTGTACAAGTAAACTCCCGCCAGTAGTAGTATGAGTAACAGCATGCCCGCTGCAACTAAACCCGCTACCAAACCAACGTTAGCCGCTGCGCCGATAGCTCCATGCTCCGTTACTATCAAGAAAATGATTTGACCACAGTCACATATTATTAAACTTTCTTAACTATGTTCATGTACTTGCGGTAGTCGGGGTTGATTGTTGTGTATCATTGTAAAGGGTTGAATAAACAGAGACTGTTTCCGTTATGGGAGGTATGGTTGTGACGTTGCTGTAGCCAGTGGAAGTGATGACGTAATTCGCCGTTTTGCTTTGCGTTGCGATTGCGGTCGTTCCGGCTAATTCTGATCAACATGCATAAAAACTGTTAGCATCCAAAACTTTTGTGAATATTTGAATGATAATACTGATGATGCCGTATAGGCGAAATATATATATTGTGTAAACCAGTATCTTGGATGATTATGTGATAATCTGGGTCAGTCCTAGTAATCACTTTTAGTGAATATGTTGGGACTTACCTGATGTAGCAAGCGATGAAGTTTGTTGTATTGGCAGAACTGTGGTTGATGGCACCTCTATTAAGCAAATGTTTGTGAATACAGTTGCGTGGCCGTTATATTAATTTATTCATAACCGCCAACGATTAAATATTTCGTCACTGCTTTCCAAACTTACCTCTGTCGCAGCTGTATACAATAAAGTTCATCTGAAAATTCTTTCCTTTTGTCTTTGAAGGCCTTTACGTGTATAAAAAAAGAGGGATTTATGCAGAAATAAAATATATAAGTGTGTACAGTTGAACTTTGGTATTTGCCTCTGACAGTTCCAGTGAAACAATTTACTCACTTTAATTATATACTCCAAGCTTACCTGTACGCAACTGGAATACTGTTCCAGTAGGTTGAATATATTTGGACATTATTTCCGCAAATGTTGGCAATTGGATGATCGCACGGTGTCAATTCAGCATGGGTGTCCATATATATGATGCAATCCTTCTGTTTCGGTTCTCTTCCCACTGTGAAACGAGTTAAGTTAATCTGCATCTTTTGACGAGTTCATATATTGCTACTAACAGACAGGTATGACGACATTGTCATCCTTCGAAGACTTTGTAATTTCATATAACATCATTCTTGTGCCATTGTACGGCATCAGGTTCCACGTGCATTCATCTTGGCATTCTCCAGGGGAGGCGCTGATTTGCCCACTGCCTGTGATCTCCACTTGAGAATGTTTCGAACAGAATTCGACTGCGAATTAAGGATATATGGACTGCATGTACTCGACTGCCAAAACAAAATACTCACCATAACACCAAAAAAGAAATTTTCTGCGACATTGGCAAGACATTGTTTGGGCATATATACAAAATTCTGACACTATTATAGTGAAACTGTACTTTTTTGTACCAGAGCGACTGATCTTACTTCTGAGCTATTGTATTACATGAGTGTAACAACCCTGTTCCTTCTGGGGTGTTAACCGTTTGCCGCTTCCTGCCGCTAAGATGACGCACATAACGCCCATATAGAAGCTCACGTGCCGTCCTTTATTAATAATTCTGCGAAAAAAACATTCGCACCCACTTGGGATTTATGGCGCATTTTACGTTCACATGTGATAGATAATATTATCCCGCATTTCACGTTCGCCTCCAACTCCCGTGTAAAGCTCATTGTCCACCATAACGGGTCCTTCTTCCACGCCAACTTGACTTGAATCGGCGCAGTTCTGACCGGTTGGATCCGGAATTTGGGCCTCGCTCCCTCTTACGTATATGCGGTTGTCGACCATTTCACGTTCGTTACTTGTTCTATGAGCGACCTCGGAATCAGAATGATCCAGTACTGCTGTATAAGTTACATTGGGGTCGTGGATATCATTGGAAGATCCGTATAGATTGTCGTTTCTCTCTGTGTAATTGACAGGAGTCGTCTCTCCACCTCCACTGCGTTTTCTGCATAACAACGTTCAACAGTAGTATAGCCTAAACGCCTTTTTGCCAATTTCACAAATTTACATCGACTAACAAGTCGCACGTGCCCCAATGCAACATAATACCATTTGTTCAAGAGTGACGTTAATATACAGTGTGCGCTGATTTGACATGGAAACGAGCAATAAACATCCTAGCAAGATTTTAAAGTGTGTTGTTAACCCCATAAAGTTGTATGCTTTCTGCAATCTATCATAAGTTTGCTTCCATTTGCAAGGAAACAACGGGCGGTAACTTAATATCGTGCCTGAAAATACCTTTTGTTCCTGTACAAGGAAATTCCTGCCAGTAAAAGCACGAATAAAAGAACGCACGCTGCAACCAAACCCGCTACCAGACCCACGTTAACAACCATTCCGATAGCACCTTGCTCCGTTGTGTTGGAAACTGGATAAATAACAAAATACGATTTCACCCACAGTTACTCTCTTCCAGTCTCCAAATAATTACTTGTAACCTACTTGCGGTAAACGGAGACGGTTGCTGTGTATGGGTATCGTTGTAAATGGTTGAATAATCCGGGACAGTTTCCGTTGTGACGTATTCCGTTTTACTTTGAATTGTGGTAACAGTCGTGCTAGCTGAAAAACAATATTCATATTACAAGAAATCTTTGTATGGGGCATTAGTGGCTGTGTCTCTAAAAAACATATATTTGTGAATATAAATAGGTTGCCGATATAACTTAGTCATAAATGCCAACAAACAAATATTTTGTCATGCACTAAATCGGAAACGTACGTCTGTCGCAGCTGTATACGGTAAAGTTCATTTTAAAATTCGTCCCAGTTGCCATGGAAGGCCTGCATATATAATAAAAAAGTAACTTTTATGATACGTGTAAACAAAAAAGGCAAATGGTGCAAAGAAAAAGATATTTAGATAAATCATTGTACCTGTATACTACGCTGGACCTATATTGAAATGTTATTTTTCCAGAGAGCAATTTGATTTTAGCAATTACCTTACCTGTACGTTATCGGAATACTGTTCCAATCAGTTGGATATGTCTGAACGTTATTTCCACAAATGTTTGCATTTGGATGATCGCACGGTGTTAAATTAGCGAAGTTGTCCATATATATAACGCAATCATCCTTTTTCAGTTCTTCTTCCACTGCGAAAGGATTTAAGTTAACTTCATTTTGCTTGTATAAAGTTTATATTTGGACACTAACAGCCAGGTATGATAACTGTGTCGTCGTTTGAAGACTTTGTAAATCCATATAACATTAGTCTTGTGCCATTGTAAGGTGACAAAGTCCATGTGCATTCATCTTGGCAGTCTCCTGGGGAGGCCCTGATTTGACCACTCTCTGTGATTTGTACATTAGAATGTTTGGAACAGAACTTAACTGCGTAATAAAAGTAAATGTACGTTATGTGCTCGGTTGCACAAACCAAATACTTACCAATACACCAAAAAAACAATTTGCTGTGGCATTCACAAGCCATCTTTTGGAAAAGTAAGAAGAAATGCTGACACTAACTATATTTTCTCCTACAGCAAATGATCATCCTGCTGTTTAACACAAGCGTAACAACTTTTCTTCCTGGTTGGTTTAACTATTCCCCTCTTCCTTGTTTTAAGATGACGCAGTGAACGCCTACTAAAGCCCACGTATGGAGGCATGCATAGTATTATGACATCTGCAGGAAGAATATTCATGCCTGCTTACGCTTATAGTGTTGTAATTGTCCACGCAAAGGTCGAAAAACGAATTTCTTTGACCGATAATGTATTGGAACAATGCAAGCTAATCAGATTGCCAGAAGTTTCATTAACTCAAGGCGTAACGTTAACACCTAACAACAGGTGTTTCACCATTTCTCGTTTCCCTTCCCACGAATCTGGGATGTTTCTCTCTTGTTCCAGCTCTTCCACACTCCCGGATTGTGTGGAATAACACGTGTCATCATGGGCAGTTACAGGTTGCGCACATCTGTGGTCTCCCACACCAGTTCCGTCGCCGTGTGTAATGGCAAAAACCCCGGCTTGATCTCGTATCGCAGTGCTAATATTAACGCCTGGTGGTGCGACCTTCTTTTCTATCATGGTGCTGCTGTCCTGAATTTTGCGACGTTGTGTATGGATTTCTCGTTTCCTTATCACAGTATAATTAAGGTTCTTTTGCTTAAACCATTGTGACGTGCGGCTTACCTGTATAAGCTTGCTATGATCAGAAGTAACAGAAAGAGAGCAAAGCACCCTGCACCTCCACCAATAGCCGCTCTAAAAACCATGGAATTCTCCTTTGGTGTTCCCAATCGTCGTATTTTCGTTAGACTCGACGTTATTAAAAGTGACGAAGTTTTTGGCTTTGTTGTGGTGAACTTGGCCTTGGTGCTGGTAGGCATCACAGTAAAAGGAATTAGATCTGAAATTATTATAAAAATCCCCTTGCAAGTGCGAATTCACACACATGATAACTTCACCAACCTTTTATTGGAGCAGCAAGTGTTGTAGGTAATGGCAAAGAAGTGGTACTTGATGCGGCTGCAAGCTCTATACAGAATTGCTTCAGTTTCTGGCTTTCGAAGTGCATGCATATTTTAGTTGATTTACAAACATTTTTAATTGCGCCACTTTCAATTGGAACTTCCATGCAATATTTATTACGCTCACCTGTCAAATTCATTATGGCTAAACTCAAGCTGAATCCTCGTTGTTCCGTAATACTGTTGGAATAAAAGTGCATCTTGTATGGTTGCTTGTTGGATGTTAAAACCCTGATATGTTGACAGCTTAATTGTTGTGCGATCTCTAAAATCTCCTTTGAGGCGAGGGTCACATTTCCAAACACGTAACACCGTTTCTCATCCGTGAATCCGCATAGATAAAGTGATGCGTGGCTTCCTGTGGATTTGTAGGTTTGCACACCGTGACGTCAACGTGCACACTAATTCCAACGCTTACCATCCAGTAATGTCAAGTGATCGAAGCAGTTTGACACGTCGCCTTCACAGTAAACATTGCTACACGTGCCTTGCTTCTGTATCTCGAGAAAATCCAGTGCGATAACTGCGACCTCATCCCTAACCGATATCCGTGGTAGGTTCCAAGTACATCCCTGCAGTGGCGGATACATGCGATCACCTCCGAAATTTGGGGATTTTATTATTCCTGTTCTTCCCTGTATATTCCCACCCGCCGTACTGCACACTAAGCGGGTTCTTTGCGCTGTTGCTGAATTTAGTGACTTTGATTAAGTCTTACATAGGCCTTTTATTCAAGCCTCCACTTACCAACCATCAAGCAATGCAACACCAACATGAGCGCCAGATTTCGTTGCCTGATTCGCGATATCATTTCTATGAGCATCAAAACTGTGCTTCGTATGACAAGCTATAGAATGATTATTTCTAGCAACACGAGTACAACTGTCGGACGACGACTGACAACTCACAAAATTAAACACATGTTCCTACACAGAGCAGACAGGTCAAAACTATTGTAATTCGTTTGTAACCCTAAGCGTTTTCTCTCTAATTTTTGTGTGGCTCTCAAATGTAAACTAACTTCGACCAGTCATAATTAGAGGAACGATAGTGGCGTTCGCTTTCCTCTTTCTCCTGCCAGAAAAACGATATCACGCAAAGTTTTGAAAGTCTGCTGAAAATTTCTTTCTTTATTAAATTTCCACATGCCACGCCTTCGGACATAAATGTACATGTACTACGATATTCAAAGATTCCAATAAAGTTTGTAAATATTTTTTTCCTTTTCGTCACTCGTCCAAACACCACATTTGATAAGAGGTCACTTTTAAGTGCGCGAACGGATGCGGAAACGTTTTACCTGTTGGCGTTTCCTCCTGCAAACAGTTTGTAGTTGTAACAAGTGTGACGTATTAAACAAACCGAACGCTCACCTGATTAAAAGCAGAGCAGCAATAATAAGGACAACCGAAATGAATGCTGCAATTACACCTCCGATTATTGCGGCATTGTCTGCTTGTACTGACGGCGCGTTGCTAGGACTTAAGTTTTTGGTGGACGAGGTCGATGTTGTCATGTGCGAAAATAAACCTAAAGCAACGTTATGTAAATTGATTGTTATTCTTATATTTATAAAAACGGTGTACTTGACGTCGTCACGGTTGAGGTGACAAGTTTTCCTGTCGTGCCAGACTGAGAAGAAGTCGTGGGAATCACAGTACTTGTTGTTGGAACTACTGTCGTTGGCCCTTTGTATAAAACAAAACTAAGTAAATACTCAGATTAGGTCACGACAATTGCTTTTTTTACCATACCCATAATGTCAGTTATTTCGTACAGCAAGCTGAACCCGCGCTGATTGATGATTTCGTCAGAGTAGAACAAAATCTGGTATGGCATCTTTCCGCTCCTGAGCGTCGTGAAATCCCCGCATCCATACTTGGTCTTCATATTTCTCTCCTGTTCCATCCCGATTGTGTTGTTCGTTAAGAAGAAGCACTTTTTGCTACTTGTCAATCCGCAAAGGTAGACTTCCGAAGGACTTTCTGTAATTTGATATCACAGAGCTTTTATTAGGTTGTATAATTGACAACCTTTTTTCGCCGTGCTAACAATCAATATCTAGAAGGCAATTTCGACCACTATGCAAAACCGTGCGTAGTTTTCAGCCAAGAGTGCTAAAAATAGTTGAGCAATATGGTCGAAACTAAACGGTAACAATTAAATCGCTGCATACAGCTCAAGCTTATTTGTAATAGACTAGGATTTTGCAACTAACCGTTTAGCAGCGTAAGGTGGTCGTAACAGAGGGAAGCATTGCCTTCGCAATACGACCCTGCACAATGTTTAATTTTCTGCAGCTCGAGAAAGTCGATGACAACCACTATAAACTGTTCGGTTGAAATTTGTGGCAGATACCACGTGCACGCTTGTTGGGACGGGTATGTTTGGTTATTCCCGTAATTTGGTGTCGTTATGTTTCCCTTCGTGTTCCTTATAGTTCCGAAAGTTGTGTTGCATGACAAGTCGTTGCACCTGGCCTTGCCTAAAACGTAGAATTAGTTATGCTAAAGTAGCTCGCATACCAGCAGATTGTACACACTTACCGATCAAACAGCAAAACACGAATATATAGACGATCCGGAGATACGGCTTCACTGTGATCATTTTTTAGTAAGAACGACGTTGTTTAAAAATAAATCTGACATTCAAGATGATATAAAATACAACGATAAAACTTGCCAAACAATTATGGCATCTGTCTGCCTAAAACTTGTAACCAATGCCAACGTAAAGATTAAGTTTTTGCGGTCTAACTACTTTTCAACAGTCTATAGCTGTTTGCAACAGCAGTGGTTGGTGCCCTAAACGCAACGGGGGTAATGGTCATTCATTTGTTGGCAAATGTGACGACATCTTTTCCAATCGAATTCATCCATATAAGTTTATTACACCTGAATGACTAAGAAGAGCATCCGGCACGTAGGTTGTTGCTGGTTTGTCTGAATCAGCGGTATGACAACAAGTGTGTTTAGTCTGTCTCTGATTAAGGGCGCTTTGCTTTGTTGAACCTTATGGTGGTCGAGATTGTGCACTTTTATAGCCTTCACCAATAAACACTGGACCTTAGCAGGTCACAACAACGTTCGCATTTCATAAAACTTCATCATAAATCTGTCGTAATTGTGGGCGACCTTGTAATATTCAGTTACTGGTGTACCAAATATAAGTTGTATATTATGTTTTATTCGATAACTTTAGTTTGATCGTTAAGATTGATTTCACATTGATAGCAAGAAACGTGCACTTAATTGAAACAATAATATATTTAAATTCTTTCAAAAAAAACATAAATAACTCTCAAGGCATTTACAGCACGTTGTCAACCGTTTATTTTTCATTTCGGTGGTTTATGGACCACGCTGTACGTTACGTCATCTTGCGGCCCATTTTCAACGTCAACTTCCATAGAGTTGTATAACTCGTTGTCGACGATCTTCTTTTCTCCTTTGTTTACAACTGCGTAGACTACGTTGATTTGTGACGTAGTGTCGGATGTATTTTGGCGTGCTGGACCCTCAGCTACTGGAAAATTTTCCGTGTCTCCATGATTCTCTGGGTTGTTTTTGAAAGCCACCGTTATGGGTGAACCGTGTGTGTTGGCTGTCGTCTCATTAAATGGCTTGCGAAGGTGCTGTCGCTTCAGATATTTTCGCCTGTAAGAAGGTGGACTCGACGTTGGATGTTTTTAACTTTCGCTGGCGCAATTCATACCTCACACAAACCGCAAACAGGACAAGCAGAAAGATTCCAGCAATTGCTCCGATTACACCACCGATCCAATCAGAGTTTGTTTCCTCTGTATTTGTGGTCACGTCTGTTGAGGTGATAGGGGTTACGTTTGTTGAAGTGAAAAAGTTTATGCCTGCTGCGGTGATAGGGATTATGTATGTTGCGGTGCTAGGTACACCTGATGTATTGAGGGTTAGAGCTGTAAAATACATACGATGCAACGTTATTTTATGACGTAACGGTTTTCCCCTCTGTCCAGTGTGTAAAATTTACAGGCGTTTCTGCATGCCGCTGCTAACACGAGCAAGAATGATTGCTGATTCTGTCAGGAATATTGCTAGTGGCAAGTGTTCTTTCAGAATCATTTTCTTCGCCGTTTCGGACGCAAGTTAACAGTTATATACTGACCAGGAGAGTGTGTAGTGATGGCTGTCGTTCTTTGGGTTGAAGCCGATGTGGTGGATATCAACGCTATAATGTACAATTATATTGTTATCATTAAACCAAGCATCGTTTCACTGCACAGTATCAGTATCGATGTACCTGTTATGTGATAATGCAGGTCAAAACCCCGATAATTGATGTTGTCGTCTGAATAAAAATGCAGTCTGTGCGGCTGTTTAGTGGAATGTAGAACATTTTTGATGTTGCATGAAAAGTTCTGCATCAAATCATCCGCTGTTTCTTTTAGGACTGTATTGTTTCCAATGACATAACAGAGTTTACTGCTTGTGTTTCCACATATGTGAAGCTCTGTAGAATTACCTACAAATTTTATGAAAAAACATAAAATTCGCCACCATTACATTGTCTTTTACCTGGCAGTAAGGTTAGATGGTCGACACAAACCGTGGCATTTCCTTCGCACAAAGTTTTCTTGCACGATTCGGGTTTTTGTATCTCCAGAAAACTAGTCACAATTACCACAATCTGGTCTAAATTGATTGTTGGTAACTCCCATATACATGATTGGTTTGGGGGATAGACTTTATTGCTTCCGTAGTTCGGGGAAGTTATTCTACCAAACGCGTCTGTAAGTTTTCCACTTTGTGTTGCGCTGCATGTTAAATTCACTCCTTTGACTTCCACTGTAAACAATAGTTTCATTAAATTAGAAAACATAAGTTATCGAGAAGTCACAACATATTTACTTTGTTCACTTACCCATAGCAAAACTTGACAATACTAACATCGTTAACATTTTTCTTGACTGAAACACTGGCGTTAAACAATGCATGATATAACAGCATTACATGTAAGCTTTAATTAGACGAGGACGCTGTATTGGGCTCCTTCACTCTGATTTTGTACCCTAATACTGTGAAAATGCAAATAATATTTGTACAACATTTTTTGAGCCTACACCGACAGTGCTTTCTAAGCACTTCTTCGCTTGTGTTGCCTGAGTCATACAATGTTAAATGCGGTTACATGTGACGTATAATATGATTCACCAGGTAATATGTAGGCGGTCAAAACATTTGACAACAAGACCCTATAGTAGCCATGGGCGAAATAATCCCCATGAATAGCTATGTTCTGTCTCGATTGAAGGACTTTAGTGCAATGTTTTTTTGTTTTTTTTATGGGAGGGATTGGTTCGCGTTTTTTAAAGAGGCAAAGTAGTTTTCCAGTTTATTGTACGACGTGAATGCTAATCATTTATGGTTGTTCATGCTCCTGTCGTACCAATAAAAGATTGTTACATCAAACGTTACTTTCAACTAGTCAGTTAAAGGTTGACTTCGGCACTGCAACATGACGCATAAGTTTAAATGAGTAAAATTCGACAGTCATGCAGGGACGAGGTAGTGTTTAAAATAAGTTGATTGATACTTGGTGACGTCACGCAAAGTGAAATAAAAGTAAGTATGTGGCCCTTTAGGAAACAACAGGACTGTAAACAAATTCTCAACGACAAGAAAAATTAAATAAAAACGTCCTTTTGAATGTAAGATTTGAGTTTTCACGTAAAAATAAAGAAATTTTTTGAATTCTCCCTTTACTTGGGATTCTCGTCGCCACTGTCGGTCGCCCAAGAGCTCGCATAACTCACAGCGTCAATTTCGATGCGGGTGTACAACTCGTTTGTTTCTTGTTTCTTCGGCTTGCGGACTTGGGCATACTGGGGGATCTTTTTTTGCGTTGGCGCGGGCGATTCAGCAGTTGCGTTTTCGGAAAGCTTGGTGTCCGTATAGTTGGTCGTGGAAACGACTTGTCGTAACGGATTTTCCTGTTTCTGATTCTGGCGTCTCTTCCTAAAAGTATCAGGCGATCATGGGCATCAAAACATATACTTTGATGTTCAAATAATCAACATGATTACATTCACATTGTGGCTAACTACATACGTATTCTTGTGTCACAGTAAATTTCTCAACACTTTGTATATCAGGCAAAAGTTTCAACCACAGTTATGCTCATCATCACTGAAGCCTGCTTACTATGTCAAGAATCTTGGCTTTGGTTTTCTTATTAAGAGTATAGTGCTTGCTGGTGCACTGTCATTAAGAGTAGTCAGCTCCAAACTCTTTGCTCCTAATATGGTTTATCTTAGTTGCTTTGAATGAGGTTTATAGGTTGATATTTTTCAACATTGGATTTGTGTTGAGCATTGGAATGTAATAGCTATGACTAAGTGTGATATCTCTTCATATTCACAAACCTGCATAGAAGGATGACAACAAGGATGGTGGCAAACCAAACTATTGCTCCTATTGCAACTCCCAATCCTATGACAGTGGTTTTGACGCCTAAGGCAGCTTTTGATGTTGAATATGACGTTGTTTCCAAAGTGGTCAAATTCATCGAGACTTTCGTCGTGGCTGTTGTGACTTCCGTGGAGTTTGGTTGTTCTGTAGCTAAGAAAACAAGAATATGTTTACGCGCTTTTGTTCAGACAGCATTTTATATACAGAGCATATTTTTTGTCACCTGCTGTTGAGATTTGTTGTAGTTGCGAATTGGTGGAAGTTCTTGCATTTTCTGAATACGTCAGCCAATCTATCCAAAATCCTGAAGAAAGAAAAACACGTTGTTTGTGAAGTTCAAACATTACGGTTATTCATAAAGAAGCTTACCAGTCGTATTAATTATCCAATAGTCAAACAAAAACCTTCCACTGGCGTTTTGAGAAAGAAAAAAGTAAAAATGATCGTTCACTGATTGATTCTTTGAAATGTGGAAAGTTTCGCTGCAGTTATACTTGTCTTTCCAATACCCATGAAATGAAATTTTGGTTGGGAAATTGTTTGTATAAATGTAACACTTGGTATTGTGGCTTGTTCCACAAAGATACTGTTGTTTTTGTCCATATCCTGCATTTTGTAAATGCAATTAAAAACATAAGAAAATATTTTATTAATTTGTACCTCCAGGTAGTGTCAGCATATCTACGCAGTTGCAGTGCTTGCTGCTTCCGTTGCAAAACGCAACATCGTCCGACACCTTCTTTTCCATTCGTAAATATCTAACTGCAATAACCATGACCTCGTTGGCGAAGTTGACGTTGAATTTAAACGTGCAAAAAATGGTTGAATTATGTTCGCTGCCGTCAAAATTCGGCGACATTATCCTCCCTGACTTGTAAGTTGTTGTATTTGGGTCACAGCAAAACCCTGCAACAAAGATGTTAAACAATTAAATTAATAAAAAACTTAAACTGGGGTTTAACATCGTTAGGCTTACATTTAGCCAATGTTATTCCCACTAAGGATCATTATAAAAACGCTTCGCCCGCAATAAACGTACATTCTGCGGGCTGGGGCATTTTGTCAATCAAGACAATTGAACTTACCGTAACATACGATGGATGCCATGACTGTCGTAAGTAAGTGAATCCTTGCCATTGTATCTACAAAAATCTAGAAAAATATGTAATGCAAATAATGGTGAGCTAAATACAAGTGTAAAACACTATTATCCAAGTTCTATCTGTTTCCAAACAACAATTGTTCACATACTGTACGTACTAAAACATGACTTTTTCTTCACGCTTTTCAACATTGTTAACTCTGCCACAGAAAGGTTTATTTAATTATTGTAGATTATGTACAAAAACTGCATTCAGTCTGCCCACTCTTCACTGAAGATACCAACTGATACCTTTAATGCTGAGTTTAAAGAGTGGCGAATTTCTTGTCAAAGGAAATGGCGTCACAACTTACTTTTCCCGGTAACGAAACTATGGGCGTGTTGTGTGTAACAAAAGGCGGCCCTGTTGGTGTCTGCCAGAGGTCGGGTCTGCTTATTAGGCATAAATAGTGGTCAGAGTGACGTTTATTTTTGAGCGTAAGTAGAGAAAAAACGATTTTTACACTGTCTAAAGAAGATGTCAATTTTTTTATTGCACTTCTTTTTTCGACTGATATTTGAAATAGTTTCGTCACAAAACAAAACAAAATGTACAAAGTATTAAAGAGATGCCAATGAGCAAGATACGACTGACAATAAGAAGCAGAAATATTTAAGCTCAATTGGGGATTTTCTGCAATTTGCACTTCAAAAGTAAAACAACTCGCATGTTACAGTAACAGCGTAGCAAGCGTTTCTCAGTTAAACAATTTTGCCGTTGGTTAAAGCAAGACAGCAATTAAAAAAGAATCTCTACGTAATTTTCAGCTCATCTTTATTTAATCTAAGTTCATATACACGTGCTTCTGTAGCTGCATCGGTTTCTCGTACGGATTTTCTTGACTTGTTTCCGCATTCGTGTAAGATTGTGCACTTTCCAGCGATGGCGATTCTAACATACAACATAACCATGAGAACCATGTATACGCGATCATAGGAAGTTTGTAAAATAATATTTACCTGGAACTGATCCGAGTTTTACCTGTTGGCGTTTCCTCCTGCAAACAGTTTGTAGCTGTAACAATTGTGACGTATTACCCAAACCAAACGCTCACCTGATTAAAAGCAGAGCAGCAATAATAAGGACAAGAGAAATGAATGCTGCAATTACACCTCCGATTATTACGGAATGGTCTGCTCGTTTTGACGGCGCGTTGCTAGGATTTAAGTTTTGTGAGGACGGGGTCGATGTTGTCATATGTGAAAATAGACCTAAAAGCAACGTTACGTAAATTGATTTTTATTGTTATATTTAAAAAAACGGTGTACTTGACGTCGTCACGGTTGAGGTAACAAGTTTTCCTGTCGTGCCAGACTGAGAAGAAGTCGTGGGAATCACAGTACTTGTTGTTGGAACTACTGTCGTTGGCCCTTTGTATAAAACAAAACTAAGTAAATACTCAGATTAGGTCACGACAATTGCTTTTTTTACCATACCCATAATGTCAGTTATTTCGTACAGCAAGCTGAACCCGCGCTGATTGACGATTTCGTCAGAGTAGAACAAAATCTGGTATGGCATCTTTCCGCTCCTGAGCGTCCTGAAATCCCCGCATCCATACTTGGTCTTCATATTTCTCTCCTGTTCCATCCCGATTGTGTTGTTCGTTAAGAAATAGCACTTTTTGCTGCTTGTCAATCCGCAAAGGTAGACTTCCGAAGGACTTTCTGTAATTTGATATCACAGAGCTTTTATTAGGTTGTATATCTGACAACATTCTTTCGCCGTGCTAACAATTAATATCTAGAAGGCAATTTTGACCACTATGCAAAACCATGCGTAGTTTTCAGTCAAGAGTGCTAAAATAGTTGAGCAACTTGGTGGAAACTAAACGGTAACAATAAAATCGCTGCAAACATCTCTAGCTTATTTATCATAGACTAGGATTTTGCATCTAACCGTTCAGCAGTGTGAGGTGGTCGTAACAGAGGGAAGCGTTGCCTTCGCAATACGACCCTGCACAATGTTTACTTTTCTGCAGCTCGAGAAAGTCGATGACAACCACTATAAACTGTTCGGTCGAAATTTGTGGCAGATACCACTTGCACGCTTGTTGTGGCGGGTATGTTTGGTTATTCCCGTAATTTGGTGTCGTTATGTTTCCCTTCGTGTTCCTTATAGTTCCGAAAGTCGTGTTGCATGACAAGTCGTTGCACCTGGCCTTGCCTAAAACGTGAAATTAGTTATGCTAAAGTAGCTCGCATACCAGCAGATTGTACACACTTACCGATCAAACAGCAAAACACGAATAGATAGACGATCCGGAGATACGGCTTCAGTGTGATCATTTTTTAGTAAGAACAACGTTATTTTAGAACAAATCTGACATTCAAGAATATATAAAATACAACGATAAAACTTGCCAAACAATTATGGCATCTGTCTGCCTAAAACTTGTAACCAATGCCAACGTAAAGATTAAGTTTTTGCGGTCTAACTACTTTTCAACATTCTACCTGGTTGCAACAGCAATAGTTGGTGTCCTAACCGCAACGGGGGTTAATGGTCATTCATTTGTTAGCAAATGTGACGACATCTTTTCTAATCGAATTCATCCATATAAGTTTATTACACCTGGGTGACTAAGAAGAGCATCCGGCACGTAGGTTGTTGCTGGTTTGTCTGAATCAGCGGTATGACAACAAGTGTGTTTAGTCTGTCTCTGATTAAGGGCGCTTTGCTTTGTTTAACCTTATGGTGGTCGAGATTGTGCACTTTTATAGCCTTTACCAATGAACACCTAGACACTTAGCAGATTACCAATTTTGTTCGCATTTCATAAAACGTCATCATAAACCCGTCGTAATTGTGGGCGACCTTGTAATATTCAGTTACTGATGTACCAAATATAAGTTGTATATTATGTTTTATTCAAAAACTTTAGTTTGGTCGTTAAGATTGATTTCACGTTGAAAGCAAGCAACATGCACTTAATTGAAACAATAATATATTTAAATTCTTTTAAAAAAACATAAATAACTCTCAAGGCATTTACAGCACGTTGTCAACCGTTTATTTTTCATTTCGGTGGTTTATGGACCACACTGTACGTTACGTCATCTTGCGCCCCGTTTTCAACGTCAACTTCCATAGAGTTGTATAACTCGTTGTCGACGATCTTCTTTTCTCCTTTGTTTACAACTGCGTAGACTACGTCGCTTTGTGACGTAGTGTCGGATGTATTTTGGCGTGCTGGACCCTCAGCTACTGGAAAATTTTCTGTTTCTCCATGATTCTCTGGGATGTTGTTGAAAGCTACCGTTATGGGTGAACCGTATGTGTTGGCTGTCGTCTCATTAAATGGCTTGCGAAGGTGCTGTCGCTTCAGATATTTTCGCCTGTAAGAAGGTGGACTCGACGTTGGATGTTTTTAACTTTCGCTGGCGCAATTCATACCTCATAAAAACCGCAAGCAGGACAAGCAGAAAGATTCCAGCAACTGCTCCGGTTACAGGACCGATCCAATCAGAGTTTGTTTCCTCTGTATTCGTGGTCACGTCTGTTGAGGTGATAGAGGTTATGTCTGTTGAGGTGATAGAGGTTATGTCTGTTGAGGTGATAGGGTTTATGCCTGTTTCGTTGATAGGGATTATGTCTGTTGCGGTGCTGGATACACGTGATGTATTGAGAGTTAGAGCTGTAAAATACATACGATGCAAAGTTATTTTATGACGTAACGGTTTTCCCCTCTGTCCAGTGTGCAAAATTTACAGGCGTATCTGCATACTGCTGGTAATACGAGTAAGAATGATTGCTGATTCTGTCAGGAATACAGCTAGTGGCAAGTGTTCTTTCAGAATCATTTTCTTCGCCGTTTCGGACGCAAGTTAACAGTTATATACTGACCAGGAGAAGGTGTAGTGATGGCTGTCGTTCTTTGGGTTGAAGCCGATGTGGTGGAGATCAACGCTTTAATGTATAACTCTCTTGTTATTACCAGCAGTGAAACCAAGCATTGTTTTTACTGCACAGTATTAGTATCGATGTACCTGTTATGTCCCGAATGTGATAATGCAGGTCAAAACCCCGATAATTAATGTTTTCGTCGTCGTCGGAATAAAAATACAGTCTGTACGGCTGTTTAGTGGAATGTAGAACATTTTTGATGTTGCATGAAAAGTTCTGCATTAAATCATCCGCTGTTTCTTTTAGGACTGTATTGTTTCCAATGACATAACAGAGTTTACTGCTTGTGTTTCCACATATGTAAAGCTCTGTAGAATTACCTACAAATTTTATGTAAAAACATAAAATTCGCCACCATTGCAAATTACATTGTCCTTTACCTGGCAGTAAGGTTAGATGGTCGACACAAACCGTGATATTTCCCTCACATAAATTTTTCTTGCACGATTCGGGTTTTTGTATCTCCAGAAAACTAATCACAATTACCACAACTTGGTCTAAATTGATTGTTGGTAACTCCCATGTACATGATTGAAGTGGGGGATAGATTTTATTGCTTCCGTAGTTCGGGGAAGTTATTCTACCAAACGCGTCTGTAAGTTTTCCACTTTGTGTTGCGCTGCATGTTAAATTCACTCCTTTGACTTCCACTGTAAACAATAGTTTCTTTAAATTAGAAAACATAAGTTATCGAGAAGTCACAACATATTTACTTTGTTCACTTACACATAGCAAAACTTGACAATACTAACATCGTTAACATTTTTCTTGACTGAAACACTGGCGTTAAACAATGCATGATATAACAGCATTACATGTAAGCTTTAATTAGACCAGGACGCTGTATTGGGCTCCTCCACTCTGATTTTGTACCCTAATACTGTGAAAATACAAACAATATTTGTACAACATTTTTTGAGTCTACACCGACAGTGCTTTCTAAGCACTTCTTCGCTTGTTTTGCTGGAGTCATACAATGTTAAATGCGGTTACATGTGACGTATAGTATGATTCACCAGGTAATATGTAGGCGGTCAAAACATTTGACAACAAGACCCTATAGTAGCCATGGGCGAAATAATCCCCATGAATAGCTATGTTCTGTCTCGATTGAAGGACTTTAGTACAATGTTTTTTTTGTTTTTTTTTATGGGAGGGATTGGTTCGCGTTTTTTAAAGAGGCAAAGTAGTTTTCCAGTTTATTGTACGAGATGAATGCTAATCATTTATGGTTGTTCATGCTCCTGTCGTACCAATAAAAGATTGTTACATCAAACGTTACTTTCAACTAGTCAGTTTGACTTCGGCACTGCAACATGACGCATAAGTTTAAATGAGTAAAATTCGACAGTCATGCAGGGACGAGGTAGTGTTTAAAATAAGTTGATTGATACTTGGTGACGTCACAGAAAGCGAAATAAAAGTAATTATGTGGCCCTTTAGGAAACAACAGGAATGTAAACAAGTTCTCAACGACAAGAAAAATCAAATAAAAACGTCCATTTGAATGTAAGATTTGAGTTTTCACGAAAAAATGAAGAAATTTCTTGAATTCTCCCTTTACTTGGGATTCTCGTCGCCACTGTCGGTCGCCCAAGAGCTCGCATAACTCACAGCGTCAATTTCGATGCGGGTGTACAACTCGTTTGTTTCTTGTTTCTTCGGCTTGCGGACCTGGGCATACTGGGGGATCTTATTTTGCGTTGGCGCGGGCGATTCGGCAGTTGCGTTTTCGGAAAGCTTGGTGTCCGTATAGTTGGTCGTGGAAACGACTTGTTGTAACGGATTTTCCTGTTTCGGATTCTGGCGTCTCTTCCTAAAAGTATCAGGCGAACATGAGCATCAAAACATATACTTTGATGTTCAAATAATCAACATGATTACATTCACATTGTGGCTAACTACATACGTACTCTTGTGTCACAATAAATTTCTCAACAGTTTGTATATCAAGCAAAAGTTTCATCCACAGTTATGTTTATCATCACTGATGTCTGCCCAGTATGTCAAGAATATTGGCTTTCTAATAAGGAGTATAGTACTTGCTGGTGCACTGTCATTAAGAGTAGTCAGCTCCAAACTCTTTGCTCCTAAGATGGTTTATCTTAGTTGCTTGGAATTTGGTTTATGTCTTGATATTTTTCAACATTGGATTTGTGTTGAGCATTGGGATGTAGTAGCTATGTCTTTTTAAGTTGGACATCTCTACATATTCACAAACCTGCATAGAAGGATGACAACAAGGATGGTGGCAAACCAAACTATTGCTCCTATTGCAACTCCCAATCCTATGACAGTGGTGTTGACGCCCAAGGCAGCTTTTGTTGTTGAATATGACGTTGTTTCCAAAGTGGTCAAATTCTTCGAGACTACCGTCGTGGCTGTTGTGCCTTCCGTTGAGTTTGGTTGTACTGTAGCTAAGAAACAAGAACAGGTTTACGCGCTTTTGTTAAGGCAACATTTTATATACAAAGTATATTTTTTGTCACCTGCTGTAGAGATTTGTTGTGGTTGCGAATTGGTGGAAATTTCTGCTTTTTTTGAATACGTCAGCCAATCTATCCAAAATCCTGAAGAAAGAAAAACACGTTGTTTGTGAAGTTCAAACATTTTACAATGAATTTTAAAGGAGCTTACCAGTCGTATTGATTATCCAATAGTCAAACAAAAACCTTCCACTGGCGTTTTGAGAAAGAAAAAAGTAAAAATTATTGTTCACTGATTGATTCTTTGAAATGTGGAAAGTTTCGCTGCAGTTATACTTGTCCTTCCAATACCCATGAAATGAAAATTTAGTTGGGAAATTGTTTGTATAAATGTAACACTTGGTATTGTAGCTTGTTCCACAAAGATACTGCATTTTTTGTCCATGTCCTGCAATTTGTAAATGCAATTAAAAGCATCGAGAAATTTTTTGATAGTTTGTACCTCCTGGTAAAGTCAGCATGTCTGCACAGTTGCAGTGCTTGCTGCTTCCGTTGCAAAACGCAACATCGTCCGACACCTTCTTTTCCATTCGTAAATATCTAACTGCAATAACCATGACCTCTTTAACGAAGTTGACGTTGAATTTAAAAGTGCAAAAACGGTTGGTTGAATTATGTTCGCTGCCGTCAAAATTCGGCGACATTATTCTTCCCGACTTGTAAGTTGTTGTATTTAGATCACAGCAAAACCCTGCAACAAAGATGTTAAACAATTAAATAGATGAAAAACTAAAACTGGGGTTTAACATCGTTAGGCTTTCATTTAGCCAATGTTATTCCCACTAAGGATCATTATAAAAACGCTTCGCCCGCAATAAACGTACATTCTGAGGGCTGGGGCATTTTGTCAATCAAGACAATTGAACTTACCGTAACATACGATGGATGCCATGACTGTCGTAAGTAAGTGAATCCTTGCCATTGTATCTACAATAAACTAGAAAAATATGTAATGCAAATAATGGTGAGCTAAATACAAGTGTAAAACACTATTATCCAAGTTCTATCTGTTTCCAAACCACAATTGTTCACATACTGTACGTACTAAAACATGACTTTTTCTTCACGCTTTTCAACATTGTTAACTCTGCCACAGAAAGGTTCATTTAATTATTGTAAGATTATGTACAAAAACTGCATTCAGTCTGCCCACTCTTCACTGAAGATACCAACTGATACCTTTAATGCTGAGTTTAAAGAGTGGCGAATTTCTTGTTAAAGGAAATGGCGTCACAACTTACTTTTCCCGGTAACGAAACTATGGGCGTGTTGTGTGTAACAAAAGGCGGCCCTATTGGTGTCTGCCAGAGGTCGGGTCTGCTTATTAGGCATAAATAGTGGTCAGAGTGACGTTTATTTTTGAGCGTAAGTAGCGAAAAAATGATTTTTACACTGTCTGAAGAAGATGCCAATTTTTTTATTGTACTTCTTTTTTCGACTGATATTTGAAATAGTTTCGTCACAAAACAAAACAAAATGTACAAAGTATTAAAGAGATGCCAATGGGCAAGATACGGCTGACAATAAGAAGCAGAAATATTTAAGTTAAATTGGGCATTTTCTGCAATTTTCACTTCAATAGTAAAGCAACTCATATGTTACAGTAATAGCGTAGCAAGCGTTTTTCAGTTAAACATTTTTCGCGTTGGTTAAAGCAAGACTGCAATTGAAAAAGGATCTCTACGTAATTTTCAGCATATCTTTATTTAATCTAAGTTCATATACACGTGCTTCTGTAGCTGCATCGGTTTCTCGTACGGATTTTCTTGACTTGTTTCCGCATTCGTGTAAGATTGTGCACTTTCCGGCGATGGTGATTCTAACATACAACATAACCATGAGTACCATGTATACGCGATCATAGGAAGTTTGTAAAATAATATTTACCTGGAACTGATCCGAGTTTCACCAACACCTGAAGTCTCCTCATTTCCCGCTTAGTTTCTTTCCTTAGTTTATTGTTCCTTGTACAAGATATCCTTAAGTAGAAATCAAAAACTATCAAAACATAAGTAGAAATCAAAACTTAATCCACGGTTGCCTTAAATACGTGTGTTTTGAAGGTGTAATTTAGTGGTGAACTGTTTTACTTACCGCCAAGCCGCAAACAGTAAAACAATCCCGAACGCCAGTACACCGATGATTATACCGAACTCAGCCGACATTACAATGTTTTTCATGGTTCCTCGAATATGTACTGATTCTGTGTAGGAGCTATAATTCCTGGGGTTGGAAGCTTCTGCGACTTAAAGTGAAAGATTTAATTCGCCCATTACTTTCAGTTTGTCAAAGCATGGTTTGGTGACAGTTTAGGTCTGTTTTGTTAGCTACATGTGTTTATAGTGAAAATCGGGGAGTTGACTGAATGATGCTTACCTGGAAATGACGTGGAGGCAAAGGCTAAGTTTCGAGGCACAAATGGCGTGGAAGTCTGTGATGCTGTGTACGTTGATGCTGAAGGTATCAATATAACTAATCATAATTTGTTCGAATCCATTTGAGCGATATACGCAGTGACCACATTGTTCTAATATACGTTACTTAATATTTGCATCTTCGGTTGAATATTAGCTACCTGTTATGTTCCAAATGTGATAGTTCAGGTTAAAACCCCGTTGGTTGATGTTGCCGTCTGAATAAAAATACAGTCTGTATGGCTGTTCAGTGGAATATAGAATTGTTTTGGTGTTGCATGGAAAGTTCTGCATCAAATCATCCGCTGTTTCTTTTGGGACTGTGTTGCTTCCAATGATATAACAGAGTGTGTTACTTGCATTTCCACATATGTAAAGCTCTGTAGAACTACCTACAAAGTTTATGTAAAAATGAAATTCGCCATCATTGCAAATTTCTTTGTCCTTTACCTGGCAGTAAGGTTAGATGGTCGACACAAACCGTGGCATTTCCTTCGCACACAATTTTCATGCACGATTCGGTTTTTTGTATCTCCAAAAAATTAATCACCATTACCACAACCTGGTCTAAAGTGATTGTTGGTAACTCCCATGTACATGATTGAAGTGGGGGATAGACTTTATTGCTTCCGTAGTTAGGGGAAGTTATTCTACCAAACGCGTCTGTAAGTGTTCCACTTTGTGTTGCGTTGCATGTTAAAGTTACTCCTTGCATTCCAACTGTAAACACTACATTTGTTTCAGAAAAAGCAAGATTTACTCATTAATATTTTCCACTCACCCACTGGACCAAGCAATAAAAACAACAACACCGTTAACATTTTCCTCCACTGAAACTCCAGCGCTAGCAATGCTACTGATGACTGCAAATATATGAAAGGAACTATTAGATCCTGACCACACTGTTTGGACTCTGGGAACTAAATTTCAGTCCAAAATCACGTTTTCGTATCAATGTATCGCTCTAGTATTTCCCCTCTGTATTATCTTTATATATTATGTCTTTTATAGTGAGAAAAATCAATGCCTAGTTCGCCAGCTATTCCTGCAAAATTTACAGCTTTGCATAGTATATTAAAAACTATTCTTGATTACGATATGACGCATGTGTTCAGTTGAATCAGAAGCCTATTCTTGCCTGCAAGCGATATTGGTTCTTATAGTGTTGATTACTTCGAACTAATAACCCGTGGATGCTCAAGAGATCGAGCAGCAACCGAAACGTTAACTGGTTGATCAGAATATGATACACGTGTTTTAATGAATGATTTCTGATGGCAAACGAGTACGGAATTGACATATATAGAAAGAAATGAATCATCGGTACAGATTGTTAAACGTTTCCTTGTTACAGTACAGCAAGAAAAAGTGCAGCACTCAACACAATAAAAACTAAAATAAACTTGGCTATCTTCGCTGTTGTTAAACACATTTCCCCCTTTTTTGGGATATACAATTCGACGCAAAAATGATAATCTGTTCAATTCCTCTCATGCAAAACAATTTTATGTAAAAATAATTCAAATTCAATCCAGCCACGCGAATAAACTTGTGGAACAAACCAAAGTAGTTTATTTCAGGGATCTTTTTGTATTTTGGTCCTCTGCTTCGTCGTCACTGTCTGTCGCCCAAGAGCTTGCAAAGCTCACACCATCGACATCCACGTGACAATACAACTCGTTGGCGACAACCTTTTTTCTCGGTTTAACTTCTGCATATTGCGCGTCGGAACATTGCGCTGGCACAGAATCGGTTGTGGTTGTGTTTCCAGAAAGCTTGGCTTCTGCGTAGATAGGATTGCTTTTCTCATTAGAACCGTCTTCTTGCAACGGACTTCCGGGTTTTGCGCTGCGACGTCTTTTTCTAAAAATGCAAACGAACTTTGCTGCAAAACAAATAATTTTAACCATGGTGATTCTTTGGTCTCGCAGCTGTTTGAAAATGTTGTGATAATTATGACCACCAGAACAAACCTGCATATTATGATCACAAGAACGACGGTTGCACACAACGCAAATGTCCCTGCAGCGCCACCTGCTGCCACCGTTGTTGTGTTAATGGGAAAGATTATTGGGTGCTCAGATGAAGTAGTTGTTGGTCTTGGAGTGTTCACGTTTGTTGTCAAAGATGCCGTCGTGTTTTCCTCAGATTCTAGACGTTTATAGTTTCATTTTAGATTAACTCTCGCGTTTACCAGCCGGTGTTGTTGACCTGGTTTTGTTGTTGATAAGTTGACGCTCGTGACTGGCACTGATTCAGATGTGGCGTGTGCATATTGGCTTAAGTCTTGTAAATATTCTAAATGCAAACCCCTTACTTACAAGTGAATAATAAAACGGAAAGAATGTATTACCAGAAGGGACTTACCCCTAATACTTATATCCCAATAATTGAGTAAAAATCCTTTTCCTGTGGTCGTATTGCTCGAATAAAACGAAATATGGAGATTTGTTTGGTTGTATTTCAACTTGAAAGTATCATGGCAGTTGTATTTGTGTTTCAAGTACTCCTTTACTTCCTGTCCAACATTTCCCAAAAGTATGTAACACATTGTTTTGTTCGTTGTTCCGCACATGGTAACTAATATCATGTTTTTTAAGATTTTAAATAACGTTTTTACATTTATGACTCAATGTTACGTACCGTTTATCAGTTTCAAAACATCTTCACAGTTGCATGTGTCTGCACTCCCATTGCAAAATGAAACATCACTTCCATTCTGCTTGCGAATATCTATAAACTTGACGGCGAAAAGTAATATACTTGAATCTGTTTTCTTTGGAAGCCATGAACAAAACTGTCCATTTGGATAGTTCTGCCCAGTGACGAAGTTAGGAGAAGAGATATTTCCAGATTTGCTCATGTTAGTGGTAGAAACGTCACAACTCGATGTTGTAATATCTAGAAAGTTGGGTTTTCTGTTTGCACAGTTTCGACTTGTAGAACATCTTTTACTTTACTGTGATAAGATAAAGATTTTAATATTTGTCCGTCGCAAACAAAAAAGATTGTAATACTGAAATCGTATCAATCTTTCAATCAACTTATATTAGTCTATAACATCACTTGTGGATATACGATAGAAACATGAAACATGATCTTGTCACCTTTTGGGGCACATGATTTTTGTTATTCAGAAAAAACGAAATATTATACTTTCGAAGATATAGTGTTGAAAGATAAGTAGTATACTTACCAAAGTGTAGGCAAGGTATCAGGATAACAATGATAACAACCTTTGACATTCTTTTCAACGTTGTGGTTTTAGAATAAAATAGCAAACATATGTGAAGCAAACCCGGATTCGATTACCTGAACTAAAAATACCGCCTAACAGATATCAATTTATCATAAATATGTTTTATAAACCAACATAACTCTGCTTGAATGCTCTTTCGGTTTACTACTTTCAAGGTTATCTGTTAACAGAATACACTAACGTACTGTCTTAAAACTTTGCAACTAAATCCTGGTTGGCGTTTTCAAACTGAGAAAAATATTTTCTCAGAATTTCTTCTCGGCGGAAGAGTTGTAAGGTTTTGCTTTCGTGACAACGAAATGGTGCGTGTTGTGTGTAAAAAAGACGAACGTGTAGGTGCATGCCAAAGGTTTGGATTTCCTGATTGGCAAGACAAAAAACTACATTTTAATTGCTTACTCTGCGTTAATCGCAACTGCTACTTGATCAATGACGAGACTTCCCTACATTTCATTCTTATAGAACCTTTGGTGTCAGCAAACTGTTGTGATAAAATGTAGAAAATTTCGCCAATGAGCCGCTGATTTTAATCAGGTCTGTAGTTTCGCATACATGGATCAATAACTTAATGATCTCTCAAGGAAAAAGTTATTAATATTGCCAAATCGAACAGAACTGGGGAATCTTCCAATGTACCATTAAAGGTATTTGGTTGCATGTTTTTGTAAGGGTATATTCGCTTAATCCACTGTCTACCCAAAAAGGTATTGAGACGCAAAGGCCGTTCACGAAGTGATAGAAATATTAAAAATCGGTATTCTTTTCATTCCAAGTCAATGTATTCGTATCCTCTCAACGGTATCGGCAGCTCGTAAGCGTGTTCTTGATGAGTGTATGGATTTGACGTCGAATGTGGACTTGTAGACGTGGGCGGTTCTATGGAACAGATTTAATACTGAAGGCAGTTGAACTCCCGTGAAAAACATATGATATATTTACGTGAAACAGTTCCTGGTTGGACCAACTCTTTCAGTTTTCTCATTTCTTTTGTAAGTTTGCTTTGTCTTGCAGAAGATCTCCTGCAGAAGAGTTTGAGTTAATTTTACCTAAGCTACGTAACTCAACACACATGTTTGGAGTTAGCCATAAAGTGTTTTGAGTTACGTAGCTTAGGTTTTGGAGTTAACCAGCACTTACCGCCAGAAAACGAACGATAAAATAAGCCCAACTGCCAGCACACCTATGACTGAACCTAACACAGCTGGCAGTAAGACACCTTGATTTTGTGGTTCCGTTTTGAAACGATCGTCTTGGGTGAAAGCTTCTAAAAATAAACACAATTCAACACCATTTAACGGACACAGGCAAATCATCACGCATCGTAAAGTCGTTCGTAACTCACTGTGCGTTTTTCCAACCGTTGGATTTGAAAATGACGTCGTGTCGAAGTTGTTTGGTATCTTTGATTCGGTCACTGATGGCGTCTGTGATGTTGTTATTTCAGCTTTTGTTTTTGTAGTTGTTGTTGTTGTTGTTGTTGTTGTTACCACTGTAGCAACAACAGAAAACTATTGTTTTGTATGTCTTGTTTCTATATGTTATAATAGGCTTATTTATACTTTTCAAGCAGGCCTTGTACTTGAAGGTATCAATATAACTAATCATAATTTGTTTAAATCCGTTTCAACGATATACGCAGTAGCAACATTGTTCTAATAAACATTTGTATTCTTAGGTTGAATATTAGCTACCTGTTATGTTCCGAATGCAATAATGCAGGTCAAAACCCCGATGCTGATATTGTCGTCGGAATAAAACCACATTTTGTATGGCTGTTCAGAGGAATGTAGAAATGCTTTGTTGTTGCATGAATAAGTCTGCATCAAATCATCCTGTGGTTCTTTTGGGACTGTGTTGCTTCCAATCACATAACAGAGTTTACTGCTTGTATTTCCACATATGTTTAACTCTGCAGAACTACCTACAAAGTTTGTGTAAAAATACAATTCGCCATCATTGCAAATTTTATTGTGTTTTACCTAGCAGTAAGGTTATATGGTCGACACAAACCGTGTCATTTCCCTCACATAAAGTTTTCTTGCACGTATCGCGTTTTTGTATCTCCAGAAAATTAATCACAATTACCACAACCTCGTGGTCTGAATTGATTGTTGATAATTCCCATGTACATGATTGAAGTGGGGGATACACTTTATTGCTTCCGTAGTTCGGGGAAGTTATTCTACCAAACGCGTCTGTAAGTTTTCCACTTTGTGTTGCGTTGCATGTTAAATTCAAACCTGAGGTTCCAACTGTGAACAATACGTTAATTCAACTTAAAAAAGGAAAAAAAATCCTCATTAAATTTTTCCACTCACCCACTGGAAAAAGCATTAAAAGCAATGCCGTTAGCATTTTCTGTGACTGGAACTGCAACGCTTAACAATGCTAGTTTGTGGTGGTGAGCAAGTAGTTCTGCAACTACTTCTGAGCACTGGACAATATAACAAAACCTACGCTGGATTATGACACATGTGTTTAAATGAATCATATGCTAATTCTTGCCTGCAAGTCATATGTTGGTTCTTATAGTTATGATTACTTCGTACGTACCACCAGTAACCTGTGAATGCCCAAGAGATAGACCAGCAACAAAATGGTGAATTGTTCAATTACAACATGACACACGTGTTTAAATGAATAATGTTTTGACTGCAATGCAAGTACTGAATGAACGTTGATAAAAAACTGATTCATCTGTGGAGTTTGTCGAAAGTCTCCTTGTTACAGTACAGCAAGAACAAGTGCGACATGCAACACAATTAAAATTATAAAACACTTGGCTAGCTTCGCTTTTATCAACACACATTTCCGCACTTAAGTCTCACAATCCGACCCAAAAATTATAATCTGTTAAATTCTTCTTGTGCATAAAAATTTTGTGAAAAAATAAGTTAAATTCAATCCAGCCACGCGAATAAAATAAACACAAGCAGTTATTTCAGGGATCTTTTTGTATTTTGGTCTTCTGCTTCGTCGTCACTGTCTGTCGCCCAAGAGCTTACAAAACTCACAGTATCGACATCAACATGACAATACAACTCGTTGGCGACAATCTTTTTCCTCGGTTTAACTTCGGCATACTGCGCGTCAGAACATTGCGCTGGCACGGAATCGGTTGTGGTTGTGTTCCCAGAAAGCTTGGCTTCTGCGTAGATGGGATTGCTTTTCTCTATAGAACCGTCTCCTTGCAACGGACTTCCGGGTTTTACGTTGCCACGTCTTTTTCTAAAAATGCAAACGAACTTTGCTGCAAACCAAATGACTTTAACCAATGGTGACTTTTTGGTCGCGCAGCTGTTTGAAAATGTTTTCTCACATGTGATTACAAACCTGCATATTATGATCACCAGAATGATGGTTACAAACAACGCAACTGCTCCTGCAGCGCCACCTGCTGGCACCGCGATTGTGTTAATGCGAAACATTGGCTGCTTTGATTTTGTTGGTTTTGAAGTTGTTGCGTTTGTTGTCAACGATGCCGCCGTAGTTTCCCTGGGTCCTATATGGTTGCAGTTTATATTAGACTAAAACATCGCTCCTGATGAAAAATCCAACATTGTTGACCTGCTGTAGTTATAAGTTTGTATCTGGTGGTTGGCGCCAATCCAGACGTGGTTTGTACATGTTCCGAATACTTTTCAAAACCAATACTGTATTCTGCATGTAAACGCCAAATAAAACTGACACATAAAAGGAAGTATTGCAATGTGTAGCTTACCTGCAGCATTTATATTCCAATACTTAAGTAAAAATCCTTTGCCTGAATTTGACCGACTTGAATAAAAAAAAATGAAATGACTTTGGTGTTGGCTTCTTTTTAAAGTGTAAATATTATGACACTTGTACTCATGTTTTAAATACATAATATCTTCTTTCGTAATATTTCTTTCGTAAAGTACGTAACACATTGTTTTGTTTGTTGCTCCGCACAAGTAAACTGCAAAGATGATTCTTTTCAGATGATAAAACATAAGCTTATTCAAATAAGCATTTTGTTTTTGTCACTTACCATTTTGCAGTGTCAAATGATCTTCACAATTGCATTTTTTGAGAGTTCCGTTGCAAAATTTCAAATCGTTCAAATCTTGCTTGCGAACATCCAAGAACTTTACGGCGAAAACAAACATAAATATATATGTTTTCTTTATCGGGTTCCACGTACAGTATTGCTTATTTGGATAGCTTCGAACACTGCTGAAATTCGGAGATGTGATGTTTCCTGATTTGTTTAACCAGCCAGTTGGTACGTCGCAACGTAATGCTTCCAAAACTAAAATTGGAGAATGAAGTTAAGATTTAACATCGTTTCTAACGGATTAAATTTTGGGTGTGGTGAGCATTTATATTTTATTTCATTGAAAGGTAATATAGAAAACTGGAATTGATGAATGTAGCAATTTTTAACACGTATAAAGGAGGCCTCCGCCATGCATAGTACGGCACGAAATACGATGAGGTTTTGGAAGTGATGTCTGGCTCGGCGACGCACGACCTGGCATAACAAGACATTGACACCATCATTCTTTCTACTATGTAGTGTTGCAGTTTTGTACTTTTTTACTCACCCAAGCAGAATCAAGAAGCCATTGCACAAGATTTCACTGTTTTGGGGCACATGTGCCGTTTGTCAGTCAAAATATTATTCTTTCTACGAGGTATAAAAGTGTTGTTAAAGAAGTAATTTCACTCACCTGCAAAGCTTGAGCAAGAAGTTAGGATTGCAATCACGAAAACTTTTGACATCCTTATCAACCTAGTAGTTTGTGATACAGCAAAACGAAATTAAGTGTAGCCTATCCGGTTTCGACTACAGGAAGTTAACAAAACTTACTCAACCCACCGAAACTTTCAAATTTGCAACTATACCAGTTTTTCATTCTCCCTTTCCTGTAAAACATTTACATCCATTAAGGTGCTGTCTTTCTTGTTCGAACCTCCATCATCGGCGCATTTGACTAAATATAGTTTTTTCTTTCTCGTGGAAGTGTTGTTACTATTTTGATTTCGTGATAACGAAACTACAGGCCTACGTGCTGTGAGTGCCCATGCAATGCCAGATATCTGACCTTCTTGTTTGGCATGGACCCGAGTTTGCGTTTGAGAATAAACGATGCTTTCACTAAATGTGTTTAGGTTAAATAAATTCAAATATTTTCTGGGAAAACTTATCTATTCGTTCGACGTTTCAGTCGTTATCCGACCGACCTTGATTAGGACAATACGTAAACGCAAATACGACGATAAATACTAGAGCGTGAAAAGGCAAAAATGGGGACGGGAAGGAAGGCGAAAAGAAAAATCCGCGCCAACCCAAAATATGTGCAAAGCACAATGCTTGGAGGTGAGCTGAACAATCAGGTTTAACCACGTAGTATGTGTCAAATGGATGAAACGGGCCGCTAATTTTTAACATCTGCAACGATTTTGCTAATTTGGATAGAATCATAGCTTTGACGGACAGCTTGCTGGTAAAATTTAAAACAAAACCGTGCGTAAACTGAACCCTAATTCGTTCCAGTCTGCTTTGATTTTAAACCCTAAAATACAAAACTGAAAACCAGTCTTTCAACTCGACATGTATTGGTGGACGACTTGTATTGCATATTTGTGTGTAAGAGTATAAGCTTATTCCACAGTTTTTTACAAAACGACGTTAATGAAAATTCGTCACAAGTTAATAAAAATATTCAAAATCGGCATTCTAGTCATTCCAAGTCCATGCATTCGTACCCCTGCAACGGTATCGGTTGCTCGTAAGCGTGTTCTTGATAAGTGGCCGGATTTGACGGTGACTGTGGACTTTCTGACGTTGGCGATTCTGTAAGGTTAAATTCCATGTTAGGTTAACTTTTAATCTTAGTGAATTATGCATGCAGCAATGAATTTACGTGGAGCAGTTCCTAGTTGAACCAATACTTTGAGGCTTCTCATTTCCTTTCTGAAATTGCTCTGTCTTGCAGAAGATCTCCTGAATTTCAGTTACGTTTACCTTAATTTCTAATCAAAGTTTGAGTTACGCTAAAAGTTGTTCTTACCGCCAGATAGCAAACGATAAAATCAACCCAACTGTCAGCACACCTATGACTGAACCTAACACAGCTGGCAGTAAGACACCTTGATGCTGTGGTTCCGTTTTGAAACGATCGTCTTGGGTGAAAGCTTCTGAAAATAAACACAAATAAACCATTAATAGACGCAGACAAACGCATCGTAATGTCGACTCACCAGGCGTTTTTCCAACGGTTGGATTTGAAAATACAGGCGTGTTGAAGTTGTTTGGTATTTTTGATTCGGTCACTGGCATCTGTAATGTTGTTTTTGCGGCTTTTGTTTTTGTTGTTGTTGTTGCTGTTGTTACCACTGTAGCAACAACAGAAAACCACTGTTTCGTATGTCCTAATCTATATGTTATAATAGACATATTAATCGGGTTATTTGTACCTGTCGAGCAGGCCTTGTACTCAAAGCTTATTCTCTTGTAAAAGGAAAATGCCCTCAAGGTAATATTTGACCATTGCGCTGGGTAGTACACAGGACATGAAGTCAGACACCTGCTTGGAGTGAAATCCCCATCTCGTGCAAGAACCAAACATGTGGAAGCTGTCGCTAGAAGCAAAATAAACACAGTTGCTTATTGATCCAGCCACAGTTTTTACTTTACCCACAAGATTTCGTAGAAATTCCAGCAATCGTTCCGCTTGTCATTTTGACCTGAGCTCCGTTGAACTTGTTACTGACGCCTATAGTTATTGTACATTCAAAATTCCTTGAAGATGAGTAACTCACAGTGGATCGGGTGGTCGTGGGTTGCAAAATCCCACTGCAGTAGGTTTTCCTATCTGACAGACGTTAATATATTTTAATCAAGGCGTATTAATTTATACCCTTACAGCAAGTACGCCCAATGAGGCATTCAGTAGTTTTTAAACAGGTCAAAGTATTGCATTTCGGCACTCACTGTACAAAATCTCTACTAACGAGAATTTTCTTACTTTTTACGACTAATGAGCGTGCAACTCTGGCCATACTTCGTCTTGCGATTGTAGTTGAACTTGGCGGTGCATTTCCGAATACTACGCAGACACCTGGTGTAATAAAGGAAATTAAACACTGGAAAAGAGCTACGTATATGCTTGTTGATGGCATTTTTTGTTGTTGACTTGAATGCTTTCAACCCGCACGCAAATTCAATAAAGCTCTTTTTTTAACTTGCCTTTAGTTGTGATTGACAAAGCAAGGACTAGAGTTAGGAGGTGTCTCAAAGCTTTGTGTCCGCATCTTTGGCGCATGATTTTTTCTCGTTTTAAACTTACTTTCTGTGTCGTCTAAATTCAATAGTTGCACTACTTTTCAACGCGGTGACGTAAACGTGACCATGGGGGACAAACTTTCAACTGAATCGTCTGTAAGTATCTCTCCCCAGATAAACTGTCGTAACGCCCTATACAAACGTTTACGTTACCACCCCCTTTGGTTATGTAAACTAAACCCTTGAGCAATGACTCAAACAACGTTTGCTGGTATTAATATTTTTCGCATTCCTTTCGTGGTGAATATTTTACGCACGAAAACGTCTCGTGATTTGACGCGGCTTCACTTTCTAAATCTGGTTCTATGTTAATTAAAAAGAAATTCCACCTCTCACATTGTTTTGTAGTTTTTCCTGTTCAGCTTACTTCCAGCTTTTAGTTATCATTGATAAATTTTAAATGTTGACTGACAACATCCGTACAGATCCGAACACTACCTCTTACAGATATTAAATTGAAAATCGTAAAGTTTTAAAGAATAAAGTTAGCAAGATCATCTACATCACTTGCGCAAAAGCAAATAAACAATGACCAGACATGAAACTGAGAAACGAAGTTGGGAAACCTTTAATCAAACGAGTGATGTTCATGTTATGTTGCTGTGTACACGAAATAACCATTTTCGTGCCTTTGTTTATACGCCGAACGCGACGTACGTTGGTATAATGATCTAACTGCGTCGATACGCAGAGCGCTAACCGTTCCTTTCCTGATACAGCACCCGATGAATGAATCACCGCTGTTGCGGATTTTGTCGTGCAAACTATTGTTTATATGATAGGCAGAAGCGCACAGGTCCAAACACTAATTGCTTACCAACGTGTGAGCACGGTTAAAAAGACAATGCAAAATGGTTGTGCGTTACTTATTCCGAAACGAAGTTGTTGAATGAATGCTCGCAGTCTCGGGATCCACGTGCGACTTAAGGTACATAACGTTATCCAGAATCACGCGTTGCGACAATGCGTCGTCGTCCTCCTCTTCAATATTCTCCATCCCTGTATCGAGAAACTTCTTCCTGCTCCTCCGACTCCTCCGGACTCTGTCTCCAGAGTCCTGTTCTTGGCTCGCGAACGTGCTGTGCTGTGGATCGCCCCTCGGGCTACTGGCTGGTGAACTTGAGAGACTTAGAGCCGAACTAGCAGCAGACAGTGAAAGTCCATCCAGTCTTGGGTCTATGGTCCCGTAGTTGAACTCCACAGGCGTGTATGTGTTTCCGTGGGGTCGATTAAAGTCGTGCTTCTTGAGATCACGGCGTTTTTTCGACCTGTCGTGTTGATTCAAAACGTCAAGACAAAAAACGCAGTTTTTAGCAACATTTTGTACTTGCCATTTTCGTATGAAACACACTACAGCCAGAGTGATGACTACAATGACAATAGAACCCGCTCCTACTCCAATAACAATTGGAAGGTATTGGTATTTTCCATCGTCGCGTGGCAGAGCATCGATTCGAGTGACATCGTCAAAGGTCGTTTCCAACGGTGACAAAGTTGTATTTTGTCCTTCCACCGAAACCAATGCAACTGATAAGAATGTGCAATTAGGTACCTGACAAAGCATACTTCTATACTATGGGCAAAGTTTGCTTAAAAGTGTAGTGAAAGGACTTGCAAGCTTTTATCAATGTTCAATATGCCTGGTTTTTTGAATTGATCATAAATTTCCGCGTACCTTTCTGTTATTGCTGGTTTTAGGAGTTAAAGTAATAATGCCTAAGCATGGCCATACATATTGTACTTATATCTTCTAATCTTACCTGCGCATGTGACTAACACCCTTGCACTTAAACTCATGCTGTCCAATCTATTAGTATTGTAAACAACCTCAACGTTTGCTCGGTATCATAACAACGTCCAGTACTAATAGCAAGCACCCTCAACAATGCATTGTTGTAATACCGGGCCGAACAAGAACATTTGTCATCCTTATGATAATTGCCGGCGCTTCATGTGGTTGCGTCGATTTTGTATATGCTTTGCTGTATGTGTGATTATGCGCGCCGTCAATAACGACAGGATCGAGGGTTACACAGGGTTCGATTAACATGTTAGCGCCAAAGGATAGTGTGTAGATTAGATAAGGCCAATAGCGAGCGTCTACCATACGTTTCGAAAGCAAAGTCGGTTTAAAGCCTTATCGACACCTTCAAAACAATAATCACTCCATATGCATCTGTGCTGCTTCGCACTGTTCACCACTTGCTGCAGATGCATTTGATTTTGAAGCATCAGTGCCCGACTGATATTATCATTGGAAACATATGACCAGGTTTATACCCAGAGCAGTAAGTTTTATATTTGGCGACGAAAACACATCACACATGTAAAAATACTAGGTCGATTTGTATCAAAAATTACGTGGCGTGCAACCAACGTTGAGTAAATTTCAGCTCCCTTGGGCGTTGCGTGGCAACATGAATTCATAAACGCTGCTCACTGTGGTGATCGATGGCCGCATGGTGGCGTAAACGGAGTGCATTTGATTCTCTCTATACGTACGCACATCAGAGCCAGTATCTTCTGGGTAACTGATGTCAACGTAATGGTTAGCAACAGCCGCACCTATAACGTAATTGGTTTAGAATGCCACGAGGTTTCGGCTGAGTTCATTTGCATGCAATGCGGGCACAAAACACACCTGATTGGCCGGCAAGGTGTTTAAATTTCCGTTTTTTTCTGCAACACAAAATATAGGTGTTACAAGAAAGCAGTTTTTTACGTTTTTGCCGTTTTTCAGAAAATATAAATTTCCAAAAAAATGACATATAAGATTTGAATGATTGCTTACCTTAATCTGACTACAATACCGACAGCCAGAAATACAACCAAAATTACTATAACACCAACAATGACGGTAGCAGTTGTGTTAAATCCATCGTGTTCTGGTCCTTCGCAAACAAAGTAAGTTACTAAACTTTCGTGTCAAACGCATAAAACCCGTGTCACACTTGTACCTGGAGTTTTGGCGTTGTTGTGAGCAATTTGAACGCTTGGTGTCGTTTGGTTGACAACTGGATCGGGATCTAAATAGTAATGATAGTTTAAAGTTTATGTCACGACATTAGCTTGCTTACGTTATCGAACGTGATGCATTGCTAGAAACTGCAACTTTGGCACAACTGTAAAAAATAATACATTAACACGGAAAGCTATTCATCGGGAACAATTAACTAGCAATGAATTGCACCGGCAATCTAGCCTATACTTGACAAAACATATCTCAACGTAAAATTAATGTAAAAATATTTATTAATTTTACCTTTGCAACTTATCACGTGATAAGAGATATTGAAACCTCTTCCTTCTTTAAATCCGTCCGAATGAAAGAAAACGTTGTACGAAGAATCTTCAATCAATATTTTACGCATAAACTTTTTGTTACAAATTCCCTTTTGCCTCGCTTGTCTGCTGCAATGATGCGGAATCACACGTGGGCTCACCAGAGCGTAACATTGAAAGAAAGATTCGGGACTTCCGCATCGCAAAAATGGGTCAACTAAAACACAGCGTGTTCAAATTTCTACAAATCGTAAATTTTGTAATGATACAAAACATGCAACTAACGTCACGGGAATACGTATATTCATATCAAACTTAAAAACATGTAAGGAATAGAGGATTGGAGCCAATTATTATATGTGCAAAAGAGCCATTGGAGCCAATTATGTTTTTATACTGAGCTGCAGACGTGGCCATTGTTTCGACCTGATAGGTCTCATCAGTGCAGCTATGGTGTGACTTACAACAAAAGTCAACAAAATATCCGGCAGGACTTTCGTTTTGTGCGGTGACCAGTGATAGATAAACAAATATCTTCATACCTATGCTAAACGTAACTTCGTCAGAGCAAGGAACATCCATGAATTGAAACTCAATCACCACGAACTGTGTGTTGATATCTGCATCAAATTTCCAACCACATTCCTGATTTTTCGGGTAAGTTTTGTTTCCTCCATAATTCGGGGAAGTCAGAAAACCAGAAAATCCCATTAAGTTATGCTGCGAAGCCGGAATGTCGCACGCCGACTGGGCGACTGTAGTTAAACCTAAAAATGCCGAATTTATATGCATTGACATGTTTAGGATGCTGCCCTTACTTACTTGTAACTGCTACCAAGTACGCTAATATTGCGGCTGTCGTAATGTTCATTACCATTTTTTTCTACTATATTTCCTGTTACTTGACTGGACTAAATCATTTTCCAAGTGCTGTACGAAAAAAACCTTGAACCATTTTTGATAAAAAGTTTTTGTATTTCGGCCCCTTTCCTTTGTAACACAACTTCGCAATGCGCAGAAAAAAAGTAATTACTGCGTTTGTCAGAAACAAGAGAACGTGCGTTGAATCTTTGTGTGGTCACTAGACCTTTCCAGGTACCAAAGTACATCTCTCGCTACACCCGCGTTTCAGTAATGCACGCATGCTTCAAAAGAAACTCGTTTACAATTTTAAACCCCAGTATTTGGCAAAGCAGGGAGTTTTCCCGTGTCCTTGTCGCTGTTGTTCCTGCTGCCGTGTCCATATGCGGGCCCGGCACTTTCGTACAGTATGTTGTTCACCATCTCCCGTTCGCTAACCGCCTTCTTATGCACGGTCACACAGCAATACACATCATGGTCAGTGATAACTTTGCCTTCTGCGAACATTGTGACGTCATTAGCCGTGACGTAGCTCCTTGAAATGCTGTTGTCGTTTGCGTCACTGTAAGTTTCATCGTGTTTTATTTGTTGGAAAGTTGTTGTTGTTGTTGCTGGACGGTTGTAGGGAACTGGGTCTGACATCACGTACGGGTTCATGACTTCCTCTTCATCTCTTCTTCTTTTCTCCTCTTTGCGGGTCTTGTGTAAGTGTCTTGCAACGAAAAGTAACTTGTTATCATATGTATTCGTAATGCTGAGAATAAACAGACTGACCCATGGTTATGAAAACATTGGCATGTTTTATTTATTTAAAACGTTTCGGCAATACGTAAAACATGTCATTGTTATCAGTACTATGAGCCAATCCGTTTAGTCTCAGAGTTATGAGTAAACCCTCTATTCGTGTTCCTAAATTCGCAATTCTCCTGTGTTTGTTGCGAAGGTTTAAGGTATTTTGAACTGAGGACACAAATATTTTTAGAGATAGTCGTGAACAGAAACGTAGGGCATTAACTTTTGAAAGTAAGGTCAAGAATGCCAGCATACTCCCTTCTGGGAAACTGTTTTCATTGTGAATATCTTTGCGACATTTGGAACACAACATTTATAATTATCTCGTGTCAACTATTCCGGTGGCCAACTCATTTCCTTGTATAAGTTGGGCACTGGAAAGATATAATGTGTCGCGGTAAAGCAATAATTCCAGGAAATTGGTATCACCAGCAGTGTCTGGTCTGCGATGACACTGCACATGTTTCAGCGCAGACTCGGGGACCGCCATGCGCTTAAGATTTTCCAAAAATAATCTTCCTTTAATTTTTGTGAAATGCTTTAAAATATTAGTCATGACCCAATTTAACGTTCGAAGATATTCTTTAGTCACAAATAGTGATTTGCTTCTGACCGAACGCACCCAAATTTCTAATAATAGCAGGGGTGTTGCAATATGAGAAGTGAAATAATAGAATATAGCGTTAGGTCGATCCCTTACCTTTTCACACACAATATAACAACTGCCAATGTAGTTCCAAACATCAGAAAGGCTATGACTCCTGCCATCACATATAGAATACTTCGACCTAAATGCAAAAAGTAAGTCTAGGGTAAACGTTCGTTGGCACATTTCGAACAATCCCACGTACTATCAATTGCTCCTGGTGTCCTCGTTTGCGGTGTCGTCGCCAAACCGGTCGAAGTCAGTTTTGCTATCGTTGTTGACATTGTTGGCATTGTTGGCATTGTTGATGTTGTTAATGATGATGATAAGGGTATTGTTGTTGATGTTGTCACTTCAGTTGTACTTTGGAGTGCACCAAGTGTAGAAGTCAATTGTGTACGGGCGGTTATCGGTATTGTTGATGAAATGGTTGGCAGTGCAGTTGTTCGTACAATGGTGCTTGTTCGCACACTCCGGCTTGTAGATGCCACTGGATCAAACAATGGAGTCACCGGTTGCGGCGGATCTGTTGAGACAACGAAAAGCTGCTTTTAGACATGTACAATAGGCGTAATATTGCCAAACAAACGAAATGTACCCATTGCGATCCCGGCGTTTACAACGTTAATCACGCTGTAAGCGAGTATGAATCCCGTTCTTGAGTTGAGAGCGTCAGCGTAAAATGTAATACCGAAGTGATTGTTGGTGCTTGTCAGGTATCCGTTCACCGAACCGCAATATCGCGACACACTTGGCGCAATGTTTTTCGCCCTCGTGCTTGGTGTTTGCATGACGTAGCATAAGGACTGTTGGATCGTTCCACATAGGTTCAATGTGGCGTTTGGTCCTGTGGAGAAGAAGGTATTTTAGAAAAAACAGTGGTTATTCGAATGCAACATTTAATTCCCCATAAAGTCGCTAACCACATTCTTAGCTAGAGTCTACCTAATACTAACATTTAATGTACTCATTCAGATATTCTGCAGCATAGTTTTAGCGTAACAAGATCAGTGGAAACAATACAATTTACGTGTAATGTCAAAACGCAAGTAATTACCCGTGTTCAACGCGAGGATGTCGGTACACTGAGTATTCGTGCACAAACCAGTTTGTGGACATTTTTGGGTATTACTCTCTAAATCGAGGTTCACAATTCTTAGAACCACAATTTGTTCCGTCGGGTTAACTGCAAAGGTCCAGTCGCACTTCTGATTGGGGGGGTAAGTTCCGTTGGTAAGAGGTGGTATTATTATACCTTTCAGGTTGGCAATGGTTCGCTGTTCCACGGGTATTTGGCACGAAAGTCTTGCGGACTGCTGTCCGCTTACTGAAATTCAAGTAATGAATAAAAGAACTGTATAAAATATCAAAAAAGCATTGCTTACCTGTACAAACTGTGCCAAGTACAATCAATAATCCAACAACTTGAGTTTTTATTGTAAACATGTTTTCCCCACACTATTAGAAAAACCTGTTTTTCTTTGGTAATACACTGCAAAAAATGAAGTTTTGGTAAATTTAAACTCTAATTAAAATTCTGCCAACTATGCGATCCAAAAACATTACTACAGCTGAGCGACGTGCCCGCTATTTGTGGATATTGAGCGATCAAAAATCTCAATCCTGCGACTATATTACACGTGACGTCAGAAGCACGGCTGTCCAGATCACCACACGCTCGCTTTTACTTTACCCCCCACTAAAAAAGTAACGACATCGTTCGTGCTGTGACCGCATTCATGAAGTTATGATTTTTATATTCAGCCGATTTCGTGATCGCAGTTAACTCTCGTTGCCGACAATTGCACGATCGTTGCGTTTTTGGTTCGAGTGGAGCTATAATGGTATCACTATTTGGCAGATGGTTTGAATTTAGGTGAAGCGGTAACATCTGATTCAGACCTGGGATGGCCAAAGCGAACGTTATTCGTTGTGACATTTCGGCCAAATCGATTGGGGATAAATAAAACTGTGTTGTGACGAAAACCAAAACATTTACGAGTTTTTTCATAGCTATTTTCTATGCCTTTTTGTACCAGTAAGACACATGTGTGTCCTAGTTGGTTGTTTTGCTGGAGCTATCCCCAGTGGCAGCAATTCATAAGTTACGAGTTTGTACTTTGATCCAGACAATTACTTCCTGCTTCTTTGTTCTATCTCGGGACATTCTTATACCCAGGAAACGTCTTACAAAACGTCACGCATACCAGCAACCAGCTATCCATAAAATACGCTAAATTGGTACAAAGGTTTATTACAACAAATGAGTCCAAACACATGATAACACGGTGGATTGAAGGAAAAAGATAGTTCTTTTTCACGCACGCCAAATTATAAATCACGTCGAAGTAAGACGTATGATAACAATGACACATTGACACAAAAAGTGATTGAAGTTTCTCGTCATCACAGACGCATGTGTGTCCCAACATTCACATGTTCATATACGTTGGGTTCACCGGCGATTGGTTCTGTATCGGTGCCTCGTACACCGCCTCGTCTGCGGCCTCGTTCACGTAAATGCTGTCATGAGGAGGCACGGGTTCTCTCTGCGCCTCACCCTTGGCGCCAACATTGATATACATGGGCTGCTCCTCCGAAGCCTGGCGTTTTGGTACTGGTGCAACATGTTGTGTCCCTTTCTCTTCATCACCACCAGCACCCTCTTCTCTGTTGTTACTGCTAGTTGCAATAGGTCTCATGCTCCCTATTGGAAAGTAAACATTTAAAGAGGTGTCTACACTGCGTGTAGTGCTATTTGTGGTCACCACATGTGCCGCTAAAAGATATCCAATATAACGTTTACTTAAAACGCAAGACGCCAATGACACAATAGCACGTTTGTATATTTTAACTTATCCTCACCTCGCTTGCTGTGGGTGGAACTTTTGCTCTTTCTGAAAACAACACAAAACGTGAATAAATCTCTGCGAGTTGCCAAGTTGATGTGCAGTTGTAAAACAGGCGAATTTAAACCTATTTGTGGTGAAATCTTACCTTACACAAACACAAGCAACAACAAAGACTGCCACCAGCGCCAAAGGTATGCCGACGGATATTCCCACAATAGCTCCTACTGGTAGAACATCGTTTATGGGTGGGGCGGCCGTTGTACCGTTGACGGTGACGGTGACATTGGACATTACAGGAGTTACAGGATCTACAGGAGCTGCAGAAATGCATGTGTGTGGTAACTTTGTATGTATCTCATAATAGGTGACAGACGTGTCTTCTTAATGCAGTTATATGTGATAAGGTGTTGATGAATGTAAGCTGGGATTAGAAGTTGCATTAAAACTGGGCAAGTTTGCTGGTTGAAGTTTTGTGAACCATAATACCAAACCAAGCAAAGCGTTTTTTAAAACCGTTATCTCCTGTAGTCTTTGCCAAATGAATAATGACATCTAATGCATGCAAAAGAGCCATAATTATCATCAAGAGTTGCAAACAGGTGTGCACACTTTTTCTACCTAATGTAAGGTCTCATCAGTGCAGAAGGAGACCTTATATAGGTCGAAACAGCGTGCACACCTGTCTGCAGCTCTCAATAGAATGTAATTTAGTTTTCATTGAAATTTGATTCACAAGGTCACCAACCTGTCGTACAGTTTATGATTGTGTAGCTGAATCTGAAAACTTGCCCTATCTTAGCACTCGCGTTGACAGTCACGGTAAAATTCAGGATGTTTGTTGGAGGTACCAGTGTTAAAATTCTAAACAATGACCCATTAATATTGACTGGACAAGACTTGTTCGTTGAACGGTAGGCGTAGCAGCTCGGTTTCTGTGGACCCGATAGTATTTGACCTGTAAAATGATCTCGTATTTATTCAATTCCTGCAATGCGCAGTGTCAGTCTCAGGTTTAAAACTTTATGTAATTACTGGTGCACTATGTGTGTATTGTATAAGTTACATTTTTTGGGGGGAAATACGTGTAAATTATACATTGCGATGCTTTAGTATTTACCATCTGGCATTTTAACTCCTGCTTGTGCTTCCAAGATATCAAGACGCCCTACTAGCATTTGGTTCGTGTGGTTATCTAAAGTAATGTTTGGATGAACCACCGTGTGTACTGTTGCGCTGTCATTAAATGAGTACTCAATGTTCTTATTCAGTGCATGTTCGCCGCAGTTTTGAGCATTCACATCTCGGCTTATGAGAACTGCAAAACATGATAAAGATAAACATTGGGTTATTTGACAAAACTACAACATAAAAGCATCGTTCAATTCGACTTGAAATTTGCTCTTATACCATGCAGATAGTATTCGTTTTTTACTCATGTCTGAGGTTAATTGTTACAACCTTTGGACATTTTTTAGCATGTTTTCTTTATTTGGTCAAGTTACCTGTAAGAGCAGTCAAATATAAGCTGATCATCAACCTCACTTTCAATGCCATTCTTACACGTTGCCTAATCAAAAACTGCAAAAGGTTTAAACTTTATTAGTAAACAGTATAATGGCGTTGCGAAATCGCCTCAGCTATATTCCAAACTGTGTTTCTTTCTGTAGCAAAATCCTTTTGTTGTTTTGTTAGAAACATTTTACAGTGAGATACTCCAGTCGTTATTCAACCGACGAAGGTGATTCAACACACTGATATACACATTGCGTTACGTCACCATGACGTGACGTCGCAGTTGCGCCCCATGGGGTAAAACGGGTATGAATCAAACAGGAACTGTTGTCATAGACCATGGATCTTGATGCTTGCTGTTGTTACGTAACCTGCCTAATGGAAATAATATGACGGATGTATCTAATGTGTAACTGCGTATGTGCTCCTGTAACGGTGTATAGTACTGTTCAAGGCAACCTTAAAATAACTTGGAAATCACAGTAAAGGCTACCCTTATAAACTAAACTCTAACGTCTAAACGATGCTATCGACGAATGGGGTTCCTAATTTCAAATGGACGACCATTAAAACGAGTAACCTCCATTGCGCGCCTGGCTTGACTCCCACCTTGAATACACAATTCGTTTTCAATAATAACCGCTTTGCTTAGTGTATTGCGGGGTAAGTTTTAACTCCGGAAAGACTTCGTGGCACGGATTGATCGTCACCACACGTTTCTGCTTGCACATCAGGCGCTTCCCCTTTTTGGCGTTTGTTTCTTCGCGTACCCGGACAGCAGCTCAGCGTTTACTATCTCCGCAGTTTCGCTCACTGAAACTTTCCCTTCTTAACACGCGATGCATGTCGTGGCTTTAGAGGAAATTCAAACGGGTTCAAATTTTGTTGAAGTTTCATTTTTGCTTTTTGTTGAAAGCGGTTTGGTACATTGCCAAATGCGCGTGAATTTTTATGCGAGACGTTCTCGCATTGAACTGCTTTCACTATCTGAGGGAGCGGCTAGATAATGTAAGGCAACCACCGCATTTAACGATGTCTGACGTATGACATGATCTGAATCATGACCCTGACTTAATATCAGTCAAATAATCTTCAATATTATCAATGTAAATTTATATTAAAATTGAGCATGGACGTTTATTGCACGGTATGTCGACTTAAATAAAACTGTTCGTTTAAGAAAACAAGATAAACAATTTCAGACATGCATTGGATATACATTAATGTTTGGTCTTGGGAAAACACATTTCCGTTTATGACGTTGACAAATGTTAAAGCTGACACTGGTTTTTGTATCTAGTTATTTTGAGCACAACTTTATCGTAAATATTGGCTGGTTTGGAGATGACGTAAATTACATGTCATATGTCACATATTTCTTTCCAGTCATTTGAAGCCCTAATAGGGTGAAGTCAAGAAACACGCCTTCCGCCGACGCCCTTTCTTAGTTGCTCTATCAGATAGCGGTCAAACAAGTCGGACGCATCGGGTGCATGAGTTAATCGTGATATGAAGCGGTGAATTGAAGCGCTGTTGATATCGGTCAGTTAAACTCCACATAGACCGACTTCGGTCTTCGTTCATACTGGGAGTTTCCAAAAACGTTCGGCTTCACGTAACCATATTCGTCCACTTCGGTTTCCGTTGCCATTGAGTTCACGTACTCTTGGTCTCCACTTGTGCTCGGTAGCGCCGGTTGTGGTTGCGTTTTTCTTAAATCAGTGGCACTTGGTGGAGCTAGTGGTTGGCATTTCAACACTTTGCGCTCGATGGTCCGAAACTTTCTGAAAAATTTTTAAGATTGTAAAGAATGGTTCCAGTGACCTAGAACACAAATTCCTATTGTGCCGTAAATTGTGACTTACTTTTTTTCGCGAATGAGCAGAAAGCTGAGAAAAACTGCCACGACTAAAAGAAAACCGCATACAATTACAGCTGCTGTGAAAGCACTCAAGTGTTTTCGTGCAAGTTCTTGGGCCTCCCTCATGATTTTTTCTGGTAAAAAAAATTTGTGGCGGTTAAAGCGTAAGTTTTACATAACGTTTGATCTCTTTAAAACTGATAGTTGTTGCACTACATGCATTACTGGTAACAAGTGATGTAAGAAAAAAATGTGTCACCTGTTTTACTTTCTTCGGGTAGCGTGGTGTCGTTTGTTATCATTTCTGCAATAAAGTAGCAACTATTGTCAGCGATGTTAGCTAAGATTCATTTTCGTTATATCGGAAGATAATAACACGTGATTGAAGTAAACAACAGTGTCTAAGTAGCGTCGGACGTGACACTGTTCTCTTGTAAAAATGGGTGGGACTCTTTCGTCCCATCTGAAAGGGGTTATTTCGTGCAACTATTTTGGGGTATCGTAATATCGCTAATCGCACGTTTTGTATTTGAAGTCATAAAACTTGTTTTAAAATAGCCGAAATCTTGGCACGATACAAATTGTCGCGGACTTTTATTTTTATAGGGCAGAGGTTCCTATTCGTTGCCAGGTAACTTTAGTAAACGTGGAAAGTTACTTTTATTTTATAGATTGTTGCAAACAACTTTGTTCAAATAGGATTTTACCGAAACGTACAATAGTTTCTTGTCGTTAATGACGGTCAAATATATTACCTGGCGGGCACGGGACCAGGGTGTAGTTGACCGCGAATCTTCCCAGACTTTTCCGACCATTCGACCTGAACCTAATGGTCGGCGGCCACGAGTCGAGTTCATATATTTGCATGCTGCAGCCGCACTGAGGAAGATTCTTGGGGTATCCACTATGAATCATACCTTTCGACGCGAAGGCGTAGCAGTTCTTCGGCCTGCTATTTCCGCATATTCGCAACCCTTCAAAATGCGATGGTTTTAATTAAACTTGCGTGGGGCCACCATACATGACATAAATTAATATTGTTGTCGTGGTGTTTATTTATATAAAAATTCTGCCTCCTTTGCTTTCCAACTTCCATCTGATTTCGGTCAACATAACTTGATAAGGAAATGTAACTTTGTTACCAATGGATATCAGCACTTTTTGCCCGTCCACAATCTGACTTACCTCAACCAGTCGCTCAAAGAAATATATATATATAGTAGTAAACAGGAATAATATATCAGAGGTAATAAAAATAGTAGCACAAAAAATGGGAACCAAGTTGATCATTTCAAAACCATTATCATAAAAAAAAACCTATTAGAGTCACTTTGTCATCAACAGAAAGCAAATATTAACAAATTATTGCGTTTATTTTTAATAAAAATGCATTTCCACTTGCTTACCATTTGGCAAAACAACAAAATTGTTCGGACAGTGTATTGACTGTACGCCGGTTGCCAAGTAGTTGAATTGTAGAAGCAAAATATCTGATTGTTCCGCTTCTATCTCCCACGTGCATCTTTGTTTGGATGTGTACGTGTACCCGGTATTACCTTCTCCGCCGTAATAATGCTGGCGATAATTGGGATGCTTGATCACACCGCTTCTGTTGTTAAGTGTAAGTGGTCTGTTGTTGGACATGCATTGGCCGCTCACGGTGATCAGCAATAGCCCTAACCAAATAGTACTTGCATTCACATATAACTATAAATTGTTAATTGATACAAAACCATTTCGCCAATCAATTACAAATAGATGTTACAATGCAGGTGTCATGTATGGTGTTGAAGAAATGCTTTGAATTTTCGTAACAATCATAGAATACATACATACAACAATTAAATCATTTTGTTTCACGCAATTGTTTCAAGCTAACGTTAAACTATTCCAAGAGCAAAAAATTCAATGCAACTCCTACCTTCGAAAGTAATTAGAAACACCAGCATCGTCCCAGTAGACACTATTACCTCAGCGGAATACAACTTCTTTTAGTTTTCCTTGAAAATGTCAAACTCAACTCTTGGAATGTCAACGAAAATCTAAGCTATTTAAAGGATCTTTAACGCAAAATAAGGTCAGTTACGTTCACGACACCCTGCCTCTCGTCACTTTTTGGTTACATAAACACTGACGTACGAACACGAAGCATCTACTAATATACATTTGAATGATGCAGGTCTCGTTGAACGGGCGAAGAGCAGTCCCTCACTTCCCTTAGTGATGAATAACAATTGGTCTTGTGGGTAGATGACGTATTCTCATTACCTGTTTGATCGTTAGACACGACGGGTCGTCCATTTAAACACGGAAATCACTCACTTCACCTCTTCCTTACGTTCACTCTTACCAAAATAAACGGTTTGTTTTAGTCTGGAAAATCTCAAAATGCGGTGACGTTAATTCGCGAAGAATTGGAATTTTGCTGCTGAAACGGTTTTCCGTGGTGACGAAATAGTCCGTGCTATTTTTTTGTGTGTTATATACCTTGATTGTGTAAATGACATTTTGGCAGAGCGTAACTGTTCTTCTTTTCTTTAAAGTACGCTATAAGGCTGTTGCAAATGGTAATAATCGTACGAAAGCGTTTTATCCAACAAAGCCGCCACAACATTGCATTTACACAAAACTTTTTATTGTCTGTGATCATGATAACTCCATAGATATAAGAAAGAAACAACAAGTATACAATAATACCACAATTCGCTTCAAATTTACAATTTGGCGTTAAGTCTTCCAACTCAACGTATGTCGACATATGCCGAGGTGCGGCTGATGGGTTGCTCATAATGCGAAGTGTTGTGTGTCACTGGTTGAACGTAATCGTAGCTGTTTTGGTCTTCAGCGCCAATAAAAGAATTGACATAACCGGTGTCGATGCTAGAAACGCTCGGTGGCGTTTGTGGTGGACGCGCGGATGGAACACGGCGACCGGTAGGTGGCTCTTTGGACCGGTTTGAGGTATCGGATGGTTGGGGAAGAAGTTGTTTGCGGCCGGTAGAGGTCTTTTTTCTAAACAGTGAACAACTTGTTTTCAAAGATTCGAAGAGTCATTTTTTTTCCAACATAAGTAAAGAAAATACTAATGGTTTTAATAAAGGATTCGTGTTTGTTAGAGATAAAGTCTTACTTTTTTTCGTAGTAGAGCAAAAACGCCAGGATCACAGAAGTGGCTCCGAAAAGGGCACTAACAATCACCGCTACACGGAATGCTGTCCAGCCAGCTTCAAGCAATGTCTGTTTATCTAAAAGTCAAATAATTTCACCATTTCTAGTGAAAATGCAACACTACTTCCGAATTGAAACAAAGTTACAACAAAGTAACTCTGCAGTTATAATACTATCACAGCGAAAAAACTTTAAAACGTAGTTCTACCTGTAGGCGTTGGAGACGAAATGTTCAACGATGTAATATCTGTAACATAAATTACGTCAGTTGCACAGCTATCATATCAATACGTTAACACACAGAGCTTGCTGTCCAGTTTGTAGCAATTACGAAAACATGCGGAATATTGTATTGCAAACTCCCATTTCTAGTTAATAGGAATTGCTCTTCTGGCACTTAACTTTCGAAAGTGTTCATTAAAACCAACGTTGTGTTCACCATTAATTACTATGCGAGGCAGCAAAAATACCCCCTTCCTATAGGTTTATAAACATTGCGATATTGGAATACCAGTACCTACAAAAGACATAAGTCTAAAAAGGCCAACAAAAATAGGTTATATATGCATACACTGTCAGTTTTGAGCCTGAAAACTATCGTTTCTGTGATTGTGGTATAATTTTACATAAGGTGGAAATCGTCAGGGCCAATTGCAACAGACAGGGGACACTCACGCAACGGGCAGTCCACAAAAGTGAAGTTGATTGAAGCTCCCTTGTAGTTTGATCTTGCGTTCGAGTAAAACCCGATCACTGGTGGCCATTTATCAACCGAATACACGTTCATTCCGCATCCACAGCTAGGAAGCATGTAATCACAACCCTGTTCCATCATTCCCTCCGGCGCGAATGCGTAGCAGTTTTTGGGCGCACTGTTTCCGCACAACCGTAAACCTGCGATAATCAACAGCAAAACTGTTAAAGTCGGATAATAATCAAACAGTGCATCGCTAGATTCGTTGCCCAAACAGGAAAATAGGCGCTTTTAAATTCTAATGCACTGTACTTTTCTGGCAAACATTACACCAAACCAACAAAAATTAATTATAAACTAAACTAGACGAACACCTAATAACTTGGGGAAAAAAAAACTAAGCTAGACGAACACCTAATAACAGGTTTTTGTCTGGTTGCAATCCATGTTTCATTAAACCTATGCTGACCGTTGGGGAAAGTGATGTAGTCTGTGTTGCATGTCACTGATTGTGGTCCTGTATTCAGCATTTCCACTCTGAGTACAAGGATTTGATTGGGAGCTCCGTGCAACGTCCAATAACATCGTTGGTTCGGAGGATAATAGCTGTAGATGTAATTGGGAGTCCTGATGACTCCGCTCTTAGTCATGATGTTTATTTCGTCTGGTTCAAGGGCGCATCTCTGTGCGTTGTTTGAACCTAAAATCATTGGGAAATATCGGAAATAGTTATCGTACAGTTACGACGTTACTTATTCCAAATAAACCCGTGTAAACTTTAAGTGTTGATTTCGTGTATGATACATACAAGACGTTGTTTAATGCTTCCCCTTACCTGCAATAACCAATATCAATCCCACCAAACATAACTTTTGGTTCATTTTTATTCTCATCAAAGCAAAGACACAAAGTGCAAAAAATGTGTCCGCCACTGTTCGTCTTCCACTCCTGCCTTCCACTTTCAAATATTTCGGTTAACATCTGCTTAACCATCATCAGGTGTTATGACGCATGTTTACTGGCCTATTGCGCATGCGCAAACGAGCAAGGCGATTAATCTCGCTTTCGGCGCTGTCGAACCGACTTGGGTAATTCCGAGCCCTGCCTGGGTTAAACTCGTATAGTTTCCGCTCTTTCTAGCGATGAGCAATAGGAAATGATGTACTGTTGGGTCACAAGAATGCACGCGAGTCCTGCACATTTATTTACCTTTGCAATCTGCGCACGAAGCAAACTGTAAACTCTAAATGCACTTATTTACAATTTTCTGACTGTCAGAGTAAATTTCTTGCCGAAACCGGATCGGACACTGGGCCTTCACGTACAATATAATTTGCGCTACCAAAATGGCGAAATGCAATTAACGGCAAACAAACAAAGTTTCTTTGAAATAGCAGTAGAAGTAGAAAAAAGTGCACATCACGTCAACCACGCTGATTAAATCTTCCTGTCTGCATCGATGTTGTGGTAGTGATCCAAATTATGCAGTGAGGTCTCGTCGCGAAAATTTTGGTTGCGAAACGTCACGGGAGAATCAAACGATGGCGAACGCGGTCTTCTGTTAATAAGAGTCTAAGTGTCCACGGCGCTTGCGTAAAGCTTAATCATGTCGTACCTGTAATACATGACCACCGCGACGGTGGCAAGGAGAAGGATGAGGGAAAAAACTCCCATGACGACCGCAATTATTTTTATTCTCCGTAAATCTGTTTCCAACGAAGCTTCGAGCGAAGATCGACCTGAATTATACTGAGGTTGAAATACAATACACAACATAGACAAAATTGTTAGTCCGTTTTTTACTCTGTTGAACCCACAGAACAGCTAACATATAGCTGTCAAACCGAATAATAAAACATTATAAGAAGAGCAAACCTTGCGGGAGGCGTTTAGCGGCAGTAGTTTCATATTCAGTTGACCGCATGGTGGTGCTGGTGGTCAGTTTGGTTTGTTCTGTGTTAAAAACAGGGCACTAGCAATAAAAAAATGCGTGCTTGGTTTATCAACAATATTTTTGGACATTTATAGTTCTTTAAATATTACAATATTCACTACTGCACCTTCTGTGATACTCGTGGTCACTTCGCTTCTCTCAATACTCGGACAATCGATAAAGGCGTAGCTGAAAAGTGCGTAGTAATAATGCGAATCGCTCTTAATCCGTGGCGGCCAGGTCGTGCTCTGCCGCGTGGGATTCGGACATGCGTCGGTGACGTAGCGACCCGCTTGGCACGTGACCGCTTCCGGCGAAGTCGGCGGCGTGACGTAGAGGCCACACCAGGCGTCGGTCGTGTGTTTGTATTCGCGTGACGTGTTGTCGTGCGGGAGAATCGAGCCTGGGAAATAGGCGAACATTTGTATTGTCGTGCACAAAGCCCACAGGTTGGGTTTGCATTGCGGTATGCTAAATTTACATTATTTGGATGTTTTATGTGGCACACCTGATATATAATGAATTTTATATACTTTATTCGATATTGTATCTGTTCAGTTGGCATGATTGCAAGTTTTGCAAAACTACACACAAAATTCTGAGAATAAAAAGACTAATGATGGCATAAGTTCTTGTCGAAACGTTTTTCGTGTCAAACATGGCAATGTTGACAACATTATCATGGGTCAGTCTTTTTTTTCTTTTTAAGTTTTAAAATATCTACCAAATAAACACATCGAAAAAATTTTGGAAACTAACCGTCTGGTAGGACGACGCTGTCTCTCCAATAATCATCAGTATATCTCACTATGTGGGGAACCGTAACCAGGAACATCACATCCGTGCGGTTGCTAGGCGGAGTAAACGTCCAATCACAAACCTCGCCAGTGCTATTCCATATTTCGTAGTAGAAATGACCGTGACGTTGAGTAAAGGTGGTTTGGCCACACGAAGCGTCGCAAAGTGTATAACAGAGCGCCCCTAATTTTAAATGCAAGTATCTGTTACGTGCAAGCAATGACGTGCATGACATGTTAAGTTAAACAGTTAATGTTTCCATCTATTTAAGTAATGACACTGCTATATTTATTTATTTAAGATTCTATAAAATAAATATTACTAGTCTTTCTAATAGACATGTTAAATTCAGCAATTATTAAATCCGGTGTATAATTAGGACGTCACGATGAAAAAAAATAGGAAAGTCTTCCGAAGACTAACATTTGACAAAAAATTTTTAGCAATCATTAAGAGGAAGACAATTTTATACAACTTTCTAACGTTCCCAACTGTCAAAAAATACAACAAAATAAATACCAAGTGTACTTACCTACAAGGACGAGTGCAATAACAAATGCTTGAATCCCCATAACCGTCCCGTTAGAATCCAGCAGTTGTGCTCATACTTATATCAGTACCAAGCGACCGCATGTCGCGTTTCAAAACACCAAAACAATACACGACACAAACTGACCTCCAAGAAGGGGAAAAAACATTCGGCACGATTTGGCACAGAAGCAAACATTACTGTCTCTCGCGGCTCCTTCTTTCCCACACTATTCTCTTTCCTCATCAATCACAACGGCACGGGCGTTTCTTACACTGGATATTGGTTGCTCCCCTTGCGTCCGACTCGGGCGAGTTGTTTTGAGCCCGTGGTCGATAATTGCGATTTGCACGGTGCATATGCGGCGCGGTTGGAGCACCTCCCGTGCTTTGTCAGACCGATGTATATTTCGTCTCGCCTTGTACGTCGGTGACCGCACGACGGTTATTGGATAAATGAGATTGTTGGATCGATACCTGACGTGTTTAATTGCCTCCTTAAGACTCCCTTATAATTATCTATACGCATGACAATATTAAAATATGAGACTGTTAGTTATTGATATTTCACACTTAATGAAAAGCAATTCCGTTTGTTCGCATTGCGTATTTCTGTGTGTTAGATTTAGGTAAACATAACTGGGAAAAAAAGTTTGCAGTGGACCAAAACAAACGCACAGTTAGTAGGTTTTGTTGCATTGTTTTCACACATTCCGGTATTTTACTAAGCGCTTTTACGACTACAATAACGTCGCGATAAATCCGTACATCTCGCAATCACGTAACACTGTCGGCAAACACTCCACAATTTACTTGACGTGATGGATTGATTGCAACCAAGGGGACAAAAATCATAAAACATCACACAGTTTGAACTTGTATGTGTATTTATTCCGTATCAAAACACGTACACTTACAGTGATAAAATCGGTTTCCTTTGTTTTGATACAGCGTCGTTTACGTCAACACCTTCGTTCATTATTTCACAAACATACAAATGGCAATAACCTATTGTCTGGAATAGGTTTGACGTCGCTTCCGTAAGGTTTCGAACCCTCAACGTTCGAGTTGGTTGTAAACCAGGTTTGAGTTCTCACTTGCTGCGGAAAGACCCTGGTACTCGTTGTCGGAGTTAAGCGTCGAATTGGCGTACGGCGTTTGATAAGTTGGGTTGATTGGTGGCAGAGGTGTATTTGCTCTTGAGCGCCCACTGCTGGTAAGAGCACTTCGTTGGTGAATGCTGTTGTTACTTTGCGGTTTTTGTTCAGGGCGTGTTTCTTTCTTCCGCTTGTCTCGACTAAAAGTAAATTTTGATAGTTTAAAAAGCGTACAATCAAAGTATATTAGGTTTCGTGCAGATAAACCTACGGTGTAAGTGTAACGCTCTAATTATCACACGCTTTACCACAGTGATCGTAGCTTACATTGCTTTCACGAGAAGGGCAGTTGATAACAGAACGCTTATTGTCAGCAAAACTCCGAGAATCGCGAACGTTCCGATCATGGGATCACATTGCGATTGGGAATCGGAACCTAAAAAAGCATAGAATTCGTGGCATAGCACGACCACTGCACAGTAAATTACAGTTGTATATCAATCAAAAATGCTTAAGTCCAGTGGTTCCCAAACTTTTTTGTACTCACAAGTCCCTTGTACATTTTCTTTTATTAAACCCCTCGGGTTGTGAACTACTGCTTATAGTAAGTCGCAAGACGTTCACCTGAGTTGCCTGCGCTGTTGGAGTCGCAAGGTAGATACGTGTATATAAACTGCACGTAAAAGTTGTTCGAACCACGGCCTGTGACGACTGGTGGCCACTGGGTGGAGACGTTTGCCGGTTTGTTGCACGCACTTTTGAGAATCTGTCCTGGTGTGCAAGCCTTGGAATTTTGTGGTACATAGACTCCACACCATGCGTCGTCGGGATATTTGTATTCTATCGCTTTGTATACCAGCAGATTACCTGCAGTTGAGTTGTGTATCGGGTTAAACTTGCATCGGACCAATGTGTCATATCCGCTACAATGGCTATTCAATCGGAGTGGTAAATCGAGGGCATTGCCCTAAGGTTACAAATTTAGCCTCACTAACGGAATATTCACACTCTCTTTAGGTAAGTTAAAATAGTGCGCATAGTTTTCAGCACTTTACAAACGAATATGGCACTTAAGTTTCAGATAAAGTTGTCCAGAACTTGTTCATGTTAAAATCAGGAACGAACCGTCGGGCAAATATATGTATTTTCCTGACTGGTAATTTGTTACATATATTATCGTCAACACCAGCAAGACGTCCTTTTCCTTGTTTGGAGATGTAACTGTCCATTTGAAACCTTGGTTTTTTTGTACTGCGAAGTAGGCTGTCCCAATCGTTTTGTTTGTGTTGAGCAGAATAGTTGTGGCGTGTGTCACCACTGCCAAGCAAAGACAAGCTGCCAAGTGCAAAACAAGCTCGTTAAAACGTACCAAAATGGCGGAGCATTTCAAAAATTTACAAAGTGCTTGAGGTGTGTAATCATCAACACAGGTTCAGTACGTATTTGTATTGGAAAAACCCAAGCTGGCCGATCTATAACCAGTTACTTGTCAAAATGTCGTGCTATACGTGGCTTACATTCTCTTTGGGAACTACCCTTTTAAACGGTTACAATGTGTGACCATAAAAAATTGAAGCAATGCGTCAATAAATCGTATCAATACTCACTGAGGAAGGATAGTCCACGTGCAAGCATTGTAGTCTTATCTTCTCCGAAAAGTTTACGGCCGGGGATAACTTGAAACTTCTGTTTGAATATACAAACCAATGCAACAATGTCAATGCAACATTTTCGAAAAACCGTTATCACATTCTGTGCTAAAATCTAGTGCAAGATGCATGTTATTAACGCGCGCAAATGCATTGTGTACTGATACTGCATACACCTGCTGGCCTTTATCTCAACTAATGGACTGCCCTCTCGCGGTCCTTAATATCTTTATTGCAACAGTGTAAGCACACTGTATAGTCTCAATAGAGCGAATTAGATACACTCGCACCTGCGGTCGACACACAGATGACGGTAAATCACACATACAGTGGTGATATCATAGGAGAGGGCTGCCCGACAACTGCTGACGTCACACGGAAACGCGTTGCATCAACGTTATTCAAGGAGGGCACAAACACAGTAACGCCAACTAACCTCTGTTGTGTCCTACGACAACCTCTTCGACTCTGTCACAAGCAACAGTGTGATTTGTTGTGTTTTTCTTTCGATGATTTTGAATGTTTCGTATACGGAATGTTAAGTTTCAAACCTTACAGGGGGGATTTTAGTCTGCCTCACTTTAAGCTGTTGGCTACGCATGCAAATCTGTTTGCGTTTGCTATTAACCAAAACAAACAATACCAGTCTGTTTTTACCCATTATAAGGGCGTTGTGTTGACCATGTTTGTACAAAATGAAACGAGATCACAACAATTGTAAAGCACAAAAGTTAATAAACAGTCACAAACATCATTTTCAGCAAATGTTTTGTTTCAATTTGTTGCCACTTTAATGATCAAACGTTCATTATTTATTCGGAAATGTGTGACGTCACGAGTGAAAAATGCACCTAATTTCCTGTTTTGTTTGACATGTAGCCCTCTGTGGCTGTTCCGATATCAGTCTCGTACCGACTGAATAGTGCAATAATTTTACGCTATGTAGATTTCAATGCGCACAGTAAAGCGTTTTCCACGTTTGCCACATTTGCCACAAGCGCAAATCGGCGTAACACAATCAAACTTTTATAAAAAACATTTTTTTATCGATTTCCGTCATCCAGTACAATGTATTCCGGGATGTTTTGTGGAATCGGAGCAAGATATCCCTCGTTATCCAACCTCACCTGTTCATTCCTTGACGTATCAGCGTGTCCTAAAAACGAATAGCAGTATGTTAATGAAGTGGAATATTTTGCCTTCGTCACAAGCCACCAAATGCTACCCACTGTTCTGTGACGGAATGAATTTCCTGCTGCAACGGCAAAGGAATTTTCTGCCCAATATCGTAGTGCTGGTGGTCGGTCGATCATAAACAGGAATGTTCGGTTTCAGTGCAACTTTTGGACATAGGACTGCAGGACTTTTATCTGCATTGGCAACCGTTTTGCTCACGTGGTTTACGTTGTCTGTCGCCTCAGATCGGCTTTGTAATGACTGGGAACTTGCTGAGGTTGGGAGGACGGGGATTGAACGATCTTGTGTTTCTGTCTTGCTGTTTGGCGCCTCCATCTTCGCGCTGGAAATGCATTTTCTGTAAATCGAGTAAAACTTAATAGGGCACAGAGAAATAACTGATTATGCAGCCTTGGATTCGCACAATTCTGTGTGTTCGGTTTTGCGTTAAAATTGCGTGGCAATAGGGTCGTTTTTCAATCCCCTACATACAGTGATGTACAAAAAGTGCAATAAATGACTGCAAAAATATAAACGTAAGGAACACAAACCTCAGTTTCTTCATGTACCGTTTCCGGCTGTAACACAACACCACGTTGCAGAGCATGGATAGTGAAAGAGCTCCAGCCAATGCAATAGCCGCGAAAAAACCTAATAATTTAGCCATTTTCATATTGCTGCTCTATAGTTTCAGTGCATACACTGCGACATACCTATTTTCCAAGACTCAATGGTTAAACCCGTTTTTACAGGCATTAATGTTGTTCCATGCGAGGTTGTCTCGTAGTGTCTCGTGGTTGCTTCTGAGGTCACATGCTGTGGTTTTTTGCAGGTTAAGTTGACAGGTTTGCAAGCGTAAAACGTGTGAATTACGTTTGACAAATTTTGAGTTCTGTTTACGAGAAAGTCAATTGTAGGAGGCCACCTAGCGGACTTGCTGACTATTATTGACCCGTTGCAAGAGCGCGTTGCAATTGCTGTAAAATTGCACCAGCTTGCGAAGACCGCATAACTTTCAACAAACATGTAGCACGTCTTCTGTATCGGACTTGTTAGTTGGGTATCTGTTGTTAACAATGTGATGTTAACATCATTTACAAAGGAACATACGGTGAACTGCAATATATTGTGGTGTGTTTGGCATTTACTATGAACAAAAAACTACACCAACCAACCATTTATTTAAATACACTACCGTTATAATAGCCACAACCTAACATAAAGGCACCAAAAAACTTCTTTAAAAAACAGTATAGCCCCAACACTGCTTACCATCCGGCAATACGATTCCATTGTTAGCATCCGTAACGTCGATTTCCAATATCTTGTAAGTCGGGTCGGGTGGTGTAATAATGATGGTTTTGTTGCTTCTCAAGAACATGTTATTTTTGCAACCGACAGTCGTATGTGCAAGGGCAAATGTAACTGTAAGAATGTAAAAGCAATAAATCGAATACCTAAATGCAGATGTACATAAATTTTAAATTGTTCCATTTCTTAAAGTTCATCGCAGGTAGTTTATTAACATGTATATATATTTACTGTATCGTAACACAGTCGCACAGTTTAGTTTGCTTTTGAATAATTAGGGACTAATATGTACTTACCTATATATGCACAAACAAAAACTTGTAGTTGGTTTGTCATTTTTCGTATGGTTCTCGTTCAGCGAGTGAAGTTCCTGTTAAAAACCTTTTTATGGCATTCCATGCATACGCAACCCTTTCATAACTGCTGCTAAACCTAATTTGGTTTCATCAGGCAGTTGAATTGAGCATTTTATTAAGCACCGATACTTACTTGTTTGGGCCCCATGCGTACTTTCCTCCTTGCTATTATAGGTAGTGATTGAGCTTTCTTGCTCGAACTCTGCCCAACTTCCGTATTAGACAAATCACGAATATGGTGTGATTTATATTTTCGACAGGAGGTCAGGTAGTGGGCATCGGGGTTTTGTATCCTTTGTTCTCACCAAGACGGTGATTATGCCTGACTATAGAGGAAATGGACTTAATCGTTCACTACAAGAAGGGTCACGTCAATTTCCAGTCACTTTTTTGAGAACTCGTTTTATTTTTTATGCACAAAGTTAAAATAAAATTGCAAACGCTGTCCTGCTATAAAAAAAAGAAATGGATCGCGTTGTTAAGTTGACTTCTTCCAATAATTCGACACTTCGGTTGTCATTTAGCTGAACTTTATCAGGAACTGCTGGTTGGCAAACCGTTTGGGTCATATTTAACAACGTTATCAACAAACTGTGATGCTTTCTAAACATGGACGTAACAATGTGGGCACAACGTATATACATATGTACACATTTTGCCTAACGTAGTTTAATTGTATTTGGATTTTCATCCTTCTCTGACGTTCTTAACGTAAACTTCCGATCCGCTTTGATCTTGCGTTTCGTTAAAATCTAAATACTCTACTTGGTTTGTATGCATAGGCATCTCATACACGTCGTTAGTTGAGGTGTTTTGATAAAGAGCATGCGCTCCTTCGTTTCCTGTCGTTGATGAGGAGGTTGTGGATACATGTTGGGTCATTGCAGTTAGAGTACGACTCAGAGAAGCTGCGGATGGAGGCGGGCTAAGTGAGGGTGCCTTAGGTTCTGCGAAAACATATAATTCAATACTGATACCACAGTACCTAAGCCAGATCCAAGTTATTTTGCCAAGTTTCCCATTCCTCTGTGTATAGGTCAGAACGGCGGAAGTGGTGTTTTTTTGTTTCAAATGTTAGTAAAGTCACGAAGCGGACATACCCACAGAAGGTGTACTCAAAACACACTGACTCGCGTCCCATGACAACGTCTTCGACACTATCTCAAACAACAGTGTGATTTGTTATGTTTTACTTTCGATGATTTTAAAGGTTTTGTGAGCGGAATTTAAAGTTTCAAGCCTAACAGGGCGATTTTAGTCTGCCTGACTTAAAGCTGTTGGCTATGTATGCAAATCTGTTTGCGTTTGTTACCAACCAAAATAAACAACACCAGTCTGTTTTCACCCCTTAACGGCCGTTGTGTTTTATTGTACAAATTGAAACGAGTTCGCAACGAAGCACAAAAGTTAATAAACAGTCACAAACATCATTTTTTAGCAAATGCTTTGTTTCAATTCGTTGCCCATTAAATGATCAAACGTTCATTATTTATACGGAAATGTGTGACGTCACGAGTGAAAAATGCACTTAATTTCCTGTTTTGTTTGCCATGTAGCCGTCTGTGGCTGTTCGAATATCGATCTCGTACCGACAGATGAATGCAATTTATGCTATTTAGTTGTTTCATTGCGCACAGTAAAGCGTTTTCCACGTTTGCCACAAGCGCTATTCGGCGTTTTCTAAAAAAAAATTAATTTCATCGGTTTCCGTCATCCAATACCATGTATTCGGGGATGTTTTGTGGAATCGGAGCAAGATATCCCTCGACATCCAACCCCGCCTGTTTATTCCTTGACGTATCAGCGTGTCCTGAAATAACGCATAGCAGTATGTTAATGAAGTAAAATTTTTCGTCTTCGTCACAAGCCACTAAATGCTACCCACTGTTCTGTGACGGAATGAATTTCCTGCTGCAACGGCAAAGGAATTTTCTGCCAAATGCCGTGGTGCTGGTGGTCGGTCGATCATAAACAGGAATGTTCGGTTTCAGTGCAACTTTTGGATACCGGACTGCAGGACTTTTTTCTGCATTGCCAACCGTTTTGCTCACGTGGTTTACGTTGTCTGTCGCTTCAGTTCGGCTTTGTAATGACTGGGAACTTGCTGAGGTTGGGAGGACGGGGTTGGAACGATCTTGCGTTTCTGTCCTGCTGTTTGGCGCCTCCATCTTCGCGCTGGAAATGCATTTTCTGTAAATCGAGTAAAACTTACTACGTGCAGAGAACCAACCGATTATGCAGCCTTGGATTCGCGCAATTCTGTGTGTTCGCTTTTGCGTTAAAATTGCGTGGCAATAGGGACGTTTTTCAATCCCCTACATACAGTGATGTACAAAAAGTGCAATAAATGACTGCAAAAATACGTTTATCATATAAACGTAAGGAACACAAACCTGAGTTTCTTCATGTACCGTTTCCGGCTGTAACACAACACCACGTTGCAGAGCATGGATAGTGAAAGAGCTCCAGCCAATGCAATAACCGTGAAAAAACCTAATGATTGAGCCATTTTTAAATTCCTGCTCTATAGTTTCCGTGCATACACTGCGAAACATACCTATTGTCCAAGACTCAATGGTTAAACCCGTTTTTACAGGCATTAATGTTGTTCCATGCGAGGTTGTCTCGTAGTGTCTCGTGGTTGCTTCTGAGGTCACATGCTGTGTTTTTTTGCAGGTTAAGTTGACAGGTTTGCAAGCGTAAAACGTGTGAATTACGTTTGACAAATTTTGAGTTCCGTTTAAGAGGGAGTCAATTGTAGGAGGCCACCTAGCGGACTTGCTGACTATTATTGACCCGTTGCAAGAGCGCGTTGTAATTGCTGTAAAATTGCACCAGCTTGCGAAGACCGCATAACTTTCAACAAACATGTAGCACGTCTTCTGTATCGGACTTGTTAGTTGGGTACCTGTTATTAACAATGCGTTGTTATCATCATTTACAAAGGAACATAAGGTTAACTGCAATATATTGTGGTGTGATTGGCATTTATGAACAAAAAACTGAACCAATCATTTATTTAAATACAACATAAAAGCACCAAAAAACTTATTTAAAAAATAATATAGCCCCAACACTGCTTACCATCCGGCAATACGATTCCATTGTTAGCATCTGTAACGTCGATTTCCAATATCTTGTAACTCGGGTCGGGTGGTGTAATACTGATGGTTTTGTTGCTGGTTTGCAACATTGTGTTATTTTTGTGGCCAGCAGCCGTATGTGCAAGGACAAGTGTAACTGTAGGAATGTTAAAGTAATAAATCGAATACCTAAATGCAGATTTACGTAAATTTTTACATTGCTTTGTTTCCTAAAGTTCATCGTAGGTAGTTTATTAACGTGTAAGTATATATACAGTATCATAATAAAGTCGCACAGTTTTGTTTGCGTTTGCATAATTGGGGGTTAAGATGTACTTACCTACAAATGCACAAACAAAAACTTGTCGTTTCTTTGTCATTTTCCGGTTCTCGTTCAGCGAGTGAAGTTCCTGTTTAAAACTTTTCTGTGGCATTCATACATACGCAACCCTTTTATAACTGCTGCTAAACCTAATTTGGTTTTATCAGGCAGTTGAATTGAGCATTTTATTAAGCACCGATACTTACTTGTTTGAGCCCCAGCGTACTTTCCTCCTTGCTATTCTAGATAGTGATTGAGCTTTCTTGCTCGAACTCTGCCCTAACTTCCGTATTAGACAAATCACGAGTCTGGTGTGATTGATATTTTCGTCCGGTCGTCAGGCAGTGGGCATCGGGGTTTAGTATACCTATGTTCTCATCAAGACGGTGATTATGCCTGACTATAGAGGAAATGAACTTAATCGTTCACTATAAGAAGGTTCACGTCAATTTCCAGTCACTTTTTTGCGAACTCGTTTCATTTTTAAAGCACAAAGTTAAAATAAAATTGCAAACGCTGTCCTGCTATAAAAAAACAGAAATGCTTCGCGTTGATAAGTTGGCTTCTTCCAATAATTCGACACTGCGGTTGTCATTTAGCTGAGCTTAATCAGGAACTGCTGGTTGGCAAACCGTTTGAGTAATATTTGACAACGTTATCAACAAACTGTGATGGTTTCCAAGGATGTACGTACCAATGTTAGCACAACGTATATACATACGCACACGCATTTCTGCCTAATCTAGTCTATTGTATTTGGTCGGTAAGCAGATTGTCTAACCGCTACTTTTCTCCTTGTCAATACAGGTAGTGATCAAACAAATTCTCCCTTCCAACTAGAATGCTCTTCTGACTTTCCCATTAGATAAAGAACAATCCTGATATGGAGTGATTCATATTTTGTTCGGTGGTCTGGAATTGCGCTTGACACGGAAGTTAAATTTAATTGTTCCTACACAAGCACGCGCCATTGATGAATTTTAGCACCACAGAGTTCCACAAATCATTTATTTTTCGAAAGAACAAAATCGAAAAAGGTTGTTCTGTTATCGTATACCAAAAGCACACATATTTTTCAGCACTAAGTGTGTTCTCACAAAAATATAGACCGAATTATGTGAGCTGCAGACAGTTGTGTAGACACTGGTTAGCCGGCAATGTCTGTCGCTCACTGATCACCATTGGCTCATGTGCTTGTACAAATACATATTTTTTTGATTCAACATTTTCGGCTTCTGCACAAGTGGGAATTTTAAGGGAATTACAGACGTGTTTACCCTGTAATGACGAAAATATCAAAAAATTTTTGTTTATTGCCCTGTTTTTATTTAAGATACACATTTTTAATGCCCTCAAGGGAATGCGACAGTTCAACAACTTTTTGCTTCGCGTTTAAGCGACACTGCCATGGTTCATAAATGTGCGCAAAATGATTGCAAGATGTATATATATATAATACACAACTACATCGAAATGCAAATATCACAGTTTGATTTCAAGAGTTCAGCTTGAAATCAAGAGTATGTTTCATCTTCTTTCATCCTTCTCTGACGTCCTTAACGTAAACTTCTGATCCGCTTTGGTCTTGCGTTTCGTTAAAATCTAAATACTCTACTTGGTTTGTATGCATAGGCATCTCATACACATCGTTAGTTGAGGTGTTTTGATAGAGAGCATGCGCTCCTCCGTTTCCTGTCGTTGATGAGGAGGTTGTGGATACATATTGGGTCATTGTAGTTGGAGTACGACTCAGAGGAGCTGAGGCCGGAGGCGGGCTAAGTGAGGTTGCCTTAGGTTCTGCGAAAACATAAAATTCAATACTGACACCACACTACCTAAGCCAGATCCAAGTTATTTTGCCAAGTTTCCCATTCCTCTGTGTATAGGTCAGAACGGCGGAAGTGGTGTTTTTTGTTCCAAGCCACGAAGCGGACATACCCACTGACAGTGTATTCAAAACACTCTGACTCACCGCTAATCTGTCGTTGCGCCAAAGTTGGCGGCGCGATGTCGGATACGGGGACTTTATCATTCTGCCCATTGTGCTGTGACACGACCTGCAAGTTGCTGAGGTGAGACTGTACGGAGATGGATCGTTCTGGAAGTCCCGGTGCTGGTAGCTGCAGCGTCCCCGTGTGGCTAGTTGAGTTAGACATTGGATCATACGACGCCGTCGCATATTCGTTGATGACAAGTTTGTCGCCTTTGATGAATTTCTTTCTCCTGTGTTTATAAAATGCCCACATTTTTATGCACATTTCCAATTTGGCATTAAAACGGTGTTATCAAGGTTTAAAACTAATGTAGGTATTGCAAGTAAATAGACTTTATTATTGTCACTTTTGATACTTTTATCTGGAAGTCCCAATTGTTATTCAGCTTGTTATTCACCAACCACCTAGAGCGGTTTTCTCACTCAATCCAGGTGCTGGGCAAGCAATGACGCTTTTCCTGCTATACAACAAATACTCACATGATAACGTAGATGAGTACGGCGAGCATCACAAACGTGATGGCAAATAGAACACCCAATACGGCTGGGGCCGGATCTTACAAAAAAGCAATAATTCATTACATTAAGTTTAATTTTTTGTCCTCAAATCAACACGCAAATCATTGAAGTCACAAAAGGATATATTTTGTCTGATATAACTACCACAACGTTTACTTCAAAGCAATTTGTTCTCTAGGCTGAAAAAAATGCAGTGAGTATAGGTTTTCGGCGGTACCGTGAGCTTTGGTCTTTGGACACTCCAAAAAAGCGTAGGAGAACAAATATTGTCCTTTTTCTTGGCTTTTGATGGAAATCTTCGGGGGCCATGACGTCGCTATTTTAGGGTAAGTGTCGTTGCAAACTTCGGCCAGTAGATCAAAGCAACCGTGCTGGTTCGATTTTTCTTTCACGAAACCGTAGCATAGCGGCGATGGTGTGTACGATGTGTAAGATCGTATGTTGGTTTTGGGCGTAACTTTACCTTGGGGGAAAGCATGAGGGTTAATTTATTTCTTGACGAAACATGATTGTTTAGAATTTCACTGATGGTGTGCAATTGAAAAGGCAAACTTCATTGTTCAGCGAAGGTGAGGTTGCATGGGTACATTCCAAAAAATCTTTGCCAGGTTTAATTAGTGCTGTAGCAATCGTTTTTGTTTGTAAAACTATCCATCAAACATTAATTGATACCATGAACACATATGATGAGAATTGCTTTCAATATAATGGAAGTGACTTACTCAATATCGAATCGAATTACTTTCTTTAACAAAGTCCTACCATCTGGAAGCACTATTGAGTCCACATCCTTATAAAGCCTCAAGACCACCATGCGGACAATAAAGATGGGGTTTTTCGTTGACAGCGGTTGCGTGAAAGTCCAACTGCAGTTTATGGCTGTTGGCGTAGTTCCCACGATCGGTGCAAGTGCAAGTACTTCACCGAATGGCCCGTATGTCGTTGTCCTATCACAGCCCGACGATGCCGAACACGACACAATGTAAACTGAAAAAAATGCGCAAAAACTCTGTGAAGTACGAGTTACTGAAAATGTTGAATATTGCCGGTGCGTATTGAGTTGCCGATGAGTATGTTATTATCTCTATACGAAAACGTTTTAAGCATCAACTTTCATGGGTACGCGTATAGTATTGATGTCACAAGAGAAGGGCCGCAATTTAGTTTGAAAGTGAAAGTTCAGTTCCAAAGCAGAAGGATCACTTCAAAATGTTTTTTTATTATGCACCGTCTCACACGTAGTATTTATGTCACTCTACATCCGCATCATACGTTTGCTGTGTTATTAAACAAAACTACCAGCTCACTTGGCCCAACTAATTTACGCTGCAAACAGAAACACTTTACCTTGCATAAAAAACAAAACCATTCCGCAATAAACTTGCAGCTTTTCGATGGACATCTTTGTCAAGAGCAACATTTCTACTTATCAATTCCCAATGCGGTGTTCTTAACTTTTATATTGTGGTATTTTCCTCACATATATATATGTATATTCTCTCGGCTTAATACCCGTCCCTGACGACTATTTTTGCACACGAAGATAAAAGGAGAGCTGACTTCCCTCATTCGAAAGTAATTCATCTTCTCCGTGCGCGCACGTCCGACTTCCGAACCCGAGCAACATCGTACCGTGTTGGCACTTGGTTTTGGTAAAAACTTCCGGCGATCGCACGCTTCTTGCCGTCTGTATGCTGGTCTATGGTTACAAACAATACCATGCGAGAGACAGGGGTCAAATTCTGGTTTGAATGCAGCAACCACTTTATAATGGAGTAAACTCGATGACATATAATTGTCAGACCGCTGGGCACAAATTGTCAGACCGCCTCTATGCTGAATGTTTCGTAACTGTGAACATTGTGCCGAATGCTTATCTAGTATATAGACTATATAGTTTGATTGATATACTGCTGTTTTGCGCGTTTTCGCTGGATGCAAGGGGCTGTAACTCCAGCCTTGTGTACGTGACATATTAGTGTTCCCCTACGCACCCAAGGATCTTTGTCGGTCCGATTTTGACGCCTGGTGGCGTGCGGGGAAGCATCATAGACCACTTCCGCCACTTTTTTTTATTTGTTGCTGACCTACCAATGTCGTAAAAGTGCGAAGTCATTAAGTGAAGGTCAACTTGTGTCGAACTGCACGTAATGTGCAGTTATACGTCACAAGGTTATACGTCATAGGGTCAATCGCAACCAAACTGAAAATATGGTGGAGTAATATCGACCTATTAACTTGTTGCCAAAAAAAATGGCAACAGACACTGAACAATGCTTTAAACAGATACTGAAAAACTAACAAAAGTTGCACAAAACCCTTGGTTTAAAAATCGAACATTTTTTTGCGCAAAATGTATTTCTATGAATAATGAGGCAAAAATCGTTTCAAGTTTCATTCACCATAAACGCAGTCAAACTTGACTTAAACCAACTTCGAACCTAGCGTAGAGCAGGATTAGATTTTTGGTGCATCAATCCAGGATTAAAATATAATCCCGGATAGAGAATACGACAATCTGGAATAATTCCACGTTTAGCGGTGGATTAGCTTGATTAAGGATTGAGGTGTTGTATTATTCAATAAATGCATGATCCATGAGGAATGACTTCCGTATGGTGGGAACGTCCATCTGAGTAGTCGGTTACTAAATGTCAAGCTCGACATGACCCGTAGTAACCCAACGAGATATGAATATACCATCCTCCGCCGACAATGTTGATGTAACATATCCGTCTCCCATCATGCGATATGCTGTAACGAGAAGCCTGGCGGCATATTGATATATGCTGATGATAGCTGTACACGTTTCATTGCTTGCTTCCGTAGGTGTCTGCGGCTTTATGATCAGTGAATAATAATAGCTCATGTCGATTTGAGTTCCCAATTTATTTTGGTATAAATTTGAGAGACATACTTACAAAATGTTGAGCTAAAACAATGAAAAGCTTATCTGAGAACTTTGAAATCACGCAAAATGATATAAATTACTCACATATGTATATGAGATATACGCAATGTAGTATTCCAAATCTTGAACATTTTGACACTAATCCATCTCGGACAATTCGGGGTAAATCCTGGTATTTTGCAAGCGTGTCAACCACTTGTTTGGCTGTGCTCAATCAAATGAAGTATTAATGTTCTAAAACAGCTTTTTTGATCGCCACTTCTTACTACTAACGTATTTAAAATTTTCGCAAACTTTCGTGTGTTTAGATTACGACTGAAGTATTTCAAGGGTTATGGTGACCCAGCATACGTGTCTGTGAGCGTAATTTGCGTGGTAGTACGGATGCACGTCTTGTTGTATTTTGTGTAACTTTGGCATTCTCTTTACGACTCATACATTTGGTCATGCGAATTTTGTTTACCTTTCCACGTTTTTTTTTTGTTTTAATTACCACTGTATGTGAAAGCGTCATGGTAACTTATAAAACTTGGATCTTTTTCTGGAATATGTTTTCATATGCAAGCACGGCCTTCTATCCACTATACAAAACACTCCAGCATTCCCTGGCAATAAGAAATATAAATTGAACAAAGAACGACCATGCGAAACTTCGATACTTAACAAAACAGGATACATTACAGTCGATGAAACATATTTGTGAAGAGAAATTTGACAAGAAAAAAGGGCAATTTACTCGCTTACTTGCAATCAATTTGGATCGAAAATTTTGCTTCCGTCTTATTCAAAAGAAGCAGATTGTCTACGAGGCATTGTGTTCAAGTAGTGATAAACAGTAATTGTCATGTGTATGTTTCAGCAACAGCGAGAACAATCGTCTTAGCAACAGTACGGCACAGTCTCACAGTAAAGTCATGTGGCACGGTTTTGCCGCGCTGCCACATGTCACACAGAGGTTATTGCAAAATATACTCAATATAAATTCTCTGTCGCCACGTAGCGGACGTAAAGCCACGCTCTCTCTTACGTTTCGGCGAAATTGCTACCTCTGCTACCGAATCCTGAGTCGCTGGTGACGTACCGAACTTTATCCGGAGTCGATTCGTCGACCATCATCGGCGCCGCATTGTCATCTGTCGGCGCTGCAGCCTATTGAATACAGTAGACTTGCGTAACATAATAAACACGCAGGCAAGTGATCCTGCAACTGAGAATTGAAAATGTCAACTTACAACTTGTATTTTCTCGTGGTTTTCATTCAATTTCGTCTTTCCATTGGAAAGGGAATGTTTATCAACCATTGGAATCCCCGTTTCCTTGTCCGTGGCGATGTCTTTCGCTTTCTCTCCAGTCTGGCGACGTTTTCTGTTAAAATGAGTTTACGAGTGTCGATGACGATAAAATTTTACAGTGAAAGTAATTAAACCGCTACAATTCAAACGTTGTCATGTAATGTTTCACAAAAAACAGACCAGTGGACAATACCTTAAATAAAAATAAACTGCTGTTACGACTACCGCCAGCACAATCAGCACCATCAAAGAAATTAGCATTGGTATTGTTTTGCTGCTTGCTGTATTGGTTAAAGCAGTTTGCGTTGTTTGGTCTGTAAAAAAAATACGTTGGGTTTAGATACAGTTGGCAGCAAATTATTTGTAACATACACCGCTCGGATACAGCGTATATTACACAAAAATTACCGTTTGCCTGCTTTCCTTGTATCTTCTGATCATAGGCTGTTGACTGTATAACATCGGTTGAAATTGAAGCGGATTTCTGCTGCTTCGCGACATCTGCAAAATCGTAATATGAGTGTTTTGGATTTGTATTCAATTTTGAGACACACGAAAAAACCAGTGACTTGTGAAGCGCACCTAAAGCTGTAGTTTCTTTGTACTGGGTTCCAATCGACGTGCTAATATTCGGCTGTAGTGTGATGTGCTGACCTTCTTGTTTAGACGTCATAGACTGCGGTGTAGCCGTGGTAGTACCAGCGGTAACGGTATTTCCTCTCTCCGTCGCTATCACGACGTTGTCTACTGACCCAATAGTGATGGAATCAGATGTGGTTGAAATTGGGGTTTTCGTTGTCGGGTTTTGTTTTGTAATGGTGGAGATTGTGGTGCTTTCTCCAGTTGTCGTTATGGGCGAAGTTGTCTCCGAAATAGTCGGCCCAGCAGCTGTAGTAACTTTCAAAATTTTAGGACTTCTTGAAGTGGATTTTGTAGTTGTAGTGCGCAACGTGGTGGTGGTGGCGGTGGTGGTGATGGCGGCTGTCGTCGGTTTAGGTGTTGTTGTGTAAATTTTTGTCCCATTCGCTGGACATTCGCCACATTTTCCATATTCTTTCCCACTGGTGTAATTACTCACGATGGGACACCAGTAGTAGCTTCTGAGGTAATTTGTATAATGAATACAACTTGTGTGGTTATGTCCGTGTTCGTCTACGTACGGCCAAACGCACTGCTGGCCATCAACGGTACATTCTGCGCAGGGAAAAAAAAACATTTTTGATTTTTCGATAAAAGTAGGTGACAGTTTTGTAAGGCACACACCCTACCTGTTTTGGGGGGAGGACATGCATCCAAGCAGTAACTATAGTCCACATTTTCAGTGCTCGACGTAACTTCTGACTTAATTCCACACCATTTGCCACGAAAACTAGCAATACACCTGTTATATTGCTTGCCCTTGTATGTAAATGGAAAGACGCAGTCGATTCCACTTCTGGTACATGTTCCTTGAAATGTAAAGAATTCATAGTTTAACTATTCACACATACACAACGGGCCTACGGCAACAAGATTAGATCATCACACAGCAATCTTAATGTAAAAACCCACGAGGCTTTACGGAGGTCGTTGCTAAAGGAGACTGCATAATTCATGGATGAGAACACCATCGTACGATTTCTAGTGACGCAACCAAGCATCCAGTGTAATCAAAGGCTGACTTACTGTTTGCACTTTCCACATTTCCTTCGCACACGGCAAAAACCGCAACAATTACTAAAGATGTTGAGAACATTGCTGTCAATTCAATACCAACAGAATATCAAAAATGAACAATTATAACCCTAACCTTGTAAAAAAACATGAACCTTATTAACAATGTGAATTGTTGCGTGACTATTACCTCACACCACGCAAAAGTTACTATAGATCGTAAAAATCTCACTTCTACAGGCTATTGTGTATGTCCCAGTCGTTGACTTTTTGTCCTTGGGACAACGGCTGGCTCTACCATACCCCGTAAACATTTAGGCTTATGAATCACACAAGCATATGGGAATTGAGGAAGTTGGTCTACCGAGCAACGTGTTTTACGCATACCCTTCCTTGTATCTTGCCAAACCTTGTAAAAACTACGGCAAATGGACCATTGTTTTCTAAACTTAACTTGTAATATATGCTTGTATGTATGTAAGCTGTCATTGTGATTCCATATTGGTTATAACCTAAAGTTAATGCAGCTACCGGAGTGATTTTTGTGTTGACAACCTAACTAAAAAAAGGAATCCTGTCTGTAGCTTCATTTCTGTAACACTTCTGACCTGGTAATTCAGAAAAAATAGTTGTACTGTTACAACCGCTCACACAACTGCCAGTTGTTTGAATAGCGCCAACAGAGCAACGCGGATACTACAGGGCGGCACTTCGTTTCAACGTGGTGCGAGCGCTCAAATGTCAGGTTACTATGGGTCACAATTGTGCCGGTGGTATTGCAGGTCAATCGGATCAAGCTACCACGATTGTTGGAACTATTCTTCCTTTTCCTACACGCCGCGTTGATTTACATAGCTTGCTTGAGACATACAAACTGGCCAATGGGTACTTTCTACAAGGTTAACTGCTACTGCAGAAATTCAGCCTTTGCGCTTAAATGGATCATTCTTTAATCTTTTCGCTGTTGCCATTGAATTATACAACAGCAAATCAATACAAAAAGCAGGCGTTTTTGAAAGAGATGATCGATAACTTACACACACATACATACAAAATGGATTTGAATATACAGCATTTGCATGAACCGTACGATGCGTTTCATTGTACAATGATAAACTGGCGAGTTTTGGAAGAATCCGACACAGCAGTGATTCGGAAATAACGGATTGCAACCCAGGATATCACGTTCATTCATACTTATACATGTAGATAAACATAACCACTGGAACGTGGTGTTGTTTGGCAGCATTCGGTATCGCATATACACAATGGCTCATTGTCAATGACTAGTGACTGCTGGCCTTTTGTAGAAATACAACATGGAAACATTTGTGTTCTAGCACCGTATCGCTCATTATTAGAATGTCGGCCCAGTCCCAGAATTAGTGTTTTGGAACAAAATCAGCAATCAAGTTTTTCAAACGGCTTGCATGGCCTCGTCGACACCAGAGTCTGGCGCCGAAGCATCGCTGCCTTCTTCACGTTTCGCTTCAGTGCTTTGAGCAACGGCTGCGGTCTGGAAACAAGGAAGTCGCCGCAGGCAATTGTGATATTGTTCCAACTAACCGTTTTAAGCAAAAAAATAATTTTAACAAAACAACGTGTCTGTTGAATCTCGGCACGACTCGTCAGTAAAACTTGAGTTTCTGTAACATCTTCTACAATGTTAAGAGGTTATCTCTGTTACTGTTTAACTCGAGTTGCTGTTTAACTCTGAATGGAAGTTAAAAAATAACGCTTTTTGTGTGGTATCGAACTTACTGTTTGCTGCATTAGTGGCAAGGCTGTTTCGGCATTTATTTCCCGGTCAGAGTCTCCTTTGCACCCGCCACACCTGCTGCAAAAATTACAAAAACTTTCTCTGACATTCATTGACATGCAACGAGTGGAGGTGAGCACTTTGTCAAACTACATATATACTTACGACGTTACTGGCTCACCTCTTGCAACAACAGAAGACCACAAAAAATAAAAGCACAGCGACTCCCGCCGACATGGCCACAATTATCCAAAGCAGACTGCTTTCAATAGGTGGCGCAGTTGAGTCCGTTGTCGGTGTCTCCATGTCGGCGTCACGATGAACATCAGAATCTGCCCAGTCTAGACCAACGTTACAAGCTGCATTAATGTTTAGATCATAATGTAGCAACATAGTTGTTGTCGATGACTAAATGAGGTATAATAAGATTCCCAAAGTGTATGTAACAGCCTTTTATAAAGAATATAGATTTGTGTCCAATATATTATTTCATGCCCTGCTAGACTACAAATAAAATGAATTGTGGTCATTTTCGGTATTATCAGGTCGGACTAAACCTTTAAAAAAGTTATTTCACATTCTTACCACTATTTTTTGTTCCATCGCGTGTTGCAACATGACTCGAATCTTTTGTTGAGAAGGCGTGGTAAATTGGCGTTGAACCAGTCTGATCGTCGAAGCTCAATCGTTCATTGTCAGTCGTTTTACTGCGTGGGGAGTTTGTCGCAGAAGTTTGCTGCTCAGTTGGTGTCGTGCCAGCTATTGTTTCATGTTTATTTGACGGGGTTGTCGACAAGTTTTCTGTGGTAGTCTCCGCGGCTTTACTGCTTGGATCTAGTGGCTCGATCTGAGCCGAAGTGTGAATAGCTTCTACAGCCGTCGTGTATTCTCCTGCCGTTCTCATTGCGTTAGCGATAGTTGATACAAATCGACTTGCGTATTCTGTTGTCGTAGAAACGTAATCCGGGTCGTGCCAGGGCCACACTGACGAATACAGCACCGGGCCACCTTCAGGGCACGTGTCCGCGCATTTGCCATTCTCGCGGCCACCTTTAAAGTTTTCGACGATGGGACACCAGTAGTAGCTGTTCAGAAACGAACTGTAGTATATGCAGCTCGTGTGGTTTAAACCATTATCATCGACGTATGGCCACATGCACTGAAACCCCTCAACGGTACATCCTGTGGCAATGAAAATATTAGAAGAACGAATTTGAGCCTTTTCCATATAAACACAACTTGCACAATGTTCCTACGCATCTTTACAAGAAAAATGTGCAAGAAAGGCGAAATGCAAGCAGAGCGGGCTTACTTGATTTTGGGCATTCTATACAATAACTGTAGTCCACGTTTTTTGTTGCCTCGGTTATTTCTCGTTTTATCCCGCACCAGGCCCCAGCAAAACTTCCAATACAGGTGTTATATTGCCTTCCTTTGTAGAGAAAGGGAAACACGCAGTCCACCCCGCTTTTGGTGCAGGTTCCTGCCGACAAAAATAAACTGGATGTTTAAACCAGTAATATGCACTCAACTAATGCAAACTTACGTACGTTCGGAAGCTAATACAGCTCTCCACGAACACGCCACAAGCAAAGGAAAGTAAAACGACCAGTTACCCATGTTTACCACTAGCCTACATAACCTGAATATATAAAAACCAGTACCACCTTCTTGTACATGTGATTTACGATATGAATATCAAATTATTATATACGGTTAAAGTTACGGATCAAGTCGTTTTTCTTTTACCTTTCTGGAACAGCCTTAAATAACACCACAGAAATACTCTGTCCATACTCTCACTTGATTTAGTTTTCAGTTTCTACGCGTTTTGATACACGAGGTTGCAACTGCTGAAATTCTCGCCTAGTAACTCTTCTTTACATCTTGAAATTCAAGTCAATCCTCTAGACCCGAGTAACATCAACATTTGTCGACTATTTGCCCGACCAAGCATTCGCTTATTACAAGAAATCGTGTAGCTGCGTTCGGCGGACTTGCTTGTAAAATTGCTTATCTTTAAAGCGATAAGGAAACACTTCCAGTGATCATAAGAGCTCTGGTCTCACGGTTTTGGACCGCTTCCATTTACAGACGTTCTTGGTAGACCCACCTCAAATACAAACTGATTATTTTGAATTCTGGAGACCGACAGATTTTACCCAAAAAAGATTTTTTATACGTAATTTGTAAAACTATACAAAACACGGTAGAACTTTGAATTGTTTGGTGCTGTCATTTGCCCAAATCCTCCACGACCGTATCAAAATGAAACATGTGACTACCTTTAAGTATAGTTTTAAAGTTTGCCGAACATAATTAGACTTTTGTATCCGACGTTATGTACTGTTTGCATAGTTTCAGTATCTGTACAAAACCTCAACATAATTCGCTACATATGTCTTTCGATCAAAACAAACTAGTTTCGCTGTAACGCCATCCTTACAGTCCAATGTTCGATCATGTAATTACAATGCGCACAAGGAACTTATTTCATCCGTCCTTCGTGACCTTCCATGTCGTCGTAAAGGTATTTGGCATTTGATGGCCTTCCTTACCAATAGGCCAAGATACTTTACCTCCGTTGCAGCCATTGTGTGAAGCGCTTATGTTTGTCAACACAGTAAAGTCGTTCGTTTCTATGATGACCACCTGTCATCAGAGTTGTCGCTCCAGATCTTGCAATATTGTAATTCGCACTGTGAAGGAATTGTCATAAAGGCGTTGCATGGAATGATATTACCGCTACAACATGGATCGCAAAACGGTTTCTCAGTTCATATCATGCAACAGTCTTATTCAACAAGGCGCACAACAAAGTTTTCCACAATTGCTTTGATCCTTCGAGTAGTTACAATAACCGGAAATTGGTTTGGAAATGACTGGAATTTCCACGAAATTTTGTTCGGTCTCCTGACCACAAAACAATCGCGTTGGGCGGTTACAATTTCTCATTCTGTGTTTCTGTGCTGAGAACAAGCATGCAGTACATTTCCATTACCATGTTATAGGCTATACGTTACTATAATTTGTTAGAAACATAAAGTTAGAGGCTTCTAGCTTCAAAATACAAACCAATTCCAGAAATTTGCGGTCGCAGAGAAAAATACTATGCCTGACCGAGAGCCAGATTCTTGTACTGTTAACGAGCAAGTTTGACTGTCAAAATATGTTTTCTATATTGGTTTATGTTACAACTTGTAATCTTAAATATAAATTTTGTCGCACAATCTATCAAGTGGCACTGCAAAGCAATAGTAGTATTGGGCAGCAGTAAACCTATGCACGCGCCCGCTGCTCGATCGATAATAGTTTGTTACTGTAATGGTTGTCGCAGAATTTTAGCATAAACTTCGTTGTGTGCACTGCTCGTTTTTCGACTGTTTATACCTCCAGGAAAACTGGGCGAACTTTTCTTTCAGTTATTTTGAATGTTATACCAGTTTTCGAGTTTCAAAACCAGCCCGAAGTTAACTTGCCTTCCTGTCTAACATTTTCCGCATTGTTGTTCGTGGTTTGCTTGCAACTTCAGACGAAAACATTGTTGCTATATTTGGGTTCGTCAGTTGCATGTGAAACCCTCTTGTGTTCCTCACACGCAATTACGTTGCACTGCGTTGCTGTTATAGAGTTAAAAAGTGTAGCTTTCGGCAGCCACGTTACAGCTTTGAATATGGAAATTCAAAGTTTTGAGTGGATGTCATTTCTCTTTTTATGTTCCAGTATTAGCGAAATACATTCAAATTCAGTCCACAATATACAGCATATGTATGTATACGTATATATATATACATATGATGATTTAAGTTGAATTAGTTTGAACTTCCATTATGGTTGATTGTACAACATCAGTAGTGCCAATATCTTAAAAATAAGTCATAATGATTAATTGGCGTAATATGGTATCAGTAGCATGGGCAGCAGTAGAATTTGTTGACTGCGGTGTATCCAATGGTCGACCGAGTTGGTTGTGGCTGTAATACGGTTTGTAGGACTTATTGGGGCCACAATTTTCCAATGGTGTTGCGCTGCTGTTGTTGAATTCAAAGAGCTTTGAACAGTGCTTAATGTAAGGTTACTTCTTGTGGTCGATTTTGTAGTTTTAGTGCGTAATGTGGATATTGTGGTGCTTTCTCCAGTTGCCGTTATGGGCGAAGTTGTCTCCGAAATAGTCGGCCCAGCAGCTGTAGTAACTTTCAAAATTTTAGGACTTCTTGAAGTGGATTTTGTAGTTGTAGTGCGCAACGTGGTGGTGGTGGCGGTGGTGGTGATGGCGGCTGTCGTCGGTTTAGGTGTTGTTGTGTAAATTTTTGGCCCATCCGCTGGACATTCGCCACATTTTCCATGTTCTTTGACATTGATGTAATTACTCACGATAGGACACCAGTAGAAGCTACCGAAGACAGTTTTATAATAAACACAACTTGTGTGGTTATGTCCGTGTTCGTCTACGTACGGCCAAACGCACTGGTAGCCATCAACGGTACATTCTGTGTTAAAAAAAGTATTTTTGATTTTTCGATAAAAGTAGGTGACAGTTTTGTAAGGCACACACCCTACCTGTTTTGGGGGGAGGACATTCATCCAAGCAGTAACTATAGTCCACATTTTCAGTGCTCGACGTAATTTCTGACTTAATTCCACACCATTTGCCACGAAAACCATCAATACACCTGTTATATTGCTTGCCCTTGTACGTAAATGGGAAGACGCAGTCGATTCCACTTCTGGTACATGTTCCTTGAAATAACAATAAATCACATTTTTGGGGGGTTTTCTTCTTGGTACATGGGTCGGGCACTTGACCAGTGCTGCAAATCACGCCCATGGTTTTACATTTACAGATCGTGGGTAGGTTGACACCAAGCGATTATATTGCCCATTTCTATCAGTATGTGAATAAATTTCGTACTAACGTAGATGATTTTGCGTTCTTTCTTGCAGTACTTTATAACCTTTATGACCAGTTGTACAGAAGAAAGAAAGCTTTACTTTGTTAGTCAGTTGTTTTGCTACTCATTACGACGCAATTATACTAGAACAAAAGATATTGAAAACTTTACTTACTTTGCTGTGGTACCAAACTTGACTCAGAGATTGTCAAGAACATGCAAAGTAACAAACAAAACGGCAACATTCTTCTCAATCCTCGAATTCTTCGGAAAATATAGTTTGAAAGTACTTGCTATAATACACAGCGATAGTATTTTTTGCCTTGTGGTTGTTGCCTTTCGATGTTCACCACAGCAAATTTCGCTAGACTACGACTAGGACTTTCCTAAAGCGACTGATTGCTATATGGGCTGTTCGTGCTACTTCAGGCAAACAGTTATTGTGACTTGAATTGAATTTTGTATTTGTATGTGAAGCCCTTGGGAATCTCCATCCGGAATTACGTGGCAATGTATTGCTGTTTTTCCAAATAAACTGGGGATTTTACCAGCTCCGACTTGTTTAGTTATAGTCAAAGTTGCCTTGCAGGAGAACATACCAACGGAAACATTTAAAAGCCAATCGCTTGAAACCAATTGGGTAGTATCTGTTTCCAAACCAACATACATTTACACAGCAGAGTTCATTCTGAATAAAAGCGACACATTGTAAAAAAAAGCCTTTTCCTCATTTGCACTACACATACAGGTTGATGAAATTCGTTTGACGTTCTTGATAGTATAAAGCCTTAATAATGTCACGTTTATATGGCGTGTTTTTCTATGAAACATACAATGGTACAAATAGTAGTGAGACTGGATTACTTCAAAATATTGGGCAAGTACAAATTAAACTCACAAAACATTAACTGAACGCAGTATAATAGAACATGCATGTAGAAGGCGATCGATTGCAATTACAACGAATGACTCGTAACTTGATACTTTTTCAAATTAGATGCGGCTCGTTTTCGGATTGGCAGCAACTGGAAAAATAGAAATTATAAACATACACTTGGTGTCGCTGAAAAACCTTTCAACGATAAACATACCTTCCTCTGTAATGCCAAGTAACAGCTGCAGCTCCAACCAGAAGTATGGCTCCGCAAGCGACAATGACGACGACTATAATATTATTGCCCTGTGTAGGACTGGTGGTTGCTTGAACATTACGAATTCCCTGTAAATGGTTGTAAATATTCTGTGTTTGGGGAACGAGTAATACAAAAACACAATTCGTAAAAATTTGTAATTTATTCTTAAAGCTTCAATGTAATTATTTTATGTTTACATGTGGCATGTGTGGGTAACTTATATTGAAAATTATCACTTTGCCACAATCGTCGCCTTACAATGGCCATCCTCCACTGGTTCGGACCAGATCACAAAATCTCAAAAAAAATTAATCACGTGACTTGCCTGAGTTGTAGCTGACATATTGTCGTCACGTGATTCTTTTACGTCATCAGGGATGTTTGTGACAATGTCCTGATTGTAATTATGTTGGGTGTCGTTGAGTGATGTCTCTTCTGTTCCCGTAATCGCGTTGTCTTCTGACGATTTCCAATCCGCGCCGCTTGGTGTCGCTGTCTGCTTCACACATTAAGAGCCTCTGATTTGTAATTTTGTAAAGCAGTCAATTTGACAATGGCAGATTTGCAAAGCTAAATCAAAATGATTGCTACCCCACTTGTAGATGCTGGAATATAACTAGCCCAAACACAAAACCCACAAGCACGACTTGCCTGCATCGACATTGTCAGATTGCCATCACGTGACCCTTTTACAACGTCAGCAATACTTGTTCCAGCGTTCTGATTGGTATTATGTTGGGTGTGGTTAAGAGACTTACTTTCTGTTTCCATAATCGTGTCGACAGCTGCACTGCGAGGTGTCGTTACTTGTTTTGCAAGCAGAAAATTTATGATTGACTTGCTGGCAGGATACACTATTTCCGCCTGTTTTCCAGACTTACGATGTGTGAAATAATATAGATACAGTTTTTTGGTCGTAAGCATAGGGAAAAAAATGATCTGTAAAGTTTTTCCCAAGCTTAAGACCGAACAAACTGTGCTAATGTGTGGATGTCCAAGGTTGAATGTCCTTACACCTCATTGGTTGATTTTTACGATCGCAGCTTTTTGAAAGTTACATCGAAACAGTTTCAGTCATCATTGCACACGTCCTGTCTGCATGTAGTCTGACGACACCCGAATAGCTTTGACGAATGGAGACTGGAAATTTGCCGAAGCGAAACTTTAGTTTTACAAATTACTATTTATTCCTTTGAAAGGGAAGTGTTAAGTATCGGCATGCATCAAGGCTGTTCGACTATAAGCGTGCTGATGAAAACCTTTGAAAATCAGTGGATCATGACCAAAATTAAAAAAGGGGTTAAACCTTTTATAGGTGTTTTAGCTCTAACAATCTTAGACTATCTTGAGGTACTTTTTGCAAAACCTATACATTTAAGGGTTTTGGATTGTATAATATGGACAAACCTCTTCTTTCTCCACATTATGAACGAAAGGCTTTGTTATTTTACCTGCATTGTAGCTTCATTTCTGGTATTTGCTCCTTGTGACTTAACTTCGAAGTGCGTGGTCGAGTCGTAACGTTTCTGTACGACGTCCATTGTTGTTGGTTCGCCCGAGAAATCGACTTGTATCGTTTCGTATCCAACACAGTTTTGTACGCCGAACGATAAACACTGATGTAGAACCAAAATCACGAGGTTGACACAGACCACCTTCATTATCACACTATGTTTCGCTTTTTTATAAACCTGTTAAACAAAGAGGTGTTCTTGGAATGGGTATTTTGTCGCATTGCTTCTGTTGCTTCATAAGCTAACCTAACTTTTTTTAATTAACCTGTTTTCATCTGCGAATAAAGTAAGTTGCGGTTTCAAAACTTAAATTAACTTACAGACAATCTCACTATTGGTACGATCTATTCATGATCGCATGACAAAGGCTCGCAGGCGAACCATTTTGCTTTGCCAACCCCCGTACTGCTTAATCATGACTTCCCTGGCGCCTGATTTCCGCTTTAAGCAAACCGCGGGAAGAGTCATATTACCCGTTTTGGAGGTTCGTCGCTGAGCGATTCAACATTGAGTGTTTCGAAAAAATTGACGTTGCTGTATAAATATCGTCCGCTGGAAAGTTGAGGCTGTGTGATAACAGATAAAAAAAAGCAGTAAAATTAAAGAACAATAGTTGATAAATATTGTGTTGCTGTTGCTGCCACGCCATATTTTATTTCAATTAATCTGTTCCTTTGACACAATTAAACGTATACTTTTTTCACCGATGTGTCGCCTGCTAGATTTATTGAAATCATAAAGTCAGTTTAACAAATTTCAACAAAAAGCAGTTGCAAATGAGAGAAGGCCAAGTTTTTATGAACAAAACGAGCCAAGAGTGAGTGTGGGTGTGCAGGTTGTGTCTGGAAATGATACTGTGTAACGCACTCTTTAACTTCGAAATATTTTATTTCAGACGCAACGAAGTGAGATTGAACACCACCAAGAGGATTACCGGGCTCTCGCCTCACACTTGGAAGATCTACGTACAATGTGCGACCCAAGCGAAAGAAAGACACTAAACGCGAGGTTGAACACTTTTTAGTTGTGATAATTTGTTCTTGTGCGAATAAATTTCTCAGGTGTTATTTGAAAAGACACATGAGAAGTTTATCCTGATGTAATTGTTGCGTGATAACGAGGCAATAAAGTAACCGAATTGCCAGAAAAGCCTTTTAGTATTAATCCGAGGTCACATTTATCTGAACATTGTACATTTAAAATGCTCTCTGACAGAGATGCGTTCTAACTTGTGTGCTCTTAATCTTAATGTGTAAACTGCCAACAATGTCGACTACAGATTTTAATATTCTTATCCAACTCATATGCAATTTTATAAAGTACTTCTAATAATTTCTATTATAAAGCTAAAAAGTAATTAATGCGGTCGAAGGTAAAATTATCCTTCGTCTGTTCCAATTTCAGATACACAGAATGCACTAAATTCCTGGGTCGTGTGTGCGAGGTCGTATCTGCCAGAGAGGAAGCTCTCGACCGTCTTTCGTCGTTCCACTACACTGCGCAGAAGGTTGTCGTTGCGCTTGAGCGCCTCGAGGGTCACGTGAAAAGCAACGTGATTTCAACTGACGAGCTGATTCGTTGGCAAAAGGAATCTCACGAACTCGGAAAGAACATGAACGAATGCGCGAGGCAAGGAGCACATTAAGCTGCTATGTACATACGTTAAATGATGACCTTGGAACATGGATAATGTATCTTGATCCAAATTTAGCTCAACCTATACCTACAAGTACTTTAACTAACAATATTGTATTTTTCAAGGACTTGCTTAATAGCTTTATAGGGATATAGCCCTTTGTTAGGCATTGTTTACTTATCTGCGACAGCAAATTACTTTAGTTGGTGTATATAGTGAAGCAACAAACCTCTGATTTACGTCAGCAGATATTTTTCAATTTACTTTGTGTGCAAGTTGCTCTTTCAATGCGGGCTGAGCTGGCACTGTGCGTAATGCAAGGCAAAGAACATATAAATAGCCTTTTGTTTTGTAGAAATGGATCTGGTTTGGATCCAATACTGCAGCAAGCGCAACTAACCACACTCGACAGCGCTGCCACGCGGCGGCGCACTACAGTAAGAGGATACTTGAACAGATTGCAGGCGCGCTGTGAGAAATTGCAAGCAGAGATTTCAATAAAACAGGAACATTTCGATGAAGTGGATAGCATATGGCAAGGTTTCCTGGACAGGTAGGGGCCTTTTCCGGTCGGTTACACCTTATAATAGTTCTCACTTCACTTGCTGCAGTTGGCAGTAGGTGTATGTTTAGAATGCAATCGATATGGTTAAGTTAGTTAAATATATTTTAAACAAAACGCCAAAGCTCCTCACAGCTCCACAAATAGTAGCAACTGACTCAAAAGCACTAGCACACTGGGAAAAGGCAAAACCACTGGTGCATGACATTGTATGTTATTTCTTTAAGTGGAGGGGCACCACTTGGACATCATTGTTAAACAGATATAATAACTATGGCATAAATAATGATTGAACTGAATCCAGGAAAGAGAAACTCCTCAAAGCACTCGAGGATTTGGAGGAGAGAGCAGAGATTGATATTCTCATTGATGATATTGACAATGAGAAAATGCAGATGTACGTGAAAATCTACGAGAAACTCAAGGTATTTCCAACATTCCAAACAAACACCCCCATTTTGCAGCAACAATACGTTTTTGAGGATACAATTAATATTAGGCCGCTCTCATATTTAGTTGGTGGTGGGTGCTTAAATTTATCGTGGTCTATGTAGGAGGAGCTGGATCTAAAGAAATATGAACTTACTGGACTCCAGGGCAAAGGAAAGCAATTGGGAGAAACGGATCCAAGCCAAGACCATGTGGTTCAAGGTACTTTTGCACTCACGTTTCTTATCTGCCAGGTCTAAGATAATAATATATGTGGGATCTACAAGGCTAGTGTTTATAGAGTGAATTTATACGTTGGATGAATAAGTCAACTACGTTTTAACTCGGACATTTGTAACATTTCAAACTTTGCAGAGCATTTGAAACTTGTCGAAATGACTTGGGAGGACACGAAAGATCTGATCGTTGATAGAGAAGAACAGCTGAAAAAACTTGCCGTGATGCTTCGAGATTACGAACTCGTCCGTCAGACAGTTGAGCGCACCCTTAGCAACGCTGAGGTGTTGTCGTCTGCTGCGGAGGCTCCAAGACACTTTAACGCGGAGGAGGTGAAGAGACACGTCAACAAGTTGGAGGCGAGTTACTTTACAGTGTTTATTGACCTATTTTAAAGGTTTTTGAATTAAAACAGCAAGACTTGAGGAAAGTAAAAATGCATAAGCACACCCACATACTGAAAAAACGACTGAAGTATTTCTGGCCTTTCATTAATAATTTATGGCGCCAGACACATCAGCAATCTTCCATATCGAAAAACACTTGCCAGGGACGTTTATAGCTTGCCACATAACCCGGAGTAATTTATCCAGAGCCTGAAAAAGGAACTGGACGAAAAACAACCGGTCATGGACGATTTAACCATGAAAGGAAAACTGGCGGCTGCTGAAGCGAAGAAACAGCTCGTATCTGAAGCAACCACCATACACGCCCGGCTGGAAGAGTTGGTAGACAGGTGGGTATTCATTTAGGTACTAATAAAAATGAGAATAAGATGCTTTTGATCTACGCAATTAAATTACGGACAAAACTAGCTGACTTCATGCGGACCCTGTTTGTTTAAGTGTTTACAGATCTAAAAAAACGTAATGTGTTCTCTTGTTCTGACTATTGCAGTACAAGTGGTTTGGAAAAAAGTTTATATTTTTTCAGATACCTGGACGTGGGCGACAAAGTTGAAGAAAGTGTTGAGAGCTTGAAAGGCCAACTTGCTCTTTGGAAGGAACTTATTTCGGCCGAAGAGGAGCTCGATGACTGGGTGAACACTTCCATCAATGACCTGAACGCTTCAGTTTCCAGCCTGGAAGACAGCGTCGGTTTGCAAGGAAAAATCAAGGTGGTCCATGAAGAGATTGAAAAGTAAGTCATCGAAAGTACCAGAAGCAAAAAAACTTATTTACATTGGGACGAAATTCAGAATTGTATTATTAGTTAACCTCAACGAAAGTTCATTCACTTGCAAAGTTTGCATTTAATCAATGCTGTTCGGCTTAAGTTTTTCTTCTCAATATTGAGTCTATTATTCAGTTAAACTTACGAAAAAATAAGGGACATTATTGCAAACTTTGCCATTCTCACAGGAACAAATCAGTGTACGAAGAGCTGCAGAGAAAAATGAACGAAGTGCACGTGACCCGAAGACGCAGCTCAGTGGGTGAAATGGACGAGCTTGCCCAAGTTAATGAAAGCATGAAAGCAAAACTGGATAAGGCCACAAGCGTTTACCAACAGGTAAGAATTGGAATAAATACTATATCTCCACTTATCAGCCTGTGACTTCATTATACTGTTTTTGCGTAGGCCCAGACTCGGTTGGAGGACTTTACAACACAGAGGAAGATGCTGGTGGATTACGTGGAGGAGTTGTGTGAGTGGTTGGACCATAAAGAGCAGTCACTCAACTCTATGCTGCGGAATCCGAAACCCGAACATTTGAAGAAATGCAGGGTAAATAGATTTTTAGTTTAACTTTGTTAAATGTTTTTAAACACGAGTTAAATGTTTTTAAACAGTACAAGTATGTTTTGGGATCAAATTAGCTGCTTTCAGTCGACCTGAAAGTTATTCACCAAAGATATCAACGTCCGAGAACTGATTTACCACAATACTGACTGGGCTGATTTAAAAATACTTTTTTGTTATTTTTCCTTGTCTATAGTTACATTACATACACATAAGCTGACACTAAATTTTGAATGGTGCTGTGTGCTAAGCAGTTATTTATTTTAGCTATTCTGGATACCTTATTTATTGGCGTCATTACACTTTTCAGGAGATCAACTCTGAAATTTTGGGTCAACGAGACAACGTTGAATCGACCAAGGAACATTTCAACAGTTTGTGTAGGAAGTTTCAGACACCTGAATTGACATCGGTACAAGAAAAGGTTTCAAAACTTACCACAAAATACGAAGAGATCAGCAAGCTCCTTTCCAAAGGTATTTTTCACAAGTTTATTCGGTATACAGTATTAAGTATGTCCTTCGAAGTTTCCAAAATTTGAAACATAATTACAACTGTATGAATTGCAACACATAAAGAATGTCACATCATTTCGCAAACTAAAGTACAGCCACTGTTGCAGGTGCGTTTATTTCCCTTGACTACAAAATTATGGCAGTATGAGATATTACGTGTACTGAAAAATTTCGAAAAATGCGATGAAAATGCAAACCATAGCTTTACTGAATTTCTGACATTGTGTAGTAATGGACAATCTGGAGGGAAGACTGGACGATAATTTCAACGATGCAGTGAAAGATTTTTATGCTTGGTTCCGCTCCTCGAAAGAGGTGGTCGGCGCATGCGCAGACACGTCTGGTGATGTTCCCGCATTAGAAGAAAAACTAGAGGTAAAATTGTTGCAAATAAACTAACGTTCAAACTGTTTCTAGTTTTCTTTAAAAAATTAATTGTCAACTGAGCTATAGACAGTTGTGCGCACGCTGTTTCGACCTGTGAGGTATCATTAGTGCCTCTGGTAACTGTAGCGCTGGATTATCTTATTATGGGTTGAAAAAGTATTCTTCACAGTCTCCAGCTCAATGATTATTACGGATCTTATATGCTTGTGTATTAGTCTAATGTTGTTGTAATGAGACTTTAACTTATGACGTTCCACAAAATCTATGAATACAGTTTTGTAACAAGTTCATCGGTGTTTATTTAAACATAAAAATACACGCACACAGAAACTGCAAAATTTCGTGGCGAAAATCGAAGAAGGCGAGAACCGTGTGAACAAAGTTGTGACGAGTGGTGAGATTTGTTGCGACGCACAACTTTCCAGAGCAAGTTCAGATTCCGTGCAGCAACAAATGCAAAATGTTAAGGACGAATGGCATGACTTTCTGGCACAAGTACAGGTAACTTTAAACGCCTTTGCTGTAGCATTTATTTTTTTTAGTAGCAAATATTTTTTTCCAAAGTGTTAATTTTGTGTTTATGGTGTTTACTGAGGCGACAACATGATGTCTTTTTTAATCTACTCAAGCAAAACATTTCAAGCATAAATCAAACCTAACTACATAAGCCTTAAAAGTCTTGCCATTTCTGACCACCTATAAACGCCTACCAGGAGTACTAATTAAAGCGTGCAACTTTGGCAGGATCAACGGTCGAACCTTGAATCTTCACTTGCCGTGCTGAGGTCACTTGAGGACAATCGCAAGGAATTGGCCAGGTCACTGAAGGTCATCGAAAGATCTTTGCGCGATGAAGAGGAGCCCAAGGACGACCTCGACGCCAAAATTAAACAATTGGAAACTTTACAAGTAAAAATGTCGCATATGGTATTTCACGATAAGGAAAGTTGCTGTTCATAGCTCGACATCACCACCTAATGATCTTCCCGTCTACCGTTTATTTTTTCTATTTTATTTGAACAAGAGGTTTATTGCCTTTGTGATATAGAACTATTTCTAGAACTTTCATTTTTGTTATGTTTATGACCTGGTTAGCTTTGACAAGGTCTATTTAAAACGAATCGTTTTTTCACATAGGCTTTGAACAAGGAGTTATCGGGCAAAAGCAAGCAAGTGGAAAACCTCATGCAACAAGCTCATGATCTCGTTGAAGGCGACTCGTCACAAGGTGGCAGTGCACGAAAGGCACAACAATTAATCACAATGTACCACGGATTATGCCGTAAAGCAAAGGTTGGTACCAGATGCATGGAAAGAGTCAAAGTCTTTCGCCTGTTGCAATGACTGCGATTCGGTTTTTATCCTATGTATTCTTTCGTATCGCGAATGTAACACCCAACTTGGGTGATAGAAAGCGTCGGTGGCTCTTTTAATTAAATAACATTATTATGTAACCATTGCCCACATCTGAGCATGTAACGTGTATTGCAGGAGCGTTTGCGGGTTTGCGATCAAAGTGTAAATGATCAGCGGCAGTACGATGATGCACTTGCATCAACTAAGGCTTGGCTCCGATCGGCGACTACCAAACTCGATGCATGCGTTGAGGCGACTCAACAAGCTGTGGATCAACTTGAACTCGAGGCCAGGTAGTAACTCTTCCTCAAAACGTGCATTTGTTTTAAAAGGTTTTAAGTATTTGAAAACGCAATCGTTTGATGGCAGATTGCCTTATTTATGTGTTGCTAATGCCATAAAAACACAAAATTTTACAAAAAAAAAATTTAAAAAATAGATAAAAAATTTTAGTAAAAAAAAAATACAAAATATTTGCCACACCGATGTTCAGTGGTACGAAAAAACATTTGCTAATATTTATTTACGTTTGTGACGTAGACTGGTGGACGTGCAAAGCCTGCTGTCATCTCTACAGGAAGGAGAAGTTAAACTGAACGTTGCGCTTGGCAAAGGGGAGAGAGCGTCCCAATCATCAACCATTGATGGAAAGCACAAAATACATGAGTATGTTTTCTATTATAATACAGAAGTTACAACCTAACTTATAAAATACCCAGGATCTGTTGTTGGTAACCGGAATACTTGGTAATAGTTTTATTACGTTTGTTTTTAGCGACCTGACTGAACTTAAAAGTAGCTACGAAGATCTGAGCGACAAGTTAAGCGACAGAAAAGTCAAGCTTTCTCAAAGACTCGCCGATTGGCTGCAGTACACCCAGTCACGTGATGAACTCGTTACCTGGTTGGACGAAAACGACGCATTGTTCGCCGGTCGCCCCGCCCTTGCCGTTGACCTCAAGGACAAGGAGGCCCAGTTGGAAAAATACAGGTGGGTTATTCCAACAAAACCAGTATCCAATTTTGTTTCTCATCACATTTATTTACAGCAAAATCTTTAGAATTTAAATTCAATTGTTATGGCTCCTTTGCATATATTTAATATTGAAGTTTTTGAAAATTTGCAAAGCGGACGTTAGTTCGGCATATATTAAAATGCGGTTTATGATAAATGAGTTCTGTCCAGTGCACTATCTTATCGTGGTAAGTCACCAACCATAGTTTTCTGTGTAAAGGTTGATCGAAGAAGACGTTTCTTCCCACGAGGAAACGATCGATTCGTTGCGCAACAAAGCTATTCGTCTTAACAGGGAGGGAGACTTCAAGGTAAGAATCCAAGCAATACAAACTACTCACTTCACATACCCTAAAATGCCCCAAGTAGTCTGTGTGTGGATCTAAACCACAACTACAAACTACAACCTGGTGATCACTGTACCTTCAGTAATAGCAATACATAGTAAAAAGCATTCACCAAATAAATAGGACCAGTCCGGTAAATTTTTAGCAAGTGTTTTTTGAGTGTATTTATATTCCTAAAGTTTATGAGTACATGCATAGAAATTGAGTAAAGAATGCAACCGTGTCTGTTCAGGCCATTGAAGAACTTTACGAACAAGTGTGCGAAAAAGCACTGGAGCGTGTCGCGCAGCTGATTCGTTGCGTTGAAGAACACGCGAGTTACTACGAGGCGTCACGTGACTTTGTGGATTGGTGCAACTCGGCCAAAGAGGAACTCGACCGCTGGTCTGACGTCACTGGCACGGACAAGGACGCAATACAGAAAAAGTTGCAGAAAGTGCAGGTAGGGTATGGCTGAAAAATGTGGGAAATTGAACGATCTTTTTTTGTATCACGCGTATTGTTTTGACGCAACAAGTTATTTTATTATATATATTTGTATATTTTTGTCTGCAATTATATTTTTTGAACTTTTCAGAGCCTGAAAGCAACGAGAACATACGGAAGACAAAAACTAGACACAGCAATAGACATCGGTGATCACGTGATTGCGGATACCGCCGAATCGGGTCGCGATGTCATCAAAACGGAAATTGAAAGGTGGGACATGAGAATTTTGTTGAAAACGATTCATGTCTTACAAGCAATGATGAGCTGTAGACAGTACTGCATAAAGTTTCGACCTGTTGCAATATCTGACCGGTCGAAGCAGTGTGCATAATTGTATGCATGTCACTAATCATTATTGGCTCATTGTTTGAAGAGATTTGCAACAAGTTATAGTTGATACTACTATATCTTAGATTCTCCTTTGGATTGCTTGTTGTTCTTACATATTTGACTGTATGTAGTTTGTAATGATTTCTTTTTTGTTAAACACGTTTTTTCTCGTTTGCAGTTTAAAGGAAGAATGGAGATCATGGGACAGATCTCTGATCGAAACCGAGATCTCACTCGAATCGCGGTTATCTCAAGTCACCAAGTACGAGGAGAGTTTCGAGATCGAACGATCCGCTCTCGCGGACGCGCTTGAACGCTTCCAGTCTCGCTTGAACGATTTGGACGTGGATGAAGTGTTGGATGCGAACACATCTTTTGATGAGGTTGACGGACAACAACAACCACAAAATACTACCGCCATCTTGAAGAAGTGCAAGGTAGTAAATAGCGACGGTTTTGCGATTATAAAGCTTTGGTGATTTCATCTGACACGTCTCTTTTTACCAGGTGATCAGTCAAGCTCTAAACGGCCTCCAGGAGTCCGTAGACACACTCAAGGCAAGACTGAACACGATGTGTCGAACTTACCAGGGTCCGGAAATCGACCAACTTTCGAAAGACGTCACTGCCGCTTTGCAAAGGTAAGCAAACGAAAATGACCCCAAAACTGGTTTGACGAATTTGTACAAACAGGTACGATGCGAATCGTTTAAAAACCGATAAGTGTCGACTGAACTGTGAGCGCGGGTTGAACGAGACCTTCCAGAATTCTGTGCGAGAGTTCGATCTGTGGATTAAGTCAAAGAAGGACGCGGTTCACAAATACGGGGAAATATCCGGAGATCGCGAGGTGGCGCAAGAGAGGTTACAACACCTGCAGGTGAGCAGCAGTCACTTCCTTGCAGAAATAGCAACTTTTATTGTAAAAAAGAAAGGCTTTATTGTGATGCCATCGTTGAAGCCTATTTTCCCATGTCAGGATTCTTTTGGTGTTTAGAGCCACCCATTGACCTGACAGCAGAAATATATTTATCGCTGCAGGCGCTTCTTGGCGGCGTAGATGCGGGACAGACGAAGCTCAATGCTGTGTTGAACACCAGTGAATGTTTGTTGGCTGTTGTCGGTCCTGAAGTATCTGGGTCTGTTCGACAGCAAAGCAAATTGTGCAAAGACAACTGGAGGAACTTTCTCAACGCGTTGCAGGTATATGTTTTGTCTGCAATGGAAGTTATAACGTACCTTTACAACGTTAAGACATAATAGTTATGGCAGGGCCACTGTTTCGACCCAATATGTCTCCGATCTTGTCAGCTAAATAGCCGGCGAAACTTCCACTTTGAGGTGACCATACAGCCACCATTAACCATTGGGTACCAAACTAGGTGTAACCCGACGGAAACTAACGAAGGTGGAAACATTGTGGGCAACCAAAAGTTAAAACCAACAGTTTCGTGTCTGCAGCTCGCTATAAAAACATTATTGGTTCTATTGCTTTTCATAACAGTTATGTATTAGTCAATGTGACAATCGGTAAAGCACTAAACAAAATGCTGTCTTTTGAGTGTCATATGTAACAACAACACACTGTTTCCACCCAGGATCGGGAACAGGGATTAAGAAATCACGTCGACCAACTGAAGGAGTTTGACACAAATGTGAATGAGATAACGGAGTGGCTTCAAACAGTGGAAGCGAAATTTGAAGCTGAGTCTGGACTGAAAGCAACCATAGGCCTGAAAAAGTCCCAGCATAATGCATTTCAGGTAAGAAGGAACAACCAAACCTGTTAAACCATCTCTAAGTACATTTAAAAAGCCTCAATAAACACAAATGTTTCGTTTACACATGCAGGTCATTCGCTTTATGTGTGCTATGTTTTAGCTTAGTATAAAAACTTGTTTCGTACAAATAATTCTGCAGTATATTTTCTTTTGAAAACTAAATTACTATAAAACCGTCTTACGATAGTGTATTTATTAATCGTTTACTTATTGATAAGCTGATAACGTTTATGTAACTTCAGACACTTGGGGGCGATATTGCCGATCATCAATATAAGTACGAACGTATGAAGAGGAAAGCCCAGAAACTCGGTTCATCGCTGGAGCTAACTAGACTCAACCAGCTGCTTACCAGATATCACACAGTCACCAAACAAGTGCAAGTATGGGAACAACTATTTACAATTGAATACTTATGTTACGAAGAGGTCATAATCTTAGAATTAAAGGCCGATAATTGGTTTACAATAAACATTCCAAGACGTTATTTCTGTTCGCCTGGGCTTTTGCGTGACTTTTACTGCCAAAATCCACTCCAATACAACAATGATTTTTTTTCCAATTTTTCAACATTATTGTCACTTGCAATATTGTAAAATGAGAATATACAAACTACACAGGACGCACTGAAGCGAAGCGAGCAGCACGTGACCGAGCACCAGGCGTACCAGACTGCCTTCACCGAGTGTCAAGAGTGGATGAACGATTTCGGCCACAGGATGGAATCATATTGTAACCTGGCCGGTGGTAAACATATGCTGGAACAAAGACTCAACAAGCTCGACCAACTGCTTGCTTCCAGACAAGATGGAGAAATTAAACTTAACGTCATGCTAGGTATGAAAGTAGTGACAATATTTAATATTTTTCATCTACTTTTTATTGCAATTACCCAGAGCAGTGGTTTTCTAACGGGGCGTTGTAATGATATTTTAATGTTGTCGGGTCACAATTTTAACAAACACAATATTTTTCAAGTGAGACTTCTTCCACTAAGACAAATATAGGAACAAATCGCCCTTAAAGAATTATCAGTGACATTGAAGAAACTACTGACTTGAAGAACATTAGTAACATAAAAATAAAATAAGAACTTATAATATTAATAGGTCGCGGCGAAAAAATCCTCGAATCAACAGCCGCCAAGGGGCGTTCGGCCATTGAGAGTCAAATGCAAAACCTTCAGGACTCTTGGGAGAAGTACACAACACAAGCTGACCAGTGGAGGTTCGTTGTTTTCCACTGTGTGAAAATGTGTGATATCGCGCATTGCATTTTTACATCATTTACATCACGTGACAGGGGAAAACTGGCCGCTTGTATTGCATTGTGGGAAGAATACGACGAGTCCGTGAAAAACGCGCAGTCGTGGTTGGAACAAGCCGAACAGGCCATTAAGTGTGAAAAAGAGGCAAGGGCAATTCAGGTATACATCCAATATACTGCCGTTGTAACGAAATGTACTGCCTTATCCAAATCTGTTTTAAAAATGATGTCAGCTTCCTATGGATAGCGCTGCTAGATTTACAACAAAAATGATTTTGTCCAAATTTTGTTCTACTAATTGCTTTCTCTTTTTATTTTTGTGTAAACTTAACATATCGTGTGATTTAGCCTTCAGCGGCCGACTCGACTTTCGCCGACCTGGAAAAGTGCCAGGCGCTCTACCGTGACGTCAAACAGCGTTCCACGGTAATCGAGAAAGCCCAGTTGTGCGCCAACAAGATTGCGGAGTGCACTGGGGATGCTGGAGGAACCAGAGTTGATACCGCGGAACTTCGTGATCTTTACCAAGACACTCTGAACGCTGCTCAAGGTGCAATAGATAGTTGTGGCCAATCTGCTTTTCAAATTCACTAAAATTAAATTCACAACACAGGTAAAGTATATTAGTGAATGACAGACAGTGCATGCTGTTTCGACCCACTCATCAGTTCAGCTGGTGGCCGAGGGCGGCCCTGCCGGCTAACTAACAAGGCAGGACTATCCACGTTTGTGGTGACTTTGTTGTCATCGTGCGCGCTGTCTGCAGCCCACTGATCATCATGGGTTCATTTGCTTCTACATAAATTATGTTGTTATTATTCTTGACACTTGTTTTGTGTGTTGTTGAATTGTGATAATTTGAAGTCTTTTTATACAAACATGGGTTATTGTTGCAGCACTATTGGATGAAGTTGAAAGTGCGGCCGAATCTGCCAAGTCTTACCACCAAGCCTTGCACATTTTTACTGACTGGTTTTCCGGAAGGCCGGTGGAGTTGTTCAGACTTTCCGACCAGACCGGGGGAAAAGAAATACTTGCGGAAAACCTCAAAGTGATAATTTGATTTCTATGTGCATTTGCATTGTTTGAACGACAGAAATTCCTGTGTATCACGTGTTAGAAGAATATGTAGTGTTTCAATGTGTAAAGTTAAGTTTTTTGGTCCTAAAGGCATCTGAAGCTTGTTTCATGCAAAAGAAGTTGTTTTAAATGGTGAACTTTCTACTCTTTGCAGGCCTTGCAACAAATCGAGAAGGAAATACCCGAGGGCGAGGAGAAACTAAAACAAGCTTTCAATGCTGGGAAGAAGAGCGGCTCTGACAAAACTGTCAAACTGCAGTTGCAGGTATAACATTTTAAAGCAGGTTTACAAATATTTTGATGCTGAAGCTATCAGGCATAATCTTCAATAAACTCAAGTCACTTCTGGCTAAAAATTATTTGCACGGTCGACGTTTCGGTCCGCATGCAATCATTGTCCTGATCACAAATATTGTGGTAATAACTCAAATAAAAAATGTGACTGTTGTGATTGTCGTTAAATAAATGTTCCGCGAGCACAAAAGAAAACATCGTAATCGGGCAGAAACACATTAAAATCGACGCCGAATTTATCGATTAATTCAATTGTAAATCGCACTTGTTCAAACATACTCGTGTTTCACGAATTTTCCCTTAAATGACCGCGCATCTATTTGAGCTTTGAAATCTTCTAAACGTCGATATATCCGACCACAGAACCTGAAAGAGGAATGGAAAAACTACAGGAAATCGTTGACTGATTCTTTGAGACAAACAAGCACTCTTCTTGACGAATTGGAAAAATACCACAAGATATGTGTGAGCTTCGAGGATTGGCTCAACGCCATGGAACAGTGTCCTGATAACGAGGTAATTAAATCTATGGGAATACATTTTGGAGATAAACACAGTGTTTAATAAATACGTTCTGGTTGAACTGTAGACGCAAATATTTTAGTTTTGAATACTAAAGTGGTATAATTAAAATGAAAAGGCTTGTTTCTTTATCTCGTTTCGTTTAGTATTTAACATAGAAATTGTAAATGACCTTCAATTAAACAAGTATTTTCGGTGAATAAAAAATTTGCGAAAGCAAATGATTTAAAACACGTTTAACCCAGGTTTCATTGACTGGCAACTTACAAGAGAATCGCGACTCTACTGAACGATTCCGGCATTACACCGACGAGATAACGAACAACCGACACAAACTGGAGAAACTCAACAAAGCTGCACAAAACCTACTCGAAACTTGTGCGCCATCTGACGGAAGCATGAGCAAGCAGGTAACAATTTTCAGTAAACAATAGATCCTTTCAACCACAAATATTAAAAAAAAAGTAACGGATTTGGCAATTACCGTATATGTTAAGATATCTTACAATACGTCATGCAGGTTTTTTTTTATCTGTGGCGTTATCGTTAAAACACCCTGTTCGATTGTGATTTTGAATTGCAATACTGGCAAGAGTTTTTCGTGATAAATAATTAACATCACAAATTGTGTAACATCAGATTCTGCAATGCTTGTAAGTGGTGCTGATAGTATATTTCATTACCATTTTCTCACCAGGTGACAGAGCTGAGTTCACGATATCAGTCACTCTTGATGAAATGCAAGAGTCGCTTGAGGGCGTATCAGAGCGCAGTCCAGATTCAGTCTGACTACCAGGAGCAAAGTGACGAGTTTGACCAATGGTTGAACACCGCTGCTGAACGTTTTGCTGTGCAGGTATCGGCCGAGATGGCACACCCCGATACAACTGATGTGAGTTTCTTAAATTCTCTCTCTAGTTCTTATAAAATCTGTAACGTAGTGAAACACGTTTGAGAAACTATTGGTTCCCAAGTAAAAATCGATTGATTGCCTTTGAATGATAAACTTTTTTTGCAACATATTTCCGATAGATTACTGTGTATAATACTTTGTATTACTTTGGTTTATAATAAAAGATCTAACAGTCTTGTAACTACGTTATTTTGTACAGGAGCGTTGTGAAAAACTAGATGATCTCCTCGTTGAATTTGAATCGAAGAAAGTTCAGCTCTCGCAAATATCGGAAAAGGCGAACAAACTAATACAAGCTATTGGTTCGGAATACCAAGCAGAGATCAGTGCACAAACTTCCACGCAGCAGGGCGATTTCCAGGTTTGTTTTAGAGTCTCTTTAAATGTACTTGATGTACCTCGGTTTTATGACCAAGCCTGCTTTGCATAGCCTGAACATACTGTACGTTTTTTGTGTATATTAACATAATAGTAAATGGGGGTCTGGTCATACAGCAACGTGCGAAAAACTGTCAGTTGTATCGTTTTACTGTCGTATGTCCAAAGTATTGCCGTTTGTTCGTATCGAGTAAAGCGATATGAAATAAAGTAGTAATAACGGTTTCGTATCTATACAGGAGTTGTATGCAAGCATTCAGACAGCTCAGCGCACCATGCGGCGCAATCTACACCTGCAGAAGGATTACAGCAACGCGTTGGATTCCCTTAAAAGTTGGCTAGCCGACGCCATGTCGAAAGTGGAAAATAAACCGGAAATGAAGTACGAGTTGTTCGAGAAGAAAGCCCAACTTGCCAGGTATGCGTTTGTTTTCTAAACATTACTGTGACGTCACTTTCCTAGAAACAACATCATTAGAATTTTCACAGTAATGTTTACAGGCAGGGACCATTATATACATGAGGAATTGCAATTATTTGATGGTTTTGAATTTTAGGTACATTGGATATCAAGAAGACATCGGTAAACACCAAGAGACTCTGCGTGACGTAGCGCACAAGTCCGACCGTTTGTCTGCGCAGTCACGTGACCCGCGTGACGTCGAGCAGGTGAACGAGAAGTTTCAACGGGTCGCTCATCTCTGTCACCAGAGAATAGACGAGCTGAAGGTGAAGGTAAGTGGAATCAAAGTGCCTTCGTTGGTATGTTTTGCCATGGTACTGAGGAAAATGTATTGTGTACTAAGGTGAAATCACATCAGGAATATCACGACGCCGTGCAGTCGGCGGAGAAATGGTTGCTCGGGAAATCGTCGCAAATCATGATGGTTTCGTCCCAAGTGAGTCGGTCTCTTATTGGAAATCTCGATTTAATCCATTGATCATTATAGTTTCCTGTCCATGTATTGTGTATGTCATGTATTGCCTTGAACACTCAAGATGAAAAAACTTTGTGCAGGACCTCGGCGAGTCAGGCTCCGAGTCTTCTCCTGCTTCCACTGTAGAGGATCTTCTGGTGGAGTACAGAGGAGTGCAGGAGGAAATCTCCAACTTCCGAGTGGAGGTGCAGGCCGCATCCAATCTCGGCAAGAAACTTCTCAATGAGTACGAAGATGGAAAGAAGGAACCGCTGGAAAGTCAAATTCAAAATCAACTTTCAAGCCTCCAGGTAAATGACAGTTGTGATAGCACGTTATAAGCTAGGGTCGGGTATATTGGTACGTGGCTGTGAACACGTCACCATTAATATACGTTAGAGTACAGCAAATTTTTGCACACATTTTCTTAAACATACTGTATATTCCCATATAGTGTGGCGACCCCGCTTTAAATCTGCTTAAAAAGTCATCAAATTCTGCAAAGGAGGTTCATCAATGTGTAAGGGGAGAACATATTTACGTTTAGGCGACTTATGACACCGTCCACGCTGCCGCTGCGCAGCTCGTGCGCCGCCTAACGGAAGTCGTTCACAAACATCAAGACTTGAGCGTGAAACTGGAACAGACTGGCGCCTGGCTCGCCGAACAGCAATCTTCTATCCGTGTTGCATGTGCTTACCCTTCTGCCAACCTGTACGAGGCTATACGTCGTGTCAAGGACATCGCGCTGCTATTGGAAGACGTGAAAGGTAGAGTTTAACACCCGATAACCTCCTTGATTTTTGTTCATCCAAGTACGATGTGATCAATGTTGCAGCTCGGGAGATTTTCGTCGAGGACAGCATGATACGTGACCCAGAACAGACACGCCCATTGGAGAAAAAGTTTGCCGAATTTAAGAAAGAGTTAGAATCGTTGTTGGCCGAGGCAGCGGAAGCGGAATCCGGATGGAGAACTGTGATGGACATTCTCAATGATTTCAAGGTAGTAGAACATTACATATAACACTAAAAAATGCAGTAAACAAATGGGAGAAGTTCTTCGGTACAACTATGTTGCGTTACTTACAGGAATGGTTACTGGATACTGAGAAGTTGCTACACAGGCTTGAAGACTCACCAGCGGAGGCCACGTCATCAGCTGCCAAAGAGCACGCCCTCAAGTGTAAGAAGGTTTATGACGAAGTGACCGACAAAAAGGGAATGATTGCACTCCTGGACGACAAATACCGCCAACTACTGGGCGAAAGTAAGATTTTTATGTATTTACGCGGAAAAAGTTGTCTGATCTTACCTTTGCTATTTGCTTGCTGTATATTATGAGAGAATAGCATTTTGTCATTGATATTTCATACAAATTATATTATTTGATGTTTCTGTTGGAAGTTACTTGCTTTGGTCCCTATCGTTTGTAATTTTGAGGGTATAGCATTTTGTTATCGGTGTTACGTACAATACTTGTGATTTAAGGCAATTTGATCGGATAAATTTTCATTGAAGTGTGCCACCTGTAGTGCTTCACAATGAAACCCAGGCCACTACTCATTATTTGTTTCTTATTACGGGCTCAGCTTTAACACGTTTCAACTTGCATTCTATTCAAATCAACGTTGGAATGTAGAGTGTGCCAACCAGGTTCTCAGACGGTTCAAAACGCTTGACTATCTTGCAATATTGTTTATTGATGATTCTTCGAGATGAACAAATGACCAGTGCTGTAGATCAGTTGGTGAAATTCGAAGTTTAAAATGAGGCGAAATAAAAGTAGTTCCTACTACAGTTTTGTAAGCTTTCATTTACACACAGGAGAAAATGACGACTCGGAGTTTCACGATCTCATCTCGCAGTGGGAGCGACTTTTTGCTCACGCCACAAACCTACACCAATCACAAGAACGCAACCTCAGCGCTACCCAAGACTTCAACTTGTAAGTTTAGGTTTAGCACAAGTACTGCTATTTTGTATTGGTGATTAACAAGAGGTCTTGTGGTCGTGGAGAGTTTTATTTCGACTTCAATGCAATTTACTTAGTCACAGAAACATGTGACTTTATTAAACTGAAGCTTGCCAGTAAATATCAAGATTAATATTTCCCTACAGTAAACTACAATATGTTGCATTTTTTTCTACACCTATAAACGTGTATGTTCCATAGCTATCTCAACGAAGTTGAATCACTGACTCAACACTATCAATCTGAAGCCGATCTCTTGCTTCGTAACGTAGTGGATAGCACACCAGCCCGTTTGGAGAGGGCAAAGGTGGGTGTTGCCATCGTCTGATGTTATGTTTCGAGTACCCACTCGTATGTGTATATTTGAGTGCATCAGTTCAAACTCGGGAACGATACTCCAATATTTGGTCTGTTGATTGGCCATGTAGTTTGGTGCAGTTGTTTTAAAATCGCAGCCCTGCTTATGCCATGTTCGCTGTTGGAGTGTGTTAACTTATCGGTAAAAAAGGCGTACATTCCTAATGTGTCTATGTTTAAGAATCCGTAGACACAGAAAAGTTTACCTGTAATGCGCTGAGTTTGAGTTTGGCGTATAGAGGCTAAATTTGTACGTTTTCAAGGTCAGATATTCGGTGACATAGGTAGCTTACAGTATGTCTGGCCGGCTTTTAGTTTTGTTGAACATGCAGGCGCTTGTCATGGAAATGCAAGACAACAAAAAGATGCTGGACGCACTGACTGAACGCCTGGATAACCTTACGCCACGCATGAACGCGCACGACGCTGAGATGGTAGAAGACAAAGTGAGGTATGATATTGATATCCAGAAGAACTGATCAATTGAATTTGAGGCAATTTTTGTGTAAATCAATGTATACATGTGCAAACGTTTCTGACACAGAGGTTTCCCTGGTGCAAATCTCTTACCATTAGATTAGAACTGTTATCATTTCGTTCTGTTTCAGACATTTGAATCAGCGTTGGATCGAAGCTGAGCAGAAGCTTCAATCCCGGGCTCAGTTGTTGGAAAGCACGGCGTGCGAACATCGTGAATACCGCAGGCAACTGGACGCTACCCGATCTTGGCTACGAGCTCTTATCGATAAAGTTACAGATCCCGTCCCCATGACTCTCAGCGTGGAAGACTTGAACGCCGCACGACAAAAACATAGCGTGAGTTCTGGATCTTTGTAATTTATGTGATTGGGTACTTTCTAGGAAGACGGTTTCTTACCTCGTGCGCAATATAGACCAGCCTACTTGTAAATCTGAGTGTAATACGTTGCATTGACTGACCCGATAAAAGTAGAGAATTTCGTAGAATTTGAAAACCGGTTTCCTGTGATCAAATCGACAACACGTATGTTTTTTCATAGATGCTGTGCAAGGAATTGAACCAGAAAAAAGAAGAATTTAGTGAACTGAGCAGCTGTCACCAGACCTTGCCATTGAGTCTGAGTGCACCCGAGCGTGACGCACTACACACCGACGTCACAGGCATTCAGGCACTTTTCCGAAAAGCTCAAGCTGTGGCAACGGACAAAACTAACGCCCTTAATCACGCGATTGGCCGACGAAAAGATCTTTGGGCAACTTCACAACAGGTAAAACAAGAAACGAAATGTTTAACGACTAAGGATAAATCGCAATGTTTAGTTTTGTATTATCATTTGCTCTTTGTCGTTAGGCTCTGGCTTGGCTAGAACACATCAAAGAAAATTTGGAAAAACGGAAGCCTTATCCTCTCCACCCAGACGCAGTCGCTAAACTCATACAAGAACACAGGGTAATGATCTTGTTTATAACACAGTGTTATGGAAATTGTAATTACTTTGCTTAAAATCCCAACAATACTAGTCACGCCTAGCTAATGCCATTAAACCTTCCGCAGACTCTTCACAAGGAAATTGTTCGCCACAAGGTGACAGTAGATGAGGTGATCGCCACAGGGATACAAATTATCTACGAAGGCAAACCGGAGAGTGTAAGCGTGCGAGGCAAGTTAACAGGTATTTAAGTATTGTTATTACGTCGCCAGAGGTGACGTAGACGTGCTGTGACGTGTTGGTGGTGGATCATAGCGGCGGTGTCGTGGCGTTCATGGGTTTGTAGTTTGCACGTAGAAATATTTTGTGTTACCAGCACATGTTGTGTTAGTTTTCTTGTTTGCCGTTTCCTTGTATTTGTGTTCTTTATTTCGTCTTTAATAATCTTGTCATTCATTTTAAATTGTCAATCAGCTGCGCTCGCCGCGACAAACAAAACTCATCGACTTTTACAATAGTTGAAAATACATGGTTTAAAAAAAACAGAATAACCTCCATTCACAAGATTTAAACAGGTAGTTGCCATCGTAACTATAACAACAATACGTTATACACTGACAAATTTAAAGATGTCATTAGCCCGTATCCTTCAATTGAAAACACATAACGTTATTCCGCTTCACTTAAACAGGCCCCAATTTTTACATCGGTTCTCTTGTCTTTGTTTTCACAATACTCTCGTACAGGGCTGGAGGATAGTTACGCTGAAGTGGACGAGCTTTGGCGCCACCGTCTGGACGAACTGCAACAACTTCTGGCCAGTCGCGAACTATTTCACGCCGACGTGGATCGTTGTCTGCGTTGGCTGAAGGAAGCTGATATCGTGACCTTCCCAGAGGTCAACCTCGCTGCCTCTCTTCCAGATTTGGAAACTCACCTTGGAAGATACGAGGTAAGGATCCCTGTTCGTTACTGTTATTTATTTTTCTCTATTCGACAAAGCTATGACATTGCATTGTGAATGCTTGTGGTAATGCAAGATTAGCATCTGTCGAATTTTACTGCTTAGGTATGTGGCATTATGCTCAAACACAAATCTGTGAGTCACATTTTGGAGATATTTAGAGGGCTTCTCAAAAAGGAACTTTTACTTTTTATGCCAATTTACCAATTGTTTCACTAACTAATTAATTTTTAATCCTCGTTCATTCATATGAAAAGTTTCTCAGGCAGGATCTTAATGCTATGGTTTGTACACAGGCAATAACAAACGAATCTGTGAAATACCGCGATTTGGTGTCGAAGATATGCGATCAGGCGCAACAAATTCTCTCACAATTATCTGACGTCGACCAGTCTTTGATCACAGATAAGATGAAAAACATTAAGGACCAATTCGAACAGTAAGTTGTGTTATATCAATTCAACTCACTGTACTCGAACCACAATATTTAGCACTGGTCGCCAAAATGCCGTGTTTCTAAAACAAACTGGTTTGCCATTTGATTTGTTACTCAAAAGTTACGCCAAAGTAAATCATTTCCTTGCGACTAAAACTCAGCTCTAATGACAATCTTAAAATCCTTCACCTGCCAGAACAGCTACGTTAAAGCGATTCACTCGTTTACCTGTTCAGCGTTTGTAAGTCGGCCGAGCAAAAAGGAGATCAAATGCGAGAAATGATGTCATCACGCCGTGAATACATCCACGCTTTAGAGGAGCTTGAAGACTACCTGGGCGTTGGGCAGACGATGCTTCATGAACTCGACCACATGCCGACTGGACACACAGCTGGCCAGGCTCGCACTCTGCTGCATAAAGCCGAGGTATGTTACTGTTTTAATTGTTAATGATTTTAATTTGTGATGATTTTTGGAAACATTGAAAATAAAAGTAAGCTACATAGTATATAGTTTGATACAATTGTTCTGAAAAAGCATTTCCACGCATCCAATCCATGGAGTTTTAACCATTTTTTCTCCCGTACAGAAAATCCAACATTCGATGATGGAAAGGAAACCAAGCCTTGAACGAATCGAAAAAATGAGGGATTGCCTCAAAGGTTCGGGACAACCATGGCAACCAGAAGAGCTACTAAAAGGTAAACTTAGTGATCATCAATGAACAAGTGATTTACACCAGTCGAAACCAACACGTCAATTTTATTCCTTGAGATTTTCGTGTCGCACAAAATTTCGCTGTAAACAGTTAATTTCCTTTTTAGCTACTGCAATCTACCACCGGTTGGCTCAGCAGAGTTCTCAACGAATCGACCGTTTCCGCGAGATGGCGCTGTGTCGTGAGCGGTTCGAGCGTCGAATTATGGAACTGGATGAACAAATATCCGACTGCGACCGAGAGTTGAACACCGGGAGCCCAAGCAGAGTGGAACACAAACTAACCATGTCTCAGGTGCTATTTCTAGCTTTGTTAATAATAATCTTAGACCAACTGATGCGTAATGGATATTGAGGAAAACTTAACAAAACTAGTTTACTCGTGCGTTCTAACCTGGGGTTTTAACCTCGTAGCAAATGGCGGCGATGTTGACAAGTTGCCAGATCGAGTTGAGATCCGTGAGCGGACTTGCCGAGCAGTTGTGCGCAGACATGGAGGAACAGGACAAGACTCTTACCCGGGATAAGGTGGACAACCTACGAGACGCACTTCACCGCTTGCAAGGAAACCTGGGCGAAAGACAGCGTGACCTTGAGAAACGGTTCGTGGAAAAACTAAAATACTTTGTTCGTGTGAAGGTTGTATCCACATTAATATATGATGGGCATAGAGTCTTAGCAATTTTGTTTTAATCTAACCTTTTGCCACAGAATATGGTCCAAAGTTGTTTTGAACTCGTCGTGAACAAAATGGTTTAAACTTGTTTCTTATCTTACACACAGACTTGTTTCCCGTCGAGACTTTCAGGGGGATCTTGAGAAAGGAGTTCAGTGGTTGGAGGACACGCAGAGCGCCCTTGAATGCGAAACTCCCCTTAAGCTTGACCCACAAAGTGTACAAGAAGAAATCAAGAAACTTCAGGTTCGTTTCACTTATTTCTGTTGAAAAAGGTATCATTGCATATGTTTTAATTGGTTGTAATCTGGTAGATAACCAAAGAAGAAGTGGAGTCCAAATTGCGCGTCCTGGTTGCCCTTGGTGACAAAGAGGTGGAGCGCCACCTAGAGGAAGGCGAAGAACTTCCGTTTGCAGTAAAACACCAACTTGACCAACTCACCAAGCTCAAGGCGTCGCTCGCTGCTGTGATTGAGACCAAAGAGGTGCTCAATGCTTCTGTAGTGTAGAATAGGGACTTTACATTGGTTCTAAGTGTAACTGTATTGACAATTTTCTGCGAAATATGCAGCAAATCATTTGCTTTACAGAGACATCTTGAACATGCACTGGAATCTCGTCAGAGATACGCTGATTGTTTGAATCACGTGCAAAGCAAACTTGGCAGCGCAAGTGCTGAATTGCAACTGCTTGAAGCAGACAGCAACCCGGAACACGCTAGAGACCTCCTTGAACAGCACCAGGTATATACATTAGATTGCATTAATTGAGGTAAAGGATAATTTGATACGAATTTCTCAGTAATTGAAATACAGATAAATTTCATGCCACATTCGTAATTGTGATGATTTTACCATGTCGTTTTATAGTAAACAATAAACGTATGACTCCAAAGGTCGCAGTGTAATAATTTATATGCTAGTATAATTTACCGTGGTTTAGTTAGAACACGTTAATTTGTAATAATATAAACAACTGAAAATACAGGCGGACTATATGATTCACCAATACGAGGTAATTCCAGCATGTCATGCATGGTGCCCGAATACTTGTAGATCTGTAGCTTCTCGTAGTGTTAATTATACTGTGACTTGGTTACTCCAATGTCAAACCTTTCCCATTTCTTTGAACGTCCCACAAGACGCCGAACAAGAGAACCATGGTTTCGTTAGCATTAGTGAAGATTCAGAAAAATATTTTCGGCAAATTTTAAATTATTATTCTCACAATGATGGCATAAGCCGAAACGTCTTCTTTTAAACATGACAGTGTTAAGAGCAATATGGACCAGTCTCTTTATATTCTCACAAGTTTTGAGTGTAAAATATCACAAAATGTAATTTGCAAAATCTTTCTCTTCTGGTGTACCTTGTGATGCATGACTCTAGTCCCCAGGTTAGAATTGCTGCAAACTGGTTTCGAAGTCATATATTTTCATCTCTTTTGTATTCTTGGTTGAGTAATATGCTGCTCAATCTCAACTGTTGTATACCCCAAGCAGACAAGATGTTAATACTTTTACACGATACCGCATGCTAGGCCCTATTCACGACCGAAGGGGAAATACTCCATTACGTGGATGAGTTGGAGGAAGTTGCCAAGGATCTCGAGGAAATGTGCGGGGCAACAGGGCTAACCAAAACAGCACGTGACACACTCTCTACTGTGGTGGGGGGTGTTCGTGAGAGGGCAGAGAACCTTCTAGATTCGGCGAAAGACATCCATCAAAGCTTGCAGGTAATGTGTTTTGTGCAAAGCGTGAATCTCCTACCACGCGCCCGCAAAAATAGAGCGTTGTGGCGTGAGGATATTTGGAACCGCCTTTGTTGACTCAAGCAACGTCAAAGGTTGACTCTAAATTTTGTTTCAGTCAATTTTAATAAATCTGTTCTTCTGGCAAAATAAAGCTTTCATTCACCGCCGTTTCGCCTGCTTTTAACTTAGGCTTTATCAGTTGCGGCACTCAAACAAGTATCAAGAACCGTACTATATATTTTACCAGAAGATTTATGGAAATTCAACATACCTAAAGCAACAGAATCACAGCATTTTTTTTCATATTTGCAATACAATATAATGCTTAATTTATAAGAATAATGGGTGCAGAATTGATCATTTTATGTGTTTATTTTTTTAGGCTGCGGCAATCAGCTGGGAGGGATTCGACCTTGAACTTGACCGAGTGACATCAAAGATGACGCGAACAGAAGAACGACTGAAGGCGGTTGACTGCTCGATGCCATCTTCGCTTGAAACTGCCCAAAATAACTTGAATAACTTTCAGGTACAGCAGGGCATTATACTGAGTGCGACAATAAATGAGATTTCCAATTGTATTGTAAAACACCCTAGAAATAATGAATAATGTACAATTTCAATTGAAGTAAGATGGTTTATGTTTGTAAATAGTAAACAAATTATTAACAGATTTGGTTTTCTGGCAGTGGTGCAGTTAGTTACGGAAAAATATACATTTGCAATTTATGTTTACTGACTCAAACACATTCGCGAATTAGAATTGGTAGAAACCGGTATTGGGTTTTTTCTCGCACAGGATATGACGTTTTTTATGCGAATTGAGAGCCAAAATACACACGAAAACACAAAACTCGCTAATACGCTAACTGCTATCCAACAACGTCTGTTTGCATTCAGTTGATAACTGGGGATATCTGTAATCTGGAGAGCAGCGTTCAGGCTTTACAAGAAGTGTCGCAAGCTCTTGCAGCAACGGACAGTGTCGGCGGAAGAATGGCTGTCGGTCGCTCTCTTACCGGAGTTAAACAAAGACTTACCAGACTACAGGGAAGGTCAAAGGTAATCAAAGACCCTTGTTATACTATGGATGGATCAGATGTCTACTTCAATATGATGTAGCTATAAAAATCCTGTTCTAGCCCTTTTTTATGCGGTCTAGAACTTCCAGCACTTTTTAATTCATTATTTTCTGTTGACATTATAAAAATATGTTGTTTTCCTCAGGAAATACAGCGTATTTTGGAAAAGTCAGTGCGTGAATGGAAAACCTTCAACGAAGTAACTTCATCGACTGGAACCACACTTGATCGTGTACAAGACAAACTTCCATATCAGGCATTGGAAAAATGCACTCTACAGGAATTAAAACAGCAGAGGTGGGAATACATTTTTGTCAACAAAATATACGTTCGGTCGAAAAATTATTTTTATCTTTTAAAGTTAATGCTAAGATGCCATCGCGAAATTTTGGAAAGCTATCGTAGCGTAATCCCAAAGAAACCAAATGTTTCATAAATTAAATGTGTTCAACGCAGTACATTTTGCATGCTTTTCTGTAGATCGACTCTGCATTCTTTGCAAAACGACGTCTCCTCTGTTTCGAGAAGACTGAGCACAGTACACGATGCAGCTCACACCCTGTCTGGTCGTCTGGAATCACCAATCAAGCACGCTGTGCGAAGCAAAGCTGAAAACATTGAGGGCAGGTGTCAAAAGTACGTCGTCATGTTCTATCGTGTTGCTACATGTGTTTAAAGTTGAGGGCGGAATAGTAAAAATATTTGTGACGACCAAAATAAATGTTACGAACTGTGTTATCAGGACTGAATTGAAAGCAAGTGAAGTTCTTAAAAAGTTTACCCAGCATGTTCCTAACTTGTCATAAGTAGGATATAACAGTAACATTAAAGCATTTAAAGTATTTTTGGTGTCTTTCTATTCTATACAAATGCCTTTTCTCTACCAGGTTAAGATTTACAATTTAAAATACAAATTCCACAGTGAGTTTATCAATCAAGTCGTCAGGTTTCTTTTCTAAATTTACCAGATTGTCGGAAGCAACCATTGAAAAAATGGCGGCTGTGAAAAGCGAGATGCAAAGCAGGGAAACTTTGAACGCCGAACTGAGGGACATGCTGGAGTGGGTCGAAGATATGAGGGAGAACGCTGACAGGACGTTGGACATCGCACCAGCACCCGGGCACGTACAAGACAAACTGGATACAATGCGACAAGTAGGGAATAAGCAGTTCTCTTTTTAATGCAGCTAGTTGCATGTCGAAAAGTTGGTTTTGCTTTTGTATTGATGGCTCACCTGACCTGTATGTCGTGTCTGTAATGGTTTGCGATTACCGCCACCAGTTAAAATCGGATTGTAATCAGCAAAAAATGTATTATTATGTGCTGAACAACATGTGTACTGGAATGTCATTTTAACTACAGGGTTATAAGCTTTGGCAGATCAAACTTTAATTGCGGTGTTGTTTGTGTAGTTGAAAGAGCAGCTATCGAACAAAGAAGCTCACTTCAACAAAATATCCGAAGAACAGCGACAGAAGTATTTACAGAACTACGCCATCCTCCCAGTAGAGTTGTCGTCAACAATTGCAAAGATTCGAATAGCGCTCGCCGCGTTGCACGAAGAACTGCGAGACAAAGAAAACGTAAGTTACAAATATATATTTGGAATTCGCATTTCGCACAAAACTGTTAACTGTTGGTCGTAGCAACCTCTGCACGAGTTATAACCCATCCAGTGTTTGTGTTTGCAAACATGCATGATTTGACTTCTACCAATATCTTGTCTACTGATATATCGAGGTTTTGGACCAAAACACAAAAGAAAAGCACCGTCAAGTAAATATAATTTTTTCCCAAGGAACTTGAATCTGCCAGGGATCTTCGTGAGGATTACCACGACGAAATAATGCAAATATCGTCTCTTCTGAGCAAGATCGAAATGCAAGTTACCGATGATCCCAGCGACCTCGTGGCAAGCACTGCCACCCAAAGGGTATGCGGGATTCACGTAGTTGTATGACACTAGTCGCGATCCACGCTATTTGCTTATCGTGAATCCTACATAAACAAACTATGGTGTTTATTTTTGTGCATTGCGAATTACATAAACACTAATACAAACCTTTTGTGCAGCAACTCGCGGATAGCCTTGACCAATGCCACGTCCGACTTGTCAACCTTGATGCAGTAGCGCAGGAGATTGCAGATCAAACCTCGCACGCCGGAAGCAAGGCATCACTCAATGCGGCAGTAAATGCTGTGAACGAACATTACACCCGCGTACAGGAACTCATGGACGGCAAGATTCGTGAAGCTAACCAGGTACTGCGTCACTTGTTTGTATTTACAATCTTGTTGTCCTTTACAATGTTTAACAGTTATTAGATTGACGTTGTTACATTTTATTGATGTTTTCATGGGTTGTTTTTTTGTGTTAGGCGTCGGTTTACTTGGATGAGTTAAACGAGATGGGTGAGTTCTTGGATGAGTGGAAGAGCAAGGCCCTCTCCACAATAGCCGGACCCCTCACTGTGAGCGACGCAAAGGATGCAAGAAAACAGATGCGAGATCACAAAGTACGTTATTACTATTCATATAAAGGCATTTGTTCTTTCTCCTTATTCATAATTTTTTTCTAATTCTCCTCTTTTAGAACCTCCGGGAGCAGCTCCGGAGGTTGCGTAACGAGTTGGAGAGGAAGAGGGATCGTCTTCCTTCCTCCCTTCCCTCCGCATCGAGCAACGTCTTCAACAGAAAGATCGACGCGATGTTGGAGGAATGCGGGAACGTGGAAGATCAGATCAGGCGGCACGAGGACGAGCTTGGTGATGCAGTTGCCGTGGCAACTGAAATGGAAGAAGAAGTCCAAAAGATTAGCGACGGTTCGGTTCTACGTGATTTGCCGAATTGTGTATTTTTTATACTTCCATCCATTTATGCATTTTTACTTGCAATTAAATCGTATTTTAGCCGATGTTTGCTCGTTTATCGGCGTATGCTTGACTAATTTACATTCGTATTTAAGTAATATTGTGTATCCTCAGCTGTTGCAGACCTTAAATATTCTTCGGTGGGAGACAGTCAAGGCAAAACCATCTTGCAACAAATCCAGGAGAAGAAAAAGATTCTGGATCGGCTGCAAAAATACAAAGATAAACTTGAAAATGTGAAGACGCATCATCCATACCAACTTTCACCAACACCTTCGCCGAGAAAAAGAGGTTGGTGTGAAAAGGGGATAAAGTTAGTGTGTGTTATATACAAGAGGTTAATCACGTGGTCTTGACGTAAGGTCCCCATAAGCCTTGCACGTACGTATAACAAATGGACGTATGTGAAACCAGGTTCAGGATTCATAATACATTGGCATAGCGAAATAATAAAAAGCAAAAAAAGCTCAAATGCGAATGCGAATGTCAAGTCTTGTTTAACTAAATACAGCTGGACAATCGCAGTGTTGAGCACTTTCTTTATGGTACATGGTTTGCGTTTGTGTAAATTTAAAACTGTATTATACCTTGCTTTCCTTCAGGTGTACAAGAAGCGATTGGAGTTCCCAAGCTGGCTCTTGATACTTTACGGGAACCAGTGGAGGCGGTTAAACGGGCTAATGATGCGGAACAGGCGATCGATGAAGTAGAACTGGCCGTTACGGCTGAGTTGCTTGACCTCGAAGCCCAGGCACGTGATAACGACGTATACGATGACGAGATTCGACGGTTGGCCGAGAAATTGGATGACGTCAAACAGAGATTGAACCTCTTGCCCAAGTCGAAAAATTTTGGTTTGTGGTCGCGTTTTCATTTATGATTTTTTGGTATTTAAATTTCGATTGAACCCAGCGGATTATGTGAATGTACATACTATGTATACATTCAACAGACAAGCAGTTTCGCCTTTCAAAATAAAGGTTGCAATCTTAACTTTGTATTGGAATTTCTGGTGGACCGTGCGAAGTGCCATTGAATGCTTTATCATGTATTTTACTGACAATTAGCAGCTTCGCTTTTACAAGTAAAAGTTTACATGCTATCTCACTAAACCCTATTTGTATGTTTTTGATATAGGTTCATCGCGAGTTTCGACTCCAAGAACTCCCCGCGAGGAGCTGGAGGAGTTCAGGAAGTTGACTGAAGAGATGCAGGGTTACGAGAAGGAAATAGACCAACTCCGCCAGGAAGCTGAAAATATGAAATTCAGAAGTAAGTAATTCAGTTTGTGCTTCTTCTGTATTAGTTCAAATAGAAATAATACATACAGCAAGGACGAAATGCCATAGAAAGCAAGCCCGCCAATTTAACTAAACGGTGTTTATGTAGGCTATATATTGGATTAAACTGTTCCAGTTGAAAATTTAAAACGATGTTTCAGATGATTCCAGTATGATGGAAAACGGTTTAGATTCTCCTCCATACGACTTGCCAAGTTTGAATGCGTTCCAGTACAGCATAGACGAAGTCGACGCACTGTCTACTACCGACGGTCCGCGCACTTCAACCAGGCAGCAAACACCACGTGAACGATTCGCCAACCAATCACCTTCGCCGAGATCTGACCCCGAGAAAACGCCCACATTTTATGACTTGCTGCGACAGGCTACGAAGGAAGTCCCAATATCGCCAATAATTAAAACCAAGTACAGATTTATTTTTTGTAAAAGGTTGTGTTCTATGTCCTCATCGTGGTACAATTTTAAAGTAGATCTCCAACCGATGTGAAAAGAAGACTTGCCTTGGATGACGATCTTAGCGACACGGTATCACCGACGTGGACTACCCCCGATTCAAAGTTCCTCGGATCCGCATCAAGTACTGATTAGATGGGATTTAAAACATAATTTTTGTATGACATGCCCAACAAATTATGTACCACGATAACTCTCTGCGCGCGCACAGTTTAGACTTATATAAAACCACTATTTGAATCCATTCATTGGTGCAGATCCGTCCTCGTGCAGCACAAACTCCCTACTTTCTCCAACCCTGGCGAAACCGATGGTTTCCACCTCACCGGATTCCGCCATAGCTCCGTCCACCGACCTTACTCGCGACAACTCGTACAGTGAGTTCGACGCGTTGCAAGTTACAACAGAAAACCACACTTTACAATTTCTTCATGTAACAGCTGAGGAACCAGAGACACGACAGAGTCTTACCAACAGTCCATTCATGGTATCAAGACAACGCGACAGCACTTTACTCGACTCTCCTGATCGAAAACTAGGCATCGTTGACCGTTCCTTATCCAAACTAAAAGAGCAGGTAACATTCAAAGACTCCAAGCACGTTTTATATGAGCTGCATAAGGTTAAGTGCAATGGCATAGCTGCAAGTAGCTGCAAACACATCATTGTTTACAGCTCGGCTCAAAGGCGGAGTCGTTTCTGAACGCCCTCCAGCAACAGGAAGATCTTCAGGGCGAAATACAAGGAGTTACATCGAAACTCGATGAGTTCCAGGATCGTTTGGACGCTTCTGATGAAGAAGTCGATCTTCAAATGACCCTTCAAGCAACTCAGGTAAGACTTATATTGTTAACAAGATTTGGAATGCTTTGGGTTGTATGTCGACCTTGAACGGTTTTCAGCTGTTTATATGTTTGACATTTAAGGGTTTTCCCTGTTGAGTGTGGCACCTTTAACGGTGTTTAAAGTGACAAGTTAATTAAATTATTCTATTTTATACAAATTTTTATTCTATAAATACTACCAATATGTTCAAAATGTTTTGCGAATAATCTTCAAGAGTAAAGCCATACCTCTAAACTTGTTGGTTAGTATAATGCATACCTAGTCTTAGTGTAAGTATACTGGCTTCCTTCTAACACATTATGCCAATACCAGCATGTTTTGTTAGTTTCCTTTTGTTGAACAAAGGCATGTTTATAGGAGCTACTGGACGACATTAACCGACTTATTCCCAAGCTGGAGTCGGTCGACCGAAAAGTTCGGTTTCTAGGCAAGGATCACGCGGGCAAGGATGCTTTCCAAGCCACTGTGTCGGTTCTCTACGATCGTTGGGACACTATAAGGATGCAGGCAACGTCGAAGCAAAACACGGTTGAGGTGAGATAGCGATATTTTTAGACAAAATTAATGGTTTGTTAAAGGTTTTATTGCAGCATACTATTGTGTGAAATACAAGTTAATTTAAGACGCAAGGACAGATCCAAACCGGCTGATTGGTGTCGTCTTTTTGACATTTTGTCTTCGTATGACGATGTTGATGTGTGCAATGTTTTTTGCAAAGCAACTGTTGTTGAAGTGGTACCCCAACCTAACCTACAGATTAAATATCTTCCAAAGCTCACGTTACGATAAACAAACCAAACAAAATATTACCATGTCATTAATGAAAGTAAAACCATGGAAAGGGTTAACACAGGAGACACTATTTTGCAGATCAAAATCCTCGAGGAGGAACAGTACAGGAGGATGGTGGAAGCTTACAAAGCCGAACTTCAACAAGTCACGGACTGGATGGAAGAAGCCAAGTGCAAGACTTCTCCTCACGAAGAAGTTCACGACGGCATTTTGTTGTCGCCGAGAAGACGGAGGCATTCCGATTCCTCTTCGGCATCGAGCAACATGACGTCAGTCCATCAGCAGTTGAAGCAATGTCGCGACACTGTGCTGGATATTGAGAGGAAACTTATTCTACTTTCGGAACTGAGCGGTATGTGGAATGTTGATACATTTCCTTCAACAGTCATTCAAAAAGGCTCGAATTTTTTATTTAAAATTTATAAACCTATTGTATAAATTAGCAAGGTTATGTATCCCCGTTCTTTTGAGACAGCAGCTTAAGTTGACAATTATTTATACTTTTTACAGATGCACATACGTTAAAAGAAGCAGAACGTTACTTACTAAGTGACAAACATTGTTTCTGATAGTTAATTATTAGGTTATCCACTTCTGTAACGAAATACACCCCTAAAAATCTGGGGGAAAGCACTAGATATAACCAAACAACAATATGCAACTGTTAGCACTATCTTTACAGACCGTTTTAGCACTCTGTGGACATTCAATTCTGAGGTATTCGGTATGTGGTCATATTCTTGTCTAACGCGCTTTGCGCTACAACGACCAAATGCTCTGCGACGTAATTACGACTCATTTTTAACCGAAATGTTTGTTTCGCTCAAACATGTCGCCATTTGCTGCCAAGATCAAACATATATTGATCATTTATTTCACTAGCTTTGCATCAACAGTACCGTTATTTATACAAAATTGGAAATTTTGTTCAACGTGCATTAATAGTAATGGACAATTGCCCGCGAAAATTGTTCAGTCACTAAATGTTGTGTAAAATTTTTGACCATCACGGTATTTTTGCATTGAACAATAGAGTTTCTTTTTCACTATTGAGACAAACCTTGCATATTCCCTTTGCTTTGTAACGAATCTCGCAGGTGTCTTTTACTAACAACGTCATCACCCTTTCATGTATCTTACCTTACAACTATATTAACCCTCCGTCAACTGTGGAGTTCTTGCATCACTTCAACCTCACATTTTCGCCACTCGTAATCACCAGGAACGCCCCGCCGTGACGTCCCTGTGACGTCAGACTCGACGCGTTCTCGTACCTCCTCCACCTCATCCACCTCCACCGTCGTCTCATCCGCCCTTCCTCCCACATTTCGCTCACTTGGCATTGTGACGTCAGCACGATCTGGAACTCGACGCGCTTCGGGTTTGCCCAGCGTGAAGGAGTTGTTGTGGGCTGGTGTGTCTTAACTCCTTACTAATAGCAATCATAGCGTAGAGTGGATGGTGGTGTAACATAAGTATAACAACATATGTAACATAATGTTTGTTTCTTCTTCTTGGGATGTTTCAATGATCGGAATCGTTATGCATGACAAAACTGGAAGATTTTGCACGACTTCCTTCATTTCAAACAAGTTTTTGTTCATGCTTTTGTCACCAATATCACGTTTCATCCAAAACAAGACTTCATGACACACTGTGTGGCACGTTTGCTGTTTGAATGTTTTCTTTTTTCATGCATATCATCATTTGCATGTTGCACTTCTAACCACTTTATCATTTATCAACATTTTCATGTGAGTGGCTTGCTTGTGATACAACCGATCTTTTTTGTATTTGCTCACTAGGTTTGCTTTAAACAAATGTGATGGATTTTCTTTTTCACGCTCCACTGCTTCCTTAACTTTTAACATAGTGTTGACCATGTGTTTTCCGCATGATGAGGCAAATTCATCATGAGTTAAAAACTAAACCAGCTTTTATTGGTGCTAGACTCCCGACTGACAAACGATTTACTTCCGCAGAAAAAAGTTCGAATCTTTCACAAGCGGACGAGGAGCGAGACGCCCTCTTGCGGAAGCTCGAGTCTGTGAAAGGCGACCTGGAAAATTTACAGAAAGAGACACAAGACAGAGAGAAGCAGCTTCAGGTTTTTGAAAATCCTTGCTGCATTTTTTATAATGTCAGTACATAAATTGTATAAGCAATGATCCGATATGATCTGCTGCAGTTGCGCACATTGTTTACCAGGTCACAAACAGGGCAGTTGATAACTGACAATTGACGAATACGTAACTGATTAAATATCTTGTTTTCACACTTAGAAACGTTATGTACTGCATGGTTTATTGGCCTGTGCTGTAAATATGACTAGTTTTACCTTAATAACTATCTTTGCATTCTTTCCTGGCGCAGAATGAACTTGAAACACAACGAGACGATTCTTTGTTCGAACAGGAATCTCGCGCACAGCAAATGCGAGACTGGCTCCAATCTCTGGAGGTAATATAAGAAACTCATCAACGTGTTGCAAATAATATTCACCCGTTAAATTTCTTTCTTTTCAAGACCGACTCTGGCATGGAAGTGATGTCACCGACCGCGCTACAGCGCCAACTATCGGATGACTTGCGCGACCACCAGGAACATCTTGAGACTGTGGCGAAAAAAGGAAGAAACCGATCGGCATCTCGGGATTCTTACACATCACGTAATCTTCTCATTTGTTTAAAGATTAAGTTTCTTACTGTGAAGTTGTATTAAGTGGCTTACAAATTCTCCACATGTTTGTGTCTGGGTTCATGTATTTAATGCATGAATTAGAAAGTAACCGCTTCGCGATTTTGTAAAGCGAGAAGTACCGACCACTTGAGCCCGTGGAAGAGATTGAGCAATGAAGCGGAAAACAAAGCTACGGAATCCAATGAGTTCACGGCTAAGAACCTTTGCCACGAAAACCACCTTACTCTGACGCATGCTGTGGATTGCGGGAAAAAGGTGGACCCGCCAAAACTAAACGTAGGTGTTGATAATAAAATACCATTACACCGAGCATAGGTGATTGGGTATTATGCTCGTATAATATTTTAATCGTGCAAAAACAGAAAACTTTGGAGGAGGTCAATAGGAAGTGGGTCGCGTTGAATCATTCACAAAAAGATGCGAAATTGATCAACGAAAAGTCGCAGCGTGCTCTGAAGGTGCGTCAATTAAACACTACAATGAACACAGGAACAACCGATAAAAAACTATTCGCTTATTTAGGACGTTACACAGTGGATGGATCAAGTAGAGTTTGATTTAATTCTCTCTGATTGGACGAAGGAGACTGACGCCACTGTGCAACGGGAATGTAAAACTCTGCAGGAAAACGTTGGCTCATTATTATCTACCTCAAAACAGGTGGGTATGAAGTTACATAGATTTTCATATCTCACACGGCGAAAGTACGCAACACGTTACTCAAACATCCAAACTCATGTTTTCATAGTTTACGGCCGCCAACCCTCTTGCCGAGCACCAACGTGACATCCAGAGCGCTCTTCGCAGTCTGGACACCCGACTCCACTCAGTGGCGGAGGAGCAACGAAAACGAGAGGGCGAGTCACGTGACAAAAAGAACCAATGGCGCAATGTCCAGGTGGGAGCTTTAGATGTTTTTTTCCTTAACTGTCACTCACATATTTAGATCAACTATTTTGTTTACCTCTAGGAACCGTATGTGTGCACTTCAATATTTATCATTTTGTGAAGGTTGATTTGAAAATGGCGCTCTCCCAATTGTCCCAGCTCAAAAAGCAAATGAAAAACGTCACTTCGGCTAAAATTTCCGCAACAGATGACATCAAAATTAATTGCGGTAAACTGAAATCACTCCAAGAGGAGATCAGAGCGTTGAGAAAAGAGCTTAAACCTCTCCTGGAGAAAACAGACGAGGTACACCAACACCTTTCCCTGTACATTCCATATTTATGTGTAACTATGATATCCGAGTCGTTTTGACAATAACAAATCATTTGTGAACTGATCTTGTAGTATAGTCTTTTGTAATTTTTCGAGTTAAATGTTCCTCTACAAACATTATCCAAGTAATATTATATTTACACTATTTAAAGTTTGCTTGCGGGTCACACCCCTCACACACCCTGGATATGCATGAGCTGCGACGTACGCTTGATGACGTAGAAAAGTCCGTCCAAACGTCACTAAACGATTTCAGAATGCTTTTGGAAGACGAAAAGAAGTTTACCCAAGTAAGTTGTGTTAAACACATTTTTATACAAACCTCGTTATAACTTACCGTTTGCTTGACACAACTTTCGTTCCAGATGTTGAAAGATTACAAGGAGTTGTTGGACGCTGGTTTTGAAAAAGTTGAACCAAGGATTCTGGACGTACTGGATCTGAAGGAATTCAACAATCAGTTATCTGATCTGAAAGTACATCACACTCTTTCGGTTGAATTCATTGCAGATATTGTTATGCACCTAAAATACCAGTGTGAACGTTTTTTTTAGAACCTTTTTTGAAACTTTTAGAAACATACTTTCAAAACGTTTAATCTGTGCATATTTATTGCTTATCCTTCTAATGTTCAGAAATTTGCCTTGACCGCTAAAGCCTGTCGGGCAGTATGTTTGGAAACCAGCGCCAGCCTGCATCCCACCGTACAAAACCAACAGCGCCAACTCCTGGAAAATTTGCTTAAACGACACGACAAACTAGATGGCGCAATAGTCGAAAGATTATTTTCGTTAGAAAAATGCACACAGGTAAAAAGTGGTTTCGTCTTATGTGACATGAAAAAGTGTGTTACATATTGCTATATGTGTATTCTCACAGGAATGGGAAAAGGTGGAGGTTGAAATTGGTTTGCTTGGTGACGACTTGGAGACAGTCGAGTCCCTGCTTCCTGAAGAGGAAGATGTGGAAGATCAGACGTCCAGGATCCACTTGCTGGAGAGCCTTCAGGAAAAACTGAACAAATGTGAAGCAGGTGAGAGAATGCATATGTACCTTTTTGCAAGCAAAAGATTTCCCTAATATGTTCCGTTCAACCAATTGTGCCGTGAATTATTTTTCTTTTCTCCGAGGAAAAAGGTACAAAGGAACTGAATTATTGTAAATTAAATGTAAAACATTCATTGCAGCTGTTTCCCATACCTCGGAAAACTGGAAACGGGTCGCTGCACAGCAAGTCACGTGCATCCTGATGGAAAATCGTTGCAGCGAACTCGCGAACACGTGGCTGCTTCACAGCTCCAAGGTCAACCAGGAACTCCGCCGTCTTTATGTTCTTCGCGAATTGCAACCAAGGTATATTCCCAGCAATTGGCTGCAACAAGTTCGCTTTCAACCAAAACTAATGTTAATTAATAGATACTCGCACAGTACAAGCACTCTTAGAGATGCAATGGGTGAAGTTTCACAAAAGCTGACTGACACCCTTAGCAGACTCGGTCATTCGTCACTAAACCAACACGACGTTGGAACCATGTAAGTTCACTTCAACTAAGATTCTGTATTTATTTAGTATGAGTGTTTTTAATTTAGACTCTGTATATTTTTAATTTTTTAGAATTCTCCTTTAAATTTAGTATCAACAAGTTATGTAAGAAAAAACCTCAGGCACTTGTCGTGTGGTCGTGTTTTTCTCTGATATATATTTCGCCCACAATACGTTATTGTCAGTATCACTTTTTTAAATAGAAATCACCTACACCAAGTCTTTGTTGCCCATAAGCATGTTTGGTGATTCTGGTGCTTTCTCAGAGAATTAAATTCAATATAGGTTGAACTAAAATTTTTGACGAAAACATAAATTGATTTTCCCCTGAACTTTTTTCGTCGCAGAGCAACTGACGTCAGCGAACTTGTACGTGACGTCAAACGAGTTGACCTCATGCTCCGTGACGTCACTGATTGCTGCGACACACTCACGAATGAAACCATGTCAGACAGGAAAATCCTGCAAGCGGAACTTGAGGATCTTACGAGATCCAGAGCCACTGTTACATCTGGTGTTGCAGCGGTGCAGGAGAAACTGTTAGAGGTATGGAGTGTTTCTAACATTAAAGATAACTGCACACTGTTTATTAAATACAAACGACAAAACAGGATAGGTTATACCTAAACGTCACGTTGGCTGGTTTTAATCGATAAATATTTGCATGCAGGCTCAAATCAAATTTTATGCTGATGCCGAGCTTGCCGAAAAACTTAAGTCATGGATATTGGAAACCAACTCTGCCCTCGACAAAGAAAACGTTAAAAATTTTGATTCAGTTACATCAGACGACTGCAAGGGTCAAATGATTGCCTACCAGGTAATGAGTTTCATTTCGGTTTTACACAGTTTGCAGTTCCTCATTTTTTTCTTACATTTCTAATTGTGATTGCAGTCATTCCAGTCCGTCCAAAACAGTATGGAGGGTAGTTTGAATCATTTGAAACGCGTGGATACGCCTCGGCAGCTGGATGTGGCGGGACTCAACCGGCAATGGGGATTACTGAAGGACAGGGTAGGTTTTACGTCGCTCTACACATAACACGCTAAACCTTGTGTTATAAAATGAAAATATTACATGAAGTAAAACTTACCCTTTACGTGATTTGTTGTAATATTTTCGGACAGATTTCTCGTTGCGTCAACCAATCAGAGCGCGAGTTTAAACGGTGGAAGGAATACGAACAGCGGGTAAACATCTTGCAACAATGGATGGACAGAAAGATCCAGGTGAGGTTTTGTTTTATGGTATTAGTGTTTGTGTAGAGGTTTGGAAGAAACAGCGGCATCGAAGCCAGTGATTTCTTGTGCAACATTCTGCTTGAAACACAACTATTTACAGGCTCAAGACGAAGAATCCGCGACTTCCAAAATCGGATCCCGCTCCGACGTGACGTCATCATTACGTCAATATGAAAACTTCGAGAAGAAGCTAAAATCGAAATTCCGCGAACTTACCAAGTTGGAAACCGAGTACAGAGGTAACGTCACTTATTTTTAAATAAATTACGTCACGTTTCAAAAACATGACGTATCTGTATGACGTGTTCAGACCTAGTGACAGACAAGAACCAGTCTTACCGATCGGCAACTCCCGAGCCTGGATGTGGAAGTCCAGAACTTCTCAAACTGAATCAGAGCTGGACTTTTCTCGATCACTCATTGGCCAGGAGGAAAAAGGAACTGAAGCAAGCCATACAACAGTGGGACAAGTAAGGCTATTTCTGACATGTTTTGGCATAGGTTATTTGTACGAAAAGTGTCATAACTTCTTCCGAAACGTTTGTGTGTATGTTTTGTGGTGACATTTTCCGTGTATATTTCCAAGGAGTAATTCTACGTGTAATAAATTTTCTACAGGTATCAAGCCGCTGAAAACATTGTATTCGATCAGATAAGGACAGCAGAGATTGCTCTGCAAAAAGACAGTTTTACATCCGAAAATCCTCAGGAAAAAATAGCGAAGCTTCAAGGTTTGTGACAAGAGAACATTCAGAGTTTTTTTACAAATTTTCAAACTATTTCTCCCGCTTTTCATTTAGGTGCCTTGAGGAACTTTGAAAGTCAAAGGTTGCACGTCCAATTTCTGGCTGTCGAGGCCGATTGTGTAATCGCCGGTTGTCATGACGACGTCGGAGAAGTTGTGAAAAGGAAACTCACCAACATAGACTCCAGGTAATTGAAAAGTTACGAAAATTACTGCCTTTATATAACGTTAGGACCATTTGAACAAGATACTTAGGAGACCAAAATCGGTTGTCAAAAGAAAAGTTGTCCCTCAAATTGGCCCCGCATGTTGTACGAATGACCTGAATATCATACACCTACGGTCGTATGACAAAGTGTGTTTCACCAATATCTATTATTCAGCTACAACTTTTATTCCAAACTTGTCGAAAACCAAGTGTTGTTGCTTATAATCATGTTGCAATATAGGTGGAATGATGTGTCTGTGCGACTCGCAAGGCGAATAGAGCAACATGGCGAATGCGTGGAAGCGAGAAAAGAATACGACGACAAGCTGGCGGACATCGAAAACCGTTCGAAATCCTTGGAATTAAAAATCGTCGAATTACTGGACGGAAAATCCTGCCTTGAAGATCCCCGTGCATGCTCTCTGCAAACTGAGGTTTGAAAATCCGATACAGAAAGAGTAAAATTTAGTTTTGTTAGAAGTAAATATCAAACAAAAACTTATGTAATTTCTTGTAAACTTTACAAGGTTTATGAGAAAGCAATATTATGAGAGGTTTTATTCCCAATGTGATTTGTGATCTTTATTCTGGGTCATTTGTTAGCTTGTTCTATCACATGAGGCAAACTACCTCTAAACACATATTTCCCCGTACCTTTAAATTGTTGTTAACTGAAGAATACGTGACACTAAGGTGTAAACCAATGACGTCAGGTCAAGTTCTGACGTGTTACGTTTCTTACAGGGCTTGGAACGAACGTGTGAAATTTTGCGCAACAACTTGCAAACATTGACGTCAATCGCCGAAAGCGCACAACAACGAGATCGCTCGGAAGCTGCCAGGCTAGCAGTCAGCAACACAAGGTAATATTGAACCCTAGTTGTGATTTGCTACATTGCAGGATTGGTAAATTTAATTCAATTAAAGGGTATGTGCCGGGGGGGTTTGCCTTGCTAAACTTACTTTCTGAAGTATTAGTTGTTTGTGAAGCATGTGAATTCGTTAAGGTATTCCTGTTTAAGAGTGCATGTGTACAACATTTATTTCACTCAACACTGAAATGAAACAAGTTATAAAAACATCTGGTAACATAGGTTTTCGGTTGGGGTTTTGAAAAACATCCGTCGCGCAAGGGAAGCCGTGGAGAAAACGCGGGAACATTTGAGAAAGTCGGGTGAGCTTAGAGACAAAATGGGATATATGGACGCATGGCTGGGAGAGGTTGAGGTCATCACCAACAAAGAGTATCCGGCAAATCGAAAAGATATTGAGGTTTGTGTCTGTAGGCTCACTTGGTTGAATATGTGCTTGGTGGCGAGTGAACAGACCAATAGGTTACCGCGCTGTATGAAATAAGTTAAGTTGTCGCTGTATAAATGCAGGTAAAATTGCCTTTTGTTTGAACGATATTGTTGAAAAACATTACTCGACTAACATACTTTCATCCATCTTTGAAGGGAGGTTTGGCCGAGTTAAGAAACCAACTACAAGCTTTCAAGGCATATTCGAGGACCATGGACGATGTTAACTCCATCGCCAATCATTTGCCATTGGGAGACAAACACATCAAGAAAGTTCAAGCTCTTAACGACAGATGGAAGGAGACGATGAAATCCACTGCAAAAAGGTCACGATTTAAATATGGTCATTATGCCTCAACAAGGATAATATAAAATACAACAAGACTTCCCAAACTTCTAAGCTCGTGGCCCATTTTAAATAAAACAAAAATTTCCGTTGCTATTTGTTTCTTTGACAGTTATATACGTGTCTGGAGACATACACACACACACACACACACAGACAGACATATATATAGTTATGAAACACTGTTGTTAACTGTTGTATTACCTTGTGGCATGCGTATACTGTTGGCGATCCCAAAAAATCGTCGTGCTAACCCTAGGTTTCGACACCCAGTTTAGGTAGCCTTGAAACACAGAGTATCGTAAGTAACTTAGTACGTTTGGATGCAGATACGGGATGCTTCAGAGCTCTCTTCTTCCAATGCTTGAATTCGCTGAAAAATGTGAGAACTGGATGTTGTGTGTGACTCAGGCTGAAAGAAGTTTGGTCGCCGATATCCCAACCTCATACAACGGCCTCTTCGATCAAGCGAGGTATCGTACCCTCTAGTTTACTCAAAACATCTAAACGCATTTGTAGACCATTATTGTTGTTGTATATTTTTGGTCATACAGGCACAAGTCTACAGCAGGTGTTCCTATTATTATGACCATGTGTTTTGCAGATCTTATGATATGTTCATAGTCGAGAGTGGTGCAAGACAACAACTACTGCGAAACATTATTAGTGAAGGCGAGGAAATGTTAAGTGAAGACATCGTCCCTAACAGGTACCTTATTCACCCGTAGTGGGTCCGAGTACAGCTCATTTATGTTTAATTTTAAAACGTACTAGATTTTGATTTGAGTACAGTACATGATATTGTCTAAAAATACAAAAAAGCGCGCGAACAATACGTGCTTTGACGTTGTCCAAAAATTGTCAAATTAGACCCCGACCCTATATTAGGGCCAACATTTGTTTTTCTAAGAGGAACATCCATATCATTGTATTCCCTAAAGGTGCTAAAAAATTGCATTCGAAAGCCTTGGGCCTTCCTGCAATCTCATGTGATTTCTATAGAACGGCCCGCAACAGAATTTTGCATTCCAAAGGGGCCCTGTTGCGACCATTTTATAATATTAACCTTGCATATATTGCATTAGTTTTCCTATCATGAGTGTTCACAATGTTTGTACAGGGAGGAGTTCGGCAGCAAACTAACCAACCTCGACAAGCAGTGGAGTTCGGTGCTAAGGAAAGCTCGAGAACGTAAAACAGTCGTAGATGCTGCCATAGAAACATGGCGAACTTACAAACACAAAACCGCGGCTGTTGTTGCTGACACTCGCTCGTTCGACGTGGAAATGACAAAACACGATCGGGAAATCCCCCTGATGGGGCTTGCCCCCACCACTTTGGCCGAAATTATGGTGAGAGACTTATAAGTAGCTTTTTTGAAGACTCCGATATTATTTTTTTCCCATTTAAAACTATACGAATACTATTCCAAACCCTGTCTGTTCCCACAGAGGCATTCTCACAAATTTAACTGAGGATAAAGTAAGCTAAACAATCCACGATAACTTTTATTGCTTTCTATTACAAAACCTGCTTTATCAAATGTGTAATATTCATAGGAACTCGAAGCCTCCACTGAAAGCGAAGTCTGCGCCGAAATGTTGGACGCCGGTCACCGCGTGATGGCGCTATCGAGAGGCGATCTGCACGCAAGACTAAAGAAGGAAATTTCCTCCTGCCATGGAGATTACACGAACGCTCACCAAGCAGTAAAAGACAAACGGTTAGTTGGTGTGTCGTCTTATGAGGTGATAACCCTTGCAAAACTACTATATATCCTACACAAAACGTCTTGATACTCTTTTAGTCGATTCAAAATCGCCTTTGGCAATAAAACTGTTTATTAAGTGGGCGTTTCTGTCGTAAAGTGACTGAATGCCTGGCAGCGTTAGCAACAAAATATTCACATAATTTTATTTTGAAAAAAGAATATATTCGTTACCTTTAGGCGAGAGCTGCAATCACTAGTAAACAAATGGAATGACTGTGACGACAAGATCAGTGACATCATCTCCTGGCTTGCCGATACTAAGACCATGCTGACACATGATCTTCCCTCTGCTATTGAGGATCTCCACGCGGAGGCGATAAAGTGTCGCGACAGAGAAATCGTATTCGAAATGAGCCCAGACAAATTAAGGTTAGAATTGTTTGAGCTGTTTGGATCTGTTTGAACTCTTCCATTCTCGTTATTACAGATCAGTTGATAAACTCGTCCAGGGTTTGGCTGATGTTGTGTCAGGTGACGACCTTACATTAATGAGAGAAAGACTTGCATTGGTGCGAGCACTCTGGCATGACGTGCGCAATGGTGTGGAACAGCGTCGGCGTTGCATAGAAACAAGGTATACATATCTGATCCCGTAACAGTTTTGAAATGCAACAAAGTATCAAACGTTTTATCCGTTGCAGACTGAATGACTGGAACAAGTTCGACGAAAAATATCGGGACTTGTGCTCGTGGCTTAACAAGATGGAACGCAAGGTGGCGCACGCGAGTGATTCCGACGCAGAGCAGTTTCTTGAGAAGTTGCAGAAGGTTTGTTGCTAACGATGTGCAAAATAGAGAAATGTAAAGTATGTTTAAAATCATGTTGTGAATGCCGCATTCTCTAAAGCTGGCGATACACATCACAAATTCGTACAGGAAAAACATCTTTTCTCTGACTGCATGCCAGAACATACTAAAACACCTTTTCTCTCGCAAATGCCAGAACATACTGAACTTCAAAACCTTTTCACACAATGTATTTCCCATTGATTCCCCGTTTAGTTACTTCAACAAGTGTTGTTGTTTTTTCAACAAGGATTATTTGAGTGACATTGACGCTGACGGAGACCGACGGGCAGAACTTGTGTTGCTGGCAGAACGTCTAGCTCCATCCAGTGACAGGAATGAAATGGAAAAGAAACTTGCGAAAATAAACGACAAATGGCAACACCTGGAAGGGCTTGTTCGGGCCAGGTAAGCGTTGTTATTAAAACAAGTACGTAATCAGAGCAACAATGAAACTATTTTCTTAGCGAAAAACATAATTAAAGCCTTCTCACGCAAAAAGAAGCTTTAAAAACTAGTGATCGTTTTTTTTTCTCACTTCCTTTTGAGACAAAATCAAAAGTTTTAAAAAACTGTATCACATAATGTTATCTGGGTTTTGTTTAAGAAACTCTACTGCAATGTAAACTTTCTGTTACGTAATAATGGCGGTGGCTCCAGGCCATTGGCAGTCATTGTTTGCTTGCTGATAAAAAAACGCTGCAGCAGACGAAAATGACGTCAGTGACCGCGCATATATGAGGTTTTCTGACCCGTAAATATGATCTTGCCAACGTCACACGACAAGGGGAGAGAATGCTTGTTGCTTAATGGCAAAGAGACTTGTGCGAAGACAAGCTAGTGAAGTAACAGGACAAGGAAAGGTGCCAGTTGGGTTTGGCTGTAATTTTTTGAACAATGGACTCTTTCTTGTTACAGACCTTTGGTTAATAAATAACTGGATGCCAATTGTTTAAAAGCTTCGGTAGTGTTAGCACCTATTCAGTACTGGAAGATTAGCTGAGATATGTTGATTAGCTTTATTTCGTTGGAATACACTAAAGGTTTTTTAGAAAGATAATGATCAAGATACAATTTATATTTTAGCTTTAACATTGCCCAACTGATAAACTAAATTAAATTGCTCTATTACCATCATACAACAAAGCACGAATGGAGCCAGCGTTTGAGAGGGTTAGGGCCTTGGCCCACGTTGAATGCAACACTTTGCATGAGAAAATGGCAGTATATTCTACGTGGGCTGAAGACTACGATCATGACGTGTCCGAACTTAAATACAGCGCGCCAATGGAAGCAGTGAAAACACTTTGCAGTATTATGGTAAGCCATGCGGGCCTAATGAAATCGTGCAGCGTTGTGGACTTTGCTGCAGGTACAGGCCGGGTTGCCAGATGCCTTCGAGGTAAAGGATTCACCGGTGCTATTGACGCAGTTGACGGCAGCGAGGGTATGCTACAACAGGGAAAGCACCTCTACCGTAAATCCTACTGCTGTATTTTACAAAGTGACGCCAAACTACCAGAAGAGCTCACGTGTTCATCCTATGACGTGGCAGTATTGTGTGGCGCCTTGAGTCCTTCGCAAGTCGAGGTCGATGGTTTGCAATTTCTGATCAGCTCCGTGAGATCGGGCGGCTACGTTGTTCTCACCACGCGGCTAAACCCTTCTAATCTGGAATACGTCGCGAGGCTGGAGAAAGAAATGAAAGCGTTCGCAGATTGCGGTGTGTGGAGTTTGTTGGAGAAACGAGAAGTGAAGGATTTCGAGTTGGCGACTGACGACTCGGAGAGAGTCTCGGAGTCGAGATACATCCCAGGAGTTGTTTATTGTTACAAGAAGCTTTAAACTCTTGTGCAGTTGAACCGGTGTTCTGTTTGGGACTGGGGCACAGGGTGTTTGCAAAACGTTAGTGGGAGTGAAGTAACCTCTACCTCTGTGATGATAATCTATACGTTGGAATGCTTGAATTGTGGTGACCTTGGTATTGTGTGCATTAAAATACAACCGTTCATATGAATCTTGGTCTTTTATGCGTAAAATTACGGATTTATTGCTCGCTAAAGTATTTCCGTATACCTGTCACCGAAGCAAGTTTTAATTAGGACACACGAGTTTTTTTTTTGTTTGCGCAGAAGGCTTTTACAAGGGTTCCTTACACATCCAACAAGGCGTGCATAGCGTTACGACGCCACGCGGATTCGAGCTACTTCAAAACCTAAGTTGTATCTCTGGACAACCTTCTATAAGCAAGCATTCCCAAGGACCTGACGTTTGTGTTGTTACGCCACACTAAAAATATTTCTTATTGCGGTTTGGCAGTTCAGCGTTGTTTGAAGATATATGAAGGCAAAGGTCCTTGTAAAGGCAAAGAGTTAGCATAGGTTAAAGGCGAAATCGGTTTTGTTTTAGATACTCAGTCAGGTTTATTGAAGCTGTTAGTCTGTTCATACGAAACAGAAGGTCTCAGATTCTAAAAGTACTGTATTTATTTGCCAATTTGCTTATAATGTAACTTGTTTTAACGACATGATGTTAATGTTAGAATAAAACTTTGCAATAAACACACAAAGAAATATAAATTCAAAACCGTATTGGACCTGTTGAATTTTTTAAGACTTAGTATTTTGACCCAAATATATAAACCAATTTCTAATGCAGTACTCCAGTTTCGACTTGGTTGAATTGCAACGTAAATTTCCCTTGAACACATGTTAAAGATGTTCTTTACATCCCGTAACACGTTGCCACCAATGAGTCAGGCACAATTGACGCAGCGGCCTAGAATTTCGCCGCGGGGTTACTTCGGGTCACCATTACGCAATCGCAAATGATTTCCACGAATGAGTTTTGAATTCGGGCGGGAAACACTGAACTTGCATCGTGGAGCATTGCCATTGAATTTTGAAGACATTTCAGACCTGTAATGGTTTATTAATAGATGTTATCCTAATTGTGGTTGCTACTGCACATATTTAATAGCGCATTGTAACAACAACGTGTGCTGTTAAAGCTCATGAAAAATTTAGGCAGGCAACCGGCAGCTGCACAATCAGTATCGATCGCGCTTTAAGACAACGTGTAGCGAAACACGTTTTAACTCACTAGCAGGATACTTATTTAATGCAAAATGCAATATAATAGACATACACAGCATAGTCAGAAACTGCGATTTACTTTCCAGGACCAAGAAGCTGAAAGAGACGTACGCTGCTGTAGCCCAGCTAGATACAAGCATGACTGACCTCCGTGATTGGCTGAAACTCATCGAAAGCAACTTGGCTGCTCCGGTTATTCACCAGAATTGTACCGACAGCGATGTGCGTACGCGGTTGGAAGAACAGAAGGTAATCCCAGTCCGTTTGTTTGTTAAACGTTTTCTTTCTGTTGAGAGATTAACCCGATTAACATTCGCGTAAATCACAACGGTTGACTGCTTATTTTTGTTTTTTTTACGATGTCTGTGTTTGCTGTTCTATCAGTATATCAGGAATTGTATTCGTATTAGCAAGGAATTAGTCAGCTTTTAAAAATTGGACCAAGCACTCTCGAATATTTTACCAAATACATCAACAAACATCTTCTATTGTGACCGGTAGAAGAAAACTCACCAGCAGCGAGATAACGACTTCGCACCCACAGCTGTTTAATTTGGTACCGCAGCGGGCACGAAGTGATTGATAAGCGAGATGGAAGCAATGCAAAGGCGCCTTTCAAACGCCCAGCGCTAGAGCGTAGAGAACTGGGAAAAAGGCAACAGCTCTGCGGTTTAGTGGCAATAAGACTGGCCATCAAGTTGTATAGATGCAGCCAAAAAAGCCGGTCATAGTTTTGTGTCTTTGGACTCTTGTTTTCCACGCTTGGTTGTGGGACGACCGGAAATTGTTTCATGTAATATGTCTGCCTTGCTGAGAAGGAAGCTTCAAGTCGATTTGTTTGATGTTATACACTGCGAGTTCTCAGTTCGACCACAAAGGTCGTTTCACTGTTTTCTTCCGAGGTGATGTAATTTTGGCGAACGTTGGTTAAAGGTCTGTTGGTTGTCAAAACGCGTGAGGCTGAATCACAAGCTTCTATAATAGAGCAGCAGCAGATTACTTTAAGGGTTCTTTGCAATTCAAATTTCAAACTAAATCAACGTTATTCTGTTGGACCCATAGTGAAATGTTTATTTATTTGTACGGACTACGGACTATATGCCGAAGTATAGCTGCAAGCTTTTATAGATGGCTAACTCAAGTTGAAAACCAGTTGTAATGTGAGGTAATGCTTATTGTTTAAAGAGTCGGCAGTGAAGCACAGAGCTTTTTCGTTTTCACGGACGAACATAAAGTTACAAACCGAACTACTGCGTGTTTTTTTAAACCCGAAATCCCGCGCCACGACACGCACTGTTGCGCACGGGTTTGTTGCAAAGCACAACATATTCCTGTCTGTACTTGTAAGTGCATGTGTGAGGCTTGTTCGTAGCGCAGTAACGAGGTTAGTGCGTTGTTGCGATAGCCTGTGAGTAATTGAGCAATTGGTGCCAGCATTAACCGAATGAAAGGGTCATTTTTTCCTGCAAAAATCTTCGCGATTTCGCGACCTACGCTGGGTTATCATATGTTTTAAGGCATTTGGTGAGCTAGTTTAAAACTGTAATAAAATTGTTGGACTTATTTTCCATGGGCAGGAATTGTAAGTAAAACGGTCTTTGCAACACGGAAATTAAACGATTAAGAGACCAGCATTACAGTTATCGCTGTTTCGTATCCTTTTTGCTGGAGCGGCGACTTGACAGACAATTAAAAGGAACACTTGATACGAACCCCAGTCGTACCACAATCGGTCCACTATCTCTGCCACTTAATCCCCATGGGATTGTTACGCGTTTTGCTCCACGTCTGGATTGAAACCCGAAGGGAAACCGCAGTCTTCGCAGCCGTTTCATGTTGGATTTAACCTCGTTAAAGTTTGCTATATCTGCTGCTTGGTTTTAAACCTCTCCCTGGCATCATTATAATGGTTTAGGTTGGAATAAGTTGGCGAACGGCGTGTCATGTTGACCGCTGATATTGCGTAGATCATTGAGTGCTACCTAAACCCATTCTGTACAAAAGATGCGAAACCATTTGGTACATTTGCTTGGCACCAGTAGTTAATCAAGTGCCTGTTTAGTGTTATGGACGGCAGCGAATTTAATACAGTCCCATGAGTAATGTAGACCCACTTGCAGCAACAACTGCTGAGTTAGAACCGTCAAGGGAATTTTCTATCTTACTACTGTAGTAGCAAGGACATATATTTCGTACAAGAGCATGAGGTGGCATTGCTTCGAACGTATTTGCGTTAAGCAACAAGCTGGTGATATTGATTTTGCGTCAAACATCGCTCGTTTGCTTTTATTATTTCAACGCGAACAAGGTGAGAATCAGCTCATGTTGCTTCGTTACATGACAGACCGGTGATATTTCAGGCTTTTATACTTAGCGTGAATGTATTTTCAGTCGCTCAGCGTCAATCGACTTCCGCCCGTTTAGCTCTAAATTTAAGAGGATGATCCGCCCATTTAACACAACACGAATTTCGACTGAACTTGGGTTTTACACCCGAGTACAGGATTTCAATATGAACTGTTGTGGTCATGCTTAAGTTCAATAATAATAATCTTTTGTAAATTGTGTTGTCTCCATTTGTGCAACACACCAATCGCCTAAATTATCAGCGCCACGAAAGCAGTGGAAACGCTACAGTGTACTCGAAGGTCTTTTCATACGACTAATGCACAAGCAATAATCAGGCTAAACGACAAGGCTAAAGTCGCACGCTGGTAATCAAGGGCTTGGCTTAAGCCTCGTGCCACAACCGCATATTTTCAATTGAAAATCCTCACCCACGTCAAGTGGTTGCTTGCGAAGAAGGGATATTGCCAGCCTTCACCGCCTTGAGCTATCGACTGAGGAATGCGACTGTATTAACGCAAGCTTGTTGTGTTAAAATCGCGCAATCAAATGCGTCCTGACGCAGCTTGTGTAATTTTTCGAAATATTGTAATCGCAACGCATGGTTTAACGTTGCATGCGTCATTTCCGTTGCGCGACGCATGACTGCCGTTTGGGCTACAGCGTGCCCTTTGTTTATGAGGTGGCTAATAGTGTAGGGGAGTAGTTAAATAGGGTTTCGAACAGGCGTGAGAGGTCCATCACCAGTCACAGCAGAATGCAAATTCATCACTGCATGCATTGGCGACTAGTTGTGACGCGGTGGTTGTAGTCTTTGGTTGAGCGTTTTACAGCACAAGCTTTATGGCTAGCGAGTAAGCGTTAAAATCAGTATCTGTTGATAACGTATAGCCAATGTAATCAAACTTGAAAGATTTTGGAAAGCGACTGCGCCGTTTTGCTAAAACTTATTGGTTTAATTGTTGGAAGCAGTTTTTTGTTTTGCTATCTGGTGGTAATCTAACGTATTTGGCAATGCTGAATGTTGAAACAAACAATTTTGAGTTGGGTATTTTTAACAGTGTAGACATTTTTGGGACCTAGCACTCAAGTTGGATCCTAATTAAGACTTTGTCAATTTGTCACGTGTTCTCAATTAGTGGCATTCTCTGCCCGAATGCAAAGTTATGTTCAGTCCTGAATATTTCGCCAAGCAATCAGCGTACGTCGAGTCACTTCACAGCGCGCTGGAAGTCGCGGTCAACGGATCAAGTGATCTTGCCAATGATCCGAACGCGCGACTCAAGATATGCACCGACTGCCAGAAGCCCCAACTTTTCTTTTCCAATTCGGCGCCAAATTCCCCGTGCGCAATCAAGCGTCAATTGGACTTCGAGGATTCGCGCGGCGACCCGAGATCACCCGAGCGTGACCGAGGGACCTACGTCACTGCAGTGATGAGTACTCTTCTTAATACTCGTTCGCCCAACGCGAGTTTCAGCGAGAGTTTGATGCATGAAAGAGCGGAACAGCAAAGTTCGCCTGTCTCGCATAAACAATACTTCCTCAAGAGAAGGCCATCGATGAGGGCCGAGAATTCGAGATCAAACGCGTCGCCTGCTAAGGATTTCAGGCGTAGTTTAAGATTGCAGAGAAACACAGTTCCCCTGGTGGAAACCCCTATATCTGTGGATGATAAAAAATGTGAGTTGGAGAAATCGTCCATTAAATCAGACACTGGCTTGTGTGGTGTTAAGGATTTGAATCACCATACCTCGAAAGAGGAAGTTGTGCCAGGAAGTAGCCCTTGCATAAAAAGCAATGCGTCCACGCGTTCAAACGTACAAGCAGATGGGGATGTAGTTCGAAAAGACTGTACTTCTAAACGTGATATTTACTACACTTTGTCGCCGCTTTTACTGAATGAAATGGCGGACAAGGACAGCGAAAGTGGTAAAGGCATTTTTGGAACGCCGCGTATAAAGACCAAAGATGGACGGATTATTGATACGCCATGTGATAAGAAACCTATGGAAGGAGTTTGTGAGTACAGCGATACCAACAAAGCAAATGAGCAATTGGAGAGTGACAGCTGCAGCACTGTAAGCGAGTCCTCATCTGGCGCCACATCGACATCTAGTGGCAGACCGGAATATTTTGCTGTGATCAAGAAAGGCGAGGACAAGAGAAGGCGACACAAGAGCAGGGATCGTGCCATGTCCTTCGGCACTTCGTTCGGTTGCCATAGCAACTCGTTTCACACTACGCATGCGCAAGTAATGGCGGTGCTTTGTGATAAAACCAACATCCCCGATTCGCCCTCGGAAAAGTTGCACGAATCAGGAGCCAAAACCGTTTCCAGCACATATAAAGCCACTAATGTGACTCATACAGCTACTGTCAATGTGGAAGCATCAAGAAACCTCACAAAAACACCTAAGACCCCCAAGTTTATCACCCCTGATACGCCGAATGCGGGATTATCTTCACAGTTGACCACACCTGGCCACGAACCAGGTCTTCTATCCTTTTCCAACGTCTTCGAGCTTGGTGACGTCAGCAACTATGACATCAGCGACTCGTACGCAGAAGAGGCGGATTTCATGAAGGACGGCTACTGCCAGTGCAGTTACTGCACCGGAAACGAGGATATTTTCACTTCTACCCATGGAAAAGACTGGACAGAAGAATCGCATCATCATGAGCCTACACACTGTAGTCGCCACAAAGCGAAAGATCACGAGTTCGATTCCCCGCTTAGCAGGGAAGACCTCGATTCTCCTGTTCAAACAGAAAACAATTACAAACAGAGTCCCGAGTATCGCGCTATTATGGATCTGTTCTGTCAGTGCAGGCATCAAGCAGATATAGATCATGAGGTGGTGCTTCTTCTTTGTTAAACATTTCATTACCGCATGGGCTCTGTTACCGTACATAATCAAGCTTCTACATTTTAAACAGCCAGAGATATTAAATGTTAAATATTTTATTCAGGCTTTACAACAAGATATTGAGAAGCACAGCACCGGTGTTGCATCAGTCCTCAACCTGTGCGAAGTGCTACTGCACGATGGCGACGCTTGTGCCACCGAAAATGAGCGACAGTCGATCGAGGAAGCGACCAAAAGTCTTGACAGGCGATGGAGAAACATTTGTGCCTTATCCATGGAAAGACGATTAAAGTAAGTTTTTTTTATAACCAAAACCCTGCTAAATTTTTTTAGCCCTAAGTATTGTCTGCTTGGCTACACTTTCATTGCTTTGGAGTTTTTTTTACCTACCGTATGACATGGCCCACCGATTTAAAACCACTGTGCCTTACGTTTATATAACATAACAGCGAAATAATTGCTACCACAACACAACTGAATGGTACTTTACAACACAACTAACTTGAGTGTTTTCTGTTAATATCATAGGATCGAGGATACACAACGCCTGTGGCAAAAGTTTCTTTCCGACTTCGCTCGTTTCGGAGAGTGGTTGCATGACTGCGAGGCGACTTCATCAAATCCTAACACACAGTGTGTGGCTTACAACGTTGCGAGAGAAGAGTTGAGGTCATATGAAGTAGGTTTTCGCAATTGGCATCTCGTAGCAGCATATGATTGTACAGCGTAATTAATTTCGTCTGTTTGCTTGAAGACGTTCCAACGCAAAGTCCACGAAGGGCTGACTCAGCTTGAGCTGATTAACAAACAATACAGGAGACTTGCCAGGGAAAATCGCACGGATACCAGCAACAAACTAAAACAACTGGTGAGCATCACTTTATGAGTAAAATGATTGAGACAAGCTTCCTAATCGCTCAACACAAAATGCAAGAACTTGTTTATAAACAAAGGATAATGCATCAGAGGGAACTGGGTTTTAATAAAAGTGTCTCAAGAGGTTGCGTAGTTCCGCTGTTGGCACTTAACGAGTGCCATCGCTTGGACTGTTTTTAACACTTGAATAACCACGTGGCAATTTCGCGAAGAACTTTTTTCACTTGAATGCAATATGGTGATGGTCTTTTCAGGTTCACGACGGAAATACTCGCTGGGATGCCCTCTCACGTCGGGTAGGCGGCGTCCTTCGTCGACTCAAGCACGCCATCGAGCGGCGGGAGAGCTTCGAGACGCTGCGTGAATCTCTTCTGGTGTGGCTAACCGAAACAGACCTGCAGCTCACCAATCTCGAACACTTCAGTCCGAGTTCCGATCGAAAAGAAAAACTCGCGCAAGTCAAGGTAACGGCCATGTCCAGTGCTTCGAAATACTTGCCTAGATTATTATTATTATTCCAAAAAAATGGTTTAACCAACGAAAATGATTTAACCAACCAACAATATTAATTCTCTTTTAAACATATATCTTACTTTTAAACCTTCAATGCAATTTTCAAATACATGCAAATAATAGAGATTTTAAAGTTCCTTAAAGACAAGCTTACAACAAATCCTTAAATCTTCTGACACTGGACTAGTAATTGAACCTTTATCGCACGCAACGCACTTATTTACCATCGTAATCCATTTACCACGCAACAGTAATTAGTTATAACCTTCTCCATCCCTTCATCAATGGCGACTTAAACGGGCTCGCAACCTCGATAAATTTGCTCGAAGCATTTTGTGCGCTGATGGCGGCTATTATGTTTGTAATGATTGTCCTCGGTCGATTAGTCTTGTGTTGTAGGGGTCGAGTAGAGTGATCAGAGGCATTTCGAGGACGATTGTAAGCATGGTAGTAAGTTTCGGTAAAAGATAGCACAGAATTTCGGTTTCGTTATTTGGTTTTGACTGTAAACATTTACAGAAAACGTCGTTTAGGGTAATGAGATGGTATCACATGCATACGGAAAAGGGAACGGAAAGGAAAGAATACTGTTAAATTTAATTGTTCAATGTTCAGACGATTCGAAAACGAACTGAAGCAAAAACTCATACCTTTGTGGCTATTTGCTTTGGTGATGTAGTACAACAACAATACCCTCTCATTAAGTGCCCTCGACCCATAACCAAAGGTCTGCTGCTGTTCAGTCCGTCATTGTATGCAGTGATCCGACGTGCAGTTATTTTTCGTTCTCTCCACCGCCAGTGCAGTGTAAATAAACTGACCGCATTTTGGGCGACTCATAAACATGCAACTGCTGTATGTTGTAGGCGTTACTGGAAACTGCTCATTACAGTCAACCCAGAACATGACTGAGTTTAAAAATTATCGGTTTTACGACTCATAGAAGTCGTTCAATGGCAACGTAGTATTGTAGGAGTGAAGAAAAGATATGATACAGGCGTCATTGTCGCTTAGTAATTGGTTTAAAAGATTGAAGTTTTCGCAATCGTTGATGGAAAAACCTGGCATGGTTCAGTGCACGTAGCAATCCCCACAAATCAAATGCACTTGCCCGCGACGGGTGGAATAGTATGTTTGTTCAAGAGTTGAGTAAATAGACCTTGTGAGTGAGGCAGCTGTTTTGTTTATTGCCCAAATGGTAAAGCACTAGTTTTTGCCGGCATTCGGTCTGCAGTCGAATGCTCAAAATAGTTGCCTTGTACGCAAATCAAATTATTTCCTGAGTACTGATTCAGGGTAGCACGCTGCTGCAAGGCCAGCTTTTGGCATGTCGGTTTGATTATTCACATGAATGATGATGATTAGCATGTAGTTTGTTTATTCGCTTTTGCTTCAGATTAATTAAGATTCACAGGCACCAGGTCAGTTGCAGTTTATTGCTAGGGTTGTCAAACACAAGGACATGATGGGCACCACCCTTGTTTGTCAAAGCGGGCCGCAACGGTTGATTGTGCGTATTCGCTGTCACGCTAGTTGACAACAAGGTTTCTCGAGTACAGGCGTAGTACTCTTCTTGACTAGGCTATGCGTGGGAGCGAATACAGAAGTGGAAACGTGGGTTTGGTTATCGTTTCCAACAGTGGTATTGAACAGGATGCACTGTTTCTAACTTACAACTAAATTTTGCTGAGGTTTTAGTGGTAAACAGCATCGTACAGACAAAACCAATTATTGTTGGCCTCTCTGTTGAAGTAGACGATTTTCTAATACGCGATGATTTGGTATCAGTCGACTCTTAATAAATGCTTCACGGGATATTGACTCCAAATTGCTAGTCGTAGTAACGGCCTTCTGTAGTAACGATGTTACCAACCGTGAAATCCATTCGTAGTCAGGGTGCCAGGTTAAACACCAATCCACTGTACGTGAACCACGATCGCACGATCCCCTTTTTTGTCAGCACGCCTATTATACAAACACGTCACGTTTCCAGGGGTGTACTAATATTTGCACAAAAGACAGGCGAACGACCCAATGGAAAGGCTTTCTGCTGCCACAGAGCACAACGTGTGCCGGTTTTAAGTTGGTGCGCGCCAGTTAGGATAGGCGGTTGGTTAAGCCCACAAAGCGTTTGTGTTGTTGGCGCTTGATACTTGAAAATGCTTGTTGGTATCGATTGTAGCTATGTAATCGTCTGTTTTGTATTTCTCGTACCATACTATTGGCAAAATGAGGTAGAAGCAGTGTTTTGTTTATACTTATTTGGCATGGTCAAAAATCTTCTCACTTTATTGCATGTAGAATGGTTAATGTATACTAAGTAGCGATGAGTGAAAGCATCAATTGTTGCGAAATAATTAGGAAGGAAGTGGAAGAACAGCTTGCTTTGCTGTCGGTGAGATTCAATTAAAACATTAACTTGTAAGAAACCAACAAGCCAGGTGCAAAGTAAAAACATGATTTCGGTTCGCAGGATTTCCAATCAAGAATTGAAGAAAGAATTCCCCTTCTCCGTGAACTGGACGAGAAAGGTCGTCTTCTGGTAGAGAAAAGCGAGCAACACGACTGCGTTGCAGTGGAGGAAGAGATGGAAGATTTCCACGACTACTGCAGGGAGGTTATCGCCAGACTGGACCGCTACCATAAACGACTGGTACATCTTATGGTAAGCATTGGTGTAAGCAATGACGGCGTTTTGTGCAGTATCGTGTTATACATTTAACATGGTTTGCTAATGCAGTAGGTTGGTTATGGAGTACCTGAAAATTTGTATTTTGATTCTTTAAAGTTTAACTAACATTGATTTGCTTTCACAGAACGAATCGGACTTGCCAACTAACTCGTCGTTGTTCGATGATACCGAGCTACCCAACCTTACCTGGTGGACTGCGAGTTGTCTGACCGATGTAAGTTTTCCCGATTCGAACACCACAGACAGAGATTTACTTGCTACGCCTACTGGGAGGCCATGCAACGAGGACAAGAAAAAACACGACAAACTGAATGGAAGGTATTGGATTGTGTTGTAACTTGATACGTGATTAAGTGATTAAGAGTAGTTTTTTTTCCTTTACCGGGGTTTAAGCATTAGCAACTCTCTCCTGACGTAAAATCAATTTAATTCAATTCACCGGTGTTTCTGTGAAGCAGTAGCGAATAAACAATATTTTATTGTACAGAACATCTCCTCACAGCATCGGGTCATTAGAATGGGATCATTACGATATCAGTCAATCTGAAATCGATGCAAAACTTGACGATGACAGTTTGTCAATAGAAGGTTCTATAACCGGTTAGTAGCATAAACATTCTCTGAAAGCAACCCGGACAAGCTTAGTGATTGTTACGCCATATCATTTCAGATCTACCTTCCTTGGATGGTGATACCCCGGAAGAATTAAACATCAGTACGGATTCAACCATAAAGTACAAGGAACCGGTAGGTTATTACTGTGGTAAATGTGCGATGACCTGGGCACATTTAATTACGTTGACTATTTTCAGAAATCGCTCAAAAGCAACTTGGCCGCTGTTACTCGACCCCGCCAGGAGGACGAGACTGCCGGTAAAACGATACGAATATTATTTCATTTTCTAACAACAAAAATTATGGTTGAAAGTACCAAGTTGTGTTTAAAGCATCCTATTGAATCTACAAGCTAAAATTCATTCCCAGTTCTTAAAAAAATATATTCTTAACATTATTCAATATTCACAAAGTCGACTCGGCTCCAGCGAAACGACGACGTCAAGACCTGGACAAAACGGAACAGAAAGTAAAACAAAGGGAACGTCTTAATCACGATTTGGACGCCGTTCTTAAGTGGTTAGGCGCCACAAAGGTGTCATTTGAAAAGAGCGTCCCCACCAGTGAAAGTGTTTCGCAAATCGAAAGCAAAGTCAAGGAGCTGAAGGTAAGTGGTATAGTTGCCTTTGGCGGTATCATCCTATGGACAGCGTTCAAACAATCGGTGTATAATTTATCAACCAACATGCACTTGTTATGAAAAAGGATAATGAGACATTTCAATAATACTCATTTTATAAAAATCCAACTACATATCCACATATAATTTTGCCCCAGGCCTTGCAAAAGGAAATCGAAGCGCGAAAACCGATCGTGCTTTCCATTAATTTGGTTGCGGCGCGAATCACCAACGTAGACGCCGACGAAGAGTTGGCGAGCGAAAAAACCAGGAGCAAATCGCGGAGAATGAACGTGGAATGGGAAGCTGTCAACGCAAATGCACTGAAACGAAAGGAAGAACTGCAGAAGATGTTTGTTCGCAGCGAGGTAAGAGGAATTCTTTAAATAACAAGGAAACATTTATTAAGTCCATGACTGTTAAGTTATTGATTAACAGCTTTTGCGAGTAAGACCTCATTGGCTTCTGCAAACGTTGTGGTTATTTCACAGTTTCAGTCTTTTTTCTTATAACTTTACAAACTATGGACCTTCTTTTAGGAGCTGAGATTTGCTACAAAGAAGTTGAAAATCTGGATCGAGGAGCAAGAGAAGAGGAGGCAGGATCTTGCAACCGTGTGTCGATCCAAGGATTCACTTCTTCCCATACCGCTCCAGACTCTGCGTAAGGCGCACAAGGCGCTCATTCAACTGCGCGTCGACACATTGGAAGAACGCGCAAAGGTAGAAACTACTTCTTCCTGCAAAGTTTTACCATGCAGAAATTGTACTGTGCTTCTGGTATTAAATGAATTTAGATTTAGTTGAACCTACGTTAGGTCTCGCCGGATGGCAGAGAGCAGAAATATTTTTTTTTTTATAATATTTGATTTTGATTTATAACAGATTGCTACTCTGCAAGACATCTCAAACCAACTGCTATACGCTGACGTTAGATTCCGCAGTCAGCAGGCACCTCCGGTAGAAGGCGCCACTGAGACATCCGATAGATTACACGACCTCACTGACCGCTTGAAGGCGCTGCTGGATCGCATCGGTGATGACGTACGAGTGGCTGAAGGGGCGCTTAAGGAGGAGAGGCGGAGAATGGTGATGAATTGTTTATATCCAATATTTGCAACAGTTTTTGCAATTAATGCCGATGCCCAAATTGTCAACAAGTCAATTGCGAACGGCAATTTATAATCCGGGGAGGTCAAATGAGTCATAGAATGGTTTAAATTTGTCGCCTTACCGCCAATAGCGCCCGGGGGGAATAAAAGCGCGTATTCAGTTACATTCTCATTGAAAATCTCTGGCTTGGAGTGAATGAAACCAAGTTGTATTACAGTCGGACTGCCACGCTCTTATATGGCCTGGTACAACTGAAGTAGATAGTAGATAGGGAAACAGTGGTTAACAGTTTGTTGCTGTTTCAATTTGTAGAGAGGGAGTGTTGGTTCAAACTCAGAAACTGACTCAGTCGCCAGCGAGGTTTCTCTCCATTCGACAACTTCCATGAAACTGAAGAAGCTTCGTAGGAAGGTAAAGCATTGTGCAGTGAAAAATTTATAGTTGATTTATGTGAATTTGTACCACCAGACTTATAATAAGAGATAAACTATTATAGCTTTTTGATACTGTTGGATTCACTCACTAACCGAATATTTTATTTTTTCTTCCTTTCTTCTTCCCTCTCTCGTTGCGATTGTGCCTTTTTCTCGCGCCTTCTCTCGATTTCTCCAGGTGGAAACGTCAAAAACGAAGTACAGGTTAGTCGACCAAACGGTGGAAACCCATGACTTTCTTGTTTTTTGCCTGTTGCATTGTTGTGTTACGTACATGTCTCGCTTTGCCTGTGTGCCGCCTGCTGCCTGGACTTCTTGAAAAGGGAGGACTTTTTGGAAAGGAAGCTATTTTCTTAATTTAACATATAGCAGCAGAACCAGCAAACAAATAATAGGGTTCCCACAAGCGAAAGCCGCCAAAAAACGGGAAAACAAAAAGTCGTATCCGGCAGTACTTCCACCCTAAATTAAACTCATTGAAATGTTTTAGATAAGGGCAATAAGTTATTGAACTTTCATACATTAATATTAGGATTATTCCACACACAACTAAACGCAACTTACAAAGATAAATAACGTGATAGAACTATCTGGAGAACTTTTTCTAGTAAACCAATTCCAAGCAAAACGATAAATAAACTATTTTTATTACACCGACGTTCCACCGCAATTCCACACGAGAATCCGAACACCAATACACTATAAATTCCCGAGAAGATTCATGCTGCCCCCTAGCGGATCAGTTTATCAGTCCGAAAATCTGGCGCTCGTGTCGCCGCCTAAATTCAAACACATTAAAAACCACTTTCTCCCGTTAATACTTCAACGAAACAGTATTGTCGTTTCATAACTAAAACTTAATATCAACTGGTGCATGATTCGCTTGCATGACGAGTTAACATGGATCTGTGCGTCCTGTGTTTGAATGCATGGGTGTCTGTATGTTATGACGTCATCTTTTCTCTTACTTTCTTTTGAAGGTCGTCTCGGGGTCATCATACTAAAACGGTTTTGGTCTCGAATTCTTTAATATCTTTAATATGTACGCATGTTTAACATTACGTTTCGGCGTAGAAGATGTTATGTTGTTTTACCTTCATAAACTAACGTGTCGCTTTGTTACACAGCTCAAGCGAGATGACAAAAAATCAAGTTAACCACGTCATCTCCACAACCGACCAATCACATACCTCAACCGGAACGACCACGACCAATCACACACACGTCGCCGTGACGACCACGCTAATTAGCGACGTCACGGCCGTAACGGACACTTCCTACGTCACCGAAACTGAAAATACTTTATCGGACGTGACATTTAAAAACTCGCGCATGCGCAGTAAAACGGCGGACGAGTATCGGCAGTCGGACAGCGACGGTGAATCCGGTTACGTCGAATACGAGACTGACTACCAGGCCTTGTGTGAAGCAATCAACTGGGCGGCTGACAGAGTGGAAGAACGAGGGACTGGGGATTACCCATTTGACGTAGTGGACAGTGACGTCGATCACGGCGAAGTGAAACCCAAGCCGGGTTACCTGAGCAGGGCGTTTAAAGCTGCGCTACCGTTGTACGGAATCATCCTCGTCGCCATTCTCTTCCTACTGCTTTTACCGCTTACATGCTTGGATGAGAAGTATGTCTGTCTCCGACAGAACAACTACCACTACCGACTTAACCCGACGCTCGCTTGGACTGACGGACCTCCACCAACGTAAATTCACCCTTTACCAACACTTAAAGCTTGACTCCATTAAAAAGGTCTACGTGAGTGCATGTATGAAAAGGTGTAAGGGAAGTGGCCACTGGTGCCGATATTCCGTCTCGCCGATCGAAATGCGAAGTCCGAATCCGTCCTAGGATAGTTTTGATGCTGAAACTTGAAAACAAAACAGTTTGGATGTGACTGTTTCACTGTGAAATGTTACGCTTGCCTTACAGTGTGCTGAGCGACGCGAAAGTTGTTAGTTCGTTTGCTTCGCGCGGTACAAGTACAGTGAAGTACCGTGTTTTGTATGTAATTAGTTGAAAGCCTATTTTTCTATAGTTTTGTTTGTAGAGAGAATGTAGTGTACAGTGAAATCTCTTGATTATCTAATGTGGTTTTCATATTTTCATAAAATGCAACTTCCTCAGATAGGGATCGCGTGTGAATGTTATTTGCTGTAATTAGAACAAAATTGCACTTGCATGTTTCACTACATAAATCCGTTGTAGAATACCGAACGGCACAACACTTTGTAATAAAAAGAAAATAAATATCTTGTATCCTACTTTAAACAAGGAAAAAAGTTATTCTTGCTGACATATGTTTCACTCTGGTGTCAGAATGTTTTGCACCATTAAAATGTTATGGTTTTTAGTCCACTCGTGTTTAGTTGCGTAAAAATACTAGTGTTAAATATGCAGATAACACCTGGTTGTGTGTAGCCTATTGACACATTCATTTGATCTCGACAAGAATAATAGATGTTATGAAATATAAATGTCCCACGTAACTTACCACCAATTATATTTTGGCAAACAATTAGTAGAATGAGACGACAGCAGCTCCCAAAACTCACGGTTTTAACAATACTAACTCATATTAGATGTTTCTGCACGAAATATAATTTTTTTTGTATCGGCAAAAAGTGCTGCATATGCCTTGGGGTTCCTTCCCAAAATATGTGCGACAATTACTGTCACTTATTCTTGCCTAAATCGATTTGGTGGCACGAAACTGAAAGGGTTTAATGATTTTGTCAAATATAAACATTTTTGAAGAGATTGAAGAAAGAAGATCGATGCTCTTACGATCCATTTGCTGTTGGAGAAAATGCTGTTTCGTGTTTTTCGGAAACCGAAAGTCCGCAAATCAAGAGGGGTTGTTATTTAAAATCAACTATGTTTTTTTTCCAAAAATTCATAAGGCACTGGACAACTTGAACTGAAACACAGTCAAACTCCGAAACCATCGCGATCATACCAAAGATGAAATTTAGGCAGATACATAGGCGATTTCAACATGGATCCTGATATAATTTCGTCCGCCAAAAATCGAAAATCGCATGCTTGGGTTTACAATGAAGTCTGGTTTCAAACGTTTAGGGCGGGATTTTCTAAAACCGGGTTTTCGCTTTTGATATTAAAATATTAAAAACGGTCGAATGTCCTCCGGTCTTGCATAACTGTTTCTTTTCCGATCTGTTTTCTAACGTTTTAAACGTGAAATAGAAAGAGGCACAAAACAACATAATAAGCTGGAAAAAAATCATGTTAAAAAAACTACACGGCGCAGCAACGTGGGCTACACTTGCGTCGGGAAGTTAAAAGAAATGCCTCGGAATTTGAAACAGAAACGCATTTTCGGGAGCAAGGCAAAGACAGACACCAGGCGAAGGATTTGATGAAGATACGGAAGTATTTGTATGGCGAGGACGTCGAAACGTTTCGATGAGAGCGTATAACACATGTACATCACAGTGATGTGTACGGGCGAAAGGGCGGCCGTTCTTTACTGACATAAGGTTTTATGCCAATGTCTGTGTGTTAGAGAAAGCATGGCAATGGAAACACGAAAATTGAGAAAAAAAAGACGTGTGTGATGATTTGACGACGAACAATGGGTGCAAGGATGCGGTTTTGGGGCAAACGAACGCGTTTCGGTTTTGGGGCATTTCCGTCCATACAAAATATTGCAACAAAAAAACACGCGTATAAATGGTAACAGAATCGAGAATCGAATTTGCTGAACAGCCGGAGGACCACAGAACCGGTCACGACCCTTACAGTTATTACACCAAAGCAACAATAATGTTACTTCATTTCTGGAGGTTACAGATATTTCAATTCATTTGTTGTAAATATCGAAGGATGTATCGCGAGTCCCTAATGTCAAAGAACCAAAGATGGTACACTAGAAAAGCCTAACGTAGCTGCTTTCACATGCGGGTCTTAAGCGCTATTCAGAGCTCTTCGCAAAACACAACCTGGTGAGCTCTGCAGCAGATCGAATGACGTGGCATATAAAATACAGCAGGTATAGACAAGAAAAGAACAAAAGGATACAAGAAGGGCAAACCTTGTTTGCATATTATAGAAGGGTATATGTCGCCACACAGGGACAACGGAAATGTACCATCAAAACGTATTTTGAGGGGTCAACACAGGAGAAGGGGACACACACACACAGTTTTAGGGCGCAGATAGACAGTAGAGTACTAGTATGGAACGCAAGTGTGTTCAGAATTTCTTTTTTTTAGGGCCTGTGAAAGGCCTATTACAGCTCTATTCATTTTGTTGAGGAAAATTTGTAGCTGCATTGTATTGCGACTTCTAAGCAATTTTTGATCCCAACGATAAAGAGACCAGGAAGTTCCTACGCACGTGATACGCAGTTTAGGTTAAATGAGTCACAGAAAAAAGTAAAAAAATTTGCAAAACAAAACAGTGAAAACCGAAGTCACGTTAAAATAAGTTCGGATTTTTCTAGCCCTGGCAAAACCACAATACGAGAATACTATGTGATTGCCAGACACGGATTGGAACTCTGGGTAAATTCACAACCTTCCGCAAAACTAATTATTCCGACAGTTCAAAGGCGAGAATATGTGTGTGTGTGTGAGAATGGAAAAGAAAACGCATGCAACAGATGTAAAAAAGTAAAGCGTTTAGTAGTTGGATATCATGGCGATGCAAAAGAGAAGGAGAGAGTGTTTTTGATCTCTGGCTGCCCAACAACAACGATGACGACTGTATCAGAAGTCCAAACATTCGACCGTGTCCTGTACTCTCAGCTTCAACGTGCTACAATGGCCGGAATACGTGCGACATTCGGATCGGTCGCTTGGGGTCTCAGGGTTGCTGAGCGAAGGGTTTCAATGACTTGGACCTGTTACGTCAGTCTACAGGTTGTTGCCATATAAGTTTCTTAAACCCTTGGTCGCCCTCTAGCGGCGTGGCGCAGAAAGGACAGGCGGCGTTGTAGGCTTGCGTTCCATGGGGGAGTGCGGTTTGAGACCAGTACCTGGTGACACATATCAAAGTTTTAATTGGAAAAGGATGTTGTACATTTAAAAAAACAATGCTTTTTGGTAGTGCAAAAAAAACGTATGCAATATTTGATTTTTATTCAAATAAACCTTAATTTTTTAAAAGCCTTTCTGTTGGAATTTTTAATGAGATAAACAAGACAAATTCAATAACTTGCAGTTACAAAACATGACTAAAAGCACAAATAGCATCAGGCTATGCTTATGTCAAGTTACAACCAAAGTGACACACCGTCATATTCATGGAGCCGTGGTACACTTAACAATTGTTGGTGGAATTGCAAGAGCGTATGTTGTAATGTATCTATATGCATACATAAGATTGAGTGGGCCCAAAAGTATATGCATAACTTCGAGTAGGTCTGAGGGCACATATACATGATAGCTGGCTATGCATATGTTTTGTCAATGCAAAAAAAACCTACTTGGCAGTTTGATTTGAACAAACGTGACCACAAGGTACGAAACAGTGAGTGGGTGATCCTGTGTCAATGTAAAAAGCTGGTTCATTTCCTATCCACAAAGGAACATACTTGCCGACCTGCCAAAAGAATGAGGATGTTGTCGTATGCAATGTGACATAAGGGCCAATGAACACAGGATATTGTTGTTTATTTCGGGCTGATGCTGTTTTAAAGTTCCTTTACTCACTGCTATGAGACAAGAACATAAACAACACCAAGGAAATGTGCCATTACTCTTTCTGCTGAGTTTAGAAATTAGCACTAAAGTTGCATCATAAGATCTGTTTGGTGAAAAAATGCTTTTATTACAATTTGAACTCCAAAAGATTAGTCATATTTTACCAAAGGTCAAGTGATATGTTTTTTGGGGATTTGAATGATGCCTTACAGGTACACACTTAATCAAGCGATTGCAATTTGACACCACTTACCGATCTACACAACGGACACATCCTTTCCTCTTCACCCTGATATCCCCAACTTATTCTTCCATGTACGTGACCACACTCCACATAAACCCACGGTTGCTTCTCAGTTTCACGAGTCGCACGACTTCTTCGTGGAAAGGCGAGGGTTGTGAGACCCACAGGACACTGCGGTCTTCCCAGGTTGATGTTATGAATTAGCTGATCAATGTGTCGGGGGGTCTGAAAGAAAAATGTGAATGTTGTTTTAAAAATGTAACTATAATACAAAAATAATACAAAAATTATTTTTTAATATAACTGCAACTAATTTATTAGAGTTCTCTACATTGTGAACATGGGTAAATTAGGTTTATGAAAGTTTGGGCCAAAAATACACACATAAAAAAAGAAACTCAAAAGAACTGGTCAAAAAATGCTAAGATTAATTTCCACACTAATATAAGTAATTACACTTACTGGCATGCATTCTGCATTACTCGAGGATCTCCACAGCAGCGTGGCACCACAAAGATCAATAAGTGTTCCATTTACCAATACATTCTCATCATTCTCAATCTGCATATAAATATAATACAGTATACCAAAAAGATTTTTTCAATTTGATGCTTGCAGGTGCAGTAGTAAATCACTAGCTGTAGCCCAGGTTGCTAAGCACAAAACACATGTAAACAACCCCAGTGATGATCGAAAGAGGTAGTTTGTTTTACAGCTCTATAAAAAGTAGCTGCTGTTGATACAAATATAAAAAGTCTCCTGATAAATGTGAGCGTTGTCAGCTTATGCCATGATGGTGGACAGGTCTAAGCTTGCAAGTTAAACAAATGTTGGCGCTGTTGCTTAGTGCAAGGGGGTCAAACATAGCTGGCTTGCCTAAACATGTTTGGGCACATAGAGTAAAGTTTAGTCCATAAAACTTCAGTTTCATTTACTAAAGATTGGATGCCATCAGTGGCATAAGTACAACAGGATTAAAACATATGAAGTTGTGATAACGTTCCCACCGAAACACAGATTTGTTTGTTTTTAAAGTTTTTTGATTCAAATTTATGTACACACAACAATGGTTGAAGGTGCAGCACTTTGCGTAACAATGAAGCCCCTTGAACACCACTTAAAAGACAAAAACGGGCTCTTCCAAAATCGTTCACCACAGAGCCACTTGGCAATTGCCATCGTTCGAAAACTGGACACATACCTTTGCACCAGGGGTTTGAGCTGATCTGGATTCCCTCAGTCGGTAAATATCTCCACAAACGGACGCCTCTTTCCACTGTGTTGGTTCTGATTGTTGGCTGAATCCATTTTTTGGTTGCATAATCAATACCCCGTTCGTTGTGAGACCGTCCATGATCTTATTGCCCCCTTTTTCGACCATCCACTTTGGAGCTTTTTCCTGAAAGGTATGACAAAGTTAAATTTTGTTCTAGGTAATGAGCTGCTGAATCACAAAAGAATAGGTAATATTTATGTACTGAAAGACTATTATATAGAGTTAGACAAAAAAAGTAGGCACTGCTGAATTGCTTTTTTTTGCACAAAGCATTTCTGAATGAATAGTTTTTGTGGGGTTGTTTTTAAAGCAGAGTGCAACTTACTCCCAATATAATGTTCATTGAGGTATCGAATCCGGCAGCATATATCCGTGCTTTGTATGGTGGTTTTCTGTCACACACTATTCGGCAAGCAAACCTAAAAGTACAAATACACAATGTGGTATTCAAAACGGTGGGAAGTGCAAGTGACAGCAAAATAGAAAAAAACAAACACTTTGACTTTGACGTAAACCACAGTTTTGTACAAAGGATATAAAGGAAAGAAATGGTATTACAAATTGAAGGGCACAGTTCCAGTGTTCTCACCAAGAAACCCATATTCTTTTATTTCAGTGAACCATGAAGTGGAATTGCATTGTAAGGAAACAAACCGCAACCTTTCGTGTTCAAGCTTATGCATTGCTTCAGATCACCTGAAAGGCCTAGTCCAAACCATGAAGCTTACCGGGATATTGTGCTTTGCTGGGGTTGTTGGTCATTTGAATTGGTTGGTAATGACATGCCTGGTAGTATGTCCATGACAACAAAATCAATGGGTTCCTCGGTCGACCTTCCGATCTGAAAGTTAACAATGCAAAAATATAAACTTCATGCTGTTTGATTGAAATTGTGTCAGCAAGGTTATACCTCCATAACAAACTTGATATGTTTTTTATTTGAAGGCATAGAGTACTAGTATATATGGAACAGATGTTCACTTACATAGAATATATAGTTATAAAATAAGGTGTACAAGCACATAGATATTTCAGCAGTTGCTGGTGCACTGTTTTGGACAGAGAAATGTTGTAGAAGTTAGAGACTGACATGACATATTAAAGAAATTGAAGCACATAGTAATATCTTTCCACCAGTTACACAGCCGAATAACTAAGCTAACAAACGAACAGGATTACAAAAGACATTCCAGCACCTTGGTTGAGCTAGTAAGTAGAAAAAACAAAATTAACTCCAACAAATATTGAAACAAAGGCGCTGTGTTCAAACACCACTTGTCAAGCCTATCTACTTTCCACGCCCAAATATAAACATTGGAGCAACCGAAGGCTTGGAAAAGAGAGCCCACCTTTAAATCTAATGAGAAAATTATACACGACCTGGCTGCAACTTGTTTGCACTGCAATAAACTTTGTGATCTGGGAAACAAACTTATGATTGGGTGATTTACTAGAATCAGGCTATGTTGGGTAGGAAAGCTGTTACCTCTGATTTTATTACGAAGCATTATGTGGTATTCCCTGGTTTTGTTTACTTGAAGCAGTAAATTATTGGCTTGTGGTAGCCATGGCTATAAGTAACATCATGCTTTGCAAAATCACAAAAAGCATCTACCACAAAGGCCAATATAAACCCACTTATTGTACAAAAATGTTCTGACCAAAGTGGACGTGAATTTGTAAACTTACAAAAAAAATTCAACCAAGGCTTTACACCGGCAATAAAACAACATTCTGCAAACAGCCATATCGGCAACCAGGCCGATACCCGAGGGAGCCTCATAGACCAGCTGTTTGGTGGCCAAGACGGGATCTTACGCAGGCGAGTGAGTAAAAGGCGCGTTGCCGGCAACAGACAGCGGCACAGGGCAGGTCTGGGCAAGTCTCAAACGAGGCAATACTGGCGGCCGCTCAAGCTTTTATCAATGACAAAGACGGTAGAGAATTCGCGCCACACACTCGCCGCATAACAACGCCGAGTTATGTGCTAACCTTAACGCGACGAGTGATGTAATGTGCTTTTTGCAACGAGAGGAGCAATCCACTTATGGCGAAACGCTGTGCGGGTTCGCAAATATGTATTAGATAACAAACGATTCCCGGGAAAATTTCAACGCTTGGACTTTGAATCAACAACAAGTTTGAGCCAAACTTTCGAAAATAAATGTGATGGTTTTTGCCTCAGCAACGAATTGTGTGCATTTGGCAACATGCTTGGGCTTGCGCTTATAAGTGCAGTCAAGTGTGGAATTTTTGCAACCAATCGCGTGAACTTGTGCAAGTCAATCGAAACCTTTCTCTGCATTGTGAATGTGAAGAAGGAAACTCCTGATAATCATGCGCCGACGAAACCAGAATCTCGCACGAACGACAACAACAATTCCACACAAGCAAAGTTCGTGGCTTAGGCAATCCGGCACGCATTTTCTAAGCACATGCTTGCAATTGGAGTTCATCGTTTAGACAACTCGTGGTTGCACACGTACCTTCCTATGGAAAACCAGAGCAGACAAATATTGTTGTAGGGTTGTCGCAACACCCCAAAGGCAAATACGGTCAATTGGCGGCGATCCGAATGTTCGCTTGTTTCCCATAATCGCATAAATGCAAACGTTGGAGCGCTTAAACCCGCGGTGAAAACAAAACTTTTCCAAACTGTTGTTTGTCCGAAGAAACGATTAAATGACCGAAAAGCGATCCACTCCACCGAACATCGTTGTAATTGCACTTGGCCGCCGCCGGCCGTCTTAAGTGGTCAGTGCCGGTTTTATGTCGCCTTTCTGCGCCAGGCCAAAGAGAGGGCAACAACGTACAATTAATGATTCATTAGACATGCCTTCTCTCCCGTATTGTACGACCCAGAGCAGATGGTTTGGAGGAGCAAATGTGAGCGCTCTATACTCATGATCGACAAAGATTATATCAGTTGTATTGTGGTATGGGCTTGGCCAATGGTTTTCGTATATATTATGTACGTCGACCTCTTCATACAGTTGGCTCAGGAAGTCGCCGCAAGGTTGAAAAATCCCCACCACAGTAGGAAATGAAACGTCCACCAGACGCAGAACTTCAGCAGGTCTATTTGAATTGTTATAGAAGAAGTGTGTAGGCGACCAAACAAGAAAATTATTTTACAAATCTTGCAATTACGAGTGTAAGAAGAATAACTCAATATGAATATTAAGTTTACATCTCACCCAAACAGCTATCAATCCAGGGTAATCTCCACATGCAAACTTGGCTATCATACCCCGGCCATAGTGTTCTCATAAGTGCATATCTGCAAACTTTATGCCGCCAAAATCGGATTGCAAACGTTCACAAACATACCCACTTCAACGAGCGCTGGCCATTAGCGGTGTTATCGGATTTTCGATGTCAGCTCAGGGGCATGGAAGTGCAATTAACTTGAAGCGACTTGGAGCGTTTGATCAATACAACATTCCCATGGGTGGGAAGCTTCGATCAAGCGAACCAAGTCGGTCGATATTTTCCATACGACTCGTCCGTGTTCAGAATATTTTGATTTTGTGCAATGCTTGGATTGCAAGCAGCGTCGCGAGCGTCGCGACTTTAACGTGGGGGTAATTTCGAAAACGCGACTTCACGGCGACCTCTTTACGAGGTCACGATTGTTTACGAGTATTTGTGTAGCACACTGCACGATTGAAGAGGTGCGGCTTTGAAAGACATTCGTGAACCAACTGCGACAAACTGCAACAAACTGACGATTGTCCTGAAAAAAACCCAGACATTAAACAAAAAGATTTTGATCATTCATCTATCTGGAAAGTACGTAGCGCACCGCAAGTCGACGTGACGACTTCTGGAGAAAAGCCCGCAACCGGCCGACGTCATTTCACCATTGACGTAATCAGTCGATCGACGACGGGCAGGCTAACTTCTCGCATGAATGCGCCAGCCACTCGAAACCACACACAATGCAGCCACTATGAAGGGAAAGTGACAGAAGCCTTAAGCCCGAATCTCCACGAAGAATTTAAAGATGTTAAGTTGGTGGTAGTGAGATGTACTTGTCTCGTGTAGGGCACTCAAATTACTTTCCGCGCCACAAACTCTCTTTTGCACCTTCCGCGCACAACCTGGCTGTCAATGTTTGCTTTGCAGGTTGTTTAATGCACTCGTTTTATAGCAAGTGCGCTGCACAGCTGTTTCAAGCTGCGGGACATGGGGTAAAACGTGATAAGCCACAGCTTACGTTATGTTGTTGCCAACCACTTACATGGCTGTAAAACTTATATTCGGCGGAACAGTTTCACATGAAGCTTTACTGTGGTATAATATGGTCCACACAATATTATCAGGTTTGTCGCCAGCTGCATGAGACCTTACAGGTCAAAACAGTGTGTATACCTGTCTGCAGCTCTCATTGATTATTATGGATCTTTTGCGCATACAATTAAGGGACAAAAGTTGGCAGAGCATGGCAGAACGGAAGAACGGGGTTCTGACAAAACCTGTTGACTAATAATAACCCATCCGATGACGCAAGTCACGTGCAGTGGTGTGAAAGAAGTTGCGACGCCAACACTGCTTTACAATTTTGGACGGAATGACACGAAATTACAAGTATCGACAAGCTATCTTCCAGTTATGGAAACGCGCTTGGCTTGTATGCAAATTAAGCTGCCAATATTTTCCTGTATAGTAAGATCAAATAAGGACGCTTCTTGTTGAGTCGTAGTAAGTCAACATTAGGAGGCCGCACTAAAGTGTGCTCCAAATTAATTGGTTTTCCTGTCTTACAAATAGCAAAGTTGCGTTGTTCACCACAAACAAGAACAAAGCTTTAGTACATGATGTAATAAACACTGAAACCCATTGTTTTCAAAGCTTCGGTCGCGTGAAGTTCGACTGTTCAGTCACTGTTATGTAAACGAAAGAAGCAAGCACGTACGCGCCCGGGCTTGTACAGATATGGACTTCCAGGCAAATGAGAGCCATGGTTACAAGCAGCGAGGATCGAATTTCGATCCAACAATAGCAGTGCGGATCGGTTGCAGCCGGTAAAACCCAAAAGAAGCTTTGTTCTGTGAATTTTAGTTGCGAGGACCTTAACAATCTGCGCTTTCCTCCATGTCAACAAAGTGTTAGTGGGAAAGGACTCTCATTGTGCACTGTGTGTTATACAACTTTTCAACCCCGCTCCACATACGTGATATGCAAAGTCCTAACCTCGGCCAGTTGGAGTGAGTCATAAATATATAAATGTGTGGGGTCGGCGTGGCAAATTTCCACGTTTCATAGCACGGCCCACTTGAAGGGTAAAACTTGGGGAAATTAATGTCTGTAAACGTGAGTATACGTATTGGTCGTTACTAGGTTAGCTCAGACACATCGGAAATTTTCTTCATAATAAGTTGCTTCTCATTTGTCAAATTGTAATTTGTTTTGCAACTGTATACAAAACATACAAACAATGGATATAGTATAAGTAGTTGGAGTTACTTTAATGAAGTACATGTAACTCTAAATTCAAAAACAAGTATTTTGTGAACACTGGGGTATCACACACTTACTCTAACTGTTGACCATTCGGACAGGCACAAGTGTAAAAATAAAAATGCAGTTGAAGCGTGAACAAATGATGCCCTAAAGCCATTCAATTGTAACAAGATCAGAAGGAAACCGGCAATCTGATGAATCTAACAGCATACAATCACATGTGAATCAATTTTGTTGCTGTTGGCTATGTTCAAAGTCCCAGATGTGAAGACCAATGAAAAGTATTCTGTTTAGCAGGCATGTTTACCTCTATGGCATGGCACCACTATCATAACAACCATGTCTGAATGTCATGTGACTGATAACAAGTTAGCTCTACCCTCCAACTGTTGACTTGGGCAAACATACATGGACAGGGAAACATCTGCCTACACATTTTTCAGTGGTTCACACAGCTTTACCAGCTATACAGTAATTTAAACCAAGATTTGAATATCTGATTCAATGTAAAGCACACAAAAGTCAACAAGAATATTCATGCTGGCAGAATATACAGAAAAAGGGAGTTTTTGTTGCTTGATTGTGCTGGCGGCTACTAACAATATCACAAATTTATTAAATGGTCCTACCTGAAACATATCTGTGTCAGGATCTTCAACATAGGGTACAACAACAACGCTTCTAGGTAAAGTATAGGAAACACTGTGGTGGTCTCTTCGGTTGAAAGCCTATGGAATAGTAGTATATGTACAAAAATGTTTTATACGAAACATTTAAAACTATAAAACATTGTAACATTTTTGTAGTTGATGACGAATGTCATTTTAAAGCTTATTTTTAAGGTTATTAATACTGTATGTGAATCACCAGCTAACATACGTCCACTGGTATTAGTAATTTCATCAAATCATGAACAAGCTACTTTAAATAATGAGAAATGGTGACACATATCACTCTGTTCACTGCACAGCCAGACAAGCATCTGATGTTTGACGCAAGAAATTACAAAATGACCAAGTGATAGATTATGTTTGGTTTCACAAATGCAGTCAAATTAGGCAAAACAAAACATATCAACATTGTCATGACCAAACGTTGTTATGTTTTTTTACAACCGAAACAGGTACTCGCACACACAGTTCGTTAAACAAAGCACACCTCTGAATGCGAAGCTTTTGGTAAAACTTGGTGTTGGTCAGAGGGTTTAACCCCATTTGGTTTCTTTCTTCTGCGAAGGGTAAAACAACTTCTTCTCCGACCCTTATCACCACCAGGAAGGTAACCATTCGTTCTACATAAAATCATGCCAAAAACATTAATTTGTGACGATTCTATTTTGTTAATTAATATTTAATTCACGTTATAGTACAAGAAATGAGAAGCACTGCTTGAACCTTTAAATACTGCCAAATAAGTTTATTTTTTTAAAAAACATTTCTACTTTATCACAAAATAATTAAACATTTTATCGGCACTTGAGCACATTTCTATATTCTACAGACAACATGATGCAGAAACAAACATTTATATTATTACCCTAATACAATCAATTGTCCAAATATAATTTCATCTTCAGAAGGAGGAGGTTCCGAGATAAATTTCTTCGCTTCTTGACTATGAATATCACGAGTCACATTGCGATACGCTGAAAAGGAAGTAGCTTCATCTGAAGTGGCTGGTACTCCTGCAACTTCTACGTCCATGGGAACATGACCAACAAACTTGCTGGCAGCGGGCACTGATACTTCCATTTTCTCTGACTTCATTAAGATGCTTTGTAGTGCTCAGTGCAAAAAGATCACAGATAAATAAACAAGGGGAAACAAAGTTACACCTCTGCACCTAATGTTGTACAGTATAGTTATCACTGCCAATAATAAACAAATCTTACAGATATGGATAATATCTAATCAGGGGCGTATCCAGGAATTTTTAAAGGGGGGGGTCCAAATGTTTTAGGGAATTCCCCGATTTTCAGGTATAAACTAAGCATAAACTATTGTGGGCGAGAATCGCAAAATACGAACGCCGGTGTTCTCGCCAATCGTCACATAAACGGTGGCTTTCTGGCTTGCCCAATTGTGTAATGCTATGGAAAGTTTAACAACTAAATTAATTGAATTTCACGCAAGTAAACCGCTTGTCATTACAACGTGGCCACTGAAAAACGACGTTTCGTCCCTGAACTGACGAAAAATGACACTTGTTTCGTAACAATGCAACATGTTTGGTAACAATGCCGAGTGTTCGGTAACAATGCTCCCTGTTTGGAAACAATGGCGAATGCAACACGATGCGGTTTTTAGGTCAACGTCAAAGCAATTTTTAGTTTTCACGCGGATTTTGACAAAAAAATACAGTGGCGTTTGTTTAGTTATCAAAAAAGACCAAAATATTTCACAAAAGGGGGGGGTCCGGACCCCTCGGACCCCCCCCCTGGATACGCCCATGTATCTAATACAGAACACAATGTGAACATTTTTACAACGCTTCATATTCACCATTCTTGATCTGTTTACAACGGGTCTTACTGATCTGTTGACAACAAATTCACGTCGAACTCCTCCAAGACGAAACCCTGGACAACACAAATTGGGCAAAACACCACCACGCCACGCAACACGAAACTCTCGGTTCGTTCAAGTCTCTTTTCATTTTCAGTGCCCTGCTGCGTCACCTTACGGTGCAACTAAATTCTCGCCCCAGTGAACGCAACAAAATGTTTGTTCTCTATGTTTCGTTTTACAAACCTGAACTCTACTCTTTCCCAGTCAAAACTAAAGCGAATTAATTTTGAAGTCTTTTTTAAATACATAAACATACTACAAGCATGATTGTGGCGTGATAATCAAGTATGTAAATGTCACATAAGGTATTTGCCCGTTCATAAACAACATTTGCTCAGAGGCACATCTCACTTTATTGTAAATCTTTTTTGCTGGGTATGCAACGCTTTTGTCAATACACATACCACGTATACAGCAAACATCAAGGCGCACGATTTACAATACGCTCGATTGGTGATTGAATATAGCTTGATGGTGATAAGCATTTGTCTGCAGAATTCGCGTCCCATACGCCCATTTGCATGAAACAGAGGATTCTCATCAGGTCCAGCAAGTGAGGTCTTTGGTGCGGAACGAGTGTGAACGATATCTTTTGAAATCGCGGAAACTGCAGGTTGCAATCTGTGCGCTTGGTGCAGCTAACTACAAAACGTAACATAACGTAAGTTAATAATTGCAATCTACACATGTTCTTTTACGCCTTGCAGATATAATGTAGGCTGCAGGCCAGTATTTAATAATAAAATACTGAAGAGGTCTAAGATATTTGAAAACAAAACTGGTACTTAAATTTATTAGTTTGTTATCATTTCGATTTATTTTGCAGCTGCTAACTTACCCATAAAGATAGATTGGGGCGATTGCTATGGGTCCACACTTAAGATAACAGAATGAGCGTAAGTACAAAGGTACTAACCTGGTATAACTTTGTAACGGCAGTTTGGCTTGTCGTCCGTAGCGTTGAAACACCAAAGGCATTTTTTCGCCTCGCACGTGGTTTGATTTTCGGAAGCCGATGTGCCACAGTTGATGGGAACCGTACAATCACTGCAGGTTTTGCAATTCTCACGGCCGACAAGTTCCGCTGTACATTTTCCTGAACATATAATTTATAAAGGTTTGTCCGCTGGGAAAAGTTTCAAGCGCAAACTAAGCAGTATTTAAAAATTAGTGTTGTACATGTACCGCTACAAAAGTCGGTTCAATTGAAAACTAAATAAATTCGTGCCCAAAATAAGTTAAGAGATGTTTTCCCATCGGTTTATTTCAATATAAGTCTACTTCTTAGCAACAGGTGATTTATAAGCATTGTTAATTTCTAAAGATACTTATTTTGCACAAAGTACATAGGCTACAGCATAACGAAAAGATAATCTCAATCTCTCCAATAGAGAACTAGCTATAGGCCTACATTAATACCCAATAGTGGTAAAATATTATATAATTTAGAAAGCACACTCCAATGGCATATAAAACAGTTAAAATGCTGCACACGTTTTGTGCGCGTTGTCCTTTTCACACATTGCATAATAAAGAGAATATAACACATACATACCTCCACCAGGATGAGTAAGATGGGGGATGCACCGTCTATCCTCTGGCGATGTTGAACGTGTCGGACACCATTGTGCTCCTCTGGTTTCGCAAATTTGTTGCGTGCTAGCTTTGATGTATGCGTGATTCGGGCAGTTGTCGCACTCCACACACAGGGCGCTCAGCACTTGCAGGGCTGGCGAAACAGTAAGAATTCCAAAATTGGCGGGTGATTAGCAGCATTGGTTTAGCCCGTATACCAAGAAGAAAACTTGATCGGGATTCGTGGCCAAGATATCCAGGGTTCAAATTTTTTTTCAAAAAAAATTTTTGGGGTTTTCGCTGATGCCCAAATGCATTTATGCAAAACACATCACATACTTTGGTGCAATGTTTTCGTAAAATAACACGTTTTAACGTATAATCTGGCGACAAGAGTCATATTCCAATGCTTACATATAAACAACTGCAAATAGTTTACGCCGCAAATATTTCTCACCAGAATTTCCGCCTTCGTAACACTTCTTGTCGCTGGCGCACCACAAACACCCCTCCCTTATACAACGGTTCTCGGTGACCCTGAAGCTTGGTTCGTTCGGAAGACAGTTTACCTTGACTGTGCATGCCGCGCAGCTTGTACACAACTTGCTTAGATCAACCGCAGGCGAGGCTATAAATGCAAGTTCGTTACATCAAAGTAAACATGTGATGTATTTCGATTAAAACTCTAACTAAGCCCAAGGGGTTAAGGCCAGGTTAGCCCTTACTCAAATAACTGCGTTTTGCCAAAAATTGACTTCACGAAGAAATTCAATTGTTTTCTAGTTCACCGACTTGATATTGTTCAAGTTATAATTTAACAGGAATTTGGTCTAAAAAAAATCTTTACAATAAGAACATTTAATCAATAATATTTTCAGAAAACGAAACAAGAAACAGTTGCACTGTCTTTCTTACCTGACCCTAACGTGTTTACCAACTTGTTGTTGTAATAAACGCATCTTGGCTGATCGGAAACGGCTGCAGTCCCGAGCCAGAGACAAGAACGGCTCTCGCACGATGCTTTCGTCGGTTTGTACGTCAAAATATCCGGATGGCAATTGATGGCGACTTTGCAGTTGGTTGTGGATTGACAGTGTGTTGCTCCCTTGGTGGCCACTTTACACAAATATACATAAACATAGTAGAAGTAATAACAAGAAAATAGACAAAATTACCAAAACTTGTCACAACTTAAAGCCTACTTAACTGCAGAGAAATTCTTTCACAAGGATTTTGGGCTTCATTTTTTGTTTCAAAGATTTATAAAACCGTGAGTTACGTTCCTTGAAATTTATATCGCGCAGTATAGGAATTTCTGGGTTTTGCAAACAGACATTTTGTGGTTTATTTTGTGTTCGGAATATAGTCTTTATAACAAAATTGTAGCACATACCAACATTCGCTTGCAACACACGAGACGTAGCGAATTTGGGAGAAAGCGAGGAATCGGAATTTATACAATGATAAGCACAATATCCCCTTTACTTACCAACCAATGGGTCTGTACTGTTTACAAAACATTTGGCCATTTTCACAGCGACGTTCGGACACCAAACACACCCCACAGATTGGCAAGTAGTTTGATCGTTCGGCCGCACATTGCAATCTATTCGACTTGATTCTGCGATTGCGGTTGAACACGTTTGGCCCTTCACAATGGATGTGTTGACCACAAGCAACACAAGGGTGAAAATCGTAATAAAACACATTTGGTTTCTGTTTCTACGTTCTGTTGCAAAACCTGTTGAAATTTTGCTCAAAGGATTTAGGAAAAAGCAAATTCATTTTTCTGAATAGATTATTTCATGGTTGTAAAATTAAGTTTTTGTTGGACATTTACCTTCACGTTCCTGGTATCATGAAACACCATTATGCAACCTAGATCCTTTCCATAAAAAACTGTACTGACCAACAGAACCCATACCGTAAACATCATATACTTCGAGCAAGGTTAGCCACTTGCCATCACTGCAATCAGTAACTATATGTTAACGTTTATAATCTTTCATGCCGATTAATACAACGGGACGAAAAACGGGTTCCGGTCGTTTATTTGCGAATCAGGAAGATACGAACATGAGAAGCACAGGTTGGTTCCTTTCATTAACAATTACAGCCATGAGAGCGGTGACCGTTAGTTCCGTTTCATGGGCACCTGAATATTCTCTCAGCGGGACGTTTTCAGCATCTCGAATGTTGTGTTATGTACATTCAGTGATACAGTATAGGCTTCTGACCGCGGCCTATTTGATGGAGGCATTTTTCCGGTATTTTGTCGCATGACGACATTACAACCCTCGGCCACTGCTGCATCTTTTCCCTGCAGAACAAAGCACTTATGTGGTAAATTGGCGAGCTTGGTGACACACACGGTTTTGGGACGAAGAAAGCGAAGCAGAAACACCAGTCGTGTGAGACAATAGAACATGTTTGCAATTTGTACATTTATTGTAAGAGTACTGTTTTATGATGAAAACCGAAAATACACCAATAAGGTCAAAAGAGAATACGAGCCTATCAGCTGCAGTAGCCATGATAAAAAAAATTGTTGCTATATTTCTGTGACATAAACACTAGAAGCTTGGTTCTCTGGTATTAGATAGACCTACTTTGGTATAAAGAAAAGGGGCTTAAAAATCAGAAAAGCGTGACAGGGAGTCCATATCTCTTTTTACATGAAAGTAATGCTTACAATTTTTTCTGTCGCGCAATAGCTCGTCTCTCCGTATCACTTTTGTTTGGCCGCTTGAAGCAAAGCCTGGTCCCAACAATAATGCTGACGAACAAGATAACCACAATGGCAGTTACTGCAACTGCAATCCACGCCAAGATCCAAGGCAAACTTAATGATATCTTTTTGCCTGTAAAAAATGTTCGAAGTACAGTATGAAGTCGCCATTACAAAGGCTTACCATTTCTGCCTTTTAAAGATGGCTTTTTTACATTCGAGATGGCTTTCAACGTGGTGATAGCTCACTTATTAGCAAACACAAAACTTCAATCAACCAATAAGGGATGTTACATATATTTCCAAAAAATTGAAGTTATGTAATTCCGCCACACATCTTACACGTATCCACGTTTGACTTACTGTACCTGGTACGACCGTAGTGAGTTTCAGAGTGGTATGTCGCTTTTTCACTTCAATTTTCACAGCTTCAGTGGTCGGCACGGCATTCCACAAGTCGATGCAACGGCGAAGCAAGACAAATTGACTTAAAATCGTCCCAATACTTAAATGGAGTGGTAACATGTGCGTATCACCCAACAGCTTTGGTATATTCAGGATCAAGTTCAACACTTTGGGATTGAGGTAAGTTTGCTGTAATGCATCGACGCCGCCTAGCAAGTCTTCAATCCTCTTAAAGTCAAAATCCTCCTGAGTCGTGAAGATTTGTAGATCAGAACACTGACTCGGTAAAGTATCAAGAGAATCAACGTAAGAGAGAAATTGCAAAAGATGCTGATCCTTCAAGAGAGGGATCAATGCTTCCAGTAGTTCAAGAGCTTGGCGTTTTTCATCGTCAGTCAGAGCATCAAAACCAGGGATTCCACGTAACTAGTAAGAAAGTACATAGTCAAAATCAAGAACTAGGACACAGTTTGCAAAAAAATAGTATGATTTCTTTTAATTTGCCGGAACGTAATTAGTGACGATTTTCCCCTAATTCATTTTATTGATCAAAAGTTATTTTTTCACTTTTGTGTAGACAACTATAAGTTCATATAACTTGTATTATTTTCGGAAGCACTGTAGGTCACTTACATAATCCCAGAGCTCCTTCTGTGTTTTGCTCAGCGATTCGTAGAGTCCGGGGGTTGTAGTCAGCGGTATTGCTGTTGTTAAGTGCGTGTTTGTTTTCTGCGTTTCAGTGGTGGTAATTCTTTTGGAAGTTGAAGTCTGGGCTTCTGGAAGAAAATGACATTTAGACCACCAATGTATAAAATGACAAATACAAATACGTTTACGAATGCTGGACGATTTTTTCGGAAGCTTATACGAAGGTGGAGTTTGATTACATTGCTGACAGGTTGCAACTTATTATTTTTATACATCTTTATCGAACAAAACACTTCAATCAGAAAAGGGTCATTCTTTCGTTTGAAACGTTAAATAAGTGAAGATTTGGGCTAACCCATTTTCGTCGTGGGGTTTGGAGATGTGGACTGAACGGTTGACCGCACAGATGACGTCAATACTGATGTTGTTGGATCCTGAAAAGAACAGAAATGATTAGGGACCGACTTTAAATGATTATTAATTCATTGGCGACAAATATAAAGTTAAATAAAATTCAGATATTATGATATTATTGCTAATGATTAGTGCAAAACATCTTTAATGAGAGCTGCAGACAGGGTGTATACACGCATTGTTTCGACCTGTAAGGTCTCATCTTTAATCACATTTTATATTACAAACTTTCCAATGCAACAAATGGAAACGATCAACTAAACTATACGCCACCTTTAAAGCAGCAATGCCTATGTGTTAAATTATACGAATGAGAAATAGTTGTAAGTGCCCACATGAAGAAATGAAATGAATGTAGAACTTTTACAACTTACAGCAAGCGTGCTTGCTTCTGTGCTAAATAAAGGAATACAGGTAGTGTAGTCATCAGCAAGTTTGTGTCGATCGTCGCACTCGCATCTAAACGGTTTCTCGCGAGGAGAGTCGATGCAAAATTGAGTGCAGTGTTCATTCCCGTACTCTTCACATTCATCAATGGCTGTAATCAACGTCAACGCCCGATAAAGTTCCCACTTCCTCAAAACCAAACAGGGACAACCACTAAGCTGCGACGAGTGTCTCGGATAGGCAAAAATTGATTTTGATGCAGCAAAAAAAAAACGGTTGTATACTTTTTAATCACAAAATTAACTATTTGTTATTTTGATAACTGCGTATGTGCGAAGAGTCGCTACAAGATACGTTATAATCAACATGGATAATTTGCCTATAGGGTAAGCCTGCGATTAACGTGATAACCGGACACACCAAAACATATAAATTATATAATAATTCAGTGTGAACCGACACTGAAACGAGACACGTAAATGATTTTGGTCAGCGTATTTGTGATGAAAGCAATGATGTAGTTGTAAAAGGTGAATTAACCTTTGCAACTCCTTTTGTCTTCCAGTAATTTAAATCCGGCCTCGCAAAAGCAGTAATAACTTCCATTCGTGTTCTTGCATCTCCTTTCGCATCCTCCATTGTTATCCAGACATTCGTTTATGTCAACCACCTGAACAAAAAATTATTTTTTATATATCTACAAAAGAGCTAAAAGAAAAGTAATAAAGATTATCCTTATGTGTTTGCATTTGTTCACGTAAAGGCGGTAATCTAGAAGTCACAAGTGAACAGAAATTATTAAAGGAACTGAAATAACCATATTACAAATTATTTAATGTCACGAGAGCGGAAAAAGCAGGGCTCCTGGCGGGACTCGAACCCGCAATCTCCGGTTTAGGAGACCGGCGCCTTCTCCTTTAGGCCACAGGAGCACAATGGCCAAAACTAGAAAAATCTATATTGTACAGGGACAAGAGCGAAAGCAAGCTCTTGAATATTTGATATCCAACTGCAAGTGACGACATGCGCCTGGGCTGCAGCAGACGCGGAAAGCGAATCGATAGATCCGACGACTCAGAGCGAAGCGCTGTCTGGTCTTGAAAGGAAAAAAGGCGCCTGGGAACTCTACACGTGCAACAGCAATGTATTTGCTGATTTGCACGGCTCATAACGTTAGTGCCTAGATCGTGTTTTGTTTTAACAGCTTGATGAGAGGTGATTTCAAAATGTCACTTCATGGGAGTTTTTGCGTATTTTTGTCAAATATTGCCTTACAATCTTTATATTGATCTGAAAGGCTGTGAAGTGGAGGATTGTGAAGTCAATTACCTCGTGATTTTCGGTTTCGGTATCTGAGCTGACGCATTTGTAAGATCCTTCCGTGTTGACACAAGTTTCTTCTTTATTTCCGCATACGTTCAATTCTTCGCATTCGTTGATATCTACAACCATGAGAATGAAAATATTGTACATGTTTTCTGTACTTTGAATGATGTGATTTTCGTGTGTTGTCAAAACTTTCTTCGGCTTTCACGAATACATAAGGTCTCTGTTTATGTTTTGTAACATCACCAACTACTACATATCCGTAAAGTTAAGGAAGTATTTTGTTTGTGGTTATCATTGCTAAATGAGCAACTACGTCAACAGGGCTCCACAGTTTAGGTACAAAACAGGAAGGCCAGCACATACAAACCAGAAAGATACGTACCGTAACATTTGTATGGATTTGAAGACTTCTGGTATCCCGTGCGACACTCGCATCGGTAGCGACCGACTTCATTATAGCAAGTTGCGTTCTCACATTCGTGCGCGCCAGGAGAGCCAGCATCCCGAGCGCAAGGGTTGTCATGGTAACAGGATTCGCCATCACCGGCCTCCAGTCTGTCAGGACACGATCCACAATCGTAGGCCACCGTGTTGGCGGTTGCGCTGGATTGGTCGTCGCACAGCACGTTGGCGAAACATGGGTGCCAGCTGTGGTACATTATCGAACATTAAAAATAGCTGTAGAACAGCAACAACTCCTACTTCTTTACGAGGAAAACAGTCGCATTATGCGACAGAAAACACAGGTTGTTGACTTTAATCAGAGTAATCAAATTTCGTTTCAAAACGCTATGTTTATCAACAGAAATACAAATCCATTGTAGACCGAAGCAACAGTTTAGTTACGGTGTGGTGTTGTCAAGTGCCACGTACCTGCACGGCTCCACCTTGTCTTCACATCTGACTCCCCGGTAGTTTTTCTCACATATACACGGTGCTTGGATGGGAAAAGGACCAGGAACTTCTTCGATGGCATCGGGGTCGCATTTTCCATTTTCACCGCAATTGCAGATGAAGATGTTGGGGAAGATCAAGTAGTTTGCCGCATTATTTTCTGTCACTTCAATGTTGAGTCCATTCAGCTGCTGGTAATCCGCACTGAATAGAAATGAACATAGTAAGTAAAGCTTTTTAGAATGATGCAATGGAACCACAATTCCATCAAAAAATGTAACATGTGGAATCAATTTAAAAAATTACACGTAATAAAATGGGTCTTTGTAAAACAATGCTTGTCTAAAACCTCTTTGCATGCTGTTAACTAGCTGGTTCCCAACGGAGCCTTGGCACCATATTAAAACATAACCTGATCGAAGATTTCCTCTCGTAATTCTGGTATTACAAAAATGGAGTTGATTCAAGAGTCTTTGAAAGTAACTTTACTAACTAATTACGTGTTGTAACTTACAGGAATGAAATCGTGCCCCTTGACCTTTCCACGGTGCCGTCGTAATTCCTCACAGTAACATTACCAGGGATTTGGCGAACCTTGATTTTGACTTCGTATCGGCCTGTCGGTTGTAAATGGGCAACGGCATTTACTTGGTCTGGTACAGAGGGAGTTGGATCTGCAGTAAACAATGGAAATCAGCAATCTATTGTTTTATGTACTGATGTTTTTCTCTGAATATAAAAAGGTAAGGCGTTGTTACAGCTACGGCAGTGTAGAGTTCATCTCTTAAGTTATAAATTTTAATGTGCCAAAGTGAAATAAACAAAGCATAACTAGAATTTAATATTTTACCACTCGTACGTTTTTACGTTTACTTTTATCGCAGTGCTTAAAAATGAATGAATAAATATGCGAAGTGAAAAACAATCAAACATTACTCTACCTCTGTCGACCGGTATCGAAGTATTCGCGTGATCTGTTTTATAGACTGTCATTGGCTGTTCGTAAAAACCGCTTGGTGTCCGCGAGAAAATTGAAATATCCTCGACAGGGAGTTTCTTATCTTCGGCAATAGTTTGCAAATCACCTTCGAAAGAAACACCCAGGTCAAAGGGAGAAAGTTGACCTAAAAATAAGCAACAACCTCCTTACAGTCAATGGGCACCCGCGATGTAAAACTGGTGACGTAGCATTGTCCGGCATCGCTAAGCAAACCGCTTGTCACGTAACCTTCAGTATATAGCGTTTCTTGTGGCAACAAAGCTTCAAATTCCAAGCCCTTTTGCTCTGAGTTCCACGTGCGTAGGAAAATACCTGAAAGAATTATTTTAAATCTGCACCAGGCAAGAAAGTTATGTGGAGAAAACCATCAATTTCGGTAAAACTTAGAGAAACTCCATTTTTCTGTACTTTACATTCGTACCGGAACGAGTTGACAATTTGATTTCTGACTCCGATATAGCAAACGAAACATTGGTCGATGATGATTTCTCACACGTCTTGTTGTTAAAAAAACACTCAAGCTGGTTTTCCGATCCATATATCTCTAGGGTGAAATTTTCTGTTCTTAATGCCAGTGCCGTCATCATAGCGATTTCTGTGACATGCAAAGAATATGTTAGGATGATTATTTTCATACACATTATTTCACTGATATATCATGTACATTTCCATTGTTTTCCGTTATATTTAGTTTTATCCAATGAATTCAGCAAAACAGCGCAGTAGTTAGCGTTACGTAACCATTTAATTTCGAATCAATTTGTTAGGATGTGAAAAATAAAAGAGACCAAAAACATAATAATAATAATACCGTTTTTCTCTTTGTATCTTGCATCCATGTTAAGTATGGGTTGTAATCGTCCAATTCTTTCCACCCTCAGAAGACTCGCTTCACCGCTTCCCGTCACGCTCCAGTTCTTTCCGGAAGTTGCAGTGATGTTTAATCCACTTTTAACTGATGCTAGTAAACAAGAATATTCTGTTAAGCAACAATTATGTTAAGAACAGTGGTAATGTACCCAATTACTGGCAACCATCAGAACACCAGTATCACGTAATAATTTAAAGAGAAAGTGTCACCTTGAATTGGACTTTTAAAGTTATAGAACGCCGTTGGAGGGCGCTTTTGAGTGTAAAGGTCGCAGAAATAGTTGGAGCTTGTCGCATAGCAACACACGTGCCTCATTACAACATCATCGGTTTTGTTCACATGATAAAATCCCGCTCCTCTTTCAAAAGCATTGATACCATACACTAGTGGACGCTTTGGAGATCTTTTGTCATAGCAGCAATCAAATGTACCGCCTGGAAGTAAATATGCTCGTGTATTACGTTGATGGTACTTGGCTCTCTCTACATGTTGTAATGATATACTATCACATTTAGTGTACAACTGTTGATAAAAATAATAGTAAGTTGCAGTAATTTTGAAGAAAAACATGAAGTATGGACAATATTATGCTTCTTAAATGGACATACATGATTGTGTTAAATAAAGCAAGTCCGAAATTCACCTGCAAAAAACACAAAATTCCAAGTGTAGCAAACTGTGGTCGTTTTGATTTCTTTTGCTTCAATCCAAGTGACGTTTAACTGTTCCCGAACCAGCGACTCGTAAGGCGGACATGACGTCAACTTTTGGATGACGTCATCTGAAATTGTGTCTGCCTTGCGAAACCACTGAAAGCACATGTGTTTGGCGGAAGATTGGAAATCCACGGTAGGTGTAAGGGGGTGAGTGTCGACTCCTATTTCTCCCGTACTTAGGAAACGAACCTGGGTTAAAACGTTGAAAACATTGGGATGTTTGTAGAAAGCACCTGTGTGCAAAACGGACATTTTTGTATGGGTTGGCTTGTTTGCCTCCAACCTATTGTGTGGTAAGTTTTAATGGTGGAATTGTATCGCTTAAATTTCCAACCTCTCTAATGGACATTTTGAAATTGAAAAACCTTGTCGGTGAAAGTATAGGTAGGGTAAAAACTTTGCTTTACATGTTTAAAAAACATTGCTTCATTTTTGATCATGTATTTTACTACACATCTCTACATGCCAAGTTAACCAAACACAAAGACTCGCCCCGTCCAGTTTGTACACGTTTTCATCATTTCTTCCCGTGAAAGGCTCTGACCACTTCCCCGACGATTCGTGAAACCAAACTTTGGGAGATTTCCCGTCGATATAAAGTCCGGTTGCTGCCTGATACATGGGCATATCCAATGGAACATCGTACACAGGTCGCCACGTCATAGCTCGGTCTTCGTATATGTTGCTGACGTACGTTCGTACACCGTCTGTTGCCAGTATTGTTTGAAACGTCAGGCCCTGCATACAGAGAGTTTGTATGAAGTGATAGAAGCATGCAGCATATGTGGACCATGAAAAAACACTGACATTATTTCAAAGCAAAATTGTTAGTATGTGAATAGGGTTGGTTGAAGCACAAAGCAACGTAATATACGTAACATGAAGCTACGCTAACATTATTTTAGTTTCAATTTTTGGTATAAGGAAAGGAGTGGACGAAATCACAAAGCAACGTAATATTCGTAGCCAAATAATCGTAAATAATAAAGGTTTCGCGTTTGGCGTCATTTTGAAAGTAAACAACATTCAGTTCTCCTGCAAACGATTAATGGTTTTACCTACTGTTTGAACTTACTTCGCTTTTTGATGGCCACGGTGGACGGATGTCAGACCACGTGACCACGGCCACATACTTTGGATCAAAATTTTCGGGAAAGAGTTTTTTTATTTCCTTAAAAAGTTTGTATCCTTTCTCTCCGCGATTTCTTTCTTTCCCCTCGAGTTCATCCATGTCGTACAAATGATACCAAAGCTACGAGTTCACAGAAACATCCTTAGCGGTGTAGTCAAGTTAAAACAGTTTATTAATTTCCCGTGCTGTGCAAACTGTTTGAGTGTGTCTACTTTATTTGTATACAGTTGCAGTTCATTCTCAAATTGCACTGATGATGGACGCAGTCGTGTTCGAAACGTTTGCACATAATGTATAGCAGCATATCAGCTTTGGCCATCTTGTTTAAATTTATTCGAAGGTTTGCAGTTTTTTTGCCTTATTTGGCGGCATCATTTAGGCCTACTGTCTGGGAACATACAACCTACCTTGCTTTTGTCGTTTAGCTGGGCGTCGCTCCAGAACGGCGCTATCAGGGCGCAAACGTTAGAGCTGCCAGAAATTGGATTGGTTCCCGCAAGTATGGCCGCTGGGTGGCGGTATGTATCCAACAACTCGGATGCTGTTGTAAGGTTGGTTATGAGAAGGACTCCATTCTCAGTTGCCTGTAACAGCAGACGTCAGTATGTGTTGCAACAATCTGTTGGCAAACTGTGTATACGTATATGCTCCTGCACGTGTGTACGTTTCCCTCTTCATCTTCGAGGGGAATTCCAGTGGGAAACACAATTACATCTGTCATTAGTTCACCGGAGATGGGTGATTTTTCCTGTGCATGCTGGTGTTCTCTTGACCCGTACAACAGAACGCGCATTACTGAAATAAAGATAAAAAAAATGAAAGAGTTAGCTCCTGTCAACTACGAAGGTTTATGTTTAAAGCTTGTTAAATATATGTAAATATACATCGAAATTCCTTTATATAGTCTTTGATAATTATTTATTCAATAAAATAGTTTATTTAATTAGTTTTGCTTTATTTTATATTGTAAGATTATTGACTGGAATACGCTGTGAAAAAACATGCAATTTTGAAAGGATGTAAATAAATTTTGTATTCCAGTCATTACCTTGGCATTGCCCCTCGTGTCCAGTTCCATTGACGTTTAAACTTCTGAACCCATCGTTGCATTTACATTCATATCCTCCTTGGCGGTTTATGCAAGTGGCGTTTTCATCACACGTGTGCAAGTTCATGCTGCATTCGTCTATGTCTGTTGAGTAGTTATAGTTGGCCACAGTTAGCATGGTGTATTTGGAACTAATTTGTGAATTGATTGCATTGGATTGACATACAAACAAGACTGGTGTCTTGCATAAACGAACCGAAGGACAAGATCGTTTGCTTAACGTTATCACTTATTTCTGCAGAAAACCTTAAGTCCGATTTGGTTGTATTTTCATTTTACATTAGGGAAACCGGACAGTAATTTGTGTCTGTTACACTGTCCAGTAAAACAATTTATCCGAATACGACTACGAAGTTACCTAGGCAAACGCCTCGTATCCTTTTATGGCCGTCCTTGCATTCGCACCCATAAGATCCATATGTATTAACACAGATCGTGGAATCGGTTGGACAGGGGTGGGCGCCGTTGGCACATTCGTCGATATCTTTGATCAAACAATAAATGTCATCAGTTTTACATGAGCGCTTTTGCTTTCTTAGCTTTGTGGATGGTTTTTTTATCACATTTAAACCCATTTATTTTTAACCGCTTTTTTGAAAACCGATATCTTTACACATAATGTAAAACTTGTGAATAGATTGTTTGCTGACCTAAAAGTATCTCAATACAATTTTCTTTAATTACAGTTTGTTTACTGGCCACCGTTAAAAATCCAAATTTTAAAATGGCATTTGTACACCAATTGTAACTATAGATATAAAATTCAAGTTTCAGTTTGATTTGCCGCTAACAACGGTCTTCATTTACAATGTTTTATCACCAACCTTCACATCGCACGAACGAGTCGTTTTTGGATAAAACTGCTGTGACTCCTTGCAAGCAAGTGCAGTGAAATGAACCGTCCTTGGCTGAACAGAATGCCTGCCCCGAGTTCACGTCGCATCTATCGCTGTTCTTTTCACACCAGACAAACATACTCTCCGGGCAGTTGGGCTGCGTGCACGCCACACTCTGACAACAAACCACAAAATGTCTTTAGGTTTGTAGCATATACATATATTTCGGCAAGATAGTGCTGTAGTCACACTAAGCTGCACTGATGACACCTTATAGGTCGAAACTGTGGCCACTTGTATGCAGCCCATAGAATTGTGGTATTTACTTGGCGGGAAGTTATGTAGCAGGATTAATATGACCGGTTTTCTGTGTAAAGGTCTTGAAAATACATGTTCAACAAACTTCACGATGAAGAATTTAATTATGTAAGACATAAGACATATTTTAAGCCTTTCTCGAAACAGATCGTCGTGTTTCGGCTGCAAGATGACATTAAGTCGTCTTTGTCAATTATAAACGCAGTGTGTGACTTGATGAATAATTTAATCCATATTGCCTGGCGCATTTATTTTGCGGACGGGGTGATGGTAAGAAACTTGTGGAATTGGACTGCAAAATTGCGACGATTTTTGTGCTAAGTATGTCATTTACAATCCGACTTTTCAAACATTGACAAATGTATAATATTTTCTTCGAAGCTCTCTAGAAACGATTTCCTATAAGTTAGTAAAATTTTGTATTACTATAACGTGTCAACTTTTGAAATTAATCCAAGCCCAAATCTTATTGAAAACCGATGATGCCTGCAAACAGTGGCGAAATAAATTTAATTTAAAAACCTTGTGAAACATTGCCAACGATACCTGCATTCCCGGCCCCTTGCAAGGCATTCCTTTAGGCGTAGGTTTGGGATTGTCACAATACCGACGCCTGATTTTCACACCAGTACTGCAGGTTGATGAGCAATTACTCCATCTTCCCCAATCACCCCAGTTACCATTTGCTGCATAATACAACAGTAGGTTGTTATGCATTAAAGGCTTACGTAGATTTACAATCCTCACAGAAATTACTTGATTTTTAAATTCCTTACAGGTTACTAATATCATGCACCTCATTTTTTGTAAGTAATTTACGTAGAACCATGTGTAAATGGAAATAAAGTTTGTTGTTAAATGTTTACAAAACAAGTTTGATTCTTAGTTACCTTCATCGCACAGAGCCCCGTAAAAACCTGCTGGACACAAGCACGAGAAACTGGGGTCTGACTCCTCGCATATCCCTCCGTTAATGCAGGGTAACGTGCGGTTGATGCAATTGACGGCATCTGCCAAAAGTCGTTACGTAACTCACCAGCACCAGCAACAGATAAAATAGATATTTATCATTTGTTTTCGTAGCCAGCGTATTAGGACGCTAAACATACATGCGAAAGTCAACACAACATCTCTTATTTTATTTTTACTTTCATTTTTAAACTAATAAAGTTTCCTAAAACTCTTTTGTGCATCGATATGCCGATGAGTGTAATTTTTTTAGGCTCTTATAGTTCGATATGCCGATGAGTATAATTTTTGTAGGCTCTTATAACAAATACATGTCGGTTACACAGAGAATTTGATATAAATAGTAAATCTTTTCCATCGATGTTGCAACCCGTCAATAAAACACTTTACCATACCTTCACAGACGAGCGGTTCTCCGACCCACGTATCTAAATCTGAATCGCAATATACGGATGTGTTTCCAGCTTTAATTCGATGTTGCGGCATGCAGTCGTACTCGACTCTGTTCCCATTGTCCAGAACATCTTTCGCCGTCTTTTTACCATCTGGTGCGTGCCCACATGGACCTGGCGGAGACATAAAATTATCAAAAATGCGAATCCAACAAAAAAGGTTTATTGAGAACTATACTCACATTGATTAAAAGCTCACGATTTGGTCTAACTAATACGTATATGATTCAGTTAAAAGAACTCGTTGTAAATATGTCGGATTTTTTGCAAAACAATTATCAAAAATCGCCTGACTGACACAGTTCACTGCTAGCATTTCCGTTTACAACGGATACAATTTCGATTTGTTGTCACAAAAAGCACCGCTAATTTGATACCAAGTTTTTGTGCAAAAAAAACACGTACAAAAATTCTACATTTACAACAATTACGTTACCTATTTTCTGTCTCTTTGCATTTTGTGGAGTAATCGCAAACAAAATCCAGAAAACAGCAACTAACGCAAAAGACCCATCCATAATTGCTCACCCCGCATTGAACTTTGTCAAAGTTGCCAAGAAACAAATGCTGCCTTCTTGGCAACTTGGCGCCCAAACTACTTCAATTGACGAGCTCAATGCCGCAAAGTCGCAATGACAACTGTGTTCCCTGTCCTGAGAAATTCATTTCTCTACCATGTGTCCAAGTTCGAGGGAATATGCACGAGGGCATTAATGATTTATAACATCCAGTGCCATCGCATAGGGAGATGTGCGGTGCTACATTCGTTGCCCCGTCTTGTTAGACAGTTTTTGCGGTGTACGTCGCAAGACCGATGGCGTATTAGTTTGTTGTAAATGTCATAACAGACACCGAAGATAATCCGAGATTTGGGCTTCACCGAGAGGTTCCATGTCTTACGGTTGTTTCCTTTTGGTACCCGTCTTCAACATAGGTTTCCCTGTCGAATCGAATGTTTTTTGGGGTTTACTGATGGAATAGTTTTTGACAGTATATTGGCTAAGTTGTCTAATAAAAGACAAAATTACAAGACTTCACAATTATACCTAATTACCTGATAGAATCATATCTGTTTACGATATGAACATGAACCATGCAGTAAAGTCATGGGTATCGGTCGGCGATTACCTATGTAAAGCTGACAGACAGTAGCGCAAATAGGGGAAGTTGTAATGATTAAAGATCGACACAAATACTTTTGTGCTGCTTAAAATGAACAATTCTGAATTAATTAATGTTAAGAGCTTCGTCCAATTTGAATTACAGCGTTGTGAACTTGTATAATTAATAATTTATGATCGCAAGCTCTAAAGGTTGAAGCATATCATAACATGGTTGGTAAACTATTTGTAATAGTGGGCGTATCCTTTAGGTAAGTGGTCAAATCTGTGCAGCACATTTAGCTGCGCTTCAATAACCTTTAAGTATAGTTGCAAAACTCAAAATCTTCGATCAACGCTTTCGACAGTTGTGATGAAATTCTGAAAATTTGATTTGAAATGTAAAAATTAAATCATTGGCGCCAAGTTTGCGCTAAATATTATCGTATAATATCGGTATGTACATTCTCGTCCGAAGTTCCATGCACCACAACACAATAATGATTTCCGAAGTTTTCAAATTTTTGGATGGCCGTGTTAGACTTGTCATACCCTTCCTATGAAAACAAAAGATGGTCCGAATTTAATTAATTGTTGCATGAATAAAACATAAACCTAAATATGTTATTAGACTTATAACGCGCTAAGTGCAAAGTTTGTAGGAGGAAACATTTTCCAAATGCTATTTAGAGCTATCGTGGTAAACCAGCACTTCGTTCACACTGCACGCTTGTTTCCGACGAACAGCACCTTAAGGTTGTGTACAGGCAAGTTCAGACACTCCTCCGTGTGCAAGGTATGGTCCAGTCGTTTACGGGTGCCATAGAAAAACTGCATTTGTAAACTTGCAACTGTTGTCTTTATATAATAAGTGTGCAGGAACCCAGTGCAGCAAACTGGAAACTTTGCTCTCACTCTTTCCTATTAAATTCATATCTGTTATTGTCATGTTTGGTTCTAGTAAATATGCACAGAACAACCCAGCAGACATCAAAGAAACATCCGAGATATTGGAATACAGTCGACCTGTTTCGGTTTGCAGATCAAAATGCAAACGCGATTGAATGGGTGTTTTCTGATATAATAGTTTCTGTTTTTAAAACTGGACTTGCTTTATTGAAATGATCAATACAGTACAATACGAATACTTATTTGTGTATATTTGCCAGCAATTAACGTTGCGAAAGCGTTACAACACCGCCACTATGTTATACAATGGGATGTGGGAGCTATAGCAATTAAAAAAGATCAGAAGAACTACAGGCATGTAAACGTAATTACAACCTTAACAGCCTGATTAGGCAACAAATTATCGCCTAATTCGAATTACAACGTTGTGAGCTGGCATAATTGAAAATTATGACAACAAATCTAAAGGTTGAAACATATCTTCACATGGTTTGTTAGTAGTTTGTAATGGTGGGCGTATCCATTGGGCAAGTGGTTAAATCCGTGCCACTCGTCAGCTGCAAAGTAGTTGCCAAAATCCACGTCCTGCTCGATCAGCGCCTTCGAAAGTTGTGCTGAGTTCTAATAAATAAATTTTAATGCAATTTTTTGGTTCCCGAGTTTCAGTTGGAGATAACTACAATACCTGTATGTGTACATTTTCGTCCGATGTACCGTGCACTAAAACAAAATAGTGCTTTCCAAAGTTTTCCAATTTCTGGACGGCCGTGGACTTATCGTACCCTTCCTAATAAAAACAAACGTTGGATTACAAAAGTTCTTGCATGAATAAAACATAAACCTAAGTATGTTTTTGAGGTCAGCGAGATAAAGACAATATTCAAAATAGATGGGTCAACATATCGATTAACACAACACAAATGTTTTCGAAGAACAGCACCTTGTTGTGTACAGGCAAGTTCATGTACTTCTCCGTGTACAAGGTTTGGTAGTAAGTCCAGTCGATCACAGGTGCCACAGAAAACCCGCATTTGAAAATTTGATCTGTGTCCTCTCCCATTGTTCGAGCCGTTGCGTATCTACAAAGCGCAATACTCACAAACCTGGGTAATAGGTAACCGCTATAGGCGATGGATAAATACGATTATTGATTGATTGACAGCAAAAACAATATGAAGCAATTATTCTATAAAACCGTTTTTTTGTATGTTTGAAACACATTGTTCGTTGTTTTTGTGCAGAGTTTGAGACGATATGAGCCGTACTAATAACCATCTACCCTCCATACGATCTTCCCCAGATGGCAATCCTCGTGGAGTCTATGTAATCGTATTTAGTGGAAAGTTGTCTGGCCGCTTCTATTTGGTCGAGTGGTTCGTACTGACCGAGCTTCAAATAGATCTAAAATAAAAACGTCCTACTGCATCATCTTTACAGTAAGCGCCATACCAAAATGCCAAACCATGTGCATTATGTCGTCTCCGCGATAACCGGTGCCACGGCCATCGAATGACATCACAATGACGTCAAGGTTGCTACTGGCGATGTACGAGCTCGCCCAATCCGTTCTCCAATAATCTGCCGCCTCTTGCCAGCCAGGACCTGCGAAAAACCTACTTTTTTACAAATTGACTTCAAAGAAACCATGTCCGAAATTTTCATATTTTTTTGAACAAAAATCACTTTGTTTTTTTGACGGTGGTTCCCATAGCAAACTGTTTCCTTTTCATATACCAATCAACACGGCAATTTTTCTTTTGGAGGATTTTATTTGTAAAATCGCTTTGAAACAATCGTCCAGTACATAACAATTAAAAGCACAACACTTATGGACAACAGCATTGGAATTTATAAATAAATTTTGCAGGTTATATATGATCACAATTTCAATTTTACAAAGCGTGTTTCAAACCAAATTAAAGCAGCTTGTCATTTGTCTGGTGATAATTTTGTATACGTTTTTGTATCCGTTCGGAACTTGTCCCATAGAATGGTCGTCGTCGGCGGCGAAAAAGGCACCAAAATCCACATCGCTTGCTATCAGTTCTTTGCTCAGTCGGGCTGAGTTTTGAAAATGCACGTTCTCGTCTTTTGTGCCGTGGATAAGTGAAAAGCGGTGGCTTTTAAAGTTTTCCATGTTGTGTAGGGCTGAACTCTTTTGATAGTTATCCTACAATAAATCCAGTTATAGTCAGTCGGGCTAAGATCACATAAACAAATGAGAAGCATACAATGCAAAATCAGCCATTCGTATCTGTATTTACAAAGAACTGCGCAATTGGTGGTGCTTTGGAAACTTACTGGGTTATCCTGAGGCTTTAGCATGTATCTTTCCGTGTAGATCACGTGATAAAACTGCCAATCGGTGACTGGAGCGACCGCATACCCACATTTAAACACGTTCCCAGAATCGGCCGCAATGGCCTTGGTTGTTGCATACCTAATATAACAAACAAGGGGAAAATGCTTGTCAACTTGTACACGAACTAGTTGTACCCTCCATACGACCATCCCCATATTGCCCGTCTTGTTGGATCAATAAAGCTGTATTGGTCGGAAAGAATTTGCGCCGCCGAAATCTGGTCGGCTATCTCAAAATCTCCAAGGTGTTTGTAAACCTAAATATCAATACAATCTCTTTGCTTACACTGGGATGAGGCAACATATGTGAGGTGTACTACATTTGTTATACGTTGCATCAAAACTTGAACGAATTGGAAATAAGCATTTATATGCGTTACTAGATTTGCAGAAATTGCACTTTATCCCCACCTGGTGTCTGTCACGTTCTCCCCTAAATCCACTTCCTCGGCCGTCAAAACTCACAACCACCACATCCAGAGAACTAGCAACGTAATCTTTCCAAGATACGTAATAATAATCCTGAACTTCCTGCGAGGCTGGACCTATAAGCGAAAAGTTTCTAAACCGCCACAGAAACCGTGTTTTACCGACTAAAGAAAGTCTAGAATTATCCTGTTTATATAAAGTTGAATATAACGATTTTGCACTCTACACTGTTTCCAACGAACGCGCAAAATAGCAACTGTAAGCATATCCATAGTTTGATAATGCAAAATTTCGACCGAAAATTACCCTTTTATAAAATAGCTGTTCCTGGAAAGGCCTTTGGAATTCCCTAAACAAGCCAGTGGAATACTGGACACAAAAACATTGGCCCGTTAAAACAGATTACTGTAATATGAAATCTATTATAATTATAACTTCTAATAATTACAAAATTAGGTAATTTCGTATTTGTTTCGTATTTGGCAAAAAGGTTAAAACTTCAAAAAAAAAATATAAAATTGTTCGGTGCCAAGTCCTTTCAACGGAGGCAAAACATTATTGTAAACAAAATACCTGAATAGACTTGCACCAACATTGGATATTTCTTATTTTCATCAAAGTTTGGTGGTTTATGAAGACTGTAATACCAATCTCCCTCCACGCCTGGAAGCTTAATTGTTCCATACACCCTCTCGCGGAAGTAATAATCTTTCAAATATATTTTGATTCAGTCATACGTTGTTATTATTATCATATGTCATACGATCAGAGGGCGTTACAATCAGAAAGGTATAAGGCATAAAATGAAACTACCTTAAAATGACGTTTGTCTGCAAACTTTTTACAATGCTTTTGGAGCAAAGACTTTGTTTCTAATATATTTTCGATCAATGTTGTGTAATTTTTTCAGTACATATCCAGTGTTACCTTGCAATGTTTGTTGGAGTTGTGTGTTGTTTTCGGCTACTCTGATGAAGTCATAATTACCATCAGAGTTCATTTTATGAACTGTGGTAACTGGAACACCTGCGGCACATTATAGAAATGTTATTAACGAGAACTTTTTTGGGCTAATAAACATCTACCGTTGCCAGTTCCTCCACAATTGACAACCAGAAAACTCCCATCCTTACTGAAAGATGGATTCACCCAGTTACACCGATCGGGAAATTGTACGTTGAGTTGGCAAGTGATACAAGTTCGTGCCATGTCTGTGCCACGAGCTGTGAAACAGATGTTGGAACATGAAGTTTTTTTAACCAGACCGCACACTATTGAATGTTTATCAGACTCGTTCATCTACCAGTGTAGTATATGGTTATGTAAAAACTTATCTATGTAAGTTTATCATAGCAGGCTGTATATGTCAAAATAACCGTGTAGGTAAAATATTAACAGTGTACATAGTGTTTGTGACAAGACGTTATACCATTGACTTTCCACAAGTGCCGAATCCTTGGCAGACCCGTGCCTGGATTAGATTCCCATTCAGTGCTTGTGAAATATACAACGTCGCGAACATCATCGTAGAAATACACAGATGTATATCCGTACCCAGTGTCTGTCACCTTGAATACGTAAAAAAGAAATTCAGCGTTTTTCTCAAGCTTCACATTGGCTGTGCAGCAAAACAACAGCCCTTGTCTTAAAATTCTAAGAAAATTTGTCGATGTTTTTTAACCATTTCAATGCAATAAAAACACGAAATCCCTGTTTCAGAACCTCAAAACTTCCGCTTGTTCTCCAGTCTGCTACATTTGCAGTCACATTGATTCGAACGAGATGGGCAAAACCTTCGTTGCTTGTTACGTAGAAATATTCATCTTCGGTTGTGGAAGGAAAAAGATGAGAGACTTTGTAATGACCGACCCAGCCAGTTGAACTGGAATCCATCATAACCATACCTGGACGAACACGCGTTGAAAATGGACGTTTGCAAATACTGGGTAACATATAGGCATATTGTCCGCTTCTATACGGTATGACATACAACATAGGAGAAATGTAAATCCATATCGGGTACATCAAAACTTCCCAACGGCGGATACAACTATTAATGTGAGTCGCAGACAGATGGCCACTGTTTCGACCTATAAGGACTCATCAGTGCAGCTTGGTGTGACTATGGGCGATATAGCCGGACAGTCAGGCAAAGGCCACTTTATGGTGACTATGCAATCACCGTAAAGCCAAAGTTAAACTAATAGTGCCGTCAGAACCCGTTTCACAATAAACCATATAAACAGGCATGGAACAAATAACTGCATACCAAGTAGATATTAGTTTAAGTTTTAAGATATTTCTTACTGTGTGTGCAGGTGAAATTGGGAGCCATGCAATTTTCCGAGAGCGACTCGTTTTCGTAGCGGCTTTTCCAGGTTGGCGAAAATACGTTGTTAGACCTCCAGAGGGCATTGTTTAAATAGTATTCCCCCCACATCATCGCAACATGCTGTAAACACATCGCAAGATTCTAAAATGTTCAAATTCTTTACAACTGTCACTTTATTTCCCAAACGCAGTAACGTTTCATACACTCGCGTGATTGGCAGAATCGCCCCACTGCGCATGTCCTTGCTTGGCGATCACAGCTATCGTATGGAGATCATTAGGTTTACAGGCTTCGCAGCCCAGGCATTGCAGCCTAACTGGATCAGCCCCTTTTCCGAAGCCTGTAAACCTAATGGTTTATTTCCCAAAGCCCATACAAATTATCTGTTTTTTAATAAAATATAACCTCCACGTGCATCTCACCGGGTGTTGTTCAAGAATTGTTTTATCCGTTGTTGTAACATCTACAATGGTGATGGACGTGAATGGAATGTTTGTCCCTGATTTTGGGTAGGGCATCTTTTGCATTGTGGGATACTGCGTCTTGCCATAGATACTGAATTCAAATGTAGAAACTCCAGCTTCGTTGATGCTGTTAAAAAGTAGTGTTACCTTTGCACAGACCCGAGAATTTTTACAAAGAGTGCGACGAAATTATTTCGAACCTAGCGTATTTTTTACTTTGATACTGCCCTGAATCCAGTATATGAATACCTCCACAAGTCATTCACTACAGGAAATTCTTTCGAATCATCAGCATTTTCTTTAAAGCGTAAAACCTTTGTGATAGGCGGTTATTCTTACGTGGCGTATGCAAGGTAATTTCCGTCAGGAGACCACCAGAAGAGGGCGTCGTCATCCGTAATTTCACCCAGGAAAAGCCAGTCAGATATTCCGTTGAATATGAGTTGTTCGTCGCCGTTGTTTGTCAGTTGATTTGGAACGCTAGTCTCGTTCTACCAATTAAAAAATTCAAAGTGTGACCGACACAGGAAATAATAGTGAATTCTGGATTGGTCATAAACGAAAACAGTATCAGCTTCTATTACGTTGGATTACGTTGGCGATTTATTATAGTAAGTACTAAGCGCTCTGCATGACATAAAAATGAACGAAACGATACGAAAACATTTGTTTGGGGAAATGAGATAATCGCGACAATATTACCAAAATAAGATATCAATTTTTTACCTGAGACATGTATATGTTGAAACCCTGAACGTAAGCATGTGAATGGTCCACAGGAGACCACTTGAACTTTTGTACACCATTAGTTGGGAAATCGGTGAAGGCTACTACGTTGCTGAAAGTTAGAAAAAGTTTAAATACAACAGGAATTAAATATTAGCAATTGATAATAAATATTCATTTAAAAAATGATACAGAAATAAAAACGAGCTAAATTGATTGCAGTCGCTTAAGCACAATAATATTTCATACCCAGTGGCTACGGAGAAGAAGGCAACCGAAAACGTTCGTACGTAGTGGGCGTAACCCTGCAGAAGGGATATGTTAGCAATTAAACCACAATACTTCAACTCAACGTTCGTTCCTTACGTCAGTCTGGCTGTAAAGTATGGCCATGTACATTCGATCCGCAGATAGAGTATAGGAAAAGGGGTCGATAACCTTGCTCTGTTGTAAGAAAAAATTTAAATCAGTTGGGCGGCAAGATCTAACTGAGAAACTGGAACGAAATATGCTTCTCATATATTTGCTTTATAAATCTTATGTAAAACGGCGGGTAAGTCATATCGCAAGAATTGTCTGAAAATATAATCAATCCAACGGAAGTCTTGCTATCTACCCATGTTCCAGGTGGAAGAATCTCATTTTCCATCTCGTCATCAATGTTTTTGATGGCGAACGACCCGTCACCCAGTCTGTAAACGTACTCGTTTCCTTCAAGGAAAATAATGTCAAATGTACAGTGTAAGTTACCACAAAACTAATTTCTATCAAGGAAATTACGAAAACCAATTTCGCTACCATAGCGTCCCAAAACACACGCAAGCAATTAACGTTACTAAATTAACATCAACACTATGCAAAGAAAATTATAGCGTCCCGAATGACGTAACGTCAACAGCGTGGACTTTGATTGTTTGCCGTCATTTATGAAACCAGGTGTGACTAACTGCATACGATTAAAGCAAATATCTTTAGTATTGGATGCTGACAACAAACTTACAATGGCTTACACAAGTTCCCCGATGTTACATTGCTTGTTTTCACACTATTCAATATGTCGTCAAAATCAAGCGCATTAAAGCATTACCAATAAAACAGGTTACATCATCATGAAATCGTCAGGAAATTGGCAAAAAATATTTTAATACCTGACACCCAGTATGGATAGAAACTGCTTGCCCTGAACTTTCCGTTCAAAAAGTCATTGAAATCCATGTACATTTTGTCCGCCAATGGTACTGGTGGGTCTTCATTCACATCTGGAAAATATTCATTCAAGTAAACCTCTAATGACAGCGTTATTGAGGAACCTTACCTCTTTTTTCGCTATGATGTAGTCCCTGGATTGCATTCTTTGACATCATAAAAACAGCCCCGGCGATCAAAAACTTGGCCAATACCCAAGCTAACACAAACGTGACACCCCTTCGGCTAGTAATCAAGCGTTTAACATTATTAAACACCATTGTGACTCTATCAAACCTTCTCAAAACAAATAAATCATGTCAATTCCACGTCAAACGCTAACTTAAAGCACTAAGCAGTTTATTAAAGGCTATTGTCCTGCACCGCAATTTTCCAATCACCTGTTTACGAGATCGCAACCTACCAATCTGCTTAGCAGCCCCTGTCATTGCAGGAGATTCGGTTGGAAATCAATCATTAACTAAACTGCTTAAAGGTTGGGCAAACACAGTCTGCGTCAGCCGTTGGGTGATTGGAAAATTACGGCGAATCTTTATTATTCACATGTGCTGATTTTTAGAGTGGGAACTGACGGGCGAAAACTAAAGAGATTAATTGTGGGGCACGTGTCACCATAAAAATGCGTACAAGAGTCATATTTGGTGTATTGGTGTGATTGGCTGTCAAAAATGGGCACACAGCTTGAAGATGCATGTTTAGATTATACATTCTTGAAGTAGGGGATGCTGGATACGAAAGAAACTTCTGTCCAAACAGTCAAATTAACTCTAATCTGGTTATTATTAACGTGTTTATGAATTTTAAGCACAAGATCTATTTACACTCTTATCAATGATTTACATGCATGCTGATCAAACAATGTTGAAACAGCTTTTCATCTGCCTGGTAATTATTTTCAGTAGGTTCTTGTATCCGTTCTTGACTTTCCCCATTGAATGGTCGTTGTCGGCGGCAAAGAACGAGCCAAAGTCTACATCGCTTGCGACCAGTTGCTTGTTCAGTCGAGCCGAATGTTGAAAGAAGACGTTTTCGTCTCGAGTTCCGTGGATCAGAGTGTAACGATGGGTTTTGAAATTTTCCATGTTGTTCAGTGCTGAGCTTTTGTTATAGTTGACCTGTGGGTTAGAGAAGGCACAAGTACGCTAACATTTGCTGGAACATGAAACCACCAGAAATTGGACACTAGATTTGAAAGGGAATTAAGCGATCGTCAGCCCTTAGAGTAAATACCGAAAAAATGGCAGACTGAAAGGTTGTTTTAAGTTTGATTTCGTTCATCGAGAGAGTGACTTTTGTCTGGCGCAATGCATGATTATCTACTTATCTAACGAACAAAATTGCTGTTAATACGCAACAATAAGATTTCAATAGTAACCACCTCCCCTGGAGAAATTTCTGGGTCACAATATTACATTTGGACAAATTTACCTCGTTGTCTGCAGGCTTTAACATGTATTTTTCAGTGTATAGAGAGTGATAGAAATCCCAGTCCGTCACAGGTGCCACCGCGTATCCACACTTAAATACGTTTTCTGAATCCTCGGCAATTACTTTTGTGGTAGCGTACCTCAAAAGAGAAAAAATCTCAGTTAGCACAAAACTGGAACGGGGCGATATTTTACGAATGAATGCGTTGTAAAGAGAAAATAACGGATCAATTCATTAGATGTAACAGCAAGATCAAAGTACATATATATTTAACATAATTTACAGTACAGGGAACCAACCACAGCATATGTAAGAAAGCATATACCCGCCATATGACCAACCCCAAATTGCCCGTCGAGTTGGATCAATGAACTTGAATTTTTCTGACAAAATTTTCGCAGCTGAAATTTGGTCTTCTACCTCGTAATCCCCAAGGTGTTTGTATACCTACAAAAAAGCCAATAATTAGGCCATTTGCAGTAAAAATCAAAATACCTTTTTCAAACATGTTGCAAACTACGAACGATTTGATTTCACAAACAACAAAACTGATGTATTTTATCATGGAGAATAAAATATATGATTTTCTTACCAGATGTCTGATTCGATCTCCTCTAAATCCACTTCCTCGACCGTCAAAACTCACAACCACCACATCCAGAGAGCTAGCAACGTAATCCTTCCAAGATACGTAGAAATAATCTTGTACTTCCTGCGATCCTGGGCCTATTATTAAGAGAACCAACTTTAGGCCCAAATTGTATTGCAAGTCATTTCAACTCCTGTTGATTTTCACCAAATGTATTAACAGAAACGTTTGACATGTATTTAACGTAACGTCCTTTTTCTCATAGAAATAACATGCACCACGTATTACTTTTCACGGCGTTAGTAAAGAGAACATTAAATATTACATTCAAAATACCTGAATAGACTTGCACCAACATAGGATATTTCTTATTTTCATCGAAGTTTGGTGGTTTATGAAGACTGTAATACCAATCTCCCTCCACGCCTGGAAGCTTAATTGTCCCATACACCTTCTCGCGGAAGTAATAATCTTTCAAATATTATCATTTTCTTTCTTATGGCAATGATTTGTTTATAATGTAACAAGGGACATGAGGACATGACATTCAAACAGCAAAAATAATTATGGACATTATGTAATCAGGTTTTACGTTAACTTTGTCACCTTGCAGTGTTTGTTGGAGTTTTGTGTTGTTTTCAGCTACTCTGACGAAGTCGTAATCACCCTCAGAGTTCATTTGATGAACAGTGGTAAACGGAATACCTAAAATGGAAAAAATATATTTGATGCAAAGCACAATGTCGTATTCTCCCTTTAAGCAGAAATATAAAATATTGAGAAGAAAATCATTGCTGAGTAATAAACCAACCGTTGGCGGTTGCACAATTGACAACAAGAAAACTCCCGTTCGTGCTGAAAGAAGGATTCACCCAGTTGCATCGGTCAGGAAATTGTACGTTTAGGTAACAAGTGATGCAAGTGCGTGTCATGTCTGGTCCGCGTGCTGCAAAAATACGAACATATACGTATCAGAGAACAAATGAAAAACAAAGCCAATAACGATCAGTACACTAAACTGCATGCTCTTACGACCTCAACAGAGGTCTGATTAATGTAGCTGGTGAAATAGCTATGGTCTTAATTGCTCGTTAGTCTGTGATACCGTCTGCACGTATGATACTAGACAGGTCGAAACAAGCACTTCTATCAAGTAATAATCTGTCTTTGCACAGCGAAATCAGACTTAAATAAGTAGATGTTTTAAATCACGAGTTTGTGACTCCGAAATGTTTAGTGCAAGGTCATTTTCCAAAAATCAATACCTTTAACTTTCCATAGATGACGAATCCTCGGAAGACCAGTGCTCGGATTTGACTCCGATTCGGTACTAAGGAAGTACACGAAATCCCATTTCTTATCGTAAAAGTAAATAGCAGTCACTCCGTAGCCAGTATCTGTAACCTTTATAACAGCAAGCCGTGTTTAGAAAGTCTTTCCTGTGACGACTATGTTTGTACATGTATACCTCAAACGTGCCACTTGTTCTCCAGTCTCCTTCGTTTCCTGTCGCATTGATACGTATCAAGTGTGTAAAGCCATTATTGGAGTTTACGGTGAAATATTCGTCTTCGTTTGAAGATGCGAAAAGATGGGAGACTTTGTAATGTCCAATCCACCCTGTAGTACTGGAATCCATCATCACCGATGCTAAAATAACAAATATTTTAATGATTTTAGACACTCGCTTACAAGGCAGGCACAATCACTTAGCTTACAAACAAACAGAAAAGGTCACAAACAATATTTGGTACAAAAACACATCAACACAACATATTTATAAAATACTACTTATGCTGCCAGGGATGTTTTATTTCTACAATACGACTTTTCTGGCACGAATTTTTATTATGTGAACATTACGGCCACCATGCAGCAGCCTTCATCAGGATGCAAAATATATAAATAATACAACGTGGACCACATCAAGGCGCACAAACTGAGTTTTACATGCTGATGAAGGCTGCTGCAAGGTGGCCGTAATGTGCATATCATAAAAATTCGTGCCAGAAGAGCCGTATTGCCGCAATACAACATATTAAGTTAGTTGTAACAGTAGTGTTTACAGCTATTCCAACAGTTCATTACTGTGTGTGCATGTAAATTCTGGAGCAAGACAACTCTCGGACATAGATTCGTTGTCATAGCGATTCTTCCAGGTTGGAGAGAAGATGTTCTTGGACCTCCACATGGCATTGTTCAAATAATAATTTCCCCACTTTTTCACGTGCTTAACAAACACACAAGATCTGGTTGGTTATGGATTAATATTTCTGTGTAAAGGTTTTAATTCACAGTTATGTAAACAAAGGTTTAGAAGAAAGTAAATTAAAAACGTTGTACCTGCTTGTTGGTTGATAATATCACCGAGACTTACTGAGTGTGGTTGAAGGACCACCGTTTCCAACGAAGTCACGTTGACTATTTTAACTGACGTAAAAGGTAGGTTTGTTCCAGGTTTCGGGTATGGCATCTTCTGCATTGTTGGGTATTGCCTCTTGTCGTAAATTTCAATGTTCATTTGGGTTACCCCGGTATTGTTAATGCTGCAAACACGTGTATTGTTTAGTAGTATTTGGTACCTTTTGAAGTAAGCCCACATTATCTACAGATACAGTAATTTTTAAACAAGTTACGTTGCAAAGGCTAGATATCGTCCATCCGGTGACCACCAAAACAATGTATTGTCATTAGTAATTTCGAACGAGAACATCCTATCAGCTATTCCGTTGAATATCAACTGCTCGTCCCCATCGTCAGTTAGTTGATTGGGAATTTCACTTTCATCCTTGACAGTAAGTCAATGCTTTTATTACAAGCGTCACGCCGTGACCGTCGTTTAAATGTTGCCAATTCTTTGGCTGTGGTTTATCAGCTGGTGTTTACGTTTACAAAATACGAAGGTTTATTTAACGATGATGCGCGTAACTATAGCTTACCTTCGACACGTAAATGTTGAACCCGAAAACGTAAGCATAAGCGTGGTTTGATGGCGACCAACTGAACTTCTGAACTTTGGAAGTTGGAAAGTTGGGAAAATGCACCTCGGTTCTGAAACACAAACGTTTGAGTGAAAATATAGTTACAAACCAATTACAGTTACAGTCCAGCTTACCCAGATGAAATCTCAATAAAAGCAACGGAAAATGTTCGAACGTAATGGGCATATCCCTATACAAAAATGCCATTGAATTTATTTAGAAACTTTGACAAAACTGATACAGAAAAAAGTCTTACGTCAGTATAGTTGTGGAAGATAGCCATGAACATGCGGTCGGCAGATATAGCAAAGTAGCGGGCATTTGTCACGTTGTTCTATCAATTAAAATTGAAGGTTGTTTATATTTTCCTGTGAGTTTCAGAGATTTCTCACCCAAGTTCCATTTGGTAGAATCTCGGTTTCAGACTCATCGTCGATATTGTTAATTGTGAAAGATCCGTCATCTAGTTTGTAAACGTGTTCGTTTCCTAAAGTAAAGCACTGCGCTACACTCAACTGTATTAATAATAACAACATGTATAACAATGCTAATTGAGGTTTAAAGTTAGATGTAAATGAAGTGTTACCAGAAATCCAATATGGGTAGAACCTCTTTGCACCAAACATTCTGTTGAAATAGTCATCAAATTCCATTCGTTTTTTGGTTGAAGAAGGGCTGGAATCTGTGACATCTGCAAAACACTTGTTGCGGGTCAAACGATAAATACATTAAAACTGTTGCAAACGTGAACAGTGTCTCTTACCTCTTTTGTGGCTGAGATGTGAAGTTTCAACTGGCAATTTTGGGATTATCAGAAAAGCTACGATTCCTAAAATCCCAAACAAAAGTACACGGACTACCAGCTTCATTTTCCTATTCCACAGCATCATTTTGTACTTGTTGCTTTTACAATACCCCGTATTTAATCAGGAAGCAATGCACAAAACGCAGAGGCTAATCTCGGCGCTATCAGCAGTCGTATTACAGCATTGACCAACAACAGCAGTTACAACGTATGTCGTTACCAATCTGTCAACAGTTGAACCACCAACCAGTAGCGGCAACTCCCATTGGACCGATAACAACCCAAGTGCTATACGTTTGAATTATATCTTTAATCCCAACTTGCAGTCATAAGTGGTATGCAAATTTTTTCAATCTAAGCAACATACAGAACAAAATCTGGTCACAGAAAATACGTCAGTGCGTGAAAGGACATCCGAATCGAGGAAAAGTATTTTCGAATTCTATAACACTTTCGCAAGCCTGTAGTTTTGTAAAGTATACAATTGTTGATGTCAAAAATCGTGCATTATCGGCAGTCAGTTAAGGACGTAAAAGCTATAATTTTAGTGCACCTGGCACAGTTTGCTTGAGACGTTGATTTGTAAGTAATCTTGGCAGATATGTTTCTTCAAACAACGGGCCATGTACTCGTGTATTGGGGAGTAAAACCGCAAGTCGACAAAAGTAAACGCTCACACGAAATGTTGTGCTTTTAGCGTTGATTGTGGAAATTTTAGGCAAAATAAAGTCAAGGCATAGGAACATTACTCCCGGTTTTATTAATCTTACTGCTACGAAACTAATTTTACGCACGTTTCGATTGTAAGGGTGATTGTAGATACAATCGGAACGTCTGTGAAATAAATGTTGTAGCAGTTACAAAGATAAAGAGATTAATTGTGGAATACATGTCGCGTAGAGTCATATTTAGTGTACGGGGATGACAGGCTGGCAACAGCGGACACACATCTTAAAGAGGCATGGTTAGATATCCTTTAAGCACTATATTTACACTCATATCAATGATTTACATGCATGCTGATCAAACAATGTTGAAACAGCTTTTCATCTGCCTGGTAATTATTTTCAACAGGTTCTTGTATCCGTTCTTGACTTTCCCCATTGAATGGTCGTTGTCGGCGGCAAAGAACGAGTCAAAGTCTACATCGCTTGCAACCAGCTGCTTGTTCAGTCGAGCCGAATGTTGAAAGTGGACGTTTTCGTCTCGAGTTCCGTGGATCAGAGTGTAACGGTGGGTTTTGAAATTCTCCATGTTGTTCAGTGCTGAGCTTTTGTTATAGTTGACCTGTAGGAAAGAGAAGGCACGAGTACATAAACTTTGGCCTAAACAATCAAAACCACCAGAAATTGGCCACAATAGCGTACCACCTAGTTGAGTGTTACTAAGTAACATAGGGGATGAAGTAACAAACATTTTGAAATCACAAACGAATTTTTAAATTCGAACCAGTTCCGTAAATTATTGAAAGGTGCTCGCGAACCACCTGGAATATCGTTGCGTACCACCTATTGGGTTGGGAAAAACGGGACTAAAGGGTTGTTATCCCCTACGACACTTTCTGGATCCTCCTGTGTGTGGAACATTTTCGCATTTGGACAAATTTACCTCGTTGTCGACAGGCTTTAACATGTATTTTTCAGTGTATATTGCGTGATAGAAATCCCAGTCCGTCACAGGTGCCACAGCGTATCCACACTTAAATACGTTTTCTGAATCCTCGGCAATTACTTTTGTGGTAGCGTACCTTAAAAAGATAAAAATCTCAGTTAGCACAAAACTGGAACGAGGAGATATTTTTCAAATGAATGTGTTTTAAAGAGGAAATACAGAAGTAATTCTTAAGATGTACACGTGACCAAAGTACGTATTTATTTTACTTAATATGATGTACAGGAAACCAACCACTGTATATGTAAGAAAGCATACCCGCCATATGACCAACCCCAAATTGCCCGTCGGGTTGGATCAATAAACTTGAACTTTTCTGACAAAATTTTAGCAGCAGAAATTTGGTCTTGTGCCTCGTAATCTCCAAGGTGTTTGTACACCTACAAAAAGCCAATATGCAAATAGCAATAAAAAACTTTTGAAAAAATTTTCAATCATGTTCAAAACTACGAATGTATACAAACAATAATGCATTTCATTAAAGAGAAAAAAACATTATGACATTTTTACCAGATGTCTGTCTCGTTCTCCCCTATATCCACTTCCTCGACCGTCAAAACTTATTACCACCACATCCAGAGAACTGGCAACGTAATCTTTCCACGATACGTAGAAATAATCTTGTACTTTCTGCGATCCTGGGCCTATAATTGAGAGAACTAACTTAAGGCCCAAATTGTATTGCAAGTCACATCAACTCCTATTGATTTTCACCATATATTTTAACAAAAACAATTAACATGTATTTTGTGTAACGGCCTTTTTGTCACTGAAATAACATGTACCACGTATTACTTTTCACGGCGTTAGTAAAGAGAACATCCAATATTACATACAAAATACCTGCATAGACTTGCACCAACATAGGATATTTCTTATTTTCATCGAAGTTAGGTGGTTTATGAAGACTGTAATACCAATCTCCCTCCACGTCTGGAAGCTTAATTGTCCCATACACCCTCTCGCGGAAGTAATAATCTTTGAAATATTATCAGTTTCATTCTTATGGCAATAATATATTTATAATGTAAAAAGCGACAAGAGGACATGAAATTCAAACATTAACTTTGTTACCTTGCAAGGTTTGTTGAAGCTCTGTGTTGTTTTCAGCTACTCTGACGAAGTCGTAATTACCCTCAGAGTTCAGTTTATGAACTGTGGTAACCGGAACACCTAAAAGAAAAAAATATTTCGATGCAAAGCACAACGACTTACACACCTTTTGGTCAGAAATACGAAATATAATTTATGTCATTTTAATGGACCTACCGTTTGCGGTTGCACAATTGATAACAAGAAAACTCCCGTCCTTGCTAAAAGAAGGATTCGCCCAGTTGCAACGATCAGGAAATTGTATGTTTAGGTGACAAGTGATGCAAGTGCGCGTCATGTCTAGTCCACGTGCTGCAAAAATACGAACAAGCGTCACAGAAAGCAAAACCAATCACGATCAATGGCCTGTGGACAGTAAATGCTCTTACGACCTCTTTAGAGGTCTGATTAGTGCAGTGGTGGAAGAGCCTTGTATGTAAGCCTGTGATACATTCCTCAGTAACCAACTGCACGTATGATACTCGATAAGTCGAAAAAAGCAGTGTACCCGGACTGCAGCTCGAAGATACGACTTCTATCAAGTAATAATCTGTCTCTACACAACTTAATCACAATAAAATAACCAGATGTTCTAAATCACGAGCTTGTGGCTCCGAAATATTCAATCCAAAGTCATTTTCTAAAAATTAATACCTTTAACTTTCCATAGATGACGAATCCTGGGGAGCCCAGTGCTCGGATTTGACTCGGATTCGGTACTAAGGAAGTAGACGAAATCCCACGTCTTATCGTAAAAGTAAATAGCAGTCGGTCCGTAGCCAGTATCTGTCACCTTTATAACAGCAGGTCGTGCTTACATTACATTACCTATGGCATCAGTGTTTGTGCATGTATACCTCAAACGTGCCACTTGTTCTCCAGTCTCCTTCGTTTCCTGACGCATTGATACGTATCAAGTGTGTAAAACCATTATTGGAGTTTACGGTGAAATATTCGTCTTCGTTTGAAGATGGAAACAGATGGGAGACTTTGTAATGTCCAATCCACCCAGTAGTACTGGAATCCATCATCACCGATGCTAAAATATCAAACATCTCAATGATTTCAAACCCTCGCTTGCAAGGCAGGTACAATCCCATAGCTTACAAACAAACAGAAAAGGTCTATATTTGGTACCAAAATACATTAACATGGGAACAAACATATTAAGTTAGTTTTAATAATATAGCGTTTGCAGTATTTCCAACAGTTCATTACTGTGTGTGCATGTAAATTCTGGAGCAAGACAACTCTCGGACATAGATTCGTTGTCATAGCGATTCTTCCAGGTTGGAGAGAAGATGTTGTTGGACCTCCACATTGCATTGTTCAAATAATAATTTCCCCACTTTGTTACGTGCTTAACAAACACATTAATGATTGTTTTTCTGTTTTAAAATACTTTTGTACAAAGTTATATAAACTAGAGTTCAGAAGAAAAAAAAAGTTGCACCAGCTTGTTGGTTGATAATATCACCGAGACTTACTGAGTGTGGTTGAAGGACCACCGTTTCCAACGAAGTCACATTGACTATTTTAACTGACGTAAAAGGAAGGTTTGTTCCAGCTTTCGGGTATGGCATCTTCTGCATTGTTGGGTATTGCCTCTTGTTGTAAATTTCGATGTTTATTGGCATTACCCCGGTATCGTTAATGCTGCGAACACGTGTGTCGTTTAACAGTATTTGTTTAGCTTTGGAAGTAGGCCTACATTAGAATTATCTGCAGACACAGAAATTTTTGAACAAGTTACGTAGCAAAGGCTAGATATCGTCCATCCGGGGACCACCAAAACAATGCATCGTCGTCAGTGATTTCGATCCAAAACATCCAATCAGCTATTCCGTTGAATATCAACTGCTCGTCTCCATCGTCAGTTAGTTGATGGGGAATTTCACTTTCATCCTTGACAACAAGTAACTCTTGCTAATACAAGCGTCCACGTCGTGGATGTTGTTGGTGTGTTACATATTCCTTGGATAATATTTATCAATGAAATTTTAAAGAACTATTCTTCTGGCACAAGGTTACGAGATTTTATTCTTATGTTTATTACGTGATAACTTGTTGCCACATAACCTTTAAGAAGTCTCACTGGATGAGAGACGAAACGACGGTTGTAGTAAAAATATCGTAACGTTATGCCAGAAGAAGTTCTTTGAAATTGCAATGCCTGGCAGCAAGAATAGCACTATATTTACTGATGAACGTAACCATGGTTCACCTTCGACACATAAATATTGAACCCGAAGACGTAAGCACACGCGTGGTTCGATGGCGACCATTTGAATTTTTGCACCTTGGAAGTCGGAAAATTGGAAAAATGCACCTTGGTTCTGAAACACAAGCGTTTGACTGACAATAAAAACCTAGGTTACAAACTAATTATAGTTACAGTCCAGCTTACCCAGATGAAATCTCAATGAATGCGACGGAAAATGTTCGAACGTAATGGGCATATCCCTTTACAAAAATGCCATTGAATTTGTTTGGAAACTTTGACAAAACTGATACAGAAAAAAGTCTTACGTCAGTATAATTGTGGAAGATAGCCATGAACATGCGGTCGGCAGATATAGCAAAGGAGCGCGCATTTGTCACGTTTTCCTATAAATTAAGATTGCAGGTGGTTTATTTCGCTTTGTTATGAGTTTTAAACGTTTCTCACCCAAGTTCCATTTGGTAGAATCTCAATTTCAGACTCATCGTCGATATTGTTAATTGCGAAAGATCCGTCATCTAGTTTGTAAACGTGTTCGTTTCCTAAGGTAAAGCATTACGCTACACTAAACTGTATTAAGACCTATATGATGGCAAGTATAACAATGCTAATTAAGGTTTAAAATTCAATGTAAATGTAGCGTTACCAGAAATCCAATATGGGTAGAACCTCTTTGCACCAAACTTTCTGTTCAATAGGTCATTGAATTCCATTCGTTTTTTGATTCGAGAAGAGCCGGAATCGGCGACATCTGCAAAACACTTGTTGCGGCTTCAAACGGCTACATTTTAAACCTGTTGTCTCTTACCTCTTTTGTGACTGAGATGTGAAGTTTCCACTGGCGATTTTGGAACTATCAGAAAAGCTACGATTCCTAAAATCCCAAACAAAAGTACACGAACTACCAACTTCTTTTTCCTATCCCACAGCATCATTTCAAACTTTTACAATACTGTCGTATTAATCAGGAAGCACCACAGAGAAAGTTAAAGGCAAATCTTGGCGCTTGCAGCAGTCGCATTACAGTTATAGCGTATGTCGTTAACAATCTGTCAACAGTTGCACTGCAAACCAGTATCGACAACTCCCATTAGACCGATTTCAATCCAAGCAATATGCTGAATGAAATCTGTTCACAGAACATTCGTCAGTGTGTGAAAGAACATAATTGGAATTGAGGATAAGCATTTTACAATTCTTTGACAATTTCGGAAGCCAATTGGCTGCAGTTTTGTGAAGTATTCATTTGGTCACAAATCGTGCATTATCGGTAGCCAGTTAAGAAGTAGAAGCTAGGCCTATACCTTTATCGCACCCGGCACAGTTTGCTTGAGACGTTTCTTTGTAAGTAATCTTGGCCGAAATGTTTCTGCAAACAAAGGGCATGCCCTGGTGTACTGCGGAGTAAAACCGCAAGTCGACAAATCTAACCGTTCACATGGAGTTTGTCCGTAAGTTAGTATGTTAGGGTTGAGGCAACGCATAATTATGGACCAGCAACCAGCTTTATATTAATAGACAGGACCTTTCAACATCTTCCAAGTAGACTACCATTGGACAAACATTTTTCGGCAGTCCCATGGCTTATTAGATGAGCCGCCAAATTACACGTCTGAATAAACATTCGCTGTAGAGTTCCTGGATGGCATGGGTTCGTTTGTTTTTGTCCCCCTACAATACTTCACATAAACTAAAAACCCTTTTTAAATAAATATCATACCGACCTGACAAGGTCACGTGATCCTCAGATGCAACTGGCCCATGTTGCCCTGGTAACGAGTAGAAGGTGGGGATCGTCATGGGAAAACGAAGACATGCACTTCACACATTGCGCTTGGTTGCCCGGCGATTACTACACCCCTCGATTAGCAAGGTTTGCAGCACACGCGTCTCCTAGGACGATGTTTTGAATTCCCATTGTGTAAAGGGGGGCCCGTGCGTAATGGGATAGGCCGGCGATTGTCTGTGACTCGCGGTCGATTTTGGAGGCAATAGTTTCTCGTGTGAAACGCTAAACCGCGGAACGCGAGAGCAAAGGTGAAATTAATTGCTGAATTTTTTTTGGGGAGAACATTTTCTGGTCTCTCTTCACGCTGAGGACGTTCTTGACAAACGGCTTGGGTAAAAAGATTTAGGTAAGGAAAGTGTATGCGGATAAAGTTTTTGGGCCTACCGATGTCATAAATTGTGCTTGACTATAAGTCAACGTTTGTATGGTATAAACTTATTTATTTAAGAGTAATACGATATTATACAACATAACACACAGAGAGTTTTTCAATGAGAAAGCAATCCGTAACATTAAATCAACAAGAATCCCAGAAGAAATCAACACATTACAAACAAGGACCCTCATGTTAACGTTTTTATAAAGCCAAGTAAAAAAATCTTTAAAATTCCCCATTGTTCTTTTTTGCAGATGTGAAATGAGAATGCGGAAACTAGAATGAGTTGGTCTTGCTGATATTCTCCATGCGTGGGCCCAGACTTTTTGCGACAAACCTGTTTGTTTGGAAACCCCAGTTCGTGATCGAAAATAACTGGCGTCGCTGGAGGGTGTTGGGTGACACAACAAACACTGCAATTGACAAATCACTTGAAAACGCGACCATCCAGCAAGGGTCCGTCCTGCCAGTGTCGCTGTACCAACGAAGGGTCCACTAACCCAATAATTGACGGTAAAGGGAAACAGATGTGCCACCATTATGGTTCCGCTCCCACTGCCGAACTTTCAAGAGGCGTCTGCTTTTCTACGAGCTCCTTTAGGCTTTTAGCCGCTAAAGGGATTTAGCGTACCTTGCATAGCTGGGGCCACTGGGGCCCTGAAGGGCGACATACGATACAACGCGTTAGAAACCGTGCATTGGGCGCCTGTTTCCACACAACACGACAAGGCTATGGGAAACGTGAGTGAGGGGTGGTGTCGGGCCGGAGAAGGGCAAACAGAAAGGCGCCAGGAAAAATGAGCCTGCTAGATGGGCCGAAACGAAGTTTATGATGTCTGTTATCGAGACCCGATTAGGCAGCGAAGGGTTTTTCACCAACTAACCAAACCCCTGCAAATAGTAGAGGGTTCGTACGGAGTATTCGTTTTTCCGAACTGACGCCACACGTTTATTCCAGAAAAGTATTTGCTGTCAACACTGCGGTATAACGAGCCACAGAAAATACGAACTTATCATGACTGAAGCTAGTATTGCGTTATAGCGGGGATTCGCATGCGGCGTTTCTCATAACCAAATCTCAATGTTGTGCCTGTCAAGTGTGAAGAACCGTGAGTGTACACCAAATTGCTATTTATCGGCTGCAAGACAAATACACCTGGTACCTTAATCACGCAGTCGAAAAATCCGCTGTTTTTCCGAGCTAATATTCATTCAATTACCAAGCCGGAGTTAATGGTCTTAAGTCGCCTCCCTGTCAAGGCTCGTAAATGCGAGGGGTAATTAATTTCCGGCGGCAACGTGGGCGTCCAGGAATGCCTGTGGGTCCACGTTCCCCCTAGCCCTGAAGGAGCCATTTTGCAGAACTACTACCCAGTAAAGGAAACCAATTGTGTTAATGAATTGTTTGCACTGGGCTGACTAATGTATCGTCCGGGGGCCAAACCTTCGGTGAAAACAGGACTTGCTACTAAAGCAACAAGTACTCAAACAGGGTGGCAGGTAAATGGTCTGGCACCTGCCTCAAAGTTGAACAGAAACACTCTGGTCGTGAAATGCGTGGCATGTAGCGTGGCCGAGGGTTGTGTTCTCAGTCAGTGGCAGTTCATTTAAGAAGGGGCTTTTGGCTGTCGCGACTGGACAGGTCTCGAATTGCAACAGCATCGTTTCTCGTGTGGCAGCCAAAAGGAAAGCCTTTTTCGGGCTGGTGGTGGTCAAATGCCACAAGTGGACTGCGCGTGGGTACTTGTAATTTCATCCTCCGAACGCAGACAAAACACATTCGCTTTTGGCTGCTTGTGATCCAGGGTAACTGAGTGCAGTGGCTAACATCGTACAACATACAAGTGCGCGTGTCACAAACATTGTCTAAAAATCTTTGCGATGCACACAAGCTAAGACTTGTATATTGGTCAATACAATCGTTTTTGACTCCAAACGTTTCCAACACCGGGTGGCGCTAATCATTCACCAAACACTGTCTGTAGAAATGAAAACTGTCAACATCGATCTGATACATTGTTATAAATACAAACCCTGGCTGAACTGGCCAATAATTAAAAAAGAATTGTATGTACGTTGGCTCAACATAAGTGTTAAAAACGTAAGTAGTGAAAATAAAGATAAATATCATTCATCCCAATTGAACAATTTGAGTAAAATTTATAGTGAGGGTAGAAATTTGAATACAACAAGATATTTTGCACGTAATTAGACAATCCTTCAGAAAATTGTATACAGCCGATTTGATCGAATATCGTTGCTGAAAAAAACGTTTCGTTCACAATCCGTTCTGTGCAAGTATAATATCCTCTCGCGGTTTAATAACACCAAACAGGTGCCGATTTTAAAATCAAGATCGCCAATCGGTCAACAGCAAGCTCAACGGCTCTACTATCGCAAGTGTCAAATAACTTACAATAAAAGGCGGCGTCCCGGGCATCCGGTGGCGTCGGGGTGGCCGATATCGCACGATATTAAGCAGCTTTATTGCCTGCGCTGGACGCAATTTAGCCGTAAGTCGAAACACTGCGCGCAGGGGATATTACGGTTTCGGAGGCGGCTTGACAAGATAATTTGCTGCGTAATAAACGTTATTCGGTTATGCGATACCGGCGCTTCTCGGTGCGGCGAGCAAGTATCGTGGGACCTGCGTTTGGGCCGAAGCAACTTGGCTTAAAGCTAGGAAGCAATTGTGTCTGATAATATTTCGTTTCACAATGATGTCGGTAACTTACCAGAGTAAAACGACAACGTGAAACAAGACTCTGGTAATAAAAGGTTGTATTTGCCAGGTAACGAAGTAAAGTGTGGTAAATAACCAGCGACTCCGCTGAATGAGAAGATATTGGACATTAAACTGATGAACACCTGCTGGTTGGAAGGCTTTGTTTAAACAGAATCAACTATTGCAAAATGCGCGCAAGGGCCAAAGAATACACAAGGTAAGAACTATTTCACGTTGATCTTTTATCAATTTTGTTGCATAACTCCTGGCAAAAAAGGAAACTCGTCTTTGTGACAATTGCACTTTTGCTTGTGACACTTGCTTTTTTAACGTACCACCTGCAAACAATATGGCGGGACGTGCAGTGCACCAGGCATGCATGTAAGGCACGTTCAAATACACAGCAGACAAAATGGTAGAGCGTTACACAGTGGGCACGTATGTAGGGCTGCTGTTTAATGCGCTTAGTCGGGAAAGTTTCTAAGCTCACCTTGATACTTTTGATGTGCTGTCGCCACTAAAGCAACAAACCCTTGACGACAATGGGTACTTTGATGTCCTCGTAACAATATACGCGTTTACCTGGCGAAGATGCCACTTTCCTTTTTGATGTGGTAGAGACGGATAGTTTTGAATCAGAATAGTTTCCCTTTCGAGACCATTACGCAGGTAGAGAGAATGTGCCAGCGCTGTGTCAGTCAAAAGTAAGTGGTTTGGGTGGGTTTAATTGAGTAACCAACTGTAAATAGATATTAGTTGCTTGTTTGGTATTTTTTTCTCGAATGTTGGTGATATATTTATGCAGAAAGTTACTTACAAAATTGTGAGGTGAATTAATATCCGGAAAGAAACCTTTGTTGAAATGTGTGACGCAAGTTGTGTAAAAGAACAAATGCCATGTGAATTTTAACTACATGAAGCACAAGAATAATTTGCAAAGCACAACGTTGTCTTTTAATCTCATCAGTCGGTAGTGTCACCAGCAGAAAGGGCAAAGTGCATTTTTCGACGAAAGCAAACAGGTCCGCTTTGAACTTGCATAACTTTTGACATTCAAATCGCACTTGGGCTGGACACGTCAAAGAGCGACAAGTACAAGTCGTCGGTCGACCTTCCGCGCGCTCATGACAGGCACCGAAATCGCCAAATTCGTTGTAATATCTTGTAAAGGACCCTTTGAAGTTTGCCGCTCTACAAACAGGCCGTCCTCGCTCACCGTGCAACAACTGGAATCCAACACCGGACAAAATTACCCCGAAATTCGATCGCCCGGTCGATGTCCGTGCTTCGCGATTAACGAACGAACAAAAATGACCAACGCGGTCGCAATTATGACGTCATCAGCTGCACCTACTTTCGGCGCTTCGACAAATTGCAGCAAGCCGGGGGAATGTGGGTGTTTCCGTGCGCAAAAATGCACGCACTCTATTTGTATGCATATATTACAGAAACCAAGCGCATGCATTAAACTATGCATAATAGCAAACTATACGAAAGCATTGTGAAAAGGTCGCAACAGTAACAATGTCTGCAGCTCTATTTATACAAATTTGACTATCACATACATCAAATGTTATGAACATTTTTGTGACATGCAAGTTCATGTTTGTGACAATTTTTAGGTTTTTTGTGTGTCGTGTAAGACATGACCTTTGTAGTAAGGTTTGTTTAGACTAGCTTTACACCATGATAGGTCGATACATGTAACTCGCTTTACATCTTCTTCCCCATAATAATCGGTGGCGGTTTTGTTGCGGAACAAACAAGGAAAGAGGGCAATGAACCTTGAATCCCTACCAGAAACGTATAATCAAAATAAAGCAGGGTTGCGCAGAGAATGTCAGGGGTTGCGGTGGCAACATAAAACACATGCAAACAAAATTACAACATTTTTGTGCCTTTTAAAAAATATTCTGAAAACAAATAAGAAAATTTGATGGCGTTGAATGTTAAAAGACAAATCTATTTCTACAGAGCGTGCGCGCATGTTTTCAAAAATGTTTTCATACCAACAGTGAAAAGGTGATAATTTTCAAAAATTACAAACACTCCGTTTGACGAAAGTTTTCTGTATGCTTCAGTCTTCTCTAATTTTCGGCGTTACACAACAAACTTCCATTCAGTGTGGGGCTTTTGTTTGTTGTTGATAAACTTTGCAACACTTTTGTGATTTTCACGGCGGCATATAATGGCAACTAACCAGGCAAAACCAAACTATGGCCGTAATTTGGTTCTGCTCGCTATGATAAACACGGTGCAGTCAACACAGAAGCTGACGACATCCCAAACGCACAAGAACGAAAACTTTCCAACTACCCCTGTTGTTATACTGCGGGGACACGCATCATGTGTAGGGTTCAAGTTCTGTTTACGGCGTTGCGGATTGAGAACGACGCTTTGTGGGCGCTGAGCGCAGTTTTGCATCGTTTACTAAGTTTGTATTGTTGTCTTAGGCCAAGCGCGTCTGCAAACCGCCAGCACGATGGAAAGACAGTCGCTGACCCCACGAATCGGTTGCCTAATCTGAAAACAAGACAAAACAACTAGCAACACCTTGACCTTTTAAGTGAAACACAAGGGTTCGGTGGAATGACTTTCAGACAAAAGTATGCATGAGCGAGAACCCAGGCGGTAGCAAAACGATCAATAGGGCATAATGTTATAGTGAACGTACAGCGCAGAAGCCTGCATTGAGGAAACGAGAGTGCGCGACCCCTTTAGACTTGTTTTGTCACGGTCGTGGCCGCTAAGAACATTAACTGATAGCGGTACACGCCTAATGCTTCGCGCCATGGAAAAGATTTCGAAACACGCCAGTCTCGCGTAGCCAAACAACAGGAAGAATCGCGTCCACATCAATAACGTACCATGGGTTATGGCATGACCACCGGAACAAAACAAGCGGTTCCGAAAATAATCGTTCGGTATAACAATAGAGTCGCTGCGCTGACGTAAGCTGGTGAAGTTGTAACGCGCTCTGTTGGTAATGCTCTAAACGACGCAGAGCGCGTTTTTGGGGCCAAACTGCGTGACAAAACAAAATGTCGTCGAAGAAAATCCGAAAAATCCGAATCTTATGCAAAAAATGCGGAAAAATGTGCGTCCATTGTTGGGGAGGAAAAAACCCAGAGCCATAAAATATGAATTTTGACGGATAGCCCGAATCGACAATTCATCAATGGAGAAAAAATTTAATGTGAATCCTAAGGTTTGTCTTATTCTTTCAAAAACAGGATATAAATATTCTTTCAGATATAAATAAGGTTCTGTACTGTTGAGGACATAACAATGCTGAGGAGATTGGCAAGTAATAACGATTAACATGATAGCACACATATTGCAACGTTTACAGTTGTGTTAAGTCAGACCTACGGCAGAGTAAAAACGTAAGGTTTTGAAGAATAGCAGCTCGTTTATAGGTTATCCAGGAGGTTCGGGGGATGAACTTATTCGGAAGTTCACGCAAGTGCTTAATCACCTCAACCCGATAACGATGTGCAAAGTTGCGGAAACAAGCAGTTCCGGCTGCGCAGCAAAACGCACATCGCCCTCTCCTTACACTGTCCGTTACATAAAGGGATAATGCAGTGCCTTGTTGTGAGAGAAGGGTCGTGAGCTGGTGTCCCGTTACGTCGCGGCTTTTAGCCTTCGCCCTGTTGCTGGGTTTTAGGCACGGCCGGATGGATTTTAACGCCTGGCTGCCAAAAGATCGGTGCCGTGTCACCGCCGTGTTTCGAGTTGTCACCTTAAGGCCACGCGGGCTTCGGGAAAAATCACCCTGCCGTCATGCGAGCGACTGTTAATCACGCGAGGGGCAGAATTATCGTTGACCCAACACATGCCGACCTCCGCGATTGCCTTTCCGTAGAGAAATTCGGCGGTAACTTCGGCAATTTGCAATATTTGCCTGTGATGTTTAGCGTTTCGTCGGGCTTGAATCCCCGTAATCCTAAGACAAATGTCGCAGGTTTTTTTAGTATTTTAGCAAGTGCGTTGAACGGTCCATCATCTTCTGCATTGTGTGCTGCTTTTGTAAGCTGTTTATGGAGATAGGGGCTGTGGTATATAGAGGGCTAAATTTCATATAACGAGAAACTTTGCGTTCCCTTTCAACTGTAAACCGAGTTTGCGTAGATCCAAATTTAACCCAGTTGTGTCGTACGATCGTATACCGTAAACCCAAATATGTTCCATTGCCGACCAAGGTATTCGTAATACCTCGAACCTCACTCGTAGGTAAAGTTTTCTTACGTTCGGTCAATTTTGCACACAACCAGTTCCACCGCCAAACTGGCGCTAAATAACATCGACGGTTTCGCAGGGTCGTTCCAAGGATTGGTAATATCGTAGATTAGTGATAATCGGGTATCGAGTTGTGTGGTTTAACAGACGATAACCGGTAACCGTACACCCCACGGTGAGCCTGATCGACACTAAATGGGTGCGGGATAGAGATAACAAAGTCCACTGTAATCTTTCGGTGCCAAACACCACCTTGCTCCATGAAGCCGACAAACATTTATTTCCCGGCCGAAGTTTCGATTAAAGTGTCGGTTTCCATTTTTTTGGAAACTTTGTAATTAACACTCATTACTCTTGCTTGGGTTTCAATGATTTATCGGCAGTAAAATTAATTGAAGTCAGTTAAAAGAGCAGGAAGAGGGATGGATAAAATGTTGGTCGTACAAGTAAACTTTAGACATAGCTATTGATGTTGTTTGGTATGACATAAAGTATAAAGTCTCGCGGCATGGTATAAGTAAAAAATAGGTTGAATAAAATGTACGTTTACTTGTTGCGAAAGGGACAACGCTTGACGACAACTGTCATTTATATAGTTGCTCGCAATTCATTTCGAAACCTTTCGGGCGCTGTGGTTATACAGGTTAACGCGCCAGGTTCGAAAAGCAAACACAATTCCCTAAAGGGAGAATCGCATCCCCAAGGATCCCATCTTCCGTGGTGACTGGCTCTTGAGTCTGTCGAGAGACTAAACCGCGATGTAGAACGCTCCCGTGAGGGTACAAGTGTAGGCAATAACTACATGGCGGATATGAAGATTTTTTATACAAAGCAAAACTTCATCTCTCATTACAAACCGTCAAGCGGTAGTGCAACTTTCTTGGGAAACCAGTGTCTATTCATATAAGGTCTCAATGTGTAATTTTGTTGCCTTGCGGTCGGTAATGCGAAAAGTCGATACGGGAGTCTGTTACGGTTCATCACCTGAGCGATGCGTGCTTTGCAATACACCTAGATGACCCTTGTCACCTTCCAATTGAGATAGAAGTGTCGAAAGCTAACGTATTCATATTTTCCCATGACTGAGTCGGTCTTAAGCGTCTGATGTGTAGGGTGTTGTTTTGTGCTTATCACGGGACCCGGCCTGAGTTTGAACCACGAGGTTCAAACATGTTTAATTGTGATGGCACGTAACACGCATATGGATTTACGGTTCTTTTGCTCGAACGCCATTTTGTTTTGGGTGTAAACCAAATAAATAATGTAGCCAGCAGTGTCACCGCGTGCGTCGGCATATGTGAACATAACACAACCACACAACAAAACGTATATAAATGCAGAGTTATCCCAATAAAACTAATTCATGTGAGAGCAAAAGTGAACGGACAATCTTGCTTTCAGAGTGGTTAAAAACGGTGAGTTTCGGCGTCTCCAGGGATACTTAGATATTTACTGATATCATGCAACGCATGTTTAGTCACCATGATTAATGGTGGAAACATCGCAACGTAATGTCAAACTGATGATTTTCGAAATATGTCTTAATGAGAGGAACGCCCTTTAAGATAAATGACAAGTCAGCCATTAAAACGGGTCGTCAATCACACCATATTGTACTAGTTGGTCAACGTAAGTATTGAGTTTTAAAGGTGTAATTGGTTATACTCCAATGCTGCTTATGAAAAGAATCTCTCAATCTACTAACATAGTCATGGGAAAGTCAACTTCGCATTTTTGCATGACGGAAAGCTATTGACTAGAGAAAAAATATAGGAATATATATTACGGCTGGACTTAGGGTTAAAGGTCATGGCAGCTAGGTGAGCCTTCATACAATGACAAATGTGGATTTTCTTCTCATCTGACGCACGAGCCATGGTGGTCGGGACCTCAGCATACACAAACAGTTTAGATCATGAAAGTCGAGATGGGGTAAACATGGGGTTGCTTTAAAATGTTCAACCAATGCTAAAATGATTTTTTCAAAGTTGAAGCAAGATGGCCAGGTGGTAAGTGCTTATAACATGACCTGCAACTCCACCATATGTTAATCATGTAAACGTCTTCACCTTGTAAATTGCAGCAACTTGGGTGGCGTTTACAGAAAAAAACTTAGCATGTAAAATGCGTGTAGTACTTAAACGCAACACAAATCACCATACATTTTATTGAAGTTGCACAATCCAACCAAGTTGCAGAAACTGTACAAGGTGAAAACGATTAAATGAATAACATATGCTAGAAGCGCAAATCCAACTTGAATCCGTTAATTTGCTACAAACAACATGACGTGGAAAGCATCACTTGTCATTGTCAACTGCGGTTACAGTGAAATTATTTCGACCTTTGACCTTCGCTAATACGATTCGCATTTTTCAAAAATTCCACGGCGCAAACCAAACATTATTTTAAGAGACAATGTTGTCATTCCTCGAATGCAAACGCTTTGACAAATCGTCTGCGGATTCGACACATGCGACCTTTAGCATCAAAACTTTTACAGCGCTTTCGCGTGCAGGCGAGATTTGCCCTGGATAGTGTTATCTACAACGTGCATTAGAGGGTCTTATATAAATTTCCACTGACTAAACCGAACCCAAATGTTGCTTTTGTGTAAAGAGAATGTCAAAATCCATCAAACTTGGCAAACGAGCCGAGGCCTCAAAGCGAAATGCCAGACGCAGGTACGGAGCCAATTCACGCTTCATTTGCAGAGTGCCGCCGTTGAGCAAATATCAGGGAATTTTTCTAAATGTGCATCACGTTATCATGGGCTAAATGACCGCGAGAAGCTTTTTAATTCAACGTACCCACACGGGGAAAGCGGAGATTGTTAAGTTAGCTGAACCACCAACATCGACAAAAAAGCTTGGCGGCCATTATGGTATTTTCAAAAATGTATGATAGGATTTTGGCGAGGTGACAATTTTCGGTATTTATCGGTACTTAAGTATCATTAGCTGCCTCTGATGGGTGCTTTGCGGCGCGGGGATATTAGATTTCGGCCATGGATTTTCAACATTAGGATATAGATACATTTAAACTATGTTGGTGCGAGGCATTAAAGCTTAGCTATGTTTTATTTGAAAGATCTTTCAAATCGCATTCACTCGGTTTAGTGTAAGAAGCATCATTTTGTGCAATTTGGAAGAATTACTTCAAAGCTTTACTTAAGCCACATAAAAGCACAGAACACAAATAAAGTGCGGTGAGACGCAAAAAAACGTGGATATTCCTAAATTACACCCAACCACATCAAAGATGTTGTTCCACATTAAAGGAGGGAAAAGCCCAAAACGGCAATTACATCACTTTCCGCTACATCAAAGTACTTTGCTCTGTGTATGGAGGCGGGACTATATACACTCACAGTTTTTGTTCCTTGCCTTGTTTTAGTGCTATCCCATGGCAGTTCACCGTCTGAGTAGTAACGTTACCCGCTTTGCCATGCCGCTCCTTCAGTGGGATGCAAGTTAACTTTACGCAAAGCAGCGTCTAATCTTGCCGACATGTTTACATTTAGAGCAGGTAGTTTTTGCGGCCTGGACGTTTGGTTAACGTCCGCTGCGAGGTTGGTCGGCAGAGTGTAGTGTTTCTACTACACGTTTTGGTGCTTACGATTAGAGCGCCGGCGGGCGTCTTTCCAAAGGCTCGCGAGACATAAGATAGGGGACTATTAGGGGTCCGGACGATTGTGACGTGGTTTAATCGCATTCGGACATCCTATCGATGACAGCAGCGACCTATTATCGAAAATCTGTGCGACGCGCGAGCAGGGTACCTGGTCAATCGTGGCACATCACTCCGCTGGTCAATCCCCGGAAAAAAACTTATTCCCAATTACGTCAACACAGGATGGGAGAAATCTCCAAGTGTGAAAAGGGGAAACAATGGCGCTTTCTTAAAGCGGATTATCCGACAAAACAATCAACTCCAAACAGGACTTTCTACTATCTGCACTTTGCCGAGCATACAAAAGAATTATCGAGTGCCACTCCGACTTCGCGATGTTTATTCTTCGCTGCGTTAAAAAAAACAATTCTGGCTGTTGGACTCCATGAAGATAAAAAAGTTGATTTTTTCGACAATTGCATACCACATGCGACCAATTTATAAAACAATTTAAAACCGCAACGGTAAAAACCTGCAAAATTACTTAAATATCCATATCAACTTACCGTCCCATAATTTTTCACCACTGTTCAATTAAAAGTGGGCTTAAATATATTTTTTTCTAATAACATTTCAAACTTTCAAAAGACTCACAACTGTGTAATGCGGTTGACTATTTTTTGATCCCATATCTAGTATCGACCCCAGAAATTCGATCGTCAATTAGTTGGTGCTATGACTCCCTCTTTGATCTCACCGACACCTGCACGATTTGTAATGAAATCATGGGAGTCCATTTTTGTCTTGCGGAGCAAGAAATGCGTAAGATTCATCAGATTTGTGACCCTGTCGTGTAACCGTATTTAGATTTGTTACGAAACAAAAATTTGGAGAATGTTGATACAGTATATCTCCCGAAGTAATAACTGTGTGTAAAGTGTTGTGTGGAGTTAGGTCGCTGTAATGATACACATCCGAATTCAATTTGGCGCACATTTGGAACTTCCAGATCTTGACAAACCACTAAAATCAATTTCGGAAATATTCGAGTTACGCAATCTGAAATTTTTTTCGACTGGTAAAAATCAAACTGAAGTTTCGATCGCAAAATGTTGTGAAATTCATAACAATACTAGTCACCCACCCCGGAATGCGGTGAAGCGGGGGTGGCATAATTCCATAAATCGCAAACGCCCCAGTCATTCAGATACTTATGTCACTGGTCGCTCTATGCTTTAATAACAACGAACGCAAAACACTCCAGATTACGCGCTAATGCGACACGCTTACCTGAGCGACAACAACCAATTTGACATGACAGATCACGTGCCGTTCACGCTCCATTGAGCGCCAATAGGAGTGCCGCACCCTGTGACAGGGCAATGTGGGTGACACACTCGTGTAAGATGATGGGAAAGTGTGTAGAGTAGCCACGGGGTCACCATGAGTCACATTATATCGCACGGTAAACTGGCACCGGGCTTACGTGGGGAAGTCGCAATGCCGATACGCCGACCTATCCGTTACGAATGACTCGCAACACTGAGCTTTGTGTTCGCAATACGAGACTCTCAATAAAGCTATCGAGTTTTCTCGACGATGGGAAATTTACTCTAATGGGTAAAAGCCCCCTGCGTACCCTACGTAAGCCAATTAAGATATGGGTAAGTCAGACATTTTAAACACGTTAAATCTTTTACAGCCAAGATGGAAAACTGGGTCATATCGGAAATATTCCAACAAGCACTAAGACCTTTTTAAAAAATTTTTTGACAGAAGTACGACAGAACGCAATTGCTGTAACGGTTACAATAACCTGGTGTAAAATAAGCAAAGGTTGGCACAAAAGAATTGTCCATGCATCAATAAACCTGGTTGACATTACTGAGACTTTGATTCCCACGGTTTGAAGGTGAGAGCAAACAAAACTAAAGAAGTGTACAGGAGGGTGGCAACCGCAAAAGACGGGCCAGCATCGATCGGTTTGTGGGGATCAAAGACTTTGCGCGTCACCCGACGGCCCTTGCACCGATTGTCACGTGTTAGAATAGGTATCGCGCGCTCAGCCAAGGCTGTGAGATCAAAGAGCGGTGCCAAGAGAATTTTTGGGCAGCCCGTCTCAATGGTGGCTGAAATCCCGGTTGTTTACGAAACAGCTCTGTTTGTCCGACGTCCCTTTCACGGCCTTAGACCCTGCTAATGTGTCGCGGGGATTATACGCGGAATCGCCAAACCAGGGTATGCGAAACGCAATATCGCCAGTACTTAACACAAGCCCTTTGTAAAACATACGGGCGTTTACGGATTCTAGTCCTGCGCGCGAGTCGATTTTTGCGTTGCCAAGAGAAGAATTCCCCACGGTGGCCTTTCAACGCGTTCAAATTCCCAAAGAAGCCACTCGGTTTAGAGAAAAGTTGCCACAGCATTGGGTGAGGAATCCTGTGGGATATACACTGGTAGCCTTTACAAAACATGCCTTTCACAGTCTAAATGTTAACTGTGGCACATCCATCGCATTATGCCGTGCGACGTCAAATCCTAGTGTTTAATTCATGCGCACTTCAAATGCTGCGGGCGCAAATTGTAATTTGAGACGCAACGACGAGATGAATTTATATCGCGCCAAACACATGTCTGCATCCCAGAAACTTCCAGTTAAAACACAATTCGTATTATTAGAAACACATGATGCGAATAATTGTTTTGATTTGGGACTAAGGGTTGTCTTATTGTCTTAAATCACACGTTTTCACAATTCACAGTAGTAAAACTGCACAAAAACTGTTAATGAAATCATTCTGGAATACAGCGAGTTCCCGCTTAAACACACTCACCGCGCAGTTACTAAATACTTACTAAATAGTGACGTTTGCTTGGCCATAAATATCTTAGAAAAACGGCAGCTAATAAAACAAAGGGGTCTGTATAGCGCCAGGTGATTTTAATTGGATTATGCTCTTCCCCACAAACATCGGTTGGTCCGCTAAACACACAAATGGAACGGGTCCGGCGGAGAGCGCGGCAGCGTCCAGCGCCTCTTGATGAATCACGGTTAATTATCTGCTCGTGGGAAAGTAGCCCCCGGGGCCGCGGCGCCCGCCCCACCGCTCGCCCCCTGAGAAAATAATTTGTCTTCGTCGAACGGACGAGCGCGATAAGAGATAAGGAAGAGCACGAGAAGGCCCAGACTGGAAACTCTATTAACGCCTTAAATGGCGCGGGCAAGTCGGCGTGACGGCCGCTCTCCTCCCGGGGACGCCTCGCTTTCATCCCGGTTCGCGCGCACCAACCAAATCCCGATAGGCGGGAAAGCAAACAAGTCATCACGGGTCGCGGTGAAGCGCGGAGTATTAGGGCTAGCAACAGTTTATCTCAAGTGACGCGTCCGTCAACGCTCGTCGATCCAACAACAGCCGATTTCCTTCGCACACAAGCAGTATGGGCGCCCCACTTCGGGTACAGTTTTTTCAACGACACAGCGAATCCCTTCACCAACATGCACCAAAGGTAGAAAAATCTGCGCGATTTCGTCTTCGCAACGAGCCACGAAAGGCTATGCGTTATGTCGAGAAAGCGGGGTGGCCGCGTTGAGTGAATTAGCGAATTGGCAGCATTTTTTGGTCTGCGTGTGGCGGTTCCTCGTTAGGACAGAAGGTACCGACAGATAAAAGCGTCGAGTAAGGTGTGAGGTGCTGTATTTTTATTTTTAAAAAATGAGCAATAATTTTGTTTCTTCGGACGTCAATATTACATCAACGATACGTTTATAATTTAAATAGCTCAGTAAGTTTATTTAGCGTCTTAAAGTAAGAACAGGGAGCCATATGTTTATCCTACATTACACAAAAGATTGTTTATGGCGGTGTCTATTATGTATTGGAGTGAAGAATCTAATACCACCAGCAAGCAGCTTAATTTAGATGTAATGGGAAGCAGATATTATTTTGCGTAACGTTGCAGTGCAAATAGCATTCCACGCGGCATCTGCTTTCATCGGCAATTAAACGCCTGTTAACGCGCATGCCTGCAGCTTTAAGGGGATTATAGCAGGTATCACAGGGACCGACAGCACGCGTCGGGGAAATTTCAAGTGGCAATTAATATTAAAGCAAATAAACGGGATTACGTCATGCGCGACAATTGACCAATCGCGGCGCGACAAATAACCTCCAGAGCGAGTGAAAGAAAAACAGTGGCCGGGGAAATGGAGGCGGGTTTTCCACTTTCATTTCGGCCGACCCTACACAGATTAATGATCACGGTCCTGATGTTTAGTAAAGCGATTAGATTAGTTGAAATGGGATGTTTTCTTTTCCGAAGCATTTGTTTTCTCAGCCAATTGGTGGGAAATTATTGTAAGCAACAGCACGAAGTGAAAATACCCACAAAAATCATGCACAAATTCAGCAAAGGTTTCATTTTGTGGCACATTTTTCTTTTGTTTGTTACTATTACCAACAGCAATAGAATATGTACATTTCTTGCCACAAATTATTTTCCAAGGGCGAGACTGGGCAAAAACAATCGCCTTCCCAAAACAGACCAACATCTTATATGGAAATGAGGATTAAAATGTCGGCTAGAGCAACATTCAACTGTTTTCAGCCCATATGCACTTCGATGCATAATACATGGGGTCGGGCAGAATATTGTTTGGTGGCGTGGTCTGAGTTGCGAACGAAATTCCAAACGAACGATGATAATCCGCAGTTAGTCGATTTGAGCTGGCGAAATTTATGAACTGTGTACTTGTTAAAACCACTGTAGCGTTTGTGCACGATGATCGTCAGTTAGGGATTAAAGTTTATGCGCCTGGTTTGACGAAATATTACGTACTGGTTTATGCCTATTCCACAGAAGTTCATATTCTGATATACCTTTGGCTAAACAACAGGTTATTATTCATTCTTTAACCCATGGCTTTCTAAAGTCATAATAACTGCCTATAGTTGTCATTTGATTCACTAAAAATCCAAATAGTTCGCTGAAAGCGCAAAGTTATCCGCTGGGTGACAGTAAAGCGCATACAATTTTAATCGCTGTTTAGTTGCAAAACAGGTTGTGTTTAAATTTATGTTATGTAGCAGGCAAACTGCAACAGCGGATTGTTTTCAAAACGAGTGATATTGTTGTAGGAAATTAATTATAAGTTTTGAAGAGATCACAGCGAGTAAGGATTCAAAATTACCGTGTCAAATATCATAAGATACCTGGGTGTTCCTGTTTTCTAAAACTTATCAAAATACGTTGGTTAATCAGTTTTTTCGTGTGGTAAATTCTTTTACGAAAACAATTGTACCAAATTTTGTGTCGGAAGTTGGATTTGAATTCGTCTCAATGAAAACAAACCCCGTGTTGCAAAAGTAATGTTCACCGCCGTTGGCAAACCGATTTAAAAATGGCGCACATAAAAACACCATCACGAAGCTAAATTTGTCGAAAGCGTGTCCATGCAGAACCAGCTTGCGGCAGCGAGACAGAACCCGTACAAGTCAGGGAAAAAAGGCGATCCCAACTACGTTCGTTGATTTCGATTCCCGGCGACAGTTGCGTCGAATTGTCGAATTATAAACACCGCGGCGGCGGCCAATTGTCACCTATTGTTGCTTTTGGTAACTGCCTGTTGTTTTTCTCGCCGGCGAAGGACGGCACGCTCTCTCTTTACCTGCGCACCGACAGTCACTTGCTATTAATGTGTTGGATTGCTCTGAGTAGCATTAGTTGCGAGGAGATAACCTGGTAAGCGGAGGTTATACGAAGTGGCAGAAAGAATATAGATCGCTCGTAAATGGGACCGGTGTTTAATTAGCCATAGGGAAGGGAAACAGTTTAAAATGAAACTTACGATAAATGTGTTTAGGTAATACGCACTAAGTCAATATAGCTAGATTGCGGAGATGAAAGAAATTAATGTCAAGTTAACATTTTACGGCGTTACCGTTGTTTTGATAATTTGAGACAGTAATAGTTTAAAATTTACATCGATTTTGCGTAATGTTGCAGAAGGAGTGCGCCATTTTTGGGATAATTTGAGAAATACGCGAATCAGTGTAAGGTGCACTCATTTAATACCATTTTTCTTCAAATTTCAGATCTGCCTTGCAAAACATATAAATACAGCAGGTATCTATTTGCAAATGCTTAGCTCTGATTAAAAAGGCGACAGCAACCAAATAAGCAAGATTTTGTCGTCTGTGGTGACGGAATCCAATTACTTTCCTTCGACATCGCAGGAGCCAGCGATGGCCGCCGCTTTAGCGATCAATCCTTACCCGGCAATGCTTCCGCAGGTAGTACAACATCCATCGGCCGTGGCAGCAGCCGCCGCAGCTCACTTCTCCGCCGTTTCGGCCGGCAACAGCTCACAACTCAATCCCGGGATGATGAGCGGCTACGGCGGGATGCCGGCACCCGCACCCCCGCCGAGCTCCCAACCCGGTTCCGGTCTTTCCTTCGGCTTCACACAGGAGCAAGTAGCATGTGTGTGCGAGGTACTCCAGCAAGGAGGCAACATTGAACGTCTTGCCCGATTCCTCTGGTCTCTCCCCGGATGCGAGCAACTGCACAAAAACGAGAGCGTCCTCAAAGCAAAAGCGGTGGTCGCTTTTCACCGCGGAAATTTCCGTGAGCTGTATAAGATCATCGAGAACAACCAGTTTTCGGAGCACAACCATCCAAAGTTGCAGCAACTATGGTTGAAGTCTCATTACATCGAAGCCGAGAAGCTGCGTGGAAGACCGCTTGGCGCCGTGGGAAAGTACCGCGTGCGAAGGAAGTTTCCGTTGCCAAGATCAATTTGGGACGGAGAAGAAACCAGTTACTGCTTCAAGGTTTGTGTTTTTTCTTACGAGTGGGAAAGTTTCATTGATTTTCAATTATAGAAATAATTTAGCCAACACTGAAGAGAATATTTTTAACGCCTTGAAGTCAAAACTGTTCCAGGATCTGTAAAAAAAAATGTGACGAAATATCGAATCTAGGAAATATTGAAACTACGTGCTTCTATAGAAAATAAAAATAAACTTTATTTCCTGGATTCAAGCGTTAAAATCTAGCTTATTTAATTTTAGGAAAAATCTCGGGCTACCCTACGCGATTGGTACACCCACAATCCTTACCCATCACCCAGAGAAAAACGCGAACTTGCAGAGGGGACAGGATTAACTGTAACGCAAGTCAGCAACTGGTTCAAGAACAGGCGACAGAGAGATCGAGCCGCCGAAGCTAAAGAACGGTAAGTTTGCATAATGAAGTATGTGTAATGCTCATAAAATTAGGGAAAGTGTCTGATTACTTCTTCGTAGATGCTATCGAAATTACTGCCTCTAAACCCAGTAGGGGTTAATGGGTTTTTACAAGCTCAAAATTATGTCCAAAAGGTAAAGGCCGGATGTGTTAAAAAGGCTCTTTCAAAATGGAAAAGAGCCATTTCACCACAACAGTAAAACCCCAAAACCTATTTGGCGAATAGAAAGGGATATCGAGTTTTCCAAGTCATTGTGTCCCGACGAGCAATTGAATTAAGCTTCAGAGGCAATTGTTGCCTCAACCACACGACAATGCTCGCAGTAACAGGAGTCGCAACAAAAAAGCACACAAATTGCTTGTCTACATTGTTGTTCGCATTTATGAAGTCTCATCCCAGCGACGCAATCAACGACGTTTGAACGTCATCACAGAAGGCAGTAATCCAATTTAAAGCAATTGGGGAGAATCATCTCTCTATTCATGGTTTTGTAATTATTGCACCTGTTTTTTCAACAAATGCCACTATACAGTTTAGGCGTGCTCAAAAAGTTTAATTGCGATTTTCAATATTGATCAACAGCACCTAAAAAGGAAATCATTTAATTCAGCCGCTAAAGGTCCAAAATATTGGGAGAGAAAAACAATCAGAAACTTGCAAAAATACAGACGTAGAACCGTTTCTAAGAAAACCACCGTCGCTTTCCCTGCGTCATGGGTCAAACGGCGTCCGCCATTTTGTTTTTGTACGGTGACTTGGTTGTTGGGACGGTTTGCGTAAGCAACCGTGACTCAGTTGCGCTCTAATGCTATAATGGAGGCTCGCACTAGAAAACATGAACCCGTAGTTCAGTAAATTATCCGATCACTTGATTTGAAATCAAAACAATTCCAAAAAGAGACATTGTCGTTTTTGTTGGGTTGGTTTAAGCAACCGTTATTCAGAGTTAAGTTAGAAAACGTTGATACCCAAACAAAACTCTAAACATACGTGTTTACTATGTGTGCTAAATAATTGCAATATTAAACTTGAAGCGTTACAATTCGTTTCCTTATATGATGGTGGTATGTTACTATAGTAGTTTCCTTAAAAAATCTGTTAATAATCTAATGCTATTTACAGAGATGGAAGTGATTTGTCACAACCAGGGATGCCGTTGCAAGCTTCGGGAATGGGTACACCACCCCAGCAACAAGGACAAAGCGGCATCGATGGTATGGGACACCCAGGAGATGTGTTGGAGCCTAAACCTTCGCTGGATAACATGAGCCACGTCGCACACCAGCAGCAAGTCATGCACCAACAACACGACCAGATGCTGCACCATCAGCAACCACATTCACAAACTCCGCCGCATCACGGCATGAACCCGCATCACGTTCCTCCTGCTCCTTCAATCATGCCGCCTCACAGCATGATCATGAGCACCCTCCACGACCCTCACGCCCTCTCGCAGCACCACCATGGAGCCGGTGGGGTCCCAGGCCACTACACAGTGGCAGGAGCGGAGCACGGCAATGGCCATATGACGCCGTTGCAACACCCCGACATGTACCAGTCGCATCTGCCGCAAATACCACACCACATGGCCGCGGTCTCGGCTCACGCACCCGTGAATTCCATGCACGAATCCTTGATACATGGAATGCCGCCCAGTAATCCCGTTGAGATGGGAACGTAGCTTACTGGGGAGCGATATAAGTTCGTAGAAAAGACAATCATCATCGCACATGACGACATTCCAAAGCGGAATCCGGACCAAATAAAGTGTTATTCGTAATATATATGGTTCTTAGCGCAACTACACGGCCCATGAATCTATACCAAAGCCATTTGTGTTTTTTGCTTTAGCTGTAGGTGTGTGTTCACTGTACGTTTCATGCATTATTCAAGCGAAAGGCGTTTTACGCTTTGGGGCGCCCGCCACGATAAATGTTGTATGCTGTCGCGAATGCATGGCGCCCGGGCAGTGTGGCGACAGACAAGCAAATGTTTCGCCATGTCGTTGGGTTGGAATTGTGTGGGCCAGCTGCTTTTATCCAGTCGATGCGTTTAATGTAACATAAAAGATCAACAAAAAAATAAACGTTCCATTTTAAATGTGTACACAAATTTTCAGAAATTTATTTTTTACCGCCTTTTGTTGCAACCAACGATCATTGCTGTCGTTCCTGCGTTGCCCACGATTTTCTTGCAATTGCAGAAAAACGACCAAGTCCAAGAACGAAAAATATTCCGACACTTTGTTACGAGTCATTCCATGACATGGTTTCTTACTATTTGTTAATATTCACATTCAATTCATATTACACCCGCGACATTTCCTTATGTTTGCATGCAACTGCGCTTTCACCGTATTTTCATGATCGTCGTATTTTTATCATTTCTCTGTGCGCCGTGGCAAGCAGTTTAACGTTGGTTGTCGTAGCTTGGGTTCGCAGCACTGTTTGACAATAAAACAAGCGACCGAAATAGAAGCTGTGTGGCATTCAAAAGCATGAAGGAGACGGGTTGATTTGACGGCGAACATACAGAGGGAATGTGAAGACTACACATAAAATGTGCATTCCTAAAAAAAACTTAAATGGGTTTTAAATTTTGAATCAAGTACTCTAAGTAATTTCACCACAAATTTTGAAAGCTTAAAGCAAAACTCGCCGAAATTTTGAGCGTTAAATGCATGGGAGATATAAGCACAAAAGTCAAGGAATCCTTTCCACGAAGACGAGGTTTTGTCGTACAACGAAATATATAGATTTTCGCCTGAGAAATTAAGCCGAGATCGCGAAGTGGCATTTTCAGTACATACCTGACCAAAAGTGAATACATGCAAAGACTAAAGCCAGTACAGACGTGGGAACATTCATACCAGTTGACTGATCACTCGATTGATCAGCCGAACGGACAGAAAGCGGTGCGCTATCCATCATGGGGCCGCCAGCACAACCCCTGCCTTTTCAAGCTGCGTGCAAATAGAGCAACTTCCGAAAAGTAAAATTCTTCCCACAGGTACTGCTAGCCATGGGTCGCTTTACAATGCAAACTGTAGTTACAAGTCTGTTTGGAAACACTTGAAATTTGGGAGTGGAGATGAAGGCAATACAGTGGTAACTTTGTCACAGAGCGTAAAGTTTAGCAATGGTTTCGATAGAAACTCACTCAAACGTTTTATATCAGTGATATTTTAACAAACCGTAATATAAAAAATAGGGCCACGATGTTTGAAAAAATTAAGGTTTTTCTTCAATGGGATTAAGTTTCAAAAAAAACAACTTAAATTTTCCATTTAATTAACACAAATACTCGAACACGTAAAAGCAAACAAATTCCAAGGTTTTTCGTGATATATATTGGAAGAAAATAACTAAAAACATCCCAGCCAAGTTTGTTCACAGATATTTCTGCAAGAATCCACGAAAATTCTTTTCAATACAGCAGTGTGCCTGTCAGTTTCCGACGCCTCGCGACCGGGTTCTTATTCTCAAAAAGCATCGCATTTCCTCCATATTCTTCAAATCAAATACATCATGTCACCGCAACATAATACATAAATATCAATTTCTTTCGAGCCAGGGTTTTCGCGCTATCTGTTCGTTCTATCGCCGTTACGTAAGCGTTGACCTGACCTTTACACCTAACCTTTGCCTGGGTCCGGGATTTAACTCACACGGGGGCGCCGAATTTCTGTACGAAAATGCAAAGTATTTTAACGATGAAAAATTCATTGTGGGGCGCCGTTGATGCAGCAAGTTAATTTGCAATCAGTTGCGCCGGATTGTCGGGACGGCGGGTAAACGGAAGCCGCCGACGATTGGCTGAATTCATAATTTATGGCAAGGCGCGACAACCAATCAGCGGTTAGCTTACCTGGGCATGACACGAAAGTCAACAGATCGATTACCTGGCTTCCAAATTGCACTAAAAAGAGGAATAAAAGGTAAAACAAAGCAAAACAATATGCTGTCCAACGTATTGGGTAGATTGAATGGCGACACAGAATAACTCCCTGTATGATAAAAAGGGTTCCCTTCCAGTGTAACTGAATCAAGGTACACCTCGGACGTTTGAGAATGTAATTGGTTTAAGAAAGCTTCGCGTGTCTCTATAAGATTAACATCGTTTTAGGTTCATGCGCTCAGCGGGTGTTGGGGCGACAGAAAGGGCGTCGCGTGCCTGGTATTCTTTTGCCGCCGACTGGTTTATAATATGGCGTTCCACGACGCTGGATGTCTTGGACCAAATAAGCTCTGCAATTTGGACGCACCTCATCGGCTGATAATCCTACACGTGAAACAATGCTACAAAATTATCGCGTTTGACAATGCAAGATTTAAATACTTTCGCAAACGCACTAATTTGGATTGCGAAATCTCGGCAACATTACTTGAGGTAAAGCTGTTATAAATAAACAAATTTCAACGTAATGTGTTTACTAGAAGTTATATTTTAAAGACTGATAAAGAACATTTCTTACAGTCTCCTATTGTGGGACAACCACACATGACAAACTTGAAGGTATCAACATCCGTAAAAGAAAACCGTTAGAAGCTGGCAGTCGTTTTCCATGCGCGAGAAAAGCAAAACCGTATGAAACTTAGCAGTGTCAGCTGAACCAAGCAAATTGACCACGCTGGTCAGGACGCCGTAAACAAACAAATAGGCTCCAAAGAGACCGGCGATTCGCGCCTTTGAAGTCATTGATTGATGACCGCTCGTTATTTTGCCCTCACAGTTATCAAGGGTAGAGAAGACGGTCCAAATTTAAAACGCCGGGACCGGTGTGGTGACGGTCCTGTCAAGGATACGAATTGGTCACGGCAAAGACGCGAATCACCAAAACCTGGCACTGGCACCGAACACGTGCGAAATATTGACTGATTTATTGGCGTTGTTGGCAACGCGCACCCGTGGCAAGAGTCTGGCAAGACCTCTTTATCCATTATGGTTTTAACCATTTCCCATTTTTATCTATTTGTTAATCAACGTTCAGAGAAAAAAATATTTGATAAAAGTGGATTCAAAAATTAAAACCTTCCTATTTGGAAAATTAGAGTTGCAATGTTTTACGGGGTTTCCTTTTCCTCAATGGATTTTTCCAAAATCCTGTTATTGAGTTAGGACAAAATGGATGCACTAGATGCACCCCATTTACGGAATGTTGTCCGCAAAAAATAACGGCAGGTTTTTGGAATTCCAACGAAGTCACTTTCTGCAACAATTTACGTACAGGAAGCTAATCCCGCAAACGAGCTTTTGATTTGAGAAACCGATAAAGCGTAAAACAGAATGCTCAAAACAACGACAAATGGCCGGTTAACGAGCCTGAGTCACAGGTACGCATATATCAACTGGTAACATATCGGCGTCAAACCGAATGTCAACACCGGCCCTTAAGGAAATTATGAGATTTCTCCAGTCTGGCAATGGACAGAACGACGTCAGACGTCTGTGTGGTTTGCCGGGCATCGCAACCCGTATACAGAGGCGATAGATTTGAGGTTGGTCGACGCGATTTATCCTAGCGATAAACCTTATTGGGAGAAGGTGAATAACGGCATCCTAACGAGTGGCACGTGCGGGACATGCTGCGAATTAAAAGCTGATTTCACGCGGGCATACCGAACCTGGAAACCAAACACCAATGTACGACCATACTGGGCGGTGGTTGGTATTTGCTACAACCGCGGCTCGGACCCATATTCGGAAATTATTGCAGTGAAGAAATATGTTTTCGCATCGAAAGGTGTGAAAAGAGTATTAACTGAAATCTCAAGCATTCGCCACATGCATAGTTTCTAGTTCCATTTTTTAGGCGATATGTAAAATATTTGTGCAAGCCAATGCACTAAAATGCTGATTAAATAGAACATAGAAACTCCAGGTTCCTTTGAAGCACAGTCAGTACCAACTACAATAATGTGCCAAAGGGTTCGCTTCGATCATAATGTTCGCTTATAATTCCTACACACTGGTCAAAACTGCGTGAACGACATCAAACCAAACGACAAGAATTATACAGAGCTATGACGAGTACAAAAGACCGATCGTTTGGTCACTGCGGCGGTCTGTGGCTTTGATGCGGGAAGAAACGGAAATTAAATAAATCGGTGGCAATTTTAACGAATCTCGTCCAATTTGTCCCCTACGTCGCCGCGAGACCGCAGTACGACGAATCGAAGCCACGTGACGAAATGTCTGTTTCGTGACGTAACGTAAAGAGAAATTCGTCCGTCGGTGAAGGTCATTTTTTTGTCCCAACACACTCTACAAAATTTTGCACAGATATAGAATTTGAATGTAACATTGGGTGTCGAAAATGAAAGAAATGTTTGGGAGTAATAGTGATTAATATCACAAAACTTACACCGTCGTCACATTGACTAAAAAAATGGGTCATTTAAATTGATTGTAGAGATATCCCAGTTATGACGCACGTTTATTTTTCCGGTAGAGATGACCGACATTTTTTCACGTGGGCGAGCATCAAGAGTGACACACAAGCCCTGAAATATTCACCAATCTCTTCGTTTTCCAGAACACGATCGCGAACGCGCGACAATCGAGTCAGTTGCTATATTAAGCACTAAGGGGGTTGCACAGTCGCAACAGCACTGACGTGTGTCTGGAGGTTCATTGTCCGACTACAATGGATGAGAACACGAAGACGCATCCTGTCAAGAAATGATTTTTACATCAGGTATTCCGAGACAAGGAAGCCACGTGCTGTTGTTGAGTGGGTTGATACACTTGTTTGCGGTGTGCAGCAATAGTCTGATGACATGCGATACTGCCCACGCGTTTAACGCATTTAGCATGAAGGAGTTTTTTGACCTAAAACGTCAGAAATCACACAGGAACCTATTTTATGCAAAGAACGTCACTGGCAAAACATGTTGTGCTAATATCGTAACAAAAATTAACGTTTTTGCAAATTGCGACACTGCGAATTCCCAAAAAAACACCCTGAGGTAGTTTAAGTTATAAAAGTGTGGCGACAAAGCAGAAAATTTTACCAAAACTTTTGCGACTTCAAGGCAAAGAAATTCCCTACACGTGTTCACATATGGTCTTTCCAGACTCGGTAACAACTCATTTTCTCCAACAAAAATGACGTAACCTTCGAAACACAAAGGGTGATTGTCGCAAAGTTTTTCGTTATCGATGCACGAGCAAACGGCCAACGCCCAGTGGCTTCGATTACGTTGCACCACAAGCTGTGTTTTAATTAAGGGATGTCGAGTCGCTTTCTACCCTTCCACCATTACACGGTGACCCCCCAACAGCAATGACGTCAAACAGTGATATCTCCGGGCGTCGATTACCCTAAACTACGGACATTGGCGACATTTTTCACATGCACAGGGTCGTAAGCGATCCACATGCACTGCACCGGGTGCTCGGATACAGTAACTTACATCGCGAAAGCCATGTTTTTGGACCGGTTGCGTTTGATCCGATACAAAAACTTTCTTGTACGCCGCCTGCACAGAACGTCATGGGAGAGAGAATGTGAAGTGGGCGAGGATCCACCACACTACCCTGGTTTGTTTATCCTTCACACGTCGGTCGAGCCGGTGTGCGGAGGCAGGTAGCAGTGTTTGCCATGTTTACGTTCGCTCGCGGAGAGGAACACAGGCCATGGGGGAGATGGGAAGATGATCTTGAGAGAGTCGGAAAACAAGAATGAAAAAGCGCCAAAAAACAAACCCTACGATCACGATTACATTCTCTCAATTTTCCCCAACACCCAAGTAAATTGTATCTGTATATGTGACTACTTCAAGAACAGCGCTGTCATCAACAACTAATGGTAATGTGGAGTAATTAATAATATGAGAGTTCACATTGACCTCGTTGTGATTTATCGTATTTCATCAAATCTGCTTGTCAATTATCGGTTTTCACTTTAAAACATCATGTAAGGTTTACTAAAACGAATGTTATCCGGTGATATAATTTTAAGGAGAAAGCAAAGTTAACTCCAATATAGGCATCAACAAAATGGCGAAATAAGCGAAAACGCACTCCGAAATATCGGGAGAAAGCCATCAGTTATAGACTGTAGATTCATATGGCGATAAACAAGCCACAAGTCGTTCAGACGTCAATCAGAATCTACGATCATTTTATTTAAACGTGCGACAGGCAACGTCGTCAAGAAAAAAACAACGTCTACTGGGATATGACTGTTATGGCAACGACGTGACAGACAGACCTAAGGGCTCGTAGGGCAAGCCTTATCGTCGCAATCGGCAATCTCTAACGGCAGATGATCCTGTGCTCAAGGCTTGCCGCAATGGAGACTGCGCCGAGCGCTTAGAAAGCTGAATTGCGCTCACCAAGGCAGCGTCGAATCGAAAGCTTCCATAAGCGGGTCGGACAGATAAGCGAACATCACCCCGGGGCGAACGAAGGGCGATTGGAGTCAAAATTGCTTGTAATGGTTTACGAGCGGACGCGAGGTAAACGCTAAACTGAAACATTCTGCAATGCTGCGGTACATATTAGGCCTCATATGGGCAAGAACTCATCACTGCCCTTTGGGAAAATACGGAACACCACCATTTACAAAACCGACCAACCAACAGAGAGGAGATAGACTGGTATAGGAACAAGCTAAAGCATTTTTACGGAGGAAAGCGATTTCGGTAAAATGGTGCGCACTGCGATCACAATCTCAAGATGTGCATGTTGGGGCGGCCTTATCGGATGATCCATCATCGGTAATTCGGTGCTCTGGTAAGGGCAGAAACGAGTAGAGACCATCGGATATGTACACATGTAATTCGCACACGGCAAGGTAAAATTACATGCCGAAATGTATCGGGTCGCAATCGCAGATACGCCGGGCGCGAAGGGAAATTAATACTCTCTAGTGTGAAGTACGGTTGTCATCAAAATTTCACAACGTGTGTAACTTGGTATCGGTGTGGGGTTCTGAAATACAACAGGAAAATTTTATGAGCCAGGATGGACTCTTGACAGCAGTAAACAACAAACCGACAAGGAATTAAATTGTTCATAATCGTAACATGCAAGCCATTTAAAGTATGTTGCATGAAATGGTAAATATGGCTGGCCCAACAACAATGCCCAGTCCCTGTCGAAGAAGACCACATAGAAAAGTAGATTCCAAAGCACAGCGTTTATGATTTCATAACAGACCGGTGGCGTTTTTTATTTGCTTCAACCACTTGCCGCCGGCCAAACCCGCACTGGAAGCAAGTAATGACCATCGTAACGCCATTATGTTGTCGAATTATTTCCAAATAGCCGGAAAATGGAGCTCCGCTTTTTACCTTCTCAATAGATAGGCCGTGATTTAGTTTTGTGTATCGCGCTGTAGGCGTAACGAAATCATCCCGCCGCCCAAAATTGTTTAAGAACTTGGACCAATGATATGAAATGACCGGGAAAATGATATGAAACGAAATTATGTTTCGTAGTCAAATAGGAAAGCTGCGAACAAAATTTAGTAGCAATTGTATGTGTTTATCAGCGGAAAACAATTAAATATAATTTAACGCTTTTTCTATTCGAACGTCATACTGCAATCAAAATATCATCTCATGTTTGCATCACAAATTAACATTAACCATGGCATGTAGCCATTTTGACGAAACAGTCGTCACTCAACTGTTTACGTCACGTCTATTAGCTGGCAAACGAAAACAAACCGACTGTCGCTAATTACCACCTGCTGTCCAGCGCGTCGGCCCGTTTTGTGATTCATGATCGAAATGTTATGACGAAACAATAGAGAACAAAGCAGCACGCGCGTCGCGACGATCACCAAGGAACTAAGGGGAGATGGACATTAGTTTGTTTTGAAAACTGGTCACAATATCGTCACGCCTGCTTTGATCTATCGCTTCCGACTTCTGTGCTACCTCGCTGTGGCGACTGTTACTGGCGGATATGGCACTTGTCACGCCAATCGGTATTTGTTTGTAAAAATGTAATTGTGGTTAATTTTCAATTAGATATTATTTGAGGGATGTCAAACATTTGCGCAATGTGTTTTGCAGTTCGGCGTGGGGATTTTCAATACTCGACCCATCATTGGATAGTACCCCTAAATAAGTTTGTCATATTTTGCAGCTGAAAACTCTGCATTCGTAACTTATCACTGTTACCACACAGACAGGAGTACACAGTCCCAAAAATTCTTGACAAACAAATTTCTTCTGTCAAAAATTTTAAAAAATAATTATTTTTAGTGAAACAATAGATCGACAGCAATATTGTGAAACGCGAGCTACAATCAGTCAACGTTGCGATGCGATAACACCGGTGAGCCGCGAAGGCGACGATAAGGAACGCCGGGCGCACAATGACCCCAATTTCCGACGGTCAGTTTGACGTCGAAACACACTGAAACAACTAACATGGACTGTCATTGGGTCTGAACGTTAAACCGCACGGGGGTTGAAAATCTCCCAAAAGCCATCACGGAGGTTGCTGCCGAGATCCCTGGCTTCAACAAATCAAATTTCTCTTCATTAGGTCGGCAGGTCGTAGCGGGGCGATGGGGTTAAACTGTTGCGCATTTAGGCGGCGCGTCTTGACGCAGATAAGCTGCCGGCGAATCTTAATTAGCCGTGCCTGGGAGCGTGAGAAACAATGCGTCAGGCAGGGGGCGGAAGGTTGGCATCAAGTGCTGTTTGACATAGAAGGGGTTTGGCACGGAACAAGAAAATCCGCCACGGGAAACGAAAATAGCCGACATTTTTGTTGCGCGGGAATCAAACCGTTTGAAGGTGAAACCCGATGAGGTCGTTGATGCGGATGTACAGCGGATGGAACAAATTGTTAACGCAACGGTGCTGCGCTCAAAGAGCATTAGAATAGCGGTTCCCAACTGGTGGATGCAGGGGGTTTGCAACCAGCTGGGGAAATTAAACACTTCAGTGAACAAATAACAGAAAATAGTACCAAAGCTTCTATTCAGGTGGAAACCCAAACCGAAAAAAAGTTACTTCAAAACCGCATAATGAAAAAAATCTTTGGAATCGTACCACCTAAATTCAATGTAGCGGAATTTGGGGTGGAGGCACAGAAAATTGGTCAAGAACCTGGTATAGAATATGAAAGGAAGTATTTTGTATAAGGAAGTTGACTTGGGCCATTAAACAACCCGTTGATATAAAAAAATTAAAAATGAAATACAATTTAAAAAAAAAACCTAGTCCGTATTGCAATGTTATGAAACATTTTTTTTGTGGTTTTCCAAAACAGTAATCGTCCTCATTGACGCTTATTGACGAAAACGTTCCATGCAATCGACCACCAATATTGCCACCGTTAGCAAACCACCGCACGTTCGCTACCACAAACGCTTAGAGCGTGCTCACAAATGTTTGCGAAATAAACAAAGACGCAACTCGACGGAAGGGGCGAGTTCAAACGTGGTTTTACGTTTCCCATCAAAAGGCACGTTGTGCAACCCACCAAGCAGTAATATGTTTCTGTTCGGTTGTAACCCTAATGCATTGCTCGAAACCGAAGTCAAACCTCGCCCCAAAGTCGATCCGCGCCTAGCCCAACAAGATTCCACGGAACGGCGTTAGTTTAGACAGGATACCTCGAACGATCCGGTCCCATGCACCGGTTTCATTGACCCGCGGAGCCGGCGCCAATAATCTCAATCTTCCTGGAGCCAGCTCATGACGTAATGAAGAGTCGGGCTTGACTTTGGCTGTCAGCTTCTGGCACTACAAAGCCGGTAGACTGAACAGTGCCCTGGCATTTGTAATTAAACACGTTGATAACTGTGCGGGGAACGTGGGACTGTAAAAGGTTGCTGGTAGCATTTGAGCGACAAAAGGTTAATTGCTTCGGAATCGCACGCTGAGGTACGCCATTTTCGGGACAGTCTATGTGAAAGCTGCATAATTTTCCTCACTGGCCTTGCTTATGAGTTTGCATTTTCAACGCAAAGAAATTCAAACGCAATGCTTAAAGAGATAAAACAATGGGGTACATGAAGAAATTCTATAATTTCACGCCAACGTTGATGATGAAATCATAAGCATATACTTAATAGGCCTTTGTCACTTTATAAACCATTGGGAGTTGTCCATGCAAACTCCCTGAAACAACATAAGAAATATTCCAACCAAATCTGGGCCACAGGTAAACTGTTTGTATAAAATGACCAGGTAAACTATTTGTACAAAATGACCTTTTAATGTCATCCTTGATAGGTTTTTACCTTTGGCTGTTCCTATGGTGGGTGCATGGGATAATGAAATATTGGGGGAACGCAAATGCTGCTTACCAGAAATTGTGCAAGAGGCGCGAGAACTGGTGGATGATTTCAAAAAAAAAAGACCAACAACAACCGCTTATGTCAATAAAACCAACACAAATCATGAGAGCCGTTTCAACACAATTGATAGATCAAAATATTTTGAAACGTATTTCTGTGATGTAACATAAAAGCAAGCGGATGTAGACATAAAAGATTTATAAAAGAAATTCCCGCCAAACGCTGTAAGGGGCGCCAGCACTCTAGCTATTTGAGCAATTTAGAATGATGAGCAGCCATTACCTTCGCAATATCCGATGAATAATGTGATATGTGTCACCTCAGAGACATCGTCGTCGTTAGTAGTTGAAGGTCAAACAGATTGGGTGGTCGCAGCGTCAAGCCCACGATTTCAACACAATAAAATGGTGAGCCAACAGATTTTCCCATGAAAACAAATAGAAATAGTTCCCAGGGTAAACTGGCCAATAAATAAAACAAGACGCCTCGAAGAATGTCAATGTCATGGCCTCGCGGTCAAGGGTATTGCGACCCTAAGCCGTGTGGTCCGGTTTGATACAGCAGTCAGAACGTTCGCAATCATTTCCAAGCGGTAACAGCGGCATTATTGTCCTTTGCAACAGGAGCCTTTACACCTGTCGGGGCTCAAAAGAAGGCACCATAGGATGAAGGTAATTTGCTTCACATTTAGCGACCCGGCGCATCCAAGACCCGGGCATATAAAGGACAAAGTCACTACAAGCAACCTTGGAGTCCCGGCTTTCCCATTCTCGCTCACGGCGTCCAGTTACCGTGATTACGGCGCTGAGCGGCCACATGATAGTTCCGAGTTGCTTAAGACGCTAAGCCCATAAAAGCTTGAATTTCAAACGCGTGCGCTAACGCGGGGGCGCTATCTCCAGTCAGAGCATATAGGGTGACGTGGTCGGCTCTCGGCGTGTCGCTACATTATATGAAAATTGCGATCGTCGCATGAAAAATACAAGGCCCGTAACTCTCTGATTGCTACCACTTACACCGTAGTAACTGTCAACCCGACTACCGTTTCAAAGCCGGTTTATTTCCTAATTCGAGTATTGGGAGCGCGGGATCCTTTCGTCTTTGCGCTGAACGTCAATATCAAGGGTATCAGTTGTAGGTTACGTGGAGCGCGGATTGCGAACGCGGAAGCGCCGAGGGGGAAATCAGGTAATTTTCTCTAGAATAAATGTTTGTCATTTCGCAGAATTTTAGGAGTTGACTTGGGTTAAAAGCTTCCACTTCAAGACAAGTAATAAAGTAATATCACAAAAAATGCCGATTTTATAATAATTGTTACGTCAAGTTCTTACACCAAGTTTGTATGGGCCGACTTCAATTCAAATACCGAAAAAAATTGCTTTAACAATATTAAAAATTTTGATTATTGCAGGGCATGATGCTCGGAAACAACACAACTTATATATGAAAGATGTTAGCGAGACATTCAAATCGGCCTACAAATATTAATCACATGTCGACTAGAGTGAAACGAGGCCCATAGCGGAAATAATGGGCAAAATTATCGCTACCGAGCAAAGGCTAATAAAACTGTAGTGCACCCGACTTCGACACAAATTATATCAACTTGCTCGGGTTCGATCTATAAGAGGAACACTCCCCTGATCCCGGAGACAGGGCGCCAGACTCCACAGAGGGGCTTTGCCATCGGCAAAATTGTGTAAACATCGTTTAGGCGGCGGGTAGGGTTAATGCCACCACTGCAACAGTGGGATAATAGTCTAATTGAGGCGCAAATCCGCCACAGAGGGAACCAGCCCCGTGCAATTTTCAACCATTAGCCCTACTTGCGGCCCGATGTGCAAACACGACGCACGCCGCAACATTACTACGATAGTTTCGCGCAATTTACGTGTTTAATGATGTGATCCCGGGCTTGGGGAAATAAAACGGGTCATGTGGCCTATCAGGAATATTAGACTACTTGTTGGTATGCAAAGAAGGAAAAAGCTATCCGATAAACGGATATTTCTGGGTTGTTTGGTCGACCTGAGTTACGCTGTATTTTTACGCATTTATAGAATAACCAACAAACATACAGCAAGGTAGAAAATCGCTTCCACAGCACCTCAAGCGTACCATCTTCAAAATAAAGCTTTGGATTCGTATGTTGTTACACTAAACAAACCGTGGCATACTTAACACAACGTTTTTTACCCGTGTAGTAACAAAATCCAATTAAATAAGGCGTATGCCAGGAAAAGGTTGAGAAAATTTGTAGCAAGAGACTGTAAGATCCATCGATACAAAATTCTCGGCAAGCAATGGGTATTGACTAAGATAACTTATCAGCGTATCAATGCGAAATTCCATGAAAGCGACGAAGGCGCGTCGGTGCAACCAGTAATTGATCCCCAAGCCACTTGACTGACAACCGACAACAAGAAATCCATAACGACGCAGTTGAAAACGTCATGGCCAGGACGCTTTTATCAAGCTCGTTTTGGAAAAAAAAGCAACAGTAAGGGCGCCACAAAGTACGGTTTCTTCCACTGACAGCTTCCAAAATGTAGTATTAACATGGGCAAAAAAATCGTGGCACCCATTGGAATGAGACCGATTATACGAATATAGCAACTTAAAATAATAAACTCTGTTAATACGCCATGGAAACTTGAGCTTACTGTGGTTCATAGCAGGATTTTTAGGACAAAAAAAAGGGATTTATTTAAATTTCCGTAACAATTTACCAAAGCCACGCACCCAAGCAAAGTAGTATAGTTTGACCAAGTCTACATCACACAGCCTCGCAGAACAACGAAACAAGCGCAAACGTCTTTGCGAAATTTGCCATCAAAATCCTTTTGAACAGTTCTAACACGCCTAACAGCCCACGCGCAACAGCTGAAAAAGATTAAAAACACAAGGATGCAATGCGGGTGACTGACAAAAGGATGTGAAGCCAAAAGTTATGTGTGGGACCATAACTAAGATGCAAAGGCGAACAAACAAAGCGCACGACAGACACCCGTGATTTGTGTTTTTAACTCAACTGCTGGGGCCCCACGGAGGGCCTGACGTCAAAGCGAGTATTTAGGGTGATAATACGAAGGCGCGGCGAAGCGGAACGGGGTTACGTGGCAAAATATGGAGGTCAGACCGAGACACCGCACGGGAAAACTTAAATAATCGTGAAGATTAGACAGGTTGTACTGGGAGCGTCACACCACTTTGGGAGTTAATGTTGCCACACAGAGGCGGAGACGAAGAAACAACAACACAACCTTGAAAGCGACGCCGACGGGCACGTGGAAAAATTGGTCCTTTCTTGGTTTATGAATGAATGTGGGCCACAAAAAATATCGCAAATTTGACCGCAACCGCTCCTGATGGTTGAATTTTTCGTTATAAATTTTAGGCAAAAACGACCTAAGACAAGTTAAAAAAAATGCGCTATGGTCTGAAATGCGTCTCCCAGTTAATCTTTTATATAATGCCACATCAAACCAACCTAAATTCGTCGTTTTGTTGTGCGTGAATTTACGGATCCCTGAGAGCATCGGTAAAATTAGCACGCGGTTGACAAAAAAAATGATAATGAGTCTCGGTCAACTACAGAAGCGCTAAATTCCTGAACCAATGCAGTTTCGCGCTCATGGAAAAATTTGCGCTAATTGTTCGCACACAAACACATCCTGAGCCCGACGATGCAACCGGAATAAGAAACGGGGGCCGCGGGGTCGGGGCTCTTTCCCCCGGGGGCGCACGTACTTGCAAGAAAAGTCGCCTCTAAGCGCCTCTTCGGTTTCAGCGAGTCGCGCGGGCGTGGGAAACGGCAACAGCAGGTGCAGATAGGGTTTAACTTTCGCGCTGCTACCCGGTCGACTCAGAGGCTGCCCGCGAGCCGCCCATTGCCGCTCAACAGGGCGTCGCGACCGCTGGCCTTCGCATCCTAATTCACATGGAACCCCCTACCCAGTAGCCCCAGAGGCACTTGGTTGTTCGAGTGGGATTGAAACTGTACGCCTCGCAGTCCTTTCCAAACTATTCCGGCTACGGTGAACGATGCGGTGAAACCTTAGCTGTATATGACGTCAGAAGGAGAGGACTGGCGTTATATGCGGGATTTTGTAGTACCTCGTCGCATGGAAACAATTCGTGCTTGCTTGGCGTAACAGACGACAGATTATTCATCATTTCGAACAATTAGACTGGAAATAAAGAGTCGTCACATCCGCATTCAACGACATTTCGATAATAGGGAAGACATAGCCACGGTGACTCAAAACATCTAAAAACCCCTACCAATGATATCGTGCACTCCAGTGGTTCCTAACCTACGGTTAGCGGACATCCAATGGCGCGTTATTTGGTACCGGAGGGCTCATGCAGTAAGAGCAGTAAATATAAGTTGGTCACATTTTTTATTCCTTTTTAAAAAAATGTTTGGTTTCTAATCCAAAACTTGTTTCGTCACAAGGCCAAATTTAACATAGGAACTGTAGATGACTTTATGAAAAGGGTCCGGTTGGGTACCACTGGATTAGCGTGTCGGTCGAAGTGCTTTAATCCTTTATCTTAAGATAAACAAAGGCAACGACCTATTTTAAAACACTCTGCTGACTCCAATGTAAAATGTTTGCCATCACGTATTTGGAACTACCACGTGACCTATGACTACTTTTCATAATTTATTTTCTAAGCGTGACCGACAACTGGCAGGGATGGGTTGAGCAAAGTCATCGACAGAAAGCCGGCAAAGGCGATTACAGCCTTCAAAGTTCTGTCAAAGCAACCGCCTACTGGCGACGAACCAAGGATACGCAAATAGCGTGGCAGAGAGAGATGCAATCTGCGAAAAGATAAACCTTTCCGTTTGTTTGAAAGGGAAGGTCGTTCAACGGCAACAACCTAGGGGAACGTGCGAAGCCTAAGCAGCTCAGGGTTGTTGTGTAACCGGAGACGCTTATGCATGAGTTAATAAAGGCTTCGCGACGGTTCGCTTAAGACTATTTGCATCAAAGCAGCGACCAACTGCAGTAACACGGCCTTGGTGGGTTAAAGAGACAACGCTCAGTTGATTTGTTCCAAGAAAATGTGCCCTCACTAATACTTGCTACAGAAAGCAAATCCGCGTGCCCAAGAAAACGATACTTTGAATTTATTTTCTTGACGTTTTAAAAGAAATCTGCAAATTGCCATTAATTTATTTTTTAATGCGTTAACCTTGTTATACTTTTTTGTGTGTGTTAACATTGTTCATATTAAACATTGGGCTTTTACGCAAGAGTACAAAAAATGTTATTTTGGGTGTATGCGGTTTTCAGAACGACTTAAGGATTTGAATTTGTGAAAAGAAAGTCTGGGGATTTTTACAGGCATTTGTGTTTGGAAGAAATCACGGAAAACGCGCAGCACGCCCGTCGCATTCATCCAGTGGAAACCTCGAAAAAGCACAAACAGCCATCCTGTTAAACACGGTATAACATTTCTCTGGGAAAGTAAAACAAGAAACCCAAGCCAGGCGACTCGGGGCTGCACACAATGAGATAATTGGTGTTGTTTTAATATTTACTGGCCCTTTCAAATAGCGTTGATTTCAGCGTCCACTCAGGGGGACAATTAAACGCACCATATAAATTACTTCGGTTGGCGCTGGCCTTTATCACTCTGGCAACCAACAACAGCATTAGGGCGATGAGACCGCCACCGGACGCCTGGATTGGAGGAAGCTCTGAATGGCATTCCTGCAGATGGCAGGTTACGTTAGCGTTAATCGAACATTCGACGCGTCAGTTGGATTCTATTGAAAAACGGGCGACAGTCCTTATAGAGCCTGTAGGCACTGATGAGCGCACAGGGTGTCTGATTACTACAGGGCCATTGTATCCAGCTCCTTTGTGCTGCCCAGCAATAAATGATGACGGGTCAGCGCTTGCGCACTGCGGCACAAAGCGACGCTGACAAAAACAGGAATTTTTATCCGATAACATTTCAGCGCCGGAGCAGGCAACAACCCGATACTGTTGTGTTTGTCATCCAGCACTGGGGCCGAACAATACGCCCGGGCGGCAATCGTAAAAACAAAAGCGATGGTCGGTGAGAAACCGGATGCCCGCGCAAGTATTTTGTAGGAGGGGAAAGGGTTGGAAGACAAAAGATGATTCGCGCGGTAATTGGTTAAAAAAATCACCGGTTTTGGAGCGGTTATATTGGGTATATGGCGAACGCTTGTTGTTGTGTTACCGTATTTAAAAAGTCGTCTATAATGTTGTTAATTTGGGACGTTTTGGTAACAGCTTATGTCTAATAAAATTTATTCCCGAATTTTGTCTGTAACTTATTCTTGAAAATTCGCCCAAACACAAGAAAATCACGTGGATTGTATCTTACTGAGCTGTGTTACTTTGTAGGCAGGGGGTATTTGTCAAAGTGGCTGCAACAAGTTAAAACCCTATTAACAACGCATTATTTTATTTCCAAATTAAATTTACACGTTGTCAGGCAACCAAGCGAACCGAAAAATACAACTAGAACTTGTATAAAGGATGTGAGAATATTCTGAAAACCAAAAGCCTTTTCAATTTTGTTCGAACACTGTTGCTTCCTGGTCAACATCTCACCGATTATATTTTAGAATAAGCAATGTATTGTGGAAGGTGGTGGCGAAAATTAAATAAAGAAGTAACGGAAGACATTTAAACCCAGTCAATGCAAGAAACTGTTCAGGAATTAAATAGGGAAGTATTGGTCAGTTGCACTGTAAAATAATGTTCATGTATTTGCTTGGCCATAGTGTTTCCACCTTGTTTTCTCCGTAAGGTTGCACCTAGTTTGGTGCCCAACGGATGATGGTGATTGTATAGTCACCACAAAGTGGAAGTCTTTGCTTGGCCGTTTGGTCAGCAAAGTCGTCTGAAAGTCACACCAGCTGCACTGATGCGACCTTTTAGGTCGAAACAGTGGCCATCTGTCTGCAGCTTACACAATGTTCATCACGTAGCCATATATTGGTTACAAGTGATGACACCACGTCCAATTTTAAAATCGCGCTGCTCGGAATGGAAACATGAAAAATATGAGTTTTTACGGGTTTATAATACTATCAGACACTGGACGATTGCTTTCACTATAGGCTGTACCGGTTAGTTTCCGAAATAGAACATGGTTTGACACAAAGCTATACTACCCTTTGCCAACGCATACAAAACTATTCTGGAGTCGCGGTATGTTGCTTCCATAACAGCATCGAAACCAATGAGAAGCCACCAGCGTAAGCAACAAAACCGCACATGTATAAAACCACAACCATCCCTCCAACGGTTTCTTGGGAAACGACTTGTTTTCAAATTGATGAAGTTACAATCGTCCAATATAAGGTTACCAAGCGGCGTCGACTGCCGTTATTCTTGCGAGTTTTGTGGTAAAACAGCATCTGGCTCCAAGCGACACAGTGGGTTGTTTTCGCGTGGCAACAGTATATGGAATCCGTCCTGTTTTCGCGACAAGCCGAGAGATCGTAATCCGACATTGCGAAAATTCCATCTGTTGTCGAACCTTGCTGAACGAAACTAAAGCCATTGAGAAAGTGGCGGGACGCGTCTTTGTCGACAGTTTTTACCCAAACCACACCCGTCCACTGTCTTGTTCCGTGCTCGTTTACAATACCAACACCTCTGCCAAAAGGAAATCGCCCCGTTCGAATCACCAACCGACATGGAAACGATACTTGCGAAAATACAGGTGGAGACAGGTATAGTTTGTCGTATTTTAATTAAGCCGTCAGACTCCCGAAAACATTTGTGGCCTGTTTGCCGTTAAATGAGCGAATAAATCTGCTCGAAAGCGTGACTCATGACTCCAGTTCAGTTAACAGACAAACAACAGCGAAACCGCAACCAACTAAACGCAGTTGGTCTCTGGTGGATATCTCGTAGGATAACATTGTGCTTTTTCAAAGTGCAATAAGTGAGTATTGCGTTATATCGTAACACACGTGCAAGTGGGCTCAATTCTGAGGCACGCATTGCTCACCGAAACAAACGATAACTTTATAGCGCACGTTGCGGCTCCGCAGCACCGTCTAGCGGTTTTGACAAACAAGTTCTAATCGTTGGTTCAGACGTGATCGGTTCTAAGATAGAAAGATAATGTTATTTCCAGTCAAGCAAAACATTTCTGAGAGTAAGTAATTGTCCGCAAACTTAAGAAAACACAATATACAGGGTTAAAATGGTAAAGTATTTTATTTAGTACAAATAAATATAAAAAAATATCACAAATATATGACAACAAAGATACCAGTTCAAATAACCAATTACGTAATTGCAGTAGCAGGAACCAATATTGCATGTTCCCCGAGTTTGGTGTTGATTATCATGGTAAGTTCTTCGGCACAAAGTTGTTCCATTTGATGAAGCTGCGTAGCGACATCTAGTGCCTGTGCCCGAAGACGTTCAAGTTCGTGCGTTATTGGCAAGGTAACTTGGTGAGTGGACGATTTTTTGACGTCTTCTGGAAACGCACGAAATGTTATACACACTTTTTAGGGTATATTATACAGTTTTGAAGACATGACACGTAAAATTTGTACACCAACTTAAACTTTTTGATTATTTTAAGCCTGAACATAGACATGTACAATTGACAGGTATACTTACCACTGAGCGGGTACAGCTTGAACTGTGCCTCAAGGTCATTGGCATGTTGCATTATTACTTGAACATGTTTGGTAATTTGATGTCCCTGTTCCACCCTTACTTTAGCCAAACGGTCAGAGTCCTACAAATAAGCAAAGATGTCTTTACCACTGAAGATTGCATGTGTCAAAATAACATACAAAGCAAAATTATTACCGTACTGTAAATATTCTACCAGTGCCATATCATGCCCACCTCACAACTTTCTTCCTTCTCATGCAATCAATTAACGACATACAGAATAACTGATCTAATAAACTGTTGCTCTTTTCCCTGATCTTGTGTGTTTTTCCTTGTTTTACCTGTACATGCTGTTTTCTTAACCAAGATTTTTTTTTTAAATCAGTACAACTGCCCTATGCACGGTAAACTATTATACACCTAAATTAAGACTGTGAGCAAACAAAACGGATTTTCTGCATTTCTGTAGTCACCCACAAATAACATCTGGATGTGGCATGTAACCACACATTTACTGAAAACTGTTCCTTAATTTTTACACAATCTAGCCCTCTGGTTGGCATTGTATTCTATCAGCGACACCAATTTTCTATTTTGATATTAAGTGAATGTTATGAAACTAGTTTTCTGTGTTTACTTGCAATTTCGTATTTGCAAAAACTGAGAATCCAGGGGAAATCGATTTTTCGTGATTGCTAATAAATTAGCTGACTGCAATTTAAAACTTCTGTTAGTTTCATAATATTTACTGAAAACATGACATTTGAGCAAGTGGATTTCTGACACATTGACAAACACAAGTCTGTTTCTTGCTTGTTGTGTCACTTTGGTCATAAAATGTATCTCAGTGAAGCATCACAACAACCTGAGGTCTTGTATTTACAATGACACAATTTGTCTGATGCAACAAACCTTCAAAATTAAACAAATCTACATTTTTCTCATGATTTCAGAGATAGGAATAGAAAATCATAAAAATTTTACAAAAACTGGAGTAACTTTGTTTTTTTTATAACACATAAATACATTGTCCTAAATGTAATAGCATACAAGGCTTAAAATAATTAGTATAGTAAAATTTTGTAAAAATTTACCGATTTGGCCAAGTCAAGCCATTCCCTTTGACTTTCATACAACATCTGTTTGAGCACATCAAATGCCTCAGTCACTTTATTGAGATCTTCTTGAAGCTCTTTACTCGATGAAACAGTTCGTAGGGATTCGGTATTGATACTAACCACATGCTCATCAGAGTCGAGAAGAGAGTGCTGCAAAAAATCATGTTTTTGAAACACAACATTGATGGTGGTGTTGCATAACACTTTCATACACATAAAAATTAGTAATGTTTATTCAGATTTTTTGTGGGTATAAATTATTTAGTTGGAATGATAATGATTGTGTAAATGTATTTATTCACAAACCAAATTGACTTACTAGCCACTGCCAGAAAGTTGACTCCAGCTGTTTCCATTTCTGGTAAGAATGAATAATTTGAATTTTCCTCTCCATATCCTTTTCACACTGAAAAATAAATTATACTGTATTTCTCGATATCTTAGTCAAGCCATATTATCTTGAAACCACACACACACCAGGTGAATAAGAACTGGGTGTTTCAACATGAGCACTTCATCTGCAGAAAGACATTGACTCATGGTCTTGTCAACATCATTTCCTGTTTGCCTTTGAATCTGAAAAATATAGTTTTTTTGCTTAATGAGCTGCCCATTTTGGTATCCAAATAACTGCAAAATTTCAATGAAGGGCATAACGTCAACAACCAATGACTTTTGAAGACAGGATGACACTTGCACATTACTGATGAAAATCAAACAAAGTCTTTGAGTTCACAACATTGTGGTACATATAAAACAAACCTGTGCATTTATTTTTCTCACATAGAGCTGAATAGAAACCAGAGCATTAAATTTCAGTTGAACTTTTCCGAACATCCATGACAAGTAATTCATTTTTCCCGAAAATGTCAGAGATTCAAATTTACAATGTCTTTGCATAGGTCCCAGAGTGGGACCAAACATTGATTCCAAAGCACCAGTATCCAGTTTGGCACCAGTATATGTTGCCGCACAGGTTTTGTCTTTAAACTTTTCACGTAGCAATAATGAAAATATGTCTGTAGGCTGAAGGGCAGCATGAAATATTTCTGACAAAACTTTTGTTGCATGAAGCAGCCAGCCAAAACACATCAGCAGCTCTTTACTTGAAGCTTGGTTGCATATAACTTCAACTCTTGGGTACCTTAACACACCAACCACATTAATTAGACCAAATCTAGGAAACCACCACAACTTACCCCAAAACGTTTAACTTGTGTGCAAGAACATCAAGCTTGGTTTCAGCTTTGTGTTCTTGGTCAAAGCAGCTTATGAGAGTGTTAACCACGATCAACATTTCATCAATCTAACAAAGGCAACACAACCATTAAAGGATATTTCGAGTTTTATCAATAAAATAAAAAACGTACAACTGCAGGTCGATCCTGTTTAGCTTGTCTGAATGTATCTGGGCTGACAATAATTGGTCGTGGAGCATATTTCAACAGGCGGCAAAGTTGAGCAATGCATTCTTTGATGGAAGAACTGGTTGAAGTCATAACAGTTTTGAGTCAAGACAACTTAAGATCATAAAACATACTTAAAGCAAAAAAAAAGCATGAATACAATTTTAAATACACACTTTTCAGGAAATATCACAAGTCAACAATTTTAAATTTGTGACAAGTACACACAAAAACTTTCTCCATAGCAAAAAAAGTAGCCTATGTCGGAAAGTTTTTATAAACCAATGTAAAAGATCAGTGAAAGAAAACTCAAGAAATGTAAAGAAGATATGAGGTTGATTGTGACAAACAGTTACTGGCAGTGGGTTGTTATCATAATTTTATTCTATAATATTCTATAATGTTACTTGTCTATTGTAACTTCAATAATTGTACTTTTGTTTAGCATGTTGTTAGAAAGACACACAATCAAAAACTACTTTTTTAATTGCAATTCTTTGTTTATACGTTCTTGTTCTTCCCTCAAGTGAGCAATATCTTTCTTACACTCTTGCTGTATTTGGTTAATGCTGTGCTGATAACAAAACCGAATCATGTTTTCCACCGACATTTGTTTCAAGTCTCTGGTTTTCTGCTGGAGGAAGGGACAATTCGGACAGCGCTTCATATGTTCCTGCTCAGGAACATCCTCAGGTTCCCAACCCTCAAGATCCTTGTAACACATGATACAACGGGCGGAATCTGGTTCACTATCGGGATGTGGTCGAAAAAATCCTGCGCTTGCCAGGCTTTCAGCTGTGCACGTTGCCCCTTCAGCTTTTACATAAGGCCATCCATCGAATGTTTTTAGCCGATTTTCGTAAATGATCATTGACTGATCCATGTTACACGTTGATGGTCAATCGAAAGAAAATAACCAACTAACAGGCAAATATATTTCGTGTAAATCAAAACAAAAAAAATTGGTTTCAAAATTGCGCGAAGTAAATAACGTTCTTTGAAACAGTCTTTACGGGTACGCCAATCTTTGTAAGGTCACGGTTGAGCTAGTTCGGTAAAATTGAAACAAAAAACTCAAAACTTGCAATTGTTACGACCCATTTGTCATTCGTGGTAATTTCACAAAAAAATCACACCTGCCAAAGAATGTTAGTTGGCATATTAAATGGAGCAGAGTATATGCTGACAAAAACGTGCGGTTTGCAGTGGGCGGTTGACCATGCATGCAAATCAAACATGTTTACCATGCACGAACGATCCCCGTGAACCGTATGTTGGTGCTTTAGGTTTGCTTGTACAGGACAACGAGCGCTGTATTGCGTTGTATATTTAAAGCCGACATTACACTCTATTAAAAATGAAGAGGGCTCAAATTGTGGAAGCAAATCAACCATTACAGCTAAGTGAGGTTGAAATGCCAGAAGTTCCAGTCAGGGGTTTAATTCTTAAGGTAAGATGCAGTCTTTGTTACATTAAACCACTTGTGCAGTATCTAAAGAAACAAAATGTCGTTTAAAAAAATTGTTGCAAAAGAGGTAAAGTGGGCTTTGCAGTTTCACGCTTTCACGCAACCAACCGTTTTTTTACCCACCATTTTTGCATGGTTCAAAAAAACGAAAGTTCGCAATGCTACTGCTTGCACCGTGGCCATTTCCGGTATGTGGCATATATGTATATGTCATACAAGTAAACTGTGCCAACTTTGATATCCCTTTTTCAACTTTTCACTTAAGTCTGTTTGGACATAAACGCAACACGACTTTTATTTGGCAGACCATATTTACCGGTATATGTGGCTCCTATCCTATGCAATGCAAGGACGTAATCAACATGGGCGGAGGTGTTGAAGTCAACATGTCTCAAGCATTTTACAAATTTCCTATCACACCAGGGCACGAAATTGCTGGAATTGTTTACCAGCTGGGATCCAAACAGCCTTCAGGTTTAGTAGGCTATGTTAAAACACTGGTTGCATGAAGTGCAAAGTGTAGCATTGTTACAAGACTTTGGACGTCTTGTTGTCGTCAGACACCTTAATAATTCAATCCACCTGTAGATTTTTGCACCATTGCATGATTATACTGCATTTTTGCGCTTGACGTACTTGGATTTTACATTTAGATCATTACCTAAAAGTTGGGGATCGAGTTGTCATTTACCCGTGCCGAGGTTGTGAGAACTGCGTCCGCTGCAAACGCGATGAACCGAATAAATGCCAAACACGCCTTGGTTTGAACTACGGGTTCGGAACACCCGGCGGGTAAACTATGTGTTCACACGTTTTACGCTTGAAACACTGCTGAAGTGTTGACTGCATTTCCAAGAAGTCGTTGTTGTCGTTAGACGACATACTTCCTATCACGTATTTCGCACATGTCTTGCTCTTACTTCCTGAATATTATTTTACAAACATGACATGATTTTCTTTATACCAAAACTGCATGAAATGTTTTACTTGCATGTGCCCTTACGTCCAATAATAGTTTATCATAGGTGCGACGTCAATGTCTACGCAATAGTTTTTACACATTATCAAAGCATTATCGACCGTATTTCAGTTACGCAACATTCGTCAGCATTCTTGATTCCAAACAAGCTATCAGGTTGCCCGATAATATACCGCTAGAGGTCGGTTGTATGTTGGGATGTGCGGGGTTGACTAGCTACAGTGCTTTGGATGCCGTCAAATCATTGCTAATGGAAGCTGTGTCTCTTGAAGGTAAATATTACAAGTCTCAATACTTTTATAAAAAAATAGACACATTTGTCTTTTCCAAGACGTTGCTTTAAAATCTAAGAAATAAACATGGTATAGCTCCCTGTCTTTAAATTAGGTTAAACGTAAACAAAATAATTTCGAAAATAAATATAGGGTCTATACAAATTATACCGTGTTTGTTGACAGACTGCAGAAGTAAACAATGCGTTGTACTGTATTTTAATTATGCACTCTCGCGATAATGCCAACTAGTGTTTTGTGTCAATAAATTTGATTAAGTTTTATTCAAGCATTAACATCTGAGCATGTTCGAATGCACAGGAAAAGCGAGCTTGTTGATAACCTCGACGGGTGGTTTAAGTTGGTGGTGCGTTCAGTTGGCCAAAGCGCAATTGCCCAAAGAAACGAAGATAGTCATCAGCAGTACATCTGTAAGTGGTTTAAGGTATGATTTTTATGGTATTTTAACCAAATAAGTAATACCTTTAGACGGAACGAATCGAGCAGTTTTTCCCTGGAAGTCAATGTGACGATACCGTACATTGGGATAATGGTGCATGCGACGATGAACTGGTTAATCGCACCAAAGAAAAGAGTTGGAATGGTGGATTCGACGCATGTATTGATATGGTTGGGACACCCAGAACAACAAACATTGCTTTGAAAAGTCTTAGACCCGTAAGTTGTCCAATTTTTTTAACTGAAATACGATTGTTTGTTATAATTATAATTCGGCGAATGAAGAAAGAATTGAGTAAATTTGTGTTAATTCCGCGCTAAACTATTAATCTTTATTAATACAAATCTTATAACATGGGTGTACGATGTACTGATTAAATGTTTGATCAGAATGGAACGTTGGTTCTGGTCGGTTTCTCGGGTGGACTTGCCAGCTTTTCTATACCAACCCTTGCGCTTTGGACCAATGTAATCAGAGGTTCCCTTACTGGAAGTCGGAAACAGTTCCTGGAACTCATTGACCTTGTGGCGACAGAAAAGGTCAAATAAATTGTGTTGCTTTGTTACTTTATCACATTCAGTTTTACTTTGTAATGAAGGTAACGTTTTTAAATTAAATTCAAGCCAATTTGGAATGTTTTTGTCATAACGTGGTCATTTCAATTTGTAAATTTCTACTTTAGATTATTCCACCACCTATGAAATTTTTCACGTTGGATCAAGCCAACGAAGCTCTGGATGAAATAACGAACGGCAAGATAACTGGTCGTGCCATCTTTCAGTTCGAATAGCTTGTATATATATATATATGGTACAGCCAATATAAGAAGTCAAATTAAATACTTCTCTATTGTTTCACCCATCGGTTGCAAACAGCATAAGTTAGATCAGTGTAAATATTCTGTGATATTTGTCTTCTCGTGTCTATCAGTTTGAAGATTATTGCGCATACAGCTTTTACTAATATTTAATACTCTACTGTTGAGCTTGTTATGATACATCGAAGTTTAAATTTCATTTTCTCGTCGTTGCAAACAACATTTATGCAAAAGCCTTTTGCGCCTGAGATTCTTACATGTGTTTAGAAAGGCGTGGAACCGCAAAGTGTGATTCCCAACGCGGCTAAGTAGAAAACGTGTGTGATTTGCAAAACTTTCGTCTGAAAGCCGAGATAAGTCCGCTCGCAGTATTGAACGTAAATGTGGACCGAATTATCCATTGGAAGCATCGTTCCTGTCGCTTTAAGCCTATATGCTCAAGATGAAGCCACAGCGAAAGCAAACATTGCCACGCATAAAGGTTCCACATGTCGGGAAGGCAGGCGTTTTAACACAACTAAAATCATCATGCGGAGAGCAAGAATTGTGCAGCACAACCAGCCTTTGGCTATTGAAGACCGTGATATCCCATCGCCACCTCCTGATGGGATTGTGGTAAAGGTAGGTGTTTGCACCAATATGTATGTATATCGTATACGATAATCGCTTCTAAATATGCTAGAGCAATTTTGTTTTACAAAAAGCAACAAATAAACTTCCAACGAAAAACTCGGTTGTAGTTTTAGAGAAATGATTTGGCGATGTTGAGGTGGATGTCATCTCACTATATCTCACTAATTTATTTTTGGTGACGGTAATGACGCTATTTATAAACTAACTATTACCTGTCTTCAAAAACTAACTTTTTGTTCTGTGGATAGCGAGCCCAAGGCTAACGCATGCGTCTGGGCTTAAACATGTAACAAAGTTGTCTGACTTATTTTGATTTTGTGATAATGTTTCGCATGATTTGTCCATTTCCGAATGCGATTTTTGTGTATTTAGACTGCATACAGTGGAATATGCCACTCGGACATGAACCACTGGAAAGACAGGATCGATCTTGGAGGAGAAATCTTCCGCATCTCCCAAAATCCCAAGTACAAGGGTGTCCCGGGACATGAAATATCCGGACATGTTTACTCGATGGGCGCCAACGCCTCGAAAGGTTAGTACGTGACCTTGTGTATCGGCGACATTGCAGCAAAATCGAACCACATGTGCACGATAGCTGCAGGTAGAAACATGCCTACTATAGCGCAAATACCCTCAAATACACAGTTGTCTTGTACTTGCTTTCGCATGGCTCACCATAAAGAGAAACCTAATAGATTGCGTTGTAATGGAATGTCATGCATTGGTAACGCTTCGAGCCGGTGTGAATTTCAACTGTGTACACGCGGAAAGGGGAATTACTTAGAAACAGTTGACCATAGTCTTATGTTTTCAAACGGATTGTTTTATCTTTTTGCTTCTTGCTCCTCTGGCTCGTAATTTCACAAACCCTGCCACGTCATCACACGTCAACGACATGACAGTGCATTTTACTGACAGGTTTACACAGCCGTTGCATTTATTTGCGTGACCCGGCGATTTACCTCAGAGGCTAACGCACCCATAAGTTCAAAGGCGCTTTACTCCCCTAATCTAATAGATAGCGATCTGAAGATTGGAGACCCTGTAGCTGTGTATCCGTGGATGGGATGCAAGAACTGCGGATACTGCCTGAAGAACTGCCCGAACATGTGCGACGTTCGCTCCAATGTGGGAATGGATTACGAAGGGGGGTAAGTTAAATGCTAACAACGATATTTCGTAAACAGTGAAACAAATTCAAGAAACTGCCGTCAACTGCTGAGCCTTTCGGAATTTGTGCAATTGTGCCGAAAAAGTCAAAAAATGAAAGGCGCTTTTGGGCGGCCAGTTCAGTGCTATTTGCCCAAAGCACTCAACTTGTGCGGCAACTTTATAGATCGTACGGAAATGTGCAACGTAATCTTTCCACAGTGAGGCGTTGGTTATGTTTGTTCTGTGGGTCCAGTAACCGTTTTGTGAAAACAACGGTCTTGGGCGGTTGACCTTTTTAAACCGTGTGACCCGCCCTACAACCGTGTGACCCGCCAAACCACTACAACAAATATTTGCCGATACAGTTTACATTTTCCAATATCGTCTCCTTAACTGAACGTAAGTGATCATGTGTTGGATAAACGTCAAACAAATTACCATCAGAACCGGGGTTAACTTTAACTTGCCTGTTGGTTTACTTAGCCCAGACCCAGCAAGCATTTTTCCGAAAGTTTGCTTTACCCGTTTTTCGTACTGAGTAGTTCATTAACACAGCGCTGGCAACTTTCACACAGGTACGCGACGTATGTTCTGCTCCCACACGTCAAGTACGCCCTGAAAGTGCCCGAATCGGTGCCCATGGACATTGCCTGCATGTTGCCCTGCTCAGGAATCACGGCCTACAACGGCATGACCAAAGCCAGACAAGGAATTGAAACGGCCGTCGCTTACGAAGGTCAAACTATACACAACAGATAATAATGTAAACTTTTAAAATGGAAACATATTTCTTTACTTCAAACATTTGCATATGAGTAAAACGAGTTATTGTAAAAGAACTCTGGCAGTGTTTGAACTAGATAGCACGCGATTGCACTATGACTTAGAAAACAATTAAAACGTGTTTGTCATTTTTCTCCATAGGAAAAGCCAGTTTGATGATTGTTGGTGCCGGTGGTCTTGGTCTCTGGTGTCTGCAGATATGCAGGGCGAAATTTCCCGAAACAACAAAAATTGTGATGGCAGATTTGTCGGTAAATACGTTTGCCTCAACAGAATTTTTTTAGCAGCTTTGCATCACGTTTGTAAATAGGCGACTGAATGGAATTAAGTTGTCTGTAATCATAACCTACAGACGATTTGTATAGGAGAGTCAACTGGAAGTGGCAAAAAAACTTGGCTGTGACGACACAGTGGTATGGTCACGTGATAAAGATGAGGACACACTCGTGAAGTTGACGATGAGCAAGAGTCTGGGAAATAACGGCTTCAATGCTATTATCGACTTCGTCAACACAACCACGACTTTCGAGCGCGGTTATGATTGCTTGGCAAAGGTTTATTTCAAGTTTTTTTCATTCCAAATGTTTGTTTGTGAGGATACCTTGGTCATTTATTCTTTACTTAAAATTGGTTAGTTTATTCCCAACCGTCCTGTGGAACTGATGATGTAAGCAAAATAAGAAAGTTAAAATTTAACAAACATACATTATGTATTGTATCAGAAAGAAAGTTATAAATCCCTTTTTTAAGTGCGAAATATTACTTGACAGAATGGAATCATGGCTTTGGTGGGTCTGTTCGGTGGAGGGGCTCAAATTTCCCTCCCCAAGACAGTTTTTGGGTCGAAGCAGATCCGAGGAGTTTACACAGGGAGACGAGAACACCTGGAAGATCTTTTGAACATGATGACGAAGCAACAGGTAAATCGAACTGTTGGTTTTTGTGTTGAAAATTATATTTCATCGCCTGTTTGGTCTTGGATCCATGATTTTATGAAAACAAACTGATTTAAAGCAAAGTTTTGCTGCGAAACCAATTATAGCACATAAAAGTTTGCAAATACTGTAAATGTTGCATTTCTACACTTCCACAGCTTGTGTCCCCTCCGATCAAGTACTTTAAGTTGGAAGAAATAAATGACGCATTCCAGATGATGGACCAGGGAAAGATGAAAGGACGTGGAATCCTTAAGTTTAATTAAAGTTGATAAATTTCACTCACAGTTTTCGCCTGTACATGGAATAAATCAAGACCACATTTATTCTAATTGAAATTGTAGATGTTCGAGAATTTATGTGAAATGAGTCATGCTGACTCAGCTAAAATCAATCCCAAACACATAAATTACCTGCAACATTTTGTTAACAGACATCACTGATGCTTATAATCTTTCACAAAAGTAGGAGTTTTAAATTTTTAAAACAGCCCTCAAAACAATTTTGCAACACAACGCATATAAATACTGACATCATACAAGCGGATATGCCTTACGTAGTGTGGTTGTGAATCATACAAAATCATTAGAAAAGGTCGATTTCGTAATGAAAATAATAAATGTCATACAAAATCCGTCATAGCATTTGCTGGTTAGAATTTTTTGTTTCCGATGAGTATACTCCCGTAAAGCTTGGACTATACCAGAATTGGTTTTACCACTGAGCATCAAGTGTTCTGCAAGTGTGTTTGCCCGGCTAACGAACAATTCCGACGTATGAGTACAACACGTGATACAACTGAGCTATCTGGCTATTTCCCTGACAAACAGAGAAGAGTATCTGCCACTCGGCAAATATTGGTTGAGCGCCAGGTAGGTGAAGCTTTCTGAATGCCATAATTCAGCAGCGATTTGCAGAATATTGCACAGGATGAGACAAGCTAGAATTGCCAAAGCCAGCGAACCGTTGGTAATCGAAGAAATCGAAATTCCGAATGCGCCACCGGATGGGTTGGTGATTAAGGTATGTTATTTACAACGAAATAACGCAGTAATATTTCATGCGATCGCACGATTGGCAGGATCGCCCCACTGCGAAAATCCTTGCTTAGCGACAACAGCTATCATATCATTAGGTATACAGGCTTCGCAGCCCAGGCATGTACAATTAAATAAAGCAACAGTTACGACTGTACGCAAGGCAAATTATCAACCAGTGTGCAGCATTTGGGTCGTATTCTTGTAAATCCGCCGACTCTGTTTGTTGAAACAACCACAAAATGGTCCAATCTCTCCTATTCGTTAAGTAAAGGATAGGATATATTTTACTGCAACCTGGCTGCGAATATTGCCGATTGATTTTTCTTTTGAAATGGTACAAGTCAATGTGACACAAGGTAATGCATAAGTTTATGATCTTAACAGTTCGTGAAATCGCCGACTCGTAATATTTGATAACTGTAGCTGCCTCTGCCGCACTGCAGAGGCTGTAAGGGCAAAGGTTAATTTGCTGCCGACAACGCATATTATACAATACGATTCATAACACGCGTATGTGGAAAAATACGATGTTTCAAATACCACGCGAAATAAACTTTCTGTGATCTCCAGACAAGTTTCAGTGGAATCTGTCATTCGGATTACCACCAATGGCAAGACATGATCGATTTAGGAGGGACCAACTTGAAATTCACAAATTTTCCGGGTTACAAAGGAGTCGCGGGCCACGAAATATCAGGAACCGTCCACTCATTAGGCCAGCAACTCACATCAGGTATGACATATAGGAGTAATAAAGAATATACAAAAAATGTTGCATTAAAAATTCCTTGTAGTGTTGCACAGGAATAATAACCGTATAGCCAACTTAATTTCAAAAGCTCTAATCATTCACAAAAGTTGTTTTTATAATTACGGGAGTCAAATTATTTTCCGCCTTGGTGAAAAAGGGAGACCTTTTTTAATCTCTTCTCAGATGATGGCTTGGAAATGGGAGATCGTGTCGTTGTTTACCCCTGGATTGGCTGCCAGCAATGCAGTTACTGTCTCCAAAGTAGCTCAAATTTGTGTGAACATCGACTGTACATTGGTCTGCTCATAGCAGGAGGGTTGGTAGATTTTTATAAAATGTTGGAGAATAAAAAACCATAAAATAAGCAACAGAACCTAAAAAAAGTGACAACTATGAACATAACTCACGACTTGAAATCTTTATGACAAACAATATAGCCCATATAAGTAATGTGAAATTCCTTTGCAAACGTTTTGATTGTGTCTACAATCATTGTTAATGCAAAATGTAATGCAACTAGTTTTTGACGAAGTGCTGGCCACGGTAAATAAATTATAAAGTTATCAAAAGAAGCCAAGATTTTCGTAGTGAAATGCTTATATGTTTCTCTGCAGATTTGCCGAGTATGTCTTGGTCCCACATAAGAGATACGTTGTAAAGGTGCCAGATACCGTTCCCATGCACCTTGCATGTATGCTGCCTTGCTCAGGGCTTACAGCTTACAACGCCATGAGCAAAGTAAAACCCCAGATCGAAATGGTGACCAAATTTGAAGGTGAGCGTTGTAGCTGTATTGCACACGTATCCAGCAGTCATGCACAATTTAATTTTCCTGAATGTAAAGACGTCCAGAAAATATGTAATTATAACTGAGACTGGATGCTAATTTTTGGTAGGCATTGTCTTATTACCATAGGCATTGTCTTATTACCATAGGCATTGTCTTTATTACCAGCATTAAATCGAAATATGAATTGAATTGTTTGAAACAAGATGTTTCGGAATCAGCTAGTTTATTGCTAACAATAAAAAAAATCGATTTCGCCTACATAGGAAAACGATCGTATAATTACCTAGCTAAAATATTCCTACACCATCACCATCAAGACAACGACCGAGTTATGTATATGCCCAATGCATGTGTGTAAGCAATTCCTGTTTCCCATGTGAATTGTTAGGTGCTAGTTCGCGTTATAGCCAAAATTCCAGCCCCAAGGCTCAGGTTTTTAGGGTGGAGGACCATAAACTCTAAAGTGAGGCTTATCTAGGAACTGTATGCCTAAACTAAACGCTACCTTTTGCGGCATACGTTGCAGCATCATTATTTACAATAAAGTATAGCTAACAGCAATCCCAAACATCTTGTTTCAAACAATTTAATTATAAGCAATATGTTATATCAAAAGTATCTTCAGTTAGGTTCATCGTTTGAATTTGCAGGAAAAGCGAGTTTGTTGATAACCGGCGCAGGAGCATTGGGTCTGTGGTGTCTGCAAATTTGCAGAGCGTCGCTTCCGAAAACTACCAAGATCGTAGTTGCTGACATCGGGGTAAATACTGCCTTGTGTCGTAAACAAATACGCAGTATTAAACACATAACATATGTAACGGAAGCAAGAATCCACATGACAAGTAGCAAAATGTTAAATAAGCCAACGTGTTTTGAACTGCTTTGTAATCGGTAAACACTATCAATGACAATGTGCAAAATATGTGTGGTCATCTCGTTGCAATCGTGAAAGTGGAACCGGAAAAACAGAACAATTAACAATTTTAAATGAAACTAACAGTTACTAAATGTTATTGAAGTCACATAAAGTGGTGCTTTGCAACTTTGCTTCAGGATGAAAAGCTTCAAATCGCGCGTGACCTTGGTTGCGACGATACAGTTAAATGGGCGGGTCATGCCGATGAATTGGAGCTAATTAAAAACACTAAAAGTACGAGTCTGAACAAAGAAGGGTTCACGGCTATCGTCGATTTTGTCAACAACGCCTCAACCTTTGCGAGAAATTTTGAATGCTTGAGAAAGGTAGAAATATGTCGTTAACAACCTAAATTTTTCCAGAAAACATTGGTGAATTTTAAGATACCGAATACATTTCCACGGCAATCCTTAGACCACATACATATCTTAACATTACTTATTACTTGAGTACTTATTACGTTTGATAGAATGGGAATTTAGTCATGGTTGGATTATTCGGAGGTGGATCCCAACTTTCACTTCCTCGGGTGGTGATGGATTCAAAGCAAATCAACGGCGTTTTCACAGGGAGCATTTCCCAGCTTAAGAAAATGCTAAATATGCTTTCAAGCCACGAGGTTTCATTATCTCTTCAAATGTGTCTGAATCGTCTGCTCTTTAATATTAAAAAATGTTTTTTTCCAAAGTATATCTATGAAACTTGAATAGTGCTGTGGCACTAAGCACATGTTTTCTATTATAAGGAAACACACACATATATATATACTGCCCGTTAGTAGTTCTTTGCCACTTATGGAGACAAACTGATTAAAAAACCTTTAGTAACACGAGCATTCGCGTGATACTCATCGCTTCATTAAGCGTGACAAATTTTTGTAACCAACAGCAAAAAAACAGGATATCGTGGCAACGAATCCCGATAAGGTTTTCTTCTTAGTATTTGAGTCGGGCCCTTGACCAATGCTGCCAATCACCCGCCCTAATTTTACTTTAGTTTTTTATAATTAAGATTGTCCCGCCCCCTATTGAATATTTCAAGTTGGAAGAGATCACAGATGCGTTTCGCCTCATGGAAAAAGGAAAGTTGAAAGGAAGAGGAATAGTTCAATTTGATCAGCAGCCAGCTTCGGAATGTGCAAATAAATCCACCTTGTAAAACTACATTCCTTCATACCTCAATACTACGCTTGCTGCGATGTAATTGCATATTGCTCAAATGTGCTGCGAAGTTGCATTCACACAGCTGTTATAATAAAGTGCATGAATAGAAACATAATTTGAAGAAAACGTGTGTTTATTACCAATTTAGATTTCCAGTATTGAACAAAATATACCAAAACGAAGATCTGACAAAAGTGTTTGTAAGAGTAAAATGTCCCGTACAAGTTTCGCCTCCGCCCAAACTCGCACCCTTAAAATATTAAAAATGGAATGTTTGCAAAACCCCTTCTACAATGGGAAAATAGGCTTTGTGTGCTTTTATTCGTTTTTCTTTATGGCGAAGCGCGAAGGGTTTTTTGTTTATGTCACCAGAAATAGTTACATACCCTTACAATCAAAGGGAGCATCACATGTATAACGATAACCCGGCACCCCAGTGGTAGGCTACACATCATGGCACACTGGCCAAATTTTGCCCACTGTTTTGAACACGACACACGAGGACAAGTTTTGACAATATTGTACGTTGTTTTCGAATAAAAAATGCTGAAGCCAACCTTTCCCATTCAACGTGCTATGTGTGGCATGTCTGTCTCGGGTTACAATGCCGTAAAGCAGCCACACACTTTGCTTCAAGTTAACATTAGGCAGATAGTACGCAACGACTGTCGCACACTCGGCCTTATCAGGTGTGTCTCGTGCTCCACCAGTCGTTAAGTTCGCAAATATTGTGGCCAGGTCAAAGGTTGTCCGGAGCAAGCAAACAAGCTTCTAAAGCGAAATCGATGGCTAAACTGCTGACTTAGTTTGTTCATGCAATATGAACCGAGGTCGTCGCGAAAGACGAGGGATTCTCGAAGCTCAATCCAGTATGTGACCAGTATGTGAAAGAGCACATCGTCTGCCAGCGCGTAGTTAATGTCGTTTGAAATTTTCAATATCTATGAAGTAAAAAAAACTAAACGGCGGTGAGGCGTTCCTGCCTTGTCATGCAATGGCATGTAACACTTCTGCGTACCCTCGAGTGTTCAGTTATTGGAGAAGAGATGACACCCTTACATAGGATTTGTTTATATAATGCATTCCAACAGTTCGCCAATGTCTGAGCTCTAGCAAGGTGTTTAGCAACAGGAGGCTGCACTTGAGAGTGATGGCAGTCGTTTTCGCGTTTAACGTATATGTAGTTCGCGCTGTTTGCACAATAACAGAACATTTATTAAAATTATATATTAAAAAGCAACAGGAAAATGATAAAAGCTGAAATAGTGAAGCCGAACGAGCCTTTGGTTGTTAGTGCAGCTGACATACCGGTGCCACCTAAAGAGGGTCTTGTGTTACAGGTAAGATCTGCAGCATGTAAAGATAAAAATGTAAATAATGTGTCACTCGATTATTTACTGATGCGTTTTACAACCTGTCAGACAGCTTACAGTGGGATCTGCCACTCTGATATCGTACAATGGGAAAATGTTATAGATTATGGATTCTCTACGGTGACATACACAGACAGTCCAAATTACATACTCCCTATTACACCTGGTCATGAGATATCGGGGACGATTCTGTCGTTGGGAGCGAAACAGAAAAATGGTGAGATTTGAACAATAATGAATATATACTTCCTATAATCATTGCTCCTATTACAATTCATTTAACTAGGACAAATAGATTTTCTCAAAGTTTTATGACAACAGCAACAATAAGACACAATTTGATATATTAACACGTGACAAAACTTGAGACAAGCTAAATAATCATACGTGCACCACATTTTAAATATCCGTGATACAATACAATGTAAAGAACAGCGAATCGCTGTGGTAGTGCAACAAACTAAAAAAAAATTAAACCTTGAAAATCCCGGTGTGGTAAAGATTAAAAAAAATAAAAACAACTAAAATAACTTTAGACCAGATAAAAGTTGGTGACCGGGTAGCTGTTTACCCGTGGCGGGGATGCGGAAAGTGCGGCTACTGCTCCAAAAACCACTTCAACTGGTGTGGAAAACGAGATCGGTGCTACGGATTTGGAATTCCTGGAGGGTGGGGAAACTAACTAAATATGTATAGAAGATCAGTACAACTGAAACACCATTGACTATACCAATGACCAGCCTCGGTGACGAATTAAAAGTTTTTTTGTCGTAATGAATTGATTGAACTGTAAGGCCGTGATAAGTTTTTTTTTCTGTATACTAAATGCTACATAAATGAGGACAAATTGTACGAATCATTTCCAAAAGATTGCATTCCGTTGCAGATACGCCACACACGTAGTTGTACCGGAGAGCACACTCGTTGTCAAGATACCGGATTCTTTTCCAATGGACGTTGCTTGCATGCTTCCGTGTTCGGGTTTAACGACATACAATGCCGTAAGCCACGTTAAACCTGTGATCGAAACAGCTGTTTCATTTGAAGGTTTGTGCAAATACAGGTATTCCACTATATTGCGACGAAAGTTTTCGAAAACGGATCTGTTGCCTTTTCCGGAACTGGTCGAACCCGAGTTATGAACTGCACGAATGTCTAGTTTTTTCATTACTATATGGGTTTAGGGACTTTACTTGTGTTGCAGAATGCCTGCCTTTTTTACCACACCGGGATTTGAACCCATACTGTTGGATAGCTTAGATGCTCAACAGCGCCACCATTAGGGCCAGTATACCCTCGAATGGTCTTTTTTAGGTCGCGGATCGCTGCTGATCGTAGGAGCTGGAGGACTTGGGTTGTGGAGTTTGCAGATCGCAAGAGCACTGTTGCCAAGCAACACAAAGATTGTGGTGGCTGATATAACGGCGAGTAAAATCACGAGTTTAAAACTTAGTGAGAAATGTACTGCAACCGCGTTTTTAAAAAATAATTTTTCCTGCCCAGGAGGAAAAACTGGCTGTCGCCAAACAGCTGGGATGTGACGACACAATATTGTGGTCACGTGACATCGACGAAGCAGATCTCGTTGAGGCCACCAAGAAAAAGGGTTTGCGGAATGGGTTTGACGCGGTTATCGACTTAGTAAACATGACCAGCACATCGCAAATTGCTCACAATTCCTTGCTTCCGGTAAGATGTATTTATATAACATTGTTAGAGTCGGTATAGATAATGCTGTTAAATATACTCACCGTATCTAACGACATTTTATCTTTTAGTGCAGTATACGGGTAAAATTATTGCATAAAATATTAACCACACCTAATACACACATAACTCGATCATTTAAACAACATTACTACCTATGATAAATCATTCTAAACTTGTAAGATTAGCAAGAGGTATAATTGCTGCAGCATGGGATACAAGCGATGGTCGGTTTGTTCGGAGGAGCGGCGAAATTTTCTCTCCCCCAGATAGTTCTCAACTCCTCTCACATCCAGGGTGTCCACGTGGGGAGTTTTACCCAGCTACAGAAACTCGTTGAGTTAGTCGCAGAAAAGAAGGTGATAGATTTGTTGCTAGTGAGACAGAAACTAAGGACAAGCTAACTATTGTTGTTGCTACATAACCCTGAGGATGTCTCGCTGGATGGTGGACGATACGCTGGTTATAATAAACACTTTCGTTATCTGCTAGAAGAACAATTCTTAAAAAATTACTATGGCTGGCAGCAAGAATAGCACCATATACAAGCTAACTACTGTTTAATATCACACAAACATAAAACTGTTTCGCCTCCAAACTGGATGAGCGAACAGTAAAATCAGTTGAGGCCAATTTTTTGCCGACATTACGTTCAAGTAAAACTATCTTGAACCAGCTTGGAACTAATTTGTCTCGTTGTGTTACAGGTAAGCTCGCCGCCACTACGACACTATGCACTGGATGATGTCAACGAGGCGATGAACCTTATGATACAGGGCAAACTGGTGGGAAGAGCCCTACTAAAATTTGAATAATGCGTATAATATAATATGTTGTGTCGTGCAGAGTTTAACGGTCTTTGAGTACATAGTGTTTGGTCAAATCTTTACCGATTTTAAAAATGTATAAATGAAATCTGGTTTAAAAGTTGTAATTATTCAAAGAATGCGTCAGGTTTGGTTGACAAATTGTCGGTGAGCATTTTGTTAAGAGCAGTTTATACAGACCACAAGAATTTAGGTCAGGTAGCTATTATTTTCTATTGAAAATGATCCTATTTTTGATGAAGTATGTTCTTTTGTTGCAAAAACAACTTGGCGCACAAACAACAATTCTTTTAAAATGAGTCAGTTTAGCATGACTTTTTCTACCTCAGGAAAATCTTGTATTTTGTCACAAATGCACACGCTAAAGCACTAAAAGAGAGACCAAGAGAATGTTTCAATAGCGATCGGCATCTTCGGGTCTGTACTTTTTCCACTGGTAAGTAAAATACGTTGCCGGTCCGAAACAAAACAAAGCTATGGTGCAGAATCCGATAATAACATCCTAAAAATAAATTAAAATGAGAGCATCCACTTCCTTGTGGTAAAAACTACACTATTTTTGTATGCAAAAGGTTTTTGCTGCATGATAGCATGCAACATGCTATTTGTGTACCAAAATGTGCAAGAAATCCTGTTACTAACGTTCCCTACCTTTGCATTTGTCGCGGTCTGTGGGCGTCGAGCCAATACAAGCCCCTGCCCATCAGCATGCGCCATCTTGGGCCATTCCGGCCTGACCACTTTGTTTCGTTTGGGAACCTTGTTAATAAGGGAAGCCCGTAAAATTCTTTGAAGAAACATGTCTGTCTAATGCTAACATGTGACTGTACTATAACAGAAAAGATTACAACAACATACCAAAAATATATAGGCTACTACTTGTATGTGTGCATAGGCTGCCATCCATAACCGTGATGTTGACAAAAATAATGGTGTATAAAACAACTGCTGACAATACTTTACAACGCCATAAGTTGTGGATTTTGCTAACAATTTTCTTTATCTATCAATACACAAACAATAGCAGTTTCTCAAGCTATGAGGCTATATACTGACTATAGGCTACACATTCCATAGGAAAAGGACTATAACTCGGTTTCACTTTGAAACAGTCAGCAGTTCACCAACAATGCTTCCATTATTCGCGAGGGTTCCGCCTATTGGCTTGGTCACGTAGGCACGTCCGTAACTACCGCGAGTGCGTAATTTGCGGTCTGTTAGAAAAACTCTATAAAAGAGTCGGGCTGTTTCGAGCGCTCTTCCAGCTTCTACACATCCAGGGCTTGGGACTGGTTGAGACGAAATTGCTTTAGCTTTTGGATTTTTGCTGTAGCATTAAGTTTTTGCGCCAGACCTACGCGTTTCAAGAAGATTTCTCATCCAGCAGACAAAACAGATCCGAAACGTAATTCGAAGGTAAAATTTGCATGAAACTAGTTGCATTAAAGATCGTGCGGTCTACGTGTTTTGTTGCTAATTCTTTTCTTATTTGTTTATTAATTATTTTTAATAAACCCTTTTGGCCCCCACCAAAATTGCGTTACGTGCTGACTATGTGTCACAGAGCTTACATAAGATTTACTATTTTTAATTTGTGTCATACAAACACAAATCACGTAAATTTAGTTAATCCATTTACTTCTAATCATAGGGATAAGTTCGTTTTAGGCTATCCTAGTTGTTCAGATGTGTGAAGGCTTTGCAATATTTGGGTTACTAATGATCGCAACCTGTAGGTATGCGTTAATAGCATTATTTGTGCTTTGCTAAATTTTTATAATAACCTTTCTCCAAGTTGAAAATGTTTAAGTGCTGTTAAATAATGTAAATGTGTAGGGCTATCCCAATATCTAAAACACGCTTTTCTATATGAGGGGGTGTGCGAGTGATACCTGATTACCTATTAACTAGTCTTACCACGTGCGTTTGTGTGTCGTGACCGAAAACGCCTCTTTCACTGGGTTTTGTAACCATAAAGTTCCACATTTTCAAGAGATTTCCTTAATATACTAACAGAACTGTAAATAAAGCAAGTCAATACATAACTTTGTTGCAGAGAATTTTTTTCCAGTTAAGCTCACTTCAACAAGCTGCAATTTTTTTTTTACTTCTTGTGTTGCCATGGAAATAGTTCTCCTTGAATTGTAACTCTGTTTCATTGTGAACTATTCAGGAAATAGATGCACACAATAATCACGCCAGTTTATTATTATGGAAAGTGTTAGACCAAATAAAAGTTTCTGTTTCGGACTTGCAAAAAAATTAAAAGCCTTCACATGTTACTCAGCAGGTCTGTACTTTTGCCAAGCTTTCACCATGTATATTGCAGGTCCAAAGGTAAACACAGCGAAAGTGGTGAAGCCAATCACAAGATCCTGTACAAAAATTGATCATACCAATTAAAAACAGACACGAAGTTCAGCCAACTACAATTTCTTTTATCCGTAAGTCAAATTTGCAAATTTATATATTTCAAAATTGTTCCCTTGTGCAAATTTACAAATTGCCAAAACTTCAGCAGTAATTGAACAAATATGGATTTGAGGTTTATTTGTATGCAATTATTTGCAAACATGCTAACTTTAAATTGGCTGACAGTGTAAGCAAAACACAATCAACCTCATCAAAATAATAAATCATTTTAAAGATGAAATGTACTTTGGAACTGCAATTACATTGAATACCAAGTACTGTGGTATTCAGTGTAAATCACATCATCCAACTGTCTCATTGTAATAAGATACACAGCATGCATATACTTTCTAATCTCAAACTATCATGTGGCAAAGCAGCCTACCATTACAGTAACCCCCAACATTACAAAATACCGCCTTGTAGGGCTTTAATATAACACTACTATCAAAATGAAATCGCTACACTTACTGTGACAGAGAATGGATTCACTGAGTCAGAGATATGTGTTGCACCAACTTTAAATCTTGGACTGTCTGGACGAGTAACTTTTGTTCGTCGTGAAACATGAGAGACTGCTTGTCTTGCCAGTAGTCTCAACATCGTGGACTTTGATAATTGTCAAAATGAAAGCTTTGGTAAAAAACACGTATGATTACACCGGAATATCGAACTTCTATGTTGTAAAAAAACTTACTTTTTGTTCACGACCTTCACAAATTACATCCAAAATTTTTCACTTATCTCGATGCGCTTTATTCGCTGTAACGATTAACAAATTGGAAATAAAATAATGAAATAAGTAAGCATGGAAGTTAATATTTTCTTTCCAAAAAAAAACGAAAATTGTTTACTGCATTTTTCGTCGTGAAAGGCTAAAATGAAAGTATGGCTATGTGCTGCTTCAAAATAGTGAAAGAAAACATATTAAAAACAAGATTATCGTATACTCAAAAAGAGTAATTTAAACACCTTCATACACTAACATGTTTTTATTAGAGATATGTAAAACAGCAACAAAAGTCTATTATAATGACAACACGTATGGTATATTTTGTAGGTTTTGATGATGACGTCAAATCCCAGCAACTGACTGAAGCGCGTCAATTTTCACGTGTTGCTGCAACGACAAAAAGAAAAAAACAATCACCCTTTTTCCTGAAATGACTGAAGTGGTCAATCTATATTCATGCAAGAGTTTTTGAGCAAACTTCTTCAAGTAACTTTATTGTCAGCCATTCTCTACATACAATTGCCTAAAGCAAGTGTTTGACATGGCCGAAGCGTCCAGTTCGAAGGGCGATGGAGTACCACCACCTCTGGGTCAACCGACAGTTATGATTGTCCTGGGGATGGCTGGATCGGGGAAAACCACCTTAGTGCAGGTAACTGCTAGTCAATAAGCACTACATGTGTAATAAAATTGAAAAAATGTGCATGTTTTTTTGTTTCATGTACTATTTTGTTATATTACAGAGACTCACAGCCCATCTACATACAAAGCAGTTGCCTCCATATGTGATCAACCTTGATCCAGCAGTCAGTGAACTTCCTTTCCCAGTAAACATTGACATTCAGGACACAGTGAAATACAAGGAGGTTATGAAACAGTATGGTTTAGGACCCAATGGTGGGATAATGACTTCCCTCAATTTGTTTGCTACTAAATTTGACCAGGTGGGCAGAAAAATTATACAAAGTTATAAGGTTTTTGCCATTTTTATGTCTCTTCATTGGTTTGCAGGTTATGTCTCTGTTACAAAAACGATCTGGTGAAGTAAAGAATATAATTATTGATACCCCAGGACAAATAGAGGTGTTTACATGGTCAGCGTCTGGGGCTATCATAACCGAAACCCTAGTAAGAATAGCTTCATATTTTTCAATGCTTCAAATATATATGATGTGTTTATCTCACCTTTTTAGTTATAAAATTGTAATAAAGGACATTACCTTTGTTTCAGCTCTCATTTTTTTATGAAAATATCCTTAAGCTGTGGCATCTGATAGTTCTATTGTACATACAATTTACTGTAGATGTCAAATTTTTTTAAGATACTGAGTTGCACTTTCTTTGTATCCATTAACCAATTAAAAAAAACAATATGTTTTTAGGCATCCACATTCCCCACAGTTGTTGTTTATGTGATGGACACAGCTAGAAGTACAAATCCTGTTACTTTCATGTCCAACATGCTCTATGCCTGCAGTATATTATACAAGACCAAGTTGCCCTTTATAGTGGTCATGAACAAGGTAAGTGACCTGCATTAAAAAGCTCAACTTTATTTTGTAGAGACTAATTAGTGAATTTTGTTTTGTAGACTGACATAGTAGACCACAGCTTTGCTGTTGAGTGGACTACAGATTTCACTGCTTTTCAAGATGCTTTAAATGCAGATACAAGCTATATGTCAAACTTATCCCGTTCCATGAGTCTTGTGTTAGATGAATTTTACAACACACTTAAGGTACTACTTGTAACTTAGACAACTTTTATCGTATTGAACCTGTGGTTTTTGTGTGTAATCTCCATGTGACTTGGTATAACTGCATAGCTTGTTGGATTTTCTGCTGTTACTGGAGCTGGAACTGATGATCTTTTGCAAGCCGTCGAAGAAGCCAGAGAAGAATATGTGAAGTAAGAAAATAAACACATCTCATTTGGTTTCATTAGTTTCTTTTTAATTGTTGATGGGTTTTATGTTCCATGAATATTTTTTTGTACTAAAGTAGCCATAAATAAATTGAGTTTTATCTTTTGTGCACAGTGAATACAAACCAGAGTATGACAAGTTAAGAGCGAGACGGTTGAAAGAGTTAAGAAAGAAAGAAAGTGGAAAACTACCCACCGATGCAGGTATACTCTTTTACCAAATTATTTTTCTCTTGCATTTGTGACTGTTAGCAAAATTATATGCGATCTTAATACACAAAACTTACCTCCAGGATGAATAAAATAATCCGACGAAACAGAATTTGTGTCATTGTTATCAATAAGCTGCAGTGAAAACTAGCTCTAAAGTGACAAAGACCCACATTTAGTGCAATAAATTAGTTAGGATCCGGCAGCATTATTTGTGCAATATGAATGGTTTCTGTTTTGCAGAGTTGGTCGCAGAACCAGGGATAATTGTAACACGAGGAGTAGACCTTGGTGATGATGATGATACTTCTGACAGTTCTGACGGGGGCGAAGGTTAGTGTATGATAGGATGCTATTCCTTCTAATTTACAAAGAGATATTACAAATGGACAACCACAAATTTACAATCGTTTGCATGTAAACTAACCTCATATTGAGTTGACAAACAAAGGCCCTTTTTTAAAACAAAATAAACATTTTTTAAACAGAAGAAGAAGACGAAGAGTCCTTTCAAAGGTTTCTGGATGCAAAAAAATCTTCTGTGTCCAAAACCTGAATCGCATCTGGTTTTCACATCGCGCAACAAAAAGTTGCTGAAAGGTGGAGCTAGAGATCAACTCTAACGTTGTGAGGGGCGGATTGTGGGCGTGTTTGCTTCGAAATCAGCAAAACAACGTATTGTTGTTTAATGTTGATTACATTGGTTCTACTGCAACGCTGTCGTTTTTTATGTAATAAAATTCGGTTTCGATGTTTTTGTTTCATAGAGAAGGTAATGGTTATTGTCATCACAACAATGGCGTTTGTCCGTGTCAACTGTATTAAGTTGAAGCCTTGTCTGTTGCAAACACATGTCTGTTGTGTTGGACTGTCTGTATCGCCGCTAGGGATTGCCGCACGCAAAGAAAGGCGGCAAACAAGTCTGAGCTCCCGGGTTACAGCTCCGGTTGAGCAGTCATGTTTATTTTAGGACGTATATGGGTATTAGATTGGAGAAATCCTGTGTTCAAGGCCCTCGGCTGTAATGCATCTAGCGACTGTTCCGCTTGTTTCCCAATGACCGTTGATGGGTCTTGTGACTTACATAGGGACCTAAAATTCTACAAAGTTGAAAAAGAAAAATTTGCTCCTGGATGAGACAGTACAGAGCATGGACATGTTGGGCCTCCTGGAAGATCATATGACCAACAGAGGAGTATACCCAGCCCTTGGGGAAGGGCTTTGCCACTTTTTCAGCAACTAAATTTGATGCCATCGTATAGAGAAGAGTGGGAACTTACAAAAAAATGCAAATGAGTGGGTAGTTGAACGATTCATTTTTCTGCAAAATCCAGTTCCATTTTTTGTTGCTCTTTTAACCCAAATACTGAGTAACCAGGGGGGCAAATAGCCCTAGGGGGATGGCTAAATCAATTTTTTCGGAGACTAATTTCGATCAAACTTTATAGATATGGAATGGATCTTTCATAAAATCACAAATAATTGGACAATTAAACGATTCATTTTTCCTCAAACACAGCCTGATTTTTTTGCTCCATTTTCAACATAATTTTCAGCAGCACCCACCAGCAAGTTACTACCTAATTGGAATAGCCCAAAACCCCACTAAAACTGCCCCAAACACCCTAAAATTCGCCATGACAACAGCACGCACATGTGCGCTCATTCAAACGTAAATTTAACTTAATTGCGTCACTGCTTTGCTTGGTGATGCATGACTTTGCATTGTGACACAGGTTTACACGGTGGGCATTTCCCAGCACCAAAACCAATTTTCATAGAAATACCAATATGCGTCCTTTAAGTCACGCTTCTGGTTTTCGGTTTCCTCTTGTCGCCACATTAGTTCCTCTTTTTTAGATTTACGAGTGTTGCAAGGGTTCTTTGTTAACCGCGCTCCGGTAAGAATTCAACGATTGGTGTGTCCCAAACAGTTTGAGAAGCTTACATTTAGGTAATTTATTCACTAATTTGAGAAATTTTACCTCGTATACGAAAACACAATGGATTTTTCCTGTGGTAATGTGGTGAAGCGTGGGTTAATAGTTCACCTTACAACACTGACAATTTACTCCGAAAGCGCCTCGATACTCCGATTTCGCGTCGAAACTAAGGTTTCACCTCCAATTTTGGGCAAGGTACTTACCGACCATGTATTGCTTAAGAAAAACTCTCTGTGTCGCAAGACGAAGAACCGACGAACCGTGAAACTCTTCCTTTGTTTTTTTGCTGCCTTTTATTGAAAATTGCTACGCAGTTAACAACCAACGACAAATAAGTGACTGATAAAACCGTTTATTAGATGATCGCGTCATGCTTTTATGCCAATCGCATTTTCTCACAGAGAAAAGGGGAGTAAAGTTGCATATATTCAGTATATTCATCACAGTGAAAAGGCACTCGCTTTGGGTTACCGCCCTATGGGTTTGCATGGGTGGTGCTACCCGACCAACGTCACGTTATTATACAAGAATAGTCCTTTGTTTTACAGTTCGGCGCACGATCAGCTTCAAGTGACCATGTACATGCCGAAAAATGTGTCGGCGTCACATTTAGCGACCAGTTTACTGTGGCGACCGGTGTCTGCTTCAACGTACAACTCGTCTCCCTTGTTCAAATGAAGAACCGCCCCTTGGTTCGACACTTTCGTTCCGTACTTCTCGTCACCCTTTTCGTTTCCCAAATAGTAGCAGCTTTCAAAGACAGTCGTGTCCAAGCTGGTTCCGCCAGGTATGATTTTTATGCTGTGACGATGAAGACTCGGTGTTTCTAAAAAAACAGCATGTTGCTTGAGGTTTGGTTGAACTAATGAACATATCGTGCAAGACATTTATTAAGATCAGAATTTCAGACTTGTCTCACTTTGGGCCTGTGTGGTTAATACACGTGTCGTGGTAAACATAACAAACAAATTGTTCCTTGCTTTCTCGGGTCCCTATCTCCATTATCAGTCACTTTTCGTGAGGTATACTTACGGTGTCTCTTGTATTCAAATTTCACTTGGCTGTACAGGTAATAGCGGCCTTCTTTGGACACCCTTATCTTGCTGTTAGTAAGGTTAAAGTAGCACTTGAACGTTTTATTTTCCCCGTGGTTGTCGTGCTTCCAGTACGTAACCTTTCTTGCACCTGCGCAAAAAATGTGATTATGAGGCGAGGAGATTCCCGTAGGTGTATAACCCGTGTCTCGCGTTTGTTGTGATTGAGTCGATGAATCATCGTTAGTATTATTACGATGGAAAGCATGAATCACCACATGGCAAACATCAGCTAAAAACTTGTAGATAAAGTAACTTAACATGCCTTTGTTTGAATGCACGGTGTGATTTTGTCGCGCCGTGACGTGCACTTTAGGTCTTCTCAGTTCAAGAAATTTATCCTTTGCACCGGTTGTGTCGTTTGCCACCAGTCTCTGCATTACTACGAAAACAAAAAAAGACGTAAAGTCTGACGTGTCATTTGGGAAAATCCCTGGGGCTTTCCCGCTGGGGATCTACCTTTCACTTTTCTGCAACTTTTACGAATACGTTATATTTCTGTGTCCTCTGATCGTTGTTACTTTGTTCAAAGATATAAATAAAAGAAAAACAAAATGGCATGATTAAGAATGCAAAGTAGCATGATACGTTAAAAAGTTACTGTATCTGAGTTGATTTTCCAAAGCTTTTCAACATAATCACAAACCTTTGATAGCGTCGAGCTTCTCACTCCACATATCACATCGTCGCATGAGTTTGTGATAGATCTTTTTCACCACCTAAAATAAACAGTAGACAACATAACACATACGTTCCTTCGCGTACACAAAAACTCTTGATAATTGAAATAAGTGAAAAGTAATTACAACAGTCGACATAGTTCCTACTTTTACTTCCTCTCGAGTTAATGATTCTGGATCTGCACTTTGGGCACTTTTTATTTTCGTTTCCTCGTCTTTTTGTAGCACTTGAAGTGTTTCTGCAAGTTTAAAGTCACTTTCACAGTAAAACGGTAATTAGGATTTGAAGTTTTAGCAACCAAACACATGATATCGATACAAGTATACAGCTTACCACTCTATTGTAAAGCGTAATTTTCTTGTAAGCTTACATGAAATTTCAAAGGCCTCTAATTGCCCCTAACGATGACATGAAACATGTTTTGAGCGATTATTCCTAATGATACGTCAAACAAATTTGGTTTTACCCATTAGTTTTACCCACTATTATAAGGTACTTACCAAGTTTGGAAGACAACGAGCTGATTACATTGAAAATGTGCAGCGTTCCAAACACATAGGCACCTGTGCAAAGCAAAACAGCTATGGTTGGGAATAGCGCAACTTTCTTCATGTTTGCTAGAGGCAACCTGACGCTCAGTGTACTATCGACCGATTAACAACGGACTGACATTGTCCTGATACATAGGCCTACTGTCAACGCTGAAACCTTTTTCAGCAATGCGAAACAGCGGAACTGCGTTTGTGCGGAACCTATCTCCTCAAGCTTCGAGCTCAAACCGAGTTGTTTCCAGCGAAAGAAGCAGTGATGTAATGGACGTTCCAACGAAGAAAACCTCTACAGCTGTAGTTTCCTCATTGTATTTATATGTTATTCATTGCACCTCAGTTGCATATATTACCACGATCTTATAAACCATTACCAAACGTCATAGTAAACAATCACCTGCCTATTTAAAATTGAATAACTTTGAAATCGAATTTAAGGGCTAAGGTTAACCGATCACGATATTGATGCGTTTAGGTGGAAAAAATCCTTGTACCATGAAATGGATTGATGAAGACGGCGCTGGTACAACGTTTTCCCAGAACATTCAGTATAACAAGCCCGAAAGTCTTGTGACCATTCCTAAAGGAGCGAAATATAACACATCTCCACACGTCATTTAGATGTAAACAGGATCAAAGCGAAGAGTGAGCTCAATTATCTTACGTTGCATTTTCTGAGAGAACGCCTGGAATGATTTGAGTTGGGTTAAGTTGTTTGGTTGTGCTGCACTTTTTTCAATTTATGCTAGTAAGCTCATTGGTTACCGGTAACTTAGTAGAGTAATGGACTAACCCATAATTTCTTCTTCCTCTTGCAGCCTCTTCCGAGGTAGGATGGTGTCAAATACTTAAAATGACTGACAACAACTTTTATAGATACGAAATTTCGCAAGAGGTTGTGTTGATTTCGCCTGGCCCAAATAGCAACTATACAACTTTGCTGGAAGCAAGCAAAACGGTGTCAAACTGCCGAAAGGAGACGCTGGATTCAAGCGTTGTGCGGGAACTCGACAAAGATGACAAATTACAAGTTTGTTTGGTAAGGGCGTTCATATTTTACCTAAGCAGTCTGAAACGTATTTCGACGTGTTTATGGTGTAGTAAGTATGTTTGCAAATATTTGCGTCACTTATTTTTTACGAAACATTTTGTAAAAACGTAACTATGCACAAACACTAAAGGTGTGCTTCATTATTTGGCTGCAGTTGTAGAAATGGTTGCAAGCTTCTGACTTGACCGTCAACAGGATCTTTTATTTCAACATGATTTAAAGCTTTGATACGTTTTTATAATTATGTACCAAGTTATGATAACTTGAATAATAAACGTATAAATACTGTATGTGTTTGAGTTTTGTTTCAACCAAATACGATATGTGATGACTGCATAGAAAATCCATTTGCAAGGCGTGGGAACGCCGGGAAGAGGAATTCACAGGAATCAAATGAAAACAGGGATATTGTTTCAGAAGTTTCTGTTCCCGGTATAAACCGATGGTGGCGAAACGTATGACGTCACAGCAAAACCATATTCTCTAGTTAGGGTTACACGTTTGTCCAACAACGACATTTTTTCTTTTTTATCCCGTTATTTTTTGCGATAGTACTTGCGATATAGGGAAAGTTATCAGACCTGTCGATAAACGCATACTCAGTCGAATAAAACCGATATTTTTATATAATACACTTCAACTCATTTGAATTCACATAACACAAAGGTTCATCAATTTATTAAGGGCACAAAATAGTGTACTGGTTTTCAGTGATATCTTTGTTGGCTTTATTGAAATTACCCAGTTCAATCTTGCACATATTCTAATTGGTAGGAAACTTTAATTTTACACAATCCAGTAACATCCAGCGAACACTGAGCGTCATAGCAGTGCGTGTCGCAATTGGATTGTTTTGGCAACGATTCGTCGCCTTCCAGCTGCAGATATGGCCTTGCACCTGCGTAATTCGCAATTGTAAGCCTTAGTGTTTACTTAATATTTACAAAACACATCGATTCAGTGAGGAATGTTCCGTCAGGCATTTACCTAAATCGAGAAAAGTTTTACGTTCTATGGGTTTCTATGAACTTCACGTTCATAGAAACTGCGGTTCCAATGCATTTTCTTGCAAAGGATGGTATTCACTTAACAGAGGAAGGTTCAAAACTGTTTCTTTCGCAGGTGGAGGAAAAAGTTAAAAGAGGCATTGTACGAGTTCCCGAAAAGAACGAGTTCCCGGCTGTTGCCCTTTATAGTGGTCATGAACAAGGTAGGGGAGACCGGGGATACCTCGGACACGGGGATACCTCGGACCAGGTGTTTTACGTCACAATTAGGTATTGTTAAGATTCTCCATCAAACGTTAACAGGAACTTTGTAATTAAATCATGTCTGCTTACAAAGATATAATCGAAAAAGTCGATTTATCAGTGAAACCAAGGTTTTCAATTTGTATGTGTAAGGTTATATATCAGTCACAGTTAATCAAAATGCAGTAATTTTTGGTTGATTGCATATTCAAAAATGTATTCTTGGATAGGCCAATGATGATTTTGTGTAACCTTTAAAAATATGGCCATAGTTTAGGAATTTCTATGTCGTCTCGTCGTCGGGGATACTTCGGACATCATGGCAAAAAATCGCGAAAAGGCAACAATTTTTGAGTTTTATGAAAAATTATCGGTCATAGTAGAGAATAAACAGAGGCTGGATGAAATGATTGAATTTTGGCAGTAAGAAAAAGTCCCAAAGATAAAAAATCTTTTGTTGACTCTAAAATCTATGATATCCGTGCTGCCGTTAAACGTACACGATTTACCCAAAGCATAAATGTGTGGAAGGGTCGAAACGATAAGTGGCCACGCCCCGATTCCTGAAAGCTTGAATGATATTTTATGCGCTAATGCCCCAATGCTGATATTGCGTCAAGTATGATTCAGTTATTTGTTAAATAAATAAAAAAACGTCTGTTAAAACTTGCTGTCCGAGACATCCCCTGATTAGTGGAATTTTGTTTTGTGGACTGACATAGTAGACCACAGCTTTGCTGTTGAGTGGACTACAGATTTCACTGCTTTTCAAGATGCTTTGAATGCAGATACAAGCTATATGTCAAACTTATCCCGTTCCATGAGTCTTGTGTTAGATGAATTTTAGTACACACTTAAGGTACTACTTGTAACTTAGACAGCTTTTATCGTATTGAACCTGTGGTTTTTGTGTGTAATCTCCATGTGACTTTGAATAACTGCATAGCTTGTTGGATTTTCTGCTGTTACTGGAGCTGGAACTGATAATCTTTTAAAAGCCGTTGACGAAGCCAGAGAAGAATATGTGAAGTAATAAAATAAACACATCTCATTTGGTTTCATTAGTTTCTTTTTAATTGTTACATGTGCTTCATTTTCCATGCAGGTTGTTTTGCATAAAAGTTAGCACAAATGGGTTAGTATTTATCTTATTTGAATAGGGAATACAAACCAGAGTATGACAAGTTAAGAGCAAGACGGTTAAATGAGCTAAGAAAGAAAGAAAGTGCAAAACTACCCACTGATGCAGATATACTGTTTTTTCAAATTATTCTTCTCTTGCAATTGTTTGTGACTGTTAGCAAAATTATGTGTGATGATAATACATAAAACTTACTTCCAGGACGAAAAAATAATTCCCTTTCGATCAAACTGAATTTGTGCCAATGTTACCAATATGCTACAGTAAAATTTAGCTCCAAATTGACAGAGACTAATATTCAGTACAATACATGAGTTAGGACCCATATGTCACAGCCCTAAACCAACCACAGCAGCAGTGTTTCAACAATATGAATGGTTTCTGTTTTGCAGAGTTGGTCGCAGAACCAGGGATAATTGTAGACCTTGGTGATGATGATGATACTTCTGACAATTCTGACGGGGGCGAAGGTTAGTGTATGATAGGATGCTATTCCTTCTAATTTACAAAGAGATATTACAAATGGACAACCACAAAATTACAATCGTTTACATGTAAACTAACCTCATATTGAGTTGACAAACAAAGGCCCTTTTTCTAAACAAAATAAACATTTTTTAAACAGAAGAAGAAGACGAAGAATCCTTTCAAAGGTTTCTGGATGCAAAAAAATCTTCTGTGTCCAAAACCTGAATCGCATCCGGTTTTCACATCGCGCAACAAAAAGTTGCTGAAAGGTGGAGCTAGAGATCAACTCTAACGCTGTGAGGGGCGGATTGTGGGCGTGTTTGCTTCGAAATCAGCAAAACAACTTATTGCTGTTTAATGTTGATTACATTGGTTCTACTGCAACGCTGTCGTTTTTTATGTAATAAAATTCTGTTTCGATGTTTTTGTTTCATAGAGAAGGTAATGCTTATTGTCATCACAACAATGGCGTTTGTCCGTGTCAACTGTGTTTAGTTGAAGCCTTGTCTGTTGTGTTGGTCTGTCTGTATCGCCGCTAGGGATTGCCGCACGCAAAGCAAGGCTGCAAAGACTGGAAGGCGGTAAACAAGTCTGAGCTCCCAGGTTACAGCTCCGGTTGAGCAGTCATGTTTATTTAAGTCACGCCTCTGGTTTTCGGTTCCTCTTGGCGCCACATTAGTTCCTCTTTTTAAATTGACGTCTAGTGTTGCAACGGTTCATTGTTGACCACAATGGATTTTTGCTGTGGTAATGTGGTGAAGCGTGGGTAAACAGTTAACCCTACACCACTGACAATTTACTCCGAAAGCGCCTCGATACTCCGGTTTCGCGTCGAAACTAAGGTTTCACCTCCACTTATGGGCAAGGTATTTACCGACCATGTATTGCTTTGTAAGAAAAACTCTCTGTGTCGCAAGACGAAGAACCAACGAACCGTGAAACTCTTCCTTTGTTTTTTTGCTGCCTTTTGTTGAAAATTGCTACGCAGTTAACAACCAACGACAAATAAGTGACTGATAAAACCGTTTAGATGATTGCGTCATGTTCCCATGCCAGCAGTCGCAATTTTCTCACAGAGAATCACAATTTGCCGTTGGTCTGCAGCCAGACACAATGCTGGGGATTGACACTATTGTATTACATTGCTTCGAGGAGTTACTTAACCGATCCGTTACACCTTGAAAAGTGAATATCACAGGGGAGTAAAGTTGCATATATTCATTATATTCATCACAGTGAAAAGGCACTCGCTTTGAGTTACCGCCTACGGGTTTGCATGGCTGGTGCTACCCGACCAACGTCACGTTATTATACAAGAATAGTTCTTTATTGTTTTACAGTTCGGCGCACGATCAGCTTCAAGAGACCATGTACATGCCGAAAAATGTGTCGGCGTCATATTTAGCGACCAGTTTACTGTGGAGACCGGTGTCTGCTTCAACGTACAACTCGTCTCCCTTGTTCAAATGAAGAACCGCCCCTTGGTTGGACACTTTCGTTCCGTTCTTCTCGCCACCCTTTTCGTTTCCCAAATAGTAGCAGCTTTCAAAGACAGTCGTGTCCAAGTTGGTTCCGCCCGGAATGATTTTTATGCTGTGACGGTGAAGACTCGGTGTTTCTAAAAAAAAACAGCCGTTGCTTGAGGTTTGGTTGAACTAATGAACATATCGTGCAGGACATTCATCAAGATCAGAATTTCAGACTTGTCTCACGTTGGGCCTGCGTGGTTAATACACGTGTCGTGGTAAATATAACAAACAAATTGTTCCTTGCTTTCTCGGGTCCCTATCTCCATTATCAGTCACTTTTCGTGAGGTATACTTACGGTGTCTCTTGTATTTAAATTTCACTTGGCTGTACAGGTAATAGCGGCCTTCTTGGGACACCCTTATCTTGCTGTTAGTAAGGTCAAAGTTGCACTTGAACGTTTTTCCCGCGCGGTGGTCGTGCTTCCAGTACGTAACCTTTCTTGCACCTGCACAGAAAATGTGATAATGAGGCGAGGAGATTCCCGTTGGTGTATACCCCGTGTCTCGCGTTTGTTGTGACTAAATCATCGTTAGTATTATTACGATGGAAAGCATGAATCACCACATGGCAAACATAAGCTAAAACCTTGTAGATAAAGTAACTTAACATGCCTTTGTTTGAATGCACGGCGTGTTTTTTTCGCGCCGTGACGTGCACTTTAGGTCTTCTCACTTCAAGAAATTCATCCTTTGCACCGGTTGTGTCGTTTGCCACCAGCCTTTGCATTACTACGAAAACAAAAGATGACGTAGAGTCTGACGTGTCATTTGGGAAAATCCCCGGGGCTTTCCCGCTGGGGATCTACCTTTTATGCAACTTTTACGAACACTTTATATTTCTGTATCCTCTGATCGTTGTTAATTTGTACCAAACATGGATTAAACAAAAAGAAGAACAAAACAGCATGATTAAGAATACAAAGTAGCATGATACGTTAAAAAGTTACTGTATCTGAGTTGATTTTCCAAAGCTTTACAACATAATCGCATACCTTTTATGGCGTCGAGCTTCTCACTCCACAAATCACATCGTCGCATGAGTTTGTGATAGATCTTTTTCACCACCTAAAATAAACAAACAAACATAACACATACGTTCCTTCGCGTACACAAAAACTCCTGATAATTGAAATAAGTGAAAAGTAATTACAACAGTCGACATAGTTCCTACTTTTACTTCCTCTCGAGTTAATGATTCTGGATCTGCACTTTGGGCACTTTTTATTTTCGTTTCCTCGTCTTTTTGTTGCACTTGAAGTGTTTCTGCAAGTTTAAAGTCACTTTCACAGTAAAAAGGTAATCAGGATTTGAAGTCTTAGCAATCAAACACATGGTATCGATACAAGTATACAGCTTACCACTCTATTGCTTAACACTCTATTGCATTTTATTGTAAACTTACATGAAATTACAAAGGTCTCTAATTGCCCCCAACGATGACATGAAACATGTTTTAAGCGATTATTCCTAATGATACGTTAAACAAATTTGGTATTACCCATTAGTTTTACCCACTATTATAGGGTACTTACCAAGTTTGGAAGACAACGAGCTGATTACATTGAAAATGTGCAGCGTTCCAAACACATAGGCACCTGTGCAAAGCAAAACAGCTATCGTTGGAAATAGCGCAACTTTCTTCATGTTTGCTAGAGGCAACCTGACGCTCAGTGTACTATCGACCGAATACGAGCAGAATGGCGTTGCCCTGAGACGTTGTCAACCGTTACCTTTTTCACAGTTGCCTAAGCGGAACCTAACCTAGCCCCGCAAGCAACGAGATGGTCGTTGTTCAAACCGAGTTGTTTGCAGCGAAATAAGCAGTGATGTTATGGACGTTCCAACGAAGAAAACCTCTACAGCCAGCACAGTAACAAACGCAGTGTTGGGAACCGTCTTGTTTTATACCACTGCACTCATAGTGGTAACAGTGTATGGGGAATTCAGACTGGGCCAATACCAAGATGAGATTGACAGAATTATTGCAAAATACAATCAAGCTGAAAGCAAATCACATAGTGCTGGAGTGTCAATTGGTGAACGTAAAAGTTACCCGGTAGCAGAAGTTGAGATGGTAAGCGAAAATCCGAGCCTTGCAGTTCGTAAATGTGGTTGTTCCATATTTCTTTTCGTTTTATCAGATTGTAAAAGCTGAGCAAGAATTCATGTTGAGCCATCTGAAATTAAAAGAAAGTAAGTAAAACCGACGTAACTCTGAGTATGTAAACATTCTGTGTGGACATTTTATGTCGTTTAACATTAATTCGGCATCATGTTCATCATGTGTATTTGTATTGCAGTTGGAAAAGCTCTGAAGGACGACCATACGTACAATTACGTCAGCAACCAACTTCAAACATTAGTTGGGGATACGTCCAAGCGTCCAGCTGCCCATTTGACCTGCAACAAGAACAAACTTCCAACAGGTTAGAGCATGTAGTTTCCTCATTGTATTTATATGTTATTCATTGCACCTCTGTTGCATATCTTACCACGATCTTATAAACCATTACCAAACGTCATAGTAAACAATCACCTGCCTATTTAAAATCGAATAAGTTTGAAATCGAATTTAAGGGCTAAGGTTATAACCGATGACGATATTGATGCGCTCAGGTGGAAAAAATCCTTGTACCATGAAATGGATTGATGAAGACGGCGCTGGTACAACGTTTTCCCAGAACATTCAGTACAACAAGCTCAAAAGTTATGTCACCATTCCTAAAGGAGCGAAATACAACATACATCTCCACACGTCATTTGAATGCAAACAGGATCAAAGCGAAGAGTGAGCTCAATTTTCTTACGTTGCATTTTTCGAGAGAACGCCTGAAATGATTTGAGTTGGGTTTTTGTGTTGGTGCTGCGTTATTTGCAAGTGATGACGTCAATGTTGTATGTTGTTTGGTTGTGCTGCACGTTTTTTCAACTTATGCAAGTAAGTTCGTTGGTAACCGGTATAAGGAGAGTAATGGATTAACTCATAATTTCTTCTTCCTCTTGCAGCCACTTCCGGGGCAGGATGGTGTCAAATACTTAAAATGACTGACAACAACTTTTATAGATACGAAATCTCGCAAGAGGTTGTGTTGATTTCGCCTGGCCCAAATAGCAACTACACAATTTTGCTGGAAGCAAGCAAAACGGTGTCAAACTGCCAAAAGGAGACGCTGGATTCAAGCGTTGTGCAGGAACTCGACAAGGATGACAAATTACAAGTTCGTTTGGTCTTTCCTGAGGGCGTTGATATTTTACCAAAGCAGTCTGAAACGTATTTCGACGTGTTTATGGTGTAGTATGTATGTTTGCAAATATTTGCGTTACTTATTTTTTTTACGAAACGTTTTGTATCTATGCACTAATACTATTTGATTGTCAAATCATGGCAAAATTATCTCATTATCGGACTGCAGTTGTAAAGGTGGTTTTCAGCATGTGACTTCAGCAAGATTTTAACCTTTGCTACGTTTTTCAATTATAAACCAAGTTATGATATTTTGAAAAATAAACGTATAAATACTGTATGTGTTTGAGTTTTGTTTCAACGAAATACGATATGTGATGACTGCATAGAAAATCCATTTACAAGGCGTGGGAACGCCGGGAAGAGGAATTCATAGGCATTCAAATGAAAGGGTATTGTTTCAGAAGTTTCTGTTCCCGGTACAAACCGATGGTGGCGAAACGAATGACATCACAGCAAAACCATATTCTCTAGTTAGGGTTACACTGTATGTACAAAAGTTTGTCCAACAACGACATTTTTTCCTTTTTATCCCTTATTTTTGGCGATAGTACTTGCGATGTAGGGAAAGTGCGTTGTCCTGATGAAAACGTGCAACTAGAAAAAGGTTATCAGACCTGTCGATAAACGCATACTCAGTCGAATAAAACCGCTATTTTTATATAATACACTTCAACTCATTTGAGTTCACATAACACAAAGGTGTATCAATTTATTAAGCGCACAAAATAGTATACTGGTTTTCAGTGATATGTTTGTTGGCTTTATTGAAATTACTCTGTTCAATCTTGCACATATTCTAATTGGCAGGAAACTTAAATTTTACCCAATCCGGTAACATCCGGCGAACACTGAGCGTCATAGCAGTGCGTGTCGCGATTGGATTGTTTTTGCAACGATTCGTCGCCTTCCAGCTGCAGATGTGGCCTTGCACCTGCGTAATTCGCAATTGTAAGCCTTAGTGTTTACTTAATATTTACAAAACACATCGATTCAGTGAGGGATGTTCCGTCAGGCATTTACCTAAATCGAGAAAAGTTTTTTTCGTCTCATGTATTCTAGCCCACGTCCCAGACAGGGTGTGTAAATGTCAAGCAAAATAAAGCGGTGTTTTTCGTTGGCCGTTAAAATAGCGGGAAAATGTCATGTGAAAAGCGTTGCTGGAACTCCCCTCCATTTATTCGTCTTGGTGCTTTACGCCTCATTGTTCTAGGCGTCGGTTAAATATTACCAACAGCGGTTTTACTACTAGTGTAAATATTATGTTGTGTTGTAAGTGCCGCAAATCCACGCATAATTCGTGACATCGAAGCTTACAATGAGAATAGCGTTTAAAGTTAGTAATGTTTAATATGTTTGTGATGGGAAGACAAGATCCCAACAATTCACACGGACCAAATATTGGTTGAAACTATGCCACTATGCCGCACAACACAACACATTCGGAATTACATGGCGGAAGAAAGATATAAGTAGCAGTGAAAACCTAGAACCCATCTAACCAAGCTACTTTAAAACCTTGCAATCGCCGCAATATGCACTGTGTGGCGTATATGGTAAACGGTGGGCTGGTATATAGCTTATCTGCTGTCATTTTGTGGTTTGTGAGAGCAGAAACATAGTTTTGGCAGTTGATAAATCAAGGATTTACAATAAGTAGAAAGAGACTACGCTCTTCAACACACACAACAATTCGACCAATTACATCATTCGATGGTTACCGATACAATAGTATCGAGTTTCGATTAAACCAGTTCTCCTTGTCATGGTGTAAGGTGTGTCTATAGATTTTAATTGGCGTTGTGTGGACTCTAATTCGTTTTTTTCAATCTTGACGAGGAACTCGGGTCAGGTTAAGGGAATTTCATTGCGACATTTGAAATGACAATAAAGCCGTTGCGTGACAGGGGCTCCCAATGCGACATTTGATACACTTCAACAACATACAGCATAAAAGGCAGGGAGAGAAATGTGTACATTATCATTAACACGTACCGGTAAAAATTAAAACAAAGTTACCGTATGGCCTGCATAGTGATAAATTTGATCAAATAGCATGTATCAGTTACTTCCTTATCTTACACAGTCGCAGCAACTTGACCCACACTGCTTGTAGTAAAATGGGCATTTATTTCAATGAATTATTTATATACGATGACGTTATTCAGACTATAGTTAGCGCACTGAGAACCGAAACTTATTTGAATTCTGGGTATGTTCCGGGTTTTTACGAAGGTTTCTGTTCCTCTTTAGGGGCTTGTCTAAATAAATTGCATCACATTCTTTGCAAACTTTCTTTTGTGTTAAATGCAGATTAGCATTTACTGTAAAATGCTTCGTTCGTTTTAGTTTGTAATTTGTTTGCAGCAATGCGGTTTTGAAGTAAAACCAAGTTGTAAACTGTACATAACTTGTATAACATGGAGTCCCATGACATTGGTGCTTGCCCCAAAACGATTGGCATTTAAGTGATTTCTTCATGCAAACTATAATGAAAACCAAGAAGTAGTAGTTAAATATTTGCCCATCACTGGCAATCAAATTAAATCAAAAACATATCGTATATCAACTGAATGCAGCAGGGCAACTGCCGTGTTTATCAAATGTTAGCATAGCAACATACTATTCAAACATTGCTGGCTTTACCCGATTGGCTAAGATCATATTTAATGGAGGAGTAACGTTTGCCAACACGTGTTTGTGTTCTCGTGTATATTTCGATGATTACTACCTCAGCAAGACCAACACCAAGAGCATTTATTGTTGAAAGCCAATACTTTGTAATACTAAAGCGAAAGAAGCAGCAAGGCGTACAGTAAATCCAAAAACTGACATGCACTTGCTGTTTCTGTTAAATATAATATCATAAATACAATGCCGAGAATAAAGAGACTGGCCAATACAGTTGAAAACATTGACATGTTTTATTTATTGAAAACCGTTTCTGCATGTTGAGTGGCAATTTGATTTGCATTATACTGGGAAATCAACTTCCATTTTAAAAGCCAACGTCTTTTATAGTGTGAATCATTTCCCGACAACAAACTACGAAACCCAGTAACAGAGAATCCAGTTTCTCTCCCTGTGTCGAAACACAGCAACAAAGAAATCTATCTTTTCCCTTGCTAGCGACAAATTGGCGACACACGATGAAAATTCCCCCGACGTTTTCGATATATAATTTTATTTGCACAAGAACAAAGGCTAATATTGTCCCTTGTGACGTTTTGGAAATAACCGCCTGTGACAACAAAAGCAAATCTGTTTGAAAAGGATAGCTTTATTAGTGTAATCACTGAGAAGAATCGGGTTTCAACACCAAAAAGCAGGAGGGGGGGGGGGGATTAACACAGGAAACACAAACAATATCAAAGCAAAGTGGAGCCAATAATATGAATTGTGTATAGGCTGCAGACAGATGGCCACTGTTTCGACCTAAAAGGTCTCATTATTGCGGCTGGCGTGACTATCAGACGACTTTGCTGACGAAACGGCCAAGCAAAGACTTCTACTTTGTGGTGACTACAATCACTGTCATCCGTTTGGCGCCAGCTGCACTAATGAGACCTTTTAGGTCGAAACAGTTGTCATCGGTCTGCAGCCTATATATACAACATAAACAATATCTTCTACAGTGAAGTTAAACATTGGTTGTTGCATGCAGTTGTTAAAAACCGGTTCGCGTAGGTCATTAAATTCCAAGAACCTATTTGTAATTCCAAGAACAGGCTTATTGAGTATCTTTGTGGGCAAAGGCGGAACGACCCCATATTCGGAGGGGTTCGGTTTACCCTGGTTAAACCATTGCGCCACAAACGCGTGTTTGAAATACAACACTTGCTACACTTAAACAAAAGACAGCACATAAGGCAAGCAGTAAAATATCTTTTGTTAGGAGTTAGGGGATCTAACTGGTGTGTGTCTTAACATGATATATGGTGGAAAAATTACAATTCAGGTAAATATGAAAATACTACACATACTTTCGTACACAAGGCCTGGACCACTACTGCGAAGACTAACACAGCACATATGTCGATTATTGGGTTTACTTTCGTCTGGATCTGTTGCAGAAGGCCTATATTGAAATGAAACGCACAAAAACGAAACTAAATCTGCTTGTTTGTATTATTGATGCTTGGCCTATATGAAATGTTTGTTCTTCCTCTAGAGCTAAGGTTCTTCAATTCCATTTGTATCACAAACCCTACTCATGTGTATCGAATAGTGTGATGTGTTTGCAAGTTGTCCTGTTTGCTTTTCTTTTTGCATTCAGATTTTATGCATTTGATTTGCAAACACACCACGCAATGTTGCAACACATAGCAAATATTTTTGCACCACTGTGGCGTTTGTTTGAGTTTCGGGCAATGTTAGCATTTCGGGGATTTTACCAATACGAGTTAGGAGAGCATATTGACACAGTTATAAATCAATACGTAGACGGTACTGCTGTGAGATCTTCCGCTATTGTGCAAAAGAAACCGCGATCGGGAATAATAAAGCAATCACGATTGTTTACTACGCGTTCTTTGTCTTTTGTATGGTTGCGACAGAAGCGGAAAATCAAAACTCCACTCCGCCGCAACGACGGCGTATCTGTAAAATTTCTCAACGAGGCAAGTTCCTTACGTAAAGTTTGGTGGGAATCACTGTAATATACATAGTACACATATATATGCATGTATGTATATATATATATATCATGGGTTACATTACTGTTTAACACACAATAATGTGATACAACTGCTTTAAACTTATCTGTGACGACACATCGGCCGCTGCATTAAGACAAGCTCGGGATGCTCGATAATTTTTGGCTGAAAAGGTTTCAGTAGCATACGTTGTATGATTCCTCAGATGGAAAATTAGTGTGACTAACCAAGCAGTGAATATCAGAAACCATTGTTTATTAGCAAATAAAGAAAAAACATTGAACGCGAGAAACACACACATTGTACACAATTTTTGATGAGACTGCATGTTTTGCCTGCTGACAGAACCCCTGACAATATGCCTCGGGTTCCTTGAGGCCGACGAGATTCGATCCCTTAATCTGTAGATAACCGGTTTCTCATCAACTGTGGTTAACCCCCGAAAATTAAAAAAGTAACGAGTGTTGTTGTGATTTTGTAGGTAGTTATAAAATAAAACTATAATGCGTTCGTCAAAATAACGCAAACCCAGCATGGACTTTTGGTCAATTTTGAAGCTCTTCTGTTCAAGGACACTATTTATTTGACCGAAATTTCGGTCGACCGAAATTTCGGTCGTCATACAATTCAGGACAAAGTGCATGAGTATACAACACGGTACCCATGTGCTTGCTACAATCTAGACAAACCAAAGTACGTCTGCGTTGCAGTGTCTCCGATTTTAACATAGTCAGGCATCGTGTAAACCACAGATAATTTTGCGTCTTTCCGGAATGTATAAATTCCTGCTGAGTCCATTGTGTGGAACCCGCAGTATTGGTGTTTTTGCCACGGTGTGAGCGTCTGATTGGTAAAACCACAGTTGGACACCGACTCTGTGGCCGACATTAAGTTTTCCCCGTTTCGCCTGATGTGATGGGATACCTCGCAACTGAAAAAATTAAACCAGTTATCAGTTAAAAGTGCCGGGAATCGTGGAAAATATGGCATTGACTTGTTGGAAAGATGTATGATTTCAGATGGTGTTTCTTAAATCAGCATTGAAGTCATTAAAGTCGGCTTTCTTTTTTGAATCACCACATTATATGTTCAATGCTGTATATTGTAGCATGCGGCAACCGCAGTAGAATAAGTCTTAAATAGTTTTGGAAGTGTTGACAGTCCAATGACCACTATGTCATTTGCTGCACAGTCCGTTTTGTACTGAGTGTAACAGATTGATTGGTCGTAACCCGCAGCAAGATACAGCTGGTTGCAAAAAGAGCCAGTTTGAATGATTAATTCATCACCACACCTACCTCAAGCCATGAGTGTCTATAGACTCAAAAGTTGTGTGCAAGTACACGAGATACAATCCACTATCCGGAACGGTAACAACGCCACTGCGGTTGTTGTAAATGGAAGAATCAGACACAAAGGCGAATTTTGCACCTCTCTCCCATTCCCAGGCGCTCATGTTGTAATGTGTTGTACCTAAATGCGTGCATGCACGTTGCTATGCGGTACATTTATTAAAACTAATTTGGTCGGATAACTTATTCAACACATTATCAAAAACAAATTTTCTGAAAAAGTAACCTCGTTTGGCATCAACAAAACTTTTGCAAAACAAACTGCAACAAACCGATTTTCTTTGGTTGTCCTTTAGCCGTTAAAAGTGCATATGTAAGTTTTGGAGATGAAATCCTTCTGCTAAGGTTTTTAAAGTTCTTGTGTATCGTGTGTTTCAAGGCATCTGACAATAACAAGACACTAAAAAGCTATTTTCATTATTCTGATTAATATAAATGTTAACATACACCACATTCACAGAAACGTTATTTCAAGTAAAAAATTTGGCAGTCTTGGTATGTAAGACTAATATATTTCGCCTTTATGAAAGTATCCTCAGTGTCTTAACTCCTGGACGTAAAAGTAATTACCCTGTGCAGACAAACATGTCTATTCTATAGTATCATATCAACGTTTAGTACGTTTTAGACAACCTGTAATTTGCTTGCTAAAATACAGCACATACCGCCAACATAATCCTGTTCAGCTCTGACTTTTAAGATAACCTGCAAAAGAAATCAATGATGAAATCAGTCTGTGAGCATTTGATTGCGGTAAAGTTACCTCTTTCAGTCCTTCCTCACCAGTAACCATCCTACCTTGATTTGACCTTGGAATGTTTGAGCACAAAGAATTGTTTATGCTGCCAAGCAAATAATAATTACAGTCACTCTGACATGACCCACGTAATATTATGATAATTTTGGGCGGTGGGTTATCAGCGAACAAGAAAATTTCCTTACCTCATATAAAGACATTCGTCTGGGCACTGTGCGCATTTGTTCTGTGTGTAACATTTCAAGCATGCCTGGTTGATTTTGGCTGTTTCCAAAGCATTTTCATATTGTTTTAAACTTTCGTTCAGCTTGACCGTAAGAATGAGCAACGGCGGCAAAAACAGAAACGAAAGTGCAACGAATACCACAATATATATGCACACACAACTCTTCATAGTTGATGAAAGTTACAAATCTTTTGTAGAACTGCTGTCACTTTTCCGTCTAAACTTGTGAAAGTCTTTGCCGTAATGTACTTCTAGTAGTTGGTGTCCTTCAAAAAGCGGAACTGTTTTCATTTCGTCTGTTCCAGTCGAATGCACTTAAGCCCGAACAGTACTGTACGAGTAGGGTCTGAAAAGCTAGTTTAACCACAGCACGATGAACCGGGGAAATCCCTTTTTCTCCCGTACGTGAGGTGGTTATAAAGTGTCTTTCGTCAATCATGCGTACTTTGACAGATCAGGTTATTATTATTCAACCAGTACGACGAATATACAATAATTGCAAAATGCATGCACATTGCTTTTTAGTCGAGCTCGTACAATTAAGAATATAAACTAAAACAAACAGATATTATATTATTAATTATATACAATTTAGCATTATGTGTCAAATGGTAACCAGCATCTCAAACCTGTATTTCCACATTAAATGTAATTTAAAGCAAAAATCAAGTGGGAATCGTGATCGTACTACGGTTCGGTAAGGTTTTCAAAATTTTCCACTGCCGATACCCGACGAATCAGTACCTGGGGATTTTTTCACGCCCACGTTACGCCATTTCAACTGTATCAAAACGGGGAAACCCCTAACTGAAATCTTTTTTCACTATCATCTCCTCCTTTCCACAAGAACTGCCGTGTTGTTTGCGGACTAACGCGGTGAACAGAGTATCGCCAATTGCAAGGTAATAAATGGAGTTTGCAATATACGCAAAAGTATTTTTGGGACTTTCAATACTCTTTGTGCCACCTCTTGGATACATGGTTCAGTATGTTGTGGTTCAAGATATAAAAATACAATCTGGTCTGCAGACAGTCAAGTTTGTTGAGCATTGTATTGACTGTTGTGTGAGTAAAAATGCTACAGGATGTGAAGGCTGCTCAGACAGGTACCTTTTATAATTGCTCTTTTCATAAAAAATACCTATATTCCATTTTTTTTATTTATAAACCTACATACAGGAACAATGTTTTGCTATAAGATTGTTTTTTGCAGACTTAACTGTATAGATCCTACACAGAGTCCACAAAAATATGTTTTGAAAAAAGACCTCATCCAGGTTTGCAATGGTTTTTATTCACTTGTTTCTTGTATTACAAAGAGTGCAAGCTTTAAGTGTAGTTATTCATTTTGGGCCAAAAGTATGTATATATGTTTTTAGAGTGTGCATGTGTAACAAATAAATATGGTGTGTGGATTTAAATACTTGTTTCTAGTGATGTTCTAGTATACCTGATGATAAAGCAATAATGATAGGGCTTTTGATTAAATAAAAACAAGAAACATATTATTTAGGTTGTTGAGAAAGTCATCAAAAAAACAGAAGAAAAGCTAGGTATGCAAACTTTGCATGAAAGTTTTGAAATGTGTTTGTTAATTTGTTGTAATGCAGGCATGGTTGAATGTATCCTTTGTCTGTAGCCAAATACAGTTGATGTTTTGTTTATATTTTTGTCAAAATAATATGTTTTTTTTTAGTTGAAGAAGATTTAATGCAATTTGCAACTGTTGGAAACTTTGAGGACGTCTACAGTCAAGTTGTTGCCCCCAAACTACCACAAGCCCATGTACATGCAGTTGGTCAACCTATCAATGGTTGTAAGTAGAAAATGGTTGTCCAGACAGTTATGTTCAGTGACACAGCATCATGGTGTCAAATGTATCTTCAGCAGCCAGGCGTCGTATGCTTAACTGGGAATGGAGAATTGGAGCTGAACGTACAATGGCAACATTTCCCCATATGTTTGATAGAAAAAATGGTGCAATAGTTGTGCCTCTGGGTGGGACATACAAAGTTTACGTCCACACAACTTTTGTCACAAACAAGGAGGAGGAGGATGCAAATGTCAGGTATCAATAAAAATCATACATTTTTGTGGCATCTTACTTTAAATATTTACTCACTCCCAATTATATGAACATTAACCCCTTGTTTATAACACATGGAGAATTATTGTATGTGGCCCACAGAAAAAAAAACTGTAAGCTTTGTACATTTCATGTCAGCTGTTACATGCCAGTGTGGTAAAAATACCCTTGCTTTATCAGATGTCAACTTGGTCATGAAGTAAGAGATAATTTGAACGACTTTCTGATAAAATCCGAAGAAACACAGAGGTGTGATGTGTCTGTAAATTTTACTCGAGATCGCACCAACCCCGATCTGGTAGGTTTTCATACAATGCATTCTGAGGGGACTTTTCAGCTTGAAAAGGGGAAAAGCCTAAAAGTTTTTTACATTATGCCAGATTATGTTCAAATTGGTACGCTACACACCGAGACTTACTTTGGTATCTTTATGGTGTAATTTTGGTGTTGATTACAACTGTTTTGATTTGATGCAAGTTATGTACAAGTTGTAATTAATTATTTTTACACTTGTTGGTGCCGTAAACAATGTCAAATGTTACAATGTTGTCACTGGGAATTTTTTACTTACCATTGCTGTTTTATACATTGCACCCAAAAAATGGGTTGCAAGTTTTTTTTAAACTATGTGCACAATGTTAAAATAATTTTTTTATCTTGCCCTTTGATTCCTAACATCCGTTCTTCATATTTTGTTGTGCGGTTGGTGAGGTGATTGAGCTTGATTATTTGTCACTGCCACATGATAATTTTGCACTTACATGTTCATGTTTTATTTTTTAATTTCAAGGTTGATTTTGCCATTAATCCTAAACGAAACGCTATATTTTACTATTTTTAAATTGGCACTTTTTTGTTCAACTGTGATGTTGGAAAGCTGAACTGTTTACGTTTAAATGGGAGTAGCAGGTAAACATGTGAAAATTCCGAGAACTGTGTCGTAACAATGTCGTAACGCGTCCTTCCCTTTCAAACCGCCATAGAAGCATTGTATTCTAGCTTCGGTTCCTCCATCGTGGCTTTCGTTGATTAAAATTGAATGTAAATAAGTTTTATTTCGTTTTGAACGAACAAAAGGTTGTGAACAAAAGGCTCTTCTGACGGTTTTAACTTTTCCAGCAACATCTCCCGCCAAATTTAAAGTCATCGTCTCAATGGTGATTGGTTAATCCAAACTTGATTTCCAAGTTGCGCTAAACGACTGTTATTATACGTTAAATCGATTACAATATATCTGAAATAGACGCGTATCGGCTGCACAAATTTATTATGAGTAAATTGTAATGACAGTGTCGATACACATCAAAAATATGGATAACATTGCATTGCTGACGAGCTTCGAGTAAACGGTAGTGTGATAAATAATAATAATAATAATAATAGCCATGTATGGTGATGGTTGCCGCATGTTTATACCTGTAGACATTGTGCTTGGAAAACAATCACAAATGAATGCACGTGTAGTTTTTTCTCAGCTCCTTCACGAAACTTACAGCAAAACTTGTGGCTACGTAAGCTGCAAGTCCAGATTAGTTAACGCAAGAAACGTCATCCGGATCCTTTCGGCAGGCAACCCAATTGTTGCTGCATAGCAACCGAAACGTGCTTCGTATTTAATTACACAGTCGCCTGTTTGGGAGCAAAATTTGCCACAACCACGAGCACAAAATGCTTTCCCGATCACACCTTGTGAGAAACAGAAAGCAATATATTCGCGCGATGTTTCCAAATGAAAGTAGCGCAAGAATCCACGTTGATCGTGATGACGTAAGCGTTGTGACAAGAAGTCGGCCCTATATACAACATGCGGCACAACAAGCTATGGAAACGGCCAGGATTCTATGTCTATTTTTCCAAGCGCACCCGAAGGCGCAGGACCATGTAGGCCAGGAAACGAAGACCAAAAAAGAAAATGGCGAGGATCACGAAGTCAAGCCAGAGGTTGTCTTCCTCAACATCCATCTCCTGGAGGACTCGCGTCGCATCTTTAAGCTGACAGCCCACCCCTGTATAGATCACAAAATTGTAGTCAACGTCATCCATACGTTGCTATCTTTTTTATGTCGAATATTTAAATGCACTGGTAATCTGTAGCCTGTTTGGAGGGTTTTCTTAATTGTCACAATTTTCTTTTAAACTGTTTTTCAAAAAAAAATATTGGTGGTGTACTTGACGCCATTGTTGCAAAATACGTAATTGCGCAAGTAGGCGCGCTTTACCACCTTGTGACAAAAAATTTTCAAATAAAGGTTCCGCTAGGAACAGCAGAGAGTCATTAATATATCTGTTAGCGAGCGTTGGGAATCATTGGTCAAGCTACGCGACACAAGTATCAAGCAGAAAACCTGTCCGCGATTCGAGCACAGATTGGACAGAATTCGATTATGGTAAAAATTTAAAACTTTTTAACGTTAGATTTGTAACAGATGTCGGTCGTTATACCTTCGTCGTTGTCGCACTGCAGTTCAGTGCGATTTAGGCCGTAGATGGAAATAAGAATTCCCCCAAACCCGTATCTCACGTAGGAACTGTAGCTAAGCCATTTAAGATACCAAGGAATCGTTTCGAAACGAACAAAAAAGCCGGAAAATAAGAGAACTGGAATTGCTGTGATCGGTCCAACGAACGTTGCCATCTAATAAAGAGGCCACAGGTTCCGTTAAAAACTGATTTTGCTTCCGACAAGATTTTACATGCCTAAACATATCTAAAAAAGCACAGTCAGTACAAAACGCAGGTCACATACTCTGCACAATGAATTACGGTCAACGTCACCTGCAAAGATGTCGATGCAGCTCCTATCAGGAGTCCAAGCGACTGCGCGACCACTGACGTCATTACGAATAGAGCAAGGAACAAAAAGAAGCGTTCCGCGTCAAATGGTTGTGACGTCATAAAGTATACGATGGTGCAGTAGAAAAGAGGAAAAATAACCTAGACCACAAAAGAATTAGACAAATTGTAAATTTCCAACTTTTTTTTGAATGTTTTTAGGAAAAAAAGAGATGTTGTTTTGATTAGCTTATCACCTGGAATGGAACGTCGGCGAGGGTCTTTGCTATGTAATATGCTTTCAAGGAATACCAATAGTTCATGTGTTCCCGCATAAACACGGTCATCTCCATTGGGACTGCAGAACAAACGATACAGTCAATGCGCTTGTATCAGGTAATTTTTGTGACCAAAATTAAACATCCATATACCACGTTTAACGTTACCCGGAACAATGACAATCAATATATAGGAGCAGCAGACAGGGTGTATGCATATACACCCTGTCTGCAGCTTTCATTGATTATTATGGCTCTTTTGCGCATATAATCACTATATAATTGTCAACTACTGCGGCTACTGCATAACCGACAGTGACAAAGGTTACCGCAATTGTCAATTTTTGTATGGCAAAGGCACAAGATACACAGTAAAATCATAATTGTTAAACCAGCACTCACATGTAAGTACAGTGGGCATGAGTGAGGCGAACATAATGAAGAGCACGGAGAAGAATAGGAACCCTGCATTATTCAAAACTTTCTCAGCATTGTCGCCAATATCCAGGTAGAGGAGGCCGATCATAACGCCAATCACCACGTGACTCAGAAACCGGGTGTGCGTGAGCATCTTAGGAATTACACAGATTACGTTACTATAGTTACTGACAATGTGGCTACCGCGGACAATAGAAATCATAATTGTTGTCACACTTCTGGTAAGTTAAGTACAACGACGATTTTATTTTTGATGTTTCGATGGGTTTGCATGAGAATCTAAAGAATTTGGTAGTCTCAATTGCCATAATGTAAACCTGCCAAGTAACTATTACATATAACTACTTTCTTGATATTAAGTTCAACGGAGGTTTTATCAAAGAGCGGCAAGGGCTCGTTGGGCTATTTTTTGACTAACGTAGAACCATATAGGACGCACTAGCCGTAATGTAGTAATTTGTGAGAAGTCTACGTACCTGATCTCGAACGATTGAAAGGAAAGTTCGCTTGAAAAGAATTGCAAACTGTGTAAGACAACTCGTGTTGAAGGTTTGACTAGCCGCAGCTTCAACCTCGGGCTCAATCTGGACGTAAATCGTTCTCATGTTATTGAAGCACCGCAAACCAGTACTCCCATCAACTGTATTTAATTAAGGTGTTCCTTATTTGTCACAAAGTTCGACAGAAAGTTCCGCCGGATTTTTTTTCGCACTTATTGTGCAATTAAACTTTGGCAAGGTGTGTTAAGTTGTGTATAGGAGTTAACGTGTAAGCTTTGCATAAAATGTTAGTTGTACATTTTGGATGGTGACGTGTTGGGTGGTCTTGTCAATCACTTGCATGACGATGTTGTCATTCGTTGACTTGGACCAAACTTCTTCCTCTTTGGACGACGAAGAACTGATGACAACACTGTTGTTCGCTTTCTGCAAGTATCCGCGGAAAAAAAGTGTTAGAAACCAAATAAAGTACAAATTTTGAAATGTGCCGTATCAGTTTTACGTCTACGAACTAAATTATCTTCGTTTAATCCAGATGCAATTCGACCGACAAGTTCATCCTGATTTGAAGTAATTTTCAGACTAACCGAAATTGGAATAAATGAGGTTCACTTTATCACTAAGCCAGCGGTTTAAAAGCGGATTACGCAGATAGATTTGAATAATACCTGGTACATTTCGCTGTAGTGTTCACATTTTCCGGCCGCAACAGCTTTGACAAGGGTAGGGTTAACTTCACCGTATTCACCCGACGCAACTTCAATAACTAACAACACAAAAACACGTTACTGCGTGAATAAATCCCGCTGATTTAGGGGTAAACAGTAAACAGATCAAGCGAATTTATTGGTGATATTTTGTTTCACTTACTATAGCAGTAGATTGAGAATCAAGAATATTACCGTCTGGTAAAGACGCTTGTTTTGGAAAAGACTGAAGGTCGGCAGAATAAAAGTTAGGTTGGGCACAATATTTTGTTCTTTCGTGTTTTCATTTTTTTGCCCGGATAGCTATGTAATAGTTTTCGTTTTTTAGGGAGGTAAATGCCCCCCTCTGGACCCCATGTTTGTCATCTTTAGAAAACAATTATTTATTGCAATCTGTGGATTGAATGCGACCTACTGTAATCTGCAGGGTTGTGGTATTGTGGGCAACTCAACCCATTGTCCCTCAAGAAGGGAAGAAGGCCTGGAACGGTGCCACGGTAGAGACACTGACCACTTCCCAGGATGTAAAGCTGAAAAATAATACTAACAAGTTTGTACCCGTGTGCAACAAACCGAGGAGTCGAGCCGGTGGCTTACCATGTCAAACATTTCAAAGAGTTTGGCTGAAGGCTGGTGGATGGTGCAGATTACGGTGCGCCCTCCCATGGCCAGAGATTTAAGAAGTGAGAGTACCTGGTAGCTCGACAAACTATCCAAACCGCTGATAAAAACAAATCACATTTTAGGAGATGCACAAACAATAAGTAATCATGTTGACGGCTATAATTTGATTTTTAAGCTGCGGTATTGAAATGGTTGAAAGTTTTCTTTTATTTCTGGAGATTCAAAATCCTTTATAAAGTTATATTGTTTATGCATAATTGTTTTTAACCACAAATATGCCATTTGTGCGCTTGTGTATGAATTTGGGAAGCCTTAATCTTGCTGAATGCTTTTTACATCATCGTTTTTCCCCCTCTTTTTTTATGTACAATCATTGTCAAAGCGAAATGTGCGATTGTAGATGCAACCGAAACGTTTGTTAATGCCTCAAAGATTAACAAAGCCGTAAGGTATGTTTCTATTAGAATTATCAATCAATATGAGCTGGAGGTATGTTTAACGGACAAATATAATTACGTAATCACACACGACCAACCTGGTGGGCTCATCGAAAAACATGACTGGAGGGTTATTCACCAACTCGAGTGCTATCGCCAGTCGTTTCCTCTGACCGCCGGAAAGGTTCAAAGTCCGGGTTTTCCTGCACGGCATCAGACCCAGGGTTCCAAGTATCTCCGTTACAATTTCCTGTTTCCTCTCCCAGCTAGTTTTGCGCTCCAGTTTTAGGTTTGCCGCCACCTTCATTGAATAAAGAGTTGTGTGTAGAGATAAACAAAGCTGATGTATTAAACACAAACTCTTTGAACTGGTATTTTGCCGACCTTATGCGCATCAGGCGCTGATGAAATGTAACACAAACAAGATCACTTTTGTTGTGATTATTTTTCAATTGAGTTATTCTTCGTCTTCTATATAGTTTGTATTGATGTATTTTGATGTTGGTGTGTTTTGAGGAATTAAAAACATTACCCATTGCATGTTGTTACAAATGTCCATATATGAACATGATATTCACGAGAAAATAGGTATGACGTTTTATTAGTCTTGGTATATCGTTGACAAAATCTCGATATGAAATTCGTTACGTGAATACTTCTTGTTCCAATCTCGCAAGTTCGGTGATAAGTTGTAACTTAGATCTGTGTTCAAAGTTTTGTGAGCGGAATGTTTTATCAATAATGGAATCTTCTGGCTCAAATGCCAAGGCGCTTTGGACTTTAACTAAAAATATCTTACCATCATCGATTCCATCACTGTGAGGTGGGGTAGCAGTCGATCGTCTTGCATAATGTAACACGATTGCTTGCGAAAGGACCGAGAATCGCGTGCTTTTCCGTTAACGAATATATCGCCTTTCATTCCTCTTTCTCTACAATAACAGATGAAAACGTTCAAATGAATCAGCTTTTGTTTCCTGCTAATCTAATAATACGTCGATGAGGTCTTTTAATTGACGCTAGTCTGTGTCCGAAAATTCGATAAGCCATTTTCCGCAAGGTTAGGCAGTCGCGCCCTCCGCATGAACCAGCAAGCAAATTTAATTTCCATATTGGATTGGGAAACGTTGTCGTGTATGGACGAACACAACATGGGCCAAGTTCCTTTGTTAGAATGTCTGCTTCCGTAAAGATCGAAGTCCGAAGGGCATTTAATTAAATGCAACACGTATTGGTTGCAATGAAGGCGATTGATTGCTCTTATGCAGCGTTTTAATTTACCTGTATCCAGCAAGCAAATTCATAAGCGAACTTTTTCCGGCACCGGATGGCCCCAAGATAGCCACAAGTTGGCACGAGGAGAAATGGCCCTCTAAGCATTTCAAAATGCACTTATAACCTGCAACAAAACAAAATCATCACATACTGATCATTAGGTTTGCAGGCTTGGCAGCCCAGGCATTGCAGCCTAGCTGGATCAGCCACTTTTTCCTGACAAGTCGGAGCAAGATTTGAAAAATCAAGCTCCCGGTGAGGTTTGAACTCACGACCCTGGGCTAACCAGGCCCAACGCTCCATCAACTAAGCTATGCCAATCATGCCATTGCATGAAATATTACTGCGTCATCAGATACTGTTTATATTCGCAGAAGAACTCCTGAAGCTGTTTATTTCATGTTTATTAAACTCCCACAAAAACATCGACATTTCCCTCTGGGGTTACTCGCGGTTATGAACGACAGTAACCTTTCGCGCAAAGGAGAATGTCTGCAACACAAGTGGGAATGGAAGCGGCTTTGGCCTTTTGTAATACGGGAAGGCGCAATGTATATTTCATGACCTGTCGTCGACGGGCGGACTGAAATAACTTCAGGAGATTGCGACGCCTTGGGCATGTTTAAAAGCACATGAATACGCCATATTACATTGCTGCGATACGGGCTATGGTGCATCTTCTGTTTTTATTGCTTGTCATGCAAAGCAATGGCCCAAAGAGTAAATTTACAGCAGCAGTATGCAACGTCTTCAAGAAGTCGTGCTGCGTGTTCCCACGTAAACACGACAATGTCAATGCGTGTCGACGCACGAAAGCAGTCAATCCAAACTCATTTCCCGACTGCTCAGCTTGCTTCGGGGTTACTCCGTGTCATTGCACCGTGGTTACCTCGGGACCGAACAGATTATGCTTGTAAGCTTCCCACAAAACCACAATTTGCGCGGAAAGATTTAGGAAAAACAACTAACCATCTGCAAGGTTTTTCACATGTATACATAGTATTATAACTTTAAATGGACTCGGGGATCTATAGCAAAACACACTGCAAAAACAGCTGGACTTTTGCGTGCTGCGTATAAAGATTACCATTCGTAAAAAAATCGATAGGTTTTAGATTAGATGGTCGATGGTCTTTGGAATAATGTCAGTGTTGGGGCAATTTATGATAGCAAAAGTAATTTTATTTGGTCCTAATCAATATCCCACGCGCATGGTAAAAATAACTCAAATTTGAAAACTAATAGCATGTTAACCCTAGTTGTCATGTTCAAAAGGCGGTATCCAAAAATCGTCAAGGCCTGTTACACCTTCAAAGTCAAATGGGCATAACATATCCTTTATTAAAATCTGTAGTGCTTTATTTAATCGCTTGGTTCTCTTTATGAATGATTACATTGCCGATACAAAGAAACGATTTTGGATACAACGCATACCTTTGTTTTTGAATATCGATCCTTCCCGCACCGAATAACTAAGATTGGAAAACCTGATCTCCACTGGATTCCGCCGAGGCAAGTGACCAAACTTTTGCGCGTCTGTTAGTTGGTTGTTCACCTGTGCCAGGTAAAATACGTTACGTCGTACATTGTGGATTCATTCCAAAGTTATTAGGTACCGCCATCAAAGTTCATGGCCATCTCTGATTGGCAAGTACGTTTTTGGTTATTTCGTACCGTGATCAAGAAAGATAAACGAGAAATGACCTATATTGTGATTAATAGCCCGAATACAAGCTGAAGCTTTATTCACCAGAAAACGTGTACCGTGGTTGTACTCACACATCAAAATAACAACAAGAGGCCCATCTCAAAGGTTTTGTTCGCTGCAAACCACTAAACCACTTCCTCAAAAGGACGCACAACCTTCGCGGGGGCAAGCGTCGGTTTATAATCAATTGCTTCACCTTTTTGATCAGCGCTGGTGTCTGGTGTTGATGCAGAAGCGGAGAATTGCAATCTTCGCTCTTTCCGCCTTTCGTCTTCAAATCCGAAGCGCACGCACCCGGGATGTTGTTGGTCGTCATGGAAACCGACATGGAGGCGGCGGTTGGGTCGGCCGCGGAGTTGGAGGGGTTCATGTCGCGGGCTATCGGAAGTGTTTGAGAATCGATTTATTGCCCTGCCGAGTGGCTGAACCTTAACTACAGCTGCGAGAAAGTTCTTACATTAAATGTTGGTACTACTGTACAACTGCAAGTTTTAAACACTTTTCAGAAGTTTCAGAAGGTACAAAATTAAAATTTCCTCACAAACAGTGGGCCCGAAAGACCCACACATTGAAAGTACTTGCTGGTCTGACACAAAGCGCTTTGATAATAGTAATAGAGGACAAACAAGTTTATGCCCTGATTCAAACTAGTTGCAAACTGCAATTCTTCAGTCTGATTGTCTATCTCTGGTTAGTGCAACCTGCTTCACAGGTAAAAAGTTTATCCATTCCGTGCCGGCTGACGCAACCGATCAATCAACATAATATGTGTCAAATTTTATCAACAATACTCTGATGCAATATCAGTTTACTTGTCATGCGGTTGACGTAGCATATCGTTTGTGCTCAAGCATATTTGTTTCAAAAGCGTTTTGGCAAGGACCACAATAATGCCAATGCATATTGCAGCATGCACATTCGACCACTTGGCTCCTGTTCACACTGACATGGAAAACATAATAAAATCACATGAAACCTCCACAGTCCTGTACTCAATCAATGACCCTTAAATTAAATTTCATTAACCAGCCGCTGTAAACAATAATACAAGTAATCGGTCGAGGTACTCGCACGGTTTCTCTTTCTTTCAAGCAGGGACAATTGACTAGACGCCATGCCTAAATAACAATATATCAATTATTCATTGGTGTCTATTGAACCGGTGAATCTTGTATATAGCAGTAGGCTGTTTGTCATCACATAGTTCTCTTATGACCTAAAATGGCTGTCATTATGTGATAATAACAGCAAAAAACTCATACAATTTCCTTGTCTCAAAGCAAGTCTTTTACCCGCTTTCTGGTTTATTCCGGTTCATGACCGAGTACATTCATTCTTGCTGTTTGCAAGAGGTTATTCTCCCAGCTGTTTTGCTTGAGGAATGAAACACAATTGGCACTGTTTCGACACAGCAAGCCGACTTTCCCTCTCCCATTGAAGGCTACACCTCGAATTCCGTCTGCTCTCAACTGCACAAGAGCAATCAATATACATCGCGCCCGTCGGTAAGCCCTTGCTCTGTGCGATTTCACAGCAATCGGGAATGACAAAGGGAAATGCCAATATGTCGCAACATATGCCATGAAGATTCTATGAGCGTCCTGCAAGAACGCATTGCATGTATGGTACACCTTGATAAAAACGTACGCAGATGCCTGCACTTCAAAGGCAGGCATAGGTCAGCTTAATACCAATGCTGACCTCCATTGTTTTATGCTGTCGTCTTACATAACATTCACGCCACATTTCGTCAGAAGATTGTTTCATTGTTTCACGTTAAAACCATCTCTCAGCAAACGCTCAGCATAAACTTGCACGACTGCTGTTTGACCAATAGTGCCGTCGACAAACGACAACTGGCATTCTTCGCGCCTGACATGACAGCGAAAAAGGTCTGAACGCTCAGGTTTTACAAACACGCGTAAGAAAATGCATGATCATCATTTGTGCCAAAAACGTGCAATATTTGATATTTCAACTAAGTCTTCGAAAATTTTTTTCGAAAACTACGGAAGCGCACAACATTTTTTTGACATTATGGATTCAATTAATTAAATTTTGGAGTTAAATATTCGGAAGTAAACTTCACAAAATAAAATCCTTGGACTTTGACCTCGGAATAGGCAGCACTCATAATTACTAAAAGCGGTGTCAAACAGAAAACGAAATGACTCACTTCTGTCACGACTTATGAGCATGCTCCAAGGCAACTTTAAAAGTCGCCCAAAACTTAAAATAGGAAATATTGTATTAAACTGTTCATAGGGACTGGGCAAGATTTTGTCTGTTGTCCTATCAGCTGGAGTAAATTACTCATGACTTACTGCGTGTTTGCCAAAGAAAGTTTTTTTTCTATTTTGGCGTTGTTGTATTCTCCCAAATCCAAAAATAAAAAAAAAACTTTCCGGAAATGAGGTTACTCACGGTCAGACACAGCGGTTACTTTCGGTCATATCAAAAACGGAACGGACAACACACTGGACCAAACAATGCCTAAGTAGTTTTTTTTTTTTTGTCTAAATGACGAGCTTTCGCAAGATCCTGTCACTTCATACGGTGCAAATAATTCCAACACCATGCAATGCGGAAATATTAAAAAACAAGTTTTTTCCTGTAAATTTGTCCCCTTTTTGCAACAAAAGGGTTGTCAAGTTTAATCTATCTTTAAAATCCAAACCATCAATGTAGCCGTGCTTAAGCATTGGTGGACCACGCAATTTTACCCTCTGGGCCACACAAAACAAGACGAAGGTTCTAGAAATTTTTTTTGACCACACCGGGACGTGCTGCCAATTACACAGATTTAAATCTTTATCGCTACCTAGCGGCAGCACATCGAAACGTTAAAAAGTTTCTGTGTAAATGTTCGCACAATTTCAGCGACCTTGTATTTAAGGAATATACCAGCATGCAATACAGCAATACATACGACAAAGCCTTGCGGAATCGTAAAAAGTCACTTGAATAAATAAGACACAAAGCATCATAAAACGTAGCAAAAAAACCTTTTACACTTATGAAAGCATTTTACTGAACTACTCCCACAAAACACACAACGATTCAATTTGTAATGCAGGGTTTATAATGGGATTGACTGAACTGAAAGATGTTCCGTTATTGTCAAATGTCGGTACACGACAAGTTGCACCCAGGTGAAGAAATGAATGGGAAGAAATATAAGTTGTTGTTGCTTGTAGCTAAATTGTTGTTAAAAATCGTGTTTGTTACGAAACAAATAGTTTTTGCATAGTTTTTTTCGATGTTTTTTAAACAACCTGCGTTTAACGTCTTAAAGTTTTCGTGCGATACTACGCCCCGCCGGAAAATATGTAAACAGGGTTTGCTTCCAAAATAATTTCTTTATGACCATAAGTCCACTGCCCAGGAGCTCTCTTTACCAAAAAACAAAGCAAAATTGGAACGAATGAGGTGTTTGTTACCGTCTAAAAGGCTAAGGTTTGACGTTGGCGTTTAAAGAATTGGAAACTCTACGTAGTTGCACAACAATGAACAACAAACATAAGTAAAATGAAGTTTTAAAATGAAAAACATCAAATGCATCACTACTACTCGGCATAAAAACATTTGGCACCACGTCCACGTATAAAATATCTCTAAAATACATCCCTTGGCTAAACGTGTGGTTACCTACATACAAGCGTGGATGTGTAGAATGCATAAAATCGCCCGGAGGCAAGGCCTACTGTTGTGTGAAACATTTTACAGGCTATAAATATACCGTACGTGTGCAGCTGACAACGCCAAGATATAGCTTGCCCCGTTAACAGTTTGTAAAAATGTCTTTTGTGTATGACAAATGGTACTAAAAATGCCACAAAAATCAACTTTACGAATATTCGGAATTAGCCAATATAGCAAAAATAAACCATAGCTAAACGTACCGTTTGTTATAATTTTCCAAATTACTTCTTCATGTAAGGAACAAAAAATTGCGCCTGTCATTATTATGACAACCGTTAGGGTTGACGAGGAGGTTTCACATTTAACGTTCTTCCTCGTTGAGATGAAACGTTGCGCCCAGTGTCCAGCTCGTCTCCTTACCGTTGATCGTCTTACGCGAAATAAGTCGAGTGTCGCTTTCGAATTGAAAACCGACCTCAAGAAAGGACGAAAGAATGGACAGGTCCATGCAAAAGAACGGGTTATTTGTGTCGAAACTCTGATCAGAGCAAGCCTTTTTCGCAGCATTTACGAAATCCTGGACGGTCATTTCGCCGCCATTTTCAGGGTGTATGAGTTCCGCTTGGACTGCCCGGTCAAAGAAGTAGGAAAATACGTAAAACGTTTGATGTTTAATTTCTCCCGGATGGTGAATTTTGCCAGACACCGCTTTGTCCGTAACAGCTCTGCAGAGTTCATACCTCGTATTGTCGATGCCAGTAGCTCCCTCAATAGAATATCTGCATCAATAACAAACAAACAATAAGACTGGTCCCTTCCCACTATTTAAATCTATAACTCTTGAATAATGTGCAATAATGCGTAACACATCTGTTATCTGCATCTCAGAGTGTTGTATGCAGTAATGCTGCATAAACATGTATCAATCAGCTGGGAAAACAGGGACATTAAACAATCACAATTGCAACTGACATATGTTTCTTGCATAACAAAATCATCATAGGAGCACTAGCTTGTTTACAAATGGTCTTAATATTTTTTAAGACAATTGTTCTGAAAGTGATGCAAAAAATGTTATCCTGTGAGCTTTGCGCAACTTACTTTGTCGGCCCATTTTCCCATTCTCCTCTGTAGTTTTCAGGCATGCAGGCTGTTTTTGCAGACACCATGTTCTGTGGATCTGGACCACCCATGCTAGCCTCCCTGGCAGACATTAGGCCGAAGCCCAAATAGCTGTGAGTGTAGAGGCTCATCTTAGATTTAAACACAGTAACATTGCTGAAAAAACGCGATGGAGTTTTACGAACTGTTTCCATTTCGTGTGGTGCAAAAGTGATTTGCATGGAGCCACCTGCAAATATATAGATATACAAATTTTCCCAAATAATTATTTCATTGACTTGTCAGAGAATATTTGAAATACAGTAGTGCAGCAGTTTAACTGTACTGAGCGCCAAAAATGATTTAAAGTCAAATTATTTAGCACAAAAACCTCCCAAGCGCATGGACAATGAGCATAAGAATAAAATGGCAACAGCTATGAAATGACTTTATAAAAAACTATAAAATCATAACTGCTATTCAGATAAAGGTAAATTCCCAAGGGGAATCACCATCATGTTCTGCCCTAGTACCACAGCCTGAATTTGCCTTCACAACAAAATTTGCTACTTAACATTTTAAAGATACATTTACACATAATATATATTATACCTCCAAGGTCTATACATCCTACAGTGAACTGATTTTCGACTCCTCCACCCAATCTATTCAGCAAAAAGTTCACGCTTATCCATCCATAAATTCCTTCATCAGACCCATCCATGACAGACACTGGATGCTTTGCAAGAACAAACGGATAACGATTGAAGAGTTGTTTAACTTCTTCCAATATAGCTTCTGCCTGTTCGGTTGGGAGCAACCTTAAGCCAGCAGTGGCTTTTAATGACAGCGGTGTGCTGCTCCATCTAATAGGATGAAAATATTAATTTAGATAAAAATAAACTACAAACAAAACAAAGTATATATGTGGTTAGTATATATATACATGTACCTAAACAAGCTATATAAGAGAAAAAGTCTTAGGTTTTCTCTTATAATTTGTAAAAAATCGGATATCAGGTGTTGCCCATAAGACTGTGGGAAGATTTAATATTTAAGAGTTCTATCTGTACCCAAACACAGAATAAATGTTTACATTACATTCTCAACAGTATATACTTACTGGGCTTGTGGAACTCTTCTCTTGGCAATATCAAGCAATGATTTAATGCTTTCTGCTCCTTTTTTTGGATTGTCGGCATATGATGATAGGCCTGGTTTTATCTTTAATACCAACATATTTGATCAGACTCTTATATATGCAAAACACAGAAAACTGCAAAACGTGGCTCACCTGTTCAAATAGTTCATCAACCAGCTCTGGGGCAGCTGAACCATCTTTATGTTTAAACTCATAAACATGAACTCTTGATCCAGTGCTACCAGCATCGACCATTATTCCATAAAATTGCTTCTGCATTGTTTTAATCTTATCATCAGCAACAGTTTGGTGGAAATAATGAGAATCAAGATTGTCTATTCGTGGTTCTTGTGTGATAGATGCAAGGTACAGTTTCACCATGCAAACTATTAGTAGAAGAGAGGCCAGTAAACAGGTCCCAGTTCGCCATCGAATGATGATACAAAATTTATTTAGTGGTCCGCTATTTGAGTAGGCTGTGGACTTGTAGCCAATCAGACTTGGAGCTGAAGATGCTTTTCTCCCCATTAGTGGTTGCTCCTGGGAATCCTAACATTTGAAAAAACACACAATGTTTCATGTAAGATGTAAGCAAGAAAAAAATTATATGACCTATCATAAACAGTTTACAATGGTAATAAAACATATATATCTTACCCCAAGGGATATTTTCATTTCTCAGTCAAAGACAGGGGCTGGCTAAACAACAGACAAACTATCTTGTCCACAATTAACCATTGGTTTTGGGTGCAAAAACAACAAATTTAAAATTAGGTTGTGATCTAAAAAAGATTTACAAGGAAACGTACGATCATTACGATGCCACAAGAAAAAAATCATTACAGTAGTAGATTCTTCTTGAGTCCCCGGATACTACCAGGCTTTTCCTCAAACAACTCGCGTACGTTTACAATAAGTGGAGTGATGCAGAAGCAAACACAAGTGACAAACAAACACAACACAACAACTCACAGAAAAAAAAATATGTACACGCAACTGGATGAGCGGAAGCTGCACGTGATGGGAAAATAAACATAAAAATAATACATTTTTATATGTTTGGACGTTCTGTTCGTTTTATGACTTTCTAGTAGTATAGTACATGTAGCTAGTTTTGCATAAAGTAAAATCAAAATTCACCCCAGAGCTACTGGTTCACATGATTATGAGGCGATAGCACGATTACGAAAAAATATTATTGACTAAATACGTGTGGCCTTTATGCAATAAGAAAAGTTAATGGTCTGGATGTAAAACAAGCAACATCTCAAATAATCGAATCGTCATCATTTTTTATTTTTATGCGAAAAATATAAGATATTGAGTTAAGAAATCTTATGTTACGACCTCTAAATGCGATTGATCGCAAGAGGAATGATGTGTTAAGGTTTGACAACAGTCAGCTTTAGCTCAATGGTATATTCCGCGTTGCAATACATGTTCAAGCTTTGCGTTTCTTTGTCAATTAAATATTCAGGTCGTAGATGGCTATAATGCCAGGTAGATACTTTAACCACCTCACGAACGGGCGAAAAGAGATTTCCTTAGTTTATAGTATGTTATGACTCATTGGTCTTGTGAGATAGTTGGTTTATATTTAGCGAAAACTGACAAAAAATATTTTTTGACAAATTTTTATTCATGACAAAGGCACATCAGCAAGGACAGCGCTTAATATTTCTGAAATTGTTTACAGTTTGTCGTTTGGAAGTTGATATGAAGAGGAAGGTTGATACATCGAGCTCGTTGAAAGCACTGGAAACAAAATACAAGTTGCGTGTTTGCTTAGAGTTTTATTATAAACCTGGACTCACTAAGATGTAAAGGAGGAGGTGGAAATGATTCCGTACGTGTCGGGTTCGGCAAAATAGTTGCTACTAGAAAAAAAGTGGATTTGATTATTTGATTGGTGTATATATATATATATATATGTATATACCCAAATTCATCTCAGTTGCGCCTGACTTGATAACCCTTTTAGTTTTATCGGTGCCCATACCACTTTATGTTTCAAGTTTATTGTTCATGTGCGTAGTAAATTAGTTTGCGAAACAAAACTGATTTATCTATAGTTGCAATATTACTTTACTGCATCTTAGCCCATTGGACTATAGCAACAGTGAAGAAGCAACATTTTTAGCTATTTTTTTGCCCTTATGCAGTTCTTTACTTATACCATTTTCTGCATATTCATATTCAGCGCCCTCCGGGGTGCGTTCTTCTTCAACATTCTGTCTGACTGCAAAAAAATAAAAATAGAACAAAATTGTTACATTCGCAGAAAGTGTTTTCCATTTACTTCGAAATGAGGCGCTCTCGTAGATGTGGTGGCTACCGCGACGTTTCTTACATCTATGAAGAAAATAATAGGAAGAAATTGTTTGTCTTTCAGATTTGTCCCAAACTAACCTTTTGTATATAAAATATGCCAACACCTGAAAAATTACAAGGGTAGCCAACATTCCCACCCCAATTCCTATCACAGCACCAGTTCCGTAAATCAAATCATTAACGCCTACAAATCCTGTAAGAATAATACGAAAAATATGGAAAAATTTCCCATTAAAAAAACGAATCACACGTATGTACTTTTGTTTATCCACGTTAGATTTTGAAGATACTTAAAGCGTCATTATCAAATCAAGTTTCATACCAAATATAGAATGCTTATTTCCGTCGTCATGTTTGGATGGCAAGCATTGTATCCATGTGTACACAATCCCGGTAGTCTGTCTTTCCATATATGTGGATATTTTTGGCGGCCAGGTCATCGCCTTTGCCAGATGAGCTGTGTTGCACAGCTTGGATTTGGCGATGTCGGTTTGGCATTGGTCCTTTCCTAGAGCACGAACGTATTGTCCACACCACATGTTGCTGGGTTTGTAATCACCATCTTTTGTGAAAAGCTTCGTGCCTATAAACGAAATCGGTAAAATGTTTAAACTCAACTCCTTAACACATAGGTCTTTTTGTAAATGACTTGAATATAACAAACAGTCAGAGAAAAAGAGGCGGAGTCAACCTGGGCTATTGGTGGGGGAAAAATAATTTGTAGGGTGAATGGAGAAAAATATTTTGGTTTGCGTTAACGCCCCTCGAACCAGAACGACTAGACATACTTAATACTTTTTAGTAAAATTTCGGGCATAAATCGGACATATCGATAAACCCGAACTAACAAATCTTTAACTAATGTATTTGAGATGACCCTTACCGGGCTACGCCAATGCTGTGAAGAAGTAATATAACCAAGAGTATGAAATTTATTGGCAATACTCTAGTTTGGTCTGTTCGTTTTGTTTCAAAGTAAAGCTATCACAAAGTTTTAAAATGCATGTCATTTACCATCGGGCATGGTAATACTTCTTTTATAGTAATCATGACGAACATCAGAATTCCGGCGATGACGAACAACTTTTACAGCGAACACAGCGTCTGTAATTTCGACCGGAGGCTTGAAAATCCATTCACAATTTCCGCTGTTTTGATTGTTTTCCAATGTTTCTCTATCGGCAGTTGGATAAACGTAACCAAAGGTGTCATTGACCAGTTTGGTGGAACACGTGGTACGAGCTTTTGCCAGTTGTAAAGATTGAACTGCAAATACGAAGCTGCATAACTCTTACCACACTTAATAAAAGTCATCAAACCGATCGCCGAAATTATCTTTTCTGCGTAAAGCATTTTTTCTTTTCGTTTTCGAGGCAAATTTAGTTTATCTTTAAATTTCGTTGCGAAAACGTCAACAGTATTTCCATTATTTAAAATGTAGATCGTAAAATAAGTTTCTTGAAATAATACTCATTCTCAAATGTCCACCCTTACCTACAAAAATCACAGCAATCAGATGTAACATTCCTTCAAGTGAAGAGTATCCAATAAAATTACTTCTACGAGCGACGATATTGGCAGTTTACTAATGTATAGACAGCGTGTTATAATAGTAAGAAAAGCCTGAGATGAGTAATGGCTCAACACCAGCTCTACACGTCACATGCGATAAAAGGTGCCAGTTATGTAAATAAGAGGTCTCAAAATTTATGACCAACATCATCTCCCATTTAATGAAACTATTTTACATCATAAATAATAAAGTAGGCATATGGATTAGGCTTTGCATTTACAAAAACCAGGTATTTATTTCTTTTTTTCACGTTAACATTCCTTCTGTGTACATTATTTTGGTGCACTTCATTTCAGTACGCACTAAGTTAAAAAACATAAGCCCGAAAAGATTCAGCACTGAAGAAACAAACCGTGGTTGTACGTTTAAAGATTTTCCTCTTTTCTCAGAACGCACCATGGAGGAACGACACGATGTTTACTATTTGCGGTTTACCAAGAAAGGTGGGTGGCGAGCCATCGGAAATTATTTTTTTCTTCGCTTTTCTTGTTCCGTAAAATATTTGCCAACTTGCATTTGTTTTTCGTTTACCTAGCAGTGCAAGCAACGTTGGTATAGAAGCGCTATATGATGCAGCATCTTTTATTACTTTGCGTTTTTCTTGGTAAGCATAAGTTTAAAGTACTATTTTAAAATTTAACTTGTTTTATGGTGCTTTTTATGAGAAATTTTGTTGATGACGAAGAAATGTTAAAAAAAAGAGTTTGTAAAGTCAAACTCGAGTTTACAGATCACAATGTTTATTCTGGCTAAAATACTGTTTATTATTTTGTCCGCACCGTCAGAGTCATAAGAGTATTATACATTTCAGGCATCATTAACTCTGGAGAAAGTCGTTGCGGGGTGGTGGACTTTCATTCCAACATCTTTCAAGAAAGTTACGCCTCTCAACCCGGGGTGAATGAAACGTGTCTTTGGAGAGTCCACCCACCTAACAGCAGCCATAACTGGATCATGTATGCTTTTGTGAGAGTAAAACACAACGTTCAACCTCGAACGACTGTATTTCTCCCAGATGGTGAGTGGTTACTTATGCAGCAGTGTTTGTGGTGTATGAGTAGCAACAAATACTTGACTAAATGTCCGGAAAGTAGTTTGATACTTGGTTGAATGTGACGTCATGGGAAAGCAAAAGAGCGTAAAAGGCCCCTCTTTAATATCATCCTGATAGGATACCGAGGATCTTTACCGATTTTAATTACTTTTATAGTAAGCATCAAATTTGTGACAAATATAAAGATTGTAATAAGTCGTAGGTTAAATGGTGAGGAAACTATAAAAATACGCGAACAAATACCGTAAAATCTTTTTAAACTATACGAGTTTGTTATTCAGCCGTTTTTCACATGTTCGTTGTTTCAATTGCTCAAGAATAACCTTGGACTAGTTGGGGTCTGAATTTAAAGATATTAAACTAACTGTGTATATTGCAGACACAACATTTATCGGACCCAATACTACACTGTCGAACAATGCCCCGTGTTTCTCGTTCGTGAAAAAACCCAGCCACGGAAAAACTAGTTGTCCCGCAAGTTCAAGGAACAAGAAAATGTGCCGAGAGCCGTCCAGAGAAAGTAAACTTTGGCCTCCGCAGTTGGAAATTCGTACCGCAATCGGCTCGAGGTCAAGTTCCCAAGTCTCCTTCTCAGTTACCTTCATTTTTATTCCATGCGACAATCCAGTGACACACCGAGGTAATATTGATTGCCAAAAGCATGAGGCCATGCTACTGAATTTAAAGTACGAGTGTACTCATCCTGGGGTAGTCAGGGTCACTAAAATGAAGTCAATCCACGCCTGGGTACTGCACCTTGGTTGAACCTTTACCAACCCGGAAGTTTCACGTCACAAACTCGAGAAAAAAGGGTTTGTAGAAAAATGCGTGGTGACTGGACGCCTAATAGTGTTGTCATCTCACGCCACTATTATAACTGACTCACAACATCCTTGAAATTTAATTTTGTGCATTCCTATTAATGTCAGCATAAAAACAACAAAATCATGGACTTTTTTACATATTTACATGAAATTCGTTGCTTCGTGGCATCTTTTATTGACTAAAACTTTATATTAATTTATTCAAGCTTCAACTGAAGACAAAGCCGTTGAAGTACAAGCATGCAACAGTGCTTTATTTGCTGCAGCATCGTTGGGAACTGCTGTTCTTTTGCTTCTATTGGAGGCAGCCGGTGTGCTGATATATATCCGCTTTAGGTAGGTGTGCCATGTCTGTTGCATGTTTACTTTAACGCTATAAACGCATGTTATTGCATTGCCTGCGCAGAAACTACGGAACTATCAAAAAGCAACGGACGAGGCGACCGTTCAAAAGAAGTGGTAGGCTGTCATATTTATAAGTTGCAAGGAATGCGTTAATGTACAGGGGATTAAGGATGTTTTTTTTTTGCCAACAACATGTTTTTGTTTAAATCGCTCAGAAAATGGAATCGGGTACTTTGCCTTTAATGGTCGTTGAAAGAACCCGCTAAAAACTTGCTACAGAATTACGATTTTTTCCTGATGTGATTATGTAATGCTTTAAAACATGCCGCGTTCAGCTTTAATATCCCTTCATCAACGCCACTTTGCAGATCATGCTGCGATTCGAGTAGTGTCGCACCCAATGCCGATTTCGAGAACTTCCAGCGTTCACACATACGCCGAACCCGAAGGTGGGAATTTAATGAAATGTTAAAATACTCGATTTCCGAGGGTACCAGTTTGCTATGTTATGTATTTAGACGGAGGCGAGCACAAGTACTTGGATCCTCTGCCGCCTGACGTGCTTCATCCTTACGCTACTTTGTCCAAGCCTGAAACCGGTGAGTTGATTTACATCTAACTTTACTAATAATATTTTAAAAAATTTTGCAGCATGGCAAGTTTTCACAGGCACTGCAAAAATGTATGAATGTAAAGTGTGTAGCAATGCGTAAAGAAGTGGCAGCATTACAAAATATTTCGCAAAGACATTTACTATCCACATGTCAGGGGACTTACAGCAAATGATATGTGTTCCGAGTTCACGCCGCTTTGTCCAGTTTGGCTGCCGTCCCAGTTTTGGACCTATAATGATTTTGATACAATATACCTTAAATCAAAGTAAAAACCTGCGCGGGAGAGTGATCCTAAGTCCTTGTCATGCAATAGCATGACACGTTTTCTGACTTGTCACGCCGATGCATGAAACAATTATTACCAGCAGGCCTTGTCTGTTCAGGTGCTCAAAAGTACCAAAATGTCACTGATGACAAAGACGCGGAAACTCCAGAATCGAGTGGATCATCACGTGATGTGGCGGAGTATCTGCATTGCGTCCCGGCCAAGACTAATGGGGAAATGCCGTCACGTCGCCAAACCGAAGCAGCAAATGGAATCACGCCTCTGCGAAAATTTGAAGCCGCCAATGAGCGCATGCCTCGACGTCAAACCGCTGCAGCAAACAGTGGCGTGCAACGTCCATAAGCAACAAGCAAACGAAACTCCTTTGAAGCAAGGCGTTTCTTTTTTACGCACAGTCTTTGTATATCTCTCGAGCCATTATAAGCTTCGGTTCATTTACATCCACTACAATTTCTCATTTGTGATTTTAATGAATCGCAATATAGGCCCGGAAATTTGCAAATTTATGTAAAATATACACTTGACCAATATCTTGCGTTTAAGCGCCTGTCGCATTCCCTCACATCGCAGTGCGACTGGCTGCGGTTCTGCGACAGATGGTGATTCTCCGTGAAAAAATCACCTTCACAAAAGGCTAATCGATAACCCATGGTTTTGTCCGTACCTATTCCATTTTATTTCTTGTGTGCATTGTTTATTCGCGTGGTTGTATTGCTGGTAAAATGCGAAAGTAAAATTTCTCAGTTGTAAATTCAGTGCCTGATTCAGCTATACATACAAGCTAGAGATGTGTATAGTTTCAGGATGAGCTTAGTCGCAAGTAGGCGGTTGACGTTATATTTACAGTATAGTTTCCTGCACACAGAATTGTTGGCTCTGTTTTCTTTTGCATTGGCCTCTTGTAAGTAAAATGTGACTCACAGTTACTATTTCAAAGCTCTTATCGTGCAGCTGGTAATCCAGGGCAGGGCACGTTTCACAAAAAGACTGTACAGCGTCTAATGGTTTCTACTTGATTTTTTGTACTTCATACTAACTATTTGTACGCATCTGGGAACACAATGGAAAAAACAGCTAGAACAGCAGCAAGCATCGCTACGACATACACAAAATGCTTGATAGTATTACTTGCAGGTAAGTGTTTGAGTTTTTCCACTTGTGATATAGCTGTAAATGTACTGTTTGCAGGAATGTCGGGAATGGCGAATGGGTATTGCCAGAAACGTTCTTTTTCAAACACATCTGGGGTGTTGTTTCATGCACAAGGCTACACTGGCTTGATATGTGAATGGGAATTTAACCCTGTGATACCAGGAAACCAAACAAACCTTCTGATGTTGTTTGAAGTTATTGACTCCGACACAGTGGGGGCATTATTTCAAACCTACTCCTATTTTCTCCCAGACAAACCAGGTGGGTAAATTTACCATTGTTAATTTCCAATTCCATCGTCAGACACTTGTCATAGAAATTACCCAAAACATTAGACGAAGAACAATCAATTGGAACGAAATCATGGTGTTGCCTCTACATGAAACCGGGCTCCAAGCAAGCCAACTGCTCGACCGCCAAATTTCGAGAATTATGTGATGCACCCATAGCCGAGTCAACTGATTGGCCACCAAAACTTAAAACCAACTTTGTAAAGTTTTCTGCTGTGATGTCGTACGAGTTCTACAACTGCGATAGCTCAGTCCAGTTTACACAAGTTGTTCCAAACGAAGGTTAGTTCTGATTACCTAAAAAGTTCTTTAATTGTTTACTTGTAATAACCTGCAACGTTACGCTAACTACCACGGTTTGCATTTAAGTGGTCATACAAAGAAATGTGTCAATGTCAAACGTGTTCAACACGACCGTCCCGGCTCCGGTGAATACGACATTAAACTCTGCAAGTGAGCAATCATCCACAATGGGCCAACATTCTGTTGGAGGTGAGAAGACAATACGTTGTTGGGCGAGTGGGCGAACGTAAACGTTCGTTTACTCGAGGGGTAGGCAACTTTAGGAAATGGAAACTTTTCATTAACACGCAATCGATTCATAGGCGATGCAAATATTTATTCATAGAGTCGAACTTCTATAGGGAATTCCCCTGTATTTTGGCAATGCGTGATTATTAATTTGGTCGAGTTTGCGCATTGGCAGATGCTAAAAACCTCATCACGGGCAGGTTTACTTTCAAACTGTAACTAAAACTGACAAGTGTTGCTGTGTTTTCACCTATAAACGTTAACGCTCGCAGAGATTCCTATATTACGCAGACTTGCATGTACATCAAGTAGCCTATGCAGACCTTGCGTATAGTTATGTTAAAGACACTGAAATTTTAACGTGAAGTTTCATTCAGGCGAATATCTTTGAAGGCTTTTAGTTTTCCCGTCGATTTTCGTCAAAAAAATAACGAATGAGATGATTACCTATTTCCTGAAGACAACACATAAAAAGTATTTTGTTCTGTATTCACTGTGTGTATCAGCAATTGGTTACGCCATGCCGTCGAAAAAGTTAAAAAAGTATAACAGTTATAGCGAAAAAAGCAATAATTAAATTCTTAGTTAAAATATTTAAATACTAGCGGGAAATAAAATTCCAAAAAGGTTAACAACCAATAGACTAGTCGAATGCGATCGCCACGTTGACCACGCTGCAATAGGGATTCGATTTGTAATCAGTACGGCATTACTCTCATTGTGTTTGTGGAACTTAACGAATGATCTTTTTGTCTTCGAGGTTTACTGCATCAAACAACGCTTTGTGGCATGGTACGGCGATACTTTTTATTTTATTTCTGACTTTCCGTAGGTACGAACCGTCCAACACATTCAATCACCGAGGCTTTAGTTTCCAATTCCAATCTGTCATCGTATCTGTGGGTTGCCCTGGTTCTTGGAATATTTCTTCTTGTAGCCTGCGCCATCATATTCTTCCTACTTTTAAAAATCAGGTGCGACTCTTCGCCAAATTAATACATTGGTTATAGAGTGATTGTATACAAGGAATACAAATGTTCTGTGAGCTGCAGACAGATGGCCACTGTTTCGATCCATAAGGTCTCACCAGTGCAGCTTGTTTTGTCTCTGGTAAACGATCTTGCCGACCAAACAGTCAGACCAAACTACTACTTTGTGGTGACCATACAACCACTGTCATCCGCTGGGCACCAAACTTGGTGTAACTATCCGCAAAAAACAAGACGGAAACCTCTTAACCAAGCAAAAGCAAAAGTAATATCGCCGTCAGGTCTCTTGCTACAATTAGCTACCGCTCACAGAATTCATATTATTTGCTCCACTTTGCATACAAAAGTTATTTGCGAGTTGAATTTAACCGATTCTCTCAGTTGTAAATATTAAATATTTGATTTTGAAGAGTAAAATGCTGAAATTGCATGTTCGTGCTGTTGGTTTTACGAGTCCGTCTTTTCATCCTATGTTCGTATTATGCATACAGGAAGCTGAAGAAGGTTGCAAAACTTAAACGCACCGGTGACAAATCACCGAATACCAACGTCAACCTGAGTAAGAATGGAGATCGAGAGTTGGTCGACAATGAGTTATATCACAACCACCAGCCGACCGAAAGGCAAACAGTTCATAATGAATTATACAATGCTTAAACTATACGCTATTGATTGCGGAGGCGATATGTTCAGCGGTTTGGTCGGTTTTCACGTAGATTGCTCTTTTCTGGTCAACTTAAAATTACATTTTTCCTTTTTCTGTATCTTCTGTCACTGTATTTCTTATGCTTGCTGTTTTACTGCAATATATAGTGGCATTAAGCCAAGACAAATACCCCAACTGGCTTTGGATCAAAACTCGTACATCAATTCTTTGCTATGTTATATATTTCGACGGAGATGAGAACAAGTACTTAAAGAATTTGTCGTTTACCAATGAAGTTTCGCGCATCGGCATCGGCGGCTTGGACTAATTATCGATTATTATTATGTACGTAACATCCAACTAAACGCGCGACTACGCGCTAAGCCACAGTTACTTCCTCTTAATGTTTAGAGAAGCTCACAACGTTGCCGGCACTGCAATTTGGACAAAGGTTTCACAGAAAGGTTTTAGTGGCGCTCGAATGGTTTCTTATTAAAATGCTTCTGGATTCCGAATTGTTGGCTCTGTTTTCTTTAGCATTGGCCTCTTGCAAGTGAAATGTGACTCACAGTTACTATTTCAAAGCTCTTATCGTGCAGTTGGTAATCCAGGGCAGGGCACGTTTTACAAAAAGACTGTACAGCGTCTAATGGTTTCTACTTGACTTTTTCTACTTCATTCTAACTATTTGCACGCATCTGGGGACACAATGGAAAAAACAGCTACAACAGCAGCAAGCATCGCAACAATATGCACAAAATGCTTGATAGTATTACTTGCAGGTAAGTGTTTGAGTTTTTCCACTTGTGATATAGCTGTAAATGTACTGTTTGCAGGAATGTCGGGAATGGCGAATGGGTATTGCCAGAAACATTCTTATTCAAACACATCTGGGGTGTTGTTTCATGCACAAGGCTACACTGGCTTGATATGTAAATGGGAATTTAACCCTGTGATACCAGGAAACCAAACAAACCTTCTGATGTTGTTTAAAGTGATTGAATCCGACACGGTGGGGTCATGGCCGCTTTCACACACCTACTACTATTTTCTCCCAGACAAACCAAGTGGGTAACGTAACCTAAACATTTCAGGTAAAATATTTGAAAAACGTTTGGGTCACAATAAAAACTGTCTGAATTAAACGCTGTGCTTAACGTAAAACATAAGATGCTGGTATACGGCTGAAAGATGTTGAACGTTGCGACAATCAATTTTCTTCTCCAAATTAGTTCTTTGGTCTTACAATACTTAAGTATGGAATACTTCACTGTTTAAAGGGGTGGGCTGTAATTGTGTTTATAATCTACCTCCACCCCAAATGTCCCAAAAATGAAATCGTTTGTAAACATTGTTATTTGGCAATTCCATCGTCACTAACTTGTCAAATTACATAATACAGACAAGAGAAGGTCAATTTCAACGAAATCATGGTGTGGCATGTATGTAAAGTCCGGCTCCCAGCAAGCCAACTGCTCGGCCGCGAAATTTGGAGAATTATGTGATGCACCCATAAAAGTGTCAACTGATTGGCCACCCAAACTTAAAACCAACTTTGCATTGTTTTCTGCTGTGATGTCGTACGACTTCTACAACTGCGATAGCGCAGTTCGGTTTAGACAGGTTGTTCCAAACGAAGGTTAGTTCTGATTACCTAAAAAGTTCTTTAATTGTTTACTTGTAATAACCTAGAACGTTACGCTAACTACAACGGTTTGCATTTCAGTGGTCATACAAAGAAATGTGTCAATGTCAAACGTGTTCAACACAACCGTCCCGGCTCCGGTGAATACGACATCAAACACTGCAAGTGAGAAATCAACCACAATGGGCCAAAATTCTGTTGGAGGTGAGAACACAATGCGTTGTTGGGCGAGTGGGCGAACGTAAACGTTCGTTTACTCGAGGGGTAGGCAACTTTTGGAAATGGAAACTTTTCATTAACACGCAATCGATTCATAGGCGATGCAAATATTTATTAATAGAGTCTTACATCTATAGGGAATTCCCCTGTATTTTCTTAATGCGTGATTATTACTTTGGTGGAGGTTTCAAACGCAGTTTGCGCATCGACAGATGCTAAAAACCTCATCACGGGCAGGATTGCTTTCAAGCTATAACTAAAACTGACAAGTGGTTTGCTGTGTTTTCACCTATAAACGTTAACGTTCGCAGAGATTCCTATATTACGCAGACTTGCATGTACATCAAGTATGCCGACCTTGCGTATAGTTATATGTTAAAGACACTGAAATTTTAACGTAAAGTTTCAGTCAGGCGAATACATTTAAAGGCTTTTAGTTTTCCCGTCGATTTTCGTCAAAAAAATTACGAATGAGATGATTACCTATTTCCTGAAGACAACACATAAAAAGTATTTCGTTCTGTATTTACTGAGTGTCATACACTTATCAGCAATTGGTTACGCCATGCCGTCGAAAAAGGTAAAAAAGTATAACAGTTATAGCGAAAAAATCAATAATTAAATTCTTAGTTAAAATATTTAAATACTAGCGGGAAATAAAATTCCAAAAAGGTTAACAACCAATGGACTAGTCGATCGCGATCGCCACGTTGACCACGCTGCAATAGGGATTCGATTTGTAATCAGTACGGTATTACTCTTATTGTGTTTGTGCAACTAAACGAATCTTATTCTGTATTCGAGGTTTACTACATCAAATAACGCTTTGTGGCATGTTACGGCTATACTTTTTATTTTCTTCCTGACTTTCTGTAGGTACGAACCGTCCAACACATTCAATCACCGAGGCTTCAGTTTCCAATTCCAATCTGTCATCGTATCTGTGGGTTGCCCTGGTTCTTGGAATATTTCTTCTTGTAGCCTGCGCAATCATATTCTTCCTACTTTTAAAAATCAGGTACGACTCTTCGCCAAATTAATACATCGGTTATAGAGTGATTGTATACAAGGAATACAAATGTTCTGTGAGCTGCAGACAGATGGCCACTGTTTCGATCCATAAGGTCTCACCAGTGCAGCTTGTTTTGACTCTGGTAAACGCTCTTGCCGACCAAACAGTCAGACCAAACTACTACTTTGTGGTAAACATACAACCACTGTCATCCGCTGGGAACTAGGTGTAACTATCCGCAAAAAACAAGACGGAAACCCCTTAACCAAGCAAAGGCAAAAGTAATATCGCCGTCAGGTCTCTTGTTACAATTAGCTACAGTTCACAGAATTCATATTATTTGCCCCACTTTGCTTACAAAAGTTATTTGCGAGTTGAATTTAACCAAATCTGTCAGTTGTAAATATTAAATATTTGATTTTGAAGAGTAAAATGCTGAAACGGCATGTTTTTGCTGTTGGTTTACGATTCCGTCTTTTCATCCTATGTTCGTATTATGCATACAGGAAGCTGAAGAAGGTAGCAAAACATAAACGCAGCTGGGACAAATCACCGAATACGCGTGACGTCAATCTGAGTAAGAATGGAGATCGAGAGTTGGTCGACAATGAGTTATATCACAACCACCAGCCGACCGAAAGGCAAACAGTTCATAATGAATTATACAATGCTTAAACCAGGGCAACTTAAAATTACATTTTACATTTTTCTTTACCCTCTGTCACTGTATTTCTTATGCTTGATGTTTTACTGCAATATACAATGGTACAAAGTCCAGACAAATACCCCAACTGGCTTTGGATCAAAACTCGTACATCAATTCTTTGCTATGTTATATATTTCGACGGAGATGAGAACAAGTACTTAAAGAATTTGTCGTTTACCAATGAAGTTTCGCGCATCGGCATCGGCGGCTTGGACTAATTATCGATTATTATTATGTACGTAAAATCCAACTAAACGCGCGGCTACACGCTAAGCCACAGTTACTTCCTCTTAATGTTTAGAGAAGCTCACAACGTTGCCGGCACTGCAATTTTGACAAAGGTTTCAGAGAAAGGTTTAAGTGGCGCTCGAATGGTTTCTTATTAAAATGCTTTTGGATTCTGAATTGTTGGCTCTGTTTTCTTTAGCATTGGCCTCTTGCAAGTAAAATGTGACTCACAGTTACTATTTCAAAGCTCTTATCGTGCAGTTGGTAATCCTGGGCAGGGCACGTTTTACAAAAAGACTGTACAGCGTCTAATGGTTTCTACTTGACTTTTTCTACTTCACACTAACTCTTTGCACGCATCTGGGAACACAATGGAAAAAACAGCTACAACAGCAGCAAGCATCGCTACGACATACACAAAATGCTTGATAGTATTACTTGCAGGTAAGTGTTTGAGTTTTTCCACTTGTGATATAGCTGTAAATGTACTGTTTGCAGGAATGTCGGGTATGGCGAATGGGTATTGCCAGAAACATTCTTGTTCAAACACATCTGGGGTGTTGTTTCATGCTCAAGGCTACACTGGCTTGATATGTGAATGGGAATTTAACTCTGTGATACCAGGAAACCAAACAAACCTTCTGATGTTGTTTGAAGTTATTGACTCCGACACAGTGGGGGCATTATTTCAAACCTACTCCTATTTTCTCCCAGACAAACCAGGTGGGTAAATTTACCATTGTTAATTTCCAATTCCATCGTCAGACACTTGTCATAGAAATTACCCAAAACATTAGGCAAGGAACAATCAATTGGATCGAAATCATGGTGTCGCCTCTACATGAAACCGGGCTCCAAGCAAGCCAACTGCTCGACCGCCAAATTTCGAGAATTATGTGATGCACCCATAGCCGAGTCAACTGATTGGCCACCAAAACTTAAAACCAACTTTGTAAAGTTTTCTGCTGTGATGTCGTACGATTTCTACAACTGCGATAGCGCAGTTCGGTTTAGACAGGTTGTTCCAAACGAAGGTTAGTTCTGATTACCTAAAAAGTTCTTTGATTGTTTACTTGTAATAACCTAGAACGTTACGCTAACTACAACGGTTTGCATTTCAGTGGTCATACAAAGAAATGTGTCAAAGTCAAACGTGTTCAACACAACCGTCCCGGCTCCGGTGAATACGACATCAAACACTGCAAGTGAGAAATCAACCACAATGGGCCAAAATTCTATTGGAGGTGAGAACACAATGCGTTGTTGGGCGAGTGGGCGAACGTAAACGTTCGTTTACTCGAGGGGTAGGCAACTTTTGGAAATGGAAACTTTTCATTAACACGCAATCGATTCATAGGCGATGCAAATATTTATTAATAGAGTCTTACATCTATAGGGAATTCCCCTGTATTTTCTTAATGCGTGATTATTACTTTGGTGGAGGTTTCAAACGCAGTTTGCGCATCGACAGATGCTAAAAACCTCATCACGGGCAGGATTGCTTTCAAGCTATAACTAAAACTGACAAGTGGTTTGCTGTGTTTTCACCTATAAACGTTAACGTTCGCAGAGATTCCTATATTACGCAGACTTGCATGTACATCAAGTATGCCGACCTTGCGTATAGTTATATGTTAAAGACACTGAAATTTTGACGTAAAGTGTCAGTCAGGCGAATATCTTTGTAATCTTTTGTAATCAGTACGGTATTACTCTTATTGTGTTTGTGCAACTAAACGAATGGTCTTCTGTATTCGAGGTTGACTACTTCAAATAACGCTTTATGGCATGGTGCGACGATACTTTTTATTTTCTTTCTGACTTTCCGTAGGTACGAACCGTCCAACACATTCAATCACCGAAGGTTTAGTTTCCAATTCCAATCTGTCATCGTATCTGTGGGTTGCCCTGGTTCTTGGAATATTTCTTCTTGTAGCCTGCGCCATCATATTCTTCCTACTTTTAAAAATCAGGTGCGACTCTTCGCCAAATTAATACATCGGTTATAGAGTGATTGTATACAAGGAATACAAATGTTCTGTGAGCTGCAGACAGATGGCCACTGTTTCGATCCATAAGGTCTCACCAGTGCAGCTTGTTTTGTCTCTGGTAAACGCTCTTGCCGACCAAACAGTCAGACCAAACTACCACTTTGTGGTGACCATACAACCACCGCCATCCGCTGGGCACCAAACTTGGTGTAACTATCCGCAAACAACAAGACGGAAACCTCTTAACCAAGCAAAAGCAAAAGTAATATCGCCGTCAGGTCTCTTGTTACAATTAGCTACAGCTCACAGAATTCATATTATTTGCTCCACTTTGCTTACAAAAGTTATTTGCGAGTTGAATTTAACCAAATCTGTCAGTTGTAAATATTAAATATTTGATTTTGAAGAGTAAAATGCTGAAACGGCATGTTCTTGCTGTTGGTTTACGATTCCGTCTTTTCATCCTATGTTCGTATTATGCATACATGAAGCTGAAGAAGGTTGCAAAACTTAAACGCACCGGTGACAAATCACCGAATACCAACGTCAACCTGAGTAAGAATGAAGATCGAGAGTTGGTCGACAATGAGTTATATCACAACCACCAGCCGACCGAAAGGCAAACAGTTCATAATGAATTATACAATGCTTAAACTATACGCTATTGATTGCCTAGGCGATATGTTCAGCGGTTTGGTCGGTTTTCACGTAGATTGCTCTTTTCTGGTCAACTTAAAATTACATTTTTCCTTTTTCTGTATCTTCTGTCACTGTATTTCTTATGCTTGCTGTTTTACTGCAATATACAGTGGCATTAAGCCAAGACAAATACCCCAACTGGGTTTGGGTCAAAACTTCTATATCAATTCCTTGCTATGTTATATATTACGGATATGAGAACAAGTACTTAAAGAATTTGCCGTTTACCTATGAAGTTTCGCGCATCGGCATCCGCGGCTTGGACTAATTATTGAATTTGCAACAAATTAGTGCAGTTCGCGTTTCGTGAGTAATAAGACTGCTACGCGCTATGAGCCACAGTTACTTCCTCTTAATGTTTAGAGAAGCTCACAACGTTGCCGGCACTACAATTCGGACAAAGTTTTCACAGAAAGGTTTTAGTGGCGCTCGAATGGTTTCTAATTAAAAAGCTTTTGGATTCTGCTATACCATTGTTCTTTACATTACTAATTTGCGCGCTAAGAATGGTGATATATCTTAGAATGATAAATTTTCTTGGAAATGCAACTTTTTGGATATTATTGCTTGCAGGTAAGGTGCTAGTTTACTGCGTTTAATCCTTAGAAAAATGTGTTAACTCCTATTGCAGGTGGTCCGGATTGGGTGAATAGTTATTGCGGCAGACTTAGGTGTTCAAACACATCTGAGGTGTTGTTGCATTCAGGCTATTACTGGTCAAGTGATCGATGTAAATGGTCACCTGTGATACAGGACAACGGGAAAAACTACTTGATGTTATTTCAGGTTACTCAGGGACAGAAGGACGGAGTTTACGCGACACGCAGGCACAATTATTATTTGCCGAACAAACCAAGTACAGTTTAATTTTAGACATGACCAAACTATGTAGTCTTCTAAATTTTGCCGTAGCATAATATTGAAACCATGTATTACACTAGATGAAGGAGAATCAATTTCAAGCACTGCATGGTGTCGCCTATACGCAAAACCTGGCTCCAACTTGCCCAACTGCACGGTCGGGCAGTTTCAAACGGGGTTGTGTGATACTTCTATACAAAAGTCAGCTAATTGGCCACCCAAACTTGCAACCGATTTTAGGCAATTTTCTGCGGTATTGTTTTATGAGTTTTTCAACTGCAACACTACAGCCCAGTTTACGCGAAGGGTTCTAAACCAAAGTAAGGCATTCTGTTTGGTAGTTGTAATCAAAATGCCAATATATTAAAATGTGAATTTTTTGCACAACCTATATTAAGGAAATAGAATCGAATGTTAATTAAAATGTAAACAAGGCACCTAATAGTTTATTCCCTTGAGGAAACATGACCAAGTCACTGAATGATAGTACGTTTTTTAAAATATGGAAAATTAATATAAACCTGAACTAAATGCTGACGTTTACTGTGATCTTGCTATGAATGCATGGGTTAGTTGGGCAGTAATCCCTTGAAGCATTACCTGGTGACCTATTATATTGTTGGTATGTGCAGATGTACATGTACCCTACAAAGTTTTGCGCCATTTTATGGACAAAATACTTTGGTTTTGACCCTTATTGCAGCAAATGGTGTCACAACTGCGTAACAATGTCGTGTGACGTCATGACTTTTGTATGTATGACACCCCCTTAAATTGTGCAAAATCTGGCGCCTATGTCTGTAACTATTATTTTCAATGGAAGAATGGGCTTTTGAGAAGTGTTACGCATATTTTAGCGGCAATAGAAAGGAATGTATCAAGCGTACTCAACACAACAGTAACCTCAGTCGTGTTCACAACTTTAAACCATGCAAGTGCCAAACCAAGCACAGCGGGGCAGCTTTCGACTAGAGGTGAGAGTACAATGCTTAAATGGGTGAACATGTGCTTAAATGGGTGAATATGTGGTGAATATTGTTTTGTGTTTATGCAACTAAAGAAGTTATGACCTTGTCTCTGGATTTCACTACTTTATCCAAAAACATTTTTCGGTTGGTAAGAAATTGCAGGTGATGTATTTTTTTTGCATCTGCGTAGGTACAAACAAACCGACACAATCAACCTTGAAAGCTGCGGCACCAATTCCAGTCGGCCATCATACCTGTGGGTTGCCCTGGTTCTCGGATTATTGCTCCTTGTAGCCTGCGTCATCGTATTCGCCCTACTTTTGAAAATCAGGTACGACTCTTCGCCAAAAAAATGAAACGCAGCAGCATCGATGGGATTCGTTTAAAATGGATTCGGTTTAACCAACTTTGTGTATAAGAAAAGTATTTGGTTTTGAACAACAGTTTTTAGAACGTAACGCCCGTTGTATAATACGATCGTTGTAACGGAAAGTAAAGGTCCTTTTAAAAAACCAATATTCCCCTGAACACAGGAAGTTGTCAAAACCGCAGCACCGCAATGATCAGTCACCGAATACCCACGACGTCAACCTGAGTGAGAATGAAGACAAAGCGTTGGTCGACAATGAGTTATATCACAACCACCAGCCGACCGAAAAGCAAACAGTTCATAATGAATTGTACAATGCCTGAACCGAGCTATATTTGTTTCAAATCACCCGCGCGTGTTAAAACTGATTTTTTTTCGCAACTCACGTGAAAAAAAAATTACATTTTGCGTGAATGTTGAACTCTAAAGACTTGTGAGCATCAGTCACCATGACTAACGAAAAATATATTTACAATTAACAAATACGAAATGTCTCGAAAAGTCATGTAGTGGAATACTTTGCTTTGTTTGATAATAGTTTTCTTAGTGTTTTTGTGCCTTTGTACACTGTTTAACCTTGCACCACTGTACTCTTTCTACTCATTTATCGATCACTGCATTAAATGTTATTCAGTATTTAGTTCGGACGCATGGTGGCTTGCAAATCATACGCATTCAAAAATTGACCTATTCCATACGCAGTAGCGATCACAATATGCACGCCAATGCGTGACTGTGTATGCTAATCTGCTTCTTTTGGCACAAATGTGATTGTTGATTCAGATGACAATTTCGGAGACTTTTTTAGTTGGGTTGCAAATCGCAAGAAGGGTCGTGCAAGTACGCATATGCATTCATGTTGTATGTGGTACACACACGCAGTGATAGATAGCCTTCTTCGCATAAAGCTAGTAGACTCCTTTGGCCCATCTAAGGTTCATTAAAGACTGTTAGCGAAATAGGCGACAGCAAGAAGTTATCATCATGAAATTAAACTATCATAAGTACAGCAATCTCTGTCCTGGCAACAAATTCATCTTTTTGCTTGTTTGTACATTTGGTAAGGTTGCTTTATAAATGAACTTTAATTAATTTATTACAGTAAATCTGTTTCAAACATATTCGCACCCCTTTAACCTGATCTCAGAAACACGTTGGTTTATGGATTGCTTTGGTTTTCTGAGAAAAAGGGGAATTAATGTCAGGATTTTCTTGAAGGTTTGAGTGCGACATGTCAGCTAATATATGGTAACCAGAATGAGACCATTTACTACAAACGGGCATTTAACAACACAATGCAAACTTGTCAATGGATATTTAATAAAACTTTGGAGCGGAACAGCATCCTTGTCTTGACTGTCTATGAGCATAAGGGTTTAAATCCCGATCAGGGAGAAAGTATCTACTTACCCAGTGGTGAGTGGTAATAAAATGTTCTCTAGTTAACGTTTTATAGTAAGATATAGAAAATACTTTGCAGTTAAAAGTATTTTTAGAGTAACCCTACTTAACTTGATGACCCTTTTCTTGTGCACTTTTATAGGAAAACTGGCGAATATTCCAAGGGGGTTAAACAACACAGCCATGGGCTTGTGGTGTCGACTTTACTCGCATGTAAGAAACAGCCAGGCGGACAATTGCGCCAGGGATTACGCGAACCACTGCGACCAACCGCTGGAAACTTCCACCTCATGGCCACCTCGCATGAACACCAGGTGCGACCAAGACAACACAATTAATCACCGAAGCTGCAGTTTCTAATTCCAATCTGTCATCGTATCTGTGGGTTGTCCTGGTTCTCGGATTATTGCTTCTCGTAGCCTGCGTTATCATATTCTTTCTACTTTTGAAAATCAGGTACGACTCTCCGCCAACAAAACTGAATCGCAGCATCGATGAGATGTTGTTTAAAATGACTTCAGTTTAACCAGGTTTGTGTGTATGAAAAGTATTTGGTTTCAAACAATAGTTTTTTAAACGTAATACGATCGTTGTAACAGAAAGTAGAGGTCGTTTCCAAAAACAAATATTCCCCTGAACACAGGAAGTTGTCAAAACCGCAGCACCGCAATGATCTGTCACCGAATATCCACGACGTCAACCTGAGTAAGAATGAAGACAGAGAGTTGGTCGACAATGAGTTATATCACAACCACCAGCCTACTGAAAAGCAAACAGTTCATAATGAATTGTACAATGCCTGAACTGAGCTTATATTTGTTTCAAAACACCCGCTAAAGTGTTAAAACTGATATTTTATTATCACGGGGAAAAATACATTATATATAAATAAATACGAAATGTCTCGAAAAGTCATATATTACAAAGCTTTGTTTTGTTTGATAAAAGTTTTCTTAGTGTGTTTGTGCCATTGTTTAAACTTGCACTACTGTCATCTTTCTACTCAGTTGTCGATCACTATAATAAATGTTATTCAGTATGGTGAGGCCGCATGGTGCGTTTGCAAATCATACGCATTCCGAACTGGCCTGGACCATACGCAGTAGCGATCACAATATGCACGCTAATGCGTAATGGGTATGCAAACCTGCTTCCTTTGGCACCAATATAACCGGCTCGGGTGAATATTTCGTAGACTTTTCTTTATTTGAGTTGCAAATCAAAAATAGACATTCAGGTTTTGTGTGGTACACACTCGCAGAGAAAGATAGCCTTCTACGCATGAAGCAAGTAGAATCCCTTGGCCCAACTATAACGTTCAATGAAGAGTGTTAGCGAAATAGTCGACAACAAGAAAGTCATCATGAAGTTAAACCATCAGAAGTACAGTAATCTCTGTCCTGGCAACAAATTCATCTTTTTGCTTGTTTGTACATTTGGTAAGGTTATTGCTTCAAAAACGAACTTCAATTAATTTTAAATACAGTTAATCTGCTTCAAACATATTCGCTTTCCTTAAACTTGGTCTCAGCAAGACGTAGGTTTAGAAATTGCTTTGGTTTTCTCAGCAAAAGAGAAATTGAAGAGAGATTTTTCTTAAAGGTTTGAGTGAGACATGTCAGCTGATATATGGTAACCAGAATGAGACCATTTACTACAAACGGGCATTTAACAACAGAATGCAAACTTGTCAATGGATATTTAATAAAACTTTGGAGCGGAACAGCATCCTTGCCTTGACTGTCTATGAGCACAAGGGTTTATATCGCGATCAGGGAGAAATTATCTACTTACCCAGCGGTGAGTGGTAATAAAAGGTTCTCTAGTTAACGTTTTATAGTAAGATATAGAAAATACTTTGCAGTTAAAAGTATTTTTAGAGTAACCCTATCTAACTTGATGACCCTTTTCTCGTACACTTTTATAGGAAAGCTGGCGACTATTCCAAGGGGGTTAAACAACACACCCATGGGCTTGTGGTGTCGACTTTACTCGCGTGAAAGAAACAGCGAAGTTGACAATTGCGCCAGGGATTACGCGAACCACTGCGACCAACCGCTGGAAACTTCCACCTCATGGCCACCTCGCATGAACACCAGTGTGAAATTCTTGTATTTGAAAATGTCGTATCAGTTTCTTCACTGCCCCAAGCCAGGTTTTGATGGAGCTGCAGTTTCAAACGCAAGTGCAAATACAAATGTATTTTCTACTTTTACGTAGGTGCGACCAAGACAACACAATTAATCACCGAAGCTGCAGTTTCTAATTCCAATCTGTCATCGTATCTGTGGGTTGCCCTGGTTCTCGGATTATTGCTTCTCGTAGCCTGCGTTATCATATTCTTTCTACTTTTGAAAATCAGGTACGACTCTCCGCCAACAAAACTGAATCGCAGCATCGATAAGATGTTGTTTAAAATGACTTCAGTTTAACCAGCTTTGTGTGTATGAAAAGTATTTGGTTTCAAACAATAGCTTTTTAAACGTAATCCCCATTGTATTAATACGATCGTTGTAACAGAAAGTAGAGGTCTTTTTCAAAAACAAATATTCCCCTGAACACAGGAAGTTGTCAAAACCGCAGCACCGCAATGATCAGTCACCGAATACCCACGACGTCAACCTGAGTAAGAATGAAGACAGAGAGTTGGTCGACAATGGGTTGTATCAGAACCACCAGCCTACTGAAAGGCAAACAGTTCATAATGAATTGTCCAATGCCTGAACTGAGCTATATTTGTTTCAAAACACCCGCGAGTGTTAAAACTGATATTTTATTCTCACGTGAAAAAAAAGATTTACATTTTGCCTAAATATTGAAATCTAAAGACTTGAGAGCATTAGTCACCATGACTAACGAAAAATATATTTACAATAAATAAATACGAAATGTCTCGAAAAGTCATATATTACAAAACTTTGTTTTGTTTAATAAAATTTCAAATCACACGCATTCCGAACTGACCTGGACCATACGCAGTAGCGACCACAATATGCACGCTAATGTGTGACCGTGTATGCTAATCTGCTTCCTTTGGCTCAATATAACCGGCTCAGGTGAATATTTCGCAGACTTTTCTTTATTTGAGTTGCAAATCAAAAATAGACATTCAGGTTGTGAGCGGTACACACTCGCAGAGAAAGATAGCCTTCTGGGCATGAAGCAAGTAGAATCCCTTGGCCCAACTATAACGTTCAATGAAGAGTGATAGCGAAATAGCCGACAGCAAGAAAATCATCATGAAATTAAACCATCAGAAGTACAGCAATCTCTGTCCTGGCAACAAATTCATCTTTTTGCTTGTTTGTACATTTGGTAAGGTTATTGCTTCAAAAACGAACTTCAATTAATTTTAAATACAGTTGATCTGCTTCAAACATATTCGCTCTCCTTAAACTTGGTCTCAGCAACACGTAGGTTTAGAAATTGCTTTGGTTTTCTCAGAAAAAGAGAAATTGAAGAGAGATTTTTCTTAAAGGTTTAAGTGAGACATGTCAGCTAATATATGGTAACCAGAATGAGACCATTTACTACAAACGGACATTTGACAACACAATGCATACTTGTCAATGGATTTTTAATAAAACTTTGGAGCAGAACAACATTCTTGCCTTGACTGTCTATGTGCACAAGCGTTTAAAACGCAATCAGGGAGAAATTATCTACTTACCCAGCGGTGAGTGGTAATAAAATGTTCTCTAGTTAACGTTTTTGTATTAAGATATACAAAATACTTTGCGGTTTGAAGTATTTTAGAGTAACCCTATTTAACTCGATGAGACTTTTCTTGTACACTTTATAGGAAAGCTGGCGAATATTCCAAGGGGGTTAAACAACACACCCATGGGCTTGTGGTGTCGACTTTACTCGCGTGAAAGAAACAGCGAAGTTGACAATTGCGCCAGGGATTACGCGAACCACTGCGACCAACCGCTGGAAACTTCCACCTCATGGCCACCTCGCATGAACACCAGTGTGTACTTCTTGTATTTGAAAATGTCGTATCAGTTTCTTCACTGCCCCAAGCCAGGTTTTGATGGAGCTGCAGTTTCAAACGCAAGTGCAAATACAAATGTATTTTGTACTTTTACGTAGGTGCGACCAAGACAACACAATTAATCACCGAAGCTGCAGTTTCTAATTCCAATCTGTCATCGTATCTGTGGGTTGCCCTGGTTCTCGGATTATTGCTTCTCGTAGCCTGCGTTATCATACTCTTTCTACTTTTGAAAATCAGGTACGACTCTTCGCCAACAAAACTAAATCGCAGCATCGATGAGATGTTGTTTAAAATGACTTCAGTTTAACCAGCTTTGTGTATAAAAAAGTATTTGATTTTAAACAACAGTTTTTGGAACGTAATCCCCGTTGTATTAATATGATCGTTATGACAACTGAAAAAAGAAAGTAGAGGTCCTTTTAAAAAAACAAATATTCCCCTGAAAACAGGAAGTTGTCAAAACCTCAGCACCGCAATAATCAGTCACTGAATACGCACGACGTCAACCTGAGTAAGAATGATGACAGAGAGTTGGTCGACATTGAGTTGTGTCACAACCACCAGCCTACTGAAAGGCAAACAGTTCATAATGAATTGTACAATGCCTGAACTGAGCTATATTTGTTTCAAAACACCCGCGAGTGTTAAAACTGATATTTTATTCTCACGGGGAAAAATACATTACATATAAATAAATAAATACGAAATGTCTCGAAAAGTCATATATTACAAAGCTTTGTTTTGTTTGATAAAAGTTTTCTTAGTGTGTTTGTGCCATTGTTTAAACTTGCACTACTGTCATCTTTCTACTCAGTTGTCGATCACTGTAATAAATGTTATTCAGTATTTAGTTCGGCCGCATGGTGCGTTTGCAAATCATACGCATTCCGAACTGGCCTGGACCATACGCAGTAGCGATTACAACATGCGCGCTAATGCGTAATGTGTATGCAAACCTGCTTCCTTTGGCACCAATATAACCGGCTCAGGTGAATATTTCGTAGACTTTTCTTTATTTGAGTTGCAAATCAAAAATAGACATTCAGGTTGTGTGTGGTACACACTCGCAGAGAAAGATAGCTTTCTACGCATAAAGCAAGTAGAATCCCTTGGCCCAACTATAACGTTCAATGAAGAGTGTTAGCGAAATAGCCGACAGCAAGAAAATCATCATGAAATTAAACCGTCAGAAGTACAGCAATCTCTGTCCTGGCAACAAACTCATCTTCTTGCTTGTTTGTACATTTGGTAAGGTTATTGCTTCAAAAACGAACTTCAATTAATTTTAAATACAGTAAATCTGCTTCAAACATATTCGCTTTCCTTAAACTTGGTCTCAGCAAGACGTAGGTTTAGAAATTGCTTTGGTTTTCTAAGAAAAAGAGAAATTGAAGAGAGATTTTTCTTAAAGGTTTGAGTGAGACATGTCAGCTCATATATGGTAACCAGAATGAGACCATTTACTACAAACGGACATTTGACAACACAATGCATACTTGTCAATGGATTTTTAATAAAACTTTGGAGCGGAACAGCATTCTTGCCTTGACTGTCTATGTTCACAAGGGTTTAAAACGCAATCAGGGAGAAAGTATCTACTTACCCAGTGGTGAGTGGTAAAGAGTGTTCTCTTTTTAACGGTTTTATATTAAGATATAGAAAATACTTTGCGGTTTGAAGTATTTTTAGAGTAACCCTATTTAACTTGATGAAACTTTTCTTGTGCACTTTTATAGGAAATCTGGCGAATATTCCAAGGGGGATAAACAACACAGTCATGGGCTTGTGGTGTCGACTTTACTCGCGTGAAAGAAACAGCGAGGTCGACAATTGCGCCAGGGATTACGCGAACCACTGCGACCAACCGCTGGAAACTTCCACCTCATGGCCACCTCGCATGAACACCAGTGTGAAATTCTTGTATTTGAAAATGTCGTATCAGTTTCTTCACTGCCTCAAGCCAGGTTTTGATGGAGCTGCAGTTTCAAACGCAAGTGCAAATACAAATGTATTTTGTACTTTTGCGTAGGTGCGACCAAGACAACACAATTAATCACCGAAGCTGCAGTTTCTAATTCCAATCTGTCATCGTATCTGTGGGTTGCCCTGATTCTCGGATTATTGCTTCTCGTAGCCTGCGTTATCATATTCTTTAAACTTTTGAAAATCAGGTACGACTCTTCGCCAGCAAAACTAAATCGCAGCATCGATGAGATGTTGTTTAAAATGACTTCAGTTTATCCAGCTTTGTGTATAAAAAAGGATTTGATTTTAAACAACAGTTTTTAGAACGTAATCCCCGTTGTATTAATATGATCGTTATGACAACTGAAAAAAGAAAGTAGAGGTCCTTCTCTAAAAAACAAATATTCCCCTGAAAACAGGAAGTTGTCAAAACCGCAGCACCGCAATGATCAATCACCGAATACCCACGACGTCAACCTGAGTAAGAATGAAGACAGAGAGTTGATCGACAATGAGTTGTGTCACAACCACCAGCCTACTGAAAGGCAAACAGTTTATAATGAATTGTACAATGCCTGAACTGAGCTATATTTGTTTCAAAACACCCGCGAGTGTTAAAACTGATATTTTATTCTCACGGGGAAAAATACATTATATATAAATAAATAAATAAATACGAAATGTCTCGAAAAGTCATATATTACAAAGCTTTGTTTTGTTTGATAAAAGTTTTCTTAGTGTGTTTGTGCCATTGTTTAAACTTGCACTACTGTCATCTTTCTACTCAGTTGTCGATCACTATAATAAATGTTATTCAGTATGGTGAGGCCGCATGGTGCGTTTGCAAATCATACGCATTCCGAACTGGCCTGGACCATACGCAGTAGCGATCACAATATGCACGCTAATGCGTAATGGGTATGCAAACCTGCTTCCTTTGGCACCAATATAACCGGCTCAGGTGAATATTTCGTAGACTTTTCTTTATTTGAGTTGCAAATCAAAAATAGACATTCAGGTTGTGAGCGGTACACACTCGCAGAGAAAGATAGCCTTCTACGCATGAAGCAAGTAGAATCCCTTGGCCCAACTATAACGTTCAATGAAGAGTGTTAGCGAAATAGCCGACAGCAAGAAAGTCATCATGAAGTTAAACCATCAGAAGTACAGCAATCTCTGTCCTGGCAGCAAATTCATCTTTTTGCTTGTTTGTACATTTGGTAAGGTTATTGCTTCAAAAACGAACTTCAATTAATTTTAAATACAGTAAATCTGCTTCAAACATATTCGCTCTCCTTAAACTTGGTCTCAGCAAGACGTAGGTTTAGAAATTGCTTTGGTTTTCTCAGAAAAAGAGAAATTGAAGAGAGATTTTTCTTAAAGGTTTGAGTGAGACATGTCAGCTGATATATGGTAACCAGAATGAGACCATTTACTACAAACGGACATTTGACAACACAATGCATACTTGTCAATGGATTTTTAATGAAACTTTGGAGCAGAACAGCATTCTTGCCTTGACTGTCTATGTGCACAAGGGTTTAAAACGCAATCAGGGAGAAAGTGTCTACTTACCCAGCGGTGAGTGGTAAAGAGTGTTCTCTTTTTAACGTTTTACAGAAAGATATAGAAAATACTTTGCAGTTAAAAGTATTTTTAGATTAACCCTATTTAACTTGATGACCCTTTTCCTGTACACTGTTATAGGAAAGCTGGCGAATATTCCAAGGGGGTTAAACAACACAGCCATGGGCTTGTGGTGTCGACTTTACTCGCGTGAAAGAAACAGCGAGGTCGACAATTGCGCCAGGGATTACGCGAACCAATGCGACCAACCGCTGGAAACTTCCACCTCATGGCCACCTCGCATGAACACCAGTGTGTACTACTTGTATTTGAAAATGTCGTATCAGTTTCTTCACTGCCTCAAGCCCGGTTTTGATGGTGTCGCAGTTTCAAACACAAGTGCAAATTCACTGCCATCCTCAGTTCCAACCACAACAACGGGTATGTTGCTCAAAGAAAAAATATTTTTAGTTTAGACACACACGTTTAGTTTCCAAACTTTTTTCATCTTCTTGTAGAGTTATTGACACAAACCTCTCCCAGCACAGGCTGCGCATCTGCAACGGTACCGAATATACCCGGAAGAGTAATGGTTGGAATGCTGGTTGGAATTGTGTCGTTAACAAGATTGTCTCCATGATCGTACGGATAGCATTGCAATTAATTTTGTGGCTGGTCATTAGCGCACGTTTTATAAGTTTTTTTATTGCATTCGTGATGGTAAACATTTTCTGTATGCTAGGTATTAGTGCCTAATGCGGAAACACTATACTTGTACATAGCGGTACTGTGTTGGGTGGATTTCTTTCATCTACATGAGCATACATTTTGTTTTCCGATTTAAACCTGGGATAACTCTGAAGTGTCTTACGTGTCCCAGGGTTTTATTGTAAGTAGTTCACATTGCCCCTTCGTTTATGTGTTGACTTTCAGCTGGCGTCCAGATTGCAGGACAATACGAAAAAACGGTTATTTTCGCGCGCATCAGCTCGTTTATGTGTACAAACCCATAACCCAGTGTTGGTAAATGTTTCCAATGTTGTTTTGCAATAAGAAAATAAAGAAAATAAAACTAAATGCAATATAATGTTGGGACTTTTCTTGGCAAATCTGGTAATTTAAGAAGACAACGACTGTGCGATTCACGCGATGTGAACAAATCATGAAAAACTCGCCCCCTTTTTTTCTTTTTTGATTGATAAGTCAGTCACATAAAAAAAAACACTTATTCATAAACAAGGTTAGTGTGAAACTGACAGATTCGTCGATGCCACCAAACAGAACAAGATAATTTCTTTTGTCTTTTATAATATTTTCCCAAGGTTTGTTCGAAGTAAAATTTAAACATGATTACAGTCATGATGGATTTCGTCAAAAGAGGCATTCTTGTTTTGGTAATGTGTTTGGTCGTTTCATTTGGAAACGCCAATGTCGACTGTAATGCGGAATATAAAGGTAGGAAAACTACAGCAAAGTTACAAGTGTTGTGATTAAGCAGACAACCCAATGCAAAACTAACAACAATACGCTTGTGTAGAAATAGTCACAAAACTCAACGACACAGTGATGAAATGCAAAGCTATTGAAGAAGTCTTCACTAGACCTGTGACCGGCATTACAATTACAGGTATACTGTGGGAACTTGGAATGATTTTCGATAATTCCCAACAGACTGTACAGCACATGATAATAAAATGTGCGACTCACATGCAAAAAGTCCATTGTTACTACAGGCCTACATGTATCATGTGTTTTTTTTCATCAGGCAAACCAATCGTACAGTTCGTTTTTCCGAAAGGAAGTCAGGAGTTGAATTTCGTTCAATACACCCAACAAGCTCCCGCATTTCCAAAATCTTCCACGTTATGTTTATGGCTCCAGCTCGAAGGAATGGCCCGGCCCATGTCCGTACTTTCCTTCGGCAACCATCAAAAGGGATATCATTTCGCTATCGAAGTTCACCCTCCCCACGATTTGAAGATCCATTTTTACAACTATAGTTGTAAAAGCGTATTCGCTGTAAACGTCCCTATAAAGTTTGACACTGCAAGGGCGGCAAGTGGAAGTATATTCAAAATCGTTAACAAGATAAGCAGTTGCAAGTGCATGTCGAAAGTAGTTTATACAGTTTGGCCTTGCTATATTGCGGTACTATTAATTCTTGCTTTTTGTTGATTAGAACCTAATTTGCATCTGGGCCACTGCTGGAGTCGACTTCGGAGTAAACTACAATGGTAAGAACGTATGGCATGAATCACATTTAACCAGCGGAAGTCCAAGCGAAGGTGATTTAATTCTGGGTTCTCGATCTCCAGGAGAACAATTGAGGTACGGAGATAACTTGTTTTGCTTATCTACATAAACCTTTAAATAAATGAATCACATCGCATGCATCTTAAAAAAGATTCAGAATAGTATTATCATGTGGCATAATTTGATTTATTATCTCGTTTCAAAAGTTGGTTCTTACTGAGCTTGAAATGGCTCGAATGGCCTTTGCCTGTCTACGTCCAATTGATTGCATGTATTCGTGGGATTTGGAGAAATTCACGGCGACGCCGAGTACAAATTGTCGAGCCTTTGTCCAAACAAGTTAATCCAGTCTCTGTATTAAACGAATCGATCTAAAATGTGCATATTTGGATTTGTTTCTGTTTCGTTTATGAAGTATCGATCTGGTTAAAATGCTGAAAATGGTTCATGTTGACGCTAAAACATCTGTTCTGATCACAACAGTTCATTTTTACATCGACTGTTTTTGTGCGCACGGTTGTAATTGGAATAAAATTCGACAATAAAATAAAAAAGCTGATAGCACCGGATTTCTGTGGTATTTTTGACAGAATATGTCTGGCTGACAGCAAAACGGTGTAGAATTTCAGAAAAAATTTCGTGTTTTTATGAAAAATGTGTCGGATTGTTTTAACCGAGATTTCTCATTCTGGAAAGTTAAAGCATATATAGTATATAGGAGTATACTATGGTTAAAACGTATTCGATACAATCAGCGCTTCGTCATCGAAAGTGCGTTCTAAAATCTCCACTGACTGATCGCAACAAATGCATTTAGTCTACTTTAAGGATCGAGGACGATATACCATTGTGTGCAAAGTTTTATTGCACTGCACAAGCAATTAAGCCAACTTGGAATGTTGGAAGTATACATGTTTTGGGCACAGCAATACACGAAATTGTTTGTCTTGTTTTTCTTGTCAAGCGTTTGAACTGTTTTAGCGGAAGCAGTTTTACTACAAGTGTGGCTTACTGTGTTAACATGAAGGTGAAAACTACCTTGCTTTTTTCAGCCCTACTGATAATCGTCGAACTTGCAACGTCAGAGGAACAATGCAAGGCAGACAAGGGCAAGCAAATTTTGCATTTTTTGCTTGTTTTTGTATTTTAATGCATGAAACTTCACAGATAAGATAGAGGAACTGGAAAAAAATCTGTGTACATGACATATACATTTTTCCCTTATGGTTAAACTAAAATAGAATCACAGTGTGGTTGCACAAAACCATATGTAAGGACATATCCTGATGCAACCAGAGACTGTGGGGAGTCCTTGTTTGCGGAAATCACGGGAGTCTAAACAAATGACTTTTCGACTCGACGAAAAACAAAGGTTTTTCATGTTAACCAGTCTATTCATCGAACAACATTTTCCTGCCATTATCCAAACGCTCCACTCTTTATACAGTATGTTGCTGACTGCCGTTTTCAGATAATTTTAAAACTCTCGTGGTGCGGTTTGTTCTTTTGAACAAAATACTCCGGCATTTCACAAGTCATAAATGGAGCTGAAGTTGATTCAATTAGTTTGCCTTATCTTATGTTGTTTCGTCTCTTATGCAAGTCCAGTGGAGAAGTGCAAGAAATGTGAAGGTAAGAAATAGAATACGTTTGCTCTATAAAAAGACGTTTTTCTCGCTTTTGAACAGACAAAGTAAGCGAACTTCAGAATGTCCTAAAAGTGTTTACAAAAGAAGTGACAACCAAAGTGACAAGTAAGTATAGGCTGTACTTTCTTTTCTGCCGTAATTCTAAATTTGCATATCTATGCTGTTGAGCACTCATAATTTAAATTATTTTAACTGCATAATTTAACTGCAGACAGTATAGTGCAAACACTACGTAAGGTCTCTCCAGTGCTGCAAACTAGTTGGTAAATTAACCAGCAGCCGATCAATGCATCTTATGGCTCTTTTGTTGTTACTTAAATTTTTCTTCACACTGACACAAGATTGTCGTTGCAGTTCAGCCTGCTGTACATTTTGTGTTTCCCAACGCCACGTCGGAACCAAATTACGTGAAGTATTTGGGTTATGTTCCTGGCTTTTCCAAAGCGGCCACAATGTGCGTTTGGGTTGAATTCGGCGACCTTTCCGAAATTTCTCCCATCGCCAGTTGCCTCACCAAGGACAAAACAACTCACTTTCTGTTGGAAGTTAAACCCCCGAATAGCTTAGTATTGAATATGTACGGCTACACCCTGGACATCCCTGCCACGTTTGAAACAGCGAAACCTGTGAGTTGTAAACATGTTCCACAATTGTACCAATTTTTTTTGTACTACTGAGCTATTAAATAAAAGTAATAGAGCCGACAATGTTTTTGTGGGCTACAGACAAGGCCGCTGTTTTGGCCTGCTTTATTTCTTCAGTGTTTTATACGTGGCTTTTTCATACATTTCAGTATCATTTTTGTTTCTGGTTCGATGCCGAAAACAAGCACTTCGGTTTCAACTGCAATGGGAGGAAACTATTACACCGACCATATGTCAGCAGTGAAGCCCCCAGTGGCCCCGACTTCATTCTGGGCATGTACGAAACCGACAGTGGAGAGTATAAGAACCAGTTTAAGTAATAACTCAAAAAATTACCCAATTCAACTGCACTCAAACGCATTTTTGTATTGTGCAGAGGCGCCATAGGGGGTGTGACATCATATGGAAGAGTGCTTACCCAAGAGGAAATGGATCGAATGGCATTTTCCTGTCTGAATCCAGCAGATTTCGCGCTCTCATGGGATTTGACCAAGTCTGAAATCCACGGCGCCGTTACTTACAAAACATCAAGCCTTTGCCCATACAAACTTGTCCAATCTTTCTGCCCGCTTTAAGTATGTTTTTAATCTTCATTATAATGATCTGTCGTATACTGGATGTACTTGATCAGTTCTGTCACTTAAAAAAACCCCACATGCCATACATGCTACCAGATCTCTTTGTATAAATAAATATTAACTGGTTTATGATTCATCAGAAAGCTAAGCAGTAGTTGTAAATTCGTTGTAAACACAGTTTGTGACTTGGAATTAAAATACTAAAAAAGGAACAATCCACTTTTAACAAAGGTTGTAGGCTTACACACAAAACCAAATCATAAACAAATTAAGTTCTCCTTTTAACAACGCGTTTCGGAAAGGACCTTGCAAGTTACCATCGCACAAAGGGGTCAAGGCGATTTATATTTTCGCGCGATGTTGGTGTTGAACGATCCTGCGTCAGAGATGTGATGCTCTCGGGTTTAAACATCAACGGGAGACAGTTACTGAGCCATTTGCAAGTCCAGGAGCTTCTGATTTCTTTCTAGGTTTAAGTTAAAAACCTCTGGATTTCTAAAAGAACTTATTATCAGCTATGTTTTTGCACATTTTACTGTCGATGATTACGTTGGTACTTTGCTTAAAATTAATTGACATAAAGATATATCTTGTTAGAACTTAGCGATGCTGTTTACGGATATCGTGCGAGTTGGCGTACAATGTTGCGACAAAGAGATTGGAAGTTACGATCGTACAGGGGAAGTCACGACGAGGTGTGTTCGCGTGACGTTGGCAATGTACGATCCGGTCATGTGTCGGAAATGTGAACGAACAACTATACCTATAACGGCTACCATTTAAGGCAATCATTGAATTTGCTCATCTCCTGCTTGCGTTAACAGTGACGCTCACATGATAGACCATGATGTTTGTGCTTACGTTTTACGCGCATGAGGGTTCATTCGGGTAAACCAAACATCCTGTGAGGGTGCGGGGGACATCCGATGTAAAGTGTTTTATGAACGAAGTTGTGTGCAGGCATCAGCTCAAAACAACCTTAGAAGTTAGTAACAGCTGGCATGGCGAGAACAGAAATTTGCTTCACTTTGGCTTTGGGTAAGTCGTTACACAACGTGCCTATTTTCCGTATAGGAAACTATTTGAGTGTTGAGTTGTTGATAAGCTAAAAGCAGTTTTTATAGCTTAAAAATTTATTATATCAAAGCCTATGATATAGACATCAAGTCAAATTATCCAATCAACTTGTAGCTAGATCATTAATGAGTGATATTTTAAATCAACCAAACCTATTTTGTGTTATATATTTTGAATATGTTTCCATTTCTTCTGGTTTAAAATCTAATTTATTCACCAGCTGCACTGATAAGTCCTTACACGACAAAACAGTGTGTACGTCTGTAGCTCAATATTTTTTATTCAATAACATATGTACGAATAAAAGTATACGGAAAAAGTTGATCTTCCTGCCTCAATTTTTGCTTGTATTGTGTAACATTTTCACGGCTCTGTGTAATTACAGCACTGTTTGTGTATGCTCACGGGTGCCAGCTCAACGTAACAGGACGTTATGGGACTGTGATGCAGAAAGCCACAACCAAAAAAGTTTGCTCTCTAGTCTTTATTCCGCCAACCTCGGACGGCGGAAATTACGCTCTTTCCATCACGATTAACCACTGGAAGGCCGGGTTCACTTTCTTTGGCACTGGACCGAAGGTCGCAATTGTGAGGACTCCCACTGGTGAATAAGAAAAATACAGTTTTTGTGTATAGTTGTGAAGTCAACAATCAACACAATCAACACCTGGTTTGTGAGAAATATGTTTGTTTCGCTTCGTTTTTCAGGACAAACTTGGACACAAACTTCGGACTCAAACACTTCATATTGCGGAATTTACCAACGTCCTGGGACATCCTGCAATGCCGACATCACGAACTGTAATCGCACGACAAGCTCCACATGGCCACCTAAAGTGCTCACAGAAATGTGCTATTTTAATGTACGGTTATTGTATGCGTGGGTGCAGTGCCCACAAGAATGCACAAATACCACCACTTCTCCTGCCTCACCAAGTAAGTGCAAGAAGTATACTCTATAGAGTTATATAAAATTCTATAGAACTTTTAGCCAAAATGAAAAACATAGAGCATATTTCCTCAGAAACTGAGCAATTGTTGAGCAAAACTGCCCAACCTCAAATATTTAGAGACGACTAGTTTTCAGATTTTTTGTATGGCAGTAATTTTCTAACACCAAGATACATTGTTTTGTCATGGTCCGTATGCTGTTGTGTTTACTAAGACTTTTGATTTACTTTTCAGCGCTAAAGTTAAACCATACACACGAAAGACTACAAACAAACAACACAATTACAACGGAACAAGCCACCACAGGGACAATGATGAAGCACCAACCAACCACCAGGTCAATCATCACCAACAAGCCCGTCGATCGCGTCCCAAACTCCAATACAACAGACCAAAGCGTACATTTCGTGGCTGTGACTGAGGGTAAAAGTTCCTGAGACATCTGTAGGTCTGGCCAAGATTGCTACTTAATCATCCAACCAAGATGTTTTTTTGAATATGTATATTTCGCCTATGCGGCATCTTCATGTAAACATGCTAGTGTTGATGTCTGCTATCATTGCTAATCACTACGATTACTCTTGTTGCTTTACTATACTGAGGATGCCGCATAGGCGAAATATATATTTTTCAAAAAAAACATCTTGGTTGGATGATTAAGTAGAAATCTAGGCCAGTCCTAGTTATCACTTTTTGAAAGAATTTTAACGCTTTAACCAATCCAAGTCGTCAGTGGGAGATCCACGCTTTTTAAAAACATTTTTTTAGAGTGTGAGAACATAAACTGTTTTATGTTGGTAATGCTCAACGTATAGAATGTACGCAGAAGCTACTATCTTAAATAGTATTTCTTGATGATGCAAAACGAATTGTAAAATTTCAGGGCCGACGGATGAAACAACACAGCGCTTGGAAGATGACAACAAATATTCTAACGGCACCGATTTTGTACCAACAAGTACAACGACAGCATCAAAATCATCTTTTGATCTATTTTGGTCAAAACTAGGTAGGCTGCACTCAAACACTATAACGCTTAGTCATGTTCATTTAAACAATTTTTGTCTAACTGAATTCATAATTTCATGCAAGAATGTAATACAAACTGTACATTATAGAATTCAGTAACCAACTGTTTATTATATCTAAATAGATGACGTCATCGAAAAACACAAAAAAGTATTCTTTTTCTGTACGTTGTTGCTTGCCGTCCTCCTTATTGTGTGCGTTGTATTACTGATTACGACGCAGCGGAAATTAAGGTTTGTTACATTTCGTGGAATGTCGGAATTTATGCATTAGTTTTTTGATCAATAATTCTCGCAAGAATATGTGTTATTATTTCCAAATGACAACTGAAACGTTTGTTACTACACGTAGCTTTTTTTCTTACAGCAAATTGAGAAAGAACAACTCAACTACGTCTTTGTTCACCTGACAACGTCGCAATGACAATTTGTTGCGAGTTAGCCTAAAGCTACTGATGCGGTCCAATTGTTCACTATTTGGAGTGCGGTTGGCGAGGAATATTGGGATGATGTTATGATAAGTTTCCCAAACGTTTCAAACAAACTTCTGGTTTTGTGCCGAAGTCTTATATATTGACCCTCTATACTCTTGCTATGTTTATTATCGTGTGTGTTTACTGTTTTAAAAAATATTAACCTATTTTGGGGGCTATTTTTTGTTTTTCTTTGTACAAAAAAGTGTTTTTTTTTCGAGTCCGCCTTTGTAATATGAAAATAAAACTTTTCAAATGGTTTTTCAGTGCATTTTCAAAACTAAACGCAAACTGCAATTCTACTGCCTCCACTGTATGTAGTAAACATGATTGTTTAAGCGTCACATAGGGGAAAAACGTCTTGTTTACAACAAATCATAGGCAAACTCAGCTTGCTTTTTCAAGTACAACCTTCAAGGAAGGTACCTGACAACTTCCTTTGAGCAAGGGAAGTCAAGGCGAAGTGTTATTGCGTGTTGTTCCCGCTTTAATAATTCAAAAACGAAACAGAGCTGCAAGTATAAACAACAAACTTAAAACATTCGACGAACCCAACATTAACAGTAAGTAGGGAAAAACAGTGGCATGACTTCACTTATAAGCCCAAGAAATATTTTGTTTACATCTGTCAAAAGTAGCCAAAAATCACATAAGCTTTGTGCAAGCATTTCGGCAGCCACTGCCAAATGAATCAATACGTTGCGATAAAAAATATAGGTTTCTGTTTAAAACACACATTCAATCAATAAATGCAATTAAGTCTGAAATTATTAGGTTATTTTTACATGGACGTCCACGTCCGCATGATAGATGTATTTGCTTACGTATATGCATGAAGGTTAATCCGGGTAACCCAAACATCCTGTGTGGTGGAAAGGAAATCCGATGGGCGGCGCATTATGAACTAAGTTTTGTGCTGGCTACTACTCATAACAATCCAGCTATTAGTGATAGCAGACATGTCGAGAGTGGAAAGTTTGATTCCTTTTGCTGTGGGTAAGTAAATAACATGTTAAGACATTTGCATGTTTGTGTGTTAATTAGGCGCAAGCAGTATTAGCGCATTAGAAACAAATGAGACAATCATACTTGTTTCATGTCTAATCCAATGTACTGTAACCTCTACTTCAACATGCTAATTAATGTAACTGCTATCAAAACACTAACTTATTGCAAAGACTTGCATTTATATAAGTTTAATACGGTTGTACGTCACCGCAGTATTGCTGGCCTCGGCCTATGGATGTCAACTCAACGTAACAAAACGTTATGGGACATTAATGAAGGAAGCAAAGGCTGAAACACACTGTGTTTTATACTTTACACCACCACCCCCAGACGGCCGGAACTACGCACTTTCCATCACTGTTAACTACTGGAGGGCAGGGTTCACCTACTTTGGGGCAGGGAAGAAAGTGGCAATTGTCAAGAACCCAAACGGTAACACATGAATTTCTACAAACTGTTCTTTATTCAGAGGTTGCTAATTGTACCAAAGAGTTGCATTGTATGAAACGTAACTTGCATTTCAAACGTTGAGTGAATTAATGGCGCCGGTAGCATTTTAACAACAAGAGAACTAAAAAACAATCTGTACATGTCATTGTCTGTTTTTTTACGTTTATGTGGATGTGTCAAAACGATCCACTTCAAACGTATTGTTTTTAGGACAGACTTGGGCAGAAACCACAAACTCAGACTTTCCATACTGCGGAACTTATTACCGTCCAGGCACCTCCTGTACGGTTGAAATATTCAACTGTAATCGTTCGACTAGCTTGACGTGGCCACCTGAAGTTACATCAGAAATTTCCAACTTTAAAGTGCGACTGGCGTACGCATGGGTTCAGTGCCCAGGGAATTGCACGAACAATCCGGATTCTTCTGCGTTGCCAGGTTTGTGTAATGTTTCAGCAACCAGCGCGATAATGAACATTTAGCATGTGTATTTACGAATAATTACATAAACAAAGTTTTCTTAATTAAGTCGATTACGATTGAAACACATGAAATTTCAACATCCCACAGGCACAATTTCTCTGTATTTCATCTCAATGTTATATTAACAGTGCAAGCTGCAGACAAATGCACTGTTTCGAACTATAAGGTCATATACTTTTATATTATTGGCTCCACTTTGCTTACCATATGGTTATAGTAACAATTCGTAACTCCATTACGTTTAAAACCCAACTGTATTTATTTGCTAGAATCGAAAGCAAACATTACCCTTCAAAGACAACAAACGAACCAAACTATCCAGACAACGGGACAAATCTCCACAGTAGTAATGACAAAGCACCGTGCATCAACGACCTCTACAATGACCACAAACAACGTCGTCGATGGTTTACCAAACCCAACTACCATGGGTAAAGGTCCGCATTGCATCTGAGATGATTCTGAAACAATACATTGTTATTATACTTATTAGCACCGAAGCCAAACTTCACACTCCAAAGACTACAGGGAAACCAAACAACTGATTCTACCACGAGGCAAGTCCTCACGGTAATAATGACGAACCAACAACCAACCGCCCGTTCAATCACCACCAACAAACCTGTCGGTCGTATGCCAGACTCCAATACAAATGCACAAAACGTAGATTTTGCGACTATGGGTGAAGGTAAACGTTCGTAAGCCATCTGTAAAGGATCCAAAGCAATACTCCGTTTTATGTTGAAAGGTTTCAGCGCCGTGAAAGTACTAAAACGTTTGTTGTATAATTTTAAACCAACGCATGCGTAAAACTAAACGTATCATAAAATCTCAGCAAAACGGAACAATTTATTAAAAAATGTGTTCCTGGTTCAATATTTGTTGTTACTTTCGTTTTAGCAGGCGTCAAAACAGTAAACCATTCTCAATATGATGAATCATCTCACACCACTACATATTTGGTACAAACGACTCCCATGACCATGAGAACATCTGGCGGTCGTAATGGGTCGATAAAACTAGGTATAACCAAATAGAAATAGAATATTAACACATAAACTAAAATATTACGATAAGCAATGTGGAGCCAATAATATGAATTGTGTATAAGCTGCAGACAGATGGCCACTGTCTTTTAGGTCGAAACAGTGGCCATCTGTCTGAAGCTTATACACAATAAAATAATACGCTCTACCAGTTGTAATGCTGAAGGTAACAATAGCAAGGTCAACCGCCGGGCCGCGTTATTATTTTTACCGTTTGCTTGATTCTTTTGTGTTCTGTTCATTGTATTTTAGTTTAGATTTTTTAAATCGCCTGGTTGCTAGTGCAAAGAGTTTGAGAATCATGGTACTAAAGAATAAACAAACCATGTGAAAAACAATAACAGTAAAATACACGTGTGTGTAAGATCTTCCGTGGGTTTTTGACAATACGATGATATTAAATACACAATATATCCTCAATTGACCACCTGAATGTTTATTTTTAACAGATGACGTCATCGAAAAGCACAACAAGGTATTCTTTTTGTGCATGTTGTTATTTGGAGTTCTCCTTCTTGTATGCGTCGTGTTCCTGATCATAACGCAAATGAAATTAAGGTGTGTTTCGGGTTTAAATAAACTATTGTCGCAAAGAGCCGGAAAAACGCTTTTTCGTAGGTATCAAAAATGTGCGCTGTGTCCTGCAGTCACAGTTACAACCGACACATGACGATAATATTTTTTCAGCAAATTAAGAAAAATCCTGCACAACGACGTGTTTGTTGCCATGACGACACCGTGATCACAATGTATATGAAAGAGTACTGCAAATGTAAACAGGCATGTCTTTCTTCTGCTGGAGTCACGTCAGCCACAAGCGGCGAAGCGATATTAGTAGTATTATTATTATTCTAAATGTGGTGCACCGATTGATATTGTACATTATTGTTTGAAATTTGCCTTGTAGAGAAAAAATGACCTCGTTTCGTTATTGATCAAAACTTGTTTAAGTTTTAAGCGCGAGTTTAAGATACGCAGTGCGTTACAAAATATCGCTCTTAGTCCGCAATGACCTGCCCATTTCGTCAATGATTAACCGCTGCAGGGATTATCTTTTTTTATGGTTCACTTTCTCAATTCTGAGAAAAACTGTTCCGTAAGAATCTTTAGTTACTAACGCCATCGTCTTTGTGGCACAGCATACTGTAGGATGTTTGTTAACCAGTGCATCTACCTTCTAATCATAGTTACAACGTGTCGTTGCGGTAAGTTCAAATCAGGTTTAAAAGTGAAATTGTGCCCTGTATGAACAAATTTTTACGACACGAACATTGGTTTTAATAAGGCAAGAGTAAAGACTTAAATTGCGATGATGAAGAGTTTGATACGCAGCACGATATTGTTAAGTGTCTCGAAGAAAGTTCTGAGAAGATCGAATGGAAGCTTCATAATAAAAATTCAGATGATATGCTTTCGATTATGGTCACAAAACTTGAGGATGCAACGCTCATCCTGCCAGGTAACAAAAAAATTGCACAAATACTTATTAAGATTCCTTTGTTTCACATGTATAACAGACATTTGTTTTGAAGCAATGTTAGGATTTTTAAGTATGAAACCTGTGAGCATTAAGAGCATATTTGTCCTGATGAAAGTCAATCGTATGACGACCGAAATCAAATAAATAGTTTCTTTTGCCATAAGATTTCTAAAATTGACTAAATATTATGTCTTGTTGTGTCAGCATCAAGTTAGCACGGTGTGTGTTTATAAAATCACACTGCTTTGTTTGTAAAAATATATTTCCCCTGCAGGTTTCTCATTAACCTCTGTACAAACCGCATGGTGCGGGATTTACACCAGAAGTGATATGATGGACGTTATTTTCTGTCAAGACAATTTTGTTCCTTCGGACACTTGCAAGGAAACCCATCATCTGAAGTTGGATCCAAATAACCCATTTCTTTTAACTGCATGCCGCGATAAGAATTTCAACCTTGAATTCAGTTTTGCTTGGATTTCTTGCCGAAGAGCAGAAACCTTTTCGACAGCTCCAGTGGCAGAAACACGTTTTTCGGAAACGACCCAAAGTGATTCAATTTTAAACACAGGTATTCTGGCAATGTTTTAGACAAGAAACAAACATGATGTCATTTCATTGAGGTTTTGAAAAATATCCGTCTAAAGTTTTAGACAACCGTAGACCGTTGCGCTGTTTGTGATGTTTTCACTTATTTGCTGGTAGTTGGTGGTCAACAGTTTTAAACCTTTGCTTTATGATCGTTAACGTGTTTTGAAACAAAATTGTTCTTCGGGACAACTTTAGAATAACGAGATGTTACACAAAATGCACAGAACCATCCACAACTTTGCAAACCGGGCAACAAGATGATGCGTCTACTTGTGGAAATGTTGTTGAATCCTGCAATGTGACCACTGCGTTAGCGGCAACATTTGGTGGATTACTACTTTTAACATTAATTGCGCTTGGTCTGATGTCTACTCTTCTGTACAGGTGAATTTCGTTGAAAAATTTTTGTTAAATCGTTGTGTCCTCGAGAGAAGTTTGAATATTTTGGCTACCTTAGGTTGCTTCGAAGAATTTGAGCAGATGTCACACAGTGTTTCTAATTAACGGCAGTGACGTATTTGGGGAACAACTGCTAAATCGGAAGCACTGTGTGGCGTGGGAACAAATATTTAAAAGGCTTTTTGGTTTCGTTCGGATTGCGTGTTTGGAATGAGCACCTTATGACAAGAAATATTTCGGGATATGTTTGCATTATGTTCGCCATTAGAAAACAAACACTAAGCTAACAATAATCGGTGAGCTGTGACAGTGCACATTGGGCCTTACTACCAGGCCACGTGTTTCGGTTTGTTGTTTACCTGACACATAGTCGACACCACTGTTGGTTTCCAAGCTTGACCATTAGTGGGTTCCACTGGGGATTAATCTTATGTCAATGACACCTAGTTTCTTGCCCAACGGATCGATACCGAGTGCCAAGTCAACGGAAAACAGTTATAAAGGCCGTCTTCGGACATCAATGGCACCGACAAGACCTGGGTCGAAGCTGTCAGCTGCTTACTGACAATATAACGTTTCCGGTCAAGTGCAGTACAAAGTAACTTTGTTTTGTTCACCTCCAGATCACTTAAGTGCGAAGAAAATCCTTTCAATTTATTTCGGGAAACCAAACGAAGTGGAAAAAACGCCCACAATTGCCCGTCGGAGGAAAACAAACAGAGCGACGCCGTCAAAACCGCGGAGAACCCGTACGAAGAACTCAACGAGAAAGTGGTGGTGGACAATCCGTTGTATCGGCCATTCGAGAAATCATCAACCTAACAATTCCGAGGAAAGACGCCTGTTTGCTGTAATAATCATAGTAAAGGGGTCATGCGGGGCAAGAGTCTGTTCCCCAATACAGGGGACCAGCTCGACTCTTGACTTCGTGACAAAACGTTTTATTACACAGTACGCTTTATTTGTCGTGGTTTCATGACATTGCAGTTTCCCGGAAAAAGGTATGAGCTTGAGTCATGACAGATATCTTTAAATGCGCCTGTAGAGGAAGCGCTTTGACGTTTACACAGAACCGAAAATGAATACCCTATGACGGGGCCAAGCTGTGCTTTACGATTTAAAATACGTTGCGTAGAGGCAGAAAAAACGTCACAGCATTCAGCAGTTATATTCGGTACGAAGAAACCATTATCAGAAAAATGAAGCGTGGAACAGACAGAAGCGTTATAACATGTAATTCGACCATGATTAGTTACGTCAAGTCTTATGTACTTTTTTTGGAAATTGTATTGTTTTCGCAAGCATCAACAGGTACGACTTATGGCAATAAGTACACATATATTTGAGAAATGAAAATAAACAACAAAGCTAACATTACTTCAGGCTGTGGCATTACCTTTGCTTCACTAAATGACACTATATTAACTTTGTCCGATGACCTTGTTGATGCGAACACTGCACAAGAGAAATGTTCGTTGCTTGGTGGAAATCTTGCCTTGACTAATGACCAGAATATCAAAGAGTCACTAATCCAAATAATGACAAATAAATACACCACAGGTACGCTTTGGTGCTTTACGATTAAACAGTATCATTACATGCGAGAAACTAATAATAAAAATGTGCAAGGTTTAACACGAGTTTGGATTTTTTACGACTTTGTGAATGGGGAAAGGTTTAGATTTCAATTGAATCAGACAGAGGTCAGTTACTGGAAAAGTGCGAAGCTACTTGGAGTTCTCTCGTACGTCGATTTCTATACAAGGTAAATGCCACAGCTGCAATTGCATAAAAGTTCCTTCCGTGTAAAATTTGTGTCCTTCAGCAATACATCAATGAGTCCAATGGAAGTTAATTTCTGTGAAGCACCTAAATGGCCAAGAAAAAAATGGGCAGTTAGTTTTGGCTTCAATTGCGAGAGAACCGTTCCATCCTGGAATGGTAAGTAAATATGTGCACTATGTCTACTTCAATTAAATAATATTTTGATATGTGTATTGTTGTCAGCATACACGTTACAATGATGAGGTTTTATAATATTTTGTCGATATAGGATGGCGATGGAGGTTTTCTTTGTTTGCATCCGAAAAACCACAAGTCGGGTTCAAGCAAATATATTTATACAAGGCTCAACCTTCTGACTTCTACATGCTAAGAAACGTCAAAAGACCATATCGTACATTTGTTGTTTACAATAATTCTGCATACATCCCAGGTAACGCTTTGTTTTATTCTTACGAGAAATCCTAATTTACTCTTTTAATCATACCTTGTTAACTGAACCAAGACATCAATGTTATGATCGGGGCTCGTTACAATTCCCAACTTGGTGGTTGGTTTTGGAGCGACGGATCTCCTGAAAACTATTCTGTTTCCAACGTTACATCCTGTCAGCAGGGGGCGCTCCATTATGGAGATGGTTGGGAGAAATCGAGTGTTGATTGTGTTGGACAACCAGCTTACTACGCCTGTCAATTTAAACGTAAGTGTACAGTTGAATATAAAGTATACAAAAACATTTCTAACACTATAGTTTTGGTTGCAATACGTTATAGTCATACACAGGTCCCTTTACAAAACAAGTTCCTATGTCTCTATCGTCATAAAAGGACCTGTAACTCGTTATACTAATTTCATTTTTACATTGTGGTGGAGAAACTTGAAAAGAAGTCAGTTCAACATAGTGTAAAATATTCACGTTTATAAATCCAACACTTTTCCAGTAAACTAATCATGTTTTCAAGTTACTGCTTCCATCACTCGGCTCCATGATTCCGTGATAGTGGTGAGTTGGACTGGACTGGATCGCTTCATTGCAAAACACAACCTTTCAGTCGAGGTAACTAAATCTTAAGTACAGATTATTTTGCTCTTGTTTGTGATTGATAATAAGATTAAATTGAAGAAATTATTTGAAAAACTAGCTTGCCAGGAAATTCTATTGTACGAACTGTATGCATAACTCCGCTCGAGAAATGTCTGTGCATTATGTAGGTGGAAATCGTTTCAGAGGGATTGAGTAAAACGATATACGTACCCTACACGAACCTATCGAAACAGATCGAAAACATAAGTTGTTCCACAAACTACACTCTAAGAGTAAGTGTCCTCGCAAATTGATGCCAAGACATTTATAAACTTCCACTGAGAATATCTCAAAAGTTACGTCTCTATGTTGACAATGAACCTCATATAACCTATAGAAAGGTAAAAACATATTTGGCAACTTAGGTATCTGCATTGATTTCTGGCTGCGTGCAAGCAAACATCACAAACTCGGTGTCAAGTCTGCCGAAAATGAACAGTGAAGGTTGGTTTGTTTTGGTGAATTTTAGTTATTTTGAACCGGATCGGTATTAAAAGTGTTATTTAAGTGTTACCAAGAAAATGTTGAATTTCAATAAGATGTCGATTTTTGACAATACTCACCTTTGCGACTTATGAGCTCTCATCAGTGCAGCTGGTAACTGAGGTCTATACGAACCTGATAAGCCGAGGCATTCATTTGCCTTACAAATACGTTTTGGTTCTGCAAAGTTTAAAATTTGTTCGTCTGTATTCCAATCACCACCGCATTTCATGTTCTATTTTGTCTGGGAGATTTGTTGTTCACTAAAATATCTAGATAAAACGTGTGTTTAGAAATCTACGCTTGTTCCATAAAGTTTTCGAACTTAGAGCATGCGATCACCACTCTGCTTTGTCCTGCAAACTATTGGAGGCAGAAATCAAGATTGTGTGGCAACGGGGTGTGTTCGGATGGACCAGTTTGCTTGGCTGCCATGCTAGATCAGTGGATCGACAGTACGTATATCATGTGACATTTTCTTCAAAATACATTGGCCTGGACAAAGAAATCTTCAATGCCATTTTATCAGGGGTATTTTAATTCAAGTCATGACGAATAGAAATGACGACTTTCACCTCATTTGTCATCTTTCGCAGACGGTGGTGGACCCGTGACGGTTCACAAGAGTGATGATAGTGCGGATAATCGATACATTGGCGGAAGCAGAAATGGCGTCACCAGCAATACATGCAGAAAAGCGGGGAGCTCGTACTCGTTTAAAAGTAAACATTGCTAATGTTGCATCACATAAATTATATACTTTTTACGAGGAGCGAATAGATTTTGTTTTGCTTAAAGACGATGTTTTGAGCATTAAATCCAATTACATTTTCCAGTGACGTGTTCAGTGAACGGTGATTCGGCCACAGACATAACACAAGTCTTTTGTCCATATGGATGCGGAAAGGAACCTGTTTACGGAACTGGAACCTACAGCATCCAGTCATCGGTGTGTAGCGCTGCCATACACGCCGGGAAACTATCAGGTTTAACGTAGATAATAATCTCAGAGTTTGATTGTGAAATGTAGACTTTTCTATGCAGGAAATAGAGGTGAAGTGAGATTTTATGCAGCTCCAGGGCAAAAAAACTATGTTGGATCTACATAAAACGGTGTGACGAGTCTTGCAAGTGGGTTTGCCAGTTCATCGTTTCAATTTAAGGGTTGATGAAATTTTGCGTAGATATGCTGGCACTGCAACGGACACAGTGTTGTTAGCGCCATTCATGTGTATATCGTTGTACGACTGTGAACCGTGCTTTGTGCAATGGGATTGCACACCAGCTCGCACTAACGTGCACGTTAGCAAGTAATGGTACACCAATTATTTCCTGTACAAAGTAACTCGTATATGTACAACGTCACAGTGCATAGGAAATATCGTCGCGTTGGGCACGAATGAAAGCGATCGAAGGAAAGGTTAAATTATAAATCAAGTTCATAAATGTAATTTGTAAAGTTCAACTATGCCTATAATGCATGACAAATTAAACGTCAGTATAACAATGCAACTAAAACAATGCAATACATGATCCATCTTGCATCAAATCGGTCAAATTTGAAAGCATTCTGACAAAGTTTATTGATTGGATTGTACAGCTTCACCAGATGCTGTTACCAAACGTTAACAAGGCAGCATCATAATGCCTGATGAAATAGTTGTTGTCAACATTTGTTTCACCCACGGCGTAGTTTCGCGTAGGCCGCCAGTAGGATGGTGATGTGCGTAATAGACAATGCATTCCCAAAGCCCTTTAAGTTGATTGAAGATAAGGTTAATATTCTATAACACTGGTGGTTGAGGAAAGCTTTCTACATTAGCAGTTGCAATGCATAAAACATTTGTGTATTTTCTATTAGTTTTGGATTATGCAGGGCTGGCAAAAGTAACATCAGGTAAGGCAAAGAGTCAAGGACATTTGAGATTGACGATCAGCGAATAACTGTTTTTGATAATAATTTAGATTGTGGCTTTGCCTCAACATCACTAAATGACACCCTATTAACTTTGTCCAATGATCTTGTTGATGCGAACACTGCACAAGAGAAATGTTCGTTGCTTGGTGGAAATCTTGCCATGACCAATGATCAGAATATCAAGGAGTCGATAGTTAAAGTAATGACAAATAAATATACAACTGGTACGCTCTGCGATTGACCTTAGACAAAACATCATCAATACATTTGAACATACTAACAGTAAATGTGTACAAGGGTTAACAAGAGTTTGGACATTCTACGACTTTGTGGAGGGCGAAAGGTTTAGATTTCAAACAACTCCGGACGAGGTCAGTTACTGGAAAAGTGCGAAACAACTTGGTGTTCTCTGGTACCTCGATTTGTCTACAAGGTAAATGTCGTAGCAACAAATCTTTGCGAAAAACTTTCTGCAGTGTAATAATTTGTGTTTTTAGCAAAACATCAATGAGTCCAATGGAAGTTTTCTTCTGTGAAGCACCTGAATGGCCAAGAAAAAAATGGAAACTTAGTTTTGGCTTCAATTGCGAGACTAATATTCCAATGTGGAATGGTAAGTAAATAGGTGCACTATGTCTGCTTCAATTAAATAATATTTTAATGTGTGAATTGTTGTCAGCATACACTTTACAATTATGAGGTTTTATAATATTTTGTCGGTATAGGATGGCGATGGAGGTTTTCTTTGTTTGCATCCGAAAAACCACAAGTGGGGTTCAAGCAAATACATTTATACCGGACACAATCTTTTGGATACTACATGATAAGAAACGTCAAAAGACCATATCGTACATTTGTTGATTACAATATTTCTGTATACATCCCAGGTAACGCTTTGTTTTATTCTTACGAGAAATTCCAGTTAATTTTTGGCATTCTTTGTTTACTAACCCAAGATATCAATGTTATTATCGGGGCTCGTTACAATTCCCAACTTGGTGGTTGGTTTTGGAGCGACGGATCCCCTGCAAACTATTCTGTTTCCAACGTTACATCCTGCCAGCAGGGGGCGCTCCATTATGGAGATGGTTGGGAGAAAGCGAGTGTTGATTGTGTTGGACAACCAGCTTACTACGCTTGTCAAATGAAATGTTAGTAACAGTGTGTATGAAAAAATGTTTTGAGTTTTGTGCTTAAAACGATTTAATATGTAGCAAAGTGATATATCATCCGCAATTATCTAAACATAAAATAACGCAGTAATCTTTCATGCAATGGTATGATTGACAGGATCGCCCCACTGCGCATGTCCTCACTTGTCGATCACAGCTAACGTATCGCGATCAGTTTACAGGCTTCGCAGCCCAAATGTTTTTCAGATGTCGCTACCACTTGTCGTTAAAAATTGACTGACTTAGCTAGGCTGCAATGCCTGGGCTGGTTAGCTCAACTTTTTAAAACTAAGGGTGTTATTTTGTTGCACAAACAAGTTTTTGAAAGCTAAATAACGCGTTCGTAACAAATGTGAAATGTTGGTTTAATATATTGTTTAATAAAAGCACACCTTCCCATTTCAACTGAGCATATAACCATTTTTAAATCCAACGTATGTAAAGTCAGTTTCACATAAATACTTTGCAGTTGTTGCATCAGTGACGAAAGTCGCAGGCAATTCCCCTCTTGTTGTTATTAGCTGGAATGGATTGACATCGCTTGTCAGGAATCATAACCTTTCTGCTAAGGTAACCTTGACATGCATAATTTCCCAGTAATGTACATTTCCCAGACTTGATATATTTTTAGGTAGAAATCACTGTGTTGGAATTAATGCACTCTGTTTACGTGCCGTACGAAAACGCATCAGTTCAATTAACAAACCTGAACTACTCAACAAACTACACTTTTCGGGTTGGTATTGAAGAGCATGTAGTATTGCCGTGTCTAATAAGAGGCAAACGAAAGCAAATTCTCTCTTGTTTCATCAACAATTTTATTCATGTGAAATCATATAAATATCCGTCGCTTTATTGTTATCAATAGGTGTCAGCGTTGGTTTCTGGCTGCGTGCAAAAAAACGTCACGACATTCGTGTCAGTAACAACATCGGGCATTCCCACAACGACTCACTTCAACCAGAGCAGTAAAATGACGATTAAGTATACAAGCGTTTGTTAATTAAGAATTAATATTTCTTGCAGTAACAACATCAACCGGATTCTCCAAATCCAACACTAACAATGTCGAAAACTATATTCCCGGTTTGATAATTGGAGTGATTTCGGCTCTGATTGTTCTCGCAGCCATCCTAGTATTTGGTCTATTGTTCTATAAACGAAGGTGAATGCGACTGATTACACATTTTACCTACGATATAAAGGGTAATTAGAATCGCATGGCATGTTTCATTTCGCTTCGTTATGCGATGTGTAAGTCCTATTTCCTAATTAGAAGTTTTGGTTCATCAAAGAACGCCACGTTGGTTGTTTGGTTTTAATAAAAACATTTATCCGCGAACTTGTAAACGTTTTGACGGATTCAAATACAGATACGACATGTCCAAACTAACCATTTTGGAACAAGCAAAAAATCAATCATGCTGTCCAAAAACAGCAGACCTTGCCAATGAATCACATCAGCGAGTAACGGAAGAGGAAGGCTATCTTTCATCAAACAGTTAGTAGCGAGGTTTATTTTTTAATTGCCATTAAACTATGAGAATGTTAAACGCGCTTGACAGAGCATCGAACAACTGACCAGATTACGTATGACAATGTCCCACCTTCCTCTCATCAACCAAATCACGCGTACGAGAGTATGAAGTGACGTAACAGCTTTCTTTACAGGATGGATTTAAATTTTTCGAAACTCAGTCAAGGATATGGTGATAAATTCTAAAGAACCATTTTAGATTTATAAATCTTTTCCAATACGTTTAGTATTTGTAATGTTTTCCATTCTGCGCAGTTTTGAGCAGGATTTCTTCAATGCCATTTTGTTTGCAAATAAAAGATTTGATTTTAACCTTCATATATACAAGATGATCATTTTCTGGCTGTATAATCAAAAACATTTACTGTTGGATGTGATTTTTTTGAGGTGTTTAGTTGGGACTGGAAGCAGAAGGAGGATGGCTCAATGTAATTCTTAGGCCTAATTTAGTCACAATCGCGACTCACCACCGCCCTACCAAGTTAACCGACAGCAAAATATCATCGTTTGGAAATAACATTTCATTGTTTTTCGTGTTTGTGCAAGTTCTACTTCCAGTCGCATTAAAGTATTATAGTTCTGCTCATGGCGTTGTGATTTGTTGCAGTGACCAGCCTGAATATTTCAAACCACACGCTTTGTTATGGATTAAATATGGCTTTTGTCGAATAATAATTTAGATTAGAGGTTACGCACGGCGTTCGTAAAATATAAAATAATTTTGGTAAAGATCATGAATACCTAACATGAGTCAATGGTGCTGATTCAAAAAGTTATGCTTCTTAAACATTTAACCCGTGTTTCCATCCCACAACGAAGCGTGGGATATAAAATATTCACGTGAGTCGCTGCGTGGAATTACAACAATAAAGCGATTGCAGCTTTTTTGTAAGCACTTCAGAAAAGAGACAACAACGCACGCTCACAGATGGTTTTAACCGGCCAAAAATTAATGCGTAAAGACACACTGCACGCTTCGGTGCACACAGTTTGTGGCCCATTTAACGAGTTCGCCACAACAACATGTTTCATGTTGTATTGTTTAGCAAACCTTGGAAAACAAGCCCCATACCACACATTTTGAACTTCGTTTCGGTGCTGCGCTTGAAGTGCACTTTAGAGCTAATCTTGTCTAGACGGTAAACTGTATGTTTTGCTGAGTTAAACCAATATAACCAGTTTGTCCGTTGATTAAGAAGTCAGTTGATAGTATGTTATTTTTGCGCAGGCGTAAACGCATCGGCAATTTCCCGTCCATTGAGCAAAAGCGTAAGAAACCTTCAGATCAGAAAGTGCTGTAAGATGCGTTTGGCTCGTGGTGTTCACTTAGACAGGGAACAAAGGAAGAATAAGTACCAATTTTGTTTGAACGAGTTTATTGGGACAAAAGTTGTACCAGGCCTAATTTAAGCCTAGTAAATTCAGTGTCACACCGAAATCACTGACAACAACAACAACATCATCATTTGAAAATTACTTCCTATTTGACGAATATCTTTGGTTTCTGTCTTTGTGCAAGTTCTCTAAACTTCCCAATTATTACAAAGCAGCGCATAGTGTTGTGATTTGCTGCAGTAACCTATGTGAATATATTTTAAATCCCACGCTTTTTTATGGAACATGCACCGTGAAAACTCTTGTAACCCGTTAAGCGTTGCGCTTAAACTTTAACTTCGGAAGGGGAGTTACTGAGTCTTGATGTATGAGCGTTGTGTCTTTGGTTGCATTAAACCAGTATAACGAGGTAGTCTGTAAGTATAAACGTATCGTATTTATTAAAACTCAGCGCCAGTTGAGAAGTTGTTAAAGCAGCCAATTGATAGTGTGTTATTTTTGCGCAGGCGCAAACGGAACCGCGATTTCCCGCCCATCCGGCAAAACGTATGAAACATTTAGATAAGAAAGTTTTGCACTGAGCGGGTAGCTAAGCAGTATAGCAGTAGTTTTGAAACACTCCTACTAGTTGCAACGTAGGTTTGGCAAAATCTGTGAAACGCGACATAAAGCAGCAGAACTAATATCAGTTTGGACATGCAGCATTCAAAAACAAACATTTAAATAAATTAAATCTGCTTAAAATTACCTTCACCAAATCCACTGCTCTACTGTAAGTAGTTGTTACTTTTAAACCTGCATACAAAGTACAACGTGCAAGTGGGTATGACAAGTTTGTTTGATTATATCATTTGTAAGAACGAATGCAAGTTTTACAGTACCTTAAATGTTAAGTAGAACTACCAAATGTAGATATATATTGTACACAATGTTCACCAAGTTTGTGTCTGTTCTGCTCGTTTTAGAAAATGTGGGGATGTCAATGGCAAGAAACGGTGAGCCTTAAAAGACAATAAAATTCGATAAAAAGGACCAACAAGTAATTGCGTTCATCTTTTTTTAGATTGCGGCCTCGTGTCAACAGCATTCAATGACACCATATTAACTTTGTCCGATGATCTTGTTGATGCGAACACTGGACAAGAGAAATGTTCTTTGCTTGGTGGAAATCTAACCATGACTGATGACCAGAATATCAACGAGTTATTAATTCGATAAATGACAGATAAATATACATCAGGTACGCTGTGAGAGCCTATTTAAATGGAAGCCGTATCAATACATTTGTACAAACCAACAGTGTAAATGTATAAGGTTTAACACGAGTTTGGACTTTCTACGACTTTGTGGACGAGGAAAGGTTTAGATTTCAAAAAACTCCGATCGAGGTTAGTTACTGGAAAAGTGCGAAAAAACTTGGACCTCCAGTTCTCTGGTACCTGGATTTATCTACAAGGTAAATGTCAAAACAATAACAATGTAGGGAATATTTTTACACATTTAGTGATCAACTACTTTGTTAGTTCTTCCTGGATATAAAAAGTATCCGTAAAATTCCGTCCATGTAATTGTTTGTGTTCTTTAGGAAAACACCAATGAGTCCAATCGAAGTTTTTTTCTGCGAAGCACCTACGTGGCCAAGAAAAAAATGGGGATTGGGTGTGGGCAAGAATTGCGATGGGGGTGGTGAGTAAACGTTACTACTACTCTAACGTAATGTTCCAATATAAGGCATGTTGTTTGTATACGTGATTGTAAAACGTTACTTTTTGTGCATTGTTTCAGGTTGGGTATTGCGCTTTTCTTTGTTTGCTTCAGAAAAACAACAAGCAGGATTTAAGCAAATATATTTATATGAAAGTGAAACCAAGGGATATCAAATGATAAGAAATGTCAACAGCTCATACAGAACGTTTGTTAATTTCCGTAGATCTGCATTTATCCCGGGTAACATTTTAACTCGTTTGAAAAATCACGAATAAGATTTATTTATTGTTCACAGACATCAATGTTATGATCGGGGCTCGTTACAATTCCCAACTTGGTGGTTGGTTTTGGACCGACGGATCTCCTGTAAACTATTCTGTTTCCAACGTTACATCCTGCCAGCAGGGGACGCTCTATTATGGAGATGGTTGGGAGAAATCGACTGTTAATTGCGTTGGACAACCAGCTTACTACGCCTGTCAAATTAAATGTTAGTATGTAACAAAGTGTGTAAAAATTACCTAAATTTTGTGTTATTAAAGATTTTATTATGTAGCAAAGTGATGTATCATCCACAAATAGGTAACAAAACATAAAATAACGCAGTAATATTTCATGCAATGGCATGATTGGCAGGATCGCCCCACTGCGCATCTCCTCACTTGTAGATCACAGCTAAAGTATCGCGATCAGTTTACAGGTTTCGCAGCCTAAAATGTTTCAGATCTCGCTCAGGCTTGTCGAGAAGAACTGGCTGACTCAGCTAAACTGCAATGCCTGGGTTGTGAATCTGGTTAGTCCATCGTCGTGAGATACAAGTTTACCAGGAGCTTGATTTTTCGGATCTCGCTCCGACTCTTGTTGCTATGCAAAACTTTTTTAAATTAAGGGTGTTATTTTGTTGCACAAAACAAGTTTTTCTAAGCTAAATAACGCTTTGGTAATCAATGTAAAATATTGGTTTAATATATTGTTTGGTAAAAGCACATCTTCCCATTTTAACTGAGCATATACCAATTTTAAAATCCTCAACATATGTAACGTCAGTTCAACTTAAATACTTTTTAGTTGTTGCATCAGTGACGAAAGTCGCAGGCAATTCCCCTCTTGTTGTGATTAGCTGGAATGGATTGACATCGCTTGTCAGGAATCATAACCTTTCTGCTAAGGTAAACTTGACCGACATGATTCCTCAATAATTTACATTTTCCAGACTTGATATCATTTTAGGTAGAAATCACTGTATTGGAATTAAGCCACTCAGTTTACGTGCCTTACGAAAACGCATCAATTCAATTAACAAACCTGCATTACTCAACAAATTACACTTTTCGGGTTGGTATTGAAGAGCATATAGTATTGCCGTGTCTAATAAGAGACAAACGAAAACACAATCTCTCTTGTTTCACATACAATTTCAAACATGTCTAAGCATATAAATGTCAGTCACTTTATTCTCAATAGGTGTCAGCGTTTCTTTCTGGCTGCGTGCAAGAAAACGTCACGACATTCGTGTCGGTAACAACATCGGGCATTCCCCCAACGGCTCACTTCAACCAGAGCAGTAAAATGACGATTAAGTATACAAGCGTTTGTTAATTAGGAATTAATATTTCTTGCAGTAACAACATCAAACGGATTTCCCGAGTCCAACAGTAACAATATCGAAAACTATATTCCCAGTTTACTAATTGGAGTGATTTCGGCTATGCTTGTTCTCGCATCGATCCTTGTATTTGGTCTATTGTTCTATAAGCGAAGGTGAATGCGACTATTTACACATTTTACGTACGATGTAAAGGGTAATTAGAATCGCATGACATGTTTCATTTCCCTTCGTTGTGCGATGTGTACGTCCTATTTCTTAATTAGAAGTTGTGGTACATCAAAGAACGCCACGTTGGTTGTTTGGTTTGTTTAGTTTTAACAAAAACATGTATCCACGCACTTGTAAATGTTATGACGGATTAAAATACAAACAGGTACGACATGTCCAAACTAACCATTTTGGAACAATCAAAAAATCCATTAGGCGATCCAGGAAAATCTCACCTTGCCAATGTATCACATCAGATAGTAACAGAAGAGGAAGGCAACCTTTCATCAAACAGTTAGTAGCGAGGTTTGTTTTTCAATTACCGTTAAACTATGTGAATGTAAAATGCACTTGACAGAGCATCAAACAACTGACCAGATTACGTATGACAACGTCCCCCCTTCCTCTCATCAACCAAATCACGCGTACGAAAGTATGAAGTGACGTAACAGCTTTCTTTACGGGATGGATTTAAATTTTTCGAACATCAGTCAAGGATATGGTGATAAATTCTAAACAACCATTTTTTTAATATTTTCCAATACGTTCAATATTTGTAATGTTTTCCATTCTGCGCAGTTTTGAGCAGAATTTCTTCAATGTCATTTTGTTTGTAATTAAAAAATTTGATTTCAACCTTCATATATCCAAGATGATCATTTTCTGGCTGTACAATAAAAAACATTTACTGTTAGTTGTGTTTGACTCGAGGTGTTTATTCGGACTGGGAGCAGAACTAGGCTGGGTCAATGTAATTTATAGGCCTAATTTAGTCCCAGTACACGACTCAACGCCAAGTCCAGCGACAGCAAAATATCATCGTTTGGAAATAACATTTTATTGGCGCAAAGCTTTGTTTTTCGTGTTTGTTTAAATTCTGCTTCCAGTCGCATTAAAGTATTATAGTTCTGCTCATGGCGTTGTGATTTGTTGCAGTAACCAGCCTCAATATTTCAAAACTCACGCTTTGTTGTGGATTAAATATGGCATTTGCCCTCATGCTTCTTAAACGTTTAACCTGTGTGTTCATCTCACAACCAAGCGTGGGATATAAAATATTTACGGGAGTCGAAAGCGGTACACTAAAAAACACAACACCAAACACTACACACAACACTAAAGCGGTTGCGGCTATATTTGTAAGCACTTCAGAAAAGAGGCAAAGCGAATTTTAGATGGCGAAAAATTCATGCAAAAGAGCACTCTGCACGCTTCGGTGCACGCAGTTTGTGGCCCGTTCAACGAGGTCGCCACAACAACATGTTTTACGTTGTCATGTTAAGCACACCTTGGGAAATAAGCCTTATACTACACCTTGTGTTTGGTCTATTGTTCTATAAACGAAGGTGAATGCGACTGAGTGCACATTAACTTACAATGTAATGCGTATTGTAAATAGGTAATCAACTTACAATTAAATAACAAGTGTCATTTGTCTTGGCATTGCGACGTGCTTATATTGTTTATTAAGTAGAGCATTCAGAGCAGTCAACAACCTGAAACGTGTAGTTTGGTTGGTCTATTTTTATTAAAATGTTATGTCGGACTTAAATACAACCAGACACGACATGTTCAAACCAATTAATTTTCAACAAACAATAAATCAATCTGGCTCTTTAGAAAAATCTTTCCATAACAATATATCACACAACCCAGCATCAAAAGTGGAAGGCCAGCTTTCGCCAAACGGTAGGTAGATTTTTATTTTAATAGCTGTAACTGTGTAATCATATACAATACTTGACAGAACATCAAACAACTGGCCAGATTACGTATGACAACGTCCAACCTTCCTCTTGCCAACAAAATCACGTGAATGAAAGTATGAAGTGACGTAACAGCTTTCTTCAAAGGATGGATTTTTGTGACCAATTTTAGTTTACGTCCAAACATGAATTCAGGATATAATAACATTGGTCACAAAAACGGTCAGATTAGGTCATTATCGTTCTCTTTATCCCATTGAAATAAGGCATTACATGGGTATGCGCATTTGTTCAACGCGTCTCGTTTCAAAGTGCAAAGAAACGATTACTTTTTTTCTCACGCGATTCGATCTCGTTTCCAATGTGATATTAAATTGTTTTTTTTTTTTTTAAATTGTTTTGTTTTTTACGGTGTGCCAACCGCTAGTCTTTGGACAACCCTTCATTTCACTAAAAATAAGTCGCCTCGTCTCTCTTCAGTTAATATAAGATGTATGATTTCTCGTGTAACTCATTCTGTTCTAGTCTACTTCGTTTTCAATAAGCTTTGCGTTTTGACTCTGTATACTCATGTGCGTTGGAAGTGTATATATCATCATCTGACTAATCTTAATATAATAAATAGTGGCGTAGTTTTTGCATCAGGTAGGAAACATAACAAATGTACTGGTCGAAAAGGAACTGTTCGTCAATTCCTAAGTATCACTAAGACCCAACTTTAGGTTGTCACCCGACACACAGGTGGCAACAGTTTGGAAATCTTCTCCAATGTGTTTTACTTTTTCGTTTGTAAAGTTTTTTTCCATTCTGTGCAGTTTGACGTAGAATTTCTTCAATGTCCTTGTGTTAAGCATAAAGTAAATTGAAACCTCATGTACCCAAGATGATTATTTACGTGCGGTTTAATATAATGTCTTCACTGTCAGGTGTGTTTGGCTCGTGGTGTTTATTCGGACAGGAAACAAAGAAAACATGTGTCTGTGTTTTCAAAGCTTTACTGTAAGATTTCCATGTTTCGAAATCTATGATAACAATTCCTTTCCTTTCAAATTATTATCATGCAGTGCATAGTGTTGTGATTTGATGTAGCAACCTATGTAAAACGAGTGTTCATCCCAAAGCGTGAGTGAAAAAATATTCATGTGAGTCGCTGCAGCAAATCACAACGCAATGCTTAAGTTGTAATGTTTAGCAACTCATGTGAAATAAACCTACTACACATTTTGACGCCAAACCTTCGCTCCGTTTCGTTGTTTTATATTCTAAATTAGTCTTGTCCAGACATTGAACGTTATATATTTTGTTGGATGTAACTTGTATACCGAGGTGGTCTGTACATACAAACCTATCGTTGTTATCAAAACCCAGCGCCATTTCAGAAATTGTTGATACAGTCAGTTGCTGGTAGGCCTATATTATTTTTGCGCAGGCGTAAACGGAACTGCGATTTCCCGACCAGTAAGCACAACTAAAGAAACATTTAGATAAGAAAGTCTTGCATGGAGCTAGTAGCTAAGCAGTAAGGAAAAAACTTTGAAACACTCGTGTTAGTTTTAAAATATCAGTCAACATTAGTTACTCATAACAAAGGCAAAAAATGCCCTCAGTTTGGATATATAAAACTTTAAATGAAAAATTTAGATGATTTGAGGTACATAAAGATGTCATTGTATCAAATCCATTATTTTACTGTCAGAAACAGTTGTTTTCACACCTCTAATACAGTACGAAGTACAAATTCGTGTTATACGATATGTTTCATAAACGCTAGTAAAAACGAATGCAAGTTTTATGTCAAATAAGTAAATTATGAAATACCAAATGTAGATGAAATTGTTTCCAATACGCAATGTTCACCAAGTTTGTGTCAGTTCTACTCATTATACAAAATGTGGAAGTGTCAATGGCAACAAACGGTAAGCCTTTAAAGACATTAAATGTTAATCAAAAGGACCAACAAGACATTGCGTTTACCGGTGTTTAGATTGCGGCCTCATATCATCATCATTCAATGACACCATATTAACTTTGTCCGATGATCTTGTTGATGCGAACACCGCACAAGAGAAATGTTCGTTGCTTGGTGGAAATCTAACCATGACCGAAGACCTATATATCAACGAGTTATTAATTCAATTAATGAACAAACAATATACCAAAGGTGTACGAATTTTCTACCTCATAAACAAACAACTTGTCAACAAAGACATTTCAGGTTCAACACGACTTTGGATATTCTATGATTTTGTGGGCGGGGAGACATTCAGATTTCAAAACTCTTCAACTTCAACTAACGTCAGTTACTGGAAAAGTGCAAAACAACTTGGTGTACTTTGGTACATAGATTTCTTCACAAGGTAACTTGTTAAGGCAGCTAGTATTATATGACAACGTTTGGGAAAATCTGAACCTACCTGAAGGTTCCTGATAACCGATTTCGGGAATTATTCCCCATTCCCAACCCATAGTTGTAACGATTTCCATCCTTATGGGAAAATATGTTTTCTGGGTTAATATGTTTCATGTGAGACAAATATATTTCGCTATGAAGCATTTTTAGTGTCTGTAAAAACAACGTAAAAAAATAAAGCACAAACACTAAAAGCTCATCGCTGTCTTAAGAACTGCGATAACTTTGTCATTTAGAAGCCATGATGGAAATGAGGAAGAAATATTTTTCTGCGACGCACATAAAGGGGACAGAAGAAAATGGAGAGTGGTAGTTGGCAATAACTGTGACGGGCATGGTACACATTTTGCTGTAGTTTGCACATAATCCGAACATTTTGTTAAATCTTTTTCTAAAGAAAATTGACTTACCAGTTAGCCGTATTAAGTTGTAACATAAGAAACATTTATTTCATTACCTTGAACAAACTTAACACCACGTTAACATTTTCTGATTACAGGATGGCATTTACAATTTTCCTTGTTTGCTTCAAAAACACTTCAACCGGGATACAAAGAAATATACGTGTACGAAAACAACATCTATTCTACAATGCTACGAACTGTTAACCATCCCTACGGCACCTTTAATCAGTCTCGACAATCCACATTTACTCTAGGTTGAGATAAGCTTCGTTAAAGTCGTAACCATTCATTAGAAATAACAATCTTGTTATCTTCGTTTTAAGATATTAATGTTATTATCGGTGCTCGTTACAATTTCCAACTTGGTGGTTGGTTTTGGATCGATGGATCCCCTGCAAACTATTCTGTTTCCAACGCTACATCCTGCCAACAGGGGGCGCTCCATTATGGAGATGGTTGGGAGAAATCGAGTGTTGATTGTGTTGGACAACCAGCTTACTACGCCTGCCAATTTAAACGTAAGTATCACGGTAATGCTACTATGTAAAAAGCAAGTAATGTTAGTGACATTTGAAAATATTTTTTTTGAGTTGTTCCAGTTTGTCTCAAATTTTGGCGTAGTTTTACGTCTATGTATCTACAGTTTATATTGTTTTAATTCATTGCACCTGTGCTTGCAGTTATTGCTACTGTGGAAAAATATCCATGCAACTCATCCATTGTTGCTATAAGATGGACTGGACTGGATCAATTTATTGAGAATCAAAATCTTTCGGCTCAGGTAACTTGGTTCGTGACAGTGAAGTAACCAGCATAACGTGTTTTGCGAAATTGTGAATGTTGGTGAATCATCCGTTGATCTATATAACGAGTTTTTTTGTTAAAAGATTTTTCCAACCAAACACACTCTGCATTCGGACTTTCTTTTTCGTCTCTTTTTCCAGGTGGAGGTTAACTTGGTTCAATCACAACAAACTTTTCTCTTGCCTTATGCGAATCTATCCGTTCAGATTGAAAACTTAAACATGTCAACGAACTACAGTGTAAAAGTTAGTAATTTTTCTTATATTTTATGTCGGTAAAAGAAGAACAATGTAGTGAAACTGAGACAGATTTTTGCAGCAGAATCACAAACATCTTTGAAATTATCAAAAAAGTCATTAAACGATGTCATTAATAGGTATCAGCGTTTCTTTCGGGTTGCGCAAATACTAATGTTTCTACATTTCTGGAGGTGTCGACTTCAGGGATTCCCCCAGAAAGCTGCTTTCAGAACGGTAACAAAATGGAGAGGTGATTTAATGTTTAAATGTAACTGTGCCCGACAGGAAGTTACAACGCTACTGGCAACAACAACAACAACGACGACAACAACAAAGGCAGCAACAACAACAATAACAACGGGAGAAACAACAACAACAACACAGTCCTGATACTTTGTGTTATTTTGGTGATTATTGCCGTTGTGGCAGCAATCTGTATCGGATTTTGGTATAAACGAAGGTACGGTTATGAATACTTATGAAGGAATCTTGTAACAGTTACGCATCATAAGCATTTGCAGAATTGGTACTTCAAATGTAATTTTTTAATGCGTTTTAATCATTCCTTCTTCGGTTCACTGAAAAGGGCTTTTAATATTATGGAAACCCTGTTGCAAGCCTCTATTATGTTTGTAGAAAATCAAACCAAAGCAAACCTGAAACCAAAGAATTTACACCTCCTACGGCAGTTGGTGGGAATGAAGGTAATGTTGGTCATTTACTATTATTCTGTGTTGATGTAAACGGCCCTGCCTTTTTCAGAAAAACACTTTGGCCAATAGGAATTATAAATATGAGTAATGGTGCAGCTTTTATCAATGCCGCAAAATATTACACGCACACAAACATTACATAAAAGAAAAAATAGTTAACGCACGATTTAAACATTTTCTTGCCGCTTAGATGCAGTTCAGCCAAATGGAGTTTACCAAAATTTGTCGGTTGACGCAGACACCTCCAAAAACAACAATCAGAAAAAACTATTCAAAGTTTACGAGACCAACATTGCAGCGGATTTTCATTTGTTTAACGAAGAGTTTAGGGTGGGATGTAGTTTTTAAAATCTGTTTTTGAAGCGATAGCACAATCGGAAAATATACAAAGACCCAACGTCTCCATCAAATGATATGGCTAGATAATCTTCGAACTTTAATGGCCTAAAGGTTACTTTACTTCATACAGCCTTCTCCATTCGCACAGGAAACTGTGTAATGCGTGGGTTTCACTGATTAGGCCTTTCATTGGCTTCATTCCACAGCTCTATAGTTAAAGAATAGGATAAGTTTGTTTGGACAGTAGCTGGATGCCTAAGGCAGTTAATTCTACATAGGTTGGTGTAAAATCAACACACGTTCTTTCGTGCAGGTTCTTCAAAAACAAAGCAAAGAAAGTCAACAACCTTATGCGGTTTCGCAACTTCCCGAAAACGCCACGCGAAACCGATACAAAAATATTTACCCGTGTAAGACATAAATGACTCAAAACAGCATATTTGCAGTTTGATACAAACTTTTTTGACAGACGACCATGCCCGAGTAGTACTGGTGGAAAGGGAAGAAAACGATTACATCAACGCTGCTTATATAACGGGGTACAGCAACGAGAAGAAGTTTATCGCTACCCAAGGCCCTAAGCAGGAGACGATCAATGATTTCTGGCTGATGGTTTGGCAAGAAAACTCAACAATAATTGTGATGCTCACTGGTCTGATAGAAAAGGGAAAGGTTGGTCCTTTCGCCAGATTTGCGTCGAACTAGATATGCAGAGAAAGCTAAATATGCGCATAAAAGTGCACTGCGTGGAATAGGGAATTGCTAATCGGGTGAAATTGCCAGCAGAATATTTGTAGGTTGCCATCAGTACAACGAAATAATAAATTCTTGCCACAAACACCTACAAAAAATAAGTGTAATAAGATACTGGTTTTGTCGGGCATTTGTGTACATAAACTAGTTCGTCGACACTAAAATCGACCAACAAATCATCTCATGCCATGCATAGACGTGTAGTAATATATGAAGCGCTCTCACTGGGCGTGGGCACAAAAAGTTTTTGTTGCAAAAACAACGACAGTATCACATGTTGTTCCACCAACTGGGTATCGACGTCATAATAACAGCACACCACTGTATGTTGACTGGGACACCGGGACAAACCATTAAACCACGACACACGAAAAATGTAAAACCATGCAGTATCTGTGATGATGAAAATACATTCCAAAACACCTTATTTATCAACTTAAGAAACTTAATTGTCAACAATGTCCCTGTAGAGTCCTAGACCGACTGAGTTTGCCTGACAAACAAACGAATATGCAAGAAAGTAAGAAAAGGAAAACAAAAAATATCAAAAATCTTCAATACTAACAAACGATCCATATACTAATTCGGTTTGTCCTGCTGATTCATTTCCTTAACCTACTATAAATGCGTGTTTGCAGGCAAAGTGCGAACAATATTGGCCAAGTGTGGGATCACATTTGGAAGTAACGGCTGATTATGGAATTCAAACAGACCAAGAAGTTCTCTTAGGTGGAATATACATGCGAAAATTTATTTTATGCCAAGGAGAGGTACGGCACATGTGGATTCATTGTGGGTTTCAGATACATATGGGCTTGTTTCAGGAAAAACGTATCGTTACCCAACTCCAATACACAACCTGGCCAGACCATGGAGTTCCTGTCACTACAACAAACATGATCTACCTACGTAAGATGGTGAAAGATTTACACAAGACTTCAGCTCCTGTAATTGTTCACTGCAGGTACAGAAAACAGAAGATAAGAATTATTAGTTTTTATCATGACAAGCAAGCGAACTGAAATGCTATTAAGTATACAGTATAAAAACAAAATAAGTTTTTTTTTTCATTTTCCTGCTTGTGTTGTGGATATTAGCTGCCACACAAAATTCGGGTAAAGTAATGTTGCATCGAACGTGACTCAATCGCCACGTGCTTTCTTTTAGTGCTGGTGTTGGTCGGTCTGGAACTTATATTGCCATGGATATTTTGTTCGATGAGTTGGACGACAAAGGAACTGTCGACGTCCCGCAGACTGTACTAAGGATGAGGGCAAACAGAACAGATATGATCCAGAACCGGGTACGTAACCAATGCGTGATTAAACTTAAGGTGTGATAAATATTTTGCTTTCGATCTACAGAAACAATACATATTCCTGTATAAGTTGTTAGTGGAAAGAGAGGGTCTACAGATGGAAACAGACAGAGATGTAATTGAACTTCAGTCAATGACTTCTGATGAATTGTAAGAACCCAATAAAAATAAATGTTCAACAATTAAAGTCGTTAACTCATTGCACTTCTAGTGCATGCAACTTTTAGTAGATGTACTTTAAGAGCCTTTTTGCCCGTTTGCAGAACAAGAATTCAAGAATCTGAGTACAAAATCTTGTCCGATTGGCGATACGGAGAGGAGTGGCTTGAAGGAAACCCGAAGTTAACCACCTGTATGATTACGTTTATTTTATGCCTCTGTTTTTCTAGAATTGACTACCATTATTCTTACACACAAATATAGACAAAAACACTGCCCTCGGAATTTGGGATAAAGATATTGACGGACTAAGGAGTTTCAATGCATCGTTCATACATGTAATAATATAAATTGTTGTTTTTGACAAATATTGGCGATAAATATAAAAAACACAAATATACATGGACTATTTGCCAGGAAATGGACGCTTCTGAGTGTTTTATTGCTGCCCAAACCCCACCAAATGACCAGATGGAGTTATTTTGGAAAATGGCTGTACAGAATGGCACGCGTATGTTTGTGGATTTGAACATGGCAGCGAAGGTATAACCGGTACACAACAAAAAAACATTTGGGGATTAAATGACATATTTTGTACTTTTTCTAGGTTTCTCAAGATAAACCTTTACGATATGGCGACGTTACTCTTATTGTGGAAGAACTTTCGGAAAGTCACTTGTATAAATTAGCCACAATTGTGATTACATCTTCATCAAAATCTTTCGTACGTTTGACAAACTAAAACGTAGATTGTATTTAATGATGAAGAAAGTTTTGTAAAATGCGTTTGCAAAATGCCACTTTTTTAATGTTTAAAAGTCATGTCAAAATTTGAAGTGAATATCATTGTAAAATATAGTTTAAAACACCTAAAGGTTTTTACCACTTGCGTTCAGACTGACACTCTGATGACATTGGTACAAGTAAAGGGATGGAGTGAAGTTAAGAAACCTCTAAAGGAAGTGGAGTTTTTTGAAGTGATTGAAGCCGTGCAAGCGATGAAGAGAGATAGGAACTGTCGTTGTGTGTTGGTCATGTGCAGGTAAACATAAACCTAAATATTTACGAATATATCAATAAACCCTTAAGCCTAAAAGAAATAAGAAAAGCCTGTAACCATTAACGTAGCCACGTGGAAAGACCCATATCCTTTTCAAAGTTTTAGAAAAACATTCAAACCTCGCCAAAATGTCACGCTGACTGCGCTACTAGCCATAACGCATTACTTCTTTGTCTCTTTAAATTTGCGGTATAGTCATTTAAGTGTTTTATGTTTTCGTGTAGAAATTTGATGGTACTGCACACAGTTTTCCAGAGTACAGTAAACAAATCTTTACACACTATTACATTTGATATTGTTGCAGCAATGGCAGAACGAGGACTGGTACTTTTATTGCTCTGACAAGAATAATTGAGCGTCTGAAGACTCAGCAAAGGGTGGACGTTTTCCGAACTGTGAAAGATTTACGAGACATGAGACCAAACATGCTGGATGAGGAAGTAATTACGTTTTAACTACTTCCTCATATACCGCTGTTAAACTATATTGCATGACTTTTATTTTAAGGTGCTCTACAAGTGTTGCTACTCCGTGGTTTTGAAATACTTGGATGATTTCAGCACATACTCCAACTGCAAATGACGAACTTTCAGTTGTCGAAAATTTGATATCTTTTGCATCATTACTAATCAATCATTTTCGATGTAATGTTCTGTTTTTTTATTTATGTTATGTGATTATACGCAATTTTGATTTGTTTTGTTCACACGGTAATTTATAATGTGCTCTTTTAACTGTTGTTTTGTTTATATTCATGTAAAATTATGTAGAAACTGTAGTTCTTTGATCCGCTTCCCTTTAAATAAGTATCAGAAAATTAAATGTCCTGAAACCAAACAAATCTTTTGTAAAAAGGGATGTCCAAATGATTTTTGGCGTTAAATCTGCTTCTACATTAAAAAATATCGAGGTCCTTTAAAATTATCTTTATCACACGTACCAACTTATAGTTACAGTCGTTCAAAACTTATGAATTCAGAGTTAGATCATAATTTAAGCAGGAAACAGGAGAAGTGGTTCATTCAAACATTTTCCCGGGACTTTCTCGTTTACCTCTCGTCTTGCAGGTCCCTGCTAGTAACTATAGAAACGTTGGAGTGGCTATGAACTAATGAAAATATAATCTCAGTTTAACAAATAGTGTGTTTTAGTCTTCCTTGTGTAGTTTATTATTTGCACAACACGTCTGCTCCCACAGCCCAGTCGATCTCACAGCCAAGCACTTTCGACTGTAAAGATCCTACGTAAATGCAGGTAGAACAGTTTGCAACCACAGTCATACAACAATGAAGGAAAATACAAGTATTGTCGCTTTTTGCCAAAATTATTTTTCCATCTAAAATGTAAGTAAGCACTTCAAAGCTATGGGCTGTCATACAGTCTTGTGAGAAACGGCATGCAGTAGCCAAAAACAAGACACACTCAAATAGTTTGTAGAAGTCAAAAAATTTTGTTCGTGTTTTACTTTCGCAGATGACCGTCTGTAACCCTGTCGCTGACGGTTAAATTGGCGAATGAGTCACACCAGCCCAATGCGTGGCATAATGCAGGCAGAAACAGGGGTTTGTCATTTGCATAACTTTTGCTTACAAATACAATCGTGGAAAGCGTCATTAAAGCGCGACTCAAATACATCTCCATTCGCAAGCTATTTGTTTTTTGGTCAGGTCAGTTTTTAGGTTTGGTCTCAAACACTACGCTGAAGGTAATCCTAAATTTCTGAGATGATACATAAAAATTTTGTGTGTTTTCTGTTAGTTTTGGGATCTGCATGGCTTGTAAATGTAAAATCAGGTAAGGCGACTATAGGCATGACATTTGAGAAGGGCGATCAACGTACAAAATTGACAATATTTCAGACTGTGGTTTTACCGCAACATCGTTGAATGACGTCATATTAACTTTGTCCGATGATCTTGTTGATGCGAACACTGCACAAGAGAAATGTTCGTTGCTTGGTGGAAATCTTGCCATGACCAATGACCAAAACATCAACGAGTTGTTAGTTGAATTAATGACAAATAAATATACAACAGGTACGCTCTGCGAGTGACCTTAGACGAAACATCATCACCTAACAGTTAATTGTCAAAAGGTTTAACACGAGTTTGGACTTTCTACGATTTTGTGGACGGGGAAAGGTTTAGATTTCAAACAACTCCGGACGAGGTTAGTTACTGGAAAAGTGCGAAACAACTTGGAGTTCTTTGGTACCTCGATTTATCTACAAGGTAAATACAGCAAGCTCAATTCTGAGAAAAATTTTTCGCTCATTAAATATATTGGAGATATAATTACCTAGTTGGTTATCCTTTGTAGTTGATTTAAAAAAGTGTCGTCAGTGTATTAGCTGTTTTCTTTAGCAAAACAGCAAGGACTCCCAATGAAGTTTTTTTCTGCGAAGCACCTTATTGGCCAAGAAAGAAATGGGGGATCAGTGTCGGCAAGAATTGCGTAGAATACACTCCAGAGTGGAATGGTAAAATATCTCAATATGTGGTTCATTTCAGCATAAGTTATGAAGTAATGATACTTTTGTACATTTCTTCAGGATGGCGATTGCGATTCTCTCTGTTTGCATCAGAAAAACAAAAAGCCGGATTCAAGCAAATTTTTATATACAGCAGTAAAATCAACGGATACAACATCATCAGAAACGTTAATAGTTCATACAGAACGTTTGTTACTTTCTATGATTCTACATTTACCCCAGGTAAGGTTTATTTACTTAAAAAAATGGAATTAGAGATTAAGCGTGTGTTTTTTCAGACATCAATGTTATGATCGGGGCTCGTTACAATTCCCAACTTGGTGATCTCCTGCAAACTATTCTGTTCCCAACGTTACATCCTGTCAGCAGGGGGCGCTCCATTATGGAGATGGTTGGGAGAAATCGAGTGTTGATTGCGTGGGACAACCGGCTTACTATGCCTGTCAATTGAAATGTAAGATTAAAATACCTCACAAACATGAAACACAGTTGAATTGAATTGCACACTTCGCAGTTGTTGCCTCAGTTTCGAATTTTTCCAGCAATTCCTCCGGTGTTGTTATCAGCTGGAATGGATTGGGATCCTTCATTACCAGTTATAACCTTTCTGCTGAGGTAACTCTTATTTGCACTTCTTTATTTTCCATTATTTATTTCCAATGCTAAGAATTCTATCATTTTAGGTAGAAATCACTGTATTGGAGTTGATGAACTCTGTTTACATTCTGTACGAAAACGCATCAGCTCAAATAACAAACCTGGACCACTTTAGCAACTACACTTTCCGGGTTAGTAGCCTGCAGTGCATAAATGCAAAAGCGAAAATGACCTTTTACTGAAAAAGGATTTATCATAACCGTGCGATCTCTATAGGTGTCCGCGCTAATTTCCGGTTGCGTTCAAGAAAATGTCACCACAGTTTTGACAGTTACATCTTCGGGTATTCCCCCAACACGTTGTTTTACGCAGGGTAATTGTTGAGTTTCTCTAGCTGAACTTTTTTTTGAGTGAATAAACTTTTTCTTTTGCAGGCATATCTTTCTCCGACATTGCTAATTGCCACAAAAACCTTACTATCATTATTCTAATTGGAGTGATTCCAGGTTTTTTTCTGGTGCTTACAGCTGCCCTTGTGTGTGTTGTGTTCTATAAGCGAAGGTACGCTATGCTACACAAACCATTCCTACAGCAGAAAGCGTTGTTTAAGCATAGACACATAGATGCTTATTTTGGATGGTTACGAGTGGCAACGAAACACCCTTTGCCTGCGTGATGTCATAACGTGATATATATACAACCAGGTGCCACAACTCCAAATCAGCGGCTTCTGACCAATCAATACAACCTTGTGAATTGGACGATCCACAGAATAATTCTGCCAATCATTCACATCGCTCAATCACGATCGAGAGAGGACACGAAGCACCAATCAGTCAGTAGAATATACACCTCTGTTACCTCATCCACACTACACTGTAGTTACTAGTTAGTAGCACATTACATGATTCCTAATCAGAGTGCCGTGTCACTCTGAGGTTATATTTTAACCTTCAGGGGTGCCGCGGGATTTTTCTTTATTTACACAATGGTAATTTTTCACCATACGGTTTATCGGTTGTGCAATTCTATATCACGATACCATTGTTTAGTGTTTATAATGATATTAGCCTCCATCAACAATCAGACATGAAGGCTTATTGCTTCACAAGTGGCGGTAGTCCATTGGTGTGACGCCATTGAGTGCCGCAATATCTTCATAAATTCCATAGGGTTGCTGTAAGCAAATAAAAGTTTGGAATGTATTCGCATATACACCTCGGTATTTGTACCTTATACTATGCGTTGTATTTGAGTTAGCGTAAAAGTGCGGATATTTTGCTTGGCAGAAATTCAAACGATACCAGAATATCCAACAGAGGGCTTGGTTACTTATACCAATGTTTCACCTTCGCCCGATGAAACAAACAACGTTTACGAAAGTGTGCAGTGACGTCATTACTTTTCTTCATTTGTTTTTATATCATTTATGGTTGCAAAGATAGCTTATCTTTAAGTGGATTAAAAGACAATGTGGGCATATTTTTTCAATGCAAAACATTTTTGTCGTTATTTTGCATTGCGTGCAATTTGTGGCATAATTTTATTCACATAGCGTTCGTTGCAGCAAAACTCAACTTCAATACTGCTATATTTAAATTGTCAATTGCTAGTGACGTGTTAAGTTAATCAGAACAAAATAGTTTTTCGTATCTCGACCTGGGCAAAACTGAACACTGGATGTTGATAAAGAGACGAACAAAATCTTGTTTTGCTCATAAACTAATGATCAATTTCTTTAATGTTTTCCTAATATAAATTCTTTCTAGATGACAAAAATAATTCTGTAACACATTTTTCGTTCCGGGATACACAATTTTTATTCCTGAAACAGAACTTTTGAGAGCATATTACACCAGTCATTTAACCGTACGAAATTCTAAGCAGTGCAAATAAATGAGGTTACGGGCATTTACAATGAGCTGTAAATAATATATATTGTGTTTAAACCCGTATGTTCCAATGTTGTCATTGGACAAAGCAGAGGGTATTTATTAAAAAGCGTGACGTTTCGATTAAGGTCGCTCTGGATCCAACTGTTTGTTTTGACCTTTTTCACATGCTGTAACCGGGCTGTAACTTTCACAGCCTTCTATACTCCCACAGGAAACTGCGTGACGAGTGGGTGCGCCGTTGGAGTTTATACAAGGATGCGAATACGTTTGTGTGGCCAATAGCTGAATACTAACGCCATAGTTTTGCATGGTTTGTCTTACCACAGGTTCTAAATAAACAAAGCAAGGATGGCCAGCAGGCTCATACGGTTTCACAACTTCCCTAGAACGCCACGCGAAACAGATACAAAAATATTTACCTGTGTAAGTGACAAAGAGCGATACATTTATCACAACAACCTTGCTTGTGATAACACTTATAAAAAAACAGTGCATGGTCAATATGCCTTCGAAATCCACAACGTTTTGACAAAAATGAAACGAAACCAAAAGATACGTTGAATGATCTCAATGTTCATAGCCTCGTTAATCGTTTGCCATCGCAGTATTTTGACCAGGTCATGAAAGTTTATTGGGTTTACCGTAACCAGGGCAGGTTCCAGGAAATGCGAGATCCGATTACAAAAATGAAAGGAGGCCCTGCGGTTTCACATGAGAAAGATTACTCTGGTAAATTTACTTGCAACCAATCACATAATATTACTCTTTTTTACCTTTATGTTGTAAGAGAAATTCGTCAAATTGCCACAGATTTACAATATTATTACTTTATATTGTAAATCTGTGGCAATCATGATGTTATTTTACGTTTTTTTGACAAGGCAAAATGACACCCATTCAACTATACGCTGCTGTACATAGCAAAATGTTTTCAGGCATTTGACCTTTGTGTATTGGGAAGGGAAGTTTTCTAGTATTGACAAATGGTTAATGAGTGTTTTTCTCAGGCGATGACGCAAACGTGATTTCCCGGTTGCAGAGGCAACTGACCTGCGTAGCGCGGTATCTTCTAGTGTAAGGAAGTAAAGTTAAAGTATAGTGCTTGCGACACTTGCAGCGTAAGCTATGCGTAGTGTTAGGCGGGAAGCAAAACCAGCGAAAACTCCTAGAGTAAGGCATTGTTTTGTTTTGTTCGGAAGAGCTGTAGCGACAAAAGGTCAACAGGCATGCAACGTTTTGCAACTAGGAGTGAAGTTGTTGCTTATTTGATGGTACCAGACAATAAAATTCATATATTACATCACCAAGCATGTAATATATAAAATGTAATATATGAAACGTAATATATAAAAGAGACATTACACTAACGTAATTTTATGTTTTACAGAATGTAATGTAACATTGTGAGACAAGATGTTTTGTAAATTTGCATTTGCTCTGTTACTTTTTGGAATAACATTTGTGCCAAAGGTTACAGCTGGTAAGCCTTTATCGAAACAAACAACAGAAATAATATTTGAAATCATCTCCTAACTGTAAAAAATGGTCATAGTATATAAATAACTTTTTTAGATTGTGGTCTCACTTCAACGGTTTTAAATGACACCGTATTAACTTTGTCCGATGAACTCGTTGATGCGAATGCTGCACAAGAGAAATGTTCGTTGCTTGGTGGAAATCTAACCATGACTGATGACCAAAATATCAACGAGTCGTTAATTCGGTTAATGACAGATAAATATACATCAGGTACGCTGTGAGAGCCTATTTAAATGGAAGCCGTATCAATACATTTGTACAAACTAACAGTTAATTGTCAAAAGGTTTAACACGAGTTTGGACTTTCTACGACTTTGTGGACGGGGAAAGGTTTAGATTTCAAAAAACTCCCGACGAGTTCGATTACTGGAAAAGTGCGAAAAAACTTGTACCTCCAGTTCTCTGGTACCTGGATTTATCTACAAGGTAAATGTCAAAACAATAACAATCTAGGGAATATTTTGACACATTTATTGATCAACAACTTCGTTAGTTGTTCGTGGAGAGGAAAAATATCCGTAAAATTCCGTCCATGTAATTGTTTGTGTTCTTTAGAAAAACAACAATGAGCCCAGTCGAAGTTTTTTTCTGTGAAGCACCTGAGTGGTCAAGAAAAAAATGGGGAGTGGGTGTTGGCAAGAATTGCGCGGGGAGTGGTGAGTAAACGTTACTACTTCACTAACGTAATGTTCCAATTTAAGGCATGTTGTTTGTACAAGTGGTTGTAAAACGTTACTTTTTGTGCATTGTTTCAGGTTGGGAATTGCGCTTTTCTTTGTTTGCTTCAGAAAAACAACAAGCAGGATTTAAGCAAATATATTTATATCAAAGTGAAATCATGGGATATCAAATGTTAAGAAGTGTCAACAGCTCATACAGAACGTTCGTTGTTTTCCGTAAATCTGCATTTATCCCGGGTAACATTTTAACTCGTTTGAAAAATCACAAATAAGATGTATTTATTGTTCACAGACATCAATGTTATGATCGGGGCTCGTCACCATTCCCAACTTATTGGTTGGTTTTGGAGCGACGGATCTCCTGCAAACTACTCTGCTTCCAATGTTACATCCTGCCAGCAGGGAGCGCTCCATCATGGAGATGGCTGGGAGAAATCGAGTGTCGATTGCGTGGGACAACCAGCTTACTACGCCTGTCAAATGAAACGCAAGTGCTTTTGCAATCAAATACTAAAATAGATTGTTTCAGACGCATTGTTTAAAATAATAGCGGTGTTTCATGTTGAAACGTGCATATATTACTAATTGTAATACTAATTGATTCAACGTTTGCCCATTTGTTTGTAGTTGTCGTGTTTGTGAAAAAATATCCGTGCAATTCTTCTATTGCTGATATAACTTGGAGCGGACTGGAGCAATTTATTGGAAGTCAAAACCTTTCGGCCGAGGTAACTTTAACTACAGTGCATTGGTAATATTCGCTGATGGGCGAAAACTTGTTGCAGCTTTCGTATTTTTTTTTGTTTTTCAGATGGAAATTACCGTGGTTGAGATGCGACAGACTTTTTACGTGCCGTATGCTAATCTATCGATTCAAATCGAAAATTTAAACATCTCCACGACCTACAATATCAGGGTTGATACAAATCGAAAATCGTTTACCTCTGTGCCGTAATGTCTTTACACAATGCCATACAATATAGAAATGTAATTCGAACCCCAGACATGTACCAATAATAATGCCTTCTTTTTGTCTGCAGGTCTCAGCATTTCTAACCGGTTGCGTAAAAACAAATGTCTCCACTGTACTTGAGATTTCGACTTCGGGTATTCCCCCAGAAAGCTGCTTTCCGCAAGGTAACAATACCACAAGATTATTTCTTGCGCTTTTTTACCATTGATTGTGCCCTGGCAGACACTACCGTCGAGTCCGGTAGCAAAACTATCGTCGAGTCCGGTAGCAACACTACTGCAGCAATCTCCACCAACAATTCACCCACAGTGATGTTGGTTTGCATAATATTAGCTCTTTTCATTATTGTGGGAATCATTGTCGGATTCTGGTACTACAGGCGAAGGTGGAGATCATACTATTTTGTAGACAAATTTTGTAGACGTTGCCATTAATGATCTGTGACAATTGATCCCTTATTTTAATTAAATCATAAAGTAAGGCGTATCACTGCCTTGTTGCTAAGTTTTCTTTTTCGATATTTTGATTCAAAACAAAAGTGCCATTATTTACCTTTATCAGACAATATCGGCAAACGAAATCGGATGCAATAGAAATTACAACAACGCCTCCTCTTGGCCATGGTGAAGGTACGGCGTTTTTCATTTCTCTGTCTGCAACCTATTTGTGTACATTACAGCAAACATCGAACATCTTAAAACTGCATAAGAAATATTTGTAACTTTGCATCAAAACGCACAGCAAATGGAAAGGCAAAAATTCTGTATTCTGCTTTTGTTTTTTGTTCAGATGCGTCTCAGTCCAACGGCATTTACCAAAACGTCTCGTTCGTGGTCGACGCTACTAGTAAGAACAATCCTAAATCTAGAGGGCTTTTTAGCGTTTACCAGAAAAATGCTGCGGCGGGTTTTCGTTTTTTCAAAGGAGAGTTTCAAGTAAGTTGATCCACAAACGAAGCTATTTGCTTTACTGTTTTAATGCGAAAGAACCGCCCATTCTTAATCTTAAAGAAGAGGGAATGCAATGTTTTTATCACAAAACTTTAAGTGTATACCTACCAAAAATAGAAGATGCCAGAAAGAAATTTAATGGAATACGATGTTCGATAGCGGTGTGGTTTTATACTAGGACTAGACTGTACTAATTACAGGAAGTTGACAAACAAAGCAAGGATAGACAACAATCTTATACGGTTTCGCAACTTCCCGAAAACGCCACGCGAAACAGATACAAAAATATTTACCCGTGTAAGTGACAAAAATGACTCAAAACAATTTTGCTGTAGTTATTGATGCAATCCTGTTACAGACGATCATGCCCGAGTAATATTGAAGGAAAAGGAAGACAACGATTACATCAACGCTGCTTATATACCGGGTTACAGCAACAAGAAGAAGTTCATCGCTACCCAAGGGCCTAAGCAGGAGACGATCAATGATTTCTGGCTGATGGTTTGGCAAGAAAACTCAACAATAATTGTGATGCTCACTGGTCTGATGGAAAAGGGAAAGGTTGGTCCTCTAACGTGATCGGGCCAAGACTGGCATTTGTATACGTCCTAGATCAAAATGCCACCAAATCCTCGGAACCTATACACGTGCATAAACAAGAAAGCGAACGTAACGTAAATATTGGAAACCGCTTCGCCGTGAAATTTCTTTTTCGAACATTAGCTCTTGTCAGTTTTTATGAGACAAACATCCCCTTTTATTTGCAATTCCCCCTTCAGTGACGATTAGAATTAAGTTGACATTCAAATCTGTTTCTAGTCAAAATGCGAACAATATTGGCCCAACGTCGGTTCTCACCTAGAAGTAACCCCAGGTTTAAAAGTACAAGCACAGCAAGAAGTGCTTTTGGGTGGAATCTACGAAAGGAAGTTTCTACTGTGGCACGAAGAGGTAACACATTTTGTAATTAATCGCTGAATACAAACCCGAAACTCATTGTTTTCTTTGTAGTTTGCATCCATAGAAGTAAGTGTTTTCTCACAACCTGAAAGTATTGTGCTATGTCCACTGACATGGAAAGTATTGTCTTATGTCTGCTGACATAGAAAGTATTGTGTTATGTTTACTGGCATTAAAAATACTGTGTTTGTACACCGAGGTTGCACGTCACGAGACCTTTCTTACAAGTACATCCGCTTATAGTGCGGGTTGTGTATTAACAACGTTATTCAAAATATTTCAGGAAAAACGTATCGTTACCCAACTCCAATACACAACCTGGCCAGACCATGGAGTTCCTGTCACTACAACAAACATGATCTACCTACGTAAGATGGTGGAAGATTTGCACAAGACTTCAGCTCCTGTAATTGTTCACTGCAGGTAGAGCAACACATAAAGTTTTAGGTTTTGAACCGTATCCGAGTAGAATGTTGCGCTGCAAGAAGCATTACTGTGATAGAATTTTAGTATATGGCTCGTGTAAAAATTGCTTCTTTGGTAGCCTATATGTTGTTTGGGGTTGTCTAAACCTGCTTCAATGTAACCGAATGCTGCTTCAATAATGTACGATAACCCGCGTTGGTGTTTTAGTGCTGGTGTTGGTCGGTCTGGAACTTATATTGCCATGGACAGCCTGTTTCACGAATTGGACGACAAAGGAAATGTCGACGTCCCGCAGACTGTACTACGGATGAGGACAAATAGAATCGACATGATTCAGAACCTGGTACATAAATCTACCGCAAAGGCATAGTATTCTAAAAATAAACGTACTTTCGTTTACAGAAACAATACATATTCCTGTATAAGTTGTTAGTGGAACGAGAGGGTCTAGAAGTGGAAACAGACAGAGATGTAATTGAACTTCAGTCAATGAGTTCTGATGAAATGTAAGAACCCAATAAAAAATATTGGCTAAGAGTGTGATAATTTATTGCCTGATCCGGTGGCTCATCAATCTGTTTAATTTGCTTAATGTGTCCGAATTCAATGCTAATTATAACTTTACACGTGAATTTTTAGGACAATGATGCAAAAATCTGAGTACAAAGCCTTGTCTGGTTGGCGATACGGAGAGGGTTGGCTTGAAGGAACCCCCGACTTAACCACTTGTATGATTACATTTAATTTATGCCTTTTTTAATGACTAACATTATTTACACATACAAATGTAGACAAAAACACTGCCCTCGGAATTTGGGATGAAGATATTAACGGAGTGAGACATTTCAATGTATCGTTCATAAAGGTAAAAAAACATTCGGTTTGGCAAATAATTTCACATACAAGCAAGTATGCCATATTTGTTAGGAACAAGACACTTCAGAGTGTTTCATAGCTGCCCAAATTCCACCAAATGACCAGATGGAGTTATTTTGGAAAATGGCTGTACAAAATGGCACGCGTACGGTTGTGGATTTGAACATGGCATTTCAGGTACAACCGGTTTAAACTTTAGAAACAAAGGGAGTTTTATCTATGTATACATTTTATATAGGTGTCCAAAGACAAACCTTTACGTTGCGGTGAAGTTACCCTTACTGTTGAGCAACTCACGGAATATCACCCGTATAAAATGGCCACACTCATGATTTCATCGTCATCGAAATCCTTTGTAAGATTGAAGGAAACGAAACTAGGCTACTGTTATAGAAACAATAGGGCCAATAACGATAAGTGAGCGACAGGCAATGCCATCGTGTTTTAATCGCCTGACTGGTTCTCCTCCAAACCGTCACTATAGTCACCCAGCTGATGAAATCTATTAGACCCAGAAACAGAGGCACTGTCTTTAACTAATATTGCCTAATATTCTTACATTACTATATCATACATTAGGTTTATAGGCTTCCCAGCGATGGCATTGCAGCTTAGTTAAGTCAGCCACTTTTTTTCTGACAAGTCGGAGCACTGCGTTACTATTACAAAATTTATTTTGCGTACCTTATATCGTTTACCCTAAACACTCAGGTTGACCAGCCGATGACATTCATACAAGTAAAGGGATGGAGTGAAGTTAAGAAACCACCAAAAGAAGTGGAGTTTGTTGAAGTGATTGAAGCCGTGCAAGGGATAAAGAGAGATAGCAACCGTCGTTGTGTGTTGGTCATGTGCAGGTGAACTAACAGGGCCCAGAATATAGCTTTTAAATTAAAGAGGCATTCTATGATATCCAGTCATTGTAGGAATTTCAGCAAATGAACGATTTTCAAATGTTATGCGTGTAATACCTATTTTGTAGCAATGGCAGAACGAGGACTGGTACTTTTATTGCTCTGACAAGAATCCTTGAACGCCTTAAGACTCAAAAACGAGTGGATGTTTTCCGAACTGTAAAAGACTTACGAGACATGCGACCAAACATGCTGGATGACAAAGTAGGCCAATTGTTTCGTATTTCCCTGTTTCGTTATTAGCTGGCTGGATTATCTTGTTTACCATTTATTGTCTAAGGAGCTCTACGTGTATTGCTACTCTGTGGTTCTGAAGTATCTGGATGGTTTCAGCACATACTCCAACTACAAATGAAAGGACTTTTTTCATACATGCTGTTTTGTTATCTTTTTACAACTATTCGAACATTTTTGAGAAAATATTATCGTCCTGCTTTTTGTACAATCCTCTGTAAATTTTAAATGTCAATTGCGATAAAAGTTACCACTGTTTTACACAATGCAAATAATCCCTTCAGTTACGATCCTTTTTTTTTGTTCAAACGCTTTCTTTTTTTATTGTGTGCTTGTAAAAATAATTTTCTACTGTACGTTGAACTGTTGTCGTGCATGTGAAATTAATGTGGTCATATTTTGTTGCACTGCCTTGACTGGATTTCGAATTGGCACTCGACCATATAGTAAACCTGTTTAACTTCCATTTATAAGAACAATATGGTCGCAAGTAAGTTGTGTTCGGGGATTAATGAAAAAATATAGCGTTCGCAACCAGGAGAGCAACGAGATTTTGCTGTTGGTCAAACATAATGCGTTGTAGGAAGGCGAAAAAATGTCGGTAAACCCATACCACATACCCGCAACAAAGACAAAAGACTAAATATCTTAACGTCACTTACTGTTCGCCATGCAAAATATTGGACAATTTTCAGAAAAACAGCAAAACTTTCGTAACGCACGGTCAACGATAATGAGTTGAAATCAAGTCGTTAGCATACAAGAGAAACCTACGTACCCTGGCACAGCACCATCGCAGACTGATTAATTGTGCCCAAATGTCGCCCTATCCCGAAAACACGTCACGTTTCGCTAGTTTTGTAATTGTGGAACACGAGTTACTCGAGATTAATCGTGTATTTGGAAAAAAAGATATGTAAACGAATTCACGTGCGGATTCGCCAGGTAATTGCACGCGCCTTATCAGCTCTGCGCGTCGGCGCTCTGCGTGTTGACCAGTAGCCCTTTGGCGCAATGCGCGTTCTTTGAGGTCCTTATAGGAAACCTCGAACAAGTTTGCGTCTTTTTCTTGTCTTGTCCATTTCAAGTCGTTGTCAATGCTTGCCAGGAACAGGTGTCGTTTCATTTCTTCTGAGGCCTCGACGCTCGTACAATATGACTCAAATACATTAAAATACTGTCCTAGGTCAGCTCCCGGCCGTAAAGGCGGAGGTTGCATTAAAACATTAAAAGCCATTGTTAAGAAAAACCAACCTTTAAAATATCATAAAACCAAAATACACGTAGGGAGTCTTCCCAGTAAAACCAGCCGGGTGTGGTGATAGGGTCCTGGCGTGCTCGCCAAGTTGTTACGGAATTATTTCGGCAGCTTTGCAATTAAGCGGTTAGATGTTTTTGGGTGGCGATGTTATCCCCCAATTAACCCTGCTACCTAATTAGGTACTTTGCACAAAACTGCCTCCCTAATTCTGATACTGCCCAGAACCCTGCAATAACGGCTCACCACAAAGCAAAAGTAACCCAGGCTGATTTAACTTATTGGACGTCGTGTTAAACTCAAAGCGACTTAAAAACAATACAAGACATTCTGGCAAAGATCCCGACAACTCACACAACAACGAGATGTTCACAACGCGACGCCCAGAAGAAGACTCGCACGTTTTAGGGAAATCGTTCGCAGCACCAAAAACACTAACCAATCAGGATGCGCCTTTCCGACACGCGGCACATCCGGGGCATACAAAAATAAACGGAGCGTAAAATAATAGGAAGAAGAGGGGAGACGGAGGTAATAAAATAGTGTGGTGAAAATAGGTGCGAGACTTAAAAGCAATATATGTGGGTAAAACAATGTAATATATAAAGTGGTAACAACGAAAGAAAACAGTGAAATTACAAGGTGCCAGCAAGAAAGGTGAAAACAATGAAATACATACAATAACTAACAAAAGTGAAAGGTGACGTGAAGGAAAGAAAATTCGTGACAGTTTCGAGTGGCAACGAAACACCCTTTGCCTGTGTGATGTCATAACGTGATATATTTACAACCAGGTGCCACAACTCCAAATCAGCGGCCTCTGACCAATCATCACAGCCTTGTGAATTGGTCGATCCACAGAATAGTTCTGCCAATCATTCACATCGCTCAATCACGAACGAGGGAGTCCACGAAGCACCAATCAGTCAGTAGAATATATACCTACCTCACACTACGCTATAGTTACTAGTTAGTAGCACATTACATGATTCCCAATCAGGGTGCGGTGTCGCTCTGAGGTTATATTTTAACCTTCAGGGGTGCCGCGGGATTTTTCTTTATTTTCACAATGGTAATTTTTCACCATACGGTTTATCGGTTGTGTAATGCTATATCACGATACCATTGTTTATTGTTTATAATGATATTAGCCTCCATCAACAATCAGACATGAAGGCTTATTGCTTCATAAGTGGCGGTAGTCGATTGGTTTGACGCCATTGAGAGCCGCAATATCTTCATAAATTCCATAAGGGTTCTGTAATCAAATAAAAGTTAGGAATCAATGTAGTCGCATATACACCTTGATATTTGTACCTTATACTATGCGTTGTATTTGAGTTAGCGTAATAATGCGGATATTTTGCTTGGCAGAAATTCAAACCAGAATATCCAACATAGGGCTTGGTTACTTATACCAATGTTTCACCTTCGCCCGATGAAACAAACAACGTTTACGAAAGTGTGCAGTGACGTCATTACTTTTCTTCATTTGTTTTTATATCATTTATGGTTGCCAAAGATGCAAAACATTTTTGTCGATATTTTGCATTGCGTGCAATTTGTGTCATAATTTTATTCACATAGCGTTCGTCGCAGTAAAACTCAATTTCAATACAGATATACTTAAATTTTCGATTGCTAGTGACGTGTGTTAAGTTATTGATTTTTCGAAAAACAAAATATACGAATACGTTTGTGCAGACAGTAGTTGCATACTAATGGCATAGTTTTGCATGGTTTGTCTTATCAGAAGTTCTAAATAAACTAGGCAAAGATGGTTAGCAGGCTCATACGGTTTCATACCTTCCCTAGAACGCCACGCAAAACAGATACAAACATATTTACCTGTGTAAGTGACACAGAGAGACACAGTTATCACAACATTTTGGTTTGAAACAACCATGTTTGTGATATACATTTCACCAACGCTGCTTATATACCGGGTTACAGCAACGAGACGAAGTTCATTTAACATCAACAATTTGCAGTTGTTGCATCAGTGACGAAAGTTGCAAGCAGTCCCTCTGTAGTTGTTATTAGCTGGAATGGAATGCGGTCCCTTATTGAGAATCAGAACCTTTCTGCCAAGGTAATTCTTAACTAACACGTTTCCTCAATGATTTCCTATAACCATATTATTTCAGGTTGAAATCAATTCATTCGAGTTAATGTACTCTGTTTACGTGCCATACGAAAACGCATCAGTTCAATTAACTCACCTTAACTACTCAACAAACTACACTTTTCGGGTTGGTATTTTTCGATATCTAAAAGATCAAATAACATTATCGTCCCTAATAGAGACAAATAAAAGTAAAGTATATCTTGTCTCACCTAAAATTCAAAACATGTCCAAGCATATAAATGTCCGTCGCTTTATTGCCGATAGGTGTCAGCGTTGATTTCCGGTTGCGTGCAAGAAAACGTCACGACATTCCTGGAGGTTACAACATCGGGTATTCCCCCAACGACTCACTTCAACCAGAGCAGTAAAATAACAATTAATTATATAATCGTTTGTTAATTTAGAGTTCAATATATTTTAGTAACAACTTCAACCGGATTTCCTGAGTCCAACAGTAGCAATGTCGAAAACTATATTCCCAGTTTACTAATTGGTGTGATTTCGGCTCTGCTTGTTCTCGCAGCCATCCTAGTGTTTGGTCTATTGTTCTATAAACGGAGGTGAATGCGACTATTTACACATTTTACCTACGATATAAAGGGTTTTCAGAATTGCATGGCATGTTTCATTTCCCTTCGTTGTGCGATGTGTACGTCCTATTACCTAATTAGAGCTTTTGGTAGATCAAAAAACGTCACGTTGGTTGTTTGGTTTTTATAAAACATTTATCCACGAACTTCTAAACGTTATGACGGATTCAAACAAAACCAGATACGACATATCCAAACTAACCGTTTTGGATCAAACTAAAAATCAATCAGGCGGTCCAAAAAAAGCTGACCTTGCCGATGTATCACATCAGCGAGTAACGGAAGAGGAAGGCTACCTTTCATCAAACAGTTAGTAGCGACGTTTTTTTTAATAACCGTTAAACTATGAGGATGTTAATCGTACTTGACAGAGCATCAAACAACTGACCAGATTACGTATGCCAACGTCCCACCTTCCTCTCATCAACCAAATCACGTGTACGAAAGTATGAAGTGACGTAACAGCTTTCTTTACAGAATGAATATACATTTTCTGAATCTTATACTTCACAATCGAGAACATGGTAAAAAAATTCCAAAAAGCCAATTAAGTTTGGAAATCTTTTTCAAAATGATTACATTTTGGTTAGTAATGGTTTTATCCTGCAGTTTGGCCTAGGATTTCAATGTCATTTTGTTGGTAATAAAAATTGTGATTTCAATCTCCATGTATCCAAGTTGATCATCTTCTGGCTGTATAATAAAAAAAATTACTGTTAGGTGTGTTTTTCTTGGGGTGTTTATTTGGACAGGGAACAAAGAAAGGATGTGTCAGTATTTTTTAATGCTGAACTGCAAGATTTTCGTCCTTCCAAATCCATTAAAACATTCCGAAAATGTTTTCCAACTCTTTCTGAACGAGTTTAAAGAGCCGAAACTTCGAAAGGCCTAATTTAATTCCAGTACGCGACTTATCACCGTCCTACCGAGTTAAGTTACAGCAAAAGATCATCGTTTGGATATAACATTCCACATTCCAAAGCTTTGTTTTCAGTGCTTGTGCATGTTCTATAATTTTTCAAAGCATTATAATCCTGTGCTTAGTGTTGTGATTTGCCAACGTCAATATCTCAAACAGCACGTTTTGGTGGGGAACAAAATACTAATTTTGTTGAAAAATAATTTTAGGTAGAGGTTACGCGCAGCGTTCGAAAAATACGTGATATGAGTCAATGCTGCTGATTCAAAATGTCATGCCTTTATTAACCCGTGTATTCATCCCACAACAAAGCGTGGGATGTAAACTATTCGAATGAGTCGCTCCAACCTAACACAACACAATGCTTTGCGTTGTTATGTTTAGCAAGCCATGGGAAATAAGCCTTAGTACTCATTTCCATACCAACCTTCGTTTAGATGGGTTGTTTTATTCTCTGCATTAGCCAGACAACGAAAGCTGTCTATATGTAAATATAAACGTATCGTACAGTGCCAGTTCAGAAGTTCTGCAGCAAGTTGGTATAGAAACCGCCATAGAGCAAAGGCTTAAGAAACCTTCAGATAAGATAGTGCTATGTTAAGCTGGTAGCTAAGCAGTAAAGATTTAGTTTTAAAACACTGGAGTATGTTTCAAACCTGTACATACAGATTGTACGATAAGATTGTTTGCAATGTAAGCACGAGCGACGAATATATGTGTTACAAACAACCAAGTTAAAATAGATTTACCAAATGTAGATATTCATAGTACACAATGTTCATTAAGTTTGTGTCTGTTTTGCTCATTTTAGAAAATGTGGGGATGTCAATGATGGCAACAAACGGTAAGCCTTAAAGGCAATAAAAGTCGATGAAAAGGACCAACAAGACATTGCGTCATCTTTGTTTAGATTGCGGCCTCATATCATCATCATTAAATGACACCATATTAACCTTGTCCGATGATCTTGTTGATGCAAATACTGCACAAGAGAAATGTTCGTTACTTGGTGGAAATCTAACCATGACTAATGACCAGTATATAAACGGGGCTTTAATTCAATTAATGAACAAACAGTATACCAAAGGTTTGTCAATTTTGTACATCATAGCCAAACAACTTGTCAATAAAGACATATGTCTATTTAAAATATTTTAGGTTTGACACGACTTTGGATTTTCTATGATTTTGTGGGCGGGCATACATTTAGATTTCAAAACTATTCAACTAAAGTCAGTTACTGGAAAAGCGCAAAACAACTTGGTGTACTTTGGTACATAGATTTCTTCACAAGGTAACTTGTGAAGGCACCCAGTATTATTTGACAACGTTTGACAAAATTTAAACTTACTTAGAGGTTATACGAGAACTTTATCATTCAGAAGCCATGATAGAAATGAGGAAGAAATATTTTTCTGCGAGGCGCTTAATGCGGAAAGAAGAAAGTGGAGAGTGGGAGTTGGCAATAACTGTGAACAGCGCAAACCTGAATGGAATGGTACAAATATTGCTGTTGTTTGCACATGGCCAAAACTTTATTTGAAACGTTTCTGTCAAAAAAATTGATTTACCAGTTAGCTGTAAACTTATAACATCAGAACAATTTATTTTAATTATAAAACCAAGTTTAACACCACGTTAACATTTTCTGATTACAGGATGGAATTTAAAATTTTCCTTGTTTGCTTCAAAAACACTTCAACCGGGATACAAGGAAGTATACGTATACCAAAACAATATCCATTCTAATATGCTACGACATATTAACCATCCCTACGGAATCTTTATTGAGTCTCGACAATCCACATTTACTCCAGGTTGAGATAAGCTTCGTTAAAATCTTGAACATTCATGAGAAATAACAATCTTGTTTTCCTCGTTTTGAGATATCAATGTTATGATCGGGGCTCGTTACAATTCCCAACTTGGTGGTTGGTTTTGGAGCGACGAATCTCGTGCAAACTATTCTGTTTCAAACGTTACATCCTGCCAGCAAGGGGCGCTCCATTATGGTAATGGTTCATAATGCAATTTTCCATTAACTCTGAAATACCGTTAGCAAAACCGTTCCGAGTAACAAAATTTCGTTCCAAATTGAACAATTTCGTTTCGGAACAAAAATTTTGTTCCGAATTTTGTTACAAGTTACGAAAATTTCTGGTATGTCGTAACAAAATTTTTTGAACAGAAAAATATCGTTAAATTGGCTGTAACAAAAAATTTTGTTACCATATTTTTTTTTCATTAGATGGCGACAGAGAGAATTTTTTTAACATATTTTCAAGATTTTGAATGTTAAATTCGTACATAGATGCTGAAAACATACCAATTAGATCTCGTTACCAAAAGCGTTAGCTGTAACACAATTTTGATACAAAACTGTCAATTGGAAGAAACTACGTCACAAAAATGTTACTGGGAACAAAATTTTGCTACGAAAAGTGTAAGCTGGAACAAAATTTTGTTACAAAAAGTGTTAGTTGTAAGAAAATTTCGTTACAAAAAGTGTTAGCTGGAACAGAATTTCGTCACAAAAAGTGGAAGCTGGAACAAAATTTCGTTACGAAAAGCGCTAGTTGGAACAAAATTTCGTTACGAAAAGCGTTAGTTGGAACAAAATTTCGTTACGAAAAGCGTTAGTTGGAACAAAGTTTCGTTACAAAAAGTGTTAGCTGGAACAGAATTTCGTTACAAAAAGCGTTAGTTGGAACAAAATTTCGTTACGAAAAGCGTTAGTTGGAACAAAATTTCGTTACAAAAAAGTGTTAGCTGGATATGGTGGCCTATACATTTTTCCATAAGAAAAAAAAATTCGTTTCGAATTTCGTTTTCCCGAAACAAATTTTGTTTTGAAATAATCAATTTTGTTTCCAAAAGCAAAATTCGAAACAGAGTTCAAAACGAATTTCAGAAAAGGTGGTTATGGTCAAAAACGAAATTCGAAACAAATTTTTTGTAAAAACTTTTTTTTAAAAGTGAATATCGCTTGATGGAAACAAAGAGCTGATATTTAATATAATGACATCAGTATTCAAAAACATATTTTTGTAAACAAATTTTGTTAACAAATCAAAGACCGTTTTGAAATGCCCAAATTTTGAAGTATCAAAAATGAAACTGTAAAAACAAAATTTGTTTTCGAAACAAAATTTGTTTTCGAAACAAAATTCGTTTACAAATGCCTTTAGTACGTTACTCACTATGTTGTAAACAGTGGGAAACAAATTATGTGTTCGAAACAAAATTCGTTTACAAATGCCTTTGGATCGTTACTATCTATGTTGCCCATAGCGGAAACAAAATTTGTTTTCGAAACAAAATTCGTTCACAAATGCCTTTGGATCGTTACTATCTATGTTGCCCATAGCGGAAACAAAATTCGTTTTCGAAACAAAATTCGTTCACAAATGCCTTTGGATCGTTACTATCTATGTTGCCCATAGCAGGAAACAAAATTTGTTTTCGAAACAAAATTCGTTTACAAATGCCTTTGGATAGTTACTATCTATATTGCCCATAGCGGGAAACAAAATTCGTTTTCGGAACAAAATTCGTTTACAAATGCCTTTGGTTCGTTACTCACCATGATGTCTATACCGGGAAACAAAAATTCGTTTTCGAAACAAAATTCGTTTACAAACGCCTTTGGATCGTTACTATCTATGTTGCCCATAGCGGGAAACAAAATTCGTTTTCGAAACAAAATTCGTTTACAAATGCCTTTGGATCGTTACTATCTATGTTGCCCATAGCGGGAAACAAAATTCGTTTTCGAAACAAAATTCGTTTACAAATGCCTTTGGATCGTTACTATCTATGTTGCCCATAGCGGGAAACAAAATTTGTTTTCGAAACAAAATTCGTTTACAAATGCCTTTGTATCGTTACTATCTATGTTGCCCATAGCGGGAAACAAAATTTGTATAGGAAACAAAATTCGTTTACAAATGCCTTTGGATCGTTTCTATCTATGTTGACCATAGCGGGAAACAGAATTCGTTTTCGAAACAAAATTCGTTTACAAATGCCTTTGGTTCGTTACTCACCATGATGTCTATACTGGGAAACAAAAATTCGTTTTCGAAACAAAATTCGTTTACAAACGCCTTTGGATGGTTACTATCTATGTTGCCCATAGCGGGAAACAAAATTCGTTTTCGAAACAAAATTCGTTTACAAATGCCTTTGGATCGTTACTATCTATGTTGCCCATAGCGGGAAACAAAATTTGTTTTCGAAACAAAATTCGTTTACAAATGCCTTTGGATCGTTGCTATCTATGTTGCCCATAGCGGGAAACAAAATTCGTTTTCGAAACAAAATTCGTTTACAAATGCCTTTGGATCGTTGCTATCTATGTTGCCCATAGCGGGAAACAAAATTCGTTTTCGAAACAAAATTCGTTTACAAATGCCTTTGGATCGTTACTATCTATGTTGCCCATAGCGGGAAACAAAATTCGTTTTCGAAACAAAATTCGTTTACAAATGCCTTTGGATCGTTACTATCTATGTTGCCCATAGCGGGAAACAAAATTCGTTTTCGAAACAAAATTCGTTTACAAATGCCTTTGGATCGTTACTATCTATGTTGCCCATAGCGGGAAACAAAATTCGTTTTCGAAACAAAATTCGTTTACAAATGCCTTTGGATCGTTACTATCTATGTTGCCCATAGCGGGAAACAAAATTTGTTTTCGAAACAAAATTCGTTTACAAATGCCTTTGGATCGTTACTATCTATGTTGCCCATAGCGGGAAACAAAATTCGTTTTCGAAACAAAATTCGTTTACAAATGCCTTTGGATCGTTACTATCAATGTTGCCCATAGCGGGAAACAAAATTCGTTTTCGAAACAAAATTCGTTTACAAATGCCTTTGGATCGTTACTATCTATGTTGCCCATAGCGGGAAACAAAATTCGTTTTCGAAACAAAATTCGTTTACAAGTGCCTTTGGATCGTTACTATCTATGTTGCCCATAGCGGGAAACAAAATTCGTTTTCGAAACAAAATTCGTTTACAAATGCCTTTGGATCGTTACTATCTATGTTGCCCATAGCGGAAACAAAACTCGTTTTCGAAACAAAATTCGTTTACAAATGCCTTTGGATCGTTACTATCTATGTTGCCCATAGCGGGAAACAAAATTTGTTTTCGAAACAAAATTCGTTTACAAATGCCTTTGTATCGTTACTATCTATGTTGCCCATAGCGGGAAACAAAATTTGTATAGGAAACAAAATTCGTTTACAAATGCCTTTGGATCGTTTCTATCTATGTTGACCATAGCGGGAAACAGAATTCGTTTTCGAAACAAAATTCGTTTACAAATGCCTTTGGTTCGTTACTCACCATGATGTCTATACTGGGAAACAAAAATTCGTTTTCGAAACAAAATTCGTTTACAAACGCCTTTGGATGGTTACTATCTATGTTGCCCATAGCGGGAAACAAAATTCGTTTTCGAAACAAAATTCGTTTACAAATGCCTTTGGATCGTTACTATCTATGTTGCCCATAGCGGGAAACAAAATTTGTTTTCGAAACAAAATTCGTTTACAAATGCCTTTGGATCGTTGCTATCTATGTTGCCCATAGCGGGAAACAAAATTCGTTTTCGAAACAAAATTCGTTTACAAATGCCTTTGGATCGTTGCTATCTATGTTGCCCATAGCGGGAAACAAAATTCGTTTTCGAAACAAAATTCGTTTACAAATGCCTTTGGATCGTTACTATCTATGTTGCCCATAGCGGGAAACAAAATTCGTTTTCGAAACAAAATTCGTTTACAAATGCCTTTGGATCGTTACTATCTATGTTGCCCATAGCGGGAAACAAAATTCGTTTTCGAAACAAAATTCGTTTACAAATGCCTTTGGATCGTTACTATCTATGTTGCCCATAGCGGGAAACAAAATTCGTTTTCGAAACAAAATTCGTTTACAAATGCCTTTGGATCGTTACTATCTATGTTGCCCATAGCGGGAAACAAAATTTGTTTTCGAAACAAAATTCGTTTACAAATGCCTTTGGATCGTTACTATCTATGTTGCCCATAGCGGGAAACAAAATTCGTTTTCGAAACAAAATTCGTTTACAAATGCCTTTGGATCGTTACTATCAATGTTGCCCATAGCGGGAAACAAAATTCGTTTTCGAAACAAAATTCGTTTACAAATGCCTTTGGATCGTTACTATCTATGTTGCCCATAGCGGGAAACAAAATTCGTTTTCGAAACAAAATTCGTTTACAAGTGCCTTTGGATCGTTACTATCTATGTTGCCCATAGCGGGAAACAAAATTCGTTTTCGAAACAAAATTCGTTTACAAATGCCTTTGGATCGTTACTATCTATGTTGCCCATAGCGGAAACAAAACTCGTTTTCGAAACAAAATTCGTTTACAAATGCCTTTGGATCGTTACTATCTATGTTGCCCATAGCGGGAAACAAAATTTGTTTTCGAAACAAAATTCGTTTACAAATGCCTTTGGATCGTTACTATCTATGTTGCCCATAGCGGGAAACAAAATTTGTTTTCGAAACAAAATTCGTTTACAAATGCCTTTGGATCGTTTCTATCTATGTTGCCCATAGCGGGAAACAAAATTCGTTTTCGAAACAAAATTCGTTTACAAATGCCTTTGGATCGTTACTATCTATGTTGCCCATAGCGGGAAACAAAATTCGTTTTCGAAACAAAATTCGTTTACAAATGCCTTTGGATCGTTACTATCTATGTTGCCCATAGCGGGAAAGAAAATTCGTTTTCGAAACAAAATTCGTTTACAAATGCCTTTGGACCGTTACTATCTATGTTGCCCATAGTGGGAAACATAATTTGTTTTCGAAACAAAATTCGTTTACAAATGCCTTTGGTTCGTTACTCACCATGTTGTACATAGTGGGAAACATAATTTGTTTTCGAAACAAAATTTGTTTACAAATGCCTTTGGATCGTTACTATCTATGTTGCCCATAGCGGGAAACAAAAACTCGTTTTCGAAACAAAATTCGTTTACAAACGCCTTTGGACCGTTACTATCTATGTTGCCCATAGTGGGAAACAAAATTCGTTTTCAAATGACTTTGATCCGTTACTCACCATGTTGTACATAGTGGGAAACATAATTGAACATTTTTATATCAAGCGACTTGAAATTTTGCACACAAATACTAAATGCCAGCACAAAACAAGCAGTGAAAACCAAATTGGCCTATGTCTTTTAGTATTTTATTTGCGACGGAAAACGCATGTTTGACGCTATGGTGGCTAAGGTTCGTCGAAATTAACTCAAATTGACAGTTGCCCGCTTGCAATTTGAACATTTTTATATCAAGCGACTTGAAATTTTGCACACAAATACTAGATGCCAGTACAAAACGAGCAGAGCAAACCAAATTGGCCTATATCCTTTAGTTTTTTATTCGCGACCGAAAACGCATGTTTGGCACTATGGTTGCCAAGGATCGGCGAAATTAACTCAAATTGAGAGTTGCCCGCCTGCAATTTGAACATTTTGATATCAAGCGACTTGAAATTTTGCACATAAATACTAGATGCCAGTGCAAAACGAGCAGTGAAAACCAAATTGGCCTATGTCTTTTAGATTTATATTCGCGACCGAAAACGCATGTTTGACTGTATGGTGGCTAAGGTTCGTCGAATTTAACTCAAATTGACAGTTGCCCGCCTGCAATTTGAACATTTTTATATCAAGCGACTTGAAATTTTGCACACAAATACTAGATGCCAGTGCAAAACGAGCAGTGAAAACCAAATTGGCCTATGTCTTTTAGCTTTTTATACGCGACCGAAAACGCATGTTTGACTGTATGGTGGCTAAGGTTCGTCGAATTTAACTCAAATTGACAGTTGCCCGCCTGCAATTTGAACATTTTTATATCAAGCGACTTGAAATTTTGAACACAAATACTAGATGCCAGTGCAAAACCAACAAGAAAAACCAAATTGGCCTATGTCTTTTAGTTTTATATTCGCGACCGAAAACGCATGTTTGACACTATGGTGGCTAAGGTTCGTCGAAATTAACACGAATTGAGAGTTGCCCGCTTGTAATTTGAACATTTTTATATCCAGCGACTTGAAATTTTGCACACAAATACTAGATGCCAGTACAAAACGTGCAGTGAAAACCAAATTGGCCTATATCCTTTAGTTTTATATTCGCGACCGAAAACGCATGTTTGACGCTATGGTGGCTAAGGTTCGGCGAAATTTACTCAAATTGACAGTTGCCCGCTTGCAATTTGAACATTTTTATATCAAGCGACTTGAAATTTTGCACACAAATACTAGATGCCAGTACAAAACGTGCAGTGAAAACCAAATTGGCCTATGTCCTTTAGTTTTATATTCGCGACCGAAAACTCATGTTTGACGCTATGGTGGCTAAGGTTCGTCGATTTTTACTCAAATTGACAGTTGCCCGCTTGCAATTTGAACATTTTTATATCAAGCGACTTGATATTTTACACACATATATTACAGCCTAGTCCGAAACGAGCTGTAAAAACCGAATTCGCGTATGTCTTTTAGTTTTTGATTCCTGGGCGAAAAGGCATGTTTCAAACTCTATCGGGCTAGGGTTCGGCGGATTTAATTAATTTTGCCAGTTGTCCGCCTGCTATTTAAACATTTTTAAGTTTAGCGACTTGATATTTTACACACAAATATTACAGCCTAGTTCGAAACGAGCTGTAAAAACCGAATTCGCGTATGTCGTTTAGTTTTTAATTCCTGGGCGAAAACGCATGTTTCAAACTCTATCGGGCTAGGGTTCGGCGGATTTAACTAAATTTGCCAGTTGTCCGCCTGCTATTTAAACATTTTTAAATCAAGCGACTTGATATTTTACACACATATATTACAGCCTAGTCCGAAACGAGCTGTAAAAACCAAATTCGCGTTTGTCTTTTAGTTTTTAATTCCTGGGCGAAAAGGCATGTTTCAAACTCTATCGGGCTAGGGTTCGGCGGATTTAACTAATTTTGCCAGTTGTCCGCCTGCTATTTAAACATTTTTAAATCAAGCGACTTGATACTTTATACACATATATTACAGCCTAGTCCGAAACGAGCTGTAAAAACCGAATTCGCGTATGTCTTTTAGTTTTTAATTCCTGGGCGAAAAGGCATGTTTCAAACTCTATCGGGCTAGGGTTCGGCGGATTTAACTAATTTTGCCAGTTGTCCGCCTGCTATTTAAACATTTTTAAATCAAGCGACTTGATATTTTACACACATATATTACAGCCTAGTCCGAAACGAGCTGTAAAAACCGAATTTGCCTATGTCTTTTAGTTTTTAATTCCTGGGCGAAAACGCACGTTTTAAACTACGACGCTCAATTTGGGCGGATTTAACTAAATTTGCCACTTGTCCGCCTGCTAATTAAACATTTTTAAGTTTAGCGACTTGATATTTTACACACAAATATTACAGCCTAGTCCGAAACGAGCTGTAAAAACCGAATTCGCGTATGTCTTTTAGTTTTTAATTCCTGGGCGAAAACGCATGTTTCAAACTCTATCGGGCTAGGGTTCGGCGGATTTAACTAATTTTGCCAGTTGTCCGCCTGCTATTTAAACATTTTTAAATCAAGCGACTTGATATTTTACACACATATATTACAGCCTAGTCCGAAACGAGCTGTAAAAACCAAATTCGCGTATGTCTTTTAGTTTTTGATTCCTGGGCGAAAAGGCATGTTTCAAACTCTATCGGGCTAGGGTTCGGCGGATTTAACTAATTTTGCCAGTTGTCCACCCGCTATTTAAACATTTTTAAATCAAGCGGCTTGATTTTTTTTAAACATATATTACAGCCTAGTCCGAAACGAGCTGTAAAAACCGAATTCGCGTATGTCTTTTAGTTTTTAATTCCTGGGCGAAAACGCACGTTTTGAACTACGACGCTCGGTTTGGGCGGATTTAACTAAATTTGCCACTTGTCCGCCTGCTAATTAAACATTTTTAAGTTTAGCGACTTGATATTTTACACACAAATATTACAGCCTAGTCCGAAACGAGCTGTAAAAACCGAATTCGCGTATGTCGTTTAGTTTTTCATTCCTGAGCGAAAACGCATGTTTCAAACTCTATCGGGCTAGGGTTCGGCGGATTTAACTAAATTTGCCACTTGTCCGCCTGCTATTTAAACATTTTTAAATCAAGCAACTTGATATTTTACACACATATATTAGAGCCTAGTCCGAAACGATCTGCAAAAACCAAATTCGCGTTTGTCTTTTAGTTTTTAATTCCTGGGCGAAAAGGCATGTTTCAAACTCTATCGGGCTAGGGTTCGGCGGATTTAACTAATTTTGCCAGTTGTCCGCCTGCTATTTAAACATTTTTAAATCAAGCGACTTGATATTTTTTACACATATATTACAGCCTAGTCCGAAACGAGCTGTAAAAACCGAATTTGCGTATGTCTTTTAGTTTTTAATTCCTGGGCGAAAAGGCATGTTTCAAACTCTATCGGGCTAGGGTTCGGCGGATTTAACTAATTTTGCCAGTGGTCCGCCTGCTATTTAAACATTTTTAAATCAAGCCACTTGATATTTTACACACATATATTACAGCCTAGTCCGAAACGAGCTGTAAAAACCAAATTCGCGTATGTCTTTTAGTTTTTGATTCCTGGGCGAAAAGGCATGTTTCAAACTCTATCGGGCTAGGGTTCGGCGGATTTAACTAATTTTGCCACTTGTCCGCCTGCTATTTAAACATTTTTAAATCAAGCGACTTGATTTTTTTAAAACATATATTACAGCCTAGTCCGAAACAAGCTGTAAAAACCGAATTCGCGTATGTCTTTTAGTTTTTAATTCCTGGGCGAAAACGCACGTTTTAAACTACGACGCTCGGTTTGGGCGGATTTAACTAAATTTGCCACTTGTCCGCCTGCTAATTAAACATTTTTAAGTTTAGCGACTTGATATTTTACACACAAATATTACAGCCTAGTCCGAAACGAGCTGTAAAAACCGAATTCGCGTATGTCTTTTAGTTTTTAATTCCTGGGCGAAAACGCTCGTTTTAAACTACGACGCTCGGTTTGGGCGGATTTAACTAAATTTGCCACTTGTCCGCCTGCTATTTAAACATTTTTAAATCAAGCGACTTGATATTTTACACACATATATTAGAGCCTAGTCCGAAACGATCTGTAAAAACCAAATTCGCGTTTGTCTTTTAGTTTTTAATTCCTGGGCGAAAAGGCATGTTTCAAACTCTATCGGGCTAAGGTTCGGCGGATTTAACTAATTTTGCCAGTTGTCCGCCTGCTATTTAAACATTTTTAAATCAAGCGACTTGATATTTTACACACATATATTACAGCCTAGTCCGAAACGAGCTGTAAAAACCGAATTCGCGTATGTCTTTTAGTTTTTAATTCCTGGGCGAAAAGGCATGTTTCAAACTCTATCGGGCTAGGGTTCGGCGGATTTAACTAATTTTGCCAGTTGTCCACCTGCTATTTAAACATTTTTAAATCAAGCGACTTGATATTTTTTACACATATATTACAGCCTAGTCCAAAACGAGCTGTAAAAACCGAATTCGCGTATGTCTTTTAGTTTTTAATTCCTGGGCGAAAAGGCATGTTTCAAACTCTATCGGGCTAGGGTTCGGCGGATTTAACTAATTTTGCCAGTTGTCCGCCTGCTATTTAAATATTTTTAAATCAAGCGGCTTGATTTTTTTTAAACATATATTACAGCCTAGTCCGAAACGAGCTGTAAAAACCGAATTCGCGTATGTCTTTTAGTTTTTAATTCCTGGGCGAAAACGCACGTTTTGAACTACGACGCTCGGTTTTGGCGGATTTAACTAAATTTGCCACTTGTCCGCCTGCTAATTAAACATTTTTAAGTTTAGCGACTTGATATTTTACACACAAATATTACAGCCTAGTCCGAAACGAGCTGTAAAAACCGAATTTGCCTATGTCTTTTAGTTTTTAATTCCTGGGCGAAAAGGCATGTTTCAAACTCTATCGGGCTAGGGTTCGGCGGATTTAACTAATTTTGCCACTTGTCCGCCTGCTATTTAAACATTTTTAAATCAAGCGACTTGATATTTTACACACATATATTAGAGCCTAGTCCGAAACGATCTGTAAAAACCGAATTTGCCTATGTCTTTTAGTTTTTAATTCCCGGTCGAAAACGCTCGTTTTGAACTACGACGCTCGGTTTTGGCGGATTTAACTAAATTTGCCACTTGTCCGCCTGCTAATTAAACATTTTTAAGTTTAGCGACTTGATATTTTACACACAAATATTACAGCCTAGTCCGAAACGAGCTGTAAAAACCGAATTTGCCTATGTCTTTTAGTTTTTAATTCCTGGGCGAAAACGCATGTTTCAAACTCTATCGGGCTAGGGTTCGGCGGATTTAACTAATTTTGCCACTTGTCCGCCTGCTATTTAAACATTTTTAAATCAAGCGACTTGATTTTTTTAAAACATATATTACAGCCTAGTCCGAAACAAGCTGTAAAAACCGAATTCGCGTATGTCTTTTAGTTTTTAATTCCTGGGCGAAAACGCACGTTTTAAACTACGACGCTCGGTTTGGGCGGATTTAACTAAATTTGCCACTTGTCCGCCTGCTAATTAAACATTTTTAAGTTTAGCGACTTGATATTTTACACACAAATATTACAGCCTAGTCCGAAACGAGCTGTAAAAACCGAATTCGCGTATGTCTTTTAGTTTTTAATTCCTGGGCGAAAACGCTCGTTTTAAACTACGACGCTCGGTTTGGGCGGATTTAACTAAATTTGCCACTTGTCCGCCTGCTATTTAAACATTTTTAAATCAAGCGACTTGATATTTTACACACATATATTAGAGCCTAGTCCGAAACGATCTGTAAAAACCAAATTCGCGTTTGTCTTTTAGTTTTTAATTCCTGGGCGAAAAGGCATGTTTCAAACTCTATCGGGCTAAGGTTCGGCGGATTTAACTAATTTTGCCAGTTGTCCGCCTGCTATTTAAACATTTTTAAATCAAGCGACTTGATATTTTACACACATATATTACAGCCTAGTCCGAAACGAGCTGTAAAAACCGAATTCGCGTATGTCTTTTAGTTTTTAATTCCTGGGCGAAAAGGCATGTTTCAAACTCTATCGGGCTAGGGTTCGGCGGATTTAACTAATTTTGCCAGTTGTCCACCTGCTATTTAAACATTTTTAAATCAAGCGACTTGATATTTTTTACACATATATTACAGCCTAGTCCAAAACGAGCTGTAAAAACCGAATTCGCGTATGTCTTTTAGTTTTTAATTCCTGGGCGAAAAGGCATGTTTCAAACTCTATCGGGCTAGGGTTCGGCGGATTTAACTAATTTTGCCAGTTGTCCGCCTGCTATTTAAATATTTTTAAATCAAGCGGCTTGATTTTTTTTAAACATATATTACAGCCTAGTCCGAAACGAGCTGTAAAAACCGAATTCGCGTATGTCTTTTAGTTTTTAATTCCTGGGCGAAAACGCACGTTTTGAACTACGACGCTCGGTTTTGGCGGATTTAACTAAATTTGCCACTTGTCCGCCTGCTAATTAAACATTTTTAAGTTTAGCGACTTGATATTTTACACACAAATATTACAGCCTAGTCCGAAACGAGCTGTAAAAACCGAATTTGCCTATGTCTTTTAGTTTTTAATTCCTGGGCGAAAACGCATGTTTCAAACTCGATCGGGCTAGGGTTCGGCGGATTTAACTAAATTTGCCACTTGTCCGCCTGCTATTTAAACATTTTTAAATCAAGCGACTTGATATTTTACACACATATATTAGAGCCTAGTCCGAAACGATCTGTAAAAACCGAATTTGCCTATGTCTTTTAGTTTTTAATTCCCGGTCGAAAACGCACGTTTTAAACTACGACGCTCGGTTTGGGCGGATTTAACTAAATTTGCCACTTGTCCGCCTGCTAATTAAACATTTTTAAGTTTAGCGACTTGATATTTTACACACAAATATTACAGCCTAGTCCGAAACGAGCTGTAAAAACCGAATTCGCGTATGTCTTTTAGTTTTTAATTCCTGAGCGAAAACGCATGTTTCAAACTCTATCGGGCTAGGGTTCGGCGGATTTAACTAAATTTGCCACTTGCCCGCCTGCTATTTAAACATTTTTAAATCAAGTGACTTGATAATTTACACACATATTTTACAGCCTAGTCCGAAACGAGCTGTAAAAACCGAATTTGCCTATGTCTTTTAGTTTTTAATTCCCGGTCGAAAACGCACGTTTTAAACTACGACGCTCGGTTTGGGCGGATTTAACTAAATTTGCCACTTGTCCGCCTGCTAATTAAACATTTTTAAGTTTAGCGACTTGATATTTTACACACAAATATTACAGCCTAGTCCGAAACGAGCTGTAAAAACCGAATTCGCGTATGTCTTTTAGTTTTTAATTCCTGAGCGAAAACGCATGTTTCAAACTCTATCGGGCTAGGGTTCGGCGGATTTAACTAAATTTGCCACTTGTCCGCCTGCTATTTAAACATTTTTAAATCAAGCGGCTTGATTTTTTTTAAACAGATATTACAGCCTAGTCCGAAACGAGCTGTAAAAACCGAATTCGCGTATGTCTTTTAGTTTTTAATTCCTGGGCGAAAACGCACGTTTTGAACTACGACGCTCGGTTTGGGCGGATTTAACTAAATTTGCCACTTGTCCGCCTGCTAATTAAACATTTTTAAGTTTAGCGACTTGATATTTTACACACAAATATTACAGCCTAGTCCGAAACGAGCTGTAAAAACCGAATTCGCGTATGTCTTTTAGTTTTTAATTCCTGGGCGAAAAGGCATGTTTCAAACTCTATCGGGCTAGGATTCGGCGGATTTAACTAAATTTGCCACTTGTCCGCCTGCTATTTAAACATTTTTAAATCAAGCGACTTGATATTTTACACACATATATTAGAGCCTAGTCCGAAACGATCTGTCAAAACCAAATTCGCGTTTGTCTTTTAGTTTTTAATTCCTGGGCGAAAAGGCATGTTTCAAACTCTATCGGGCTAAGGTTCGGCGGATTTAACTAATTTTGCCAGTTGTCCGCCTGCTATTTAAACATTTTTAAATCAAGCGACTTGATATTTTACACACATATATTACAGCCTAGTCCGAAACGAGCTGTAAAAACCGAATTCGCGTATGTCTTTTAGTTTTTAATTCCTGGGCGAAAAGGCATGTTTCAAACTCTATCGGGCTAGGGTTCGGCGGATTTAACTAATTTTGCCAGTTGTCCACCTGCTATTTAAACATTTTTGAATCAAGCGACTTGATATTTTTTACACATATATTACAGCCTAGTCCAAAACGAGCTGTAAAAGCCGAATTCGCGTATGTCTTTTAGTTTTTAATTCCTGGGCGAAAAGGCATGTTTCAAACTCTATCGGGCTAGGGTTCGGCGGATTTAACTAATTTTGCCAGTTGTCCGCCTGCTATTTAAACATTTTGAAATCAAGCGACTTGATTTTTTTTAAACATATATTACAGCCTAGTCCGAAACGAGCTGTAAAAACCGAATTCGCGTATGTCTTTTAGTTTTTAATTCCTGGGCGAAAACGCACGTTTTAAACTACGACGCTCGGTTTGGGCGGATTTAACTAAATTTGCCACTTGTCCGCCTGCTAATTAAACATTTTTAAGTTTAGCGACTTGATATTTTACACACAAATATTACAGCCTAGTCCGAAACGAGCTGTAAAAACCGAATTCGCGTATGTCTTTTAGTTTTTAATTCCTGGGCGAAAAGGCATGTTTCAAACTCTATCGTGCTAGGGTTCGGCGGATTTAACTAATTTTGCCAGTTGTCCGCCTGCTATTTAAACATTTTTAAATCTAGTGACTTGATATTTTTTACACATATATTACAGCCTAGTCCGAAACGAGCTGTAAAAACCGAATTCGCGTATGTCTTTTAGTTTTTGATTCCTGGGCGAAAAGGCATGTTTCAAACTCTATCGGGCTAGGGTTCGGCGGATTTAACTAATTTTGCCAGTTGTCCGCCTGCTATTTAAACATTTTTAAATCTAGCGACTTGATATTTTTTACACATATATTACAGCCTAGTCCGAAACGAGCTGTAAAAACCGAATTCGCGTATGTCTTTTAGTTTTTGATTCCTGGGCGAAAAGGCATGTTTCAAACTCTATCGGGCTAGGGTTCGGCGGATTTAACTAAATTTGCCACTTGTCCGCCTGCTATTTAAACATTTTTAAATCAAGCGGCTTGATTTTTTTTAAACAGATATTACAGCCTAGTCCGAAACGAGCTGTAAAAACCGAATTCGCGTATGTCTTTTAGTTTTTAATTCCTGGGCGAAAACGCACGTTTTGAACTACGACGCTCGGTTTGGGCGGATTTAACTAAATTTGCCACTTGTCCGCCTGCTAATTAAACATTTTTAAGTTTAGCGACTTGATATTTTACACACAAATATTACAGCCTAGTCCGAAACGAGCTGTAAAAACCGAATTCGCGTATGTCTTTTAGTTTTTAATTCCTGGGCGAAAAGGCATGTTTCAAACTCTATCGGGCTAGGGTTCGGCGGATTTAACTAAATTTGCCACTTGTCCGCCTGCTATTTAAACATTTTTAAATCAAGCGACTTGATATTTTACACACATATATTAGAGCCTAGTCCGAAACGATCTGTCAAAACCAAATTCGCGTTTGTCTTTTAGTTTTTAATTCCTGGGCGAAAAGGCATGTTTCAAACTCTATCGGGCTAAGGTTCGGCGGATTTAACTAATTTTGCCAGTTGTCCGCCTGCTATTTAAACATTTTTAAATCAAGCGACTTGATATTTTACACACATATATTACAGCCTAGTCCGAAACGAGCTGTAAAAACCGAATTCGCGTATGTCTTTTAGTTTTTGATTCCTGGGCGAAAAGGCATGTTTCAAACTCTATCGGGCTAGGGTTCGGCGGATTTAACTAAATTTGCCACTTGTCCGCCTGCTATTTAAACATTTTTAAATCAAGCGGCTTGATTTTTTTTAAACAGATATTACAGCCTAGTCCGAAACGAGCTGTAAAAACCGAATTCGCGTATGTCTTTTAGTTTTTAATTCCTGGGCGAAAACGCACGTTTTGAACTACGACGCTCGGTTTGGGCGGATTTAACTAAATTTGCCACTTGTCCGCCTGCTAATTAAACATTTTTAAGTTTAGCGACTTGATATTTTACACACAAATATTACAGCCTAGTCCGAAACGAGCTGTAAAAACCGAATTCGCGTATGTCTTTTAGTTTTTAATTCCTGGGCGAAAAGGCATGTTTCAAACTCTATCGGGCTAGGGTTCGGCGGATTTAACTAAATTTGCCACTTGTCCGCCTGCTATTTAAACATTTTTAAATCAAGCGACTTGATATTTTACACACATATATTAGAGCCTAGTCCGAAACGATCTGTCAAAACCAAATTCGCGTTTGTCTTTTAGTTTTTAATTCCTGGGCGAAAAGGCATGTTTCAAACTCTATCGGGCTAAGGTTCGGCGGATTTAACTAATTTTGCCAGTTGTCCGCCTGCTATTTAAACATTTTTAAATCAAGCGACTTGATATTTTACACACATATATTACAGCCTAGTCCGAAACGAGCTGTAAAAACCGAATTCGCGTATGTCTTTTAGTTTTTAATTCCTGGGCGAAAAGGCATGTTTCAAACTCTATCGGGCTAGGGTTCGGCGGATTTAACTAATTTTGCCAGTTGTCCACCTGCTATTTAAACATTTTTGAATCAAGCGACTTGATATTTTTTACACATATATTACAGCCTAGTCCAAAACGAGCTGTAAAAGCCGAATTCGCGTATGTCTTTTAGTTTTTAATTCCTGGGCGAAAAGGCATGTTTCAAACTCTATCGGGCTAGGGTTCGGCGGATTTAACTAATTTTGCCAGTTGTCCGCCTGCTATTTAAACATTTTGAAATCAAGCGACTTGATTTTTTTTAAACATATATTACAGCCTAGTCCGAAACGAGCTGTAAAAACCGAATTCGCGTATGTCTTTTAGTTTTTAATTCCTGGGCGAAAACGCACGTTTTAAACTACGACGCTCGGTTTGGGCGGATTTAACTAAATTTGCCACTTGTCCGCCTGCTAATTAAACATTTTTAAGTTTAGCGACTTGATATTTTACACACAAATATTACAGCCTAGTCCGAAACGAGCTGTAAAAACCGAATTCGCGTATGTCTTTTAGTTTTTAATTCCTGGGCGAAAAGGCATGTTTCAAACTCTATCGTGCTAGGGTTCGGCGGATTTAACTAATTTTGCCAGTTGTCCGCCTGCTATTTAAACATTTTTAAATCAAGCGACTTGATATTTTTTACACATATATTAGAGCCTAGTCCGAATCGAGCTGTAAAAACCAAATTCGCGTATGTCTTTTAGTTTTTAATTCCTGGGCGAAAAGGCATGTTTCAAACTCTATCGGGCTAGGGTTCGGCGGATTTAACTAAATTTGCCACTTGCCCGCCTGCTATTTAAACATTTTTAAATCAAGTGACTTGATATTTTACAAACATATTTTACAGCCTAGTCCGAAACGAGCTGTAAAAACCGAATTTGCCTATGTCTTTTAGTTTTTAATTCCCGGTCGAAAACGCACGTTTTAAACTACGACGCTCGGTTTGGGCGGATTTAACTAAATTTGCCACTTGTCCGCCTGCTAATTAAACATTTTTAAGTTTAGCGACTTGATATTTTACACACAAATATTACAGCCTAGTCCGAAACGAGCTGTAAAAACCGAATTCGCGTATGTCTTTTAGTTTTTAATTCCTGAGCGAAAATGCATGTTTCAAACTCTATCGGGCTAGGGTTCGGCGGATTTAACTAAATTTGCCACTTGTCCGCCTGCTATTTAAACATTTTTAAATCAAGCGACTTGATATTTTACACACATATATTACAGCCTAGTCCGAAACGAGCTGTAAAAACCAAATTCGCGTATGTCTTTTAGTTTTTGATTCCTGGGCGAAAAGGCATGTTTCAAACTCTATCGGGCTAGGGTTCGGCGGATTTAACTAATTTTGCCAGTTGTCCGCCTGCTATTTAAACATTTTTAAATCAAGCGACTTGATATTTTTTACACATATATTACAGCCTAGTCCGAAACGAGCTGTAAAAACCAAATTCGCGTATGTCTTTTAGTTTTTAATTCCTGGGCGAAAAGGCATGTTTCAAACTCTATCGGGCTAGGGTTCGGCGGATTTAACTAATTTTGCCAGTTGTCCGCCTGCTATTTAAACATTTTTAAATCAAGCGACTTGATATTTTTTACACATATATTACAGCCTAGTCCGAAACGAGCTGTAAAAACCGAATTCGCGTATGTCTTTTAGTTTTTGATTCCTGGGCGAAAAGGCATGTTTCAAACTCTATCGGGCTAGGGTTCGGCGGATTTAACTAATTTTGCCAGTTGTCCGCCTGCTATTTAAACATTTTTAAATCAAGCGACTTGATATTTTTTACACATATATTACAGCCTAGTCCGAAACGAGCTGTAAAATCCGAATTCGCGTATGTCTTTTAGTTTTTAATTCCTGGGCGAAAAGGCATGTTTCAAACTCTATCGGGCTAGGGTTCGGCGGATTTAACTAATTTTGCCAGTTGTCCGCCTGCTATTTAAACATTTTTAAATCAAGCGACTTGATATTTTACACACATATATTAGAGCCTAGTCCGAAACGAGCTGTAAAAACCAAATTCGCGTATGTCTTTTAGTTTTTGATTCCTGGGCGAAAAGGCATGTTTCAAACTCTATCGGGCTAGGGTTCGGCGGATTTAACTAATTTTGCCAGTTGTCCGCCTGCTATTTAAACATTTTTAAATCAAGCGACTTGATATTTTTTACACATATATTACAGCCTAGTCCGAAACGAGCTGTAAAAACCAAATTCGCGTATGTCTTTTAGTTTTTAATTCCTGGGCGAAAAGGCATGTTTCAAACTCTATCGGGCTAGGGTTCGGCGGATTTAACTAATTTTGCCAGTTGTCCGCCTGCTATTTAAACATTTTGAAATCAAGCGACTTGATATTTTACACACATATATTACAGCTTAGTCCGAAACGAGCTGTAAAAACCGAATTCGCGTATGTCTTTTAGTTTTTAATTCCTGGGCGAAAACGCACGTTTTAAACTACGACGCTCGGTTTGGGCGGATTTAACTAAATTTGCCACTTGTCCGCCTGCTAATTAAACATTTTTAAGTTTAGCGACTTGATATTTTACACACAAATATTACAGCCTAGTCCGAAACGAGCTGTAAAAACCGAATTCGCGTATGTCGTTTAGTTTTTAATTCCTGGGCGAAAACGCATGTTTCAAACTCTATCGGGCTAGGGTTCGGCGGATTTAACTAATTTTGCCAGTTGTCCGCCTGCTATTTAAACATTTTTAAATCAAGCGACTTGATATTTTACACACATATATTACAGCCTAGTCCGAAACGAGCTGTAAAAACCGAATTCGCGTATGTCTTTTAGTTTTTAATTCCTGGGCGAAAAGGCATGTTTCAAACTCTATCGGGCTAGGGTTCGGCGGATTTAACTAATGTTGCCAGTTGTCCACCTGCTATTTAAACATTTTTGAATCAAGCGACTTGATATTTTTTACACATATATTACAGCCTAGTCCAAAACGAGCTGTAAAAACCGAATTCGCGTATGTCTTTTAGTTTTTAATTCCTGGGCGAAAAGGCATGTTTCAAACTCTATCGGGCTAGGGTTCGGCGGATTTAACTAATTTTGCCAGTTGTCCGCCTGCTATTTAAACATTTTTAAATCAAGCGACTTGATATTTTTTACACATATATTAGAGCCTAGTCCGAAACGAGCTGTAAAAACCAAATTCGCGTATGTCTTTTAGTTTTTAATTCCTGGGCGAAAAGGCATGTTTCAAACTCTATCGGGCTAGGGTTCGGCGGATTTAACTAAATTTGCCAGTTGTCCGCCTGCTATTTAAACATTTTTAAATCAAGTGACTTGATATTTTACACACATATTTTACAGCCTAGTCCGAAACGAGCTGTAAAAAACGAATTTGCCTATGTCTTTTAGTTTTTAATTCCCGGTCGAAAACGCACGTTTTAAACTACGACGCTCGGTTTGGGCGGATTTAACTAAATTTGCCACTTGTCCGCCTGCTAATTAAACATTTTTAAGTTTAGCGACTTGATATTTTACACACAAATATTACAGCCTAATCCGAAACGATCTGTATAAACCGAATTCGCGTATGTCTTTTAGTTTTTAATTCCTGGGCGAAAAGGCATGTTTCAAACTCTATCGGGCTAGGGTTCGGCGGATTTAACTAATTTTGCCAGTTGTCCGCCTGCTATTTAAACATTTTTAAATCAAGCGACTTGATATTTTGCACACATATATTACAGCCTAGTCCGAAAAGAGCTGTGAAAACCGAATTCGCGTATGTCTTTTAGTTTTTAATTCCTGGGCGAAAACGCATGTTTCAAACTATATCGGGCTAGGGTTCGGTGGATTTAACTAAATTTGCCACTTGTCCGCCTGCTATTTGAACATTTTTAAATTTAGCGACTTGATATTTTACACACATATATTAGAGCCTAGTCGGAAAGGCGCTGTGAAAACCAAATTCGCGTATGTCTTTTAGTTTTTAATTCCTGGGCGAAAACGCATGTTTTAAACTATGGCGCCATAGTTGAGCGGATTTAACTAATTTTGCCACTTGTCCGCCTGCTATTTTGACATTTTCAATTCATGGCAATTGATATTTTGCACCAAAATACTAAATGCCACTACAAAACGGGCAGTGAAAACCAAATTAGCTTATGTCCTGTATTTTTTTATTTCTGGGCGAAAACGCATATTTGAAACGGTGGTTGCTAAGGTATGATGTCCACTGTGAAATTCTAATGGTTGGCCAACTTTGCTATATTTTTTGAAATCAATTGAGACATGAAGATTTAAACACAAATTGTTTTTCCCGCTATGGTCACAACAGTGAGTGACGGTTCAAAGGCATTCGCAAACGAATTTTGTTTCGAAAACAAATTTTGTTTCTCACTATGTACAACATAGTGAGTAACTTACCAAAGGCCTTTGTAAACGAATTTTGTTTCGAAAACAAATTTTGTTTCCCGCTATGCGCAACATAGAGAGTAACTTACCAAAGGCATTTGTAAACGAATTTTGTTTCGAAAACAAATTTTGTTTCCCACCATGTACAACATAGTGAGTAACTTACCAAAGGCCTCTGTAAACGGATTTTGTTTTGAAAACAAATTTTGTTTTATACTATGTACAACATAGTGAGTGACTTGCGAAAAGTATTTGTAAACGAATTTTGTTTCGAAAACAAATTTTGTTTCATACTATGTACAACATAGTGAGTGACTTGCGAAAAGTATTTGTGAACGAATTTTGTTTCGAAAACAAATTTTGATTCATGCTATATTAACGATGCTTTTATGCAACTTTTTGCATCTTTGAACAGATCTTTGAGTTTTCACAGAATATAGGTATATAGACGTATATAGCCGTAACCTACAATTACTGAGGCGTTTGAACTTGACGTAAGTCAAAAAACATTTTGCTTCAATATATGCCGTACTTATTTACTCGTATTTCACACAGTGTTTGTTTCGTATGATAGTGGAAGAAAATCTAGTGTGTTTTGGATTAATTCCTGTGACATGTCCCAACGGATTTAGTTTGATAAATTAATTGTTAAAGATTTTGGAACAGTCCTTTATATCCCCGGCCCCACTATTTCACGTTTGAACCCACATTGTCCAATTTATCCGATAGTGTTGATTCAAATAGCTCTGTAGACACCTGAAAAAATGGCATTTTTATTCCCTAATATGTTACTGCACGTTTGCGTAACGCTTCGAATTTCAAATATGGCCCTCTACCCCATCATGTGGCTGGAAGTCGACCAACAAATTTTGTTCACAAAATTCGTTTACAAAATTCGTTTACAAAATTCCAATTTTGTTTCCCACCATTACATAGGAAAAAAATTTCGTTACGAAATGCGTTAGTTGGAACAAAATTTTGTTACGGAAAACTGTTAGTTGGAACAAAACTTTGTTACTCGAAATGTTGGCTAAGAGCATACTTTAAGTTGCCAAAATGATCGGTTTTAAATAAATTTAGCTCACAAAAAGTGACAGCTGTAAGAAAATTTTGTTACGGAAAAGTGTTAGCTGGAACAAAATTCTGTTACAAAAAGTGTTAGTTGTAAGAAAATTTCGTTACAAAAAGTGTTAGCTGGAACAGAGTTTCGTTACAAAAAGTGGAAGCTGGAACAAAATTTCGTTACGAAAAGCGCTAGTTGGAACAAAATTTCGTTACGAAAAGCGTTAGTTGGAACAAAATTTCGTTACGAAAAGCGTTAGTTGGAACAAAATTTCGTTACAAAAAGTGTTAGCTGGAACAGAATTTCGTCACAAAAAGCGTTAGTTGGAACAAAATTTCGTTACGAAAAGCGTTAGTTCGAACAAAATTTCGTTACAAAAAAGTGTTAGCTGGAACAAAATTTCGTTACGAAATGCGTTAGTTGGAACAAAATTTTGTTACGGAAAACTGTTAGTTGGAACAAAACTTTGTTACTCGAAATGTTGGCTAAGAGCATACTTTAAGTTGCCAAAATGATCGGTTTTAAATAAATTTAGCTCACAAAAAGTGACAGCTGTAAGAAAATTTTGTTACGGAAAACTGTTAGCTGGAACAAAATTTCGTTACAAAAAGTGTTAGCTGGAACAGAATTTCGTTACGAAAAGCGTTAGCTGGAACAAAATTTCGTTACGAAAAGCGTTAGTTGGAACAAAATTTCGTTACGAAAAGCGTTAGTTGGAACAAAATTTCGTTACAAAAAGTGTTAGCTGGAACAGAATTTCGTTACAAAAAGTGTAAGCTGGAACAAAATTTCGTTACGAAAAGTGTTAGCTGGAACAAAATTTCGTTACAAAAAGTGTTAGCTGGAACAAAATTTCGTTACGAAAAGCGTTAGTTGGAACAAAATTTCGTTACAAAAAGTGTTAGCTGGAACAGAATTTCGTTACAAAAAGTGTAAGCTGGAACAAAATTTCGTTACGAAAAGCGTTAGTTGGTACAAAATTTTGTTACTCGAAATGTTGGCTAAGAGCATACTTTAAGTTGCCAAAATGATCGGTTTTAAATAAATTTAGCTCACAAAAAGCGACAGCTGCAAAAAATTTTGTTACGGAAAACTGTTGGCTGGAACAAAATTTCGTTACAAAAAGTGTTGGTAAGAACAAAATTTCGTTACTAAATGCGTTAGTTGGAACAAAATTTCATTACGAAAAGTGTTAGCTGGAACAAAATTTCGTTACAAAAACCGTTAGCTGGAACAAAATTTCGTTACGAAAAGCGTTAGTTGGAACAAAATTTCGTTACTTAAAGTGTTAGTTGGCACAAAATTTTGTTACTCGAAATGTTGGCTAGGAGCATACTTTAAGTTGCCAAAATGATCGGTTTTAAAAAAATTTTGTTACGGAAAACTGTTGGCTGGAACAAAATTTTGTTACGAAAAGTGTTAGCTGGAACAAAATTTCGTTACGAAAAGCGTTAGTTGGAACAAAGTTTGTTACTTAAAGTGTTAGTCGGAACAAAATTTTGTTACTCGAAATGTTGGCTAAGAGCATACTTTAAGTTGCCAAAATGATCGGTTTTAAATAAATTTAGCTCACAAAAAGCGACAGCTGTAAGAAAATTTTGTTACGAAAAGCGTTAGCTGGAACAAAATTTCGTTACGAAAAGTATTAGCTGGAACAAAATTTCGTTACGAATAGCGTTAGCTGGAACAAAATTTCGTTACGAAAAGCGCTAGTTGGAACAAAATTTCGTTACGAAAAGCGTTAGTTGGTACAAAATTTTGTTACTCGAAATGTTGGCTAAGAGCATACTTTAAGTTGCCAAAATGATCGGTTTTAAATAAATTTAGCTCACAAAAAGCGACAGCTGTAAAAAAATTTTGTTACGGAAAACTGTTGGTTGGAACAAAATTTCGTTACAAAAAGTGTTATTTAGAACAAAATTTCGTTACTAAATGCGTTAGTTGGAACAAAATTTCATTACGAAAAGTGTTAGCTGGAACAAAATTTCGTTACAAAAACCGTTAGCTGGAACAAAATTTCTTTACGAAAAGCGTTAGTTGGAACAAAATTTTGTTGCAAAAAAGTGTTAGTTGGTACAAAATTTTGTTACTCGAAATGTTGGCTAGGAGCATACTTTAAGTTGCCAAAATGATCGGTTTCAAAAAAAATTTTGTTACGGAAAACTGTTGGCTGGAACAAAATTTTGTTACGAAAAGTGTTAGCTAGAACAAAATTTCGTTACGAAAAGCGTTAGTTGGAACAAAATTTCGTTACGAAAAGCGTTACTTGGTACAAAATTTTGTTACTCGAAATGTTGGCTAAGAGCATACTATAGGTTGCCAAAATGAACGGTTTTAAATAGATTTAGCTAACAAAAAGCGACAGCTGTAAAAAAATTTGTTGCGGAAAATTGTTAACTGGAACAAAATTTCGTTACGAAAAGCGTTAGTTGGAACAAAAGTTTGTTACGAAAAATGTTAGCTGGAACAAAATTTTGTTACACGAAATGTTGGCTTGGAACATACATCAAGTTGCAGAAATCATCGGATATAAATAAATTTAGCTAACAAAAAGCGATAGCTGTAAGAAAATTTGGTTACGGAAAAGTGTTAGCTGGAACAAAATTTTGTTACACGAAGTGTTAGCTAGGAACATACGTTAAGTTGCAAAAGTCATCGGATTCAAATGAATTTAGCTCACAAAAAGCGATAGCTGTAATACAATTTTGTTACGAAAAAGTGTTGGTTGGATAAAAATTTTGTTAGAAAAAGTATTTGTTGGTAAAAAATCTTGTTACGGAAAGTGTTATCAGGAGCAAAATTTTGTTACGGACCTGTAACATAGCCTACACCATTTTGGTTTTCATTGCTTGTCTTTTACTGGCATCTTATATTTGTGTGCAAAAATTCAAGTAGCTTGATATAAAAATGTTCAAATCACGTTCGGACAACTGTTAAATTTAATTCATTCCGCCGAACCTCTGCCACGAAAGTTTGAAACATACGTTTTCGCCAAACAATAAAATTCTATAGGACATACGCCAATTTGGTTTTCATTGCTTGTTTTGTACTGGCATCTTATATTTGTGTGCAGAATTTCAAGTCGCTTGATATAAAAATGTTCAAATCACAGGCGGACAACTGTCAGATTTAGTTCATTTCGCCGAACCTTAGCCACCACAGTTTCAAACATACGTTTTTGTTTACGAATAAAATTCTAAAGGACATACGCCAATTTGGTTTTCATTGCTCGTTTTGTACTGGCATCTAGTATTTGTGTGCAAAATTTCGAGTCGCTTGATATAAAAATGTTCAAATCACAGGCGGACAACTGTCAAATTTAGTTCATTTCGCCGAACCTTGGCCACCACAGTTTTTAAACATACGTTTTCGTTTACGAATAAAATTCTAAAAGACATACGCCAATTTGGTTTTTATTGCTCGTTTTGTACTGGAATCTAATATTTGTGTGCAAAATTTCGAGTCGCTTGATATAAAAATGTTCAAATCACAGTCGGACAACTGTCAAATTTAGTTCATATCGCCGAACCTTAGCCACCATGGTTTCAAAAATGCGTTTTCGGCAAACAATCAAATTCTATAAGACGTACGCCAATTTGGTTTTCATTGCTCGTTTTTTGCTGGCATCTTATATTTGTGTGCAAAATTTCAAGTCGCTTGATATAAAAATGTTCAAATCACAGTCGGACAACTGTCAGATTTAGTTCATTTCGCCGAACCTTAGCCACCATGGTTTCAAACATGCGTTTTCGGCAAACAATCAAATTCTATAGGACATACGCCAATTTGGTTTTCATTGCTCGTTTTGTACTGACATCTTATATTTGTGTGCAAAACTTCAAGTCGCTTGATATAAAAATGTTCGAATAACCGGCGGACAACTGTCAAAATTAGTTAATTCCGCCCGACCTTAGCGAACATAGTTTGTAACATGCGTTTTCGCGCAGCAATAAAAAACTAGAAGACATAGTCATATCTGGTTTTCATTACTCGTTTTGCAGTGGCATCTAGTATTTGTGTACAAAACTTCAAGTCGCTTGATTCAACTCTCAAAATTAGTTAATTCCGCCCGACCTTCGCCACCACAGTTTGTAACATGCGTTCTTGCGCAGCAATAAAAAACTAGAGGACATAGGCCAATTTGGTTTTCATTGCTCGTTTTGCAGTGGCATCTAGTATTAGTGTACGAAATTTCAAGTCGCTTGATTCAAAATTGTTTATATTGCAGGCGGACAACTCTCAAAATTAGTTAATTCCGCCCAACCTTAGCGACCATAGTTTGTAACATGTGTTTTCGCGCAGCAAAAAAAAACTAGAGGACATAGGCCAATTTGGTTTTCATTGCTCGTTTTGCAGTGGCATCTAGTATTTGTGTGCAAAATTTCAAGTCGCTTGATTTAAAATTGTTTATATTGCAGGCGGTGTTTCTGAAAATTAGTCAATTCCATCCGACATTAGCGACCATAGTTTGTAACATGCGTTTTCGCGCAGCAATAAAAAACTAGAGGACATAGTCCAATCTGGTTTTCATGACTCGTTTTGCAGTGGCATCTAGTATTTGTGTGCGAAATTTCAAGTCGCTTGATTTAAAATTGTTTATATTGCAGGCGGGATTTCTCAAAATTAGTTAATTCCGCCCAACCTTAGCGACCATAGTTTGTTTAATGCGTTCTTGCGCAGCAATAAAAAACTAGAGGACATAGTCCAATTTGGTTTACTCTACTCGTTTTGCAGTGGCATCTAGTATTTGTGTTTAAAGCTTCTAGTCGCTTGATTTAAAATTGTTTATATTGCAGGCGGGTTTCTCAAAATCAGTCAATTCCGCCCGACCTTCGCCACCACAGTTTGTAACATGCGTTCTTGCGCAGCAATAAAAAACTAGAGGACATAGGCCAATTTGGTTTTCATTGCTCGTTTTGCAGTGGCATCTAGTATTAGTGTACGAAATTTCAAGTCGCTTGATTCAAAATTGTTTATATTGCAGGCGGACAACTCTCAAAATTAGTTAATTCCGCCCAACCTTAGCGACCATAGTTTGTAACAAGTGTTTTCGCGCAGCAATAAAAAACTAGACGACATAGTCCAATTTGGTTTACTCTACTCGTTTTGCAGTGGCATCTAGTATTTGTGTTTAAAGCTTCTAGTCGCTTGATTTAAAATTGTTTATATTGCAGGCGGGTTTCTCAAAATCAGTCAATTCCGCCCGACCTTCGCCACCACAGTTTGTAACATGCGTTCTTGCGCAGCAATAAAAAACTAGAGGACATAGGCCAATTTGATTTTCATTGCTCGTTTTGCAGTGGCATCTAGTATTAGTGTACGAAATTTCAAGTCGCTTGATTCAAAATTGTTTATATTGCAGGCGGACAACTCTCAAAATTAGTTAATTCCGCCCAACCTTAGCGACCATAGTTTGTAACATGTGTTTTCGCGCAGCAATAAAAAAGTAGAGGACAGAGGCCAATTTGGTTTTCATTGCTCGTTTTGCAGTGGCATCTAGTATTTGTGTGCGAAATTTCAAGTCGCTTGATTTAAAATTGTTTATATTGCAGGCGGAAATTCTCAAAATTAGTTAATTCCGTCCGACATTAGCGACCATAGTTTGTAACATGCGTTTTCGCGCAGCAATAAAAAACTAGAGGACATAGGCCAATTTGGTTTTTATAGCAAGTTTTGCAGTGGCATCTAGTATTTGTGTACGAAATTTTAAGTCGCTTGATTCAAAATTGTTTATATTGCAGGCGGACAACTCTCAAAATTAGTTAATTCCGTCCGACCTTAGCGACCATAGTTTGTAAAATGCGTTTTCGCGCAGCAATAAAAAAAACTAGAGGACATAGGCCAATTTGGTTTTTATAGCAAGTTTTGCAGTGGCATCTAGTATTTGTGTACGAAATTTAAAGTTGCTTGATTCAAAATTGTTTATATTGCAGGCGGACAACTCTCAAAATTAGTTAATTCCGCCCGACCTTCGCCACCACAGTTTGTAAAATGCGTTTTCGCGCAGCAATAAAAAAAACTAGAGGACATAGTCCAATTTGGTTTTCATTGCTCGTTTTGCAGTGGCATCTAGTATTTGTGTGCAAAATTTCAAGTCGCTTGATTTAAAATTGTTTATATTGCATGCGGGTTTCTCAAAATTAGTCAATTCCGTCCGACCTTAGCGACCATAGTTTGTAACATGCGTTTTCGCGCAGCAATAAAAAACTAGAGGACATAGTCCAATTTGGTTTTCATTGCTCGTTTTGCAGTGGCATCTAGTATTTGTGTGCAAAATTTCAAGTCGCTTGATTTAAAATTGTTTATATTGCATGCGGGTTTCTCAAAATTAGTCAATTCCGTCCGACCTTAGCGACCATAGTTTGTAACATGCGTTTTCGCGCAGCAATAAAAAACTAGAAGACATAGTCCAATTTGGTTTTCATTGCTCGTTTTGCAGTGGCATCTAGTATTAGTGTACGAAATTTAAAGTTGCTTGATTCAAAATTGTTTATATTGCAGGCGGACAACTCTCAAAATTAGTTATTTCAGCCCGACCTTAGCGACCATAGTTTGTAACATGTGTTTTCGCGCAGCAATAAAAAACTAGAGGACATAGTCCAATTTGGTTTTCATTGCTCGTTTTGCAGTGGCATCTAGTGTTTGTGTGCAAGATTTCAAGTCGCTTGATTTGAAATTGTTTATATTGCAGGCGAGATTTCTCAAAATTAGTTAATTCCGCCCGACCTTATAGCGACCATAGTTTGTATAATGCGTTCTTGCGCAGCAATAAAAAACTAGAGGACATAGTCCAATTTGGTTTTCTCTACTCGTTTTGCAGTGGCATCTAGTATTAGTGTTTAAAATTTCAAGTCGCTTGATTTAAAATTGTTTATATTGCAGGCGAGATTTCTCAAAATTAGTTAATTCCGCCCGACCTTATAGCGACCATAGTTTGTATAATGCGTTCTTGCGCAGCAACAAAAAACTAGAGGACATAGTCCAATTTGGTTTTCATTGCTCGTTTTGCAGTGGCATCTAGTATTAGTGTTTAAAATTTCAAGTCGCTTGATTTAAAATTGTTTATATTGCATGCGGGTTTCTCAAAATTAGTCAATTCCGTCCGACCTTAGCGACCATAGTTTGTAACATGCGTTTTCGCGCAGCAATAAAAAACTAGAGGACATAGTCCAATTTGGTTTTCATTGCTCGTTTTGCAGTGGCATCTAGTATTAGTGTACGAAATTTAAAGTTGCTTGATTCAAAATTGTTTATATTGCAGGCGGACAACTCTCAAAATTAGTTATTTCAGCCCGACCTTAGCGACCATAGTTTGTAACATGTGTTTTCGCGCAGCAATAAAAAACTAGAGGACATAGTCCAATTTGGTTTTCATTGCTCGTTTTGCAGTGGCATCTAGTGTTTGTGTGCAAGATTTCAAGTCGCTTGATTTGAAATTGTTTATATTGCAGGCGAGATTTCTCAAAATTAGTTAATTCCGCCCGACCTTATAGCGACCATAGTTTGTATAATGCGTTCTTGCGCAGCAACAAAAAACTAGAGGACATAGTCCAATTTGGTTTTCATTGCTCGTTTTGCAGTGGCATCTAGTGTTTGTGTGCAAGATTTCAAGTCGCTTGATTTGAAATTGTTTATATTGCAGGCGAGATTTCTCAAAATTAGTTAATTCCGCCCGACCTTATAGCGACCATAGTTTGTATAATGCGTTCTTGCGCAGCAATAAAAAACTAGAGGACATAGTCCAATTTGGTTTTCTCTACTCGTTTTGCAGTGGCATCTAGTATTAGCGTTTAAAATTTCAAGTCGCTTGATTTAAAATTGTTTATATTGCAGGCGAGATTTCTCAAAATTAGTTAATTCCGCCCGACCTTATAGCGACCATAGTTTGTATAATGCGTTCTTGCGCAGCAACAAAAAACTAGAGGACATAGTCCAATTTGGTTTTCATTGCTCGTTTTGCAGTGGCATCTAGTATTAGTGTTTAAAATTTCAAGTCGCTTGATTTAAAATTGTTTATATTGCAGGCGGGAATTCTCAAAATTAGTTAATTCAGCCGTACCTCAGCCACGATAGTTTCAAACATGCGTTTTCGGCAAACAATAAAATTCTAAAGGAGAGACGCCTTTTTGGTTTTCATTGCTCGTTTTGTACTGGCATCTAATATTTGTGTGCAGAATTTCAAGTCGCTTGATATAAAAATGTTCGAATAACCGGCGGACAACTGTCAAAATTAGTTAATTCCGCCCGACCTTAGCGACCATAGTCTGTAACATGCGTTTTCGCGCAGCAATAAAAAACTAGAGGACATAGTCCAATTTGGTTTTCATTGCTCGTTTTGCAGTGGCATCTAGTATTTGTGTGCAAAATTTCAAGTCGCTTGATTTAAAATTGTTTATATTGCATGCGGGTTTCTCAAAATTAGTCAATTCCGTCCGACCTTAGCGACCATAGTTTGTAACATGCGTTTTCGCGCAGCAATAAAAAACTAGAGGACATAGTCCAATTTGGTTTTCATTGCTCGTTTTGCAGTGGCATCTAGTATTAGTGTACGAAATTTAAAGTTGCTTGATTCAAAATTGTTTATATTGCAGGCGGACAACTCTCAAAATTAGTTATTTCAGCCCGACCTTAGCGACCATAGTTTGTAACATGTGTTTTCGCGCAGCAATAAAAAACTAGAGGACATAGTCCAATTTGGTTTTCATTGCTCGTTTTGCAGTGGCATCTAGTGTTTGTGTGCAAGATTTCAAGTCGCTTGATTTGAAATTGTTTATATTGCAGGCGAGATTTCTCAAAATTAGTTAATTCCGCCCGACCTTATAGCGACCATAGTTTGTATAATGCGTTCTTGCGCAGCAATAAAAAACTAGAGGACATAGTCCAATTTGGTTTTCTCTACTCGTTTTGCAGTGGCATCTAGTATTAGTGTTTAAAATTTCAAGTCGCTTGATTTAAAATTGTTTATATTGCAGGCGAGATTTCTCAAAATTAGTTAATTCCGCCCGACCTTATAGCGACCATAGTTTGTATAATGCGTTCTTGCGCAGCAACAAAAAACTAGAGGACATAGTCCAATTTGGTTTTCATTGCTCGTTTTGCAGTGGCATCTAGTATTAGTGTTTAAAATTTCAAGTCGCTTGATTTAAAATTGTTTATATTGCATGCGGGTTTCTCAAAATTAGTCAATTCCGTCCGACCTTAGCGACCATAGTTTGTAACATGCGTTTTCGCGCAGCAATAAAAAACTAGAGGACATAGTCCAATTTGGTTTTCATTGCTCGTTTTGCAGTGGCATCTAGTATTAGTGTACGAAATTTAAAGTTGCTTGATTCAAAATTGTTTATATTGCAGGCGGACAACTCTCAAAATTAGTTATTTCAGCCCGACCTTAGCGACCATAGTTTGTAACATGTGTTTTCGCGCAGCAATAAAAAACTAGAGGACATAGTCCAATTTGGTTTTCATTGCTCGTTTTGCAGTGGCATCTAGTGTTTGTGTGCAAGATTTCAAGTCGCTTGATTTGAAATTGTTTATATTGCAGGCGAGATTTCTCAAAATTAGTTAATTCCGCCCGACCTTATAGCGACCATAGTTTGTATAATGCGTTCTTGCGCAGCAACAAAAAACTAGAGGACATAGTCCAATTTGGTTTTCATTGCTCGTTTTGCAGTGGCATCTAGTGTTTGTGTGCAAGATTTCAAGTCGCTTGATTTGAAATTGTTTATATTGCAGGCGAGATTTCTCAAAATTAGTTAATTCCGCCCGACCTTATAGCGACCATAGTTTGTATAATGCGTTCTTGCGCAGCAATAAAAAACTAGAGGACATAGTCCAATTTGGTTTTCTCTACTCGTTTTGCAGTGGCATCTAGTATTAGTGTTTAAAATTTCAAGTCGCTTGATTTAAAATTGTTTATATTGCAGGCGAGATTTCTCAAAATTAGTTAATTCCGCCCGACCTTATAGCGACCATAGTTTGTATAATGCGTTCTTGCGCAGCAACAAAAAACTAGAGGACATAGTCCAATTTGGTTTTCATTGCTCGTTTTGCAGTGGCATCTAGTATTAGTGTTTAATATTTCAAGTCGCTTGATTTAAAATTGTTTATATTGCAGGCGGGAATTCTCAAAATTAGTTAATTCAGCCGTACCTCAGCCACGATAGTTTCAAACATGCGTTTTCGGCAAACAATAAAATTCTAAAGGAGAGACGCCTTTTTGGTTTTCATTGCTCGTTTTGTACTGGCATCTAATATTTGTGTGCAGAATTTCAAGTCGCTTGATATAAAAATGTTCGAATAACCGGCGGACAACTGTCAAAATTAGTTAATTCCGCCCGACCTTAGCGACCATAGTCTGTAACATGCGTTTTCGCGCAGCAATAAAAAACTAGAAGACATAGTCATATCTGGTTTTCATTACTCGTTTTGCAGTGGCATCTAGTATTTGTGTACAAAACTTCAAGTCGCTTGATTCAACTCTCAAAATTAGTTAATTCCGCCCGACCTTCGCCACCACAGTTTGTAACATGCTTTCTTGCGCAGTAATAAAAAACTAGAGGACATAGGCCAATTTGGTTTTCATTGCTCGTTTTGCAGTGGCATCTAGTATTAGTGTACGAAATTTCAAGTCGCTTGATTCAGAATTGTTTATATTGCAGGCGGACAACTCTCAAAATTAGTTAATTCCGCACGAACTTAGCGACCATAGTTTGTGACATGTGTTTACGCGCAGCAATAAAAAAACTAGAGGACATAGGCCAGATTGGTTTTCATTGCTCGTTTTGCAGTGGCATCTAGTATTTGTGTTTAAAATTTCATGTCGCTTGATTTAAAATTGTTTATATTGCAGGCGGAAATTCTCAAAATTAGTTAATTCCGCACGAACTTAGCGACCATAGTTTGTAACATGCGTTTTCGCGCAGCAATAAAAAACTAGAGGACATAGTCAAATCTGGTTTTCATTACTCGTTTTGCAGTGGCATCTAGTATTTGTGTACGAAACTTCAAGTCGCTTGATTCAACTCTCAAAATTAGTTAATTCCGCCCGACCTTCGCCACCACAGTTTGTGAAATGCGTTTTCACGCATCAATAAAAAACTAGAAGACATAGTCCAATTTGGTTTTCATTGCTCGTTTTGCAGTGGCATCTAGTATTTGTGTACGAAACTTCAAGTCGCTTGATTCAACTCTCAAAATTAGTTAATTCCGCCCGACCTTCGCCACCATAGTTTGTAACATGCGTTTTCGCGCAGCAATAAAAAAAACTAGAGGACATAGTCCAATTTGGTGTTCATTGCTCGTTTTGCAGTGGCATCTAGTATTTGTGTGCAAAATTTCAAGTCGCTTGATTTAAAATTGTTTATATTGCAGGCGGGATTTCTCAAAATCAGTTAATTCCGCCCGACCTTAGCGACCATAGTTTGTAACATGCGTTCTTGCGCAGCAATAAAAAACTAGAGGACATAGTCCAATTTGGTTTACTCTACTCGTTTTGCAGTGGCATCTAGTATTTGTGTGCGAAATTTCAAGTCGCTTGAAGCAAATCGACAAACAAAGCGTCATGACGAGATCAGTAGATTTAATTGGACTCGCGGAGCAGTTTAAAATCTGCTATTGAAAAATTCAGTACTGCAGAGTACTCTGACAATTTGCGTCGGTAATGCTACCGCGATGAGTCTCAATTAAGGTCGGCTGACTTGCTGGCTAGTTGCCACTGATTTGTCTGTTCACCTGCGCTCTCGGCTGAGATGCAGACAGGCAGAATAATTGTAATTATGGTTTATTGATCGAATCGAAATCAGAATTAGGCTTGTTGAAAATAGAAGAGCATAGCATGGAATAGAATTGAATCAAATAGAATAGAATGGTAAGAAAGACGAAAGCGTTATTGTACAAACTGGAAGCCACATGACGTGCGATGTAGTGACAAAAAGGCAGTGTTTTCGTAAATGCCATGTGGATATTTAACACGTGGATAAGTCTCTAGGGCATTATTTAAGATAGAGTGTCCCTGTCAAACAAAAACTCCCCCCTGTGATGGAACACGGGAAAAAGTCTTATCAAAACATCTTTACGCATGCGGCTTTGTAAAGCAATTGCGAGCACATTGTCACTCCCTCAAAATAGTTACCAACACTTCAAAGGCGGTTTACATCACACGACCTGCAGTACCACCAGCTATGCATTCAGTCTTCAAACATAGAGACGTTAAAACAAAAAGCTATAGGTTTAATAGACAATTTGTTGTCACTGATGGTCGGACTTACACTAGACCCCGGAAGAACTTACGCAACCTTGATACTTAAGAGGTTTATTAGAGACTCATAGAAGCTACACGCAATGTTTTCACTGTTCAGTGTTCACTTCCATTATTTTTTGTAAATAATATTCATTTATTTTCATCACTGTATGCTCTAACAGCTGTGCCTTGTTGCAACAACGTTGTTCATCACTGTAGTGTATTTCTTTTCTATGTAACTTCATATTCAATAAATCTCTTCACTTCATGTAAATTTATTGCTTAAGTACAGACTTGAGAATTCCAAACTAATTAACATATCAAATCAATTAAAGTGTGGGATTTTCAACGCCAAAATATATGGACCTCTACCTCCATCTAACGGTTTTCCAATGTTGAGACTCGACTTAAAAAATTATGTTCCGAACAAAAATTGTAACACCAAATGGTCGTTAGGAACCTTTACCAATGCTAACCAAAATTATGTTACAAAAAAAAATCTCGTTCCGAACCGTTACATAGGATAAGGATTATCAGTTTTTATCATGACCAGCAAGCGAACTGAAAGTCTATTAAATATACTGTATAAAAACAAAATAAGTTTTTTTTTCCATTTTCCTGTTTGTGTTGTGGATATTGGCTTCCACACAATATTTGGGTAATGTTGCACCGAACGTGACTCAATCGTCACGTGTTTTGTTTTAGTGCTGGTGTTGGTCGATCAGGAACTTATATTGCCATGGATATTTTGTTCGATGAGTTGGATGACAAAGGAACTGTCGACGTCCCGCAGACTGTACTAAGGATGAGGGCAAACAGAACAGATATGATCCAAAACCTTGTACATAACCAATGTGTGATTAAACTTAAGGTGTGATAAATATTTTGCTTTCGATCTACAGAAACAATACATATTCCTGTATAAGTTGTTAGTGGAACGAGAGGGTCTACAGATGGAAACAGACAGAGATGTAATTGAACTTCAGTCAATGACTTGTGATGAAATGTAAGAACTCAATAAAAAAAAATGTTCAACAATTAACGTCGTTAACTCATTGCACTTTTAGTGCATGCAACTTTTAGTAGATGAATCGTTTTTTAAGAGCCTTTTTGCCCGTTTGCAGAACAAGAATTCAAGAATCTGAGTACAAAATCTTGTCCGATTGGCGATACGGAGAGGAGTGGCTTGAAGGAAACCCGAAGTTAACCACTTGTATGATTACGTTTATTTCATGCCTCTGTTTTTCCAGAATTGACTACCATTATTCTTAAACACAAATATAGATAAAAACACTGCCCTCGGAATTTGGGATAAAGATATTGACGGACTAAGGAGTTTCAATGCATCGTTCATACATGTAATAATATAAATTGTTGTTTTTGACAAATATTGGCGATAAATATAAAAAATACAAATATACATGGACTATTTGCCAGGAAATGGACGCTTCTGAGTGTTTCATTGCTGCCCAAACCCCACCAAATGACCAGATGGACTTATTTTGGAAAATGGCTGTACAAAATGGCACGCGTATGTTTGTGGATTTGAACATGGCAGTGAAGGTATAACCGGTACACAACAAAAAACATTTGGGGATTAAATGACATATTTTGTACTTTTTCTAGGTTTCTCAAGATAAACCTTTACGATATGGCGACGTTACTCTTACTGTGGAAGAACTATCGGAAAGTCACTTGTATAAATTGGCCACAATTGTGATTACATCTTCATCAAAATCTTTCGTAAGTTTGACAAACACAAACTAAAACGTAGATTGTATTTAGTGATGAAGAAAGTTTTGTAAAATGCGTTTGCAAAATGCCACTTTTTTAATGTCTAAAATTCAAAATTTGAAGTGAATGTCATTGTAAAATATAGTTTGAAACACCTAAAGGTTTTTGCCACTTGCGTTCAGACTGACACTCTGATGACATTCATACAAGTAAAGGGATGGAGTGAAGTTAAGAAACCTCTAAAGGAAGTGGAGTTTGTTGAAGTGATTGAAGCCATGCAAGGGATGAAGAGAGATAGGAACTGTCGTTGTGTGTTGGTCATGTGCAGGTAATCATAAACCTAAATATATACGAATATATCAATAAAACCTTAAGCCTAAAAGAAATAAGAAAAGCCTGTAACCATTAACGTAGCCATGTGGAAAGACCCATATCATTTTCAAAATTTTAGAAAAACATTCGAACCTCGCCAAAATGTCACGCTGACTGCGCTACTAGCCATAACGCATAACTTCTTTGTCTCTTTAAATTTGCGGTGTAGTCATTTAAGTATTTTATGTTTTCGTATAGAAATTTGATGGTGCTGCACAAAGTTTTCCAAAGTACAGCAAACAAAGCTTTACACACCATTACATTTCATATTGTTGCAGCAATGGCAGAACGAGGACTGGTACTTTTATTGCTCTGACAAGAATAATTGAGCGTCTGAAGACTCAGCAAAGGGTGGATGTTTTCCGAACTGTGAAAGATTTACGAGACATGAGACCAAACATGCTGGATGACGAAGTAATTACGTTTTAACTACTTCCTCATATACCGCTATTAAACTATATTGCATGACTTTTATTTTAAGGTGCTCTACAAGTATTGCTACTCTGTGGTTTTGAAATACTTGGATGATTTCAGCACATACTCCAACTGCAAATGACCAACTTTCATTTGTCAATACCTTGATATCTTTTGCATCATTACTAATCAATCATTTTCGATGTAATGTTCTGTTTTTTTATTTATATTATGTGATTATGCGCAAATTTGAGTTCTTTTGTTCACGGTAATTTATAACGTGCTCTTTTAACTGTTGTTATGCTCATTTCCATGCAAAATTATACAGAAACAAATCTTTTGTGAAAAGGGTTGTCCAAATGATTTTTGGCGAAAATCTTCATCGAAAAATATCTCAGTCTTTAAAAGTATCTTCATCTTGCGTATTTACTTATAAATACAGTCGTTCAAGAGTTAGATTAATATTTGAACCAGAAACAGGAGAAATGGTTCATTTAAACATTTTTTGATGCAAAATGCGTTGCGTAGAAGCAGAAAAAATGTCACAGCATTTAGTAGTTATGCTCGGTATGAAGAAACAGGTACAGATGCATGACGCATGAAACAGACAGAAACGTTATAATATTTTAATACCATGACAAGTGACGTCGAAACTTTTGTATTTTGTTTGGAAATTGTATTGTTTTTGCAAGCATCAACAGGTACCACTTATGCCAATAAGTGCACATATGTTTGAAAAATGATAATAAACAACAAAGCTAACCTTACTTCAGGCTGTAATATTACCTTTGCGTCACTAAATGACAAACTATTAACTTTGTCCGATGACCTTGTTAATGCAAACACTGCACAAGAAAAATGTACGTTGCTTGGTGGAAATCTACCCTTGACAGAATATCAAAGAATCACTAATCCAAATAATGACAAATAAATATACAACAGGTACGATTTGGGGCTTTTAGATTAAACATTATTAATACATGCGAGAAACTAACAATGAAAACAAGGTTTAACACAAGTTTGGATTTTCTATGACTTTGTGAATGGTGAAAGGTTTAGATTTCAAATGAATCAGACAGAGGTCAGTTACTGGAAAAGTGCAAAGCATCTTGGAGTTCTCTGGTACGTCGATTTCTATACAAGGAAATGCCACAGCTGTAATTGTGTAAAAGTTCCTCCCGTGCAAAAATTTGTGTCCTTCAGCAAACCGCAGCAATGTTGTTTGTAAATATAAATGAAACATTAATATTTGACTTTTAGGCCTTTTAGGCCTACATCTCTATATGTTGACAATGAATCTCATATAATCTGTAGAAAGGTAATAATATACTTGGCAATTTAGGCATCTGCATTGCTTTCTGGCTGCGTGCAAGCAAACATCACAACCTCGGTGTCAAGTCCTCCACCGACAAAGAACAGTGAAGGTTGGTTTGTTTTGGTGAATTTTAGTTATTTTAAACCGGATCGGTATTAAAAGTGTTATCTTAGTGTTACCAAGAAAATGTTGAATTTCAATAATATGTAGATTTTTGACATTACTCACTGTTACTTATGAGCTCTCATCAGTGCAGCTGGTAACTGAGGTCTATACGAACCTGATAAGCCGAGGCATTCATTTGCCTTACAAATACGTTTTAGTTCTGCAAAGTTTAAAATTTGTTCGTCTGTATTCCAATCACCACCGCATTTCATGTTCTATTTTGTCTGGGAGATTTGTTGTGCACTAAAATATCTAGATAAAACGTGTGTTTAGAAATCTACACTTGTTCCAAAAAGTTTTCGGAATTAAAGCATGCTATAACCACTCTGCTTTGTCCTGCGAACTGTTGGAGGCAGAAATCAACATTGTGTGGCAACAGAGTGTATTCGCATGGACCAGTTTGCTTGGCTGCTATGCAAGATCAGTGGATCGACAGTACGTATATCATGTGACGTTTTATCAAGAGTAGTTCAATTTATGTCATAACGAATAGAAATAAAGACTTCTTCTCCTTATTTGTCATCTTTCGCAGACGGTGGTGGACCCGTGACGGTTTACAAGAGAGCTGGTAATGCGGATAATCGATACATTGGCGGAAGCAGAAATGGCGTCATCAGCAACTCATGCAGAAAAGCGGGGAGCTCGTACTCGTTTGAAAGTAAACATTGCTAATGTTGCATCACATGAATTATATACTCATTACGAGGAGCGAATACATTTTGTATTGCTTAAAGACTATGTTTTGAGCATTAAATCCAATTACTTTTTCCAGTGTCGTGTTCAGTGAATGGTGATTCGGCCACAGACATAACACAAGTCTTTTGTCCATCTGGATGCGGAAAGGAACCTGTTTATGGAACAGGAATCTACAGCATCAAATCATCGGTGTGTAGCGCTGCCATACACGCCGGAAAACTAACAGGTTTGACGTAGATAATAATGTCAGAGTTTGTTTGTGAAATGTGGGATTTTTTTGCAGGAAATGGAGGTGAAGTGAGATTTTATGCAGCTCCAGGGCAAAAAAACTATGTTGGATCCACAAAAAACGGTGTGACGAGTCTTGCAAGTGGGTTTGCCACTTCATCGTTTCAATTTTAGGGTTGATGAAATTTTGCGTCGATGTGCCGGGAATGCAGCGGACATAAGTGTTGTTAGCGCCATTAATGTGATGTATATCGTTGTACGACCATGAACCATGTTCTGTGCAAATCCCCTCATGGGAGTGTACGTTAACAAGTAATAGTGAACCAAATATATCCTGTACAAAGTAACCGTTGGCTTATATTCTGCATTCCACGTTTTTTTCTAAACACTTCATGGCGCCTGGTAATGTAAGGCTCTTCTGGCAAAAAAAGAAAAACTAGTTCGGACGACGTTTCGGTAAAAACGTGGAGGCGGTCATAAAGAATTGACAAAGCGCACCAACAAGGAAGGTTACCGGGGTCTAACGCACAGCGCCCTGAGTTGCTAACATCAGGTTTAATCAGGGGGCGTGTCGCTCACACCGTTTATCAAATTACGATAAACAGGAGGAAAAAAGGTTTCCCTCTTATCATTCAGGGCAGATTCATGTGAATTTATATGGAAAGACTCGATAAACATTCTCTTATATCTGTCATTCTCCCTTGAATAACCTTTTTGAATTTGAAATTAACTGCGTCTGCGTGTCCTGTTTCTGCCACATGTGTGGACAGTGCCGTCCCTGTAACCTTCTTGGGTTTGCCGACATCCCGTTGATGGTCCTTTAACCGTGTTCGTAAGGCGCGACCCGTCTCACTAATGTACACCTTCTCACACTCTCCACAGGGAATGCGGCATCAACTTGATGTCGGCAAACCCAAGAAGGTTGCAGGGACGGCACTGTCCCAATGATCGTTACGAGATTTAAGTAAATTACTACGCAGCGGGTTTAACTGTCTACGCAAGTATGCACGATCGGTGCGTGGTATTTTTTACAAAGCAAATATGTTCCACGCGTACTCTCACATAGGATATGCATCCAAACAGGGCTATAAAAATAAACTGTGTCGCAGTCCGAAAAATAGAAATTCCAACCTTGGCGATGGCACAAATTGTTTTGTCGCGAAAGGTATCTTTTCTTTTGACATTATAGCGTATATTATAATACTATTTCAATTGTTTCAAAGTTAGCATTTTATGAAAACGAATACATTTAAAGACTGGAATTGAACAAATCCAACAGAATGGAAACTAACATAATGCCAGTGCTCGGTATAACAAGTTAGACAAACGAATTTTACTAAGAGATCAAATTTATAATCGTCACTAATGATTAATGACATGTTTATCACCTCACCTTGGTTTGAGGCACCAGCACAGTCCCACTACAATAAGCGCCACAGCCACAAGAACAGCCGAAAAACGACCAAAATTCTTTCGTTGCTGTTGTCGTCAACATCAGAGTTAGTTGTCAGGAAACAACCGAAAGTTTAAACAACGCAGGAAATTATACCTGGAAGGTTTGCTATCGAGTCGTAAGCAGCTTTCGCGTTGAATACCCAACGTCGACACCATCACAGTTGTGGAGACGTTTGTTTTTGCACAACCGGAAAGTGACGCTGTGCCCTGAGCAACATGAAAGCATGTCCCAAAAAAATTAAATTTATTTTTTGAAAATTTATTTTGAAATAGGTGACAACGCCTATCTGTTTAATATGTAAAGTTTTTCCACTTGTTTGGTCTTTTGACCGAATACCTTTTTAAATTTTTAAAATATAAAAAAAAATACCTCAGCCTAGAGATTTTGATTCTCATAAATAAATTGATCCAGTTCAGTCCATCTAATAGCAACAATGGATAAATTACACGGATATTTATCCACCGAAGCTATAAATGAGGTGGCCGATCAAGACACAAAGGAAACAAAACAAAAACGTATCATATTGTCAAACTTGCAAAGCTCAGTAAAACCCGAGGAAAAATTCCAGAATTTAATGAAAAAAACTTCACTCGATTTGACAATCCTTTCAACCATCTCCATAATGGAGTGCTCCCTTGCTGGCAGGATGTAACATTGGAAACAGAATAGTTTGCAGGAAATCCATCGCTCCAAAACCAACCATGCACCAAGTTGGGAATTGTAACGAGCCCCGATCATAACATTGATGTCTTAAAATCAAAGGACGTTCTATAGGAAATGTTGATGCTTCTTATCATGGTGGAATAAATTCTGTTTTCGTTCAAATTTTAGTTTTTTGTACCTGACATCAGGCATTTTTGCTGCAAACGCCAACCTGAAAGGTAAATGTCAATTATGCATTCATGTTAATGACCTCTTCATTTTCCATGCTTTTGTAATCACGGTGACGATTTCCAGCATATATACTAAGCATTGAAAGGTTTGATTGCAGATTTAAACCTGACAGCTTTCTTATTTAAAACAAGTGTCTTTAAAAAACATTGTCAGTGTCCATAAGCACAACACAAAAGGGATTACAGAAAGGACTTCCATGTTGTTGTGTTTATCAAGCATTTTTTCATTTCGATTATGCAACATTAATACTTACGAATGGAAACGTATTTGTGTCGCGCGTCAATAACGCTTTCCACGATACTATTTGTAAGCAAACGATATGCAGGTCCTAAACCAACGCCGTTCCTATGGGCGTAAAGTAATTTATTTTGGAAACAATGACGCATTCGCCACTTCCTGCAGTTTGAGAGAAGGTTGATGATGGTCATCTATAGCGACAGTGTTCTTCGACAGTGTTTGTCTTCGTAAAACAACGACGAAAATTAATAACACAACATGGATTTACACGAGGTGAAGTCAAACTTACTCAACGCTACCTTAAAGTTATTGTAATGAAGAGAGTAATAACTGACGTATGTACAACGTCACAGTACACAGGGAATATCGTCACGTAGGCACGATTGAAAGTGATTGGTGAAAAGGTTAAATTACGAATACACTTTATAAATGTTAATTGGTAAGTTCAACTATGCTTATCACCTTTTGAATCTTATACAAATTCCATCAAAACAATGCACTGTGAATATCCCACAGCAATGCCTGGTATCGCGTAAATCCCACAGCGATGCGTGGTATCGCGTAAGCCCACAGTAGGATGAGAATGTGCGTAATAGAAAATGTATTCCCAGGGCAAGTTTTTAGGTGTTTCAAGACGTTAGTATTCTGTGACATAGGTAAAGGAGGAAACTGTTTAACTTGAGAAGTTGTAACGGTTCAGGCGTACACACAAACGCGATGCCTGACTTGGTAAAAAAGTTTGCAGGTAAGGTAAAACTTCCGCGTCGTGCCAGTAGCTAAGGAGTAAGAAAATGCTGCTTTGTTTGGCAACTCTTGCATGTATTACATACAAAAGCTAAACATAGTAAGGCAAGCTAAAGCAACAGGGCAAGGTTGCAGCATTAAGTTGCACAGAAGAAAACTGAATATAACGATTTATTGTTTTATGTGCGTACAGCACCTATGATAAGATTATTTGTTACAGTCGTGATGAAACCAGTGAAAATATGTAGAACATTTTTGAACATTTACAAATAGCTTTGTGTACATGGGTTAACACAACAATCTATTTTTGAAATTACTTCTGTATATTACTGCCCACAATGTTTAATCAGATAATATCGGCTCTTGTCATTCTCGAAAGTGTTTGGTTGTCAAATGCAACATCAGGTAAGCTCTGATAAAAACTATTAGCAAAAGAGATAACAAGCTTTAAGATTCATCTATGTTTAGATTGCGACTTCACATTAACATCATTAAATGACACCATATTAACCTTGTCTAATGATCTTGTTGATGCAAATACTGCACAAGAGAAATGTTCGTTGCTTGGTGGAAACCTAGCCATTACCTATGACCAGAAAATAAATGCGACTTTAATTCAACTAATGACCAAAGAATATACAAAAGGTGTGCACTCGGTAAAGTTTGTGCATGATTAATAAAATTATTCAACAGTAAACACATTTTAGGTTTAATGCGACTTTGGATTTTCTATGATTTTGTGGGTGGGGATACATTTAGATTTCAAAACTATTCAAGTAACGTCAGCTACTGGAAAAGTGCAAAACAACTTGGTGTTCTCTGGTACATCGATTTCTTCGCAAGGTAACTTGTAAAGGCAGTCAGTATAATTTAAAACGTTCGGCATATTTTGAACCTACTTGGAGGTTCATACGATAACTTTGTCATTAAGAAGCCATGATAGAAATGAAGAAGAAATATTTTTCTGCGACGCACATAATGGGAAAAGAAGAAAATGGAGAGTGGAAGTTGGCAATTATTGTGACAGGCATGGTACACATTTTGCTGTAGTTTGCACATAATCCAAACATTCTGTTAAACAATGTGTAGCCAATAACATGAATTGTGTATAAGCTGCAGACAGATAGCCACTGATGAGACCTTTTGGGTCGAAACAGTGGCCATCTGTCTGCAGCTTATACACAATTCTGTTAAACCTTTTTCTAAAGAAAATTGACTTACCAGCTGGCCGTTTTAAGTTGTAACATAAGAAACATTTATTTCATTACCTTGAACAAACTTAACATCACGTTAACATTTTCTGATTACAGGATGGAATTTACAATTTTCCTTGTTTGCTTCAAAAGCACTTCAACCGGGATACAAAGAAATATACGTATACGAAAACAATATCTATTCTAACATGCTACGAAATGTTAACCATCCCTACGGAATATTTAATAAGTCTCGACAATCCACATTTACTCCAGGTTGAGATAAGCTTCGTTAAAATCTTGAACATTCGGGAAAAATAACAATCTTGTTTTCTTCGTCTTAAGATATCAATGTTATGATCGGGGCTCGTTACGATTCCCAACTTGGTGGTTGGTTTTGGAGCGACGGATCTCCTGCAAACTATTCTGTTTCCAACGTTACATCCTGTCAGCAGGGGGCGCTCCATTATGGAGATGGTTGGGAGAAATCGAGTGTTGATTGTGTTGGACAACCAACTTACTACGCCTGTCAATTTAAATGTTAGTATGTAACAATGTGTGCAAAACAATGATCTAAATTTTGTGCTCAAAAAGATTTTATTGTGTAGCAAAGTGATGTATCATCCACAATAAAGTAACTAAACATAAAATAACGCAGTAATGTTTCATGCAATGGGATGATTGGCAGGATCGCCCCACTGCTCATCTCCTCACTTGTAGATCACAGCTAAAGTATCGAGATCAGTTTAAAATCCTCGCAGCCCAAAATTGTTTAGATCTCGCTCCGGCTTGTCGATAAAAACTGGCTGATTCAGCTAGGCTGCAATGCCTGGGCTGCGAAGCTGGTTAGTCCATCGTCGTGAGATCCAACTTTACCAGGAGCTTGATTTTTCGGATCTCGCTCCCACTCTTGTTGCTTTGCAAAACTTTTTAAAATTAAGGGTGTTGTTTTGTTGCACAAAACAAGTTTTTTTAAGCTAAGTAACACTTTCGTAACAAATGTGAAATGTTGGTTTAATATATTGTTTGATAAAAGTACGTCTTCCCGTAACAACTCAGCTTATAACAATTTTAAAATCCAACGTATGTAACGTTAGTTTAACTTAAATACTTTGCAGTTGTTGCATCAGTGACGAAAGTCGCAGGCAATTCCCCTCTTGTTGTTATTAGCTGGAATGGATTGACATCGCTTGTCAGGAATAACCTTTCTGCTAAGGTAACCCTGACATGCATAATTTCCCAGTAATTTACATTTCCCAGACTTATATCTTTTTAGGTAGAAATCACTGTGTTGGAATTAATGCACTCTGTTTACGTGCCGTACAAAAACGCATCCTTTCAATTAACAAACCTAAACTACTCAACAAACTACACTTTTCGGGTTGGTATTTTCGATATCTAAATGAGCTAATAAAACTATCTTGCGTAAAACGTAACGAATGTAAAGTCTATTTTGTTTCACCTACCATTTCAAACATTGCCTAAGCATGTAAATTTCGCATTGTTATCAATAGGTGTCAGCGTTGGCTTCAGGTTGCGTGCAAGAAAACGTCACGACATTCCTGGAGGTAACAACATCGGGTATTCCCCCAACGACTCACTTCAAACAGAGCAGTAAAATAACACTTAAGTATATAAGAGTTAGTTAATTAAGAATTAATATTTCTTGCAGTAACAACTTCAGCAGGATTTGCCAAGTCCTACAGTAACAATATCGAAAACTATATTCCCGGTTTACTAATTGGAGTGATTTCGGCTCTGCTTGTTCTCGCATCCATCCTAGTGTTTGGTCTATTGTTCTATAAACGAAGGTGAATGCCACTGATTACACATTTTACCTACGATATAAAGGGTATAGAATGGCATGACATTTTTCATTTCCCTTCGTTGTGCGATGTGTACGTCCTATTTCCTAATTAGAAGTTTTGGTACATCGAAGTACGCCACGTTGGTTGTTTGGTTTTTATAAAAACATTTATCCACGCACTTGTAAACGTTTTGACGGATTAAAATACAAACAGGTACGACCTGTCCAAACTAACCATTTTGGAACGATCAAAAAATCCATCAGGCGATCCAGGAAAATCTGACCTTGCCAATGTATCACATCGAACAACTGACCAGATTACGTATGTCAATGTCCCACCTTCATCTCATCAACGAAATCACGTTTACGAAAGTATGAAGTGACGTAACACCTTTCTTTACAGGATGAATTTTTGCGACCAATTTTAGTTTGTGTTACGTAACTACGTCCAAACATGGAATTCAAGATATAAAAACAATGGTCACAAAAACAGCCAGATTAGGTCATTACATAGGTATGCGCATTTGTTCAACGCTTGTCATATCAAAGAGCACAGAAACGATTACTTGTATTCTCACGCGATTCGATCTCGTTTCCGATGTGATATTAATTTCCAACCGCTAATAGTAATATTTACAATGTGTTTTACTTTTTCGTTTGTAATGTGTTTTTCCATTCTGTGCAGTTTGAAGTAGGATTTCTTCAATGTCCTTGTGTTAATAAAAAAGTTGATTTGAACCACCATGTACCCAAGATTATCATTTACGGGCGGTACAATACAACGTCTTTACTGTCAGGTGTGTTTGGCCCGTGGTGTTTATTCGGATAGGGTACAGAGAAAAGATGTATATGTTTTTTAAGATTAAGTGGAAGATTTTCATGTTTCGAAATCAATGAAAACAATTCTTTTCCTTTCAAAGTATTTTCATGCAGCGCATGGTCTTGTGATTTATTGCAGCATCCTACGTACATATTTCAAACCCCACGCTTTGTTGTGGATTAAATACGCATCTTGTAAAACTCCTTTAACCTGCTCAAGCGGCGCCTAAACGTTGATTTTTGAACAGCTCAAAGGGTTAAGGAACAACAAGACAGCTCTCTTTCTTATTTTGAATATCGTGAATACCTGATACCAGTCAATAGTGCAAAAATTATCATGCTTTTTTAACCCGTGTGTTCATCCCACAACAAAACGTGGGTTATAAAATATTCACGTGAGTCGCTGCATAAAATCACAACGCAATGCTTTGAGGTGTAATGTTTAGCAAACCTTGTGAAATAACTTAATAATCTGTTCTTCTGTCAGGCATAATAAGTTACAATATGCCTGGCAGCAACAAAAACATTATACTTGTGAAATAAGCCTACTACACATTTCGACGCCAAACCTTCGCTCCGTTTCGTTGTTTCATTTTCTAAATTAGTTTTTTTTTTCAGACAATGAACGTTGTATATTTTGTTGGGATTAACTTGTATACCGAGGTGGTCTGTAGGCTGCATACAAACGTATCGTTGTTATCAAAACCCAGAGCCATTTAAGAATATGTTGATGCAGCCAGTTGCTGGTAGGCTATATTATTTTTGCGCACGCGTAAACAGAACTGCGATTGTCCGACCAGTAAGCGCAACTAAAGAAACCTTTAGATAAGAAAGTCTTGCCTTTAGCTAGTAGCTAAGCAGTAAGGAAATAACTTTGAAACACTCGTGTTAGTTTTAAAATATCGGTCAATATTAGTTACTCATAACAAAGCCAGAAATACCCTCAGTTTGGATATATAACGTTTGAAACAAAACATCATTTGTATCAAATCTATTAATTTACTGTCAGAAATAGTTGTTTTCACATCTCCATACAGTACGACGTACAAATTCGTGTGATGCTGTATGTTTCATAAACGATAGTAAGAACGAATGCAAGTTTTATGTCAAATAAGTAAATTATGAAATACCAAATGTAGATGCAATAGTTTCCAACACACAATGTTTACCAAGTTTGTGTCAGTTCTGCTCATTATACAAAATGTGGAAGTGTCAATGGCAACAAACGGTAAGCCTTTAAAGACATTAAATGTTAATGAAAAGGACCAACAAGACATTGCGTTTATCTTTGTTTAGATTGCGCCCTCATATCAACATCATTGAATGACACCATATTAACTTTGTCTGATGATCTTGTCGATGCGAACACTGCACAAGAGAAATGTTCGTTGCTTGGTGGACATCTAACCATGACCGAAGACCTATATATCAACGAGTCAATAATTCAATTAATGACCAAACAATATACCAAAGGTGTGCGAATTCTGTACCTCATAACCAAACAACTTGTCAATAAATATATTTTAGGTTTAATGCGACTTTGGATTTTCTATGATTTTGTGGGCGGGCATACATTCAGATTTCAAAACTATTCAACTAACGTCAGTTACTGGAAAAGTGCAAAACAACTTGGTGTACTTTGGTACATAGATTTCTTCGCGAGGTAACTTGTAAAGGCGGTCAGTATAATTTACAGCGTTCGGCATATTTTGAACCTACTTGGAGGTTCATACGATAACTTTGTCATTTAGAAGCCGTGATAGAAATGAAGAAGAAATATTTTTCTGCCACGCAATAAATGGCAAAAGAAGACGGTGGAGAGTGGGAGTTGGCAATAATTGTGACGGACATGGTACACATTTTGCTGTAGTTTGCACATAATCCAAACATTTTGTTAAAGCTTTTTCTAAAGAAAACTGACTTACCAGCTAGCCGCATATAGTTGAAACATAAGAAACATTTATTTCATTGTGTTGAACAAAGTTAACACCACGTTAACATTTTCTGATTACAGGATGGCATTTACAATTTTCACTGTTTGCTTCAAAAACACTTCAACCGGGATACAAAGAAATATACGTATACGAAAACAACATCTATTCCAGCATGCTACGAAATGTTAACCATTCCTACGGCACCTTTACTCAGTCTCGACAATCCACATTTACTCCAGGTTGAGATTAGCATCGTTAAAATTGTGAACAATCACCAGAAATAACAATCTTGTTATCTTCGTTTTAAGATATTAATGTTATTATTGGAGCTCGTTACAATTCCCTAGTTGGTGGTTGGTTTTGGAGCAATGGATCTCCTGCAAACTATTCTGTTTCCAACGTTACATCCTGCCAGCAGGGGGCGCTCCATTATGGCGATGGTTGGGAGAAATCGAGTGTTGATTGTGTTGGACAACCAGCTTACTACGCCTGTCAATTTAAATGTTAGTATGTAACAATGTTGTAAATTTTGTGTTTAAAACGATTTAATATGTAGCAAAGTGATGTATCACCCGTAATTAACTAAACATAAAATAACGCAGTAATGTTTTATGCAATGGCATGTTTGGCAGGATCGCCCCACTGCGCATCTCCTCACTTGTAGATCACAGCTTAAGTATAGAGATCAGTTTACAGGCTTCGCAGCCCAAAATTTTTCAGATCTTGATTCGACTTCTCGAGAAAACTAGCTGACCCATCGAAGCTGCAATACCTGGGCTGTGAAGCTGTTTAGTCCATCGTCGTGGGTTCCAACTTTACCAGGAACTTGATTTTTCGGATCTCGCTCCGACACTTGTTGCTTTGTGAAACTTTTTGAATTTAAGGGTGTTATTTTGTTGCACAAACAAGCTAAAAGCTAAATAATGCGTTCCTAACAAATGTGAAATATTGGTTAATGTATTGCTTGGTAAAAGCACATCTTCCCAGTTCACAAGAGCATATAGCAATTTTGAAATCCTCAACCTATGTAAAGTCTGTTTGATTTGCATACTTTGCAGTTGTTGCATCAGTGACGAAAGTTGCAGGTAATTCCCCTCTTGTTGCAATAAGCTGGATTGGATTGACATCGCTTGTTAGGAATCATAACCTTTCAGCTAAGGTAACGTAACTTTGCCAGACATGATTCTCCAGTAATTTACATTGCCGAGACTTGATACATTTTAGGTAGAAATCACTGTATTGGAATTAAGGCATTCTGTTTACGTGCCTTACGAAAACGCATCAATTCAATTAACAAACCTGAACTACTCAACAAACTACACTCTTCGGGTTGGTATTTAATGGCATGTAGTATTACAGTCTAATAAGAGACAAACGAAAGCAAATTTTCTCATGTTTTATCAACAATTTTAATCATGTCTAAGCATATAAATTTCCGTCCCTTTATTGTCAATAGGTGTCAGCGTTGGTTTCAGGTTGCGTGCAAGAAAACGTCACGACATTCGTGTCGGTAACAACATCGGGCATTCCCCCAACGACTCACGTCAACCAGAGCAGTAAAATAACAATTAATTATATAAGAGTTAGTTAATTAACAATTAATATTTCTTGCAGTAACAACTTCATCAGGATTTACCACGTCCAACACTAACAATATCGAAAACTACATTATCGGTTGGATAATTGGAGTGATTTCGGCTCTGCTTGTTCTCGCAGCCATCCTAGTATTTGGTATATTGTTCTATAAACGATGGTGAATGCGACTGAGTGCACATTTTACCTACGATATAAACACATTAACTTACGATGTAATGCGTATTGTGAATAGGTAATCAACTTACAACTAAATAACAAGTGTCATTTGTGTCATAAGTAGAGCATTTAGTGCAGTCAACAACCTGAAGCGTGTAGTTTGGTTGGTCTAGTTTTATTAAAATATTAAATCTGATTTAAATACAACCAGATACGAAATGTCCAAACCAACCAATTTTCAACAAACAACCAATCAATCTGGCGCTTCAGATAAATCTGTCCATAATAATATATTACACAACCAAGCATCAAAAGTAGAAGGCTACCTTTCACCAAATGGTAGGTAACTTTTTATTTTAATAACTGCAGCTGTCTAATCGTATACAATAATTGATAGAGCATCAAACAACTGGCCAGATTACGTATGCCAACGTCCAACCTTCCTCTCATCAACCAAATCACGTGTACGAAATTATGAAGTGACGTAACAGCTTTCTTTACAGGATGAATCTTTATGACAAATTTTAGTTTGTGTTACGTAACTACGTCCAAACATGGAATTCAAGATATAAAAACTATGGTCACAAAAACAGCCAGATTAGGTCATTATCGTTCAGAATCTCTTTATTACATAGGAATGCGCATTTTTTTCAACGCCTGTCATATCATAGGGCACAGAAACGATTACTTGTTTTCTCACGCGATTCGATCCCGTTTCCGATTTGATATTAATTTCCAACCGCTAATAGTAATATTTTCAATGTGTTTTACTTTTTCGTTTGTAATGTGTTTTTCCATTCTGTGCAGTTTGACGTAAGATTTCTTCAATGTCCTTGTGTTACGCATAAAGTTGATTTGAACCTCCATGTACCCAAGATGATAATGTGCGGGCGGTATAATATAATGTCCTCACAGTCAGGTGTGTTTGGCTCGTGGTGTTTATTCGGCTAGGGTACAGAGAAAAGATGTGTCTGTTTTTTAAGGTTAACTGTAAGATTACCATGTTTCGAAATCAATGAAAACAATTCCTTTCCTTTCAAATTATTATCATGCAGCGCATGGTCTTGTGATTTATTGCAGCAACCTACGTACATATTTCAAACCCCACGCTTTGTTGTGGATTAAATACCCATCTTGTCAAACTCCTTTAATCGGCTCAAGCGGCGCCCGTTAATTTTGAAACAGCTCAAAGGGTTAAGGAACAACAAGACAGCTCTCTTTCTTATTTTGAATATCGTGAAAACCTAATATCAGTCAATAGTGCAAAAATTATCATGCTTTTTTAACCCGTGTGTTCATCCCACAACAAAACGTGGGTTATAAAATATTCACGTGAGTCGCTGCATAAAATCACAACGCAATGCTTTGAGGTTTAATGTTTAGCAAACCTTGTGAAATAAGCCTACTGCACATTTCGACGCCAAAACTTCGCTCCGTTTCGTTGTTTCATTTTCTAAATTAGTTTTTTTTTCAGACAATGAACGTTGTATATTTTGTTGGGATTAACTTGTATACCGAGGTGGTCTGTACATACAAACGTATAGTTGTTATCAAAACCCAGCGCCATTTCAGAAGTTGTTGATACAGCCAGTTGCTGGTAGGCTATATTATTTTTGCGCACGCGTAAACGGGACTGTGATTGCCCGACCAGTAAACGCAACTAAAGAAACCTTTAGATAAGAAAGTCTTGCCTTAAGCTAGTAGGTAAGCAGTAAGGAAATAACTTTGAAACACTCGTGTTAGTTTTAAAATATCAGTCAATATTAGTTACTCATAACAAAGCCAGAAATACCCTCAGTTTGGATATATAACGTTTAAAATAAAACAGTTAGATGAATTGAGTTGCATAAAGATGACATTGTATCAAATCTATTATTTTACTGTCAGAAATAGTTGTTTTCACAAATTCGTCTCATGCGATATGTTTCATAAACGCTAGTAAGAACGAATGCAAGTTTTATGTCAAAAAAGTAAATTATGAAATACCAAGTGTAGATGCAATTGTTTCCAACACACAATGTTCACCAAGTTTGTGTCAGTTCTGCTCATTATACAAAATGTGGAAGTTTCATTGGCAACAAACGGTAAGCCTTTTTAAGACATCAAAAGTTCATCATAAGGACCAACAAGACATTGCGTTTATCTGTGTTTAGATTGCGGCCTCGTATCAAAATCATTAAATGACACCATATTAACTTTGTCCTATGATCTTGTTGATGCGAACACTGCACAAGAGAAATGTTCGTTGCTTGGTGGAAATCTTGCCATGACCAAAGACCTACATATCAACGAGTTATTAATTCAAATATTGACCAAACAATATACCAAAGGTCCTGTGCGAATTCTGTACATCGTAACCTAACAACTTGTCAATAAAGACATTTTAGGTTTAACACGACTTTGGATTTTCTATGATTTTGAGGGTGGGCAAACATTTAGATTTCAAAACTATTCAACTAATGTCAGTTACTGGAAAAGTGCAAAACAACTTGGTGTTCTCTGGTACGTCGATTTCTTCACAAGGTAATGTAAAGGCAGCTAGTAATTTTTGACAACGTTTGAACCTACCTGAAGGTACCTGATAACCGATTCCGGAAATTATTCCCCATTCGCGACCCACAGCTGTAACGAATTCCACCCTTATGGAAAATATGTTTTCTGGGTTAAAATCTTTCATGTGAGACAAATATATTTCGCCATAAAGCTTTTTTAGTGACTGTAAAAACAACGTAAAAAAATAAAGCACAAACACTAAATGCTCATCGCTGTCTTAAGAACTGCGATAACTTTGTTATTTAGAAGCCATGATAGAAATGAGGAAGAAATATATTTCTGCCACGCATTTAGTGGGAAAGGAAGAAAATGGAGAGTGACAGTTGGCAAAGATTGTAACGGGGCTGGTACACATTTTTCTGTTGTTTGCAAATAGCCAAAGCATTATGTTAAATTTTTCTTTCAAGAAAACCGACTTACCAGCTAGCCGCATAAAGTTGTAACATAAGAAATATTTTTTTCATTATCTTAAACAAACTTAACACCACATTAACATCTGATTACAGGATGGTATTTACAATTTTCACTGTTTGCTTCAAAAACACTTCAACCGGGATACAAAGAAATATACGTATACAGAAACAACATTTATTCTAGCATGCTACGAATTGTTAACCATCCCTACGGAACCTTTAATCAGTCTCGACAATCCACATTTACTCCAGGTTGAGATAAGTATCGTTAAAATCGTGAAGATTCATTAGAAATAACAATCTTGTTATCTTCGTTTTAAGATATTAATGTTATTATTGGAGCTCGTTACAATTCCCTAGTTGGTGGTTGGTTTTGGAGCAATGGATCTCCTGCAAACTATTCTGTTTCCAACGTTACATCCTGCCAGCAGGGGGCGCTCCATTATGGCGATGGTTGGGAGAAATCGAGTGTTGATTGTGTTGGACAACCAGCTTACTACGCCTGTCAATTTAAATGTTAGTATGTAACAATGTGTGTGAAACAATGTTGTAAATTTTGTGTTTAAAACGATTTAATATGTAGCAAAGTGATGTATCACCCGCAATTAACTAAACATAAAATAACGCAGTAATGTTTTATGCAATGGCATGATTGGCAGGATCGCCCCACTGCGCATCTCCTCACTTGTAGATCACAGCTTAAGTATAGAGATCAGTTTACAGGCTTCGCAGCCCAAAATTTTTCAGATCTTGATTCGACTTCTCGAGAAAACTAGCTGACCCATCGAAGCTGCAATACCTGGACTGTGAAGCTGTTTAGTCCATCGTCGTGGGTTCCAACTTTACCAGGAACTTGATTTTTCGGTTCTCGCTCCGACTCTTGTTGCTTTGTGAAACTTTTTGAATTTAAGGGTGTTATTTTGTTGCACAAACAAGCTAAAAGCTAAATAATGCGTTCCTAACAAATGTGAAATATTGGTTAATGTATTGCTTGGAAAAAGCACATCTCCCCAGTTCACAAGAGCATATAGCAATTTTGAAATCCTCAACCTATGTAAAGTCTGTTTGATTTACATACTTTGCAGTTGTTGCATCAGTGATGAAAGTTGCAGGTAATTCCCCTCTTGTTGCAATAAGCTGGATTGGATTGACATCGCTTGTTAGGAATCATAACCTTTCAGCTAAGGTAACGTAACTTTGCCAGACATGATTCTCCAGTAATTTACATTGCCGAGACTTGATACATTTTAGGTAGAAATCACTGTATTGGAATTAAGGCATTCTGTTTACGTGCCTTACGAAAACGCATCAATTCAATTAACAAACCTGAACTACTCAACAAACTACACTCTTCGGGTTGGTATTTAATGGCATGTAGTACTACAGTCTAATAAGAGACAAACGAAAGCAAATTTTCTCATGTTTTATCAACAATTTTAATCATGTCTAAGCATATAAATTTCCGTCCCTTTATTGTCAATAGGTGTCAGCGTTGGTTTTAGGTTGCGTGCAAGAAAACGTCACGACATTCGTGTCGGTAACAACATCGGGCATTCCCCCAACGACTCACGTCAACCAGAGCAGTAAAATAACAATAAATTTTTAGAGTTAGTTAATTAAGAATTAATATTTCTTGCAGTAACAACTTCATCAGGATTTGCCACGTCCAACACTAACAATATCGAAAACTACATTATCGGTTTGATAATTGGAGTGATTTCGGCTCTGCTTGTTCTCGCAGCCATCCTAGTATTTGGTATATTGTTCTATAAACGAAGGTGAATGCGACTGAGTGCACATTTTACCTACGATATAAATACATTAACTTACGATGTAATGCGTATTGTAAATAGGTAATCAACTTACAACTAAATAACAAGTGTCATTTATGTCATAAGTAGAGCATTTAGTGCAGTCAACAACCTGAAGCGTGTAGTTTGGTTGGTCTAGTTTTATTAAAATATTAAATCTGATTTAAATACAACCAGATACGAAATGTCCAAACCAACCAATTTTCAACAAACAACAAATCAATCTGGCGCTTCAGAAAAATCTATCCATAACAATATATCACATAACCAAGCATCAAAAGTAGAAGGCTACCTTTCACCAAATGGTAGGTAACTTTTTATTTTAATAACTGCAGCTGTCTAATCGTATACAATAATTGATAGAGCATCAAACAACTGGCCAGATTACGTATGCCAACGTCCAACCTTCCTCTCATCAACCAAATCACGTTTACGAAAGTATGAAGTGACGTAACAGCTTTCTTTACAGGATGAATTTTTGTGACCAATTTTAGTTTGTGTTACGTAACTACGTCCAAACATGGAATTCAAGATATGAAAACATTGTTCACAAAAACAGCCAGATTAGGTCATTATCGTTCAGAATCTCTTTGTTACATAGGAATGCGCATTTCTTCAACGCCTGTCATATCAAAGAGCACAGAAACGATTACTTGTTTTCTCACGCGATTCGATCTCGTTTCCGATGTGATATTAATTTCCAACCGCTAATAGTAATATTTTCAATGTGTTTTACTTTTTCGTTTGTAATGTGCTTTTCCATTCTTTGCAATTTGACGTAGGATTTCTTCAATGTCCTTGTGTTGCGCATAAAGTAGATTGAAACCTCATGTACCCAAGATGATTATTTCCGGGTGGTATAATATAATGTCTTCACTGTCAGGTGTGTTTGGCTCGTGGTGTTTATTCGTATAGGGTACAGAGAAAAGATGAGTCTGTGTTTTTGAAGCTTAACTGTAAGATTTCCATGTTTCGAAGTCAATGATAACAATTCCTTTCCTTTCAAATTATTATCATGCAGCGCATAGTGTTGTGATTTGATGCAGCAACCTACGTAAAACGAGTGTTCATCCCAAAGCGTGGGTTATAAAATATTCACGTGAGTCGCTGCATCAAATCACAACGCAATGCTTAAGTTGTAATGTTAAGCAAACCTTGTGAAACAAGCCTACTACATATTTCGACGACAAACCTTCGCTCCGTTTCGTTGTTTTATTTTCTAAATTAGTTTTTTCAATGTAATGAACGTTGTATATTTTGTTGGGATTAACTTGTATACCGAGGTGGTCTGTACATACAAACGTATCGTTGTTATCAAAACCTGGCGCCATTTCAGAAGATGTTGATGCAGCCAGTTGCTGGTAGGCTATATTATTTTTGCGCACGCATAAACGGAACCGCGATTTCCCGACCAGTAAGCACAACTAAAGAAACATTTAGATAAGAAAGTCTTGCATGGAGCTAGTAGCTAAGCAGTAAGGGAAAAACTTTGAAACACTCTTGTTAGTTTTAAAGTATCAGTCAACATTAGTTACTCATAACAAAGGCAAAAACGCTCTCAGTTTGGATATATAAAGCATTAAAGGAAAAATTTAGATGATTTGAGGTGCATAAAGATGTCATTGTATCAAATCTATTATTTTACTGTCAGAAATAGTTGTTTTCACACCTCTTATACAGTACGACGTACAAATTCGTGTGATAGGATATGTTTCATAAACGATAGTAAAAACGAATGCAAGTTTTATGTGAAATAAGTAAATTATGAAATACCAAATGTAGATGCAATTGTTTCCAATACACAATGTTCACCAAGTTTGTGTCTGTTCTGCTCATTATACAAAATGTGGAAGTGTCAATGGCAACAAACGGTAAGCCTTTAAAGACATTAAATGTTACTCAAAAGGACCAACAAGACATTGCGTTTATCTGTGTTTAGATTGCGGCCTCATATCAACAGCATTCAATGACACCATATTAACCTTGTCCGATGACCTTGTTGATGCAAACACTGCACAAGAGAAATGTTCGTTGCTTGGTGGAAACCTAACCATGACCGACGACCTATATATCAATGAGTCATTAATTCAATTAATGACCCAACAATATACCAAAGGTGTGCAAATTCTGTACATCGTAACCTAACAACTTGTCAATAACGACATTTTAGGTTTGACACGAATTTGGATTTTCTATGATTTTGAGGGCGGGGATACATTTAGATTTCAAAACTATTCAACTAACGTCAGTTTCTGGATAAGTGCAAAACAACTTGGTGTACTTTGGTACGTCAATTTCTTCACAAGGTAATGTAAAGGTAGCTAGTATTATATGACAACGTTTGGTAAAATCTGAACCTACCTGAAGGTTCCTGATAACCGATTTCGGGAATTATTCCCCATTCCCAACCCATAGTTGTAACGATTTCCATCCTTATGGAAAATATGTTTTCTGGGTTAAAATCTTTCATGTGAGACAAATATATTTCGCTGTAAAGCATTTTTAGTGACTGTAAAAACAACTTAAAAAAATAAAGCACAAGCACTAAAAGCTCATCGCTGTCTTAAGATCTGCGATAACTTTGTTATTTAGAAGCCATGATAGAAATGAGGAAGAAATATTTTTCTGCGATGCAATTAATGCGAATAGAACAAAATGGAGAGTGACAGTTGGCAAAGAGTGCAACGGGAGTGGTACACATTTTGCTGTAGTTTCCAAATAGCCAGAACATTATGTTAAACGTTTCTTTCAAGAAAATTAACTTACCAGCTAGCCGCATAAAGTTGTAACAGAAGAAACATTTGTTTCATTACCTTGCACAAACTTAACACCACGTTAACATTTTTTAATTACAGGATGGAATTCACAATTTTCCTTGTTTTCTTCAAAAACACTTAAACCGGGATACAAAGAAATATACGTTTACAAAAACCATATCTATTCCAGCATGCTACGAAATGTTAACCATCCCTACGGAACCTTTAATCAGTCTCGACAACCCACATTTACTCCAGGTTGAAATAAGCAGCGTTAAAATCGTGAACATTCATGAGAAATAACAATATTGTTATCTTCGTTTCAAGATATCAATGTTATTATTGGAGCTCGTTACAATTCCCAACTTAGGGGTTGGTTTTGGAGCAACGGATCTCCTGCAAACTATTCTGTTTCCAATGTTACATCCTGCCAGCAGGGGGCGCTCCATTATGGAGATGGTTGGGAGAAATCGAGTGTTGATTGTGTTGGACAACCAGCTTACTACGCCTGTCAATTTAAATGTAAGTATCACGGCAATGCTACTATGGAAAAGCAAGTAATGTTAGTGATATTTGAAAATATTTTGTTGAGTTTTTTTCAAGTTTGTCTCAAATGTTGACGTAATGTTACATCTATGTATCGACAGTTTATATTGTTTTAATTCATTGCACCTCTGGTTGCAGTTATTGCTACTGTGGAAAAATATCCATGCAACTCATCCATTGTTGCTATAAGATGGACTGGACTGTATCAATTTATTGAGAATCAAAATCTTTCGGCTCAGGTAACTTGGTTCGTGACAGTGAAGTAACCGGCAAAACGGGGTTTGCGAAAGTGTGATCTATGTAACGAGTTTTTTTGCTAAAAGATTTTGATATAAATCTGCATTCGGAATTTCTTTTTCGTCTCTTTTTCCAGGTGAAGGTCAGCTTGGTTGAATCACAACAAACTTTTATCTTGCCTCATGCGAGTCGATCGGTTCAGATTGAAAACTTAAACATGTCAACGAACTACAGTATAAAAGTTAGTAATTTTTCTTATATTCTATGTAGGTAAAAGAAGAACAATATGGTGAAACTGAGACAGATTTTTGTAGCAGAATTACAAACATCTTTGAAATTATCACAAAAGTCATTGAACGATATCATTTATAGATATTAGCGTTTCTTTCTGGTTGCCCAAATACAAATGTCTCTACATCTCTGGAGGTGTCGACTTCAGGGATTCCCCCAAAAAGCTGCTTTCAGCACGGTAACTAAATGCTGAGGTGATTTAATGTGTTGATTGATTGTTATCTGTGCCAAACAGGAAATAACAACGCTGGCAACTACAACAATAACAACACAGTCCTGATACTTTGAGTAATTTTGGTGATTATTACGGTTGTGGCAGCAATCTGCATCGGATTATGGTGTAAACGAAGGTAAGGTTATAAGTATGAAAGAAACTTGTCATCGTTATGCATCATAAGCATTTGCAGTATTGGTGCTTTAAATGTAATTATTTGACACGTTTTTATTACCATTGTTCGGTTCACCGAAAAGGACATTTAATATTATGGAAACCCCGTTGCAAGCCTCTATTATGTTTGCAGAAAATCAAACCAAAGCAAACCTGAAGCCAAAGAATTTACACCTCCAACGGCAGTTGGTGGGAATGAAGGTAATGTTGGTCTTTTACTTATTATATTAAGTTGATATTAACGGCCTTGACCTTTTCAGAAATACACTTTATTTTATTGTAGTTATGAATATGATTGATGGTGCAGCTTTTAACAATGCCGCATTGCAGGCACACAAATATTAAATAAAAGCAAATATAGTTAAAGTACAATTTAAACACCTAACCTTGTGGCTTAGATGCAGTTCAGTCAAATGGAGTTTGTCAAAATTTGTCGGTTGACGCAGACACCTCCAAAAACAACCATCAGAAAAAACTATTCAAAGTTTACGAGACCAACATTGCAGCGGATTTTCATTTGTTTAACGAAGAGCTTAGGGTGGGTTACAGTTTCTAAAATCTGTTGTTTAAGCGATAGCACAATTGGAAAATATACAAAGGAGAACCCAACGTCTCCATCAAATGATATACCTAGATTGTCTTGGAACTTTAATGGCCTAAATGTTACTTTACTTCATACAGCCTTCTCCATTCGCACAGGAAACTGTGTAATGCGTGGGTTTCACTGATTCGGCCTTTCATTGGCTTCATTCCACAGCTCTATAGTTAACGAATAGAATAAGTTTGTTTGGACAGTAGCTGGATGGCCAAGGCAGTTAATTCTACATGGGTTAATGTAAAATCAAAATATGTCCTTTCGTGCAGGTACTTCACAAACAAAGCAAAGAGAGTCAACAACCTTATGCGGTTTCACAACTTTCCGAAAACGCTACGCGAAACAGATACAAAAATATTTACCCGTGTAAGTGACAAAAATGACTCAAAACAGCAAGTATTTCCAGTTTGCTACACACTTTTTTGTCAGACGACCATGCCTGAGTAATACTGGTAAAAAAGAAAGACAACGATTACATCAACGCGGCTTATATACCGGGTTACAGCAACGAGAAGAAGTTCATCGCTACTCAAGGTCCTAAGCTGGAAACGATCAATGATTTCTGGCTGATGGTTTGGCAAGAAAAATCAACAATAATTGTGATGCTCACTGGTCTGATAGAAAAGGGAAAGGTTGGTCCTTTCGTCAGGTGTGCGTTGAACTAGATATGGAGAGAAAGCTAAATATGCACAGACAAGTGCACAGCTTGGAATAGGGAATTGCTAATCGGGGATATTGCCAGCAGAATATTTGTAGGTTGCCATCAGTACAACGAAATAATAAATTCTTGCCACAAACACCTGCAAAAAATAAGTGCAATAAGATATTGGTTTTGCCGGACATTTGTGTACATAAACTAGTTCGTCGACACTAAAATCGACTTACAAATCATATCCATCTCATGCCATGCATAGACGTGTAGTAATAAATGAAGCGCTGGCTCTTGTCGTGGGCACGGGTTTCAAAAACAACGACAGTATCACATGTTGTTCCACCAACTGGGTATCGACGTAAAAATAACAGCACATCACTGTATATTGGCTTGGACACCGGGACAAACCATTAAACCACGATTTCGGAAAGAACTTAAACAAGAAAAATGTAAAACCAGTATCTATGATGATGAAAATACATTCCAAAACACCTTTATTATCAACTTAACAAACTTAATTGTCAACAATATCACTCTAGACCGACTGAGTTTGCCCGACAAACAAACGAATGGACAAAGAAAGTAAGAAAAGGAAAACAAACAAATATCAAAAATTTTCAATACTAACAAACGATCCATATACTAAATCGGTTTGTCCTGCTGATTCCTTTCCTTAACCTACTATAAATACGTGTTTACAGGCAAAGTGCGAACAATATTGGCCAAGTGTGGGATCACATGTGGAAGTAACGGCTGATTATGGAATTCAAACAGACCAAGAAGTTCTCTTAGGTGGAATATACATGCGAAAATTTATTTTATGCCAAGGAGAGGTACGGCACATGTGGATTAATTGTGGGTTTCATATACATATGGACTTGTTTCAGGAAAAACGTATCGTTACCCAACTCCAATACACAACCTGGCCAGACCATGGAGTTCCTGTCACTACAACAAACATGATCTACCTACGTAAGATGGTGGAAGATTTACACAAAACTTCAGCTCCAATTATTGTACATTGCAGGTACAGAACGTGGAGAATTAATGTTAGTTTTTACAATGATCAGTAAGCATGATGATGAGACTAAAATTCTATTTACATATACAGTACAAAAATCATTTTTTTCCATTTTCTTGTGTGTGTAGAGGATATTGGCTTCCACGAAATATTTGGTCAAGCTATTGCAGCAGCGAACGTGATTTTAACGACACTTGTTTTGTTTTAGCGCTGGTGTTGGTCGGTCTGGAACTTATATTGCCATGGATATTTTATTCGATGAGTTGGACGACAAAGGAACTGTCGACGTCCCGCAGACTGTACTACGGATGAGGGCAAACAGAACAGATATGATCCAAAACTTGGTACATAACCAATGTGTGATTAAACTTAAGTTGTGATAAATATTTTGCTTTCGATCTACAGAAACAATACATATTCCTGTATAAGTTGTTAGTGGAACGAGAGGGTCTACAGATGGAAACAGACAGAGATGTAATTGAACTTCAGTCAATGACATCTGATGAAATGTAAGAACCCAATAAAAAAACGTTCAACAATTAAGTCGTTAATTTATTGCACTTTTAGTGCATGTAACTTTTAAGGTAGGTGAATCGTATTTTTAAGAGCCTTTTTGTCCGTTTGCAGAACAAGAATTCAAGAATCTGAGTACAAAATCTTGTCCGATTGGCGATACGGAGAGGAGTGGCTTGTAGGAAACCCGAAGTTAACCACTTGTATGATTACGTTTATTTTATGCCTCTGTTTTTCTACAATTGACTACCATTATTCTTACACACAAATATAGACAAAAACACTGCCCTCGGAATTTGGGATAAAGATATTGACGGACTAAGGAGTTTCAATGCATCGTTCATACATGTAATAATATAAATTGTTGTTTTTGACAAATATTGGCGATAAATATAAAAAATACAAATATACATGGTCTATTTGCCAGGAAATGGACGCTTCTGAGTGTTTCATTGCTGCCCAAACCCCACCAAATGACCAGATGGAGTTATTTTGGAAAATGGCTGTACAAAATGGCACGCGTATGTTTGTGGATTTGAACAAGGTAGTGAAGGTACAACCGGTGCACAACAAATAACATTTGGGGATTTAATGACAAAATTTGTACATTTTCTAGGTTTCTCAAGATAAACCTTTACGATATGGCGACGTTACTCTTACTGTGGAAGAACTTTCGGAAAGTCACTCATATAAATTAGCCACAATTGTGATTACATCTTCATCACAATCTTTCGTAAGTTTGACAAAAACAAACTAAAACGTAGATTGTGTTCAATGATGAAGGAAGTTTGGTAAAATGCATTTGCAAAATGCCACTTTTTTAATGTTCAAAAGTCATGTCAAAATTTGAAGTGAATATCATTGCAAAATATAGTTTCAAACACCTAAAGGTTTTTACCCCTTGCGTTCAGACTGACACTCTGATGACATTCGTACAAGTAAAGGGATGGAGTGAAGTTAAGAAACCACCAAAGGAAGTGGAGTTTGTTGAAGTGATTGAAGCCATGCAAGGGATGAAGAGAGATAGGAACTGTCGTTGTGTGTTGGTCATGTGCAGGTAAACAAATACCTAAATATTTACGAATAAATCAATAGAATATGCAGCCAAAAAGAATTAAGAAAAGCCTGTAACCATTAACGTAGCCAGAGGGAAAGACCCATATCCCCTTTCAAAGTTTTAGAAAAACATTCCAACCTCGCCAAAATGTCACGCTGACTGCGCTATTAGCCATAACGCAAAACTTTTTTTTCTTTTTAAATTTGCGGTGTAGTCATTTAAGTATGATATGTTTTCGTATAGAAATTTGATGGTGCTGCACTAAGTTTTCAGAGTACAGTAAACAAAGCTTTACACACTATTACATTTGATATTGTTGCAGCAATGGCAGAACGAGGACTGGTACTTTTATTGCTCTGACAAGAATACTTGAACGCCTTAAGACTCAGCAAAGGGTGGATGTTTTCCGAACTGTGAAAGATTTACGAGACATGAGACCAAACATGCTGGATGACAAAGTAATTACGTTTTAACTACTTCCTCATATACCGCTGTTAAACTATATTGCATGACTTTTATTTTAAGGTGCTCTACAAGTATTGCTACTCTGTAGTTTTGAAATACTTGGATGATTTCAGCACATACTCCAACTGCAAATGACGGACTTTCAGTTGTCGAAACATTGATATCTTTTACATCATTACTAATCAATCATTTTCGATGTAATGTTCCGTTTTTTTATTTATATTATGTGATTATACGCAATTTTGATTTGTTTTGTTCACACGGTAATTTAAAATGTGCTTTTATAACTGTTGTTTTGTTTATCTTCATGTAAAATTATGTAGAAACTGTAGTTCTTTGTTCCGCTTCCCTTTAAAGAAGTATCAGAAATTAAATGTCCTGAAACCAAACAAATCTTTTGTAAAAAGGGATGTCCAAATGATTTTTGGCGTTAAATCTGCTTCTACATTAAAAAATATCGAGGTCCTTTAAAATTATCTTTATCACACGTACCAACTTATAGTTACAGTCGTTCAAAACTTATGAATTCAGAGTTAGATCATAATTTTAGCAGGAAACAGGAGAAGTGGTTCATTCAAACATTTTTTTCCGTTACTTCCTCTTTTACCTCTCGTCTTGCAGGTCCCTGCTATTAACTATAGAAACGTTGGAGTGGCTATGAACTAATGAAAATATAATCTCAGTTTAACAAATAGTGTGTTTTAGTCTTCCTTGTGTAGTTTATTATTTGCACAACACGTCTGTATGCTCCCACAGCCCAGTCGATCTCACAGCCAAGCACTTTCGACTGTAAAGATCCTACGTAAATGCAGGTAGAACAGTTTGCAACCACAGTCATACAACAATGAAGAAAAATACAAGTATTGTCGCCTTTTGCCAAAATTATTTTTCAAACTAAAATGTAAGTAAGCACTTCAAAGCTGTGGGCTGTTGTACAGCCCTGTGAGAAACAGCATGCAGTAGCCAAAAACAAGACATACTCAAATAGTTTGTAGAAGTCAAAAAATTTTGTTCGTGTTTTACTTTCGCAGATGACCGTCTGTAACCCTGTCGCTGACGGTTAAATTGGCGAATGAGTCACACCAGCCCAATGCATGGCATAATGCAGGCAGAAACAGGGGTTTGACATTTGCATAACTTTTCCTTACAAATACAATGACGTCATATTAACTTTGTCCGATGATCTTGTTGATGCGAACACTGCACAAGAGAAATGTTCGTTGCTTGGTGGAAATCTTGCCATGACCAATGACCAAAACATCAACGAGTTGTTAGTTGAATTAATGACAAATAAATATACAACCGGTACGCTCTGCGAATGACCTTAGACGAAACATCATCACCTAACAGTTAATTGTCAAAAGGTTTAACACGAGTTTGGACTTTCTACGATTTTGTGGAGGTTTAGATTTCAAACAACTCCGGACGAGGTTAGTTACTGGAAAAGTGCGAAACAACTTGGAGTTCTTTGGTACCTCGATTTATCTACAAGGTAAATACAGCAAGCTCAATTCTGAGAAAAAATTTTCGCTCATTAAATATATTGGAGATATAATTACCTAGTTGGTTATCCTTTGTAGTTGATTTAAAAAAGTGTCGTCAGTGTATTAGCTGTTTTCTTTAGCAAAACAGCAAGGACTCCCAATGAAGTTTTTTTCTGCGAAGCACCTTATTGGCCAAGAAAGAAATGGGGGATCAGTGTCGGCAAGAATTGCGTAGAATACACTCCAGAGTGGAATGGTAAAATATCTCAATATGTGGTTCATTTCAGCATAAGTTATGAAGTAATGATACTTTTGTACATTTCTTCAGGATGGCGATTGCGATTCTCTCTGTTTGCATCAGAAAAACAAAAAGCCGGATTCAAGCAAATTTTTATATACAGCAGTAAAATCAACGGATACAACATCATCAGAAACGTTAATAGTTCATACAGAACGTTTGTTACTTTCTATGATTCTACATTTACCCCAGGTAAGGTTTATTTACTTAAAAAAATGGAATTAGAGATTAAGCGTGTGTTTTTTCAGACATCAATGTTATGATCGGGGCTCGTTACAATTCCCAACTTGGTGGTTGGTTTTGGAGCAACGGATCTCCTGCAAACTATTCTGTTCCCAACGTTACATCCTGTCAGCAGGGGGCGCTCCATTATGGAGATGGTTGGGAGAAATCGAGTGTTGATTGCGTGGAACAACCAGCTTACTACGCCTGTCAATTTAAATGTAAGATTAAAATACCTCACAAACATGAAACACTGTTCAATTGAATTGCACACTTCGCAGTTGTTGCCTCAGTTTCGAATTTTTCCAGCAATTCCTCCGGTGTTGTTATCAGCTGGAATGGATTGGGATCCTTCATTACCAGTTATAACCTTTCTGCTGAGGTAACTCTTATTTGCACTTCTTTATTTTCCATTATTTATTTCCAATGCTAAGACTTCTATCATTTTAGGTAGAAATCACTGTATTGGAGTTGATGAACTCTGTTTACATTCCGTACGAAAACGCATCAGCTCAAATAACAAACCTGGACCACTTTAGCAACTACACTTTCCGGGTTAGTAGCCTGCAGTGCATAAATGCAAAAGCAAAAATGACCTTTTACTGAAAAAGGATTTATCATAACCGTGCGATCTCTATAGGTGTCCGCGCTAATTTCCGGTTGCGTTCAAGAAAATGTCACCACAGTTTTGACAGTTACATCTTCGGGTATTCCCCCAACACGTTGTTTTACGCAGGGTAATTGTTGAGTTTCTCTAGCTGAACTTTTGTTGAGTGAATAAACTTTTTCTTTTGCAGGCATATCTTTCTCCGACATTGCTAATTGCCACAAAAACCTTACTATCATTATTCTAATTGGAGTGATTCCAGGTTTTTTTCTGGTGCTTACAGCTGCCCTTGTGTGTGTTGTGTTCTATAAGCGAAGGTACGCTATGCTACACAAACCATTCCTACAGCAGAAAGCGTTGTTTAAGCATAGAAACATAGATGTGTATTTTGGATGGTTACGAGTGGCAACGAAACACCCTTTGCCTGCGTGATGTCATAACGTGATATATATACAACCAGGTGCCACAACTCCGAATCAGCGGCTTCTGACCAATTAACACAGCCTTGTGAATTCGACGATCCACAGAATAATTCTGCCAATCATTCACATCGCACAATCACGAACGAGAGAGGACCCGAAGCACCAATCAGTCAGTAGAATATACACCTCTGTTACCTCATCCACACTACACTGTAGTTACTAGTTAGTAGCACATTACATGATTCCCAATCAGGGTGCCGTGTCGCTCTGAGGTTATATTTTAACCTTCAGGGGTGCCAAGGGATTTTTCTTTATTTTCACAATGGTAATTTCTCACCATACGGTTTATCGGTTGTGTAATTCTATATCACGATACCATTGTTTAGTGTTTATAATGATATTAACCTCCATCAACAATCAGACATGAAGGCTTATTGCTTCATAAGTGGCGGTAGTCGATTGGTTTGACGCCATTGAGTGCCGCAATATCTTCATAAATTCCATAGGGGTGCTGTAAGCAAATAAAAGTTAGGAATCAATATAGTCGCATATATACACCTTGATATTTGTATACTATGCTTTATATTTGAGTTAGCGTAATAATGCGGATGTTTTGGTTGGCAGAAATTCAAACGATACCAGAATATCCAACAGAGGGCTTGGTTACTTATACCAATGTTTCACCTTCGCCCTATGAAACAAACAACGTTTACGAAAGTGTGCAGTGACGTCATTACTTTTCTTCAATTGTTTTTATATCATTTATGGTTGCCAAAGATGCAAAACATTTTTGTCGTTATTTTGCATTGCGTGCAATTTGTGGCATAATTTTATTCACATAGCGTTCGTTGCAGTAAAACTCAACTTCAATACTGCTGTATTTAAATTGTCGATTGCTAGTGACGTGTGTTAAGTTATTGATTTTTTCGAAAAACAAAATAGGTTTTGAATTTCGACATGGGCAGAACTGAACACTGGATGTCGATAAAGAGACGAACAAAATCTTGTTTTGCTCATAAACTAATGTTGTTTTCCTAATATAAATCCTTTCTAGATGACAAAAATAATTCTGTAACACATTTTTCGTTCCGGGATACACAATTTTTATTCCTGAAACAGAACTTTTGAGAGCATTTTACACCTGTCATTTAACCGTATACGAAATTCTAAGCAGTGCAAAAAAATGAGGTTACGGGCATTTACAATGAGCAGTAAATAATATATAATGTGTTTAAACCAGTATGATCCAATGTTGTCATTGGACAGAGAAGAGGCTAATTATTAAAAAGCATGACGATTCGACTAAGGTCGCTCTGGATCCAACTGTTTGTTTTTACCTTTTCACATGCTGTAGCCGGGCTGTAACTTTCACAGCCTTCTATATTCCGTTGGAGTTTATACAAGGATGCGAATACGTTTGTGTGGCCAATAGTTGAATACTGGACATCTTGAGTTCCTTGCAGTAAACACCATATATATGATTTTAAAAACGTCCAAAAAACAACAACAGTATAGAAAGGGCCAGTGATAAAAAACAACAACTTCGATCTTGCAAATCTACTGTGCCAAGGCAAAACATTGAGTTACCAACCTTGCATGAAAAGGTAAGAGAATTGGGCACACGGTGGAGAAACCGCATCAGACGCGGGTATGTTTGTAATATACATTACATCAACGCTGCTTATATACCGCGTTACAGCAACGAGAAGAAGTTCATCGCAACCCAAGGCCCTAAGCAGGAGACGATCAATGATTTCTGGCTGATGGTTTGGCAAGAAAACTCAACAATAATTGTGATGCTCACTGGTCTGATAGAAAAGGGAAAGGTTGGTCCTCATTCACAAACAGGCTTTGCAAGGTCAATATGCCTTCGAAATCCACAACGTTTTGACAAAATGGAACGAAAGCAAAAGATACGTTAAATGAACTTAATGTTGGACCTGAAAATTCATAGCCTCGTTAATCTTTTGCCATCACAGTATTTTGACCCGGTCACGAAAGTTTTTTGGGTTTGCCGTAAACAGGGCAGGTTCCAGGAAATGCGAGACCCGATTACAAAAATGAAAGATGGCCCTGCGGTTTCACAATACTCTTTTTTACCTTTTATATTTTACGTTTTTTTAACAAGGCAAAATGACACCCATTCAACTATACGCTGCTGTACATAGCAAAAGGTTTTGAGGCATTTAACCTTTGTGTATTGGGAAGGGAAGTTTTCTAGCATTGACAAATGGTTAATGAGTGTTTTTCATAGGCGATGACGCAAGCGTGATTTCCCGGTTGCGGAGGCGGCTGACCTGCGTAGCGCGGTATCTTCTATAGTGTAAGGAAGTAAAGTTAAAGTATAGTGCTTGCGACACTTGCAGCGTAAGCTATGCGTAGTGTTAGGCGGGAAGCAAAACCAGCGAAAACTCCTCGAGCAAGGCATTGTTATGTTTTGTTTGGAAGAGCTGTAGGTTAGCAGGCATGCAACGTTTTGTTTGGAAGAGACAAAAGGTTAGCAGGCATGCAACGTTATGCAACTAGGAGTGAAGTTGTTGCTTATTTTATGATACCAAACAATAAAATTCATATATTACATCAGCAAGCATGTAATATATGTAATGTAATATATGAAACGTAATATATAAAAGAGACATTACACTAACGTAATTTTATGTTTTACAGAATGTAATGTAACATTGTGAGCCAAGATGTTTTGTAAATTTGCATTTGCTCTGTTACTTTTTGGAATAACATTTGTGCCAAAGGCTACAGCTGGTAAGCCTTTATCGAAACGAACAACAGAAATAATATTTGAAATCATCTCCTAACTGTGAAAAATTGTCATAGAATATAAATAACTTTTTTAGATTGTGGTCTCACTTCAACGGCATTAAATGACACTCTATTAACTTTGTCCGATGAACTCGTTGATGCGAACACTGCACAAGAGAAATGTTCGTTGCTTGGTGGAAATCTAATCATGGCCGATGACCAAAATATCAACGAGTCGTTAATTCGGTTAATGACAGATAAATATACATCAGGTACGCTGTGAGAGCCTATTTAAATGGAAGCCGTATCAATACATTTGTACAAACTAACAGTGTAAATGTATAAGGTTTAACACGAGTTTGGACTTTCTACGACTTTGTGGACGGGGAAAGGTTTAGATTTCAAAAAACTCCGAACGAGGTTAGTTACTGGAAAAGTGCGAAACAGCTTGTACCTCCAGTTCTCTGGTACCTGGATTTATCTACAAGGTAAATGTCAAAACAATAACAATGTAGGGAATATTTTTACACATTTAATGATCAACAACTTCGTTAGTTCTTCGTGGAGAGGAAAAGTATCCGTAAAATTCCGTCCATGTAATAGTTTGTGTTCTTTAGGAAAACAGCAATGAGTCCAATCGAAGTTTTTTTCTGCGAAGCACCTACGTGGCCAAGAAGAAAATGGGGAGTTAGTGTTGGCAAGAATTGCGAGCAAAACACTCCTATGTGGAATGGTGAGTATATGTTACATCTACTTCACTAACGTCACGTTCCAATGTAAAGCATGTTGTTTGTACACGTGGTTGTAAAACGTTACTTTTGGTGCATTGTTTTTAGGTTGGCGGATGCACTTTTCTTTGTTTGCATCGGAAAAACAACAAGCAGGATTTAAGCAAATATATTTATATGAAAGTGAAATCATGGTATATCAAATGATAAGAAGTGTCAACAGCTCATACAGAACGTTCGTTGTTTTCAGTAAATCCACATTTATCCCGGGTAACATTTTAACTCGTTTGAAAAATCACGATAAAGCTTAATTTATAATTCAAAGACATCAATGTTATGATCGGGGCTCGTTACAATTCCCAACTTGGTGGTTGGTTTTGGAGCGACGGATCTCCTGCAAACTATTCTGTTCCCAACGCTACATCCTGCCAGCAAGGGGCGCTCCATTATGGAGATGGTTGGGAGAAATCGAGTGTTGATTGTGTTGGACAACCAGCTTACTACGCCTGTCAATTGAAATGTTAGTGTGTAACAGAAGATTTTAGTGTATACCAAAATGATGTACCATCCCGATAAGCTATACAGCGTGGAGTCATCGTGTGATTATAAAAAAAATTCAACAAACCCAACAAATATGGCAATTCCTTTAACATCAACACTTTGCAGTTGTTGCATCAGTGACGAAAGTTGCAGGCAGTCCTTCTGTAGTTGTTATTAGCTGGAATGGATTGACATCGCTTGTCAGGAATCATAACCTTTCTGCCAAGGTAATTCTTAACTAACACGTTTTCTCAATGATTTCCTATACCCATATTATTTCAGGTTGAAATCAATTCATTCGAGTTAATGTACTCTGTTTACGTGCCATACGAAAACGCATCAGTTCAATTAACACACCTTAACTACTCAACAAACTACACTTTTCGGGTTGGTATTTTTCGATATCTAAAACGTCAAATAACATTATCGTCCCTAATAGAGACAAAAAAAGGTAAGTCTCTCTTGTCTCACCTAAATTTAAAAACATGTCTAAGCATATAAATGTCAGTCGCTTTTTTGTCGATAGGTGTCAGCGTTGATTTCAGGTTGCGTGCAAGAAAACATCACGACATTCCTGGAGGTTACAACATCGGGTATTATCGAGTCCAACAGTAGCAATGTCGAAAACTATATTCCCGGTTTACTAATTGGAGTGATTTCGGCTCTGCTTGTTCTCACAGCCATCCTAGTATTTGGTCTATTGTTCTATAAACGAAGGTGAATGCGACTGATTACACATTTTACCACCGATATAAAGGGTAATTAGAATTGCATGACATGTTTCATTTCCCTTCCTGGTGCGATGTGTACGTCCTATTTCCTAATTAGAAGTTTTGGTACATCAAACAACGCCACGTTGGTTGTTTGGTTTTAATAAAAACATTTGTCCACGAACTTGTAAACGTTTTGATGGATTCAAAAACAGATACGACATATCCAAACTAACCACTTCGGAACAACCAACAAATCAATCATGCTGTCCAAAAACAGCAGACCTTGCCAATGTATCACATCAGCGAGTAACGGAAGATGAAGGCTACCTTTCATCAAACAGTTAGTAGCGAGGGTTTTTTTAACAACCGTTAAACTATGTGGATGTTAATCGTACTTGACAGAGCATCAAACAACTGACCAGATTACGTATGTCAACGTCCCACCTTCCTCTCATCAACCAAATCACGTGTACGAAAGTATGAAGTGACGTAACAGCTTTCTTTACAGGATGAATATACATTATCTGAATCTTATACTTCACAATCGAGAACATGGTAAAAAAAATACAAAAAGACAATTAAGTTTGGAAATATTTTTTAAAATGATTACATTTTGGTTAGTAATGGTTTTTTCCTGCAGTTTGGCCTAGGATTTCATAGTCATTTTGTTTGTAATAAAATTTGTGATTTCAATCTCCATGTATCCAAGTTGATCATTTTCTGGCTGTATAATAAAAAAAATTACGGTGAGGTGTGTTTTTCTTGGGGTGTTTATTTGGACAGGGAACAAAGAAAGGATGTGTCAGTATTTTTTAATGCTCAGCTGCAAGATTTTCGTCCTTCCAAATCCTTGAAAACATTCCGAAAATGTTTTCCAACTCTTCCTGAACGAGTTTAAAGAGCCGAAACTTCGAAAGGCCTAATTTAATTCCAGTACGCGACTTATCACCGTCCTACCGAGTTACGTTACAGCAAAAGATCATCGTTTGGAAATAACATTCCACATTCCAAAGCTTTGTTTTCAGTGCTTGTGCATGTTCTATAATTTTTCAAAGCATTATAATCCTGTGCTTAGTGTTGTGATTTGCTGCAGTAACCAACGTCAATATTTCAAACAGCACGTTTTGGTGCGGAATAAAATACTGATTTTGTTGAAAAATAATTTTAGGTAGAGGTTACGCGCGGCGTTCGAAAAATACGTGATATGAGTCAATGCTGATGATTCAAAATGTCATGCCTTTCTTAACCCGTGTATTCATCCCACAACAAAGCGTGGGATGTAAACTAATCGAATGAGACGCTCCAACCTAACACAACACAATGCTTTGCGTTGTTATGTTTAGCAATGTAAATATAAACGTATCGTGCAGTGCCAGTTCAGAAGTTCTGCAGCAAGTTGGTAGAAACCGCCATAGAGCAAAGGCGTAAGAAACCTTCAGATAAGATAGTGCTATATTAAGCTGGTAGGTAAGCAGTAAAGAATTAGTTTTAAAACACTGGAGTATGTTTCAAACCTGTACATACAGATTGTATGATAAGATTGTTTGCAATGTAAGCACGAGCCACGAATATATGTTTTACAGATAACCAAGTTAAAATTGATTTACCAAATGCAGATATTCATAGTTCACAATGTTCACCAAGTTTGTGTCTGTTCTGCTCATTATACAAAATGTGGAAGTGTCAATGGCAACAAACGGTAAACCTTTAAAGACATTAAATGTTAATCAAAAGGACCAACAAGACATTGCATTTATCTGTGTTTAGATTGCGGCCTCATATCAAAATCATTGAATAACACCATATTAACCTTGTCCGATGATCTTGTTGATGCGAACACTGCACAAGAGAAATGTTCGTTGCTTGGTGGAAATCTAGCCATGACCAAAGACCTATATATTAACGAGTTATTAATTGAAATGACCAAACAATATACAAAAGGTGTGCGAATTTTGTACCTCATAACCAAACAACTTGTCAATAAAGACATTTTCGGTTTGACACGACTTTGGATTTTCTACGATTTTGTGGGCGGGCATACATTCAGATTTCAAAACTATTCAAGTAACATCAGTTACTGGAAAAGTGCAAAACAACTTGGTGTACTTTGGTACATCGATTTCTTCACAAGGTAATGTAAAGGCAGTCAGTATCATTTAACAATGTTTGGCAAAATTTAAACCTACTTAGAGGTTCATACGATAACTTTATCATTTAGAAGCCATGATGGAAATGAGGAAGAAATATTTTTCTGCGAGGCACTAAATGGGGAAAGAAGAAAGTGGAGATTGACAGTTGGCAAAAACTGTGAACAGGGTGTAAAACACAACTTAACCTGGAATGGTACTAATTGTGTCATTGTTTGCACATAGCAAGAACATTATGTTAAGTGTGTCGCTGGTGAAAATTGAATTTACCAGTTAAACCCCTATAAGTTGACCGGTTATAACATAAGACTGGTTATTTCATTAACTTTCGATTTCACTGCGTTTTCTATTTCAGGTTGGAATTTACAATTTTCTCTGTTTGCACCAAAAACAGTCAAACCGGGATTCAAGGAAATATACGTGTTCAAAAACAATATCCATTCTAGCATGGTACGAGAAACCAACCATTCCTACGGAACCTTTAATCAATACGAGCAATACACATTTACTCCAGGTTAAGATAAACTTTGTTATGTCTTTAACATTGTTAAACGACACAACTCTTTTTCTTCGTTTTAAGATATCAATGTTATGATCGGGGCTCGTTAACAATTCCCAACTTGGAGGTTGGTTTTGGAGCGACGGATCTCCTGCAAACTATTCTGTTTCCAACGTTACATCCTGTCAGCAGGGGGCGCTCCATTATGGAGATGGTTGGGAGAAATCGAGTGTTAATTGTGTTGGACAACCAGCTTACTACGCCTGTCAATTTAAATGTTAGTATGTAACAATGTGTGCGAAATAATGTTTTAAGTTTTGTGTTTAAAACGATTTATTATGTAGCAAAGTGATGTATCATCCACAATTAACTAAACCTAAAATAACGCAGTAATGTTTCATGCAATGGTATGATTGGCAGGATCGCCCCACTGCGCATGTCCTCACTTGTCGATCACAGCTAACGTATCGCGATCAGTTTACAGGCTTCGCAGCCCAAATGTTTTTCAGATCTCGCTACCACTTGTCGGTAAAGACTGACTGACTCAGCTAGACTGCAATGCCTGGGCTGGTTAGCCCAACTTTTTGTAACTAAGGGTGTTATTTTGTTGCACAAACAAGTTTTTCTAAGATAAATAACGCGTTCGTAACAAATGTGAAATATTGTGTTTATTATATTGTTTGATAAAAGCACATCTTCCCATTTCAACTCAGCATACAACAATTTTAAAATCCAACGTATGTAAAGTCAGTTTCACATAAATACTTTGCAGTTGTTACATCCGTGACGAAAGTCGCAGACAATTCCCCTCTTGTTGTTATTAGCTGGAATGGATTGACATCGCTTGTCAGGAATCATAACCTTTCTGCTGAGGTAACCCTGACATGCATAATTTCCCAGTAATTTACATTTCCCAGACTTGATATATTTTTAGGTAGAAATCACTGTGTTGGAATTAATGCACTCTGTTTACGTGCCTTACGAAAACGCCTCATTTCAATTAACAAACCTGAACTACTCAACAAACTACACATTTCGGGTTGGTATTTTTCGATGTCTAAATGGGAAAATAACACTATCTTGCGTAAAACTAACGAATGTAAAGTCTATCTTATTTCACCTATTATTTCAAACATTGTCTTAGCATGTAAATTTCGCATTGTTATCAATAGGTGTCAGCGTTGGTTTCAGGTTGCGTGCAAGAAAACGTCACGACATTCCTGGAGGTTACAACATCGGGTATTCCCCCAACGACTCACTTCAACCAGAGCAGTAAAATAACATTTGATTATATAAGAGTTAGTTAATTAAGAATTAATATTTCTTGCAGTAACAACTTCATCAGGATTTGCCAACAACAGTAACAATGTCGAAAACTACATTATCGGTTTGATAATTGGAGTGATTTCGGCTCTGCTTGTTCTCGCAGCTATCCTAGTATTTGGTTTATTGTTCTATAAACGAAGGTGAATGCGACTGAGTGCACATTAACTTACGATGTAACGCGTATTGTAAATAGGTAATCAACTTACAATTAAATAACAAGTGTCATTTGTCATCGCATTGCGACGTGCTTTTATTGTGTATTAAGTAGAACATTCAGTGCAGTCAACAACCTGAAGCGTGTAGTTTGGTTGGTCTAGTTTTATTAAAATTTTATATCGAATTTAAATACAACCAGATACGACATGTCCAAATCAACCAATTTTCAACAAACAATAAATCAACCTGGCGCTTCAGAAAAATCTGTCCATAACAAGCTTTCACACAACCCAGCATTAAAAGTGGCAGTCTACCTTTTAACAAACGGTAGGTAACTTTTTATTTTAATAACTGCAGCTGTGTAATCGTATACAATACTTGATAGAGCATCAAACAACTGACCAGATTACGTACGCCAACGTCCAACCTTCCTCTCATCCACCAAACCACGTGTACGAAAGTATGAAGTGACGTAACAGCTTTCTTTACAGGATGAATTTTTGTGACCAATTTTAGTTTGTGTTACGTAACTACTTGCAAACATAGAATTCAAGATATAAAAACATTGGTCACATAAACAGCCAGATTAGGTCATTATCGTTCAACATCTCTTTTGCATAGGAATGCGCATTTGTTCAACGCCTGTCTTATCAAGAGCACAGAAAAGATTACTTGTATTCTCACACGATTCGATCTCGTTTCCGATGTGATATTAATTTCCAACCGCTAATAGTAACATTTTCAATGTGTTTTACTTTTTCGTTTGTAATGTGTTTTTCCATTCTGTTCAGTTTGACGTAGGATTTCTTTAATGTCCTTGTGTTAAGAATTAGGTTGATTTGAACCTCCATGTAACCAAGATGATAATGTGCAGGCGGTATAATATAATGTCCTCACTGTCAGGTGTGTTTGGCTCGTGGTGTTTATTCGGACCGGGAACAAAGAAAAGATGTGTCTGTTTTTTAAGGTTAACTGTAAGATTTCCATGTTTCGAAATCAATGAAAACAATTCCTTTCCTTTCAAAGTATTATCATGCAGCGCATAGTGTTGTGATTTATTGCAGCAACATACGTACACATTTCAAACCCCACGCTTTGTTGTGGATTAAATACGCATCTTGTAAAACTCCTTTAACCGGCTCAAGCGGCGACTAAACGTTAATTTTTAAACAGCTCAAAGGGTTAAGGAACAACAAGACAGCTCTCTTTCTTATTTTGAATATCGTGAAAACCTGATATCAGTCAATAGTGCAAAAATTATCATGCTTTTTTAACCCGTGTGTTCATCCCACAACAAGACGTGGGTTATAAAATATTCACGTGAGTCGCTGCATAAAATCACAACGCAATGCTTTGAGATGTAATGTTTAGCAAACCTTGTGAAATAAGCCTACTACACATTTCGATGCCAAACCATCGCTCCGTTTCGTTGTTTTATTCTCTAAATCAGTTTTTTCCAGACAATGAACGTTGTATATTTTGTTGGGATTAACTTGTATACCGAGGTGGTCTGTACATACAAACGTATCGTTGTTATCAAAACCCAGCGCCATTTCAGAAGTTGTTGATGCAGCCAGTTGCTGGTAGGCCTATATTATTTTTGCGCACGCGTAAACGGAACCGCGATTGCCCGACCAGTAAGCACAACTAAAGAAACCTTTAGATAAGAAAATCTTGCATGGAGCCAGTAGCTAAGCAGTAAGGAAAAAACCTTGAAACACTCGTGTAAATTTTAAAATATCAGTCAATATTTGTTACTCATAACAAAGGCAAAAATGCCCTCAGTTTGGATATATAAAGTTTTAAATAAAACAGTTGGATGATTTGAGGTACATAAAGATGTCATTGTATCAAATCCATAATTTTAATGCCAGAAATAGTTGTTTTCACACCTCTTATACAGTACGACGTCCAAATTCGTGTGATACGATATTTTTCATCAACGATAGTAAGAACGAATGCAAGTTTTATGTGAAATAAGTAAATTATGAAATACCAAATGTAGATGCAGTTTTTTCCAACACACAATGTTCATCAAGTTTGTGTCAGTTCTGCTCATTATACAAAATGTGGAAGTGTCAATGGCAACAAACGGTAAGCCTTTAAAGACATTAAATGTTAATCAAAAGGACCAACAAGACATTGCGTTTATCTGTTATTAGATTGCGGCCTCATATCAAATTCATTAAATGACACCATATTAACTTTGTCCGATGATCTTGTTGATGCGAACATTGCACAAGAGAAATGTTTGTTGCTTGGTGGAAATCTAACCATGACCAAAGACCTATATATCAACGAGTTATTAATTCAATTAATGACCAAACAATCTACCAAAGATGTGCAAATTCTGTACATCGTAACCTAACAACTTGTCAATAAAGACATTTTAGGTTTGACACGAATTTGGATTTTTTATGATTTTGAGGGCGGGGATACATTTAGATTTCAAAACTATTCAACTAATGTCAGTTACTGGAAAAGTGCAAAACAACTTGGTGTACTTTGGTACATCGATTTCTTCACAAGGTAATATAAAGACAGCTAGTATTATTTGACAACGTTTGGGAAAATCTGAACCTACCTGAAGGTTCCTGATAACCGATTCCGGGAATTATTCCCCATTCCCAACCCATAGATGTAACGATTTCCATCAGTATGGAAAATATGTTTTCTGAGTTAATATCTTTCATTTGAGACAAATATATTTCGCTATAAAGCATTTTCAGTGTCTGTAAAAACAACTTAAAAAAATAAAGCAAAGCACTGAAAGCTCATCGCTGTCTTAAGAACTACGATAACTTTGTCGTTTAGAAGCCATGATAGAAATGAGGAAAAAATATTTTTCTGCGATGCACATAATGGGGACAGAAGAAAGTGGAGAGTGGTAGTTGGCAATAACTGTGACGTGACTGGTACACATTTTGCTGTAGATTGCAAATGGCCAAAACATAATGTTTGACGTTTCTCTCAATCAAATTGACTTACCAGCTAGCCCCCTTAAATTGGAACATAAGAAACATTTATTTTATTACCTTGAACAAACTTAACACCACGTTAACATTTTCTGATTACAGGATGGAATTTACAATTTTCACTGTTTGCTTCAAAAACACTTCAACCGGGATACAAAGAAATATACGTATACGAAAACAATATCTATTCGAGCATGCTACGAAATGTCAACCATCCCTACGGCAACTTTAATCAGTCTCGACAATCCACATTTACTCCAGGTTGAGATAAGCATCGTTAAAATCGTGAACATTCATTAGAAATAACCATCTTGTTATCTTCGTTTTAAGATATTAATGTCATGATCGGAGCTCGTTACAATTCCCTACTTGGTGGTTGGTTTTGGAGCAATGGATCTCCTGCAAACTATTCTGTTTCCAACGTTACATCCTGTCAGCAGGGGACGCTCCGTCATGGAGATGGTTGGGAGAAATCGAGTGTTGATTGTGTTGGACAACCAGCTTACTACGCCTGTCAATTTAAATGTTAGTATGTAACAATGTGTGTAAAAAATGATCTAAATTTTGTGTTATTAAAGATTTTATTATGTAGCAAAGTGATGTATCATCCACAATAAAGTAACTAAACCTAAAATAACGCAGTAATGTTTCATGCAATGGCATGATTGGCAGGATCGCCCCACTGCGCATCTCCTCATCTGTAGATCACAGCTAAAGTATCGCGATCAGTTTACAGGCTTCGCAGCCCAAATTTTTCACATCTCGCTCCGGCTTGTCGAGAAACACTGGCTGATTCAGCTAGGCTGCAATGCCTGGGCTGCGAATCTGGTTAGCCCAGCGTCGGGAGTTCCAACTTTACCAGGAGCTTGATTTTTCGGATCTCGCTCCGACTCTTGTTGCTTTGCAAAACTTTTTAAAATTAAGGGTGTTATTTTGCTCCACAAAACATGTTATTCTAAGCTAAACAACACTTTCGTAACAAATGTGAAATATTGGTTTAATATATTGTTTTCAACTCAGCTTATAACAATTTTAAAATCCGACGTATGTAACGTCAGTTTCATATAAATACTTTGCAGTTGTTGCATCAGTGACGAAAGTCGCAGGCAATTCCCCTCTTGTTGTTATTAGCTGGAATGGATTGACATCGCTTGTCAGGAATCATAACCTTTCTGCTAAGGTAACCCTGACATGCATAATTCCCCAGTAATTTACATTTCCCAGACTTGATATCTTTTTAGGTAGAAATCACTGTGTTGGAATTAATGCACTCTCTTTACGTGCCTTACGAAAACGCATCCTTTCAATTAACAAACCTGAACTACTCAACAAACTACACTTTTCGGGTTGGTATTTTTCGATATCTAAATGGGCAAATAACACCATCTTGCGCAAAAACTAACGAATGTAAAGTTTATCTTGTTTCACCTACTATTTCAAACATTGTCTAAGCATGTAAATTTCGCATTGTTATCAATAGGTGTCAGCGTTGGTTTCAGGTTGCGTGCAAGAAAACGTCAGGACATTCCTGGAAGTTACAACATCGGGTATTCCCCCAACGACACACTTCAAACAGAGCCGTAAAATAACACTTAATTATATAAGAGTTAGTTAATAAAGAATTAACATTTCTTGCAGTAACAACTTCAGCAAGATTTGCCACGTCCAACAGTAACAATGTCGAAAACTACATTATCGGTTTACTAATTGGAGTGATTTCGGCTCTGCTTGTTCTCGCAGCCATCCTAGTATTTGGTCTATTGTTCTATAAACAAAGGTGAATGCGACTGAGTGCACATTAACTTACGATGTAATGCGTATTGTAAATAGGTAATCAACTTACAATTAAATAACAACTGTCATTTGTCTTGGCATTGCGACGTGCTTTTATTGTGTATTAAGTAGAGCATTTAGTGCAGTCAACAACCTGAAGCGTGTAGTTTGGTTGGTCTAATTTTAATAAAATATTAAATCTGATTTAAATACAACCAGATACGACATGTCCAAACCAACCAATTTTCAACAAACAATAAATCAATCTGGCGCTTCAGAAAAATCTGTCCATAACAATCTATCACACAACCAAGCATCAAAAGTAGAAGGCTACCTTTTCCCAATTGGTAGGTAACTTTTTATTATTTTTATTCAACTGTAACTGTGTAATCGTATACAATACTTGACAGAGCATCAAACAACTGACCAGATTACGTATCCCAACGTCCAACCTTCCTCTCATCCACCAAACCACGTGTACGAAAGTATGAAGTGACGTAACAGCTTTCTTTACATGATGAATTTTTGTGACCAATTTTAGTTTATGTTACGTAACTACGTGCAAACATAGAATTCAAGATATAAAATCAATGGTCACAAAAACAGCCAGATTAGGTCATTATCGTTCAGAATCTCTTTATTACATAGGAATGCGCATTTGTTCAACGCCTGTCATATCAAAGAGCACAGAAACGATTGCTTGTTTTCTCACGCGTTTCGATCTCGTTTCCGATGTGATATTAATTTCCAACCGCTAATAGTAATATTTTCAATGTGTTTTACTTTTTCGTTTGTAATGTGCTTTTCCATTCTGTGCAGTTTGACGTAGGATTTCTTCAATGTCCTTGTGTTGCGCATCAAGTAGATTAAAACCTCATGTGCCCATGATGATTATTTACGGGCGGTATAATATAATTTCTTCACTGTCAGGTGTGTTTGGCTCGTGGTGTTTATTCGGACAGGAAACAAAGAAAAGATGTGTCTGTGTTTTTAAAGCTTAACTGTAAGATTTCCATGTTTCGAAGTCAATGATAACAGTTCTTTTCCTTTCAAATAATTATCATGCCGTGCATAGTGTTGTGATTTGATGCAGCAACCTACGTAAAACGAGTGTTCATTCCAAAGCGTGGGTGAAAAAATATTCATGAGAGTCACTGCAGCAAATCACAACGCAATACTTGAGTTGTAATGTTAAGCAAACCTTGTGAAATAAACCTACTACACATTTCGACGCCAAACCTTTGCTCCGTTTCATTGTTTTATTCTCTAAATTAGTTTTATCCAGACAAGGAACGTTGTATATTTTGTTGGGATTAACTTGTATACCGAGGTGGTCTGTACATACAAACGTATCGTTGTTATCAAAACCCAGCGCCATTTCAGAAGATGTTGATGCAGCCAGTTGCTGGTAGGTTATATTATTTTTGCGCACGCGTAAACGGAACCGCGATTTCCCGACCAGTAAGCACAAATAAAGAGACCTTTAGATAAGAAACTCTTGCATGGAGCTAGTAGCTAAGCGGTAAGGAAAAAACCTTGAAACACTCGTGTTAGTTTCAAAATATCAGTCAATATTAGTTACTCATAACAAAGGCAAAAATACCTCAGTTTGGATATATAAAGTTTTAAATAAAACAGTTAGATGATTTGAGGTGCATGAAGAAGTCATTGTATCAAATCCATTATTTTACTGTCAGAAATAGTTGTTTACACACCTCTATACAGTACGACGTCCAAATTCGTGTGATACGATATGTTTCATAAACGATAGTAAGAACGAATGCAAGTTTTATGTGAAATAAGTAAATTATGAAATACCAAATGTAGATGCAATTGTTTTCAACAAAAAATGTTCAACAAGTTTGTGTCAGTTCTGCTCATTATACAAAATGCGGAAGTGTCAATGGCAACAAACGGTAAGCCCTCAACGACATTAAATGTTACTCAAAAGGACCAACAAGACATTGCGTTTATCTGTTTTTAGATTGCGGCCTCATATCAACATCATTGAATGACACCATATTAACTTTGTTCGATGATCTTGTTGATGCGAACACTGCACAAGAGAAATGTTCGTTGCTTGGTGGAAACCTAACCATGACCGAAGACCTATATATCAACGAGTTATTAATTCAATTAATGACCAAACAACATACCAAAGGTGTGCGAATTCTGTACATCGTAACCTAACAACTTGTCAATAAAGACATTTTAGGTTTGACACGAATTTGGATTTTCTATGATTCTGAGGGTGGGGATACATTTAGATTTCAAAACCATTCAACTAATGTCAGTTACTGGATAAGTGCAAAACAACTTGGTGTACTTTGGTACATAGATTTCTTTACAAGGTAATGTAAGGCAGCTAGTATTATATGACAACGTTTGGCCAAATCTAAACCTACCTGAAGGTTCCTTATGACCGATTCCGGGAATTATTTTTCCCAACCCATAGTTGTAACGATTTCCTTCCTTATGGAAAAATATGTTTTCTGGGTTAAAATCGTTCATGTGAGACAAATATATTTCGCTATAATGCTTTTTTAGTGACTGTAGAAACAAGTTAAAAAAATTAAAGCACAAGCACCAAAAAGCTCATCGCTGTGTTAAGAACTGCGATAACTTTGTTATTTAGAAGCCATGACAGAAATGAGGAAGAAATATTTTTCTGCGATGCATTTAATGGGAAAAGAAGAAAATGGAGAGTGGTATTTGGCAATAACTGTGATGGATATGGTACACATTTTGCTGCAGATTGCAAATGGCCAAAACATAATGTTTAACGTTTCTCTCAAGAAAATTGACTTACCAGCTAGCCGTATTAAGTTGTAACATAAAAACAATTTATTTCATTACTTTGAACAAACTTAACACCACGTCAACATTTTCTGATTACAGGATGGAATTTACAATTTTCCTTGTTTGCTTCAAAAACACTTCAACCGGGATACAAGGAAATATACGTATACGAAAACAATATCCAATCTAATATGCTACGAAATGTTAACCATCCCTACGGAATATTTAATAAGTATCGACAATTCACATTTACTCCAGGTTGAGATAAGCTTCGTTAAAATCTTGAACATTCAGGAAAAATAACAATCTTGTATTCTTCGTTTTCAGACATCAATGTTATGATCGGGGCTCGTTACAATTTCCAACTTGGTGGTTGGTTTTGGAGCGACGGATCTCCTGCAAACTATTCTGTTTCCAATGTTACATCCTGTCAGCAGGGAGTGCTCCATTATGGAGATGGTTGGGAGAAATCGAGTGTTGATTGTGTTGGGCAACCAGCTTACTACGCCTGTCAATTTAAATGTTAGTATGTAACAATGTGTGTCAAAAATGATCTAAATTTTGTGCCTAAAAAGATTTTATTATGTAGCAAAGTGATGTATCACCCGCAATTAACTAAACATAAAATAACGCAGTAATATTTCATGCAATGGCATGATTGGCAGGATCGCCCCACTGCGCATCTCCTCACTTGTAGATCACAGCTAACGTATCGCGATCAGTTTACAGTCTTCGCAGGCTAAAATTTTTTAGATCTCGTTCCGGCTTGTCGAGAAAAACTGGCTGACTCAGCTAAGCTGTAATGCCTGGGCTTCGATGCTGGTTAGTTCATCGTCGTGAGATCCAACTTTACCAGGAGCTTGATTTCTCAGATCTCGCACCGACTCTTGTTGCTTTGTCAAACGTTTTTTTGTTAAAGGTGTTATTTTGTTGCAAAAAAACAAGTTTTTCTGAGCTAAATAACGCTTTCGTAACAAATGTGAAATATTGGTTATTATATTGTTTGGTAAAAGCACATCTTCCCATTTTAACTGAGCATTTAACAATTTTAAAATCCAACGTATGTAACGTGTAATACTTTGCAGTTGTTGCATCAGTGACGAAAGTTGCAGGCAATTCCCCTCTTATTGTTATTAGCTGGAATGGATTGACATCGCTTGTCAGGAATCATACTCCTTTATTCTAAGGTAACGTAACTTTACCAGACATGATTCTCCAGTAATTTACATTGCCGAGACTTGTTACATTTTAGGTAGAAATAACTGTATTGGAATTAATGCATTCTGTTTACGTGTCTTACGAAAACGCATCAATTCAATTAACAAACCTGAACTACTCAACAAACTACACTTTTCGGGTTGGTATTTAATGGCATGTAGTATTACCGTGTCTAATAAGAGACAAACGAAAGCAAATTCTCTCCCTTTATTGTCAATAGGTGTCAGCGTTGATTTCTGGCTGCGTGCAAAAAAACGTCACGACATTCGTGTCGGTAACAACATCGGGCATTCCCCCAACGACTCACTTCAACCAGAGCAGTAAAATAACGATTAAATATACAAGCATTTGTTAATGAGGAATTAATATTTATTGCAGTAGCAACATCAACCGGATTTTCCGAGTCCAACAGTAACAATGTCGAAAACTATAATCCCAGTTTACTAATTGGAGTGATTTCGGCTCTGCTTGCTCTCGCAGCCATCCTAGTGTTTGGTTTATTGTTCTATAAACGAAGGTGAATGCAACTGATTACACATTTTACCTACGATGTAAAGGGTATTTAGAATTGCATGGCATGTTTCATTTCCTTCGTTGTGCGATGTGTACGTCCTATTACCTAATTAGAAGTTTTGCTACATCAAATAACGCCACGTTGGTTGTTTGGTTTGTTTAGTTTTAACAAAAACATGTATCCACGCACTTGTGAACGTTTTGACGAATTAAAATACAAACAGGTACGACATGTCCAAACTAACCTTTTTGTAACTATCAAAAAATCCATCAGGCGATCCAGGAAAATCTGACCTTGCCAATGTATCACATCAGCGAGTAACGGAAGAGGAAGGCAACCTTTCATCAAACAGTTAGTAGCGAGGTTTATTTTAATAACCGTTAAACTATGTGAATGTGAAATGCACTTGACAGAGCATCAAACAACTGGCCAGATTACGTATGCCAACGTCCCACCTTCCTCTCATCAACCAAATCACGTGTACGAAAGTATGAAGTGACGTATAACAGCTTTATTTACGGGATGGATTTAAATTTTCCGAACCTCAGTCAAGGATATGGTGATAAATTCTAAACAACCATTTTAGATTTTAAATCTTTTCCAATACGTTTAATATTTGTAATGTTTTCCATTCTGCCCAGTTTTGTGCAGGACTTCTTCAATGTCATTTTGTTTGTAATTAAAAGATTTGATTTCAACCTTCATATATCCAAGATGATTATTTTCTGGCAGTATAATAAAAAACATTTACTACTGGATGTGATTTTCTTGACGTGTTCATTTGGGAATGGAAGCAGAGGGAGGATGGCTCAATGTAATTCTTAGGCCTAATTTAGTCACAGTCGCGACTCAACACCGCCCTACCAAGTTAAGCGACAGCAAAATATCATCGTTTGGAAATAACATTTCATTGTTTTTCGTGTTTGTGCAAGTTCTGCTTCCATTCGCATTAAAGCATTATAGTTCTGCTCATAGCGTTGTGATTTGTTGCAGTAACCAGCCTGAATATTCCAAACCCCACTCTTTGTTATGGATTAAATATGGCCTTTGTCGGATAATAATTTAGATTAGAGGTTACGCACGGCGTTTGTAAAATATAAAATAATTTTGGAAAAGATCATGAATACCTGATATGAGTCAATGGTGCTAATTCAAATAGTTACGTTTCTTAAACTTTTAACCTGTGTGTCCATCCCACAACGAAGCGTGGGAAACAAAATATTCACGTGAGTCACTGCGACAAATTACAACAATAAAGCGGTTGCACCTTTTTTGTAAGCACTTCAGAAAAGAGACAAAAACGCACGCTCACAGATGGTTTTAACCGGCCAAAAATTAATGCATAAAGACACACTGCACGCTTCGGTGCACACAGTTTGTGGCCCATTCAACGAGTTCGCCACAACAATATGTTTCATGTTGTATTGTTTAGCAAACCTTGGAAAACAAGCCTCATACCACACATTTTGACCTTCGTTTCGGTGTTGAGCTTGAAGTGCACTTCAGAACTAATCTTGTCTAGACGGTAAACTGTATATTATGCTGAGTTTAACCAATATAACCAGGTTGTCCGTTGATAAAGAAGTCAGTTGATAGTATGTTATTTTTGCGCAGGCGTAAACGCATCGGCAATTTCCCGTCCATTGAGCAAAGGCGTAAGAAACCTTTAGATCAGAAAGTGCTGTGAGATGCGTTTGGCTCGTGGTGTTCACTTGGAGAGGGAACAAAGGAAGAATAAGTACCATTTTTGTTTGAACGAGTTGATTGGGACAAAAATGATACCACGCTTAATTTAAGCCCAGTAAACGATTCAGTGTCACACCAAATTCACTGACAACAACAAAATCATAATTTATAAATTACTTCCTATTCGACGAATATCTTTAGTTTCTGTCTTTGCGCAAGTTCTGTAACCTTTCCAATTATTACAAAGCAGCGCATAGTGTTGTGATTTGCTGCAGTAACTTATGTGAATATATTTTAAATCCCACGCTTATGGAACATGCACCAGATCTTGTAACCCGTTAAGCGTTGCGCTTGAACTTGAACTTCGGAAGGAGAGTTACTGAGTCTTGATGTATGAGCGTTGTGTCTTTGGTTGCATTAAACCTTAAAGCCGCCAATTGACGGTGTGTTATTTTTGCGCAGGCGTAAACGGAACCGCGATTTCCCGACCATCCGGCAAAACATATGAAACATTTAGATAAGAAAGTTTTGCATTGAGCTAGTAGCTAAGCAGTATAGCAGTAGTTTTGAAACACTCTTACTAGTTGCAAAGTAGGACATGCAGTATTCAAAATCAAACATTTAAATGAATTAAATCTGCATAAAATAAATTTTTCCAAATCCACTGCTCTACTGTAAGTAGTTGTTATTTTTAAACCTGCATAGAAAGTACAACGTACAAGTGGATGTGACAATATTGTTTAATTATATCATTTGTAAGAACGAATGCAAGTTTTACAGTACCTTAAATGTAAAGTCGAACTACCAAATGTAGATATATATTGTACAGAATGTTCACCAAGTTTGTGTCTGTTCTGCTCGTTTTAGAAAATGTGGGGATGTCAATGGCAACAAACGGTGAGCCTTAAAGACAATAAAAGTCGATAAAAAGGACCAAAAAGTAATTGTGTTCATCTTTGTTTAGATTGTGGCCTCGTGTCAACATCATTCAATGACACTGTAATAACTTTGTCCGATGATCTTGTTGACGCGAACACTGCACAAGAGAAATGTTCGTTGCTTGGTGGAAATCTAACCATGACTGATGACCAGAATATCAACGAGTCATTAATTCAATTAATGACAAAAGAATATACAAAAGGTGGATGAATTTTGTATGTCATCACTACAAAAACTAACAGTAAAGAAATTTTAGGTTTAACACGAATATACTAAAGGTTTGTCATTTTTGTACATCATAACTTAACAACTTGTCAATAAATATATTTCAGGTTTGACACGACTTTGGATTTTCTATGATTTTGAGGGCGGGGATACATTTAGATTTCAAAACTTTTCAACTAATGTCAGTTACTGGATAACTGCAAAACAACTTGGTGTACTTTGGTACATAGATTTCTTCACAAGGTAATGTAAAGGCAGCTAGTATTATATGACAACGTTTAGGAAAATCTGAACCTACCTGTAGGTTCCTGATAACCGATTCCGGAAATTATTCCCCATTCCCGACCCACAGCTGTAACAAGTTCCACCCTTATGGAAACTATGTTTTCTGGGTTAAAATCTTTCATGTGAGACAAATATATTTCGCCATAAACTTTTTTATTGTCTGTAAAAACAACTTAAAAAAATAAAGCACAAGCACTAAAATCTTATCGCTGTCTTAAGAACTGCCATAACTTTGTCGTTTAGAAGCGATGATAGAAATGAGGAAGAAATATTTTTCTGCGATGCAATTAATGCAGAAAGAAGAAAATGGAGAGTGACAGTTGGCAAAGACTGTAACGGGAGTGGTACACATTTTTCTGTAGATTGCAAATAGCCAAAACATTATGTTAAACGTTTCTTTCAAGAAAATTGACTTACCAGCTAGCCGCATAAAGTTGTAACATAACAAATAATTATTTCATTACCTTGAACAAACTTAACACCACGTTAACATTTTCTGATTACAGGATGGAATTTACAATTTTCCTTGTTTGCTTCAAAAACACTTAAACCGGGATACAAAGAAATATACGTATACGAAAACACCATATATTGTAGCATGCTACGAAATGTTAACCATCCCTACGGCACCTTTACTCAGTCTCGACAATCCTCATTTACTTCAGGTTGAGATAAGCATCGTTAAAATTGTGAACATTCATCAGAAATAACAATCTTGTTATCTTCGTTTTAAGATATCAATGTTATGATCGGGGCTCGTTACAATTCCCAAATTAGCGGTTGGGTTTGGAGCGACGGATCTCCTGCAAACTATTCTGCTTCCAACGTTACATCCTGCCAGCAGGGGGCGCTCCATTATGGCGATGGTTGGGAGAAATCGAGTGTTGATTGTGTTGGACAACCAGCTTACTACGCCTGTCAATTTAAACGTTAGTATCACGGCAATGCGTCCATGTAAAAAGAAACTAATGTTAATCATATTTGAAAATATTTTGTGGAGTTTTTTGTCTCAAATGTTGGCGTAATGTTACGTCTATGTATCGACAGTTTATATTGTTTTAATTCATTGCACCTCTGGTTGCAGTTATTGCTACTGTGAAAAAATATCCGTGCAACTCATCCATTGTTGCTATAAGATGGACTGGACTGGATCTATTTATTGAGAATCAAAATCTTTCGGCTCAGGTATCTTAGTTCGTGACAGTTAAGTAAACGACATAACGGGTTTTGCAAAGGGGGAATGTTGGTGGATCATCAGTTGATGTAATTGCAAGAGTGTGATTTATTTAATGATTTCATACAACCAAACACACTCTGCATTCGGATTTTCTGTTTGTCTCTTTTTCAAGGTGGAGGTCAGCTTGGTCGAATCGAAACAGACTTTTCTCTTGCCTTATGCGAATCTATCGGTTCAGATAGAAAACTTGAACATATCAACGAACTACGGAATTAAAGTCAGTATTTTTTCTTATATTCTGTATATTGTAAATAAAGAAAAATAATATAGTAAAACTGAAAGATTTTTGCTGCAGAAAGTATCAAGTCATTGAACAATGTCATTAACAGGTATCAGCGTTTCTTTCGGGTTGCGCAAATGCTAATGTTTCTACATCTCTGGCGGTGTCGACTTTAGGCAATCCCCCAGAAAGGTGCTTTCAGAACGGTAACAAAATGCTTATGTGAATTAATGCGTTGTTTGATCGTTAACTGTGCCCGACAGGAAGTAACAACACTACTGACAACAACAATAATAACAACGACGACAACAACAAAGGCAACAACAACAACAACAACAACAACAACAACAACAACAACAACAACAACAACAACAACAACAACAACAACAACAACAACAACAACAACAACAACAACAACAACAACAACAACAACAACAACAACAACAACAACAACAACAACAACAACAACAACAACAACAACAACAACAACAACAACAACAACAACAACAACAGCAACAGCAACACCAACACCAACACCAACACCAACAACAACAACAACAACAACAACAACAACAACAACAACACGATCCTGATACTTTGTGTTATTTTGGTGATTATTGCGGTTTTGACAGCAATCTTTATCGGATTTTGGTATAAACGAAGGTAAGGTTATGAACACTTGTGAAGGAAATTTGTAATAGTTACGACCCATAAGCATTTGCAGTATTGGTGCTTTGCACGTAATTATTTGATGCGTTTTAATCATCATTGTTCGTTTCCCCATAAAGGGCTTTAAATATTTTGGAAACCCCGATGCAAGCTTCTATTATGTTTGCAGAAAATCAAACCAGAGCGAACCTCAAGCAAACGAATTTACACCTCCCACAGCATTTGCTGGGAATGAAGGTAATGTTGATCGTTTATGGATTATATTGAGTTGATATAAACGGCCCTGTCCTTTTTAGAAATACACTTTATCTTATTGGTATTATAAATATGACTAATGGTGCAGCTATTAACAAAGTCGCAAATATTGCAGGCACACAAACATTATATAAAAGCAAAAATAGTTAACATACGATTTAAATACTTACTTGCGGCTTAGATGCAGTTCACCCAAATGGAGTTTATCAAAATTTGTCGGTTGACGCAGATACAACCAAAACCAACAATCATAAAGAGCTATTCAAAGTTTACGAGACCAACATTACAGCGGATTTTCATTTGTTTAACGAAGAGTTTAGGGTGGGTTATAGTTTTCAAAAACTATTGTTGTAATTGCAAAATCAATGGAAATGAACAAAGAAGAACCCAGCGTTTCTTCTTTGAAATGATATGCCTGAGATAATCTTCGAGCTTTAATGGCCTAAAGATTCCTCATACAGCACAGGAAACTGTGTAATGCGTGGGTTTCACCAATCAAGCCTTTCACTGGCTTCATTCCACAGCTCTATAGTTAAAGAATAGAATAAGTTTGTTTGGACAGTAGCTGGATGGCTAAGGCAGTTCATTCTACATGGGTTGATGTAAAATCAACACAGGTTCTTTCGTGCAGGTTCTTCACAAACAAAGCAAAGAGAGTCAACAACCTTATGCGGTTTCACAACTTCCCGAGAACGCCACGCGAAACAGATACAAAAATATTTACCCTTGTAAGACATAAATGACTCAAAAATCAAATATTTCCAGTTTGATACAAACTTTTCTGACAGACGACCATGCCCGAGTAATACTGGTGGAAAAGGAAGACAACGATTACATCAACGCTGCTTATATACCGGGGTACAGCAACAAGAAGAAGTTCATCGCTACCCAAGGCCCTAAGCAGAAGACGATCAATGATTTCTGGCTGATGGTTTGGCAAGAAAACTCAACAATAATTGTGATGCTCACTGGTCTGATGGAAAAGGGAAAGGTTGGTCCTTTCGTCAGATGTGCGTCGAACTAGATATGTGGAGAAAGCTAAATATGCGCATAAAAGTGCACAACTTGGAATAGGGAATTGCTAATCGGGGATATTGCCAGCAGAATATTTGTAGGTTGCCATCAGTACAACGAACTACTAAATTCTTGCCACAAACACCTGCAAAAAATAAGTGTAATAAGATATTGGTTTTGCCGGGCATTTGTGTACATAAACTAGTTCGTCGACACTAAAATCGACCTACAAATCATATCCATCTTATGTCATGCATAGACGTGTAGTAATATATGAAGCGCTCGGTCTGGGCGTGGGCACGGGTTGCAAAACAACGACAGTATCACATGTTGTTCCACCAACTGGGTATCGACGTCATAATAACAGCACATCACTGTATGTTGACTGGGACACCGGGACAAACCATTAAACCACGACTTCGGAAACAACTTAAACACGAAAAATGTAAAACCATGCCGTATCTGTGATGATGAAAATACATTCCAAAACACCTTAATTATCAACTTAAGAAACTTAATTGTCAACAATATCACTTTGGACCGACTGAGTTTGCCCGACAAACAAACGAATATGCAAAGAAAGTAAGAAAAGGAAAACAAACAAATATCAAAAATCTTCAATACTAACAAACGATCCATATACTAATTCGGTTTGTCCTGATGATTCCTTTCCTTAACCTACTATAAATACGTGTTTACAGGCAAAGTGCGAACAATATTGGCCAAGTGTAGGATCACATCTGGAAGTAACGGCTGATTATGGAATTCAAACAGACCAAGAAGCTCGCTTAGGTGGAATATACATGCGAAAATTTGTTTTATGCCGCGGAGAGGTACGGCACATGTGGATTCATTGTGGGTTTCAGATGCATATGGGCTTGTTTCAGGAAAAACGTATCGTTACCCAACTTCAATACACAACCTGGCCAGACCATGGAGTTCCTGTCACTACAACAAACATGATCTACCTACGTAAGATGGTGGAAGATTTACACAAAACTTCAGCTCCTATAATTGTTCACTGCAGGTACAGAAAAGAGAGGATAAGAGTTTTTATCATGACCAGCAAGCGAACTGAAAGTCTATTAAATATACAGTATAAAAATAAAAAAAAGTTTATTCCATTTACCTGTTTGTGTTGTGGATATTAGCTGCCACACAAAATTTGGGTAAAGTAATGTTGCACCGAACGTGATTCAATCGTCAGGTGTTTTGTTTTAGTGCTGGTGTTGGTCGGTCTGGAACTTATATTGCCATGGATATTTTGTTCGATGAGTTGGACGACAAAGGAACTGTCGACGTCCCGCAGACTGTACTAAGGATGAGGGCAAACAGAACAGATATGATCCAAAACCTGGTATTTAACCAATGTGTGATAAAACTTAAGGTGTGATAAATATTTTGCTTTCGATCTACAGAAACAATACATATTCCTGTATAAGTTGTTAGTGGAGCGAGAGGGTCTACAGATGGAAACAGACAGAGATGTAATTGAACTTCAGTCAATGACTTCTGATGAATTGTAAGAACCCAATAAAAAAAATGTTCAACAATTGACGTCGTTAACTCATAGTACTTTTAGTGCATACAACTTTTAAGGTAGATGAATCGTATTTTAAGAGCCTTTTTGCCCGTTTGCAGAACAAGAATTCAAGAATCTGAGTACAAAATCTTGTCCGATTGGCGATACGGAGAGGAGTGGCTTGAAGGAAACCCGAAGTTAACCACTTGTATGATTATGTTTATTTCATGCCTCTGTTTTTCTAGAATTGACTACCATTATTCCTACACACAAATATAGACAAAAACACTGCCCTCGGAATTTGGGATAAAGATATTGACGGACTAAGGAGTTTCAATGCATCGTTCATACATGTAATAATATAAGTTGTTGTTTTTGACAAATATTGGCGATAAATATAAAAAATACAAATACACATGGACTACTTGCCAGGAAATGGACGCTTCTGAGTGTTTCATTGCTGCCCAAACCCCACCAAATGACCAGATGGAGTTATTTTGGAAAATGGCTGTACAAAATGGCACGCGTATGTTTGTGGATTTGAACATAGCAGTGAAGGTACAACCAGTACACAACAAAAAACATTTGAGGATAAAATGACATATTTTGTACATTTTCTAGGTTTCTCAAGATAAACCTTTACGATATGGCGACGTTACTCTTACTGTGGAAGAACTTTCGGAAAGTCACTCATATAAATTGGCAAGAATTGTGATTACATCTTCATCAAAATCTTTCGTAAGTTTGACAAAAACAAACTTAAACGTAGATTGTATTTAATGATGAAGAAAGTGTTGTGCAATGCATTTGCAAAATGCCACTTTTTTAACATTTAAAAGTCATGTCAAAATTTGAAGTGAATATCATTGTAAAATATAGTTTGAAACACCTAAAGGTTTTTACCCCTTGCGTTCAGACTGACACTCTGATGACATTCATACAAGTAAAGGGATGGAGTGAAGTTAAGAAACCACCAAAGGAAGTGGAGTTTGTTGAAGTGATTGAAGCCATGCAAGGGATGAAGAGAGATAGGAACTGTCGTTGTGTGTTGGTCATGTGCAGGTAAACATAAACCTAAATATTTACGAATATATCAATAAAACCTTAAGCCTAAAAGAAATAAGAAAAGCCTGTAACCATTAACGTAGCCAGGGGGAAAGAGCCATATCCCCTTTCAAAGTTTTAGAAAAACATTCGAACCTCGCCAAAATGTCACGCTGACTGCGCTATTAGCCATAACGCATAACTTCTTTGTCTCTTTAAATTTGCGGTGTAGTCATTTAAGTATTTTATGTTTTCGTATAAAAATTTGATGGTACTGAACAAAGTTTTTCAGAGTACAGTAAACAAAGCTTTACACACTATTACATTTGATATTGTTGCAGCAATGGCAGAACGAGGACTGGTACTTTTATTGCTCTGACAAGAATAATTAAACGTCTGAAGACTCAGCAAAGGGTGGATGTTTTCCGAACTGTGAAAGATTTACGAGATATGAGACCAAACATGCTGGATGACGAAGTAATTACGTTTTAACTACTTCCTCATATACCGCTGTTAAACTATATTGCATGACTTTCATTTTAAGGTGCTCTACAAGTATTGCCACTCCGTGGTTTTGAAATACTTGGATGATTCCAGCACATATTCCAACTGCAAATGACGAACTTTCAGTTGTCAATACATTGATATCTTTTGCATTATTATTAATCAATCATTTTTTCGATGTAATGTTCTGTTTTTTTATTTATATTATGTGATTATACGCAATTTTGATTTGTTTTGTTCACACGGTAATTTATAATGTGCTTTTATAACTGTTGTTTTGTTTATCTTCATGTAAAATTATGTAGAAACTGTAGTTCTTTGTTCCGCTTCCCTTTAAAGAAGTATCAGAAAATTAAATGTCCTCAAACCAAACAAATCTTTTGTAAAAAGGAATGTCCAAATGATTTTTGGCGTTAAATCTGCTTCTACATAAAAAATATCGAGGTCCTTTAAACTTATCTTCATCTTGGGTATCAACAGATAATTACAGTCGTTCAAAACTTATGAATTCAGAGTTAGATCATAATTTGAGCAGGAAACAGGGGAAGTGGTTCATTCAAACATTTTCCCGGGACTTTCTCCTTTACCTCTCATCCTGAAAATCTCTGCTAGTAACCATAGAAACGTTGGAGTGTCTATATGGATTAATGAAAATATATACTCAGTTTTACAAATAGTGTGTTTTAGTATTCCTTGTGTAGTTAACTATTTGCACAACACGTGTGTATGCTCCCACAGTCCAGTCGATCTCACAGCCAAGCACTTTCGACTGTGAAGATTCTACGTAAATGCAGGTAGAACAGTTTGCAACCACAGCCATACAACAATGAAGAAAAATACAAGTATTGTCGCTTTTTGCCAAAATTATTTTTCAAACTAAAATGTAAGTAAGCACTTCAAAGCTATGGGCTGTCATACAGCCTTGTGAGAAACAGCATGCAGTGGCCAAAAACAAGACATACTCAAATAGTTTGTAGCAGTTAAAAAATTTTGTTCGTGTTTTACTTTCGCAGATGACCGTCTGTAACATATTGTCGCTGACTGTTAAATTGGCGAATGCGTCACACCAGCCCAATGCATGGCACAATACAGGCAGAAACAGGGGTTTGTCATTTGCATAACTTTTGCTTACAAATACAATCGTGGAAAGCGTCATTAAAGCGCGACTCAAATACATCTCCATTCGCAAGCTATTTGTTTTTTGGTCAGGTCAGTTTTTAGGTTTGGTCTCAAACACTACGCTAAAGGTAATCCTAAATTTCTGAGATGATACATAAAAAGTTTGTGTGTTTTCTGTTAGTTTTGGGACCTGCATGGCTTGTAAAGGTAAAATCCGGTAAGGCGACTATAGGCATGACATTTGAGAAGGGCGATCAACGAAAGAAACATTGACAATATTTCAGACTGTGGTTTTACCGCAACATCGTTAAATGACGTCATATTAACTTTGTCCGATGATCTTGTTGATGCGAACACTGCACAAGAGAAATGTTCGTTGCTTGGTGGAAATCTTGCCATGACCAATGACCAAAACATCAACGAGTTGTTAGTTGAATTAATGACAAATAAATATACAACAGGTACGCTCTGCGAGTGACCTTAGACGAAACATCATCACCTAACAGTTAATTGTCAAAAGGTTTAACACGAGTTTGGACTTTCTACGATTTTGTGGACGGGGAAAGGTTTAGATTTCAAAAAACTCAGGACGAGGTCGATTACTGGAAAAGTGCGAAACAACTTGGAGTTCTTTGGTACCTCGATTTATCTACAAGGTGAATACAACAAGCTCAATTCCGAGAAAAATGTTTCGCTCATTAAATATATTGGAGATATAATTACCTAATTGGTTGTCCTTTGTAGTTGATTTAAAAAAGTGTCGTCAGTGTATTAGCTGTTTTCTTTAGCAAAACAGCAAGGACTCCCAATGAAGTTTTTTTCTGCGAAGCACCTTATTGGCCAAGAAAAAAATGGGGTAGCAGTGTTGGCAAGAATTGCGTAGAATACACTCCAGAGTGGAATGGTAAAATATCTCAATATGTGGTTCATTTCAGGATAAGTTATGAAGTAATGATACTTTTGTACATTGCTTCAGGATGGCGATTGCGATTCTCTCTGTTTGCATCAGAAAAACAAAAAGCCGGATTCAAGCAAATTTTTACATACCGCAGTAAAATCAACGGATACAACATCATCACAAACGTTAATAGTTCATACAGAATGTTTGTTACTTTCTATGATTCTACATTTACCCCAGGTAAGGTTTATTTATTTGCAAAAAAATGGAATTAGAGATTAAGCGTGTGTTTTTTCAGACATCAATGTTATGATCGGGGCTCGTTACAATTCCCAACTTGGTGGTTGGTTTTGGAGCGACGGATCTCCTGCAAACTATTCTGTTTCCAACGTTACATCCTGCCAGCAGGGGGCGCTCCATCATGGAGATGGTTGGGAGATATCTAGTGTCGATTGTGTTGGACAACCAGCTTACTACGCCTGTCAGACCAAATGTAAGATTAAAATACCCTACAAACATGAAACACTGTTCAATTGAATTGCACACTTCGCAGTTGTTGCCTCAGTTTCGAATTTTCTAGCAATTCCTCCGGTGTAGTTACCAACTGGGATGGATTGGGATCCTTCATTACCAGTTATAACCTTTCTGTTGAGGTAACTCTTATTTGCACTTTTATATTTTCCAGAAATAATTTCCAATGCTAAGACTTATATCATTTTAGGTAGAAATCACTGTATTGGAGTTGATGAATTCTGTTTACATTCCGTACAAAACGCATCGGCTCAAATCACAAACCTGAACCGGTTTAGCAACTACACTTTCCGGGTTAGTAGCCTGCAGTAGATAAATGCAAAGACTAAAATGATCTTTTACTGACAAAATAAATTTTACAATTTAGACCTATTTCCCCTACAAATATTTCATAGGTGACCTTATAATAACTGTGCGATCTCTAAGAAAATGTCACCACAGTTTTGACAGTTACATCTTCGGGTATTCCCTCAACACGTTGTTTTACACAGGGTAATTGTTGAGTTTTTCTAGCTGAACTTTTGTTGAGTGAACAAACTTTTACTTTTGCAGGCATATCTTTATCCGGCATTGCTAATTGCCACAAAAGCCTTACTATCATTATTCTAATTGGAGTGATTCCAGGTTTTGTTCTGGTGCTTACAGCTGCCCTTGTGTGTGTTGTACTCTATAAACGAAGGTACGCTATGCTACACAAACCATTCCTCCTGCAGAAAGCGTTGTTTAAGCATAGACACATAGATGCGTATTTTGGATGGTTACGAGTGGCAATAAAACACCCTTTGCCTGTGAGATGTCATAACGTGATATATATACAACCAGGTGCCACGACTCCAAATCAGCGGCTTCTGACCAATCAACACAGCCTTGTGAATTGGACGATCCACAGAATAATTCTGCCAATCATTCACATCGCTCAATCACGAACGAGAGAGGACACGAAGCACCAATCAGTCAGTAGAATATACACCTCTGTTACCTCATCCACACTACACTGTAGTTACTAGTTAGTAGCACATTACATGATTCCCAATCAGGGTGCCGTGTCGCTCTGAGGTTATATTTTAACCTTCAGGGGTGCCGCGGGACTTTATTTTCACAATGGTAATTTTTCACAATACGGTTTATCGGTTGTGTAATGCTATATCACGATACCATTGTTTAGTGTTTATAATGATATTAGCCTCCATCAACAATCAGACATGAAGGCTTATTGCTTCATAAGTGGCGGTAGTCGATTGGTTTGACGCCATTGAGTGCCGCAATATCTTCATAAATTCCATATGGGTGCTGTAAGCAAATAAAAATCAATGTAGTCGCATATACACCTCGGTATTTGTACCTTATACTGTGCGTTGTATTTGAGTTAGCGTAAAAGTGCGGATATTTTGGTTTGCAGAAATTCAAACGATACCAGAATATCCAACAGATGGCTTGGTTACTTATACCAATGTTTCACCTTCGCCCGATGAAACAAACAACATTTACGAAAATGTGCAGTGACGTCATTACTTTTCTTCATTTGTTTTTATATCATTTATGGTTGCCAAAGATAGCTTATCTTTAAGTGGATTAAAAGACAATGTGGGCATATTTTTTCAATGCAAAAGATTTTTGTCGTTATTTTGCATTGCGTGCAATTTGTGGTATAATTTTATTCACATAGCGTTCGTTGCAGTCAAACTCAACTTCAATACTGCTGTATTTAAATTGTCGATTGCTAGTGACGTGTTAAGTTAATCGGAACAAAATAGTTTTTTGAATTTCGACATGGGCAAAACTGAACACTGGATGTCGATAAAGAGACGAACAAAATCTTGTTTTGCTCATAAACTAATGTTCAATTTCTTTAATGTTTTCCTAATATAAATCCTTTCTAGATGACAAAAATAATTCTGTAACACATTTTTCGTTCCGGGATACACAATTTTTATTCCTGAAACAGAACTTTTGAGAGCATATTACACCAGTCATTCAACCGTACACGAAATTCTAAACAGTGCAAAAAAAATGAGGTTACGGGCATTTACAATGAACAGTAAATAATATATAGTGTGTTTAAACCAGTATGTTCCAATGTTGTCATTGGACAGAGCAGAGGCTATTTACTAAAAAGCATGACGTTTCGACTAAGGTCGCTCTGGATCCAACTGTTTGTTTTGAACTTTTTCACATGCTGTAACCGGGCTGTAACTTTCACAGCCTTCTATATTCCCACACGAAACTGCGTGACGAGTGAGTGCGCCGTTGGAGTTTATACAAGGATGCGAAAAGTTTGTGTGGCCAATAGTTGAATACTAATGGCATAGTTTTGCTTGGTTTGTCTTACCACAGGTTCTAAATATACAAAGCAATGATGTCCAGCAGGCTCATACGGTTTCACAACTTCCCTAGAACGCCACGCGAAACAGATACAAAAATATTTACCGATGTAAGTGACAAAGAGCGATACATTTATCACAACAACCTTGTTTGTGATAACACTAAAAAAAGCAGTAGCTTTTTGCTACAGGATCAGCCTGTCTTATAATCAGGAATATATATTTCGCCCCATGGACATCTTGAGTTCCTTGCAGTAAACACAATATATGATTTTAAAACGTCTAAAATACAACATTAGTATAGAAAGGGCTAGTGATAAAAAACTTCGATCTTGCAAATCTACTGTGCCAAGGCAAAACATTGAGTTACCAACTTTGCATGAAAAGGTAAGAGAATTGGACACACGGTGGAGAAACCGGATCAGACGCGGGTATGTTTGTAATATACATTACATCAACGCTGCTTATATACCGGGTTACAGCAACGAGAAGAAGTTCATCGCTACCCAAGGCGACGATCAATGATTTCTGGCTGATCGTTTGGCAAGAAAACTCAACAATAATTGTGATGCTCACTGGTCTGGTGGAAAAGGGAAAGGTTGGTCCGCATTCACAAACAGGCTTTGCAAGGTCAATATGCCTTCGAAATCCACAACGTTTTGACAAAAATAGAAACGAAAGCAAAAGATACGTTGAGTGAACTCAATGTTGGACCTGAAAGTTCATAGCCTCGTTAATCTTTTGCCATCACAGTATTTTGACCCGATCACGAAAGTTTATGGGGTTTACCGTAACCAGGGCAGGTTCCAGGAAATGCGAGACCCGATTACAAAAATGAAAGGAGGCCCTGTGGTTTCACATGAGAAAGATTACTCTTTTATATTTACTTGCAACCAATCACATAATATTACTCTTTTTTACCTTTATGTTGTAAGAGAAAATCGTCAAATTGCCACAGATTTACAATATTACTACTTTATATTGTAAATCTGTGGCAATCATGATGTTATTTTACGTTTTTTTGACAAGGCAAAATGACACCCATTCAACTATACGCTGCAGTACATAGCAAAAGGTTTTGAGGCATTTAACCTTTGTGTATTGGGAAGGGAAGTTTTCTAGTATTGACAAATGGTTAATGAGTGTTTTTCTCAGGCGATGACGCAAACGTGATTTCCCAGTTTCGAAGGCAACTGACCTGCGTAGCGCGGTATCTTATAGTGTAAGGAAGTGAAGTTAAAGTATAGTGCTTGCGAAACTTGCAGCGTAAGCTATGCGTAGTGTGAAGCGGGAAGCAAAACCTGCGAAAATTCCTAGAGCAAAACATTGTTATGTCTTGTTTGGAAGTGCTGTAGCGACAAAAGGTTAACAGGCATGCAACGTTTTGCAACTAGGAGTGAAGTTGTTGCTTATTTATGGTACCAGACAATAAAATTCATATATTACATCAGCAAGCATGTAAAATATGAAATATATGAAATATATGAAATGTAATATATGAAACTTAATATATGAAAGAGACATTACACTAACGTAATTTTATGTTTTACAGAATGTAATGTAACATTGTGAGCCAAGATGTTTTGTAAATTTGCATTTGCTCTGTTACTTTTTGGAATAACATTTGTGCCAAAGGTTACAGCTGGTAAGCCTTTATCGAAACGAACAACAGATATAATATTTGAAATCATCACCTAACTGGGAAAAATGGTCATAGTATATAAATAACTTTTTTAGATTGTGGTCTCACTTCAACGGTATTAAATGACACTCTATTAACTTTGTCCGATGAACTTATTGATGCGAACACTGCACAAGAGAAATGTTCGTTGCTTGGTGGAAATCTAACCATGACCGATGACCAAAATATCAACGAGTCGTTAATTCGGTTAATGACAGATAAATATACATCAGGTACGCTGTGAGAGCCTATTTAAATGGAAGCCGTATCAATGCATTTGTACAAACTAACAGTGTAAATGTGTAAGGTTTAACACGAGTTTGGACTTTCTACGACTTTGTGGACGGGGAAAGGTTTAGATTTCAAACAACTCCGAACGAGGTTAGTTACTGGAAAAGTGCGAAACAGCTTGTACCTCCAGTTCTCTGGTACCTGGATTTATCTACAAGGAAAATGTCAAAACAATAACAATGTAGGGAATATTTTAACACATTTAATGATCAACAACTTCGTTAGTTCTTCGTGGAGAGGAAAAGTATCCGTAAAATTCCACCCATGTAATTGTTTGTGTTCTTTAGGAAAACAGCAATGAGTCCAATCGAAGTTTTTTTCTGCGAAGCACCTGACTGGAAAAGAAAAAAATGCAGAGTGGGTGTGGGCAAGAATTGCGAGGGGGCTGGTGAGTAAACGTTACTACTTCACTAACGTAATGTTCCAATTTAAGGCATGTTGTTTATATACGTGGTTGTAAAACGTTACTTTTGGTGCATTGTTTCAGGTTTGCGATTGCGCTTTTCTTTGTTTGCATCGCATAAACAACAAGCAGGATTTAAGCAAATATATTTATATGAAAGTGAAAGCATGGGATATCAAATGATAAGAAGTGTCAACAGCTCATACAGAACGTTCATTGTTTTCCGTACATCTACATTTATCCCGGGTAACATTTTAACTCGTTTGAAAAATCACGATAAAGCCTAATTTATAATTCAAAGACATCAATGTTATGATCGGGGCTCGTTACAATTCCCAACTTGGTGGTTGGTTTTGGAGCGACGGATCTCCTGCAAACTATTCTGTTCCCAACGCTACATTCTGCCAGCAAGGGGCGCTCCATTATGGCGATGGTTGGGAGAAATCTAGTGTCGGTTGTGTGGGACAACCAGCTTACTACGCCTGTCAATTGAAATGTTAGTGTGTAACAGAAGATTTTAGTGTATACCAAAATGATGTACCATCCCGATAAGCTATAAAGCGTGGAGTAATCGTGTGATTATAAAACAAATTCAACAAACCCAACAAATATGGCAATTTCTTTAACATCCACACTTTGCAGTTGTTGCATCAGCGACGAAAGTTGCAGGCAATCCCTCTGTAGCTGTTATTAGCTGGAATGGAATGCGATCCCTTATTGAGAATCATAACCTTTCTGCCAAGGTAATTGTTAACTAACACGTTTCTTCAATGATTTCCTATACCCATATTATTTCAGGTTGAAATCAATTCATTCGAGTTAATGTACTCTGTTTACGTGCCATACGAAAATGCATCAGTTCAATTAACACACCTTAACTACTCAACAAACTACACTTTTCGGGTTGGTATTTTTCGATATCTAAAACGTCAAATAACATTATCGTCCCTAATAGAGACAAACAAAAGTAAAGTCTCTCTTGTCTCACCTAAAATTAAAAACATGTCCAAGCATATAAATATCCGTTGCATTGTTGTCAATAGGTGTCAGCGTTGATTTCAGGTTGCGTGCAAGAAAACGTCACGACATTCCTGTCGGTTACAACATCGGGCATTCCCCCAACGACTCACTTCAACCAGAGCAGTAAAATAACGATTAAATATACAAGCATTTGTTAATTAGGAATTAATATTTCTTGCAGTAACAACATCAACCGGATTTCCCGAGTCCAACAGTAACAATGTCGAAAACTATATTCCCGGTTTACTAATTGGAGTGATTTCGGCTCTGCTTGTTCTCGCAGCCATCCTAGTTTTGGGTGTATTGTTCTATAAACGAAGGTGAATGCGACTGATTACACATTTTACCTACGATATAAAGGGTATTTAGAATTGCATGGCATGTTTCATTTCCTTTCGTTGTGCGATGTGTACGTCCTATTTCCTAATTAGAGCTTTTGGTACATCAAAGAACGCCACGTTGTTTGCTTGGTTCGTTTAGTTTTAATAAAAACATTTATCCACGAAATTGTAAACGTTTTGACGGATTCAAATACAAACAGGTACGACATGTCCAAACTAACCACTTTGGAACAACCAAAAAATCAATCATGCTGTCCAAAAACAGCAGACCTTGCCAATGTATCACATCAGCGAGTAACGGAAGAGGAAGGCAACCTTTCATCAAACAGTTAGTAGCGAAGTTTTTTTTAATAACCGTTAAACTATGTGGATGTTAAACGTACTTGACAGAGCATCAAACAACTGACCAGATTACGTATGCCAACGTCCCACCTTCCTCTCATCAACCAAATCACGTGTACGAAAGTATGAAGTGACGTAACAGCTTTCTTTACATGGTGAATATACATTTTCTGAATCTTATACTTCACAATCGAGAACATGGTAAAAAAAATTCCAAACAGCCAATTAAGTTTGGAAATCTTTTTCAAAATGATTACATTTTGGTTAGTAATGGTTTTATCCTGCAGTTTGGCCTAGGATTTTAATGTCATTTTGATTGTAATAAAAATTGTGATTTCAATATCCATGTATCGAAGTTGATCATTTTCTGGCTGTATAATAAAAAAAAACATTACTGTTAGGTGTGTTTTTCTTGGGGTGTTTATTTGGACAGGGAACAAAGAAAGGATGTTTCAGTATTTTTTAATGCTCAACTGCAAAATTTTCGCCCTTCCAAATTCATGAAAACATTCCGAAAACGTTTTCCAACTCTTCCTGAACGAGTTTAAAGAGCCGAAACTTCGAAAGGCCTAGTTTAATTCCAGTACGCGACTTATCACCGTCCTACCGAGTTAAGTTACGGCAAAAGATCATCGTTTGGAAATAACATTCCACATTCCAAAGCTTTGTTTTCAGTGCTTGTGCATGTTCTATAATTTTTCAAAGCATTATAATCCTGTGCTCAGTGTTGTGATTTGTTGCAGTAACCAACGTCAATATTTCAAACAGCACGTTTTGGTGCGGAATAAAATAATGATTTTGTTGAAAAATAATTTTAGGTAGAGGTTACGCGCGGCGTTCGAAAAATACATGATATGACTCAATGCTGCTGATTCAAAATGTCATGCCTTTATTAACCCGTGTATTCATCCCACAACAAAGCGTGGGATGTAAACTATTTGAATGAGTCGCTCCAACCTAACACAACACAATGCTTTGCGTTGGTATGTTTAGCAAGCCATGGGAAATAAGCCTTAGTACACATTTCCATACCAACCTTCGTTTCGATGGGTTGTTTCATTCTCTGCATTAGCCAGACAACGAAAGCTGTCTATATGCAAATATAAACGTATCGTACAGTGCCAGTTCAGAAGTTCTGCAGCAAGTTGGTAGAAACCGCCATAGAGCAAAGGCGTAAGAAACCTTCAGATAAGATAGTGCTATATTAAGCTGGTAGGTAAGCAGTAAAGAATTAGTTGTAAAACACTGGAGTATGTTTCAAACCTGTACATACAGATTGTATGATAAGATTGTTTGCAATGTAAGCACGAGCCACGAATATATGTGTTACAGACAACCAAGTTAAAATAGATTTACCAAATGTAGATATTCATAGTACACAATGTTCATTGAGTTTGTGTCTGTTTTGCTCATTTTAGAAAATGTGGGGATGTCAATGATGGCAACAAACGGTAAGCCTTAAAGGCAATAAAAGTCGATGAAAAGGACCAACAAGACATTGCGTTTATCTGTGTTTAGATTGCGGCCTCATATCATCATCATTAAATGACACCATATTAACCTTGTCCGATGAACTTGTTGATGCAAATACTGCACAAGAGAAATGTTCGTTACTTGGTGGAAATCTAACCATGACCGATGACCAAAATATCAACGAGTTGTTAGTTGAATTAATAACAGATAAATATACAACAGGTATAATCTGCGAGTGATCTTAGACGAAACACCATCACTGTAACGTGCTTTTTCTGCGGATCGGCGGCGCTACACGCCACACAGCAGTTTTTTGACCTTTAGCCCAAACGCGTCCCATCCAATCTTCTAGGTAGCATTAGTAATCCAGTAAACTTTTCAATTGTTGCAAAGCAGTCAACAAACTATTTCGCGTTTTGCAACTAAAACCTTATTCAAATAGAATGAGTATTATTATACGTACCACAATAACTGGCAACACAACTAGCAATGAAAAACATAACCATGCGGTCTGCACGCGCACGTCTACTGCGCAGCCTTTGTTACATAATAACGAGAGTTGTGCCTAACATCGAAAACATAACGTGAAAGAATTAACGAAATTGGGTTTGGGAATCTACAATCACCTAACAGTTAATTGTCGAAAGGTTTAACAAGAGTTTGGACATTCTACGACTTGGTGGACGGGGAAAGGTTTAGATTTCAAAAAACTCAGAACGAGGTTGATTACTGGAAAAGTGCGAAACAACTTGGAGTTCTCTGGTACCTCGATTTATCTACAAGGTAAATATCATAGTAACACAACTTTGCGCAAAACTTTCTTCCGTGTAATAATTTGTGTTTTTAGCAATACATCAATGAATCCAATGGAAGTTTTTTTCTGTGAAGCACCTGAATGGACAAGAAAAAAATGGACAGTTAGATTTGGCAACAATTGCGAGAAAAATATTCCAACGTGGAATGGTAAGTAAATACGTGAGCTATATCTACTTCCATTTAATAATATTTTTATGTATGAATTATAGTCAGCATACACTTTAAAATGATTTTTGTCGGTATAGGATGGCGATTGAGGTTTTCTTTGTTTGCATCCGAAAAACCACAAGCCGGGTTCAAGCAAATACATATATACCGGACTAAATCTCTTGACTACTTCATGATAAGAAACGTCAAAAGACCATATCGTACATTTGTTGTTTACATTGATTCTGCATATATCCCAGGTAACGATTTGTTTTATTTTTACGAGATATCCAAATTTGTTTTCAATCATACATTGTTTACTAATCCAAGACATCAATGTTATGATCGGTGTTCGTTTCAATTCTCAACTTGGTGGTTGGTTTTGGAGCAACGGATCTCCTGCAAACTATTCTGTTTCCAACGTTACATCCTGCCAGCAAGGGGCGCTCCATTATGGAGATGGTTGGGAGAAATCGAGTGTTGATTGTGTTGGACAACCAGCTTACTACGCCTGTCAAATTAAACGTAAGTATGACGGCGATGCTACTATGTAGAAAGCAACCAATGTCGGTGAAATTTGAAAATATTTTGTTAAGTTTTTTCGTTGTCTTAAATTTTGGCGTAGTGTTACGTTGATGTATCGTCAATTTATATTGTTTTAATTCATTGCACCTGTGTTTGCAGTTATTGCTACTGTGGAAAAATATCGGTGCAACTCATCCATTGTTGCTATAAAATGGACTGGACTGGGTGAATTTATTAAGAATCTAAGTCTTTCGGCTCGGGTAAGTTAAATCGTTAAATGTGTTTTATACAGCCAAGCAAACTATGCATTCGGATTTTATTTCTTCTTTTCTTCCAGGTGGAGGTCAGCTTGGTTGAATCGCAAAAGACTCTTCTCTTGCCTTATGCGAATCTATCGGTTCAGATTGAAAACTTAAACATGTCAACGAACTACAGTATAAAAGTTAGTATTTTCTCTTATATTCTATGTATTCCCATCGGTAAAAGAAGAACAATATGATGAAACTAAGACAGATTTTTGTAGCAGAATCACAAACATCTTAAAAAGTATTATGATAGGGCTTCAACGATGTCATTAACAGGTATCAGCGTTTCTTTCTGGTTGCACAAATTCTTATGTTTCTACATCTCTGGCGGTGTCGACTTCCGGGATTCCCCCAGAAAGCTGCTTTCAGCACGGTAACAAAATGCTTACGTGATTTAATGTGTTGATTGACCATTAACTGTGCCCGACAGAAAGTAACAACGCTACTATCAACAACAACAACACGGTCCTGATACTTTGTATCATTATGGTGATTTTTACGGTAGTGCCAGCAATGTGTATCGGATTATGGTATAAACGAAGGTAAAGTCATAAATACTTGAAAAAGGAAACTTGTAATCCTTGGGCATCTGAAGCTTTTCGGTTCACCGAAAAAGCGCGTTTAATATTTTGTCAACACAAATGCAAGCCTCTATTATGTTTGCAGAAAATCAAACCAAAGCAAACCTGAAGCAAACGAATTTACACCTTCTCCCACAGCGCATTGTGGGGGTGAAGGTAATGTTGGTGTTTTGCCGATTATCTTGAGTTGATAACATTGATCAGTTGTGCACATTTGTGTGTAGACGTTCCTGCCCTTTTCAGATATACACTTTAGCTTATTGGAAACATAAATATGACGAATGGTGCAGCTTTTACTAACACCGCAAATTATTACACGCACACAAACGTTAAATAAAAGCAAAAATAACCTAAAATACTTTCTTGCGGCTTAGATGCAGTTCAGCCAAATGGAGTTTACCAAAATTTGTCGGTTGACGCACATACACCCAAAAACAACAATCAGAAAAAACTATTCAAAGTTTACGAGACCAACATTGCAGCGGATTTTCATTTGTTTAACGAAGAGTTTAGGGTGGGTTATAGTTTTCCAAAACTGTTTTTGTAACAGGAAAATCAATAGGGAACACAAGAAGAATCTAGCGTCTCTATCTAATGATATGCCTTAGATAATCTTCAAGCTTTAAATAGTTTTAAGGTTTTTATCTCATAGAGGCTTCTCTACTCGCACAGGAAACTGAGTAATGCGTGGGTTTCACCAATCAGGCCTTTCATTGCCTTCAATCCTTAGCTGCACAGTTTAAGAATAGGATAAGTTTGTTTTGACAATTACTGGATGCCTCATGCAGTTCATTCTCCACGGGTTTATGTAAAATCAACAGGTTCTCATTGCAGGTACTTCACAAACAAAGCAAAGAGAGTCAACAACCTTTTGCGGTTTCACAACTTCCCGAGAACGCCACGCGAAACCGATACAAAAATATTTACCCGTGTAAGACATAAATGACTCAAAACAGCAAATTTCCAGTTTTTATCCATTGCTTTGACAGACGACCATGCCCGAGTAATACTGGTGGGAAAAGAGGACAACGATTACATTAACGCTGCTTATATACCGGGTTACAGCAACAAGAAGAAGTTCATCGCTACCCAAGGCCCTAAGCAGGAGACGATCAATGATTTCTGGCTGATGGTTTGGCAAGAAAACTCATCAATAATTGTGATGCTCACTGGTCTTATGGAAAAGGGAAAGGTTGGTCATTTCGTCAGATGTGCGTTGAACTAGATATGCAGAGAAATCTAAATATGCGCATAAAAGTGCACAGCTTGGAATAGGGAATACTAATCGGGGAAATTGCCAGCAGAATATTTGTAGGTTGCCATCAGTACAACGAAATAATAAATTCTTGCCACAAACACCTGCAAAAAATAAGTGTAATAAGATATTGGTTTTGACGAGCATTTGTGTACATAAACTAGTTCGTCGACACTAAAACCGACCTACAAATCATATCCATCTCATGCCATGCATAGACGTGTAGTAATATATGAAGCGCTCACTATGGGCGTGGGCACGGGTTGCAAAAACAACCACAGTATCACATGTTGTTCCACCAACTGGGTATCGACGTCATAATAACAGCACATCACTGTATGTTGACTGGGAAACCGGGACAAACCATTAAACCACGACTTCGGAAAGAACTTAAACACGACAATCAAAAAATGTAAAACCATGCCGTATCTGTGATGATGAAAATACATTCCAAAACACCTTAATTATCAACTTAAGAAACTTAATTGTCAACAATATCACTCTAGACCAGTGGTTCCCAACCTTTTGTGGTTGGTGACCCCCTATATTGAGTTAAACTAAGTTGCGACCCCACCTACCATTTTTTTCCCAAAAGCAATATCAATCAAAGTGCATTTTGCAGTATATCATTTATTGGCAATCACTTTGCTCCATAAGACGGCTGACTTGCAACTTCATAGCCAAGTTTGAAATCCGTGGTTGATTATTTGACAACGCTAAAATCTGAAAACTACCTCCCAAGTCAAATCTCTGACGTTTCAAACCGGCTTCATGACGTTTGAAGAATTCCTAATCTTTTTTTCACGTGTTGAGGGTGCATGGTGTGTAAATGGCGGTTTAATTTAGACGGCTTGATTCAGCACTGCACCACGTTGCACAAGACACACGGAGGCTTTTCAGTGCAAGTGCAGATTATGCGGGTAAATCCAAACTTCAAATATTCTTCAACATATTTACGCTTCTTCTCCATGACCAGAGTTAAAGAAAAACACTGCACCTTGATATCTCACTGGTACTTACAACTGAACGCCCTAAACTGCTTTTTGATACTTTCATTGTTGATGACAATAATTGCTGTGATGTTTCAAAGGACAATGCCTGTGCACAATGTTAGTGGCACATAGCCTACTGCTTATCGTCCCTGACAAGACAAAGCGATAGTAGGCCCAACTAGTTGTAGCCTATGTGTTGTAACAAGTTATAAAAACATCACATATCTCTCGCGACCCACAGATAGCCTTCCCGCGACCCCCTTAGGGGTCGCGACCCCCAGGTTGGGAACCACTGCTCTAGACCTACTGAATTTGCCCGACAAACAAACAAATATGCAAAGAAAGTAAGAAAAGGAAAACAAACAAATATCAAAAATCTTCAATACTAACAAACGATCCATATACTAATTCGGTTTGACCTGCTGATTCATTTCCTTAACCTACCATAAATACGTGTTTACAGGCAAAGTGCGAACAATATTGGCCAAGTGTTGGATCACATCTGGAAGTAACAGCTGATTATGGAATTCAAACTGACCAAGAAGTTCTCTTAGGTGGAATATACATGCGAAAATTTATTTTATGCCAAGGAGAGGTACGGCGCATGTGGATTCATTGTGGGTTTCAGATACATATGGGCTTGTTTCAGGAAAAACGTATGGTTACCCAACTCCAATACACAACCTGGCCAGACCATGGAGTTCCTGTCACTACAACAAACATGATCTACCTACGTAAGATGGTGGAAGATTTACACAAGACTTCAGCTCCTATAATTGTTCACTGCAGGTACAGAAAACAGAAGATGAGAATTATCAGTTTTTATCATGACCAGCAAGCGAACTGAAAGTCTATTAAATATACATTATAAAAATAAAATAGGTTTTTTTCATTTACCTGTTTGTGTTGTGGATTTTGGCTTTCATACAAAATATGGGTAAAGTAATGTTGCACCGAACGTGATTCAATCGTCAGGTGTTTTTGTTTTAGTGCTGGTGTTGGTCGGTCTGGAACTTATATTGCCATGGATATTTTGTTCGATGAGTTGGACGACAAAGGAACTGTCGACGTCCCGCAGACTGTACTAAGGATGAGGGCAAACAGAACAGATATGATCCAAAACCTGGTACATAACCAATATGTGATTAAACTTGGGGTGTGATAAATATTTTGCTTTCGATCTACAGAAACAATACATATTCCTGTATAAGTTGTTAGTGGAACGAGAGGGTCTGCAGATGGAAACAGACAGAGATGTAATTGAACTTCAGTCAATGACTTCTGATGAAATGTAAGAACCCAAGAAAAATAAATGTTCAACATTTAAGTCGTTAACTCATTGCACTTTCAGTGCATGCAACTTTTGAGGTAGATGAATCGTATTTTAAGAGCCTTTTTGTTCTTTTTCAGAACAAGAATTCAAGAATCTGAGTACAAAATCTTGTCCGACTGGCGATACGGAAAGGAGTGGCTTGAAGGAAACCTGAAGTTAACCACTTGTATGATTACGTTTATTTCATGCCTCTGTTCTTCTAGAATTGACTACCATTATTCTTACACATAAATATAGATAAAAACACTGCCCTCGGAATTTGGGATAAAGATATTGACGGACTAAGGAGTTTCAATGCATCGTTCATACATGTAATAATATAAGTTGTTGTTTTTGACAAATATTGGCGATAAATATAAAAAATACAAATATGTATGGTCTACTTGCCAGGAAATGGACGCTTCTGAGTGTTTCATTGCTGCCCAAACCCCACCAAATGACCAGATGGAGTATTTTTGGAAAATGGCTGTACAAAATGGCACGCGTATGTTTGTGGATTTGAACATGGCAGTGAAGGTATAACCGGTACACAACAAAAAACATTTGGGGATTAAATGACATATTTTGTACTTTTTCTAGGTTTCTCAAGATAAACCTTTACGATATGGCGACGTTACTCTTACTGTGGAAGAACTTTCGGAAAGTCACTCATATAAATTAGCCACAATTGTGATTACATCTTCATCAAAATCTTTCGTAAGTTTGACAAAAACAAACTAAAAGGTAGATTGTATTTAATGATGAAGAAAATTTTATGCAATGCCTTTGCAAAATGCCACATTTTTAATGTTTAAAAGTCTTGTCAAAATATGAAGTGAATATCATTGTAAAATATAGTTTAAAACACCTAAAGGTTTTTACCCCTTGCGTTCAGACTGACACTCTGATGACATTCATACAAGTAAAGGGATGGAGTGAAGTTAAGAAACCACCAAAAGAAGTGGAGTTTGTTGAAGTTATTGAAGCCGTGCAAGAGATGAAGAGAGATAGGAACTGTCGTTGTGTGTTGGTCATGTGCAGGTAAACATAAACCTAAATATTTACGAATATATCAATAAAACCTTAGGCCTAAAACAAATAAAAAAAAAGCCTGTAACCGTTATTGTAGCCATGGGGAAAGACCCATATCCCCTTTCAAAGTTTCAGAAAAACATTCGAACCTCGCCAAAATGTCACGCTGACTGCGCTACTAGCCATAACGCATAACTTCTTTGTCTCTTTAAATTTGCGGTGTAGTCATTTAAGTATTTTATGTTTTCGTATAGAAATTTGATGGTGCTGCACAAAGTTTTTCAGAGTACAGTAAACAAATCTTTACACACTATTACATTTATATTGTTGCAGCAATGGCAGAACGAGGACTGGTACTTTTATTGCTCTGACAAGATTACTTGATCGTCTGAAGACTCAGCAAAGGGTGGACGTTTTCCGAACTGTGAAAGATTTACGAGACATGAGACCAAACATGCTGGATGAGGAAGTAATTACGTTTTAACTACTTCCTCATATACCGCTGTTAAACTTTATTGCATGACTTTTATTTTAAGGTGCTCTACAAGTATTGCTACCCTGTGGTTTTGAAATACTTGGATGATTTCAGCACATACTCCAACTGCAAATGACGAACTTTCAGTTGTCAATACCTTGATATCTTTTGTGTCATTACTAATCAATCATTTTCGATGTAATTTTCTGTTTTTTTATTTTTTATTTTGTGATTATGCGCAAATTTGAGTTGTTTTGTTCACGGTAATTTATAACGTTCTCTTTTAACTCTTATTTTGCTCATTTCCATGCAAAATTATACAGAAACAAATCTTTTGTAAAAAGGGTTGTCCATATGATTTTTGGCGAAAATCTTCATCGAAAAATATCTCAGTCTTTAAAAGTATCTTCATCTTGCGTATTTACTTATAAATACAGTCGTTCAAGAGTTAGATTAATATTTGAACCAGAAACAGGGGAAGTGGTTCATTCAAACATTTTTTGATGCAAAATGCGTTGCGTAGAAGCAGAAAAAATGTCACAGCATTTAGTAGTTATGCTCGGTATGAAGAAACAGGTACAGATGCATGACGCATGAAACAGACAGAAACGTTATAACATTTTAATACCATGATAAGTGACGTCAAGACTTTTGTATTTTGTTTGGAAATTGTATGGTTTTTGCAAGCATCAACAGGTACGACTTATGGCAATAAGTGCACATATGTTTGAAAAATGATAATAAACAACAAAGCTAACATTACTTCAGGCTGTAATATTACCTTTGCGTCACTAAATGACAACCTATTAACTTTGTCCGATGACCTTGTTAATGCAAACACTGCACACAAAAAAATGTACGTTGCTTGGTGGAAATCTAGCCTTGATAGATGACCAGAATATCAAAGAGTCACTAATCCAAATAATGACAAATAAATATATAACAGGTACGATTTGGGGCTTTTAGATTAAACATTATTAATACATGCGAGAAACTAACAATGAAAATGTTCAAGGTTTAACACCAGTTTGGATTTTCTATGACTTTGTGAATGGTGAAAGGTTTAGATTTCAAATGAATCAGACAGAAGTCAGTTACTGGAAAAGTGCAAAGCAACTTGGAGTTCTCTGGTACGTCGATTTCTATACAAGGTAAATGCCACAGCTGCAATTGTGTACAAGTTCCTCCCGTGCAAAAATTTGTGTCCTTCAGCAAACCGCAGCAATGTTGTTTGCAAATATAAATGAAACATTAATATTTGACTTTTATGCCTTTTTGGCCTACATCTCTATATGTTGACAATGAACCTCATATAATCTGTGGAAAGGTAAAAATTTACTTGGCAACTTAGGTATCTGCTTTGCTTTCTGGCTGCGTGCAAGCAAACACCACAACCTCGGTGTCTAGTCCTCCACCGACAAAGAACAGTGAAGGTTAGTTGGTTTTGGTGAATTTTAGTTATTTTAAACCGGTTTGGCATTAAAAGTGTTACCAACAAAACAGTATGTAAATGATTTCAATATAATTTGTCGATTTTTGACGTTATTCACTGTTGCAACTTATGAGCTCTCACCAGTGCAGCTGGTAACTGAGGCCTATACGAACCTGATGAGTCGAGGCATTCATTTGCCTTACAAATACGTTTTAGTTCTGCAAAGTTTAAAATTTGTTCGTCTGTATTCCAATCACCACCGCATTTCATGTTCTATTTTGTCTGGTAGATTTGTTGTTCACTAAAATAAAAAGATAAAACGTGTGTTTAGAAATCTACACTTGTTCCACAAAGTTTTCGAACTTAAAGCATGCTATAACCACTCTGCTTTGTCCTGCGAACTGTTGGAGGCAGAAATCATCATTGTGTGGCAACAGAGTGTATTCGAATGGACCAGTTTGCTTGGCTGCCATACAAGATCAGTGGATCGACAGTACGTATATCATGTGACATTTTCTTCAAAATACATTGGCCTGGACAAAGAAATCTTCAATGCCATTTAATCAGGGGTATTTTAATTCAAGTCATGACGAATAGAAATGACGACTTTCACCTCATTTGTCATCTTTCGCAGACGGTGGTGGACCCGTGACGGTTCACAGGAGTGATGATAGTGCGGATAATCGATACATTGGCGGAAGCAGAAATGGCGTCACCAGCAATACATGCAGAAAAGCGGGGAGCTCGTACTCGTTTGAAAGTAAACATTGCTAATGTTGCATCACATGAATTATATACTTATTACGAGGAGCGAATACATTTTGTGTTGCTTAAAGACTATGTTTTGAGCATTAAATCCAATTACACTTTCCAGTGTCGTGTTCAGTGAAAGGTGATTCGGCCACAGACATAACACAAGTCTTTTGTCCATATGGATGTGGAAAGGAACCTGTTAACGGAACTGGAACCTACAGCATCAAGTCATCGGTGTGTAGCGCTGCCATACACGCCGGGAAACTAACAGGTTTAACGTAGATAATAATGTCAGTGTTTGTTTGTGAAATGTAGGATCTTTTTTGCAGGAAATGGGGGTGAAGTGAGATTTTATGCAGCTCCAGGGCAAAAAAACTATGTTGGATCCACAAAAAACGGTGTGAAGAGTCTTGCAAGTGGGTTTGCCACTTCATCGTTTCAATTTTAGGGTTGATGAAATTTTGCGTCGATGTGCCGGGATTGCAGCGGACATGCATAAGTGTTGTTAGCGCCATTAATGTGTATATCGTTGTACGACCATGAACCGTGTTCAAATCCCCTCATGGGAGTGTACGTTAACAAGTAATAGTGAACCAAATATATCCTGCACAAAGTAACCGTCGGCTTATATTCTAATATTCCACGTTTTTTTCTAAACACTTCATGGCGCCTGGTAATGTAAGGCTCGTCTGGCAAAAAAGAGAAAGTAGTTCGGACGACGTTTCGGTCGTTATTCAACTGACATTCATCAGGACAAATGAAGTGCAACGCATAACACGGCGATAAATAGTCAGGAGTTAAAAAGCAAAAAAGGGCGAAAGAAGGACGAAAAGGGGGCTAAAAGAGTTCGGACGACGTTTCGGTCGTTATTCAACTGACCAACACGGCGATAAATAGTCAGGAGAGAAAAAGCAAAAAAGGCGAAAGAAGGACGAAAAAGCTGAAAGAGCGCGAAAAAGCGTGGAGGCGGGCATAAAGAATTGACAACGCGCACCAACAAGGAACGATACCGGGGTCTAACGCACAGCGCCCAGAGTTGCTAACATCACGTTTAATCAGGGGGCGTGTCGCGCAGACCGTTTATCAAATTTCGATAAACAGGAAGAAAAAAGGTTTTCCTCTTATCATTCAGGGCAGATTCATGTGAATTTATATGCAAAGACTCGATAAACATTCTCTTATATCTGTCATTCTCCCTGTCCAGAATTATTGTATTTTTGAAATTAACTGCGTCTGCGTGTCCTGTTTCTGCCACATGTTGGGACAGTGCCGTCCCTGCAACCTTCTTGGGTTTGCCGACATCCCGTTGATGCTCCTTTAACCGTGTTCGTAATGCGCGACCCGTCTCACCAATGTACACCTTCTCACACTCTTCACAGGGAATGCGGTATCAACTTGATGTCGGCAAACCCAAGAAGGTTGCAGGGACGGCACGAAAATGTTGCTTCCTTGATAAGAGGAAATACTAACGTTGACAAAAACCACCTTGCTTGTTGCTTGATGTTCTGGTGAAGCTAAAAAGGTATGAAATACGACTACAATAAGTTTAGCTACACAGTTACTTTTACTTAATGATCGTTATGATATTTAAAGAAGTGTCAGAAAATTAAATGTCCTGAACCCAAATTAATCTTTTGTAAAAAGGGATGTCGAAATGATTTTTGGCGTTAAATCTACTTCGGAAAATATCAAGAGGTTTCATCTTGCGTATTAACTGATAATTACAGTCGTTTAAAACTCATGAAGTCAGAGTTAGATAAAACTTGAACCGGTAACAGGGGAAGTGGTTTATTCAAACATTTTTTCTGGACTTCCTCTTCTACCTCTCGTCTTGCAGGTCTCTGCTCGCAACTATAGAAAGTTTCGAGTGGCATGAATTACCATCAGATCACCTAAGTGCGAAAAAATCCTTACAATTTATTTCTGGAAACCCAACAAAGTGAAAAAAACGCCTACAAATGCCGGTCGGAGGAAAACAAACAGAGCGATGCCGTCAGAACCGAGAAAAATCCTTACGAAGAAATCAACGAGAAAGTGGTGGTGGACAATGTGTTGTATAGGCCATTCGAGAAAACATCAACCTGACAATTTCCGAGGAAAGACGCCTCTTCACTTTATATTCATAGTAAAAGGGTTTGGTGACTCTATGTTCCCTAATGCAAGGGGCCAGCTCGATTCATGACTTCGTGACAAAACGCATTAATACAAAGTACGCTTTATTTGTCATGGACCACTGCAGTTTCCCGGAAAAGGGTATTAACTTTGGGTCATGACTGACAACACTAATTGCGTCTGTAGCGGAACTGCCTTAACGTAACTTAATATTCCGATACTGACTGATATTATTCGTTTTTTTTAAGGGTTTTAAGACAAGTATCATTTGCCAAAAAGCAAAAACACCAAGCCATATTGTTTGAAAAGTGTATGATATAAATACTATCTAATTTATTGTTACTTTCGCGATGTCCATTAACACACATGATATCGTGGCGTTACACGTGGTGTATGTAGTGGCGATTATAAAACAGAACGTGAAGTTTCTCACAACCGAAAATGGAAACCCAATGATGGAGCCAAGCTCTGTTTCACAAAGTGAAAATGCGTTTTGTACAAGCATAAAAAACCTCACAGCATTCTATAGTTATTTTTGGTGTGAAGAAAACAAACGCAAGAAATTGAAGCGTGAAACAGACAGAGGAGTCAGAACATTTTAATCGACCATGATCACTGGCTTCATGTATTATGTATTTTTTTGGGAAATTGTATTGTTTTTGCAAGCATCAACAGGTATGACTTATGCTTATGGCAATACGTACACATATGTTTGAAAAATGATAATAAACAACAAAGCTAACATTACTTCAGGTTGTGTCATTTCCTTTACTTCACTCAATGACACCATATTAACCTTATCCGATGATCTTGTTGATGCGAACTCTGCACAAGAGAAATGTTCGTTGCTTGGGGGAAATCTACCCTTGACTGATGACCAGAATATCAAAGAGTCACTAATCCAAATAATGACAAATAAATATACAGCAGGTACGCTTTGGTGCTTTTAGATTAAACATTATCATTATATGCGAGAAACTAACAATGAAAATGTTCAAGGTTTAACACGAGTTTGGATTTTCTATGATTTTGTGGACGGGGAAAGGTTTAGATTTCAAAGGAATCAGACAGAAGTCAGTTACTGGAAAAGTGCGAAGCAACTTGGAGTTCTCTGGTACGTCGATTTCTATACAAGGTAAATGCCACAGCTACAATTGCGTTAAAGTTCCTCCAGTGTAATAATTTACGTCCTTCAGCAAAACATCAATGAGTCCAATGCAAGTTTATTTCTGTGATGCACCTGATTCGTCAAGAAAAAAATGGGCGGTTAGTTTTGGATTCAATTGTGAGAGAAATATTCCAAGGTGGAATGGTAAGTAAATACGTGCATTATATCTACTTCAATGAAATAATATTTTTATGTATGAATTGTTGTCAGCAAACACTTTACAATGATGGTTTTAATAATTTTTTTGTCGGTATAGGATGGCGATTGAGGTTTTCTTTGTTTGCAACCGACAAACCACAAGTCGGGTTCAAGCAAATACATATATACTTTACTCGATTTTTGCATTACTTCATGATAAGAAACGTCGAAGTACCATATCGTACATTTGTTGATTACATTAATTCTGCATACATCCCAGGTAACGCTTTGTTTTATTCTTACGAGAAATCCTAATTTACTCTTTTAATCATACCTTGTTAACTGACCCAAGACATCAATGTTATGATCGGGGCTCGTTACAATTCTCAACTTGGTGGTTGGTTTTGGAGCGACGGATCTCCTGCAAACTATTCAGTTTCCAACGTTACATCCTGTCAGCAGGGGGCGCTCCATTATGGAGATGGTTGGGAGAAATCGAGTGTTGATTGTGTTGGACAACCAGCTTACTACGCCTGTCAAATTAAATGTTAGTGCACAGTTGAATATAAAGTATACAAAAGCATTTCTTACACTACAGTTTTGGTTGCAATACGTTATAGGCCTACACATCAGGCCCCTTTACAAAATAAGTTCCTATGTCTCTATCGACAAAAAGGACCTGTAACTCGTTGTACTAATTTCATTTTTACATTGTGGTGGAGAAACGTGAAAAGAAGTCAGTTCAACATAGTGTAAAACATTCACGTTTATAAATCCAACACTTTTCCAGTAAAATAATCATGTTTTTAAGTTACTGCTTCCAGCATTCGGCTCTATGATTCCGTGATAGTGGTGAGTTGGACTGGACTGGATCGCTTCATTGCAAAACACAACCTTTCAGTCGAGGTAACTTTATCTTAAGTACAGATTCTTTTCCTCTTGTTTGCGATTGATAATAAGACTAAATTGACGAAATTATTTAAAAAACAAATTTGCCAGGAAATTCTATTGTACGAACTGTATGCATTATTCCGCTCGAAAAATGTCTGTGCATTATGTAGGTGGAGATCGTTTCAGTGGGATTGAGTAAAAAGATATACGTACCCTACACGAAATTATCGACACAGATCGAAAACATAACTTGTTCCACAAACTGCACTCTAAGAGTAAGTGTCCACGCAAATTGATACCAAGACATAGATAAACTTCCACTGAGAATATCTCAACAGTTATATCTCTATGTTGACAATGAACCTCATATAATCTGTAGAAAGGTAAACAAATACTTGTCAACTTAGGTATCTGCATTAATTTCTGGCTGCATGCAAGCAAACATCACAACCTCAGTGTCAAGTCTACCGAAAAAGAACAGTGAAGGTTGGTTTGTTTTGGTGAATTTTAGTTATTTTAAACCGGATCGGTATTAAAAGTGTTATCTTAGTGTTACCAAGAAAATGTTGAATTTCAATAATATGTCGATTTTTTACTTTACTCACTGTTGCGACTTGTGAGCTCTCATCAGTGCAGCTGGTAACTGAGGTCTATACGAACCTGATAAGCCGAGGCATTCATTTGCCTTACAAATACGTTTTAGTTCTGCAAAGTTTAAAATTTGTTCGTCTGTATTCCAATCACCACCGCATTTCATGTTCGATTTTGTCTGGGAGATTTGTTGTGCACTAAAATATCTAAATAAAACGTGTGTTTAGAAATCTACACTTGTTCCACAAAGTTTTCGGAATTAAAGCATGCTATAACCACTCTGCTTTGTCCTGCGAACTGTTGGAGGCAGAAATCAACGTTGTGTGGCAACAGAGTGTATTCGGATGGATCAGTTTGCTTGGCTGCTATGCAAGATCAGTGGATCGACAGTACGTATATCATGTGACATTTTCTTGAAATCTTCAATGCCATTTTATCAGGAGTAGTTTAATTCATGTCATAACGAATAGAAATAAAGACTTCTTCTCCTTATTTGTCATCTTTCGCAGATGGTGGTGGACCCGTGACGGTTTACAAGAGTGATGGTAATGCGGATAATCGATACATTGGCGGAAGCAGAAATGGCGTCATCAGCAACTCATGCAGAAAAGCGGGGAGCTCGTACTCGTTTGAAAGTAAACATTGCTAATGTTGCATCACTGAATTATATACTCATTACGAGGAGCGAATACATTTTGTATTGCTTAAAGACTATGTTTTAAGCATTAAACCCAATTACATTTTCCAGTGTCGTGTTCAGTGAAAGGTGATTCGGCCACAGACATAACACAAGTCTTTTGTCCATATGGATGCGGAAAGGAACCTGTTTATGGAACTGGAATCTACAGCATCAAGTCATCGGTGTGTAGCGCTGCCATACACGCCGGGAAACTAACAGGTTTGACGTAGATAATAATGTCAGTGTTTGTTTGTGAAATGTGGGATTTTTTTGCAGGAAATGGAGGTGAAGTGAGATTTTATGCAGCCCTAGGGCAAAAAAACTATGTTGGATCCACAAAAAACGGTGTGACGAGTCTTGCAAGTGGGTTTGCCACTTCATCGTTTCAATTTTAGGGTTGATGAAATTTTGCGTCGATGTGCCGGGTTAGGTGTTGTTAGCGCCATTAATGTGATGTATATCGTTGTACGACCATGAACCGTGTTCTGTGCAAATCCCCTCATGGGAGTGTACGTTAACAAGTAATAGTGAACCAAATATATCCTGTACAAAGTAACCGTTGGCTTATATTCTGTATTCCACGTTTTTTTCTAAACACTTTATGGCGCCTGGTAATGTAAGGCTCGTCTGGCAAAAAAAGAAAAACTGGTTCGGACGACGTTTCGGTCGTTATTCAAATGACGTTCATCAGGACAGATGAAGTACAGCTCATTACACGGCGATAAATAGTCAGGAGTGAAAAAGCAAAAAAGGGCGAAAAAACGTGGAGGCGGTCATAAAAAATTGACAACGCGCCCCAACAAGGAACGATACCGGGGTCTAACGCACAGCGCCCTGAGGTGCTAACATTACGTTTAATCAGGAGGCGTGTCGCGCAGACCGTTTATCAAATTACGATAAACAGGAGGAAAAAAGGTCTTCCTCTTCTCATTCAGGACAGATTCATGTGAATTTATATGCAAAGACTCGATAAACATTCTCTTATATCTATCATTCTCCCTGTCCAGAATTATTGTATTTTTGAAATTAAATTGTTTCAAAGTTAGCATTTTATGAAAACGAATATATTTAAAGACTGGAATTGAACAAATCCAACAGAATGGAAACTAACATAATGCCAGTGCTCGGTATAACAAGTTAGACAAACGAATTTTACTAAGAGATCAAATTTATAAGCGTCACTAATGATTAATGACATGTTTATCACCTCACCTTGGTTTGAGGCACCAGCACAGTCCCACTACAATAAGCGCCACAGCCACAAGAACAGTCGAAAAACGACCAGAGATAGTTGTCAGGAAACAACCAAAAGTTTAAACATCGCAGAAAATTATACCTGGACGGTTTGCTATCGTGTCGTAAGCAGATTTCGCGTTGAATACCGAAAGTCGACACCATCACAGCCGGAAAGTGACGCTGTGACTTGAGCAACATGAAAGCATGTCCCCCAAAAAATTAAACTTATTATGAAAATTTATTTTCAAATAGGTCACAACGCCTATCTGTTTTAAATATGTAAAGTTTTTCCACTTGTTTCTTTGTTGGATGTAACAGGTTTCGACAGTTACTAACCATGATACTGTAGTTTGTAAAAATATTTAAGTTTTCAATCTCAACCGACAGATTTTCATAAGGAACGTGAACACTCCGCAGCCATCCAACCACGCTGATCTCCATCTGAAAACAAAATTCTAAAAATCGCAAATTCTCTTCAATTTAAATTTAAATTAACATAAAACACACAATAGAAAGAACAAAAAGTGTGGTCTTTTGACCGAATACCTTTTTAAAAGTTTTAAAATATAAAAAAAATTACCTCAGCCTAGAGATTTTGATTCGCAATCAATTGATCCAGTTCAGTCCATCTAATAGCAACAATGGATAAGTTACACGGATATTTATCCACAGAAGCGATAAATGACGTGGCCGATCAAGATACAAAGGAAACAAAACAAAAACGTATCATATTGTCAAACTTGCAAAGCTCAGTAAAACCCGAGGAGAAATTCCAGAATTTATTGAAAAAAACTCCACTCGATTTGACGCTCGAATGCTTTCAACCATCTCCATAATGGAGCGCTCCCTTGCTGGCAGGATGTAACATTGGAAACAGAATAGTTTGCAGGAGATCCATCGCTCCAAAACCAACCACCAAGTTGGGAATTGTAACGAGCCCCGATCATAACATTGATGTCTTAAAATCAAAGGACGTTGTATGGAAAATGTTGATGCTTCTTATCATGGTGGAATAAATTCTGTTTTTGTACAAATATAGTTTTTGTTCCTGACATCAGGCATTTTTGCGGCAAACGCCAACCTGAAAGGTAAATGTCAATTATGCATTCATGTTAATGAGCTCTTCATTTTCCATGCTTTTGTAATCACCGTGACGATTTCCAGCTTATATACTTAAGCATTGAAAGGTTTGATTGCAGATTTAAACCTGTCAGCTTTCTTATTTAAAACAAGTGTCTTTAAAAACATTGTCAGTGTCCATAAGCACAACACAAAAGGAATTACAGAAAGGACTTCCATTAATACTTACGAATGGAAACGTATTTGTGTCGCGCGTCGATGACGCTTTCCACGATTCTATTTGTAAGCAAACGATATGCAGGTCCAAAACCAACGCCGTTCCTATGGGCGTAAAGTGATTTATTTTGGAAACAATGACGCATTCGTCACTTCCTGCAGTTTGAGACAAGGTTGATGATGGTCATCTATAGCGACAGTGTTCTTCGATAGTGTTTGTCTTCGTAAAACAACGACGAAAATTAATAACACAACATGGATTTACACGAGGTGAAGTCAAACTTACTCTACGCTACCTTAAAGTTATTGTAATGAAGGGAGTAATAACTGACGTATGTACAGCGTCACTGTAATGGGAATATCGTCACGTAGGCACGATTGAAAGTGATTGGAGAAAAGGTTAAATTACGAATACACTTCATAAATGTTTATTGGTAACTTCGACTATGCTTATTATGCATCACCTTTTGAATCTTAGTATGCAAATGCAATCAAAACAATGCACTGTGAATATCCCACAGCAATGCGTGGTATCGCGTAAGCCCACAGTAGGATGAGAATGTGCGTAATAGACAATGTATTTCCACGGGCAGTTTTTAGGTGTTTCAATACGTTACTATTCTGTGACATAGGTAAAGGAGGAAACTGTTTAACTTGAAAAGTTGTTCCAGAAGTTGTAACGGTTCAGGCGTACACACAAACGCGATGCCTGACTTGGTAAAAAAGTTTGCAGGTAAGGTAAAACTTCTAAGGAGTAAGAAAATGCTGCTTTTTTGGCAACTCTTGCCTGTATTACATACAAAAGCTAAACATAGTAAGGCAAGCTAAAGCAACATGACAAGGTTGCAGCATTAAGTTGCACAGAAGAAAACTTAATATAACGATTTCCTACTTTTATGTGCGTGTAGCACATTCATATGATAAGATCATTTGTTACAGCCGTGATGAAACCAGTGAATATATGTAGAACATTTGTAAACATTTACTAATAGCTTAATGTACATAGGTTAACACAACAATGTATTTTTGAAAATACTTCTGAATATTATTGCCCACAATGTTTAATCAGATAATATCGTCTCTTGTCATTCTCGAAAGTGTTTGGTTGTCAAATGCAACATCAGGTAAGCTCTGATAAAAACCATTAGCAAAAGAGATAAGAAGCTTTAAGATTCATCTATGTTTAGATTGCGACTTCACATTAACATCATTGAACGATGCCATATTAACTTTGTCTAATGATCTTGTTGATGCAAATACTGCACAAGAAAAGTGTTCGTTCCTTGGTGGAAATCTAGCCATTACCAAAGACCAGAATATAAATGCGACTTTAATTCAACTAATGACCAAACAATATACAAAAGGTGTGCACTCGGTAAAAATTGTGGATGATTAATAAAACAATTCAACAGTAAATATATTTTAGGTTTAATGCGACTTTGGATTTTCTATGATTTTGTGGGCGGGCATACATTTAGATTTCAAAACTATTCAAGTGACGTCAGCTATTGGAAAAGTGCAAAACAACTTGGTGTTCTCTGGTACATCGATTTCTTCACAAGGTAGCTTGTGAAGGCAGCCAGTATAATTTACAACGTTTGGCATATTTTGAACCTACTAGGAGGTTCATCACGAGAACTTTATCATTTAGAAGCCATGATAGAAATGAGGAAGAAATATTTTTCTGCGAGGCACTAAATGAGGATAGAAAAAAGTGGAGAGTGGGAGTTGGCAATAACTGTGAACAGCGCAAACCTAAATGGAATGGTACAAATATTGCTGTAGTTTGCACATAATCAAAACATTTTGTTAATTTTTTTTCTAAAGAAAATTGACTTATCAGCTTACCGAATAAGTTGTAACATAAGAAATATTTATTTCATTACCTTGAACAAACTTAACACCACGTTAACATTTTCTAATTACAGGATGGAATTTACAATTTTCCTTGTTTGCTTCGAAAACACTTAAACCGGGATACAAAGAAATATACATGTTCGAAACCAATATCTTATCTAGCATGCTACGCAATATTAACCATTCGTACGGAATCTTTAATAAGTATCGACAATTCACATTTACTCCAGGTTGAGATAAGCTTCGTTAAAATCTTGAACATTCAGGAAAAATAACAATCTTGTATTCTTCGTTTTCAGACATCAATGTTATGATCGGGGCTCGTTACAATTTCCAACTTGGTGGTTGGTTTTGGAGCGACGGATCTCCTGCAAACTATTCTGTTTCCAATGTTACATCCTGTCAGCAGGGAGTGCTCCATTATGGAGATGGTTGGGAGAAATCGAGTGTTGATTGTGTTGGGCAACCAGCTTACTACGCCTGTCAATTTAAATGTTAGTATGTAACAATGTGTGTCAAAAATGATCTAAATTTTGTGCCTAAAAAGATTTTATTATGTAGCAAAGTGATGTATCATCCACAATTAGGTAACTAAACATAAAATAACGCAGTAATGTTTCATGCAATGGCATGATTGGCAGGATCGCCCCACTGCGCATCTCCTCACTTGTAGATCACAGCTAACGTATCGCGATCAGTTTACAGTCTTCGCAGGCTAAAATTTTTTAGATCTCGCTCCGGCTTGTCGAGAAAAACTGGCTGACTCAGCTAAGCTGTAATGCCTGGGCTTCGATGCTGGTTAGTTCATCGTCGTGAGATCCAACTTTACGAGGAGCTTGATTTCTCAGATCTCGCACCGACTCTTGTTGCTTTGTCAAACGTTTTTTTGTTAAAGGTGTTATTTTGTTGCAAAAAAACAAGTTTTTCTGAGCTAAATAACGCTTTCGTAACAAATGTGAAATATTGGTTATTATATTGTTTGGTAAAAGCACATCTTCCCATTTTAACTGAGCATTTAACAATTTTAAAATCCAACGTATGTAACGTGTAATACTTTGCAGTTGTTGCATCAGTGACGAAAGTTGCAGGCAATTCCCCTCTTGTTGTTATTAGCTGGAATGGATTGACATCGCTTGTCAGGAATCATAACCTTTCTTCTAAGGTAACGTAACTTTACCAGACATGATTCTCCTGTAATTTACATTGCCGAGACTTGTTACATTTTAGGTAGAAATAACTGTATTGGAATTAATGCATTCTGTTTACGTGTCTTACGAAAACGCATCAATTCAATTAACAAACCTGAACTACTCAACAAACTACACTTTTCGGGTTGGTATTTAATGGCATGTAGTATTACCGTGTCTAATAAGAGACAAACGAAAGCAAATTCTCTCCCTTTATTGTCAATAGGTGTCAGCGTTGATTTCTGGCTGCGTGCAAAAAAACGTCACGACATTCGTGTCGGTAACAACATCGGGCATTCCCCCAACGACTCACTTCAACCAGAGCAGTAAAATAACGATTAAATATACAAGCATTTGTTAATGAGGAATTAATATTTATTGCAGTAGCAACATCAACCGGATTTTCCGAGTCCAACAGTAACAATGTCGAAAACTATAATCCCAGTTTACTAATTGGAGTGATTTCGGCTCTGCTTGCTCTCGCAGCCATCCTAGTGTTTGGTTTATTGTTCTATAAACGAAGGTGAATGCAACTGATTACACATTTTACCTACGATGTAAATGTATTTAGAATTGCATGGCATGTTTCATTTCCTTCGTTGTGCGATGTGTACGTCCTATTACCTAATTAGAAGTTTTGCTACATCAAATAACGCCACGTTGGTTGTTTGGTTTGTTTAGTTTTAACAAAAACATGTATCCACGCACTTGTGAACGTTTTGACGAATTAAAATACAAACAGGTACGACATGTCCAAACTAACCTTTTTGGAACGATCAAAAAATCCATTAGGCGATCCAGGAAAATCTGACCTTGCCAATGTATCACATCAGCGAGTAACGGGAGAGGAAGGCTACCTTTCATCAAACAGTTAATAGCGAAGTTTGTTTTTTAATTACCGTTAAACTATGTGAATGTAAAATGCACTTGACAGAGCATCAAACAACTGACCAGATTACGTATGACAACGTCCCACCTTCCTCTCATCAACCAAATCACGCGTACGAAAGTATGAAGTGACGTAACAGCTTTCTTTACGGGATGGATTTAAATTTTTCGAACATCAGTCAAGGATATGGTGATAAATTCTAAACAACCATTTTAGATTTTAAATATTTTCCAATACGTTTAATATTTGTAATGTTTTCCATTCTGCGCAGTTTTGAGCAGAATTTCTTCAATGTCATTTTGTTTGTAATTAAAAAATTTGATTTCAACCTTCATATATCCAAGATGATCATTTTCTGGCTGTACAATAAAAAACATTGACTGTTAGTTGTGTTTGACTCGAGGTGTTTATTCGGACTGGGAGCAGAACTAGGATGAGTCAATGTAATTTCTAGGCCTAATTTAGTCCCAGTACACGACTCAACGCCAAGTCCGGCGACAGCAAAATATCATCGTTTGGAAATAACATTTTATTGGCACAAAGCTTTGTTTTTCGTGTTTGTTTAAATTCTGCTTCCAGTCGCATTAAAGTATTATAGTTCTGCTCATGGCGTTGTGATTTTTTTAAAATGTTATGTCGGACTTAAATACAACCAGACACGACATGTCCAAACCAATTAATTTTCAACAAACAATAAATCAATCTGGCTCTTTAGAAAAATCTTTCCATAACAATATATCACACAACCCAGCATCAAAAGTGGAAGGCCAGCTTTCGCCAAACGGTAGGTAGATTTTTATTTTAATAGCTGTAACTGTGTAATCATATACAATACTTGACAGAACATCAAACAACTGGCCAGATTACGTATGACAACGTCCAACCTTCCTCTTGCCATCAAAATCACGTGAATGAAAGTATGAAGTGACGTAACAGCTTTCTTCAAAGGATGGATTTTTGTGACCAATTTTAGTTTACGTCCAAACATGAATTCAGGATATAAGAACATTGGTCACAAAAACGGTCAGATTAGGTCATTATCGTTCTCTTTATCCCATTGAAATAAGGCATTACATAGGTATGCGCATTTGTTCAATGCGTCTCGTTTCAAAGTGCAAAGAAACGATTACTTTTTTTCTCACGCGATTCGATCTCGTTTCCAATGTGATATTAAATTGTTTTTTTTTTTTAAATTGTTTTGTTTTTTACGGTGTGCCAACTGTTTACTGACCGCTAGTCTTTGGACAACCCTTCATTTCACTAAAAATAAATCGCTTCGTCTCTCTTCAGTTAATATAAGATGTATGATTTATCGTGTAACTCATTCTGTTCTAGTCTACTTCGTTTTCAATAAGCTTTGCGTTTTGACTCTGTATACTCATGTGCGTTGGAAGTGTATATATCATCATCTGACTAATCTTGATATAATAAATAGTGGCGTAGTTTTTGCATCAGGTAGGAAACATAACAAATGTACTGGTCGAAAAGGAACTGTTCGTCAATTTCTAAGTATCACTAAGACCCAACTTTAGGTTGTCACCCGACACACAGGTGGCAACAGTTTGGAAATCTTCTCCAATGTGTTTTACTTTTTCGTTTGTAAAGTTTTTTTCCATTCTGTGCAGTTTGACGTAGAATTTCTTCAATGTCCTTGTGTTAAGCATAAAGTAAATTGAAACCTCATGTACCCAAGATGATTATTTACGTGCGGTTTAATATAATGTCTTCACTGTCAGGTGTGTTTGGCTCGTGGTGTTTATTCGGACAGGAAACAAAGAAAACATGTGTCTGTGTTTTTAAAGCTTTACTGTAAGATTTCCATGTTTCGAAATCTATGATAACAATTCCTTTCCTTTCAAATTATTAACATGCAGTGCATAGTGTTGTGATTTGATGTAGCAACCTACGTAAAACGAGTGTTCATCCCAAAGCGTGGGTGAAAAAATATTCATGTGAGTCGATGCAGCAAATCACAACGCAATGCTTAAGTTGTAATGTTTAGCAACCCTTGTGAAATAAACCTACTACACATTTTTACACCAAACCTTCGCTCCGTTTCGTTGTTTTATATTCTAAATTAGTCTTGTCCAGACATTGAACGTTATATATTTTGTTGGATGTAACTTGTATACCGAGGTGGTCTGTACATACAAACCTATCGTTGTTATCAAAACCCAGCGCCATTTCAGAAATTGTTGATACAGTCAGTTGCTGGTAGGCCTATATTATTTTTGCGCAGGCGTAAACGGAACTGCGATTTCCCGACCAGTAAGCACAACTAAAGAAACATTTAGATAAGAAAGTCTTGCATGGAGCTAGTAGCTAAGCAGTAGGGAAAAAACTTTGAAACACTCGTGTTAGTTTTAAAATATCAGTCAACATTAGTTACTCATAACAAAGGCAAAAAATGCTCTCAGTTTGGATATATAAAACTTTAAATGAAAAATTTAGATGATTTGAGGTACATATAGATGTCATTGTATCAAATCCATAATTTTACTGTCAGAAATAGTTGTTTTCACACCTCTAATACAGTACGAAGTACAAATTCGTGTTATACGATATTTTTCATAAATGCTAGTAAAAACGAATGCAAGTTTTATGTCAAATAAGTAAATTATGAAATACCAAATGTAGATGAAATTGTTTCCAATACGCAATGTTCACTAAGTTTGTGTCAGTTCTGCTCATTGTACAAAATGTGGAAGTGTCAATGGCAACAAACGGTAAGCCTTTAAAGACATTAAATGTTAATCAAAAGGACCAACAAGACATTGCGTTTACCGGTGTTTAGATTGCGGCCTCATATCAAAATCATTCAATGACACCATATTAACTTTGTCCGATGATCTTGTTGATGCGAACACTGCACAAGAGAAATGTTCGTTGCTTGGTGGAAATCTAACCATGACCTATGACCTATATATCATCGAGTTATTAATTCAATTAATGAACAAACAATATACCAAAGGTGTACGAATTTTGTACCTCATAAACAAACAACTTGTCAATAAAGACATTTCAGGTTCAACACGACTTTGGATATTCTATGATTTTGTGGGCGGGGAGACATTCAGATTTCAAAACTCTTCAACTTCAACTAACGTCAGTTACTGGAAAAGTGCAAAACAACTTGGTGTACTTTGGTACATAGATTTCTTCACAAGGTAATGCAAAGGCAGCTAGTATTATATGACAACGTTTGGCCAAATCTGAACCTACCTGAAGGTTCCTGATAACCGATTTCGGGAATTATTCCCCATTCCCAACCCATAGTTGTAACGATTTCCATCCTTATGGGAAAATATGTTTTCTGGGTTAATATCTTCCATGTGAGACAAATATATTTCGCTATGAAGCATTTTCAGTGTCTGTAAAAACAACGTAAAAAATAAAGCACAAACACTAAAAGCTCATCGCTGTCTTAAGAACTGCGATAACTTTGTCATTTAGAAGCCATGATGGAAATGAGGAAGAAATATTTTTCTGCGACGCACCTAAGGGGGACAGAAGAAAATGGAGAGTGGTAGTTGGCATTAACTGTGACGGGCATGGTACACATTTTGCTGTAGTTTGCACATAATCCGAACATTTGTTAAATCTTTTTCTAAAGAAAATTGACTTACCAGTTAGCCGTATTAAGTTGTAACACAAGAAACATTTATTTCATTACCTTGAACAAACTTAACACCACGTTAACATTTTCTGATTACAGGATGGCATTTACAATTTTCCTTGTTTGCTTCAAAAACACTTCAACCGGGATACAAAGAAATATACGTATACGAAAACAACATCTATTCTACAATGCTACGAAATGTTAACCATCCCTACGGCACCTTCAATCAGTCTCGACAATCCACATTTACTCTAGGTTGAGATAAGCTTCGTTAAAGTCGTAACCATTCATTAGAAATAACAATCTTGTTATCTTCGTTTTCAGACATCAATGTTATGATCGGTGCTCGTTACAATTTCCAACTTGGTGGTTGGTTTTGGATCGATGGATCTCCTGCAAACTATTCTGTTTCCAACGCTACATCCTGCCAACAGGGGGCGCTCCATTATGGAGATGGTTGGGAGAAATCGAGTGTTGATTGTGTTGGACAACCAGCTTACTACGCCTGCCAATTTAAACGTATGTATCACGGTAATGCTACTATGTAAAAAGCAAGTAATGTTAGTGACATTTGAAAATATTTTTTTTGAGTTGTTCCAGTTTGTCTCAAATTTTGGCGTAGTTTTACGTCTATGTATCTACAGTTTATATTGTTTTAATTCATTGCACGTGTGCTTTCAGTTATTGCTAAAGTGAAAAATATCCATGCAACTCATCCATTGTTGCTATAAGATGGACTGGACTGGATCAATTTATTGAGAATCAAAATCTTTCGGCTCAGGTAAATTGGTTCGTGACAGTTAAGTAACCGGCATAACGGGTTTTGATAAAGTGTGAATGTTGGTGGATCATCAGTTGATGTAATTGCAAGAGAGTGATTTATTTTAATGATTTTATTCAACCAAACACACTCTGCATTCGGATTTTCTTTTTCGTCTCTTTTTCCAGGTTGAAGTCAGCTTGGTCGAACCGAAACAGACGTTTCTCCTGCCTTATGCGAATCTATCGGTTCAGACTGAAAACTTGAACATATCAACGAACTACGGGATTAAAGTTAGTATTTTGTTTTTTATATTCTGTTTATTGTAAATAAAGAAAAATAATATAGTAAAACTGAAAGATTTATGCTGCAGAATCCCAAACATATTAATAAAGCTTTGAAAGTATCAACAAAGTCATTAAACGATGTCATTAACAGGTATCAGCGTTTCTTTCTGGTTGCGTAAATGCTAATGTTTCTACATCTCTGGCGGTGTCGACTTTAGGCAATCCCCCAGAAAGCTGCTTTCAGAACGGTAACCAAATGCTTATGTGATTTAATGCGTTGATTGATGGTTAACTGTACCCGACAGGAAGTAACAACGCTACTGGCAGCAACAGCAACACGATCCTGATACTTTGTGTTATTTTGGTGATTATTGCGGTTTTGGCAGCTATTTGTATCGGATTATGGTACAAACGAAGGTAAAGTTATGAACACTTGTAAATGAAACTTGTAATAGTTACGCATCGTAAGCATTTGCAGTATTGGTGCTTTGCACGTAATTATTTGATGCGTTTTAATCATCATTGTTCGTTTCCGCATAAAGGGCTTTAAATATTTTGGAAACCCCGATGAAAGCTACTATTATGTTTGCAGAAAATCAAACCAGAGCGAACCTCAAGCAAACGAATTGACACCTTCTCCCACAGCATTTGCTGGGAATAAAGGTAATGTTGATCGTTAACGGATTATATTGAGTTGATATAAACGGCCCTGTCCATTTCAGAAATACATTTTATCTTATTGGTATTATAAATATGACTAATGGTGCAGCTATTAACAAAATCGCAAATATTGCAGGCACACAAACATTACATAAAAGCAAAAATAGTTAACATACGATTTAAATACTTACTTGCGGCTTAGATGCAGTTCAGCCAAATGGAGTTTATCAAAGTTTGTCGGTTGACGCAGACACGTCAAAAAACAACAATCATAAAGAGCTATTCAAAGTTTACGAGACCAACATTGCAGCGGATTTTCATTTGTTTAACGAAGAGTTTAGGGTGGGTTATAGTTTTCAAAAACTGTTGTTTAAGCGATAGAACAATTGGAAAATATACAAAGGAGAACCCAACGTCTTCATCAAACGATATGCCTAGATAATCTTGGAACTTTAATTTCCTAAAGGTTACGTTACTTCATACAGCCTTCTCTATTCGCACAGGAAACAGTATAATGCGTGGGTTTCACTGATTCGGCCTTTCACTGGCTTCATTCCACAGCTGTACAGTTTAAGAATGGGATAAGTTTGTTTGGACAGTAGCTGGATGCCTAAGGCAGTTCATTCTACGTGGGTTGATGCAAAATCAACACACGTTCTTTCGTGCAGGTTCTTCACAAACAAAGCAAAGAGAGTCAACAACCCTATGGGGTTTCACAACTTCCAGAGAACGCCACGCGAAACCGATACAAGAATATTTACCCGTGTAAGACATAAATGACTCAAAACAGCAAATTTCCAGTTTGCAAAAAAAAAAATTTTGACAGACGACCATGCCCGAGTAATACTGATGGAAAAGGAAGACAACGATTACATAAACGCGGCTTATATGCCGGGTTACAGCAACGAGAAAAAGTTCATCGCTACCCAAGGCCCTAAGCAGGAAACAATCAATGATTTCTGGCTGATGGTTTGGCAAGAAAACTCAACAATAATTGTGATGCTCACTGGTCTGATAGAAAAGGGAAAGGTTGGTCATTTCGCCAGAATTGCGTTGAACTAGATATGCAGAGAAATCTAAATATACGCATAAAAGTGCACTGCGTGGAATAGGGAATTGCTAATCGGGGAAATTGCCAGCAGAATATTTGTAAGTTGCCATTAGTACAACGAAACAACAAATTCTTGCCACAAACACCTACAAAAAATAAGTGTAATAAGATATTGGTTTTGCCGGGCATTTGTGCACATAAACTAGTTCGTCGACACTAAAATCGACCTACAAATCATATCCATCTCATGCCATGCATAGATGTGTAGTAATATATGAAGCGCTCGGTCTGGGCGTGGGCACGGGTTGCAAAACAACGACAGTATCACATGTTGTTCCACCAACTGGGTATCGACGTCATAATAACAGCACATCACTGTATGTTGACTGGGAAACCGGGACAAACCATTAAACCACGACTTCGGAAACAACTTAAACACGAAAAATGTAAAACCAGATCTATGATGATGAAAATACATTCCACAACACCTTATTTATCAACATAAGAAACCTAATTGTCAACAATATCACTCTAGACCGACTGAGTTTGCCCGACAAACAAACGAATATGCAAGAAAGTAAGAAAAGGAAAACAAACAAATATCAAAAATCTCCAATACTAACAAACGATCCATATACTAATTCGGTTTGTCCTGATGATTCCTTTCCTTAACCTACTATAAATACGTGTTTACAGGCAAAGTGCGAACAATATTGGCCAAGTGTGGGATCACATCTGGAAGTAACGGCTGATTATGGAATTCAAACAGACCAAGAAGTTCTCTTAGGTGGAATATACATGCGAAAATTTGTTTTATGCCAAGGAGAGGTACGGCACATGTGGATTCATTGTGGGTTTCAGATACATATGGGCTTGTTTCAGGAAAAACGTATGGTTACCCAACTCCAATACACAACCTGGCCAGACCATGGAGTTCCTGTCACAACAACAAACATGATCTACCTACGTAAGATGGTGGAAGATTTACACAAGATTTCAGCTCCTATAATTGTTCACTGCAGGTACAGAAAACAGAGGATAAGAATTATCAGTTTTTATCATGACCAGCAAGCGAACTGAAAGTCTATTAAATATACTGCACAAAAATAAAATAGGTTTTTTCATTTACCTGTTTGTGTTGTGGATTTTGGCTTTCACACAAAATTTGGGTAAAGTAATGTTGCAACGAACGTGACTCAATCGTCACGTGTTTTGTTTAAGTGCTGGTGTTGGTCGGTCTGGAACTTATATTGCCATGGATATTTTGTTCGATGAGTTGGACGACAAAGGAACTGTCGACGTCCCGCAGACTGTACTAAGGATGAGGGCAAACAGAACAGACATGATCCAAAACTTGGTAAATAACCAATGTGTGATTAAACTTGAGGTGTGATAAATATTTTGCTTTTGATCTGCAGAAACAATACATATTCCTGTATAAGTTGTTAGTGGAACGAGAGGGTCTACAGATGGAAACAGACAGAGATGCAATTGAACTTCAGTCAATGAGTTCTGATGAAATGTAAGAACCCTACAAAAAATGTTCAACAATTAACGTCGTTAACTCATTGTACTTTTAGTGCATGCAACTTTCAAGGTAGATTAATCGTATTTAAAGAGCCTTTTTGTTCTTTTTCAGAACAAGAATTCAAGAATCTGAGTACAAAATCTTGTCCGACTGGCGATACGGAAAGGAGTGGCTTGAAGGAAACCTGAAGTTAACCACTTGTATGATTACGTTTATTTCATGCCTCTGTTCTTCTAGAATTGACTACCATTATTCTTACACAAATATAGATAAAAACACTGCCCTCGGAATTTGGGATAAAGATATTGAAGGACTAAGGAGTTTCAATGCATCGTTCATACATGTAATAATATAAGTTGTTGTTTTTGACAAATATTGGCGATAAATATAAAAAATACAAATATGCATGGTCTACTTGCCAGGAAATGGACGCTTCTGAGTGTTTCATTGCTGCCCAAACCCCACCAAATGACCAGATGGAGTATTTTTGGAAAATGGCTGTACAAAATGGCACGCGTATGTTTGTGGATTTGAACATGGCAGTGAAGGTACAACCGTTGCAAAACAAATAACATTTGGGGATTAAATGACATATTTTGTACTTTTTCTAGGTTTCTCAAGATAAACCTTTACGATATGGCGACGTTACTCTTACTGTGGAAGAACTTTCGGAAAGTCACTCATATAAATTAGCCACAATTGTGATTACATCTTCATCAAAATCTTTCGTAAGTTTGACAAAAACAAACTAAAAGGTAGATTGTATTTAATGATGAAGAAAGTTTTGTAAAATGCGTTTGCAAAATGCCACTTTTTTAATGTTTAAAAGTCATGTCAAAATTTTAAGTGAATATCATTGTAAAATATAGTTTAAAACACCTAAAGGTTTTTACCACTTGCGTTCAGACTGACACTCTGATGACATTCGTACAAGTAAAGGGATGGAGTGAAGTTAAGAAACCTCTAAAGGAAGTGGAGTTTGTTGAAGTGATTGAAGCCATGCAAGGGATGAAGAGAGATAGGAACTGTCGTTGTGTGTTGGTCATGTGCAGGTAAACAAATACCTAAATATTTACGAATATATCAATAAAACCTTAAGCCTAAAAGAAATAAGAAAAGCCTGTAACCATTAACGTAGCCATGTAGAAAGAGCCATTTCCCCTTCCAAAGTTTTAGAAAAACATTCGAACCTCGCCAAAACGTCACGCTGACTGCGATACTAGCCATAACGCATAACTTCTTTGTCTCTTTAAATTTGCGGTGTAGTCATATCAGTATTTTATGTTTTCGTATAGAAATTTGATGGTACTGCACAAAGTTTTTCAGAGTACAGTAAACAAAGCTTTACACACTATTACATTTGATATTGATGCAGCAATGGCAGAACGAGGACTGGTACTTTTATTGCTCTGACAAGAATACTTGAACGTCTGAAGACTCAGCAAAGGGTGGACGTTTTCCGAACTGTGAAAGATTTACGAGACATGAGACCAAACATGCTGGATGACGAAGTAATTACGTTTTAACTACTTCCTCATATACCGCTGTTAAACTTTATTGCATGACTTTTATTTTAAGGTGCTCTACAAGTATTGCTACTCCGTGGTTTTGAAATACTTGGATGATTTCAGCACATACTCCAACTGCAAATGACGAACTTTTAGTTGTCAAAACATTGATATCTTTTGCATTATTACTAATCAATCATTTCCGATGTAATGTTCTGTTTTTTTATTTATATAATGTGATTATACGCAATTTTGATTTGTTTTGTTCACACGGTAATTTATAATGTGCTCTTTTAACTGTTGTTTTGCATATCTTCATGTAAAATTATGTAGAAACTGTAGTTCTTTATTCCGCTTTCCTTTAAGATGTATCAGAAAATTAAATGTCCTGAAACCAAACAAATCTTTTGAAAAAAAGGGATGTCCAAATGATTTTTGGCGTTAAATCTACTTCTACTTAAAAAATACCGAGGTCCTTAAACTTATCTTCATCTTGGGTATCAACTTATAATTACAGTCGTTCAAAACTTATTAATTCAGAGTTAGATCATAATTTGAGCAGGAAACTGGGAAAGTGGTTCATTCAAACATTTTCCCGGGACTTTCTCCTTTACCTCTCATCCTGTAAATCTCTGCTAGTAACCATAGAAACGTTGGAGTGTCTATATGGATTAATGAAAATATATTCTCAGTTTTACAAATAGTGTGTTTTAGTATTCCTTGTGTAGTTAACTATTTGCACAACACGTGTGTATGCTCCCACAGTCCAGTCGATCTCACAGCCAAGCACTTTCGACTGTGAAGATTCTACGTAAATGCAGGTATAACAGTTTGCAACCACAGTCATACAACAATGAAGAAAAATACAAGTATGTAAGTAAGCACTTCAAAGCTATGTGCTGTCATACAGCCTTGTGAGAAACAGCATGCAGTAGCCAAAAACAAGACATACTCAAATAGTTTGTAGCAGTTAAAAAATTTTGTTCGTGTTTTACTTTCGCAGATGACCGTCTGTAACCTTGTCGCTGACTGTTAAATTGACGAATGAGTCACACCAGCCCAATGCATGGCATAATGCATGCAGAAACAGGGGTTTGTCATTTGCATAACTTTTGCTTACAAATACAATCGTGGAAAGCGTCATTAAAGCGCGACTCAAATACATCTCCATTCGGAAGCTATTTGTTTTTTGGTCAGGTCAGTTTTTAGGTTTGGTCTCAAACACTACGCTAAAGGTAATCCTAAATTTCTGAGATGATACATAAAAAGGTTGTGTGTTTTCTGTTAGTTTTGGGATCTGCATGGATTGTAAAGGTAAAATCAGGTAAGGCGACCATAGGCATGACATTTGAGAAGAGCGATCAACGTAAAAACATTGACAATATTTCAGAGTGTGGTTTTACCGCAACATCGTTGAATGAAACCGTATTAACTTTGTCCGATGATCTTGTTGATGCGAACAATGCACAAGAGAAATGTTCGTTACTTGGCGGAAATCTTGCCATGACTAATGACCAGAATATTAACGAGTCATTAATTCGATTAATGACTAACAAATATACATCAGGTATGCTGTGAGAGTCTATTAATTGGAAGTTAAGAGTTAATACATTCGTACAAACTAACAATGAAAATGTATAAGGTTTAACACGAGTTTGGACTTTCTACGATTTCGTTGATGGCGTAAGGTTTAGATTTCAAAAAACTCCGAAAGAGGTCAGTTACTGGAAAAGTGCGAAACAACTTGGAGTTCTTTGGTACCTCGATTTGTCTGCAAGGTAAAAGTCAAAACGATAATACAGAAAGCATGTGATAAAAACGCTTTATTGTGGACATGATCAATCCACAAAATATACCTAATTCTTTAAATTTTATTCTTCAGCAAAACAGCAGTAAGTACAACTGAAGTTTTTTTCTGCGTAGCACCTTATTGGCCCAGAAAAAAATGGAAAGTTCGGGTTGGCATAAATTGCGAAGAATACATTCCTGAGTGGAATGGTAAGCTAACTGAATAAACTTTTATTCACTTAAAATAGCGTTGTAATATGTGTGATGTTGTCAACATACGTTTTATAATGATAAGACGGTACAAAGCTATTTTTCATACTGTTTCAGGATGGCGATGGAGGTTTTCTTTGTTTGCACCAAACAAACCTAATATAGGGTTCAGGAAAGTTTATGTATACGGCAGTAAAAGCAAAGGTTATAATATGATAAGGAACGTAAACAGTTCATACAGAACGTTCGATCATTTTCACGAATCCACATTTATACCTGGTAATGTTCAATTGTTTAAAAAAATCAAAATAAGCGATTCGACGTCACGTTGTGTTTTTCCTGTTGCAAGATATCAATGTAATGATCGGGGCTCGTTACAATTCTCAACTTGGTGGTTGGTTTTGGAGCGACGGATCTCCTGCAAACTATTCTGTTTCCAACCTTACATCCTGCCAGCAGGGGGCGCTCCATTATGGAGATGGTTGGGAGAAATCGAGCGTCGATTGTGTTGGACAACCAGCTTACTACGCCTGTCAGATCAAATGTAAGATTGTTGAAATACCTCACAAACGTGAAGGACTGTACAATTGAATTGCACATTTCGCAGTTGTTGCCTCAGTTTCGAATTTTTCCAGCAATTCCTCCGGTGTTATTATCAGCTGGAATGGATTGGGATCCTTCATTACCAGTTTTAACCTTTCTGCTGAGGTAACTCTTATTTGCACTTTTATATTTTCCAGAAATGATTTCCAAAGCTAAGGCTTATATCATTTTAGGTAGAAATCACTGTATTGGAGTTGATGAATTCTGTTTACATTCCGTACGAAAACGCTTCAGCTCAATTAACAAACCTGGACCACTTTAGCAACTACACTTTCCGGGTTAGTAGCCTGCAGTGCATAAATGCAAAAGCGAAAATGACCTTTTACTGAAAAAGGATTTATCATAACTGTGCGATCTCTATAGGTGTCCGCGCTAATTTCCGGTTGCGTTCAAGAAAATGTCACCACATTTCTGACGGTTACATCTTCGGGTATTCCCCCAAGACGTTGTTTTGCGCAGGGTAATTGTTGAGTTTTTCTAGCTGAACTTTTGTTGAGTGAATAAACTTTTTCTTTTTCAGGCATATCTTTCTCCGGCATTGCCAATTGCAACAAAAAAATAACTGTCATTATTCTAATTGGAGTGATTCCAGGTTTTTTTCTGGTGCTTACAGCTGCCCTTGTGTGTGTTGTATTCTATAAGCGAAGGTACGCTATGCTACACAAACCATTCCTCCAGCAGAGCGTTGTTTAAGCATAGACACATAGATGCTTATTTTGAATGTTTACGAGTGGCAATAAAGCACCCTTTGCCTGTGTGATGTCATAACGTGATATATATACAACCAGGTGCCACAACTCCAAATCAGCGGCTTCTGACCAATCAACACAGCCTGGTGAATTGGACGATCCACAGAATAATTCTACCAATCATTCACATCGCTCAATCACGAACGAGAGAGGACACGAAGCACCAATCAGTCAGTAGAATATACACCTCTGTTACCTCATCCACACTACACTGTAGTTACTAGTTAGTAGCACATTACATGATTCCCAATCAGGGTACCGTGTCGCTCTGAGGTTATATTTTAACCTTCAGGGGTGCCGTGGGATTTTTCTTTATTTTCACAATGGTAATTTTTCACCATACGGTTTATCGGTTGTGTAATTCTATATCACGATACCATTGTTCAGTGTTAACAATGATATTAGCCTCCATCAACAATCAGACATGGAGGCTTATTGCTTCATAAGTGGCGGTAGTCCATTGGTGTGACGCCATTGAGTGCCGCAATATCTTCATAAATTCCATAGGGGTGCTGTTAGCAAATAAAAGTTTCGAATCAATGTAGCATATACACCTTGATATTTGTACCTTATACTATGCTTTATATTTGAGTTGGCGTAAAAGTGCGGATATTTTGCTTGGCAGAAATTCAAACGATACCAGAACATCTACCAGAGGGCTTGGTTACTTATACCAATGTTTCACCTTCGCCCGATGAAACAAACAACGTTTACGAAAGTGTGCAGTGACGTCATTACTTTTCCTCATTTGTTTTTATATCATTTATGGTTGCCAAAGATAGCTTATCTTTAAGTGGATTAAAAGACAATGTGGGCATATTTTTTTTTTTTTTTTTTTTTATTTGAGGCACCAATAGTCCCCACGAATATCGGACGATATCGAAAAAATACAACTGTAACAAAAAAGTTTCAGGTACGTGATAAAGAAATGTCGAGCATTAACAATAACAGGCGATAGAGACAACAAGTACAGGTGTGTAATAAAGAAATATCGTTAACGAACGTTAACAAAAAATAAACAACAACACAACGAGTGCATGTACGTAGTAAAGAAAAGTCTAACATTAACAGGAGATAGCAATAACACAACAATATACAAGAAACAAGAAAGAAAAAGGGGTATCGATCATTAAGGAAATTCGCAATGACACAACAAATACGGGTACACAAAAAAAAAATTGACGGGTACTGACACAATGTGGTCAAATGGCTCTTACAATAAGGTCCGCAAGTGGGCGCTGAGGCGAGATTTTGTCCATTTTGCCGGGAGAGTAGTTTTCATGTAGTTACAATTTACAATATATACAATATACAATACAAAAGGACTGGGAGGTGTAATTTTGGGGTGTCATCCGGGAGAGGGCGGTAGAGCACGGTTTTTGCGATTCATTGGTTGGGTATGGCGTTAACAACATCAGCCAAGACTTCCTCGAGAAAAGGGTTGCCCCTGTTCCGTTGGATAGCTAGCTTAAAGTGTACAGAGGTTTTGAAGGATGATACCAAATGCCGGGAAATGTCGTTAATGGGTCGTATGTCGTGTTTAATTTTGTTCCGTGTTTTCCAAATAGTGTGTGTAAGTGAGGTGTTAAGGAATGCTGCTAATGTTTTTGTGTATGGTGTTGTGTTATGAAGTTGTGGAAAGACGATGTGTAAAGGTGTATCAAATAGAGAAGAGTTTGAGTTAGTTAAAGTTCGGAAAATATTTTTAATTTGGGTGAGAAGAGGTTGAATGGAGCGACAGTTGTGAAAAAGGTGAGAGAAAGTTTCTAATGAGGAATTACAAAGGTAGCAGTGGGGTTCTTGATCCAGGGCAAGATAGGTTCGTTGGCATTTTAGCGGAAGAATTTTAAGGGTAAGGCGATAATTAAAAGTTTTAAGGTAGTTGGGGAAGATAGGGTGGTGGATTTGGGACCAGTCGTTGAAATGATGGGGTGTGGTGGATTCGTCCACGATACGGTGATAGAGGGGCTTTAGTTTATGGGTCATGAGTTCAGTTTCGGTAAGGTTTAAAGATTTGAGGAGGTTTAGACTATATAGATAGTGGGGAGAAGGTGTTGTTGCGTGTGGTAGGTAATTTCTAGTACGAAGGTTGAAAAGTTTGCTGAGGGGGAGTCCAAGATTATATTCTATGAAGGAAAGTTGCGGAGTAGTTGGAGAATCCAAAAGGCGGTGATTGTAATATTGTTTGATAGAATAGAGAAGTGATAGGTCAGCGTAGAGGGAAATGTTTGCCGCGCCGTAACCACCATGGTTACGACGGGCTGCCAGGATGTTAATTGACAAGGTTGGATTATTTGGGCCGACGACGAACTTTACCACAATGCCGTCGATCCGTTCTCGTTGCTGGGGTGGTAAGGGGTAAGTTTTAGCAAGGTATGAAATTTGGGGTAAAAGTATAGTTTTTGAGAGGATGCATTTAGAGTCAAAAGTAAGAAAAGGGTTGCTCATAGATCTGGCGCGGGATTGTAAAGAGGTGATTGCTTTGTGCCATGTCGCGGTGATGTCTGATGGTGCGCCTATTGGGGTATTTAACGGGCTTATCGATTTAGGGTTCCACTTTATATTACACAAGATTGGGTCGTCAAGGGGAGGTCGAAGGATGGCAATCGCTTCGGTTTTGGTGGGGATGAGTTTTAAACCAGAAAATTTAGCAAAATTGTCAATGAGACCGAGGGCTTTGGTGAGGGAGTGCCGATGAGCCACCACTAGGGTGACGTCATCGGCGTAAGCGATTGCCTTGGGTGTGTTGCGGCATGGCACCGGGGTTGAAGTGATAGCAGGGTTGTTTTGAAGGGCAACGAGAAGCGAATCTAGGGCAATCAGGAAGAGGTTCAGACTAAGGGGGTCACCTTGTCTGATACCTCTCCTGATCGGAAAGTCCGTTGTGGCAAAGCCGTTTACGAAGGCCCGGGAGTTGGCGCTAGAGTGAAGGGCAGAAAGGTAATTAGTAAAGCAAGTGGGAAAGCGTTTAAGTTTAACTGAAGAAGTAACCAGGAGAATGAAACAGAATCGAAGGCTTTTTGAAAATCTAGGGAAATGAAGAAAGTGTCCGAATTGATGGAGGATGCGTGGTGGTGAAGATCGCGTAAGAGTGAAGTTGCGTCGGATGTGGATGAGCCGGGGGTAGCGAATTGGTTTGAAGAAAGAATTTTGGGAATAAAGGGTTTGAGTCTTAGGTTCAAAAGTTTGTGGAGAATTTTAAGATCAGTATTTAACAGAGAAATGGGTCTATAATTATTAAGGAGAGTGGGGTCATTTTTCTTGAAGATTAGTGTAAGATGGCCAAGGTTGAATTCTGTTGGGGTGTAGGAATTGAAATATGCGTAGTTGAGAGCTTGGGTGAGGTCGGCCTCGATGAGGTCCCAGTAAAGCGAGTAAAACTCGCTGCTGAGACCGTCGGGGCCGGGGGTTTTGCCTGAAGCAAAAAGGGAAAGTGTTTTTCTTACTTCGTGCAGTGTGATGGGGTTCGATAAGGTTGCAAGGAATTGATCTGGAATTACATTTAAAGGAGTTTTAACAAATAAATTAGAAGGGTCGGGTACTGGAAAGTGTTGGTCAGAATAAAGAGTTTCAAAGAATTGCCGGGTGTGGGAAAGAAGTTCCTTGGGGGTAGAAAGAGGGAGACCATGAGTGTCTTGAAGCTCTAGTATAGGACTGTGAAGGCGTGAGGGGAGCAATTGGGAGTAAAGGAGTTTATCAGTTATATTCTTAAAGTGGGCGTCGGAGGAAAGAGATTTTAGAATTAAAGAACGGGATTTAGAAAGGTAAAGAGAGTTTAGGTTTTTTTTGATAGATTGGAAAGTACGGAAGTTATCGGGAGAGGGATTGTCGTTGAGAATTTGGCGGGCGGTGTCGAGTTGTTGCTGTAAGGTGTAGGTTTGGTCGCGGGATTCTTGAGCCAGGCGTTTGGAGTGGGATTTTATCAATGATTTAAATTTAAATTTAAGAGTTAGCCAAAAGTCCATGGGGTTAGAGTAGAAAGGAGCGAGAGTTTACCAAAGAGGGTAATAGCGGTGAAAATCGAGGCGAAAAAGAGGGTCGTTAAGGGTTTTAGTGTTGTTCTTCCAGGTACCTCGTCCCCTGGGTGGGACAGAGATAAGGTTGACGGAAACCGAAACTGAATCATGATCCGAAAAAGGGCATGGGATGAATAAATGTTTGTTGGGAATTAACGAGGAGGAAAGATAAATTCTATCAATTCTGGACTGTGTATTTAGGGCACGACGGGAAAATTGGCGGAGGTTTGGGTGAAGAAGCCGAAATGAATCCTGTAGGTTAAAAGTTGTTAATAATTTTATAAGGTTGTAGCTGGGCTGTCGATTGGGTACTGGGGGGTGTTTGTCCAAGGTAGGGTCAGTTACACAGTTAAAGTCACCAGTAAAAACAATGGGATGGGATGGGTAGAAGAAATGTAGGGGTAGAGAGAATCGAGGAATTTATTATTGAGTATGTAGTGATTTGTGCCAGAGGGTGCGTATATATTAACTAAGTGAAAGGTGTGGGTCAGGGTTGAAATGTCGGCCGCAATGATGCGACCGTCAGAGTCAGAAACGGAGTTAAGAATTCGAAGATTGTAGGAGTTTAGAAGAACTGCGACACCCCCGCAGGCTGGGCCTTTTAGAGGTGTCGAGTTTAAGAGGATGGGGCCAGAAGTCCATTCGGACTTCCACAGGGATTCGGTTTGGGGGGTAGAATGAGTTTCTTGAAGGCAAAAAATGTCAAAGTTTAAAGAGGAAAGGTACCGGAACAGGGCTTTTCTCTTGGGGGCTTGGCCAAGGCCGTTAACATTAAGGGTACATATCTTTAAATACGACGCCATTATACAATTAACACAAAAAAACAAAAAAATAAAGTGGGTGCAACAGAAAGTAAACAAGAACGGGACAAAATTAATGGGGTTGTGGTTGTTTAAAAACACGATGCATTAAAATCATCTGGTATTACTGCTTTACAGTTACACACTAATTTCTCTCCCGGCGCAAGGTTGTAGCATGATCCACAAGTACACGCTATCAAAAGTCGCTGACATTTGATGTTCAGACAGCGTGAAGGGCTGAGGTAAACCTCTTCTGAGGCCCAATTACCACATCTGCACTTAAGGTGCAAGTTGTTACAAAGGCATTTAATACTCTCGCCTGTTGTGTATGCTGTACTGCAGCAGGGTGTCTTCTTCGACTTTGGGGTGGTTGGGCTCTTCTTCCGTTTGCGGGAGCGAGCTTCCGTGAATCCTTCGTTGGGGTTTGACTTGGGGGTGGATGTTGCTGATGGAGGTGGTTGCACGCTGTTGGTTTGGGGCGGTGTTAGCCAACACTGGCTTCGGCAAGCTGTGAAGCACCGCCTCTGGTGTCTTCAGTTGGCCTTGCACCGTTGTAGCGCTAGAGGGTTGCGCCTCTGATGGCTTCTTGCCGCTTTTGGTGACGTCATTCGTCACAGTCGGCGGCTCAGAGTCACCGACTTCAGCAGTCATTTCTTTGTATTGACCAGGTGTGACGTCAGTCACCACAGTTGACGGAGGGGCGTCAGCGATATCAGCTGTCACCTTACAATTAACACCTGACTTAATGTTATCAATTGCCGTGTCTGGTACATGCAGGTGCACAGGTGGCACGACTTCATCTGATACTTCTTCGATGGGGTCTGGGGCAACATCACCTGCCAGACTTGACGTTGTGGCGTCGTGCGCTTTCGCCTCTGGCGCCTTCTTATCTTTGCTTTCGGTGGGGGGGGCGCGTCGGCTTGTACGTTCTGCGCGTTATCGTCGGTGTTGCCACCTTTTGCAGCTGCGGCCCGTTTACGGTCTTCTACGTGCTTCGCGAAGCTGGGGCAATCGCCTTTCGTGTGGCCCATTTCAGCGCAAAATTCACATTTTCTGGGCTGACCGTTATATTTAATTTCAACAAATGTTCTACCGAGGCGTAGACGCTCGGGAATCGGATTCTCCCTTAACACTGAGGCCTTCATGACAATAACTCGTCTGCCTCCATATAGACCGAAGTCATCAAAAAGCTTCCATCCGCGAAGTGTCGGGGCGTATTTCGAAAAATATGCAAGTAGAGATTGCATCGTGGCGCGCGGGGGGACCCTCGTTAAAAAAACTCGTTCCTCGTCCTCGCAGTGCGCGGTTGCGTAAACCGGTTTGCCACTTGCTCTTAACGTCATGGCTAAACTTCGGGCTTTCTCCATAGTTGGGCAAAAAAATTTGACTCTGCCATTAGGGAATTGAAAAATACCTTCTAGGGTATTTCGCCAGCGAACATTCAATTGGCGTAATAGTAGGTGTTTTCTGGACGTTTCAGGCCCGGATTAAAGCGGGCGTCCACTTCAAGATTCTCGTCTGTATCGAACGGATTAGTTCCTGGCACAGAAAGAGCCGCCACACTTGGCCCGGCTACAGCTCTGGCAAAATCCATCTCGCAACAAAATTGTGTGTCAAATAAACAAAACACACGCTGGCCACTTGCCGCTCACCGCTACTACAAAGCAATATAGTAGCCCTAAAAAGGGCCGGGCTAACTAAGCAAGTGACCTCAAGCCTCCTCTGCACTTTCATATAACGGTTAGCAATTCTCGTCTCGAAAGGAGTTCCAAATAATATGGTAAAGTCCTTTGATCACTGTCCTTCACCAACCAGAATATTAATAAACAGAAACGACTCGTAGAACAGAGTATACCTTATTCAAATAGAAATTTGTGGCATAATTTTATTCACGTAGCGTTCGTTGCAGTAAAACTCAACTTTAATACTGCTGTATTTAAATTGTCGATTGCTAGTGACGAAGTTAATCGGAACAAAATAGTTTTTCGTATCTCGACAGGGGCAAAACTGAACACTGGATGTCGATAAAGAGACGAACAAAATCTTGTTTTGCTCATAAACTAATGTTAAATTTCTTTAATGTTTTCCTAATATAAATCCTTTCTAGACGACAAAAATAATTCTGTTACACATTTTTCGTTCCGGGATACACAATTTTTATTCCTGAAACAGAACTTTTGAGAGCATATTACACCTGTCATTTAACCGTATACGAAATTCTGAGCAGTGCAAAAAAATGAGGTTACGGGCATTTACAATGAGCAGTAAATAATATATAATGTGTTTAAACCAGTATGTTCCAATGTTGTCATTGGACAGAGCAGAGGCTATTTACTAAAAAGCATGACGTTTCGACTAAGGTCGCTCTGGATCCAACTGTTTGTTTTTACCTTTTCACATGCTGTAACCGGGCTGTAACTTTCACAGCCTTCTATATTCCCACACGAAACTGCGTGACGAGTGAGTGCGCCGTTGGAGTTTATACAAGGATGCGAAAAGTTTGTGTGGCCAATAGTTGAATACTAATGGCATAGTTTTGCTTGGTTTGTCTTACCACAGGTTCTAAATATACAAAGCAATGATGTCCAGCAGGCTCATACGGTTTCACAACTTCCCTTGAACGCCACACGAAACAGATACAAAAATATTTACCTGTGTAAGAGACAAAGAGCGATACATTTATCACAACAACCTTGTTTGTGATAACACTAAAAAAAGCAGTAGCTTTTTGCTACAGGATCAGCCTGTCTTATAATCAGGAATATATATTTCGCCCCATGGACATCTTGAGTTCCTTGCAGTAAACACAATATATGATTTTAAAACGTCTAAAAAACAACAACAGTATAGAAAGGGCTAGTGATATAAAACTTCGATCTTGCAAATCTACTGTGCCAAGGCAAAACATTGAGTTACCAACTTTGCATGAAAAGGTAAGAGAATTGGACACACGGTGGAGAAACCGCATCAGACGCGGGTATGTTTGTAATATACATTACATCAACGCTGCTTATATACCGGGTTACAGCAACGAGAAGAAGTTCATCGCTACCCAAGGCGACGATCAATGATTTCTGGCTGATGGTTTGGCAAGAAAACTCAACAATAATTGTGATGCTCACTGGTCTGATGGAAAAGGGAAAGGTTGGTCCGCATTCACAAACAGGCTTTGCAAGGTCAATATGCCTTCGAAATCCAGAACGTTTTGACAAAAATAGAAACGAAAGCAAAAGATACGTTGAGTGAACTCAATGTTGGACCTGAAAGTTCATAGCCTCGTTAATCTTTTGCCATCACAGTATTTTGACCCGATCACGAAAGTTTATGGGGTTTACCGTAACCAGGGCAGGTTCCAGGAAATGCGAGACCCGATTACAAAAATGAAAGATGGCCCTGTGGTTTCACATGAGAAAGATTACTCTGTTATATTTACTTGCAACCAATCACATAATATTACTCTTTTTTACCTTTATGTTGTAAGAGAAATTCGTCAAATTGCCACAGATTTACAATATTATTACTTTATATTGTAAATCTGTGGCAATCATGATGTTATTTTACGTTTTTTTGACAAGGCAAAATGACACCCATTCAACTATACGCTGCAGTACATAGCAAAAGGTTTTGAGGCATTTAACCTTTGTGTATTGGGAAGGGAAGTTTTCTAGTATTGACAAATGGTTAATGAGTGTTTTTCTCAGGCGATGACGCAAACGTGATTTCCCGGTTTCGAAGGCAACTGACCTGCGTAGCGAGGTATCTTATAGTGTAAGGAAGTGAAGTTAAAGTATAGTGCTTGCGACACTTGCAGCGTAAGCTATGCGTAGTGTGAAGCGGGAAGCAAAACCCGCGAAAACTTCTCGAGCAAAGCATTGTTATGTTTTGTTTGGAAGAGCTGTAGCGACAAAAGGTTAACAGGCATGCAACGTTTTGCAACTAGGAGTGAAGTTGTTGCTTATTTATGGTACCAGACAATAAAATTCATATATTACATCAGCAAGCATGTAATATATGTAATATATGAAACGTAATATATGAAAGAGACATTACGCTAATGTAATTTTATGTTTTACAGAATGTAATGTAACATTGTGAGCCAAGATGTTTTGTAAATTTGCATTTGCTCTGTTACTTTTTGGAATAACATTTGAGCCAAAGGTTACAGCTGGTAAGCCTTTATCGAAACGAACAACAGATATAATATTTGAAATCATCTCCTAACTGTGAAAAATTGTCATAGAATATAAATAACTTTTTTAGATTGTGGTCTCACTTCAACGGCATTAAATGACACTCTATTAACTTTGTCCGATGAACTCGTTGATGCAAATACTGCACAAGAGAAATGTTCGTTGCTTGGTGGAAATCTACCCTTGACTGATGACCAGAATATCAAAGAGTCACTAATCCAAATAATGACAAATAAATACACCACAGGTATGCTTTGGTGCGTTTGAATTAAACATTATCATTATATGCAAGAAACTAATAATTAAAATGTGCAAGGTTTAACACGAGTTTATACTTTCTACGACTTTGTGGGAGAAAGGTTTAGATTTCAAACAACTCCGGACGAGGTTAGTTACTGGAAAAGTGCAAAACAGCTTGTACCTCCAGTTCTCTGGTACCTGGATTTATCTACAAGGTAAATATCAAAACAATAACAATGTAGGGAATATTTTGACACATTTGATGATCAACAACTTCGTTAGTTCTTCGTGGAGAGGAAAAGAATCCGTAAAATTCCGTCCATGTAATGGTTTGTGTTCTTTAGGAAAACAGCAATGAGTCCAATCGAAGTTTTCTTCTGCGAAGCACCTAAGTGGCCAAGAAAAAAATGGGGAGTGGGTGTTGGCAAGAATTGCGAGCAACACACTCCTGGGTGGAATGGTGAGTATACGTTACATCTACTTCACTAACGTAATGTTCCAATATAAAGCATGTTGTTTGTACACGTGGTTGTAAAACGTTACTTTTTGTGCATTGTTTCAGGTTGGATATTGCGCTTTTCTTTGTTTGCATCGGATAAACAACAAGCAGGATTTAAGAAAATATATTTATATCAAAGTGAAAACATGAGATATCAAATGATAAGAAGTGTCAACAGCTCATACAGAACGTTCGTTGTTTTCCGTAAATCTACATTTATCCCGGGTAACATTTTAACTCGTTTGAAAAATCACGAAAAAGATTTTTTTATTGTTTACAGACATCAATGTTATGATCGGGGCTCGTTACAATTCCCAACTTGGTGGTTGGTTTTGGAGCGACGGATCTCCTGCAAACTATTCTGTTTCCAACGTTACATCCTGCCAGCAGGGGGCGCTCCATTATGGAGATGGTTGGGAGAAATCGAGTGTTGATTGTGTTGGACAACCAGCTTACTACTCCTGTCATTTTAAATGTTAGTTTATAATAGAAGATTTTAGTGTATACCAAAATGATGTACCATCCCGATAAGCTATAAACCGTGGAGTAATCGTGTGATTATAAAAAAAATTCAACAAACCCAACAAATATGGCAATTTCTTTAACATCAACACTTTGCAGTTGTTGCATCAGTGACGAAAGTTGCAGGCAATCCCTCTGTAGCTGTTATTAGCTGGAATGGAATGCGATCCCTTATTGAGAATCATAACCTTTCTGCCAAGGTAATTGTTAACTAACACGTTTCCTCAATGATTTCCTATACCCATATTATTTCAGGTTGAAATCAATTCATTCGAGTTAATGTACTCTGTTTACGTGCCATACGAAAACGCATCAGTTCAATTAACACACCTCAACTACTCAACAAACTACACTTTTCGGGTTGGTATTTTTCGATATCTAAAACGTCAAATAACACTATCGTCCCTAATAGAGACAAACAAAAGTAAAGTCTCTCTTGTCTCACCTAAACTTAAAAATTTGTCTAAGCATATAAATGTCAGTCGCTTTATTGTCGATAGGTGTCAGCGTTGATTTCTGGCTGCGTGCAAGAAAACATCACGACATTCCTGGAGGTTACAACATCGGGTATTCCCCCAACGACTCACTTCAACCAGAGCAGTAAAATAACAATTAATTATATAATCGTTTCTTAATTGAAAGTTCAATATATTTTAGTAACAACATCAACCGGATTTACCGAGTCCAACAGTAGCAATGTCGAAAACTATATTCCCGGTTTGCTAATTGGAGTGATTTCGGCTCTGCTTGTTCTCGCAGCCATCTTAGTATTTGGTCTATTGTTCTATAAACGAAGGTGAATGCGACTATTCACACAATTTACCTACGATATAAAGGGTATTTAGAATTGCATGACAATTTTCATTTCCTTTCGTTGTGCGGTGTGTACGTCCTATTTCCTAATTAGAAGTTTTGGTACATCAAAGAACGCCACGTTGTTTCCTTGGTTTGTTTAGTTTTAATAAAAACATTTATCCACGAATTTCTAAACGTTTTGACGGATTCAAATACAGATACGACATGTCCAAACTAACCACTTTGGAACAACCAAAAAATCAATCATGCTATCCAAAAACAGCAGACCTTGCCAATGTATCACATCAGCGAGTAACGGAAGAGGAAGGCAACCTTTCATCAAACAGTTAGTAGCGAGGTTTTTTTAATAACCGTTAAACTATGTGGATGTTAAACGTACTTGACAGAGCATCGAACAACTGACCAGATTACGTATGCCAACGTCCCACCTTCCTCTCATCAACCAAATCACGTGTACGAAAGTATGAAGTGACGTAACAGCTTTCTTTACAGGATGAATATACATTTTCTGAATCTTATACTTCACAATCGAGAACATGGTAAAAAAAATTCCAAAAAGACCATTAAGTTTGGAAATCTTTATCAAAATGATTACATTTTGGTTAGTAATGGTTTTATCCTGCAGTTTGGCCTAGGATTTCAATGTCATTTTGTTTGTAACAAAAATTGTGATTTCAATCTCCATGTATCCAAGTTGATCATTTTCTGGCTGTATAATAAAAAAAAATTACTGTTAGGTGTGTTTTTCTTGGGGTGTTTATTTGAACAGGGAACAAAGAAAGGATGTGTCAGTATTTTTTAATGCTCAACTGCAAGATTTTCGCCCTTCCAAATCCATGAAAACATTCCGAAAACGTTTTCCAACTCTTCCTGAACGAGTATAAAGAGCCGAAACTTCGAAAGGCCTAATTTAATTCCAGTACTCGACTTATCACCGTCCCACCAAGTTAAGTTACAGCAAAAGATCATCGTTTGGAAATAACATTCCACATTCCAAAGCTTTGTTTTCAGTGCTTGTGCATGTTCTATAATTTTTTAAACCATTATAACCCTGTGCTTAGTGTTGTGATTTGTTGCAGTAACCAACGTCAATATTTCAAACAGCACGTTTTGGTGCGGAATAAAATAATGATTTTCTTAAAAAATAATTTTAGGTAGAGGTTACGCGCGGCGTTCAAAAAATACGTGATATGAATCAATGCTGCTGATTCAAAATGTCATGCCTTTCTTACCCGTATATTCATCCCACAACAAAGCGTGGGATGTAAACTTTTCGAATGAGACGCTCCAACCTAACGCAACACAATGCTTTGCGTGGTTATGTTTAGCAAGCCATGGGAAATAAGCCTTAGTACACATTTCCATATCAACCTTCGTTTCGATGGGTTGTTTTATTCTCTGCATTAGCCAGACAACGAAAGCTGTCTATATGTAAATATAAACGTATCGTGCAGTGCCAGTTCAGAAGATCTGCAGCAAGTTGGTATAGAAACCGCCATAGAGCAAAGGCGCAAGAAACCTTCAGATAAGCTAGTGCTATATTAAACTGGTAGGTAAGCAGTAAAGAATTATTGAATTATTTTTAAAACACTGGAGCATGTTTCAAACCTGTACATACAGATTGTATGATAGGATTGTTTGCAATGTAAGCACGAGCCACGAATATATGTTTTACAGACAACCAAGTTAAAATAGATTTACCAAATGTAGATATTCATAGTTCACAATGTTCACCAAGTTTGTGTCTGTTCTGCTCATTATACAAAATGTGGAAGTGTCAATGGCAACAAACGGTAAGCCTTTAAAGACATTAAATGTTAATCAAAAGAACCAACAAGACATTGCGTTTATCTGTGTTTAGATTGCGGCCTCATATCAATATCATTGAATGACACCATATTAACTTTGTCCGATGATCTTGTTGATGCGAACACTGCACAAGAGAAATGTTCGTTTCTTGGTGGAAATCTAGCCATGAACAAACACCTATATATTAACGAGTTATTAATTCAAATAATGACCAAACAATATACCAAAGGTGTGCGAATTTTGTAACTCATAACCAAACAACTTGTCAATAAATATATTTTAGGTTTGACACGACTTTGGATTTTCTACGATTTTGTGGGCGGGCAAACATTCAGATTTCAAAACTATTCAAGTAACATCAGTTACTGGAAAAGTGCAAAACAACTTGGTGTTCTCTGGCACATCGATTTCTTCACAAGGTAATGTAAAGGCAGTCAGTATAATTTGACAACGTTTGGCAAAATTTAAACCTAATTAGAGGTTTATACGAGAAATTTATCATTCAGAAGCCATGATGGAAATGAGGAAGAAATATTTTTCTGCGAGGCACTTAATGGGGAAAGAAGAAAGTGGAGAGTGACAGTTGGCAAAAACTGTGAACAGGGTTCAAAACACAACCCAGGCTGGAATGGTACTAATTGTGTCATTGTTTGCACATAGCCAGAACATTATGTTAAGTGTGTCGCTGGTGAAAATTGAATTTACCAGTTAAACCCCTATAAGTTGACCGGTTATAACATAAGACAGGTTTTTTCATTAACTTTCTATTTCACTGCGTTTTCTATTTCAGGTTGGAATTTACAATTTTCTCTGTTTGCACCAAAAACAGTCAAACCGGGATTCAAGGAAATATACGTGTTCAAAAACAATATCCATTCTTACATGGTACGAGAAACCAACCATTCCTACGGAAACTTTAATCAATACGAGCAATCCACATTTACTCCAGGTTAAGATAAACTTTGTTATGTCTTTAACATTGCTAAACGACAAAACTCTTTTTCTTCGTTTTAAGATATCAAAGTTATTATCGGTGCTCGTTACAATTCCCAACTTGGTGGTTGGTTTTGGAGCAATGGATCTCCTGCAAACTATTCTGTTTCCAAAGTTACTTCTTGTCAGCAGGGGGTGCTCCATTATGGAGATGGTTGGGAGAAATCGAGTGTTGATTGTGTTGGACAACCAGCTTACTACGCCTGTCAATTTAAATGTTAGTATGTAACAATGTGTGTGAAAAAATGTTTTAAGTTTTGTGTTTAAAACGATTTATTATGTAGCAAAGTGATGTATAATCCGCAATTAACTAAACATAAAATAACGCAGTAATATTTAATGCAATGGTATGATTGACAGGATCGCCCCACTGCGCATCTCCTCACTTGTCGATCACAGCTAACGTATCGCGATCAGTTTACAGGCTTCGCAGCCCAAATGTTTTTCAGATCTCGCTACCACTTGTCGGTAAAGACTGACTGACTCAGCTAGACTGCAATGCCTGGGCTGGTTAGCCCAACTTTTTGTAACTAAGGGTGTTATTTTGTTGCACAAACAAGTTTTTCTAAGATAAATAACGCGTTCGTAACAAATGTGAAATATTGTGTTTATTATATTGTTTGATAAAAGCACATCTTCCCATTTTAACTAAGATTATCACAATTTTAAAATCCAACGTATGTAAAGTCAGTTTAACATAAATACTTTGCAGTTGTTGCATCAGTGACGAAAGTCGCAGGCAATTCCCCTCTTGTTGTTATTAGCTGGAATGGATTGACATCGCTTGTCAGGAATCATAACCTTTCTGCTGAGGTAACCCTGACATGCATAATTTCCCAGTAATTTACATTTCCCAGACTTGATATATTTTTAGGTAGAAATCACTGTGTTGGAATTAATGCACTCTGTTTACGTGCCTTACGAAAACGCCTCATTTCAATTAACAAACCTGAACTACTCAACAAACTACACTTTTCGGGTTGGTATTTTTCGATGTCTACGTGGGCAAATAACACTATCTTGCGTAAAAAGTAACGAATGTAAAGTCTATCTTATTTCACCTACCATTTCAAACATTGTGTAAGCATGTAAATTTCGCATTGTTATCAATAGGTGTCAGCGTTGGTTTCGGGTTGCGTGCAAGAAAACGTCACGACATTCCTGGAGGTTACAACATCGGGTATTCCCCCAACGACTCACTTCAACCAGAGCAGTAAAATAACAATTAATTATATAAGAGTTAGTTAATTAAGAAATAATATTTCTTGCAGTAACAACTTCAGCAGGATTTGCCAAGTCCAACAGTAACAATGTCGAAAACTACATTATCGGTTTGATAATTGGAGTGATTTCGGCTCTGCTTGTTCTCGCAGCCATCCTGGTATTTTGTCTATTGTTCTATAAACGAAGGTGAATGCGACTGAGTGCACATTAACTTACGATGTAATGCGTATTGTAAATATGTAATCAACTTACAATTAAATAACAAGTGTCATTTGTCTTGGCATTGCGACGTGCTTATATTGTTTATTAAGTAGAGCATTTAGTGCAGTCAACATCCTGAAGCGTGTAGTTTGGTTGGTCTAGTTAAATAAAAATGTTAAATCTGATTTAAACACAATCAGATACGACATGTCCAAACCAACCAATTTTCAACAAACAATAAATCAATCAGGCGCTTCAGAAAAATCTGTCCATAACAATATATCACACAACCAAGCATCAAAAGTAGAAGGCTACATTTCACCAATTGGTAGGTAACTTTTTTTTATTTTTTTTCAAATGCAACTGTGTAATCGTATACAATACTTGACAGAGCATCAAACAACTGACCAGATTACGTATGACAACGTCCAACCTTCCTCTCATCAACCAAATCACGTGTACGAAAGTATAAAGTGACGTAACAGCTTTCTTTACAGAATGAATTTTATGACCAATTTTAGTTTGTGTTACGTAACTACGTCCAAACATAGAATTCAAGATATAAAAAAATTGGTCACAAAAACAGCCAGATTAGGTCATTATCGTTCAAAATCTCTTTATTACATAGGTTTTTGTGCATTTGTTCAACGCCTGTCATATCAAAGAGCACAGAAACGATTCATTGTTTTCTCACGCGATTCGATCTCGTTTCCGATGTGATATTAATTTCCAACCGCTAATAGTAATATTTTCAAATTCGTTTACTTTTTCCTTTGTAATGTGTTTTTCCATTCTGTGCAGTTTGACGTAGGATTTCTTCAATGTCCTTGTGTTACGCATAAAGTTGATTTGAACCCCCATGTACTCAAGATGATCATTTACAGGCGGTATAATATAATGTCTTCACTGTCAGGTGTGTTTGGCTCGTGGTGTTTATTCGTACAGGGTACCTAATATCAGTCAATAGTGCAAAAATTATCATGCTTTTTTAATCCGTGTGTTCATCCCGCAACAAAACGTGGGCTATAAAATATTCCCGTGAGTCGCTGCACAAAATCACAACGCAATGCTTTGAGGTGTAATGTTTAGGAAACCTTGTGAAACAAGCCTATTACACATTTCGACGCCAAATCTTCGCTCCGTTTCGTTGTTTTATTTTCAAAATTAGTTTTTTCCAGACAATGAACGTTGTATATTTTGTTGGGATTAACTTGTATACCGAGGTGATCTGTACATACAAACGTATCGTTGTTATCAAAACCCAGCGCCATATCAGAAGTTGTTGATGCAGCCAGTTGCTGGTGGGCCTATATTATTTTTACGCACGCGTAAACAGAACCGCGATTGCCCGACCAGAAAGCACAACTAAAAAAACCTATAGGTAAGAAAGTCTTGCATGGAGCTAGTAGCTAAGCAGTAAGGAAATAACTTTGAAACACTTGTGTTAGTTTTTAAATATCAGTCAATATTAGTTACTCACAACAAAGGCAAAAATGCCCTCAGTTTGGATATATAAAGTTTTAAATCAAACAGTTTGATGATTTGAGGTACATAAAGATGTCATTGTATCAAATCCATTATTTTAATGTCAGAAATAGTTGTTTTCACACCTCTTATACAGTATGACGTACAAATTCGCGTGATACGATATGTTTCATAAACGATAGTAAGAACGAATGCAAGTTTTATGTCAAATAAGTAAATTATGAAATACCAACTGTAGATGCAATTGTTTCCAACACACAATGTTCACCAAGTTTGTGTCAGTTCTGCTCATTATACAAAATGTGGAAGTGTCAATGGCAACAAACGGTAAGACTTTAAAGACATTAAATGTTAATCAAAAGGACCAACAAGACATTGCGTTTATCTGTGTTTAGATTGCGCCCTCATATCAACATCATTGAATGACACCATATTAACCTTATCCGATAATCTTGTTGATGCGAACACTGCACAAGAGAAATGTGCGTTGCTTGGTGGAAACCTAACCATGACCGAAGACCTATATATCAATGAGTCATTAATTCAATTAATGAACAAACAATATACCAAAGGTGTGCGAATTTTGTACCTCATAAACAAACAACTTGTCAATAAATATATTTCAGGTTTGACACGACTTTGGATTTTCATGGTTTTGTGGGCGGGGATACATTCAGATTTCAAAACTATTCAAGTAACGTCAGTTACTGGAAAAGTACAAAACAACTTGGTGTACTTTGGTACATAGATTTTTTGACAAGGTAACTTGTAAAGGCACCCAGTATCATTTGATACCGTTTGGCAAAATTTCAACCAACTTAGAGGTTTATGCGAGAACTTTATCATTTAGAAGCCATGATAGAAATGAGGAAGAAATATTTTTCTGCGAGGCATTATATGAAAAAAGAAGAAAGTGGAGAGTGCGAGTTGGCAATAACTGTGAACAGGGTTTAAAACACAACCCAACCTGGAATGGTACTAATTGTGTCATTGTTTGCACAATAGCCAGAACATTATGTTATGCGTGTCGCTGGTCAAAATTGAATTTACCAGTTAAACCCCTAGAAGTTGACCGGTTATAACATAAGACTGGTTATTTCATTAATTTTCTATTTCACTGCGTTCCTATTACAGGTTGGAATTTACAATTTTCTCTGTTTGCACCAAAAACAGTCAAACCGGGATTCAAGGAAATATACGTGTTCAAAAACAATATCCATTCCTCCATGGTACGAGAAACCAACCATTCCGACGGAACCTTTAATCAATACGAGCAATCCACATTTACTCCAGGTTAAGATAAACTTTGTTATGTCTTTAACATTGTTAAACGACAAAACTCTTTTTCTTCGTTTTAAGATATCAAAGTTATTATCGGTGCTCGTTACGATTCCCATCTTGGTGGTTGGTTTTGGAGCGACGGATCTCCTGCAAACTATTCTGTTTCCAACGTTACATCCTGTCAGCAGGGGGCGCTCTATTATGGAGATGGTTGGGAGAAATCGAGTGTTAATTGTGTTGGACAACCAGCTTACTACGCCTGTCAATTTAAATGTTAGTATGTAACAATGTGTGTGAAAAAATGTTTTAAGTTTTGTGTTTAAAACGATTTATTATGTAGCAAAGTGATGTATCACCCGCAAGATAACTAAACATAAAATAACGCAGTAATGTTTCATGCAATGGTATGATTGGCACGATCGCCCCACTGCGCATGTCCTCACTTGTCCATCACAGCTAACGTATCGCGATCAGTTTACAGGCTTCGCAGCCCAAATGTTTTTCAGATCTCGCTACCACTTGTCGGTAAAGACTGACTGACTCAGATAGACTGCAATGCCTGGGCTGGTTAGCCCAACTTTTTGTAACTAAGGGTGTTATTTTGTTGCACAAACAAGTTTTTCTAAGAAAAATAACGCGTTCGTAACAAATGTGAAATATTGTGTTTATTATATTGTTTGATAAAAGCACATCTTCCCATTTCAACTCAGCATATAACAATTTTAAAATCCAACGTATGTAAAGTCAGTTTCACAATTGCAGGCAATTCCCCTCTTGTTGTTATTAGCTGGAATGGATTGACATCGCTTGTCAGGAATCATAACCTTTCTGCTGAGGTAACCCTGACATGCATAATTTCCCAGTAATTTACATTTCCCAGACTTGATATCTTTTTAGGTAGAAATCACTGTATTGGAATTAATGCACTCTGTTTACGTGCCGTACGAAAACGCCTCATTTCAATTAACAAACCTGAACTACTCAACAAACTACACTTTTCGGGTTGGTATTTTTCGATATCTAAATGGGCTAATAACACTATCTTGCGAAAAAGTAACGAATGTAAAGTCTATCTTGTTTCACCTACCATTTCAAACATTGTCTAAGCATGTAAATATCGCATTGTAATCAATAGGTGTCTGCGTTGGTTTCAGGTTGCGTGCAAGAAAATGTCACGACATTCCTGGAGGTAACAACATCGGGTATTCCCCCAACGACTCACTTCAAACAGAGCAGTAAAATAACACTTAATTATATAAGAGTTATTCAATTAGGAATTAACATCTCTTGCAGTAACAACTTCAGCAGGATTTGCCGAGTCCTACAGTAACAATGTCGAAAACTATATTCCCGGTTTGCTAATTGGAATGATTTCGGCTCTGCTTGTTCTCGCAGCCATCCTAGTATTTGGTCTATTGTTCTATAAACGAAGGTGAATGCGACTGATTACACATTTCACGTACGATATAAAGGGTATTTAGAATCGCATGACAATTTTCATTTCCCTTCGTTGTGCGATGTGTACGTCCTATTTCCCAATTAGAAGTTTTGGTACATCAAAGAACGCCACGTTGGTTTTTTGGTTTGTTTAGTTTTAACAAAAACATGTATCCACGCACTTGTAAACGTTTTGACGGACTAAAATACAAACAGGTACGACATGTCCAAACTAACCATTTTGGAACTATCAAAAAATGCATCAGGCGATCCAGGAAAATCTGACCTTGCCAATGTATCACATCAGCGAGTAACGGAAAAGGAAGGCTATCTTTCATCAAACAGTTAATAGCGATGTTTGTTTTTTAATTACCGTTAAACTATGTGAACGTAAAATGCACTTGACAGAGCATCAAACGACTGACCAGATTACGTATGACAACGTCCCACCTTCTTCTCATCAACCAAATCACATGTACGAAAGTATGAAGTGACGTAACAGCTTTCTTTACAGGATAGATTTAAATTTTCCGAACCTCAGTCAAGGATATGGTGATTAATTCTAAATAACCATTTTAGATTTTAAATCTTTTCCAATACGTTCAATATTTGTAATGTTTTCCATTCTGCGCAGTTTTGAGCAGGATTTCTTCAATGCAATTTTGTTTGTAATGAAAAGACTTGATTTCAACCTTCATATATCCAAGATGATCAATTTCTGGTTTTATAATAAAAAACATTTACTGTTGGATGTGATTTTCTTGAGGTGTTTAGTTGGGAATGGAAGCAGAGGGAGGATGGCTCAATGTAATTCTTAGGCCTAATTTAGTCACAATTGCGACTCAACACCGCCCTACCAAGTTAAGCGACAGCAAAATATCATCGTTTGGAAATAATATTTCATTGTTTTTCGTGTATGTGCAAGTTCTGCTTCCAATCGCATTAGAGCATTATAGTTCTGCTCATAGCATTACGTTTTGTTGCAGTAACCAGCCTAAATATTTCAAACTCCACGCTTTGTTATGGATTAAATATGACTTTTGTCGAATAATAATTTAGATTAGAGGTTACGCACGGCGTTCGTAAAATATAAAATAATTTTGGTAAAGATCATGAATACCTGATATGAGTCAATGGTGCTGATTCAAAAAGTTCTGTTTCTTAAACTTTTAACCCGTGTTTACTTCCCAAAACGAAGCGTGGGATATAAAATATTCACGTGAGTTACTGCGACAAATTACAACAATAAAGCGGTTGCACCTTTTTTGTAAGCACTTCAGAAAAGAGACAAAAACGCACGCTCACAGAGGGTTTTAACCGGCCACAAACTAATGCGTAAAGACACACTGCACGCTTCGGTGCACACAGTTTGTGGCCCATTCAACGAGTTCACCACAACAACATGTTTCATGTTGTATTGTTTAGCAAACCTTGGGAAACAAGCCTCATACCACACATTTTAACCTTCGTTTCGGTGCTGCGCTTGAAGTGCACGTCAGAGCTAATCTTGTCTAGACGGTAAACTGTATGTTTTGCTGAGTTAAACCAATATAACCAGGTTGTCCGTTGATAAAGAAGCCAGTTTATAGTATGTTATTTTTGCGCAGGCGTAAACGCATCGGCAATTTCCCGTCTATTGAGCAAAGGCGTAAGAAACCTTCAGATCAGAAAGTGCTGTAAGATGCGTTTGGCTCGTGGTGTTCACTTGGACAGGGAACAAAGGAAGGATAAGTACCAATTTTGTTTGAACGAGTTTATTGGGACAAAAATTGTACCAGGCCTAATTTAAGCCCAGTAAATTCAGTGTCACACCGAAATCACTGACAACAACAAAATCATCATTTGAAAATTACTTCTTATTTGACCAATATCTTTGGTTTCTGTCTTTGTGCAAGTTTCAAAACCTTCCCAATTATTACAAAGCAGCGCAGAGTGTTGTGATTTGCTGCAGTAACCTATGTGAATATATTTTAAATCCCACGCTTTGTTATGGAACATGCACCTTGTAAAACTCTTGTAACCCGTTAAGCGTTGCGCTTAAACTTTAACTTCGGAAGGGGAGTTACTGAGTCTTGATGTATGAGCGTTGTGTCTTTGGTTGCATTAAACAAGTATAACGAGGTAGTCTGTAAGTATAAACGTATCGTAGTTATTGAAACTCAGTGCCAGTTGAGAAGTTGTCAAAGCAGCCAATTGATAGTGTGTTATTTTTGCGCAGGCGTAAACGGAACCGCGATTTCCCGCCCATCCGGCAAAACGTATAAAACATTTAGATAAGAAAGTTTTGCACTGAGCGGGTAGCTAAGCAGTATAGCAGTAGTTTTGAAACACTCCTACTAGTTGCAAAGTAGGACATGCAGTATTCAAAATCAAACATTTCATTGAATTAAATCTGCATAAAATAAATTTTACCAAATCCACTGCTCTACTGTAAGTAGTTGTTATTTTTGAAGCTGCATACAAAGTACAACAGGTTGTGACAAGATTGTTTGATTAAATCATTTGTGAGAACGAATGCAAGTTTTACAGTAGCTTAAATGTAAAGTAGAACTACCAAATGTAGATATATATTGTACACAATGCTCACCAAGTTTGTGTCTGTTCTGCTCGTTTTAGAAAATGTGGGGATGTCAATGGCAACAAACGGTGAGCTTTAAAGACAATAAAAGTCGAAAAAAAGGACCAACAAGACATTGGTTCATCTTTGTATAGATTGCGGCCTCATATCAATATCATTGAATGACACCGTAATAACTTTGTCCGATGATCTTGTTGATGCGAACACTGCACAAGAGAAATGTTCGTTGCTGGGCGGAAATCTAACCATGACTGATGACCAGAATATCAACGAGTCATTAATTCAATTAATGACAAAAGAATATACAAAAGGTGTGTGAATTTTGTACATCATCACTACAAAAACTAACAATAAAGACATTTTAGGTTTGACACGACTTTGGATTTTCTATGATTTTGTGGGCGGGCATACATTTAGATTTCAAAACTATTCAAATAACGTCAGTTACTGGAAAAGTGCAAAACAACTTGGTGTACTTTGGTACATAGATTTCTTCGCAAGGTAACTTGTAAAGGCATTCAGTATCATTTGACAACGTTTGGCAAAAATTAAACCTACTTAGAGATTTATACGAGAACTTTATCATTTAGAAGCCATGATAGAAATGAGGAAGAAATATTTTTCTGCGAGGCAATTAATGGGGAAAGAACAAAGTGGAGATTGACAGTTGGCAAAAACTGTGAAGAGGGTGTAAAACACGACTTCACCTCCTGGAATGGTACTAATTGTGTCATTGTTTGCACAATAGCCAGAACATTATGTTAAGTGTGTCACTGGTCAAAATTGAATTTACCTGTTAAACCCCTATAAGTTGACCGGTTATAACATAAGACTGGTTATTTCATTAACTTTCTATTTCACTGCGTTTTCTATTTCAGGTTGGAATTTAATATTTTCTCTGTTTGCACCAAAAACAGTCAAACCGGGATTCAAGGAAATATACGTGTTCAAAAACAATATCCATTCTAGCATGGTACGAGAAACCAACCATTCCTACGGAACCTTTAATCAATACGAGCAATCCACATTTACTCCAGGTTAAGATAAACTTTGCTATGTCTTTAACATTGTTAAACGACAAAACTCTTTTTCTTCGTTTTAAGATATCAAAGTTATTATCGGTGCTCGTTACAATTCCCCACTTGGTGGTTGGTTTTGGAGCGACGGATCTCCTGCAAACTATTCTGTTTCCAACGTTACATCCTGTCAGCAGGGGGCGCTCCATTATGGAGATGGTTGGGAGAAATCGAGTGTTGATTGTGTTGGACAACCAGCTTACTACGCCTGTCAATTTAAATGTTAGTATGTAACAATGTGTGTGAAAAAATGTTTTTAGTTTTGTGTTTAAAACGATTTATTATGTAGCAAAGTGATGTATCATCCGCAATTAACTAAACATAAAATAACGCAGTAATGTTTCATGCAATGGTATGATTGGCAGGATCGCCCTACTGCGCATGTCCTCACTTGTCCATCACAGCTAACGTATCGCGATCAGTTTACAGGCTTCGCAGCCCAAATGTTTTTCAGATCTCGCTACCACTTGTCGGTAAAGACTGACAGACTCAGCTAGACTGCAATGCTTGGGCTGGTTAGCCCAACTTTTTGTAACTAAGGGTGTTATTTTGTTTCACAAACAAGTTTTTCTAAGATAAATAACGCGTTCGTAACAAATGTGAAATATTGTGTTTATTGTACTGTTTGATAAAAGCACATCTTCCCATTTCAACTCAGCATATAACAATTTTAAAATCCAACGTGTGTAAAGTCAGTTTCACATAAATACTTTGCAGTTGTTGCATCCGTGACGAAATTTGCAGGCAATTCCCCTCTTGTTGTTATTAGCTGGAATGGATTGACATCGCTTGTCAGGAATCATAACCTTTCTGCCAAGGTAACCCTGACATGCATAATTTCCCAGTAATTTACATTTCCCAGACTTGTATCTTTTCAGGTAGAAATCACTGTATTGGAATTAATGCACTCTGTTTACGTGCCTTACAAAAACGCATCATTTCAATTAACAAACCTGAACCACTCAACAATCTACACTTTTCGGGTTGGTATTTTCGATATCTAAATGGGCAAATAACACCATCTTGCGTAAAAAGTAACGAATGTAAAGTCTATTTTGTTTCACCTACCATTTCAAACAATGCCTAAGCATGTAAATTTTGCATTGTTATCAATAGGTGTCAGCGTTGGTTTCAGGTTGCGTGCAAGAAAACGTCACGACATTCCTGGAGGTAACAACATCGGGTATTCCCCCAACGACTCACTTCAAACAGAGCAGTAAAATAACACTTAATTATATAAGAGTTATTCAATTAAGAATTAATATTTCTTGCAGTAACAACTTCAGCAGGATTTGCCGAGTCCAACAGTAACAATGTCGAAAACTATATTCCCGGTTTACTAATTGGAGTGATTTCGGCTCTGCTTGTTCTCGCAGCCATCGTAGTATTTGGTATATTGTTCTATAAACGAAGGTGAATGCGACTGATTACACATTTTAAGTACGATATAAAGGGTATTTAGAATCGCATGACAATTTTCATTTCCCTTCGTTGTGCGATGTGTACGTCCTATTTCCTAATTAGAAGTTTTGGTACATCAAAGAACGCCACGTTGGTTGTTTGGTTTGTTTAGTTTTAACAAAAACATGTATCCACGCACTTGTAAACGTTTTGACGGATTAAAATACAAACAGGTACGACATGTCCAAACTAACCATTTTGGAACTATCAAAAAATGCATCAGGCGATCCAGGAAAATCTGACCTTGCCAATGTATCACATCAGCGAGTAACGGAAGAGGAAGGCTATCTTTCATCAAACAGTTAATAGCGATGTTTGTTTTTTAATTACCGTTAAACTATGTGAACGTAAAATGCACTTGACAGAGCATCAAACGACTGACCAGATTACGTATGACAACGTCCCACCTTCCTCTCATCAACCAAATCACATGTACGAAAGTATGAAGTGACGTAACAGCTTTCTTTACAGGATAGATTTAAATTTTCCGAACCTCAGTCAAGGATATGGTGATTAATTCTAAACAACCATTTTAGATTTTAAATCTTTTCCAATACGTTCAATATTTGTAATGTTTTCCATTCTGCGCAGTTTTGAGCAGGATATCTTCAATGCAATTTTGTTTGTAATTAAAAGACTTGATTTCAACCTTCATATATCCAAGATGATCAATTTCTGGTTTTATAATAAAAAACATTTACTGTTGGATGTGATTTTCTTGAGGTGTTTAGTTGGGAATGGAAGCAGAGGGAGGATGGCTCAATGTAATTCTTAGGCCTAATTTAGTCACAGTCGCGACTCAACACCGCCCTACCAAGTTAAGCGACAGCAAAATATCATCGTTTGGAAATAATATTTCATTGTTTTTCGTGTATGTGCAAGTTCTGCTTCCAGTCGCATTAGAGCATTATAGTTCTGCTCATAGCATTATGTTCTGTTGCAGTAACCAGCCTAAATATTTCAAACTCCACGCTTTGTTATGGATTAAATATGACTTTTGTCGAATAATAATTTAGATTAGAGGTTACGCACGGCGTTCGTAAAATATAAAATAATTTTGGTAAAGATAATGAATACCTGATATGAGTCAATGGTGCTGATTCAAAAAGTTATGTTTCTTAAACTTTTAACCCGTGTTTACTTCCCAAAACGAAGCGTGGGATATAAAATATTCACGTGAGTCACTGCGACAAATTACAACAATAAAGCGGTTGCACCTTTTTTGTAAGCACTTCAGAAAAGAGACAAAAACGCACGCTCACAGAGGGTTTTAACCGGCCAAACATTAATGCGTAAAGACACACTGCACGCTTCGGTGCACACATTTTGTGGCCCATTCAACGAGTTCGCCACAACAACATGTTTCATGTTGTATTGTTCAGCAAACCTTGGAAAACAAGCCTCATACTAAACATTTTAAACTTCGTTTCGGTGTTGAGCTTGAAGTGCACTTCAGAGCTAATCTTGTCTAGACGGTAAACTGTATATTATGCTGAGTTTAACCAATATAACCAGGTTGTCCGTTGATAAAGAAGCCAGTTGATAGTATGTTATTTTTGCGCAGGCGTAAACGCATCGGCAATTTCCCGTCTACTGAGCAAAGGCGTAAGAAACCTTCAGACCAGAAAGTGCTGTGAGATGCGTTTGGCTCGTGGTGTTCACTTGGACAGGGAACAAAGGAAGGATAAGTACCAATTTTGTTTGAACGAGTTTATTGGGACAAAAATTGTACCAGGCCTAATTTAAGCTCAGTAAATTCAGTGTCACACCGAAATCACTGACAACAACAAAATCATCATTTGAAAATTACTTCCTATTTGACGAATATCTTTGGTTTCTGTCTTTGTGCAAGTTCTATAAACTTCCCAATTATTACAAAGCAGCGCGTAGTGTTGTGATTTGCTGCAGTAACCTATGTGAATATATTTTAAATCCCACGCTTTGTTATGGAACACGCACCTTGTAAAACTCTTGTAACCCGTTAAGCGTTGCGCTTAAACTTTAACTTCGGAAGGGGAGTTACTGAGTCTTGATGTATGAGCGTTGTGTCTTTGGTTGCATTAAACCAGTATAACGAGGTAGTCTGTAAGTATAAACGTATCGTAGTTATTAAAACTCAGTGCCAGTTGAGAAGTTGTCAAAGCAGCCAATTGATAGTGTGTTATTTTTGCGCAGGCGTAAACGGAACCGCGATTTCCCGCCCATCCGGCAAAACGTATAAAACATTTAGATAAGAAAGTTTTGCACTGAGCGGGTAGCTAAGCAGTATAGCAGTAGTTTTGAAACACTCCTACTAGTTGCAAAGTAGGACATGCAGTATTCAAAATCAAACATTTCATTGAATTAAATCTGCATAAAATAAATTTTACCAAATCCACTGCTCTACTGTAAGTAGTTGTTATTTTTGAAGCTGCATACACAGTACAACAGGTTGTGACAAGATTGTTTGATTAAATCATTTGTGAGAACGAATGCAAGTTTTACAGTACCTTAAATGCAAAGTAGAACTACCAAATGTAGATATATATTGTACACAATGCTCACCAAGTTTGTGTCTGTTCTGCTCGTTTTAGAAAATGTGGGGATGTCAATGGCAACAAACGGTGAGCTTTAAAGACAATAAAAGTCGAAAAAAAGGACCAACAAGACATTGCGTCATCTTTGTTTAGATTGCGGCCTCATATCAATATCATTGAATGACACCGTAATAACTTTGTCCGATGATCTTGTTGATGCGAACACTGCACAAGAGAAATGTTCGTTGCTGGGCGGAAATCTAACCATGACTGATGACCAGAATATCAACGAGTCATTAATTCAATTAATGACAAAAGAATATACAAAAGGTGTGTGAATTTTGTACATCATCACTACAAAAACTAACAATAAAGACATTTTAGGTTTGACACGACTTTGGATTTTCTATGATTTTGTGGGCGGGCATACATTTAGATTTCAAAACTATTCAACTAACGTCAGTTACTGGAAAAGTGCAAAACAACTTGGTGTACTTTGGTACATAGATTTCTTCGCAAGGTAACTTGTAAAGGCATTCAGTATCATTTGACAACGTTTGGCAAAAATTAAACCTACTTAGAGATTTATACGAGAACTTTATCATTTAGAAGCCATGATAGAAATGAGGAAGAAATATTTTTCTGCGAGGCAATTAATGGGGAAAGAACAAAGTGGAGATTGACAGTTGGCAAAAACTGTGAACAGGGTGTAAAACACGACTTCACCTCCTGGAATGGTACTAATTGTGTCATTGTTTGCACAATAGCCAGAACATTATGTTAAGTGTGTCGCTGGTCAAAATTGAATTTACCAGTTAAACCCCTATAAGTTGACCGGTTATAACATAAGACTGGTTATTTCATTAACTTTCAATTTCACTGCGTTTTCTATTTCAGGTTGGAATTTAATATTTTCTCTGTTTGCACCAAAAACAGTCAAACCGGGATTCAAGGAAATATACGTGTTCAAAAACAACATCCATTCTAGCATGGTAGGAGAAACCAACCATTCCTACGGAACCTTTAATCAATACGAGCAATCCACATTTACTCCAGGTTAAGATAAACTTTTTTATGTCTTTAACATTGTTAAACGACAAAACTCTTTTTCTTCGTTTTAAGATATCAAATTTATTATCGGTGCTCGTTACAATTTCCAACTTGGTGGTTGGTTTTGGAGCGACGGATCTCCTGCAAACTATTCTGTTTCCAACGTTACATCCTGTCAGCAGGGGGCGCTCCATTATGGAGATGGTTGGGAGAAATCGAGTGTTGATTGTGTTGGACAACCAGCTTACTACGCCTGTCAATTTAAATGTCAGTATGTAACAATGTGTGTGAAAAAATGTTTTAAGTTTTGTGTTTAAAACGATTTATTATGTAGCAAAGTGATGTATCATCCGCAATTAACTAAACATAAAATATCGCAGTAATGTTTCATACAATGGTATGATTGGCAGGATCGCCCCACTGCACACGTCCTCACCTGTCCATCACAGCTAACGTATCGCGATCAGTTTACAGGCTTCGCAGCCCAAATGTTTTTCAGATCTCGCTACCACTTGTCGGTAAAAACTGACTGACTCAGCTAGGCTGCAATGCCTGGGGCTGGTTAGCCCAAGCTTTTGAAACTAAGGGTGTTATTTTGTTGCACAAACAAGTTTTTCTAAGATAAATAACGCGTTTGTAACAAATGTGAAATGTTGGTTTAAATATATTGTTTGATAAAAGCACATCTTCCCATTTCAACTGAGCAGATAACTATTTTCAATCCAACGTATGAAACGTAAGTTTCACATAAATACTTTGCAGTTGTTGCATCAGTGACGAAAGTCGCAGGCAATTCCCCTGTTCTTGTTATTAGCTGGAATGGATTGACATCGCTTGTCAGGAATCATAACCTTTCTGCCAAGGTAACCCTGACATGCATAATTTCCCAGTAATTTACATTTCCCAGATTTGATATCTTTTTAGGTAGAAATCACTGTGTTGGAATTAATGCACTCTGTTTACGTGCCGTACAAAAACGCATCATTTCAATTAACAAACTTGAACTACTCAACAAACTACACATTTCGGGTTGGTATGTTCGATATCTAAATGGGCTAATAACACTATCTTGCGTAAAAACTAACGAATGTAAAGTCTATTTTGTTTCACCTACCATTTCAAACATTGTCTAAGCATGTAAATTTCGCATTGTTATCAATAGGTGTCAGCGTTGGTTTCAGGTTGCGTGCAAGAAAACGTCACGACATTCCTGGAGGTAACAACATCGGGTATTCCCCCAACGACTCACTTCAAACAGAGCAGTAAAATAACACTTAATTATATAAGAGTTAGTTAATTATGAATTAATATTTCTTGCAGTAACAACTTCAGCAGGATTTGCCGAGTCCAACAGTAACAATATCGAAAACTATATTACCGGTTTACTAATTGGAGTGATTTCGGCTCTGCTTGTTCTCGCATCCATCGTAGTATTTGGTCTATTGTTCTATAAACGAAGGTGAATGCGACTGATTACACATTTTACCTACGATGTAAAGGGTATTTAGAATTGCATGGCATGTTTCATTTACCTTCGTTGTGCGATGTGTACGTCCTATTTCTTAATTAGAAGTTTTGGTACATCAAAGAACGCCACGTTGCTTGTTTGGTTTGTTTAGTTTTAACAAAAACATGTATCCACGCACTTGCAAACGTTTTGACGAATTAAAATACAAACAGGTACGACATTTCCAAACTAACCATTTTGGAACTATCAAAAAATCCATCAGGCGATCCAGGAAAATCTGACCTTGCCAATGTATCACATCAGCGAGTAACGGAAGAGGAAGGCAATCTTTCATCGAACAGTTAATAGCGAAGTTTATTTTTTAATTATCGTTAAACTATGTGAATGTAAAATGCACTTGACAGAGCATCCAACAACTGACCAGATTACGTATGACAACGTCCCACCTTCCTCACATCAACCAAATCACATGTACGAAAGTATGAAGTGACGTAACAGCTTTCTTTACAGGATGGATTTAAATTTTCCGAACCTCAGTCAAGGATATGGTGATAAATTCCAAACAACCGTTTTAGATTTTAAAGCTTTTCCAATACGTTTAATATTTGTAATGTTTTCCATTCTACGCAGTTTTGAGCAGGATTTCTTCAATGTCATTTTGTTTGCAATTAAAAGATTTGATTTCAACCTTCATATATCCAAGATGATCAATTTTCTGGCTGTGTAATAAAAAACATTTACTGTTGGATGTGATTTTCTTGAGGTGTTTAGTTGAGACTGGAAGCAGAGGAAGGATGGCTCAATGTAATTTCTTAGTCCTAATTTAGTCACAGTCGCGACTCAACACCGCCCTACCAAGTTAAGCGACAGCAAAATATCATCGTTTGGAAATAATATTTCATTGTTTTTCGTGTTTGTGCAAGTTCTGCTTCCAGTCGCATTAAAGCATTATAGTTCTGCTCATAGCGTTGTGATTTGTTGCAGTAACCAGCCTGAATATTTCAAACCCCACGCTTTGTTATGGATTAAATATGGCTTTTGTCGAATAATAATTTAGATTAGAGGTTACGCACGGCGTTCGTAAAATATAAAATAATTTTGGTAAAGATTATGAACACCTGATATGAGTCGATGGACCTAATTCAAAAAATTATGTTTCTTAAACTTTTAACCCGTGTGTCCATCCCACAACGAAGCGTGGGATATAAAATATTCACGTGAGTCGCTGCGTGAAATTACAACAATAAAGCGGTTGCACCTTTTTTGTAAGAACTTCAGAAAAGAGACAAAAACGCACGTTCACAGAGGACTCGCTGCAGTCACTTCACCGAAAACTGCTTGCCCCTATAATACATGCACGCCACCAGCTGACGCAACTTCAGTGTACTCTGATTTGATTGCGTACTACTTGAACCCATATTTCTTATTTAATACAATTTCCCAAGAAGCTAACATATCAATATCAAATGCAAATCAAGTTTATTTAAATTGTTTGCAAAGGAATGCAACAGAAAGTTCTTTTTTGGGCGTTTGGAGCATAATTCACGTGTGTCCATCTCTCGCAAAAATCACATGAAATCTATGAACACAAAAACAGCATGTGTTTTGAATTATGAAAACAGACAGTGCAAACATGTCAAAAACACACATTTGAGTAGCATTTATAATTTTCAAATGATTTTTTTACCCAGGATATCTTTTTCCTATGATTGCCAGGTGGAACTGTGCTGTTACTGGAAACTCAAAAGTTTGAAATTTCTTTAACATTTAAGACAGAATAAGAGATGTTGAAGAGAAAACTTTATGAGACATGCACATTTTCCTCAAATAGAAAGTAATTTGTCAAATTTAATATTGTCATATGTTTTATACACAGCCCTAAACAGGTTGGTTAACCAGAATTATTTACTAAAATATTTCCAGCATTAATCAGATATTGATTGCATGATTCCAATGTGGTCTTTGGATAGCAGTTGTTTCGTTCTATGAAGTTCCATGCTTACTGTGTGTAGATAACAAGTAACCAAAACTTGAAATTTCAAAAAAGTGGTCCCAAACTATTATCTATGAAACATACTTTTAAAACCAGTGGTCCACAGTTGTAACCGTCCTCTTGTTTTTCATGTTTAGAGTATGACATTGGCCAACATGCCATATTACTCTTACACCCACAAAAGAAACAAAATGATTTGCAAATATGTCATGCTACCATAGTACTACCATAGTGTCCTTACTTCCAATTTTTCAGAATTTGGGCATGATAACAACATTCACGTCCAAGAGGGTCGTACAGAAACAATGTTTTTAAATCATCGTCTTTGGCCTAATTGGTTAGTTCCCTACGTTGTTACAAGTGCTCGCAGGCTACACCAGGAACTTCGGGTAAGTAACTTCACCGAGTGAGGTTACAAGGTGAAGTCCCTTCACCGAGTACGGTGATCGGTGCAGTTACTTCACTCGGTGAAGTTGAGTGAAGTGACTGCACCGAAGCGCACATTTTTACGCACAACCCCTGTTGTCAAAATGTGGCTTGTTTCCCTAGGTTTGCTAAACAATACAACATGAAACATGTTGTTGTGGCAAACTCGTTGAATGGACCACAAACTGTGTGCACCGAAGCGTGCAGTGTGTCTTTACGCATTAATTTGTGGCCGGTTAAAACCCGGGGTCACTGCACCGAGTGAGGTCACTTCACCGAGTGAAGTCACTGCACCGAGTGAAGTCACTGCACCAACGAGGCCACTGCACCGAGTGAAGTCACTGCACCGAGTGAAGTCACTGCACCGAAAACACGGTTCAAGTGAAGTAACTTCACCGAAGTGAACATTTTCACACACAAGTCTGTCTACATTTTGACCTTCGTTTCGGTGCTGCGCTTGAAGTGCTGTGAGATGCGTTTGGCTCGTGGTGTTCACTTGAACATGGAACAAAGGAAGGATAAGTACCATTTTTGTTTGAACGAGTTTATTGGGACAAAATTATACCAGGCGTAATTTAAGGAAAGTAAACGATTCAGTGTCGCACCAATTTCACTGACAACAACAAAATCATAATTTGAAAATTACTTCCTATTTAAAGAATATCTTTGATTATCTGTCTTTGCAAGTTCTATAACCTTTCCAATTATTACATAGCAGCGCATAGTGCTTTGATTTGCTGCAGTAACCTATGTGAATATATTTTAAATCACACGCTTTGTTATGGAACACGCACCTTGTAACTCTTGTAACCAGTTAAGCGTTTCTCTTGAACTATAACTCCGGAAGGGGAGATACTGAGTCTTGATGTATGAGCGTTGTGTCTTTGGTTGCATTAAACCAGTATAACGAGGTAGTCTGTACGTATAAACGTATCGTAGTTATTAAAACTCAGTGCCAGTTGAGAAGTTGAGAAGCAGCCAATTAATGGTATGTTATTTTTGCGCAGGCGTAAACGGAACCGCGATTTCCCGCCCATCCAGGAAAACGTATGAAACATTTAGATAAGAAAGTTTTGCATTGAGCTAGTAGCTAAGCAGTATAGCAGTAGTTTGAAACACTCCTACTAGTTGCAAATTAGGTTTGGCAAAATCTGTGAAACGTAACATAAAGCAGCAGAACTAATATCAGTTTTGCAGTATTCAAAATAAAAGATTTGAATGATTCAAATCTGCACAAAATAAATTTTTGCCAAATCCTCTGCTCTACTGTAAGTAGTTGTTATTTTTAAACCTGCATACAAACTACAACAGGGTGTGACAAGATTGTTTGATTATATCATTTGTCATCAAGAACGAATGCAAGTTTTACAGTACCTTAAATGTAAGATAGAACTACCAAATGTAGATATATATTGTACACAATGCTCACCAAGTTTGTGTCTGTTCTGCTCGTTTTAGAAAATGTGGGGATGTCAATGGCAACAAACGGTGAGCTTCAAAAACAATAAAAGTAGTTAAAAAGGACCAACAAGTAATTGCGTTCATCTTTGTTTAGATTGCGGCCTCATATCATCATCACTCAATGACACCATATTAACTTTGTCCGATGATCTTGTTGATGCGAACACTGCTCAAGAGAAATGTTCTTTGCTGGGCGGAAATCTAACCATGACTGATGACCAGAATATCAATGAGTCATTGATTCAATTAATAACCAAAGAATATACAAAAGGTGTGTGAATTTTGTACATAATCACTACAAAAACTAAAATAAAGACACTTCAGGTTTGACACGACTTTGGATTTTCTATGATTTTGAGGGCGGGCATACATTTAGATTTCAAAACTATTCAACTAACGTCAGTTACTGGAAAAGTGCAAAACAACTTGGTGTACTTTGGTACATAGATTTCTTCACAAGGTAATACAAAGGCAGCTAGTATTATATGACAACGTTTGGCTCAATCTGAACCTACCTGAAGGTACCTGATAACCGATTCCGGGAATTATTTCTCATTCCCAACCCCTAGTTGTAACGATTTCCATCAGTATGGAAAATATGTTTTCTGAGTTAAAATCTTTCATGTGAGACAAATATATTTCGCTATAAAGCATTTTCAGTGTCTGTAAAAACAACTTAAAAAAATAAAGCAAAGCACTGAAAGCTCATCGCTGTCTTAAGAACTACGATAACTTTGTCGTTCAGAAGCCATGATAGAAATGAGGAAGAAATATTTTTCTGCGATGCACATAATGGGGACAGAAGAAAGTGGAGAGTGGGAGTTGGCAGTAACTGTGACGTGACTGGTACACATTTTGCTGTAGTTTGCAAATAGCCAAAACATAATGTTTAACGTTTCTTTCAAGAAAATTAACTTACCAGCTAGCCGTATTAATTTGTAACATAAGAAACATTTATTTCATTACCTTGAACAAACTTAACACCACGTTAACATTTTCTAATTACAGGATGGAATTTACAATTTTCACTGTTTTCTTCAAAAACACTTCAACCGGGATACAAACAAATATACGTATACGAAAACAACATCTATTCTAGCATGCTACGAAATGTTAACCATCCCTACGGCACCTTTAATCAGTCTCGACAATCCACATTTACTCCAGGTTGAAATAAGCAGCGTTAAAATCGTGAACATTCATTAGAAATAACAATCTTGTTATCTTCGTTTTAAGATATTAATGTTATGATCGGTGCTCGATACAAATCCCAACTTGGTGGTTGGTTTTGGAGCGACGGATCTCCTGCAAACTATTCTGTTTCCAACGTTACTTCCTGTCAGCAGGGGGCGCTCCATTATGGAGATGGTTGGGAGAAATCGAGTGTTGATTGCGTTGGACAACCGGCTTTCTACGCCTGTCAATTTAAACGTTAGTATCACGGCAATGCTTCCATGTAAAAAGAAACTAATGTTAGTCATATTTGAAAATATTTTGTTGAGTTTTTTTAAGTTTGTCTCAAATGTTGGCATAGTGTTACGTCTATGTATCGACAGTTTATATTGTTTTAAATCATTGCTCTTGTGTTTGCAGTTATTGCTACTGTGGAAAAATATCCGTGCAACTCATCCATTGTTGCTATAAGATGGACTGGACTGGATCTATTTATTGAGAATCAAAATCTTTCGGCTCAGGTATCTTAGTTCGTGACAGTTAAGTAAACGACATATCGGGTTTTGCAAAGGGGGAATGTTGGTGGATCATCAGTTGATGTAATTGCACGAGTGTGATTTATTTAATGATTTCATACAACCAAACACACTCTGTATTCGGATTTTCTGTTTGTCTCTTTTTCAAGGTGGAGGTCAGCTTGGTCGAATCGAAACAGACTTTTCTCTTGCCTTATGCGAATCTATCGGTTCAGATAGAAAACTTGAACATATCAACGAACTACGGAATTAAAGTTAGTATTTTTTCTTGTATTCTGTATATTGTAAATAAAGAAAAATAACATAGTAAAACTGAAAGTTTTTGCTGCAGAAAGTATCACCAAAGTCATTGAACAATGTCATTAACAGGTATCAGCGTTTCTTTCGGGTTGCGCAAATGCTAATGTTTCTACATCTCTGGCGGTGTCGACTTTAGGCAATCCCCCAGAAAGGTGCTTTCAGAACGGCAACAAAATGCTTATGTGATTTAATGCGTTGATTGATCGTTAACTGTGCCCGACAGGAAGTAACAACGCTACTGACAACAACAATAATAACAACGACGACAACAACAAAGGCAGCAGCAGCAACAAGAACAACAACAACAACAACAACAACAACAACAACAACAACAACACGATCCTGATACTTTGTGTTATTTTGGTGATTATTGCGGTTTTGGCAGCAATCTGTATCGGATTTTGGTATAAACGAAGGTAAGGTTATGAACACTTGTGAAGGAAATTTGTAATAGTTACGACCCATAAGCATTTGCAGTATTGGTGCTTTGCACGTAATTATTTGATGCGTTTTAATCATCATTGTTCGTTTCCCCATAAAGGGCTTTAAATATTTTGGAAACCCCGATGCAAGCTTCTATTATGTTTGCAGAAAATCAAACCAGAGCGAACCTCAAGCAAACGAATTTACACCTCCCACAGCATTTGCTGGGAATGAAGGTGATGTTGATCGTTTATGGATTATATTGAGTTGATATAAACGGCCCTGTCCTTTTCAGAAATACACTTTATCTTATTGGCATTATAAATATGACTAATGGTGCAGCTATTAACAAAGTCGCAAATATTGCAGGCACACAAACATTACATAAAAGCAAAAATAGTTAACATACGATTTAAATACTTACTTGCGGCTTATATGCAGTTCAGCCAAATGGAGTTTATCAAAATTTGTCGGTTGACGCAGACACGTCCAAAAACAACAATCATAAAGAGCTATTCAAAGTTTACGAGACCAACATTGCAGCGGATTTTCATTTGTTTAACGAAGAGTTTAGGGTGGGTTATAGTTTTCAAAAACTATTGTTGTAATTGCAAAATCAATGGAAATGTACAAAGAAGAACCCAGCGTTTCTTGTTTGAAATGATATGCCTCAGATAATCTTCGAGCTTTAATGGCCTAAAGATTACAATTCCTCATACAGCACAGGAAACTGTGTAATGCGTGGGTTTCACCAATCAAGCCTTTCACTGGCTTCATTCCACAGCTCTATAGTTAAAGAATAGGATAAGTTTGTTTGGACAGTAGCTGGATGGCTAAGGCAGTTCATTCTACGTGGGTTGATGTAAAATCAACACAGGTTCTTTCGTGCAGGTTCTTCACAAACAAAGCAAAGAAAGTCAACAAACTTATGCGGTTTCACAACTTCCCGAGAACGCCACGCGAAACAGATACAAAAATATTTACCCTTGTAAGACATAAATGACTCAAAAATCAAATATTTCCAGTTTGATACAAACATTTTTGACAGACGACCATGCCCGAGTAATACTGGTGGAAAAGGAAGACAACGATTACATCAACGCTGCTTATATACCGGGGTACAGCAACAAGAGGAAGTTTATCGCAACCCAAGGCCCTAAGCAGGAGACGATCAATGATTTCTGGCTGATGGTTTGGCAAGAAAACTCAACAATAATTGTGATGCTCACTGGTCTGATGGAAAAGGGAAAGGTTGGTCCTTTCGTCAGATGTGCGTCGAACTAGATATGTAGAGAAAGCTAAATATGCGCATAAAAGTGCACAGCTTGGAATAGGGAATTGCTAATCGGGGAAATTGCCAGCAGAATATTTGTAGGTTGCCATCAGTACAACGAAATAATAAATTCTTGCCACAAACACCTGCAAAAAATAAGTGTAATAAGATATTGGTTTTGTCGGGCATTTGTGCACATAAACTAGTTCGTCGACACCAAAATCGACCAACAAATCATATCCATCTCATGCCATGCATAGACGTGTAGTAATATATGAAGCGCTCGGTCTGGGCGTGGGCACGGGTTGCAAAACAACGACAGTATCACATGTTGTTCCACCAACTGGGTATCGACGTCATAATAACAGCACATCACTGTATGTTGACTGGGACACCGGGACAAACCATTAAACCACGACTTCGGAAAGAACTTAAACACGAAAAATGTAAAACCATGCCGTATCTGTGATGATGAAAATACATTCCAAAACACCTTAATTATCAACTTAAGAAACTTAATTGTCAACAATATCACTCTGGACCGACTGAGTTTGCCCGACAAACAAACGAATATGCAAAGAAAGTAAGAAAAGGAAAACAAACAAATCTCAAAAATCTTCAATGCTAACAAACGATCCATATACTAATTCGGTTTGTCCTGATGATTCCTTTCCTTAACCTACTATAAATACGTGTTTACAGGCAAAGTGCGAACAATATTGGCCAAGTGTAGGATCACATCTGGAAGTAACGGCTGATTATGGAATTCAAACTGACCAAGAAGCTCTCTTAGGTGGAATATACATGCGAAAATTTGTTTTATGCCGCGGAGAGGTACGGCACATGTGGATTCATTGTGGGTTTCAGATGCATATGGGCTTGTTTCAGGAAAAACGTATGGTTACCCAGCTTCAATACGCAACCTGGCCAGACCATGGAGTTCCTGTCATTACAACAAATATGATTTACCTACGTAAGATGGTGGAAGATTTACACAAAACTTCAGCTCCTGTTATTGTTCACTGCAGGTACAGAAAACAGAGGATAAGAATTATCAGATTTTATCATGACAAGCAAGCGAACTGAAAGCCTATTAAGTATACAGTATAAAAATAAAATAAGTTTTTTCCATTTACCTGTTTGTGTTGTGGATATTAGCTGCCACACAATATTTGGGTAAAGTAATGTTGCATCGAACGTGACTCAATCGTCACGTGTTTTCTTTTAGTACTGGTGTTGGTCGGTCTGGAACTTATATTGCCATGGATATTTTGTTCGATGAGTTGGACGACAAAGGAACTGTCGACGTCCCGCAGACTGTACTAAGGATGAGGGCAAACAGAACAGATATGATCCAAAACTTGGTACATAACCAATGTGTGATTAAACTTAAGGTGTGATAAATATTTTGCTTTCGATCTACAGAAACAATACATATTCCTGTATAAGTTGTTAGTGGAACGAGAGGGTCTACAAATGGAAACAGACAGAGATGTAATTGAACTTCAGTCAATGACTTCTGATGAAATGTAAGAATCCTATAAAAAGTGTTCAACAATTAACGTCGTTAACTCATTGTACTTTTAGTGCAGGCAACTTTTAAGGTGGATGAATCGTATTTTAAGAGCCTTTTTGTTCTTTTTCAGAACAAGAATTCAAGAATCCGAGTACAAAATCTTGTCCGATTGGCGATACGGAGAGGAGTGGCTTGAAGGAAACCCGAAGTTAACCACTTGTATGATTACGTTTATTTCATGCCTCTGTTTTTCGACAATTGACTACCATTATTCTTGCACACAAATACAGACAAAAAGACTGCCCTCGGAATTTGGGATAAAGATATTGACGGACTAAGGAGTTTCAATGCATCGTTCATACATGTAATAATATAAGTTGTTGTTTTTGACAAATATTGGCGATAAATATAAAAAATACAAACATACATGTTCTATTTGCCAGGAAATGGACGCTTCTGAGTGTTTCATTGCTGCCCAAACCCCACCAAATGACCAGATGGAGTTATTTTGGAAAATGGCTGTACAAAATGGCACGCGTATGTTTGTGGATTTGAACATGGCAGTGAAGGTACAACCGGAGCACAACAAAAAACATTTGGGGATTAAATGACATATTTTGTACTTTTTCTAGGTTTCTCAAGATAAACCTTTACGATATGGCGACGTTACTCTTACTGTGGAAGAACTTTCGGAAAGTCACTCATATAAATTGGCAAGAATTGTGATTACATCTTCATCAAAATCTTTCGTAAGTTTGACAAAAACAAACTAAAAGGTAGATTGTATTTAAAGATGAAGAAAGTTTTATGCAATGCATTTGCAAAATGCCACTTTTTTAATGCTTAAAAGTCATGTCAAAACTTTAGGTGAATATCATTGCAAAATATAGTTTAAAACACCTAAAGGTTTTTACCCCTTGCGTTCAGACTGACACTTTGATGACATTCGTACAAGTAAAGGGATGGAGTGAAGTTAAGAAACCTGTAAAAGAAGTGGAGTTTGTTGAAGTGATTGAAGCCGTGCAAGGGATGAAGAGAGATAGGAACTGTCGTTGTGTGTTGGTCATGTGCAGGTAATCATAAACCTAAATATTTACGAATATATCAATAAAACCTTAGGCCTAAAAGAAATAAGAAAAGCCTGTAACCATTAACGTAGCCAGGGGGAAAGACCCATATCCCCTTTCAAAGTTTTAGAAGAACATTCGAACCTCGCCAAAATGTCACTCTGACTGCGCTACCAGCCATAACCTATGACTTCTTCGTCTCTTTAAATTTGCGTTGTAGTCATTTAAGTATTTTATGTTTTCGTATAGAAATTTGATGCTGCACAAAAGTTTTTCAGAGTACAGTAAACAAATATTTACACACTATTACATTTGATATTGTTGCAGCAATGGCAGAACGAGGACTGGTACTTTTATTGCTCTGACAAGAATACTTGAACGTCTGAAGACTCAGCAAAGGGTGGATGTTTTCCGAACTGTGAAAGATTTACGAGACATGAGACCAAACATGCTGGATGAGGAAGTAATTACGTTTTAACTACTTCCTCATATACCGCTGTTAAACTTTATTGCATGACTTTTATTTTAAGGTGCTCTACGTGTATTGCTACTCTGTGGTTTTGAAATACTTGGATGATTTCAGCACATACTCCAACTGCAAATGAAGATCTTTCAGTTGTCGAAACATTGATATCTTTTGCATCATTACTAATCAATCATTTTCGATGTAATGTTCTGTTTTTTTATTTATATTATGTGATTATACGCAATTTTGATTGGTTTTGTTCACGGTAATTTATAATGTGCTCTTTTAACTGTTGTTTTGTTTATCTTCATGTAAAATTATGTAGAAACTGTAGTTCTTTGTTCCGCTTCCCTTTAAAGAAGTATCAGAAAATTAAATGTCCTGAAACCACACAAATCTTTTGAAAAAAGGGATGTCCAAATGATTTTTGGCGTTAAATCTGCTTCTACATTAAAAAATATCCAGGTTCTTTAAAATTATCTTTATCTTGCGTACCAACTTATAATTACAGTCGTTCAAAACTTATGAATTCAGAGTTAGATCATAATTTGAACAGGAAACAGGGAAAGGGGTTCATTCAAACATTTTTCCGCGACTTCCTCTTTTACCTCTCGTCTTGCAGGTCCCTGCTAGTAACTGTAGAAACGTTGGAGTGGCTATGAACTAATGAAAATATAATCTCAGTTAAACAAATAGTGTGTTTTAGTATTCCTTGTGTAGTTAACTATTTGCACAACACGTCTGTATGCTTCCACAGTTCAGTCGATCTCACAGCCAAGCACTTTCGACTGTGAAGATTCTACGTAAATGCAGGTAGAACAGTTTGCAACCACAGTCATATTCAACAATGAAGAAAAATACAAGTATTGTCGCTTTTTGCCAAAATTATTTTTCAAACTAAAATGTAAGTAAGCACTTCAAAGCTATGGGCTGTCATACAGCCTTGTGAGAAACGGCATGCAGTAGCGAAAAACAAGACATACTCAAATAGTTTGTAGCAGTTAAAAAATTTTGTTCGTGTTTTACTTTCGCAGATGACCGTCTGTAACCTTACTGTCGCTGACTGTTAAATTGACGAATGCGTCACACCAGCCCAACGCATGGCATAATGCAGGCAGAAACAGGGGTTTGTCATTTGCATAACTTTTGCTTACAAATACAATCGTGGAAAGCGTCATTAAAGCGCGACTCAAATACATTTCCATTCGCAAGCTATTTGTTTTTTGGTCAGGTCAGTTTTTAGGTTTGGTCTCAAACACTACGCTAAAGGTAATCCTAAATTTCTGAGATGATACATAAAAAATTTGTGTGTTTTCTGATAGTTTTGGGATCTGCATGGATTGTAAAGGTAAAATCAGGTAAGGCGACTATAGGCATGACATTTGAGAAGAGCGATCAACGTAAAAACATTGACAATATTTCAGACTGTGGTTTTACCGCAACATCGTTGAATGAAACCGTATTAACTTTGTCCGATGATCTTGTTGATGAGAACAATGCACAAGAGAAATGTTCGTTACTTGGCGGAAATCTTGCCATTACCAAAGACCAGAATATAAATGTGGCGTTGTTTCAACTAATGACCAAACAATATACAAAAGGTGTGCACTCGGTAAAGTTTGTGCATGATTAATAAAATTATTCAACATTAAACATATTTTAGGTTTAATGCGACTTTGGATTTTCTATGATTTTGTGGGTGGGGATACATTTAGATTTCAAAACTATTCAAGTAACGTCAGCTACTGGAAAAGTGCAAAACAACTTGGTGTACTTTGGTACATAGATTTCTTCACAAGGTAATGTAAAGACAGCTAGTATTATATGACAACGTTTGGGAAAATCTGAACCTACCTGAAGGTTCCTGATAACCGATTTCGGAAATTATTCCCCATTCCCAACCCATAGTTGTAACGATTTCCATCCTTATGGGAAAATATGTTTTCTGGGTTAAAATCGTTCATGTGAGACAAATATATTTCGCTATAAAGTTTTTTTAGTGACTGTAAAAACAACTTAAAAAAAATAAAGCACAAGCACTAAAAGGTTATCGCTGTGTTAAGAACTGCGATAACTTTGTTATTTAGAAGCCATGATAGAAATGAGGAAGAAATATTTTTCTGCGATGCATTTAATGGGAAAAGAAGAAAATGGAGAGTGGTAGTTGGCAATAACTGTGATGGATATGGTACACATTTTGCTGCAGATTGCTAATGGCCAAAACATAATGTTTAACGTTTCTCTCAAGAAAATTGACTTACCAGCTAGCCGTATTAAGTTGCAACATAAAAACAATTTATTTCATTACTTTGAACAAACTTAACACCACGTTAACATTTTCTGATTACAGGATGGAATTTACAATTTTCACTGTTTGCTTCAAAAACACTTCAACCGGGATACAAAGAAATATACGTATACGAAAACAATATCTATTCTAACATGCTACGAAATGTTAACCATACCTACGGAATATTTAATAAGTATCGACAATCCACATTTACTCCAGGTTGAGATGAGCTTCGTTAAAATCTTGAACATTCATGAAAAATAGCAATCTTGTTTTCCTCGTTTTAAGACATCAATGTTATGATCGGGGCCCGTTACAATTCCCAACTTGGTGGTTGGTTTTGGAGCGACGGATCTCCTGCAAGCAATTCTGTTTCCAATGTTACATTCTGCCAGCAGAGGGCGTTCCATTATGGAGATGGTTGGGAGAAATCGAGTGTTGATTGTGTTGGACAACCAGCTTACTACGCCTGTCAAATTAAATGTTAGTATGTAACAATGTGTGTGAAACAATGTTGTAAGTTTTGTGTTTAAAACGATTTTATTATGTAGCAAAGTGATGTATCATCCACAATAATGTAACTAAACATAAAATAACGCAGTAATGTTTCATGCAATGGCATGATTGGCAGGATCGCCCCACTGCGCATCTCCTCACTTGTAGATCACAGCTAAAGTATCGAGATCAGTTTACAGGCTTCGCAGTCCAAAATTTTTCAGATCTTGATTCGAAAACTGGCTGACCCAGCTAAACTGCAATACCTGGGCTCTGAAGCTGGTTAATCCATCGTCGTGGGTTCCAACTTTACCAGGAACTTGATTTTCTCTCGCTCCGACTCTTGTTGCTTTGTGAAACTTTTTGAAATTAAGGGTGTTATTTTGTTGCACAAACAAGCTAAACGCTAAATAGTGCGTTCCTAACAAATGTGAAATATTGGTCAATGTGTTGCTTGGTAAAAGCACATCTTCCCAGTTCACAAAAGCATATAGCAATTTTGAAATCCTCAACATATGTAACGTCAGTTTCACATAAATACTTTGCAGTTGTTGCATCAGTGACGAAAGTTGCAGGTAATTCCCCTCTTGTTGCAATAAGCTGGATTGGATTGACATCGCTTGTTAGGAATCATAACCTTTCAGCTAAGGTAACGTAACTTTGCCAGACATGATTCTCCAGTAATTTACATTGCCGAGACTTGATACATTTTAGGTAGAAATCACTGTATTGGAATTAAGGCATTCTGTTTACGTGCCGTACGAAAACGCATCAATTCAATTAACAAACCTGAACTACTCAGCAAACTACACTCTTCGGGTTGGTATTTAATGGCATGTTGTATTACAGTCTAATAAGAGACAAACGAAAGCAAATCTCTTGTTTCATCAACAATTTTAATCATGTCTAAGCATATAAATTTCCTTCCTTTTATTGTCAATAGGTGTCAGCGTTGGTTTCTGGCTGCGTGCAAGAAAACGTCACGACATTCGTGTCGGTAACAACATCGGGCATTCCCCCAACGACTCACTTCAACCAGAGCAGTAAAATAACAATTAATTGTATAAGAGTTAGTTAATTAAGAATTAATATTTCTTGCAGTAACAACTTCAGCAGGATTTGCCACGGCCAACAGTAACAATGTCGAAAACTACATTATCGGTTTGATAATTGGAGTGATTTCGGCTCTGCTTGTTCTCGCAGCCATCCTAGTGTTTGGTATATTGTTATATAAACGAAGGTGAATGCGACTGAGTGCACATTAACTTACGATTTAATGCGCATTGTAAATAGGTAATCAACTTACAATTAAATAACAAGTGTCATTTGTCTTCGCATTGCGACGTGCTTTTATTGTGTATTAAGTACAACATTCATGGCAGTCAACAACCTGAAGCGTGTAGTTTGGTTGGTCTAGTTTTATTAAAATATTAAATCTCATTTAAAACAACCAGATACGACATGTCCAAACCAACCAATTTTCAACAAACAATAAATCAATCTGGCGCTTCAGAAAAATCTGTCCATAACAATATATCACACAACCAAGCATCAAAAGTAGAAGGCTACATTTCACCAATTGGTAGGTAACTTTTTATTTTAAGAACTGCAACTGTCTAATCGTATACAATACTTGACAGAGCATCAAACAACTGACCAGATTACGTATGCCAACGTCCAACCTTCCTCTCATCCACCAAATCACGTGTACGAAAGTATGAAGTGACGTAACAGCTTTCTTTACAGGATGAATTTTTGTGACCAATTTTAGTTTGTGTTACGTAACTACGTGCAAACATGGAATTCAAGATATAAAAACATTGGTCACAAAAACAGCCAGTAGGTCATTATCGTTCAGAATCTCTTTATTACATAGGAATGCGCATTTGTTCAACGCCTGTCATATCAAAGAGCACAGCAACGATTCATTGTTTTCTCACGCGATTCGATCTTGTTTCCAATGTGATTATAATTTCCAACCGCTAATAGTAATATTTTCAATGTGTTTTACTTTTTCGTTTGTAATGTGTTTTTCCATTCTGTGCAGTTTGACACAGGATTTCTTTAATGTCCTTGTTTTACGCATAAAGTTGATTTGAACCTCCATGTACCCAAGATGATCATTTACGGGCGGTATAATATAATGTCTTCACTGTCAGGTGTGTTTGGCTCGTGGTGTTTATTCGGATAGGGTACAGAGAAAAGTTGTGTCTGTTTTTTAAGGTTAACTGTAAGATTTCCATGTTTCGAAGTCAATGAAAACAATTCCTTTCCTTTAAAATTATTATCATACAGCGCATGGTCTTGTGATTTGATGCAGCAACCACGTACATACTTCAAACCCCACGCTTTGTTGTGGATTAAATACGCATCTTGTAAAACTCCTTTAACCGGCTCAAGCGGCACCTAAACGTTAATTTTGAAACAGCTCAAAGGGTTAGGGAACATCAAGGCAGCTCTTTTTCTTATTTTGAATATCGTGAAAACCTGATATCAGTCAATAGTGCAAAAATTATCATGCTTTTTTAACCCGTGTGTTCATCCCACAACAAAACGTGGGTTATAAAATAATCATGTGTCGCTGCATAAACTCACAACGCAATGCTTTGAGGTTTAATGTTTAGCAAACCTTCTGAAATAAACCTACTACACATTTCGACGCCAAACCTTCGTTCCGTTTCGTTGTTTTATTTTCTAAGATAGTTTTTTCCAGACAATGAACGTTATATATTTTGTTGGGATTAACTTGTATACCGAGGTGGTCTGTACATACAAACGTATCGTTGTTATCAAAACCCAGCGCCATTTCAGAAGTTGTTGATGCAGCCAGTTGCTGGTAGGCTATATTATTTTTGCGCACGCGTATACGGAACTGCGATTTCCCGACCAGTAAGCACAACTAAAGAAAGCTTTAGATAAGAAAGTCTTGCATGGAGCTGGTAGCTAAGCGGTAAGGAAAAAACTTTGAAACACTCGTGTTAATTTTAAAATATCAGTCAATATTAGTTACTCATAACAAAGGCAAAAATACCCTCAGTTTGGATATATAAAGTTTTAAAAAAAACAGTTAGATGATTTAAGGTGCATGAAGATGTCATTGTATCAAATCCATTATTTTACTGTCAGAAATAGTTGTTTACACACCTCTATACAGTACGACGTCCAAATTCGTGTGATACGACATGTTTCATAAACGATAGTAAGAACGAATGCAAGTTTTATGTCAAATAAGTAAATTATGAAATACCAAATGTAGATGCAATTGTTTTCAACAAAAAATGTTCACCAAGTTTGTGTCAGTTCTGCTCATTATACATAATGTGGAAGTGTTAATGGCAACAAACGGTAAGCCCTTAACGACATTAAATGTTACTCAAAAGGACCAACAAGACATTGCGTTTATCTGTTTTTAGATTGCGGCCTCATATCAACATCATTGAATGACACCATATTAACTTTGTCCGATGATCTTGTTGATGCAAATACTGCACAAGAGAAATGTTCGTTGTTTGGTGGAAACCTAACCATGACCAAAGACCTATATATCAACGAGTTATTAATTCAATTAATGACCAAACAATATACCAAAGGTGTGCAAATTCTGTACATCGTAACCTAACAACTTGTCAATAAAGACATTTCAGGTTTAACACGACTTTGGATTTTCTATGATTTTGAGGGTGGGGATACATTTAAATTTCAAAACTATTCAACTAATGTCAGTTACTGGAAAAGTACAAAACAACTTGGTGTTCTCTGGTACCTCGATTTCTTCACAAGGTAACTTGTAAAGGCAGTCCGTATCATTTGAAAACGTTTGGCAAAATTTGAACCTACTTGGAGGTTCATACGATAACGTTATCATTTAGAAGCCATGATAGAAATGAGGAAGAAATATTTTTCTGCGAGGCACTAAATGACAAAAGAAGAAAGTGGAGAGTGGGAGTTGGCAATAACTGTGATGAGGGTTTTAAACACAACAAAACCTGGAATGGTACCATTTGTGTCATTATTTGCACATAGCCAGAACATTATGTTAAGTGTGTTGCTGGTGAAAATTGAATTTACCAGTTAAACCCCTATAAGTTGACCGGTTATAACATAAGACTGGTTATTTCATTAACTTTCTATTTCACTGCGTTTTCTATTTCAGGTTGGAATTTACAATTTTCTCTGTTTGCACCAAAAACAGTCAAACCGGGATTCAAGGAAATATACGTGTTCAGAAACAATATCTATTCTAGCATGGTACGAGAAACCAACCATTCCTACAGAACCTTTAATCAATCCGAGCAATCCACATTTACTCCAGGTTAAGATAAACTTTGTTATGTCTTTAACATTGTTAAACGACAAAACTCTTTTTCTTCGTTTTAAGATATCAAAGTTATCATCGGTGCTCGTTACAATTCCCAACTTGTTGGTTGGTTGTGGAGCGACGGATCTCCTGCAAACTATTCTATTTCCAACGTTACATCCTGTCAGCAGGGGGCGCTCCATTATGGCGATGGTTGGGAGAAATCGAGTGTTGATTGTGTTGGACAACCAGCTTACTACGCCTGTCAATTTAAATGTTAGTATGTAACAATGTGTGTGTAAAAAATGATCTAAATTGTGTGTTATTAAAGATTTTATTAAGTAGCAAAGTGATGTATCATCCACAATAAAGTAACAAAACATAAAATAACGCAATAATGTTTCATGCAATGGCATGATTGGCAGGATCCCCACTGCGCATCTCCTCACTTGTAGATCACAGCTAAAGTATCGCGATCAGTTTACAGGCTTCGCAGCCTAAAATTTTTTAGATCTCGCTCCGGCTTGTCGAGAAAAACTGGCTGATTCAGCTAGGCTGCAATGCCTGGGCTGCGATGCTGGTTAGTCCATCGTCGTGAGTTCCAATTTTACCAGGAATTTGATTTTTCTCGCTCCGACTCTTGGATCTCGCTCCGACTCTTGTTGCTATGCAAAACTTTTTTAAATTAAGGGTGTTATTTTGCTGCACAAAACAAGTTTTTCTAAGATAAATAACGCTTTGGTCACCAATGTGAAATATTGGTTTAATATATTGTTTGGTAAAAGCACATCTTCCCATTTTAACTCAGCATATAACAATTTTTAATTCCAACGAATGTAAAGTCAATTTCACATAAATACTTTGCAGTTGTTGCATCAGTGACGAAAGTTGCAGGCAATTCCCCTCTTGTTGTTATTAGCTGGAATGGATTGATATCCCTTGTCAGGAATCATAACAATTCTGCTATGGTAAATTTGACCGACATGATTGCTCAATAATTTACATTTTCCAGACTTGATATCATTTTAGGTAGAAATCACTGTATTGGAATTAAGCCACTCAGTTTACGTGCCGTACGAAAACGCCTCATTTCAATTAACAAACCTGAACTACTCAACAAACTACACTTTTCGGGTTGGTATTGAAGGACATGTAGTATTACCGTGTCTAATAAGAGGCAAACGAAAACAAAATCTCTCTTATTTCACATACAATTTCAAACATGTCTAAGCATATAAATGTCAGTCGCTTTATTCTCAATAGGTGTCAGCGTTGCTTTCTGGCTGCGTGCAAGAAAACGTCACGACATTCGTGTCGGTAACAACATCGGGTATTCCCCCAACGACTCACTTTAACCAGAGCAGTAAAATAACGATTAAATATAAAAGCGTTGGTTAATTACGAATTAATATTTCTTGCAGTAACAACATCAACCGGATTTCTTGAGTCCAACAGTAGCAATATTGAAAACTATATTCACAGTTTAATAATTGGAGTGATTTCGGCTCTGCTTGTACTCGCATCCATCCTAGTATTTGGTCTATTGTTCTATAAACGAAGGTGAATGCGACTGAGTGCACATTTTACCTACGAAATAAAGGGTATTTAGAATTGCATGACATGTTTCATTTCCCTTCGTTGTGCGATGTATACGTCCTATTTCCTAATTAGAAGTTTTGGTACATCAAAGAACGCCACGTTAGTTGTTTGGTGTGTTTAGTTTTAACAAAAAAATTGATCCACGCACTTGTAAATGTTATGACGGATTAAAATACAAACAGGTACGACATGTCCAAACTAACCATTTTGGAACTATCAAAAAATCCTCCAGGCGATCAAGGAAAATCTGACCTTGCCAATGTATCACATCAGCGAGTAACGGAAGAGGAAGGCAATCTTTCATCAAACAGTTAAAAGCGAAGTTTGTTTTTTAATTACCGTTAAACTATGTGAATGTAAAATGTACTTGACAGAGCATCAAACAACTGGCCAGATTACGTATGACAACGTCCCACCTTCCTCTCATCAACCAAATCACGCGTACGAAAGTATGAAGTGACGTAACAGCTTTCTTTACAAGATAGATTTAAATTTTCAGAACCTCAGTCAAGGATATGGTGATAAATTCTAAACAAACATTTTAGATTTTAAAGCTTTTCCAATACGTTTAATATTTGTAATGTTTTCCATTCTGCGCAGTTTTGAGCAGGATTTCTTCAATGTCATTTTGTTTGCAATTAAAAGATTTGATTTCAACCTTCATATATCCAAGATGATCATTTTCTGGCTGTATAATAAAAAACATTTACTGTTGGATGTGATTTTCTTGAGGTGTTTAGTTGGGACTGGAAGCAGAGGGAGGATGGCTCAATGTAATTCTTAGGCCTAATTTAGTCACAGTCGCGACTCAACACCGCCCTACCAAGTTAAGCGACAGCAAAATTTTCTCGTTTGGAAATAACATTTCATTGTTTTTCGTGTTTGTGCAAGTTCTGCTTTTAGTCGCATTAAAGCATTATAGTTCTGCTCATAGCGTTGTGATTTGTTGCAGTAACCATCCTGAATATTTTAAACTCCACGCTTTGTTATGGATTAAATATGGCTTTTGTCGAATAATAATTTAGATTAGAGGTTACGCACGGCGTTCGTAAAATATAAAATAATTTTGGTAAAGATCATGAATACCTGATATGAGTCAATGGTGCTGATTCAAAAAGTTATGTTTCTTAAACTTTTAACCCGTGTGTCCATCCCACAACGAAGCGTGGGATATAAAATATTCACGTGAGTCGCTTCGTGAAATTACAACAATAAAGCGGTTGCAGCTTTTTTGTAAGCACTTCAGAAAAGAGACAAAAACGCACGTTCACAGAGGGTTTTAACCGGCCACAAACTAATGCGTAAAGACACACTGCACGCTTCGGTGCACACAGTTTGTGGCCCATTCAACGAGTTCGCCACAACAACATGTTTCATGTTGTATTGTTCAGCAAACCTTGGAAAACAAGCCTCATACTACACATTTTTACCTTCGTTTCGGTGTTGAGCTTGAAGTGCACTACAGAACTAATCTTGTGTAGACGGTAAACTGTATGTTTTGCTGAGTTTAAACAACATAACCAGGTTGTCCGTTGATAAAGAAGCCAGTTGATAGTATGTTATTTTTGCGCAGGCGTAAACGCATCGGCAATTTCCCGTCTATTGAGCAAAGGCGTAAGAAACCTTTAGATCAGAAAGTGCTGTGAGATGCGTTTGGCTCGTGGTGTTCACTTGGAGAGGGAACAAAGGAAGGATAAGTACCAATTTTGTTTGAACGAGTTTATTGGGACAAAAATTATACCAGGCCTAATTTAAGCACAGTAAACGATTTAGTGCCGCACTAAATTCACCGACAACAACAAAATCATGATTTGAAAATTACTTTTTGAAGAATATCTTTGGTTTTCTGTCTTTGCAAGTTCTATAACCTTTCCAATTATTACAAAGCAGCGCGTAGTGTTGTGATTTGCTGCAGTAACCTATGTGAATATATTTTAAATCCCACGCTTTGTTATGGAACACGCACCTTTTAAAACTCTTGAACTGTAACTTCGGAAGGGGAGTTACTGAGTCTTGATGTATAAGCGTTGTGTCTTTGGTTGCATTAAGTATAAACGTATCGGAGTTGTTAAAACTCAGTGCTAGTTGAGAAGTTGTTAAAGCAGCCAATTGGTAGTATGTTATTTTTGCGCAGGCGTAAACGGAACCGCGATTTCCCGCCCATCCGGCAACACGTATGAAACATTTAGATAAGAAAGTTTTGCATTGAGCTAGTAGCTAAGCAGTATAGCAGTAGTTTTGAAACACTCCTACTAATTGCAAAGTAGGTTAGGGCAAAATCCGTAAAACGCATGACAAAGCGACATAAAGCAGCAGAACTAATCAGTTTGGACATGCAGTATTCAAAATCAAACATTTAAATAAATGAAATCTGCTTAAAATTCTCTCACCAAATCCACTGCTCTTCTGTAAGTAGTTGTTATTTTTAAACCTGCATACAAAGTACAACGTACAAGTGGGTGTGATAGGATTGTTTAATTATATCATTTGTAAGAACGAATGCAAGTTTTGCAGTACCGTAAATGTAAAGTAGAACTACCAAATGTAGATATATATTGTACACAATGCTCACCAAGTTTGTGTCTGTTCTACTCGTTTTGGAAAATGTGGGGATGTCAATGGCAACAAACGGTAAGCCTTAAAGACAATAAAAGTAGATAAAAAGGACAAACAAGTGCGTTCATTTTTGTTTAGATTGCGGCCCCATGTTTACTGCATTAAATGACACCGTAATAACTTTGTCCGATGAACTTGTTGATGCGAACACTGCACAAGAGAAATGTTCGTTGCTGGGCGGAAATCTAACCATGACCGATGACCAGAATATCAACGAGTCATTAATTCAATTAATGACAAAAGAATATACAAAAGGTGTGTGAATTTTGTACATCATCACTACAAAAACTAACAATAAAGACATTGTAGATTTGACACGACTTTGGATTTTCTACGATTTTGTGGGCGACCATACATTCAGATTTCAAAACTATTCAACTAACGTCAGTCACTGGAAAAGTACAAAACAACTTGGTGTTCTCTGGTACATCGATTTCTTCACAAGGTAATGTAAAGGCAGTCAGTATCATTTGACAACGCTCGGCATATTTTGAACCTACTTGGAGGTTCATACGATAACTTTGTTATTCAGAAGCCATGATGGAAATGAGGAAGAAATATTTTTCTGCGAGGCTCAAAATAACAAAACAAAAAAGTGGAGAGTGACAGTTGGCAAAAACTGTGAACAGGGTGTAAAACACAACTCAACCTGGAATGGTACTAATTGTGTCATTGTTTGCACATAGCCAGAACATTATGTTAAGTGTGTCGCTGGTGAAAATTGAATTTACCAGTTAAAGCCTTATAAGTTGCCCGGTTATAACATAAGGCTGGTAACTTTCTATTTCACTGCGTTTTCTATTTCAGGTTGGAATTTACAATTTTCTCTGTTTGCACCAAAAACAGTCAAACCGGGATTCAAGGAAATATACGTGTTCAAAAACAATATCCATTCTACCATGGTACGAGAAATCAACCATCCCTACGGAACCTTTAATCAATCCGAGCAATCCACATTTACTCCAGGTTAAGATAAACTTTGTTATTTTTTTAAGACAAACATTGTTAAACGACAAAGCTCTTTTCCTCGTTTTCAGACATCAATGTTGTGATCGGGTCTCGTTACAATTCCCAACTTGGTGGTTGGTTGTGGAGCGACGGATCTCCTGCAAACTATTCTGTTTCCAATGTTACTTCCTGCCAGCAGGGTGCGCTCCATTATGGAGATGGTTGGGAGAAATCGAGTGTTAATTGCGTTGGAAAACCGGCTTTCTACGCCTGTCAATTTAAACGTTAGTATCACGGCAATACTACTATGTAAAAAGAAACTAATGTTAGTGATATTAGAAAGTATTTTGGTTAGTTTTGTTGTTGTCTTAAATTTTGGAGTAGTGTTTGATGTATCGTCAATTTATATTGTTTTAATTCATTGCACCTGTGCTTGCAGTTATTGCTGAAGTGGAAAAGTTACCGTGCAACTCATCTATTGTTGCTATAAAATGGTCTGGACTGGGTGAATTTATTAAGAAACTAAGTCTTTTGGCTCTGGTAACTTAGATCGTTATAGGGTGGTAACCGATATAACGTGTTTTCAAGCAAACTCTGCATCAGGATTTTTTTCGTCTGTTTTTACAGGTGGAGGTCAGCTTGGTGGAATCACAACAGACTCTTCTCTTGCCTTATGCGAATCTATCGGTTCAGATTAAAAACTTAAACATGTCAACGAACTACAGTATAAAAGTTAGTGTTTTGTCTTATATTCGATGTATTCCCATCGGTAAAAGAAGAACAATATGGACAAAAATAAGAACAAAACTGAGACAGATTTTGTAGTATAATCCCAAACATCTTTAAAAGTATTATAATAGGGCTTCAACGATGTCATTAATAGGTATCAGCGTTTCTTTCGGGTTGCGCAAATACTAATGTTTCTACATCTCTGGCGGTGTCGACTTTAGGCAATCCCCCAGAAAGGTGCTTTCAGAACGGTAACAAAATGCTTATGTGATTTAATGCGTTGATTGATCGTTAACTGTGCCCGACAGGAAGTAACAACGCTACTGACAACAACAATAACAACAACAACAACAACAACAACAACAACAACAACAACAACAACAACAACAACAACAACAACAACAACAACAACAACAACAACAACAACAACAACAACAACAACAACAACAACAACAACAACAACAACAACAACAACAACAACAACAACAACAACAACAGCACCAACAACAACAACAACAACAACAACAACAACAACAACAACAACAACAACAACAACAACAACAACAACAACAACAACACGATCCTGATACTTTGTGTTATTTTGGTGATTATTGCGGTTTTGGCAGCAATCTTTATCGGATTTTGGTATAAACGAAGGTAAGGTTATGAACACTTGTGAAGGAAATTTGTAATAGTTACGACCCATAAGCATTTGCAGTATTGGTGCTTTGCACGTAATTATTTGATGCGTTTTAATCATCATTGTTCGTTTCCCCATAAAGGGCTTTAAATATTTTGGAAACTCCGATGCAAGCTTCTATTATGTTTGCAGAAAATCAAACCAGAGCGAACCTCAAGCAAACGAATTTACACCTCCCACAGCATTTGCTGGGAATGAAGGTAATGTTGATCGTTTATGGATTATATTGAGTTGATATAAACGGCCCTGTCCTTTTCAGAAATACACTTTATCTTATTGGTATTATAAATATGACTAATGGTGCAGCTATTAACAAAGTCGCAAATATTGCAGGCACACAAACATTATATAAAAGCAAAAATAGTTAACATACGATTTAAATACTTACTTGCGGCTTAGATGCAGTTCAGCCAAATGGAGTTTATCAAAATTTGTCGGTTGACGCAGACACGTCCAAAAACAACAATCATAAAGAGCTATTCAAAGTTTACGAGACCAACATTGCAGCGGATTTTTATTTGTTTAACGAAGAGTTTAGGGTGGGTTATAGTTTTCAAAAACTATTGTTGTAATTGCAAAATCAATGGAAATGAACAAAGAAGAACCCAGCGTTTCTTCTTTGAAATGATATGCCTGAGATAATCTTCGAGCTTTAATGGCCTAAAGATTACCATTCCTCATACAGCACAGGAAACTGTGTAATGCGTGGGTTTCACCAATCAAGCCTTTCACTGGCTTCATTTCACAGCTCTATAGTTAAAGAATAGGATAAGTTTGTTTGGACAGTAGCTGGATGGCTAAGGCAGTTCATTCTACATGGGTTGATGTAAAATCAACACAGGTTCTTTCGTGCAGGTTCTTCACAAACAAAGCAAGGAGAGTCAACAACCTTATGCGGTTTCACAACTTCCCGAGAACGCCACGCGAAACAGATACAAAAATATTTACCCTTGTAAGACATAAATGACTCAAAAATCAAATATTTCCAGTTTGATACAAACTTTTTTGACAGACGACCATGCCCGAGTAATACTGGTGGAAAAGGAAGACAACGATTACATCAACGCTGCTTATATACCGGGGTACAGCAACAAGAAGAAGTTCATCGCTACACAAGGCCCTAAGCAGGAGACGATCAATGATTTCTGGCTGATGGTTTGGCAAGAAAACTCAACAATAATTGTGATGCTCACTGGTCTGATGGAAAAGGGAAAGGTTGGTCCATTCGTCAGATGTGCGTCGAACTAGATATGTAGAGAAAGCTAAATATGCGCATAAAAGTGCACAGCGTGGAATAGGGAATTGCTAATCGGGGATATTGCCAGCAGAATATTTGTAGGTTGCCATCAGTACAACGAACTACTAAATTCTTGCCACAAACACCTGCAAAAAATAAGTGTAATAAGATATTGGTTTTGCCGGGCATTTGTGTACATAAACTAGTTCGTCGACACTAAAATCGACCTACAAATCATATCCATCTTATGCCATGCATAGACGTGTAGTAATATATGAAGCGCTCGGTCTGTGCGTGGGCACGGGTTGCAAAACAACGACAGTATCACATGTTGTTCCACCAACTGGGTATCGACGTCATAATAACAGCACATCACTGTATGTTGACTGGGACACCGGGACAAACCATTAAACCACGACTTCGGAAACAACCTAAACACGAAAAATGTAAAACCATGCCGTATCTGTGATGATGAAAATACATTCCAAAACACCGTAATTATCAACTTAAGAAACTTAATTGTCAACAATATCACTCTGGACCGACTGAGTTTGCCCGACAAACAAACGAATATGCAAAGAAAGTAAGAAAAGGAAAACAAACAAATATCAAAAATCTTCAATACTAACAAACGATCCATATACTGATTCGGTTTGTCCTGATGATTCCTTTCCTTAACCTACTATAAATACGTGTTTACAGGCAAAGTGCGAACAATATTGGCCAAGTGTAGGATCACATCTGGAAGTAACGGCTGATTATGGAATTCAAACAGACCAAGAAGCTCGCTTAGGTGGAATATACATGCGAAAATTTGTTTTATGCAGCGGAGAGGTACGGCACATGTGGATTCATTGTGGGCTTCAGATGCATATGGGCTTGTTTCAGGAAAAACGTATGGTTACCCAGCTTCAATACGCAACCTGGCCAGACCATGGAGTTCCTGTCACTACAACAAACATGATCTACCTACGTAAGATGGTGGAAGATTTACACAAAACTTCAGCTCCTATAATTGTTCACTGCAGGTACAGAAAAGAGAGGATAAGAAATATCAGTTTTTATCATGACCAGCAAGCGAACTGAAAGTCTATTAAATATACAGTATCAAAATAAAAAAAAGTTTTTTCCATTTACCTGTTTGTATTGTGGATATTAGCTGCCACGACATATTTGGTCAAGGTAATGCAGCAGAGAACGTGATTCTAACGACACTTGTTTTGTATTAGTGCTGGTGTTGGTCGGTCTGGAACTTATATTGCCATGGATATTTTGTTCGATGAGTTGGACGACAAAGGAACTGTCGACGTCCCGCAGACTGTACTAAGGATGAGGGCAAACAGAACAGATATGATCCAAAACCTGGTACATAACCAATGTGTGATTAAACTTAAGGTGTGATAAATATTTTGCTTTCCATCTACAGAAACAATACATATTCCTGTATAAGTTGTTAGTGGAACGAGAGGGTCTACAGATGGAAACAGACAGAGATGGAATTGAACTTCAGTCAATGAGTTCTGATGAAATGTAAGAACCCTATAAAAAATGTTCAACAATTAACGTCGTTAACTCATTGTACTTTTAGTGCATGCAACTTTCAAGGTAGATTAATCGTATTTAAAGAGCCTTTTTGTTCTTTTTCAGAACAAGAATTCAAGAATCTGAGTACAAAATCTTGTCCGACTGGCGATACGGAAAGGAGTGGCTTGAAGGAAACCTGAAGTTAACCACTTGTATGATTACGTTTATTTCATGCCTCTGTTCTTCTAGAATTGACTACCATTATTCTTATACACAAATATAGATAAAAACACTGCCCTCGGAATTTGGGATAAAGATATTGACGGACTAAGGAGTTTCAATGCATCGTTCATACATGTAATAATATAAGTTGTTGTTTTAGACAAATATTGGCGATAAATATAAAAAACACAAATATGCATGGTCTACTTGCCAGGAAATGGACGCTTCTGAGTGTTTCATTGCTGCCCAAACCCCACCAAATGACCAGATGGAGTATTTTTGGAAAATGGCTGTACAAAATGGCACGCGTATGTTTGTGGATTTGAACATGGCAGTGAAGGTACAACCGTTGCAAAACAAATAACATTTGGGGATTAAATGACAAATTTTGTACTTTTTCTAGGTTTCTCAAGATAAACCTTTACGATATGGCGACGTTACTCTTACTGTGGAAGAACTTTCGGAAAGTCACTCATATAAATTAGCCACAATTGTGATTACATCTTCATCAAAATCTTTCGTAAGTTTGACAAAAACAAACTAAAAGGTAGATTGTATTTAATGATGAAGAAAGTTTTATGAAATGCGTTTGCAAAATGCCACTTTTTTAATGTTTAAAAGTCATGTCAAAATTTGAAGTGAATATCATTGTAAAATATAGTTTAAAACACCTAAAGGTTTTTACCACTTGCGTTCAGACTGACACTCTGATGACATTCGTACAAGTAAAGGGATGGAGTGAAGTTAAGAAACCACCAAAAGAAGTGGAGTTTGTTGAAGTGATTGAAGCCATGCAAGGGATGAAGAGAGATAGGAACTGTCGTTGTGTGTTGGTCATGTGCAGGTAAACATAAACCTAAATATTTACGAATATATCAATAAAACCTTAAGCCTAAAAGAAATAAGAAAAGCCTGTAACCATTAACGTAGCCATGTAGAAAGACCCATATCCCCTTTCAAAGTTTTAGAAAAACATTCGAACCTCGCCAAAATGTCACGCTGACTGCGATACTAGCCATAACGCACAACTTCTTTGTCTCTTTAAATTTGCGGTGTAGTCATTTAAGTATTTTATGTTTTCGTATAGAAATTTGATGGTGCTGCACAAAGTTTTTCAGAGTACAGTAAACAAAGCTTTACACACTATTACATTTATATTGTTGCAGCAATGGCAGAACGAGGACTGGTACTTTTATTGCTCTGACAAGAATACTTGAACGTCTGAAGACCCAGCAAAGGGTGGAAGTTTTCCGAACTGTGAAAGATTTACGGGACATGAGACCAAACATGCTGGATGAGGAAGTAATTACGTTTTAACGACTTCCTCATATACCGCTGTTAATTTATATTGCATGATTTTATTTTAAGGTGCTCTACAAGTATTGCTACTCCGTGGTTTTGAAATACTTGAATGAATTCAGCACATACTCCAACTGCAAATGACGAACTTTCAGTTGTCAATACCTTGATATCTTTTGCATCATTACTAATCAATCATTTTCGATGTAATGTTCTTTTTTTAATATAACATGTGATTATACGCAATTTTGATTTGTTTTGTTCACACGATAATTTATAATGTGCTCTTTTAACTGTTGTTTTGCATATTTTCATGTAAAATTATGTAGAAACTGTAGTTCTTTGTTCCGCATTCCTTTGAGAAGTATCAGAAAATTAAATGTCCTGAAACCAAACTAATCTTTTGAAAAAAGAGATGTCCAAATGATTTTTGGCGTTAAATCTACTTCTACATTGAAAAATATCGAGGTCCTTAAAAATTATCTTTATCTTGCGTATCAACTTATAATTACAGTCGTTCAAAACTTATGAATTCAGAGTTAGATCATAATTTGAACAGGAAACTGAGGAAGTGGTTCATTCAAACATTTTTCCGGGACCTCCTCTTTTACCTCTCGTCTTGCAGGTCCCGGCTACTAACTATAGAAACGTTGGAGTGGCTATGAACTAATGAAAATATAATCTCAGTTTAACAAATAGTGTGTTTTAGTATTCCTTGTGTAGTTAATTATTTGCACAACACGTCTGTTACCTCCCACAGTCCAGTCGATCTCACAGCCAAGCACTTTCGACTGTGAAGGTGCTACGCAAACATGACATCGTAGGTAGAACAGTTTACAACCACAGCCATGCAACAATGAAGAAAATTACAAGTATTGTCGCTTTTTGCCAAAATTATTTTTCAAACTAAAATGTAAGAAAGCACTTCAAAGCTATGGGCTGTCATACAGCCTTGTGAGAAACAGCATGCAGTAGCCAAAAACAAGACATACTCAAATAGTTTGTAGAAGTTAAACAATTTTGTTCGTGTTTTACTTTCGCAGATGACCGTCTGTAACCTTATTGTCGCTGACTGTTAAATTGACGAATGAGTCACACCAGCCCAATGCATGGCACAATGCTGGCAGAAACTGTGGTTTGTCATTTGCATAACTTTTGCTTACAAATACAATCGTGGAAAGCGTCATTAAAGCGCGACTCACATACATCTCCATTCGCAAGCTGTTTGTTTTTTGGTCGGGTTAGTTTCTAGGTTAGGTATCAAACACTACGCTAAAGGTAATCCTAAATTTCTGAGATGATACACAAAAAGTTTGTGTGTTTTCTGTTAGTTTTGGAATCTACACGGCTGTCAAAGGTAAAATCCGGTAAGGCGACTATAGGCATGACATTTGAGAAGAGCGATCAACGTAAAAATATTGACAATATTTCAGACTGTGGTTTTACCGCAACATCGTTGAATGACGTCATATTAACTTTGTCCGATGATCTTGTTGATGCGAACACTGCCCAAGAGAAATGTTTGTTGCTTGGTGGAAATCTTGCCCAAAACATCAACGAGTTGTTAGTTGAAATAATGACAAATAAATATACAACAGGTACGTTCTGCGAGTGACCTTAGACGAAACATCATCACCTAACAGTTAATTGTCAAAAGGTTTAACACGAGTTTGGACTTTCTACGACTTTGTGAATGGTGAAAGGTTTAGATTTCAATTGAATCAGACAGAGGTCAGTTACTGGAAAAGTGCAAAGCAACTTGGAGTTCTCTGGTACGTCGATTTCTGTACAAGGTAAATGCCACAGCTGCAATTGTGTAAAAGTTCCTCCCCAAAATTTGTGTCCTTCAGCAAACCGTAGTAATGTTGTTTGTAAATATAAATGAAACATTAATATTTGACTTTTAGGCCTACATCTCTATATGTTGACAATGAACCTCATATAATCTGTGGAAAGGTAAAAATACACTAGGCAACTTAGGTATCTGCATTGCTTTCTCGCTGCGTGGAAGCAAACATCACAACCTCGGTTTCTAGTCCTCCACCGACAAAGAACAGTGAAGGTTAGTTGGTTTTGGTATATTTTAGTTATTTTAAACCGGATCGGTATTAAAAGTGTTACCAACAAAATAGTATGTAAATGATTTCAATAATATGTCGATTTTTGACAATTCTCACTGTTGCGACTTATGCCCTCTCATCAGTGCAGCTGGTAACTGTGGCCTAGACGAACCTGATGAGTCGAGGCATTCATTTGCCTTACAAATGTGTTTTAGTTCTGCAAAGTTTAAAATTTGTTCGTCTGTATTCCAATCACCACCGCATTTCATGTTCTATTTTGTCTGGGAGATTTGTTGTACACTAAAATAAAAAGATAAAACGTTTGTTTAGAAATCTACACTTGTTCCATAAAGTTTTCGAACTTAAAGTACGCGATCACCACTCTGATTTGTCCTGCAAACTATTGGGGGCAGAGATCAACATTGTGTGGCAACAGAGTGTATTCGGATGGACCAATTTGCTTGGCTGCCATGCAAGATCAGTGGATCGACAGTACACATATCATGTGACATTTTCTTCAAAATATATTGGCTTTGACAAGAAATCTTCAATGCCATTTTATCAGGGGTATTTTAATTCATGTCATGACGAATAGAAATGACGACTTTCACCTCATTTGTCATCTTTCGCAGACGGTGGTGGACCCGTGAAGGTTTACAAGAATGATGATAGTGGATAATCGATACATTGGCGGAAGCAGAAATGGCGCCATCAGCAACTCATGCAGAAAAGCGGGAAGCTCGTACTCGTTAAAAAGTAAACATTGCTAATGTTACATCACATAAATTATATACTTATTACGAGGAGCAAATAGATTTTGTGTTGCTTAAAGACGATGTTTTGAGCATTAAATCCAATTACACTTTCCAGTGTCGTGTTCAGTGAAAGGTGATTCGGCCACAGACATAACACAAGTCTTTTGTCCATATGGATGCGGAAAGGAACCTGTTTATGGAACTAGAATCTACAGCATCAAGTCATCGGTGTGTAGCGCTGCCATACACGCCGGGAAACTAACAGGTTTGACGTAGATAATAATGTCAGAGTTTGTTTGTGAAATGTGGGATTTTTTTGCAGGAAATGGAGGTGAAGTGAGATTTTATGCAGCTCCAGGGCAAAAAAAACTATGTTGGATCCACAAAAAAACGGTGTGACGAGTCTTGCAAGTGGGTTTGCCACTTCATCGTTTCAATTTAAGGGTTGATGAAATTTTGCGTCGATGTGCCGGGATTGCAGCGGACATAAGTGTTGTTAGCGCCATTAATGTGATGTATATCGTTGTACGACCATGAACCGTGTTCTGTGCAAATCCCCTCATGGGAGTGTACGTTAACAAGTAATAGTGAACCAAATATATCCTGTACAAAGTAACCGTTGGTTTATATTCTGATATTCCACGTTTTTTTCTAAACACTTCATGGCGCCTGGTAATGTAAGGCTCGTCTGGCAAAAAAGAGAAAGTAGTTCGGACGACGTTTCGGTCGTTATTCAACTGACCTTCATCAGGACAAATGAAGTGCAACGCATAACACGGCGATAAATAGTCAGGAGTGAAAAAGCAAAAAAGGGCGAAAGAAGGACGAAAAGGGGGCCAAAAGAGCGCGAAAAAACGTGGAGGCGGGCATAAAGAATTGACAACGCGCACCAACAAGGAACGATACCGGGGTTTAAGGCAGATTCATGTGAATTTATATGCAAAGACTCGTTAAACATTCTCTTATATCTGTCATTCTCCCTGTCCAGAATTATTGTATTTTTGAAATTAACTCCGTCTGCGTTTCCTGTTTCTGCCACATGTTGGAACAGTGCCGTCCCTGCAACCTTCTTGGGTTTGCCGACATCCCGTTGATGCTCTTTTAACCGTGGTCGTAAGGCGCGACCCGTAAATGTTTATCGAGTCTTTGCATATAAATGCACATGAATCTGCCCTGAATGATAAGAGGGAAACATTTTTCCCTCCTGTTTATCGTAATTTGATAAACGGTCTGCGCGACACGCCCCCTGATTAAACGTGATGTTACGCCTCAGGGCGCTGTGCGTTAGACCCCGGTATCGTTCCTTGTTGGTGCGCGTTGTCAATTCTTTATGCCCGCCTCCACGTTTTTTTACGCTCTTTTAGATTTTTCGTCCTTCTTACGTCCCTTTTTTCCTTTTTCACTCCTGACTATTTATCGCCGTGTTATGCGTACTTCATTTGTCCTGATGAAGGTCAGTTGCATAACGACCGAAACGTCGTCCGAACTAATTTTTCTTTTTTGCCAGAAGAGCCTTACATTACCAAGTAATTTGCCTGGCAGCATCAGCAACAAACTTCATGGAGCCGATCATGCGTGACCAGTTTCAACCAATTACGTTGTTAGGCCTCTCTCCCGATTGTTTCTCTTTCTTTAACTCATTCTATTCTATTCTGACACGGTAGTAAATGCTACTGCTTACTGAATCGAAGTATTACCAATCACAGGATTGTTTGTTGTTCTGAAAAGCTATATTACCAAAATAAATATATATACATTATTTTTTGAGAACGCAACGTCATGAAGAGAGCATAGGTCACGACACATGTAAACGAAATAAAAAATCTTTGTACAGCTGCAAACTTTTCTTTCCTCGCCGATCGTTGGATACTAAATTGAAAAATTTTTTGTGCAAATGAAAATCTTGTTTTTAGGTCGAAACAATGGCCATCTGTATGCAGCTTACACAATTCGAAAATGTTGTTATAAGGCCATCTGTAATCCTCCGATAACATAAAAATATTTGAGGTTCCACCGTGTGATAATATAAGCATTTCATTCGGAAAAAAGAATCCACCCCACTGTAGATTTTAAACAATTAACAACAACTACAACAACTACAGAACAAAAAAAAGTCATGACGTCACTCGACAGTTTCCAAAATGTTGTTTCTTTGATCAGAAGAAATAGAAACGTTGACATAAACCACCTTGCCTGTTGCTTGATGTTCTGGTGACCTATCTGGTTCTGTCAAGCAAAAAAGCTATGAAATACATCTACAATAAGTTTAGCTACACAGTTACTTTTGCTTAATGATCGTTATATATTTAAGTAAATTACTACGCAGCGGGGTTAACTGTCTACGCAAGTATGCACGATCGGTGCGTGATATTTTTCACAAAGCAATAAGAAAGCAAATATGCTCCACGCATACTCTAACATAGGATATGCATCCAAACAGGGCTATAAAGATTAACTACCTCGCAGTCCGAAAAATACTTGTGTACTTGGCGAGGGGACAAATTGTTTTGTCGCGAAAGGTATCTTTCCTTTTGACTTTATAGCGTATATTATGATATTATTTTAATTGTTTCAAAATTTAGTGAAAAGAAAGTTAGCATTTTATGAAAACGAATACATTGAAAGTCTGGAATTGAACAAATCCAACAGAATGGAAACTAATATTATGCCAGTGCTCGGTATTACAAGTTAGACAAACTAATTTTACTAAGAGATCAAATTTATAAGCGTCACTAATAATTAATGACATGTTTATCACCTCACCTTGGTTTGAGGCACCACAATCCCACTACAATAAGCGCCACAGCCACAAGAACAGCCGAAAAACGACCAAAATTCTTTCGTTGCTGTCGTCAACATCAGAGTTAGTTGTCAGGAAACAACCAAAAGTTTAAACAACGCAGGAAATTATACCTGGACGGTTTGCTATCGTGTCGTAAGCAGATTTCGCGTTGAATACCCTAAGTCGACACCATCACAGTTGTGGAGACGTTTGTTTTTGCACAACCGGAAAGTGACGCTGTGACATGAGTAAAATCTCTTTTAATATGTAAAGTTTTTCCACTTGTTTCTTTGTTGGATGTTACAGGTTTCGACAGTTACTAACCATGATACTGTAGTTTGTCAAAAAATATTTAAGTTTTCAATCTTAAGCGATAGATTTTCATACGGAACGTGAACACTCCTCTGCCATCCAACCACGATGATCTCCATCTGAAAACACAATTCTAAAAATCGCAAATTCTCTTCAATTTAAATTTAAATTAACATAAAACACACAATACAAAGAACAAAAAGTATGGTCTTTTGACCGAATACCTTTTTAACAGTTTTTAAAATATAAAAAAAAATTTACCTCAGCCTAGAGATTTTGATTTTCAATAAATTGATCCAGTTCAGTCCATCTTATAGCAACAATGGTTAAGTTGCACGGATATTATTCACAGAAGCGATAAATGACGTGACCGATCAAGACACAAAGGAAACAGAACAAAATGTACTATATTGTCAAACTTGCAAAGCTCAGCAAAACCCGAGGAGAAATTCCAGAATTTCCTAAAAAATAATCAACTTAATTTGACACTCGATTGCTCCCAACCATCTCCATGATATAGCGCCCCCTGCTGGCAGGATACAACGTTGGAAACAGAATAGTTTGCAGGAGATCCATCGATCCAAAACCAACCACTAAGTTGGGAATTGTAACGAGTCCCGATCATAACATTGATGTCTTAAAATCAAAGGACGTTCTAAAGGAAATGTTGATGCTTCTTATCATTGTGGAATAAATTCTGTTTTCGCACAAATATAGTTTTTTTGTACCTGATATCAGGCATTTTTGCTGCAAACGCCAACCTGAAAGGTAAATGTCAATTATGCATTGATGTTAATGAGCTCTTCATTTTCCATGCTGTTGTAATTACCGTGACGATTTCCAGCATATATACTTAAGCATTGAAAGGTTTGATTGCAGATTTAAACCTGTCAGCTTTCTTATTTAAAACAAGTGTCTTTAAAAAACATTGTCAGTGCCCATAAGCACAACACAAAAGGGATTACAGAAAGGACTTCAATGTTGATGTGTTTATCATGCATTTTTTCATTTCAATTATGCAACATTAATACTTACCAATGGAAACGTATTTGTGTCGCGCGTCGATGACGCTTTCCACGATTCTATTTGTAAGCAAACGATATGCAGGTCCCAAACCAACGCCGTTCCTATGGGCGTAAAGTGATTTATTTTGGAAACAATGACGCATTCGCCACTTCCTGCAGTTTGAGACAAGGTTGATGATGGTCATCTATAGCGACAGTATTCTTCGACAGTGTTTGTCTTCGCAAAACAACGACGAAAATTAATAACACAACATGGATTTACACGAGGTGAAGTCAAACTTACTCTACTCTTCCTTAAAGTTATTGTAATGAAGAGAGTAATAACTGACGTATGTACAACGTCACAGTACATGGGGAATATCGTCACGTAGGCACGATTGAAAGTGATTGGAGAAAAAGTTAAATTACGAATACACTTTATAAATGTTAGTTGGTAAGTTCGACTATGCTTATTATGCATCACCTTTTGAATCTTAGTATACAAATGCCATCAAAACAATGCACTGTGAATATCCCACAGCAATGCGTGGTATCGCGTAACTCCCACAGCGATGCGTGGTATCGCGTAAGTCCACAGTATGATGAGAATGTGCGTAATAGACAAGTATTCCCAGGGTCAGTTTTAGGTGTTGCAAGACTTTACTTTTCTGTGACATAGGTAAAGGAGGAAACTGTTTAACTTGAGAAGTTGTTCCAGAAGTTGTAACGGTTCAGGCGTACACACAAACGCAATGTCTGACTTGGTAAAAAAGTTCGCAGGTAAGGAAAAACTTCCGCGTCGTGCCAGTAGCTAAGGAGTAAGAAAATACTGCTTTGTTTGGCAACTCTTGCATGTATTACATACAAAAGCTAAACATAGTAAGGCAAGCTAAAGCAACAGGACAAGGTTGCAGCATTAAGTTGCACAGAAGAAAACTGAATATAACGATTTATTGTTTTATGTGCGTACAGCACCTATGATAAGATTATTTGTTACAGTCGTGATGAAACCAGTGAAAATATGTAGAACATTTTTGAACATTTAGAAATAGCTTTGGGTACATGGGTTAACACAACAATCTATTTTTGAAATTACTTCTGTATATTATTGCCCACAATGTTTAATCAGATAATATCGGCTCTTGTCATTCTCGAAAGTGTTTGGTTGTCAAATGCAACATCAGGTAAGCTCTGATCAAAACCATTAGCAAAAGAGATACGAAGCTTTAAGATTCATCTATGTTTAGATTGCGACTTCACAATTATATCATTGAACGATGCCATATTAACCTTGTCTAATGATCTTGTTGATGCAAATACTGCACAAGAGAAATGTACGTTGCTTGGTGGAAACCTAACCATTACCAAAGACCAGAAAATAAATGCGACTTTAAATCAACTAATGACCAAACAATATACAAAAGGTGTGCACTCGGTAAAGTTTGTGCATGATTAATAAAAGTATTCAACAGTAAACATATTTTAGGTTTAATGCGACTTTGGATTTTCTATGATTTTGTGGGCGGGCATACATTTAGATTTCAAAACTATTCAAGTAACGTCAGCTACTGGAAAAGTGCAAAACAACTTGGTGTTCTCTGGTACATCGATTTTTTCGCAAGGTAACTTGTAAAGGCAGTCAGTATAATTTACAACGTTCGGCATATTTTGAACCTACTTGGAGGTTCATACGATAACTTTGTCATTAAGAAGCCATGATAGAAATGGAGAAGAAATATTTTTCTGCGACGCACATAATGAGAAAAGAAGAAAATGGAGAGTGGGAGTTGGCAATAATTGTGACGGGCATGGTACACATTTTGCTGTAGTTTGCACATAATCCAAACATTCTGTTAAACAATGTGGAGCCAATAACATGAATTGTGTATAAGCTGCAGACAGATGGCCACTGATGAGACCTTTTGGGTCGAAACAGTGGCCATCTGTCTGCAGCTTATACACAATTCTGTCAAACCCTTTTCTAAAGAAAATTGACTTACCAGCTGGCCGTTTTAAGTTGTAACATGAGAAACATTTATTTCATTACCTTGAACAAACTTAACATCACGTTAACATTTTCTGATTACAGGATGGAATTTACAATTTTCCTTGTTTGCTTCAAAAGCACTTCAACCGGGATACAAAGAAATATACGTATACGAAAACAATATCTATTCTAACATGCTACGAAATGTTAACCATACCTACGGAATATTTAATAAGTATCGACAATCCACATTTACTCCAGGTTGAGATAAGCTTCGTTAAAATCTTGAACATTCGGGAAAAATAACAATCTTGTTTTCTTCGTCTTAAGATATCAATGTTATGATCGGGGCTCGTTACGATTCCCAACTTGGTGGTTGGTTTTGGAGCGACGGATCTCCTGCAAACTATTCTGTTTCCAACGTTACATTCTGCCAGCAAGGGGCGCTCCATTATGGAGATGGTTGGGAGAAATCGAGTGTTGATTGTGTTGGACAACCAGCTTACTACGCCTGTCAATTTAAATGTTAGTATGTAACAATGTGTGTGAAAAAATGATCTAAATTTTGTGCTTAAAAAGATTTTATTGTGTAGCAAAGTGATGTATCATCCACAATAAAGTAACTAAACATAAAATAACGCAGTAATGTTTCATGCAATGGCATGATTGGCAGGATCGCCCCACTGCTCATCTCCTCACTTGCAGATCACAGCTAAAGTATCGCGATCAGTTTACAAGCCTCGCAGCCTAAAATTTTTCAGATCTCGCTCCGGCTTGTCGAGAAAAACTGGCTGATTCAGCTAGGCTGCAATGCCTGGGCTGCGAAGCTGGTTAGTCCATCGTCGTGAGATCCAACTTTACCAGGAGCTTGATTTTTCGGATCTCGCTCCGTCTCTTGTTGCTTTGCAAAACTTTTTAAAATTAAGGGTGTTATTTTGTTGCACAAAACAAGTTTTTTTAAGCTAAATAACACTTTCGTAACAAATGTGAAATGTTGGTTTAATATAATGTTTGATAAAAGTACGTCTTCCCATTACAACTCAGTTTATAACAATTTTAAAATCCAACGTATGTAAAGTCAGTTTCACATAAATACTTTGCAGTTGTTGCATCAGTGACGAAAGTCACAGGCAATTCCCCTCTTGTTGTTATTAGCTGGAATGGATTGACATCGCTTGTCAGGAATCATAAACTTTCTGCCAAGGTAACCCTGACATGCATAATTTCCCAGTAATTTACATTTCCCAGACTTGATATCTTTTTAGGTAGAAATCACTGTGTTGGAATTAATGCACTCTGTTTACGTGCCATACAAAAACGCATCATTACAATTAACAAACCTGAACTACTCAACAAACTACACTTTTCGGGTTGGTATTTTCGATATCTAAATGGGCAAATAACACTATCTTGTGTAACGAATGCAAAGTCTATCTTGCTTCACCTACCATTTCAAACATTGTCTAAGCATGTAAATTTCGCATTGTTATCAATAGGTGTCAGCGTTGGTTTCAGGTTGCGTGCAAGAAAACGTCACGACATTCCTGGAGGTTACAACATCGGGTATTCCCCCAACGACTCACTTCAAACAGAGCAGTAAAATAACACTTAATTATATAAGAGTTAGTTAATTAAGAATTAATATTTCTTGCAGTAACAACTTCAGCAGGATTTGCCGAGTCCTACAGTAACAATGTCGAAAACTATATTATCGGTTTGATAATTGGAGTGATTTCGGCTCTGCTTGTTCTCGCAGCCATCCTAGCGTTTGGTCTATTGTTCTATAAACGAAGGTGAATGCGACTGATTACACATTTTACCTACGATATAAAGGGTATTTAGAATTGCATGGCATGTTTTATTTACCTTCGTTGTGCGATGTGTACGTCCTATTTCCTAATTAGAAGTTTTGGTACATCAAAGAACGCCACGTTGGTTGTTTGGTTTGTTTAGTTTTTTCAAAAACATGTATCCACGGACTTGTAAACGTTTTGACGAATTAAAATACAAACAGGTACGACATGTCCAAACTAACCATTTTGGAACTATCAAAAAATCCATCAGGCGATCCAGGAAAAGCTGACCTTGCCAATGTATCACATCAGCGAGTAACGGAAGAGGAAGGCAATCTTTCATCGAACAGTTAATAGCGAAGTTTATTTTTTAATTACCGTTAAACTATGTGAACGTAAAATGCACTTGACAGAGCATCAAACAACTGACCAGATTACGTATGACAACGTCCCACCTTCCTCTTATCAACCAAATCACGTGTACGAATGTATGAAGTGACGTAACAGCTTTCTTTACATGATGGATTTAAATTTTCTGAACCTCAGTCAAGGATATGGTGATAAATTCTAAACAACAAAAATTTTAGATTTTAAATCTTTTCCAATACGTTTAATATTTGTAATGTTTTCCATTCTGCGCAGTTTTGAGCAGGATTTCTTCAATGCCATTTTGCTTGTAATTAAAAGACTTGATTTCAACCTTCATATATTCAAGATGATCATTTTCTGGCTGTATAATAAAAAACATTTACTGTTGGATGTGACTTTCTTGACGTGTTTATTTGCGACTGGAAGCAGAGGAAGGATGGCTCAATGTAATTCTTAGGCCTAATTTAGTCACAGTCGCGACTCAACACCGCCCTACCAAGTTAAGCGACAGCAAAATATCATCGTTTGGAAATAATATTTCATTGTTTTTCGTGTTTGTGCAAGTTCTACTTCCAGTCGCATTAGAGCATTGTAGTTCTGCTCATAGCGTTGTGTTTTGTTGCAGTAACCAGCCTGAATATTTCAAACCCCACGCATTGTTATGGATTAAATATGACTTTTGTCGAATAATAATTTAGATTAGAGGTTACGCACGGCGTTCGTAAAATATAAAATAATTTTGGTAAAGATCATGAATACCTGATATGAATCAATGGTGCTGATTCAAAAAGTTATGTTTCTTAAACTTTTAACCCGTGTGTCCATCCCACAACGAAGCGTGGGATATAAAATATTCACGTGAGTCGCTGCGTGAAATTACAACAATAAAGCGGTTGCACCTTTTTTGTAAGCACTTTAGAAAATAGACAAAAACGCACGCCCACAGAGGGTTTTAACCGGCCAAAAATTAATGCGTAAAGACACACTGCACGCTTCGGTGCACACAGTTTGTGGCCCATTCAACGAGTTTGCCACAACAACATGTTTAATGTTGTATTGTTCAGCAAAGCTTGGAAAACAAGCCTCATACTACACGTTTTTACCTTCGTTTCGGTGCTGAGCTTGAAGTACACGTCAGAGCTAATCTTGTCTAGACGGTAAACTGTATGTTTTGCTGAGTTTAACCAATTCAACCAGGTTGTTCGTTGATAAAGAAGCCAGTTGATAGCATATTATTTTTGCGCAGGCGTAAACGCATCGGCAATTTCCCGTCCATTGAGCAAAGGCGTAAGAAACCTTTGGATCAGAAAGTGCTGTGAGATGCGTTTGGCTCGTGGTGTTCACTTGGACAGGGAACAAAGGAAGGATAAGTACCAATTTTGTTTGAACTAGTTTATTGGGACAAAAATTGTACCAGGCCTAATTTAAGCCCAGTAAATTCAGTGCCACACCAAAATCACTGACAACAACAAAATCATCATTTGAAAATTACTTCCTATTTGACGAATATCTTTGGTTTCTGTCTTTGTGCAAGTTCTATAAACTTCCCAATTATTACAAAGCAGCGCATAGTGTTGTGATTTGCTGCAGTAACCTATGTGAATATATTTTAAATCCCACGCTTTGTTATGGAACATGCACCTTGTAAAACTCTTGTAACCCGTTAAGCGTTGCGCTTGAACTTTAACTTCGGAAGAGGAGTTACTGAGTCTTGATGTATGAGCGTTGTGTCTTTGGTTGCATTAAACCAGTATAACGAGGTAGTCTGTGCGTATAAACGTATCGTAGTTATTAAAACTCAGTGCCAGTTGAGAAGTTGTTAAAGCAGCCAATTGATAGTGTGTTATTTTTGCGCAGGCGTAAACGGAACCGCGATTTCCCGCCCATCCGGCAAAACGTATGAAACATTTAGATAAGAAAGTTTTGCATTGAGCTGGTAGCTAAGCAGTATAGCATTAGTTTTGAAACACTCCTACTAGTTGCAAAGTAAGTTTGGGCAAAATCTGTGAAACGCATAACAAAGCGACATAAAGCAGTAGAACTAATCAGTTCGGACATGCAGTATTCAAAATCAAACATTTAAATGAATTAAATCTGCATAAAATAAATTTTACCAAATCCTCCTCTCTACTGTAAGTAGTTATTATTTTTAAACCTGCATACAAAGTAAAACGTGCAAGTGGGTATGACACGATTGTTTAATTATATCATTTGTAAGAACGAATGCAAGTTTTACAATACCGAAAATGTAAAGTAGATCTACCAAATGTAGATATATATTGTACACAATGCTCACCAAGTTTGTGTCTGTTCTGCTCGTTTTAGAATATGTGGGGATGTCAATGGCAACAAACGGTAAGCTTTAAAGACAATAAAAGTCGACAAAAAGGACCAACAAGACATTGCGTTCATCTTTGTTTAGATTGCGGCCTCGTGTCAATAGCATTCAATGACACTGTAATAACTTTATCCGATGATCTTGTTGATGCAAACACTGCACAAGAGAAATGTTCTTTGCTTGGTGGAAATCTAGCCATGACTGATGACCAAAATATCAAGGAGTCGATAGTTGAATTAATGACAAATAAATATACAACTGGTACGCTCTGCGAGTGACCTTGAACTAAACATCATCGATACATTTGTGCATACTAACAGTTAATGTGTATAAGGGTTAACAAGAGTTTGGACTTTTTATGACTTTGTGAAAGGGGAAAGGTTTAGATTCCAAACAACTCCGAACAACATCAGTTACTGGAAAAGTGCGAAACAACTTGGAGTTCTCTGGTACATCGATTTATCTACAAGGTAAATGTCGTAGCAACAAATCTTTGCGCAAAATTTCCTACAGTGTAATAATTTGTGTTTTTTAGCAATACATCAATGAGTCCAATGGAAGTTTTTTTTTGTGAATCACCTCATTCGTCAAGAAAAAAATGGGCAGTTAGTTTTGGCAACAATTGCGAGAAAAATATTCCAAAGTGGAATGGTAAGTAAATACGTGCACTATATCTACTTCCATTTAATAATATTTTGATGTATGAATTATAGTCAGCATACACTTTACAATGATTTTTGTCGGTATAGGATGGCGATTGAGGTTTTCTTTGTTTGCATCCGAAAAACCTCAAGCCGGGTTCAAGCAAATACATATATACCTGAGTCAATCTCTTGCCTACTTCATGATAAGAAACGTCAAAAGACCATATCGTACATTTGTTGATTACATCGATTCTGCATACATCCCAGGTAACGATTTGTTTTATTTTTTCGAGAAATCCAAATTTGTTTTTATTCATACCTTGTTTACTAATCCAAGATATTAATGTTATGATCGGTGCTCGTTTCAATTCCCTACTTGGTGGTTGGTTTTGGAGCGACGGATCTCCTGCAAACTATTCTGTTTCCAACGTCACATCCTGCCAGCAAGGGGCGCTCCATTATGGAGATAGTTGGGAGAAATCGAGTGTTGATTGTGTTGGACAACCGGCTTACTACGCCTGTCAATTTAAATGTTAGTATCACGGCAATACTATTATGTAAAAAGAAACTAATGTTAGTGATATTAGAAAGTATTTTTTTAAGTTTTTTCGTTGTCTTAAATTTTGGCGTAGTGTTAAGTTGATGTAGCGTCAATTTATATTGTTTTAATTCATTGCTCGTGTGTTTGCAGTTATTGCTGAAGTGGAAAAATTACCGTGCAACTCATCTATTGTTGCTATAAAATGGTCTGGACTGGGTGAATTTATTAAGATCCTAGGTCTTTCGACTCTGGTAACTTAGATCGTTATAGGGTGGTAACCGATATAACGTGTTTTATACAGCCAAGCAAACTCTGCATTAGGATTTTTTTTCGTCTGTTTTTACAGGTGGAAGTCAGCTTGGTTGAATCACAACAGACTCTTCTCTTGCCTTATGCGAATCTATCGGTTCGGATTGAAAATTTAAACATGTCAACGAACTATAGTATAAAAGTTAGTGTTTTGTCTTATATTCGATGAATTTCCATCGGTAAAAAAAGAACAATATGGTGAAGCTGAGACAGATTTTTGTAGTAGAATCACAAACATTTTTAAAAGTATTATAATAGGGATTCAACGATGTCATTAATAGGTATCAGCATTTGTTTCTGGTTGCGCAAATACAAATGTTTCTACATCTCTGACGGTGTCGACTTCCGGGATTCCCCCAGAAAGGTGCTTTCAGAACGGTAACAAAATGCTTATGTGATTTAATGCGTTGATTGATCGTTAACTGTGCCCGACAGGAAGTAACAACGCTACTGGCAACAACAATAATAACAACGACGACAACAACAAAGGCAGCAGCAGCAGCAACAACAACACGATCCTGATACTTTGTGTGATTTTGGTGATTATTGCGGTTTTGGCAGCAATCTGTATCGGATTTTGGTATAAACGAAGGTAAGGTTATGAACACTTGTGAAGGAAATTTGTAATAGTTGCGCATCGTAAGCATTTGCAATATTGGTGCTTTGCACGTAATTATTTGATGCGTTTTAATCATCATTGTTCGTTTCCCCATAAAGGGCTTTAAATATTTTGGAAACCCCGATGCAAGCTTCTATTATGTTTGCAGAAAATCAAACCAGAGCGAACATAAATTTACACCTCCCTCCACAGCATTTGCTGGGAATGAAGGTAATGTTGATCGTTAACGGCTTATATTGAGTTGATATAAACGGCCCTGTCGTTTTCAGAAATACACTTTATCTTATTGGTATTATAAATATGACTAATGATGCAGCTATTAACAAAGTCGCAAATATTGCAGGCACACAAACATTACATCAAAGCAAAAATAGTTAACATACGATTTAAATACTTACTTGCGACTTAGATGCAGTTCAGCCAAATGGTGTTTACCAAAATTTGTCGGTTGACGCAGACACGTCCAAAAACAACAATCAGAAAAAACTATTCAAAGTTTACGAGACCAACATTGCAGCGGATTTTCATTTGTTTGACGAAGAGTTTAAGGTGGGTTATAGTTTTCAAAAACTATTTTTGTTATGGCCAAGTTAATTGAAAATATACAAAGAAAAACCCAGCTTCTCTATCAAATGATATGCCTTAGATAATCTTCGAACTTCAATGGCCTAAAGGTTACCTTGTTTCATACAGCCTTCTTTATTCGCACAGGAAACTGTGTAATGCGTGGGTTTTACTGATCATGCCTTTCATTGGCTTCATTCCACAGCTCTATAGTTTAAGAATGGGATAAGTTTGTTTGGACAGTAGCTGGATGGCTAAGACAGTTAATTATACGTGGGTTGATGCAAAATCAACACACGTTCTTTCGTGCAGGTACTTCACAAACAAAGCAAAGAAAGTCAACAACCTTATGCGGTTTCACAACTTCCCGAGAACGCCACGCGAAACAGATACAAAAATATTTACCCGTGTAAGACATAAATGACTCAAAACAGCAAATTTCCAGTTTAAAAAAAAAAAATTTGACAGACGACCATGCCCGAGTAATACTGGTGGAGAAGGAAGACAACGATTACATCAACGCTGCTTATATACCGGGTTACAGCAACGAGAAGAAGTTTATCGCTACCCAAGGCCCTAAGCAGGAGACGATCAATGATTTCTGGCGGATGGTTTGGCAAGAAAACTCAACAATAATTGTGATGCTCACTGGTCTGATAGAAAAGGTAAAGGTTGGTCCTTTCGCCAGATATGCGTTGAACTAGATATGCAGAGAAAGCTAAATATACGCATAAAAGTGCACTGCGTGGAACAAAGAATTGCTAATCGGGGAAATTGCCAGCAGAATATTTGTAGGTTGCCATCAGTATACAAAGAAATAATAAATTCTTGCCACAAACACCTGCAAACAAGAAGTGCAATAAGATATTGGTTTTGTCGGGCATTTGTGTACATAAACTAGTTCGTCGACACTAAAATCGACCGACAAATCATATCCATCTCATGCCATGCATAGACGTGTAGTAATATATGAAGCGCTCAGTCTGGGCGTGGGCACGGGTTGCAAAACAACGACAGTATCACATGTTGTTCCACCAACTGGTTATCGACGTCATAATAACAGCACATCACTGTATGTTGACTGGGACACCGGGACAAACCATTAAACCACGACTTCGGAAAGAACTTAAACACGAAAAATGTAAAACCATGCCGTATCTGTGATGATGAAAATACATTCCAAAACACCTTAATTATCAACTTAAGAAACTTAATTGTCAACAATATCCCTCTAGACCGACTGAGTTTGCCCGACAAACAAAAAACAAATAGACAAAGAAAGTAAGAAAAGGAAAACAAACAAATATCAAAATTCTTCAATACTAACAAACGATCCATATACTAATTCGGTTTGTCCTACTGATTCCTTTCCTTAACCTACTATAAATACGTGTTTGCAGGCAAAGTGCGAACAATATTGGCCAAGTGTGGGATCACATCTGGAAGTAACGGCTGATTATGGAATTCAAACAGACCAAGAAGTACTCTTAGGTGGAATATACATGCGAAAATTTGTTTTATGCAGCGGAGAGGTACGGCACATGTGGATTCATTGAGGGTTTCAGATACATATGGGCTTGTTTCAGGAAAAACGTATCGTTACCCAACTCCAATACACAACCTGGCCAGACCATGGAGTTCCTGTCACTACAACAAACATGATCTACCTACGTAAGATGGTGGAAGATTTACACAAGACTTCAGCTCCTATAATTGTTCACTGCAGGTACAGAAATCAGAAGATGAGAATTATCAGTTTTTATCATGACCAGCAAGCGAACTGAAAGTCTATTAAATATACTGCATAAAAATAAAATAGGTTTTTTTCATTTACCTGTTTGTGTTGTGGATTTTGGCTTTCACTCAAAATTTGGGTAAAGTAATGTTGCAACGAACGTGACTCAATCGTCACGTGTTTTGTTTTAGTGCTGGTGTTGGTCGGTCTGGAACTTATATTGCCATGGATATTTTGTTCGATGAGTTGGACGACAATGGAACTGTCGACGTCCCGCAGACTGTACTAAGGATGAGGGCAAACAGAACAGATATGATCCAAAACCTGGTACATAACCAATGTGTTATTAAACTTAAGGTGTGATAAATATGAATTTGTGTATAAGCTGCAGACAGATGGCCACTGTTTCGACCTGTCTGCAGCTTATACACAAATTCATATTATTGGCTCCACATTGCTTATCGTGTGATAAATATTTTGCTTTCGATCTACAGAAACAATACATATTCCTGTATAAGTTGTTAGTGGAACGAGAGGGTCTACAGATGGAAACAGACAGAGATGTAATTGAACTTCAGTCAATGAGTTCTGATGAAATGTAAGAACCTTATAAAAAATGTTCAACAATTAACGTCGTTAACTCATTGTACTTTTAGTGCATGCAACTTTCAAGGTGGATGAATCGTATTTAAAGAGCATTTTTGTTCTTTCTCAGAACAAGAATTCAAGAATCTGAGTACAAAATCTTGTCCGACTGGCGATACGGAAAGGAGTGGCTTGAAGGAAACCTGAAGTTAACCACTTGTATGATTACGTTTATTTCATGCCTCTGTTCTTTTAGAATTGACTACCATTATTCTTATACACAAATATAGATAAAAACACTGACCTCGGAATTTGGGATAAAGATATTGACGGACTAAGGAGTTTCAATGCATCGTTCATACATGTAATAATATAAGTTGTTGTTTTTGACAAATATTGGCGATAAATATAAAAAATACAAATATGCATGGTCTACTTGCCAGGAAATGGACGCTTCTGAGTGTTTCATTGCTGCCCAAACCCCACCAAATGACCAGATGGAGTATTTTTGGAAAATGGCTGTACAAAATGGCACGCGTATGTTTGTGGATTTGAACATGGCAGTGAAGGTACAACCGTTGCAAAACAAATAACATTTGGGGATTAAATGACATAGTTTGTACTTTTTCTAGGTTTCTCAAGATAAACCTTTACGATATGGCGACGTTACTCTTACTGTGGAAGAACTTTCGGAAAGTCACTCATATAAATTAGCCACAATTGTGATTACATCTTCATCAAAATCTTTCGTAAGTTTGACAAAAACAAACTAAAAGGTAGATTGTATTTAATGATGAAGAAAGTTTTATGAAATGCGTTTGCAAAATGCCACTTTTTTAATGTTTAAAAGTCATGTCAAAATTTTAGGTGAATATCATTGCAAAATATAGTTTAAAACACATGAAGGTTTTCACCCCTTGCGTTCAGACTGACACTCTGCTGACATTCGTACAAGTAAAGGGATGGAGTGAAGTTAAGAAACCATCAAAGGAAGTGGAGTTTGTTGAAGTGATTGAATCCATGCAAGGGATGAAGAGAGATAGGAACTGTCGTTGTGTGTTGGTCATGTGCAGGTAAACATAAACCTAAATATTTACGAATATATCAATAAAACCTTAAGCCTAAACCATTAATGTAGCCATGTGGAAAGACCCATATCCCCTTTCAAAGTTTTAGAAAAACATTCGAACCTCGCCAAAATGTCACTTTGACTGCGCTAATAGCAATAACGCTTGGCCTCTTTGTCTCTTTAAATTTGCGGTGTAGTCATTTAAGTATTTTATGTTTTCGTATAGAAATTTGATGGTGCTTCACAAAGTTTGAGTACAGTAAACAAATCTTTACACACTATTAAATTTGATATTGTTGCAGCAATGGCAGAACGAGGACTGGAACTTTTATTGCTCTGACAAGAATACTTGAACGTCTGAAGACTCAGCAAAGGGTGGACATTTTCCGAACTGTGAAAGATTTACGAGACATGAGACCAAACATGCTGGATGAGGAAGTAATTACGTTTTAACTACTTTCTCATATACCGCTGTTAAACTATATTGCATGCTATTTATTTTAAGGTGCTCTACAAGTATTGCTACTCTGTGGTTTTGAAATACTTGGATGATTTCAGCACATATTCCAACTGCAAATGACGAACTTTCATTTGTCAATACATTGATATCTTTTGCATTATTATTATTCAATCATTTTTTCGATGTAATGTTCTGTTTTTTTATTTATATTATGTGATTATACGCAATTTTGATTTGTTTTGTTCACACGGTAATTTATAATGTGCTTTTATAACTGTTGTTTTGTTTATCTTCATGTAAAATTATGTAGAAACTGTAGTTCTTTGTTCCGCTTCCCAGTTAAACAAATAGTGTGTTTTAATCTTCCTTGTGTAGTTAACTATATGCACAACACGTCTGTATGCTTCCACAGTCCAATCGATTTCACAGTCAAGCACTTTCAACTGTGAAGGTGCTACGTAAACATGATATCGCAGGTTGAACATTTTGCAATCACAGGCATACAACAATGAAGAAAAATACAAGTAAAACTAAAATGTAAGTAAGAACTTTAAAGCTATGGGCTGTCATACAGCCTTGTGAGAAGCAGCATGCAGTAGCCAAAAACAAGACATACTCAAATAGTTTGTAAAAAATTTTGTTCGTGTTTTACTTTCGCAGATGACCGTCTGCAACCTTATTGTCGCTGACTATTTAATTGGCGAATGCGTCACACCAGCCCAATGCATGGCACAATGCAGGCAGAAACAGGGGCTTGTCATTTGCATAACCTTTGCTTGCCAGTACAATCGTGGAAAGCGTCATTAAAGCGCGACTCAAATACATCTCCATTCGCAAGCTATTTGTTTTTTGGTCAGGTCAGTTTTTAGGTTTGGTCTCAAACACTACGCTAAAGATAATCCTAAATTTCTGAGATGATACGCAAAAAGTTTGTGTGTTTTCTGTTAGTTTTGGAATCTACAAATCGACATTTCAGAAGAGCGATCAACGTTAAAAATTGACAATATTTCAGACTGTGGTTTTACCGCAACATCGTTGAATGACGTCGTATTAACTTTGTCCGATGAACTTGTTGATGCGAACACTGCACTAGAGAAATGTTCGTTGCTTGGTGGAAGTCTTGCCATGACCAATGACCAAAACATCAACGAGTTGTTAGTTGAATTAATGACAAATAAATATACAACAGGTACGCTCTGCGAGTGACCTTAGACGAAACATCATCACCTAACAGTTAATTGTCAAAAGGTTTAACACGAGTTTGGACTTTCTACGACTTTGTGGACGGGGAAAGGTTTAGATTTCAAACAACTCCGGACGAGGTTGGTTACTGGAAAAGTGCGAAACAACTTGGAGTTCTTTGGTACCTCGAATTATCTACAAGGTGAATACAGAAAGCTCAATTCTGAGAAAAAAATTTCTCTCATTAAATGTATTGGACATATAATTACCTAGTTGGTTATCCTTTGTAGTTAATTTAAAAAAGTGTCGTCAGTGTATTAGCTGTTTTCTTTAGCAAAACAGCAAGGACTCCCATTGAAGTTTTTTTCTGCGAAGCACCTTATTGGCCAAGAAACAAATGGGGGATCAGTGTCGGCAAGAATTGCGTAGAATACACTCCAGAGTGGAATGGTAAAATATCTCAATATGTGGTTCATTTCAGCAAAGTTATGAAGTAATGATACTTTTGTACATTTCTTCAGGATGGCGATTGCGATTCTCTCTGTTTGCTTCAGAAAAACAAAAAGCCGGATTCAAGCAAATTTTTATATACAGCAGTAAAATCAACGGATACAACATCATCAGAAACGTTAATAGTTCATACAGAACGTTTGTTACTTTCTATCATTCTACATTTACCCCAGGTAAGGTTTATTTACTTAAAAAAATGGAATTAGGGATTAAGCGTGTGTTTTTTCAGACATCAATGTTATGATCGGGGCTCGTTACAATTCCCAACTTGGTGGTTGGTTTTGGAGCGACGGATCTCCTGCAAACTATTCTGTTCCCAACGTTACATCCTGTCAGCAGGGGGCGCTCCATTATGGAGATGGTTGGGAGAAATCGAGTGTTGATTGCGTGGGACAACCAGTTTACTACGCCTGTCAATTGAAATGTAAGATTAAAATACCTCACAAACATGAAACACAGTTCAATTGAATTGCACAATTCGCAGTTCTTGCCTCACTTTCGAATTTTTCCAGCAATTCCTCCAGTGTTGTTATCAGCTGGAATGGATTGGGATCCTTCATTACCAGATATAACCTTTCTGCTGAGGTAACTCTTATTTGCACTTCTGTATTTTCCAGAAATAACTTCCAATGCTAAGACTTATATCATTTCAGGTAGAAATCACTGTATTGGAGTTGATGAACTCCGTTTACATTCCGTACGAAAACGCATCAGCTCAAATAACAAACCTGGACCACTTTAGCAACTACACTTTCCGGGTTAGTAGCCTGCAGTGCATAAATGCAAAAGCGAAAATGACCTTTTACTGAAAAAGGATTTATCATAATTGTGCGATCTCTATAGGTGTCCGCGCTAATTTCCGATTGCGTTCAAGAAAATGTCACCACAGTTTTGACTGTTACATCTTCGGGTATCCTCCAACACGTTGTTTTACGCAGGGTAATTCTTGAGTTTTTCTAGCTTAACTTTTGTTGAGTGAAACTTTTCCTTTTTCAGGCATATCTTTCTTCGGCATTGCTAATTGCAACAAAAAATTAACTGTCAATATTCTAATTGGAGTGATTCCAGGTTTTTTTCTGGTGCTTACAGCTGCCCTTGTGTGTGTTGTATTCTATAAACGAAGGTACGCTATGCTACACAAACCATTCTTCAGCAGAGCGTTGTTTAAGCATGGACACATAGATGTGTATTTTGGATGGTTACGAGTGGCAATAAAACACCCTTTGCCTGTGTGATGTCATAACGTGACATATATACAACCAGGTGCCACGACTCCAAATCAGCGGCTTCTGACCAATCAACACAGCCTTGTGAATTGGACGATCCACAGAATAATTCTGCCAATCATTCACATCGCACAATCACGAACGAGAGAGGACACGAAGCACCTATCAGTCAGTAGAATATACACCTCTGTTACCTCATCCACACTACACTGTAGTTACTAGTTAGTAGCACATTACATGATTCCCAATCAGGGTGCCGTGTCACTCTGAGGTTATGTTTTAACCTTCAGGGGTGCCGCGGGATTTTTCTTTATTTTCACAATGGTAATTTTTCACCATACGGTTTATCGGTTGTGTAATGCTATATCACGATTCCATTGTTTAGTGTTTATAATGATATTAGCCTCCATCAACAATCAGACATGAAGGCTTATTGCTTTATAAGTGGCGGTAGTCCATTGGTGTGACGCCATTGAGTGCCGCAATATCTTCATCAATTCCATATGGGTGCTGTAAGCAAATAAAAATCAATGTAGTCGCATATACACCTTGATATTTGTACCTTATACTGTGAGTTGTGTTTGAGTTAGCGTAAAAGTGCGGATATTTTGCTTGGCAGAAATTCAAACGATACCAGAATATCCAACGGATGGCTTGGTTACTTATACCAATGTTTCACCTTCGCCCGATGAAACAAACAACATTTACGAAAGTGTGCAGTGACGTCATTACTTTTCTTCAATTGTTTTTATATCATTTATGGTTGCCAAAGATAGCTTATCTTTAAGTGGATTAAAAGATAATGTGGGCATATTTTTTCAATGCAAAACATTTTTGTCGTTATTTTCCATTGCGTGCAATTTGTGGCATAATTTTATTCACATAGCGTTCGTTGCAGTAAAACTCAACTTCAATACTGCTGTATTTAAATTGTCGATTGCTAGTGACGTGTTAAGTTAATCGGAACAAAATAGTTTTTTGAATTTCGACATGGGCAAAACTGAACACTGGATGTCGATAAAGAGACGAACAAAATCTTGTTTTGCTCATAAACTAATGTTAAATTTCTTTAATGTTTTCCTAATATAAATCCTTTCTAGATGACAAAAACAATTGAGTAACACATTTTTCGTTCCGGGATACACAATTTTTATTCCTGAAACAGAACTTTTGAGAGCATATTACACCAGTCATTTAACCGTTACGAAATTCGAAACAGTGCAAAAAAATGAGGTTACGGGCATTTACAGTGAGCAGTAAATAATATATGTGTGTTTAAACCAGTATGTTCCAATGTTGTCATTGGACAGAGCAGAGGCTATTTATTAAAAAGCATGACGTTTCGACTAAGGTCGCTCTGGATCCAACTGTTTGTTTTGACCTTTTTCACATGCTGTAACCGGGCTGTAACTTTCACAGCCTTCTATATTCCCACAGGAAACTGCGTGACGAGTGGGGGCGCCGTTGGAGTTTATACAAGGATGCGAATACGTTTGTGTGGCCAATAGTTGAATACTAATGGCATAGTTTTGCTTGGTTTGTCTTACCACAGGTTCTAAATATACAAAGCAAGGATGTCAATCAGGCTCATACGGTTTCACAACTTCCCTAGAACGCCACGCGAAGCAGATACAAAAATATTTACCGATGTAAGTGGCAAAGAGCGATACATTTATCACAACAACCTTGCTTGTGATAACACTAAAAAAAAGCAGTAGCTTTTTACTACAGGATCAGCCTGCCTTATAATCAGGAATATATATTTCGCCTCATGGAGATCTTGAGTTCCTTGCAGTAAACACAATATATGATTTTAAAAACGTCTAAAAAACAACAACAGAAAAGAAAGAGCCAGTGATAAAAAAACAACAACCTCGATCTTGCAAACCTACTGTGCCAAGGCAAAACATTGAGTTACCAACCTTGCATGAGAAATCGCGTACACGGTGGAGAAACCGCATCAGACGCGGGTATGTTTGTAATATACATTACATCAACGCTGCTTATATACCGGGTTACAGCAACGAGAAGAAGTTTATCGCAACCCAAGGCCCTAAGCAGGAGACGATCAATGATTTCTGGCTGATGGTTTGGCAAGAAAACTCAACAATAATTGTGATGCTCATTGGTCTGATAGAAAAGGGAAAGGTTGGTCCTCATTTACAAACAGGCTTTGCAAGGTCAATATGCCTTCGAAATCCACAACGTTTTGACAAAAATAGAACGAAAGCAAAAGATACGTTAAATGAACTCAATGTTGGACCTGAAATTCATAGCCTCGTTAATCTTTTGACATCGCAGTATTTTGACCCGGTCACGAAAGTTTATTGGGTTTGCCGTAAACAGGGCAGGTTCCAGGAAATGCGAGACCCGATTACAAAAATGAAAGGAGGCCCTGTGGTTTCACATGAGAAAATTTACTCTGTTAAATTTACTTGCAACCAATCACATAACATTACTCTTTTTTACCTTTATGTTGTAAGAGAAATTCGTCAAATTGCCACAGATTTACAATATTATTACTTTGTATTGTAAATCTGTGGCAATCATGATGTTATTTTACGTTTTTTTGACAAGGCAAAATGACACCCATTCAACTATACGCTGCTGTACATAGCAAAAGGTTTTGAGGCATTTAACCTTTGTGTATTGGGAAGGGAAGTTTTCTAGTATTGACAAATGGTTAATGAGTGTTTTTCTCAGGCGATGACGCAAACGTGATTTCCCGGCTGCGAAGGCAACTGACCTGCGTGGCGCGGTATCTTCTAGTGTAAGGAAGTAAAGTTAAAGTATAGTGCTTGCGACACTTGCAGCGTAAGCTATGCGTAGTGTTAGGCGGGAAGCAAAACCTGCGAAAACTCCTCGAGTAAGGCATTGTTTTGTTTTGTTCGGAAGAGCTGTAGCGACAAAAGGTTAACAGGCATGCAACGTTTTGCAACTAGGAGTGAAGTTGTTGCTTATTTGATGGTACCAGACAATAAAATTCATATATTACATCAGCAAGCATGTAATATATAAAATGTAATATATGAAAGAGACATTACACTAACGTAATTTTATGTTTTACAGACTGTAATGTAACATTGTGAGCCAAGATGTTGTTTAAATTTGCATTTGCTCTGTTACTTTTTGGAATAACATTTGTGCCAAAGGTTACAGCTGGTAAGCCTTTATCAAAACGAACAACAGAAACAATATTTGAAATCATCTTCTAACTGTGAAAAATGGTCATAGTATATAAATAACTTTTTTAGATTGTGGTCTCACTTCAACGGTACTAAATGACACTCTATTAACTTTGTCCGATGAACTTGTTGATGCGAACACTGCACAAGAGAAATGTTCGCTGCTTGGTGGAAATCTAACCATGACTGATGACCAAAATATCAACGAGTCGTTAATTCGGTTAATGACAGATAAATATACATCAGGTACGCTATGAGAGCCTATTTAAATGGAAGCCGTATCAATACATTTGTACAAACTAACAGTGTAAATGTATAAGGTTTAACACGAGTTTGGACTTTCTACGATTTTGTGGACGGGGAAAGGTTTAGATTTCAAACAACTCCGGACGAGGTTAGTTACTGGAAAAGTGCGAAACAACTTGTACCTCCAGTTCTCTGGTACCTGGATTTATCTACAAGGTAAATGTCAAAACAATAACAATGTAGGGAATATTTTGACACGTTCAATGATCAACAACTTCGTTAGTTCTTCGTGAATTGAAAAAGTATCCGTAAAATTCCGTCCATGTAATTGTTTGTGTTCTTTAGGAAAACAGCAGTGAGCCCAATCGAAGTTTTTTTCTGCGAAGCACCTGACTGGCCAAGAAATAAATGGGGAGTGGGTGTTGGCAAGAATTGCGAGCAAAACACTCCTCAGTGGAATGGTGAGTATACGTTACATCTACTTCACTAACGTAATGTTTCAATATAAAGCATGTTGTTTGTATACGTGGTCGTAAAACGTTACTTTTTGTGCATTGTTTCAGGTTTTCGGATGCGATTTTCTTTATTTGCATCGGAAAAACAAAAAGCAGGATTTAAGCAAATATATTTATATCAAAGTGAAAACATGGGATATCAAATGATAAGAAGTGTCAACAGCTCATACAGAGCGTTCGTTGTTTTCCTTAAATCTACGTTTATCCAGGGTAACATTTTAAGTCGTTTAAAAAATCACGAATAAGATGTATTTATTGTTCACAGACATCAATGTTATGATCGGGGCCCGTTACAATTCCCAACTTGGTGGTTGGTTTTGGAGCGACGGATCTCCTGCAAACTATTCTGCTTCCAATGTTACATCCTGCCAGCAGGAGGCGTTCCATTATGGAGATGGTTGGGAGAAATCGAGTGTTGATTGCGTTGGACAACCGGCTTACTACGCCTGTCAAATGAAACGCAAGTGCTTTTGCAATCAAATACTAAAATAGATTGTTTAAGACGCATTGTTTAAAATAATAGCAGTGTTTCATATTGAAACGTGCATATATTACTAATTGTAATACTAATTGATTCAACGTTTGTCCATTTGTTTGTAGTTGTCGTGTTTGTGAAAAAATATCCGTGCAATTCTTCTATTGCTGATATAACTTGGAGCGGACTGGAGCAATTTATTGGAAGTCAAAACCTTTCGGCCGAGGTAACTTTAGCTACTGTGCATACTTGTTTAACTTGAGAAATTTACAAGGGCTTGGTAATATTTGCTGATGGGCGTAGACTTGTTGCAGCTTTCGTATTTTTTTGTTTTTCAGATGGAAATTACCGTGGTTGAGATGCGACAGACTTTTCACGTTCCTTATGCTAATCTATCGATTCAAATCGAAAATTTAAACATCTCTACGACCTACAATATCGGGGTTGATACTAATCGAAAATCTTTTACCTCTGTGCCGTAATGTCTTTACACAATGCCATACAATATAGAAATGTAATTCGAACCCCAGACATGTACCAATAATAATGCCTTCTTTTTGTCTGCAGGTCTCAGCATTTCTAACCGGTTGCGTAAAAACAAATGTCTCCACTGTACTTGAGATTTCGACTTCGGGTATTCCCCCAGAAAGCTGCTTTCCGCAAGGTAACAATACCACAAGATTATTTCTTGCGCTTTTTTACCATTGTTTGTGCCCTGGCAGACACTACCGTCGAGTCCGGTAACAAGACTACCGTCGAGTCCGGTAGTAACACTACTGCAGCAATCTCCACCAACAATTCACCCACAGTGCTGTTGGTTTGCATAATATTAGCTCTTTTCATTATTGTGGGAATCATTGTCGGATTCTGGTACTACAGGCGAAGGTGGAGATCATACTATTTTGTAGACAAATTTTGTAGACGTTGCCATTAATGATCTGTGACAATTGATCCCATATTTTAATTAAATCATAAAGTAAGGCGTATCACTGCCTTGTTGCTAAGTTTTCTTTTTCAATATTTTGATTCAAAACAAAAGTGCCATTATTTACCTTTATCAGACAATATCGGCAAACGAAATCGGATGCAATAGAAATTACAACAACGCCTCCTCTTGGCAATGGTGAAGGTACGGCGTTTTTCATTTCTCTGTCTGCAACCTACTTGTGTGCATTACAGCAAACATCGAACATCTTAAAACTGCATAAGAAATATTTGTAACTTTGCATCAAAACGCACAGCAAATGGAAAGGCAAAAATTCTGTATTCTGCTTTTGTTTTTTGTTCAGATGCGTCTCAGTCCAACGGCATTTACCAAAACGTCTCGTTCGTGGTCGACGCCACTAGTAAGAACAATCCTAAATCTAGAGGGCTTTTTAGCGTTTACCAGAAAAATGCTGCGGCGGGTTTTCGTTTTTTCAAAGGAGAGTTTCAAGTAAGTTGATCCACAAACGAAGCTCTGTGCTTTACTGTTTTAATGCGAAAGAACCGCCCATTCTTAATCATAAAGAAGAGGGAATGCAATGTTTTTATCACAAAACTTTAAGTGTATACCTACCAAAAATAGAAGATGCCAGAAAGAAATTTAATGGAATACGATGTTCGATAGCGGTGTGGTTTTATACTAGGACTATAGACTGTACTAATTACAGGATCTCGACAAACAAAGCAAGGATAGACAACAATCTTATACGGTTTCGCAACTTCCCGAAAACGCCACGCGAAACAGATACAAAAATATTTACCCGTGTAAGTAACACAAAGGTCTTAAAACAATATTGCTGTAGTTATTGATGCAAGCTTGTTACAGACGATCATGCGCGAGTAATGTTGAAGGAAAAGGAAGACAACGATTACATCAACGCTGCTTATATACCGGGGTACAGCAATGAGAAGAAGTTCATCGCTACCCAAGGCCCTAAGCAGGAAACGATCAATGATTTCTGGCTGATGGTTTGGCAAGAAAACTCAACAATAATTGTGATGCTAACTGGTTTGATGGAAAAGGGAAAGGTTGGTCCTCTAACGTGATCGGGCCAAGACTGGCATTTGTATACGTCCTAGATCAAATGCCAGCTAATCCTCAGAACCTATACACGTGCTTAAACCTGAAAGCGAACGTAACGTAAATATTTGAAACCGCTTCGCCGTGGAATTTTTTTTTCGAACATTAGCTCTTGTCAGTTTTTATGAGACAAACATCCCCTTCTATTTGCAATTTCCCTTCAGTGACGATAAGAATTAAGTTGACGTTCTAATCTGTTTCTAGTCAAAATGCGAAAAATATTGGCCCAACGTCGGTTCTCACCTAGAAGTAACCCCAGGTTTAAAAGTACAAGCACAGCAAGAAGTGCTTTTGGGTGGAATCTACGAAAGGAAGTTTCTACTGTGGCACGAAGAGGTAACACATTTTGTAATTAATCGCTGAATACAAACCCGAAACTCATTGTTTTCTTTGTAGTTTGCATCCATAGAAGTAAGTGTTTTCTCACAACCTGAAAGTATTGTGCTATGTCCACTGACATGGAAAGTATTGTCTTATGTCTGCTGACATAGAAAGTATTGTGTTATGTTTACTGGCATTAAAAATACTGTGTTTGTACACCGAGGTTGCACGTCACGAGACCTTTCTTACAAGTACATCCGCTTATAGTGCGGGTTGTGTATTAACAACGTTATTCAAAATATTTCAGGAAAAACGTATCGTTACCCAACTCCAATACACAACCTGGCCAGACCATGGAGTTCCTGTCACTACAACAAACATGATCTACCTACGTAAGATGGTGAAAGATTTACACAAAACTTCAGCTCCTATAATTGTTCACTGCAGGTAGAGCACATGAAGTTTAAGGTTTTGAACCGTATCCGAGAAGAATGTTGCGCTGCAAGAAGCATTACTGTGATAGAATTTTAGTATATGGCACGTGTAAAAATTGCTTCTTTGGTAGCCTATATGTTGTTTTGAGTTGTCTAAACCTGCTTCAATGTAACCGAATGCTGCTTCACTAATGTACGATAACCCGCGTTGGTGTTTTAGTGCTGGTGTTGGTCGGTCTGGAACTTATATTGCCATGGACAGCCTGTTTGACGAATTGGACGACAAAGGAAATGTCGACGTCCCGCAGACTGTACTACGGATGAGGACAAATAGAATCGACATGATTCAGAACCTGGTACATAAATCTACCGCAAAGGCATAGTATTCTAAAAATAAACGTACTTTCGTTTACAGAAACAATACATATTCCTGTATAAGTTGTTAGTGGAACGAGAGGGTCTAGAAGTGGAAACAGACAGAGATGCAATTGAACTTCAGTCAATGACTTCTGATGAAATGTAAGAACCCAATAAAAAATATTGGCTAAGTGTGTGATAATTTATTGCCTGATCCGGTGGCTCATCAATCTGTTTAATTTGCTTAATGTGTCCGAATTCAATGCTAATTATAACTTTACACGTGAATTTTTAGGACAATGATGCAAAAATCTGAGTACAAAGCCTTGTCTGGTTGGCGATACGGAGAGGGTTGGCTTGAAGGAACCCCCGACTTAACCACTTGTATGATTACATTTAATTTATGCCCTTTTTAATGACTAACATTATTTACACATACAAATGTAGACAAAAACACTGCCCTCGGAATTTGGGATGAAGATATTAACGGAGTGAGACATTTCAATGCATCGTTCATAAAGGTAAAAAAACATTCGGTTTGGCAAATAATTTCACATACAAGCAAGTATGCCATATTTGTTAGGAACAAGACACTTCAGAGTGTTTCATAGCTGCCCAAAATCCACCAAACGACCAAATGGAGTTATTTTGGAAAATGGCTGTACAAAATGGCACGCGTACGGTTGTGGATTTGAACATGGCATTTCAGGTACAACCGGTTTAAACTTGAGAAACAAAAGGAGTTTTATCTATGTTTACATTTTCTATAGGTGTCCAAAGACAAACCTTTACGTTGCGGTGAAGTTACCCTTACTGTTGAGCAACTCACGGAATATCACCCGTATAAAATGGCCACACTCATGATTTCATCGTCATCGAAATCCTTTGTAAGATTGAAGGAAACGAAACCAGGCTACTGTTATAGAAACAATAGGGCCAATAACGATAAGTGAGCGGCAGGCAATGCCTTCGTGTTTTAATCACCAGACTGGTTCTCCTCCAAACCGTCACTATAGTCACCCAGCTGTTGAAATCTATTAGACCCAGAAACAGAGGCACTGTCTGTAACTAATATTGCCTAACATTCTTACGTTAGTATATCATACATTAGGTTTATAGACAGCGATGGCATTGCAGCCTAGTTGGGCCAGCCACTCTTTCCTGACAAGTCGGATCACTGCGTTACTATTACAAAATTTATTTTTCGTACCTTACACCGTTCACCCAAAACACTCAGGTTGACCAGCCGATGACATTTGTACAAGTAAAGGGATGGAGTGAAGCTAAGAAACCACCAAAAGAAATGGAGTTTGTTGAAGTGATTGAAGCCGTGCAAGGGATGAAGAGAGATGGCAACTGTCGTTGTGTGTTGGTCATGTGCAGGTGAACTAACAGGGCCCAGATTATAGCTTTTAAATTAAAGAGCCATTCTATGATATCCAGTCATTGTAGGATTTTCAGCAAATGAACGATTTTCAAATGTTATGCGTGTAACACCTATTTTGTAGCAATGGCAGAACGAGGACTGGTACTTTTATTGCTCTGACAAGGATCCTTGAACGCCTTAAGACTCAAAAACGAGTGGATGTTTTCCGAACTGTAAAAGACTTACGAGACATGCGACCAAACATGCTGGATGACAAAGTAGGCCAATTGTTTCGTATTTCCCTGTTTCGTTATTAGCTGGCTAGATTATGTTGTTTACCATTTATTGTGTAAGGAGCTCTACGTGTATTGCTACTCTGTGGTTCTGAAGTATCTGGATGGTTTCAGCACATATTCCAACTACAAATGAAAGGCCTTTTTTCATACATGCTGTTTTGTTATCTTTTTACAACTATTCTAACATTTTTAAGAAAATATTATCGTCCTGATGCTTTTTGTGCAATCCTCTGTAAATTTTAAATGTCCATTGCGATAAAAGTTACCACTGTTTTACACAATGCAAATAATCCCTTTAGTTACGAACCTTTTTTTTGTTCAAACGTTTTCTTTTTCAATTGTGTGCTTGTAAAAATAATTTTCTACTGTACGTTGAACTGTTGTCGTGCATGTGAAATTAATGTGGACATATTGTGTTGCACTGCCTTGACTGGATTTCGAATTGGCACTCGACCATATAGTAAACCTGTTAAACTTCCATTTATAAGGACAATATGGTCGCAAGTAAGTTGTGTTCGGGGATTAATGAAAAAATATAACGTTCGCAACCAGGAGAGCAACGAGATTTTGCTGTTGGTCAAACATAATGCGTTGTAGGAAGGCGAAAAAATGTCGGTAAACCCATACCACATACCCGCAACAAAGACAAAAGACTGATTATCTTAACGTCACTTACTGTTCGCCATGCAAAATATTGGACAATTTCCAGCAAAACAGCAACACTTCCGTAATGCACGGTCAACGATAATGAGTTGAAATCAAGTCGTTAGCATACAAGAGAAACCCTACGTATACCCTGGCACAGCATCATCGCAGACTGATTAATTGTGCCCAAATGTCGCCCTATCCCGAAAACACGTCACGTTTCGCTAGTTTTGTAATTGTGGAACACGAGTTACTCGAGATTAATCGTGTATTTGGAATAAAAGATATGTAAACGAATTCACGTGCGGATTCGCCAGGTAATTGCACGCGCCTTATCAGCAGCTCTGCGCGTCGGCGCTCTGCGTGTTGACCAGTAGCCCTTTGGCGCAATGCGCATTCTTTGAGGTCCTTGTAGGAAACCTCGAACAAGTTTGCGTCTTTTTCTTGTATTGTCCATTTCAAGTCGTTGTCAATGCTTGCCAGGAACAGGTGTCGTTTCATTTCTTCTGAGGCCTCGACGCTCGTACAATATGACTCAAATACATTAAAATACTGTCCTAGGTCAGCTCCCGGCCGTAAAGGCGGAGGTTGCATTAAAACATTAAAAGCCATTGTTAAGAAAAACCAACCTTTAAAATATCATAAAACCAAAATACACGTAGGGAGTCTTCCCAGTAAAACCAGCCGGGTGTGGTGACAAGGTCCTGGCGTGCTCGCCAAGTTGTTACGGAATTATTTCGGCAGCTTTGCAATTAAGCGGTTAGATGTTTTTGGGTGGCGATGTTATCCCCCAATTAACCCTGCTACCTAATTAGGTACTTTGCACAAAACTGCCTCCCTAATTCTGATACTGCCCAGAACCCTGCAATAACGGCTCACCACAAAGCCAAAGTAACCCAGGCTGATTTAACTTATTGGACGTCGTGTTAAACTCAAAGCGACTTAAAAACAATACAAGACGTTCTGGCAAAGATCCCGACAACTCACACAACACTGAGATGTTCACAACGCGACGCCCAGAAGAAGACTCGCACGTTTTAGGGAAATCGTTCGCAGCACCAAAAACACTAACCAATCAGGATGCGCCTTTCCGACACGCGGCACATTCCGGGGCATACAAAAATAAACGGAGCGTAAAATAATAGGAAGAAGAGGGGAGACGGAGGTAATAAAATAGTGTGGTGAAAATAGGTGAAGTGCGAGACTTAAAAGCAATATATGTGGGTAAAACAATGTAATAAATAAAGTGGTAACAACGAAAGAAAACAGTGAAATTACAAGGTGCCAGCAAGAAAGGTGAAAACAATGAAATACATACAATAACTAACAAAAGTGAAAGGTGACGTGAAGGAAAGAAAATTCGTAACAGTTACGAGTGGCAACGAAACACCCTTTGCCTGTGTGATGTTATAACGTGATATATTTACAACCAGGTGCCACAACTCCAAATCAGCGGCCTCTGACCAATCAACACAGCCTTGTGAATTGGTCGATCCACAGAATAGTTCTGCCAATCATTCACATCGCTCAATCACGAACGAGGGAGTCCACGAAGCACCAATCAGTCAGTAGAATATATACCTACCTCACACTACGCTATAGTTACTAGTAGCACATTTCATGATTCCCAATCAGGGTGCCGTGTCGCTCTGAGGTTATATTTTAACCTTCAGGGGTGCGGCGGGATTTTTCTTTATTTTCACAAAGGTAATTTTTCACCATACGGTTTATCGGTTGTGTAATGCTATATCACGATACCATTGTTTAGTGTTTATAATGATATTAACCTCCATCAACAATCAGACATGAAGGCTTATTGCTTCATAAGTGGCGGTAGTCGATTGGTTTGACGCCATTGAGTGCCGCAATATCTTCATAAATTCCATATGGGTGCTGTAAGCAAACAAAAGTTAGGAATCAATGTAGTCGCATATACACCTTGATATTTGTACCTTATGCTATGCTTTATATTTGAGTTAGCGTAATAATGCGGATATTTTGGTTGGCAGAAATTCAAACGATACCAGAATATCCAACAGAGGGCTTGGTTTCTTATACCAATGTTTCACCTTCGCCCGATGAAACAAACAACGTTTACGAAAGTGTGCAGTGACGTCATTACTTTTCTTCAATTGTTTTTATATCATTTATGGTTGCCAAAGATGCAAAACATTTTTGTCGTTATTTTGCATTGCGTGCAATTTGTGGCATAATTTTATTCACATAGCGTTCGTTGCAGTAAAACTCAACTTCAATACTGCTGTATTTAAATTGTCGATTGCTAGTGACGTGTGTTAAGTTATTGATTTTTCGAAAAACAAAATAGGTTTTGAATTTCGACATGGGCAGAACTGAACACTGGATGTCGATAAAGAGACGAACAAAATCTTGTTTTGCTCATAAACTAATGTTGTTTTCCTAATATAAATCCTTTCTAGATGACAAAAATAATTCTGTAATACATTTTTCGTTCCGGGATCCATTTTTATTCCTGAAACAGAACTTTTGAGAGCATTTTACACCTGTCATTTAACCGTATGCGAAATTCTAAGCAGTGCAAAAAAATGAGGTTACGGGCATTTACAATGAGCAGTAAATAATATATAATGTGTTTAAACCAGTATGATCCAATGTTGTCATTGGACAGAGAAGAGGCTAATTATTAAAAAGCATGACGATTCAACTAAGGTCGCTCTGGATCCAACTGTTTGTTTTTACCTTTTCACATGCTGTAACCGGGCTGTAACTTTCACAGCCTTCTATATTCCCACAGGAAACTGCGTGACGAGTGGGTGCGCCGTTGGAGTTTATACAAGGATGCGAATACGTTTGTGTGGCCAATAGTTGAATACTGGACATCTTGAGTTCCTTTCAGTAAACACCATATATATGATTTTAAAAACGTCCAAAAAACAACAACAGTATAGAAAGGGCCAGTGATAAAAAAACAACAACTTCGATCTTGCAAATCTACTGTGCCAAGGCAAAACATTGAGTTACCAACCTTGCATGAAAAGGTAAGAGAATTTTTTTTTTTTTTTTTTATTCGGATGAGCACAAGGCTACCACGAATATCACACTAAAATGGAGGAAAAGAAGTGACGAAAAAATACAGGTACAAAAGAAAAAATTTGCAGACGACAAGTACTGCACAAAATAGGAAAAGAAGGAAAACGGAGGAGAGCGAGGAAGGTGCTGAAAAAAGCGGGATTTACGATTACAAAGAAAAAACGCAATTAGAGTGTACAAATAAATACAAAAAAGGGGTCACATACACACACACAAAAGGGGATACTACTTGTCGCAGTATATTGACTATTGGTTGTTTGTCAAAGGGGGGTGGAGAGAAAGTTACCAAAAATGGGTTATATAATTTTTGACGTCGGCCAGGACGCTTTCGAGAGAGGGGTTTCCCTGTGACGTTGGATAGCGAGTCTTAAAGCAATAGAGGTTTTAAAGGATCGGATGAGGTGGTTGGGGATGTTGTTCAAAGGGCGGGGGTCATGTTTGATGCAGTTTCTTGTCTTCCAGATTATGTGGGTTAATGAGGTGTTCAGTAGAGCGGATAGGGTCGACGCGTAGGGGGTATCGTGTTGGGGTAGTTTCGGGAAATTCAGGTGTATAGGTGAGTCGAAGTAGGGAATGGTGGTATTTAGCAAGGAGTTAAGGGTTTGTTTTACAAGGTTTAGAAGGGGTTGAATTGTGGGGCAGTTGTGGCAAAGATGTGAAAAAGTTTCGGATGGGTAAGTGCAGAGGTAACAGTGAGGATTTTTGTCGAGTGGAAGAAAGGTTTGTTGGCATTTGAGGGGGAGAATTTTGTAGGTGAGGCGGTAATTGAATGTTTTAAGATAATTGGGGAAAATAGGGTTATGAATTTGGGTCCAGTCTGTCAGGTTATGGGGGTTTGGGGAGGTATTTGTCAATCTGGTGTAGAGGGGTTTTAATTTAGGGCAAAGAAGTTCCTGTTCTGTGGGGTTTATGGAGGTTATTAAAGTGTATAGGTATTGATAGTGAGGGGAGGGTGTTGCTGCGTGAGGTAGAAAATTTCGTGTCCGGAGGTCGAATAATTGAGAAATTTGGAGTCCAAGGTTATATTCAAAGAGGGAAAGTTGCGGTGTAGTTGGGGTGTCAAGGATACGATGTTTATAATATTTTTTGAAGGAAGAGAGTAATAAAAGGTCGGAATAGAGGGGGATGTTGGCCGCGCCGTAACCTCCGAGGTCACGGCGGGCTGCCAGAGTGTTGATGGGCAAGGTAGGGTTGTTTGGGCCTACGACAAAGTTCACCACGATGCCGTCGACCCACTCGCGTTGCCGGGATGGTAGGGGGTAGGTGTTGGCCATATAAGAGATTTTGGGGAGGAGCATTGTTTTGGAAAGGATGCATTTCGAATCGAAAGTTAGAAAGGGGTTGCTTATAGAGTTGGCGCGGGTTTGTAAAGAGGAAATTTTTGTGTGCCATGCCGTTGTTATAGCTGAGGGTGCGCCGATGGGTGTTTTTAAAGGATTTATTGAGTTAAGGTTCCAATTAATATGATTCAAAAGGGGTTCGTCGGTAGGAGGTTGGAGGATGGCAATTGCTTCGGTTTTGGTGGGGTTTAGTTTAAGACCAGATAATTTACTAAATTTATCAATTAATGCCAGGGATTGGATGAGGGATTGCCGATGCGCCACCACTAGGGTGACGTCATCGGCGTAAGCAATTGCCTTGGGTGTATTTCGGCATGGCACAGGGGTAGACATGATAGCGGGGGTGTTTTGGATGGCAACGAGAAGTGGGTCTAAGGCGATCAGGAAGAGGGTCAAACTAAGGGGGTCACCTTGTCTGACTCCTCTCCTGATCGGAAACTCCATCGTGGCGAAACCATTGACGTAGGCCCGGGTATTGGCAGAAGAATGAAGGGCAGAGAGATAATCAGTAAAGAGAGGGGGAAAGTGTCTAAGTTTTAGTTGGAGAAGAAGCCATGGGAAAGAAATAGAATCAAAAGCTTTTTGGAAATCGAGTGAAATGAAGAAAGAGTCCGAATTGATTAAAGAGGCGTGGTGATAAAGGTCGCGAAGAAGGGAAGTGGCGTCAGCTGTTGAGTTACCGGGTGTGGAGAATTGGTTGGGAGAGAGAATTGAGGAGATGAAGGGTTTGATGCGGAGGTTGAGGATTTTATGTAAGATTTTGAGGTCGTTATTAAGGAGAGAAATGGGTCGGTAGTTGTTTAAAGAGAGTCGGGTCGTTCTTTTTATGAATAAGGGTAAGGTGTCCGAGATTAAATTCCATTGGGGTATGTGCGTTAAGGTAGGCGTAGTTGAGGGCTTGGGTCAGGTCGGCCCCGATGAGGTCCCAGCAGAGCGAGTAAAACTCGATGCTGAGACCGTCGGGACCGGGGGTTCTGCCGGAGGGAATAAGGGAGAGTGTGCTTTTAACTTCGTGTTGGGTTATAGGGTTTGAGAGAGTGTCGCGGAGTTGGTCGGGGATGGTTTTTGAGGGGTGTTTAAGGAATTCGTTATTAGGTTGCGGAGGAGGTAATTGTTGATCGGAATAAAGGGCAGAGAAGAATTTTCTAGTGTGGGATAGAAGTTCCTTAGGGGTTGAGAGGGGGAGTCCATGGGGGTCTTGTAATTCGAGAATTGGGGGGTGTTTGCGGGTAGGGAGGAGCTGAGTGTACAGGGATTTGTCGGCTATGTTTTTGTAATGTGGGTCGGAGGAAAGTGATTTGATGATGGAAGAGCGGGATTTGGAGAGGTAAGTGTTGTTAAGGGACTTCTTAAGGGACTGGAAATGAGCTAGGTTTTGTGGGGTGGGATTGTCATTGACTATTTTTCTGGCGTTTTCAAATTGTTGCTGGAGGTGTTGGGATTCGGTGCGGTATTGTTGGGAAAGGCGTTTGGAGTGAGATTGTAGGAGTGTTTTGAATTTGTCTTTGAGGGTGAGCCAGTATTCCATGGGGTTGGGGTGAAGAGGAGCCAGAGTTTGCCAGAGGGGATAATGTAGGAAAAAGTCTTGTTGAAAGAGAGGGTCAGTGAAAGTGGAGGTATTGTTCTTCCAGGAGCCTTTGCCCCTGGGGGGAGAAGAAATGAGGTTAAGGGTTAGAGTGACGAGGTCGTGGTCAGAGAAGGGGCATGGAGTGAAAAGATGTTGTTTAGGGATCAATGGGGGGGCAGTGTAAATTCGGTCTATGCGGGATTGGGTGCCGGGGGCGCGTCGAGAATATTGGCAAAGGGAGGGATGGAGAGTGCGGAATGAATCTTTAAGGTCAAAGGTGGATAATAATTTAACTAAAGGGGGGCTAGGTCTACGTGTTTGGAGGGGAGGGTATTTATCAAGGGCTGGGTTTAGGACACAATTAAAATCACCGGCAAGAATTAAAGGGTGGGTGGAGGTTAAGTACGGGTAAAGGGAATCAAAAAAGTTATTGTTATTGTTATGGTTTTTCTTGCCGGAGGGGGCGTAAATATTTACCAGGTGAAAGGTGTGGGTGAGGGTTGAGATGTCGGCAGCAATAATGCTACCGGCAGAATCAGAAACGGAATTGAGAATTTGAAGTGTGGAGGAGTTTAGAAGAACTGCGACACCTCCTCGGGCATAGCCCTTCAGAGGTGCCGAGTTTAAGAGGACGGGGCCGGAAGTCCATTCAGACTTCCAGAGGGATTCGGTTTGGGGAGTAGAGTGAGTTTCTTGTAAGCAGTAAAGGTCAAAGTTCAAAGAGGAAAGGTATTGAAACAGGGCCCTCCTCTTGGGTGCCTGGCCTAGGCCGTTAACATTAAGTGTACATATTCGCAAATACGACGCCATTGTATACATAAAAAATAAACAAGCAGGTGGTGGGTGATAATGGTGGTTTTACAAAAACGTTGCATTAAAATCATCGGGAATTGTGGCTTTGCAACTGCACACAACCTTCTCCCCGGGCAAAAGGTTATAACATACACCGCAAGTGCAGCTAATAAGAAGGCGTTGGCACCGTTTATTGGTACAACGAGACGGGCTAAGGTAGGCTTCTTCCGCAGCCCAATTTCCACAGCGACATTTTAAATGTGCTGTGTCGCATAAACATTTAATGTGCTTGCCTGCATGTGCTGTGTGGCAGCATGACGTCTTCTTCTTGGGCGAAGGTGTTGCACTGTTCTTGCGTTTGCGGGATCTCACTGTGTTGAACCCTTCGTCGTCCCGCTTCATTGGTTTAGGGGTTGATGACGCCATTGGTTGCGTCACTGGGACGGGAGCGTCAGTGGAAACCATTTGTGTTGTAGCGGTTTCAGCCAACACGGGCTGCAGGATACTGCGACGTACCGCCTCTGGTGTCTTGTTGGTGTCGCCGACATTGGTCGTTGGGGCGCTAGAGGTTGCTTGCGCCTCTGAAGACTTGTTGTTGTTGCGCGTTGTAGCGGTGTCAGCCAATTCGGGCTGCTGCATACTGTGGTGTACCGCCTCTGGTGTCTTCTTGTTAAATCCCAAATTACGCGTTGCGGCGCTAGAGGGTGTGAGCGCCTCTGTAGACTTCGCGCCGCTTCCCGTGACGTCAGCTGTCACGGTTGGCGGAACATCTTCAGTGGCAACAGCTGCCACGCCTTGCTTGTTCACAGGTGTGACGTCGGATATCACACCTGGAGTTGTAACGGTTTTATCTACCGTTTCTGGAGCCTTCGCATTTTGCGTCGGGACGGCCTTATCAGCCGCCTCTGGCGCCTTCTCGTCGAGCGTTGCGACGAGCGCACCTGCGCCCGCCAACGCCGACTCGCTCTTATCTTTAACTTGCTGTTCTTCAGCACCTGCGTCTTTGGCTACGGCTGCAGCCGCTTTTCGCTCTTGCACGTGACTGGCAAAGCTTGGGCATTCTCTTTTGACATGGCCCATTTCGTGACAAAAATCACACTTCTTGGGCTGTCCTTCGTATGTTACTTCGATCGTTTTTTTGCCCAGACGCAGGCGCTCGGGAATGTGGTTCTGGACTAGAACTGAGCTCTTCATTATTATGACGCGTTTGCCACCATATACGCTTTCTTCATCGTACACCTTCCACCCCTTTTTAACTGGGGCGAACTTCGACATGAAGTTTAGTAATGCCGCCATTTTTATGCGTGGGTGAACTTTAGATAAGAACACCCGAATTTCATCATCACAGTGGGCATTAGCGTACACTGCTTTCCCACTGGCTCTGATAGTGGCTGCGAGCTCCTTAGCCTTCTCTGCGGAAGCGCAGTTGAACACGACTTTCCCGTTCGGGTAAGGGATAACGCCCTCTAAAGCCCGAATGCTCACTTTCAGTTGCTTTAAAAGCTTGTAAAGTTCTGCTTTCTTAAGCCCAGGGTTAAAGCGGGCTTCCACGTCAAGATTTGGGTCGGTTTCAAGTAGATCGACCGCTGGCACAGTGCCGGCCGAAACAACAGGCCGGGAAGCTAACGCTTGCGCGTAGTTCATGCTTTTTGCTGGGTTTTGTGCGTCTCCACAACTTACGCACGGGCTGGCCACTGGCAGCTTACCTCTCCTTTCAAAACAAAAGCAGCCCTTAGAAGGGCTGGGCTGGCTTTGCACAGTGGCCTCAGTTAGTCTAGGACAACAGATCATTAACAGAAATCTAAGAACGAAAACTTGAAGACTGTATAATTCACTGCTTGTAATAGACTCAAATAACTTGCTGGATCGCTGAATATAGGTCAAATCACGTATGCTTGCCTTATTCAAATAGAATAAAAAACTTCGATCTTGCAAATCTGCTGTGCCAAGGCAAAACATAGAGTTACCAACCTTGCATGAAAAGGTAAGAGAATTGGGCACACGGTGGAGAAACCGCATCAGACGCGGGTATGTTTGTAATATACATTACATCAACGCTGCTTATATACCGCGTTACAGCAACGAGAAGAAGTTCATCGCAACCCAAGGCCCTAAGCAGGAGACGATCAATGATTTCTGGCTGATGGTTTGGCAAGAAAACTCAACAATAATTGTGATGCTCACTGGTCTGATAGAAAAGGGAAAGGTTGGTCCTCATTCACAAACAGGCTTTGCAAGGTCAATATGCCTTCGAAATCCACAACGTTTTGACAAAAATGGAACGAAAGCAAAAGATACGTTAAATGAACTTAATATTGGACCTGAAAATTCATAGCCTCGTTAATCTTTTGCCATCACAGTATTTTGATCCGGTCACGAAAGTTTTTTGGGTTTGCCGTAAACAGGGCAGGTTCCAGGAAATGCGAGACCCGATTACAAAAATGAAAGATGGCCCTGCGGTTTCACAATACTCTTTTTTACCTTTTATATTTTACGTTTTTTTAACAAGGCAAAATGACACCCATTCAACTATACGCTGCTGTACATAGCAAAAGGTTTTGAGGCATTTAACCTTTGTGTATTGGGAAGGGAAGTTTTCTAGCATTGACAAATGGTTAATGAGTGTTTTTCATAGGCGATGACGCAAGCGTGATTTCCCGGTTGCGGAGGCGGCTGACCTGCGTAGCGCGGTATCTTCTATAGTGTAAGGAAGTAAAGTTAAAGTATAGTGCTTGCGACACTTGCAGCGTAAGCTATGCGTAGTGTGAAGAGGGAAGCAAAACCTGCGAAAACTCCTCGAGCAAAGCATTGTTATGTTTTGTTTGGAAGAGCTGTAGCGACAAAAGTTTAACAGGCATGCAACGTTATGCAATTAGGAGTGAAGTTGTTGCTTATTTAATGGTACCAGACAATAAAATTCATATATTACATCAGTAAGCATGTAATATATGAAATATATTAAATGTAATATATGAAACGTAATATATAAGATATTACACTAACGTAATTTTATGTTTTACAGAATGTAATGTAACATTGTGAGCCAAGATGTTGTTTAAATTTGCATTTGCTCTGTTACTTTTTGGAATAACATTTGTGCCAAAGGTTACAGCTGGTAAGCCTTTATCGAAACGAACAACAGATATAATATTTGAAATCATCTCCTAACTGTGAAAAATGGTCATAGTATATAAATAACTTTTTTAGATTGTGGTCTCACTTCAACGGTATTAAATGACACTCTATTAACTTTGTCCGATGAACTTGTTGATGCAAACACTGCACAAGAGAAATGTTCGTTACTTGGTGGAAATCTAATCATGACCGATGACCAAAATATCAACGAGTCGTTAATTCGGTTAATGACAGATAAATATACATCAGGTACGCTGTGAGAGCCTATTTAAATGGAAGCCGTATCAATACATTTGTACAAACTAACAGTGTAAATGTATAAGGTTTAACACGAGTTTGGACTTTCTACGACTTTGTGGACGGGGAAAGGTTTAGATTTCAAACAACTCCGAACGAGGTTAGTTACTGGAAAAGTGCGAAACAGCTTGTACCTCCAGTTCTCTGGTACCTGGATTTATCTACAAGGTAAATGTCAAAACAATAACAATGTAGGGAATATTTTTACACATTTAATGATCAACAACTTTGTTAGTTCTTCGTGAAGAGGAAAAGTATCCGTAAAATTCCGTGCATGTAATTGTTTGTGTTCTTTAGGAAAACAGCAATGAGTCCAATCGAAGTTTTTTTCTGCGAAGCACCTACGTGGCCAAGAAAAAAATGGGGAGTGGGTGTTGGCAAGAATTGCGAGCAAAACAGTCCTACGTGGAATGGTAAGTATACGTTAAATCTACTTCACTAACGTCACGTTCCAATGTAAAGCATGTTGTTTGTACACGTGGTTGTAAAACGTTACTTTTGGTGCATTGTTTTTAGGTTGGCGGATGCACTTTTCTTTGTTTGCGTCAGAAAAACAACAAGCAGGATTTAAGCAAATATATTTATATGAAAGTGAAATCATGGTATATCAAATGATAAGAAGTGTCAACAGCTCATACAGAACGTTCGTTGTTTTCAGTAAATCCACATTTATCCCGGGTAACATTTTAACTCGTTTGAAAAATCACGATAAAGCTTAATTTATAATTCAAAGACATCAATGTTATGATCGGGGCTCGTTACAATTCCCAACTTGGTGGTTGGTTTTGGAGCGACGGATCTCCTGCAAACTATTCTGTTCCCAACGCTACATCCTGCCAGCAAGGGGCGCTCCATTATGGAGATGGTTGGGAGAAATCGAGTGTTGATTGTGTTGGACAACCAGCTTACTACGCCTGTCAATTGAAATGTTAGTGTGTAACAGAAGATTTTAGTGTATACCAAAATGATGTACCATCCCGATAAGCTATACAGCGTGGAGTCATCGTGTGATTATAAAAAAAATTCAACAAACCCAACAAATATGGCAATTTCTTTAACATCAACACTTTGCAGTTGTTGCATCAGTGACGAAAGTTGCAGGCAGTCCCTCTGTAGTTGTTATTAGCTGGAATGGATTGACATCGCTTGACAGGAATCATAACCTTTCTGCCAAGGTAATTCTTAACTAACACGTTTTCTCAATGATTTCCTATAGCCATATTATTTCAGGTTGAAATCAATTCATTCGAGTTAATGTACTCTGTTTACGTGCCATACGAAAACGCATCAGTTCAATTAACACACCTTAACTACTCAACAAACTACACTTTTCGGGTTGGTATTTTTCGATATCTAAAACGTCAAATAACATTATCGTCCCTAATAGAGACAAAAAAAGGTAAGTCTATCTTGTCTCACCTAAAATTAAAAACATGTCTAAGCATATAAATGTCAGTCGCTTTTTTGTCGATAGGTGTCAGCGTTGATTTCAGGTTGCGTGCAAGAAAACATCACGACATTCCTGGAGGTTACAACATCGGGTATTACCGAGTCCAACAGTAGCAATGTCGAAAACTATATTCCCGGTTTACTAATTGGAGTGATTTCGGCTCTGCTTGTTCTCACAGCCATCCTAGTATTTGGTCTATTGTTCTATAAACGAAGGTGAATGCGACTGATTACACATTTTACCAACGATATAAAGGGTAATTAGAATTGCATGGCATGTTTCATTTCCCTTCCTGGTGCGATGTGTAAGTCCTATTTCCTAATTAGAAGTTTTGGTACATCAAACAACGCCACGTTGGTTGTTTGGTTTTAATAAAAACATTTGTCCACGAACTTGTAAACGTTTTGACGGATTCAAAAACAGATACGACATATCCAAACTAACCACTTTGGAACAACCAACAAATCAATCATGCTGTCCAAAAACAGCAGACCTTGCCAATGTATCACATCAGCGAGTAACGGAAGAGGAAGGCTACCTTTCATCAAACAGTTAGTAGCGAGAGTTTTTTTAATAACCGTTAAACTATGTGGATGTTAAACGTACTTGACAGAGCATCAAACAACTGACCAGATTACGTATGCCAACGTCCCACCTTCCTCTCATCAACGAAATCACGTGTACGAAAGTATGAAGTGATGTAACAGCTTTCTTTACAGGATGAATATACATTATCTGAATCTTATACTTCACAATCGAGAACATGGTAAAAAAAATTCCAAAAAGACAATTAAGTTTGGCAATCTTTTTTAAAATGATTACATTTTGGTTAGTAATGTTTTTTTCCTGCAGTTTGGCCTAGGATTTCATAGTCATTTTGTTTGTAATAAAAATTGTGATTTCAATCTCCATGTATCCAAGTTGATCATTTTCTGGCTGTATAATAAAAAAAATTACTGTTAGGTGTGTTTTTCTTGGGGTGTTTATTTGGACAGGGAACAAAGAAAGGATGTGTCAGTATTTTTTGATGCTCAACTGCAAAATTTTCGTCGTTCCAAATCCATTAAAACATTCCGAAAACGTTTTCCAACTCTTCCTGAACGAGTTTAAAGAGCCAAAACTTCGAAAGGCCTAATTTAATTCCAGTACGCGACTTATCACCGTCCTACCGAGTTAAGTTACAGCAAAATATCATCGTTTGGATATAACATTCCACATTCCAAAGCTTTGTTTTCAGTGCTTGTGCATGTTCTATAATTTTTCAAAGTATTATAATCCTGTGCTTAGTGTTGTGATTTGTTGCAGTAACCAACGTCAATATTTCAAACAGCACGTTTTGGTACGGAACAAAATACTAATTTTGTTGAAAAATAATTTTAGGTAGAGGTTACGCGCGGCGTTCGAAAAATACGTGATATGAGTCAATGCTGCTGATTTAAAATGTCATGCCTTTATTAACCGGTGTATTCATCCCACAACAAAGCGTGGGATGTAAACTATTCGAATGAGTCGCTCCAACCTAACACAACACAATGCTTTGCGTTGTTATGTTTAGCAAGGCATGGAAAAAAGGCTTAGTACACATTTCCATATCAACCTTCGTTTCGATGGGTTGTTTTATTCTCTGCATTAGCCAGACAACGAAAGCTGTCAAAATGTAAATATAAACGTATCGTACAGTGCCAGTTCAGAAGTTCTGCAGCAAGTTGGTATAGAAACCGCCATAGAGCAAAGGCGTAAGAAACCTTCAGATAAGATAGTGCTATATTAAACTGGTAGGTAAGCAGTAAAGAATTATTTTTAAAACACTGGAGTAGGTTTCAAACCTGTACATACAGATTGTATGATAAGATTGTTTGCAATGTAAGCACGAGCCACGAATATATGTTTTACAGACAACCAAGTTAAAATAGATTAACCAAATGTAGATATTCATAGTTCACAATGTTCACCAAGTTTGTGTCTGTTCTGCTCATTATACAAAATGTGGAAGTGTCAATGGCAACAATCGGTAAGCCTTCAAAGACATTAAATGTTAATCAAAGAACCAACAAGACATTGCGTTTATCTATGTTTAGATTGCGGCCTCATATCATCATCATTAAATGACACCATATTAACTTTGTCCGATGATCTTGTTGATGCGAATACTGCACAAGAGAAATGTTCGTTGCTTGGTGGAAATCTAACCATGACCGATGACCAAAATGTCAACGAGTTGTTATTTGAATTAATGACAGATAAATATACAACAGGTATAATCTGCGAGTGATCTTTGACGACTTCCCGAAAACGCTACGCGAAACAGATACAAAAATATTTACCCGTGTAAGTGACAAAAATGACTCAAAACAGCAAGTATTTCCAGTTTGCTACACACTTTTTTGTCAGACGACCATGCCCGAGTAATACTGGTGGAAAAGGAAGACAACGATTACATCAACGCGGCTTATATACAGTAACGAGAAGAAGTTCATCGCTAATCAAGGCCCTAAGCAGGAGACGATCAATGATTTCTGGCTGATGGTTTGGCAAGAAAAATCAACAATAATAGTGATGCTCACTGGTCTGATAGAAAAGGGAAAGGTTGGTCCTTTCGTCAGATGTGCGTTGAACTAGATATGGAGAGAAAGCTAAATATGCACAGACAAGTGCACAGCTTGGAATAGGGAATTGCTAATTGGGGATATTGCCAGCAGAATATTTGTAGGTTGCCATCAGTACAACGAAATAATAAATTCTTGCCACAAACACCAGCAAAAAATAAGTGCAATAAGATATTGTTTTGCCGGACATTTGTGTACATAAACTAGTTCGTCGACACTAAAATCGACCTACAAATCATATCTTTTGCGTGGGCACGGGTTCAAATGGCTCTTGGCGTGGGCACGGGTTTCAAAAACAACGACAGTATCACATGTTGTTCCACCAACTGGGTATCGATGTCATAATAACAGCACATCACTGTATATTGGCTTGGACACCGGGACAAACCATTAAACCACGACTTCGGAAAGAACTTAACCAAGAAAAATGTAAAACCAGTATCTATGATGATGAAAATACATTCCAAAACACCTTTATTATCAACTTAAGAAACTTAATTGTCAACAATATCACTCTAGACCGACTGAGTTTGCCCGACAAACAAACGAATATGCAAAGAAAGTAAAAAAAGGAAAACAAACAAATATCAAGAATCTTCAATACTAACAAACGATTCATATACTAATTCGGTTTGTCCTGCCGATTCCTTTCCTTAACCTACTATAAATACGTGTTTACAGGCAAAGTGCGAACAATATTGGCCAAGTGTGGGCTCACATCTGGAAGTAACGGCTGATTATGGAATTCAAACAGACCAAGAAGTTATCTTAGGTGGAATATACATGCGAAAATTTGTTTTATGCCAAGGAGAGGTACGGCGCATGTGGATTCATTGTGGGTTTCAGATACATATGGGCTTGTTTCAGGAAAAACGTATGGTTACCCAACTCCAATACACAACCTGGCCAGACCATGGAGTTCCTGTCACTACAACAAACATGATCTACCTACGTAAGATGGTGGAAGATTTGCACAAAACTTCAGCTCCTGTAATTGTTCACTGCAGGTACAGAAAACAAAGGATGAGAATTATCAATTTTTATCATGACCAGCAAGCGAACTGAACGTCTATTAAATATACAGTATAAAAATAAAATAAGTTTTTTTTTTCATTTTCCTGCTTGTGTTGTGGATATTAGCTGCCACACAAAATTCGGGTAAAGTAATGTTGCATCGAACGTGACTCAATCGTCATGTGCTTTCTTTTAGTGCTGGTGTTGGTCGGTCTGGAACTTATATTGCCATGGATATTTTGTTCGATGAGTTGGACGACAAAGGAACTGTCGACGTCCCGCAGACTGTACTAAAGATGAGGGCAAACAGAACAGATATGATCGAAAACCTGGTACATAACCAATGTGTAATTAAACTTAAGGTGTGATAAATATTTTGCTTTCGATCTACAGAAACAATACATATTCCTGTATAAGTTGTTAGTGGAACGAGAGGGTCTACAGATGGAAACAGACAGAGATGTAATTGAACTTCAGTCAATGACTTCTGATGAAATGTAAGAACCCAATAAAAAAAATGTTCAACAATTAACGTCGTTAACTCATTGCACTTTCAGTGCATGCAACTTTTAAGGTAGATGAATCGTATTTTAAGTGAAGGTATAACGGTATAACCGGTACACAACAAAAAACATTTGGGGATTAAATGACATATTTTGTATTTTTTCTAGGTTTCTCAAGATAAACCTTTACGATATGGCGACGTTACTCTTACTGTGGAAGAACTTTCGGAAAGTCACTCATATAAATTAGCCACAATTTTGATTACATCTTCATCAAAATCTTTCGTAAGTTTGACAAAAACAAACTAAAAGGTAGATTGTATTTAATGATGAAGAAAATTTTTTGCAATGCATTTGCGAAATGCCACATTTTTAATGTTTAAAAGTCATGTCAAAATATGAAGTGAATATCATTGTAAAATATAGTTTAAAACACCTAAAGGTTTTTACCACTTGCGTTCAGACTGACACTCTGATGACATTCGTACAAGTAAAAGGATGGGGCGAAGTTAAGAAACCACCAAAGGAAGTGGAGTTTGTTGAAGTGATTTAAGCAGTGCAAGGGATGAAGAGAGATAGGAACTGTCGTTGTGTGTTGATCATGTGCAGGTAAACATAAACCTAAATATTTACGAATATATCAATAAAACTTTAAGCCTAAAAGAAATAAGAAAAGCCTGTAACCATTAACGTAGCCATGTGGAAAGACCCATATCATTTTCAAAGTTTTAGAAAAACATTCGAACCTCGCCAAAATGTCACGCTGACTGCGATACTAGCCATAACGCATAACTTCTTTGTCTCTTTAAATTTACGGTGTAGTCATATAAGTATTTTATGTTTTCGTATAGAAATTTGATGGTGCTGCACAAAGTTTGATTACAGTAAACAAATCTTTACACACTATTACATTTGATATTGTTGCAGCAATGGCAGAACGAGGACTGGTACTTTTATTGCTCTGACAAGAATACTTGAACGTCTGAACACTCAGCAAAGGGTGGATGTTTTCCGAACTGTGAAAGATTTACGAGACATGAGACCAAACATGCTGGATGACGAAGTAATTACGTTTTAACTACTTCCTCATATACCGCTGTTAAACTATATTGCGTGATTTTATTTTAAGGTGCTCTACAAGTATTGCTACTCCGTGGTTTTGAAATACTTGGATGATTTCAGCACGTATTCCAACTGCAAATGACGAACTTTCAGTTGTCGAAACATTGATATCTTTTGCATCATTACTAATCAATCATTTTCGATGTAATGTTTTTTTTTTTATTTATATTATGTGATTATACGCAATTTTGTTTTGTTTTGTTCACACGGTAATTTATAATGTGCTCTTTTAACTGTTGTTTTGTTTATCTTCATGTAAATTTATGTAGAAACTGTAGTTCTTTGTTCCGCTTCCCTTTAAAGAAGCATCAGAAAATTAAATGTCCTGAAACCAAACAAATATTTTGTAAAAAGGAATGTCCAAATGATTTTTGGCGTTAAATTTGCTTCTTCATTAAAAAATATCGAGGTCCTTTAAAATTATCTTTATCTTGCGTACCAACTTATAATTACAGTCGTTCAAAACTTATGAATTCAGAGTTAGATCATAATTTGAACAGGAAACAGGGGAAGGGGTTCATTCAAACATTTTTCCGCGACTTTCTCTTTTACCTCTCGTCTTGCAGGTCCCTGCTAGTAACTGCAGAAACGTTGAAGTGGGTATGAACTAATGAAAATATATTATCAGTCAAACAAATAGTGTGTTTTAGTATTCCTTGTGTAGTTAACTATTTGCACAACACGTCTGTATGCTCCCACAGTCCAGTCGATCTCACAGCCAAGCACTTTCGACTGTGAAGATTCTACGTAAACATGATATCGTAGGTTGAACATTTTGCAATCACAGCCATACAACAATGAAGAAAATTACAAGTATTGTCGCTTTTTGCCAAATTTATTTTTCAAACTAAAATGTAAGCACTTCCAAGCTGTGGGATGTTATACACCCTTGTGAGAAACAGCATGCAGTAGCCAAAAACAAAACATACTCAAATAGTTTGTAAAAAAATTTGTTCGTGTTTTACTTTCGCAGATGACCGTCTGTAACCCTGTCGCTGACTATTAAATTGGCGAATGCGTCACACCAGCCCAATGCATGGCACAATGCAGGCAGAAACAGGGGTTTGTCATTTGCATAACTTTTGCTTACAAATACAATCGTGGAAAGCGTCATTAAAGCGCGACTCAAATATATCTCCATTCGGAAGCTATTTGTTTTTTGGTCAGGTCAGTTTTTAGGTTTGGTCTGAAACACTACGCTAAAGGTAATCCTAAGTTTCTGAGATGATACATAAAAAGTTTGTGTGTTTTCTGTTAGTTTTGGGATCTGCATGGCTTGTAAAGGTAAAATCCGGAAAGGCGACTATAGGCATGACATTTGAGAAGATCGATCAACGTAAAAAAAATTGACAATATTTCAGACTGTGGTTTTACCGCAACATCGTTGAATGACGTCATAATAACTTTGTCCGATGAACTTGTTGATGCGAACACTGCACAAGAGAAATGTTTGTTGCTTGGTGGAAATCTTGCCATGACAAATGATCAGAATATCAACGAGTTGTTAGTTGAATTAATGACAAATAAATTTACCACAGGTACGCTCTGCGAGTGACCTCAGACGAAACATCATCACCTAACAGTTAATTGTCAAAAGGTTTAACACGAGTTTGGACTTTCTACGACTTTGTGAATGGTGAAAGATTTAGATTTCAAATGAATCAGACAGAGGTCAGTTATTGGAAAAGTGCAAAGCAACTTGGAGTTCTCTGGTACGTCGACTTCTTCACAAGGTAAATGCCACAGCTGCAATTGTGTACAAGTTCCTCCCCAAAATTTGTGTCCTTCAGCAAACCGCAGCAATATTGTTTTTAAATATAAATGAAACATTAATATTTGACTTTTAGGCCTTTTAGGCCTACATCTCTATATGTTGACAATGAACCTCATATAATCTGTGGAAAGGTAAAAATATACTTGTCAACTTAGGTATCTGCATTGCTTTCTGGCTGCGTGCAAGCAAACACCACAACCTCGGTGTCTAGTCCTCCACCGACAAAGAACAGTGAATGTTAGTTGGTTTTGGTAAATTTTAGTTATTTTAAACCGGTTCGGCATTAAAAGTGTTACCAACAAAATAGTATGTAAATGATTTCAATAATGTGTCGATTTTTGATAATTCTCACTGTTCCGACTGATGAGCTCTCATCAGTGCAGCTGGTAACTGAGGCCTATACGAACCTGATGAGTCGAGGCATTCATTTGCCTTACAAATGTGTTTTAGTTCTGCAAAGTTTAAAATTTGTTCGTCTGTATTCCAATCACCACCGCATTTCATGTTCGATTTTGTCAGGTAGATTTGTTGTACACTAAAATATCTACATAAAACGTGTGTTTAGAAATCTACACTTGTTCCATAAAGTTTTCGAACTTAAACCATGTTATAACCACTCTGCTTTGTCCTGCGAACTGTCGGAGGCAAAAATCAACATTATGTGGCAACGGGATGTATTCGGATGGACCAATTTGCTTGGCTGCCATACAAGATCAGTGGATCGACAGTACGTATATCATGTGACATTTTCTTCAAAATGTATTGGCTTTGACATTAAAATCTTCAATGCCATTTTATCAGGGACATTTTAATTCATGTCATGACGAATAGAAATGACGACTTTCACGTCATTTGTCATCTTTCGCAGACGGGGGTGGACCCGTGACGGTTTACAAGAGTGATGGTAATGCGGATAATCGATACATTGGCGGAAGCAGAAATGGCGACATCAGCAACTCATGCAGAAAAGCGGGGAGCTCGTATTCGTTTGAAAGTAAACATTGCTAAAGTTGCATCACATAAATTATATACTTATAACGAGGAGCGAATAGATTTTGTGTTGCTTAAAGACGATGTTTTGAGCATTAAATCCAATTACATTTTCCAGTGTCGTGTTCAGTGAAAGGTGATTCGGCCACAGACATAACACAAGTCTTTTGTCCATATGGATGCGGAAAGGAACCTGTTTACGGAACTGACACCTACAGCATCAAGTCATCGGTGTGTAGCGCTGCCATACACGCCGGAAACTTATCAGGTTTAACGTAGATAATAATGTCAGAGTTTGTTTGTGAAATGTAGGCTTTTCTATGCAGGAAATGGAGGTGAAGTGAGATTTTATGCAGCTCCAGGGCAAAAAACTATGTTGGATCCACAAAAAACGGTGTGACGAGTCTTGCAAGTGGGTTTGCCACTTCATCGTTTCAATTTAAGGGTTGATGAAATTTTGCGTAGATATGCTGTCACTGCAGCGGACACGGTGTTGTTAGGGGCATTCATGTGTATATAGTTGTACGACTATGAACCGTGTTTTGTACAATGGGATTGCACACCAGCTGGCACTAACGCGTACGTTGACAAGTAATGGTACACCAATTATTTCCTGTACAAAGTAACCGTATTCTGTACTGCACGTTTTTTCGTATTATTTCGTTGTATATCTCGGTGATGAAACCCCAGTTAAAACAATCTCCAAACACTTTCGGGTGTCGATCATGTCCCTTCATCATTGCAATGAAGGAAGTAAGATATCTCGTATATGTACAACGTCACAGTACATAGGAAATATCGTCGCGTTGGGCACGAATGAAAGCGATCGAAGGAAAGGTTAAATTATAAATCAAGTTCATAAAGTTCAACTATGCCTATTATGCATGACAATTTAAACGTCAGTATAACAATGCAACTAAAACAATGTAATACATAATCCAACTTGCATTTAACCGGTCTAATTTGGAAGCATTCGGGCAAAGTTTATTGATTGGATTGTACGGCTTCACCAGTTGGTGTTACCAAAGGTTAACAAGGCAGCATCATAGTACTCATTGAAATAGTTGCTTTGAACAAATATTTCACCCACAACGTGGTTTCGCGTAGGCCGACAGTAGGATGAGGATGCGCGTAATAGACAATGCATTCCAGATGCCTTTAAGTTGATTGAAGATATGGTTAATATTCTGTAACACTGGTGGTTGAGGAAAGCTTTTTACATTAGCAGTTGCACCATGAGTACAACGATTCCGACGTAGATACAAACGCGATGTCTGACTAGGAAAATACTGTTTCGATTAGCAACACTTAGGTTTATTCATTTGACAAAATCAAGACACTGTAAGATATGCTAAAGCAACAGGGCAAGGGTGATATTTGACGTGGGGTGCTGCCATTAGAGTTGTATCGACAAAACCTGAACCCAACTGTAACAATTGATGGTTTGGAATGCGTACATCATCTTTATATGATAAGATTATTTGTGTCCGCAGCAGTGATGAAACCAGTGAATATATGAAGAACATTTGCAGGTCTATGTATAACCATTTATCAGCATTGGCTAATTTTCTGTTTTATTGAATATAAAAGATCAATGTTCGACAATGCATAAAACATTTGTGTATTTTCTATTAGTTTTGGATTATGCAGGGCTGGCAAAAGAAACATCAGGTAAGGCAAAGAGTCAAGGGCATTTGCGAAGGACGATCAACAAGTAACTGTTTTTAACATTAATTTAGATTGTGGGTTTGCCTCAACATCACTAAATGACACCCTATTAACTTTGTCCAAAGATCTTGTTGATGCAAACACTGCACAAAAGAAATGTTCGTTGCTTGGTGGAAATCTAGCTATGACTGGTGACCAGAATATCAACGAGTTGTTAGTTGAATTAATGACAGATAAATATACCAAAGGTATAATCTGCGAGTGACCTTAGACTAAACATCTTCGATACATTTGTACATATTAACAGTAAATGTGTATAAGGGTTAACACGAGTTTGGACTTTCTACGACTTTGTGGAAGGGGAAAGGTTTAGATTCCAAATGAATCAGACAGAAGTCAGTTACTGGAAAAGTGCGAAACAACTTGGAGTTCTCTGGTACCTCGATTTATCTGCAAGGTAAATGTCGTAGCAACAAATCTTTGCGCAAAACTTTCTGCCGTGTAATAATTTGTGTTTTTTAGCAATACATCAATGAGTCCAATGGAAGTTTTTTTCTGTGAAGCACCTAAATGGCCAAGAAAAAAATGGGGAGTTAGTTTTGGCAACAATTGCGAGAAAAATATTCCAACGTGGAATGGTAAGTGAATACGTGAACTATATCTACTTCCATTTAATAATATTTTGATGTATGAATTATAGTCAGCATACACTTTAAAATGATTTTTGTCGGTATAGGATGGCGATTGAGGTTTTCTTTGTTTGCATCCGAAAAACCACAAGCCGGGTTCAAGCAAATACATATATACAAATTTCAATCTCTTGCATACTACATGATAAGAAACGTCAAAAGACCATATCGTACATTTGTTGATTACATTGATTCTGCATACATCCCAAGTAACGCTTTGTTTATTCTTTCGAGAAATTCCAATTTATTTTTATCATTCTTTGTTTACTAACCCAAGATATCAATGTTATTATCGGTGCTCGTTACAATTCCCAACTTGGTGGTTGGTTTTGGAGCGACGGATCTCCTGCAAACTATCCTGTTTCTAACGTTACATCCTGCCAGCAGGGGGCGCTCCATTATGGAGATGGTTGGGAGAAATCGAGTGTCGATTGTGATGGACAACCGGCTTACTACGCCTGTCAAATTGAATGTTAGTGTGTAACAATGTGTGTGAAAATATGTTTTAAGTTTTGTGTTTAAAACGATTTATTATGTAGCAAAGTGATGTATCATCCACAATTAACTAAACATAAAATAACGGAGTAATGTTTTCTGCAATGGTATGATTGTCAGGATCACCCCACTGCGCATGTCCTCACTTGTCCATTACAGCTAACGTCTCCCGATCAGTTTACAGGCTTCGCAGCCCAAATGTTTTTCAGATCTCGCTACCACTTGACTGCAAAAACTGACTGACTGAGCTAGGCTGCAATGCCTGGGCTGGTTAGCCCAACTTAAGGGTGTTATTTTGTTGCACAAACAAGTTTGTGAAAGCTAAATAACGCGTTCGTAACAAATGTGAATGTTGTTTTAATATATTGTTTGGTAAAAGCACATCTTCCCATTTCAACTGAACATATAACCATTTTAAAATCCAACGTATGAAACGTAAATTTCATATAAAACTTTGCAGTTGTTGCATCAGTGACGAAAGTTGCAGGCAATTCCCCTCTTGTTGTTATTAGCTGGAATGGATTGACATCGCTTGTCAGGAATCATAACTTTTTTGCTAAGGTAACCCTGACATGCATAATTTCCCAGTAATATACATTTCCCAGACATGATATCTTTTTAGGTAGAAATCACTGCATTGGAATTAAGGCACTCAGTTTACGTGCCGTACGAAAACGCCTCATTTCAATTAACAAACCTGAATTACTCAACAAACTACACTTTTCGGGTTGGTATTGAAGAGCATGTAGTATTTTACCTTGTCTGATAAGAGGCAAACGAAAGCAAATTCTCTCTTGTTTCATCAAAAATTTTAATGGTGTCAAATCATATAAATATCCGTCGCTTTATTGTCAATAGGTGTCAGCGTTGGTTTTTGGCTGCGTGCAAGAAAACGTCACGACATTCGTGTCGGTAACAACATCGGGCATTCCTCCAACGGCTCACTTCAACCAGACCAGTAAAATAACGATTAGATATACAAGCGTTTGTTTATTTAGAATTAATATTTCTTGCAGTAACAACATCAACCGGATTTCCCGAATCTAACAGTAACAATGTCGAAAACTATATTCCCAGTTTACTAATTGGAGTGATTTCGGCTCTGCTTGTTCTCGCAGCCATCCTAGTATTTGGTCTAATCTTCTATAAACGAAGGTGAATGCGACTGATTACACATTTTACCTACGACATAATGGGTAATTAGAATTGCATGACATGTTTCATTTCCCTTCCTGGTGCGATGTGTACGTCCTATTTCCTAATTAGAAGTTTTGGTACATCAAAGAACGCCAACGTTGGTTGTTTGGTTTTAATAAAAACATTTATCCACGCACTTCTCAACGTTTTGACGAATTCAAAAACAGGTACGACATGTCCAAACTAACCACTTTGGAACAACCAAAAAATCAATCATGCTGTCCAAAAAAATCTGACCTTGCCAATGTATCACATCAGCGAGTAACGGAAGAGGAAGGCTATCTTTCATCAAACAGTTAGTAGCGAGGTTTATTCTTTAATTACCGTTAAACTATGTGAATGTTAAACGCGCTTGACAGAGCATCGAACAACTGACCAGATTACGTATGCCAACGTCCCACCTTCCTCTCATCAACGAAATCACGTGTACGAAAGTATGGAGTGACGTAACAGCTTTCTTTGTAAGATGGATTTAAATTTTCTGAACCTCACGTTATGCAGTCAAGGACGTGGTGAAATATTCTAAACAGACATTTTAGATTTTAAATCTTTTCCAATACGTTTAATATTTGTAATGTTTTCCATTCTGCGCAGTTTTGAGCAGGATTTCTTCAATGTCATTTTGTTTGCAATTGAAAGGCTTGATTTCAACCTTCATATATACAAGATGATCATTTTCTGGCTGTATAACAAAAAACATTTACTGTTGGATGTGATTTTCTTGAGGTGTTTATTTGGGACTGGAAGCAGACGTGGATGGCTCAATATATTTCTTAGGCCTAATTTAGTCACAGTCGCGACTCAACACCGCTCTACCAAGTTAAGCGACAGCAAAATATCATCGTTTGGAAATAACATTTCATTGTTTTTCGTGTTTGTGCAAGTTCTGCTTCCAGTCGCATTAAAGCATTATAGTTCTTTTCATAGCGATGTGATTTGTTGCAGTAACCAGCCTGAACATTTCAAACTCCACGCTTTGTCATGGATTAAATATGGCTTTTGTCAGATAATAATTTAGATTAGAGGTTACGCACGGCGTTCGTAAAATATAAAATAATTTTGGTAAAGATCATGAATACCTGATACGAGTCGATGGTGCTGATTCGAAAAATTTTGTTTCTTAAACTTTTAACCTGTGTGTCCATCCCACAACGAAGCGTGGGATATAAAATATTCACGTGAGTCGCTGCGTGAAATTACAACAATAAAGCGGTTGCACCTTTTTTGTAAGCACTTTAGAAAAGAGACAAAAACGCACGCTCACAGAGGGTTTTAACCGGCCAAAAATTAATGCGTAAAGACACACTGCACGCTTCGGTTCACACAATTTGTGGCCCATTTAACGAGTTTGCCACAACAATATGTTTCATGTTGTATTGTTTAGCAAACCTTGGGAAACAAGCCTCATACTAAGCATTTTGACCTTCGTTTCGGTGCTGCGCTTGAAGTGCACGTCAGAGCTAATCTTGTCTAGACGGTAAACTGTATGTTTTGCTGAGTTAAACCAATATAACCAGGTTGTCCGTTGATAAAGAAGCCAGTTGATTGTATGTTATTTTTGCGCAGGCGTAAACGCATCGGCAATTTCCCGTCCATTGAGCAAAGACGTAAGAAACCTTTAGATCAGAAAGTGCTGTGAGATGCGTTTGGCTCGTGTTGTTCACTTGGACAGGGAACAAAGGAAGGATAAGTACCATTTTTGTTTAAAAGGGATTTATTGGGACAAAAATTGTACCAGGCCTAATTTAAGCCCAGTAAACGAGTCAGTGTCGCACCAAATTCACTGACAACAACAAAATCATCATTTGAAAATTACTTCCTATTTGACGAATATCTTTAGTTTCTGTCTTTGTGCAAGTTCCATAAACTTCCCAATTATTACAAAGCAGCGCGTAGTGTTGTGATTTGCTGCAGTAACCTATGTGAATATATTTTCAATCCCACGCTTTGTTATGGAACACGCACCTTGTAAAACTCTTGTAACCCGTTAAGCGTTGCGCTTGAACTTTAACTTCGGAAGGGGAGTTACTGAGTCTTGATGTATATGAGCGTTGTTTCTTCGGTTGCATTAAACCACTTTAACGAGGTAGTCTGTAAGTATAAACGTATCGTACTTATTAAAACTCAGTGCCAGTTGAGAAGTTGTTAAAGCCGCAAATTGATAGTGTGTTATTTTTGCGCAGGCGTAACGGAACCGCGATTTCCCGCCCATCCGGCAAAACGTATATGAAACATTTAGATAAGAAAGTTTTGCATTGAGCTAGTAGCTAAGCAGTATAGCAGTAGTTTGAAACACTCCTACTAGTTGCAAAGTAGGTTAGGGCAAAATCCGTAAAACGCATGACAAAGCGACATAAAGCAGCAGAACTAATCAGTTTGGACATGCAGTATTCAAAATCAAACATTTAAATGAATGAAATCTGCTTAAAATTCTCTCACCAAATCTACTGCTCTTCTGTAAGTAGTTGTTATTTTTAAACCTGCATACAAAGTACAACGTACAAGTGGGTGTGATAGGATTGTTTAATTTTATCATTTGTAAGAACGAATGCAAGTTTTGCAGTACCGTAAATGTAAAGTATATCTACCAAATGTAGATATATATTGTACACAATGCTCACCAAGTTTGTGTCTGTTTTACTCGTTTTAGAAAATGTGGGGATGTCAATGATGGCAACAAACGGTAAGCCTTAAAAACAATAAAAGTCGATAAAAAGGACAAACAAGTAATTGCGTTCATCTTTGTTTAGATTACGGCCCCATGTTTACTGCATTAAATGACACCGTAATAACTTTGTCCGATGAACTTGTTGATGCGAACACTGCACAAGAGAAATGTTCGTTGCTGGGCGGAAATCTAACCATGACCGATGACCACAATATCAACGAGTCATTAATTCAATTAATGACAAAAGAATATACAAAAGGTGTGTGAATTTTGTACATCATCACTACAAAAACTAACAATAAAGACATTGTAGATTTGACACGACTCGATTTTCTACGATTTTGTGGGCGACCATACATTCAGATTTCAAAACTATTCAAGTAACGTCAGTTACTGGAAAAGTGCAAAACAACTTGGTGTTCTCTGGTACATCGATTTCTTCACAAGGTAACTTGTAAAGGCAGTCAGTATCATTTGACAACGTTCGGCATATTTTAAACCTACTTGGAGGTCGATACGATAACTTTGTTATTTAGAAGCCATGATGGAAATGAGGAAGAAATATTTTTCTGCGAGGCTCAAAATAACAAAACAAAAAAGTGGAGAGTGACAGTTGGCAAAAATTGTGAACAGGGTTTAAAACACAACTCAGGCTGGAATGGTACTATTTGTGTCATTGTTTGCACATAGCCAGAACATTATGTTAAGTGTGTCGCTGGTGAAAATTGAATTTACCAGTTAAAGCCCTATAAGTTGACCGGTTATAACATAAGGCTGGTAACTTTCTATTTCACTGCGTTTTCTATTTCAGGTTGGAATTTACAATTTCCTCTGTTTGCACCAAAAACAGTCAAACCGGGATTCAAGGAAATATACGTGTTCAAAAACAATATCCATTCTAGCATGGTACGAGAAACCAACCATTCCTTCGGAACCTTTAATCAATACGACCAATCCACATTTACTCCAGGTTAAGATAAACTTTGTTATGTCTTTAACATTGTTAAACGACAAAACTATTTTTCTTCGTTTTAAGATATCAATGTTGTGATCGGTGCTCGTTACAATTCCCATCTTGGTGGTTGGTTTTGGAGCGACGGATCTCCTGCAAACTATTCTGTTTCCAATGTTACATCCTGTCAGCAAGGGAGCGCTCCATTATAGAGATGGTTGGGAGAAATCGAGTGTTGATTGTGTTAGACAACCGGCTTTCTACGCCTGTCAATTCAAACGTTAGTATCACGGCAATGCTTCCATGTAAATAGAAACTAATGTTAGTCATATTTGAAAATATTTTGTTGAGTTTTTTCAAGTTTGTCTCAAATGTTGGCGTAGTGTTACGTCTATGTATCGACAGTTTATATTGTTTTAATTCATTGCTTTTGTGTTAGCAGTTATTGCTACTGTGGAAAAATATCCATGCAACTCATCCATTGTTGCTATAAGATGGAATGGACTGGATCAGTTTATTAAGAATCAAAATCTTTCGGCTCAGGTAACTTAGTTCGTGACAGTTAAGTAACCGACATAACAGGTTTTGCGAATGTGTGAATGTTGGTGGATCATCCGTTGATGTAATTGCAAGAGTGTGATTTATTTAATGAATTGATACAACCAAACACACTCTGCATTCGGATTTTCTTTTTTGTCTCTTTTTCCAGGTGGAGGTCAGCTTGGTCGAATCGAAACGGACGTTTCTCCTGCCTTATACGAATCTATCGGTTCAGATTGAAAACTTGAACATATCAACGAACTACGGAATTAAAGTTAGTATTGTTTTCTTATATTCTGTATGTTGTAAATAAAGAAAAATAATGTGGTAAAACGGAGAGATTTTTGATTTTTCGCAAACTTCCCGAAAACGCCACGCTAAAGCACTTTATTGGCCAAGAATGAAATGGGGAATCAGTGTCGGCAAGAATTGCGTAGAATACACTCCAGAGTGGAATGGTAAAATATCTCAATATGTGGTTCATTTCAGCATAAGTTATGAAGTAATGATACTTTTGTACATTGCTTCAGGATTGCGATTGCGATTCTCTCTGTTTGCATCAGAAAAACAAAAAGCCGGATTCAAGCAAATTTTTATATACAGCAGTAAAATCAACGGATACAACATCATCAGAAACGTTAATAGTTCATACAGAACGTTTGTTACTTTCTCTGATTCTACATTTACCCCAGATTTATATATTAAAAAAAATGGAATTAGAGATTAAGCGTGTGTTTTTTCAGACATCAATGTTATGATCGGGGCTCGTTACAATTCCCATCTTGGTGGTTGGTTTTGGAGCGACGGATCTCCTGCAAACTATTCTGTTTCCAATGTTACATCTTGCCAGCAGGTGGCGCTCCATTATGGAGATGGTTGGGAGAAATCTAGCGTCGATTGCGTGGGGCAACCAGCTTACTACGCCTGTCAATTGAAATGTTAGTGTGTAACAGAAGATTTTAGTGTATACCAAAATGATGTACCATCCCGATAAGCTATAAAGCGTGGAGTAATCGTGTGATTATAAAAAAAATTCAACAAACCCAACAAATATGGCAATTTCTTTAACATCAACACTTTGCAGTTGTTGCATCAGTGATGAAAGTTGCAGGCAGTCCATCTGTAGTTGTTATTAGCTGGAATGGAATGCGATCCCTTATTGAGAATCATAACCTTTCTGCCAAGGTAATTGTTAACTAACACGTTTCCTCAATGACTTCCTATACCCATATTATTTCAGGTTGAAATCAATTCATTCGAGTTAATGTACTCTGTTTACGTGCCATACGAAAACGCATCAGTTCAATTAACACACCTTAACTACTCAACAAACTACACTTTTCGGGTTGGTATTTTTCGATATCTAAAAGGTCAAATAACATTATCGTCCCTATATTATGATTTGGACAAACAAAAGTAAAGTCTCTCTTGTTTCACCTAAAATTAAAAACATGTCTAAGCATATAAATGTCAGTCGCCTTATTGTCGATAGGTGTCAGCGTTGATTTCAGGTTGCATACAAGAAAACGTCACGATATTCCTGGAGGTTACAACATCGGGTATTCCCCCAACGACTCACTTCGACCAGAGCAGTAAAATAACAATTAATTATATAATCGTTTGTTAATTGAGAGTTCAATATATTTTAGTAACAACATCAACCGGATTTACCGAGTCCAACAGTAGCAATGTCGAAAACTATATTCCCGGTTTGCTAATTGGTGTGATTTCGGCTCTGCTTGTTCTCGCAGCCATCCTAGTATTTGGTCTATTGTTCTATAAACGAAGGTGAATGCCACTATTTACACATATTACCTACGATATAAAGGGTATTTAGAATCGCATGACAATTTTCATTTCCCTTCGTTATGCGATGTGTACGTCCTATAACCTAATTAATCAAAGAACGCCACGTTGTTTCCTTGGTTTGTTTAGTTTTAACAAAAACATTTATCCACGAACTTGTAAACGTTTTGACGGATTCAAATACAGATACGACATGTCCAAACTAACCACTTTGGAACAACCAAAATATCAATCTTGCTGTCCAAAAACAGCAGACCTTGCCAATGTATCACATCAGCGAGTAACGGAAGAGGAAGGCTATCTTTCATCAAACAGTTAGTAGCGAGGTTTTCTTTAATAACCGTTAAACTATGTGGATGTTAAACGTACTTGACAGAGCATCAAACAACTGACCAGATTACGTATGCCAACGTCCCATCTTCCTCTCATCAACCAAATCACGTGTACGAAAGTATGAAGTGACGTAACAGCTTTCTTTACAGGATGAATATACATTTTTTGAATCTTATACTTTACAATCGAGAACATGGTAAAAAAAACAGCCAATTAAGTTTGGAAATCTTTTTCAAAATGATTACATTTTGGTTAGTAATGGTTTTATCCTGCAGTTTGGCCTAGGATTTCAATGTCATTTTGTTTGTAATAAAAATTGTGATTTCAATCTCCATGTATCCAAGTTGATCATTTTCTGGCTGTATAATAAAAAAAATTACTGTTAGGTGTGTTTTTCTTGGGGTGTTTATTTGGACAGGGAACAAAGAAAGGATGTGTCAGTATTTTTTAATGCTCAACTGCAAGATTTTCGTCCTTCCAAATCCTTGAAAACATTCCGAAAATGTTTTCCAACTCATCCTGGACGAGTTTAAAGAGCCGAAACTTCGAAAGGCCTAATTTAATTCCAGTACGCGACTGATCACCGTCCTACCAAGTTAAGTTACAGCAAAATATCATCGTTTGGAAATAACATTCCACATTCCAAAGCTTTGTTTTCAGTGCTTGTGCATGTTCTATAATTTTTCAAAGCATTATAACCCTGTTCTCAGTGTTGTGATTTGTTGCAGTAACCAACGTCAATATTTCAAACAGCACGTTTTGGTGGGAAATAAAATAATAGTTTTGTTGAAAAATAATTTTAGGTAGATGTTACGCGCGGCGTTCAAAAAATACGTTATATGAGTCAATGCTGCTGATTCAAAATGTCATGCCTTTATTTACCCGTGTATTCATACCACAACAAAGCGTGGGATGTAAACTATTCGAATGAGTCGCTCCAACCTAACACAACACAATGCTTTGCGTTGGTATGTTTAGCAAGCCATGGGAAATAAGCCTTAGTACACATTTCCATACCAACCTTCGTTTCGATGGGTTGTTTTATTCTCTGCATTAGCCAGACAACGAAAGCTGTCTATATGTAAATATAAACGTATCGTGCAGTGCCAGTTCAGAAGTTCTGCAGCAAGTTGGTAGAAACCACCATAGAGCAAAGGCGTATGAAACCTTCAGATAAGATAGTGCTATATTAAGCTGGTAGGTAAGCAGTAAAGAATTAGTTGTAAAACACTGGAGTATGTTTCAAACCTGTACATACAGATTGTATGATAAGATTGTTTGCAATGTAAGCACGAGCAACGAATATATGTGTTACAGACAACCAAGTTAAAATAGATTTACCAAATGTAGATATTCATAGTACACAATGTTCATTAAGTTTGTGTCTGTTTTGCTCACTTTAGAAAATGTGGGGATGTCAATGATGGCAACAAACGGTGAGCCTTAAAGGCAATAAAAGTCGATGAAAAGGACCAACAAGACAATGCGTTTATCTGTGTTTAGATTGCGGCCTCATATCATCATCATTAAATGACGTCATATTAACCTTGTCCGATGAACTTGTTGATGCAAATACTGCACAAGAGAAATGTTCGTTACTTGGTGGAAATCTAACCATGACCGATGACCAAAATATCAACGAGTTGTTAGTTGAATTAATAACAGATAAATATACAACAGGTATAATCTGCGAGTGATCTTAGACGAAACACCATCACCTAACAGTTAATTGTCGAAAGGTTTAACAAGAGTTTGGACATTCTACAACTTTGTGGACGGGGAAAGGTTTAGATTTCAAAAAACTCAGAACGAGGTCGATTACTGGAAAAGTGCGAAACAACTTGGAGTTCTCTGGTACCTCGATTTATCTACAAGGTAAATATCATAGTAACACAACTTTGCGCAAAACTTTCTTCCGTGTAATAATTTGTGTTTTTAGCAATACATCAATGAATCCAATGGAAGTTTTTTTCTGTGAAGCACCTAAATGGACAAGAAAAAAATGGACAGTTAGATTTGGCAACAATTGCGAGAAAAATATTCCAACGTGGAATGGTAAGTAAATACGTGAGCTATATCTACTTCCATTTAATAATATTTTTATGTATGAATTATAGTCAGCATACACTTTAAAATGATTTTTGTCGGTATAGGATGGCGATTGAGGTTTTCTTTGTTTGCATCCGAAAAACCACAATCCGGGTTCAAGCAAATACATATATACCAGACTCAATCTTACGACTACTTCATGATAAGAAACGTCAAAAGACCATATCGTACATTTGTTGATTACATTGATTCTGCATATATCCCAGGTAACGATTTGTTTTATTTTTTCGAGATATCCAAATTTGTTTTCAATCATACATTGTTTACTATTCCAAGACATCAATGTTATGATCGGTGCTCGTTACAATTCTCAACTTGGTGGTTGGTTTTGGAGAAACGGATCTCCTGCAAACTATTCTGTTTCCAACGTTACATCCTGCCAGCAAGGGGCGCTCCATTATGGAGATGGTTGGGAGAAATCGAGTGTTGATTGTGTTGGACAACCAGGTTACTACGCCTGTCAGTTTAAATGTTAGTATCACAGAAATACTACTATGTAAAAAGAAACTAATGTTAGTGATATTAGAAAGTATTTTGTTAAGTTTTGTCGTTGTCTTGAATTTTGGCGTGGTGTTACGTTGATGTATCGTCAATTTATATTGTTTTAATTCATTTCTCTTGTGTTTGCAGTTATTGCTGAAGTGGAAAAGTTACCGTGCAACTCTTCTATTGTTGCTATAAAATGGATTGGACTGGGTGAATTTATTAAGAATCTAAGTCTTTCGGCTCTGGTAACTTAGATCGTTATAGGGTGGTAACCGATATAACGTGTTTTATACAGCCAAACAAACTCTGCATTAGGATTTTTTTCGTCTGTTTTTACAGGTGGAAGTCAGCTTGGTGGAATCACAACAGACTCTTCTCTTGCCTTATGCGAATCTATCGGTTCAGATTGAAAACTTAAACATGTCAACGAACTATAGTATAAAAGTTAGTGTTTTGTCTTATATTCGATGAATTCCCATCGGCAAAAAAAGAACAATATGGTGAAGCTGAGACAGATTTTTGTAGTAAAATTACAAACATTTTTAAAAGTATTATAATAGGGATTCAACGATGTCATTAATAGGTATCAGCGTTTCTTTCTGGTTGCGCAAATACAAATGTTTCTACATCTCTGACTTTGTCGACTTCCGGGATTCCCCCAGAAAGCTGCTTTCAGAACGGTAACAAAATGGTTACGTGATTTAATGTGTTGATTGATCGTTAACTGTGCCCAACAGGAAGTAACAACGCTACTGGCAACAACAACAACAACACAGTCCTGATACTCTGTGTAATTTTGGTAATTATTGCGGTTTTGGCAGCAATCTGTGTCGGATTATGGTATAAACAAAGGTAAGGTTATGAACACTTGTAAAGGAAACTTGTAATTGTTACGCATCGTAAGCATTTGCAGTATTGGTGCTTTGTACGTAATTATTAGATGCGATTTATATCACCATTGTTCGTTTCCCCGAAAAGGGCTTTAAATATTATGGAAACCCCGATGCAAGCTTCTATTATGTTTGCAGAAAATCAAACCAGAGCGAACCTCAAGCAAACGAATTTACACCTCCCTCCACAGTATTTGCTGGGAATGAAGGTAATGTTGATCGTTTAACGATTATATTGAGTTGATATTGTCCTTTTCAGAAATACACTTTATCTTATTGGAATTCTTAATATGACTAATTGTGCAGCTTTTATCAATGCCGCAAATTATTACACGCACACAAAACTTTAAAAAAAGCAAAATAGTTAACGTACGATTTATATACTTTTTTACGGCTTAGATGCAGTTCAGCCAAATGGAGTTTTCCAAAATTTGTCGACTGACGCAGACACGTCCAAAAACAACAATCATAAAGAACTATTCAAAGTTTACGAGACCAACATTGCAGCGGATTTTCATTTGTTTAACGAAGAGTTTAGGGTGGGATGTAGTTTTTAAAATCTGTTTTTGAAGCGATAGCACAATTGGAAAATATACAAAGACCCAACGTCACTTACTTCATACAGCCTTCTCCATTCGCAGAGGAAACTGTGTAATGCGTGGGTTTTACTGATCAGGCCTTCCATTGGCTTCAATCCTCAGCTGTACAGTTTAAGGATAGGATAAGTTTGTTTGGACAGTAGCTGGATGCCTAAGGCAGTTAATTTTACATGGGTTTGCGTAAAATCAACACAGGTTCTTTCGTGCAGGTTCTTTACAAACAAAGCAAAGAAAGTCAACAACCATATGCGGTTTCACAACTTCCCGAAAACGCCACGCGAAACAGATACAAAAATATTTACCCGTGTAAGACATAAATGACTCAAAACAGCATATTTCCAGTTTTTATCCATTGCTTTGACAGACGACCATGCCCGAGTAATACTGGTCGGAAAAGAGGACAACGATTACATCAACGCTGCTTATATACCGGGTTACAGCAACGAGAAGAAGTTTATCGCTACCCAAGGCTCTAAGCAGGAGACGATCAATGATTTCTGGCTGATGGTTTGGCAAGAAAACTCAACAATAATTGTGATGCTCACTGGTCTGATAGAAAAGGGAAAGGTTGGTCCTATCGTCAGACTTGAGTTGAACTAGATATGCAGAGAAAGCTAAATATGCTCAAAAAAGTGCACTGCGTGGAATAGGGAATTGCTAATCAGGGAAATTGCCAGCATAATATTTGTAGGTTGCCATCAGTACAACGAAATAATAAATTCTTGCCACAAACATCTGCAAAAAATAAGTGTAATAAGATATTGGTTTTGCCGGGCATTTGTGAACATAAACTAGTTCGTCGACACTAAAATCGACCTACAAATCATATCCATCTCAAGCCATGCATAGTCGTGTAGTAATATATGAAGCGCTGGCTCTGGGCGTGGGCACGTACGCGCGTTGTAAAAACAACGACAGTATCACATGTTGTCCCACCAACTGAGTATCGACGTCATAATAACAGCACATCACTATATGTTGACTGGGACACCGGGACAAACCATTCATCCACGACTTCGGAAAGAACTTAAACACGAAAAATGCAAAACCAGCATCTGTGAAGATGACAACATTATTCCAAAACACCTTAATTATCAACTTAATTGTCAACAATATCACTCTAGACCGACTGAGTTTGCCCGACATACAAACGAATATACAAATAAAGTAAGAAAAGGAAAACAAACAATTATCAAAAATCTTCAATACTAACAAACGATCCATATACAGTTTGTCCTGTTGATTCCTTTCCTTAACCTATTATAAATACGTGTTTACAGGCAAAGTGCGAACAATATTGGCCAAGTGTGGGATCACATCTGGAAGTAACGGCTGATTATGGAATTCAAACAGACCAAGAAGTTCTCTTAGGTGGAATATACATGCGAAAATTTGTTTTATGCCGCGGAGAGGTACGGCACATGTTGATTCATTGTGGGTTTTAAATACATATGGGTCTCGGTGTACCAGTGGTCGGGGTACGTCCCCGCTGGGTGACTGTGGGGTAGGACTGCGTGTCGGCCTCGCACCCGAAGGGATCCGAGTCTCGACGGCAACTTGGCCTCGTAGGCAACTTGCCTTCTCTATCTGAAGGTTTACTGTTGCAGTTAAATAACTGCTTTACACAAGTCTGTGCGTCTTATAAATAGTGTAACTCCCGACTAAACACATACATCCACCAAGCTTCAAGCCGGTTCAAAGTTGTTCAAAAATCCATTTAATGATATAATCCAACGAATAAATCCAAGTACAGTACAGTACAGTACAATTGGGGCTCCTATACAGTGTACTAAAGAAGAACCAATAGCCTAGACCCTTACACAGCAACAGTCAAAACACACAGGCACTAGTTAGTCTGCTTATATAGTCTGCGGTTGGCCACACGTATTGATGCCTTATTTGGAGTTGTTGCGCAACTTGAATGCAACTTGAAGGTGGCCGATTTGGTCGATTACGTCACTTAGTTTTGTAGCTTGATTAGCTAAGTGCCCTAAATAGGTTATTTATGTTTAGGTAGACTTTGTTTTCCGATCAACTGAAAGTAGTTATGTTTATTTTAGCTTTATTTATAATTTGCAAAAGAAGTACTTGTGTTTAAATTAACCTTATTTATTATTTGCCTTGATTTACGTAGTTAGTTTGGTTGCCTAAGTCACCTATATGACTTCATTGCCCAAATTACGTGTTAGTTACACAACTATAATGTGGCTGCATCTGCCGGCTACCATTTTTTCACGTGCCACCAGCTCGGCAAGTTTTCCCTATTAAATTGTCCGATCAGGAATTGATCTAAACCGGAAATGAGTTCTTCTTGGACATGCATTAAACGCGTGATTACGATGACTTTGGTTTTAACTCTCGGTCATAATATAGTTATACGCTTTGGGCCTTTTTTATATATACATGTGTTGTGCGGTGCCATTTCAGGAAAAACGTATCGTTACCCAACTCCAATACACAACCTGGCCAGACCATGGAGTTCCTGTCACTACAACAAACATGATCTACCTACGAAAGATGGTGGAAGATTTACACAAAACTTCAGCTCCAATAATTGTTCACTGCAGGTACAGAAAGGATGAGAAACTATCAGTTTTTATCATGACCAGCAAGCGAATTGAAAGTTTATTAAATATACAGTATAAAAATAAAATAAGTTTTTTCCATTTTCCTGCTTGTGTTGTGGATATTAGCCGCCACACAAAATTTGCGTAATGTTGCACCGAACGTGACTCAATCGTCACGTGTTTTGTTTTAAGTGCTGGTGTTGGTCGGTCTGGAACTTATATTGCCATGGATATTTTGTTCGATGAGTTGGACAACAAAGGAACTGTCGACGTCCCGCAGACTGTACTAAGGATGAGGGCAAACAGAACAGATATGATCCAAAACCTGGTACATAACCAATGTGTGATTAAACTTGAGGTGTGATAAATATTTTGCTTTCGATCTACAGAAACAATACATATTCCTGTATAAGTTGTTAGTGGAACGAGAGGGTCTACAGATGGAAACAGACAGAGATGTAATTGAACTTCAGTCAATGACTTCTGATGAAATGTAAGAGCCCAATAAAAAAATGTTCAACAATTAACGTCGTTAACTCATAGTACTTTTAGTGCATGCAACTTTTAAGGTACATGAATCGTATTTTAAGAGCCTTTTTGCCCGTTTGCAGAACAAGAATTCAAGAATCTGAGTACAAAATCTTGTCCGATTGGCGATATGGAGAGAAGTGGCTTGAAGGAAACCCGAAGTTAACCACTTGTATGATTACGTTTATTCCATGCCTCTGTTTTTCTAGAATTGACTACCATTATTCTTACACACAAATATAGACAAAAACACTGCCCTCGGAATTTGGGATAAAGATATTGACGGACTAAGAAGTTTCAATGCATCGTTCATACATGTAATAATATAAGTTGTTGTTTTTGACAAATATTGGCGACAAATATAAAAAATACAAGTATACATGGACTATTTGCCAGGAAATGGACGCTTCTGAGTGTTTGATTGCTGCCCAAACCCCACCAAATGACCAGATGGAGTTATTTTGGAAAATGGCTGTACAAAATGGCACGCGTATGTTTGTGGATTTGGACATGGCAGTGAAGGTACAACCGGTACACAACAAAAAACAGTTAGGGATTAAATGACATATTTTGTACATTTCCTAGGTTTCTCAAGATAAACCTTTACGATATGGCGACGTTACTCTTACTGCGGAAAAACTTTCAGAATGTCACTCATATAAATTAGCCACAATTGTGATTACATCTTCATCACAATCTTTCGTAAGTTTGACAAACACAAACTAAAAGGTAGATTGTATTTAATGATAAAGGAAGTTTGGTAAAATGCGTTTGCAAAATGCCACTTTTCTAATATTTAAAAGTCATGTCAAAATTGTAGGTGAATATCATTGCAAAATATAGTTTAAAACACATGAAGGTTTTTACCCCTTGCGTTCAGACTGACACTCTGATGACATTCGTACAAGTAAAGGGATGGAGTGAAGTTAAGGAACCACCAAAAGAAGTGGAGTTTGTTGAAGTGATTGAAGCCGTGCAAGGGATGAAGAGAGATGGCAACTGTCGTTGTGTGTTGGTCATGTGCAGGTAAACATAAACCTAAATATTTACGAATATATCAATAAAACCTTAGGCCTAAAGGAAATAAAAAAAGCCTGTAACCGTTATTGTAGCCATGGGGAAAGACCCATATCCCCTTTCAAAGTTTTAAAAAAAATTCGAACCTCGCCAAAATGTCACGCTGACTGCGCTACTAGCCATAACGCATAACTTCTTTGTCTCTTTAAATTTGCGGTGTAGTCATTTAAGTATTTTATGTTTTCGTATAGAAATTTGATGGTGCTGCACAAAAAATTTGATGGTGCTGCACAAAGTTTTTCAGAGTACAGTAAACAAAGCTTTACACACTATTACATTTATATTGTTGCAGCAATGGCAGAACGAGGACTGGTACTTTTATTGCTCTGACAAGAATAATTGAACGTCTGAAGACTCAGCAAAGGGTGGACGTTTTCCAAACTGTGAAAGATTTACGAGACATGAGACCAAACATGCTGGATAAGGAAGTAATTACGTTTTAACTACTTCCTCATATACCGCTGTTAAACTATATTGCATGACTTTTCTTTTAAGGTGCTCTACAAGTATTGCTACTCTGTGGTTTTGAAATACTTGGATGATTTTAGCACATACTCCAACTGCAAATGACGAACTTTCAGTTGTCAATACCTTGATATCTTTTGTGTCATGACTAATCAATCATTTTCGATGTAATGTTTTCTTTTTTTTGTTTATATTATGTGATTATGCGCAAATTTGAGTTGTTTTGTTCACGGTAATTTATAACGTGCTCTTTTAACTCTTGTTTTGCTCATTTCCATGCAAAATCATACAGAAACAAATCTTTTGTAAAAAGGGTTGTCCAAATGATTTTTGGCGAAAATCTTCATCGAAAAATATCTCAGTCTTTAAAAGTATCTTCATCTTGCGTATTTATTTATAAATACAGTCGTTTTAGAGTTAGATTAATATTTGAACCAGAAACAGGGGAAGTGGTTCATTCAAACATTTTTTGATGCAAAATGCGTTGCGTAGAAGCAGAAAAAATGTCACAGCATTTAGTAGTTATGCTCGGTATGAAGAAACAGGTACAGATGCATGACGCATGAAACAGACAAAAACGTTATAACATTTTAATACCATGATAAGTGACGTCAAGACTTTTGTATTTTGTTTGGAAATTGTATTGTTTTTGCAAGCATCAACAGGTACGACTTATGGCAATAAGTGCACATATATTTGAGAAATGATAATAAACAACAAAGCTAACATTACTTCAGGCTGTAATATTACCGTTGCATCACTAAATGACAACCTATTAACTTTGTCCGATGATCTTGTTGATGCGAACACTGCACAAGAAAAATGTACGTTGCTTGGTGGAATTCTTGCCCTTGATAGATGACCAGAATATCAAAGAGTCACTAATCCAAATAATGACAAATAAATATACAACAGGTACGATTTGGGGCTTTTAGATTAAACATTATTAATACATGCGAGAAACTAACAATGAAAACGTTCAAGGTTTAACACGAGTTTGGATTTTCTATGACTTTGTGAATGGTGAAAGGTTTAGATTTCAAATGAATCAGACAGAAGTCAGTTACTAGAAAAGTGCAATGCAACTTGGAGTTCTCTGGTACGTCGATTTCTATACAAGGTAAATGCCACAGCTGCAATTGTGTACAAGTTCCTCCCGTGCAAAAATTTGTGTCCTTCAGCAAACCGCAGCAATGTTGTTTTTAAATATAAATGAAACATTAATATTTGACTTTTAGGCCTTTTAGGCCTACATCTCTATATGTTGACAATGAACCTCATATAATCTGTAGAAAGGTAAAAATATACTTGGCAACTTAGGCATCTGCATTGCTTTCTGGCTGCGTGCAAGCAAACATCACAACCTCGGTGTCAAGTCCTCCACCGACAAAGAACAGTGAAGGTTAGTTGGTTTTGGTGAATTTTAGTTATTTTAAACCGCTTCGACATTAAAAGTGTTGCCAACAAAATAGTATGTAAATGATTTCAATAATATGTCGACTTTTGACATTACTCCCTGTTGCAAATTATGAGCTCTCACCAGTGCAGCTGGTAACTGAGGCCTGTACGAACCTGATGAGTCGAGGCATTCATTTGCCTTACAAATGTGTTTTAGTTCTGCAAAGTTTAAAATTTGTTCGTCTGTATTCCAATCACCACCGCATTTCATGTTCTATTTTGTCAGGTAGATTTGTTGTGCACTAAAATAAAAAGATAAAACGTGTGTTTAGAAATCTACACTTGTTCCACATAGTTTTCGAACTTAAAGCATGCTATAACCACTCTGCTTTGTCCTGCGAACTGTTGGAGGCAGAAATCAACATTGTGTGGCAACGGGGTGTATTCGGATGGACCAATTTGCTTGGCGTATATCATGTGACATTTTATTCAAAATATATTGGCTTTGACAAAGAAATCTTCAATGCCATTTTATCAGGGACATTTTAATTCATGTCATGACGAATAGAAATGACGACTTTCACCTCATTTGTCATCTTTCGCAGACGGTGGTGGACTCGTGACGGTTTACAAGAGTGATGATAGTGCGGATAATCGATACATTGGCGGAAGCAGAAATGGCGTCACCAGCAATTCATGCAGAAAAGCGGGGAGCTCGTACTCGTTTGGAAGTAAACATTGCTAATGTTGCATCACTGAATTATATTTACTTATTACGAGGAGCGAATAGATTTTGTGTTGCTTAAAGATGATGTTTTTTTAGCATTAAATCCAATTACATCTTCCAGTGTCATGTTCAGTGGAAGGTGATTCGGCCGCAGACATAACACAAGTCTTTTGTCCATCTGGATGCGGAAAGGAACCTGTTTACGGAACTGGAACCTACAGCATCAAGTCATCGGTGTGTAGCGCTGCCATACACGCCGGGAAACTAACAGGTTTAACGTAGATAATAATGTCAGAGTTTGTTTGTGAAATGTAGGATCTTTTTTGCAGGAAATGGGGGTGAAGTGAGATTTTATGCAGCTCCAGGGCAAAAAAACTATGTTGGATCCACAAAAAACGGTGTGGCGAGTCTTGCAAGTGGGTTTGCCACTTCATCGTTTCAATTTTAGGGTTGATGAAATTTTAAAACGATGTGCCGGGATTTCAGCGGACATGAGTGTTGTTAGCGCCATTAATGTGTATATTGTTGTACGACCATGAACCGTGTTCTGTGCAAATCCCCTTATGGGAGTGTACGTTAACAAGTAATAGTAAACCAAATATATCCTGTACAAAGTAACCGTTGGCTTATACTCTGTATTCCACGTTTTTTTCTAAACACTTCATGGCGCCTGGTATACAAGGCATAACATGGCGATAAATAGTCAGGAGTGAAAAAGCAAAAAAGGGCGAAAGAAGGACGAAAAAGCAGAAAGAGCGCGAAAAAACGCGGAGGCGGGCATAAAGAATTGACAACGCGCACCAACAAGGAACTATACTGGGGTCTAACGCACAGCGCCCAGAGTTGCTAACATCACGTTTAATGGGGGCGTATCGCGCAGACCGTTTATCAAATTACGATAAACAGGAGGAAAAAAGGATTCCTCTTATCATTCAGGGCAGATTCATGTGAATTTATATGCAAAGACTCGATAAGCATTCTCTTATATCTGTCATTCTCCCTTGAATGACCTTTCGAATTTGAAATTAACTGCGTCTGCGTGTCCTGTTTCTGCCACATGTTGGGACAGTGCCGTCCCTGTAACCTTCTTGGGTTTGCCGACATCCCGTTGATGCTCCTTTAACCGTGTTCGTAAGGCGCGAACCGTCTCACTAACGTACACCTTCTCACACTCTCTACAGGGAATGCGGCATCAACTTGATGTCGGCAAACCCAAGAAGGTTGCAGGGACGGCACTGTCCCAATGATCGTTATGAGATTTAAGTAAATTACTACACAGCGGGTTTAACTGTCTACGCAAGTATGCACGATCGGTGCGTGGTATTTTTTACAAAGCAAATATGTTCCACGCATACTCTAACATAGGATATGCATCCAAACAGGGCTATAAAAATAAACTGTGTCGCAGTCAGAAAAATAGAAATTCCAACCTTGGCGATGGCACAAATTGTTTTGTCGCGAAAGGTATCTTTTCTATTGACTTTATAGCGTATATTATAATATTATTTTAATTGTTTCAAAGTTAGCATTTTATGAAAACGAATACATTTAAAGACTGGAATTGAACAAATCCAACAGAATGGAAACTAACATAATGTCAGTGCTCGGTATAACAAGTTAGACAAACGAATTTTACTAAGAGATCAAATTTATAAGCGTCACTAATGATTAATGACATGTTTATCACCTCACCTTGGTTTGAGGCACCAGCACAATCCCACTACAATAAGCGCCACAGCCACAAGAACAGCCGAAAAACGACCAAAAAAAAGTTTAAACAACGCAGGAAATTATACCTGGACGGTTTGCTATCGAGTCGTAAGCAGCTTTCGCGTTGAATACCCAACGTCGACACCATCACAGTTGTGGAGACGTTTGTTTTTGCACAACCGGAAAGTGACGCTGTGACCTGAGTAACATGAAAGCATGTCCCAAAAAAATTAAACTTATTTTGAAAATTTATTTTGAAATAGGTGACAACGCCTATCTGTTTTAATATGTAAAGTTTTTCCACCTGTTTCTTTGTTGGATGTTACAGGTTTCGACAGTTACTAACCATGATACTGTAGTTTGTTAAAATATTGAAGTTTTCAATCTTAACCGATAGATTTTCATACGGAACGTGAACACTCCGCTGCCATCCAACCACGATGATCTCCATCTGAAAACACATTTCCAAAAATCGCAAATTCTCTTCAATTTAAATTTAAATTAACATAAAACACATAAAAGAAAGAACAAAAAGTGTGGTCTTTTGACCGAATACCTTTTTAAAAGTTTTGAAATATAAAAAAAAATACCTCCGCCTAGAGATTTTGATTCTCAATAAATTGGTGCAGTTCAGTCCACCTAATAGCAACAATGGATAAGTTACACGGATATTTATCCACAGAAGCGATAAATGACGTGGCCGATCAAGACACAAAGGAAACAAAACAAAAACGTATCATATTGTCAAACTTGAAAAGCTCAGTAAAACCCGAGGAGAAATTCCAGAATTTAATAAAAAAAACTCCACTCGATTTGACACTCGAATGCTTTCAACAATCTCCATAATGGAGTGCTCCCTTGCTGGCAGGATGTAACATTGGAAACAGAATAGTTTGCAGGAGATCCATCGCTCCAAAACCAACCACCAAGTTGGGAATTGTAACGAGCTCCGATCATAACATTGATGTCTTAAAATCAAAGGACGTTCTATAGGAAATGTTGATGCTTCTTATCGTTGTGGAATAAATTCTGTTTTCGCACAAATATAGTTTTTGTGCCTGACATCAGGCATTTTTGCGGCAAACGCCAACCTGAAAGGTAAATGTCAATTATGCATTCATGTTAATGAGCTCTTCATTTTCCATGCTTTTGTAATCACCGTGACGATTTCCAGCTTATATACTTAAGCATTGAAAGGTTTGATTGCAGATTTAAACCTGACAGCTTTCTTATTTAAAACAAGTGTCTTTAAAAAACATTGTCAGTGTCCATAAGCACAACACAAAAGGGATTACAGAAAGGACTTCCATTAATACTTACGAATGGAAACGAATTTGTGTCGCGCATCTCTGACGCTCTCCACGATTCTATTTGTAAGCAAACGATATGCAGGTCCAAAACCAACGCCGTTCCTATGGGCGTAAAGTGATTTATTTTGGAAACAATGACGCATTCGCCACTTCCTGCAGTTTGAGACAAGGTTGATGATGGTCATTTACAGTGACAGTGTTCTTCGACAGTGTTTGTCTTCGTAAAAAAACGACGAAAATTAATAACACAACATGGATTTACACGAGGTGAAGTCAAACTTACTCTACGCTTCCTTAAAGTTATTGTAATGAAGAGAGTAATAACTGACGTGTGTACAACGCCACAGTACACAGGCAATATCGTCACGTAAGCACGATTGAAAGTGATTGGAGAAAAGGTTAAATTACGAATACACTTTATAAATGTTTATTGGTAAGTTCGACTATGCTTATTATGCATCACCTTTTGAATCTTAGTATGCAAATGCAATCAAAACAATGCACTGTAAATATCCCATAGCAATGCGTGGTATCGCGTAAGTCCAAAGTATAGGATGAGAATGTGCGTAATAGACAATGTATTCCCAGTTGCAGTTTTTAGGTGTTTCAAGGCGTTACTATTCTGTGACATAGGTAAAGGAGGAAACTGTTTAACTTGAGAAGTTGTTCCAGAAGTTGTAACGGTTCAGGCGTACACACAAAGGCGATGCCTGACTTGGTAAAAAAGTTTGCAGGTAAAGTTAAAACTTCCGCGTCGTGCCAGTAGCTAAGGAGTAAGAAAATACTGCTTTTTGGCCACTCTTGCCTGTATTACATACAAAAGCTAAACATAGTAAGGCAAGCTAAAGCAACAGGACAAGGGTAATATTTGATGCGGCATACGTTGCAGGCTCCCATTAAGTTCCACAGAAGAAAACGGAATATAACGATTTCTTATTTTTATGTGCGTGTAGCACATTCATATGATAAGATCAATTGTTACAGCCGTGATGAAACCAGTGAATATATGTAGAGCATTTGTAAACATTTACAAATAGCTTTTTGTACATGGGTTAACACAACAATCTATTTTTGAAATTACTTCTGAATATTATTGCCCACAATGTTTAATCAGATAATATCGGCTCTTGTCATTCTCGAAAGTGTTTGGTTGTCAAATGCAACATCAGGTAAGCTCTGATAAAAACCATGAGCAAAAGAGATAACAAGCTTTAAGATTCATCTATGTTTAGATTGCGACTTCACTTTAATATCATTGAACGATGCCATATTAACCTTGTCTAATGATCTTGTTGATGCAAATACTGCACAAGAGAAATGTTCGTTACTTGGTGGAAATCTAGCCATTACCAAAGACCAGAATATAAATGCGACTTTAATTCAACTAATGACCAAACAATATACCAAAGGTGTGCACTTGATAAAGTTTGTGCATGATTAATAAAATTATTAAACAGTAAACATATTTTAGGTTTAACACGACTTCGGATTTTCTATGATTTTGTGGGCGGGCATACATTTAGATTTCAAAACTATTCAACTAATGTCAGTTACTGGAAAAGTGCAAAACAACTTGGTGTACTTTGGTACATAGATTTCTTCACAAGGTAATATAAAGACAGCTAGTATTATATGACAACGTTTAGGAAAGTCTGAACCTACCTGTAGGTTCCTGATAACCGATTTCGGGAATTATTCCCCATTCCCAACCCATAATTGTAACGATTTCCATCCTTATGAGAAAATATCTTTTCTGGATTTAAATCTTTCATGTGAGACAAATATATTTCGCTATGAAGCATTTTCAGTGTCTGTAAAAACAACGTACAAAATTAAAGCACAAGCACTAAAAGCTCATCGCTGTGTTAAGAACTGCGATAACTTTTTGTCCTTTAGAAGCCATGATAGAAATGAGGAAGAAATATTTTTCTGCGACGCACTTAATGGGGAAAGAAGAAAATGGAGAGTGAAAGTTGGCAATAATTGTGACGGGCATGGTACACATTTTGCTGTAATTTGCACATAATCCGAACATTTTGTTAAACCTTTTTCTGAAGAAAATTGACTTACCAGCTAGCCGTATAAAGTTGTAACATAAGAAATATTTATTTCATTACCTTGAACAAACTTAACACCACGTTAACATTTTCTAATTACAGGATGGAATTTACAATTTTCCTTGTTTGCTTCAAAAACACTTCAACCGGGATACAAAGAAATATACGTATACGAAAACAATATCTATTCTAACATGCTACGAAATGTTAACCATACCTACGGAATATTTAATAAGTATCGACAATCCACATTTACTCCAGGTTGAGATGAGCTTCGTTAAAATCTTGAACATTCATGAAAAATAGCAATCTTGTTTTCCTCGTTTTAAGACATCAATGTTATGATCGGGGCCCGTTACAATTCCCAACTTGGTGGTTGGTTTTGGAGCGACGGATCTCCTGCAAGCTATTCTGTTTCCAATGTTACATTCTGCCAGCAGAGGGCGTTCCATTATGGAGATGGTTGGGAGAAATCGAGTGTTGATTGTGTTGGACAACCAGCTTACTACGCCTGTCAAATTAAATGTTAGTATGTAACAATGTGTGTGAAACAATGTTGTAAGTTTTGTGTTTAAAACGATTTTATTATGTAGCAAAGTGATGTATCATCCACAATAATGTAACTAAACATAAAATAACGCAGTAATGTTTCATGCAATGGCATGATTGGCAGGATCGCCCCACTGTGCATCTCCTCACTTGTAGATCACAGCTAAAGTATCGAGATCAGTTTACAGGCTTCGCAGTCCAAAATTTTTCAGATCTTGATTCGAAAACTGGCTGACCCAGCTAAACTGCAATACCTGGGCTCTGAAGCTGGTTAATCCATCGTCGTGGGTTCCAACTTTACCAGGAACTTGATTTTCTCTCGCTCCGACTCTTGTTGCTTTGTGAAACTTTTTGAAATTAAGGGTGTTATTTTGTTGCACAAACAAGCTAAACGCTAAATAGTGCGTTCCTAACAAATGTGAAATATTGGTCAATGTGTTGCTTGGTAAAAGCACATCTTCCCAGTTCAAAAAAGCAAATAGCAATTTTGAAATCCTCAACCTATGTAACGTCTGTTTGATTTACATACTTTGCAGTTGTTGCATCAGTGACGAAAGTTGCAGGTAATTCCCCTCTTGTTGCAATAAGCTGGATTGGATTGACATCGCTTGTTAGGAATCATAACCTTTCAGCTAAAGTAACGTAACTTTGCCAGACATGATTCTCCAGTAATTTACATTGCCGAGACTTGATACATTTTAGGTAGAAATCACTGTATTGGAATTAAGGCATTCTGTTTACGTGCCGTACGAAAACGCATCAATTCAATTAACAAACCTGAACTACTCAACAAACTACACTCTTCGGGTTGGTATTTAATGGCATGTAGTATTACAGTCTAATAAGAGACAAACGAAAGCAAATTTTCTCTTGTTTCATCAACAATTTTAATCATGTCTAAGCATATAAATTTCCGTCCCGTTATTGTCAATAGGTGTCAGCGTTGGTTTCTGGCTGCGTGCAAGAAAACGTCACGACATTCGTGTCGGTAACAACATCGGGTATTCCCCCAACGACTCACTTCAACCAGAGCAGTAAAATATCACTTAATTATATAAGAGTTAGTTAATTAAGAATTAATATTTCTTGCAGTAACAACTTCAGCAGGATTTACCACGTCCAACAGTAACAATGTCGAAAACTACATTAACGGTTTACTAATTGGAATGATTTCGGCTCTGCTTGTTCTCGCAGCCATCCTACTGTTTGATTTATTGTTCTATAAACGAAGTTGAATGCGACTGAGTGCACATTAACTTACGATGTAATGCGTATTGTAAATAGGTAATCAACTTACAATTAAATAACAACTGTCATTTGTCTTGGCATTGCAACGTGCTTTTTTGTTTATTAAAGTGCATATGACACGGAAAAATAAAACATGTTAATAATCAAACGAAGAGATGTTCATAACTTTAGAACATTTTTGGCGAAAAAAGTAGCTTGATACGACGACTGGTTTCTGAGATACAGCTGATCAAAGTCGCACTTTTGCCGCTGCGAACGACATCGTGCGAAAGCGAGATATTGTTGCGTGACGTCATAGAAGGCACTTCGGTCGTGCGCGAGTGCTGGCAGCAAGCCTTATGCGTAGGAATGGAAAACATTGTAAAACCGGTTTAAGCATAATATTGCATTAAACAGGGGACAAAAAGGAAACAAGTGAAATAAACGGATTTTGATGTTAATTTAATCTGAAGACAGATGGCCGCTGTTCGACCTATTATGTCCTATTTAGTTGTGTAATAATAAAACAGTTACTGGGACAGGGTGTTCTTGTTGTTACAGCATTTATGATCGCTAACGTGATACATGAACTTTTGAAAACACGACAGAGACAAAACGTTAGTTTAGCATTGTCGTTTTGTCCACTCACAGTTATGTCGTTTCTGCTATACCTTATGGTCTTCCGCTAATTAGAGACAAATAAGCCTTTGATTCGTGACGTCACAATGACAAATTTTTGTGTGATGCAAAACCCTGTCCTGACCTTTACGGTAACGTAATCTGTGGATTCTCCCATGTTTGAAACTATTCGATATCTGCAAAAAAGGCGCCTTCTCCCAAAAGGTTTACGATTTTTGGTCGCCGTTACTTTTCGTGAAGTTTTTTACATTTTTTAGTTGACGTAGAACCGTGAAACTTTGGATATATGTTTGTTGTAGATGTACCTTTAGTTTTACGCAAAGTTGTCATGGCCGTGTCATATGCACTTTAAGTAGAGCATTTGGTGCAGTTAACAACCTGAAGCGTGTAGTTTGTTTGGTCTAGATTTATTAAAATATTAAATCTGATTTAAATACAACCAGATACGACATGTCCAAACCAACCAATTTTCAACAAACAATAAATCAATCTGGCGCTTCAGATAAATCTGTCCATAACAATATATCACACAACCAAGCATCAAAAGTGGAAGTCCACCTTTCACCAAAGGGTAAGTAACTTTTTATTATTTTTTTTCAACTGTAACTGTGTAATCGTATACAATACTTGACAGAGCACCAAACAACTGGCCAGATTACGTATGACAACGTCCAACCTTCCTCTCATCAACCAAATCACGTGTACGAAAGTATGAAGTGACGTAACAGCTTTCTTTACAGGATGAATCTTTATGACCAATTTTAGTTTATGTTACGTAACCACGTCCAAACATGGAATTCAAGATATGAAAACATTGGTCACAAAAACAGCCAGATTAGGTCATTATCGTTCAGAGTATCTTTATTACATAGGTATGCGCATTTGTTCAACGCCTGTCACATCAAAGAGCACAGAAACGATTACTTGTTTTCTCACGCGATTCGATCTCGTTTCCGATGTGATATTAATATCCAACCGCTAATAGTAATATTTTCAATGTGTTTTACTTTTTCGTTTGTAATGTGTTTTTCCATTCTGTGCAGTTTGACATAGGATTTCTTTAATGTCCTTGTGTTGCGCATAAAGTTGATTTGAACCTCCATGTACCCAAGATGATCATTTACGGGCGGTATAATATAATGTCTTCACTGTCAGGTGTGTTTTACCCGTGGTGTTTATTCGGATAGGGTACAGAGAAAAGATGTGTCTGTTTTTTAAGGTTAACTGTAAGATTTCCATGTTTCGAAATCAATGAAAACAATTCCTTTCCTTTCAAAGTATTATCATGCAGCGCATGCTCTTGTGATTTATTGCAGCAACCTACGTACATATTTCAAACCTCACGCTTTGTTGTGGATTAAATACGCATCTTGTAAAACTCCTTTAACCGGCTCAAGCGGCACCTAAACGTTAATTTTGAAACAGCTCAAAGGGGTAAGGAACAACAAGACAGCTCTTTTTCTTATTTTGAATATCGTGAATACCTGATATCAGTCAATAGTGCAAAAATTATCATGCTTTTTTAACCCGTGTGTTCATCCCACAACATAACGTGGGTTATAAAATATTCACGTGAGTCGCTGCATAAAATCACAACGCAATGCTTTGAGGTGTAATGTTTAGGAAACCTTGTGAAATAAACCTACTACACATTTCGACGCCAAACCTTCGCTCCGTTTCGCTGTTTTATTTTCTAAATCAGTTTTTTCCAGACAATGAACGTTGTATATTTTGTTGGGATTAACTTGTATACCGAGGTGGTCTGTACATACAAACGTATCGTTGTTATCAAAACCCAGCGCCATTTCAGAAGATGTTGATGCAGCCAGTTGCTGGTAGGTTATATTATTTTTGCGCACGCGTAAACGGAACCGCGATTTCCCGACCAGTAAGCACAACTAAAGAGACCTTTAGATAAGAAACTCAGCATAAAGAAAAAACTTTGAAACACTCGTCTTAGTTTAAAAATATCAGTCAACGTTATAAATATAACAGTTAGATGACTTGAGCTGCAAAAACAATGTCATTGTATCAAATCTATTATTTTACTATCAGAAATAGTTGTTTTTACACCTCCTAACCGTACGACGTACAAATTCGTGTGATACGATATTTTTCATAAATGATAGTAAGAACGAATGCAAGTTTTATGTCAAATAAGTAAATTATGAAATACCAAATGTAGAGGCAATTGTTTCCAACACACAATGTTCACCAAGTTTGTGTCAGTTCTGCTCATTATACGAAATGCGGAAGTGTCAATGGCAACAAACGGTAAGCCTTTAAAGACATGAAAAGTTAATCAAAGGACCAACAAGACATTGCGTTTATCTGTGTTTAGATTGCGGTCTCATATCAACATCATTCAATGACACCATATTGACTTTGTCCGATGAACTTGTTGATGCGAACACTGCACAAGAGAAATGTTCGTTGCTTGGTGGCAATCTAACCATGACCGAAGACCTACATATCAACGAGTTATTAATTCAAATAATGACCAAACAATATACCAAAGGTGTGCGAATTTGGTATATCCTAACCTAACAACTTGTCAAAAAAGACATTTCAGGTTTAACACGACTTTGGATTTTCTATGATTTTGTGGGCGGGGAGACATTCCGATTTCAAAACTATTCAACTAACGTCAGTTACTGGAAAAGTGCAAAACAACTTGGTTTAACAGAATAGTTTGCAGGAGATCCGTCGATCCAAAACCAACCACCAAGATGGGAATTGTAACGAGCCCCGATCATAACATCGATGTCTTGAAATCAAAGGACGTTCTATAGGAAATGTTGATGCTTCTTATCATTGTGGAATCAATTCTGTTTTCGCACAAATATAGTTTTTGTACCTGAGATCAGGCATTTTTGCGGCAAACGCCAACCTGAAAGGTAAATGTCAATTATGCATTCATGTTAATGAGCTCTTCATTTTCCATGCTTTTGTAATCACCGTGACGATTTCCAGCTTATATATTTAAGTATTGAAAGGTTTGATTGCAGATTTAAACCTGTCAGCTTTCTTATTTAAAACAAGTGTCTTTAAAAAACATTGTCAGTGTCCATAAGCACAACACAAAAGGGATTACAGAAAGGACTTCCATGTTGTTGTGTTTATCATGCATTTTTTCATTTCGATTATGCAACATTAATACTTACGAATGGAAACGTATTTGTGTCGCGCGTCGATGACGCTTTCCACGATTCTATTTGTAAGCAAACGATATGCAGGTCCAAACCAACGCCTTTGCTATGGGCGTAAAGTGATTTATTTTGGAAACAATGACGCATTCGCCACTTCCTGCAGTTTGAGACAAGGTTGATGATGGTCATCTATATCGACAGTGTTCTTCGACAGTGTTTGTCTTCGTAAAACAACGACGAAAATTAATAACACAACATAGATTTACACGAGGTGAAGTCAAACTTACTCTACTCTTCCTTAAAGTTATTGTAATGAAGAGAGTAATAACTGACGTATGTACAACGTCACAGTACATAGGGAATATCGTCACCTAGGCACGATTGAAAGTGGTTGGAGAAAAGGTTAAATTACGAATACACTTTATAAATGTTAGTTGGTAAGCTATGCTTATTATGCATCACCTTTTGAATCTTAGTATACAAATGCCATCAAAACAATGCACTGTGAATATCCCATAGCAATGCGTGGTATCGCGTAACTCCCACAGCGATGCGTGGTATCGCGTAAGTCCACAGTGTGATGAGAATGTGCGTAATAGACAAGTATTCCCGGGGTCAGTTTTAGGTTTTTCAAGACGTTACTATTCTGTGACATAGGTAAAGGAGGAAACTGTTTAACTTGAGAAGTTGTTCCAGAAGTTGTAACGGTTCAGGCGTACACACAAACGCAATGCCTGACTTGGTAAAAAAGTTCGCAGGTAAGGAAAAACTTCCGCGTCGTGCCAGTAGCTAAGGAGTAAGAAAATACTGCTTTGTTTGGCAAGTCTTGTATGTATTACATACAAAAGCTAAACATAGTAAGGCAAGCTAAAGCAACAGGACAAGGTTGCAGCATTAAGTGGCACAGAAGAAAACTGAATATAACGATCTATTGTTTATATGTGGGTACAGTACGTATGATATGATTATTTGTTACAGCCGTGATGAAACCAGTGAATATATGTATAATATTTTTAAACATTTACAAATAGCTTTGTGTACATGGGTTAACACAACAATTTATTTTTGAAACTACTTCTGTATATTACTGCCCACAATGTTTAATCAGATAATATCGTCTCTTGTCATTCTCGAAAGTGTTTGGTTGTCAAATGCAACATCAGGTAAGCTCTGACAAAAACCATTAGCAAAAGAGATAACAAGCTTTAAGGTTCATCTATGTTTAGATTGCGACTTCACATTAACATCATTGAATGATGCCATATTAACCTTGTCTAATGATCTTGTTGATGCGAATACTGCACAAGAGAAATGTTCGTTGCTTGGTGGAAATCTAGCCATTACCTATGACCAGAATATAAATGCGACTTTAATTCAACTAATGACCAAACAATATACCAAAGGTGTGCACTCGGTAAAGTTTGTGCATGATAAATAAAATTATTCAACAGTAAACATATTTCAGGTTTAACACGACTTTGGACTTTCTATGATTTTGTGGGCGGGCATACATTTAGATTTCAAAACTACTCAACTAACGTCAGTTACTGGATAAGTGCAAAACAACTTGGTGTACTTTGGTACATAGATTTTTTGACAAGGTAACTTGTAAAGGCAGACAGTATTATTAATAACGTTTATCATACTTTGAACCTACCTGGAGGTTAATACGAGAACTTTGTTATATAGAAGCCATGATAGAAATGAGGAAGAAATATTTTTCTGCGATGCATTAAATGATGAAAGAAGAAAGTGGAGAGTGGGAGTTGGCAAAAACTGTGAACAGGGTTCAAAACACAACTCAATCTGGAATGGTACTAATATTGCTGTTGTTTGCACATAATCTAAACATTTTGTTAAACCTTTTTCTAAAGAAAATTGACTTATTAGCTTACCGAATAAGTTGAAACATAAGAACGATTTCTTTCATTACCTTGAACAAACTTAACATCACATTAACATTTTCTGATTACAGGATGGAATTTACAATTTTCCTTGTTTGCTTCAAAAACACTTCAACCGGGATACAAAGAAATATACGTATACGAAAACAATATCCATTCTAACATGCTACGAAATGTTAACCATACCTACGGAATATTTAATAAGTATCGACAATCAACATTTACTCCAGGTTGAGATAAGCTTCGTTAAAATCGTGAACATTCATGAAAAATAACAATCTTGTTTTCCTCGTTTTAAGATATCAATGTTATGATCGGGGCTCGTTACAATTCCCAACTTGGTGGTTGGTTTTGGAGCGACCGATCTCCTGCAAACTATTCTGTTTCCAACGTTACATCCTGCCAGCAGGGGGTGCTTCATTATGGAGATGGTTGGGAGAAATCGAGTGTCGATTGTGTGGGACAACCAGCTTATTACGCCTGTCAAATTAAATGTTAGTATGTAAAAATGTGTGTAAAACATGATCTAAATTTTCTTCTTAAAATGATTTTATTACGTAGCAAAGTGATGTATCATCCACAATAAAGTAACTAAACCTAAAATAACGCAGTAATGTTTCATGCAATGGCATGATTGGCAGGATCGCCCCACTGCGCATCTCCTCACTTGTAGATCACAGCTAAAATATCGCGATCAGTTTACAGGCTTCGGAGCCTAAAATTTTTCAGATCTCGCTCAGGCTTGTCGAGACACACTGGCTGATTCACCTAGGCTGCAATGCCTGGGCTGCCAATCTGGTTAGCCCAGCGTCGGGAGTTCCAAATTTACCAGGAGCTTGATTTTTCGGATCTCGTTCCGACTCTGGTTGCTTTGCAAAACTTTTTAAAATTAAGGGTGTTATTTTGCTCCACAAAACAAGTTTTTCTAAGCTAAATAACACTTTGGTAACAAATGTGAAATATTGGTTTAATACATTGTTTTCAACTCAGCTTATAACAATTTCAAAAACCAACGTATGTAACGTTAGTTTAATTTAAATACTTTGCAGTTGTTGCATCAGTGACGAAAGTCGCAGGCAATTCCCCTCTTGTTGTTATTAGCTGGAATGGATTGACATCGCTTGTCAGGAATTATAACCTTTCTTCTAAGGTAACCCTGACATGCATAATTTCCCAGTAATTTACATTTCCCAGACTTGATATCTTTTTAGGTAGAAATCACTGTGTTGGAATTAATGCACTCTGTTTACGTGCCGTACAAAAACGCATCATTTCAATTAACAAACCTGAACTACTCAACAAACTACACATTTCGGGTTTGTATGCTCGATATCTAAATCGGCAAATAACACTATCTTGCGCAAAAAGTAACGAATGTAAAGTCTATTTTGTTTCACCTACCATTTCAAACATTGTCTAAGCATGTAAATTTCGCATTGTTATCAATAGGTGTCAGCGTTGGTTTCAGGTTGCGTGCAAGAAAACGTCACGACATTCCTGGAGGTAACAACATCGGGTATTCCCCCAACGACTCACTTCAAACAGAGCAGTAAAATAACACTTAATTATATAAGAGTTAGTTAATTAAGAATTAATATTTCTTGCAGTAACAACTTCAGCAGGATTTGCCGAGTCCTACAGTAACAATGTCGAAAACTATATTCCCGGTTTGCTAATTGGAGTGATTTCGGCTCTGCTCGTTCTCGCAGCCATCCTGGTATTTGGTCTATTGTTCTATAAACGAAGGTGAATGCCACTGATTAAACATTTTATCTACGATATAAAGGGTATTTAGAATCGCATGACATGTTTCATTTCCCTTCGTTGTGCGATGTGTACGTCCTATTTCCTAATTAGAAGTTTTGGTACATCAAAGAACGCCACGTTGGTTTTTTGGTTTGTTTAGTTTTAACAAAAACATGTATCCACGAACTTGTAAACGTTTTGACGGATTATATACAAACAGGTACGACTTGTCCAAACTAACCATTTTGGAACTATCAAAAAATCAATCAGGCTGTCTAAAAAATGCTGACCTTGCCAATGTATCACATCAGCGAGTAACGGAAGAGGAAGGCAATCTTTCATCGAACAGTTAATAGCGAAGTTTATTTTTTAATAACCGTTAAACTATGAGAACGTAAAATGCACTTGACAGAGCATCAAACAACTGGCCAGATTACGTATGACAACGTCCCATCTTCCTCGCATCAACCAAATCACGTGTACGAAAGTATGAAGTGACGTAACAGCTTTCTTTACAGGATGGATTTAAATTTTCCGAAACTCAGTCAAGGATATGCTGATAAATTCTAAACAACAAAAATTTTAGATTTTAAATCTTTTCCAATACGTTTAATATTTGTAATGTTTTCCATTCTGCGCAGTTTTGAGCAGGATTTCTTCAATGCCATTTTGTTTGTAATTAAAAGATTTGATTTCAACCTTCATATATACAAGATGATCATTTTCTGGCAGTATAATAAAAAACATTTACTGTTGGATGTGACTTTCTTGACGTGTTTAGTTGGGACTGGAAGCAGAAGGAGGATGGCTCAATGTAATTCTTAGGCCTAATTTAGTCACAATCGCGACTCACCACCGCCCTACCAAGTTAAGCGACAGCAAAATATCATCGTTTGGAAATAACATTTCATTGTTTTTCGTGTTTGTGCAAGTTCTGCTTCCAGTCGCATTAGAGCATTATAGTTCTGCTCATAGCGTTGTGTTTTGTAGCAGTAACCAGCCTGAATATTTCAAACCCCGCGCTTTATTATGGATTAAATATGACTTTTGTCGAATAATAATTTAGATTAGAGGTTACGCACGGCGTTCGTAAAATATAAAATAATTTTGGTAAAGATCATGAATACCTGATATGAGTCGATGGTGCTAATTTAAAAAGCCATGTTTCTTAAATTTTTAACCCGTGTGTCCATCCCACAACGAAGCGTGGGATATAAAATATTCACGTGAGTCGCTGCGTGAAATTACAGCAATAAAGCGGTTGCAGCCTTTATTTGTGAGCACTTCAGAAAAGAGACAACAACGCACGCTCACAGATGGTTTTAACCGGCCACAAATTAATGTGTAAAGACACACTGCACGCTTCGGTGCACACAGTTTGTGGCCCATGCAACGAGTTCGCCACAACAACATGTTTCATGTTGTATTGTTTAGCAAACCTTGGGAAGCAAGCCCCATACCACACATTTTAAACTTCGTTTCGGTGCTGCGCTTGAAGTGCACTTCAGAGCTAATCTTGTCTAGACGGTAAACTGTATGTTTTGCTGAGTTTAACCAATATAACCAGGTTGTCCGTTGATATAGAAGCCAGTTGATTGTATGTTATTTTTGCGCAGGCGTAAACGCATCGGCAATTTCCCGTCCATTGAGCAAAGGCGAAAGAAACCTTTAGATCAGAAAGTGCTGTGAGATGCGTTTGGCTCGTGGTGTTCACTTGGAGAGGGAACAAAGGAAGGATAAGTACCATTTTTGTTTGAACGAGTTTATTGGGACAAAAATTATACCAGGCCTAATTTTAGCCCAGTAAACGATTTAATGCCGCACCAAACTCACTGACAACAACAAAATCATCATTTGAAAATTACTTCCTATTTGACGAATATCTTTGGTTTCTGTCTTTGTGCAAGTTCTAAAACTTTTCCAATTATTACAAAGCAGCGCATAGTGTTGTGATTTGCTGCAGTAACCTATATATATTTTAAATCCCACGCTTTGTTATGGAACATGCACCTTGTAAAATCTTGTAACACGTTGCGCTTGAACTTTAACTTCGGAAGGGGAGTTACTGAGTCTTGATGTATGAGCGTTGTGTCTTTGGTTGCATTAAACCAGTATAACGAGGTAGTCTGTAAGAATAAACGTATCGTAGTTAATAAAACTCAGTGCCAGTTGAGAAGTTGTTAAAGCAGCCAATTGATGGTATGTTATTTTTGCGCAGGCGTAAACGGAACCGCGATTTCCCGCCCATCCGGCAAAACGTATGAAACATTTAGATAAGAAAGTTTTGCATTGAGCGGGTAGCTAAGCAGTATAGCAGTAGTTTGAAACACTCCTACTAGTTGCAAAGTAGGTTTGGCAAAATCTGTGAAACGTGACATAAAGCAGCAGAACTAATATAAGTTTGGATATGCAGTACTCAAAATCAAACATTTCTTTGAATTAAATCTGCTTAAAATTACCTTCACCAAATCCACTGCTCTTCTGTAGTTGTTATTTTTAAACCTACATACTAAGTACAACGTACAAGTGGGTGTGACAAGATTGTTTAATTATATCATTTGTAAGAACGAATGCAAGTTTTACAGTACCTTAAATGTAAAGTATATCTTCAAAATGTAGATATATATTGTACACAATGCTCACCAAGTTTGTGTCTGTTCTGGTCGTTTTAGAAAATGTGGGGATGTCAATGGCAACAAACGGTGAGCCTTAAAAACAATAAAAGTAGATGAAAAGGACCAACAAGTAATTGCGTTCATCTTTGTTTAGATTGCGGCCTTATGTCAACAGCATTCAATGACACCGTAATAACTTTATCCGATGATCTTGTTGATGCGAACACTGCTCAACAGAAATGTTCGTTGCTGGGCGGAAATCTAACCATGACTGATGACCAGAATATCAACGAGTCATTAATTCAATTAATGACAAAAGAATATACCAAAGGTGTGTGAATTTTGTACATCATCACTACAAAAACTAACAATAAAGACATTTTAGATTTGACACGACTTTGGATTTTCTTCGATTTTGAAGGCGAGGATACATTCAGATTTCAAAACTATTCAACTAATGTCAGTTACTGGATAAGTGCAAAACAACTTGGTGTACTTTGGTACATAGATTTCTTCACAAGGTAATGTAAAGGCAGCTAGTATTATATGACAACGTTTGGCCAAATCTGACCCTACCTAAAGGTTCCTGATAACCGATTCCGGGAATTATTCCCCATTCCCAATCCATAGTTGTAACGATTTCCATCAGTATGGAAAATATGTTTTCTGGGTAAAAATCTTTCATGTGAGACAAATATATTTCGCTATAAAGCTTTTTTAGTGACTGTAAAAACAACGTAAAAAAATAAAGCACAAGCACTAAAAGCTCATCGCTGTCTTAAGATCTGCGATAACTTTGTTATTTAGAAGCCATGATAGAAATGAGGAAGAAATATTTTTCTGCGATGCACTTAATGGGAATAGAAGAAAATGGAGAGTGACAGTTGGAAATGATTGTGACGTGGCTGGTACACATTTTGCTGTTGTTTGCAAATAGCCAGAACATAATGTTTAACGTTTCTCTCAATAGAATTGACTTACAAGCTGGCCGCATTAATTTGTAACATAAGAAACATTTATTTCATTACCTTGAACAAACTTAACACCACGTTAACATTTTCTGATTACAGGATGGAATTTACAATTTTCACTGTTTGCTTCAAAAACACTTCAACCGGCATACAAACAAATATACGTATACGAAAACAATATCTATTCTAGCATGCTACGAAATATAAACCATTCCTACGGAATCTTCAATAAGTATCGACAATTCATATTTACTCCAGGTTGACATAAGCTTCGTTAAAATCTTCAACATTCATGAGAAATAACAATCTTGTTATCTTCGTTTTAAGATATTAATGTTATGATCGGGGCTCGTTACAATTCCCAACTTGGTGGTTGGATTTGGAGCGACGGATCTCCTGCAAACTATTCTGTTCCCAACGTTACATCCTGTCAGCAGGGGGCGCTTCATTATGGCGATGGTTGGGAGAAATCGAGTGTTGATTGTGTTGGACAACCGGCTTACTACGCCTGTCAGTTTAAACGTAAGTATCACGGCAATGCTAGTATGTAAAAAGCAAGTAATGTTAGTGATGTTTGAAAATATATTGTTTGAGTTGTTCCAGTTTGTCTCAAATTTTGGCGTAGTGTTACGTCTATGTATCGGCAGTTTATATTTTTTTAATTCATTGCACCTGTGCTTGCAGTTATTGCTACTGTGAAAAAATATCGGTGCAACTCATCCATTGTTGCTATACGATGGACTGGACTGGATCAATTTATTATGAATCAAAATCTTTCGGCTCAGGTAACTTGGTTCGTGACAGTTAAGTAACCGACATAACGGGTTTTGCGAAAGTGTGATTGCTGGTGAATCATCCGTTGATGTAATTGCAAGAGTGTGATTTATTTAATGAATTGATACAACCAAACACACTCTGCATTTGGATTTTTTTTTTGTTTATTTTTCAGGTGGAGGTCAGCTTGGTCGAATCGAAACAGACGTTTCTCCTGCCTTATGCGAATCTATCGGTTCAGATTGAAAACTTGAACATATCAACGAACTACGGAATTAAAGTTAGTATTTTTTTCTTATATTCTGTATATTGTAAATAAAGAAAAATAATATGGTAAAACTGAGAGATTTTTGCTGCAGAATCGCAAACATATTAATAAAACTTTGAAGGTATCAACAAAGTCATTAAACGATGTCATTAACAGGTATCAGCGTTTCTTTCTGGTTGCGCAAATACAAATGTTTCTACATATCTGACTTTGTCGACTTCAGGGATTCCCCCAGAAAGGTGCTTTCCGAACGGTAACAAAATGCTTATGTGATTTAATGCGTTGATTGATCGTTAACTGTGCCCGACAGGAAGTAACAACGCTACTGGCAACAACAATAATAACACGATCCTGATACTTTGTGTTATTTTGGTGATTATTGCGGTTTTGGCAGCAATCTGCATCGGATTATGGTACAAACGAAGGTAAGGTTTTGAACACTTGTAAAGGAAACTTGTAATAGTTGCGCATCGTAATAATTTGCAGTATTGGTGATTTAAATAATTATTTGACGTAATTATTTGATGCGTTTTAATCATCATTGTTCGTTTCCCCATAAAGGGCTTTAAATATTTTGGAAACCCCGATGCAAGCTTCTATTATGTTTGCAGAAAATCAAACCAGAGCGAACATGAATTTACACATCCCTCCACAGCATTTGCTGGGAATGAAGGTAATGTTGATCGTTAACGGATTATATTGAATTGGTATAAACGACCCTGCCCTTTTCAGAAATACACTTTATCTTATTGGTATTATAAATATGACTAATGGTGCAGCTATTAACAAAGTCGCAAATATTGCAGGCACACAAACATTACACAAAAGAAAAAAATAGTTAACATACGATTTAAATACTTACTTGCGACTTAGATGCAGTTCAGCAAAATGGAGTTTACCAAAATTTGTCGGTTGACGCAGACACGTCCAAAAACAACAATCAGAAAAAACTATTCAAAGTTTACGAGACCAACATTGCAGCGGATTTTCATTTGTTTAACGAAGAATTCAAGGTGGGTTATAGTTTTCAAAAACTATTTTTGTTATGGCCGAGTTAACTGAAAATATACAAAGAAAAACCCAGCTTCTCTATCAAATGATATGCCTTAGATAATCTTCGAACTTCAATAGCCTAAAGGTTACTTTATTTCATATAGCCTTCTTTATTCGCACCGGAAACTGTGTACTGCGTGGGTTTTACTGATCAGGCATTTCATTGGCTTCATTCCACAGCTCTATAGTTAAAGTATAGGATAAGTTTGTTTGGACAGTAGCTGGATGGCTAAGGCAGTTAATTCTACATGGGTTGATGCAAAATCAACACATGTTCTTTCGTGCAGGTACTTCACAAACAAAGCAAAGAAAGTCAACAACCTTATGCGGTTTCACAACTTCCCGATAACGCCACACGAAACAGATACAAAAATATTTACCCGTGTAAGACATAAATGACTCAAAACAGCAAATTTCCAGTTTAAAAAAAAAAATTTTGACAGACGACCATGCCCGAGTAATACTGGTGGAGAAGGAAGACAACGATTACATCAACGCTGCTTATATACCGGGTTACAGCAACGAGAAGAAGTTTATCGCTACCCAAGGCCCTAAGCAGGAGACGATCAATGATTTCTGGCTTATGGTTTGGCAAGAAAACTCAACAATAATTGTGATGCTCACTGGTCTTATGGAAAAGGGAAAGGTTGGTCCTCTAACGTGAACGGGTGATGTACGTTGAACTAGATAGGCAGAGAAAGCTAAATATACGCATAAAAGTGCACTACGTGGAATAGGGAATTGCTAATCGGGGAAATTGCCAGCAGAATATTTGTAAGTTGCCATTAGTACAACGAAACAACAAATTCATGCCACAAACACCTACAAAAAATAAGTGTAATAAGATATTGGTTTTGCCGGGCATTTGTGTACATAAACTAGTTCGTCGACACTAAAATCGACTAACAAATCATATCCATCTCATGTCATGCATAGACGTGTAGTAATATATGAAGCGCTTGCTCTGGGCGTGGGCACGGGTTGCAAAAACAACGACAGTATCACATATTGTTCCACCAACTGGGTATCGACGTCATAATAACAGCACATCACTGTATATTGACTGGGACCCCGGGACAAACCATTAAACCACGACTTCGGAAACAACTTAAACACGAAAAATGTAAAACCATGCCGTATCTGTGATGATGAAAATACATTCCAAAACACCTTAATTATCAACTTAAGAAACTTAATTGTCAACAATATCACTCTAGACCGACTGAGTTTGCCCGACAAACAAACCAATGGACAAAGAAAGTAAGAAAAGGAAAACAAACAAATATCAAAAATCTTCAATACTAACAAACGATCCATATACTAATTCGGTTTGTCCTGCTGATTCCTTTCCTTAACCTACTATAAATACGTGTTTGCAGGCAAAGTGCGAACAATATTGGCCAAGTGTGGAATCACATCTGGAAGTAACGGCTGATTATGGAATTCAAACTGACCAAGAAGTTCTCTTAGGTGGAATATACATGCGAAAATTTATTTTATGCCGCGGTGAGGTACGGCACATGTGGATTCATTGTGGGTTTCAGATGCATATGGGCTTGTTTCAGGAAAAACGTATGGTTACCCAACTCCAATACACAACCTGGCCAGACCATGGAGTTCCTGTCACTACAACAAACATGATCTACCTACGTAAGATGGTGGAAGATTTGCACAAAACTTCAGCTCCTATAATTGTTCACTGCAGGTACAGAAAACAGATGATGAGAATTATCAGTTTTTATCATGACCAGCAAGCGAACTGAAAGCCTATTAAATATACTGTATCAAAATAAAAAAAAAGTTTTCCATTTACCTGTTTGTTTTGTGGATTTTGGCTGCCACACAATATTTGGATAAAGTAATGTTGCATCGAACGTGACTCAATCGTCACGTGTTTTCTTTTAGTGCCGGTGTTGGTCGGTCTGGAACTTATATTGCCATGGATATTTTGTTCGATGAGTTGGACGACAAAGGAACTGTCGACGTCCCGCAGACTGTACTAAGGATGAGGGCAAACAGAACGGACATGATCCAAAACCTGGTACATGACCAATGTGTGATTAAACTTAAGGTGTGATAAATATTTTGCTTTCCATCTACAGAAACAATACATATTCCTGTATAAGTTGTTAGTGGAACGAGAGGGTCTACAGATGGAAACAGACAGAGATGTAATTGAACTTCAATCAATGACTTCTGATGAATTGTAAGAACCCAATAAAAAAAATGTTCAACAATTGACGTCGTTAACTCATAGTACTTTTAGTGCATACAACTTTTGAGGTAGATGAATCGTATTTTAAGAGCCTTTTTGCCCGTTTGCAGAAAAAGAATTCAAGAATCTGAGTACAAAATCTTGTCCGATTGGCGATACGGAGAGGAGTGGCTTGAAGGAAACCCGAAGTTAACCACTTGTATGATTATGTTTATTTCATGCCTCTGTTTTTCTAGAATTGACTACCATTATTCTTACACAAATATAGACAAAAACACTGCCCTCGGAATTTGGGATAAAGATATTGACGGACTAAGGAGTTTCAATGCATCGTTCATACATGTAATAATATAAGTTGTTGTTTTTGACAAATATTGGCGATAAATATAAAAAATACAAATACACATGGACTACTTGCCAGGAAATGGACGCTTCTGAGTGTTTCATTGCTGCCCAAACCCCACCAAATGACCAGATGGAGTTATTTTGGAAAATGGCTGTACAAAATGGCACGCGTATGTTTGTGGATTTGAACATAGCAGTGAAGGTACAACCGGTACACAACAAAAAACATTTGGGGATAAAATGACATATTTTGTACATTTTCTAGGTTTCTCAAGATAAACCTTTACGATATGGCGACGTTACTCTTACTGTGGAAGAACTTTCGGAAAGTCACTCATATAAATTGGCAAGAATTGTGATTACATCTTCATCAAAATCTTTCGTAAGTTTGACAAAAACAAACTTAAACGTAGATTGTATTTAATGATGAAGAAATTGTTGTGCAATGCATTTGCAAAATGCCACTTTTTTAACATTTAAAAGTCATGACAAAATATGAAGTGAATATCATTGTAAAATATAGTTTAAAACACCTAAAGGTTTTAACCCCTTGCGTTCAGACTGACACTCTGATGACATTCATACAAGTAAAGGGATGGAGTGAAGTTAAGAAACCTCTAAAGGAAGTGGAGTTTGTTGAAGTGATTGAAGCCATGCAAGGGATGAAGAGAGATAGGAACTGTCGTTGTGTGTTGGTCATGTGCAGGTAAACATAAACCTAAATATTTCCGAATATATCAATAGAATATTCAGCCAAAAATAAATAAAAAAAAGCCTGTAACCATTAACGTAGCCATGGGGAAAGAGCCATATCTCCTTTCAAAGTTTTAGAAAAACATTCGAACCTCGCCAAAATGTCACGCTGACTGCGCTATCAGCCATAACGCAAAACTTTTTTCCTTTTAAATTTGCGGTGTAGTCATTTAAGTATGATATGATTTCGTATAAAAATTTGATGGTGCTGCACAAAGTTTTCAGAGTACAGTAAACAAAGCTTTACACACTATTACATTTGATATTGTTGCAGCAATGGCAGAACGAGGACTGGTACTTTTATTGCTCTGACAAGAATACTTGAACGTCTGAAGACTCAGCAAAGGGTGGATGTTTTCCGAACTGTGAAAGATTTACGAGACATGAGACCAAACATGCTGGATGAGGAAGTAATTACGTTTTAACTACTTCCCCACATACCGCTGTTAAACTATATTGCATGACTTTTATTTTAAGGTGCTCTACAAGTGTTGCTACTCTGTGGTTTTGAAATACTTGGATGATTTCAGCACATACTCCAGCTGCAAATGACGAACTTTCATTTGTCGATAAATTGATATCTTTTGCATTATTACTAACCAATCATTTTCGATGTAATGTTCTGTTTTTTTATATATATTATGTGATTATACGCAATTTTGATTGGTTTTGTTCACACGGTAATTTATAATGTGCTCTTTTAACTGTTGTTTTGTTTATCTTCATGTAAAATTATGTAGAAACTGTAGTTCTTTGTTCCGCTTCCCTTTAAAGAAGTATCAGAAATTAAATGTCCTGAAACCAAACAAATCTTTTGTAAAAAGGGATGTCCAAATGATTTTTGGCGTTAAATCTGCTTCTACATTAAAAAATATCGAGGTCCTTTAAAATTATCTTTATCACACGTACCAACTTATAGTTACAGTCGTTCAAAACTTATGAATTCAGAGTTAGATCATAATTTAAGCAGGAAACAGGAGAAGTGGTTCATTCAAACATTTTTTCCGTTACTTCCTCTTTTACCTCTCGTCTTGCAGGTCCCTGCTAGTAACTATAGAAACGTTGGAGTGGCTATGAACTAATGAAAATATAATCTCAGTTTAACAAATAGTGTGTTTTAGTCTTCCTTGTGTAGTTTATTATTTGCACAACACGTCTGTATGCTCCCACAGCCCAGTCGATCTCAAAGCCAAGCACTTTCGACTGTAAAGATCCTACGTAAATGCAGGTAGAACAGTTTGCAACCACAGTCATACAACAATGAAGAAAAATACAAGTATTGTCGCTTTTTGCCAAAATTATTTTTCAAACTAAAATGTAAGTAAGCACTTCAAAGCTATGGGCTGTCATGCAGTAGCCAAAAACAAGACATACTCAAATAGTTTGTAGAAGTCAAAAAATTTTGTTCGTGTTTTACTTTCGCAGATGACCGTCTGTAACCCTGTCGCTGACGGTTAAATTGGCGAATGAGTCACACCAGTCCAATGCGTGGCATAATGCAGGCAGAAACAGGGGTTTGGCATTTGCATAACTTTTGCTTACAAATACAATCGTGGAAAGCGTCATTAAAGCGCGACACAAATACATCTCCGTTCGCAAGCTATTTGTTTTTTGGTCAGGTCCGTTTTTAGATTTGGTTTCAAACACTACGCTGAAGGTAATCCTAAATTTCTGAGATGATACATAAAAAGTTTGTGTGTTTTCTGTTAGTTTTGGGATCTGCATGGCTTGTAAATGTAAAATCAGGTAAGGCGACTATAGGCATGACATTTGAGAAGGGCGATCAACGTAAAAAATTGACAATATTTCAGACTGTGGTTTTACCGCAACATCGTTGAATGACGTCATATTAACTTTGTCCGATGATCTTGTTGATGCGAACACTGCACAAGAGAAATGTTCGTTGCTTGGTGGAAATCTTGCCATGACCAATGACCAAAACATCAACGAGTTGTTAGTTGAATTAATGACAAATAAATATACAACAGGTACGCTCTGCGAGTGACCTTAGACGAAACATCATCACCTAACAGTTAATTGTCAAAAGGTTTAACACGAGTTTGGACTTTCTACGATTTTGTGGACGGGGAAAGGTTTAGATTTCAAACAACTCCGGACGAGGTTAGTTACTGGAAAAGTGCGAAACAACTTGGAGTTCTTTGGTACCTCGATTTATCTACAAGGTAAATACAGCAAGCTCAATTCTGAGAAAAAATTTTCGCTCATTAAATATATTGGAGATATAATTACCTAGTTGGTTATCCTTTGTAGTTGATTTAAAAAAGTATCGTCAGTGTATTAGCTGTTTTCTTTAGCAAAACCGCAAGGACTCCCAATGAAGTTTTTTTCTGCGAAGCACCTTATTGGCCAAGAAAGAAATGGGGGATCAGTGTCGGCAAGAATTGCGTAGAATACACTCCAGAGTGGAATGGTAAAATATCTCAATATGTGGTTCATTTCAGCATAAGTTATGAAGTAATGATACTTTTGTACATTTCTTCAGGATGGCGATTGCGATTCTCTCTGTTTGCATCAGAAAAACAAAAAGCCGGATTCAAGCAAATTTTTATATACAGCAGTAAAATCAACGGATACAACATCATCAGAAACGTTAATAGTTCATACAGAACGTTTGTTACTTTCTATGATTCTACATTTACCCCAGGTAAGGTTTATTTACTTAAAAAAATTCAATTAGAGATTAAGCGTGTGTTTTTTCAGACATCAATGTTATGATCGGGGCTCGTTACAATTCCCAACTTGGTGGTTGGTTTTGGAGCGACGGATCTCCTGCAAACTATTCTGTTCCCAACGTTACATCCTGTCAGCACGGGGCGCTCCATTATGGAGATGGTTGGGAGAAATCGAGTGTTGATTGTGTTGGACAACCGGCTCACTATGCCTGTCAGACGAAATGTAAGATTAAAATACCTCACAAACATGAAACACAGTTCAATTGAATTGCACATTTCGCAGTTGTTGCCTCAGTTTCGAATTTTTCCAGCAATTCCTCCGGTGTTGTTATCAGCTGGAATGGATTGGGATCCTTCATTACCAGTTATAACCTTTCTGCTGAGGTAACTCTTATTTGCACTTCTTTACTTTCCATTATTTATTTCCAATGCTAAGACTTATATCATTTTAGGTAGAAATCACTGTATTGGAGTTGATGAACTCTGTTTACATTCCGTACGAAAACGCATCAGCTCAAATAACAAACCTGGACCACTTTAGCAACTACACTTTCCGGGTTAGTAGCCTGCAGTGCATAAATGCAAAAGCGAAAATGACCTTTTACTGAAAAAGGATTTATCATAACCGTGCGATCTCTATAGGTGTCCGCGCTAATTTCCGGTTGCGTTCAAGAAAATGTCACCACAGTTTTGACAGTTACATCTTCGGGTATTCCCCCAACACGTTGTTTTACGCAGGGTAATTGTTGAGTTTCTCTAGCTGAACTTTTGTTGAGTGAATAAACTTTTTCTTTTGCAGGCATATCTTTCTCCGACATTGCTAATTGCCACAAAAACCTTACTATCATTACTCTAATTGGAGTGATTCCAGGTTTTTTTCTGGTGCTTACAGCTGCCCTTGTGTGTGTTGTGTTCTATAAGCGAAGGTACGCTATGCTACACAAACCATTCCTACAGCAGAAAGCGTTGTTTAAGCATAGAAACATAGATGTGTATTTTGGATGGTTACGAGTGGCAACGAAACACCCTTTGCCTGCGTGATGTCATAACGTGATATATATACAACCAGGTGCCACAACTCCAAATCAGCGGCTTCTGACCAGTCAATACAGCCTTGTGAATTCGACGATCCACAGAATAATTCTGCCAATCATTCACATCGCTCAATCACGATCGAGAGAGGACACGAAGCACCAATCAGTCAGTAGAATATACACCTCTGTTACCTCATCCACACTACACTGTAGTTACTAGTTAGTAGCACATTACATGATTCCCAATCAGGGTGCCGTGTCGCTCTGAGGTTATATTTTAACCTTCAGGGGTGCCGCGGGATTTTTCTTTATTTTCACAATGGTAATTTTTCACCATACGGTTTATCGGTTGTGTAATGCTATATCACGATATCATTGTTTAGTGTTTATAATGATATTAGCCTCCATCAACAATCAGACATGAAGGCTTATTGCTTCACAAGTGGCGGTAGTCGATTGGTTTGACGCCATTGAGTGCCGCAATATCTTCATCAATTCCATAGGGGTGCTGTAAGCAAATAAAAGTTAGGAATCAATATAGTCGCATATATACACCTTGATATTTGTATACTATGCTTTATATTTGAGTTAGCGTAATAATGCGGATATTTTGGTTGGCAGAAATTCAAACGATACCAGAATATCCAACAGAGGGCTTGGTTACTTATACCAATGTTTCACCTTCGCCCTATGAAACAAACAACGTTTACGAAAGTGTGCAGTGACGTCATTACTTTTCTTCAATTGTTTTTATATCATTTATGGTTGCCAAAGATGCAAAACATTTTTGTCGTTATTTTGCATTGCGTGCAATTTGTGGCATAATTTTATTCACATAACGTTCGTTGCAGTAAAACTCAACTTCAATTTAATGCTGCTGTATTTAAATTGTCGATTGTGTGTTAAGTTATTGATTTTTCGAAAAACAAAATAGTTTTTTGAATTTCGACATGGGCAGAACTGAACACTGGATGTCGATAAAGAGACGAACAAAATCTTGTTTTGCTCATAAACTAATGTTGTTTTCCTAATATAAATCCTTTCTAGATGACAAAAATAATTCTGTAACACATTTTTCGTTCCGGGATACACAATTTTTATTCCTGAAACAGAACTTTTGAGAGTTCACCTGTCATTTAACCGTATACGAAATTCTAAGCAGTGCAAAAAAATGAGGTTACGGGCATTTACAATGAGCAGTAAATAATATATAATGTTTTTAAACCAGTATGTTCCAATGTTGTCATTGGACAGAGCAGAGGGTATTTATTAAAAAGCATGACGTTTCGACTAAGGTCGCTCTGGATCCAACTGTTTGTTTTAAACTTTTTCACATGCTGTAACCGGGCTGTAACTTTCACAGTCTTCTATATTCCCACAGGAAACTGCGTGACGAGTGGGTGCGCCGTTGGAGTTTATACAAAGATACGAATACGTTTGTGCAGACAGTAGTTGCATAGTAATGGCATAGTTTTGCATGGTTTGTCTTACCAGAAGTTCTAAATAAACTAGGCAAAGATGGTTAGCAGGCTCATACGGTTTCATACCTTCCCTAGAACGCCACGCAAAACAGATACAAACATATTTACCTGTGTAAGTGACACAGAGAGACACAGTTATCACAACATTTTGGTTTGAAACAACCATGTTTTTGATATACATTTCACCAACGCTGCTTATATACCGGGTTACAGCAACGAGACGAAGTTCATTTAACATCAACACTTTGCAGTTGTTGCATCAGTGACGAAAGTTGCAAGCAGTCCCTCTGTAGCTGTTATTAGCTGGAATGGAATGCGATCCCTTATTGAGAATCATAACCTTTCTGCCAAGGTAATTCTTAACTAACACGTTTCCTCAATGATTTCCTATACCCATATTATTTCAGGTTGAAATCAATTCATTCGAGTTAATGTACTCTGTTTACGTGCCATACGAAAACGCATCAGTTCAATTAACTCACCTTAACTACTCAACAAACTACACTTTTCGGGTTGGTATTTTTCGATATCTAAAAGATCAAATAACATTATCGTCCCTAATAGAGACAAATAAAAGTAAAGTATATCTTGTCTCACCTAAAATTCAAAACATGTCCAAGCATATAAATGTCCGTCGCTTTATTGCCGATAGGTGTCAGCGTTGATTTCCGGTTGCGTGCAAGAAAACGTCACGACATTCCTGGAGGTTACAACATCGGGTATTCCCCCAACGACTCACTTCAACCAGAGCAGCAAAATAACAATTAATTATATAATCGTTTGTTAATTTAGAGTTCAATATATTTTAGTAACAACATCAACCGGATTTCCTGAGTCCAACAGTAGCAATGTCGAAAACTATATTCCCAGTTTACTAATTGGTGTGATTTCGGCTCTGCTTGTTCTCGCAGCCATCCTAGTGTTTGGTCTATTGTTCTATAAACGGAGGTGAATGCGACTATTTACACATTTTACCTACGATATAAAGGGTTTTCAGAATTGCATGGCATGTTTCATTTCCCTTCGTTGTGCGATGTGTACGTCCTATTACCTAATTAGAGCTTTTGGTAGATCAAAAAACGTCACGTTGGTTGTTTGGTTTTTATAAAACATTTATCCACGAACTTCTAAACGTTATGACGGATTCAAACAAAACCAGATACGACATATCCAAACTAACCATTTTGGATCAAACTAAAAATCAATCAGGCGGTCCAAAAAAAGCTGACCTTGCCGATGTATCACATCAGCGAGTAACGGAAGAGGAAGGCTACCTTTCATCAAACAGTTAGTAGCGACGTTTTTTTTAATAACCGTTAAACTATGAGGATGTTAATCGTACTTGACAGAGCATCAAACAACTGACCAGATTACGTATGCCAACGTCCCACCTTCCTCTCATCAACCAAATCACGTGTACGAAAGTATGAAGTGACGTAACAGCTTTCTTTACAGAATGAATATACATTTTCTGAATCTTATACTTCACAATCGAGAACATGGTAAAAAAATTCCAAAAAGCCAATTAAGTTTGGAAATCTTTTTCAAAATGATTACAGTTTGGTTAGTAATGGTTTTATCCTGCAGTTTGGCCTAGGATTTCAATGTCATTTTGTTGGTAATAAAAATTGTGATTTCAATCTCCATGTATCCAAGTTGATCATCTTCTGGCTGTATAATAAAAAAAATTACTGTTAGGTGTGTTTTTCTTGGGGTGTTTATTTGGACAGGGAACAAAGAAAGGATGTGTCAGTATTTTTTAATGCTGAACTGCAAGATTTTCGTCCTTCCAAATCCATTAAAACATTCCGAAAATGTTTTCCAACTCTTTCTGAACGAGTTTAAAGAGCCGAAACTTCGAAAGGCCTAATTTAATTCCAGTACGCGACTTATCACCGTCCTACCGAGTTAAGTTACAGCAAAAGATCATCGTTTGGATATAACATTCCACATTCCAAAGCTTTGTTTTCAGTGCTTGTGCATGTTCTATAATTTTTCAAAGCATTATAATCCTGTGCTTAGTGTTGTGATTTGCCAACGTCAATATCTCAAACAGCACGTTTTGGTGGGGAACAAAATACTAATTTTGTTGAAAAATAATTTTAGGTAGAGGTTACGCGCGGCGTTCGAAAAATACGTGATATGAGTCAATGCTGCTGATTCAAAATGTCATGCCTTTATTAACCCGTGTATTCATCCCACAACAAAGCGTGGGATGTAAACTATTCGAATGAGTCGCTCCAACCTAACACAACACAATGCTTTGCGTTGTTATGTTATGTTTAGCAAGCCATGGGAAATAAGCCTTAGTACTCATTTCCATACCAACCTTCGTTTAGATGGGTTGTTTTATTCTCTGCATTAGCCAGACAACGAAAGCTGTCTATATGTAAATATAAACGTATCGTACAGTGCCAGTTCAGAAGTTCTGCAGCAAGTTGGTATAGAAACCGCCATAGAGCAAAGGCTTAAGAAACCTTCAGATAAGATAGTGCTATGTTAAGCTGGTAGCTAAGCAGTAAAGATTTAGTTTTAAAACACTGGAGTATGTTTCAAACCTGTACATACAGATTGTACGATAAGATTGTTTGCAATGTAAGCACGAGCGACGAATATATGTGTTACAAACAACCAAGTTAAAATAGATTTACCAAATGTAGATATTCATAGTACACAATGTTCATTAAGTTTGTGTCTGTTTTGCTCATTTTAGAAAATGTGGGGATGTCAATGATGGCAACAAACGGTAAGCCTTAAAGGCAATAAAAGTCGATGAAAAGGACCAACAAGACATTGCGTTTATCTGTGTTTAGATTGTGGCCTCATATCATCATCATTAAATGACACCATATTAACCTTGTCCGATGATCTTGTTGATGCAAATACTGCACAAGAGAAATGTTCGTTACTTGGTGGAAATCTAACCATGACTAATGACCAGTATATAAACGGGGCTTTAATTCAATTAATGAACAAACAGTATACCAAAGGTTTGTCAATTTTGTACATCATAGCCAAAAAACTTGTCAATAAAGACATATGTCTATTTACAATATTTTAGGTTTGACACGACTTTGGATTTTCTATGATTTTGTGGGCGGGCATACATTTAGATTTCAAAACTATTCAACTAAAGTCAGTTACTGGAAAAGCGCAAAACAACTTGGTGTACTTTGGTACATAGATTTCTTCACAAGGTAACTTGTGAAGGCACCCAGTATTATTTGACAACGTTTGACAAAATTTAAACTTACTTAGAGGTTATACGAGAACTTTATCATTCAGAAGCCATGATAGAAATGAGGAAGAAATATTTTTCTGCGAGGCGCTTAATGCGGAAAGAAGAAAGTGGAGAGTGGGAGTTGGCAATAACTGTGAACAGCGCAAACCTGAATGGAATGGTACAAATATTGCTGTTGTTTGCACATGGCCAAAACTTTATTTGAAACGTTTCTGTTAAAAAAATTGATTTACCAGTTAGCTGTAAACTTATAACATCAGAACAATTTATTTTAATTATAAAACCAAGTTTAACACCACGTTAACATTTTCTGATTACAGGATGGAATTCAAAATTTTTCTTGTTTGCTTCAAAAACACTTCAACCGGGATACAAGGAAGTATACGTATACGAAAACAATATCCATTCTAATATGCTACGACATATTAACCATCCCTACGGAATCTTTATTGAGTCTCGACAATCCACATTTACTCCAGGTTGAGATAAGCTTCGTTAAAATCTTGAACATTCATGAGAAATAACAATCTTGTTTTCCTCGTTTTGAGATATCAATGTTATGATCGGGGCTCGTTACAATTCCCAACTTGGTGGTTGGTTTTGGAGCGACGAATCTCGTGCAAACTATTCTGTTTCAAACGTTACATCCTGCCAGCAAGGGGCGCTCCATTATGGTGATGGTTGGGAGAAATCGAGTGTCGATTGTGTTGGACAACCAGCTTACTACGCCTGTCAGTTTAAATGTAAGTATCACGGCAATGCTACTATGTTAAAAGCAATTATTGTTAGTCACATTTGAAACTATTTTGTTGAGTTTTTTCAAGTTTGTCTCAAATTTTGGGGTAGTGTTACGTCTATGTATCGGCAGGTTATGTTGTTTAATTCATTACACCTGTGCTTGCAGTTATTGCTACTGTGGAAAAATATCCATGCAACTCATCCATTGTTGCTATACGATGGACTGGACTGGACAAGTTTATTAAGAATCAAAATCTTTCGGCTCAGGTAACTTAGTTCGTGACAGTGAAGTAACCGACATAACGTGTTTTGCGAACGTGTGATTGCTGGTGAATCATCCGTTGATCTATATAACGAGTTTTTTTGTTAAAAGATTTTTATATAAATCTGCATTCGGAATTTCTTTTTCGTCTCTTTTTCCAGGTGGAGGTCAGCTTGGTTGAATCACAACAAACTTTTATCTTGCCTTATGCGAATCTATCGGTTCAGATTGAAAACTTAAACATGTCAACGAACTACGGAATTAAAGTTAGTATTTTTTCTTATATTCTATGTCGGTAAAAGAAGAACAATATGGTGAAACTGAGACAGATGTTTGTAGCAGAATTACAAACATCATTCAAATTATCACAAAAGTCATTAAACGATGTCATTAATAGGTATCAGCGTTTCTTTCTGGTTGCCCAAATACAAATGTTTCTACATCTCTGGAGGTGTCGACTTCAGGGATTCCCCCAAAAAGCTGCTTTCAGCACGGTAACCAAATGCTGAGGTGATTTAATGTGTTGATTGATCGTTATCTGTGTCCAACAGGAAATAACAACGCTGGCAACTACAACAATAACAACACAGTCCTGATACTTTGTGTAATTTTGGTGATTATTACGGTTGTGGCAGCAATCTGCATCGGATTATGGTATAAACGAAGGTAAGGTTATAAATACTTGTAATTGTTACGCATCGTAAGCATTTGCAGTATTGAATCTTTGAACATAATTTTTAGATGCGATTTATATCACCATTGCTCGTTTCCCCAAAAAGGGCTTTAAATATTTTGGAAACCCCGATGCAAGCTTCTATTATGTTTGCAGAAAATCAAAGCAGAGCGAACCTCAAGCAAACGAATTCACACCACATCCCACAGCATATGCTGAAGATGAAGGTAATGTTGATCGTTTAAGGATTATATTGAGTTGATAGAAACAGCCCTGTCCTTTTCAGAAATACACTTTATTTTATTGGTATTATAAATATGACTAATGGTGCAGCTATTAACAAAGTAAATATTGCAGGCACACAAACATTGCATACAGGCAAAAATAGTTAACGTACGATTTAAATACTTACTTGCGGCTTAGATGCAGTTCAGCAAAATGGAGTTTATCAAAATTTGTCGGTTGACGCAGACACGTCCAAAAACAACAATCAGAAAAAACTATTCAAAGTTTACGAGACCAACATTGCAGCGGATTTTCATTTGTTTAACGAAGAGTTTAGGGTGGGTTATAGTTTTCAAAAACTATTGTTTGTTATAGCAAAATCAATGGAAATGTACAAAGAAGAACCCAGCGTCTCTATGAAATGATATGCCTCAGATAATCTTCGAGCTTTAATGCCCTAAAGGTTACCATTCCTCATACAGCACAGGAAACTGTGTAATGCGTGGGTTTCACCAATCAAGCCTTTCATTGGCTTCATTCCACAGCTCAATAGTTAAAGAATAGAATAAGTTTGTTTGGACAGTAGCTGGATGCCTAAGGCAGTTAATTCTACATGGGTTGATGTAAAATCAACACAGGTTCTTTCGTGCAGGTTCTTCACAAACAAAGCAAAGAAAGTCAACAACCTTATGCGGTTTCACAACTTCCCGAGAACGCCACGCGAAACAGATACAAAAATATTTACCCGTGTAAGACATAAATGACTCAAAACAGCATATTTCCAGTTGGACACAATGTTTTTTTGACAGACGACCATTCCCGAGTAATATTGATGGAAAAGGAAGACAACGATTACATCAACGCGGCTTATATACCGGGGTACAGCAACGAGAAGAAGTTCATCGCTACCCAAGGGCCTAAGCAGGAGACGATCAATGATTTCTGGCTGATGGTTTGGCAAGAAAACTCAACAATAATTGTGATGCTCACTGGTCTGATAGAAAAGGGAAAGGTTGGAGTTGAACTAGATATGCAGAGAAAGCTAAATATGCGCATAAAAGTGCACTGCGTGGAATAGGGAATTGCTAATCGGGGAATATTGCCAGCAGAATATTTGTAGGTTGCCATCAGTACTATCACGAACTAATAAATTCTTGCCACAAACACCTGCAAAAAATAAGTGTAATAAGATATTGGTTTAGCCAGGCATTTGTGTACATAAACTAGTTCGTCGACACTAAAATCGACCTACAAATCATATCCATCTCATGCCATGCATAGACGTGTAGTAATATATGAAGCACTCGGTCTGGGCGTGGGCACGGGTTGCAAAACAATGACAGTATCAAATGTTGTTCCACCAACTGGGTATCGACGTCATAATAACAGCAAATCACTGTATGTTGACTGGGACACCGGGACAAACCATTAAACCACGACTTCGGAAAGAACTTAAGCACGAAAAATGTAGAACCATGCCGTATCTGTGATGATGAAAATACATTCCAAAACACCTTAATTATCAACTTAACAAACTTTGTCAACAATATTACTCTAGACCGACTGAGTTTGCCCGACAAACAAACGAATGGACAAAGAAAGTAAGAAAAGGAAAACAAACAAATATCAAAAATTTTCAATACTAACAAACGATCCATATACTAATTCGGTTTGTCCTGCTGATTCCTTTCCTTAACCTACTATAAATACGTGTTTACAGGCAAAGTGCGAACAATATTGGCCAAGTGTGGGATCACATGTGGAAGTAACGACTGATTATGGAATTCAAACAGACCAAGAAGTTCTCTTAGGTGGAATATACATGCGAAAATTTATTTTATGCCAAGGAGAGGTACGGCACATGTGGATTAATTGTGGGTTTCATATACATATGGACTTGTTTCAGGAAAAACGTATCGTTACCCAACTCCAATACACAACCTGGCCAGACCATGGAGTTCCTGTCACTACAACAAACATGATCTACCTACGTAAGATGGTGGAAGATTTACACAAAACTTCAGCTCCAATTATTGTACATTGCAGGTACAGAACGTGGAGAATTAATGTTAGTTTTTACAATGATCAGTAAGCATGATGATGAGACTAAAATTCTATTTACATATACAGTACAAAAATCATTTTTTTCCATTTTCTTGTGTGTGTTGAGGATATTGGCTTCCACGAAATATTTGGTCAAGGTATTGCAGCAGCGAACGTGATTCTAACGACACTTGTTTTGTTTTAGCGCTGGTGTTGGTCGGTCTGGAACTTATATTGCCATGGATATTTTATTCGATGAGTTGGACGACAAAGGAACTGTCGACGTCCCGCAGACTGTACTACGGATGAGGGCAAACAGAACAGATATGATCCAAAACTTGGTACATAACCAATGTGTGATTAAACTTAAGTTGTGATAAATATTTTGCTTTCGATCTACAGAAACAATACATATTCCTGTATAAGTTGTTAGTGGAACGAGAGGGTCTACAGATGGAAACAGACAGAGATGCAATTGAACTTCAGTCAATGACTTCTGATGAATTGTAAGAACCCAATAAAAATAAATGTTCAAACCCAATAAAAATAAATTAAAGTCGTTAACTCATTGCACTTCTAGTGCATGCAACTTTTAAGGTAGATGTACTTTAAGAGCCTTTTTGCCCGTTTGCAGAACAAGAATTCAAGAATCTGAGTACAAAATCTTGTCCGATTGGCGATACGGAGAGGAGTGGCTTGAAGGAAACCCGAAGTTAACCACTTGTATGATTACGTTTATTTCATGCCTCTGTTTTTCTAGAATTGACTACCATTATTTTTACACACAAATATAGACAAAAACGCTGCCCTCGGAATTTGGGATAAAGATATTGACGCACTACGGAGTTTCAATGCATCGTTCATACATGTAATAATATAAGTTGTTGTTTTTGACAAATATTGGCGATAAATACTAAAAATATAAATATACATGGTCTATTTGCCAGGAAATGGACGCTTCTGAGTGTTTCATTGCTGCCCAAACCCCACCAAATGACCAGATGGAGTTATTTTGGAAAATGGCTGTACAGAATGGCACGCGTATTGTTGTGGATTTGGACATGGCAGTGAAAGTACAACCGGTACACAAAAAAACATTTGGGGATTAAATGACATATTTTGTACATTTTCTAGGTTTCTCAAGAAAAACCTTCACGATATGGCGACGTTACTCTCACTGTGGAAGAACTATCGGAAGGTCACTCATATAAATTAGCCACAATTGTGATTACATCTTCATCACAATCTTTCGTAAGTTTGACAAACACAAACTAAAACGTAGATTGCATTTAATGATGAAGGAAGTTTTATGCAATGCGTTTGCAAAATGCCACATTTTTAACATTTAAAAGTCCTGTCAAAATTTGAAGTGAATATCATTGTAAAATATAGTTTAAAACACCTAAAGGTTTTTACCACTTGCGTTCAGACTGACACTCTGATGACATTCATACAAGGAAAGGGATGGAGTGAAGTTAAGAAACCTCCAAAAGAAGTGGAGTTTGTTGAAGTGATTGAAGTCGTGCAAGGGATGAAGAGAGATAGGAACTGTCGTTGTGTGTTGGTCATGTGCAGGTAATCATAAACCTAAATATTTACGAATATATCAATAAAACCTTAAGCCTAAAAGAAATAAGAAAAGCCTGTAACCATTAACGTAGCCATGTGGAAAGACCCATATCCTTTTCAAAGTTTTAGAAAAACATTCAAATCTCGCCAAAATGTCACGCTGACTGCGCTACTAGCCATAACGCATTACTTCTTTGTCTCTTTAAATTTGCGGTATAGTCATTTAAGTGTTTTGTGTTTTCGTATAGAAATTTGATGGTACTGCACACAGTTTTCCAGAGTACAGTAAACAAATCTTTACACACTACTACATTTGATATTGTTGCAGCAATGGCAGAACGAGGACTGGTACTTTTATTGCTCTGACAAGAATAATTGAACGTCTGAAGACTCAGCAAAGGGTGGACGTTTTCCGAACTGTGAAAGATTTACGAGACATGAGACCAAACATGCTGGATGAGGAAGTAATTACGTTTTAACTACTTCCTCATATACCGCTGTTAAACTATATTGCATGACTTTTATTTTAAGGTGCTCTACAAGTGTTGCTACTCCGTGGTTTTGAAATACTTGGATGATTTCAGCACATACTCCAACTGCAAATGACGAACTTTCAGTTGTCGAAAATTTGATATCTTTTGCATCATACTAATCAATCATTTTCGATGTAATGTTCTGTTTTTTTATTTATATTATGTGATTATACCCAATTTTGATTTGTTTTGTTCACACGGTAATTTATAAAGTGCTCTTTTAACTGTTGTTTTTCATATCCAAACAAATCTTTTGAAAAAAGGGATGTCCAAATGATTTTTGACGTTAAATCTACTTCTACTTAAAAAAATACCGAGGTCCTTCAAATTATCTTCATCTTGCGTATCAACTTATAATTACAGTCATTCAAAACTTATGAATTCAGAGTTAGATCATAATTTGAGCAGGAAACAGGGGAAGTGGTTCATTCAAACATTTTTCCGGGACTTTCTCCTTTACCTCTCATCCTGAAAATCTCTGCTAGTAACCATAGAAACGTTGGAGTAGCTATGGACTAATGAAAATATAATCTCAGTTTAACAAATAGTGTGTTTTAGTATTCCTTGTGTAGTTAATTATTTGCACCACACGTCTGTTTGCTCCCACAGTCCAGTCGATCTTACAGCCAAGCACTTTCGACTGTGAAGGTGCTACGCAAACATGACATCGTAGGTAGAACAGTTTGCAACCACAGCCATGCAACAATGAAGAAAAATACAAGTATTGTCGCTTTTTGCAAAATTATTTTTCAAACTAAAATGTAAGTAAGCACTTCAAAGCTATGGGCTGTCATACAGCCTTGTGAGAAACAGCATGCAGTAGCCAAAAACAAGACATACTCAAATAGTTTGTAGAAGTTAAAAAATTTTGTTTGTGTTTTACTTTCGCAGATGACCGTCTGTAACCTTATTGTCGCTAACTGTTAAATTGGCGAATGCGTCACACCAGCCCAATGCATGGCATAATGCATGCAGAAACAAGGGTTTGTCATTTGCATAACTTTTGCTTACAAATACAATCGTGGAAAGCGTCATTAAAGCGCGACTCAAATACATCTCCATTCGCAAGCTATTTGTTTTTTGGTCAGGTCAGTTTTTAGGTTTGGTCTCAAACACTACGCTAGAGGTAATCCTAAATTTCTGAGATGATACATAAAAAGGTTGTGTGTTTTCTGATAGTTTTGGGATCTGCATGGCTTGTAAAGGTAAAATCAGGTAAGGCGACTATAGGCATGACATTTGAGAAGAGCGATCAACGTAAAAACATTGACAATATTTCAGACTGTGGTTTTAACGCAACAATGAAACCGTATTAATTTTGTCCGATGATCTTGTTGATGCGAACAATGCAAAAGAGAAATGTTCGTTACTTGGCGGAAATCTTGCCATGACTAATGACCAGAATATTAACGAGTCATTAATTCGATTAATGACTAACAAATATACATCAAGTAAGCTGTGAGAGCCTATTAATTGGAAGTTAAGAGTTAATACATTCGTACAAACTAACAATGAAAATGCATGAGGATTAACACGAGTTTGGACTTTCTACGATTTCGTTGATGGCGTAAGGTTTAGATTTCAAAAAACTCCGAAAGAGGTCAGTTACTGGAAAAGTGCGAAACAACTTGGAGTTCTTTGGTACCTCGATTTGTCTGCAAGGTAAAAGTCAAAACGATAATACAGAAAGCATGTGGTAAAAATGCTTTATTGTGGACATGATCAATCCACAAAATATACTAAATTCTTTAAATTTTATTCTTCAGCAAAACAGCAGTAAGTACAACTGAAGTTTTTTTCTGCGTAGCACCTTATTGGCCCAGAAAAAAATGGAAAGTTCGAGTTGGCATAAATTGCGAAGAATACATTCCTGAGTGGAATGGTAAGCTAACTGAATAAACTTTTATTCACTTAAAATAGCGTTGTAATATGTGTGATGTTGTCAACATACGTTTTATAATGATAAGACGGTACAAAGCTATTTTTCATACTTTTTCAGGATGGCGATGGAGGTTTTCTTTGTTTGCACCAAACAAACCTCATGTAGGGTTCAGGAAAGTCTATGTATACGGCAGTAAAAGCAAAGGTTATAATATAATAAGGAACGTAAACAGTTCATACAGAACGTTCGATCATTTTCACGAATCCACATTTATACCTGGTAATGTTCAATTATTTAGCAAATTCAAAATAAGCGATTCGGCATGTATTGTTTTTCCGATTCCAAGACATCAATGTTATGATCGGGGCTCGTTACAATTCTCAACTTGGTGGTTGGTTTTGGAGCGACGGATCTCCTGCAAACTATTCTGTTTAAAACGTAACATCCTGCCAGCAGGGGGCGCTCCATTATGGAGATGGGTGGGAGAAATCGAGTGTCGGTTGTGTTGGACAACCAGCTTACTACGCCTGTCAGATTAAATGTAAGATTGTTGAAATACCTCACAAACGTGAAGGACTGTACAATTGAATTGCACATTTCGCAGTTGTTGCCTCAGTTTCGAATTTTTCCAGCAATTCCTCCGGTGTTGTTATCAGCTGGGATGGATTGGGATCCTTCATTACCAGTTTTAACCTTTCTGCAGAGGTAACTCTTATTTGCACTTTTATATTTTCCAGAAATGATTTCCTAAGCTAAGGCTTATATCATTTTAGGTAGAAATCACTGTATTGGAGTTGATGAATTCTGTTTACATTCCGTACGAAAACGCTTCAGCTCAAATAACAAACCTGGACCACTTTAGCAACTACACTTTCCGGGTTAGTAGCCTGCAGTGCATTAATGCAAAAGCGAAAATGACCTTTTCCTGAAAAAGGATTTATCATAACTGTGCGATCTCTATAGGTGTCCGCGCTAATTTCCGGTTGCGTTCAAGAAAAAGTCACTACATTTCTGACGGTTACATCTTCGGGTATTCCCCCAAGACGTTGTTTTACGCAGGGTAATTGTTGAGTTTTTCCTGTTGAAATTTTTCTTTTGCAGGCATATCTTTCTTCGGCATTGCTAATTGCAACAAAAAATTAACTGTCGTTATTCTAATTGGAGTGATTCCAGGTTTTTTTCTGGTGCTTACAGCTGCCCTTGTGTGTGTTGTGTTCTATAAGCGAAGGTACGCTATGCTACACAAACCATTCCTACAGCAGAAAGCGTTGTTTAAGCATAGAAACATAGATGTGTATTTTGAATGTTTACGAGTGGCAACGAAACACCCTTTGCCTGTGAGATGTCATAACGTGATATATTTACAACCAGGTGCCACAACTCCAAATCGGCGGCTTCTGACCAATCAACACAACCTTGTGAATTGGACGATCCACAGAATAATTCTACCAATCATTCACATCGCTCAATCACGAACGAAGCACCAATCAGTCAGTAGAATATACACCTCTGTTACCTCATCCACACTACACTGTAGTTACTAGTTAGTAGCACATTACATGATTCCCAATCAGGGTGCCGTGTCGCTCTGAGGTTATATTTGAACCTTCAGGGGTGCCGTGGGATTTTTCTTTATTTTCACACTGGTAATTTTTCACCATACGGTTTATCGGTTGTGTAATTCTATATCACGATACCGTTGTTCAGTGTTAACAATGATATTAGCCTCCATCAACAATCAGACATGGAGGCTTATTGCTTCATAAGTGGCGGTAGTCCATTGGTGTGACGCCATTGAGTGCCGCAATATCTTCATAAATTCCATAGGGGTGCTGTTAGCAAATAAAAGTTTGGAATGTATTCGCATATACACCTCGGTATTTGTACCCTATACTATGCGTTGTATTTGAGTTAGCGTAAAAGTGCGGATATTTTGCTTGGCAGAAATTCAAACGATACCAGAATATCCAACAGAGGGTTTGGTTACTTATACCAATGTTTCACCTTCGCCCGATGAAACAAACAACGTTTACGAAAGGGTGCAGTGACGTCATTACTTTTCTTCATTTGTTTTTATATCATTTATGGTTGCAAAGATAGCTTATCTTTATCTTTAAAAGATAATGTGGGCATATTTTTTCAATGCAAAAAATTTTTGTCGTTATTTTGCATTGCGTGCAATTTGTGGCGTAATTTTATTCACATAGCGTTCGTTGCAGTAAAACTCAACTTCAATACTGCTGTATTTAAATTGTCAATTGCTAGTGACGTGTTAAGTTAATCGGAACAAAATAGTTTTTCGTATCTCGACCTGGGCAAAACTGAACACTGGATGTCGATAAAGAGACGAACAAAATCTTGTTTTGCTCATAAACTAATGTTAAATTTCTTTAATGTTTTCCTAATATAAATCCTTTCTAGATGACAAAAATAATTCTGTAACACATTTTTCGTTCCGGGATACACAATTTTTATTCCTGAAACAGAACTTTTGAGAGCATATTACACCAGTCATTTAACCGCATACGAAATTCTAAACAGTGCAAATAAATGAGGTTACGAGCATTTACAATGAGCAGTAAATAATATATATTGTGTTTAAACCAGTATGTTCCAATGTTGTCATTGGACAAAGCAGAGGGTATTTATTAAAAAGCGTGACGTTTCGATTAAGGTCGCTCTGGATCCAACTGTTTGTTTTGACCTTTTTCACATGCTGTAACCGGGCTGTAACTTTCACAGCCTTCTATACTCCCACGGGAAACTGCGTGACGAGTGGGTGCGCCGTTGGAGTTTATACAAGGATGCGAATACGTTTGTGTGGCCAATAGTTGAATACTAATGGCATAGTTTTGCTTGGTTTGTCTTACCACAGGTTCTAAATAAACAATGCAAGAATGTCCAGCAGGCTCATACGGTTTCACAACTTCCCTAGAACGCCACGCGAAACAGATACAAAAATATTTACCTGTGTAAGTGACAAAGAGCGATACATTTATCACAACAACCTTGCTTGTGATAACACTTATTAAAAAAACAGTGCATGGTCAATATGCCTTCGAAATCCACAACGTTTTGACAAAAATGAAACGAAAGCAAAAGATACGTTGAATGATCTCAATGTTCATAGCCTCGTTAATCTTTTGCGATCGCAGTATTTTGACCCGGTCATGAAAGTTTATTGGGTTTACCGTAACCAGGGCAGGTTCCAGGAAATGCGAGATCCGATTACAAAAATGAAAGGAGGCCCTGCGGTTTCACATGAGAAAGATTACTCTGTTAAATTTACTTGCAACCAATCACATAATATTACTCTTTTTTATCTTTATGTTGCAAGAGAAATTCGTGAAATTGCCAAAGATTTACAATATTATTACTTTATATTGTAAATCTGTGGCAATCATGATGTTATTTTACGTTTTTTTGACAATGCAAATTGACAACCATTCAACTATACGCTGCTGTACATAGCAAAATGTTTTCAGGCATTTAACCTTTGTGTATTGGGAAGGGAAGTTTTCTAGTATTGACAAATGGTTAATGAGTGTTTTTCTCAGGCGATGACGCAAACGTGATTTCCCGGTTGCAGAGGCAACTGACCTGCGTAGCGCGGTATCTTCTAGTGTAAGGAAGTAAAGTTAAAGTATAGTGCTTGCGACACTTGCAGCGTAAGCTATGCGTAGTGTTAGGCGGGAAGCAAAACCAGCGAAAACTCCTGGAGTAAGGCATTGTTATGTTTTGTTTGGAAGAGCTGAAGCGACAAAAGGTTAACAGGCATGCAACGTTTTGCAACTAGGAGTGAAGTTGTTGCTTATTTGATGGTACCATACAACAAAATTCATATATTACATCACCAAGCATGTAATATATAAAATGTAATATATGAAACGTAATATATGAAAGAGACATTACACTAACGTAATTTTATGTTTTACAGAATGTAATGTAACATTGTGACCCAAGATGTTTTGTAAATTTGCATTTGCTCTGTTACTTTTTGGAATAACATTTGTGTCAAAGGTTACAGCTGGTAAGCCTTTATCGAAACGAACAACAGATATAATATTTAAAATCATCTCCTAACTGTAAAAAATGGCCATAGAATATAAATAACTTTTTTAGATTGTGGTCTCACTTCAACGGTATTAAATGACACTCTATTAACTTTGTCCGATGAACTCGTTGATGCGAACACTGCACAAGAGAAATGTTCGCTGCTTGGTGGAAATTTAACCATGACCGATGATCAGTATATCGAAGAGTTACTAATCCAAATAATGACAAATAAATATACATCAGGTACGCTGTGAGAGCCTATTTAAATGGAAGCCGTATCAATACATTTGTACAAACTAACAGTGTAAATGTATAAGGTTTAACACGAGTTTGGACTTTCTACGACTTTGTGGAAGGGGAAAGGTTTAGATTTCAAACAACTCCGGAAGAGGTTAGTTACTGGAAAAGTGCGAAACAGCTTCTACCTCCAGTTCTCTGGTACCTGGATTTATCTACAAGGTAAATATCAAAACAATAACAATGTTGGGAATATTTTGACACAATTAATGATCAACAACTTCGTTAGTTCTTCGTGGAGAGGAAAAGTATCCGTAAAATTCCGTCCATGTAATGGTTTGTGTTCTTTAGGAAAACAGCAATGAGCCCAGTCGAAGTTTTTTTCTGCGAAGCACCTAATTGGCCAAGAAAAAAATGGGGAGTGGGTGTTGGCAAGAATTGCGAACAAAACACTCCTCGGTGGAATGGTAATTATACGTTACATCTACTTCACTAACGTAATGTTTCAATATAAGGCATGTTGTTTATATACGTGGTGGTAAAACGTTACTTTTTGTGCATTGTTTCAGGTTGGCGGAGGCGCTTTTCTTTGTTTGCATCGGATAAACAACAAGCAGGATTTAAGCAAATATATTTATATCAAAGTAAAAGCAATGGATATCAAATGATAAGAAGTGTCAACAGCTCATACAGAGCGTTCGTTGTTTTCCTTAAATCTACATTTATCCCGGGTAACATTTTAACTCGTTTGAAAAATCTCGAATAAGAAGTATTTATTGTTCACAGACATCAATGTTATGATCGGGGCTCGTTGCAATTCCCAACTTGGTGGTTGGTTTTGGAGCGACGGATCTCCTGCAAACTATTCTGTTTCCAACGTTACATCCTGCCAGCAGGGGGCGCTCCATTATGGAGATGGTTGGGAGAAATCGAGTGTCGATTGCGTGGGACAACCGGCTTACTACGCCTGTCAAATGAAACGCAAGTGCTTTTGCAATCAAATACTAAAATGGATTGTTTAAGACGCATTGTTTAAAATAATAGCAGTGTTTCAGGTTGACACGTGCATATACTACTAATTATACTAATTGATTTAACGTTTGTCCATTTGTTTGTAGTTGTCGTGTTTGTGAAAAAATATCCGTGCAATTCTTCTATTGCTGATATAACTTGGAGCGGACTGGATCAATTTTTTAGAAGTCAAAACCTTTCGGCCGAGGTAACTTTAACTACAGTGCATACTTGTTTAACTTGAGAAATTTACAAAGGCTTGGTAATATTCGCTGATGGGCGTAGACTTATTGCAGCTTTCGTATTTTTTTTGTTTTTCAGATGGAAATTACCGTGGTTGAGATGCGACAGACTTTTTACGTTCCTTATGCTAATCTATCGATTCAAATCGAAAATTTAAACATCTCTACGACCTACAATATCAGGGTTGATACTAATCGAAAACCTTTTACCTCTGTGCCGTAATGTCTTTACACAGTGCTACATAATATAATATAAAAATGTAATTCGAACCCTGGGCATGTACAAATAACAATGCCTTCTTTTTGTCTGCAGGTCTCAGCATTTCTAACCGGTTGTGTAAAAACAAATGTCTCCACTGCTCTTGAGATTTCGACTTCGGGTATTCCCCCAGAAAGCTGCTTTCCGCAGGGTAACAATGCCAACGAGATTATTTCTTGCGCTTTTTTACCATTGATTGTGCCCTGGCAGACACTACCGTCGAGTCCGTTAGCAAGACTACCGTCGATTCCGGCAGCAACACTACTGCAGCTATCTCCACCAACAATTCACCCACAGTGCTGTTGGTTTGCATAATATTACCTCTTTTCATTATTGTGGGAATCATTGTCGGATTCTGGTACTACAGGCGAAGGTGGAGATCATACTATTTTGTAGACAAATTTTGTAGAAGTTGCCATTAATGATCCGTGACAATTGATCCCTTATTTTAATTAAATCATAAAGTAAGGCGTATCACTGCCTTGTTGCTAAGTTTTCTTTTTCGATATTTTGATTCAAAACAAAAGTGCCATTATTTACCTTTATCAGACAATATCGGCAAACGAAATCGGATGCAATAGAAATTACAACAACGCCTCCTCTTGGCCATGGTGAAGGTACGGCGTTTTTCATTTCTCTGTCTGCAACCTACTTGTGTGCATTACAGCAAACATCGAACATCTTAAAACTGCATAAGAAATATTTGTAACTTTGCATCAAAACGCACAGCAAATGGAAAGGCAAAAATTCTGTATTCTGCTTTTGTTTTTTGTTCAGATGCGTCTCAGTCCAACGGCATTTACCAAAACGTCTCGTTCGTGGTCGACGCCACTAGTAAGAACAATCCTAAATCTAGAGGGCTTTTTAGCGTTTACCAGAAAAATGCTGCGGCGGGTTTTCGTTTTTTCAAAGGAGAGTTTCAAGTAAGTTGATCCACAAACGAAGCTCTGTGCTTTACTGTTTTAATGCGAAAGAACCGCCCATTCTTAATCTTAAAGAAGAGGGAATGCAATGTTTTTATCACAAAACTTTAAGTGTATACCTACCAAAAATAGAAGATGCCAGAAAGAAATTTGATGGAATACGGTGTGCGATAACGGTGTGGTTTTATACTAGGACTAGACTGTACTAATTACAGGATCTCGACAAACAAAGCAAGGATAGACAACAATCTTATACGGTTTCGCAACTTCCCGAAAACGCCACGCGAAACAGATACAAAAATATTTACCCGTGTAAGTGACAAAAATGACTCAAAACAATTTTGCTGTAGTTATTGATGCAATCCTGTTACAGACGATCATGCCCGAGTAATATTGAAGGAAAAGGAAGACAACGATTACATCAACGCTGCTTATATACCGGGTTACAGCAACAAGAAGAAGTTCATCGCTACCCAAGGGCCTAAGCAGGAAACGATCAATGATTTCTGGCTGATGGTTTGGCAAGAAAACTCAACAATAATTGTGATGCTAACTGGTTTGATGGAAAAGGGAAAGGTTGGTCCTCTAACGTGATCGGGCCAAGACTGGCATTTGTATACGTCCTAGATCAAATGCCAGCTAATCCTCAGAACCTATACACGTGCTTAAACCTGAAACGAACGTAACGTAAATATTTGAAACCGCTTCGCCGTGGAATTTCTTTTTCGAACATTAGCTCTTGTCAGTTTTATGAGACAAACATCCCCTTTTATTTGCAATTTCCCTTCAGTGACGATAAGAATTAAGTTGACGTTCTAATCTGTTTCTAGTCAAAATGCGAACAATATTGGCCCAACGTCGGTTCTCACCTAGAAGTAACCCCAGGTTTAAAAGTACAAGCACAACAAGAAGTGCTTTTGGGTGGAATCTACGAAAGGAAATTTCTACTGTGGCACGAAGAGGTAACACATTTTGTAATTAATCGCTGAATACAAACCCGAAACTCATTGTTTTCTTTGAAGTTTGCATCCATAGAAGTAAGTGTTTTTCTCACAACCTGAAAGTATTGTGTTATGTCCACTGACATTGAAAATATTGTGTTATGTCCACTGACATTGAAAGTATTGTCTTATGTTTGCTGACATTGAAAGTATTGTGTTATGTCTACTGGCATTGAAAATATTGTGTTTGTACACCGAGGTTGCACGTCACGAGACCTTTCTTGCAAGTACATCCGCTTATAGCGCGGGTCGTGCATTAACATCATTATTCAAAATATTTCAGGAAAAACGAACGGTTACCCAACTCCAATACACAACCTGGCCAGACCATGGAGTTCCTGTCACTACAACAAACATGATCTACCTACGTAAGATGGTGGAAGATTTACACAAAACTTCAGCTCCTGTAATTGTTCACTGCAGGTAGAGCACATGAAGTTTAAGGTTTTGAACCGTATCCGAATAGAAAGTTGCGCTGCAAGAAGCATTACTGCGATAGAATTTTAGTATATGGCACGTGTAAAAATTGCTTCTTTGGTAGCCTATATGTTGTTTTAAGTTGTCTAAACCTGCTTCAATGTAACCGAATGCTGCTTCACTAATGTACGATAACCCGCGTTGGTGTTTTAGTGCTGGTGTTGGTCGGTCTGGAACTTATATTGCCATGGATATTTTGTTCGATGAGTTGGACGACAAAGGAAATGTCGACGTCCCGCAGACTGTACTACGGATGAGGACAAATAGAATCGACATGATTCAGAACCTGGTACATAAATCTACCGCAAAGGCATAGTATTCTAAAAATAAACGTACTTTCGTTTACAGAAACAATACATATTCCTGTATAAGTTGTTAGTGGAACGAGAGGGTCTAGAAGTGGAAACAGACAGAGATGCAATTGAACTTCAGTCAATGAGTTCTAATAAAATGTAAGAACCCAATAAAAAATATTGGCTAAGAGTGTGATAATTTATTGCCTGATCCGGTGGCTCATCAATCTGTTTAATTTGCTTAATGTGTCCGAATTCAATGCTAATTATAACTTTACACGTGAATTTTTAGGACAATGATGCAAAAATCTGAGTACAAAGCCTTGTCTGGTTGGCGATACGGAGAGGGTTGGCTTGAAGGAACCCCCGACTTAACCACTTGTATGATTACATTTAATTTATGCCTTTTTTAATGACTAACATTATTTACACATACAAATGTAGACAAAAACACTGCCCTCGGAATTTGGGATGAAGATATTAACGGAGTGAGACATTTCAATGCATCGTTCATAAAGGTAAAAAAACATTCGGTTTGGCAAATAATTTCACATACAAGCAAGTATGCCATATTTGTTAGGAACAAGACACTTCAGAGTGTTTCATAGCTGCCCAAATTCCACCAAATGACCAGATGGAGTTATTTTGGAAAATGGCTGTACAAAATGGCACGCGTACGGTTGTGGATTTGAACATGGCATTTCAGGTACAACCGGTTTAAACTTGAGAAACAAAGGGAGTTTTATCTATGTATACATTTTCTATAGGTGTCCAAAGACAAACCTTTACGTTGCGGTGAAGTTACCCTTACTGTTGAGCAACTCACGGAATATCACCCGTATAAAATGGCCACACTCATGATTTCATCGTCATCGAAATCCTTTGTAAGATTGAAGGAAACGAAACCAGGCTATTGTTATAGAAACAATAGGGCCAATAACGATAAGTGAGCGGCAGGCAATGCCTTCGTGTTTTAATCACCAGACTGGTTCTCCTCCAAACCGTCACTATATAGTCACCCAGCTGTTGAAATCTATTAGACCCAGAAACAGAGGCACTGTCTGTAACTAATATTGCCTAACATTCTTACGTTAGTATATCATACATTAGGTTTATAGACAGCGATGGCATTGCAGCCTAGTTGGGCCAGCCACTCTTTCCTGACAAGTCGGATCACTGCGTTACTATTACAAAATTTATTTTACGTACCTTATACCGTTCACCCTAAACACTCAGGTTGACCAGCCGATGACATTTGTACAAGTAAAGGGATGGAGTGAAGCTAAGAAACCACCAAAAGAAATGGAGTTTGTTGAAGTGATTGAAGCCGTGCAAGGGATGAAGAGAGATGGCAACTGTCGTTGTGTGTTGGTCATGTGCAGGTGAACTAACAGGGCCCAGATTATAGCTTTTAAATTAAAGAGCCATTCTATGATATCCAGTCATTGTAGGATTTTCAGCAAATGAACGATTTTCAAATGTTATGCGTGTAACACCTATTTTGTAGCAATGGCAGAACGAGGACTGGTACTTTTATTGCTCTGACAAGGATCCTTGAACGCCTTAAGACTCAAAAACGAGTGGATGTTTTCCGAACTGTAAAAGACTTACGAGACATGCGACCAAACATGCTGGATGACAAAGTAGGCCAATTGTTTCGTATTTCCCTGTTTCGTTATTAGCTGGCTAGATTATATTGTTTACCATTTATTGTCTAAGGAGCTCTACGTGTATTGCTACTCTGTGGTTCTGAAGTATCTGGATGGTTTCAGCACATATTCCAACTACAAATGAAAGGCCTTTTTTCATACATGCTGTTTTGTTATCTTTTTACAACTATTCTAACATTTTTAAGAAAACATTATCGTCCTGATGCTTTTTGTGCAATCCTCTGTAAATTTTAAATGTCCATTGCGATAAAAGTTACCACTGTTTTACACAATGCAAATAATCCCTTTAGTTACGAACCTTTTTTTTGTTCAAACGCTTTCTTTTTTAATTGTGTGCATGTAAAAATAATTTTCTACTGTACGTTGAACTGTTGTCGTGCATGTGAAATTAATGTGGACATATTGTGTTGCACTGCCTTGACTGGATTTCGAATTGGCATTCGACCATATAGTAAACCTGTTTAACTTCCTTTTTTGTAAGAACAATATGGTCGCAAGTAAGTTGTGTTCGGGGATTAATTAAAAAATATAACGTTCGCAACCAGGAGAGCAACGAGATTTTGCTGTTGGTCAAACATAATGCGTTGTAGGAAGGCGAAAAAATGTCGGTAAACCCATACCACATACCCGCAACAAAGACAAAAGACTGATTATCTTAACGTCACTTACTGTTCGCCATGCAAAATATTGGACAATTTTCAAAGAAAAACAGCAAAACTTTCGTAATGCACGGTCAACGATAATGAGTTGAAATCAAGTCGTTAGCATACAAGAGAAACCCTACTTACCCTGGCACAGCATCATCGCAGACTGATTAATTGTGCCCAAATGTCGCCCTATCCCGAAAACACGTCACGTTTCGCTAGTTTTGTAATTGTGGAACACGAGTTACTCGAGATTAATCGTGTATTTGGAATAAAAGATATGGCAGATTGCAGCTGCAGGCATTATTGCGTGTTGCGAAGTAGTGGAAAGCATGGAAGGCTTTAATATTATCCTTGTGGCTTCTTACCTAGTTTTATGTTTCAACCCAACCACGTCCCAGTTCACGGTAAGTCCTAATTAACTTAAATAACTTATTTTCATGAAGAATTTTCGCGTTTTTAATTTTTGTTTTAATTATGGAATAAAATTGTAGAACAACGCCTTTACTACCAAAAAACAATTAGTCGCAAATCCTTTTTATTCTATATCTTCATGTGAATAAATGTGTTTATTATTATTACGAAGGTGCGCAGTGAGCAAAGCAAATCATTAACCTCGTAGGCTGTACGTCATGGCCCAATAGTCCTTTACAACTAAACAATGTTAGATCTAACGTTCGATGACAGCGATTTTTGTTTAAAAAAAACTTTGTTAAACTAAGGGCGCACTACGGGGTCTCGCCAATCGCGAATGGATTCGGAACCCTGCTGGGGGAAATTTTTCAATCATCCACGCCTCCGTTGAGAATGTTGGAAATGTTTCTGACTCAACAAACGGCACCTTGACAATTTCAACGGTTTACGTTTACATCACAGTAAGTTGAGGACAAGGTGCTTTATTTTATAAATGTGTGCTGACGAATACTAGAGTTGACAAACGTTAGGATTTTTCCTGTTCATATCTGCGTTAATAATGAATAATAAAAAGTTTTTAGGTGTCCAGAATCTGTATTATTGCACTTTGTTACATGTATATCTCGTAAGCTTGGGATAATTGTCTCAGATAAGAAGACTTTACTACAATTGTGTTTGCGCCTAAATAATTTACTGGCACAAATTAGGGTACGTAACAGACAAGCACACCCGTCAACGTATCCCTAACGCATATCATTACATATTTTTAGCCTGAGGCGAAAGTTGTGTTTCATAACTTACCGGGACTTGAAGCCATTAGCTTTCTCCGAGGGATGCCTGTTATCATTTACGTCATCAACCCGACAACAGCAGAAATGAAGGAATACAGAATTGGGCCGAGGCAACGGGACGGATTTGTTGTGGTTGTACCGAGACGTACGTTAACAACAGTTAATTAAACTCGTAAAAAACTGTAAAGAAGTTTCTGTAATACGATATTTGTTGTAATAGACTGATATTGTGAGGCGGAATATCCGCTGAAATAGGACATAAAATTGAATCAATTCATTTTTGTAAATCAATCAGTTGTTCGCAAAATTTCTAGACGCAATTAAATGTTTCATTTCCTAATTTTCTGTAGAGCACTACATTGTGACCAAAATGAAGCATCCTTGGGGATATTCCCTACTGTCATCGGTCGTGATACGGGAACATGTGTTCGCCCATGTCAACATACCTTCTAGAAGATTTCTTGTGACGCGTTTTCCACAACATTCAAAAATTATTATCGCCAACACAAACCCCGACATCGGCGAGGCTGGCTAATAACAAATTTTAACTTAGGCTACCTTTAACAACATGGTTTTATTATCATTACTGTATGTCGATGATTGTACAATAAACTTTGCAGTGTATATAATAATAGCGTAATAAAAGTGTAACAGCTGAGAAGGTAACATGAAATAAAGGGGACGCTTGCTGCATCAATAAACTTTCGTCAGAACTGGGTACTAATATAGTATGTAGGTTGTTGTACTGAGCTAAACGAGCAATGCGAGCGAAGAAATTTAGTAGCATCATTATGTAAATCAAAAACTTTTCACTGGGTATTGCAAAGAATGTGCCAAATGAAACCAAATCGGTTACTCACTGCCAGAATTTGAATTCATGACGTCATACATTTTCACATTGATACAAATTGCTTTTCCAAACAACGGTTTGTAATTTTGCTATAATGACTTTATTCGATTATCGAGTCGCTATTCGCGCACTTAATTCGCTTGCGGTGGTTTTTGTGCAATTTTTATCTCCGTTTATAAATCGCATTCGCAATGCACGCGCCGTAATTATGCGAATAGCTCACATTGCTTGTAGGTTTTACCGATGCGGATTCTTTCCGGCACACCTCTCCGCATTGTTCAACGAAACTCATGCAACGACCAACATCATTTTGTACCAGCTGGCACCAAAATCGCATAATCTAATTATTTTATTTACAAACATAGTTGTTACATCAACTCTTGAACTCAGAAAAAAAAAATTGGAAAAACATAAACGACACTGAAAAACATTTTTCTGTGAAGATGGTTAAATAGAGGCACCAATGCATATCGCACAGCACTATTTGAAACAACAATGTAATAAAACATTAAATTGCACATAATATTGACAACAGTTAATAAGCTGGTTTATTAAGTGTACAATAAAACATTATATGTAGTAATGTTCACCTAATACCGGTTAGCACTTTGTGAATAGTGTTTGAAAAACAAATGCAAGCATTTGGACATAATGAAGAGCAGGAAACCCTACTGCGCATTTAGTTTGCCAATATTGTACATGTACATGTCAACTACACTATTGTTTTTAATCTTACTGCCAAAAAAATCTTAAAAAGCATTTGGATTGTGCAAATGTAGATTTCCACAGGCCTCTTTTACTGTTCTGTGTATGACGAAGACATTGACAGCCATGATGAGCTTAAAGCTCCAAGTTTGGAATAAATTGAAGATGAAAGCTTTTTCTGTTGTGAATTTTTTTCTTCATCTTCATCAACAGTTCGTGTGAGATCTTGCAGTGCTGATGCTAATGGCAATTGACGAGAAATGGTGGATGTGAGACGTTTATGGGAACGATTTGACCTTCCACTTACTGGCAGATAAGAGAACCTACAATAGAAGTATGTAAGTAAATTTCGACATGGAAACCAGTACTTTTGAAGTCAGATTAGTCCTAATTAAAAAAACAATTGTATTATAGATATCTAACACAGAGCTTCCAAAACTGGATGCTAAAACAAAAAAACAAAAAATGTTCACCTTCCGCAATTGGCTGCCATTGGCAGGACATTGTGGGAGTCTTTCACAATGCCCAGTTTCTGTTGACCAGTTGTTCCCACTCGATCAGGAGCTGCCAATATTCCGAGCATCACAGATGTACGTTGCACATGTCCCTGTATGTTGCGTGTAAGGTGGGGAGAAAATACGTCCAGGTCAAATGGGTCCACAAAACTTTCCAACCAATCAACAAGTTCGGTGAATGTGTATGTGGACGATTCTTCACCCAGGTCAGTATCTAAATCGTCGTCATCATCATCATCATCAACATCTTTACTGTGTGTTTCCATAAGTGGAGCTTGGTAGAGCAATGTGTGGATATAGCGAAGATCAAAAAGCAATTGCAACGCCCATGTTTGAGAGGGTGGCATTGCCTCACCTTGCGACCTACTCTGACCGTGTAGACTTGTGTCTGCAGTAGACAAGGTATGTCGAAGCTCTGAAAATGCTTCAAGTACTGACTTCAAACAGTTTTGTGACACATCTCTTAGTGTATACCGACAAGTTGCAAAGCCTCCAACATTTGTTATATTTGAACAAAGGGAATAAAGTAATCTCTGTGTAAACGATGTTGTGGAAGCTGGAACCCTAATTTGTGAAGTCACTGTTGAGCCTGTTTCACTTTCCTCTTCAACAGAAAGCAAATCCCAAGTGGTAATCGTTCTCAGAAGATCACCATTTTCCACAGAACAAAGCAATTGGTGTTTGTATTCCTTGTAAACATTCGATAATATACTGTTACACCATACACACATTAACTCACGACATTGTACATTCATTGCCTCAACTACATTATTCCATTCACTGTCTGCAATGTCAACCTTGGTTCTTGAAGTTACCATATCTCTGTACTGACTTCTCAGTGAGGTTTGCTTGGGATTTTCTTCAGGAAGGCTGCAGCAAAGTCTGCAAGTTGTACAGATTTCAAAGAAATTTCTGCACACCAATGATAGCTCCAATACTTTAGCACAGCTTTCTGGAGTTGGTTCGTTGGTGTCTGACTTAAATTCATCAATAAGTGTAGAGATATATTTGAGCAAATTGTTCAAAAACTGCAGACAAATGGTTCTTAGTTGAAAACGAATAGCCTTACCCTCCACATCAGTGTCTGGTTCAAGTTCTTGTTGAAGCCCAAACATAGGTTTTCGCTTGTCTGCTTTACTTTTTGTGATTTCTGGTACATAATATTCCAAGTCGTTTAGCAACGCAGCAATTGCTGAATTGATAACTGAACAAAGCTTGTGCACACTTGGCGTTATAGTAAGAGCTTTCAGTGATAAGCCACCTTGGTCTTTGAGGATTTGGGACTTCCTGCTTTGCCAATGATTCCAAGCCATTGAAGGTGGAATGTCATCTTCATGTTCTTGCCAAACATACGAGCACACACTCACATGAGTACCAGATTTGTAGGAGGAGAACACCTGTTTGCTGTCTGTCAACAGATCATCAAAAGTGGAAGTCACCAATTGATTGACTTTTTCTAAAAATAAGTCTTTCAAAATTTCCTCCCAAACATTTAGTTCACGTTTAAATACGGAAAGACAAGCTGGGTGCCATTTCCTTTCTGCTTCTTGTGCAGGATTTCCCTCAGCATAAAACCACTCTGACTGATTTGGATCAGATTCAAGACCGGGATCAATGTTGATAACTTCAAGCAAGGAGGACTTTATTGTTGCAAGATCTTTGGCATTAGCTGTAAACTGAAGCAAATCTTTTATGCCAATCACAATGGTCTGCTTCGCACCTGCAAGCCATGAAATGCACTCTGCTTGCATTAATTCCTGATTTATAACAAGCTCAACATTGCTCAAATTAGCTAAGTCTTTCGTGGTTTCAGCAGGCAGGTGTTTGCTCCACAGTTTGGTGGCCTCATGCTTTCCCATAAACTTATCTATGACGTCCTGAGATGATTGAGTAGCACATTTTCTGAGCAGTTCGGTTACCAAACCACCTGATTCTTCACAGAAAAGTTTTGAAATATGCAAAACAGTTTGTACCAGGACTGATATGCTTTCACATATCCTGACTTTTGCTCCAAGGCTGTGGTATGAATTACCGGCAGAATCGGAGGACAATATTTCTGAAATCACAGATTTTCTGGACCGCAACAGCATCATAAAAATATCAAATGCAGACCGTTTTTCCAAAAGTACAATAGAGCAAAGCGCTTCAGCAGTTTTTGATGGATCCATTAAGTGGTCACTTAGTCGGGAATTGCACTGTTTAAGTATTGCAGAACCTAGGTTAGCTACAGCCTGCGCTTGCTGACCCAACATTGGAAACCATAGCAAGATGGGGCTGTATGATGCACTTAATGAAAGATTCTTAAGAACCTGAAGACTCTAAAAAGGCACAAAGGTCAGTTTAGTAAAGAAAGTTTTATGTTATATATTACTAGCCTGCATACCTGAAGATACAGAAATGATGCATTAACCATATGGCCTTCCTCAACATGGGACCAAATTTTTTCTGGAAGTTCCATCAAAACTTTTGCTTCAGCAGATATTTCCATATACCTGCATTATTAGATTTTATTTGCAAAAGGTCATATATGTCTCGAATCACTTCTTATTGTCGCCTGTATTGCCTTTATATATCATTGACAATGTTCAGGAGTTGGTAGTATTTACCTTTTGTGGTTATTTCCAGCTGGTTTAGGTTTGAAAAACATTGCAGTTTTGGTTCGAACAGATTTGGCCGAACAAAACTGCTTCAAATCTTTGATGGAATCCCCAACATTGGCTGAGCACCGTTTCATCTCAGCAATTGTATCTGCTGCTTCAATTAGATCTCTGTATCTGTTTTAAGAACAAATTTTACCATGGCTTACCAAAAACTGTATTTTATTCCAGTCACGGCGATTTGTTTCGCCCAAAAGACAAACGTACCTTTCTCCCACCATCTGACGCAATTCTTCTTTCTTTAATTCAATTTCTCTGCGAGTTTTCTTTTCCAGTTCATTCATATTTTCGACATTTTTGTCGGTAAAAAGTTGCGTGACCGAATCCATTTTGTTTGACACCAGTGGGTGTGGGTCAATGAATATTGCTTGCTCAGTCAAGCACAAACGTGCAACAAACTTGCAAGCACAGCGCTAAGCCTAGCAAGTTGCAACTCTCTAAGAAAATTTACAACAATCGAAAAGTTGTGTTGTACGCACTCGACCATGTTAGGTTAGTTTACATCACGTGTCAAAATGGAGGCAAATTTGCCATGATAAACTGGAAATTGACGCAAGATTACCCATAGGTTAGGCAGTGCGTTGACCTATAGAATAAAAAACAATATTTCATTTGTTAAAAAAGTAATTCGAAGTTTATTTATTTAAAAAAATGACACACTCAAAATACCACGCTTTACAAGTGAAAAGTAACTTATTTTGTACTTGGTAAACACCTTTATATTCAAGTGTTTAATCTACGACTTAACAGTTCGTTGCAAGCATTAAGTTAATTGGCATATTTAATTTTATAAATAAATTTTTAAGCGGTTAAACGCCAATGTCAAAGGTCACAGAGCAGGCGAGTGCAGTCTTGCGTGGCAAAGTTTTAGCTGCATTTTGGAAAGTAGAATCAAGGGGACCTGATTTTATGTCAATAAAATTGGGTTTTTCCCATAATCTTTACGAATGTAGTTGTTTGTCTTTAATAAATTAGAGTATTCTTTTAGAACAATGGCTTATTTTCCGGGGCAGTACGGGTAAGAGTCTTACACATTTTTACTGTTTATTTTAGATTATTTAATAATCACTAATTTCCAAAATAAATTAATATCCCCATTCTTTGTGCTTAAAGGTGTTATCAATTTATTCTAAGTAGATGCCCTAGAGTAATATGCCACATTATTGTAACACACAACTGGTTATCAGAGTGTTTATTTATTAAATTAAGATGTTTTTTCATTAAAATTGTTGCTTTTTGATTCAGACAATATAGTCAACCAACTGCAACGGGAGCAGCAACTGGGTATAATAATCCTCATCAAGTAACCTCTAATTATACACAGTATGGAGCATACAGTAGTTCTGGAACTGGTGTGACAACCACATCAACAATAACTGCAACAGTAGCTTCATCATTTGGGTAAATAGTTTCTTGTTTACCTGAATTTATCGTTAGCAAGTTTTGTGCGTAATGAACTTTTTTTGCACAAAATTTTATTAGTAATCCACACGAAACAAACTAAGCAATACTTTAGCATACAAAAACAATGTTTGTTAATTGGCAATCGACAGTCACCTGACATCTGGTGTTGTCAAAAAAAAAATCAAACAACAATCAACTGGCTACATTTTTAATAAATAAGTTAACAGTGATTTTAGCAAAGCCTAATAGATAAAAATACTGAAATTTTTTTTTTTTTCACTGGCGTTACCGGTCATGTGCATTATAATCCGACTGGATATGTTTCTGTATTTTTAAATTCAGTATATTATCAAAAGTATGTCTATAGATACCAACCTTCACCTGTAGTAAGTACAACTCCTCCACAAACAAGTGTTCAAACATTTCCTTCACAATCTTTTTACGGGTATCCCAATGCCAGCACCAGCACAACCAATCAGCCAGGAATTCAAAACTTCGCGGTAAGTTTAGAGGTCATTGCATGTTTTTTTAATGTAATTTAAATGATTTTTTAATGACAGTGTTAATATTTCAGCTCAAACCGTGTATAGATGCACTGCAATTGTTATGTCTGATATTTTCATTATATATATATGTTGTGTTTGCAGAACCTGTGGTATAACCAAACAACAGCAAACACAGGATCTGGTGTTGCACAGACAACAGCACAACAGCAATCTTCACAAACTACCAGACAACAACAACAACAACAACAAATGGCAGCGCTTCATGCACAGGCAAGATACATTTAATGTCTCCTATGTGGCAAATTAATTTTATGCTGTATTTTGAGTTTATATTGTTGTGTGTTTCTGTTCATTTGTAAAGCATGGAAAGAATGTTGGTTGGTCCAGATGCACAAGTATGTAGAAGTTTCCATTGGCAGGGGGTATGGATTGTCTGTGACCTGCTAAAATCTTTCAACACAAACTAACCACAAGTTTTTTTAATTCAATCGTGGTTCTGCTTATCAATCTATATCATAATTGTTTGAGAAGGAAACCACAATTCCCTTGAGACATGGACCAATTCCTGTGAACATATCCAACCATCTTCAACACAATTCAAAGCATAGTATCTAATTTACCATTCAACTTGGTAGCTGTCACAAAACTTGCAATGTTTATACATCTAAACTCACTTTTACTACTGTTTGTATGTTTCATGTTAAAGGGAATGAACTTATTTTGTATTCTGTCTCAAAGCAATGTATAGTTAATATAAATAGTTAGAGATTGAGTATTGTATATGTTATAGTGGACTTCCTGTAAAATGTTGCACCACAGTGTTGTATCTAGTTGCCACATAGCTACTCTTTTATTTATTTTACAGTCTATATATTATGTATATTACAGTTTTACCACCAAGCATTTATGCAGCAGCAACATCAGTATCAACAACAACAGCAGCAACTTACAAATTCAGGTTGTTAAAAGCATTGCAAATTCTAGGCAGTTAAACATTGTGTCGCTGTTTTTACCAGGCGTATTGTAAATAATGCGATCTTTCGGTACAAATAAACTTAGACTTTTTATTTACAATAATTCATGGTTTTTAGTTGCTGCTCCAACATCTACTCCACAGCCTTACAAATCACCGATTGGAGCAAAATCCAGTCCTCAAACAAGCTTGAATCAATCTTCTGTTGCAAGTATGATTTTTGTGGATTATTTGTTACTTGTGGGACAGATAATAAAATGAACAATAATTTTCCTTTTAGCTTCTTGGGGCAACACAAACACACAAAGAAATCAAAATGAAAGTTATCCAATCATGAGCATTCCTTTGCCCAATCAACAACAGGTTGGTCGAAAATGTTTATGCCAATATGTACCTTTGTTATACAAAAAATGTTGTCAGTATGCAAATATTCATCATTTATCATTTTGTAGTTAATTAGCTACAGCTTTTTGTTAAGCACTAAATCTGATAAACCTACAATATGTTAACGCACTAAAGCATATGTTTTGCTATCAGAGTGATGTGGGTAATCGTGGTATGGGTTGGGGAAGTACCTTTACCCCACAACCACATCCTCCGCCACCCCAACAGCCCCAACAGGGGAAAGACTGGACACAACAAAACCCAACGTTTCAACAACCAGTAAACGCATGACACCCTTTCTTTTGCAGCATAAATAAATTTTTTTTTTCTGTTGCAGAATGTAACAAGAGGGGCATACGGAACTGCGGGGGGCGATTACAACTGGAACCAACCCTCACCCCAACAAGCCCAAATAAACATACAACGCCAGCCCCCTGTTTATACTTCTCAGCCCAAAAACACCAATTTTCCCAACAACAGTCCTCAATATCAGCAACAAAGGGGTAAAGTATTATGTTCCTTGTGATTGTCTGTGGTGCCAGACACAACGATTATAATGCAGAAAATTTGTTTTTAATATTTATTTATCGACCGTTTTTGGAAATGTTGTCACTCGAGAGTGGGGTGATACAATCACAAAGTATGGTTGTTTAACACCCATGAAAACCTAAAGCATGCAAGGGCATCACAGTGCAGAGTTTAGAAATAGCTGGTCAAAAACTCTAAACAAAATTAATAAACGCTTAGGTTTAAACAAATTAAATAGGTTTTTCAACTCCAAACACTGTGGTACAAACTACCTATGATAACTAGCTACCATTGCTAAAGGTAACTGATTAAAGAAAAAATGCACATTTTTAAGCAATTTTTATTTTACTTTTAGGTCAAAGCATTGACAACCGTGGTTTCACCAACCAACCAATTGATCCCAGTACTCTCGCACCAGACGCTCGAGCCAGTTGGGGTCGCAATAGTTCCCAAAATAACTGGAGTGACAGCTGGAACAAAGACCAGGGTTGGGGTGATTGGAATGTGCCCCGAAATCAACCCCGATTAAATGAAGAGGGCCCGAACATCCCTCCCTTTCCCGAGGCTTGGCAAATGGGAAGGCAACCTCCTGGACAGAACGGGAACTGGGATGAAAGAAACAGGGCAAACTGGAACCAGGTTAGATGGCAACAGATTAACAAAACACTTTGTTAAAGAAACGTGGGTGAAGATCTATGTTTGTAACTTGACTTCTTGTTGCAGCATGGTTTCGATCAAAACGGAACGCGTCAGAATGTTGGAAACAGGTATGTACACTATGGGAGTTTTGCTTACGTATGCCCAACCATTGTGCATTGAAAATTTTTACAAAAAACATTTCTGTAGTTTTACAGCCTATATACTTTTTGTTCTGCCATAGGTTCGCGAGAGGGGATAACCAGAATAGGTTTCCAGACAATGGACGTTATAGTCCGAACTCTCGTCAATCAAGAGGTATTGTTGCACATATTTTGGTAAAACTAGATTATATATATTTTTCAGAAAACTCAACCTGTGGCATGTCAAATCCAAGTTCACTACATCAAACTCTTGAGAAATATCCAACGTAACAACTAACCAAGCTTTTTTGTGATTAATCTAGGTGAGAAAACTGATCGCGAGTTGTGGTCACCGGCTGACAACAAGAAGAAGATTGGAGCAAGGTTACCAAAGCAGAGGGATTTTTTTAAAGAAGAAGATCAAGATAAATTGGTTGGTTATCTTGCCAAAAAAAATTTTCAACCAAGTTATTAACTTGTTGATGTGTGATAGTGCTTATATGTGAGAAGTGTTTATTGGGAATGTGCCTGACCAAATCCCAATATTGACTGCAAATCTATCATCCAATCTGTTTTACTCTTTTTTGACAAAGCACTTTAAATTGCCCATTACCGTTCAAATTTATGCACGGAAATTGGATATTATGTAACATCACTAACTAATTTAGCACATGAATAATTACATTAGCATTAGAATTATGTTGCTACAACAAAAATGCAAATGATGTGCGTGTGATTTTTTGCAACCAACATATAAATTTTTGACCTTCAACCAAATGTTTGCCACAGGCATTTGGTTGAATCCAAATCTTTTTAGTGTTCGCAAATCCCTAGTGTTTATTGGGTACTTTGGTCAGTGAAAATGTGATTTTACATTTGCTGTAAAATATGTTGGTATGTACCATGTTTAATATACTTTCACACCAATTACAAGAATGTTTAATACAGATTTTCATACACACCTACATTTCATGCTTAGATTTCTTTGTGAAGCCATTATGAACTTTAGACACAGAACCAAAGCCTATACAATTAAGCATTTTATTTTTCCTCAGATGCAAGCCACCGAGATCAAGGCCTTCTTATGTGCATGGCTTGGGTTTCGTCACATGCATCCTGTTTATGATCTTCATTCATCAGGCGACAAACCTGACCAAACATTTCGATGCGAGGTAGGAAGTTCAATTCTTTCTCCTTGAATTGTTTATTGTTGGTTGAAAACAATGCACATTTGCCCATGCAAAATCTTGAGTACAAACTGACCTGGAAAAAATGCTTTTGGGTTGCATTACAACTTTCCAAAACAAAAATATGCACTGTTAATTAACTTTCAGCTTCGCATCCAAGGCTACAAGTTTGTTGGCATCGGCGAGGCTTCATCGAAAAAAGAATCACAATCTGAAGCCGCTTGGAATTTTGCTGACTTTCTTGTCAAACAGGGCGAAATTAATCCCAGTGAACTACCGCCCAGATCGGTTTGTAATCTTTTTTAAAGTTCATGTTTAATAAGTGTTAGATGCTTTGTGCCACATTTCAATTAACTGTATCCTAAAATCTCAGAATACTTCAAACATACTATATTTTAGAATATCTTTGCAACTCGAAAAGTTGCATTGTTTTTGTAAACAGTCTAGAGCAGAAAAAAGTTTTGGCATATGAGATGATTATTCATGGCATGCCACATGAATTATGAGTTAATATTCCAATATTGGTGGAGTATAGACTTCTGCCCAAAAGGTTAAATGATAAATTTGCCCTTTGAATTGCAAATGCCTCATCAACACATATATATACATCGGAAATATGGGCAAGCAATTAACATCTTGACGTATTTAACATCTATATACCTATTTTAAGCATAAAGTTAAGTAATGATACTATATTTTTCATCTTATATTTTCAGAAAGTTGATGAAGACCTGGCAGAAAATTTTGGTGTTGTGAAAGATGATGAGTTTGAGAAAATCGAAATTCAGCCAAAAAAGGGTATTTTGTTGCACTATATCTCCATTGTGGTTCAATTATTTGACACGGACATGTATTTGTTTCCAGTGGGTGGAAACAACCAGTTTCACAGGAAAAACCAGGTTCACATGAACATGAAAGGGGGAAAACCCAACATACCTCCACTAATGAGCTTAGTTACTGCCCCTGTGGTTAGTGCATGGCTATGAATATTTACACCTTATCCAAAAGGCTTACTTGTCTAATTTTGGTCAAACTACAATTTTTATCCTTCCTTTTCTTATTTCAACACAGAAACAACCAAAAAATATTTAGGAAATCTGCATAATATTTTTCATTTTTATTTAGGGACATCCCCATATGCCCCCATACATGGACCGGGGCTGTGGGCCCCCTGAAATGTGGGGGATGCCACCACCCCACCTGCCCAGGATGGGGCCGTGGATGATGGGACCACCACCTCCCATGCCTGGTCCATGGAGGGGAGGTATGGGTATTCCGAGAGGTGGACCTGGAGGTTGGTATCCAAATAACAACTACTGGAGGCTGGAAGAGCAATGGATGGAGGAAATACATCAGAGTCAGGAGTAGTAAGTTGTGTTTAAGTTTATCTGTGAAACTGAAGGCTTCCATTACCAAGTAATAGGGGTTCTACCATCTCGTTCAGCAAAATAAATAATCTTACAATGTTCCACAGACAAAATATTTTGGGAAGCACTAATTTGAGTAGTGTAATTTTTGTTAATTACCTTTAATATTTATGTTTAATTAAACAAAAATCACCTATTTACATTATAAATCTTTGTTTACAATAAAGTACTAATTCACAATGAAGTGCCGTAATTTTAAATTTGTCCCAAATTCAGAAAACTTTTGCCCTTTTTTTCCCTCCTAAATATACTTTGACATGTTGTGTAGTCAACATCCGGAAGACATCTTCATCAACCAGATGATTATGAGACACAAGGAGGCGACGATGGGTCTTGTTGGTGGAGGTGGAATGAGGTTACGGCCCAATGTACCCATGCCCATGGATGGAAGACCTGGCGACTGGCAGCCCCATGTAAGCAACTGTTTACTTGCTTTTGTATGTGTATTCTATCAATATGGCGTATTGACTGGTATGGCAAATGCATTTGCACTGCTATATAACTATACCTACAGTATAAATTCAATGTCAATACTTTTTGTTTGTTGCGATAAAGTTCCAAATTTTATGCGAAACCTGCAAAAATTTCTCAATTGGGCACAATTTACAACCAAATGGGGATGCTAACTTTGATTTGACTTTTCACCTTTAGTTACTTTAAATTAGGTAAGAAGCAGGTTTCTTGTATTTGTCCAACAATTTGGGTAAAACGAGAAATCTAATAATCATCATAACAAAAAGTACAACTGAATTAATACGTCACAAACTTTGCAGAAAATCCGCAACCAACTAACCATGGATGATCGTCACATTATGGCCAAACATGCCGCTATTTACCCACACGAAGAAGAATTAAAGTCCGTACATGAGCTGGTGACAATTGCTGAACAAGCTCTGAAGGCTTTGTCTGACCAGTTCGTGGACGAAGACCATCCTTTGCCAAAAACTGGTGAATTTCAATGGTTCTTAAACTTTTTTTAGTGCGACGCAGCGACGCGCATGGATTTTTAAGACCGATTTATTTCTAAATCTTACAATTTTTGGTCGCTGAAGCCAGAACTAGCTTGTTATTGGCTTGTAATAAACTTGTATTTTTCCTCCCAAAAATCTAATTATCTTTTATAAATTGTTACGCGACGCTCTTAAAAACTTAAAACGGCTCGCCAGTTTGTAAACATTAGGATGTAACGGAATATAAGAAATTGACTCGACTGTATTCCGAAACACGTATGTTGATTCCAACCATGAGGAAATAAACGTAACGTTTGTGCAGAACTTAATTAAAAAATAATTAAAAACAGTGAACACCCCAGTCTGTTTAAGTGTGCAGTGTCGCTCTCGATGCCAAGTAACAAAATCTATTCTGTTTGTTATATTACTTGCTGTACGTTATGTTAAGTATCGCTAGAAGGGTTTTTGTTAAATTAAAATGGGTAAAAAGACTAACTTTAAAGAAAACATTTGAACATATTTTGTCGTCGGTGTTATAGTTGCCGAATGACTGCCACATTTATTTAATTTGTGGTACTTTCATGTACGTATTTAACCATAGGTATACAAATATTAACACTCCTTTGCTGTGGTTTATGCAGCTGAGGAAATTGAAGAAGAAAAAGCTGAAAAAGATTCCCAGTCTGATAAACAGGAGGAAGATGGGGAGGATGAGAAGAATGGTTCTGGTGACGAGGATAAAACCGAGAAAAAAGCTAAAATACAAATGTGAGTTAAAAGTATTATTTTCAAGCGAGACTTCTAAAAAATTTAAATCGGGGAAGGTTCAATAACAAATGATGCAACTGCAAAAACGGGGAATTTCCCTGTCAATTTTGAACTCCTTCCCACCTTTTTTCTGGACGCCCCTGTGGTTGCAACAGACGTGTGCTATTAGTTAGTAAAAAAAACAACAATCAAAACGATATTAAAAACATATATTAGTGTGGCCTCAGACAAATGAACTCGACCAACCGCCGCCGTTGCGTCAAGTTCATTTTAAACGGCATTGCGGTTTGCCATAACGAAACCCTAAATAACTAAGTGAAACTAACAGAAGTTTCAAATTGCAGTCAGCTTATTTATCAATAATCGTGAAAAATCGATTTCGCTTGCACGGGCATCTTCAGTTTCTGCACATTCGAAATTGCAAGTAAACACAGAAAGCTATGCGGCAAATAACTAATAAATCAGCTGACTGCAATTTGAAACTTCTGTTAGTTTCACTTAATACCACAATAGGAAATTGGTGTCGCTGATTAGAAAACAATGCCAACCAGAGGGCTAGATTCTGAAAAAACTAAGGAAACAGTCTTACCTTAATAACCAATGTATAAACTTGCTTTCAGTCTAAAAAGACCAAAGAAACAACAAAAGAAGATGGTTGACACACGACCCCGAATACTTTGTGCAGTGAACAGAGTAGGAACTCTGGCTAAAGGTCTCCTGATTCACAACGACCCAAATGTCAGTCTTGTGCTGTTGTGTGGTGCTATACCTACAAAAGAATTGCTACAAAGAATTTTGAAGCATTTGCCAGGTAACTTATATCAAAAGTCAGGTTAAATAGTATAAAAAAAAATCACATTATGTGAACAGCGGCAGAAGATGACAGTGTTATAACGTCCAATTTATTGAAATCGGAATTATTCTTTAAAGTTTTTGCAATAATTTTCAGAAAAGTTAAAGGAAGCAGACAAAAATTTGGAATATGAGTTGATCGAAGGCGAAGCTGGATTTACCATAGAAGCTGAACTTGAAGTGAAAGTAAGAGTAAGTATTTGGGATTTACCGAACATACAAACTTGCGCAGGTAAATACATTATTTCCTTTCATGTAGGTGAACTTAACACTCAGTTCAACTTCCTTAAACAAATCTAAACCTAAAGCAAGTGCTTCCAAAGAAGAGGAACAACAGGAGGAAGAAGCGGAAAAAGAGGAAACTAAGGAAGAAAATGGAGAGCAATCTGAACCGACAGAAGAGAAAATCGGCGAAGAAAATGAAGGTAAACATGTCTGTTACTACAGTTGTAACCCTACATGGAAGTATACTTCGTAATTTGTCGTTACACGATATCTATTTGCTCATAGAAGCAGAAGGATCGGAGGAAACCTCGGAAACTAAGGAAGACACCGATGACGTTGAGGAACCTGAGGGAATGTTGCCGAAACCATTGTTGCTTGATGCTCTTGCTGAACTAAGACATGCCAAATGGTTTCAGGTTGGTGTCTGGACGCCTGCACACATTTGAATATATATTTTCCTGTTTCGTTTAAACACAGTGTAACAGATTAAAACCAACTGTAATATGTAAGGGTACCACCAATTCTTAGCATGTCCCCCGTAAATGCACGACTTCAGTATGCTGTGACAAAAAATCGCTTTCTTTTTTTACACTATTAAACCTTTGATTTCCTGTGTGATATCTAGCTGTACAGTTTCCGTTGTTTTTACTTCAAATTACCCCAATAACACTTTAAATCAATTAACAAACATCGCTACATATGATTGGGGTAAAATGCTTACTGCTTTGTTTTTTACCAACTACCGATTATGTGGCGGCATTGAGTTAACTATTTACAATCTTGCCAGGCTCGTGCCAGTCAACAAGATTGCTGTGTTGTGATGATCCGAATCCTCAGAGATCTTAAACTACGGGAAAAAGTTTGGAGTCCTCTGTCCACCTGGGTATGCTCGTCTACTTAGCCTTAGTGTAAACGTCTTAGGCATCTACCGTTTTTCTTCAGGCGATTGAGAACTTGGTGTACACCGCCTTGTCCAGTTCCACCGAACACATGGGACACGGTGATGCATTCCGAAGAGTTTTCGAGGTTTTGGCTGGCGGTGTGCTGCTTCCAGGTATGGATTGTGGCTCGCGTTTGTGACTTTTGTGAATACTTTTGATTGGTGTATGCGTCTCTATCGGCTGAACGACATTTTTAACTGTCGTCAAAAAAAACATTTCAACAATTTTACTTCCCTTTAATTTAAAACGTTAAAGCAACAAAAATTCTAAATTAACAATACGACCAGAAAACTCGTATCTCAAGACTTGTAAGCACTAGAGGTTGCAATAGAACCCGGTTCCACTTATTTGGTCTCATAAAAACGCCGCTTTTCAGATCGACCTGGAGTTCAAGATCCATGCGAAAAGGAGAAAGTTGATGTTTTAAGTTGTTGCACCGACCAACAGTTGGAGGAAATCACCAAGACTTCACAGTACGCCCTTCTGAAAATCGCCTTCCGACAAATACACCAGGTAAAGGACCGCGCAGTGTTGTTTTTTTTGCAAGATTGCGAAAAGGTAAAATATCGTTAAAAATGATGTCACATGAACAAGTTACGTGCAGCTCAAGCAGAAGAGGGCCGTCGTGAAAGGAATTGTTGTAAAAATTTAACATGATAAAGTTTCTTGTGTTAAATTTTGATTCTTGAGCTCGTGACTTACTAAGCCATGATGCTAAGTTGATGCTTTCCACGGCAATTAATAGTATAGATGTAATAATTATAACATTATTTTCTCACAAATGAAAACTTCACATTTTGTTCTATATTTAAACAATTAGTTTACTTCTGAGATCAAGTGTAGAAACCCATGTGACTTTTTGTTTGAGAAACCGAGCCATGCAAACCAATGCTAAAGTGATGTTTTCAACGGCATGCAAAAACTCCGCAACCCAAGAACGTAATAATATTCTTTCTCACAAGCAGCAACTTCACTTTGTTCAATATTCTATCAATTTAGTTAATTTTTGACCACAAGAAACTTATTTTCGTGAAAGAATTTAAATTTACTTAGCTAAGCCATGCAAACCAATGCTAATTTGATGCTTTCCGTGACAATCAAAATTTCGCAAGACAAGAATATAGACGTATTAACAATAATATTCTTCTCTCACGAACGACAACTGTACTTTGTTCTATATTTGATCAATTCAGTTGACTCCCATGTGACTTTCTTTCGAGAAAGCATTTAAAATGACCGACTTAGTTAATTTCGCAACCTCCACTTAACTGTGCTTGTTTCAGGTCCTCGGCATGGAGAGGTTGTCGCTTAATACACCGCGTCCTCACACCTTTCCACCCAATGACAACTTTACACGTAATCACGTTGAAGAAGTGAAGCTGGATGAACCACGTGCAGATCCATTGGAAGGATTTACTGTTACAAAAGATGACAAAGTCCTGCAAGAAGGCAACGATTTAGTTACAAGCGACGAAGTTACAACGAAAGGTAAAGTGGCTGTGTATATAAAAACGAAAATACCGTTTTATTTTGTGTAAATGTAGGTTACTGTAGACCTTTAGCTTTATATTGTTTGATATTTATTTCCGTAATTCTGTGCAAGTGGGGCATATATGATTCCATCCTTAGGGCAAAAACAGCTTTTTTGTGTCGCTATCCAACTAAGTTTAGTCAAGAAACTAAACGCAGATATATTATTTGACTGCCGGGTAAAATGTGATCGCTTGTTTCAACGGATCGTGTTGCAGAAATCGAAACGCAAGAAAAACTTGCTGATTTGACTGTGACCGAAACCGTCACATCCCGGGATTCCCCTAACGGAACGATCGAAGAAAGTCAAAAAACTTCGGATGATGGCGAGGGGAAAACGGATGAGACGTTGGACGTGGAGAAAAACGATCCCGAAATTCAAGCACAGATTGCACAGAGTGAACCAGATGCCGTGGAATGTAAAGAAGAACCGCTGGTAGTAAATGAACCGACCTTACCAGTGGCAGAAGAGCAGAATGCTGACGCTGCTTCGTAGCTTCGTAGCTTTTGCGTTTTTAGTCTTAAATCAAGATAACATTTTGGGAGGGAAATGGGGTTTAAAGCATGCATGTATTTTAAAGGGAAGGGTGGGGGGATTCCTAAAACTCGGGAGGGGGGTGGGGTATAATATGACGTACTTACTTTAGCTGGAACTATAAAAATATTCAAAAAATAAGTATTTTTGTTAATATCTTTATTTTGCTTATGCAACAGCGCGATACGTATAAGCACGACAGACTGACGTTGTTTCCACCTTAACGTAACCACCACTGGATCACGGGAGGGGGGTATGGGGGGTCTTTTCTGTACAGCTATAACCTTTGTATAATAGATCTCGCTTTGTGTTTGCGTATCAGCGGGAACCTTTAACGTGCGCGGTATAATTAGGCGCTGGAATAATTACAACACGTCACATGTACCGGTGGACTTGGGACAGTTGAATTGATACAGTGCTCGCACCTAGTACTTTCGACAACTGCCTTCACCAACACTGGACTTTCGGTTTATTATGTTTTAATACATCAGCTTCGCTGCTCCTGTGTGTTGACCGGATAAAAATAAAAGTCAATTTGTGGAACACGTGACACTGTGTTTTGTTAGACCCTCTGACATTTATATGTCAAAGTTTGCCAGGCACGTTTTATTTTGATACTCCATGTGCAAAACGCACAGTAAGTTTCACATGATAAAATTAGTTACTGCTTAGGGTTCATCAATCATTGCGTTGAAGTGCTTGGAGTTTTTGTAGAAATCTGATACTGACCTTTTCGACCCTGTAATTGTGCTCATCGTGATGTGTAAATAGTCCGACTTGTCTCAAAACATCTTGTGAACGGAAAAGGTGGCTGTGGTGCGGAAGATTGGGGTTTTGCTGAGATAATAATAATAATTATAAGTATTGGCGTTTAAAAGGTTTATTTTAGAGTGCATTGGACGACATGGTGGTAGGTTTTTTGAAAATATAGTATTAGGCCTTTTTTTAGATAAAAGTTGAACTGTATCAACTTCGGGTTTTAGCGGGCAGTGGCCACCACATGGCTTCCAAAAATTTAGACCCCCTCTTGCGCCCACTACACCCCGGTTAGGTTGTAAACACCTGAAATTCCACACCAGACCCGTGCGCGCCACGGTTCCTTGAGTGGGGAACGATTGTTCGGTGGAAATGCACCTGTTGTATGACGTAATCTTGATTCGTCGCAGTCGGGCGGTTCCATTAAGTTTTTGAGGATGTGGCTGTCAATTGGACAATTTTTTTTCGTGCAACCAAGACACGAAGTCGATAGAAACGATTCTTACTTCTGACATGCCTAGACATTGTAAGTTAGGACCAGTAAAAATATACTTGCAATTGTTTTTTGTTACCTCAGGCACTGATCACCCTTTTGTGGTGACGTCACAAGTAATGTGCTAATTGTTTTTTGTTTGAGTTGAATGTTTTAGGGCGCGTAGTTTGGCGAGATCGCGGTGTAAATATTATCAGCTTTTGTGAAGTGTCAAAGTTCCAGCAGAGGAAGTAGTTAAATCAGATAACATTTTAACCTTCAGCTTGATTTGAGACTTTTGCTGCAATGGAACTGATAAAAGTAATTCCGCTTTTGGTTCTGAATTGTGTTCTCGGAGTTCTAAGTTCAGGTACGTATATGATTATGTGGCCTCATTACAAGTCAATGTATTAGTTAATTTTGAAATGTTTATTACGAACAGAGATCAATCTTCTTGCAACTGACCCAACAAGGTCACCCGAAAAAATCGCAAACTTGTTACATCACCATGAGGCAATCTCGTTTGTCGCGAACGTCAAGATTCCAGCAAGAGATGACGCCGTTTCGGTTGGGCTTTACAAAGACACAGAGGGTGATCGAAGTCAAAAGTATTTTGAAATATCTGTGAACGGACACAAAGGAAAAGGTAGCAAACATGGTTATCAACTTATTTGTATTACGGTTTTGTATTAAAATCACTTCACTTGTTTTGATGCAGTTGCTGTGCGTATAACTCCTGATGATAGAAACGATATACTTGCGACTGTTTTTCGAGATGTCTGGATTGCAGACCACAAATGGCATAATATTTTGTTGCACTTCAAAGTAATAAGGTAGGTTTGCATGCAGTAGTTGTAAAATAAAATGAGTGGGCTTATACCATTTTGTATTCTGAAGGATACAATTGTACACAAGGCCTGTAGGCTACTGGTAAAAAAAAACGCAAAGTAGCTGCTTTTTCGGCCAAACGGAAAAATAAATATGGCAAGTGTGACTCGGCCTCAGTAAAACAATATGGTAAGAAAAAGGGAGTGCTGTGACCAGGATTCGAACCTGGGTTATCACGGCCACAACGTGAGGTACTAACCACTATACGATCACAGCGTCGCCCGTTACCCCATTCGGTCGCGGGCACTGCCGTGGCGTGAAAAAAGGTTGATATTGGCTCTCCTTATGATTGTTTTCCACTGGGGTATTATTAACCTTAATTAGTAATTTGTGAAGTTTGCATTTGCTATGTCTCAAACGCTTGTACACTTATTGAATGTATAGGCCTGCTTTATTTTGTCTAGAATGTTGCTGAAAAATAACAATTTGAAAAGTAAGGTCTGCTTATTGGCGTTGCTAAAGTATGCGGGGTGACAGAAACGGCAATTTTTAATCCTATGTCAATCAGCTTGGAAAGCCATGAAATTTTGAATGGGCAACTAAATAAGGTGCAGTGGTTACATCCAAGGCCTATATAGACCATTCCTCGAGGACCTGACGTTCCTAAAAGACCTATAGTATCAGAAGGTATCGACAAAACCAGTGAGTAACACAATATAAAATTGTCCACAGACCTGGAGAGGCAAGAGCATCACTTTTGGTAGATTGCGTCGAAAAAGGCCACCTGGATGTTAATCCATGGTTTATACAAAGACAAGAAAATCTTACGTTGACGCCAATAATCAAGATTGGTAGAAAAGTCAGGCGTAATTTTGAGGTAAGTTCGTGCAAACATAAATCACTTGTACTATCATAAGGCGAGTCGTTTTTATGGGGTTTATACCATTTTATTTTTGTAGCCCTACATCAAACAGGCAATCATGGTGCCAGGAAAAACCCTTCCTTTCCTACGCAGAAATTACGTCACTGCTTGCTCACAATCTGATACACCGGAGACAGCCGACGATCTAACCAACAAATACAAACCGATTTCTGACCTTGTAGTGCAGTTATCAGGTCTTTCATATATTTTATGTTTTTATGATACTTACTGAAAATGAGAATGATAGGCTATGGGAAAAATAGTGCGGATATGATGGAAGAAGTTGTCATATGAAAGCCCACGTATACTTAACATTAATTTTGTCGTCTGTATAACTTACAGTATTTTTATGTAAACCTTTTCCGTCGCAGATTTGACGTCCGTACTGCAGGACATACACAAAGCAATGAAGGAACAAGCTGCTGAATCACGAGCATTAAAAAACACTTTGTCAAACTGCGCGATATGCGGTAAGCATATAGGACTACACCCTTGCTAGTTGTTCATGCCAATGTTTTTGCTTTCTTTGTAACTACTTCGTCGTATGTGAACTATTGGACAGATTGAAATTTGTTTTTTTAACCAAAAACTTTAGGAACAAGAGACACGTACCGCGAACAGCACCATGAAGTAAAAGTCACGTGCTCAGATGATCCGTGTCAGCCGGGTGTGGATTGTACTGATACGGATCAAGGGATCGAGTGTGGGGATTGCCCTTCCGGGTACCAAGGTATGTTTCATTATTCTAAAGAAATAAATGATTTCTGATGACGTCAAATATTTTCAGGTAACGGTACGGTTTGCGAAGACATCGACGAATGCGTGTCACATGAACCGTGCTACTTCTTGACGTCATGCGTAAATACGGAGGGCGGTTATTATTGCACGGCTTGCCCGAAAGGTTACCTGGAATCAAATGCAACTAACAGCGGAATTGTGAAGCAGGTACAAACAGACCTATCAAATGTAACAATCACATCGATTTGTAGATGTTTCTGCATTTTAAAAGCATTCACTTAACTTACATAAAGAAACCACAGGCGAAATTATTGCAAGGAATCCGATCTTGTTGATACTAGCTTATGTTTGGCATTAAAGGCTCACAGATGCTTCTTTTTGCAGATATGCAACGATATAGACGAGTGCGCATCAAACAATGGAGGATGCGTGGAGTTTTCGACTTGCCTAAATGAAGAGGTAGGTGCGGTATAATAGCTGGCAACATACCATCAATTTCACGTTTTGTGAATACAATTGTGTTTTTTTCGGTTTATAACATGGTATGTTACAGTGAAAAAAGTCCTAACACAAAGTTTTTGATTTATTTAGGGATCATTTCAATGTGGAGGCTGCATCGATGGTTATGAAGGAAACCAGACTGCAGGATGCACAGAAGTTCGACTTTGCAGTGATGGAAGTAAGGAAATTAAACGTCTGCCGCAACCAATGCATTTATTGACATATACAGATATAACATCCTTTCAATACCTTCGTTTACATTATTAACAAACCTATTTCTCCACATGTTTTCATCAAAATTAGAGACTCTTTTCAAACTTAATTTAGGCATAAAAATAACACGACCAATACCCCCTTATATCTTTTGTTAAACCGTTTCAAACCTTAAAGGCGTGAACCCGTGCAGCGACGACGCCGATTGTCGTGTGATCGGCACCAACCGCGACTACTTGTGTGAATGCCACGTGGGATTTGCCGGGTCTGGATTTTTGTGCGCAACCGATACGGATCAAGACGGTTTCCCGGACGAGGGACTCTTGTGTCGCGAGAAGTCGTGCAAGCAGGTAATAAAACCAATATTACGACAGCATTAAATTTTTTATGGTGTTTTTTGACTGAAAATGGTTAATTCTGATGAGGCTTTTACCACAATGAAAAAAATGTTACGTTTAATTTTTCTGGTTAAATCAGGACAACTGCCCGTATGTGCCCAACAGCGGTCAGGAGGATTCGGACAACGATGAAATCGGTGACGCATGCGACGATGACGCGGATAACGATGACGTCACAAACTTGGAGGACAACTGCGTTTTTGTTCCCAACGCCGATCAGCAGGTTTGCAAACAGTTCAATGCAGCAAAGCGCATTCAACAACGTCTCACTGCTAATGTGTTAAATCAATTTCATACAGAACTCAGACAGCGACTCACATGGGGACGCTTGCGACAATTGCCCGAATGTGAAGAATCCGAAACAATTGGATCAAGATTCAAACGGGGTTGGCGATGTTTGCGACAATGACATCGATGGTGATGGTAAGTGGACGCGTTGGTGTTGGCTGTCGAAACATCTTGATTTCAACCATGTCTTCAAGCGACATTGGTTGATTTGTTGTTGCCAGTTTTTATCTGACATATGCCGAAAGTTATAACCTTACATATGCACCAAAGAAGTCTCCAAAATTCTTGGGATTTGAGACCAACGTCACACGTTTTTTACATTTTTACATCCTTTTGTGTAGGAATCCCAAATTCCCAGGACAATTGTGATTACACTCCCAACCATGACCAGAGTGACTTGGATAACGATGGTGTGGGAGATGCTTGTGACAACTGCCCTTCACAGAGCAATGCTATGCAGGTAACACACTTTTAACTTTCAACCTCGAATGCATTTTATTGCGGATGTTAATAACGGAAGCATGTTCAAATGACCATAAAGCTAATAGTTTTTTTCGTTTTAATAACAGATTGACACAGATGATGACTTGGTGGGTGACGTTTGTGATGACGACGCTGACGTAGATGGCGACGGACGTCAGAATAGCGTCGATAATTGTCCTTACGTAATCAACAGCGCTCAACTGGACACGGTATGTCAACGCAAACATTTTATAGTGGAGCCTTTGTCGTAGTAATCCCAGTTTCAAAGCAAACAAACGTATGTGTCCTTTTCAAAAAATTCATCTGCCCCCTAGACCCGCATGGGTAGTGGCACGGATTGCCCCCATTTTTGTTGGGCCTGTCGCCTAGCCATAAAGTAAGATTATAGCTTAATATGTTGGGAATTCAATGTGACAACGTGACAGGACAACGACGGCGTCGGTGATGTATGCGACGATGATGACGACAACGATGGTATTCCAGATTACGGCATCACAACCACTGGTGACAATTGTCGGTTGGTCTTCAACCCAGAACAAACTGACACAGACGAAGATGGGGTAGGGGACGTTTGCCAGGACGACCAGGTATGTCTTTTTTTATGTCTTTTTAGGAGAATAGATGTTATGAATGTGGGCGGCCACAGTTCCGCATATCTTGGCAACCTGTGGTGTCGGTATGGCATCTGCTGTGACAAAGTGCCTGAATGGTGAATTTAAGGGCAACCCGATGTGTTTTAAGTCTCAAACAGTTCACGTATGTCGACACTAACGGTGCGCGTGTTTTATAGGTAAACACAAACATGCAAATAATGACCGAACCGCAATCAACACACACCGAGGTTTGCCGTAATTCCACAGGTTCAAGCCGCATCGCTAATACACGTTAATAACACGGGGAACATGAAACGCCCTTTTGTTGGGTTTACGATACGATACACAACACATTTCATGGTACATTCCCGCCGTTGGCGAATGTAACACACACTGCTGCTTTGCAGGATGGCGATAAAGTATACGACTGGAAGGACGCATGTCCGGAGAACGTACAAGTGGCGACTACTGACTTCAGGACATACCAGAGCGTGATCCTTGACCCCCGGGGTGATGCGCAGATCGACCCCAACTGGGTTGTCCTCAACAAGGGACGGGAAATCGTACAAACGCAAAACAGTGATCCTGGACTTGCAGTGGGTATGAAGACCTTACACAAAATAAGCCACCATTGAATTTGTTTTTGATGCCTACAATTTAATTTTAAGACTTTTGACGTAAATGATCAATTATTAATTGAATAAAGAAACTGGCCCATACTGTTGGAAACATTGACATGTTTTTGTTATTTAAAACTATGAGAACTATGAGTAAATCCGCAAATAGCGTTCCATCAATTATTTTGATATTATAGCAGATTGTAATGGACCCGCGGAAAGTAAAAACAACGCCCGTCGTTTTTATTTTCTCGAAGGTTTCGATTCCTTTGACGGCGTGGATTTCAGCGGGACGTTTTTCGTCAACACGGCGACCGATGACGACTACGCAGGTTTTATCTTCAGCTACCAGAGCAGCTCACGATACTACGTTGTAACTTGGAAGCAAACCGAGCAGACTTACTGGCAGGCGACTCCATTTCGGGCGGTGGCCAAACCTGGTCTACAACTGAAGGTTGGTGATATTCATTAACGTGACGTTGATGTGGCTACCTGATGTTGCTACACAACATACGTGATTCTTGTAAAGAAGACTCGCTATTTTCCTTTTAAATGGCCAATCATCTGTGAACGGTGTTTTTGTTTCAAAAATGGTTAAATTACTCACTTTCCAAATCGTTTTTGTCTGGAAGTCGCAATCTGTTTGTTCCAAGCACGACCAATTTTGCGAATACCGATGAAACATTACAGTTAATAATTTAGTTACAATATTGATAATAAGTAAAAAAGGTTTTGAAGACTCGAACGCTTCTAGCCTTTATAACTTTAGTTTGTGTTATAGGCCGTACACTCAAACAAAGGACCCGGAGAGCGAATGAGGAATGCTTTGTGGCACTTTATGGATACCCCCGGTGAGATAACTGTGCTCTGGAGCGATCCTATGGAGCAAGGTTGGAAGGACAGAACGTCATACAGATGGGAACTGAAACACAGACCCCATGTTGGCTTGATCAGGTAAAACGAAAACGTACAAACCCTGATATTGTGAAATTAGTTATTAGCGATTTGCGTATCTCTGTGTCTGCTCTTTTAAAAGCTAGTCCAGTGCCACAGTCACCTGTTGCACTCATGAGAGTTTTTAGGTCGAAACAGTGTGTACACCTGTCTGTAGCTCTCCAAATGATTATTATGGCCCTTCAGGATAAGTTATTAACGAACAATCGAAGTAAGGTTATTCATCTACGTCGCTCACCGTGTGCTTGGCAATGCGTTCTGTATGAGTTCAACAATGTTTGAGACAGAATATGAACCGTTCAGCCGTTCAGTCAAAGTAAATAACAATTGACCCCAGAGCTGGTATTTATCAATCGTATGTGTTACTAGAATTAAATTCTTCGAACATTCCACGCTGATTGCGGATACCGGGACAATCCTCGACAACACAGTGAAAGGAGGGAGACTCGGATGCTTCTGCTTCAGTCAGGAAAATGTTATCTGGTCGAATCTTCAGTACCGGTGCAATGGTAGGTATACTATTGACGAACAGCTGTATGAAAAAGTTGTTGTTTTGACATGGCTCGAAATAATTGTATGAATATGCTGAGGCCTACTTATGCTTTATTTGCAACAGAAAATACGACCCTAATGTCCACAAGTTCGTATAATACCGTGATTTAGTTTCTAACATTAACCCCTGTAGACATAACTGTTGCTAATAATTGTTTTGATTTTTTTCAGATACTTTGCCCCAAGATGTTCATCTTAATGCAACCGGACAAACTTGAAAGGAGTGCACGCTTCAATTGCCCGAGCTCGTAGCTTTTGTGAACGTACTGCAATCTCCTATTCCTTGCCCTCCAATCATGGCTTACCTTGTGCAAACGTCTCTATTTACAAATTGGAAAAGAATGTTGTAATGTGCTGTTGGGTTTTTGATACATGTCTGCGTGTTTCAGGCATTTCGCCTAAACTTGTGTTTATATTCAGCAAATCGCATATATATTGTGGTAAATAAATGACTGATTTTTAAATAAATTTAATGTCATGTGGTGCTATTGAACCTAAATTTTCGCCCCAATAGTATAGGCGCACAGTTCATTTAAGATACTTCACCTTATAATGTCTTTCCGTCGCTATAATGAAACTAACAAATATTAAAAGAGTGCCAGCTTATAGGTTATATACTGTAACCTAATTATCTGTGCAAAAGTTAAAAAAAAAAATTTAGTCATATTTCGATATGTTGCCAACTTCGGACAGTCGTTTTCACATATTTGAAGACGCGATTACCAATAACCTCACAAGGCTTTAACACTAAACCACTTGATTGAGATCCATGTAATCAACACCTTATTGCTATATTAAGCATGTGCATACAGATCATACGAGGTATTAAAACTGCACATTTGAAATAGAAGTTGGTTCATAAAAATGTTCTGAACTAAATTACGGAGAGAGATTAAATCGGAGACTGTGCTGTGTCGGATTAACAAATAATTACAACGTGCCTTTTGTTTTGGAAATGACTGGTTATTTATCATTCACAATGATGTTTGGAGTTGTTGCATTGGGTGCATAAAGTTGAGGTATGCCGAACGAAATTATTACTCTGCAGCTGGGGAATTATGCGAACTACGTAGGAACCCATTGGTGGAACATTCAGGAGTCTTCTTTCGCCTACGAAGATGGAGACGAGATTTCCGAAATTGACCCCGATGCTATGTTTCGGGAAGGGGAGACAATGCGCGGGGAAACGACATTTACTCCCCGACTTGTACTAGTTGACACTAAGGACAGTTTTGGGAGCTTGTCAGCACACGGATCATTGTACAACGGAGAAAGCTACGGGGAAGAAGATGGTATGAATGAGAATCGTAAACGTTTTAATAGTTTTCCAAACATTTGAAAAACTTGCATAGCTGTTTTCAAGCTGATAATTTTAACGAGATATTATTGAATTTTGCTTAAATTTTTTTCAGCGCATTTTCTTTGGGATAACGGGGTTGATGTTCGTCAATCAGAAGCGGCACAAAAAAATAAATATCTTCAAGACCTAGAAGATGAGGAATGTCATGACCTGTCTAATGGGCACCAAAATGGAGATTTGTCGCATTCCAGTGCTAGTCCTAGGTCATACAAGCTTGAGAAAACTGTTCAAACCTGGTCAGACTTCAAAAGAATCCACTACCATCCACGAAGCACTGTGCTCATTGATTCAAACCCTATTGGCACAACCAAATTTGATTCTTTTCACTTTGGCTATGGAGAAGTTAAACATGAAACAGTTTGGATGGAAATTGAAGAATCACTTCGGTTCTATGCAGAAGAATGTGATGGATTGCAAGGCTTTCACATGCTCTGTAACATGCATGATTCTTTTGGCGGTATGGCATCCGCTGTGACGGAGTACTTGAATGATGAATTTAAGGGTAAAACCTGTGTTGGTTTTCCGTTGTTACAACCAGCTGGGGAACTTGCTAATGGTTTAAAACTTAGAAATAGATCACTGGCAAGTATTCTTACTTTGGCAAGCATGTTGGACAATTGTGGTCTAGCTGTACCTTTATCGACATGTTGTGATCTTTCCAAAGGTAAATCAAGGACATTTCCCCATTTGCTTTATGACTCATCTCTGGACTATCACACCAGCGCAATAATTGCAGCAGGACTGGAAGGAATGTCACGCTCATATCGACAAAGAAACAGACAATCTTCAATGTCGAACATTGCTGTGACCATGGCTCCTGGGAGCAGAAAGCTGCTTGGAATGTCTTGTTCTCTGCCATTACCTTACAACCATATTACACATGAGTGTTTTGCAGACTTTTTGTGCGAGTATGCTGATGAAAATTTTTACCATTCCCTCACACCTGGCACTGATTTCAGTGGGATGTTGTCACAGCAGGTTGTCAAAACATTTTCACAGAACATTTCACTGAATGGCATGACTCCTTTGGAGTTTGAGTCTCCGAAACATTTGTCAGAGCAATCTGCATTACACCAATGTACCAACCCGAAGGAAATGATTAAAATGTACATGAAAGAAAGATTTCGAAACCAACACTGTGATGTTACCATTTTAGAGCAACCTGTTAAAACAGCAATTCCTTTTCCGCAAATATTTTCAAAATCGGTCCAGTTTGATGGAAGTGTAACCAACCTTTCGAAGCAGACCACATATTCAGACCAGTACACTGAATACTTGCTGAGTGGAAAACTATCACCAACTTCTTGCAAGAATCTGCAGAACGGTCATGGTGCAATTGTATCACAAAGCCAGACCTCAGTGTCAAACATTCCAGTACTAACAGTGCTGGAAAGTACAACAGCCCTCTCTAAACTTCTGAAAACCAGTTATGAGCAAGGCTTGTTACTAAGAAAGTGGCATTCCAGATGTGGTAACAATGATGCTGAATCAGATTTAACGGAGGCAATTGAAAAATTTCGCACCCTGGAAAGAGATTACCGTGGTGTTACAGTGTTTGACGATGACAGTGATGATGATAGCGATTAAAATAGGTGCTGTTGCAAAAATCCAAGAACATTTCTGTAAATTTTGTAATAGAATGTGTTTGCTGTGTCACTGTGTATTTCTATCTGTTGTGAATTTTTTTTTGTAATTACAGTATCCTGAACAGTTCATTTCTATCAAAAATACCCATTGTGTACACAATAAGGTTGTTGATGTTTATTACACAAAAGATAAGCCAAGCGCAGGAGAATGCGCAAGTCAAATAAAGAAGTAAAAAAAACACAAAATATGATATAAATAGAATTCAAGGATGAAACACTTTTTTCTAGATGTTTTGAACGAGTGCAAGACGTTTGATTTAAACTTTTTCATGTCATTATGGTTATAAGAGCATCAATAAATTTACTTCTATCCTCGTTTTTCATTGTGATAACTGCAGAATCGAAAAAGTCATGCGAGGTTCGAGATTTGGTTCTTTCTGCTGCATGGATAAATGCATTTCCAAACAAACTGAAAAGCAATAACAATGATCAGTTAAAACACCAGAATAAAGTTAATTTTGAAACTATTGCACACAACAATTATGAAGTACCATACGAATGTTAAACACAATAACGAGATCTTAATGGGTTGTAAAAGTTGCCAAAAATAATATGTCATAAAATTATAATGATCAGGTAACCCAGTTTTCAGTTAACTATCTTCAGAAATGCAGTAAAACTCCATATCTCCAACACTACTACTTATAAATTTGCAATAAAAAACTAACTTCTTTCTTGAGTCATCTGCAAGAGGTGGGATTCCGGCAATGATTGAAATGCCCTCTTCCACATCACATGGTGCACATATCACCAGCGGTAAGTGCATGGCCTTCTCACGCTTTGACTAGTTTACATAAATTATTCATCAATATTTTGAGTTTAAAATGTATTGCAAAGTATTAAACTAATCAGGATCTTGGAACTAAGGTACACTAGCAGACTATCCATCCTGTATCGTATCGCAAGTTATATTTCTGTGTGAGGTTGAAAAAGAGTGTTTTAACAACAACTAAGCTGTTTGTACATTCAGAAACGTTCAGTGTTTTAACCTCACACAGATATGTAATTTGAGTTTGATTAAGAAAACCAAACATGTTCATTTCATATTTTACCTTTCCCAGAGACCTGACGTAAGATTGCAGTAAATAGTGGGAAAATAGATTGAGGTGTGTTGGATGCGAAAAGTACTTGTAGTCTGGACTTCCCTTAAGAAACAGAAAGGTTCAGTTTGAGCACTTCCATTTGATTACCAGTGCAACTACCTCCTTAATGCTGGTGTAAAGGAATGGGCCGTAACTCAATACTTGTCCAACATCTATAAATGTTCCCACATTGTTTCTGATTGCTTGCAATTGAAGTTTTGCCAACTCCAGACCCTCCTTCATCTTCGGTGCTGATATCCTAATGAAAACAATTAAATTTAATCATACCATAACCAGCTGCAAACAAACTGGAAGCCAATGGCATGAAAAATACTGTCTTAAGATTAATTTTTGCTTATAAAAGGAACATGTATCCTGAATCATGGTTTAAAATAAAGATTCTGAAATAAGACAACAGTCTGTTGCACCATTATGACATTGTTGAGGGCATTTGCATTATTACAATATTTCAAATATCCCTGCAGTCACAGTTAATTTTTTATTTTTATGGACAGAAGACAAAACCAACCTTGACAAACCCTCCAGAGCATCAACAAAGTTTGACTTGTCTCCAATTGCTTCATTTAATTTCTGATGATTAGTAAAATAAATTGTTTGCAAAGCGAAGATAAAACAGGCAATAAAGTCAATTTAACTTACTATGTTTTCAAGCAGAGCATTTATGGCATAAACTGCATCGCTCGCACAAATCTTGAAAAAAAATATGACTTGTTTAAAGTGTGTTGGACATGCGAACAGCCCAGCTTAGTATTCATCACAAGCGTGCTTTATAGTTTACCTTGTGATTAAATCCAAATTGGGCAGAAAAAGATTGAAATTTTAGATTTTTAAGTCCAAACTTCAGTGCTGATTCTTCCACCAGAGTTTGAAGGTTATCACGCATTTTTGTGTCCATAAATTCATATCTAAAAAAAAAAATATTTTCTTATACAATCAACAAATCCAGATATTTTTCTGCAATGTATGACAAAGATGTTACTTTTGCTTGCACTGTGTAAGGGGAATTCCCATTTCTGCAAGGAATTGGTGCAGTTTTTTCATTCCAATGTTGGTCCACACTCTAAACGCTGACACAGTGGAGATGGAATGGCAGAGACTCTCAAACAATGACCAATGGCGGTAAAGTGCTAGATCCAAACTAGAAAAACATTGATAATGTCCTGATTTTTTGAGAAAAGTCATTAGTGCATTTTTGTTGGTTTGCAGAGTTTATCAAGAAAATAGAAGGATAACATCCCATGGAGGGGCTTGAATTGTTAATTGATTTATCAAAGTTTTCTTTTAAAGCCAACTTACTCGTGCTCAAAACTAATTCTCATGCAATCGATGGACTTTGAATTCTCCTCATCCTCATTGGTGTGATTTAGTCGTGACATGTGACCTTGTAGCTCAAGAACACCAGTTACATACCTGAAATAACCAAATTAAGAATGAAAGGGTTTAAGACAAAACATTTTTGAACACATTCACAAATTGATTAGACACAAAAAGTAATCTATCTACATCAGAGTTTGCAACCTTTTTAACATGCAAAGAGCGATGTATGCCCTTTGACCACTAAATGCCCAGGTAAGTGCAAGTGTACTGAAAGTGGTTAACAAGATTATTTTCTTTTTGGAAATAGCTTGCTGTCTCACAGAGCCAGAACAGAGGCTTAAAGAGCCTTTTGTACAATGTTTAAAAATTGCTAAACAGGTGGTATAACAGCAATGAAACGACTTTTAACAGTGACTGACCTATCTCTCCCAATCCGCTTGTTTTGAAACTGGTCGGTTACTCCGGCAATGGCCCACCACAAAAGTTCATTGTTGTCTTTTGACATTCTCCAAGCAAGGTCATATACTATCATTGATGCCTGTCATGTATATACATATAATCAGAGGCGTCGATTTAGGGGTGACTGGAGTGACATGTCACCCTTCACAAACAAACGCATGTATTTATTATCACCTTCACAATCATGACAAACACAAGTGTCTCGTGCATAGGCGCCTAGTCCGGGGGGGCAGGGGGGCGGTGCCCCCCCAGGTTTTTCCCCAAAAAAACAGTGGCTATTACGCGCCTCTATCCGCACCTTGTAACTCGTCGCATTTGTAACGTTCGAAGAAAAAAGACCTAAAAACAATGTGTTTCTTGCGCGACGCACACAAAATATGTTGACCTATAGTTTCGCTTGCGTAGCTGACATCGGTTGTTGAACGTCAGTCTGGCAGTATGATATGCCAACAAGTACAGGTACTTATTGGTTGTGTCGTAGACCGATCTCGTGCGTTTATTGTTAACACCGCCCTTTTGGCTAATACGCCTCATGCATTGTAATTCAAACACAGTTTTTTGATCATTGATGACGTCATAGTAACAAATTATGACGTCATAACATAGCCGCCCCCCCTGGAAAAATGAAAACTAGGCGCCTATGGTCTCGTGGATTGTCATGAAGCTCAGCAATTGTTGTAACATAATGGTAAGAATTGACATTGTTGGGTAATGGATTTTTTTGTTACTTCATAATTAGTAAATTTGCAATAGACCAAGTGAAACAAAAAAGTCCCGCTTTCGGTAAGGGGGTACGTTATCGAAGTGTTTAATGCTATAACAACATGGTTCGGTATAAGAAGAAACTGACACGAAACAGAATTTGCGTCGTTTCCTATGTTTAGGGTGACACGACTGACAGAATGTTTTTTGCGTGTTTTTAAAACCTGGAAAAGTCACCCTTAATATTTCACAAAACCTTGAAATGTCGACGCCTATGCATATAATACATAACACAAGTTGTTTAAAGTGAATATAATAAACGAACCAATGATGGGCTTGCAAGTATTATTTATAAGTAATATATATAACATGGTTTAGAATCTCCATAAAAACAAAAACTTACACTATTGCCATAATATGAAAACTCCTCATAATCGAATATTATTTCCTTCCTTCGTTCCTCCCATTCTCGCCTTTCCTTCTTTCTCATCAACGATGACTAAAGCAAAAAAACTCAGTGCTGTATTTTATGTTTTCGAATAAAAAAACAATGTGACCATGTCTTCAAGAGAATTTAAATGATCACCTCATTGAATCTTCTTCGTTTGGAACTTTGCTCATCTTCATCTTCAACATCACTCCCTTCATCAGACTGTGCAAATAAAAAGATTATTTAAATTAATGTTATAATACAAATGTTGGTTGATTGCGTTTACATCATATTCTCTGTAGATAACATCATAGTCGGGGATGGTTTCAATTTCCTGTTGGTCATGTTTCAGAATAAGGTAGACTTGTCGCTCACAATAAAAATTTACAAGGTCAATAGGTCGATGACTGAAAAACACAGGTTTGTACAATTAAGCACATGGTATATATTTGCTTTTATTTAAAAAACCAAAAAATTATGTTTAACTTAAAAAAAAATTGACTGTAAAAAATTAATACAGTGACTGACAAAAACGACCGGTCAGACAAAAAACAATAAGGTGTATTGAAGAAAAAGTGCTGTGTGGTATCTTATACCCTTAACAGACAAAAAAGTGACCCATAGATCTAAGGTATATCCATAGGTTAGAATAAAATACAATAAAAAGTTGAAAACAATAAAAAAAAAAACCTGTCGATGACGTAGAAAGTTATGTCATCCGGTGGATCGAGGGTATTCAGCAAATCAATGTTTGCTCCACAGTTCAGTAAAATGATATGCTTGTTTTGTTCTTTGTGTTCTTCAAACTCCCTCTGCAGAAATGACACAAATAAATTCAATGTAACCTTAAATTTTCATACGACAAGGGCACATTGGAAAGAATTTCTGCAATTTTATCGCCAATTCACTAAAACAATTAGCTAATGCATCACCATGAGAAAATTGCCAGTTTGTCCAACTTTATGATCTGGTGATAAGGTAGCAGATTGGAAAGTTTGTTTTATGTGTGGAAGATTTTTTTCGGCGATCATTATTTGCGCAGACGATATAAACAGAAAAAAGATTTTCATACCACCAGATCACTTTTGTTTGATACAGGTACAAGGGTGTATTGAACATTGTCACATCGAAACAACGCCTGCAAAATTTTGCATGCACACAAGGCATCAACATCCAGTGCAACCATCACAAGCACCCTCTGAAATTAAGGGAACACGCGCATTATTTATCAAACGGGAACAAAGATAAAATATTGACATACCACATACCTGATTAACTATTTTATGAAAGAAATCTTTTACTGGATCGGTTAGCAGCATGTCGATTATTGCTAATATGCCAACCAATACATCAATCATAAAACGATAAATACACAATGTTTCTTTTTGTTACAGTAACGACACAGTTTCAATCAAGCACAATATAGCGTGTCAGTAATATATTTCTCGACTTTTGTTACAATTGCAAACAAAAGTAACTCGGAAAACTTGAAACTTTGCCGCCAATTACTAATATCCAAAATGCACAGCTTATTTGCACGATTTAGTTCATTTTAATAATAACCGAATTGTTACGAAAATTGTATTATACCCCATGAATAACTTTTATAACTGTTGAAATGTCACGAAAATTGTAATATGTCGCTTCTCTAATTTTTTAATGGAAAACAACCGATTATTTAAGTCATTTATTGGACGAAAATACATGAGTGGTTTAATTTGTTACTTTAGTTCGGCATTGAACAGATGGACCGAATTGCAAACCCACAATAATGTGCATTAGTCTGCGCCTGATCAGTTAGTCAGCAACCTCAGCCACCTAGCTGCTTTCACTTCATAACAAGTGAGCGAGCAAAAAATTTATTTCCATCAGTAGTAAGTGCATTATAGGGTGAATTTGCAAAAACAGCAAACGAAAACTCAAGAGCTGCATGCCAATACAGAACGAATAAGAAAAACGATTAAGACAAAAGAGTCAAAAGTTAGGAACTGGTAGATTGCGGCTTGTTATTATTTGAAAGTTTTTTCAAATTTTTTGGACATGTTTCGATTTTATTTTTTATTTCTTCGTCTCTTATAGCTTCTGTTTGACGGTATGCTCTCTCTGCTCTCCTGTAATATTTGGCGGATTCTCCCAAAAGATTTGTTTTATGATAAAGAACTCCTATATCAAAGAGCAAGTCGCCATAAACTTTACTCTTTTCGGCATCTTTGCCAAAGCAATTATCAAGCAGCTTTATTGCCATCTGTATTGTGGCCTCTTGTTTTGAATTATCGCCGACCAACCCATGGACTCGTTCAATGCAATACAACCATGACACTTCGCAAATCGTTTGGATTTTCTTGTCAACTTTTTTGAGCTTATTAATATGAACTCGCATGACCTCCATCACCGCGACCACATAAAACTTTACAAAATATCGATGTTCAGAACTGACCGGCGACAAAAATATGTTTTGAGCTGTCTCTTTAAACCCCCACGCGCAATCTTCCAAACCTTTTCCTGCTGTTTCGGAGTCATTGCAAACCAAAAAGCGGCCACATGCGAGTCTATATAAAAGGATTGCTTATGCATATTTGTTCTCCGAGCACTTTTCTTTCGCTTTAGTTATGAGTTCCTAGTTTGTCCTGTGTCGAACCTTTGATTTTCTTGGTAATATTCTGCCTGGTGTTGTCTGCCTTGACAAATTCTGCGCGCCAGAACATTTCAAAAGCGCTCCAGCTCGTCTCGCGTTTCACCAGAGGGATGTTATCCGAATTCTGGTTGCTTTGTACGACGAGGCAGAAGCAGACTTAACAATCAAAGAGCTCAGTTTGCGCTCACGCTATCGTGGCACTGTTAAATATCTCTGAGACAATCTGACGATGATACCAAAGGGTGTCCACGAACAAAATCATGTGTCTACAAAAATAAAGGGAAATTCCCTTAAAAAATACGACACTCTTCTATAGTGAAAAGAATATCTGGTTCACAGATTTCGATAGAGAAATACATAAACTTGCTTATAAATAACGACAATGCATTTTGTAAGGGATTAGTTAGGGGTCGCCTAATAGAACATGTTTGTTTTGTAAAGTAGGTTTATTTACATATCGACGGGAAATGTACTTGCAAAAAAAAAAAATTTACAACACAACAAACATATCAAAATGGCAATTTGACAGAGCTCTAAGCAAACACGGGGGGAGGCGAATAAAAATGCTTGATAGAAAATAATCAAATAGTTATAGACTGATCATGTTCCAAACTATTTCCAAATTCGTGAGGCATTTTTGGATTTTGTGTTCTCTTTCTTCATCGTCTATGATTTTCGTTTGGCGATACGCTCTCTGCGCTCTTGTATAATATTCGGCGCTCTTTTCCAGTCGGGATGTGTTATGAAAAAGAACTCCTATGTTAAACAATAGTTCGGCATACACTTTGCTATCTTCGGCGTTTTCACCAAACACGTCGTCAAAAATCTTTAAAGCACTCATTATTGTGGCTTCTTGCTTTAACCAATCACCGACCAAGTCGTGAACTCGTTCTATGTAATGTAAACATAACACTTCACATACAGTCTTAAGTTTGTCCCCCAGGTTTTTAGTATTCCTGATTTGAATGCGCATATTCTGCATCTGACTGATCACATAGAACTTTACGAAACACTTTTGCTCCCAATTGACTGCTGGTGCGGAGAAAATATTTTGAGCTGTTGCTTTAAACCCCCACACGCAGTCTTCCAAACCCTTAGCTACAATTTCGGGATCATTACAAACCAAATAGCGATCACATGCGAGCCTGTAAAATACGATAGTTTCTGCATATTTTTCCTCTAGCCTTTTTTCTTCGGCCTTTACTTTCAGGTACTTTCCTAGTTCCTGAGCTGGGCCTTTCATTTTCGTAGAAATATTCCGTCTGGTGGTGTCTGACTTCATGTATTTTCCGTTCTCAATAAGTTTGACATACTCTTCAATAAGAGGACCCAGACCGTGGAGGAGCGATTCTGCAAGAAAAAAATAGCATTGAGAAAACATGTAGCCTATAGTATTAACTGGTCAACACTTCTCAAAGGAAATATCGCAAATTTCAAAGATTGTTTTTAAATGCAATTTAAACTTCACGGAATCCAAAACAAATTCAGTAAAATATAGTGTTGTGGTAGCCTACCCATATCCTTAAGAGTAGATGACTCTGAATTAATCTGCTTATTGTGTTCAGTTTCTGATGTAGACGGTACGTTATCTGCTGCTGCATCTGTAGAACAAACATATGTCGTTTCAATTTTTAACAATGATCCCGAAAAATATTAGCAACGTAATAAATAATGCCAAACCTTCCGAGTCAGTCGTCGAGTCCAAAAAAACCACGGAATTGGTAATATTTGTATCGATGTAAATGTGAGTTGTAGGAGGGGGGCGAGGCACTGTGATGCATTTTTTTCATTTGGTTATAACCAGTGGAGTAAATTTTTAGCAATACAAAATAAATTGAATCTAAAATGTGACAAAAATTCAATATCAACTTACTTAAATTGTGCCCTCCCACAAAAAGATGCTTTTTTATATTGGGCTCCTCTGAAGTCGTGCAACGGAGGTCGAGTTTCAGCATCTTAATACCAACCTTCCAGTTTCCATCACGTGACAAGTGGAATTGCGTCAGGTCTTTGGAGTTTACCCATGCTCCTTCCATAATAACAGTTTGTGGTTCCACATTCACTCCATCGCCAGTTATAGTCAGTTCGAGGTGTGGATGCCACGCGCTAATATATGACATATATTTACCGTAACCACAAAAAAGTAACTATTTTAGATTCGGAATATGTGCATTTTGACTCGTTTGATTTCTATTTTCCAAAATTTAAAGTGTAGTTGTTTCCTATATTCACAGTCCAGACGAACCTCAGTAAAAACGTTGCATCAAAGACGGTGCTGAGTTCCGGATATGATCCCGCATCATCTATGCAGTCACAGATATACACAGATGCTACAATCTCATGTACAATTTCTTCCTGGTAGGTTGGTACTGCAAAGATTATTGCCTTTTCTTTCAGGAACCCCATGTACTTTCGCGTGTTGGTAAATATAACATCAAAACTAAATGCAACAAATGTATTAAATTCGCAGGAAAAATACAATATAATAGCCGGATGCAATTAACGTACAAAGAAAAGTGGTTCGTTTTGAAAGAGAACGACCGTGTGGTTTTATCCATTTTCAGGTTAGTTAAAGAGTGCCAGTCCTCTTTCTCCGATTTTACCCGCACCTGAAAAAGTGGAACATTTTTAATCATGTTCAGTTGTAGCTTTTTTCAACTTACGACAACATCTACTGGGATGTCGCTGGTATTTCGAAAGCACGTCGGAATTGTGATTTCTATTGGTTGATTGAATTGCATGCCTTCTGGCTCACATTTTAAGATTGGTGTTATTCTGCCATCGGTTGAGGTTGACTGTAAAACAAAATCAGATGTAAAATAGCCTTAGCAGCCTGTCTGGGGGAAATGTACAAAAGTCAAATAAAACTTATTGAGGTATCTGTTTTGTTTAAAGAACGAAATAATGAATAAAACGATGAGTGTACCTTAGAAGAATCAGGGTAAAATGCCGTGATAGATATGGTAACATCCTCAGCACAAGCACAAGGTGGAAAAATAACAACACATCTGCCAGCTGTTGCCTTGGCTCCATCTTTTCCGACTTTTTGAGAGGTTAGAAGGCATTTCCAGGGTTTCATGTCTAATTCCCCACTAATTGCCTCGACGAGTTTCACCTGTGAGGAACAAACAGAAAGAAGCGTAGTCATTCATTGCTTTTAGAAACCTAAACTGGTAAAATTGTGCATATAATAAGTTCAGAATAGGCGGATGACACGACAATCAGCAGATTGAACTGTAAGATGTTAGGGTTGCTAAAAATGATTGAAATGTGTTTGATAGAAAATACTACTTTTAGTCTTTTTAATATGTAGAAACAAGATTAAATGCAATTTGGTTTAGTCTCGTTTTGTACGTGAAGTTAATATTTGAGGAATTTTAAGGAAAAAGTCACAGTTATAGTAAAACATTAACGAACCTTTTGTTCAGTAATTACGTTTTGCTTTGAGGGGACGTCAGATTTGGGAATGTCCGTTGTTGTTGTCTAACAAAATACATGACAACTCTATTTAGTAAAACCTATTGTATGACTTCTTACGTGCTTACGTGTTGTTCGAAACGTTCTTTGTTGTTGGTAGGTCGCTCTAAAGACAATTAAGTTCTTTTATAAATGCAAATCCTGAGAACCAACAGTGTACACAAACTGTCATATTTTTTCGTTTCAAGCAAAACATTACTAAACGTTGCATATATTTTACTGATTCACATCGTCAACTTACCAACAACCATCGCGTCGACGTCAAACTTTTTTTTCAGTTTGGCAAGGCTTTCTTTTTTAAGCGCAAGCATATCTTTTTGAAGTGCAATGTATTCCTCTTCAAGTGCCGGCATTTCTTCACGAAGTGCAAGAGTTTCCTTTTCCTCACCATGCTCATCAATGGTAATAACACTATCTGGAGCTTTAACAAATGAAACACAAAGCGTTTTAGTTAAACTTCAGCGCAAACTAATGTGTTTCAATCTTTAGAAGACACATCATTTCACACCCAAAATATTTTTTCTCCGGTCCCGTATTTGCTTTAAAACTTTAAAAAGTCGTCAGTAGCTTTATGATTGTACAGTTTGTTGAAAAGAGCTGCAATACGTCCAGGCTACCTTTTGATCGCAATGTCAGTACATTACTTCTGTGACGTTTATGGTGCCTAATACGCAAGGTGTATATCGTCTAAAACCTATCGTCTAAAAAGCACCTTGCTGTTTTCGGTTGCTTTTGTCCGTCGTCTCTTCTGTTGCAATTAGGCTTTCAGCTTTAGGTTTCTCCGGAGTTAAATTGGCACCATCTAAATTAAAAAAAGGAAAATAATATGTAAAAACAATCTGAGCCAACTGCAGTTCAAAAATTACGTTGCATGGTGCCAAAAAGGTATATGTGGGTATAAAGACTGCAAATCGACAAACGGTTTTTAATTTTTTTAAAATAGAGACAGGTGTCCGGTTCGCTCAAATCATATTGAAATGTCGTCACACCAGATCTTTGCTTTATTGCCGCGGACAGTTTCTTTTTACTCGCGAGTGCGGTTATATACGAGCAAACACGTACTGAATGTCAAACAAAGCAACAGTTATATAAAGGTTTTGATCCCACTGACGCAAGGCTATTGTCAAAGCTTGTTAAAAGGTTACCACCCTGTTTCATGTTCAGTATATGTTTTACAAATATTTGCAACCTATGCGCCGTTTTGTTTAGTATTGCCGCGTTCTAGTGTCGGATTGCCAGTAACAAAAGTATTTTGAAACGGGAAAAGGAGTCGTTGAAGGGACTCATCAGCGACATTTAACTTTGCTTCAAAAGGACACCTTCTTATTACGTGGGCATTGCCCCCTCTGGTAGTTGTTGACTAAAGCGATTTTTTACAACTTACCGGCGATATTTTCCAGTTTTAATTCATCATTTGATTTTTTTATGATGTTATCACCCATCACGCTCTCAGGGAAAGGTTTAACACCACCATCATGCCTGCTTCTGGATGGTTCAACAGCTAAATTACAATATAGTTATCACATATCAGATCGATAAGCACTTCTCAAAGCATGCAACACTTAAATGCACTTTTGGTTAATATGTTTGCTCTCTATATCACACTATGGTTTGAGCGAAATGCCATTGTTTGCAAAACTGGTTTTACCACTAAACGTTGAGGGTCACAAATGTAAATACAGATTCAGCACGCGTGGTCATACCTGAACTCACAATCCAGGTAGTTTGTGGTAGTTTGACCGGGTATTCGTCACTTTTACACGAGGTTGGATCTTCATTAATGGAAGTTGAAGAGGTTGCAACTGAAACAAAGCCAATTGACAAATTTATTTAAATACGAAAACACGAAAGCACGGAAGCTCCATCTTTTACACAAACCTAATTACAGGGAATGAAGTCATACCTTTTTCATTTTCTTCATTCAAGTTTTCAGACATGGAACTGGTGGTGGTGAAATTTCCTGTGTCATCACCACTTGCTATTGCTCTCCCTTCTACGTATAAATGACAAAAAAAGCTTATACTTTCTGAAAACAGATTTTTGTAACTCACTTTCTGCATTACGCACACTCATTCCTGTTGAGGAATTGTCAGTGTCATCTTTGAAGTCTAAAATGAACGTATTTAGCTCGCATTACATGCTTCAAAAAGTCGTCAGTAGCTTTATGATTGTACAGTTTGTTGAAAAGAGCTGCAATACGTCCAGGCTACCTTTTGATCGCAATGTCAGTACATTACTTCTGTGACGTTTATGGTGCCTAATACGCAAGGTGAATGTCGTCTAAAACGTATCGTCTAAAAAGCACCTTGCTGTTTTCGGTTGCTTTTGTCCGTCGTCTCTTCTGCTGCAATTGGGCTTTCAGCTTTAGGTTTCTCCGGAGTTAAATTGGCACCATCTAAATTAAAAAAAGGAAAATAACTTGTATGTGATAACAATCTGAGCCAACTGCAGTTCAAAAATTACGTTGCATGGTGCCAAAAAGCCAAGGTATATGTGGGTATAAAGACTGCAAATCGACAAACGGTTTTTAATTTTTTTAAAATAGAGACAGGTGTCCGGTTCGCTCAAATCATATTGAAATGTCGTCACACCAGATCTTTTATGCTTAGATCACGTTTTATAAATCTTTGCAACGAGTGCGGCCCACGCAGGGTTTCGTTGAATCTCTTGTTTCATTGCCGCGTTCCAGTGTCAGGTTGCTTGTTGATAAAGTTTTTGTACAATCAAAGCGTATTGAATGTCAAAAAGCGAAATCAAAGACATATATGAATGCTTACTGTATGCTACACAACGTATGCTATTTTAGATCAAATCAAATTTAACAAATGAAACACCTTGAAACTTTCGGTTAATTTTTTAATCGTTCTCAGTGCACTTGTTTTCGCTCAACAAGGTGTCATCACAGCAACAGCGGCACTAAAGTTTAAAACGCTATATTTTATTGCACATTGTAATGATCTCAACAATACATGGTTCAAAAACCATTGGTGTGTTGTCAATAATCACTGAAACTATTGCATGTATTTGTTTAGCTAATATACCTATTCTATAAAATTTTGCGAAAGCTCAAAGGATTAGAGCTTGCCTAATAGTTAATGCGGCACTTGGCATATGGCTTATCGTAGAGGTCATGGTTTGGAACACATTTGCAACTTGTCACCTTGCGAGCAGTTTAGTTGTTTCTCTTTTGCTTTATTGCGCGGACAGTTTCTTGTTACTCGGGAGTGCGGTTATATACGAGCAAACACGTACTGAATGTCAAACAAAGCAACAGTTATATAAAGGTTTTGATCCCACTGACGCAAAGCCATTGTCAAAGCTTGTTAAAAGGTTACCACCCTGTTTCATGTTTAGTATATGTTTTACAAACATTTGCAACCTATGCGCCGTTTTGTTTAGTATTGCCGCGTTCCAGTGTCAGATTGCTAGTAACAAAAGTATTTTGAAACGGAAAAAGGAGTCGCTGAAGGGACTCATCAGCGACATTTAACTTTGCTTCAAGGACACCTTCTTATTACGTGGGCATTGGCCCCTCTGGTAGTTGTTGGCTAAAGCGATTTTTTACAACTTACCGGCGATATTTTCCAGTTTTAATTCATCATTTGATTTTCTTATGATGTTATCACCCATCACGCTCTCAGGGAAAGGTTTAACACCACCATCATGCCTGCTTCTGGATGGTTCAACAGCTAAATTACAATATAGTTATCACATATCAGATCGATAAGCACTTCTCAAAGCATGCAACACTTAAATGCACTTTTGTTTAATATGTTTGCTCTCTATATCACACTATGGTTTGAGCGAAATGCCATTGTTTGCAAAACTGGTTTTACCACTAAACGTTGAGGGTCACAAATGTAAATACACATTCAGCACGCGTGGTCATACCTGAACTCACAATCCAGGTAGTTTGTGGTAGTTTGGCCGGGTATTCGTCATTTTTACACGAGGTTGGATCTTCATTAATGGAAGTTGAAGAGGTTGCAACTGAAACAAAGCCAATTGACAAATTTATTTAAATACGAAAACACGAAAGCACGGAAGCTCCAACTTTTACACAAACCGAATTACAGTGAATGAAGTCATACCTTTTTCATTTTCTTCATTCAAGTTTTCAGACATGGAACTGGTGGTGGTGAAATTTCCTGTGTCGTCACCGCTTGGTATTGCTCTCCCTTCTACGTATAAAAAACAAAAAAAAGCTTAAACTTTCTGAAAACAGATTTTTGTAACTCACTTTCTGCAATACGCACACTCGTTCCTGTTGAGGAATTGTCAGTGTCATCTTTGAATTCTAAAATGCATGTATTTAGCTCGCATTATATGCTTTAAATTTAAATCTAATCACCATTACCATCGAACTTTTTTCTTCTAATGTTAAACTGGTAGATTGGAACTGGAAAGTTTCGTTTTTCTCTTGATCGAATAAAGATTTTTTTTTCTTCCATGTGAGATGTGGCTTTTGCTGCTTGGAACATAATAACCGACGTACTTTGCTGTTTAAGAAGCAACTGCAGTTGTTCTACGACGTACTGCATCGTGGGGCGTCTAGACGGTTCTTGATTCCAGCATTGATACATCAACTTTTCAAGGACATCTACTAATGCTCTTTCATTTTTGCTCAGAGACTGTTTCATTTTTTGTATTGCTGCACATTCGGGTCTACGACCTTCCATGATGCAAAATCTCAATGATTCGTCGCTTTGGGGCGAATAGGGCAATTGACGTGTGAGAAACATGTGAATGAGGAGAGCAAAGGCATAAATATCGAGCTCTTTGGTCAGATTCATTTCGGGATTTTTTAATCTTTCTGGGGCTGTGTAATAGGGCGTATATTGAGGTTTTCCGAGTGTCCCGGTTAACAAGCAATCCTGGTTAGTTGAACCGGTTATATATGCAAGCATCGCACTGCCAAAGTCGCCCAATTTACAAATGATATACTTGGACACAAAGATGTTTGCTGGTTTTATGTCTCCGTGAATTAAACTCTTGATCATCAAATTGTGGCAAAAAGCAATAGCTTTGGCAATGTTTAGCAACATTCTGACCCGCAGATCAACACCCAACTCAATTGAAGTATCTAACAAGAGGTTGTGTAGATTTCCACCTTTGCAAAATTTCATCACGATTCCAATTGTAAATGACCATTGGACCCAACCATGTACACGCACTATATATTTATGTTTGGCTTTTTCCAGGTGATTCATTTCACTTCTCATACTTTAAAAAGTTTAAAAAAAAGTTTTTTATTAATCTCTACTTATAGTGATAAACTTACGTTCTTAGTATCTTTTGCTTCTCATTAGCGTCACCATAGGAAAAGATTTTGACAGCCACATCCTGTTTTAATTTCTTGTGGTAACCAAACAATACATCGCCGTAACCGCCACGGCCTGCTTCATAACAATTCGGGTCGCATTCAATATCATCGGCGTCAAACTCGACAAACTGGGAAACAACTTAGTTAAAATGAGCTTAACAAAATAATCGAAAAATCAAACCTCTCCCATCCCCTTTTCTCTGAAATGCTGCATTTTTCCTTTCGGGTCCAACTGTTAAACCGGTGGATGGTTGTGTTCTTCAGTGAAACGGCATAACTTAGCGCCAACTAATGCAAAGCTACTGATACTTCGCTCAAATCGGCAACTTCACTTTTTGCAAAAGCTGACAAGCTAATTCTGCATCTCTGGTACAACACTGGGGTTGCTCTTATACATATAGGGTTGTTACATGAGCCGAACAACCCCTGATGGTGATTGTTTACTCTGAACTGAGCTGAAACCTGACCCTCCATAGGGGGCACGAAAGATGTAGAATCCGAGTATGACAAAGTTACATGGCAAAGGTCGGAAATAAGGGCAAAATGTACAATGACAACAGACTAGGGCAACAACAAGCTTTTGCAAAAACTCGTCGAGCGGCTGCAAGACGACCAACGCCTTTCCGACCATCCATACATGGTTAAAGAATATGTTAAATGCGCGAAGCAACTTTGAAAGATGTTTCACATAACATGCATTATGATCAATATCCTCATTCCAATTTAATTGTGCCCACGCTTCATTATAACCAAGAACGTTTTTACATCAGTAGGCATTGTATTACTGGACATTGACAACCGCGATAAGTGATTGACACAGCAATAGATAGCAAGATCAAATCCATTATTCTTAAATTAGTGCGTCGTGACTTTGCTTGTCATAGGTCGCCACAAGAATATTTCCATATTTGCAGATGCCAACGCTCCAACGCTATACTACTGATAGTTTAATTATCTGTCCTTCTGGCACAATTAAACATAACTTTCATTGACTGACATTTCACCAGCTATACTGATAACCTACATGATTACTCTGTATCGGCATTGCTTCAGTAGCTTTTCATACGACTTCCAAGACGAGGCATAAGCTGGAGCGGCGTGTATTTGAAAGCACGTGTTAGTTCGTCGCAATCTCAAGCTTTAGCCGGGGCGCACGAATGCAGCAACTGCCGTTGTGTTACCGGTAAGAAATGAAGCAAATATAAGACAAAAAGTAATCTCCTGTCGATCATTTACAGCGCCAGGCGATCTGCTCGTACCGTTACGATTTCAACCGAATATGAATCCACAACAAGTCGTTATACCGATCACACACACAAAGGGAATTGCACAGATACGATTGGGGAGCGCCGAAGAACGTGTTCGTTACGGATGCGAAAGACAAAAAAACGATAAAATAAATAGGAAATCTTACAAGGATGGTTAGGATTTTCTATTACGGTTTACGAAAAGGTAAAGGGATTTTATTGCACGAAAATTTGACAAGTGTTTCGCGCGCCGTAGGCGTCCTTGGATGACGTCACGGGCAGTTGATACACGGCGGTTGAAAGGTGGATCGTTCGTGGTACTGCGCGACAGAAGAATTCAAAAGCGCTCCAGCTCGTCTCGCGTTTCGCAGTGACACGCACAAAGCACAATGATTTGCATACGAGCGCGGCGAAAAAAATTTTGTGCAAATTTCCAACGAATGGAAATCGGGAAAGTACCTAAACCGAGCGGGCCTTGTATGTAAGATATGGCGTGCCATCAAAAGTAACGTTTAAAATGAGAGCGTTAAGTGCACGACTATCTGCAGTAATGGCAACAGTATGAACAAAAACAGTAATTGGAATGCGCTAAGTGAGCCGAAGGGAAAGCACTCGCCACCGTTGATGACGTAAGCTAATGCGTCACAGGCTGTTCGGCGTACAGTTTTATTAGGCCCGCGCAACAGCCGGTAGCTTATTTCATTTTTCTGGCCATCTTCAACGATCCGAAGTGACGTCACTCTAAGATGACGTCATCAGTTTCGCGGCAGGTCACCCATTGTGAATTTCCAGTGTTGAGTTTCGCCGTGATTGCAGCGGGAAAGGGTGAGACCGACCTTCGAACTCGAGTGACTGTCGATGCAAAAGCTGGAGGCATCGAGACGCAGTTGGTTGTTTCCGTGCAAGAAGCGCTGTACAAAGTATCCGCAAAATAGTAAAATTAATATCAGAAGAAATTAATCAACAGAAAGTACACGGAATGCGAAAAGTAGGGGTGTTAATGTCGATTAAATGTTTTGTCAAGACCAATATCTTACCTGCAGCGGATCGTTGACGTCACACTGACGCAACCTTATCACACTTCCTTCGCGAATTCCGTCGCTGGCCATGAGGCACAGCTCTTGATGACGTAGTTGTTTATCCTTGGTCAAAGAGAACTCCTGCAAATTTACCAAGATTCGTTTCAGTGGCAAGTTTTGTATAACTTGCATCGTTCAAAACTGCATTTCAATCAGGACGTCATAGTTCATTTTAGATAAAAATCTTATGCAAAAAAGCACAACCGAACATTCCACCTCTAACGACCAACTCGCATGAATGCCTGGGCGAAAAACAAAGCGAAAAAGGTGCAGCCAATTTTACCTGGTTCCCGCCCGCCTCGTGGCACTCGTATACTCCCACTGTGCCGTCGTGGATGTGGCCGAGTGTATCCATGCATGACTCACCGTTCTGCTTGATTGAGCCGAATGCTAGGAGGTCTGAGTCAGGGACTCTGTTTACACAAGCGAGTATTTGCGTTAAGACGTCAAGCTCAAGCGAACGCTGTATCAGCGATCTCAGACGAATGGTGATTAAGCAACTGCATCGGCCTCAATCTCTATAGGTTTCTGTTCATTTTCTTACCATTTTCTCGTTATTTTTATGTTTACGCAATGCCCTTTTGTCTGTATGGGTACAAACTGATTTCGGCGTTTTTTGTTACAATTTCACTTGACTTAGTAACCTTAAGTCGCTTGAAAAACAAGTACAGGTAAAATCGATACATGCCTATAGCGGGATCGACCGACTTCAAAGTCAAGAGATAGGAAAAGTGTAAGAATGGTTTTGAAAAATAAAACTTAGAAAATTATAAATTTGAACCTGAGCTCGGGATACACGTTGGTGAGATACCACTTGAAAGGTTTGCATTTGTTTCTTTCCCGGACTTCGAGACGTTCATCGATGCTACAAACACAAGAACATTCTTTTACACTACAAGTCAATACGATAAAGAAGTCACCATTTAACAAAAGTTGGTGTCTTTTGGCCCTAGCGAGCCAACGGCAAGTTTTATTGCCGTGCAAACAAAAGGGATTATAAGAAAAGCGAGCGATTCATACGAATACACGACGGCGCTGTGTTAAGTACTTGGAGCGTGAAACCGCATCGGTTATAAGCTCCAAACACACGCCTGCGACCTTCCCGATAAAATTGCTCCTGAAAGGGTACAAGGCCACACAGTGAGATTCATGTACGACCAAGAAATTGGATTACGGCAAGACTCTACACTCAGTATCGATCCGGTCTCTAAATTACATCTCTTTGTGGTAAAAAGTGTTAAAGTTGGAAAAAGCGCAAAATGTTTAGATGTTAGCCGAAAATGTTTTTCTTTGTTTCTTGTTTGTGGTCGTAGATATTGCGCCAGAACGTCACGTATTTCTAAACCAAATTTTCGGCGCAATACGACGAGTATGTTTGGAAACCGTGTACATTGGCTGGCGTGGGAAAGTCTCCAAAACGATGTACGGTTTGTCCCACTTCAAACTTAGCCCAACATGCCTAAGACACAACCGCGAAATCGCTATCCGAGTCTCAGGTCTTTAGGCAGCAAATTGCTTTTACACCCAACACACAACACGGGCAGTCTAAACGTTTTACGCTCCGATGCAGCCGCCTTCCCAACAATGACGTGGGGTCGGTTTCATAATGAGAAGCAAGGTCGGCGGTTCTGTAAAAGTTGACGACTATCGCCAATGAGCGCCAACTTGCTCATAACCATAACTCAACCACTCCAAGGTCGACAACCCCCTTAACCTTAGCGGAGAAACTGACGTCACACACTTGTAGGAACATTGAGGGTCGCCGCTTCGGCCTCGGGATAAAGGGATAGATGGGTAGGATCAGGGCACGTTTTACGATGAGTAATGGAACCAAACGAACGCGGATCAAGTTTGTTCGATGGCTGAAATCTCGTAGGAATGCAAGCGTTTTGGGGCTACAAACCGCGAAAATGATTAGGTTTCTGTTCATGTTTTTTTCATTTTCTCTCGCTGTTTTGTGCTGACTGATACAGTTTTTGCTCGACTGGATTAACTTATAATTCACCTAATTACCCCTGCTCATTTTTCAACAAGTGATGATTTGTTAGAAGGCATGTACTGTACATGGAATGCAATGTTTCAGAATGCATTGTATGATAGAACAATGATATACCTAGTAATTATACCATATTTAACATGCTTACTTTCCAAACGGCACCAGTTTTGCGGAAGGAACAGCGGAGTAGTAATATTCCTTGTATTCGTCCATCCATACTTCGGCCGCACGACGTGTGTTCCTGAAAATAAACGATTCAAAGTTATAGCAGCGATCGTTAATGCCACGATGCAATACCGATAGCCTGTCACACCTTTTTCCTTTGATTACACTTAATTACACCCGCGATTTAATTGACAAAATTGACTCAAATCTCAATGATGCATTTTCCCCAAATCAGCAAAGTTTGTTTTTCAAGACTCGAAAACATAATTCTTGCAACCGCAAAACTTCGAGAAACCGCGCGCACACACAACCGATGACGCGTTATTCCACTTTTCGTGCTTGAGGTATTCGATTACAACTTGCACAGTCGGGTTTGGGACGAATCCAAATCCAAACAAGGTCAGGAAGCAAATCGCTGCCTGGTTGGCATTTCACGAAATGCCGCAGGACGTGGCGACTACCTCGAGGTTTTGTGTTGCCCCTGTTCATGGAATATATACGACATATACGTATATCGATAGAGCCAATTCCACTTTATTTGTTGTGCTTATCTTTTATCAGCGTAGTAGTTTTTGGTGCAAAGTACAAACGATTTGATTTTAAGCAAACTGGAGCTAATAATATGAATTTGGTCGTTTGGTCAGCAAAGTCGTCTGATATTCACGCCAGCTGCACTGATGAGACCTTTTAGGTCGAAACAGTGGCCACCTGTCTGCAGCTTACACGATTTGATTTTAATTTGATATCCATACTGCGGTGGAGTGTAACGCAGTTTATATATTGCCTTCCTTCTTACGTTCTCTCGCTTTGTGTAAAGTGTTTCTGGTTTGCGTTAGTTTTACAATACACACTCGTCGTACAATAAAGAGCAGCTCGCTTCAATACGATGTTTTTTACCGCATTCCGAATAACAACTTCAAAAAGAAATGGTCTGAGTACCGTTGTGGTTAAAACAGTTTAAAATTGCAAGTTCAAAGCTCCCTCAAAACTTTGGGTTCAAAGGCACCACTGCTCATGTGCTAATGAGGAAACGGCATCATTTACATACAAAATTCATATATCTCAATCGCAATAAACCCAGTTAAACCGGCGATAACGATGCGGTCAGTTGTACAATGCAAATAACCAATTTGCAACAAGAATAGGACTAAAAATCGTCCCCCATGCGTCATATTAGCGAATAGCACTTCGCGGTGTAACCAATGTTGCCAGCATTTCCTGAATTATACGAAAACAATGCGTTGGGTTTTGAGGTTCATTCCGTTTTTAACCGCGAATTGCTCGATACATTTTTAGCGCCTGCAAGCGTGATTGTTACATGGAATTTTATGCAAAATTACCGGTGGAGAATTATACCTTCTCCAACAAAATGGAGAAAGGTGCAATAAATTTGTATCGCAAATATGAGACAACAAAGCTATTCATAAACTGAAATGCTTTGTATTTTAGGGCCCTCATGTTGTTGAATTGAGATCAAATATCCACCTATGTTTGGATCAAATTCAGACCCAAACGTCTACCCTAGAATATACCTTTAAAACTTTGTCAAGGGTTTTGTTGTTTCTGGCGTGACATGCTTCTTGGTTTCATAAATTGACCTAATCGCCTTATATACCAAAAAAATGAGATCAGACACTGTGTTCTGCGCAAATAAACAGCCAACTTCCATTGTACTGTTTTCCCCGAACAAAAAACGACGCAGCGAACGGCAGAAAATGCACGACAAAAATCCTCTCAAATCACAAAAATAATTTTTTGGAAACACTTTTTATGGTATCTTACTTTGTGAAAACATTCCCACTTCCACCAGGAAATGTGTAGGGATGTTGTTTTCTGAACACGTGACCTACTCGGCTGCAGGGAATGATTTCCAGCCTTCCGCCACATTGCCAAACCCTGAACGATATCTCTGCAACGAATCAACAAATTGCGTGCATTAGTGACGTAATCACCTGACGTCACAAGCGTCTTACCGAGATTCTCGCCACCCCACACGTCCATTGCGGTGTCGTATTTACCGAGCTGGTTAAAGTAGGATTTATCCATGGAGAAGAGACCGCCGGCAATCATTGGAGTTCTGTGGAAATTAAAAGTATCGTTTTTTATCATATTTTTCAAATTTTAATGCTGTTTCTAGGGCAACATAATTTTTCCATTAAATTGGCAATTCTTTGTTCATGTGTGGTTACATACAAGATGTTATTCACACAATTTATCAGGACAAGTTCCGGTGGCTTCACGAGCTTTCAACAGATGAAACAGTGTATAAGACCAAAATCAAACATGTCATCTAGCAACCAATTCGGCACCCCATAAAATGCATCTTCAAGGGAAACCATTGCATTTATTTAAATCAAAGTTCTTGAGGTTGGCTGCAGAGCAAGGCACGCAGAATGGATGACGACCCAGACACAAACCGATCAATCCGGTGTCCCCGCGGGATCACGTGATTGCTTCATTACCTAGCAACGTTAACAAGCTGTCTAGTCTGCATCGCACATGTATTACATCTGCAAAACGTGTACGTCAATCGGTAATTTCTGAATCACGCGACACTAGGGATTTACAACCAGACAACCCTCATGACTATCAACACACTTGTAAAACACATACAGACCTTGGCTATGTGATTAAAGAATGAAAAAAATGGATGTATTAAAAGCAGGCTGTCGATCGCATACCGTATCGATATAATTATATGTTAAATTTCACAAAGCGATCTGTGGACAGCTCGGATGGTCGATGTTTATTGAGAAAAAAAATGTATATAATTATTCTCAATATTCTCAATAAACATCGACCATCCGAGCTGTCCACAGATCGCTTTGTGAAATTTAACATATAATCACTGACCTTGGCTTTTTTAACTTTAAGCACAGGGAAAGATTCATGCATAATAACCGAACATCCAATTACTTCCACGTGTTGCGAGCACTTACTCTACTCCGGCAAATCATGAAAGGGTAAAAAAAAATGTGTTCAGCAATTCGTGCGCGAGGTTGCAGCCGTAAATCTGCGTTCAAATCAGGACACATACGGTGCGGGTGATGGACGATGCCTGGCCCGAATGCGGAGCACGTTTTAAAGAAGATGAACAAGAAAGTCGTTTAACCTTTCCTGGTGTGCTTTATTTGAGACGGTTACACCAGGTCAACAAAAGTTAATACCTGACTGAAACAGTGAGTGGCACAGTTTCAAATGTTGGCGCAGTTACACCACATTTAATGTAATCCCTAAAAAAAAAGAATTATTGAATATTCTCCACGACTTGTTGTAAGCAACGACTAATTGGGTTTCAAAAACCTCGCTGCTTATTGTTCATCCATAGTAGTAAAAACCTCACTGATGTACACTTAAGCTGACCAAAAATAAGTATATCCCGCATTCAATTAGGCAAGTAAGATAGACGCCGAAAAACACGACCAAAAATACTGAAATCCGTGCACAAATGTTAATAAAACGTTTCATCGTCAATGCTGCAAAAATTGTGTCGCAGAGGAATGAAATCCATTTGACTTGAGCCATTTACTTTATTACACAGAATTCACACGAAATTGTGTCGGTTTGATTGTTACGTGTCGAAGGTTCAGCCATGCGAACCCAATACAATTGAGAACACCGCAGACGAGGAAAAGTTCCGGCTAAAGTCTACAATCTCTGAAATCAAACTCTGAGATCGCAATCGTCGAGTTTAAGCTCAGGGCGTGTCCTGTGTGTTCGGTGATAGACAAACGATTGAAGATAAACGAGACATTACACATGGTCGCAGTTTGACTGAAGGTTTTACGTCAAACCGGAGATCGTGCGATAGTTCGTTCCGGGAGATAAACCGAGAGAGAAAAGTTATATTTGGTGAACGGCGAAGGATAAGAGTTCCATTGAATCGGCTGAACAAACTACGGCAAAACAACTTTTCTAATGCCCCTATTTATTCACGTTAAAATGACAACAAAGTAACTGCTACAAAGAGAACTTGACTTTGGGTAAATAGCAACAGTGCTACAAACTTACAAAGAAATGCACGGATAAACAAACGTTTTTGAAAAACAAGTAAAACAACCTAGTACCGAACCATGACAAAATTGCCCGGGCGTTGCTGATTTTGCCAATCTACCTATTGTGTACAATAGGTGTAATGGTAATTGATGCACTTGAATGGTACAAATGTTATACACGAAAGAAATTTGTTTCCATTGCCCACACAGGAGTTTCTATTACCCACACACGAACAAATTCAGGAATCACAGGCAAAAGATTGCCTTCACATCACAGCGTTTTTTATTCCTCTGCCGTATTTGATAAGTTATTGCCAAGCCAAGGTAAAGCAAGAGCAACAAGTCTATTGAAAACCGTATTAGAAAGCCTCATGGTGTTACCCAGTGCTGGAACATACCCCAGGATAGGAAACAGGATAAAATCCAATCCAGACACGAATAGATCGATAGGACGTCCCGGTGGGATCACGTGATTTGCGGATTACCTGGTAATGTTAACAAGCTGCCTCGGCCACTTGGGTAATGATTGGTAGACAAACCACGGTCGATTAATTGATCATTTCCTTGCTTTGAAGACTTAAAATCGCAGACAGTCGGTGGCAATTAGACCCAAGCAAGGGCCTTTTTCACTCATGAACTGGTACTTTAACTATGATGGGTACTTTGAAACACACATGCCCATTAAGGTCACCTATACAGCACTAAAAGTTGAACGCACGATAGCCCCATCCCCAAGGTGTAGCGCAAAGGGAGCATGAAGAAACTTCAGGATACGTATCGCTTGTAAGCAAAATTGACCAGTTATAAAAAAGATCGACTCCTTTGCTGCATACGAACCGTCTGATTTAGCGTAACGTTGCATGATTTTTTACGATGCTTGAGTCTATATACTTAAGTTAGGCCTCTACACGGTGATTATACGATCATTGTCTTTATGAGGATATGGTCGTTGTATTGTTTCAAAGAAAAGCTTGGCGTAACTTCCTTCAAAACTACGATCAAAAACGCTCCGAATTTCGCGAATATTAGGCCGAGACCACACAAGTGGCAGGAAACCAAATTACACAGCAACACAGGCCACAAATATAATGAAAATGCCTCGACTCGCCCGATCGTTTTGATGGAAAAAGCGAAAGCCTACCACCACCGTTAAAAAATCCAATCAAGGGCATCGCCCGCCAGCAAACCGCCACAAGCGCCCGTCAACATCAAATCAAGCAAGGAAGAAAGAAAAAGTTCACGCTCGTTGCGCTTGTTTACTTGGTAGAAGAGCATGGGTGAACGTGAATTGCTTGAACTCCAAACGCCACGAGGCCGCGCCAGTCAGCGGCCCTTTTTTAATAAGAGAACTTATCCCTCTCAAAACGGGTTTCCTGTTTATGTATTTTGCCAAGCGCGGCTTTGTTGCTAAGTTTGCAAGAGTCGGTGGCATAAAAATGCAATAAATAAATAATAAAAATGCGCCAGAACTGTGAGTCGTATTGCTGTACCTAAACACCTTTTTAAACAGTTTACTATGGTCTTATGGCCGATAATGCACTAGCGCCGAAGGAAAACAGTTTAATCCATCTTGCGTTGAGTTATGAGTGAACATTGCAACAGTAAGTTAAAGATCAGTATAACTTTAGTGCTGGTACCTACGAAGCACACTGCATGATACATGAAGTGCCGCCTTTTTCTGCGTAAATGCGTAGGCTGCTTTGCGGTCTACACAAAACTTGGGTAGAGCTGAGGAAATCGAGTTATCTCCAATAACAGCATGTGTTTTGCATTTAACCGATCCACGATATTTGCTAAACATATCATGCGTACAATCGTGGGCCCTCTGGCGTTATTTCAATCAATACATCGCCTGCTTGAAGGTTACAATCTTCGTGAAGTAAGGCTTAAAATTGAAGAATTGTTGTAACTATACTTAAAAGAGCGTAGTTTTTGATGGAATCATGTGCGAGTGCAAATGTTGGCAAAACAAATGGACATTTTGCTGGAGTGGAAAAGCGACGTTTACCCCGAGAAAAGGAATTATTCGACAGTTAAAATATAATTGACTTCCCTTCAAGTCGTTTTAGGCTTAAATGGATTTCCATCATACGAAATTGTGGCCATTGTGGAGTCGGATCTGTTTTAACGGGCCGTGTTAGTGCAGGAAACCGCTGTGTTAAAGCGGGATAATGCCCATAATTTTAGCACCAAAATATTTTTTCTGAGACAAATTTACGCTAAAGTTTAACCAAGTAAGTTACAACTGCGAAACAGGGTCAAACCAATTCATTTTATGTAATAAAAACCTACGCTATTGGGCTGATGGGATTTGAAGCTCGGCTTCGTCGTTCCTCCGCCGTCATGTAGTCCCATTTGAACACAAGATTCCAATCAAAACCTGCATGCAGAAACCACAAGAAAAAGTTAGTTGGCAAACTTTCCAAGAGTGCGCAATTGTATCAAGTAAGCGATTTGGGACTATTAGGCCTGGGGGCAAGAAAATATGCTTAGCCTGGAACCGATTTCTCGGCGCCTCGGACGAGATCAAAGATCTGGATTTGACATTATACCCCGTGTCAACGACACGAGGCAATAACTGCATAGCGATTGAAAAACGCCTTTGCAAAAAAGTCGGCATCATGATAGGATAAATGTGTTTATCGCGTTTTACTATTGGGCGACAAAATATAATTTGAAGTTAGTTATATGCAAAACATGGTAAAGAACTCAACAGACAAACAAGATGCAGAACAACAACCAGTGATTTTATACAAAACCGCATCTACACAGTGGCGATACCTGAAAACAATGCCCTCCAATCACCACAATTATGAACAATAGAATATAAATTGGCGGCGATTATTCAGTGGGCAATTGTTCTATTTCTTAACAATAGCAGGAACGAACATGACGTAAAATGTCCGCAGTTACTCACTGCCAGCAAGGATGCAGAACAAGGTTGCTATTACCGACAAATAGCTTGTATTATGATTGTCCTTAAAATCCTTTAAAGCAAGAGCCTCGTGTCCGAATAAAAAAGTTTTGTCATAGAAATCTTACACAGAAAATATAAAAAACTGGGGAAGCACCTCCTCTCAGATCGGCGCTGGCTCCTATGTACTCGAACGTGTCCATGTTGATGACGTCAATGATGGGGCACACGACCGCCGTACGGTCATCGGTAACCCGTTGAAGTAAAGGTTCCAGCCAGTTTTCATTGCATTCCACGTGCGAATCCAGAAACGTGAGCACTGGCGCCGTTGCTGCGTCGGCCCCGCGAATCCTAGATCTCATTAAACCTGTGTTAAAAATGGTGGTTAAAATGGGGAAGACTTGATGTTTGTATCTTGTGCAAAAAAGAAACAAAGCTGACTAAATAACGGACACCAATGAATCAATCTCCTGCAATGACAGCATACAGTATAACACACAGCAGTTTTATTAGATTTTTATATCTCCCACTTTTAATATACTTTGCAGTAAAGGCTTGAAATTTATCCATTAACTTAACTTTAATGTCCCATTTAATGAGACACATATGAACATTAATTCTACAACAGATGTAGCCCACACAATAAAATGCATCAGATATTGACTTTTGGACTGGGTTTTAAGCCCCTCTGGTCAATGTTTGTATTGATTTGCCTTCACTCAGTGCATGCATTTTATTGCCACATTATGCTGGATCAATGTTATTATGTCTTTGACACTCAGTAGCAAATATATTAGGAAATTCTCCGGGGATTTTAGGAAAACCATCAATTATTTATGTTGTAAAAATGTAAGTAACATTTCTTTGTCGTTAATAGACAATGATTCAATGCTGTCACATTTTTTTTGCCTAAACAATTATATTTTATAAAATCTGCGTAAACATTTAAAAAATGTTTCCTAACTACAAATGCATTGTTTCAAAACACACCTTCTCGCTTGTCATTTCTTAAAATTCGAACTTTTTCAATTTTGGATAGAAGTTGTCCATCTTCAGCTGAAATGCAAAATTTAAAACAGAATTTAATTGAAGGTCTTTACAGAAACAGTTTAAAAGGTAGCTTGGCAGGATTATCTTTTTCAGTAATCAGCAGCCATGCACAATAAATTGATGTGCATACTTTTTCTGACATTCAAACTTGGGCATAGATTTGTTCAGAGACATGAGTCAGAAGCAAGATTCCTGCTTTTACAGGGAAGGGCTTTGTCTGTGGGGTCAAGGTTGTTTCTAATCTGTCTGAAGGGGGAGATACTTAAAATGTCAGGCCCTAGAAGCAAAAGCACCCCACTTGATAAGAGAGGGCAGCTTTTCAGCCAAACCAAACACCATCAATCATTAGCTGAAACCTGATACAGACAGAAAAAATAAGGTTGGGGATGGGTGGCATGTTTTAACTATTCAGTCCTGCAGTAACAAACACATGTATTGAAAGACACAGTGCACACAAAAGTTTCAGATTTAAACTATACATTGAATTATTGATGTATGTTAGAATTCTTGGTAAACAAAAGTTTGACTGTAAGCTTTCAAAAAAGTTCAGTTATATTTATATTAATTGAGTCTTACATATAGCATTTAGGTGTAAAATTTTGGGAGTTGATTATACGGCAGAGAAAAGTCAAAGCTAATATGCTAATTATTATGAGCATTTTGTTTTTTAATACTTAAACAAATGCTGAACTTACGATTGTCACTAAAATCATCAACAAGTATAATTTCTTTAATAAGGGGAGCTGGACTTCTTTGCAAAATGCTGACAATCGTCCTTAACAAAGTAGACCTGGCTTCATTGTGAAATGTGATGATAACGCTTGTTGGATTGAGGGCATGAGCATTCCAAAATTGATTTCTGCACCTGTTTATTTAAAAAAAAACTTAAATTTCTGCAATTTATAAACAGAATTACCTCAAATATTAAACGTTTTTACACAAAAAGTTAGGATATTAAATAAAAGGCAAGAAAAAAATATTATACACAAAACCTAATGACAACATAAATGCAGGTGGTATCAAATAATACACACTATTTTTAATAATGCTGAAGAACAACTATGTGAAAAAAGTCTTACAATTGATGTCTTGTATCTGGGACTGTCCGATCGCACTTCAGTTTATCAGATGCCTGCTGATTAAACTTGTTTCTTTTATAGGCATCTTCACCAGGCTTCAAAAATGTGGGTTTCATGTAACCCAGTTCATCGAAGTCCCTCCATTTGATGTCACCCAACTTAACAACTTCCTCATTATCTGTCTTCATAAAGTTTTGTTGTTCCTTCATTTTACCAAGAAGGCTTTTGTGCACTTTCTTTTGCAGTGCTTCCTTGAGAAGGTTGTTAGACCTCCCAAGAAGTTGGTTCTGTTCCTCTTTTTGCCAAACAGTCTCACTTTTAATAAAGTCAAATTCCTTTAGTGGTGTACGATCATATTCACCAAATTCCTTTTCAAACTGCAAATTGTAACAAAATCAGTTGCCTGCTTAAACTAGTCGATGTGATTTAATATATATACTCAGCCAGTTGTTAGTTGTTATATAGGTTTAGTATAACATGAAATGAAGCTACGTTTCAGCAGATTTATTTAAACTAATCCACAGCTTACCGATTTATCTGGTTTTCCACTTTCTTGATTTGAAAAAGAACCCCAATAATAAAATATTCCACAAAGCCACACAGAAATGACGACCATCAAAAGTCTTGATTTTCTTTTCATTGTTATTGTGTTCATTACGAGATAGACCGTTAACGAAATAAATAATCAAACTACAAAACTGTTCCAAATTGTGCGACGGTTTGCACCTTGGTCAAATCATGTTGCCAGTGGGATCTTCTTCCAAACTACCCAAAAAGACTCTACACTAAAAAGAAATACATAGCATTCAAAAACAGTGGACTAACAATGAATTGTAACTAATTAGAATACGTCCTCTTACACAGCATTGACATTAACCTTCCCACGCCTGGCGCGCATCTCAACAAGTGAAGCTAAATCGTCGCGGTGCGTAATATCATGGAAACAGCAACGTCACAATAGTCACGCTTCACTGCTCAATTATCCCTTCTTCATTCGCCCTGCGGCATTCACGGCAGACGTTTCTAAAACGGTAAACTGGGATTTCTTAGGAAAGGCTTGCCTTATAGGGATATTGTTTTGAAATTTTCTTTGTCTATTGTCCTCAGTAGGTTCCCTCGGGTGATATCAACAAGGAAGATGTGGCCTAAAAACTTTTTCTCACACACAGAGAACTTTCAAACTTCACAATTTCGTGTTCTGGCAAACCAGAAGTCGACAAAAATGCAACCAAAAGGGGGTGCGCCAAATTAAACTAGCTGTGTGCAGTGACCATATTGATCAGTCCACAATGGTTAAAACTTTGCAAAGTGAGCTATAATGTGTGTGTGCTGTGGCCACTGCACACAAAGATGATGGTGTATTTGCGCCAACACATTACAGAGCGATAAACAACCAATCAATTATTGACTGTAATTTAAAATTGCAGATTTTGTTTAGAAGTTGTTCCAGCCGTCTATGGGGATTGCTAGGCTTAGGCCTATTTACATTATTCGAAATGTGACTCTTTTTGATAGAGAATTAAACCATGTTTAGCCTTTGGCAAAGTACTCCATAGCGACACTTGCTGGTTAATTTTTTTTTAAATATAGCCGACTTGTGGCGCAAGAGAACTTTGTATATACCTGCTCAACAGCGATTCGTGGCCAGGATCCTGGGTTCAAATCCCGGTGTGGTTAAACAAAAATAACAGCGACAAGATAAAAATCTCTAATAAACAAAACTGCTCAGCGACAAAGTTGTGACACAACTTTAACGGAAAAACATCTCAAAGTTTCAATAAACTAACAACTGATAATGTAAGTTTTGTTTTAATATTTTCTTGGTTATTCTGCATGGATTTTACCATGGAAACGATCCTGAAAAGCCATGGAAACAAATCCTGTTGCCCTGAAAAAGTGATTTACTTTGTGTTGTTTCGTTCACTGCCAAAATATGGGTTCACAATAGCTTGTCAATGTAACTGACATAAGGATATTAGGGATTGGACCCCATTAAGATATTTTCGTGAAATATTGACATGGGAGTGGCATTCCCGCAAACATCGTAGTTACGTTGTGGAACGCAGGTGCTAAAATAAATGTTGTTAAACATAGCGGTCGCGCGAAGTGACAGCAATCTCACTATTACCTTCCTGTGTCGTACATGATTTTCAAAACCACTTACTCGGTAAATGCCAAGTTTAAAAACATTCATCCCTACGGCGGCAATTAGGGCGGATAATGTTCTTGGTCGAAAGTGCTGACTAGCGCACACAAACCAATTAGACCCGTCCTAAGCAACGGAGTGCCGTCGTGACGTTTTGTTTACAAACACAGGAGCGAATGCGGCGCAAAGGTGATGCCCTGGTCGTAAATCAGCAATTTTATTGCCTGCTTTGCGATATCAGGCGTAAACGAAGTACGACCATCAGCACTGTGGCTGTATTTACTGGTGAAGGCGAAAGTGCAAACAAGATAACTTGCCACTGGAGGCGCATCAGAGACTAAAGTGGCGGAAAATCTTTAAGGCCTCAGGCTTGACCATTTTTTCATTCACCAGGAAACTGCTTTGGCCTATTAATGCATGAAATGTGGCTTGCTTAAACCAAGTCCTATAAAAGACTAGTTTGAGTTTTTTACTATCAATTATGCAAACATTAATTGTGCAAGTTAAGCATTACCAAACATTAAGTTGTGCTTCACAACATGGCAATGGGGGACCGAAGTTGCGTTGTAGTGAGTACCCATGTGTCGCAAACAACAATTGCGCTTGACCGCAAGTGAACTTTCACCGCATGTTAGTTGTTACATACTCTGATGCAGTTGATGACTAATGGTGTAATTCCCATGCACTGTATGAACTCAGTACTGGATTATTATTATCATTAAAAAAGCAAGCTTTAAGGTGAAAATGTTGATTAGTTGCGCCAATAGAAAAAGACCCTCATGAGTTTAACGTTATTTAATATAGTCGATAGCGAAATCCATGACAGACAGCCTGGGATTAGGCACGACACAATGGCTGGTGGTTTTGTGACCCGTCATGTTTACAGTGTTATGCAACATAAGTTATTGAGTCGCCAAAACAACATCAGTTGTCCTAATACTTATTGGTAGCCAAACATATTTACTTAATGTCCACACACATCTACGTATGACAATGTGTTGGTCAGTAGTGAGGGTCCAGAATTTTTAATGAATTCCATTTCCGGTTTAGTCTAAACCTAAATAATGCCTAAACGCGACCCCGAACAACGCCTCAGTTCCCGTTGGAATCGAGGCGCTTCGCATCAATAGACCTGACGCGGAGGCGAAACGAGAAAAAGGTAAGAGAGGCGACGGTCTCCTTTGTTTGGTCACAAACGATTGGCAGACAACTTCGGCCGAGCTCGCCCTAACGTGTCTGAATTGATTAGATTCGTTCGGCAATGCAGCAGGTCAAACATCAATGGATCGCTCGACCTCTTTTTCAGGTGTTATGTTGCTCTTGGCAGGTGTACGCGTTCGAATAAGGTGTTTTCTGGGAACGAAGTACTGCACCTAACTTAAAGAAAGATTAAATTGAAATTTTGTTCTAAATTTTCGCCTTCTGCATGGTGAAAAAGCGACAACGCCAAGACAACTTCGAAGATCTGTTCCAGTTGCATTTCTGTGCGGTCAGCGACGTGAGAACGCAGACGTCTGCATTGCACTGCAACGCATCGGCACATTGGCTCAAGCATCTGCAAACCGCAAGAGAATGAACCTCGATATGCGGCGACGGGTTGTCGGGGCTACCGGGCTGCTATGGATGGTAACCAGTTGTTCCGCTCTGTCTGTTTTGGTGAGTGAATTTGTGTTTAAACCTGACATGTAAGCTTCGCATTAACTCTATCTAATTCAAGCAGATAGCTTTCAGTTGTAGGCAAGTTTCAGGTGCATTAAGACTCCGTCAAAACTTTAGGAAAGATATATTCCAATCAGGTTATCTTATTGGGGTTTAGCGCGACTAGTCGTTGGATGGCTGTACTTAATTGCTCTACAATGGCCCCGATAAGCTGGACACACAGTGAAACTTAGACCCCGACGGAGTGCAAATACACACAAGGCGTTTTGCACAAAAGCAGCTCCTTGTAACCGCTGCGCACCACCACATAACACGTGTGCACCCGTTTCGCCAAGCATAAAGATAAGAAAACCGCTCGTTGTATCTTATCAGATACCTCGGCTGGGCGACGTAAGATTGCCAATACACGAACGACCCTTGGGTAGATCTGATTGCCATCTCGTGTACCCATAAGCCGCCTGTCTGATCGCACCTCTTATATAGACGGGGATACCAGTATGGACCATATCACAGTGACAACAGTAATAGTATGTCGGGGGTTTCCCTTCAGCACAACCGCAAGGGCTGCTTCGCGTAGGCGTTGAAACACTGGAAATCTGTTTTGTATTACGTATGGCCCAAGACTGCAATTAGAGATTATGTTAGTTTTGTTAATGAACATTAACATTTAAACTAATAAGACAACTGTAGCAGAGAGCCGAAAAACCGTGCAGTTGATTTTTGATCTCGTATCCTTATTTGGTGAAAATCATGGTGGTCGAAAATCTCAACCTCTTATCAGGATTTGCTGGTCACTTGTACAATTTCACTTGTACAAAAGTACAGCTTTAAATCCTTGTCGAGAGTAGGAGTCACTTTTCGCTGACCTAGTATCGTACGCTCGGCATTATTCATCGAGTGCAATGAGACAACTGGCACGAGTGTCCACCACAACTGTCACAAACCATGTCCTTGAACGAGGCACTTGCACGTGTCATCAGGCGCAATGTGCCACCAACGACCAGCACTATGGTTATCGCGTGACAGTGACAAGCCAAGTATATGATTGAGGCTTCCTACTTTATTACCTGGTCACCGCTGAAGCCCATCTCAATCATCTTCGCCAGCAGCAGGTTATTTCACGTCCTCAGCGATGGTTATTTGATACAACCGGCCAGCAATTTATGTGTAAGGGTCAATTAATTCAAGGAGTTGCTTGCCCCTCTTGATAAGCGACATGTGTTTTGGAGACGGCAACAGCAGATATTAACGCGCGGGCTCACTTTGTAATTTAAAGGCTGATTTAAGCTGATCGCCAGACTGGCACAGCCTCGCGCCGCTTATTATCATGTACCCATCATCTGCGTATACGTTTGGTTAGCGGTTAATTTGTTAGATGCCCAGCTTGTCGAAGCTGTTTACACTTTCGGTTGGCGTATGGCGGGTGTTCCTTACTGTGTCTGATCCATTTCTTCACAGACCGTTCGGGTTATTTTAAATATCCACACTTGAGCTGAGAATTCTTTCAACTCCCACTTTTCAACAAAGAAAACTTCCCTGGCGCAGAATGCCACAAGCGTGGCACGTTTGTGGTTTGTTGTGGAACAACAACGAACGACTGAGATGGGAGAGGTTGAGTTTGATGGAATTTTCTTCTCGTGCTGGGAATCTGGGATTGCTGTTAGCGGCGGGAACAGTATGATGTCCGCCCACCGCACGTCTCGTACAAATCCATCTGCTTTTAAGATTACAAGCGCTTATCGAAGATAAGTGACTCAGGAAGGTCACCGCCCCGGAGGAGGGGTTTATTTATTATGCTGGGGATTCTCTGAACGCAAATGACATGTAAACAATCCTGTTTTTAACATAAAGCCAACAAGCGCAATCTCCCCCAAAAGCAACCTAGTCCGACTAATAAAGGCGACTTATTTGAGATCAAACCACTAGTTATCCATGGACCGAACCAACCTAACATTAACTTTAACTGCACTGATGAGACCTTACATGTCGAGAGAATGGCCGTATGTACGCAGCTCACAAAATTAACACAAGAAACTCGATGTGTGTTCCGTTACCAGAAAATACGCACTAAGCCTTCCTGGAAGCATACCAGCAATGGACGGAAAATCGCTATTTTTGAGAACCACTGAGAGGCGAAGTGTTTTGGTGATACGGAACGCCTAAAAGAGCCTACTTATCGAATGGCAAATACAACTCACTGCGGGTTGTCATCCTCTAATCCCGCGAACGTGCATACGATACCACAATGGCCCTGCCACCTTCGCATCATTGTACGACTACACAGGGTCTTAAGGCTACAATTACGGGGCTTCGGCTTGTCCAGCTTAGGTGGATTGGTCCCGCTCTGAAGATACCGAAGCAGCAAAACCACAATCAGAAGGCAAATTATGCACTTGACCTCGAACTTAGCCGGCACAATTACGCTCAAGGAACATCTGTGGGCAATTTGTGCCGAGTCGTTTACTTACATCTTGTCTTGCTATTCTCGGCTATGACGTTGCACCGCATTGGGACGACCCACCCATTTCGCTATGTATAGGTAGTTAAAGTGGGGGAGTGTAAACAAAATGACTTATTCAAGCGGAGTAAAGCAAACAACATGTCAATTCGGGATATCATTTTCTTGGTTCAACAACACCTATTAAAACAATATATATTTATCAGCTCAAAGTATGGGTAAAGTTAATATTGACAGCCTTAACAGCTGTTGTATCGTATTAGGCTTATTTTTTCACTCAACCTTTAAGATTTATTACATTACAACTACAAATAACGTAGTGAAAACGTTACATGTTTTAAAGAGCGGGATAATGATAGAAATTATCAACCACGGCAATATTTTCATTCGAGAAGCAGCAATGATCGTGTTGTTTAGCAATAACTGTCAGTCCATCTAGATTTCATTGTCTTTGACACATAGCTTCATTGGATGGCAGCCGAAGAAATCGTGGCCCAACGTTGGTCAAACACTTTCCACCCAGCTTGTCAGCAACGCCACTTACAAGCCCTTCGACCTGTCATTGTTAATTTCTGGTGTTTGCTTAAACCCGGGAGCAAAGCAAACACGCGGCCACGGCCCGACACGTCCGGGGGGTCAGTTGCACCCCCTGCTGGCGGCCTGCTGCGGCGCTGTGTTCCCACAATGCCGCGGTTGCGTGCAAACATTGGCGGAATTTCCCACAGAGCGGTTTCCTCCGGTTGCCTGGCAACAAGCAAGCCGTCTCAACGTGTTAGGTCCCATAAACAGCAACAGTTTTTACCCAAATACAAGATGAAACGTTGGGCGTTTTGGTTATTCACCCCAAACTCCCACAAAGCCTGATTATTCACCGTAATTACTATTATTTCATCAGTTGGCCGCGACTGACCAATCACAGACGGGCAATGTCGCGCGTTTCGCGTCTCGCGAGGAAGACGTCGCGTCGCAAATTCTATTTGTCGACTGTGACTCACGCGATTTTATCGACAAGAAAGTTGATTTTCAACCAGGAGCCCTCACAAGTGCAGTCGAGTGTGACGTCACAATGGTGCGTCGCAATTCGACGAAAAAGTGTTTAAAAATCGAAACCTTGTGTTTTTGGTGCGCGTCAGAGCCCATTCTTGGATATAGTAATACGCGAGAGTTGGAAGTCATCGAGTTCTAGAACGAAAATGATGTCTCCTGTAACCAACACATGCAAGCACATGTTTTCTGCGTGTCCCACAAGGCCACCTTTCAGTTTTTTCCACAGGGGACATGATTACAACCTCCACCCCCCCTACACCAACATGATTACGGAGATCGAGGCTCCTTCCTATCAATCGGTCATGCTTGGGCGCCCTCGCGCGATAGGCCATTATGACGTCACGTTGGTTAGAGCGGAGTGTTTAAATCGCGTGCCTGCGACCGCAGCAAGCAATTACCGCAAGTGCGCACCGCGATTACGGCGCTTTACTGGAAATCTGAGCGTTTGTCTGTATTTCCCACTTGGCAATTTTCGACGAAAATCTTCTCCGAAATCTTCAAGCGCTTTTGTGGGCAATGCTTGTCTTCAACACTATACGTACGCTAAACCTACCAACGTTGTCGCATTCAGCTCGACGAAGTTTAACATCGACCAAAAACTTTCGGAAATCAGAGAAATTATTTGGGCAGTTTACAGGCCTACAAAAATGTGTGTTTTGACATAAAACGATTTTTGTCAAAAAAACATTTTACAGGCACAAAGAAACACATGTAGTCCTCCTGGCCACTTTACTTCCAAGTTGCGGCCTTGTGTGAAGTCCGTTTGTGGTTGATGACGCAACCTGTCAAGTGCACCCACTCAACTGATTGGCCGTTATCGCTTACGTCACCTGGACCGGGTGTACTACAGGTCACACACTGCGCGTTTGCAACCGCGGTGACGTAACAATGGGACAAATGATGAGACGCGATCAACATGTTGACGCGTGTCGGAGATCTCGCAAACAAAGACCGGATGAATGAAAACTCTCTGTCTACGAGCATGCGCAGAATAAAATATATCAATTGTCGATCGCGTGTATTCCTGGAACTCAACGGGATGTTGATTAAAAATAAGTGCAAAATAACTCTATTTGCGGAATGTTGATCTGCACATCAAACAGTCTTGACATCAAACAGCTGGAAATCCCAAACACCACGTTTTCATAATTTAATGTCCCAAACGTAAATGTTAAACACAGTGTTGAAAGTCAGTCAAGATATTTTTCGGAAAATAGCATTTTAGAACAGTTCGTCACAAAGTGTTGCGGACTGGGATGTTTTCAAATTATTATCCATGCTCTTGTTCATTGCTCGGCGAATTGGGGGACACTCTTGGAGCCAGAATCTGCCTGTCTTGCAGAAAAACCATCATATAGAAACACATAAGGCGAACCTTGGTTCGTAGTGCGAAAATCCTTATTATATAACAGTCGATCTTAGTTCCGAACAAACAACATTCGTCCTGGGTACACAGGAAGCGTGCACCAATCACGTACTGTTCTTTGTATGCTATAGCATGCAAATTTGCAGAGAGACCCACTTAAATTCCAAAGCCTTTTGATGCGTTCTTCACACGCCCATATCTGATACAACACGGGGCAAAAGTCCACAGTGCAGGCATTCCGAAAGCTTAGACATCTGCGCTCTTCACTTTTGTCAGACTCTTTACCGAAGAGAAGTTACCTGAAACCCCACCTGCTCTTCGGTTTTCGATGCCGTGCTGGCTTGTGTCCTATTTCGTTACGTTGTAAGAGTGCCTGTTTGTTAGATTGAAGTAAATACGGTGTGGTTTATCTCTCCGCAACCAAAATCCATCTAGCCTATTGCATTTCAACCTTAACAATACGCCAACTTAAATCTTAACAAAACACTTAGGGAAACTTAAACAGAAAGCAGAAATCATGTGCAAAAGAAAAACCATCCCCAAGAAATTTTATTACCAAGAATAAAAATCCTATCGAAGCCAAACAGGTTAAAGCCCCCATGCTAACAAAGCGAAGGGCCACGAAAACCTACACGGCGCCAAGCTTAACCCTGCCTGCCCAAAAGCAGTCGAGGAGCCTTGGCCACAACGCGGCTCATTACGAGACAACAAAGTGGTCAACGACCTTAGCGACCCACGTGGCCCCAACAAAGGTCTGAAGACAGTCAACCCAATTGAAACAAACTTTGCGGAATGTAAACGTAGTCAAATTGGAAACATTCGTCTTCCTTTACATGCCATTTTCGTGCATAGCACAAACCGATGTTTTCGACAAATTGCTTCTGTCCGTATATATTTAAAAATCAAGGAGGCAACAAGCTCATAACTATTTAATATTTCCGCCTGATCAGGAAGTCGATACCGTTATATGTACTTTTATGCATAGAATTTCTCTTATTCGAAAATCATGATTGAACATAACAGCATATATCGCCATATTTTTTCCAAACGAATAGCACATGTCTTCAAATCATCATACTTTTAACGTACAGGATTAAAAATGTTGAACATTAAGAGTTAACGCTACTTCATTGCAGACGCTGCAACACGACGAGACGCGCTTTGAAGAAGGATTTAACCGCGGTTGGGGCGCGTGGGGGGAGTGGCACCCTTGCTCGCGTTCGTGCGGAGGGGGAATCACCTATATGGCTCGGGAGTGCCAGACCACCAGGTAAGAAGGGGTTAGGGGGATTTTGTGGGTCAATGCATTGCATCCTGGCTTTCTAATTAGTCAGTTAGAATGGCGTAAAGAACATGTTTAGACCGAGTTCTCCTGCTATAGTGATAGTTAAAGTGACAGAGTAATTACTCAGGATTACGCAGCAGTCATCTTTGTTTCAAACTTCTACGTTTTTGAACCGACACGTGAACGGCAGTCGATATTTTCGCCACGCTCCAATGGCCACGCACGAAACATCTGTGACGTCACAATCGAGTACTCGAGGCCGGTTTGTTGTTGTAAGCGTCGGAAGGGGAGTTGATTATTTATAGAAGCCCTCAACGATCCGATAAAAGTCGGCATGCGGCGAAATCGATTTGACTTGTGGGGATGCGTTTCGAATTGAAGGGGTACCTTGAAGAAATTAAAGCGTTTACCACCTGAGAATGGCGATTCAGGAATGTGTGCCAAGTGCCAAGAGATTTTTGCAATGATATGAATGTTTTAATGTGATACAGCTTCCAGCAGAAAACACGTTTTGATCCTGAAATATAACACACCACACATCTAGAACTTGAAAACATACTTGAAAATGTATTTTGGCGGTAAAAATGTGTTCAAAAAGCGAGATAACTTTTGAAATCAAGATCCGCTGTGTTCTTCAGTGATGTCACAATGCCGTTTTCACTTCACGAGATCTTGTGAAATTGTAATTCCTGCGTCAAGTTGGCGCCGCCAAATCGCTCGACGGAAAGTTGATATATTTGTGCAAGCAACAATTCCTACAAAGGCGGGGGCATTTAGACGAATCATGCATTAAGGCCCTCAGCCGCTGGGCTCCCAAATATCCCAAAACCCAACCCCGAAAGTTCCTGACGTGTCGAAGTTCGAGAATCCCATAAAACGACCCCGAAATCTTTAGCTGTGGAAATAAATTCGCCCATTCTCCCCGGTTCGAGCGGGAATTCGTTTGTCCCAGTTTAATCATTCATCAGGTATAAACTTGCTGCAACGAGCGCTCATCGCGGTCGCGATCCTGGGAATCCGCCTTGTTTGCTAACAAACATCGAACAAGCGGCATTGTGACGTTGGTGGTGTAGCGCCGCGATTGTTAAAAGTTTTTGCAGCGATCAACCACTTTGTTTACAGCACACTAGCCATCACTCACGCAAGAGTGATATTACGTTTTTTGGACTCCAGAAACAATTAAATCTTAATGTGGATTAGCCAAGAAATTGCTTGTTGCTTGTTTATGCATATTTACCTTGGTGTTTACAGTTGCCGTTGTTGCAGCAATAGTTTTTCAGACTTTTTTTCCTAATGTGAAGTGTTGATAAGACGACAATTCTGCAAAACTCATGTTCTTAGCTGTGGTCTTTCTTGATCGGTTTTGGCGTAACATTGGCTTGGATTAAGTGTAAAGTGCCAATAGCGAAAGTGCCTGAAATACCGCACATACTGTGTGCGTTTTCAAGCACGTGCCCTATCGTGGAACACCTGGTTTTCACGGTTAGTAATAAATCGGCAAGTTCCCTGTGGTTTGTGGGAACTACTGTGATCTGTGGGTTCCCCACCAGTGACCGATAATTAGCAATGCCAGGATATAATGGAACGTACAGTTATGAAATCTCAGCATGCTTCGTATTAGGTTTTCGCGAAGTACATGTACTGATATTGCTGTAAATCGGGCAGGTGATACAACTAAGGCTCTTCTGGTAAAAAAAACGTAGTTTTGTGCCTTACGCGCTCCAGGCGCTATTCAAATGCACGCGCACGTTGTGATTTGGTCGCATAAATTTCGAAGCTACATGTTTTCTTGGTGGAAACTGAACAAAAGTTTGAAAGAGCGCACAAGAAGTGTTTTTGAAACGTGACAACGCTTCACAGGGCCATGGTTTCCAAACAGCGACTTTCACACGCTAATGCACATGGAGCTGCTCCCTGAAGGTGTGTGAGAACGCATTTCCGAATACCCGTCCATCTCACGGTTAGTTTGGTACATACAAGCACGTGCCTAGTTGCAAACAAGTAAACAGGAAAGCATGGCAACCCCCACAAGGGCATTGCATCGTCATTTGCTTATCCTATATTTAAACTAACAAGTAGGCATATTGCGGTTTACCTTGTAATTGTTTGCTGTAGTCATTTCTTTGATTAGGGCATTTTCTGTTATCTCAGACGTAAAAAAGGAAAAACACATATTTTTGCTTTATAAAACTTCAATGTAGCACAAGCCTTGGTACTAAGCACACTTACCCGTTCTATAAACCTGTGTTATGTTGGCCGCCAGATTTTAAACACACAACAAAGCACAATTTGGTTTCGACTCGATGAGTAAACCTGGATTCGAATTGCGAACTAGGAAACCGGGAATGCATTAAAGCCGGTTATCGTTCGCTGGGCGCTTGAGACCGTATGTTGTTCAGCGATTCCACGAACCATCGAGCAGACATCAAGCGAGCTAACTGACAAGCAAGTTTGATATAATTGACGGTGACTGACAAGTTCCTACCACTTAATAGCTGATGAAAGCAACTACTCGTGCTCATAGCGATTAAAAATTTTTGGCTGCTTTAATGGCCTAATTTAATATGATTTAGGTGGGTCGTCCTGTATATTTCTGGTATGCACATAATTTGAATGCAGATGATTCAATTTGGAAGAATAATTTAATAGGTAAATGCCACGCTGTCCTGCCTCTATATTACATTTAAACCCTAAAGATTGAATTTATCGCCAGGACAAACGAAAATTGGCAATAATTGTGTGTCCTGAGCCTATTCCTAGTACACCATACATACTTGACTTCTCGAGTGTTTTGACACAAAGATTCGGAAGTGATGATCTCGAATCAAATGCATTCAATTCCGATCAATTGTTTTGCATCTTCTCTGACGATTCCAGTCGACCGTGGGAAGAAAGCTTCTCATTTCCGCGTGCGGTTACACCTGATTGGTTAACAGTGCGGAAGCCCACCCCTTTTCCACTCCAACGCCGTGCAATCGACACAAACAGACCACCCAATGACCTTCTGTGACCCCTACACATCTCGCTAACTGCTGGCTTCGGGGTTATTACAGTTCATTTTCCAGGTTAAAATCACTCCCACTTTTTCTGGGTTGTTTTTTTGCACAACAAAGCATAGTTTCTCCCTACTTAACAAAGGTTTTGATACAAAACAAGACCCAGATCACCCGCATGCCGCAAAAGACCTCACAGGTACATCTTTTTGTCGCGAGAATGTGCTTTTCTGTTGCCAGTGCGCTGAATAGAATGCAGATAACCGCAACTCTCCGGTGTAAGGCGTTCGGTTACAATTCAATCAACAAGTGTTGCCCTCTTTAAACTATCCGGCTCCGAGCCCAAACTGAGTCATTGCATTCCCATCTCGCTTGCGTGACAATTCCCTTGATAGAAGAATTTTCTTGGATGGCTGCGTAGCCTTTGTCGGGACCTTTGGTTAAAACGCGTATGAGCCACGCGGACTTTGTACTGTTACCACACGTAGCTATAGTTGAATACAACGTTTTGTGTGGTACAGTTGCATGTGGCGTATACGTTAACTGTATACGTGCGAAAAAACCTTAATCGCTTTGTACAGATCCATTTCTCCAAAGTGGCCAATTTTCCAACAATATCTCACCAAAGCTGTCGGCACAGTACACTGTTTTCAGTCCAGACAATCGCCGGCTGGTTCGTAAATCTGACGCGCACTAATAACCTTGAGAAAATCAAATCGAAAAACGCAAACCACAAATATTCCCCACATCCCAGTGCGGCAATTTCGAAAACCGCAAATGAAAATCACTGCTATCGCCACAAACCAGTGCCTTGATGTCAGTCTTCAATCGAGGACGGGCCCGTACAATCGACGTCTTGTGTCTGGATAACACTGTGCGCAATTGCTGTCATCAAAGTATCGCGTATGTTTTAAGTCATGCTTCGGTTGAAAAAAGCAATATCCGGAAACCCAGCGTTTAATCAAGATACGGTGTTAAGAACGGAGAATTAGGTTGACGTTTTAATATCTTTTCCCACGAGGTTTTTTTTATAGATAACACCTGCTATTAATTGAAGATACCCTGCGAACGACAACTGGACTTTAAAGATAGCGAAGTCATGACAGTTGCAATCAAACTTTTAGTCCATAAACACTTTCTTGGTTTGTATGCTTTCATTGAAAAACAATAGCTTCAGAGTCAGCTCAGTTCAAATGATTTCCTCTATTTAAACTTCGTTCGTTGTTGTTGGAAAGTCCGATCAAAAAACTATAGATTTTCTTTCGACACACCTTGAATAAAACATGAGGTTCTGTCTGGTGTAAGATGCAGCTGCAAGCAAAGCATACAAGCTTTTCCAGTCTGCACCTGTTTCACTTCTGCATAATGCAACGGTTCCTGTGGCATTAGATTGCAAACAAACAGGAGAAGTGCAAATATGCGACACCAAAACGATGGGTTTATACCTTGTGGTATGGTCCCCTAACTATAGAAATGTAGGGACCGCAACAATAGAGGCGAGCATCCAAGCGCTGCTCCGTTATGCAATTCAAATTGCTACATATACAGATTCCGCACCTAACTTAACTTATGTTATACCAGTAAGACGTTATGTTGCAATAGCGAGCGTACCCCTAATCTACGAAAACCATCACTTTTTGTCATTTCAATGTCTTGCAACAAATATATTGTCAGTAGACCACAGCCACGTTATACTCTACTTGTTAATTAAATTGCATTTTGTCTGACAGGACCGATGGGACCCCGGACTGCATTGGACCAACCAAGAAATACAGTTCCTGCAATATTCAGGTGGGTCGACTATGCAATTTGAATGTGATATTCGTTTTAATCATGCTAACTCCAATGATAAACACAGTATAGTGGTTAAAACGTTTGCCACAAGTATTTTGCACTTGAGATCTTTGCCTAATTAGACAGGAATTGTGACATCGGGCCCAAATATCACGTTTTAAACATTTGTCAAACCATGAATTACACACGACCAAATCGTAAGGCCGGAAACGGGGGTAAAATCATCTACACACAGCCATCGGCGGCGTATCGAAGCGTGACGGACGCCGGGAAATACTTTGATCCTCCCGCGGGCTTGTGATGCTCGGAATCCGGTGGCTTGCCATCCATTTCCCTTTCGCACGTAAACAACCACCCGCCCAATACCAATACGCTTCAAAAGAGCGGGCCTAACGCGCCACCATGCAGTTGTAGATAAAAGCCCTTTTCAAGTGGCTTTCGACGCCGGGAGTGACCACCCCTAGTTTCTGTTCAACCTAACGCCGCGTATAGTTGTATGGCTTTCCATGCCACACACGTAGGAATGTTTATGTGGTTGTCAATACTCAACCGACTTTGCTAGTGTGTGGTCGCAACCACGGTTATCGATTAAGCCCTTTCACGAGCAAAGCGCGACAGTGCCCACGTTAAAATGGACCTGTTAAAATCGGTAAAACCGAACCGATGCAGCTGTTCGTGTGGAAGTTAGGAACAAACTTACATGGTAAAGACCAAGATATCCCGAAACACACTTTGGAGGGCACAACGTCGTATAACTTGTTTCAATTTGAAACAAATGTTGTCTCTTGTTTTTAAAACCTGCAAATATCGAAGTACTTCTGCTTCTAAAACAGTGCCAGACGTACAACATTGCGTAACGCCAAACGTATTCGACTTGAAGGTGAACACACCGCTGGCACGTGGGCATTTGTTTACGTAACAATCGCCCATTGTGTTGTGTTAGTATTGTGGCAGACTGCCCAAGATCAGTGGCGACAGACAGATCGTCTGTTGGAATTGAATGGGCGAAGAATAACTGCCTGCCGCGATAGCATCTGACCTTCCTCTGGGTCAAAGGGCAAAGTTGAACCTTTGGAGTTATCTGTCGTTTGTAATGAATCCGTGATTGGGGGGGTGATCGAACTTTAGTCGTTAAAAGGGTTTGGGTTGTTATTCGAAGCATAATGTAGGATACGCCCCAGAAAGCACTGGCGCATTTAAGGAGAGAGATTATATAGTGTTTTACTGTTTTCTGAAATAGATGCATAATCTTTTTGGGGCTGTTATTTTTCCTACTAAAACACAGGCAAAACGTGATAACCATTAAATTTAATTAGCTTCTACGTTGCTTAAATCATGTTTTCTCTGAAACTAAGCCTCGTGTCAAGCAATCCATTACAGCACGGTAACGGTTTTCACTTTCCTCTGTCATCTCAGGGGGCGAGGGTACCCGAGGAGTGAACTTAAGCCCTGATAACCCCTTTGCCCCCATGACGGCTTTGATTAAATGCTACCGACGCCGGCTGTCAGCTGCAGGGCATTTACCCTTCTACTGGGAGCCCCCATTAGTCCCAATTAGCCAACCAAGATCAGATTTTGTTTCTTTCCAAGACACGATGCTTTCACGTGTCCAGTCTTGTGGGAGGACCGAACGCGAGCCCAATCCTTTCTGCATTATTCGCAGGCTTTCTGGAATTGGGGTCCACAGTGACATAACGCCCGCAGGTTTTTCAAATTTTTTTTTGTTAGGGGTCCAGAGTTTACTAAATTGGCAAAGTGTTGCACGGAACGACTTTGAGATACCCTGATCTACCGCTTTTCAAAATATTTTTGTCGATCTATTGAAAACAGTTTACGGGTATTTACGCGAGGATTAAACTGTCCTTTCTTTTCCTGTTTATTGAGAAAACAAGTATGATATACTTCAATTAACGTCAGTCTTCCCTCTCAACTAACTTATTTGTTTTACGCAGGACTGTCCAGACGGTGGAGTGGATTTCAGGGCTGAACAATGCGCGACGTATAATAACCAATCTTTTGGCGGGAGAACACACACTTGGATGCCCTACACTGGAAGTAAGGCTTCCTTTATGTTATCAAGTATACAGTAGGAAGTGATGCACGCGAGCACTTAAGAGCTGCATTGCATTATTATTTCTCATTATCGATTATTATTTTCGAATGCAAAGTATTCTATTGATTAATAATAAAATTGACTCATAATCGACCAAACATAACTAAAACAATGCCAGAGCACTTTTTTCGAACAATCATTTTACAAATTCTCTGCGAAAGCCAAGCACCGTTCCTCGCCACACAGGAACGCGACACCGCGCGTGCGCCCATTGTGACGCGACAATTAAACCAGACGGGCGCACCCCTACCCGACACCCTCCTCCTTAAGCAGTCGTCCATCCGAAACGGCAATCATTTATTCTAGAAGCTCGGGGTCGCACTTAATTGTCTAGGTCTTTGTTGATGCAACTTCTCGCAGCCCGTGGGAAGAACTCTTGTTTTCACACTTGTTCGGGCACACTCCAAAGCCCAAGTGGTGGGGTATAGATGCGAATAGGTGTGATGGTAAACACCGGAGAGTGTCGAAGTTTAAACTCGTTGCGAACTTTCCCACCTGACAACTTGCAGTGATGCCTTTCAGGTGTGACAAACTCTGGCGGAATGTGGAAGATTTTTACGTGTTTTTGTTGATTTGTATGCGGAAAAATGTTGCAGTTTCAAGGCAAAATACCCTCAGAAATATTTCTTTTATATTACTAAATTAAACCATAGCATTCATTTTAAACATATACAGACCATTTTCTCCGCTGCGCAAACGTTTTTGCTAAATCTGAAGTTCTTTAGTGAAAAGATTTGTCATCCGGTAAAAACAGTTAATTTTCCTTGTTGAGCGCATTTGATATTCGCTTGCGTAGAATTTCCAACATGGCATAGAATCCGCAAGCATCTAAAACGCCTTCGTCGTCATCACAGCCGCTTCTAATATGGGCCCTAGCAAGAAGTGATAGGTGCGTTCCCAGTCATTTGTATTGTATGACGAAAAACATGTCTGATTTAGATTACAGACTGTCTGCGGCAGATTACAGGGCGGGCATAGGAGCCCAGCAGACACAAAACCCGTTATTCGTAACACTAATATTTTCTCACCCCGTCATCCCAGACAATTTGCCCACAGATGTTCATACTCACACAGAATTTTCGTTAATCGCGATTTGCTTTTTCTCCAGGTTCGGTTTCGAACCCGTGCGCTTTATATTGTCAACCGAACGAGGACAACTTTTTCGTGAAGCAAGCTGAGAAGGTTGTGGACGGCACGAAATGCAGGGATGGAAGTTTGGACGTTTGCGTGGACGGCACTTGTCAGGTATATTAACCACGTTTTGTACTACAAGAATCCAAGGTTGTTGGGTTTACGACGCGCATTCCTGTTACTCACCATCGCGTATTGCGTACAAACAACTAGGCCCAAAGGAAAGGGACTGCAATGGGTGAGGCGCCCCAGGGTCCATACGAGTCTATGGAGGCCATGAATATCAACAGGGCTCATATGAACACCATTTTTTGATTTGAATCTGAGGGATTATACCAAAAAAGGTTTGGTCCCCTCCTACAATTATGGTGAGGTTTGTGGTTACACTGAAGCAGACAACTATTTGCCACCTAAATTATCAATGCACACCCGGTTCGCCGGTGATTAAATTTCCCACGCCGGTAGCACACTCAGCACCAATATCACAAACAAAGCGAGCGCACGCAAAGCGACGGATTTTCCGCTTGGGTAATAACACAACAACCCCAACGCGACGAACTTAATCCCTAGGGTAAGGGGCGAAACGTCCCAACTGAACGTCTACTTTCGCGCTCCATGCATTTGACAGCGCATTGCACGCGTGCCAGCACCGCTGCTTGTCACATTTCCACGCGCCTGCAATGCGGTTTAGCAGGCAAAGGGCGACCCCCAGCGTAAGCAGACACCCTGACATTGACAAGCGAGCGGCGGGACGAGCAGGAAATATCCTAAACTACCTCATGGAGAGCGATTCGCGAAACTGCACTACTTAAATCGTGGTTTAAAGTTGGTCTGTTCGTACATACAGACTTTGCGGAATGTGCTGTTTAAGAGTGCTTACATCGCATTTGAAGGTATATTTTCTTTCACTAAAAGCAAAACAAAATTGATTCCAAAAGTTGCGTTTCTCATGATGCAATACCACCTTCCCGTGGTGTTAAACAGCAAAATAAACTGCAAAACTGCATTAATTACAAAATATCATTAGGGGAAAATACTCATTACCTAAAAAATCTGCAGACTGACGCTACTGATGATGAACACAGTTTAGTGTTTGGAACGTTTGCATTAGTACCAGATTCCTATAGATGTGGCAATTACATTAAAGATAAAAATTATCACTTTTCTGTGATCAGCGCACCAACTCTATCCTGTCCAGTCTTCAGACGCGCCAAATATCATCTCAGCAAAACCGATGTTTATGGAGAACCAATTAGGCGTGACGCAAACTCGCACGTAAACAGTGTTTTAAAGAACCCGAGGCGAAAGGAGGATTTTGGGTAAACCTTTCGCAACGCGTCACTTGCGACAAAGTTCTTTGTTCCCATTCGGAATGGACCCGTCGACGGGAAACGCACACAACGATTCGGGCCGTGTATTGTTTCTGTGCGGTCGGCGACGGTCGAAAGCAGGAAGTTTGCGGCAAAAGTTGCGCTTTTAACTTTTTTCACACGTCTTTGCTGCTGACGTTAATTGCGCGGAAAAGTGCGTCGCGTCCGAATAGGAAACAACAAAATGCTTCAATCGCCAACGCCAATTTCGGTTATCGCATGTGGCCAAATGCTTCCCAACACAAACAAATGTTGCTGACGAAAATTGAGTCTTCCTGTTTAACCGATGCAGTGGTTTGATCCCGGGAGCATAAATTTCATGTGTATAATTTGTTGCACCTTTAAATGTTACCAAATCGCTCCGTTTTGAATATACCATCCGCTTTGTATGACATCACCGCTAGTGACGTCCACATATGTCGCTTCCTGTCTGCTTCTACGGTTTCACGCTGGCAGACAGACTTCATTTAATTCGATATGTTTGTCTTGTGTCTTTGCCCACAGTAATCACCCTTTGTCGCCACCGAAGTAGGAGGAAGCGACTCGATTTCGTCGGGTCATTGTGATAGGCGTGTCATGTGACCTCGTCCTCACACTTTGCAACAACGAAGCTGACAGTTTTTCCCCCAAACAATTTGTTGATTGACAGATTTAATCCAGAAACAATACAGTACGATGTATAGGAAAGCGTATGTTCATTCTAATCTGTTTTGGGCATCTATAACACGGGGGAATAGAGTTTATTTGGAGTTGACCGCTTTAATTCTCAACAACTGATAAATGGCAGAACAAATTCCACCTGTCTACACGTCAATGCCCACAATATTAACATCAACATGAATTTCAACTATTAAGAAACGTTTATATGACAAAAAGAGTTTTAAACATTTCAATAATATTCAGACGTTTATTTCTGAACTTTCTGTGAACAAGGAGTGCTCTCACAATGCTCTTGATTCACTTAATATACGTTAACGTTCAGACAGTTCAGTGGGCTTTTATTTCAAAGCTGTCTGGAAAGTTACGGAAACGTAAAGGCGGAAGGAAATAAGGAGCTATATAGAGTTTCACTGGTGCCGCGTAATTTACATCAATGTTGGCAATACATTAAATGTTACCAAAAAATACGTCTGCGAAGATGAACGAAGTACGACCTAAATCGTCCTAATAAATATATATATATTGTATTATTGTAGTAAATATCGTAAAAATATACATGAGATTATCGTGGCATTTCAGCCAAAGCTTGATTACAAGTCAAAGCTAGATGAAAAGAAAAATGACATTTACCCGACAAGCCACTTATTGGTGACCCGGTGAAACCCTGTAGCAGTGTTTTTCTCCTTAGTTTTTTTGCCGCCTTTCTTCCGGCGAGAAAGTACACATACCAGTAGCGTTCTCGACCGGGGTGACAGAAGTTGTGCCGGCACCATATACGGGCCAAGAGGGGCCCCTTTCGTTACGCCGCTGTACTTACAAATAAGAGCATTCTGCAGAGAGCGGTAAAAAGGGTGGGTGTGATGCTTTCTCTGTTCGACTCGGGTCATTTACCACCGTGTGTGCCAATACACCGTTCGTCATGTTATGTTGTTTTAAACCGTTTTGACGATAATCCGACCTGCGCTGCTTGTACAAGCAATTTACACCGTAACTCAATTTGACTTGACTTTTTACAAGTAGGTCATATTGTTAAGCTTCACCCCCTGCTGGGCCTGTCTGTACATACACAAGCTTTGCGATTCTCTGGGCGTAAAGCAATTATAAAACCTCGTTGTCGTATCGTATCTTACGAGTACATTTTGCACAAAAGTGCCTTTGTTCGTCGCAGTTACATTGGTACCTATGCAGGACGAACGAGTACCTGTGTTTCATGTGTGAAAAGCGAAACTTGTTGTCAGTTGATGTGTACGCAAATGTCGTTCATTCATGGATACTAATTTTATCTATAATTCCACCCTTTGTTAGCATTGTTATGTCCGAGAAGCGCATTCGAATCCCTCTCATTTCAAAATAGTGGTTTTACGTTACAGCACAAATCGCAGCTAATCTGATTTGGCATAAACAAGTCGATTCACCCGCAGCCAAAATACCTTCTCCGATGGTGTTGTATTTATTTTCGATTCGCCATGATGCGTGGGACACCTGGAGCGCGGGGTATAATTTAATCAGACGACGCGACATGAGCGCCCGTTATAGAATTTCAGCTCGACAGCAACAAAGTGGGGCACGCGGGGCTTTCATTCATTTTTTAAACTTAGATGACTTCCAGTTTACGTGGGATCCAATATATAACATTGCACGCTCTGAATTTAGTTCAAAATTGGTTATAAATTGAAAATAACTTAAAAACAGCATTGCGTTATATACATAGGTACATGGAGTCAATAAGATGAATTCTGGGGGTATTACGTTGGTTTTAAGATTACGTATGACGTTAGTTCCGTTCCAAATGGGCCAAAGATAAAGCTTCTCTCAAAAACTGTTTTTGTCGAACCTACTTTCTTGCAAAGAAACCAAACACGCGACTAAGCCGAGTGTATCTTTTGTTCCAATCTGTATAAGGCATCTAGGCAGACTCGCAGGTGTCAAGGCATTTGACCCCGGGTCAAGGGTCACTTTGTTTTCACGGTCATTGACCTTGAGCTGTGGCCGGCACCGGGCCAGTGTTTACATTGTTGGAGGCTGCACTCACGAAAGCGGCCACGGGTGCTGATTGACTGTGAGGTTTTGGTAAAACTGCCCACGGACGTCGCTGATAGACTTCTCGTGATAGTATCCACAGCATAGACAGCTGGCTAATCACATCGCTTGGCTAAAAGGGTTTATAATGAACCTGAAATGGTGATGCCATTTCTGTCAACGCCTAGGACCGACTGCGGACAACCTAGCACTTGCATTTGGTTGCTTTAAAAACATAAGTAAATACTTGCAATCATGTTACAAGTGCGAAATACCTGCTATTTGTTTTCATACAATTTTCAACTTAATCATTTCCTATTATTTGTATGTTAAAAAGTAAATCTGTGTTTTTGCCACAGGAAGTTGGATGCGACATGATGCTCGGATCCGGTTTGGAGGAGGACAACTGTCGGGACTGCGGAGGAGACGGATCCTCTTGTTACCACGTAACAAACATCTTCGCTGCCCCTAAACTTCCAATAGGTATGTAATGTTGAACGTTCCACATGTTGACTCTGTGTTATCTCGACAGTAATGATGCCAACGTAACCTAAAGGAACAACCTCAGTGTGTGTTTGCATAATGTAGTTTAAGGAATTGCCCTTGTTTGCGTATTGTCTCTTCTTAACATTGGGTTATACCAGTTGCAATGCACTTGTGTTGTAATTGTTGTTCTATTGTTTATACTTTTTTGAGTAAAATGCTCAAAAATGTGCCCTACTTGCATTTGAACCCTGGGCAGACCGCTCAGCGATAACGGACTTACGATTAATCTTTATCAAATCGCGTCTCGCAGGATCGAGCCTGGCAATTTGTCACACTAGTTTAACAAACCACACACGTTGTCGGCGTCACTCAACAAAAGATTCGTTTTCAAGCTTTCCTGTTCATCCCTTATTTATCACCGTTAATTCCTACTCGCTGTTTATTATTCTCCTATTCTTTCCTGTTTCTTCTGCTTTCTCTTTGCTCTTGTCAACTCTGAAATCGAAACCACTTTTCCTAATTTCATTGCTTTTCCATTTAATTCCCAAGTATTTTTGCTTTTTTAATATCAGCCGGACAGTAATCCAGCTGTTGCAGGACGAGGATGTTATATTGCTAATAACCACATTCCAAAGCATACATTCCAACCAAAGTTTAAACAGCGGTTGCGCAATGCGAGATTTGGTCTAGTTTCACAAACAGAATATCCATTCATCATTTGAGTTCACAAACAAAAGCGTTTTCTTGTCTTGCCCCAGAGATGGAAGCTCTTGACATAGTTTTGGTGAGTTGGCAAGCCAAGAAGCACCCAGACCCAGCAGAGAACACTATAAATAGGCTTAAATGAGGCTGAAGCTAAATCTGTTCACGGTCCTTGTTATTAAACAACTGTCAGTCCCGTTATAGAATCAGTCAGACGTGAAGTACGCCTTAAAACGTCGGGGTATTACTTAAAATTCCCCATTCCCTAAAAGTTTATTTTACTTAATAATCCCCAAACCATTCCTCGCAAATAGTTTACTTTCGGAACAGCAGCTCGGTCGACCCTGTGTCAACAAACAATCACAGATGGAAGTACTCGAACGCCGCAGTTATGACGTATTAAATAAACAGCGACGCGAGCGAACTAACCTGGGATACTATCGCTAACTGCACTTTCAAGGCTCCTGCTTTTGTGAATATTTACGACCATTTCTTTAATTTAAAGACGTTTATTTGTCCAGAAAGGAATTTTTGCCCTTGTAAACCAAAGCTTTAAATTAAAAATGTAATTTCAATTTTGTTGCTCTTCTTTGATATCTTTATTGTTTACTTTAAGGTTACACTGATATTCTGGTGATACCACCTGGTGCTACCAACATACAAGTTCAGGAATATGTTGCGTCCCGTAACTACCTTGGTAAGTTTACAACAACTTCGTTACATTAAACCTAAAATAAACTTTGATTGTATATCACTACTTGTGTTAATTGAACAGAAATATGACTTTTTGTGAACACAGCAGTAATACAAAAAACATGGCTGTGGTTGGGTCTCATGTATTAGAAGATATAGGGATTTTCTGGAAAAAAGGCCGTTTTTTTATGATGAACTTTCCCGTCACTGCAAATGATTGCATGTTTACTACACTTTACAAGTTGCTGATTGCAATTTCTAACCCTTCAACTGCGACTGAAAACCACATATATCTGCAGCCATGCGTAACTCATCAAAAATCTACGTCCTCAATGGAAATTGGAAGATCGATCACTCTCTAGCGCTGCAGGTGGCTGGTACAACATTCAGATATCACAGAAAGATTGACCGCAGACGGGCGCCAGAGAGTATCACAGCACTCGGTCCAACGACGGAAACCGTTTACATCGACGTAAATATATCGTTTGCTTCCTTAGACTTTCAAGGCTTGTAATTAAACCTTAAAATGTATTTTACAGTTGGTTGTCCAGGGCAGAAATAAGGGCATAAAATACAGCTTCTACCTTCCCACTGGCACCAACGACCCGAATCACGGACAATACGAGTGGAGAGCGAATGAGTGGAGTCGATGCAGCAGGGACTGTGGTGGTGGTACGTTGACATTATTAAAACTTCAGGAGTTACATGTGTATATCAATGGTTTAGTTCCGCATGTAAGAGTTAACACCACCACCAACAACAACAACAGCAGACAAGGAAATTAGGATAATAAATTGGTCAAAATTGATACACCGTTGGCCTCTACGTTACCCAACAAAACCACGTAGTCAATTAGGTTAAACTTTTCAGGGAGGTCGAGACTGTCGAGACAGTAATATTAGAACCCGCCACTTTTTGTATTAACGCTTGAGACACACGCGCCGGCTCTGTAACAACAACTGATTGCGCGTCGTTTACCTGCTATCAATCAACACAACCAAAATTAACGCCAGAATTTCGTCTCGGCTTGGGGCATTTTACTAAATGAGGCACTGCGGTTAGCACCAATATTGCTTCACAATAAACCTGTCTACCCAAACGATGATGTGGGTCTGCGATCATGCATTGAAGTCGTGATGCATCTACTAGCAGACATCTTATAGACGGTGACGTTATTATGATTTGAACATTAGGCAGGTGTTTCGCTTGGCAAGTGTTAGAAAAAAAACGTGCTTTAACGTGCCAGGAATATTGGTTTTGATGACGGGATTAACTTATGTTTTGAAACTCGCGCTTCGAACACAACTGCACCTGCAACATTTGTTCAACTTCATAAAACACAGACATTCCATCGCGTGGCCAAATAAACACAATCACTTTGAGAACGCAGCAATCTGACACGCGATCGGCACAGAGACAACGTTTTTGAGCTATTTTCGTTGCTGTTAAATCGTGACGAAAGTATCTCGAATGATTTATGTTAAACTATATGATGTCCAAGTGGTGCCCCTCTCCTTTGGGAAATAACCCACAATGTCATGCACCAGTGATTTTGCCTTTTTCCCAGTATGCTTGTCTTGACCTGGTGCTTATGACCTTGTGGTCAGTTGCTACTGTTTGTGGAGCTGTGAGCAGCTATAGCGTTTGTTTAAAATACATTTAACTAACTTTAAAATTTCAACATGTTGTTTTCTTCACACAGGAACACAAACCAGGCGCCTGCGTTGTTTCAAGGGCGAAACGGAAGCATCTTCCTTCTATTGCAAATCCACACAAAGACCGGCGCGACGCAAGACCTGCAATGAAGAACCATGCCAAGCGAGGTGTGTTAAAATATCATTTCCTAAAGACAGACATTAAAGCCAAAAAAACAGTTCTGAAATTTATTATCAAACGTTACAATTGTAATCACAATCAATGTCAATAAGAAATGTAGGCGAGAGGACATAAAGGCGATGAATATTGTTTGTCTTAAAGATTTATAAAGCATTAAGTTATGTTCCTAACATTTCCTTCATACTTGAACTTCCAACGTTTGAACTGCATAAATAATTGTAGGTTACTTTAGAGATATTTCCTAGATGGAAAGCCGGAAATTGGACAAGATGTTCGGCGACTTGTAATGGGGGAGTGCGATACAGGCAGGTGTACTGTACGGAGACGCCACGCCTTTCCAACAGGTAACATTTCAACATATAATTAGGCCTATGTTACAAAATAGATCAAGTTATTCACCAAGGCAAGAGGCTGGGGTTAAACGATTGGTGTTTGTCTTTAGCCCACCCAGACTTGTGAGAAGGGAGCGCTGCGAGGAAGAGGACGCGGATCCGTTGCCTAGCAACCAAGAGAGCTGCAACATCCAACCGTGTCCGGGCTGGGAGGTTGGGAACTGGTCGGAGGTAAGCATTGCCAACATAACGACTAAACGTTTTCAGTGCTTAACTTGCCCGTATTTAAAAGTGTTCGACCACGTGTGGACCCGGACTGATGGCCAGAGAGGTCAGGTGTCAACCCGCCCACTCGTGCCGATCAAGTTCAATGCCTGATCGAACGATGACGTGTGATTTAGGTCCATGTTCGGGACTCCAGTGGGTCGTTAGTGAATGGAGCGAGGTAAGGGTATTAAAATTTTATGCAAATATAAACAAGTTTTCTTGTAGTGTTTCGCAAGGGGCCTGATCTGATGTTAATAGGATATTCATTTTTTGTCCATTTTTTGCAACAGCGCGTGTCTATATTAGCTTGTGTAGCATATTACCAAACCACATTACAGTTAAAAACGCATTTCCAATCATGGGATTTCTTTCCAGATCACCATATTGTTTTATATAAATTTGCATGCAGCAAATAATTAGAATTTAGTGAACTGCATGCACCAAGCTGCATTAATAAGATAAGTCGAAACAATGGCAATATGTGTGCATCTCACAAAATTCCTATTATTTTAGTTGAACATTAGGTATTTTAAGCTTGCTGTTAAACGACGATGTCGCAATATGTTACTTATTGCAGTGTACTGAGGACTGTGGAGAAGGAATGCAAACGCGCATGATTCATTGCGTGGATGCTGAAGGTAAAATGTACACAGACGAGTTATGCAGCGGCCTGGAAAAACCACTTCACCACCAGACATGCACTGTGTCAACGGGATGTCCAACCACTTTACACTGGATGGCAGCAGAGTGGAGCCAGGTTGAAACTTTTGTTTATTGCTCTATTAGTACAGTTTTCTTTTTTTCGGAAAAAAGTTCGAAACCCTCATTTTTAAATGTTAATGTATTAGATATATATTTTTAAATCATCACAATATTTATGAGCACAATGCGTTTTCGGCGAATACCATGACAGCTAAAGTATATTGTGACAAAGAAATAAGTTCCTTTAAATAAGTATTACACATAATATCTCTATCACACGAATCATCACATCCAAGATTAGGTCTCAAAGGCCACAAAGATTTGTCATCGCAAAACATGCTTCGAAACATCACACATACTTTTAATAGTTAGCAAAGTAACAATCTGCAACTTTTTTAGTGCTCGTCAGCTTGCGGTGATGGGATGCAAACTCGTAAGGTTGTGTGCGCCCTACAACGGGGCAACACCTTCCGGGTCTTCCCCGATGAGCACTGCGAAAATGTCACCGAAGAAAATGTGAAACCGCCTTTTATGCAGAACTGTACGTTGGGTCGGTGTCCAGCAACTTGGTTCACAGGCAAGTTTCAATTTTCCACGTGTGTTTAAGCACGATTTACCATTTTTAAATTAAAAGTTATGTGTTTGCGTTAGTCTGGGTCATTGCTACAGTTTTGCCAGTGGAAAAAGTTAACTTTCTGAGTGCATAAAGCGTGTACAAAAAAGATATAATTCGCACTAAACTATATTTATCATAACATCGACGTTTTGAATCACCAGGACCTTGGAGCACGTGTTCGTCTACCTGTGGGGGTGGGGTGAGAAGTCGTCAGGTGATGTGTCTCTCCGAGAGCACATTTCGTCCTCTTGAGGAAGGGGATTGCGACAAAGAGGGGAAACCCCAGTACGAACAGATCTGCAGCGCCAACCCGTGTCCACTTCAACGTAGTGGAGGTTAAATGGTTTTTAATAGGAATGTTTTGTTTATTTTGGCGTTTACTGCTTTGCAAATGAAATTGAGTCATGGTACTGCTGATGATGGTGCTTTTAGAGAATTTTTCATGTAATTTTTCAGATTAAGTGGATTAATAATCATAAATACTGGTGACAAAACGAAAATCACAACATAGCAAACCGTGGACTGTTGGCAAACATATGTACATCAGACTGAAAAAAAGTATTTTTACGAACCACCCCCTTTCGATTTCAGGGTTGCCTGCCGCGGATGGACTACATGTTGTCGAACGTGTTACGCAAAACAAGATCGCTGAACAAGAAGAAGACTGCAGTTTATCAAGATATGGATGCTGTCCAGACGGTAGAACAAGTAGAGGCCCCGGAGGAAAAGGTTGCATTGAAGTCAGGTATAAATCGACATTACACGCCACAATGTTTGGTTCTTACAAGCATGTCTATCACCTGCAGTGTGTTGCCTTTTATTAACGGATTATCGAGCTTTTTTTACCCCAAAATGGATTGTGCATTTAATATCGAAAACCCTTTATTTATACATTTTTCACTCCACCGGAATTAAAACCCAGGTTATTGACAGGAATAATTCCGATTTTTCTGATTGCCATATGGTTCGGGCGCCTTGACCGATAATTTCATGTTTTGCCTTTTTTCCTCATGTTGTCATTTTATTTTCAGAAGTGGAGTAGTGCCTACAGCGCCACCATGCGAATCGTCTGAATTCGGTTGCTGCTTTGGAGGACAAACAGCGTTAGGTCCAAAGAAGCAGGGCTGCCCTGAACACGGTAAATTCGGAAATAACTGTAGATATATTTCATTGATAGCGTTCTTTATCGTTGTATAAGCCATGTTCATTGACAACAATTGTGTTCTGCGCATAGATTATTGTTACGCGGATTTGGACACTGGCGGATATTGTGGCAGCTGGGTTTCGCGCTGGTTTTACAACCACACTACAGCGCAATGCGAGCACTTCTGGTTCGGCGGTTGTACGAGTAACCATAACAACCACCTGAGTGAAGACGCGTGTCACGTGACCTGCAAGTTGGGTCGTCTGCCAGGTGAGAAAACTGCACAGAGCAATCGATAAGCACTGGTTGAAGATATAGAAAAAACTGCATAGGATTAGTGAATACAGCTAAATCTGCAAAATGGCATTCTTGCAACAAGAATTTCATACTAACTGAAGCAATGAATGTTTTGCTAACTTGCAAATGTTTGCAGACCAGATTATCACAACAGACGCAGTTCCAACCTCAACAACAGGAATAACGATAACGACCGAAGCCACGACATTGAGGCCAACTACAACCGAGCTCACAACTACAACCTCAACAAAACCTACAACTCAAACAACAACAACAACAGAAACGCAACCGTCAACAATACAATCCACCATAACTTTCAATCCACAGCCTGAAGGTGTCCAAGGAGCAAGCAGTAGAAATCAGGCTTTTACTGGTCATTCGCGGGTCACAACTATCACCAGAGGCCGGTCAATAGTGGCCAGGGCGGCACATTGCACTGATCGGCAGATTAAGGGCCCGTGCTACGGTCATTACTGGCGTTGGTATTTCGATATTCTGGATGGGACCTGCAAACTATTTGTCTACGGAGGTTGCGCCGGGAATCGAAACAACTTCAAGTCACGTGAGGAGTGTGAAATGGAGTGTGACGAACAAGCAATTGTCCCCGGTGAGTTTTCCACGTTTTTGATATCGTTTAGAAACTCCCACCAAGTTTGCAACGGAAAACATGCAACGGACTTTGTGTCCTTGTGTTCCAATGTGTTGCATGTACTAAACTGCTTGTTGGAAAACGTTGAAGACATTCGGGTAATGCTTTATAGGAAGAACGAAATGCCAACGTACTCGGATGTTGGCGCTGTTTGATGGTCGTCGTTCTCCTCAATGCCACCCAAGTACTGGCGAGTTTTTATCCAGGCAATGCGTTAGCGACGAAAGCGACGTGACGTCAACATGCTGGTGCGTCAATCCAGCCACAGGCGAGGAGATACGAGGAACAAGAGGCACAGCGGACTGTAAGTATTACGTTTTTCAACAAATTAAATTACTAAATTTTCTAAGCTTAGGAAGAACAAGTTTAAGCATAAACAAGCATAAGAGAACAAGAAGTATGAGGAGTAACGCAATTAATGCAAAGGCACCTTAAAATTTTGAATGTAATTTTGAATAGGTTGCCAAAGTGACTTTATGGAAGACAATAGTTAAATTTGTCCTATGGCTGTTTACAGTTGCGTGCGTTGTTAATATAACAAAAAAAAACTGTGTGATGAAATTTATTTTAATTTTCAGGCAACCAAGCTTGGAAAAATCAACATGTGACGTCACCTTGCATAGCTTCAACATACGGCTGTTGTCCAGACGGAACATCAGCTGCAAAGGGACCAAGAAATCTTGGCTGTCCACGTTAGTGCGACTTATGTGCGCTGGAAACGTTAACGAACAGTGTTACATAGACCTTTTTGTCCACAGGAACAGTTCGTTTCAAATCAGGACGAGTCTCAATGATCGTTTCAAAAGGAAACTCCGTGCGTCTTCCTTGTCCGGCTGTTGGTTATCCTCGTCCATCAGTAAAGTGGTTTAAAGACGGCCAGGAAGTCGAAATGACCTGGTAAGTGAATTGTTTTCATCCAAAGTGTCTCCAAATGTATTGTGTTATAGCCGAGGTTGGCAACTGTGCAAGATATACAAAATTACTGCAACTGGTTAACTTAACGTTGGTATATGTTGCAAATTAAACTTGCGAGCTTGATGCATTATTTGTAATTCTGTTGTATGTTGCTTTGCGTAAAAAATGATGAAATATTTCATCGATATCCTTTGAAAAAGGCGCAGAAGTGTCAACGTAAAGGATCTTTCCCTGATACTAACCTCCGCGAAACGGGAGGACGCTGGACGCTACGTTTGTGTTGCAAGCAACGGAGTCGGAACTTCGCAGCGAAGAGCTGTGAGACTTACGATTAATGGTAAGAATTTCTACGATTCACAATTTTTGCACTCAAAGAATGTAGCAAGAAAATATATATCGATGGGAATAGGTCATGTTTCACCATGAACTACCATGGCACTGAATAACAGAATAAAACTGTATTCAGAATAGACACTTCCACCTCATTGATCCTTATATGCAACTGTTAATAAAAATTACTGAAATTACGCTTCGTTCTCACGTTTCAATTAACTCCGTTTTAGAACCGAGCATCAAATTCAGAACTCGACCAGCTGACGTCACTGTTACGTCAGGGAGCTACGCCAAAATGCGTTGCCGAGTTAAAGGCGAAGCAACAGTGAAGTGGTACAAGAATGGACGGCCCTTGTCCAGAAGTAAGTTGTCTCACGTTTGCGTCGGTACAAAGTTATAAAAATGTTCTATTTGTATTGCAACAAAAGAGTAATAATGAAGATATATATATATGCGATTCTATAAAAGTGCAAAATGGCAACGTTGTCAAGAGTTGATCAAATGTGACAATAAATAAAACAATGTGAAACAAATTATTAACATTAAATAGGTACAAATTCGCAGTTAACAAAATACGTTGTTTGCCAGATGAATTTTGATCAGTAAAGACTTGGAAAAAAATCAGCAAACCAACATAAAATACATGAGGTTTTGTTCCACAAGATTAAATGCCTGTTGTTATTTCTTTTAGGTAACAACTATGCAGTGAAATCCTGGGGTGAATTGCGCTTCAGTCGAACCCGGATTGTCGACGCGGGTCGCTACACTTGCATCGCTAGCGCCCCCAGCGGCAAAGTTATTTCCGCTTCTGCGCAGCTGCAAGTTCAACCAAGTAAGTATTTGCTGAAACGACACAAATGCCTTTTCCTTGTCTGTTCTTTGCCGCCATTTTGAAGGTCACCACAAAGGTGAAAATTTGTCACCCCCAAGTAAATCCTTTACTTATTTCAGCCCAACCAGCGACTGTTTCCACCACGCCACCACCAATACGACGCATGACGTCATCAGTGACGTCGTCATCATCAAGGCAGTGCAAAGATTATCCGCGATATGCGAACTGTCGGCTGGTGATGAAAGCGCGGATGTGTCGCCACTACGCCAAGTTTTGCTGCATGACGTGTAAGCGACGTCATCACAAACACGTGGCCCTGTCGTGATATCATCATGAAGCGTCTCCGTGAGCAGGGGATCTCGATGCATCGCTGTGAGTCGCCGGTCGGGAATGGAAAACATTTGTCCGTGATGCTGCCTGTTTCGTGTTTCAGCATATTTTTTGTTATCGCCTTTTTTTTCTTTTTTGCGTCAGCATATTATATCATTACCATAGAAAAATATCACACCTCATCCTGTGTCGATGACGCCTCTCTCGCGTTTATTTAACGTTTTTTCGCGCTCAGAATACAACAAGTCTTTCGTTTCTCGTCCATTCGTCCCGTGTGCAAGTGTTGAATTTTTGGTTTGTTCGTCCCTTCAGCAAAAATAATTTTATTTTTAGACGACAGAGCAAATGATATGTGAAAGTAGAACGCCATGCAGATAACGAACAACCACAAATAGCGTGAATTGTGTGTGTGAGTAAAACTAAAAAATTTTTAACAATATTATCTCAAACATTCAGACTTTTGTCGAAAAAATAAACCATGCAATGCACAAGACTATACGCGTACAAAACAGACCATGACATTGGGGTGCATTAATGTGTGTTTGGTTACATGCTTGTGATGGAAGTGATTAAAATAAGAAACAATAAAAAGAAAAGGAAGTTAAGAAATAAGAGATTGCCTTTCTTCTTCGAACGATATTCTATCTTCTTGTCGGTCAGCGTACCACACGCAACTAAACAAAAAAAGTGTATTTACAATAGGTTGAGAATTACACAAGCCACGTAATAAGGTCCTTACGTCATGAGCAAGACCGGAACGACGAGCAGGGAGGCAGCAAAGAGCCACGCGAAGCCGTGGAAGATAGAAATCGTAGCCGAATACAGGGATAAAAATGAAATCGTAGAAACTAGAAAAGTGATAACGTCCGAGCTTGAAAGTAGAGCGAATGTAGCACCTGAAAGTAACACAATATCACCTCAGAGTTACATTAAAATACGTTCTGTTCTGTGCTGGTACAATAGCGTGTGTAAGCAGTTGAATATACGTACCGTACTCCGATTCGGACACGAGGCTGGACATTTGCGCTTTGATAAAAGACGTTTGTGCGTTTCCGAATGCCATTACACAAGTGGCTGAAACAGAAACCAAATGTTTATTCGTAGCTGTGGTCTATATGTAACCGAACGTTAAGCTTACCGAGGAAGACAACGAAGATTTCAGTGGCGAACGACATCATTGTGAGGTATAAAAGCCACCCGACGAATGACACGAGGATCAAAGAGTTATTGGACAAATTAAAACATCGTTGGTAGAACAGAACCGCCAACGGAGTGCATAGAATGACCACAAACTTCAGACCCTGGTGAAGTAGAGTATTATTTATTTGTGTAACATGGGAATGTAATGTTGATCTATCCTATGTACATAGTTTGGATAAAGGTTATGAAAAGGGAACCAAAAACCGCCAAATATTTTTTTAAGGTTTCTACTTTTTCAGGGTTTTTAGAATATTGTAATAGTGGTTATCCAAGTATGCATTTATAAAAAAAATCTCAATATTTCACTGGCTGGTTCTTTCGCTTTCAAACTCAGGTACCTATCCCCAGACTTTCAGTAAACCACTTACCGATTGTATACCGACCAGCGCCGGATTAAAGCAGAGAGGTTGTGAGAGAAGGTAGATGGTGGTGAATGTTTGTGTGCCCACATTCAGAAACATAGCGACGTTGTAAGAAATCAGATAAAACCACATTCGCCAAACCCTACCCGGGTATCTACCGCCACCGTGCGGACAAACCTCTGCACGAAAAATAATCATGGTTTATTTTACGGAAAAAAACGGCATTCTTTGCCTTGCACCTGATGAGGAGATTTTTCTGGTGACGTGACACTTGTTGCAGTGGCTGTACTCGCTGCTGTAGACGTTCCAAACAGATCGCATCAAGTCAAGGAGATTACATCTAATTGTCCTAACAGACGTTTGTCCGGATGACGAGGAAAAGGATTCGTTTCGTGTGGATTTTGCTGCAGAGTAAAATAAGCTCAAAATGCATAAACACCTATTTTAATGGGCAGAGTATATAAATAAGGACATGTTTGTAGTGCAAAAATGTGTTGTCAAATTTATTGAAAAACAAACTTTTCTAGAATTTTAGTAGTTATACGTCACTTCTTGCAATGGTCAATAGGAAGGTAGTGACATCGCAGCAAAACTGGATAAAACCAATTTTTCATAACAAGCCGCGGCAAGATGCGAAAAAATTCCCTCCCGGTAAAGGTTTAAACTCGTGACTCAAAATAACTGCTCTAATCACTGCATGAGTTAAGGGAATGGGTAAAATTTTTTACTATGTGAATTTTAAAAACGTTTGCATTATTTTTGCGCCGAAAAGCATCAACAGCCTTTACCTTTTGCTTATGCAAACTTATCGAAAACACACCGTTATCTGATATTGAAGAACTACTGGAAGCAGGCTGTGAAAAGAGAACTTCATTGGCATCTTCCTCGTTAATAGTGACGTCATCGTCCCTCCGTTCGTTTAAGATCTTGTCATGTAGAACCCTTGAATCGTGCAGAAAATAAATAATGACGAGGGCAACTCCAGCCATCAATATACAAGCGAGAACGAGGACGAAATATCCCAGAAAGTCGATCAGATACCGCGTGGTTATTCCAGAGACGCCACCTCCAATACCGAGACACGTGTCGATGAATACCATTCTGTGGAAAATTTGACATGCGGTATTATTCCATGTCAGCGGTGCACAACCTGCGGCCGTACGGCCACATGCGGCCGCAGACGCTATTTTTTGCGGCCGTGCACATTTATATCAAAAAGTATGCATTGGCGGCCGTCGTTGCTTCTGAAACTTGTTTTTCAGCGGTCTCAAGAGTTAAGCTTTTAATTAGGCCCATTTCCATTTCCGAGTTATACACATTCGTTCGCTGTAGCGAGTAGTAACTAGTGCAACCACCGCAACCGAGACAAAGCGCAACAATACGGATGGTGACGTCATAAAACATTAATAGCATATCGGTGAATTGTCATGTACGCATGTACAGTTGTTGTCGAAAAGCTAAACAGTGGAATCACTCAGTCAGTGGCGGCCGTTAGCACACAGTGGTGTGTGTGTTGCGGCCGGCAATAGCAAAAAGGTTGTGCACCCCTGCTCTATGTAAAGATTCAATGGAGATTGTATGATTTTTGACGCGGGGAGAAGATGTTGCACGCCAATATTTCACAGGATGTCGCTTGTTGTGGATATTTTACCCAAGAGTTACCATTGAGCTACGGTTTTGTTTGTTTTTATTTTATTTTCAGCACAGAAACTGACGATGCCGTTGTAGCGAAAATAATATTTCTGTGAAATTTTAAATAAAAAGTCGTAATGACGCTGGTCGTCAACCACTCTTTGTGATGTATTTTGGATATCTGACAAGATAGGAGAGATCGGTAACACCCAACAAATAGGCTGCTTCCTGTTGTCTGAATAATATTTTTCTCTTGCCCAGTAAATTTAAACAAATGAGCTAATGTTCAATATTGATAGAATGCAACGTACATTCACAATTAAGTCATTTTGCAAACAGGATTGACTCCTTACCTTATACCACGTGACTCGTTTGGGATGATGTCACTTAAATATGCGTATCCCTGCATCAACAGCGTCATGTAATAACCGCCCGAACCAGCAAGAAAGTAATACAAAAAGAGCGTCTTTAATGGTAATCTGCAAACACAAACGCAATCGTTATCACAGCAGCTGATAAATCGACGGAAGCTTTTCATTGACTTAATACTAACCCTAGACAGACAACAAAAGCCAAAAAGACGTTACTGAGAAGAATTCCGACCACTGGTATTGTCATGGCAACCTTACGTCCCACTCTGTCACCCAACGACGTCACAAATAGAGCTGAAAATGTCGCAGGAATAAGCATGGTCAAATCAAATTTTAAGTTCCATCTGCCAAACAAATGTGAGGGTTTAAGCAAAACTTCTTTACAAACCCCTGTACATGAAGAAGTTTTGCACATAATTCCTTCCAACACGATTATGCTGTGCTTCATCCATTGCATAAAGTGCACGCATCCACTATAAGCAGAGTGGCCATATCGTGCTTATTTCTATGATCTGTCAGGATCCGTGTGATAAAAAAAATGCACTTATTTCCAATGACGTGATTATGATAATGTAATTAATGTTGACTTCCAAAATCAGGCAAAGTGACCATAATTACAATTTCAATCGATTTCGACCCCAAAAACTAGCGGATAGAAATTAAAAACTTTGCGCCCAACAATGACTCAGTGTTGGATTTCTCTCGTGTAAAAACCCAGTCTTTTGTCAGTTAGAAGACGGCCTTTTTAAAAGGAGCGCGTTTCCTTTTTGGTCTGGGCTGATAGTATAACCCAGTCTAGAGTCCACAACTTACTGTGATGCTTCTTTGGCTACGACGTCATCAACAGGGTTTGTTGTGTTGTATGATTTGCAGCCTGTGGTCTCATTGTGTGTGGTGTTGTGTAGCTCCGCCACTTTCTGTCAACATACCATTCGTTTATTTAACATGAAATCCCCTGATCATTACCTCACACTCACCATGTAAATGTATTCACCTGACAGAGCTAATGATAACAATGCGCTAAATGCGACAAATATATTTAAAACGCGAAGAACTACAACTATGCGGTTGTTAAACGAACAGACCATCTCATGGCCGTGAAATAAATGGAACACACTGGGCTGCTCGATAAAAAATCGACCAAAAATGCCTTTGGTTAGTTCATCTGGCTAATTGTCTTTCCTACTACCAGCAAAAATGTCAGAGCTTCAAAGCAGTCGCCTGAGTAACATCAACAAAGTATTAGTAACAACACACGTATGACTGTGGAAAGAAACAGTGTTTACACTAAACAATAAATGCAACTAAGATCTTCAGGCTTTACACTCTTGTGTTTCACACGGACTTTAACCTATTGACCAGTCGTCAATTAACTATCACGTGATAGCCCAAGCTTGAGAACCAAACCTCCATGCTCCATTAGGTTACAACATTCGAAAGCCTCTTCTGTCTATAATGACCTGCAAGATATTTTACTCTTCGTTTCTAACGCTTTTTTGTAAAAGAGTTTGGCGTTTTTAAGGTCTTTTAACGTTTTAGCCAAAAGCTATCTTTAATGGCTTTCGTAGTGTGCTGTTGTCTAGCCCGTGTTAAACAACAGACACTTCCCATTAACGCACCAGCCAAAGCTTCGAAACGACACTTGTAGCATCGCAGTCGCTGTACAGCACATTTTCTTCCGCTTAGAATAAAGGAAATGGTTTAAGAGCACGTTTCGAGTTTCGACGATACGTAACATATTGACTGTACATAAAACAGAACACTTGTTTGATACTTCCAATAAAGCAAATAACCCGGTACAGGCCTCTGTTACTAATTAACAGAACCAATGACCGATTCCAGCGCCTGGTGGTGAATGGATTGCTGGTCATGAAAATGTTTTCCATTGTCGTAAATTTGTCATAAAACCAACACAAGCGGAATATCAGGTGGTTTTTGAGCAATAGTTTGCGTTGTGTTGCTACCACAAATTCATAAAGTCCCACTTTTCTCAAGCACGCCCACTGACTAACTCACATAAAATTGAAAGTGTTTATTCGGTCGATTTAAGACACGCGGGTATTCAAACCATCTGACAGGGTTGTTTCCAATCATCCAATGGAACCTGACTTCAAATTTGTCATTTGGCTCATACAGAATGCTTTACACCTCCGTCCAATTAAGCAGAGTTGCTGAATATATGTACGAGCTGTGCAAACAGCCAATAAACGCTCTTCCACGCAGCGCAGTAAGCAAAGTGTAGACGAACCTCGGCTGCTAATCAAAAAATTGCGACCGCATGCGCTATGGGGTTTAAGTTTCACTGCTAATTGACTTTTTCAGCAAACATTCTGTGATCTGTGCTAAGAAGTAGCTTTAATACAAATCCGTACTGTTGGCTTAAATTTAGGCAGGTGAACAAAAATAAACATTCAAATCATGGAAGGTTAAAGATAAAATAACATACATTCCTTGTCAACACTTCACCGCAACGGGTTTGTTATCGGCATCAAACTTTTTTCAAAACGTACCCAACGTCCGCCTTCCTATTTGAAAAACTCTGCCCCGCGGTCACCGCATCAAACCGTTTGGCATCAAACTGACGGCGCATCACAAAAAGGGATGACGTTGAAATTTGATAAATACGTTGATAACATTATGTCGGCAAACAATGCTGAACGCTCGGTCTTGCTCGTTTGGTGAAATTGGTTTTGGCGTTCGGTGCCTGTAGTTTGTGTTTTGGAAAGACGCAAGTGGATTGTTGATTCCACTATTTGATTTCATACATTTTAGTTTTACAATAACAGGAAAACCATTAAGTTGAGTTTGTTGGTGTTTTGATCGTTACATTTAATGCTTACTGAATTATGCATATTTGGCTTTTTAAACAACTTAATACCATTCCAACAAACCTAAAAAACAAGTTTCATTATTGTGAATACAGGTTCACTACGACTTAACCGATTAGTGACACGTGGAGTTTGACCAAAATGCGTTGCCGGGATAAGAAGGAGCTACAGTGTGAACTGGTACAGGAAGGACAATCTATGCCCTTGCATTCACACCGTTTGTTCGGTTAGTACAAAATGTGCATATTTTCAGTTATGGTAAAATTGCACTTTGCTTATTCCGGTTCAACCAAAGTTCGTTGCCTAGAGTACGTGGGTGAGTGACGTCACCCGTGACCCTTTGCGTTGAGAAAACGAAGCTTTATGGTTTGTTTGTTTCCTGGGTCAAGAATAAAAACCGAGCCTATTATTTTATTGCAATAGAAATATGTGGGTACAGTCTGAAAAATACTTATTCTAAGTATTTTGAACATTTGTTTGGCCAACTGACCGATGAAGAAAAAGAACACACGAGAAATGGGCCTGAACATTCAGGTAAAAGGGTGCTATTACTAAGGCTAGAAGGTCAATTACGTAGCAAACAATACATAATAAAACTGACAAGTCATGAAATGAGAGATTTTCTTTCATCGTCCGAAGACATTTTATCCCTTTGTCGGTCAGCGTACCACACGCATCTATAAAACAATTTTTTAACGAATATAGTACTTTTTTTTAAAACAGTTATTTAACGAATATAGTACTTTTTATGTTGTTTAACGTAAAAAAAATAACGTTTACTTACGTAATTAGCAATATCGGAATAACGAGCACGGTGGCAGCAAACAGCCACACAAAGCCATGGTAGATAGAAATCGTAGCTGAATACAGGGTTAAAAATGAAATCGTGGAAAGCAGAAAAGTGATAATTTCCGAACTGGAAAGTAAAGCGAACGAAGCACCTGAAAACGTAACACAGTATCAGATTAGAATTACACATATATATGTTGTATACAACACAAAAATCGAACCGTGCTCAAACTCCGAAACGAGGTTGGACATCTGCGCCTTGATAAAAGAAGTTTGTGCGTTTCCGAATGCCAGCGTAGCAGTGGCTACAACAGAAAAAAAAACATCTTAAAATTTACAGTTTGTACGTTGACTTGCACTGGGCACCGAGGGTGCGACTTACCGATGAATACAACGAACGTTTCAGTGGCGAACGACATCACCATGGTGTATGCAACCCATCCGAAGAAACACACAATGATTAACATATTGTTGGAAAATCCCAAACATCGTTGGTAGATTATAATTACAACTGGAGTAAAACCAATCACCATAAACTTCATTCCCTGTTAAAATATGTAATTTATAAACTGTACTCTTTACAACTGTTCTTTCTGAGAAAACATTTGAGACGTAATTTGTAAAAAAACACTATCTTCTGTTTTGGGGTTTGACATAATCAGTGTGAAGATTGCATACGAATGCCAACTCTGAATTAAAGTTTGTCCAAGGACTCTTTTTCACTAAAGCAACTAGTTCTTTCGCTCCCTAAATCAGATCCGTAAACCACTTACCGATTGTATACCGACCAGCACTGGATTAAAGCAAAGAGGTTGCGAGAGAAGGTAAATGGTGGTGAATGTTTGTGTGCCCACATTGACGAACATGGCGAAGTCGTACGAAATCAAATAAAACCACATTCGCCAAACCCTACCCGGATATCTGCCGCCACCGTGCGGACAAACTTCTGCATGTAAAAAGAATTAACATTCACTTCATGAAAGAGCTCGGTATTCTGCGCCTCGTACCTGATGAAGGTGATATTTTGGTGACGTTGTTGTCTTGGTCCCTTGTAATGCAGCACTGATCGCAGTGGCTGTATTCGCTGCTGTAAACGTTCCAAACAGATCGCAACAAGTCGAGGAGATTATAACCTTTCTTCTTTGCATGTTTTTGTTCTGACAGGGAAAATATAAGCATTACAAACATAAAGTGAATGTAAAGTGAATAATAAAAAAATATGATATATCAACATTTTATGGTAATAAATTTAACCTACATAACCGTTTTGCGTGTCTAGAAAACTGATTTTCAACATTGTTACTATAACTCAATATTTGAATGTGTAATTGTTTTAAGTACTATTGGTTTATTTCCCGCGTTAAATTTGATTAAACTATAATTGAAATAGCCTGTCCTAAACCATCCCACACTCAAATGTGTAATTTTGGCGGATGTACCGACCACAAAGTTTTCTACCAAAAACTATTGCCCCAAAAAACAATTCAAAAAAATGCAACTAACTTTTCTCTGTTTCACCGTTTCGATCAAATGATCCGTAATCGGACGTAATAGAACTGCTTGAAGCAGATCGAGATATTATGACATCAACATCGTTGTTGTTGACCGTGGCGTCATCATCGCTTGCGTCGTCCAACATTTGGCTACGTAATACTCGTGAATCGGGCAAAAAGGGAATAATGAGTAGTCCGACTCCAACCAGTATAGTGCAAGCTAGGACGGGGGCAAAGAAACCCTGGCTGTCAATCCAGTAGCCGCTGATGACTCCAGAAACCCCACCGCCAACTCCAAGACAGGTGTCAAGAATTACCATCCTAGGGTAATATGAATACATTTATTGGAAAATTAACGAGAACTTTCTACTTTCAAGATTTCTCATGGAAAAAATGGCCGTTTTGAGTTAGCATTATCAAAGAAAGCCAGGTTTAGCTCGCGTAAACAAAAATGAAAATAGAAATAACTCCTTGCCTGATTCCACGTGATTCGTTTGGGGTAATGTCGCTCAAGTAGGCGTATCCCTGCATCAACAACGTCATGTAGTAACCGCCCAGACCGGCGACAAAATTATAAATAAAGAAAGCTTTCAACGGCCAACTGCACAAACAAAAGCAAACATTACAATACGAAAACAGCACGGAAAGTTTTCCATTAAGTTTATACTAACTCTAAATACACGGCTGTAGCGAAAAACGCGTTACTGAGAAGTATTCCAACCACAGGTATTGTCATCGCCAATTTACGACCGACTCTGTCACCCCATGACGTCACGATGATTCCAGCGAAGGCCGCTGGGATGAACATGGTCATGTCGAATTCTAAAGTCCATCTGGCACACAAGTGGGAAAGTTAAATACTTTTACAAATAAACAGTGCACTTGTATTGCAACAACTTTTTAAGTATTTAACATTGTCGCAGCTTGGTGATTAGGTACGTTATTGTCTACCAGCTTTAATATCCGTATGGTACCAAATAAGTATAAACCACAGCGTAAACAGAATTTAAAGAATATCCAACGCGCGTGTAACAAACAAACTTTGTCCACTACTTGCTTTGAAACTTCTTTTGCCACGAGTTGGTCGATGGCAGAGGTTGTGTTGTTTGATTTACAGTCAGTGACAACCTTGTGAGTGATGTTGTGAAGTTCCGCTACTTTCTGCAAACATGTTGACGGTATTAATTAGGACAATATATTAACGTTATCCTCTACTTACCCGGTATATGTACTGATTTTTCACAACCACTGTTAGAAATGTGCTGAACGTTATGATTGCGTTCATCAAGCAAAGGACACAAACCGCATAGTTATTAACAGAACTGGCCATTACATACCCGTTGATGTTACTGAAAAGGTTGATTTTTCAAGGAAAAATAAAAAAAAAACTGCAGAAACACGATTTAAACTTTCGTCAACGCAGGCTTACAATTTGAAAAACAACTAAATTGTGGCTGAAAGTAGTTTATGCCATATTAATGAACAAAATAATGTTTCGTCAAAACAACGACCCATATTGAAGGCAAAACGCTGCGTTTCCCATTTGTTTTTCAATTGCCACATCACCCAGATTGTAACCTCTGGCCTAGTTTTTACATTACGTCATAGTTTGTTTGAACATCATCACGTGATGTCGAGTGGATTAGGGACGTTTAATCCCTGGCACATCAACATGTACACCCTCGCATGTCCCGAGGTACGTAGGTTTTTTATCTGTCAATTACCACAATATCTTCTGTAACGTTTACAATCAATAATTTTCCCAAATGACTTAGCGTGGCAATTTGTACTGAACTAAAGCTTGCCAAAACACCTGTTTTAAAAATTATGTCTGTCTTGTTCGTATTGTTTACTGGAAACATCAAAAAACAAAATCTGACTGCTGTACGTTAAGACCAGCACCCCAACTGCGCTGAAATACGAAACGGAAGGCGGGTTTAATACTTGCTACAAAGCAAACATCTTGAAACATGCCTGTTACTAATTTACAGACCTCATCACCATTACCAAACGCTTCTCGGCAAATGTAATGCGGCCTCATTCCCAACGCAAAAAAAAACATTCCTTGGCCTCCCGTTTCAATTTGTCTCGAGTGAAACTTAAAACTGTCCTATTGTGTGTTGTTATAGCTGTACAACTGTTTTGCAATAAATGCGCCCCTTTAAAAAATGGTATTTAGGCTGCAAGCACTCGTACATTATATAAATAATGTGTAAGTTATAAAACCCACATACAGCCTGGAGCAATAATTAAAAAGCCAGCAAAACAATAACAAAAACACCCTTTCGAGAACCATCATACATAGCACCAGAAACCGATTACTTACAAAGATAAACACATGACGTTGACGGAAATGCAATAAAAAGTTATCTTCATTGTTCAGGTGTAACGACTTGAAGTCTGCAGCGAGCCTGCGACAGCCCAGCTCCTCTGCTAACGTGAAATGTACAGCATTTGCTTGATCAAATCAAAGTTCCCAATACGTTATATGCCGCTCACCATTACAATCGGTACACGTGTTGCACTAGACTTTTGGTTAGCACTGTAGATGGTGTTCATAGCGTGCTCGCAAAATTTAAACAAACAAACCAAAGCCCACAAACCTGACGTGAAACATGCCTGCTCTGTAAAGTTAAGGGTTTGAAGCGGAAATTGTCGGCTGACATCAAACTAACGACAAACACAGTGTGACAAATGCCCCGCCATTTCCACAACATGTCGTTATTTATCCTGTGAAAACATATTCAGAACATGATGCAGCTGATTTTGAACGCAAACGCAAATGTTTATCAACTATTCACTGAATGAGAACCGGTATTGATAGAAGCTATTAAAATTAATGCAGTTTCTCAGACACAGCTAAAACTGTATACGTGATCTTCGTCAACATAAACATGTCCGTCACAGAAAACACGTGTCCGCACTTTCTAATCTGAGATTTAGTTGTAAAGTCTTTACGAGAAATAGAGTTGTTGTGATTTGGCAAGTTTCTCTGTTTTGGTTTTAAGTGGCAGGAAGCGAAAAAGTCCGGTCCGCGGACATTTAAGCCCCGGTAAATTTTCACCACAACACAGGCCCGCACGATTCTCAGCAGCAAATTAGAGCTGCCTATAAGTTTGTACGTTCAATTACAGTACAATTTATAAACGTCCACCCTGTTTTGCCAGAAAACAAAAATTCTGATGAAAGTGCTCTGTTTTAATGACCCTAAGACGTTCGAAATGTCATGCTTTGTGAGATAAGTAAAATATGCCTAAATTTTCGAAGGAATCAACATATGAACAGAAAGAGCGTAAAAAACAATTAAAACGCATCATAAAAATTAAAACGCATCAGCGCTAGCGTGTAAACTTTATCCACAGTGTAACATATACCCTTTGTCTATTGTCAAAATGCTTTTTATTTTAGTTGTGGCCACCGATTGCCGCTTTTTAGCATCGTAGAAATGTATGGGTAATAAATTACCGGGGACAAAGGTTAGAAAGAAGCTCGTCGAACCCGCGCGCTTGACAGTAAAATTAGAACAAATACTTATACGTACCTTAAAAATAAATTCACTTTTCAAAGGCATCAACATGAATGTGGAAAACGCGCACAGAGTGCAGACAACATGCACCAGAAAGTAGCTGTAGGGGCCACATCGTTCCAACATATTCAAATAAACTTTTTCACAATAATCCCGCAACCTGTAAATTAAACCTAACGATCAATGAGAATTTACGTTGCCTTGACTATTATCAATATCTATGTCATATTTGACCCGGTATCTATGTAGTTTCTTGTCGCCTCAATTCTGCTAATCTTAGTTTTAAATCTGGACTCTGGTATTTTGTGTGTTTTGAATGCTCTTTGTGCACCACAAGCATTATATCGCTAAGGCTCGTGCTATTAAGACTGTTTAAAACTGTCTGTTACAAGAAGTGCACTGGAAAAAAGAGCACTAACGCTAAAGAAGCTTCTCTTTTCTGATTTAGAAACGTTAGTCAAGCCGAGGACGCAGCCGCCACAGAAACTTTATCTGACCTAAATAACATTTTTTGTACGTGGCATTCTGATACTGTGGGCATGGGGTGCAATGCAATATAACTCACTTTCTGCATTTGGCAATAATTAACTTCAAGTTGCAATTGTTTGCAATAGGCGGGTGTGCGACTGACGATAAACTCAATTATCCGAAATCAACGTTGTTTTTCTTCTGGTAAAACTGACGTATAGTTTTGTTAACTTTGGTTATTCGAAAATGTGGTGATGTATGCATCTTGCTCTCAGCAAATCCGAATGTTTTGTTGTCACAGGAAACTTGCACTTCTGCTTGGGCACCTCGGTCAGTTTCAACGCTGAATATCATGATCCATATGCAGAACAGGGATAACATTTATAATTTTATGTATATAGTGTTGTGTACTATTTGGGCTTTTTTAAAGAAACCGCCAACCTGTTTTGTATATGTAATTGCACTCTTTTGTGACGCCGCGTGTGTATCACAACCAATGTAGAGTAAACACTAGGTGGCACGGTTACTCAGCATTGATCAAGCGCCCTACCCGTGAACCTAGCAGAAACCCTGATCGGGATTCGTGGTCAGGATATCTTGGGTCCAAATCCTGCTGTGGTAAAAAAAACTTAATCGTTCGTGCTTTATGACATAGCCCTCGGACCAACCACCAATCCCATTTTAAAACACGCACAGAGTTAGGCTTAAAACGTCTACCGGCAGTTTTATTCGAACCTAGTACACGTTTCGTATGTAGGATGCACCGCAGCTAGCCGTTGTTTGAAACCATCTTTAAGTGGAAGTTGCTGCGGGCCTTGCGACGTGTTTTGCTGTAATCAACCCCCTCGTTTCGTTAAAACATGGAGAATTTATCGCCACGTTTTTTTTTAAATACATATTTGAGTTTGTGAGTTTGTCAAGTCACAAGCGACGACACGTGAAAAACCCACTAATAATATTTTTGTGTCGTCACAGAGATTTCCTAAACTTGTTTTCCAGAATGATTTCAAGTTTTTGCATTGTCCACATTCATTAAATAATCTAAGTTAATTTATAATGCTAACTCCAATATTGGCCAATCCCCAGGAAGGAAGTAGGCCTATTTTTACCGGAAAATATCGGATGATATGAAATCAAACTGGACACGAGCTTAAATAGTTTTTAAAATGTTGGTCGATGTACAATGTGCTTAGACATTCGTTTAAGAAGCAAGAAAATAAACGTTTTTATTTCAAAAATAACACAGAAAATAGTGAAGGGTTAGATGTTTGCCCGACATAACAAAAAACAAAACTCCGAATAAATAGATCCAAAAATGGTTAAAAAATCAAGTCGCCTTCCATCTCTTACAGTTGTCGTCTCCTTCGCTTCCACAAACGTTTTCTCTCTTCAAGCTTGCAATAACCGGTATCCGCCTTCCTTCGGTATTGCTCGCCGAACCGCAGCGCAACAGCGGGCTTCGAAAACGCGTCTCGTTCTCCTTTTGGGTAGTTTCCCGAACAGAAGACTTTACTTCTGCAACGTCCTTACCGGGATCGCTTGCAACCCTTTTAACGCCAGCTCTGACCACACGGTCGTCATTGTTTTGTTGTGCCCCGTTGCGGCGACTGTGCTTGTCGCTTCTGTAACCACTGCTTGTAAACTCGAGCCTAGCTTTCACCTTGGCCTCCATGAAGGACCAACCTCCCATCCAACGGGCAAGTTCCGTCAGGCGCTGGTCAAAGCGAATGGCATGAATAGGAGGCCGGGTTTGGAAGTCCTCTATTAGTCCAAGCACATGCCAAGTCCAACGCAGCAAAAGTTCCCTACTTGTGTCGCTTATTCCGTTTAGTGTACTGCCCAAATGCTGCAACAGCTTTACATAACCCCAGAGGTAGCGCAAAGGCGTTACGTACGTAAGTTCGGACGGCGGACAAACGAGGTAGTGATCTATAAAAAGGTTTGCCACGTTTGAGGGCAGTCTATGTAACTCTTCGTCTAAAAGTTCGATAGTGCTGTGTGCCTCGTCTAGAATGAGTTTCGATTCCCGATCCAATTTGTTCTCCGACCTGGGATCCGAAATTGTTCTAGGATCCAAAGACTTTTGTTCGGGTATCGAATCTGGCGTGGGTTTCGGATTCGATTCCTTTTTCGGTTCCGATCTTGAAACAGGATTGGGTTCCGGTTTTAACTTGGGATGCGGCACAGGCTTCGGATTCGGATTCGGTTCTGCCTTCGACATTGGTTTTGAATCCGGCTTAGGGATCGTTTTGACATGCGGCACAGGCTTCGGATGCGACACAGGCTTCGGGTTTGGATTCGGTTCTGCTTTCGACATTGGTTTTGAATCCGGCTTAGGGATCGTTTTGGCATGTGGCACAGGCTTCGGATTCGGTTCGGTTTTCGACATTGGCTTCGAATCCGGCTTAGGGCTCGTTTTTGCATGTGGCACAGGCTTCGTGTGCGACACAGGCTTTGGATTCGGATTCGGTTCTGCTTTTGAGATTGGTTTCAAATCCAGCTTAGGGCTCGTTTTTGCATGAGGCACAGACTTCGGATGCGACACAGGCTTTGGATTCGGATTCGGTTCTGATTTTGACGTTGGTTTCAAATCCGGCTTAGAGCTCGTTTTGGCATGTGGCACAGGCTTCGGTTCGGCTTTCGACATTGGCTTTAAATCCGGCTTAGGGCTCACCTTCGAATGTGGCACAGGCTTCGGATTGGGTTCTGCCTTCGACAATGGCTTTGAATCCGGCTTAGAGCTCGCCTTCTTGTCGTTTTGTGAATTGATTCTGGATGCAGGAGATTTGTTACTGGAATGACTCTTTGTTTCTTTCTCGCGAAAGCGCGGCAATTCTGTTTGAACCGCGGTTGTCTTTTTACGGGGTTCTGGCTTTGGTGCAGGCTTGTGACATGGCTTCGTCATTGTTGATCTCGTCTGCGTGGAAAGCCTTTCAGTCATTGTGGAGCTCACCTGGGTGGGAAACTTATCGGTCATTGTTGATCTCGAATGTCTCGAGACTTTCGGTTTGTTGCGCGTCTCAGTAGCCTTTGTACACATCAATGTCTTCGGAGGGTCCATTGTCATCGTAGACTGACACGCTTGCTTTCGCGTCGACGTCTGAGTCTCCGCGCAAGATTGTTTGGCCGGTGGCAGCGTTTGAGTTGCGACGCAGATCTTTAACCTCGAGCACGTCTCGCAAGGTTTCGGCCCCTGGACGAGCATGGAGAGCGCTTGCAAAAACCACTTGGACGAACATTCGAAAGTCTGGCAGAGCTGAGCGTCTTCTCTCTTGTCGGGTTTAATGAGGACGTTGTAGGTCCCGAATACCTTGGCCAGTTTCGTGTCCATTGTGTTGCTCGTTTAAGTCTACAATTATTTTGCCTAAAGAGTGGCTGAAACAAGAAGCGTTTTAATTTAACCTTGCACAGAAACCGGAGAACAATGACCCGAACTAAACAGAGTTTCAACAAGCCAGCAGAAAAGGAATGTCACACAGAGGGCATTTGCAGGAAAATTGCGATACGATTAACAAAAAACAAACAAGCGTGAAATACGAATTCAACAACACAATGCTTGTAGTACGCTTGCAAATAAGTTGTTAGGTTAGGTTTCGTGTACATACACTGAATAAGCAGTAATATAAAATACAAAATATTAGATCGCACCAAAAGTTGTCGCCAAGTACAGAAAACTAGAAAGCCGATGAATTTGATGACAAAGAATGATTGAAATAAATACACATTCAAATGCTTTCGGTGGATAGCAGTGCAGGGCAGTAATCGATAAATAAGTTGGGAATTTAGTAATCGAGTCTGTTGGGAATTTAGTGGTCGACTGTAGCACTGGAAGTCATTTGGGACAAATCTACGAACTGAATGCCCGTTGACAATGCAAGTTTGGGGTCAATGAATTCAACAACAATAAACCAATCACAAAAACAGTACACGAACACAAGAATGCGGTGCTTGCCCTTTCGAACCTTCCAAGTAAGCGCACAGTAAGATGATATAATCAGTGAGAAAAAGAAGGCAAGTACAGCAAGGTGTGCAAACCGCTGCTTTAGGTATTTATAACCGCTGCTTTAGGTATTTATAAACGGAACAATGTGGGCCTACTGTCTTCGTCGTTCAGGAATTTTAATCTTTATGTTGCCGCCATAATGCGACCAACAGATCAGCAAGTAAATGTAAAGCATTGTTGTCGTTTGAAAGCAGAGTTAAAGGAAACACTGTTTGATTATATGGCGCGTTGTATACAATAGTTTTGCAGCGACATGCGTAGACAGACGAGCGTGGTCAATAATTCAGTCACATTGTTTAGAGCGCTCGGCGCCGACAGGTGTTCTAATTTACTGTGAAGATAATTAGTGTGCAAACATATGACAATGGAAACACACGTTTGTGTGGCCACGTTACTCATGAACACACAAATATTGTAATACCTGCAAGCTACAACAAGCTATTCATTGCTTGCTTGCAAGCGTAAAAAACACATACAACAGAGGTAGCAATAAATGCCAAACAACATTAGCAAGAAAAGGAATATTAAAATTTTTAACTAACGCCACTAAAACTAAACTAGCGTTGCATACAGTACAGTAGGGTCAAGGGCGGACCCAGAAATTTCTTCAGGGAGGGCGGTTGCAATCAAAAATTCATAGTGAAGCAATAAAGGCAATTTTGTGCGCTACATATGCATACTAGTAGGCTATGATGAGCTAAAATCAGTTTCAAGAAAACTCCTTTCGTTTCCCACTACATCGGCTATGTTCAGCGTTACGGCATGCTCTAGGCCCAGGTGGACAATCGCCCCCTTCCAACCACTACACAGTGCAATTAAACAGACATCGCTGTGAAGGTTAAGCAATGGATTGCAACCTTGTCCATTCCGGAAGCGCTCGCGTCATCTGGCAATAGATAAAAGCTGAATAACAGACCCTGATTGGTCACTGATTGCCAAATCAAAATACCACTTGAAGGCCAAACATTGATTAAGTCCAACAGCAATCCCTTTCATGACTCTAAATGTTTTAAAAACAAGCAAATTTATATGTAGACTACGTGCTCGAAACGTTTTTGCGACAAGATACCTTGCAACTAAACGCACTCAGTGTTTAACAAAATATGAACCAACAGTACGTTGATGCATTTCAATTTAACACATCCAACTGAAAAACAAGACATCGCCTTCAACACTGCGCCGTGAATGCGTGTCCTTTATATATGAGACATGTGGTTCTGATTGAGACAGCGGAGGCGACTGCCTTTTTCTCGCCTGGGAGTTGATAGCGGACGCTTGCAAACTGCCCCTGGAAACAGTGCAGCTGTAATTGTTAACAAGCTGCCAATGTGATGAATGTGTCACAGATACAACCCCTGCGACAACCATTACATGTACGACATGTCATAATTTCGAACCGTCCGAACGCAGTGATGCCATTTTTTATGTTAGTATTGATTAAAGACAATTTTTATAAGGAATAATGCTTCTTGGGCAAATGAAAACCAAGAGAATATCAGCTTTGTAACGCCGCATACCAGTGTATCTCAAAATAGGTTTCCGGCATCAAACCGACGTCTCCCACGCATAGGTATAAAGTTGACATTTGCCTTCAAAGTTAAAATGTCAGGTAAATTGTCAAAGTGACAACTCAAAAGTATCCAACAAATCCAATGAAAACATGGCCGACCTTTGCACACATGACAGTCTTTTGCAAACGGCTGGTGGGTGTACAAGTTATATATGTTGTTCATATTCGCCGAATGTTTTGAGAAGTTTTGTTGCACAAGCATTGACCAACCACAATTGGACCGTTTTTTAATTTGGGATTTGTGGATTTATGGCCCCATTATAAGTAGTATAGGTTTCTCGTGGAAATAATAGTAACGACTCCGTTGTTAATGTCATACAAACCACAGTCGAATAATTAAATAAACACTCAAAGTTATTTTCGCGTCCATAAGACAAGACAGAGAACTATAGATACATAAGAAGCAAACTGAGGGACAGCAATGAGTGTTACTATAAACGCCGTTGCTTCATCGTGTTCCGTAGTAAGTGCTGTTATTTTCTTTCGTCATTATATATGGCAATTAAAGGTAGCAGAGTTGTTTGGTTCGAAATTTCTTGACATACGAAGTCAGGGGAGTGTTCTTACGTCACAGAAAGAACTTCGACATTGCAGGTGTGAATGCCTTACATAGCCTACTTTGTTGTAACTAGGCGAATTCCAATCGACTTCCACGAAGTGACCGGCTAAAAGCTTTTCCTAGAAGCGTTCAGCAATCGCGCTGGTTCGATTACAGCATTCCTTGGCCTACGGTCGAGTATCAGGTTATAATTGCCGTCTGATTAGGCGAAATTCCACACCAAGCGCACCAACGAATCTCCATTAATGAGATGTTACGGTACCTAAACGTTGAAATGTAAAACTTCTACGACATACACTACAACGGAGTGACGAATATGCAATAGAAAATTATATGACGAGTTTAGCACATAAAACAGTAGTACTGATGTTTTCGTGACTACTGTACATGTAAAATATTACGGCAGGTTTATATATTTGAATTCTTTGATAATGGTAAAAACACCTGTTTTTGTTAGAAAAACGGTTTCATTTTACCCGACAAGAAAACAAAAGCTATACCCGCATCAAAGACCTCATTGTCCTCTTTTGCGAGGCTACTGCAGCACAACAACTGGCAATCAGGCGAATTACAAGTTAGCACAGCGCTGTCCAAAGATAAGAAAATGCCCTTCGGGCGTTTGGCAACTTTTGCTGAATCGGGAAGCTGAAGACAGCACTTTTTAATGTGACACACAAAGCATTCGTGCGGTCTTATCGCACACAAAGAATAACGTTTCAAAAGTGCCACAACATGAGGTCAAATGTGTCGCAAGTTTGAAGTGCAACTGCGATAGCAACAGGCTTGAAAAATGCCATATTTACAACTTCAAAACTTACTGTGCGCTGCTAAAAACGAACAGGGTTGCCAACATCCATTGCCCTCGTCGGGAAGCCACTGGATTCATAAAATAGTTTCGCTTTGCAGGCAATAACCTGTCATAAGGTTTCTGTGTCCCCGCAGTCACCTTAATTGTTTGTAATGCCTCAAACTATAGGCTAATGTGATACAGAAGAAATGGTTCATTTGAACTTACACAAATGGGCGTCAACAACGGCTAATTCTGGATCGGTGAGGCAACACTTTCAACATAAGACATTATGCTAACTAATACAAATATAAATCTACAGTTCTGATTCTTTTTTGCCTTCTACTGCTTATGACTCTCTGACGTAAAGTGTTATACAGTGGAAAACGTTAGACTTCTGTGGTCAATATTTAAATAATTTGTATACATATAGTCAGTAAAGTGCAATCAAAACAGGATACGCGTTTAATATCCCATAGCACGAAAGTTTACATTCGTTTCCTGAAACACAATAAAGTCGACCATCGCCTCCACAACATATTGTGCATTGCAGAGCCCTCTTGCTCAAGCTATATACACACAAGGTATATGACATAAGCCATTACATATGAGATGGGTCACGATTGATTTGCATTTTTAGACTGATTGTGACGTAACATTTATAGTCGAAGAACTGGATTACAAGTTGACAAATAATTTGTGGGTTCTAGCGTTCAACCATATAGTTTCTGTTCGTGCACTTGCACTCGTTCATGATCAAAGAATTTCTTTGGCCCGAATCGACCTAATTCATTTCTTTTGTTTCAAAGCGGCAGATGCCGTTCGTTCGCAATCCCTTTGCCCCTAAAACTTTCGAACAATTATACTGCGTGTGGAACTGGGATTAGGAAATGGGGGTGGCTTGGCTAGGGATTACTTTGTGTTATGATCTCCACCGCGGGCATGTGCGGTCCACAGCCCGTTGATTAAAACGAATAAACTGCTGGTCGCAAAGCAGCGGGAGACACTTGAAAAAAAACGACCCGATAGATATACGGTCGGACAGATGGTGGACGTATAGTTACTGAGAAAACAAGCGCCGACACCGACATCACGATGACACCGAGTATGATTGCAATGTACGGTTTCATATTTAAGGTACACCCTTGTGCCATGCTTGCAATGAGTCATGATTGAATTCGAAAAAAATAGATTCTATTTGAATAAGCGATACCGTTGATGCATGTATTCAACGCCAAACAACCGACTTAGGATTACTAGCAGGTATTGTTATAAAATCTGTTACTGAGTCTTTGTTGGCCATATAGAAAATAAGAGATTCAAAGTATACAAATTTTCAATAGAGAGATGGGTTTACTTTAGTTGATTTTATACGATCACTTTTCGTATAGAAGTGATTTAAATATTAGAAAAAGTTATGCACTAAACAATCCACAAGAAACAATCATGATTGCCATGGAAGCGCAGAAAGACAATAGCTTTAAATATATTCTTGACATTACTTAACTTGATTCTATTGATTATATTCGTTTGTATCCTCTATCATAATTTTGTTTACTATGTAGTTTGAAACCTTCGGCTAGCCCGATTTTGGGCCCAACAAGGCCAATTAACGGATAACAAGCTTAGGCCGAGAATGGTAAACAAGCCACACGGTAACGCGCAATGAACTATACTACTCCAAGGTCTCCAGAAATCATTGTCCAACAGAGAAATAATAACAAAAATATATGAAAGTAAATCACCTAGTGCGTGTTTCACTCTCATAACTACTACTGTGATTTCGTAAGTCGGCAGTCAACACACTGAGTTCTCGTTCCAACCTGTTTCCACCACCTCTTCCTGTTTCGTCACAACAGCCTGCATAGTAACCCAGCCTGTGTCCAGCAACCAATCGCGTCAGTATGTAGCGGAACTGGACAAGAGTTGATTAAGAGGTCCTCTCGGCACGAAAGGATTTAGTGCAATAATACGCTGACGTCTCGCACCGAAAAAAGGAAGTGGGCTGGTTAAGTTCCAAACAAACCGCCGATTGGAATCAAAGTGTATTTAAGAGTAAAACAAGCCAACTAGCAAATCAGGTCGCACGCCAATTCTAATCGTTGTGTTTCCTAACTTGACTGACTTTATTTGAAAACCTGATGTGAAACTACGAAACTATTTTTTTGTGAACATAATACACTTATAACATACATGAGTATATCGAATCAAAATGCCAAGTGAAACTCGTCATTACAAACAAGACTGGACACTTATCGCGTAGCAACCGTGGGTCAAAACACAATTGACCTTTCATTTTGAAATGAGATGCTCTGACGTATGCGCATATCCCCGTAAATCTATATACCGTAGAAGTCGAATTAAGAGATTCCGAACGTTAATGAAGTAATGAACAATTGGTAAGAATATCCTTTCTGATCTGTACACTTGAAATAAAGTCGCACACGAGTTCTTTTGTTTGATTCCTAACCTGACTTTAACTAAAAACCTGATATTTATATTTTTTTATGAAGATCAGTTGACACATTATAGACACACGTATTAATAACTACACAATCCGATATACGAGTACAGTGAGTTAAAATTTGAAGTGTTAAGCTAAGCAAAGAAGTGAGTTACATAAGGAAGTTTAATCACTTTATATACACGGGAAAGAGACGGTTTAAGAGTTCTGGAAAAGGATTGTATAAAGGCTTACGGTTAACATACATTTGACGGTTTGAAATGACAACAAAGAAAGATTGTCATCCAACCTAATGGTCAGCAGCCTTTTATCATGACAAACAAGTACTCGAAAACCAAAGCGGAACCAAAATTTCTAGGAGTTGCGCGACAACGATTCCGCGGGAAACGCACAGTCGCTAAACGACACTGCATGGACAGGTCGCGTTGAAATCGCGTGCGAGCAATCAATTACATGCTAAGCCAGGGGTGGCCAGACCTGCTTCATGCTCGAGTCGCATATAACAAAATCCAGTTTCAAAAGAGCCACAACACAAACACAATAAAAAATACGAATTTATTCACTCACAGCGAAGTGCAGCTATTGATTAATGTTAGTGCTGCGTGGTGATACTGTGAGTCTCCACCTGGGCTGCAAGATGTTTGAAATTAGGCTGATATGACGTTAACTCGCCAAGACCGGGAAAATGCATGTCAATTCATCAATGCTAATTCATTAAAGAGCCGCAATCAAAGGCTCAAAGAGCCGCAGTTTGGCCACTGCTGTGCTAAGCAAACAAAACCAGGAGCATCTCGTGCGAGCACAAGACTGGACAGTTCAAAGACTAACGGTCAGGAAACAGTTAACAAAAGAAAGACAAGTACCCAAAGACAATGATGGACTTTTCACAGGAGAAACCCAACTTCTCTAAGGCGACACTTTTTGTCTGGCTAATGAATCGCGTGAGAACACAAATGTCGCGTGGGAACTATAATAGCGTTTGAAAAGTAATATCACACTACAAACTAGATCGAATAACGTGAGAAAACAACCGCTGTTATACATTTGAAATGAGATGCTTTGACAAATACGCATACCCCTGTATACCTATTTAATACTGTATTCAAGTCGAATCAAGAGATACATTCAGAATATTCAAAAGACGTAATCTGACTGTTTTGTGACCAATGTTCATAATATCTTGAATGTCATTTTACGTAAACACGTAACAACAAAGGACAAAAATTGCCCCAAAACAGGGACGTGCTTTTCACGCACGGAAACTGGCACCTTTAAGACGGCTAAAACCGTTTTGCGGGTCAGTTAAAAACAGTTAATTGATCATGACAACATAGCGTGAGAAAGTCGCTGGGGAAACGAACAGTTTAAACAAGACCGGACACATCGCGTGGAAATTAAAACCGTGTGAAAAGCGGGATTGGATTGCGTGGGAAAGTGACCGCACCTGTACGCTTTGGAATGGAATGCGTTGGACGAGAAGGCAAACCCTAATACAACGCAGGACCTTTGTAACGTAATTTTACGCTACATTTCAACGTTTGCATTTATGGATTTCGGTTGCATGGTCAGTTTGCCATTGTTCGGAATCTCTTTCCACTGAGTTGTGGGCATTCCCAGGCCGTCTTGTCAAATGTGTTTCATTTCAAAGTGTTGCGATAACAACGGTTGTACATTCACGTGATTTGTGTCCTTTGTGTGATATGGTTTAACAGCTGTTTTGGCATCATGTTAATCTCAAGTGATTTAGTAGCTAGTTTGAAAGTGTTTGGTTTGGTCGCTTAGAGACTTTAAGTTTTCCCATGTGACTGTCCTTTACCGCTGACCTTTGCTTTCTATGATCTCTGTTGACTGTTAATTTGCTTTGTTCTCCGCTTTATATAACGTGTGTTATGTGTGTAGCTTGTGTGAATCAGTAGGGGTAATAGTGGTTCTTTTGGTTCTGTTCAATTCTGTCTGAGCGTTCGGGCGTAAATTCACTCAGTTTGGCGTTGGTACCATTGCGTGTATTAATTTCGGATCCCAAATTGTTCATTGTAAATAAAAAGTTTTCAATTTAATTCAAGTTACGAAAACACAACAATTAGAACTCACGTGCGATCTTATGTCAAATGCGTTAATTAAATAAGATTTTCCATCGATCATAAATTATATTGTTAAGACCCGACTTGAGGCTAATATGTATTATACAGGTCGCAACAACCTTAATACAAGGCACAGAGGGTCCCGAACGTTAATAACCAAATCTGGTCATTTGTGGGATCAATGCTCTTATTATCCCAGCCAGCGTGTTGCAATATCATGATATTTAACTAGTAGCTGAAAATAAAATGCGATGGAGCAATAAGCAGGGTCGTACTCTGTGAAGGGTTGATTGCGACTGAATTGGTCCCTTTACTTGACCTAAAACTAACCCCGCGATGACGCATTTAACGTTTTCCTCAGTATACAAAACATTTGGAACGATATAAAGTGCAGTTGCATTTGGAAGTCTTATCTTTGTCAGACTTTTCAAACACAAACCTTATGGAAACCACCGGCTCGTAAATAATATCTTGTTCTTTTGCAAATTATCATTCGTAGATTATTTGCATCCATTTGCATTGTTTAATCAATATTGGAACATGAATTCTTGTGCAAATCAAACCATGTGCATATTGCGCCAAAAAACAACACAATAGAAATAAAATGGCATGGACACTGATAAACCCATGAAGGTTATAGAGTCCGGCAAAATGTAACCGATCAAAATCAAATTTCTAAACGCTTACACGCAAACACAACCACAAGATTTTCCTCTTTGACACCGACAATCAACAATTCCACAGAGTTTGTCAAGTTCATGCGAGTAGTTTACGCTAACAGTGCCTTCTGGCCCGTCTCATACAAACATGTCTAAATTCCGAGTTCCCAATGTTTCTACTTTTCTGATTACAAACTGACTGTCTGGTGCATTAAATATATACGATTTATATAAAACTTTGGGGCCGCGGAAAAGGTGTTCATGCACGTGGAAACTTTTTAAATGAAAACGCGCAAACATCACGCAAATTCGGCGCTGCGTTATCAAAGCATGGACAACCGTGACGCGAAATACGAACTTTAAGCGTCAGAAGCACAACATTGTAACACAGTCGAAAAATTATTCAACTCAAAACAAAACCAGCAAATATTATGAAGTCAATTGGTTAAATTATATGAAATACCCCCTGGCTTCATGCCACAAAAATAATATTTATATTTTTGTGTGCGACTGGACACCGCTGCGTTGTTGCCCTGGCAACAATTTTGGCTTAAATGCGACCCGCATAGTGTCGTTGTTTTTACATATACAAAAAAATTAAAATAACCACGTGCAGCAAAACATAATTTTGTTTGCATTATTGACGTTATAGTGTTAAAAAGTATTTAGTATTTTAAATCAAAGTAATTTGTAACCCAATATCTTGATCAACTATTTTACCGCAATGGATATTTTGTACACTCGCTCACTTTTGTTGTTTACAGTTTGGGAAAAATGTTCACCAAATTGTGTGCAATCGATTGAAGAGTGTATTGATATAACTGTATCGCATTAGCAAAGATTTTCGAATTTCTTTTCGTTTTATCATTACAATACATAGCATCTAAAGATGACGGTGAACCTCGAGGATTATTTCCGCAGCACATTCGAGGATAAGCTCCTTGTGTAAGTTATATTTGGACTTCAATTGCTAAATTGCTGTTAACTGATAAACCATGCTAAAAACTAATATGTGTTTATTGACAGTAAAATGCCGGAGAGAGAAGATGACCATCTCACACCTGCCACAAGATTATTGGAAAAAAGAAGAGAGATGGCTGAGGTGGAACAAGCACTTGCGGCTCAAAAAGAGGTTTCTCTTTGTTTTATATATACTAAAAATGTCATATGCAAAAATTTACTATCTAATGCAACAATGTAAACAAATCATTCTCCAAATGCAGCCAACAGTTACCGATAACAATTTCCTTTGTGAATTGCAAACTTTCCAATCTGACGTTTTTGCCATTGTTTCATTTTGCCTAACCATGGTAGCCAGTTGTGTAACAAGAAATCTGTCTTGTAATGTATGTACACAATACATTGACAGGAATTCCAAATGAAAATGGAAAGCTTACAACAACGCAGAGAAGAACTTGAAAGAAAAGAACACCAGCTTAAAGAGTCTTTACTGAAATTTGATAAATTTTTAAAAGAAAATGACTCAAAACGAGCTCGTGCAGACAAAAAGACAGAAGATGAAAAAGAATTGCGCAAGGGTAAAGAAAAAGACATTGAAAGGTACATATGTAAACCAAGTTGTACCTTCTTTTTGAACTATTTTCACTATTTAGGTTTAAAACTTGCCTACAAGTGTGTTAGAGCACAAATATTGCATGTTTTTTCACCACAGATTAAAAGATGAAATTGACGACCTGTCAAAGGAGCGTGACCGCTATCAGAAAAAGTTGGAGAAAAACTCAATATTTCAAAAATACATGGAGCGAGTACAGGAGTCAACTGATGAGTTTAGCGAAATAAGGGAAATCATCTCCAGATATGACACCCTGGTTGCCACACACATTGTAATTATAAAGAATCCAAATTTTGAACTTTTTTCTATTTTTTATACTTACCTTGGTTGTAGGACTTATTGGAGCGGGATCAAAAAAATCAAGATGCAATCGAAAAAGAAAAAGGCAGACTGGTGAAGTTCACGGAAGAAAAAAACAATGAGATTTTGTATTACAACAACCAGCTTGCCCAGCTTCAAACCAGACTTGACCAGGCACAAAGCAAGGCAGTGAAATGGGAAAGCAAATGGACCCACATCCAGGTATTACTGGCTGCAATAAAATTGTGTGTAAAACAAATAGTAGTTATACAGTTTGCACTTAGATGGCAATACTTTTAACAAAAGTAGAAACAGATTCCACTGCACTCGTTTCTTGCTATTTTCTTCTTTTTATTTTATTTTTTCATAAACAAAGCTTTCTACGTCCAATATTGCCTCCCAATTTGGATAAAAAACATTTTTGTTCAGCACCTGCATAAAATAGTTTTTAAATAACTACAAAATAAACATATTACTTTGTGAAATAGAACACTGCAGCCAAGAAAACACTTCTGCTGGGAAGAATAAAGATAGCCACTCACAACTTATTCCAGCTTGTAAATAAGCACCTGAAACAGCAAGCCACTGTGCCTCTCGAAAACACTGCCCTGCAACTTGAAAAGGTAGTGGAGTTACCACACAATCTGTCAACTATGAAAACAATACATTTCAACAGAGTACTCATGCATTGCACTTGTATTTTAGATTCAAATGTTCATCCAAGATTTGAGCCAGATAACTATGGAAATAAAGCGAGTAGAAGCCGCATCACATGCTGCTGCTGCTATATGAAAAGAATTTTTGTTTAAGTTTTTATGTAAATGGTTTATCGCACTTTCGTTTGTTACAACATCATCAGTAAAACTTCATATTTCAAATGATAAACTAATTTTACTACATGCAGCTAAAGTTATAATTGTTAAGGTTGAGGTTAGGCTTTTGATATTGTTTACCATCAACTGACTAGTGAGGAAGAGATTTTATTGCTACATCCTTGATAAATATAGTTATGTTTGTGCTACTTTTTTGAGCATAAACAATTGTTTAATAAGTGCACAGCTAATTTAGCAGTCAAATAAAAAGAAAGGAAGAAAGGGGAATAGAATAAAGAATAAGGTAAAGTGTATGTGGAAAACATGTAATAGTCCAATCAGGAAGCTTGCAAAAGAACATTTTCTGAAAAAAATGAACAAGATTTAAAGTGTTGAGGTAACAATTTAAGCAGGCAAACATGTTACACAACCCTAACTTACCTAGTATATCATATTTGCACAAAGGACAAGTCCTTCTGGCCAGCAACCATGGATCCACACAGGTCACATGAAAACGGTGGTTGCACGGCAACACACGCAAACGCTGCAGAGAATAGTAGTTGTCTAGACAGATTGCACAGCGTTCACTTCCACGTTTGGAATCCTGCTTTGTAGTGTGACCGAACAATTCTCTAATACGCCCTTTTCTTGTTCTACACCGATAAATCTGCACTTGCATGTTTTTTAAAGTTGTCTCAGTCATTTCTTGCAAAGATACCTGGTAAAAAAAAACAGTATTACATGGTCAACATTTAATGTATCGTAATTAAAACTTTGTTGAAATGGTTACGCAACAATATGTACTTGTGACATGCCATTAAAGAGTGTAACATACTCACATCATGATAAGTGTAAAGTGGTAAATTTGCATGAAATACCACCCATCCCATTCTGAGAATAATGGCAAAAAGCAGTACAGATGCCACCATGCCAGATGTATTCCACACTTTAGAGTCTGGTGGATTGTTTTTGCTTCCCATACACACAGTTCCTTGCCATTCGTGATAAGCACCAGCTGTGGATCTACCACATGCAGACCACAGGGTTAATGTGCCTATCGACCCCTAAAATATGAACAACATGCGTACAGCAAGTTATGTAAAACCTAAGTTGGCAATAGGTGTTTACCACTACACTGTAGAAACTGATGTTATGTTGAATTTTGACGTGCAAATTGCTCAGCTGTAGTGAAAAGAGCTGAAGTATTTTTGTCATGTTTTCCACTCCTTTAATGATAAGAACAGGTTTCGTGAAAACTTGTGGCACATCCAGCTAAACACAAGGGCACAAAAAGTGTCGGTAACTTTCCTGGAAAACTGTTGCCATTCTTGTATAATTTCTTACCTCTTTAGCAGAATGTAGGTTCTTTGTTATGATAATTAATGCAGACGCACCAAACAGCATGAAATCTTTAACATGGTCAATCAAAGATTTTGAATTTGAAGGCCCTTCTGCATTACTTTCTGTGAACTTGTTGCCTCTGTTATCTGTTTGAGGTGAATCTGTGAACAATTTTGCAATGGTAAAACATGAAACAAACAATGACAACAGAAGATACAACAAAATTTGTAAATATATTTAAATGCACATTACCGGCTAAAACCACTCCAATCCAGTTTCTGTTATGCTGCTGAGGACACTTTTTGCTGTCATCATCAAGTAGCTAAAATAAAATGAGCATTCAAATGAACACATATAGAAACACAACTTTAGATGGTTTAATTACATTACATGATTAAACAAACATATTATTTGCAATTTGAAATATAGCAGCAATTACAATAATAGTATGATTACCAACCAAATGCAAGTATCCATTGACACTTTTCTTGGCTCCAATATTTGCGTATTCGCCTTCGACCATAAGAGGTAGAACATTGGTTTGAGAAAATGGCGTACCAGTGTAGGAACAAATCTTGCGATCTTTTCTTTCTTTGACCGAGACTGTTATGAAAGCACGCTTGGCTAAAGAAGGATCCTTTTCCAGTTGATTGCAAAACCCCACTTTGCAAGTTATTGTCACAAACAGCAACACCAAACAAAACGTAGAATACTTGCTAAAATACATTATTTTTGCAAACGTTGCACATGCAACTTCTTGTTTTGTTCTTAACGCTCCAATGGCTCTGTGTGACGACACAGTTGCAAACAAAGAGGAAAGTTTTGGAGGTAGATATTTTTTAAACGTTTTTAATTTAATTGCGTAGTGTATGATTACATTTATTTATGGCAAATCAAAACACTTCTGTCGGCATAATTGTAAACAGTGATTTGTGAAATACGCAACCCAAACCAAAATAATATTTCTGTGAGGTTATTTCAGTCATGACTGAATGCGTAAGAAAATGTGCAGCCAAGCGTGACTGCGTGTAAGAGCTTGTGGGATGTGAATTACTTGAGTTCACTATTTTAATCATTTTTGTGTCATACATTGGATTAACGCAATCCTGAAGTAACATACAAAATGGGTCGGAGAGCAACCAGTACCACCAAAGGTGGAAAGTTCATGAATCCAACGGATCAGGCGAGAAAAGAGGCAAGACGACGCGAACTAAAGAAAAACAAAAAACAGCGCTTGGCTGTTCGTCAAGCTGTTATCAAAACAAAAGACCCCCAGCTAATGATTACCGAACTTGAATCACTCGATGACATGGAGTTGAATCCATCAAACACCAATCAATACAATGAAAAGGTTACAAAACATTTTGTTGATAGGCTATCTCAATATGCCTTGGCTGCCAAGCCTGTGAACCTTACTATCTCAGTATATGTTGTGTTAAATGTATTTATATCAAGTGCGACAAATTCTGTTAAGGTGTCTTGACTTAGCATCTTGTGAATCCAAACCATAAACACTTCTAATTAAAAAGCAATTTGTTGTACAGACTGGCCAAGCTTTTACATGTAGAAATGTATTAGTTTGCGAGTAAAATGTGGAAGATTAGGAAAAATATTTTGTACTAATTTTAAATAAGGTGTACATAGATTTTTAGAGCTAGTTGTGCAATCAAATGCCGATATTGTATATGTTAAATACAAGCTTCAATGGTTAACCAGATGTATGACTTTGCAGGTAATAAAAGACAAGAGAAGAAAACTACTGGAAAACCTGATACGAATTGTGGACTTTTATTTTAAAGAAGAACCGAGCCGTGGCAGAGAATTTAAGTTAATGGTGGAAGCGTACAAACAAAATAGAAAGAAAAAAGAAAATTACTATGAGTCTGTACAGAATGCACAGAAGGTTGAAATTGGCGCAATTCCCTTGCCTGATGCCCCCTTTGCCACACCGCAACTTCAAGACATCCCACTGCCAGGACTAAAACCTCAGGGAATTTTAAAGAAAATGCCCCCTGGGCCACCTAGTGGCCTACCACCTGCACTTGCAGGGAAAAAATTGGCTCCTGGGCCACCACCTGGTTTCCCACCATCCAAAAAAGTGTGAGTAATAAAATTGATTCTATTAAATAACGTCCCAAATTTTGTGCATGTAGGGTTTATGTAGTGATGCAATGTTATTACTAATTTGATTGGAAACAAACAGTCAAAAAAAGAAGGTTTATTTTTAAGGTTATCCCAGCTATAAAAAAAACGTGTTTCAAAATAAATTTCCTTGTTTTTTAGATTTGTTCGTGGGGTAAAACCAGGAGTTATACCTGGAATTCCAATGCATTCAGTTCGATCAGGTATTATATAATCGCCTTCATAATACAAACATTTTAATAATCCTTGCCTTCAGTAAAAGTTATGTTGAATTTGATGTGGTTAGGTGGAGTGATGGAGGATATGCCATATGACCCTGAAGAAGGTCCGGAGTTCCTCGGTGGCGATGACCGGAGAGCGGACGATGATGACGAAGAAGAATTTCATCATAGAGACGATGATGAGGCAGATATAGGTCAGTATGCTTGTGCCTCCGATATCTGGTGTTTGTTTTTTATAATATAACATTTTGTCCATAGATCATTTATCAGATGATGATGCTGGAAGCAGTCGTAGACCAAGCAGAAGAGGTGTTCGGTTTGCTGACGATGACAAGGATAAGGAGACCACGAAACCACTGCCATCCAACATCACCCCACTGCAGGCCATGATGTTAAAACTGGCTGGACAGTCTGTACCAGCTCCTCCAGAAAACACAGACTATGATGATGAAGACAAAGAGGAAACAAATGAACATGCAAAAGATAGATCAAGACCTCCGGGCCCTCCACCTGGACTTCCACCAGGTCCACCACCGGGAATGCCTCCAGGAATAATGCAAAACCCCTCCGGTATTCTGCCACCTGGTCCACCACCGGGTCGACCCCCTACTGTACCCCCGGGTCTTCCACCAGGCATTTCCCACAGGGGCGGGGAGCAGGGTGTTAGTTTCATGCCAAACCCTAATGTTCTGAGTGCTCCACCGAGTCTTATTCATCGCCCGGCAGCCGACAAAGAAGAAGAGCCACAAGCTGCGACAATAAGCGCCAAACCGCAGCTCACGGCCAACCCGAAGGGCGACACCACGCGGTTTATGCCCACATCATTGCGCGTTCGCCGTGAAACCAAAGGCCGCGGTGCTCCTGTTCGTGCCGGGCCAGAGTTGCCCACGCAAGCAGAAAGACAGAAGGCTGAAAAGAAGCGAAAGGCAGCTAAGTCCAACGCCGATGCCGCCTACGACTCTTTCATGAAGGAGATGCAAGGTCTGCTCTGAAAAGATAGTGAACTATTTGGCGCAATCGTTGTTGCGGTCAGATATCTTTCTATTAAACTGTGCAACAGCAGCCGGGTGTAAATAAATTTACTTTTATCTTTCCTCGGACTATTTTTGAGAAACTGTTTTAATGCAGATAAAAACTTTGTAATCCAAAATCAGTTGGTGTCTTATAGAGGCAATGAGTTTCTAGTAAATAAAGCGTGGTCGCTAATCTTCATAGGATAACAAAGTGTCAGTTGTACAGGTTAACGGCAAAACGTTGGTGCAAGGATTCCCCTTTATTTACTCGTAATTTATTTTCCTGTCGTAATAGCAAGTATGAAATGACACAATCACATTTTTTGAATACCTACACGAGCGGTTACGGATTAGTTACAAGTTTCTCCAAGCGGTTTACGCAGAGCACGACGAAACCACACGACGTTCGCGTAGATAAACTGTCCCGAATAAATGCAATTAGACCGCGCAATGCGCAGTCATTTCGAACTCTAAAATCCTTCATAAATCATACACGGGAATAAATCATAAAATTAATCTGCACTTAATTCTGTGAAGATGGGCGGTTGCTTAAGAAATGCCTTCTGCGAGTAGTAAACTTATATAATTGCTCAGGTTTCATCTAAGATCACTATTAGCAAAGAAAGGAGTTGCTTCACGAAATGTTATTTTTGATATCTGTAGCAATGAAAGTTATAAACGCTATTACGCAAGGCGAACGCAAAACAACACATGACAGCACTAGTTTTGCACCTTGAAAGTAAATGTTGCACCACAGGACCAACACAAAATAAAAACGATTGTTGTTTGGTCATGCCAAGTAAGGAAAACTTTATTGACTATTATAGCTTTTAAACGTATTGTACGTATGAGCCTACGTAAACTTTCGTTACAATAGTAGTGGATAGTTCAACGCGAGAAAGGATTTGCATGACAATGAATTTTGTTCACAACTGTTTTAATGGCTGCTGCAAAATCGATTTATTGATTTAGTTTCTACTTGCTGCAATACATCCGATAGCGCAACGGCAACCACCAGTATATTAAAGAATACATGAACCCAAGACGTCCAAGTAGATAGAAGGCCGTACCGGTAAACGTCCAGCAGGTGTTCTGCGCCTCACTCTTTTGTATCATGTTTTGGGGACGAAAGTAACCCCTGAAAACCGGGTGTAACCCTGAGTAAACGTATTTACTTCAATTTGATTGGATGTTGGCGGCAGCAAAGTCGTCAAACTCAGGCCTGTTAACGAACCGTGGCTTGCCAAGTGGAAACTGGTATGGATCGAAGTCCACGTAATTAAGTGCAGCAAAAATATTTGTTTTGGTGATGCGCGCGTGACCTCAGAACATGCCAAGGAATGCAGCCATCTTTTTTGCGTGTGTTTATCGCTATTTCGCGAATAATCTTTCCAACTTAGCTATCAGTGTCAAAAACGAGTTTGGGCTCTTTTTAGAATCTCGCATGACCACAGCAAACAACGTGCAAAGCTCCCGGCAAAGTAACAGATAAAATCACCAAAAATTTCGAACCACTGGTGGGAAAACGCACAACAGACAGGTCATCATGTTGTTTCAAGCGACAACAGGAAGCTGTTCTTTGTTTATTGGGAGAAAACCTAACAGCCTTATAAAGAACACATCAACAAAGAATTGAAAAGAAAAACAAGCAAAGACCAGTATGGTTACATCCTTTTCTGATCACAATGTACATGGGATGTGTAAGAACAAAACATCATCAGTTACATAATGACAAGCATTTCCGTATTTCTATCATGACTGCCATTGACTGCCCCATCTAAATACAAGTCTAATATAAAAAGCGAAAATTCTTGGATCGTGCATGCGACTAGACTTTTATATGGAGTATTTCTTTGCCAGAGCATAACAATTTCTCAAGTGAAGCTCAAAAGCCTTTCATGTAGAGAATTGTACCCAATAATATATATTAAATTTATTGAATTGAAAACAAAATAGTTAAGACTCCAAAACACTACATGAAGACAAGTAAACACCAAGCAAAAATTCACAATAACAAATTTCTGTGCTAAAAAAAGTCTGGAAATGCTATCAGTGTCCATACAATTTGTAGCCTGGGTTTTTTTTTTCACTAAAAAATTTCTGTCAAATGACCGAAATGCCAGCAAAAATTTAGGACATTTTCAATTTATTTTGGTCATTTACGTCATAATACTTTCGTTCGCGAAAATGTAAGCAACTTGAATAATCTACCAGCCAATTTCTTTTGGGACATTGTGTCCAAAATGGCTTTTATTTTTTGTGACATTTCTAAAAAAATTGGGTCAATGACAGACAAATGACACAAAAAAAAAACCCAGTTTGTAGCGACAGCTGTGTGCAGACCTCATTTATTTCTGTTAACATTAGTAACATCTGTTGCTTCTTAATTACAAATAGGAATTTGTATCAGTGAAAAGAATCAATAAAACAGAAGAGAAAACACTGCATAAATATTGTTCAGTTATTCACATAGTGTTTAAATTACATTATGTATAAATAAATAGTGTAATGGAACAGAAAAAACATATATACATCATATAATATGACCATATATCAGCAAGCGTTAACCACCCCATGTCATTCAAGCTAACATTGTCAACTAACTTCCCCGAAAAACATCGACATTTTGAATCAGAAGCATAAATAGAATTTTGGAGGTAGAATGCACACAGCACAAATGTGACTGGTCCCAAGTTTGCAATGCCTAGCTATAATTATTTTTCGTCTGATTTAATTTAATTACCTATTGCATCCCCATTTCCAACACATGTTTCCTGTGAAGTATCATAAAGCGCATCAAGAAAGCTATGTGCAATTGTTGAAACGATGGAACGATCGGGAATGGACTGGGCCAAGCCATAGATAGCACCTGCACCTGTCGGCTTGCATTTAGGAGATTGCATAATTGTTGCCACTGCCTCGTTGACATCAGATAAAAATCTCTCGGCCACACCCACTTGTGTATGGGGCATAGCACAGCAAATGTGGATGCTTGGGGGGAATTGTAGTGAGTTGAGATTCCAGCCCCTTTTCGTCAGTTCACCAGAAAGGCGGAAAATATCAAAATCCAAGCTTCCAAAAGCAACAACCGACATTTCTGGTTTCCCAAACACAAATATGTTGGGCACTGCACGCAAACCGCTTTCAATTGCTCTGGTAGTTGATATAATCTTCCTTGTTTGTGTTATGTAGCCTTCTCGACCAATATGAACCATGGAACCCCAGCAGGCTGCAACAGTTGCCCCACTTCGACTGCCGGCAAACATAGGTGTTGCATAAATCCCACCTTGCCAGTCAGGTGAAACAAAATACTGATGGTGTGCCAACTCTGTTGTGCTGTACATAATTACAGATGAGCCTTTTGGGGCACAACCATATTTGTGAGTATCAGCTGAAATGCTCGTCACACCAGGCACTGAAAAATCACATGCTGGAATGGGGAAACCAGCCTCACCCATAAAAGGCAAAAGAAATCCACCCAAGCAGGCATCAACATGGACAGGTACCTTGTATTTTCTTCCCAATGCCGCTATATCTTCAATAGGATCCAATACACCATGTGGAAACTGTGGAGTGGATCCTACAAGCATGCATGTGTTTCGGTTAATGGCCCGTTTCATTGCATGCAGGTCAACTTTTCTTGAAATAGGGTCAACTCGAACATGTACTAGTTTGATCTTGAAGTATTCTGCTCCTTTTTCAAACGCTGCATGAGCGCTTAGAGGTATAATCATTTCAGGTTTGGTGATACCATTTGAATAAGCAAAGTCCCGGTATGTTTTGCAAGCTAACAATATGCTTTCTGTCCCCCCAGTGGTAACAAACCCACATGAGGTTGTGGGATCACCTCTAAAAAGTGAACATGTCATTCGAACTACCTCTGCTTCCATTTTTCTCAAAGATGGAAAGACATCGGGGTGCAGAGGATTGGACCAAGCAAATTTATGATACAGGGTTGATGCAACATGGGTTAGAACCGGGTCTCCGCCATACACTGTCCCAGAAACATTACCTTTGGCCCAGTCTACAGTATCCAATGCTAAGTAACCATCCACCTCCCGGATGATGGTGCTGTGTGACTTTCCTTCATAGGGCAAGGCCTGGAGATAGGACATTCCAGCTTTTAAAGGAAACAGCTTCTGTGCAGAAACTTCTTTCAGGACAGGCTTCATTTTACTTTGTATGACTGAACGGATGACTGGCATCCTCTTTACATGAAAGAAGAATCCTAGTTTGAAGCGCTCCATGACCCCTTTTTCATGGCCATATAGGAAGTTGTTAATCCATGAAGTCACAAAAATTGTTATGACTGTGTAAAATATAATCTGCCAAGGCTTTAATGCCATACATTGCACATCAATGAACTTTGTTGTTTTATCAAACATTGCATTAGCTTCTTGCCATAGTGCTGCCACAGTGTTATTGTCCATAATGCTGCAGTATCTAGTGGTACTATAAGTTAATGGATGTTCTGTAACAATAATACTTGGTTCATTAGGCTACATAACTGAAACTGGACATGTGGTAAAAAAGTTTTTGCATATATAACGACTTGCTTAGTGCACATCCAAATTACAACTTGTATTAACGCTAGTTCAGACAGAAGACATAGATCAAACAAAGCGCTCAATAAAGTGCCGCAACGCTCGCTGCAGCAGGGCAGCTTCTGCCACTGGCACTGCCCCCGCTCTACTGCTCAGAGAACGACTATATGCTGTCGTCACGTTTTTGCGCCGGCCTAATCTTTTTTTCTTTTGTTACAAATTTGCTATAGCAGTTTTCTATGGTAAAAAACAAAAAAAAAATTCACTGCCCTTTGTAGTGATTTAACAAATAACAAAATCCCAAAAAGTTTCAATAAACTTCATTGGCTGTTGTTGCGTTTTTGTTTTTCTAGCCTGTTTTTCTAAATCGTTTGTCTTCAAAAGTATTCTTATTATGACGTGACTGTGCTTATGATTTCACACTCACACACAATTGTGGAGTTTCTCACATTGTGCCTTTGTTCTTGAGCGTTTAATTGTCACTTATGCAACATGCGCAGCGAGCTGTCATTTTTTATTTTTCGTTTTTCTAGTTTATTTGCGTGGTAGCAGTCCCTTTGCTTTGAGAAATAAAATAAACCATTTTTAAATGAATGACACGTTTGAAAACTACAATATCATTCTCATCAAACTAACGAAACAATGCTATGAAATTTATTTTAAGCTGTCCTCTCTACTCTCATGGAGCGTTGGCTTGGTCAGCAGTTTGGTACGTGCACGACCTGTTGCTGATTGTGGCTATTGCGTTGCAGTCGTTTTTTCGCATAGCAATCTATTTATTTGGACTCTACTTTTATTTAAATTTAATTGCCAATTTTTGGGAATAGTAATAAAATATGTCTCGTCCAACTAGTCTTGTAGCAACACGCTTCAAACTAGTCGTTGAAAGCGTTTAAAATACCACTGTAGGGTTTCATTTATTCAGAAACAATAATGAGGCATACAACATTGCACTAAGTCTGTTCAATTTATTTATGAATAAATGCTTTTTTGTCACCAGTGTGTGTCCAAATCTGTAAAAAAAAATTGCTGAGCAATAGTTGCCACAATGGCAGAAGAAAAATATCAATATTTTGAACTGCATCGTGGGCCCAATGGTAGGATTATCTTGCGTTTGTATGTATATCATAGTTGTCCATGTTATTGACCATGCTTACTAACTGTAACTGTTACTTTGACTTGTTTAAGATTGTCAGTAAGAACATAACTATTTTATCTTGTTTGTTAGGATTGGGATTCAATATTAGAGGTGGAAGAGATCAACAACACTTGCCCAATGACCCTGGAATATTTGTGACAAAAGTAAGGGACAATGGATCTGCAGCTCAAGATGGAAGGTTAAAAGAAGGGGACAAAATAATTGAGGTCAGCTTATTGTGTTCATGATTGTCTAGTTACTGACAACTGTCAGGAAATATATGTTTGTTTGTTATGGCATTCATTTTAAACAATGCGGTTTTGGTGCATATTTGTTAACAGTGTAATGTATGCTTAGATTAACAAAGTTTCATTATTGGATGTGACCCATGCGGAGGCAGTTGATTTCTTCATCAATGCCGGGGAAAAGGTTGCATTAAAAGTTTGGCATGGAGCCGAAAAAGTTCTGATTGTGAGTAGTTATGCTTTAAAGTCTGATTCACTTGTTTAAGTTTTTGGGGGAGTACTCACAAGGTTATAATAATATATATCAATCAAAAGAATGGCAATTTCTGAGCAGTCATCTGTGGTTGTGAAGTGTATAAGAACAATAACTAACTATAGTCAAATAATCTTATTATGTTCCTGTTTATGACAGAATGAGTACACAGAAAAGACAAGACCCAAAGGATCAGGGTGGCTTCCAACATTGATTGCACTGAGCGTGGGATTTGCAATCGTCATGACTTATTACTATGTAAAGAAAAGGAGTTAAAATTTTTCTTCGGTGATGAATGTATTTCTTATGTCAGAGCACTGCTTGCTTTCTTTCAAAAGCTGTTAAGGCTTGGAACTCTAAAAACTAAAGCATGTGTTTTGTTTAAATTTCTGTTGTGTGAAACTTGGACAGCTAGTTGAAACTATGCATGGCTATTACACCCTTTCTCGGTCGGCAACAGTTTTTATTTAGTACAGTTGATTTTCTAACCTGAGCTACAATAAGAAACATATTTACTGAAAGGGTTTTACCCTATAAATTGATGCCAATTTAACTGCACACCATGAAAAAATGCTTATAGTGCATTGCATTTTCCTTCCTGTTCACCAAAAACCAATAGTGTTTGTAATGGCCGTTTGTTAACTCTTGGAGAACATGACCTTGTAGTTACTCATTAACATGATAGCTCAACGTTTGTGGCAGAAGATTTTTATTGAGTTTGTATTGGTACGTTTGTGATTGAATTGCTTATTTTGTTTGCAGTTCTCTTAAGATGTAAAACATCTTCTTCGAGAAGATTGAGAAACTGAAGGGATCAAACTATGCGGCACTTAAAAAAATGTGTGCTTTTTAATTACAATACAATGATAATGGACATGTGTAACAGGACGGTTTCTTTACCATTTCGTTGATCATGCTTTGCAATAACAAGTTATAAATCCACATATTTGCCGTTAATATTGTCATTTTGAAATTAGTCGCACATGGCGATCGTTGTTTGGCACGTGCTTCTCTTCAAATACAATGTGAATTTTCGCGAATTGGGTGCATGTATTTAAAAATCTCAGTTTAGTCGTATATCTGATATCTCAGTTTAGTGATAAAAAGAGGAACTGAAAATGAGAATGTTCTGGAAAGAAAAAAGGGTCCACGAGGTCTGAGTGCAACGGATCAATAAAAACCAGACGCGTGCACATGTTTTGTTACTATTTGTGATACAATAGATTTGCTAGAAGGAAGCGGAAAGTGCGTTTAGTTGTTTAGCAATGATTACCGAAGTTGATGAAAACGAATCTCCTATTCCAGCGAATGAATCTCCTATTCCATCTGATGGAATTGATTTGACAGAGAAAAGTGATGGTGGTGTTATCAAGGTAACAAACGTTTAAATCACTATGACACTATGTATGATTAAAATCTTAGTCAGTTTTGTCTTGCAATGTGAAAAGTCCATTTCGTTGAAATTTTTCAATTACATTTTAACATAAACATGCACATGTCATTTTGTAGGTCATAAAAACAGAGGGAAGTTCAGATGAAAAACCGAGAAAAGGTAACAAAGTTACTGTTCATTATGTTGGGACACTGTTAGATGGATCAAAATTCGATTCATCTCGTGACCGTAATGACAAGTTTTGCTTCAACTTGGGAAAAAGTAAGTACAATAATTACAAAAAAATACTTGTGGGTAGAGTTGGTTGTGGTTAAAAGCAACATGTGTATGGCAAGCACTGAATTTGAGTTTATAGAGTGTGTAACTTGGCCTTGTTTGCAACCCATATATTTTAAAGTGGTCGAATGTAACATACCTTTATGTTTTAAGGTGAAGTGATCAAAGCATGGGATATTGGTGTAGCATCCATGAAGAAGGGTGAAATCTGTGACCTTTATTGTAGGCCTGAATATGCCTATGGAAAACAAGGAAGTCCCCCCAAAATACCCCCAGACTCCACTCTGGTCTTTGAAATTGAATTGTTTGAATGGGAGGTATGTTCTTTTTACAGATTGTATAAGATTGGTCCACTGGGCATGTCAGGTTAATACACTTTTTTACACTGTTTGTTTCATGAATTAATAAATAAAGCTTCCTTAAATATTTTCATTTCACCTTTTCCCGGCAGCTCCTCGATAACCGCCTACGGTTGAAAGCTGTTCGGTTGTCGTCAGTTCATTGCACATGTTTACGGCGTAATTAGACTGCTATCACGATGGAAAAAATAAAAATTATTGTTATTATTTCACCATTTTGTTCATATCAATTACTACAAACAAGGGAGAAGATCTGACCGAAGCAAAAGACAAAGGAGTGGTTAAACAGATCAAAACCGACGGAATGGATTACACTACTCCCAACCCTGGTGCCACAGTCACTATAAGCTTTACGGGAAAGTGTGGTGATAGAGTGTTTGACAAAAGAGACAACCTGGAGTATGTCGTTGATGAAGGTAGGTTGTTTAAGTTTGATAATGTTAAATACTATGATCAATTATTTCAATTGTCATCTATAGTAGCTTAATTTCTTGTGCAAGACATACTTCAACCAGAGATAAACATTTTTATCGTTGTTATTTTCAGTCTTTATACTTTTCAAGTAAATAATAGTGACCAAATTTTCTCAGCTGAGGATGATCTTCAACTGGTTCCAGCCATTGACTTAGCTGTCAAAAAGATGAAGTTGAAAGAAGAATGCAGCATTACAGTGCAGCCCAAGTATGGTTACGGGGAAATGGGAAATGAGAAGTTACAAGTTCCTCCCAATGCAGTTCTCTCATATACTATTAAGCTTCTCAAGTTTGAGAAGGTAAAGGAGGCCTGGGAAATGCTTGATGAAGAAAAAATAGAACAGAGCAAAATTGTCAAAGAAAAAGGAACTAAATATTTGAAGGTAAATTGTGAAACTAATAAAACACTTTTTAGTATATAACTCATATCAATTAAATTCTATTACAATATCACTTTTAGTAAGTTTGCTGAATTGTGTCAAAGAAAAATGTTTAATGTTTTCGCACGGTCACCCCAGTGTGCATTTAAAAGCCCTTAAATAGCGATCACAAATATTTGTAATTATTTCTCCTGAATTATTAATATTGCCAAATTATGTCAGCAATTTGCCTGCTCCAGAAACAACTGTTTTTTTTTTGTTAAATTTGGCATAGGAAAACAAGTTTAAACTAGCAATCATCAACTACAAGAAAATCATCGACTATCTTAGCCACCATGATGCCAAAGAAGGTGGCTCAGAAGAGGACCAAAAAGTAATCAAGGAATGGAATGAATTGAAATTGGCCGGTTATCTTAATCTAAGCCTGGCGTACAACAAGTCTGGTCAATATGCTGCAGCAAGAAACAACTGTGAAGAAGTGAGTTTTTTTGGTTGTTTTAGTTATTGGATTGAAATGTGCTATTTATTTTGAAACTTACAATATAATTTTGTCCATACAAGTGTGTGTGTTTAAAATGGTCACTATGTATGGTCAAATGATCTGAATGATCAAGTTTATTTGAATGTTATATGAAATGTAAACCTCAAGAAACATATTTTGTCATCTAAAAACTTACAAAACTAGACAACAGGTTACAAGTGTTTATGCTCGTTTGGAATAAAAGGTAGCATTATATTTTATGCCAAAAAGTCAATTTTGATAAAATAAGCACATGTTGCACCATGAAGTAATGCCATGCTTACGCATAGCAAGGCGGGATCGCCCCACTGCGCAGGCCCTTTGTATTTGACGATCACAGCTCTAATATTCTGATCATAAGGTTCACAGGCTTCGCAGCCAAGGCATTGCAGCCAAGCTGGATCAGGAAAAGTGGCTGATCCAGCTTGGCTGCGAAGCCTGTGAACCTTATGTTGCACCATGTTATTATTTCACACTGCATTGGTTGCAACAATTTGTAGGCACTTAAACTGGATCCAAAGAATGAAAAAGCCTTATACAGACGAGCTGATGCTTTAAAAAATGAGTTTGACTTTGCTCAAGCAAAAGAAAGTTTCTCCGAGGTAAATCTATTTCAATTTTTTGTGAAAGCATTTTATGGGGTATTTTTTTGCTGACTGTTTTGCAATTGATTGCAATCCACAGGTGCTGAAAGTTAACCCAAAAAATAAATCTGCCATTGCAAGCATGAAGGAGTGTGCTTCTAAAATACAGCAACAAAAAGAAAAGGAGAAGGCCAAATATAAGGGAATGTTTGATAGGTTTGCCAAGCAAGATAAGGTAAAGCTCTCTGTGAAAAAGTTTAAAATAAAGAATGCACAGCCAAGTTCTCCTCCGTTATCCTTTAATTTTGCCATTTTAGGAAGAAGAAATTCGGCAAAAAGTTGAACTAAAGGAAAAAGCAAAAGCAGCAAAGAAACTCAATGAAAAAGGGGACAGCAATGGTGTGGAACAAATGGAAGCAGAGTCATCATGATTGGCTGACAGGATTTCAAATTTTGCCGTGGTTGATTATGTGGGCAGTATGCACATTGTGATCAGTTGCAAAACTTCAATCAACTAAGCTACAAGCTAAAACAATTATAGACAAGCTAAAGTTGTAAAGTGTTTGTTATCTTTCGGAGTTCCAAGGCTGTAAGTCTGCTAAAACTGCTGCAATCATTTTTGTCTAGCTTGCTGCTAAGATGTGATTTCACAAACAGCTGGTTTTGTTTTGTAATAAAATTTCTGCATTGTTTATGTGCTCTGTCGATAAACTTGGAAGCCATTAGGTTTGTGGAATAGCAAGTTGAACATCACAGTGAAAAGCAGTGGAATAAAAATGAAGGCAGTTTCACTTCCTTTTGGCAGGACTGATGTTCTTTTACTTCTGCAAAAAAATGAGGCGTAATTTTGTCTTTTAAATTGTGCAAGATTCAAAGTTCTCAATTCAAATTAAAGAAAACAATGTTAAATAATTATCCCTACAGTGGACAACTTGCCTTTTTCTTTTTTTTCTTTCCTTTTTTCTTTTTCTTCTTAAGGCCGGAGGCAAGTTTTACAATGGCAGCAAAAGTGTCCTTTTGAATTTCAGCAGTGGTTTTCATCTTTAAGCCAGGAAGATTACCTGCATTGTTTTGGTTACAAAAAAAATTGAAACTTATTTTGCATAACACACAATAAAAATGTTGCCTACTTTCTTTCCTGTGAACAAGGGCCTCCATTATTTCTCTAGCAGACAAATTACCAATGGCATTGTCTTCCAGGTCAAGCTCACACAAACAACTTGAATGCAATATTGTTCTATAAACCAATACAATTAAAATGTAACAAAACCATAAATAAGCTTGCACATTGACGTATGAAATGGTACCATAGTCAGTTCAATCTCAAAACAATCAAATACTTTGAAAGGCAACACTTTTTATTTCAAATACCACCCTTCTGGCAAGAAAGTAAAGTGGGTTTTACCCAACTTTTGTTTCCCCCACCATACAGTTAAATATAATTAACATTGATTTTTGCCAGCAGGGTAGCATTAGAAAATCATATTATGCACGACAAAAGGTAATGTTTTTCTCAAAGTGAACAAAATCACACCTGCTGATAATACCAATGCATGTGAGTAATTCCTCTGTTCTACCTTGGCAATAAGGGTCAATGCCATTTTCAGCAAGATGGAGTTTGTAAATGTATGGACCAACAACTGGTGGATCAGGCTCCTTTTTTGCCTTTTTACCTATAAGTTTTACTTTGTTGTAACACACATTTTAAAACAAGAAAGGAATTGCTAAACGCTTCTAGCAAACCACCACACTCAGTTCCCAATTTCAAATTAACATGACAAATGTCCGTTTGTGACAAATTTAAATAATTTAATTGCCTTTCTTTTTCTTCTTTTTTTTCTTAGGTTTTTCGCCGGCTGTGCCATCGGTTTCACCTCCACTTACATCTGTCGTCCCCAGTTGAGAAGTCACATTTTTGTCTGTGGCTATACAAATATGGCACTAGTTGTTGTTAAGTCCTAAGCACAGTGTCAAGGGCAAACATGCAAATGTGACCTTCTTGACTACATGGCCCAGAGCCGCAAAAGGTCAGATAACTACAATTGCCCAACATTTTTCATATAAAACCAGTCATATCTGTGCGAAAAGCTAATGTTGTAAAAAAAATTAGTTTTTTAAAAATTGGTTGCAAGATCTTTCCGACATTCCAAGCATACCAACCAATATTTTTTCCATCTAACATATATGCTACTAAAAGTATTATTTTGTACAGCAATATGTAAATGCTTCTGTTACAATCTGGGTGAATTGAAAACACATTGATATCAATATTGACTCATTCCATACCTTCAAGAGCTCCTTCTGCAATCATCAATGCTTTAAGCCTCTCCTCTTCAATGGCCTTCATATGCTCATCCTCGGCTGCAACAGCAATTGCTCTCAGCATGTCAGATACACCTTGACATTCCAGTTTGTTGCCATCAAGATAAAACTCCCTCACTGTGCTGTTGTACGCCACTTCACCCAAGTGAATGCCACTTTCACGAGTTATGTTGCAGTAGCAAACACTCAGGCTTAAGATGGTCTTTAAACACAAAGATTGTGTGTTTGTAGTTAAAATTCAAGTGCTTTTTAATTGCTGATTGCTTACCTTATTGTTTTTGCAACCTGCACAAAGTCGAGCACACCCTTGATCACCAAATTCATTGTAATCCAAATTGACATCAGTAAGGTTGCTGACTTTGAAAGTACGTGCAAGCCTTTCAACAGAGTAGTAAAGTATATCACAATCCATCAGCTCAACTCTGGTTATGGGGTAAATTCCCTTTTCTATCAAAAGAGCCTGAAAAAACATGAAGTGATATAGTATAGCACTACCCTCACAACAGGTGAGAATAAACAATTTAAAATAACTTGTGGTTTAATACACAGGTAAATGACTATCTAAGTGTAAACATTTTGTTTTTGTGTAACATTCCTTTAAAAGAAGTACACATTCCAGGTCTTGATTTTGAGACAGAATCTTGGAAAATTAACCATTTGAAAAATTTTGTGGTGAATTGAAGTTGTTTCGGCACTTTTTAACAACTATAAACTTACAACATTTGCCACTGTCTTATGTTCCAGTTCCAAATCCCATACAACTAGCTCATTTATATGGATGTAGTGTGCTTTTCTGATGGTGTTTATAATGGTGTCAAGGAGCACAGGTGGTTCTGGTGGTATGCCCTCTGGCTGTGAAGGTGGGGGCTCAACCAGAAACTGCAACGAACATCAATATCTAATCCAATTATATTTTCTCTAATTATAAACAAACATTGCAAATGCAATAAACACTGTTAAAACAGTGTTAAAAACATTTCATTGTTTGTTTAGGAAAGTAATGTGGATCCCTAATTATGTCAAGGTGAATCCTAATCGGACCCTAGTTGAGAAACCTTTCCCTAATGTAAATTTTAGGAATTCACCACCAACCACGTGATTGAAACAAACAAATATAACATTTTTTTAGATAACCCCAGCTTACCTTTCGCAGATATTTTCTGTGCTCTATACTATCTTTCATTGCTTTTATCAGCCATGCACCTGGAAGAGAGCCATCTTTTAGGCACTGAATGTTGTAGACTTTGAGATATCGAGTCCCATCAATATCGGCGTTAACATCAAATTTGATGTTTTTACGTTTTGCCCCGTCTTTTCCCTTTTTCTTTGCCATAATTGCCGCTCTTAGTAAATTTGCATCATGATCATGAACGTTATAAATCGGATTTTAGCTATAAAAAAACCACGACTTGATTCACAGCAAACAATTGGCAAAAGCCACATTACAATAGAAGCAGAGTTGGGAAACCCCCAAACAGTAACCTTGACAACGATATTGCATTCGCAATAGAAGTATTACAATTTTATTTTGTTGGCTAATCATATGATAGTAAAGTTACATCACAAAAATGTATATGATACCAATCCTGATAAATTAACCGCAAAATAGCAGTATTTCTGTTTATAGGTAACAATAGATTTTGGGAAGTGAAAATGTTTTCGGATTTGCCTATATCATTTGTATGACCAGATTAGTTGCAGTTCCAATTTAGCTCAGCCGTTACTAATCCATTACTTGCAAAATTTAAACAGGATGTTCGCGAAGTGCACAGAATAATAGTAAGTGTTATCTGCGCCGAATCTGTAATTGGATTATTGCGTCTTCGTTTACGTGTGAAAAGTTTTACGGATCGCACTATAAATTGTCTGGACCTGCTTGTTTGCAATTCAGATTTTTATTCGTTTCGGCGGTGATGCTCAGGTTGGTTTAAAGTGCGAGGGAATAGAACCTGTTCGTGTCCTGCCTTGTGGCAAAGTTTTCGGTTTACATGGTTTTATCCATCTGGAAAAACTAACTAAAACCACCGACCTACACATCTCTCGTTGTGATTTCGTAGAAAAAAGAAATGTCGCTTACAGAAACACCGGTGCGCAATGTAAGATAAAACTGCGTCACAGAGTGGTAGACTACTGTCATTTCGGCGAAATACTTTTTTGTTTCAACGAAATATAATTCACGCATGAATGAACACCACTTCAAGGGATTCATCAAAAACAAAACGCAACCACATACCCAAATTAGAACACATTGACTATCGAAAAACATCAAATGTAACTTTAGCATACCTATGCTATCGAATCTGACAATATTCGTTCACATAAGATATACTTTAAGGTCACAAAACTTGTAAATTTGATGCGGTCATGTATCAGGCAGATAGTGGTGTAGTCGCTTGATATAGGCGAACATTTGAAACCTTTCCGGGACATAGGATTTTTTTAAATTTTGCACAGGGCTTGCCTGAGGCCTGCTGATGAACGTGGTATAAGTTAAAATACCAACTCATTTCAAATTTTCCAGCGAAATGAACTTAACTGCAGGTCACCGCCTGTGACGACATAGAGCCCATTGCCCGCGTACAGCTTGGCGACAAGGTTTCTTGTATAGACGAACATTTGAAACCTTTCCGGGACATAGGATTTTTTTAAATTTTGCACAGGGCTTGCCTGCAGCCTGCTGATGAACGTGGTATAAGTTAAAATACCAACTCATTTCAAATTTCCCAGCGAAATGGATTCAACCGCAGGTCAACGACTGTGACGAAATAGAGGTCGTTGCCCGATTATACCTTGGCGACAAGGTCTCTTGTATAGGCGAACATTTCAAACCTTTCCGGGACATAGGATTTTTTTAAATTTTGCACAGGGCTTGCCTGAGGCATGCTGATGAACGTGGTATAAGTTAAAATACCAACTCATTTCAAATTTCCCAGCGAAATGAACTTAACTGCAGGTCACCGACTGTGACGGCATAGAGCCCATTGCCCGCGTACAGCTTGGAGACAGGGTCTCTTGTATAGGCAAACATTTGACACCTTTCCGGTCCATAGGATTTTTTTAAATTTTGCACAGGGATGGCCTGGAGCCTGCTGATGAACGTGGTATAAGTTAAAATACCAACTCATTTTAAATTTCCCAGCGAAATGAACTTAACTGCAGGTCACCGACTGTGACGGCATAGAGCCCATTGCCCGCGTACAGCTTGGCGACAGGGTCTCTTGTATAGGCAAACATTTGAAACCTTTCCGGGCCATAGGATTTTTTTAAATTTTGCACAGGGATGGCCTGGAGCCTGCTGATGAACGTGGTATAAGTTAAAATACCAACTCATTTTAAATTTCCCAGCGTAATGGATTTAACCGCAGGTCACCGACTGTGACGAAATAGAGGTCGTTGCCCGATTATACCTTGGCGACAAGGTCTCTTGTATAGGCGAACATTTGAAACCTTTCCGGGACATAGGATTTTTTTAAATTGTGCACAGGGATGGCCTGGAGCCTGCTGATGAACGTGGTATAAGTTAAAATACCAACTCATTTCAAATTTCCCAGCGAAATGAACTTAACTGCAGGTCACCGCCTGTGACGGCAAAGTGCCCATTGCCAGCATACAGCTTGTCGACAAGGTCTCTTGTGTAGGCGAACATTTGAAACCTTTCCGGGACATAGGATTTTTTTAAATTGTGCACAGGGCTTGCCTGGAGCCTGCTAATGAACGTGGTATAAGTTAAAATACCAACTCATTTCAAATTTCCCAGCGAAATGGATTCAACCGCAGGTCAACGCCTGTGACGGCATAGAGCCCATTGCCCGCTTATACCTTGGCGACAAGCTCTCTTGTATAGGCGAACATTTGAAACCTTTCCGGGACATAGGATTTTTTTAAATTTTGCACAGGGCTTGCCTGGAGCCTGCTGATGAACGTGGTAGAAGTTAAAATACCAACTCATTTCAAATTTCCCAGCGAAATGGATTCAACCGCAGGTCAACGACTGTGACGAAATAGAGGTCGTTGCCCGATTATACCTTGGCGACAAGGTCTCTTGTATAGGCGAACATTTCAAACCTTTCCAGGATATAGGATTTTTTTAAATTTTGCACAGGGCTTGCCTGAGGCCTGCTGATGAACGTGGTATAAGTTAAAATACCAACTCATTTCAAATTTCCCAGCGAAATGGATTTAACCGCAGGGCAACGCCTGTGACGGCATAGAGCCCATTGCCCGATTATACCTTGGCGACAAGGTCTCTTGTATAGGCGAACATTTGAAACCTTTCCGGGACATAGGATTTTTTTAAATTGTGCACAGGGATGGCCTGGAGCCTGCTGATGAACGTGGCATAAGTTAAAATACCAACTCATTTCAAATTTCCCAGCGAAATGGATTCAACCGCAGGTCAACGACTGTGACGAAATAGAGGTCGTTGCCCGATTATACCTTGGCGACAAGGTCTCTTGTATAGGCGAACATTTCAAACCTTTCCGGGACATAGGATTTTTTTAAATTTTGCACAGGGCTTGCCTGAGGCCTGCTGATGAACGTGGTATAAGTTAAAATACCAACTCATTTCAAATTTCCCAGCGAAATGAACTTAACTGCAGGTCACCGACTGTGACGGCATAGAGCCCATTGCCCGCGTACAGCTTGGAGACAGGGTCTCTTGTATAGGCAAACATTTGACACCTTTCCGGTCCATAGGATTTTTTTAAATTTTGCACAGGGATGGCCTGGAGCCTGCTGATGAACGTGGTATAAGTTAAAATACCAACTCATTTTAAATTTCCCAGCGAAATGAACTTAACTGCAGGTCACCGACTGTGACGGCATAGAGCCCATTGCCCGCGTACAGCTTGGCGACAGGGTCTCTTGTATAGGCAAACATTTGAAACCTTTCCGGGCCATAGGATTTTTTTAAATTTTGCACAGGGATGGCCTGGAGCCTGCTGATGAACGTGGTATAAGTTAAAATACCAACTCATTTTAAATTTCCCAGCGTAATGGATTTAACCGCAGGTCACCGACTGTGACGAAATAGAGGTCGTTGCCCGATTATACCTTGGCGACAAGGTCTCTTGTATAGGCGAACATTTGAAACCTTTCCGGGACATAGGATTTTTTTAAATTGTGCACAGGGATGGCCTGGAGCCTGCTGATGAACGTGGTATAAGTTAAAATACCAACTCATTTCAAATTTCCCAGCGAAATAAACTTAACTGCAGGTCACCGCCTGTGACGGCAAAGTGCCCATTGCCAGCATACAGCTTGTCGACAAGGTCTCTTGTGTAGGCGAACATTTGAAACCTTTCCGGGACATAGGATTTTTTTAAATTGTGCACAGGGCTTGCCTGGAGCCTGCTAATGAACGTGGTATAAGTTAAAATACCAACTCATTTCAAATTTCCCAGCGAAATGGATTTAACCGCAGGTCAACGCCTGTGACGGCATAGAGCCCATTGCCCGCTTATACCTTGGCGACAAGCTCTCTTGTATAGGCGAACATTTGAAACCTTTCCAGGACATAGGATTTTTTTAAATTTTGCACAGGGCTTGCCTGGAGCCTGCTGATGAACGTGGTAGAAGTTAAAATACCAACTCATTTCAAATTTCCCAGCGAAATGGATTCAACCGCAGGTCAACGACTGTGACGAAATAGAGGTCGTTGCCCGATTATACCTTGGCGACAAGGTCTCTTGTATAGGCAAACATTTGAAACCTTTCCGGTCCATAGGATTTTTTTAAATTTTGCACAGGGATGGCCTGGAGCCTGCTGATGAACGTGGTATAAGTTAAAATACCAACTCATTTCAAATTTCCCAGCGAAATGAACTTAACTGCAGGTCACCGACTGTGACGGCATAGAGCCCATTGCCCGCGTACAGCTTGGCGACAGGGTCTCTTGTATAGGCAAACATTTGAAACCTTTCCGGGCCATAGGATTTTTTTAAATTTTGCACAGGGATGGCCTGGAGCATGCAGGTGGACTTGGTATTAGTTGATATACCCACCGGCTCCATAATTCCCAGCGAAACGGCCTCAACCCCAGGTCGTTGTGTGTAACGGCATAGAGGCTGTTTGTGAGCGTAATGGCGGCGGAGACATCTGGACATATAGGCGAAAATTCAAACACTTTCCGGGCGATAGAATTTCGTTAATTTTGCACAGGGCTTGCCTAGAGGTTGCAGGTGAACGTGATACAAGTGAAAATTCCAACGGGCTTCAAAATTTCCTGGGAAATGGACTTAACCGCAGGTTATGGTGGGTGACTGCATAGAGGCGGTTGGTTGTGAGATGTAATAAATTAACCTATTTTGTATCAGTATGCCGGTATTGGTATAAAGCCGCTACACCACGTCAAAGTTCCGGCAATCGTAGTGGTTTTATTTTGCAGATAAAACTACATTTGGATGCAATCACATCCAAATGAAGAAAAGAACTGATCTGAAATGTAAACATATTGTGTTATTCTGAATGTATAACAAAAACATAAGTGATAAGTTAGTTCACATGCATGGTTGTGTTCCTATACACTGGTTTAGAACCATTTTGTAGTCAGCCACCCCCTTCCGAAAAACTCTTGTTTATCTAAAAATGTATACCAAATGAACGGGAAAACAACAAGTATACATAAGAAGGCTGGCAAATTTAACTGCGTCCTTTTAAACACAAATCGATGGTTTGGAACCGACCCTTCTACACGTTTCCTCGTATGTACTGCTACTCGTACTCATTAAATAGCAAAGTACAAAACGTTTTTTAGGAAAAGTTCACATTCAGTATTTTGTCAATCAACATTTCACTCAACATGCTTCCTTCCACAATCAAACCTGGTTTCAAATCTCGGCCGCAAAAGGATTCACGGAAAACCTGACTACCAACAAGTCGTTGACGCACGAGACGTCGACAAAACGAATATTCAACGAATCGCATTATATTGTTCATTTCATCCTGGGAAATTGTAAGGGGGGGAATTCAGTAAAAATTCAGTGGGGTCTTGCTGCTCATTTAAATTATAATTAGGGTGACTACAAACGTCTTTAACCAATTGCAAGTATGATGAGGAATCAACGTTGTTCAGTGTAAGATGACAAACTAAGTGACCAATCCTACCTTCTATCGTTGTTTTACTGGGAAAAACTCAAGGGCGATCTAACAAACTTTGAAGAGCTTGTAACACAGAATTTAACCAACAGTTATTGTATAAATTTGTAAGACCGGCCAAAACTAGCTTGTTTTTAACAATCCAAGTATTTAATTTGTCACTGCAACTGATCGATTCCTGGACAAGCGCAAACACCATCCAAATACGATATCGCGCAACGTCGAACTCAATCTTATCAATCCCAATTACGTTGTTTACAATTTTTTCTACGGTGAAACATACACACAAACCGCAACTAGACAGATCGCTTTGATGTACTAGTGAGTCGGATTTAAAAGAAACATGACGACCGGTTATTGAAACAAAACTCGAAATTAAAAATTTTCTTACTAAAGACCTGAGTTCCTTTCGCGAACTTCCAGTAGAATCATAAAGAATAAAGAACCATTTCGTTCTCAAAATTTTTAAACCACAAAATCACAAAATGCCCTTCGAAAAGAACTGGAATAAAAACATGCTCACACAAACGTTCGTTGTGAAACATACCATGAAGTGCTTTGCGAATATTTTTGAATTGTTTGCCCTGCAAAATTTCTCCCGCTGTAATAGTTGACACAAACCCAAAGGCGCCGTAAATTACAATAACGGAGTGTTCTGGAAATATAACAACCTACAACGTTGTCCGTTAACCAACTAATTGTTAAGTCGTCATGTGTTTTCGCCGGGTTTTGAGTTAAAGCACAATAAGTTTTCCCACGAGGTCTACTGCAAAGGGAACACAAATCTAACCAAGAAACTGACTGACGACAGGGCATGACGAAGGCGGTGTCAAAAATTGAAGTTGGGGTTAAAGGTATATGATTCCAAACGAAATCTGCAATTTTCTTACAGTCGTAAATTTTGTTTTGGACAGTTTGTAAAAAATGTCATCGTCGGGGTGCATTTAAGTGTTGACATTGGTTTCGGAGAAAGTGACTTTTCGTTTTCGTATTTCAAACGTTTACATATGATTTCCGAAGAGTAAAAACTAGTTTTGTTTCTTTTCCTCTTTTTAAACTTTGACTCCACAACCAATGTTCGTTTAGCGGTTTTAGTGTTGTTTGGGTTTGAAGGGGATTTGTTCGGTTTTCCACGAAAGCTCATTAACGAATCGGCAGAGTTTTTCTAAAACTTTAATGGCATCATAGTATTTCAAAGCAAAATCGTCTATTCGAGCTATTCGCTTTCCATCAATTATGTTTCGTTTTCAATCTCGAAAATGTTGCTCAATAATTCCTTGAGTTTTGTTGTTGTGAAGGATTGTTTGGTGGAGGCAACTCTTTATCACATTGCAATCTTTCGAGTACGTAATAAACATGTTGGCCTGTTCGTTGGTGGATTTACCGTCGTGGAATTGCCGTGACAAATCCCCAAGCATTATAAGTTATAACTTAGACGTTGAACATATTCTGCTTAAAACCACATCTATTAAACGTTCACATAATTTCGGATAGTAATAGACATTGGCGCCAATTTGTGAGGAAGTTCCAGTGCCAGTGGAATCAAAATACGCAATATCAAACGCGCACACGCGATAAAATTTTTTTATCTGTGCGTCGGAATACATTGCCACCATAGGAAAATGCGCCGAAATACAACGAATAAATTTTTTATCCATTTTTAGTCGCTGCATATTTAAATTTACAAACCATAAATCGCTTATTCGTTTGCTGCCACTATGTTCGCATTTAATGTTGTTTAAAACTGATTGTGAAGGCAAATATGTGCAAGCCCCGAACCAACGTTCCTCTGGCAATAATTTGTCAAACATATCGCGATATTGTTTCACAGCAGTTTGATGCTGCAGTTTTTTGCGAAGTTCTTCCCTCATTAGTCCACACACACGTCTACATTTTTTACAAGCGCGGTGATGGTTTCTTTTTCCAGTAATTTGTACGTGGCCTTCAACTTTATCCACAAACGACCAAAACGTCACTTTAAATTTTACCTCACAAACACAATTTTCACATCTTTTGTGCGTACAATACAAGTTTACCCAACCTTCCTTATAACATTTGTCAAAGTTCTTGATATTCTTCACGCCACTACAGTTAACCAAGTAATTTTTAGCTTTGTTCGGGACACAATCCGCGTAAATTTTCCGAAGGTGCATTACTGTGACATCAACGTACGCTTTACTACCAAAGTGACTTGCGAATCTATTTTGATTGCCATTCCTGAAGTGAAAGAACGAATTTACTGTCTATCGCGACGTCGGCTGCATATTGATGGGTTTCGAAACTTTTTCCACCAAGTTCACTTGTCACATCAAAATTTTCATGTAATATCGAATTAAAGTTCATGCCATTGTTTTCATTGGTCAAATTATTGTGAACTTTTGCAGATGCCTCATCACTTCTAAATTGTGTATACAGCTGTCAAGGGTGTAGTAAAAGCAGGTAAAAGTGCGACAGGTGAACTTGTTACATGCGACTGAAAATCTAGTCCAGAAAACGATGATGGAAACATCCTTTCATCGGTGTCAATCACTCTTTGCTCTCTATTATTTGTCACAGTTTTATCACCACCAACAGCAAAATCATCGGATTTTAATGGCCTATGTACAAAACAAGATTTCGAGCACAAATCAAATCCAGGACAAACCAAATGCGACCGTTTCCATTGATTTTCCGTTAAACCTACAGCGACGGCCGTTTCCTCAAATACACATCTGGGATGAAACTATTGCTGGAAAGATTCATATTCAACCATTAAAGTGCCATCATAGGGCGCGTTATAAATACAAAATAAAGCCTCACCGAAAGGCGTTTTGGGCTGTGTGGACAACTTCGGTGATGGTTCGCAACAATTACGTTGTTTGAAATACGACTGTGCCGTTTTGCGAAATGATTTATCTTCTAGCCAAACTTTTTTACTTTCATCCTGTTTTTTTCATTTCCGGGAAGTTTGCAATGTTTCAAAACTGCTTTTACGGCCCTGTTTGGTAGTTTTAACTTGTGGGGGTATTCTTGTAGGCACTCCACTAAAGATGGTAATGTGGCGTAAAACAAATTTTGCTTTTGGTGACCTGGGCTATGTGGAGAAAGATCAAGACGTTGAATCAATGTGTTTTGTAATTTATGGACTTCACAAAAATTCAGCAACTTTTTAAATCGCCTGTTAACTTGCATTCCGGTCCAAAGATCTTTGGAACGAAGAAAGTTCAAACGACTTTTCGTGGTAAACTTTTTCAATCGATGTAAACGCAAATACTTACAAATTGTGTCAATTTTTTCATTGCAAGTTTTACACCGTGAACCACCGGTGAGAACCAGGCGACAAGACAACTGCACCGGCGTTAATAAAAACAAACCGGGAATGCCACTATTTCGAATGATTTTACGAGTTAATCGCTGGACTCCGGAAACAAAACCAAAGCTATTTAAGGCGAAACAACAAATATACCCAAACCCAACCGAACATGTTCGCTTATATACAAGTGACCTTGTCGCCAAGCTGTATGCGGGCAATGGGTTCTTTGCCGTCACAGGCGGTGACCTGCAGTTAAGTTCATTTCGCTGGGAAATTTGAAATGAGTTGGTATTTTAACTTATACCACGTTCATCAGCAGGCTCCAGGCAAGCCCTGTGCAAAATTAAAAAAATCCTATGTCCCGGAAAGGTTTCAAATGTTCGCCTATACAAGAGACCTTGTCGCCAAGTTGTATGCTGGCAATGGGCACTTTGCCGTCACAGGCGGTGACCTGCAGTTAAGTTCATTTCGCTGGGAAATTTGAAATGAGTTGGTATTTTAACTTATACCACGTTCATCAGCAGGCTCCAGGCAAGCCCTGTGCAAAATTTAAAAAAATCCTATGTCCCGGAAAGGTTTCAAATGTTCGCCTATACGAGAGTCCTTGTCGCCAAGCTGTATGCTGACAATGGGGTCTGTGTCGTCACAGGCGGTGACCTGCAGTTAAGTTCATTTCGCTGGGAAATTTGAAATAAGTTGGTATTTTAACTTATACCACGTTCATCAGCAAGCTCCAGGCAAGCCCTGTGCAAAATTTAAAAAAATCCTATGTCCCGGAAAGGTTTCAAATGTTCGCCTATACAAGAGACCTTGTCGCCAAGGTATAAGCGGGCAATGGGGTCTGTGTCGTCACAGGCGGTGACCTGCAGTTAAGTTCATTTCGCTGGGAAATTTGAAATGAGTTGGTATTTTAACTTATACCACGTTCATCAGCAGGCTCCAGGCAAGCCCTGTGCAAAATTTAAAAAAATCCTATGTCCCGGAAAGGTTTCAAATGTTCGCTTATACAAGAGACCTTGTCGCCAAGCTGTACGCGGCCAATGGGCTCTATGGCGTCACAGGCGTTGACCTGCAGTTAAATCCATTTCGCTGGGAAATTTGAAATGAGTTGGTATTTTAACTTATACCACGTTCATCAGCAAGCTCCAGGCAAGCCCTGTGCAAAATTTAAAAAAATCCTATGTCCCGGAAAGGTTTCAAATGTTCGCCTATACAAGAGACCTTGTCGCCAAGGTATAAGCGGGCAATGGGGTCTGTGTCGTCACAGGCGGTGACCTGCAGTTAAGTTCATTTCGCTGGGAAATTTGAAATGAGTTGGTATTTTAACTTATACCACTTTCATCAGCAGGCTCCAGGCCATCCCTGTGCAAAATTAAAAAAAATCCTATGTCCCGGAAAGGTTTCAAATGTTCGCTTATACAAGAGACCTTGTCGCCAAGCTGTACGCGGGGATTGGGCTCTATGGCGTCACAGGCGTTGACCTGCAGTTAAATCCATTTCGCTGGGAAATTTGTAATGAGTTGGTATTTTAACTTATACCACGTTCATCAGCAAGCTCCAGGCAAGCCCTGTGCAAAATTTAAAAAAATCCTATGTCCCGGAAAGGTTTCAAATGTTCGCCTATACAAGAGACCTTGTCGCCAAGCTGTACGCGGGCAATGGGGTCTGTGTCGTCACAGGCGGTGACCTGCAGTTAAGTTCATTTCGCTGGAAAATTTGAAATGAGTTGGTATTTTAACTTATACCACGTTCATCAGCAGGCTCCAGGCAAGCCCTGTGCAAAATTTAAAAAAATCCTATGTCCCGGAAAGGTTTCAAATGTTCGCTTATACAAGAGACCTTGTCGCCAAGCTGTACGCTGGCAATGGGCTCTATGTCGTCACAGGCGTTGACCTGCAGTTAAATCCATTTCGCTGGGAAATTTGAAATGAGTTGGTATTTTAACTTATACCACGTTCATCAGCAAGCTCCAGGCAAGCCCTGTGCAAAATTTAAAAAAAGCCTATGTCCCGGAAAGGTTTCAAATGTTCGCTTATACAAGAGACCTTGTCGCCAAGCTGTACGCGGGCAATGGGCTCTATGGCGTCACAGGCGTTGACCTGCAGTTAAATCCATTTCGCTGGGAAATTTGAAATGAGTTGGTATTTTAACTTATACCGCGTTCATCAGCAGGCTCCAGGCCATCCCTGTGCAAAATTTAAAAAAATCCTATGTCCCGGAAAGGTTTCAAATGTTCGCTTATACAAGAGACCTTGTCGCCAAGGTATAAGCGGGCAATGGGGTCTGTGTCGTCACAGGCGGTGACCTGCAGTTAAGTTCATTTCGCTGGGAAATTTGAAATGAGTTGGTATTTTAACTTATACCACGTTCATCAGCAGGCTCCAGGCAAGCCCTGTGCAAAATTTAAAAAAATCCTATGTCCCGGAAAGGTTTCAAATGTTCGCTTATACAAGAGACCTTGTCGCCAAGCTGTACGCGGCCAATGGGCTCTATGGCGTCACAGGCGTTGACCTGCAGTTAAATCCATTTCGCTGGGAAATTTGAAATGAGTTGGTATTTTAACTTATACCACGTTCATCAGCAAGCTCCAGGCAAGCCCTGTGCAAAATTTAAAAAAATCCTATGTCCCGGAAAGGTTTCAAATGTTCGCCTATACAAGAGACCTTGTCGCCAAGGTATATGCGGGCAATGGGGTCTGTGTCGTCACAGGCGTTGACCTGCAGTTAAGTTCATTTCGCTGGGAAATTTGAAATGAGTTGGTATTTTAACTTATACCACTTTCATCAGCAGGCTCCAGGCCATCCCTGTGCAAAATTAAAAAAAATCCTATGTCCCGGAAAGGTTTCAAATGTTCGCTTATACAAGAGACCTTGTCGCCAAGCTGTACGCGGGGATTGGGCTCTATGGCGTCACAGGCGTTGACCTGCAGTTAAATCCATTTCGCTGGGAAATTTGTAATGAGTTGGTATTTTAACTTATACCACGTTCATCAGCAAGCTCCAGGCAAGCCCTGTGCAAAATTTAAAAAAATCCTATGTCCCGGAAAGGTTTCAAATGTTCGCCTATACAAGAGACCTTGTCGCCAAGGTATAAGCGGGCAATGGGGTCTGTGTCGTCACAGGCGGTGACCTGCAGTTAAGTTCATTTCGCTGGGAAATTTGAAATGAGTTGGTATTTTAACTTATACCACGTTCATCAGCAGGCTCCAGGCAAGCCCTGTGCAAAATTTAAAAAAATCCTATGTCCCGGAAAGGTTTCAAATGTTCGCTTATACAAGAGACCTTGTCGCCAAGCTGTACGCGGGCAATGGGCTCTATGTCGTCACAGGCGTTGACCTGCAGTTAAATCCATTTCGCTGGGAAATTTGAAATGAGTTGGTATTTTAACTTATACCACGTTCATCAGCAAGCTCCAGGCAAGCCCTGTGCAAAATTTAAAAAAATCCTATGTCCCGGAAAGGTTTCAAATGTTCGCTTATACAAGAGACCTTGTCGCCAAGCTGTACGCGGGCAATGGGCTCTATGGCGTCACAGGCGTTGACCTGCAGTTAAATCCATTTCGCTGGGAAATTTGAAATGAGTTGGTATTTTAACTTATACCGCGTTCATCAGCAGGCTCCAGGCCATCCCTGTGCAAAATTTAAAAAAATCCTATGTCCCGGAAAGGTTTCAAATGTTCGCTTATACAAGAGACCTTGTCGCCAAGCTGTACGCTGGCAATGGGCTCTTTGGCGTCACAGGCGGTGACTTGCGGTTAAGTTCATTTCGCTGGGAAATTTGAAATGAGTTGGTATTTTAACTTATACCACGTTCATCAGCAGGCTCCAGGCAAGCCCTGTGCAAAATTTAAAAAAATCCTATGTCCCGGAAAGGTTTCAAATGTTCGCTTATACAAGAGACCTTGTCGCCAAGCTGTACGCGGGGATCGGGCTCTATGGCGTCACAGGCGTTGACCTGCAGTTAAATCCATTTCGCTGGGAAATTTGTAATGAGTTGGTATTTTAACTTATACCACGTTCATCAGCAAGCTCCAGGCAAGCCCTGTGCAAAATTTAAAAAAATCCTATGTCCCGGAAAGGTTTCAAATGTTCGCTTATACAAGAGACCTTGTCGCCAAGCTGTACGCGGGGATCGGGCTCTATGGCGTCACAGGCGTTGACCTGCAGTTAAATCCATTTCGCTGGGAAATTTGTAATGAGTTGGTATTTTAACTTATACCACGTTCATCAGCAAGCTCCAGGCAAGCCCTGTGCAAAATTTAAAAAATCCTATGTCCCGGAAAGGTTTCAAATGTTCGCCTATACAAGAGAGCTTGTCGCCAAGGTATAAGCGGGCAATGGGGTCTGTGTCGTCACAGGCGGTGACCTGCAGTTAAGTTCATTTCGCTGGGAAATTTGAAATGAGTTGGTATTTTAACTTATACCACGTTCATCAGCAGGCTCCAGGCAAGCCCTGTGCAAAATTTAAAAAAATCCTATGTCCCGGAAAGGTTTCAAATGTTCGCTTATACAAGAGACCTTGTCGCCAAGCTGTACGCGGGCAATGGGCTCTATGTCGTCACAGGCGTTGACCTGCAGTTAAATCCATTTCGCTGGGAAATTTGAAATGAGTTGGTATTTTAACTTATACCACGTTCGTCAGCAAGCTCCAGGCAAGCCCTGTGCAAAATTTAAAAAAATCCTATGTCCCGGAAAGGTTTCAAATGTTCGCCTATACAAGAGACCTTGTCGCCAAGCTGTATGCTGGCAATGGGCTCTTTGGCGTCACAGGCGGTGACCTGCAGTTAAGTTCATTTCGCTGGGAAATTTGAAATGAGTTGGTATTTTAACGTATACCACGTTCATCAGCAGGCTCCAGGCAAGCCCTGTGCAAAATTAAAAAAAATCCTATGTCCCGGAAAGGTTTCAAATGTTCGTCTATACAAGAGACCTTGTCGCCAAGCTGTACGCGGGCAATGGGCTATATGCCGTCACAGGCGGTGACCTGCAGTTAAGTTCATTTCGCTGGGAAATTTGAAATGAGTTGGTATTTTAACTTATACCACGTTCATCAGCAAGCTCCAGGCAAGCCCTGTGCAAAATTTAAAAAAATCCTATGTCCCGGAAAGGTTTTAAATGTTCGCCTATACAAGAGACCTTGTCGCCAAGCTGTATGCTGACAATGGGCTCTTTGGCGTCACAGGCGGTGACCTGCAGTTAAGTTCATTTCGCTGGGAAATTTGAAATGAGTTGGTATTTTAACTTATACCACGTTCATCAGCAGGCTCCAGGCAAGCCCTGTGCAAAATTTTAGAAAATCCTATGTCCCGGAAAGGTTTCAAATATTCGCCTATATCAAGCGACTACACCACTATCTGCCTAATACATGATCGCATCAAATTTACAAGTTTTGTCACCTTAAAGTATATCTTATGTGAACGAATATTATCAGATTCGGTAGCATAGGTATGTTAAAGTTACATTTGATGTTTTTCGATAGTCAATGTGTTCTAATTTGGGTATGTAGTTGTGTTTTGTTTTTTTTGAATCCCTTGAAGTGGTGTTCATTCATGCGTGAAATATATTTCGTTGAACCAAAAAAATATTTCGCCGAAATGACAGTAGTGAGTGGTAGACAGCACAGCAGCAAGCCTGGAAGTCACGCAACGATCACGCCTTGAAAAGCAAACTGGTAATACATGGACGACTTTGAGAGAAGTGAGTCAATGTGGGAGAGCGCGTGTCAGTGTCATAATTTTGCAACGTGATCTGCACAATCACCTATCTTTGTCATGTCATTGCTATCGGTATGTAATAAACACGGGTGCACGTGTGCCTGGTCAAACTACCTGCGTGTCGACCATCACGTAATTTTGTGCTGCGTGTGCAACATACAAGCGGACAAGGGCTTCGTTGCAATAAAATGACAGAACTTATTACGCAATGTTACATTTACCAGATGCAATGCTTTCGCTAACGTCTATGCCTAATTGCTAACTTATGTTTATCGCAACTCTGGACTACCGGAAGTCGGTGGTTTAGGGTTCGGCTGCAAACGTGATTGTACGGTTTGAATATTTTTACTTAATTTAAAGTTTTGTTTAAAATCCGCTTCCATTCATCGGTTTTATAGTGTTTGTGCGGTTATGTTTCTTTTGAATTTGTTAAGAAATATATGTTTTTTGTTGACAATTTAGGTTAGATTTGTGCTTGGTGTTCTGTGTAATTGCTTGGTGATTTAGTAAAACATAGGCTGTCTGTGATGGCTGACCCTCCAGCACTTTTTACATTTGAGGTTGCTCTTGAAGTAGCCAACAAAGGTAAGTAATATTAAAATGTGAAACAAATGACATTTGGTTAATTGTTTATTTAACTATTTTGTTTCCCAGTTGGTGGAATATACACTGTTATAAGAAGCAAAGCAGAGTCCACTGTTGAAGAGCTTGGGGAGGACTATTGCCTAATTGGTATTTGCAATGAGAAATATGTGGCAATGGAAGTGGACAAAATGGAACCATCCCTTCCCCAACTTAAAAAAGCTGTCGACAGCATGCGTAGTAAAAACATCGGGGTTGGTTTGAATATGTTTTTGTATGTGTACATATATGTTTAAGAAAACATGTTATTCAAATTTAATCTAAAGGTTCTAGAAAACTTGGAGTACTAATTAGATTTCAAAAGGTTCTATTAATAACCAACACAGAAAAATTCTGTAAACTCCTAGTTTACACAACATAAAATTTAATGTATATCTTCAATACAAACAAAATAGCCAATGCAATAGTTAAGAACTTCATGCTACAGACGTTGGCTATTTTCGTTTGTATTGAAGATATATAAAAACATCAGTTATATTCTTAATGTATATGTAATTGCCCTCGTGAATGGGCAGTTGCCTAGCATAAAATTTAAAATGTTGTCATTGGCTTTGTTGAGCTATTATTGAACTCCCAATTGATAATTAATAAATGCTAAAAGATTTCCCTTTTTCTCAGGTAGTTACGGGAAGGTGGTTGATTGAAGGCTACCCCAAAGTTGTTTTGTTTGACCTTGAAACAGCATGGTCCCACTATAACAGTTGGTCATGGGAAATGTTTGAAAAAACTGGGATTGGCATTCCCGACCACGATCTTGAATCAAAACGATGCATTTTATTTGGCTTTTTGACTGCATGGTTTCTGGGAGAAGTGAGTCTTGACAATTGTGAAAGTATTTTATTTGGCAATGTGAATGTTTTTTCACCTTCATGTTTAGTTCCGAGCCCAGTGTGGGGAGAAGCCGGTTATTGTTGGTCATTTTCATGAGTGGTTATCCGGTGTCGGTCTCCTTATGACCAGAATGAGACAGATCGATGTTTCTACTGTTTTTACAACCCACGCCACTTTGTTGGGACGTTATTTATGTGCAGCAAATGTTGATTTTTACAACAATTTAGATAAGGTTTGTGTTAAAAAAATATGTGTCAAGGCAATAGTATTTTACTTGACTTGAAAAAAATTATTGTTTTTGCATTTAAATTTACCACTTATAATTTGTGTAGTTTGAATGTGATGTGGAGGCTGGTAATCGTCAAATTTATCATCGGTACTGTATGGAACGTGCTGCAGCACATTCAGCTCATGTTTTTTCCACCGTTTCTGACATCACGTCACTGGAAGCAGAGCATTTACTCAAACGAAAACCAGGTGCAATTAAATTTTGATGTTACTATTTCCCATTCCCCCCCGACATTACTCAAATGTCTGTTATGGTTTCTGTTTCTATTTGCGTCAGTTAGGAAACAGACATGTCAGCAAAATGTTTAACACTGGCTAACTTGTTATCAGTAACACTTGTTGTTGTGCATGTGTATGTGGTCGTGTTTCTCCGAGAAGTAAACATGTGTGTTTGTTTATTCATAGGTCTCTTTATCTTATAAACCTGTATCTTGCATATATATATAATATGTTCTTCCAAATACATTTAAAAATACTTGCCATGTATGGTTTATGTGCAGCTTTTCACTTACTTATAATTTTAGACCTTATTCTGCCAAACGGTCTCAGCATCAAAAACACTCAGTGTCTTCATGAATTCCAAAACCTTCATGCCATCGCAAAGGAAAAGATTCACAGCTTTGTAACTGGGCACTTTTATGGGTGTGTTTCTACACATGTGCATACCTGTAATTAGTGGCTAAACTTTTAACCTCAACTCTTTGCAGGCACTTTGACCTTAACTTGGATAAAACCGTGTATATGTTCATCGCCGGCAGATATGAATACAGCAACAAGGGTGCTGACATGTACATTGAGTGTCTCAGCAGGTTAAATCACAGGCTTAAGGTATTTACACAATATGTCTTTGTGTTTGAAGGTCAAACTAATGTTAAATAGGTGCAATATATTGTGTGTTTGATACGTAAAAATACGTTTTTGTTATTGCAGATGACAAACAGTGACGTGACAGTTGTGGCTTTCTTAATATTTCCAGCTCCCACAAACAATTTTAATGTTGAAAGCCTCAAAGGACAAGCTGTTGTTAAACAGCTCAAAGAAACTGTTGATTCGATCAAAAACAATATTGGAACTAAAGTCCTTGACCAATGCCTTAGGTTTGTATAATTAAATAAAAACTTATTTTATGATTATTGTTACTTTGTGCAGGGGTGTATATTTAAAAACGTAATCTTGTTACAAAAAACAAAGTGTCAGTATCAAGCTCATCTTTTAGGGGGAAAATCACTTAGATGCCCGTTTCTTGATGTAAAGAAGTATCTCTGCCATATGCATCATACAGTGTGAAGAATGGACACTCACCAAATTCAGTTTAAACATATCTAGAAATATTCTCGTAAACTTTCTTGATCCTCAAGTTATTTCAACTAATGTAGAAATATTTTTTATAATTTCAGGGGGAAGATGCCAACCAATGAGGACTTGATTGAAAGAGATGACTTAATAAAACTGAAACGTTGCATGTATGCAAACCAGAGCACCAGTCTGCCTCCCATTGTCACCCACAATATGGTCGATGACGGAAACGACCCTAGTATGTCTCCTTAACTGTTATAACGTCACATACACCTAGCTGTTTTTTTTTGGTAATATTTTTTATGTTAATAAACTTACATATATATTGTTTTCAGTCCTGAGTCAAATAAGGTCGACGAAGTTGTTCAACAGCAAAAGCGACCGGGTAAAAGTCATCTTTCATCCCGAATTCCTTTCGCAAACCTCCCCCCTCCTTTCAATGGATTACGACGAGTTTGTAAGGGGTTGCCATCTTGGCGTTTTCCCGTCCTATTACGAGCCTTGGGGATACACTCCAGGTAATTCGCAACCCTTTAGGAAATGCACATGTAACACCCGTTTACACTATCGCCGATTTTGTTTGTGAGCAGATAACTAGTAGGCGTTTTCCTTTTGATCAGTTTTGCTTTTACAGCACGACCTGTTACGTGTTTACGCAACATGGCATTCAAGATATTATGTATATTGGTCACAAAACAGCGAGATTACGTCATTACAGTTCGGAAACTGTTAATTCGACTTGAATACGGTGTTAAATAGGTCAAATAGGAGGGTATGCGCATACGTCAGAGCATCTCATTTTAAAACGGCCGTTACAGTAAATTCCTATACAGTAGAGCGTGATTCTCCGTGCGAAAATCACCACTCTTTGTGCGCTTACGCCGATAAACCCAAAGGTTTCATCGGTGTCCATGCTATTTTAACTTTTGCATGTATAGTTCATATACGTTGTAGCCTTCTGCGTAAAAATATACATAATTTGATTTGAGGTAATTTACGTTCGCAACACGTTAGAAATTTAGTTCCGTCACGCAATTATACTAAAAAATCTACTGCCTTGCAGCCGAATGCACGGTCAAGGGGATTCCCAGCGTGACGACAAATCTCAGTGGGTTCGGTTGTTTTATGCAAAGTCACCTCAGCGATCCGGAAGCGTACGGAATATACATCGTTGATCGAAGGTTCAAAAACGGGGATGAGTCTTGCCATCAACTCACTGACGTACGTACAAACTTGGAAGCGTATAATACTCTCAAGCGGTTTCACTGTATAATTGGTTACACACAAACTGACTTTTACTATGATGATGTTGATATTTTTTACTGCTGGCTGCAAAATAAGCGTTACTGGCTCTATTGCTCCTACGTTAATATTAATGGCCAAAATCAGCGTAAAACAATTAAAAACACTATATCACGTTGAAGATTCGCAAGATTTATTAACAAGTGTTGTGAAATGCTATAGCGGGGTATATGTACACAAAACACAATCCATACACATCGGTATTCTTGCAACCTAACAAAAACGTGCGTACGTTTTCAGTACTTGTATCACTTTTGCCGAATGTCTCGGCGAGAAAGGATCATCCAAAGGAACCGAACGGAGCGTCTCAGTGAACTGCTCGACTGGTCGCGTCTTGGAATGGTAAGAGTCTCGAACTGCGGGTCGATGTATGAATTAACAAAGTGTGTAATTGGAATTGCCTTACTTTGCAGTATTACACAAACGCCCGACGTCTTGCAATCGACCGCACGCGCCCAGAATTCTTGGAACAGCAAAGAAGTATTTCACCGGTATGACTTGCGGCGTTTTTTTTTAATCTAAGCTGTTTTATTCTGCGTTTGCATGATCCTAAAAACAAATAATTTTTTTAAAATATGATACGGTTCCAGGGATCAAATTACCCATATGATAACCTTACAGGTTTTAATTAAAGTGTTTTGGTTTGCTCGTTTTGGACAAAAAGTTTGCCTGGTTTTACTTCTGGTTGTACTAACACGTTTTAAAGTTGCGACTTATTTTACTCCACAGACCGCTTCAGTTAGACTGCCACGCCCCTACTCCGCCCCCAGTTCTCCGTTCAGCTCCAGAGCTGCCTCGCCCTATCAGTCTGATGAAGACGATGACGCGAAGGTAAGAATTGTTACGTCACAAACCCATTACCGCAGACACGGCAGCACATTTGCCATTCGGTTATCTAAAAACCAATCGTAACAGCTCGGTGGACAACTGACTTACTTTCGTATGGAGATTTGGGCATTGACTCGTAAATCCCTGAGGATTAAGTTTGGCACAGGAACATTGATGATATCGCAATCTTGATTTTTGACGTCATCGCATTTACAGGCTTATGATGACGACGATGACGACAGCGGGCTTCACACCGGTAATCTCGTTTCGACCGACACGGATAGCGTCGTTTGACCCTTGACCCCTCACCACCCTTTCTTCTGCCAACCTACCGCTGCATGTGACGTCATTTTTGTGCTTAAGCGATTTCTTTGAGCAAATCCTATACAGCTTATATAACATGTCTAACGCCGTTGTGTCCTTTCTTAAACTAACCAATCTTTATTTCTATATCCTCACAAAGATACAGTATTGTATTTGTCACTGCGATTTTTCTGTCGTCATGAAATTTGAATCAAATGAAATACGTTTTACTTGTGCGTTTAGTGGTAACGCCCACCAGCGGAAATTTTGTGTTGTTTTATTTGCCCTCTGGTAGCGCCCGCGCTTCTCATTCGGGTATTTTCAGGTACGTGTTACATTGCAGAGAAATAATGAATTGCATCTGAGAGTTTTTACATAATTAGAAGTATTTCCAAATATTAATGGTACAGTAATTTGTCATACCTCCAAAGTAGGATAGAAACGTTTTCCAATGCATGTTGCATGTGTGATTGGTATTGTGTCAGCGTGTACAATTCTGTCCAGTCGTTTACTCCAATGTAAAACGTACCGAACTCCACTGAATGTAATGTTAGCAAAAGGTGCGCGGACCCTCTTGTTTTAACGGCTACCAAGTACTGCGGAATGTTACATGCGATGTGCATGAATGAGAAACCCGTATTCCTGCTTGTTGAGCGCCTTTTCGTTGGTTTCGATTATGCTTCAACCAATTTGATTCTTGTTCTCGTGGTTGACTGCTGTTTTCAAAAATTTTCACCCTTTAATTGCTGACAAACGTGCAGCGAAATAAATACGCACCGCATGATGAGTCGGTGTTAGTCCAGTTTGAGCGTTGGGAAAACACGATACTTTGGTCTGCTGAAACTCCGGGGTTTTGTTAAACGATATATTTAGCGATGTTGAGTCACAGCGCAAGGAAAATGTCCAGACACACTTCGGAAAAACAAACCGCTCGCTTCGTGCTTCGAAAACACATTTGGTTTTTGACATTCGCCGGGCAAATTACAACAGTCATACACAGCGTAAAACACTGCTGTTGCACGCCATGCTAACGATTTTCGGAATTCACCAACGTTCGCGACTGAATGCTCAATAATTAACAATTCCTTGGCTATTACACATCATCAAACCTTTTGGTGCATTCGTGCTTGCCCGTTCTCCTTTCCAAACACATATCTCCACAATCGCCGTTCATCGTTTGTTTGAAAACTTGTGGCTCAACACGCTGATGTCACGTCTTTTCGCAACACAAAACAATGCCATACCAGGCTAACACTGAAAAGCAACCAAACAAGAGGAATGACAACATGTCTGAAACAACCCCCGGGGCTTCGTTGAAGATTACCAAACCGAAACTAAGCTAGGAACACCTTTAAGCGTTATGTCAAACTATACTGAACAAATTGCTCTTGTATTTGCATTCAGACACCCTTGTATTTGCATTTTGTTGCAGAAATTGCCATTTCTCTTTGGTATTTTCTTTTTGGCACGTACGTTTGAACCAATTGCACTGATACCAGTCAACAGAAGTTACTGCAGGCGTTTACAATATGCTTTTTGCCGCGCGTTGGTCGGTATACCACAAGGCATTTTGAAATTATTTTGAGCTTGCATCAAAAACCCACGTGACAAATAGATAGATGTAGACATAAACGTTGCCATTTTATCCCCAAATCTTCCCTATAGGGCTTAATGTTTGAATTACCTTAACTGCATCAGAGAATAAGCGCCTTTTCCAAGTATAAAGTAACTCTTATGTGACTTCCAAGTGCCAGAGAAGATTAGGTTGTATATTTTTGATTAGTTGATATTCACTAGCTCTGGAGGTTGTTTCTCCCGCGCTGTGAGCTCGCGACCCACCGATAAGCAAATCAAACACTCCCGCCCAATAAGTGCGGCAAAGAATTCAGACTGACAGCTCCCGACTCGAGTCACGTGATCACGGTTGTGCTTAAATGTGCACCTCGACATAATTGGGACAACAGAATTTGTCTAGCTGCGGATTGCAACGGTTGGAACGACCGCGAGGTTCGGCTGTGTTTTACAGCGGGAAGCATATTGGACGCGTACCTGCATTTTAACCCAATGCTGAAATTGGCAATGGGGAAAATCTGACCTCAGACATTGGTCGTTACGGAGGCCAATACAAAGGAGGACGTGGGCCCCGCATTGTTCAAGATTTGAGTATTTGGTGTAAACGTTAAAGTTTATAGAACGCCCTTTTTACAAACCTCTCTTTTACGAGTTTTTCAGCGAACTGGTGTTTAAACATGGGCCGTCACCGCTATTGTAAAGGCTTAGTTGTTTGAGCTTGTTGTGGTCTCAAGTTTTAGGACAATGTATATTTATATAAATTTTGATTTGTTAGCTGTGCAGGGCGTTTTTCTTATGTGGACAAACGCTAAAGAAATGTAAATTTTCTCAAAACTGTGTTCTCATGGATCACGTTATTAGTTCTATTGTGTTAGTTGCAATGCAAGACGCTCGCACCATCGCTTTCTAGTGAAAAAGGTGATTCATCAGACGTGTGTGATCTCAGCGGTTTGCTTAAATATATAGAACGTGTTAGATAGGAGAGGTTATCGTTTAAAGCAAATAAAATCCCAATAAAGAAAATCAAATGACTTGCAATATCAATTTGGCCCAGATCTAATTGCACCTTGCTTCGTTTGCGCAGCCTCGCCAGTCGTGGATAGCAAAGGTGTGGTTGATTTATCATTCGCGTATAGCATGCCAGTGAGTTATAGCATGCCAGTGAAATGTTTTAATGCTGGTTCTGTTTCTTTAAAGCAGCTAAAATTCTCCTAGAATCTGTCTCTCTCCCTTGTTTTCGCTTCCAAACAAAAACCAGTGTCATTGAGAATGGTCACCAAATCGCCATCCAACTTTTCGCTGGTTCGCTCTGATTCCGGGATTGACATAGCGAGTGACTGTGGGATCCACATGGACAAGACGCACTCAACCGACACCCCGTCAACTCCAACCAGCAGTCGGTCGGATCCGGACGAAGGGGCATCTCGATGGTCGTCATGGAAACACAAGCTCTTCCCGCCGCGAGGTTCCCCTGCCAAGTGGTTTACGTGGAGTAAGTTTTTTTTGTTTGTGCGAAGCCAGCGTAAGTCGCCAGGAATTTTCCATCCGGGAACTTGTCGATTTTCATGCTCAAAAATATGGTGTTGAATCAAAAATCAAATCTTTGATCGAGCAGCACTAGTTTTGTGGTAAAATAGATGCGCAAGTTAAAGATAATAGACATCTTCAGCGGCACCAGCTCTTTTTATGTGTTTTTTTTATTTTTTATCAGCACTTGTTCTCGCCCTTGTGTTTGGTGTGATTTGGGCTTTGGCCCCTAACGAGATGCAGCCGGGAAAGAGTTGGTTTGGACTCACCATCACCATCCTCCTCTGCTTCGCTTCCGAGATCCTCATCGTCAAGATTCCAACCCCGCGGGGATTCCCCCCTCCCCCACCACTTCTGGGTGAGTGTATTTTACTTTCCACCTGTTTATTTATGCCTCGTTCTATAAAAACGCGTAACCGTAGAACAGAGCTTTGATAACCTTGGTAATTCCTTCATGCACAAGTAGCGGTTATCGGAGTTAAATGCAAGAACCAAGACCAATATTTTTCGTTATATTCTTTTCAAACGGCACATTTTAGAGTAATTTGATTTAATGCGGTAGATTCTGTCTTATAATCGTAATGAACGCGCGGAGACAATACGTACATTTGGTCAGGACAAGAAACTGTGACTAATTTTATTTTTTCAAACTATTTTCAAATTAAGAAACAAAAAATCTGTCACTAATTTTATGGAAAGGATGTATTGCATGTGGGCTTAAACAAATCAATGCTGGTGTGTGTTCGTTCAGAATTTAATGACAATCCCTTAAAAAGGTTTATGATTATCAAGGCCTATATGTAACCCTAAATCAAAGGTGTTTACCTATGTAAGCCTAAATTTATACACAGCATCCCTCTTGATGGGCTTGGCGCTGAAAAACCTTCCTGCACCTGTGAATGTTGCGGCTTACATCTCGGATGACAAGAGCAGGACGCTACGAGAGCTAGCCCTCACTGTGATCCTGACCAGAGCTGGATTGGAGATCGACCCAGAGGTGCGCGACCTCATAACTATCTCAAATGAGTTAAAGCTAACACACCTGCCGGTATCATGTTTTGGCGCTTGACAAATACCGTCAATAGCTATAAAGAATGTGGTAATAACAGCCTAAGCGCTAAAAGGTGTCTGCACAATAAAATCGGTAAGAATTCAACGATTCGCCAGACCGTGATGTTTCAGATTTCAAAGTTTTGACAAGAAAACGAGAAGCCGTCAATAACTTTAAACGCATTTTCACCAAACTTGCCAAATGCTTGTTTTGGCAATTCGCCATCATACTCAGAATTCTGATACGGACTCCACCAAGCGTCATCTCGCAGAAGAGGGTCAACGATTACTTTGCAATTTACACAATACACAAATGCCCACTTGGCTCGCGGCTAAAAAAGGCACCAGCTTGCAAAGCGTGCCAACTCAAACGATCTGAGTGACGGCAACCTAAAACAAACAGGTTTTGCAATGTTTTGAGTCCAATGTATGGCGACAACGCCTAGTGAACTGGAACAAGAGCACAGATAATGTGTAGCACGAGACGTACAAAAATGTAATAAAACAGTATAGTCACACAGGGTCAGTCACATTTGGGTAAATGTTTGCGTTTCACCAATGTCACGACCGAATTCCACCTCATAATGTTTTCCAACGAAACAAAACCACGAAGAACTCCCAAGTTTTCGAATCCTGTAGCTTGCCACGTCCGATAATGTCGCACAACATGTAAATTTTCGTGGTTAAGGTTGTTTTGCACCGTATATTCTCAACGAAAGAGTTGGTGGCAACGCTCACCACGTTGAAACTGTCGTCAGATCTGTGTGTACATGTTCTAAAATTAGCGCAATTAATATCGAATATGGTTGCTTTACAGGCGATGGCGAAAGTAAAATGGGCCGTTGTGAGACTTGCGTTCTTGCCCTGTCTCGCCGAAACTGTTACTTTCGGTGTGATCGCCCACTTTTTGTTGAATTTTCCTTTCGAATGGAGCTTCATGACGGGGTCAGTATCAGTAACACACAAACTATAAATATATTGTAAATATTTTATGTTTAGCATATACACGTTGCTATATAGAAAATTTAAGGCTATTAAGTGTAGTACGACGGTTGAAAAATATGACATGATATCATCGAATTAACAGAAAACTTTTCAAAGCCTTTAATCCTACTAAGTGCTAAGAAATGAATACCATGACCGTGCTGTGCTTGTTACAAGTTTACGACACCAGCTTCCAGATGTGTCCACACTTACAATAATTTATTTATTGGTCAAATCAAGCTTAATTGTGACAGGTGGAGCGGTGACACCCAATTTGTAAACGCGTTCAGACCTGTACAAATTGCAGACATTGCACAAAGTTTGCTTTCCGCGCCTACGCCGAGCCCACTGAGAGGCTTGCTCGGCGTGCAACAAATAATGTTGAACCATATATTTAGGGATCGAAGGTTACTGGTACAGTCACAAGACAAGAGACTAGTTTTGCCTACAACTAATTTGCCTGCCCTTGGGAAAACCTTTTTTCGAAATCAATCAAAACAGAAGAAAGTATTTCTCGCTCTATATTCTGTTTTCAGCATAATCAATGGTTTGCATCAACAGCGCTGCCTCTGCTGTGCTTCAACAAGTCTGTCTTACAAAATCGAAAACAATAAACAGTGTTTTATGACGTCACACTTTCGGTTTCAGATTTATGTTAGCTGCCGTTTCTCCTGCAGTGGTTATTCCTTCACTAATCATCTTACAAAGCGCAGGCCTCGGTGTGGCTGAAGGCGTCCCTTCATTGGTTATGGCTGCCTCTGGAATCGACGATGTTTTGGCCATTGGTAAGGTTTTTTTACCTTTATCTGTGGTTTATAGAGTTATTTGACTTCGAAATATAAATATGTGTATAAGTATATGGAGCAATCGGATTTGTTAGTGCGTTGGTATATTAAAAAAAGCGTTGGCAAAAGCGAATATAACACCAAATGCATTCCATTGTTCCGTTTGTTGAAAATTTACTTCAATAATGAGACAAATGTGAACCAAATATGCCACAAAAACCTTTTTTCATTTAAGGTTAATTTTTTGATTTTGTATTTTCAACTTGGTATTATATTCATACCAACGTAATTCGTTTCTACGTCAAAAATTTGCAACGACCGACGTTTCGGTCGCTATCGACCCGACCACAGTAAAGATACCGCACAAATCCTGCATTGCGTTGTGTACTGCTGGTCTACAATTGAACAATCTTCGCAGCCGGGTTTTCGGTTCTTCTTGGAATTGCGCTGCCCGGGGGTTTAGAGGAAGAAGTGATAGGCGGTCATCAAATGGCACTCGACCCAACAACCACAGCGTTTACGTCAGTGACGGTGAACGGCACGACAACAGCACCAGGTGAAAAAAATATATAGGAATATTGCTCTAGGCATAATAGATAGTTTTTGCGTCTCAACACTCTGAAGGAAATGTCAACATATTCTCCACCAAATATAATTTTATTTCAAGTTTATGAGAAACAAATTTAAATATTTGCTTCTGTCGCCAACGCCTGTTCAAATACTGATGGCGACTTTAGGTATGGAGTAATATGAAAACAAAAATGTAATGGACTACAAAACACACTTCCGAATTCAGCTGAACGTCAACGTAATGTTATTTCCGTGTTGTTTGCTTGTGTACATGATCCTAAAACACAACAAAACTTTAATTGACTTTGTTTGCTCCGTTATAAGGAAAGTTCCAATACGAGAACTTCAATCGAAATATTCCAGTCATCTCGGTGCGGGTTCTGGGAATCGGATTGTTTGCATACTCCTATTGCTTGTTATGATTGCTGGAGAAAACAACTGACTCTTTTGTATTCGCAGTGCCACATAACGTAGGCAAGGAGATTGCCGGAGCCGTGATTGAAATTGTGATCGGCATCACTGCTGGTCTCCTGCTTGGATTCTTCATCTCCTACATTCCGTCACAGAAAATGCACTATAAGGTACTTTTTTGTGCTTGTTGTTGTCGACTTCGCGCGCCTTTTACTTAATGGAATGTTATGCTGTTATTGTATTCGACTACAGTTGGTCTGGACCATGTTCTTGTATTTTCAAAACTTGGCAAACTTATTTAAAAAAATTAATATAATTGAGTTGGTAATTGTAAGTTTATGGAAAAAGTTTTTGGTTTAGAATCTTTCCCGCAACTCGTAAAATAATCCTTTATTGTAATACCCAAAGTGGATGAAAGTCGTTAACGTGACTCGTTGCAGAGCTTTTGTCGCGCTTTTCTTCTGCTGTCGATCGGCATCTTTTTTGTGTTCGGAACGGAAATATGGGGAATTCCCGGATCTGGAACCCTGTGTGCCCTCATCATGTCTTTCGTTGCGGCCTTTCACTGGGGGGATGGCACGGTAAGTCCGTAAAACACACATTTCAAGCCAAGTTGCCTGAGCGACACTCATGCGGGAGCTTGCTAAATTTTTGCAAGACAACATCGAATTCAAATACATGAAGATAATAAAAAAAATAAACTGTAGTGATTATCTGCAGCAGCAAACTACAACTTGGTATTTTTGTTGTTCCCAATTAATAAAATTTGCTGCTTTAAACGTGAACACGCCGCAATACAACAAAGATCAAGGGAAAGTCTATTATAATGAGATAAACGCAAGTCGCCAGAAAATTTAAAAAAATGCATTTTAGCCGCAAAATATCACCTGGTAAGGTTACAACAGGTCAAACTATTTTAACCTCCAGTCACGCCCGTTTTTCACGTTTACCAACTACGTGTTGGGTTCGTCGTTTTCCAGTAATTCTCAACATGTTGTTTGGGCCTCAAACACTCCACTACCTAATACTAAACACCCCTAATATATTAGTGGGTCGTAAATGCTGCACGCTTTGCATAGCCCTTTATACAAACAGTAACGTAGGTCATCGCTGCAGATAATTTTGATGGTAAGAATTGTCCGTTTGCAATCAGCCAAAAATTTAGATAAATAAACGTGTAAATGAACACACTGTAGGTATCTATCTAAAAAAACACACTCATTTTTAAATACGAACGCGCGATGTGCATATTGCGCCAGGTGTCTCTCCAAATCGCAAACAACAATTGTTGTTGCCACCGTACATTCTTTAGGGCGTTTTTAAACTTTATTGTCCTGGGAGGGGGCAGAAACGTCATGGCATTCAGCCGTTTTATCTCCAAACGAACAAAGCGATTGTGCAGTAAAAAGTTATGCACGCGACCAAGTTTCACAACTGAACAGCCACCTGTCGTTAAATTGGTTTCATTGTAATTCTGTTTATTCCCTCCACCGCCTGTTTAAATATTACATTATGCGCGGATGATGCGTTACAAAATGTTTGCCAAGCGTTCTTGGTGTTTGCTCCAAATTAAATCAAAGACGCTGTACATTTGTAATCATCGCGATGCTTGTTTGTTAGTCATCAACAGCCTCCATTTAACGACGCGGACAGAACAAAGGAATGGAAAGTGTACCTCAGTTTTATTGGGTAATTTGTAAAGTACCGTCAAGCGGGCGTGCGGGTAACAGTTAAGTCGTGTTGGTTTTCTACATTCCAGCGTCTGTTCCGCACAGATTTTCCAAAATCGAAGCAAAACGTTACGCGTTGCCGCTACGAGTACAAACAATACATACAATATTTTTAAACGTTCTGTTCCGTTTGATTTATGTTCACACAAATAAATCTTCAGAGCATTGTAACCTTTCTAAATTGTCTCGCAAATTATTTATCCAAAGTACGTTACTCAGCCAAAGTACGTTACTCAATGCTGATATCATTACAAACAATAGTTAACAGAACTTCCCCAAGATCTCATATATTAGCATCAAACACATACTCAACAAACTTGCTCCAATTCTAACCGAGATTTAAAACACCGCAGGAGCCACTGGAAAGAATTTGGCATTACATGTGGTTGATATTTCAACCTATCCTGTTCGGACTGACGGGTGCTTTGGTGGACGTCAATATTATGGACCGTGAGTTAATTTAAATTTAAATTTTCAAATAAAGGTTACAAGTTCAAATAAAGGTTACAAGTTCAAATAAAGGTTGTTTTTTAAAGGTTACAACATCGTACTTTTCTTTGTTGCGTTTTTGTCTAGAATTAGCTAACCATTAACGTGGCGTCGCCCACAAATGACGAACGTCACAATGTCCAACTTAACAAAGACCAAATAACAGTTTAAATTTATACCCTTGTACTCGACATAAGGCCTTGCCGATGTTGATTCAAGCCGTACTGCGTTTGCGGAAGTAAGGAACAAAAGAATTTCTGCAACTTTGCATTTATCGGTTTAGTTTCTACAATTAGGTATGAGCAGATCGTCGCACAGTTAAGTTAAAATCCTGTTTGACGGTAAATGCTGAAGAACCTCATCACATCCAGGTCGACATTCTCGCCCCACATACAACCGGCCTAAGTCTGTAAAACAACCAAGTCTGTAAAACATAGAAATATGCGCGTACGTAAACGTTCAGGTGTTAACAAAGCAACCACTTGTTATCTTTGGTTAAGGATTGAAATTAAAATACAAAACCAAATTGTACTGTCAACGTTGGCAGTTGGCACACATTTCTGTTTTATGTATACTTCTGTGTGGGTCCAGAAAAGGCAACCTGCTGGCTGTGATGTTTGGTTCTTTTTATCATTTACCCTGTTTGACACCTCTCTGACCTTAGGTCAGTGCAAACATTATCACGTGGGTTGTTGACCGTTCCGACATAGAAATGTTACAGCGGCATGTGGTATATTTTCGACACTCCCTTGCGCAAATACCCGTTTGGCGCCAAGTGTTTTGACAAACATCATAGTCCATAGCACGCCTAACAACACCTGGTAATAAATATAGGTGAAAATTTTCCAGCACACTTTAAGTGTTTGCTTAAGGACTTGTAACTCTTCGGACATAATGTTATGTCGTTAAGCGATTATCTGCACGTTTTGGGATGCAGTTACTTAATGACGTATATGATTGAAACTTTCGGAATTAAACACGAAAAAATACCCAAAGAAAAAGATTGAAGTGATTGTTTCGGCTGTAAATTTTGCAAAATTTTTTTTAGAAACGAATGTAGTTTATTTGCGGTTTAAGGTTTTTAATACTACTTACAATCAACGTATACATGGCTTATACTTTATATTGCGACGAACACAAAATGTTACAGCTCAAATGTTGGTATCATATCCCATACATTTTGGCTTACGCGTTGCTGTTAGATAATCACAGCAAGAGTAAAACTAAATCAAAAGCAATAATTTTCTAACAGCGACCACTTGCGGACTCGGCATCGCTCTCCTGGCTTGCTCAATGACCGCCCGATTGATCACAAGCACCTCTGTTACCTTCGGCCTCAACTTAAAGATGAAGGAAAGGATATTTGTTTCCATCTCCTGGATACCTAAGGGCACAGTACAAGTACGTCTTATATACATTTGACTTTTAAAAAGTATGAAGACAGGTATATGGTGGAAATGTTTCAAAATTAGAGTCTCCTATTTTGCACCTGATCTTTTCCAAGCCAACCAATGAATTTTTCCCAAATAGCTGCTATTTTGTGCCCAGCGAAATAGTCATGGCAAACAACCATTGTCAAAACACTGCGATTACAAAATACGGTGACTGGATCCAGACCGATCAGATGAATCAGTTATGTGTAATATTTACCCAGCTTTATCTTTCCTCCTGGGTGGAGTTTAAACAACAACCTTTGAAAGGTGACGCCCTGTAAACGTTGGTGAAAAAAAATGTCAGGACCATATCCACCCCGAGTTAACTTATAAACCTTACAAAAATGCAGATAAGACAGACTGCTTCGACTCGTCCAAAGTCCTTATTAAAGTTAGGTAGCGTTAGTTTACTCAAGAGCACGTTTATCTAAAACTAACATGAACACGCCGGTGGTTGGGGTTAAAATTGAAACCTGTACGAAATAGGTGATCCATGTTTCTTGTTGATATGTTCGCATTGCAATCATTTTTGCGTTGGACAGAAAAACTAAAAAGTTGGAAATAATGCTACAGAATTTCCACACAAAAACAACAAACAAGCATTTACATGTTTTTGACGGCAATCCCCTAAAACAGTCAGTTTGAATTAAAGTCAGCCCAGACTGGGTACTTTGCCCGTTGTCTAGCTGACGTCACAAAGAAAGCCGATTGACGTCAATGTGTGAATTATGGTCGTAATAATAATTGCTCAACAGAAGTAGTTCGTGTATTCAAGTTAAACTTTTAAACTGAGTCATCGCGGCTAGGTTTCCCCCTTTGTGTTGAAACACAAACACTGATCTACTGTTTCCGATTAAACCACCTAAAATCTTTCTCTTTGTTTCATTCTCGAAAAACTACTTCATCTTGTTCGAAAATCTTTTTTATTCAATAAATACAACACATGTTCTATTGCATAAAAATGTAACTTTTATGCGAAATGAAATTGAAATAAACTATCTTTGTTGCCATACGATTATGACAAAGTTTTAAAATTTGAAACACGGAAAATTACGCTTTTAATTACAGCTGCGTATCATTGAATGATCTCAAAATGGCAACTTCTTTAAATTGCAGGCAGCCCTAGGATCGGCAGCATTGGACCAAGCGAGAAGACTCGGATTTCCACCAGGTAGTGTCGAATACCACAGAGGGGAGCAGGTAAATCTAAAAACAGTTGTTTTAACACATGACTTACTGCAGTGAGTAAAAACACTCGCCAGCAAAAAAATTGTTAGTAAAATGTGCTGTACGTATGTTTTCATACAGATTTTGGTGCTGGCAGTCCTTGCAACTTTAATAACAGCCCCCATCGGAGCGTTTGGGATAAGTTACTTTGGGCCCAAGCTCCTCCGAGCACCCCCCGGCTCCGCTATCAACCCCCATGACAACGAGGCATTCCAAGCGTCAGATGAAAGCATGACCGTCGTCGACGATCACGACGGTAACAAACACAGTCACAGGCACTCGCACCTCCCCGGCTTGCAAGTAGTGGTGGACCACACACTGGATGAGATCCAGGAAGAGGATACGAGCGACGACGGCTTTACGGACGAGGTTGATGCCATGTAGCATCCGTTTCCCAATATAATTAACTTGTTTATTTTGCCAATTAAAGTCGTTTTATCGCGCTATTTTACTGCTTGCTCTGTTGGTGATATGGTTTCCATAAAAAAACAGGATTTACAAACATTACCGAGTTTTTATGCTCTAATCCTTATGTTGGTTACCAGTTAAATACACCAAGAATAATGCGGGCAAACTAATATTGGCGGAAAACTTTAACACAATGAATGAAATTATGACTTTACAGAAACTTGCTTCGACTTGTAATTGCTTGCACCTCGGTAATCCGCGTAAACGTATCGTGGTTATGCGGCGACATCTGGCGACAAAACATTGCACAGCTTACGAAAAACAATGAAGTGTTATTTGAGAAACCAATGAACATGTGATTAAACAATGACTTTTTTTAAATCGACTTCAATGCATGTGACACTTACACAACATTCGTAAATATCAACAATTTAGATCTCCTGATTTCTCAGTTGCAACATCTCTGCAGACTTTCAGGACTTCAACAACGTTACCGATTAAACCCTTTTTATTATTAATTCGCAAACAAAAGTGGAGTCCATTACAAGAACCGTGTGCATTCATGTCAAGTAGTTGTATGGTTGCACTTGCACCAACGTTATGCTAATAAACCCTCACGAAAAGATGTATGTGTATGCGTTTTTCAATCTAGATTCTAGACACAGTTGATTGCTGAAAAAATATATGTGAAATACAAAAATTGCCAAAATTGCACCTTTTCGCATGAAAACCATGAAAAATCGTGGTAAGCATCTCTTCACGGTTCAGTACACGCCGCAAACGGAAATTTCTGAAAAATAGTTTTTCTTAGCGAACAGTGGAGCAAAAGAAATTTCACGTGGCGTTGAGCTGTGTTTTCCTCGAGGAGTTTGTTATGGGTTTGTGAACAGTTTACATACAGGTATATTTTTTGTTTCAATATACTTTGTGTTATTTGATGAAATCTAACATAAAATCGTTCGTAACCAAGTAACGTAGGCCTAACTTCTAAGTTTTTACGTGTAACTTCTAACCACCGTCAAAACCGTAAATTACGACAAAGCAAATGTAACGTCATTAACCGAAGTTCCCACTGCAATCCATGCATCCAACCTGCGCTGTTTATTTGTATTAATAGGAAACGATTGTCATATGTGTGCTTGGTAATGTGTTTAATTTAATTTTGAATTTAGGGTGTCTGTGCATGAAGAATGTCTTATCCAAAGCAAGCAACATATCCTGAGCAGGCAGCTAGTCACAGCATTATTCTTAGTCCCATAGTGCAAGCGATTAATCAAAACTCTCCCAGAACTTGTTTGGATTTACTGAAAGCAGACCCGGATAAAGTCAATGAAAGGGTGAGGGACTGTTAACAATATTGTTTTGTGAAAATTTTTGCATAAATAGTAATTGTAAGCCCACATGTACTAAAGCCATACTTTTTGTGATATTCCAGGGATTCAACGGATCTACCCCACTACATCAAGCATGTTTGAGAGGTCTACTCGCAATCGCTCAAATACTTTTGGATAAGGGAGCTGATCCAAATGCAAGATCTGATTTTGGTTTGTGTTTTCAATGCCATTAAAAAATGGATCATTTTTTAATCTTTAACTACCTTAGTATAAGTTAAAGGACATTGTTTGATCTAGGGTTAAAATATCAACAACAAACAAAGTTAATACAGGATAAGTTGTGTAATCCAAACAATCTTCTGTTAACAGAAGAAACACCCCTTTTGTATGCTTGTCGTCACGGTAATGTCTCCCTAATTCATCTCCTGATAACATCTGGCAGCGATGTTGACATGACAGATAAAAATGGCAGTGGTTGCATGCATTATGCTGCCATGGGCGGAAGCATGTAAGTTCGAAGTAGGAATTACAATATCCAAATTAAATCTTTACAAACTAAATCATGTTAGTTATCATATATTCAATTTGGCAATGTGATTGGTGTTTTTTTATGTGCCAAATTTAAATGTTGGTGTTATTTTTCAGTGTTGCTGTGCATTACATAGGAACACAAACCCATTTGAACTTCAATGTACAAAACAACAATGGAGATACTGCATTACATTTAAGTTGTCAAAACCGCAGTATAATGCTCACCAATTATTTACTGAGAAACTCTGTAAGTAATTAAAGACTACTTCCAGCACCAACGACTTTACATAAGCCATAGTCATATGCCAACTTAAAACAATGTGCAAACATATTAACCCTCAGACAATTTGATTAGCTTGTTAATGACTATTTGTCAAGCTGTTTTTTGTATAGCACCTAAAGTAAGTTTATTCCTGAATTTTTAAACAAAGTGACTTATCAAACTTTCATGATATTGTTTTTCTCAGAGGTGTGATCCACACATACAAAATCGCAAAGGTGTTACTGTCCTGCACACTGTTGCAAAACTCGGAGATAGTGGGCTTTGTTGGAAACTTGTTTCTATAGCGACCTGTGGTCTTTGTCATATCAAAGATGACACAGGAAAGACGCCTTTAGACGTTGCGCTGAGTGAATCTAATGCAAGGTGGAGATGTCCTGACGTTGTCACTTTTTAAGTGGTTTTTATATTTTACTTGTGCTACAGAAATAAGTTGCTTGTTGAACAACTGGCATTTTATGCCAAGCAGGATCCAAAAACCCCACCCAAAGGTCCCATCGGTAAGTTGGTAAAATTTGCAAAAGCTAAGGTTGAATATTTAAAAGTCATGATTGTTTTTAAGTCTCCTTGACAGCTTTTCAACAATAAAATAAATAGTTTTGCAAAGTAATGTCATGAAAGTAAGTCACGAAAGAACACATGCATACTTATGCCAACTACAGTCCCGATTAGTGAATGCTGGACCAGTATACATCCATCAAGTTATAATTAATTACAAACAGGAACATGGGTGATGCTTGCCATTCTCCCATTCGTTTGGGCTGGAGCAGTGTTTGCCTTGTCAAGTTACTTTGGCAGTTTTGCTGCTATCTTTGCACTTCTATCATTCTTGCTGCTCATTGCATTTGTGGCCAGGTGGGTTTTTTGTAAAGGGAATTTGACTTAAAACAGGTTACATTGGGTTGAATAGGTTCAATAACCTGTCTTTCCGCCATCAGACAATTCACAAAATTGAACGTAACGGGGATGGACCTAAATTTACACAATAGATTATCAATACTTCAGAAAATATTGCATTTTTAGGCAAATATGCATGTCAATGCCTCATGTCTGTGTGAGGAACATAAAAATATTGTTTAAAGCAAAATGTATTATTTATCACGTTTCATTTTTAAAAGGCAGGGACACAGAATACTCCATCCATGTGGGTGGCCCAATCCCATATTTCTCGGGGGTTTCGCTGGAGGCATATTTCACTGCATCATCGGAACTTGTTTCAAGATTATTCCTGATATCCTTTGATAATTAGCTTGGCGTGTTGCTTGCCAAAAAAATTGATTGGACACTTGGTGTGCATATCTTGCAAGTGTCAACAGTAAAATTGTTTATCCTAAAAACTGTATTGAACTTTAGCAGGAATGCAAAATTTTGCTAGTTTAGTATAAATTGGAAATATTCTTGTTTTACTTATGCATTTGAAATATTATTTCATCATCTGAATTTGTATTTTACCTTAATTTGTGTCTTACAAATGTGGCCATGTCCCATCCAAGCTATCATAATATTCACCATGTGTGCCTTTTGTCTTTATTACCTGCACTATTTGGTTGTTGGCGACCCTGGTATAGTTCGGCATGGCCGTATAAGTAGCGACGGTAGAGAGTTGGCAATAATGGATATAGTTCGAGGAAATGCCCTAGAAGCCGACTTTTGTCCATATACAGAGGTCGGCAGTTGTCATTGAACTAAATGCCCTTAAAAAAATCAACCTGCCTTGTGTTAATATGATGACTTTCCAAAGGAATAACAAAGTATTTTTGAAAATAATAGCAAAATGGCAACATTGAAAATCTCCTGGTTATACCACTACTTTAAGAAACATAATAAATTTAGGTAATCAAACCTGAATGGACAAAATACTGCCGCTTGTGTGAAAGAACAGTAAAGAACATGGATCACCACTGTCTCTTTCTCAACAACTGCGTTGCTGTCCTCAACCACAGGACATTTGTTGTGTTTTTGATCATTGTCATGATGATGCAGGTATGTCTAGGCCGATCTAGAAAAAATATTAACGGGGTGTTCAGTTTCGTTACCTAATTAATGAGGGCGTTGGATGCGGACTTATAAGGTCGCGCTTTCGAAAACGGTATTGTTGACGGGTTACCAACGGCACGACGAACGATTGTTTTAAAAGATAAGCGGCCATCGCCGCGTGAATGCAGAGCGCAACCGATAAACAAAGCAACTGTGGAGACGAACACTCGGTCGTAGTAGTGTTCGTTCCTGCGTAGCGGAAAGTGACACTAAAAGTTCTGACACTGAAGTATAAATATTTTATCCATAGTCTTCAACACAATTAATGCAACAACCCAATCAAATCACTTTTATTTTGCCAGCTAATTTACTACACACGTGAACAGTAAGCATAATACATAAAATGGCTCGGACACCGATAAAACCATAAGGGGAACAACCAAAAACATTTATGCTGAATTTCTATTTCAAGATGTATTAAAGCATAAGAAGTAAATTAAGAACCCCAAGTATTTCTAGTGTTTTGTCTTGCAGGTGTTGTTCGTTGTGGATGTGGTGATGATCACTGAAACAGATTCGACACTACCTCAATCCCTGATCAGCCAAATTTTTCATTCCCAGCCCTGGTTGTTCGATTTGGCTCTTCTCTGTGTGCTTTCTTTCACATGGGAGTCTACACTCGTTATATCACAACTTCTAAATATTGCAAGGGGACAAACCGTGTATTTTAAAAGGTAAGAAAAACAGCACTGCAAAGGGGGTGTTTTACTGAAATACCTATATTCCATTGCCAATTAAAATTATTTGCAGACGATGTGGTATCGATAATTTTCACACAACAATAAATAAAAAATATTCTCAGGTGCCAAGGACGTCTGTCCAAAAAAGAAGCCATTCTTAATGTTATTCGGTTCTTCCTCAACCGCCAACCAACGCCTGACAGTTGCACAGAAAAATACACAAACGATGAAAATCCTCTGCTTTTCGCATAGCCCATGTGTTTGCAATGTTACTTACCAGTAGTGCTGAATGAGGATACAGAGTATTGTTTGCCTTATCTTACCTTGCAAAGGACATTTTATCTTTGGAACCTAAATCTGTAGCATTGTTTCACTGTAATATTGCTGTACTTACTCAGAAAATCTGGTTTTATGGACTTAGTCACTGTGTTGTGTTGTTTACTGATTGCATAGCTTTGCGATACACAATACATGACATCATAGCTCAAAAATATATATTTTATTGTTGAAATTGCTTTTAAACACAGTGACAAGTAAATAACATATTAGCACCGTTATTGCTCTTGCAAGGTGAAAGTGCAATTCATAAGTTTGTAAAATGTTGTTGGAGTCTTTTAAGCAGATCTTTAGAATCAACATGATCTGGAAATGCTTGAGTAGCCTTCAAAGATGATGTGTAGCTGCTTTGTAAGTCTCCAACCTGAAAGAAAGGTTAATGTGAAACTATTTAGTAATTGCTGGTAACAGAGTTTCAAGCAGCAGTCACACTTTATGGCAGAAATTTTATAATGGTGATTGTTAAACCATTTGCAAAATGAATATCTGAAATTGTGTGGCATGTAACAATGAGTGTTTGCTAAATTCTCTTATACTTAGGAACAGTTGTGTTAAACATTTATGAAATGAACATATACCCACCGCCTCTGCTATGGTGGCTTGGTTGTAATGTGCTTCATAGGACATAGGAGCAAGTTCGGCAGCCGATCTAAACAATGCTTTAGCTCTTTCAACATCACCTCTTTGCAGTTCAAGCACAGCAAGGTTATTGTAGGCTTCTGCATGTCCATTGTTAGTTGACAATGTGAGGCGTAAGCATTGGTAAGCCAGGGTGTTGTCACCAATTCCCTGTTAAAAATAACTTGACATCTCAGCAAGGTTACTCAAAGCAGAGTGAATGTGAAGCACTGAACAGCCATAGGTAGATATCTACGCAGAAATTCAGATTAGAATTAGAGATGACTTTCCAAATAAGATTACCAACATTTTGCTCTAATTTGCCAAACTAGAGAATTATTTACTAGAGAATAAGTGTACACTTCATGATTTACTTCCTGCTGATATTGATACAAACAATTGGAACCTTAACACATATGGTGTAACTGTACCAGTGCCAGATGGGCAATGTTGTACCACACATCAGCCAACTCATCATCATTGGCAAGATCCACAGCCCTTTCAAAGCACTTCAGGGTCATGTCGTACTGCTGGGCATAGTAACAGCACAATCCCAGGTTGTTGAAAAGCTCAACATTGTAAACTCCCATTTGCATTAATCTCCTATAAGACATGAAGCTTTTGCATTGATATCCCGATAAGCGATAAATGTGTATTTTTTTGCTCAAAAATCCTTGAAATGCAACCGCATACATTATGTTAATTGTTAGGATATGAACAAAAAAAATAAAGTATATATTGCCATCTAGTGGCAATTACGAAGGGCAACATCTCGGAAATTAATTGGTACATTTTTTTAAAACTTAGAATTTTTAGTTATTTTATCAGCCAATTATTTTATCAGCTGCTGGGTAAGTTTCATTTGATTTGAAAAGAGTCCTGTCAGAAAAGTGATTGAAATTGGGTAATTTTATATGAAATCAAAAAATTAACAATTAATTGGGTTGGTAATCACGTTTTGGATAAATGGAAAAGTGAAATGACCCATTTATTTTTGATAAATAACAACAAATATTACGACAATACCTATACCTATACAGTCGGATTGCAATTTCTGGTTGGTCGGAGTAGAAGTAGTTGGCAGCGATGGAGGCTATTGCTTCAATGTTGACTCCGTCACTTTCAAGAACATCTTTGTACCACTTTGTAGTGTTATCCACATCATTCATACCTGCGGAAAACATGTTTAAATGCAATTTAATTTGGATGATTTACAAGATGTTTTGCTGTGTTAGTAACAACATTAAACAAAAAACAAGAACACAGTTTAAACAACGAACCAAAAAGATAATCATCATGCATAATTGCCTTCATTACTTTGTCCCAAAACTTCCCTGATATTACTTTGTCCCAAAAAAGCAGCACAGCACTAACTTGGTGTTGGTATTGCAATCACAAGACTCAACCACAATATTTCTTTTTTGCAAACTTACCATCGTATATTCTTGCTGTAGCAACAAGAAGACTTCCTTCTTTTGGAAACTTCTCCAGTCCTTGTTTGTATGTTTTAATGGACTGAAGTGGTTGGTCAAGTCTCTGGTACACCTAATTAACAATATGCAAACACAATAGAAAAATGATGCACAACACCGAATAGCAAAAAAAATTTTTTTTTTTACTGTAAATAGACGTTTGTATGTAAATATTACCATGTATTACTGGGTTTACAAATACATAAACTTTAGAGGATATACTTTGCAGTTTTATTTTGCCAACACATTTTAACAGAAGTTTACTTTTCCAAGCAACAACACAGTATCGAGCATGACTTGTTGCTTCAGTGCAGATTTGTATTGCTTCTCAGCATCTCGAAACATCCCTAAGCGGTGGTAACATTTTCCCAACTGCACTTTCCACCACCAGTCTTTAAACTGTTGATGCTCTGATGCTAAAGCCGCCAACTCTAACGCCTTAGCAAAAAAAGAATTTTTTTATTTATATGTTGTTGTTAAGAGCTTGCTGCAAAGTAAGCTTAAAACTTATTATCATATTGTTGTTTGGATCGTATGATTAGGGTGCCTCTGCAACATATACATACATGTAAAATATGTGCAGCCAGAGCAATTTACATAAAGCTTGCAATAAACATAATTATTTCTGTTATAGAAGAATTTGAGAACTCACGTTTCTCACATCGTTTTCATGGTAGAAGATGTACTCAAAAAGAACCTTCAAAAATAAACAGCTTTACAAAACAATGTAGGCTCAATGTTTACTTTGAAGTCATTAGTAACTACCTTTGCCAGATTTGGACGTGCGGCATATTTGTTGTAATTGAGCCTAGATAAATTGATGAAGGGGCCTCCTGGATGGGAAAGCATTGATGCCTGCTCACAAAATACATTGTTTAAAGCAGTTCATGTCAAATAAAAGCGTTAAGACTTACAGTTCCAAGGCGGACAAATCTGCCACTTGCACTGGTGACAGGTCGTGCAGTGTGAGCTGTACGTGGAGTTCTTAATGCTTGTTCCATTGTACCAGGTCTACCAGACTGAGTACCTTGTCAAAAAAGTACATATATATGACCAGGGGCGTATCCAGGAATTTTTAAAGGGGGGGGTCCAATTTTTTTTAGGGAATTCCCCGATTTTCAGGTATAAACTATTGTGGGCGAGAATCGCAAAACACGAACGCCGGTGTTCGCGCCAATCGTCACATAAACGGTGGCTTTCTGGCTTGCGCAATTGTGTAACGCTATGGAAAGTTTAACAACTAAACTAATTGACTTTCACGCAAGTAAACCGCTTGTCATTACAACGTGGCCACTAAAAAACGACGTTTCGTCCAAGAACTGACGAAAAATGACACTTGTTTCGTAACAATGCAACATGTTTGGTAACAATGCCAAGTGTTCGGTAACAACGCTCCCTGTTTGGAAACAATGGCGAATGCAACACGATGCGGTTTTTAGGTCAACGTCAAAGAAAATTTCTGGTTTTCACGCGGATTTTGACGAAAAAATACAGCGGCGTTTGTTCGGCTATCAAAAAAGACCAAAATATTTCACAAAAGGGGGGGGTCCGGACCCCTCGGACCCCCCCCTGGATACGCCCATGTATATGACCGATGTAATACAAATGCCTACAGCCGCCAATAGAGAAAAGTTTCTTACCAGGTCGAACAAAACCACTGACAGGACGTCCAGATTGGGACACAGGGCGAACTGCTTGATTAACTCCACTTGCACTAGTTGGTGCTTTTAAGCTTGTGCCTGGGCCTGTAAAATGTAATTCGTTGCTCAACATACTGGTTGCCAACTAGGTTTTTATTTTTAATTTGCTGTAATACCAGTTAGTTAGTATAGCAAAACTTGGTTGCGACAGTCTTTTTGAACTTTTACAAGTTTACTTAAAATGTCCACAACTTGCCACAAAAGTATTAAACACTATGAGAAAAAATCGAAGGAAATGTTGATCATAGTCAAGTGCACAAAATTTCTTCACTTACGAGAAACTTGGGCCACTGATGTATCATCCATTACCATCTCCGCTATTCCCTGGTCATCAGCTTCAACTTCATCGATGTAAACTTGCTCTGTCAATGCCTTGGCCTTGAGAGCCCACGCAGACTTGGAAACAAATTCAATTTTGCATGTGAAAGTTATGTTTGGTATATTACTGGTCTGGATAGTCACACCAATTACCTGGTCATAAGGATTTTTGTCTAGGATTTGCGTACATGCAGTAACGCAATCTTCAAATTTCCGCCTCTTGTATAAACTTAATGCCATGAACAGAGGATCCATCATGCACACTGTACTATTTTACCTGCATATGGAAAATATTTGTTCACATTTAAAATGATTCTGCTACAATGTTCAACAAAAACAACAAGAAATGACCCAGGATTAACAATATATGTACCATATAGATATTCAGTACTTCCCACACAAATAATAGTTAAGATTGAGAGTGATTCATAAAATTTACAACACAGTTTCAAATTGCACGATACATGGTCATGTCAATATAAAAAACAACACTTCAATCATAACGGCATGTTGCTAAATTTTCCACATATGTTTTGATCAAAGTCCAGCCCTTTTGCGCATAATCCAAAAGTAAAGATCGGGAAATAAAAATCTGATCCACACAGCAATCTTGTGGTGAACAGGAGCAATCATTTCATCTTTGTGCTGCTTGACAACAGAGTTAACTACTTGGTCGGCAGCATATTCCACATCCATACCACTTTGTATGTTGCTATCTGTCTTCCCATATTGTGAGCCATCACCTGAAATTCAATAAAACATTTCAGATGAATATGTTTTGTATGGTTAGAAGTTATCAGTTGCATGCTGGTTTTTTTGTGTCATTTATCTGTCATTGACCCAATTTTTTTAGAAATGTCACAAAAAATAAAAGCCATTTCGGACACAATGTCCCAAAGGAAATTGGCTGGTAGATTATTCAAGTTGCTTACATTTTATGAACGAAAATATTATACCGTAAATGACCAAAATAAATTGAAAATGTCCTAAATTTTTGCTGGCATTTCGGTCATTTGACAGAAATTTTTTAGTGAAAAAAAAAATCAGGTTGCATGTTCATAAAAAAGAAGATAAGGATAAAATATATTACGTTTTAATAAAGAAACACCAATGACAGTTGCCGAAATGACTATGGACTTAAATGCCAGTGTTGTTACAGAACTATTTCAATATTCCCAGATATTTGAGCACTTCATGTTTATCAAGAGTAAACCATGGTTGGCTGAACCAGAAACTTACCAACAAGTGCATTTTTGGATATATTTGTCTTGATATAACTTGGGTTAACAGTGGTCACTTGAATGTTATACTGATGAATTTCCGGACGCAACGCATCATAAAATCCCTGTGAAGCATGCTTGGATGCAGAGTAAGCTGCTCGTAATGGGACAGCAATCTTGCTCTATAGAACATTTAACTTTTGAAATAGCTTGCAACTATATAAACATTCAACAAGAAAATCAAGTAAAATAAAAATGATAGAAGTAATATAATCCAATTGTCTGCTAACTATTTTAATTCAGGTATATACTATGTGATGGGTTATGTTGCTTAAAACTTTTAGAACATTATTTGTTCTGATAAATGTGACTACAATTAGTTACCTGTACACTTCCAATTCCCACTATATGACCGGAACCTTGTGCGACCATGAAAGGCAAAACAGCTTTGGTCACTGCAATTTGGCCCAACAGGTTAACGTTAAAAATCCGCCGAAATACATCAGTGTTTGTAGCCAGGACGCTGCCTTTTTGACTCAAACCAGCATTGTTAATCAGGATATCAATTTTTCCATCACAGTGTTCAACAATGTTACGTATTGTTTTGCCAACATTTTCAATATCGGTGACGTCAAGTTTAAAAACGGCGGGTGGCTGTGCGATTTCATGCAGTTTAGTATTTTTCTCTTCCAGCTGCAATTTGACTTTTTCTAGATCTTCAACGTTCCTCGAACATAGCACAACTTTGCAGCCGTATTTTTGAAATGCAAAGCAACAGGCCTTTCCCAAACCTGAGCTTGCGCCTGTTATCAAAACCACTTTGTTTTTCAAACTGATTCTTCTGGTTGATTCGTTAGCCGGAAGTTTTTTCACAAAAATCCAGAGAAAAGATAAGACTACGATAACCAACATAATTAAGGAAAAATCCATGGTCACCAACCCCACTTTGTTTTCCAAAACAAACGTTGCTGCTAAAGTACAAGAAAGGAAAATTAGTTCATGGTTTCCACAGTTTAGCATGTGAAACAATGCAAAATCACAAGAGGCGCAATAGACTTGAAATTCACATTACCGTACTTTGTTATTATTTTTATTCCAGTTACAAACGGCCCTGTGGGCCTATGGAAAACCGCCCCCTAATAGTAGAATATTCACTTTTCTAAATGTAATTTAATGCGTGAAAAAATTGGCGGTTGCAAGTTGAAAAAGTGAAGGCGATGGCAAACATGAATCACGCTGGAATCCTTCCAAATATGCAACAGCCACCAATCATTCTCGTACTATCAATAAGTTATCGTAATTGCTGGCAAACATCCACAGCTGGCGCTGAAACCACAGTATTTATACCAATCCCGACACTCTACAAGCCAATAATGGTTGAGGCAGTGCTTCTCAACCTCGTATTGCATACGACACCCACCAAAACACAAAAGCCACCCATATGGAAAAAGCAATGAACGTCCGCATAGTAATGTTAGGCTACCATAAATATAACAAAAATCTCCATAGTGAATACATGGAAAAAAGCTAGCGACACCCTTAAAGAGTTACAAATGGCACGTATTGATGCCGCCGCACCCTTTTGGGAATCACTAGGTTGAGGGCTTGTGCGTGCCGTTGTCAGCTCAAACCAGAGGGATGTTAGTTAACAAAAAAATCGCCAGTTAACAAACTTTGGATGTGGGTAACTCAGTCATCTTACGAGGTAGCGCCTTAATATTTTTCACACGTAATAGATCATAGGCTGAACTTTTGAACGATATACAAATTATGAAAAAATTATACATATTATTATTTGAATATGAATATAACATGTGTGTTATGACATTACTCTAAGCAACTATACGTTTGCCGCTGGCAATATTTTTTGTCTCCATTCTACCAAATAATACCAAATTTTGCCCTTAAAATAAAACTCGCACATTGTCAAATTTGCAAAACAAAAACCATACCATATTTTCCTATGTTTTGCGCACGTCACGATCACATATCGGCCATAAAACCTTGCCCCAACGTATGCCGTTGAAATCCTCAACAACCTTACACACTCCTGCTATCGAATAAAATCAAATTTGGCCTTCCAAAAAAACGCGCACTTTCTTAAATTGGACAAATATTAACCATAACCCCCATATGGGTGCACAACCGCATATCAACCATGAAATTTAATCATTAATTTATCACTGAAATATGAATTAAGGCCAGTCCTACTCAAAGCGCCTCTGTGTTTGGTTTGAGACAAATACGCCACAAACAACCCAGAGACAAACCTGAAAAGTACTTAAAACATTAATAAGCCTGTACCTGGCCTATACTATAATATTGCGCTGGATACGTTGACATTTTCCGGAAAATCAAGGTACGTCCTCGATTTTAGGTTCATCCGGTATGGGGCGCTCGAAACATTCGATGAAACCATTCTTCTCATTTGGTACACTCAACCAAATATTGCTTGTGTATTTTCCACAAAACTACAATTACAATAAATCGCAACTGTCTCGCTGTTCTTTCTTCTGTTTACGATAAGATTCTTTATCTTAAAATTCTTTTTTGCGCAACATTGTTTCTATATCTGTTTGCAGCGATGCCTCGTTAAAATTGAGATGTTCCGGATGGTGGTTAAAACATAAAGCGACCGCAAACGCAATGGCGTACACCCCACAGTTACACCAACGAGACGCTAGTCGACAAAACTTTTACCTATACCAAACTGTTTTTGAACATTAGTGAAGGAAAATAAGAATTTAGAACCCTTTTGCTGAATAATATCTTTAATAACATAACACATTTTCAATCACGGCTTACGCATAAGAAGTATGTGTTACGCATAAGAAGTTTACCATTGGGAAAAACTATAATTCGTGTTTTGCTTTTCTATGCCAAAGGCCTATGCCACAAATATAAAAAGTCTATTACAATGTATGTCATGCGATAAACTTTGACTCAGTAAATCGCTTTACTCCGACCCTCCAGCATACTAAAAATGCCTCTATACACTGAAGTAATTTAAAATAAAATAAACAAACCAAAGGAAGTGTCATTGCCAATGCACCTCTTTGCACATAGCGAAACTAAAATATGACGAAACTTCTGCAGCTCTAAATAACTTTTGAATTGTAAGTGTAGCACCACGCATATTTCCCGACCTAATTCCTCACTAACTGGAACGCAGACGGAACGAAGGGTGAAGAGGGAGGCTTTCCTACAGAACTCGCACAGTCTTCTGGCATCCGGCTCGACGACTGACCTTGTCATAAATAAGTGTTACCCGTTCGTAGTTCATTCATCCACCCAACCAGAACCTACTGACTGACATGCGCTTACCTGAACAGAATAAAGGTTAACTCGCTCATTCACTACCGCGCTTTGACAATTTAACTTAAACTAACTGATATTGCCACGTGTCTTTCAATAAATAATAAGCCAGCTCATGAAATCCATTTAGTAGTCTACAGCAAGAACCGGCATGTCTCCACAAACCAACTCTTCCGGAATACGTCTACATGACAAACTAACCCGAGAAGATTGGCCTTAAACAGGCTCTGTTTCAGGTTGGCCAAGAAACCGAATTGCACAAAACCCACATATTCGAAGGCATTTAAGGAAACCGATTAAATCTTCAAGAAGTGTTATATTTGTATATTGTTTAGTTCAATGAAATTCTCATTTGTATCCAATGCAGAATATCTGAACTGTTCGTGGGTTTAGCCTACCAGATCGCTGTAGAGGGTGTGGAACGACCTTATGATTACTAAGCTAAATGATCAAGTAAATCCTGTTTACCATGTGAACCGTTATGTGCTAGTTCATGCGTTGCAGTCTAGCGTTTGGTCATTCATTCTATTTAATGCGAACGACACGTGCAATGCTACCTCTGCAACGTATACTGTTTGGATTTACAAGGATTAAAAGAATAAACATATTTTGATTGGAAGGGACTAAGAATATTTTAATGCCGAAAAAAACGAACAGGGAATCCGGAAAGTGAGGAACCGCACGCACAAACTAAACGCTATATATATTGCGCCATTCGTTTCAGGTGCATAGGATGCACATGATTTGTGTTTCTAATGTTGAACTTTTTCTCTGGATTTGAAATGCAGAATATTGCTATTTTTGGAATTTCACGTTTGGAACAGCAAAGAGTCAAAAGTCCCAACAATTAATTTTAGCAATGAGCAGAACAGTAGTTGACTAATTTCAAATGTCCTAAGAAACATGTGTTTAAATTAAATTGCCATGTGGGCCTGCAATTCAAACATCCTGTTGTATATTACAACACCAGTTGCATCAGCTAATGTTTTGGTAATCTCTGGAGACACACACATAGTGATTGCTAAAGTTTTTTTTTACAAATCTTACAAATGTCATGCAACTACTGTGGATATATCACATAATAAAAATGCATACATAACAAGTGCATGATACCAGGTGCAGAAAATTAACTTGAACTTTATGATACAAAGATCAGAAAATCACTACAGAAACTGTCGAAGATATAAAGCAATGTACAGGCATTAACATCAACCAATCTATACATAACAAAAACCACTCGTAAACTCCAATAAGGCGTGATTTCTTTTAGTTTTTCACCATGTACTCAATTGACAAGGCAAAGACTTGCTGAGAATGTTTAACACAAACATCATCTGGAATTTTGTCACACCAGGCACTGTCTGCATCATCTGTTTTTCCATCAATGTAAACTTGTAAAATTTCACCCAAACTGCAAAATAATATTGGGTATTTAATTAATTGTTCTTTCGGGCAAGCTAATACAAAATTACCCCCATTCAGGTTGCAATTCTGGACCAACCATCATTAGAGCATTAAGCTCATTCTGCAATCTTTCGATATTAACTTGTCTCAACATCTTGTGTAATTCAGCAGTTAATTTATCAGACATTTTTTCATCTGCAAAAACTCAGTGCTTATATTTCTAGCCCTGACTTACATAACATTTTGTTTCAAAGCAAAACATTACCTGTAACCATACTGATCAGCTCAAATGGGTTTTGTCCATTGTTAATGGTCCTTATTGTTCTATGCCATGAGAGGCGCTCGTAAAGAGCTAAAACATGACATATTTTAGCAGGCCGTGGAATCATTGCCGTATCATCATTTGTCAAAAGCAAATCCTTTTCAGCATAATCACAAATGGATTGTTCAATTTCGCCACCAATCTGTGTTCAACAAAAGTTTTTATTTAAAGTTTGCAAGATGACAAACTTTTAAAAAGTTACAAACCTTTGCAAGAAACTGTATTATCAGGGTAACAGTTCTCACTGCTTCACAGATATCTGCAGTTCTCGCATCCTTAACAAATGTGTCAACAGCTTGGCAGAGTTTTTGTGGCAAAGGTTCCTAGTAACAAAGACAATTCTTAGAGGCATTGAAATTGTGTTTTCGTGTGCTTCATGTACCTGCTCAAATTTGGTTTGCATTTCAGTACAAACTTTTCCAAGTCCCACATCTTGAGGATAAGTCATTCGAGGAATTGTCTAAAGCACATATTTTATTGAGTTCTTTAAACCCCTTTTGCAGGTAAAATACTAACCTCTTTCTTAATCAGACACCTTCGCAAAATAAATTGCTCTTCAACCTGCAAAGTAATTTCAACTGTAAAGATTAATAATTCTATGCATTGCACATTATGTTTATGCCTTTTGTTCCAAAAGATCCAAGTTATAGGCAATACTATGTTTTGGTCCATTGTCTTCTGTGGTTGCTTCATATTGAGCATTTGCAAGGATAAGTGGCAAGAGGTCACGGTTCTCAGTGATGCATATCAAAGTGTTCTGGGTAACACTACTTGCATCAATTTGTCTAAAGCTGAAAATTTGATGTAAATACACATGGTCACTATGAACTCTTTTTTTTCTCACTACAACATACCTTGGATTGTCTACAATCAGTTCTTTGCATTTTAACAAAACATCATTTTGTTTTTCAATCAAATATTCTGACAGAACAAGTGCACAACCTCCACGACCTCGATCACTAGGAAGGCACATGGAGATTGGACTATCCAGCGTCATATTTTCAGTAAAATATTCCCTCAAAGTATTGTATTTGTCGAAGACAGCCAAACTTTGCTTTATCTACAAATTTGTTTGTTAAATAAACATCAACATTTGAAAGTGTGATCACTCAGTCATTTTCTTTTTGCAAAGAATTTGTACTAATTTCAACAAGAAATTTATAATTTTGTTTGTTAAATAAACATCACAAATATAGAACATTGAACAAAAGAGATTCAAAAGGCAAAGTTAATTTAAAATTATAAATTTCTTGTTGAAATTAGTGCAAATTCTTTGCAAAAAGAAAATGACTGAGTGATCACACTTTCAAAATGTGCTTATAGTTTAATTTTTTGACAAGTCGCAGCATTTTTTAATATATGAATTTACCTTGTTCCACACCCTGATGTACTGTTTGATTTCTGCTTTCATATAACCTTCCGTGTCAGCAAGAAACTGATTAATGGTATGTTCATCAGTGTCTTTAATGTCAACCTTGTGTCTGTACCTGTGCATATGTGTGTAGTATAATATATCGTCTCGAAATGAGTAATGTTCTATTTAACACTAACCTTTGAATAAAAATAGTCTGAACACTAAGGATTGTACCAAGATGTTGAAGTTCACTAAGATGTTCGGTGTTCAAGAGCAATTTTAGTACAGCACCACTTCCTGCAACATGCTTTATCATTTCCTGCTCAATAGTTTACATAAATTACAACATACCTTCTCCCTTTCCATCCACACCCTCAAGCTTCAAGCGTAAATGCTGCACTGTGATGTGTGTTCTGTATTTCCAAAGCTGTGGACAGTTCCACTCAACCAAGCCTTGCGGAAAATCATCAGCCATGTTGTACTCATGAATTATTCTGAAATATTTTTTCATTATGTTGTTACATAATAATTTAAATCAACTAATTTATATCCAATTAACTTTATACTTCCAAATATTGGTCAATATACCTCTGCAGTGGATTTTTCATTTGTTTTGCTGCATCTACAATGGTTTGCTGGGATTGGTTGATGATGTTATCAGTGTCCCTAAAAACCAGAGATAGAAACTCTTTTTGAAATGCTTCCTCCCATTGTTTTCTTGATGCCATCCTGTCAAGTTTTATTTCTCTTCCACCATCAGCAGTCTTCAATATCCAAAAAAACAATTGGACATTACATTGTGAAAATTCCCCATTGGCAATTTTGTAAAAACCTACCCGCATATTATGAAATATTTTCTGCATTAGGAGAATTGCATCATCATCACTCTTTCCTGTGCACTGTGCAAGATGCCTTATGTCCTTGACCAACTGGTTCATTAGAAAAGGGCCTACTTCTTTTTGACTTTTTAACTTTAAAGCTCTGAGAAACAGTGGCAGGAATTTATTTTACCACAATGCAAAATTTTTTTGCAGCCATACATACCTTTGAACATCATTTCCTTGTCTGGATGCATGTAGCAATGCTAAATGTAGACATGCCCTGGTTGCACACGCTGAAGGCTTTGTCATACCCCTTTCTGGTACAGGCATTTTTCTTTCTTCAGCAGGTTTAAGTAAATATCCTGCTTGTGATTCCTCAGTCAAATCTCCAACCTTGTTTCCTGCATGAAGTAATCCATATTTTTGTCCTCCAATCTTTTCACCACACTCAGGACATCTACTAGCTTGAACAGGGTTTGTGCATTCTCCAATGTAGTATGGATGGTTGTTTGGACACATATACAGTTTTGGAGATGTGTGGTGGCTTATTTCTTGTCCCATGACATCTTTCACATCAAAGTAATTAGATTGTGGCATTGTTGGAAGGAATGATTTAACAATTATTCCTGGATTGGAAATAATATTTCTGAAAGCATTCAGTAGTCCATGATTACTTGTTTTCCAAACAAGTCCAGACAAAATTATTAGTTCTGCGAGTTTATGCTGTGTCAACTTGGTAAGATTTCGAAGTCTGAATTCATCCAATGCACCAGTAGATATATCTTTAAAATACTGAACATCAGATCTTCCAGTCAGGTGTGTTTGTAACTTTTGAGCAATTTGGTTGTACGTATCCTTACGTAGATCTTTTGAAACATTGCTATGTGCAGCCCACACTGAGAGTGCAAGCATTATTTGAAATATGCTGTCATTTGCTTGCTGAAGTTGGTGGATGATTTGGTCATTGGTTTTTGTTAAATCACGACTTTGGGTGACGCTAAGCAGACTATCTTTTGTTCGAACATACACTTGGCCACTGAGAGCAAATGAATCAGCATTCAGGAAAAAGTTGCCATCATCCTTGTTTTTTTGTGGAAGAAGATTCGGTGGGACAAGACATTTTTTGTAGTTTTGGTTTTCAAGCAGAATCTCAAAAGCATCTGTTCCATATCTCCGGCACAAAAATTTAATAAGGTACTCTTTCATTGCTGTAAATTTTTGTCCCTGACATTTTTTGCATACTTTGTCAATGAGGGCCTTCAGTTCATTGGGTCGCTGTGCTTCACCGTTGTGCACCAAATATATACATTCTACAACTGTTCTTGACAAAAACTGTAGGTCGGCACACAGATCCAAATTTTCCACTTGATTTAAAGTCTTTTTCTGCTTCAGTAACCAAAGTGCATTTTCCAAAAGGTCCTCTACAAATGTCGTGTTAATTTGGATTGTCTCATCAAGAGCATAACAGCGATTAAGCAGCATGTCCTGCATCGTTTGTATATAAACATCAACAAGTAAACTTCTGTTTTGCACAACTTCTCCAACTTTACTGAAATGTTGGTTGAGCTGATCTTGTACCAGTGCTTTGTCACATCTTAAAAGCAATTGCAAAATAAAAGATCTTGCCGTTGGGCTTGCATCAAATGAATCAAGGTAGGGAGAAATTTTCTGTGTCTTGCCATCACATATAACTAGATTTTCCAATGCCAATAAAATCTTTTCATCTGGTGGTTTGAGGTTGTCTTTCCTGCTGGCAGCTTGGGGACTTGGAAAGCAGAAAGTTGAAAGATATTCCAAAAACAAACTTGTGGTTGACATTTTAAACAACTCAAACTCCTTTTTTTGGTCTTTTGTAAATGTAAGTGGTTGCAGTTGGTGAGCATTGGGAACAGGAATTCTGCATATTGGACAGTTGCTTGAGTTTCCTTCTTCAATAACAATGCAAGTTTTGCAAACGTTATGGCCACATGGAAGTTTTACAGGATCTTTCATTTTATCACTCCGACAAGCTTTACAGCGAACGTCTTGCCAATTGCACAGAACTTTCAACTTAACAGTTTTCGTGCATGCCTGCAGGGTGTTGGTAATAATTGTAAGAAATTGGACATCAGCAAAGTCTTTTACTTTGCTGGCACCCATCCAAAGACGACGAGCAAGTGGAGATATTGTCTTTTGGTATTCATTTACAAACTTTGAAGTACGAGGAACCAACTGATTAAGGAACAATTCAATGAAGGTTATTTGTTTCCAGGATTTAATCAATTCTTCATCTCCATCTTCACTTTCGATTATATATTCAGCCACACGCTTCATCTCATGAACTAGTTTCTTCCATTTTTGGCAACTGTCCAGCTGGCCAATATCTGAAGCATCCTTATCCAAGTGTTTCAAAACAGATTTGAAGGCCGAAATATGAATTGTTATTTTTTCACTGTTTTTTTGTGTTTCAAGCCATTCATCTGATGGCTCCATTACAGCCGGGTGAGAAGCAATTATTTCACCCAAACATTCAAGTTTAGGTAGCATCTCCATGTAGATAGTAAAGACCTCCAAAAGCTGGTTGTGGAACTGGGATTGGTCTCCTTCCCGTTTACTTTTAAACACTGCCAAGATAGCATCTGTAATAATTTCGATTTCTTTTGTACCATCCTCAGAAAATGGTTTGTAGAGGATGTAAAGAAGATCACTGGCAAATCTTTTGCACAAATCTTCCTCTCTGCCATTTTGCATAGCTTCATGTACTATTCCAGACAAACTTGATCCCTCAATTCTTTTGTAAAAAGCCTCCAGATTACCTTCTGCGATGTTAAGCTGAGCAACAGTTGACCAATGCTTAGACATCTCATTGATCAACAAACGGCTAAAAGGGAACTGACAGAAAAACTTTGTTTTGGTTACAACTGTAAACTCAGCTCCATACGCCACATCTGTCCATTTTATGCCACACAAGTGTTTTGACTTGAAAAAAGCAAACCATATGTTAACCAGATGTTGGCTGTTTTCAACAGAAGTTTGAACAAGGTCAAGATTATGGTCCGAATCTGCAATGCTGACAAGTTTTGCAATGACTAGTCCAACAAGTTGCTGCAGTCGTAACCACAATGTTTTTCGGAAAGATCCACCTTCTTGCAAAGCAGTTTGTGAACAAGCTACTTGTAAATACCAGGTATGTTTATTGGAACTCTCTTGATCTTTCATTACATTAATCACATGTTGAAGTAGTGTTTTACAAAATTGTGAAGAGTATTCCCATTCAAAACATAGGTCACTGACAATTTTGACATGATTTCGTGTGGTTCCTTTCTGTGTGTAAGTTAACCTGGCCATTGCATCAGGAATGCAATCCTTCAGTAAAAATCTTATGTCAATTGGAAAATGGCCAGACTTCTTTTCAGTAATACCTTCCATACTTTCATTAATGATCTGTGAAACAGGCATGTTCCAAATCTGGTTTAAAGGTAGAATGTGCTGCTGTTTAGGGCGCATCTCATCTATGTATATGGACATACAGTCACTGCTGTAAAAAGTGGTGAATGTCTGGGATGTTTTAGTCAAGGTTCGTTCCAGAGTAAAGATGAAAACCACAATAATGAATGAATTGGGTTTGTGTTTTTGTAATTCCTTAACCTTGTTCATTGCACTGTACTTGGCACTTGCAATTAAGTTAGTGTGCTGTTGCGCATTGGGACATTGAATAAGTAAAATCCAAGGTTTGTCTCTGTCATCTCTGGTAGAATCCATGGAAAAATTTAAGAAACTACTTACAGTTGTGTTGTACTCTTCCATAGTCTGCAACTGTAGTAGTGTGACAAGTTGTATTCTGTAGTTGGGAAGTTTAAGCTTTTCCTCAAGGTTAACTCGATCCTGTTCATTTAAACATTGAGAAAATGAAATAAGCTCCAGCAATTTAAATGTATGTGATGAATCTTCAATTTCCATCATAAGGATGTCCAGCAATGAATCATGAGATTGCTGTGTTCTGTAAATGCCTTGAAGCTTTTCAATCTCCCTAGTCTTAAGGTTTGATTTGTCTAGTCGGACAATTGCATCCAGTGTAGCAGTCTGAAGCAATATCTCTTTTGCAAGATCACTTGCATCTTTTCCTTTGTTTTCTACTAACAAAACAGCTGATGCTGCAGTGTCATCTTGGTAGCCAACAAATGCATCATCAGGTTTGAAGTGTTGCTGCTGCTGACCTGTTACTTTTGAAAAATGATCTATCCATTCATCAAGGTTATGTACTGCATCAAGCGTTTCATTTTGCAAAATGCTTGTGATGTCAAAGATGTGTTTTTCTAGTCGATTGATAAGAGGTATAGGAAATTCATTGTATACCACTTCTTTTTCTTCAATAACAATGAGCTTAAACTTTTCTGCAATTCTGCACTTAACCCTGTGTCCTCCAAGTCCAAGATCAACATACCTTTGACCTGCAAAGGTAACATAATGTTGATTGAGAGCATCATATAAAGACTCATAGAGATCCTGAAGATTGAGTAACACTACTGTTGTTCCAGATTCCATGCAAACTTTAATTTTGTTTATGTTGCGACAAACTTCTGTGTAGTCATGATCTCTTGGAAAACTTGAACCAAAAATTACCTGGAAATCATCCCCTTCAATCACCTTTTTCAGAAGGTTTACAGCAGCATATTGTTTTGTTAAGAGAAGAAGAAAGCGACTCTCCTGTTCAGAGTATAAGTTTTCTTGCACCAGAGAAACCACTGTAATGTGTGGCTTCTGGAAGCTGGGCCATGTCTTTTTTAAATATTTTTCAAATATTTTGAAGACATTGAAATCTTGACCACTAAAATTCCGTAAAACTGCCACTGAAATATCATTAGAACGCAAATACTGCTGCTCTTGAGTGACAAGAAAAAAGATATTTTTCAAAAGTGCATAGTAGTCCCGAAGGCCAAAAAACTCTCTGGTCTGTTTTGAGCACACCTCAACATAAGCGTCAGTGATGGCAGATACAATTCCTGAATTTTGTTCAAACACTGTTTTGTTTGACTGAAAAATGGCTGCTGCTGTTTTTCGCAAGTCCTGTTTTGATGGTTCACCTCTTGTTACAAATATACCCCTGTTCATCTTAGCAGGATCAAGAGCCCAATTGGAGATGCCAACAAATCCAACCTTGTTGTATTCAGGCACATCAAATCCAGTGTGTTTTGTGGAACCAACTTCTAGTAGGGGATGAAGGACCTTAAGAGGCATTTTGGGGGAATCTTCTGCCAGGCCAATTTCATCCAGAACAACCACAGCAACAAATTTTTTTATATCCTGTTTTTTCTGTAACTGCGTGCACTGGTTAAACATTGTTTCAATTCCCACAGCATCAGACACAGCACTGCACTGAAAGGAAAGCACATGGATTTGTTTTAATTGTTGGAATAGCTTGCTTCTGGAGTTGCGTCCTTGCATTGCATCTGTAACAATGGTCTTGGCCAAAGATTTAGAACTTCCTGGTTTGCCAACAAGAAATAGAGGAATCCTCATTTCTGCACACACAATAATCATGAAAACATTTTCTCTAAGTGCCTCATTACAGGCAATATCCTTGTCCAATTGAATTTCATTAAGAAACACTCTCTGACATGCAATAATTTCTTGTTCTATTTCAGTTTCTGGCATTTCAGCAAGGTTAGCAATACATTCTGAAACCAACTCCCTGTACTCCTTGCGATCATAAAGTGTTGCATGATAACACATTCCAACAGCTTGTATAAATGCCCTGATGGCGTATGCAACATTTCGCTTTGCTCCAGGTGCTTTGGAGGCTTCAATCATTGGATTTAGCCATCCAAGTCTTTCATAGAACCACTTAAAGCTTTTGATGGTCCTTTCAACATCTCTAAGGCTGACAAAGCTGCACACATCTCTTCTTTCTCTCATGTGCTTCTGTGAGTCAGCCAAAATTTTTGTCATGACCTGTATTAACTCCCTTGTGAGACGTGGAACATTTGGCATTTCTGCTATGTCTTTTTCCACCTTTAGAACCATTTGCTTAATGTATATTTCTTCTGTGTTGTTGTTAAGTTGCCCAAAGTCCCATACTAATGGTTTCATGCTTGGGGGCAAAGGAGTGACACGGTAAACAAGGTGTCGCATAGGTATGCCTCCAAACCTGTCCATGACATTTTTAGACTTCACATTAAAGCCTAGGCCTGACTTTTCCATTGCTGCGATTGTTTCATCTGAATGCTTGCGGTATGGGTTGCAGGCAGCAACTATTTTTAAACCAGAATCTTGAAAGGGCTGACCATGAACAGTTTTGTCACAGACCACTTCTTTAATGGCATAAATGGCTTCAGTGGTGTTTGCTTCATCCAGAAAGAGAATGGTTTCAAGTCTTCCTTTAGCACAGTTTTGTTGAGCAAGACGCACAGCTTCTCGTACCTTTTCATGTATAATTGGAACTGTAATTCCACCATGTACTTTAATTACAACCATATTCTTGATTTTTTCTTTTTCAGGTTTCAGGTCATTTCCTTTGCCAGCTTTCAGCTTACTCATGAACTCAACCATTCTGGTTTTGCCACATCCAGTTTCTCCCATGATAACAACAGGAATGTCACATCTGAATCTCATGTGTATGGCAAGCATCTTCAGGACATTGTCTGTTGTCAGTTCATATGTTGGATCAGGATCAAAGACAGGCTTAACACCAAAAACATTGCACAAGGTGGTGAGTTTCATATGGCGACTAAGCATATCAAAATTCTTCTGAAGACTTACACCCTGCAATCTTAAACCTTGGTGTAGGTTGCTGCCCATTATGCCATCTTCGATTACTTCATTAGTATTAGGGTGACACAAGTTGCCTTGCCTGGATATGTTAAAATGCACAAATGACATAGTTTCATGGTCATCATTAAAGAACATGTAAGGATGCAAGGCTGATTCCCATCTGCGTCGGAGTTGATGAAGCTCAAATAGATCACCTTCTTTCCTAGCATCTTCTTCATAGGTCTCTAGTGAAGGTGTAGCAAAGTCCTGCGACATTCGAATCATGAATTTTACAACAAACATCTTAAATCCAGACAAGCCTATTTCAAAATTTTCATCCTCAAACATTGCAGTGTTAGTAAACAGAGAATTTTCACAATCAACAAGCTGTGTGTTCAAAAAACTTGAAAAATGATACAACTCAGCCCAAGAAGGTTGTTTTATGCTGCAAAACTTGAGTAAAGTTTTAAGACATTCATCAGCATTTAACTTGGGTGTGGTGTACATAAATTTATCAAGGTCTGTGCCCTTTGTAAACTCCAGTAGGTATTGGTAGGGACGTTGGTACACATCACTGGTCAACATTTCATAGTCCATCATAAGTATTGCATCATCATATTTTTTGTCTGTCATTAGTTGCAAAACATTTCTTGGTGAAGCACATTGAACCATTGGAAAAAGATCAAGTACATTGAAGAATGGTGCTATGTTCTAAAACCGAGTTTAATTTTCTTAAATAAAAATTCTTATAAAAAATAGTTGATAATTACTATTTCCAACCTGTAAGTTTGTTTCAGTGTACTCAATAGCATAGAAATGATTAGGATGCCTCTTCCAAACAACACCACAAGTATTTTGAATTGACCCAAGAATAATCAACTCAAAAAAGAATTTGTCGCCAAATTTTTCAAGCTAAAAAAAACTTATTGATAGTTGCAACATAAGTTACAATTGTTCCTGAAGACAATGCCAACTTACAGATGGAGTTGCATCAATGTGTATGAAATGTGGTTCCGAATACTTTACATCCTTGCTCATATAAAGTGTTTCTACTACGTCATCAATATTGACTATTTTGTCAAGAAATCGTAATGTGGTATTTTGCCAAAACACTTTGCCATCAAATGTCTGCTGCAATGCTTGTCTGCATCGACTTATGTGAAGTGACTTTCCTATCAACGCAATAAGAATACTGTACTTGCCAATTTCAAAACTATTGACGTCAGTAATGATTGGGGTAAAATAGAAACTATAAACCTTACCCATTCCAGCAATTGAAGACACCAAGCGAACAGAGCTGCGGTCTTTGTCTGCTACTGAAGCACTATGTTTATTTGCTTTATCAACCTGTAGCTGTTTTTTTAAGTACAGCTTGATTTTCTCTTCTCTGCATAGGAATGGAGCTAGCCTTTGATGCTAAAACATATTTGTTGTTTTACTTCTTAACATTTTATCACAAACTGCAGTAATTTACCTCATCAAAAATACAAGACACATAGTGTTGTAGTGAGCTAGTAAGTATTACCAAATAGTATTTCTCATTTTTGTTTTCCATTTGTACCAGTTTTTGGTATGTCAGTTCCAATTCCTTAGCAACACCAAAACCAAGTTTGTCCGCACAAGCAAGACAATACCCATGAACACCTTCATATTAAATAATTGTTGCATAAAGACTTACGTCATATACTTGGATATTGAGCTGTGTATATTTGTTTGTGAGTCTGACATTATCTTTTGTCAGTTAGTTAGTAGGCTAAAAGGAGGAAGGGTATTGTTTGGAGAACATGATCTCTGCAAAGATATCACCAATATGCAGGTGTTCCATAACCTTTTTGGTTCATTTCTCTTCTTGTGTTAATTTTTCATCCGCAAAATGTTTTTTGTGGAAATAACAATGATATGATACTTCTCATGAAAACAAACATGTGGTACATTACTAAGTAATGGCAGCAGTATTCTGACGTTTGATTGCTTTTCCAAATCAACAAATGGCCTTTCTAATTATACAAGAGGAAGATGGAACTGCAATTCCGACCATACAGGTTTTTTAAGTTAGTGCAAATTCTTTTTTAAATAGCACCTTTGCTTAATCACCTTGCTACATGTTGGTAATGTAAATATTATCCAAGTGTACAGGTTTCAGCTTTTGTGTGTTGAATGAACTTAATCTATGTCATTGCAAAAAATTATATAGTGGTACAGAGTAAATTATGACATAATATTGTTTAAAACAAAAATACTTTATAAAATTGTTAATGCTCTTATTATTTAACAAATCCAGAAGTTAGATATGAATTCACATAAAAATGTAATGAAAACATATGGCTACATTGGTGATGTGTACCTTCATGTGGTTGAGGACTTATTGCCCTTCGAAGGAAAAGTTCTATGTCCTCTGAAGTAGTTGTCTCAGAGCAAATCAAAACTTCAGAGGCAGTTGGTAGTGTTGGCTGTTCACCTTGCATGTAAATTGATATCACATTTCTCCACATAACATTTTCATTGCAAACAACAAGATTTGGCTTTCCAGGAACAAACACTTGTGGCCAAACTCTGTGGGGCAGATTGTCTTCTTTGTTACTCTCCCCCAGCAATCCCAGAAATGTTCCCAAATGCTCAAGACTAACACAATCACTAAGTGAAGTAACCTATTTTACAAACAAATAGATGATTAAATTCGGAATAACATAAATCCTTAAAAAAAAAAGTACTAAAAAACTTACAGCTGTTCTGCTGAAATAGCGCTCACAAACAGTGTTAACAACTGTGCTAATGTTTGCATCAACAACACTTTGCTGGATCATATCAATAACCCCTGTTAAACCAAGGTTCAGTCGTTCACTGACAACATCTTTAATCACTTCGATGTCATTTCCATTTGATGCAAATCCTTCAATAACAGAAAAAATAATTTGTGTTCCTAATTACCATAATCTTTACACCCACCAATTTCCTGATCAAATTCTTTGACAAGTCTTAAAATTTTTTCTTCATCATACTCATTTTCCAAAGCCCATAGGTAGCATTCATCTAAATCCAAGTTCTTCACTTCCTGGACAGCTGCTTTCGCAACATTTTCTGACAGCTCTCCCCGGACAAGTTTACGCACAACTTTTTTCTTCTTGCTAACTAAACTTTCATTGCTCCTATCTGCACAAAAATATTGTCCAGAAGTTTAATAACATTTATAGATCAAATTAAATTTATGAATTGTTAAAAAAGGGGGTGGAACAATTTACCAATGTCATAATCAACATTGACGTCATCATCTTTGTCAGTTATGCGGGTTGCAGTGTCTAACTTATCCAAAATTTGTTCATGAGTGACATCTGGCAAAACGCTTGACAGTAAGCAATATACTTGATCATTGTACTCATCATTTTCATTTTTGACAGCAAGGTTTTTGCACAGGTAGGTGATTTGGTGAATGTTGAAATGATTTAAATGGTAAAACTTGCTTCTTTTTTCATTTAAATATTTGATCCATCTGATAATACAAATAGTTTTACACAATACTGCAAAAGTGTTCAGTTTCAAAATCTTACTCTTTGTAGGCTGTATTTAAGACTGTAGTCAGTTTTTGTAATTCTTCGATTATCAAATCAGTGGTTGTAATAGCAGAAGCTGTTTGGTCAAAAAAAATTGATAGTGTTACTCCCCCCTTTTGATCATTGCACCTAAATGAAAACATTGTAACCACAGCATTGTTTGCAATGTAAATATACAAACCAAATTTGAGCTTTCCAGTTGTTAAACAGCATACATCCAGAACATTTTAATTTGGTGTAAGTTTTTGCCAGGTTTTCAACATGAGACAAAACAGCAACAAATCTGTTCACATCCTGTCGCCCTTTCTCAGCCTCTCCGGCAATTAGCATAAGTCGTGATTGCAAATCACGCAGCTCAGTCAGGGACATAATGATATCCTCTGTTTTAAACATCATTCATTTATCACCAGAGTTAATGGCAAAGTTTATAGTTTGGTTTTTTACAATCTTACCTTTAATGACTGTTGCATTGGATTTGAGTACCTTTACTTGTAAGCATTCATCAACCATGGGCATTACTTTATTTTCACTGCCAACCACATACATGCCATGTTCATTTATCAATTGAGCTCTTGTCAGTGATGAATTTTCTACTGAACCATGAAACTCTTTTGTAGCTTTTAGCCATTCCAAGTGCAAAGCAGTATCATTCTATGTAGATATATAATATAATTGCACATTTACACATCTTTTCTTATTTAGTAATATATTTTAACTATACCCATTTTTCCTTAAGACTTGGATCTCGTGCCACATTTGCCCACACTTCTTGACATGCTTGCATAAATCGTATCCAACTGGCTGACTTTGGCAGATCAAATATAAGAGGAGCGAATCCCATGACAGCACTGAGGAAACATGACACACGGTCAACATCCATGGGAGTTTCTCCAGCTGAGATCATGGCAAGGTCGCTCATCACTTTTACTTCTCCAACATCTGCAATGTGCAAGAATTTTGTAAACTGTTGGGTGGTAATAGTAAATAAACATTATGGTTTAAATATGCTAATTAAAAAATGATTAAACCTATTTTTGTGACAATGTTTTGAGCTGCATTTTTATGGTTACTTACTTTTCATGTTCTCCATCAGCCACTTCAGAAGGTCTTCATGTTTCACAAAGTTGCCAAGAACAGAAAGCTTTTGCTGTGGTATGTCCCCAAACATCTCTGTTACAGTTTCCATTTTATCAATATTTCTCAATTTCAAGTTTTCAAGATCTTCTGCTTTCTAAAGGACAGATTTTTTTGCTAAATGTCTATTGCAAACTTGCAAAAAATGCAACTCACCGCAAAAGTGTCAAAAATTGGAAATTTGCCAGTCAGTTTCAAAATTGACCTTAGTGTTTGAATTGCATCAACAGTTTGTTTGCTACTCAAAATCTTTTGGTAAAGCACTATTCGAGCAAGACACCTGTGCAAGCCTTTAAGTCTGGGATTTTGTGTCAAGTCGGAGTGCAAGTCATGTAAGCGATACAACCATTTTACTTGGATTGCAATCACTTTTGATTGTTCTTTGGGTGTTTTTTGTGGCCTCAGCAACCAGTTTAAGTCCTTTATTGGTACAGCACCTGCAATTTATTATAACTAAAGATACATTTCGTGATAAATAATTTAAGGTACAAACCTTTATCTAGGTTTTCAGCCATTTCTAAAGCTAAACATTTCACAGGAATCCATATTTCATTTAGAATGAAGTGAACAGTGACTGAATTTGAATTATTCTTTAAACTTTGTGCTTTTTGTTTCATTATCATTTCACAATACCAGTTTGAAAATATCTTGAAAAATAAATAAAGCGTAATTGACCACAAAGGATAAATTAAGCACACATATTGTTATTTTAATGCAAACCTGAGTGTTGAATATTGTTTTTAACTCAAAGTTTTCATTTTCAGAAATCCCAAAATATTTGTTATCTGTTCTGAGCATTGCCTCCTGGGGTATTGCATTTCTTATAACACCACAAACTATAATTTCTGACAGTTTTTTGTCCTCCACATCAGATTCAATTTTTTTTTTCATGACTGCAGCATCCACCCGAAAAATACCTAAAACACATACAAAATGTAAATATTTCCATAAACACATTCTTCTATTTCAGATCCTAACCATCAAACCACAATTCACAAATGCTAATAAAACTCTGTAGAGCCAAACGTGCTTCAAAAAATTCCTCAAGTTGTTTCTGACGATATTCAATAACATTGATGAATTGTTCTGAAGTCAGTTGTTGAACATCAACAGAAGCCCCTTTAATCTATCAAATATTTTTTGACATATTGAGTAGTTGAACATTAAAAATGAGAACATTTTGCTAAAAATACAAACAACTGTTTTACCTTGGGCAGTTCAGACATTTCTGCAAATATCTTTTTATTTTTGACAATTTTTCTCAGTACTGATAAGGAAATATTTCCATTCAACAATCCATTGGTAAGTTCAGTAACAGCATCATCAACTTCAGAAATTATTATGGACACTTTATCATTCAATTTAACATCTTTGCCCCCTAAAGTAAACAAAACTTTTTTTTAGTTTGAATGCACAAAATGTTTGCACATTTATTGTATCATTGGTGCACGTACCTAAAATTCTAACAAAGGTTGCAGCAGGTGCCCATCGAGTTAGAAAATTCATAACCTTTTCGTAATTGTTGGCGAGAGGGTATGATTCTATGACAATTTTCCATTGCTTGTTTACCAACTTCATACACAAATCTAGTATTTTTGGTTTTTTTGCATAGCGGTGCATTAGTCGTGTATCCTTTAGTTTCTCTTCCACATGTTTTGTTACAACATCAGTAAAACAATTGGTAACTGCTTGATTAGCACCAAGATTATCAAATGTTTCAGCATAAAATGTAACAAGTCTTTCTGCATCATCTTTGAATTTCTGAACAAAAAACTCACGTATGTTCTCTTTCTTAGTACTTGTTTTACTTTAAAAATATTTACAAGTGTTAGTTTACTATTCAACTTTAATCTGTGCTTTCACAAAATTAACCAACAGAATTTGCTACTGTTTTCGAACAAAACTATTAATGTCATCTGTGAATATTCAATAATTGATGATAGAACTGGAGTTCTGGCAGTAAATCCTGGCCATAAGGAAACAACAGCTGAATCAGTGACCCATTTTTTAACATGTTTTTCACATATTTAAGCAAATGCTCAAGACTAACACAATCACCAAGTGAAGTGAAGTTTTTAAAAAAACTCAAGCCAGATTTTATGTTTTTTTTTATCATTTCTAAACTTACAGCAGGAAGGGCCATAAGCATGTACCCCATGCAAGCTTCGTGCCATTTTACTTGAAAATCACCACTCCACTTCCAGCTTGTAAGGTAGTTCCACAGCTACATAGCACAAAATGTTAAAATGTCAGAGAAATCATACACAAATATTACCTCAACTTCGTTTTTGTTTAACTCTTTGTCCATTGTAGAAGTAAACAGAGCTTTTAGTGTTAGGTGGAGGAACTGAGCTTGTGTGTCGGAGATAGTAGTTTGCAAAAGAAGATGTTCTTTGAACTAAACCACATTGAAAAAAATTCAATGTCAATGTTTCCATGATACATTTAGTACAGTAAAACTTAGTTATTTCTGTTTCTGTAAATATGGATGTTTTCCTAATTTTGAAAATATTAAGCAACAAATTATTTTGTAACCTCCTCACAAAATGCTGCAGATAATATGGATTATCTAATTCAGATCTTACTAAATTATGAAAGTTAATTTTTTCCAAATTTTAATGACGAACTTGTTACTGTTTCAGTTTTAATAAGACAGTTTTAAAAAGCATTTTTTCAGTACAGATCGAGTATTATCTTGCATTTTATACTGTGTAGTAGAAACACTGGTTTTCTCTTTTAACAAGTGTTAGTTTACTATTTAACTTTAATCTGTGTTTTCACAAAATTAACCAATAGATTTGGCTACTGTTTTCGAACAAAACCTTTAATGTCATCTGTGAATATTCAATAATTGATGATAGAACTGGAAGAGTTCTGGCAGTAAATCCTGGCCATAAGGAAACAACAGCTGAATCAGTGACCCATTTTTTTAACATGTTTTTCACATGTTTAAGCAAGTTTAGACACTCCTTCTGCAAATCATTCATTCTGTAAAAATAACAGAAACAGCATTATTTCTTGCAATTTGATTCTTTCAACAGAGCAACCTTTCAATCATTTGTGGCAACGCTTTTGTCATATTCTGTACTTTATTGCAAATGTATGAACATAAACATACAAGCATATTTTCAGTCATATCCTAAAAAACAAAACGTTTTTTATTACATTATAGTAATTTTAAAAAGTTCAAAATTTATATCAACCTTGTTGCGCCGGCCCACTTCAGCCCAAAAGAAAGTAAACTTTCTGAGGATTACATTCAAATCAAACAATTGTTGAAATGCATATCTTTCTGCAGAGAGCAGTTGACATGTTGTTTGTAAACTCAACATATCTTGATAAGTTGATTGTAGCCAGGGGAATTGCTTTAGTAAAGGCATTATTTTTTCTGCAAAATCCTGGAGTTGCCTACAAAATCAAAAGTTTGGAGCTATTTGCTAAGTTCTTGGCACAATGGTTAAGATTACCGTTGATGTTCTGTTTTTCTAAATGCATACACTAAGTCTTTCCATGCTGCATGAAATGGCAAATTTGGGGCACTGGTGGCAGTGATATATTCCTTATTTCCCAGTAGTTGCAGCCATGGAACAACCATAAGGCATTGTGGATGATCTAGGCAAGCATGGATAACTTTTTCAAGGCTATTTGTTGTCCCAAAGCTCGACCTGGTCAATCTGTAACAGCATAAATATTGTTTTACCCAAGACAACAATCCTTGCTGAACGAAAAATTTATGAAAAATAAACTAAAGGTAAACTGCTTATGCATTTTCGTAAAACAACTGATAACACAATGAATGCCATAAAGATTATTCAAATACCTTTTCTGGTGTTCAGCATACTTTGCAACTTCGACAACTACAACATTTTGTTTTTCTTCTGTTAAGTCATGTAAACTGAGACACTGGCAAATAGCAGTAGAAAAATTCTTCGTTAATGGAATGTTTTTGCTGGCAAGTGCCATAAAATATGCGATTCCAGATAAGACACGACGAACTTCAGGTGAGGTAACTTTTGTTTGACACAAAATATTTAGCTGAATGCTGATGTATTGACTGATGGTTTCATCCTGATAAAATATAATATTAAAAAGAATTAGTACAAAATTTCATAAAAATACCTTGGTGCGTATTGAAATATTTGACATTGAATTGGAAATGCCACATCCACAGCTTCGAGCTTCTAACCACTGTTGCACCATTTTTATCATTGCATAGAAAGGAATATGGTTACTTTCATTCTCTGACACTTTAATTAGTTCAAAAGCTGGAAGCAGCTGTATAAATGACTTTTTGTAAATATCTTCATATGTATTGTTTGTTTCTGATTTCATATGGACAACATCAAAAGCAATAACATGTCCTTTCCAAGCACCATCTGAGTATGCAAAAACATAGTGCCATCTCATGAGGTTGTCATTGTCAAAATGTAATGTAAAAATATACGCAAGAAACTTAAAAATATAAATTTGATAAATTAAATAAAAACCTCCGAAGTTCCGCACTCTGTTTCTATAACCCCAACTGTAGACATTAGGAAATTCTTCCCAAACTTGGTTTCCATTTCTCATGATAGAATATTTGTAGGAAACAGACATCAAAGAGGTTTCTCTTTTAAACTGATACACATTTCTCCTAGACAAATTCACCAATTTTTATGGATGAGAAATACATTGTATAATTCAAACATAATACTGACTAAAATCCTAATTTTAATATAAGTGTATTTAATTTAGTGATGCAGTGAAACAGCATTTTTTTATTTGGCCAAAACCGAATATTCGCCAAAGTTCCCGAATAAATTCGGCCGAATAAACCGAAACTAATTTTGGTATCCCTCTCTTTAAATGCAATAAATTTAAACAAAACATGTGCTGGATTGGATACAATCTTATCAAACAGCCTTTTTTAGCACTCAGAGAATAACCTTGACTGCTGTACCAACTGCTTAAAGTTGATTTTCATCATGTCGGTGACAGTAAACAAATAAAACGAACACAATCGTGCAGTTTGAACAATGATTCTAATCTATGCTAAACTTTGCGTAAACCTTAGTTCAGGCCGAATAAACTCGGCAAACCAAACTTTTGGTGCATTCGTAATTTAATTCTAACCTTCTGTCCAAGTGCATTTGATAGAAAGTTTCCTTCTGATTGATATAAACATACAAAACATCTCTTGGATGCAAATCCTGAGTAACCACAGCTTGGAACTCCATGATAAATCGACCTACAAAAACAGTCAACATTCCAATCAATCAAAATACAAAATGTTACAAATGGAAATTACCATGTGGTAACCTCCTATTTGATGTGTAATGATCATAACTCCATCCTGTATAGTCATGTTCATCAAAACTTGCGGCAAACATCTCTGCTGTTTTTCTGTCATCCAGAATTTGTTGCTGTTGTTGTGCCTCTTCTGGCAAAAATGTTTTATTTTTTGAAATCATTTTAATACTAGTGTGTTTCAAGAATTTGCAAAATTTGTTAAAACTGAACTTACTTGCAACCAGGATTGTGTCTGAATAAAATTGACTTTCTTCAGATGTCTGTAACACACAAACCCAACCATGTAAAATTTTTTAACATATAAATCCACTTTTATAGCAACTTTTATATCAGTAAATAGAATATACACAAAATAAAAACCTTTTTTTTAGCTTCACTTCCCAAGCCAGCAATAGCGAAAGTCTCTGAAGTTGGTAAAAGTTCTTCCTGCAATATATGCAAAGTTTACATGTAGTTTACACTCAAACACCACTCTGCCTTACCTCATCAATCTCCTCAAATGGTTCCTGAAATGATTTAAATACTTTTTACTATTGCTTTTATTGTTGAAAAAGTTAAGCAACATTAAATAAATAAAACACTAAAAAGGATCAGAAAATGCAAGTTCTTTTTTGCTTTTTAAAAATTAAAATAATCAGCCGCTGTTCAAATCAGGTACTGCACATAAGTCTGTTTGGAGATTTGAGTTCTGTCTTAGCCACTATTCAACAACATCTAAATTTTGGTCTTTTTCTTGAGAACAAACTTGTGCACACTTTTTTAACCGATAATCCAAAGCAGGAAAAAAAGCAATTAAACAATCTAAATTCTGTTGACATAGATGTTAGAAGCTTACCTCATCACTAGTTTTCTTAATATCGTGTTCATTTTTCCAGCTTGGATGTGATGTGAGATCTTTTATCACATCTTTCATTCGACTATTGTCCATTTTTGTTGCATTTATAATGAAATGCAAAGACCATCTATGTCTAAACAGAAAAGCAGTACAAAATTGCAATAGCCACAAAAAATCTCCATAGAAACACTATACTGTATATCATCAGTATATTTCAGTCAACCAAACTCTGTTAAATGTAACACCAATGTTTTTTTTGTACAAATGAATTTAACAAAATGAACAAACAATACAGAACTGAAAAACAATAGCTAAACCTGTTTAAAATCAGTTCTGGGTATTTTTTGGCAACTTCTTCAACACTTTTCTTGTTTTTAGAGAAAATTCTCCAGTTTAGAATCAACCATTTCCAGGTGGTCTGTTCAGAGCTTTCAGTTAAAAATGCTTCAGTAATTTTCTGTAGTTCTGGATCTATTAAGAGCGATACAAGACACGGTTAAAGTAGAGCTCAAGGGTCAAAAAATCTGTAACTACCAATTTGTTCCAGAGATTCCAAAAAGTCTGTTTTCCAAGTGCTTTCTGCATTGTCTCGAAAACAATTAAGCACACCTTCAACCTCCTGATTCCCAAGATAAACATCTAAAGCAACTTCACATTGAGCTTAAGCAATGATTGACCATTTAAAACTGACTTGTGAATAAGTCACACTTGAATAATTTTTCCAACAACTATCATTTCACTTGTTTAATTATAATCATTTTAAATACCTTCAGGAATGTGGTGTAGATTTTTCAATATTTTGCACAATTGTGTGACTTGAACTGACTTTAAACAATCTTTAAAAAGGGGAACCAATGGAAATAGAGTTGACTGTATCATATTTGCGTTAGTTGGTGAAAGCTAAAAAACACAGGTCAACAATATGTTGTTTGCTGAGAAGCATTACTATTATAGTAAAGTTACTCTGTCCAACTATTGTCCAAAAATAATAAAAAAGAATTTTCTGCATGGCGACATTATTTTACCTGAATGGCTTTCTTTTCTTGCGATTCTAATGTCACTGTTTGGCTCTTGTTTGGTTGCTTTGCTGATTTGTTGTGTTGATCACTTGTAGTCTGAGGCACACAATACAAGAAATGTACATTCATAGTAGTATTGGTTGCATATGAAAAAAAATTGGCCAGTCGATAATTTCTGAGTAAACTACACATGGGAATATTGTAGCAACAGTAATCAGGTTTTATTTGATAGAATTCTCACCCTTATAAATATTTATAAAACTTATAAATATTTGAATTGCAAAGTTATATGTTATACAAGGAGGTTATGGTTGTATATATATTCTTAAACATATATATAAATGAAAAACACTGGTTACTCTTTTTTTACCCCTTCCGGTAATTTATTTTCTATTTTTAAGTCTTATCATAAAGTACTATCAGTGTTTTAACATCATACTTAGTCAAATTAAGGATGGGAAAATGGGACTGCTTATAGACCAGAAGTGGAATGGAACATGACCGTGTTAAAAATATCACTTTAAAGTAGCAACACACAGTTACTGAAACAAAATCTTTGCAGCCCATATACTGAAGTTCATTTTACTCTTGCTTGGATATATATAAAATGACAAACATAGATTTCACCAAATGAGGTTAAACTAAGTCATACCTTTGATTTTATGTGAGCGCTTATTAGCGAATCTTTAAGAGGCTTAAGATCTTTTTTTCTTTTGGAAGTTGAGAGTAATAGCTTCAACAAATGTTGTTGAAGGTCATCATTGGGAGATCTTAAACAATTTCTTGTTAATTAACCGCAAGAATTTAAAATTGACATTGCTTTAAAATGATACCTCTTGCACAAAGCAACGGAGTGCTCTTCAACCAGTTTTTCTGATCCCATCAAATAATTCCAGTGTTCCACCAACCATCTCCAATCCGAATTTTCAATTGATGTTGAAAGATATTTGCCAATAATATGCTCCAAATAAGGTCCTGATGGAAATTATAAATGAATATTCAAACTTATTTAAAGTGATGTAATTAGGGCTTACCATGTCTTCTGAAAATATGAAGCCATTTGTCTTGGGGTATTCCATTCAAAACATCCAATAAATTTAGTAACTTGGTGTTCATGTCCAAGGCCCCAAGTATTTTCTGAAGTTTTTCTACAAAGGCACCATATGGGTAGTATTTATAAACTATTATATCTTTCAAACAAACCATCTGAAGTTTGTCCATTAGTGTGAAGTTCAGCTGCAATATCATTAACATCCTCAATTTTAAGACATCCTTTTAATAATGGCAAAAGTGATTTCAAATTCCGGTTCCTTTCTATGTTAGTTGGTTTCTAAACAAAACAAATTCTTTCTCAGACTTCATCCACAGAATTTTAGAACTTAAGAAATATTGCAGTTTATAACCTTCGCTGTTTTGGGTTTTGCCTGTGCTGCAGATTTTTTATCTTCCTGCATGCTGGCAACCTGGAAAAATTCTTTTAGACAGTTCTGCATCTACTCATTTTAAAACTAGCATACCACAGTTTCCTTATGAACAAGATCTTCTTTTAAATTTGTAATTAAATTTTCAACTGCTGAATCTGTGCTTGTTATGCACATCAAAATCAGGTAGAGTATGTGTTTCCTGCTAGAACCAGTCTCAAATCTGCAATTTTGATTGTTGAGTTAAAAATAAAACAAACAAGGCTATTAAACAACTGTATACAAATTTGTTAGTATTGGAAATATTCGGCATGTAGTTTCCTTTACAATGGTTTCATGGTCTAGAAGGTATTTCCAGTTGTGTACAAACCAGCTCCAAGGTTTAGACTGATCTTGAAAGTAGTGCAAAGCAAGCATTTTCATGTTTTTACCAGCTAACAAATAAAAGCAAATGTAAATATTGGTGTTCATAGGAGTCCAGGCGGAAAACCTCACCATATGTATCAAGGGCATTAAGAAATTCACTTTCCCAAGTTTTTGTGGCACTTCTTTTTAAACTTGCGATGAGTTCATGCAGTATCTGTTTGGTCGATTCCACTTTACTTACACTTTTGTCTAAACATATTCAATAATATATAGCATCACATATTACAGTTCAGTTGCACCAGTTTTAAATAACATACCTTCAATCACAATTGACATGTTCACAATTTGTGAAGCTTGCTGTATGCTGAGGTGATCATTAAGCAAAGGAACCAAAGGCAAAAGTTTTTTCTCTATGTCCTCCAAATACTCTGACTTGGGTTCAACCTTTACAACAAACTTTGTTTGTTGAAGTTTCTTAAAGTCACAAGTATTCGGTGAGTGTTTGCAATGACGTCTCATTACTTTAGTGTGTTTTTGTTATCAACTCTTTTTCTGTTTCTTACAGAAAACGCATGTACGCATTTGCATGTACACATGTATCTGTGCTCTCAAGTCGATCAATATATCCTTGATGATAGTACATGTTGTTTGAGATACTTATAGTTGATTAGTTTTCGCCGCCAAGACAGTGAATATACTGTTAAACACAGTGACTGTTTTAGACAAAAACACGGCAGTCACAAACATCATACTTAGTCAAATTAAGGATGGGAAAATGGGACTGCTTATAGACCAGACAAGTAGAATGGAACATGACCGTGTTAAAAATATCACTTTAAAGTAGCAACACACACTTAGCTCTTTAGGATAAAAATGAAACAAAATCTTTGCAGCCCATATACTGAAGTTCATTTTACTCTTGTTTGGATATATATAAAATAATATAAAATGACAGAACATAGATTTCACCAAATGAGTTTAAACTAAGCCATACCTTTGATTTTATGTGAGCGCTTATTAGTGAATCTTTAAGAGGCTTAAGATCTTTTTTTCCTTTTGAAGTTAAGAGTAATAGCTTTAACAAATATTGTTGATGGTCATCATTGGGAGATCTTAAACAATTTCTTGTTAAGATAAAATTAACTGCGAGAATTTAAAACTGACATTGTTTTAAAATGATACCTCATGCACAAAGCAACGGAGTGCTCTTCAACCAGTTTTTCTGATTCCATCAAATAATTCCAGTGTTCCACCAACCATCTCCAATCCCAATTTTCAATTGATGTTGAAAGATATTTGCCAATAATATGCTCCAAATAAGGACCTGATGGAAATTATAAAAGAATAATCACACTTATTTAAAGTGATGTAATGAAGGTTTACCATGTCTCCTGAAAATATAAAGCCATTTGTTTTGAGAAATTCCATTCAAAACATCCAACAAATTAAGTAACTTTATGTTCATGTCCGAGGCCCCAAGTATTTTTGAAAGTTTTTCTAGAAAGGCACCATATGGATATAATTTTTAACTATTATTTCTTGAAAACAAACCATCTGAAGTTTGTCCATTAGTGTGAAGTTCAGTTGCAATATCATTAACATCCTTAATTTTAAGACATCCTTTTAATAATGGCAAAAGTGATTTCAAATTCCGGTTCCTTTCTATGTTAGTTGGTTTCTAAACAAAACAAATTCTTTCTCAGCCTTCATCCACAGAATTTTAGAACTTAAGAAATATTGCAGTTTATAACCTTCACTGTTTTGGGTTTTGCCTGTGCTGCAGATTTTTTATCTTCCTGCATGCTGGCAACCTGGAAAAATTCTTTTAGACAGTTCTGCATCTACTCATTTTAAAACTAGCATACCACAGTTTTCTTATGAACAAGATCTTCTTTTAAATTTGTTATTAAATTTTCAACTGCTGAATCTGTGCTTGTTATGCACATCAAAATCAGGTAGAGTATGTGTTTCCTGCTAGAACCAGTCTCAAATCTGCAATTTTGATTGTTGAGTTAAAAATAAAACAAACAAGGCTATTAAACAACTGCATACAATTTTTTTAGTATTGGAAATATTCTGCATGTAGTTTCCTTTACAATGGTTTCATGGTCTAGAAGGTATTTCCAGTTGTGTACAAACCAGTTCCAAGGTTTAGATTGATCTTGAAAGTAGTGCAAAGCAAGCATTTTCATGTTTTTAACAGCTAACAAACAAAAGAAAACGTAAATATTGGCGTTCTTTAGAGTCTGGCAGGAAAATCTCACCATACGTATCAAGGGCATTAAGAAATTCACTTTCCCAAGTTTTTGTGGCACGTCTTTTTAAACTTTCGATGAGTTCATGTAGTATCTGCTTGGTTGATTCCATTTTTCCTACACCTTTGTCTAAACATATTCAATAATATATAGCATCACATATTACAATTCAGTTGCAGTTTTGAAATAACATACCTTCAATCACATTTAACATGTTCACAATTTGTGAAGCTTGCTGTATGCTGAGATGATCATGTAGCAAAGGAACCAAAGGCAAAAGTTTTGTCTCTATGTCCTCCAAAAACTCTGACTTCGGTTCAACCTTTACAACAAACTTTGTGTTTTGGTTTGTCTTCACAACAAAAAAATTAGATTACATTTTCAGATGCAGTATCCATTCCAAAGCTATCAGGCAAAATGCTTCCATTTTCACTTTGCACATCATCATTTGTAGGATTGTCATCCAAAGAAATATTAGAGTACTGTAAATTCAAGAAGGTCCTTTTGACAGGGAATTCTCGCATTTAAATTGATGGAAGTGCCAGAAAACTACTTACTATTGAAAAACCCATTTCTGAAGTTTTTTGTAATTTTTCAAGACAGTCTGTCAGCTTGCATACATTTTTTTGAGAACTATTGAAACAGATCAATATGACATCCAGTAGACACTCAGGATAAGGAACATCAGTGAACCTTGGATTGTGAAAATTTTAATATACCAACATTTAGTAAACTTTAATTGTTACAGATTCCAAAAAGCTTACAATTTTGGAAAAATTTGGTTATGTTTGGACAGTTCTTCCTTGACGTCCTGCTCATTCTCTGACAAAAACGTCCAGTTCTGAATAAACCACTTCCAACCAATGTCTTTTGAGATATTGGCAAAAAACACCTCTGATACTTTTCTGAACTTGGGGCCAACTTCAACAAACAATTGAAATTAAACATTGTAAACATCCATTAACTTAAAATATTTTTTCACCATGTTTCTGCAGAGAGTTTAAAAACTGTTTTTCCCATGGTTGGTGAGAAACAGATTTTAATGATGATGCCAAAGCATTCCAGAGACCTAATTGATCACCAGCTGTTTGCCGTATCCTTGTTAAACTTTCTGCACAAGGTTTTATCAAAAATTGTCAAAAATACAGAAAATACAAAAATAAATATGTAAAAGATCCACACACAAACCTTCAGTTACACTGCCATGTCGTTTCATGTCATAGGCAATTTGCAGAGCTTTATCTTTGCTCACAAAATTCAGCAATAAAGGCACCAGTGGCAAAATCTTTTGCTTATTATCCAAAATTTTCTCCTGTTTGGAAATTTATCAATTACATGGATGAAAACTGGTTTAAATTTCTGTTAAACCTGATATGATTCTGAATCAGTGCCAGTGTTTGAAGAAACTAGTACAAATGGTTGTATGACATCTTTAGTTGTATGCTTAGGTGAGACATCAGTTCTTACACTTTCCATTTCAAAACCACTTCCATGCAGGGATTCCTACAGTAATGCTGTTTCATTGAAACTGCCAATATTTGCCAGTCAGGCATTTATTTAACTGTTTCTTAAATATTTTTAATTTTATAATCATCAAATACAGACTAGCACAACTATGTTATTTAACACTCCATTTGCGGCAGTCAGAAAGTCCACATACACTGTTAAATTTTTGTGGGGTTGAAGAATGGACAGGTTCCTTCAATGCATCTAGTGACGTAAATGCATCTGGAGTTGATGGAGGTGTGTCAGCAACCTAGTAGTGTGGGCTTGTTAATGTACATGACAAGTTACATGAGACAAATTTTGTTTTCAAAACAATTTACATCCGGAAAATGTTCCTGATCAAAGTTCAATGAGGTTTCTACAGAAGGTTTTGTTGGTGACTTGTTCACTGTTTCCGTCATTTTAACGTCATGTGTGGGAGATAATTTGTTTTCCGTCTGCGGTTTCTGAGCACTTGTTTCCTCCTCAGAATCACTTGCAGGCAAGGAAGTCTACACAATATAAAATTTAGTAAAACTGTCATAAAGATTATTATTTCAATGAAAATTCAGAGTGTTTATTTTTGCCCATAAAATTAATAGTATTTTTTTTTGCTAATTATCCAAAATTCTTTACTTGTATGAGAAAAATGATTATCTGTTACAATTAGTATACAATTTAGTTAAATTTTAGATTTTAACTTGGACAAGATGGCTTGTTCAACTCCCCTCCTTTATGTGCATGTTTAAGTAAGGCAAAGCATTATCTTAACTACTACATTAACTACAATCTGCTAAATCATTTCTGTATTCATTATACCAATTCAAATGAATATTAAGCCATTAGTATTAAAGTCATGAAACACAGGATATAAATACAAGATTCTTTGAAAGAAGGAAAAAAGTGGCTCTTACTTGAATGGGATGTAAATCAGGTAAAGACATAACTGGCTTCTCGTCTGCAGATGCATATGAACTTGATGAATCAGAACTCTGTGAAATGATAAACATATTTAAGTTTCAGTTTCACTGACACAGTCCAGGCATTGTAAGCTGGATCAAAGCCATGTTTTTCTGAAAAGTCAGAGCATGATATAAAAATTATTGCACCCAGTGATGTTTGATCCTACGACCCTGGCCTAACCAGGTTGATTGCTTTTTCACACGAAATAACCACTTTTTGTGCTTATATTCCACTACCTCTTCAAAACTTTGCAGGTACTTTTATTGGTACTGTATACTTCGTGCAATTTACTAACATAAACTTTGACATTATGCAACACAGGTTTTTTAACTTTATTGTGTGTATAACAACAAAATTTGAATCTGACATTTTTTACCACTTTTTCACTTACATCATCACTTTCATGAGAGGTCGAATCAGTGTCTTCTCCACTTCCTTCACCTTTCAGATTATTTTTTAGTTTGGTTTGGAACTTATTCACTTCAGTGTCAGATGAGGTGGAACAGAAGTAAATCAACTGCAGGAGCCATGGTTCACTTCCTTTTCTGCGAACACAAAAATTTTGCTGATAAACATTAACTAATTAGTCCATCATGCTGCAATGCATTGTTTACCAAAATATGTTTTTTTCTAGTCTTGTATTCTTTTGTAAAAAACATGAGACAAAATAGGAGGATCTATCTTACTGGGTTGTGGTGTATGTAAGCACTTCTTTGGCAGTTGATTCAACTTCACTTTGAAATGTTTTCAACATGTCCCAACTGCTAATTATCCATTCAAACCCACACTGGTTTGTTGATGATTCCAAAAGCCACTTGCAAATGACTGTATGTAGTTTCTTTTCTTGAGATCCTTCAAAATATTCACAATTTGTGTAACTTCTCATTAGTTTTGCAACAATAGGGTCATACCAAAGTTTTCAATGATGTCAGTTAAATCTTTTTTCCATGCTGACTTTGCATTTCGTTGTAAGAATTCAGAAAGTTTGTTTAGGATTTCTTCTGAAGTCATTGTGGCTTTTACTTTTTTCTTTTGACCTTTAAAATGGTAAAAAGGATTGAATAAGAATGGGCAATGTGTGACTTTCAATGTGACATAACATACGAATACACGTACCATCTGAAATATGCTTCTTTTTTTGCAGTCTTTTAACTAAACTTTGGAGTTGTTCATTTGACAAGCAATCTTTGAAAAGTGGTACCAGAGGAAAAAATTTGTGATTGATCTCTTCAGAAAAGTCAGAGCTTACCTAAACAGTATTAAGAATATCTGATAAAAAATAACTTTTTTAAGAATAAATAGACTGGCCCACAGTGCTGAAAATATTGGCATGTTTGTATTAATGTGTGTATAACTGTGTCGTGAAGAATAGGAAGCTCATTTTATGGTCACCTATTTTTTTAGCAGGGCAATTCAGATTGAGTTAATCATTACTAAATACCAATGATAGGTTGACAAAGTTGTAAATTATTTGGTCAGACAACATTTATTTAGGCTCCATACATTGTGAACAACTAGTGATTTAAGCCATGTTTTGTTATTTTTAAAGTTATTAATTAATGGACAACAAATGTTGTATTAGCTTTTCTTAATTAAACAATTAAAAAAAAAAAAAAATTTAAGCTATCATGCAAAGTTTTTTAGCATTAAACAGCAAAACATAAAATATGTGGGTTTGTATACTGGAAACACATTGGTTAATAAACAATGCTCCTATATTTTCCTCCCCTAATGGTGCAGATTATTGCCGCATTTGGGGATAATTTATGCTACACCTTAGAAATTAAGTTTGCATCAGAGACAAGGCATTGCATCCAACTTTGATCGGCCACTTTTTCCAACAAGCCGGAGCGAAAAAGGGCCTGCGCCTTATCATGTGATAGCACATAACACTTCTTTCTTAGGAATTAATACAACATATGTTTTTACCTCTGTAGTTGATTTTGACAAACTTTTACTGCCAGCAACATGGCTTTGTTCTGGTGTGGACAAAACAGGGCTTTGTTCTGGTGTGGATTTTTTTATGATAATTTCAATAGCCTTCCTTATTTCACCACTTTCATCAGTTGCAACAAGATGAGCAAAAGCTACAAGCCACTTGTCCTTGGGTAATTTTCTGTCATTTAATGTCGATTATTGTCAAAAAATAGGTAATAAGAATCTTATAATTTTGTTGCAATACATAGATGTAAATAAATTTTGAAGTGCACCAAAGTTGTAGCTAAAAATGTCTTTTTTTAAGCATAAAAAAATTCCTTATATATTCATAAGTGGCACATACTTTTATTAGTTTATATTTTTCTATAGTACACTACAGAATACAATTATAAGTCAAGTCAGAAGTTTTTTTTTTTTAATAAACTAAACTTACTTTTTTTTAACTGAAAGTGTTACTTCTCTGACAGCAGTTTCCTCTTCCTTTAGGTCAAACCAGTTTTGCAAAACCCAGAGGACTGACTCATTCTTGTTAAAACTCTCCTCTGTGATCACGGAAAGATCTTCCTTGCCTAAAAAAACATTTGAAAGGAATAACTTGCATAAGCACATTTGACACAATATGATTTACTTATTGACATGTCTAAATAAATTGGTAACTGTGATTCCCATCCTCTTTTCGATACAGTTTTAATGCTTCTGAAAACAGTTGTAATTTTTCTTAATTTGTCTTTTCCTTTGACGACATCCACATCTGCAAACATAAATATGTTAAATTATGTGTTACTGTTGATTTCATGTACCCAATATTTCAATTAGCATAATAATTGATTAAACTTGAAATAAGATGTCAATAAGAGAGGTGTGCTTCACCTTCAGAAATAAGTTTTCTCTTTTTTAAAGCATCCGCAAGTTTGTGGATTTCTTTTTCTGTAAGAGCTTCCTCAAAAACAGGAATAAGTTGTGCTAAAATATCTTCATCTTCCTCCATTGTTGGCAATTCTGCTTTTCATTCAAACTCGCCCAGTTGGAGGATTTAAATTGATAAAAACAAATACCACCATCACAATACCCAAATTGTAAATAATCTGCACTCTATATTAATGCATAATGTATTATTTATTCAAGAAAAATGTTATTTCAAGTTTACATATCTTGGCAATTAACACATATCTTGATTTGTCATGAACTGAAATATATTCACTTTGCATTTTTCATGCAAAATTAAAACACCTTTCGGCATATTTTATGCTTCAAAAGGGTTTTGCCAAAAGTAAAATCTCTATTTCAGTCTGACACAAACACTGAAACACAGCGCCAAACTATCATGCTTCCTGCATAAAAACGCAGGTTGGTGTAGGCTGACTGATTCAGATAGAGATTACTTGTATTTTACTATAAGCTATGAAGGGTAGATAAATAAAACACTCATTACGTAACATAAAGTCAAGTGAGTATGCCGCGTTTCCAAAGAGCAATGAACACCTTTTTTTTATTTTTCTTTCTAAACACAAAAGACCAACACACCCACCAATTTACCATAAATAACTGTTTTCGTCTTTGTGCTCCATCGGAATGGAACTTAGTTCCGCTTTTCCCTTTTTCTTGTCGAGCGAAACAGGAACCAATTTTTAGTTCAAAGGTCAAGCTAGCGTGCAGGCATTTCTGCAGCGGGGAAAGTACCTTTAGTGCAAAGTACCACTAGAAGCGCTCGTCTATGTTTAAATATGCAATGCTGTTTTAGGATTCTATGGTTCAATTGCTATTTTTGGCGATTAGCTGGATTACTTTACCAGTACATAATTTTTAAGTTTAAATTTATGAAGTTTGCGCACCATAATCTTTTTGCTCATATTGCCGTGATAGGATACTGCTATCATCTCCGAGACTTATTTCGATTAAACTGTTTTAAATCCAGCGGAGTGACGGTTAGGGGGGAAAGTGACAGTTAGGGGGGACTTAAAAAATTATTAGCTTAACCTATGGCCTCCCACAGAAAGTTGGGGGTCAGTATTGGGTAACCATCCCAATCCCTGCAAGTACATCACGCGACATTCACGTTTGCATTGTAAGAAAATAGTCATTTGCTTGTATTAACCAGCACGTTTTCAAGCACCATCATTGAATATCTGTTGCCGTGACACCACCTCCTGGCTTTGAAAGAAATCCCGTCCTTGAGCATGTAGTCGTTACAAAGTGTCACCGTTGGAAAGCGAACACGCCTACGTGTCATAAAATACTTTGCAATGTGACCCGAAGCTCTCAAAAGCGTTTTAAGAACACAATGGTTTGTACTAGTAACAAGATGTGAAATTCCATGAACACCATGTTTGAAAACATTTAACAAAAGAAAGGTTGTCGGTTAGTGAAAAATGACCACAAATATAACTACAGGCTGTAAGGTGACAGTTTTAAACTTTTCATTTGTTGTGACAAAACTTTGTATGCAGGCACAAACATCACACAAATGTTGACGTGTGGACAAACACTTGTTTGGTCAACCTTGCAATACATGCACACTGCACAGGTTCATTGCGCCGAAAACCCACATTTTTAAACATGCATTTGCCACTGGTTTTGGCAGCAGCGCACCACTCTGCTAGTACCAAACACAAACATTTGGTGGTCGCTTACAATTATAAAGCCTCCGGTACTACTTTTTGATAACAGCACAGCATTAATGGTGCATTAGTGGAGGTCTTCTTGCAATGCGTGGAGCGTCCCTTATAGTACGCCGATCCCCAATTTTGTAATGTCGTTTGGCATGGGGTTGTCCCCTGGAATATATGGGGGTACGTGATCCCACATCATATCTGGTGAGATAACGGTTAAGTTTTGGAACGACTCTTCCTTGTTTGTTGTGCTGGTCTTCCTTTCCAGGTAAAAGATCTGCAAATGCACACAAAATACATCATCATACCACAAATTCTTTTATTACATTGCGATATGTATTTAATACTATTTGTTTTATCAAACAGTGTTTAATTGCAAAACTGAAAAAATATTAACAGTAACTTTTTTCCAATGAAAGGTTTTAACAAACTATGGGTATACTAACTTTATAATTTACCAACTAAGCTAACATCACATTGCTGGCCATAATATGGAAATAATAGCTTCAAGATGAACACTTTGCATCAAGACAATATTGCAGAATTGCATTATTTTTGGTTATATGTGGGAAGATAAATCCTAAACTTGAACCAATGCTTTTCAAAGATAATAGAACCCAGACAAGTGAGGAAAAATTACAAAAAATTTAGATTTAAAAAACAAACTATTCTAAGTACATACAGAAGTGATCATTCAAATACAAACAATTAAATTTTAGTAATTAAGGCCAAATGGCATCTTGTGGTGTAACAAGGGCAGGTACAAAATATTATGTGACTTAAACGTGATCACATTTTGAAAAACTAAAGATTGCTGAACTCGTGCTTATAGTGTCTACATCAGTGTTTCTCAAACTTTTTCCAATCACGTACCGCTCATTTGTTTTTTAATACACTGCGTACCACCGTATTACTATACCATAACTGTTATGACATAACACCAATGAATAACAATTTAGCCAATATCACCAGTTGCTTGGTTTTCTTTATTGTGCATTTGTGACGCAATAGTATCAACATGAAATTGTTGCACAGTTGAATACACGATGTCAGAATTACTTCAACAGTGCAACAATTTCACGTTGATACTATTGCGTCACAAATACACAATAAAGAAAACCGACATCATGTATTTGCAGCGGTTTTGGCTTCTGCAAAGTGCGGCAAATTGTATAGAGTAGACTAAATCGCATACCACTTGAAAAGCTCTCGCGTACCACTAGTGGTACGCGTACCACAGTTTGAGAACCACTGGTCTACATATTTGAAACCCCATTAGTAATTGTCCTACTTCCGATAAGTCAAAACAATGAAATAAGTAGTATGGCTTTATAGCAAGGAGTGCAGTCAGCATTCCGGCACAAAAAGCTGTGCACGCAATCGCATTACAGGGTATGAGCTATGAGATAAGGTTTGAAATTATAAATTTGTTGCATTTCACAACAGTAATAATTTAATAAATCCTTACTTGCTCTCTGTGCCATTTTGACACAGGCCAAGACCTTGAAGAACTCATGCTGAGACAAATTGGTTTGTTTGCGGGGCAGCATTTCACCAGTACTGGTAATAAACTGCTTTAGTATCAGCACATCCTAAACATTCATGAAACGCTTTAATATACAAATATTATACTTTTTCAAGAAGTGGGCACCTCATATGTCACTTGTATTCCCCTACTTCTTATAGGGCATGGGTCTGATTTCACGCTTTTCCGGACATACGGAGCATTCCAGTCTTTATAAAGCTTTCCTTTTATCTAAAACATAAAAACATCATGCTGCAAAAAATGCAACGATCGTTACCTTGGCATTCTGTTGTTACCTACCACTGTAACTTTGTCACCTTCTTCTTTATGCACTGCAAAATTAGAAAACATAATTATGAATCTTGTGATTGATTATGAGAATCTTATGCACATTTACAATCGATATTTTATATTTATTAAAATGGTCCTTACACTTTCTGTAGCATCTACTGGGAATCCAAGTGGATGGTATATAATATGCTTCATGGAAGCAAGACTTTAGGGCACTTTTTGTGCCATTACTGCAAAGGGATGACAGCAATCTACCAACCAGTGGCATTACAGCCATCAGACATACAATACAAACCTACACTATGGTAAGGAGGAACACAGCTTTAGAAATTGAAACATATACATAGAAAGCAGAACATAAAGCAGCAAAAACGAAACTCGATAACAGAACCCACACCTAAAAAAATCAGCAGTATCGGTATCGGAATATAAAAACTGGGCAGTGTTTCAATATTCACAAATCACAAATAAACAGTCACACATTTTAACACAACTGTTGAATTTTTTCATCAATGTCATCAATGGACTGCTTGAACTTTTGCCACTGTTCAGCTTGTAGACTGATTCCTTTCTTGCCTGGCCTCAATTCTCCATTGTTTTCATAAAACTCCCGTATGTCTATTAAAATTTTTCCCTTAAATTCCCTGACAGACACAAACTTCATTTTTCCAAGGGAAATTTTTTCATCAGCTCCTCCGCTGCCACTTGCCTTGGAAGCTTGGGGTGCGACTCTTTTAGCATTTGTGTTGTTTTCATTCTGGTCAGCTTTGCGCTTTTTTGATTGATCTTTTCGCAACTTAGCTTTAAGTTTTTTCTCTTGATCGGAATCAGAATCGCTAGAAGTAAGCGAATTTGTTTTTGGCATAGTTGCACAATTATATGCTGCTAATGCTAAATAAAACAGACCATCTATTAAAAGCTTATAATTTACAGAGTAAAATATGATACATTGTGCCAGTGTGGCCAATGCTACTTTGCAAGATCATATAGTACAGTCTAATAGTGAAAGAAAAAACAATTCACAAATCTGACCTTGCTTCAACAATGGGTCTGAGGTTACAATGCTGCAGGTATAAACATTGGCAGGAAATGCATTGGTTAAGATAGAGTGTTTTGGTCAAGATAGAAAAAAATTATGTTAAAAGGCAAAGCAGCAATGACCAGGGAATACAAATCAAGCACCAAAAACTAAATTTTCCGTTTAAACCCAGAAAACATCGGCAATTAATATCTGGAGCATATAGGGCAGGTATTTAGTCTTGTATTTTGCTTTTTACTGCAGCAAAGCCCATGTGATAGAAAATATGAGGGCAAATGAAACAACAAACAGGTTTTCCCAATTCATTGAATATTTTTCAAAAAATCCTGTAAAAGGTATTTGCACAAAAATTCCAACTGCAAATCACGAACAAAAACCAAACCAGATAAAAATTCCACCTAAACGTACAAATTTTGATGGCTGGTAGCGACGTATTTGGATGAAGACCTTTTATCTAAAACACCACATATCAGCAGATCTTTAACAGCAGCATTGTGGCGTAAGACCCATTGTTGGCGGGAGGTCGCATGTATGAATAGCTAGATGTGCTCTTGTGCTTGTTATGAAACTTTCCAGAATTGCCCAAATTGTGGAAGTTAAAAAAGTAACCGGAAAAAAACTATTGTCATTCTGGCAGAATCCAAAATTATTGTTTCGCAAAATGCGTTCCGCATCAATGAGCAGCATTGCACAAGAAGGTTTAACTTGTACAAAGGAGTTTATTGTTGGTATATATCATACCAGTAAGCATTATTTTGCAAAATATTTCACTTCTTAATCATTTCGTACCAATACCTCTGTAGAAGTCCCAAGTTTATATTCAAAATAACCTGAAATACGGATCTTTTTGCTCATTTTTGCATTGCCGGTGACGTCACTTTCAATCAAATGCCAAACCACTTTCCGCTTCATAGGATTTTATTTAAATCTCAGTATCTGTCAACGATAGAGTCCCGAATAGCGTGAAAGTAATAAAAATCGGTAGAGATCCCACGTATTCCATCAGAATGACCTGAAACACCAGTGTTTTTGCGCTTTTTTGCATTGCCGGTGACGTCACATTCAATCAAGTGCCAAACCACTTTCCGCTTCATAGGATTTTATTTAAATCTCAGTATCTGTCAAGAATGGAGTGCAGAATAGCGTGAAAGTAATAAAAATCGGTAGAGATCCCACGTATTCCATCAGAATGACCTGAAACACCAGTGTTTTTTCGCTTTTTTGCATTGCCGGTGACGTCACTTTCAATCAAGTGCTAAACCACTTTCCGCCTCATAAGATTTTATTTAAATCTCAGTATCTGTCAAGGATAAAGTGAAGAATAGCGTGAAAGTAATAAAAATCGGTAGAGATCCCACGTATTCCATCAGAATGACCTGAAACACGGGTGATTTTTTTTCGCTTTTTTGCATTGCCGGTGACGTCACTTTCAATCAAGTGCCAAACCACTTTCCGCTTCATAGGATTTTATTTAAATCTCAGTATCTGTCAAAGATAGAGTGCAGAATAGCGTGAAAGTAATAAAAATCGGTAGAGACCCCACGTATTCCATCAGAATGACCTGAAACACCAGTGTTTTTGCGCTTTTTTGCATTGCCGGTGACGTCACATTCAATCAAGTGCCAAACCACTTTCCGCTTCATAGGATTTTATTTAAATCTCAGTATCTGTCAAGGATAGAGTGCAGAATAGCGTGAAAGTAATAAAAATCGGTAGAGATCCCACGTATTCCATCAGAATGACCTGAAACACCAGTGTTTTTTCGCTTTTTTGCATTGCCGGTGACGTCACATTCAATCAAGTGCCAAACCACTTTCCGCTTCATAGGATTTTATTTAAATCTCAGTATCTGTCAAGAATGGAGTGCAGAATAGCGTGAAAGTAATAAAAATCGGTAGAGATCCCACGTATTCCATCAGAATGACCTGAAACACGTGTGTTTTTGCGCTTTTTGCATTGCCGGTGACGTCACATTCAATCAAGTGCCAAACCACTTTCCGCTTCATAGGATTTTATTTAAATCTCAGTATCTGTCAAGGATAAAGTGAAGAATAGCGTGAAAGTAATAAAAATCGGTAGAGATCCCACGTATTTCATCAGAATGACCTGAAACACGTGTGTTTTTGCGCTTTTTGCATTGCCGGTGACGTCACTTTCAATCAAGTGCCAAACCACTTTCCGCTTCATAGGATTTTATTTAAATCTCAGTATCTGTCAAGGATGGAGTGCGGAATAGCGTGAAAGTAATAAAAATCGGTAGAGATCCCACGTATTCCATCAGAATGACCTGAAACACCAGTGTTTTTTCGCTTTTTTGCATTGCCGGTGACGTCACTTTCAATCAAGTGCCAAACCACTTTCCGCTTCATAGGATTTTTTTTAAATCTCAGTATCTGTCAAGAATGGAGTGCAGAATAGCGTGAAAGTAATAAAAATCGGTAGAGATCCCACGTATTCCATCAGAATGACCTGAAACACCAGTGTTTTTTCGCTTTTTTGCATTGCCGGTGACGTCACTTTCAATCAAGTGCCAAACCACTTTCCGCTTCATAGGATTTTTTTAAAATCTCAGTATCTGTCAAAGATAGAGTGCAGAATAGCGTGAAAGTAATAAAAATCGGTAGAGATCCCACGTATTCCATCAGAATGACCTGAAACACCAGTGTTTTTGCGCTTTTTTGCATTGCCGGTGACGTCACATTCAATCAAGTGCCAAACCACTTTCCGCTTCATAGGATTTTTTTTAAATCTCAGTATCTGTCAAAGATAGAGTGCAGAATAGCGTGAAAGTAATAAAAATCGGTAGAGATCTCACGTATTCCATCAGAATGACCTAAAACACATGTGTTTTTGCGCTTTTTGCATTGCCGGTGACGTCACTTTCAATCAAGTGCCAAACCACTTTCCGCTTCATAGGATTTTATTTAAATCTCAGTATCTGTCAAGGATAGAGTGAAGAATAGCGTGAAAGCAATAAAAATCGGTAGAGATCCCACGTATTCCATCAGAATGACCTGAAACACGGGTGATTTTTTTTCGCTTTTTTGCATTGCCGGTGACGTCACTTTCAATCAAGTGCCAAACCACTTTCCGCTTCATAGGATTTTTTTAAAATCTCAGTATCTGTCAAAGATAGAGTGCAGAATAGCGTGAAAGTAATAAAAATCGGTAGAGATCTCACGTATTCCATCAGAATGACCTAAAACACATGTGTTTTTGCGCTTTTTGCATTGCCGGTGACGTCACTTTCAATCAAGTGCTAAACCACTTTCCGCTTCATAGGATTTTATTTAAATCTCAGTATCTATCAAGGATAGAGTGCGGAATAGCGTGAAAGCAATAAAAATCGGTAGAGATCCCACGTATTCCATCAGAATGACCTGAAACACGGGTGATTTTTTTTCGCTTTTTTGCATTGCCGGTGACGTCACTTTCAATCAAGTGCCAAACCACTTTCCGCTTCATAGGATTTTTTTAAAATCTCAGTATCTGTCAAAGATAGAGTGCAGAATAGCGTGAAAGTAATAAAAATCGGTAGAGATCCCACGTATTCCATCAGAATGACCTGAAACACCAGTGTTTTTGGCTTTTTTGCATTGCCGGTGACGTCACATTCAATCAAGTGCCAAACCACTTTCCGCTTCATAGGATTTTTTTAAAATCTCAGTATCTGTCAAAGATAGAGTGCAGAATAGCGTGAAAGTAATAAAAATCGGTAGAGATCCCACGTATTCCATCAGAATGACCTGAAACACCAGTGTTTTTTCGCTTTTTTTGCATTGCCGGTTACGTCACTTTCAATCAAGTGCCAAACAACTTTCCGCTTCATAGGATTTTTTTTAAATCTCAGTATCTGTCAAGGATAAAGTACAAAATAGCGTGAAAGTAATAAAAATCGGGAGAGATCCCACGTTTTCCATCAGAATGACTTCAAACCAGGGCTTTTTCACTTTTTTGCGATTTTTTATGAGGCCCAACGCTCCACCAGATGAGTTGTACATGATCGCAACGATTAGAGAAGTCAGATTTTGGCCTATGCAGTGTTTCGTGCACAAATTGCCGGGCAAAATTTGCATTTACGATATCCACCATTGTAATCAAACAACACAGAAATGTTTGCATTGCATGCTATAAATACCATAGCTGCCAAATGAGGGTTTTCTTATTGTTACGATCCTGTCTCGTTATGCGATAGCCTTTGAGGTGCTTAATATTATCCGATTGGGAGTTTGTATTGACGAATGGTAGTGGCGAAATCGTCGGATTCTAACCTTATTTCCATACCGACATTAACATCCTTTGCAACACTTCTTGATTAAATATGCCAATTGCCCATGCTGGTTGACTTGATTCGATATTGTGCATGTTTAATTTCGGTTTACGTCGCTTTATAAAGTATGTTGATACACATACCAAACGCGTTTGTTAGTCTTTTCATAAACACGCCTAACCCTTGCGAATATGTACATGTAACCATTTATGTTGACTTCCTTTTAATCCGAAGGTTGCTTAGATTTATGTTTCGCCTTGTAAAGGGCGTCATCAGTTTCCGTGGAATGCAAAACACATATAAGCAATGTGATAAACATTTGAAACATAGGTCCAGCAAGTATCAAACCTTTTACTCAGCACTATAGATACGGTAATCGATCGACAGCCTGCCAGGGTAGCTTGGTTCCATCATCCAGTAAGGTTTGAACAAATGATTTTTTCTCTCGTTTGTTTTCCTTTTTGTATTGCGAATGTGCATGGTCGCCATTAGGCCTATTATTAGCATTGCGCACACCTTTATCGTCAATTTTGCGTGTAAAACGTACTGTGAACATACATTATTTTTCAAACATTTTTTTTACATATTGAAGTACATCCCAATATCAGGGTTAAGTACTTTGTAGCGTCATTCGATTTAAATTGCGATCGTGTGATGCAAACCGCCTTTGACATATGGGTGAAAATGTACCCGCAATCGCGTTGATAAGAATTTGCATTGACACTCACCAAGTCGCATGTGGGACAATGTCAGAACTGGAAGCTGCATTGATAAAAAATTTGTCATCGCTTTCCATCGTTAGGGGAGTTTGTTTGTGACAGGGATACTTCACCCTACGTAATGGGCTGGGGCTTTCTTACCCAAATTTTATTTACGATCCCACTGTCTTTCTCTCACAATATCGCATATCACGAGACTATATGTTTATACGGTAACGCTTTTCGCCCTTTCTGACCGTTCTATTTGATTCTAAATATATTCCATTTTATTTTATGCTATTTAGTTACATTTCATCAATAAACAATTATACCCAACTGCCTGCATCTTAGCCAAGTGCACTGGTAAACGACAATTCAAAGGCAATTAGCCAGCATAATCATCGTGACAAGTTGCAACTTCACATTCAAACCCTAAACGTATATTATGTTGTTTTGGACATACTGTTGGCCAGGCTTTAAATAACGAGCACGTTCGTTATATTGTTTGGGACATCGGTGTCATAATTCGCCATATTGTACGCGTACCTTAGATAACGTGCGTGTGTCGTAATAATGAACGTGCGCGATATCTAAAGCCTGGCCAACAGTGTCAAATTCCGAATAAGAGCGACATCATGTGGAATAATAAGGCACGCGCGCGTCAGTAAGCAACACGTTCGATATTAGTGTACATGTACCTTAACAGGATATATTTCATGGCCAACCGCGTCATAAGTCAAACTGATGTACGCGTACCTAGTTAACGAACATGCAACTTATTAAGGTGCTTGTAACTTAGTAACATGTTAAGTTGGCCGACAGTGTCATAATCTTAGGTAAAATTACTTGTACTATCGTCGTATATTTTCATTTCAAACAACAAATAGTTAGCTTCAAGTCAAAGCTTATGGGAGTCGATATGCCCTTGTTTTCTGCTTTCACTTTGCAAATATCACTCATGTATCCATCTAGTGGACATCTGTAGTTCGCACCGTTTACTTTGATGTCTCGCAACCCCAAAGAGAACCTAAAACGTGAGGTTTTACTGCAATCAACTCTGCTTTTTGGCAAGCTTAACACGATTAAATTGCGACGTAAAGATGCAAACTTTGTAAAATTATTGTGTGGCATTGCAAGCGCTGTAAAATTCTTTTGAATATTGGCAGCCCATGCGCATTAAAACAAAGTATGTACATGTTTACTATAACTTAAAATCAAAATAATTTGTAAAGGCATATGCGTACGTAAAAGTACAAGGTTAGCTGAGAATACAGCGCAATTTCGCTGTTCAAATGTTTAATTCTGGAAAAAGAGGACAAATTTGACAAAGGATAAATATTTGAAAAATACATTTCCGGTACTTACAAATTTGTGCGGGGCCATGGTATATTTGGGCCTGTGATGAAACACTTAGACTTTTAAGCAGTTGCGATAACATTTGAGGATTTGACATAGATCTGACGCTACCTGCCACTAGATGGATACATGAGTGATATTTGCAAAGGTGAAAGCAGAAAACAAGAGCATATCGACGCCCATAAGCTGATGACAGTACATGTAATTTTACATAGGATTATGACACTATCGGCCAACTTAACATGCGCGCACGTTAATTAGTTACGTTAATAAGTTGCATGTTCGTTAATTAAGTACGCGTACATGAGTTTGACTTATTACACGGTTGGCCATGAAATGTATCCTATTAAGGTGCATGTACAGTAATAGCGAACGTTTCCGACTCATGAAAATTTCAGCAATCTTTGATCCTGTTACCAATTGGTACTAACCACAGATGATGCAGAAATGTTCATGAACTCAATTGTCAAAGATGTGGCAGTTATTAAAACTCCTGATAATCTAAAACTGTCCGAAGAAACGTGCGCAATGTTTTTTCTTTAATTGTGCCTGTTTACCCAATTTGTTTCTTAGATTTAGTGGCCACCATGAAAATTGTGTTTCTTATATGTTTGTGTAACAAGCAAAGATCACTTTCACCTGTGATACATCAACATCATGCACAAATTTAACATTATTTAAGAGTAAATATCATTTCATTTGAAAATGTTAAATCAAAATATTTATTTTAACAAGCATTACCTTTACGGTCATTTATATTCACTACAAAAAGAAGGAAAAAGAATTGGACGCATATTGCACAATAAAACGTTCTTTGCAAGTTCATCAGTGTGACACATTGTGATTAGAAGGGAAAATGTATGAGATTGTGTGAAAAAACGAGTGTGCCACTCCATTAGATTTTGCGACGACATAAATTCTGGACAAATATAGAGATTTAAAAAAATCCTATGAAGCGGAAAGTGGTTTGGCACTTGATTGAAAGTGACGTCACCGGCAATGCAAAAAAGCGCAAAAACACTGGTGTTTCAGGTCATTCTGATGGAATACGTGGGATCTCTACCGATTTTTATTACTTTCACGCTATTCTGCACTCTATCTTTGACAGATACTGAGATTTAAATAAAATCCTATGAAGCGGAAAGTGGTTTGGCACTTGATTGAAAGTGACGTCACCGGCAATGCAAAAAAAAATCACCCGTGTTTCAGGTCATTCTGATGGAATACGTGGGATCTCTACCGATTTTTATTACTTTCACGCTATTCCGCACTCCATCCTTGACAGATACTGAGATTTAAATAAAATCCTATGAAGCGGAAAGTGGTTTGGCACTTGATTGAATGTGACGTCACCGGCAATGCAAAAAAGCGCAAAAACACTGGTGTTTCAGGTCATTCTGATGGAATACGTGAGATCTCTACCGATTTTTATTACTTTCACGCTATTCTGCACTCCATCCTTGACAGATACTGAGATTTAAAAAAAATCCTATGAAGCGGAAAGTGGTTTGGCACTTGATTGAAAGTGACGTCACCGGTAATGCAAAAAAGCGCAAAAACACCCGTGTTTCAGGTCATTCTGATGGAATACGTGGGATCTCTACCGATTTTTATTACTTTCACGCTATTCTGCACTCCATTCTTGACAGATACTGAGATTTAAAAAAAATCCTATGAAGCGGAAAGTGGTTTGGCACTTGATTGAATGTGACGTCACCGGCAATGCAAAAAAGCCAAAAACACTGGTGTTTCAGGTCATTCTGATGGAATACGTGGGATCTCTACCGATTTTTATTACTTTCACGCTATTCTGCACTCTATCTTTGACAGATACTGAGATTTAAATAAAATCCTATGAAGCGGAAAGTGGTTTGGCACTTGATTGAAAGTGACGTCACCGGCAATGCAAAAAAGCGAAAAAAAATCACCCGTGTTTCAGGTCATTCTGATGGAATACGTGGGATCTCTACCGATTTTCATTACTTTCACGCTATTCCGCACTCCATCCTTGACAGATACTGAGATTTAAATAAAATCCTATGAAGCGGAAAGTGGTTTGGCACTTGATTGAATGTGACGTCACCGGCAATGCAAAAAGCGCAAAAACACACGTGTTTTAGGTCATTCTGATGAAATACGTGGGATCTCTACCGATTTTTATTACTTTCACGCTATTCTTCACTTTATCCTTGACAGATACTGAGATTTAAAAAAAATCCTATGAAGCGGAAAGTGGTTTGGCACTTGATTGAAAGTGACGTCACCGGCAATGCAAAAAAAAATCACCCGTGTTTCAGGTCATTCTGATGGAATACGTGGGATCTCTACCGATTTTTATTACTTTCACGCTATTCCGCACTCCATCCTTGACAGATACTGAGATTTAAATAAAATCCTATGAAGCGGAAAGTGGTTTGGCACTTGATTGAATGTGACGTCACCGGCAATGCAAAAAAGCGCAAAAACACCCGTGTTTCAGGTCATTCTGATGGAATACGTGGGATCTCTACCGATTTTTATTACTTTCACGCTATTCTGCACTCCATCCTTGACAGATACTGAGATTTTAAAAAAAGCTATGAAGCGGAAAGTGGTTTGGCACTTGATTGAATGTGACGTCACCGGCAATGCAAAAAAGCGCAAAAACACTGGTGTTTCAGGTCATTCTGATGGAATACGTGGGATCTCTACCGATTTTTATTACTTTCACGCTATTCTGCACTCTATCTTTGACAGATACTGAGATTTTAAAAAAATCCTATGAAGCGGAAAGTGGTTTGGCACTTGATTGAAAGTGACGTCACCGGTAATGCAAAAAAGCGCAAAAACACCCGTGTTTCAGGTCATTCTGATGGAATACGTGGGATCTCTACCGATTTTTATTACTTTCACGCTATTCTGCACTCCATTCTTGACAGATACTGAGATTTAAAAAAAATCCTATGAAGCGGAAAGTGGTTTGGCACTTGATTGAATGTGACGTCACCGGCAATGCAAAAAAGCCAAAAACACTGGTGTTTCAGGTCATTCTGATGGAATACGTGGGATCTCTACCGATTTTTATTACTTTCACGCTATTCTGCACTCTATCTTTGACAGATACTGAGATTTAAATAAAATCCTATGAAGCGGAAAGTGGTTTGGCACTTGATTGAAAGTGACGTCACCGGCAATGCAAAAAAGCGAAAAAAAATCACCCGTGTTTCAGGTCATTCTGATGGAATACGTGGGATCTCTACCGATTTTTATTACTTTCACGCTATTCCGCACTCCATCCTTGACAGATACTGAGATTTAAATAAAATCCTATGAAGCGGAAAGTGGTTTGGCACTTGATTGAATGTGACGTCACCGGCAATGCAAAAAGCGCAAAAACACACGTGTTTCAGGTCATTCTGATGGAATACGTGGGATCTCTACCGATTTTTATTACTTTCACGCTATTCTGCACTCCATTCTTGACAGATACTGAGATTTAAAAAAAATCCTATGAAGCGGAAAGTGGTTTGGCACTTGATTGAATGTGACGTCACCGGCAATGCAAAAAAGCCAAAAACACTGGTGTTTCAGGTCATTCTGATGGAATACGTGGGATCTCTACCGATTTTTATTACTTTCACGCTATTCTGCACTCTATCTTTGACAGATACTGAGATTTAAATAAAATCCTATGAAGCGGAAAGTGGTTTGGCACTTGATTGAAAGTGACGTCACCGGCAATGCAAAAAAGCGAAAAAAAATCACCCGTGTTTCAGGTCATTCTGATGGAATACGTGGGATCTCTACCGATTTTCATTACTTTCACGCTATTCCGCACTCCATCCTTGACAGATACTGAGATTTAAATAAAATCCTATGAAGCGGAAAGTGGTTTGGCACTTGATTGAATGTGACGTCACCGGCAATGCAAAAAGCGCAAAAACACACATGTTTCAGGTCATTCTGATGGAATACGTGGGATCTCTACCGATTTTTATTACTTTCACGCTATTCTTCACTCTATCCTTGAGAGATACTGAGATTTAAATAAAATCCTATGAAGCGGAAAGTGGTTTGGCACTTGATTGAATGTGACGTCACCGGCAATGCAAAAAAGCGCAAAAACACACGTGTTTCAGGTCATTCTGATGGAATACGTGGGATCTCTACCGATTTTTATTACTTTCACGCTATTCTGCACTCTATCTTTGACAGATACTGAGATTTAAATAAAATCCTATGAAGCGGAAAGTGGTTTGGCACTTGATTGAAAGTGACGTCACCGGCAATGCAAAAAAGCGAAAAAAAATCACCCGTGTTTCAGGTCATTCTGATGGAATACGTGGGATCTCTACCGATTTTCATTACTTTCACGCTATTCCGCACTCCATCCTTGACAGATACTGAGATTTAAATAAAATCCTATGAAGCGGAAAGTGGTTTGGCACTTGATTGAATGTGACGTCACCGGCAATGCAAAAAGCGCAAAAACACACGTGTTTCAGGTCATTCTGATGGAATACGTGGGATCTCTACCGATTTTTATTACTTTCACGCTATTCTTCACTCTATCCTTGACAGATACTGAGATTTAAATAAAATCCTATGAAGCGGAAAGTGGTTTGGCACTTGATTGAATGTGACGTCACCGGCAATGCAAAAAAGCGCAAAAACACTGGTGTTTCAGGTCATTCTGATGGAATACGTGGGATCTCTACCGATTTTTATTACTTTCACGCTATTCGGGACTCTATCGTTGACAGATACTGAGATTTAAATAAAATCCTATGAAGCGGAAAGTGGTTTGGCATTTGATTGAAAGTGACGTCACCGGCAATGCAAAAATGAGCAAAAAGATCCGTATTTCAGGTTATTTTGAATATAAACTTGGGACTTCTACAGAGGTATTGGTACGAAATGATTAAGAAGTGAAATATTTTGCAAAATAATGCTTACTGGTATGATATATACCAACAATAAACTCTTTTGTACAAGTTAAACCTTCTTGTGCAATGCTGCTCATTGATGCGGAACGCATTTTGCGAAACAATGATTTTGGATTCTGCCAGAATGACAGTAGTGGAAAAAAGCATGTTATATTATGGAAACATTTTGAAAGCGTAATCACTTTTGCTGTTTTACAAGGTAGCTACATGATACTTAGACTTGTTGGAACAGACCGAGTCAACCACTAATTTATTTCAATATTTATCTTCGTCAGTGGGGTCCACACACACGTTTGGTGCCTTCGTTACATTTTTGTCTGCAAAAAAAAACAAGCAAAGAATCCGACGGTACAAAGCGAGCTTGTGTGTCCTGAGCTTAGGTTGGTAAAGCAGGTCTGGCCAAAGAAGTTAAGTTACCGGCATGCGCATCGTGGGCATTGTGCCCTCAAAAACGTAGCGAGGTACAATGCCTATAAATTAACTCATTGGGTTTGAATGCCTAGAATCGGGTCCCCATAACTGTGAACCTGTGAACCCAGTGTATGAAAAGGTTTTAGTGTTCGTCTTAGAGTCTATAAGGCCGAGTCAGGCCGGTCTGTTTCTAAACGCGTCGTGCTCGTATTTTTTTTTAAAAACACAAATTGTTTGAGTGCCTGTCTTGCTCGTACTTTTTGGCGAAGGCGACCTTTTGCTTACGCCTTTTTTTTCTCAACAAATATACGGCGTTTAGTTTTCAAAAAAAAACAAGTATGTATAAACCTATTTTTCGAATGTCGAAACTACGTTGTGTGTGATTGCTGGGTACATCCCTAATCAAGTCCGAATGGCGAGGCGAAATCATTCGCTAAATTTTGTATTTGATAATGTAAATTAACGTTTGTTGTAATAGGCATATACGCGCACAAGTGCTGCCTTCGCTTTTTCAAATGCTGAAATCAGGCGATTGCTCCAGACGAGTTGTGTTGCTTTGCCCGAAAACGCTTCATAGATTGGGGACATTATGCGTGCTGCGTTTGGTATGAACCTGTGGTAGAAATTTATCATACCCGCGAATTCCTGAAGGCCCTTGATGGTTGTAGGACGAGGAAACTGCTGGATTGCTTTCACTTTGTGAGGCAACGGACACGCACCATGCATATTGACTCTGTGACCGAGGAAATCAATTTGGTCAACGCCAAACTGGCACGTGGCTACGTTGATGACCAGACCATGATCTGCCAACCGTGTAAAAAGTCGTTTTAAATGGTTGTAGTGATCAGCAGGTGTTTTGCTTGCTACTAAGATGTCATCTAGGTACACAAATACAAAATCAAGAGACTGGCAAACTGTGTCCATTAAACGTTGAAATGTTTGGGCGGCATTTTTTAACCCAAATGGCATGCGCAGAAATTCAAAAAGACCGAAAGGTGTAATTACCGCCGTTTTGGCAACATCCGCGGGGGCAACTGAAACTTGGTGGTAGCCACGCACAAGGTCGATTTTGGAAAAAATGGTAGATCCTGCCAAACTTGCTGAAAAGTCCTGAATGTGAGGAATAGAATAACGATCTGGCAGAGTAGCAGCATTTAATCGCCTGTAATCGCCACACGGCCTCCAACCGCCTGTAGACTTTGGAACCATGTGTAGTGGCGAAGCCCAGGGGCTGGACGAGCGTCTGACAATCCCCATTTTTAACATATTGGCGAACTCATTTCTTGCCAAAGTGAGTTTCTCAGGAGGAAGGCGCCGAACACGCGCGTGAACTGGAGGTCCACTTGTCGTGATGAAATGCTGCACGCCGTGCCTGGGGAGCAATTCAGAGAAGTGAGGCGCTGTAACTGCGGGAAATGCGGCCAGCAAACGCGCGTAATCACACTTGTCTGAGGTGAGAACATTTATGCGTTGAAATAAAGATCCGGCTTTTCGAATAGGAAAACTTGCAAACGTTTGTGCGCTGACCAAACGCTGTCGTTGAAGATCAACTAACAAAGAATGTGCTCTCAAGAAGTCGGCGCCGAGCAGTGGCCTGGAGACATCCGCCAAAACAAAATTCCATTTAAACTTCCCAGCGGGCAAATTAAGCGAGATCAGACGTGAGCCGTACGTCCGAATACTGCTGCCGTTCGCAGCCACAAGGGTTTTGCCGGGCCTGTTTGTGTGGCGCTCAAAGCGAGTCGGTGGAAAAACGCTGATTTCTGCCCCCGTGTCGACAAGAAAATTACGCCCAGATATGCGGTCCATTAAAAAAAAGAGGCTGCTCGTTTTGCCGGCCGTCGCAGCAGCTAAAGACGGTCGGCTTGCTCGTTTCCCCGAAACGCACATGGAGGACAACACTGACGTGCGTTTTTACCGAAACGACGGTGGTAAAAGCAAAGCGTTACACAGCTTTATTCCGTTGCAAAGTTAAGAATGACTCAACGAGTCTACGCAACAGCGGCAAAAGAGAAACGCGGCGAAAAAGGCAATTAATCCGCTTCGCTAAAATGCGGTAAAGTGAGCGCTACAACTAGTTGATTATTTCGCTAACGTTCGTTACTTTTTCAAAGTTGTTGTTGGTTTGAAGTTGCTTGGCAGTTTGTGGAGTCAGGTAAGTGTTTGTAAATTCCGACAAGACATTGCACTTTCCCCGTGTAGACTTCGTATGCACAAGTACTTCTTATATTCCTTGACAACTTTTGTTGAAGAAGAAAAAATTGTAGCAAGACGCTCTTTCAACATGTTTGCCTGTTTTTGGCATGTGTTATCATAAACTTTAAAATAGTTAATCATAAATTGAAACCTCTTATACAAGGCGCTATGTAGTCAATCTATGCCCTATTGGGATTCCCCTTCATGGAAAATAAAGTATTGATCGCTCAGCTGTCAATCAAAAGTTAGTTCCGTTTGTAAGAAAAGGCAAATGTTGAAATCGTTCTGTTCTTGCACTAATACAACTTTTACTTGCAAAACGAGTAAATATGAACTTTACTGCAGAAAAAGTATAAGATGGAATTAAGATAAAAACGTAACATGGAAAAGGAGGTACTTTTACAGTTTGCACCGTTATTTTGTGATTCCTTCACTGCAAAAGAAATCAATACATTTGCTGGTCAACTTGCTAAAGCAGAGTTGCTTAAAAAAGGTAAAAATTGTTTGATTGCTTGTCAAAAATAAACTAAAAAAACCTTTAAGTTTAATAATCAGCTTGGAAAAAATGTAATGTGCAGAGGATTTGTCCTCAACACACTATTGCGAAAATTTGTTAAATTTAGTTCTGTCACCCAACCTTGCATTGGACTATTGCTGCACTTTTAAATGTTTTTTAAAAAAATTGTGTAAGTTTTTTGTTTAATTTTGAAATAAGGTTTGTTGTGTTTTTTTGCATAAAAGTATCTGACTTGGTATAACCAATAGCATGCGATGTTATTAACATCATGGTGTCTGTATTGTCATTTTGAAGATGATGTTAGCAAAATCAAGGAGAATAATAAACTTGTTGACAAGATTGGGCATTTGTTGAAGAGTACTTGGAGTAACGAGGCATCATGGTTTGGGTCATTTCAGGCAGTGCTAAAGATAACATTTGGTAATATTGTAAAGTAGTATTTTATTGAATGATAAATTGACACACAAGGTTTAGTCACATACTAAATTGATTTGATCTGCAGGAAAAACCGATATATCAGAGATTTTATTTGCTGCATACCTAAAAAATGAAAATGTTTTATGGTTGCTTGATGTTTATAACAATATTGATGCACATGAGAAATCAATACGAGATTCCACTTGGATGCTCTCCAAAAAGTATTGCACATTTTAATATTTAAATAGACAAAAAATTGTTGAAAAAATACAATTATATACATAGGAATTTTTTTGTTGTACGTTGTGTGCAATTTTTGTTAAAAAAAGAACCAAAAGCATTAACCAAATCTACACGATGTTTTTAGTCAATTGCCTGTAAAGAAATGGAAACTCCGATTACTGTCGTTTGTTGCAACATCTGCTTTAACAATTTCCAGCAATTTTGTTGAAATGTTGGAAGAAAAAATGAAACAGTCTCTCACTGATGTTAGCCTGAGCAGTTTTAATGTAAGTATACATGAGTTTGCTCTAAGGATTAGCAAAATTCACTAGTTTATTAATCTCAACTTTGAAAATTCTTTGAAGAAAAAAATATAGTGCAACTAGCAATTTGTTGATATATCATATTTTTCTAATGAAATACATACTAAGCTTCAGATCAATTTCTAGCTAATCCTTCATAGAATCTTTTTTGAGTACTACGTATTCACCGCTTGTGTTTTATTGCAAGGACTCAAGTACATCACTGTTTTCTGGTGATGTTGAAAGGGTATTGCAGCCTCTGGTTCCAATGCTTAATGAATGCCTGGATGTTTGGCAGTTTAAATCATTATGTGCTGATCTAAAAACAAAGGGCCATCTTTCATCAGGTTTTTCATATGCTTTGTGAGGTTTTCTGCAAATCTCTACTTTTGTGGAATGAAGTTTTTATCACTTTTATGAATTGTGTGATACAAACTGTTTGGGGTTTAGCCTAAATTCAAGATTAAAGTATTGTAAAAATTTTATAGTTGTACACACTTGCTTATTGGTGCATTTTTTGTTTGTTTTAGCCCAGTCAAGAAATCTGAGAAATAAAACTGACACAAAAGGTGTTAGTTTTGAAAAACTTGTTCACTCTTTAAAATGGAACGCTAAAGATTCTTGGAAAATGGATTTTGTCAAAATTTTGGGAAAACATTGTAAAGATTTCATATTATTTTTTCTTATGCCATTGATATTTCTTCATTTGGTAAATTTGATGTTGCTTAAGGTACTGACAAACTGGTGCGTGTGGTTCGTCGACATATGTATGATGGTGACAGTGGAATAGAATTGCTTAATTTGAGGAAAAACTGGGATTTATTCAAGCAATACGAGAATGCTTTCAAAAAAGCTGTGCATAAAACTGCTCATACAAAATTGTATGTTATAAATTCCAAGCAATATAACAATATTCTAATGCAACATACATTCACAGAACAGCACCATTTCCTGATTTTATTCTTGAGGGAGTATTGACATTAACAACTTGTGTTGCTAATGCCAGCAAGTTTTCTACAGATTTTTTATGTATAGTCACAGGGGAGCAAGAAGCTTTCAGTCTTTCAGAAACATCAAAACATGATTTGGATATTAAAAGAGTAAGTGTGCCTTGGGTTTAATTGAATACTGCTTGTCAGACCATATGTTAAATGTTATCAAGAAATTCTGTTTTTTATCAAAAGAGTTTGGAAGCTCATCTGCCATCCTCTGATTCTGATGGAGAGAATTCATTGCATGCATCCAGCTTTAATTTTGAAGATGGCGACATGCACAGTGTAAGGGAATGTAAACATCATAACATTGTGTTATGAGAACATTCCATGGAACAATGGAAAGTCAAAGCACTTATTTTCTGTCCATGTTATGTTAAAATGGTCTTCAACTTTTTAGGTTTTAACTTTTGATGAAGTAACTTAAGTCTGATCATTGAATTGGGAATATATTTTAACAATGGTTAAAATTATTTGTTAGCTTTTTTTCCTACATGCATTTTTAGGAAATTGGAATGAATCAGCAAATTGGAATGAATAAATTAAACCAAAATCAACCAACACCTTCAGAAAACTCCAACCAAACACTCCAAACAGATCCCAAAACCCCTGCTGCTATTAAAAAGGTTAAATCTAAGTTTGAGTTAAACTTCAAAGAAAAATTATCGAAGAAGCATTTGATGATTTTCAATTTATTTAAGTTTTGATTTTCTGAAACCAAACTTTATCCTTGTTTTTAGGAAAAACTTGGAGACCACCAACTTAATCAAACTAAGACTTCCACTTCGAGAAACGCACAAAAAAGGAAGAGTGATAACGTATGCTAATCAACAATTGCTTCAAGTGTTTCAAACTTTATTTCCCCTTTTTTTTGCAGAAAAAAAAGGACAATGAAACCAGTTCTGATGGGGAGTTCAAACATGGGCAAGAGGTAGGTTTTGTTGACAAATGGTTTTTCAATAGCTACCATGACATAGTACTTGTGAGATATCATTTTTTTATTATATTGTTCAGAGAATATGCTTCTATATTTGCCTCTACTCAAAGTACAATTGCCTTGACAACACAATTTATTAATTTAAATCCATGCAAACATGCAAAATACAGAATAATGGTTTAAAGCCTGCATTTAAAGCAGTACCGATAACATCCAGTTGTGCAGTGACAACAATTTTTTATTAAAAACTTGCGTTTCAGGAATCTAATGTGAAACGTCCTTGCTTTCAGACTGATGCAGGGGTTGAACACATGGAAGTTGATGATCATACTGAAACTCCACATCATGAAACTTATGCCTCAAAAGTAGCTGGAACAGGTTATCTCTGCTTTAATGTCATCTCAAAAATTTTTAGTAGAATATGAAATATACTTTGGAACACAACTCATGGGTTTTCACATAATTCTGAGTATAAAGAGACTGGTCCATATTGTTATTAACACTGTCAAGTTTAAAAGAAGACGTTTCGGCAAAAACTTATGCCATCATCAGTTTGAATGACGCGATTGGTGTAGCTCAATCATTTAAACATGACATTGTTAACAAAAATATGGACCAGTCTCTTTATATTCAAATACACTTTATTTTTAAAAAATTTGCAAGCAAGTACATGTTGATGGTATTTTTAAAATCACTTTTGTTCAACAGTATCTAAAAAGGAGAAATCACCTTTAGCACCGGCAGTTTTGTCTGTCAGAGAACAAACTAAAATTCTTGGATTCAACCACTATTTTAATGCAAAACACCACTCTGAAAAACGTGAGTTTTCTTTAATACAATGGAGGTTAGCTCACAAAATGATTACGATGTGGAAGCCCTTATAAAATCAACATGCACTGTTTTAGTATTGCACAGTAATTGCATAGCATTGAACTTTTTATTTTATTTTTATTTTCTTGCTTTAGATAAATATGTTCTGGAATTTCATGCTATGGCTGTAAATGGAATAAAGGAAAATGACATGCTTTGTGTGTACTTTAAGCATGATGATACAACAAATCCAATGCACTACAATGAAGTGTAAGTCATGTTAATCCCATATTTTTCGTGTTCCGAACTAGTTTGTATTGTAGTATGAAAGATTTTAAAATGTTTTTGGTGTTGTGTGCACTTAATGAATTGCTGCTCTATAACTCTGAATATTTGCAGGTTTATTATATTGTTTCACAAACAAATATCAAGAAAAGCACACTGATAAATGTACAGTAGGGTGACCACAGATTGTTAATGTACAAGCATTGTCATTAAAATAATACTGCAGACATTATGTGCTTTATAAATGTTGTTTTTGTTGAAGGCAAAAGTGTTATTCATTCATTGCTGAAGTGGACAGAACTTCCATCACATACAAATATGCAGTGCAGAGAGCAGAAAGTAATGCTTTTTTCTGGGAATTCCTTCCTGCCCTTTATGAAAATAATCAAATACGCAACAGAGAAGTTGTGTTTAAAAAAGGTACTGACTGTATTTTTTCATCATGTCACAGTCTGTATACATGTCAATTAATTGCTGAATAACATAGCATAGGTTATGAAATCTCTGGAATGGAAACTTCAGTACCAGCAGTTTACCAGCTAAGCAACGTAATAAATAGAAATCATGTCCAACCTATAGTTTGTGATATATAATATCTAAAAGTGATTAATTACAGTTTCCAATCCCTTCGTTTATGTAGATGAATATGTTTTTAGATGGATATGAGCAGAGGCATATGATCACATTTGACATTGTTAATTTTTTTCGAATGGAATTACATCAATATGAAAATCTTTGGTCAGAATACCTTTGGCATATGTGGCCCTCCTTTCGAATTGTTGCTGTTCACTCTGAGGAAAAAAACAAGGAGAATTTGCCACTTTTTGTTTTTGTGAAGTTGTTTAGTGATTGGTTTGCATCTTTTCAAAATGGGGTGCGCATACTAACTGACCACACATTACATTATGATTATGTTCATCCTAACTTCCATGTAAGTATCCACTGTTTATCGCAGAGTTATAAGAAACTGCTCATGGATTCTAAAGTAGTGTAATTATGTTTTCTTGGATTTGTATGTGCATATTCTATCACAAATATTTGTGTAGTTTATGAAAGAAAGCGACTTTTTGGCAAATGAGACAAAGTCTTTGATGGAAGACAGCGCAAGTTTCTCAAAAGAAAAGAGGGTTCTTGGAACCCTTGGAGTGGTAATTGCTATGAAATTGAATAGCAGACCATTTGATCGTGTTCCTCTCAAAATGAACATCCTCAATGGACTATCTCTACATGACGTTAATGTGGGCCAAGTGAATGAAATCTATGCACAGCTTATTCAATGTTATGAGCGCATTTCAAAGGGTAACAGGTATGTTTGTATAATGCTTTTATGATATAAAAGGATTCAGGGTATTGCTATGTTAATATTTAGTCAAATCAGAATAATGACAATTATTCCTAACAATGACATGGAATGTAACATGCTTTACTTCTGACACTCATATGTCTAACTTAAATCAATGGTGTCTGGAACTATGCATTGCCGTCTTTTATGCACGAAACCAAAAAAAAAACATTTGGCTTAACAATAAGGAAATTAAAGTGGAATTACATCACTGCAGCAAAAGCACAAACTGTTTTATTAGAGGAATCTGACATTTTTCTGTTTATAAATTGAAAAATTTCAACAAACTCTATTCATTCACAGTACTTTCAAACCTAAAATTAAAGAAGTTTTGAATGATGTGTTTTTTGACTTGGCCACGGAACCAGAGTGTTTGCTATTTCTCCCAATTTACACTGTTGCGATGAATGCTGCATCAAATGAACAACCATTAGCCAGTTTAAAAATTCCTCCCACAAAGAAATTGTCTGCACTCAAAGAACATTTTCGGCAGAACTTGTACCAAAGGTATTGAGTTATAATAACTGGAATAATAAATATAAGTTTAACATTTTCTTAAGTTGGACTGCCAAGGCACTGTAACACAATTAAATAAATTTTGGTCCAGGTAAAATTGGCTTGGTTGTGATTAATGGGTGAATTCATTGCTTTAATAGATCTATAAAGGAGATGGCTGATAAAGTGGCAATGTTGTCCCCCGTTTTTCCGAAAATGAGGGAAATATATCAAGATATTTTGAGTCCCCAAAGTGTGTGTGATCTTGTGACCAATGATCATGCAACCTCCCAACTGTTCAATGCTGTTGGGATTTTTAAAAAATTAAACTTTTTTTGGAAAAAAATGCTCTCTTATTATCAGGTAAACCTTTATCAAGAATTTTTGTAATGCCTCTTGTTATGAGATTTGCATTTTAGACCTCAAAGGAAGAAATTGTCTCTGTTCATTGCAACTTAATTTTACACTATTTGGAAACTTTTGTCGGTTCAGAGTAAGTTTTAGAGTATGTTGAATAAAACAAACAAAAGTGTTTAATTTTGGAAACTTAGTCCACAGGAAGAAGAGCAACTAATTTTCTGCAAGGAGTTACTGTCTTCTGCTGAACGGTCGGTTAAACTTATACAAAAGTCACATCATAGATATTATGTTTCTTCTTTGTGCATTGCTCGAGCTTTGAATGTAGTTTCACATGTTCTGAACTGTGCAACACGGTTTGATGAGGTACGATCTTATCATAATGTACAACCAAATGACTATTTTGCTGTTTAATATGTTTTAAGACAGTAAAGCAGATTGATGAACTTCAAAAGTTGAGTTTAAATGCTCTTAGTGAACTAATAAGTCACCCGAAGGACCAGAATTTTTCTTCTAAAGACATTGAGGTGCCTTTGATTTACATCAAAGCAGTACAATCTGGCTACATATATACCTTTTCTTTAAATAAATAGCTTTGGAACACACTTACTGAAGTAACCTGGAACAAAACATTTGAAGATACCTGGAAAAGCACTGCCATGGAAGCCATCTCTTTGGCTATTCCAAAGGCATGTTTTATGTTTTGAAATACTTTTGGCCTTAGGGCAATGATTCTTACCCATTACGTAATAGTGCAGTTGTACAGTAAACCACAAAATCGGGTAAAAAATTCAGAAAAAAAATTATGTTCTAACACAATGAAACTGGGAAATGGAAAGAAAAGGTTGTGAAACACACCTCTACAGTTTCATATTCTAATCTCCGGACTCAAATATCAACTCCACATTTTATATGTTTGCTACTAAAACCACTCCTAGACCCATTTTTTACCTTATTAAAATTTGTTTAGGTTTCTGTTAGAAATATATGGATACCAGTTTTGTTACCACCAACTATGATTTACTAACATTAGAGTGATTTTTTAGAGATTTTCAAACAATCCGCAAAAGCTACTTGAGTTTTATGCCAATGAGTTTGAGCAGATGCGAGGAAATGAACATGTTAAAGCATGTTTTGGGGATGTCATAGTCAGTCAAGTTGAAAAAAGCCTCCAGGTACTGAAATTCAAATTCTAATATATATTTTAGGAAGTGGTGGTAATAGTAGAACAAATTTTACTGCAGGGAAATACTGGTTTATTTGATTGGATTAGGCAGAAAATATCGAAACCACAAATAGTAAATGTTTGTGTTGACATTTTTTTGAAATACTGGAATCATTTTCAAGAAAACAAAGAAATTGATGGAGATGTGTTAATCTTCATGCAACAATGGCAACCTGCATCTGCTTTTTATAAGCTTTTAAGTAAGGTTTCATTTATGTTTTTTTGTCGAAGTGTAAGTGACAACAAGCAGTATGTACCTGGCTAACAATAGTTACTTGTCAGCAATGTTGGTTTGATCAGCAAACATTACCCTTCAGTTAGAAATTCATGAAAAATATTTTGTTAACATATGCTGAATCTTAGCCACCAAGGAATTGAAGTCTCATCTTTCATCTGAATGCAAAACTTCAGTGAAAACTATAAAAGCTTCAGTCATTCAATTACTTGGTTGCTTGCAAACTGGAGAAATTTCATTGTTAACATTGAAGCAAATTTTGAAAGTGGAATCTCATTTTCTGACCTGTCTTGACTGTTGCACAAAGGTAACAAGTGTTAATGATAATGTGTCCAGCGGTATATTTTAGTCAGGGCTTTAAAGTATTCTTTAGTATTTTTTCTTGTTTTTGTTTGCTTAAATATGCTAATACAAGCAAACAGTGCTTTTTGTTACCGTACATCTTTGGTTCAAGTTAACATACTTTGTTTTAGAAAACAAGTTCTGTCGATCCGCAACCCACCACAACTGAAGTGAAGAATTTGTTGCAACACAGGTTAAGTCAAATGGAATTCTTTATCAACACACGAAAAGCTGTAGATACCTTTTTGACAGAAATGAAAACGTTATTTCAAGGTAAAACCCATTTTGCCCAAACCAGGGGTTCCTAAATGGTGCCACAACGCCTTAGTACACCACTTGAATGTTTTTGGGACATAGCAAGCTTACTGTGGAAGAATTTTGTTTCATTAACAAACTGCATATCCTTTCCACCGTTTGCAGTGAAGGTTTATTGCATTACACAAGAGAATTTGTCCTAAAAAGTAGTCAACAATTTCGAGTCATTATAACAGTTTTTCTAGATGAGTGTGTCAACAGTTCATGAAAGTTAGGACTCTCTGGCTTAACCAAATAACTCTAAAAACCCTTTTCAAAATTTTGTTATTTCTGCCTTCTATTCAACATTTCCTTCATAGGCAAAATCTTCAACGACATTGATTCTGTAAGTCACCTTTTGGAGCAAGACACATCAAAGTTATTGTTGTGTCATGTGATAAACTGCAAGCACATCAGAGCAAAAGATATGTTACCCACTAAACCAGGAACATTAAGTTTCTTTCCCTTTGGTGAGGATGTGTTGCAAGAAATTAAAAACTTGCTCAGCTCGAAGGTAAGTTTTTCGGCTAGTGCAACTGGGAAAAAATTAAAATTAATACATGTTGAGAAACAGTTCATATGCTTTTATTTGATAGAAGATTTTTTGGATTGAATATGTTTTTGATTTAGTTTATGAGAAACAACAGCTCCAAATTACAATCACTTCAGGAACATGTAATAAATTTAAACTGGCAATATTTTCTAGGCACTTTCCAACAATCATGTAAAGAAGATGTTTAAGCAGAAATGGTTTGAAGAGTGTGAAAAGGCAAATGTTCCAGAGGGTGAAACACACCAAGTGTCTGTTGTAGAGTTTCTTATTGATGTTTGGACACCTGTAAGACTACAGATCCAAGATACAGTGCAAAAAATTGATGATGGTACGCAGTTATCTGTAAATAACGGCATCTAATGAACACATTACTCTTAAATTATTTTCATAAAATATCTCGATTCTAGGATCTGGATTGCTTTTACAAACTTTTGAATGCATATTTCAGATGTGATGCTTTTGTATTGTCCTAGGTTCTATTTTGGGGTCTGAGGTTGATGACTTGTTTGGAAAACTCAAAAACAATAATGAGGTTGAAACCAACTTGAAAATACTTTACAAAGTGCGCAGCCTTTCACAAGAAAAATCTGACTTCAAAAAGCTTCGAGGTGTTGGTCATAGCACATATCTGGTGGACAGTTATTTGAAACTGTGTCAGAATCAACAGCAGGCAGCAAGTATAAACACACTGCGAGAAGAGCTTAAGTTGGAAGGGGAGTTTTCAAATCTGGAAAAATCAATGGTATGAGTAGTTTAGAGGAAATTTAAACCTAAATTTACATATTAACAGTTCTAGAAAGTTGCCGTTTTGTTGCAATTTAAACCTAGTGGGGTTAAACTGTTATGGGTTCTGTATAATTTTCATGCTAAGCCTGTTTATAAAATACGATGGTTCTGGGTCACATAAGAATTTTGAAACAAAAGGCAACTTTCATGAACATACCTAAGTAATTTATTTTCTATTAAAAGCAAGTGAATATAATGCATACACTTAAAAATTAAATCACATGAACCAGCTTGGATCCAAAAGTGGGTAATGGAAACAGTTAGTAGAAATACTTGTAATTAAAATAAATCAACATCCATAATTGTTTTTCAAAGTTTAGTTAACTAGTTAAATTTATATGCGTGTTTGTATTTGTTTGCTGTTTCAGGTTTTGGCCAATCAGATGGATGAAAAGCCTTTAAATTCAATCACTAAAGAAATAACATTAACTGTAAAGGAACTGCAAGCTGTTGCCAAACATGAACAAGTCATTACAGCTTGTGTAAAACACATAAACCTTATCAAGTGGCTCAAAGAAAACATGAAAAGTAATCCATCTATTGTTTATTCGAGAAACTTAAATAAGCAATTTTGTGTGTGTGCCCAAAAAAACTTATTAACACTCTTTTTAAGTGTATAAAGCATGTTTGTTGTGAAAACTTGTTAAAAATGGCACTTCTGCATTTTTGAAGGAACCAACTAACTGATCACTTTAATCAAATTTGATTGAGGTTCTAAATTTTAGTACATTCGAACAGATATTAATGAAGTGAAAGTGATGAGCGACCTTGCCATGATCTCAGCTGGGGAAACTTCCGTGGAGGTTGATAGAGTCACATGGTTCCTCAGTGCTGTCATAGGATTCTCTCCTCTTATATTTGATCTTCCCAAAACTGCTGGTTGGAAAGAATTTGTGCAAGCGTGTGAAGAAGTGGGAAAAAATACCAAAAGAGATGGAAAACTTCTACACAAATGGGTATGGCAAAGTGGAGTTGTGATTTTATAATATGCCCTTTTTAACTCTCTTGTCTACAAGATATACTTCATTACAAACAATTATCTACAAGCATATCTGTTGACTGTGTTCACGGTTTTGGGCTATAGAAAGAAACATCCAAGCGACTGGACTGGCTGAAAACAACTAAAGACCTTCATGGATCAGTTGAAAAATCTTCATTAGAGAGAGCTCGTCTCATCAACATGTGTGGAAACTACATTGTCGGGGAAGATAAAATGTTGGTTCCTACTGTTAAGGATTGTTTGCAAATGAAGATTTCAAAATATCAAGCAAAACAATCCAAAATGAAGAGTAAGTTGGGTTTCATTTAATCTTTTTTCATTGAACCTGTTTAAGATAAAACTTTATCTGTATGTCCTTCAAAATATTTTTAAATTTCTAAATTCCTTTTTTTGTATTGCTAAGTCAGACAATGGAAGTTAGTGTACGTAAACATAAGTATAGTGCCACAAAATAAATTTAATCAACAACAACCATTACAAAATGGTCCAAACGCTTCTTTGTAACTTTGTTGGCATCATTTTGAGATCCGGTCCGTACCGATGTCTATGCAATTGCATATTTTGGGTGTGCAATCATTACAAACCTACTATTGCACAAGCTTTTATTTATTAACAAAATTTACGGTTTCCAAATTTTGAAACCGAACTAAAACAACCCTGAAATGAAAACATTTTTTTTAAGTTTCTGAAGACATCTCGATGGGAATTGGCGATTTGAGAGATTTACAATCCCGACTGATGTTGATTGCTGGTGAGGCAGAGAAAGGAAAGCATGATGTGGATCGATACATTGCTGTCTTGTCGGTCATCGAAAAACTTACCAAGGCTTATGTAAAGTTAAGGAATTCCGGCTGCCTCCTATTCAGCAACTGGAAAGCAATAATAAGGTAATGTCCAACTTTAGTCTGGCTCACGGGACTTACGACGGTAAGTTAGTCTTTTTTCACCTCTATACGATTTAGAGTCCAAACTTCTCGAACAATTTTCCACCTGTTAATCATTAATCTTTTACTTTTGTCACAATGTTAATATCTTTTGGGTTGTCAAACATTTTGAAATAGTTTAAAATAACCCTTCCTTAAATTTAAATGGTGTTAAGGTGCAACGACGACGACGGAGGTATGACAGTGTCCGTTTTTTTCGATGAGAAATCTCCAGCAATCACAAGCAGAGAAAAGGTGATTGGGGAAGTTCACAAGCTTACCACCGTACTTGAGGATGCCAACAAGACGTAAGTTACACATTTGTGGATAAATATACTTCAGATATTGTCACTTTGACCTAAAGAGCATATATGGCACATGCTTCCAACGCAGCTAAACGCGTGTTTGTAATTCATCAATTTGTGTTGGTTTGCTTGTAGTAAGGCTAGGTTTTTCCATACCGCTTTAAAATAAAGTGCACTTTTCCTATAAATACTTGCATGTTATTGTTAGTTGTACATTGAATGATTTTATATATGCATGCCATAGTCGGATCGCATATCGAAGCTACATACAGATTGTTGGTGTGATTGTTTTAAGGTGGCTTGCCTACCTTGGGGAGAAACGCACCAACCACTACCACCTAAACCACTTCAACATACACCAGCTTACATATCTGTGCAAGAGTCTGGCGAATGCGGAGGAACTGGAAGATTTTCCCGACCAGGTTTACTGTCTGTTAGCAAGCGTCATGCCAACGGCCTCTTACGAGGATATCATCGACACTCTGGATGATGCAACGAGGATCAAAGACGATGTGGAGATGGAGGAAGTTGCTGTCGAGGAAGGTAGACCATGTCGGTTTTAGTATCTTATCTTCTGATTGGTTGCCTTGCCATAAAAGCAACAACTATTTGAAAATCTGAAGAAGCATTATAGCTGCAGAATAACATATATCTTGTTTAAATTTACACCAAAATCCATGAACCTAGCTGAAGTGAGTAAAATCTTACTGTTTTTCGTCGAAACCATTATGTTAAAATGATCACCACTAATGTGAATAACATCTGGCTGTTGCGACTTGTTGGCTTTAACGTTTTAATTGCTTTCTCAGAAATGGAAACCGACACCACAATGGAACGTAAAACCAAGATAGTGAGACAACTCGTGCAAGGGGAGTTGTCGGAGAGTGTGGCGAAGGCGGCAGTACAAGCAGTGAAAAGTCTCGACCTTGACGATTGTTACCTCTGGGCTCTTGAGAACGAATTCGACGAACCAAAAGTGGAGAAGTTGCAGAAAGAGTTTGAAGAAGAAATGGGTAAATGCAAATACAACAACGGTTTTAAAATATATATATGCAAAAGAGCATAATAATCGGTGCAGCTCATGAGACCTTGCAGGTCGAAACAGTGTGTACGCCTGTCTGCAGCTAGTTCAGCAAATACAAAATTTTAAAAACAGACAAATGTGATCAAGTTCCAAGTCACTGGAAAAAATTGTACAACCCAGATAAAATATAATAAGCACAACCCTCTTAAATGTGCATAATGGACGATTCATAACTTGCATGTGTTTAGCTCAATGATTTGCTCTTTAAGTGTAAGTGATTTACTCAAGGTTTCAAGGAAAATTGGAGCAAGATCGGTGTGGTCAAGGATGTCCTTAAAGATCACACGAATCTTAGTTTGAAACAAGTGATCGAACATATTCAGGAAAACCTGGAAATTTCTGACAAAAATGACATCGGAATGTTCGTCAATACTACGTGTGAAAGATACCTTAAAGGGACTTCGGTGTGTATGAGATCATGATTTGTATAGCAACGGTTGCGTATTAGCACCAACAAGCAGTTCCGGGGCATCCATTCGGCAAACTATAAGGCAACCGTCTAGGACTCACACCATTGAGGGGGCGCATCACTTCGCGAATAAGCGCCCGAGCTATATACCAAAAATTACCCATCAGGATAACCTTTCCGATTTCTGCAATGAAACCATGCTGCCATAGCAATTTCAAATCATTAATTTTGGTAGCAGAAAATGATCAAATGGGGCGGAAAAACTGAAACTTGCCTAGGGTGCAAAATAAGCTTGGTCCAGCCAACAAGGCTGTAAGCAAACAACCCCAGTTGCGTCGTTTTTATGCGACGCAATTGGGGCTGCATTACCAGAAAAACTATTTCGTCGAAAGATGTATCTCCAGACATATCGACAGAGCTCTTAACTATGGAGTATCGCCTAGAAATGTCTTTCAAAATGTCTCCCATATATATTGCGAAGGATTTTAATTATTACTGCCTTTTTCGAGGATATTTCAAGTATATTTCAAGGATAGGACGAATACATTATCAGTAAAATTAATCTTTTAAAAATATCCTTTTCTGGATTTATTTTAAAAGAGGTTGATTGCGCAAAAAACCCAAGCCGTTGTAGTTGACGAACTACAAATTGCTAAGGATTGTAATTATTACTGCCTTTTTCAAGGTCACATCCCTGAGCGATTGTGTGAGCCTGGAACACATTGGAATATTCCTCTCTCAACTAAGTGCCTTCAACAGAGGACCCGCTTTGCCTCGTAGAGAGTGGGCGGATCAATTTGAATCCGGCAAACCCAACTTAGTTGTGTGCACGCCTGACAGTGTGTGGCGCAACGTGCTTTCCATTTACGCCAAGTCGCCTGAACAGCCCCTGCCTTCAGCTTCGGAAGTCCTCGTCTGCTCCGAGACTACCACAGCCGAAGAGGTGGATTTGTTGTTGAGAAGAGCCATCAGCAAAAATCCTGACGATGGTAGGTTTGTGACCTGTTGGCCCTTTTTATCGCAATAAGTGAAAGTTTATGGCAACTGATTTTTCTGTACTTGGAAACCAAATATTCCTCCAAACCTTGTCTTATTATCATTTTATAATTTCACCCTATTCCTATTATTTTGTAATATGCTGAAATTGGATTAGGTATTGAGCGAAATATATGTGAGCCAAAAAGGAGGACATATGTAAAGTCTTGCATACCAGTGTAACCTGATCACCATGCCCACTCGGGCTGCTGAACTCGGACCCTTTATACAAACCTAATGCAATTTAACTTTTTGTTTCTCAGGCAAACGAATTTACTGCCTGGCCTGTGCCGAACAACTCTCGTTCACCACTGCCAAAGAAGTGGAACAATGCTTCCAGCATTTGACGCAGAGCAAGGACAAAAACGATTCGTACAGACTTGTTGTTGTCAGTAGCAACAGTCAACACTACATGACGACATGTTTCGATGAGGTTTGTTGAAACCTTTTTTTCCACTTTTATAAGTTTAAACTTTTATGTTTGTCATTGCTTTACGGCAAACAGTTTGAGCAAACCTGATCTGGTGTCATGTTTAATTTTTACCCAGGAATAGCAACAGTGCAACGTACTTTAATTTGCGCGTACAAACGTTCGTATTTGTTCAGCACCAAGTTGCGAAAGGCCACTTGGCGGAGGAGGCAGATTTGAAACTCTACATTAAACGTCATCTGAGGGTGGACGAATCGTGCGACGAAAGTGTGGCGATGGTCGACAAGGAAAGGAGTTCGGTTCGACTTGTCTACTCTGAAAATGCTGGCAATGGTAAAAGTTGTTGCAAGTATTACAAACCTTTGTATATGTCATGCACCTGACACAAGGTAGGCCAAATTGTTTGTTATTTGGATATTTTAAGCTTAAAAAAATAAATTTAAGCAAGGCTCTCCCCTTTTTGCTTGTTATTTTTCAATCAAATACCTAGACAACTTATAATCGACACGACTGACTTACAACAAAAACCATAGAGGGCTTCACATTTAACCTCTTTTTCCACAGGAAAATCCTTGTACATCCAAAGGTGTCGTGAATCGGTTCAAGAGACGTTCGAAGATCGCGTATTCTTCCACGATACAGTGTTGCGGTTTCTCGACAAGACGATCGACCTGCATGACATCACAGACTCCCTTTACAGCAACGACACTTCGAACAGCGAACCACATTTTGTCCACGTCGACGTAACTCCTGCGGTAAGAGGGACATGTATTCTGTAATTGTACTAGAGGTTGTTCCAGCAATAGTATTATGCAGCACGTTTGTACGAAAAACGACAAATTCGAATCTCAATAAACGGGAGTTTCTGTACAGGTCGGGACAGACGCCAACAAGTTTCTTTTCGACCTTCTGTTTGTCGGTTCCATCCAGAATAGCCACGGCGTGATGTGGAGGCGTCACCCTAAACACTTCTACGCAATCGAATACACTCAACCACAGACAGAGGTGACAAAAATTGTTGATGTTAATTATGATTATTTTATTTCTAAATCTCAGCTTGGAAATCGTTTCTGTAATGTCGACTTTGTATTTTTGTGCGGTAATCGATTTGAACCGATTAGTTTGAGTTTTGAATCGCGCTTTGATATTGATACAAAAGCCAGAAAACGTGAAACGCAGTCAGAAGGTTAAACAAAATCGTTCATTGCCTTACGAGATTGTGTTTCATTTTATTTGGCTCAGGGCATCCCGAGCTTTATGAACATCCTGGAACTGATTCCTTCTTTGACTTGCATCTCTCCTCGAGCTGTGACGCAAGCTTTGCGGGGTGAACTGATGGACGAAGACACACAACACGTTCTAATGGACAACAGTAAGTTCAACAGCGAAGTTTACCAGCGTCCCTACCAGTACTTGAACCGTTACAAGAACCGCGAAGTCCTCGACGGTTTCTCATACTCGAAACCCGATGGAACGCCGTTGGAATGCTTGACTACGCTTCTACAGTTCTGCAGCATCGCTGAACCGTCCTGGGCCGAGCTTCATCATTTCTCAAGCTTTCTTAACGTGCAGCTGCAAGACTGCGAGAATTCCATCTTCTGTAACGTGGAGTTGGTCGGCATCGAGTCTCAGTTGATCGGTTTCAAGTCGTTCGTTGTTCGCTTTATGATCCGCATGTCTCAGGATTTCGCCACTTCGTCCTTGGGTGGAACGGAGGGAGCTCAAGTCGGCGAAGAGGCCGGAGGTCTGTTCGAACTCCACCAGCTGAGAAGGAGATGGGAGAGTCGGCTTCACCCTTACTTGTTCTTCAACGACGACACCAGGACTGGATTGCGAACGACCATGTCCTTCGTCCACTTCAACATCGTCCGAAATAAGGATACAAATACATGTGACTTGTGTCATCCAATCACAAACGAAGTTGAAGAAGAACAAATTATGACGTCACTATTGTACGAAGGTCTTCATATGAATCGAGTTTCACTGCAGCAAAACTTCGACAACCTTTCGCGCCACGACAAGCTTACTACGCTGTGTAGCGTCTTCGGTCAAGGCCTCGTTTTTGACCCCGACCCAACGTACGAATTAACCACTGATAACGTTCTAAAGATGCTTGCCATACACATGAGGTTCAGATGTGATATTCCCGTTGTGATCATGGGAGAAACTGGATGTGGCAAAACCAGAATGGTTGAGTTCATGAGTAAGCTGAAAGCGGGGCCAGGAGCAGAGATCCGCAACATGTTGACTGTCAAGGTGCACGGTGGCGTCACCGTATCAATTATACAAGAGCGTGTAAACGAGGCTGCCCAACTGGCACGAGATAACGGTGACGTGGAAACCGTGTTGTTTCTTGACGAGGCCAACACCACAGAAGCGATCTATGCCATCAAGGAAGTGATCTGCGACAAAACAGTGCACGGGAGGCCGTTTCACGATTCTGGACTGAAGATAGTGGCGGCCTGCAACCCTTACAGAAAGCACTCAGACGAGGAGATACAGTCAATGGAAAATTGCGGCCTTGGTTTCAACGTTAAAACATCCAACACTCAGGAAAAGTTCGCTGGAATACCGATGCGCCATCTCGTGTACCGCGTCATACCACTTCCACCCAGCATGCAGCCCATGGTATGGGATTTTGGTCAGCTAAATAATGAAACAGAGGAGATTTACATCCGGCAAATGGTGCTTAAACTGAACGATGACCTGCAGAGGAACAAAAGGATTGATGAAGAGATGCTTACCCTCATGACCAAGACGCTCTCTGCTTCTCAGAGGTATATGAGGGATACGAGGGACGTGTGCAGATTCGTGAGTCTTCGTGACGTGGAAAGAACGATCAAAGCCTTCAGGTGGTTTTATAAAAGGATGGAAAACTTGGATCCGCTCATAGATAGGGAAAAAGACAAGCTTACTCGGAGGCATGCACGCATCGGGTCTCAGTTACGTGCTTTCATACAGGCCTTGGGAATGTGTTACCACACCACCCTGAACGACCGGGTGGATTACAGGAAACTGGTAGCTCGTATCTTCTCCAACCATCTGCGTGTGAATGAGAATGACATCCAAAGTGAGATCGTCGCTTGCCAAAGTGTGTTCATGAACCAGGTGGAAGTAGGAGACGACATCGCTTGCAACGAGGCGCTTCGTGAGAACGTGTTCATGATGATAATCTGCGCAGAAATGCGGATTCCCCTCTTCCTTGTCGGTAAACCTGGAAGCTCAAAGTCTCTCGCCAAGACCATCGTCACAAGCGCTATGCAGGGAAAAAATTCCACAAATCCCCTCTTTAAGGAACTCAAACAGATTCACGTTTCTTCCTTCCAGTGCAGTGCAGTATCGGATGCCGTTGGTATCGAGGCTGTCTTCAACCAGTGCGCTCAAATACAAAGTCAACAGGATTTGGAAAAGTTTGTGGCCGTTGTGGTGTTGGATGAGATCGGCTTGGCAGAAGACTCCCCCAAAATGCCTCTTAAGGTCCTTCATCCTCTACTAGAAGTTGGTTCTACCAAACACACTGGGTTTGATGTGCCTGAATACAACAAGGTTGGATTTGTTGGCATCTCCAACTGGGCTCTTGATCCTGCTAAGATGAACAGGGGAATATTTGTAACAAGAGGCGAACCCACCAAACTGGATCTACAGAAAACAGCTCAGGCGTTTTTTAAATCGGACGAAGGAACTTACGGTGAAAATTCACACATTGTTAAGGGATTGACCGGCGCATATCAGGAAGTTTGCAAAATGCAGGCGGAGGAAAAAGAATTTTTCGGACTGCGCGACTACTACGGCCTTCTGAAAATGTTGTTCAAGTTAGCGTCCAATGAGGGGAAGGTTGAGTTTTCCAAATTGGCAATCTGCGTTCTCCGTAACTTTGGTGGTTACCACGAGGATGTCTTCAATGTATTCTGTACGGCTTTGGACCCATCTTTTCGAGAAACATACAGGCCAAACGTGAAAGTGATCGACCTCGTGCAAGAAAACCTTAACTCCGATTACGAAAGCCGCTTTCTACTCCTCTTAACGAAGCAGTACTCCGCTGTCAGCTTGCTCTCCAAAGTCATACAGCGCGACTTTCAGGTTATTTTCGGATCCAGCTTTCCCCGGGATCACGATTACACGGAGATCTGTCGCAACATCAACCGCATCAAAGTCTGCATGGAGTCGGGAAAAACCGTCGTCCTTCTCAACCTCCGCGACTTGTACGAGTCCCTGTACGACGCTCTGAACCAGCAATACGTCACCTTTGCTGAGCAGCGCTACGTTGATCTTGGTCTGGGAGGGCACAGAGTAAAGTGCAGAATCGCCGATAACTTCAGGTTGATCGTCATCGAAGAAAAAGAGGTTGTTTACAATGAATTTCCCATCCCCCTCATCAACCGCTTGGAAAAACACGTTTTCGAGATCGGTAGCGTCCTCACTGAAGAACAGCAGAGTGCCACTGAGCGTCTGGACACCTGGGCGAAGTCATTTGCTAATGTGCAGATAAACTTCCACCGCTTTGATGTGAGCGACGCGTTTGTAGGATTTCAGGAGGACACGGCCGCATCCGTTGTTCTTACCGTCTCGGGTAGATCGGACGAGAACGTTCTGGAAGATGCAAAGTTTGTTCTCCTGCAGACAGCCTCGCTGGATTCCGTTGTCCGTTTGTCGAAGTCCAAGCTGGAGGATGTCGATCAGGTCCAGCAAATATACACAGGAAATCAATCCCACGAAACTCTGCAGAAAATGTTGGCCGCTGAACTTGTTTACGACACCGAGAGAACCAGTTGCGTGAAGGTATTTGAAGTCGTATCGTTTTCAATGTGTCTCAACGAGCAAGATCGTCTGCGTCTCGAGACCGAACTCGAGCTACAAAAGCACCGCATCATGCTGGTCACACTCCAGCAGCTGCAGACGGAAGAAGAGTACATCGGAACGCTGGATGAGTTTTTTACCTTCGCAGGATCGGAAGAGCGTGGGGATCAAGAGCCGGTCATCCTCCTTATTCAGTGTCCCCAAGCGCAACAACACGCAAACTTGATCGCGTGTGCAAAGTACACAGCCATGAACAAGGTTAAAGATTTCGCATTCCACAGATGCCGAGCGCAGGTCATCGTCGCCTTCCTGTTCTCCCTGGAACGCAGCACCGCCGCCAAATCACTCTCGTTTACCACTTACCACAGTGATGAGTGTTTGTCAGTGTACGTTGACGAACTTCGCCCCGGTAGAAACCGTATAGCGCAAGTTGGGGTGCTTTGGAATCTGAGCATCTCCGAAACACTGGAGACAAGTCTGCGCGCATGCCGCGACAACAACCCAGACCTTCCAGTGGATATCCTACATCTCATCAAGATTGCCATCCCCGATGCCATGGCTTGCCTCACAAACCAACACGAGAAAGATCTCAGTCGCAACCGCGTAAAAATCCTCAACCAGCTTTGTTTCGACTGGGAGCTCAGCAGGCAATTTGTTGACGCTCTGATGGCGATAGTCGTAGGTTTGATGAAAGACCGTGAGAGGGGAAGTGCGAGCTCGTGGATTGTAAAAGAAGCATGTTCCCGTACCTCTCTACAGGAAGGCGGTTCGTTCCGCAACACCCTGTGGCTTCGTTTGAAACAGCTCGTCAGCGTGGCTCTAGCGAGGATCGTCAGCATGGCAGACTGCGACAAAAACATCGACGTCCTCTGTCACGTGACACCGCAAAACGCACACGTGGTCGATCTCTGGTTCGCCATTTTCTCTTCCTACTTGTGTCGACCGCAGTGGTCCAACTCTCTCACAGGAAACTACTTCGTCGTCAGCTCGCAGAAAGGATACACTTGCCAGTTTCCCTTTAGCAGAGCGGTGGCGGAGGAGCTCAGAATAACTTGGACGGTCGTCCACCAGCTGAAGGGTGACAATCCCCAAACCGCGTTTCTCAATAAAATCAAGTCGTCACCTTTGAAACAACTTCTGGCGAACGCTACTGAAACTAAAGGGAAGGACGTCATCGATAGATTTACGCACGATCTCATCCACCTACTGTACAAAGCTGGGTCGGACGATCCGGACAGGGAGAGAAATGTTGTCGGGGAAACAATTGGAATTCTGTTCGCGAAGCAGAGAGAGGTCGAACAAGAACACTACGAGATCCCACTTCTTGAACTATTTACGCTCGTGATGAAGTTGCGCAAGGATTTGGAACTGTTCGCGGAGGTAGTCGCCTCCTACAGCGGATCCCTGCAGTTTTCTAACAGCTGGCTTGAAGATCAAAAGCGCAAACGGGTTTTCTCCTTGCATGTGAGTGCGTTTCGTTCCATAGTGCAACATCTGCGCGACGGAGCTAACGAAATTGACAAGGTGGAAAACTGTAACAGATGGAAAGAACTTGTCTGCAGGCTCAAAAAAGTTGCAGAGTCCGTTTTGAACGACGCCGACGTCGAGCTTGCAACGACTTGGAATCTGATACGTTTTGTGGAACTCTTCTTGGACCAACTGGTGCCTGTGAACACAACCCATGCCAGTGAGTACCTAAAAACGTTGGCCCCCCTCGCTAGAAGACTTTGGAAAGGCGCAAGCAAAATCAACAGCCTCGCGGATGTTAAATTTCTCAACATTATCACAAAATCCCTGAAGGGCTGCACCAAGGATGTCCACCTCAAAATACTTTGCTCCTGGCGCGAAACTAAATGCAGATCGTGCCGAACCGAGAAAGCCAACGAACCAGTCCGTCTCCCATGCGGCCACATCATCTGCTACAGATGCGTGACGTTGGACGAGGAAGGCAGAAACTGTCCGGCGTGCAGAAGGGTAATCCCCGATGTACAAGCTCTCGCTCCAGTTGAGCTCACGAAACAGGACAAAAAGGAACTCGAGACTTTTAAGAGTTCGTGTACCGGCTTTTTCCTCGAGTATCTTTCCACGTTCTGTTTCCCGGACCCGGATTCTGCTTCTCAGCATAAAAATCTGCCTCCGCCCGACGATAAAATACTCCTGGCTTTGGAGAAGCTCGTGATTTGTGACAAGCGGACGCAAAAGATATCTCCCCATCTGAGCAGCTATGACACAAATCCTACAGCAAGATCCTACATCCTTCAACTCCTGATGCGTTGCGACAAACACGCGGTGAAAGAACAGCTTAACGAGCATTTTGATAACATGGCTGAGGTGATGGATGATCGCGGGGTTCTGATGGATATTTACCTCCAGTGTTCCGAAGACATGTTGGTCAACCGCTCACAAATCGCCCAGGTCGGCGACCAACTCAACACAGAGTTCGCACACGACTTACTGCACACTGTAAGAAGAATGATTAAAAGCCAGTTGAACACTCAGGTTGAACAGCTGGACGCTTGCTCTATGCTCCTTTACGTATCGCGCGTAGCTGCCGAGGGGATTCACATGTTGCTTGCTGAGCAGATCAAAAACCTTAAGTATAAACGCGACTTACAGATGTTAGTCGACGAGGTCTGTACGTTTACACGCGACCGACATGTCATGAAACAGTTCATGGTGAAATACATGTGTCGCCGTTACGGGATCGACTCCTTCGACCTTCTACTCAACGACAAGATGTACAAACTCAATCTACTCCCTCAGAACCTTGTTCCGCATGAGGACGACGATAATCCCAACCTTTACCTGCAGTTTGACAACTTTGTTTTGTCGGGGCCCACATACGTTCGTGTGAAGGACCTTCTTTTTGACGTAGTCGACAACACCAGTTTCCCGGGCTTGAAACAGCAGTTGATCACTGAAATACAACAAGGACCCGACAGCGTCTTTCAGATTATGCTCGCGTTGTCCACTTGGGCGGCAAGAGGGATGGCTACCGCCGAGTTAAGGAACGAAGTCTATGGGTTCGTGTGCAATAACATCCACATGCACTTGGTCGGTGGCAACACCCAGCAGTTGTACAACAGCGTACGCAACCGAGAACTCGACCTCTTCCGGGTTCAAGGCGTCACAGAACAGATGCAATACAAGCTCACGGACTTTATAACCCTTGCTTTCCTTACATTGAATACCAGCACTGACAGGTTGGTTGCTCAGCTTCAAAGCGTTCTTACCGACCCTAGTTTCTATGGCCGCAAATTTCTCCCGACTATGCCTGCTTCCAACTTCTTCCTTGTAAAAAACGTCATGCAGCAAGACCGTACCTACAACAACCAGCCACCGAAAGCTTACCTCTGTCCAAACGGACACGTCTACTTTATCGGCGAGTGCACCAACCCCAACCAAGCAGGCAGGTGCCCTGACTGTGGAATGAACATCGGAGGCCAACGTCACGGTTTGCTTCACCATGGCAACACCGCTGGCGAACTGACCGAGGAGTCACAAGCAGGATATTTGCTTAAAGCGCCAGAACAGCGTGGTGAGGTGGCGCCAGACCGTGCTATGACCAAGCTTTCAGTCTGCGCCATCCGAGCTTGTCTTCACGCCGCCTTGCTGCTTGCAATCAGGAAGGATGAAGTATCCGTTGCAAGGTAAAGAACAAATTTGCTTTCCACGAAATGAGTTTTTATGGTTCTGGTTTTGGGTCATTATTTAGGGATTGCTGTGCGCCGTCCCCGCGGTTTTTGTTGGGTATTATTAAAACGTTTCCCATAATAAAGAAATTTTCTTGCTGGAATAACACGTGCTTTTAATACTCTCTAAATTATTAGGCTGTTTTGCGTCAGGTTTATGCGCTCAAAATTTGCCTAAACAGTAAGATCCGGAACCCCGAGACATAGTTTCATGTTACCCATATTTCTTTTTTGAAAATGTTAACAAGAATTCACAATATACTTGCAGAGTTGTGAAAGTCCAAGGTGGCCACGCCCAGCTTGTCCAGTTTCTCATGGGTCATCTGGTGAAAGATATGAAACAACTGGCCGGGTGTATTGGAAAGAGTTTGGACGATGCGATCGTAATCATGCACCGAATACTCCATGACATGAGAAAAAGCAACGTAAGATCCAAGGCTTTTACCTTTCAAGGAATTAAATTATTCATGCATAAAATTACTAAAATTTGTTTGTAGAAAATTTAAAATTAAAGTGTTTACCTAGAAATTTTCTGGCGCTTTTTTCTCAAAAATGGTAAAACTATTTGCGTAACCCATAAGCATTTGTAGGCACAGATGAACGACGGTCAATGCACTTTTGACACGATGGCAAACAGAGAGAAATGGGAGGAGGCATTCCAGAGAAGGTTCCTCTCTCTCGTGTTCAGAGACACGGATGCGGTACTCAACGAATCTCGACAAGTCATTCTTGACGCTGGGAAATTCGCGGAGAAACCGTTACACCGGTTTGTGTAATTCATAACTTGCACTAAAACGATAAACAATCCTATTTTCCGTGACCTTCTCGTTGTGTGCATTTAAAACGAGACTAAATGACAAAAAAGCTGCGAATGGTGACTTAGGGATCATCATGACCTTGTCTGTGTTGTGGCACAAAACAGAAGCTTTGCAACCGGATTAGCAACAGCATTTTTTTGCAGGGAACACTGTAGGAATATTTCGCTCTGCGGTCGTAAATTGTTCTACAACTGGTACTCTTTGAATATTTATATCCGATCTTTGTGTACTATTGAAATACAAAAAAATCTTTAAACGTTTTGCTTCAGGTTGGTTTACGAGATCAACCAGCCCCAGCAACCGGAAGGCGAAATCGTAGAGTGGAAAAATCCAGCTTTGTGGAAGTATAGAAATCATATTGACTTGCAGCATCTTAAACTGAGATTGGAGGCAGTTGACGAAAACGCACGAGGTGGGTTGGCGAATGTTTGATGGCAAATAAAAAGTTTCAAGTTTGCGAATGCGAATTGAAATGCGAAATGCGAATTTGCGAATGAATAAGATTGACGTTTTCGGAGATAACTTTGTTATTTTTAAACCTATTTTTGAAAATATTTTGTTTTTCGAAACTCTTTGAATATTTTTTGACAGTCAAAGCACATGTTGTTTTGTTGAAACGGTTTCTAAGCCTAATTTTGAAACGTTTTGTCGCTCGAAGAACACTTTGTCTCAATAAAACCTTTCTGAAATGTTACTTACTGTTTTGTAGGAGATGGGGCAGTTCTGAAAGTCATGTTAAACATGGAAGACTTGAGTCTTATCCAGCACATCGCCACGATCTTGGAAGTCCAAGCTGGATTTATTGCAAAGTAAATTATGTTTGTTACGTTACGATTATGTCAAGGCAAATGAACCAGAATATATAAGTTTGGTCGCGCTATTTTTTTAACAGTTTTTTTTATCGCTTCTAGGTACAGAAATAAAGTGGACATTAATGAAGCGGACAAAATCACTTTGGAGGATTTCCTCGGCGAATCCGATCAATTTTTCATTGACGAACTCAGATCCTACATCGAAATATGGAACAAGGTACAACTGATTGTTGAAAGTGGCTTTACATGTGGTACTGCCTGCAACAAACTAAAGTTAAGTCATAAATCAAATCATATTGAAAAGCAAGAAAAGGACATGTCAAGCACTATTTAGTGCCGGATTTAAAATAAATAAACACAACAGAAGAATTGAAAAAGCAAATCTCGGGATATTTTGAAACTGATTTCTTTCAGGTGAGGATGCGTCTGATCAAAGCCGATCGATACAACACAGAGCGTAAATACTTCTACCGCGAGATGGCGATGGAGAGCCCGATATCGATGTGTCTTCCGAGCGACCAGCGAAGAGGTTGTTGTGCCCTTGTACTTGTCGAATACCTGGTCGAACTGCAGAACGAGCTTCTCTATAAATGCCGTGAACTGGTTGTTCCAACTCCAGAGTAAGTTAAATTACATCAAGTCATTTGAGACCGTTACAGTGCAATAAGATGTTTTATTATGTAAGGTTTCCAAACCTACCTTAGTGCAGGGACACTATTTCCAATGCAAGTGTTTCAAAAATAAAAATGAAGCATTTCATCTATAATTAATTCAGTGTTTTTTTTCAACTTCCAACGTATTTTGCGAATTAAAAATCCGATATAATCCTTAATTGAACACGACACAATACTGTTTCAATTTAATCGCGCGCCCGCTTTCAGGTTTCAGCAAGTCGACGCCGATGACGTTTCCCGCAAACACCTCGTTTGCATCGACCAGCGACGTGATCTCCTCCCTCTGATTCTCGCAAACTCACAGTACGAGGCAACAGTGGTGGGAGGCAGACCTCAACATACAATCACATACAATCTACCCTTGCTGCAAAGAAAGGTGGATTATGTTAATGGATTATATCTTGTCATGTCTGTTCTGCAGATATTAAACTTATTAGGTTGTTTAACATGTAGAATCTACAATCTTGTTGGAATTATAGAAAACCGTGTTTATCAAATCTGTCATATTTTTCAGGTTGTTGAAAATTTCGTTTTGAGGAAGTGCATTATCAAAAAGGAGGTGGGTTTAGCTTGAGTATAACACCTTCGGTGGAATTAGATCGAGCACATAATAAACTTGTACTAATAGCTTAGGGTATTACATGCATTAGATGACATTTTTTTTTCATTAAAAAAATTTATCTTGTAACGCAAATGAAAGTTTATATTAACGGAATATTCTGCTAACTTTAGGGTCAACAAAGATTCAGTAACAGATTGTTGTCAGTTTGTGAGTCTTTTTTACATTCACATTCTTATATTTATGTTGGTTTCATGCCGCGTTGTTCGTGTGTTTTGGTGATAATGATGATGTCTACAAGCGTAGGTGAAATAGATTTTTCGAGGAGAAACCTTGTCAAACAGATGGCCCAGTATTCTATGCAGTAGTTGTACCTCGAAACGCCTTTTTATTTTTGCAGACGATTCCACGGATGTCATACCCTCAGGACGTCGGTCTCCGCAAAGATTGTGAAATTGTCCAGGAAAGATTTAACCAGGTTCGTAAACAGTTTCTTATCAAGTTTCACCACGTTTAACCAAGTGTTTTTTGATGCAAAATTATTGTTGACTCCTTGAAAATGAATTTTGCATTAAACCAAATCCGTGTCCAGTTGTTACAGATTTTTTGTTCAACTGGATCGGAATCAAGATTTTTTCGGCATTTTTTTTTATCTTTTGTCCCATCTCACTTTATAACATGTTGCGGCCACGTTTGTTCTTAGGTTCCACTGCCAGTTCGACTTACTCAGGCCGTGGATGGGGCAGCACATAACGCACGAAAGGCGGATATTTGTGAAGCTGTGAGATACGTCACTCTCATTATACAGTTCCTCGCTAAGGTGAATTTCTTCATAACATGATTTTGAATTTTAATAATTATCAAATACAGCGTCTGATCCAGCTTGGCTACGTTATAGCTGCACAATAGCATAAAGCACCTCTTGCAATTCAGACTCTTGTGTTCAAGTTAAAGGCAGATGGTTTAAGTATACCTTTGATGTAAGCCAAGCTCGAGCTAAACATGATCCTGGAACAAAAGAGCGAATATAATTTTGCAGCTTGGGGGCAGTGAAGAGCAGACAGTGTGTGAATATGCGGAGAAGGAGTTGACTCTTCAACCTGACGAAACTGGGCTGATTCCACGATCGGCAAAGATTATTCACTGTCTATCGCTGTACGAGCGTCTGTCGTGGCACAGAGCCCTGCTTTCAATCAAAATTGGACAAGATCCGTTCGAGTTGGTCCGATCTTCACCCGATGGTAAGAGTTGTGGCGTTGTTAAATGCATTGAGTGGGAAAATTTAGGTGGAAAATTAACTTTTACATCAGATATGCCGGAAGAATTGGAGGAAAAAGTAAGTCAAGTCGTCCAGCAACTAAACATTGAAAAACTTCAGTTTGAGTTGAACTCTCTAATGATGGTTGGGCCAGAACTGCAGGAAGATTGGAGGTTTGCTGTTCTTGTCTTTATCACCTTCTTGTTTATTGTTTTCTAGCATTTATCATTTGGCGTTTTGCAGTAGTTAAGTAAAGCAAATATTGTATTTTGGCCTTTCTTGTTGTTGTACATGTAACGAAATTAGTAAGTGCTTGATCCAATGTTGAAGGAGCCAGAACGTTCCGGAACACCGTTGTGGCAAAAAAATAATTCCTGCCGGGACGCCGTTTTCATAAAAATACGGCTGCTGTTGTTTCCCAAATAGTTAGAAAAAACGTTTTTCAAGTTTGCTTACTTGTTTAGGAAACCGCACCGAAGGATACGAAAACACAATTGTAAACTTTTTGCGTGTAAATTTACTCGTTTTATTTTACTTTCACCTCTAGCCTGATCCAAAATGGTAAACTTCGTGTAAGAAATAAGTCAAAATAAGCAAATATCCATTACAATGTTTTGCACTAAAGCATCGCCGATGCCTTGTACGAATATGTGGACGGAAGGAATGAGAACACGGACAACAACTGGTGCTACGAAATTCCACAAGAAGTTCTTGTCAAGCATTCCCGCCAGTTGTTTGAAATTTCCATGAGGTTCATGGCTTAGATTGTAATGTTGTCATTCCAATGCTTTGTATATATATGATTTTTATCTTAACGTAGCGTGTTCATTTCTTTTCCTTCCCATTTATAAAATGTTGAAGTCTAAACTGTGATTCTTTCATGGTTCAAAATCATGATTCGAAATTCTTCAAATAATTTTGTAAAGTTCATATTTGGTGCACTAATCTTTCTTTCATGGTTTAAAATCTGAAGTGATTCCGCCATGCCAGCCCGCTGTAATATTTGTAAAATACACGAATGTAATCTTAGAGTTTCTCGTACGTATTTCGGGACAAGTACGATATCCCAAAAAATTGGAAGGCTATCTTCATGATCACCGAACGACAAAAAACCAGACCATACACAATTTGCTATCAAAAAAGTCAGTATTGGCAAATAGGTGCAGTTTTATTAGATGTTTCAAAGAAAGTCCCGTACATATTTACAAATATACAGCGGTGACATCAAAGAAGGGCAGTAGGGAAACGAATTGCAACGAACAATAAATGGCGGATGCGCGTAGAGAAAGAAAAAATACAATACATTTATTTTCTGCGCCGAAGACGTCTTGTCCCGGGTGCTGGTGCAGCAATCACTCCCACGCCTCTTCCTGCTGCACCAATCGCGTCGTTTTCGTTGGGAGTGCTTTCCAATGGCAAGGAAATATCATCGGCGTGCAGTTTGCGAACTCGTCGAACCGATTGTCGATTCTGTGCATGAAATAACGACACCATTACGTTTAGATAATACAAAATAACTGGCTAGTTCCAAAATGGGAATAAATTTGTGGTTTTACCTGATCGTGTGTAGAGAATGTTGATGGTGCGGGACTACTAATAACACTTGGCGATCTGCTAGGAGAAATCGCCGCCTCCATTCTCTTAAGTGCTAAAATGATAAATAAGACATTAGGTACAACATACCATTCAACTTCATCTTGATGGTTTTGCCATCATAAATCTAGCCTGCTTTATTAATTTTTGGCTTTTTTATTGGCTTGTGGGAAACAATGTGACGTAAAACTGAGGGCCCAAGAACAAAAAACGGCCTAAAATATTTGAAAAACCCCAAAATGTTTATCTGATATTCCTGCAAGTAGCTCGAATATCCTGAGAGTTTTGTGTTCATTCTTACCCTGGCCCACTGGCGAGTTCCTGAGCATATCTCCCATCTTACTAATATTCTTCAACTTGTTCAGTGACGTCGTATCTCCTTCATCACTATTCTCAGCAGCATTTTTCCCCTTTCTTCTGCGAGATTGACGACCGACTTCATTCTCGTCCGCAATACTCTCCGTGTCCTTGTGAAAGTGAAATTGGTGGATTTTTAACTGGTGTCTGTTGATATTTTTACATGAGAAAACACTATAACAATACTCATTTTTTTGTAAATTAATTAAATAGCAATTATCAAATAAAACCAACACCGTTTACGTAGGTTTGATCTGAATACTAAAACTAAAGCCAAATTTACTGACGAGTTTCATGTTTGATTCAGGCTTAAATAATTTTGATGGGATTTGTTGATGCAACAACACTGTTAGCAGCCGTAAGTCGGAGATAAATAAGCAAACGGGTTCAAGTGTAAAAAAGTTAACTTTCTTCGATGATCAAATGTGGCATTAAGTTAGGACAGTAGCAGCCATGCCTATATACAGTATAAATATAATAACCTTGCAGTTTAAAGTTTGATACATTACTGCATTTTTAACAAACATGCTATACACCAAAAGATGAGAATGGTAAGGTAGTATCGTATCACAATAATCGTATCGAGATCGTATGGTTGGCATCGCAGCCAAGTTGGATCCACGCCATTTTTCGTCGTATTTGGAGTCTCGTTAAAACTAGCGCAATATTTTGTAATAAAAGGCGAAACGTCAGAAATACAATCTTTTTTAAACAAAAGGTGTATATTTGTTGTTCTCCACCAGAAGAGCGTCAGATTCATAATTCAATAAAATATTCAGTTGCGGTGATTGAGAAGATAAGCAAATTGCACAAGCCATGCAAGCTTAACACAAATTAGCCCCATGCGTTGTTAATTGCGCTACCACATGCACTACGTCATCATACATTGTTGTCAAACAATCGATCCATTGTCTTGAAGCGTTTACTCAAGTGTGACCGGAGCTGTGCAGGACTCCGTGCCAAAATATCCTTGTGAAGAAACTCAAATTCAAAAATAAACAAAACAAGCAAAAATAAACAAAAACATGCAAAACAGAAATATAAAAATGTTGGCAACACAAAAAATCCATCAACCAAATAAGAGGTTTCCAGTTGGAAATTAATTGTACAATGGTAAAGTGTTAACCTAATTCCATTTTTTAAGGTACTTTCCCTTATGTGGCAGACCTTCGCTTGTACTTAGTTATTTTGTGTTGTTTGTACACTTTGCAGAAAGTGATGATGCCCTTTTTAGGGCGAAATATATTTTTCTGATAAAAATAAAACATCTTTTAAAGAGCTGTCTGAAAGATTGACTAAAAAAAGTTTTTCCCAGCAATTCCATTAACCTGTTGTAGCTAACATCAATATAATTATTGAAACTGTGGTGATGATAAAAAACAACTTATTTACCAGTTTGTTTGGCTCTTCCTTGCTTGCCTTAGTTCTTTTGCGCCCCCTTGCGGGCTTCTTCAACATCGGTGTGACGTCCATTTCAATCTCAGGTTGGGGAAATCCCCTGCTCTGACGAGCATCTGGAAAATGCGTGGGTTGAGCGCAATTCCAAAATACATGGATGCACCAAACACAATCTCTTGAAGATTAATATCAAGCGTCTTTTAAGGATATTAAACTTGGCGAGCGACGCCCTATCCCGGTTTTCAGCGAACGCAAATAATCACCGTCTGAGAAGTCTGTAGGGACGGGAGTGCTTGGACGGTTGGCAACCTTCTTCCTGCGACTGGACGTTTTCTTTACAGCGGCCGTACGACTGTTTGTTCTACGCGTGGATCGCGTCTTTCTCTTTGCAGGCACATCGTCCTCCTCTGTTAAAGTGTTTTGGGCGTTGTTAGTATTGAATATTTTGTTTTTGTACAAACCATATTCTCAGTTTATTGCGTTTGAATCTCGCCAAATGTTATGAACAAACCAACTAGGCGGCAAGGTCGAAAAATATGTCGAAAAGAGGTTTAAGTTGCAATTCGATGGAACAAAATAATAAATAAGCGCAAAAAGAAAACATGGATATTCTAAAAAATACATTTCCACCGATAGCTCACCATGCTCCGAAGAATTCTCCGTTTCTTCCACAGCCTCCTGTTTAACATTTTTCACCTTTTTGAGAGGAGTTTCTTCAATATTCGTACTCATATCTTGAACAGTCACATTTTCCATAAATCTAGTTATTGGAGACTCCACAACTGTTTCCTGAAAATCACGACAAACTTACAATGCTTACGACGCTATGTTATAAAATTGTCAAAAGTTTGGGACACGGACATTAACAATTAGTTCCGCCTAAAGATTCGATGAATGGAAACATGACAACACCGCAGCGAGTCATGAAACCCCAAAGTGTGTTTTCCAGGTACAAATTTGCGGTTTCGTAAGCGAATTAATTTTTTTCTAAATTTCTTCATTACTTGATGAAAACGCGAGGGAAACACTTCTTCATCTGTGGTTTCATGATAGACAAGTGAACTTTGTGTCGCAAAACAAAAAACAATCTAACATTCTCCACCTTTTTGAGCGGAGTTCCTTCAATATTCGTACTCATATCTTGCACAGTTACATCTTCCATAAATCTACTTATTGGAGACTTCACGATTGTTTCCTGAAAATCATAACAAACTTTCAATGCTTAGGAGCATAAATTATTCAACTGTCAAAAATTTTGGTATACGGACATTAACAAATTGTTTAGTCATCACAATACCGCAGCAACAAGATATGGAACCCAGAGCGTGTTTTCGTACAAATTTGCGGTTTTGTAAGTGACTTAAATTTTGTCAATTAAAACGCGAGGTAAACACTGTTTCATTGCAGACAAGTAAACTTGGTTTCACAAAATCAAAAACAAACATTCGGCTACATTTGATCGACACAAAATAAAACACGTGGTACAACCTTAGGAGAAACGGGTTCCTGTTTGACGGAAACTGGCATTGCTGAAGCGGAAACACTCTTGCGCTGTAAATAACCACATGTAAATACGTAACATTCTATCAATTATTAAACTATTGTTAGTACATTGCTCAACAGACAACAGGAACAAATAAAATTCTGCAACCAAATAAAGCAGTGCTTTACACATACGTAAAACCGCAACCATTCGACGAAACGCAGTAGAAATTTTACAAAAAAAACAGCGTGCACTGTCTGAAGCTCACTTATTATTGTGGCTCATTTGCTTCTATAAAAACCAGATTAACCAAAAACAACCAGCATATCTACCAGAAATTTCGAAAGAAGTTAACAAAAAACAATAAGCAACATCTACCAGGAATTTCGATCTTGAAGCCAGTTTTAAGAACCAACAAAAGCAATAATGTTGTTGCTTACCAGCGCATCGGGAGCAGTTTTGTTCTGTTTTTTCTTCTTTTCGTGTTGAAGTTCGGCTTGAAGTCGCGAATTCTCGCTTTTGAGTTGAACGTTCGCCAATATTTGGTCGTCAAATTTTTTCTACGAAGACCCATGGAGTTAACATTAACGCCGAAGTTATTTGCACGCAAAATGTACAAAACATTTATTTTAGATATTATACCTTGAGCATTTCGTTGCAAGCATTCTGGCTGTTTATTTTCGCGTCCAGAGCGGAAGCAATTTTGTCCCGACTTTCCCGGAATCTGCTCAGCTCCTCTTCCTTAGACTTAATCGCCTGTTGGTTATAAAAAATGTTCAAGTCGTGGAACCATTATGTTCACCAGCCTTGTAGCCACAGCACGAAATATGGTAAATTTCAAATGTGAAAAAATATTTTTGTTATATTTTATGATAAATGTACTGCGCTTGCACTTAAAATAACCAATCAGAAAGCTCTTTACTGCTTGTTAACCAAAGAGATGCTGATTGGCAATTTTTAGGTGCAAGCGCTGTAAACTTACCACAAAATGTAATAAAATATGTTTTCACATATTGAAATCATTAGTTTTTGGCTTTTAATACGTAACTTTACAAGTGTTTTTTTCTCTCAAATCCGACTCTGACAACAACAACATCAACAAGAACACGAATCCTTGAATTTTAATAAAAGTGTAAACCGGAGAAACTTTGTGATTCCAAAAACACCACTCACCTCCTGCAGGCGACTTTCCAATTCAACAATCTTGTCCTGTTGAGTAGTTTTTGCCTCCTTGTACTCATTAAGAAGCTCACGCTGTTCATTCTAAAATTTACTAAAGTTACAAAAACACAAAGCTGTTAAAAAATACGCTTTAAAAAACGATAAAAGCTGTTTTTGAGTAAATTCTTAACGCTTCCATTCGGGACTTAGTTTCAAACCGCTCAATTCACCTGTACTTCGTTCATCTCCTTCAGCTTGTGTTTCAGTGTTTTCATATCGGAGGCATCTGTGGCAACTTGATTGTCGCGACTTTCCTTTAAGACATATTTTACGAGTTCAGAAAGTGGCCGGAGTTCGCATGCTTTCAGTAATTAAAAGTTTTTTCATACTTGCACGTCGTGCAGTTTCGCTTTGGTCTCCTCAAACTCCTTATCTAACTTTCTGCTTTCCTTCAGGAGTTCCCTCTTCTCAGTCGTGAGATTTTCAACTTCCTGCAACGGATGAGAGAAACATTAGGAAATATTTTTAATCAAAAAATCCCAAACGGAAGCAAATGAGTCAAACTAATCCTTGAGTTGAAGACACTACACACTGTTACGATCCATCAGGTCTTATCAGTGCAGTTGGTGACGGAGATGGACCTGGTGGGTCGGAACAGTGTGTAGCGTCTACAACTCTAAATTCAAACGAAAATAAAACTTCAAATATATTTCATCCCTTACTCGCTTCAGCCGATTTTCAAGTTCCTTCGCTTTATCTTTTGTGTTTCGTTCTCTGTCTTCGAACTTTTGTAACTGTTCATCGTGTTCGCTCTACAAAAATTTAAGGTGTTGTTGCGCAACATACGAATAAAGGTTTCAAAGCTCTTTAATAACTGCGTAAATGTCTGAAAAATTAAACTTTTCATTGAATAACATATCAGAAATTGTGTCATACGGATAGATCTGCACGGTTTAAATCAACCAATTTGTAGCGCACGTACCCGCAAATCCTTCATGGTTTGATTGGCTTGCCAAATTTCCTCTTTTAGTTCTTCAGTCATTTTAAGCAGATCATTCTTTTCGATCTTCAGGTCGTCCACATCCTGCAATGAACGTTAGGGATCGTTTAAATTTCAAACATAGCCGAAATCAAACTGTTTAAAACAAAACATAGATTTTTGAAAGTTTCATGACGACGAAGTCCGGCTCTGATACTGACTTTATTGCGACGACTTTCTAATTCGGTCAACTTGTCTTTCTGGATCTGTTTCTCTTCTTCGTGTTTTTCAGCCAGTTCGTCCTAAAACACAAGTATTGCCAAGATAAAACACTGATAAATTGAAACTGAAAAGCATTCAATTTTTACAAATTTACCTACAAAAAAATAATAGTTTGTCGTTTCGAGTTCAAGGTGGTGGGAATAAAAACTATTGGCAAGATTACATCCGCCATATATTCGTGTGTGATAGCCAATAAGCACACAAGAAATCAACATTTACGAAACAGTACAAAGTAAGTCCACATTTAAATACTCAAAATCGAACCTTCTCTTTGTTCAATCTTTCGATTTTTTGTCGCAGGGTTTGCAGCTCGGATGCCTCAGCTACTGTCATCGTCGGCTGATTTTCCTGAAGACAAAAATAACAAAAAATGTAATGACGTCATCGTGTTGGTCGTATGCATTGATTTAATTTTTATATTCCACCTCGATTTCCTTAAGTTTGGTCTTTGTTTCAGTTAGCTCTTTGCTTAAAGTAGTTGTCTTCTGTAATAGGTCGTCCCTTTCGCTGGTAAGAATGTGTACATCCTATGAGTACAAAAATAAAGCTTTTGTTTAGGCATTTTTCAGCATTTGTTTTAATCAAAATACATCAAGAGTTGAAAAAGATGTGTCTAAAATTCGGCAGCAAACAAAAAAGACAAAAGACAACAACGGTGTTTTACCACACTACAACGTCCTAGAACATTACACTAAAACCGCAAACATGCGAGCAACAACATACTCTTTCTAATTCCACGTTTAAGGAGGTCCTCTTCTGTTCCTTGAGGGACACGTTCGCTCTCTCTTGGATGGCCTCGTTGAGTTTCTCCTGCAAGCGATCGACTTCCGAGATGAGTTGCTTCTCGAGTCGGTTCGCTGCATCCAAATCCTTCCTCACTTTCATCACTTCTTCCCTCTCGGATGCGAGTTTTGCCTCCACTTTAAGGGTTTCTCTCTGCACAGTAGAAAGTGCGTGAAACTTTGCCGGTCATTTTATTAATGGAAATATGCTGTGAGATCCTGATTAAGGCTGCTGCATGGTGGCCGAAACGTTGACATAAGAAAATTATTGACAGAAGAGCCATATTGCAGCAAAAAAACATGCCAGGCAGCATCAGTAGTAATTTATGCTGTTTGGGGCATGGTATGGTTACACTTGGTAAATGAAGAAGTTTATAACAGTGTTGAAACAGATCCGATATTTTCGTTCAGGAATTATGCAAACAGACATTTTGGCCAACAACTGGCGTTACATTGTACCCCAGGCTATAAGAGAACAGCTCAACTTTGCCATTAGATAGCCTTAACATGTATTGAGTTAAAAGAGAAGCGCTTTTTTACTCAATTATTGAGGAAGTGTCTTGGTAAAAATCCAGGCCCCAAAGCAACTCAATAAATAAGTTTCGATGCTGAAGGAACGAATACGTATTTAAAGAATTTAATTTTACAAGTCAGTGCTTCGATGACAATATGGGTAAAAATTAAATAATAAAATAAACAACCAAACCAGAGTATTCTCTAACCTGATTTTCCTTTTCGGTGGATTTCAAGATCTTTGCCTGCTCCCTTTCCACTTTCGCCAACTTTCCTTCAAGCTCCTCCTCCTTCTTCTGACCTATTTTCCTCTCCTCCTCCAGCTTTATCTCCAGCTCCGCAAGCTCCTTGCTCTTCATCTCTGCGCAGGAGATTGCCTCCTCAAGAGTGGAAGTGAGAGCAAGGTTTTTCGCTGACAACTTCACAAAAAAAACATCTGTATGCTAGGAACGTCAGGTTTACTGGGATCTGGGATGACAAGGCAGCCACTTTTACCAGACAAGTTGGAGAAATTATAGACAAGTTGGAAAAAATTAAGGTCCCGGTGTGGTTTCAACACACAACGCATAATATTAAGCGTTAATCAATGAAAATTGATCAACCTTTTAAGGGAACCGAAGTTCAAAATAAAAACATTCTGGTTCCAGGTCTACGCTGTAAACTAGCTTTACAGCTGCTACACCTTTACATAAAATAAAGGCAACAAAAAAATTGAGTAAAAATAATCTTCTTTGATGAGTAAAATGGCTTTATCTTCTGTAAGACGCACTTGAGCTGTCAAATTATAAAGGTCAATACAAAACCACAAATCAAATAAATGCATTTCAAACAACTTTTCGCAATACTTACAATAAAAACTCACCGTTTCAACCTCGGTTTTCAGCTCCGACATTTCCACAACTACGATCTCTTTATTTTCCTCGGCAATCAGCTCCAGTTTCGACGCCTTTTCTTTCATTGCGGCATAATCTTTCAAAACTTTCTCCAGCTTATCTTTGGTGCCGGCTAATTCCACTTCCAGCGCTCCTGCTTGGAACAGAACGGTCGACTTGTTTTCCTCCGTCGTCTTCAGATCCTCCAGCAGCGATCCTTTCTCCGATGTGGCTCTTTTGAGATTTTCTGCTGATTGTTGAAGTTCCAGATCTTTGTTTTTGAGATGTTGTTTCGAGCTTTCCAGTTCTTCACGGAGTGCGGTGAGTTCTTCAGTCGCTTTGTCCAGTTTTTGAGTCAAGTTGGAGTGACTCTCGCGCAACTTTTCCATCTCCGAAATACGACTTTCCTTTTCCTGGAACAATTAAGTGTTTTGGTCAAATCTGAAACTAGAATTAACTTAGTGCGGTTTAACCGTCTTGTTTAAACTTATTTATTGTTTGGATGAAACAGACGCAAGTAACTATCCATTGTTCCAAATTGAAAAGAAAGTAAATTCAAGAAAATTTTTTTTTTTTGCTTTTCAGCAAAATGGTTTTTGCTGGTTTTTGGATATGAACAAATGTTCTGTTCCTTAGGGTCTTTACATGCGCCCAGGGAAAAGGTTCAGTAATACTAATAAGCGTAGAACTGTTGTTTGGAAGTAACCTCTTGAATGTTTTTATACTCGTCCTGCTGAGATTTCGCTTCGTTTTCAAGAAATTCACATTTATTTTTTAGTTCCGAAACTTCAGCTTCGAGGTTCGAGTTTAACTCCTCTAGTTCGTTGAACTTTTTCACATCCTGAAAAAATGTCAGATGAAAATTCATGGAAACTCGAGGAAAAAAAGTAATAATGCAAGAGTTGAACGACACTGGTACTATCACACTATAAAAAAGGGCAATGTATAACATAAAGAATTGGGACACAGAGTACCATTCAGTAAAGTGCAAGTCCATAGCAAAGCGATGCTTATACCAACAGTAAAATCATAAACGATATAGGTGAAGGTTGCCATCTTACCACTTTCGCTTCTTCAAACGGTTTCAGATCCGCGCAAGCCTTCTCATATTTCTAAAACAGACATCGAGGCATTAAAGGTGGGTGAAATGCGGCATTGCGGTGCAACTACACACTACTATCCAGAAAAGGACACTGATTACGCAGTTAATAATCAATATTTTGGATATTTTTATTCCAATTGAATTGCAGTGAAGGGGCATCAGGGCAAGGTTTTGGACGGTGTTTTGTCAGTGGTTTTCGTTCAACAACAATCTACACTTTGGCTCCTTACCTCTAGCAGCGTTTGTTTTTCTTGTTCGTGGTTCTCGATAATTGCTCTCATTTCCTCCATTTCTCTGAGTTGTTCCTGGATAATTTCTCGGCCTGCAGATAAAAAACATTCGCAAATATATACGCTAAATGCCCTGGATTTAACAGTTTCAACTACAAACCGTCCGAATTCTCCTGTTGCAAATTCTCAATCATGGACTGACGACTTCCACCAATAGAGGACTGTCGTGATTCGGCGACTTTGACACTTTCTGTAATTTTGGAAAAAAATAGTGTAAGGTTTTGTATACGTAAAGCAGGTTTTGGAACTTGAGGTTGCTTCTAATTAGTGTAAGCATGAAAGATTAAGACTTTTTTTATGTTTTTTCACAGTGTAATCGCTGATGAAGGGGCGGAAGAAGGGTAGCAGTCGAATTAAAAAACAAACGGCCAAGCAAAGACTTCCACTTTACGGTGACTAAACAATCACCGTCATCCGTTGGGCATCAAACAAGGTGCAACCATACGGAGAAAACAAGGTGGAAACACTATGGCCAAGCAAGGCTTAACCAATAGTGCCGTCAGGCCCCGTTGAGCCTTGCTTGGCTCCATATTGCTTATCATAGAATTAAATTTTATTTACTATTCCAACATAAAAGCATTCTTTTGACTTTAAAACCATTTATCCAATGCAAATCTTCACGAAGCAGGAGCTTAATTGGTAATCATTAATCACGTACATCCATGCATGACAAAAAAATCTTGGTCATACCTCGGTCTGTTTTTTCATATTTAGACTTCAAATCATTCAACTCGGTTTCGAGTTTGGAAATTTTGTCGCTAGATTCTGTTTTCAGTTGGTTCAGTTCTTCCTCCAATCTCTACATGATCAAAAAAGTAAGTGCCTTTTTTTCATGAATTTAGAGAACGCTTTATAATGTGAGTCAATAACTTCCGACAGGTTAATGGAGAAAATTAAGCAAATGTTATTGATTAGGATTGTACTAAAAATAACTTCCTACCGTCGTTTTAGCGACTTTCTAATGTTATATACATTTTGGCTGCTATACTTTCCATGTGTGTTTGGAAACTAAGCGGAGAATTCCGACTTACGTCAGCCTTCTTATCGAGTTCGTCGCACTCGTCATCGAGTTTTTCGGCGTCTGTTCTCGCTTCGTCTCTCTGCTTCACTAGTTTATCAATTCTCTTGTTTGCGTATTCCACGACGTCGTTGTAACGCTTCTCCCCGTAGTTCTCCACCGACTCAATGCGTTGATCCAATCTCTCTCTGTGGGACACAAATAAACCCAAAACTTGAAATACACTTTTCTTAGGTCCAAAAACTTTGGTTATCTCCTCGATTCGTTTCTGACGTTCCCGGGACATACGACCGTACATACGAGTGGAATTGACAGAACAGTTGTGTGTCAGGCATAGGACAACGGAGTTTTTTAATGCACGATTATCATGATTATCTAAAAACACGACATTCACCAACTTTTACCAACACATTTCCTAAAAAAATTACGTAAAAAAGTGGACCCCTGTAAAATCCGATCCGGCAATGACCGTGAAAATAAACGGTGCCAAATTTCAATTATTTTATTAAACAAATCTTGAGGTTGGGAGGCGTCGATGTTATTCAACTTATTCCAAAGGTACTTGTAACTTACTCCCATTTCTCGTCGATTTCTTCGAAATGTTTTGTCATTTCTTCAGTGAGCTCTCTTCTCACTTCAGCCTCGCGAGTGTAAACCCGTTCTTTTTCGTGTTTCAAAGCTTCTTGATACATGGACACGCATCGGAGTAGTTTTTCCTGAATAGTTATACACTTACACTTTATAGATTATAGTTTACATACACCATATATTTAAATGCTGTAAATTTGGATAGGTCTTAAGTAATTATTATACCTAGGTGAACTGGACACACATTTATAAGGGTATACTACAGTTAAAAGGTATATACAGTATTCGGAGGTGGTATAGAATGCCTGGAACAAGTCATATGGGGTTTAAATCAAAGTCTAACCTCTCTCTCCCTCCAGAAAGCGGTCACTTCATCATCCGACTCATCTCCACTCGCATCTTCTACCTCCTCCTGTGAATCTGCTCCCTCCTCTAAAAATGTGAATATTAACCACCAGAGAATGGATGATCGCTCGAAATAAATAGATCAAAACTAGTCGATGATATAACCCGAATATTTTTTGTATATATCTACCAAGGGGTATTGCGTTCTTTTCCACTGTAATTGCTGTTATTAAAACGTTTTTACGGTAACTCCGACTTGATAAAGGGTTACAAATTACAGTTCCCATAGCAGACTTGTTTTAAAAGAACATAGCAGACTTGTTTTAAAAGAACAAATTAGGCCTCTTGGTGCGAATTCGTGATGACGTCGTGTCAAACAAACCAACAGCACTATTTTAACAAAGATTAAAATGACTAAATATAACATTTTCAACGTTCACTTTTTTTCTAACCCCTAATAGTCGTTTCCTGGGGTTGCCAACCGCACGTAGTTCTCGAGGCTTTCCGCGTGAGGGCGTTGTCAAGCAGAACGCTCAAGTTTTCCCTCGAACTTCTCCGGGAAATTCGTTGCGATTTTCTTATCGGGTTCTTGTCCATCTTTATCTGAAGACGGATTTTTCGATATTATTTAGTCCTGTTGATTCACTTCGGGCAACATTGTTTCAGTGACTATACAGCGTGGACAAACATTTTGCAAAATGTCCACGAGAGTACACAGCTAAATAAGTGAAATCAGTTTGGGTGTTTTGTGTGGTCATATCTTCCGAAGGAAAAGCCTATGTACATTCATTTTCCTTTATTTTGTTGCAACAAACTCCCGGACACAGAGATACTGTACATACCTCAGAAGCAACGGCCGAAAACTTCAAAACATGGAAGGTTTCATCGAACATGGATGCACACTGGTTGGCGTTCACTATCATACATGCTCTACCATGACCCATAAGAATACCCTGGAAGAGACGGGTGAGCCGGGATTCGCGGAACGGAACAAGTCGCTGTTGGGCTGGAAATGTATCGATGTTAAATTAGGTATTTTGTGTCGACACAAACAAACTTCTGAATTAACTTTACGCTTTATTTACACCTGCGATCTATATTATACGCATTAACTTAAGGTGACGATGGAAAATGTGTTGATTTGGGAGCTCCGAAACTTAGAAAGTCATTAACAATTAAATAACCAAGAAAAAAAACACAACGACATCAATAGTCACAAAAAATGTGAACAATCGAAGTTCCCCAGGCATGCATAAAAGCTGAACAACTCAAGTTTCGCGATATTGAAGTGATATACAAAAGGCAAACACAGCGATCTTCAAACAGCTCAGATCGATTTATTTAGAGAAAAATATATTTCGCCTAAAACGGCATCATCAGTTTCTCCATTTACCAAAACTGCCAAAAAGGAAAAACAGAAAGAAAAAAGTCAAGAATCTAACGCAAAAAGGTTACGCAAGCTAAAAATAAATAAAAATTAATAAAAACTATAAAAATATTCAGGTTTCAGGCATTAACTAAAAAATAATAAAAGTATGAATTAACTGCATGTGGTCAGACCTGTCTGTACTACTTTGCTTTCAAAAAACCACTGGCGCTGAAGATCGCTGTGTTTGGATTTTATTACATTATTATTGATACGGTGTGCGATCGACAGCCTGCCAGGGGCCTTTGGTTTTTTTGGATCCAGATTTGATTTACTAATCACATTGATATACAAAAGGTTTCTAATTTATGAGGGGAATTTCAATGGGTGGTTGGACAGATGCGACTATTAAAAATGTAAGACACATTAGAAACGTTTACCTTTTCCATGCTGTTGATTGTGTCTGAGTGTTTCAATGCATTTTCCCAAAGTCATCAGCGAGTTGTTAATTTTTCCGGCTTCCTTCAATCTTTCACCAAAGCTGTTCGTTTTACCCCAACGCTCAGAACCGGCGAGGTCGCAGAATGATATTCTATACACAGGGAGTTTCAACAGGCTGTGGATAATTGTTCGTAACTTGTAAACTTACTGTGATACCCTTGCTGATAGATGTCTGTTCACATCTGTTGTGCATACAGTTTTTATGGTGAAAATGCAGTGGCTGCAAAAAAATAATGTTAAAGTGAGTTTTTTCTAGGGCATAAACATAAAATTGATTTTATGATACAATTTGACTATTTTTAGATGAAAGAAACTTGGTTAAACGATTAGATCTTTATAGTTAAGTGGTTTTAATCTTACCTTCGGCTTGAGTTGTGGTTTAATTTGGTCTCAGCCATGTGGAGGTGGTTTCGTGCCACTGTGAGCAGTTTAAAAACCTCTTCGCGTGATGTCACCTTTACAAAACACAATAAAACAACAGGTTTTACGGTAAAAGCCAACATTAGGCCTGCAAATTTATTGGACAATATTAATTACTGGCCGCCTACTAATTAGTGCACACCTGTATTTGGTTTAAGTCTTTTACAAATGGAATTGATTTTTCCTCGGCCAAGCGAAGTGCGGGCCTCTTTTTGTTTTTGCCTTTGGGCAGAGGCTTTAGCAAGTCATAGATGTAGTCCTTGTATATTTCAATGAAGTTCACAAAGACTGCGAATCTAACAAGAATTTCAAATAAAATAATCTTACATTCAACCACGTTGCTACATATTAAATCATTTATGTATGATTAGTTCAAATAACAATGCTTTTTAATGGAACTCGAGCTACAAACTATAATCTTGTAACAGTTATGTCTTATGTGCAATAGTGCATACATACTTCACTGGTCCTTGGTCTGTCAAATCCACATAACTTTCATCGGCAACATTCTTAGTGAAGTCCAGAAATGAAAGTCTGCTAAAAGCACAAAATAATAAAAAAATTTAGATGCAAAAAAATGTAATCATAAAGTAATGTGAAAATAACAGGATTTCAAAGCACTTGCACCATCAATTCAAATTTTTCTCATTTGTAAGTAGCCAAAGAGCACGATACCTCGATGATTTACTTAAGTTGGCCGAGGTTTCAGCTGAACTCGGACAATCCACTGAAGCATCAGTTTGTGGTTCAAGACTATCCTTTGCTATGCCTTCATTCTGTTGGCGTAGATAAGTTTTAAGGGAAGTAATCAGGATGTTAAACTTGACAAAAAAGTGTCTCAACCTCTTTGATTTGGTCTGCAAGCAACATCAAGTTCATCTTCTCTTCCAGAAACTTTTGCTTTTGGTCGTCACTTACCATCATGACTTTGTTGTTTGCTTCGAGGTGCAGATCAGAATCCTAACGGAAGTGAATAAATCAGTCGTAATATTTCCACAAAACACAACATGTTAGTAAAACACATTAAAGGTAAACAAATTATTACCTGCACCATTTGGTTTCCAATACTGTTGAAAATGACATCCACAGATCTTGGCATAATGCCCTCATTTCCAGGACTGCCTTGAATTGTGTGAGTTTTGCCTGAAATGACACAATGTACATTGGAACCAACATAACACATACAAACATGTGGGTATATACAGCAGTTGCAATAGTTTTGCAAGAAAATATTTAAAGGAGTTCGAGACCAGCAAATAACAACAAATTTGCATAAAATTTAAATGTATTTTTTAAGCAAAAATGACATAGTTTAGAAAAATTGATGTAAATGATAATAAATATTGCATATAAATACCAGAGCTTGTGACACCATAAGTAAAAATCAGAGAGTTTTGGCCACCAATGAAGTCTTGGACGACAGGTAAAGCAGTTGCATCAAAAAAATCCTTTTGTCTGGGTATAAAAACTTACAATGATAAAGCAGTATATAACTATTAATTGGCTTTTGAATTTAACACTGTGGGTCTTATCATTACAAATTGTTTGTCTTAAGTGTAAAAAAAACCTTTTAAGAAAAATATTATTTGTGTTGTGCAACTGAAAACCAGAAACTAGCTGCTTCATTTAAACTTAACCACTCTAAATAGACAATTACAACCATAAGTGTTTAACATTTACACCACGAAAGTAATAACAAGAAAACCTTAACTTACCCTATATTCTGATTGAAGACTTTTGTGAATGAAAACGAGTGGCAAGTTTCTCCAACACCGTGGGTGCTGTTCTTAAACATGTTGGAACATTTTGGAGCTCGCACAATGACGTCATGCTCATCATCTGATATTTCTAAGCATTTCTAAATGAGGCAAGTGTTCAGTTAGGGTATGATGTTCTGACAGTTTTAAACAATGTTACTCTATAACAAAAGTTAGTAGCAGTTAAATTAAGACCAGCTGCCAGAGATGTGGAAAATTTTGATCATGGACAGCAAAAAACACTTTTGCACTACTTTATAAAATAAAAAAGAAAACAAAACTATAATAACATGTTACAGAAAAGTTTGTATTATTTTTTTTGGTGATCATTGATCACATGGACCAGAAAAAAATTTTTGTGTACAGTATGTAGTTTTTTTTCTCAAATTGTAAAATTGTCGAAAATTTAACAAGAGGTTTCCATACACCATTGTTTTCCAATCAAGCACAATTAAACAAACCTGATTTTCTTTGTTGCGCAAATCCTCTTCTGTAAATGGTTTCACTCTCAAATAAACTTTCATGAAAGTGGAGGCAGCTACATAAGCTTGACTGCTTAGTCTGTTAATGTGTCGCTGAACAACTTGCGGGGTTGCAAAGTCTTTCTCCAGATTCTAAGAAACAATAAAGAAAAATGTCATAAAACTGACACTCACACTCTTAAGTAATTTGGACAGAAAATAGTTTGGGTTTACTTTATTCACATGGGTCAAAACATAAAATACCTTTGTTATGTCTTTAACGGAAAATAAATCTTTATCGTCGTCATCTTGACAAAACGGAACTGTTCTTGGTAGCGGAACAGCTGTCATGACAATTTGTCTAGATATTTCCTTGATAGGACACGAAAAACCGAAGGTATGGTAAAGCACTAAATACAGCACAGCAAGAACAACGGATTTGAATCTTATCACACAAGTTATTCGACCTTATTCATCAAATAAAGTGCAAAAAACAAAGTTCTTTGGAACAAAAGTATCTGGCATCAACGCGTTTTAAACCTGCCGCGAAACCATGGAACCGTTCATGCATATCGGAAAATTTAAAAATAAATAGAAATCATGCTTCTTGTGAGTTATTTTGTCAAGAAATGGAGGTTGGATTTTTTATGGTTGATTCCGATACTTAATCAAGTGCAAATAAAAACTTCTTTTCAGACAAGCCTGTATTTCCTTTGTTGAAGTTGACAAAGCAAAAATTTATACCTTCTAAAAAGTCTTTTTGTGTCGTTTTGTAAAGCTTATGGGTCGCTGTTGCGTATATTTTCCTTTTTTGGAACCGGAATGCCAGGTAAATACCACGAGTGAATTTTTGTCTTTGTATTCTATGATAAAACGTTTCTCGGTGCTTCTGCCATTCCATTTATTTGCAGTATTTGTGGTTGTCAATATGGTGGGTGTAACCCAGATTGGAAAGTTTGTTTTTTGCGCGGAGGATTTTGTTTCGGCGATCGTTAATCGCGCGGACGATCGCAACGTTTTTTCGTATGTTAATGCATTAGCTCATTGATATTGCGCGGATTATCGGCAAATTTTCGCAAAAGTGCAGTCTGGGGTGTAACTATACGGACTTGCCCTGCAAACTATGAAGGAAGATCGGAGTTTTGTCTGCAACACGAAGATAATTAAAACAGTCAGTGATAAATGTTGGACTCCGACCCCTTCGTTAATAATTCAAGGACGACACGTTCACTAAATTACCAACAACACGAACGGACATGGAGATAAAGAGTATGCCATATGTCGCATTCGTCACTATGATATTGATCCGTCTGTTCAGGTCGTTTATTAAACTACATAAAATACAACGCAGGACTGCGTATGAATAAAAAAAAATTCTTGGAAGCGAACTAGCTACTCGTCTGAAAAACATAGCAAAGAAACTTACTAAATCTGTACAGAAACTGTTTAAAGCATTTATTGCTTTTAAAAAATTGCACAGTTCAAAAAGCATACACGAAGACAAAACAAAGGTACAAAAACAAAATACAAACATAAAGATAGTGACGGAAGGAACTACTTTATGGAAAACACAAATGCACTAAAGATACTACAAACTTGCTACCGCAGAAATTTTCATTCTTACATTATTTAATAAACTTATGGTTTCAGTTAGAAATGTTAAAAAAGACTGTTTTAAATCACAAGGTTTTGTGTAGTGGCACAGGTAAAATACTCTCTAGATAGCAAATGTTTTTGGAAAAATCCCAAAAAAGATTTAGAACAAGTTAAAGATCAAGTTATTTGTAGGTTGCAGAAAAGTACTATCACAAAAAAGCCAAAACTGGGAAGCTTCAATTCTTCGATAAATTCAAAACCTGAGTTTAACAGAAAATCAAGAAGCAAAAGAAATTGTGTGGCGGAAACCTTGTGTCTTGCATGATGTATGTTACTAGACTAGATTATGTAAAGAACTGCTGACATTTTTCATCTTCCTTCTGTAAAATAAAAAAATAAGCATGATTTAAGAACACTATTATTGGATTTAGCCGACAGAAATGTTGACATGTTTTATTTATTAAAGTACAGATTTTACAAAATTTATCAAACAAATTTATTTCATAAAACTAACAATCCAAATAGTCAATAGCTTTTTGAAGACACTTTGCTCCTTTTTCAATGCATCACATGCTAATCAATGGAGCATTGTTATTTAGACTGCAATAAATAAACTCACCAGATGTATGAATACGTCAAAAGATGAATCAGTGAAGAGTTTTTGTCTCAAAAACTGTGTAGTCATCCTCTGAGTCAGAGTCAATAGGATTCAAACCAATTCTTTCACCACCACCACCAGAACTAAGGAGACCATACTTCTTTACTTTTTTGTTTCTAGTCCTAAACATAAATAAAATACAGAATATTTTTTTAAACTTACCAATACAATAAGCAAAGTGGAGCCAATAATATGAATTGTGTATAAGCTGCACAGATGGCCACTGTTTCGACCTAAAAGGTCTCATTGGTCAGCAAAGTCGTCTGATAGTCACACCAGCTGCATTGATGAGACCTTTTAGGTTGAAACAGTGGCCATCTGTCTGCAGCTTATACACAACTTACCAATACATTTCTTTAGAATTCGATTACAGAAGTATGAACTAATAAAGTTTGACTGAGTGACAACGAAATTACTTTTAAAGATTGCGTATGGCAAAATGAAAATGGTTAATTATATAGTCGAAAAAGCCAATTTTTCACATTGAACATGGTAACATACCACATTGGAAAAATGTCATATGTTAAAAAAAATGGATAAATCCTCTGCGCACTTCAGCGAAAAATTTACAGTAAATCCGCGCAATATTAATTAGCCAATGCATTAACATAAGAAAAAACGTTGCGATCGTCCGCGCCCAAACGAAATCCTCTGTGCAAAAAACATACTTTCCTATCTGGGTAACATATATTCAGTGGCTCCAAATCTTACCAACCTGTATATCCTGACACCAAAGTACACAGCTATGATTGCAGTGACAACTAACAGAACGTAAAATCCCCTCTTTAACATTCCAATATTTTGTGTAGTCCATGAAGATATGGTGTGTTGGTTGTCCTTGTCAGTGTCACTATCCTGGTTAGTAGTTTCAGGTGAAGTTGCATTGTCTGTGGCATTTTTAACTTTAGTAGTGGATGAAGAAAGAGTAGTAGTTTTAACAGGATTCCCTGCTTTTTTCTTTGGGACAGACGCAGAGTGGATGTCAGTTACAACAAACTGCAAAACTATCGCCCAACCAATCAACAAAATTAAAGAACAACGAATCATTTTGTTTCCGCACTGTGCTGTGAATGCAAGATACAACATTATAGCAACACAAACTTAATAAACACAACTTTACTTGGCAAAACAAAACAAACAAAAGCCTGCTGTGCTGCGCCCTTTATACAGAATGTTACTGCCACCAAACACAGTTGTTGCTTTTGTGGGTCGAAACTCGAAACTCTACGTAATAACATCCATGTCATGCTTCGGTGACGTAATAGATCATGCCCAAACTGCAGTAAGCGTTTGTCAGGCGATATTTTTTATTTTTCAATGTTGTTTTGTTGCCATGTTGTTATCTTTCCAAATTGCTAATTTTGCTAATTTAGTTTGTGAAAAAAAACTGTCAACAGTTAAAAAAGTGCAAAACAAAAATGATCACTGCTTTAAATTTGCACAACGAAAAAAATGAATTAACACCCCTATCTACAACTACGTTCTGAACAAATAAACTTATGCTCTGATATTTTGATTAATAAAAAGAAACATCTTTCATGCTTGGGAAATTTCGTAGTAATGTTATTTCTGTGTAAGATTGCCGCTCCATGTACGTCACAAACACGTTCGATTTCAGCAGAGCAAAGTAATAGTAAACGTATGAACTGTTGCTGAGCTATTAAACAACCAGTTATGCCACCGATCGTGGAAAAAGATGACATTCGGGTAATTGAATTCCCTTTTTACATTTTTGTGAAAATATATTGGCAATTCCTGTCATTGTTGCCTGTTGAGTTTACCGTTTTAGTCACATAAATACCAACTAACAAGTTTAATTTGAAGGTTACGGGCGATGCTCCTGAACCAGAGGCAGAAGAAACTCAATCATCGAAACCAATTATTGGAATAATCTATCCACCTCCAGAGGTGCGAAACATTGTTGACAAAACCGCTAGCTTCGTTGGACGCAATGGACCAGAATTTGAAGCAAGAATTCGTCAGAATGAAATCAACAACTCAAAATTTAACTTCCTGAACAATAGTAAGCATAGACGTGTTTGGTGTTTGCCCAACTTTGTCCCAAATTGAATTTATGTATGTTACCATTATACTTTATTGTGAAGTGCTTTAGTATTTTGAGCAAAAAAATATACAAGATTTTACTGAGTTTTTTGTGCACTTATATATGCCAAATAGTGTATAACAGCTGCTGCATTACACCTAACAATTTGTTTGTTGTAGATGACCCATACCATGCATATTATCGCCATAAAGTCAAAGAGTTTGTTGAGGGTAAAGCTAAAGAACCTGCTGTTCCTAAACCAACTGCACCTACTGTAAAGGTACACATACATGCTTGATTTTTCAAAATGGACTGAGCTGTATTTTTACAAGTTTCATTTTAAACAGCCATCTGTAGCTGTGGTGCAAGAACAATTTGTTCCCAAGGATCCACCTGCTCAATATGAGTTTATTGCCGATCCACCATCGATTGCTGCTTATGACTTGGATGTGGTACCAACTTTGTTGATTACTTTAGAAAATGTTGCAAAAGATAGCTTTTTCTCATTTAGTTAGCTGCTATTATCTGTACTAATTTTTATTCCTATCTTAGACCTGATTTAAAATTAGTTATGTACTTTTCGCCAGTTCATTTATATTAAAAGCAGTTATAATGTTATTCATAGGTGAGACTGACTGCACAGTTTGTTGCAAGGAATGGACGAACTTTTTTGACCCAGTTGATGCAGCGTGAAGCCAAAAATTTCCAATTTGATTTTTTGCGTCCACAGCATTCTTTGTTTCAATATTTTACCAAGCTTTGTGAACAATACAGCAAGGTTGGCTCTACATGTTTTTTATGTGCTTCTTTGACTAAATTTGTTCTGCGTGCAGATACTCATTCCACCGAAAAACATGCTGGAAAAAGTGAAAAAGGAGGTTGATAATCCAAAGCTTATCTTGGATGAGGTTTGTTTTATGATTAAACAGAACACATGTGTGTAAGTGTAACATTATGTTATGTACCAGGCCTAAAGATCATGCTTGCTCACTGTGCGAACATACTACAACTTACTTTTAGGTAAAATACAGAGTTGCATGGACAAAACATGAAGAGAGAATCAAGCAAAGAGAACAGGCTGCTATTGAGAAGGAGAGACTAATGTATGCTCAGATTGACTGGCATGATTTTGTTGTTGTGGAAACAGTTGACTTTCAAATGGAAGAAAGAGGTTTGTCAAACTACTCCTGCTTACATAGGGATGTATGCCAATTGTGTGTGCCTAAAATTTTATTTTGTAAATTGTCGTGTGACTAATTCAACCATTTTTGTGTAGCAAATCTTTTTCATCGAATAACAAAGATGATTTTTACAATAGGAAACTTTCCCCGACCGGTCACAGTTGATGAGCTTGGTACACGCTTGCTTCAGCAAGAGAGAATTGAAAAATATGGAGAGGATGCCATGAAGCAAATGGAGGAACAGAACAAGGAGAAAGAGCGGCCGACTGTGCAGCATGAGGAGAGAGATGAGCATCCTCAGCTGGTGGACATGGACATGGAGGAGGTACTCAAGATCAATTAAAATTTTTCCTTGAATTTTTTTTATTGAGCAACTTGTGATGTCACAGAGCTCAGATGAGGAGGAGGTAGCACAGCCACCACCCATGCGCCGCATCCAACCTGCACCACCAATCAAAGCACCAATGCCCCCGATTCAACGTGACAACATTGTTATCCGAGACTACAATCCGAAATCTAGAGCTGAAAGTGTTGCTGTGAAAAAAGTAAGTAAAATTAAGGGACTGTTTGCAGGAGTTCATAAAATGGTTTAAGAAATGTGTTTAAACATTGGACTTGGTAAGAATATCTATTCCTTTTCATGATATATTGTCTTTGTAGCCGACAACTGGCAATTACATGGTGTCACCTATCACTGGTGAGAAGATTCCTGCTGGGAAAATGCAGGAGCACATGAGGTATGGATTGCTGGATCCAAACTGGAAGGAACAGAAACGAAAACAGATCATGGAGCGGCAACAGGAGGAAGAAGTCTTCGCAGCAGGTAAAGTTAACGTTATTCCTACAGTTTCCTGTAAATTTTACCTTTGTGACTCCCCTTAAAAACCTAGTTGAAGCATTACATTGATTTTGATATGTTTCTCCTTTTAAAATTGGAGAAATGTGAGAAAACACTTTTGTACTAAATTTACCAGGATCTATTGTTTTATACGATTCAATTATTCTTACTTGGTAAACAGGAAGCGACATTGAGGCTTCACTGAAGGGTCTTGCTGAAAGACGTACAGATATCTTTGGTGTAGAGGAAACAGGAATCGGTAAAAAAGTTGGTGAAGAGGAAGAAGTGCCTGAGGATAGAGTAAGTTTATTGCTACCAAATAAGATCATGTTATTTCTAATGTTCTAAAATATTAAACCGGTGGTTTCCAACTTACAGTTGCAAACGATAATCTAGTTTCTTTAGAAATTGGGTGTTACTACACAAACACTAAAATGATGCTTGCCATGCCCCAGTGATGAATCCCTGTGTATGACAATATTTTCCAAAGTTAACCCAATAAACATAAAAAGTCCATGTGTCAGTTTCCAAGCCATATTTCACGTTTAGTTACATTTGATCTTACTTCTAGGTGGCCTGGGATGGGCATTCGAGCAGTGCAAGTTCAACTCAATATAAGGCCAAGTCAAACGTCACCATCGAAGAGCAACTTGAGCATATTCAAAGGACCCAGGGTCTGCTAGTGGATGACAAACTGGAAAAAATTGGACCAAAAGTACAAAAAATCTTTTATCTTTTGAAAACATAGTCAGACTGGTAACGTTGATAAGATAAACAAGAGTGGGCTAATAAATTATTTGCAAAAACCTCTACATTGACTGTTGGTTTCTCAATTTGCTTGTGTTTTGTTTATTTGTCGCCAAACATTCCAGTTGGGATAGCAAAAAATTGATAATGACTCAATTGTTGACAGACTACTGATGACAGACCTAAGGGAGTTACCAGATCTGAACCAAATATGCCACAGAATCTACAGACACCAGTTGCTATAGTAACAAGCCAGCCTCAAGTCCATGTACAACAAGTGCAACAACATGTGAGTGTTTTTTATTTAAAGCATCTCCTTAAAAAATAGGGATTTCAATAATTGTAAAAATGTAGACATAATCGAAACGTTTTCTTATAAGGGCTATTTTTTTGACAATTTAGTAAGTTGTAAGTTATGTTCCTAAGATTTCTTTGTTATTTACTACCTCCAGAAATACGTTAACAGTTCACAAAAGTCTGTTATCAGTTAACTGTTTGAATTATTGTCCCAGGTACAAATTACACCTGTGGTAGTCAGACCAGTGATCCCAGTTCAACAATCGAACCCAGTTCTTGTCGTTCAACAGCAAGTTCCAATAGTGCGGCCTCCTCAACCCCAACCACAGCTAAGTTAGTCTTTTTGGTTGCGTTGTATCATCATATTGGGAGACTGTTTGCTGTTAGGAACTGAAAATATGTGTGGGATTGCTTGGTGATTAGCATACTTGTTGTAATGTTGTTATATTTGTTGCACACTTCACCATAAACTACATTACAAAAAAATATGCCACTAATTACTAAGAAATCTCGTGTATTTTTCAGTTCGCTCTGCTACACGATTTTATTAATTTTGAAAACATTTTTCACATGTTAGTAAAAGGTGCAAGATTTTTAGATGTTTTGGCCATAGTTGACATTTTAACATGTTTTTTTTAATCTTCTTCACCAGTTGCAGTCCAGCGTCCACAAATGATGATGCAGGCTCCCATGGTACAAGCTGGAATGATGCAACCCATGCAAATGCAGCAAATGATGGATGGACCTCCCCAGGCCAAGAGAGCAAGGACTGAGGCTGATCTCATGCCGGCAGCAACATTTCTCCAACACAGCAGGTACAATATATTGCAAAAAGTATGAAATAAATTAGATGGGTTTTGGTAAAGGCAAGAGTTTGGTTAAACCGTTTTTTTTTGTTTACAGTGGTCCGGTCATGCTTCGTGTACAGTGTCCAAACAACCCTGAGAAAGCGGAATGGAAGTTGCAAGGACAAACTCTCAGTTTCACATTGCCACTTACAGATGAGGTGTGTATTTATGTAGATCGGTGTCTCCTAAAGTTGTCGGATGCTGTTTTACAATGTCCATAGAATTAAACGTCTTGCGCACACGATAAATGAAAAATGCATTTTGGCTACATGTGGGACATAAGCAAGTGTAAGGTTATCAACTGTACAATTAATGTCTGAACAGGTATCCGTCATTAAAGCAAAGATCCACGAAGCCACTGGAATGCCAGCAGGAAAGCAAAAGTTGCAACATGAAGTAAGTTTGCTGGGTTTCACACTTACCACCCTATCATGCAACCCGTCCTCATTGTTGTGTGTTTTGTGTCGCAGGGGCTATTCATTAAGGATTCAAACAGCCTTGCTTTCTACAATATGACGAGTGGGTCCCTTATTTCCCTGCAAGTGAAGGAAAGAGGCGGAAGGAAGAAGTGATTCTCTAATGTTGAACCCTGATACCCAAAAGAAGAACCCGGACAAATTTATTGGCTGACTGCTTATGAAAATTGGTTGTATAAACGGCGCGACTTAATTTACGGTTGTACAAATCAAGTTATGATGAAAACTGCCAATAAAATCTTGACCGATTTTGGCCCGTATGGTATGCCCTGTCGCTAGAACTACACGACAACGAACCTGTAGACTCGCATGGTTTGCGTTGTGCAACCCCTTCCTGTGGCCTATGCAAAAATATGGCCTGTAGTAAGTATCTGAATAAACAGTAATGTGCCATCTATGGATATCTTCAGTTGAACTATGCCGTAACACAAGGTCAAATAATACTGGCGATAATATTTTTTTATTTCTGCGTGAGAATTCCCCTGCAATGACTCCTCAAGCGATGACAATAGCAACACACATGCATTCACATTTCATTGGGATTTTTATTATTAATATTAATTGCCCGCTTATTATAAACTATGTACATAATCGCATCAAGGATTTCAAAGCACAGGAGGCGTTGTTTTGTCGTTAACAGTAGCGACATGTGTGCCCGAATGTTTTCCACACAAACACACTTTTTAAAGTCAACATTCCGTTACGCCACCAAGTGACTGACATTGATTGGTTTGTTTTAGGGAGGGGGGTTGGAAGCATCAAACCTGAATAACGTAGCAGGGTGGGGGGTTTGGGGGTGTACAGGAAAAGCGAAAGGGTTACGCGTTGAGGGGTGGGGCGTATACGATAGTGGATGATCGTCGAAGCGTAAGGCACTGTGATACACTGCGGCTGCAAGCATACAAGGGCAAGTGCGCACACGATTCACACTGAAAGATATACACGCGCACGCTATGGGGTGACAGTCGGGCAAAACGATTTGTCAAAATTCTTGATTTTGAGAACACTTGATTTTGAATGTGGGGTTTCTCGGCGATGATTGATGGACGATTCGAAGACACTTTTTTCAAGTTTATTTATCGCGGAAACGAACCGATTTGGAGCAGGGGCAGTACGAGCTCAACAATTCATCGTGGACAGGGTAGCGAGCCCACGGGCGAACTCACTTTGATTTACAACCGCGACAAACAAAACACGAAAAGGACACGATTTTTTTTACTTCCATAACAAAGGGCCAAGCAAGATGTGAAACGCGCTAGAATCTGCGGCAAAACACACAAACAAATACAGGTGTAGCATTTTATATCAACATACATCATCATGCAGGCCAACCGGGCGTGTCTTTATCGCAATTTGTAGGAGCAAAGGATTTTTAAAAAACAACGACACGGGTTCGGACCGCAGAACAACTCTCAGGCAAAGGGTAATGACGATCTTTACAGATCTGACTCCCCGTAGAGCGCAGTAGAGAAACTCTCGTAGTCGAGGGCATTGGGCGGTGCGTCGGCCGCGTTGTAGGCACACATTCTGGATATGCAGTAGTCGGCCTGATCCGGGGGCAGCTCGCGACGCAGTTCGTCGGCGGTGATGTAAGGCTACAAACAAGGAAAATATCGTTGGGTTTAGATAATCGTTTTAAGATTTCCAGAGTGTCGAGTAACAATTTAAACAAACTTGATTTTTTAGAGGAAAATTGCAGGCAAACAACAAGTTCAGTGAGCTTTCTGCGACTGAAAATTATTATCATGGGATCAAGTGCCGTGAATCTTCACAAATGCGTAGCACGCGAAAACGTTCGAGAACCTCTGTTGTTTTACACAATAAACAATAGCAGATGATTAAAAGTATGCTTAGAAAAGATGCGTAAATGTCATTACAAATAAACAGTACGAGTTATTTTAGACAAAACAGCCTAAGCCAGAGCTCTCATCTGGGGTCAAACGAGTTGAAAACCTATGCTATCATAGGCGCCCAACAGCAAGTATTGGTTTGCTCAAGTAAAGTTCTGTTTATTTTCCCACCTTGTCTCCAGCCAAGATGCGGAACGATTCGATCACTTGTTCGGCGGTATCGGAATCGGTACTTTCCCTGGTCATGAAGTCGATGAAGCTCTGGAAGGTGACGGTTCCGGTGCCAGTTGGATCCACGAGGGCCATTATACGCTGGAACTCCGCCTCGCCCTTGCACAAGTAGAAAAGCGATCAGGACGGGAGGTTTGTTACATAAAAGTTCGTTATTGTCGCAAATAAGTGAAAACGAGCTTATGTTCTTAGACAGGTTTGAATTATCGTTCGGAGAAAATATTCATATAAAACTTTTTTTGTTAATCATTTTAACCACCATCACACGCACGAGTTAGTTCTGTGTTAGAGTAAGTTACAAAAGCGAGTTAGTTGCACAGCTACGATAACACACCACTACATATCGGAAAGAAAGAAGAACGGGGCAGAATAGAGAGGTGTTAAATCACAAAATATTAACAATTATTATTATCTTTTTTAAATTTAAAATCTTTGTCAAAGATGCCAAAAATCCACTTTAAATTATACGTGTATTAGTACAATAATAGATAATAGAAGTGAAAGCAAGTATGAGAAGGAATAGTTACCAGGCGATAACCCATGGAGATAAGAACAGCTGCGAAGTCGTCGGGTTCGAGAGAACCCTTGCGCTTCTGAGGAAAAAGGGAGAAAAAAAGAGAATGAGAAAAAGAAAAAAGGCAAAACGAAAGTTGCTAAACGCACTGCGATTGCTTTCGATTCTCGAAACGTATGAGCGCCAACATTGCAGTTGGCGTTTTTTTCAATCTGATGACAATTTAATGATGATGTTTTGAGCGCAAACAACCAAAAACGACCGCAGTGTGTAGCATTCCGTTCGCACGAGGAGCAAAGAAGTGAAGGAAGGAATAAAAGCTCGCGAGCGCCCGCCAGCGGCAACGGCCGATAGGATACCTTCTCACTCTTCCTATCCACGTCGTAACCAAGCGACGTGAGACACCCGTTAAATTCATCATCGTTGAGTTCGCCAGACTGGTCCTGCGGTTGCGAGGCGTAGGGCATGCAAGGAAAACACGAAGCAAAACGCCAAAGGTTAGTCGAGTCAACATCAACAGCAATCAACGCATTGTGAAGGTGGGTGGTTGTCAGGCAAGGCACACGCAATGGTGAGTTGCGACACATTCAAGGTGCGTATGACAAAGGTGGTATTACTGTGATTTCTATGCCAGATCAACAATTTAACACCAAAAATGTTTCATTAAAGAACTTTCTTGCTCTTGATCACAATTAAACAACAATCACTGTTTCGAAAGGCTTTGTTAATCGGTAATTCCGGCGTACGTATAAGTGGTACCACCTCGGTCAAACGAACCCATGCAAGTCTTTGTGACGCTGCAGCAAAAATGTTAATCATGGCATGCCAGGTGTGAGAAGAAGTCGCTACAGGGCACCCAGGGCTGCACGGAGGGGTTTATGGGGGCTTTTTTGCCCCGCTCCCCCGGAGGGGAGAATCACCTGTGGAGTATCTGGCGTGACGTCAAAACCTTGGATGATGAGGCAGCCTCGGAAATTCTCAGTCGCCATCATGCCGTTGTGGTCCTGTGGGCCGGACGTGCGTTGCCAAGCAACAAGTTAACTTAGGGCTAAGTAGGGGTGGTAAGTACCGCACTGGACTTAAATTTAAGGGGGGTTGGGATTGCTTGCATTTTTTTTTTTTTTAATATGGGATGTTGTGTTAGTTTGCACGAGCACAAGAGTGAATCAGTTTTGTTTAGTGTTCAGTGTGCCAAGAATGCATCATCAATTGGATAAGGTACGTACGCGTCCACTGCCTTATTTTTCAACGAATTTTTCCGTGCATATTGATATCAACGTTAAAGTAACCAATCCCAGCCAAAGCGTGACCGTATGACAGCGAATTAAATTCTGGAATATATAGCTAATTAACAATCACAACACGTTTAATTTAACAAAAAGGGTTGGATGAGGTATTTGTGCTCGTGCATACCAACAGTATAACGATAATATAACTGTTTTGTGTCCACACTGGCAATGTGCAAGCAATGATAGTTACAGTCAAAGTGCATTTCAAACACACACTGGCCACGAGGAACATGCTACTCCACCGCACATGTGGGAGTCTTTGTCACTTCACGTTAGAGGAAACACCCGAACGGATGACTTTGCATCAAAACAAAAAGAGTCACTAGATTTCTGAACATGCGATGACGGATGTAAATCGTTTAACTATTTCTTGTCTTTTTTTGAAGAAATATTTCAAAATTGGGGTACTTTTGAACAGTAACGAAAAATGATGAAAAAAAACTCGTCCGTTCGGGTTTTGAAAAATACAATGAATAATGCCAAATGAAACGACACGCACCCGGTCGAAGTGATTGAACGATGCCCGGAATTCATTCATCTGGTCCTGAGTCAATCCCTTCGCGTCTCGCATCAAGATCTGGTTTTCAACCTCGTTCATTGTGGAAGACAGAGTAGTTCTGAGGTGCTCGAAGCCAACGCGAATATGTTCCATTGTGTACGGTGTATTGGGGGTGGTGAACACCATTTCGGCTTGACACGCCTGGAAAATGTGGTATGTAAAGTTACGGGCGTGGCCAACCGTTGGATGCACATGAGAAAAAGGAGTCCCATTACAAAAGATATACACAATTATGTGCGCAAATGAGCCATAATAGTCAATGAGAGCAGTCTACCAGCCAGCATGTGCCACGGTCACCAGCTGCACTGATGAGACCTTACAGGTCGAAACAGTGTGTACACCTGTCTGCTGCTCTTATTATACACAATTGGTATTATTGCGATTGGGACATAAAGTTTTGGACGTATACGATACATTTAGCGAAGAATCCCAAAAATATGTCGAAGGGTAAACGAATCATATTTTTAAACCCCAGCGAGAAGGCAATTTTGACGCCAAAGTGAAGACCAAATGCCGAACTGCTTGTAATTAAAACACCATCACTCCTTCACCTGGTGCATTCCTTCCACCTCATCGACCTTGGTTTGTTTTTCCTCGACCATTTGTCTGTATCGGTGCAACTCGGCCAATACGTTCTCCAAACTCCCGGTCATGTCCAAAGCAATGCGACTCAACACCTGTAAGAGACGGAAGGTGTGTGTTACTATCCTGTATTATTGTTTTGTGATGAGTAGTTGCCCCTATAAACTAACCACATACTTGTTCTGTTTTGTGTAACGATCCACAGTGAAAACATGTTTTAAAAAACTATATATAATTAAACATTTAGCACTTGCTTTTTTGTCTCTAAAGATACGGAAAAATAAAGGCGTTTATAAGGTGAATAAACTGTCTTTACCAACTGTTGTGCAATATACTTTTTTTCAGAAACTAGCTACCATTTTAATGTCTTTAGACTTTGTATGACAACACATATGCCTTATGTACAATAAATGCGCGCACACTACGAGCAGTCCGGAACCTAAATTGAACACAATGTTGAAATTAATCACAAAACATCCGCGTTATGTTGTTTAATATACAACGTTTATGTTACCCCGCTGGTATCTTTAATCCATGTTCCAAGTTCATTTGCCGCAGCGCTGTAGTGCTGACTGAGGCGTTCCCGATTCTGCTGCTTGGCTTTCTCCTGTTGAAGAAGTGAGTCTCGTGTCGGGCTCATGTCCTTCACTTTGTTCCATTTTTCCTCAATCTCCTGCGAGAAAGAATAGGAAACGTTACTTTGGTGGGAAGAAGCTACATATACGCATTGGGGACCACACTGGCAAAGTCGTTTTGGTTCCAGGGTCCATAACCACCGGGCCGCGAACTGGTACCGAAACGTGAGGAAGAAATTGTTACGTGTGAGATTATTCCGCAAAAGCATAATCTATCTGACGTTCTTCCGGTGAAAAACAACAAATATACACCTTTTGTTCAAAAAGATTGTATTTTTTTTTAAAAACAAAAGGTGTATATTTGTTGTTTTTCATCGGAAGAACGTCAGATCAGTAATTCACTACGATACCTGGTGGTCACAATCTATATTTAGTTTTCAAAAACTTTATCTTCGTGAAACTAATGCACAGTACTATTCTGCCTTGTGTGCATTGTAATTGAAAGTGATCGCCAGGTCGTCGACTAAAGGTGTGAGTTTAGATCCATAAGTAGTTTATAACCCCAAATTAATAATACTTGCCTGTGGTGTAATGGAGGTGTAGATATTCTCGCCTGTTGATACTGGCAGGTTGTATTGCCTTTGAATCTTGCTGACGTTGTGCTGGATTGCGCAGATTGCATCCTTTTCTCGTTGTGCCTCCGAAAGTGTGTTCTTAAACTTCTCATGGGCCACAATAAGATTCTACACAAAAAGCTGCAGTTGTATTTACACAATCGCGACTATCTGTTGTATTATGGGATTTCTGATAAACCATTCCCATGTAAAAATCCAGGAAATTTAAACCTCAGAGCGCATTTTATGCCGGGTAATAATTTCTAAGTTTTATTGCTTTCCGTTTCTTGACCATTAGGTAACACTTTCAGATTACAAACTGACGTTTGTCCATTTTTGCCATACCGTAATTTCCTCAACGGAGTGAACAATAAACATGTCTTCCAAATCTTCCATAGCACCTTCCATCCAGTTGTTAAATGGTGCAGCTCTCTTGGCGAATTCCAAGTTTTGCTGCTCTATCGACTCCAGGATTTGCTCCATGTTCTACAGCAAAGTAAAAGTTTTACCCAATTCTGTTTTGATTTTATTTGACGCAGAACAAAAAAAATTACCATATACATATATGAGAAGCCTTTAAAACAGATATGATGACTACCAAGCAAACTGCTTTTAAACCAGACCAAGAGTTTGTGAAATTTATTCTTACGGCAAGAGCAGTCGATCTTTTCTGAGTGGCATCACCCAATGCATCCCAATGATCGCAGATCTTTTTGCAATGTTCGTTGATAACATCTGAATCGTGGTAGTCTAATTCACTAAAAAGTAACAAAATTAATAAATTTTTGACACCTGGAATTTTGAATCAAACTACAAGTGGTGATACTCATATCATATCAGCTGATACTGATCCTGATGCTTTTGTGTGACCGATAAAAGGTGGAATATATTTTTTAATTGTATCAGAAAAGAAACATCCCTTTACAGTTACATCACAAGAGCTTTGTCAAGAGAAAACAAAACTTAACAGCTCTATTTAAGGTACTTACACATTTAGGTAATGCCACAACCCTAAACAAGCTTTTAATAACAATGGTGGACGTCACCACATTGGAATATTTAAATAAACACAGGGATTTGCATTTTGTATTGTGCATGCACTTAAAACAATCAATGGAGCCACCCATATTTGGGCATGATATAATAATGATCTTGGGAATATTCTGTAGCATCTATAATAGTTAGGACGTAAGTTAGTTTGAACCTACTTTAACTCTTGAGCGATGGCAGCAATTTGTTCCACTCTGTCTTGATGGGCAGCTAAATCACTCTCAAAAGCCTCGTGCTTTTTCACCAAAGCCTGCACACAAAAAAATAATATATTACATATCTTGTTGGAAGCTGGGCTTATATTATTACAGTTCTGTTCCAAGTGGAGTAATAATGACAACATACTTTCAGCCTTAACATTTTGGCATGGGGTAAAAGGGGGACAAATTTTTGGGTATAGAAAACGATGTGTAAAAGAATACCTTTAACTCCATGAAAGTGCAGCCCTTGTAGTCTTCACTAAGGAGGGCAGTGTCCTTGTCCTGTGACCATTGTTCATGGATTCCAGCCTTGTGGTAGAATTTTTTGGCAAGATGGTCCAATCTTTCCAATCTACAATAGTTTGGTTGTCAAATAAGATATCCAACAATCAAAAAGACAGAAAGGTTTTTTGATTGAGATCAGTTACTTGCAGACTTTTATCTTTGATAACTGGATTTGAAGAAACAGAGCTATAAATTATACACAAAATTAGGCCAATTATATGAACAAAGTTAGATGCAGACAGATGGCTACTGTACAACATTAAACAAAAGTATTTAAACAATAAGTTGTGACAAACCTTCTCATTTCAGAAATCAACCATTCTTCATAACCTTTCTCTGCACCCTCAAGTCCCTTCCAGGCATTAGCAATGTCAGACACTAGTTTGCCATCAGATGGCATAAAAGCTGGACGATTGCTCAAGCGGAGTTTGGTTTGAAGGGTGTTGTAAGCAGCCTCCAATTTGCCCTTGTCATCAACCTGTTCAACAGAGAATATGTGTGCTTACTTGCTCTAAATATTTTGATGTTTTGTATGTTAAAATAAACAACATTTTGCGATTAGTTTGGCAGCTATTGTCATTAGCCTGTTATGTTATGTTTAAAACTTTTACAAAAAGCATGAAAATATAGAGCAGAGTTTAAAGATACCAAAAAATGTGACTTCTGTGCCAAACAGAAGTTATGAGGACATGTTTATTGTAAGTTCTCTAATAACCTTTGGTGGTTTCTGGTAACGCCTGTAGTCTCGGAAGTCATCCAATTTCTTCTGCACACCCTCCATAGTGTTATCTGTGCTCCTATCTTCGAGCCAGGGCTTCATACGGGCAATCCACTCAAGCAACTGAATTTAAACCAATCAGTTATACCGCATTGAAAGAGTCAAACTCAGTATATTCTACAGATAACTGTCATCTATGTGAAACACAGTTTGACAAACTATAAAATGAAACACCATCTATATCTTGAAAGTGTGGTTTTGTCTGCAAACATTTGATGAGCCAAGCTCGATTATTCTGCAGGTAACTGCTACCTGTGTTAAACACAGTTTCACAAACATGGGATTTTTGTTTTGTTGCTTATGAAATAAACCTGTATATAACACAACAAAAAGTGTCTTTGACTCACAGGTTGGGATGTAAACTGAAAATAATCCAGTAAAATAGTAAATTTTAATGCAGTGAATACTTACATCTGAAGCAAGTCTCTCGTACTCATCCATGAGTCTTTCATTTTCTTGGTTAACTCCAAGCACTTTCAAGATACGGTTGGCAGCAGTCTCAGCCTGGTGTTTGGACAATGAAACCATGATTTAGCGCAAAGTACATAAAAGTTAAACTTAGCCTTCCAAGCACAAGTTTTCAAAGAATCGGCACTACACAAATAACCTTGAGGTTTTGATTTTGTGTAGTAGTTTGAATTCAGCAACGATGTCGAAATGAAGTCATAAAATAATACAAGGTTCATCCATATCATGTTTACACGATCTTATCACACATAAAAACATTTCCTGAATTGGACAACACAGTCTAAAGATGAGATTACAGTGCTTGGAAGGCAATAAAACATTTATAAATATGTTTATAATACATATTTCACACATTTATTCAATTTTTTACACCATTACAAGCACAAGAAAGATGATAGTAGTGACAGTGAAGATTGTGAAAGGAGACAAGGGTCAAGAGACAGAAATTTATGAAATAGTTTACCTTGTCGTTACCAGAGAAAGCATGATAGAATGCAGCGACATATGTCATGATGGAGCGCTCATCTGGCTTGGCCATGTCACATATATCTGTTGACATGTGTCGATGACAAAAGGTTAGGAAACGTGATGGCAAGGAAAAGCATGCGTTGACAGATGTCACAGAAATGGAAAAGAACAAAGGTTTTGTGGTCTCACATGAATGTAAACACACTTTTGATCAACATTTTTACTGATGGTTATGCTGGGGAAATTTATGTATGAACGAATCCTAAAATTGATAGATTTGGATCTTAATTTGCTGAGAACATCTAGTTAATGAGCAAATGGCATAAATTCATTGTTTTTTTAGGCATGTATAAAGACTGATTTGGGGTGGGTGCTCACAATACTGTGCTGGGTGGAATGGTTTAAGACAAGGGTCAATTGCTTGAAATATAACCTTTTGAAAAAAAGACATCTTTTGTCAAATTTGCTTTTAAATCTGGTGAGGCCCAAAAGAAAAACTTTGGACTGACATAAAAAAGTTTCAGAACCACTGATTTCGATGAAAACCACAACCAAAAACCAATTATGTTCAGTTTGTATCTTGGCAGATGTGGAATGACGAATTAACACTTGTATGTTGTCAGGCAGAATGATATAGATTTAATATATGAATGGCACCGGTTTTTGGTCTGCAAAAGCGTGGTAGAAGCAGGAAACGTAGGTCATAACAGACTTTTCATCGGGGTATGGAATTTCAGACATTTCTAAAATATCACATTTATATTTCAAGTGTTGTACAAATATTTCCTACATATTTTTTGGGAACGAGCATTTATTATAGATTTTTTAGCACTGCAGTGTGTAAAGTTTCTATGTTTTGTTTCAAAAAGAAGTTGGAAAAGGCAACATAGAGGGAGAAGGTAAAGGCAGAAAGGAGAAGAGAAGTTGTGCTTTTTTGGTCTAACAACTTGTTACTTCCCACTGCCAAATACCTTCTTTGCTCCAGAAAATGCATGGTAGTAACATGACACGTAAGTCATAACTGCTCTCTCGTCAGGTTTGGCCATTTCGACAAGTTCTGTTCAGAAATTATTGTTCAATTCGCAAAAGTTTAAATAAATCTTTGTATCACTGTTTCTGCGGCTCATGCCACAAGTAGTTAGAAATATAAACATGTAGTAGGCTGCGTACCTTCAGCGTCCAACATCTGAGGTATGTCCAAGTGCTTTTCAGCCACTTCAAATGCAGTTTGCAGATTGTGCAGAGGGTCATCCTGGGAAGCATTTAAAACTCACAGTTACAATTCCATTTAAACACCAAACAAAACTAAATAGAGAAGTGTGTGGTTGATTACCTTGCGAAGTTTATCATAATCAATCAAATCTGGCCTGTGTCTATGGATCAGGGCACAGAAGGCAAGACCATCCTTCCAGCTGCAAAGTATCAAAATCAGGTTGGTTAGTGGATATTTGTACGAACACGTCGTCACCTAAAACACTATACCTCATGTGGAAATTCTGCACGTTGACATTCTTGTAAGGGGCGGTCTTACGCTGGCACCACAACAAGAGACCTTCTTTAGCAGATGACTCTGCACGACAAAGAACAAAATAGTCACGTAGACTGAAGGAAAAGGCATTCTATGCCAATCTATCCAAATATAGCATACACTATGACATGATGCATGGACAGAAAAAAATAACTCCAATCTATATTTGGTCAATTTTTTGGCTAAAATGTTCTGTCGTGGTGTGTGAACATGGGTCTTTACTTCATCCATGCCACTGAAGGATATATGTTTCTCGGCTACCATCAAAGCAGTAGCGCAAATAAGGAAATACTCAGCCGGAAGAATGAGGGCCTACGCATCCTATGACAGGCGCCATGAGCGCGTGGCTATATGCAGCATAGCGTTGAAGCAACAACAAGCGGCATCTTGAAACAACCCAAGCTTAGATACTGTAGTGGTGACTGGTGATCACTACTCCACTTCCTTGTGTACAGAACAAGTTTTCAATGAAGATAAATGAAAAAAATCACTTTGACATGTTTGGTATTGCTCTGTTTACCTTTTTTTTGACACAACTTTTACTACACTTTATAAAACAAACAATGTAAAAAATAAGTTTTTTTTCATCATTGTAACGGTTACCAGTGTTTTTTTACAAAAATCAAACAAGAAAATTTGATTCTGGTAGTCTGACACAATTTGTCAGCTTTGGTAAAAAAGTCACATTATGTGAGAAAGTGTGATGGGAAAAAAAATCATACCAACCTTCAACAGAAATGTCTTGAATGGCAAATCTCAAAATAATGGTCCAAATCATACCAAGAGTCATTTTTGTATTTCCATCCACAATTTCTGCAATTTAAATAGCTTTATATGAAGTTTTGGCAAAAATGTAACACTAAGTAAACGACATTGCTTTCCAATCCTTCAAAATATTTTTACATAACATATTATCTTATGTAGATAACAATGGTTAGGTCAATTTACCTTCTGCTCCAATGGACACAAGTTTGACACCTTTGCTTGCAATGAAATCAAGAGCCTTGTTAACGTTGGCAATCTTGTGGAAGCGCATTTTGCCGCGGTCGGGTTTTGGCAGACGCTCCCCAGATATCACCTGTGTGTGGATAACGAAAGCAAAACTATTATTGTGACGCTTTATCTTATGTTGATGGAAAGCTATTGTGTGCCTAGACAAACACATTACATGCCCACGGCGCATATGTTTAGATTTTGGTCATTTCATTGGCAGTGAAACAAGCTTTTACAACGGTCGTTCAGTTACTTGCAGTTTCGTCTGCTAAAAATACTTTTTTGCGAATATTGTGCTGCCATGACTACCAGTCGTAGTATAATTTCTAGGAATTGGCATTCTGGCAAAGAGCTTATCAACCAACGTTTCGTCTGCCATGCGGTGATACTTTTTTCAGGGTTTTGGCGCATCAAAAATGTACCGCCAGATATACAGAAAAACGCAAGAAAACACGATAGGGCCCGTTGCAGTATCACGTGATAGGGCAAAACCTAAATCCCGTTTCACGGAGCTTAGAGGTAGGTGTATTGTTACCTCAAGCAAAAGCATGAGTTTTAATCCATTCCTAAAGTCATCCTCAATGGTGTCAATCTGGGTTCCAGCCTTCCTCAAGTGGGAGTTGCACCAGGCTGTAAATGTCTGTGGAAAAATAATACAAACGTCAAAGTCCATCCAAGCTTTGCCACGGGAATTTACGTTTTGGCAAGAAGGATTTTGTCGGTAAACGGGTGTTGCAACGCATTTAAACGCACCTTACGTGGTTCTTCTAAATAATTGCAAACGGCAACAGTTGGCAAACTCACAGACACGCCAAAACGGTAATGCGCATATCCGCTGTGAGAACAGCCAATGGGCGTTGCAGACGGGGGAGGGGGACATGGGCAATTATCGCGTAACGGCTTGAAAACGTCAACAACCCAACACTTCCGACGCCAATCTTCAACTCGGGTTACGACGCGAACGCCTTCATGCGCTATGCACGTATGCCGCAAGGCAAGTCTGCCATCTCACCGCGTTTCGAGAACATAACCGGACAATAAACCAGACTGTGGGCTCGCAGCTAATTGCACATGCCCCGCAGTTATGCAGTTTAAGCAGTTGCCCGTTGCAAAGCGATCGTGTGAATCGCCAACGGCACTTGGTTTGCACAACGGGCTGCGAACCGGTTTGAACCCGCTTACAAGACATACTCGACAGACCGTAACAAAATGACGCATTGGATCAGCGATAGGCTGCATTGCGGAAATGCTTGAGAAATCGCCAGCTTGTATTTCCAGGCGAGCGAGCTCTGGTGAAACGAATTATGCGATTAAAATCGTGGTAATGGGCTGGCGCTTTGAGTCCGCCGACCGCTCTTAGCTTAATGAACTGGTGGCTGGCAATTGGAATACAATAATAACAGTTGCACTTAATTTATAAAATGCCGGGACTTGCCCCAAGTGTTACACATAACCTACTTTACTAAGTCACTATGACACCGGCACAGACATTTCATGTTGGGTTTTCTCGACCACCGCCGACAGAACACACATTGGCCACTGCACAATAAGAGGAGCCGAGAGTAATGGAGAGAGGGCACGAGGCGACCAATGGAGCGCATCAACGTTTAGCGATCCTTTTACAGGCAAAGAAACGTTTCGCGCCAAATACTTCATACGACCACAGGCCACGAAGTAAGTGCAGATGCATAATTTTGCATAATACGCCGAACAAACCACAAGCAGACAGAACAACGACATATAATTCAGGTATTTGGTAGCTTCCATCATTGAGAACGCCATTTTTTATTATGCAACAGCGGTTTAAACACAGGTCAAATTAGCCGGAATTGGCAAGGCAACCAATAAATAATCAGCTGACGTCACAGCGCATAATCTGCATTGGGGAAATTTTCGACAATTGTAGGCAGCGAAATCAGACGGAAGTCGACGATCACGCGCCTCATTTCCCGCCCTGCGATGTTCGGCGTAGCGACAGAGGAGCAACAGAAGAAACGTGAGCGGAATCGCCGGCGCCGACTATCTAAACCCAAAACTGGGTTTGACAATACGCCGACCCACATCGCAAATAATTCCAGCACTCGTGTTGCTGAGATCATTGCGTGCCTTGCCGGTACTAATGTGGACGTACCTTCACATACACAAGGGCAGCGGGGCATAAAAGGAGCGCGCGTGGCTGAATGGATGAAGTTATCGTGAGTTCGCATGCTTCAGCGATGGCGCATAAAATGAAAACCGCAAAAACATACCTACGCGATCAACCACCGGCTGGCTATCTTCGCTCGCTATGACAGTTCGGCAAAGAAAGAAAGGGTTTAACATATTCCACTACTCTCTTATGACGCCACAAGGCCAATAACGCTACACATTGCGCCATAAACATTCCAATTCACCTGCTTGTTATGTACGCGTCAACGGCCACCAATGGAGAAATGATACATTGGTATGGTTTAGCAACACATATTTTGCGTTACTACAAGCGAAGGTTTTAAGGTGCATAATACGCGTGTGCAATACTATGATAACGCTTTACAACTTTCGTTTCATACACGTTTTAATACTCGGCGCGTCACCCATTAACCTTGCCAGGTATATAACATGTGGCTTACAAAGGCATTAAACCCTATTCAATTTATTACAGAATGCACTCAAATTCGACACAAGCAAAAACCTACAGTTTGTAGTAAAATCAGTACCCACCTTTCTCTGTTGTTTCTCCCATGCTGGATCAAGGAGTCCTTCTCTGTCCCATCCCTCCTCTTGCTGCATGTAATCTATCTGCTCCATAGTGCCAACGGAGGTGTTTTGTTAATGGGTGTAAACGGTCTCTTACCAACAAACTCACAACACTACAATTGTGTCCTGTAAACATACATGAAAAGCATTTGCATAATTTTAGATGGTACAGAGAAAAGTACGAGCAATTGGCGATAATCCAGCAATACATTAGCGTTTGGCAACAAGACAGAATTGAAATTTAAAAACCTCTTTGAACGCAAAGACACAAGACAAACGCGCCAAATAACTCAACTGTACTAAATTAAATCTCTTCTGTGGTGTTCTGCCGGCAGTTCTTAAACTAAGTATGTAAACTACACTCCGGTAAAAGACTGTGCAACGTCTTGACAGAGTAAAGTACATGCGGTATCGCGAGAGGTAATGTATCTCGCTGCAGGCGAAGCGACGACATTCGCCCTGGCTGACATAATGACTACGCTCTATCTTCCCGGCCGGCATCTCTGCAGTCGTAATTAGTTCAACAGACAGCCCAGCCTCGGCGTATAAGAGCTGACTAAAAAAGTCCGCCACGTAAGACAGCTGGCACATTACGTCAACGGCGTTGCTGCCCAGGCGAGGACTGTTACGACTTGAACCGATGAAGGCTTAACAACTGGCCCGCTGCACAGGAGAAACCTTTCAGTGGGGTGTTACTTTTGCTAACAAGCGCGACCCCGTTTAAGAAATAGGGCGCCAAGAATTGCCATCAAACAACACGCGGTCTGCGTGCTTTGTGCGAATATTTACAAGTTTCTGGCGTGTTCCAAGCCCATAGTACTTGAGCCACAACCCCTCCACTGCTTTAAAGCCCTTATCAGCGACGTGAACGACCTTGCACTATTTGTACTCTTTACAGGGTCATCCTTAACAGTTGGTAATGGTAGATTAGGAATACTAATGTATCTAAACCTAAACAATTTGTTTAAAACAAACTTAGTACACAAAATACATACTGTGGCCATCTGTATGAAGCTCACAGAAATCATATTGTTAGCTCCACTTGCTAATATATAAAGGTACATACTGATACTCAATTATTACAAATCTACAAATATGCTCATTCACAAGGGTTGGATGTTACATTAACTCTAGAATACAATGGCATTTGAAATGTACAATTGCCTTGAACAAACTTAACACAAAACATGTTATAGACTATTTATTGTGACAACTGAAATAATTTAATATTATTAGTATTTTTGATTCAAGAAGTCATTTGAACCAGTAGCTTTTAAGTAATTAATCCAGTTTCCACAGAAATAATTAACCATCGAATCTGTGTGGTATCAGCATGATATAGGACATTGACACCACAGTGCTGACCACAGCATCACATCTCGCATAGCAAGGTATTTGAAGTGGAATGCAGTGTCACTTAGCCACAAATAGTTAATAATTAACCGACAATAAAACGGGACAGCTAACAACCCCAGGTACCATCATAATTGGTGTATGTTAAAATTTACGACCAGGGCATGACAATAGCAAAGAGCAAACTACACTTTGACATTTGTTCATGATCAAGTGAACAATGTAGGAATTCAAAAACACATTTTTCTCATAATTCGCACGACGAAGTGTTCAACAAAACTAAACAAAAGCATTATAGTCATATACTTTTTAAAACTGAGATTAGAGAAATGCACAACAACAATGATTGAATAATGTGTGATTCATTAAACAACTGTGTTTTAAACACTTATTGTACAAATGCAAACAAATATTAGTCATTTGAAATGACACATTCTTTTCATGATAAATGAACTACTGTGGTGACAGTATAATTAAAGCAAAAAGAAAAAGATTACAAAAAATATATTATGCTGTAATTGTGTGTAGTAGATATTATCATACAATGTTTAGTTGTCTTCAAGACCAGCCTCATACATAAAAGATGGAACTCAAACCACAGACATACAACACAAAAGCTATTGCCACTCCCACAATGCAAACATACATGTGACAAACCAAATGCCATCTACAGGTCAAACATGTGCGGGTGAAAAAAGTGTTTCAAGGCTTTTTTCTACTTTTTTTGAACTAATCATTCAAAGTACAGCACATAGCACAGTGCCCCACTTATCTTGTAATTTGTTTGTTCTTTTTCCCACCCACTGATAAGACAACCTGGTAAATAATTTCCTGTTTGGTTGTAAACAAAAAGCATTCAAAAGGTAGCAATAATTTAGAATGAATAAACATATTAACCAGAATAGATGACATACCAAACAAAAAAAGGCAAAATCACTGACATGTGAAGACAGAAAGCAGTTGTGGAAACTACCGACAAAAAATTAAGCATGGGTTTTTCCAATTCCTGAACCCAGACATTCCCTCGAAACCAGATTGCTATTGATCCACATGTTTAAGATTGCCAGAATTTGTAACAGCCTTGCAGTGGGAAAATAATGAAAGTATTGTCATGTAAGTGCTCACGCTTGGTCTTAGATTTTACATATTCGCTTAGTAAGCTTCTCCAAATTTTATTTGTGCTTATCAAATGAACTTATGCCATCAAATAGTGGATTTACAACAATTATAATAGATTAACAAACCAACATGGCAATGCAACAACCTTATAATCACAGAAAGTTGAGCTTGAATAAATAATCTATCCTTTTCACATTGTTGTCCTACAATTTCTCGACATATTTAAGGGTGGAAAACATGCACGAAAAAAGAATAATTTAGGATGCAGTTCATTTCAAAACCCTTTGACAATTTGTAATGTGAATTATAAGGCATATCAAACAAACATTTCTTCTGCTATATAATGCAGTTATAAAAAAGTAAAACTAAAAACATCAAACCACATTTATCTAACAAACACCAACACATATTAGAAGTACCCACAAATGCTACACAAATTATTTAACAAAACACAGTCACAGAAAAACCTTGGTCGGACAAACTTTTCGTCGCAAACGAACCATGCCTGCAGGTTCTCTTCTTTCTAAATAACTTTACTTCAAAGCCGGGTCAACCGATCACAGACGCGGAAGAGGTCTAAACTACGCGACTGCCACAGCTATTAAGGATATGGGTTTAGCATTTAAGTCGGCAGGCAGCACCCACGCGCACGAAGTCGCACACAACCAAAGTTCCGAAATAAACCGGTAACGCCGCGCCCTCCACAACTCAACCTATTTTCACGCTTGAACGCTCGGCAATTGAAACCGCTTACGCGCCTGAAGAGGATAACATTTATTTCAAGACAGAACAATTGTATTCAAGGCAAGTGAAAGCAGTAAATGTAAATGCCATCGAAACCGTTGAATAAAACAACAGAATTTTATTGTGCTTTCAGTAAATGTAATGCAAAATAATCCAAAGTGAGATTAAAATGAATGGATTGATTTGGATCGCTTTGATCATTAGCACAAGCGATTTATAACACAAGCCCACTACAGTTTTTGAGGGGTTTTAAACGTTTCCTGTTTTTTTTTGTGGACCAGTGTTTTCTGTTTGCTTTTGAATACATTGGGATCGGTCTGCGAAACAACATACTTGGAAATGCACAATTACAACAATGCCATCCTTCACTTCTTGCAGGTCGTGTATCTATCCCCATCTGGTGGACAAAACTATCCCATACATTTTAAATTGGACCTATATCCGAATTTGCCACAATTATTTGTTAACAGAATAGGACAACTTCCTATTTTGCCTTCAAAAATACTGTTTTAAGTTTATGTTTTATTAATGCATACGAACAAAATCCAAAAGTACATTGGGTATTTGCCTGGAGTCAACATGCAGGTCCTTATGAATAGCATCACAAATAAAATAAGTTAGTGAAACGTTGGTCAAGTGCTGGAAATACATCGTACAGTCCTAATCTTTGTTTCACTGCAATTAATACAACAATAAAAAAAATTCAACCTTTGAAACAAAATGATATTAAATTTTTACAGGTTGTGGCATGGAAATTTACAAACCAAACAACAATCATATAACATGCTTGATTATATTGGGCACATTACACACAGTAGCTTAATTTTGTTTAAAAATAATGTTGCATTTGTATCAATGTTGCACTTCAATAAACTTGTCTGATAGGCCAAAAACAACACATTTTTAATTGGCAGCTACCTAAATTGATAAACAGAAATTGTTGATTCAGGAGCATGTCTTAAAGTAAGAGACTGGAACATTTCAGAAGTCCTATAATAATAATATCCTTCAATGGTTGCAGTGGACTTCTGAAAGCAAATGTAGTAGAACCCAGCGAAAGAGGCTCCATTGATGTTTTCAATTTTGTGATTGGGAACAAGAAAATGCTCCTAAAATCACAATTCTGAATATTAATAAGAAACACAATGTGAAAAAATAATTGATGTGACACAAATTTAACAAATTACAAAGCTGCTGGTTTATTTCTACAGCAGTAGGTGTGTAATGCACATTATCATGATTTGTCACACAGCTAATCCTGATGCATAGGTTAACATCTCTTCTTGAGGTTTGCATTTGGACAGGATAATGGTTTCTCAAAGTGGGTTTTACAACAAAATGTGAAGGTTTTTTTAAGTATTATCTGCTTAAATAGCAAAACCGGCTGTATGTTAAGTGTTTGAGCAAAATTTATGTAGTTTTGGGTTTTCCTTGTCGACTTAAATAACATTACAGGGCACAGTGGACAAAAAAATATGGAAAACACAAATAATAATCGAGTAAAAATTGAACAACTTTATATCACCTTCCATCTCATGAAAACATAGTCACTGTTTCTCAGATCAGCATAATCAAACTCATCTGTGTTGAAAGTCTTTGAAAATTGACAAAACGATGCAAACTTTTTCCAGTGCTTAATATCAACAAGTTCATCTGTATCCCACTTTCTTGTCAGGAATGGATACCTTTCACTTATTATCTCACCATCAAAAAATGTCGTCATTGTTGGAAATTCTTCAGTAAGATTAATAATTTTTAGGTATCCGCAGACATACGAGTTATCCAAGTCAACATGTTGCAATGTAACCTATACAGAAATAAACATTAAAGATTGATGGTAAAGGCAAATTGTTGCAATGTACTTTGGTTGGTTATTTTGTTTCTAATTGATTCAAAAACTGTTTTTTTGGCAAAGAAATAGCCTATATGATGACATGGTGAAAAAGTCTTTGAGCTTTACAAGACACACAGCTTACACTGTTATAAATGAACATGGAGCACTCCCCAAACAGTAAATAAAAATTCCAATCATATAAGACAGCCAAGTAATTACCTCAACATCATAGTAATTTCCTTGACTCCTTTGGTGTCCCTTAAATTTGGATCCATTATAAAGTAAAGTATTGATGATACTTGGTTGTTCGCTGTTTAACGGTGGAAATGGAAAAATCTCATTTTCGTCCATTTCGTTAACTTTCATCGTTGTTTTTTGACTTAAAAATGCACAAAATGAATTGTATTGTAGCTACTCAAGCACGACGGACATGAAGCTGAAGTCAAATTCTGGCAACAAAAATAATGTTGGGCCTATATTATTTTTTGCAAAAAGAACTTTAGCGTTTTTTTTTCATAAAAAGAAGAGAAAAACGTTGCAATTAAAAACTAAAGAACTTTAATTGAAAATAAACAACGACTTGTTGTATTTAACTCGTCATGCTTCATTACCGATGGAACTGCTGAGATCATCATTATTGTGCGGTTTCTGGTCCCACAGTTTTAAAGTTAAAAGTGCCACCGGGGCTTCACTGCGCAGGACTTGTTAACTGGAAACATGTTCAGATTACTGCATTTATCGCTCCGATCCTTTAACAATGCCGAAACACTGTCGTTGAGCTTTAAAAGATGCTACTCTGCATCTACGGTAAGTGTACTATCATTACATGTGTGTTGTGTTTTGGTAAAACCTGGTTGACTTTATGCATATTTTGGTGTTGTTATCCAAAACCTAAGTCAGCAAACTAATGTTTTGTTTTTACAGTCGATTCTTGATGGATTCTATGGGACAGTGGGCAAGTATGTGAACTACCTATCTACAACTACAACCACATGTTTCCTTGACATTAACAACATGTATTTTTTTGTTCACAGCACGCCAATGATTAAACTAGAAGGAGTCAGCAAAGAAACAGGTTTTTAAGTTATGGCTGTGGCTACAATATGTGTTTTTCACAAGCTCTTGAGGCTAGCTGCTGTAAAACCTTGGTTGCAGCTTTGCAACATCAGCAAATGTTTTGCAATTTTTGTTGCGTCAAATAGCCCTAATTTTACATAATATTGACACAAAAAATAAATAATGTATAGTTTAAAAAACATATTTAGAACCATTTTGAACAAACATGCATTTGTTTAAAGGTTTAGCTTAAGTGCAAATTAAACATTTCTGATAAAGAAAATTTTTTCTTATTTTTTAATAATAGTGTGCAATTTTTCTTGTTGTTTTAGGGTGCAACATTTTGGTGAAAGCTGAATTCATGAACCCTGGTGGATCGGTAAAAGACAGGGCTGCCATGTATCTCATCAAAGATGCTCAAGAGAAAAACCTCATTAGTGAGGGTGGTACCATTGTTGAAGGCACTGCTGGCAACACAGGCATTGGACTTGCCCATATCTGCAATGCTCTTGGCTACAAGTGCATCATTTATATGCCCAATACACAATCCAGGGTAGTTTGGGGTAACTATTAAGTTCTGGGGTAACTGCTAAATTTTGGGGTAATTTGTGTGGTATTATATTGATTGATTTTGTGTATTTATTATCTAATTTCCCATTTTGTGTTTTCTTAAAAATTCAAAATTCTGCCAGTCATCTTTACTAGCCAAGGATTATTCATCTGCTGCCTTATTTAACCCTTGGCCCCACATTGTTATCTGTTTGACAAACAAATTATGCGTGCACACAGCAAGTGACCACTTCACTTTGGGAAGTTAATCTTCCACTTTTCTGTTTAAAAAGGGTGCATCCACACTCTTGTATTTTCAGTTTTATGTTGAATTGCAGGAAAAAGTTGAACTGCTGTCTGTGCTTGGAGCTGATGTGAGACCTGTGCCTGCTGTCCCTTTTGACAATCCTGAAAACTACAACCACCAGGTTTTCACTTTTGATCATATAGCATCCCTGAACTTACTATTTTGGTCTCTGTAGGCACGTAGATATGCAGAGTCCTTGTCCAATGCTGTATGGACCAACCAGTTTGACAACACGGCCAACAGAAGGGCACACATTGAAACAACAGGGCCTGAAATTTGGAAGCAGACTGGTATGATGCCACTTGTATAATTTTTGTCTGCTTAAAAACATCTCAAAAGTTAAATGAATATGAGCTTTTGTATTATTAACACCTAATATTATTCCTATTTAGATGGAAAAGTCGATGCTGTGACCTTTGGAACAGGAACGGGCGGAACTATGGCTGGTGGGTTTTTTTGTGAACCCCCCTTTTGTGAAATATTTTGTTCTTTTTTGATAACTAAACAAACGCCACTGCATTTTTTTGTCAAAATCCGCGTGCAAACCAGAAATTTTCTCTAACGTTGACCTAAAAACCGCATCATGCTTGCATTCGCCATTGTTACCAAACATGTTGCAATGACACGAAACAAGTGTCATTTTTCGTCATTCCTCGAACGAAACGTCGTTTCTCAGTGGCCACGTTGCACGTTGTAATGGCAAGCGGTTTACTTGCGTGAAAGTCAATTAGTTTAGTTGTTAAACGTTGAAAGCAGTAGTAATAAAACTACGGCGCAAGCACTACGGCGCAAGCACTACGGCAAAACCTCGCATCGAGTGTCCCATAGCGTTACACAATTGCGCAAGCCAGAAAGCCAACGTTTATATGACGATTGGCGCGAACACCGGCGTTCGTATTTTGCGATTCTCGCCCACAATTAACCTTACTTTATACCTGAAAATCGGGAAATTTCCCTAAAAAAATTGAACCCCCCCTTTAAAAATTCCTGGATACGCCCCTGGTCTTGACTAAAATGTTGTGGAATTGGACATTTATCTTTTGACGACTACATTCGCGTTCAATAACTTGTTTATAAACGTACGAATCTACCATGCGTTGCTCTATGCGTTTCAACATCGCGTTATGATAATGGATCCACAAACTTTGTGTTTTCTTGCCTTTCCACAAAATATATCAGTATCTTTTAACACGCAGGAGTTTCGACATTTTTGAAAACAAAGAACCCAAACGTTAAAACGATCGTCGCTGATCCTCAGGTAAGTTGAAGCGGCAACGGGAAAACTTGAAGTAATTCTTGGAAGAAATATTATTAATATATAGATATTTAAATACACCAATATTATACATAGTATATATAACTTCATCAAGTATTGGTCGTGTTTGTAATATACATGCGTGCCAGTAGTAGCGATACGCCAACACAGAAAATATTCGGATTCAGCCGATTTCGAATACAAGTAGTCAATATTCGACCGAATCGAAACATTTAGTAACGTCATAAATTTCCGTACTCTTGAAAAATCACACGCTTCCTTTCTATTTTTGCAGTAGCGTTATAATTTTACAATATGCCTGGCAGCAACAGAAATATTACATTATAATTGTATTTAGTGTCGCCATTCGTACGCTAAAATCGTTCCCAATTGTTTAAATTGTTATTTACGCACGTTATATTTAGGATGCGATAGCAAAATTCCAGCTCAATCCGTATCCGTAACCAGTAGGCAACATATTAAATGTAACAATTTTCAGCAGTTCAAGGCGAGAATTGCGTTAACCTCAAAAGTAAAAAACCTCAGTTGTTTACAGTGGATTTTCTCCTTGGGTGGCCACTTCAATATGTACTGACCCCTGGTGTGATTGACACCCGTAAGTAGCCACTAGGTGTAACCCCTGGCACCTGCACTGCCCCTACCCCATGCCCTGTTGCGGCACCTTGCACCACACCCTATTGCTCCTGTACAGATCAAAAGCGTCCGTTCCATCTCGACAAGATTCTACTTTGTCAGGTCGTTCTGTTATGGGGTCGTTTGCTTCTGGGTGACGTGAGTCATTTGGGCGGGAAAGTTGTTTTTACGGCACGGCTTTGTGGTTGGCTGAGTAATCTGCACTCGACTGTCAGATTCCTCGTTAAATCAAATGACGCTTTGGGGACGTAGTAGTTCGTTTGATCGGTAGACATGACCGTGTAATTCTTGACAACCATTGTGTATTTAGATTTTCGGAAGCACTTTGTTCGTTAAGTCCATGTTTTTTTTAACCTCTAAAAACTACAAAAAACACGCAAGGTAGGCACTTTCAATTGAATCGTTCTTAAAGTCTGTGTTATTCCCAGCTCAAAAAAAAACGATTTGCATCCAGAAGAATGCAAAAGAAACTTGACTTTATGAGACAGTGCCAAGCACAATAAAAGCATATACCTGTGATAACGTTCTTATCCAACCTCGTAGGGAAGTGTTTTGTACAACTGGTACACGAACGGTCGCATCGAAAGATCAGAAGGTTCGTCCATAACGGAAGGAATTGGACAAGGAAGAGTCACCTCAAACATGCAGGGCGCACCGATAGATGGCGCTATGTGCGTGCAGGACAGAGATGCTGTTGAAATGGTAAGGTTTTGTTCTGTGATTTCGGCACTATCCACACTAAAGTTAACGTCATTAGATTCTGCTTCTAACTCTATGGCTGGTAAAGATTTGATAACATAATTTTTTCGGCAGTCTTTGTGTAAAATCGGATTTTGTCAAGGATATGGTTCAATTTGCGTTTTGTTGGCTTAAAACAGGTGGAATGAGGTACAGACTGAAAAAAAAACGGTTACAGAAACTAAACAATTTTTTTTGGGGGGAAAGTATTATGTTGAAGGGATGCGAACAAATCGTAAACCTGCGAATTTTCTCCAGACTTTCCGCCTTCTCCACGAGGAGGGCTTTTACGTCGGAGCGTCATCAGGCCTCAACGTATCAGCGGCCGTCCAGGTAGCACGTGACCTCGGTCCCGGACACACGGTGGTCACGTGTCTTTGCGACACTGGCCAAAGGTACTTCACCCGCCTTTATAGCAAGTCGTGGTTGGAGGGTAAAGGACTCTTGGACGCTATACCAGCGAAATACCGGCATTCGTTGATTGAATGAAAACCCCCTTTGTTCAGTTTCGATTAAACGCTGGGTGGCGCTATCGAGATGAATCGCTTCCGAATGGACGTGTTTTATCAATGTGCTTCAGCTAGGTAGATGGCCCCTTGCATCTTGTTATTGTCGGAACGGTGTCATTAATTAAGTTATACTGTTCCATAATTGTCAATTCTAATTACCTAAAATCTTCTATTATTCAATTATGTTGGATTTTGCATTTGAAAACATCAATACATAGTTTGATTATTTTGTGGTTTGGTGCACATTTGTGTGTGTTTCGTACTTGACTAAAAATATCCATACGTATGCCGAAAAAAAGGCTTGCTTTCCACTTGAAACTGTTTATACGAAAATCAGTGACATAGATTAATTTCTTAGATATGTAATATAAATTTGAAACTCTATGCAAAAATATTTTTGTTTTCTGTAATAAAATAGCTCTTGTTTTGCTTTCCTTTGGTTTGGTGGGATTAAATGTTTTTAATTTTAAAATAATGTTTTACAATCGCATATTCGATCGCAATAAACTTTATTAAAGTATGGTGTGTTCGTCTGTCTTGTCGGCACAATTATTGTTGTCCTGTGTTTATCATAAGAAAAATTTGCAAATCATAATCATCACATTCGATCGGTCTGTATTTAAAATATTTTTTAAAAGATCATGTATTCCATTTTTAAGAGATGTAGAAGCCATATCCTGTACTATCAAGCCACAACTTATAATTTGGATATTATCGTATACTTCCTATCGGCCTCAGCGTGTATATTTCTTTAGAGAAAGAAATGCATAAAGATAGAATCAAATGCATGAGCTAAAATCAACTCGTTTACCGCATGTAGCCTATACCGACACAAGCAAAGACTATGCAACAAAATATCGTCACCGTACTTACTATTAAAAACGGTTCTTCGCGGGGAAACTATTTCCATTATGGTCACCTGGTACCAATGCTGCCGAATTAAAAAATCGCCTACTTAACGGCAAGGCATCTCTACCTGGGAGGGCACAAGAACCCAGTGCCTCAAGTGCATGCCGCATGGAAATCATTGAAGTATCAGGCCTCCTTCGACGGTCGTGTTGACACAGCGGCGGTCTCGTTCTCACCTCATTGCGCCCCTTACCCGGGGACAAAAGGGCCCCAGACGAAGAGTGACGAGATTCACTTTGGTCCTGCAACCTGGTAGTTCACCTGGTTGGCTTAATTTCGTGTCTGGGGTAAGGACCGATGGTTTGGGGGTATAGGGGGTGCATTTACGTTGCTTCGTCGGCGGTCCGCGTACAGCAGTTGGTCAAACACAATATTAGTAAGGCTTCGACGAATTCTCAGTTCAAAGCTGGTTCGAATCCAGTGATGTCATGCGCACGTCTTACAAATATGTAGCAATCTTGCAACGCGCTCACGCAGGTATCGCATTTGTCGTGATTTTTGTTTTAATTTGGATTGTTTTGGTGGATTTTTAAGCGTGTTAGAACCAAGAATATTTTGTCTTTATTTCACCAGTACTATTGTATGATTATGTATAAAGGATTAAAAGGATTAAGTTGTTTGTGTTCAAAACTAGTACAAAAGAAAAAAAAACAAGCGAATTAACTATCTTTTTTAGTTGAATTAAAGAATATATTAAATTCGCAAGAACTGTGTAGGTTATATAATTTACATTCTTGGAATTTTTTTGGTGCCATATATAAAGAATAATTTTTAAGATGTAGTAACTGCATTCCATTTTAAAATATTTAATGCAATCACAGTTTGCAAACTTACTAAAAACACGAATCTCTTTTCTCACTTACATTTTGATACCCAGCGTGAGGTGACGACCAAACAAAATAAGCTTTTTCCCAGAGGGACATTGTAAATTTGTTGAATAATTTATAGTTCTTGTTCGGAAACGATTACTTGATTCAAAACTGTTGAATACAACTGCCTTCGTTCGGCAGCTCACAGATCTGGAAAAAGGCACTCATTGTGTATTCTGTATCTCGATTTACAAAATGGCGTTTATGGCTGTAAAAACTTAGCTGCGTTTTGGCGCACAGAACAGTCTTCATTCTAAACTGTGGAGTACACTGTAAATGCAAACAAGTTTTGTTTTTCATTGACTGTCGGAATCCTCTGACGTCATAGAAGTCAAACAAGTCTTGACCCAAATGCTTTATCGTCGACTAAACCGCTCTTGACTTGAGAATTTTGTTTGTATTTTCGAGGTTTACAGGCATCATCGACCAAATGTTAAGTAACGAAATCTGTGAACCATAACAGTAATATTTATTACTAATAACATTCAAATATGTATATGTTTAATTTTTTCTTGTTTTGGAAGCATCATGTCGATATATTTTTTGAAACTGGTGAGTTGTCATTTTGTATTCAAACACAAAAAATCATGTTGGAATAGAAACAAAGTCATTTTGCTGTCACTAAACATTATTAGGCAATCGGTTTGTGGAATTCATATTTAGGCTAATCTTTTCACAACGGAAAACTATCTGTCATTACACTTGAAATTCTCTAAAAAAAACGTTTTGCAGCACATTATATGAGAAGTTTAATGTTGAAAGTGTAACCATATAGCTTCTCTACTAAAGAAAAACATGGCTATTCACACGAAAATACGGAAACGTCACCGCGGCGTGTCATTGAATTTCTACGTGACGATTGCATCCGTGTTGTGTATTTGGCTTAGCGGGTTGCTCTTCCGCAGCAAGAAGGACAATGGGAGTGTACCAGGTGTCACACTTTCCGCAAACCTGCTTCGGAAACAAACAAAATGTAACGTCGCTTGGCGCTTTTGTTTGTCGCGTCCGGCGCTCTGCTTCAAAGGCCATGGTCGCAGTTCATGTCGGGCCTGAAAGAAACGAATTTGTTTGACCAGCTTGAAGTGCCGCTGACACTTCGTGCACTTTGCTGCCCTGTTGGTATAGTTTATGACTGGTTTTAACGAATTTCCTATGTTGATGTGCACAATAGTCAAACATTTTAAATCACATGAATTTTTGGAATGCTGTATGGTTATTTATGTTTGTTCGGAAACACATAAAAACGCAACTACAGATAGGTATAAAATTCCAAGTGAATTTCAGCACCATTTACAAATCAGAGCCCATTATTCTAAGTTTGCAGCATTCGCCATTTTCCAGCAGGAAACGTTGGCAAGAGCGTTCGTTTAAACTGTTACAGGCCATTAGCTGTTGTTTTGAAAACAACGCGGCTAGCGCGAGTATTTGGGTATCTTCACGATCAGGTCAATCCATCCGACCCCTTTTGTCATCTGGCCTAAGCTCCTGTTTGCTTTTAATCAATGCCGATGTGCAAAACAAACACGGCATTAAATACGGTTAAAATAGACTAATTCACGCAAATCTTGTGATTACTGGCATTAACCAGGTGCCTCGCTTTGTCTGCAGCGTGCTGTTACGTCACAATGGGTATAGTATCTCATAAGAACAAGGCGATTGTCGTGCATGGCGTACATTTTTAGGCCAGTGTGGTACTTTTGGGCACCAGCTATCCGTAAAAAACATTTACAATCACAAAAATGTCAAAGATATGCGTTGCGTATACATGTATATCTTCAACAGGACATAAAATTGGGCTCTTTTGCAATCCATTCACAGGCGGAAAAGGCATGTGAACATCAACGTCTCTGGAAACTGTGTCTGGACACCAGCACGCATTTTGTCCGGGCCAAATACTTAAAACAAACATGCGCTTTGCGGTGACCTAGTGTGGAGTCAAGTTCTCGGCGCGTTCAATCGCCCGAGTACGCAGCGACGAAGTTCTTTTTATGGAGGCCATCAAAAGTGGCGACCCTGGTATTGCTGTTTGGTGCTATTCTCTCGTGCTGGTGTGGAAGGGTCCACGGACGCAATCGTGTCTCGATCTCCTGTGCAAACAGCGTGTGGGTTTTAGTTGTTCGATGCCGCAAAATGCTCACAGCGCCTCGCCGACTGCACGTTGCTGCGAGGCGAGACTTGGGTTTGGTCTAATTAATTTTTGCGAAGACGCAAACCCTTAAACAGCGTTTTCATAGACAACACAGTTTCACATAAAACTTCATTCTCTAAAAGTTTCAATACAAACTCGAAGGAAATGAACAATATTTTTCTTACATCAATAATGTTTTTGCAGCTCTCTAATAATGTTTTTTATTAAAGATTATTATTATTTGCAAGAAACAATTTTTTTGTTTTTAAGTAAATATTTAAATGAGTTTGTTCAGCGACTATTACTGTACATTTCATCAAATGCATATCTATTCTCCGAGTCCAAATATCCTAATGGGTAAACAAGCGAATCATTCGTCGCGAACGTGGATTCAGTGCAAATACAAAACCAATCGAAATGCCTTTGAACTTGATAAAAATATGAGAATTAGAACAGTCCGCCAAAAGGGCTTCTAACTCAGCGGGTGGCAGCACTACACAGTTTAGAACCTTTTAATTTTCTCTCCTTAGCCGATATCGAATGATAATGTGGTGCGCTCCGTCCCTTGATGGAGATACGGGCCCAATTCAAAGACCTCTTTAATCTAAGATTCCCGACTAATTTGACTTTTCCTGAAACATTATGAAATATACACACTTTTATTCTTCGATATTTATTGTGCGCAATACAATATGTTATAACTTTTTTGACTGTGAGCTCGAAGCTTATATTTCCGACTGTCAAGTTGATTTACGAAAGCTAGTGGCTCGCCAAGTTTTTGGGAAATATTCATTCCTCAAAGTCAAACAACTCACCTGGAGTTTCCGTTTGAAAGTTTTTTTGCGCGTGAAAGTAAACATCTTCACGAAATAGTTTCTCCTCTCCCGTAGTGTGACTTTCCCTATATTTCAGGCTTCCTGGAGGATGCGAAATCAACAAGGTGTGACCTCGTACCTGTCTTCCGTCAGTGCTTCCAGTCTATGCAAATATTTGTTCATGTTACGTCATATTTCGTGAAATGTTGAAAACTTCACTACCTACATCGAGCCACAATTGTCCGATCTTAACAAACTGCCCATATCTTATAGGAATTTATGTATGTTATTCCTGCAAGTAAATTTTCAAAACCACTGATTACATATTGATATAGCTTGACAAAATAAACCCATCAATTTTCCCAAACAAAAACATAAATTGAACTCATTTACAAACAAGTGATTAATATTTGCCAAGGCGTTCTGCTTCAAACATTTCGAAGTTGACGAGTAATCAGTAAACAACATTATGTTTAAGCTAGTCGCAATCATGACATTTTTGCTATTGTCAATTGCAGAAGACTTTGAAACACTTGGTCTCTTTTTTACATATTTTATTATATTCAATGTGCGTTTCAATCATATAAGCTAAAAATCACTGTTTTTATATGCAGGAATTGCATCATTGCGTTTGTTTGTAGAAATTCAATTTCGATTTTAATTGTTAGTGTTTTTGCAAGGAGAAATTGTTCTGTTTGCGCGAACTGTTTAGAATTCTTAAAATCAAACTGCAAAGTTAAGGTGGAACGATATGGAAGTGGATTGCAACGTGCGACATCGTCCTTGTGTTTGCATTAGAACCTTTCCATGACAATTTTAGAAATCCCAAAAAGTGCGACCTCCGTATCATGATGCTACGCGCGCTTATCATAGGCGATGTTGACTTCAGCACGTGATCAAGGCGTCACGCTTCAAGGCCAGACGGCCGCCAATAGAGGCGTTTCTAAAGCTCCCGACCGCTGGTCAGTGCCGGACCTAGCCGGGCGCGAGAAAAGGTCGGCCTTGATCAGAAAGGGAAAAAAAAGGGAGTGGACAGAGCAATGGTGCTTGGAAGCAAATATAAGCACCCAGGATGACGACTTGGGATCATTGCAGTCTTCGAACACATGCAGTAGTCATGTAATGGTGTGGCAGTTGCGACATCGCAGGATAAAAATAGTTCGAGCATTTCAGCTACTTGTATGTATGGAAATTAACATTTAAAATCTTGCGTCAAAGGACTTGATCTAGTTTTCAGTTTTAAAATAGCGCAACAACGCTTGCAAATGTACGAAAGAGGATAACAAACTTATTTAATTTTAATTTTGGAAACTAAAAGTATATAACAGTGACTTGCATAAAGATAACAACTCTATCAAATAAATCGGTTAGTTTTTGGAAGATATTCCGGCTTTAATTTCATAATCGCAAAAAACGAAAATTACGCTGAGTGGCGGCGCTGTTGCGCTGCGTATAACAGTCGTTAGGGCGCGACTCGAATTCATTCAACCCAGGGCCGTGTAACAGTAAACGTTTACCGCTGACCCGAGAAGTAGGAGCATAAAAAAATTCGCAAGTCAAATATTTGGTTGGTTTAGGTCGCGCCTGCACGATATTAAAATCAAGCTCAGATCGGGTCAGGTTTATAGTCGGGGTTAACAGGTTATTGGAGTGGGATTTTCAGCTCTACAGGATAGAAATAAGCACAGCGAGTCGAATTGCCAGTTGAGCGTGATATTTGCTGTTGTTCTAGATTTGTTTGGGGTATACGCGTCGATTTCCTTCACAGTATTTTTGTTCTGGATTGTAACCGACTCAGATCCACCATTTTGTTGCAATGTTATTATTGGTTTTAAGTAAAATTATATGTAAGTGTACTAAAATGACAATTTCACTTTTTTCAGACGCAATTATACCTTGTGATCTTAATTTCTACACTGAGAAAAACTTGCGACAAGCTTCTTTCGAAAAAAGCTCATTGACCATCTGTTAAAGTGACGTACATTGCTTCAGCTCAAAGCCACAGCGATTCAAAATGATGTTGTCGTCACCCCCGTCTAAATACCAACCCTTCCAACAGTCTTACGGAGGAAACATCGCCAACATTCCCAATGGCATGCAGGCGCCCTACGTCAACTCCATGAATTCAATTTCCATCGGCAACCAGGTTGGATTCAACAACCATGTCAACCAAGGCTATGGTATGAATGCTGGACATTCCGCGACACATAGCATGCAAATGGCGGCCGCCGCGGCTGCAGCCGTCGGTTCCCCGGGAATGGGATCGCCATATGCCGGCATGGGACCGGGCGTTGGCATCACTCCCAATATGGCGCTTATGTCAATCCGCCGAACCGAGAAAGCTTATCGACGCAACTATACGCATGCCAAGCCCCCTTACAGCTACATTTCGCTCATCACTATGGCTTTGCAATCATCGTCAAGCAAAATGATGACGCTTAGCGAAATCTACAACTGGATCATGGATTTATTTCCTTTTTACCGCCAAAACCAGCAGCGTTGGCAAAACTCGATTCGCCACAGTCTCTCCTTCAACGATTGCTTCGTCAAAGTGCCACGATCTGCAGACAAACCGGGCAAGGGTTCCTACTGGTCACTGCACCCCGACGCTGGCAACATGTTTGAAAATGGTTGCTACTTGCGACGCCAGAAGCGCTTCAAGAGCGACAAGAAAGCTAAAGGCGGCGGAGGCAATGATCTTCAGCAGTCGTTGGAGCAACTTCAGAATGACAGCGCAAGTCCACCACCATCGAACCCAGGTTCGGCAAGTAGCAGCCCACCTGGCAACCACGTTGGATACGCCGATTCTGACTCCAGCATCAAGTCACCCGAAATTGATTCCAGCAACGCTGTGACGTCGACGCACTACAGTCACGGATGCATGAGCCACCCACACACCACTGCCAGCAATGTCATAGCAACACACGAACGCCTTCAAGCCCCTCAGCAGCACCAAGGTGCCGTGGCCTACCCCTCCCATATCGGCGGCGACCACTCCGACAACCTGTTAACAATGCAGCAGGTTTCCCAACAAATCAGCCCCCAATCCGGGGACCCGAAGTCGCCTGTCAACTCTGAATCCGTCGGCAACCTCCACAATATGGCATCGGTGACCGACAAGGCCGATGGCCACCACCTTGCAGCACGCGCACAAAGCGTCGACGTTCAACAACCAAACCATATCGAGTCATCGGGTGGACATCAACACCAGCAGGAGTCCCATGATTTCTACTCACATTACGCCCAAGCCACTGCCTACGCCGCTGCAGTTCAGCAACACCCATTCGCAGCAGTTGCAGCCGCACACTCCTTTGCTCCCCACCCGTTTTCCATTAGTAGCCTCATGAATGTGGCTGAACAGCACCACCCCCACCAGCAACAACAGCAGCAACATTACGCGAACTCGAAAGAGTTGCGCGCTTACCAAGAGGCCATGCACTACTACAATTCCGGAATGAATGGTTTTGGAGCAGCTGGCATCGTTCCGTCGACGGTCAACGATTCAATGCCGTCCCAGCAACAGTGCACCAACGCACAATCGCCGGTGAACTCGGCGACTTCGTCAACATCGGTGTCCACTCCATCGCCCACGTCAAGTTCGTCGCTCACACATTACTCACCGGCTCTGCACTACAATTCTCTGCAATTGCAAGACCAGCACCAGGGCTCCCTTCCGCTGCATTCCGGTAGCCTCGAGCACGGCGATCACCAACAAGATTCGTCGAGCTACTACCAAGGGTGCGTACCAGCAAACTAATGCATCCACTAAACCGAGTGTTTTGACATCGCTTCGCCGTTTCATTTGCTCGCTCAGCGTTACGCATGCCGTCCTGGGTGCAAATGCATGAAGGTTTTCATTTTACGCTTCTAACCTCTTAATAACAACTGCGCCAATTTATTCGTTGAGCTGGCGAGTTTCAAAGAGTTTCCTATTTTGTGTGGCGATTATTTATTTCCTCTGTTGCTATGTAAAATGTCACCAAAGGGACCAAATACCCACGGTTGTATTATGTTGTTTCACAACAAACTTGTTATCTCGGTCAATGGTTGCTAAAGTCCACTTCCCCTGCCAACGGTTGCAATATACCCCCAAGTAAACTTAAAAGTTACATACATTGCCCCACAAACAATTATTCACTGTCACTAATGCTTGCTGTCGAGTTGCTTTTTTGGTCGCAGGTGCAATGTACTTGCATGTGCTATATATACTAATGCGTTTTCGATATTTGTTTTGCTCTAATCTTGTGCTTCTTTGTAATTCCGATCCTGTCGCTGATCGATATTGTGGCAGTTGTACATAACAAATGCATTGAAACTGTGCTTATTTTTTGCGTACGAGCAATAAATTTTTCCAACACGTCGAATCTTGTTACATGCCTGTTTCATTCTTATTAATATGAAAGATTAAAACACTAAACGTAACAGAAGTCTTTACAATAAGAGCATTGTGACTCACAAACACGAAATGCAAATCTATTCGACAAAACTAAACTTCACTGATATGTGTGCACGAATGTTAACCAATTACCAGCCTATATATTCATGGCGAAATTTATAGAGCTGATTTTTACAAGTAATTTACTTAATCGGCCGCGTGGTTGCGTTTTTATGAGTTGCAACCAGATTGTTTTTTATGATATGTCGTAGCAGCTTAGTTACAAGTTTGTTTGTTTAAAGCCAGTTACAGCTATTAAAGCTTAGGCCAATATTTTTGTTGTTGTCACAGCTTTGAGTTTGGCAGATTCTTGGGTATATTTGCTATCTTGCGCAAATCAGCTTACGCATAAAACTGTTCTTAATTGGAAAAATCAATTCTCTGCATCACGCGATGCTAAAACCACAGCTCATTTACATGCTTTTGTGCAATCAAATGTTTAAACCCTGAAGTTCACTGCGCCCGCCATTTTGTTATTCGTCGTATTGTCGGCCTTGTTCAAGTTTACTTCACGGTAGACTGCTGTTAAACCAGGCCAGCCCACAACCAGCACTGGCTCGCAAGGCAGCCTGCAGCTGTACAGCAGTGACTTGCTTTTAATTGTTGACGAACATGAAAGTTCATAAGAATTTATTAGCAAGAATTGCTGAGGCAATTTTTATTGTTTGCATCATAAAAATGAAGTTTGATTTTATGAATCTAGTACAAAAGCATAACAGAAATTCCACTTTATTGAAAAGTAAGTGTTCACATGTTTTGTGGAATGATTAAAATTTCATCCTCAAAAGGTAGAAAAAAATTGGGCTGGGAACTCAAGGTGATGTCAGCTTTCTTTGGTTTTCTCAACTTGTTTTGAATAACTGAAAGGCATGGCCTGACGATTCATTGCAAGCCATATAAGCCCAGCAAACGTTTAGATGGAGAGCTTGCCTTTTAGGTGTTTTAATTTTCGTTTCAGATTCAATCTCAGTGTTGTGGCTTACTCAAATAGGATTTTTCGTCGGCCAGATGTGTGGTTATTTGATACCCTCGAATTTCTTGGGTCCAGTCTCAGTCCTCCATTTTTTGCCTCTAATTTGGCACCCGGGTGGCAAGCGGCTTTGGGGTTCTGGCGATGTGCCGAGTTCTTAGCATTCATGCGTTCAGCAGGTCAGAAAATTGAAGTGATCGATAACCAAACTGTGACGCTAGAACGCCCATAAATGCTCCAGTCGAAGTCGTTGATGCGTTCGTGCCTCTAAAATCCACTCGGTGCTATTGCAAGGCAGCGTAACCAAGCGACAGGTGGCAGAGCGCGCATTAAATGAGAAGAAGTGTTATCACCTGCACTAAAAATGTTAAGCGCCCAATTAATCATAGTGGTCTAACTCGCCAAGGAACTCGGTAACAGTTGAAAACGCACCCATTTCCACGTTTCACTCACCCTTAGTCTCGCGCTGTTGCCTCTTTTGCGTCCAGCCATTACGGCCTCTGTCAACAGCGTTGGATAACAATTGGGCTGCTGTGAATGGTTTGGGCGTAGCCGTTTTTTACATCTTCATTATTCTAATATCCGGTAGAGATTTGTCAGCGCTCGTGGATGGCCCGTGGAACCTGAGGCATGGGTTTTAAAAAATAAACTGTTAGTGGAAAGGGTGAAGGGATTAAAGCACTGCCCAACGCCCGGCTGTTTATGGTCCATCGCCGGTAATGGTCCGATTACGCGCTTGAAAGACTGACCCATGTTTGGGGTGAAAACAGTGTGGCTACACTCCTACTGACCATCGCTGGACGCTGTGACAAGGGCGCGACGCGAACGGCAAAAACAACAAGCGCGCGAGACTCGAGTGATTGTGTTACGAACGCGTTTACGTAGATTAAGTGGAAGTTGGCTCTCGGCTCTTGAAACCGGCTGCCAGATGGGGTTTCTACTTAGTGGATACTTGCTGCCTGGGCCGTGTTGTTGTTATTGGTTTAACACCTGCAACGGTCACGACTCCTGGTCATTGAGAGGTTTTGCATTGCCGACTGGTGGAACACAAAAAACTTTGTGCAGTTTCCAATCTTGCTGTACATCTTTGCTCGTGTTTCAGGAAATCTTGTAACAGTGTTTCATGAGATCAGATATCATTTATCGGCCGTCCACCCACATCCCCTTTTCCCAAAATAAAATCCGCAACACGGGCTTAAATAAACCTGGCGTATTGCAGTATGAGTGCGATCAACGATACGGCGCGACGTTACATCGCGAACTGGCTAACAGGAAAGGTGTGGGACTCTATTGTTTGCTTGTTTGTTTGAATAGCAAAGACAACACACATCAAGCGCACGTGCGCTAGCGGGCACTTAGGGTTCGCACCCGGCTAACGCCAGCTTTCAAAGTACGGCTCTTCGCATCATAAAACGTCCTCGCGATTGCATCACGTTCGTACGGCCGTAATCCGACGGGCCATCCGCGCGCCACACAAACCGGAGTATTGTGCGACACAAATACGTCGTATTGTGGCGAGATATCAGCCAGATAAAGTGGGTCTGTGTCCACAGAGCGCGGTATGGACCACCACGTCGTCACTCGTTAGATTTCTATTATCGCTCGCGGAGCCCGGGCAAACACTGGCGCAGGGGTTACGCGACGGTCAACATTTGGTCCCTTTGTCGCCACTTGTTTGGATGGCATTTCGACCGGGGTTTAATTAATAATTTGGACGATCGCACGTGCCTTTTGACGTCAGGATGTTAGCCATAGGACTAAATCGTTTATTTTTTGAGCGAGGCGTCTTTTTGATCTTTTGTTGAACGATGCTCGTTCTTCGTATGGCCTGGCTCAGAAAGCCTTGTACTTTATCTTTGACTTTGTTGTGGTTTTCATTGTCCTCAATGGGGATTCGTAAGATTTTCACAGAAACGCCGAGCTAAATTTTTGTGACTTTTGTTTCCGCTAGTTTGCATTTCGTAAGGTGTGCGGAGGCCTTGGCGTCGACCATTTCGTAAAATCTTCCCTATAAAATCGATAGATTGTTATCATCGCCAGGCATATGAATAAAAAGATTCCAAATGAGATGGACATCAAAATTTTACTGCTGTGTACAGAAGGTCTTCCGCCAACTTGAAACCACGACTTACAACTGTGCCCTTATCCCAGTTTGGCTTACGCGCAAAGCCGTAGCGATGGTGTCCTTTCAGAGAGAGATGTACAACAAGTGCCCCTGCCGCTTATGTGAAGCACTTCAATGCGCAGAGCTTTCGTTCGTTCTAACATACTCTCCACTACACAAGCACTTTCACTCCAGCACTGCGCTCCAGCTTCTCTGCTGGTGGCACCAGCGCTGAGCCCTGTGGACGCCCCTCGACTGCCACTTAAACGGGTAAGCACCTCAGTGCAGTTGTCGTCGCCGTGTTGTGTGTTTTGATGATGCCAAGAAATGGTAATCTCTTGGTTATTTGGAAAACTGGCCAGCGGTCTGCGCTTTGATATTACACGGCAATCTGTTTCTTGTTGATGTCCTTGTGTGTGTGCTCAGGCGGCGTTGTTGCCTTGAGTTGTCGACTTGTTCATATCTGGTAAAAGTACAAGAATCATTCAAGGACTTTTCAATTCTATCAGAGGATTAGTAAAAACGTTTTAAATTTTTAATATTTAAGTTCTGTCAACTAAGGCCATTACGCAGACATTTGAACATATTTCATCGACGCACATCAACGTGTTTCTTGTGTCAAAGGCGAAATTTTGTAACATGTGTACGTATCAAAAAACAAAACAAACCGTCAGCAACTCAACGTCGATTAATCACCAATGTGACATGCGAACAAGTTGTACTAAAACACGGCTTCTCGTTTCACCTTCTCACGGTACCCGAGTTGACCTTGAGTCGACCTTGTCCGGACACGCGGTCATACTATCTATGCTCTCCAGTAGGGGATGGACAATTAGTGTATAGGTCAAAGTGGGCGTCCTGGAACGGTAGCTGCCCCCGTGACAACGTAGCTCAGGCTTGGGTGCAATCTTGCGATAAATCTCTCCGACCACTTCCCTATAATTGGAGGGCGATTAACCACACCCCGAAAACCGCAAGTTTACGACGGTTGTATGATATTTTGGGGGCACGGGGCGTAATGCTAAAGGAGTCCCGCCAAACTGCATATCCGCGTGCTGTAACTTCGTGCAATTGAATTACAAACACCGGTTGAAGGTCGACGAAGGAAGAGTTTATAGCCAGATAATATGATAATTGGTGCATGCAACTGTGCGGGTTAACAAAATTGGTGCCGGTGCTTATGCTCATACTATTCATGCAACGGCGGTCTTTTTTGGCAAATTTATCCGGCTTCTTAAGTTTTCTATTTACGTCTGTTTTAAGGCCCTGGAAAAATTTGCTTGTTGAGAAAATGCCTGTGGTTTCAAAACAAAACCACGAACCCCTTTCTTTGAAGTTGGCATCGAATATCTCGCTGGGTGGCTTTCCTTCATCGAATTAATTCTCGACCACCGCTTACCCTCGCCAGAACACCGTGACGTCTTGCTCAATGACACGCACGACTGCGCCTGCTAATTGCCCTGACAACCTGAGTCGAACTGGTTTTGTTGATACCGAATATCCATCACAGTCTTGCCGGCGATTGGGAATCTTGTAATTGCGTAAAAACACGTTCTGGCTTTCCACAAAGTCGGTTTCACAGGCTTCTGCGGCAAAACTACGACCTTGCAATTTGCTTTGCGGTTGGAGAGATTAACCTCAAGCGAGAAAAGAGCAAAAACGAAGCCTATGATGGACCAAGTGTTCAACAGAGTGCGGTTAAAAGCCATTTGTCAGGCTGTCAGTCAATGGTGACACTTAAACGCTTGTTGCTATTTTTACCAACACATGTTTTCATGTTTATTGTTTTTTATTTGCCTCTCCATGCTTACGAAGTTTGGGCTCCGGGTCGGGTTTTAAAGAACAACGGCGTTTTTTGGTGCGTTTTTAAAATAGCCCAAACTTTACTTGCCGCATATGCCGAAGCTTCTCTATGTCGTGCAAATAACAAGCGTGTAAAAAAATGAAACCAAATTTATTATTGTGTATTAAATTTCAGCCCTTGGTTTCTTTTCCACGCAAACCTAAAGAGAAACAAACTTGAGTGCTCGTTAAAATTCCACAATCTTATCCGCTTGGCTTATATTTGTCATCGTATGCTTTTTGCACCGTAAATACAACGGCACGCTTGTATGCAACAGATACATAGAGCTACGCCCGCCGGCTGGTTTCTCCTTTGGAATGACTCTTCGTCGTGGATCGATACAAATCGGCCCAAGTGACGATCGGCTCAATCTGAATCACTCCCCAGCATAGGAACCCGAAAACGCAATCGCCGTGAGATTTCGACTGGAGCTATAACGCGCGCGTCGCCCGCCCATGGTTAAATGAAACCCGATTTTCTGACCCGAGTGGCCACACGGGTCGACATGGGAATGTCCAGCAGCTTGTTGGGGCTCTCACTCCCCTAACGTTCGCCGAGGACAATCTAAAATTCACGCGTCGCGATTTCTCTTCCACCTGCTGCAGTTAACTGTCTTTCGAAGGGTGGTGGGTGAGTGGTGTAAGTGGCAGGTCAAGGTTTCTTTTTCAACTAATGAGCTTACAGTGCACTTGAAGGCTGTTCTGGCTTAACGACAGCTGGACTGGTCGAGTAATTTAGGGATGATAAAACGCCAGTGCAGTTAGGCTTTCTGGCTTGGGCTACGGATTTTAAGATTGGTTTCTCAAATACTAACAAACTAACTAAACACTTTTCGTTTGAATGCGACGACGGTTTTGCGTTTTTGCGCTCTTCAAAACTGTGAAGAAAAAGGGTTACAGCTTTCGCTGACGTTAATTTACACGTGGTCTTATATCATTGCCGTGAGATAAAATGATTCCATTTCAATCCAAATATCCTGTTGTTTTTCATTTCATGGGAGTTACTTATTGAAGAGAAACATAGCGAAAGATTTCAAAGAAATTATCACGATCATAAAAAGGTCTCTGTGATTGATTCGGCTTTGCGAAATCCCCGGACTGGTTTCCTTTTGGTGATCGTTTAAAGGTTTTTGCCACCACAAAGCGAGGCACAAAGAAAACTGATTCCCGCGTCCAATAGACGACCAAGCGAGTCCATCAACTCAGCTCTTTTCACCGCATTCAGTTCCCAACACACTTTACGCGTGTGGGTCCCTTTCGCTACTCGCCGTGCTGATTACAACACGGGCCCCTAAGTGGTAACGCATTGTGTGTCTGCTGCGCAACAAGTGTTGCTTATGATAATGTTGATTGTGCGCGCGAGGTATCTTTGTCAAAGCAAACTGCCTGCCCAAATAAAAGGTAATTGAAACCTTTTGGTTGCGAACGTCGGCCGCGTGCGCAATTCAATTGATCGGCGCAGGTGAATGGAAAACTGTGAATTGGCCGCGGGAGTTTACGGATCAACATTATGTAATGGATTACGAGTTAATTGGATGGGGATTTTGTTGAGTAATGAGAGTTAAGAGTTTTGTTGCAAGGCAAAGCCGCGCTTGGTAGTTTTTCAGTTATTTTTTGTTTAATAAAGATTGACGACGCGGTTTCAGGCTGAAAACCTGCAAGAAAAATGTCCAAGGTTTTTGAATCAAGTTTCACTGAAAGATGTCCCAATTTAATTTCTACCAGCCTAAAAAATTCGAATGCAAACTCAATGTCATATTGCCCTTCATACAATCTTCTTTCCAATATGGTGCAAGCTTTGCTTTACATTCAAATGAACGTACCTCAAAACAATTGTTTGAATTTTAATTGAATACGAAACTGAGGATGCCAGCTCAGGCGAACTCAATTTTTTCAATGTGTGTATAATAAAACCAGTTGACTTCAGTCTAAACTTTTGAAAGTTTCAAATTATTGACTTCCTATCGTAATAAATTGGTGTCACTGGTAGTAACGACAATGCTCAGTAGAGGGATTTTAGCAAAACTAAGGAACCAGTCTACAAAACGACTTAACAAAGGTTTTCGTATTTTTACACCCACCGAGTTCAGCAACTGGCGTTGTACTTAAACGCTAATTTGTATCAAAATAACTGCTAAAAGTCCTGTAGGTCCTCACGGAAATTGCTGTAAAGCAAATTGGTGGTGGTGACCCTCATGGGTAAATTAAAGAAGCGATTCCAGCGCAGCATAGCGAGCCGCCCAAGCGTACGGTTTGTTCGGATTTGTTTTGCTTACACAATAGTAGACTTGCTTGTTTCGCTACGGGTCAACAATTGAAAAACGGCGCTACGAAGATTTCGCGTGAGGTGTGACCCTCGGTAAATAATGACATAAAGCGGCTTGTTTACTCGGGCAAACATTGTCCTTCCTTTTCATCTTATTCCCAGCAGTCTGTCCAGGACTTTCACTCAGCGTTAATACAAGGTTTTCGACTTCAGTGTGGTAAATGTTCAGCGAAAAGTGCCCAATAAAAACGTGAGTTTTCCTTCACATGTAATCATGTAAGGTTCAGTTGATTTAATTTCCTCTTTTGCCAAAAATATTGTTTACTTTTACTTGAAAATCTTTTTCGTTATGTCTGCGGGAATTTGAACAGCGGTTTGCGGCGCGGCGATGTAGCCATACCCGATAAAATGGCGGCAATACAAAAAAAATCTGATCACAGGGGTTGCAAAGACTTTTAATCGACGAATTTTTTGTATACTTTGCTGCTGAACAGCCATTGGTGTATATCGTTGGTTAACAGCTTTTTGCAACAAATTTGCGCGTACATACATAATTATGCAATTTTGTTATCCATAATGAACCCCACTCTAAATTTCTTCTCCACATCTCCGGTACCAAACGCCGAGAAACCGCAATAGCGTATGTTTTCGAAAGGCAAAAGGTCGCTGTCGAAATACACCCGCTGCCCGTGTCTTGGCACAGTAAAAACATTTGCCAACGTATAGGGATCATATTGGCAGTTTTGTGGTCCCCCAAACAGCAGCTACCGATACACATTTGAGACCACGAAGTCACGATGTTGTATCGCACCACCGGGTTGCGTTGAAAACGATACCGACTACGTGAAGGAAACTTTGTGGATTTGGCACGGGTGTTTCGCCAGGCCCGCAACTTCATTAAACTGTCTGGCATGTGTGTTGACGTTCCGCGAGCCAAAAAGTTTTACTGAATTCAAGGTCACGTTTGTTTTCGAACAATCCTCCACCTGACGTTGATGGATTGACAAACAGGCACCGCGCTGCACTGTCGACATCACTGTATGATGTAGAGTCAAGTGCTCCATGTTCGGGTTAATGCGGTAATGTGTTTTCGCATTTGGATTATCATTACTTCGGTAACAAGTGTTTGTTTTCATCCTAAATAAATATTTTTACAATTTACCTGTAGAAAACCTTGAATTAAAAATTGCAACTTTCCGAGCATGAGCACAAAGCACGTATTCAGTTTCCTAATCAAACAAAACGGTGTCAATGCATTTTTATTACACATTGGCGCTTTTTACCGTCACTAACCGTAACGCTTTATCAAACTTGTGTGTTCGGGTCATATAGCTATTTATTTTCAAAATATATGTGCAAGTTTTTGGTGATGGATCCACTTCTGCCATCTCACAAAGTATGACCAAATTGGTTTCTGATAATCTAATCTTCAAATTAATGAACTAAAGTTTTTATCTGTTAAGAAACGCAATATTTTTTTTATTTTTCATTTGACAAATGCAATTACTGTCGATTTGTTTCAGAATGCCGCGTTCGTCGTGTCGCGTCGGACGTCACTGCAGCGAAAGCGACGCCGACCCCAGGTCCTTTCATTCATCACATGGATCCAGAAGATACTATCTGGCCCACTGCAGATGGCCTCACCACAAGTCCGCCAACCACTATCGCGAACACTACTCGAGATGATGACGTAGTTTCAGACGTCATGATATATGCCGCACCCGTTGGACGAGCGAGGTTGCCCCACGATTTGACGAGGGCCTTAAAAAGCAAACGTTCGCGGAGAAGAACTTTCTAGATGTTTTGTGATGTTTGTCTGATCAAATTACACACCACATGCATGCATTAACGAAACAGCAGCGCTGGTTGGTTGTGTACAAGCACTTCAATAATATACTCAAACTTTAGGTCATTTACTAACCCACACCGAATTTTTTAAACCGAGCTTGCAAGCTTAATAAGACGATTGTTTGTATTATTTCTTTTGCTAAAAGTTTTTTCTACAAAACCGATTCGTGTTTTTTAGATTTTCCAGTGGTTGCTTTACCATATTCATTATGTTGTAATATTGGGTCGGTGTAGTAAACTTGCTGTAGAACCTACAGTGTGGTTTCTCAAAGCGTATACCAACGCCCAGAAGACGAGAATTAACTTGTTCTTCACTTTCAATGTATTGTTTTTCTTGTCTACCCTTCGTTTGCTGCCTTGCCAAACCTCTTCACATATCGCTAAAAAGACGTCCATCGACTAGGAGTATTGTATTGTGCATTTTGTGTGAGTATAAGGTGGCCAAACGCAACATTTTGCTTTACCTCCAGATAACAAACGAACGTTTGTATCACGCATGCTGTTCTTTGCTTTTCATTCTTTAAGTTCATGTTCCATTGTTACCGCATAGAAGTGACTGCTGCGTTGTTGTACTTACTGCTTTCAATTCTACTTGAGGTTGAAGCAATCCCAAAAGGTTTTGTTTTTCTGTCGCTGTTTGCTGCGTAATTATTTGTAAATGTGTTGAGCTGTTTTTTGTTTCGTTTTTTTTGCAATAAAATATTTGATCCCCCATTGCGTAGTTGGCAATCAAACCACCTTTCAGTATGTTGCCGCCATATTGTTTTTTTTGAGGGACTACCATGACCTTGAGGGTTCGACAGCATTGCTTTGTCCATAAAACGCATCAAATTTATGAAAGAAATTCAAAAATATAAATGAACTATTATAGCTTATCTTCGCGAAACTATTTTTTCCTTCAGTATGACTGAGAACATTATTTTTTATGCAAATGGAGGTTGATGCTAAAAGTCGCTGGGTAACGGGTCAATACAGGCAAGTGGTTAAATAAAAAAGTATGCACAGTCAATAGGGTGTAATTTTCTTGTAATGGGGCTGCACGCGCATCGAACGATCGCCATTCATAAAAAGCGTCGAAGCGGACCCAATACCCCGGTCTGTCAATATTGTATCAACGGGTACTCGGCCTCGCCAAGCAAACAGCCTTTGGGTCTTGTGTCTATATGCACAAAGCTTGAGCCGGATCGCACACCCGTTGAAACCCGCATTCAGGCCATCGCTTCGCGGGTTAGCTTGATGAAGAGGGGGGCGGTTGGAGCCTGGAGACTGCAAACAACTTTTCAATGCTTGAATTGTTTGCTGTGCTATTGAGGTGTTGAATTAACGAGTATTGAGCATTCTTTATGCAAATAATCAGCCGTCGCCTTTGCTTCACGAAGGCTGGTAGATTTTGGGCTGATGGCGCGCATCCGCCGTGTTGATATTTTCTACACGTTTCAGTGGTAATACAACAAATATGCATTTTTACTTGTTTATTGAAACGTGCCTGGGGTGATTTTTGGAATGAAAACACAGCATAAAACACTCTAAACAAATCTACATAAAAATATTTATTAGAAAACACTGCGCTAAAAAAATTAATAATCGAAATGGACAAATAACAAAGGGCTAAAAAAATGGCATGCAAAAATGTAAACTTACTTGCATAGTTAATCAAATAACTATTTAAACATACAAACCAGAAGCACGAATACAAGTTATTTAACCTTTGAGAGGGTTGCATGTAAACGTTGCCTTTGGAAAAACAAAACAATGGAAAATATAAAACATATTTTACACAGTTTCTAAAGAAATTATTTTACAGGTGTTAAAAACGTTAAAAAAATTCAAATATTTTTGTACTTCTTGCAGCACGCACAACGTCAACACTTTAAGTCGAGGAAACAGTTTTTTACTAAATAGAGATAGGACAAACTTGACGGAAAAAAATGATATTAACAGCACGTTGATTTGCCGAAGATTCAATACATATTTATGTCGAGGAAATATTGCCATGTTTGCAAAGTCGACATGAAATCAGTGCCCAGCATCTGTCTCAATAAAAAAGACTATAAATTATGGATGCGCGGTCATTTTGCGGCGCGTTTATTGGAGGCCCAGCGAACGGACCAGAGATATTGGCTTGAAAATGAAACCGAAGGCTTTGCGGCGTCCACTTGGCAGCGGGAAGAGAGAGCGCACAGCACCATAAGAGTGGAAGCTTCGTGTTAAGTGGAAGAGCAAAGGGCAGTGAATCAAGCTGCTTTCGCTCTCGCTCTATGGCCCGGAGTTTGGAATGCGCTCTCCGGCGCCTCTGCAAATATTTGTCCGATCCCTTTTTGCGCCGCCTTCAGCTGCGATAATGACGGCAAGGAGAGAAGTGGGCAGTGCGCCCCTGTCGGTGAGGAATAAAGAGGACTCGATTGAGGGGGAGCGATCCGCCTAAATTCGTCGAACCCGCTGTGTGTGTGTGATGCGATCGACCGGGATCTGCCCGCAGCGAGATTCACGAGTCGGTGTGAAGATTTTTGATGACGTGGTCTCGGTTGGTGACAGATCGGGGAGGGGAAAATGGAAGGAAAGCCCGAACTCCGGACTGAATAGCGCGATTTTAGGTTACTAATATCTTGGCGTACATCTCATTCAACGCTTTTCGACGACCGTCATTTTTCATCCTGCCGCGCTGGGTTTACTCTGCGATAGAAAGCGCAGTTAATAGAACTGGAAAGGGGAAAATCAAAGCGGATGTTGTTATCACAGTGGAAAAAAGATATCGACGACTTTACCGCATATTATACAACCAATCGAGAATCTACGCCATATTTATGCCAGATAAACGCAATAGAATACTTTTTCCCCTTTGCAATTGAATTGTTGCCTCGAAATAAACAAAGGAATAAGAACGTCTGTTAAAACTTTTTTATCGCATTTTGCTCAAACAAGTGGACTGAAAGTGGCGTGCAATAAAAAAGGAAAAGTTGTAAAGGGAATTGTGCCTTTTTAAATAATGCTTACATATTTTTTTTTAAAGCTAATATTTTGAAACCATATATCAGCTAAATGGATCCAAAACCGTTGAAATATTTCGAAAAGACGGAATCAACAAAAAATCGACATACAAAAAAGGGGAAATGAGCTTTTGTTAAAAAATACTGCTTTACATGCGCTACAGCAGTTATTTGTTCTAGTTTATTGTTTATACATTTTATGCCGCACAACCCATGTTTGTAAATTTATTTACTCTTACAAAACAATTAATAGATATAAATAATCATGGAGTTATTTGCAAGTTTTTGCACCAAGTAATCTTCTGTACACTTAGTAAAAACCGCATCCAAATTGTTACCTTTAATTGGCATTGTTATTTTCGCCTCTTGATCATTTAAACCGCAACACATTTTTCATTTAAAAAAATAAGAAGTGAAAGCAACAAAATCCTTCGCAGAAATGGAGCCAATTTATTTATTTTTAAATTTTAAGTTAAATTCGCAAAACCTTCAACAAACGCAATTGTTGGCGTTATAGCAAGTTGATAATCCTAAAAATACCTTTAATGATTTTTGGCAACGATCGCCATTCCGTCGCTTTCTTTTCACAATCACATCAATAGCTGGACTCGTTGGCGCAACCCAACGGATCGCTCAATTTTGGCAAAAGACTATCCGATTTCAGACGCCATTGTAAACAACGAAAATTGTAAACAACGATCACTCTTTTAAAACATAAACACAAGCGTTTAATAACGCTTCAAGTTTCAATGTCTTTCGAAGGCGGTGTGTTTCCCCTTTTTTCTCCGGAGTATGTAAAGTTATGTTTATCGCCCATCAGCAATTCCTTTGGGCTTCCTAGAGTTAATATTTGTTGGACAAGTTTATTACTGCAAGATTTTGTGCACGTGCGCAGCAACTGCGTTTCGTGTTGTAATCTTATTCAGCCATATTGTTCGCTGATATAGGAATCACCGCGAAGAAAGAATAAAAAAAAATGACACGCTTATCTCCACTCCCAGCACCGCAGCCTCCCGTGTAAAGCTTTTCAACATTATTTTCATTTCCAGCAAAAGAGTGAAACGTATTTGGGAAAAAAAGTATATTTAATCGTCACCGTACTCCTATATGTCTGCCTATAACGTTTTATTCGTTTAAAGGAGAAATGAATAAAATTAACATTGATTTTGCGATAAATACACGACAATCCGCAACGGTAAGTTGACAGTAAAGTTTCTACAACAGCAACATGATTTTGTAGCCAAAATTTTTAATATTTTACCAAGTTACGATTATTTGCTTTTATGCAAGATCACTTTAGTCGTCTGTAAAGCAAAACTACCCAACTATTTTAAACAGGCGTAACTCCGACATAGTCCACGACAAAGACAAACGACAATTTAGGTCCATTTGGGGTAAGCCAATACTGCTTGTTACAAAACAACGCGCAAGTTACATAATGCGATAGTTAATGTATTGGGTGACGCAAAACGTGCTCTTTATTCGGTGCTTGAACAAGGCCCGTGCGAGCAATAAAAGAAAATATTTCCTACCCATCGAATCAAATCGTGTTCTACAGTTTGTTGTTTAACACAAATTGTAACAAGATTTATTATACGCTCGATTTAAGCTGTGCTGTCGCGAGGATAAAGTTATCAAATTTATAACGGTCGAACGTCTTGTGCCTCTTTGTCTACTGGTTGTGAACGGACAAACAAGTTTTTGCTAATAAACTAGAAGAGATTATTTGAAGCAAGAAAACATTTATTTATGGCAATTGTGATTAACCTAATATATGTTGGAATGGATCAAGAATTTTAATTATTTGTCATGTTGTAAACTTACGTTGTGTAGTCGCTAACGGAGGCTTCCGGCGAAACAGCTCAATAAGTTTGCAGGGTCCCATGTCCCGTTCATAAACTACGGTCTCCAGTTCTCCAACGCAAAACTATGGACAAAAACTCCTGAAAATAAAAACAAAAAATAAAATTTTAAATTGTTTTGACCAAACTAACGTCGGCGCTCGTATGCTACGTTTCTCATTACGATACACGGCCCCCAAAAATATTTTAACGTGTTCAAAATTCTTTGCTTCGTGGGTGAATTCGACATGACTTTTTCGCTCCATAACGATACTATTTTCATTTTCACCGACTTTCTATGTTTTGGTCACATAAAGAATGGTGTTGGAACATAGTGATGAAACACAGTTAGATGTTGTCGGTCACCGTAACGGTAGTTTGAATTCCCACAAATGTGATTGCTGGTTACCTGTACACAGATTGCTGACAGAATGGAATTCAAATAAAGGTAAGTTTTGAAACAAAAATATGAAAAAATATTTTCCCAAATTTATGCTGAAAACAATCAAAACAGAAATAATTTTACTCATTTTTATTATTTCGTCTATCGTGCTCATAAACCAATAAAATGAAAAAAAAAGTTGCAAAAAACTTTAAAACTGCATTTACTCGTGTAGGATATCAATATCTTGACTATAGACAGGCGGAGCGGGGCAGAAAGTTTTGTTTTGGTCACGCGATATACTGCATGCATCCAAATTAAAAGCAGTGCGAAAACTGGTCGGCGATATCTAAGGGGTGACTGAGGAAAAAGTTTAAAGAACCACCGCCTTGGCATTTATGACAAATCACACAGTTTATTTATTCCTACAGGAATTTATAGATATACCTGGGAATGTCATGCATTAAAAGCGATTTAATTCAACAATGGGGTAACGTAGCTGTTGATATTCCGTGCTGTTATATCTCTGATTAAACTGTTCATTGCGATGCAACAAGCAGCCTTAAAAATCCACGACAGTCCCAGTGAAATATGGAATATGCGCTCTTGTGTAATGGAACTAAGCGCCATTTTGTGTTTACCTTACGTTGCTTTTTGGCACGCTTTGGAATTTATTTATGCGTTGCACTGTAGCCATGAAATGTCTTCAAATATTTACTAAAAACAACTGAGTATCGTTAAAGAGTATGTGCTTCCAAGACTGCTTATATATTTCTACCTATTTATATTGTTTAAAACTCACCTTTCTTTTTTATTTCCATTTTTTTGCCCGGTGCGTGACCCCATATTATGTGTCCTCACATGAAAATATTGTACAACAATCCTGCAAACGTCGAAATAATAATTTTATTTCTGTCAGTTTTAATTTAGAATATGTAAAAATGTGATCATATAAATAATAGAACATATAGAGTTAGAAAATTACTTTTAAATTTTTACATCAGTTGTTTTGTAATGCTAAGTTGTGCTATAATAAAAAGTTCTTTTATTTTGTATAGGATATAATCTGAATATAATTTGAATACCCTGAATTTAATCTTTGTCAATGTATCATTGTCGAAACATATGGTGACCATCTACAACTAAGTAAAGAGTAAAACCATATGATGCACTGCATAACATAGTTGTTTAGAAACTATCCAAAGATAAATCATCGACTTTCATTTAGCAGACATTATCAATCACATCTTCACGTTTCTGCCAAAACAACCCAGCCCACTCGTAGCTTAATGCACAACCGTCCCTGCCCAGAGCAGAAAACACACAAATTGAATAACCTGGTGGTTCTGACAAAAAACTGGGCTGAAGATGAATGACTTGTTAACTTTGCGGCATGCAATTTCATGCTGTTGAACTTTTGCAATGTTGACAAGCCGTAGGTTGAATACAGAGAGGCTTTTTACAGAATTCGTAAGGGTTTGGCAGATGACGGTGAAAACATTCCACAGCTTGGGTTACTTTTGGGAAGACAATGGAACTAAAAAACGTTGAACTTTGTGTTACGAAAACACAAGCGTCCTATTTGCCACTATAATTATAAAGCCGTAACGAGCTAACAATAATCAAACTGCTATCTTTTATGTTTTGCCCCATAGCCGTTGTCGATAATTGCGTTGCATTAGTCTTACTTGTCCTGAAACATTCATTGGTGCTAAAAATGAGTTAAAAAATAAATAAACGATATTTTTAAAAATATACAAACGATATACCTCGATCAAGACTGAAGGCTGTGATCCCTAGTAAGCCTACTTATATAAGCAACCAATTATCGATTTATAGTGTATGGTATAGCAGTTGTCGTAATTAGTTAATGTCTCGGGCAAAGGTATCATGCTTAAAAATACCTTGAACGATTTAAGAGAGTTTAAACGGTTGTTTAGCTCCTGTATGAGATTTGCAAAACTTGTATTGATGTTACACTTTTTTCACAGCATAAAAAGGAAAAATAGCAACTCACCAGTTTCGAAAAAAGTCCGCAGTTTGTTCAACCTGAATCCGACGCCATTTTGAATTCGGCGCCTTTCCTCAAACACCAATCAGATAATTTTCGTAATTTCCACAAAAAGTGAACTTACTCCTTACATATGTGTAAATATAATGTAGATAAATAAATTGATCCCTTCTCATAGCTCGTACATTCTGCCATGACTATACAGCACATGCGTTACCACAAAACCTGCCCTTTCATATAGACGCAGAAATCAAGGCCAAGGGCTTTCCGCGCAGTCAACAAACTACCCGCCAGGTGAGAGGAACAAAAAACGTCCTTGAAACATGATCTTATCATAAAAGCGCAGGCATTGGCTGAAAGGGAAGGCAATTTTCAGGCATTAGGCGTAAAATCCGGGCGTTCTAGATAACAGCACTCGCTCTCCCATGATATGTTTGCGTGACCGCCGCTGTTTGCTCTGGCGATTCGATGCCCCATGGCAAATAGCGGCGCGCTCTGATCTGTCCTGAGTGTCCAAAGGACCGGAGCGATTTGCGGTGGGTCCACTTCGGACGGTAACAACGTTAAAGGTTAGATTGTGAACTTCGTTTCAGACAAAACACTCAAAACTGGGACAGCGTTAAAATTTGGAAGAAGTGTTTTGGTGGCTGTATAGCTTTTTATACCAACTTTGTTTAAATTGTTTTTTAAACAACGAAATAAAATAGATGTGGCACTTTGTAATTTTTGTTTCTTTTGATCTGCCTATAATTTCGCAAAACCACTTGGCATTTTGTTTAGCAATTTCAACACTTTTGAGTTCTAAGTGTACGTAAAAGGTGCGTTCGGATTATAACCCCTGCGAATAAAATAAAAATTTAGGGATTGTTTAGTGCTGCCATATAAACAGGGAGTCCAACATACCTAAAATATGGACAGCATGCTTATCAGTGTATGATCGTGAGCATGACTTACATTGAAAAACCTTATATATAGTTTTAATTAAAACAAGACACAACGAGCCCAAAGAAAGTCACCCAAAGCTAATCAAAATATGCCAGAAAACAGACTCTGACAACACAATTCAACGCCGCGGTAATTTAGATGCTTTGTCTCCTAAAGTCAACAAGCAAGGTCTATGTTGAATTTTACAGTCGGTTTCCATGGTCCCAGGGATCACGACGGCGTCTTCGGGCCAAAAAACGAGATGTTGTCGCTGGCGCAGATGCGCTTATTGATGAATAAGGCACGTACGTTTGCGCGCTCGGATGAATGCGAGAAACAACGCGCGTTTTTTGTGCTCGGCAGCAGATGGAATATGACACAATCTTTCACTTGAGGTTTGTTGAACACATAATTTTTTCTCGATTGTCCTGCAGCACGTTTCGGTTATTTGCAAATCATTTTATGTGGAATTGGAGTTAATAACTATGTGTTCAAACCAAAAAAAATAAACACAGTAGCAATTTATTTTCGGCATTTAATCAAACGTGTACAGATTTACCCTAAATTCAAAACATATTAGAAATTAATTAGCAAACCATCAAGATGTGTGCATCTATTTTCCTGTGCAAATAAATCTTGTTCGTTGTAGTTTTCGTTACATCTGAAACTGGAGACATTTTTGGCAAGGATGGTGTTGGGCTAAAAACGGGTTCGTATTATATGGCACCTGGCCTTTTAACCTCACACTTTGCTAGCGGTTTTTATGCTGGATAATACGGCTTAAAATGTCTCATTTCTCCATTAAGCAACAACTATAAATTTCTACACGTTTCCTGTGGTTTTTAGTCAGGCAGCTATCATCACGCAGGCATATCTAATTCCCATATCGGATGACGTTTGCTTTTAGAGGGATTTCAGGCGTTGTTGGGGGCCGCGAATCCCTACCCAGTGCAACTCGGGTGAGCCAAGCCCCTCGTTTAGATGAAAGACTGTGGGTGGGAGAAGCACACCTGCAGTCTGACAAAGGCGACTTGTGGAGGTTTTGGAAACAAACATGATAGTCTGCATTGCGTTTACTTGTATTCTGATGATCGGTTAGAGGTTGTTTCTTTTTCGGTATTATTTGTGAATGTTTGTGTTCCAAAACGGAAACGCGTTTTAAAACTATAGTCCAGAATAATATTGTCAAAATCGTTACTTACAACCCAATAAAATTTGTTTAAAAAAGAAACAACACATACATATAGAAACACACAATGATCAAAACAAGTAACTACTCCGTCGAGTACATACTTTCTCGCACACAATGTAACTTTCAAACTTGTCACGACATGCAAAAACAAAATGGCGGAAACAATTTTCCCTTCGCAGCGCAACACCTACACCGCATGTCATAAAAATGTTTTAAATTTAACAATGGGCTTCAGATTTCCAAGACCAGGGCTTCCAAAATTACCAGCATAACCACATTGTGCATTTATCGGATTGGGTCGTCATGACGTCATAATCGTACATACATATTCGAACATTATTCATTGTCAGTCAGTAAGTGCACAGTTCTAATCTGCAATAACTGCAAGTTCAGAGAAAGCAAGACAAGCGGCAAGCCCTCGGTATCAATTTAAAGCAGAACCCGGGTCATACATCTCCGAATCAGCAGAACAAAAACGTTTTAGCGCTGCTGCGGCCACCATTTCGTACCACAGCCTGTCAGTACCTGTGCAACCAAGCCGAACATTGTAAACAACGAAATGATGGCTTAGTCATCCGTCTCGTTGTAATATCGGGCAATCATCCTGCCAAGGCCGAACGTGCTTGCGAAACAAACTTGTAGAAGGGTGGGCAATTGATGTGAAGTAATGTATATGTGGACCTCATTGGTCCAAGTCTCTGCTGGTGGTCAGTGTGTCAGTGAGATATATGTTTTACTACCTCAATTAGCTCTTGAGTTTAATAGCAATTTTTATGAGAAACTCTGAAAAGTTTGCTTGCTAAACAAACTGTCTCATGTAAAGTTGATATTTTGTTGCGATTTTTTTAGAATTTTCACAATATTATGGCAAATTTATTCACATGTGATTTTTTTTTTGCGAAAATTTACCCTCCTGTGTATGAGTTTTTGTCTACATAAACTATAGACGACGGTAAGATAATAAAACACGACGTAATAATATTGCAGAAAAGATTGCTCTTTGCCTTAAAACGCATGATTTATTGGCAAAAAAAGAAGATACATCTCAAAATGTACAAGCACAAAGTCACTCTTTTATCTCAAAACAAGAAACTAGTGCTTCGAAATCGTGTGCAATCTCGATTGCAAAGCAAACGCTTCTTCCTTATCGCATGTTAGGGGTCGCGCATTCATCTTCCGCCTACCATCGCGTTCTTCCACACACCTTTTGACCACAACTGCGAGCGGCCCCTTTCATGTGACGTGAGAATGCGTAAAGCCAACTCGTGGAACCCAACGCACAGGCCTTGTCTTCATTTTCCGGTCAGTATGCGGTACTTGAGACCTCACGCCCCCCTTGTAAAAGGATCCCAACACCCCATCACCCTCTTAGCCAATGACTTACCTCCGCTGGACAGCTGACCCTCACCCAAAAGCTACGAGTGCCGATCCCCATTTGACACACCACCAGTCAATGGTCTTGCCTAAAACATTATCTCTCCGAACTTTGTAGAGAAAAAGAGGGGCTTCCGGGCGCAGGAGCGAACAAATGAGTAAAGGACGCCGTGTTTAGGGGTACAGGTTAAGCAGTTTCTAAACGGCAATGCCTCCGCAGCAGCATCTGGCGATGCGTCATACAACCAGCAGCTTTATTTTGTTGGCATTCCTGTCGGGATTAAACCTGTCTACAAAACGAAGGCAAAGCGTTAAATCGCCGATTTTCATTCGAAACCGCGATAGGCGTTCGGCGCTAATAGGCTTCCCGAAACAAGGCACGGCGTTTTAAGTCGCGCGAGCGGTCCCTTTTCACGTTAAATTAATCAAGAGATTACAATCCTTTGCAGCGGCACTTAAACACGCTGCCTGCATGTATGCACAGAGATTCCGTCAAAGGCGTAAGTGAAGTGGTTTCGTCAATGGGTGAATCCTTACTCGCGTAACCTCATATTCCCTGTTGTCGGGGTGTGCATCTATCAGCACCCGCAGGGGACGCTTCCAAATCCCCCGAATTCACACATTTCCAAGGCACGATAGCAAAGCAAACAACCCGACGTTGAACTTTACCTTTTCAGAAAGCGCGAAACTGCGCATGCCGTTAAACCTCCCTGTTGATTCAACACGCCGGTTGTTTACGCCAACTTTTAATACCTCGTTATGACTCGGGGCGAACCCAACGAGGCAATAATGGTCGCTGATAGACGACCGCACTGTGGGTCAAAATAATGCGCGGCGTCGCCACGTTTCTTTCCAGTGTCGAAGGTCGTTACGTGTTTGTTCGCACATTCCTTGGAGGGCCGGAAAAGTCATGCTTCGGCCTTTGACCCAAGACACGCCCGGGGGTGCTCGTCTTCTCCATACCGTTATGCATGTTTGTTAAAAAAATTTTTAAACTTTATAAATATTAAAATAAATTAGTGTCTTAATAAGCGCCAATAACCCAGAAAACAGCGGTCAAGTGACAAAGGAGATTGTTATAAAACTTCCGATACAATTTGATACAGAAGTCATTGTATTTTTTTAATTCTGGGCTCCATTGAAAGCTTTGTGTACAAAACTTGTGTAAAGCAATGAATTTCATGAAATTTATTCACTGTTCTTGTGGACGGTATCACACCCAACACAAAGAACATAGAAGTGTATAAACAATTAGTATTTTAATTTAAAAGGCGTCGCCCTCCGGCGCGCGCACGTTTTTGACCTGAGATCATTCATGCATCACATCTAGTGGTAAAGGTGCAGTGCTTAAAGCTGCGGGTTTTACATAACTCATAGCCGAGTATGTATGGAAAGCATAAACACGGCTCTCTCCCAGGTAATTGCTTGTGGCTGATCCCTCACAACACTGTGAAAGATCCTCAAGGTCTTGCTGCAGATAGTGTAACTCGGCTCTTACGCGCAAGCGCGCTTTCTGCACCCCCATTAAAATTGTTCCACGACTTTCTGCGAGCGCGATGGGGTGAACTTTTCACCCCGCGCCCCATCGACCGGGAAACGGATTACCCCCCCGAAAGAGATCGCCGCGCGCTCGGGATCCATCAGACACGAGGAGAAGATGGAACGGCGCGATAAAGTCACTCCTCTAGGGTGGCGGGGTACTGCCCGGCACAGGTGCGCGCTGCGGCCCTTCGATCTGACCCCAACACAAACGAAGCCTAGGAGAAAATTCCTTAAGTTCTCGTTAGGCCTTCGCCTCATTTTGTGGGTCTGTTGATAGTGGGGCTACTGGGGGGTGATGTGGAATGCGGCGAACGCTTTGACGTGCCACCCCCCTGCTTGATCGACGACGCATTTCCGTCCTTTGGTGTTTGACTCAGGGCTGTTTCTGTCTCACGCTTTCGAACTTTGAACTAGATTGCGTCGGGTCTCTTCCACTGTAAGTCCAGGTGATGGTGGTGATTCATAGCACGACGTGTTGAGCGGCTCAACGTGTCTTAACTGTTGTGGTACTGCACCAAACCCTTGCCAAATCTCCATAAACAGATGCATGAACGTGCAGTGCAAAAGGTAAATTGCTAAAGTAAATGACGAACAGCAGTTACTTGATATCACAAAAAAATTGGGTGTTGAGACTTGTGCCAAACTTAACAACGAGAATTTTCGCGAAACGACATTACTAAGTTGAAGTGTTTCAAAAACTTTTGCACTATTTAGCGATAATAAAACTTAATAAAAAACTGGTAGTTTAACAATTGGAATATGCACTTTCTTTTACTGCTGGGTGTAACAAAGTTTTCATCGTTTTTACGAGCTTTTAATATGGAAAATTTTAAAATTAAAACTCGACAAATTTTAGATGATTTAATCACTTTTAGGGAGTCTCATCGAAAACTGAAATAAAGGTAAGTTTTTATGGAAATGCATTTTTTAATGGATCACAAAGCAATGGACGGCATCAAATGCAATAGACACTTTAATGGTTGCAACTAAAACACAAACCGTCCATTTCTAAACAATATCATAATTTTTTGGGGAAATTTTTAAGTCATTTAACAGCATCTTAGCTTTGGCTTCTATATTTAACAGTATATACGCTCCAGGTATTTTGCACTAAATTATTAAATTTTCAAAACACACTGGGGGCAGAGTTTGACTTCTTTTTAACGCGACTAATAATCATACACCGCAAAGTCTCACGAATACAAAAACAAATTGGGACGAGTGCTGGCGTAGACAGATGACATAATTTGTGTACCCAAGTGCGCGCCTTTATGGGTAAAGAGGCGGGCGCGAAAACGTCACTATCGGTCAGTTCCGATCGCTATATCCTGCTCCGCCCCCAGTGATGCATTAGCACTTTGTGGGTCGTACACAAAAGACCGAAGGAACAGAACGAACGTTCTTATCAAAGATGGATCGAAAGGATTCGTGCTCGCGTCGCTCTGAGTTATCTGCATTCGCTTTGTTTGCATCTCGTCCGGGAATATAACTTCCAGGTGCGGAGGAACACCTGGACGCTCGACTTTTGGGCGCTTATTGTCGTTGGGAAAGGATTTTGTTTATCTGGAGCAGAATTTTCCACCTGTTGGAACTCTGCAACTGACCAGCGAGGAACATAAAATTAATTATGATACTGCCTTTCTTTTTGTATTGGCATGGCTAAAGATCTTCTTACATAAAAAAATTTTTTTGACAGTGTTGCCTGCGACTATCCAAATTTCCAAAACTGTAAACCGAATTCTTTAGTTGTTGCATTTTTGTCTGTTTTTACGGTAATTACCGTTTTTACCAAAGAACCATTTTGGTAGAGTTTCCATGGAAAATATGCTAGTAATGAACTGATCTAAATTCACATTTCATTTTCATTTTGAAACATCTTGATGCAGTTGTGCGCACGCGTTTGTCTAAACAAAAATGATTAAAATTTTTAATTTAAAAAATTTTTTTTTAAATTTTCAACAGGTGCAACATGATCAAGTAAAAATGTGATATCCGTTTCTTTTAAGCAAGAAAAGTTTCCTTTTTGGTGCAGTCTGTGTTGTAAATGAGGAATTAAAAGTTCCGACAGACATAAAAATAAGCGTTACAAATTTTTCAGAACATAGTTCTTCGGTGACATCTAGCGTTCAAAAAAGAAACTGGAATAAGAAGTGTGACACCTAGTGGAAAGCAATCAAGCGAATCCGCGTTGAAGCTGCTTACGGATTTGTTTGTTGTTAGGGAAGTTAGTGAGGTCTGTTAAATTATTATTTGTGAGGTAAATACAGCTTTAGGATGGCCTCAATTGACGACTTTGATAAGCAGTCAAAACAGCTACTTACTGAGGCGAAGACAGCCGTCATTGGCATCACGGAACAGTTATTTGAAGCAGAGCAAGATTTAGAACGCAGGTTTGTGGGACGAATATTAATGCTTTTGTTGTTTTTTGTTGCCTGTTTTTGAACAATGTTACCTAGTAAACTCTGTATTAACAATTCTTATATATACAATGTTATATAAAGCACGTGTGTAGTGTATTGCCATTTGTATATTAACTTGTAAAGACAATAAATAAGCCACAGATTTCCTGACGATAACAATGTTCATTGTTTCAACAGTGACAAAAGTGAAGTGTCAAATGCAAGCAACAGCATGAAACAAACCGACAAGAAAAATGATGTGGCACACCAGCAAGCTATAACCATGCATGAAGCTGCTTTCAGACAAAAGCTTGTTGGATTTGAAAGCAGGAGTAGCACCCCAAAGCAAAGTTTGGAAGCTTCTCAGTCTAAGAAAGATGCTAACCGATCAAAAAGATCTCTGATGAGTCGACGAACAAATGGGTCTGTCAAAAGCAATGATGCATCTTGTGGAATTTGGAGTCTAGATTCCAAGTAAATTTAAATGTTTGTGAATTTTTTAAAAATTGTTGCACTTTTGACATTTTGTTACATTACTTTTTAAATATCACTGCCAGGGTATCAAACCATGCAAATATCATTAGTTCTCATGGGATTATAGTGCAATGATTTTATCGGGAAGGCAGTGCCTGGAATTTAATGCTGCAACTGGATTTATATAAATTATATATTTTTCTTTCAGGCCAACAGAGTTTGCTGCATCACAGGAAGAAACCAGCACTGTAGACTTTCATATGGTAGAGGCAGTTTTACCTCAAAATCGCCGTTCACTGCATGTAGGAATGCTTGCAAACTGTAAAACTTTTTGGTGGAATGTCTAACATTTGATATGGTTTTAGGATCATCTTGTTAAAGATCCCTGTGCAACAGATGATGATGAGCTGTCTGATGGATCACAATCCCACACAGTTTTTACTATTGCCAAACTGGTGAGCAGCTTGAATGCGGAGAAAAAAAAAACAAGAGATGTGAGTTACGTTTTTTGCTGCTTACCTTGAGCATGTAAACTTTGTTTTATAAAAAAATGTTTTTTCATATATATATGTATATTTTTAAGATTATTTTTTGTTCAATATATATACATGTGAATATATATTGTTTTTTTATGCGCAAAGAGCCATAAGTGAACACACAGTTTTGACCTGTTTGGTCTCATCACTGCTTTGTTTTTGTTGTATAAAACTGTTTTTTTTTTTGATATCTTCAGCTTGAAGAACAGGTGTCATATCTAAAGAATGAAATTGAAGCCAGGAAAATTGAACAGGAACTTAATGAAGCAAAGTGGAAAGAAGCAGACACAAGTCATGTTGCAAGTATGTGAATGTAGCCTGTATCTACTTTTCAAAGCAAAAGCTGACAGATTTTAACCTGGAAATAAATGTTTCTGTGCTTCTGGTATAAAGTATTTAAGGTGAAAATCGTCACAACGATTGAAATAGTATAGGAATGGTTCCCAGTACTGATTAGCAAGATTATGTTACTGAAGTCAAAACTTTTTGTAAAGGTTTCAACCAACCACCTTCTATTGTTTAGGCCTGGTTGAAGAAATATATATTGCACAGAAGGAGAGGGAAGCTGCTGTACTTGCAAGACTAAAACTTGCCACACAAGAGAGAGATGAAGCAATATTAAGAGCCAAGGCTTATGCAAGAGATGCAAGGTAAACTTCCTTTTTATATCAAAGAAAGTAGTTGCTTTAATTTTTGTTCTTCAGACTTTCGTGTCATGACGAAAACAACAACACATCTCCCAGAGAGAAGGTACATTTTTTATGATTGTATTCATTATGTTGATGATCTTTCTAGTGGCAACTTTTTAAATAAATAAAATATGTCTATGCTTTCCACAATATGGGCAAACCTGTCTGTTCTCAGGATTGGGGTATGTTTTGTAATGTTTGACATGTCTTTTTGCAGAGTATGCAAGTTCTCTTAAATGCAGTCTGTGAAGCGGAAAGTGGTCGTGCTGCTGAAAAGTACAGTCGTGACATTTTGTCCCGGATTGCAACCATGAAGAAAGAAAGACAAAGAATTACTTGTGAGGAAATGAAAGCGGTTATTAGGGAACGAGACAATGCTCAATACATGGTAATATTAGTAGGCAATATTACAGCAGCTTACCACTTTATTGTTAATCATATTTTTTGTTACAATAAAATAACATGCTGTTTGGAGCCCTATCGTTTTCATTGTTAGTCTTGGATATTGCTAAATAAAGACTGTTGGCACCTTTTAAAAGTACGAACCGATTTCTATTGTTTTTTGTTGGCAATTTCTTTTTTGTTTAGTGTCGCAACTTGCGAAGGGAACTGAAGATTTTAAAAGAAAAAAGAGCTAAAGATGAGAAATCTTGTCAACTAGAGGAAAATCAGAAACTGAAGGTAAAGATGATATTTATATTAGCTAGTATAATTGTGTTGAAAGCAGGAATGATGTAACTCTTTCATTAGCCAAAGTTATGGTCATTTATTTCCAGCAATAAAACCACACACTTTGTAAATGCAGGATGACCTGCACAAGGTGGAAGATGAAAGGGATGGGGTTCTTGCAAAGCTAGCAGCAGCCAAAGAAGAAATGGAAACTCTAAGAGTATATTATAGGTACAAATTTCTCCAAAAGCATCTAACTATTTTGTTAAAGATAAAATAAACCAAATTTTATTGTAATTATTTGTTGACAATAAACAAGCATTCTTTTTGATAAAGCCTTCACAAAACATTGGTCGAAAGTGGGCGTTTGGCAAACATGAATTCTGACCAAGATGATGCAACAAGACTTGCCCAAGCCCTCAGAGTTGCTCATGAGCATAATAGTGTTCAGGAAAGTAATGCACGGCGACACGAAACTGAGGCAAGCAGGTTACGTGAGAAAAATGACAGGTTTGTTTATTTATGCAATTTATAATATTTGAGTAGATCTTTTTTATTTATAAGGTTGGCCCATACATGAACAAAAAACATAATTAAGAAGGCTGGATTTGAACCGAAGAAAACATTGTTTTTGTTGATTTTGTTTGCAACAAAGTACAACAATGGTGACTTAAATGCTTTTAAATTGAGAATTAAACTTGGCAGAAACTTGGTATATCTAAAAATCAGTCCTAAATTCTAAACGTGTTTTGAAGGTTGGAGCGACTGGTAACTGTTTTACGAAAAAAACTTGCTCTTCTTGCCCAAAAGTCTGCTCAATCTGTCCTTGATGCAAGCAGCAACAGTAGCAGGGAAATGTACTAGTAGCTACAAAAAGATGGAATTTACACATATTTGCTAACTATTTGATTATTCCTTGCCCTAAATCATGTATGTAATATTTACCTTCAACATTGTTAATTGCGACTTAAATGCTGTTACCTTTATTTGTTATTTTAATCTTGGTTCACTAAGGCGATTTCATATCATTAATCTTTGATAACCTCAATGCTGCTTTACCTAACATTTTATTACACACAATTGCAATAGTTAACAAGAACAGAATTAACCCATACAAATTCCGTTACCTTTCAACCTTTACCTAACTGTACTGTGAATTGCACATTTTTTTTATTTATTATTGCACTCCAATAATTATGATGAAAAGAAAAATTTAAAATATCGACAAATAAAATGCTAGAAAGTGCTGCAACGACGATTTGAACTAAAAATAAAATTAATATTACACAGTGAATGGGTTTAACCCTGGGTGAAATTAGGCAGTTCACAGCAAGAATAAGCTCAACACTTAACAGTCCACAAAAGGGAACAGGAGAAATAACAAGTCATTCAAAGTATGGTTCATCCACTAACAAAGGTGTTGTATCCTTCACAAGTTGTATAGATGGTGTCCGTTTACGGCAGATTATTCCAGACACAATTAAAAGCAGCAGCATTTCAGGTAGCACCAATACATGATGGATGTCTACAAGTAAAAAAACTTTTGTTTCCTATCGTAAAATACATTACAGAGAAATGATTTTTACACTCAGAAAATTTAGGCCGAAGTGAGACAACCTTGCATGGAATAAAAAAAAATTGCATGATTGAACCAATGTGTTTGTTCATCATTTGTTTAAGTAAACCAATAAATATGTACCTGATCCTCGAACTCTGGAGTTGAACGGGTCATGACATGGAATGACTCCTTTTTGTACCAATAGGTGAAATATGCCTTGTTGAATACTCACAATCACCATTACCATCTGTTTAAACAGACTTGTTTTAGTTCTGTAATCTTAATTGCAAAAAATCATCCTAGAGCAACAGAAAAATACCACCATGGTTTGAATGTAACTGACAGATATTAGAATTTTTTGTTAATTTAAAGTAAATCAAAGTAAACTATCATGGACAATGAAAAAGGTAACATGCAGGTGAATGTAACGTATTGGTTTTGTCCAACCTGTAAAATTACCTGAATGCAGTAGAATTTTACAGTGATGTGGTGAGGCTTGAGTACCTCTGTGTGACTGTTGTAGAGTAGCTTCATGAAGTACATCGCAACTAGTACAGCAACAACATTGAAAACTTCCAACATGGTTATACCAAAGTCTTTCTATAGATTTTATGTAGTTAAGTGATTGCTGGATCATTAATTAACAACACCAACCTGTTTTACACCATAGTAACCATTTGTCCAAAGAATGGCTTCAACAAATGTCAATGCTGGTCTAATAAGGACAGCCTGGTAAACACCAATCTTTGTGACCGTGAAAAACTTTCTGAAATACAAAAGGAAAACTTTTACCAATCATGAGCCAACATGCCTTAATGACATTACTTACTCATTTACTTTAACATGGGGACATATGCAAAAGAAGCAACAGGCCAATGGTGGTGCAGCAAGAGATACAGTTGCCATGGGTGCATCACTTTCTGGTTCTTCAAAGCCTTTATTTGAATTGTCCAATATGTGGAGCATGAGGTCGACCAACTCCTTCAGAGTAAATGAGAAATAGCTGCAAAACATTTAAAGAAAATTGTTTCTTTTAAAACAACAGTGGTGTAAAGTCGATACTACACCTTGGCAAGTACACTGTATACTTACATTGCAAAGACAAATTCACACAAAAGACTCGACAGCGGGGACACCAATGCAAGAAAGGACATCAGTGAATAGGCTACATAAGTTCCCTAAAATAAAATCAGCAAAATATCCAATTTTGAAACATATATTTACATTTTGAAGCAACTCACTTGAATAAATATCAAATGACGGACATAGGTTTGGGATCCTTGTCGACGGACAAGTAGCACACTTTCAATGACATAAAGGACTGTAGTTGCCAACAAAAATGTAGCACATATGCTAAGAAGAACAGTTTGCCGCTTGGTGATCTCTAAAATCAGGCAAAAATTAATTTTGGGTGCAAAGTATCTGGAGTTAAGTAGTCTAAATAAAAAAGCCAAAGCTAGAATGCTGTTCATCATAATGCTGGTAAATGTTTCGAACTCACACAGGGTTCATCAATCACCATCAGTACTCAAAAAATTAATTTTATTCAACACACATTTGTCAAGAGGTAAACAGCATTTTAACAGACCTACCTGAAAATAGGGTCGTGATGTTCGGCGGCGCATCAAATGTGCAATTTACTATAGTTTTTTCCATTGTTGTTCTACCCGCATTGCATAAACACACAGCACCACGATAAAACAAAAGCAGGGTCAATGGTCCAAGCGTTTTCTGTCACATGTCACATGTTGCTAACGTTTATTTACTCTGTTCCGGTTGAACAATCTTTGCAAGAGAAACTTTTTTCTTTTGCAAATGCCTTTTTCTTGGTTTCTCTCCTCTCGACCAGGACATGAGACACGTGCGTTACAAAACAGAAAACTGACAAAAATGATTTGGATTCTTTGAAGTGGAAAGTAACAAAGTAGTATGTCGTCAAACGTTTTAGATCTCGATGAGGTTATCGCCCTGGGGGGCACAAAAGAAGATTATGAAATGCTAAAAAACCTGGAAACAAATAGCAAGAAGTCACTGTCCACGAAGAAGGAAACATTCAAGGTAAATTTTATGATTTGCCCTTAAATATCGTATAACTAACAACAATCGGATGACTCTATTTACTAAAACTTTTGCCAGGAATCTGAATTTGATGATTTGGTGAAAGAACTTGGATTTAAGAAGGTTAAAAAGAAAACGAAGGCCAAAAAGGAAATTGAAAAGGCTCCCAAAAATAAAGAGGAAGATGGCAAAAAGAAGAAGAAAAATAAGTCAAAAAAGGTCAGAATGCTAACTTATTTATAAACAGTCACAGTCAATATTTAATCACTTTGTTTTAGCCTCTCCAAGATAATGCTGTGAGCAGCTCTTCCGAATGCCAAGAAGAACAGAAACCAGAGACAGAAATCAAACTCAAAGCTGAGAAAATCTCTGTCCCACTACCAACAAAAATACTGTTTAAAGATCCAGGTCCTTGGCATGATTTAATCAAGGACGATGTTTCATCTGTGGAAGTTACCAAAAACTTTGATGGCTCTGAACTCAAGACCTATGCAGAGAACTTGCTTGAAAATGAAGTTTCTCTCCATCAGGCCAAAAAGTCAAACAAAGCAAAGGACCAGGGGACAGGGAATGCTGCCTGGATGAAGACGGTTGCAACTGCAGGTCGGGTTTCATAAAAGACTTTTATTTTTTCACAACCTGTTGATTTTGTTGTTATTATTGTAAAACTTTCCAGTTGGTGTAATGAACAGTTTTTTAGGAACCTTGTCTGATCGTGTTTCTGCGCTATCACTGATGGTACAGGAGGATCAGCTGCACAAGTTTCATTCCCTTGATCAGTTGCTTACAATGATGAAGAAAAAAGGCAGGAGAGAGGCAATATCAGGTTAAAATTAGTTTACTGTAATTCTTGTGCTATCCTTTTTTTGGCTTGATTACTTCAGAAGAATACAAATGCTTAATTTGATTGTATGCTCAGGTTTGGAAGCCATCAGAGATCTTATGTTGGGTGACTTGTTGCCGGAAAACAGAAGACTCAAGTTTTTCCATCAACAACCACTAGCAGGGATTGCCCAGGAGCTAACTGTAAGGTTACTTTGATTTTGCATTATGTTATTTTTTTCATATGTTTTTTACCTGGGTTGTAGACTGGGTCAAGTAAGTGGTCGATTGAACCCTGTCAAAAGAAACTTATAGTCTGGATTTACGAAGATAAGTTAAAGCATTTTTTCAAATCATTTGTGGATCACTTGGGTGTGATGGCAAGAGATGCCTTGGAGGCTTCCAAAACAAAAGGTTTAAAAATTTTGTGATAGGACATAAGTTACTCTTTTTTATTGACAGGACAAAAAAGTTACAAACCTACTCCTACCATTACTAACACAACACAGATATACAGCGTATCTGTGAATTTACAGATACCTGGTCAAATAAATTTATTAATTAATTTGATTATAATAACCATACAACCTGCAAGACCATCAAAGTTATTTTTGTATAATTCCAATAGAATTCATGCAAGTGTAGTCATGTCTTGTCTGTTTCTTACAAAAGGTAAACATTCATAAACAACACACACATAACTTGTTGCAGCTATGTCAGTGGCACTGAACATGCTTCTCAACAAACCAGAACAGGAACAGGCTCTCTTGACCTTACTTGTCAATAAGTTGGGAGATCCAAAGTAAGATATATGTTTAAGTCTTGATTTCTGCACTTAAGTTCGACACCCTTCATCGTACAACTGTACTGTACAACTTCTGCCTAATTTGTGCAAACAAAGCACTAGTTGTTTACTGGTATCAAAGCTAATGCTGAACTTTGGTGGTAAATTTTCTTGCATCTAAACAACTGGTTGCTGACTTTCATTTTCTGTGACAGTTTCAACTGAGTTCACTATCCATCCAATGTGCCCATGATTTTATTTACATTCAAATGAACTATTCATCTTCTTATAAATCATTGTTCTAGATAACTTGTGAATGATTGTACAACACTCATGCCCCAATGTGACTAGCAAAACTATCTTAAAACTTATAGATTTGACACAGAGAGTTTTAGTTGCTTGTTTTTGTTTTGCAGGTACAAAATTGCCTCAAAAGCCTTGCATATGCTCAACTTAATTGTGTCAGCTCATCCCCTGATGCAGGGCATTATTGTCCGTGAAGTTCGGGATCTATTACTCAGACCAAACCTGGCAGCCCGTGCCCAGTATTACTGTGTCTGCTTCCTCTCTTCACAAATCTTAAGTCATGAAAGGTAGCTTTTGGAAGAATACAAAATATGGATTTAAATGCATGTGTTCTAATAGTATATTTGTTTGACCAAAAACATGTTATTATAGTTTTGTTGTGTAGATTTTGAAAGATTGAATATGTTACTGTACAAAAGTAACTGAAGAGTTTTTTTTACCTTTTTCATAAAAGTTATAATTCATTTTACTGTAATTTTACCCTAACCCTTTTGCTGTTTTGTTACTTATGGAATCAGTAGCGGTGCAGACCCCTTAAAATGACAAATTTCCACACAATGTTTTCTTCATTGCAGAAAAGATGTGGCAAAGAAACTAATTCAAATCTACATGAACTTCTTTAAATCTTGCATCAAAACCCAAAGCAGCAACAACAAAATGCTCAGTGCTCTGTTAACAGGTAAGACAGCAGTTCTTAACCTTTTTCCTTGTCTGCACCCCTTTGAAGCCACAAACCGTTTCATGCGCTCACTTGTATAAATGTTATCAAGCACTCAGCTTCCACATGACATACCTGTGGTTAAGAACCACGGGGGTGAGGGGTCATATAATATGTCATACTGAAAAATGCTTTATCAATGCCACTACAACAACTTTTGTTGAAGAATTTGTTGTTCTTTGAAAAAAGTTAGCAATTAATTTAATTTTTAGGTGTTAATCGGGCATTTCCATATGCTGACCTTGCGGATCAGGATATAGTGGAAGAACTCGATGTTCTTTTCCGAACTGTTCATGTTGCTGGGCTCAGCACAATGGTCCAAGCATTAGTTTTACTATTCCAGGTAAAAACATATTTTAGCTGATAAAAATGATAAAAATTGATTTTCTCTGTTGCTTATGTGAAATAATTTTACCTTAAAATAGAAAGGCAAGAAATAAAAATAAAACAGGGCTTTCTTCAATTTTAAGGTGTTTAGTTCACGGAATGAAGTTTCAGATCGATATTACAATGCTCTATATGGGAGTCTCTTTCATCCCGAGTTAACAGTCAGCACCCACCGCCATCCAATGTACCTCAACCTTCTGTACAGGTGATTGGGATTATAAATAATTGTTTTTGGGTCCATCAGTGCTTTCTGACACGATGTTGTTTCTGCAATATTTTATTAATTAGCCTGCAAGTCAATGAAAGGTTAACTGATTGGTTCATTACACAAAAAAATAAAAAAAAAACAGTATTTCAGAGACCTTAATTCCCAATTTTGTGTATTTTGAATGAACCTTTTCAGTGATGCAAAAATGATGCATCTAATCAAAACACCTACTTTGTACAGATCCTTGAAAGCAGATCCATGTGAGCCTAGGGTGCAGGCATTCATCAAGCGATTATTCCAAATCTGTACTTTGCAAAAATCATCATTTACTGCCGCTGTTCTTGTGCTAATTCGTGAGATTTCCACATCAAAACCTTCATTGGCATTTTGCATCTTTGGGAAGACTTCCGCCTCTGATGCAGAAATGAATCCAGAGGTGTCTGATGCTGTAAAGGAGGATGAGAAGAGTGATGATGATGAGGAGGAACACTTTACTGATGTGAAGGCTGACTCTGATGCAGAGGAGAGGTAAGAATCCACTAAAACAAAGGCTGGCCTGACTCACACATTGGATTCGCAACTTGCTATGTTAAACTGACATGATCCACAAAAAATAATCTTAATTAACTATGATGTAAGAATTGAACTTTAGACGTATTTTTATACACAAAAAATAGTTCTAGTGTCATGTGATCTAGTAGCACCAACAGCTTTGCTTGCAACAAAGCACGACATAATTGGTTTCTGACCTTAGAGTACAATTGTTAGAGTACAATTGTCATGTGGATTTGAACTTGTATTTTGTCAAATTTTTAGTAAGCTTTTTGTCACCCAACATTTTCCCAGACCATAATCAACGATTATTTCCTACTTTTTATTTGTTTGCATTTCTTCTGTTTGAAAACATAATTTTGGTGTGATTTCCAGCAACGCTGAAATGGGAAATGACAAATCTAGTAAAGCTGTTTCGTGGACTCACAAACATCGCGAAGGGATGCGTTTTGGTGAGGGTATCTACGACCCCCTGCATCGCAACCCACAGTTCGCAGCAGCCGAAAAGACTTCTTTATGGGAAATCCACCCATTTCTGCGGCATTTTCATCCTACAGTTTCGCTATTTTCAAAGGATTTATTGGAACAAACGTCGAATGCCACACAACAAACTGGAGACCCCCTCGATGACTACACTCTTATTAAGTAATTTTTCATGTTGCTATGCCAACGTTTATGGCACCAGATACATTAGGCTGAACGTTCTTAAGACCCATCACAATTTTGCCAAGCCGGGTCCAAATGTATAATTTCAATGTCATTTCGGTCAATAATTGTTTGACGTAAACATAAATTTGTTGTGTAAGAGTAGAATTTAGAGATTCTTATTCTTATGATAGCCCTCATTTCTAAAAAAACATTGGTTTTAACATTCTGTTGTCCTAATTTATTTTTTAACGATTGGTTTGTGATTGCAAACGATGATCGAATTGTTGTATTTTACTCATTTTAGTGTTTCTTGATTTTAGGTTTTTAGACAGGTTCGTGTACCGCAACCCGAAGGCTAAAGAGGTGAAGCGATCGAAGAGTGGTCAGCCAGTCAAGATGCTTTCCATTCACAGACGAAAACGTCACGCAACTTTCAACACGTCCGCACCAGTCAACAGCATCGAGTTTCTGCGGAAACAAAATCCCGCGCCAGAGGAAGTATTTTTCCATAAGTAAGTTCATACTAAAATATGTGTCAAGTAACAGAGAGCCGAAAAAGGGGCTTTGTCTCTGGGGTTTTTTTTTCACTAAAATATTTCTGTCAAATGACTGAAATGCCAGCAAAAATTTAGGACATATTCAATTTATTTTGGTCATTTACGGTATAATACTTTTGTTCGCAAAAATGTAAGCAACTTGAATAATCTACCAGCCAATTTCCTTTGGGACATTGTGTCCGAAATGGCTTTTATTTTTTGTGACATTTCTAAAAAAATTGACACAAAAAAAACCCAGCTTTGTCTACACCTATATTATATTTGTATGGTCGAAACAGTACACACATATGCGTGTAAAAGGGTCATCAACGAGACACCGTAAAAATTTGGGCTCTAAAAATTGGTCTGGGTGACTGACATAAATTGGCCTGGGATTGTGCCCCATCCAATATACTGAACTTATCCTACAGTAACTTCGTATGATTTCTATCCCATTACAATGTTCCTCATACCCCAGATACTTCTCGAGTCAAGCTGGTTTGCGACCGCGAAATTACGAAACATCGAAATCTAACGACGTGGATGACGTAGACGATGTTGAAAGTGTGAGCGACGACGAATTCGAACGGTTTATGAACAGCACTGAAGGTCAAAAGCAACTCGACGCTCAACTCAACTTCGCCGATCACGTTTACAAAAACAAGTAACGATTTGTGTGCTTCTTTTGTCACGTGACCCGACAATCTTCTTGGTTTTGTCGGTGTTCATGACAATTTTCGGTTATGACGTGGCTTGTTATGGAACATTATATTTTTTTGTTTTTTTATGGATAGATATGCTTCCGAGGGTAACTTCTCTTGACTAATATATTTCGCTTAAAAGCATCGTCAGTGTCTGTAAACAAAATAGGATTTTTATGGGTTTTGGTTTTATTATTTCACTTCTGACCGTCCAGGCGACCATAATTTCACTTAAATATTTTCTTTGTTTCAGGGCGGGAGGCAAGCGGTCAGCCGACGATGCCGGACTCGAAAGTGACGAAAGTGACTTAAACGAAGACGGTCTTGGTAAAATCCTACTTTTTATTCTTTTGAAAGAAATCCTTTAAAAACTCCTAAAAGTGTGAGAAACGTTTTTCCAAAACCACCAGTAATAAATGTTGCCACGTAAGAATTGCAAAACCAAAATTGCACCAAAATTTTGTGAATTTTATATGTCTAAAATATTCGCATCATGCTTTGTGTCGATATGGGGCTTTCCTCTGTTTCAACAGATGACGAGGAGTTTGACATGGAAGAGGAAGATTACGGTTTCCAATTGGAGGAAGATGAAGAGGATTTGTTGGGAGAAGACTCATTTGAATTCGAAAACGGTACAAAGAAAGTTGTGACGTTTTTTGTATTGATGGGGGTGTGATGACGCAATACAGGGTCGGGGCAGGCCCCACGAGAGGGGGGTACAGTTATTGCGGCGCACCGGGGCCCACGCCAGTCTAGGGGGCCATGAAAGCAAGGGTCTTCAAAACTAACGGACTTTCTATCGTTAAGGCTGGCTACCTATAGTTTTATGTGATCTAAAAAAAAGGTCCAGGCAACGGGATTTTTTTGCCCTCAAGGACCCTGGGTCGGGGTAGTTGCGCAGATTGTAGAAATTACTAATATCACACATAAAATAATATACGTCAATGTTGCCACAACTACACACAATTACCGCTACAGCCTTAAAATAATCTGCAGACTCGCAAAGAAAAACGACAAAGATGAGCAAACAACCTTCGTCGAAGAAAGAGGAGGCGGATGCTGACGAGTTCAGCATGATGTTGGAAGAACATTCTCGAAACAAGTAAGTCTACGGCAGTGTTGTCAGTTGGCGCATTTTCCGCCCAATTGGGCGCGTTGACTTGGGTGTTGTGCTTTTTTGTGGGACCTTGCGTTTAGGCGAGTTGTTTTCGCAAAAATTGGCGCTTTTGTTGAAACGAAACATTTGGCTGTTTTTGTGAAAAAAATCTGACAACCCTGGTCATACGGCCTTAAATGTCCACCTTAACACTAAATTGTCTGAAGATTTAAATAGATGCAGTACAGACTGTACCGGTTTTCTCTGCTTGGACTTAGTGTGATGTCTTGCGCCGGTTCCGGGTACCCGGACCCGGCCGGATATTGACCAATTTTCAATACCCGGACCCGGCCGGATAATACACTTAATTTTACCGGATAGTTGCGAAAGCATTTTTGTCCTAAAAACGGACAAACATTTCGCTAATTACTCGTTTTTGGGACCCAGTCTGTGATACTCGCCGACTTTCGATTATTCGGATGTTTGTTTTTAAGGTTTTTCGTGACGTGATGTACCATATCAATAAACGCCCACGTTTATTTGTTCCACTCATGATAAGCTAACCTTAACATAGCATTCTGTTTGGCAATCAAACATTTTTGCCATACCGATAAAATACACGAATCGGTGTTAACAAACTGCCGGATCCAAATTATCCGGCCGGATTTGATTGATAACTGTCCGGATCCGGCCGGGTCGGATAATTTGGAACTGGGAACATCACTAGTAAAAAGCCGTTCCGTACGGCATATCACGTAACTGCTTAAATCGTGCATACAGGGATTCTTAATTAGGGTTGCTCTTGTCGTTGCGTGGATGGCAGATAATCAGGTTTGGTAATTTAAATACTTCATTGCATTTATACCAGGACTGATTGGTGATTTTAAAGAAAAGAGTTTGAAAATCGCTGATATATAAAACTTAAAATGCGCATATTTGGCACTTAACAACTGCAAGATGTGTTTTCTAAAAGTTTTCGAGTGTTACATTTAAAACCGTGGATACAACATCATAACAGCATGCCCATATGCAGGTTCGACACCATTTCAAGCTCGGCCGTGAGCAACAAAGACCGGGCAAGCTTCAAGCAACTCGACTGGGAACGAAAGCAGGAAATGAAGGAGGCAATTTCCAGGAAGCGACAGAAGTTTGGGACGAAAAAGAATCATAGAGGCGCAAAAGGGAAACCCCGACGCAATGACTCTAAGCCCAGGAGAAGGAAATGATGATGGATTATGTTTGGGGGTCGCCGCCATTTCATTGAATAAATACTGATGGTGTCAAATTTGCATGTTGCTTAGCAACAGATTAGGTTTCAATCATAATGTGGTCTTAATTTTTTCAGCCTGTTGTAAGTTAGTTGGTTCGAAGCATGTCAATCTTGTGCTGTAGTGTATCCTGGTTATGCCCACGTATATAAAATGAATTGGCCACCGCATTCAGTTTCGGTTACTGGTCTAAATACCCCGAGCAGAGGAATAATGTTTTCGCAAGGTTTGGTAATTTTTATGTTCGAATTTTTGGGGGATGATCCGCTGTTTTGCCCGAAACCCACAAATCTCGCCTTTCAGGAAGGTCACGTGGTCTGTTTTCTCGATACGACCACATACACAGTTCGTTAACGAGAATCAATTAAAACGAGGAAATAATACATCCGCGATTGCAGGATACCAGTTATCCAGTAATAAGGTATTCGCGGTTGGTGTAAGATACATTTAAATATAATGCATATTGTTAGTTGCAGTAGTCTACTGCAATAGAATTAATCGAGAAGTCGCTTTAGTTTTATGTTGCGTCTCTGATGAACCTATACTTTTTCCAGCATAGCTTATACCTGGTACCACACAAATAGGCCTACGTGATGTTTAACATACAAACGCTTTTGGAAATAAATATGCTTTTTCACAGGTAAAAATAACCTCCAGTGGTTATAATAACAGTAAAAATACAAAACGCAAAAATATCTTCTATTTCCGACATATTTGGGACAACTTTGCAGCATGTATGCAAACGCCTTTCCCGTGGTCTGCAATGTCGACAAAGCAAGATCAAATTTTCTTCAAAACTTAACATATCAGCAATCAAATGAGCCAAAAAATCCTTAAATATTTACAAGTAAATTATTAGATGATGTCGGGGAATAAACAATGCCAAATTTGGGGGAATCACTGCATTAATAAGCACGTGGTGCGTTGACAACCTCTTCGGGCACCCGTAGTTATGTGACATCACAGTCAAATGACGTCAATTTTCGGGTTATGCGAGCGCAGCTCTGCACAACAAACAGCATGGGGAGAATTAGCGCTTTGTGAGGCAACGTCACGGTTTAATTCGATGGGTGGAGATTTTTTTGTCCAACGGAACCATTTTGCCTTCACGTGGCAGCTGGTAATTTTCAGGTTGCAGACAAACGAGGCTTAATAGATGATTGCATAAGCAAAGTTACCAACTTAGGAGCAGACAAGCAGGTCGTGATTTGCAAATGGTCGCTCGACTGAGCTGACGGCGATGCCGTGCGGTGTGGTTCCGTGTGATGATTTCGATGCACTAGCTTGAGCCTTTTTAGCAACAAATTCTTAAGGGAAGTCTTGCAGTGTAGTTAAGAAAATATATTGTTTAGGTTTTCAAGTAAATTGTCGCTTAAACAACTTTTTTGGTTGATCTGTTGTGTTCAGTTTACAATCGTTTAAAAATCACTATGGCTGTCAGGCATTAAGTTGTAGTCGTTGTGGCAGTGTATATGAGTATATGGAACATCATTGAAAATGTATCCAAACAAATATAAATATTGGTATCTTCGGTTTAGTTCAAGCTATATTACAAAAGGAAAATGCATAGATAAATAAAATATGTATAGCTATCAGGTTAGCATTTAGCTGTGTTCAAGGACAAGCTGCATCTAAGCTGCTGTAGAGAGTGTATGCATGTACTGTTATTGCACTTGTTGTCGGCCTATCTGACTTACCATTGCAACAGGAAAAAAAATCGGTTAAGTACTGATATATCTGTCCAAGGAGTTTATAATGTATATGTTTTGTTGTTGAAATTTGCATATCCTAACTGTTGCATCATTTGCATAGATCAGGGCGTGAAAAATGCCTTTCTTTGTTCAATTGCTCACTGAAATCACACTCAAGCTGGGGTTGAATGCTTTAGATCAACTTGGAATGTAATTTTGAACTGTGGGAAATACAAAAGAAGCCCCCGTCTCTTAGGGACAACTGTTAACCATGGAGGAATACCCAAGGGAGAATATGGATGTGATTAAGCGTGAGAAAAAGAATCCGCTTTTGTCCAACAAGGACCCAAGTTTGTCTCATTTATTTGGTCAGTGTGTTTGTAAAAATCTGTTTTGTAATATACTAGTATTCAAAACCCACTTTTCGATATTATCTTTATTTTGTTTGTGTGATATGTTGCAATATTAAGATGTCATCACCGTTGTACAGCTGTTATACAGGATATGTAATTGTTTGCCTTCATTGTAGCAGAAAAACAATGCAATAGTAAATGCATTTCAATGATTATGATTAATAATGCTCAATGTCCTTGCGTTTGCAGTGCGAAAATATATCACAAAACATGTTTTAATTTATTGGATTATGTTGCAAAGTAATATAGCAAGTAAAGTAAAAGTAGCAATGCTTGGCTTTACATATGGCATTTATCAAGTGTTATGCTCTCTATCATTTTAGACGGTGCAGGACCTAACACACCAAACAGTGTCACCCCAGATGGATTAAATCAGTCTACAATGGAAGTGGACGGGGGGTTTCCTGAAGATGCTGGTGACCAAGATAACTACCAACTGTTTGAAGGACACAGTGACTCTTACATGCCGGGTAAATTTGAGATTTTTTTTTGACTCTTTGTATTGCAGCTTGTTGGTTTGATGCAGTTAGTGTTTTTGACCATTTATCAAGCTAAATCGATATTTAAATGAAACTTATATTTGTGTATGAGATAGTCATTTTGTTACTCTTGAAAGGAAATTTTGTTTGCATTGTATATAAATTATATACGAAATATATGGCAAGCAGTGGGGGTGAAAAATGCAAATTGTGCATGATGCTGCAAATGTGCCATTTTAAATTTTTACAAACTTGTATGTTTAAATTAATGTATTTACCTTGGACACTTTCTACGCAAGAAAACCAAGCATTGTATATCATAAAAACTTCATTAAATTATAAATGCAAACTTTCCAATTTTGGAAATAAAATCATTTACCACCAACAAGCATTCTTGCTAGTTTAGTTGTTTGGTGTATACATATGCAATCATAAAATTTAGCAACGGTTAATGTTTGGTAGTGTATAGTTGAATGTTTTATACTTTCACTGTGTAAATTACCCTTTATTTGCAGTGCGATAAGTCTACAAGAAAAATAATTTCCCGCATTGGCAATAAATCAAATTAATTGTATGTATCCTAATCTCCACAGAACTTTCGCCAGATCCTTCACACATCATGCTAGATGGTAGCAAACAGAATTCTTTTAACAACAACAATAAAGCAGATGGCAGCAAGCCAAGAACTAGTAAGCTGCATTTTTGTGATAATTGCTGTATTCAATGTGGCATGGTAGACAACTGATAGCCTGCATAAAGTGTAGTCCACATGTACTTCTTTGTTGACACCGTGTAATTCCTCCCAAGTTGTCTGATAAGTGCCATGTAACTTTTTAATCACTTCCTGATGACATCAAACCAGCTCGTTGCATTGATTTTCTGCATTACTTTGTTGATTTCTGCACTTAAAACAATTAATCTTTTGCATATTGCCGGTCTAATTGTTAATATTTGTCTTTTTTAGTGCCAGCACATCTTGTGAAAACAGAATGGGTGGAGGGCAGACTAACGTAAGTCAATTGCAATTGTGCAGAATTTAGTAGCACCCAATTTCCTCGGCAAATTATTTGACTTTTTGTCAACCTGCAAGCCACTTATTAATGCAAATTTGATTTTAAATATGCCCAGCACAAATGTCATACTGTAAACAAGTTCGGAGAAAATTATGATGTACTGTTGGAGTAAATGGGTTCATTTTTGCATAAAGCCCATTTTGGTCAAGCATTTGCCTTGAGGCAATTTAAATTGTAACCTATTAAGAGTGGTGATTGCTGCATTTTTCATTACTAAAAAATGATGTCTTTGTCATGCTTTTATGCCATGTGGATGCATATTTCTCATAATCATTTTTCACCAAGCTGGTCAGAATTTCTGAATTTGTTTCTTTAGTTTAAAGGGGTTTGATAGCTGTTGGAAATGGGTGCAGCATGTAGCCATAAAAACATAGTTATGTACATGGGCATCAAGTGAGAGAGTGTGCCATACCCCCTGAAATACTAACCGGGGTGCGGCACCATCAGTTTCAGTTTTAGTGGCACATGGCAGGAGTTTGAACACTATACATGATGAGTAGATAAATTGCGAAGTTTGTTGTTATTTTGTTAATTAAAATTTTGTGTTATTAGAGTCTTATTTCTAGAAAAAAACAAAAGCAACAGAACAATTTGCAATACTTAATGTGAAAATTAGGCGGCTCTTGAAATGCAACATGGTGTAATTATACTTTATGCGTTCTTAACAATTTCAGTTGACCTGTCTCAAGGCATAGGCTCCCATAGCTTCTAGGTAAAAGTTTACATTGGACAATAAACAACTTTTCAGTTAACGCTCAATACATACTTAATATAATGTTTTTGTTGCTGCCAGGCATATTGCATAACAATTACCTTGAGGAAGCCTTGTTGAATAACAGGCGAAACGTCGGTGAATAAAGTTACGTTTTATCTTTGCCAGAAGAACAGATTATTAAGTTATTCAATACATACTCGTCACAAATCACACATTCATTTGAAATGTGTCTAAATCTTACTCCCATGATTAACTTACATTTAAAATAGCAGACTTAATACAAGTGGCAGCATTAGTACAACTTCCTTCTATATCTTTGTTTCATTTTATTCCAAGTGCAAAAACTTTTTATTTATTGCTTTAGTGGTCACGGGGCGAGGAATTCCCCCAAACCTCCGTCACACCTTACGCTGATGACACACAACAAAGCCCAGACAGATCCTAACAAAACTCAAGGCCTCAATTCAAATCCTGTGTGGAATGGTGGCAGTGCATCTGATCGACGGCCAAAGTATGTTGTTAAGCTTTACATTTCCATGTATCTGCATGTCTTGTCTATACAAATATGCTTCGTCAATGCAGCAGTATGCATTAGTGAAATTACCAATGGGTACTGGTTATGATATTACAGAATTCAAACTGGATTTTTTTGTTTTTGCAGCACTGTACCAAAGTTGGAGGTAAGATTGTGTATCTACATAGAAATGTATTTTGTGAAACATTTTATTTTGTTAAATTCAACAAAATCCCTGATAAAAAATGTGAAAGGGAAAGTAGTAGGAAATAAAAACACACTACATCAACACACATATGTTTAGTGCTAAATCATCACTGAAGTGTGCTCTTTCTCCATTCTTTCAGAGAAATACTGTTTTTACCTAGTTGTTGTATGTGTTGGTGTGTGGCTTTGTGTAACCAACCCATTGTCTATGTAGATTGACGCTGCTAGAAAGGCAAAATCAACCCCTCCACAGCTCATATCACCCCCAGCTGACCATTACAACATGCAGTTACTCGCATATAGCGCTCAACAGCAACAGGAGCAGTTGCTCGAGGAACAGCAAAGAATGCAAGGCGAGGGATATAGGCAGGGCAGCAGCAGCGATGCCCTGCAACAGCTTGCACTAAAAGCGAAGATGCGGCAAGACGAAGAGTCTCAAAGTGCAAGGCACCAAGGCAAGGGCAATTACTTTCCTAAACCTGAAGTAAAACCGATGATTGTGCCTCCAGCGCTGATAGCTGGCCCTTCGGGTACCTTGGCACAGGTTCATTCAAGGAAGTTACCCACGAATGTTAACGTCTCTGCAACATCAGGTGGTTGGGCTGTCACAGATCGTGCTATGCCAGATCTTGTTCATGTGCAGTCGTCGCACAAAATGCCTAACAACATGAACAGTGATATTGCCTTTGCATCCCATGGAAGTCCTATCCCTCCTTTCCCCACCTCTGATTCACCAAGAAATACGCCAAAACTTAACGAAATCAAAAAGGCAACTTTCTCTATTCCTGTGGCCAAGGGTAGAGCACCTCCAGAGCCAGAGCTAAAGAGTCCCCTTGACCATCCAGAACATCTAGGTCATCAGCAGCGTGCTAGATTCTTTTCTGGGGAGGCCGTAGCTGCTGATCAGACTAATGAGCAAGCTGATGATGAGGCTCCTTTAAATGAGCGTGATAAAGAAGCAGCTCTGGCTCTTCGAGAGCTACTCGAGCAAAGTGAAAAGTCCTCTGAAAGTAGTTCAAAATTAATGGAGAACATAGTAAAAGTCCATCGTGCCTCACCAGCTGTGTGTTCTGCTATTCCTCGTCTAATCCATGAGCAGTATGTGATCCGTAACACCCCACCTCCTGCATATGACCAGCCATACAACAGCCCACAGTCTTTTCAACACCTCCTCAGGCCTACCATTCCAGTCCAACAGCACTTTTCGCAAATTGGCCAAGATGTGCGGCTGCCAACAGATGTCACAACTGAGACAATGGTTGGAAACATGGGCATTAAGCCAGAACCACAAAGTCCTAGTGCATCTGTGGCACAGCCATTGCAGAATTATGTGCCTGCAGGAGTAACATTGCCCGGACAAGGTATGGTTTTGCCCTTTGCCCCTGGTGCTGTAAACTCACAAGGATTGTTGATTTATCCACTGCATGGTCAGCACGCAGCTCTTGGAAGGTATTAAGTGTGTATATTATTAGACTTTGTATTATAGTTAGCTGGTGTCCTGTATGATTTCAAACAGTAACTATCATAAACACACTATTTTCTATGCTGAACTACTTACTTATTGTAATTGTTGACAATTATCAAATGAAAGGTATGTAAAATCATGAATATGAGTGTATTGCATACCTGTGCGTTTATGTTACCACCAGCACTGCAGTTATTACTTTTATGGGCATATTCCTTCTCAAAACCAATTACATACTTTGTTTGGACTGAAAGATGCGAATGAGGGGGGTTTTATTGCTGAACAATCAGTGTAGCATTACCTTATGTATTCATGTAAACAAGTCCACATTTCGCATTAAATGCTAGTGCACATTAAAGATGTAGTATTGTTGTAGTCTTGTTTGATTGTAGCTGTATTTGAAACTGACTTAAAAAATGGTGTTTGGTAAATGAATCCAAGATAATCCAAGTGTGCTGTGACCCTACAAAATTAGTGAACCATTTGTCTAGTAAACAGTAAAAATAGTATTGCTCAAAAACCTTTTTCATTTCTCAATTTGTACATGATATCTTTGCAGGCAAGGGAGTCCTGTTGTGTCACTAGCAGCAGGGGACTTATCATACGCTGTGGTTCCCAACTCAGTGAATGCAACAAACAACTTCTATGTGCCACCAAGCAGTGGCATAGTACCAGTTGAGCCAACTAGATCGAAAGCAGTTACACCAGCGAAGGTTTGTGTTTTATTTTGCATTGTTTGTACCTCTTGGGTCCTTTTTTTCAGAACAAAGATTGAAAAATGTTTGTTGCAGATTTTAAAAATAATACATGAGGTGGAATTTTATTCTTTATTTCACACTCAGGTGCCTTCTTCACGGGATAGGAAAAGCAGTAGTGGGAGCAGTAGCAGTGGAAGAAGAAATTCAGACGGCAGCTTGACATGTGGTTTATGTGGTCATTCATTTAGAAGCACTCCAGCATTGAATGGTCACATGAGGGTTCATAGCTCCTCAGATAAAAAGGTACATATACACCCTTCAAAGCTAAAGGTGTCCAAACAATTTTTGAATAAACTACTACTGTGTGCCTAATTACAGCTACTGGAGAGAGTGTTTATGGTTATGTTTTAATGTGGAATTTTTACCAAAGTTTTAAACTGTAAACAGTACAAATGTCGTAAAACTCCTTTGATTTTTGTATATTATAATGAAAACTATGAAATGTCTTGGTCCTCCCCATTTACATAGTGTAACCAGCCAACCCTACCGTTGCATACCACACAGTGGCTCAGCTATCTCTCTCACTAAATGTACAATATGGAACTGTGTAATTTTCAAATAAATTTTATTGTTCAAATATTTAGAATAAAGAAGATCGACATGCCAAGACACCCTCGACTGACTCCAGCAAAGTCCCCGCCCTTCAGACCCACCAAGTTCCCCATACAAATCCTACGGAGTTCACGGACATGGTGCGTAACCCACCAACGTTGTTACCTGTGGGCAGTAGCCATTCTGCACTAGAGGGCATGGCTCCTTTGCTGTCCCAACAGTACGGCCAGCCCACTATAAACCAACAAATGGCGGGTCGCGCTCACAACGGGTTGTTAACCATGGCATCGGCTGCTTCATACTTGAAAACCGAACCTCCACATTCGGACTATCTATACCAGCCTCAGGTGCAACCGCCATACGTTGTGGGGCCGAGTATGGTGATCCAACCGTCCCAAATGGTGGCTGCAAATTTCGCACAAGCGGGCAGTGATGCAATGATTAAAGGCAAGATGGAACAACAGGCGTTGAATTATCCACAGTTGTACGCGGCACAAATGCAAGCGCCTTTTCCGATATCAATGCAAAACACAATCCAACAAATGCCGCCGCTTCTGCCGCATGATATGTCCTATGTCGGCAGCCAGGATCCGGCCAGCATGCAACAGGACCTACCTGTCAACCCCCAGGCGTACACACCCGAGCAGCAGGTGGTGGAGAAACCGATGCAGTATCCGCCAATACAGGAGGAAAGTTACCCGGTAAACTACGAGCAACATCACATAGAGAACAACTCGCTCTCACAGTTAGCTTCAATTGCCGTTGCCGCCGCCAATCGGGACCAACTGCCGGACTTGTCAATAGATTCCAGTTTTGCCCAACAGGCTTTCCACCCGCCGGCGGAAATGCACAACCAGAGTGGCGACCCTGTTGTTGGCTCGGATCTAGACTGGTCTAACTCCTCCGTCCGTTCTGGTGACCCCGCTATTGCACAACAGAACTCCATGTACTCGGAAACGAAGACTTCGCCGATACGAACAGGGCACGATCCTTTCATTCTGCCCGTCACCACAGCTCATCGACGCTTGCAAAGTCGGTATGGCGAATATGAATCCAACCCTATTAACCAGAGGCCTTCGTTGAACCAAGAACCTACAGTTACATGGCATGAAAACATCCTTATGACCTCTTACGATGACCACGATCCAATCATGCGTGAAGCTGTAAACGTTGCCAACCCCAGTAAAATTCTGCCCAACTCAATGATGGGTGGCACGCCGTCGTGCGGTTCCATGTTTTCGAGTTCCAGCGGGCGCCCGTTCCGCCAGAGGCACCACAGCGAAGGCTCACATCTGGTAAAATCAGCCGACAACAGCATTTTGAAACAGATGCTCCATAGTTCTGTTCCAGCGGTCAAGCTCAGACCGAGCAAGACTGGCAACAACTTACAACCAGTTGATCACACCATTGACGTAAGTGGAGTCAAACCTCTAGGTTCCGAAAACTTGCCGGCTCCGATCGCGCCGGCTCCCCAGAAAAAGGAGACGGGCACCAAAACGTCTGCGGCGCCAGAAGTTTGGGCCGAGCCGAAGCCGGTGCAGCGCAGGATACGAAGAAGACGCCATTCAGCGGACTGTAGGCTGTTGAAAGGTGGAAATGTACCTGGTTACGGACACAACAAGCACGACCTACTGAGGCATGCGAATAATAGTGCAAAGAAGCCGAATAATCTTCTGAGGTCGGATGTCAGGGTGCGTCGCAAGCCGCCACCTTTGGTGATACCATCAAGTGTTAACGCCTACGTTCCACACCCACCGACGTATTCTTACCACAGCCATCTTCACCACAGACGGAGGTAAGATATCGTGACGTAAATACAATCCAAGTGTCCGAAATGCTATTGGTTAGGTTGCGAAACAATTACGCTCATTATCATGCGTTTGTATATTTAGACCCATTGGGAAAAACGCATATCATAGCAAGTGGTAAAACTGATCGCACCGAATTCAAATATTGACCGAGAAATCTAACTTTTATTGTGTTAAACTCGAAAGTTAAGGAACGATGTTGAGGATCGCGCATAGTCGTTGGGATTGATGCTAGAAGTTATTGTACGAAGCAAACACTAGCGGACGAATAACGGCATAGGAATAGATTCATTTCGCCAAAGCGAAAATACAGACTTTGTAATTTTACGACCACCTGCAAAATTTATTAAAAACGCATCGCATAAACGAACCAATGACAACGTTCCATCTTTCTTTCTTGTCTCGATATGTTCCTATCGATGACTAAAAGACGTTTCGTGGAAAAGTGCAATTGCATTGAGCACTCGCTGTTGTAAAGTGTGTTTTAATGCTTTCTCCACAATGGTGAAAGGCTGCGGACGTAACAACGCGACTTACTTTAAATTTATGATGTTTGCATGTTTTACAACTTCAAAACGCTTTGAATGTCAAAGAATAGGAATGTGGGTATTAAAACTAAAGGAAAATAGGTAGGGGGTTGGGGTATGGATGTGATGTACATCTTCAAATTACTGAGAAACGGAACATGAATCTTATGTGCTTTGTTTTATTTCAGACCCAGTGGTGACAGCAACTCCAGTTACAATGGAGTGGTGGACAAGATTCCCCCCTACACCCCGCCACCCATGATCAGTCCACTCCGAGCGGGATCTGGATTGTATTGCACTACTCCAAACACACCATCTGCTAAACTTTTCCGACAAAGTAAGAAGAATTTTACATTCAGTAATGATGTACAGAAAATTGTGCATAATGTGAACCAATATTCAGCCTATCCCTTAAATCGAGGCCCTTTTCCCCTGGGACTGCCTTATATTATAATATGTTCTAAGACAAAGACTTCATTTTACCGACTAAGATTCGTTTAGGCACTTTTTAGGACTCTTTGTACCGACTGCTAAGACTTGCACTTGCCTCATATTATGTGTTTTCTGATTTTCAGTCAGCAGTGACAGTCAGAATATTCCAACCATCATCGAGGTGGATGAAAACCAGGATGTTGTTGAGGATGAGGAGCTTGTGAGATCGAGTGATCCGTAAGTAGTACTGTCTATGCCTTTGGTTGGCTGTTGCAATGTGGGTTGTTTGTTATGTAATTAAACTGGTAGCTAACTGTATTGTCTGCTTGAAGTTTTTTATACTGATTAGAATTCTATTGTTTGTTCTTTCAAAAGGCACCATAAAATAAATTGCTGCAAGCAACACAAACTGGTTGTTTAACAAGTTACCATGTTTATTGTCCAATACCAAGTGTATTTGCCTGTGAAAATTTTTGATTTGTCTAAATGGCATAATATATTCCTGAGCAGAATATAGACATAATTCTTGGCCCATAAAGTTTGGTTTTGTATGCTGACATAATTCAACTCCTGTTAATTTGCAGAAAAATTAATATTGGATCAAGGTTTCAAGCTGAAATTCCTGATGTTCGTAAGTACATTGTATCTGTTTCTGTGCAGTTACATAAATTTAATGGAAATGTTTATTCCAGGCCCAAGAAAATATGCAATTCGTGAAAGGCACCAGGCAGATCTTGTGTGGCACGTGTCACCTGCCTCTGCTTCCAATGAGAAAGCAACAGACCTTAGTATGTTGGTTTTTCCACTTTAGTTTCTCTTGAACATTAGCAATACTATGAAAAGTAATACCCTATGCCACCTAGGTGTAAATTTTCATTTTTAAGCCATGTGAGAGAAGCAGACAACTGCCAATTCTAAACCACTGGACTTTTGCCAATTTTAGGCCAACTAGATTTTGTTGCTAAGTGTTGAGTTATATTTTTCGTGCAATGTTGCAATTTCCTATTCCAGTGGAGAAATTCATGGAGCTTTCATGCTCTGCTGCTGTACCCTATGGTGGCTCCAATAAGGAATATGCCCTGGACTGCCTTGCAAGAAGCAAGGGCAACATTCTAGTAAGTTAAACTTCGTCCTCCTTTTCCAGAAAAAAAGACTGCCCCTCTGGCACAAAATAGTGTGGATTGCATTTTACCAACCTTTCGTCTGTTATTAGCCAGACTTCATCAGGGTTATGGCGCACCAATTTTACATGGTTGAATAGCTGCCCCATAACCTTTTTTTTCAAAATTTGAATGCGTGGCTGCAACGCAGGGCAATATTTGTCTAGTTTATGGGTTTTAAACCAATCTCTTCTGTTCTCGTGCTGTTGTATATGCTCATAGCAGCGAAGTTATCACTATTTGCGTGTAAAGATGCCTGCAAGCAAGTTACGAAATCCAAATCTTCCCATTTCAGACTGCTGTTCGTCAGCTGGTTTTCCGCAAACCGGTGGAACCCAACTATGCAGACGCCACACGAGTCTACCTTGGCTCGGGAAAATCTTGGACGCCACAAGAGGTCAAATTATTCGAGGCCGGAATGTTGGAACACAGGAAGGATTTCTTCATCATATCCAAGAAGGTTCGTGTCCAAAACAGTCGTTTGCGGTGCAAACTTCTTTGTGCGTTAAAATGTTACCATATGTGTATTTTGGTGCTTCCTTCACACTCGTCTTAATACCCTGAGGTCGAAATACCCAAGTAACGCTGCTACTTTTGTTTTAACGATGCTGTTCAAATGTAAAGGGCGTTTAATGGTATTATTTGAACTAAAGGTAACTTTTTATTTCAAACACTTGTATTGTATACTACAAATGTGACGAAAATATTCATCCTTTGCTCTAAAAAATATTTCTTGACTAAACAAAAAACTTGGGGTTTACAGTAAACTGTAACCTGGTCTGTGCTTTCTGGTTAAGATGCGTTACTTTATTTACTATCTATTGGTGAAACCTCGAAATCCCCACTAAGCAGTTAATGTAAACTTACCAGGTAAAAACCCGAAGTGCTTCGGAATGTGTGGAGCGGTATTACCACATCACCAAGCGACACCGTAGGCGAATTCAGCGTCCTAAACGTTTCCATGCCGACAACGGAGAAGATGTGATGTCCTTATTGGCTGGAAACCCACTGGATGTTCGAAAAGCGATGAAGGTTGAGTCGGGAACGTCGTCATCATCAGATGAGGATGCTTTAAATAAACAGGTGCTTTTTTTGAAACCTTTAATTCATGGGTCGGCGAGCGCACCCTGGCCGCGGACCGATTCCAAACTCGGCCTTGCATCAGCTGGCCGAACTATATTTTTCACCGTCAGGATCGTTCACTTTATTGTTTATAATGTTGTTAAACCTTTTCAATAAGAAGCATTTTATTCGGATTGACTTTTTTGTACTAAAATATAACAACACTTGGTGAGACATTCAGCCACTGCAATTTGTGAAGATTTGCGGGCAATAAGTTGCCGACACCGACTTTAGAATGTGGTTTTCTTGGAGAATTTTGTTTTCACTATTTTTGTTGGCGTGGGCAGGCGCCACAAGAGAGGGGGGTACAGACTGTGTGGCGCCCATACGAAGCTTGGAGCCCCATGAATGAATATCATTGTATGTTTTGAAACTAATTTCTCCTCACAGGAGCCCCCTAATAATCTCACGTGATCTCGAAAAAGGGTCTTGCACCGGCCCTTTTTTTCTCTCAAGGGCCCTGCGCGCGAGCAAATAAATCACGTTGCCTATTATTCGGTGCTCGGAAACGACTTTTGTACAAACTTTGGAGACGAAATTCATTTACCCTCAGCATATGTCAAGCTGCAGGAACCGTTTAAAGTAAAAGATCTGCAGGCTCACTCATGCAGTCAAACAAAAATACGTGCTTTGTCTGCTGTATGTAATCTGGGACTGGTGACGTTTAAATGGTATTCAAACATGTGATAAAATCTGCTGAGCGTTGTACGTAATAGTTTTTTGTTGATTTGGAAGTCGAGTGCCACGGACTTTTTGCTGAAAACTATTCTTTCGAAACATCAAGTCAGTTCTGCTAAAATACGGGGAATGTCGCGTGGAAATACCCGTAGTTTCCATGTTTTCCAAACATAACACGTATTTCTGTTTAAAACAAAATGATTCGCCGCAGAATGAACTGTACCACCCATCCGGTGTGTCCTCCACCCAACGTCAACGTGTCGAAAACCAACCGCATCAGCTGACGTCACACCTCCCACTCGAACCACTTCCTCAACAACATTCAAACCCTCACCAACCGATTCCGAAACCGCTGAAAACGCACAAAGGTATTTGCTTTGCTCTGTTGTTGTTTTGTTAATCCCCAACACACAAAAATGACCATTTTTTTTCTGAGCTGTTACATTTGAAAATCGCCGAAACGTCTTCGTCTGTAAAATTACGGTCACAAGAATGGGCTTTTTAATAGTAGTGACAAAATAATTTTAAATAAAAAAAAGTAGTAGTTTTAGGTATTCTGGCCAACTTAGCTCCATTTGTGTCCCAAGCATCCAATATTCGCCTAATTAACTTTACCTACTGTTTAAACCAGCGCGAGTTCAGCATCATCTCGGTATCGGGACACCCTCACCTGCTGGATCTCCAGCTTCCACCACATCTGCCGACGATCAACCCACCCAAGTGTTCACTTGTCCCGTCTGCGGCAAATCATTTGGCAAGGTACAATTTACTCTATGTATAGATTACTAATTATGTGGTTTTCAGCCGAATGGTGTAAAATTTAAGTAAAGCAGGATTTGGTTAATCGGGTTTCGATTCGTCGGAAAAAATTGTCTTGTTTGCTGGAAACAATTATCTTTAAATCTAATGGCACACAGAATGCGAGAAACGCAGTAGAAATACAGTAGAACTCGGTCAATCCGTCCGGAAATTCGCCTAATCCAGACGGATCGAATCCCGATTAATCCAAGTTTTGTTGTACGTGCTAATATTTAGTCGTAACAAATTAAAAAAAACGCTACTTTGAGTAATATTTTCGTAACCTCGTTCAGGTGAAAAGTCGCAACGCTCATATGAAGACCCACGGGAAGCAAGCACAGGAAAAGAGGCGACAACGTGAAGAGGAAGCCGCCCGCAGACGCGAAGAATCGTCCCGGCAAATGCAGATGCCCCACGTCAGCATTCAGCGCCCGAACTTCATCGTGCCTTCAGTACCCGGAAATCAGCTTCTCCACAGCATGATCCGAAGCCCGCACATTTCAATGTGAACTGAACGTTGCATGGATAAGGAAGGCGAACAAATGGTACGGACTAATGGTCGGATAGGTGCAATTGTCTGGCGGGATACGACGACCTTCAAGAAACCGTTAGTACAAGGCCACGTGTTACTGTGGCGCCCATAGCGTGATCACCGTCTCGTGAATCAACCGCGAATCAAGTTCTCCGTGCCTTCAGACACCCTCTGTGTAAAGTTCCAGTTTTTCTCGCATTTTTCCTTTGTTTGTTTTTATTATTCCCGAACCAAGTTTCCCTTGAAGACACGATAAGTAACACACCCTCGTATGAGCTGCACTGCTTCCTTTACTCCCTTTCTCAAGTTCCAGTGTTCCTGCGTTTGCTTTTGTGTACAACCGCCGCGTTTTAGCCTTTTCTCCCTGTCATGTTCCGAGTTTTTTTGACCGTCTCTGCCTTACGGCGACGCATTCAGCACTGCACCAACCCGGCCAATACGTTGCTATACCGAAAATCTACATAACGGCTTTGGTGGTTATTAATTGTGTCCTCAAAACAAACAAAGTCCTTACATCATGTTTCCGTTTTCACGCCCTTCTTCAAGGCAAAGCGCGTGCAGCCAAGGTGTTGAACTTTTAACGCATTGCTTTTTATACACGCGATTAATTCGGCCGAACACGAGTAACGTCTGCCATCCACACATAAGACTTACAGTAGTAGTGACGTTTTAGTGCACTTATGTTATGTTGTATTTCGACTCCACTTGAACACTGTTTCGTACCTTGGATCGCACAAGCAACTCAACGGAACAACGCGCCTCTCCAAGACCTGATTTTCAAAATCTCGACTTCTGGCGCGTTGTATAATTTGGTTACGGTACTTTCAAAACAATCGACTCGAGTCGATTTAAAACTCTCTTCTAGAAGTGAACGCGTGGAGCCCAGATATGTACAGCACCTTTTTATTTGTTCCATTTTAGTGCCATTCTGTCTCGTCGACGCGTCGAGTTTCATTTCTGTACAAAATTCTCCTGTACAGTGGGATTTCCCCTTCTCCGAGTCCCGCCAATCTGTTCTGAGCGTTTCCCTAAAAAATTATACATTACAGTTGTTTTTGCCATGACAGACGGCGTTTGGTCAAGAGAAGTAAACATCCTGTGGCCAGTTGTAGTTGCATTGCAGACATGCGAGGACACCTTGAATTTGTGTGCAGTGTCCAGTCCTTTCTCGCACAGAAACCGCACTCCTTACCGTATGCCTACAGGCATTTATTCAACAAACTTCACAATGTACAAGTTCAAATTAAAAGACAAGGGTGAAATGCGAAAAAACGGGCTTGAAATAATTTATGTGAAGAAAAAGCTACTGTAATATAACGTGTCTACACCAGCATCAGGCCGTCGTTGCACTTGAGGCGTCACTGGGAATACTGCAGTTGGTAAAAGTTAGTTAGGAGTAAAAATTCTACAGCATTTTTTTAAGCTTGCCGCTTACAAAACGCGGCGTAAGGCCAATAGTATTTAGAAGCATGTAAAGAGAGTGTGCTAATAATACATGTAGCATAATCTACCGTAGTAATGTACATTGCTTAAACGTTAACACGCATTGTCAGCACCTGCACAGTGCTAGAAAAATGTTCAACTACTATCAACATATTTTGATAAGTTTCCCGACATAATACAAAAAAAATCGCCGCAAGGCAAAAGTACAACAAAAGTTTTGTACAAGTGTGCAAGAATCACAACAGACCAAGAAAAAGTTATGTACAAGCCTGTAACCGAATGCCTATCTGTGCGTAAATCTCAGTAATTCAAAACAGTGCTCGAGGGAAGGAGGTGCTTCGGCTTTGACCCTTCAGACATTTCACCTCATACCCAAAATGTGGCGAACTTTGACGTCAGAATCGAATTTTGGAACCCTGCCATACTTTTTATTTTGCTCTTCGTTCAATTTGAGGTCCCTGAGCTTTTTTCGGTAATCCACGTTCTTTCCCACGTAATTGTCTTTTTTGGCGAGAGGGTAACGATAGTTGTCAAGCCCGAAGTACGCCGGATCGTTTTCCTTCAATTCGCCTGAGAAGTGGACTTGCTTTTTCTGACCCAACACATCATGACCATATCTGCAAGGTACATACCGTAATGTCAAGTTTTTTTTGCATAATAACTCGTTTTAAAAACGAAAACGTGCGCTTCTAATGACCACGGTGTCAACAGAAACGTTTGTAAACTGGTCAGATTTTTTCTCAAACAAAAAATTAAAACCTTTGGCTATTCCCTTTTTTTCAAACGACAAAAAAAACTTCTGTGTCTTACGTGTGTTTTACAGCTCCAGAGATGAGCTTTTGGTCAGATCTCAGTTCTCTGTACTGTCGGATGAGCGATTCGGCTGTCTTCATTTTCTCCTCAGCTGCCTTTTCTCTATCATCAAGAAGTCGCTCTTTGCGTTTCAAATCGCGTTCTCGTCTCTCCAGTTCTCTGCTCTTATCATCAAGGACGACTTCCCTTGCTTTCAATGCAGCATCGGGAGACATCCTGCAAATATGAGTTTATTAGTTCCTTTATTTTCTGGTCTTGTTGTCATGCATGGATGTCTTTTATGGTAGCAATTAACACAAACTATTTTTAAAACATAATAACTGAAATGAACGCATTCTGAGCAGTTAACATACAAGAATTTTGCTTCGATTTACACCACAGGGACAATTACACACTTCGTCTGACATTAAAGAGGTTCCAATTACCCCATGAGACATTGCATGGCAATGTGATCTTAATATTCAAAAACATAACAATATTTCTACACACCTTATTTCTCCACTAGATGTGGAACTGGAGGAAATTCTTCTTTCAGCAAGCTTCATTTCTGCAATATAAAAAGGAAAAATATTAAAGACTGTATATTTTAGCTTCAAAATCACAGGGGTTTGTACAAACCTACTGCTTGCAGAACCCTATCTTGTGGTTCAGCAGGTGGTGTTACTGGTTTTGCAACAGGAAGGTGGGGTGTTGAATAGTCGCTGTATTCAGCTGCAGTGGTTTTCAGTAAAGGAAGCTGAAGCAATTCTTCTAGAGATGGCCGAGCAGTTGATGTCAGTCTTAACATCGATGCTATGCAGTTCTACAAAAACAACACTCCAATATAAAATACATACCCACAGCCGACTAAACTTTTTGGCTGCAAATTCAAATGGTAGCATCATATTTTTGGTGTCCAATTGTAATTTTACTATTTTTATGATATGGTGTGATAAATCAAACCTGATTCAGTGCAAACAAGTAGAAAATTACAAGTACTCACATGCAACTCATCCGAGTACTTTGAAGGAATTCTTCTAAACCTCCCTTCCTTGATTTTCACAGCAAGCAACCTCTGATTGGGTGCAGTGAATGGAGGGACAAGTGCACACAGCTCGTACACCAAGCAACCAAGAGACCACAGGTCTGACTTTTCATTGTAGTGAGCCTTGCTCATTTGCTCTGGTGACATATAGTAAGGTGTGCCAACAAAAGTTTTTGCAAAACTTGTGTCGTGGTGAAGCACACGAGCAAGACCGAAGTCACCAAGCTTAACACTGTGATTCTCATCAAGAAACACATTGGCTGGTTTCAAGTCCCTGTGCAAAACCTTTCCTTGGTTGCCACTTTTTTGTCGCTGACCATGACATGCTTGCAATGCTATGATGAGTTGAACAAATATCTAAATAAAATAGGGTCAATTTTAGAAATAGAGGTTCTCATGACTTAGTAAACAGGGTATAACAAAAATGCCTGCAAGCAAATTCAGAGTTTTGATCACATTCATTTGTCTTTATAATGCCAAAATTTTTGTTTTTTGATCGTATACATATCTTATTATAAATATTGAGAGTATTTTAGCTTCTTACTTTGATAATAAATTCCTCTTCCATAAACCGTCTTTCCTTTCGAAACTTGGTTATAAGACTGGCCAAGTCACCACCAGCGCAGTATTCCATGATCAGGTAGAGCCTGCTTTTTGATCTGTCGATGATACGGTCATGATAGCGAACTATAAAGCGGTGCTTTAGTTCTCGAAGCAAATTAACTTCGGAGACAAGCTGCTGCTTTTCTGGTTCCGTCATGGAGCCATAGTCCATATCTTTCCACACCAACACCTTGCTGTCACTGCGTCGTCGCACTTTAAGACATTTGCCGTAGGAACCTGAACCAATTTGATACAGAATATCATAGTCACTGAGTTTTGACGGCATTTTACAAACAATGGGTTAGTCTGCAAAATAAAAACCTTTTTTATGCATTTGTTAGGTAAGTTTGCATTGTCGTGCATAGTTTCCCAAAAGGCTTAATAAACCACTTCTAATGCGTACATTTTCCAGGTCGACAAACTGCAACTGTTAAATACTTTTCATTCAGAATGTAGTTAAGCAAATCAAATGCAAGCGTTATCTTATCTGCTTTACAATTCCACCCCAAACACTTTCCTCAAATAAAATCGGTGCAAGTCTCACTGCCACCTGTATTTTGTCACACATCAACGCTACTGTTACAAACGTAAATGGCGTTTGTGACTTCTTCAAACTAACATAGCAACCAAAAGCATTTTCTGTTGAACGGTCAAGTGTTTAAATTTCCCGTTTCAAAACATCGTGTCCAACCAAGCGTGTCTATAGTGTTACGTCACAAACGTTTAAATGCCCAAATAAATTTACGCATTAAATAATTGTTTAGGGTAGTTTTTTGAAAATACAAAATGCCTAAACGAAAAAACATCCAAGATCTTGTTGAAAATTCGTCTTGTTATAACTCTAAATCTTGTAATATTTTGTTTAAAGTTACTCTTTCGTAATCGCCTTTTACTCTTGCATTAACACCCGTCACGCATTCGCTTTATCTCGCTTGCGTCATGTCGTTCAACTTGCGCTGCTTCTTTTTAGTCTCCTTTGTCGCGTAATCCCAGCAATTAACTTATTGTTTCTGTCTCGTGTTTGATGTCGCCCTTACATATATTTGCGACTCTTTCCACAAATTAACATAACTTTTGGTCTTACAAATGTATCTACATTTTGATTTCGGACCGAACTTGGGTCCAAGAACTGACCAATGATGCCGGGATCGACAGCCAGCTAGGCGTCAGACTGAAACTTGCTTGTTTTTGCTTGATGTGGGGTTTGCGAGTGTGCAAGCACATCAAACCTTATGCCAAACAGTCAGCGTCCTTTCATTTTTTGAGGTCGGGTGTTTGGTGATGGACGATAGTCAAAATCATACATTACGGACCCTCTAAAACAATATTCGGCCTATGCAAGCAGGAATAGTTTATCACCACGGATTGACTGGGCGTTGTATCCGCCGAAACTGCACCTGCAATTTACATGTGTGGCTGCAATCATTCATGTAGTGTACATTATGTATTTTATATTTCTTACCACTGTATTTGGCATCAAGTAGCCATTTACCACTGAATATCGGCTTTGGAGCGTGTCGCTTCTTTTAAAGCACACTTTCTGGCTACTTTAAATGAATACTTTTCCATGAAAGAAACATTGTATTATTGAATAGGAATGGCCACGCATTGTGCTGAGGTAAAGAATGAAAATCCACATTCTCTGAAAACGAAAACCACTTTTGAAACACATCAATTGGCAGCAAGAAGGCAATTTGCAAGAAGAACGAAATAAAAGCCACGGCAGTTGTACCACTTCTACCAGAACGAAAAATGTAAAAAAGGCAGGTAGGTTAAATGTTCATTAGCATTCGAAGATCTTCCATTCTTTTCTGTTGCCTCTCTTCGTGCTTGGTCAATCTCAACAAGGACTTTTCAGCAAGGTTTCGCTTTGCACTCTGTGTATTGGTGATGCGCTCTTCCACCGAATTCGCACACACATACTTCACGATTTTAACCTAATTAGCATCAACAAAAGTAACTTCACTGGTCATAATCGTTTTTTTAGTTTAACGCATTATCAGGTTTTCAACCAACATAAACGGGCCAGTTCTCGTCGAAATATTCTCAGATATTCGTGACGTATTTGGTGTAAACATTTTATCCAACACATTATATTACAATATCCTTTCACCTGCACTCATATAAATAACATAAACGTTATATTAGTTCAACACAAGCAGATTTTGGCAGGAACGCACGCAACAACCCCGCACATTTTTCATACGTGTTTACTGACAGTTACTGAGTAAAACTGTAGAAACCAATGAGGCAGACAGCTCTAAAGATGTTATCAAAAGAATATATTTCGCCTTAAAAAAACTAACCTTAAATAGTGTTTACTAATATTGATTTCGCAAATTTTTTCCTTGGGTCAAGCATTATTATGACTTTGATTTGGACTGCGCAATATTTTAAGTGCTAAAGTAATGTTTAAACATGTTTCTGTGCGTAAAAGATTACTGTAATGTGCAGTCGGGGCGGGATAATATCAACAGACGTTCATTGCAAAGCAAAGACAAAGCATGCAGTTAGATTTCCTAAAACGTACCTGTTTGGTCTGACCCAGTCGGTGGACACGATCAAAGCATTGTTCCTCCGCTGCAGGGTTCCACGCTGGCTCCATCAGGAACACACGGGAGGCCGCAGTCAGGTTTAATCCAACTCCACCAGACTGGATAGAACATGTTATTTTAATGCTGTATTAACGAATGCTACACAATAATAAATGGTTCTTGCAATTTATTGACTTTTGGTAACTTTTCACTGAAACATTATACAAATTACCGCGTCATATTTGTGTCTTGCAGGATAAAGTAACTGGACTGAAATAATGAAAAGTTTCCTGGTCTGCTCTACATGTTGCCAAACCAACAAAGAGTTGGCAAAAAATGTGCTACCTTTAAAGAAAGAAGCATGATCGAAACGGCTCCTCGTTGAAACGTTTCGAGCGCCTCTTGTCTTTGGGAGCTTGTCAGTCCACCGTGGAAGTACACGTACGTCAAACCTTTAGCCCTGAACACACATACAGTCAGATCTCATTGATTCGCACTGAATAGTTTCGTCACGTAATGCCAGCAGTTTAGCCGGATATCCGGATTAACGCAATCCAAAAATAAGAGTGATAAAATATATGGGAAGAAATCCGTTTCCAGAAGTTTGTGTTAGATTGCGAGGTTTCCAGTTGTTTGGGGTTGGGATTAACGAGTACTTCGTAACTAAATCTGTTTTCCATTGATACCAAAAACTAGCCCAATAGTAAGTTTAATAAAAAACTGCTGTTTTGTCGCTTACTGGGTTATTTGAATGTATATATATTATTCTTTCATACATCAAACCCACTTTAACCCATGACAAGTCAGAGCAAGATATACTAGAAGTCCTGCTCCCGCGAAGGATTGAACTCATGACTCTTGTTACTCCGCTCCGTAAATTACATGAAACCATTGCGTTATTTTGATACAATGGTAATAAATTTGATATTTTGTACAAATTTAATACCGAGTGCCATCACACAAAAAGCTGAAAGAGGTTTTAAACTCCTGCCATATAAGTACACGGAGCTGATATTTTGATAAATTGGCATTTAATTTGATACTTTGTACAAATGTGCCGTCAAACACTAAACTGAGGGAAGTTTTGAAGCGACGTAAATGCCAACCTTAAATGCTTTGCGATGATCTGGAGGAATGAAGTGAACTGGGAAACGACAAGACTTCGGACTCCCGGTTCCTTCTCTTTGAGAAACACAAGTTCGCTCATCAAAGCCCGAATCTGCACGAATAAATATGCGTTGGGAATTAAAATTTGAAGGAAGTCAAACGATTGCCCGACCTTTGAACTCGGCACCGTCGCTTCATCACCTTTGACCCCAGCGTCCTCGTTGGTTTCTGGTGGCACTTCCATCAGCTCATTTTCCTTTACGTCCCCCCGACAGAGCGGACACTTCGCCGAGTCCTGCAAATTTGTTCACACAAAAGGAAAAAAAACTGCTGTCATCGTATTCAGTGCAAATGTACGAGGGGTAACGGTACCGTACTTTTAACGGAAGCACACAAAAAATAGCCACTAAATTAGCATATTTTCAAAAAAAATATTTAAAATAAAATGTTTTTTTGAATGTAATTGACCTTACAAAATTGACCTTGTTTTGATATGGTTGCATGCTGGTTAGAAAGCATCGTTAGTTTTCAGACCAGTTCATGGAATAATTGAGCTTACCCACCGTTAAAATAGGCAGTAACATTATAGGTAACTACCTCTGAATTATGGATAACTTCGAAGATGCAGGGCTTGCAAAAGATGTGGGCACATCTCGTGATAACGGGAGAAGAGAGCGAATCGAGACAAACGCAGCATTCTTCTACTGATCCGGATCCAAGGAGCATGATCAGTTTGGAGATGAGTTCCTTTGCTTCCGTAACCGGCACCGCGGAACCTGCTGTGCGAAGTGTGCATGTAAACGGCCTGTTTGATAGCAACCTATATCTGTACATTTATCCATTTATCTGTACTTTTGCTTGTTTTCATTCTTTCTTGAAAATTAGACCTACGATGCCATTATTGCAAAATTAATCTTTTTGCGGGATTTGAAAATAAAAGATCACAGTGACGCTGATCGTCAATCACTCTTTGTCGGCAATTTCGGACACAGTTATTCATCCAACATTTCTATTCAAATTTGTCGTTGTCTTCCAAAATACCACCAACAGCAAAAACTACTCTCGTTTTCAACATGTGTGTTTTTGAAGCAAAGTCGTGTTTCTCACCAGTGTTTAGTTGATCGATGGCGTCCTTTGCCAGACTCAAATGGCAGCAGATCTGCCGCAACCTCAACAAAACCACCAGCACCTCAGCGTAACGCGTCATCACACTCCCATCGTCTATCATGCTATATTGAAACGTATACTAGAAGTTATAACAGGAAAATGACCTAAGAGTTGTATTTCTACGTTATGAGATTTATCGAATATTAAAAATTCCAGAAGCATTTGAATTACAACGGCATTTTACTTTTCGTATACAGATGGCAAAAATTTCTGCTAAAAGGATTAAAAACAGTTACAGGCCAACTGGGGCGATTTGCCATGTCCAAACATGAACTTCTGTAGGCCAACATATTTGTTGCCAGCGCTCTGGATCGTTATTATTGTAACTAAATCCGATATTATTGTTCCACATGCTTAATAGTTTGTTTGTTACTTTTTTATCGCCTTTTTGGTTTCGGCGTCCATCTTGTTGTAGATCACTCTCTCTTCCAGGGACATTTCCAACTTCGTCAGCACTACTTCCTTGGTGGGGAGGTCCACAATCGGTTTTCCATTTAACTTTTGGTGTTTTGTGCGGCGCATGCAAATGGCGCCCAGGAGACCTTGCACTCGCCTGTACACAAAAAAAACGTTGAAACTTTCACAAGGTATGGAAAAAAGCAGAAAACAACCGTAACGTAACACTACATAAAATAATAATTATAGATGACTTGCGGATATTGTGTCCGAACTTTCTCATATTTAGTTTTTTTTAAATAGATCCATTGCTAATGCTTGAAGTCAACAGTGGTTTGGACTTGCACATTTTTATTTGCTGTGGGCTTTCGCCGTTGTTTGACGCCAAGAAAAGGCGTCCGCTCTCATTGGGACTCGCGTCCAGGGACGTATGCGAGGAGAACGACGAATCTGTGAGAGCTTCGCTTCGCATAGATTCTCTGCATTGACAAACAACAACACATACTTGATCGCATCTGCTTCTCCGTTTCTCAGGGGCCGCTCAATCGTCCTTTGCCACCAAGATCTCTCAGTGAATGGTTCCAAACCGAGGAACGATACGATGGTCCACAAATCCTTGATTGAGTTTTGTATTGGAGTTCCTACAACAACAACGACACCAACCTTAACTAAAAGCAAACTACTTTCCATGGCAAGGGCGACGACATATTGCTTACTATTTCTTCGCCACGAGGACGACATATGGCCATACCTGAAAGCACCCACTTTCTTTCCGCCTTCAAACTGCGACAAGCTTTGGTTTGCAAGGCCGACGGGTTGCGGATCACGTGACCTTCGTCGAGCACAATTCTCAGCCAATCGGTGGCGAGCAACCTTCCTCGGCTGCTGCTTTTCTGCACACAAACGAATTGGAGTTTAGGATGTACATAAACATACCCCTCTGGATATTCCTTAATTGCTCGGCACAGAAATTAAACTCAGGAAAAACTAAAAAACTGCAATTCACAACAAGAATAAATAGGTAAAATACAAACGATGCTAACCTTGAATTCTTGGGCCAGGGTCTGGTACGTAGTGATGACCACATCTTGGTCAAGCAGCTTCTGCTTGGTCTTTGATAATTTCGACATGCAGTGATACACCAGAACACTGATGTTTACTGAATCATGAAGGTGTTCTTTAATTTGACCCTACAATACAGAAGTTCTTTACACTGAAGTCTAAAGAACTGCAAAATAAATTGGTTATAATTTTTCACAAGCTCTTAAGTAATTTAGGAAAAGTCTGAGAAACATTAGCCTATCTGTAACATGCGGTTTAAATTTAAAACAACACAAACTGCACCTCCCAGTTTGAAATGACAGACAAGGGACATATGATCAATGTAGGTTTCTTCTCTTCGGAAACTAAAAATATTTGGAGTTGCAATTAAGAATAGAGCTTATTACAGAAAGTAATATTTCCTACTCACTTTTTTGGAAGTGAAGCAAGTTTCTTTTCGGCGGAAATTCTAAAACATGAAAATGGTTGAAGCAGAATATAAAGAGCCACACAAAGATTAAATGGTAAAAATTGCACCTTTTTTCAGTTGTGTGTTCTCTGGAATTTCGTAATCAACCACTTCATTGATATATCTTGAAGGCCTCTTTGTTGCCCTAATAAGAAAAATGGTTGAAAATAAACACTATATTTATTGGGCTGTTAGGAAGTTGCTTTGTGCTATAAACTCACTAACAAATCATAGTACTGAATGACATTAAAATATTACAGTTAAATCTTCTACTTGACCTGAAATTTGATCAGCATCAGACAATATATCTATCTCGTGTCATGAAATTAATCGCACTTTCACACCCCACAAAACAATGTGCCAAAATGCTGAGGGGGGTGTTCTGTCACCTAAACACCCCCCCTAGATCCGCCACTGCTCTTGTGTTCGCTCTTTGTTACAATTCTTTTTTTTTTACAAACCTTTTTGGGCGATCTTGCACATTTCTATGACGTTTAGATCTGTTCTTTTGTCCATTTGCATTTGTTAGAGGTTCATCTAGATGTGTAACACAGCTTGTTTTGCTTACAAATCACACAATATGTAAAACAAGTTATCCTTTTAACTAATAAATAACAATTACAATTTCTGGAGTGCAAAGTACCTTCAGTGAGATCAATAACAGGAATTCCATTGTCACCAATCCCAACTTTTTGTGGAAGAGACAAATTATTGGTGGCCTTCACTTCTGAACTATAGCACACAAAAATAATTTATTGGTTCAAATTGTTTTCCAGAAAAGTGAAGGGTGTGGCATAAGTAAGGATATAAACACATCTAGATAGTTTTTTTCAGATATAAAATTGCATGAAAGTTTTGAAACAACAATCATACCTGTGGAAATCCATTTGACAATCATCCTCATCAACAGGTTGAAACATAGGTTTATTTCCAGAGCAATTTCCTACTATCAATGAAATCACCACAAGGGTCTTTCCCTAAAAACACATGTTTGAGTATGCCTGGCCAAAGTGTTAACATAGCAACCATACCAAACCCATGTCATCAGCCAGTATTCCTCCCTTTAATTTTCCTGGTTCCACGACTGTGTGGAAATTGGTCACGGTGTTTTTAAATGCACGTTTTCCATCTGCAAGGAATATTGCCACATTGGGTTATGTCGCCTGATTAGTGTGATGGGTTTGAATCACACTTCTAACATTATGTGGTTTATTATCACAATAGAACGCCATATAAATATATCTTAAGGTTTTATGGTTGTAGCAGAAAAATAAGTAACCATTCTTCACAACTAAAAATGACAAAAACTTGCTACAACAACTTGCCAGAGTCAATGACACTAGTGAACAATGTATATAAACATATATACATACTAATATGTGAATGAAGGCTACTGGTAAATGAAATTTTGATTGATTGAAGTGATTTGTGATTGATTAGAAACACCTGCTACAGACTAATTTAAAAAAATTGACAAACACATCACAACCCACCTGGTAAGGTGACTTGTTCCCAAAATGGGGGCAAATCACTGCCAAGCTCTCTACGTATCATCCAACATAATGCTTGGCGTTGATGTCTGAAGAGTGGTGTTGTTACAGCCTGGCGACAGAACAAAATTTAGGAATAGATTTGCCAATCCACATACTTTTTGCTTGTTGATATGCATAGAAATCATACCTTGTTTTGGTCCACCTCTGTAGTTTGGTCAATTTCTTTGAGATTTTCAAACAAATTATCCAACTCACTTTTAACCTTCAGTAACACAAAAATTAACAAAAATCAAACTATTTTTTATATATTCCAACCTGCGATGATGTCAACACAGACGAGCGACTGAGTGGTTGTGGGTAAAAACTAGAATTGAAACCAGTTCCGTAACCTTTAAAAATAATTAAAAGGAAGTTAACATTAACATTTATATGTTGAGAGAAATGGAACTTATTCAAAAGATATGAATGGTAAACCTTTTCCTGTAGGCAACTCTACATTTAAATTGAATCCTTGCTTTTTTATGGCTTGGCGAACAGAGTCTTGATTTTCTATTTCGCCCCAGAATGACAGAATGATTGGAATAGTGTAAACATTATTGGAGCCTCTTGGAACCAACCTAGCACAAAATCTCAAAATAATTGGAATTCAGTGTCTTGAAAATATAAATTTTTTAAAAAGGTGTGGCACAAATTTATATCAAAAGATGCCAATTTATATCCATAATATGAAATATCCTAAAGTGCAAAAGCAAAACAAAATGAAAGCAATTGGATGGTTTATTTTGAATACTGTATTTTACGGACCATAAAGCGCACCCGATTATAAGGCGCACTGTCAATAAATTGCTTTGATTAGTTTTTTGTTCATACATAAGGCGCACCGGGCTATAGAACGCAACGTATTTTAAGGAGTATGGGTTACCGTATAAAGCTGTATATATAAGCAGTATTCGCATAATACAATTATGAGGAGCAAGAGAAATAAAAGTTTACTTGTTACATAATAAGTGTAAGCAAGTCACCATAGTACAATGAGCAAAAGAAAAAATGAGCCTAGTGAATATCACAGTTGCTAGTTGCTTTTACCGTAGTTTATTGTGTAAGACGGTGGTTTATTTATATAATAATAGTATCGGTACTAGTTTTGAGTGTAGGCAATAAAGCACTACTTGATCCATACATTAGGCGCACCATAAACTACGGTAAAAGCAACTAGCAACTGTGATATTCACTAGGCTCATTTTTTCTTTTGCTCATTGTACTATGGTGACTTGCTTACATTAGGCGCATTTATGAAGAAAAAAAAGGATTTAAATTGTGCCGTAAAATACGGTAATGTAAATTTTAATAAGGTGTGGTACAAATTTATATTCATGATATGAATCTTATGTACAAAGCAATATTTTTGTTAATGATATCATAGAATTTGTGTAAATGATCCTACCCTTCTACTCTAGTAAGTGCATTGTCCATTAAAGGAGCCATGGCTTTTGCAAGCTCTTTCTTGATATGTCCGACCTGTTGACCCAGGGCATTGTTTACACGGACCGCGTTGCAATCATACACATTGTTTGGTTCTCTTTGCAAACTGACCAATTCACGATTGCTGACCTAACAAAGTAATTTAATTTTACAATGTGAAGTCTTAGGTATTCCTTTTTAACTTATGAATTAAAACTTACCATGCCTGAGTAATAACGAACACCGACGATTGATGTGTTCAGAAACCCAAAACACTCACCACCTAACAGAGTGCTTGAATTAATGTCATCCACAGAATTCTGAGTCGGCACCTAAAATACAATTAAGTAAAAGAAAGAGCTAAAAAATGTTATGCGGGCTGCAGCCATTGTTGGGGGGATTTTGTTCAAAATGTAATTGCACATCTTCATAAAAGTTTAAAACATTTCTAAACAAAGGTTAGAGTGTAGTTTCTCATCTTATTTTCGCATAGCATTTGCAAACTGACTTTTTGGTGAGGGGTCAAGAGCTTTGAATGTCGGCTAAAGGGGTAAATAAAACAAAAAAAGTTAAAAACCACTGTCACAATACATGTGTTTGGGCACTTATATGGTTATCCTAAAGCAGCGATTCCCAAAGTAGGTTCCAGGTACATTTCATCACAAAATAAATAAGGTTGCCGGAGTTACTAATTTTTTAATTAACTTTAGCAAAAATTTATGCACTAGTTCATGAGAACAACAAACGCATGAGAATTAAAACAAAAAAACACAATTTCACGTTTTGATGGTTCCTTGTCAACTTAACTAATCTTGTAGTGTTCCACGAACAGAGGCACTTGGGTAACACTATAAAAAGCATTTGTGAAATTACCACTCTGGAGATTTGCGTGAAAGTGTGTCTGGTGTCAGGAACAGTGTTCTCGTCAACGTCCCCACTCCATTGTGGCAATCCCGCATGCGAAAATCCGCCAGAAAATTGACCTCTGCTCAACATCTTTCTTTTCTTTCCTCTAGGCCGCCGCAACATATTTGCATTCACCACGTGGGATTTGTTATTGCAAAACAATCAATACTATTATGGCGAAACAATGGAACTACCAACAACGCGGGAAATGCACACGGGGAAATCACCTGTTTGACAACAAAATAAGCATGGTTTATTTTGACAATTCCTTACAAACGCAACTTCAAAATTATTGGTACATGAAACTTTTCGCAACCAACAATTCCTTTGCATTTAAATATCTTGTTATCTTTACTAGAGTACGCTAATGTTGTTTTATTTAAAAATTACAAGTCTATCCAAGAAAAGAGTGCTTATTATCACGAGCAGGCAAAAAAATCACAAAATTTGTTGTGTATTTGCATGATACAATCACATATTTTAAAATTAGCAAAAATTGTTTGTAAAAAGTAGCGGGTGACTTGTGTCGCCCAAAAAATAAGGAGAACCCTGTTACTTAGCAACGGATTCCCAATTTTGCTAGTTGGTCGGTAATCGGTTAAGTTTGCGATTCTAGCGTCCATAAGGGAGCGTTTGACCTAAAAACGCGAAGAAAGAAAAGGTCATGACTACTACATTGGAGGACGTGGGAAACGCAAGGGAGTCCTGGTGCACTGTGGAACTATGCAAGTCGCAGTCTTGGTGCAGAACGGAACGCAAACATTTTATGGTACAATAAAAGTTTTGATTTTTATAGTAAATTGAATAGCATTAGGTCCATTTAATTTCACTAATGGCCAGCGAAAACATGTGTTAGGTGTTAAGTGTATTTAAAGTAAAATGTACTAAAAATATTCCAAACAATGGCATTTTCACATTTTGCTAATTTTTTTTAAAAATGTCTTTTTATGCTGGAGATACAATGTGTAGAAGAGAAAACTACAATATCATAGGATGTAGCCTAATAATAATTCAACTAGGTTTTTAAAATATGCATTTGATCTATTTGTGCACCTAAAACTTGACATGCAGCGTGTTGATTTATTTATGTTAGCCGTGCATATCATGACAAAAACATATGTATAACATTATGGTTACCAAAGTAAAGTGAACGATTTCTATTGTGCCCAACACAAATATGGGACTTATTTTTTTTTGTAATTAGGAGAATTTCGAAAGCACTGTATTCAGTCCAAATAGAAACATGATTGCAGAACCTCGTTGCCAATGGAAGATTGAAGCCCCAACACACAGGGAAAAAAGACATTATTCCATTCACCGTAAGTGGATTTGTCCTACAATTATTATTTGAAAGCTTTTTTTTCTTTGCGTATATAACATTAATTTTTGTGATTGTCTGCTCAAAATTATGAAATGATAATAGACAAATAAAATCTGTTGCTACACAACAGATAAATTTATGTAAAAAGAAATTTCTGAAGCTTTTTTAATTGAAATACGAAAGGACCTTTTTTTCGTATTTCAATTAAAAAAGCTTCAGAAATTTCTTTTTACATAAATTTATCTGTTGTGTAGCAACAGATTTTATTTAAATGGACCTAATGTGTTTCTCAACCTTTTTTTAAGTTGACCAGATTTCCCTTGTTAAAAAATTTGTGGCTTCTTGTTAGTGTGTCCATTGTTTTGGTGACAAACATATTAACACTATACCATAGTCCTCAGCTCTTTGGTTGAGAAACAATGGTCTATAACTCATTCAAGATGTGTATAAAATGTCTGGAAAAGTATGGGGTTTCCTCCAAAATACTGGCCACCTCCCTTTTGAAGTTTTTGGAGATGCCTATGACCCAATTTGATTCAGAATTGAACCGAATTATACACAATTTGGCATTTAATTAACTGTTACTGGAAACCAATGATAAATGCCGGAGAATAAAATATGAAAACTTGCCTGACAATAAATGCTTAAGAATAAATATACGTAAAAGAATAGTTTAATGCAAAACTTGACATAGCTTTATTGTAGGTTGTTTAATTGTAATTTGCCTTTTCAGATTCTTGCCAACTGAAATTTTGACTGCAATCAACTTTGGCCATATACAAAAACGAATATTTACTGCTGTGAGATTTTGTATTTGTTCTCTATCCAAACCTGTATTTGTACTGAATTTGTCATGAGTCATAGAAAATTTTGTTTGTTTGTTGAAGAGATAACTTTGTAAGTATTTGATGGCAATATTGATTTACTGGATTTAAGAACAAATACAGAAATGGAGTAAAAAGTATAATTGCCATTCAAAGAAGGTGCATAGCCATTATATACCAATTTCTTTTTAATTGATTTTAGTAAAGAATATTTCAAACAAAAACATGGCCTGCTTTTTATTTAGAAAGAATTCAAAAATTACTACGTTTATCCCCCAAAAGATTTTTTTCAAACAGCAATTGTCAAACACCAAACTATAACATAATTACAAGTTGTAACAAATATGCTGAGCGGCACTGAAGAGTCGGGTGAAAGTCTTGGATGGTAAAAGGTGTGATGTGCCACGAATAAAAACCCACTTTATGCAGCAAAGAAAGTTAACCTAATTAAAATTTTTACAAAAAGGCGTCACACCAATCTCTGAGGCACACGTAAGAGTCGTTGGCCTGCTTTTTGTTAGCTTTAATCTCTTCCTTTATCCAATCCACAAAGAGTTCTTCATCCTTGTGTAGTAGAAGAAATTGGCCAAGTAGTACATAAGCCTGTAACAATTTGACACTAATACCAACAAAGCTTCATCAAAATAGGATTTGCAAAAATATATACAACTAAATAAAAACAACATAGTATAGTATCAATAGGTAATGTTGTATACCAACATATACCTCAGTTGTCTTGAAAAAAACACACGTCCACTACCAATTCAAATGAATGTCGACCATACAAAATACCACGCTTATAAGTAATAAAAAATATGCTCCAAACAAAAATCTTACAAAGTCAAACCCCTTGTCTTTCAAACGCCCTCCAAGAACTTCACCAATACCAGAAACGCAGGTAACTTCCTTATTTCCCATAGGCTCCGCCACAAAATCTCTGTGCTTTTGTGAGGTCGAAGACATGATACAATTGTTTGAATAAAGCGTGCTACGTGTAAAAATCTGCTGTTGCAAAGATAAATTAAGTTTGGCTATCTTTCATTGCTTGTAAAGAGCACAGTTACGCATTTTTTAGTGACGCCATTAACTTTTACTTCCGCATCCACAGCGTCCAGGGCTCGTTGTCTATAATTGTAATAGCGGAAATTATGGTTACTCTTAACAAAAACTCTGAAACAAGCGCCTCTTCTTTCTCTCATCGAGATCATACCAGCTTAACAAAAGGCGGGAAGGAAAACCTTAGTTTCGCCGAGCTCCTATCGTTACCTTAAAATTCTATTTTACACAATAGTAAACAAAATGATATTGTTCCTTGTGTTTTATCTCAGACAAATACGCAAAGTTCGTAAAAAAGTAGGTCATGTGTTACTAGAGGTACTTTTTTTTAAATAAAAAGTTTTTTATGACGATACATATGGAAACCGATAAAGCGATTTCTATGGTAATAGTAGAGAAAAAAGGTGATGCGTCACATGTTTATTTAACTTCTTGTGCATCGCTGTGTTGCAACATGTTCTGTAAACGTGCTGTTGCTTTATACTACTGCGTTTTAGCGTGGCTGAATTCAAATTAATTGATATATTGTAAGTTTTAGGGCATTTTTTTGGCCCGTCTGACGTAACATAACTTGCCATATCACCGCCATGCGTAAAAATTCAAGAAGCCCATTGTCAGGGATGAACGTTTTTGAGTGCTGTTGTTTTAAACGTTATTCACTGGTAATAACTCAAACACAGTGGGTGTTATGCTGAAACAATTATGTTTTTGTAAACCATTTTACGCATGACATATATATATATTTGTGTTGCAATTTCACATGAAATATTACTTCTGTAATTTTCAGGAAAAGATACATGATGTTTTATAAAATATCCAACATCAACCAAACCTTCATTTTCTCAACAACCTTTAAATTATAAACGTGGATTTACTTCCCATTATGGCTTTGTAAGGAAAGTCTGTTGCGCGATCTCTGCTGTGGCAGAACCAGCAGAGGACACGGTGATTATTTATTCTTTCTTTCTTGATTCCTACATTGAAGATGTCAGCTGCTACAAAACGAAAACATGTTGTAAAAGAAATGCTAGAGAACTTTGACTTACCTGAACCACATCAGACAATTGTTCAGGTATTTCATTTTGATTTATAATATGTTTTTTTTTCCTTAAAATACTAATGCTGTTTTTCGTTACATATTAATTATGTACTACAGGTATAAGTTTTAATAAAAATTAAAAGGATAAATTTAATTAAAAGGTTTAAAAAATGTTGTCTTTGATTTGTTATGGCCACTGCTGCATTGCGTTAAGTTACTGAAATGTTTATTATATTTTATTATATGTTACATGTGAAAAAGTAAATGTTAGCTTGAATGTTTCTGTTATTTTCTCAATTTTCAGGTCCAGGGTACTTGTGGTTCCAACTTGCACGAAGTATGCACTGAATCTGGTGAAAAATATCTGGCAAGCTTACCGACAAAATTCAGAAAAAATATTTGGATTAAGCGAGGAGACTTTGTTCTAACTGAACCAATTGTGGAAGGTAACAAAGTAAAAGGAGAAATTGTGAGAATCCTTTACCCACAGCACATAAAAATCATTAAGCAAGAAAACATGTGGTAGGAGAATGTTTTTTTTTTAATTTTACATAAAATTACCTGATTGATATACTTCAGGCCAAAGCAATTTGAAAAAAGGAAACATGATATTTCTGAGAGTATATCTGACAAACTGGGTGAAATGAACTTGGGCAATAAAAACACATGCATTGACACTATAAGTAGTGCTGGCGAAGAGGATGACACGGACGACGATGATGATTTTTCTGACATTCCAGTCAACTCCAATCGACCTCCAGAAATATATGAAAGTGACTCAGAAGATAGTTCAGATGAAGACTAACAAAAATTATATTTCATTTGCTTTTGATCAGTGCATGTTCTTCCCTCCATGGTATCACTGTTGTGTCTCATGCATTTTGTCTATTGTGGTTTTGTATAAAATCGGGTGGTGCTTGCATAAAGTAACTTCTTTTAAAATATGGTAATAGTTTAAATAATTCTTTTAAATTTTAAATAATTTTAATGCTACAAGGAGAGTTTTTTCAGCGGAAATTATTGAGCTTGGTGACGTTGAGGCTCCAATGCAGGTATAATTCTCTCGTTTGGCTCATTTGTCTGTAATTTTCCGACTTGTAGGAGACCTGGTGCTGCACATAATTTAACTGAAAAACATGGACCAACGGTATCTCCGTTGTTTTCTTTGTTAGTTAAATGGTTAACATGTGTATTAGCGACCTTGTAAGCTTTACTGGCACGCCCTTTCACGTAAAATATCAACAAAATCTGTGCAATTACACCAAACTTTAGGCTATTTTATTGCCGGAAAGCGACAAAGTTTAACCAGGTTTTTAACGGTGGTTTCGGGTTTAACAGACATGCATTTATGCCAAACCAGGCCTCCAGCTAACTCCTCCAAAGACAAATTCGAGGATTCGTTTTGAATCGAACTCCGTTCTTCTCGTCTTTCACATTGAGCAATTTTGGCATCGGCGCACTGTGAACAAAGCACTGGGCCACGTTGTGGAGGACAAAATTTTGCGCTCTCATCCATTTCTTGGTCACACCAATAAAACGCTGGCTTTAGTTTTGTCGGCGATGCTTTCACATGATGCATTCTGTCGCCGAGAGCGTAATTTTCAACCCGACTAAATGGCCCATATGGGTCTCTCTGAATGGTCGGACAGCACTTGGCTTTCCTGGGCCGCACCACCATTCGCTTTCCAACTACTTTAGGTATGTTGCAGGCCTGTCTGTATGTGGAAAGTTTCACTCCGGTAACCGCTGCCCCGTACACAGACTTCGTTGGGAAAATATAAATATCTCGCAAAGCTTCTTTGTCTAGCATCGGCGAGTTTATCATCTCTGTGTTGGGGTCTACTATGCCCCATTTCCCTGTTGGATAGCCTGGGGTTTGTAAATTGATAAACACAGGCGTCTTCCTTGCTATCTTCAGCCTGCTCGCTGTGATTCGCGCTTGCAACGCCTCCATCCTTACCTGAAACCTGCAACAACTATAAATATCAAGAATATTTTCCTCCGTTGATCTGAAGTACGCATTGTGAAGTAATTCAAGTTTATGACGAAACAATCCAAATATAAATACTAAAATGCAATCAAGCATATTTTGCGTATTCAAGCGTAACATTAACCCTCATGCATGATCAATTGTTTTGTGACGTATTTTAACCATTGTGACATAGACTATAGGAGGGGTTTCCCCATCGGCAAAACTTTGATAAAAACACAGATATGAAAACTGACCAGTGCGCCTCTGTTCAGTCTGAAAGTTTATTTAAATTGGGATCTTTTGGGCGTGTTGTTAACAGAAAATATAGGCGCTTTTTGCTGACCAAGTCGCAATATGTATTTCTTTGATACAATGCGCATTCCAAAGCAGTTACATTATATTTTTTTTACTTTTTGAGGGTAAGTGCTGACTTACCCTCCTCACTATCATTTACCTTGCCGTTCTAGCAACATCAGTAGCCTAGCCATTTTATTTAATGGGTTGGTAACTTGTTTTCATGGATGAATGCAGTTCTGCTCTAAACTCAGCCAGTGATGCACCAATGTCACAGTTGCCAATTGAAATATGGTTGAGAATATTTAATTTCCTTCCAAAACCAACCATCCTTTTTACGATTGGAAATGTTTGCAAATTCTTTCGAATGCTATCACTGGATCCAGATTTGTGGCATGACGTGAATTTGTGTACAATGAAAGAGCAGATGACTACAAAGTTTCTGCATTTTGATGATAATTCTGAAATCCATGGCGATGGTGTAATCGACACAATGACAGCAAAGCTATTAACAGATGGCCAACTGACAAGTGCACAAATTTTCTGTTCTCTTTTTGATTGCATGAGTACTGCTGTGCTTAAACTAACAATCAGTTGGGATTATGATGATTTCGTGTTGGGTGTAAATGAAAAAAAGACACTATACTCCCTTGTTAATTTACAATATCTTGATGTATCTTTCTGCAAGTACATAACTTCTTCAGTCCTACTAGAGATTTGTAGACATTGTTTCAAATTGGAGGTTTTAATATTGGAACACTGTCAGTAGGTTTCTGTGTTAAAGATTTTGTTTTCCGTGCAGTGTTTAAACATAATCTTTATCAACAGGCAAATTGAAGACGATGAACTAAGGGTTTTAGAAGCTCTGCAAAACCTCAAAACCCTGAATATTTCATGCTGTGTATGGATAACAGATCAGGGATTTTTTTATATTTCCCAAATGCCATTTAAACTAAAACAGCTTATCTGTGATGGTGTCCACAAGCTTTCAGACAAGTATATATATGATTATGTTTGATAAAATCTTTTTCAATTGATCATTGTGTAGTTACTTACATAAAGTATAATTAATTAAAGTATGGCCTTATCAGACCACCTTAAATAGCCTACTGGCAAAGCTTTATCAAACAATTTGTTTCCAGCATATGCATTTGTACTTTCAGTGGAATTGCATCACTTTTGTCGGGGCAAAACATGCTTGAGACTCTAATACTAGATGGTGAAGAACTAACAGATCAGTCAGTTAAAGCTATTGCTCACAGCTTACCTCACCTAAAAAAATTTCAAATTTCATATCCCAAACACCTAACTGATAAAAGTTTTGGAAGCCTATCACTGGGCAAACCCAGGTAATGTCACTATGTGCTGTTTTGCTATGCAACGTCATCATGTGCAACCCCACTGGTCTTATACAGGTTGCATCGGTTGTGTTTTAAACAACTCAAATCAGAGAAAATCAGCAATGACATGCTTACAACTTTTTTTTCACATGAGTGTGTTGAAAGTTTAAAGCAGCTGACCTTGGCAGATTGTCCATGCATTGAAGACAGCACTGTGATTTCCATAGCAACAAGGTAAAAAAAGACAGACACTGAATAATTGCTTAAGTTTTAATTCATGCATACATTATCATTTAGTTGTCCAGATTTGGAAGACCTAACTTTGCAATCTTGCAAAGTTACAGACACAGCAATTGAGAAAATGGTGATGTCTTGTGGGTAAGTTGTGGTGGATATGCTTGGACAAAACTGTTATTTTGCGGTTGCATGAATTACAGGTATTACCGAATCGTAAGTTTTAGGTCAGGCAATTAGCTTGTTGAACAAGATCCCCTCGGTATCTATCCATTTACAGAAGTGACCTACACACATCACTACAGCACAACAAAATTTTGCTTCTAGAAATCTTAGGCAAATGAATTTGTACGGTGTTACAATGCTGGAAGGAAAGTGGTTAAAGAGTCTTGATTTACATCTTCCCAAACTCAAGTTTTTAGACTTGTCATTTTGCCACCAAATCTGTGATGATGATATTTATGGTCTTGTAAGAAGGTAGTATTTGATACTGTATATGTAAAAGATAAAGGGGTTCCTAATAAAATTTATTCTAAATTACCAATGAAATATTACCACTAAGATCATTCAATGGGTCAAGTTTGTTTGTAATACTGTAAGGTAATTAAATTTAATTGGATCAAACTATATGCTCTATATTTTAGAAAACCAGATCTTGTGGTGCATATAACCCGCGGCAAGTTTCAAGTTAAGGTGGATTATGCATATATTTGTGATTTATGAACGGAAATGGAAGAGACTGTCCCATCAGCACTTGAATGAACTTACGTCTTGTGAAACCTGAATTAAATTTTAGTTTAATTGTGTTGTTTGGATTGCGTTGCTGAACGGTGACTTTGCGCCTTGTTTTTGAAAAACTGCCACACTCAAAAGTTTTGACGTCAATGCAACGTCAGTTACCTGTCTGTATTTACGACCTGATAGATAGTTTCAAAACATACCGATAAACAGGGACACTACCAAAAAGACAGCGCACATTCGTTCTCCAACGTATTTTGTCTATTGGCCTTTTTTATAATAACTCGCAATTATATTTCCGCAATTTGGGTGGAGCTTGACTTCTAAATACTGTGCAATAAAAATGGTAACTCTGCTAAAGGCTATTATCATGAGGCGAGATATATTGAAACATATTTTATATCTCCAAACTGATAAAATTGTGAGTGTACAAAAAATCTCTGAAAAGTTTTGTTGTTCTTAGAAAGCTGAGTGGCGTATCTTGTAATTGCGCTAGATGCAAGGTCGGCATTTGAAGTAAGATAAGTCTTACAAGACGAGTTACCTATTCAAGACTTGAGTTCATGAGCCTGACGATACTTGTTCGTACACCAACAGACAACAATGAATGGACCTGGTACAGTTTCATGATCTTGAAAATTTTTGTTTGACTGTTTCTTAATCGGATGTAAACAGATTTTAGGAAATACAGTCAAGTTTTGAAATTTTACTTTCAACTTCACGGATAGGGGTATAGGAGAAGCTATATCGGTATTATCCCACTATTCTGCCTTTGTTAATCTTATTCAAAGTTAGATTACACGTTTTTGACATCGAGCTTACGGATCCCACTACAATATTACCCGGGTAGTTAGATCTTTACCTCCCACATGCGGTCTTCAAATATGTTTTACACGACGAAGGTCAAACTGATGATGACAAAAGTTTTTGTCGAAACGTCTTTAACATGACAGTGTTAATAGCAATATGGGCCAGTCTATTTATACTCAAGGTAGGAGTATGTTTAGCAATGCTTCCTGATCAATGCAAAGTTTGCGGCAAACAATTCGCACCATTGTTGTATTTCATATACACCAAATTGCAAACAAAAGGATAAAAGATGAAGTTAAGCGTCTTTAGTTGTGTTCATGCATCAATCGTTTTGTGTTTCTTCTTTTTCTTCACTGGTTTTGTGTCGCCCTCAGAAAAAATGTTTTGGTCTTTCTCCTTTTTAATTTTCTTGTCCTTTTTCCTTTTCCTCGTGCCTAAGTTCTCATCTTTGATTTCACATGTTGCATTTGATTCCAACTTCCCTTCCACCAACAGACCTGCAACACCTTGCTCTTTTTTTATTTCTTTCTTCTTTTTGCTTTTCTTCTTCTTATGTTTTTGTGAAGCAATTGGAGTGGAACAAATTCCGTCATTGTTTACAGTGTCATTATTGTTGGTATCCAAAGAATCCGAATTACTAGGCTTGGTTTGATCAGATTTCCCTTGGTCATCTTTCTTTATTTGTTTCACAGGTTCATCTTGATCGCTGTTTTCTGTTATTGTTGTTCTGTTATTATCCTGTACTTCAAATTTTGCACCTAATGATCGCTTATGCTTTTTCTTAGGGGATTTGCAAAGTGATTTTTTTACTTTCGGCTTGATTTCTGGAGGTTCCTGGCAGCCGAAAGGTTTAAATCTGATTTTTACTTCACCAGGAACTGGGGGCGGCAGAGCTCTTGGCAAATAATTGTCAAGGTTTGGTTTAGATGATTCAACAACTGTTCTAATGTCCAATTTGTGGCAGGCATGCTTTACAATCATGCGGTCTGCAGTAACCTTTACCACCTGTTGGTTTGATTGGTTTTCTGTTTCACCAGTAACCAAAAAACTTGTTCTTTTTCCATTTAGTTCCAATTCTTTTTTCCTTGTGCCACATTTGAAGGACAACTTGTTCAAAGATGCAAGTGGAAGATCTGGAGGCATGGATATTATGCAATATTCTACATCCTCATCACTGCCAGTTTCTTCCTGTACTGACGTGGGGTTGTAGTTTTCAACTAATTTTCTGTACAAGTTTTCCACATTTCGAGCAGCATTTTCAGACTTGTTTTTTGGGTCTGAAATCATCTTTGCCAACAACTTCAAACTGCAAATGCAAATAATACAGATAAATTCCTTCTCACGCAAAAGGTACGTCTCCTTCCAACATGACGATTTCGCAAACTGAACTCACGTGCAATGTTGTTTTGAAAAGAAAATCTTAGATGTAAATAATACGCATGAATGCTTTACATTTTGGAAAGATTTTCAATGTAATAGGTTAACCAAGAGAATTTCTTGAGTGTCGCATCTAATTACATTAAAAGCAACGTTAGACCAGAGACTGCTAAGTAGTACTCTCTGGTTGGACAAACCATATAGAAACAGTTTTAATTTGTGATATGCGCTAAATAAATAATGTGTTAAAATACAATACGCACATAACTGGAATATTGTTTTTTATGACATGACACAAGATACGAATTAATCAAAATACACGTGGGGCGTATATAATTGCTATCATAAAGACTGTTTGTCAAAAGTTAGTTTTTTTCCCGATCGGTGATTTTATTTACTTAGGGGTCAATTTTCTTTTTGAAACACTGTTAGGTCGTGTGTAGTATTTTGGTGTGTTTTCATATTGATTTGCGTAAGGTTCAAGAGTTCAAGCAAGTACACGTCTGTTTTGGTTACAGCACTGTACGCTATTTTGCCAAAAATAAAGCTGTTTAAGTAGAAATCTAAGTACAAGATGGATCCATGGGGGACAACGGAAAATTTGTCTGCAGAAAAAACTGTGTATCACTTTGATGACACTTTTTGTAGACCAGACATGAACACCCGTCTTGGTGAAGAACCACAAAGCATTCCCAACATACCCTACGTTGACGCGAAGCAATCAAGTGACACTGATAATTACTTGTCAAAACTTGGTGAGTTTTTGGTTAGATGTTTGAAATCTTGTCAAAAATACTTTGGCTGTTTAGAACTCAGATTACAGAAACTTCAACAGAAAAATCAAAACAAAGTCAATGCTCAAACAATGATCACAAGTCTACAATCCAGAAAAAACATTTTTTTTGAACAAGCACTTTCAGATAATGTTCCTCAACAAACTGAAACAGGTAAACTGTGGAAAACTTTTACCCTCTTAACCAAGCTGTTTTGGCCACTTAAATTCCGGGTTGTGCATACCCTTAATTTTGTTTCAGTGCTTTTGGTTGACAATGTTAAGGTATTGTTGTTAGATTTAGACCCTCAAAACAGCAGTGGTTGCAGAAAGAAATCCCAATGCTGATGTGAGAAGTAAGTTATTCAGAAAGTGTTTTTGGTCTAGTCTCTTGAGGCAAATCTATGGAAGATATGTACAATTATGCAAAAGTTACAGGAGCATCGTATTTCGAACATGGTGCACTATATACACAAATGATATTGATGCCAGTTTGATTGGACAAGGTATGTGTCAATCCACAGTTTGGAGTCTCCAGCTAAGCTTTTTGGTGAAAAATGCTGTGTCAGCAGTATAGTGTATACAGCCACCTACTTACTCCACATATTACATATGCTTTTAAGTATAAAGAGGTGGTGTGTATTAGTCCCAAACTACTAAGGTTTTTGGCGGTGAAGGTTTATGAACAGTTTTTGATGGTTTCACAGGCAAAGACATTTTTAGATGAATGTTAGATAAGGATTTTCAACAAGTAAGACTTGCTGCAACAATCATTAAAGACTATAAAAATTGGTTGTTGCTTCTTTGTTTTGCTCTTGTTTTTGCATCGTTTTTGAACTGTATGTAACTAATATCAATTCTTATTGCTACAACACACCTTGTTAACTGTTTTAATCTTGTTTTTTGAAAGATGAATTTGATGATCCTGATGTGAAATTGGATGCAGGTAGTGATGGTTTTGCTGGTGAGTTCAAAAGGAAACTTCATCCTGAGCAGCAGGCCCTAACCAGAACTGAACTACTGGCCCTTGTTAATCACGATATTTTGTCGAAATTGTCCACTGATGCACATGATGATTGTGACAATCAATCTCAGTAAACTTTACTTACTATATGCACATTATCTTTACCTCTCTTTTGCTTCATGATTATTATCTTTTGGTATTTTCATTATTTGTCTGAAACCCATTTGCGTTTACCATAGCAAAGCACTTTTTTGGATGCCAAGCTGTTTTACTGACTTGTTTTTGAAGGAAAGCTTTTATTACCTAATCTAGTATAAATGTATATTTAAAGTCCCAAACAACTAGTGAAACTGTTTTATAGGAGTCCTTTTTTGTTTACGCCCTTCTTGGGCTAATATTGAATACAGTCGCTAGTTGGAGCTAGATACTCGCTAGCTTTAGAAGAAGTCGTGTCCCATGGAACGAAGCCCAATCTGCGTTTGCCGTAAAACTCATCTTTCATTGCCACTATCGCTGCTGTTTGATGGCCTTTCAAGTTTCTGTCGTTAATCTTTGTGTCAAAATCAAGTGTACGTGAGCATGTATATTATTGCGCACATTGCACGGATCAAATTTCCCCGTTTTCTTATGCTGTAACATGTTTTCCGTTGACCCAAAAACGTTTTATACTGAACTGCTTTTGGAGGGGGTGGGACGGCACGGACTTTGCGGACGTGTCACGGGCATGAAGGGTGGGGCAAGTTCTAGGAGAAAAACTATCGAAGAAACGGGACGTGACTCAAGGCAACGGTGCCTGGTGCAATAATCGAATCATGGCACGCGCGCGTCACTTTGATCTAATTTTATTGCGGCGGGCGGCACAGGGCGCTCGCGACCGCTGGTGCAGATGAACGGGTGAAACTATCCAGACTTTGACTTATTAAGGGGAGTGTTTTGGAAAGAACGGAGTTTTATTGACTGTGATTCAGAAGGGAACTTTCGGAGAGTTGTTTTGGTGATTCGCGTTACTTTCTTTTTTGAGGCAAAGGTCGAGACTGTTTGTGACGTTTTGTTTTTGTCACATGTGTCTTCAAACACTGTGCGTCATTGGGAAGACACCATGCATGATCCTACTTTACAAAAGCTACCCAAATGTAAACTGAACACAAAAATTCCTAACACTTTTGATTTATTTTGCATATTTCAAGCCTCGATTGGGTGAAACCACAATTTATTTTTCCACAACATTCTCTCATTTGCAAAAAACTTACCACTGTGCGGCATCAAAGATCTTTCGCACGCCCAAAATAGTTAAACAACGTTTTCAAAAAAACTTAAAGTGTGTCTGGAAAAAGCGCATTTCAAACACACATCTTTTTTCAAAATTTCCTAAAAAAGACCATCTGCTTCACAGATGTAAGCAGAATCAAAGCCGTTGGTTTCCGTGGGTTTCTAATTCGAGTAATTCCTGGTTAATCGCTGGCAGGTAATGGAAGTGACGATGGACGCACGATCGGATCATAAAGCGCCGAGATTCGAGGCAACGCCGCTTCGCTTGCAGTCAAAGAGTGCTGTGGAAACAGATAAGGGGAGGGTCCCTATTCAACATCATTCCGCGGTGAAAGTATTTCCCCCATCCCAGCGAAAAGATTGAAAAATTGCCCTTACTAATGATTTTCGCTCCCTTTATGCAACTGAACTGCTCCGAGCCCCGGAAGTATTAGGGTAGAGATGAAAGCGATCTTTGCCGGGGAGCGCCTTCCGTCACCCGCAACTCGTAATTAGGGGCACTTCCCCGAGGTCTATATATAAACCCAAGGCCTCTATATGTCTCACAACCCCGTGAACTACCTTGTGTTTCCCTTCCAGTCAAGATTAGTTACCGCAGCGGAATGAAAAACAGTGTGCAGTTTGTCGTTTTTGCATGGTGTGCTTTCTTTTGCTTACCTGTTCGGTTGTCATTGAAATAATAAATTATGACTCTTTGTTGCCAAATTATGCTGTTTCCACCATATATGGACACTGCATTTCGGTTATGGTTTTTTGTAACCTTGTTTCTTTCTGACATGAGATTTACTGTAAGAAGTTACAGCAAAAACGCCGAAGCGTTTTTTTAAATCAGTGAAAGACCATGACCTGTATTTTGACTAAGGCCTCATCACCATGAGAATATTGGCAGGAAACCGTACTCGGGGAAAAACAATTCACCACATTCTCTATGACATTCATATTAATTAAATCTTTCACATTTAGGACAAAGACTCAGCCCTCGGTTTCACGATATAATTAAACATCGCCATAGCAACGTTATAAACGTGGCGCGAAAGAAAGCCAGATGCACAATAGAGCCAGTGTAATCAATTGCTGTTCACCAGGCCTGGAATAACTTCGTCCTTTGAAGTGAGCTCATTACACTTTCTCGTTGGCGCAACCGCCCTTTTGCCATGTATTCGGCGCCCCTAAAGTCGTCGACACCTTTCTATTCACCCTTATTCATCCTTCCACCCAATTTCACGCCCCTGTGCCTTTCTATAGTCAGGACTCGGGCGGCCTCGGCTTCGGGCTCTCGCGCCTGAAAGGCTAACAGTTAGTGCTCTGGGAACACTATATGGGAACAATGGCGAACGGAAGCAAACCAAGGAGACACCATGGGTCGTCACCGATATCCACATTTTTGTCTTGACGATGTTGACGTGATGTTCAGTGATTGGAACGCTTTATTATTGGAATTGATCGCAAAGTTTTTTTTGCGCCATGGTGTGGTCCCTGCCCCACCCGACGATAAAGAACATTTTTACATGACCGCAAATCCAATCACGTACGGGTAGTTTGTTTTCTAAAGATTTGAGACAACAGTCGCCTAAATTGGGCAGTCTTTTTTTGACCACACCAGGATTTGAACCCAGGATATCCTGGCCACGAATCCCGATCAGGTTTTCTTCTTGGTATATGGGTTGGGCGCTTGACCAATGCTGTCAATCACCCCTCTAAATTCGGCATTTTTTTTTCCACACCGGGACTTGGATATTCTGTTTTTACAACCGGTTGACTGTGATATGCTGCCCTCTAATGGAGGAATCAAATAGGTTTTGTCTGGGCAAATGAAACTCCCATCGTTGAGAAGTGGCGAAATCCGAAAATCTGGAATACATTTCTGTACCGTGGGATTGTTGCCTCCAACCAAAATATGTCAAATGAGTTGCACCCAGCAGGCCAGCGCAAAGCCACTCGCCGAACTCACATTCCGCGCATCCACAAAACACTCACCGTGCGTTTAATTTAATTCCTCGCCCTTCTCGAGTTACCATGGTAAACTTGGGGGCGCTTGGCGGGACAGCTTGACACATGCCACTGCAGGGCAGAGTGACAAGTGGGCACTTGCCACGTGGCTTCGATTTCCTTCAGCGTGTAACTGAATATCAATCGCATCCGCCTCAATGTGACTACCACAGACCCTAGAGGCTTGAAGCTGTGCCCATGGACGATTCCGTTAAGCATCAAGCACCTGATGCCCTTCGAATTCGAGATGCTATTTTTCGTCGCCCGTGAAGCTTCGAGTGTCGTCGCGAGCTGTTTTTAGCCGAAATTTCGTTTTTTTGCACCGCAAGGCACGGCGACATGCTTAATTTCCGTTAAAAATTGAAGTCAGCTGAATTCAGCTAGTTCTAGAATCGGTTGCAAAATTCTTTCGAAACCCAAATGTAGGTGTTGTTTTGTAAAGTTGTTTGCGAACAATGTGATGTCAATTTATTGGAAGAAAGCAGACCAGTACTTTTTAATAACTTACGTCAAAACACTGAAGATGAAAATCAAAGTAATGTTGTAAATAATTGGTTCTTAAAAAGTTTCTCTATTTGACGTCGATTTATTTGAAGAAAATTTCATGGTGTTGCGATTTAAAAAAAAATTCAGCATGATGTTTCGGACAAATGAAAAACACTCACTTTCACATCAATTTCCGATACTTCGAACATATTGTGCGGTTTTATTTCTTGCTGAAGCAGATATTGTATGAGGATATTGTGTTCGTTTTAATGTATATGATTGTATCCGGCACTTAGCTCCAAAGAGAAAGGGCAACCCCTGTCGATTGTACGATCATTCCTACCTACCCTCCACTGCTTGTCAATCGATCAAGCCTGCTTTTCAACACCCAAAATAGCCCGAACAGAAAGAAAAGCACACCAATACACCTGACCTGACTGGATACAACCCGTTAGCGTAAATATCCGCTCCACAATACCTTGTTTTGCCGATCCGTCGCCACGCTTAACGCACGAGTGGATCAATTAGGAGGGCGGATCAAATCCGGCGACCCCGAACGGTAAGGGGAACCTTCATTGTCCGTTGCTCCTTCTTATCCCGGTCAGATGACGGTCGGAATGTTGTTTTTCCGTTTTCGCCCCCGCTCGTTCCTCTGAAGGCGCTGATTGGTTGCCGGTGGTGCAACGTCACGCTCTTCCGGTTATTACGTGACGGGGTTGACATGTTTAAGCAAAACAAAACGCAGATCTCTTTTGTGTCAAAGAATTGTCTTCAAACGTTGGGCAAGGGATTTTGTGTCAAAAAACAACGCAATATTTCTTTTTCAAACAACAACCAATTAACTGTTTTCTACAGAAACAATACAACCACCAATATACACAAAATTATTATTTGTGGCAATGCAAGCGATTTGTTGTTAGCTGTTGTGTTATTTGAAGTATGTGCTGTATTGTGCGGCTGTTGAATCTGTTGGTAATAAACGTGTCTTGTAAGAAAGCCTGGAAATAAACGTTTCCATAAATAATACATAGGTGAAAATCATCGCGGCCAATGCACTTTTATGGGGAAGGACTTCCGAAATCCACCAACTAAGAATAACTTTTTGGACGACATTTGAATTGCAATAGCTGTGACTTCTCGCATGGCACTGTAAATTTCTTACTCCGTCACGCATGGTTGGGTCTTGTTTGCTCACAAACCCGTCAATTGTCTCTTTTAAGTTGTGACTGACGTAGGACGACTATTGGCGGCACACGTCTCTGACGTCACAGGGTCTCGGGTCCCGTCGGTGTGACGGCCACAACACACTCGAACGCGTTGCTACTGTAAACTTCCCCGCGCCATTGAAGAGTTGCTTTTTTCCGGTTCGCCCCTCGCCACTTCCTGTTGTGCTCTTGCTCTCCAATCTTACCTCTTTGCGGAAGGGTAAAGCGCCAGTATTCCGCTGATGCGCAATAGAAAGCTAATTAAATGAGCCTGCTGCGGTGCGAACACGCATCGTGTTACAATCTATATTAGGTTATGCTTTTATATAACAGGTTATCGGTCACGCCAATCTTGCAACATTCACATCGATCTTATAGTTTTCTTTTTTCGGAGATTGAACGCCAACGATTTTCCGATTAACAAGTAGTTGTCAATTTTTTGCCGTAGATGCTGGTGGCAAAAGTGGTTCGAAGACGTTGGTGCCAGTATAAGTCGTTTAATTTCAAACCGCAAACAATTATTTGGGGAGAAATTTGTATTTCGAGTCACTATCAAACAACAGCATTTGACTGAACGGTTACGTAGTGTTGAAAACTTAATGGCATCATCGTTGGGAATCCCCGCCCAAAATAAGTTTGTCTGTTTAGGTGTCTAAATAAACGCAACCGCAATAAATTTTTGGACAAAATCCATACAAAAACCTGCCAGCACGGTCAGCCAATGAACACATTATGCTTAAAACTAACCATTGTTTCCAAACATGGAGCATTGTTACCAAACACGTGGCATTGTTACCAAACATGTGGCATTTTCGTTCAAATTGGAACTAAAAGAGACATAGTTGCCTACAAAATGCAAGGTTTTTAATTGTTTTGTCGTTATTTCATCGTGTATTCTGAACTTATGCAAGTACAAGAATCCTGTAATCGAAATAACCCTGGTCGTTCTCATGCGTTATAGTTTCCAGATACGACATTTTTACTATTCGACACGCACGACTATTTTTCTCAAGATGTTTGACACACGATAAAAAATCGACGCCCTTAAGTCGTGTTTGAACAAACTATATAGGTGATAATCAAAATTGATTACTGTAAGAAAACAGCTTTTGATTTGTTACCTATGCGATATTGTTTAACAAATTTTAGAATTCTCTGTTAATAATTTATTTAGCAAATGACGTGTCAGCTCTAAATAAAATAGTCATTTTCCAGCTACCGCAGCCTCGTGGTATTGTTTTTAATGGCAACATTTTTCGAATTGTTTGTCACAAAGTTAGGAATTTTCACACAAGAAAGCACCCAAAACAAGAAGCAAGTGCCAACCCCAAGAACAACAATGAGAGCGTTCGAGAGCTCCGTCACCTCCATTGTGCCGCCTTGTTTACGTAACAATCGGCCTCTGTGTGCTGCTACCGACGAGAGCAAGTCCAAGCTAGTGATGTCAGCGGGGGATCAATTATTCACGCGCGACTGATGACGAGGGGTCGCGACCCGCCAGTTTATTGTTACGTCATTGTTGTTGCTTTCCACGACACTGAGGGAAGGGGGTGTGGCCAAAATGCGCTGTAATGTTGACGTGAAAATTAACCAGTTTTAAATAAAATGGTTGGAACTGATTAGAGTGGTGTGGTCGTCGTGCTTGTACATAAGGCCTCAACACATTACTGGTTGTAATAATTGGAAAAATCTTTCGAAGTTTATTTTTTTGAAGAATTTTGGCATAGGTCACATGACAAACATTATGTGCTCGTATTACTTGACATGAAGTGCATAAACATCTTTTTTACGGAGATCAATTTCATCCCTTATGCGTGTGTATAGTTTAATTATTTCTGCCCCCACTTTCACCCTTGCTTCCTGGATCTCATCCTTCGCTGGCCCTGGAGAAATACATAAGGTGTTTCCAAAGTTAACCACCAGAGAACCCCTGGTTTGTTTTGCTAATCCATTCCATCCAAGGGTTTTTCATCCAAAGATATTTTCGCTTCAGCAAATACGCTTACAGAAAAGTGGTGATATCCAGTGGCAATTTGTCAGGATTTTATAAAAAATATGTTATTGGGCTCACATTTGCCCAAAGTTGAAAGTACCTTTGTGTAGCTGTCGTTGGTTCTTTAACACTAACTCGAGTTGTTTGGCATGTCTTACAACTTTGGGTTTTAGTCCACATGGAGAAACCGCATACCCAAGGGTCGAATTAAAAATTGTATTTAACAGCAGAAAATAGTTGTCAGGTAAACACATGTTGCCAAACATGCTCACGTGGAAATGACAGAGCGTGCCTTATTCAGCATCGCTCCAATCGTCTGTTGCCAAGCATAGAAAAACAAACCGTGGTAGTGCCTGGCATCCAGTCACCGATATGTCTTGACCACCCTTCACGAACAGACGTATGACAAATCCTGTGCAGTTGCCACAACTCCATCGACGCCGAAGAAACAATAGAACACAATGTTGCGCGCGCGTGCCGCGTTACATAATCACCCCTTGTTTCGCCATAATCCAAGCATTCCGAAAACCGCACACAATGGCCGCATAGAAATCCACACCACGTTGCGGCAGGTCGCCAACATAGAAATCATACCTATAACAGGAGATTTTGCTCTTGCTCTGTTGGATGAAAAAAGACAAGGCCTACGCTGAGTGAGGCACGTGTTTCGGCCGGTGAGGCCAGCTAGCCTTTGTGCCATGGACAAAAGATACACGCCACCGCGGACCCACCCACATGGCAATCCAGCGGCGTCTTCGTGGTGCAAGATTCACCGCCTCCCCAGCGTTTTCTTTATATACCTGGATCTAAAAACGTCTCCGGGCGGCACAAGAAGTTTTCCGGAGGCTCAAGAAGTTTCTGTATTATCAACTTGTGTTGCGCCTCCCCCACAAATATATAGCGCAACCGATAACATTTACACACTTCAGAACATGTTGCCACATGCGAATGACTTGTTTCACATTTGTTTTAAAGGTTTAATGCTTAATGCTCGATAAAAGTTAGGCCAACCGTACGACTTGATCAGCACCAATCGTTGTGGTGTGTCAACATCCCCGAGTTTAAACGGGTTCAGGTAGAACGCCTCAGCACCGCGTGCAGCTGACGCTCATCGGATGTCGTAAATTATGCACTACTTATGCGCACAAACACAGCTGCTGCAATCGATCTATGTTCCACATCATTTGCTTCCAATTTTTTCTTCTTTTATATAATTCTATGCACTACTTGTGCATGCACGGAAGAACTACCATTTTCCCAAAATGTTGTAGTCGCAAACTATACGATATCAATGCAGTAGCATGTTATTTCAACCAATTTTGTATTTTTTTTTCTTCTTTTTCTCGAAGCAAATCTATCTGTACCAATGCACAATATTACACTGTTTGTTTACAGTACAATTTCATATTCCCGTGACTGCACGGGATCGAATTGTAGCGAAGAAGTCAATCCCGGACATATATGATAAGCCCTTCTGATCCATCAGTACCCGTTTAACCCTATATACGGAAGATTGCAAATAGCTCCCTGCCATGGCGGATTATGGAGGCTTAGGCAGGAGTCAGGACTGGGATTGCCCATATGTCGTCCGAAAAACAACCACAATAGTTGGTACAGTCTTAAAATAGCGTTTGTGTAACGTGGGCTGGCTCGTAATTCTGCGAACCAAAATGTTTCCCGCGGCGCGCAATCGTTAGATGAGGACCCATCTGGATGTAATTGTCCGGTTGGGAAAGTCCTTCAACCGCTTTGAACTAAAACATCAGACGATCTGTCTGGTTGTGTGCGTCGAAAACCAGTTCATCGGCCTTGTTTGTTTTTTCCCCACACAACTTTGTACAACCGAAATTGAACCAAAACACAATAACCGACCGACGTCACCGCAAGTGAATGTCTTGTAATAACAACAATTATCTCACGGTGACTTTGGTAACAAATCAGCGACGCTGTTCGCTATTAAGTTAAGTGCCGACCATGGGAGAAACTGCATTTACTCATTTGTCTTTACGATGTTTATAGACTTTATGGTGTACGACGAAGCGGCAAAGAGCCCCATGAACTGCAATGAACATCCATCAAATGCCTTTTTTGCGTGGTTTTAAACAACGAACAGTAAAAAGAAAGTTGGGCGGCAAATGGCCAGTCATATTAATCATATATCGTGACCAAAGTTAAGTTCTCCGCCTATGTTTTGTCAGAATAGATTTTTTTGCTTTCTAAATAAAAGGAAAAACAAAATTAAATCTTGCGAAACTGTTTGCTTCACCGTCGGTCGGTGTTTTTTCGCTGCTCACAGCCTAAAATGCTTTAATTGGTGCTAGAGAGTGAGTAGGTACATGGAGAACGCGCGCAGCCTAATTGGGCGCCCATATTTTTCACATTTGTGATCTTTGCCGCCGTCGCACCTCCTCAATTACCCCAGCAAAAAAACACAAGGTACTTTTGATGCCTTGAAAGTTGACGATGGGCCTAAAAATGGTAACGTCTGGGGCTGGTTCAAAGCCATTGTCGCGAGTGAGGACAAAGGACAAGGCTCGGAGAAAGGAACTTAAAATAGCCAACGAGCTTGTTTATACAAAAACGTAGTTATAACGGAACGTCAATAAATCACAACACCAATTTTACTCCACGTGATAAACCTTTGAAGTGGATGTTTTTGGGAAAATATATCTAGGTTTATATATATTACCTCTGGAGCTAATTTCGAGAAGATTGCTTATTTTTTATGTAGAAAAATGGCTTCCATTCATGCAAGAGTTCCATATTTGTATTTTCGGGTTACTCCCTGTCTTTCCAAATCTCTCAGCATCAAAGAGCATTCGGAGAAGAAACTTCTAGGCCAATAAAGTTCAATTTAATTTCGTGTCAAAGAAGGGATAAATGAAAAGCTATTACCGTTAACAAAGTCTATTATAAAATAAATTGTATTGGTGGTAAAAGTTGGTCAAGTCGAATAATAAATTCAGTAGACCAAATGCAAAATTAAAATGCAACGTATTTCAATATTCTAAGAAATAAATATCCTTCCACTGCTACAAGGTCAACGAGGGCAGTAAATTGCCGACCTCATGGCGGCAACTTTTACCAAACGGGTAGACTTATATATCACGGACCACACAAGATGTGCAAGCTACGCGGATTTGTTGTCCTGTTGACACCAAAAACAGGCAGTAACGCTTTACGCTCGGTGGAACACACAAACTGGTAGATTAAGCCGCGCCTTCATACGCACGCCGGTCGCATCACTGCCCGAAATAGGCAACAGCAATCGGTAACAAACCATATGTGACGTCGGAATCGCGGTTTTCGCACAAAAATAATTTTTATGCTCATTGTAAGAAACATGAAGATTATATATGGGTTTTCTACAATGCGCGGCCTTTGTTTTTGTCAACCATGTATTGTATCCAATTTGACTTTAAGTTGATGTGAGTGCGCTTGTGGGAACGTGTATCACATTTTTCACCTTCCAAGGGTGTGGTGTTCAAACCATGGCCAATTTCACATAGATTAAATAAAATCGCGCTTAAAAAGAGCAACTATTGCGCGTACAGCCATCGGCTGGGCCGCATCACGAACCGCGTCTTTTCCACGCACTTAAAATCCAGTCATTTCCTTCAATTAATAACCAGGCGAAGACTTGTAATTGCTGAGCAAGCGACATCAGGCCGACCACATCCTGTCCGATGATGCAGCGCTCCTCCACTTCCACTAAAGACCAGTGTTGCTTCTTATCCTTTTTCTCCGCAACAACCTGAAGTGATTGATTGAAGAGTTCGCCATGGAGTGGCAAATTGCCAGTTCCAAGGTCATGTTATCGAAGTGATTGCTGGTAACCTCACGGCCCTTGAGAGACTCATGACCGCACTCCCTGTGAAGGGGTAATGCGTTGTCAACTGAAGCAAAATCGGTCACGATCCGTGGCCCTTTAATCACTTTAACTAAAGGAAAACAACTCATCGCATTTGGACAACACAGCAACCGGAATTGTCAGCCTTCTTCTACGTCGGGTCACACGCTGGGATCACAACGTCGCCGCCAATTAGCACATTTCGGCCACTAATCAAACGTCTGGACAAATTTAGCCGTGGCCTAAGTGTTGTATACAGTCGCACACACCCAAGAAACTCGCACAGACCATACGGGAGTTAAATACTGTGTAATTGGGACCCGCAGTGGCGTAAATTGGCTACTGTCAGTTTGCATGCCTTTGCATTACGGAACCAGCCCTTCCTTGCCCACTTAACCCAACGTCGGACACGCGATTTTTTGCGGCCAGATCTGTGACATGTGGCATCTTTACCCCGTGCCTCTCCTGTGAGGAAGGCGAGGCTTTGCGTGATTTAAAGGAAGTGAGATGAGGACAACACGTGGCTTCCCTTCATTCACAAGGTCACTGCAGAGGTCGTCCAACAGCCTGCCCTACCGTTTCATTGTGTCTGCGCTCTTGCGCGGAAAATGGCCTTTGTCGGTACTGCAGCATTTGCTATACGTTTATTGCTAATGTATGGTTTTACATGAAGCAAATGTGTAGTAGAACAACCATACCTTATTGCGCTGTGGACTCATCTGACATCACAACAAGCTCGTGGAAAAGTTTCAAATTAAATTGAGGACAATGTTCACAAAACCCGTGCTTTCCCTCACGCGCAGGTGACTGATTGCAAGAAAACGTTTATTGATCGCCAATCGATGTCAACTTAAGACCTGTATCGCCACTTGAAACTGAAATTAAAACACGGGAGTCGCACAAATAAAGACTTTGCGTCTGATCGAAAAATGAGTCAAGTGGAAACATTTTAGCGGGCCTCCGGTGCGCGCATATACAATGTATACCGCTGAGACAAAGCGTCGGCTTATCACAACAATGATAAAGCAACCTCCCAGGCAGTGAATGGTAATTTATTAAAGGCCGGCAAGGGGATAAATAAACAAGCGGGGTTCTCGAGTGCACTCACTTTATACAAACTTTATATGCTGACGATGCGCCGAACTTTTCCGTTGTCCTGTGTGTTTTCCATTGTTTCAGTTATCTACGACCAAAGGAATTGAAGTATTATCCATTGTGTGGCGCAACCGTCATCCTTATAACGCTCTTTCCACTTATGTATCGGCATTATCATTCACTTTTCTTATCGCAATTTCCACGTCTGTAAATCATATGTAATCACGGAGCGTGACCACAAACCTACTCGAGCGTGACGTTCAAGATCGTCTTTCCATTTTCCATGCGGGGCAATTTCGATTGCGAAGATTTACTCGACTCACACAAGTGAAGAAAATTGTGCGTTGGCGATGTTTGTTTAGTGGCGCAACCAACTGCCATCCAACGCCACCACCTGTTAAATTACCGTCAATTTACCCAATTCTCACGATCCTGGTAGATTTCGCACCACTTTGATCTTTGATTCTGTGACTTATTGTTTTAGTTTGGTTACGTGCGTTTTTGTGTGGTGTTCACGTGAAAACAACAAGATGAGAGTAATGGGTTTCAAACTGCTTGTATTGGCATGGAGGAGTTTGCATTCGCAGTGCTTCGTGCATAGCCTTTTATCTGTGGAGTTTTTTTCTAAATGTAGGTTCGTCGTTTCCGTTTCTACGCTTTTTTTTCTCAATGAAGTCTCTTTATTACAATTTCCACATTCCCAAATCATTGCGTCCCGTAAAGATACAGTCGCCATCATACGGTTAAACTAAACAAAAAACGTAACCTGTCATTGGACGTTGCTTTTGACGTCTTGCTTTCTTCCTACACAAAAGATCCAACAACAAAATTGCCGGTTGCATTATTCACGCCCAACCATCAGTTACGGGCGGGACCAATGGACCGGCGCTAAATCCCAGGTGGTGGGTCAAAGCGTACAATGCCAATGCCCGTCATTCCTCTACCTTGGTGTCCACCTACCGTGAATGGATTTCCTGCCGTATTGCTTTTGTTGACGTTATGGACAAAGAGGGGGCTTGTTTTGCTTGACCGCTCGAGCGAGCATTCGATACAAACCGGTTGACCTGAGGTGATTGCTTGTTTTTATACAAGGGTCTTACTAAAACGTGATCAGATCGTTAATACCTGGAAGCCGCGCCTCAAACAATTCTTTTCAGGCCCACACAGACGGAAGGACTTCCATCGTGAGGCTTTGACAAAACAGACAATATGATGGACTGCTAAAATTGCGCATCATAATACTTTCTTTAGGCTAAAGATTCAAAATCGCAGCCTCCGAACACGCCAAACTGTAACCAACAAATTGCTGCTGCTTATACGACCAGAAACGCGAAAAGATCTCTACAATACAACGTGGCATGTTTGCACGAAATTTCATCTGCAGCGAATTTAAATAACACCGACAACATCAGAGGCGGTGTGTTTTTATTGTGGAACATAGAAGCAGGTTAATTGGGGCAAAGCAACTCAGATAGCTGAACACTGTTGTGCATCATCGTGAGTGTCGTATCCACTGTGTGCAAACGATCGCGTCATGAAGTCATCCAATACAAAACTCGTTTGTTCGAGATAAGATAGAAAGCATGGTGACAACTGTAAGTGGTGGCTTGAAAAGCTGCAGAAATTCTGTAATGGGAAATAGGGCGGTCGGGCGACAATGACGAAACCTTGGTTGCTCGTACTACGGAGGATATATGTGATATGAAATGAAATGGGAAATACTGATATGCTCATTAGTATGGAAAATTTCGTGAAAATTGTCCTTGGGTGCAAAGTATCTGGAGTTAAGTAGTCTAAATAAAAAAGCCAAAGCTAGAATGCTGTTCATCATAATGCTGGTAAATGTTTCGAACTCATACAGGGTTCATCACCAGTACTCAAATGAGCAGCTTACAAAAAGCGTCAAGGTGGAGAGGGAAACAAATGACAGAAGTTTCCCTTCCCGATTTGAGTACTGACGATGAACCCTGTATGAGTTCGAAACGTTTACCAGCATTATGATGAACACCATTCTAGCTTTGTCTTTTTTATTTATGTCTTGTCCTTGATGAGGGTCCCCTAAAGTCATTTTTACACGCTTGAAAAATGTTTTGAATAGTTTGGAATTTTACCCAAAGCTGGTCTTGTTCTTGAACAATAGCTACATTCTATTATCAAAAAATGTTTTATTCACAAAGGGTTTTTACCTCTTGAAATGGAAAAAACGCCCCTTTGTGGCTCACGTAATGTCATTTCTCCTCAAGGTTGTCTCATCGTAACTTGATAGTGAACGACCTGTCGAAGGTCCAAAATTAGGTTTGGGCTCTTCAAGTTTCTTTACATACATCTGTCAATCTAATGTAGGCGGTTCTCTTTTAGGATGCGCATTTTGTGTTTGATGTTGCGTGGTCCCTCGGCGACTGCACCAATTTAGTCAACGATTTTCTGACTATCCAATATATGAATTATATGTACCGTAAATTGGGAAACAGTGGGCGGCTGTGGCAGTCTGTGACTCTTTAAGTAGTTATATTTTTATATAACGTTTTAAATTTCCCAATTCCAAATGCTTTGCTTTTATAAAAAAAGCCATAATTACCCTCCGCCCCCCTAATTTTGATTTGTCAAATTAGTGCCCGAGGTTTTGAGACTTTGTTTATTTGTCGGGCAAGAGGCAAATATATCCGAATGGGACCATTTTCTGAAGGTCAATGATTGAACTCATAACGGTCGCGATATTTGCAGCTGTTGATCGTACGCCTACGGTAATGAATATTGTAACATTTTGACGTCATCACCAACGGTTACTCAGTCCAAACAAGCGGTAGTAATTGAACAACCAAAAACAGAAGTAACCGCTGACCCAGTCATCGCCTACAGAAAACTCGGGTATCAGTTCTGTTGACGTAACCGCCCCCGCAAGCATCCCCTAAGTTATCAGTACCGACAAAGCCAAACCCACATGACTTTGAAACCAAAAAGGCAGAGTCCTATCAGCCTTCATGACGTCGTAAGGTCGAAGCAGGGGATGGCAATTGCGACCAATTTCGGCGATTAACTCTATGGTAAATTGGATGCGCGTGCCCTTGCTAACAGGTACACCGACAATTACATGTTCGGTACCTTTCGGCGCAGGGTTATTATTATTTTGTACTTGCGTTAAGTTTGTTAAACGCCTGCGTAGGCGATGTTATCGACTTCCTATATTACAGATCCAAATTTCATCCTCATGAATGACCGATTTCGGGCATTTTTTTTCTGACCGATCTGTGAGGACAACATGACAATAGAAGGTTGTTCCTGCTGCAGTGTGTCGCTTAAAAACGTCACGCGGTTTGCGTCGGTTTCGGTTCTGTCTGTTTTCAAAACTATTTTTTAACAAAGGCTACAGGCATAAGAAAGCTAAATATACTTACAGCAATTTTAGCAGTCCATCATATTGTTTTTCGTCCATTAGGACTTCAAAGCAACAAAATAACCTTTAATAGCAGCCTTCCCTGTCAACTATTATGACGTAACGTGCGTATGATCAATACAAATATCGTCATAGTCGTCCATCCATGCGGCTCTACCAAAATAAGTTGGTGAGTGGGACAAAATTACAACCGAAACGTCGCCACTGTCTTCGGTGCATGGAGTCATCGGCGAAACTTGATCCCCATGTGACGTAGTGACATAACAGTCGAGCTCGTACGGCGTAGACTACATGACCTGTCACATGCACCAGTGTTACAATGAAAGATAAATGTTATATATAAAAGTCACAATTTGTTATGGTGCTGTTGCTGTTTCTTTTTTGGCGGAAGGTTGTTCGGCAGTCCTTCGTCCATGACCTATCGTCGGTACTTAAATCGTACTTGTATATTGTTGGACTGTATAGAAATCTTGCTTGAAATTTTCTTTAGATATGCAAACTGGCATTGAAAAGACGTCATTTAGGAAGCATTCCCGATCCGAAAACGAAACCAACGTCCTCGTTTGTACTCAGCCGGGCGCGACCCTAATTTGGAATTCGGTGATTTCATGAGACTGAAGTCTTTGTGTGAATGACATTCCACCTCTAGGCCGAGATCGCTTTTAGTCGGTTGTCGCCGATTGCAACAGTTACCACTTACCAGTGCCCTCCGAAAAAGATCGCGTGATCAAATGGACTGACGTCATGTCACTTTCTACTGGTTGTTTCGCAGCCACCACGATTGGTCACTTATCGCAAGGCGTTGCACTGACATTTGTGTTTTGATCTCCGCCCAGCCTCCGGGGTTTGTCTGTTGTGGGTTTGCAGGCGACCTCCGCAAGGGCCACGGGTCGCATGTTTTTATTTCCTAACGGCTACACGCGCTAGGGGGGTGTCTACAACGCTTGTAAATCGCAAATCTCGGCTTGCGAGCGGAAGAGATAGCTTGTGTGATTCGGTCGACCGCTGACGCGCAACGGAATCGCAGCCATCTTATCGCGCCAATTATAAACGCGTTACTCTAGCGGGCAACGTCAATAAATTTGGAGCTTATCACATTTTCATGTAACTCGCGAAGTGAATTTTCCTGTCTTAGATGCCACAACGTAGATGGTGGTTCAACATCAATTGTTGTTCATTTGTGATTGCGGCGTCGTCTTGTCATAACAAATAAGGAATAACTCTTTTTCTCTCTCAAAAAAAGATTGAAATCAACGAGTGTGTTTTTCAAGTACTCGCATTTGAAAGGGCCGAAAAGTTTATTACGTGCGACTGGGCACATGTCATCGTTATTACAGTGTACATAGACAGCACGAGGAAACAAGCACCAATAAATTTCCATTAAACGCTTTACTGTTGTTGTGAAAACTGTAGTGTTTACCATCCGCCATTACAGTTAAACTGCACAATAGCTGTTTATACCGCGTGCTTGTGTACCTTAGTCGCCTCTCGCTTCAGTTGACCCTGTTCCCACGCGCAATAAAACGAATCAAATTTCTTTTGCCGATCCCTCGATTGACAGCCAATATCGGACGTGACGCGCTGATCTATGACTTGTCCATCCACCGAACAAAGGGGAAAGGGTTTTGGACTCAATTTCTCCTCGGCCTGAGGTTACTACCCAACGTCCTGGGAGGACGAGCGTCCCAGGTCGTTGACACTGTTAACATTGCGTATGTGACTGGTCAGATAAGTGAAATCAAGACGTCGGTTTGTCACTCCATGTATGGTTTCCCTGTGGTGTTGTTTCATATCACGTGACTGTGACTAGCGCGCCATTGCTTTGTGTAAATAAGGGCTATTTTGTGTGTCTGGGGTCCTGCCATTTTATGTGTAAATGTGTAAGGTCAGATCAGACAACAGCATTGGTCTGTTTTCTGGTTCGTCAATCAGGTTTCCTTTTGTAGCCTCGCCGCAGCGATGATTTTTACCACAATTGGGAACGGGGAAATGGGGCAGTCAACGTGTTTTGAACAGATATCCAAACAGAAATAGTTCTTTCCAAAATAGCCTCGAATCATGCGAAACAGGGTGGGTAAATGCAGGTTATTTCCAAAAATGCCACCAACTGCATTAATGAGACCTTATAGGTCGAAACAGTGTGCATTGTCTACAGCTCACTGATCATCACGGGTCATTTGCTTCTGTGGGGTAAATTCTGTGCGATACAAGGAATAAAAACACTGTGGTCGTTCCAACGCCTCGATAATAACAAATTTGGGGAACCTCGTGTGTGTTATTCTTGGAAAACTACTGAGGTTTATTCGTGGTTCGTGGTGATCACAAGTGAGTTTGAAAGTGAATGTTTCCCACTAATACAATACTGACTGTAGTCTATTTTCCGTTGAATACCACGGGAAGTCTGAAAAGAGGCTTTAACAAGGTGCCTAAACACAGTTATAAGGTGAAAGAAAATTGGAATCCTAATGGACACAGCGAGCCATCAACGCGACCCACATCTGACGATGGGAGAAGGTTGGTCAATGCGTCACCATTAAACGACCTGGGCGTCGAACCTTTGTCGCGTTACCACGATACAAGGCAGTCTAGACCCGCCAAACGCAATTCGATACGATGTGAAAATACATAGAGAAAAGCCGACTTGAAAAGGAACCATCCTTTTGACCAGTGTAGTGTTGGCGGAATCCCCTGCAACGTTGTTCGTCAATCGACGATCAGTCAATACAATTTCGATACATAGTGTTCACCGACTGACGACAGTTCGTGTGTATTGGGAATGACAAATGCCGTAAGTGGTAAATATGTTTATCGGTGAAGCTGTTTACGCCAGTTGTAAGGGTGAAGCGTTGTCGCGGGTGCTTGACAACACAAGTGGTGTCACATCGGTAGGCGATGCAAAGTTTTGAGAAAAGCCATGTTGTTGCAAGGATTGGCCAACCACTAACTTCCGTTGACTCTTCAGCGAAAAGGTTCAACAAGCTGCGCCAACACAAACAGGAAATTCGGCTTTGCAAAGCACCACCCCTTTGCCAATACTGTGATTCTCCAAATCTAACGTTACATATAATCATTACACACTAACAATAAATGTTTTATCGATTTTGACGTCTAGTGCAATGCGTGGTTTTCGAAATTGTTTACCTATAGGTAATTGTTTTATTATCACAAAACGCGTAAATGTTTCCGTATAGTTTTGAGTCAAAGTAATATAGTTTTATTGCGGAATGGCCAATAATCGTGGGTGTATTTACAGTCTAGCAGTAATTACAATCCGGTTACAGTATAAAAGGAGGTGTAACTACGAATCACAAAGCAAACCCGCAGCAGCTACAGACTATTTTGCGTAATTGCTCTGCTTTCTTTGCCACATTTACGACTCGTCATAAGCCTGTTATCGCGTCTATTTTACGAGGCCACTGTTACAATGGCGAGCCGTTGGCCTGGCGTGATATCGTTCCATTGTGTCAGATCGCCGCGGACCTCCCAGAAAGCTGCTCCGCCCCGGAGTGGCATTAAAGCCTGACGAACGACGCAGCCTGCAGCGCAGCCGGGGTAATTAGCCTCCTGCCGTAGCTTCGCGACCCTTTAAACGCGTTTACGATGCCTTGACGTCTCATCTGCGTCGCTTGTTTCAACCAACTGCGCCCGGTCTTAAACCAACACTGGTTAATGACGCTCAGGGTCAACTGCGGTTGAGCCACCTGGACGTCGCGGCAACGTCACTGCGATCTGAGCAATTATTCATGACCCGTCGTCCGTCTAGTGTCCACTCAGAAATTACTTTCTCCATCTTTATTGCATGGTTCAACAACAAACGCGCGATAAACGGCGAACAACAATAATACGGACAGAGGCAGCGCAGAGAAAAGAAAAAAAGTATTGCCAACAGCATGAACAATAAAACAACTCAGACCGTGGTCGTTTCGTGCCTTCACTAATATTCACTGATTCAACGAAACTGATAATTATGCACGGTGATTATCTGCGTCATAACCATCCAAGGGAGGGTATAGTACGTTGTTACAGATTTTAAAGAATAAGTGGGACCTTCAAGGCAACGGTCATCAATAGTAGTTGAATGCGCGTTAAGTAATATATTATATTCTTCGGGGCAAAAGCACAGTGCTGCCAGTGAAAGTCCGAAACCAGTTCGGATAGATATAATTTTCGAGCTCACGTTTGGTCAACAAACCAATAATAACAAGAGACGCCCGTGTTCGGGTTGTGATTGTTTTGCGCCAAAGTACCCCGCAAACGAATGTGGAACCTCACGGAACGTTTCGACGAACTTCCTCAATTCTCTCATAGTCTCTTCCTTCCAACCCGCCACCAATGCTCTTTGGCCCAATGTCCTTCGACCACGTGATCACGCGTCACTCCTTTGTGACGTAATCAGGTGTTTTGTGATTCACGCAAAGCAGAAGGCTTTCTTCCACCACACCACCGACTTTCTCTTCATCTCCAACGCTTTCCATTGCGTTTGCTCGCGCTTAGCAAGACTCTTTTTTCTCCAGGATCGCTTGCATTTGCGTTCTAGGTGCTCGCGATATTCGAACGCGTCCAAGATGGCGGTGTCGAAAACATCTTTGAGATGCTTCTGGGTAAGCGACGAGCACTCGACGTATTTGACCGCGCCGACTTCTTCGGCAAATTGTTGTGCCTCCTCTTCGCTTACTGGGCGTTCACTAAAGAAAAAAACATTTTTGATCAGATACTGATGCAATTCACATATTTCGTAGCGTGTTCTTTGCAAGGACAGCTGTCCGGCATATTTCGACCATGTAAGTAGTTGTTAAACACATCAAAACCAATGCTTGGTAAATTTGTTTGTTTACAGAGTCACAAAGTACAAGTCGTCAGCTGATAATTACCTGTAGCGAGCAAGATCTACAAGCACATCAACACTGGAACGTGCATCAGTCTTGGTTCCGACCAGTACGACTGGAACTTTAGGAAGATGTTTTCTTATCTCGGGCAACCACTTGTCGCGTACATTACCCAGCGACGTGGGCCTAATGACGCTGAAGCAGACGAGGACGACGTCAGTACCCGGGTAGCATAGAGGCCGCATGTTGTCAAACTCGTCCTAAAAAGGCAAAAGAGATCAGGGTTAACGATAAGCGACCAACATCAACATATTTTCGAGTAGTGCGGTTGGCAAAGTGCTTGCTGGTGCACGTTAGCAAGATGCAGGCGGCCTGATCTGCTGAGGTCCTGACGATGAACGCAACCCTCTGACCTTCGCACGTTAACCATCGACCAACATGTCATTAAGTGTTTAAAACAACGCAATCTGTGGTCCTGCGGACCGTCAAACACATGCCGCCGCACGCGCGACTGGATAGTTGAGTGCAGGCTGTTTGTGTCGGGTCGAAATGTATATGTGTGCCTTCGCGGAATGCGAAGTGTTGTGTTGCGAGACAAACGCTTGACCGACCGCGCAGGGCCCCCGAAACGCGTGGTTTTTGTGTTGTTAAAAGGGCGCATTTCCTCTGGCTCCGATTTCGAGCTTCTAAATTGAACGACTGGTTCCAGCATTACTCGAGGTATTTCGGGCACACGGCGTACAAAAACTAGGATACTTGCGGAACCATGCCTGACAGGTTTGTGCACCCTGAGGCTCAGGGCAGGCAGATGCAACACCGTTTAGCAAAGGCTTGTTTATTGGTAATCTACAACGCGATGGCCCATCTTGTCTTTCCCTTCAAGCGATAGCCTTATACGGCGGTGAAGTGTGTGTGTTTGGGCGACGGTCTGGGGACTTTGATGTGGTTCAAGCGCGCCGACACTGACTGTCGTCATAGTCTCTTCGGAATCAATTCAGTTTTTATTCCGCGGCGACTTCCGTCCGTTCGCTTTCATCCCCGCTCACAACAGGTGTTATGGGTCGCGGTTGACGTATTTCCGCCTTTCCTTTAACCTACCCCTCGCTTCTAACTGACATATAACCTCGCATATCCTGAAACGCTGGAGTCTTTTATTCCCGCCACAATTTGCTCGTTTAATAAGCCCCTATTGCAGGCGTAATAACACCCTCCGTCTTTGAACCGTCCACCGGTCAAATCGCGTCTCTCACACAAAAGCGAGAGTTTCGCGAAATCCCACAATGGCGACCGACGCGGGATGCTCGATTATAGGGCGGTACTGAAGAGATCGAGATGCTATCGAGCGCAACAATAGCGGAGAGGGGAACAACACCGTCACACAGGAGGACAATAGGAAACGAGTCAAAGCGAACGGACCCTAGATAAACCAACGATCGCCATTCGGCCGAAATCGATTTAGAACATCACAAACAAAGTCGGGCGCCTTCCTGTGATGAAACCGAAGGCCGCCGTAAAAGAAAACATTGCTTCGTATTTCGGGAAGTGCACACACATATATATATATTAGGACAAAGGCGCAAAGAAACGCCTTACAAAATTTGTCACGTTTTCTCAGCAGCACAGGCTCAAGTCGATCTCGCCTCACACCGTGTTGACGAACTCATATAGTTGACAAATTTAGTTGGATGCCTGTTTGTTGATCTAGTCCCCTGGCTTCGAAGGGTGCTTAAGACGACAAAGGCTCGACACACGGCGGCAATGCATCTTGCCTTCCATTGATCTGACTCGCCCATTGTTTCGCTTGTTTGATTTTCAGATCCAGGCGGGAAGTGTTCAACTACCGTTCTTATTTACCAAGTAAATATATTGTGTAGGCCTTGCGCGTCAAATTTTGCACCAGGTTGGGTCCGACGGTAAGACGCGTTTTAACTGCTTCTGCAAAGGGTGTTTGCGCGAGTGATTAGCCGCCGAAGGGGCGCGGTTAGTTCGTGGAGATCAAACGCTTTTCTCGACCACAGGAACCCTTTGCGCTCATGTCGGCGGAAAACAGTGTTGAAAGGCAAACATAGTTTTTTGGATCCTTGTTGTGCTCCTTTAACCGGTTTTACCGCGTTTACATCTCATCAAGGATCATCAGAACAAACGCAACACTAGCTAAAAAATTCCACACCAAACTCGCCGTCGGCGCAGTTTACAGCCGCGGAAATTCGAACGCTCTTAGCGGGAGGCGCATTTCCCCAATAAGCAGATCGCAGCGGGCGTTTGGGACGCGATTTTCCATTCGCGCAAATCGATCAAGTGCAACAGAACCACAAGATGATCCGTTATTGATTCGACTGTGCGACGAATCCGCGGTGAAGTTTTCAATATCGGCTTATCTTAAAATCCGCAACCCATGGCCGGCCAACGGAGAAGCGCAACGCGTATTAACAGCACGACCCTCAAGTTATTCTCCGCCCTGCTGTTGCCCGAGTTGAAGGTTTGCGTTCAGCTGACAATTCATAACCAGATCTAGCCGCCTTATCAAACCTTATAGAAGGTAGGTTAATCCAGCAGCAAAACTTTGACACCTCGCCGCGACTACTAATCACGTTCAATAGATAGTTCTATGGCCTATGGATGCTTACCTGGCCTGCAGTATCGCAGATCTGAAGTCTGACTGCTGAGTTGTCGACGTTGACGCGAACTGTAACATAATGTTATGTTTAAAAGACTGGTACAACATACAAATGATTGACCGTATTGGGGGCAAAGACCCACCTGAATAGTTGTCGAATGCCGTAGGCACATATTCGGTGGGGTATCCGTTTGTTGTGTAGCTGACAACAAGGCTAGTTTTGCCAACCGCACCGTCGCCCACCAGAACGCATTTTAGCCTCTTCTCTGCTGGCTGCTGCTGGCATTTTTCCTCTGTAGGCACAACGTCGGTAGGAAGGAAATCGTTATGTCCGTATCTCGAAGGAGCATCTGGTGCCATCTTTGAATGCTGTATGTTCTGATATTGATAATCCACGCGCTTACAGGCGCTGTTTCAGATACTTCAATCAATTGCACAAAAACGGTATCTGGCAAAACATAAACAACTGATAAATAACACTCACAATTTCAGTATTACAATAAGTATTGTATCTGAACAGTTGTACTAAACTGTACACACAAACTACTTCTGAATGTTGTACTTTCATTGACACATTTAACAGCCATCCAATTCACACCAGTCCTAGCTCGAAGTCTGCCTTGCTTCGGCGACTGTCAGTGCTTATGAACGAACACAACTGTCGCCTTTTTCTATCGCCAGCCGCGGGCAACAATGCTCTCCGTACTGTGGAAAACAGTTACGCAAGCCCTTTTTTCCACGCGCCGAGAGCTAAGCGCGAATCTTCGCTTCGCGTTTTCGTTCGATTGCTTTGTTTGTTTTTACGCGCGGCCCCACGTCACAATGAGGGACGTGGTTCGAAGTTTTAAAAGAAAATAAACCTCGACCGCTCGACGAAGTTCAAGTCCCAATGCTGAAGCTGACGGTTTGTTGATTTTCGCCCCGTGTGTAAACTTGAAGTTTTGAATCACGCAATTTCCCTGTTTTTGTATTTGGTGAAATGAGTCCTTTTTCGACATTGGATACCGGATGAATTTATTGTTCATTTAATCCTTTGCACAGCAGTGCTTTCAGCAAACACACTGCAAACTTTTTTTGTTGTTTAAATTTCCCAAATTAAAGACTCTTGTGTCTTCTTTTTAAAACGTTGCAGCTGGCCAAGTGGTTGTGCAATGCAATCTTCTTACGGTTGACTCAAAACTCATCGTACTGAAAGTATTTTGCTCACCAAACCGCATTAATAAAAAAAATTGTCAGCATTAAATTAACTAACACATATTGGACTTTGTGCGTGCTCCCTGTAGGCACGATCACCAAAATTTCAAATGCAGTGTCTCCACGGCGACATCCAACGGTGCGATATCCCGCTAAGCGATTATAAACAATCCTCTCAAAACCAACACTTCACACGACCGAGAACTCCAGCAAGACATAAATTAAATGATAGGATTTGTATAGGAATTATCCGAGCGCACGCTGTTTGAGTACATTTCAGTAAACAGATTAGTTCAAAAAAACAAACAACAGCAAAACCGAAATAACCTCCTATAGGTCCTAATATAGATTACCTTATTGCTGTTGTATCAACAAAGTATCGTTTGACCGCCGTGGCGTAATTCCTTTTCGCATGTGTTTTCATAGCTCGATTGCCAGTGTTGTTTCGAGGAAAACCATTGTCGGCCTGGAATTGGCACGGCACGGACTGGTAGCCGTTTTGTTTTCCTTCCCGTTTGCGCCGCTGGCCAGAAAAGGGAAAATAAACAGTCGTCGACATCCCACAATTTCCTGTCGCTGCCTCTTGCCTCGCCATATATGTGAAACACCTTCTATTGGTTGTGTTTTATTTTCCCACTTCTCGCCTCGCTTTGTGGTAAAATAAACACGAGCTTTGAAAAACTCGAGTTGACGTGACCTTCCTATGTCCTTTCCTTTGTTACTAAACAAAAACCCGCTATTTATAAATACACGCATTGTTGTGTGCTTGTACATTAGCCATGCTGAGTTCTTTTCCAGGTAAAGCTTTCATACATTTCATGCAGCCTTGTGCAGTGACGAATTTTCACAGAGCATGTATTTATCAATCAAAGTCACCGAGGGTTTTAGACCACCCGCAACAGATAGAGCTTGCGAATGCAAATGCTTCCGGCCTTCTTAGGTTGTCAGGTGACAATCAATCAGTATAACAAAGGCCATCATACAAAAACGCTTTTTTGGCACAAATTTTTGCAAATGCTGTAAAACTGTATAATTCTTCACATGCACAAAGAGTTATTGATGCTGCTGCATTGCGTCGCCTTCTGTGATGAGTAAAGTCGCCACTGTGGATGTTTTTGCGATGTCGATCATGATTTACGTCTAACCTAAGCGCTATACAACCAAAAACATACCCAGCGAGATATTCCGGAACTGGATCGGCAAATCCGATTAGCGAAGTGTGTTTGACCGACACTCAAAAACTCGGCAACTTGCAGGTATTTGTGCGGATTTGCCCACAGGCATCCGATTTCCACGAACGCGAAACCGGCCATGACCTTGAAAAATAATTCCACGCATAGTTGCAACGCAAACTTCGTATATATTGAAACCCGCATGACATTTAAAAGCCTTATCAGAGATTTTAGTTCTCAGACACTGTATTACAACAAAAGGAGGTCAACTAATGCTTACAACCATACCAGCCACGTGTGATTGGTCAACGCAGTAACGCATTGGCTGCTATAATACATCAAGAAAGGCACTTTTCGAGCGTCTGCCGCTATAGCTCAGTGGTAGAGCACTGGTCTCGTAAACCAGGGGTCGTGAGTTCAAACCTCACTGGTGGCACTCTTTTTTCCCCGCTTTTCAAAACGGATATGGTTTAATCACAGGCTTTTACAGTGTTGATTCATTTTTTGTGTTTATTCATTAACCTTAACACCCTTGAAAGCGTTTTTAAAATAAATAATAAGTGAGGATACATCAACATTTGTAGACTTTTCATAAATTTTAGTGTTTAGGGCCTACATCATATGTGAGCATGTTAGGCGTTCAACTGCAGAAAATCTTTTTTTTTACATTCCCAAGGGCTTTCCAATCTTTTTCGCTCGCGAATCTTTGTTGACATTCATCTAATTTTCAGAGATTTATTTGACAGCAATTTAATGAAACGACTGAAAAACGTCAAAATGTCTCTCGCAGAATCGCACGACCAATTGTATGGGTCGTACAGAGTACACCAATGTAAAACAAAACAGAATGCCCAGCATACGTATCTGCAGGCGTAATTTGTAAAATTGTTGAGCTTTGTATTTTGAGAGATATTTGGTCCTAAGCAATACCCTATAAGCAATAGTATTGCATCTTAAACCGGCGAAGGCAAACTTAATCCATAAGACGATGGATCTCAATGGCAAATCAGGTAACACAACAGATCAGCAATCGTTTGTCCTGCAGCGGTGTGCAGCCAATACCCAATGGCTTTTTGCCACAATAGGCAGACAAGTGGTACTTCACGCGGCCCGGTTGCAAACTGCTCATTACGAAGTAGTGCACAAGCAATCCGTTGGCGCCGTTACGAAGCGCAGTTCGTCGCTAATCGGATTTGGAAGGGACGATCAACTTGGTTCTCATGGCTCTAAAACTCGATGTTATCTCTTGACGGCCGTGCGGCGTTTACCTCGACAGCGATTCCTTCGTGTAAGCTACGATAAAATCGCAAACGGAAAAACACTGCTTGTCGGCTGGAAGTTGATCGATTGTCGAGATATAACATTGTTTAAACTCGCGTTTGCAGCCATGTTTGTGTCTCTAACCTCGACGAGATTTTGACCTTGCTTCCGCAACCTCACAGCGTGGTCATTGTTGAGCCAACTGCGAAAGTGCTGCGTTGGTTTATTTACAGCTTGTGATAGTAAACGAACGGTGACTTGTAACGGTTTAATTGCGGCGGTTACATCACGTTTTGCGTGAAATAATCGATTATAAACGGAAGTTCAACAAACGGATAGTCACCTTTTAAAATGGCAGTTAAGTGATATTATGGACTATTACAACTAAAAGTATGCGATTGAAAATTATTTGACTACTTCGCTATATTACTTTATTAAATAACGCAGTAAGTTTGTTTGTCCTTTAGTTTCAGCAACAACATTAACCATTGCGACAGCTTTACAGTAAAACAAGGTCCTAACGTATGTATTAACTTTAAACTCAAGGTGAAGGTCACTCGTAAAACCCATGTGCGTTTCACGCTACACCAAGCGCAGGTCATTCCGTTTTGAGAAAACAAAACCGCCAAATGCGCAGGACCATATTTGCCTAACGCATCCCTGCAGTGACGCATTTTCCCCTGACCCCAAGCCGCAGGGGGCGCAGAAATCTTTGAACATGCCTTGTTTTGCCAACAGAGGGTAGTTGGCGACCCTCGCTTCAACGGAGCGCTAAAAATGTACACCTGTGCGGCGTGGACGGATTTTGCTTTGGCGTAATGCTGCTCAAAAAAGCGGTGACGCCCGACCACGATACGGTCATTTTATTTTTAATGGACCACACCGTGCGCTACTTAGAGTTCGATTTTGTTTTTTAGTAGATATCATGTTTCAAGCACAACCACTTTCCAGGATCGTGTCCGTTTAGCTGCCATATTTGCAAGCACAACGTGACAACGTATTGTGAGATTATCATCAACGAACTTGAAAGTCTATTGGATTGGCAAAAAAAGCTTTACCAAATTTGCGTTGGACTAACTGAAGAGAAATGGAGGTGATATTTTCACGTAAAATTTTGCTTAAAAACATCAAAGTGAAAATAAAAGCAGGCCCCTTCAATGAGGAAGTTACCTAATACGCTATAATACACGCGATCACTACTTTTCTACATAACGGTTATATTGGGATTCAAACGCGACTAAAGCTTTTACAAGCGTTTTTGGTAAGAGTCGTCCACGCCACTTCAACCCAATGTTGTGTAGTCAACGCGAACTTGAATTTGAACAAAAACCGTAGGCAGCGGAGGTCGTTGAGTTGTTATCACGTGCTGAAGGACTCCATGTTTGGCCAGCTCATGCCCTCCGCTCCCCTTATGTTGATCATGAGCCTTCTTGTCTTAGACAAACTCATACGTAATGCGCAAGTTGCTGAGTCCTATGGTTTTAAACCGCAATACAGACACGTGATGCCTTGGGTGATGGCGCAACACCCCGGTGAAACGGTTTCAACAACCTTCTCAGGTCAACCAGGGGCGGCTAAGCCTGAACATCCGAGCGGTGTTTGACTTTTAAATCACGCTGACTTTGTTCGAATCTGGTTGGCTTTGGCTTGTTTACTCAGACCACGGCGTAAAAAGGGCCTTTAATGATGTTTTGCTGCAAATGTTGTGACGCAATTTGGAGATGTTTACGAAAAAGTAAGATAAGGTTGCGCTTTGGTAATTTCCAAAAAACGTATATTAACTTTCTCCAATAGATTTCTTAAATTATCGTTCCAAGTGCGATTGTTTGTTTGAACTTTACAACGTATATTACGCATATATATGTATATATAAATAGTTTACAACAATTATAAAGACAGATGACTTATGATTATTCATAACCATTTTGTGATTATCCGTTACTGAGTCTCTGCCAACCATAGAGAATATACAGGTGATTCCAAGAAATCAAACTCTCAGTTTACAACGTATATTACGTATATATAATATAGTTTTTATGCTGGTCAACAACAGGTGTGCTGACATTGATGCGTCATTATACTTCCATATATGGCTGCACACGTGATTTGTTACCAGCATCGTATGAAAAGCTTTGCTGGGCGTCCGGGTTTTGTGGCCACGGCCAAACTGAAAAACAGCCAAGCTTTTTGTCGCCCACAAAGTCTTTCACCATGGTAACGCAACGCATCACGTGAGCGTTCGTCCGAAACCGGTTTAAATCCAGACCTCCTCAAAGTGATATACGTCATGTTTGCTTCGAGATAAAAAACGGATCCCATTCAACGAGATATGGAGAGGGGCGCGATAAGCGATTGCCAAACAACGTAACAAGCTCTTGCGTTTGATTCCTGATGCTTCTTGTCAAGCGTCCTTGCGCATAACATCGCTTTGATGTTTCAAATACTTTGTCGACTGTGGCATTCAAATTCAAGTTTACCCAACAATTACTGGACCGCGTTTAAGTGGCGTCAACAACACGCTCGATCACTTTTCGATAGGCGGGTGTTTGATTATTCGAAAGCTCGCGGCCGATACTCGTTCGCCAGGACACGGGGGTTGCGTCAGAGCGGGCGTTTGTGACGAAACAATTGCCCCGGCGGTACTGTTTGCAGGGGTGTCGGGATTGTGCAGCGTCAATATTTACCTCGGAGAGCTCGGGTTAGTGAGATCGTTGTTTGTTCGGTGATTTTACGACTTACGGGAAATGTACTTGTTATGTGCTCTTATACATTGTTTATCAGACCTCGTAAATCTGGAGCTTGTTGGCGCTGAAATTATCACAATATCAAACCTCTGCCATTCTTTATAATTTAAAACAATTGAACGTGGTTTGTGTTACTTCATCTGCTCTCGTTATATCACTCAAAATTCAGATTTGTTTATGAATAGGAAAATCATACCATTAGGTTTGTGTAGGTAACGCAAAACATCTAGAAATATTTAAAAAGCAAAAAAACAGCGAATCATTCCCGATTTGTCAATTTCAACGAAAAAAACTAATACATATGTCTGACTCCGTAGCAACATTTGTAGCAAAAGACGCAAGGTGGCGCCAATGTTCCTTGATAAATATTGCCCCCGCGGACGGGACAGAGCATCGGTTGGTTCCGAATGTCTTTTCCCGGGGAGACAAGCTTCGTGTTGATGATATCACACGAAACTCCACTCAAGGCGTGTTGTTATCGGCGAGACTAAGAATAACCATTGGAAACCCCATCGCCATTATTCAAATGAAAACACTCAGAAATCAAATAGACGTGCGACGTGCTGTTATAGCCGTTGAGTCGACCTCGGTGGTGTAATCTTTAAACAAACCTAAACTCTTTACGAACTTTCGCACTCCTTCATCATTAATCTAGACTCGGTGACGGTCTGTACGGATTCATTTGCCAACGTTATGTCGAATTGACGTCGAAAACAACGTTTGTTTGTATTGCCTTGGGAGGAAAAATAATCTCCGACATTTTATGTTTTTTTACTTATAACCGTTTGTTGAATGACTAACACACAACGTGCGTTTAAACCAAGGCTTTTCGAAGCTGTTTTTTTTTGTATCACTGAATATTGACATCGCTAAACCAACAGTTTACATAAGATAAGAAAACTTCCCATGCCCTTAAGAAGATGTTATCATTCCCAACAAGGCGGCTTAAATGACTAATATGATATATTAATATAACAGGTTTTATCTCGTGTATTATATTTAGTGCCGAATGAGTAACGTATTAGCGACACAGCATGGCCGCTGTTTTCAATATACATATGTAGTGACTCGTTTGTCATTTGCAACCTTTCAACGAAGGAAAATACGTGTAACAAAATCGAAGCAAACCGCTGGGGGTTAATCCTGACGACATTACGAACGTCCGCATACGCATGCGCTGCTGCGATGACCAAGTTTGTCGCAAAATAACTTCTCCTATTTACCAACGCGTCACTTAGTCCTAAGGTTGCGGCTTTGCTAAGGAAGCAAAGCAGGCTTGTTGCGTCAGAGGAAAACCTGTTCGACAAGAAATGTCATTTGCTTGATATTTTCCAGCAGGTTCTTGACCAATGAGTGTAGTTTTGTTTCAGCCAACCGTACTTGTGCATTTGTTTAATTTAGTTAAAGTTGCACAGATCATGCTTGTTTTTATATGATGCTTTTAAAGAGTTGTCCGTATAATATGCACAGTATACTTTTGTGAGAAGTGAGCTTTTCCGATTATTGAATATATCCTTTGTCACCGTTCTCAGTCACAGTTATTGTGGTCAATCAGCTTATTCCACGTTACCGTTAAAGCTGAAGCACTTGTTCACAACATGTTGTTCTTTATTGTGCGTCAACTGACAAATACCTGTTTGTGGCCCCAGCGAAACTTTCCCTAAACTGTCGCAAGTTTCACGACTCCCTTTACACGTAAACAACAAGTTTATTTAACGGTAAGGCGTCACGTCGGTTTGCCTCCGCCCCGACCGGATCGCCTGGGGACCTTTTTGGCAAATTCCCCCGTAAATACACACACTTTACTCTGCCGGTAAATAGAACGATGATTCACCAGGCTTCGGGACTAATTGGGCCAAAACGCATTCGAACACCTCTCATTCAAACAAAAACACCTTCCGTCCATCGGCCTGATGCTTCTTCTAGTGATCTGGATTAACGTCATCAGTTTTATCTGCGTCTCCAGGGGGGCACGCGGGTCCACAACAGTACTCAGGGGATATTTATCGGGAGGCGGAACCTGTTGACCCCCTTTGGACGCTATGGGAAATGGGGTAAAACGTTTGAAGGGAGTTGTTTCAATCGAGCGATCTTTAATAAAACTTATTTCCTCCTTGGCATCAAGAGCACTTAAGAGACCTTTTTTGTCTGAAATTTTTCTGCTATAATTTGAGAAATATTTGAAACGTTTTAAACCCATCATGTTGTTTGGTAAATTATGGGATTTTACAAGTAAACGAATGAAACATGGACTCATTATGATGTGCCAGCATGTAAACATTTGTTATCAATCGTTTTTATCTTCTTTCCATAACAAAATTTTGCATTGAGATGTAGTTCTTGCTGCCAATGCTGTTGCTCAAATATCTCACCTCACCTGCAAATATCTCAATTAAACTTTTGCAGGTTAAATTTTTTTGTCAATCTTTGTCAAAATAATTTGCCGTTAAACATGCCTAGTTGCTTCTTGTGACGATCATGAAAACTAAAAACGTCGCTTAAAAGATTTGTACCCGGCCTCAATTTTGGGCTGGCTGTACTAATTTCTGGGGCTACACAAGTCATAAAACATAAACTACTTTATTTGCAGTGACGGGAAATCTTAGTTATTGTTGTTGAAAAGGCAAAAAATAGCAGGAAATGTTTGTACAGAGGGCAATCACTTGTAAACAAAAGCGCGTCGCGCGCGCCCGTCACAAGATCCCCTGCTGACGTCACTGCCTTTGCCTCATAATCAGATTAGCGAACGATTGTCACGTGTTACTTGAAAGCGTTCGCATAGCAAAAATTGACTTTCGTGGCTGCAAAACAAAACGGTTACCGACGTCACTACGGTTAGCCGAGTTGTTTGCACATACGCTTGGCAGTTACCTTGTTAAATAAAGTGCATAAAAAGGGCACGTGTATCTCCTCCACGTAGCTACAGAACATATAAGTTTTGCCATGGGGTGTAATGTCACTGTATGGTATTGACGTACCTTAAGTCAATCTCTTCTGACGCAACTCGCTTGTGGTGTTGTGCATATAAACTTGTGCAAAGAAAACCACACATTTTGAATATCAAATGGTGATAAACATATCTTACAGTTTACACTCATTCAAAATTCTTTATTGTATCATGTTACGAAATGGTGGCTGCTTCTTTGTGACATGAACTCGCCTCCGTTAGATGACCCCCTTGGACCTCTCTTCAGAGACGAACCCACGACGAGCGATACGCCATTTTCTGATCGAGATGGCAACGATAAATAATTTTAACATCGACAATATCAGCTGTTGCACTTCTCCCATCGATGATAATTCTGGATTCCTAAAGGATTTCATTATATATAATATGTAAAGTCTGACAAACCAGGTCAAAATGCAAGCAACAAGCATTAACAAGCTGCAAAAGACAAACTTCGGACATTAGGGCACCGCAGAAACTAGAACGTATGTTTTTTGTGCAGCATCGATAATTCGACAAGAGTAGATTTCGACTTCACTTCAAGAGTGATTGGATGATTCCGGTTGTCACGTGACTACAAACAAGGATTACACAAGGTGCTGTAAATTCGATCTACATTATCTGCACTTGATGCAAATGAACGTAAAACAGATCAGGAGGCTTAACTTAGCATCCGTGTGGGAGTAAAACTAATGGCATAGACGTGCAACCTGCGTCAGAGACCACTCTTGACGTCATATACTTTCTCCTTATGCTTTCCAAAACTTGCAGAAAAAAATTGTGATACAAAGACAGAGGTGTTCTACAGACAATTTAAAACGTACGGAAAAAAATTTTGAACCCACATTTACGATATTCACCCACTCTCAGTCTTGGTGTTATCAGCACTGTTCGACTGCAGTACTCTCTAAAACCTGCAAAGCCACCATCCCGCTTTGTTTTTACAGTACAGCCTCCAGACGATAAATCAACACGGATTTGGGACCACCACGGCAGACCAAGATGCAAGAGAATTCGGTCGTTTACTGTTGATGCAACAAACTGAGCTTTTAACACATTTCGTTCATGATTTTACCGAAAAGTTTTGACGTTTTGCCACCCAAGTGCGTGGAGAGATTGTTAACTCCTTGACATCCATGTTAAGTCTATCAGAATATGTGCAGCAACTATTGCACAATGAAAAACGTCAACCAATCTAAGCGAAAAGTCGTTGAAAAAGGTTTTTAACAAAATTTAAGTTTATTATCTTGTTAATATTTCGTGAAATCAATTGAACCAGTGGTGACCGGTAAGCTGCAGACCATTGACCGATCAGGTATATTATGCAGTTGGTGAGTGAGGGATTTCTTGTGGGCAAACTAATCAGTTGACACCCTTAATGTTTCATAAAATGTGCGCTGTTGTGAATGCAAAAAAATGCCAAGGTGAATTTTAAAATGTCACCCAAAAGCGAAAACAAAAACTCATGTAGAAAAACTGTCCTCGCACACAAGCTAATCGAATCACAAGCGGGTGGATAAAAGCCGTGTTTGTGCGAACAACGAACTTTTATTAACGAGCGGATGACCAGAAATTTTGCGATGCAAGCTAGCCTGGCCAACTGCAAGAGTTGAGCCAACACCATCCTTTGTAAAAACGCAAACCAAATAGCGAAAGTCGTACAGTTTACCGCAATTCCGGCGACATCAAAGCCTGGCAAAATTTACGACGTGACCTTTAGGCGGCGCATCGTAAACGCTCGCTTGGCGATCGAAGGATTCATTTCGGTGTTTGTTGAACTGCGATTTTATCGTCGGAAAGGTTTACCTTATCCGCCGTAAACTGGCATCGGATGGCAACAATCCAAACATTCGGTCGAGCGCTCCGTACTGCAATCGATTGGCTAATGCTATACCAGTAACCGCATAATTTTTCAAGATTTTGGAGATGGGTTCGGTAATGAAAAACGATAATGATTTTTTCTCTATTTAGTGTGTATTGAACAGAACTTTCTGTTATGTTAACATCGCCCGGGTTATAATTGACATAATATTTGTCTGTTTCAGACCTTTGCTGTAATAGCTTTTCCAATGTATATACGGTTAAGACGCGTTCGGACGTAGACATTCTTGTATCTGCAACTTTTGCATTTTTAACCTCACATGACGACTTTTACAGTGGTTCGTCGGCCTGAAACTGTTGTTTCATCAATGAAACTGATGTCCAAAGCGCCGACATTAATGTTTCGCTTTCACTTTGCACAAATTATTCCAAGTCAAGCGCAAGATCGCAGGTATTTCTGTTTTTCCTGGCAACCTTTAAACAGTAAAAATGTCTATATATAAATCCGCAAAATCGGAGCAAATATTGTTTCGGTAATAATCAAATCAATAAACCTGTCAAATGACTATGCGCTACACGCGTTAAACAAAGAACGCTTTTTGTCATATTGATTCACTCCACCCTGCAAATTTTCCGGTCTCAGATGTCGTCGTTCGTCCAAATCAAACAGTATCTTTAATTAGACTCAGTTCATCCGTTTGCTTTCCATAAATGGCGTCAAATTGCAATCGCCCCACACAAGGAAAAAGATGTGTGTGTTTCTAAATCGTGGTGCAACATGTTGACTTACCAATGCAGCCGGTGGACTTAAATTATTGGACAAGTCACTAAACAAATGGACCAACGCCAGACAAGCGTAAATTTTACACCGAAGCCGTTTTCTGGGAAAGTGTGCCTTCCGTGAGTACATAGTGCTCTGTTTGCATTGACGTATTTTGTGGAGTCACATGCTTCCATTGCCCAACGCTTTGTCACGACTGGCGAATTTGTTCGCGACATTACCACGGGTGTGAACAAAACACCTCTTATCCTAATATAATTGTGGCTCCTTGTTGGACACTGATTCCCATGAAAAATATGGATAAATTTAAGCACAGCAAACATTTTCGTTGGTGGAAAACTTGGTAAATGTTGTTCTTTGCTTCGATTGGTAGTAGTTTTTTTTTATCTTTACCAAAGCATTCTCACAGTGCAGTAATATTTCTGTTAAAACTTCATTGTTATAAACAATTTTCTCGGCTCGGGATCTTTCCCGGAGGGAATCTGAAAATGGTTTACGGTGTAAACGCATTGCGAAACCACAAAAGTGAAGGTCACCTTTTCCCACGAATTGTCGTAATTTCCCCGCCGCAAAATCCTTCGAGAAACTTCCCCCGGCGATAAATTACCTCCGTCGCTTTTACCACGGGTATATGCCCAGATAACGCGCGTTGAACACTCGCTGTATCAAATCAAGCCAACTTGCGCCACTTTCAAGAATCGAGATGACGTCAAACGCGTCATATCAGGTGCGAGACATCGTGAGTTTCACACGAATTCTGCTTTATTAAACAAGGTGGTGTTTGCACGGCGACACGAATATGGACATAATCTGGGATTATTGCGTCTGTCGTAATTGCGTTTCGCACCGGGCGACGTTGCCAAGCAACCGGAGTTTGACATCAGGAAGATTCGAAAAAATACGACCGCTTTTGTTAACATTTGACGCCGTGTGCGACTCTGGCTTATTGGATCGCCAATAAATGTTGAGAAACGAAACACAACGCCACGAGTGTGCGACCACACGCCCTGATAACACTTTCTGTTCGCCCGCAGTCATTCACAAACTTTTAAATTCATTCAATTTTCACGATCACCTTTTGCAATTTTTTCTTTTCACTGAATGATGTTCGTCGCTTTGCTCATATCCTGTTACGTTGAGTTCTTGTCTGTCAACGACAGTAAGTTCGTGCGGCGTTTGTTTGAATTAAAGTTTAAATTTAGCACTCGGAAACTTCCCTGTAGTTGCACCGTGTCACGTATTGCATTTTTCATGCAGCTTTTCATAAATATGCAATGCAAACGTTTTGCTTGTAAACAATAGTATTGTTTTTTTAGTGATTTTGCTTGTTGTCAACGTATTTATGGCCAACAATGTTCGTAATTTAACGGTTGCCACCCCCGTATGTTGCGCAACTTTTAAACGACGCGCTGAGTTATCGTAAATACAGCTTAACGATCAGTGCATATACGGTTATGACTTGCAAGATCAGCACGTGAAGGTCACATAAGCACCTAACGCCCCCCTTGCAGTTAATATTTTAATGGGTGTTTGCCAAAGCACAACAAAACGCTTGATTTAGCTCAGGGTCAAGTGTTTACCGGCGTGGGAAGAAAAAACAAGAAGCTTATGTCGCCAATGAGTTACTAATAATATTCCACCAAACCCCTTGTTTGGCAAACTGACGGGGTGGGTTATAAAGCAGCGTGATATATTATTAACCGGGCCACACGGGAACTGAGCCCGCTGCTTTGTTGCTACACAAGGACTCCCGACCTTCCATTGAAGTGGCGTGCTTGCTACCGGCCAAAACCGGTTCGAACCGGTTTCTCTCCTGTGGAGTTTTTAAGTTGAAGGGCATTCTATAAAGCTAAACGCTATTAAACGCAGTAGTTGGTCTCGCATTTCTCTTTTCTTGGAAAGTGATGAATTGTTGGGTGTTTAAATTTTCTATAAATGTTTTGCGAAAGTTTTGATAGTGCCACCTCAAAACCCTGCTCCTCCCTTTTAGATACTTTGGTTATGACCAAGTGTTTATTTTGCTGTGAGAAATAAACGCACCAGTAATCAGGTTCGGGTTACTCTAGTAGTTTTTAATCTACTTACACTTTCCGGCCGAAAACATTCAAAAGAACTTCACAGCCCTAAGAAAATGTGTAGAACAGGTAAAAAAGCGAATATTTATTAAGGAAAAAAGATGCACTTCAAGTCAGAAGAATTTCCTTTTATGTGAAACTTGCTGCTGTCTTCTTGATGCATACCAAATGGAACGCGGGCCAAACAAAGTTTCAGAAAATTTGTAAAATGTTGACAAAACCAAATGTTGGGGACCGGCGGTTGAGAACGAAAGTGAAACATGTGGGATACACAGCACGAAAAAATCCTTATCAACACAAATATTTGCAAAATGTAAACACATTAAGTATTTTCTGTTTCGTTTTTGCACTTTTAACAGCACACAAAACAATTTTTCGTGTTATTCCCAAGCATCGATTGAAAGACGTCCCACATTTCGCTTTTTGAAAGACTCAGCTGTGAAAGCAAAGGTACTGACGACCGTTTAGCCAAAGTATCGTTTACACCAGCGCGATTTCCGACGGAACGGGGGTGTTTGATTCGGGCCAGGTAATCCATTAGCTTACCGGCTTGTCACACAAGATCCCAAAGAAAGTGGCCAATTTCCCACGCTTGTACGTCAATACACGAGAAAGGGTGAACCCTGTCATGAGGCGCAACACCTGATATCGCGCAACATCGCTTTGATTGTATCGTCGCGTCGTCGACCGGCTGTTACGTTGCTTGTCTGAGTCTGTACAATAGGTGAGTGGCTACTGCCTATCTGTGGGAACGGAAACGTACCTACTGTAGCATATTGGGATGACGCCGGTGCCATTGTATCAGTATTGGCGCACGTGGGGTTTAAAAGACATATACGGGGTTATGTAACCTGCCTTGCGACGGGCCCAAACGTGTATGCAAAACACTCTGTTATGTACCACCTTACCGTGTTAGCTATTAAACCTTGCCATGTCGTAAGCTTGCAGTATAAAATTTAACTTAACCTGAGCAAGATAGGTTGGCACTCGTTTTGCAACCATTTTTTTTGCACCTTGCATTGCATTCAGTGTTGGTGAATTTCGAAAAAACGTGCAATAAAAGACGGTGTTTCGGGCCAAGCAACGAGCTGAGTAAACTTAAGGAACCGAGTTGTCGGTTAACGCCGTCTACCAAAGTAAACACAGAACACCTGACCCGTCTCAATCCCATCACACCTACATCTTGAACGCCCACAAACACAAAAACAACACCTAACTTCGGCCTGTCACGACAATAGGAGGGAATCAAAGCGGAGATTGTCAAGTGGATTATATAGGGCATGGTGGACGCACAGGGTGTGTTACCACTTCCGCGCTGCCAAATCCAAATCAATATGACCACCGTCGGTCTTGCCCAGGCTCGCCTGTTGTTTACAACAGGGCGAAAGACTCCGGACGTTATAATGGCCTCACGAGTTCGCACGGGCATTTCGTTTTGCTGTTTCCATTTATAGAAACGATCAAAGTTTCAAGTGACATTGGTGTAGACTGCGCTTGTTGCCGAAGAAAAGAGTCTGTTATACTCTTGCACTTGTTTACAAGGCCATTAATAACAAAGACGTCCTTCCAGGGCGGTAGTTTATAAAAGGTCATCTAAGACAAGATAGACCTCACGAAAGGTCAAAACACAAAAGTGACGCCCCTCCCCCCGACTTTCGCGAAGCTAAACACAACCCGGCTGAATAATGGTAATGTTCTTTCGTAAATCTATGTTGTTATCAATGTTGTCCAATTACACATATTTGACCATTTACGAAAGAAACTGGGATTTCCAAATGTGGCTGTTCGGGAAAATCAGAATTGGGATTTTATATAAACCGTAATCCGCGCTCACTGTTAACCGTGTATACTACCCTCCTATCAGTTCATTTAAACAAACCCGACATGAGCATCATGTGTGCGCTCGTGTAACACCAATGGGACCAGGCGTTCACCTTTATCGATTGATCACGTGTGTTGTTGTCCAATAGCCCAATTTATTGAATGTTGAGCTCGTAGGTGTTTCGAAATAAGTCTGTAATTTTCCGGACAGGAGAAAGTCCCCGTAAGAGGTAATATTTAACATAATGAAAGCGACAAGCTTTGTTGCCGTGAATAGACACCACACCTTGTTGATCATTTTGTTCAGGGTTGATCGATTTTCTGTACCGGCTCACACCGGCAAGACGCGTCATAAAGGCGTGATATGATCGGATTCTGACGATCTCAAGGTTAAAGTCCACACTTTCCAAAAACGCGCTGTTTTTTCGCCCTATATCATTGCTCATTATTGATCTTGGTCAATTATGGGTGGTTTGTGGACGGCAAAAAGTCCTCTTCGATCGAGCGGTGAAGTAATAACCAGAACTAATGATGATTTTCGGAAATTAAAACAACAAATTAAAGCCCAACAGTGAAAGGTTTGGAATCCCTTTTGTTTGACTTTTGTTTCATAACAAATCTCGACCTGGCGTTCGTTGGTAGTTAAACAGGCCGAGGTACCAACTACGTACTCCAACTTTCGAAGGAAGCGAGGCGTGCGCTTCCCGGAGTCGCCATGGTATAAACGGCTAGATGTTGATGCTCGAGACCATGCGACGAGCCCGCTTATGCTAATGTCATCTTTTCAACGTCGACAAGCGCTGCGCCCTCTGAAGCAAACTCGCTCGGCCGCTATTCAAATATACATCCTTTCTGGCCTTAACTTGCCGTGAAGCGGACCTTTTGTGCAGCCCAGCTAGTTGCTACAATGGTTCATTGTCGCAGCATGGGCACCGGTCAGAATTTGGGCACCACTTGAAACTGCTTCAAGCACCTCGAAATTATAGGTGGTAATAAATGACTTTTCCGACACCCTCCATATGATGGTGGGGGCACGAAAAGCTCGAGGACTTACATGTTCTAATTGAATTTCAACAAACGATGCATTGTGCAGCTTAGAGAGTGTTGGTGGTGACAGAGTCCAAACTAAAACACATGTTTTATATTTGGCGAGTATTTCCCAACTTCTCATTACATTTTGTTGCAATTGCGAAAGTATCGCAGTCAAAACCCCAAATTCAAATCATTTGCTGTTGCCGGGAAGCAGGGACCATCTAGCTAGTCTCACGTTTCGAGTCAATAAAATGACTCGTAATCTTTCTAATCTTGCGCTGCAAGGGGCGTCTGCGCTTTCGCGCGTCAAATTGCTGGTAACAACAACAACAATAGAAGTGCACAGTTTGGACTTATTGCTCCATCGTTGTGGAGAAAAGACTTGGGTTGTGATTCACGCTTTTCGAGCTACTGATCGCAATACGATTATGGTCGATTTTGCGCACGGCGTGTGGAAGCACGCTTACAGTTACCACCATCGCTCCTTTGCCTGTGTGGATTTCCCTATCACTTTCACGTGTTATTAGTGTGATGGTGGGGAGTGGGTAGTACAGTTCACTTTACTGTTAAAATAGATAACAACAGTTTTGTGGTTTTTATACACAGTTCCTTAGTCTATTCCGTTAATTAGGTTTAAATCGATCGTGGACGATGCTGGAAAATCACAGCAATTTATTATAATGCAGGCGAACATCGGCGAGAAATGAAACCTTTTTGGCATTTTAGTGTTTGCCCAATGGTTTTATGTTACGTACAGTCATTGGCCCTTCATTCACCTTTCCTCTGAGCATTCATTAACCAGCACTGCGGTCTGTCTTGCACACAGCTTAACGGTATAACAACCGGTTACACTCAGCGAAAGAAACCCAACAAAAATCGTGGTCGGTCGTCGTTTATTCGTTTATACGCAATCGAGATACTGTCGTCAACGATACGCTAACAGCATACGTTATCGTGCATAAGAAGGGACATGGCTTCGCGCTGCTTATCTTCAGGGCACGAAAAATAGGAAACACATTGCGCTGTAGGGTAAGTACGCCGTCGTTACAGATATTTATATATATATATTTTTTTATATATACGGGATATTAACAGCATGTAAGTGTACAGTTCACGTCATGTACAGTAAAAGGAGTCATCGACTTTCGTCGCAAGAATAAATAGAAGAGATAAGCGCCTGATACTCAACGTGGTACAGCAAAACGAAAGGAGATGTACATACTGGGTATAGGGAGGTGGTTATAACCGACATGGAGCAGTTAGCACAGTGTTGTTGTCACTTTATAGCAACAGCCTCTGCGCTCATATCGATTTAAACCCCGGTCGACGGCACTTTTGATCGCAGACGGACGTCATAAACGTATGAATTGTCGCCCCCTGTTACCCACGTTCGAGGAACACTCGACATAAATCTCTTGGGGAAGTGGTTCGACGAATAGTTTCATGCTGACGCGCAACGAGTCGCAATGCTGAATGAGAAACTTGATTTTTTTACAAGGTAACTCACAAACAGTGATGTCAAATGCTGATTTTAGATTTAGCGCCAAAAGTCCAGACCATTGGCTGTACGGCGGTAAATATAACTTGTCATTCCACAATCGTAATGATTTTGCAAATGACTTATAGTTGGGTTGCTGCGATTAATGGGGTGATCATTGCAAAATGTTTGGCTATTTCTGGCTATGCCGAACTTTCCAAGCTGGAACAAGTTCAAACTCCTCCCAGTTGCCTCCTGACAACTGGCTCTTGCTCTTGGCGTGTTTTCTCCCATTTCGGTGGTTCGAATGTTCGCACTTCGGCTACAGTCTTAGGACATGCAGAAATACTTCCTCCACCACACGACCGACTTTCTCCTCACGCTCTTTGCCTTCCTCTGCGCTACCTCCCGCTTCTCGCTCTTCGTGGACTCGTTCCTCTTGATGCTTAACCGAGACCACTTGCGACCCTTCTTCTCCTGCCTGGCGATGTACTCCATCCCTTCCAAGATGGCGGTATCGAAGACCTCCTTTAAGTTCTTCTGCGTAAGCGCCGAACACTCGACGTATCCGATGGCGCCGCATTGCTTGGCAAACTTCTCAGCCTCCTCCTCCCCGACCGGTCTCTCACTGGAAAAAAACCCAACGTTGTACCTATTTGATCTTTATTTCGACGATACTGCGGTAAGGATTAGTGAGAAACGTGACGCCATTTGTGCAGTGATTTTACCAGAATAAAAAACAGATTTTGACTAAATTCCAGCATCAGGAATGATTTCAGCCTATGCACCAACCTAATAACTAACATTCACTAAAATTAATACAAAACACAAACAAACAAACATAGTAATAACAAATAACAGTAGCACTTGCGAGGGGATGTGGGATTGCTGCCAATAATAAACTAATAAAAGTTATTACTTACTTGAACCGAGCAAGGTCTACAATGACGTCCAAATTTGTCCTGAGGTCGGTTTGTGTGCCTACTAGAAGGAAGGGTACTTTGGGCATAAACCTCTTGATCTCAGGCAGCCATTTGTCCCTGATGTTGCATAAGCTGGTGGGTCTTACTACACTGAAGCACACTAAGAATACGTCTGTCCCGGGGTAGCAGAGTGGGCGCATACTGTCGAATTCATCCTAGAAAAGAAAATGCAAAAATTTTTGAATAGTGAAAATGTATCGTTTAGTTAAATTTAAAGCATGGGAGTGCATAACGATCAATCGCTTTCGATTCTAAATCAGTGATTGAAAACTAAGTAATGAAAACAAACAGACAAGCAAATACCATTCAAGAATAAAAAATACAATGGATTGGACCAAATCGTGATAAAATAACCCAACTACAATGAAAAGTGTGATATTTGCCCTTATTTGACAAACTGCTTGCAAGCAGCCAAATGCATCAAAAGGGGTACACGAGTCTGGCGCCAAAAAGTCGGACGTTCTTGGATGAAAGATAAACGAAGCCACAAGCGTCATCCAGGCCGTTGTTTTGAGTTTACACAAGCACAGTGCAGTTAATCTGCTATGCCTGCCACCCAATGACGGTGGCTCTATTCTCCGCAATCGCGCTTGTTTGCGTTACAGGCGAAAGGCAAGCACTTGACGCCGCACGGGGCACTCGACTAATCGCATGACACTAACACGGAAGCGGGCTACCGACCTAGTGGTATACTCTCTTAGCCCATTAAGAAGGTTAGGAGAGAACGAAACGTAACCACATTGACATATTCAGTAAAAGAAGTGAGACTTGAAGTCAAACTGTGGTTTTTGTGTATGTTCGGCGAATTTCACGGTACTTTTCGCCTAAAATCGAATTTAATTTCTTACCCACCTTGCCCGCGAACATTAAGTTCATGTATGTTTAAAAATTAGCCTTACGCTTATCCAAGATGAAGAAATGATTTGATGAAAGCAATACAATATTACAACACAATATGACAAGTACATGTGTACTGGCCAGAAATGACACCAACTAGGAAAGCTTACATGTCAATATCATTCGGTCGCAGTGCTCAAGTCGTGAAGTAGAAGTCAAGACAAAACATTTTCGTGTTAAAAGGAGTTTATATTAGTCCGGATTGCGCAGCCTTGTTGTCGTTGCACTTGGTCGGTCAAGCGATGACAAGTTGAGTCAACATCACTCGCTCCCTAGGCGTCTTAACCGAATTCCAGGTGTCGGAAAATTTCCAGCACCTGTCATAGACCACGTGATGGTGGGATTTCGTCATTGGGGGAGGTAGGTCCCTCAGGCGTTGACCTACCGGCGCCAAGCGAGCAGTTGCCGTCGCTGAGGTGGCCTTCGTACTATTGAGTCCAGCGTGGCGTGGCCTAATATGTCTACGACAGGGGGAGGGAGATGTCTTTGATGCGAGCTGGGCCAGAAATAGCCGTTTAACAATGGGGGAGGTTTACGTGTGCAAACAGCGCATCTGACGTCCACCGGAGGTGACACACACGCGCAAGCCCAGCATGACCGTGGCGCTCCGAAACGGACGTAAAACGTTTCTAATAGATGGGAGAAAGGCCCGCCCTACCTGTGATGATTGATAGTTGCCTTCATTCATAATTTTTCGTCTTTTACGGAAGACTGGCGACCGCCCAGCACGGGTAAGTTTATTTTTGCCGGTAGAACGCAAATGTGATTTGATTCTATGCCTCGGGGCCATCATACGATTTAGGTTCCGGCTTTCGGGCGCTTGATGTGTTAAAGTGCAAACCCAAAATATGCGATATCCGATAACGCCCATTCGAATTCCGCGCAGTACTGATGTCGAATCACTTAATGGCAACCAACAGCTCACTTTCTGGCATGCTTGATGTATTAAATACTGGTGCTTATTATCGTTCTTGGCAAATTTGGATGAGGTGCACGATTGCTTGTTTAAACACTACCTCGATCCAATCCCGTGACAGCAGAATATTGATTGAAAACATATGCCACCGAACCAATACCAGGGCAGTAGTTACACACACATAATTTTCTTTGTTTAAAAACCAAGACAAGATAAACAAAATCGACAGTTTATGGCAAAATGGAACAGATCGCCGTAAATCCTAGGTAATAAGGTTTTACTGACCAAATATAAGGCGTGTTTTCCTCAGGGTTAAGCAAAAAGTCCAAAGGTAACAAGAAGCGTTTTCGCTGTTGAGTGAACAGCGTGTCGAACACGAACAAAACTATGTAACAAAATGCTCTAGCGGATCGAGAACGCAGTTGATGACGTCGATCCTTATGTTCTTTCCGCTAAAGCGCAGTTCCTGTCGCCGCAACAAACAAGTTTGACAACCCAACTCAAGTGGGAATAAGGATTCGCCGTCTGGTTAACACATTAACAGGTCTGGTGTTTTCAGCAACGCCCCAAGGTCATTGTGCGCCCAACAACGGGCTAACGACACAACATGACGTCATCACCACTTAACGACAAGTGTCGTCGGGCACAGCCTCGCGCGCGCGCACTTCTATATTTGTGCATGAAACGATGAGCGGAGTGCGGTAATTAAGTACTTTGGCGAGGCATTAATGGAGAGAACAGCGACACGCAAAACGGTTTGGATAAAAGTGCTAAACTTGCCGGTGAAATACTTAAGATGATGCACCGCCCGCACTGGACGACACGTGTACAGTAACATTGGAACAGTGTTAAAACAAAATCCCAGTAACTGACTTGGAAACACGCCTTGGCGAAATTAATTATAAGGTAAATTAACCACGATAAACAGTAAATGAGGTTTGTACTTTTTTTGTACATTGACGGAGAGTGGCTTTTGAGACTTCGAGTTCCGTAGTTCATTGCAAAGGGATGTGGGAATAGGGTGACATCATTCATAGCAGTTCCAAGTTTTTAAAGTCCTTCAACGGCATAACCTTCGTTGAACTAATCTGATTGGCTCGGTTGGGCGGCTGCACACTAAGCGAGGCCAAAATATCACCAAAGATGGATGAAGTCTGGCGGTGGACAAACTAAAGGCCGTTTGATGGTCCCTTTTGGGACCTACTACACAAACAAGGCCTACCAGGGAAGCAAAACCGACCCTGAGGAGTAGGTAGGTCCCCCGAGTGCTCTTTAGAAGGTAGACAAGGAACAGCTTATGCGTGTGTTTACCGGCAAAGGGCGCTCCCTCCGAGCGTCAAAACACAGTGAAAAGGCTGCCTAACGCACACTTCAAAGTCAGCTAATGCTCGAAATCCCAGCTGGCCCAGGGCGTTTAACTAGCCGCCCTCCCTAGAACAACTCCCTGCGCCACTTCCAAGTGCGGCGAGCATTCTGTGCCGACAAAAGCTCGCGCGTTTTGGTAGTCGACTGGAGATCTACATAGAACAGGGGCTTTTAACAACCAGTCATGCGAAATGCGGATGCCTTTACCACGCGCACAAGCCACTTTAATTTTCCCCACCCAGCACGTTTTTTGGAGCAAATAGTTTTCCTGCCAATAGACAACGGGTGAATTCAGCCGCCCGCGACGTGTAACAAAAACATGAATTCCTTCCAATAACCGCCCGTAGCGTACGTGTGTGATAGGATCTGGCCTCCGCAAATTTTGTAGTTACTTGGTTATTGTACGAACGTTATTCTAACATCATTGACAGATCATAGTACCAAACGAAAAGTAAAGCTAAACCCAGTTCTTCAATCACCTCATAACGACAGAACAAGTAGTTTTTGCATCGGTATTGTGTAAAACCAATCAAGCTAAAATCGAGTTTTGCGTGATGCAGCAAAAAAAGAAACGTATATTTAGCCCAAGTTTGTTGCAGATATTTCACAATTATTCTTGCTTCAATTGTTAAACGTAAATAAAATATATGTACCTGGCCGGCAGTGTCACAGATCTGCAGACGGATGGGTTTTTCGTTGATCGTCACTCTCACTAAAAACAAAAATTATTCCTTCATTTAAATTGTCACCTTGAACAAGAAGAATTTGCGGTTGTTGATTTTAAAACCGGCGTAACGAGTCCACGGCGTGCGTTCTTAATACTGTATTTTCCGAACGTTTAAAGTACATCCTAGCGGGCAAAGCGGTCGTTGGTCGCTGGGATTGCGCAACACCGGCTGCAATCATCTCATAATAATCGGCGCAGACTGATATTTGCCCAGGGTCGAACGAACCGAAGGTCGCGGCTGCAGCAAAATCGAACCGCGCGAGTCGATCAAGGTAATGGCACTGACCCGATTTGCCTCGAGTAATAGCAGTAATTACGTTGCCCGCAGCAGTCGTGGAGACTTGTAATTGACTCCGATGCAGGTAGTTCTAATCAAAAAAACATCGCCTGACCAACGAGGCTTGTTTGCTGCACCGAAACACCGCCCCGAGTTTCAAGCATCACGCCACCCTGTTACGTCACGTCACATTGCAATGACGTCATCGGTGTTGGTTAGGCTGGAGTGGTGCCATATCGAGACAAATAAGTCCCATAGAAAGTACACACTTAACGGGGTTTCATATCGCGGCGCAGGAATTAGAATTATTACAAACCTGAGTAGTTGTCGAAGGCGGTTGGGACGTATTCGGTGGGGTATCCGTTTGTGGTGTAGCTGACAACAAGGCTGGTCTTGCCAACCGCACCGTCGCCAAGGAATACACACTTCAGGCGGTTTTCTTCTTCTTCGCAGTCGCTCTTTACTTCCTTCTGCATCACATCTCCTTCACAGCACTCCGAACTAAGTCGCGTTGAGACATCGGGCGCCATTGTTTTCAGATTGTTATTTACAGTTGGGGTCGCGTTGTGTTCCTTGTCCTGCCTGGTGAGACTGTTGCACACGTTAGAAAACTCTTCGTCCTTTACAGCGCCGACTCCATCGACAATAACTGGGGGGTTCATGTAAACACACTAAATACAAGTCGCTTCCAAGCAGTGCTTAGTCTATACGTCTCTACATGAAGAAACAACAAGTCTGAATAAGGCTCAAGGTAATTGACACTGACAAGCCTATTCCAGTCGACGACTGGCTAAACGCACAAGATCAGCCGGCAATACCAATCTCTACAGCCTTTTTCACTCCCCTCTTCTCCCGCGGGAAAGCTCACCGATTCTTTCTTATCTGCGTAACATCTATCCCGTATTTCTCGAGCTTATTTCTTCGGCGCAACGCCCAGCTAATCTGTATTTGTTATGCCACTTTCGCGTTGTAACACCGCTTCGGCGTATTAATCGGCTTAAAGAATCCCACCTATTGCTACGCACTTTCGCACCATTCTCTTTAATTAATCGCGTGATTAGAAGAGAACTGTGAGGTAGAGCGGTGTCTTAAAATCAGGCGCAACGCCAGGTTTTTTTCAATCTATTTGCGTTGCACCCTCGCCCTTTTTAAGGGGGGATTTGCTTAGACCTTACACAGCTGAACCTTACCGCTCGCTAAATAACATACAGTCATAGTCATAAAAAACACAACACCTGTCTTGAGACTCAATCTAAGGCTGCAGACTGGTTGCTGTTTAAACTGTTAGCAAACTTCAGTAGTTTCGATACAAGTGGCCCTCCTCAAGTACAGCTACCTCACAAGAGCCTGTTGCCTGCCTTCGACCCAGACAGACCGGCTGGTGTTCCAATCGAATCGGTCGCTTCAGCCGAAGAAAAAGGGATGCGGCGGTTACGTCACATATGTTTTCGTTCGCCAGAGACGGAACCTTTCAATAAGTTTTCCACATCAACAAAACGCGTTTTTTGTCATTTTTTGCTAATTGGCTACCATTACGTGTAAAAGCGTGATTTTAAAAAACAGACAGGGCGAACATAACAGTAGCGCGAGCGACCATTGCAATCAGGGTACGTTCATTTAATTGTCGTTGGGCCGAAGAGCAAATATGTGATGAACTACTTTCGTCCGCTTAAGAGCACACTTTACTTTAACTCTAATTGACTGAACGTCTGTCGCAAGGCTACTACATTTATTGTAAAAGACGCATCACGCGAAATCGTGCCGTGTCATATAAACTTGTTCGAAATATCCGAATGCGAAAAACACGTAGGCTATACCTAACTAAAGACTATGCCTATATTTACCGTAAACTGTTTGGCACATATTCAAGAAAATTATCCGCAGTCTGATCAGTAGTTCACTTCGCAACAATATTTTCGCGACCATCGGGCTCACATTGCAGCGTTCCAATCGACATCTGGTGCTCAACTGCACGCCCGTGGAAATCGCGTCGTTAGTAGGGTTTCATGTCACCAGGTTAATTATTAATAACGTGGAAAGGGACCCGGGCCACTGACGACATTCATTGGCCTTTCACAATGTTGCTTGAACAAGCGCCATGTCACTGGGCACACGCTGTACTGGTCACTGCCGTTTGTCCGGACCACTGCGGAGCAATTAAATGTTTAGTTTAACAATTGTTGCCATGAAAAACCGACCGATAATTGCAATGCAATCGCAAGTGACATTTACATGGTGGCGATGTTTTAAATGCATGATGAATTTAACTGATTTGGCTCCGTTTTGAAAAAGAAGGACTTTTGTTATCTGAAACCCATGCAGTTCACATTACTGCAGTAGGGCTTTCATCGACACAGCGTTCGTTTCGACCAAAAACTGACAAGGTTTTATTGAACCATGCGCACTTCGTTTATCATCTGGACCACAAAATAATCCTCTGGTTTAGACACTTCAAAATAAGACTTGCCATTCAAGTTTTGTGTACAATAATTTTGTCATCACAAGCGTTCTGTCCATTGAACACCTGCTTTAATTTACATCCCACAACCATATCATATTCGTACGGGGATTCCCCTGCAGAACTGAATGTGAAATTTTAAACTCACAATAGAAGAGAGTAAAGTAAACATCCACTACGATTGCCTCTATTACGTGGCAAATTCCAACGTATTAAAAATTGGAAATAGAGAAACACTGTTGCAATCAGACGAGTTGCGGAACAACAAACACGTTCTTTTTGTGAATACCACGCTTATTACCTCACAAAGCGGTGGGTTACGTTACACCATAGGGCGGCCCCTGCTGCGTAACATATGATATTTGCCAGGGCGCCAGATTCTATAATAAATTTGTCAAGCGGTGAAATGACAAACCTACATAGTAAAGGATAAGGAACCCGACTTACGCCTACGGGACATTCGCGGTGATGGATTGTCTTACAATGTCGCGTCAAGAGATGCCGTATTTTGGTTACTGGATTGGAAGTTGGCTTCCTTGGCCCGGTAAGTTTGCGTTTTGGTTTCCAAAAAGGGCCCAGTCCCGCCATTTGTCTCCTGGTAGAACACACAATTGATGTGATGAATGACCATTCAACTAAAAACGATATCAGATCTCGTATCTCACATTCATAACATATTGATGACCAAATTTTCAATGGTATTTTGCAACTTTACTGATGTGCATATTCAATGCTCCAAAGCCCAGGAAATTAGGCACCTAAATTTTAGTTTTTCTGTCCTTGAACTTGCGCAACAGATCCACCAAACATGGTAATGCACATCTCTTTGCTGTTGTCCAAAAATTCAACGACCATAAAGAGCCTATAATTTCTTTTATGATCAGATACGCCCGAATTGGTATTCTGGGTTGGATTTAACAAGGTTAATTGGGTAACCTACCACATGCTTATAAAGACTGGTGATGCCCAATTGCAGACCTGGCAATTCAATTTGAGGGACTTTTTTTGGCTAAAACGGATTTGAGGTCAGTCAGGTTTTTGTCCGACGTATATGGACTCGTTGTCAACCTGCGTAAAGTAAATTAATTAGCATTTATGGCTCAGTTGTTATCATATACATGACCTTACGCAGTGATACTGCCTGGTGACTCTGTATGCCCTCGAGCACGTCTTGCTGACGTCAATCCAGGCAAAGAGCTGGCGATTTCAGGTATATCCAATAATACATATTCATATTCCAACATAATAAGAGTTCTGTAAAGGACACAAGAGAAATTGGTGAGAAACAGATTTCGAAGTAATGATAAAGTCTGGTTAGATTTGTCGCTTTGAAACGGTTGGTCGAAATGGATCGACGTTTTTGGTCTCAAATGCACGATTTCGTAAATGTGATACTGCGGGTTCTTTGCCCTTATCGTTTAGAACTAACACTGTTTGTAAGTCCTACATTTAAAAAAATATACGCAGATTACAAAACGACTTGTGGTGTTTGTACAGAAATTGTGACAATGGCTGCGTATCAACATAGGGATTTAAACTAAAATACATTAATTTCTTGAATGTTTTGACACCTTGTCATGTTTTTGTTGTGCTGGGATCTGAACCAAGGTTATTCTGCACACGAATTCCGATCAGGTTTCCACCATAATGTATAGGTCGAACGCTTTGGCCGACTTTATTAAATGCCCGTATAGTCCGTTCGTCTCAAATTCGTGCACTTTACTTCCATCAAACGTTTGTTTTTTAGGATGTTTTATTTTTATTTACAGTTGTCCATATACTTTTGAAAAAAGAGAACTACAATTTTTGTGTGTGTTTTAAACAAACAGCTGGATTTGCCCACTTTTCATTGATGTTCTTGGAAAAAGAAAAACTTCCGAAATGAATTTTTAAAAAACAACCTTCAAACGGGGTACATTCCCTAGTTGGCAACCATCGTGTTGTTCCCACTGGTCATTCATTTGTTACAGTTTGCTTTTGTTTCCAATTTATAGCAAATGCTTCGAAAATGTCCGAAAAACCAAGTCCATTTTCTTGTCACGCCATTCGTCTTAAGCCTGGTAAAGCGTTTTACGTTAGCTGTGGGTATAATACCTTACAAGAGTGCTTGTTTTCTTCAGGCCAAGACTTGGTTAAGGAGTTGATTAAGTTTGTGGCATCTATAAAATGCACTTCAGCATTTATGTTGACTTGTGTGGGGAGCCTGAGTGATGCTACACTGCGAATGGCCGGTTTTTGCAAAACCAATGAACCAGATGTAAGTTCTTAGTGAACTAAATTTGCAACCACAAACCTTTTCCAGTATTTTTTGACTCTATAATAAAGTTAAATATTTTCAGCTTCAAGAAAACAAAGTTCTTTGACTTGTGATGATAAGATCTTTTCTAAATTACCATAGTTTACAATGTCAGTCACCAGCTGCACTGATGACCCTGAGGTCAAATCATTGAGCACAGCACCTCACTAATTCCTATTGTTGTTCTTAGTTTCTTCGAGTGAATAAACCAACTGAAATTGTGTCTCTGGTGGGCACAATATCAAAACATGGTAAAGTTCACATTCACATTTCTCTGTCTGACGCTGACGGTAAAGTGGTAGGTGGACACCTGCCATCAAGTGGTGGAGCTATAGTTGCGACAACTGCAGAAGTAGTTGTAGGAGCCTCGGATACCTTGACATTCACCAGGGAGTTTGATGAGGAATCCGGCTTTGACGAACTGGTCATAAGCTAATCAGGAAATCCAAGCAACCATGGTTTAACTGGTGCCCGCAAAGTACATGTTTTTGGTGCAGATTTTCTTAATCTGTAAAATGTTTTACATTTCGTTGATCATAGCAATGATATATTTACCATTGCCATATCTGCTTTTATTTGAGTTTAAGTGAAAGAAAATAAGAAATAGAAGAGAACGTTACGAACAACACAATTTGGCAATTATTATGCAGCAAAATGGACCTCACAATTAAGCCAAAACAAAGCTTGTTACAGTTGTTACTTTTCACACATGAATAGAAAGGAAAGGAGTGTTGGTTAATGTTCCTGGAAATACTTGTCAGTTATGAACTGGAATGTGAAATTGGCCACAGATTTTGAACCTTTTACCATAGCGACTGATAGTCAAATTTAAACTTGACCAAGTATTTAAGATTGACTTGAGCCACATCATATACAATGTATTCGTTGTACAGAAGTGACGTGTTATCATCAAACTTGGACAGATCAGTATCAACTCCTTTTCCCATTGGTACTTCAGCGCCATCTTGTGTGGTGTGTGTAGCTTTTTCAGGCTCTGTTTGCCCAATTCCTTTCACGCTATGTTTGGATTTGGGAAGTTTGCGCACATTTTTGGCATTCACCAGTTCGTACCTTAGAAAAATTATGGAATAAGAGATTTTTTGGACAATAGTGTACAGAAAAAATTAACAACTTGGCTGTCAAAAATAAGAAATAATTTTCTTGTTTCTTAAAAATAATTTGCAATGGGAAATTTAATTTAAGTCTTTTTCTTTCCTAAAACTTATTTTATTAGGTGGTTGCTTATAACTATTTTTAATTAAATCATTATTATCAATGAAGAATATGACGAACACGGTTAACACAGCGAACACACAATGAAAAATATCTTAAAACACTCACATATTTCCCAGTGCGACATCGGCAAGCATCGCAAGGCCATATGGGTTGTCAGCAGTTGTTCCACAGTAGTTTGTGCTCTTTGACACCATGTCAGCAAAATAAATTCCTTTTCCAAACATGTATCCGGTCTACCCAAAAACATTGGTAATAAGTGAAAAAAAAAATTTTTATTTTATGAGTAATAATTTTTTTTGCAACAAAAAGGTCAAGCTGTAAAAAAAAATAATATATGTACAACCCAAAATATTTCAGGCATGTAAGCTTAGCGATCCTGCAAATTTCTGGGTAAAACAAAAAAAACATCATGCTCTAATCAATATAGAGGACAAAAAAAGGAGCAATAATAAAAAATACCAGAAGAACCGTAACGATAAATTTCAAATAAGTGAATACTTTTTTTTTTATTGAAAATTTATGTGTATTTTTGTGCAATCATTGAATAAATTTAAAATAATCTGTTAAAACTCATTAACATTGTGTAATTTCTTAAGAAACACAAATTAGTGGCACTTACAACTGGAGCTTCCGGTGGTGCAATACGCAATCCCTGAGACAGAATACCAGCATAATTTGTTGTCCGTGAGCCATGCCACAAAAGTTTGCGATTGTGGAGGGATTTAAATGGACGGAAGCGAGATTCCTCCCCTAAAACAGAACATGGCGTCATGGCAACAGCAATTGCGTGAAAATAATTCAATGATTTACCGTGTCTGTTGATCTTGAAGAGCTCCTCAACTTGGAGTGTGTATTGAGTGTGAGTGCTGGCGTGAGTCAAGTCCACATATTTTTCTACCATCTTGTACTCCTCGCTCTCTTTTTTCACCACCTTCACAATTCAGAAACATTTTTAAGCTATGCCATTATAAGCCAGGGGAGTTAAACTTAAGCTTGAACATAATGACAAAGTCAATACTTTAGAAGCACAAAAGTGTACGAAGGGCTGCGATTGTCATCACTGGCAGTTGTGGTTTTGATCCATTACAAGAAGCTATTAATCTTGTTGTGGTATTTTATTCATAAAATCCTATGACAATATAATTCAGAACATGGCTGGCCGGATGCTGTTACAGTAATTGTTTAAATCAGACATGATTTTACCTCCAAATCACATTGCAACTTCTTGTAGCTGACATCAAGTGGGTCTTCTGCACTTTTATCCTTATCTTCGGTTTTCAGTAAGTTGTACGCAACTTCTATGTCCATGAGACTATCCAGCATTTCAGTCTGTCAAGCAATGTTGGTGATTATTCAATCAAGCGACTTGCAGTCTTAAATTATTTCCAACACTACGGAAAGCCTTATTTCCTTAAGTTTTGCTTTATTTGTAGTTATATTTTTATACATGTATGTATTTTTATGTTGACGTAGTGTTATAGATGTGTTGTCACCTTCGACTTGATAATTTCTGCACAGTCCAGCATTGGTGGTTGTTTCATGCCATAGTCGTGTGGAATGAGAGTGTAAAATCGGTTTGAACAATCCAACATCTTTGCTCCAACTAACTCACCACTTGTGATCAGCTAAAAAAGTCATATATTTGTTTTTGGCCAACTGCCTAATATGTAACTTACCTCTGTCGCTTCTGTCAGCACAGAGTAAGCATGTTGCATTTGTTTCTTGCTTAACTTTCCAAGAGGCATCTTGTTGAGGTCAATCTGAATGAAAAGGTCACTTGAGAGTCAGTGTTTGTACCAAAAAAACTTATTTGTGTCGGATTTGTGATTAAAAATGTGCATAAAAAAGGCAAAATCATATGCACTGGATAAACAGTTTGTGTGATAGTGTACCAAGACCATAAATAAAAGCTGATTCAAGGATAGTTTATTTTTTTATGCCAGACACATGAGAAAATATTTTCAAAAAAAGGAATCAACAAATTTTGTGAAATGAAATACTACACTCAAAAAAAAATAATATTTAGCATGGACATTATACATGGCAACAACCCAGGTGTCAATGTCAAGCAACACAATCACAAGTTGCAAAAATTAAATTACAAGTAACCTCAAATTCCACCATGGCCTTTTTCATGCTTTCAATGTCAAATATCATTTTCACAAGTTCTTGTACTGACTTTTCCAGCTTTGACTTGGATCCAGCATCACTCAAACTTTTAATCTGCAAAAATAACATTTTTTTTATCCAAGACTTAAAGCAGACATTTTCAATGGGATTCACAGCTATTAAAACAGGTCATGTGATTAATATAATGAGTCTTATATGTGCAAAAAAGCCATATTATTGCAAAGCTGCAGACAGTGCGTGTACACACCCTGTCTGCAGCCTTATAATAAGTCTTGTTTTGAAAAAAATAAATAGTGTACATCTTGGACATAGATAAAATTTTTGAGAATCATTGGCGAAAACTGTTTTGACTAAATGTTCCAGTCTTCCTATGGTGAACCTTTTTCAAACAAACTGTTTGCAGCTAAATTAAAATGCCTGACTGCACTCACAAAATTTTTCTATTTTTTTTTACCTTACTATTTCCTTCCGAGTAGTCAATGTCAAGCGGGTAAAACTTGTTGGGATATTTGTGGAAACTTCTGGCCAGAAAATTGTTGCCTGAACAAAATACATCCAAAATTATTGTGCCTACCTTTCTACCTTATTGCAGTAATTACCTGTTTTCTCCAAATAAATCTCCAGAAAATTCTCCATGCCAGCATCTAGAGATCTGAAAGTTTCCAGTTTTGTCCCGCCAATCTGTGTGCCAACACGGCCCCAGGATCGGAACACATACCACCTGTGAACAGTGGAAAAGAAAAGGAATTTGCAATTATAGACATAAACACAACATTTAAAATACTTTGTTAGTTTATCAAATAACATTGTTGTAATTCGGGGTAAAGCCCTGAGGTACTGGTAACGTTTTTGAGAGTACAGAATGGCTTTCAGATCAACATCTTAAACTTTATCTTTATTTTATGGACAAAAACGGTATTGGAGTAATTCTAGTCGTCAGTAGCACAATCCTAGTCATGGTAAATATTAAATGTCAAGTTCCCAGCAATTTCTTCTTACGTTTTGCCAGAATGTTTGGTGAGGAGTTGCAACTTATAATAGGAGTTAGCACCAGACTTCATATCGACCAATGCCAGTGTGGCAGTGTACTTTTTGCCTTTGTGGACGGTGACATCACATGAATCCTAAAGTTATGCAAAACTTATTTGCTGGTAACACTGACCAGGGAATCATAATGACCAAACCTCCATTTCAGACTCCGGATCCACTGCGGCTCCATGCTTTACAACCAGCTTCATTTTCTTTGAAGATTCACCATGTCCTGTAATGTATCAATGTAATTTACAGGATATTGTAGGATCAATAACAGGCCACTTACTTGATTCTTCTTCCATCACTCTTTTCATGCTCTTCCCATCTGATGCAGTTTCCCTCTGCAATATTATGTCATACAAAGATTATGCATACCTTCTTTTGTCAATTAAACAGCCACGCCGCTTTTACTTGATTTTAAGCCAGGACTTGTAAATGCTTTTACCCTACTGTTTGTGCGACTTACAGTCGAAGGTGGTTTGTAATCGGTATGGCTTACACTTTTTATTGACACACTAATGTTTCATCTGCGACTTTGTGATTCATTGAAATTCACCTTTACACTGCTTTTCTATACCAATAGATCAACAGAGGTTACAGTGCACAGGATTGTTAATTTTACCAATAATTTTGAATCATAGATTTGGTTACAATGCACTTTTATGTGAGGGCAGTGCAGCTTACATTTGAGGGCGGCTCACACACCAGTAAATACAATAATCACAATCGTTCAACACAATACACAAAGCTTCACATTTTGCAAAGGTTTTCTCAATTATTACCTCACTACCCCAGCTTGCCAGACTGAATTTCTTCAGAAGAGGAACAAGAGACTGTGGTGGAGTCTTTAAAGCTTTACATTCTTTGAGGAACTCCTCAGATACAACAAACAGATCTTGCACCTCTGCATCTTTCATCCTTTTCTTTCCCGCATCCACTTCTCCTGCAAGAAATAATCAGACAATGCTATTTACACAGGAGAGGTAAAATATATTTTTTTTTTTTTTGAAACATGTGCAAGCAATTGTTTTTGGTTTTAAAGATCTGTGAAGTTATTGTTTGAAACCAAGTGTTTCCGATTACCGTCAGTCGGTTTATTTTTAAAATACGAAAAATTGATTCTGCCTACAAAGGCATCATCAGTTTCTACAAATAAAATGCAATAAAGCACTCTAAGCTACCTTTACACAAGATAGGCAAGCAAATAAAATAAAACTAAAATGGTGAACACTGTGGCCCCTACCACTGCATCTACTCAACTATGAACTGCACTGCTGTGCAAGGCTTTTTAACACAGGAGGCAGAAAGATCTGTGAAGTTATATTTTTAAATTGACCTTTTGTTGAAATACAGCAGTAGGCCTTTGCAAGTGAAGTTGTCACTGAACCTCCTATTTCTTCTATCAAGGTCTTGAGTTCCTCTTTCGGGGTACTTACTTTTCCCAAGATCACAATTTTCTTGTTCTTTAGCGGTTTGACTGGTGGCCTAAATAAAAAAGGCGTAGACCTACATTGGTATCAAAATGTCAAAGAAAAATTCAATTACTTTTAAACACCATTTTAAAGATAAACAATATTTTAAAATATCAGTTAATATATTAAGTTGGAGGCATAGATCCTTTTATTCATTTTTTTCAAACGAAAACATTCCTTACAAAATAAAATAAAACAACTTACAATGGTGGAAACACTCTGTCCATAGGCTTGTACTTGTACTTTGCCCTAATTACAAAATTAATAAAATTGACATATATAACTTTAAGTTAACACATCAAAGTCAATCTCACAAATAAGGCACTTCTCCCTTCAAATTATCTGGCATTTCCCATTTATTTCTTTTTACATCGAGGGTTGTGTTTGTGCATTTGGTCCAGCTTGAAATATTCCCGAGACATTGATAAAAACCCCTGCTACTGGCAACCAGTTGACCCCCACATACGGAGCATGGACTGAGACTGCCAAAGAGCATTCCATCTGCAATTCTTTCATAAATCTACACAAAAGTAACAAAACCAGAGTGTAGAATGTAAAATATTTTCCACTTGACAACAATATATTTATTTGACATGTAAATGATAAATTTCAGTGTCATGGTAACTCACCTGTCATGGTAAATGTGGTATGAAGTGTAGAAAAAAAACAAATCTTTTATCAATGTTTAATTAAACCACACAATTACTAAGAATTGTTATTCTGGCACTTAAGTTACAATAACCACTTTTGTAACTTAAGTGCCAGAAGAACAATTCTTATTAATTACTAGGCCGGGTAGCAAGAATAGCACTATAAACCACAGAAGTTTGACCTGTGGTCATTCTTGCTATGGCAACAAAGTATCTGCGTTGGTTAACCATTTGGCATATTGTACAGTATCCAGTAAATACCGTAATGCACTTAGGACCATATTACAGGACCAAAAAAGTAAAGTTTGTCCAAATTTTGAGTCTTTGCTCAACTGTTTCAACTACACACCTTGTCTATGCCTTTGGGGACGTCCTGGCCATTTACTGCAAGTATTTGGATCAAATCAGCTTTCTTTAAATCAATGTTTTTCAGTGTGTCTACAACCTTCCAAAGTAGACAAGTTTGGTGTTTGAGCTTTTTGGTTAACTCGTCTTGTGGAGAAGTAGACGACTTTGGTTCTTTCTTTATGCTGCACTCTGGTGGTTCATTTTCTTTTGATTTTTTGGTCTTTTTTCTGATAAGGACAAACATAGTAGAGAAAAACAAATTACAGAACAAGGGCATGTTTAAGGCAAACAATACACAAAAACTTTATGGTAATCCAAATATCTTTATTCATGTTCTTATTACAGAGCATTTTTGTAAAAAACACAAAATACACAAATATAAATATTTTGATTTAAGCTTTTTACATATATATATATATATAAGATGTACATTAAGATGTACATTCCATACTTTTTTTTGTCTAATAGTTTCTCAATAGTTTTTCGGTCTTCTGAGTCAATAGCTTTAAAACCGCTAATCATGTTAGCTGTGTATTCTCCATCGACCCAATTCAACTCCTTTCGTCGTTTAACGAAACACCCAACATGATGCCAGCGATCAAGGAGGCCCAGCTGTGGTTTCTCTGGGTCAACTTCTTTGTGAGATATACGAATCTCATCCTTAATGAAAATTAGTGTAATTAAAACCTGCAAGCATGAACATGGTATCTATGAGGAAACATCATAATTTTACCTTTTCAATTTTTCCCTCACATTTTCTACATTTGCTTCTCCCAGAAAGTGCATACTGTATTACAAAATCTTTCAGTGACTTCGATACCAAAGGTGCACTGCCACCATCTTTAGTAGTGACATTTTTTCCACCAGGTGTTCTTTCAATTTGTGTTCTTATTTTTTCCTGATCTTCCCATCGAAGATTGTGGTAATGGCCAACTTCATCTACTGAAACTGGTCTGAATTTTCCAAAGAAGCATGAGTAATGAAACCAAGTTGGTTGCTTGAAAGATAAACAGATTTTATATAAATTGCAACACTTTTGGCAGACAATTCTAACCTTCCCATCGAAGTGTCGGGATTGCACCATGTGTGCCAACCTCAGGGAATCTTTTGCTATGAGACTCATGCACCCTTTGCATGAGGCACGATTGCTTTTTGCATATTCTGCTTGATAGTTGCAGTCTTCACTTTCCATTGTATACCCTTTTTACAGGTTGGCGAGGACAGTCAAACAGCTGTTGAAAAATGTAGGCTAAGTCTAAATGTTAATGAAGACACGTCAAAAAAATCCTCTAATTACCAGGTATGGATGGAACGCTAATTTAACGAAGCAAACTATTATCGACAATGGCCTTATTAGTAAAATTTCTGGTCGATTGATGTAATATTTACCAAAATATTGGCAGCAAAACCAAAGCACGCCCAGCAAACAACAACAACAAAAACGCCGCTGGATGTTTCCCGCCAAACCACACATGTAAACAGTCCACAAGGGCGCAGCAGAGGTGCATTGCGTCATATTTGCGAAATTGGAGAGAAAAAAGAAAAAGTTTCTGACTTGTGACGAGAGGAAGAGAAGAAACAAAACTCTGACGCAACGAAACTAATTTTAGCTTTCTGGTGTTTCGCACATTAGTAAGTGATTTACGATGCGAGCTGGTTGGCAGTATCGTATCTTATGTGGCATTTAGAACATGTTTTGCAAGGTAGTCATATTGGAAGCCACTACCGATGGCCTCTTTACCTAACAATCGTTGGATTTTATTGCAGTTTACGGCATTTAAGTTGCCACTTAGCTTATCAGTAAAATAAGGTCTTGAAAGATTTAGATAAGACTTGTTTGATAAAGCAACTTGTTTTCAATGCCAGTTTTTCCGCTATAATTGCCCAAATTGCTGAAGTAGTTGTATTTTGATTTTAGGAGGCCATCATGGCTTCGACGCTAACATATCTCGACGGTTCGCGTATCGTAAATAAAAACGAAGACGTCCACAGCCTGGAAGACGGCGATTTGAGCTCGTTGAGTGATTTCGGTGACGACAATTCGTTGGATGAATATTTCGAAGACGACCTTATCCCCGACGATGAAAATGACATGTCCATAATCAGCAGCAACGCAGACGAAGACGGTGATGTGGTTGTGATTCCTGGTCGTTCTGAAGGAAATTACACAGACGCGGATTACTCTTGGAGAACTGGCTACACCGTCAATTGGAAGTCATACGGAAGTCATAACAAAAGTAACAACAATGCTGTCCATGAAGATTTGGGCAATGGACGATTGCGTTCAATCTCCGATGTTACAATCGCTGCAACCAAACCCCCGACAAAGAAAAAACTTAGTGTTGGTAAGATAACATATTACAAAGTTTAAGTGCCAATGAAATGCGTTTTCGAAATCACAAATTGCAGCATTTAAGTGAGTGTATTGTTTCTAAAATATAGTGAGGACAAATTACATTTGTGTATGTGATTTTTTAGATCTAACAGAACCAGACAACACACCCTCCACAAATACTTCCTCATTCTTTCGCAGTATTGGAAGCTGGTTTCGTGGTATGTATGCATTGCTTAAATATATAATAAAACTAAGTTTAATCGTGTTTACAAACAAAATTATTGTTAACATTACCTTTTTGACATGTATTGGTGTATGTATATATATACACTCATTAGCTGTATTTAAAATCAAAAAATTGTTGGTTGTAGAGTGTGGTCAGAAGAAAGTACTAGCAGCATTCTGGATTGCTATAGATCCCAACTCCCAAAGAAGCATTAATTATCTCTCTCCATAACTATATATGTATATTCTTAAGGGAGTAACAACTCCGTGAAATCCCTGCCAGAAGCACCAGCACCACAAAATAACAACGAAAAAACTTCAGTGAGAACAATCAGTGGCACAACACCACAAACAGAGAATCACAAAGATCATGTTGTAAGTTGTCGTAGTTAATTAAAATAAATCAATGTTTCCGACAGTTGCAATTAAATGTTCTAAATTAATTTTAAACTCTGCATTGTTTTGTTCATAAATTCCTTTAATTCTAGAAACATTTTATTGGTGCTTATGTAGCTATTAATCAAGCTTTAAAGTGGTGTGAGTGCCATGTGTAAACTACTTTGGTGCCGTTACCCTTTATTAGAGAACAATGTTAAGTTTCTCATTGTTTGTGGAGTACAAACAAGATTTGTGTTGGCTGAATATTTTGTATATTCTAGGTTGGAACTTCTTTTTCTTCATTTAATAACCAAGGCACTTTACGAAACAGTCAGAGGAAAAAAATTCATTTTTCTCTGGAAGAAAAAGAGGATGATTTAAGGTAGACATTTTGGACAAACATGAAGGTTTGCCATATTTGAAATATTTTAATTACCCAACTTTCTCCTCTTGTAGTGAATGTGAGGAGTCATCAAGTACAGAGTCATTATCTCCAAGACCTACTTCACTGAGTAGCCAAAAACAAGCAGAGGCTGCAGGTATTATATACCAGGTCTTGTGTAGTTATAATCTATTTAAACAGGGTTTAAACTTGATCAGTGTCTGGTTGTGGTGTGATAATTTGTTAGTATGCCAATATAGCTACACTAAACCTAAAGTTCAAATGAAATAATTTAATACTTAACTATGATAAGGTGTATACATGATTAGTACCCACACAAGAAAAAAACTGTCTCTCTGTTTGATAAGATTACAGACTGAAATTATGCCTGCAGTTGTTCCAAAGTTTATTGCAATGACAAGATATTAAAACATATTAATTGTCATATTTGTCAAGACTGTTTAAGTAATTTGTGTGCTATGTCTTCTAACCTATTTTTGTTCTACAGGAACAGTTTCCCCAAACTTTGTATGTGACACCACATATGAATTGTGCACCACCGACAGTCAGCAGTACATTTGCTGGCAGAGACAGTTTCGCAAAACACCTGGAATCATGGTGTCGAGGAAGCCCATTAACTCTTCATTGATTGGTGACGCACTTGTGAGTTTACTGCCATCAATTAATCATGACAGAGGAAATGAGAAACTGGTATAACTTCAGTGATTTTCTTGTGCAGATTGTGCCAGGAAATAGCTTTGGATTTCTTGATGGAGAGCCTGAGTTACAATATATCAAGCTGTTTGGATGGGCAATGTAAGCACTTACCAGCTCTATTTTTACTTTTTGTGGTAGAAAAATATGCAAAACAATGCTTTGTAGTGTCCTTTTCCCTGCGATCAATTGATCATGTTTATAAAAGTGTGTTTCTTGTGCAAATAGTCAATGTGTGATTGCTTAGGGTTTAACATGTTGTCTTACTTCTAATTACAGACAGAAAAGGTTACGACAAATAATCTGTCAAAACCATGATGGAGAGTTGTTAGTGGTAAGTGTTTGTGTTTGGTTTTCATATTCAAGCATTCCATGTACAATGTTAATAGGGGGAGGCAATAGTTTTGCCGATGAATATTTCCGAAGGGAGTTTATCAGATAGCAGCGAAAGCAGGGATGAAATAGAGCACACCAAGCAGTGCCTGAGAACAATATCAGTGGAATTGGATGACGATGAGGCATCGGAAAGGGAATACTGCAAAACGGTGAAGAATCTTATCTATGTACCAGTGATGAGAGTCCCCAGTCTTATACAGGACACTGTGAATGCCTATCTGGCTTTCAGAGCTGCAATCAGGGCTGGTAAGTTAGATGTTGGTATCCTGAATTGGATTTTGGGTAGCTCTGTGTGTGGGGTGCATTTGTAACATTTTAATTCTCATTATTAGCCAATAACTTACAATTTATTGTAAATAACTGGGTTTGTAGTTGGTAGTAATTTTGGTCTATGCTGCGTTTTGGGGACATTTGGCTTTATAAATGTGACTACGAAATTCTCATTATGCATAAATGGGTTTGTGTTAACAGTGAAGTCACACAACCAAAACTGCGACGAAGCAAAGAAAATTCAAACGGTGATCTGTCCGCAGTTGTGTGGTGACATCGGAAAGATGCCTGCCGGCAGAATTGCGTTGCAGGTTAGTTCCAAAAGTTACGAATTTTTTTGATGAGTTTCGTACGGTGGAAAGTTTCTTTTAACAATGCGCCTCTTTAACATGATGCGGTGTTTTTTACCGCACTTTTTTAACCGTCAACGAGCTGATGTTTGCTGTGTTTTTGCATTTGCAAAAGGAAAAAACAAGTGGTTGCGAATATCTTAAAAAATCTGTGAAAATCTTGTTCAAAATACCAATTTTTCGTCCTGAGTTCCTGTCGTGAAAAGTTGCTGTCACTAATCCGCTTTTACCGTCAACGAGCTTTCTGTGTACAACGCCACTTGTGTCTGAGCTGAGCGCTATCTTGAGTTGTTTAGTGTGGGAAACACGAACATGTAACACAAACGCCACCAGGAAGGAACGTGAGAGCAGCTTCCATCGCCAAAAATGTCGCTGTATTTATAGCTAGGGTTTTTCATGGTTAAACATACCGTTTCCTTTATTGTTTCAAAGGAAATGTAATACTCGCTTGACTGCACATATATATATATGGGCATATGTAACTTGTATTTTGCAAGAAATCGTTCGCTTTCTCACAGAAAAGGGCTCATCTTATCAATGTCATTGTGATATAATTTGATATCACACATGGAAATATGTTTTTACGTGAAACTCCCATATCTGTCATCTTTAGAGCAGTGAGTTTTCCAGCAGTTGTGAACAACCAGTGGAAATGTTGTTCCGCTCGGGAGCCGTATCATCATTGCCCGCCTGTGTTATCACAGGCAAGCAAGGCTTGGGATCTTTTCGTTTCTAAAATTAGGATTTTGAATGAGTGTGCGAACAAATCCTCTAGAACTTCGCTGGTTGGGGTTTTGTTGTGCGCGTTCCGCCTCAGTGACCCTGAACCCGTAGGAATTTCATGCCACGAGTAGCGTGAAAACCCCTTGCGATGAAACACGAGTACAGTTCTCAATATGAGGAACCCAGCAAACTGCGGAAATGGCCATCAAGTAGCACGTTTAGCTCAATGATTTATTCATGCATTAAGTTGGTTTATTGCAACAGTGAACATAGCACCTCGAGGTTTAAAATGGTGGTATCGAATTTAGTATTGTGACGTAAACATTTAGGAGTGTGACATCAGCAACCACAATTTTGTAATCATATTGAACTGCAAGGGTATTCATCTCGGTCGCATTGTGTATTTCAATAGCTTTTATATTGCGATTACCTGTCGCATCGTTCACTCGGCTCTTTGAGTTCGACGCCGTCATAAAAAATCCCTGTGATCTTATCTCGTTGCAAATACCAAAGTTTCGCCCGATGCAACCGCTCCCCGTCGTTCGCTTCGGGGCATTTTTAAAGCATTCTAAAAGCCGCTGGCACGCCGCAAGGTTTGACACTTCCACCGTTTGTGTTGTCAGATGAAAACTGCGTATGATTCGTTCTCACTCAACAAACGACACGACATTAAAATGCCTATCGACCTCGGCTCCATGGCAACCAATCACGTGGAACTGGCAACGGCGAAAAACGGAAACTGGTGCTGAGATTTTACGGAGTGTTTTCACCAGATTTCAACCTATCTGCTTTTTAGTATTTTTTATGTCTTAAATATTTCGAAAATGCTGCCATGCCATGTGAAACGTGTTCGTATTTAACACAGAAGATTAAATCGTTGCTGTTAGAAGTGGACGTATTTTTGTATCATTTGTTTTTGCACGCTGCACTCACACTCCGGAAGTTGCTTTTTTCCTCGTCACCATCAGTGGATGCAGATAACTTGACGCGTTGAATTTCGCTTCCCCTTGCACATGATGCTGACTGACACTTATAAAACCTTGCCCAGTTTATAAAAGTTCGTTTTAACCTTTATATTTGCACTTTGCAAAGTCAATGTCATTGCGACGTTGCGTCGATATGTGGCCATCTCCTATAATGCACTGCTGTACTTATTCGTTTATACAATAATTTTTGGTTTCTGGTGTTAAAACATATATTTTTCCATTTTGCTATGTTAAACCTAAAATTGATAGCTTGAAAGTGTCATGAAAACCTTCATTTACATGGAAATATTACAAATATGTCTTCCTTTTCTACAGTTGTTTTTTTAACGCTCTTCCCATATATACTGTGGTATTGTACATACTGTACACATAGCAAAGCAATGATTATTGCACTTTAGTTGGCTAGCTGCAATACATTTGTTTTACTTTTCCGCTGTAACTACGTCTTACTCTGCCTTTTTTATTCGTTCTTAACTTCATGGGCGCTTTAACAATAAGTTTGAATACGACCTACCTGTATACATTTACCAAGTATTTAGTCTATTTTGCCTAAAAAAGAGCCCAAGTCACTGCCCAACATCAATCAAGACAAAATGAAATTTGACCTCTAAAATTGAGATAACACCACTTGTGACCTTTCCACGTGCAGTATGTCGATCTCCACGACCTTCGGCGTCTACCACGCGCCGATACAATTTTGTAAGATAAACACTGGAAACAAACGATACGAAATGTGTTTTTGTTTCTTTCATCATATCGTTTTCTTCTTTTTACTTTGTAATGTTTTACTTTTCGAACTCTGACAGCGTTGACATTCCCCCTTGATACAGTAAGTGTATCTGTATCGTGGACCTGTTTATAAATAAATATCAATTTAGCACTATAAGCTTGATGTCGTGGCTGCGTCACCAAATGTTGAGAATGTGTGAACCAGCATTCATATGCATACCTGAAAAATCCTATATGTGGATTAAAATAGTGTAATTCCCAGTGATGTTGTACTGCTCATAATTTAGTTTCCACCTAAAATATTGACATGTTTCGAATCGGTAAAAGCATATAGCTGGAGGCCAAATTGTATTTGAGCACCGTTTGGTAAAACGAGACATTCTCTTGTAACAAAACCTCGGCACGCCCGATTAACTTTGTGAGCAGACTTGAGTCACATCATGGCTATAAACGATGGAGTCCTCACCCACGTACATTTTCTTACCTTCGTATAGCTTGTAAGCGTTAGTGCGTAGGCCCAGGATACTTATCATCATAGTGGACAATTATAGCACATATACTTATTAGGCTGTGGTTGCTAAAAATGCCTTGGAAATGCGTGACATTGTCCTGAAATAACGGCCGAATACGGTAAGTTTGAAACGCACAGCATGGCCGTGCAGTGAAGGCGTATCTTGAAATACCCGTTAAAAAGGTGGTCGGAAAAATAAAAAAAAATGTCCAGATAAAAACAACAAATTGACGAAGACGTGTCGTGGAATATACATACTTGTAAATCAGTTCACATCGTTTGGAACAAAGGAACATGTACAGAAGTATATAAATGTCATCAAAAGTGTCTTTTCGTTTAGTTGGAAAGTCTGATTTGAAAATACTTTAGCCTACATGTGATTATACGTAACGCAAAAAACTAAACCATGAGATCGCAAGCAAAGGCGCCAATCTTTGATTTAGCTCTTCCACCCTCTGTTATGGTTCCAAACTTGTTCAGCTTAGTGCGAAAAGAGTGCATGACTTTTCGATTGCTAAAGATTATCGACCTCTGACCTAAATACAAAAAAAATATTTACTTTTCAAAACAAAAGAAATTTTATTTACTTGGTAAATGTGCGGTAAAAAGTCTTCTGTTTCAAAATTAGTTTTGGCAATGTGGCGCTCATCAAAGGGAAACAGGTCCAAACCCAACTGGTGATCAAGGCGATGATGCCGCCTATAATTGGAACAAAATGTCGTAATTTAATCCTCGATTCCTCAAATACCAGGCGGCCATCAAGGTGGGGTTATAATTGCTTTCAGATTCCGTGCGAAATTTATCCTCGTGGAAACTGTAACAAGTTGCATGGACTTGGGTTTATATAGAGCAGCGGTTCGTAGTACTTTATTACAACCTCTGCTCAGAGTGCCGTTTAGTACTTCCCACTATACTACAGTTACATTCCCTTAACGGTTCATAATGTTGTTGCAAATTTGAGGCATTTTATTCAGTCTCCTCATTTTGGCACTCGTCGTATATATGGCCATATTTAATTACAACAATTCATAAAGAGGCTACGGCCTTTGCCACTGTGGGTATTACGTCAGTTGTTCCAGTATTTAGGCGGGTTCTTTGTGATTCTATCTTTTACCGCTTGTGCCTGTTTACAATAATAGCCTGCATGGTGTTACGTCGGATTCGACCTGATGCCCCCATAATGGCGAATTGCATTAAGTTGATCATGTATAATGTATGACATGATGGATAACAGCTTCCATTTCCAAAATACCAATTTAAATACAACTGTTTTTTTTAATCTGACTGCAGGAACAAGTATAAGCACTAAAACCTGAAAGTCAGAAAGTATTTGGTGATCTCGTGCCATCCACGCATAATACGACGCTTGAGCGACACCACGTGGTGCAATTATAAGACAGTCACAATTAACACTACTACATAACGTGGTTTTCAAAGATTTAATCTATATAGGTATAAGGGCGTGTCACGGTTTTCATTTTAGATGCGGAATGCAGAAAAAATAGTTATCTTCAATATTTGTTCAAATATTTTTGTATGCCCGTGTTTTCATGACGTACGAAAATATCGTTTTCCAAAACGGTATTTTTCCTCAATATCCCTGGAATTCGGAGCACGAGAAGTTTATTCTCTACCAGAAATATTCGAGGAAATGTTGTTCGAAGGAAACACTCTATCAAGTGGGAGTGAGAATATGTACATATATTTTGGTACTCTGAACCGGTAAAATTTCGGAACAACGTATACGGCCGCTGATTTTTTTAAAATCTGTGCATTTTGCTCTAAAGGAATTCCATCAAATGTGGAAAAATTACTGCTGTCTTCGTGATATAAACTGAGCCAAACACGGCCCGAAAGATGTTTCTGAAACGTGAACTGGCAGAATGTATTTTTAAGGACCGGTAAAAAAGTTAATCCGGACCGCCGCAGGTTTCGAACCAGAAGAAGAGAAAAAACTGCATAAGACGTATAGATTTCCCACAGGCAACTGCATTTTGTCATGATGCTAATATATATATTCTTACGATTATGCGTCTTGGATGATTGTATCAACCTATAGGTAAGTCCTAAAATCACTTTTTAGGTCACAATACTAACATTTGTCCTGATCTATACCTTGGACCTTTCTGCTGACCTCCGTTAATTTTGATGCTTTACACGGCGATGCACAGCTGTAAGCTTTATAGGCCAATAATAGAAAACAAACAGTGGCGAGCGTGCGTTTTATTGTGACGTAACAATGCAACACGACGGCAATTGCAAAAATTGGGGCGTGTCAATAAAACTCATCGCACTTCACGAAAACGTAAACGCAGCTGAAAGACACTGGTTTCACACAATGGCACAAATGCAAGCGCAATAAATGAATGAGCTCCAACAACGCCAGTGTTTTAATATAAAAATATACGCCTGTCAACAATAAAAATCTATGCGTGGTGCCGCGTGTTTTGCGTTGCTCGTCGTTTAAACACTCAACGTATTACTTTGTTGCTGACGTTGCTAGGCATATGTTAAATTAACTCGAATTAATTTAAGATCAACATGATCCATAAACGGCGTTCGACCTCTGTTGGAGTTCATTCTTTTGCTGACGAAGTCGCGACGTTTTCTCTTCCAATTGTCTGATGCGGATCTCGCATTTCTTGTGGTGTTCACGCAGAATCACGATCCTACGCAGTGGCACTGGCTTCGAAAACCTTTTTCCTTTACTGGGGGGAATGGAAACAGGAAGAGATTTTTTCGGTAGGGTATTTGCATTGACATCGGTCGCTCTTTTATCATCAACGGCACCGGGTCTTTCTTCCAGGCCGCGCGTCTTTGGGCTCGCCGCCTGAGGAACAACGTTGCAAGTCAAGGCGCCTGTTCTTTCCTTGATAATCTCCCTCTCCTTCACAGAAGTGCGAATGTCCTTTTTAAGGATGCTGGACTCAATAATTCCAACATCGTTCCTTTTGGGTGCAATCACGCCATATCGCTTTTTTATCGATACTTCCAGCATAGGTTTCTTTGCTGCTCCTGCAGCATCACGCACAGTCGTACCAGCACTTGGCATCAAGTCTTTTACAGCAGTCGTCAGTCTTAGATTTTCTCTGCAGTCCAGGACAGCTTTCGAGTGTCTCTCCGTGAGATTGGATGCCCTCTGGCACGTAAAACCGGTGGGTTTCGGCGCTAACGACTTGCGAAGGCCGAGGGCGGTTGCAGCCACGCTCCTCTGTCGATCTTTCAAGTGAAACCACATACTGATATTCTGTTCCAAATTCTTCAGATCCGCAACAGTCTGCAAAGATTTTTAATTTTAGTTGCAAATAATAAAAACATGTTTTTTTTAAAAAACAGTTAAGCTCTAGTGATATTCCGGCTAAATTGTATGCGAACAACTTTTTTGTTGGGTACTATATAAAACTGAAGAAACACAGGAACTACACGAAAATTGCTGAAACAACTAACGCAATCAGAGATAAATATCTCTAAGTATGATTACCATTTCTCTTATTTTAAGAATTTTATTTTTGAAAAGTGTGCTAACTTGTCTTCAGGTTTCATCAGTACGGTTTATTAATTGGTATGAACTTTTTGTTACAGATAGGTATTAAAAAAAATATCGATAACTCCCATAACCATAAAGCCACATTGAACAATACACAAATTTTAACGAGTGGTACCGTACATCCTCGCAAAGCAGCGTGCGTATTTTTTAGTTTATGCATATGGTAACCCTGCCTGTGTTCATGTGTTGGTTTACATTTAGCACATCTCGCCTGTCGAAAACTATCACTAAGCACCCAACACATAACAATTCCACGAAATAATTAAATCAATGAAACTTACCATTCTCTTGAAGTGGTCAACGTTGAATTTCATATCTTAATGATAGACGAAAGCTTTACCACAATCTTCAGACACAAAAATCACACCTTGCAAGTTCGCTAACAATTGTAAGACAGCTGCAAAGTAGAACAAGTCCGGTTAGATCAGCAGCAACAGTCTTTCAATGACCTCGAATGCCAGGCGACCGGCATCCATCGCACGACATATATTCGCAGCGTAACAATATGCCCTAACTGCCGCCATGTTGTTTTAAGCAAGAGCGATTCATTCCGTTAATTTTTTCTCTAAATCAGGTCGCAATACGATAATCCGTACAACACTTTCGCGAAGAGGATTACTGCCCTGGAAATTGGTTATAGCTGCATTACGTCCCACGTTATAAGACTGTAGAAGCGACAGCAGCTGCTACTGGATTACGTGTTCGGTACCCGAAGCATGCCACCTTTATACGCAACGACTTTTACCCATCGACAGGCGCTGGGCAGTTATCTACTTTTCTCACCTTGTTCTAGAGCTGCGCTATTGTCTTCCGCCGGCACAAAAGAGCTTAGAACAACGGTCTTTTCAAGTTCACCAGCACGACTGATAAAACTGTAGCGCACTCGTACGCGGCAGACTCATTACACATTGGTGTTTACGCAGGGGATTACAGCCCCTCTTTCACATTCAGCGCCATTACTTACCAGCACCTGTACTCTGTCTACAATTATGAAAAGACTATTATCAATAAGCAAGTCGCCATTGGCAGAAATCATGGCGTCGGACATTAAGTGTTCCACTTAGTTACACGTTTTCTAATTGCTTTTATTCCCAATGGACGTAGAATGCAAAAACATTTGCACTATTTGCAACTGCCTTGATGCAAAAAAGTATGTATATGGAATTAATATTGGCAGCTTATTAAATTTACTACAAATTGCAATATTACGTAACAATTTAACCTTTGTTGCTATCTTTTATTTGCTAGAAACAAAATGTAGCAGTCAGTAGTCTTCAAAATTTATTTTTATTTTTTGTTCGCTCAAAGCATTTTTAACTGTCTAGATTTACATTATCAGACAAAATAATGCCACGACGATAAAGTTGTATTTGTTTTACGAACTTGTTTTTGCAAAGTTTTGTATGTCGAAGATATGGCGAGCAGGCCGTTATCGCCTGTTGTGTTTTCTGATTGCCATTAGACATTGTTCATGTATTGATTAGGAGCCTTAGAATTAGAATATTGGAGATGCCTGAAAAGGGCGTTATCGCATTTTGACGCGCCAGCAACCAACCATTCAGCGAATGTTTGCTCACTGTAACCTTGAACGCTGGCAAAGGTGTTAGAAGTACAGCCTTCGAGCCGAAGGTGCTTTTCAAAGAGTAGATGGCAGTTTTATTCGAGGCCAGCCAGGGTGACGTGTAGTAGCAGACATCAAAGATGGTTTATTTACAGAGACATTTGCATTTTTGGGTGTACAGGACAGTCAAACAAAGCATTCGGCTTGACCTTGTAGTACATAGAACAAAAAAACCCAGGCGTCTTGATGACTCAGTCGGCCCACTTTGAATTGCCTCGCCACATCTGCCGGTTGTTTACAACTTGCCCTGTGCGTCACATTCGTCTGAAAACCCAGTGTGTCAACAGACTGCAGTGCAGCGCATTCCCATGGCACGAACGGTGACTTCGGCCTTACTCAGACAGCCGGTGCAGTCACTGCAGTGCCTATGTAAGGTCGTCGGGTCAGCCCTTTCCAATACAGCGGTCAAATCAAGTCTTGGTATTGACGGGCACTTGCTTGTACTGCGCACTCCTTATGACCCGAGCGGCGATTACGAGCGTGCGTTTGCACGAAATTCAGAAACTGGTCAAGCGAATGGAAATTGATAGACAGCGATGCGCGACGATAAACAATTTTAATGGGGATATGAAGGAGGTTTTAGAAGCGTCTTATCAGTACATGGGGCATTTCAAATGCGCGACACTTTGGGATATATATTTAGATATGGTGTTATTTTTATTTCACGCTCTGAGCAGATTTTCGTGAAAAAAACGTGAAATCAACTTGGTAAATTATTTTCGTGATTATTTGCAGAAGACAGAAAATGAAGAAGGGTTACTAGGTTACGTGTATAATGCAAATAAATCCCAACATACCAGTGGGAACCAGCACATACGCAGGAAGTGAGCAGCAACGAATAAAAAGGTACTTGCATCCGGCGTGTACAAGAAACTTATTAGGTTTAATACGACGGAGAGCAGCCGCTATTGGGTTTATGACGTTCAAACAGCTTGACCGAAACGTTGCTACTTAATAGCAATTGACAATCAGTAGCAGCTCGGGAAAAGAAAAACTGAACGAGCCTTGGACTATTTTCGTAATCAATTATTCCGGCGCACCAGGCATCCATTGTTTGTGACGGCATTGCCGCGCGAGCAAACACCAACGGCGCCTTTCTCACACGTTGTTTTTCAGTCTTCGGGTGCTTGTAGCGCGGCAATTAGTTCCTGTGTTCTGTGTGACGCGCGTGCTTCGGGAATACGAGAGGCAGAGTATAGGGTTGTGAAGACGGACGGCATTGCTTCGCATGCTTTTTTGGGATAACCGTTGAATAAACATGACTGTCACATCGGATAGACATCACATGGTAAGATGAGATTGTTTTATGCTTATATGGAATAACTGCACGAATTTGTTTGAGATAATTTTAGGACGTCAACAAAGCACGTGACTTTGCTTTCCATAAAAGGTTTTGAAAACAACACGTCGCCTCACTTGTTTTTCTCGCCAAGAATCGAACGAAATTTATTGCAAGATTGCTTAATGCCTTTCGAATAATAAATCTTGTTTATAAAGAAACCATTATGAGGAAAATACACTTATGCTCGTTGTACGTTTATATGGAAACACGGGATTAGACAAAGATAGTTTAAAACGCAGGACAGCAAACATCGTGCAAATTTTTCTAGAAACAACAAGGACTTGTTATATGCACTATAACAAACTATACGTTCAAACGATTGTAATGTTCACTGAATATTATTTCTATGTTCGTTTTACACAGAACGTTAACGACCTGCACAAGTTTGAGAAGAACATCACCGGCTGGTTTCAGCAGTGGGACAGGCAAAGAAATTTAACCACCAGTCGATTTGCGCAAGACAACAGGCCCCCGGCGCACGGAAGTCCCAACAAAACAAACGGAAATTCAGAAATGCACACCAAAGCTCTGCTGGACTGTAAAACCTCGACAGGTCCCGGAAAACAAAACACAAGAAACCACGATTCTGTCAGTTTCAAGTCAAGGGGCGTATCAGCTTTTGCCGCGAAACTGCGAAGCTTAAGGTGTCAAAGCATAAGCTCTAGGGCAAAGAAAAACGCCGCAGGAGTGTCAACTGGCGGTCGCAAACTATGGACTATCACCAGCAGGTCTTCGTTTTCACGTTTGACGCCACTCAAAGAGACCGACCAAGCTACGATATCCACCTCTGAAGACAACCAGCGAAACAGGCCGGAGTTGGAACGGCGGGGCAGCAGTCACAGTAACATGTATTCGCTTTTGTTGTCGCTCAAGGAGGACGTAACGCCAAACCGACAGCGCCGTTTTCCCAGAACAAACTCCTTGCGAAGGTTTGTGACGCTTCGCGAACATCGGAAGAAATGCGAAATGGGTTTGATTAAAGTGGATACAAAACATACCTAAAGTTTTAATGTCGGGGTTATATACATATACCTATGTCGCTGTGAAGTTATGCAAAGTTATTATCTCAGTTTTGTCTTGTTGTAAGCTGTTTGCCTATTCGCACAATGCTACTTTGTTTTCTCTAGCTCTGTGTATCACTTTTCGCTTGGGAGCATTGTTTACCGGTTCGTGAGCAGCATCTGGGCCGCGCTTATATGATGATTGCGTAACAAATGAACTTGACAGGGGACGATATATCAACGAAACATCCATCTAAAACTTTCCAATGTTGATTGAACAGCTATTGTGGCTGCCACTAATTAAATGTTAGGGACGAATGGATGGAACATATTGAACTCAATAGTTGCATTTTTTAATGCCCGTTTTTCTTCGATAAGTTGTTGAAATAAACGGTTTGTTTTTGTGCATGAACAGTTTGTACCAATCGGGGTTTTGAGGTATTTACAATTCGCAATTGGGCATGATCAGTAGTTGTGATGAATACTTGAAAGCAGAAATGACCAATTAGAGAAAAATTAATAATTTAAAACTCATTGCATAACCTCACCGTGTACACAGAAGAATGTGTTTCACTTTTTGCGTATATTAACTACGAATACGGCACAGATTACTTGCAAAAAAATTATTAAATGTTTTCGAAAAATAATCAAAAATACAAATAAAAGCCAAATACCTCTTCTTAAAAAGGTCAATCTGGCATACAGTCTTGGCTGGAATGAAGGTTTACAAAAAGTGAAAAGTTACGTCACAAAGACCTTGATCGTTGCCCCACAGTTTATGTCTTAAATTTATGTGTTGGGAATTTTGTAAATGCTGTGATGTGAATAATGTGTGTTTGTACATAGAACTTACCAATTACTTGACAATTCCCGATATTGTGAACACTATAATGTTGTAGAAACCAAGATTTTAGTCACTTTTTATCAATGTCCTATGGATTCAAGCTTTACAGAAGTTAATGTTTGTATGAAAATAAGCAAATTAGCAAGAACAACTACGGTATGTAAAATTTGTGGCAATTCTGTGATTGATGTAGAATCTACTACAGATATTTGATTTCTATAGTGCATGATAGAAAGGACCTTGTTGCTCAGGATTTTCAACATGTGCAGATTTCCTGGGTAGATACATTGACCACATAACGGGGGCATCGACGCAAACCAGATTATGACGTCACAATCGCTTTTAACAATGGACAAGGTTGTGCGTGCGTCAAATGTGCGTGAAGTGCGCTGTAGTCTGAAACGTGTCAACTGAACCGTGAATGTTTTGAAGAATATAATGTGGGTTGGGCCCAGATTTCAGTTATGGTGTAGTCTGGAAGCATTAAATACTCTAATGTGGGTTGGGCCTAGATTTCAATTATGGTGTAGCGTGGAAGCATTAAATACTCTAATGTGGGTTGGGTCTATATTTCAGTTATGGTGTAGTCTGGAAGTATTAAATACTCTAATGTGGGTTGGGCCTAGATTTCAATTATGGTGTAGTCTGGAAGCATTAAATACTCTAATGTGGGTTGGGCCTAGATTTCAGTTATGGTGTAGCGTGGAAGCATTAAATACTCTAATGTGGGTTGGGCCCAGATTTCAGTTATGGTGTAGTCTGGAAGCATTAAATACTCTAATGTGGGTTGGGCCTAGATTTCAGTTATGGTGTAGCGTGGAAGCATTAAATACTCTAATGTGGGTTGGGCCCAGATTTCAGTTATGGTGTAGCGTGGAAGCATTAAATACTCTAATGTGGGTTGGGCCTAGATTTCAGTTATGGTGTAGCGTGGAAGCATTAAATACTCTAATGTGGGTTGGGCCTAGATTTCAATTATGGTGTAGTCTGGAAGCATTAAATACTCTAATGTGGGTTGGGCCTAGATTTCAGTTATGGTGTAGCGTGGAAGCATTAAATACTCTAATGTGGGTTGGGCCCAGATTTCAGTTATGGTGTAGCGTGGAAGCATTAAATACTCTAATGTGGGTTGGGCCCAGATTTCAGTGATGGTGTAGCGTGGAAGTATTAAATACTCTAATGTGGGTTGGGCCCAGATTTCAGTTATGGTGTAGCGTGTAAGCATTAAATACTCTAATGTGGGTTGGGCCCAGATTTCAGTTATGGTGTAGCGTGGAAGCATTAAATACTCTAATGTGGGTTGGGCCCAGATTTCAGTTATGGTGTAGCGTGGAAGCATTAAATACTCTAATGCGGGTTGGGCCCAGATTTCGGTTATGGTGTAGCGTGGAAGCATTAAATACTCTAATGCGGGTTGGGCCCAGATTTTGGTTATGGTGTAGTCTGGAAGCATTAAATACTCTAATGTGGTTTGGGCCTAGATTTCAGTTATAGTGAAGCTTAATAACTTTATACTCTGTGGGTTGGTGTATGACTGGAACTATTATATTTTGGTTTTGCTTCGCTTACTTTGCACAAGCTCAGACCATCAGAATGAAGCATGTTGCCAATGTGTTTAGATCCATTAACATAATTTAGGTCATTCTATTTTGACTATGTTGGTTTCAACAAAAGACAAATGACATTTGAAGCGACAAGTCAAACAGAAGACACAAATCAAAAGGTTTGTTATGATTTTATTAAAAAAAAACAATTTTAAATGCTACTTGAATTTCAGCTGAACATCTGCAATGCTTCTATTGGAATATTGCATCTGTGGAAATAAAGTATAATTTGAATAAGGTAAGAATTACTGTTAAGTCTTTAAAGTTCATTTTGTGTGGTCCTTTTTACTCCTTCCCAAAATTGAAAATTATTTTATATCATACTATGGATATGATAGTGTCTGTCGTCATACTACAAAATATTTTCACTTTGTATATTGTTTACATTGGATTTAAAAAAATGGATATTCCTGTATGATTCTTGATTGATAAAACAAAATTGTAACAAAGCTTTAACACTGCAGATTCTGCAAAGATAGAAGCCACCCTAAATAAGCTGCAAGAAACCAGATACAAATTTCCAAACATATTTTTTACAAAGTTGAAATCTTTATAAAACACACTATCTCATGTTAAACAGCATTTGTGTTATATATATTGTTTTGTGTATGCTAATTGTGATGCAATAAACTGTTTCTGCCACTGCCAGACAATGCAAATTTAAATGAACTTCCTTTGGGCACAAACATTGCACTCTTTGTCACATGTCGCTACAAAAACGGTGCTATTTGTTTTGTAATCGATTTCTCTTTTTTATGGCGAACTAAGTGCATTTCAGGCTTTCCAAATAAATAATGTTTGCTTATATGTTGATGTACTGCATTTTTATGTTGTGTTTGAAAAATTCCTACCACGCCCAGGAGGCTTTTCCATGTGGTCGTTGGCATTTTTGATAACCCAGACGCCTCGCCAGTAGCCATATGAAACTGGGTTGAACAACATAATACGTGTTGAAGAAAACACAATACTTAAATAGTATGGTCTTAAAATCACTCTGCAGAAGTGTTACACCTCTCAGGTTGAAGCCTGATTGGTCAGTTTTACCATCGCAAGGTATGGTATGAAATTCACTCTGCGAAAGTGTTACACCTCTCAGGTAGAGTCCCGATTGGTCAGGTTTACCATCACTCTACGAGTGTTACACCATTAGGGTCAAAACCCAAAGGTATGGTAGGAAATTCACTTCGCAGGAGTGTTACACCTCTCAGGTAGAGTCCCGATTGGTCAGGTTTACCGTCACTCCAAGAGTGTTACACCCTTTGGGCCAAAACCCAAAAGGTACGGTATTACATTCACTTTGCAGAAGTGATAAAACTAAAAAAATTGGGACATTGTGGTTGTTATGGTATAGTGAATAAATTTCATTTGGCTTGTGTTCTTATTTGTTTAACAGATTGTAATGTTGTTTGATTTACAATGTGCACACAAAATATTTATCTTTTTTTGCTTGCTTCTCTGAAAAACCAACACACATGATGTGAAACCACTGTCCACATCGAGTGCACTCAATCCAAACTTTTTTCAGGGGATTGGCGCCTTCATCTCCACATACTTTACATGTCTCTATTTCATTTGTGCCTTGAAGACACTTGCCAGCAATTTCCCTTAACATTTCAAGTCTATAGCTGTAGGTACAAACATTTTGCACAAGTTTTTCTCCAGTTGCCAGCCATTTTGCATACATACATATCATCACTCCACAGCTTGATCCATCTGGCTGTTTTGTTCTGTGTGGTATTTCCACAGTATTAATTTTCCAACCAAACTTTGTTGCCATTAGACAATTCACCATAGCTTTTGCAGTTTGAACATTGCTGTCTGTTTTTACACAAGGCATTGCTACTGGGTCTATGTACAGCATTTTTCGACCAGGGATGTCAACTACAAGCAAAACCCAGTGGAAGCCTGAAGAGTTCCAAGGTATAAACAGTGTTTGTTTCCCTTGCAAATTTATCCCTTCCCAAACTTTTTTAATTGAAGCTTTTCTTTGTAATATTTGAGCCACTGTCGAACAAACATAAAGTGTGTGTTGGTGCACACCAGTTAATCGCCACAAGTAGCTGTTAATGACTTCATCATAAAGCCAACCAACATTAAATCTGCTGTCATGCTTTTTAAGCTCGCAAACTTCAGCTGGTGGCAATGCATCATCCAGAGATTTTAACTCCAACAAAGAAATTGAATGAGGGCCGTTTTTTAAAATTGTACCAGAAGCTTTGTAACCGGTAACATGGGCTGTGATGTTTTTTTGCATCATTGAGTGTTTGTTCCGAACAATATCCATACAAGCCTCACCAGAAGATTCATGTTGGTCACAGGCTTTTGCTGCCTGTGGGGTTGTTAATTTTACACTTTTCTTTGATCGAGGAAACAAAGTTGTTACTTGGTGCAGCGGCTGCATAAGGTTGGCAAATTGTCCAACCCGTGATGAAAATGGATTGGGCTTTGGTCGCTTGCGGGGCAACTCATCATGGACAGTATTTTCAGAAGGTGTTGTTTTTCGCTTCCTTTTCAATGACTTAAGTTCTGGAGGTTGAGTAATTCTAAACCCAGAATCGTATGAACATGCTTTAGAAAACTTAGCCACCATGGCATTGCCATCAGAAATGCCTTCATCCAAAACCTGCTTGGAACTGACATCATATGAAAGGTCTATCAAATGCTTCATTAAATCAATAAACTTTTGATGGCTTTGTTTGCGATCTGAGGTTTTGTTGTCAGTACCGCAGGTTTTGTCGTCAGTTACAATGTTTTCAGGTTGAGAAATTGATTGGTTTGTGGAGGAATTCTTGATGTCTTGTGTTTTGACCACAGTATCACAAACAGTTTCAACTGACAATTTGTTCACAACAACCGGATCCAAAACCATGTAAACAGAATTGGAGTACCAATCTGGCAGACTATGCCATCCAACATCTGCATACTTGTTAAAAATTGCAAACATGTGTTTGCATGGTAAAAAATTGTGTAAAAAATCATGACATGTACACTTTGGAAAATCTCTTTCAGTGCCAAATTTAATGGTGTATATTTCAGAAGAGGAACTGCTTAATACAGTGAACAAGTCCCCTTTTCTACATATAGAACTTGCCTGAATGTTTGTAGTTTCTCCGATACGTTTTATACAATGTTTTACCAATTTTCTTGGTCGGTTTCGAAGAAAGCTGGGAACCTCAGCGTTGTAACTTCTGTAATTGCCAGAAGATCTCATGTTTTGTTGTTTGTATCTGCTCAAAGTAAAATTTATTGATTAATTTTGATTGCATATTCTTGCATATAACCATAAATGTTTTAGTGGAGGTACACTCACTTCTCATATGCATTTGGCAAAAATTCGTGGTGCAAAATTGTAATTAAGCCAGAAAGCGACTTATCAGTCCGAAATCGCACATGGCATTCTTTTAAAACTCGGTTTTGTCTCTCAACACCATTGTTGGTGCGGATCAAAACCTTTAACTGGTCTGCTCGATAGAGCCACATCCAACGCTAGAAAACGTGCATGAACAGAAGTCACATTTAACATATATGTTTTGTAAATACTCAAACCTCTTTATCCTTAAGCCAAATATTTGTGAAGTATTTTTGTAGTTTTGGGTTGTTTTCCCAAACTGAACTTGACTCAAATATCTGCAGTGCATTGTTGCAGCTTTTTTCACATTCAGCGTTAGCAATTCCTCTCATAAATGTCAAAACTTTGTCCTTGTCTGGACCTACTTGGTTTTCAGATTTTTTAACCCATCTTTCCCATGCCTGTTCACGATGAAAATCGCAAATGAGGACACGGACATCTAGAAAATAGTTATTTTTACATATGTGGTACATGTATATTTGATGCAGAACTTTAACCTGTAAAAATGCTTTCAATGGCATGGATCTCAGCATCACATTTGTCTACCATAAAAAATGATGGTTGCCATGCAGGAGTCCATTCTTTCAATATTTTCAGTGCCTCTTCAATGTCCAATTGTCTTTCATTTTGTGTAATGAAACTGGCAACAACTTGATAGCCAACATTTGTCTTCACACAGAGAAAAAACAATGGGAGAGCATATTTGGATGTCTTGTAGGTAGCATCCATTAGACAAATGTCTTGGCCGTAGCGCAGAAGCAATCTACGCTGCCATGCAAACTGATGGATAAACAGCATGGTTTGTTCAGATTGAATGACTGGTGCTGTTTCTCCATCAACTACTTCAGGTTCCATGTTAGCAATGAATGGCCGGAAATATATTTTGTCATTGGCATCTCCTGCCTTCACCCATTCATCCACCAAGCACTGGACATTAGTTTGATCAATTTTTGCAAATCTGTGTTTACAAAATACTCGGTAATAATGACTTTGAATGTCCTTTTTTGTTGGATAAAATCTCCTGTTTGAAGTAGATGGTGGGGTATCATTTTGAAAAAGTTCATGGGCAACATAATGTTTTAGGCTTCTAAGAATTTCCTCAATACTGCATACACCTTCTGTAACCAATTGATCTATTTTGGCAATTATTCTTTGATCAACAGGTTGAAGGAAACCAGCAGCCTTAAAATATGTAATATGGTAACAGTTCAAAAGTAAACATTTAATTTAAATAACATTCTTACTTCCCCTAAAACATGACCGGTGTGGTCATCCTGAGATGGAAAGCAAACACCGTAAGTTTGTTGCTTTAGCAAGTGCTTATCGTTGTTTTGCAGCAAATCTTTTACAACAACACTTGTCTTGTCCATTTTAGATTTACATTTCGAGATTATCTAATCATATTACAGAAGAAATTATTGATATCCAACTAAATAAAATTAGATTCAAACAAGTTGAAGAAGTACCTGAAACTGTGGAAACTTCATAATTTCCTGAATTACAATTTTTGCCTTGCAGTTAGTTTTTTTGGTCCCTTGAATACACAAATGTTTTTTGCAAGGATTTGGATGATCTTGCAACTGATCAAAGGGGTTTCAATATTTTATCATAGAAAACATAAAGTCACTTACATGTGTAGGTGGTGCAACATGACGCCTTTCATTTTTAATCTTGTTGCGATCTTTAGAATGTTGGCATTCCAAGACCTTTGTTTGTACTATGATGTAGGGAGTGGATGTACTGTCCCAATGCAAGCGACCTATTAAAATATCTAAAAAAAATCACAAATGTAATCAGTTTGTATTGTCATACAATTATGGCTTGATGAACTTTCTTTTAATAAGTAAAACTAAGCTAAAAAGCAGGCCTTTTTTTTATCATACCAAATGAATTCTTCGAGAAATGAATGAACTTTGTCAATGTGGAGATTTCAAATTTCTCAACTAAATCATTTGCCTGAGTCATTGAACAAGCCCACTGCAACAATTGTTGGATTTACTCTAAACTTAAATTTATAAACTGCACCAATTACCAGTCTTATATTACCTGCAAATTTTGTTTGCTATTCTCCTTTGCTGCTTCTGATATATTTTGCTAAAATAAACAACCACACATATGCACAAAGCATTGTGTTAAGCTATACAATTTACTAACCATTTTACTTAAACAAGTGAATTCGTTCTTCACAAACTTCACAAAATATCTCTCTTCCTGTTGTAAACCTGCACCTTGGCTATTAAGGCTTTCTCTTATTGTTTTGCTTGCCTTTTCAAGATTGTATTTTGATAGCTTGTTCTGTGCCCAAGACATTAATGTAATGATAGTTAATAACATTTAAATGCATACTTACTAAGCCTTCAAACTTTGCAAACACCAAAACATCAAAGATGGTTATTACATATTGATATAGTTTGTTTGGTTCAGATTGGCGGTCAAAATGCCAAAGTGATTCAAAGCACTCTGAACGTGTAATTATGTATGGTATGGCAGCATCATTCCAATGCACTGAGCTTTTACATGCATCTTCAAACGTAAAAAGAGGTTTCGAAAAAAAAACAGTACCATCGTGAAAACAAGCACCCACAAACAACAAAACTCACCGTGTGATTTAATTAACGGGGACTTTAAAGTTAGTGCACATGACTTTTTGAATTGATGCAGCATATTTGTTGCTTCATGTTTGGATCCATACCACTAATAAATAAAAGCACAAATGAAATACTTCCATAATACAACAAAAACGTGTTCATGTGCTTGAACATAGAACTTTTATTACTACTTAACAGATTCTTAGACCAATTTGTGACAATGCAAGTTTCATTCTTTAATATTCACAGCGTAATAACTAACCTTCTCTAGAGTATTTGAGAATGTAAATTCCTTCTCACCGAATGCCACTTCATTTAGGATGCTAAAGCAAGTATTAAAATAGTTTTTAGGATTTAGAAAAGTTTTACATCTTACCAATGTTGAACAATATCTTCAGAGATTATTAAATTTTTTGGCATTGGCACACAATTTCGAAATTGCCTAGACTCATGAGAGTCAACAACATCTTTCAAAAGACTGAAACTTCTTTTACAAAAAAACATCTCTTCGCACAAAATCAATTCGATTTTTAGCAGAACAGAACCTAAATAAACAATAAATACAAATGGTCACTACAAATAAACCAAATTAAAGTAATTTCTATTTTACACATAAAGCTTCCACGCTACACCATAAATGAAATCTAGGCCCAACACACATTAGAGTATTTAATGCTTCCAGACTACACCATAACTGAAATCTAGGCCCAACCCACATTAGAGTATTTAATGCTTCCACGCTACACCATAACTGAAATCTGGGCCCAACCCACATTAGAGTATTTAATGCTTACACGCTACACCATAACTGAAATCTGGGCCCAACCCACATTAGAGTATTTAATGCTTCCACGCTACACCATCACTGAAATCTAGGCCCAACCCACATTAGAGTATTTAATGCTTCCACGCTACACCATAACTGAAATCTAGGCCCAACCCACATTAGAGTATTTAATGCTTCCACGCTACACCATAACTGAAATCTAGGCCCAACCCACATTAGAGTATTTAATGCTTCCACGCTACACCATAACTGAAATCCAGGCCCAACCCACATTAGAGTATTTAATGCTTCCACGCTACACCATAACTGAAATCCAGGCCCAACCCACATTAGAGTATTTAATGCTTCCAGACTACACCATCACTGAAATCTAGGCCCAACCCACATTAGAGTATTTAATGCTTCCAGACTACACCATAACTGAAATCTAGGCCCAACCCACATTAGAGTATTTAATGCTTCCACGCTACACCATAAATGAAATCTGGGCCCAACCCACATTAGAGTATTTAATGCTTCCACGCTACACCATAAATGAAATCTAGGCCCAACCCACATTAGAGTATTTAATGCTTCCAGACTACACCATAACTGAAATCTAGGCCCAACCCACATTAGAGTATTTAATGCTTCCACGCTACACCATAACTGAAATCTAGGCCCAACCCACATTAGAGTATTTAATGCTTCCACGCTACACCATAAATGAAATCCAGGCCCAACCCACATTAGAGTATTTAATACTTCCAGACTACACCATAACTGAAATCTAGGCCCAACCCACATTAGAGTATTTAATGCTTCCACGCTACACCATAACTGAAATCTAGGCCCAACCCACATTAGAGTATTTAATACTTCCATGCTACACCATAACTGAAATCCAGGCCCAACCCACATTAGAGTATTTAATACTTCCATGCTACACCATAACTGAAATCTAGGCCCAACCCACATTAGAGTATTTAATGCTTCCAGACTACACCATAACTGAAATCTGGGCCCAACCCACATTAGAGTATTTAATGCTTCCACGCTATTACACCATAACTGAAATCTAGGCCCAACCCACATTAGAGTATTTAATGCTTCCACGCTACACCATAACTGAAATCTAGGCCCAACCCACATTAGAGTATTTAATACTTCCACGCTACACCATAACTGAAATCTAGGCCCAACCCACATTAGAGTATTTAATGCTTCCACGCTACACCATAACTGAAATCTAGGCCCAACCCACATTAGAGTATTTAATACTTCCACGCTACACCATAACTGAAATCTAGGCCCAACCCACATTAGAGTATTTAATGCTTCCAGACTACACCATAACTGAAATCTGGGCCCAACCCACATTATATTCTTCAAAACATTCACGGTTCAGTTGACACGTTTCAGACTACAGCGCACTTCACGCACATTTGACGCACGCACAACCTTGTCCATTGTTAAAAGCGATTGTGACGTCATAATCTGGTTTGCGTCGATGCCCCCGTTATGTGGTCAATGTATCTACCGATTTCCTGACTTTGGAAAAACACCTTTGCAGAAATCACGTCTTGCTGTTGCTAATGGTTTTGGCAGTTACACTTTAAATGCATGGCTACTGGACAATTTCAGGGAACATTTAAACCTGTTCCTCCGGCAAAAGGGTCGTTTCCACTGGACCACTCAGGTATGCAACGGCAATAATGACCTTTGAGAACTGGCAGACAAAATAAATTCTTTACAAGTATTTATGCAAATTGTTCAATTGATTATTGAGTGATGTCTGTGATTTTTTTGTGAACTGAGCAATGTATTTTTGCAATATGCCTGCTGCACAAAGTTTTGCAAAACAGTGTAGTTTAACTCATTAAACGTAGGCCTATCGCAGACATGCAAATGTTTAACACAGCTCTACATCTGCTTTACAGGTGAATGTAAGGAGTTAAAGGAATTGTTTATGAAGTGCCTGGCCCAAAACAAAGCTGATAACAGTTTGTGCAGAGAAGAATCAAAGGCCTATTTAATTTGTCGCATGGAGAAGTAGGCTATGTTTACCAATCTGCATGACAAAATACATTTGTTGGAATATATTGCAAACATTATTACAGAAAACTAAGTCCAATCTTTATGGTGATGTGAAATATAAGGCAACTGTTGGAATAAGATTGATAAAATATTGTCATCATATAATTTTAGAATTGTCAATGAAAACTGTGGTCACACTTTAACCAATACTTCTCCAACAGAAATCTCATGCAGAAAGAAACATTGGTGCAACTTGGGTTTAAAGGAAAGAAAGAAAAAGACAATCAGGAAACAGACATAGCAAAGTCCTAATACATTGCTATGAAAGATAGTGAGGACTCCAATTGCAATGGCAGCGAAGTTGAAGAATTGGAACGTTTATGTCCCACTGTAGTGGACAGGTATTTTGCTCGGGGTTACAAGGTAAATTTACCCAAAGGCGGAAGTTTGTCTGACTTTGAGGACAGAAAATCAAACATGAATGATGTGAGGATTCTTCGACATTCCAATCGAATATGTGTTATAACGTTGGCCCCATCGCATCCAGTCCTACAAGCGGGAATATCTAGCATCAGTTTTAAGGTATCTTATGTGTTTTACGTGACATGATCTGGGAATTCTTCTATTTTAGTTACCTAGTTACCACACTAAACATTACTTTAAATTGTGTATCTTATATTTTGCTTGTTCAATTATGTTTATAGCTTATAATTTTGTTTTGGCTTCTTTTTCTATGTTAAATTTATATGTGTGATTAGCTGAGACTTCTTTCCATATGCTTCCTTTGTCCAAACAAAATTACAGGTCTCCGACAAACTGGATCGATCTAAAAATGTAGTTTCTGGAAAGCGAAAGCGAGGAGCTCAATGGTTGAACCCTTCTGCACCTTTATGCATTGTATCATGTGACAATGGAACTCAGTATACGGTTTATTGTGGAATTCGGGCAAAACTTGTTGAAATGAACAATCGTTTGCTGACCCAACCACATTTGTTGCACACCAAGACTGAAACTGAAGGGTAAAACTGTCATTAAACTTTAATGCAATTACCTTAATAATCAGGGTTACCACAAGCAAGCTAATTACTGAGGTTATCTTGTTACTGATGTGCAGTTCATTTTGCAAAATAGGTTCGTTGCAATTGTGATGCCTAAACTTGAAGAGGCAAGTACCACTATGGATGGTTTGCTAAATGAAGAGGAATATGATGGCTACAGGAAAAAGCAGCAAATTCTTCATTCTGCTTCATCACTAGATATCACAGAGGCTTCCGATGTGATACATGCTTCATAATACATTTAGTCTTGTTTAAACCGCTGGTTTTTAAACATTATTTGTATTCTTAAAACAAATACTTTCGACAAAAATTCTCACAAATACACCAACATTGTGGCAAGTTTCGAAAATTTACAAGAAATCACCATTAGGATAATAATAAAAACATCGGCGTAGTAATAAAAGCAAATGAAATACACGAAAAAGTTATTCTGCATTTGCACTTCCGAAACTATGATAAAACCTTTCTTCAACGCGACTTTTTTAAACAATTTTTTGACTCGTTTAGTATGTCTTTAATCGTGTATCAGACCTTTCTGGAGCGACAGGTTGGTCTCCAATAGTTGATGCACACGCGCGTATCGCATCTGTTAGTACCGAGTCGTCTTCCACCAGCGCCCCAACTCTCGTTGCCCAGCAACTGTCGCATTGAAGGTTGGTTGTTTCGAAGTAAGTGGTGACGAGCGAGTCTCTCGTGATTACGTCACCACAATTACAGTTGGTTTCGCTGGGAAAATTGAATTGTAAGTGAGTGTAGACGGTAGAGATAATAGTCTTCTGACTGATTTCGGTTTACCCGGCAGAATAGACCGTAGCCTGTTTAAGAGCGGAGAGCATACAATCGATGAAAAAACAATCTTTTGTTAGTGAATATACACATTCTGGTATAAAAATATAAGACCACGTTTATAATGGAAACAAATTACTAGTGCGTAGCTTTGCTTGGTCACGTCATATTCACATAATTTTTATGTTAGGTCCTAAACTTGACCTAGACTTTCTAGTGACGTAATTTGGGGTGTTCAAAATTTGTATAACAAAGTTCGTACGATTTCGCACCAAACCCAAAACTAATTACCTGCACTGCACCTTTTGTTCCACAAACCCAAGAACCGATTTAAAATTCCCTATCGGGTTCGTTTGACCCTGGTATTTGGCAAGGTAATCGTTAACACAGAGATCATAGTTGTCTTCGGTTCGTTGCGGACAGGCATCGTCATTTTCCCTGTCCTGATAGCCAGCACTGTTTTGCGGTCTTTCAAAAGCTGCGTCTGAATGGTAAATGTATTCGTTGGTTAAAAAAGGTATTTATTTCTTCTACACAAAAACCCAAAGTTGTGGCCGTGGCTTGTGTTTTTAGTAACTGGTAAGACGAACAAGAACGCAAAAAATTACAAGTTATTTCAGTATTTGTATTTTGTTCAAAACAAACTATAAGTTAGTTTACAAGCAATAAGTGCGTATTGGATCCCTCCTGGTCGACTAGAGGACTGTTTCAAACGACGCGCACTCCCTTCTTATACCAAGTTCTTATACCATCATATCCGTAGGTGGCATAAAAGTAGAATTTCTTCACACATTCCTCGGCCGCCGCGAGTTGGATGCTGCCGTCTCCGAGTAAAGATTTCAACCTCCATATCCAGCACTCTACAGTATCGTTCGACGCGCTGTTGTTAAAATAATCGTTTTACGTCTCGTTTTACCGACTTGTATGTTTCCAAAAAAACATTTTGAAAAACCTATGTATGTTATTCTGACAAGCAGTAGTTTCACAAACAAATCAAAATTTAATCCTATATTCACCGTGACGTTCTGTAAAGGTCTTTACGCGCGCGGAATGGTTTGGGAATCAATGTTCATTAGGTTATAATTTGTCTCATAAAAGCGTTGGTACAAATACATACATATATACCTGCATGTGACGTCATTCGATATTGTGTACCACCTCGAATACTCGACGAGGAACTTAACAACGCTATCGTAATCCACACCGTCAAAGTTTGTTTCTGTTGTGAGACATCTCGGGAAATACGACTCGATATTTTCCACTGCAAGTTGGTCTCGGGTTGTGGTTGTGATCTCTCGCTTTGCAACGTGGGTTGGTATGTGGCAAGCTGCAAAACATTTTAACGAAATCCTATTAGAAATGCACTTTACATTTATACGAGTAAAATTAAAAGTTGCAAGAACAGGTTCTTTTGCAAAAATGTAAGTATCGTGTTGACGTTAGACTTGTGCATTATTGTTGTGACAACCGAGTCTCGAATTCTAAGAACGTACCAGTTCGAATATATACCACCAGTTAGTCTTTACGAAAATAACCAGAGACCAAATGTTGCGCTTGGTTATCGTTTGTGGTTAAAGTTTTGCGAACATTTGGCTGCGAAGTATAAAACTATTAGAAAACTGTTTAAGCCCTTATTTGTCACATTCAGTATCCATTTGAAGTAAGTTTTATAAAAACCTGGTACATGCACAAAATAAACTCGATTTGACCAATTGGCGATAAAAGGACAGTTTTCTTGATTACATACAACTATTCATTATTGAACAGTTATTTGATTCAAAATCCAAGTTGCAAAATATCGTGAAAAAATATTATCCTAGTATATTCACTTGACTGGCAGCAATATATTGGTGTGTTTAAATCAAGCAAAAATGAACCGAAACTCTGTCATTTGACAACAGTGCCACACATACCCTGCGTCGCCAAAGCGAGAAAGAACAACGTCACAACCCCAAAACCTAAAGCTCCTGTTCTTATCATTCTGCAAATATTATTTGTTATGACCGTTTTCCATGTTTTGCAAGTATACCTAGCTTTAGCTTCTTCGTATGATATTGACGTCAATTTAAGCATAACATCTTCACCTTGTTTAACCACTACCAATAGGAACATTGACTCATACGTGCACGAGTGCAAGGGTAAGATTACGGGACGGAGTAATCCTGCTAATTACAGCAAAACACCGGTTGCAACAGGTCAAAAACGCAAAATACATGCTGCGTCAACGACCGACGGTGGGTAAATGTGCAGATGAGTTGTCTGTGACGTAAGAATGATAAATTGTTAGTAAGCGACTTCAAATCGGAAGCAATTGGGTTCAAACAGCTTGTTTGTTTGTTTATTTCGATTGTTAGAGGAGTTTGGTTTTACTATGTTACGTACACGGTGTTGCGTGATACAAGTTTCGAATGACAATATGCACGGTAACAGAAGAAGCCAACGGCATAGCCGTCGATATTAGACGCAGTTTTGTTTTATGCAAGGAAAAAAATGGAAAACTGTGCAACAAAATAAACAGAAACAATGAATTATCAAAAAGTGTATACACAGCGCATGAACAGCATTACATACACCCGGGGCTCGCGGGAAGATTTTTCCAGGCACTCGTCACAATATTGTTGTGCAATGTGCTATGTAAGCAAAGCAACACAACGGCGATCTTTCTTAAACCACAATCGGACAATCTTGGGGGATTTCGGTTCCTACCACACCAACAAGCTCTGTTTCGTCTGACGTCATCGAAATCACGTGGTCATATGGACAGCTACATTCAGTGGCCATAGCAGCTATTTCCGTGGCCGATAGCATGCGGTCGTATAGGACGAAGTTAGCTATTGAGCCACTTTGGACACAAAATACCCAGAAACAGTTAATAACCGAACGTACCAATATCGCTTGATTTTTAAGCATTTCACCAAACTAACTTACTTCATGGAACCAAATCCTTCGAGGAAAGCCCCGAGAACGAAACTTCCGTTCCCCTCAATCACTGGTCCAGATGACGTACTTCCAGCCAACTCCGTTCCGTCGATAGAAATGAACATCTTGCTTGAGTCAAATCCAGCACACACGTGATGCTACAACAAGAGTAGTTTTGAAAACATCGGACGACAAAGGTTACTGGGAACGATATATTTAATTTTTGTAATAGATACCTTACGAATTCAACATATTTTATCCTACTTACCGCGTCACCTGTTTTCCAGTCATATTCTAAATTCAAAAGCTTTGAAGTGAAAAATACCAGTCGGATATTATTGTCCGATGCAGTTTCGGACCCAAAATAAAGGATTTGATACGAGTTGGACAAGTAGGAAAAAAAAACTCCGAAAGTGTTTTTATTTGTTATCCACGCACACACGGTGGCAGCACTGAGCTGTGAAAACGTTTTTGTGTATCTGACGTAATTGCCCTCTTGTCCGTTAAAGTCGAAGTGGGATCGTGGACAGGCTGCGGAACGTCGGAAAAGTTAAATGCAGTTTGTACGTTCCTTACCACGTACATATAAAATCACATGTTATTATATTTTATTATTTTTACACATCTGTGATTTCTTAAACCCAAATGACAATGCATCAGTCATCACCAATATGAAGTCGGTCGAACTTACAAGAAAAGTGAAGAGATGAATAGGAAAAACCAGCTGATAGACTTCTGATGCCATAATTAGTTGATCCTTGGTAATATGCCTGACTGGGAGCCGAAGCTAACTTTACAAGGCCACCGTTTTCTTGTATGCAAGACGAAATGCTTTATTTCAAGAAATTGTATTGCAATATACGTTTATCACCAGTTAGCTTTCCGGCGTGTATGGCAGCGCTGCACACCGATGACCTGATGCTGTAGATTCCAGTTCCGTAAACAGGTTCCTTTCCGCATCCAGATGGACAAAAGACTTGTGTTATATCTGTGGCCGAATCACCTTTCACTGAACACGTCACTGAAATCCCGAAATTAAATTTTAAAATAGATTAGTTTTACTTTTGAATAATTGAATGTTGATGAGTAACGCTAACTTTGTAATGTTATGGAATAACACAGGAAAAATTGGTCTGCATATTTTGTAATCACTTTAATGCAGTTTTATCTGCAAAGTCATCAAATAAAAAAAGGAAATTTTTAAAGTATTTCATTGTTTGTCTTCGTTCCGAATAGAAAACAAAACTTTTTTTGTAGTTCTTTCTGCCCTTAGTTTAGATAAGCCTTACATGCCAAAAATATTTCTTATTTCTTGTCGCCATGCTCTTACTTTGAAATGAGTATGAGTTCCCTGCTTTTCTACAGGAATTGCTGGTGACGCCATTTCTACTTCCGCCAATGTATCGATTTTCTGGATTTCCTTCAATCCTATAAACCGTCACAGGTCCACCGCCATCTTTACAATGTTCGTGAAAACAACTCAGATGCATTCACCTTTAGCACATTATCATTATACAGCATTAATTTGTGTTGCAATACCGTCGATCCATTGATCTTGTATGGCAGCCAAGCAAATGGGCCCATTCGAATACACTCCGTTGCCACACAATGTTGATTTCTGCCTCCAACAGTTCGCAGGACAAAGCAGAGTAGTTATAGAATGATTCAAGTCCGAAAACTTCGTGTTACAATCTGCATAAACAATTATCGACAAATAACGTTTAGTCCAAAATTTAGATGGTTTGTTGTTGATTGTCAAGCCAATACATTCCGTGTGTAATTTTAATTATTTTCAAGTCAAATACGGTTGCTATAAATAATATGTTGGTAACGTTATTTAACACAAATATATAGAAGCAAGTTATTTACGGGTTTCTTACCTTTCCATTCGTTGCCATTGACACTCGAGACAACAATCAGGAACCACCAGAAATTCATCTTTTCACTTATATCAAAATTTGCGTGTTGAAAACGACGCAATAATCTACATATATTTAAACAATCTATTTACAGCACCGTCTTTCCGCAGTTACACAAGTGACTTCTTCACAAGGAACTTAATGCTTTCGTTCACCATAGCATGGAACAAACCAATTTTTTTAGTCGCAAAAACTGTTCCTTATCTTACTCATTCATTAAGCTATATCCCACAAATATCGCAATACTCAGAGTCCAACTAACGATGTTGACAAACCAACTTAATATTTAAGCGCAGTTTTCTCTTTTTTTCATTTCTTCGCACCAGCAGTTATTTTTTTTATTTCGTGATGGCAGCGATTTGCAATACAAGGTTTGTTTAATTCTGACTTTTTTGCAGGAGCCAGTGACGCCGTTTTGGTTCCTACCTTTTTTTCATTATCCTGATTACCAGAACTCATGCGAACCGTATACTGCTGCTTATTATAGAAAACAGTTACCTGAGTTCATTATTTTGCGTCACGGCAAATTGCCTTGTTTCAACCCATGCAGTTTAGCTGCATTCTAAAGGAAGCATCGAAAGCATTGCATAAGTGTTAAAGGAAAAGCATTGATGAGATGTTGAATCGCATATATTTAACTGTTTGAATTTAAACTATTGTTGAGTTCCTCGCAAAGATAAAGAAGTTACATACACCATCGGTTGGCGTTTGATAATTACGACTGCATTCCTTTAATTCAATTGTTCTCTTTGTTTGATCAAAAATATTCAAAAAACTTTGCTCTAAACGATTTTATTTTGCTAACTCGATTTTCAAAACTGAAAAGACTACAACGCTGAATATTTAACGCAATTAACTTGGTGACACTTCTGGGTATGGTTTATGCGCAAAGGTCTGTGAAATATGTCACTTATTTGGTATGATACCAGGTGTGGGATTTAATTATTCTTCACCATGATTGCGGTTCTAAATAAACCAAATGACAATAAATCACCAGGTAGACTCATTGTGTAGCTCAGATGGCATTTAGTCACTTAATCTTCATTTTCATATTAATGCAAACTTATATAGACGGCTTCCACTTTACACTCACCGGTTGCGGATTCCTGGTATAGACCGGCGGTATCCAACCGCAATGCTATTTCGGAGCAAAATTGATGTTGCTTTTTTGAGAAGTGCCGCAAAAAGCATTGCTTTTAATGGGAAAGTTGGTTTGACGAATTTCCTTAGTATTTCCAAGTTTACAAACTGGAAACTACCACATAATTACGTGTGAAGGGTGAATGTACAGCAACATCAATGTATTACAACGTTACAACCACGAAATTATGCTTACATGTCTCACGTTCAAGTTGTGCTTGTCAGTTTCCGTCTTATTCAAATGAAAATGGCAAAAGCACAATGTATCCAGATTAGTCACATTTATGAACGAGTTAAACTTTGCCACAATTAATAATTTTTTTATCGGCATAATAAATCAAAGTCTGGGGTATAGGGCTCAACGCTAAAAGTATAGCTGATGGCTAATTAATTCACAAAAGAAAGTAATTAATTTTAATTTAGTGACGCACGTTAAGAGTATTAGCAACGGAAACTATTAAACTAACACGTCGCTCTGACAAGTTTGGATGATGGATGACTTCAAGTTTTCAGGCAGTAACTGGTCGTCGCGCTCGCGTGGTGCCAGGTGATGATCTGTCAAGTTGTTACTTTATCAGCATATTATTAAACGCCACACATTGTTGATTTCTGCTTCCAACAGTTCACAGTGGCAATAGAATGATTCAAGTCCGAAAACTTTGTTGAGATTTCATCGCTAAACCGTAGTGCGCTGAGCAAATGTTTGCGCGTTTAGCCCGACATTTATTTGGAAGATACGAGGACCTTGGTGCGATAAAATCCTGTGAAATTTCAACGAATTTAAACACTGTTGTGCGAGCTTCCAGCATATGCATGCGGATGTTGTTGTGGGTTCGTGTGAAAGTGCCAATGATGGGTCACACACAGTGACATGCCTATCAGTGAAGGTACGCCTACAAACCACATGTTTGTAACCTTTTCCACTTCGGTATATCGGATTTCAATTGCGTCATCATGATACCTATTACAGTTATAGTAATGGAGGCATAGCCGAAATAACATCATATACGTTTACCCAGCGTTTAAATTTCACCGAACGTTGAAACCCAAACCCAAGTACGAGGTCTGACATCTTACCTTGATTCAAAGGCGCTGTAGTTGACGGAAATATAGCTCGCATAAGTGCTGTTCCGTGTCGTTTATGCATTTATTTATGACGCGAAACATTGCGTGCCATTATACCAATTTGATACAAAAAAGTTAAAAAAAACTTGGTCAATGTACACAACAATTTACATCAATGCGAATTATTCCAAAAGGGCGAAGATTCTACGAAAAACACAATGTATAGATATTTACATTCAAATCAAGAACGTTTATACCTTAAATTACAAAACGATTCCTTCGAGTAGAAGTGAAGTCAATTTGCCTTCTCACATCAAATTAATATGTCTTTGCGCGATGAATGCGACGTTGTACATATAATAGCGCGGGACCGGTAAACACGTGTCAAGGAAGGCGCAAGATTGACGATTTTACCGAGCCAATGTAAATCAGCAGTAAGAATCATAAAGAACGGTTAGTATAAAAATCACTCTTCGCAAAAAAGGTATTTTACCGATGAACAGAAAACAGAAAGTAATTGTTTGTAAAAAGTGATTACGTAAACATGTTTACATCAAAGTGGGACATTCCATGGGGATCGCGGTGCCTACATTCCCCCCAACCTCCGTTTCATCTGATGTCATCGAAATCACGTGGTCATATGGACAGCGACATTCAGTGGCCATGGCAGCTATTTCTGTCGACGAGAGCAGGCGATCGTAAAGAACGAAGTTGTCAATTGCACCGCTGTGACATCGTAAAATATGTAAACAGAATTATAGTTTTTCTTTGTGAACAAAGTAACGTATCTATCTAAACCATCTTACAATGGATATCCGCCACCTACAACTAAATCGCCACCACCCTCCATCGCTGGTCCTGATGACGTATGTCTGCCAAGCTCCACTCCGTCGACAGAGACGCCGATCATGGTCGAATCAAACCAACCACACACGTGATGCTACAAAGTACGATGGAATTCAATAAAGATACGCATGAAGCAAATATTGTCATTTTGACAAGTAGCTGAAACATTAAATTTGCTGTTTGTAAAGTTCTACCAATGATTCCACTTACCGCTTCACCTGTTCGCCAATCAAAAGGAAACTGTTTCGTTCGTCTCCCAACGTCATATTTTAGTGCTGTTGGGTTGGTGAAACTATAAGAAAGGTGAAAGAAATTGTACCTGCTTTGAACATAGTAGTAAAAAAAAAGCCTTGCGCTTGTCTGGTTTTGGATGGTTAACCATGCACACATGGTGGCAGCACTGAGCGAGTGAAAGGTTTTGGTGTACGAGACCCAAGACCAACTATCGATGAAATCAAAGTGGGATCGTGGACAGGCTGTGAAAAAAATAATTAAGTTTATCAACACGTGCTTCTAGGTTACTCTTTGTTACTGCCGTTGATGTAATCAGTGATAATTTGACCGTTCCGTAGGTTTCGATTTCCCGGGTTGAGTTATTAATATTTATGTAGTGTCACATTATATGGAAAGCTGACTAACTTACATGAAAAAGTGAAGGAGGAATTGGACTGCCCACTTGAAACACTCGTCACGCCATATTTGGTAGATCCATTATAGTATAATTGTCCAGGAGCAACAATGAACTTGACCAAACCTCCGTTTACTTTTCACAAAATGAAATACGTTATGCAGGGAAACTATGCAAAAGAGTTTACGTTTTTTACCTGTTAGCGTTCCGGCGTGTATGGCAGCGCTGCACACCGATGACTTGATGCTGTAGATTCCAGTTCCAAAAACAGGTTCCTTTCCGCATCCAGATGGACAAAAGACTTGTGTTATGTCTGTGGCCGTATCACCATTCACTGAACACGACACTAGAACAGTCATATTCCAACTTTGTAATGTTATAGAATAACACAGAAAAAATTCGTCTGCATATTTTGTAATCGCTTTAATGCTGTTAAATCTGCAAAGTCATTTAATAAAAACAGCAAGTTTTTAAGTATTTCATTGTTCCGAATAGAAAACAAAACTTTTTTTGTAGTTCTTCCTGACCTTAGTTTAGATAAGCTTTAGATGCCCAAAATATTTCTTATTTCTTGTCGCCATGCACTTACTTTGAAATGAGTATGAGTTCCCTGCTTTCCTGCATGAGTTGCTGGTGACGCCATTTCTACTTCCGCCTATGTATCGATTTTCTGGATTTCCTTCAATCCTATAAACCGTCACAGGTCCACCGCCATCTTTACAATGTACGTGAAAACAACTCAGATGTATTCACCTCGGCACACTATCATTATACAGCATTAATTTGTATTGCAATACCGTCGATCCATTGATCTTGCATGGCAGCCAAGCAAATGGGTCCATTCGAATACACCCCGTTGCCACACAATGTTGATTTCTGCCTCCAACAGTTCGCAGGACAAAGCAGAGTAGTTATAGAATTATTCAAGTCCGAAAACTTCGTGTTACAATCTGCATAAAACAATTATCGACAAATAACGTTTAGTCCAAAATTTAGATGGTTTGTTATTGATTGTCAAGCCAATACATTCCGTGTGTAATTTTAATTATTTTCAAGTCAAGTATTCGGTTGCTAGAAATAATATGTTGGTAACGTTATTTAACACAAATATATAGAAGCAAGTTATTTATGGATTTCTTACCTTTCCATTCGTTGCCATTGACAATCGAGACAACAATCAGGAACCACCAGAAATTCATTTTTTCACTTATATCAAAGTTTGCGTGTTGAAAACTATGCTATAAGCTACATGTATTAAGTCAATATTGTGAAACTAACAGAAGTTTCAAATTGAAGTCAGCTGATTTATTAACAACATTGAAAAATTGATTTCGCCTGGACGGGCATCCTCAGTTTCTGCAAATTCGAATTTGCAAGTAAACACAGAAAGCTATACGGTAAATAAATCAAAGAATAAAATAAAATAAATAAAATGAATTAAAATAAAATAAAATAAAACTACTAAAGTAAAATATCAAGAAGTCATGTGCTCCTGCCTTCCCTATGCACTACACTGCAAAGCAAGGCGAGACTTCAGTGGCGCAAAGATAAGATTAGCCGAATGACGCGCTAAGCTACATGTGTTTAAATCTATTTTACATCGTCCCACCACAGTTACACAATTTACTTCTTTATAAGGAACTTAAATGCGGTCGTTATAGCGTGGAACAAACTGATTTTTCGGCAGAGTCTTAAAAGCTTTTTCTTATTTTGTAATGCAAATAACCTCGTGGCAAACGCAGTTTATTACAAAGAAAACAACATTTTTCGCTAAAAGCATCATCAGTTCTAAAGCAAAACGAAAGTAAAATGTTAAAACTGGCCGAACATATAGGCTGCTGGTGGTAACTACCTTCAAGTCATTCTGAATAGCAATGTCAGGTGACCTACTTGCATGGTGTAGCACCGCGATGATAGAGTTACATATCCGGGAATGTAGCCCAGTTTACCGGTTGATTGGCATATTTGGTTTTTTCTTGTTGATTCTTTGGCCAAAACCTTTTCTCCCAATCCCGCGCAATGTCAACCTGTCGTTTGGTGCTTTTTGGTGGGAATTTAGGCATAGCACACTTCCTCTGTACTCGTTCGAGACCGACCTGGTAGTCTTCTGGTTCTTCATTGAGGCGGCGCTACCTAACAGCCTCCTCATACACAATGGCTTTGAATATATGTTTGGGATGGTGTGATCTTTCACTGATGAATAATCTTCCTTCGCTTGTCGGCTTCACGGAATCCTTGGTTTTAAAACCCGACAAGGAATCACTTATAATCACGAAAGTGACGTTTAAAAAGTCCCGAACAGCACAGCGCTTGCTTATTGCTTTCAGGTCTATTGCAACCCGTACCCACACAGGGCCAGGGTATTTAAAACCATGCCGGAAATGTGGCCTATGTGGTCATTTAAAGGCTTTAACAGCATGGTGGACGAAGTTCACCACGTTGATACACTATCTGGTGCAACCAAGCTGCATGACCAATCGGATTGTACAAGCGATGGAATATATATGGTGATTTGTATAGGGTATATGTCATTAAAAATACGTAGGACAAACAATGAATAAGTTCACCACCAGGTGGAGCAAGCCCAGACAGTTGTGGAGAACATTCAACATCGATAATGCGGGAGACAAAAGTGCACTTTTCCGCTATTTTTAGGCACATCACCGAGCAAAGTTCTACAAAAGATCTGGTTTAGCTAAATGCTACTCTGTGGTGTTTCTATAATGGAGCATTTGAACATCTGTGAAAACAAATGGCAAAAACTTTTAAAACGCACGAATTAACAAAAATAAAATGATACTACTTGCGATCACGTGATACGCTCAACGTTTATATCTACACACGCAACGCATGCTTGTGGTCGCGGTGCTGCACCACGCAATTAGGTCACCTGACATTGCTATTCAGAATGACTTGGAGGTAATTGCTACCAGCAGCCTATCTGTTCAGCCAGTTTTTTCTATTTGGCAGATGCGAGGACTGGTATCTTACCTTGATGAGACAAAATCCGTTGAAATTTTAACGAATTTACAGACTGTTGTGCGAGCTTCCAGCATATGCATGAGAATGTTGTAGTGATCTTAAAATGTTTATTACTTCATCCCCTAGGTTACTTTGTAACACTCAACCAGGTGGTACGCGTCAAAAATTTTATATCTCCAAGTGGTACGCAACCACGAAAAGGTTGGGAATTACTGTGTCACAATAATGGGGGCATAGCCGGGATAACAACATATACGTTTACCCAGCGTCTAAATTTCAAAAGTTAAAAAAAACTTGGTCAATGTACACAACAATTTACATCAATGCGAATTATTTCCAAAAGGGCGAAGATTCTACGAAAAACACAATGTATAGATATTTACATTCAAATCAAGAACATTTATGCCTAAAATTACAAAACGATTTCTTCGAGTAGAAGTGAAGTCAATTTGCCTTCTTACAACAAATTAATATGTCTTTGCGCGATGAATTCGACGTTGTACATATAATGGCGCGGGAACGATAAGCACGTATCAAGGAAGGCGCAAGATTGACGATTTTACCGAGCCAACGTAAATCAACAGTAAGAATCATAAAGAACGGTTAGTATAAAAATCACTCTTCGCAAAAAAGGTATTTTACCGATGAACAGAAAAGTGGGAATCGAACTTACAGAAAGTAATTGTTGGTAAAAAGTGATTACGTAAACATGTTTACATCAAAGTGGGACATTCCATGGGGATCGCGGTTCCTACATTCCCCTCAACCTCCGTTTCATCTGACGTCATCGAAATCACGTGGTCATATGGACAGCGACATTCAGTGGCCATGGCAGCTATTTCTGTCGACGAGAGCAGGCGATCGTAAAGAACGAAGTTGTCAATTGCAACGCTGTGACATCGTAAAATATGTAAAGAGAATTTTAGTTTTTTTTCTGAAAAATGCAACGTATCTGAACCATCTTACAATCGAGTCAGGAAACCTAGATAAAAATGGCCACCACCCTCCATCGCTGGTCCTGATGACGTAAGTCTGCCAAGCTCCACTCCGTCGACAGAGACCCCGATCATGGTCGAATCAAACCAACCACACACGTGATGCTACAAAGTACAATGGAATTCAATAAAGATACGCATGAAGCAAATATTGTTATTTTGACACGTAGCTAAAAAATTAAATTTGCTGTTTGTAAAGTACTACCAATAATTCCACTTACCGCTTCACCTGTTCGCCAATCAAAAGGAAACTCTTTCGTTCGTCTCCCAACTTCATATATGAGTGCTTTTGGGTTGGTGAAACGATAAGAAAGGTGAAAGAAATTGTACCTTCTTTGATAATAGTGAAAATAAATCACTCTGTTCGTCTGGTTTTGGAAGGTTAACCATGCACACATGGTGGCAGCACTGAGCGAGTAAAAGGTTTTGGTGTATGAGACCCAAGACCACCTATCGATGAATTCAAAGTGGGATCGAGGACAGGCTGTGAAAAAAACTTGAATTTATCAACATGTGCTTCTGTATTGCTTTCTGTTACTACAGTTGATGTAATCAGTTATAATTGGACATTGATTGCCCGGGTTGAGTTATTAATATTCATGTAGCGTCACATTATATAGAAACCTGACTAACTTACATGAAAAAGTGAAGGAGGAATTGGACTGCCCACTTGAAACACTCGTCACGCCATATTTGGTAGATCCATTATAGTATAATTGTCCAGGAGCAACAATGAACTTCACCAAACCTCCGTTTTCTTTTCACAAAATGAAATACGTTTTCGAGGGAAATTATGCAAAAGAGTTTACGTTTTTTACCAGTCAGCTTTCCGGCGTGTATGGCAGCGCTGCACACCGATGACTTGATGCTGTAGATTCCAGTTCCGTAAACAGGTTCCTTTCCGCATCCAGATGGACAAAAGACTTGTGTTATGTCTGTGGCCGAATCACCGTTCACTGAACACGACACTGGAACAGTCATATTCCAACTTTGTAATGGTGTAGAATAACACAGAAAAAATTCGTCTTCATATTTTGTAATCGCTTTAATGCAGTTAAAGGTTTCAAGTATTTCATTGTTTGTCTTCGTCCCGAATAGAAAACAAAACATTTTTTGGAGTTCTTCCTGACCTTAGTTTAGATAAGCCTTACATGCCCAAAATATTTCTTATTTCTTGTCGCCATGCACTTACTTTGAAATGAGTATGAGTTCCCTGCTTTCCTGCATGAGTTGCTGGTGACGCCATTTCTACTTCCGCCAATGTATCGATTTTCTGGATTTCCTTCAATTCTATAAACCGTCACAGGTCCACCGCCATCTTTACAATGTACGTGAAAACAACTCAGATGCATTCATCTCAAGCACATTATCATTATTCAGCATTAATTTGTGTTGCAATACCGTCGATCCATTGATCTTGCATGGCAGCCAAGCAAATGGGCCCATTGGAATACACCCCGTTGCCACACAATGTTGATTTCTGCCTCCAACAGTTCGCAGGACAAAGCAGAGTAGTTATAGAATGATTCAAGTCCGAAAACTTCGTGTCACAATCTACATAAAACAATTATCGACAAACAACGTTTAGTCCAAAATTTAGATGGTTTGTTATTGATTGTCAAGCCAATACATTCCGTGTGTAATTTTAAATATTTTCAAGTGAAATATTCGGTTGCTAGAAATAATATGTTGGTAACGTTATTCAACACAAATATATATAGAAGCCAAGTTATTTATGGATTTCTTGCCTTTCCATTCGTTGCCATTGACAATCGGGACAACAATCAGGAACCACCAGAAATTCATTTTTTCACTTACATCAAAGTTTGCGTGTTGAAAACTATGCTATAAGCTACATGTACTAAGTCAATATTGTGAAACTAACAGAAGTTTCAAATCTGTATCATCGCAAAAGTCAGTAGCCACACAGGATCCAAGCAAAATAACTGCAATAACATTGCGTCTAGAAACCACGGTTTCACCAGTAATCTATAGGCCTTTTTAGTATAGTCTATATACTCCAGCTAGCAATAGTAAAACAAGTCAAATAGAGGTTAATTATCGTTGATTGATCTACGCAGATATAGGTAATGAACGTTTAAGTATAAATTATAGGCTCTTCCCCAAACGTCACAAAATCTTTGATGCCTCGGCCAGGTTTTTTGTGCCCAACAGGTTATTTCCTTTCGCAAGCTGCATTTAAACTTTATCTAAGCCTTACTTTTGCAGACCGTTTGTGAATGATTTCTCATATTTTTCAAAGTTTTATATGGTGGTGCGAAATCGTGGGGAAAAAGGTTCCTAAACAAGCAAACGAGATTTCAATACCCCAAATTGTGTAGTGTTATTGATTGTCAAGCCAATACATTCCGTGTGTAATTTTAATTATTTTCAAGTGAAATACGGTTGCTAGAAATAATATGTTGGTAACGTTATTCAACACAAATATATACAAGCAAGTTATTTATGGATTTCTTACCTTTCCATTCGTTGCCATTGACAATCGAGACAACAAACAGGAACCACCATAAATTCATCTTTTCACTTACATCAAAATTAAATAATCTATTTTATAGAAAGAAAATGACGCCATGATCTACATGTATTTAAATAATCTATTTTACACCGTCTCACCACACTTACACAAGTGACTTCTTCATAAGGAACTTACTGCGGACGTCATAGCGTGGAACAAAGCTATTTTTTTAGTCGCAAAAGCTTTTCCTTATCTTACTCATTTATTAGGTTGTGAAAACATTTCTGTTCACCGAGTACCTTTTTTGTTTAAGTAAAGCAAAAATATCCCACAAATATCACAATACGCAGAGTCCAACTAACGATGTTGACAAACCAACTTAATATTTAAGTGCAGTTTTTCTTTTTTTCCATTTCTTCGCACCAGCAGTTATTTTTTTTTTTATTTCGTGATGGCAGCGATTTGCAATACAAGGTTTGTTTAAGTCTGACTTTTTTGCAGGAGCCAGTGACGCCGATTTGGTTACTACCTTTTTTTTAATTAACCTGATTACCAGAACTCATGCGAACCGCACACTGCTGCTTATTGTCACGGCAAATTACCTTGCTTTAACCCATACAGTTTAGCTGTATTCGAAAGAAAACATCGAAAGCATTTCATAAGTGTTAAATGAAAAGCAATGGTGAGATGTTGAATCGCATGTATTTAACAATTTAAATTTCAACGATTGGTGAGTTCCTCGCAAAGATAAAGACAAGTTACACACGCCCTCGACTGGCGGTCGACAACTATGACAGCATTCCTTTAGTTCAATTCTTCTCTTCGTTTGGTCAAAAATATTTAAAAAACTTTGCTATAAACGATTTTATTTTGCTATCTCAATTTTCAAAACTGAAAAGACCACAACGCAGAATATTTGATGCGATTAACTTGGTAACACTTCTGGGTATGGTTAGTATGCGCAAAGGTCTGTGAAATACGTCACTTATTTGATATGATACCAGGTGTGGGATTTAATTATTCTTCACCATGATTGCGGTTCTAAATAAACCAAATGACAATAAATCACCAGGTAGACTCATTGTGTAGCTCAGATGGCATTTAGTCACTTATTCGTCATTTTCATATTAATGCAACCTTATATAGACGGTTTCCACCTTACACTCACCCGTTGCGGATTCCGGTATCCAGCAACCACAATTCTATTTCGGAGCAAAATTGATGTTGCTTTTTTGAGAAGTGCCGCAAAAAGCATTGCTTCTAATGGGAAAGTTGGTTTGCCGAATTTCCCTAGTATTTCCAAGTATTCAAACTGGAAACTACAACATAATTACGTGTGAAGGGTAAATGTACCGTAACAAAAGTGTAATACGACGCTACAACCACGATTGCTTACATGTCCCACGTTCAAGTAACGTTCAAGTTCAGTTTGTCAGTTTCGGTCTTATACAAATGGAAGAGCACAATGTATTCAGATTAGTCAGATTTATGAACGAGTTAAACTTTGCCACAATTCATGATTTTGTTATCGGCATAATAAATCAACGTCTGGGCTATACGGCTCAACGCTAAAAGTATAGCTAATGGCTAATTAATTCACAAAAGAAAGTAATTAATTTTAATTTTATGACGCACGTTAAGAGTATTAGCATCGGAAACTATTAAACTAACACGTCACTCTCACAAGTTTGGATGATGGATGACTTCAAGTTGTCAGGCAGTAACTGGTCGTCGCACTCGCGCGGTGCCAAGTGATGATCCGTCAAGCTGTTACTTTGTCATCATATTATTAAACGCCACATAATGTTGATATCTGCCTCCAACAGTGCGCAGGACAAAGCAGAGTGATGATAGAATGATTCAAGTCCGAAAACTTCGTGTTGCATGTGTACGTATCTGCACTTACATACCGTGGTTTTGTTCAATCAAAATAACAATCACTACTAAATATAATGTACATGAAAATCAATTGATATTGGCACATGACATTCGTGAAGTCCTGACGTTTCATATATTAGTGACCCAAAATGTGAAACGCATTTAATTTTTGATTTATCCATTAAATGCGTAATCTGTGTCAATGTAATTTGCATTTTTAAACGAAAATCTTTAATACGTTCTGAGATCTAAATATTTACCACTCATTGGATTGAAATAATGGATTTCCCACCTTTATATTTGTTGCCATGGACAACCGAGACAGCAAGCAGAAACCACAGGATCGTGAACTTCATATTATTTTGTCTGCGACAAAAAACCCATGTGTTCGGAGCAACTATTGAATGGCGTCTACCTGTAACTACTCATCACACTTGGGCATGGCGCAGTCGACTTTGTTGAGATTTCATCGCTAAACCGTAGTGCGCTGAGCAAATGTTTGCGCGTTTAGCCCGACATTTATTTGGAAGATACGAGGACCTTGGTGTCCTGTGAAAAATCCTGTGAAATTTCAACGAATTTAAACACTGTTGTGCGAGCTTCCAGCATATGCATGCGGATGTTGTTGTGGGTTCGTGTGAAAGCGCCAATGATGGGTGACACACAGTGACATGCCTATCAGTGAAGGTACGCCTACAAACCACGTGTTTGTAACCTTTTCCACTTCGGTATATCGGATTTCAATTGCGTCATCATGACACCTATTACAATGACAGTAATGGAGGCATAGCCGAAATAACATCATATACGTTTACCCAGCGTTTAAATTTCACCGAACGTTGAAACCCAAACCCAAGTACGAGGTCTGACATCTTACCTTGATTCAAAGGTAGTTAACGGAAATATAGCTCGCATAAGTACTGCTCTGTGTCGTTTATGCATTTATTTACGACGCGAAACATTGCTTGCACACTTTTGATAAATAGCATTAATGTCGGAAGTATCCAAGCTCCACTATTGCGCCTGACACAGAGAATGTATTAACTCTACCTAATCGGTTCTGGCATCTACCACCAACACATAGAGGCATCCTATAGTTGATTTGAATATAAATATCACGACAAATGATCGTTTGAGATTTATTGAAATGCTCGTGTTATCCATGACGTGTAATGTGTTGTCGGAAGCAACAAACTTCACATAGATTGCTCGTTCGATGCGTAAGTTTGCGGTGAACATAGATGACATAGTTGCTTTATTAGTTTACGTTTATTATCGTCATTGCCCGCACGATTTGATGCTTGGTTTCGTGGCGAAAGCCCTCCTAACAATTTTATACAAAAAAGTTAAAAAACGTGGTCAATGTTCACAACAGTTTACACCAATGCGACTTTTTTCCAAAAGTGAGAAGATTCTACGACAAACACAATGTATAGATATTTACGATGAAAAGTAACAAACGAATTCATTCTTTATTTACAATTAATTACATCGATTTTGGACATTTCGATGGAATTTGAGTTCCTGTCACTCCAACAACCTCCGCTTCATCTGACGTCATCGAAATCACATAATCATATGGACAGCGACACTCAGCGGCCATAGCAGATATTTCAGTCGATGAGAGCAAGCGATCGTAGAGAACGAAGTTGCCAATTGCACCACTGAGAAATTTAATTATAACTTTGTCTGGTTTTCTTACCATGCACAACCCTAAACATTGAAGTGAATCTCCCCAACCAACTTACTTCATGTATTGAAAATACTGCCCTCTAGTGGGATGCTCGTCAGTACCGAGAACAAAACTTCCGCTTCTCTTTAACGCTGGTCCTGATGACGTAAGTCTGCCCAGCTCCATTCCGTCGACAGAGACGCCGATTTTGTTTAAGTCGAACCACGCACAAACGTGATGCTACAAAATATGTTTGGGAATAGTCAAGTTTACGATAAATCAAAAATAACATTTCTATTGTCGATAATCTTAGCTTACTTAGGTTGATTCAGTTCATCATCTTAGTGTTAAAATACATACCGTGTTGTCAGTTTCAAAATCGACTGGGAAATGTTCCAGTCTTCCCTTTGCTATAAGCACCAAAGATTTGGGGTTTAGTCGGTTATTAAACTCAAGCAAAAACTCGTTGCCATTGTTATTTGTTAGGTAGCTGAAAAATCCCTGAACTCTGGAAGTATCTCTTAGTGTTATCCACGCACACAAGGTGGCAGCACCGAGCGATGGAAAAGGTTTTGTGTATCTGACGTAATTTCCGTTTTGTCCGTTGAAATCGAAGTGCGATCTAGGGCAAGCTAAAATTTTATTACAATTGATGAGGTTTTCATACAGGGATTACGAAGTAATTTCACTTGTTTTTATTGTACTTGAAAAGCTGAAGGAGGAATTGGAATGCCCACTTGCAAGACTCGCGGCTCCATTTTTAGTCGCCCCCAGGTAATTTGCTTGTCCAGGCGCCACGAAAATCTTTACAAAACCACCATTTTCTGTGTAAAAGATGAAATATATTTTGTGTTGAAAGTGTATGACGAGTAAACGTTTTCACCTGTTAGCTTCCCGGCGTGTATGGCAGCGCTGCACACCGATGACTTGATGCTGTAGATTCCAGTTCCATAAACAGGTTCCTTTCCGCATCCAGATGGACAAAAGACTTGTGTTATGTCTGTGGCCGAATCACCTTTCACTGAACACGACACTGGAAAATGTAATTGGATTTAATGCTCAAAACATAGTCTTTAAGCAACACAAAATGTATTCGCTCCTCGTAATGAGTATATAATTCAGTGATGCAACATTAGCAATGTTTACTTTCAAACGAGTACGAGCTCCCCGCTTTTCTGCATGAGTTGCTGATGACGCCATTTCTGCTTCCGCCAATGTATCGATTATCCGCATTACCTTCACTCTTGTAAACAGCCACGGGTCCACCACCGTCTTCACATTTTGGAGAAATTTGGAAATTACCGCGTATACGTATTAAGAATTGTATCATAGCCATACCGTCGATTAATTGATCTTGCATAGCAGCCAAGCAAATGGGTCCATCCGAATACACTCCGTTGCCACACAATGTTGATTTTTGCCTCCAGCAGTTCGCAGGACAAAGTAGAGTGGTGATAGAATGATTCAAGTCCGAAAACTTCGTGTTGCATGTGTACGTATCTGCATGTACATGCTATGGTTTTGTGAAATAAAATACGCCAAACCCTTACTCACAACTTCAAATATAAACTACATCATTTGCGCCGTACAACAATATTTGCTTTCGTCATCAAACTCGTTTATGAAAAGTGACTTAATATTTCTTTGGTAGTGAAGAAAAAACGATAGTTCAACATGCTTTATGTAAACCGAAGCAGTTCTTGTAACGCAATGTCGCAATAAATTTTTTTTTGCATAGATTTAAACCACAGCAGCATACACACCTAAAAAATGTCACGTATACTGGCGTTGACAACAATATAGAAAAAAAATTTCCTTCTTAATTGTATGTTGTTTAAACTTCAACAACGCGATGCTTCTTTGCCAACGCATGTTAGAACATTACCCTCCCAAAAACGTGACAAAATGTTTGGCACGTGATGGATAGTACAGAATAAATATTGCACGCATATCGGTTAGAGTTGTGCACCCCTGTGTAATAAGTTTCCCACCTGTGCATTTGTTGCCATTGATTGTTGTCAACATAGAAAACACGAAACACCACATTATGAACTTCATGTTTATGAACTACCAAATTGAACGACGCCTTCCAGCAACTACACAAGTGTTGTTTGTATGCATTCGTCCTGACTGACAAGGTATAAGTAAACTTAAAGCCATATTTTTCGCAACATTCGACGCACAGCTTTTTGACAAAATATTGATTGCACAACTTTCAATCATGGGTCATTATCTTTCTCTTCCAGTCAAAGACGATTGCTGCGATATCTTCCTGGTGCCTAATTTGTTACCTTGACTAAGGCACTTGCGCCCACGTTCTGTAAAGCGAATGTTGGTTTGCCTGAAACATGGCGGACGCAAAGTATCTGCAACATAGCTTACTATAAATGTCGATTATATCTGTCTGACCATTATCAAAGGCACATAAAGTCAAACGTATTAAGTCCACAGCTCTTAAACCGTTTGATGCCCCTTCTTTGTACCTTAGTCATACCACCAGTCAATGTCTGTGCTATTATGAGGAATAGCTTTAATCTTTGGTAATACCATTGTTATGATTTTGTTTTGCCGAATTTCCGTAGTATTTCCAAGTATTCAAATGAAAAGTACAACATAATTACGTATGAACGGTAAATGTACTGTGACGTAAATGTATTACGACGTTATAACCACGACATTGCTTACATGTCCCACGTTCAAATTCTGTTTGTCAGTTTCCGTCTTATTCAAATGGAAGTGGAAAAGCACAATGTGGTCAGATTTAAAATCGAGTTAAATCTGTTTATGGAATGTGCACTCTTTAGCGATTTCAATATGTATTTTCTGCAGATTAACTGACTAAATACATCTGTAACATAATTGCAAAGTGACATAAATTGTAGCTTTGATTGCGACAAAGAAAATGCCCCAAAAAGGTCACTTAACGTTATTCACAGCATTAGCAAAGAAAGTATTTTGTCTTTGTGGCTTCTTGGCTTTTGGTAAGATGCGTTTTTAGGATCAGTTTGGCAACTTTTTCCTGATCATATTTTTCCTGTGCTGTTTCACTGACAACATTAACACTTCAAGTTTTTCCTGTATGTTTTAGTCAGTCCCAATCCCGACCATTCTTTTGCACAAATAAAAAAATTGGCAATTCTTGTATTGCAGGTAATTTTTCCTCTCAATACTTCAGTGTACGGTGTTGGAACTCACCTCCATCGAGTTATCTATAAAACGGATAATCACAGCACAAAACTTTCTGCCTTGCTCGTAAATAACCCGCCATCGTGCACTGGTTGGCGAATAACATAAACATTGCACAAAATAAAGCAATAAATAGATGTAAAAAGACACACAGAAACGAGACACATGTCAAAACACAACGCTGTCTAGGTGAACCTGTACCATTGTATCACTTGATCATGAAGATGCTCGAAGGGATATGATTTTATGGAAACCGGAACCTATTACAGCACAAAGCAGTTTACGATTATGATTTGCAATAAGTTAAAGCAGAAAATGAGTTTTGCGGCCTTTGGTTTATACAGAAATGCTGCCCGATAACGGGCGACATTACAGTTGTGCTCTAAACGCTGGAATCTTTGCCACAAAGCACTTCGTGAAATATTGGCGTGCAAAACGCTTGCATACAGTGAGAAAAACATAAAATAAACGAATTAGCACAATTTTAACCGCTGCGCTAAAAGAAACACCATAGGGACTATAAGAAAAAGAAAAAAGTCCAAGGCTTGTACAAGATAAAAAGTATTAGGACTTGCACAGCAGCGTAATTCTCGGCCAAACAGTTTTAAGCAGCTGTGGTATCTCTATCTTCTCTTTTCTTTGCTTCGTTTCAAGCGTTGCTCCTCCAGTTTGGCCTCCTGGGCGTCTTCGATTTGGGCAATTCGCAAGCTGCCGAAGCCAAAAAAATTTTAAATAAGGGTTATGTGTGCACGTATTTGTATATGTAAACATATTATATCAACAGACCTAGGGTACCTAAAACTTTCCCGGCATTGCGTAAGTATTTGTCGATTAATGTTACGCCCAATGACAATTATTGATGGCTCGATTAAGTGCGCAACGTGTTTTGAAGTGTGTGGCATCGCATTCTTAAAAGTGTAACACCAATAATTTGTTTTTATTGAGCTGTAGACAGGGCCACGGTTTCGACAACTCGCTGCCGTTTCCGGTCCCATGGTGCTGAATATTTAGCTTAGAGGCCCGAGTCAAACTTTCGGCGAGGCAAAGAGAGGTGACAAGTGATCAGAAAAAGCAACAACACGAAGCCTTTGCAAATTATAAACACACATTACTGATAGGAAAGCATAAGGAACATTTAAGGCGAAACATGCATTACTTTTGCCTTGTACAAGATCTTACGAGCCCCATAATTGACATTAGCCAGTAGAGTTTAAACAGAATTTAAATTATTCGCAATAAATCATCATTTCCTGCTACCGCCAGTAAACTTACCTCCGTTTCTCCTCTTTTTCAATGTCTTTATAACTGGCGTCCATTTTCGACAAATCGTATTCACTTTCGCGCCCGTATTTGTGTCGGTTGTACCCGAAAATGGCACCGATTTGAGCCGAAACGTCGTCGTCGTCGTAATCTAAAAACAATACTTCACAGGTCTTCACAGGTCGCAAATCTGTCGGTGTACTGAACCCGTGACATACAACTCAAATACTATAAACCAGTTTGTGTAGTCAAAGACTTTAGCAACGCCAACAAGCGAAAATAAGCAAACCGACACATATATTATCTTTGCATTACAAACATATATGTAAACACCTAATTTGAAATCGGTAAATATATATACGCTGCTATCTATGATATAATGTTTCATCGCTGCGTATCTCAATTCAAGGCAAAGAACGGGGGCATGATACTTACCATCTTCGCCATCTTCGATAAATCCTTCCAATTCTGAGTCGTATTCGTCGTCTTCATCATCGTCATCGTGTAAAACTTGAGCTCTCCTGTACACAGCAGCGACATCTCGCGGATGCATATTTGCGGCCATGGCTCTTCTCCGGTACTCCTCAGCAGGTGTCATGCGTGAGCCATTGGGAAGTCCTATGAAACAGAGCAAATGAATTAGGGTCTGATTTAATGCAAAGAGGTCCTTCGACTGTCTTGCATGAAGGGTAAACTCAAGATATTTAAAGCTGTTTATTCATTGATCAAAACTTTCTGACTACATGTAACTTATTTCCCAAACAAAACTCATCAATATTGTAAAGCAAATAAATTTTAGCTTTAATTGCAACAAGTCGTATGTCCTGAAAGGTCACTCAATGTCATACACAGCATCAGCAAAGAAACTATGGCAATTTTGTCCTTGTTGGTTATTTAGTACCTGGCGGGCGCTTCTTGGGCTTTTGGTAGGATGCGTTTTTAGGATCAGTTTCAGCAACTCCAGGGTAGTTAGTTCGAACTCCGTGACTCTGTACACTGAGTTTACATTGACCGGAACTCTTGGCCATATTGCTGCATGAGAACAACCAATAAACAAGTGCTTCCAACCAATACAATAATATAATTATTGAAAAGGCAATGGAACACACAATGTTATGGACTGCACAATAGAGTGATTTCATATCAAATCACCAAATTTGAATCACATTTCTGACCTGACCCAATTAATAAGGTAATACCTCCCATATTAAAATAGTAATATGTAATTGTTGGCGTCAACAACTGTGTAAGTTTTCCTCACATTACGAAAAAATAATATTTGTTATCAGCCAAGACTTCCAGAAAAAAAATTAAGGGGGTGTCCAGAGTTCGGTCACGCCAATGTGTTTGCCTAAAGCGAAAATACGCCAATTATTGCGTTTGACTTAGGCTATTCTGACACCCCCCTAAAATCCGCCACTGAGTATAAAATCAAGTTGACCTTTTCCTTTGATGCATCTTTTGTATACCAATGTCGCAATAAATAATTTTTATGGGTTTAACAGTGGTATAAATGTTTTTTTTTTCAGAAATAACAAATGTTGTTGTGTACTCAGCTGCAGTGTTACACTTTCATTTTCACATTGACACAGTTAAAAAACTATTTTGTGCCAGGTATGTTTTACTTCATTATTCCACCCAAATTTTGTTACACAGGTGTTATTTTTATTACCTTTGGGCCTTTGCCATCATCTCAGTATAGGTAACAGACTTTTTCTGGGCATTGGCCGCCTGTGCCTTTTTCATTGCTTCCAAGTAGGGGTTACTCCGGCCCTTTGCTGGTGCACTTTGTTTAGAAGTCGATTTTGACAGTTTTGTTTCCATTTGCTTTGTAGATTTGGAACTGTGCCCATTTTTCAAGGCATAAGCCGAGTCACTTTTCGTCTTTCCCTTTTCATGCAGTTTGTTTGAGTTGTTGCTCTTTGAGACTTGGTTACTTCTGGGCCTTCCATTTAATGGAGAAGAGTGTCTGGAATCTTTCAGGGAAGGTGATGCAGATTTCGTTTTGGCTCTTGACTGTTGGCTGTTACTGCTGGATGCCTTTCCTGGGTGTTTTTGGCCAAACTTAGCCATGATGGCTTGAATCTTCATTTTTTTACTTTCGTCGCTGAGACCTGACTGAAGTTTGCCAATTTTCAGTGAATGTGATGCAGAATCCCCTGATTTTCGCTTCACACCTGAAGCAAGCATTAAAGGCAAAAATGAACACGATTAAATGGAAATTGTTTTTATGAATTCATCATCTCCAAAATACATAACTTTTAGCGACTAATCATGTACTTGCAACATACCTTTAGTTCCATTCTTGAGTCTTGCCTCCAATTCCTTTCGTTTTCTCTTTTCCCGTTCATATTTTTCCTGCGCTGTCAAACCATCCTCTGAATCATCACTGTCTGTAACCAAGTGCAAAAAACTGTGTACAGACACAGACAAAATTAATTTACAGTAAAATAGAGAGACAGGCCCATACTATTGAAATGTTTTTCGGCAAGAGCTTCCAGTCTATTTATTCTCAGAATTATGAGTAAATCCATAAATAGTGCTCCTAATTTATCGCAATTTTGTAAGGTATATACATACCAGAGGAAACAGTGTCATCAGAATCTTCATCTGTACTGACTGTTTCTTTTTGCTTTTTTTCTGCCAACTTTAAAAGACTATCAAAGTTGAGCCCTGCCGCAGCACTCCTTGCTTTAATTCGATTTTTTGCAATTTTTTTCCTTTTGCGGTTGTCCTCATCCGAGGAATGGTAACCGTGAGTTTCCCGACTGCCGTCTCTATTCTTGTAGGGCATCTGTAACATAAACATTATTTATTAACTAAATATTGTGAAGTGAAGACGATAATATAAGATTTGCACAAACTGGATAAAAGGATTTTATGCATTTTTAATTGATGTATGAAACACATCGAAAAACACTGCTATTAAATTGGATGCAAACCTCTTTTGCATTACCAAACTGTGATTCAGTGTTGTTGAGAACATCTAACTAAGGAAGGGTAGGAAATTACTTTGTTTATCTTTTTCATGAATGCTTTGTGCTGTCGGTCAGCTTCGGGAGATAGAGGAAATTCCTCATTTCTTGTAGTTTTTGGTGCTTTGTGTAATCCGAGGTAATCCTCACCTCTGTAGACCTAGGTCAAAACGAGAATGGGTTGATGGATATATAGACCCAAGAAAAAAATAATATGTCAATTTTAATGATTAAACAAATAATGCCATGCTGGTATTGCTACTGTTTTAGAGTATTTTGTGATATTTGGGCCCATGTATGTATCAAAATTAAAATAAAAAATTTATTTCAGAGAATAAATTGTTATATACCTGAAGGTTATCTTTTGTCCTACTTGCCATTGCTTTGGCTTTTTTGGTATGTTTCACTTCTTCACGCAGTTTTTGCAACGATTCTTTTTTCTTAGCATCTTCAACAGCTATAAAAGGTATGTAAATGCATATGTCATACTTTAAAAATGGCCTACAAACGTAAAGTGTAATGTAAACGCATTGTTACAGTTTACTTATTGTACTTACCTTTTGTTTCATTTTGCTTTCTTTGCCGTTCCAAAAAGGCCTTCACTGCAGCAGGATTTACGTTCCGACCTAGTTTTGTTGGTCCTTGCAAACTTGTGGAAAACCCAATTTTCTAAAATTGAAGAGGTGACGATAAAAAACATAGGCATACTATCTCGAAAATCACATAGCAACTCAAAGCTTAAATTTTACTGTTCTCAAAACTTAATGTCAATGTACCTTGTACAAATGTGTACAATAACTTACAGTTTTATTGCTTGCTTCCTTCTGGTTTTTCTTTGCCAGAGAAATAACATCATTCATGTTCAGGGTAGTTGCCATATTTATGCGTAAGTACAATGTTATGGCCTAACTACTAGTCTAAAACAACAAAAACATTATTTAAGAATTTCTTTTCGGCAATCATCGATTGCACGGACAAACTACCGTTTTTTCTCATGTAAAGGCATTAGTTAATCGTTTTTGTGTGGATTGCTGATAAAATTGTGCAAATTGAGTTTTTACTTTGCCTGTGCCTGGAAAACTTGATAGGCGAAATGCAATGACTTCAGCAGAACACTGATAATAAACACTAATTAAGAAGAAGATACAAAAATATTTTATTCAAAATGACATAGGCTACCCTAACCCAAATCAAGAACATATGTTTCATGATTTACTTCATTAAACAAGTGGCACGAACAAACAGTGGACGTATCAATTGTTACAGCAAGCAGGTTCAAATTAAATTTATAAAATCAAATCAGTTAAGGTACATCGCGATTGTTTCACAAACAAACAGTGGCAAAATAAACCTTTTTCGAGAAGGTTCTTTCCAAGTTAGCTTGACACGACGTGAAAATACATTCGATGTTGAAACTGTCTACAACCTCAACATCCACAACTAACAATCCCATATGAACTGACGTGCATATTTGGTGCTAAACCCAACAAAACAAGTAACAGACACGAGATTAAAAGAAATGGACAAACCTGATGACGTCATTAGATCAGCTGTTTACATCATCCGCAAACGGCGCTGTTACGCTCACTGAGCAAGGAAGGTACGTCGCGAAGCTAAAAGCACGTCATCGTTGCGTTTTACGACTCATAAATTGTAATCATGACAGGACAAACATGGCCTTGGATTTATTAGCAAAACATGATCCAGGAGAACGAAATATCTCATTTTACTGCCAATCGCTTCAATAGATAAAGTCGATTTGTGTGGTTACGCAATCACCCAAGTGCTGTAGTAGTGGTTTCATTCTTCACCATCCTTTATGCTTTTACACATGGCCGCCATAAGTGAAAAAGTTTATTAGCTCTCACACAGCAAAGCACAACACATACACAAAATGTACTTGTGATATTTAATACTGATCTACACAAGATAATTTATGATGCAAACTCCCATGCAGAATAACGACGTCTGCATTGACAAATATTTATTATAAACGTTGTAGTGTGCCAAAGCTTCGCATATGGTTATTAAAGCCTGATTAAATTTGCAACGGTGTACATCTGAAACAGGCAAAAACTGTTCCATGAATGGGACAGCACAATCGCATCACAGTAATTTCAAGCAATTAAGAGCAAAAGTGGCAGAGATAACCATATAATAAGAATAATTTACAACCACACAATTAAACCCTGCAGCAAACATTTAACTGTATTGCAAAATCACAACACTTGGTTATACTTGAAAAGTAAAGCATTACAATGCAAACATTTTACGCTCATTTCATACAGTAGGATTTTATGATGTTAACTTGTTTGGCAGTTTGCCAAACACACACACCTTCCAATTTCAGTACCAACTCCAGTTGATATACATGAAGCACAATGACCCAATGGTACACTTGTTCGACTTGATCCCCGCAATTGGATGTATCATAAGATGGGAAAAGCCAATCAATTAAAAACCACACAGGCAGTAAAATAATGGGTTAATGTGTGACAAACTAATACAGACTTGCATATTACTCCTTTGTTCTTTGAATGAAATAATTCTATCTAGTCAAGAAAGCGAACACTCATCTTGGAATCAATTTCACTTTTCATCATTTGCTGCAAAATCCAATTGTAATAGATTAAATTTAGAAACAAAATTCAAAACAACTAAACACTATAAAATCGACAAATTTTCATATGAGTTTGGGTTGCATCTAATTTTGTACTTTCTTGCATTTTCCCAAATGCAGTGTAAAAATAAATAGAAATTGTACAATGAGAACAGCTTACATTTTTGAACTCCTCAAAGGTAATTTGGCGATCATTGTTTGCATCACATTCAAGAAGTGTTCTTTCGGCTATGTGCGAGAGCTGTTCTTTGCTGATGTTGGCACCAACCAGAAGCTCCAAGACCTGAATACAAACAAATCATCAGTTTACTCTGTTATGGACACTTTAACATTGGCTAAAAATCTTACTTGCAGAAGCTCATCTTTGGAGATGGTGTTGTCCTTGTCATAATCATATATTGAAAACACAACTGTAGGGAGTAAAACATGAAGTTAACAAATAATGCCATTGATAAGTCGTCTTGAGTTTTTTGAGATAACACCTACATTTAATTTTGCTGCTAACGCTGTTTAGGGCATCTTCGAGAGTTTTGGAACTGCAAGGCCGAAAGTGGGCCAAAGTTCTCATAAAAGTCCGAAAATTAACATGTTCCTCCCTGCAGCAGAAAAGTAGTCAAAATGCAAATGTAGACATAATGGAAATATGTGATAGTGAGAACACAGCAAATTACCCATTTTTAAAAAAAGAATCCACTATCCTTTCTGCCAAAGGATTTATAGCCAGTTCTGGAATTCTGAGGAAGTCATCACGCCTGCATTATACATGTTAAAAAGTTTTTGTTTGCAATTAAAAACAAACATTTAGAAATACTATCACTGTCTGTCGATAGTTGTGGAGGTTATATATATAATATTCTATGCACTAAATGCATGTTGAGTTATGCAATGGGTTTTTAAATATATAAATGTACATACGTGAGAAATCCATTCTGCTCTTTGTCGAGACTGGTAAATCTGCTGAATAGTCTAATGATTTGGTTGCAATGAACTGAAATAAAAAACAAAAGCGTGTTTCTATTTAGAAAACAAACTAAATCTTTTGCGTATAATACTTTTTCTGTCTAACATAAGGGGGTGGGCAAATCAACAGAGCTTTTCAAGTGGTACGCCATTTAGTCTACTCTATACAATTTGCCGCACTTTGCAGAAGCCAAAACTGCTGCAAATACATGATGTCAGTTTTCTTTATTTAGCATTTGTGACGCAATAGTATCAATGTGAAATTGTTGCACTGTTGAAGTAATTCTGACATCGTGTATTCAACTGTGCAACAATTTCACGTTGATACTATTGCGTCACAAATGCACAATAAAGAAATCCAAGCAACTGGTGATATTGGCTAAATTGTTATTCATTGGTGGTATGTCATAACAGTTATGGTATAGTGATACGGTGGTACGCAGTGTATTAAAAAACAAATGAGCGGTACGTGATTGGAAAAAGTTTGAGAAACACTGCTCTATATGTATACCAATTCACATTTGCATGATTATAAAACAGCAATTAGCACACTGTTCACTCTCTTCCAGATCTCCAACACCACCATCAACAAAACTGTCCACCATTAAAAGGTAAAAATCAGTGCAATGTTTTGCCTGGTTTATGCATTCTACATTTGCTACTTGGTTTAAAGGTTATATGTTTTGAGATGTGAAAGCATAAACTTCAAGTTTAAATCATACTTTATGACACAATTAGGCATTTTTTGCTGAAAGTGTAATAACAGAATACAAGCAAGAAAATATTAGTAAATTCCAATATTATAATTATACCAGTACTGCTTTAAAACTTACACCCAGTTTCCTTGTGTATAACTTGAATCTCCTCCTCTTGCAGATGTAGTGATGATCTTGACCCCATTTTGTATAGCCTACTTATGTTTCCACGAGTGTTTTAGTTAAATGTCAAGAATTACCAGACCTTTTTATATAATATACAATCTATATAAATACATGTAATGAAAAATCCTTATTTACCCAGAGGACAACGTAACACACACACAGCGAAATACTACTTACCTTTATTTCGGAAAAAAACACAAGTCACTGCAGCCCAGCACACACAAAAACAATAAAACCGGAATATAAACTAACGTATGGAAGTTGGTGTTTCTACATTTTCCCGAAATAATATACGTAAAGCGGTTAACCGTTCAAAACATAAAAAGGTGCTGGGGAATTTTTTAACTTTTGGCAATAAAAGTTACATTTAATTTCACAGTCAATTTGTTACAAAAATTCCACTACACAAACATTTGTTGTAGTATTTTATGATATAAGTCAAAAGCGTGCAAGATAACTGTGTTGCAGCACTCCTAAATAACAAACTTTATTTCAGTTCGTGCATAATAATGTTTCAGATATAAGCATTTTAAGTAAATAAAACTCATTCGAACCAAACGCCATAAATGCAGTCGAACTTGCGAATATGCGGGTAAGCCATATAGGAGTATAGTGGCGTACCACATGGTTTTGTTAAAATCAAGAAAATGTTTTGTTGGCTTCACGATGTAGCCTACTTCATCTTGTACTGTGTACGTTACTGTGTATAAATATATTACAAAATTTTATTTCTGGAAAACAAAACTAATCATTTCTTCTGGTTGTGTGGAAACTTGATCTTCATCCGAATTTTTCCAAAGCTAAAACACATCAATGTTAACGCACTGTTTTCGGTACAAGTCAACTAACCAAATGAGTACACCGATAAAGATAACATTCAAGTTTTAATAACATTGTTAAGCATAAAGGCTTACCGCTTGTAGGTTACCGTCATTCCTCCATGTGATTGCAATGATGTAAATAGCGTACCCAGGTATAAAGATTATTGAGCTGAGACTCATGCACTGAGCCAACACTTGCGCCCAAATTGGATATTTGTATTCTTCATATTTTAAACTTGAGGTAGTGGAAAGGTAGTAAATCATTACCAACTGGAAAAAAATATTTCTTGACGTCAAAACAAACAAACGCACATTACTTTTTTGGGAGATTTGTTCTCACCAAGCAAGTGATTGGCCCCAGAAATTTCCAGCATATAACAAACCAGGCCCTTCCTCTTCTTTTACCTATCATGTCTTCCACGGCACGCCAGTAATTGTTGCCTCCGTAAAGCCATCCTATCGCGACTAGTTCGCACAATACCATGAAAAATATGCACCAGCCCGCCACAGCGTAGTTATTGTACAACTCAAATATGTAAATGCCTCCCTGCAAAGTACAAATAGGCGAATGATTTTAAAAGTCAATGATTTTAAAAGTCCTTTTAAAATCATTGAATAGAGTATACAAAAATGCCCAAACGCAATCATAAATAGGTTGTATGACATAGTTATATCTTGTGTATCTATAATAGGATAAACTATTGCCTCAACGCAAATAATAGGCATGTGTACGTTGGTTAAGGATTGAAACTGTTCCTTAAACTGTGATTTACAATTATAGCCGGATATGGTTGTATTTTTTTGCAAACATACGTCATAAAACGTATTACAAACCGATAGACACTGATATCGCTTATAGAGTAAATGGTGAAAGTTGCATTTACCGTAATGGGTTATTTTAGGCAAACACTTACCTCTGTAAGCATGATAAACCCCACCAGACACATTACAATGGCAAATACTCCTTGAACCATTTCCCTTGAATATCGGTGGCGTTGGATCATCGAAAAATTTTCCAACACCGTTTCCACTAAACATTCCTGGTAGACAAACTACAGCCAGAAACAAAACTTCACTTATATTTTGGCCTTTGTCACCATACCCTTTTTCGTTTTATCGGAGCCCAAGTCATTTTATTTCTTTCGTATATTGTTTAACTGCGTAGTTGTTGTTTTACGCAAAATGCACATGATTTGAATTGGTAAGCGCTTATGGTCGGGCTAGTTGGCATAGCAACAACTGCAAGAAACAAAGTGCAAAAACCTGTGAATCAAATCCAAGGAAAAGTATTGTGACGAAGAAGAGTGAACACCACAATTGCGGAAATGGGAGGAGCGACAAAGCCTCAGGATATGCGATGAAGGCCAACCCTGGCCCAGAACTTGCAACTTGATCAACTGTTGTGTTCTGCATCAATGCGACAAATCGTTAAAACGTGCGATATTAGCGGTTAAATGATTTGCAAAATTTGGAGATTAACCTTGTACTTTGCCATTGCGCCCAGTGTTGAGAAGACGGCAAATCCACTGCAAAAACTTGTGATAGAGTTTACAGCTCCTATCAGTAGCGAATTTCTGAAAACACCCATAACGAAAGCATTGGCGTTTGACTCATCATTTCAGTTACATTTAATTATGTTGTTGGTTGTGTTAAATGAACAAGGACATGCCTCACCTGTAAAAGTTATTGTTGTACTTGTTGTAGCTGCCCAAGATTAGCAGAATGCCAAAACCCAATCCAAATGAGAAAAAAACCTGTGATCCAGCGCTCACCCAGACCTAAACAACACACAGCGATATAATGGAAAAGAAGTGATACCAACGGTAAATGCCACCTCAATGTCTTGCAGCCTCGTAATGTTGGGATAAATATAGTATTTTATTCCCTCTGCAGCGCCATCAAGTGTTGCACCTCGAACAAGGATAATTGCGATCAGAATGAATGGAAGAGTGGCGGTGACGTAGACGATCTGTAATTTGAAAGCTTATAGTATGTATTTGAATAGTCTGTTCTCTATATCGGGGAAACCGGAAGAGCCCTGAAAACCAGAAATAAGGAGCACCGCCGCAACGTTGCATCAAAAGACGCAAGTAAGACAGCGTTGGCCAAGCATGCTGCCTTAAAAGGTCATCGGTTTGCCTTCGACAATGCTGAGGTTTTGGAAAGGAAGGTGGATCGCACTAAGCTTTTTCCTGGAAGCGCTCCATATCCACAAGTACAATCGCATTGTAATGATAAGGAACAGTGCGTGTATTTCCTGCTGCTGTATGACAACTTGCTGTAACTGTTGTTTCCCGCCTTTTTAATAACATCACGTGATTCAAAAGTGTTGTACCAGTACCATTACCATTATCCTGAGGAAGCCGTGCCGGATAGCAGGCGAAACGTCAATATGCCAGAAGAACAGACTAATAAAAATACAATATGCCCGAAGGCAACAGAAACATTATATTTATAGTATGTGTGTTGAATTCGGGTAAAACTTTGCCTTTTCCAACTCAATGCAATATGAATGGCCGTGCAAGGAACAAACCCGACCTTTGCCGTCCACTTAATGCCTTTAAACGTGGAGAAATAGATTCCAATCCACAACAGGGCCAAGTACAGAGCAAGATCGGAACGCAAGGTTCCCAGGGATTCAATTCCATCCGAAATGCCCAATACTTTAAAACTGTAGAAACATCGAATATTGTGCTATGGTTTTTCGTTAAACGCCACAGGTACTTCTGTGTGATATATTATCACTCAAATGTATTAGGAGTCCATGAGAGCAATACCGAGATTTAAAATAACATTATTTAGATACGTATATTGATATGTACAAGGGAAATACAAAAAGAAGTAGTTACCGCTGCAATACAGCAACCTTCTAATACTACAGGTGCGGTAGGACCGTTATGGGACCTAGCGGACCTAGCGGACCTAGAGGACCTGTAGTATTAGAAGGTACCGCTGCAATACGGCTCTTCTGGCAATGATTTTATTATATCGACGTTTTCACCACCATGCAGCATGCAGCCTTCATCAGAATGTTATTCAGGATGTTAAAATAATTGCCAGAAGAGTCGTATTGCAGCAATGCCGGGCAGAATATATGATAATTTATTTAAAGCAATAGTTACCGCCAAAATTCTTCCGCTGACGTTGAAAAACTATTGTTGAAAACGGAGTGATTTATTTTCGCTCCGTTCGAGGAAACGCACATTTTCGTATTCCATTCGTTGTCGCAGTGTGACCAGGGTAAAACACCAGAAAAACTGGACACAAGGTATTTAAGTGCCCATGCCAGTATGATCGGGTAGTACGTATTGACGTGGAGAATGACAACGACGTTCGCCAAAGCAATACCTGAATAGACAGTGTCGACTATTATAGTATACAATGCAAACCAATTTATGTCATGTTGATGTTGTTAAAAAATACCTTTAAATAAAGGAACCTTTGCCCAGCTTTTAAGCAATCCACTTTGGACATATTGACCCAAAGACGTTTCCAGCAGAATAACAGGAACTCCCAGAGTGACAGCAAACAGCAGATAGGGAATCAAAAAGGCACCTTAAGTAAATAATTGCATTTTGACGAGAACGACTAAAAGACCACTAATTGGCGAAGGGGAAAGTTTGCAGGTGTTATGCAACAACAAACTTACAATAAGCTACATTAATTAAATCAGGTCTAGCGTGTATAGTAAACATAACATTCCACTACACTTTTATCAAATCGTACCTCCACCGTTTTTGAAGCACAGATAAGGAAATCTCCATATGTTTCCCAATCCAATGGAACAGCCAATCACAGCGAACAAAAAGTCGTAAGACTTGTTCCATTTCGGTCTACTTACCGCGTTGTCTCTGAGAGCTTTCTGGATAAAGATGTGCCGAAAATTACCAATGAGAAGTATTTCCAAAAAAACTTACGGCATCAAGAGATTCCATCGTGGTTTCTTAGGATCAAGGTCTTTATAAGGCCAGTTACTAAACTTGAAATTATGCGATTTAAACTGCACCGAAAGACGGAAATCCTAAGAGAAAACGGCTTCGTTTTTTGTATTGCGTTGAAAATAACTTTTGTTTATTGATTTTTCAACTTTTGCTTGCGCGATAAGGATCTGCTGCATTGCTCAGCAGAAACGCGTTTTGCGCAACTATGTAAAACTATTCCTGAATGTGCGTAGGAAAGCTCTGCTCAATTCATGCTCCTTCTACGGTAACATATTACCAAATGTTATTCTGACCAACTACTTGTTAAATTTATAATACTGTTTTTCCGTGTTGAACGCTTCGAAAACGATTACGGCAAAACAGCCTTTTTTGCAGCTGGATATAAGCTGCAGACGAAATCGATATTGTTCGCCACAAACGTGACTATTGCATCCGCCCGTATGTTAGGGTTATAGAAAACAACTTTCCGCTTTATGCAGACAAAACCATCTGCTTTCACCCCAGGCAACCAACCACATCGGTAAAATCGGCTTTGTTCATGATAAATTAACATTTACTTCAAGTATTTTGCACCTAACATCGTAAATTATCATATTCACAACAGGAATGTCTCGTGCTCACTTCCATACAAATGCATGCTGAAGTGGAATTACGAAAAGCTATACAGGAAGCTAGCCAAGATGCATCAACAAATCATTAAACCGCTGCATTGTGTACAGAAAACTCAAACATTATGGGAACGGAATATCTGCGACGACTGAACAAGTGTTTAACCCCACCCATAACACATGCATATCGTCATCTTCTTCAGGAACGAAAAGCGTTTTCCGTTTTCGCTTGGTCGCCCCGCTGCAAGCTAGATATGTTGGGAGCGATACAGTGGCATTTCTATCGAACGCCACCAACACGCAGTAATCCAGACCCGATATATGAAAGCAGTTCTCGAGGGACAGAACGTATCTTCATTCGGGGCTTGCCGCAAACTCGTGGTACACGACCAAGATGGTGTTCCTGCTTGCCTTCATCTTCAACAATTGAACGACTTGCGTGGTTCCACAGTGGTCGTCTCTCCCGCTCACGCTAACTTTGAAGCGCGGTTGCTCGCATTCTAGTTGCGGAGGCAAACACTTCTGTACCAAATTGCCCATTTCTGGGTGTGTGTGGTCATGGCATACGAAAGCATCAAACTCGTAACTTTCGTCACTCTTACTAGCCCAACAAGAGCGATGTCGGTATTGATGTACAGTTGTTGAAGGCGAGATCCAAATACTCCAGGGCCATGGTGGCAGAAGGTTTTCCCTTTGAGGTGAAGCGGCCCTTGCAGAATGTTTTCGTTTCTATCACCGGATAATTGGATGAAACGTGAAAGACCTTGAAGTTTCTCAGTCGACGCAGACGGTCGCTCGGAATAGGGTGCATCGCGCCGTGTAAATCACGACCATCGAAGTTAGTAGTCGACTGGAAAATGTGGGTATAGAGCCTGAATTCGAGCTGAGGTCGAGGTACTTTAACTTATCCAACAGCGCAAACGCTTCATCTTCTAGCACAAGTGATCCACTACACACCGGGACAGTTTGTGATGCATTGTATGCTGCAAAATTTCCATCCGAGTTAATTGCAACTAGTTCACGATAACGCGTAAAAGCGTTGCGTCCTGCGTGTGTTATTATGTTTGGGCTCAGATCTAATATCTGCACATTCTGTTCAAGGTATTGGGGAACTTCAATTAGTCCTCTTTTTTGACAAGATATAAACTTTAAGTCGAATCTTGCTCATTGGGGCAGGCCAATTCGATGAAACACCACTTCGATGTTAAACATTTTAGTTTCAGCGTTATTTTCCACGGGCGAACATTGCAGTCTGTAGAAACGGCTCGCACTGGGTATGTTGCTTTGCAGTTGTAGACTTAAAAGCAGAAACACAAGCAACAGTCTAGTACGCAGTGCTTCCCACATTTCTGCTTCTTAATTGCTTTACCTTATAGGAAACTACCACGTGCTAGAATAGCCAGCTTCCGCGTGATGAATGCAATACCAAGACTTGAAAAAAGGAATGCCGCCACGAAAGCTGGGCTGAGCGCATTTCCAATTCAATTCCCAATTGAATTAAAATTACTGAAAGCGCCTAACTGTTTTAGAAGAATTCAACGGTTTTCGAAGCATATATTTTTTTTCAATTCAAGTAATGGTACTTATAGTTTTTTACAAATGTGCAATTTACAATCCAACGGTACTGTGTGCAATAGTTGTTTTTTCTCCCACGGAATATGTGTAATCATTCTTTTGGTGTACGATGTCCCCAGTGCATGTAAGTCAGGCAGAATTTGTTGATGTAAAGCAACAGAAATTTAAACACGGTTTACCAACATGTAAAAATTCACCACGAAAATAATTTCGGCAGTCTCCGATCTAACGAGCCGCAAACTCACGATTATTATGCTGCACTTTCGTAAATTTTAAATATTTGTTATTTTATACCGCTAGAAGTCGCTAGTAAGTAACAAACTCCGCGCAAGCAAATTCTCAACTTTAAATTCAAAACATCGGGCATAAAATTTTAACAATTGCTGGCAACATAAGAAATGTACTGTGACCTGTAATATGGTAAAACGAATTAAGATGGCTTCCAAAGCTACCTTTAATCATAGTCCTCATATAAGCTATACTGACAAAAAGATTTTAATTTGTCCGGACTGTGGTTGAAACCTAAATTCAACACTTCCGCAGCACAGGATTTGATTTTGTGCCAACCCCTTCCATAGGCTTTTTGGGTCCCGAGCGAGATGGAAAAAGTAAATAAAACCAAGTTCTTTGACATAAAACAAAATACCTGGGTGGAAATTAACTCGACAGAAATGGAATTTTTTATAATTTAATCCCTTACTAATCGTTTTACTCTAATCAATATACAATTTTGGCTACAATTGTGGTAAAGAGTATGAGGTGCGATTTACAGAATTATAAAATAACAATGAAAAAATTATCAGTCAAACAAATATTCTGTAATACACTTTTGTATATCTTGAGTACTTTTATTTCTTTTTCCCGCTAGAGTTCGCTCGTGAACCACAAAGTAAATACATGCAAATTCTAAACTTCCAATATCGAGACAGGAGACAGCCAAAACGAAATACACTGCTTCTTTCGGTAAAACGAATATTTTTGTAGCATTAATGTTTCATGCGGGCATGATTGACAGGATCTGGTTGAAAGAGCGTTGGACCTGGTTAGCCCAGGGTCGTGAGTTCAAACCTCACCGGGAGTCTGGTTCGGCTTCGGCTTGTCGGGAAAAAGGTGGGTGATCGAGCTGGGCTGCATTGCCTGTAAAACTTTTTGCAGCATAAAACGAAACCAAAGCTTCTTTTAAACCTAAACACAATAAACCTGTCACGAACACATGATTTCGGAGGGCAATGTCAGATTTCGTCACACTAATGCAGCAAACTTTGTGATTTGGGTAGGGATAATACTATTTACCAGATTACTTAAAAGTTTCCTCTCTTATTATCGCAGGCTTTCGTCCTTGACCAAGGTTGTCTTGCGGAAAACGCTGCCGTGTTTTTGCTGATGTGCGGTTTTGCATTACAATGACGTTACCGTTGGGAGAATACACAGACGAACGTGCATAAGCCCAAGCTTTAGAGCTCAACTATCTCAGCAAGCAACTCTTAAGTTGACGTGTGTATTTTGAAGGGTTTGTCGGCCTTACTCTGGCTAAATTCTCACATTTATGTTCACGGTCATGGTCGTAGTGACAATGTTGAAAAACGGTTGGCTTGGATCTTTTAAGTTCTCCGCACAAGATCTTGACATGCAATCGAACGCTCCATATTATAGTGGCACTAACATGTCAATTTGTGCTGAGACGTGTTATTATTATGGGTGTGTAGGTTGATTGGTGCGGATAAGAGGAAAAGTATATTAGCAAACAAACCTGAAGTTCAACGCGTAGGTTTTGTATTCTTAATGTAATGCCTAGCTTAGAGTTGTCAGTTACTTTCCTCGTGAATATGTTTCGTATTTCACAATATTGCTGGAATGTTTGTTCGTCCTAAACTTACAAGTTTATTTTTGACTTTGTAGTTAGTCGTTTTTGTTTCAAATAATAAATAATAAATGGTATAATCTCATTACAAAACACTTTTGCCGGATCAATTTATTGAGCAAAAAGTTTCATTTCGCATCAAAAAGTTAACACCAAACATCACTTTTTCACATTTTGATTTGTTTATTTCACACATATTCAACACCTCCACAACGGTTTAAGGCTCCTCGGGTATCTCAGGTTCCAAGGGTTCCACTACCACCGGCGGGATGTCATTGGAAAGGTTGCACAGATCGCCATCACAACAAACAAAACAGACGCGCACCTAAAAAAAAGGGAAAAGTATGAATGACGCATAAAACCAGTGCTCAAACTTTTTCGCGTTCAGCACATTTGGAAAATTTTCCACCTCACTTGCGGCGCACCAATTATAACTATTTTTCCCATGTTAACCATATTCAGTCGCAGAAGGCTGGTTTAATTTAGTATTTTATCCATTTATCTCACAAAACATTAAATTATAGGTTTGAATTGCCTCGCGAAACTAGAAACGCACAGTTTGAGAACCACTTGATCAGACTAAAATCATCATGTATGATAATTGTCATAATGTTACCATCCATAAGCCAAACATTGGAAAATTTACCTGCTTGTCAATAGCCGACGCCGAGTAGCAGTTCTGGGCGTTGTTCGCTGTATTTCTTACACAAGCCTCGGTCTGTTTGCATCTTTTTTCCACTTTCTTGTAACCGTGGTTAATTTCGATTTTGGTTTGGCAACCCATTCCCTGTAACAAGCCAAAAGATTGTGGTCAGAACTTCGAGAAAATGCTGTCGCCTTAAACAAACAGTTTTATTTTCATTTTTACACAGCAGTTCTGTGTGACAATTTTTACGCGGAACGCTTTTTATAGAAAAAACGTATGGCCTATGTATATCGTTGAAACCCAAGGTTAGGATGGCGAGCGGTTTGTAACATTGGTCAATAATAAGACCGACCCTCATACCAAGTTACACTGTTCGTGATCAGGATACCGCGTTTTCGAATCCCGGCGTGGTAAAAATAACAACAAAAGTTATTGTACACATACCTCTCCACCGCAGTCGATCATGGTAACGTTGACCTCAACCCCGTTGATAATTTCACCATCGTAGCATCGTTGGACCGGCACTGAAATGAAAAGGTTGTTTTTAATAATGTTTGTATTATGCTTAGGTTTATTTGCAATCGTTACCTGGGTTCTGGGCGACGACAAAAGTAACCAAAGCAGCGATGATCAAAAGTTTCATTATTCTTGCCAACTAGTTTTGTTCAGCTAGCTTTAATCTGGAATTGAAAAATTATGCCATCAACACACTATCGACTTTACCACAAAATATTTTTGCGAAGGAATGTAGGAATACGAAAAACAGAAAAACTTCAGTCGTCTTAATATTTTTCCCTTTACCCAATCAACTTCACCGAGAATAATTACAGGCGATTTTTTAAGCGGCATTTTGCAGCTTACACGCAACCATGTTCAACAATCCTTCAGTCATTGTCACGATGAAGGCAGACGAGTGAACAGGTGGCGTTGCTCGCTCCCTTAAATACCCGCCGAGGTAGAAGTTCAAGGCAGTGCAACAGGAAAACCTGTTTAACCTGATTTTTAGGAAAACGAAGAGACACGTCGTGGTTGCGAAAGGTCATGTAAAATACGCGGTCAAGACAACGCTCGTGTTTCGGGTGGTGTTTATGCGAATTTTGGTTTGGAAATTTTCGCCACACCCGTAAACTTGCCGCATAATTCTACTTCCAGCGGCTTTGTACATGGTTGTGAACCTCAACTTCTTAAACTAATTAAAAGAAGTTCGCATACATGGAGATTATTTGTCGCGATCGAACTAAAATTTGTACTAAAATTGATTTCTGAATGTTATAATTTTTTCGGAATTCTTTTAAAAAACGTTAAAACGCAGTACATGTTTGAAGGCACATTTATATTTATAACAGTTATCTTGCATATTGTTAACTTTTTTATTATTAAAATATTATTGATCTTCTATTCAGTTAACAAGGTTATGCACGAGTTTTTGGCATATTTGGTATCAAATGTTTCAAAAACCCGCAGACGTGACCTGACGTGTCTACGTGACTCGTTTACACCACATTGTTTAAGTTGGATTGTTAAGAGCGGCAAGGACTCATTTACATAAATACCTTGTGGCGGTTTAGGTTTCGCAGCAGCAAGTCGTCTACAGGCTTTCCAGACTTGCAACAAAACCAAACGACTTGTATTCAATTTTTGATAATATGATAAAAAACATTTTCTTTATTTCTGTGGAAATATATTCGTGGACGATCGGTTCATTATCAAACGTTCATGCAGCATTCGAAAACAATTGCAACATGGTCATGTGTAGGTTCCTCACTTTAAACGCGTAATTAGAAAGCTTAGGAAAGGTCATTCATGACTAACCATACTTCTAATGGATGCATGGCCAAGGAAAGGTCAAATTTGGCTACCTTTCATGTGTTTTAATCAAAAGTTTCTGGTTCTGCAATGGCTCGTTGCGCCGTTTCAACAGCGATTATATGACTCAACACAGTACGAACGATTCCGCTTGGGTGTGTGCGACATTGTAAGTATGGTGATGATTTTGCATGTTGCAGTACCTTCCGGCGATTCTGCTATAATTACAGTTACCGATTTCTAAAATTCGACATCACAGCAAACAACATAATGTGCTTTCATTGTTTTTTTTATTGATGCGATAACGAAATGTTTCCATTATTTTTGTGTCAAGTGTATTTGTCCGTCGGTTTATGGCACTACTGGACCAGGTTCCAACGGCAGAAGAACCAGAATGTCGTTTGAGGCGTTGCATAGATTTCCCTCGCAGCAGTAGAAACAGACACGCACCTGCCGAAGCAAAACGACACGGAACAATTAGGTGTTTTCAAACATACAAAAATTTGGTAGGGGGCGAAATATACCATTACATAAATGTGGAATACATAATTTTACCTGCTTCTCAATGGCCGATTCGGAATAACAATTTTGCCCGTTGTTGTCAGTGTCTCTCATGCAAGCCGTAGATTGTTTGCACATTTTGGTGACCTTTTTAAATGCGTGATTGACTTCGATTTTAGTTTGGCACAGCCTCCCCTGTGAGGAAAACAACCGTATAGCGTAAGATAATGTATCAATATGGTTGACATTCTACATTAGCTATTCACTCCAAACAAATGATTGACCGATGAGAACCAATAAACAAAGAATCACAAGCACCAACGGCATGTTTAATCCCAAGTTTTTACATTGGTAAATTAACTGAAAAGCTCTTCTGACAAGGTCAAAGACACGTATGGGACTTACACAGGGGTTTGCCATGGTAAAGCGTCTGCATTTAACCATTTTGCATAAGATCTTTTTGAGTTATTTTTATCAATATGCTGGGCAGCATTGGCAACAAACTATGCATTACATTGGTTTTCTTTTCAACAAACATTCCGTTTTACTTGAACAAGGTACGGTATAGACATGTCCCTTCCTAAATTTGAACAGTGCCTCTTGTTGGGTTATAGGCATGGTATGTTTTTATTACAAAGACTAGTGTTTATTTATAGTTAGCCAATACCTCTCCACCGCAGTCTTGCATGGTTATGTTTTCAACCCCGTTGATGATTTCCCCCTCGTAACACTGGGGAACCACCACTAAACATATAAATACGATAATTGTATTGCTATTTCACTGTTGGCCGCAAAAAGAATTGTAATTTGCAAAAGTACCTTCGTCTTGTGCGGTCACGACCACGAACATCACAGCAAAGGCGGCGAGCAGTTTCATCATTTTGCCAACTGGTATGTTTAGCTAGCTTAAACTGAAACGCAAAAGAAACGAATATAAGATTCAATAACCTACCCCGCGATGTCATCGTTGCGGCAACAGCTCCAAGCGACCGAATACGATTGCAATCGCCTTGTCGTCGGTTATTGCCTTAAGTACAAAATTTGCACGTTTTGGAAAGGCCGATCGTGATCCAACTTGCAGAACCAGGTTCCGAGAATAAGATGGAATCCGGAATGCTAGAGGGCCAAAGAAAGGCCAAAGCAAGCCGGCGTGGTTGGTGTTAATTAAAATTGCCTGATTCGGAAAATGTTGGCCGCACCCGGTGTCAGAGGCTGCATGACTCACGCGACCTTTCTGCCACTTGTCAATGTTGATTAATGTTGGAAAGTTTAATTTTCAACATTAATCAAGCCGGCGACGGAAATTGCTCTTTGCGCTACTACCTCCGTTTTTATCGTAATTTTAATGCGGGGCTTTGTTTGGTTCGAAATATTGTTGCATTCTCGCCAAGACATCTGGCATCAATTCGTAGTTAAGAGAGAATGGAAGACAGTTACAGTGCAGTAGCTTCGCCTCAAACCCCGTACGGAAAAACACGTTAGTCCAGTGGTTGTCGAACACGTGGCCCAGTCAGATAAGGTCGCTCCTGTGCGCGCAATTCCACCTCTCCTTTGCATTTTGCAAGGTGACAAGGCGAGTGTACCAAAAAGTCGCTGGTGTGAGGTTGGCTTGCACAGCGCGACGTTAAATGTCAAAACGCAGATATTATTATCTCAACGGCAATCTTGTCTCAACATCGTGCGAGCCATCAAACAGCTCCAAAGCCGAGAGAAAAGCTGGTTTCTGGGGTGAGGGGACATCTATATTCTGAGATAAGGTGACGTGCGCTGTCGTTACCAAATAGGAACGTCTTTTGTTCACTGTGGCCCACAGAAAGCAGGTTCGTTTTTACTTCACAGTAACCCATATCGCTTTTATCAATACGCGGTCAGAACACTGGTTTGCACTTAAAACATTACATCGTCGTCGATAGCAACAACGTTGAATAGGTTTTTCACAACTTTTTTTCGTTTACTTGAAGAGCAATTGTTGATTGGGTTTCAACCGCAACGGCCAGATTCGTAATTGCGTCAATTTCTGAATCGAGTTGTCAAAAACGCCTCATTGTGGTCTTTTGATTATTCTGAAGAAGCGGCCACAAATTTGATTTTTTCACAGCGTGTAACTGTTTTTTCATTGAAATTCGCGCAGTCCAAACAACCATGTTTTTTTCCTTAACAGTTTCCCTTTTTCTATACAGCTAAACGATAAACAAGATTGTAAAACCAATGTGCCATAAGGTTTTTCATCAGTTCCATGCTCGTGTTGCGCTGGCATGAACGCATTGCTATTTGTTAGCAGACATTCGCACTGCTTGAAAGTCAGCTCCCATTCCAGGAAGTGCGCGTTTGGACGTCAGATTTTGGCTTTCACGCGGTCACGAACGTTACCCCCGGGTCGTGACATGGAGGCTCGTCTCAAGTGCAAATTTGGTCCTTGGTTGTCTGGTACAAAGGCGACGTTTTAAGGAAGAACACGAACTTGTCATCCACAAAACTCGTAAATTTGTTGTTTTCGAAGAACCGCCCCCCGGATTTGGAAACAAAGCGTGGCGACGACCACGATTATTTCCGAACCGGCATTTTGTAACGTCATCTCGCTTTCAAGTTGCCTGGCCTCATTCACGTTCACAATATCCCTGGCTTGCGGTGAAAGCTTCGTTTGAACCCGACACAATGGGTAAATGACAATGCACGAACCTGTCCTGCTCAGAATTCGTCTCGGCCATTATTTCTTCCGGCACTTTACACATGTTTCACTTAATAACATGGGGTATGGTTCATGTAGCACAAAGAGCGAACAATCCACATCGATCAAGCGGGTACATGTTGTAATTACATCTGTAAGTGCTCGGCACTGTTAAAAACAGGCGACTGAATAAAATATTTAAAACGTTGCAGGAAACCGACACAGGTACTGGTCAAAAACAAACAGGCTTTAAGCCAATCAAGGAATCTTAAATATATAAATGATGGGAGTCGATACACTTGCTGCGTAGACGCAGAAAAAAAATACATTCACCATGAGTATTGAACATCATTAATGTCTTGCTTAGCAATCCACCTTCAGAACAATGCGCAAAAAACAAAATATATGCACTTGGTGCCAAACGTCACAATGTGTATCGAAATCCGCAACTTGCTAAAATCGCTAAATAATTGATAAAATAATTGGCGTTTTTGCAAAGCATTTGCTAACATATTTGTATGTTCAGTTTTCAAAACCACCAGAATCCCAGTATTGTCCAAAGATTAGCCAGTATGAAAGTTTGCATGAACGGCCCAGTTGTACGAAATGACCCCATAGCACCTGAAACAGAAAAATACAAGGGAGTAATACAATTATATATTAAATTCCACAAAGCGATCTGTGGACAGCTCAGATGGATTTTTATTGAAAAAAATATATTTCGCCTGAAAAGGCATCATTAATTTCTCCAACTGCCAAAAGGAAGAAAAAAAAACATAAATACAAGATAGTACATTTCTATGTTTTCAGACAGAGATCATATCATACAAAAAGCCTCTCGCAGGCATGCGTGATTTTTGTGTTTAAATCTTCGCAGTGAAGGAAGATGCATGTCAGGAATTTCGACGCAGAGTTTCGTTACACGCCATGAATATGTATCCACGTAATTTACACATTTCCGATTGTGTTCCTCTCTCCAGAGAAATAACAATAAGCAGCATTTACACCAGTGTTTTAAAAGGGCGAGTGGTTTATCCACAGTGCATTCCATTTTTGCTGGGTTGATAAAAAGAAGGACGGTGAAAGGAAAATTATTTGTTGATATCGGTTTTGTATCGATTTAACATTGGCCATCATCGGACCGGCAGTTATACCGTCCACATTTTTAAGATGTTTAATAAATTTGTAATCTTTAACAAGCCCTCTAAAAACGACAACGCATATTTTGCTATGTTTGACCTAAATTAATATTGTTCAAAAATACAAAAATACGAAAATACAAAATGCAAATGCAATGTAAGGGGGGGTTGATATAAATTTATACCATAAAAAACGTATTTTGGCCTCAAAGATAGCCCAACGTGATTGTCATATAATTTAACCAGGAATTCCGTGGAATCACAAATGGTCACCCCAAATATTAGACAGCCCTGAAGGTGTTTATTCCGTATCATAAAAAAAACACCAAGAAGGGGAAAACCTTTATCACCCACTTACCCGAAGTGCTGTTGTTTCCAACTCCCGCGGGCGTGGGGAGTGTATTCGCCATCATTGTTGCGTTATTAGTTTGGTTTGACGAGGTGGCGGTTGACATAGTTGTAGTGGTCGGTTCGGTTGCAGTTGTAGTGGTCGGTTCGGTGGCAGTTGTAGTGGTCGGTTCGGTTGCAATTGTAGTCTCGACTGTGGTCGTAGGAGATGCTGTTGTAGTTGTTGTGGACTCCGTTGTAGTCGTCGTTGACGTTGTTGCTGTGTGTTTTGTTGTTTTACGATGAAAGGGACAAAATGAGTTAAAACGAAATGCGCTTTAAGCGTTATTTGCCAGCGGGAAACTCACCAAGGAAAATAAAATAAAGCAATACATATTTCTACTATGGCCGCCACGAATCACGCATATTGTCAATTTCAACTACTTCCCTCATGGAAATAAATTGACGAATGCAGTATGTGATATAACGTGCAGTGCCTATACTGTACGCAATACGCGAGGCCTCTTAGGTGTTTACCGCCGAGTATTTGTTTGTTAACATATAAAAAATACTCACCGTTAACTGCACAGAGATTGTTAACACAAACCAACGATGAATCGCACGCTGAACACGCTTCTCCACTCTGGTATGGTATATCAGACACCTGGACACTATCGATAATTGTGCTGCAAACAAACTCAGTTTAAATGAAAGTTGACGTTACCATGTGTTGCAAGAATTAGGAAAAAATCTGATATATCTGTAGATTGTTTTGTTGGAGTATGGCTCAAATTTTTTGGAGTATTTTTATCATTTGTATTGAATAGTAACAACTAATTTATTTTAACATTCCTCTGTAAGCCCTAGGTTATATATATATTTAGGCAAACTATTGGAAGTCAAAAACCTCGATTTAAGTTTTGTAATTTCATAATTTCAGTTATTCCCAACTCAATGGCGAGTCAATTTGCCAATATTCACAGGATCAATAAACGTGGCGGTATTTTAATCAGAAGTGGATACCTCAGGAAACTGACAAAAACGTGGGAAAATTGATACAAATTTAGCATATACTTTTGACCACACCGGGATTCGAACCCAGGATAACCTGACCACGAATCCCGATCAGATTTTCTTGGTATATGGGTCGGGCGCTTGACCGAGGCAAAAAAGCAACATTATAATAGAGATAGCGCCATCACCTGGTCAATCCTGCGGGTCCGTATTGGCAAATGGTGAGAAACCCATCCAAATTGTTCGGCAGCAGATCGCTGTGTTGTAAAAAACACAATGTTTATTCGTATTGTTGAAACTTTTGTTTCGTTATATTTCCGATTGCTTCTGGAGGGAGATGTACGTGTAGTATAAGTGTTAAAAAATCGATTATAAAAAGGAAAATCATAGCATTTTCATCATGCTGCTTACTTGCAAAGTGATATCCCGCACCCCACTTTGTACGTTTTTGCCCAGTTTAGCGCGAGGTAGTGACCGCATACTTGGCCATCGTCACAAGTGTTGGTGTCGTACGTGTAGAACTGGGTCTGTAAGCGGATATTTTATAAAAGAAACAATGTTGTTCAATGCACTGTAATTTTCCACTTAGCGTGCATATTTGCTGATTTTCATTCGTATCCCTGTTATTTAAAAAGCCAGGAACGAAAGAGTGTGGGTTTGGGCTAAGATTTCCTAATGTAAAGGTGCTGACCCCGCTCATTTAAGTGCTAATTTTTTGAAAAATAAGGTGAAAAGCGGAAAGCACCACTCGACGACAACAAACATTCCTTTTATTGATTTTGTACGCGGTTGTTTTTACATAAAGCAAAAACTGAAAAGTTGAAAAAAGTTTCGCTTTAACATTGAGTAGAGTTCGGTTTAGAGAACTCATTTTCTCCCACGCGGGAATTCGGAGAAATGGGAACATAGCTGATGTTTTTTAAAATGCGCTTTTTCTCGTATGGGGAAGACGACGCTTTCGTCCTGACTCCACGAATGCGATTTCCGGTTTAAATTTGTTCGTCGCGGATCACAGGAATTACCTCGTTGTTCCATGCAGTCGCCGCAGCTGTAGGTGCGCCGTCCGGGTTCGAGTCGCCTCTGTGGATGTTTTCGCCAATCGGGGAAAACATGGACGTGCTCAAACCTGAACTGTGTTCAAACAAGCACATCCTACAAAAAGATAACATCAGCAAATACCCGTAACAGTAAAAGCAGTTGTATGTTTTGCATGGGCGCCTGACTTAATGACCTTTTTGGTTATATTGGAACCGATGCCACTCTATTTCTGTATTGTTTTTTGGTGTATTGTTAATCTGCGTAGTTGTTTTCTTTACCGTTTCCAGTCATCAGGTTTCGTCTTTTTATCACAAACGTAACCTAGCACCTCAGGATATCGGGTGACCGTCAAAGTATCGGCTAAAACTATGAATGACACTATATCAACAGAATCCCTTTTTTTCTCAAAAAGTCAAATAATTTTTATTTTTTCAAATATATTTCAAAAATTGCTGCCCACATGAAACAATAAATCTTAATTAAAATATGAAATGGACGCCGATTAAGCCGCAAGGCTATCGAGTCCCTAAGGCGTCATATGAATGTGATGTGCCTACGGATGACCACTGTCCACCATATATAATTGCAGTCAGTCGCACAATAAGGTTAAATATAGTCGACCGATCAGAGGGGGTGCTCCATAAACCTTTTGGATAGTCATAACATTTCATCGCCAAAATAACTCGAAGCAACTCCAAAGCTTTCCATTGCGCAACAATGGTCTTTTTTGCGTCAAGATGAAAGGTATCGAGGTGCAATGTTTCGGTGGAGCTTGTTCAAACAAGTTGATATGAAAGCCAGACATGCCTCACTGAGATAACTACCTGGTTTGCTACAACGGTTGCCGATGACCTTTTCTCACTAATAACAAATTACCATTGTTTTTGTGCAACTTCAATGAACACTGGAGGGTTACTCAAGACGGTTGGACGCGGGTCGCCGCACACTAAGGTTTATTTAATCTTCTGCGGGGCAAATAGTCAATTTTTTACAGTTTGCACCGGGTTGAAAGATGTTTTGAATACAAAGCGAGGTAAGGGTTTCCTTGTAAATGTTGTATTATGTCACTTATTTTTATATACTTGTGCCACTTTAACCTATTCACTGCGTCAAACCAAGTTTCGACAGTAAACATGGGTTTCGGGGTTTCGGTAATGTTAAAGAGAAGCAATGTTTCCACTGTAAACTGTTCTGACTCGATAACGGCTATAGTTACAAAGCAATTACCAGTCCAAATTGTCACTGTGAGCACGGAATATCAGGTGGACTGACACGCGATGCTCTTGTTTTTGGAGTATGAGATGCCATGTTTTAATTGATAAACCGAATATAGTCATTGCAAACAGGTACATGTTGGTCAATGTTGCGACGTTTGTTGCGAGGTATTAATATATTTCTATTTCATTGTGAAATAGTTGGTCTGTTGGGTACACCACAAAACATACAAACATGGACAAGTCCTTGAATGCAAACACCAAAGCTTAGAATGGGCTGACGAACATTTCAACAATACAGACATTTCGCATGCTTTCTTGCGTTTACCGTCAGTGCAAACAAAACCGACTGTATACAGGCTGTATACATGGCAACGGGTAAGCTCTCCATTGTGGCGATGTTTATCAGCAAAATCCTAGCTTTGGAATTCATATTCCAAGAAGTACTCTCCAAATACTCTGCAACCCCCCAGCAGTACAATACGAAGCGCGGATTCGAATGAAGCGTCTCGCACCTTTTCCAAACCACACATTGGACGATCACGTGACGTGGGGTCAAATTTCTGCCGGCAAGAACAATGAAAACCTCTATATTTGAATGAATTTAATTTTAAACTTGTGTTCGTGAGCTCTGATTGTGATCCCACGACGCGCGTTATGTTACCTCCGTAGCAACGAAGTAAATATTTGCATCAATACGGGACGACATTACGCCATGTAACCCTAGCGTTGATGCTTCCAATTGTAATGGTATACATGTATTTTTTGGCACAAACAACTTGGTCTGATGCTAAAGCAAGGACTTCCAATTATTTTTGTTGAAGAGTCATATAAATTCTACATTTTAGTTTTTATATTAAAATGACCAAACAAAAGAAGCAAAAATGAGCGTTAAATAAAGGGGTTTCGGCGTGGGCCACTCGAGAACTTTCTGCGGACCATGGGCCGCGGGTTTGACGCCCCCCGGTTTAAACCGACCGAAATATGTTTAATTTTATAATATTTGAAAAACTTCGATTCAAAACATAGTTTATTTCCTGAAAAGATGTTTCGCAGTATAAGCAACATTTATATAAGATCGGAAGATCGTTTTAGAGCCACCTTTCGAAACGAGACGTATTTAAAATCGTGAAGTAATTTATAAACTTCTCCACCTTTGCCGCACGATGAAAGTGGCGTTGGAATAAGTTTATTTATACAAAGGAAACATCAATATCGAAAATCCTTGCACTTACGACGCATATTGTTTCGCGAGGGCCTCCAACTCGCTGTCCCAAGTTAGTTCTCGCATGTCGCTGGCCGTGGGAGTGACCGAACGTCGAAACTCGTTGTGGGCGTCCAGAAAATGGGTCCTCATAGCATCGGTCAGGTCGAAAGAGTGCACCAGCGTGGTGTCACCAGTTGCGCGGCTTGAACGACCTGAAATTGCCCCATCTGTAAGTTAAAAACGCTTTATATTAAATGCATTGGACTTTTGACCAAGGATTTTTCGAAAAGCAATTTTAAACATTCGTTATCGGCCTTTTTGAAATATTTATCAATTCAAGAATATCATTCAGTTGCCTTGAAATGTTTTTTGTACCCTTAGCACGTCACAACAGACCGGAATATGCGCATGGATTACGTATTGTCTTGCGCTTGGGTCACACATTGACAGTCGAAACTCTCAAAAACTTTACTCCTGATTACCAAACCCAGCATGGATGTTTAATTTTACACAGCATGTATTGGTGTTTGTGGAAGAACTGAGAAGAATTGTGAGTTAAATAAAAATAACATAGGATGCCGCAACGCCGGCTCAAGTCAATTCGTCATCGCATATTTCCTTCGGCATATTATAATCTCACTCACCTTCAAGTTGTGAATAATCAACCATATGACTCCCTCCAAGAACAAGCACAAGCATCATTGCAAATGACGCTGATTCCATACTTGAACGCAGCTTATTTTTAAAAACACGAAAAATGCCAGCTGCCAACAAAAAGAACATGTAGAACGTACTTCAATAACACGTAACTAGATCCAGTTTGCACAAAAGAATCATACCGAAACGTGATACGACATTTCACACCCTCTCGTTGGACAAGCAAGACCAAAGACTCCTTTCAAATTGTACACGGGTTAACAAAGCGCAATTATGACTGTTCGATATACAGTCCCTTTCCACGTATAATGTGCGCTTGACGTGAGCATTGCTTTAATCTGATCGATATTGAACGGGAGGTGCTATTGAATTTACCCTTAAAGTCACAACAAACCTGTATATAACCTTTCAGTGGTTAATATACACTTCCGTTCAACTCTCATCCACTTTAAAATTTCTTGCAACTGACGTGTAGTTAATATTCATCCCAAACCCTATTCATCGAGGCAAGCAAGACTGCTATATCACCAACACATCCGACAACTTTCCATTTTTAAGCTCACGGTTAAATATATCACATGGCCAATACGTCACACCAGGAAGGAAATGGTAGCAGACATAAACACCTGTTGCACACGCGGGCCATAAGAACTACAATGGTAACACAATGCTGTTATGTGATGGTTTATCGGTTCCCGCGTGTTTAATCATCTAAAGTCACTCCTGCTCGTATTGCGAAACAACGCATCGTCGTCAACATTCAAGAAGCGTTAAATAAAACACAGGTGCTATAATATTAACCCTGCGTTTGAAATTGTAACCTCTGCACTGCATGTGGAACCACAGCAGCAGCGCGCACTTAACTTCCTGAGTGGCTTCGGTTGCAAGATGCCGTTTGCACCCCTTTGATATAGACTGCACGTCATCTCGCCCGGCGTTACAAGCTGTTAGGTAACACAAAGCGGAGTCAGACGACCGTGACCTCATCTTAGACATTCATTTGAAAGCAGTAAAATTTTTGTTCTTCCCACGCCACTTTATCCTGATTTTTTATCTGCACACAATCCTTGGGATTTCGTGCTCCAGTGCTCACACCAGCGACCCACGTTTCTGTTGCCTTGACACTCGGCGACCAAGCAGTGTGTGACGCTGGCTGTTGAATCAGCGCCAAATTGAAAACCGTATCAAGTTTCTGCCGAAGAAGAGCATACCACTATCACAGTCAACGACTGACTGATTTGTGGCCATCGTTCAGGTAGCACAAAAATTCTGGTCCAATCAACTCTAGCAGCTGTATTTTAAGTTGAATGCAGTCCGAGCGCCTTAATGCGTGCAAGTCAAAGACAAAACGCTTGTTTAAAAGACAGTGATTTTGCGCACACGACTGCAATACGTAAATTTCCCCCAGACCTGATCAAAACATACTAATTCCTCCGGCGGAATACATACTTGTTGGCGCGCCTGTTTAAACTGAAAGAAATAATGCACAGCGCGTGCGTGAAGTAGACCTTCAAACGGAAATGTGCCCATAGTGCGTTTTAGAGACGTCATTGCCACTAAAGGTGTAAGCGTCTAAACTGTGCTCCTTCTTTAGATATCATTAGGACACAAAGCTGTATAGTTGCACGAATGATTTATAGTTTTGATGCGCAGGCGACTCCACCGTCATTGTGCGATTTACATCACCACGCAAATCTACATGCAACAACCTTTTTTGAACCTTACAGCAATCGTCGTCCTTTTTTTAGCGTGTTTTTTCTTCTGAACGTGACGTTTGTACACATTTGTACCTAATGGCGAGTTTTACTTATGATTAGCCGGGATAACTCAATTTGCGGCTTCCCCTTTAATCAGGCGTACACATCGTGCACGTATACAATGGGTTAGATGGGTACAAACTGTACACCCCCTCATCGGAAGTGGTTTAGCTACGTTGTCATTGCTGATATAATGGTGTTTGCTAGCTCGTCGATACACAGGTTGTATTCCTACGTTACAAATCACGACGCCATTGCAAGAGTGTCAGCACTGAACTTAGATCGATAACTTGCAAGCAGTTTCGCCTTTCTATCCGATATTGAGACCCGTTATATTCCATTGGACTAGGCGGGATTAGGGGGTATAGCCAAAAAGTCGCTACAGTTTAAGATTTGTTACTTTTTGCTTATAATAGCATATTTTGGGGTATTTTTTGTTAATAGTGTGACATTATGCACGTTTGTCGTCAATATATGAATGCGCTCATTAGTGAGGCAATGTTTCAAACCAAAAACTTCGACTCGTTTAAACGATTAAACACTTGACCCCGCCAAATTTTTCCGACTGAATACGCCACTGCCTTAACCCATGAAAAGCTGGTTTTCAACTGTCTGCTCACACAGAAAGTAATAATAGGCGCAAAACTGTTACATTGTGGAAACTACTACCTTTTCCTCAGGAAACTCGGTATCCAACCGCGCTTTTGTGATATTTTGTGTTCGTCACGGTTGATAACTCCATGTCACTCTCACCCACCTACCGCTGACTGCTTCTTCACACAGGTTATATGTATTCACACTTTACTCATTTCAATACGATGTTTATTGATCACGAGATGTGACGCACCAAAATGACGCGCCGTCGTACAGGGATTATAAAAAGCTTCGCTAAATCGGTTTAGGCCAGGCGAACATATTTCAATTTTTTTAGTGACATAATTTCGAAATACTCTGAACAAGCAAAATTTAATCGCACGAAAAGACAAGCAAAATTCACCGAACTAATTTAAATCTCGCAAAAGGTTTGGTCAAATCAGTCGTAACATGTCAACCGATTGCTATGTGGATCTACTGTACTGTACTAAAATACGTATCTACGAACATGCATGAATTCACTCATAGCTTTTCATCAGTACCGCGGCCGGGATGAGAAGTGCAACTACTGCCGACATCGACAACTGCACTGCACCTGTAAATTATAATTAATAGTTAATTAATAAAAGTAAACATAATTTCATGTAATCTATAAGATGTTTTTTATTTCAAATCAATTCATTTCATTCTACGCAAATCGACTATATGCAGATGAACAATGCACACAAGAAATAAAATGGCGTGGGCACCGATAAAACCATAAAGGTTGTCAGGTCAGGCGCCCGTGTAAAGTGATTTTTCACGGAAAATCACAGTCTGCAGTATAGGATACCGGCGACTCGCACTGGGAAGTAATGATTGCGACAGGCTACAGATGACGTTATAGGCGGCTACTCGGTCGTGAATATCGTATCCTACAAGTTAAGGATTGATTCTTTTGTGCGAGTTGTATATGGAGTGGTAAATACATACCTGATGTGTTGCCGCGCGCAATCTGAGCACTGGAAGAAGCCACTGTAAGAACAACGCGGTGTGTTAGATTTTCCATATTGTAGATGCAAAGTGTTAAATATATTTACCTTCTGCGGTCAAAAGCCCTGTGGACGAAGCGTTGGCAATCATTCTGTTCACTAAAATAGATTTCATGTTTAGTGCGTATTTTACGTCACAGGTAGACAAAAGTTTAATAATTATCTCTTGTGTTCTAAAGTTCAATAATTATCTCTTTAGCACAGTGGTTCATAACCGATGGGAAACTTCCCACCAGTGGGAAATTATAAGTTTGTTAAATACCGGGGGACAAAGATGTTCAGTTTAAATCAAAGTTTGTTTTAACAAACGTGATATGGAACCCAATTCACGGATTCACTCATACGCATATTTCTGAGAATAAAAAGACTGGCCCATATACTGTTGTTAACATAGCCGTGTTTAAAACGTTTCGGCAAAAACTTATGCCACTTGAACTGATATTAGAACTAACGAAAATATTTTTCGGAACACTGTAACATGCGTATTTATTAAATATCTTTTTATAAGTTGGAAAGTACTCTTACCGCTTGCAGAACACAGTTTGTCGTTTTTGCATTGCAAGCCTTGATCACAAGCTGTACAAGCAGGGCCCGCTAGGTATGGTTGACCAGCACTGTAAAATACATTAAATGCCAGATGTGAATATTTTATAACAGATTGTTTTAAAACGTTTGAAATAATTGCGAAATGCTTTCACGCATGTCATTTAAATGTTATTAATACAGTTTAAATAGCTATGTATGCAAACACACTGGTAGCCAAAGTCATACTTGGTAGGTACGTCCGATTTGTAGATACACACGGTCAGGAAACCGTCCAAACCCTTCGGAAGAATATCGCTGCAAATTAAATAATGTTTTATCGTGTTTTGCCACAAATGAAGAAACATGTCGATATCTTTCGTTTTCAAAAAAAACTGTTGGTTTGATATTTTATGCTGATATATTTGTTTACGGAATGCTTCAAGTGGTTTAGGGGAATCTACGATAATTTGGATTATGACAATGTTGAGACTTACTTGCACAGAGACACCCCGCAGCCAAATTTGTAGTTTTGCGCCCAAACTACTTGGAGGTAATGGCCGCAAACTTCTCCAGATTGACACGTGTTGGATTCGTAGTTGTAAAACGCACCCTATGACATACAAAGTAATGAAGTCATCAAACGCGGCGAGAATATAAAATATCTGCACACGAAAATAGTTTAAATAAGTATAAAATAATGTAAGAACTATGGAAGTTGAAAACTAAGAGTTTTAAGCAGCAACACAGTGTTGAATCTGTGAAACGTGCTTTTGCTACAAATACAAAAGTATATGAGTAACCTTAACTAAAAAAAACATTTCTAGCAGTTTGTGGCAGTTTGTGGCAGTAGCAAACTAAAAAATACACTTCGCAATTCAATACTTGTCAAAAAATAGTAACTTTTCGTTTTGTCATATTGTAGCAAGGAACATGAAGTTGCAGCATAGGTTGCTGAAAAAAATCATCACCTCGTTGTGCCAAGCCTTTGTTGCCGCAGCAGCCAAGCTTGGTAGAGTTGTATCGCCTCTATGCACGTTCTCCCCTGATTCAAATCCTGCACTGTGCTCAAACATGCAATTTCTATAAAACATGATAATGGTTAAAGTAACGAACTGAGTGCAACGACCATGATGAAAACTTATATGCGCTTTAATCTAATGAACATAAGCACAGTTGCTTCGCATAGTCTTCTAGCAAAAAATAGTGCAAGCCAGTTTTACAGTACATTACATATCACGTGGTTTACTTGGCATGTTCCTTGGCAACGGTCGCCAAACCGTTGTCCCAAACCAACTCGCGCATATTGCTGGCAGATGGCGACACCACGCGGCGATATTTGTTGTGCTCGGTCAAGAAGCTTTGCTTTACGACATCCGGAAGGTCGAACGAATGAACAAGGGACGTCTCCCGTTTCACACGGTTTTGCAAACCTGCATAATTTTGTTTGTGTGATAAAAGTACCTGGAAATTTGTGGTAAAACATGAAGCAAGTTGACTCATGATTTGCCACTTCAAATCAAGCTCGTATAGTAGCTCATATACCTGATCTATAGTATATTAATGGATGATAGATTTTGGAAACAATTTGTAAACAGGGCGCCTAACTCCATGGTTGTCGGTGTCCATGTTAGTCTATTTGTTTCGTGTCATGTTCATCTGTGTAGTTTTGTGCAAAATACACATAATTTGATTAGACTTGAACTACTTAACAAGGTGACACACAGCTAGCCTACATTATGATCAAGGTTATATTAGTTTGGAACTTTTATATTCTCTATTAAAGTTGTTCCATCAGGTCATGAAATTATACTTTCTTTGCGTTAGACGACGTTGAATGTTTTGACAAATTTAGTAATCCACTAAAATTAAAAAAAAACGTTTTGTTGATTGTCTTTGGTGTTGGATAAAATGTTGCTGCCAAACTTTAATTGATTCTATCTGACGTGTTTGGCGAAATGTAATGTAAAACTTACCTGATAAACGTGACTGAAATTCTGTATCATCGCAAAAGCCAGTAGCCACATAGGATCCAAGCAAAATAACTGCAATAACATTGCGTCTAGAAACCATGATTTCACCAATAATATAAGAGCCTGTCAAATAGAGGTTAATTATCGTTGATTGATCTTCGCAGGTATAGGTAATAGACGTTTAAGTATAAATTATAGGCTCTTCCGCAAACGTCACAAAATCGTTGATGCCTCGGCAAGTTTTTTGTGCCCAACAGGTTATTTCCTTTCGCAAGCAACATTTAAACGTTATCTAAGCCTTACTTTTGCAGACCGTTTGTGAATGATTTCTCATATTTTTCAAAGTTTTATATGGTGGTGCGAAATCGTGGGGAAAAAGGTTCCTAAACAAGCAAACGGGATTTCAATACCCCAAATTGTGCAGAAAGGTAAAGTAAATTCCTGAGCTCTTTCTGCCTTTACCCTTAAAACACACATATCATTAATTTTTTTTAACAGTTTTTGGCGGGCTCTTGCGTTTTTGCTTAAAAGATGACATTTGTTGAATGACATTTGTTATTTGAAACAATCAAGATATTTAGCCCACGCTACGCCCAAAAAAATCTTTTTGAATATCCTGCATACATATACCATTGTACAGATCTGTAATGGTGAGAACAACACTGTGCTGCAAAATTATTTCATGAATTTAATGCTGATAGAAATTAATAGGTATAAATTTACATGCATCCTGTAAACCTACACTAAAGGTCACGAAACAAATTAACCGTCATTGTACTTTTTCATTAAACTTAAAAACCTAAAGGTACCGGCAGGTGCACCAAAGTGCTATATGTATTTTGTATATTTGCATTTATGTATTTTCCTGAATATGATTGCCTCGCATGGAGCGATATTAGAAGGTGAAAGGGCGCACAGCGTCGGCACGGTTTGTCGCAACACGTCACTTACCTGGACACATGACTCGATAATCCTTATGGTTTTATCGGCGCCCATGTCATTTTTATTTGTGCATACTTATTGTTTTTGTGCGCACAGGTTATTTCGTACAAGATTTGATTTATACGATTTCTATTTTAAAACACGTCATCACTATGAAGTGCCGGTCTTTGTGTCGCTGCTGCAGTAACTGGGCGCCGTAAATGAAAAAAGGTTCGGGTTCAGCTTGTGGCGTGGAGCGGTTGACTTGTTCATTTACTCGCAGTCAGAGAAAAGCGTTTGTTCAGGGATAACCAACGAACATTTAAAAACTGAATATTGTTAACTGTAGCAACTTGTTCTTCTGTCGTTTTGTAGAAGTATAACGATATATTAAAAAAAAAAAATATTAAAAATGACTGTTACTGTGAAACTAATCAATTGTTTTGACATGCAAGAGTTGTAAAAAGTATGTAGTTTACTAGACTGATTATCTTTAATGGTTTAATTTTACAAAAAAAAGTTCCGGAGGAAACAAAATTATAAAGATAAACATCACTTTCCACTAACCTTTTATAGATTATTGTGATACGTACAGTTAGATATATATTGTAGATAAATAAATAGCCTCCAGAGATATTAGCTGCTTTAAAGCCACTTTCATAATTGGATATGGAGGACGCATACGCCAAAACCAAAGAAGAAGTATTAAAATTTTTTAATGTATCTGAAAACCTTGGACTAAGTCAAGAAGAAGTAAGAAGGAATAAAAAGAAATATGGGCCTAATGGTAAGTTAAACCATGTTACATGATATAAAAAAACATTGTACCTATAATAGATAAAAAGTCTATTGCGCTGGCAGAATACAGTATGACAGATTCTATTCATAAACACTGTTTTACAGTTATTATAACTTGTAAATTTATCCTGAATTAAATATGTTTAAATTGTTTATCTACTGCTGTTATGTATATATTTGTAGTATAAATTTCTAAACAAGTAAAGTTTGTGTAGCTTACACATCCTAATTTACTGTTTTTTGTTTTCGCAGAGTTGCCTGCTGAGGAAGGTATGTACATACTTTTTCACCACGGGATTTCAATTTTGAAGGCATTGAGACTTATGCATTTTTTATGTTTTCCCAGGAAAGCCTTTGTGGCAGCTGGTAGTGGAACAATTTGAAGATTTGCTGATCAGGATATTGCTGTTAGCAGCCATCATCTCATTTGTAAGTCGTGTGGCAAGACATAATACCTGTGAATAAAATACTAACTTACATAATTTTGTATCACAGGTTCTTGCTTTATTTGAAGAAGGTGATGAGTCCATTACAGCATTTGTTGAACCTTTCGTCATTCTCCTTATTTTGATAGCAAATGCAATTATTGGTATCTGGCAGGTATGTGTAGCACATGTAGTAAAGTACATATGTTTACACATGTACTGTTGAAAGTTATAAACCAAAGTCCATTCTTTATTAATTCTGTTGCTTGTTTGCACAGGAACGAAATGCTGAGAGCGCAATCGAGGCACTGAAAGAGTATGAGCCGGAGATGGGCAAAGTTCTGAGACAGGACAAGGCCTCAATACAAAGGATACTGGCCCGGGAGATAGTGCCTGGTGACATTGTCCAAGTTGCAAGTAAGTTGCCCAACCATTATATATATATATATATATATATATATATATATATTATTAAAGGTGTTTGAGCAAAAACCAATGCAGCAAACATCCCTTCATCATTAGGTCACATTTAATAATTAATTTCATTATGCTTGTTGTGGTAACTGGGAATGTAAGTTTAAAGCAAGATCAAGATTTCAAGAGAAAAGGGAAAATCCAGTTAACGGGAGACCATATTAGCGTAGTGGAAGTAAGTTCACAGGCATCGTTTTCTCTCAGTGGATACAAGGGTTTTATCAGGCTTTCCCCTTCAACCAATATTGCTTAGCACAGTGCGGGTTTTCCAAGTCCACGTAAGGCAAAGTGAATCATTTGCATTAGTGGTGACAAACAGCACGCTTGTTTTCAAACGCACGTTATTGTAAGACCAAGCGACTTCGAACGACGGTTGGGGTCTACATCCGATCAATGCTGACGTAATGCGGATATCCAGGCAAGTTGGGCAACTATTCGTTAGAACGTACCAAGTGATAGATGCCTCCCCCTACATCCACACAATGCTTTCACTTCTTTGTTACTTTTTACAATACTATTTGGGTGTAATCGAACAAAAAATGCAGCTAAACTGTGGTATTGTTTGCCTACTTGGTTGGGATTTTTCTGGAGCGTTACGGATGTTTATGGTTGTGTAGCCAGTTTGTCATCGCCCTGTTGCTTGCTGCACTTCGTACGGTTATGATTTTGTTGTTGTTGTTGTTAAACAGTTGAAACCCCTACACAAAGCGAGTCCTGTACCTTATGCTTGCCAGTTGTCGGCAAGTTGATGTTGGTGCAAAATTAATAGAATTCGCTACATTTGAAACATTGCCAAAATCCATGTTTGCAGTAAATTTTTCTCGCAACAATCAGCAGCAATTAGATTACGATATAGTTAACTACTTTTTCGTCGCGTCTTAGTCATATTTCGTTGCTTTCAAAACGCGTCCCACATTCGAAGGAAAGCTGAATTGAATCAAATTCCAACTCCCTGAATCCCAATACCAACACCCAAATAGAATCGTTGCCATGGTCGCCGATGACGTCATAACAGGCAGTAGGGAGCTTGAGCTGGGATTTGTGGTAATGCATCGACAGTCACGGCAAATATGGCTCTAGGATTGCAATCTGTCAATTAGTGGCGCGTCGTCCATTAGCTTCTGCAGAAGTAGGAAATAGACATGATTTGCTTGCGGCGTGTATTGTTTAATGGTGGAACATCTTTTAGGGTTTTGCAATTACCGAGGCATTCCGTTGCATTAACAGCTCGCTGATATCCTTACAAGATATACTGTAATGGAAATCCAATTTCGAGATAGCCTTGCACTTAACTTGCGCCTGAAATGACCTCGATGCAGTAATTAATTGGGTTACTCGCTTGATGGGTTTTATTGTCCAAGTCTTGGCATTGTGTCACGCAAAGCATTGGCCTGTATCTTTTGTTTAAAGCGTTCTGCAAACCTACTTTTTAACGCGGCGTAGTCGAAGTCGATTTTTATTATTTGCCCCATCTGCAAACTGGGTGTATGTGAAAGGTAATATTTTACCACTTAGTGTGAAAGCTTGTGGTATTATTACTAATATTTTCCATAAAAATCGAAAAAGTGTTGAAAGGGCGAAAATACAGGATAAACTGTTGCAGTCTCCTCTCTTCCCATATGGTGGTAACTGAAAATCGACATTATTACTTATGTGGCACGCGGTGCTACCGACGTTTGTTTATCCTGTGGTGGAGTACGAGTCATTTTTTAATGCATGTTGGGACAACAAATCACAATGTAACGTAAACAACCACATCACCGTACCTTGGTCAGCTCATTCAAGTTAATGTTCTCGCTTCCCATTGCAGCTCGTGCCCAAAGCGGCATTGCCATTTGCACGTCGGCAAAGACGCCCCTCCGTTACCGTGCTGTAAATGCAACCATATCGAGATTACAAGGAAATCGGGTAATGACATTTCAATCACACGTCGGCCGCCAATTTCCAACCCCGGTATCGTGATATACGCGGTCATGTGTCTTTTTGGTGGACACGTGATCCAAGCGCTTGCGAGGCTGACCGCGATACCCAGAAATAGAGTTACTTGTCTCTTATCGCAAATGGAATGGACGCCCCCCTTAACCTTTCCTCCACCCCATTGGGACAGACAAGGTCGCGTTTTTGCCGCTCACATTTTCTTCCCGGTTTCCATTGGCAACTGATTTTCCCTTTTCTGCTGAATTTAATAACATCATGACCCTATAGTAACATCATGAAAAAAAATTGCGGTTTGCGCTTACCATAATTGTGTGTATATACACTCAAGCCTATACTTAGCATGCGTGGTCTTATTCTCAGATACGTTTTTGTATTCACACTGTATACGTTTATCTTCTTTTTTTCGCATTCTTCCCACTCCTCAGCAGTCCCAAACACTTTACGATTAGGGTTATAAATTGGGCCAGAGTTACTAAGTTTTAGTGATTTCTATATACCGTAGAACAGCCGGTGGTTAGTGTTTACCTCTTAAACGAGCTGGACTGAGAGTCGAACCAAACCGCCAACGCTCAGACCGCCGATCGAGGCGCGCTCGAGAGGAGAGATTCTCTCGCCTCCTGCTCGTGAATCGCAATTGTTCCTGCGCGTTTCCGCAGCCGACGCGCTTTCTGCCGAGCAGAATACTCGTTAAAAATAGATGTGACCGCGCCGCGCGTACATTCATCTGCTGCTGGTTGGTCGGCTACATGCGCGCTGAGTCACTGCGGCCTACACAAACGGACGGTTCGTTGAAATTTGACCAAACAGGTTGACGCATCGCTGAAAATTTGCGCACGTTAGAAATTTGTCAGCTCGTCACACATAATCCCCTTTGTATCGAAAAAAAGAATTTAAACCCACTAACAGTTTTTGTCCTACGTCAAACGACAGAGTTTCTTGAATTAGATATGATTTTAAAAACATGATGATATGTTCTGTAGCCCTCTTTTTGTTTGCGGTACCTCCAATTACGTATAAAAAACTGCTGTAATCATATAAGAAATAGTTTTTTTCTCAACAACGAATTGTCTGGTGTTATTAATATGGGGGCTCGCGCGTCGAACCACTTTCACACGCTGCCTGAATTATGCAGCAATTGATTGCAGGTTTTAATACGAACCGTGCTCCCACGCTCACACAATCACTCAAACACCCAAACAAGGCTTAGTGCGATTCGCAGTGGCTTTCTACATGTATGATTAGCTGTGCTGTGTTTACGCTTTGTTTTTGTCGTGCCTATTGTTTTTCTGGGGCTGTGACTCAACTAATTTAGTTGTTTGGAACATTGACTGGCTTAATGGATAGCATCGTGTTCTTGTACGTCTACCATTTAAAGTAATCACATTAAGCCAGTGGATACCGATTTGTGGTACTTATTCTGTACCAATCCATAAAGAAGTTGTGGGCCATTACCTTTTACATTTCCTTGAGGTTTTATACCGTTGATGGCAATAGAGTACCACTCAATTACACGATTCTTAATTCCACAATCCCATTTGTGTACACACACTATACCCCACATTAAACCATTAACCTTACAACCGACCATGTGTTTCTTTACCCTGCTAAGTGCAAATATTATCCATTGTAAGCAGGGTTACATCTGGTAAATGTACAGCGCGCTTGTCTCTTGTCGCTGTAACGCGATAATGGATTCTCGGGACTACGTCGTGCTTCCTCTGTGTTTAGCATTAGGTCGTTTGAGGCTTCCTACTGTTTGTTGGCAGCCTGTTATTTGTGAACCATCTTGCGTGTACGACCGTTCTACAGGTTGTTTCCAATGTCGTGACAACATTGACATGCCCTGTTTTGTCGTGATTGGTACAAGAAACATACAGCTTGCTTTGCGCCTTAGACTTGTATGTGAAGTGCGCTAATCTTCTAAACGTTTCGATGAACTTGAATTACAATCGCTTTAAGCGACCGTCTTGCTGCTGTGAAATTGTTTGTTTATTCAGCATTCAGCATCACTTTTTAAGTGAATATTTGCTTTTTATTCTCGAGGAATTCCAAATGTCATGACATACATTATATCGTGTTCACAAAAACGATCCTTTTTGTACACACCTAGTAGGGGCAGCAGAATGTGCATGTGGTATTACGTTCAATGATAACTGACCCTTGCAATTTTGCAGTTGGAGACAAAGTACCGGCAGACATTCGGATTATTGCCATCCACTCTACCACCCTCCGCGTGGACCAAGCCATTCTCACAGGTACAAGCAGTATTTGGAATTACTTATATACAAGTCCCTGTCACCTGTGCCAAGAACATATGTTAAATCTATACATTTTTAATGGTTGCGGATGTTAAGCTGATTTATGTGTGTAATCGGATTTTAAAGGATACTGACATGTTGTTTATTATCGCCTCTGTGATCGATCTGACCTTACAGCATATTATAATGTGGTAAAAGTCTGTTTTTAGTTAAATCAAGTATCAAATATGCAATAAAATAAAATAAGCCTAAAATTGTTTCACTCATTCTGTTTTCTGTTTCTACATCTTTGATTAAAGACCAAAAAAGACTTTAACAGTTGCATAGCGATTCGAACTATGAAGAAGAAGTAGATATTGTAGTTCGTTCCTTAACGCCCATACGACCAGTTAACGCAACATTGTCGAATCCCGTTTACAGGTGAAAGTATCAGCGTGGTGAAACACACAGACCCCGTACCTGATCCACGTGCAGTCAATCAGGACAAAAAGAACATGCTTTTCTCGGTATGTAAACCGTTATCGACCTAAATCAGTGATTCCCAAACTTTCCGTGGTTGCAAATGAGAGTTTGATTTCTATGAATCGCCTGTGTAGTCTTTATGGCTGATAGAGACTCAGTGACGGATCAATGCAGAAAATTTTCGTGGTTGCGTACCATTTGGAGGTAAAACAATTTCGACGCGTACCACCTAGTTGAATGTTACAAAGTAACCTAGGGGATAAGGTAACAAACATTTTAAGATCACTTACGATTTTTTAAATTCGAACTATATCTGCTAATTACGGAAAGGTGCTCGCGTACCACCTGGTATTGGGAAACACTGACCTAAGTGGTGAAACTGACCTGTTGCAACGCACAATAATCAGTAAGTTAAAACAGTGTTTCCCTTTATCTCGGGGTTATTCTCACAAACCGAATGTGTAATCCATTTAGAGCGCGTGCGCTGGGATCCTTTTAAAGCACAGAACCTCTTTTCATTCGCTGCCTTATCGCCTTGCCCACTGGAGGCAAAGAGATACGCTATCGGAAGGGCTTAAATGAAAAAATAACGTTTGCTCTCCACACTTACATCCTCCCCCACGACCCGACCGCATTAAATGACAGATATATGGCTGCAAAAACCGCAAATTAAACGTGTCAACCTTAAGGTATCTCATACTGCTGATGTGGCAAATGTGCGGTTAGGTATGTAGACAACCTGCGTTACAATTACGAACCTCTAAAAAACAGTTTATAGATGTATGTGCTTTTATAAACTCCCTATTATTAAACGAACCGGTTCGTCTTTCTTGAGAAATCGTGTGTCAAGACAAGACCCTAGTTGTAAAACAACTCACTACAACAACAAAATACATGTAGCTGGGTGGGAAGAAAAACTTGGCCAAAGCTGATATGCTGAACCTTTTGTAGCAGACATTTCAAGCACGGCTGTTCACATCATCAGTGCTGTTGAAACGCGATTTGTTAATTGTACATCAAGTTATTTGCCGGACTGCGTTAAGCTCCTGTTTAAACGTTATCTACTCAAAGATCGAACCCTAGGCGTAAGGAATGAAGCCAAACCCCCACAATGCTGTAACTCTCTACATGCGTTTTGCAGGGAACCAACATTGCATCGGGCAAGGCGACAGGAATCGTGATTGGAACTGGAAGCAATACTGAGATCGGTAAAATCCGCGACCAGATGGCTGAGACCGAAGCTGAGAAGACCCCCCTTCAACAGAAACTCGACGAATTCAGTGAACAACTCTCAAAGGTAAATCCCCACAAACCCTTGTTGTAACCTGAATGTCGTAATTAAAAGGGTTGGTAATATGTGTTTATACTGGGGTAAAATACAGAGAATTGGTAATGGGGGTTAAGGTACACAGATGGCGCAAATATGAACTGTGTTTCACTTTTTTAATTTGCTTGTAATAACGTAATTCGTAAATAAACTTGTACCTTTGTAATAACATTGCTTGTCATATTTTGTAATTATTTTCATCGTGTTCACATAAGTTGTATAAAGTGGTCGTGAGTACCAGAGCGCAAGCAATAGACAAAAGACATCTTCACTGCAAGCGTGGGGTTGCTAAATATATACGTAAACTGTCTTCTTGTGCAAGCGCCCACTCAGTGACCATCGTTTGACAAATGTGAAATTGTTCCGTGTGTCAACCTGCACTATTTTTAGATAGAGCACATTGTCACGATACTTAACGATAGAAGCAGCGATGTTGGGATTTGGGCTTCAAAGCCTGTAAATTATTCCGCTTATCTGGGCATAAAGAGGGCAGCGCAGCAACGCAAGCCCTATTGATACCACACCCGTAACGCGAATACTTCGCAAGGAGTGACTCCGCGAAAACAACATTCGTAACACAACAGCATCTGGGCGTAAGAAACCCTTTCCAGTCATGCTTCGCTGCGAGACCCTAACATAACTTTGTGTTGACATAACCCCGGCCTACTTGAAGTACACGTGTCCTATCGTACGGAGCTTGCCGCTTGTTTCGTCAGAACTCTTTCACGGTCTTGTTGTGTGAGCTTTTGTCCGGACAGTATCATGTGAACTGTTGTAACCCATTGTTATTGACGTGACGAAATCACGGGGTAACCTTATTATGGGTGACGTGTCCTAAACTCATTTGTTCAAACAATTACATAGGTTCGATTACAAAATGATGCGAAACGGACCTTATGAACCCAAGCCATTACAAACACACACTCGAGAAAGGTCTGATGCAAGTGTTGTGAATTACTCTATTTTCCCAGGGCAAATACCATTGCTTCAACGGGTTTTACCTACGCCCCTTAAACCTACATACCGACCATTGTTTGTTACTGTTGGGTTTAGTTGTAAATCCCGTGTGGTTCGGTTCCCATTCGCGTATTTTTTCTCCCACATTTGCTGGTTTGGTCAAATGCACAGCTTACTTTATTCTCAACTTACTATGGGCGCTTTAAACTCGTTCAATGCAAAACAGCTAACACAATTCGTTCCATACGGTAGTGGAGCTGACTGAAAATAGAGGACTTCATTGTCCTCCATACCTGCATCACCCGCAAATCACCCGTTTTACTACGACATTTACATTGTATTTTTGTTTGCGTAATTAAAAAATAACCAACTACGTCTTTTTCGCAGATTATTTCGGTTATCTGCATCGCTGTTTGGGCCATCAACATCGGACACTTCAACGATCCAGTTCACGGTGGTTCCTGGATTAAAGGCGCTATCTACTACTTCAAGGTGTTTATAAGTGCCCGTCTTTTATGACGTCGCTCAAAAATGTCACTAGCATCTGCCCTGCCAGAGGTTTATACCACTACAGATACTAGCGGGAATTTTAGGCCACATCCACAGTTGTTGCAGCTGGTTCACGACCCTCTCTATAGGATTTTCGACCCGAAAGGCAGTGATCTGCATACGCCTGTCTGGAAAATATAACTTTTTCGTTACGTCATAGACTTTTGAAGTGTATATAAAACATGTAATTTTTTTTTTACCAAAGTTTAGTATCTGTAGGTGTATATGTAAATTTTTTGATAAACGTTTATTAAGTAATGCTTTGACCTCGCAAACTGCCTTAGTTGACCTTCCATGTCCCCTAAGTATACCCCATTGGGACGCCCTGATACTTAACTAAACTCCATATATATATTTTGGTAGCCGATATACACACCCGAGGGGAATGCAACCCAATTTGCCCGTACGCCCCAGTAGTTAAGAATTCCTTGCATCTCTTCCGGGATGACGTCACAATGCTTTACCACGACGCTACGCCAAATAAACCCGTCTTATAATACGCACCCATTACGCCATGACTTTGTCATTCTCCACTTCGTCCCTTTGCGGTTGCCGATAACCTCGCTTGACTGCTCCTAGATCGCCGTCGCTCTTGCTGTTGCCGCTATCCCTGAAGGTCTCCCAGCAGTCATCACCACCTGCTTGGCTCTTGGCACCCGTAGAATGGCGAAGAAGAACTCCATTGTGAGAAGTTTGCCCTCGGTGGAAACCCTTGGCTGCACTTCCGTCATCTGCTCCGACAAAACTGGAACTCTCACCACCAACCAGATGTCCGTCTGTCGCGTAAGTAGTTAATTGGGTTTGTCTTCACTTGGTGTTAAGCCGTGGAACGGTGCGAATTGAATACGCCATCAATTGCCGGATTGCGATGGCAAAACAACACAGCAGTGTGTACCCAGTTGTGTGTACGCTTGCATATAAACGTGGGCTGCGTCTGACTCATTACTTTAAAAAACGAATGAAGCAAAATGGTTATATTTTTGTGACCCACTACTGCGCCATGGTTCACAGATTGGAAAAGATTTGACTGAATTAAGGCGGTTGATTTAACATACAAATAAAATCATTAAATGTATATTTAGTAATATACACACAAAGTGTTTGCAGTAGTTCGACTGGTTAAACATTTTACACGACCCGCTTACTATTTGTCCTCCAAATGACCTCCAAATGTATAAAATGCGAGCCTGAAAATGTGGAGGTCATTTAAAGTACAAATGGTATGCTGGTCGTGTAGCAAACATAAAAATGAATCGGATGAGCCGTCTAACACGCGTGCCCCAAAATCCACTATGTGCGTTTTCAACCCAAGGGAGCGAAGCACACGCGCGGGTTACTTAATCTCTGGCAATAAATAACCGGGATTTTGTGATAAGCTACTGATTAATGTCAAGTTTAATGCAATGTCTGATCATCAATCGGCTTTAGGCCTTGCGTGCTTTTGACTGACGTAATAACCGGATTATCTATATAAAACCACTAAGGCTGTGAATTAACTTGAAAGAATTCAAAGACTGTCGTTCGTATCAAGCGTATTTGCTGTAGATCCCGTAGCCCTGCTGATGCAGTTGATGTGTTGTTTAGGTAAACCAACAAATGTAATGAGTTTTTTGTTCATGTACAGATCTGTATCTGTTAAAGATTAAACTTTTGTGTGAGATTAAACATTATGGTCATTTAGCACAAAATAAAGCAATTTTGAGGTTTTCGACCTATTTAGAATTTGGCCAACAACCTACAAACTTTTGTCATTTGTTCGCATTAATACAAAGCAATACAAAGCGTTGGGAAACTCTATTCTTGCGTTTGAAAAAATTATGTGTGCAAAGGTTTCACTGATGTTCTCCTAACTGAAGTTTACAAAGACACACTTTCATGACTTATTCGCCAGCTCATGTCAGAGAACCCGTTTGCTCGCCGACTATACCAGCTCGTATCCCATGCAGAATACACACGAGCTTAAAACTCCTTTAACCCTATATCGTCCTTCTTGTCGCAGATGTTCGTTATCGACAAGGTCAGCGACAGTGGCGCCGGCTTTCACGAGTTTGATGTCTCCGGATCCACGTACGAACCCAGCGGCGACGTCACACTCAAGGACAAGAAAGTTGCCTGCTCCAACTATGACGCACTCACCGAGTTGGCAGTGATATGTGCTCAGTGCAATGATTCCTCGCTCGATTATAACGAGGTGGGTGATTTACGGCCCGGACGCGTTTATTGGGTTTATGTCGATTTTTTTGGTGGTCTTCTGATAAAGATTGAAAACACAGTAAAAAATTGAAGGTCGTGGATGCGTGCATCCTGTGGTAAACCAAACGTTTTTGTTTTTAGCTTTACCATTGCCAATAATTCTGAGAATAAAGAGACTGGCACACACTGTTAAAAACATTGACATGTTTTATTTATTTAAAACGTTTCGGCAAGTGCTTATGCCAGCATCAGTTGAAATGGACCACTCTCTTTATTATCAGAATTATGAGTATAGATCCGTAAATATTGCCAACAAATTTTGTGAGCAACTGAGATTCATTATTTTTTTCGAGTTAAAAAAGAAAGCCAGCAATGACAAGAATCCTAAAAACACACTAATGAGAAATGATCAATAATTGAAACGCATAAACTTGCCCCAGGCATCGTTGGTTGTTTTTCATTCGACGCGAAAGAGAAATGCTTGTTACGTCACTGCACATATCGATTTAGCCACATTTTCGGGAAAATCCGACATGAAATCTCCATACACGAAAAAAACCTATTCCATTTTTAGACCAAAGGCGTCTACGAGAAAGTTGGAGAAGCAACAGAGACTGCACTCACTGTTCTGTGCGAGAAGATGAACGTCCTTGACCTCGATTTGTCCGGTCTAAGCAAGGCTGAAAGAGCCCACCCTTGTAACAGTGTAAGTAAAGTAGTAACCCGTGTGTCTTCTACAAATGTAGTTTCTGTGCATAGTTAATAACACCGATCAAAAATACATTCATACAGATGTGTTGTATCAGAAAAATACAAGGGCATTATCAATGTCGAACACTTGTAAATTTCGTTTTTGCGCCGTGTCTTGTGGTTGTGTGGTTTGCATAGCGACGCCTTATCCGCCAGATCCAAACTTGTTTTTACCGTGGGCTCCGTAGTCTTGCCTCTCGCATTGTAAATAATTGATATTAGTTTGGTGTAACTTCCTGTTTCGTCATTTGAGCTGCATTAATTGTACATCGGACAGTCTGCTCAGCTATGAATGCATTACCCTCCCTCGGGACGGGTGCATGGGAGGGCAATCACACATAACGTTCACCGCCCATTGTACTTGATTGACCGAAACTTGAAAGTCAAATTCTGCGGCTAATTTCGAAATTTGGCCTCGATTTCTTTGAATCGAATACATGTGAATGCTCACGTAACGTATTTCCGGTGCAAGTCGTTCAAACGGGGAATCACCTTTTCAGGCCATCAAGGCTTCGATGAAGAAGGAATTCACGCTGGAGTTCTCTCGCGACCGCAAATCCATGAGCTCGTACTGCGTGACCGACGACGGCCCAAGAATGTACATCAAGGGCGCACCTGAAGGTTCGTATGCCTCTTTCTGATATCCTTAACTATACAACATTAGTTTTGGGACATGGTCAGGTTTCCCATACCCTGCTTGTAAGATTCGTGCACATGTTTGCGAGAAATGGCTCAGAAAATACAAATTTGCTTGTTTCTTACGAATGTGGTCCTGACCGACGGTTACCTCGACAAAAGACATGTAAATGCCTTCGGGACCTTTCTAATGGTATGATGACGCAACAAAAGCATGTGTCTGTGACGTCACAAAACACCGAACACGTGGCGTAGCCGAGAATGTGCGTTTCCCAGTGGGATTCCGAGTGGCTTGCGTGCCAACAATGACCCAGAGGTCACATTTCTGCGCGTGTACAACATCCCTGGGGAGACGGTGTCAGTTGTCTGCCAAGGACGCCACCTATCTGTGCGTTTCGAACCACTTCGTTTATTTGAAGAATGGGTAATTTGTCACAAAGGCTCGTTTATTAAATTTACCATCCGTCCGAATTCTTGTGCAGTATTGGGTTTGACAAACTGGTTTAAATTCTATATATATCGCTTGAAGTGTTCGTGCAGCGCAGTGATCGCTGCAGAATTCTTGCTCCCCTGCCTATTTATTAACTCTCACTAGATAGAGCGACCACCCGACTAATCTGTTTTACCCCTTTCACCGATATCCTGATGCCATCAAACAATATAATATGTTGCTATAACGTGGGCTGTTAAGGGAGATGTAGTTTTTGTTCGCTGGTCTTGTTGCAAACTGTGATTCCAATTTGCCAACTATTTGTAATTCTTTCCAAATATTTCGAAAACTTGGCCCGATTGTGGAAACTGTTGACAACCTTTTTTAGAGGCGTACGGCGATAATTTATTTTTTAGCCACTGGTGCGTCAAAAAACACCGCCTTATATCAGTAACTATCCGCGTTTACGTTTAGATAAGACGAATTAAGTCCATACTAACCTCGTTTCTTAGATATAAACACATTTGTTCATTTACTGCCCTTGAAAATAAGTCCAAACTTTGGATATGAGCACGGTATATGGCAACCTAGGTTAAAACACAGTCATAAAGTGGTGATAAAGGTTATAAAATCTACATTCGGGCAGGAATTTTGGAAAGATGCAACCACGTGCGTGTGGGCAAGGAACGAGTTGAATTGACCCCCGCCATCAAAGCCAACATCCTGGAAAGAGTTCGGGCTTACGGAACCGGACGCGACACCCTTCGTTGTTTGGCCCTCGGAACCATCGACTCCCCCTGCAGCCCGTCCGATATGGACTTCAGTGATGCAGGAAAGTTTGCCGAATACGAGGTAAGAATGGGCAGTTGTAGTGTTTTTTTATGTTTTGGCGTTCGTCAACAACACGTCTTGAAATGACAGTTGGACTATTTTCGCCTAGAATTCCATTAATTTGTTGGTTTTCAATCGGTTATCGTCAAAAATAGAGCTCGCTTGAACGACTCAAACACCGCACAATCTTTATGCGAAAACGGAATATAAAAAAAGCGAACATGCTAATCATTTGTACAATCTTTTCTTCCCGTAAGACTGGAATCACTTTCGTCGGAATCGTCGGAATGCTCGACCCACCACGTACTGAGGTGCTCCAAGCTGTCAACGACTGCCGCGACGCCGGAATTCGAGTCATCGTCATCACTGGGGACAACAAGGCAACCGCTGAGGCGATCTGCAGACGCATCGGAGTATTCGGAGAAGATGAAAGCACCAGAGGTTGGTAACAATGTACATTTGTATCTCAGTTCGCGAACGACCAATACGCAGGTTATATTGCTGGGATACCGATCTGAAGCCTAGTGTTTCCCTGATTTTGTATCACGGGACGTAATGTGATTATAACATTTGTCATCCACAGAACAAAGCTTCCATTTAAAGCCGTACAAATTGAAGCATGCATTATATAATTATTAAAACCTTAATTAACACATTTTTCACGTCTGTTTAGGTCTTTCTTACACCGGACGCGAATTTGACCATCTGGAGCCTGACGAACAATTCAAGGCATGCCTCCGCGCCCGACTCTTCGCTCGCGTCGAACCAGCTCACAAGAGCAAGATCATCGAATACCTCCAGGCCAACGGTGACGTCACAGCCATGGTAAACGAGTTGGCTTAATAGCTTGATGTAAAAATCTCCCTTGTTGTTGAACCGTTTTTTCTGCGTTTCTCCCATAATTACCCATGCCGTATATAATGTATATGCGTTTACTATAGCTGCCCAAATATTTGCAATATTGACGACTATTGATCACAAGAGGCATTTTACGCGTATGCTGCTTTGAGTAATCGCCAATCCATCAACAGCGCGCAGCTTGCAATACCGAGAACTTCCTCCTTTTTAAAACAGCTCTGTACTCTGCAGCTTAAATAAATCAATGCATTTTATCACCAGACTGGTGACGGTGTCAACGACGCCCCAGCTCTCAAAAAGGCCGAAATTGGCATCGCTATGGGAAGTGGAACCGCCGTTGCCAAGAGCGCATCTGACATGGTTTTGGTTGACGACAACTTTACCTCCATTGTGGCTGCAGTCGAAGAAGGACGTGCTATCTACAACAACATGAAGCAGTTCATCCGCTACTTGATCTCCTCCAACATCGGCGAAGTCGTCTGGTAAAAGTTTAAATTGTGCCATCGTTTTTAAGCGACAAAATACATCAGTTTGTCCTCTATATACTGCTAAAAAGAGCTATATTTATAGATATAACATCTATAGAGCTGTCTGCTTGATTAATGTTTTGAGCTTTACACTGAAACTGTCTATACGGTTATCAATCGGCAGCTTGTCAGGGCAGCTTGAATCATTGATCAAGTTACCTTTGTCATTTACTTCTTCATTCGAAACTTCCAACCCCCGCATTGTCTTTACTTGTTCAAATCTTCAAGGAAACTCACAACCAAGTAGCTCAACATCCTTTTATACTTCCAGCATCTTCTTGGCTGCTGCCCTCGGTGTTCCAGAGGCTCTTATTCCCGTCCAGCTCTTGTGGGTGAACTTGGTCACCGACGGATTGCCGGCCACCGCCCTCAGTTTCAACCCAGCTGACCTTGACATCATGAAGAAGCACCCAAGGTCAACTAAGGACACCCTAATTAACGGCTGGCTCATGTTTAGATATTGCGTCGTCGGCGGTAAGTTATTTATGTTGCGGTGGTTTGTGGTTGTTTTGATTAAGGTTAGTAATGCTCAATTGCTTCCTAGAGAGGGAAGTCAATGTCAAGTATGTGGGGTTAAAGCGTATGGCAGAACGCTGGCATTTGACTAAAGTGAAATACCTCGAAATATTGAATAATTTTAAAATGTGTGCGTTATTTTTAAAGAAAAAGCGTTAAGGTTTAAAACAACATTGTTATAGCATTTGTATAGTGAACCTGCTGTAAATAAACATGTACTTAGTTTAAAACTGGTTAGACGCCCAAATAACACAAATCAAGGGGTACAACAACGTGGAAAACGTACAAACTTCTCAAAATACCCAACTAATAAGATTGCACCTAAAAACCGTAAAAAGAATTATCTCGCTGTTACTCCAACAATAACAAACCCAATTAACCTGCGAACCTTTTTCGCCTGTAGTGTTTGTAGGCAGCTCCACAGTGGGTGCGTCTCTCTGGTGGTATCTGAAAGCGCCCAACGGACCCCAAGTATCTTGGTGGCAAGTGGTCAGTTTACTCGGCGACGCGATCGCCTATGTTTCGTGTTTAATTACACCTAGCAAGCGTGACGTCCCTTCTTCTGATATTGCCTTGGTTCCTTTCCTTTTTGGGAATGTGCATCCAATATCGGAACGTCCTTTTGTGCATATTTATGTTCTCCGTTTGCTCGCCGTCTATAGCGTATAACACCGGGCCACGAAAGCCGAACCAATGAATACCAGTAGTGCTCTCGTGCGCCCCCTAATTGGTCACGTGCTTATGGCCGTCCGACACTGGTAACCAATCAGCTTTTTTCTTTACCTTGCCCTACTACCGCTCCAACACGAGCCGTACCAAAGGGAGCCAAGACTGTTATTTGGCGCAGAAAATGTGCCTCTTTCATACAGTATTTGGCTTGCAAAGAACGGCTTATCCAGACTGGTTACGCTATCCACATCCCTTATATGCCTTACCAAAAAAAACGACCCAACTTATCAACCTTCAACATGGGACGTTAACGTTGGAAACTAGCAATACTTAACTAAGGCATAAATATCCATGAATCAATGAAAATATCACAAACGGCACTTCAAACGCTAAGACGTTGTGCATGGGTTTATAGAGTACGGGTGCAGTAGTATATATATGTATCGAGTTTTGAGTTCCAGATTTTGAGTCTCCAACTCTAAACCGTCGTGTTTCTTGTGTTGTCACAGCATACGTGGGTATGGCCACAGTCGCGTCGGCCTCTTGGTGGTTTATGTATGCCCAGAATGGACCCACTATGTCATGGTGGCAATTGGTTAGTCTTGCACCTTCTACGTTTTGTACTGTTCGTCTATCTATATGTACTTGTCGTCCGTGGACTCTGTTCACACACTGTCAGTGTTGCCTGCTTTAAAATGCCAAGTTTTCCGAGCTGTTATATGTTCCAAACTCTTGCCAAGGACAGTGATTCAGCTTCTTTATCACGAATAACCTTTACATTTCGCACAATTCGCAGCTCTACCAACCAAGCCATTCTAATAGTATAGAAATAAATGCCAAAACTTCAACCTTGTTAAATTAACATAGTATTTACTTGCAAACGATGACACTTAACTAATTCCAGTATAACGTGGCACTGAAAACTAAACATCACACGTGACATATGAGCAGCACGGAAACTTGGCAGTATCTTCCTATAGTTATCACTACTTCTCCTTACGTGTTTCTTCTTTTCCTTGTGTATATGATGGTGCTTATGTGTGAGTGTGGTTGCCTGGGAAAGAATTCGCAAGCTGTTCACTAACCTCCTTAACCACGTGATCTAAAAAAACATTTTAACAACAACGTGTTTGTTATAATTGGACACTGTATTTTGTAACACTTTATTTCTATATTATCATGGCTACCTAGAGCCTCCATCTGTTAAACAAATGTGTTTGGTTACAAATACCGAATATTAAATATCAGAGGAACTGTATTAGCATAAGACATTTACATAATGGGTTTAAATCCCATCTACAAGCCTGATATGCATGAAATTTTACCACTCACCAGTACTTGCACCCCACCCTCTCATACAGCGTAGTGGTTGGACGATCCAACCATTTTCTTCAGATGGTTTTAATGCTGTGAATGATTTGTGTTTGTGTGTTGAGTGCGATGACGTATCACTAACCACCAGTAAACCCGTAATTCAAGAGGGCAACCCTGGGAGACCGTACTAAGTGGGCGCATGTAATTTACCATTCCACGCATCTGTCACTTGGAATCATATAGGAGGAACTGGCATAGGAATGATCGTGTTAATTTAAACAAGTCTTATAAATCCAATGACCCAGGACCAAAAGGTGGAAAACCTAGCAATTGAATTGTACCGCTATGTACAAAACCGACAGACATGTAACAAAACCACCTGGCTCTCTTGCAGTGTTCTCGGTCTCCATGCATGAATCCAAAAACATGTTTTAACCAATTAATTTGCGTACCGCCTTCCTTTGTAACTCCCCTAATTTGCAACGCCCAACTTCAAGCAAGCAAGCACCAAGAGCCTTGTTAATTTTCCCGGTACTAGCTGGGCATGCTGCATGGTTTAATTACCTTGATTAAGTACATCATGATCCTTGTAAATATTTGCATTGCGCGGTTCTCGAATGTGAGTACGTTGCTGGTGCATGTCTGGCTCCCATTTCCTTCCTTTGGCCCTTTTTCGTCTGCCTGGAACCTTCTTTCGAATGCCTGCTGTACTTACCTCACACTTCCCTTGTTTTTGATGATTTTAAGCCTAGTTTCAATGCATTTATTTGGTGTTCATGCGTGGTTGTGCATAAAGATATTCTTTTTCATTAAAAAAATTGAAAAAAAAATTATTAAATTATTAAGAAGTTATGTAACTTTTATCTTAAACATGAAATTAATAAAAAAATTTATTTTACTTTTTGTAACAAAATACTTTCCAATCTCTTTTACAAACCTCCAATACTCGATACTAACTAACACGATTTATGCAACGCTCAGACACACTACATGTCGTGCTCAACCCAACCAGAGAAGTTTGAAGGCTTGTCATGTGATGTATTCGAAGATCCCCACCCTATGACCATGGCCCTCTCTGTCTTGGTCACCATCGAAATGCTGAACGCACTGAACAGGTCAGTGGCAAATGAAGTTGCTGAAAACTTATGTCCCGCCTCAACAATATGTCGAAAGTAGCGAAAGGCATTTGTAAATCGTCAGAACAATCATGCTTTGTTACGGCGCGAACATCTTGTCTGTACTGCATTCTTTTGAATTGCTGATATACCTAATCAAACGTACACGCACAAATTAAGTGTGATATATTGGATATTGGGTTTGTAAGAAGCTGTTTTAATATTCAACCACAGCCCACATAAGGGGACATAATTCTTCTCGACAAACGTTTCAGTTGTTACTACAATCATTCTTAATACATGAAAACAAATGATACGCTTGTGTTGTTTGTGCCTAAAGTTTACAAAACCGTAAACTATGTTTCCTGGTTTTAACAATGTGTTGTATTCGCTTGCAGCGTATCCGAGAACCAGTCGCTTTTCCGCATGCCACCATGGCGTAACATGTGGCTGATCGGAGCTATCTGCCTCTCCATGTCTCTTCACTTCATGATCTTGCACGTCGAACCTCTTCCGGTAAGAACGTTGTCGCCTTGCAGTCCCACCTTTTGAATTGTCATCTTGTAGTACAACGAAATGCAAAAAATCATTTTGCATAAGCTGATTGGTAATCACAATGTCGACATATTCGCATCCGTACTAGAATACAGAACATACGGATGCTTTAAAAGTGTTCTTTTTCGATGGTTGACCTTATTACCTAATATTTGTTTTTTCGGTAGATGTGCGGTTCAAAATTCATTCCAAAGAGCCTTAATTGCTGTGAAGCCGCTGTTAACCATTATCACTATTTGTCCAAATATTCGTGCGCTAAAAGTTCACTTATACCCACTTACAACATATACAAGGCATTACATGAGCTGTTAGTGGTAACACACGCTGCTTTGACCTATCAGGGTCTCGTCAATGCAGTTATAGTAACTTGAGGGCGGTCTTGCCGAAATCCCTGATTAGACCTGATTGAAACAGTGCACTCCCTGCATCCCCCTGGTCAATATTGGTTCAATTGCCTCACAGTGCATGTCCACAGCTATTCTCAACAAACGCTTGTTTTTTCCCACGAACAGATGGTGTTCCAGATCTGCCCACTTAACTTCAATGAATGGATGATGGTTCTCAAGATATCTTTCCCTGTCATTCTCATCGACGAAGGCATGAAGTGGATTTCACGAAACTTTATCGATGGTAAGAACCCTTGCCACAATTTCCCCATCATCACCACCACCACCATATTACGCCTACCCCCTAACCCCATCCAATTCGTTTGTTGTATTTTGCCTTATTAAAGGGGTGCCCAAGTGTAAATTCTCATTGGAGCGGTGCATGAACGCAACATTCAAAAGATCAAAAGCAAGTTACTAATTTAAGATAACGTACAGGAAAGTTAAAGCTTGATAAGTAGCAGTCGAATATGTATAGCAGTCGAAGCTTGAGTTGGTTTAGTTTATAGTTAAGCGCAGTTTTGCACATTCCGATACGAAGGAGATATTAGATGCCCAAAACACAGAAGCAGTGAACAGTTTTTTTAAGATTTCTATAGAACAGATCCTGTTTTTTCATCAGTCGGTGTGTTTGTAAGGAATAAGTCGATCGAGCGAAGAAGTATACGAGCAGCCTTATGTGGTTTCAAGGTCGAGGATGGGCGGAAAGCAAAGTGGGAATAAGTATTATCAAGGTGGCTGCGTGTGATAGATTCGTTGGAGCAGTGGTTCCCAACCTTTTGTTGTCAATCTCATAAAATCATCAGGTTTGCCGACCCCAATGTAAATTTTTCTAAAGCGTTTGTAGATAATACACAAATCTACATTTATTTAGTAAAAACTGGTGGCAACATAACTGTAGGAATAATAAGGAAAACATTTTACATCAGAAGAGAAATAAATATTTGCGAAAAAAGTAAGAAGCGAAATTAGCAATGAGAATGGGAAAGATCAGAAAAGTTCCTCATTGTGCGCGCAAGCCCTCGGTTGGGAACTACTGCTATGGTAACATGTGTGAAAACCAACTGAAGAAAGCTTTTTCTTCACGATCATTACAACTACATAGCGACGCGGCCAAACTGAACCAAAGTCACTTTATCTGGGCGTATTTATTTTGTATTGTTAAACATACAGCCAGATTAATCAAAACGAAGGTCATTATTCTTCCTAAATATTTAATGAATTTACCTTAAAACCCAAAGCGAATGTATTGCAGCATGACGATGTTAGTTACCACATGAATTATTTATTATATGCGACCAGCCTTACCCACACACTGTTCTGTGAAATGGATCATTTCATTGACTGCACGAGAAAGTCGCACAATTAAACATTTGTAACCCTTTACTTTCTTTGCAGCCGGTGACAGCGGACATCATGAGAAAGTGGAGTAACTGCTCCCCACCAGATCAACTCCACATCCCAGCACCAAACAACAATAAAAAAGCACGCAAGAAGCAAAAATAGCACGGAAGACGGCAGCGTTCCCTAAATTTTTGTATCGTCAAAAGCTAACCTATTATCTGAGTAGGACAATTTTTCTTTTTTGTGACTCGACAGTCGCTTATGAGTCAATGGTTTTTAGTGGCCTCCGCTTCTGTGACTCTACTACAACTGTTTGTCGTTTTATTTCGTAGAAAAATGTGCTCCCGCAGTGGTTACAGTGGTCGTTCGGTGTCTTGTTCTGCTGTATGCGCCCGCACATTAATATATATATTGTCCACATGTATTTTACACGTTGGTTGGGTTGCGCACATTTTCTGAAGCCCGCAGTGGTAATGTAGTCTCCTGATTGCTGCTTTTCAAGACACGAAGACGAAAAAAATGAAAGTTTCCTCTATTTAAAAAAGGGCTACTTAAATTTCATAAAATTGAAAACTGCTAATTGAATTTGCAAAATATTGTGTGTGCAGATTTGCAGCTATTGCAAAAATCATTCGATATATTGCCCTAAACTATGCTTTCAGAGGCGAACAGACGAAACAACTGCGGAAGCTGCTTTCAACCCTAATTTCAATCAAATTTTCCTAAAGTTATTACCACCGTATTCGCGGGGTCGGTTTTGTCCATTTTGAAACGACTGTCGTTACGTCTTTCCACACGCACGTCCCTATTTTGCTCCCCTAATTTCCCTGACTTGTTCGATTGTAAAAACACGGTTACTGTACCTCCCGTACCTTTTCAAGCGGCCTCAAAAGCTCCAATGTAACTTGCAGTTCACACCCCTGTTTAAGCTTATTTATGCGTTCGTTGTTTTTCGTCATTGTAAGGCACTGTATGTGCTGGTGACTTCAAAGTAGGCTATATTATATCACGCCGCTCCCATGGCATGTTCACGTTCGTTGCGTGTTGTCGTTTTTTGTTGTGAGTTTCCCCGACGTTAAAAACTTCGGCTCTTTAGCACCACCTGCCGTCTTTTGTTATAGGTGTCTTACGCTCACCCGACTCCTTGTGTTTCGTTCTGCTCCCAAAGTTTTAATTTTCGATTTGCGTGATTGCAATAAACTGGACTGGACTTCAGGCGGACTTTGTGTAATTCTTGGAACTAAAAGTTACAATGAAAAGATTGAATGGCAATAGCCACAGTAAAATCATATAGTTTTGTTCACACGCTCTGTGAGCCCAAACTTATCGGCTTGGTTAGACTTTGACTAGTTAAAATATCAAGTTACTTCACAGCACTGATAATGAGCACAGCAGTGTTCGAAACGTTTGCTTCTGATGATTGGCTTTGGCCTTTCTATCTCCTTAAAATATCAACTTCTTCAACATAATCTACCTTCGCAAACAATAGCATTGACCTTCTCAGTATTTTAAAAAGCACGTTTACTACAAGATCTTGCAATGAAATGACGTTTTGTGAAAAAGGCGCCGTTGGGAAAAATTAGGCCCCATATCAGTATTTAGATGAAACAATTTCTTGGGTGGGAAATTCCCTTATTCATCCCGTCTCCATCAATAACACTTCAGTTACGTAATAAATTAATCCGTGATGCGTGGGTGTCAACTTTATGGTTGAATGAGCCCAGATGCGCCGGCTGTTGCTAAGGCGATGTGATGTTTTTTTGCCCAATGCAACTGCAATCATTTTTCTTTATTTTCCTGATACTGGTGTTCAAAGTCACAGGCTACAGCAATTGAATTTAATGGTTTAAAACATAATGTTTCACGTTGAAGTTTATTGAAATAGTTTTAAAAAATAATTTCGCCTGCACGGAGATCATTAGTTTCGATTTTTCATCTATTTAAAAAACTAATTCACTTTAACGTAGAACATTTTGTTTCAAGCAAATAAGTTCATCTCTAGATTTTTCTGCATTAGTGGAACCAGTCTTGACACAGTAATTGCTTTTGGCAAACAAGCGAAAAATGGGTATGTTTATCAATGCAAATAACTTTGAAAGCTTGATTTCTTTTATTTAATATTGAGATAGGGTCTGCAACATTCCCAAACGCAAAACATTTCTCATAAGTTTACCGATAAAAATTCGGTTGCTATAAATAATTTGATCCGAAAACGAAGAGAAAATATTTTACGTATAGTCAGTAAACGTAGTGCTCAATGCATTGTTATAACTGCGGGGTATACGGCTATTGCGTTGTACACTGACGTTTGCTTTAGACGCTCATTGAAAGGATTTTGTCTATTTTTAACTTTAACCTTTACGTAACCTGCGTAGTGAAGACATGACCTTTGAGTCAACTCTTTCCCAAGGCGTATGGGATCATTTGTAACATTTGTAACGAAACAAGTAACGAATTAAAGCACATGAAAGAAAGTCTGTATAGATATTAAATAGGAATTACGTTAATCGTTTATCCGCGTTGCAGGTTATTTCACAAACTGAAAACATGCGTAGTAACCTCCAAAAACGATTTTTTTGTGTTAAACTCAAAAGTGTTGTATGATTTCTATGCTGTATGAAATCACATCAATAAAACAAAACACACGAACAAGTCGGTTTCGTCAAAAACTCTCTCAAACACAGTTTGTTAAACAGTAGAATGTAGGACAGAGTATGAGTTTTAAACTTATTTATAATCATTGCTTTCCAAAAAAGTTCGTTAAACAGTATAATGTAGGACAAGGTAAAATTGCTATGACCACAATTCACACACGTTTGCTCTGTCATGTTGGGTTGCGGAAGATTTTGAATACATTTACGACGAATTTTAGACCCAAACAGTGGAATGCGATCAAGACGATTTTGCATAAAATGTTAAAAAAAGTTGTTGTCATTGATAACTGCATTTTGGATCAAATATGCAATGCGATCCGAAATAAAGTTGGTTGCGTAACTCTGCGTGCAAATTTTGCCCCCAACTGCGTAAACCTCGAAGTGCAAAGGGTCGACAACTGACCTTTTGTCAGCGCTAAAGTTATCGTACGATGTCGGTCATCGTCACCTTCGCAGACTCAGCGGGTCGCACGGTCAGCCAGTTGCTATTAGTTCGGTATATAAACACCCTGCCGTCCACCACGAAGTCATCAGTTGCCTTGGTCATCCAACCAATGTACAGCGAACAGCAGCACAGCAAGCGAAGAATAAGAGTAAAATAGTCGTGAAGTACGAATGATTATGGCCCTGTGGTGACACTAAGATTCGCTATAGACTTGCTTAGTTCTCAAAGCATATTCATTCTGCCGCATAATCCCAATTAAAAAGTCCATCGGATTCCATCTGTAGATTATAACAGTCAGCTATTTCTGACTTCCAAAATCACAAGAAAATTTTGTATTTGTTACTGTGCAGTTGGTATAAGACTCGTAGGGTTTTCAGCCAGCTTTTGGAAAACAGATTTGTCAAGTACAAGATACGCAGCATCTTCACCATGGAAGACGCATTCGCTAAGACAACCGGCGAAGTGCTGAAACACTTCAATGTCACCCAGGCTCAAGGTTTGAGCGAGGACCAGGTCAAGGAGAATCTCAAGAAATATGGACCCAACGGTAATTATGCCAACTTTAAACGAGTGCAAAGTTCAGTAAAAACAAGCTTAAAAAAGAATAGTGTTTGCAATGAAATGTTTCTATGTTTAAGCCAGTAACCACAACTATATACTATTTGCAGAGTTGCCCGCCGAAGAAGGCAAATCACTGTGGCAAATGATCTTGGAACAATTCGAGGATCTTCTCGTCCGTATTTTACTTCTGGCCGCCATCATCTCTTTCGTAAGTAACTCGGCTTAAAGTTTAAAGATCGCAGAGCAACATTTTAAAGAAAAGTTTTTGATCAGGTCCTTGCTCTTTTTGAGGAAGGTGAAGAAACCGTCACTGCTTTCGTCGAACCCTTCGTTATTCTGCTTATCTTGATCGCAAACTCAGTCATTGGAATCTGGCAGGTATGACTCGCACACTACAAAAGTTTGGTTTAAACCTAGAAGGATTTCTTTCCCGCATTAAACGATTGAGTCGTCAGGTTAAACAGATCGCAATACATCTCCAGAGTCCGTGTTCACAATATCATATTTTAGTTCGTTCTTCTGTCTTGCAATATACAAAAACATCGAAAAATAAAAAAAATTACAATAACGATAATCCGTGTCTCCCCTAATTCATGTTCTACCGCCTTAATAGGAGAGAAATGCCGAGAGCGCAATTGAAGCATTGAAGGAATACGAACCAGAAATGGGTAAAGTCGTTCGCCAAGGTCGAAGCACGGTGCAAAGAATCCTCGCCAAAAACATCGTCCCCGGCGACATCGTGGAAGTCTCCGGTACGCATCTCTTCAAATCCCCCTCTTTAGTGCTTCCAGCGGAAATTAACATATATCTTCTTTCATATAGTGGGCGACAAAGTGCCGGCTGACATTCGTCTGATTGCCATCCACTCTACCACCCTCCGCGTGGACCAGGCTATCTTGACTGGTGAGAGCGTGAGCGTTATCAAGCACACCGACGCTGTTCCCGACCCTCGTGCCGTCAACCAGGACAAGAAGAACTTGCTTTTCTCCGTAAGTTACTGTTATGTCCTCATTTGGTTTCAAGTTTATCTAAGCAACATTTTAGAGATGAAATTAGTGAAAAAAAAGGACAACATCAGAAACATGATAATAAGAACCAAAGAAAAACCAAATTTATCACACGAAACATGAATTGTAGTGTCACGAATTGGCAACCTTTTTCTAACGTTTTCTCGGTTAAAACCCGTGTCCCAATTTGGCTACAGGGAACCAACATTGCATCGGGCAAGGCGACAGGAATCGTGATTGGAACTGGAAGCAATACTGAGATCGGTAAAATCCGCGACCAGATGGCTGAGACCGAAGCTGAGAAGACCCCCCTTCAACAAAAACTCGACGAGTTCGGTCAACAACTTTCCAAGGTAAAAAACACAATATATTAAAGACTTCCTCACAAATAGTATGTTAAAAAAAATTACTACTAATGAACATATTATAACAATCTGACCTTATAGTGGCTGTACCGATCACAAATCCGGGAAACAAGTTTTTCCATATTGTGTAGTCTCGTTTATCAACTTCCTTCCACTTTTTCCCAATTTAGATTATTACTCTCATCTGCATCGCTGTGTGGGCCATCAACATCGGACACTTCAACGATCCAGTTCACGGTGGTTCTTGGTTCAAGGGAGCAATCTATTACTTCAAGGTACTTAATGTATACTGTAGCTTCAACCCCAATTCACACACAGACCCATTAACCAAAATATCGTTTATTCAAGATCGCTGTCGCTCTTGCCGTTGCTGCCATTCCTGAAGGTCTCCCAGCCGTCATCACCACCTGCTTGGCTCTCGGAACAAGCCGCATGGCAAAGAAGAACTCCATCGTGAGAAGTTTGCCCTCAGTAGAAACCCTTGGATGCACTTCTGTCATCTGCTCCGACAAAACTGGAACTCTCACCACCAACCAGATGTCCGTCTGCCGCGTAAGTCTTCAGTTACAGCTTGGTTTCCATCATTGGGTCTTAACAGCAAAAGCAACTCAAAAATCATGTTTATAAACATCATGGTTTGGACCAACACATTCATGCAAATTAGGGTTTGACAAACCAAGTTCGCTGTAGTAAACCAGCTTCTTTCACAGATGTTCGTCGTCGACAAAGTGATGGCTGATGGCGCCGCTTTCCACGAATTCCAAATCTCTGGATCAACCTACGAACCCAGCGGTGTCGTCACCAAGAACGAACAAAAGATTCGCTGCAGCGACTACGACGCACTCACCGAGCTTTCGACCATCTGCGCTCTCTGCAATGACTCTTCCCTCGACTACAACGAGGTAAGCGGGTTTGCCACAATGGTTTTTACTTGAAGTTGATTAAACTTCAATGTAAATATCGTGTTTACAATTTCAGTGGTTAAATGCAACCAAGTACAATATACATAATTAACTAACGTTGCATTGGTTTTAGACCAAAGGGATCTACGAAAAAGTTGGAGAAGCCACCGAGACTGCACTCACTGTTCTGTGCGAAAAGATGAACGTGTTCAACACTGACCTGAGCGGCCTCAGCAAATCTGCCCGATCCCATCCATGCAACAGCGTAAGAATCTTTTGCCTCTGAACACAAAACCTCCTTTCTGTCCACAAATATTCAAGTTTTTTCTTTTATTTACGCAGGTGATCAAGAGCATGATGAAGAAGGAATTCACCCTCGAGTTCTCACGTGACCGCAAATCAATGAGCTCCTTCTGCCGACCAACCGCCCCATCCGCCATCGGACCAAAGATGTTCGTCAAAGGAGCACCTGAAGGTACGGAATTCAGTCTGTTTTCATCCCAGAAAAAAACAGCTTAATCACATAAAAACGATGAAACTTCTGCACACTATTCAAAACACTAGAAATAGTGGTAATTTGTGCGGCTTTTCAAGCATTGTAAATATACGTCAATAAATAACATTGCAGGCGTCCTTGACCGTTGCACTCACGTCCGAGTTGGCAAACAACGTGTTCCAATGACCCCCGAAATCAAGGCTGAGATCCAAAGCTTGGTGAAGGAATACGGAACAGGACGCGACACCCTCCGTTGCTTGGCCCTCGGAACCATCGACACTCCACCAAGCCCAACCCAGATGGACCTCGGAGACTCCACTAAGTTTGTTGAATACGAGGTAAATAACTTAACACCACAACCGGTTAAAGTGCCCACTACTTGTATTTATTTTTACTAACTCGATCTTTGTTCTTTAAAGACTGGAATCACTTTCGTCGGAATCGTCGGAATGCTCGACCCACCACGTACTGAGGTGCTCCAAGCTGTCAACGACTGTCGCGACGCCGGAATCCGAGTCATCGTCATCACTGGGGACAACAAGGCAACCGCTGAGGCGATCTGCAGACGCATCGGAGTATTCGGAGAAGATGAAGATACAACAGGTTTGTAGAGCTCTAATTCAAGTTTATCTACATGAGGGATTGGATTTTATGCTTTGCCCTGTATTTTCAGGAATGGCCTATACGGGTCGTGAATTCGACAACCTTCCGCAGTCTGAACAATTTAAGGCATGCCTCCGCGCCCGACTCTTCGCTCGCGTCGAACCAGCTCACAAGAGCAAGATCGTCGAATACCTCCAGGCCAACGGTGACGTTACAGCTATGGTAAGTAAAGCCCTGTGTTTTACGTAGGGGTTTTCGCTTAGCTAAATACCATCCTTTTAATTATCAGACTGGTGACGGTGTCAACGACGCCCCAGCTCTCAAGAAGGCCGAAATTGGTATCGCTATGGGAAGTGGAACCGCCGTTGCCAAGAGCGCATCTGACATGGTTTTGGCTGACGACAACTTTACCTCCATTGTGGCTGCAGTCGAAGAAGGACGTGCTATATACAACAACATGAAGCAGTTCATCCGCTACTTGATCTCCTCCAACATCGGCGAAGTCGTCTGGTAAGTTCAAGCTCATTTCTGTAAATTTTTTATTGCTCTATTGATGATCAAGTAGCTCAACATCCGTATTTACTTCCAGCATCTTCTTGGCTGCCGCCCTCGGCGTTCCAGAGGCTCTTATTCCCGTCCAGCTCTTGTGGGTGAACTTGGTCACCGACGGATTGCCAGCCACTGCCCTCAGCTTCAACCCAGCTGACCTCGATATCATGAAGAAGCAGCCACGATCCACCAAGGACTCCTTGATCAGCGGCTGGCTCATGCTTCGTTATTGTGCTGTTGGAGGTAAATACAAAGTTAATCTTTCTGGAAGATAACAAACCTTGAGCCCAATTCTCTTATAACGAACACATTGATGTGATTTTTGAATCAATTATTAATAAATATGTTTTCTCATTGCAGGATACGTCGGTATTGCTACTGTTGGCGCTTCCTTGTGGTGGTTCTTGTACGCTCCCAATGGACCGGCACTCAGCTGGTGGCAAGTGGTAAGTAGACCATATCAAACATTATATTGTTACAGTCGCACCCATCAGTAAAGCGCTTTATGTTAAAACTTAAAACAACTTATTTACAACAAAAAAGGGCAATTTTAATAAACCACAGAACAAGCTTTAGCCGAATTCTTCAAGAATTAATATTCGAACGTGTCACGTTCACTTTTTAAAATCACAACAATTTACGAGGGTAATGTAAAGAGATTCAAACCAAGTTCTCGCCTCAGGGGAGTACCTTCTTTGCTACTTTTGTGCCCTAGCTTTGTTTGTGTTACCATAGCGAGCCGCTACTTACTTGCCCCAAAACGCTTTGTCTGTTTTCGCGGTTTACGAAATCCTTTGAGTTTTACGATGAGTAAACACAGCGTTTTCTATTCAGACTCATTTCATGTCATGTACCGCCGATTCTGAGGATTTCTCTGGCGTCGACTGCAAGATCTTTGAGGACCCTCACCCAATGACCATGGCCCTGTCTGTGTTGGTTGTAATTGAATTGTGCAACGCCCTTAACAGGTCGGTCATGCAAACACATGGACATTGAGTTTTCCACAAGTATTTGTACACATACTATTTTACCACCACTGCATTCCTCCAAATGACCTCGTGTCTTTTAATCGATAATTTCTAACGTCAAAAACACAAACGCACCACCAGAAAAACTTTACCATCTTTGTAACCAACCGTGTTCAAACTATTGCGCAATTTTGAATAACATCGAAAAATGTAAAACTAAACACAGTTTCCCTTTGCAGTGTGTCGGAGAACCAATCTATCTTCAGAATGCCCCCATGGCAAAACGTCTGGCTTATCGGAGCCATTGTTCTCTCTCTTGCTCTTCACTTCGTAATCCTCCACGTTGACCCCTTGCCCGTGAGTTCCCCAAACCACATAGTTTATTTATACCGTACGTGACGAGTTTTAATGCAACGCTGTTTGCTTTCCAGATGGTCTTCCAGATCTGCCCATTGAGCTTCAACGAATGGTTGATGGTTCTCAAGATTTCTCTTCCCGTCATCGCTCTCGATGAGGGCCTCAAATGGGTCGCACGAAACTACATCGAAGGTAACTAAGATTCTTTTGTGTTGCAGTGCTAAGGATTACCTCAAACCACCCCAAAAGTGTTCTGAATAGACTTCATGATAGACCTATCTGAAAGATGTATTGGTCCCCCGTGTAAACTTTCCTGGGGCGCTTTTGGAGAACTGAGTTGTGCATTTCTTTAGAAGTAAAAACTTGGTACAACGTCACAATATGATAGATGAGGAAAAAATAACAACAGAAAAGAAATAAGAAACGAAATTAGCTCATGAAAGTACCTCATTGGTTGAGAGCCACTGCTATGGTGACATGTGTGATAACCTGCAAACTGAAGAAATGCTTTTATTCGGTGATCACATCTTATATACCGATTATTACGACTACATAGACAGCCAAACTCAACCAAAGTCACTTTATCTTTTTTTTTGTATTTTGTATTTTTATATACATACAGCCATATCAAAACAAAAGCTAATGTTCTGCCTAAACGCGTAATGATTTTACCATGAGACCCACATCGAATGCATTGCAGAATAACATAGTTAGTTACCACGTGAATTATTTATCATATGCGACCAGCCTTACCCACACACAAGTCTGTGAAATGAATCATAGCATTAACTGCAGGAGAAAGTCGCACAATTAAACATATGTAACCCATAACTTTTCTTTGCAGCCGGTGACAGCGGACATCACGAGAAAGTGGAGTAACTGCTCCCCACCAGATCAACTCCACATCCCAGCACCAAACAACAATAAAAAAGCACCCAAGAAGCTAAAATAACACGAAAAACGGCAGTGTTCTCAAATTTTTGAGCATTTTCAAAAGCTAACCTATTTTCTGAGTAGGACAAAAAAAAATCTTTTTTTGTGACTCGACAAACGCTTGTGAGTCGATGTTTTTTGGTGGCCTCCGCTTTTGTGACTCTGTTTTGTCGATATGTTTCGTAGAAAAACGTGCTTCCGCAGTGGTTACAGTGGTCGTTCGGAGTTTTGTTCTGCTATATAACCCCGCACATTAATATATACATTGTCCACATGCATTTGACACGTTGGTTGGGTCGATTTTTCTGAAGCCTGCAGTGGTAATGTAGTCTCCTGATAGCTGCTTTTCAAGACACGAAGGCAAAAAAGTGAAAGAACTGAATTTCCTCAATTTAAAAAAGTGCTACATAAATTTAATAAATTGAAAACTGCTAATTGAATTTCCAAAATTTTGTGTGTGCAGGTTTGCAGCTATTGCAAAAACTATTCTGTATATATTGCCCTAAACGATTCTCACCGAGTCGTACAGACGAAACAACTGCGGAAACTGCTCTCAACCCCCATTTCAGTCAATTTATTACCACCCATTTTGAAACAACTGTAGTCACGTCTTTCCATATAAACGCCCTATCTCTGGTCCCCTAATTTCCCTGACCTTTTCGATTGTAAAAACACGGTTACTGTACCTCCCGTACCTTTTTAAGCGGCCTCAAAAGCTCCAATGTAACTTGCATTTCAAACCCCTGCTTTAGTTTTTTCAAAACATCGGCTCTTTAGCCCCACCTGCCGTCTTTTGTTATAGGTGTCTTACGCTCACCCGACTCCTTGTGTTTCGTTCTGCTCCCAAAGTTTTAATTTTCGATTTGCGTGATTGCAATAAACTGGACTGGACTTCAGGCGGACTTTGTGTAATACTCGGAACTGATAGTTGACATGGACAAATCAGAGTAGCAAGAGAGTGCAGTAAAAACCACATGTCGTTTAATTTTATTTACACGCTCTGCTTATCGCCATAGTTAGACTTTGACGAGTTCAAATATCAAGTTACTTCGCAGCACTGATTATTAGCACAGCAGTGTTCGAAACGTTTGCTTATTATATTTAGCATATTAGCTTTGTTTTTTCTATTCCGTTAAAATATCAACTTCTTCAACATAATCCACTTTCGCAAACATAACCGACAAGCGTGACCTTCTCAGTATTTTAGAAAACACTATTCAAGCTCTCGCAAAATAAAGACGTTTCAAGAAAACAGCGCCATATGGAAAAACTAGCTGCCATTATTTGCAGTAGCGGCCCCATGTCAGTATTTATAAAAAAAAATCTTGTTTGGGAAATGCCCTTCACCATCTCCTCTCTGTCATAATACCTAAGTTACGTAATAAATGAATCCGTGACGCATATGTGCCAATTTTATGGTTGAATGAGCATAGACTATAGGGCTGTGGCCTGTTGCTAAGGCGATGTAAGACTTTCTGAAATCAATTTAAAACGTTGATGTTCTCTGACCATTTTTTTAATTTTCTTGTTACTGTTGTTTACAAGACATAGGTCAAACACAAGTAACAGGCCACAGCAACTGAATATAATGGTTTAAAACAAAATAGTTCACTTTCAGTTCACAAAGTCGCAAAGTCAAATAGTTCACAAAGTCAGTTAGTTTATTGAAATAATTAAAAAAATGATTGGTTTCTGACCATTTAATTAAACTAGTTAACTTCAACGTAAAACACTTGTTTCAAGCAAATAAATTCACATCTCAATTTTAATATATTGTTATAGCTGGTATAAGAACAATGCGCAATCAACTGTTGGATTCTGCAGTATTTATTGAACAAGTCTTACCGCAGCAATTTCTTTTGGCAAACAAGCAAAGAAATAACTTTGTAAAAGAGGATAACATTGAAAGCTTGATTTCATGGGTTTAATGCTGAGATGGGGTCTGCAACATTCCCAAACGGAACACATTACTCAAAGGTTTACCGATAAAAAACTCAGTTGTCATAGTTACTTTAATCTGAAAACAACGAGAAAATATTTTACATGTAGTCCCATAAACGTAGTGCTCAATGCATTCTTATAACTGCTGGGTATACGGCTAGTGTGTTCATTGAGGCTTGCTTTGGGCGCCCATTGGAAGGATTTTTTCTATTTTTAACTTTAACCTTTACGTAAACTGCGTAGTGAAGACATGACCTTTGTGTCAACTCTTTCCCAAGGTGTATGGGATCATTTGAAGTAACGAAAGCACATGTAAGAAAGGCGGTGTAGAAATTAAATGGGAATTATGATAATTGTTTATCTGCGTGGCAGGTTTTTGCTAAAAGTGAAACGTGAAACAACGTAGTATCCTCCAAACACGAATTTTTTTGTTGACCTCAAACTTGTTGTATGATTTCTATGTTGTATAAAATCCCATAAATAAAACAAAACACACAAACAAGTCGGTTTCGTCAAAAAACACAGTTTGTTAAACAGTAGAATGTGGGACAGAGTATGAGTTTTAAACTTAATTATAATTATTGCTTTCCAAAAAGGTAAAATTGTTATGACCACAATTCACACATGTTTGTTCTGCCATGTTGGGTTGCGGAAGATTTTGAATACATTTACGACGAATTTTACACCTAAACAGTGGAATGCGATCAGAACGATTTTCCAATGTCGATGGACGAAATGATGCCTATAATATAAAAAAAAATGTCATTGATAATTGCATTTTGGATCAAATATGCAATGAAATCCGAATTGAATTTGGGTGCGTAAATCCGCGTGCAAATTTTGCCCCCAACCTCGAAGTGCAAAGGGTCGTCAACTGACCTTTTGTCAGCGCTAAAGATATCGTACGACGTCGGTCATCGTCACCTTCGCAGACACAGCGGGTCGCACGGTCAGCCAGTTGCTATTAGTTCGGTATATAAACACCCTGCCGTCCACCACTAAGTCATCAGTTGCCTTGGTCATCTAACCAAGGTACAGCGAACAGCATTACAGCAAGCGAAGACAAAATTGGGCTTTAGTCAGAGTGAGATAGTCGTGAATACGAACGATTGTGGCCCTGCAGTGACGTTAAGATTTGTTGATTGTGTAAATTGCTTAGTGATTCTGCCGCATAGTCCGAAATTAAAAGTCCATCGGATTCCATCTGTAGATTATAACAGTCAGCTATTTTTGATTTAAAAACTACAAGAAATTTTATTTTATTGCTGTGCAGTTGGTATAAGACTCGTAGAGTTTTCAGCCAGCTTTTGGAAAACAGTTTTGAGAAGTACAAGATACGCAGCATCTTCACCATGGAAGACGCATACGCCAAGACAACCAGCGAAGTGCTGAAACACTTCAATGTCACCCAGGCCCAAGGTTTGAGCGAGGACCAAGTCAAGGAGAATCTCAAGAAATACGGTCCCAACGGTAATTATGCCAACTTTAAACGAGTGCAAGTTCAGGAAAACAAGCTTAAAAAAGAATAGTGTTTGCAATGAAATGTTTCTATGTTTAAGCCTATAACCACAACTATATACTATTTGCAGAGTTGCCCGCCGAAGAAGGCAAATCACTGTGGCAAATGATCTTGGAACAATTCGAGGATCTTCTCGTCCGCATTCTACTTCTGGCCGCCATCATCTCTTTCGTAAGTAACTCGGCTTAAAGTTTAAAGATCGGGTGAGCAACTTTTTAACGAAAAGTTTTCGCACAGGTCCTTGCTCTTTTTGAGGAAGGTGAAGAAACCGTCACTGCTTTCGTCGAACCCTTCGTTATTCTGCTTATCTTGATCGCAAACTCAGTCATTGGAATCTGGCAGGTATGACTCGCTCACTACAAATATCTGGTTTGAACCCTGTAGAGTTTTCTTTCCAAGAATAAAATTATTAAAACAGTCAGTCGGTTGTTTAAACAGATCACAAGATATCTCTAAACACCGCAATCACAATATCATATTTTAGTTATTTCTTTCTTCTTACAAAATACCAAAAGAGCGAAACAATAAATAAACATTTACAATAACAATAACCAGTATCTCCATTTAATTCATGTTCTACCGCCCTAATAGGAGAGAAATGCTGAGAGCGCAATTGAAGCATTGAAGGAATACGAACCAGAAATGGGCAAAGTCGTCCGCCAAGGTCGAAGCACAGTGCAAAGAATCCTCGCCAAAAACATCGTCCCCGGAGACATCGTGGAAGTTTCCGGTACGCATCCGTTCAAATTCCTCTTTCTTTAGTGCTCCCAGCGGAAGAATAACATATATCTTCTCTCGTATAGTGGGCGACAAAGTGCCGGCTGACATTCGTCTGATCGCCATCCACTCTACCACCCTCCGCGTGGACCAGGCTATCTTGACTGGTGAGAGCGTGAGCGTCATCAAGCACACCGATGCTGTTCCCGACCCTCGTGCCGTCAACCAGGACAAGAAGAACTTGCTTTTCTCTGTAAGTGACTGTTATGTCATCCTAATTTTCATGTTTATTCAAACAACAATTAAGTTATAATATTAATTGAAAAGAGACAACATCAGGAACATGATTAAGACGATAATGAATTTTTATCACACAAAACATGAATTGTAGTGTCACGAATTGGCAACCGTTTTCTAACGTTTTCTCGGTTAAAACTCGTGTCCCAACTTGGCCACAGGGAACCAACATAGCATCTGGCAAGGCGACAGGAATCGTGATTGGAACTGGAAGCAATACTGAGATCGGTAAAATCCGCGACCAGATGGCTGAGACCGAAGCTGAGAAGACCCCCCTTCAACAAAAACTCGACGAATTCGGCCAACAACTTTCCAAGGTGAAAAAAAAGATACTATATTAAAGATTTCCTTACAAATAGTATGTAAACAAACAACAAAAATTACATACTATAACAATCTGACCATATAAAGGCAGTATCGTTCATATGAATCCTGGTAATATGTTTTTCCATATTGTGTAGTCTCGTTTATCAACTTCCTTCCACTTTTTCCCAATTTAGATTATTACTCTCATCTGCATTGCCGTGTGGGCCATCAACATCGGACACTTCAACGATCCAGTTCACGGTGGTTCTTGGTTCAAAGGAGCTATCTATTACTTCAAGGTACTTAATGCAAACTGCAACAACAAACCCAATAATCATACAGACTCATTAACCAAAATATCGTTTATCAAAGATCGCTGTCGCTCTTGCCGTTGCTGCCATTCCTGAAGGTCTCCCAGCCGTCATCACCACCTGCTTGGCTCTCGGAACAAGCCGCATGGCAAAGAAGAACTCCATCGTGAGAAGTTTGCCCTCAGTAGAAACCCTTGGCTGCACTTCCGTCATCTGCTCCGACAAAACTGGAACTCTCACCACCAACCAGATGTCCGTCTGCCGCGTAAGTCTTCAGTTACAGCTTGGTTTTCATCATTGGGTCTTATCAGCAATAGCAACTCAAAAATCATGTTTATAATCATCATGGTTTGGTCCAACACATTCATGCAAATTAGGGTTTGAGAAACCAAGTTCGCTGTAGTAAACCCGCTTCTTTCACAGATGTTTGTCGTCGACAAAGTGATGGCTGATGGCGCCGCTTTCCACGAATTCCAAATCTCTGGATCAACCTACGAACCCAGCGGTGTCGTCACCAAGAACGAACAAAAGATTCGCTGCAGCGACTACGACGCACTCACTGAGCTTTCTACCATCTGCGCTCTCTGCAATGACTCTTCCCTCGACTACAACGAGGTAAGCGGGTTTTAACGAGTTTGCCACAATGCTTTTCACTTGGCGTAAACTTCAATGTAAATATCGTGTTTACAATTTCAGTGGTTGAATGCAACCAGATACAATATACAGAATTAACTAACGTTGCATTGGTTTTAGACCAAAGGCATCTACGAGAAAGTTGGAGAAGCCACCGAGACTGCACTCACTGTTCTGTGCGAGAAGATGAACGTGTTCAACACCGACCTGAGCGGCCTCAGCAAATCTGCCCGATCCCATCCATGCAACAGCGTAAGAATCTTTTTCCCCTGAACACAAAACCTCCTTTCTGTCCACAAACATTTAAGTTTTTTCTTTTATTTACGCAGGTGATCAAGAGCATGATGAAGAAGGAATTCACCCTCGAATTCTCACGTGACCGCAAATCAATGAGCTCCTTCTGCCGACCAACCGCCCCATCCGCCATCGGACCAAAGATGTTCGTCAAAGGAGCACCCGAAGGTACGGAATTTAGTCGGTTTTCATCCCAGAATAAACCATTTTTATCATAATAAATACATGCAACTTCTACATACTTTTGAAAACGCTTAAAATAGCAGTAATATATGCGACTTATGGAATACTGTAAATATAACATACATTTACGAGGCACTGTGATGTTAATCAGGTGGTAAATGCATAAAATTGCAGGTGTCCTTGACCGTTGCACTTACGTGCGAGTTGGCAAACAACGTGTTCCAATGACCCCCGAAATCAAGGCTGAGATCCAAAGCTTGGTAAAGGAATACGGAACAGGACGCGACACCCTCCGTTGCTTGGCCCTCGGAACCATCGACACTCCACCAAGCCCAACCCAGATGGACCTCGGAGACTCCACTAAGTTTGTTGAATACGAGGTAAATAACTTAACACCACAACCGGTTAAAGTGCCCACTACTTGTATTTATTTTCACTAACTCGATATTGTTCTTTAAAGACTGGAATCACTTTCGTCGGAATCGTCGGAATGCTCGACCCACCACGTACTGAGGTGCTCCAAGCTGTCAACGACTGTCGCGACGCCGGAATCCGAGTCATCGTCATCACTGGGGACAACAAGGCAACCGCTGAGGCGATCTGCAGACGTATTGGAGTATTCGGAGAAGATGAAGATACAACAGGTTTGTAGTGCTCCAATTCCAATAAGTCTATATTAGGGTTTGTATTTTATACTTTGTTCTGTCATTTCAGGAATGGCCTACACTGGTCGTGAGTTTGACAATCTTCCCCAGTCTGAACAATTCAAGGCATGCCTCCGCGCCCGACTCTTCGCCCGCGTCGAACCAGCTCACAAGAGCAAGATCGTCGAATACCTCCAGGCCAACGGTGACGTTACAGCTATGGTAAGTAAAGCCCTGTGTTTTACGTATGGATTGTCGCTCAGCTAAATACCATCGTTTTAATTATCAGACTGGTGACGGTGTCAACGACGCCCCAGCTCTCAAAAAGGCCGAAATTGGTATCGCTATGGGAAGTGGAACCGCCGTTGCCAAGAGCGCATCTGACATGGTTTTGGCTGACGACAACTTTACCTCCATTGTGGCTGCAGTCGAAGAAGGACGTGCTATATACAACAACATGAAGCAGTTCATCCGCTACTTGATCTCCTCCAACATCGGCGAAGTCGTCTGGTAAGTTCAAGCTCATTTCTGTAAATTTGATATTGCTCTGTTGATGATCAAGTAGCTCAACATCCTTTTATACTTCCAGCATCTTCTTGGCTGCCGCCCTCGGCGTTCCAGAGGCTCTTATTCCCGTCCAGCTCTTGTGGGTGAACTTGGTCACCGACGGATTGCCTGCCACCGCCCTCAGCTTCAACCCAGCTGACCTCGATATCATGAAGAAGCAGCCACGATCCACCAAGGACTCCTTGATCAGCGGTTGGCTCATGCTCCGTTATTGTGCTGTTGGAGGTAAATATAAAGTTGATCTTTCTGGAAGATAACAAACCTTGATCCCAATTCCTTTATAACGAACACATTGATGTGATTTGTGAATCAATTACTAATAAATATGTTTTCTCATTGCAGGATACGTCGGTATTGCTACTGTTGGCGCTTCCTTGTGGTGGTTCTTGTACGCTCCCAATGGACCAGCACTCAGCTGGTGGCAAGTTGTAAGTAGGCCCAGTCAAAATATTATCTTATTGCAGTCGCACCCGTCAGTAAAGCGCTTGGTGTTAAAACTTACAACAAAAAAGGGCAATTCCAATAAACCACAGAACAAGCTTTAACCGAATTCTTCAACAATTAACATTCCAACCAGTCACGTCCACTTTTTAAAATCACAACAATTTACGAGGGTAATGTAAAGAGATTTAAACCAAGTTTCAGGGGAATTCCCGACTTTGTTACGCTACTTTTGTGCCCAAGCTTTGTTTGTGTTGCCACAGCGAACCACTCCTTTCTTGCTCCAAAACTCTTTGTCTGTTTTTGCGGTTTACGAAATTCTTTGGGTTTTACGATGAGTAAACACAGCGTTTTCTATTCAGACTCATTTCATGTCATGTACCGCCGATTCTGAGGATTTCGCTGGCGTCGACTGCAAGATCTTTGAGGACCCTCACCCAATGACCATGGCCCTATCCGTGTTGGTTGTGATCGAATTGTGCAATGCTCTTAACAGGTCGGTCATGCAAACACATGAACATTGAGTTTTCCATAAATATTTGTACACATATTATTTTACCACCACTGCATTCCACTTCTCTGAGTGCAATGACCTCGTGTCCATTTTAATTTCTAACGTCAAAACACAAACGCACCACCAGAAAAACTTTACCATCTTTGTAACCAACCGTGTTCAAACTCTTGCTTCATTTTGAATAACATCGAAAAATGTAAAACTAAACACAGTTTCCCATTGCAGTGTGTCGGAGAACCAGTCTATCTTCAGAATGCCCCCATGGCAAAACGTCTGGCTTATCGGAGCCATTGTTCTCTCTCTTGCTCTTCACTTCGTAATCCTCCACGTTGACCCCTTGCCCGTGAGTTCAGCAAACCACACAGTTTATTTACACCGTACGTGACGAGTTTTAATGAAACCCTGTTTGCTTTCCAGATGGTCTTCCAGATCTGCCCATTGAGCTTCAACGAATGGTTGATGGTTCTCAAGATTTCTCTTCCCGTCATCGCTCTCGATGAGGGCCTCAAATGGGTCGCACGAAACTACATCGAAGGTAAATAAGATTTTTTTGTGTTGCAGTGCTAAGGATTACCGCAAACCACCCCAAAGGAGTCGTGAATAGACTTCATGACACAGTGATATTAAACTTGACTAGCAAGATGTATAGACCCATCTTTGACCTGTATTAGGATTGTAATATTTTACATTAGCGCTATGGCCTTTTTTAACAGTCGGCCATCAGCTTGTTATTGCTGTGTAATGAAAAAAATTTCAACAAACAATTGTTCGCATCTAGGTGCTGACGGCAGTGCATCCAAGAAATACCAGTAAACAAAGACCGACGCCATCCCATTCACATTCAACCCAACTGCTTGAAATCTTTTCTTTGATTTGTTGTTGTTTCATTTCTAAATTATTGTTGATCGTCTTGTGCGACAGTGAAAACGAATTACTTTAAATAAATACTTGACGCAAACAGTAAAGAAGTTCTGCTTCGGTATTGTTGCGAAAGGAAATTCAGACAGCCCACTTTTGTTAGTTGTTGGTTTTGGTTAGGATATTGGCGTCTGGCGCTTTACATCCTTTTCGGCGTGGCCGCAGAACAATGATACGAAAAGGAATTGTGATGACATTTTCCTGGGCACCAAAGAGATTATTTTTCCGTTTCCACGACAACGGTTCTATTAACAGTGAACGCAGCCCAGAACCGAAAGGAGTCCGTTCAACTTCAGGTCTCGCGACAGATGTTTTTATGCGCTCATACAAATTTTAGGGCGCAGTGCCGGGATTTTGAATACAATAGATTTCTCAGTTGTGCTGTTTGCCAGAAACCTTTGTGTGGTTACAATGGCGTATTAATTTTTTTCTTTCGGTTGTCGGCTGAAACTTGAGTTGAGTTGGAAAATAAAATGACAAATGTACTTGTGCGTACATGTCATATGGAGAAACAAAGTTCCGTTTAAATACAAAGAGTGACGCGCATGTACTCTAGAGTTAAACGGAAGTTTTTGTGTTGCTTTTACCGTGGGAAGACGTAGAAGACGTAAATACACTTACTCATTCAGGCGTTGGAAAGACTGTTCGGGCAGTTTCCTGCATAGGCCTATAATTTACGTGTACAATATCAACAGTATACCATTTAAAGAATATACAAGTGTCCTGCCTTGCGTCTATCAAGGAAAATGGTTAAAGCGATTCAAGGTCGACGGAATATTTATATAAATTAGTTGTTAGTTGTTTCAAGCAGCAATAGTGAGTTTAAAATGTTTTTGAAGTCAATTACCAGCTTTTTTTCTGCACAGAACATAGTTTTTTACCTCTAAGGGCACACATCGTAAATCTATAAGAAACCAGTAACAATGGCTGTTAGTCCAGTAAGTTGCCTTTGCATAGTTAAGCATGTTTAATGCGACTGACATAATTGCATTCAAAGGCATTCCAGAGTGTCACATACACTTCTCAACCCCCACCGGTGACAACCCAGCCCATGGTGCAAACAACTATAATCACCCAACAACCTTCTATGCTCAAGGGCTGGAGCAGTGGTCTTTGTGACTGTTTCAACGACATGAAAAGCTGTAGGTTAAATAATTATTAGCTGTAAAAGTTTTCGTTAAAGCTCACAGAGTACATTGTTCGAAAGGTTGCTGCACATTTTTCTGTTTTCATTTCTACTTTGCTTGCATTGCTGCCCGCATGGGAGAAAACTGCTGCGTGGGATGTTCCGGTGAACCTGCTGGCTGTGTTCCAGGAGGCCATCTGGCTATGAGATCAAGATTTCGAGGCACTCACGGAATTTCAGTAAGTTTTACACAACCTAAAGTTCGAACATTAAAAAATGTTTTAATTTAATTGCAACATGCGTATGTGTCGGGAAAAAACGAAAAGCGTTCAGACATTATGATGTCTATACAAGTGCGAATTACATACGTCATGCTTGACTGCCCAAAAAGGTCAAAATAAGGCCTGGAGGTAGTTTCAAACTTGAGGTATGTGGTAGAAGCTTGATTCTCGCCTTTAGGCATTTAATTAGGCTTTGATGCTCGAAGGAAATGGATTTACCGATCCACGAAGGTATATGGGTTTGGGCTAAACATGCCAGCCATGTGTGGTGTCCGGCGAGAATCGTTAAAGTGTGCGAAAATGGCGAGGTTGATATCAGCACATTGGCTGGTGAACAGAAACATGTATCACGTAAAGACTTGCATTCGGTGGCATCATGGAACTGCATGGACGAGGAAATGCAAAGCGAATATTTTCATTCAGATTTGTCCAAGATGACGTCCTTGACAACACCGGCAGTCCTTTATTCTCTGAGGGAGATGTACAACTGTGGAGTGTTTTACCGTAAATTAGGTGCTAGTACGGTGCTTGCAATTAACCCCTTTCAAGAGGTAAATGATATGTTTAGCAAGAAGAAGATAACTGCTTATCACAGTTCGTCAACTGTTGAACTGTCAGCTATGCCTGCTCACATATTTTCTGTCGTTGAAAAAGCTCGAAGGGACATGCTTCACAGTGTAGGACAAACCAATCAGTCTATCATTATTAGTGGAGAAAGTGGTGCTGGAAAAACCTGGACTGTTTCCTGTTTGATGCATTATCTTACCTTTGTTGGAATCGACAGCAACAACAACGAAGATGCCGAAATTAATGATGTTTTGTGTGATTCATTGGACTTGTCTTTTACTGCACACCATCGCATTGAGAAAAGGATTTTAAGTTCAAATCCAATCCTGGAAGCCTTCGGCAATGCTGCGACCCCAAGAAATCATAACAGCAGCAGGTTTGGGAAATATATTCAGTTGCAATACAACCGGACAGGTAGTATTGTTGGTGCCGCGTTGCAGATATATTTGCTTGAAAAAACAAGAGTGGCGAGAAAAGATGCTTTTGAAAGGACTTTTCATATTTTTTACCAAATGCTATATGGTGCTTCGCAAGAACAAAAAGTTAGGTGGTGCTTTATAGACAATGAAGCTGGTGACAACTTAAATGCAAACAGCAATGTTGAACTACACTATTTGCATTCCTCGAACCAGGACGATGATGAGTCAGAAAAAAAGACAAACTTTATGGAAACTGCACATGCATTTCGAATAACACAAAATGCCATGTCAGCGATTGGTATTTCGGCAGATACACAGATGCACATTTTTACTATTTTATCAGCAATTTTGCACTTGGGTAAAGTAAAACTGGAAGGCAGTGATGATTTTAATGACCCTTGTGTCCCAGACAAGGACTGCCACAAGCACCTGAAGTATGCTGCCTGTCTGATGGCTGTGCCCATTAATAATCTGGTCCAAGCCCTCACAGTAAGACACATTGAAGCTGGAAAACTTCGCAAGTCAAAGCGCAGAAGCATAGTGAAGAAGGCTTGTACCCAACAAGAATGTGCTGCAAGGTTGGAGGCATTGATGAAGTCGGTTTATGAAATAATTTTTTATTGGGTGGTGGAACAAATTGTGAGTGACATTGCTGCCCCTTTAAATGAGGCACATAGTTTTATCGGCTTGCTTGATATATATGGTTTTGAAAGTTTCCAACAAAATGGACTTGAGCAGCTTTGTATTAACTATGCAAATGAAAAACTTCAGCATTACTATGTAGAAAACTTCCTTAAACTCCAACAAGAAGAACTAAGTCAAGAAGAAATTTGCTGGGACATGTCTGAGTTGGTAGAAAAGGTGGCCTGCCTGCAAGTCCTTGAATCTCCCCAGTCCAGTCTGTTTGCTTTGGTTAATGAAGAATGCAGACTTAACAGATCTACAAATGCGGTGCAGCTAATGAACAGAGTATTCCAGTCCTTCCCCAAAAACAAGTATGTAACAAGATCAAGTCAAACATTGCCCTGTTTTGTTGTTAGCCATTATGCTGGAAGGGTTGGATACACCACAAATCAGTTAATCTCAAAGAACAAAGATGAGCTCCCATCTGAAGTGGTCGAATTGTTGCTTGGAAGTGAAAATGCATTTTTAAAGTCTCTTTTTATGGCAAGGTATCCTGAATGTAAAGTTGTACACCAGCCCAAACGTGGAAAGGGCAACCAGACTGTTTTAGTACAATTTAAGAAGTCTTTGGATAGTTTGCTGAAAACAATGAAGACGACTAACTGTCATTACATAAGATGTATTAAGCCAAACCAAGAATCAGTGCCCAAAAAGTTTGATTCCATGCATGTTGTGGACCAATTAAAGTCCTCCGGAATCATTGAAACTATTCAGATATGTGGATATTTTCTTCCGTACAAAATGACATACCTTAATTTTCTCAATCAGTTCCTATTTTTGCTGGAAAGAGAGGATGCCAAGTTAGCGAATGAAAATCCACAGTATTATTCGAAAAAGATTGTTGAAAATCTGCAAAGCAATTGTGATTCTATTAGTTCTGGTTCTTTCCAGTTTGGGAAGAGGTCTATTTTCCTGAGTGCTGACTTGTATGAAATTTTGCACAAGGTGCGGGCAAAGAAAACAACATCAAGTGTCAAGAAGATTGCCCGGTGGTGGGTAAAGTTGTTGCATAAATGGGCTTGTCGTGTTGAACGCAAGCAACTGATTCTTAAACGACAAATGGCAGCTGTTACTTTACAACAAGCATGGAAACGAAAAATGCTATTGCGCCAGTTGGCACAGAGTCGCAAGAAAGCATGGGCTTTAAGACACAATGCTGCACAAAAAATACAACGTGCTTGGAAGGCAATGTACATAAAGCAATTGGCTTTAAAGCTCAAATCAACTAAAATGCATGAAGATAATGTTTGTGTCGTAAAATCTACTTCCGAGAGTGATGAAGAGCAAAGTCTGTTAAGCATCTCTTGTACATCCATAAAATATGCCTCAGTTCAATACATTAGCAGGAATGGTGAACCGGTGGTTACCAATGATAAAAGATTCCAAATTTTGCATTCCTTCCTCCTTAATTCATGGATTTGTGTATATTTTCCTGGTATCTTACCTGTCACCAAATGCATTAGAACGTTACACACAACCCCTGTGGAGCTTTTAAAATGTTTAATGCAAGATGAGTACAGCTGTACACACGTGTGGCCAAGCTGTGATGAGAATTGGCAACATGTCTCCCCGATTCTACCGTATGCCAATGTTGTCCCGAAACGACTGTAGCTATAGTGTCAGTTGCCTCTCTATTGCACTGTTATCAAAGCGTACTGCAAACTGTGAAGTGTTAAAACTATGTGTTTAACTGCCATTATACTCATTGTGTGTGATACATTGAAAAAACCAAAAAATAATGTCTAAAAATAATATTGTTAATATCACAAATTTACAACTAAATATGAAAATATAGTGATCATGTAGATGTGTTCTTTCTGCAACGCTTTGCTTTCCAAACATTTGTAAACTTTTTAATGCCAGCATGTTTTTCAAACCTTTGTCATGCGTTGGAAGTTGTTATTTTGAAAGTTTAATTGCTCAACTCTATTGTGCTTCCTGCTTCTGGCATGTGCAATTGTCAAATAAAACGAAATTTAAAATAAAAAGCGTACTTACAAAGTAACACTGGTGCATTCAGGTTGCGCGGCATAATACAGTAGTTGAATCTTCATAGTACACCAGCCTGGGGAAAACGAAGCAGTGGATCTTAAATTTGGACTTCGTATTTAACAATGCGTGTTATATGGTGTTGGACTCGCGGACCCCACAAGAGGGGGTGTATCATAGGCCCTGGTGCGCCGCACGCCCTCTAGCGGGGCCTGAAAATTATACGCAGCAACTTATTGTATATCCCATGTTACCCTTTCTGTCCATAGTAACTTGACTTCTGTATATTAAAGCATTGGATGCCATGAATAAAGTAACGTGCATGGCAGCATTGCTAACAATTGCTCTCATGTTTTAGTCTTATCTCTAACAATGTCCCAATCAAAATAGAACGAGATACAGAACGCGTGCATGTGACGTCACAGTAAGTTAGGAAACGTGGTAGCTGTGCGTTCAGTTGGTGCTTAACAACACGTTTGACTCTTGGAACTTACACGTTTTGTATTTTGTTTCAGGGTGATATTTGCAGCGACTGTTGCATCATGCATTGCTGCAAGCCCTGTGCAATGTGCCAACTGGCCCGAGAACTGACCTACCAGGGCTACCCGGATAACTGTTAGAGCACTACGTTTTATGTTAAAGTTCGACTTTTTGCTTGAATGCTAAGCTAACCTAAAAATTTTATTTTCTTAAAACATGTTTCGTTTCCGAAGTAAAATATAGATTTTTTATAATTTGTTCTGTGCGACAATATTTTTAGTAATTTTTATTCAAGAGTTAACCCTACTTAAAGTCATAAAATTATGTATGTATGTGTCATTTGTACATAAATCATTGCAGATGTAAAATTTTAGTGAAATTATAGTTCTTAAAAAAAAACTTGTTATTTGTTCTTGGGACTTTTTCAAAAACCTTATTGTTTACAAACCTTATGGTGGTTCTTTTTTGGTGGTAAATAATATATTCTGTACACGTATTAATATCTCACACAAAGAAATAAAATCTACAAGTCGTCTAACGTCACGTCACGTAAAACAAAACGTCACAAAATAAAATCACTAATGCTTCAATGGCGTGTTTTACAAAAGAGACATGCAGTGCGTTTAGTCACAACGAGGTATATATAGGTTAATTGCATATATACAGTCGTGTGAATAATATTCACAGGTAAAACATGCGTGACGCAATTCAATCAGTGAATAGTGGAAATTACAGTGCGGTCACTTGTGGAAAATTGATTTAGCTGTCCAGGGGAGCTTTGAACCTTTGATTTGCATTTGTGGAAGAATTTTCCCAGTGCTGACGAATAAAGAATGGGGTTAAGAACGCTGTTGATGGGCAAAAGAACGATGGCACTTATTGCGTAAACCACCACTGGAAGTTGTACCCCAGCAAGATTAATATACGCCAAAACACACAGAGGTATCCAGCAGCAAAAGTCAGTTGCGATCAAGCGTGTGATGCGCTTCTGCATTTTCCTGCTCCGATTGGTTTCGGATGACTGCACCCGGTTATTGCTGGCCTTGTAAATGTGTGCATAAGCGAAGGCGATGTAAATGAACAGAAGGAGATTGATGGTCAACAGCACAGTTGAAAAGTGGCTCGAGTCGTCACGGTTTCTCCCGAAAAAACGGGGCATGCAGACGCTGTTCTCCGAGTAGTAGCCAACTTGCGCCTTCACATCAAAACGAGTTTCGAGTTGTTCCAGAATTTGGTGCCACGACAGAGGGTCCGATGGTGGGACTCTGCCGTCGTATCTGTACATACGCGTTGCCATTAACCTGAGTGCTTGCTTGTCAACTATTTCCGACTTGGTAAACGGATTGGGGAACCAAGCGCCTGACGAAAAGTATCCAGAGAGGTTGTCCGCTAACGGCAGGACAGCCAAGGTCACCGAAATTCCCCAAACCAGCAACACGACTGCCACCAGTTTCAGTGATTTGTTTGATGCGATGGACAGGGGGTTTCGTATAGTCATCAGTCGAAACGTGGTTAGGACAGCCATAAACAAAATAGATGCCTCACTGGCAATCACAACCATGCATCCCAAAGCGTTGCACAGATTTCCAAACCGCCATGGCTTGTCATGAAGCCAGTAGTTACCAGAAAATCGCGCCGAATTTATTGCCAGTGTCAGTAGATACACCCCCATTATAAAATCGGATAAGGCGAGATTGATCACAAGAATCTGATTGACTCGAACGAACGAAGATGTCGTAGTGTTTGTGATTAGTTTACGAATTGTGCTTATGGCAACGATCAAATTGGCAAAGCACGCCAGAATGCCCATTATCCAAATTAACACACGCAAAACTGGATTTGCTATCATTTCGGTGAGGGAAGAAAATAGACCGGTCTCGTCACTACCATCGCTGCAGTCTGCAAACCCATCGTACTGCCGACTGACGTCCACCGACAATGGTTGACCGTTCCAGCAGTAAAAACGGTTCGGACACGCCTGTTGCACTTCGTCCATCCCGTTCAAACAGTCGATAACTCCGTCACACATTTTTCTGACGTCAACAGTGGTGCCATCTCCACAATCCCTTCTGGTCGGGCAAGAGCGTTCGTCGAACCCAAAGCCGCAGTTGCTGTCGTTTATATATGCCCAGGCATCGTCCCGTATACCGTCGCAATACCGATCACCCATTGGATAAAAGAAACGGCAACTGTCGTTGCAGAAAGCAGGTTTATCCGGGCAGTCGACGCATTCGTCAGACATGTCTCTACATTCTGGCCTCTTGTCGCACCTAGTGGCCTGTGTCAGTCCGTACTTCGTGCTGCAGTTGATGTTCTTCCCTTGGTCGGTGGAAGTAGCCAAAGTGCAATACATTTCATCCACACCTCGCATGCACTGCGACACACCATTGCAGAGGACTGTATCAAGTTTGACGCAGTCCGTCTGATTCGCGCAAGGCATCATGCCGTGAGGACAATCCGAAGCAAAATTGTCGAACACAGCTTCGCAAACGGTTTGGTCGTCACAGAAGCATTCATCCGAAAGGTCATGACAGTCTGCAACGCCGTCGCAGACCTGGCGTCGTGATATCACCATACCGCCATCAAAGCAACTGAAACATTTCATTTTGCCGTCCGCCAAGCACTGATCCGAGCCATCCTTGCACTGTGTGATGTCGTCATACAAGTTTGATTGCGGAAGCACGCAGCGAAAGGCCGAGTACATGCCGATGCACTTAAAACCCGGCATGCTGTCGGGTCGTTCGTCGCTTCCGTCACTGCAGTCCTGTCTGCGGTCACAGAAGCCTGGCAGGGGCACGAAGAGGTCGTTTTCACATTGTAGCGGGGTCGTGCACTCTACCCGATCGTGCTGGCAATGTGTGAAGCACGCCCACTTTCCTTGGGAGTTTCCACTATTGTTACTGCCGGATACAAACGTACATGTTGCATTGAACCCACTTGACATTCGCTCATAAGTCAGAAATTTTTCTGACGTCTCCTGGGTGATGCATTGCGCGGTTTTAACCTGGCACGTTTTACAGTTATGCATCTTCACTGCACACGGCTCGTCAGTTTCATCCAAGCAGTCCCGCACTCCGTCTACAAGTTGACTCGCGTCAATGCATTGACCAGTCGCGTTGCATGTTTCGTTCTGAGCCGCTGTAATGCAACCGCAGCGCAGACCCGAGCATGGACAGTCGATCTCATCGCTCCAATCGCCACAGTTGTTAACACGATCGCAAACTTTGCCCTGCTGAACATACGTCTTCATGCAGGAACCGTTTAAACAGCGGCACGCGAATGTTCCTGGAGGTATTGCGCACCCCACCTCGTCCTCCCATCCTCCACAGTCGTTTTCACCGTCGCAAAAAAAATTTTCGCTGACACATTTTTCGAGACCTGGGCACTGGCGTCGATTTGAAACGCAGTTACACACAGGTTCGTCTGTGCCGCCGGGACACTGCGCTACACCATCACACATCTGGTCGTTGTGTATGCATGTGGTATTGTCACGGGCACAGGGAGTCATTTGAAACGGACAAGTGCAATTGTCCTCATCGCTGTGGTCTGGACAGTCGGCGTAACCGTCACATAACCTGCTTGTTGATACGCACGACCGTCCGTTAAAACACCTAGTTCCATTGCGATGACACGCACATTCAAACTGGCCTGTTGTGCAGTTGCAATCGGCCTCGTCACTGTCGTCGTCACAATCTTTGACTCCATCACACACTTTTGATGCAGGTTGAAGACACAGGCCGGTCACGTCTGCTGTCAAGTAGCAGTCACACACAAACGTACCTTCTGGAATTGAGCAGTTCAGTTCTTCCGCCCAACCGGGGCAGTCTTGGTAACCATCGCACCGGAAGCTCGGGCTCACGCAACTGGATCCATTGAAACAATTCGGACCTGTACACGGACAATCAACTTCGCCGGAAGGACAAGTGCAGTTTTCTTCATCGCTTGCGTCTCCACAGTTCGCAAAGCCATTGCAACGATCTGATTGCTTCAAACACCCTTCATAGCTTGTGCACGTGATGTTGCCGGGATTGAAACAGGAGCACAGGAACATGTTGCTCGGACATCCGGGACACAGGTCCTCGTCCGTCCAGTCTCCGCAATCGTTATTGCCGTCGCAGAACCTAATCTTGTCCATGCAAACGCCATTTCCGCAAGGATAGGTTCCACCAGTGCAAGAACAGTTGGTCTCGTCGGTTGCGTGTGGGCAATCCGCCGTGCCATCGCATACGTAAGTCAAAGGAATGGCTGTTGTATTGTTGAGACAGTGAACATCACCTTCGGCGCACGGGCAATCAACCAACGGCGCCCTGCAAGCAACTTCATCAGTTCCATCCGCGCAGTTGTTTGTTCCGTCACACACCTCCGCTTGTGAATTGTAACATCCAGCACCGCCCGCACATCTTTCCGCAGGCCTTTTGCAACCGCATTGTAGTTGGCCTGGCTCGCAAAAGCAATACAGCTCGTCGCTTTGATCTGGACAATCAGAAATTCCGTCACAGACCCAATTTCGTGGAATGCATTGTCCAAGTGCGACGTAACTTTGACCGATTCCGTGCCTCACAGTTTTGTCATCAAAGGGACATCCGCACCGGTATTCGTTTTTGCCACAGCCCGTGTTGGTGCAGAGGTCTGCGAAAATGCATGCAATGTAAGGATGTAGGTTTTGTAATAGAATTTGTTGCAAATCGTAAGCAAATATTTCCACATTACTAGTCAAATTTTTCGTAGTTTTATATACAAAATAAAAAACGTATACGTTAACGTTTCTTGTTTCGGTTGTCTTATCAACGTTATAAGCTAATTATAAGCTTACAACAAAAGTTTTTAGTACCATATAATAACATTACTTGATCTTGACTTAAATTCAAGTTCATGGAAACACAGAACTCGTGTGAAAACCCTATCAACGAAGGATGCAACACACAATGAAGAAATGCTTGCCTTTGCATAATCGATCCCTTCTTATAATTAGCCTAAAAAGGTGCGCAATGTACGTATAGTGGTAATTACCGATTTTTACGATGATTTTGTCACTCATCTTCATGGTAAAACGATCGTTATAAGTTTTGGTTAACACTTGGTTTCAACCAAACTACGTAACGTGAAGAGGCAATTATCGGTAACGAAGTGTCAATCAACAGTCTGCATTTTTGTTTTTGATTCAAAATACGACATAACGAGTTATTAATCACGTAAAGTCGAACTTTGTGTGCCGTGTGCAGCCACAGGAAGTGACGGACGACCCTCACGAAAACGTCACAAGGTCCGTGATTATAATTGCCCGATCTGTGTTTTTTTAGGCTTGTTTCTGGCGGCCACAAAAAAATCATGTACCCAAGTGCGTAAAAGTATTCCTCATGTGCTTCAACAAACTAATTATTATCGGCTGAAGATTATTTTGGGAAACCAATAGGAGGCAGTTTCGGTCCTCCAAACTTGAAGCACTGGTTCTGGCAATTGGTATTATCGGTCAATGCGCCCGACCCATCTACCACGAAGAAAACATGATCGGGATTCGTGGGTTGGAATTCGCATGATGTAGTGAAAAAATGATGATAATTAGAAACAAATACAAAACTGTAAGCCATATACCATTGCAGTCGTAGCAGGGGACTCCCTTGGCCCGAGCATCGCCCTGGAAGTTAGCTGTGGCCGAACACCAGGAAAAGCCATCCGTGTAAGCACATGACGTGTATTCTCGCTCCTTGTAGATGAACGGAAAAGTGCAGGTGGTGGTGAGGTTGGTGCACGTCAGTCCGTGTAGACCTGATCAATGTAGAAGTGAGATTTAATGAACGTATGATTGACAGAAGGGGAAGTGGAGGCTCGGCGTGCGTATCATCACGGTTTCAGACTAATTTACATCAATCAAGGTAAAAATACGTCGCAGGCAGCGTAAGGGACTTGCACGCTGTGTTATGTTACGGAGGCAACTTACAGAGCCCAAATTTTAAATCATGAAGGCAGTTGTTGGTTGATTATTGCAAACAGCACAAAATAAAACCCTTGTTTTTATTGCAAACATTGTATTCGCATTATAACTGTGCAACAAAATCTATCCTAGTAGATTTAAAAAACTCCCCCACCACCCATTATTCGACTCAATTCAAGAGTGGATGAAAGCGGAAGCACTTGTTGCAATTCCTCTGTGGTTTAAAGTTTCACAGCGTTGCAAGAACAAACCCGCATATTCTTTAGCACGGCACAGCGCACAGTGAGAGAACAAAAATAAACATCTTTTGTTAAGTTGTTTTGGAATGGGACTGATCTCCACTTCACAAATTACTGAACTTGGATTTGAAGACACCATACGAAAATTCGCCCCAGTTCGGAGGCTGCTTAACTATAGTACCGTACCCGACAAGCTTGGAGGTCAAGTATATTGAATGGTTAATAAAATAGGCAGTTTGAATGTTTATGCATTCACCAAAGCAATGATAATGGAAAGGGAATTTACCACATTTTGTCTGCTGCCCACTCAGTTATTCGAAAGAAATCGCACGCAAAAACACCTTTAAACACCATAGTCTTTTGGATGGTAAATAAAGCAGGCACTTTGAATAGTTATTCATTCACCAAAGCAATGTTATAACGAAAGTCAAAAGCAAATTTACCACATTTTCTGTGCAGCCAACTCGGTTGCGCGAAAAATATTCGCACCCCGCAAAATCTTACCTTCTGTTGCTCGTGCACTCCAGAGCAGCAAAACAGCGATAAAACACTTGTGGTAACCTAGATACATATCACAGATAGTGTCACGAAGCTAACTTCACGAAACTTTACTGTAGAATGCCCGCGCTTGCACCTCGCAGCTAATAATAACGATGTTTAAGGTACGCGTTTTTTTCGCGTACAAGGGGTTCCCGCTCTGAGACCGATTCGCGCATGAACGCGTCACAAAACGTGATTCGGAGAACCGATTAAGGGCTCTTGTGTCGCCCAGCTACACAGAGGAGTGAATAAAAAATGGCATAGACATAGTTTTTGTCCTCTGTGTCATTCTGTTTCAGTTTAATTGAATGAATCTTGTCTCATTTCTGTGTTCATTTTAGATTACAACAAATTTGTAGTACTAACTTCTGCATTCCGAACTGCTATGTATGGCACTGGTATGATAATGTATTGCGGATTAGTAAAACTATAATCTGGATATGTTCGTATTTGTCTGACGTACCCTGGCGATCCTGTCAATCAGCACCGTATCGTAAGTGATATTTCTGCGTGAAAACACCGATCAGATACAGACAGGTTTAGTTGGATTTAGAGGATTCCTTGTTAAAAGGCAAAACATATTTTTAGTTCTACTGACCTGTCTGTGGTTATCAATGTTTTGAATTTACACAGAAATATACCCGATATAATAATTTATTTAATTTTAAATTTAGAGCGCTTCTTACAGACAATTTATTTTTATTTTACCACCAATACTTCACTTCAGAAGTTTTTCGTGCCACATAAACGATACAAAGCGGCAAGATATCTAAATATCAAGCAATCCAGTATGTCTTATAACATCAACATCAAAGCCAGCATTTTAGTAACTGAGTATAGGCCTGTATGTTCGATGGAAATACCTTACCAAGTTCAAAACTATGTCTTTATATCACAAGGCCGCACAATATAGCTCTTGAATATTGAACATATAATTTATTGTCGAATGTGATGTTACAACGAAACAATGTGTACACAAGACTTCCTCTGCTGTATATTTCGTATTTCGGCGTTTGTTCCTGGGTCGTGCATATACTTGACCTCTGCACAAAAACACCATTTGCATTTAAATGTAACACGCGGCATTGAGGAGTTTCAAATACACTCCAAACGCCAGCTTATACCTTTAAGAGTTGAAGAAATTTCTTGAAAAGGTATTTATATTTGGGAGCGAAATATTGTTTCGTATCATCTTGTTATTTTAACATATTGGTAGGCGTATATAATGTAAATACCTAAACAGTAAACTGTGTTCATCTTCAGTATGCATTTATATGCAAATATCGAAAACACTAACAACTAGTACCTAATACTTAGAAATCCCCATGGCTGTCAATATATTTTGGGTTTGTCCGGCAAGGCTGGTGAAACCGGCGGTAAAGACCCTTGATTGAGTTTTTCCGACAAGTAACAGCTCCTGTTGGGGTGGACTCGGTCCCACACCGAAACCAAACACGTCGATTAATCGACCGTTGGCGATAAAGCTTGCGCTAGGAAGAAGACTGAAGACCGAAAACAGTTTGAATTAGGTATAACATGTATATGTAATGTATATGTTGCATTGGTTTTAATCTTGATAATAAATTCCATTTTATATCATACAATCTGAACTATCCAGTCATTTCCTACACTTGGGAAGCGAACTTAGCGGTAACCATAGGGCTATTCCCCAACCTAAATGTTCACCATTCACACCAATCAATCTTTATCTAGGTAGCTAGTATGTAATTGTGCTCCATAGTTGGATATCTTGCTGGTTAAAAAAAAAATCCACAATAAAGTGTAAATTTTCTAAACCTAATGATCTCGATACGATAGCTTGCACGAAACATTACCGCGTTTGTGAATCATTTACCGGTATCTTTTCGATTAAACGCCACTGCATTAAAATATGTGCGTTTCTTTATCAACCGTGAACCAACCTGGGATTATCGGCAGGTCCTGAGGAGAGGAGCAGAATGATTTTACGCGCTGTGGATCGAACTTTTGTTGGGTTCTGCATGTCCACTAGCGCCGTCTGCGTTATGGCTTCCGCGGTACGTCTGGTACCTCCGGTGTACTGCAGAAAAACATTATGTTGTTGATTATTCATAATAAGTTAAAAATATTTACACAATCGGTTTAAAATTTGCACTTAGATATTTTCAATAATAAGGCTTGAAAGTATAATGGTTTGTGGCAGTTTTTATTAAAAGAAGGTAAGGTTGGTTAGGACAAAAATATCCTTTTTACTCCTTTGTTTGTATTCGGTTCTGTCTTTTAAAACACAGAGAGATGAACATACCGCTATCCCGTCGATGGCAGCATTCAACTGGGTTTTGTCTGTAATCGACCCCAATCTCACCTCTGTCGTAAAAGTCGATGAATATTTTACCTGGGAAGTAACGAATATTTGTGATTGCCCTTTTCCCCTCAGGAAATTCGCAAGTGTGCTTTGTACTCACCACACCGACTTGGATTTTTCCTTTTTTGACATCAATCAACGAGGTAAAGGATTTCATCCAGTTCTTCATCAATGCGAAGTTCGCTGCTCCAATTGAGGTGGAACCGTCGATCAAGATAATTAAATCAACGTATTCTGCATAAATGTGTCACGTTAAAAGGGATGTGATTTTTTGGGGGGTTGGGTGTGAACTGCATTGAATATAAAACGAAAGTACACTAAAATGAAAATTTTAATTAAACTTGAACTCAGCCATGAACTCTGGAACAAAACCGATGTTTGTACTTTTGTCTTGCTTCACAATGTATCTGTTCGCGTGGAAGCATGTGGGAGAACTCTTGTCCTTGACCGGATCCCAGCAACACCCGAACGCCTTGCATCTGGACCTACACATAGAAATCATATAACACGACCATTTATACCCACGAAATCCAAATTTCTTAGGACAGCATCAACCACTTTAAACATAAAGTGAAAAAAAACACAATACAAGTCGACAGAGAGACGCTAACATGGCTTGACCAATGCCGCCAATAACCTTACATGGTTGTCATACACAACTATTTGAAGAAAGCAGTGTAGAAGTTTACTCAAATTAATTTACCTCGTGGTGATGTACGGACCGCATCGCCTGCGCCCCCTCTTCGGGCAGTCTACGAGCATTTTATTGTTTCCGTAATAGTCCAACTTGCGAAACAAGTAAGGTGTTTTAGCCTTTTTATCCTTGCTTTTGTAATAGATCGGAGACTGTGTCGGGTTGATAATTTCTAAAAAACACGTATTTTTTGCTTTAAGGCTTTACTATTTACTACATACAGGAGCTCTTTTTTTATATAGCTGCGGGATGCAACTAGTAGGAAGGTTACTCGATTGCATGAATATAAATGTCATCAACGAGTAAATCCTCTCAACGTAAATTTTTGAGTGCAAGTGCAATACAAATTTACATCACAAAAGACTACAGATTATAAGAAAACGTGTTTGACCAGTTTACTGACAAAAAATGTAACCTTCAAGCGGTTCATAACAACGTGGCTCGAAGCCTTCTCCGTAACAGCAACCCACGCTCTCACAGGTTGATCTTGGCAACAAGACTCGGTTCTCGACCTTTCTGCATGGCCTTCGTCCGCCCAGTGGAACACGGCACTCCCGTATGGGGCAAGTAGCTGAAATGTCACGACATATATGGTTATTTATCAACAAAGTGAAATGCGATTATTTTGGGTTTGGGTCGCGTATTTTTGGTGGCTTCGCAAAAAATTATTCGACTGTATGTTTTCAGTGGTAAAAAGTGAATAGTTATCAGTGCAAGAAAGAGCCATTAGCTAGCACAGTGCCATAGTCATCAGCGGCACTGATGAAACCCTACAGGTCGAAACAGTGTCTACACCCTGTCTGCAGCTCTTAATCAATTGTTATCAATGTCATATGCATAACTTTCAAAAGAACATCACACAAAAGTTGACAATAGTGGACAAAAGTCTATTGCACTAGAGTTGTGATAAAAGTGTATGAGGTGGAAATCGCCACGGCGATTAAAGAATAATTACAAGAACCGATTTGACACAAAACACATGTGATAACTTTTTTTATTGATGATAATTGGTGATGTAATTACCGACCTGCTGCTGCGTAGCAATTGTATCTTCCCCGTGGAACGTAACAGCACCCCGCCGCACCGCATGATTCAGAACCTAGAGACTTTCCAGCCGGGCATGCACTTCTTCTGTAATAAGGGGCCCAGCACTTGCAATTGGCATCTGCGCGCAAACAGTAAATGTATAATGGCGTGCTATTGGTCTGTCGTTCGTCAAACGTTCCAATAAAACTTGCGTGCAATAGTCATTTACACCCGGTGCGATTAGGGTTCATTTCCTACGTAAAATTTCTTGCGAAGTATACGCTTTGCATTTAAGTTGTCAAAGAGATTGTCAGAATTCGAAAAAGTTCTTGGCACAAATTCAAATCAAATGCAAAGAATTTCACTTACCAATATTAGAACTTCCAAAGTGCGTAAGAGCAAAGAAAAATATCACCACCAAAAATTTCATGTCTAAACTCCTGCTGAACTTTACCATTAAAATTAACAGATATTTATTTATGCAATACTGTTTTTTAATTATTTATGTAATTAAACTATCAATACACAAGCTAACTTATCTTAACAAACCGAGATTTATTCTGTGATTGCAATAGTGGCATACAACAATATAGCGTATACCAAACGAAGTTAAATCAAATTTCTTTTGTTTATTAGATTTAAAAAAAAATCATTCTACTACAAAAAGCACATCTGCAGAAACTATAGCGGTCAACAATATACTAGCAGCTCTTATATATTGACACAAGAAACGTCTTAACTCGAGTGTCGTTATTCGTTTGACGTTAAAAACAGATTCCTTTTTCTTGAAACCTGTCCGTCAACTCCGGATACTGGTGACATTAACTGCGTTATATGGCATCGGTTATTGCTTGAAAGCGCAAGCGATATATATTTGTTACTCAAAGACAGTTATGTAGTTGCAACCGTTTCCCCGGGGCAGACTTGTCGTGTGAAAAAAAACGAAATTGAACTTGCACTAATTGGTGTCGAGCGAAATAGGGCGTTCTCTGTTTACTTTGAGTGATGAGTCTCGTCGCCGACGTCGTTGGTGATCGTTCAGGGTTCGTTACTAGCGTTGTGCAAACATATATCTTCGACTATCTGTTTGTATTTAAACAAGTAAAATTGGATTGCCGAAAATTCGGATCCATATTGCAGTTCAATCCGATCAAGAAAGAGTTGTTTCGCCAGTTGTGTTATACGGATTGCCTGCAACCAACTAAAAATAATATACGCTCGGAGAATATTTCTGTTTCCGTTGTGATATTAAATGCCAAAATTTGATTGTCTTGGAATTGGACGTTTAGCTGAATATATTGAATGTGAATACATTGCGGAGAAAGTTCAATCACTGTTTGCCAGAAATTGTCATACGTTTATGGTGGCGGTGTTCCCGGGGTTTAGAATGTCTACGCTGTAATGTCTAATGGGCGAGGGCGTTTTAGAACGGACGGTTGACAAACAAACATTGCTCCGTACATGCGTAACTCATATAAATATGATGTTGTTTGTTGTAAAAACTTGTATTTCAGGCGATAAAGTATAAAATGTGCAGTTTATCGACACGATGTTAAAAAAAACTACATTGGGGCTACTTAAAAAAAAGTTCACTGCTCAACTCAAAATTTAATTGTTGAAATTAATAGCTTGTTTTTACTGGACCATATTTTGATGCTAACCTGTCGAATGTAGTGTTTCTATTTTTTGTAAGTTCAACATTGCATACGCCGTGTCCCCGTTAAAGTGTTTAAGAACATGTGCGTATTTCAGGTGTTGAAAAACATTTTCGAACGCTTCATTTTCCAAACGTCCACAAACAAAAAACACAAACATCACGAATAAATAATAGAATCCACGACGCACTGTGGGCGTGACCTCTTCCTCTCCGTACAACATCATCTTTCTCTGAAAAATCAAGGATAGTCTAAAAAAAAGATCAATATAGTAATAACTATTTCTAGAGAAAAGAATTATGCCAAAATTATAAAATATTCACGCATGAGAATCAAAAACCACCAATGTATTCAGGTTTCAACCTTTGGAGGCCACACTTACAAACACCCATTGCAGCTACAATGTCATCGGTCTTGCTGTGCAGGTCGTGGAAATTGGCAAAAAACACCCTCGAAGGGCTGCCAATCACAGCCAACAGAGCCGACATGTCCACTCCAAGGCCAACTCCATAACCGAGGATTTCCACGTTGTTACTCTTTGCCAATGCAACAGCGGCCGGAATGTTTCTGAAATGTCATTGAACACTGTCACAATTTGCAGAATAATATTCAAAGGCATGTGCGGATTAATTACAAATATTTAATGCCAAAAGCGGACTTATTGGAAACATACATTCCGGCAACTTACGGTGCATCAGATGGATAACCATCAGTAATAAGCAAAATGATTCGTCTTGCTTCAGGGTGTTGGAATTCAGAAAGCACTGTATGTGTGATTGCGCTGGCTGTAAGTGTAATGCCGCCGGTATACTGAAAAAATATCATTTGTTGAATTCCTTTGCAACTACAAAAGGTTTTATGAAACTAAAAAATAGTTCACGAAAGGCGGTAGTTACACCTTACGCCCTTACCGCTATGGAGTCGATAGCAAGGTCCATCATAGATTGGTCAATATGCTGACCGAGAACAATTTGAGTCGAAACCGTGGATGCGTATCGAACCTGCGTGACAAAAACAAATATTTAAATAAAACTGGTTGCTTGGCCCAGTATGATCTTCGTTCGTGAAGGTTTCCCTTTTTTGTAAAAAGAACATATATATTGGGGTCCTGAAACAACATTACTAGAGCGATGCCGCGATGCCCATACAAACTAGCGGTTAGATTTTTTCTATTGGGCACAGAGTGTAAACAAATATTCCACACTCCTTAATTTTATATTCTGGGTTTCTTACCACTCCAATTTTGACGTCGCCTTTACCAATGTCAAACTGTGCAGTAAAACTCTTCATCCAGTTCTTAATTAAGCCAAAGTTGGAACTTCCTATGGAACCCGACGAATCAACAACCAGCATAAGTTCCACTTTTTCTGTATAAAAATGAATATTTCTTGATTCCGTGGATTACAAACCGACAGACGTTACCACCGTGAAATGTACTATGACCAAAGCTGTAGCGCAACACTTTCTGGAGTAAAATCGCATTAAAAAAAACGAAGTGCTTTATCTGGAGTTAACATTTTACAAAACTGTACAGAACAAGTTTTTAAACGAAAATCAACCTAAACTTTTTGACGATTTTTGTTTCCCTTTTCCTTTCCAGCCACACATGACTTAATTATAACAAGAAAACAAGAAGCGGTGCATTGGAGCTTGTGCAATAAAACTCTACCCCACTTCACACATGGCCTGATCTACTGCATTCTTACTTGAACCCAGGCTGGTGATGAATCTTGTTGCGTGGAAACAAGGAGTGAGGTTGCTAGTTACTCTCATCGGATCCCAGCAACATCCAAAGGCAATACACCGGGACCTGAATGGCAAGGGGCCAAATTCACGTAACTTTTATAAAAATATGCAGTGATAGTCGTGTACGACAGTCGCATGCATTTGTGGGTAACAGCGTGATGTTTACTTTGCAATTAACAAAATTCTTCTCAAAATCATAACGTTGCCTGGCATTGCAGCCAAGCTGGATCAGCCAAGTTCGGAGCGAGATCTGAAAAATCAAGCTCCGGTGAGGTTTGAACTCACGACCATGGGATAACCAGGCCCAACGTTATAGATACAACTTCACACTTCATTTTTGGATTGGTTACTGTAGATCGAATTATCTTAGTGTAAAGTGTACGGAAAGATTTTTCACACCTGGTAGTGTCGTCTCCGCCACATTGACTCCGTCTGTAATCGGGACAAACTTTCTTGATCCGAGCACCCCCAAACCTATCGAATTTCGGTTTCAAATAGTGGACGTGCTCAAGGGGATCCACCGTGCGGTAGTTTTGCGTCGGCGCAGCAAATGGTTGGGAAATATCTGCAATAGTTTATTTATTGATGTTAATACTTTTGATGTTAAAACATTGCAGAATGGGCAAAAACTTTGTTGAAATGCTGGGTGTTTTTTACATGGATTCGATTTAGAATACACCGTGTCAGTCTTTTGCCATTCAACCATGCTTTCTGGGATAGTGATTGAATTTTTACCATACAAGTATCAAGCTTTGGATAGGGAATTTCCTCGGTCTGCCTGGGGAAATTATAGGAAGGCGCAATGAAGCCTATACCTAAATGCGGGTAAAAGCGAACAAAAATGGCAACAACGCTTCAAGCCACGTTTCAGTGACTATTTATAAAAAAAAAGCGCAATCATGGTAATCAAAAGTGTAATCAATATTTCAGTCAAATTTAAGGCCATTACCACTTGAAGGTTGATAACATTTTGGCTGGAACTCGGCGTTGTAACAACAACCTGCATTCTCGCACACAGAGCGTGGAAGAACGTAGCGATTGTAAAGTTTTTGGCACTGTTGTCGCTCACTCAAGTTTACGCGACACTGCTCGATCGGACACACACCTGTTGAAACAAATCAGAACAAAATGAAAAAAATGGGTGTACGTTGCTGCAAACACATTCTAACGTATTCTCTACCGGACTCAAGGTCCCCTAAATGTTTTCAGAAATCACCGTAAAATACATGCTTCAGAAATAAAAATTGAACTATTCAAGTGCAGGTGTGTAATGAGGCACTGACTACAAGCCTAGTTTGGTTTTCAAACACAAATGCAAAAAAATGCTGTTCTGATTTTTATCGTGGTTTTGTGATTACAATTTGCAAATCCATTCTTCCGTATATCGACAATACATCAAAAAATTTCAGGGTACTATAAAGAAACAATTTCACACAAAATTTCATAATCCGCTCAAACTGACCTGTTGCTCTGTAGCAAGTTGCTCCGAAGAAGAGTCTAGGGCGACGGTAACAACATCCTGCTGCTTCACATTGTTCTGGTGTCACGGGTGCCGAAGCTGGGAAGCACGGTTTTCTTCTGTATGACTTCACCCAGCACTTACAGTTGCTATCTGTGAAATAGATTCTCAGTTAAAATCTTTTCAAACAAAAAAACGCTCTTCAAATGCATTTTTGGTTTGCCATATAACAAGGCTGCAATGTGATTTATCGATCAAACAACGTGCGCGTATTTCGAGCCCCTGAAAACGATTTGCGTACCCCATATATTTGTCAGACAAATCTTACCACTGTTTCCCTATTATTTTATATTTCTGCGACAGAAAGAAAGAGGCTCTGCCGTTGCTTCATTCTGGGAATAAATTAAGTAAATTGCACTTCGGTCAAACCCATATACTAAGAATTCGCGGCAAGGATATGATGGGTTCGAATCCCGGTGTAATAAAAAAAAAATATATGCGCATAAAAATATATACATAGCAAAGTACGCATTGCTGGTGTTGGGTTATTGTAAACCGTCCATTTTCGAAAAACACGTAAAAATTTTTACGTTTATTTCCACTGCGGCAAACTATACTAGAAAAATAAAAGAAAGTATGCGTGCAATTTACTTACCAACATCAGCCTGTGAAGTGGCGAAGGTTGTCAAAATTACTAAACATGTTATAAAACTAAGCATTTTGTACAGCGCGGTTGATACGGAAACAATATAACTCACAGCGTACTTTCACAAAATACGCCCAATTAGGGGACGTCGTTGGGTTTTTATGCCGTTGGACGTCGGCGATTTCGGAGCAATTGCAATTAGGCGTAATTAATGCGATCGTGGCTCTCGTTTCCGAAGGAGGGACGTAACCATGAACTGGAAACATATTTCGATTTGACACGCCTCAAAGGTGAAGTACTTTCTCCGTGACTGTCACCGAATCGCGCGTGTCCACTTCCAACTTTATGTCCGATCACAACACGGAGTGGAATGTGACTTGCTGCTTCGTCGCAGTCATTTTTTTAACAAGTATTTTCGGTCAAACAATCCTAATAATTCAATTAATGCGCATAAATATCGTTGCCCAATTTCGCAGGTCTTTTGTTGATTTTGTGGTTGAGTTTAACCATCGGTGTGAAATACTATGGCGAAAATGGAACACAACGCAATAAACGACGCAGTTCTTTAGTGTATGCATGAAATGATTACAGCACTCAACAGTTTGCAAACAGACTAGAACTTTGAATGGAGATCTATACGACACCACACTTAGAAGAAGATCCTATTTTGTGGTTAAGTTGCAGATTATATGGTTTAGAGCTGCTTTAATGGTAAAATATCGGGTACAGTTTGCAATTACTGTATTGCAAATTTCGTATAAATTTTCCTATGTTTATTAAAGTTATAATGCAACAGCGTAAAGCGTAACTTGCGGTCGGACAATTTCTCGAAACACTTTTCCCAAAACGACGCATGTTTTTCCCTGATTGACGTGGTTTGAATCGTATTGGTCACGACCAGAAAATAAATGATAAGTTCCTGGCAATTGGGCGGTGTTATGCCACGTATCATAAGCCCGAGCCGCCAGAAGTGCAATTCTCCTTTCTGAAATGTCCCGATGGACAAAATTATGCGCTTCGTTGACGAGCGCAAGGTACTTCGGGCTTCGAGATTTAGTGTTAAATCAATTTGAAAGAAAAAAACATCATGACACCAATTTAGCTTTCTCCTTGTTGCAAACAATGCAAAGTGGTTGGTGTGATTTGCATTGGGGTTGGAAATACCACAGAATTATAATCCGTGTTTGATTTACTAAAAAAACTGTAAATTCCCATCTTATCCTTATGCTCTTTCAGGCCAATGTTTTTGCCGAAACATCTATCGGGCAGCATATTTGCGTATAACCACTCTATGCAATGTCTACGTACCCTCGTCCGAATCCATTGGTAAAGGCCACGGCTTTTAAACTGCGCGTCGCCACGTCCTTATGTGCGTCGTTTCGAGGTTTCAAGGGGCGTAACAATTCAAACAAAGAAATGGAATTTTTCATGAAAAAAGAGGCAGGTAACAACTAACTCAACCTGCCACTGATTATTACAAACACAAATCGTTCTGATAGATTTATCGTCTGTGCGTCGCCGTTGCGGTGAATCTTTTCAACGAAACACGCTCGCGAAAAACTTCAAGAATCACGGGGTATAAACGCGTCTCGGTTGAAGGTTGCTGGTGGTGTTAATCCGATATCCGATCCTGGTTACTTCGCATTTCCTGATGTGGACCATCGTCGTTCAACAATAATTTCTTCATACAAAGACATGATTTGCGTTGCGTTGCGCAGACTCCATTATATTACCAAAACTTTTACATAGGCCCGCTCTACCGTGTCGCCTTGCCCTTGCGATACGCTCTCGTTTCCAATGATCCGCCACCAAAACATCATTTGACGTGCAATGATGCAGAAAATTAGACACCTTTTTTCACTTAAAATTTGCCCCCAATACATACAGTGAACTGATAACTTGCAACAGTGAAAACTCATGGCTTCATACAAAATGGTTTATAAATAAACCACATGAGTGGTGTAACAGGACAACTGACTAAAATGATTAGGATTTAGACAAATTATTTAAGCAGTTGGAAATTGTTTATGTTTTGAACTATATAGATAGACAGGTGGACAAATCTCTGCTAACATCCTTTCTCAGTCATGTGCAGATAGTTTGGTAATTTCAGCGCAGTCAAACGTTGTTACACAACAACCGACTTTTCCAACATTACGACCGTGGCAGTTCAGATTATTTACGTTGTCGCCAAACTGCGGAGTTTTGGGTCAACTATATTCACTGGCACAGTAGCATGTATAGAAAAGTGAGGTTGCGCGATTGAGCAGGCCTGCTTTGTGAGTTTCATCGCAACTAAATTAGTGAAACTAACAATAAAAAACTGAGTATATTTTCGGCCTGCATGAACCTTATTTTACAACGCTTCTGTGTTGTGTGTTTAGAATAACTTGTGTACAAGTTGCTTTTACTATTTTTTGGCGTCGGAATCCTTTCAAATATGCAGATGAATCAGCCCCAAGTTATCGCACAACAACCAACTTTCACAAATGTTACGACCGTGGTGGTGGAACAACCCGGCAGAAAGAAAGCTTGGTCATCAAACTTGTCGGATTGTTGCGCGGACATGAAAGTCTGTACGTATCATTTTTTTGTATCTGCTCCTTCTAATATTTCTAACCATAAAAGCGGTGGTAAAAGTAAGCCGATACGGTGTGGAATGCACGCAGTTCCGGTAAGAATTTAACTGATATTGTTTCATGATTAGTTTTGAGAAACTTCAATTTCGCGAACTTATTCGCGTATTTGTGCAATACCATATAATCAGAGGCGTACAAAGAAGTTTAAAGCTGTAACTCAAAAATAAAAAGTAACGTTTTAAGTTAGGAACGTTAGTACGACTTGTTGAAATAGTTTGTCATCAGAAAAACTTCAAGAACCACTGTTTAATGCAATTTGCTTGCTTTGCTTTCCCGCAAATGTTTTGCCTGAAGTTTTTATATACGACGGCAGAGTGGTCGCATTGTTTTTCGGAAAACCACGATTACAAACTGTTTCTAAATATCTTAAGGTTTTGTTACAGGCTGCTGCGTTTTTTGTTGTCAGTACTGGTATTTTGGATGCATGGCTTCTCGCATGGGTGAGAACTTCTGTGTTGGACTGTGCGGATGCCATCTCGCCATGAGGGCCAGATTTCGTGGAACTCATGATATAGGGGTGAGATAACTGACGTCATTGGATTGCGGTCTGAAAGGGACAACGTTTGTGATTTAACTATTAAATAGTAATTTCCATTGAGGAGTAATTCGTTTATACTGAACGACCTGTTACGTGGTTTCAAGTTAAGAATTATGTAGCGTGGATAAACAACTGTGTATATTGTGTATGAGGTTTTGCATCGCGTCCAAATTTCTAAGATTTGTCTTATTTTAGACAATTCTAGAATGTTTTACAAAATCTTGTCTGTGTTAATTTTGCAGGGAGGCATCTGTGAAGACTTCTGCATTCTCAACCACTGCCATATGTGTGCCATGTGCCAACTGGCAAGAGAAATGGACCACCTGGGATATCCCTCTAAGTGCTAAACAATACTGCCCTGAGACAATTCTTTGTAGTCCTTGTAGTGTTTGTACCGGCAATGCATTAACTTACCTCTTCTATTAACGTCAATAATCACTTGTATAGCTGTCATTTGCCTGTGCGGTTAACGTAGTCAACGCCAACTAACGTAGTTTAATATGAGGCTTTGCAAAAATGCATATCTTGCCCTAACACTGCAGCGTCATCTATAGTTTGCACTTTGAAAAAACATAGCAAACGTGACATGGTATATTACCTTGAATGATGTGTTTGATGTTGCTATCGCCATGCCTTATAGTTTGCGACTATACGACGAATTAAAAAAATCTGATAAAAACTGGGGGTTGCTACAAACAACAGACATCCTTTTGTCTTCGCTGCAACTTGCTCGCTGACGCACTTCAGCTTTACAACATTCCTCAGGGTGTTGACACAACTGTAAAAGTCGCAAAACCCGTTTGAATGCCTTGAATGGAGAACACAATTTACAGGAAAATCGTGTGCTCTTTAACCTGTTTGAACTTGTTACTCGGGTTGGAACTGATTGCGATCGGTTCAAGGGGCGTTAGTTTGTATAATACCGGTTGGTATCACCCGCTGCGAACACGGAGTAGTAAAGTTACCCAATGAATGGGATTGAATCGCATACATGGGGGAAAACTATGTATTTTGATACATCACAGTGTAAGTTAATTCTGATGGAATTTCGTGCGTTTGCTTCGGTCAAATTGCATAAACAATGCAAACTGTCGTGCAGTCTGAAAAGGTTTAAACACCAAAAGCCACCAGACTTGTTATTAAACCTAGAGTCATGCGTTTACGCAAGAACGGCAAAATTTAAAATGTGACATAATTTCCCACTTTTGCGCAAACATGAGACTGGCGGTGTTGTAAGGAACTGCATCCAAACGCAAATACTGCGAACTTGCCTCTCAAGACTGAATTGACTAGATAAAGTGTATTTCGTCTAAGAGCGACACACCGCTTGCCTTTTTGTCGAGTTACAAAAATATTTCAAAACAACAACTCCGAAAATACTTTTACATCTAACGGTTCACAAAAGAAAGCAATTCGGAGTTCACGAATACCAACCGAATCAACCGCTATCATGTTCTTGCAAAAGGAGTTGTGTTTTTTTATGGTCGTGGTTCAAAGAATAGGCGTAAATACAAAAAGGCCTTTAAACTGGTGAACTTAACGGTCGTTTTTTTTGTATCACTTTACCTCTACACACGTACGTCATAACAGTGAGCAAGCACGGTTTGGGTACAAAGCATTTGGTTCGTGAAAAAGGTTTGTTATTTAACCAAGGCAAAACGAAAACAAAGCTGCTTTCTATATGCTATAGAAAACCCCAAACAATTTTGTAACGTCCGATATTGGGAAAAATTTTTGCAAGTCATTTGAGACTATGGTAGTTGACCTTCATCTTGAACTATTTGCTTTTCTGTGTAAATAGTATGTAAATGAATTCAAATCCTGAACAATGGATGGAAAATAAACACACGCTGGCTTTTTAACTGCGCTTGGGCCAAAATTCTCGCAAACGCGGACGAGTGTCTGACATTTTCTTTATTGTCTTTTTTTTGTTGAACTCTTTTTACTACTTTTTACAACGGCTTAAACATTTGACGATTTCACTTTCATCAAATTTGGCGCAGGGTGTTGGGACAGTTAGTTCGTTGGATTGCAGTGAATGCTAAGTAAAATGTTTTCGATAATTTTTATGCTGTTTGTTTAAAAGCAAGATTTTGGTACTTTCAAATAAAAGTCTTTTTGCGCGAGAGAGAGCCTTTTTTTCCGTTTTTAAAGAAATAAAGAAATGCGAGACAGAAACTTGTCCATGCATTGATTTTTTTAAGTTTAGACTTAGTCGAATACATCAACAATCTGATGATGAATAGTCAAACGAAATCAATTTTCCTGAATAAATTTGCTGACATAAATTAGAGGCTTGTTCCTTTAAAAGACATACAAAATGTAAGTTGATGCGTAATCGAGGGCCAGGAACTTACCAAGTTAATTAGCAAGTATCACCATGGAGCAGCAAGGAATTTGCTGTATATTTTTTGACTCGCATAACAATCCAATTCGATCGCCAGACCCACGTTGTCACCTCATCCGGAGTTTTTATGTCAACTACCCACTGGCACATTAAAATATATAGAAAAGTAAGCGAGTGGGAGTGAACAGATAGGCCTGCTTCGCATAATTTCGTCCCCATCCGAATAAAATGGAACCCAACAATCAAAAAATTGCATATTTTCGGTCGACTGTTCTTTTACAACGCTTCTGTCTTGTTTGTTTAGGATAACTTGTGTACAAGTTTCTTTTGCAATTTTTTGGCGTCGGAATCCTTTCAACTATGCAGATGAATCAGCCCCAAGTGGTCTCACAACAACCAACTTTTACCAATGTTACGACCGTGGTGATACAGCAGCCCGGCGGAAAGAAAGCTTGGTCGTCAAACTTGTCGGATTGTTGCGCGGACATTAAAGTCTGTACGTATGCAATATACACCCACATGTAGTTTCATTTACTGTATAGGCAAATCGACCAATCATGGCGCATTTTTGCAATATGCACTTGTTGTGATGTAAAACACTAAAATACATTTAGCGAACCCTATTTCAATTTGTATTCTTAAACTAATACAACACGTTGGTTAACCCGTTTCCGTATCATCGTTTGTGTTTTTTACTCGAAAGCTTAAATTAAACAATCATAGCCAGTAGGGAAAAATCACTAAAGTGAAAAACATTGTGATGTTACAGGCTTCTGCGTTTTATGCTGCCAAAACTGGTATTTTGGGTGCATGGCTTCTCGCATGGGTGAGAACTGCTGCGTTGGACTGAGCGGATGCCATCTCGCCATGAGGGCCAGATTCCGGGGAACCCATGATATCGGAGTAAGTAAAAAAATGTCATGGAATGCAAGACGCATGAACATAAGGTTTATATAACCAGAGTTAACCCCACGTCCAAATTTCTAAGATGTGTCCATATTTGTCACTGGGCGTCTATTTTAGAAACTTTGGGGTGTTTACTAAACCTTGTCTGTGCTACTTTTGCAGGGGGGCATTTGTGACGACTTCTGCATTCTCAGCAACTGTCATATGTGTGCCATGTGCCAATTGGCAAGAGAAATGGACCACCTGGGATATCCAAATAATGGTTGTTAAATCTACTTACGTCGTTTCGGAACTATAGTTGAACCCTTTTCTTTGATTATTATGGCTTTGCGATAACGACATGCAGCACAATGAACTGTCAGTAAACAATAATTTTTTGAATTACTTGCAATGGTGACAATAAAGCGTAGAAGCAATGCTAATTTTAATATTTACAATTTATATACCTGGCGTATGTTAATATATGTAAAAAGTTTGTATCTGCGATTTTTTTTTGATTTTTTTACAATTGCACTTTTACCAAACCAATAAAATGTGCTTCCAGCGGATACTTCAAAAAATTATTGTGGAAAAAGCATGAATCACTGTTTGAAATTATGTGAGTTGCTCTTTTTTGTAACAAAGTATTTTGAAGTTTGTACTTCATTTCTTATAAATGTTGCTGGGGTATTTTTTGGTTTCGTCAAAAACTCCCTTTTGTCCCCCGCAATTTTAAAACAGATAAAATCTGTATATTTGATTTGACAAAACTAAAAATACAAACACAAACGGAAAGCGCAGAAGTAATGCCATGCTCACGCATACCCAAACGGAAAGCATTCATTTTATTACTTAATTGTCAAAGTACAGTTTAGGGTGTAATGTCCTGACAGCAGCAAAGTTTTGTTGGGATTTAAAACATGCAGAGTAAGCGACCATGCATCATGAAGATTTACTATACAAAACCTAAAGATTTATTGCTTCGTTATGTTTTAAAGAATTGCATGTGTAGTGGTAAGAGGTAAAACAATTAGTTCGGGTAGATGGACGAAAACAAGAGTCTCCTGACCAAGGCTTTCGTAAGAGGTGCAAAGTGGGAGGACAAAGATGATCTCCTGGATATTGTCTACTGGAGTCGACAAATCCTTGCTGTAGTTGTTGGAATTTTGTGGGGAACATTCCCGCTGATCGGCATTGTTGCCATGGCTCTGTATGTTGGAGTTAGCACTTTGTCCATGCATTTCTATGTTACTGAATATCAGAAGCAAGATATTGACCAGTATGGAGGGTTTACAGAACTTGCAAAGGAGGGATTTTTGTCTGCATTTGCGACTTTTCTTGTGTCCTGGATAATTACCTACTCATCTTTACATTCTACATGATGCATTGTTGTGGGCATTTATATGAACTAGCAAAATTTTATTGTTATGTTATTGTGTGCCTGATTTGGTACATGTTGTTGGAATCCTATTTCTTGTGGTGGTAGTTTAATATATAGTTGTTGATCTAAATTTGGTGCAGCTCACGGTATGATGTAGCCTATATAACATGTCATTTGCAAAATTTCCTAGAAGTTGCCTTTTAAATGAATCTTAGTTGATTTATAATCACATATATTGCAAATTTTAGTGGTGATTTTGAAATATATTTGTTTTTATTTTGGAGCAAACAAGTATCAAACATTGCTTCAAAATTCAGATGCAATTATTTAAATGAAGTTATTTGCTGCCCAATCTTAGTACATTGTCTAACTCTGCATTGCAATTATATATACAGCAGTAACATTTGTGTGTTTAAACTTCCAGGTATATATATACACAATGTAGTAATACAAACATTCATAGGACATATAGATGAAGTAATTGTACCGCTTATTCAACCATGAAAAGGGCATGTATGTAGACAGGCCTTCTAAACTAGATGTGACACATTCTCTTTCATGTGAATGGCAAAGTTAAAATGAAGCACAGCCATAAGGACACTCGTGGAAGATCTAGCAGTAAGAAAAAAAAGCACAAGAGACAATCCTCAAGCTCACCCGAATCAGCATCTGCATCCAGGGACTTGAAAAAGAAAAAGAGGAAGAGCAAGTCGAGGAAAAGGTCCACTTCGTCAGCATCCTGCAGCAGTTCCACTGATAGTCAAAAACGCCAAAAGAAGGAAAAAAAGAACAAAGCAAAACTGAAAAAAAGAAAGCACAGTAAAAGTTCTTCAAAGGATGAGAAATATAAAAAGAAAGCAAGAGTAGACAGTTCCCATACAGATACAGGTAACCTGACTCACATCCTAGCTCCCAATATATATGCTATCCAACATGTCACCTGATCTAATGACTGTTTATCTTAAGTAAAATATTGCTAAAATGATTGAATGCTTACATACCAAATTATGTTGAGTAACAAAGGAATAAGCTGTTTTTCCCGTATCAAATCAATTCTCTGTTGAAAGGATAGTTTTTATGCTTTTTGTAATGTTTCTATGATGCATAATTTTCCAGCAGCAGATCCCCGTGCATTAGCTATGCGGCCTATGACACAAGCAGAGTGGGAGGCGAAGCAGAGCGTCGTGAGACGTGTTTACGACGAAGAGACTGGACGATCGAGGTTGGTAAAAGGCGACGGCGAAATCCTGGAAGAGATTGTGTCTCGACAGCGCCACCAAGAGATCAATAGACAAGCTACGATGGGCGACGGCGCCTCATTTCAAAATCGCCTTGGTTTAAGCAACCGATAATCTGCCAACACTGAATTGTCGTGGTCGTTTTGGTGTGACAGACAATCACACCAAAATAAAAATTCTCGTACAAAGAGTTTCTGCCTAATTTTTTTTGAAAAGGTGGAAGACTCTATTACAGTGCGAAGTGCCTTCTTTTTTTCAAATCTTAAAAGTGCGTGTTTATAAAAAAGCAAAAATGCATTATTTAAAGCTAGTAGATTCGAGCCAGCGAATTTCGCTTCGGCGATTTGGTCTTCGTCGGCGCCTGGAGTCGTTTTTTGTTGCTTGCCACGCTTTTCCCTTTGGGCGACTGTTGAGCTGGTCTAGACATCCTCTCCAACCGTTCGGCAAGGTCTGGGTACAACCTCTCGATATTATTGAGCAACGGTTCGTATTTGTGCGGTTCAATTTCTATGTTGGGCGACCCTGCGGCATACAAAGTGGTAAACTGAATACGGGCTATTTTTAGTAGTTTAATAGTCTGTTCTTCTGGCACAGTAAAACGTAACTTTTATTCCATTGCCCTGAGGAGGCCTTGTTGGAGCAGGCGATAAAAATAAATATGCCTGCCAGCAACAGAAATATTATGTTTTTAGTAGTTGTGCTTGTCAAGTTTGGCGAAAATTGGGGTTTTAAAACATCACCAGTTTTGCGTTCCAACGCAAGACAGTTCCTAAATTTCCCTTTTCAAAACGTCAAACCTATTCTAAACAACGTGATGCTAACTTAATGCCGCAGATAGAGTTTGGGTCTTACTTGTGATTTTGACCAGAACGTATTTCCTTCTTCCCTCAAGATGTTGGCTCGCGTAGTCTGTGAGGTTTTCTTTTTCCGAAATGTTTGAGATTTGTCCACTTTCGTCAACTAAATCGAGCGTAACTGTGTGGGACAAAAGGTGACCGTAAGAATTATCAAACAACAATAATAATAAAATATCGATACGCGGTGTAAAGTCATTAATATGAATGTCATGGGTTGTTCCAGCTACGTTTACCGTTTCATTTAAGCACCAGATGTTCAAATATTGCTAAAGTGTCAAGTTTTGCTCCAAAAGCTGTTATTTGTCACAATATATCAGACGTATACGATTCTATGCAACAAACAGCAGTGTGCTGCTGGAGAGAACACTTTGCAAAATGTCCCCCCTATCTAAATAAAGACTCAGTACACAACGGCACCAAATGTTATGTTTGGAATTAGCTTGTAGGTGAGCATGACACAAAAGCGACAATATGGAAGACGTTTGTAGCAAGTCGTTTCAAGTTCGCGGTGTCTGGATTTGGAACTATAGTCCAACCAAAGCAAAGAAGCTCCTTTGTTCCGTTACAGTTCAGCTTACGACTCTACGCTTTTTCCTATGCGAAAGAAGCAGGTACGCGGATTGCCGCATTTTGGTTGTTTTTCTTTGTGTATACGTGAGCCATTATTTACTTAAACGGCATTTCCGTACGTGGCTTTTTAATCCCGTTTTCGCGGTAGTCAGAAATAACAATCCATCTCCTGGCGCAAACGATAATTGTTTTCTTTGCGAACCCTGGGGAATCTATCTCGTATCTGTCACTTTTGAGATGCCCTAGAATGGTTGAACGGACGAACACGATATAACAGCAATAGCGAACTATTTGACAAAAGCAAGAAAAGAACATTGCCTACTTCCATCCTCGCATTGACATTTCTCTTTGATACACTCCAGGAGAAGCAAGCTTTTGCAATGCGGGTTGAAAAGTTCCTCTTTATTGTCTGTGAAATTGAGTTTCATGTGAATCAAGTATTGTTTTTCACCACCACTAAAACCGTCTTCAAATTAAACGTTGGGGGTCGCTACACATAACCTACCTCCATATTTCACAGTTATGAAAAGTTGATTTGACATGCTGAGCAGGCGTTTGTTTGAAATCCTCTAAAATATAAGGATATTGTGTGAAAATACTCGTGTTTCAATAAGCGCAATCAAACTATAACTACAAATACCTTTTGCTGATCCTTCTTGACAGTAGTCCACGCAGTAAGGCAAAGTGGTTGGTCACATTCACGAAACAATGCACATATTGTGATTAAACAAGCTGTTTGTTATCTGCATTTTCAAGTACAAGTGGTTGAAATATTCACAGCAATGTTGGCAAATCGTCACACACACACACTGCGTAAAACTTCTTAAAATCATTTCGCCTCGCGGTCACAAATTTGCACAAAGATTTAGGCCTGGTTAATGCTATGGAGCGCCCTGTGTTTGTTGTCAAAGGCGGTCGTGACTACGTTCTGCCTCTACGCATTATTTTCGACATGTCTTTCAAATCTGAATGTAAACTCCGTGTTGTTTAAGCACATTCAATATCAAGGAAGATGAGGATGTACATAATTTTATGTAATAATCCTCAGGGTGCCTAAGTTATCACAGAAAGCAACAATCATGTTCTTCCTTCGTCTGCCTCTAACACTTTTAACATGCGGTTGATCTGGTTCGAAATGTTATAGTCCTCTATGTCTTGTTTTCCAAATATCAGACAAAAAACTCCCTGTTGTATGACATAATTATAATTAATATACCTGCAACGCGAAACTTGTAAAAGCGTGGACGTCGTGTATACTATTCTTGGCAACGACAATACCGCGCAACCTCCTGTCAACCACCTTTGCTTGAGGTATGTATTGAGTTCCGTCGAAGACCTATCACATTCCTAACAGTTGTTTCCGTGGAGGCGCCGCCCGTAACTTTAGATTCACTTCCAAGAATCGACGGCGATGATACAGGGTTTTTTATTCGTTTGCCCGCGAGTGTGATGTTTGTGTTATACTTTTGTTAGGATGCGGCGCACGGTTGAGCCCTCTCTATGATACACATTAATAAAGACAAATGGCGACCGCTTCTGAAGTGCGCGGTTGTTGCTTCATATGCGAGAAGTTTTCACAACTCTGCCTCAAACACAATTGTACTGTCAACAGTGGCATCTGCTTTCGCTCCCCTCTTAGTGGAAAGAATAGAATAATATTTTGTGAACTTAAGATTATTCTGCCACATCCCAAATTATCCACGGTTCGGAATTTAGATGTGTCTTGCTGAGAATTATACACTTAAATATTTCGAAATGACACTGTTCTGAATTTGAATTGATGTTTTTTGGGTTAAACTGACCAATTTGATTGATTTGTAATATTTTCAGTGAAACTTATATTCATAAAAAATCGTGACTGTTTTTATTTCGAAAATCACTTTTTCGGTTGTAATGTCTCATCCGTTTTAGCTCTAAAAACATGTGTGCTGTGCGGTTGTTGTACAATTGCGGTAAACCCAGTGAAGGGTAAGTTAATGCTCAATATCAATTTTACTTTTAAGATTTTGTTTGTTGTTGGTTGCAACTTCAAAAAAATATTTGAATAACTGTGTTATTTTGCAACTGCTGTATGAATAACCACAATAAACCTTTTTGCCTAAACTTGCGCTAGACTAATTTGAAAATATTTTTTTCCAAGTTTCACTTTTTTAACAGTTGCGTACAGTAGATAAATGTTTCTGTGTATTTTTCCAAAGGAGTCAAGACAACAAGAGATATTTTAATACCCATAATTCATAAAACTTACGTGAAAAAATACTAAGTTTAGATTAGGCTATATAGGAATGTTAAAAATTTAATTTGGTTTATTTTAAAATTATTGTTATTCTAATGCTTTAATGTTTCAATTGCCTAAATTAACTGCCAATTTTATCCCTAAGGTGAAATTATTTAAATTTTTCTTTAAAAAAAGACAGCACAAACATGTCCTTTATCAAAGCTCAAAAAGCAAGACAAAAACCCCATCGTGAACGTCCACAGCCATCTGACAGACAATCTCTTGGAATTTTGGAGAAAAAGAAAGATTACAAAGTCAGGGCTCGGAACTACCACAAAAAGGAAAAACATCTGAAAGCCCTTCGCAAGAAAGCACAAGAAAAGAATCCTGATGAATTTTACTTCAAAATGATTCATAGAAAACTAAATGAAGGAGTACACTGGATTGACGCTGACAGAGAAGAAGAAACGTTATCCAGTGCTCAAAAAGCTCTACTTGAAACACAAGATATGAACTACATTAACTGGAAATTGAACATTGAAAAGAATAAGGTTAAAAAACTAGAAAAACAGTTGGTCGTGGAATCGGAAGCATGTGGCAAAAAGAAACACATTATATTTATTGACACAAACGATGACAAAACAAAGTTGGAAAACTGCAAACAAATTTCCTTGAATGAAAATGAAAAGCTAAGGGGAGAGTATGAAAACAGAAAGAAGCGAGTTAAAGAACTGAAAGCGGTGGCTGAAAAGATGTCAGTGAGGCGAATTTTAAGCAAAGATCAATCCAATGACAGGACTTTGGTCAAAAAGGAAGAAACTACATCATCTGCTATTTACAAATGGAAGCCATCAAGAAAGCGATAGCACAAGAAAGTCTGATTTGGTTTAATTGGTTGATATGTTTCACATATGTACTATGCTGAAGTGTGTACTCTATCTTGACATAAGTTATGAAAATGAGTTTAACATTCCAGTTACATTCATTTCCTCTTGTCAATTTATTGAAATATAGCATATGTATTGTGCATTTTGTCGTGGAAAACACTTTCATGTTTTTTTTTTGTTGCAGTTATAAACATGGCTTTTAAGTTTAAGCATGAGGAAAATGCACCGAAACAAATACTGGTGCAATTTTGTAATGGCATTGCAAAGCCTGATGCAGAGTTCCAGTTTGAGCTTTATCGGGACAAGCGGCAAGATGACCCTAGATTCTGCAAAAGAAGGTTGCTGACAGTTCAGGGACCACGTCTGACATACATCGGAAATAACTTCGAAGAACGAAACAGTTATCCTGAAGCAAGGAAGTTCGCTTTGGCCAAGATCAACAAAACAACGGGCGTAGCACAAGTTTTTGATGTCGACTGCTTTAAACTGGCCCCATTATTGCCTTACAACTTCGACCAATTAAGTGACGACGGGGAAGTCGAAAACGACCCTAAAGACAGGACATTTACAGAGAAGCAAGACGACCTCACCGAAGTATTCGGCAGCCATAGGCGGAAAAAAGCTATGGTAAACCGTTTGCGCAACAAGGTAGCGGACAGCACGACCGCGGTCCAAACGGCTGTAGAAGGTCTTCTGGATGCTGGAGATATCAACGTTGCCGACGAGGACGAAAGTTTCAACGAAATGCAGTCAATTTTGCCCTGCACCCCCAACGCTGAAAGGGTAGAGGACGTTTACCCACTTACGAAAATGATTCCAAGCGTTGTCAGTCAGAGTTTGCTCTCCGAAGCGGAACGATTTATTCACCCCACGCGAGAACAAATAAGTCAGATGGAGGAAGACCCACTCTTGAACAGCAAGTACATTATTGAGCACGCACGGTCGCCTATATACGCTGCGACGTTGAACGAGCAAGTTTACCAAGAATACGCGTGCTGTCTGCAGCTTATGACCTACTTAATCCGGATATTCAAAATGAAAAATGCCGAATACAGGCGTAAACCGTTGTTTGAAAGTTCGCCGGAACAAGTACGCGAATGGCTCATTTCGCAGTTTTTTCTTGGCTCAAAGGGCGACCGCAAAATGCCACTTCGAATGAAGGACAAATGCCTGGCGTTTGCGATCGTTTTGGCCTGGAACATCGACGCCTTTGGCATCAACGGGGACTTACTCAAGAACGCCTTCGCAATATCCATGCAAAAACTTTCCACGATCGTTCGGGCCTTGGGTGGCACACTTAAGGTATCCACTAGCGGTGGTGAGAAAAACACTACCGCGTGTTTGTCGCTGCCTCTCAAGTTTCCATCAATGCACAGTCGCAAGAAGTGAGGGTCAATGCCGCAAAAATTGGATTTTGTTTTTTATTCGTTCGCTCTTGCTTTACACCTGTGCTAAATTTTCTTGCGGTGTGGTGGATGGTTGTGTTGTGAACGTCGTTAGATTAATTTACGAATGGAAGCCGAGTATTAACCATGTGTGTAATATTGGTGGCTAAGGTTCTACAAAAGAATAATTCATGACGAGGTTGATAGACGACGATGAGAAAAAGTTTTAACAAAAGCTAGGAAAAGGTAGTTCCAAATGTTGGGAAAACAGTTAATTTTGACCTAGAAATTCATAAATTTTCTTTTATCTGTGGTGTAATTTTTACTATTTCGTTTTTAAAATTATACTGCAATCAAAATCAAAACAATTTGGATTTTGCTCAAAAGGCATACATGCTTGATGAGGCACACTCCCTGGCCGATTTATTGAGATATAAATTTAAGGCATTACTATTGTTTTGCAATGGTTCCTTAGCATGTCTAGGTTGTCGTTTTTAACCACATGGGATTTGAACCCAGTGCGTTCTCTTGGCTAACACAAAACGTCGCAGGGCCCCATGTTAGAACAACGGAATTGTGTAAATTACCTGGTCATTAGGGATTATATAATTTATAACATGTAACAAAATGTAATATAAAAATTGCAAGCATGTTTAAACATCCTGACGTATGGTAACCCTAATCTGAAGTAAGCATAGTGGTTATGTTGATGCAGATATGTTAAATACAAGGGGATTCGTCTTTTAACAGGAAGAGCAAGGGACGACCTGATAGATTTCTTACCCCAACAATTTTAGACCTACTGACGATTTAGAACAGGGCGTTGCTTCAAGTTACCGGCGGGGAAAAGTATTTTTTCCGCTTCGCTGCTGTTGCATTACGTCATAATCAAACTGACAAATCTGAGAACAGCTGGCTGAAAGGTAAACAAATAGTTTTGCTCCAGTGCGTTTTATTCGACTTTAGATCCGCAGCAACGGTGGCTGACTGTGTTGTTTTTGTTGATGACTATACGATGCAATTCTGATTTCAAAACTTGGTCGCGTAGATAAAGCAGGAAATTTATTTAAAAAGTGCCGCTTGCAAAACCGCCTTATCATGATTTAAAGGTTTTGTTTTGAAATCTACGGAAAAAAGTTTAAATTTTATTGCAATTGTTACGCATTTGCAGATAAAAAAATCTTTCGTGTTACCTTTGCAGGTAATTGCTGCTGTTCTTGCATTAGGAAATGATTTTAATAAACTGGTTATTGTTGACAGGCTTCAAATGTATTTATGTTATCTGTACAAATTTTATGTTAAAAAGAAGTTTTGCAATTGCATTTTTGCTTGCGTAATGCGGTGAACTGCATGTAATAAAAGCATCACTGTAAAGGACCATGGATAGAGTTGTGGCAAAGATTCAATGGATGGATTATTTAAATTACAATTGGATGAAAGAAGATGTGGACTGGAATTTGCACACCCGTTCTACTGTAGACACTCTTTATGAAAGGTTGCTTAACTTTAAAGAAGTAACACTTGTGTCAGATTCTGCACAACTGGATCAAGACCCTCATTTATCAGACTTTGAGAAAAATTTCCCAACTTGCGATGAACAGAAGCACTACATCAATACTTTGCTTGAAAACCAGGTATAATTTTTTGATGATCATTCCGTTCAACAACAAATTAAAAGACCTAAATCATGTTTTATGCGGAACATTTTATGCTGGTAACTGTTATTGTACTTTATCTCACACTGCAAATCATTTTAAATTCCATTAAATGTGAATTTCATTGATATCAGTAGTGGTTTCTTATGCAATGAGCTAGTGTGTGCAAAAGGTATAATAATGTGAATATCTTTGCCTCAGTTTATCTGTGGTCAAGCAGTGTGTGAAGAGTCATTGTTTGGTAAGTTCTTGAGGAAACAACTTATCATACTGCAGCGCCTTTTCTATGCATGCACAACCAAACATCACAATCTAAAAGATTCAAAAAAGGTATATACTAGAAAGTTTGGTTTGCCATTTTTGTATTTGGTATCTTACATTATGTCTGCAATTAATATTTAATAAAGCAGGGAAATGAATACACCACCAATGGAGATAGCAGCAACACCTTGAAATCCCTTCCTGGTTCTATCGGAAATAATGAAGAAAAACTAAAAACTGCTTCTGATGCATTGATTGAAATGGGTATGGTTAATAACAAAGTATAGTGAAAAGCAGCACATCAGTATATCCTACTGATTACAAACCATGAGGCCTGTGCTTTAACAGTCAACATACTTACCCAATGGTTTGTTTCTATCACTAATGCACACATTATTACATTCAGGAGTTCGCACTGGTCTTCGATTGCTGTTTACCCTCATTCAGCATAGTTGGACAGAGCCCTCCCTTGCGTCTGCCATTTGCACAGATGTTCTGCATACAGCATTTGATGTGGTAAACAACTTACCACCCTTGTCATTAGCTGATGACTCCAAAATTCCTGACATGGGTCTTGATTGCCTGCAACAGGTAGTATCTTTCCTATGGCATTAAAATAAAAAGTGTCTTTACGATTGTGTTAGTTTAGTGTCAAAACTTGTCCTATAGTTTCTCTGTTTCACATGGATTGGTTGCTCATCCCATATATTCATACTGCACCCAACTATGACAAAGATCATTACCGCCACCTTACAGGAAATGAATCAACTTTTTTGCATATAAGGTTTGTGACTTCCTCAAGAACATTATCTCGACTGATTCCGGTGCCAACGCTAAAGCCCGACAACTTTCCTGTGAGCTTTTACTGTTAGTAGCATTCCAAAGAGGATCTCTTCGACATCTTTTAGATTGGGTTGGAATGGCACTGGCTGTTTTGCCCACTGATAGCACAGGTCAAGGTTGGTTTTAAACAAAATATTGATCCATCTTTATCACTGTACTTCGTAATGACACACATGTTCAAGTGTACAATTGTCCAGTCTGTTAATCTGAAGAAAATGATTGGCTTTGTTTTGATAAAATTTATAGGTCAGCAATGAAAGTGCAACACATCATGTTGCACTATTTCTTTTATACAATATAACATACTGCAGTGCATTCTCTTTATTCTATTGTGCAGGTGTAGATAACTTCAAGCACGGGCGATATGTATCTAAAAACACTCTTCAAAATGTGCTGTCGACTATCTCTAAAGCAGGGGTATAAGTGGATTTCTTTATTTATCTTTTTCCATATGCTAATGTGCTTTCTCTTTTAGAGCATCAATGCCTATGCACAAATTTCCATACCTGGCACACATAATGATGAAAATCAGGTTTTCATAAAAGAGTCAGCACTTACATTGTTCGAACAGCTAGTTCAAATGGCACATGACTATGCAAGAAACTGCAGTGATGACCAAATAGAATGGTGAAGGCTATTTTCATGCTCATATAACATTTTGTTGCATTACAAATGTATTGCAAGTTATTTGACCATATGTAACACATTAATATTACTTTTGTGTCCATGTGCACCTAAGCAAAAATTTGCAAGTGTGGTGATGTCCCACCAATAAAAGTGTTAAATTGGCCTAATTCATACCTTACCATATCCCTACCCTTGTTTTTACCTTGTACAGTGTTCAAAACAAATCGTGTGAGGCATACGGCTGGGGAAGCAACAGCAGTCACCAGTTGGCCGAGAATGGTTCTGACAAAGTATTAACACCTAAGAAAATCCCCAGTTTCTGCAACTCCCAGCTGGTAAGGAAATCGTTCATCCAGCTGGAAGTTATATGTGCATGTTGTCTATCAAAAATAGCCTCAATTTGGTCAAAATGTCCTTGCACCTGATTTTAAAAATTGTTACCGGACAAACTGATCATGTATACACTTTGCACTGTATACTAACAGGTTGAAGCTGGACAATATTGCTCGTTTGTGGTGAATGCGGATGGATCGGTGCGATCATGTGGAAAAGGAAGTTACGGAAGACTTGGGCTGGGGGACTCCAACAATCAATCATCTTTGAAACAAATCAACTTCCAATCTGATCAACTGATAAGAAAGGTGTCTTCCTCGAAAGGTGTGTTTGCAAGTTTTCCGTTTTTTTGTGCAAAATTTTATTATTGCACGGTAGGTTTGAGGCAGTGTGTTGGTTTCAAGTTTAAGTGTTGCAAATAATTTACATATATATTGTTTCCTGTGTGTGGTCCACTTTATAATTGGCTGGAATCTATTTAAAAATGCGAAGCCGATGTGTTGTTTAAATATATATACAGTTAGAGTCCTTGCTGTAAGGCAAATGGCACATAAAGGGTTTATAGAAACGCTGCAAAAAAGGGTGTCATCAAGTCTTTCTTGTCTGTAAACGTGTTGTCAAGTCTTCTTGGCTAACAGAAGAGTCTAAAAGTAGAAACTTTCATTTGACCAATCTATTGTTAATGTTTAGTCCTCAACTAATAGATCATCCGGTTTATTCAAATTCCAGACTTCTCAACTTCCTAGTGCTATTCTTGCTGCCAGGAACTGTTATTCTGGCATAAGGTTGCGAGATTTTTATTTCAACCGAAATTTCGTTTACTTTTATTTGAAATTTAACAAACGTTAATAGAAAATACATTGTTTAGGTTCAGACGGTCACACCCTTGCCCTGGCAGCAGACGGGAGCGTGTTCAGTTGGGGAGATGGCGACTATGGAAAGTTGGGTCATGGGTGCAGTCTTACCCAGAAGATGCCCAAGCTCATTGAAGGACCTCTAGCTCGCAGGGTAATCCCCGTTTTCGTTATTGTCACTTTCTCCTTCACGCTTAGTTTTCCTAAATTCCACCAAAGGAAACTCCCAGTTCTCGTTTAGGGCAGTATTCCGCAACCATGGGTGATGCTAATTGTAACCAGTAATTTGTTTATCCTAGTTAAGTTTTTAACTCTTCAGCAGTTGTACAACCCGCTGTTCCAAACTTTGCTGCTTCACATTTGCATTGTTTCCTTACGCAATAATAGAAATTTGCAATTCCGAAAGCCTAGTCCGTCGCCAGGTTGACGTGTTTTTGGTTAAAGTGTGCCGCCAAATTTTAAAAGTTTGCATATGTGAGGTGCTTCAGTTTAATAGTTGATGTTTAAACATGTGCAGCTCCAGTATACAAAAAATGTGCATAAGTTTTTGTCAAACAAGTTTCTCTCAAAATTTTCGGCCACAACAGTTTAATTTCCAATCTTAGTGAGCGTTTTCTGGCAACAATCGACACAAAATACGTGCAGAGCTCGACGAAGCTTTTGCAGCACAATGTTTATTTCAGTAGGATATGACGTGTTGAAACGACGATGAATAACACCGCCCGCGCTTTTTAACACTGGGCATCCCGCATATGTTAACAAATACACGGCCGTGTTAATCAACATACTATTTCCCGTATACTGTGTCGTATACGCACAAGGAAGTTTGCCAACCAAGGCCTACCTAAAAAAAAACATTTGGTAGACTTTTCTGTGGTCAGCGCTATGCTCCATTGTTATTAAAAATGTTTTTTGGGAAACGTTTTCTAACGTTGTTTTTTTGAATTTTTTATGTCGAGATGCTAAACAATAAAATAATAATGAAAAATTTAATTTTTTTTGGTCAATTGTGTTTATTCTTTCCAGTTAATCAATCTGGTTTAAATATTACGAAAACAACATTTCAGTGGTGTTCACTGTTTTGTCCTGTAAGGTCCCATCAGTGCAGCTGGTGACTGTATATATCACAACAGTGGTCACCAGCTCAATGATCATTTATGGCTATTTTGCTTCTGTAAATTTTTTCATATCACCATCTTTTACCAACAGGTTGTGACGTGCGTGTCTACCGGCTACAGACACTCGGCTTGCGTTACCCAGGATGGCCAACTCTTTACCTGGGGCGAAGGGGATTACGGTCGCCTGGGATTAGGCGACAACACGAGTCGAAACCAACCCATGCTCGTGAAGGAAGTGACCAACGCCAGATTGGTGAGAAGCAATCTGGTTTGAGGCGGTTTAAACCTGTTTGTTTTGTTGTCCGGGTGGGATATGTTATGCGTTCGTTTGACTCGTACAATGTTTGCCGGACACAGGTCGCATGCGGAAGTTCCCACACTCTCGTACTTTCGCAAGACTGCGCCACCGTGTGGAGCTTCGGCGCTGGAGACAACGGGAAACTGGGGCACGGCGACACCAGTAGAGTCTACAGGTAATTTTTTGTTTAATTTTACCCGAAGACAAATTCGAGTGTGGCGTGAAGTTAAACAGATTGGTTTAATTTCCAGACGCCAAAATGTTTATATTTTTTATGCAATCCAATTTATTTTTGCGAAATATTGGTTAAAAATTAATGTATAGCAGTTTTTGAAAACTCTGCACTTGGCCATAATTAAAAGTCGACCATATTCTTGACATTAATTGTAAAAACCACTTTTCTTGACAGGAAAAATATATAAAACTTGTTTCCCACAAACTACAAAATCTGCCAATATTTATCGTAACTCTTTATTGTCACGTATGTTGCTACAGACCGAAGGTGATAGAAGATCTCAACGGGACCTTAATTCGCAAATTGTGCGCAGGAAGCCAGTATTCGATGGCTCTCAGTAACTCAGGGCAGGTTGGTACAAGAACTTTATTTGTAGACATTGGTAGTAAGCACTGACCACAAATTATTAGGCAAATTAATCAAAAAACTGGGCACCATATGAGCCCAACAATACTTGATTGGGTTTCACACTATATGCGCTCAGACTTCCATATCAAGGGAAGTGCGAGCCAACTTTCCTGTCTATGGCCGACCGTCTGGCGACGTTGCCCATTTAGGGAGAATTCTACGAAATTTACAGCGATTCTTTGTTTACGTTTGACTAAAAAATTGCACAAAAACCAACTTAACCATTTGTTTCACAAACTGTTTTTGTGAAGTTTTTCATCCTTGTAAGGTCGTTTAGTTCGACCAAAGAGCCGACAGCATAACATTGCAAAGATTTGAAACGCGTCGCAGTGATCTTTAATTTCCCGTTGGTGATAACATCGCAGCCCCGGGTTGTGGTAATTATTAACCAACACCACACCTATCTTCACAATTACGAAAAAACACGCTGCAAATTGGAACTGGAGTTCAGTTCAACAGTACTCCAAATTTTACGTCCCATATAACAACATGTCATTGGTTTGCAGGTTTACACATGGGGCTGTGGCGCGTGTTTAGGTTGTGGACCAACAGATGCCACTTACATGAAACCTAAGGTTGTGGAGGAACTCCGTAATACAAGGATCGTTGACATCGCTTCTGGAGACGGCCACTGCCTCGCTCTCACGCACAGTATGTTTATTTCAGTTCCCGCTGTCTTTGTATGCAAATACTTTTCACAAAACATTGGTAGTTCAATGAATTAAACGTATATTTGTATTTACCGTCGTTTCGCCTGCGGTTGAACTAGCCTTCATTAATGTATGGTGCAGCATACAACCAAGTGTCATGAACCGCAAAAACATTAGTACGCTACGGGTTTGAATATTTACCTTTAGAGGTGCAGTTATCATGGGTAATAAGCATTGGGCTTATCTATATGAGTCGCGTTAGTCAAACCCAATAAATATGCTTTACGGCCAAAACTTGTTAGTTTTACCATGTGCTGTAAATCAATTGTATTTTGGCACGAAACTTGTTTTTACGACAACGACAAGATCATAAATAACAAAAGCTGTTTTTCCATTTGTAAATGCAGTGATTTTACACAGAAGGAAATAAGGTGTTTTTCAATGCCAAATTTACATTGCTTCTACAGCAAATGAAGTCTACTCGTGGGGCAACAATGCGATGGGTCAATGCGGCTTGGGGCACACCACCAGCCCCATATCCACACCAACCCGAATCACAGCCCTCTCAAACCGCAACATCCATCAAATATCGGCCGGAACGTCTCACAGCCTGGCATGGACTGCGTTACCTCTTGACCGGTATGAGCCCACCTTTTCCAAGTCGCTGGTATTTAGGAAAATTCACTGCAGGGAAAGGCTGACGTTCGCTCTGCAACTTATGTTGTAATGTGCCTGTAAAGCAATATGTAACCGGGACGGCACAGGTAGCCTTGCTGTCATAACTAAAGCTCGTGGCTATTTGCGATTCAATTGCATGCGAACAAGACAACAGTGAAAATTGTATACAAACAAGTTGACAATGGGTTTTGACATGTCAATATCTGTGTTGTATTTTTCGGCCGCAGCGACCTTATTTATAAACAAGGACCGTTCGTGTTTCACAACACGGCGGATGTAGTTTGTTTACGTCATTCCACCACTGCTTATGCTTTACTTCCGTTTACTGAGCGTGCTGCACGACCTGGAAGCTAACGGAATGAACCAGATAATCCCCGGATATTTGTGAAATATATTTCTGTTCAGCTTTCGACTATCCTTAACCAAATCGTGTGCTAATGCCTCGCTCCAAACAATCATAATTCCACAGTTACTGCTGTGGTCAGGATTTATAAAATTGTACTAACAGTGAATGTTTCTGTTGCAGACATGTAGTTTCGTGGCAAAGGCCATACTGCATTGATCTTTGTGAATCAACTTTCTCCCGACTTAACCGATTTCTTGAAAAGTTTTGCGTTTCTTTCACTGGAAAACCTCCGGCACCTTTCTCCACTAACAGGTAACTGATATGTTGGTTTCGGCTAAACTCTGATTTTGTTACAAATGACACAAATATGAGAATTTCTGCGTATTATACACCGTCTATAAGAGTCTTGTGCACTAGGCTTTGTGGAAAAAATTGTAACAAAATTTGGTAAAAGCAAATTTCCCAGCACAAGGGGCGTAAATTAGGTTCCATAGTAATAAGACCTATAAGATTACGAAGAAAATGTGATATCTTCAAACTCAATTACGTCAAAACAACGCTTCAAGAATTGAAACTGTCCACCCGAGTTGTACATTTTCACCTTTTAACTCATACTTTGTAGCGAACATCACAATTTCGTGCTTTTGTGCTTACGACTGCTCATTGCGCACCTGAAACTGGCCGTGACGGCGACCCTCTCGAGTCACGTGCTCGGTAAGGAGGCGGTCGTCCTACGCGTTCTCCTCTTCAGGGTGATCGACCAAGACGCCCCGGAGTTTGTCAAGGACGTAAGTTAACTTTCCCACCATTTGTTGTTGTCTGCAACTTATTTTTAGCGGAAAATGTTCGAACATGGCGTAAATGAATTGTTACTGACGCTGTCAGGCATGTTTTATTGCTGAATATTTAAATATCATGGTTTTGGTTTCTTTTCGAGCCCAAACTATTTATTTTTGCATGATATTTTGAAGGCTGTGCGTGAATGTGTGAACGTCGGTGCTTCACTGCTTCTTCCTTCAATAAACGAGAGAGTCGCTCTACTCATGTCATTTCTACCTCGAGGTCGCCTAGAGCCGCAGTCTCTTACTATTGGCCAGGTAAGATGTGCGAAGTTACGATACTTTAGAAAGTGGGAAGGTAGTTTACACTAGAGATGCTCATCTCACCACTTGTATATAACAATAATAACTTGGTGTTATATTCACACCAAACGTGGGTACCGACACAATTCATTTACCTTGTATTGTGGTTTGTTAGTGTTAATCAGACCGTATTATTGTTGCCTATAGTACCTTAGCGATGATCCTTGGAGTTCTTATGCCGAATACACACACATTTTGGTTTAACCAAAACACAAACTGTCTGCACATAAAAATTATTTTACTCATACACTGCAGTTTACATCTATAAGGCAAACATCCGGTGTGTCAGATGTTACTGCGGTGACGTAAGTTTCATATTACAGAGAATGCAATTGGATGTAGTGTTATCGAGCCTTCTGGCTCATTCTCACGTATCGTCGATTCTCCAATTTTCTCCATCACTCGATTCTTCCACTGGACCCGACGATACGAAATTGGCCAGCGACCTATTGTTGGCACTCCTCGAAAACGTTCATGTCCATACAGTAAGTAGCTTACTTCAAGGTCATTCATTGCCAAGGGGTTCTGTTTCGGAAGAAGTTATTTGTCCTTTAGATACAGAAACTGGTGGAGATAGCAAAAAGTTTGAAAGGCGAAGACACCAAGCAGGAACCGGATCAAACCAGTTTGGACGAGAAACACGTGAAGCAGATACACGACTTGCTGTCAAGCATGTTCCTCCATCTCTTCTCACACTGCTTTCAGTCGACGCGCGTATGTTATAAATTGTGTTGAATGCAACACTGTGAGTTGGTCATAGTACCCGCGAAAGGTTATGCAAATTAGTTTTAAGTTGTTAAATTTAGTTTTTATGCGAGCCCGCATTTTTCTCCTAGCAAATATATTAGAATATTAGATGATTTAAGCGGCAAAACTTTGTTAATTCTGCTGTGGTTCTGCTTACAAGTCTAAATGGATGTATTCGTTGCGAATTTATTTGGGTGAAAATATTTAGATGATATTAAGCGAAACAAAACTATTTGCTCTTCAGATATTGCCACACGCTGACACGCTTTTGCAAAAAGCTGTGAAGCAATTGTTGACACAAGCTAGCACAGAACTTCTTGCATCCACCCAACTTATTACACAATGCGACGACCAAACTGAAAATTCTTTCATACGTAAGTCGCCCTTTAACAAATACATCATTTAAAATACTAATAGTTACAACTGGATAACTGACGATCGTTTTACCACATGAGTTTAACTGGATTTTGTTCGTTGTAATGAAGCTATTGCTATCACAACATTATAATATGAAACTCTAGCATGTTTAAATTTGGAAATTTCAGAAGTTCTGGTATTTTCTTCATGCGGTCGCCTTCTCTCTTTCTGCCTCTCATCTCTCCTCCTCTGTCGACTGGAAGATGTCAAACCCTTCCAGCAGATGATTATCGACCTTCTACCTCATATGGACGCTTTTAATAGGTGGGTGCTGTCGAAGTTATATTCAAGGTCACATTAATTCTGTGCTACTAAGATTTTCTTATGCGGCGTACCGTCGGCACCTTTTTCACAATAGCGAATGCCTGTACTAACTTATGGAAGGAAAAGTCGATTGTAATGCAAACTAGGCCACTTTCTTCTAATATCGTTGCATAATCACACAATCCGGTGTGAGGTTACAAGAAATGTATTTGTATTTGTGGGATTTATACCAAACTGATAAAAATATCCCATGGCCGTGTGCCGGAAGCTGTACACGAGTCATATAGACTGAGTCATCGGTCAATATTCCAGTTAGGCCCAAACAAAACACATAATACTTTACGCATTGTGTCGTCACAGAGGCCGCTATGACGCACCGGAGACGTACGACGCGATGGAGCTTACGTGGCCGGTTAACGATAAAGACAACAAAACAGGTCAGTGTTTTGACTTTGTCCATCATAAACATATACATTGTGTGGCAATGCATTGACATATTGCAGTCCCAGATAAATGGACGTGGATGGTTGACATTGAGCGCTCTTGTGCGCTACTTAGTGGCCGAATTCTCAACGCGATTGCGATCGGGAATGTTAACTCGGTCGACGATGAAAGAAACAACTCCGCTTTGTTGAATCTTTCTGTGTTGCGCAACGGGCTGCAAGTCGAATGTTCTAAGACAGGTAGGCTCAGGTGGTTTGCTGTACTCTATAACCCGTGTTTACTACGTCCTACTAGGTTTATTTGACGACGTTGCAACTTGATAATACTTTTTTATACCAGAAGTTATTTTAAACTTCCGCGTTTTACAGTGGAACGCACGGAGGCCGCATTTCGCTTTTTGGAAAAAAGAGATAATCTCGATGAAATAAAAGACCTTTTCCAAGAGGATCAAAGACTTCTAGTTCATGTAAGATTTACAAAACCCATTTCGTTTTTGGAGCTGTTTTTTGGTAATTGACTTTTTATGGGCATGCAAACATTTTCACAATATTTTCAGTTGGCAACTGGCGGAGATTTTAAGAACGCCCAACACTTGTGGCACAATACCTTGGACTACGCCAGGAACCGAGGTAGGCAACATTGTTATGAAGTAAAAAACATTTTTCCGATATTCTTTTCTCAAGTTTGCGATAACCGTACGCCACTCCATGTACCTTTGACTGGTGCCTTAACTGTAACTTTATCCACATTGTATTCGAAAGAATTCCATTTTTTTTCTCTCCCGAGTATTTTCGTCATTGCTCTAAACAGAATCCAGTTTATCGAAGTGATTTGGCTCTGAAACTAATCGGTCGCGTTTTTGAACGTCATCTCAATCTAAGCACACTTTAAAATCAAATCTAATTCATGGCATTACTTCCAAACTGTTTTTTTTTTCACTAAAAAATTTCTGTCAAACGACCGAAATGTCAGCGAAAATTTAGGACATTTTCAATTTATTTTGGTCATTTACGACATAATGTTTTTGACCGTCGTCCGCTCAAAAACGATTCGCCGAGAATTATGAAAACGACGTCCGGGGCAACACAAAGGGCATTTTCGCCTAGCGATGAGACGCTCGAATAATCTACCAGTCAATTTTCTTTGGGACATTGCGTCCGAAACGGCTTTTTTTGTGACATTTAAAAAAATTGGGTCAATGACAGACAAATGACACAAAAAAACCAACTTCCAAACGACCCCCGGACAACACAAGCAAATATTCGTTGTTACCACACTACTTATATGTTAACAGAGTGGAGTGGACTTGACAGTGGGGTTGATGACCAACTACTGGAAGCTGCTTCTCGGTGCTTTCTCGCTGCCCTCATTAAACATACCAATGCCGATCCGCACAGTTTGCTCCTTCAGCCACTGTATAGATGCGTCTTCAAGGTACTACACGTTCAGTGCCCTAGTTGTAAACGTAGTGCTTAAGTATGTCTAAATTGTGTAAAAGTAAATGCCAGCTATTTCAACGAAGGTGGGTTTCAAACCACGTCTGAATGCGATGTTATGTAACCCGTAGTTTTGTTAGGTGCGAGTTTATTTGCTGTCGCTTCGATCACGACAGTCGAACCCTTCTCTTGACCACGAGACGGTTCAGAGCAACGTGCAACCCACATCCTCTGACGCTGACGAATCTCAACAGAACACGGAAAAAAGTGAGGATGTAACTGCTGTCGCTAAACCAAATGGTTACAAACTACTTTTCTCTTAAACCCCACAATATTATTTAGAAGAAATTTGTTTCGTTGTTGTTCTGTAGAGTAGATTAACAAACATCACTAGAGGACAATTCTTTTTGAGGAGTTTGTCACATAAACACTTACATAAGTTGCCTTTTCAACAAGTTTGACATTAGATCGCAAGCATACGACCCTATGGCATTATCGGCGACACAAACAGTTTTGCGCGGCATTTTTTCGTTATATATTTCCTTTTCGCACCTCTGGGCAACGCACCACACTCTCTCCTGCCTGTTTCAGAATACAAGTTCTTTAACGGTTTATCATCAAACTCATCCACCGAGAAGAAGCAAACCGACATCAAAGAAGGTTGATATATTGTTGGACTGGTGGTGTAGATGCATGACTTTTTTCTGACTCTTTCACTTGCTGTAGTCACAGTAGAAATACCTAAAAATACAAATCTTTTGTTGCAGAAGTAGAGCGCGGTAAGGACTGGTATTCCAAGTCGTGTTGGGGGGTAATCGAGCGATCCTTATTCCTTCTGGTCGCATCCGATCCCGCGAACGCTTCCAGTTTCGTGCATGACGATTGTCGGCCGTCTGAGGGCATCACTATTGGTAGGCTGAATTTGTGTACTGTAACCTCCGCTTGTTGTTATTGCCTTTCGGCAACCCATCATCACAGTGACGAAATCATAAAATGGAATTATCTAATATAGTGTAATTATAGGCTCTTTTTGTTGTTGTTTAAATGCAATTATCGACTGCTAGTAGGACAGGTAAAAAGCATAACTTGTTCAGATGAGGTGCCCAGCACCCACAGCGACTCGAGCGACCCCTACCGGCGGCTTACCAACGTTTTGTCAGATGAGCGCTTGATGTCAAGCTCGTCATGGTCTTCAATCGGCGAAGGTGAAATTTTATTTTTTCAATCTTTAGGCAATCTATTTTAATGTAAATAAAATTTGTTGCTTTAAAATTTAAGGCCGTGAGGTGGCAGTCATGAGCAGATCACAGCACAGTGCCATGGAACGAAGCATTGAACTCAACGAAAGTCAGCCCTATGGAAAGTAAGTAACATCCCTCAGACGTACTATTTGGTTAGTTTCAGCTAATTTCCCAACTACAGCATCAAGCAATCATACGCTCCTAGACATACTGATATTAACAATTTATGAACATCTAGGACGTGCCTAGCCTGTCTCGAATTCTGTTGCCCTGATGCAAACGATGACGTGACTGTGACGCGAAGTGACATCACTGCGTCCACAGACAAGAACGATCAGTGGTCGTGGCGTGGCCTAACCGTGGCAATGGACTTACAACAACAACGAGCAAAGGTAGGGTTTGCCCTGCAACTTATTACCACAACCTGTTAACAATATTTTTCAATGTTCAGCTGCGTATAACGGCATTGAGGGAGATTTGTCGACTTCTGCGATCCCAGAAGGATTCCGACAGCAAGTTTCCGCGTCTTCTTCCATCCGTGTATTTTCAGCTTGTGGTCGGTTGCTTCGGATTGGTCACCGTGCGACCTTTGACCCGCGAGCTTATGACAACTGGGTTAGTTGTTGTTTTTTAACAATTTTCTTGACTTTAACCCTGACATCCTAAGCTCTCTGATAACAAACAGACTTGTAACTTTAGCAAATGATGTGACGATAGTGAGTCTAAAACGTAACACGCGATTTTTTGTTTCGAGATGTTTCGCGCGTTACCAATGTCTGTAGGTGGTTTATTTCGCTTTTTGACGTTTATTGCAAAATTATTCAATGTTTTCTTTTAACAGATCGCTTCCCAGTTCAGACCACGGAGTGACATCAGCATGTAACGTTGATCAGGTGGAGATTCGAAAATTGATGAACGGACTTCGCGATATTCTGTACGACAACATCACACACAGCAGCCTGTCTGTACGGTCAGGTAAGAATAGGAAACACATTCTCTATGTAAAATGCCTCTATTGGAAAATTTCAATGCAGGTTGCTCATACAGTGTACATTTTTAGTAACTTTTCCAGTAATTTTGTAGTAAATTCAGGTAAATAAAGTCTTCATTTGCGTTTTGCAGACTGGAAAGTACTCAGGCTCATCGTGACGTCACTATTCGCTCTAGCGACTCTACCGTACCACGCCGACGACATGATGCGCTTTCGCGACGAAGCACTTCGGTCGTTGGTGGGTCTATGCGACGCCGGGAAAACGATGAGTATTGACCGAGGATCCATATCTCGCCTGTTTGGTTCAAGCGCAAGTGCTGGAAAAATGGTGGCTGTCACCAAACTGGTGGCAAGCAATTTGTTTCGATCTGTGGCAGCTTCAGTAAGGTGGGGATTTTGGGTGGTGTGTTGATGTTGACCATTCGCTTGGATGGTTGACTGTAAAGTGGTTTTGTGGTGAATGGTTATGTGGTCATTTAAATAGATGGTTATTTATATAAGTGGTTATTTAAATAGATGGTTAATTGTATAGCTGGTGATATAGATACATGGTTATTTGCATGGTCATATGGTAACACACTGGTCCAAGTTACAAATCTTTATTGTACTGGGTTTCACTACTGATTCCATTGTTGCATTTTGTGTGATTTCCAGTGGAATTAAACCTACTTCTTTTATTATAGTTTGCACATTGAGCGGGTGGACGATTCCATAGTGACGTGCATCGTAGGCGTTCTTCTCACACTGATTCAGAACATATTTAAGTCGCTAGGTGGCGACCTGGCGCATGTCAATCCGACACAGTTAAACTTCGATCCTTGGAAGCACGTGGATTCCGCGCAGAGGTATAATTCTCTAAGACAAGATCGTGGGTGTGAATTAACACAAAATAGAAACATGTTGTTCATGAGATACTTGCGTTGCGTAGTACACAGTAAAATGATGTGACAGTAATACTTTTTTGGCTGCGCCAACAAAATGTGCCTCACTCAGCAGTTTGGATTACGGCAGGAAGCGATCGCGGGAAACTTCTCTGGGTGACAACCTCGTATTTGTCCGCCTACTGATCTCTAGCGACACCATGTGTAAGAAACTGGCCACCTGGGATTGGGTGAAAACACTTCTTGGTGTTGCTTGTCAGCTTAAGGCCCCTGGTAAGTAGAGAAGTAGGGTAAATGAACACACGTCTGTTATCGAATTCGGAGTGTTAAAAGTATACAAAAAATCGTTTTGGGGGTGGTTTTTATCATCAGTGGATGACTTACACATAAACCGATTGGTAGGTGGCTCATAGGTCAAAAAATTATTTAAAATTTGACAGAAGGGCCAAAATTGTACAGGTGGACCAAAATTTGACAAGCGGGCCAAAATTTGACAGGCGGCCAATATTGGACAGATGGGCCAAAATTTGACGGGCGGGCCAAAATTGGTCAAACGGACAGGGACCTAAAATTATATTTAAACTACAATACGAACAGTTTTCACGAAGGGCACTAATTTGTACCAAAGTTTGTCCGGAGTATTAAACTATATAATTTGTGTGTGTACCATCTCACGAGGTAGTTTTACTGTTTTAAAAAAAAATACAAACTAGCATTTATACATAATTTATAAACGATTTTAAATTATAAACAAATGCATCTTTTTTTTAAAGGTGTGACGGTAATTCGAAGTGTGCGAACACGATTACTGAGCCTTCACTTGCTTGCCTCCATTCTACCAAGTTTCAGTGAGGAGAACGAAGACAGGTAACATTTTAAACGGCATTATGTAAACATCAATGCGGGCTTCTCGACAATTTGCATTCTACGTATACAAAATCAGTCATGCAATAATTTTTTATGCAAGGAAAGCAAATAAAACCTAATGTAAAGTTAACACATTTCTTTGTGGTATTTAGCAAATAAAGGATTATTGAGCTTTTAAGACTGTAACCAATAGCTGCACTGATGAAGCCTTGCAGGTCACACAACACACTATTCACTACTGTACAAATTTAATGATAATTATGCCTCTTTCGCTTCTAAAGTAAGGGTTGTGATGCAGGTCCCGCACGTCGAAGATTGTGTCTTGCTTGATGGATATATCAGCACACGCGCAATGGATGTCTTTGCCTGGTCGTGAAGGGCAGAAGTGTCTCCATGAAATACTGGCGGCCAGAATGCTTACAGAGGACAAAGAAGTAATGATTGCATTCTTTTCAATGCTTTCGCCAAACGCCTTGTGTGTAAAATCGACTGCTCAATGCAAAATGCCAGAAACTTCAGTATTTTCAATGCAATAAAGCATTGTCATTCCTTAGGCCGGGTCCACACTCACGCTTTGCGCCGGCGGATTTTTTGTTTGTTTAAATGTCCCGAGCGTACGCCCGCACGTCTGCGTACAATGAATCCGCCGGCGCAAAGCGGGAGTGTGGACCCAGCCTTACGAAGCCCCATTTTTGTCAGGGCGAATCGAGCACTATCGACGAAAGTGACGTCACAGATAGCGACGATGACGATCTATCGTTTGTCAACGACTTTTCGTTCGACCCACTGAAATGCTCGTGCTCGTCCATCATAGACAAGCACACTCTGATGCACTCTAGCGGCGGGCGAGGATACGGAATGACGCTGTTTGGTGTCGCCCACGGGTGTTACAGGTGGAAGGTAAAAAAGTGCCCTGACTTTCTATACAACCACGTGACCATTCATAATGAGTTATTTTGTTGAAGTTTACGATCGTGAATGAGGTTCAAGGCAACGAGGGCACGTGCGTGGGGATTTCCCGTTTCCCGGTGACCGACATAAGTCACAGATCGACCCCCGACATGTGGTTGTACCGAGCATACAGGTAAGGATGTTCAGTGTATTGTGTGGTAAATACAAGCACCTGGTGAAAATTGAAACACATTCACGACCTCTGTTGGTGGGTATGTACACTGGGAGTCGAACGTGTAACTGTCAAACCCAGTGAGCTTGTTACCACTCCTTTAAAACCACAAAGCCGTCGTTGCACCCTCTATTGATATTATTAGTAGTATTTATATACAACATATTCCTTAGGGGTGCGAGAAACCCCATGCTTTGTGACGCAGTACTTGTAATTAAATAAGAGTGTCGTCAAATTGAAGTATTTGCTATGTTTCCAAAAATAAAATTCAACCGACAATTAAACCATCTACCCTTCTATGCAGCGGTAACTTGTACCATAGTGGAGAACTCACTCACCAATTTCCGAGCTTCACCAAAGGCGACGTGATCACGTGCATTCTCGATGCGGATGAGCGCACACTGAGTTTCGGATTGAACGGCGCCGAACCGGAAGTTGCGTTCCGTGACGTAGACCCCAGCAGTGATCTCTACCCGTGCGTGATGTTCTATAGCAGCAGTCCTAATGAACAAGTGAAGATTTCCGACTTCCAGGTGCGTGGAATGTGTTTAAAATCTCACGGGGAATTTGCCACTAACGAGTGGTCAAATACTTGTGAAAATGTTAATCTGGCAACTCGCTTTCTGGCAGCTCGTAGTAAATTTCAATGAGACTTGAAGTTTTCCAAAACTTTTTCCTTTCTTTGTCTTCAATTTTAGTTTCTTCAAATTTCAAACTACAGTTTGAAATGTTAAAAACAAATTCTTTCAATCCTCTAGTGATCGAAGCGTTACAACAGCACTCTTGTATGTAACCAATATTTTTTGATAAAAAACATCATTTCGATGCACAGAGTCTGGGCAGCGGACAAAACCTTTCCACCGGAGACCCGGTTTGTTCTCCTGTTCACACCGCTATCGCCCAGGCCTCCTTGCAACTTCTACGCGAACTACACGTGTGCGCCGACTCCCGGTGGCATGACGTCATCACCGACGTCATGGTGGAGCGTTTGGGCGACCTCCCGCGGGTGGTGGCGTCTAACCACGAAGTGAAATCAGCGAACGGAAAGGAATCCAATCTTTTTACCGGTAAATTGATCTCATACAAATCATCTACTTTTCATATATTGTATGCTGAAAGGCAGGAGAAAGGCAGGAGTTTCTCTTGTAAAACTCCGCTTGCGCAATAGGCGTTAGAATGCCTTAATATAGTGTAGATGCAGAATGAGCGATGGCCAGCTCTACCTGTTGCGCAAGTACCGCTATACAGGAGAAACACGGCAAATGCCTGCTCTACCTGTTTTCCAGATTACCGCCCGTTGTTCACTTTAAATGAAAATACAGTGGAGTGAAATAGTCATGGTATGAAAGCTTCATAATGATATCAAATTGACTTGTCCCTTCTTTCTCATAGATTTGGACGAATCAAGCAAGCGGGATTTGCTCTGGCGAGTTTATCCTTCTCTTGTGATCATCTCTGGCGTGGATGAGGGATTGAGAGTAGGAGGAAGATGCAAGGTGGTCAGATCCTCGAGGACGGGGGTGTTGCTGGGGATGACCCACGACACCAAGCTACGCGTCCAGTGGGACGAAGCCAGTGACGTCAGTGGTGGTTTTCTTACTTTTAGTGTGTTTCGACGAACATGTGATGTATGTGTGCGTTGGTTGCAGACGCCCACTAGCGACTGTTTTTCATCATCCATCGAAGCGCTTGGTGTCGCTCCTTTCTACATGTCCGACTTTCCCCTGCTTAAACCCGAAGTCCTCGATGCTCTGTGTCGCTTATCTGGGATCCTGGAACCTCAGAAGACGACTCAAGATCATCATCTTCCGGTAAACTGACTAGAGTTTTTAAAACACATATAAAGTTAGGCCTTTAATAAACAATGTATCACATATACCTGGTTAAAGATTTACAAACCTGTGAGTTATGTTCGTTGCAGGTCCGTTGTTTTTTGACTCGTGAGGAGCCAAAAACGAATATATTTTTGCTACATAAGAGCGTAAACATATTTAAGGCACAATGGTTACGTGTACGTGGCAATGAATTTCCTCAAAAAAAACACACGTATAAGATATTACGCAAACGCTCGTTTTTGAACAAAAATCTCACACGTTGCTACGCAACAAAAACGTTACAGAGAGAAGGAATCGAGAAGGAATTGGACAATGACATTGCACAGGAGATGAGCGATGAGTACGGGATGACCGACAAGGACGACACAGGCGAAAATTCGAACCAATCGTGCAACAATGATGGCGAATCGAGCGGGAAAACAAAGGAATCAGAATCACGTGACGAGTGGTGGACGATTTGTGCGGAAGCCGTCCGCACCGCGGCCCTGTCAGCATTGGAGAACATTTTTACCAGCAGCAGGTTTTTATGTGTTTAATCTTTTACTATTTGGGAACTTCAGAGATATTCTGCTATTCTTAATATATAGATGGAGCAAAAATTATCAAAGCGATTTGTTCCACTTAAACATTTAACGTCAAATACTTGTTTTAACCAAAGGCCGTCAAATTAGCAGTTTTTATTGAAATGCATTCCTAATCAAAATGTTCTTAACCTTAAAAACAGATACACCGAAATCCTTCTCGCCGCCAAGTCATCCGACATTGACTTGAAGTTGAGTGACAAAGTTGAGTCGATACCAGTTTGCCCGAAGTCCAACGAGAAAACCGTAGAAGCCGAAGACAATGCCCAGGTTTAAACAAACAGAAGTAAAACAATATATCCACAACAGTGGTGGTGGTTTAATATATGGAAATTACCACATTTTCGCATACGGAATTTATGGAAAGACATGTTTCTAAGGTTAAAATCTACTGGCTTTCTGGTAAGACAAATATATTTTGCTAAAAAAGCATCGTCAGTGTCTGCAAAAACAACGTAAAAAGAGTAAAAACACACATACAAAAAGCTCATCTCTGTCTCTAGGTTGCTCTGTGTGCAGCACAACCCTTCTCGTATACATAAAAATATTTTCGTACACATGAAAATACTACACGTGTAAAACATTTGTCGCACTGCAGGATTTGAAGAACGTGGTACGAAGAGTTATGTCGTGCGTCATCGGTCATGCCATCCAACCCGGTCACCATAGCAACGCTTTGGAGCTGCAACGTTCGTTCGCCGTTCTGGCCAAGGTTTGGATTGCCTATCCAAGTGCTTTGAAAGACGCGTATAAGTTACCAACGTTGGCACACAAACTCTTACCTTTTATGATTTTTTTTGTCAGCAGCGCAGAAGTTGTATTAAAACGCCTTCCGACCTGGTATTGTGTTCCAAATAGACATAAAAATGTGCCGTTTCGTTTAAAAGAAAAAACCTCCGAAATACTAATTAAAACCTATCATTGCCTTAAGTTGCAATGGTCGATTTTAACCGCAGTAATGGCATGTCTTGATGAACACTGCGTATCTTTTACTATCACCAGATGTCGGCCAACGCTATCGTCCGCCAGAAAGGCGATTTGGAATATAAAGCTGTTTACACAGAGGACGAGGTACCTGACAACCAGACACTAAGAGGTTGGATAATTCACTTGTTTCTAAACATAAAGAATAAAACAATTTTATTTGATTATTTTTTGAAAAACTAAAAAAAAATAGTTTATTAACTTAAATGATAGTTTAACTACCAAAAAATAGTTTATTTGATTTTTTGAAAAATATATTTACATGGACCTATCATCTTCCATTCAATGATGATTGTAATAAAAAGTCCTTTCAATAATGGTGGAAATTAAAGCGGTAACATTTCCAACACAAGCATAGCCATAATATTTTTATTTCTCCACAAACAACAACACATTATGGCTGTCGGATTTAATTGTCAATGTAGGTCGCATCATTAAAAAATCAGCACCTAAGCGATCAAATCTTTTTTGCGTAGGCACCCAGCAGTCTGTATCAGCGATTACGGAATCCACCAACTCCACTTTTGCCGACGAAATAAACGACCAAGCTTCCATTTTCGGGTATGGGTAAGTACAAAATGTATTGGTTACTTAAGTCAAAGGTTTATGTGGATAGCGGGCTTGCCACAGAATCATTGAACAACAACCATTCGGAATCAAGTTCATTGCGCGCACTGGACGCTAGATCAAAACATTTGCTTGAAGTTTTTTTCTATTCTAAAAGTTCGGCATTCGAACTGCACCCAAACAGACTTTCGTTTGGCGGTTTTTTCATCTTAGAAACAGCTTTCAAAAATTGTAAAGTGTGTTGGATTGATGAGTTATAGTGAACAACTCTGCCTAACCTTGCGACAAAACGAATCGCACCGCTGCTGGCAAGCTGATATAACAACCAAATAACAACGTTATTTGCTGCTGTTGCTGACTGCATGCTTTTACCATTGATTTGCCATCTTATGTTTAGCGGCATGGACTTCGAATTGCTGGGGATGCATCCATCAATCGGTCCTCTATCGAGAAGAGAATACAGGAGGCTGCCGCACGCTATTAGACATAACAGGCACGCCAGTTTTCTGTTTTGCTTTTGTTTACTTTTCTGTTTGCAGCTGTTTATGACGTTAACGTAGACGGAATGCGTCCCAAAAACTGAAAACCGTTTTGTTGTCTGATGGTTTTCAATCTTTCCATACAAGATATACTGTGCGCATGCGCAACTGTCGACACGCATGCCTTGTCACATGCACGAACGTGTCAAATTGGCAAAACAACATTCCAAAAGCCTTGTTGTGCGTTTTTGTAAACGTGTATTCATGTCATTGCGACACGTCATATCATTCTTTCACTTTTAGTAGAAACGTTAACACTTGCAATATACTATATAGCTAAACCGCTTTAGGCAAAGAGTTAAATTACTTAAAACGCAGCAGAGTGTTGGTGGTGTAAGTTTTTTGGGGGGCAGAAAGCAACAGTAACACAGCATCCGTTTTCAATCCGACAAATTTCCAAAAAAAGTAGTGATGGCGCTAAAAGCCCCCATACAGCGCTACCTCAATACCTCCAAAACTCCTTCATCACCCACCCAGGCCTCTTGTACACACCATAACCCGTATTTTCTGCTTTTAAACCCATCCTGTGTTTTAGGAACGAGGACCAGAGGAACGTGGGGAGCGACCCGTCGTACTTGAGGTCGGTACAGGGCTCTAGAACATCCGGTACTCGGCTCATTCGCCGACGGTAAAACTCGTTTTCATAACAACGCTGATTTGCTTGCCACAATTTGCACCAGGAGCACGCACTTATATGGTTTAAACACGTTGTAATTTGGTTTGAACACCGAAAACGCAATGATCTTATTATGCACATTTAGATTTTGTTGTACTTTGGAATTGCTAGCTAAGACTTTTTAACTATGCTGGTTGTCTCTTACTGGGAGGTACTAAAATAATGGCTGGGAATTGGCAATTGGCAATTAGACAAGGCCAACCATTGCTCTGTTGGCCGAAAAAAAGTGAAACCAACACTTTTTCTTGTTCAAAGCTAGCCACAAATTTATTTTCTATTTAAAATCTGCATACATCACATTTAATCAGTATATTAGCTTTGGCATTCAAAGTTATATTTTGCATGTAAGTGTAATTCTAGTTCGTGTGTTTTTTAATTTGGGTTCAGCTTTTAACCGTTAATTATTAAAAATCGGTTATTTCATAAACTGTAACGTGAACAACGGCCCGTTGGTCGACAAGTTCCCCACCCTGGTCTAATTGCCGGGCAAAAAAATGAATAGTATAATTTCGAATGCGAAGAAAAAGCTGAAAATTAGCCCCGCCAAAAAATCCGCAGCAATAATTTTCCCTATCTTAGTAAATGTAAATCCAGCCACACTGCCACGGCAATTTGGTGTTACAATACACTTTCCGTCCATGTAGATTGGCAGTTAGGATGGGACAATCGAACAGGATGCGCCCGGGCAGTCCACCTGCTGACGTCACAACACCCAGTGAGACCCCAGCTTCAAACGCAACAGTTTCGACGAGTACCAGTACAACGTCGACCGCAACCAACGCTACGACTGCAACTGTCACTCGTAAGCGTCTGATCACACGGCACCAATTGTTCACTGTCTTTCTATACTAAAACTTGCCACTTTTCATACATTGCTTGTCCGTTTTTTCTGGAATATTTATACAAAACATTGTAGTTTTAAACTTTAATACAAGGTGACAGCAGTGCCGAAGTATAAAAAACATACACATTTCTTGATTAAAACATTGTCATTCAGGCACGACAATACAGTTGCCTAAATACCATAAGCGATTGTATTAGTTGCAAGGTTTTTATGGACACTTTGTCGCAGAATCGGAGGCCATAATTTCGCCCAGCGTCATGCAGCAACTTCTAGAAATGGGATTCTGGACTCATCACATCACAAGAGCTTACAGGGAGTCGGGTAAATACGAGTAAAATAACTTTTTGTAAACGTGGTTCAGTAGGAACTGGTGCGCAGAGCTCTATATTCTAAGCAAGACATAGATAGAGGATGATCAACGCTTTCTTCATCAATAAGTCGCGCCCGCTCGCCACTACCTCGCGAAAACGACCCCATTATACTGTTAAACGCAATATCATGCCCCAAATCAGAAGCAAGGGTCCCGATGATATAAAAATATGTAAAAGTCCAACTTTTTTATTCCCGCGTAAAATTCAAAGGCAAGTTTTTCACCTTTTGCAGAACTGAGTAACCGAGCACGTGACCCAAGAATGAACACGACACGCGAGATAGAAATCTTAACGTCATGGATGATCGATCATCCGCTGACGGGCGACGAGGAAGACTGGGATTTGAATAATGAAGGTACCAGATCGAGATTTTAAATCATTTTTTTTTTAATTATTTTTAATGCGCATGTGTACTATCTGACTATAGCACTCCTTCCCAACCTTTTATTTGTCGACATCCCGTAAAATCTAATTCTCGCACCACCTTCTGTTACAAAACCAAACTTTCAAAATACACAATGACCATTAATACAAACGAAATAGCCCATGCCCTTGTTGAAAAATTCATGCTGCAGACGTTTCGTTTGTGATACTACAATCATTTTTGGTGTAAAATACGCATAACAATCGAAACGTCTGTATAGCATGAATTTTTATTGCATGAATTTTAACTATTGTATTGGTTATTTTGTTTGTAATAAAGATTTATAAAACCGTCAGTTATGTACACAATGACCAGATCTAACATCTCTGGTTAAGAACCCGCGTACTACAGTATATATACGCTGTACAACGACAATGCTCATGGGATTTACAACACCATGTTGTGTTTTTAGACAACGATGGTGACCAAACCCCACGGCCTGTTGAGATGACGTTAAATGATATCGTGAACGCAGCCACCGAAGAAAATATGCCTTCGGTAAGCGTAAAAACGCACTTAACTCCAGCGTGCGGAAATATAACACTGTCTTTATTTCAGGTTTCTGTTTCTTTGACTGAAGAAGAAGGAAGCGATATTGCCAGGAAAATAATCAACATCACCTCGATGGGCCGAAAAGCGAAAGGTTGTTCTCAACTTACTCTCATTTCCATACCTTAACCAATAATTTCTATTATTATAATGCTTGTTTTACAACTTTTTCTATCTAAAGATTTTACTTTTTGTAACAAATCAAATTGCGTTATACCGGTATAATACCTTGGCTGCTTTTTATTCTAAAAATTGATTTATTTTTTATTATCAGTTCCACGTGGTCCTGTCCGCCAACAATTTTACAACTGGGTTTGCTTTTGGTTAAAATCAAAACCAATGTCAAATGTTGGCAGCCCTCACCAACACAAGTCCAACTCCACGACTCGTAAAATCTCCCCTTATTTTAGAAACTGCCGTAAACAACTGTCTGTCGTCCGGTCAGTTCGGCGATCTTGTGAGTTTGTTCGGTATCAACGATCAGCATCCTCCACCTCTTAAATTCGACTCGCCCGACCCGCTTGGTACAAAGACTATCATGCGTGACGACGAGCACGTGATTCCAGTGAGGCGTGAAGCTGATGACGAGGCCTCCGACAACCAATCACTACTTGGCAAAACCATAAGGTTGGGATTTACCTTCAAGTTGAAATGGTTTCGAAGTTTTTAAGTGTAAATATGTATGTTTTTAATGGAGTTTGGTGCAAATATGAAAAATTTTCTTTGTTTTAAATTTTTTTTTAAGACTGCGTTTGCTTGGTACGGATTCTACGTCACTCTTTTGTTTCATAAACCAGCAGTAAATTGTGCCAGAAATGAACGCATCTTTTAAAGCACTACAGGTTGCTCTTATTGTTTTGCTACAAAACAACAGTAAAATGCTGTGCTGTACAGTGTTGTGTCCGCGTGTTATTTAAAGATATGCGTTTTAGTGCCTCTACCGACAAGGAGAGAATAGATCAAGCGAGACTCCTTTATGAAGAGTCGCGAGTCCTTGTCTCCAGATCGATCGTGGCTCGTCTCCTCCTCATCTTGACGGCGAGCAAAGACTCTCGTGACGTCATCGAATCTCTCCAGGCGCTTGGTCTCAACGACATCAAGTAAGTCCCTTGTTCATCTACGATATATAAAGGCAATGTGTAGCAATGGAAGCCGTTACCGTGTTGTTGCTGCTTAGCGTTTGCTTTTTATGCGATTCGTCCAACTTATTCCGGATATAGTTCTTCCTATATAAAGTTACACGTTTATTATCACAGTCAAGCAAAACTTTTTCATCAGTTTTTTTTCTATTAGTTTTAAATAATTTCAACATGATGTTCCTGGTTTTCATGTTTTCAATAGTTAATCAACCTTCCTTACTGTTGCTCACAATAATTTCCACAGGACTTTGCTGCAATTGATGAAGTTGGCAGTCACGGGAGTTCTCGCCAGCGTAAAACCCGATTCCTCTTCGGCAAACACAGGACACTTGAGCTCCAAAGAAAGGGTAGACGTTTGATAAATTCTCTACCTCCCAAAGACACAAATTTCTTTGAAGATTTTCCTCTTATAAACCTAAAATCCAACTTTGCAGGTTGAAGGCGACACGGTTGGGTGCGTTTACATCACGTGCGTGCAGAGCATCGTTGCTATGTTGGCTTCAAGCGATATTGGGACGTACAACCTTCTAGTTGATAGCTGTGTTAAGGTACACACCCAGATAAGTCCACGGCGCTTACCTTTGTGCCTCCCACAGGGTCGTTAAAAGTAAACAAATGCGCTAGTGACAGAACTGTTTGGCCACTGCTGTCATAGATTAGTTGCAATGTTTTTCAGCTTCTAAGCCACATTAAAAAGTTAATGCATAATTGCTAATTTCAACATTTGACATTCGGTATGGTGCTGGTACAACGACCCCATCTCGTGTGGGGCGTGAGTGTTCGACTTAAACGTTGGGTTAACATTATTATTATTGTCACCAGGACTTGCTTTCGGCTGCAACGGGGGCGACTTCTATCGAAGACAACAGTGTCGAATTCTTAGTGACGAAATCGTGCGCCCAATTACTCACTCAAACCAAACTAACCGTGGATGATGGGGGTGACTGGAACAGAGGTAACAATACTTATATGGTTAAACCGCAGATTGCTTGAGGTAAAAACTGCTACTTTGGGAATACTTCATTTCTATGAGCCGAAGTGTTGGAAAAAAATACTCAACGCTTTTGGTTCAACACCAAAACTAAGACTGTTTGGGGGTTTTTGCGAGTTGCACTAAAACATAAAAACTGAACCCACTGTTGAAAATTTATGTTTAGAATTGGAACATGTTGATAAAAGTGAACCGAATCCAGTGTCGGCGAATATTAAATGTATAAACTTATGGAATAAAGTTTCGCCACAATACTGGTTTTGATAACCAGCACGTCTCAAATATGTGCAGGTTTCGCAAAGTTGATAGACGCTCTATCGTCTTGCTGCCTCAGTAATCACGTGACTTCGCCCGTCCGCCGCTGGGCACTGCACCACCTAGTGTCCGCTTTGGCTTCCGGCAGCTTCCACAAACGCGAAACCGCGTCAAAGGATAAGGATCAGTGTCGGGGTATTCCCCAGTGTCCTTCTCGCCGCGTGAGGGCGCACGAGAGCTCAGTAAATGGTTGTTTGTGGAACAGAAGGAAGAAGTTGTTAGCAACTACGTGAGTAACAAGAATGATTTGTTTCCAAATCTCGTTTAATTGACTTTAGCTCGCTGGTTATGTATGTGTGTTGTGGTAAAGTCCAGGCTACTACATTCAAGATTGCAGTTTTCCTGTTTGATGAACGTGAATCAAAAATGATAATTTTCCGGCGAATTAGGTTCTTTAAAATATCACCATGAAATCGTTTACACCTTCGCCACAACATACATTAATATTCAGGGGTAACGACTTGGTAGTGAGACTTTGGAGTGTATCCGACCCTGTCGTCTCGTCGACTGGATGTCAACTGGAACGAGCTTTCAATTACCAGGAATTCCCCGAAGACGAAAACCTGACCATGCGTGACGGATGTTGGAATGCTAACGGAAAGTTTTTCGCCGCGGCGGTTGATCACGTGGTCGAAGTTATCTCCAGCACTGGTAAATTGAATACAATTATGTACAAAACGACATCGTTGGTTGATCACTTCAAATTACCAACCGGTTCAGTCAAGTTTTAAATTATGATGAAGTATTTGCATAGCTAACACTAAAGATTCATCCTGCACGAGAACCTCAGAAACTTATCTTCCTGTTTTAAACTACTGTTGTATGATCTTATTGTGCTAGTGATCTGGGGGTAAATAATGCTGACATCATACAATGACCTCGATATTTTATTGACATTCAGCACCTGTTAATGTCTTGTGGTCACAATATATATTGTGGAGACAAAATACATCATACCACAAAAAACAGATCTCCTAATCCAACTGAAATTTATGGTATAACACTCCCTGCCACGTTCACGCACCATTGCCACCAGGGTTATATTTAACATAGCATCGTTTCAGGAAGCAACTCGTACAACGACCAGCAGCCCCACCCAGTGACCGCCATAACGTGGCCACAGCAGCGTGGTGTGGTGGAGGGTATGGCGGGTACTGGGATTGACTCCCTACTCATCGGACGTAACAACGGTTCAGTGGCAATCCTGGATGTGTTCGACGCTACCACTTTCCATCGTTATGAGTTACACGGATGCTCGAGACCCAGTGGTGAGTAACTGTTGGAAAATGTGGTTGGTTGAGGTGGATTAAGAGGTTGTATGACAAAAGTTGGTGGGTCATCTAGGCGTGGGCCTTTTTGTATACAGATTTTCATTATATGTGTGAACAATCGCGAATGCTTATCTCCGAAAATGTGTAATTCGGATGCAGAAGTTCACCAATGGCAGCGCTAATTCATAAATCTCTCTAATCTTTGACTGTTCTTTTAACAATCGTTGGCGTATTTCCAGTGAGCGTCACCAGCCTGGCTTGGTATCACGAAGAACAACCGTTCGCCATCGGGTTCGACGACGGAAAGGTGTTGCTAGCCATGCGTGACAACGAGCGTCACGTGGCAACCATCGATGCGTGTCAATCGAAAGTCAACCACTTGCAATGGGATCCCACAGGTATGTATTGTCAATATATTCCCGTGTTTAGTATTTTCGTATTATTTTGTTCGTGGGCTTTGTGCGTTTATTTTCGATGTGCAATTTCTCGTGTGATTATAACATTTGCACCTACTGTAACCATTGACCGAAGCCATGTTTAACTTTGATTCGATAGGAAACATCTTGGCGGCGCAAGTTGCCGACGAGCCCAGTATCAAGTTGTGGCACTTGCACGGTGACAGTTGGCATGACGATTATTCACTCAACCATGACGCGGTCGTGTCGTCTGTCACGTGGTGCAGCGCGCTCGGGAAAACCCCTAACCCGCGCCTGATGCTTGCAATGTAAGTGGTTGTTCAAAACCGTCAGCTACCGTTTCTTAAAATAGTTGCACTAAATTACAGTAGCAAGTCAATGAGTAACAACAGTTGAGGTGATTGGTGTTCAAATTTTGTCCTAATTTGCGTCTCACTGACGATAATTCCACCTTATTTCAATTTGAACTTGAATGTTCTGCAATTGGAGGATGTTTTTATCGCAAATTTTATCGTAACTTTTTTGATCCCTCTACCTAAAATCTTGCCATTGGCAAAACAATAAGTGAAAACTATTTTGACAAAATACTGCAACCATCTTTAATCGCTACAGCGGGTGCGAGGACGGGTCGATCAACGTGTGGGCAACCCCGCAACCAACAGAGGAAGAAACCTGCACTGAGTTAAAAAGCACGACCTCCGATCCCTGCACCAACTATAAAGCTGAGAGCTCAAGATCGTCCCGGAGCACATCTGATGTTGCAGGTATGTACTTGTGCGACATTTAAAAGTGCACTTCGGACATTGTATGGGCTCTGAACCGATGAATGTGGTTTACCACGCATCACATTTTTCTCCTACAAATTACTGACTGTACGTGATTCCATGGCTTGTGGCATTCTGTTGGTCGTGTATTAAAAAAATGTCTGAAATGCATTTGGGAAGATTTTACCAGCAATCATTATAGAATCATCGGCGATGACACTAGCGGCATCTGGCGAGTGCCAGCTCATGATCAGCTTTCAGTCAGATGGCGCTATACGGTGTGCAGAGTTTAACCCATCAGGTTACCTCTTGGCCAGCGGGGACGCGAACGGAATCACAAGAGTTTGGTCCCTAAACGTAAGTATTTTGCCCTACAAATTTATGACCATAGAAAATAAACTACCCAAGCCCTTCTGGCTTGCCACAGCTGGTAAAACATAACGTGCGTACGTGCTTGTGAACTCCCATATATTCTTCATTCCATTGTTTCTCAGGACGGGACTCTTCTCCAGAGCAAAGAAAGCGAGGGTTCAGTGACCGGAGTCACGTGGTTAAACGACCACTTGCTCGTGACGTCATCGGCGGAATCAAAGGAAGTGACGTTTTTGTCGGTTAGTATTTTATGGCCTATTTCTTGGTGTTTGCATTTCCAACCACCAGCTACTTTGGTTAAAAAACAGTTGAATAATTCTTTAAAATGTGTTTATAGAATGTGTATTGTTGCAAATTGCAGAAAACTTAATGTACACAATTTAGATCGACGAACGATGGTTGGTGAGGAACCACTTGGTAGCTCGAGCCCGTCAAAGTTTGTTGAAGCGTGGTTTCGTATCGTTCGACATGCTCGAATGCTTTCAGGTGCTCTTGCGCCACCTACCGGCAATGCTGCGTGATCAATACGAGTCTGAAAAGGTAATGAACGATTTTCCATCGTCTTTACCGCCTTCTCCATATGTAGGCATGTGTATTGAACTGGTGATTTCCTGCTGTGTTCCGCATCATATAGTAAAAGAATGACAATGTAAGGACACAGCAGTGTTAAAAAATAATGATTATTGTTAATGTCTGTTCATAGAATTTTTTATTTTATGTTGATTATTCCAGTTTAAATTTTTTCAGTTTGTTGGCACCTAAGTTTTAAGTCCGATATTTCTCTATTTCCTTGCAGGGGGTGGTGGTAAGTGGGGACCAGTTGACATTCAGTGGATTCGTTCAGGACTTGTGTGCTTTGTGTGTCGGTCTGGAACTCAGCGAAATTATCTGCTACAACGCAAAAACCCCGCCTCACCATAAGGTGATATTTTAAAAAAAAAAGCATCATAAATCTTGTACACAAAATTTAAATTGTACTTAAATAAGTAAAACAGCTACGTCAACAGCGTGAACCTTTTTTACAAGCAGAGTGTTCTGATAATGATATATTAAACCTGAAAACTGCAAATACAGGTTTGTGACCCGACGGAAAGGCAGCCACTGGTTCACTGGTTATGGTTGGCGAACTTTGACAAACTGTCTCATGCGATTTTATCGATCGTTCGCCGAAGTAAGATGAATCGGGACTTCCGGGAAGAAAGCGATGACATCATTTCCGGTGCTAACCCCATAGTAAGTGCGACGCTGCATGAAAACAAACATTACAAAAATGTTATTTTTAGAAATTCATGTCATAAGAAACCATTAATTTTTTTATTTGTTAATTGTAGTACGGGTAAAAGTTAATAACATTCATGTTAGTCGCAAATTATTTATTGTCTTTTGGTGCTCCCGTTGTAACTGGTCAAATATTCGAATATTAACTTTAGTAAATATCGATAACACGTTTACACGACTGTGAGAATCAAAAGTCATCACGGAAATAGGATTTGATAATAACGAACAGGATATAGTTGTTTAATTAGTAATTTTTCAAAAACAAGCAACCTTTTTCAAACGCTCTACAAGCGTAATACATCACCACCTTCTTCCAATAAACAAAACAAAAAACGAAATTTCATTATCCAGGACAACTCCTTGTGGCCGGTGAAGGTCGACGAGCAGTTGGTCACGTGGTTCGAGGAGCAGCCCGATGATTGGCAGATCGGAGGGAGGTGCGACACCTACTTGTTCGGAGCTGGAAGACACGGTCAATTGGCTGATGCCGGTGGAAGCACTCTGTCGCCCTCTCACGCCCCGTCATTCCAACAAGCACAGACGGTAAGGAGACGTTTGTTACTTTGGAAAAAAGTTACTTATGGATGTTTTGCAGGGGTTTTGAGTCCGCATATTTTGTGTGTTGTTTGGCAGTTAAGTAATTACATTTGAACCAAAATTAAATGTAAATGTGTATTTTTAGGAATCCAAGTTTTTGGAATCTTGAATCATTAATTTCGCAAAAATTGCCGACTAGTATTATCATCCTATAAAAAGCTTCTAACCTTCTTGCAAAGTCGAAATTTGTATTTGTTGCCTGTCTACATACGAATCTACAATATCTTTATGTTTTCCAGGTCGTGTGCGGACAGAATTGCACGTTCGTCATCTCGACCACAGGAAGCGTTTTCTCCACGGGGGAGGGAAGTTACGGAAGGTTGGGTCAGGGGAACTCCGACGACCTCAATCGCCTCACCATTATCTCCGCGCTGCAAGGTGACATTGAAGCTTTACAAAATCTTAGGAAAGCGAATTTCAAAATATTTAGAAACCTTGCACCAAAACGCTTTGATTGTTTGAAAACGTGTTACTCTTTGAAAAGCAATTTCATTTCTTGTTCAAAAGCGACTTTCATCTTTCTGTACTGCGTCACGACAAAACTTACACATTTTTTTGTAATGTCTTTTTTCTGTTATCGCCATCGCGACAGGCGCGTTTTAAATGTAAAAATTGTCGCCGATTTTCAGGATTTGCGATAAAGCAGCTTGCGACATCTTGTGGCAGCGACGGACACTCGATCGCCCTCACAGATTCAGGCGAGGTTTTCTCGTGGGGTGATGGTGATTATGGGAAACTGGGACACGGCAACAGTGACAGACAGCGCAGACCGAGGCAGATTGAAGCATTGCGGGGAGAAGAAGTGATCCAGGTTAGTGTACATAATTTTTTGTGTGTGCTATATGCAACCCTGCAGGTTTATTGCCTTTTGCTCCAAAGCATTCACCGATACTTAAATGTTTTACCCAAGGATTTGAGCTCTTAAAAAACAAAACAACATAAAAATCGCTGGAAAAATGAATGATTTAAATGACCCGTGGGTCAATGATTTAAATGACCGATGGGTCATTTTTGAAGCATAGTTGTAACACAAATAGTTGTAAATACTAGAATTAGTACAACTTCTTCCATCACCCTTCAATGTACAGTGGACTTACATGTTTGAGATCATCCCTGTAGGTTTCTTGCGGTTTTAAACATTCGGCTGTGGTGACCGCGGACGGCAAACTCTTCACATTTGGATACGGCGACTACGGTCGTCTTGGTCACGGCTCAACAGCCAATAAGAAGACGCCAGAACGTGTCCGCGCCCTGGAAAATTACCTCGTTGGTCAGGTATGTGGGTGTATTGATAAACTTCTGTCATCAACTGAGATCGGCAAACATAAAGGGCCTGCGCAGTGGGGCGATCCTGTCTTGGTATGCGAAAGCATGGCATTACTTCTGCGCTTCTGTCATCAATTTATGTTATTTTGTTGTAGTAATAAGAAACACTTGCACCTCATACTATTTCATACGAAATAGATGAATTTAAATGATATATACTGTGTGCTGATGCGGGAAGTCTTGGTCATTCCGCAATAGAACTATTGATACTACTATTGTTTACCACGGCCGGGTTTGAAACGTCTGCTTGTATGTCCAGCATCTTAACTTTGTCCATAGTTAAAGTCGTCATCTTCAGTTCTTCGCACGTACTTATTTACTTTTTATAAGTTTTGTAATTTTTCGTCTTTGGCGTACAGGTTGCCTGCGGCCTGAACCACACGCTCGTCGCATCACAAGACGGCCTCACACTGTGGGGATTTGGGGATGGTGACTATGGTAAACTCGGACTGGGATCGACGTCGGCCAAATCAACCCCGGCAAAAATCGAACCACTCTGCGGGGTTTACGTCAAGAAATTCGTGTGCTCGTCGCAAGCTTCCGCCGTGCTTACGTTCGACGGTCGGCTCTTTATGTTTGGCCAAGGTACGTTGAATCCTTGTTTATTATGTTGTTTAAAATTGGTCCATTGTATGTTTCTATTTTTTTGCTGTTTAATTTTCTAGTTATTTGTCTATTTTCTGCATTTTACTCAACGTAAAAGCATACGATGGCTAAACGTTTGAATTGTCGAATAATATTTAGTTGGAACAAAACTAGTGTATTTGAGTTCATGTACAGTCCAATTCTTCTTTGTATACTGCACATTACCATACCTCCACAACAAGGTCAAAAATATCTTTTGAACCTAAAGGAAATTACATTTACTTCCCAGAGCGCATGTGTGGAAACCAAGAATCCAGGCAACTGAGCACCCAACGTCCACAACTCGTGTCTTCTCTTACGTCACATAATATTGTAGATGTTGTGATGGGAGCCGAGCACACCATGGTTTTAACAACGCAGGGTGTTGTTTTCTCTTGGGGTTCGAACACCGACGGGCAGGTAAACCAGTTAACTTGTAACATTAGTATATGTTTTTGCTTTACAGAGAATTGATTGTTAAGCTTTTATCTTCTTGGGAAAAAAAGTGGCCAGTAAGCTTGTAGAATCCGTTACAATGTATGTCGTTCATTGTACGTTTTTGAAGGCTGGCATCAAGAAGTTTTTGTATGACGTCTATGTGCTGAGAATTAAAGTTTAAATATGTTTTTAATGGTAAAAGCGAATTTCCCAATAAATTAGCGACTTTGTGTTTTTCTAAATTCAAAGGTACAGATAAGCGTATTTTAACATTTGCGTCCAATTTTTAACCCAAACCATGCAACAATAACCACCATCCTTTTCCACCAGCTCGGCCTGGGTCACACCAACCACGTACAGGAGCCAGCAAAAGTCGTAGCACTTAGCGACAAAAACATCAAACAAATTTCAGCGGGACGAACTCATTCAGCCGCATGGACAATTGAAGTTGACGGCAAACGCTCCTTGCTCCTCGGTCGACCGGACAAAGTGCCCGCGCAGTACGACCTTCTCTCGCATCTTGCCGTCCCTGAAGCCTGGGCACGATTGACCACGTTAAAAACGTTTTCGGATCACGTGGCCGGATCGTGGCAGCTGATTGGTCTGAAGCCAAAGCAGGTCGAGTTTTAAATTCTCATTGGTTATTTTCTCACTCCGGATCGCAAAGTCACCCCATCGAAAAATACAAATAAAATTATCTTGTTTTGATTCTTCATTAAGAGAGTTAATGTCAATTTGAAAGTTTGCTTTGCATTATTCCAGATGAAAGAAAATGACCTGAGCTTGTTCACTGCTGCCAGCCACGGTTTATCGAGCGAAACTGTTCGTTCGATTTTGTTTCCCCGTGTGGCAAACCTACCCATGGTTCGAGCACTAGGTGGGTTGCTTTCAACTGTATACAAAGAGTTTATTTATATTTAAGGAGAATATGTTGTAACGTCGCATAAATGCTTACATATAAACCATAATGGATGAAAAGTGTTGTATGAGTCCTTAGAAAGGTTAAGAGCTTTAATGTCTGGGAATTGTGTGTATATAATTTAAACTCATACTATAGGACGCATTAGTCACTGCAAAAAGGCCAACATATTTAAGGTGCAGATAAGTGTGCACAAGAAGTCATTAATCTGGCCCCTGGTTTTTTCATAATGTGTGCTTGAGGGCGATAAGGGCGGACTATTGATTGGCTGTTTTGTTTAACTGAACAATTCCGCATCATATTCGTTTTCCAGGTAAGACGATGATCCAGGGCAAGAACTACGGCCCCCAGATCACAGTTCGTCGACTGGCTGTGCGAGGGAAAAAATGTCCTCCAATATTCAACCAAATTTCCCACCAGGTGGGTTCCAGCGTTTAAATCCCACTTGTAGTAGATATTCCTTTGCCACTGGGAAAAATAGGCTGACGATTATTACGCTTATAAGCAAGAAATATCTAAGAGCATTGTCGTTGTAGATCCTCAAGCAAAGTCCAGGCGAACTTCGTCTTCCTGCACGTGCCTGGAAAGTGAAGCTGATTGGCGAAGGAGCCGATGACGCAGGGGGCGTGTTCGACGACACCATCACGGAGATGTGTCAAGTAAAAATATCAGTTCTTGTGTTTTTATCAATAGAAAACTCGCTTTTCTTTTCTGTGAGCTAAAGACAGATGGCCACTGTTTCGGAGTATAAGGTCTAATGAGTGCAGCCTGGTGCGACTCTGTATGGTTGGCAAGATTATCTACAAGAGTCAAGCTGTACTGATTAGACCTTGTAGTTTAAAACAGTGGCCATCTGACTCCACTGTGTTTATGCTTTTCGATGTAGGCATAAAAAAAACTATAGTTTCAACTGCCAGAAAATCGTTCGGTCAGCGTTTTAAGAATACTTTTTAATGCAGTTTGAACTGTAGCTTTGATACCTTTTCCCAAATCTGTGTATGAACTCCGGATTTATTCGTTAAGAAAAAGATTCTGCGAGTTTTTAGTATTTTTCTTTTGCGTTTAAGGAATTGGAAAACGGGACGCTGAATATTTTGATTCCGACTCCGAACGCCGGATCCGAAACTGGGCAGCACAGAGACAGGTAAGCTCGAGGACGCAAAAGTATTATTTTATCTCGCTTTAACAATATTTTAAAATAGTATATTAAAAATAGATATAGTAAATCACACAGTAAATCCAACTACCGTCTCCTAAACCGTGAAAATATGAAAAAATAAAGACGTTTTGCTAATGGCACGTTTTGCTACTAAACTCTATTTTCGTCCTACAAGAGCCAAACAAACCCTGATTTAAACACCAGGCAAGAAGACTTAAATTTATATATTACTTCAACTATAGATTCGTGTTGAGTCCGTCTCTTATCAGTGTTGAGGAGTCGCAGTCCTTCCGATTTCTTGGGATTCTGATGGGTGTCGCGATAAGAACGAAGAAACCTCTCGACCTCCACCTAGCGCCTATAGTGTGGAAGCTACTAGCCGGTGTGTAGATGGAGTCATGAAGTTGAAACCTATAGCCCTGCGTTCTATTTTCTGACTTTTGTGATGGGTGCTTCGAATACAAATATTTTTGGTCTTGTCCTGACTTGTCCGGTGTGTGGCCCAAATTTAAAACGCCCAAACCGCCAACACGAATATAAACAAATTTCACTTTCGTGATTGTTACGCTTATTCTTACCTTAACCCAATCACGTGTGGACAGGAATGAACGCGACCCAGCAAGACGTGGAAGAAGCTGACGAACTGTTTGTTCAAATGCTCCACGCCCTACGTAATATTGGCGACTCCGGAGTTGACGAAAGCAACTTTAACGACGTAAGTTGTACCGCATGCTCTGAATCAAATTGGAATCGTTAAACCTACTGTAAGGACTGAGGATGTTTACTGATGTTCTTGAGACAATCTATGGTTTATTATCGCAAAGCGGAATGCTTTACAGACTTGGTCCGGCGGTAGATATCCTAGCGTCTTTATTAAATCCGCCCAAATCTTGCACCCCTAAACTGTTACTATATCACAGCCCGTGTATCAAGCAATACAATTTAAACCAAAACTTGATTTCCCGTCAAAGTGAAAGAGATTTTTATCGTTTATTTCATCACTAACAGATCATCCCGCTCGAATCATTCAAGGCACAGAGTTGGGACGGAAGGTTTGTAGCTGCTGTGGCGGGGGGTGACGGAATCCCCCTAACTTTCTCCAACAGAAACCAGTATGCCGAGCGAGCTCTCGAATTCCGACTTCACGAGATAGATCGCCAGGTACATGCGTTATAATCAAGTCGCTGTGTTTGTGGTGAATTATTGAAATAGTGTTGATACTATTTTATTTTTACGCTAAACTAATGTAAATTGTCGTGGTAGCAATTTAACAATACAACTAGGACTTGTATAATGTTAAAGTAAGCTGTGGGCAAGGCCACTGCAAGTCTCATCAGTTCAATTGAGTTTTGTGGTGTAAAATTTCCTCATACGTAAACCTAGAAACGGCATCAAAAACAATGTAGTTCAGTTATATACAGTATACTAACTTGTGATACAGATCGCGTGGGTCCGCGAGGGGATTTCCCGCGTCGTTCCCCTCCCCTTGCTAACCCTCCTCACTGCGTCGCGGTTGGAGCAACAAGTGTGCGGAATGCCTGATGTCGATTTCAACGTATTGAAGACCAATATGAGGTAATTTCCTTCCATGTATGTGGTTGCCAGGCAACGGGTTGGGAAGCAGACGGATAAGTTTTGTGGTGACGTAACTTGTCGCTTTGAGTAATTGTTTACACAAACACACCAGGATTAGGGATTGATGTGCCTAAATATAGATGCTGGAAATGTTCAATACAGCATTGAATAGGGGCTTGTATTATGGTAAATGCGGTCCTGCCGTTTACATACATGCACCATATGTGTTGACACAATGCGACGTGGATGGTGGAGTTGAATACCAAATAATGCACTTTTTCACCAGCTTATTTTGGTTCCATTGCCCTGCGCATCGTTCATTCACACCATGGTTAACACCGGCCTCAACAAACAGACTCCAAACTTTGTTTGTTTCGTGAATTTTGATCTACGTTAAATATGTTTGTTGTGGTTTATCAGATACCGGGAAATTGGCGAGGAAAGCGAGTTGATTTCATGGCTGTGGCAAACTTTGGAGGAATTAAACCGTGAAGAACGTGTTCTTTTCCTCAAATTCGTGTCCGGTCGGTCACGCTTACCTGCTTCCGCCGCCGATATGCCTCAACGATTTCAAGTGATGAAAATCGATCGGGTATGAATTTTTCATCATAACAATTTTTTGAAATGGTTGAAAATCGTGAAATGGTTGAAAATTAAACTGTTATGAAAAATTTCTATTTAAATTACTGCATCTTACTGAGCATCGAAAAAAGGTTATTTAGGACCTAATGATTTTAAACCAACGCCGATACCAGACGCCGTTGATAAACCTCTAAAGCAAGCAACAATTCGTGCTAATGATATTTTGTATTATGTGTGCATGTCGAAATACACAAACCCTTTATATCTCACAGCCAACAGACAGTTTACCAACGAGTCAAACCTGCTTCTTTCAACTTCGTCTTCCGCCCTACTCCAGTCAAGCGGTGATGGCTGAGAGGTTGCGTTACGCCATCCGCCACTGCCGATCCATCGATATGGACAACTACATGTTACTACGTAACGCCGAGGACGATAATGCGGACGACACTGAAATTTAGTCTTTCCGCATTTGTGTTTGCTGTCGGAAGATCAACGCCTTTTGCCTACGTGTAAAATGTTTTTGTCTGTCGTCGCATTTATACTTAAGCCTTGCTTACATCGCGAGATTGACGTAATTGCGTTTTGCCTCGCTGTCTGTTTGCGTAATGCGGACGCCTGTTGCGCTGTAAGTGTTACTTTCCATTGCGCTACTATAGGCACGCTGCGCATTTCGCTCAATATTTATTAAAAACACAAAGCCAAAAAGAAATTTTCAACTTATTTGTGGAAATCGTTTTACATTATAAAAACAAGGTATGTTTGGGCTTGCCAAGTTTTTGTACAATTTGACGTCAACGTTTTAACTGATATGCCTTATACCATATATGTATATCTCAGTTGCCATTTAATTTATTTATGTGTTTTTAACATAAAATTGCGTTATTTTTTTAGCAATACGTTCTGCAAGCAAAACACCTGCTCAGCAAAAGCATCCTTCGAGTAACTGTTTTCGCGTTGTTTTCGTTCAAGATGCATTGCAATTTGGTGTGTCTTAATAGCGTTATGTAGAAATACTCAAATTTTCGCGTGTGGTTTGTGCATTTTTGCGAGTGTTCAACACGGAATTCACGTGTTGTTTTCCGACTGGCGTCGCGCACTTTTACAAAACCAAGTGTTCATTGTATTCTCGCGTCGTTTCAATCGCCAAACGCTCACCTTGTTACAATTCGCGCGACGCACTGTGACGAAGGCTCCGGGTCTGGCCTTGCCACCACTCACTATAACAAGCAAAACTTTAACTTAGGTGGTTGAGTACTGTTTCCGTTTTTGGCGACGCTTATTTAACATTTTTTTTGTATCATACTCGAATAATAAATCAAAAATATTTAAGCACACCTTGGTTATGCATGGTTATTTTGAAACGTGCGCCGCATTTTGTTCGTGGACGATATGCGCTCAGTCCTTGTGGTTGCTGTTTATTACAGAGTGGATGGTGTTTAGATACTTCGCTGTTTCACACAATGAAATACAACTGGTTGATACAACTTTACTGTGTTCACTGCGAGGTTTAAGGTTTTGAAATAGATTTTTGAAATTAAATTTGGCAAGTATATTTTTCGAATCCACTACATCTCATGTAAAATTTGTTGTCTTCTTGATAGAGTTTCACCTGAACTCAGTCATATTCGGCGAAGTAACGGATAGTGCGTATTTTGGGCAACCGCCAAACATTAACGAGTACCTGTGGCTCTCTTGGCCCACAGCTTAAGGAACTCCGATACAGGTTATAGTTTCACATCTAGAATCCTTAATTTATGATGAAAAATCAGAAACTGATCTGCGGTCATATTCCTACTGCAAGACAAGAAAAAATTGTTTGGAATATTGGCCCTAACGTCCAAAACTAGTGATAATATTTTGCGGAGTAAATTTGGATTTGGCTGATTTCATGTGTTATGCGTGACGTCATTCAGTCATATGACCAGGTTACTCACAGTCACAGCTGTTATGGTAGACTGGAGAATGCAATAGCATCACATGTTGCTATGTCAAATGACAGGTTCCTTGTTCTCGTATTGTTTGGTTTGGTCAAAGAATGAGGATGTATGTTCAGTTCAAGATGATATAGTAGTTTTATCTCTCTGGCATATGTTTAGTTTTATGTACGTGTGTATGTTTGATGTATATTTGGTTAACCTTTTGTTCTTCTTTGACTGTTAGTCACATATTATTGTATTTATGATTTAGAAAATGTGACAAGACTGAGTAGATTTCTTACAGAACAAAACGATGTACACCATGATGTCTCTGTGCCACTTCTGTGAGCACCATGGACCCAGTATCATGTTTTCGTGTGAGAAAGTGTTACCCACTGAGCCTGAAGGAGGAAGCAGTGAAACGTCAGACCAAGATGTACCGTGCACTTCAGTCGATCGTAAGAATTTGATATCCAGTCCTTCTGAAACCCCAACAAAGGAAACAGTGATTAAAAAGACTGACCTATGTCAAGCATGCAGGTCGTTGCCTGGCGATAAAGAAGCATTTGTCAGTCATGACAAAGAAACTGGAGCCAGTTATGTAAGCACACAACACCCTCACAATCCAGAGATGTTTAAACTGGTCCGGCTAGCTTGTGTGCGAAGTCTGAGTGGTGAAGTGTGTCCTGGACGCCAGGGGCCTATTCTCTTTGGAGATGAACAGCATGGATATGTAATCAGTTATACATTTTACATTAATGACAATCTAGCACGAGGACAAAAGCGAATGTACAGCATTCTGTTTATGATGGCTGACAGGATATTTTTGATACAGTCATGGCCATTTTTAGTGGGATGTATTGGAAGGATTATCGAATACATGCAGGTGGGTTTCTTTTTAGTATTCATATTGTGCAAGAAGTTAAAACTTATTCAAAAACAATTTTATTTTGAAAAAACACATCACTAAGTCATAGACGGAAAAATTCTGTTATGTTACTTCAAACTTTCTTACATATTTTTTTAGAATTGCGCTGATTTTGTGTACAAGACCGAATCGAAAGAACATCCCCAGCTACCTGCAAGAGTAAATGCAAGAATGGCAAATGCAATAACACCAGGAAACTTCAGACAACTACGTGGAGACACATCAAATGCCCGAGCCCTCGTAGAACTGACTGGCAATGCTGACCTATACCCCTACCTCCATACAGCTTTTACTTGGGTAATAAGACACTGTCATACAAGAATCAAGGAAAGTGTTGTATCTGCCCCTCCTACTGATGATGATATTGTGCGTGCTGAAATTTTTGCCCGTAGCAAACGATCGAACTCTGTGATTTCAAATGAAGACGTTGCAGCAGCTATAGCAAATGATGAACTTAAAACTAAATCATTGGATGATTATGATAACGCCTTGGTGGGCAACAACTGCTTTAGGTCGCTACGACACATGAGAGACGTCCTACAGCCACCGTTGTTTAAAGCAATTGCTTGGCACTTGTTGAACGGAAATCAGGTGATTTGGAAGGGGCATGACCAACAAATGGTGACCTCTGCACTTCAGGTGCTAAAAACAATTATCCCAGTGGGTTGTGTCAAGATGGTTACTGATTCCAATGTCTATGTCAATTCTTATGATTCCAATCTCCTTGGACTCAGAGAAAATGTAACAATCCCTGCACATATGAAGACACATGACCCTTACATTTTAATTGAAATAGTACGTAAAGCTTCCGCCACCACTCAAAGGCTTTCTCAGTTATCTATCTCATACCATCCCCCTACAGCATTCAGCGGCATAGAGTTTCGGATGACCAGCGGTTGCATAATACCAGAAAAGATGCCGGTGATGTTACAAAAGCTTGAGGTGGCACTTTCCAATGACAGCCTATCAACAGAAGTTGTCAAGCACTGTTTAATTTGCTTAAAGCAGGAATGGATGAAGTAAGTCTGACTTTGTATTTGTTTATTAACAAACCCATGTATGTTGTGTTGTATTTTACAAAATGGTGCCTGTTTTTAAAGTAGGTGTAGGTTATAATATCAAGCTGCTATTGTATAATCCAAATAAAAATTTTGCGAAAGCTTTTTCAAAAATTGGCTGTTGCTGCCTACTGTAAATATTTGTTTGAAATTACAACAAATAATGCTTTACAGCAAAGCCAAGGTTTTGTTCAAGTTCGTAAAAATTGACAATCGGAACAAAGATGAAACGAACAAACTTCTGCAAGTTTGCCTCAATTGTACAGAGGAAGACACCAGGCTTCTTAAGTTTTGGATGAAAGGAATCAGTTCCCACTTCAAAGAGCAGTTGCGACAATCAGCCATTGCTGAAAAAGCCCCGGCCAAGGACGTTAAAATGTAACCGCAAAAAATGCACACGAAAAGTACGACTTCAAGCTGCAATATTGTTATTTCCGGTAGATGGCGCAAGCAATTGCGTCTTTCGCATGTTCTGCACCTCCACTACTTGTTTTGTAGGAATTCGCAAAATGGTGCCCAATTTATACTTTGTGAACGCTCGCACTTGTCTCACTTTTCCATTTTTCTTTTGCTTGAGTTTGTGGTGGACGTTGTTACTGCGTTGTTTTCAAGCGCTGTTAAAAACATGCACAATCATGACATCACGGCTCCGACTGTGCTTGGATTCGTGCTGGAAACAAGGCAGGCCTGGTTGCATGTGTGCTTGTGCCAGTTGCATGTCATGATCAGAAAGCGGATGACCTGAGGTTACCTTTAATTGCTGGCATATTGATCGCTTGGTCGTTCGATTCATCGATTTCACACTTTCAAGCTTAAAAATACAAACGGGGTTGAGGAACACGGCGGGCAGCAAAAGTGGCTCTCCTGTTTAAATTATTAATAGGTGGATCGCGCTCTTTAAACGCGTTAGTCTCGTTACAAATGCCACTAAACATGAACTTCCCCCGGGATGTTCACTATACTGGTGCCTCTGAAGCTATGGGTGGTGACCCCCAAAGGTGGTTTTGGGGTATATTTAAAGATAAAATAAAAGTTGTTGTGTGGGGGGGGGTTAAGGGAAAATGTCTTTCAAAATAGGGTCGCACAGATTTTTTTTCATTTTGAAATAAGGTTACCTTCTGAAATGGGATTACAGAACAATAAAGTTTGGGGAAACTACACAAGATCGCACGCACAAACATCACAGCATATGTTGTTTAATCGTTTAAAAATCACAAAAAACGCCGAAATTGCACTCCACAAAGAAGGACAACGCGCATCGAGTCGTCCCCAGTAAACTTTGGTCGGTTTGAGCCGAACTTTGCTCTCCCCGAACACACCGACGCGGGATGAACTTACAGCCACGACTAATAGGTAAAAAAAAACAAGCATTATACAGCACAGAGCCTGTGGGAGCAGCAGAAAAGAAAGCAGCGGTTCAATTCGGAACTCGCTGTGAACACACACCGGAACACATGCCAGGCGTTTTGGCGGAGCCACGTCGCTTAAAAAGACCACAGTTGACGTTGCAGAATTAGTGCGTGAAAAAGGGGCGTAACATGCAATAATATGGATGGTTAATACATAAATCACGAATGTAAAAAATGATGGAATAGAATGTGGTATTGGTTTGCTGGTTTTCGTTGCGGATATTTTGATGCAAGTCTCTTAACGCTTTGTATGCGTATTACGCAAGTGAGGAGAATATCATAACATTACTGCATTTGTTACCAATTCGGTCGCGGAAGCTAGTGTAATTTATTTTGGATGTTGTCATGAGGTACACGCCAGGTTTACAGTTTTTTTTCCAGCGTGCATTAAATATGGCGAGCTTGTTCAAGTGAAGATATACTACAGCGAATGTTACGCGACAGAGGCAAGGATGAGGAAAGAACGCGCGGTTCAGAAAGTGGAAGGGCATATTCACAACCCGGTGCGGTTACATCGGAGAATAATACACACACGAAACACGTAACACCTGGTACACGGAATATCTTAAAATGCAAAAAAACGTTCACTGAAGTAACGCTGCAATCCACGTGTCCAGACAAAGTACATTCGCAGCCAAGCCAGACGTGACGTCACACGTCGTAACTGCCAGACGCCATGGGCCGCGTTGTGGACCCCGTGGGACTCGAACAAGGAATGAACCATGTGTACAGCGGCCCGTGGCCAAACACCTCACGCAGCAGCGCCATGCGTGGCTTCTTGGGTCGTGGTGCTCGTTGCTTCCTGCTCCTGTGTATCGTGTACTCAACGCCAGTTTCGTCGCCAAATATGGAGGAGACCTGAAGAAAACACAGCAGTTTGGTGTGGCGGAAATTAATCAAAAATTCGGGCGGAAACTGTGCAAAACATAAACAATGTTTTCCGGACGTTTTTACATTTCCTTTTTATTGTTGTATTCGTGTTTGCGTTAAAGGAAGTGATGCTGCCCACAGGGCGTTGTATTCCCAAGAAAAAACACCATTGGTCAATCGGGTTTAAAAAAAATCTTAGCGAGTATCATTGTTTAAACGAGTAGTAATCGCCAGACCACCGTGGACACTTTGGGCTTTACATTCATAGAAAAACAACCGAAAGTTAATCAACGTGTCTTGTTTGAATTGCTTCTATTTGTATATAGGTTTGCAGGCTTGGCAGCCTAGCTGGATCCAGCTAGGCTGCTATGCCTGGGCTTCCAAGCCTGCAAACCTAATAATCGCGATACAATAGCTGTAATCGCCAAGGAAGGCAATAGGGCGATCCTGCCAATCATGCCGTTGCATGACATGCTACTGCATTATTTGTAAATAGGGCACAAAAACATCTTTTAACATAGAACAATTGGCATATGTTAAAGGGAATTGTTTAGCTTCTTAAAAATGCCGTCATATCCACGTGCTTCTGCTTCAATAAGCAAACAATATAGTGAACGATGCGATACAAGTTACAAATATAAATACATTGCGGATAGATTAATGCGAACATTTGTCTGAAGCAGAAGCACATTGTCTATCATTATTTTGTTTTGCATCGACGCATTTTCTCAAGGCAGGAAAGAAGGAAAAAAGACTCAAACGACGAACTCAACAAACAGAGAAACAAATCGGTCCGAGGTCCATTTGTGATTGGTGCCCAAACTGAAACGACACTTCCAGAGAAGCCCGTTAAGGGTGAAGTACTCAAGCCAAAGGCACCGAGGTCCGTTGTTCATTAAAACGAGACGAACATTACCTGAACTAACTTACGACAGGAAAGGGTCTTTGTTGTACCTTTTCAAACTAGAGAAACGGCACCGTTTGCGCGCGCATGGCCACTGACTCAGACAAACACAACAGATTTTCGAGTGCCATTGAGTTGTTAATGAGAGATTATCCACGCTGCCTTGTCGTGCCGACATAGGACGTTGGTGTTTTTACTACGGTCCTATCAGAAGTTAGAGGTTTCATATTTATGAACAGTTTATTCCGCTGATGATTGAGATGGCTGCGTTAAATGGGATGTCACGCTTCAAAAAAAATTAAGTTTAAGTTCTGGTGAATAATTAAGATTATAATAATTTGCAGAAAGGGGTGGTAAAATCAATGCGTTTAAGCTGTGGTGTACAAGAGAATGTAGTTCAAAAATCAGAAACCATTTTACAAGTAGGCAGTGTTTTTATATATTCACACCGTCTATGGGCGGCACGATTACGGCCAACCGACTGACAAGCTCATATTTCAAACCATCACAAACTTCCGTGCTTTGTCGCGCGATTTAATAAGTTGGATTTTACGCTTCTGATACGAGGCCAGAATCCCCACCCTTAATTTTACTTGCCCTCACACTCTGCAGTTTCGATACAATTAAATGTGACTTTGGTTTTACAACCCAGCAAAGGGTACATATTTCACCGCCTATAGGTATATACACAAAATATGTTTTGGCTTTTTTATTAACCTGGAACATCTAAACTATTGGCGTGGCAGGTTAACATTCACCAGTGAGGACATAGTACATAGGCCATTTGCACATTTCGCAGGTTTTATTGTTCCGACATAAAAGCTTAAATTGGGAAAATTCCAATTGAAACATTTGACACTGTGTCATTTGGTTTTCCCCTGTTACGCGTCTGAGCTGATTGTTCGAGAAAATGGTTAGGATAAGATTGCAAATGTCCGGATAATAGGAAATATTGCTTTATCCCTTATACGCAATCGCAAATAACAATCATTAAAACCAAGGAAACCACATTAGAAGAAAATACGCCCCGTAATTAACAACCAAGCACTTCCAGTTAATGACGTAATACCTATGTCATTAACGAAGTTCCGCTAATTTGTATATAGTTTTTTTACAGTGCGGACCGAACTTTTTTCTACACTGAGCGACACATAACGTACTTCGCCTGTTGGTTTTATGGTTTATAAGTTGAAAGACAAATCATGTATGATGTTGTTTTGGGGAATAATAGAGTTGAAATGTGAAAGCGTTGGATTTTCGTGTTGTTCAGTCGATCTGAACGTCTCTACGTATAAAGCCGTGGACACATGTAAAAATGTTGCGCATCATAAAATATTTGTGTCTAACTCTAACAAATTAGTCCACAAGCGTAATATGCATGTCGTTTTCATGTGTCTGTAGCCAGTCACAATATAGTTCAAAGGTCTTAAAGAAAAAAAAACACAACTCTCGAAATAAATTTTCAAAACTTTAACTTCAAACTTCTCTAAAGTTGTCACATACCTGGTCATACATCATAACCAGAACGAACAGACCAAACAGAATGGATTCGATGCATAGTCCAATGCCGTGCGCCCTTCAGAATACAAAGAGATGCGGTTAGCTCTATTCAACATCTTGCCAAGCGATAGGTTTGGAACTTACACGGCCGACCGACGAGACAGGATATCAGCATTGCTGTGACGACTGCTCGAGAACATCCAAACCCACCCGCATATGTTAAGAATGACAGCGTAGAGACAAAGCAAACCTGGAACAATGTTTGATGATTGAAGATTGGGAGTCATTGTTTAGGGTTGATGTATTTGAAAAATATGTTCTCGTTGTTGTAATGCCACAAAAGTGCCTTAGTGTAATGTGTATTAGGCAGGTAAGGGTAAAAACAAGTTAGTTTAGGATCAGGGCGAACAATAGCAAAGTACGTCACGTTACGCAATTCGAAAGCCCCCGATCTATCAGCACGCCTCATAAAACAAACTGCAGTAAACCCGGGCCAACCAACAACGAAACCGCGCAAAGTGGGTAGCCTGAAGTGCTTGTACAAACTAGGGATTCACCGAAAGTTCGGTTTGCCGAAGGTATTCGGCCGAAACCAAGGTTTTTATAATTGTTCGGTTCTGGCCGAATATTTTTGCAAAATTCGGCCGAAACCGAAACTTTTTTACTGCACGCAACGCTGATACGCAAAGATTAGAATCATTGTTCAAACTGTACTAATGTGTTTTAGTTGTTAATTGTCATCGAAATCAACTTTAGGAAGTTGGTACAGCATTCTTTAAGTTCCAATAAAAGGCTGTATGATAGGATCAGATCCATTCCAGCACATGTTTTGTTTAAATTTATTGCGATTTTAAAGAGATGGACACCAAAATTAGTTTCGGTTTATTCGGCAACTTTTGCCGAATATTCGGTTTCGGCCGAATAACAAAATTGCTGTTTCGGTGCATCACTAGTACAAACACAATGTTTATACCTTGCACTGTTATTTGTTACGTCCTTCGCAACGCAATACCCTACTTTACATACTGTTATTATATCTCAATTAATAAGATTCCAAATGGTCACGTTTCACACAAGATTTAATTGACTTGGAACTGTTACCCAACTGTTTATTTTATTGACTGAAGTTTTGGAACTGTTACCCAACTGTTTAATTAACAAATATTGACTATGGTTGTATGGTGCAAGACAACTTCCACTGGTTTCAAAAAATATTTTTAGTCCCATGTTGCAGCGTGTATTTCACAGCTTGTGATAAATTAAAAATTCAAGCTCTTTGCAAAGTCAAACATATGCAAATCCCCACAGTCAGTGCAACATTTGGAAACCTAATTATCTAATTTGACTGGAGCCATTGTGTTTTGTAATATTACAAGCTAAAGTAAACCAGTTGTTTAAGCTACCCCATTGGGGATTGAGTGGTGTTCATCAATAATTTATTGAATGCAGTCTGGTCAGAGTGGGTATTGAAACAGATTCACACACCATAACAGGTGGTAGAGGTTATCAGAGCCAAACAACATTTGCCAAACTGTTGCACAATCTGTCCATCTAAACAGTCTTTGCTTATTGTATCATCACAACATACCTGTGTAGAAAAGAAACTGGATAAAATACTTTTGGTTGAGTTCGCCAATGCAGTTGTTCACCCTGTAAAATATATGGTAATTTACAAGCAGCAAACACCACAGCAATCAAGTTTCAAAGGAACAGTCATCTAACTACAACCACTTGATGTAAATTTTAAAGGGAATTAAATGGAAACAACAACAACAAGTGGGTAGTCGCATAACACAATGTACATCCTGCTCTAGCAGGAAATTGTAATGCTTTCATAGTAATACACATAGCACACTAAATATGTTTTGCATAGCCTTGTACTTGCAAAGCATGCAGAATTTCGGCTGTCATATGCTTAAAACCGCCCCAAAAATTGGTATTATTGGGAAAAAGGGCAATTTTTTGAGATAGTAATCTTTATTGGGTATATACTAGTAAGGTTTTCAAGATAAACCAATGTAAAAAAATAGAAAAATAAATACGTTAATGTAAAATAGAATACATTGTAACAAACTTTAACCACCATACCATGGGCAATGATGATCCATTCTTTTGATGCAGCGTCTACAAATCTTACAATGGTGAGCACGAGGTGGCCTGTACGTCTCACACCTTTGGCAAATTGTCCAGTCTTCACTCTGACAGAATGAAAAATATTACTTACAAACAGAGACCTCCAAAGAGAGGAACAAAACTGGGCTTGTAAATATAAATTTAGTCTATTGGCATCGCCTGTTTTTGTCTTATTCAAATTTCTTGACATTTTTCTCTTAATATATGCTACAAACACAATGTATCCTTCCAAAACCAATCAAAAATCCACACTATACCTGGTCCTTTTTGCGAGATGTTCCATTTTGTGTGTGCATATCCGAAAAATCAACCCTTACCACTGGAAGTGGAACAGTACCAGGGTCAGAAAACACAGCTCTTGTATGGGAGTAGAGCAACACAAAAATGACTAAGTTGAACAACACTGCATGAACTGGGCCCCACAAACTGCAACAACAACTGGGTAAAGCAACAGTGTATTTTCAGTTGAGATACAATAAGTTACTTACCTTCCCATAAGAGTTGCCAATATTATGTGCTCAATGACGACATAATCAGCATAGATTACCAGAGCATAGGTAAACAACATGCAGAATATTCCACAAGGATCTTTATGGAACACCATGTTTACAGTTCATCTAAACCACACAGCCTTTAAAAAAACGCCGAACTTTCAAAACTGATACTTCCTGGTGGCTAGTATATAAATGATGGAGCTCTGTCAATCAAAGCGGAATATCGACATACAACACAGCTTATGCCGACATCAAAACTAATCCATTAACTCGTGACTTGTCTGTAGTAAGTCAAAACCATTTTTTCATTATGTGTTGCATTGACTGCGGCACCATGGAAATGGGAAAAAAGGCCGGTTGCCTAACAGCTACTCTGTAGCGCCAACTAGAGGATGGTAATTTCGCATTGAATTCGTCGACTAATTACAGGTAACGAGAGATCGTGGAGAATATTATTTTTAAAATAAATTCAAGTTTTACAAGCCTCTTTGAAACGATTTTGTCTGCACAGTTGCCAACAACAACACAAACCTTGCCTGTCATACGTTTATTTTATATTTCTCAACAAAGACACGCAACTTTCGTCGCTTTTTAACAATGATAAAGATATGGCGACTTTTGCGCGTCCCAGCACGCGCGAATTAATACCATAAGTAAAAAAGGCGTTCGGCACAGCTACGAAATGCAAATACTTGACAGGCGTGGGGGCCACATACGGAGGCGCAACGTCACGGCTTTGTTTTTAAGTGTCAAATCCAGAAAAAAGTCACTTCTAAATACCGATAGGGTTCTCTTGCCAGTAACTTGCCGCGGGCACGGAAAATGCGAATGAGCAACTTTGAAAAGTGCATGGTTCAATCGGTAAGCTTGCAGACAGGCCACGCCATTCGTTACTCGCAAATTCAATGATTTAAGGAGGAATTAAAAGGTAAAAACTAATGGACAATGCGCAGGAAAAACAAAACAGAAAACTAGTCCAAAATGCCAATGATAACTTGGGCTCTATAGTTGTAAACGTTCCACCATCGACGCAGTCTACATGCTAAGGCCTAAAACATCCAAAAAATTGCCATTTTGGTCACTTTAATATCACTTCTCGTCTTCAATTTGGTACTCTGGTTTTGAAACATTCAGAAACTCGGGCGATCAAAGCTTGCGTTAAAGAAGCAAAAAAGAAGGATTAAGAAAGTAAGCAAAGAAGAAAGCAAAACTCGATGATAAGCAAATGATTGTAAGTGCCTCGGGACCGTCGCCTGGCCAAAACAAATTGCATGAAACTTGAGCGAGATGTTTGTTAAAACAAGGGACATAGCCGCACTTTAACGCGGACATAAAACCGCCCCGGTCGGCTCGACGGGGAGTGTGCCAACGCCCCGTCCCAGAGACCACCAGGAAATGAAACTATTATCGGCAAAGGACGACGAAGAGCGACGTCAAAAGCGCAGAGTGGCCACGGCGAAGGACTTGTTTTTAGGAGACGGGCTCAGCAGAGGATGGTAGCGGGGAATCCCCCTCGACGAGATGAGCGGATCACAGCAGATCATCGACGGGTCGCTGTTCCCCCTGTGACGTAATGCAAACGTTACGCGACGTCATCACAACAGGACATCACGTGTTTTTAGAAGTAACGCCTTTTTTTCGGTTGCGAATAGTTTACGTCAATGCCGAATAAATGTGGGCACTGTAGTTAACATGAAACAGATCTAAACATACCCTATGTTTTAGCACCCACCAGGCTATACGACACCAACTACTACAGAAGTTAACGACGCGTTGCATCCCCGAATACTTATGTGACGAAACACCAAGGAAGTGATAGGGGTTTGTAGGTTGTGACACACGATTTCTATCTCACCGTAGTGAGCACGCGGCCACTTCAACTCAAACAGAGCTCGGTAAAAGTTTGCTTCGATTACGAAGTTGTACATATTTTTGGTCTTTTTTGGTTTTGATTAATCACTGATTGATTTCTAAATATACTTGCCTCACCCCCCTTGCTGAAAAAATATTCAAAATCAAAGCTTGTGCGTGCTAGAAATTGTCCAAAACTGCCATGACAAGCCTGAACTTAAAGGAAAATACTACTACACCGGGTCACAAAGTTTTTTCCAAACTTGATTCACATATAAGTCTGGGTAAAACAGAAATCTGTGGGAATTTTAATGATTAAGCGTGAACAGGGCTACCCCCTGTTATTTTTGGTTATACATTTGAGTTGAAATACTACACGAAACCGTAGCGTTGATATTCGCACAGATTTCTATGTTACATGTGGATCGAGTTTGAATAAAACTTTGTGACCCGGTGGAAAAGTATCTTCCGAACTTTAAACGATTTTTCAAAGCAAACTTTTGAGCGATGCCCCGTGTCGAAAACCAAACATCATGCAACGACTCACGACAATAATAAGATCGGGGAAAGCGGATATGACGTCATGCTGTCCGCTACACATCCTCCGCCGGCAGGTTCCTCATCCTTGTGACGCAACAACGACGCCGCCCATGCCTTATGACCGGATGATGTCACGGCAAGCCAACAATGGTTGAACCTCCTTGAAATTGGCTGACGTGCATGTTGTTGTTGTATGGGTAATTCCACACGAAAAAAGTTATAAACGCAGTGGTTCTGGAACAGGGCCGCGGGGATTCCAGAAAATTTGGGTGGCATGCTGGCCATTTACAACCGTTTAATAAATAATGTAAAAACCCCGCTACTATGAGAACCACTGCGTTGAACATGCAAGCACACCCAAGCGGTCACGAACCGCCCGATATATTGACTGGGAATGACGTGAAGACACGCTTGGAAACGGGAGCAAAACACCACAGAACGAAGTGGGTGAAGGACACGGCAGAAACGATACAGCATGCGAGCTTTGGTCAAACGCGACAGCGCCGCCTGTGCGTTAGAGGTGAAAGCGTACAGACTAGACAAAGTGCGGGCAGTGCTTTTTTCTGCACCTCGGCGCCGTTTTTTCTTTTCACGATTGTAAACAAAAGTGGGGACCTCCCTATTAGGTTAAAAGCGAATAAGAAGTCTTTTCGAAAAGATTGCGGCGGCAATGATAGGATCATTCCGCGAGGGTTGGAAATTGGGAGTGGCGAGAGAGCGGGGCAGCGTCGAAGAGACGATCGTGCGAAGAACCGCGGTTCACGACGCCACCGCGACGCGGATGCGATGACAAGGACCTTTGAATGTGGCTCTGCAGGCGCTTGAGGATGCCCATGATCCCATTGTCGCTGAAATCGGGCCGACGGCTTGGGTCATATGACCACGACTGCATCAGGATGTCCTGGGAAATAATGAAAAATACGGTTTACAATGTTACGTTAACATTCCGAGGTAAAAGGTGAAAGTAAACTGACATTCGGGCACAAATGAACGTTGATTTTGATTTTGTATTCTACCAACGTTTCTGTTATGCAACTAGGCTTTATCAGCAAGGTTAACGTCGTTAGAATAAAATCATATTGAATTGCGCCAGGAAGGTCAGTTCCTCACAAATTACATTATGCCCGGCAGCAACATAATATTGCGAAAGTTGCATGAAAACTTGCAGCAAAACCGTAGGTTTATTATTTAACTTTGTGCAACTTGGAAGTCAAAATTATAGAAGTTATTCTTGTACAAGTTTACATTCGTTAATAAAACGAAATTAAAAACCAAAACAGAAAAAGCCGGGCCGGAAAACACAACGCAAACTTAACAGCCTGTAAATTCGTCAGCGCGACAAGTCAGCTAATTGTTCCGTGCATTCATTTTTGAAGTTTGCTTCGTGTCAAATTGCGACAAAAAAAAGTCCAAGACACTAACAAAGTTCAGTTTTATACCTTGATGTCTTTTCCGCCCTGAAGCTGACTGAGGTTCTGCTTCTTGCCGCTACCGACTTGCCAGATGATAGACTCGGCTGGTTGATCCTTGAATGGCCACGAACCAGACATAAGTTCGTACCACACCGTTCTGTATCAGATTTTAACATTGGGTATTGGTTTGTGCGCGGATTTTTAAAGTGCATCTCAATTCCACAATGCCATAAGTTTAACGTGTTTGCACAGACTCAAACTGTGTTGTTTTATGTTTAATAATTTTATACTGCGCTTGGTTTCTAATATTATAATGCGCTTGGAAATTGGCATACATTTTACCAGTAATATGTTTGTTCTTGCAACATATGTCAAATGGGTGTCTGGAAAGCAGGGTAATCACAAACCTTTACGTGCGCTGAAGCGAATCATAATTTTCCAAATCTAATCGCACCAGGTTAAAAATATTCCAGGTTAGCATAGATAAACTCATCAGCATATCTACTATAGTGTATAATTGCCACTAGAATATGTAACGTTTGCCAACCCGAAGGCGAAGACGTCAGATTGTATGGTGTATGGGAGGGTGGAAATAACTTCGTCTCCTTCGTATTTAGGAACACGAAGAGCTTTGATGACTTCTGGAGAGAGGTGACATAACCAACCGTCAGGTATCGATAGAGAACCGGGTCGAGGGCTGAAGTGAAATACATGGGGAGTTTAAGTTATAATCGAATCAATTACCAGTAAAAAATGGGTTACGTATGAGGTTTTGAAGACCAGAAGGAACCGCATGTATAGCATACACAAATTAACAGATTATTACCCACGATTAATGGAGCCACTACGCATTAAAGAAATATTTTTTTGCATGCACTGCCGTTACTTTCACCTGTGCAAGTTTTTAATTTTCATCTCCCATGGAAAAGAATGCGATGTTACCTTAATGTAAAGTAACTTCACGCGAGTTTCACCTTTTAATTGCATATTCCTACCGACTTGTAATGCGCGCAAGATACACCCAACCTCTGTCAATCCAAAACATTCGCTGTCTATTTAAAACGCCCTTGTTTTAAAGTAAATACGGACATAATTTTCGGCATATGTATACAGGTTATAACGAGATGTATACAGGTTCTTACTCCTTGTCCCCGGATACAGCATGGAGACCAACCAGACCGAAGTCGGTGATGACCACGTGCTTCCCGTCCACGAATATGTTTTTCGATTTTAGGTCTTTGTGAATGATGCCTTTGGAATGTAGGTATCCCATACCCTGTGCAAAAAAACATGCAAGTCACATTTTGTAATAAGCTTATATACAGTGGTTTCCCTTTTTTTTCGGTTTGCTCTGGGAACCGCAAGATATTTATACGATGTTGTACCCATATACGCATGTTCGACGACTTAAAATATATTTATCTTCAACAGAACTGCATGCGGTTTTGTGGGATGCTTGCAAAAAAAGTTCTGTTGGAGAGGTAATATCTACGACTACGACTAACTCAGATGTTCACCAAAATTCTCCAAGACACCTAGTTTCGAATATGTGTATTTTGCCCTCAGAGCATCAATGGTGTTGTATGTATCAAATTAGTTGATACTTAAACTGCATCAGTTGCTGTAGCGAATCATTGATTTGACCAAGCAGAAAACCTAAAAAATCACTGAATATATGTACCTACTCCTAAATGTTAAATTACTAGTATCAGCTGTTCTATCTTCCACAAATGGTGGTAAGGAGCATACACTTTTAATATGCATTCCTCCACACACGCATACCACCACATCAACTTTTCGACTAAAACCTCTCAGTGTTGGACATATATATTACAGCAGACCAAAATTACAAGAACCTAACTTGCCTGCACAATATGTTGACCGATGATCTTCGCGTGGTTGATGTTGACTGTCTGGTATTTGCTACTTCTTATATGGTTGTAGAGGGATTGTCCCTTGCAGAGACCAGTTACTATGGCGAGATGCGGGGGGTGCATGCACGAACCCATGAACAACTCAAGGTTTTCATGCCTTGTCTTCTTGTATATCATAATCTGAGGGCATTGACATATGGTTGTTGTTGCTGTTGTTACTTAAGGGGGATTGCATGGAAATATCCAACCCAGTTAACCTACTACCCTTTTCCCTTTTTTTTAGTTCCCCGTGCCTTGTTAAACTAAATTGCAGAAATTACAATCTACAATGGGTCAGAATATTGCAAAGCTTAGCCGTTTACCTCTTGTTTGAATGCACGCAGTTTTTCTTCGTCGTTGTGACATATGTCAATGACACGGATGGCAACCTCGCCGTGCCACCTGCCACGGAACACGGTTCCGACTCTGCCACTTCCAATTTTGTCTCCGATCTGCAGCTCGCTGTAGGGGATGTCCCACTCTTCTGACATGGATTGTATCGTCTGTATGGAGAAAAAAAGATGTTTGAATGTTGCGCGTGGACGCTGGTTTCCACGAAAGGAGCCTATATCACACTTTCTCGGGGTTGATGTGAGTATTAACAGTTTGGCAATGAGTGTGAGAGGTTTTAAAATCGCGCAGCATTTTCGTTGCAATATATGGTGATTGCACGAAGCGAGTTTTGGTCACGAATTACGACATAAGAACAGAAGTATGTCGGTACAGCGAAAATATATTTTCTGTGTTAGTCCTCTTACCGAAATTAACAGTTTTTATGACATGAATTGCGTGTTAATCATCAGCTAAATCCTGTAACTCCACCGCATGTTTTCATGTGGTGGAACAGGGCGTACGTGACCTCGTCTAGACCGGCTTTCCAATGAGGCGTATCAGCCGCGAATTAATTAAAGGGCGGGGACAATTGCGTTAAATTTGTCACACCGTTTATTGCGAAACAATAAACGCGTCAACCCAACTGTTTACAATCGATTGGAATTGCCAATGTTGGCTCATAAGACGCAGGTATGCTCGCATGTAGCAACTGGAAGAGACTTTTACGAGGATTATGGACTTGTAATGGACTAATAGCTTTTCTAGAAGAAGCAAAATTGCATTGGCGCTAAATAACGTTGCCGAATCCTCATAAAGTCAATGAATGTCTACAAACCGCTTTGCGGAAAAAACGTCACAGCTCACTTACGCTGCCCTGTCGAAAAAGGTTGGCTCTCATGGTGGCAGTGTCCAACTTCTCGTCAGCATCCTCTTCTTCCTTAAGCGTGCTCGCCTCCTCTCCGTCCTGTTCTAACTCGGATTCTTGTCGTGTGATGGTGTTTATCAAACTCTCCTCCCGTGACGTTGTATCAGGAATCAGGGTTCGGTCGGTGTCGACGAGGCTGATTGGTCGTGACATCGATGCCAACGATGACGTGTCGCCGGATCCTGACGAAGCGTGACCGTAGCTGGCTGTATGAAAAGTTAGGGCGGTTGGAAAAAGAGCGAGGGTTGTGGGTTCGAACCCCACAAGAGGGAACTAAAAATTGTCGGTATTTTAGGTTTCTTGAGAAGTGTGGGCTTGTGTGCTATAATGGCAGCACACATGTCATTATAATACATAGACATGATCAGGAGTCATGTATAGGATACCATGCATGGATTCGAGTCCCAGCGCAAGCACTAAAAATTAAAGGCACGTAGCGTACGCCGCATACATAGTGGATTTGGTTACAAACAACTGATCTACACAACAATTATGAAATTTATTGATAATCAAGAAAACAAGTCACAAGTTTAATTCAAAATAGGTTTGTAAGAAAATCTCTCTCAACGTCAGTCGTTTCAAAATAGTAAATCACGCAAACGCCATACCACCTTGAAACATTCCGCCATTTTCGTCTGGTGAAAAGGTGGAATCTGTTCCAACCACTGGAGGCGCTGTACTCTGGGGCAGGGAGTCGGCGCGCATGGGGTTGCTAGGAAACGGAGGTTGAGACGCGGTGGTTTGGTCGTCTGAAAATCAGGAAACTCAAAAAACTATTTTTCTCGGATGATTAAGATTCAAACCAGGTTCATCGTATAACCGTTCTGGTATCAACTAAACAATGGTTTTTGCGCGTAACATTTAGGGCCCTTTTAAGTAAATGCAAATTGAAAGCTGTTGGACACGTAAATATACGTAAGATAACATGGCTGTTGAATTTCTCCGCTAGAATTCAAGCAATTGATGGTATTTGTACGAAATTATTGAATCGCAAAACCGAGTCCTATTTTATCTAAGCAATAACTGAAAGGCGCAAAGCCCCACAAATGTTGATGGTGTTCTTACCCAGCTGTTCAGTGCTCTTCGGTCTTTTCAATTTTCTCTTTTTGCCGAATTTGCCGAAGAAGGCTCGGACGCTTTGCAGACTCTTCTTTGAACTCTTGGGAGTCTGTGGGGATCCCGGGGTGCGACTAGACATACTTATATCCATTCGCATCATTTCGGGGTTGTACGGGGTCATCGGAGTCATTGGGGTTCTGAAAAACCCGGGGACTGATCAACAAATTGTTTACCTTTAAAATTGCGACGATGCAAAGCATTGCTAAAGTCTCGTGGCCTAAAGTTGGAAATGTGTGTTTTTCATTTCGTTTAGATATGTTTAGTTTTTGTGTATGATTTCTATCGCAACTTGTGGAAGACAAAATAAAACGACACAAAGTATCATTTAACTAACCTTTAACAAAGCATTCTACCACATACAGTTTTACACCAATGCCCTGTCTTTTTCATTTTTTTAAGGTCCTCAAAAAATTCTCAAGTTCTTTCCAAACCAACGCAGGCAACAATCTTCTCTACCGATCACAACTCTCCGATTCTCGTGTTATCTAATTACCCACCTCGGTGACATAGGGGAAACCCCGGCGCTGGCGGAGACAGCGTTCTCGGGCGAGATTGTCGTCGAGCTTCGTCTTGAGGCCGCTGCAGGTGGCAAATAAAACGTTTAAGCGCCATAAACGCTTTACAGGCAGAAATAGGGGCAATCGGTTCGACAGACACAGAGTCGTAAATTCTTTCTTTTTGTAGCGCGGTGCAAGCGGCATTGGGCAAACAGGATTGTAACAATAACCGCTGTACGGACGCTCGCTTAGGTGCAAAGGCATATGTTTGATTCTGGGTGTTGTGTCACACAACGTTGGCTATAATGGTGTTTACGCCATAACCACCGACTTAATAACTAAACCATGGTGTTTTACATACGTTAATGCATAATAATATGTATTGTTTAATTGATATAAATCAGCAGTTTAGTTTCGTTAAGATTTCTTAAAAAAAAAAAAACCTAAAGCTGAGCCACGGACCTTTGGGCCTAAGTACCACCCAAACACAGGGTTGTCCAGCATTTACAAATTCAAATAACTCCACACCTGGCTTTGAGTAGTGTATGAAGTTGGGCAGCTCGTCTGCATTGGTGATGACGAGGTTATGAGGCCTCTTCTTTTCCTTCTTTGATGGCTTGTGTTTGTGGCTGGTCGTGGACGCGATTGAGGACAGACTCTGGTTTGAGGCGGAAATGTTGTCATTGGCCGCAATATTAGGAAATATTCGATTTCCAATCTGTGTAAGAGAAGGATGCAATGTCAGTGCTGTTGTGAATGCAATAGAAGTGATGTTGTAAGATAAAGTATTCACCTTAAATAGATAGAATGATAGTTTTTGTACAGAATGAGTGTTTTTTTATTTTGTTTTGATAAATTTAACCATTCGCATTTGTTGAGCTTGCAACTACTGTCCAATGTTACCGTCTATATCTACATGTATATACAAGACGTAGTTTTATGGGGTCTTGGTTTACAACCAGAATACAATACCAATGAGGTTGCACTTTTCAAATACCTGCACTAATGTACACATGTATAATACACTATCCAAGCAAAACTGTCAAAACTTTGCACACACTTAAAACAAGGTACTATAAACTACATTCCAAGTTATTGCACTCACATGCCACTCAGAGGACTTGGATGGCTTTAACGGAGTAAATGGAGGCAAAAGGGCGGTACTGGAAGTTGCTTTGGCTGATCTTGAGGTGGAATTGCTGTTGCCTGTCGAGGACACACGATCTCGAGTCAAACTGCGAGTGTTTTGCACTTGATAGTGGGAGTTTTTGTGCGGAGTGCCAGGCGTCACCGGAGGAGTGCCAGCGACTCCTGGCGATGGTGGTATGATAAAGATCTTCGACTTGCCAGGAGGTGGCGACGAAGAGGGAGTGGGCTTTGTTACACTCAAATTTGAGTCAGATTCAAGAGAGCTCCGGGATCCAAGACCTGAAGGACTTGGTGGAGTCAAACAGGAGCTGCTTGTGGAAGGAAGTTGGTGGCTTCGTTGTCGACTCGGGAGCTCTGTGAACTGGTTTGGCATGTCTGTATTGGACGGGTCGGTATTTGAACGACTCCTATGAAGTTTTTGTTGTTCTACAGGTAGAGAGTCTGAGCTTTCCGAGCCATGTCGAGAAGTGCAACTGCTTTGGTCATGGATGCCTTGAGAAAATGATTGTGATAGTTAAACGTGTGGCCGAAAATGTGGTGGAAATAAAAGTGTTGAATACTGTTTGTGAATAGCTTTTCAGGAAACCATGGGTAAATTTATAAATCTGCTTTACAATTTGCAAAAAAAAACATTATGAATGTATTAAATAAATCAAGATTGTTTGCAGTTTGTTTACAATTTGGCAAAACCATGTTATTGGGTAAAAGTTTAAATTTTGCATGGTGGAATCAATTGATCTGACTCTTTAGATTACATTTAAAAATCTTCTCCAAAATTATGATTAGCTTCCAGTAACCAAGCCATTGCATTGATAAACCAGGCTATTCGCACTACAAACTTACCACCATGAAAAAAATCATACCATTTTCAATGAAGTTTTTTTCATTTTTTACATTCTCGTTAAAGTCATGGTCTGTGGTTTCAGTGCCACCAAAAACATCATCCGGCTTGGAAAATGAGTCCCAGTACACCTCGGCAGTGTCAACATTCTTTCTATTCTGCTGTTGCAAACCTATTTAAAAAGAGGATCTGTCAATGTATCGCAAACTTAGGCTGACTCACGATCAGCAAAGATGCACAAGACAGGAAAATTATGCATGGGAAGGAAAATAATACGAGTTTCTACTTATATAACTACTTTTTATGGCATTCATTTAGGCATGATACTTTTTAAAAAGTAAGTTTGCAAAACAGTTAGTAATGAAACAACACTTTAAATGTTGTTGATGCAAGAGGACTGGCAGGAAATAGCAAAAAGGCTTTTATTTAGCGCAGTGTGTGACAATTGAAAAGTTGCGGGCAGTAACTAAGCACGCCAGACATTATCTACATTGAAAAGCAGATGGCACATAAATAGTAACATGCAATATACATGAGTAACAGGGCCTTATTGATTGCATGTGAAACATTTTCAACTCTAGTTTTGGTACGTAAATTGAAATTATTAGTGAAAACTTTTTTTAATGAATTCCTAAATTACGGCGATTCCCAACTTTGAAGAGCAGAATAGTTAGAAGTGACCGTCCGCTGACAATGGTATGATGCAAAAGTCAAATACTATTGGCACAATTATGTGTCACTGTTGGCCATACATCAACATTTTAACGAGCCTGATTTAGGCTGCAAAGGCCACCCAGATATTGCAAAGATTAGTATGCCTCCTACAGAGCCATGCAATCTTTGGTAAATCCAAGTAATGATCAATTTAACAAACATTAGAGCAAAAAACACAACTCATTTACATTTGACTTGTTTGAACATTAGTACAACCTAAAGTATCAACCTATGCTTGAATGGTATTTGTGCAGTATTTATTCAATGAGGCTCACATTTCACATGTGATTGAGTTAGGTCAATTTTTACACCACCTTTTATTTTAAAGTGTAATAATGGCAAAGCATTTCTTTATATCTCCCTTATTTAACATTATTATTGATGTTTTTCATTTTTGAATTAAACATGGAAACAAAACATTACTTCTGAACTTTTTTAACTGCTTCAATGATGTAACGAGTTTTCTGTTGTCCTCAGCGTTTCCACTTAATTCTGTGATGATGTTTTGAAGTTGTGTTTCACTCAATGCCATTAAATCTTCGACAGAGTGGTACTGGACTTGCAGTCCCTGCACATTTTTGCAAGCACATTAGTGATGTCACAATATAATCAATATGGCAGAAAATCAATTTGAGACACATAAAAATAGCGTGAATCTGGATTACTGCTCATTAGGCAAAAAATATGGTCGGGCTTTTAAAAACTGAAGCAACAGTTTGCAAGTAGTCTTAAAAGACACTTCAACAGTTTTTTTAGCATTTACTGTGTTAGTTCCATATTTTGAAACCATTTTTTTGTGCCAAGTTTGAGTAAAAACAATGCATCTCAACATTTGTTGGTTCATAACCCCTTATAACTATTTTCATACAGTCTGTGACCCCTTCTTAATCATTTTTTGTACATCAGTGCACATCTAAATAACATTTATTTCTAACATATGTTATTAATGTTAAAGCCACTGTACTTGTGACTTTGTGGTTGAGTGTTTAACAATATCTCATCGCGCAAAAACACTGTCGTTTATTAATGAAACAGCCACCAGGTCGCAACAAAACCCCACAAATAACAAAACTAATTTTTCAATGTTTAACGATTCCAAATATATTTGATGCCCCTTTAGAAGACCTTAGCAATCCCTGAGTGGTTTATGGCTGGTTGAAAGCCACCAAGGTACAGTGCAAAATAGCCTTATTTAACTTCAACACATGTGAGTGCTGTGCATAAGTGGTGTCAACTTACCTTGGCCAATAAACTGCTAACACCAACAACATTAAGCCATTTGGTCAGCGATGGGTACTCAATGTTACTGTCTGGAATACGGAGCTTTGTGTCGAGTTGTTGGCAGAAATGCTTGATTAATTTACCCTGAAAACAAACATAAGACACAATTACCAAAGCTTAGCAAAACAGAATCAGGCAAAAACATTTAAGTTACTATTCACAGTAACCTGTGCATTAGGTGCTACATAGTTTCGTTTGAAAACACAAAATAAAAAAGAAATGATTTCAAAAAGAATAGAAGTTTGTGGAATGTTTACCTCCAGGCTCCTGATTTCTTTGATGGTGAACTCAGTTAAACTTCGCCCTCTTAAGTCAACGAGTGTCGTTGAAGTGATTTCTATCATTCTTTCTAGTGCTGTCAGCTGTTTCAATGCAGCTTCAATAGAGCAGGCAGCTTCAGAATCTACCAGACAACACATAAATTATCATATATTGCAATTGTGTAGTTAGTGAAATAATACTTATCCTACTTGGACTATTATAAGTGGGTAATTATAAGTAATATAAACCTGACTTCGCATGAAATTAGTATTTACAACAACAATCAACCAACCTATTTAATTAATCTACAATTTCATATCAAATAAAGTAAACCCATAAACAATGTATAATGTTGTAATTATTTGGATTATCCAGTATTTTCAATCCCTATTCCAATCAATATACCTTATACATCTATTTATTTATCTTTCATTTCCCTGTTTTTCAATTCAAAACCTTGAGCTAAATATTATAGAAGTTTTTCTGAAAATTACAATGTCAATTTCACCCTTAGTTGTGTTGTGTATATAACTTATAAGTCCATCGTTGCAGAATAAAACTTTACGTTATTTGCAGTCACCACTTTGTGCTAAATTTATTGCATGACAATACATTACTCAACACATAACGTTTTACAGTAGACTATTTTTCAAGTTTAATTATTTACAAACCTGTTTTGGTTTTGAGACCCATGTCCATTCTAGTGTGTTGATTCCAGAACTAAGGTGATTATCTTGCATAAATCATGTACAGTTGGTTTTGTGAAGGTGGTTGAATCTGTTTTCTGACATATTTCCTGGTGTGATCATATAACTATGCACATATTTTTAAGGACCATTTCTTTAGGAAGTTGTTGATGTGAAAGCAAACTGCTGTATCATCTGCAAACCTAATTGTTACACAACTTCCACCATCAATCCCTAAAAGACAATTTTATGACAAAAAATGAATCACCATTCCGTGCAATATTCCAACAATTTTATTCTTCAGGTAGACATTTTCCATTAGAAGTGTTATTTATTAATTATTAATCTTATCATGTATATGTATGTACAGTTTTCATTCATTTGCAACTTACAACACAAAAGCTATACTTGTTAACTACTGATAATATTTTCACCATATATAAGGGTGTTTACAAAATTGTTTGTTGGGCAATTTTTTACGATTATACAAACTGGTACTAAAATTGAGACTCCTGAACGCTCAACCAAAAAAAGTTATTGACCTTACGTTTATGCCAACCTACAGCACAACTTACAAATTTCACAACCTTAGACCCAAAATCTTCACTGTTAAACTAAAATAGAGCATTATCATGAAGGTAAACACATCTGTCTAGCCTGCTCTACATTTCCTTTCTCTACCCAATTAACAGACAGACATAACAAAACCAGAAGAACCTGTAAAGGCGACGTAAAAATAGTTTAAATATCCTGTGCAGTAGAGTTTCATAACGTGAATTTCTCCCACAAAAACTATTGTATTCGCCTCCAAGTTTGTCACTAACCTTGACAAAGACTCACAAAAAACACTGAAAATAAACAGTTAAAGTGGTGGTCGTTGTCGTAATACTTTTTAGCATACAAATTCGGCCAAATATAATCGAACGTAGTAATTTGCTGCTTATGATTTTTGTTACTTTTATGAACAACTAAACTGATCTGCCTGAGAATTTTTCAACATGTATTAATTGCGTGTGGCCGAAAGTGATGTGTTTCCACGTCGCTTTTTGGCTAAGCCCAAAAGGTTTATGATAAAAGAAACTTCGAACAAACTTGGCGATGAGGTAATGTGAATATTTATTTCTAAGATTTTGAAATATTGACTTGGCACAAATTTGCATCATATTATGACAAATTTACAGTTTCTACACTGCTTATAGTTAAACAAAAGTTTGTTCTGGCTTTGTGGAGGTTTTGTTTGCCTCAAGAACAGTCGTGGTTGCAGGCACAGGTTTGGCACGCAAGCATTCATCTGGCTGCTCGCCATAAACGTACTGGCTCATGGAAGGGTAACTCTTTCTCATTAGTAAACCATTCCCAAGCATCCGGCAGAGTTTTTTTTCGCGGATCTCTGAGTACATGGAAAGCTTTAATTGAGTCTCGTGGTCCGGATTAAGTCGCCAATCGAAGTAGCGACGATATTCGACGTCGTTTCCGTCCAACCACTGGAGATATGCAACAAGATGTTTCGGGGATTTGAAGTCTTCTGTATGAATGTAGCTGTTGCGGGGCGCCAGCTTTTCCATATCGGCTTTAGACGGACCAAACACGATTGGGACTCGTCCATAATTTATCCCACTCTGCCAAAACTTTTCTGTGACGTAGTCCTTGCAGTGAACTGCGTTCTCGAACGAGAGATAAAATTTGAATTGCGCATGTTGCGTTCTGTTGAAGTTGTTGTATTCGACGCTGTTGTTGAAGCACTTTCCGTAATAGGAGACGTCCAGACCAGCGTCGGCGAGAGCTTGGGCGTACTTCATTCGCTCCACAGAACCGTACAAAAGACCACAGTTGCTCACCACCCATAACTGAAAATATGAAGAACGCCAGTGAATCAAGGTACTTTAATAATTTTTTAACTCGCTTGTTTTCCTAACAATATTCTTATTGTATGGTGCAAACACAGAGCCTATAATGATATGTGGAATACTGTCTTTGTTTTGTGCTTTCCAGAAGATAATTCATAAACTAAATTTCACTTAATGCCAGATGGAATGCCTACGACGTCAACTTCGTGCATTTTCGGGAACAACAGATCACGTGAATTAGAGAACGAAGTGCATGATACGCACGTCAAATGGCCACAAAAGCGCTGCAATGACTTACGACCAGCCTCGATTTCATTTTCATCAGGTTGTCCACTACGCCTTGTGCGTGCATTGTCAAGTCGTCTTTATTTGTGAAGTATGGGGCGAATACGTCAGCTTTGGTGTGGTACGACATTGTCCAGTTGATAAAACCGCCGTCGTATTCCTTCAGACTTCTGTGTTCGGCGTGTGTCATGTAATTCGGGCTTTCCAGCGTTTCAAACACGTACCGCTGATCCGGATGCCTAAAAAAGTACGTTTATTATATGTGTTTTAAATGCCGGCTTTTTTTTGTATTGTGAGCTTCAAACTGGGCAACTGTTTTGACTTAACAGGTCTCATGAGTGTAGCTATGGCTCACACACAACGAACTTATCAGTTAAACTTGTATGTTTTTAATGATTTTTTTTCTGTTTTTTCAAGTCTTTGCCAAAAAAACAGCACCCCATTGATTCATTAATACTCTGTGATGCCAAAAACTAGTGCCCTATTTACCTGTAATGTCTCCATGGAATTTTCTCATTGTCGAGGGCCGAGTAGTGAAAAATAACGGCGCTGGCTTCGGCAATGCGCTCCTTGTCATATGTGAATACGCAGTTGTCAACTTTGTAACCCTCGCGAACACCTTCTGTTTCCACTCCCCACGGGTGACGCCACACAAGGATCAATCGTCTATTGGTTAGTTTGAATAAAGCCACTTCTGTGCTGATGTTTCTACATAGATATCCCATTTAATTAGCTTCAAATGATATTTTCATGCAAAGGAAATAGTGCCAATAATGTTATTTATAGCAGCAGACAGGGCCACCTTTTCAAACTAATTGATCTCATCAGTGCAGCTTTTGTGTGACTTGCAACGATCTTGTCAGCAAAATAGCCAAAATAGACTTCCAGGTATTTTATGCAAGATATTTTAATGTTTATGCTAAACTGCGTCATGTATATACCATTGAAAACACACATACCAACTAAAAACTTCAGGTAAGCGTTTTTGTTAATATTTGACAGAGATAGTATTAAAATATATTGTATACCTTCCGTATACCGGTAGCTCCTCGGTCGTCGTTGTTGGCTCTTCGGTTGTGTTTAATCTTTCAAACTCGTGTAAGTCACTGCGACCCAACAAACAACATGTTCTTACCAAACTAAGTTTAGCACAATGATGTCACAATGTTTCTAACCTTGCGACTGATTAACGACACTTTTACGTTGCACACTTGTGTACTACACAAACACAGAAACAATGCCATTATAATTTTGTTTGGCAAATAGATTCACTGTGATGCTATGGCTGTTGCTGAGAAACAAATCAAATAACTGAATCCAATGCATTATATTTACTCCATAAGTGTGACCTGATTTACACCAACTTTTTTTACTGCTTAGAGGTTTGATTTGCAATTTGTCACAAGAAAATGTCACAAGCAGTTCTTTTGTTGCCTCTGCTGAGCTTATTTACAAACATAAAACGATTTCAGAATTTTCGATATTGTTAGAATGCCACCAATAACATGCCATTGTGTCGCGGTGTATTTATCGTAGAAAAAACATTCACAAAAATTACAGCTTGTGTTCACATCAATTTCAAAATATACCTATGTTTTGCGTTTGCGTAGATATTCTTGTTTTCATCTTGAAATTGTCGTTGAAAGCTAAACTGGGTACTGAAAATCAAACTTTGTTGAACGCGAAGCAAGTTAAACACAAAGTCAGCAATTCCAAAGTCAGCAAATAGTATATGATTTCTGTGAGCCGCAGACAGATAGCCACTGTTTCGACGTGGAAGGTCTCATCAATGCGGAATATACTACTACACCGGGTCACAAAGTTTTTCCAAACTTGACCCACATATAAGTCTGTGTAAAACAGATATCTGTGCAAATTTTAATGATTGGGCGTGAACAGGGCCACCACCTGTTATTTTTGGTTATACATTTAAGTTGAAATACCACACGAAATCGTAGCGTTAATATTCGCACATACTTCTATGTTCCATAGGCTTATATGTGGATCAAGTTTGGAAACAACTTTGTGACCGGTGTAAAGGTATCTTCCCATCAATGCAGCTTGGTGTGATTTTCTAGACGACTTTGCCAACAATACGGTCTAACCTTATTGGTCGAAACAGTGGCCATCTGTCTGCAGCTCACATAAATTAAAACACTTACATTTGTGGTGGATAATCTTGTACAAATTTGAAATTTCTCTTCTTATTCTGAAAGTAAAAATGCATCAGCAGTAGTCCGCATGTACACAAAACAGCCAGTTTCCAAAAGCGTCTTTTTCTGATCAACATTTCGACCTCCAACAGTAATTCTATCCACTATGTCTGCTATTTTTGCTCATGTGGACATTTTTGCGTGCTCAAGCAGCACTGCTGAAAGTTTACTGACAAATTGAAGCAAAATCCCTCCTATGGTTTCAAGTCATACAACTTTCTTTCAGGCACAACAGCCTTACGCTGGTGATTACGGAATGATTTTAACCAGCACCCGTAAAACTAACGGCCAAGCCATACCACAGTTAATCTTACGTATCGAGTTACCGCGCCTCATTGTCTAAATATTCTTTTGAACACTTCCTTTACTTTACCACAAAACAAAGCCTTAGTTCTAATCATCCATTTCTATAGCGCACTCCATACGTTCTGTAAGCTGTGGACTGTAAAGAAACTGTGCTCCAAAACCCAAAGATGATACTCATGAATTCACTTGGTACGAGATGTAATTTGTTGTGCAAATAGGGAGTATAGGCGTTATATGTATGTTATTTTAAGACAGATCAACAAATCTCGAAAATTTAGATAATTTGTACATTTTAAAGTTTCCTCTGCATTGTAGTCAAAAAGCCCTTCGGTTAATTTGCAAGGGTATGAAATTACAAACATATTTTATATTGCCAGTATATAACAGATACTGCCCGGGAGCAGAAAATTAAACCGCCTGTCCAAACGCTTTCAAACAAAGGAAAAATAGTGTCATTTGTTATGACATAACAATCGAAAAAGAGAACAGTTTAGTTTGATATAATAAAGGGAATGCATTTCTACTGTGGCGCAAGTGGTGCGAAACTATCCGTTAAACCATTAATCAGTAGCCTAACCAATGTGCACCTTCCGGTTGTGGTTTGGAACTGTGTAGAACATGGCCGGCCGAAGTACGTATCAAGATTATGGGTACCACGCAATTTCTTTCGGCTGGTCGATGAAATATCTTTCTTTGAAGTTATTCTACCGAGTTTTTTTCTGTACTAATCGCCTTCCAAACTATGATGTTTTTTTCGGTTTCCAGGTTCTAATACAGCTTAATTCATAATATTTTCACTGCCCCCATAACACACCTGTAACCTGTTGTTTGTCACAAAATGTCTGCATTTGTATTGTACTTTCGTGCGTCGTAATACCATGGATTGAAAAAAGCACACTTTCAGAACGCAATGGGTTGGTTTTGTTGGCAGTGCTTTTCGAAACGTTTCTGTAAACCTCAAAATGCGAAAATAATGAGCTTACAATCATGATCATAAGCATCCGTAACCAACACAAACGGACAATATTTTTAAAAAACCTGATTAACTTTTTAATTTTGGCGATTTTTTTTATTATATAACAGTTAAATATTCGCTAAAGCTATAGTCCAGAGATTATGGTTGCATTTATATGACTACGAAATTATGTTGTGACGTCATAACTCTAACAAATTGGGTTGAGGTGTGCAATGGAATCTTGAAACCGTATAAGTGTGACGCCACGGTAAAAAGTCACGTACTGTTTAAGCAATAGATATCCGTTCTGTATTGATAGTAGCCCTGTCTAAAGCGTACTTAAAATAGTCACGATATTTCGCAATTGCTATTTTTTACAAACCGAATTACAGAATAAACGGTGGTTGCGTTCCCGCGGACAAAATACGTATACATTACATTATTGACAAAGTTTCTAAAAGGTATATTTTCAAAATATAGCATTGCATATTTAGGATTTAGTAACTTGTCATGAAAGCACTTAAAATGTGGCAGAGAAGACTTTTTGCTGAAATTTTGATTTTTTTTCAAAGACAATGAACAGTTGTTTGCCAAAATGAGCTGGCTATGAAAAAGTTTACGATATACTGGTTGTAGTGACAGCAATTTGTGAAAATTTGTTAAAAAAATGCATAAATTTCTTGTGCAAAGTGATTGTAACTGAGCAAAAAAAGCGATAAACACATTGCCACACAGTGGCGCACCTGCGCGGTAACAAGCATCCTTGAATAGCCTCAATTTTACCAGACCATCTTGACTCAGTTTCATTGCAAACACTCTGGCGGCTCATTGCCTATGAGCCAGTTACTAACATCGGAAATGACTTTTCTAGCGAATGGCCTCTGTAACTTGTAGCAAAGTTGTTTCTCGCGAATCAGTTCGTGCTTACCGATTATTTCCTTCGTCTTCTGGTCTGGGTTAACACGCCATTCGAAGTAGTGCCGATATTCAGTTTGGTTTGCTTCCACCCGAAGCAAGTATTTCGTCAGTTCACTCGGCGAATCAAAGTCATCTGCGTGAATGTACGAACCCGCGGGAACAAGTTTGGCCACGTCGGCTCTCGATGGACCCCAAATCACTGGTACACGACCCGCCATAATAGCGTTGGTCCACAATTTCTCGGTCATGTAATCCTCGCAATGCACGGCGTTCTCGAAGGCCAAGTAAAACCGATAAGATTGGCGTTGTTCGCTCGGCATGTTATCGTATTCTTTCTTGTTGTTAAAACACCGACCAAAGCGATGAACCGGAAGGCCGGTCTTGCTCAATTCTTCAACGTACTGTAGTCTCTGTGAAGCTCCAGGAGTCGCCCTGCAGTTGCTCACAACCCACAGCTATAACGACATTGACATGGTTAACGTTTTTGACATACGTTTACAACACATAAAGTATGGGAAATAGAGATGTTACAATACAAGATTCAAGCATATCTAAAATCCAAAATGACACATGTTTTTGTACGTTTCAACCTTTTCTAGTCAGAAATCCGAAAAGGCATTGTAAGGAAACGTAATCTGGATACTTCTGCAGCATAACTATTACATACAGCTGTGTTAGACTTCTTGGCAATCAGCTCGTTTAAATCTTTTTCGTTGTCGAAAAATATGTTACGCGCTCCCACGAAATACGACGAAAACACTTCGGAGCTGTAACGATAGGACATGGTCCAGTTTATGAAGCCACCGTCGAACTTGGACATTGTCATGCGGTGTTCACCCCGTCGTATGTAGCTCGGACTCTCCATGGTGTTGAAGATGAACACTTGATTGGGATGTCTGATAAATCACAACAAGTATTAAGTTATGCAAAATTTTTAAAGAATTCACTCACACTCGACGTGCTGCATCATTTAGGATAGTTTCATTTTCGTAACATGAATGGTTCTACCCATTGAAAACAGCTATTATGTAAACAAGTATGGTTTTTCATTTTGCTATAGAAGGGTTTTCATATGTAGCTATGCTGTGTGTTGATGGTTACAATTGTCGCTGATTTCCTGGGGTGATGATATTACTGCATAGTTACAACAGTTCCGGTTAATACTATATACAAGCCGATTGAAATTCTACAGCTAAAATACGTTTCGTTTGCGACAAGAGAATTTATACTTTCCCGAAATTATCTGGGTTTTCTAAAAATGGTTTGGGACCCCTATGACGTCACCGTGACTCTGTAGTTCGCAAACTAATGACGTGGTGTGGCTACGAAAGAACCCAAATCGATAACAAGTGATTAATTATTCAAAACGGAAAATATGACAAGGTAAATTGTTTGTTGTTCCTTATATTGTGCCCACAATTTGTTTTGAAAACATTAGTCATTTCTGGTGGGTGACACTATCCCCACAGGTGTTATGAAAAGTTGCGCATTGAAAGCCTTCTTGTGCGTTACGCATCATTTTGAGGGGTTTAATAGAGGACTTGTTGAAACGATTTTCAAATCAAGCATCGTGCACTGATTGTTGCCATTTATCTTTCAATTTCTAATTCGAACTGAGGATATTATTTAATATTAATAATATTACGAATTCAATGTAAGACGTTGGTTTCCAATAAACACTTTAGAAACTAAGTGCCAGAAGAGCAATTCTGATTAATTAGTATGCCTGGCAACAAAAATAGCAGTATCAATGTAAGAGTTTACCACTCAAAAAGTACCTGTAATGTTGCCAAGGTACTTTTTCCTGGTCGAGTCCCGAGTAGTGAAACACGACCGCACTGGCTTCGGGGAGTTTTGATCGATCGTATGTGATGGTGCAGTTTCCTACCTTTGTTCCATCCCTCGCTCCTTCGCTACCCACTCCCCATGGATGTCGCCACATCAGGATCCAGTGGTGGCTTTTGTTTAGACTGACCATTCGTCCGCTGCGAATGTTGGCATAAGGCTATTGCTCTACGTTCTAGCACCTATATACGAAATTAGCACCATGACCAACTGTGGCATGCGCGGCATTCTAATGTTAAATTTTGCATCTTATGTCCACCAACGAAATTCGTTCAACGTTACGTATAACCATCTACAAGAATATTCAAACCGAATCGAACGAATTGTAACAAAAAAAATGAAATAGCACACATGTAATAAAGTTTGCCCTATACCCGGTAACTGTTTCGCCTATAATCTATTTTCAATTGTAAACCATATCGCTAGTAAACAAAAGTCGAGAAAAAATGCAACACTGGGTAATGATTAAAAATGATATCCACAGTGCCAACGCGAAACACAGCACGGTAGCTTTTCAGAGAAGAGCCGCGGACGCATGGATGCATGCATGGCAACCATATTATGTGGTCTAAATTTCCTGCGACCGGTGTAGTCATCGGCGTGCCTAATGTGTACGTTATCCCTATATACACCAATTGTTTTATTTTTGTGTGTGGGTGAAAAAATAATACTTCGTTAGCTTTTATTGCATCGCAATTCCATTATAAAACGTATATAGCGTTTCGCAACGTTCCATGATGACGTTATGGCTGTTTTGTAAAGTTTCTTCAGAGTAAGCCGCAAAAATTATCGGTCTTCTGATACTACAAGCCATGGTTGCGATGTATAAAGTGTAACGTACGCAGCGTATTCATAGTTTCACCCTTACTGGTATCGACATCCATCGCTAACAGGATATTCACGCATCCAACGATAGTAGAGAACAAAAATTTGGTTAACGCAGTAACAAAGCAGCTTTGTGGCTCGTAACGGATGTCTTTACCTGTCAAACCTCATTGTTGCTGCAGTCACAGTACTTTGCGTACCACGGCTAGTGTTTTGCGCTGTTGCCAAATGTTTGAACGTACCGGAAACGAGATTCCTATAGCGGAAAACAATACATTCATGTCAAAAGCCCCGAAAAGTGCAGTCGATGAATTAGGCGGGTAGAGCGTTGCTAAAAGTCGATTACTTATAATGCAGTCACTACCACAAACAACGTACAGATAACACAACACAAAAGTCAATATTGACGAACTGAGTTGTTGATGGACTGCGGTATATATAATGCTTTGTTACATTTCCGATCTATAGTGCGCTGTAGCAGGTGCTGTGTATTTAAACAATGCGAGCAAGACAGTGCAAGCAATTCAAACTATAAAGTTACTTTGCATGACAACTTGACTTACTTCGAGAGGTCATGATCAGCCATGTTTGTCCAGTCAGTTGCTCTTCGGTAGTTCCATGTAACCAGAACTGTTGCGACGATGATTGTAGCAACAAATCCATAAAACAATTTGATGTTGTTCATATTGTGTACAATTGCTAATGGTTCTGTTTATACTTATACGTCAACCAATCAAGTAGACCTAAGCATGGATAACAATAGAGGTAAACTGGTGACAAAATTGCAATGTAGCAATCTTTGTTTTAAGTCATTTCATTTAATAACAGACTGTTACTTGTTTGCTGAAGGCTGTGATGAAAATACTATAATAAAGTAAGCCTGATTTGACTGTGGACGCTCCGGAAAGACAGAGCTTTAGCTGTAGCCTGTAACTAAAAATCATTACAGTGGTTCACTTACCCTTTGACCTTAAAACTGCCGCATTAAGTAAGTCTGCCACACAGTACCTAACGTCTGCAAACATAATAAGTATAAAACAAACGACCACTCTATAAAAACGCGTCGCATGTGGTTGGGTCATTCGTTTGCAACGAGCCATGAAAGCAAGTGCTTCGTTTCTACATTTTCCATTCCACGTTTTTGGCATCGATTGTCTTCCGCAAGCCGTTGAATGGTGCATGTGATCTCGGATTTGAATGCGTCATGCCTTAGTCAACCATGTAAGAAACCGCGACAAGCCGACGAGCAAAAGAGCAGTCACACACTTGCCGCAATACATATCTTGTGACACAACCAAACTACCAGCAATATAGATTATTCCAATTGAAGCTGTTAGACATCCAACCAGCCAGGTGTTTGTCTGAATGCTCTTCAGTTACCCCATTTAGCGTAACAATTAGTTGACGGATGTCGATCATTAAAACTCTTTGCATCAGCAGTCGCCTGCTATTTTCAAAACTCCTATATGCAGAGTTTCTGTGTACACAAAGGCTGGGTATTCGGCGCGCATTTACCCGTAGTTAGAACGCATGGAGAATTATTACGGAAAGGAAAACTGTGGAATATTTTAATTTGGTACGTAGCGATACACATGACTATATTTACGCAGTAATAAATACGGCCTCATAAAGCGACACAAAAGCAATTCAAAGGTTCTTTGCGATGAAAATGAAAAATAGATACTGAAACGCAGTAACTTAACAATCTAAGACTTGCTACAAACAACAAGTTAAACGAACAACAAAAACGTTTAGCAACTAGGAGGGACCCGGCACATATTGTTCATTTCCTAAAATGCTGGCACACCATACACAAACCTTCTTCAACTTACTCACTGCCCAGCAATACATAGCATTATTACATCACAAACCTAATGATACAAATCATATTGTGAAACACTTGATCTATACATAATGCACTGACAATAAACTAGATTAGAAAGTGATTTGTTTTTGGCATTTTCCATTTCGCAAGTATAGGGTATCCACCAGCACAAATCACCCATAAGGCTGGTGGCATGTCACCCATACGACTGTAACAACACACAAAAAAGGGAATTTTAGAACGCTATCAAATCTGAGCCTAAATTTACCTAGGTCCTGGGCCAGAAAGTAAACAGTTCAAACACAGTTAAGTGGCCCTTTGCTTTGCGGAACCACTTACAAAAAGACAAACCCTATTACAACAGCGTAAAAATGCATCCGACATTGTTACGTCATGCAACGCTGGTCACAATTGGCAAAAAGTGCCTCACACCAGTTAATATGTTTTGCCAAACGACAGTGGGTAACTTGACAACCCGCAGCACCGTGCTATAATGTAAACGTGAACCTGACTTTGCCAAACAGAGGTACTCGTTAAAATTAAACCCACATTTTGGGTTCACTTATGCTCACCAGTGCGTGGCTTAAACATTGAAAAGGACCCCATAAGTAATCAGGTGCTGATTCTGATGGGACGATTGTTTGAGGTTTCTTTTCGTTACACACATTGAGGTCTTGGTAAAAAAGTACTGTCAGGCTGACTATACATTAGTACTTAACACGACACGACACACCACAGCACTGTTAATGGGCATTCAATGTTAGCTGTGCTTCGTTTTTCACTTCCAGCAGCGACACGTGTTAAACCTAATCTTGTCACGAGAGGATCATTCCTAGTCCCTAAGTCCCAAATCATAAATTAAATCCGGGGTTTTGATTAGGAGTCGTTTATGTCAATGTTTTCAGCAACTTGTGATACGTAGTAACTGGATTTGAACTCTGCTTTTGGTTCGGGGTAACATGAAGGCCCGATTTAAAAACTAATACAAAAGTCAGTCTTTTTTAAAAGAGTGACAAATCAAGAAAATTAGGTTCGTAGACGTATAAAGACTGATGCGGCACGTTTAATAATCTAATAACATGTTGTTTTTAACTATAATAATACTAAAAGCAATGTTTGCGTATCACTAATTAGGTCTGATTTCTTGTCAAGGATCCTACACAAACCACCTGCCAATTTTAACAGTAAATGTGCTTATAAACCAATAGGATGCAAACACAGATGCACAAACATGACACAGTCCGCATTATTTGGACACTATTAACTCTTGCATATCGCCAGCATCACTATACAAACAAGATCAGATTGGGCAGATATCAACTCTGTGGTAAGCAGATAACTACAAAAAGTGTTGAATGTTTTTTTAGCAGTTAAACAGGTTTGTAAAATGGCGGCGTAGGCAGATTCATTTACAGGAAATCCCATTTCCCACAATTGTCATAATACAGATGGTAAAATAAGCCTTTTCATACTCTGTATACGTACTTATATGCTGTCGTTAATCTACGGTGTATTTGGCACAATACTAATAATTAAGCTTAACTTACAAGGTATCCTTCGATACCATCTTGTTCCGCACAAGCTTACAGCACTACGATAAATACTGTTTGCATGCAAAATGTAAAGCGATATACCGCAATCAACGCACTGCTGGGTCGTAACGTTTAACAAGAATTCAGCTTTGTAAGCACAGTATTTTGAAGCTGCCTTTTTCCCCAACAAATTAACGACCTCTTCGCAACGTTCTTGAACTACTCCTTTGGATTTAATTTGCTACATAGCGCCCTCTAGGAAAAGATATTAGCTAAGCATTGTCCCCGTGTTCTTGCGCTGTTTCGCGACTTTTGTATGAAGTGGCAGCGGAATTGACAGGAGACAGGCAAACTTTTCTAATTGCGGGCTGAAAATTATTAAAAATGTGACAGCGGACCAATGGATCCTGTAAGCATAAAGTGTACGAATAGTGTCTACTTTCTAAATCGCACTTAAACATAAAGTATTAACTATTAAAAGATGAAACTCAAAAGCCCAAAAGCCCAAAAGCGTGCATTTAAATTACATTCAACTGCAGTATTAACTGTGTTCTTAAGGGGCACCAATTTATGCCAAATTTTGGCGGGTCAGACCTATAACGGGCAAGATTTGGAAAAATAACAAGAAATGCATGAACACAGCCGCCCAGAAAACGTTTTTTTCATGTAATTGTAAATTGCAGCTATTAGCAACATCACGTTGTGATTTCAACATGTTAAGTGCATGCAGCTACATAGGCACATGGCGTTAGAGATCCAGCGGAATTAATTAACTTTATTATGCACAGAAAATAAGTTTTTCTTTGCGTGCGTGCGTGCGTGCGCTGTTTTATAATTTAGGGCAAATATCGACATCCAACAAAAACTAAGAATTTAGCAGCAACACAGCAGTACCAGTGCACATAAAGTATATTGATTGTAGAAAAGAAACACTGAAATTTAAATTTTGTTCTTAAGCGATGGCCTTAAAATTTAGCTTTGCATAGATTTCGGTAAAGGCAAAACGGTCGATAAGAATGGATCTCACAGCCACATGGTATAATGTACATAGATACGTGCATGAATATTTTGGTAAATATTCACATCTTGACTCAGTTTCACTGTAAACACTCTGCTGGCGTCTCATTGCCTATGAGCCAGTTACTAACATCGGAAATGACTTTTCTAGCGAATGGCCTCTGTAACTTGTAGCAAAGTTGTTCCTCGCGAATCAGTTCGTGTTTACCGATTATTTCCTTCATCTTCTGGTCTGGGTTAACACGCCATTCGAAGTAGTGCCGATATTCAGTTTGATTTGCTTCCACCCGAAGTAAGTATTTCGCGAGTGCACCCGGCGAATCAAAGTCATCTGCGTGAATGTACGAACCCGCGGGAACAAGTTTGGCCACGTCGGCCCTCGATGGACCCCAAATCACTGGTACACGACCCGCCATAATAGCGTTGGTCCACAATTTCTCGGTCATGTAATCCTCGCAATGTACGGCGTTCTCGAAGGCCAGGTAAAACCGATAGGATTGGCGCTGTTCGCTCGGCATGTTATCGTATTCTTTCTTGTTATTAAAACATCGACCAAAGCGATGAACCGGAAGGCCGGCCCTGATCAATTCTTCAACGTACTGTAGTCTTTGTGAAGCTCCAGGAGTCGCCCCGCAGTTGCTCACAACCCACAGCTATAACGACATTGACATGGTTGACGTTTTTGACATACGTTTACAACACATAAAGTATAGGAAATAGAGATGTTGCAACAATACAAGATTCAAGCATATCTAAAATCCAAAATGACACATGTTTTTGTACGTTTCAACCTTTTCTAGACAGAAATCCGAAAAGGTATTGTAAGGAAACGTAATTATGATAACTCTGCGGTATAATTATTATACATACAGCTGTGTTAGACTTCTTGGCGATCAACTCGTTTAAGTCTTTCTCGTTGTCGAAAAATATGTTACGCGCTCCCACGAAATACGACGAAAACACTTCGGAGCTGTAACGATAGGACATGGTCCAGTTTATGAAGCCACCGTCGAACTTGGACATTGTCATGCGGTGTTCACCCCGTCGTATGTAGCTCGGACTCTCCATGGTGTTGAAGATGAACACTTGGTTGGGATGCCTGCGAGGTAGGAGAAAGGTGATTCGACGAATAGTAAAAATGACCACGAAAATAAATATTGTTTGTGTTAACGTCAGTATGTCCGTGTTTTCACAGGAATGTAAGAAAAGAATGTATTGGAAATGATCCCACTGCGAGTGTCGATACATTTTTTATTGATGCAAATCTGTATCTCAGACCGTGCGACGAAAGGACGTATGCAGAATTTTTTGTGGGGGTGGCGATTGCCATCCAAAACTTATTGTGACGCAATAATAACGAATTTGTTCTCCAGAGGAGCAAATAGGTATGCATGCGCCAGAGGCAAACCATAGGGTAAAAAATCTTAAACGCCCTTTTCCATTCGAGGAAGCCAATGGTTCGTATAAACATACTCAAGCCTTAATGGTCGTTTGCTACATGGGAAGTTAATAAAGGCAAAGCGAACTTGCTCTTTATTAAAAACCCCTCCTACTCCATCTGAGGGAGTTTGCTTGGTTGTGGTACTAGAAATAAACACAGTCTCCGTGATGATACAATAACTACCAGCGTTGTCAGCACAATTAAAGGTTGACTGGTCGTTAAGTATCATAATAATACAATTTATACATCTTATCGGTCGTACCCAGTGTAAACTTTAGGCATACCTGTAATGTTGCCAAGGAACTTTTTCCTGGTCGAGTCCCGAGTAGTGAAATACAACCGCACTGGCTTCGGGGAGTTTCGATCGATCGTATGTGATGGTGCAGTTTCCTACCTTTGTTCCATCACTTACTCCCTCGCTACCCACTCCCCATGGATGTCGCCACATCAGGATCCAGTGGTGGCTTTTGTTTAGACTGACCGTTTGGCCGCTGCGAATGTTGTCATAAGGTCAGAGCTATTCTAGCATACCTGCGAGCATAGCAATCTGGCAAACTGTAGTTTTTGCCTGACCATTTTTATTGTAAAGCTGTTAATTTAGATGTCATCCGAGATTGGGCATAGGAATTACACAAAAAACATCCTATCTTATTTTGTGACAATTTTGACGCTACTAAACTGTTGCGTGCTAGTTTGGAATACGCCATACTAAAGATTTAATTGTGTTTAGGTGGGTTTTCTAGGTCGTTTTAACACGTAGCTGTGACTTAAGTGCCACTGTGTGTAACGAAACTCCGTTCTGAAACATTATACCTTCCTTATTTAAGTGTAGCATATTTGGATGGGGCAAGTAACAACAAACAACTGAAGCCAATATGAAATCAAGCTTCGAATTAACCAAACCACAGTGGATGCAACAGATGATGCTTTGAAACTGGTGGTTGTCAAACATTTTCGCGGCAGCAAAACCTTTGAAGGCTTGCGCTACGGCAAAAATAAATTGCTTTTATCAAGTCAATGGTCGCCGGTGAATGGCTGTTGCTAACAAAGGAAAACCGTCAGAAGGATAATATCGCTCATGGCAGCATTGAAGCGTGTCGACACCAGTACGACACATGTGACGCGGAAATCAGCTGCGGTATACGTTCTAGTCAACAAGGAGTGTAATACATTATCGTGGAAGCACAACTCAAACGTTAATGCGTGCCTTATATGTTTACCCCTGGTCGAACAGTAACGTTACAAGCACCGTGTAAATTTTTGAGTTGATGTCGCCTGAGAGAGACAGCATCTCACACAAAACATGTTGGTAAAGAATGGATAAATTGAACATACGTGGACTTAAACTAGCATACAGTGAAGGACGGCACTCACGAAATACAATTAGGAGAATATTTTAGAAGATTTAGGTGCAAAAAAACTAATTTTTAAAGATGTTGTTAAAATAAGCACCCTTGCCATTCTCAAACCAATCGCAAAAGGTATCCGTGCCCTGTGCTGTGAATGTGTGGTGTAAAACATTGCTTCGACAGTTGGGTGACATCTAGCTTTACCACATGAGATCTGGCAGCTCTAACCGCATACCATAAGCAAATGGAGGCGCTTGACGGATATGTAATGTTACCGCGAACGATCCCGAATTCATGTGGTCCCCATACGTGGCCAGAATATGAAAAGCAATTTTACTCAGTCGCAAACTGGTAGACCGGGTAACTACTGTATTTAGTGAGTAGTTTTATCGTTTGGCAATATTGTTTTTAGTAGTATTCCGTTGTGCGGTACCTCACAAGTTGGACCCTGTTGGTCGCAGTCTATTGGGATGCAGCATCCACAAAAGAGACAAACACATTTTTTTGTGATGAATGCGGCAGTAACTCGTAAGCCACTTCAACCCAAGGGATCGATCCACAAACATAAGGGATCGCTCCAACGCAATTAACGGCCCTCTTCACTATTTATTTGTTTGGGAGCACCTTATATTTATAAGCACTCTTAACAAGTGGGTGGATGCTATGTCCTGCTCTGTGTCGCACTTACTTTGGAGATATTCCTAATTTATCCACAGAGCTTTCCGGATGATCCAATGTATGGGGCAAGCCTTCGATATTTGGTGGCGTTACATTATCATCAACCGTTTCTGGGAAGAATTGCCTGAAAAATCATCATTTCTGAGACACGATACGCGTTGGCGATCGACATAACGCAGTATAGAGTTAACATACTTTGCTCGACCAAACGTATTGAAGCGTTCCCAATCAAATAAATTTTCAAAAGCCAACACGATCAGAAGCGTTGTCAGAACGGCACCAACAAGGCCGCTGTAAACCAGTTTATTTTGTTGCATTTTGCTTAAAATGCTGACGATACTGTTTTGTATACGCAATCCTGTCAGGAAAAAATTAAAAGATGTGTAAATGTTATTAGTAATGCTTATTTTAAATTTCTAAATGAATGTGTTTTAACTATTTTGCGTTGGTTTAACTCTTTCACACACATGCACTCCACATCACAAAACGTTTCAAATTATGTGCTTAGCAGCACCGTAGTGTACATCAGTTGAAAAACACGGTTTATCGATCTACTGCGCGTAATATTTAGCCAGCAGCGGGAGGCTACCTGTTAACTATTTCAAAACGAAACCTGACACTGTGAGCCACGTAATTCAATCTAATAAACAAAAGGGCAACAAACCTTTCAAAGGCTGATTGGAACTGTACCTCCCAGTAGAGTAGCAGACTCACATTATGGCAACTTACAATTCTTGTCAACTAATTTCGGAATAATTCAATCAAATAAAATTTAATTTTGCTCAACAAGAACATGAACGCGTATGAAAGACACATGTACCAATCAAACCATAAAGGTTATCGAGTCAATCGACTATGCATTCTATCCCTACGGCCACAAAGATTTCCTTCTTTTGAAGGCTGTACGCAGAACGGGCTTAAGACAATGTTGAGTCTCAGAAAATCTTCCCTTTGTGCTGTTTTTACTAGCACTGGGGGATATTGCCTGACAAAACAGATTTTAGTTTTGACAAAGCCGACTGGTTTCAACCTTGGAAATGCACGTTTCCATCAATGTAGATTATGCATACATTTTTGTTCGCAACCAATAGCACACTATATTGTAATATACACAATCTTCAACCTTTAGTCATGAAAGGAGACTTGACACTTCATACATCTGCCCCTTTCCGACAACCTTGCTCATATGACTGCTGCTAGCCATCACCAAAAACATGTCACATAATATTCATGCCACCTGCGCTATTTGCTCACTCATAAAGCAGGCAGATTATCAACATCGCTGCAAATAACTGTGTACTTCCTTAAATATGTACAAACTAACAAACAGCAGTTAAAATTAAAAGCATTGCAGACTTTTGTAACTAAGCAACATTGTTGTTGACCATCACCAGCATTGCTAGTACTTCAGCTATATAGTCTTGACGTTTGAAGAACAAACTACGTTATCCCCACAACGACAAGTCATCGTACATCACGGCGCACCCTAAACCCAGGCTATATCATTTCAACCTACTGGCGCGTCTGAAAAAAAATTCTGGCCCGTCTGTCGATTATCTATGTAGCGCTTGCGCAATTTAACTTGCGTTGACCGAGAATGTAATTGAAATACCGGTGGACGTAGATTTGGAATTCCGCTACCGCTCTGTAGGCCATTCCGTTACCCTTTCGGTCAAGCTTTCTTGTACAACAACACTTGTTTCATTTGTGGGGGCAGTAACTGCGCCAAAGCCTAGGATTTCGGTCTTACCGAAAATAATTTAAAACGCACACGGTTAATTACAATGCGTCGACTGGTATTCGTTAGTATCTTTTTTGATCTCTCGCCACAAGCCCGGGTACTTTAAAACCTTGCGTGCTAACCGTCATCACCACCCTATAAAAAAAAACATCCTGCTTTCAACAGCACACAAAATGAGTATAACGGTGGGTGCGCCTAACAGATTCTAAAAGCGTATCGGGTGTTTGACAAAGACATGTATACGCTGGAATGATCCCCAATTGACTTGCTCCGCGTTTGTGATCAAAGTGAAGAAAGGCGTAACTGTCAATCAGCGTAAAAATGTATGATGTTTTGGAGTAAATTTGGGATACGGTGGTCGTTGCTGTGTAGTTTTGAGGTCAAACTTCGCAACCAGCTCTCATACAGAACTTTTAAATAAACCCAATAATTTGAATCACAATCATATTGAGCCTTTTTTGTGTTGATAAAATACCCTGCAGCATCAGTATTGTATTGGATTTCCACCACAGTTTAGACCAACTTCTTAACTTTTCTTACTGCACCGAGATTCGAATGCATGTCTTCCTGGGCAAGAATCGTGATCGGGTTTTCCACTTGGAATGGAGAATTGTTTACATCAAAGTATAATTGAGCTCGCAATTAAAACGATGTCCATGACCCCAGGGGGGACCGGGGATACCTTCAACACGGGGATACTTCGGACCAGGTATTTTACGTCACAATTAGGTATTGTAACGACACTTATACAAAAGCTTTATGTCTCCATCAAACGTTAACAGGAACTTTGGAATTAAATCATGTCTGCTAAAAAAAATATAATCGAAAACGTCAATTTATCAGTGAAACCAAGTTTTTCAATTTGTATGTGTAAGGCTATATATCTGTCACAGTTAATCAAAATGCAGTAATTTTTGGTTGATTGCATATTCAAATATGTATTCTTGGATAGGCCAATGATGATTTTGTGTAACCTTGAAAAATACGGCCATATTTTAATAATTTCTATGTCGTCACGTGGTCGGGGATACTTCGGACATCATGGCAAGAAATCGCGACAAGACAACACTTTTTGAGTTTTATGAAAAATTATCAGGTCATAGAAGAGAATAAACAGAAGCTGGATAAAATTATCGAATTTTGGCAGTAAGAAACATCCCCAAAGATAAAAAATCGTTTGTTGACCCAAACATCTTTGATATCCATGCTGCCGTTAAAAGTACACGAGTTACCCAAAGCATGAACGTGTGGAAGGGTCGAAACGATAAGTGGCCACAACCCGATTCCTGAAAGCTTGAATGATATTTAATGCGCTAATGCCCCAATGCTGATATTGCGCCAAGTTTGATTTCAGATATTTGTTAAATAAACAAAAAAAACGTCTGTTTAAAACTTGCTGTCCGAGATATCCCCAGTCACGTCCGATGTTACCCCGGTACCGGGGTGACTTCGGACATTTAAGACCTGTTTAAAAAATGGGCTGAATGAGCATTTTTAGTGAGCTAAAACGAACGAAAAACCTTCTGTTTTTTGAGGAATGCTTACAACAAAATAAAATTTAAGAATGTAGTTCATAATTTAAAAAAATATGAGCAATTTTCCCCAAACCGTCCGAGCGATCCCCGGTCTCCCCTATGGGTGCTGCGAGTCGGGTGATTATCGAGCGATTAAAGCAAAAAAGTGTCACAAAAAAGTGTCAGTTTGCGATCAACTATCATCATCACCATTAGTCAGTTTATACCACGCAGAGGTTCCTACATCGTATCTCGTTTTAGTTGTTGAGCAACCACAAAAGTTTACTTGAATGCTCCAGACCAATTTTTTTTCCAAAACAAACTGCGTGTTCTTTCATGTGTTGTACTGATAAAGAAACGAATTCGTATCTCACGAAAACTGTCAACACTATATGTATGTTGTGTAGCTATCCCTATAAGCGTTTTTGAAGTGCGTCGTTGTATAACATTTGTTATGAACAAGTGCTCAAAGAATAAATTAAAGTTGGGAACCACTGGAATGAATTTATCAATGACAAACAATGTGTTTCGAGCTCACTACCACGACTGAAAGGGAGCCATATCGTGGAGCACAATCTGAGGCTTCTTATGGTTGAGTAATTCACTGCAGACATTCCGTAGTCTCGTTGTCCACAATCCATTGACTTATACTGGGTATGACTTTTCTAGCAAATGGCCTCTGTAACTTGTAGCAAAGTTGTTCCTCGCGAATCAGTTCGTGTTTACCAATAATTTCCTTCGTCTTCTGGTCTGGGTTAACACGCCATTTGAAGTAGTGCCGATATTCAGTTTGGTTTGCTTCCACCCGAAGCAAGTATTTCGCGAGTGCACCCGGCGAATCAAAGTCATCTGCGTGAATGTACGAACCCGCGGGAACAAGTTTGGCCACGTCGGCCCTCGATGGACCCCAAATCACTGGTACACGACCCGACATAATAGAGTTATTCCACAATTTCTCGGTCATGTAATCCTCGCAATGCACGGCGTTCTCGAAGGCCAGGTAAAACCGATAGGATTGGCGCTGTTCGCTCGGCATGTCAGCAAACTCTTGCTTGTTATTAAAACAATGACCATAGCGATGAACCGGAAGGCCGGCCCTGATCAATTCTTCAACATACTGTAATCGCTGTGAAGCTCCAGGTGTAACTTCGCAGTTGCTCACAACCCATAACTGCAACGAACAGCAAACATAGAACATCCGCCAAACTCGAAAGTAAATTCTATCGAGTGATTATGTGTATAATAACTCGCAGAATATGAATACGTACGGCCGTGTTGTGTTTTTTCGCGAGGACTTCATTCAGCTCCTGGACATCTTCAAAGAATACGTTGCGGGCCCATTCAAAATAAGACAGAAAAACGTCGGATTTGTGACGATACGACATGGTCCAGTTTATGAAACCTCTGTCGAAATGGGGAAAACTCATTCGTCTCTCTCCCCTTCGAATGTAGCTTGGAGCCTCCACGGTGCGGAAGATGAAGACTTGGTTTGGATGTCTTGAAGAACAGAAGAGTTTGGTGTACTTAAAAATGACATCCACTTCAAGACTTCCAACAAAACATAAATTACTTTCAATAAATTCAAAGCTCTTCTGGTAAAAATAATTGATTTGGACGACTGAAACTTTGACGCGTCAGCAACAAATTAAATTGCTTTAGTTGGTTCTTATATGCCAGGTTGCGATTGCCAGGTTAAGATACAAACAATAAACGATGATTGAATCAATTACTTTATACCACGCAGAGGTTCCCAAATGGTGCTTGATTAAATCGAATATTGTTTTTTCTTGTAGAAAAATATTTCAAAACTATCTGATAAAAGGGTGTGCGGGTGTGTTGGTTATAAAGCAATGGCCAGCAGAAGATATAGACGAACATAGGCGAGACGACTTCTTGGTCGTTCCCACTTAGTAGCTTATACCTGTAATGATACCAAGGCATTGTTTCGTTATCAAGAGCCGTAAAGTCAAATATGACTGCACTTGCTTCAGCCAGTTTCGTGCGATTGTAGGTAATGGTACAGTTGCCTACTTTTGTTCCGTCCTGCGGCCCCCAGTCGGGTAATCCCCAAGGGTGGCGCCACATCACGATCCAATGGTGGACTTTGTTTAAAACTACCATTTTGTCGCTGCGAAAAAAAATATTCTTGATAATTTTGTACGTATTTTGGCACGATGTTGCCATTCTCCACAAGCTACTTACATGCGCATAACTGATGCCAACTATGTTTCGTAATTGCTGGTATTTGTGAGGCGTGCATATCGAGTACACCTATCTTACACTTGCGAAAACCTGTTGATACAGAAATATAGATACCTTCACAAACCTTTGTGGTGTAGTAAGCGGATATTCCTTCAAGTGTTTTGCCTCCATTATTCCATCTCTGATAATTTCATTTATTACATTCCTGTAGATTAAGAATATACGACATGGGCTGAGCACTTGGTTGTGCAAAAAATTGAATCAAAATGAGTTTACCCAAAATGCCAATGGTTGATTCAAAATAAAAGATAATACACTGGCGTTGATCGTTTATTACTCCCTTTCGAGTTCCCGGAATATATTGTCAATTCAATTTAATGAATCTGTTTCACTTTTGGGTCATCAATGCATTCTTAGTTATAGTGCTAGGTGGGTTTCCTCCTATATGTGGATATAACATGTTTTTGGTGACTATAAAAGGTGCGATTGATTCTTCCGGTGCGTACAATGATCCTTTCTTGTCGAAAGCCTTGGCCTTGCGCAACACAAAATTACTGTATATGGACTGGGATGGATTTATGAAGCAAGCTTCGCATTCTTAAAAATGTGAAATAATTTATGTTTGAAATCGTGGCCAAAATTTTTAACTCAGGAAGGATCATAACGTATCATTGTTTACGGATTCGATTCGTCCTTTTTCGGTTTTCGCTACGTATCGAGACAATCGGCCTTTTCGACCGAAGACGCAACAACACAGTGGATCTGCTTGTTGTGTTTTACAGCGCCTTAAAACTATAGGCGACCCAAAGTAGACGCATTGGCGCGTGAGGTTTTGGTTCACGTCTCGCAGGATAGCTTACGTGTAGCTGCTTCTGAACGAGCATTGGGACACGAATTTCTGTAATTTCAAAGCAAATGCTTGAAGCACAATTAATTACCCTATGTGTTTATTTGCCACATGGGACGCTTAAATTACACCAACATCTCAAAACTTTACACCCCATTGGTCCCGTTATTGTAAAATCACAAATGTTTTCAGACAAAACTGTTTATTTCACAAACTTTTGTTGTGATACGGATGCGTTTTTCACTTCAACCCACGAGTTGTTTGTTGTCAATGATTGGTTTCCATTTGTTTCGTAAATGACATCCCTGTAGACAAAAAAGACAGAAGGCAATGATTTCCAAAGGTAAATCAGTTAAGAAATGAGCTAGGAAAACATGCTGCTAACTCCTCGCATTAGTGACTACGTTTTAAACTCATGTTGAAAAATTTGTGTCTATTTTTACCACAACAGAAGGACACATGTAACCATATATCGTGGGGGCCTAAAAAAATTAATTTTAAATTAACATTGAGGAATAGAATGTTTGTTTCAGCTATGAAACCGCGCGTTTATCATCGTGTGCGCCCTTCAAAATTAAATGGCGGAAGAAAAGATAGTTGAGACGCACAATTTGGAACTACTGAAATAAAGTAATGCTAAGGACTGTACAAATTTTTGTCGACTGTAAGGTTTACAACCTTTCTAGTGTTGCAGATGCAGTTAATACGTCTTCTGCTACTTCTGTTTTATCTTCGAACTTTTCGTAAATAACGTTTCTGACAGAAAAAACAAACAAGTAAGAAAAAAGCAAACAAGTAAGAAAAAAGCAAACAAGTAAGGCTGAGACTGTGGAAGTTCGGTTGTGATGTGACATTCGTTTATTGACAACTTTAAAGGCTAAAGTAACATTTTCTGTTTTTAAGTAACTGTCTTGTGTTGTACACAACTACAGTACCAAGTACGTTCACATTTTAACAAAGCGGCTTTTTTATAATTTTTTATATTTTTTTAATTAAAAAAAAGCCGTTAAACGTTGTTTGGACTTTTCTTATGCAGTGGTCGTCTTCTTGCGCAAGGATATATTTCGTTTAAAAAAAGCACATCAGTAGGTGCCAACAAAACCAGTTTGTTTTTGGTCTGAAGCCCAAATATGGGTGAATATTTATGTAAAGAGGATAATGAAACTTACCTTGCAACACCAAATCGAGCTGGAATCTTCCAATCCGCTGCTGCCGCGTAATAGAACACGATCAACACCCCAGTAATGAAAATGGCAGCAAAAACACTGTGTAGCAATGTTTTGTGTTTCACGTCCCATAAGCTGCGTAAGATGTACATGCGTGGAGCTTGCGTAACGGTTGGCATGAAAATCGACTGCCAACACCCTGTAGTCAGCCAAATATACAAATGTAAGTCGACTGACTGCACACTGATTAAACACCTATAGCAGAGAAATTGTCATAAATGTCATAAATGGAGACTTGACACTTCATACATCTGCCCCTTTCCGACAACCTTGCTCATATGACTGCTGCTAGCCATCACCAAAAACATGTCACATAATATTCATGCCACCTGCGCTATTTGCTCACTGATAAAGCATACAGATTATCAATATCGCTGCAAATAAATGTGTACTTCCTTAAATATGTGCATACTAACAAGCAGCAGTTAAAGTTAAAAGCATTGCAGACCTTTGTAACTAAGCAACATTGTCGTTGACCATCACCAGCATTGCTAGTACTTCAGCTATATAGTCTTGACGTTTGAACAACAAACTACGTTATCCCCACAACGACAAGTCATCGTACATCACGGCGCACCCTAAACCCAGGCTATATCATTTCAACCTACTGGCACGTCTGAAAAAAAAAATTTCTGGCCGTCTGTCGATTAGCTATGTAGCGCTTGCGCAATTTAACTTGCGCTGGCCGAGAAAGTAATTGAAATACCGGTGGACGTAGATGTGGAATTCCGCTACCGTTCTGTAGGCTTTTCCTTTAAGCTGTCAAGCTTTCTTGTACAGCAACACTTGTTTTATTTGTGGGAGCAGTAACTGCGCCAAGGCCTAGGATTTTGCAAAAATAATATTGACAAAGAAGGTAAAGAAAATAGTGTGACGTATTAAATATATGACGAGTCGAAAATTATTTAAAAAGCACATGGTTTATTACAATCCGTCGACTGGTTTTTGATAGTATCTTTTTTGATCTCTCGCCACAAGCCCGGGTACTTTAAAACCTTGCGTGCTAACCGTCATCACAACCCTATAAAAAAGAACATCCTGCTTTCAACAACACAAAATGAGTATAACGGTGGGTGCGCCTAACAGATTCTAAAAGCGTATCGGGTGTTTGACAAAGAAGTGTATACGCTGGAATGATCCCCAATTGACTTGCTCCGCGTTTGTGATCAAAGTGAAGAAAGGCTTAAAAAACGTGATACCCGGAACCAGTGTTTTTTGTCAGCAAAATCTGCTAAAAAACTGTCAATCAGCGTAAAAATGTATGATGTTTTGGAGTAAATTTGGGATGCGGTGGTCGTTGCTGTGTAGTTTTGAGGTCAAACTTCGCAACCAGCTCTCATACAGAAATTTTAAATAAACCCAATAATTTCAATCACAATAATACTGAGCCTTTTTGTATTGATAAAATACCCTGCAGCATCAGTATTGTATTGGATTTCCACCACAGTTTAGACCAACTTCTTAACTATTCTTACTGCACCGAGATTCGAATGCATGTCTTCCTGGGCAAGAATCGTGATCGGGTTTTCCACTTGGAATGGACAATTGTGTACATCAAAAACTGAGCTCGCAATTAAAGCGATGTCCATGACGTCACAAAACTGTCACAAACATCAAGATGCAGACAGGGTGTTCATACTGTTTCGACCTGTGAGGTCTGTAACTGTTAGCTGTGACACTGGGCTAGCTTTTACACTGGAAGGCACACAAATTTTCACTTTCAATGTACAGCTTCAACATTTCTTGTGCTTCCAAAGGTTATAATCAGCGATCTTAATTCTGTGGTTTGTATTTTTCTGTTAGAACCATTTTGTGGCAGCCGATGTCATATCCAATTCGCAAAGTGTTTGTAACATACCCATACTAAATTTGTTTCGTAGATGATACCAATCATAATGTTTTATTTTTTAAGACGTGAATAAACAACGATAAAGAAAATTGGCAGATTTTGTTATTTCGGAGGTTGGGTGCGATAAGGCGGAAAGATTATGATACATATGGGTGCTGCGAGTCGGGTGATTATCGAGCGATTAAAGCAAAAAAGTGTCACAAAAAAGTGTCAGTTTGCGATCAACTATCATCATCACCATTAGTCAGTTTATACCACGCAGAGGTTCCCAAATCGTATATCGTTTTGAAGTTGTTGGGCAACCACAAAAGTTTACTTGAATGCTCCAGACGATTTTTTTTTCCAAAATAAACTGCGTGTTCTTTCATGTGTTGTACTGATAAAGAAACGAATTCGTCTCTCACGAAAACTGTCAACACTATATGTATGTTGTGTAGTTATCCCTATAAGCGTTTTTGAAGTGCGTCGTTGTATAACATTTGTTGTGAACAAGTGCTCAAAGAATCCATTAAAGTTGGGAACCTCTGGAATGAATTTATCAATGACAAACAATGTGTTTTGAGCTCACTACCACCATATCGCGGAACACAATCTGAGGCTTCCTATGGTTGAGTAATTCACTGCAGACATTCCGCAGTCTCGTTGGCCACAATCCAGTGACTTATACTGGGTATGACTTTTCTAGCAAATGGCCTCTGTAACTTGTAGCAAAGTTGTTCCTCGCGAATCAGTTCGTGTTTACCGATAATTTCCTTTGTCTTCTGGTCTGGGTTAACACGCCATTCGAAGTAGTGCCGATATTCAGTTTGGTTTGCTTCCACCCGAAGCAAGTATTTCGCGAGTGCACCCGGCGAATCAAAGTCATCTGCGTGAATGTACGAACCCGCGGGAACAAGTTTGGCCACGTCGACCCTCGATGGACCCCAAATCACTGGTACACGACCCGACATAATAGCGTTGGTCCACAATTTCTCGGTCATGTAATCCTCGCAATGCACGGCGTTCTCGAAGGCCAGGTAAAACCGATAAGATTGGCGCTGTTCGCTCGGCATGTCAGCAAACTCTTGCTTGTTATTAAAACAATAACCATATCGATGAACCGGAAGGCCGGCCCTGATCAATTCTTCAACATACTGTAATCGCTGTGAAGCTCCAGGTGTAACTTCGCAGTTGCTCACAACCCACAACTGCAACGAACAGCAAACATAGAACATTCGCCAAACTCGAAAGTAAATTCTATCGAGTGATTATGTGTATAATAACTCGCAGAATATGAATACGTACGGCCGTGTTGTGTTTTTTCGCGAGGACTTCATTCAGCTCCTGGACGTCTTCAAAAAATACGTTGCGAGCCCATTCAAAATAAGACAGAAAAACGTCGGATTTGTAACGGTACGACATGGTCCAGTTTATGAAACCTCTGTCGAACCGGGGAAAACTCATTCGTCTCTCTCCCCTTCGAATGTAGCTTGGAGCCTCCACGGTGCGGAAGATGAAGACTTGGTTTGGATGTCTTGAAGAACAGAAGAGTTTCGTGTACTTAAATATGACATCCACTTATTCAAGACTTCCAACAAAACTTAAATTATTTTCTATAAATTCAAAGCTCTTCAGGTAATAATAATTGACTTGGACGACTGAAACTTTGACGCGTCAGCAACAAATTAAATTGCTTTAGTTGGTTCTTATATGTCAGGTTGCGATTGCCAGCTTAAGATATAAACAATAAACGATGATTGAATCAATTACTTTATACCACGCAGAGGTTCCCAAATGGTGCTTGAATAAATCGAATATTGTTTTTTTGTAGAAAAATATTTCAAAACTATCTGATAAAAGGGTGTGCGGGTGTGTTGGTTATAAAGCAATGGGCGGCAGAAGAAATAGACGACCATACGCGAGACGACTTCATAGTCGTTCCCACTTAGTAGGTTATACCTGTAATGATACCAAGGCATTCTTTCCTTATCAAGAGCCGTAAAGTCAAATATGACTGCACTTGCTTCAGCCAGTTTCGTGCGATTGTAGGTAATGGTACAGTTGCCTACTTTTGTTCCGTCCTGCGGCCCCCAGTCGGGTAATCCCCAAGGGTGGCGCCACATCACGATCCAATGGTGGACTTTGTTTAAAACTACCATTTTGTCGCTGCGAAAAAAATATTCTTGATAATTTTGTACGTATTTTGGCACGATGTTGCCATTTTCCACAAGCTAGTTACATGCGCATAACTGATGCCAACTATGTTTCGTAATTGCTGGTATTTGTGTGGCGTGCATATCGAGTACACCTACCTTACACTTACGAATACCTGTTGATACAGAAATATAGATATCTTCACAAACCTTTGTGGTGTAGTAAGCGGATATTCCTTCAAGTGTTTTGCCTCCATTATTCCATCTCTGATAATTTCATTTATTACATTCCTGTAGATTAAGAACATATGACATGGGCTGAGCACTTGGTTGTGTAAAAAAATTAATCAAAATGAGTTTACCCAAAATGCCAATTGTTGATTCAAAATAAAAGATAATACACTGGCGCTAATCGTTTATTACTCCCTTTCGAGTTCCCGGAATATATTGTCAATTCAATTTAATGAATCTGTTTCACTTTTGGGTCATCAATGCATTCTTAGTTATAGTGTTAGGTGGGTTTCCTCCTATATGTGGATATAACATGTTTTTGGTGACTATAAAAGGTGCGATTGATTCTTCCGGTGCGTACAATGATCCTTTCTTGTCGAAAGCCTTGGCCTTGCGCAACACAAAATTACTGTATATGGACTGGGATGCATTTATGAAGCAAGCTTCGCATTCTTAAAAATGTGAAATAATTTATGTTTGAAATCGTGGCCAAAATTTTTAACTCAGGAAGGATCATAACGTATCATTGTTTACGGATTCGATTCGTCCTTTTTCGGTTTTCGCTACGTATCGAGACAATCGGCCTTTTCGGACCGAAGACGCAACAACACAGTGGATCTGCTTGTTGTGTTTTACAGCGCCTTGAAACTACAGGCGACCCAAAGTAGACGCATTGGCGCGTGAGGTTTTGGTTCACGTCTCGCAGGATAGCTTACGTGTAGCTGCTTCCGAACGAGCATTGGGACACGAATTTCTGTAATTTCAAAGCAAATGCTTGAAGCACAAATAATTACCCTGTGTGTTTATTTGCCACATGGGACGCTTAAATTACACCAACATCTCAAAACTTTACACCCCATTGGTCCCGTTATTGTAAAATCACAAATGTTTTCAGACAAAACTGTTTATTTCACAAACTTTTGTTGTGATGCGGATGCGTTTTTCACTTCAACCCACGAGTTGTTTGTTGTCAATGATTGGTTTCCATTTGTTTCGTAAATGACATCCCTGTAGACAAAAAAGACAGAAGGCAATGATTTCCAAAGGTAAATCAGTTAAGAAATGAGCTAGGAAAACATGCTGCCAACTCCTCGCATTAGTGACTACGTTTTAAACTCATGTTGAAAAATTTGTGTCTATTTTTACCACAACAGAAAGACACATGTAACCATATATCGTGGGGGCCTAAAAAAATTAATTTTAAATTAACATTGAGGAATAGAATGTTTGTTTCAGCTATGAAACCGCGCGTATATCATCGTGTGCGCCCTTCAAAATTAAATGGCGGAAGAAAAGATAGTTATGACGCACAATTTGGAACTACTGAAATAAAGTAATGCTAAGGACTGTACAAATTTTTGTCGACTGTAAGGTTTACAACCTTTCTAGTGTTGCAGATGCAGTTAATACGTCTTCTGCTACTTCTGTTTCATCTTCGAACTTTTCGTAAATAACGTTTCTGACAGAAAAAAACAAACAAGTAAAAAAAAGCAAACAAGTAAGAAAAAAGCAAACAAGTAAGGCTGGGACTGTGGAAGTTCAGATGTGATGTGACATTCGTTTATTGACAACTTTAAAGGCTAAAGTAACATTTTCTGTTTTTAAGTAACTGTCTTGTGTTGTACACAACTACAGTACCAAGTACGTTCACATTTTAACAAAGCGACTTTTTTATAATTTTTTATATTTTTTTAATTAAAAAAAAGCCGTTAAACGTTGTTTGGACTTTTCTTATGCAGTGGTCGTCTTCTTGTGCAAGGATATATTTCGTTTAAAAAAAGCACATCAGTAGGTGCCAACAAAACCAGTTTGTTTTTGGTTTAAAGCCCAAATATGGGTGAATATTTATGTAAAGCGGATAATGAAACTTACCTTGCAACACCAAATCGAGCTGGAATCTTCCAATCCGCTGCTGCCGCGTAATAGAACACGATCAACACCCCAGTAATGAAAATGGCAGCAAAAACACTGTGTAGCAATGTTTTGTGTTTCACATCGCATAAGCTGCGTAAGGCGTACATGCGCGGAGCTTGCGTAACGGTTGGCATGAAAATCGGCTGCCAACACTCTGTAGTCAGCCAAATATACAAATGAAGGTCGACTGACTGCACACTGTTTATACACCTATAGCAGAGAAATTGTCATAAATGTCATAATTGGAGACTTGACACTTCATACATCTGCCCCTTTCCGACTACCTTGCTCATATGACTGCTGCTAGCCATCACCAAAAACATGTCACATAATATTCATGCCACCTGCGCTATTTGCTCACTCATAAAGCATACAGATTATCAATATCGCTGCAAATAAATGTGTACTTCCTTAAATATGTACATACTAACAAGCAGCAGTTAAAGTTAAAAGCATTGCAGACCTTTGTAACTAAGCAACATTGTCGTTGACCATCACCAACATTGCTAGTACTTCAGCTATATAGTCTTGACGTTTGAACAACAAACTACGTTATCCCCACAACGACAAGTCATCGTACATGACGCGCACCCTAAACCCAGGCTATATCATTTCAACCTACTGGCACGTCTGAAAAAAAAAATTTCTGGCCGTCTGTCGATTAGCTATGTAGCGCTTGCGCAATTTAACTTGCGCTGGCCGAGAAAGTAATTGAAATACCGGTGGACGTAGATGTGGAATTCCGCTACCGTTCTGTAGGCTTTTCCTTTAAGCTGTCAAGCTTTCTTGTACAGCAACACTTGTTTTATTTGTGGGAGCAGTAACTGCGCCAAGGCCTAGGATTTTGCAAAAATAATATTGACAAAGAAGGTAAAGAAAATAGTGTGACGTATTAAATATATGACGAGTCGAAAATTATTTAAAAAGCACATGGTTTATTACAATGCGTCGACTGGTTTTTGATAGTATCTTTTTTTATCTCTCGCCACAAGCCCGGGTACTTTAAAACCTTGCGTGCTAACCGTCATCACAACCCTATAAAAAAGAACATCCTGCTTTCAACAACACAAAATGAGTATAACGGTGGGTGCGCCTAACAGATTCTAAAAGCGTATCGGATGTTTGACAAAGAAGTGTATACGCTGGAATGATCCCCAATTGACTTGCTCCGCGTTTGTGATCAAAGTGAAGAAAGGCTTTAAATACGTGATCCGTGGAACCAGTGTTTTTTGTCAGCGAAATCTGCTGAAAAACTTTCAATCAGCGTAAAAATGTAGGATGTTTTGGAGTAAATTTGGGATACGGTGGTCGTTAATGTGTAGTTTTGAGGTCAAACTTCGCAACCAGCTCTCATACAGAAATTTTAAATAAACCCAATAATTTAAATCACAATAATACTGAACCTTTTTGTGTTGATAAAATACCCTGCAGCATCAGTATTGTATTGGATTTCCACCACAGTTTAGACCAACTTCTTAACTATTCTTACTGTACCGAGATTCGAATGCATGTCTTCCTGGGCAAGAATCGTGATCGGGTTTTCCACTTGGAATGGACAATTGTGTACATCAAAAACTGAGCTCGCAATTAAAGCGATGTCCATGCCACCACAAAAGTGTCACAAACATCAAGATGCAGACAGGGTGTTCATACTGTTTCGACCTGTGAGGTCTGTAGCTGTTAGCTGTGACACTGGGCTAGATTTTACACTGGAAGGCACACAAATTTCCACTTTCAATGTACATCTACAACATTTCTTGTGCTTCCATCAGCGATCTTAATTCTGTGGCTTGTATTTTTCTGTTAGAACCATTTTGTGGCAGCCGATGTCATATCCAATTCGCAAAGTGTTTGTAACATACCCATACTAAAATTGTTTCGTAGATGATACCAATCATAATGTTTTATTTTTAAAGACGTGAATAAACAACGATAAAGAAAATTGGCAAATTTTGATATTTGGGAGGTTGGGTGCGATAAGGCGGAAAGATTATGATACATATGGGTGCTGCGAGTCGGGTGATTATCGAGCGATTAAAGCAAAAAAGTGTCACAAAAAAGTGTCAGTTTGCGATCAACCAACATCATCACCATTAGTCAGTTTATACCACGCAGACGTTCCCAAATCGCATCTCGTTTTGAAGTTGTTGGGTAACCACAAAAGTTTACTTGAATGCTCTAGACCAATTTTATTTTTATTTCCAAAACAAACTGCGTGTTCTTTCATGTGTTGTACTGATAAAGAAACGAATTCGTCTCTCACGAAAACTGTCAACACTATATGTATGTTGTGTAGCTATCCCTATAAACGTTTTTGAAGTGCGTCGTTGTATAACATTTGTTATGAACAAGTGCTCAAAGAATAAATTAAAGTTGGGAACCTCTGGAATGAATTTATCATGACAAACAATGTGTTTCAAGCTCACTACCACGATTGAAAGGGAGCCATATCGTGGAGCACAATCTGAGGCTTCCTATGGTTGAGAAATTCACTGCAGACATTCCGCAGTCTCGTTGGCCACAATCCAGTGACTTATACTGGGTATGACTTTTCTAGCGAATGGCCTCTGTAACTTGTAGCAAAGTTGTTCCTCGCGAATCAGTTCGTGTTTACCGATTATTTCCTTTGTCTTCTGGTCTGGGTTAACACGCCATTCGAAGTAGTGCCGATATTCAGTTTGGTTTGCTTCCACCCGAAGCAAGTATTTCGCGAGTGCACCCGGCGAATCAAAGTCATCTGCGTGAATGTACGAACCCGCGGGAACAAGTTTGGCCACGTCGACCCTCGATGGACCCCAAATCACTGGTACACGACCCGACATAATAGCGTTAGTCCACAATTTCTCGGTCATGTAATCCTCGCAATGCACGGCGTTCTCGAAGGCCAGGTAAAACCGATAAGATTGGCGTTGTTCGCTCGGCATGTCAGCAAACTCTTGCTTGTTATTAAAACAATGACCATAGCGATGAACCGGAAGGCCGGCTCTGATCAATTCTTCAACATACTGTAATCGCTGTGAAGCTCCAGGTGTAACTTCGCAGTTGCTCACAACCCACAACTGCAACGAAGAGCAAACATAGAACATCCGCCAAACTCGAAAGTAAATTCTATCGAGTGATTATGTGAATAATAACTCGCAGAATATGAATACGTACGGCCGTGTTGTGTTTTTTCGCGAGGACTTCATTCAGCTCCTGGACATCTTCAAAAAATACGTTGCGGGCCCATTCAAAATAAGACAAAAAAACGTCGGATTTGTAACGATACGACATGGTCCAGTTTATGAAACCTCTGTCGAAATGGGGAAAACTCATTCGTTTCTCTCCCCTACGAATGTAGCTTGGAGCCTCCACGGTGCGGAAGATGAAGACTTGGTTTGGATGCCTGGGAGAACAGAAGAGTTTCGTGTACTTAAAAATGACATCCACTTATTCAAGATTTCCAACAAAACATAAATTACTTTCAATAAATTCAAAGCTCTTCTGGTAAAAATAATTGATTTGGACGACTGAAACTTTGACGCGTCAGCAACAAATTAAATTGCTTTAGTTGGTTCTTATATGTCAGGTTGCGATTGCCAGGTTAAGATATCAACAATAAACGATGATTGAATCCATTACTTTATACCACGCAGAGGTTCCCAAATGGTGCTTGATTAAATCGAATATTGTTTTTTTTTGTAGAAAAATATTTCAAAACTATTTGATAAAAGGGTGTGCGGGTGTGTTGGTTATTAAGCAATGGCCGGCAGAAGATATAGACGAACATAGGCCAGACGACTTCTTGGTCGTTCCCACTTAGTAGCTTATACCTGTAATGATACCAAGGCATTGTTTCGTTATCAAGAGCCGTAAAGTCAAATATGACTGCACTTGCTTCAGCCAGTTTCGTGCGATTGTAGGTAATGGTACAGTTGCCTACTATTGTTCCGTCCTGCGGCCCCCAGTCGGGTAATCCCCAAGGGTGTCGCCACATCACGATCCAATGGTGGTCTTTGTTTAAAACTACCATTTTGTCGCTGCAAAAAAAATATTCTTGATAATTTTGTACGTATTTTGGCACGATGTTGCCATTTTCCAAAAGCAACTTATATGCGCATAACAACTATGTTTCGTTAATTGCTGGTATTTGTGAGGCATGCATATCGAGTACACCTACCTTACACCTACGAATACCTGTTGATACAGAAATATAGATACCTTCACAAACCTTTGTGGTGTAGTAAGCGAATATTCTTTGAAGTATTTTGCCGCCATTACTCCAGCTCTGATAATTTCATTTATTACATTCCTGTAGATTAAGTATATACGACATGCTGGGCTGAGCACTTGGTTGTGTAAAAAATTGAATCAAAATGAGTTTACCCAAAATGCCAATTGTTAATTCAATATAAAAGATAATACACTGGCGCTAATCGTTTATTACTCCATTTCGAGTTCCCGGAATATATTTTCAATTCAATTTAATAAATCTGTTTCACTTTTGGGTCATCAAGGCATTCTTAGTTATAGTGTTAGGTGGGTTTCCTCCTATAGGTGGTTGTGACGTGTTTTTGGTGACTATAAAAGGTGCGATTGATTCTACCGGCGCGTACAATGATCCTTTCTTGTCGAAAGCATTGGCCTTGCGCATCGCAAAATTACTGTATATGGACTGGGATGCATTTATGAAGCAAGCTTCGCATTCGCAAAACTGTGAAATAATTAATGTTTGGAATCGTGGCCGAAATTTTTAACTCAGGAAGGATCATGACGTATCATTGTCTACGGATCCGATTCGTCCTTTTTTCGGTTTTCGCTACGCATCGAGACAATCGGCTTTTCGGGACCGAAGAAGTAACAACACAGTGGATCTGCTTGTTGTGTTTTACAGCGCCTTGAAACTACAGGCGACCCAAAGTAGACGCATTGGCGCGTGAGGTTTTGGTTCACGTCTCGCAGGATAGCTTACGTGTACCTGCTTCTGAACGAGCATTGGGACACGAATTTCTGCAATTTCAAAGCAAATGCTTGAAGCACACTTAGTTACCCTATGTGTTTATTTGCCACACGGGGCACTTAAATCACACCAACATCTCAAAACTTTACGCCCCATTGGTCCCGTTATTGTAAAATCACAAATGTTTTTAGACAAAACTGTTTATTTCACAAACTTTTGTTGTGATGCGGATGCGTTTTTCACTTCAACCCACGAGTCGTTTGTTGTCAATGATTGGTTTCCATTTGTTTCGTAAATGACATCCCTGTACACTGTAAACTGTAATGGTGGAAATTTGCACCTATGTGGGTGATACAGTTTTTTCTCCCATAGGGATGAAATACATTATATAACCCAAGGGTGGATGTTACTAAACCACCCCATGATAGTGCAATTTCCACCCTACTGGAGAGGATACTTTTCCATACCCACCCATGAAGTAGCAGTTTCCACCCTACAGCACAATACAAACACACATTTTATTGTCCAGCATCAGTTTGTATTTTTTCGATTTAGATGCATCACGACAGTTGTCTGGGATTCAATAAAATCAACAGTTCGTTTTTACTGCATAACAAACTGGCGAAACTTCAAAGTTAGTTAATTACTTTAAACACAGGTTCAGGCACTTCACTTACATTCAAATGTAAAACATATCCACACATAATGCATGAGACAATTACGTCTGGGAACTCCCAAGAAAATGAACAGCTCATTTTTGATGCATAACAAACTGGCCAAACTTCAAAGTTAGTTAATTACTTTAAACACAGGTTCAGGCACTTCACTTACATTCAAATGTAAAACATATCCACACATAATGCATGAGACAATTACGTCTGGGAACTCCCAAGAAAATGAACAGCTCATTTTTGATGCATAACAAACTGGCCAAACTTTACAGTTTGTTAATCACTTTCAACACAGGCACTTCCACTTTTACATTCAAATGTAAAATATACCCACATAACAATGACATTGTTTTGGAAATTTGCTTGGGAATGGTTACATCAAAAACCCAATAAGCAGCAATAAGTGTGGATAACCCTTGCAAGATACCACCACTGACTGATACAGCACAACCATCCACAAAAACAAAGAAGCATGTTTTATCAGCATCATACTGTAAGGTTGGATATGGTGAGATAACATCCTGCAAATATAATTTATTAATGTTTTTGCTTAAAAGGGGAAACAATTATCAATTCACTTGCCTTGTCCATTGCAAAGAAATAGGCCAAATTTTCTTTAAACAATGTTGGAATACAAAGCATCCAGAAAAAAACATCTTGATCTAAAACAACACATGATACATGTATAATCTTTTTTAACAAGCAGCACCCCATACATAAGAAGATATACTAACACTTTATAAACCAAAAACAATTCTATTAATAAACAGTTTTTTGCTCAGTAGCATGTCCACCTAAAATTTTATTCCAAGCCTCTGGAACATCACCCCAACGAATTAACTTTTTTGCCTTTCTTAGTTCCGCAGTTTGTAGAAGATTCTCAACATCAACATTTGTTATTTGCTTCATTTCTTCCAATACCTTCACAAAAACTTTTCATTTTTATATTCTAAAAATTGAAATTGCTCACCATTCTGCACAAAAACAAAATGACTGATCCTCACATATGAGTTGAAAAAGCTCACCACAAAAAAAAACTTTCCAACATAATGCTTACCCATGTCGAAAACTGTAATGCCTCGTACTCTTCAAACAATGCGCTCATGGGCAACCCTTCCAGAATTAATTTTCTCCTTGCAGAGAAAGTCCTCATAAGCCTGTCTTTGATTACAGAAAAATTAGGATTCTTCTGTTTTATTTCCTTTTTTAATACTTCTTTGTGATAATTTATGCTGAATTCATCTTCTGCACTCTAATTCTGAGTATATGTACAGAAACAATGCTAATGAAACACACTTACTTGCAAAAGAAAACATATGTTGTTAACTCACACTGTCCGAAAGCTTGCTTCTTCTCTTTTTGCTTACTGTCTCTACCACATCATCTTGCTTTCTACGCTTGTAACACTGGCCATACTTTTCTTTCATTTTGTTTCTAATAGCATCTTCAACAAGATGCCTTCTGAAATCCTTGAACTTGCCTCGCAACATGTTGAGCCAAGAAGTCTAACATAAAGATACAAATTAATACAATTTTTGTATTAACAAACGAGGGCTTACATGAAATGATCCAGTTGGTGAAAACCTGTCTCGCAGTGCTGGGTATGTTGTCACAAGAGACAAACAGACTTCTCTATACTGATTTGGCATCGGATAACTAAAAATTAAAACACAATATCAATGCACAGCACGTTTTTGCAACGAAACAAAATAATACTTACTTTGTGTATCTTCGCATATCATTAAAAATGATATTTACAATTTGCCTTCTAGTTCTACCTGGGATGATTGCCTCTTCCTCTTTTATAGAAGCAGTAACACACATCGGAAATGGTGGCAATTTATATACCAATGGCCACTTTAGTAACTCTTCCTCAATGCTGCAAGTGCTCGAAAACGACTCTTCAAATGGTGATGTAACATCACTTTCTTCTGCTGTACTTTCTGCTGTGCTAGTGCTCGGGCTTGTAGTTGGTTCCTCTGGTGATCTTGATTGTAATTTTAGTTTACTTAAATTTGGAATAATTTCTTTATTTTCCACATCTACCCAATCCTGAAATTGACTGTTAAACACTTGCAGCTGAACATTTTTTACACCAAAAGTTTTTTTCAGAACATCATGTAGATTTTCCAGTGAACTTACTGTTACAACTTTTTTTACATCTCTATAAGTCACATGAAACATTTTTGACTAGCTTCTAGAAAACCACAAAAAAAAACAATTATAAACTTTTATATAAGCAAGTGGAGGCAATAATGATTTCCGTAAGCTGCATACAGATGGCCACTGTTAGCTTACGTTTTTATGCCAAGTCATTCATGAGGGCAAATGCGATAATTGAGCTTTATATACTCATGCTTGTTAACCACATATATATCATGAGCACGACTCATTTCCATTCCAGCCTTAAAAATATGCCAGTAATTTGTGGGAAATACCTCAAAACATTGTAAATGGTCATTAAACATGGAATAATACAAATTACCAGTTATATACCATCCCTCATTAATAAGCAATATAAACTTTGTTTGCAAAAAAATAGGCTGCTCCTCGATTATGTCGATGACAAAAAAATCATTAAAACAATAGCGACAACAGTCAAATGACAAGCACCTGGTCGATTCTAAGTTAGGGTTTAGCACGCTAAAAGTATTACTGAGGAGATTAAATGCAGCAGTTGGCATAGAGTTGACACTAATATATTTAATGGATACATGACCTTTTAACATTTTGTCATTGCTTAGACAGTTCATTCCACTTTGTTCCCAGCACCTCAGTCCCTGGATACGCTTGGTTACAGTAAGGCAAATGTTTTTGAAGTTGCAAGATCTTTTCACAACCTTTTTTACCCGTTGGTGATAAGACTCAAACCTCATTGACCACAAGTGTCGTAGTGGACCAAAGCGTATAATTAATCTTGGGTAATGCAACATGAAATGAAACTTCGGTTTCAGTTTTGTTTTATCTACTTCCATAACTAGCTGATAAAAGTCAAGTATAAGTATGTCGAGTTCATTGATCCATTCTGTAGCAATTTCAGGGGCAAACACAATGTCACAAATGTTTGACAACAACTTATATAGTTTCCACACAGTACAATCCACAGAAACAAATTGGCCCAACAAAAACGGAAAAATCCTAAACAAACACCATGACTCGTGTGCATTTAGGGCACATGAAGTTCCGAGAATCCAACTAACAGGCTTGTTTTGCCTGTCATTGCTGCCAAACTGAAAGTCTTTTAATTTGTGAATAATGTCAGATCGACACAGTTTCTTTGATCTTCCAAGTTCCTCAATTATCAGGTTTAAAGTAACTGGAATAACCCCCTCCAGCATATCATGCATAATATCTGGGGGTAGGCCTAGTATGACATCAAATGATGAAAGGTTTGAAAGTATGGGTGAGCAGCTTACTCCGTATGCAGAAATTAGAGAGTTATCCTCAGCAACAGATGCAACATGTGACATATGATTTTGTGCTGTTCGCAAAGCAAACATGCTTTCATGACATTTGGACTTCACTTCATTATGAGTACACAAACAAAATCTGCAAACACGGCCACTAGAAAATGTCTTGCAAAACCCACCAATGTCATGCATGGCCAAATTGTCCCCACATATGCAAGAAACTCCACACATAAAGTGAATAGTCCGGCCATCATTTACATTAACAGTCAGACCAAACTTTTCCAAGTTTTCCATGTCTTCAGAGAATTTATGCAGAACTGGCCCATATCCCACATTCTTTATTTGTGTAGACAAGGCAACAATTAACAAATGTATATTGCTGTGATTCGAAAGATACTTTTTTTCCATATTGCAAATCGTAAAATAAAAACAGGTTAATTTATGAATACCACGGGATGTTCCAAGAGGGTTACACACTTCAATATCATCGCAATATTGTTGTATTCTCAATTTATATCGATCCCCTTTAAAATATGCATTTAGTCGAAAAGCTTCTCCATCTGTATAATCACATAATCCTACATGTGAATGCTGTAAATTTCTGGCAATACTGTCTGCAACATCACTATGGGAGATATATCTTTTTAGAGTTTCAGTAATTGGTACATACTGAAAACTTCCATTGTCCATACCCAAACTAATTTCCTTAGATTCAACCAAACCAACAGACAGGCAATAATTCCTGTAAAATGATTCATTTTTGATTTTTTTACATAACGTTTGATGTTGGTCAGCCAGAAAATGCTTGATAGAAGTTAAAGGACTCTCAGTATGGAACTGACAAACAAATTGTGCAACATCAGTCATAATGTCTAAAGACACAGTTACTGGCAAAACGTGCTTTTCGCGCAGCTTTAAAAACAGTGACATAAAAGAGTCATCAAATTGAAATTCGGGAAGAGCCTCCTCACATACTTCTTCATCCTTTCGCTTTACAGTTAATAAATTTGCATTAGGATTATTATTGGTCTCACCACAATCAATCAAGTCATTTAAACATTTATGTGATTTGTACAAATGCACACGGTACGATTCATAAGATGTGTACGTCCTGTTGCAGTTCTCCAATGTACATTTAAAACGATCGGTGAAACCTTCATGCAAATGGCTGCTTCGAAGATGTTTTAAGTGAAGCTTAAATGAACTTTGTACCACATCACATCCTGGGTAAGGGCACTTTAGCATGGTCGTCTTGTACACACTTTACCAACTTAAATTTTTATATATTTTTTCAAGAAAATTAGAAGTATCTGCTAAAAGTATTTCGTACAAATTAGGGCTACTTACCACACAAAATATAAGGGCCAGTTTTTCAACCAAAAAACTTGTCCAACACTTCCAGGTCTACAAATAACAAACCACTCCTGTATAACTGAAATATTTTGCAACAACACGTGCAGGCGACGCAGGACGCAATCAATAAAGAGATCAGTTAACAAGTAACATGCCACAAAGACAAAGTAGTTCCCACGTGTACAACTACAAATTGTTTGATATATATTTAATCGATTCGAGTATTCTTCAAAAGTATTTCAACAATATATTAATTTGGATTGAAAATAACTTAAAACGATTCAAGAATTATGCAGCAGAGAAATAATTTCATAATTCCTTTTTTGCCAATATTCATCCGCCGCGTCACGTGTTATGGCACAAGTTCTGCGGTGCGCAGTTAAATCGTCCTCTGCTAAAACACACTCTTTATTGATACAGTTGTTGTATTAATTTTATTTTTGCTTGAAGATACTGCTAAAACACTCTCTTTAATTAACTTTTGCATATCCGCCTCCTTCCACTAGTTACTACCAAATAAACTTGTGGTGTTACCACAGAGCAATAATTCCCAACCTTTTTTCAGGAAACCCTATTTTTTAAATTCTATAATGCAAAATTATCGCGCAGAAGCATAAAAGTCAGTTTGACGTAACAAACACTTAAAAAACTACAAAGCATCCATATTCACAAGTCCTAATACACAATTTTTTGCTTTACTTGCAATAAGCGACCCAACTTTGAGTCGCGACTCACAGATGAGGAAACACCGCTATGGAGGAAGTTGTAAACGATTTAGCCTAAATCAAAAATTCTGAGTGTAGGTGGTTGCCACAAACGGAAACATAGCGTGGATTTTAGTGCACTTTCGTTTCTATCATAAAAAAATTTAAAATGGATGTTCGCCTCCTATCTGAGGTGGAATCAAAAGATTTATCCTTTGGTCATGATCGAAAAAGGTAGATTATTAATTTTTCACCTACATAGGGTTGTAAATTGTACTTTCCACCCATGCGTAGGGTGGGTAATTTTCCACCCTACCGAATTTTCCACCTTTACGCTTTACAGTGTAGACAAAAAAGACAGAAGGCAATGATTTTCAAAGTTAAATCATGCAGTTAAGAAACGATCTAGGAAAACATGCTGCCATCTCGTCGCATTAGTGACTACGTTTAAACTCATGTTGAAAAAATTGTGTCTATTTGTACCACAACAGAAAGACACATGTAACCATATATCGTGATGTGTGGGCCTAAAAAAATTAATTTTAAATTAACATTGAGGAATAGAATGTTTTTTCAGCTATGAAACCGCGCGTATATTATCGTGTGCGCCCTTCAAAATTAAATGGCGCAAGAATTTATGACGCACAATTTGTAACTACTGAAATAAAGTAATGCGAAGGACTGTACAAATTTTTGTCGACTGTAAGGTTTACAACCTTTCTAGTGTTGCAGATGCAGTTAATTCGTCTTCTGCTACTTCTGTTTTATCTTCGAACTTTTCGTAAATAACGTTTCTGACAAAATAAAAAGCAAATGTAAGGCTGGGACTGTGGAAATTATTCGGTTGTGATGTGACATTCGTTTATTGACAACTTTGAAGGTTAAAGTAACATTTTCTGTTTTTTAAGTAACTGTCTTGTGTTGTACACAACTACAGTACCAAGTACGTTCACATTTTAACAAAGAGACATTTTTATATTTTTTTATATTTTTTGATTAAAAAAAAGCCGTTAAACGTTGTATGGACGCAGTACCCTCAACCCAAAAACATGCGGTATCGCTTTGTGTAAATTTGTTTATTGGCAACTTTAACGCCTACAGGGATACTTGCTCATTTGATGTAACGGTGCGTTGAGCGCATCAGTATTAAGTATATATCAAGGCATGCAAAACCTGTTTGTTTTTGGTTTGAAGCCCAGATATGGGTGAATATTGATGTAGAACGGATAATGAAACTTACCTTGCGACACCAAATCGAGTTGGACTCTTCCAATCGACTGCTGCCGCGTAAAAGAACACAATCAACACCCCAGTAATGAAAATGGCAGCAAAAACACTGTGTAGCAGTGTTTTGTGTTTCACGTCGCATAAGCTGCGTAAGATGTACATGCGTGTGGAGCTTGCGTAACGGTTGGCATGAAAATCGACTTCCAACACCCTGCAGTCAGCCAAATATAAAAATTTAAGTCGACTGACTGCACACTGTTTAAAAACCTATGGCAGGAAAATTGTTATAAATTTGCTATTTGAAAGAAATTCGGTAAACAAAAAACAATCCAAGCTGCGCAGTTTTCTATTCGTCGTCTCTCTTTGAATATGTTACACGCAACTAAAATTGTGCGCATGTATCCAATGATGAATTTCAATAATGTTAGTGTGTTCTAAACGAGAAGACATAGCATCTTATTTCGCATTTAAAACAATTCATTTGCGGCATTTTCGTTTAGGCCGATAGGAAACGAGAACCTTCTGCGCTGTGTGGGCCAAACTGATAAAAGGAATAAACAACTGACATATCTCAACGTCACGCGCTGAAACACGATGAGCAACACGAAATGGAAGCCACGGCCTCTGTATTGAACCCTACGAAAAGATAAACCCTACGAAAAAAAGACTGCGGGGATGACGCGCTTGCAAGTCTCGTAATTTGTGAAATAAGCCGCGAGACAATTTTGTGTGTGCGTGTTTATCCGCGCAATCGTTTACTTGTGCGTGTTATGTTAAATCCAATTATCTGCCGTATAAATGCGCATGTTTGCCTTGCACCTTTTCCATTATTTTACAATCAAACGACAAATAAATGCAAAGGCTGGTTGCTTGTAACAAAATCGATAGGCAAGTGTTCATTTAACATACGTCAATTTGTGGGACCTATATCAACCATTAGTCAATTCCCGCACGCACTCTTGTCAGCCTTAACTATTTTACTCTGGAATACCACGTACATGTTTAGCACACATTCACTTCAATTGAATAGTTTATGAAAATGCTTCTCTCGAGTTGTGTTTGTAAAAAAAACGTTTAAAAAAGAACGAGCCCCATAATGACACAGAATACTTTCTTCTAAAAGGGATGAGTCACACTTGAACCGAGCGTAAAAGCTAAATTTTCTTTCAAAAATATATCAATGCAAAGGCGCAAAAACAATTATGGCGAAAAAATGAAAGACAAACAGTTCGGCCGAATGACATGTTTAACCCCATTGAATAGTTTCTATGTACACTTCAATGCGAGTAAATAATGAAGTGACAAAGTGAACCATGCGGTTTAATCTATACTTTGGGCCTATACATTCGGAAAATGAAAAAGGGTTTCTTGGGTTGGACTGTGTCGTACCGAATTCGGAAGAATAGCACAAAAATATTTCAACATCTGCTCAAATCCAAATGTCGACAGCAAATCGTTCACGCAGTGCGTCTAACTTAAATTTAAACAACGGCGCCGGAACCGGTCGAATCTCACTATTTTCGGCTCAATAAAAGCAACTATTTGACAAAAAAGATTGATAAAAATGTTTCGGAACAGAAACACAGCTTTCCATGTTAGTTGATAGAAACGACTGGGGCGAAAAGCGCAACTGCTGGGTTCGGTTTAAGTCTATTTCGTGAAAGTGAATTAAGCAAAGATGAGTGAGTATTTGTAAGAGTTTATTAGATCTTCATAGACTTTTGAAAATAACAGTTATTTATTTACAAAATGCTATATTTATTCCTTCGCTAAAAATCTGCATATACTTTGTAAACACGTTTAAAACAACAGCGTGGGAACACTAAAGAACCCTTCAGTAAATCCATTTCAACAACATCTTCTTTCAAAGGCTATTCCTACCTAATAACAGCACTAGCTAAATCAATGAAGGCACTCTTTGAACTCAGTGCCGTACACAAACTCTGTAACGGAGAGAAGCACTTTCGGCCTCGCGTCGTGGTTCAATTTGTTGCACAGCGCCCTTTCGCGGCTGTTACGGAAGTTTTCAATGAGCATGCGCGTGCGACATTCAGGTTTGCGCAACCAGTCGAAATACTTCCGGTACTCTCTGTCGTCTTTGTGTAACCGAAGCAGGTACGCGGCCAAGGCTTTTGGTGACTCAAAATCGTCCGCGTGTATGAAAGATCCGGTAGGTGCCACTTTCTCCAGGTCTTTGCGTGTCGGTCCCCACACCACGGGCACCATGCTGGAGGCAACCGCGTTGCCCCAGAAGTTCTCGGTGATGTAGTCTTTGCAGTGATAGGAGCTCTCAAACGCGAGGTAGAATTTAAACTGGTCGCGTCGCTCGCGAGACATGCTGTCTATTTCCATCTTGTTGTTGAAACATTTGCCGTAGCGGTGAACCGGCAGCCCTGCTTTAACCAATTCGTCGACGTATTTCATTCGATCTTTAGCACCTTTGGTCATTCCGCAGTTGCTGACGACCCAAAGCTGGAAAAATGTTCAGATTATCAGTTAGGCCTACTGCGGTTGTGGCATCGCACACATAAAATAAGCACTGGTTGTATAACTTTGACTTTTATAGCCATTTCCGCCTTCGGTTAAAATAGAAAAGGTGGTATGCGATTTACCACATTACGTTAAAACTTACATGCAGAAATCAAAAAGCCGTTATAAGTACAATCTTGATTCGGTAAAATTATGTAGCAAGGTCGTAATAATCACCTGTCCTATTGGTACATATAAGCATAGACTACAAGTTCACACCCAGCATTAAATAAGGCAAGGTCTGCTGTGTAATTTACTCACAGCAACTTCCTTCTTTTGCGGAAGTACCCGATCCAAGCGTCCTTGCGCTTCAGGAAGCATCTGGTGATTAAAACGAATGTAGGGATAATAAATGTCCGAGTCGAGCCGATACGTCATTGTCCAGTTGATAAAGCCGTTATCGAACTTTGCGAAATCACGGCCCTCGGCATGCAATGCGTGACTTGGACTTTCCATCGAGTAGAAGACAAAAAACTGATCCGAATCTCTGAAGAGAAAAAAAAAGTTTGTAGGAATCTCCTGATAGCTTTACGGCCAACAGAAACTTCTCAACAGGTTTTTTTAAGCAACTTCCGTACAGAATCCCAAGTCGTTTGTTTGACCAAGTTCTTCCTTAATTTATATACGAGGAGAAAATTTCCAGTTTCTAATTCGCATGGGCAGTTAGTCGTGGCTGATGCAAAAAGGTGATTTTTTGTCCCCGACCTTTGAAAATAGGCAAACAAACTACATAATTTAAGTCTCGCATGGCAATTTGTGACACATCAGCCATGGAATTCTTACCGGAACGGCCGTTTAGGATTACTTTAACGCTTAGTACATGCTTTACAGCGTCACGCAACTGTTCAAGATGATGTTGTTTTTATATTTTTGCCATGACTTTTCTGAACATAACTACGAAACCGTTTGAGATCCTAACAACCCGCACGTTTGCACACAAAATCTCCTGTAATATCACCTGTAATGACGCCACGGCATGTACTCCTCGTCCAACGCAGTGTAGTGGAAAACCACGGCACTGGCGTCCTGAATAGCGTTTCTGTCATAAGTAAAATAACAATTGTCGACTTGGGAGCCGTCCTTCACACCTTCGTCCAAGTGACCCCACGGGTGACTCCAGACCAGCACCGTCTTCACTTCCCTTATTTACAAGCATACATTGTAGTAGTTCAAAGGTCACACTACAGTCATACCAAGCTGCACTGTTGTTGGGATTTTATATCGAAACAGTGGCCATTTGTATGCAGCTTACAAAATACACGATAGCGCATACGGGTTTTCTACGGAGCTATATTTCAACTTCACGCGATTAGAAAAACCGGAAGGTTTGACACCAACTTGGCCTTGTTAATTGACACTTTTAAGCTTTGTCCAAGTGCATGTTAATGTCGATACATTATCATGCCGAGGTAATGCAAGGTATTAGCATTGCGGTTCTATATCATGCAAATTCTAAAATGATCTTGGGTGCGTAATTAGTAATCTTAGCTAATACCCGTGCAACTTGTACATTTTGCGAAGTAACGGTTCATTCTTTACCTTTCCTTGCGTATCGAGATCGCTCCAGAGCTGCTGCCGTAGCGCGGAACATTCTCCTCCAGGTATCGTCGTAGTATAACGACAAATAAGCACAGGATAAGGCACACGATAAAAAGTTTTTGCAGCTTGGGCCTGGCACTTAGTCTGGTCACGGTATGCCTTACCTTCATTGCGCCTGCACACGCTAAATGTAAAAAAGTCGTCATGATATTTCCCAAATTAAGAAACGCGAAACGTCGGTAAACGACAAACTTAGTTAAAAAACACGTTTGAATTTTTTGTGCAGAATGAGACTTCTAATAGTAACACTGTGAACGCTGCCCACTGTCAAAGCAAAGTATTTGGAAGCTGGATCATTGTATTCTATGCATGGTTAGAAAGTGAAAAATTAAGATGGCTTTCATTTCTCTTGCGTTTAGCCGTAATCAAAACAGTGAAACTAAATGCCTACATACACATATTGTCAAACGTTGTCAGGCATTTAGTTTCACTATTTCGGTTATAAACGACGATGCTTAGCTCAAGCTTTATTTCCGCAAGGCGTCCATCAAGCCTATAATGAACGCAGACAAATGTGATAACTTTAATACTATTATCGCTGCTGTTCTTTGATTCGCAACATCGATTTAATAAATGCGAATTACCGACACCAAATCTACCAGGTATTCAGATGCCTAATCCACCTTCACTGTACAAGAAACGTAACTCAAAGCGCAATATAATGTCTCGTGCGTGCATTTAAACCACACTATAGGACTACCTTTTCCAGCTTGAACGGTTGTTATTCCAGCCTAACGACACCACTTTTTTGTTTAGAGAAATAACACGATCTCCGTTGGGTTTCAAGGAACGACTCGCAACCGTTCCGAATGTAACAAAATACCCTTTGTGTTGTTGTTTTTCCGGGCGTTGATGAGGGCTAACGGTCGGTGGCGCGCGCCCTTCTGTCGAAGAGAAATGCACTACGCAAAGTAAAACTACGCTTTGTGGACCAAGCATAGAAAAATACAAGGCAATTCGACACATAGTCTTACTGTGTGTGGTTAGATTGGTTTAATTGGAGGCACACTCCAAACAAACAATCAATCACAAACTACTGAAAACAAAGTTTTGCGATTCGGGATAACTGCTTTAAACTATTTAATTGTGGTGTCAGATGTTTCGGGGCCGAAATCTTCATGTAACGCGGCAACAGCAAAACTGCTATAAAAAACGTTGGGGAAGCCCCTAATTCTAGAAGTGATTTGCTGGTGACAAGGGACAACTTAATCCTACGCTGCTTCTTGGGTTATTGTGTATCATGCTCTTTGTATTGTTATTGGTCGTTAACGAAAATAGTGCCCTGAACAATTCCACGCATCGGTTTTGGTAGCAATACACAAGCAATTGCCTGCAAAATCACTTACTGTTGGAATAGTGAAGGGTCCGCTATCTATTCTGTCTCCCTTTTTCAACGAACGACCAGCTTTATAGTAAATACTAATTCAAATAGATTGTGCGATATTATCTGGATCCCATATAGAAGCTGAGGTTGGTCGACAATTAACTTATACGCATAGAAAAAGAATCTGATTCCATTAAACGTAGGCATAACAATCAAGATTTATCCGAGAAATTATTTCGTCGATCGTGTTCTTGCAGCAGTTGATACATTGAAAATAGTACCACAGTTTTCAAATCTATACAATGAAATAAAACGAAACGTTGTTTATCCGATCGGTTGCACGTTTATGTATAATCAAAGACCATTTCAATTTTTCACGAAGGTCAACGCTATAACATTGATTGTCAAATGAGAACAATACTATATGTGCAACTATAGCTGTTACACAACTACAAGTCTCTTTTCCTCGCTGTTCTCTGTATGGCTTCGACACATGTATTATGGATGTGAATTCATAACTGACTGAAACCCGATATCCATTGCAACACCCTGGCATTTATAAAATCATAATTTCTCGTTTGGTCGGACGACGAAATTTTCCACCACACTGCGATAAAGACACAAATTTTCACAACCAACGACCACAAAAACATTGCTAAATTCATGGTCTTCTGTCAATTTTCTTTATCCCCAACTTGATCAACACAACCTGACAATGGCACGGAAAACAACACAACTTACAGTATAACAAATTTGTTGACATTCGAGGTCACAACACAACTGGGCAACTAATGGACAGAAAACTATCACCAACTACTGTAGTTCGTGTTCGTGCAAGAAGAGCGTGGGTTGATGTCATGTACAAATCACCAAGCCAGCTATATCAACGTTGCAGTCAAATACGACAAGATAAACAACTGTTACACAAGCGAAAATTCCTTGTTTCCATTCAAATTAACAACGGAAGCTTTTCACAAGAATAATCATAACAACGACCGACCGACTTCTACTTCAATAAAAAACCGACATCAGAAGAAAAAACAAACAACAACAGAAAATCTTCTTCAGTGAAAGCAGTATTGGCACAAAATTTGTTTTATTATGCCACCAATTCTATACACACGACAAGGATATCAACCAGACGAAATGCGACACAGCTTGTCGTTTAAAGCTATAACCCAACCATTAAATGGGCACTCAAGGTACTTGAGATTTATCACTAGTCTCGCTCACAATTTGGGTTTTGTTTGAAGAAATTGCAGTCGCAACTAAAGTTTTGAACTTTCGTATATTTGTTGGTAATGAAAAGGAATGCGACTTCCCCTGTGTTAACTTAATATGTTTTGGCGGCAATTAAACGTTATAAAAGAGACTTTTATATAATGTTATTGAAGCGACCTTTATATGTAACATGGTTTAATGTCATAAAACAGGGACAAGACTTACTTGGGTAAGCAAAGGCGATTTAATATATGCGTACTATTGACACCAAATCTACCAGGTATTTAGACGCCTAATTCACCTTCACTTTGCAAGGAACGTTACCGTAAGCGGAATTTAATTTCTCCTGCGTGGGATTTAAACCGGATAGGTTAACCTTTTCAAATGGACAAGACTTACTTGGTTGGAACGTCACGTTTTAGAAGTCATACCCAGTATGCGAAAACACAACGGATTATTTTTTCGTGCAAATTAAATCATTTCGGTAAGAAAATGCTTTTATTTTCAGCACTGACACCAATAATCACACCTGTTCCTTTGGCTAAAATATTGTATAATATAGCCTTTAAAGCAGAAATGAATTTAAGCTAGGCGTTTGCCAAGTTGGAAACATTGCCAGGATATAACGTTCAGCCAAATACCCACCGAAATTTTTGGGCATTGGTTACACATTGTCAAACACGTTTATGAGCGTTACCAATGTGTAATGTTAAGTCTCGAAAACTTTAGGATTTTGTTCAGCCAGGGAAACCACCTGTCGCGAGCTTTCCAGTGCTTAGTTTGTTTGGTCATCTTCTGTCATAATGATAATGAAGAGACGAATCTGATACTTTTACGAGCAATGTATTGTGTAAATGAATTGTAGAGCGCCATAGAAAAACAAGCGAAATAGAAAACAATTGTAATGTCATCAACGGCGTCTTTTGCTCAGTTGACTTTTGGGTCAAAATTATAGTAAACGACAAAACACTGGCCAGGTATTAAACAAGCCTTTGTGCCACTTGGGACATTTGTCCGTCGCGTTGTTTTCCTTTCTCTAATCCAGTATTTTGTAAAACAAGGTTTCGCAGCTCTGGTATGTCCATAGACAAAATGAACTTCAACACTGAAGATATTTGCGTTTAAGGAAGTCCTGAGGCCCCATTACACAAGGTCACTATTGAGGTGGGGGTCCCACAGAATCAGCAAAATTGGTCATAGACTCCCAGTTGAAAAACCCCGTTACAGAGAAACAATCTAATGAGTTAACTCTACAACAAACATTCGCTAAATTCGTTGACAAATAAAAAGTTGGCGATCGAAGAGTACGTCTTGGGTTTTTTGTCTGTTTTTAGCTTCTGGCAAAGCGCTTTCTCCTGTGTGTTCTTTAGCCTACGGAATAATAACTTGGTTTTCGTTTCTGGGAATTCAATCCAGCGCAAATACGCTCTGTACTCATCGTCATGCTTATCCAGGTGATTTAAGTACTCCACGAGTTTCTCCGGAGAAGCAAAATCTTCCGCGAAAATAAAAGAGTTGGGGGGCGCCACGCGTTCCACGTCGGCCCTGGAAGGGCCCCAAACCACTGGGACGCGCCCAGCTGCTATCGCGTTGGCCCAAAACTTCTCGGTAATATAATCTCGACAATGTAATGCGTTTTCGAAACTGAGGTAGAATTTGTAGGCTCTGTGTTGCTTCAGGGTAAAAGCGTTGTATTCTTTTCCGTTATTGAAGCAGCCGCCGTAGCGATGGACGCGAAGACCAGCTTTTACGAGTGTTTCCACGTATTCCAGGCGCCTCTTGGATCCTTCGGAAAAATCGCAGTTGCTCACCACCCACAGCTGCTCACACAAAAATCATGTTAAAACGAGATTGGATCAACGAAAGGTGAAAGCATTCGTACAATTCTAAGGTAAAATATGAAGGTTTTTCTTTGTGAGTTTTTGTCATGCAGGAGTTATTTCTAGTTGTGTGTGGCATGACAGTTTTTTTGATCGAGTAAAAATAATTTTCGGTCATTACTTATAGACAAATTCATTTGTTTCGCAAAGCAGTATAATCAGAATAACCAACATCTAGCGTCGATCTGTTGAATAGTGGCCGTGGCAACGTAATCATTCACAACCTACCGCAGGTGGACCACTTTTCCAATTGCAGGCGGTGAAATGCAGACAATGAACATTGCTATCCACTATAGTATGTTTCGCACGATTAATTTTAAAACGTGGTAGTGTCACGTGATCTCCTCCTACATAAAGGATCCCAAGGGCATTCAATTCTACATAGTTTTGTGTGCACCGCTGTTCCGCTACGTTGAAGTCGGTTATGAAACTACAACAACACCCACCGCCAATTCGCTTTTGTCGGCCATTAGTTTTTCTACGTGGTCGGGTGGTGCGTTTAAAAACTCGTCACCCATAGCTCGATACGGATAGTAAACATCTGAATCCCTTCGATACGTCATTGTCCAGTTGATAAAGTGGCCGTCGAAGATTTTTAGATCTCGGTGTTCCACGTTTCGGATGTAACTCGGGCTTTCCACTGAGTAGAAGACGAATCGCTGGGCGTAATCCCTGCAAAGTATGACCAATTGAAGTCATTCCTATCAAACGATTTCCGGACTAAAAGCAATGTTAGCACACTATGAACATTTTGAAACCTGAAATTTCAAAGTTGAAATCTATTGGAAATACATATTTCCAAAATGTGACTTAAAAAAATCTGTCAATGACTGAAACCTGTAGTGATAGGTGGGTACTATATACTGTAGTTCCAAGACCCTGTTTAAAAGGAAATCCCGCAAACAGTCGTTCGATTAAAAATTACTATTGGCGGTAACAGTGAGAGCAAATGTTGTTGAGAATGATAATTTGGGTAAAAAACTCTGTGTATCAAGTCGCTCCTCAAACTAATTTTATTTAATTATTAACCCGTCCACAAATGCTGGGTTTGTGTGGAGTGACGATGTCAACGTTACTATAACACGCGTATACGCTATAGATCCGCTTTACACTATGGATGGTTTAGAAAATACAAGGCATCGATCGTTTCGACTAAATTGACGCATGATTTCTGACTAATCGAAGAGAACAAATCCACACAAACAACGTGACAAAAAAATTACTGACTCCAATTCCTGAGGCTTGTTTTAAAGCAAATTTAGCATTGCACCTGCTAGCAGACTTATACAATCTTATGTGATCTCATTCTGTGTATTTTTTCTTTTCAAGGGATTTTGAGATATATATGTACATTACCTGTAGTGTCCCCAGGGCAAGGGTTCGTTATCGAAAGAGCTGTAATGAAAAACGACGGCACTAGCGTCTTTCAGCTTATTTCTGTCGTAGGTGAAAACACAGTCGTCCACCTTTAACCCATCTATGATTCCTTCATCCGTTCTATTCCAAGGGTGTGTCCATACTACCACTTCCTTCACATTCCTAAACAAAAACGACATCGCCATAGTATTTTTCTATCAATCAATGGCTGGATCCAGCGCGTTGTCATTTTGCAGAACTATTGCGCCGCCCCTATGCGCCTATGAAACAACTTAGCTTCATTGAAACGCCGGAAATTGGCCGTCCTTATAGGGCCTACCGCGACAACGATACAACTGATATATGGAGCTTTCAAGGATCGACTTAATTTCAAAAGTTTAGAAAAATCATGGTCACTGGTGACTAACCTGTTATTTCGCTTTTGAATGTGTTTCTCTAATGGTAAAAGCGGTTTTCTTTTGGACCATAGGAATCTGGCCACAGTAACAAGCAACGCAATAGCAGCAAATTTTGCAAGAAAGCTTCTGCGGATCATCTTGAAGTTTACCAATATCGTGTGGCCCAAGTTGTTTTATTTATTACACTGCCTACACCTTTATTTGAACAGAAGTAGTTACGCCCCAGCGTAAGTGTCTAGCACATGCCTATAGGTAAGTCTGCACGAAAGCTATTTGGGGATCGTGTCGTTCGTTTCAGCAGTAAGGGATGGCATGACGAGAACTTCCTCGTTCGTTAAAGTACAGTTCTTTGGCCTATTGTATTGAACGCTGGATAAAACTGCCCGCTAAGCTACTATAGCTGTAATAAGCAGTGACAAATTGTTCTGACTGAACGGGATACGCCGATATTAGTGCACGAACCCGTTGAGTCATAAGCCATCTGATACAGCTGCTGCATTTTGCTTCAAGTAGAAGGTTAGCGTGATTTTGACATGCTGATTCTTCAACTCAACTCATTTAACTGGGGCTTGTCATCAAATGGCCGAAATGTAAACAAACCGTATATCAACCAACAAAAACCGAAGAGCATCCTTTAGCAACGTTTACAAAATCGTCATCGAGCTGGATAACACATTTATACGTTCTGTTTTTTGTGGTAAAACCGCTGAAGCTCCATCTAAATGCCAGGTGATGGGTTCATGAAATGCTGGTTTTCTTCTATTCCTTGCCATTCAAGCGTGTCGGCAAATAATGGACCCGTCTTCACGTCAGTCCACAGGGTTGGGTTTTTTGTGACTACAAACTGTCAATAACAACGGGGTGATGTGTGGCGCCATAGAAATAAGTCTGTGAAACGAAATAAATTACATGTAATTTTATTATATATGGCTGGTGTACACAGCAGTATGCTGCCAAACTTTTTTAAGTCAAGATAGTTTTGTATTTATTATTTCCTAAAAAACATTTGTCGCAAGTGTCATACGACCAAAAAGGCTGATATTTTGTTGTGCTCACAAATAAGTTTGTTCTTTTAAAATGCAGCAAAAGTGACGGGCCCGCCGAGAGCGTACATTTTTCGTATCTCCCTCCGACTTTAGAAAAAGTGACTTTGATTCAGCTAATACAGCAACTGATTGTGTGATGCCGCGGTTTCCTCAAAACTTTCGAAAATGGTTTCGATAGAATTAAAATGTAAATCATCTATTATAGGTGGTGATAATATCAGCAGTTCAGTTACACAAGGCTGATACAGCTTACTGCGTAATTTGAAATTAGAAATCTACTTGGTAGAGATTGTATATTTACCAGAATTTTTTTTTCTTTCTTATAAAACTAAACCATAGGACTGGCTTAATAGAGCCCAGCATGCTTTTCATCTTTCAAAATTTTTCAATCGAAACTTCATAAATGAGACAGTTCATATTAACCAAGCCGTTTGTGGAGTAAAACCTCACCCTTGACAAACCGGCAAAGGCAACATGCTATGATAAGCTTGTGTATTGTCATGGACAGCTACATAGGTACACAAAAATAAACCGCTATACACATTAACACAAACATTAGTGCGGTAGGTACATGGCGGCATATGTGTAAATAAAATAACACAGTACTACATAGGCAAAGGGAACATACACGTGTTGATTGCTCAAGCTTCAAAATACGCGACAAGGACGAAACAACGTAAATGAATAAAACTGTGTGCGCACATAACAGTGAAAATTTGATTTAGACACGACATTGGTACCGGTAAAATAATATGTACAAAAATGCCATGGCTAGGTAGAGAACCAGAGTGTTTTGATGGTGTAGAAGTGTGTCATAATTTACAAATATTAATTCAACGAACTTTAAACCAAATTTCCTCTGGCCGCTTGGTCAATCTCGATCGATTCGAAAAGGGTTTTGAAATTTCCGGCACCGAAACCCTGAAACCATCAAGTGGGTATATTTATTATCTAAAAAAGGTTGTTTTTCTAAGTGCAAGTACAGATGGGCCAGTGGCAGCGGTTCTTGAACTTTTTGCGAGTGATGTACTAATGTTAATCTATCCGAAAATTTTGTTTCTAGCCGTTTGCAATTTTCAGTCGCAAGACTGATTTTAAATTGTCGTTTGGCTTTTTTTTTAAGTTCTTCTTTCATTCGTTACTCGATGCTCTGGAAGACGCACTACGACGTTTGTAAAACCATTTATGGGCTTGCAGAATATCTTGTGTCACATCCACATACCTGGTGGTTATGCCTCTCTATAACCTCAAGGAAAAAGGTCGGGCGATCTTGCATCGGTTTGGTAAATATCTGAAGCAGGTAACCATCCTCGTCGAAGTCGATGAGAATGCGATTTTTCTTTTAACAAGAAATGTTTTTGACAAAGGATTTCTCCAACGAAGGCGCCAATTGAGCTATTGATCATAGAGAAACAACGAAATCTTTTCCAACAAGCAACGTTTTGCCACTTTAGTAGGTAAGACCAAACCGACTACGTGATCTCGTCAGTAAGACTGGAAACACATATCAGACGCATGTCGTACGATGTTCTCGTACATACACCAGTAGTTATCGGATAATGGTGTTGTTTTCTAGTAATGTTGGAGGGTACGTACCGCAACAGTATATAATTATTACATTTACTATCAGTACGACTTTGATATCTGATAAGGTGTGTCACCACTGAGAATGAATACCATCTTTGATAAGGGATAAGATATATACCAATTCTGATAAGGTAAGTTCTTGTGAGTAAATGTTTAATATGACAGACCTTTATTAACTCCATGTCTTCCTTGACAACCGTTTTCGACTTGGAGAGTTTTTCCTGCAGCTTATCATAATAAACATCAGGAATTGTAAGAAATTCCATTCCTCGGTTCCGTAGGTTTGTAACCTGTCGATTACCAAATAATAACTTGAGTATGAAAGTCACGTTGTTCCCAACGAAATGATATTTTTTATGTTATTATTGTACAGAATGAGTAATTTACATACAAAATTCGTTGCTGGAGAAATAAAGTATCTCTTGTCAAATCCAAGCGATTAACAGCCGCGGGCAAGATTTTTAAATGCAAGTTCTCAGCTACGTGTTCAGATTTAACTACTAGCAGCCGCCGATTATTTAGCATAGAATGCGGAATGTGAAACTCGTGCTGGTTGTCCAACATACAGCCTTAAAACAATTTCACTTCGGAAAGTTAAACGCTAACACTGTTGTCATGTTTGTTTATTGTAATATAACACTGCCCAAAATGGTAAATTACTGTTTTTCGCTTCCCTCCAGAAAGCGTTTCCCGTCTGTCGCAATACGAGCGATAACTCAACACAGGAACACAACTGCCCAGCATCCAACCAAATACATTTTTAGGTTACAACTCAACTAAAACAAAGCTTACAGCTTGGATGATGTCGCTTGAGTTAAGGGCAATGTGTTGCACGCCAGGGCCGTCGTTGTAGTCGCAGTACTCTTGGATTTGACTTTTTCGCTTGCCATCCGCGGGCTCGTTGATGGGCATTTTAATCGTTTCCTGGTGGTTGGTAACCACAATGGACCGCAGTGCGCTGTAGTCGGTGTGCATTAGATCGTCATCAATCGACCAAAAGCGGTGGAACAGCAGGTTGTCCTCGTACCTTTGTTCACACAAACGTAGCTTTTTCAGTTGTTGCATAGTAAAAAGTGGTGCCACAAAACAATAAGCCACGAAAAGTTTTGGCAACAATTTTTTTAAACTGTGTTCCGTTATACATGGGAAACATCTAGTTTGCGAATTTTTTTGGAAGTTTTTTGTGGCAATCTGTTTTTTTTGGACCAACCTGAGGCCATACATATGCAAGCTAAGGGGGAAATGCATCCGCATTTAATTACCCACCACCTTACTGCCCAAATTACTTTTGAAGTTTTAGAGTGTAAAATTACAGTAACAGTTTTCCTACCAGTTGACAACAGGGGTCAATTGTAGGTCAGGCTGGTTTCCAACCACATGGTCAATGAAATTTAATCCAGCTCTTGGCCTGAAAACATGAACGGCATGTAAAGACATATGTAAACTGCTTATTCTAGTCACTCTTATCAAATAATTTAAGTGCTCACAGGGATTTGTACAATGGCGACTGGAACAAAGGATTTTTAAATCCTGGAAGGAAAGTTCCGGAATAGTTTCCGCGCTCCACTAGAGTGTGTGTCGTGTCCCCATATGTTTGAACAGTAGCAAAAATAACTGTGCCGTCGTCATCACTTTCTGTCCACAAGTCCCGTACCACTTTTATTCCTTTCTTGCTCTTTGTCACCTGGAAAACAAACAAAAGGTATCTCGTATGTGCAAGAATGACAAAAGTTGGAGGCCATAGAAGTGCCAGTAACAAAACACTGGTCTCGTCTTACTTGGGACAAAAAACATGATACACTTTCCTGCTATCAATATGATTGACATTGTGTAATATATAGGAGCACAGGACAATTGAATACAAACTTTAAAACAATGAGAGAAGACTTACAGCCATCAATGCTTCGCAATCCTCAACAGAAAAAGCAACATCTTTTACAGAATCCCCATGCTTTTCTAGGTGGTTTCCAAACTGTTTGTTTCCAGGATTCAAAGCAGAGGAAAAGACAAATACTATTTTTCCCTGTCTGAACCATTATATGGAAATGTGATGTAAGCAAATGCCAGTTGTCTTAATTTTCATAATACAATTTTAAGTACCTGACAACATGTGAAACCACATTTCGCTCCCCTGTTTCCAAACCTTTGTATGCAATAGCTTCAAATCCCATATGAGTGCAGTAGTAGGCAGCAGCCTTTACCAAAAGTAAACACATACAGTATCTCTTCTATAAAAGGTTTTATTCTTAACATTATGTTTCCGTACCTGCTTTGCATTTCCAACCCAAAATGTTACATGATCAAAAGATTTGAACTCCCCTTTCTCATGCTAAATAAAGAAAATTCAAAGATAACAGGTTTGCTGCAATGTTGGTTTGAAAATATTTTCTTACCTTGGACCCTTTTGATTCATAATAAGTCTGCAACAAAGCAATAAATTTAAGTGATCGTGATTGCACAACTATATTTGAAGAGACTATGTTACTTACCATGTTTTTTGTTGACACAGTAAAACAAAAAAAAGGTGAAAAAATATCATAAACAGAATGGGAAACCAAATTAATCTCTGCAAGGAATTTTAAGTTAACTCTTTCACTAATAGGATAATAAAGTTTCACAATATATTTCAATTGTAATAAGTTATTCAAAAATAACAAATTGTAATGTGTTAAACCTGATTTGCCTGAAATGCTGTTCGAAGTACAGGACACAAGACTCAGATTCTACACGACCAACATCTGACAGAGCCTGCTCGTTATGTTGTTGCGTCACCAAGACACAGCTTTTATTGGCAAAAAGGACATGTGGTCACGTAGCCTGGTGTAACCCCGCAGCTGATTGGACAAATTATTCAGCCCCGCCTTCCAAAGGGTGGGCGTTTTCCAATTTATCCTTGACACATCCATGTATACAAGATGTAAATGAAAGTTCCTGTAAGGCTGTAACCTTCAATTTTTTGCTCGATAGATGTGGTTAATAAAACATGATCTAACACTGTACAATTTTTGCGTGAGGTAAAGGCATGTTATTGTGTTTTCAATGTTGAACTGAAGACTATGGGGCAAATGTAAAGTGGACAAATGTATGAATTGTTGATTGTATTTTTTTGCGTTCTACCTTAATTTATTTTATTTGTATACCTTACTTTTTCATGGGCACTTTGTTCTATGAACAACGGAAACAATAAGTTTGTTTGTGATTGTGCTTCACGGATGATAGCGCACTCGGGAAAGCGTGCAAATAATTGTTTGCTTTCCTGCGCCACCAGCTGACTGTCACCGACGGGAACGGAAACAGCGGGCGGCTAGAAAATTCGTTTTTATTTGTTTGTGACGTGTCCTTAAAAGCGGAAAGGATGCGTTAACTGCATAAACGTGCAGACTGATTTTGGATCGCGGAGACTCAGAGAGTAATTTGAAACTGTAAGCGAGTGAAAACCAGCAATGATTGTTCAACTTCGCCCAGTGACGTTAATTTTGCTGCTGTGTCGGACTTGCATTTGTCAAATGGGAAAACCAACTATGACAGGAGACGGAAAATCTTCCGGTACGATCAGTATGGGGCCACCTGACTTGTCAGATGAGGAGACACAAGCAAACTACATGCCGGCTAAATTGCGATGCGAGGCGTGCGAAGGAATTGCCAAACGTTTTTCAACAACTCTGCAGGTAAATGTTGTTAGTTTTATTTTTTTGCGTATTGGCAAAATGCAATTACTTTTGGTTTTTTAACAATCTCATTTAGGAATATTAAAGATACAATATCACAAAAACAATTGACAACTTATCTTTTGTGGAATTTAAAAAATGCATTTGACACTATGTGAAATAATGCTTTTTCTGCTAAATGTCTGGCTTAAGTGTGATTCAAGCTTATGGTAACAGACAGAGATGGACAAATACAAAGCAGTCCGTGAAGGTAAAAAGGATCTGAGTGAAGACAGTGTTCTTGAACTGTTCGAGACCATATGTTCCGACACAGAGTGGAATGGCTATGGAATAAAAGAAGTTGACAGTGTAAAGCACCTCATTTTTCCTGGAAGTGATGCATCTAATGTACCGGGAATAATGCAAGGAGGTGGACCTTGGCCGAGAAGGTAGGTTATATATATATACCACCTGGGTGCTGCCTGCAATTCAATCATTAACCCTTTGTATTTACAGATTATCTGATATGTGCTATGTATATATTGGTGACCATGATGAATACAAAATATATCGAACACAGAAAAAGCATAAAAATGATGGAATCTTAAAATTGTTGTGCTCTACTGAATGCAATTCAACCAGGCCACCATCTAAGAATAAGAAGCGACCAAAAAATGAACTTTAAATAAACCTGTGCTCAGCACTACATAGAACTTTTTTAAACTTGGTTGTAAATCAATGCGAAGCAACCACATGCAGTTTATTCTGTTTAAATGCATTTTATGTACACACTTGGGCAAGCAAAGTATAAACAATTTCGATTATTAAAACAAAACAACACTACTTGTGTTTTAACAATAAAAGTGTATTTGTGTATGAGATAAACACATGTTAGGTGAGTTGGAACTTATGTTGAATAAAAATTAAATTTTTGTTAAAATATTATTATTAGATGTGCAAAAAGAACCATAGTGGTCGTTTCTGTTGTTTGGTACCCAGTTTGGGTATGGATCGACGTTGACCAAAGGTACCACAAAGTGGAAATCTGTGTGCCTGCTAGTGTAAAAGCTAGCACAGCGCCACAGTCAACAGTTGCAGTGAAGAGACCTAACAGGCAGAACTTTTTGCAGCTCTCAGTGAATATTATTATTAGAACATATACATTAGAACTTCCAGAAAAAGGCATTAAAATAACAAAATTAATAAAATACTTTAATAAGCACACAATAAAACTTCTAATAGATGTTAAACTAACAAAATTAATAAAAGCGTAAATTGCAAAAAGAAAACAATATTTGGCAACAACAAATGTAATGCAAGAGATGTAGAATTAAAAAATTCAAACTTCTTTCCATAAAAAATAAAGTTGTTGAGGCAGTTTTGTTATGTTTCAACAGCTTCATTTTCATTTATGAGATTTTCATTTTGTTCATCTGTTTTTGTTGACAAATGGTTAAAAATTTTACGATGCACCAACCTGTAAAAATTTAAAGTAACAGACATAAATAAAACTTAAATTGTTTTTTTATGGAAAAACATGAATCTGTTATTCTGTTTGCATTTTCCAAAGATCGCTAGGTTGTGACAGTGTTGGTGGTATGTATTTTGCTATAAATTGTGCACGATACATTTGTCAATTGTTTACATTTAGTTTAAAACTACCAAATGCAACAGATTTTCTTAAACTCACCCAAATACTAGAAGAATAATGAGATCAAGACCAATCACTAAGGTCATTATGCTGGCAGGAAATGTAACCACGGTAACAGCATAAAGTCCATTGAACATGAACGAACTAACAATGCCAGCAATGGATTCTGAACAAGCAATCAAGGAAAACACAGAGCCTTGTTCACTAGCACTGACAAGTCGGGACATCACACTACGAAAAATCACTGGTGCTACATTCTGTAAACAGCCAATGACAATGCCTAAAAACACAAAACGCTGGCTACTTAATAGTAAAACAAAATACAAGAAAAAAGTGTTCACTATATATTAATTTTGCTTGCCATGGTTTAATAGTTGTTTATGGCATTAAAAAAGTATGTTTCCAACGTTGTGTTTGATAACCTTTACTTTCAAAGGATGACACCTTACTTACCAGCAAATGTAAGCCAAACACTTCTGGAAAATATCAAAACCAACATAGCACAGACACTTGAGGTAATGGAAACAAGAACCATCCAAATTTCTTTAATGTGTCCTTGGGCAAGTTTTAGAAATATTGCACCAAAAATGAAACCACCAGTGAAAAATGCAGCAGTGTACCTGTTACATAAACATACACTTATTTCCACCGAAGACTATTTACAGCGTTGTATATTTTCATACCCAACCAAGGTGTTGGTGTAACAAAACGGCGGGGATAGCAAGTAGGTTGTGAGTGTGTTGCCTATTCCATCAAAATTACATATTTCCAAGAAAAAGCAGAAGAGTACAACCAGAATATATTTTGTGCGTCTGGTGTCAGCCTTGAGCAGACGAAACAGGCCAATGAATGGTTCTTTGGAAAATAGTTTCCTACAATGTGAAAAGCAAAGTTGGGTTACAAATATAAACTCCACTCTTTGGAAAGTCATTAAATCTTACAAAAAGTGGTATTTATCAACACAACACTTTGTTATTTTTTGAAAAAGTGTCACCTACCTTATCTTCCACAGGTAGGAATCATTTTCTGCTTGAACAGATTCTGGCAAATAACAAATAATGTACAAAATACAAAAGCACAGGCCAGCAAACAGAAGCCACATCGGTGTCACATAACCCTTGAAAGCAAACAAAATAAAATTATAAAAAGTATATACAGCACCAGCACACTAACTGTAACACAAACATCCACACCAATCAACTAAAGGTGCATACTTGCGCATCAACCCAAACTCCGCTTAAAAGACTGCCAATGATACCACCCAATGCAATTGAAACTTCACCCACAGCGACACGGATTGTTCTTGTCCTATGTGTTGATGTGTCTGACAAGTAAGCAAAACAAGAACCCAAAATGGCGGGAAAGTCTCCACAAATGCCACAGATGAGTCTTCCAAGCAGCATAAAATACAATGGTAGGGAATATTGCATTACTGCCATGTATATTATGACCATGATGAGCAGACCAAATGTGGACAACAAAAGAGGGGGTCTTCTTCCGACAACATCACCCCATGATCCCGCAACAACAGTTGCAAACAAAGATGGAATAAAACCTAAAAGTATTTATTGGTCATTGCATCGAACTGAACTATACACAGAAAATAACACCCTCCAGGATGCATTGTGGTAAGCTTTATTTTTCAAAAACATTGGTTTTAAGATAACACAGTGGCACTCTTTTTTGTTTGTAATAAGCTCACCTGCTATATTCAGATACAAAGTCCATTCACTAGCCTCAGCAGACACTTTGGCCTCCAAAGCCTTAATTTCTGGAGATACACTGGATGTGTTGCATGGGTCTGAACCTGGGTGATCCAATCCATTTTCTTTAGCCAGTAAACCATAAATAAATTCCTTTCCGATCATTGAATACATCATGATTGTAAGCATGGCAAAAAATAAAATAGGTTCCACACTGATTTGGTACATTTTGTCGTTGTAATAGTACCTTTTGTATCTGTGTCATTTTACACTTACAGTCTGAAAATGCGTGCATAAACAGTACGAGTAATGTTCTACGTCTATTAAGACAACGATGGTACAAATAGGTCACTTATATACATTTGTGCTACAGTTGTTTCATCGGTAACTCGGTGGCAAGAACCTTACTATAATCAAATATATTATTTAGTGTATAAAACAAGCAGCTGTTATAACGCCCCTTGCACTTGCGCCTAGTTTTCCGTATGACCGTAAATTTCGCAATGCTGTTTTTAACAACCGTGCAGCATCATACAATGCAACTCCCAGCGAAACAAAGTAGGAAATTTCACCACAATACAACCTACCGTAAAAAAACCGCCAGAACAATCAGTAACTAAGATCAGCGAAAACACAAAGCATTGAACGCAACACACACTTGTGATGACTCAGCATTTATAATCAGCTGAAAAATGCTTACCTCGACTTTTGAAACTTGCTTTGCAATTTTAGTGAAAGTGCTATTGTTCCCTGCACAAATATTTTTTAACGATAAAACACTTTATACCAACGTCCAACACCTCTTTGTATTTCAGAGAAACATCACCGGACTTTGCTGTTAATTTTGCTTTATTAGCGCATTGCAAAGCCGTCTCAGTTTTACAAAATGCACATACTTGCCAACAAAACAGAAAAATGTGATTGAACAAACAATTGAGATTGCATAGTAAAATTGAATGTTAAAATTAATTAGTTACTGCAAAGCTTTTACAGCTTATTTTTGATAAATCTCTTCCTCACAGCATTGAAAATAGTATAGGCTTCATCAAAGTCCGGATTGCTGGCTTCTCTAACTCTGTCATACCATTCCAACAACTTTGGTCGGTTTTTGATCACAACCCTGCCGCTAGCTGTGGGCTGTAATATCTCACAAACAGCAAATAGATCCGCCACACTTAATTCATCACCTGTTATTTAAAAATAACATGAATTACTAGAAAGATTTCCTGTTTTTGAGTGCCATTTTACTAGAATGGAAAAGTTTTTTCTTACATATTACTATGAAATGAGTTAGCTGGCTTTTTCTGCATGTGTTAAGGTTTTATAGTATATTTTCTCATATATATCCCAAGGATTGGAAAATCCAATGTAAATAGTATCTAATGTAAAGAATTGTGCTGTTAAAATAAGTGCTGCTTTGTTAAACTCTGCTGCCAAAAAAATTCTTGTTGACTAAAATGCAAAGTATAGCCAGGTACTGATAAAATGTATGTCGAACTTATAAATAAATGATCCGGTTATACATTCTTACCAGCTATAAACTTTTTGTTATTCAGAAATATTGTTTCCACTTGGTCCAACATTGTGTCCATATCCTGTAGTGCATGGTCCATATTTATAGCACCTGGAAAGACCACTTCACCAATAAATACCTTTCCAGCAAACATTCTGGAAGAAAAATGAAAATTTCATTTACTTTAAAATCTTACAGAAATATTAATTCTGCCATAATTTTTTGTACTTATTCAAATTGATATAGATATTCTAATTTAATGTTTGGCGACTGGTTTCCAAATTCTTTGGACAAAGGTTGTGGCTTGTCGAAAGCATATGCACCTCACCTGGTATTGGTATGTTGCCATTCCAAGTACTCATCGATCTTTGCCCGCACTTGGAGGGATTTTGGATACAAACATTTCGATCCAAACTTTGCATCAAGGTAGCGCAGAATTGCAATGCTATAAAGAACCCGTAGTATGCTTTATACAAGAAATCTTGTGTACATTTTAATCAACACCATTTATAAAACTTTCTTATTAAACATTTAGGATTGGATATTTAATTAAAATGTACCTTTCATTTAAACAGAAATCACCATCTTTTAGTGCTGGAACTTTTCCTACAGGGTTTATCTTCAAAAACTCTGGTGTTTTGTTTTCACCTACAGTAATATTAAATTATATAATATGATCAGCCAGCTGTTATATAGGCATTATTGCTTACCCTTCCTTATGGCAACTGCTTGTATCTGACAAGGCAGTTTATTCATTTTCACATAGATCACAATGGCACGACATGGTTGTGACATCATGTCCACATACAGTGTGACAACCATTTTTCTGCTTTTTAAATTTGTGATAGATGCTAAAAGTCTACAAATGTTATCAATACAAGTGAAGGGTCTGGTGCGGAATCGTACATATACCTACCGCAAACTTTTCCTATAGCTTTCGGCAGGCAGCAGCATTTTTGTGATGGTTGAATGCACACCGAACAGAAGAATGACGTTTCATGGGAGAATGTGGATGAAAAGCCTAAATGCCTCGTTTTGAAAACTTGATGTTAGGCCCCAAAATTCTACACTTTTTAAATACGTCATACTTACAGCCTTTTCAAAATTTGGCAGCACAACTTAGCCTAAAGTAGGTTACATCAATTTAAATTCTTGTACAAAAAATTTCAGTGACGTTTTTCACGATTGCACAAAATGGACTTAGAGGTGCGATCGCACCTTTGGGTTTACAATGACAGAAAAACACCTCATTATCGCCGTTTTTTCAGATTTCCCGGGTTCAAAAGAGTTGCCTGTCCGTTTCTGTGTGCGCTCTGTTGCAACTTAGTTACCGCACTGACGATAAACGCATCGGTCTTCTAAACCTTTGCCTCATTATAGTTAGCATATTAGTTGTGGCTTTTCTATTTCGTGAATTGGTACAACTTAGGCTACATATTTTCCTTAAAAGACTTTTATCTGCGTTTGCTCATTTTTTTTACTGCTTTAAATGAATGAATCTTGAAATTCAATCGTAAAACTTTCTCAATAAAATGAACCGACACTATTAATGATTTTAAAAAAAAATTTTTGTTATCGCAGTAAAAAACTGAGTAGCCTACTGTGGATGAAAAAGCGGGGGGTGTATAGATTTTCACTTCCATCACAATGGCACGGCATGGTTGTGCAATCATGTTTACACGCAGTAAAACGTTTCTATAAAATGTGATAGAAACGCCAATAAAGTATATATTTTTCGAAAAAAAAGAAAAAGAATATCGTTTGGCAAATCCTGGCTAAAAAAACAGTAGCTGAAGGTCAGTCTTTACTTTATCATCTTCTTCTTCAATCGTTGGCATGGTCTAAAAAAATGCGCTCTTCGGAACATTTTCCGCCTTCAGCTTGGAAAACCTTCACATTTCGAATGAGTGAGGACCACGTTTTTTTATCGAGGACATATTTCACCTTTCTGAACCAAACGGAAAACCGGAAAATATAAAGTTTTCGGGCGAGGTATTGGTGACTGTATTCCGGCGACTGTTTTCGCATCTACAGTCCGGTGACCGCTGGTTGACAGCAGAGTGCGTGATCATCTGGCAACTGTCATCGCACTGTATCGTGTGCCCCACTAAACAACTGTGCACGGAGCCGTAGGCGTACAACCGCCCGTCTGACTCGTACGGGCTCTTGAGCCACACGCTCGCGTCGTGTGCAGACATGAACGTACTTTTCGTTACGCACGCACGAAGTTTTGACCGATGAGATCTGACGATTTGGGATGCTTCGCCACCACTTCTTAGTTGCAGCGTAGGTTGTTGCGCGGGCTTCGGGCGGTCCGTACTGTAGATCCTATGGCTGTTCTGTGGCCTTCTGCTACTCTGGGTTGCTTGGTAGTTCTGTCGAATTGGAGGCGGATTAGTAGGTGGTGGAAGTGGCGACTGGGTACGCTGGTTCTGCTGCTGGTATAACTCATTTGCGGAGTTGTCACTATATTGGTGAATCCACCGCTTCCTTCTCTCTTGCTTAACGCTGTACTTGCTTCCCCACGACCAACTTGGCTTTTGACCCTAATGAAAACAGAAACACGTGATAAGAATGAAAATACCGTGGTTTGGCCTTATTTACCACGACCAACTGGGATATTGACCCCAATGGTAAGAGACAAAAACGAACGCAACGTCGCAAAAAAATTAATATGTAGCCTACATAGGAGATTTCATAATTAAATAGCTGCACCTAAATTTGTTACATAACCGGTTTACATGTTTCAAACTCGTTTGCGCGCGAGGGTAAAAACAATCTGCACAAAGACGTAAATATTTAGATACGAATATATCGAATCGTAACGTTAGCAATAGTCACGAGGGCAGCGCGTGATATAAGTGTTGCCCGCACATATGAAAAAGTTCGTTTTATAACGTATACCACTAACAACGTCAGCAATAATCGGATTTGGAGCCAGAAACTCGCCTGACTACAATCCTGAAACGCGCAGAATTTCCAATTAAAAGAAATGCGCCTTCCTTTTCGGAGAAGACACAAGAACCGAACAACTTTTAACCGATATTTGATATCTTGGTACTTGTACGCGGTATCTTTTAAGCCTCAATTCTGCCCGCTGGATATTCCGCGGGGCAATTTTGAAGAACCCGCACAAGCAACTTGTGTTTTGCTTATCTGAAAACTTAAGCTAAGCGGCAATTTCGGTCAGAATCAAAGATCAATTTTGTTCGCGCAGAAGTAATAGCGCTGCGAAGCTGTAACGTCCAACTTTGCTCACAATTAGGGAGCATAAAAAAAATTCTTGAAAGTTAAATTATCCTTCAACTGTGTTCGTTCCATAATTCATCACGCCTGTGTACGATGCGAAACATTTACATTAACTTTTGTAGCATGGTTTGTGGGCTTGCATAACCTTTTCATGCACAAAGACGCCGCAATGTATTTTTTTTGCAAGTTTGAACGCATATAGGTGCTACATACATGCAGCAAATAATCTTAAATTAACAAGACAAACTTCTGTTTGACATGTGTTTATCTTCAGTTTTAATATTTACTCACTCAATGTTAGTTGAATTAAACTACGCTAATCAGCGATTTCCCGAAGCAATCGTATGGTTCAAATTAAATATCAAAAAATTTTAGATAAGCTGTAATCCCCACGAGTTCAATTTTACAATAAACTGTTATATCTCACATTGCACAGGGCAATGAGTCACAAACATTTCACACAAATCATATTATATGCGCAAAAGAGCCATAATAATCAATGAGTGCGCTCCACGTGATTCGTCTGTGTTGATTGGTACCTAGTTTGGTACCCAACATATCGACGATTGACCGAAAGGTACCACAAAGTGGAAATCTGTGTGCCTGCTAGTCTACCAGCTAGCACAGTGCCACATCAACAGCTGCACTGATGAGACCTTACAGGTCGAAACAGTGCGTGTATATACACCCTGTCTGCAGCTCTCATTTTACACAAGTTTTTCTAGCAACCTATTTTCAGTCCAAGCATACCGGCTTGATTTGGGGTGGATCAAAGAGACATTCCTCGATGTTGCTCAGTGACTGCATGGAAAACTGGCCACCGTTTCTGCTCGTGTCCACCACGTAGTGAAGCCCCGTCCTACAGTGGAGTCGTCGCGCCATCGCCTCGTTGTAGGTGCGATTCACAAAGTGCATTGAGTTGATCGCAAATCCTAAACGATAAAAAGTAGACGTGTTATACTTGTGACTTTCGAATTTTATTTGGTGACTTTCGAATTTTATTTGATTATAAATGCGCCTATGAAAGTTAGCTTTCTGTTTTAAGGTAAAACAACACTATACGCAGAATACGTTTGATGCTCCAGCGAGATATTAGTTTGTATAGATTTAATACTCTGCAGAAGGTAAAACATAGCAAAGCGTTTAGTCCTCATTGCTTGGAACAACACTAAAAATGATCGATTTTTATTTCTGTTTCGCGTCCCTGTGAGAAACCGAATCTTGAAATCAAAATTTCCCTTTTGTTATTTCCAAATTTTTTTTATCAATAATTGAGAACGTTATAAAAGTACACAACTGTTGCTTTTTTTTCAATTTTTTTCGGCATCAATTACCGTGTAGATTTACTTCTAATGATAAAAAGCACAGAAAAGTGTGTACAACGCTCATACAACATATCGATTTTTAATTCTGTTCTCATCGCTGATGAGTCGAACGTGCTGTTACCATTTTATTTTGGCACAAAACGCTCGTGGCTAAACGCGGTTTGTCCGGCCCGGTCCACGTATTGATGCGACGCAATCTTTTGATCAATCGACGTGAGCGTAATCATGCAGACAAAAGAAAACTAGGTGAATGGTCAGCTTTACTCAGTGAACGGTCAGTTTGACTGACTTTGGGATCGTCACGAGGTGTGCTGTGTAATTAGCGGGTGACGTCGCTAGTTGTTTCTGATTGGAACCCGGCCACGGCCGTTATATCGTTACGATTTCCTGTGAGTTCAAACGTCGAGGGGCGTTCAATTTTTACGACCGGAATGGTTTCGACTCGCGGTGATGGAGATTACGCAGTAAACGGGAGATATACTGATTTTAGGGTGGTAAGTAAAAACACATTAACTTATTGATCAAATTAATGTTTTTTAGGCGTTCGGCGACCAACATTTCTTTCCACCACTCTAAAACGAACTAGGGCCAGAATCGCTGGTCAAAATGCAAAGGTTCCCTTAATGCAAAACCCGATGTGTCACATGTTTATGCAGCACGCTGCGCATTGTTGACCAATCACAATTTGCATTTGCCGCAGGCTGTAAGCCTTGAACCACGCCTATGTAGAATGTGGAGCGGTTAACTGGCGGAATACCTCCGTCCGACAGCCGGCGATTGACGATAATAGGGGTCCTGCAATTTACGACGGATACCCCGCCCAGCCCGAAAGCTACATTCCGGTGGTCCATAAATGTAAATTGCTTCTCAACGACGACTGGTACGACTTGCTGTATTTTAAATGTCTCCGGAATATAGCCATAAAGTTCAAGCGCTAATATTCCGCAGCTTATGTATCGGCATGCACCCACAAACTCGTTTTTAGGCTTTTAATTGCCGCTCTCGTGTATAGTTCTAAATGTCACCTAACCGCCGTGTTTACTTTATGTAACTCGCTCTTCGAAACCCAGCCCCACGCCATTATCCATTGTACCCAGTGCGTGTAAAATGGCGTAATCCAGCGCAAAGTACGAGCCAACGTTTTTTAATCAGTCGCGGAGTACAAAATCCACTTAGAACAAAGCATTTGTCAATACAGTGCCCTGTGGGCGGTGCGCTCGCTTGTTCTCACCTCGCAAACCAGTCAGGCGACTCAACGTTAGTGCCATTTGTTCAACGTTGGCCAATTTGCTCAAATAAGCTGCGTTGCCCGCGTCCACGTACACCCAGGACTTCCTCAGCCGCCTGTACACAAAATTCGTTTGTAAATTTTGCAACGAAATAACAAATTCGCAATTAAGGGTGTAACTGTGGGGTTTGTAAAACTTGAAAGACAAACTGGCACAAAATAGTTCTAAATAAACTTGGGTTTAAATCAAAAATTTTTTTTTTTTTTGCAAAATATTATCCTTTAGTGGACATCACAAAAAACTACAGAAAGTACCCGCGTATAATTCACCTTCATGCTTCAATTAACTTAATTTCTCGCTAAATGTATGTGACGATGTGAAATTGCTTTTGCGCTAATTATAAGTTGGACGCAAATCACAAAGCGGGCGGGATCCGATGAATATAACAGCATGGTATTCTTCTGACTCACCTAATAATTCGTTGGGCTCTATTCAGAAACTCATCTTCGTACTTTGAGTTCATCCACCGGTACTGCTGGTTTTCAGTGTCGAACGAATACATCAAGAGGTCGGGCTCCAGGATCATGAGCGTAGGGATCGAAGCAAGGCGCCTCAGAATCGGCTCCAGTTTCTTGTCGTAGTCTTTCCACGTCAACACTGACGACTGTGGTTTGTAGAAATTCCAGTCTTGCATTCCGTGATGAAGCCGAAGTCCCTCGGAGGGTCGCATCTTGATCACGGCCACCGGTACGTCACCTTGACAAGCGCTGACTTCAATTAACTTCAGCGCCGCCGCGTCCTTCGCAGAGTCGCCGGTCAACCAATGAGCGTTCCTGAGGATACGAAGTCCGCTTCTCGCTCCCACAGTCTCGCGCACGGCGAGTTTGCTATGTCCGAGCTTCGCCGTGAACTCCACTTGTGTGGATTTCGAGTTCGACCACTCGTAGCATTCAGCTGCGGACATGGGTTTAGCACCCAAACTCACTGTAGGGCTACTGCCGCTGTCGTAGTCCGTCGGAACGAGTTCGTAATCTTCAACACTGTCCGTTGGTGCGTTTTTGTTCATGATCCACACCACAATGGCAACACCACCACCCAAAGCGACAACCACGAGCAGCAAAAGAAACACGAAACACCTCTTGGACATCGCCATTTTATCTAACTGTTTTTGACTTTGAACAAAAAATTACGTTTTTACAGAGCGCGTGATGCAATGCTTGCAGCCAGCCCAAAACAAACGTTGTCTAGCCTGCGGGTTAAATATCACAGTTTTCTCGAAATATCTCGATCACATGCGTCTCGCGTAATCGGCACACATTTGCATATAACTTCAAATTCGAGAACGCAACTTCAATTTTACCTCACAACACCCCAAAGTGTTTTGGTTTTGTTTTGTGTTCGGTCTGCATTGTTACAGCAACCAACTAGCTACCTTCTTCTTGCAGGACAGCGTGCTGCTTCTCTGTCAGCGTCGTTTCTCGCAGGGTACTGTGCGGTCAGAAGATCGCCTTCCGCGAACCATATCACTTTGCCAATACCGCACTGTTTACGGTTGTCACATTTACACGGTTAATTAGCGACGATTACCAAGAACTAATCTAATGTTTATGGGCGAATTAATCGCCATATTTGTTACCTCGCAATTCCTCTGCGCGGATCTGTTACATCGCTTTTTGTTGGTAACCAAAAAACTATTTCTCGACCAAAAATTAAGCCTTACAAAAACCAGTTCGGAACGGCAACAGGCTCTCCATTACTTTTGAACGATATGAAGCCAACTTGTCACAATGAAAAACTATAGTTTTTCACACAAACTTGTTGAATCAGTATGATGCATGTGTTTTGAAATACAAACTTCAACTTCGGCGTATTATTCAAAAATCATTTCTAACAAGGTTTGTGGGATAAATGTTAAACTGCACTCAAGGTCTGTCCTTTGCCACTTTCGTTAGAAAGCATTGCCGTCGACTCGTCTTGCGCAATGGCACCGTGGGAAATTTCTGCGACGCCGAATATATATTTCACCTCTGCCAGTTCACAGTTTCCATCACAACAAAACGATTTATTGCCCAATAGCACTGCGAAAGTCAAGTACATAACCCCTGCTTGTCCTAACCATAAAGCTATCCGACCTGTCTGCTCGCAAACACCGACCTGTAAGCCCCGATTAGTTCGTGTAAACCAGCCTTGTAACAATACGTGTTAACTGGCAAGGGTCGTTAAGTATCGCAACCGTCCAGGTACTGCCGAACTAATCAGATAAAAAATACAGCGCACAGCGAAACGACGATGGTTGGCACGCGCAAACTTCAACTACTGGATTGGATTAGTGGAATGATGATATGCCTTCGAGGCTTGCCGTAATCGAGAAGTGTCAGGTTGATATAAACCGCGGAATTAAGTTGATTAATTACGCTTGGTTACTTGACCTGGTGCTTCTCATCCAGGGTTGCTGGCAAAAGTAATTAATCTTATGGAACGTGTGGTTTAGTGGTTCCGGCAAATTTTCGTGTTTGTTTATTTCCACATAAACCGTTGATACGAGGCTAATATATTCCTGCCGATATTACGCAATGGAGTATGGGCAAAAACAAGGCATGTAGTCAGGAGCAGGACCCTTGAGAGAAATAAAGATGTGCCGATGTTAAACCATTTCTTGTGGACATCACATTAGATTGTATAATGGGTGTGTGAAGCTGTTGGAATATAAATGCCCCATCAGCTTCAAAGCAAACAATCCTATTCATCGCTCTTTACATTGGAATACAAAATAACTTTAGACTCTTATACGATCTCATATATATGTGGGACACCAGCATTACAAATTCGTCGAAATGTAATTTTCATTGACGTCATATTAGCTAGTCGTTGGTGCATAAACTTAAAGGCGCGCTTTCAATGCGTCGCAATTGCTTGGGTTACCTCTTATAGTTATACAGTCTTACAATGTGGCTAAAATCAGTTTTTGACCTTCTCGGCCACGCTCACCCCTTCTGAAGTTTGTTGTATTCCATTCACCCATATGTTGTACACTGCATTTTATTGTTTTATTTTTGTACGATTTTTACTCAGATTAAACGTAAGTTGATGTGCGACACTTGTATTGACACCTCATTCACCCTTGCAAAAATTTCATTCAACAGGTAAAGCAGCACTGACTTAAACAACAACGCAAATGTTTTCACAAGCATAGTTTCTTGTTGCGGGGGCGGATCCGGAATTAGAGAGTATGTAGTGCGGCAATTGCTCCACTTAGCGGCTAGAATACATAAAAAAAACACTTTTAAACGGTTGGCTTTCTTTGTCTTTCGCTATTAATAATGCGTCGCAATGAGTTTTGGTGAATTGCGTTGAATTTGTTGTTAAATGAAATGTGAACGTATGGAAAGCTTAATAATAAATACTGTTGCATAGTGTTTCTCTTAACTGATTTTCTTGCGGCTCTCATTACAATGCTGGAAAAGTAATTGACTTTTATACAAAATGTTACTGCGTTTATTGCACACCGTTATTATGCTGCGCTCTTGTTTCATTTTGCTTTCGTTTGCTGTAATGCGGTTGACGAGCAAGAATCAAGCTTTGACATTAACGGCAAGCTTTAACTGGTAGGAGAAGTTGTTCCACAAAAACCTTTTCACCTTCTTTTTGTTTATATTTGATGATTCACCATTGCATTATATTCTCACAAAAATATTTATTAGCAATTCTTATCTTGTGTAAGCTGCAGACATATGGCCATTGTTTCGACCTAAAAGGTCTCATCAGTGCAGCTGGTGTGACTATCAGACGACTTTGCTGACCAAACACTTGCCAAGCAAAGACTTCCACTTTGTGGTGACTATACAATCACCGTCATCCGTTGGGCACCAAACTAGGTGCAACCTTACGGAGAAAACAAGGTGGAAACACTATGGCCAAGCAAAGCTTAACCAATAGTGCCGCCAAGCCCCATGTCACAATAATTACGAAAGCCTATCTTTTTTGACAATTTGTCAGCATGATATATTGTTCAATTTTATGCAAGAAATTTAATTTTTCTGACATTCTGTGCTTCGCGTTGGATTTTTGTCTGAGAAGTTTGCCGCCTAAACACCTGCTATGGTGTTGTACATTTGCCATGTTTTATAATTGCAAGCAACAACAATAACCAACAAAATTTTTACACAGTTCAGAAGAACCCTATTATCAGTTTCCGGCTTGGGCGGCTATGCTTCTGACACTATTACGAGTTCTTGTTAGCAGCGATCGTTTTGCAGTTTTCCAGAAATAAAAATAAAAACTAAACTAGGAGCAAACCGTCTGTTTTAAATACGAGGAAGCAATTATTGATGTCCTGTTTAAGTCCTTTCACTGCATGGCGGTACCAAAGCTTGTTTGCTACATACGCAAGACCGCGCTAGTGGCATAAGACCGTACACTACATATGGGATTCCCATGGAAGGTTCCCGCAGACAGCAGGTTGTGCACGAAGAACAAGTTGGTTCCAAATTAGATGTTTTAGAACAGTGGAGTTTTAGAAATGGAAATATTTTGAACTGTAACCGAAAGCATAAGTGCAGTGAATCCCCACCTTTCTTGGCTCACAGCAACTCTATAAAACTTATGAAGAAATTGCGGTACCTAATGGCAGCAATCCAATGAGTAACCGCCACATGTACTGCGATTAGTCTCTCTATCTGATTGTACATAGTTTTATTTTTTTATATCGTAGGTAAAATTTGTGGCCTCGACATTGGCATTGTGGTTGGGAACTACTTCATTAATGGAATTGATCTAATTACTTTCTGTAGACAACAGATCTCCAGTATATATCGAGTATATATCTCATAGACCAATTGCGTCTACCATGAAATTGGAATTGGAATTGGAAGAAAATGACCCTTGTCTGGAGGAAAGGAAGAACACCCGGCAGAAATGGACGAATTCGAGGGATTTTGTTTTTGCTCTGCTCGCTGGTTCAATTGGTCTCGGGAACGTATGGAGATTTCCTTATCTCTGCTTTAAACACGGAGGAGGTTGGTATTTATACTACGTGCGAATTTTTTATGAGTAAACGACTTTACAGTAATATTTCCACCGTTTTTTACAGGGGCATTTTTATTTTCCTACCTCTTCTTCGTGCTGGTGTTTGGCATTCCTCTGGTAGCCATTGAAACATCACTAGGGCAGAAGATCAGACAGGGGCTGTGGAAAAGCTGGGGAATAGTTCCAATTTTTAACGGTAAAACAACCGCTTTTTCAATAATTTTTGAACTGATTGGTTTATAAAACATAACCCTTTTTCAGGTTTGGCGCTGGGGCAAGTGATTGTCACAATTTACCTCAATATAAGTTACCCAGTTGTCATGGCTTGGACGTTAAAGTATTTTGTCAAAAGCTTTTCAACTGTTCTCCCGTGGACATCATGTGACAACAATTGGAACAGCGTCAACTGTTATTCCGTTAGCCAACAAGGAAACACCACAGTTTCCAACGTGACAAGAGCACCCAAAAACGACTCGGAAAATAATTCGTTAACATTAATTTCATCAGTGACCGAGTACTGGCTGTAAGTTAAACAAATTTGTTTCTCAATTTTGTGGCTTTTGATATCACCAATGCCAAAGACATTTTGTGGTAATTTCTTAAGACGCTAATCATTAGTCAATGACATTTTGGAGCAGTATCATGTCACGGTATTCATTGCTTGAGAAGATCAACTTTAAACCTTCCCAAATATTCTGCATTGTTTTTAGAAACGGAGTTTTGAATGTTTCGTCGTCCCTCGACGAACACGGAAGTTTACGATTCGATCTTGCAATTTACCTTGGAATCGTTTGGCTTCTCACGTACCTCGCAACGTTTAAAGGCGTCAAGTGGACGGCAAAAGTATATCGAGTCATATCAATTAATTTTAATTATATGCATCATATATATATGAATCTTGGACTCAAAACAAAGAAAAATGATAAATATAAATAAGCATGGACGCCAACGATAACACAGAGGTTATCGAGTCATTTTTGATGCCAATAACTTACATAAAAATGTTTTGCGATTAAATAGCGTTTGACTAAAGCACTGGAACATGTTTAGGTCGTTTATATAACAGCAACCACACCATTCCTACTCATTTTGGTTATCTTAGTTCGTGGTTTGACGCTTGAAGGTGCGACCGTGGGTATTAAGTATTACCTTATACCCGACCTGAAGAAAATCATACAACCGGAGGTAAGATACAGAGTGTTAGGCAAACAAACTCTTGGCTAAATGGAATCTAAAGCAGTTAAAATCCGTATTAAACTTTTGTGAACTTTTTTGACATTTAGACGTGGTTAGCTGCTGGTTCACAAGTAATGTATTCATTTTCCATTTCGATTGGAGTTTTGACCACGTTGGGTAGCTTCAACGATTACCATCACAACTTTATAAAGTGGGTTTGATTATAGGTTAAAGCAGTGATTCCCAAGCGGCAACCTGGGAGGCCATTTAAAACTTTCAAGGGTGACGCTTGCCTTTTTTGATGTATTCATCATGCAAATTTTTGTTGAATTTATGGTAATATTTCGATGCGGTACTTTATTTCGTTACCCAATAGTGACGAGAATCCTTTTTCTATTTTTTTGGGTAGCCGTATGCCATAAAAGTTTGGGAAACACTGACTTAAAGATTACAGCTGTAGTGTCATGATGAACTTGGCCAAAAATGCATTTATTACAATAGTATGTAAACATTAAATTTGGTAATTTCTTAGAGATGCGACTATATTTTCTATCTGCAACGCGTTGGTGAGTTTTGTTAGTGGTCTGGCGGTCTTTTCTACGCTTGGATTTATGGCAGAATATCAGGTAAAGCCTAGATTTTTTAGAGTTTAAGATTTGTTGATAAAAATGTTTGTTTGATTTTTGTTCAACAGAATTCTTCGATCGAAGACGTGGCAAGCTCAGGTCCAGGGTTAGTTTTCATCGCTTACCCAAAAGCTTTATCGCTTCTACCCTTTCCGCAAGTCTGGAGCGCTATATTTTTCCTAATGCTGATTTTTATAGGATTGGACAGTTTGGTGAGGACATCTTTGCTTGCGCTGTTTTCCGCGACATCTCCGCATTAATAACTTCTCAGCATTAATTTCAACACACAATATTAATTGAAATATGAAATTTCTGTTGCTGCCAGGCATTATTGCAATTAAAAATGTAAAAAGTACGTTTATGCCAGAAGATCAGTACATTTTTAATTACAGTATTAATTGTTTGGGGGTAAAGCAAAACGAACAGTGCAAGTTTCTTAACATAGTTTTTAAATTATTTTGCACTCACTTGTTTCCTTCATAATATCGCATTTTCGTGGTGCCGTAAAATGATTGTATAGTTGAACTGGAGTTGATATTTGTGAGCAATCTCCAACGTAAAGTATGGTTTGATAATCTGTACATTTTTCGACGTTACAAGTAATTTATTATTATTTTTGCTATGCGGCAAGAGATGCTGCTTAAATAGAAACGCCCACGGTTTCATTATGCGAGATTCCCATGTGTTTAGGAGTCTTCCACTGATATTTTTGTTGTTGTAGTTCATTTCCCAAGAAACTGTGATCAACTTCATGTTCGACAACTTTCCATTTATGACACGAAGAAGAGAATTGAGCCAGGCCTTCGTTGCCGCGGCCTTTGCACTTATAGGGCTGTCCATGGTCACCCAGGTAACACTACCACAAAAAGATCTCTACAGTTATATCAATACGACACGTTTCATGCACAGGGAGGCGTTTACGTGTTTGAAATATTCAACATTAACTACAGCGCCGCTGGTTGGAGTATGTTCTTTATGGCCGGATGCGAATGCGTCGCAATCGGTTGGTTCTATGGCTTTGAACGTTATTGGAATGAAGTCCTGAAAATGATTGGTTCCCATCGACGATCCAAATTGTGGCTACTGATTTCTGTGAAATACATCGGGCCCGTGATATGTATGGTAAGATTGCTACGAACTGTGTCTGCGGTCAAAGATTTTTGCTACCGTACGCAAAAATCGTTTAAGAATTTAGGAACATAATTGACGGTTTTATATATCTTTAATACAAACAAAATAGCCAATGCAATAGTAGAAAAATTCATGCTACAGACTTTCTACAATCATTTTCAGTGTAAAACGAAGGCGAACCGGTAAAATGCTACGGTAAAGTAAAAAGGGGGGGTTGAAAACGTGGAATTGTTGAGATTAGAAGCCGAACAAAGTTGCCTTTGGTAGTGATAAATCAAAGGGTATAAAAAAAACTTGTGTGAGGTGAGGGACACACCTGCGAATTTCCTTTGATAACTGTTTTGAAGCATGGCCGAGATAAGGAAGTCGCATAAGCAGGTGTTGCTGGGGCTGCTTTGTCGTTTCTTTAACCCGGGGTTAAGTGTAACGCTTTGCAGGAATGTGAAAACGCAACGATCCAGAAAGGCCATGGGCTAGCCATTGCGCCACAGGGTAGTCTTTATTGCCTGAAATTCCTCGTGCACGAGTTTAAATGAGCTGCATATGTTATATGCACAGAGTAACAAGGCATTAACAATGTTGTACTTGCAGTGTAGTGGGGTGAGCCTGTTTTTTACTTATCGCAAATTCACCGCCTTCATTTTACACTGAAAATGATTGTAGTATAACAATCGAAACGTTTAAGATGGAACTAATAACGCGTAAGCACATGTGCATTGAATGGGATCATCAAAGAAACTCACATTTTCAAAAAGGCTCTTTTGCTCTAATCATTCTGCGGCTTAATTCACACCATTACGCTCTTAAAATTCATAACCACAGTGTTACCTAGTGACTTTATGTCAGACTTTATCGGTCTGACAAGACGGAGAAATCCTGTTTCAGGCGTTGACTTTTAACTTGATCCAAATCTGTGTTCTGAAGCGCACCAAAAATACTGCCAGTTTTGCTGCCGTTTGCATTTTCGCATCAGTAGTTTTACTGTACAAACATTCCTCTTTTTTTCCGTCTCGACTAACTTGCTCATATGGCATTCTGACTCTAAAACTCGGAAAGGTTTTGACTTGATTCATGTGACTTGTTTACATGAATACCCAACTTAATTTAGTCTTGTTGATATCCTTTGTTAATTTAAAGTGACGAATGTGTGGCGAACTTCGTATTCTGAGGCATGTGGTACAAGACAAGCAGCGACAGAATATATTTTATAAAAGAAAAGGTTTAGAGTATATTATTAACGTTGTATGAGAGGAGCTTTTTCTCTGGCAAATCCGAACATTAGGTGAAGATACGAACTCACGTAAACGTGGCATAAAAACAAGGTGTACAAAGCAATTGACCCGTCAAGTTTATTGGGGCAGTAAAAAAAACTCAAATTGTATTCAATGTTACAGACAATCACAATCTACTACATGGTGATTCAAAAACCGCTCGCATATAAAGATTATGTTTACCCTGCTTGGGGTCAAGCCATTGCCCACCTGATGAGTCTGAGCTCAGTGATTTTCATTCCTGGATATGCAGTTTACATTTTGGTGAAAACTTGGCTAAGAGGCGGAAACATTCGAGAGGTGATTAATGTAAAGCAGGAAAATATGTTGTCTCCCGTTGCGTATTACTAGTGGTACGATTACCACCGGTTGGGAAACAAAGGCTTTTTTGCCTCATGTCCGTGCGCGTTGCTTTCTATACCTTCAGCAAGCACAAAATTATGTTGTTAAATTCAAATCCGGAAAGGCATTGTATTCGTTCATGAACACAACGAACGCTGATATATGACAAAATTTGTGTATAGCATAATGGTTGAGAGTAAGTTTAAGGTCCTTTTTGTGTTTGCAGTTGTTTGGATGCAGGCAAACACTTGGCGAGCAGGAATCAAGTTTTGACAGTAAAGTCAAGCATTCTAACGAGGTTTAGCAGCTCGGAAAACTTATACCGCGAAAAGCTGTTTACTTGGATATTATATCAAGTTGATGATCATGTTTTGTATTCAGAATGTTCTCGTCCGACATTTGTTTGCATAAGTGATCAACATGATTTTTGTTCAGTATTTGTGTGAAATTATATTCAAACATTTTTCGTCACTCATCTTTTTCTAACGGTTGCTGTATGTGGTAATTTTTTGGTATTTCGTCAACTTAACTCAAACCAAATACCAACGACAAACAAAGAGGAAGCTAATATACATTTTCTGTGTGTATTCTCTTCCGTCAGGATGCGATTATTCAAACAAATTGACAATGATAGAATATGACTGCGCACATCACGAGTTAGATTTAAAGAATGTACGTAAGCATCAGTCTCCACGCAGGCCAACTTGGTTTTAAGTACATGACACAGTTCACTGTCGCATAGGAGGATGAGAATTTTTTTGTGTTTACGTTGGTCGGATTTTTAGGTTTAGGATTAAGTTAAAGCTCTGGTGTATAGGACAGTCATAACCCTACAAATTTTGCCTGGTTTTGGTCATTAAATTTACTCTTACGCTATGCAAAATAAAATGGTTGTACTTCGTTAGAAAGAAAGGTTTGTGGTCGCGAACAGTAGAACAAGATAATATTTTGCCGCCGGCATTGTTTGACATTTCCTTCCTGTAGATAACAGATTTTGATAGGGCAGTTTAACCACAAATCAATTGCGCTTGCGATGGAATTGAACCTCGAAAATGGTGCTGAATTTAAAGAAAATGACCCTTGTCTGGAAGAAAAGAAGAACTCCCGGCAGAAGTGGTCGAATTCGAGGGATTTTATTTTTGCTCTGCTCGGTGGTTCAATTGGTCTCGGGAACGTATGGAGATTTCCTTATCTATGCTTTAAATACGGAGGAGGTTGGTATTCATATTAGAGTTCTAACACTTCTAGGAGTTTTTTCGTAACAAAGGAATTGCAGTGAGAAATGGCTGTAATAGGATGTGTTCAAGCATTACCCGCCAAAACTATAGGCTATAAACCAAAATAATTGTAGTGCAACTACTGTTGTTTTTGTTTGCGAAATAAAACTAAATTGAACTAAACTAATGTGGAAAAACGTGACAAGAAAGCGTTTTGCGGATTGGAAAATGTTACGGGACAAAACTACCAGCATCATTAATCAATATTTGCTCAGGAGCATTTCTGCTTCCATATTTCCTCTTCGTTCTTGTGTTGGGCATTCCGATGGTTACTATGGAGACATCTATAGGTCAGAAGTTGAGGCTGGGACTTTGGCAAAGCTGGAACATTATCCCAATTTGTAACGGTGCGTCGGCTTGGCTTGTGAGAACGATCATATTTATCTCTTTTAGCATTTATTTGTCATTTAATTACAGGAATTGCTGTGGCTCAAATTGTGGTCGTGATATATTTCAATGTAAGCTATGCCGTCATTATGGCTTGGACGTTGAAATATTTCGCTGCTAGCTTTTCTTCCGTTCTGCCTTGGACAACCTGTCACAACGATTGGAACAGCGTGGATTGCTATTCTATAAGCCGACAGGAAAACAGCACGGGTATTGGCGTAATGTCAAACGAGTCCTCTTTCAGCGTCCCAGTCAACGCCACGTCATCCGTCACAGAGTATTGGATGTAAGTTTGCTTTAGTCGGTCACTTGTCTTGTTATTTTATAAGTTAAGACTACTTTGCTACAAATGAGATGCTTGATACTTTAAGGCGGTTGTGAACAAAATGCGTATTGCGTTAACGTGCGTTAATAGCATCCGAAAAACGGACCGACAAATTACGTACGTAAACGTAAAGAATTTTCGTTCCGAACCATCATTCGAACCAGAATCCGCCTACGCAAAGCGTATGCGTGGACCCGACCTTGGGTATACTAATTAACATACTTTAAAACTATATATCCGAGCATGCCCCTAAATGTGTTATGCGAAATTTATAGAACTATTTTCTAGGAATGGAGTTTTAAATGTAACATCTTCACTGGAACAGGCCGGAAGTTTTCAAATAGATCTTACCGTGTGTCTGGTAGCCGTGTGGGTCCTGACCTACTTGGCCACTTTCAAGGGAATTAAATGGACGGCAAAAGTAATTTATATGCGACATGCACAAAGAGCCCGGAACCGACACAGAAATTAATTGTTTGTATTTGAAGGTTGTTTACATAACCGCGACTCTGCCGTTCGTTCTCATCGTAGTTATATTGGTTCGTGGGTTAACTCTGCCGGGGGCTGATCAGGGCCTTAAATATTACCTCATACCGGATATAGGAAAATTAATCCAACCGGAGGTAAGCATACCGATAGCCGTTTATGATCGCAGTGAACAACTCCTGCTGTACCGTTATAGGTTTGGGTTGCAGCCGGCACGCAAGTTATGTACTCATTTGCCATCGGGGCAGGCATAATGACAACTTTAGGAAGCTTTAACAGCTACAATCACAACTTTTTGAGGTACAGTTTGAGGACAGTAACATATGTGCATTTTGTATTTTTTTTACTATTTCAGAGACGCGACTATATTCTCTATCTGCAACGCGTTGGTGAGTTTTGTCAGTGGTCTGGCGGTCTTTTCTACGCTTGGATTTATGGCAGGATATCAGGTACGCAATTTCCATATTAAGCTTCTCACCAATTCAACAAAATGCTTCGTCCAATTTATGCACGTGTTTGATGCAAAAAAATAAGGTTATTAACAGAAGGATGAGGTAAATATTGTGCTGCGCAAATGTTGCAGATGTTCGTTGACATTTTTTCAACTAGCATCAAAATGTACATGACTGTCATTGTATTACGAAGAAACCGCCTTCATCCTACTTTGTAATTGCCTTTGCCTGGATCTCACCGCTCAAATAAAACAGAAAACCGCATGTTACACGAACATTTTGTGAACAGAATTCGTCGATCAAAGATGTGGCAAGCTCTGGACCAGGGTTAGCCTTCATCGCTTACCCAGAAGCTTTATCGCTTCTTCCCTTTCCACAAGTCTGGAGCGTTTTATTCTTTCTCATGATGATTTTCATCGGCATGGACAGTTTGGTGTGGGCTTATATCTCTGCTCTGATAACTTCCCTACATTGATCTCAACACATAACATTAAATTTTTGTTGGAGATAGCAGTTTATTGTAGGTCACTTTACCAGTTGAAAGACATCTTTGTATTCGGCAGGTTTGGCCCCAAACATTTATTTTATATATTTTAACCCTGAGGACTTAGTTACTTTGATCTTTACTTTGAGCGTTCCAATCTGTGTTATTTTTTTGGAAAATTGCCAGAAAACCCTCAAAAATGATTTAATATTTGACGTTTTTATTCCTATCAGTTTATTTCCCAAGAAGCATTCATAAACTTTCTGTTTGACAACATTCGTGTTCTAAACAAGAAAAAACCGCTGTGTCACGCACTCGCCGTCGTTTTGCTAACCGTCATGGGATTGCCTATGATGACTCAGGTGGGAACTGGAGATAAATAACCCAAAAAACTTTGTTTGTTTTGTTTTAAGGACCTGAATTAATTTGGAACGCTACCTTGTTTGTACAGGGAGGCGTTTACGTGTTTGAAATTTTCAACAACTACGGAGCCGCCGGTTGGTGTATGTTCTTTATGGTCGGATGCGAATGCGTCGCAATCGCTTGGTTCTATGGCTTTGAACGTTACTGGAGTGAAGTCGAGGAGATGATTGGTTCCCATCGTCGGTCCAAATTGTGGCTACTGATATCATGGAAATACATCGGGCCTGTAATTTGCATGGTAAGGTAACATTGCGAAAACAACGTTGAACAACCGCGAATGTAACTACAGAAGGGAGTTTACATGTACAGTACAGTTATTGGATAAAACAAAGGGTGTGGTCTGTTCCATGTATGGCAGGCCGAGCATTATGCTCTTGACTTTTACATTTCAAAACATTTATGTAACAACAAAATCATGGTAACCGACAACAAACATAAGGAAGCTCAACGCACAACCAAAATATAGTGACTTGGATATAGAAGATTTGTGTAGGGTAACCTGAAGCCCCGACCAGATATCAGTGATAGCCTGAAATGAGAAATGACCCGGCACGATATGTTTTAAGCAAAACATTTGAGATCGACAAAACGTAATTTTGGAGAGGTTTCACTTTCCCGTGCGAGAAACAGTCAATTCATGATGTAAAAGATTGCCTGTTTTTAATGGGAAAATGGCAAATCTTGTTGCAGACAATCACAATCTACTACCTGGTGATTCACAAACCGCTCACATACAGGGGTTATATTTATCCTGCTTGGGGTCAAGCCATTGCCCACCTGATGAGTCTGAGCTCAGTGATTTTCATTCCTGGATATGGAATTTACATTTTGGTGAAAACTTGGCTGAGGCGTGGAAACATTCGAGAGGTGAGGGACAGGAAATATTTACTTAATACTGTTTTGGTGATGTGAACGTATTTTTGCAGCTTTTTGGGGTGAAAACAATTGACCACCCCGAAAAGTCAGCGAGTGTGGGTTGATTGGTGAGCAGTTTATTTTCGCAGTAATGCTATTGTATTTACGTAGTTGATTTCATGTACAAATAAATGAAAATACCGTTAACGTCAATATTAAATTTTTTTTTATTGCAAGTCATCGTTCCGTTAGATGCGCTTTTCATTTAACAAGTCTAGCAAGCAAACAAATGTTTCAATATTCAAACTCGTTTGTTGCGTTTATTGAAAAATTTTTTGTGCGACACATGCTACGAATGCATACAACAAAAAACGTGTTGGTGACTGCGCATTCCATCCAACTCTTAGCGCTGCGTTGATCCCTGGAATCCTGTCAAAAGTGTTGCATCCATCTATAAGAACGTATATGGTCAGCACACGTCTTGGATGAAAAGTTTCAGCGAAGGTCAGAAACCAATGTAACGTTTAGTAGATGGTCAAGTTTCATAGGATGTAGGTGTGACTTATAAAATAGTTATTTGTGGTCAAAAATGAAGAAATTAACAGTGGGTAAAATGACGTGATTATTCGTATCTCAATATGGCTTGTCAGCTAAAACGTAGGTTTTATGCAACTTATAGCTGCGACTAAAAACTACCTGATAAACATATCTGTTTCTTGCTCAAGCCAAACGATCTTTTTACCAGCTATCGGACAAGGGTAATAATGACACGAGTAATAATGTTTAAGCAACTGCTTTAACATACCTTCAAAGTTGCACGTCAAGAAGCAATAGTTAATGTTGTCGTCGCATGCTTCGTTTTCACTCCCGTATTCTGAGCAGGTTCGTATCGTAGTATAGACTTGAAGAAAAATGTATCGTGCTTAAATCCTTTCGGTAACGCAAGCACACTACCCACTGTCAATGCAGTAACAACGGTACCTACTGGGTTCAAGACATATACGGGTAAATTTCAAAGATGTTGTACTCAACTAAGATTATCGAGACTTAAATACAGTCAATGTGACAAAATTACCGTCTAGGAATTTGACCCGAATTAGGGCACAAAATCTTTCGGTAGGTCCACATTCTACCAGTTCTTGGTCAAACAACGCAGCATCAGGGATACAGGTATTTTCCTCAAGAGAAGAAGGCGTACAGTTCAAACATCTGATTCCAAAAGCTACTAAAAATATTCCTTTTTATTGCTGTTATCTGGACATTCCTAACATTCCTAAAATCAGCCTTTAAATCTGGTATTTTGCCATGCAATTTGCTAAATTTGCATTTCTTGGTCCGAAACTGGGTTCCGGCAAACGTACCCTAAGCTACTGTGGAACGGCTCAACTAATCTTTAAAGTAAACACCGAGTTCCATACATACATGGATTCCACATTTACCCTTAAGTTTTGTTTCGAATTCTAGCTGTGCTGGTGTCCAAAACGCAAAACAAAACTATTGGTCTCTTGGGAGGATCGCAAGTTATTCGTGTTAGGCAATATTTTAACGTTTAACGTCAAGGATCTAAACCATAACCTGCAGACGAAGTCGTTGAGCTTCAAAGCAGCATTGCACACGCACAGGAAGTTTTAAACACTAAACCTAAACTGAGTATGTTGTAAACAGACGTTTACCTTTGAATCATGTCGGTGGCCTCTAAGGTACAATTAAAGCTAAACAATGTTTCTCCATTTAACGCTACATCTTCAAATTTAAAAGCAGAATCATTTCACCAATTGGTGATCCTTATAGTTGATCATCACTGACCTTGAGGTACGATGAGTAGAATTGAGACCTCGAGTAGAATCGACCATTCCATTCTATTTTTAGTCCTTTCCCAGATGCTGTTGCAGTGAATTCTCAATATTAAATCTTAAACTGGGTTTTGTGGATACAAGTATTGCAGCCCGTGCATTCAAATTCGCGATTATATTGCCACTGCGGTGATCGGGGTCAACAGTTACTCCTCGGTCGTGGAGCAATTGCTTCCTTTTCTCGGTACGAAAATTCTATGCTATTTAAATCTACGGCGCGTCGAAGAGCGGAGTTGTATCAGATTTCACTGTTGGGTATTCCCTTTGTTAACCGAGAGCCCTTGTTGTTCTATAGCTTGGTGCAAACCCTGAACTGCTAAGCAAAGTTAACCAAGCGGCGACCCGGTCAAATGCAAAACAAATTAAAGTTCTGAGACAAATCTACGACCGGCGAATAGCATAACTTAAGCATGATAGTGATAACATTACTTGAAAAAAAAAACAGCATTCAAAACGAAACATTGTATGACTTACATGTGTCAATAAGTAAAGAGGTATAAAAATATATGGATTGAGCAGCGCTGTATATTGCTGTTTTTACAATGGGAAACATGTGGTTAAAATCGTTGCAACATTCAGAGAAATAAACATAGGAAAAGACTTAGGCATAAAGGAAGAAAGCTTGGTGAAATATTGCCAACACTGCTTGTGGTTGTTGGTGGTGGAACCGTGGAAGGGTTGTTTTCTGATACACTACTGGTTGATGGAGCTATTGAGCCGGAAGATGTACCGCTGGAAGTGGTCGTAGATGGCGCATTTGAGCTAGATGGTGATGTGCTGGAGGTGGTGGTTGATGGCGCAATTGAGCTAGATGGTAAAGTGCTGGAGGTGATGATCGGCGGAGGAAGTATGCCAGATGGTGGCGCACTAGGAAGGCTGTTGCATCGGTCTGTGCAATATTTTTGTCAGTATTAGTAAACGTGCATAAATTGATTGCATGACGTATACATCATTGTTGGGACTTTAACGATACGTTTCTGGTTGAGACAGTGCTGGTGCTGCCAAATTCGTTTCTCATAAGGCCGCAAGGTAATGCAATATTGCTAAGTGGGTATTATCAACAATTAAAAAAATTCTCATATATTATAAAAAATGACTAGTATCACGAAAATAATACACAAAAATCACGACCAATTGTCTGACCGGACTTATCACGGTTATCTTCCACTGCTCACAACACGAATCAGAAATCGTGTTCCAACTGCTTCTTATGTTTTTCAATTACCTACTCCTTGTTTCCTTTTGTTCTGTCCTGATATTTATCCTTAAAATTTACAGACAGACTGTGTTTTTTTATCGGCACCAGAGATGGTACTGATGCCAAAGTACTACGAAGTATGGGCGCGAATTTCTTTTGCTTTAAAATTTTTTTACGGTTTCTTGGAAAACTGATTTGCATCACGCTTCTGCGTACACCCACTGAATGAGTCTCAAGCGTGTGTGACATCATTTACTGCCCCAAAATCACACGCAAAGAACACGTCGTTAATGACGGTATCCAACATTGCCATCAACATTATGTGGAAGGAAGAGTTAATTGTTGAGATCTAGTTTACCTGTGTTACATGAACAAGCATCGGTTTGTCCACTTTTCACGCATCTCGGAGTTTTTTCGGAAGTTAGACAAGTCCTGCTGACTGTTTTGTAGGAGTTTCCGGCAACTGTAAACAAACACGATACACATTTTAAAACGTGGCGTAAATACGAATACGCTGTTTCTATCATTCCAAGTTCCCCATACTTAGATTGACAGAATAAACAAATTATATTTGAAGATATATCAACGACTTCAAACATTGTGTTGCTAACGCTACCAGGCATAATATTCAATAAATTCAAAGCTCTTCTGGCAAAACTGATTTTCTTTGACGACGTTTCAGTCGTTATCCAACCGACCTTCATCAGGACAAGTACGTAAACGCAAACACGGTGATAGATCAACGACGAGTGGCGCGAAAATCAATTTTTTGAGGAAAAGTAAGCATTGTAAGACCTCACAAGAGTTGAGCTTAGGTTTGCGGTGAGTTATGGCTCCATATCACTTACAATTTAGTGTGTGAAAAGCCATCGCGCATTTGTCTGCACTCGGCAAGCAGTTGACCAAATGCCTTTCGTTGACCACTGGACCTTTGCAATCCAACCCATCCGACAAGTAGGAATTGTATGTGCAAACGTAACACTTGATGGCGTCACCTGTATCAAACCAATATTAGAAAAGCCAAAAAAAAACATATACTTTGAAGAAAACCTGATCTTTTATCGTAGCTGGGATAAACTAGTTAAATCATGACTGTTATCAGCGCAAATTTCTCATGAACAAAACCCAGAAGAATTTTAAAAATGTTGCCTTGATTAATAACAAACATGTAGCTCGTAAACACAATATACATTTTTGTCAGCTGACTGATTATTTTCCCGCAAAAGTTTTTTTGAAAGCATTGGCTTCTAAACAACCTAGAATACTTAATTCTTTGATTTTCAAGGTAGACGTTCTTACCTGGAGTTAAAACTTGGGTCAGAAATAACAGAAACGCGGCCACTGCAAACGAAGTCATAATTGACACTCGAACGTTTAACTGAACTAACGATGCTAAGAATGGACTATATTACCGTGCCCAATTCACCAAATTTGCAGAGATCGCCGCGATTGCGAAGAAGGGGGGTCCGCGTCATATCGTGTGCGGAAAAATGTCGGTCTTAGCGTCACGGAGTTGTGGCATGCCTCACGTGGTCACAACTTATATTGATTGATCGGTAAGCTAGTAACTCGTGAGTCCAAAAGCAAAATGATTGACGGGGGCTGCATATGCATAGGAATAATTGTTAGGTTTATCGGGAAAAAATGTTTTCGTAAAACTTTTTTATGAGCTGTTTATGTTTCTTTTTCATTCTCTATTCATCAACTGGCAACAAATTCAATTACCTGAAGCTTATCATCGCTTTTGAAAAGTTGACAACGTTGTTTATTCTAACAATAGGTTAAGAAAGCTTTCAGGAAAAGTGATCGAAGCGTCCTTGTGCAGACGGATTTCGATCATAACACGTGCAGCTGCGCTACGTTCGCTTGCGTCAATGGCTTCGCATCCGTTGTTCTCATTGGGCGTTCAATTGCATTTCCGTTACTTTACTACAGTTCAAACTGGCATGCGCGTTACTATTTTTTCCGAAAAAAGACTACCATTGAGTTGGAGAGGCGGGTTATTTCCCAGTTCTTGCTAAGGCTTCGAAAATATGCCAAACCGTTGTATGTGAAACACACACGTCACAACAATTATCAACTCACGAACGTTGTATGGGACAGTGGCTTTATCAGCGCGGGTGCTACTATTTAAAACAGTCAATTCACGCTTAGCGGGACCGTTATCGTCCATTTCAGGGAACTGAAGCTCGTTTTCTCTGTCTTGTGAGTGAACTGCGCCAAATGCATGCCAAATGTCTCGTTTTAAATATTGCCTCTGTCCTGTCGGTCGTGACATGTTTGTAAATATCATGTCCTTGCTTGAGGAGGCCCCAAATCACTACTAATGTGCACAAAAAACTGGGAGGAAAACTGTTTTCTGTAACGCCGAAGCCACGTTGTGTACGCACAGCAGCTGTCTGTAAACTGTGTCATGTTCGTGATTAATTTAACACACAGTGGAAACGAAAACCACGCATTACTTGAAGTCGCATCCTAAATCGTTTTTGTAATGTAAATTTGGTCCCATATCATGCTGTAACTGGAAAGTGTGCATAATATAATCAACCAGATACTTGGATTACCTACCTTTAACATAAGCAAGTCGATTGAAATACACAGAGCAAGAACGCTAAACAATTATTTTAACAATCTGTTAAGCACTAATACAACGTAACTTGTGTGTGGTTTAAAGTTTTAATTGTTTGGTCGCGTAAACTACTCTAAATACAAAAGACATTGGCCGTTAAAATAAGCTTGGTAATGTTTATAAAAATGGTCGATAATAAAGTGAGTCTACCAATATGCACGGTAGGAAACATAGATTAAGGCACTCGACTTCCATACCAAAAAAACAGACCCGGATATGCCAAAATAACAAATTTAATGAAAGTATGGCCAAGCCGCCAAAAACACTTATAACCAAAATTCCATCGCAACTATCAAAACATCCATCACATGTGTCATTTGCGCTTGCTGTTCCTATTTTCCACAAACTCCAGTTGCGGCAAACAAATCGTGACCACTTTCTGTTCTGTGTTTTCCTACCATCAGAACTTAACAGAACGGGAATCATAACATTGCTGTGTGTTGCTTGTTTTCGTGTTGGTGTAAAGGGCAAGAAAATAGTTTGCAACTTTGTTGTCTGCTAAAAAACGACAATGTCAACAGAACGCCGTATTTTGCCAACTTTTGTTGAAATGTTGCAACAATCGACCACAAAAAAAAAAAAAAAATATGACCAGTCCTTTGGTTGGTTGCGCAATGCACAGACAAAAAGCCGTAACAACAACCCGCGGTTGACATCAATGCATGACATCACACTACACAAGTATCATGCAGGAACATTCTCCGTGCACTTCAATACAGCTTGTTGTTTTATGAACGTCCTATGTGCGTAATTGAGAGCCATTGAGGTCCGTGCCAACGTGAAACACCCAACACCAAAATGCTCATTCGTACCTGGGTAATGGGCGTTTAACGCAGCAGTCTATTTTACTTTATTTCCGTCGTGTTAAGATTATTACAGAATCGATTTTAGACAAATACAGTTGGGTTCGTAATCAAAGCCAGACAGTTGAATTTTTAAGCAAACTATGTATCTGTATGAGGTAGGCTGCCCAAAATCTGGAGAGGGGCCAAAATTTTTATTTATTCTTGGTCTCACAAAGCACAAACAACTCGGCGAGCTTGAAAAACGATTGGTGAACAGTTTTTGTAAAACTTCAGCAGCAAGTTCGACGTTTGGCGATTATTTAATTTTAATATTTGAACTTTAACATAGATATTTGATGGGAGTTGCCGTAAAAAGCTTATTTTTGCACTGTACTATTTGCGAAGCCGCGTAGAGATAATTAAAATCAGTTACTTCAAACTGGCACATACATTTTTAAAATATACTTTATTTTGCATTTAAATCCATTTAATGCGTCGTTAGTTTAAGGAGCGTCAAGTATTCACTAAAACATAAGCATATTGTTTACGTGGTGTTATCATTTGAGTGTTCCGATTACATAGATAGGTTGCATGTGGTGAACAGCAGATATATATCCGCGATTCTATGGTTAATTTAAAAAAGTAATTTAAGTTAATTATAACATTTTAGTGTTACGAAGAAAACTGTCCACTGATTGTACACAGTCCTAATAATTAGAGTTGTTATTATTCCGAGACAAAATGGAATTCCACAAGAACTGTGGTTGGATTGTCTGCCTGTTACTAATGATTTCCAAACAAGGTGAGTTATTTATTAACATTTCATGACGGTACCAAGGCCGTCACACAGTTCCTCTTGTCCCCCAGGAATGGCCATTGTTTGCCACATTTGTCAATACAACGCATCAACCATGCCATTTGAAAACTGCCTTGATGATCAGTATTTGATGGAATGCAATTTGAAATGCATATCGGAAAAAACTTTTAACGGTAATTATACGTTTTTTTATAATTTTAGGCAGACTTGTTAAATACTATAGCCATCGGCCTGATGCAAGTTGATTTTTGAAAAATAACTTACCCGCAAAACAACGAGTTACATCATCATTACAATATTTTGTGAAAAACATAGGAAAAAATGATTCCATCCAAAATATATTGTGCAAATAAAAAAAGTTATAGTTTCGGGAAGATCTTATGAGTGTCGTACATAAACTACAAATATTGACTAACTAAGAACTGCATTGAATGTGTTGAAAAAATGTGTTACATAAATGTGGTATTGTATTATTCGAGGTCTGAACTCTTGGTGTTAAGCATCAATATTAATTTAATGCAGAGAAATATATTTGCAGAGAATGGATCCGTTACATCTATCAATCGGTACTGTGGCAAAGCAAATACTGCAGAGGGCTGCAGAAAAACTCCATCTGGATCATTTGTGAGGTGTTGGTGTGACTCGGGTAATTGTTTGAACATAAACCAACGCACCTTTAGGCGTGTATGGTATGTGATAGAGCAGGCGAAAACGTCTGATTGTAAATCTTTTTAGACGGCTGCAACGGTTTCGACAATTTTCGAAACTTTTCATCGCCAAGCTCGCAAGCAGAAACTGAGCCTGAAGAGAGATCTACAAATGAAACGTTCTTAAATGGCTCAGCAACAGAGGAAATATCCCCAATCCAACAAACACCAATAAACAAAACGGCAACAGTGGAACCATTTCCAATTCAACCGACACCAATGAACGAAACGGCAACAGAGGAACCATTTCCAATTCAACCGACACCAATAAACGAAACGGCAACAGAGGAACCATTCTCAATTCAACAAACACCAATAAACGAAACGGCAACAGAGGAACCATTTCCAATTCAACCGACACCATTAAACGAAACGGCAACAGAGGAACCATTTCCAATTCAACCGACACCATTAAACGAAACGGCAACAGAGGAACCATTTCCAATTCAACCGACACCAATAAACGAAACAGCAACAGAGGAACCATTCTCAATTCAACAAACACCAATAAACGAAACGGCAACAGAGGAACCATTTCCAATTCAACCGACACCATTAAACGAAACGGCAACAGAGGAACCATTCCCCACTCAACCGACACCAATAAACGAAACGGCAACAGAGGAACCATTCCCAATTCAACAAACACCAATAAACGAAACGGCAACAGAGGAACCATTCCCAATTCAACCGACACCAACAAACGAAACGGCAACAGAGGAGCCATTCCCCACTCAACCGACACCATTAAACGAAACGGCAACAGAGGAACCATTCCCAATTCAACAAACACCAATAAACGAAACGGCAACAGAGGAACCATTCCCAATTCAACCGATACCAATGAACGAAACGGCAACAGAGGAACCATTCTCAATTCAACCGACACCAACAAACGCAACGGCAACAGAGGAACCATTCCCCACTCAACCGACACCATTAAACGAAACGGCAACAGAGGAACCATTCCCAATTCAACAAACACCAATAAACGAAACGGCAACAGAGGAACCATTCCCAATTCAACCGACACCAAGAAACGAAACGGCAACAGAGGAACCATTCCCAATTCAACCGACACCAACAAACGAAACGGCAACAGAGGAACCATTCCCCACTCAACCGACACTATTAAACGAAACGGCAACAGAGGAACCATTCCCCACTCAACCGACACCAATAAACGAAACGGCAACAGAGGAACCATTCCCAATTCAACAAACACCAACAAACGAAACGGCAACAGAGGAACCATTCTCAATTCAACAAACACCAATAAACGAAACGGCAACAGAGGAACCATTCCCCACTCAACCGACACCAATAAACGAAACGGCAACAGAGGAACCATTCCCAATTCAACAAACACCAACAAACGAAACGGCAACAGAGGAACCATTCCCAATTCAACCGACACCAACAAACGAAACGGCAACAGAGGAACCATTCCCAATTCAACCGACACCAACAAACGAAACGGCAACAGAGGAACCATTCCCCACTCAATCGACACCATTAAACGAAACGGCAACAGAGGAACCATTCCCAATTCAACAAACACCAACAAACGAAACGGCAACAGAGGAACCATTCTCAATTCAACAAACACCAATAAACGAAACGGCAACAGAGGATTCATTGCCTCTTGAACCCACACCAAGGAATGGCGAATCACGTCCAGTTCCTATGGGAACCAATGACACACAATCACAACCATTTTTACCAGACCCGTCGCCTGTTAATGTCACAACCGTAGATGATATGCCTCAAAATGTTAACAACACTGAGTCCGTTGAAAATGCAGAAAAAACAGGTCAGAATACCTTGTCAGAAGAACCAGAAAAAACAGGTCAGAATACCTTGCTAAACGCAACCACTACACCCATAAACTCAACAATTACACCCTTTACGGAAAATCCTAACCAAGAAGAAAATGGTGATTATTATGAAGACGAAGGTGCATATTCACGTAATATACTACAGTTTAAATTGTTTGTCCCATCAATAAAGCAAGGTGCAATTAGTTTAGTAATCACAGTTAGATAGTTCGATCTTTTCGAAAAAGCCGTCAAGTCCTTAAAAAAACATACAGTTTCAAAAACGAAATTGGTGATTTATTTTTAAGACCAACCACTTCGCTGCTACCGATGTTTGTTTGATCCAAATGTTGGAGACTCACAAGGCTGCACAGGCCCAGATGTAAATGAAACACTTCTACAGGAATGCATGTGGCACGAGAATCGATGCGTTACGAGAACCCCTGTTGGAGGTAAATAACTGAAAATAATATTTTTTAATCAATCACAAAAACTCCAGTTTCCTAATGTAAGGTAGACCAAATGAAGCTGCTGGTGATTGCTTAGTATTTATTGGATGTTTTTATTCTGCTAAGTTTCGTCTCATTTGAAAAATTTTGCATGTTGTTGGATTGATTTCAGTTGCCGAGTCTGGAAGTTCATTCTATATCAGCCGAGAATGTTACTACAGTGATGAGGAATCTGGTTGCACGGAGGAAAATGGTGAAACCGTCTGCTGGTGTTCAGGAAGTAAGTTTGTCTGTGGGATACTTGAAACATTACAGAAAAGTTTAAACTCGATTTCATAATGTTGTTGTAAGTTTTGGTCATGTACTCTTAGTTTCAATGTTGAAAATTCGTGTTTTCAGATGGGTGTAATACATACAGCAACCTGGAACGCAGTAGAAATGCTTCCGAAACTGCTCCGAATGCAACTGAAGCTGCAACCTATCCATCGCCAACAAACGCAACCACTGCCGTGGAAGAGTCGAACAATAGCGACCCAACCGTCAATACGGATGGAAATAACAGCGCAAACACAGCTAATGCTACGAATATTGACAACAATTTGTCGCCAGAAGCTCATCAAACTCTCACTGACAACTTGACCGAACCTACGAATGTCCAGCCCACGCCCACGACGCAAAACGAACCTGAAGCGAGTGAGACTCCACTTGAAATGCCACCACAGCAGGAGAGTCAGCAAAACTCAAACCAAAACCCCATCGATTCAACAGGTAGAATTCTTATTGATACGATGATTCGGTGTTGTCGACAAATAGAATTTTATTCTTATTGCAGGTGATAAATATAACAAAAGTGAAGACATGCAAGAAAGGATAGATAAAATTTTACGTAATCTATTTAATTTTTACATGTTGATTTAAGAAACGGGAACAGAAAGAATGGAAGCAGCAGAAGAACCAGGCCAGGGTACTCAGTTGAACACAACCACGACACCCACAAACTCAACAGCTACACCCTCCACGGAAAATCCCAACCAAGGCGACGAGGGTGATGTGGAGGACAATGACTATGATGAAGACGATGACGAAGGTACAGATTTAAACGCTACCGTTTAAATTGTTTGTCGTTAAATTACGTCATGATGCAATTAGTTTGGTGTTACTATTAGACAGTTAGGCGTGTTAGATGGAGCAAACATGTAATTAAAAACTGTAAGATATAAAAATAGAAATAAAGATATTTTTTAGAACAAACAATTCGCTGCTACCGATGTTTGTTTGATCCAATTGTTGGAGACTCACAAGGCTGCACAGGCCCAGATGTTAATGAAACACTTCTACAGGAATGCATGTGGCACGAAAATCGATGCGTTACGAGAACTCCTGTTGGAGGTAAATAACTGAAAATAATATTTTTAAATCATTCACAGTTTCCTCATGTAAGGTAGATTAAATTTCGACAGTGCTTGCTTAGCTTTTTCTCCATGTTATTACTGTGCTTTAAATGTCGTCACGTTTGGAAAATAAATTTTGCGCTTTGTTGAAACTTACATTGATTTCAGTTGCAGAGTCTGGAAGTTCATTCTATATCAGTCGAGAATGTTATTACAGTGATGAGGAATCTGGTTGCACGGAGGAAAATGGTGAAACCGTCTGCTGGTGTTCAGGAGGTAAATTTGTCGCAGCTAACATAGTAGGATATGGAAGCCAACGTAAATGTGTTTATAATTGAACAATTAAAATCACAATATTGTATTTAAGATGGATGCAACACATATAGTAACCTGGAGCAAGGTAAAAATACTTCCGAAGTTGCTCCGGAAACGACTGTAACTACCACCACCCAAGCAACTCCAGAAAACACGACCAGCCAATCACCAACATCACCAACGACCACCCAACCCACAGAATCCACGACCACCCAACCAACTGAATCCACGACCACCCAACCAACTGAATCCACGACCACCCAACCAACTGAATCCACGACCACCCAACCAACTGAATCCACGACCACCCAACCAACAGAATCCACGACCACCCAACCAACAGAATCCACGACCACCCAACCAACTGAATCCACGACCACCCAACCAACTGAATCCACGACCACCCAACCAACTGAATCCACGACCACCAAACCAACAGAATCCACGACCACCCAACCAACAGAATCCACGACCACCCAACCAACTGAATCCACGACCACCCAACCATCTGAATCCACGACCACCCAACCAACTGAATCCACGACCACCCAAGCAACTCCAGAAAACACGACCAGCCAATCACCAACAGCACCAACGACCACCCAACCCACAGAATCCACGACCACCCAACCAACTGAATCCACAACCACCCTACCAACGGAATCCACGACCACCCAACCAACTGAATCCACGACCACCCAACCATCTGACTCCACGACCACCCAACCCACAGAATCCACGACCACCCAACCAACTGAATCCACAACCACCCAACCAACTCGTGAATCCACGCCCAATGCAACACAAACTGATCCCCAAGTAAACTCGGATGTAAATGAAACTCCATTGGAAATGCCGCCGCTGGAGAGCCGACCAAATGAAAGGGTTAACACGGAGTTATCAGGTTAGAATATATTGAACGAGCCTTTCATATTTGAAACCCAGAATGCGTTTATGTTAGGGCATAGGGAAAATATGTAGCTTAGTTGAAAATAAACGTCCTGCAGCGTGTTGTTTAAATGCATTTTGTTCGAATGCGTGGATTGTGAAAGAAAACAAGAAATGAAGGCGTATATATGGGTCGATATCGTTGTTTTTAGATAAACCTCTTCAATGCTACATGTGTCAATTCAATTCAAGTGATCACAGTTCTGCTGACTGCATGGGACCAGACGTCAACGAGACCCATTTGGGAGAATGCTTTCCCTTCGAAAATCGATGTGCCACTTTCAGTCGCATAGTAGGTTACACTTGTGTGTATCTTTAAAGTAACCCGAAAAATCTATTTTTTTATGAAATATAAAGTGTAACACGCACAATCTGCCTGTAAAATATTCGATCCATCCACCTTTTATAGAACTATAACAAAACATAATGCCTTCATGTCTTATGTTTATGCGAATGAATTAACAAAAAAATCGCGTTTTTAGTTCCCCGGACAAATAGCTCGTATATCATTAGAAGAGCATGTTACTTTGGAGAAGAAGATGAAGCATCAGGATGCAAGGAATGGAATGGCGAGAAAATCTGCTGGTGTTCGAAAGGTGAGTCTGTTAGCTGAAATGAGATATAGTGGCGCTCTTGTGTGTGGTCTTTCAACAAAACTTTTTGCCGACCTTCGACCCTTTAGTTTACAATTGCGTGTAGATTATGTTCTCAGATTATGATGCTATTTTGTTACCTTCTCTGTTTGTGTTTTCAAAGAATTCCATCAATTAATAAATTTAAGGGTCTCTGATTGGACAACCTCATACAGGAAGGTGTAGCAATTGCTTTTTACTTTTTTTGCTCTTGCAAGGTTTGGCTTTAATCGACAATATTTATTCAAACCATCCAACGTAATAAAACATAATACTGTGTTTAGACGGATGCAACACTTACAACAGCTTCGAGGACAGTGGAAACAATTCTAGTACCGCTGGAACAACAAACACAACGACGAGCACTGAACCGCCTGTGTTGAACACCACTTCAGCCAATTCAACAGCAACTACAGGCATACCTTCCAATAGTACAGATTCTCCGCAATCTACGGCAGAAAGAAACGCGACACAAGACACAAGTTCAACAGCAACTGAAACGCCGGAAACGAACAGTACATCGGCACCTCTTAATACTGATGCTGAATCAACGCCGACAGAGAACAGCACCGTTGTTGAGCCATCCTACGATGTGACGCCATTTTATCCCGAAGCTTTTATTCCATACGATAACAGCAACCAAACAAACAACTCCACTGAAGGAGAAGAAAGAGTTGAAACGCCCAGTCAAGATCAATGGTTCAGCAACTTTCCAACGCAGACTAATAACGAAACTGACATGTTCACGGCACCTAACGCTTCTACGCCATCGGGTACGAGTCCTTACCTAGAGCCACCAACCAATTCAACAGAGACTCTGTCAGGCGATAACGCCGAAGTCGCCACAGAGCAAACGACGCAGCCAACAGGTAATGAAACCTACCCTACCAGCGCCGAAAATGTGGTCACGGCTTCCCCAGAGGAAAGCAACAGCACAGACAGCCAGCTCGCAGGTAGCATCAACGCCACTGACGCAACAACAGAAGCTACGGACCCTTACTTCGCCTTGAAAATTGTAGCGGTCGCAGCTATCATATTCGGTGTGCCAGTTATTATGCTCTGTCAAGGGTGTAGATGATTTTTTTCCTGTGTACAAATGTGCCAAGTTGTATACTGACGTTGCTAGTGACCAACTGTACATACGTTCCTGTCAGTTTGGGTAAAAGCTTTTAGTTTTGTTTTTTTACCACTTGTCAAAGAGAAAAATGTTTGAGTAAAAATAAATAGTGCTAGTGTCCCAGAGGTCAAATTGTATTTGTGGTGATTGTACGCATTATTTACCTTCAATATACAAGTCAATTAATGTGGTTTTACGGTCTGGTTGGTTACGGAAGGTGTTTGTTTTGGAAAATAACCAAACTCGGCGTGTTTAAAGCTGATATTGGTTACGGGGCACGAAGGAGAAATTTACGCTTGCGGATCCCAAAATAATTTGTACAATACTAAGTCGAATTTGTACAATGCTGAGTTTGGAAACATTATATCATCGTGCGCCGTGTGTGGTTGTTTACTCATCCGTGACCATCAGGCGGAATCGCTCGTGTTTGGAGAAGGCTCTCTGCCATTCGATTACTGGATACAACGGTACTATAGGGGAAGAAAGCGCGTTGTCGAGATGCTAACGTAGATCCATTGTCCGGTGCACAGAAGCACGCGTTCGCGTCAACCACGATCAATTGAATTTAGTGGCTCGACGAGCCTTTCTCAGCCACCGCGTCGTGTTCGAATTCAGTTGAGTTCCATCGTTCGCTGGTTCAGACCGGCATAGGTTGAAACAGGGAGGAACATTTTTTCGAGTTTTGGTACGCGCTGAAAAGAGGAACTAATTTTCTTCACGTGTTCCTTTTGACAGATTGTTTTTGTCCGAGGTACAGGCGTACAACAAGTATACGAGTCTATAAACTGTTTCTATACTTTTGTGTACAAACCAACGAATGGAAATGAAGATTGCGACGGGACTTCTCATTCTCACGTTACACTGTTTATCTTGTAAGTAACCCCCAACTGCAGATATTGTAAGATGATTTGTTGTAGTGAAGAGCCAGTACAGATTAATTTAACTACCACTGTATGTCTTGTGGCGTTTAAAGTCAAAACGCAACAAGAATTCCGAGCGTTTTTTTCGTTTAGGTTCAGCACTGCAGTGCTACGTGTGTACATACGATTCAACGACAAACCAAGACCCAATGTGCGAAGGACCAGTTGTCGACGCGTCGCTGTTGCAGGAATGTTCGACTTCCACAACGAGTTGTTCGAAGACAACAGCCACACTTTCTGGTAATTAGCGTTTGTTCAATTCTATGTCGTGAATATTTCATGAGGGTTGTGGTATGTGGACACATCTGACCACATTTCGAAAACTTTAATTCAAACAAAAAACAGATTTGGAGGGACACAGTCTGTCTGTTATAGAGGCGACAGCGAATGTCCCTTCAAATTTACCAATCGATACAATACGTCATTTGCCGAAAATTGTGCCCTGCCGAAGCGTTGTAATTTTATAAAACAGGCATAATGTTTTGGTGAAATTACCAGAGGGATTCAACATTGGATATTTTAGTTCTGAATGTGTTTTAACAAACATACAAAACCCACAGGACCAACAGGACCGATAATGGTTAGTTAGGAGTCCCTAAAACTGTTTTATTGTTATGAAGGTCTTGCAACGTCCGTTTCGCGAGGCTGTAGCAGTTTGGCCGTTTCTCCTGGATGTCAGTCTGACACCGTAACCTCAACGTGCTATTGCGAAACAGGTTGGTATCTGTTGTCACAAGTATGTCCAGCAAACGTTTCTCGTCTTGTATCGTAGAAAACATGTGTGCATAACAAATAGCAAACGTATGGCCTTTAAGGGTGCTTATCAGCAGCTGGCTTACTTTGGGTTCTGATTGATTCTTATGGGATCTAAAAGGGGGTTTTGAAAATGGAATACTGCCATAAAATTGGTCTTCATGTAGGTATTTGATTTGAAATATAAACTATAGGTTTGAGCTTAGAAGTTACAATTCATACTAGTTAACTATTGACACCTGACACATGCTTTGCATAATTTGATCGGTATAATTGTCACGTACCACAAAGCAGAACCTTGTTTTGCCTAGGGCCATGAGTCTCTGACCTGAACAACTGTTGTGTTTACTACTTTCGGTAGGGCCTGCTTCAGTAATTTCCTAAACCAAACGATATTTTGTGTATCACTATCAGTCGTGTACAGGGAGGTAACTAACCTGTGTATGATCAGTTGATGTTTTTTACAGACCGGTGCAACTCTTCAAACACGGTCGTCGTCCCACATTTGCTTCTCTTTGCTTCTCTTGTATTGACAATCTTTAACTTTGTGTTTGCTTAAAAGGCATGGGACGACAACTTTACATCCTGGCGTCGTTAAACGAAAACTTTGTGAAGATTCCTCAAACTTGTCATGTATTTTTCTGCACTGTTTTCATTGTCTTATGGTGCTCATGCTTTGTAAGGTGACACTTGCATAATTAGGATTGTTTTTTTGCATATGTACGTTGGGCAACAAAATATGTTTTGTTAACACACGTTTTAGATAACAGCATAAAATGCTATACGTTAAACTTTGTCTTATACCAAGAAATTATTTTACAAAAATGTGCGTTTACTCAGTTGCTATAGGCTACTAAGTATGATGGACCAAACGCTGCACTTGGTAAATACTTTTCATGCTGTTTCATACAACCTTGCTGAAAGTGTCCACCGCTTTTTTAAGTGTTTTAAAGTTTTTTATTGTCCGTGATGTGAGTATTGAATTTTAGCAGACAATCGCAACTGGAGATTTGTACAAACATTATATCGATACAAACTATACCTGCTAACTTGTCTGAAAGAGTATATACCAGTAAGTCTATATTGGAATATCGTGTGACGTCACAAGGGTGTTGCTTGCGAAGATAAGATTAATCACGAACCAAGCAAAAAGACTCCATCTTCAAAAAGAAACTTCATCGATCAGTTTTAAAAACAAATCCGAATGTCAATTGTTTTGAGTCCCAAACCAAGTCATTAGGGTGGAAATGTATAGATTTCAGAGCCAATTACAGCGTACGATGTCACGTTGCTCAACTTGCCCCCATTAACAAAAACTTAATTCTCTGGGGATTTCGTTAGGTTCGTGCCATGATTCGAGAGGTATTTTGACCAGAAAGTCAGTCAGTGTGCATTGCAACACGGTTGCAAATTAGGATGGTTTGTTGTGAAGCCAAGATAGAAATGCAAGTGCAATGTAGCAGTGTTTAAGCCACACCCAGCAACGACTAGAACTTTACGCGAAAGAGTTTAGTCCATACATGCAGAAAACGACCTTTATTCACAACTTTAAATTACGAGACACAAACTTGGTGAATAAACGACAGGACCACCACACTTGCGTACGTGTTTAAATTGGAGTTTACAAAAAATGTTGTCATGTTCTGCAATAAAAAATGCCAAAGTTCAATTATGGCAATCTGAAAAGTGACAATGGAACCTGACAACTGTGTGCATTTCAGGTGTTCAGTGGTGTATTTACGTAGAAACATTGCACAATCCAACATAGGCCAGTGCAAGGGAAACGATATAGAGAATATCAAAACCAACAGCTATGACTACGGAAAAGACTTGGTCATGTTTTTAGTTTTCGTTCCGAGTAAAATAGTGCAGGAAACCAGTAGCGCCTTTGGTGATCTTTCGCTTGGTCGTCCAACCATGCCATGCCCTCGTGGATCAAGTGGTTGAGGACTTGTTCTGTTCGTTCGGGAGACCAGGAAAGAGACGATTCGACTTGGGAAGCCGACACTTCGCCATTATTCTTAACAAGCCAGAAAAAATGATTGCAAAGTCTGTAGTTACTGGTGCAATTTTTTTGTCAGACTGACTGTTTAAAAACTTTATTCGACGAATGTGTGACAAAGTCAAATGTTATTACAGCTCAAAAGGGTGGACAGGGTTAGTAATGACGCATGCTTTGACACTTTACAGTATTTTCGGTATTTGGTAGAATTGTACTCACCTGTTGTGCCAGATCCAATATCGCTGTGTGGTCCATATTAAGCTCCCCAGGCACGGATTGAATAATCTGTTTTTTGCCTGACCCTAACAAAGCAAATCCTGTGCCAAGAATCTTCAACTTTTTAATTGCCATCTTGACATCGTCAGTGGTTATGTCCTGACCATATTTCCCACGAGACTTCATAAGCCTGTGTTTCAATAATAAAGCAAGTACAATGTATATCATCGTGATTTGGTTGACATTAATAATTTTTGTACCATATTTTCGATCTTAATCATTGTTTTTGGAGTTTAATATGGCTGAACTAATTTGTAGACCAATAAGTGTACTACACTTTGCAAAAACCATTTTTGGCAAACACAAAGCTCTCCAATGAACCTTTTATGCAGTTCATCCATGGTCAAAATTCCACCATTCTGCGATCTGGTTGCAATACATATTTCAACTGCTTGTACGCCAAGCTCATAGTAAAAGTCACCAACACCAAGCATTTCTGACCAAAAGCCTTTACCAGATGCCAGAGGGTCTACCTGTATGCAGGAAAATATTCAGTTGTGAGCCCCATTCCAGAATACAGACATAATGTCAGTTAAATGAGATGTTTTTTGAGGGATACTTACACCAATTGAAGCACACATTTGTTGAAATTGATGTCGAAACTGAGGATCCTTTTTAATTTCCTAGAACAAACACAAAAGTTACAAAAAATTTAGGATCTTTATATGTTATCAAATTTAGAATACATGTAGGCTACACAGTAGCTGAGTAAAGCCGATCCGGTGTTGTTTATTGTTTTTTCATCGGTGTAGGCTACACATTTGCGCAATCCTTATATATACCTATAGATATGTAACTAAAATGTTACTCTGCTGATAATATTAAGGAGTATATATGTATTTATGCATACCTATAGTGCTATAGCAACACAACAAATAAAAACATTTAATTTGCATGTTTAGGTGTATGTACATACATTTTTATGCTTTCCAGCAAACTCTTCTAAGTTGGTATGGAAGGTTTCAAGTTGCTTGCTTAGTTGTTCCAGTTGCTGTGCTGCCAATTCATTTCCACGTTCCTTGAACCGTGCACTTTCGATCTTCTTTTTAGTTACAGCACTGGCTCCAACCCCACGTCGCCTCATAATTTTTAACAACAGGACCTACTGAAGCAGGCAAATATACATGTTGCAAAAGCCGCAATTAAAACCATACACAACACAATGTCAACGACCATCTTTGTGCCTCGTGTGTCATAAGATGCTACTCCTCTTGCCCAAGCGCTAATTTGCATGTACCATATGCTATTCGTCATACCACGCCTTTGTAGTGTTTAAATTGTTTTATTTACGGAAAAACTCAAGCGAACATTTCTGTTTGTTTTGTCAAAATTGAGCTCAGTGAAGTGTGAAATCAACAATTACTGGAGCGGAACAATTCGTCAAAGAAGTTTTTAAAAAAATTTGAAGAGTGTTTTTTTTTGCCACCTCATAATTTGGCAAAGTCCAACCTCACCTTTTTTAAGTGTTTATTCCACATAAAAATGAGTGGCTTCAAACTACGTTACAATATTACATCTCGAACATTCTGAAATGTTTTATTTTAGCATTTCGTATATCCCAAAGTGATGTTTTGAGGGAAAGTACATAATGAGAAGTATTGGCACCAACATCAATGAAAGCAATATGAAATTAATTGCACATGAATACGCTATACTATATACAACATCAATACAGAAAGTTAAATGCAAAATGGCTTTTGACATCTGGGAATCATGTATCTAAATATATTTGAAGGTAGTAAACCAATATTTCAGGTTTTATGATATGTAAAGTAGATTTGTATTTTTATGTGTATCACATAAGCAAAAAATGGCTTATGTGTATCACATATATCAAAATGTTGTAAGGCCAATATTCATTAACATTTAATCACTTGGATGTTACAGAATCATTTAACCACACAAGAATAATAAATATCCAAAAATACTGCTTCACCAAGAAAAAGGTAGGGACATAAAAATATTTTTTGAAGCACCCTGAAGTATGGATTTGTCCCAGGGCATGGAATTTTAACCACTGCCAATCAATGGTACAAACAAAATACAGTTAAATCTTAAGAAAAAATTTCTGCCTGTAGCACCAATAGGCAATTAACACCCACAGAGTGACACCAAACAGATTCATGAATAGCCACTCGCCATGCGTGGAATACTCTGTCAGTGCCCAGCTGAATGGAACATAAGATTGGAAGGTTTCATGGCCAACATATAACAATATACTGTTCATGCCTGTAAAAACAAAAATGTAAGTACAATACCTGCATTACAAGGCTTATGTAATCAATTACTATTAACACCATTGCTTCAACTATTATTACATGTAGAAACATTTGATGTAATTAGTTTAGAATATTTAGAGCACAATTTTAAATAGAAATTCCAGAGATTTACAAATTTTCTACGATGCAACTTTAGTTACTTTCACAAATATAATGTTTTTGTTGCTGCCAGGCATATTGTAACTTAATAATCTGTTCTTCTGGCAAAGATAAAACGTAACTTTATTCACCGACGTTTCGCCTGTTATTCAACGTCGGTGAATAAAGTTACGTTTTATCTTTGCCAGAAGAACAGATTATTAAGTTTAGTTACTTTGTGCACATATTGGTTTTGGGATTTTTTGTGAAGTGTTTCCCTTATTTTAAACAACATTTTTTATGGGATCAGCATGCAGGTGGGCTTTCAGGCTGATTGAATGGTGACCATTGTTACACAAACTTACCCACAAAGTCTAATGGAGAACCAGACCACAGTTTGAACACATCAACAACCAAATAAAACACCTCTATAAGAAAAAATGCCATGGAAGAGAGAGCAGTGAGAAACGTTGGAGTCCTAAACAACAATTTAAAAAATTATTTAACCACGAACTTGTAAATCAAACCAAAACCAGCAACTTCACACACCACAAATTTTTATTGATAGGGATGTAGCCCCCATTGGTTGAAGCCTTGGTAAGAATTAATGAGATAACACAGAGGCCAACGGCCCACAGTGACCAGCGCACACATCTCTCCTTCGGGGTCTTGTAGTAAAGAAATATTTTTCCTACCTAAAAGTTAAGAAACAATTACGAGTTTTAGTTGTTGTTAAACTGCTATACAAATGTTGGTGTGTACCTGGCTGCCAAGAAACACAATAATGCAGCCATTGATTGATCCTAGGATGCCTTCTGGATCATATGGAACTTTTTGATCATTTGAAAGGTTCGGGTAGTATATGGGCTGAATGTAAAAGTCCAGTTAGTGCACACGAATTTCTCTATTAGTAAAATGAATTCCATTCATGCTAACATGATTAGGTACCAAAACATTACGTCTAATATCTGACTAGTAGTACAGTACAAACCACTTTTATGATACCTTGCACGTTGGATGACCGTACATGTGGTCTTTTCCAAACATCCATCTATCAATGTAGCCAGCAGCTCCACCTACACAAGTGGCGTTTTGATATATGCCATCATTGGCAAGACCACCTGGACCGAGGTAGCCTCTAAAATAAACAAAGCCATATCTTTTATTCGCAATTAAGGTTTTTTAAACTTATGGTAAATGGATTACACAAGTATTTGTAAAACATCATCCTGACAATGCATTTTGATTAAAAAATCATGAAGAAAAATTACCACTAGCAATATGTGGACAATTTGCATGAGTCTTCATGTTATTGGTGAAACAAAATAGTTGTGGGTAAACAACTTACGTTGGGCATCCTGGAACAGGCAAAAGAAATGTGAGCATAAACCATAGCAACTGTAGCAAGGCAACAACCAACCACTGGGGCCAGTATGGTATAATATCACGAAAGGCATGTTTCCATGAGTAACCTCCATCCTCTTAAAAACATAACAATGGTTTACCCATCATTTACATTGTGATTTGATGTAAATTGAAAAATAAATTCACTTTTTTAATGTAAAAACATATTATTTTGGTGATTTTTTTTAATAATTTAAAAAATTCAGTTAATTTTCACGAACTATTAAGATACTGCATATTACTTAATGTAATTGGTAAAGTTTAGAATTTTTTACAAAAATAAATGGGAAAAATAAAACTGAACTAAACAAGATAGTTTTTAAAGAAACCCAAATGTTAAAGAATTAGAAGCAAAAGCACAATTCATCGTATATCTAGTGACAGTATATCTAGAGCACCTTTTGCATATTTAGTTTCAATGTAGTTTGTTGGCTTATGGAAAATGAGCTGGATTGAAAATGCAAAAAGATAGGAGATGGCAAAGCGTTGCAGTACACCTGGCACCCGCAATGTTTTCCAATCACCTGCAAACAAACAAATGATTAACCAAGTACTTTTGTAATGTAATATTTTCTCAGTGTTCCTGCTAAATATTTACCAGCATGTACATAAACATGTGAAAAAACCAAAGTCCTTGCTAACAAAGCCACGCCAACGCAAAGTCCAGGACATATACTACTTGATGTTTGCAAATGTTTGATAGTTGAAACAAAAAACTTTTAAAAATTATTAACTTCGAAACAGAGCAGTGGCAATTTTTATAGTGTTCAAGTCTTAATGCATTTAAGGCCAGACCAAGCCAAGTTGAACACTGGATCAACCAACTAACTTCATAAGCTACAAAAAAGAATGACGACAGTGGCGGATCTAGAAAAAATATGAGGGGGGTGCTCGGTTTCGGTACCTAATTAATGAAGCGGTTAGATGCTGACATTTACCATGCAAATTCAGCTTTAAACAACAGGTAGCACATTACAGTAGTTAAGCGAAACATCGAACAACTTCTACGAAACACAAGACTTTTTAGTTGGTTTTGTGCATGTGCGTCCAGACCAACGGCACAACAAACGATTGTTTCATAAGCGATCATCGACGCTTGAATGCAGCATGCGAGACCGAAAAACAAAGCAACTGCGGAGACGAACACTTAGTCATAGTGGTCTTTTCCTGCGTAGTGGAAATTAACTGCACTTTCACAACCCTGAAAACAATGTGCCAAAATGCTGAGGGGGGTGTTCTGAAACCAAAACAGCCCCCTGGATCCACCACTGGTGAATGACTATACTTACTGTTGTGGTTAATGATGAATATCCCCAGGCCAAACAATATGATTGTTCTTTTTACAAGTTTCTGTAGAATGTTGACCATGGGAGTCATTCGTTTGAGTAAACTGTCCACAGAAAGTGTGATGTTGATGCCCATAATGAACATAAACCAAGGAAACACTAGGTCAGCTACAGTTAAACCTGTTAAGAAACACGTGTTTAACACAAACAAATTGGGAAAATGTAGCAATAACAACACCAAGAAAACTACTATTGCACTAAACACTTTTATATTTTACTCAAATGTTTTAGAAATTTTAGAAAAAAGCATATCAAGAATCATGCATTGATTTAAAACCTACAGTTTAATTGATTGTTTAGTAAACTTTTAAATATAACTAATTTGAATTTCTAGGACCATCCTTAAGCAACAAAAGCCATTGCAACACTCTTGGTTTTTCGTCTAACAGAGCAGTCACATTCGTGTTCACCAGTATTGTAATTGTAAAAACAAGAAACACGATTGCTTGCAAAAATATTTCAGCACCCTAACTGGTAATTTGAATTTCTTTATAAAATCAGATTTGCTAAAAAAATGTGCAATCATTAATGCGTGTATGTCAGATCTGATAAATCAGCATGAATTATTGACACCGCACCCCCATACCATTCCAAGCACTGTGGCTGAAAAACCAGTACGATCCCCCACCATAGTTGACAAAAATCATTACCACTAGGCAAAGTCTGAACATAAACAAAAAATCTAAATTATTTTATAAATCTATCAATCGAGAAACCCATGTCAAAGCCATGCAATCACAATCACAACCCCTCCTACAGTATGTTTATTAAATGATAAATATAACACACATACTGTAGCTTGTCCCAAATGCCTTGCGATACATTTCACTTTGTTTTGATGTAATTGGTAAATAAATAATTTTGTTTATTGAAAAAAAAATATGTTGCTGAAAACAAATGAGGAGCTGTTTGTACACTTAAAGGCTGCCACGGTGTTGCGTATTGCACTGGGTAAATACCACAGCAAAACAACATAATGGCCCATTATGACACAAGTATGATTTATAATGATTGCATGGCTCTCACTGGGGCTTGGAAAACCTTATGTTCCTACCATGCCAAGATGAATGACGGAAGAACCAGTAATAGCCTCCCTTGTAATTTACAAAAATCATGATAACTATGCTGAGTCTGCAAATGAATTACGTCATTATAGTGAAAACAGAAAAAAAAATGGTTGGAATTATCAAAATATATTTATTCAACAGTTAACATACACATGTTCAAACTATGTGTATAATAAACACATTGGTCACAGTGTGCCAATATTAATTTCTGCCTACCCTCTGAATACATCAATGGATTTAATTCTTTCTCGTTTTACAGGAACTGAAGTATTCTGAGACTCTCCAGCTGGTGGTTCAGTCGAATTTTGGTCAGCGGGATCACCAAGGTCCTAATCAAATTTAGTTTGGTCATGTAAGTGAACAAAAACTGATCAACTTATTGGTAATAATGCACTAGGATTGCACCAATGGCAAACAAAAAAGTTGTGCTGGCAAGACTGTCACCAAGCCATACCGAGGAAACCTATCCATTTACTTGCTCAATAGTTCATAAGCATGAAGAGGTGAAATTGCCACAACAAACAAACAGTTTAGTCTGGTACTTCATTTACAAGTTTCATTGGTTGCTAATGTCGTACCTTGAGGACACTTACATTGGTAACAAGCAGTGTAGTATTTTCAGGCGAGAACTTTTTGTACACACAGTACCCCAGTATGTACAAAACACCCAAACCAACAAGAACCAATGCTGCCCAAAGAATAGCTGTAAAACAGATGCATCATTTTTGTGATAATTGGGATATCTTTTTGAAAAGGTATTTCATTTTATCATGTCAACTATAAATATTGTAGTTCGATTCTCACGCAAGTTGCTGTTCCAAGGCTTGGTTTGAATGGCTACGTCCGAAATCCTGCAATGTGAGGTTCCAGTTTTCTGGAAGAACTTGACCTCGTATACACCACGCTCTCCAAAATGGTGATTAAAAATGTCACTGAACACAAACTTTAGTTAACAACAAAAACATGACAAATGTAACAAACAAAAAATACCTGCAGTTTTCATCATTCCTTACTGTTAAAGTTATTTGTGTTAACCAACGAGTGTCAATGAGGAATGTTGTATTTTGAGATTTTTCCTCAATAGTGGCTACCACAACATCAGTACACTAAAATTAAATTAACATAACTAGCAAAAGGTCATTGTGTATAAAGTTGTAATCTTTGCCTAAAGTTTTCATTAGACAAAATATTCAAAATGACTTTTACACACAAGATAATAAGTATCAGTGTTGCGGCACTAAATTAAACTTTTCTGTTTAAATAAAAAGATTTTGTTAAACAGTGCTACACTAGAGCAGTACAGTCCTTTTATTCATACGTGTTAACTAACCTGATAGCAATGGTCTGAATTGGCAAAAACATCTAATATATATTCCATATTGCTCTCATTCTTAATAACTGATAGCTTAGCAGTGTCAATTTTAAATGTAGGTTCTGTTTCCATTGACAAAGGTTCTGAATACTTTGACTCTTGTGAGTGAATTCCATCTTCATCATGCATCTCCACAGAAATGTACTGCTGGGCCTTGGCTGCATTGAAACACAGGTAAAAAGATACAATGTATAAATAAGATAACTACCAAGCAATATTATCAACATTGACCAATTAAGCAAGTATCATCCCAGTTACTTTCAGAAAAAAATGGGAAAATGTGATTCAATCCTAACCAACAATTATGTTCGGGAAATCCATGAAGCGTTTCTGTAGCAATTATTACACAAACTGATGTGTGTTGTTTTCCAATACATTGTTGTCACGGCATAATTACAACCAAAGGTAAAGGTTTGCCTCTGAAGGTGTTTACAATATAGCAACGAAAAAGAACCTTACAGGAACAAGTTTGGTGAACGTAAAGTAGGCTACCTCCTACCTGCAAGCAAGGCAGAAAGTACGATCAGCCACTTCACAGTAGAGGACCATTCTTCAGCAACAAAAGCCATTGCAACACTCTTGGTTTTTCCTCTAACAGAGCAGTCGCATTCGTATTCACCAGTATTGTAATTGTAAAAACAAGAAACACGATTGCTTGCAAAAATATTCCAGCACCCTAACTGCTGCAACTGGTTGCCGATAGTGGGAGGTAGAGGTTCTGTCCAAAGTTTTGTGACCGTGCATTTTTTAGGTTCAACATTTTTGTTTCCGTCAGTGGGCGCCAAAATGCTAAACTGGTCGGCGTTCGTGCCCAGATTGGCAGCATTGGTCAAGCCCCCGACCCATATACCAAGAAGAAAACCTGATCGGAATTTGTGACCAGGACATCCTGGGTTCAAATCCTGCTGTGGTAAAAAAAGACATTCAGGATTTAAATCCCAGTGTGATCAAAAATATCTTTACTGAGCGATCATAAAAGTTTCAACTTTTTCAGTAAATGTACGAAATGTAAGTTTGCTATCAGTGGAACTCAAAGCAATTCAATCTGACAGAGCATGAACCTCTTTGGACTTCACGTTGAACAAAATTAATATATTTTATGTCACTGGCTAAGATTCGGCATCAGAGATCGGTTTCCACGAACCGCATCCTATTACATGTAGCCCAAGCCCACCAGAGCCGTCGTAGACAAACTAAAACGATTCAGCTAAATCAGGGTCCGCGCTTGAAAGAGGGCCCCGCAAATTACCACGCAAACCAAAAATGGTTAAATCGAGAGGTGTTTTTAAACGGGACACAGACCTTCATTCAATCAATTTCTCCGTTTTGTCATTCATCAAGATTTCTTCTAATGAATCCTCAAACTTAGCTTGCAACAATAACCCGATCCACACATTGACCTTAACTTTATTCGTATGGAAATGACTGCTTTTGAAACCGAAACACGAAACGGGGCACATACATACTGGCACTGATGAAAGCAGAGAAGAAGATTAAACAGGAAAACGACGGTGGTGCTGGTGGTGAGGTAAAGTGCGGAAAGTTCTCGTAGAAAGCGTCTACGCCTTCCACGTACATTGGTAAAAAGTCAATGTGCGTGCAACACACAAACCCAACAAACATACAAAATTTGTAGTGGGCGTCAATTAGTTTGATGGTGACTCTTTTAAACAGTGCAGTGAATTTGTGAAATTGAACATATTTTGTGACTTGATAGACAGTAAAAGATATTCTTCGGAATGCAGCAGCGGAATACCATTGCAAGGTGAAGCAACCCAAAACAAACCTTTGCATTTGGTGCAGAACACGTGGTGAAGAAGTTGGAAACAATGACATACCAATTGCCGGAACGTTTCCAGCCAAAAATCAAGAGAGACCAACCAGAATAAAAAATATATAAAAAACACAAATCGGTGAACTGTCATGAAGATTTTATTGACGAGCTTAGTTGTTGTTACGTGGCGGTTGAAGTTCCTGACACCGAAAGTTTCGTTTGCAGGCTAATTATCAATTGCTTGGCGCTGTTCAGTTCTTCACGCAGTTGCTCATTTTCTTTCCTCAAGCGTACGTTTTCCGCGGCGAGAGAAAGCTGAAAATAATATAGGGCTGATTAGGTATAGATCAAAGTAAACTTAATCACATGGGATTGTGCAATGCATTTTAGCATATTTATCGGTGGCTGTGCCATTTTATTTTGCATGTTTATGTTCATACGCAATAGTTTTTTTTTGTGCAAAATTGAAATTGAATTGAATGGAATGGAATTGAGTTCACCCAATAATCTAGAATACAGAACAAAGTTAAACAAATGATGAATTCCATCAAATAAACATAATTTTTCCAACCACTAAAAATGTAATGTGATATGTTATATGCCGCCCTATGCGCCACACATTATGGAACCATAGTATGGGGCCCTACAATCCAGACAGACTATTTTGAAAATTACTCCCAGTGCCAAGCCAGTCAATATAATTTAACGACCAGATTGTTTTCTCAGTACTTACGTTGTTATTGGTTTTCACCGCCTCAACGTCGCCGTTCTGGAGCGGAGAGATGGCGTTTTGTGGGTTGGAAGGGTAGGCAAACTGTGTTCCGCCAATTGTGGTGCCTTCGACTGACTGTGGGGTCACCGGCATCGATGGACTTGCCGACGCTCCAGTCACACAACTGCAGCCGCTCAAACCACTGTCCCTACGTTCGGCTGGGGTTCGGTCCAAATGAAGCTCGTTATGGCGATCGTTGGACGACATTCTCTTAGCTTCATTGCTGGCAGGAGAGGAAGATTCCTCGGCGTCGGATGGTCGCTCGTCGCTAAGTTCTTCTCCAGTGCTGTTTAACCGAATATTGCCTGTTTTTCCCGAGGCTTGCTTCACGACGGGAACTTTGCCGTAAAGGAACGAAGAAACCGGTGTCATGCCTTCGGCGTCGGCCTCCGGGATCGCATCGGGCGTCTGGGTGACCGCGTCGTTGACCAAGCGCTTCACTGAGGTGCGCTTCTTCGATATCATGAAGTTCTGCATTTTGCGCTGAAGCGACATGTTTGTGGAGAGAATTGGCGAGGAGCACTTGCGAACTGGCGGCGGCGTCTTCGAAGACATTCGCGAATGCTGTCTGTGCTCGCCCGGATCCAGGCGTACCCTGGTTGAATGAACATCGGCAGCGGCAAGGGAGGTTGAACGCTTCATGTGGGATTGCTTGTTTCCTGTGCTGCTTTTCGCGTCGTTCGGGTTTTCGAAAGCTTCGTCTTCTATTACAGCCGCGATTGTGTTGTTCACAAGATCTGATGACAGACACAATCTGAATTAGTTTCAAAACACCGTTGTTGTGAAAGTAAGAGTTTCATTTAAAGTACATTATATTGCGCACACTTGTGCATATGTGTTACGTGGCAGGGGAATTTTTGGGACAGTGGTGTTTTTCTACGGAAATTATGGTAGTTTTGGGAACAAATAACTCTCAATTTTACTGGGGACGAGATTGCGTTTCTAAAGAAACTATAAGCTGATCATTTAAGCGTTTAAGAGTTCGGGAATAGGGCCAGAAGGCCCGTGCGGACCTATTTGTGGTAAAGGCCTTAACCGTACAGCAAAAACTCAATGTAACGACGATACTAATCGTCCAGGGAAATTAGTGACACTTGGGAGATCGTATAGTTGCTAAAACGATTCTCTTTTAAACCAATGGCTTACATTGGGCACAAGTGTGCATTTTTTGAAAATCATAATCCAATACTTTATATTTATGTGATGATTACAGTGAAGTCCGCACGTACATGTAATACGTTATATTTATGTGATGATGCATCATCAGTATATTGTCAAAATAGCGATTTGCTTCCCTTAACATTTCTTGTCTACAACCAAAAGGTTACTCACCGCCGTTAGCTGACATATCAGATTCGGAAGAAACGGAAGACTTGTCGCGCTGTTTGTCACCTTTCTTGATCACTTGTGAGGATGTTGCCACACTACCGTTGCGCGAAGAGGCCTTTGGACGGCACTCTTGCACGATTCGTCCCTTGCAATGCTTATGACAGTTAATTCCACAATCTAAAAAAAAGTTGATCTTGTGAGTTATAGAATTATAGAGATTTATAGACAGTCTTAGTATGTTACATGGCTTGAATAGCTTGCTTCTGGTACCTGATACAGTAAAACCAGCATAAAGTTAAACATGGACTTCTTAGAGTCTGAATTCAGTTGAATTTAGGAACACAGGTTTATTTCCTACGTAACATAGGTGCCCGTTTTTTCGGTACTTTTAAAAATCGCAGTAATAGCACATCGCAGTACCCTTTCTTTCGACTAACAACCAAAAGTTTTCTCTCATAAATTTGTTAATATCAGGCAAAAGCAACAACACCGCGGACAACAGACGGTATACATGACAACGAGATATTCTCTACTTCCTGACATTTCGGCAATCAATATTCTATCAAGCACAAGCTCTCCCTACGCTGCTGTCTGAGCTCCATTCGTGACCACTGCCACAAGTCTCGTGCAGTGCCATGACTAACACAAGGCTATGGGATACAGTTCGTGTAGCGCTTTAAGGGTCTGGACGACTGCCATCTGCGTTTTAATGGAAAGATAACAAGAGCCTATTGCTTGTTTACCCGGCCCGTCTCAGTATATTAGGCGGAGCACGTGAAGTGCAGTCGGTGTTGCATGGGCTCATATAACAGGACAAAGACGATGTTATTGGAATTAGGGAGTAAACACGGAGGAAATATTAAAGCGAAATTAAAAATGTAATATGAAGCTGATGACGGTTTTTTCTCCTGAACAGAAACCCAAACAACTTCAGTCACTCGCGCTTGTTCCATAGAATATGGCGTTGTTTTGCCCTTCACACTTTCACGTTCTCTCCGACACTATTTCTCGAACTAACTAGTATTACGCCATTCCATGCCCAAACAATCCAAACACCATATAAGTTGTTACTGATCGTGTAAAATGGTCATAATACTTAAATATATGCTCAAATTCCGCAGTACAAAATTTAAAACAAAAATCTCTAAACTGAATTCACCAACAGCCACTGAAACCTCATCAGGTACTATACATTGTTTAACTCCAGGAAACTTACTTGTGTTTTGCAACAGAAATCGAAACCCTACAAAGCTAATGCCTGGAGCTTACTAACGTCCAACACTATACACGCTTAACACAACAAGGGCCTCATTTTGTCACATCCCAAAAAAAACTACAAAACCATCTTATTCAACAGCGTGGAAACTGACTGTATCTCACGACACATCAAAGCCAGGGCACCAAGACGGAAGCCGTTCTGTCGATTGGGTGAAAACGTGATATGCATTATCAGTATCGCCAACATAGAGCAACAACCCGACGTCACCGTACTGACGTGATCCTGTATGGAAGTGATCCGTTACCTGGATCTATCGCTCGTGTATCTGCCAAGGGATTTAGGCTTAGTAGCAAAGGATTATAGCTAATTATTCATGACCGTTGAATCCCGAAGCGGGACCGATCGCACAATGCTTGTTGCTGAGTCAATAGTATGACTTTATACGGAAAACATGTGCACATTTCAATTAGGTTGTCATCTGTTTTGAACCAAAAACAGATATGCGATAAAGCTTTGTAGTTTCGTTTTACCACGGTGCTCGGAAAAAACCTGATGAAACGACACTGCACAAGGGCAAAGGTAAATGCAATATTTCATGCACTCTCATTGGTTTAAAATACGTCACGACCTTGTTGGTAAAATGAAATACATACGCATGAAAACATAATTCATCCAGAAAATTTTTCTAAATAAAGCAAATCGAATTCAATACGAAAGCAAAATCTAAACGCAAAAGTATGGTAATTTCGATTGGTGTTAAAGATTTACATTCTGACATCTAGTCGTAGAAAATGAAACTGAAACCAAATTTCTCTAAGACATAGTAGTAACTTATCGTTCTTAAATAGAACACCGAAGTCTCCGTCTTGCTCGATCTAAATGGACTGAAAATAAACGCTGTTCTTACTCCGGGAATAAAACCTAATTGGGTCATATATACAACGCGGCCAACTTGCGAACAGTCTTGTGGCCAAGCCGTACGCACTAAACTATTCTCTCCCGTAAGCGCTAAAAAACGCATCCATATGTATGGACCAAAGCGACCCGACAAGCTCGTTACGCTGACAAAAAGAATTGCTTCGAGGTGCTTACGACTCTACACAAACATGCCAAAACGTATGGCCTTGGGCTATAGTGCGCTGATGCAACACTCTAAACGCAAATCACATGCGAAATAATAGGTCTGACTAAAGCGTTAATCCATGTAAAAATACAATTGCACGCGTTTGACGGACGGCGGTGACGCAAAGCGTTGTTACTGACGCAGATAGGAACCTTACAACGGTATCTAGGTTGAACTTTTACTAGGTTTGGTAGCTAGGTTGTATAACATCGTAATACTGTAGCATTCTCATTTGCTTAACTGAGAAATAGTAAGGAGTATAGAAGTGAAAATATGTTTGGTTGTTTACAGTGAGAAAAACGTATCAAGCAGGTTCCTCACCTTTGCATTTCCACCCTTGCTTCACCAGTCCCCAAAGCTACAAATAAAAGATGATCGTTATTAAACCATTTGATGTTAGAATCTGAAACATCAGTGTCAGAAAACTAACCCTAACATGCCTAAACACTATACAAGCTTGTAACAATTTTATTTGTGGATGTATAGGACAATTGAACAGGTTACTCATTGGGGGCCAAATAGGGGTCACACGCTGCCCATCCGCAATGCTGCACATTGCAGCACTGCAAGTTTCCCCTCGAGCAGACTTAATTGATCAAACATTTTTTTCGGCGATGTGCAATTTGACACCAAGTCTATTTTGGAAGCGTTGCTTTTTATGGAATGCCCAGTGTGGCAAGTATCACATTGGCAGCTCCTGTTATCGTTGTGGCATTTATTTTAATTGTTATCATGGACAATGGAACTTTAATACTACTACACGCACACACCTATTTGTTTGGAGTCCGTGTGTTTACATTTGCTATAATTGTGTATACCGGGTAATGTATAAGTTTAGCCAGTATACGCAAATGTATAAGAGACTTATATATTTATGGCTATAAGTTTATATATAGTCATCAAAGACAGTAGCGCTCTTATCATTAGAAGTACATGTGTAACACAATATCTCCAAAAACGTTTCGCAACGATAACATGTCATGCAGTTGAATGTTTAAAATTATAAAACGAAATTGCAATGTGCGGTCACGCATATCTTGAAACTAGTTTTGAACCTGGTAATGTTACATGACTGAGATATATAAACCCTCGTTGTTTTTTTGTGATACAAGTTTACCAGCAATGTAATTTCCAGACAATAAAATGCCAAGTTAATTGTGTTAAAGTACAACTGCTTTTTCTCGCATGCGTGTTTGCGACATGGGACAAATCACCAGATAGTTAAGAACGTGACCTATAGGCGCACGAATATCTTGGAAACTGGAACTAATTACCAGCATATGCGAACAATAACCCTGACTCATGACCAAAACCCACCAGTTTTTCGCACTCTTCGCAGAAGGTCGGGTGGAAGTAGCTCGTCTCGACGAAATCGTGCTTGAAACTTTGAGTAAACTCGTTACGGCGGGTGGAGCTGATCTTTAGGAAGTAATCGAGCATCTCAGCCATGCTGATACGACCGTCCCTGTTACACACAAGTAGGAAGTTTAATGCAAGGAGAAACGCTTGCCAATGAGTTTGCCCTGCATGCCACCTAAATGTCAACTACACCTAGGTATGGGTTCACGTGATTTATTGAGTGCTTGATTGGAGGCAACTCTACTTTGTCTTTGTATACGTAAGTATTGAGAAAAAGAATACGAGACGTTCTAGCAAAACATCTTTAAATGGCAAGGTCATCTTGTTGTGAATAACTCATGAGGTCCATTGTTTTCGTTGGTTGTTATTGGGACAAAAGAATTTCGTTTAATCCACTCTATATATAGGAGCTGGTCTATATTTAGGAGCTACAACTTACTGGTCCTTGTCTACCGTCGCGAATGAATCGAGGCCAGGGAAGTTTTGAATGAAGGATTCGAACTCGGCCTCAGAGATGAAACCGTCAGCGTTAAGATCGTACGCTTTGAAGACACTCTGTAACGTTAACATGGATAAGCTTTCGATATTCACAACGCCATACAAGAAACTCTATACGTTGCTTAAAACCTAACTAGAATTTGAACGAAATTTGAAATTACTTGTCACTGATGGGTCGCTATAGCGACGCGAGCGTCAGACCCACTACCGACGTAATGATTCGTGGGTTTATGCGAGTGAGTGGTGAGTGAACCGGTCTGCCTTTTGGTCGGAGCCAAAATTGCGACTGTCAGTACAGGGTGGACGCGTGGGGAGATATGGTCAAGAACAACACCATTGTCATCATTATTTGGAAGATGGCGTTGTCCTTTTCTTTTAACAGAGTGACTTTTACGTTTAATATAGACTTCTCTACACGGTTTTGGAAAAAATGTGCCCAATTTTCTCCGGCAATTTGATTAACGTCGATTAGTACTAATGTCAGTTTTTTGTGAGTCACCTAATCATTATTTTGGTTCCTAATTAATTGTGTATCAGCGGAAAAAACGGTTGTATTATTTTTAATTCGAGGGATCTAAGTGGAAGCGTCTACTAATGCACACTTACCTGCACCATGGCGTTGACGTGTTGCTTGATAGTCTCCCGGTCCAACTGACAAGTATATCTCGCGAATTCCGCAAATCCCATGTTCACAAATCGAGAAGGCGAGGTGCCCTGTTAACACATAAGCTTACATAAAATGCTTGAATCTGCTGTAAGAAGTCGGCACTAGCTTCGAGATAAGAGCTTATTTATGTTTTATACATGTTTGCTAGAGCCATAACCCTAGTGTAGCGTAGCATACGAATCGTCGAGTTAAATCCAGGTTAATTTCTGCCGAAAGGTCAAAACTATAGTATGTTTGATTGCAACAGCAACACAATATTTGATAGACCGTTTGGATGGCTTTGCTAAGGGTTGGTTTATTAGGTTACCATTAATATACATTGAAGAAATACTGGTCTTAGGCTTGGGAAAGAACATTTTTAACGTCTGTTATTTGGGTACAAATATGGTATTCGTTTACGTTGCCGGTATACAGACATATTGGCAATGCTAAGGGCTAATGAGTTCGGCTGGACCAAAGCAGACCATTTTAAGCACTAAACAGGCTCCATAATGCGGTCCAAATGCGCTGATTCTTGTACATTACGCACGATCGTATTAAGTTCCAATTTTTTAAAGCCAATATTTCCGGGTTGCTTACATTGCCCGAAGTACTGTGTTTGACGTCACGAGGCTCCCGAACCACCGAGAGCTGGTAGATTTCTTCCTCGCTGTAGTTAAGGTAGAGAGATACACGTAGGGTGTTGACGAGGTCGCGATTGACTTCGTATGGGAAAGCTGTTCGCTGCAAACCGGTGAGCTCCTATAATAATATAGGGATAATAATGTGGAATGTCGCCAATCTCGCCACTGACATCAACTTTAAGTTTTATTTTACAAACTTTTTTTAAAGGCCTATTACTTGCTATACCGTTTTTTTTAATTATTTTTTATCAATATGAAATACTTTGAAAGAAAGGTTTAATTGTGCATCCATGACCGTTTCATGTTACGATTTAACCCACCTGGAATATTGATCCAATCATCATCATTTTCCTCACGTTAATCAACTCGTCTCCTACTCTATCGGGGTAGGCGGCGTGCAAAGCTATGAGGTCCTTCATGAGGATTCCTCTGAAAGAACAACACCAAGTTTAAGATCTGCTGACAGTCGTTATTTCGTCAAATTAAACCATTCCAGTGGTTACAAACTTTACTAACTAAGTTGGTCTTTGCTACGTATACGTTACTACAAACTAATTTGGACAAAAAATTGGGCGAAGCTGATTGAATTTCCAATTATTGATTTTATTTCTACGGTGGAAGGCAAGGGTTGAGGGGAGTCAAGGTGTAATTAACTCACATTACTGGAATTTTAAACTCGTTGGTGATCTGTCCGTAGGCTCGCCTGTACGCGCAATAATTCGCCTTCGAGTCCAACAATTCCACCAGTTCGTCCAGAGTCTGTGAAAACAAACAGGCAACAACTGTTTAATCCATGTTCAATCTGTTTCAGCATGCGTTTTCCTTTTTTTCAAAACGTCACGATTATCGACCTTGATGCCTTGGGGCGCGAGCATACCTTCCACGAAATGCTTGTGCACTGACGTAACACAGAAGCAAATTTCAGAAACTCCACAACGTTGCCAAACAGGGAGCAGACGCCAACGGGACATGTGACAGTATCGGAAAATGTTCCGCTTTAAAATCGATAAACCCCATGGAAAAGCCCGTGCGTTCAAGGTTCAACTTTCCCGCAAACGCGCATGGCCCACGGCGCCATGACGTCACTGGATGGTGTAAATCAGCAGTGTTGCGTCGACACTTGTCAATAACACCGCCGTTACGTCACTAAGTGGAATAAATCCTTCCGCGCGAATTTTCAGTGATTGTTCCCAAGACCGCAGTGTATAAACATACAAGGCTTTTAGAAAACGTTCCACAAGGAAAATAAAAAGATCAATTTGGTGATTCAATGTGATTTCGCGGAAACGAAAAAGGAAAGGGGAAACGTATTACAAAATTATCACTCGTCAAAATAGCGCAGGGACTTTTTAAACATCTCTCAGCTAAATACAGACAGAATGTAATCTACGATCACTATTTATGGACGCATTCCGCGCCGTAATGTCAACGCGTCTCAAACAAAAATATCATATGTAAATATCGGCTTCATGTAAATACATGCCTTGACAGATAACAGAGAAAAATGAAATGATTACGAATAATACATTGCGCAGTAACGACTGTAGCAGTAAAACAAAAATGAAAATACCTTCAGGGTGTCCTTGGGTACGAATCCCATGGTCTTTTTCATGCGGGCGATGGCGGTGTGAGTGAGCGCCCCGACAATCGCCATGAGAGTGTTAAAGTTTCTCATCGTATGAAGTTTCTGCAAAGGCAAATGACAAGTAAGATCTCTATAAACACGAACCAAAGTGAGCATAACGGCAACACCAAGAGGCGTTCCAGAATGCAAATGCTTAGAGATAAGCCACGGCGGACCGCAGAGGCGAGCAGGTACATTTGCATATTGCACTGTTTCAGTTAGCCTCGCTGCATTTAAAAAAGCTGCAATAGATACTGCAACTGCCCCCATTGGGCTACGTGCTATCTTTGACTCAATAGGTATACCTATGGCCTGCGTAGGCGTGTTGGTGCTGCTAGAGGTGCCGCCCACTGCTTCAATACAGTTAGCTTCTATGCAGTAAGCCGAACATATTTATTTAAAGTCTTGCCGCAAACATTGGCTTGAATTGTAAGCACGCTTGGGTCAACCGACTTGGGTGATTTGAAAATACAAATTTTGTATGCAGATAAATGATCAAAAGGAACAGGAATAGATAAACACGCCCATAACCTCGTGTTCGAACCCTTTGGGATGCGATGTTTCGTGACAAAAATTCAATAAACATCTGCGCACGGGTATGTAAATAAACGTCCTTTCGTTTCACACGCACAAGTAGCTTTAATCACAAAAATTATTGCAAACCCTTGAAAGGGATGCGTTATTGCTTTGAGGTCTGGGTCCACCAACATACGTGAAAAAACAAACACAAATTTAGCCGCCACGTTTGCAATGACGAGTTCGCAAAAAGGTCTCCATGATTAGTTTTTGGCATTTCGTGTTGTTCGTGAGCAGCCAGATAACATAGTTGGCATCAAATCCGGTGCAATGTCTGTTCCGAGACTTCCCAGAACAATGTTGGTTAGCAAAGTGCAAATAAGGAATATACGTGACAGGTTCGTTCATGTCAACGTTTTGGCGACGAGTTAAAGCTAAAAAATGTTTTTGAGAAGACATGTAGAATACTGCAATGCTGAATATATGTTTTTTGCGCGCACAGGCTCCAGCCAAAACTGTGCGACAAATCTTTTCTTAGCGACCAGTCATACCCACAAGCATTTGCTTTAAAAAGGATCCCTCGAGATAGACTATGATTCACTTGAACACAAGGCGAATCTTACTCACAATGTGCCTATTTTAAACACTTTCGAACGAAACACTATTTTTTGTTTCGATAGCTTTGTTTGAGACTTGTTAAAACAATGTCCAAAATAGGCTCTCTTGGCAATAAGGTGTCTCCAAACTCTTCTGTAGTTTAGTGTTCCTAAACTAAGATGTGATAGATAACTGTTTTGATTTGGAATTACGTTCATGCATCTTTCAGCAATAACAACAAACGAACGTGGCCCACGAAAACCTAATATTCGCCCACTGAAAGTTCATAACATGCAGCACAGAAATTCAACATACTGCTTACCTTTGCTATCTCCACAAACTTCACAATCGCGACCGCTCGCTCCTGCGGTTTGACATGGTCAAGTACCATGCATTGCACCCAGTGTGTGATGTTGTTGAAAAGGAAAATTGCTCGCTCCAATTTCAGGTTGTCCTTGATCACTCCGTGCACCGCGTAGTTGTGAAAGTCGGACAGCTGCAAAAACATGTATTATGTGACGTGCTATATATAAAGTACGCTAGTTGCGGTAAGGGGTAGAGAGGTGCAACGCTGTTTACTGGGTTATTTTCGTGCTGCGGTGTTTTTCATGTGACGAGCCACATATATGGTGTATACAGTACCTGGCCACATGACACTACAAGCTCAACTCAAAGTTGCGACCTTTAAAGGACGCATTAAATTTGGCGTGAAAAACAAGGGGATTTCAGGGCGTTATGCGGGTTTTGCGACATGAATCAACCATACGCAGCTTCTCCGCGTTTTAAAAGGTGCTATTCCGTACGCCCCGGATAAGTTACAGCACGTGGAACTTGTTTATGATCCGTCAAGACGTTTCATAATAATGTAACCTTAGAAACAATTGACGTCAAGCAGTAAACCGAAAGCGATTTGACCCATTCCCTTTACAAAAACGATTGAAAAATAATAGTCGTGATCACAAGACATAATGGAGATCTTCTGAGGGAATATTCTGGTGAAGAACCAAAGAAAATTTCCCAGGGCTTTTGTGCGCACGATAGATCATTTCCGCTGAATCTGTTTGTGTTTGTCGGGCAACCGCCCTTGTCCACGGCATTTACATGACAACAAACAGTCTAAATTTGTGTCTAAATGAAGTGACAACTCAAACTAATAGCATCGGGCGCTGACTAATCTCCATTCAGGCATGTTGTTTTTAACTAATTTTACTGGGTTGTATTAAAACATTTCAACACAAGCTTACCCTATGATATCGTGTTGAAATTTATGGGTTAGTATTTATAACATTGCGTGCAACTCAAAAATCATTGGTTGTCAAGTTTGCGCCGCAACGCGTTACTGAAACTTTGTCACACAACCATTGTGTTTGTTGTTACTTTTGGGCATAACGTTAGCTCGATGACGTCACACCTCTGTCTGTTATTGAAGCGTGGTTTCGCGTGGTTGCTTTGTTTCGATTTTACAACCTCGGTGTTAAGGCACGAAAATTTCCAGCGACGTGGCTGGTGTTGTTTACCATTATGTGTGTGATTGTCTTTGACGCACCAGCTACACGCCAGCTCGTAAAAACCCATACCCAGCTGAAGATAAACCCAAACCCAAACCAAGCAATAACGCCCATTTCAAGCCTGCACCAAGCCTTGGCATATCGGATTAAACGAGATGCACATGTAGCGTTCGGCGTGAATATCAAACTCAAGGAAATATCGTTGCGAATTTTTCCAGAGCAAACCTCAATATTTAAATCGTTTCCTCTGGTATTTAAATGCCTTGTTATGAAGCGTTGGTTGGTGTCAACATGCAATGCACTGAGTGGGCGCAAGCTTTGCAATCGCGCGTTTGCAAAGGGGTGGAGGCAGCAGGTCAGAGGAAAAAACAGCCGTTTAGCGCGGGGCAGCAATGGGTCAACGTTAGTCACAATGCTCGTTCCATGCCCACAAAGTGGCACTTACCAAACATTCGCGGGAAAAAGTAAAATGCGATGAGCACGGGTAAACCGTACGTTGTGTTTTAGAAAGAAATATGTGACAAAAGTGGGCAACAACATGGGCTCCCCGATATAGAGTGCTTTTTATAGGGGGCTTTTTGCTTTAAGCACCACGTATGTGTGCTCCACATATAGGATGATGCAACGGACTGATGGTGAATGTAAGGTTTGTATTGATTCCTTGCCTATAACCTTTGAGATTCGCTGCGAGCGTTGACGCACATCTAAAATCGTCACGCCATGAGAGCTAATGGGCAAAGAAACAGAGGCCAAAAAGTGCACAGAGTTTAAATAATTAATGCTTGTTTGTCAGGCCTTCTGCGCTTTCCCGTTGTAAATAGCCACTGCCTGACGCGTGTTTTACGTAACGGATGAGATAAGCCAGTGGTTAAAATTTGGTTTATAAACAAAATCCGAGAATAAAGTGCGTTGTTACGACAACTCGTAAACATACAATATGCCTTAACGCAAGAACAAATTAGACAGATTATCACAATATTGTACCGAAATTAAATAGAGGTACAATGCTATTTTTTGCGCGATCATAGATAAATTAACAGCAAGTATAGCAGGAAAACAAAAGCTAACCGTGAGTCGACGGAAGCTCTTGTACTCAAGGTAGGAAATATGGATGGCAAGTTCCTCGGGTTCCAGGTGTGTAAAGACTAGTGAAACCTTCCTCCTTTTGCGATTAACCTGATTGGGTCGAATTGAAAGGTGCGCGTCCGACATCCACTTGTACGAACCTCTGTAAACAAAAACGAAAATTTGATTTAAACCCAGATTACGTTCAGTTAAATGACCTAATCGAATTTAAAGCGATCGGTGCCTTTCCCAAAGCATTAAATTTAACTGGAATTTTCTGGTAATCTCTATACCTGAAACTTTTCTGAAAACGCTTCATAGTGTCCCGACTTCCTTTCTGCTTGTTCGGCTATTACCACAACAACTAACAGTTAACACTAAGCGACTGTGCCTGTCACTGATTACCGCTTGCTGTGCAAAACACGAGATGCGTACTTGCTACTGTCCACACGTGTTGTGGTGCAAGGCTGTGCGCAATCGTCATTACAGTTAGCGCCGCTCCTGTGAGGAAAAAAGCAATGGACGCATTATCGCGTTGGATGCCAGCCGCCATCACGCGCAACACACAGTCTGCCAACTAATACCGCAGCCCAAACCCGTTGTCCGGGTTCTCACATTCCTAATACGGTTGATGTGATTGAAACCATATTTATACCATGGAAAAGTAGTTTTTATTTTATTTTTCGAAACCATTTGGATTGTGTGATGTGCTTTTTCACTTTCTACTTGATATAAGCTTGTGACACGTAAAATCGACGTCCAATAGAAACGAGTTTACAGTAAGTTGTCATCTAGTCGTGATGCACACCGGGCAGCAAAGTATAACAATTTCCAGGCCGCTTTCACAACTTTATCGCATTCCAAAGGGCCATCACATTTCTTTGGGTTTAGCATTCTGAACTTGTCAAGTGTTCAATCCAGACATAGCACACTACACCAATCTGGTACCCAGCTTGTGATAAATATGGAACCCATACGTGACAGTAAAGCCACTTGCATGCATTTGTCTGCCGAATAACTCACCAACGTAGCCTGTGTAACACTTCGCGCTCAAATGCCACCACGACATATAATAATGCAGAAAGCACCGCAGATAATGTCAACAACTCAACGTGGCAGTGTGAAAATAAACATGCCGTAAGACGAAATTCTAATTGTTGAATGCTTCGTAACATGAATGAGCTGAGCAGGATATTTGCTATATTTCGGGTGCAGCTGAATTTTTTTCACCGGCGCCAGTGGAGGAACGAGAAAGATTTTGAAGCCACTGGAATTCTTTATTTATAGACTCGCGATAAGACCACAAATAACCGGTCAATGTAATTCTTATGCCCACATTGGTTGAAAGCTATCATTTTCTTCGATTTACTCGCACTTCAAACACCAAGAATTTATAGATATATTACTCATTTCGGTGAAAACGTAGCGAAGTTGACCTTGCACTCAAAACGAAACATTCCTTTGAAGAGCTTCAGGAAATCGCTTTTCTGTTTGTAATTGCGACTTCTGTTAATACTATTCTCGCATTTCTCGTACAGAGATTTAAATATTTCCGTAAACGAACTTAAAATTTTTTTCACTTTCAATTTCTGGTGCAGGTAAAACGTCTACGACTCACACTCACCTACATCTTATCAAACAACATTATATAACAATACACTGTGCACTCCATCGAGGGTATATCTTACAAGGACGAATTCAAGACAATTATAACCCGTCAGTAACTTACTTATTTCTGAGATCGATGGTGGACGTTTCTACATCCGGGTCATCGGCTGACATTTCCTGCAGCTCTTGGAGAGCTCTTACAAGGTTGTGGTCAAGGTCAAACATGTGGGGAAACTCGTGCAACCAGTATCTATATAAAGCGAAAGCTGCGGTTTAAAGGCTTAACCAGGTGAAATCTACTGACATTAGGTATTGGACTTTTGCCGCTTCAAGAGCGTCACGATTTTACGAAGGACTTTGTTAGAATTCGCTACAATGACAAAAGATGCGAAACCTTCACATCCAAACGGTGATAACAACAATCGATACACAAACAAGAAACACACTTTTATTTGTAAAGGTATTTGTCTGTGTTATATTAGGTGCTGTATATAAACAACCAAACAAATACACTTAATTTTAGAACAAAAAGTGATTGATATATTTATTCACACAGTCTATCATTAGCCACGTTATGTACACACCAAGGTGAAACACATAGTTTTAAATAACGCGTCAGGGCTAGTCCCAAAAATAGCTAGACATCGTTGGCCTTGTTGTACGCGAAACCGTTACTTTTTTTAGATTGACTGCGGTCTATTTATGTGTTGTTCGTCTGGCTGAAAACACTCTTTCTTGTGTTGAGTTTTAATTACCTGATAGCAAAGAAGACGCTCTTTTTGGTTTCGTATGACGTGCTTTCCTCTTCATACGTAGAACAAAATCGAAAAAGTTAAGGAAAAATACAAACAGTAATATTGGAAAAGTATCAATAAAGGCATGTTTTTAATATCTACATTAAACTTGGTGGTATCATTGGCTCTAGTGATAAAACACCTATAAAACCTTATCGTTGAATACAAAACTTTACTCAGTAACTGGTACGCGAGTTTGAGAGTGTGCGGGCTTACAATCATAATACAGCCTTGAAAATATATCTAAAAATTGACAGACATGCGTTGTAAACTTGCGAACGGAAAGAAAGACCAGTGTTTCAATAGGCATCCACCGAAAAAGCCCTCCGGAAAACGAAAAGGACGTCGAAACGCTTTGACAATTACCGACTCAGAAACCCCTGGGCACCGCGCGCTAATGAAGGGAAACGGGAAAATCTAATCGTGGTTCCAATTTTCGCACACGAGCAGAATTCCCGACGATTAGAGAAACAAAAATTCCAGCCGTGTGTATTAGTCGCTATTGTCTGCGGGCGATTGCGTTGAGGTGAATGGAGCGCAACTAATGAACGCAATAATGGTCCTTTCACACCGCAAAATCGCCAGGAAATGAAAGGGATTTTATATACAGTATAAATCTCAATGTGCGCGACCAACAACGGACAGCCCATTATAGAAACAAGAAAAAATATGTTTGCCGGGTTGGTATTGAGTAACATGTTATACTGCATTTGTAAAGAACGAACAAAATCCCTCACCAACTTTTTAAACGGGGTGGACATCGCTACTGAATAATGTCAACATAAAAGACACCATGCCATTGAACTAATTCCATCCCATTCATTGTTGTTCTATTTAAGTTCGAATGCGGTAAACAACGGGGCAAAATGGTAAAGCCCTGAATAAAGCTATTAGGTGTAATTATGGACATTTCAGTTACGTCACTTCAAAGTTTACGCCACCACCCAGCAATTTTGCACATGCTGCGCGCGGGAAAATGTCGACAACAAGTCACCACAATGACCTGGTTGACACGTGAGATTCAACAACAACAACATGCAGCGGTAAGTGGCCAAACAAATACTGGTGCCGTTACCACCAATACGATGCATTGAAACTTAATCTGTAAACGCTGCTGGGTATTCCCTTGGTTTGTCATTGTTTTTAGATTGCCACAGACGTGCGCCTTTGACAGGTCTTGAAAGTCCCGTATTTCGATCGCTTTGTGGCGATGAGGGTTGCAAGCTTCTTGCAACAGCAGCTCGACTTTCAGTTCAGTTTCAGTTTCCTTCTCAACAAAGCAAACGCACTCGCACGACAAAATGCCACACAAGTTAAAAATGTGAAATATGCCCTGCAAGTTGCACGGGTTGCCTTCAACTTTAGAACGTTTGCAAACCTGTTCTCGTGCAATTCACAGGAATTCACAAGAAAGTCTCAAACCTCGGCGAAATCCGTGACTTGAATTTAGTTTTTTGGGTGATACCACACCAGTGATCGTCATCATCGCCAGATAAAACCGTCAATCGAAAGATGGTCGCATTACAAAACAGGTTTCTGAACGTGCCATACGTAAAAGCTTAATTTAGACTCAAACATATGCCATTTTGTCCAAGCAAACAAATGCGAACAACGAAACTGTCCTCAATTGTCATAGCCCGTCGATCCGGGTCGTCTATTAGTTATATGTAACCATTATATTGGGCAACTTTAATTTACCTAATACACACCGGGGTAAAATGTCTGTTTGGCCGCATGGATCAGGCAATTACTTGCAGGCAGCACTGCCTTGGTAAACGCAACGCTGCACCGAATGACAGTTAAAGAAAACACCGCGCCAAATTTGCGCCATTTCCTGTTATCAAACGTAATAACAAAAACACTAAGGCTGCATTTTAAAAAGGATATAATTGCGTGAATAGGACGATGAGCTGTTCTGACGTCATAAACCAGAGATGAGTGAGCAGAAGAACTCTGGGGAAATCCTCATTGCGGCAATTTCCTTCGGTGTCTGTGGGTTAAAACGTTTATTTTTGGAACTCTAAAGAAAACATCGTATATAGTACGAAGGAATGGCAGTCGAATTAAGTAAGGTTGAAAAATGTACGTCACATTATGACGTCGTATGTGCTGGGTTGATAGCTTCACAAAACTGGAAACTGTTCAACACGCAAGGCTTACTATCATCCAAAACACATACACACAGCAGTGCAAACCAACGAGTCCCGGTATCTTCACAGACGCTCTTTTCGAACGAGTGGCACAAGACACTCACCGAAACACTCTGCGCATCGTCGCACAAGAGACTCGACGCTGGCTGGATGGTTATCCTCGTTGTGTGTGTTGCCATTCTCCGTTGGCACTTCCCCATTGGTCAAGCGGTGTGCACTTCCGTTCAATGAATGCCTGCTGGAAACCGGGGTCGGCTGGGACTCCCGCAAACGTCGGTAGTTTGCGACTTGCTGATGGGACATACCTGTGGTAGAGCGGCGCTGGGGAATGTAGTTCTGCTTTCCGATCGTGCTGCGCCGCCTCAAGATGCTCAAAACCGTGTCTTTAAATCGCTGTTTTCCACCCTTCCCGTTTCCAGACGAAACCGAAAAGGAATGACTGTGACTAGATCGCGCGGATGACTCGGATTCACTGCGTATGCGGGTTTGACGTATAGTGGGAAGCTGTTCCAATGATCCGTCCAGCGAAGTGCGAGGGTATGAACGGCGGTGGGCTCGTTTTACCGCCTCTGTGTGGTCCGAGTTCCTTCGCGCTGTTATTATCGATGCGCGTTGAATGGGTGGAGATCCAGGGTAATTCTACGTTGGAGTATAAAAAACATGGTTACCAATTGTTTACAAAGTTACATTTGGAGCAAACGAACGTCGAGAAAAAAAAATTACAACTGTTGTATGTAGAATCTGTCTACGCATATGTTTAACCAATGCCTCTGTCACATTTGAATAGTGAGGCTATAAAATATAATAGATGCCTTGTCAGCATTTAATAGTTTGGCGCAAGATAGGACGATGGAACGAAGAAATTACTTCCGTCTTTTTGTAACAGAAAAGACCCTGAGACAAAACTCATAAAACATATACCATGTAACAACGCGTTAATACGTGACGATGGTTGCAGCAAGTGGCCAATAGCTGCGCTCATTCTAGGCACGTGACGCCCGACTAGGAATCGATGGCTGTATATCGCGCTAATATTTAACAGGACCCTCTTAACCCAAGGGCTGTAAACACTAATCGTTTCTATTGTATACGAACACGACACTTGAGACCATGTATTCTAAGGTTAATATGTACTGACACAGGTTCGTCCAATATGTCTAAATCGACATTGTTTTTTACCTTGCACGTCGTTAATACATGCTCCAAAACGTTATTTGCGCAATATTCTTACAGTCGTCAGGGGATAAAACCCTGTTTGCTTCAGGGTTTCTGCAACAAACCCGCTAATAAGGTAACGCAAAGACTGCATGCTATAGCAGGTCGTTTCCTCTTCGGCGGAAAATACCATAGTTGGAGCCAATTAACCTGATTACTGCATCGCAATTCTCCTGTTTCTGCTCAGCGGTACGTTATGCGCAAATGTATGTAGTATAGTAGGTGTTAGGATTGGTAGGAAATCAATTTCCCTTTTGTTTCACCAACTAAAACCTAATATGTAAGTAATTGTAAGCAGAAGTGTGGTTTAAGTTTAATGACAACAATGTGTTACATTTATAATTTCTGTTCAACATTGCGACATAACAATTATATATCCGCTATTACAACATCAACCAGAATAAATAAACAAAGAAAATCATCCCTTCATACAGAGGAATATCCATATTATAGACTGTTTCGCATCGCACAATCTTACCACCAATCAATTTATGCAGTTTTTTCAGAGGAAAAGTCCAGAGGCCCATTCTGTTCTACCCAGGGTTCCACATACGAGTTCAGAGGACCCATGAATGCGAGAAGGGGATCCATAAATATTTAAAGGGAGCTTACGATTACCATTGTTTGCCTTGAAATTGTAGGATTTCAGGATTTCAAATTCAAATCGTTATCAACCCCAATTAAGAGCACTTGACCTGAATTTAGTAAAACTCACCGCACAACACAAAAAAATCAATATCAATCGGGAAGCTGTTACACAATTTCTTTTAGAAAGACCGAAAGAGGATAAACAGAAACTTACTTTCGCCGAATGGTTTTTGATGATAGAGGAACTGCACACCCTTGAAGTGCTGCGACGATATATCGGCTCATTTTCGCTAGTGTCCACGCGGGTTTGCGCGAGGTATTGCGTTAGGTTGTACGGCATTTCAACACTTTCACGCACAGTCTTATCCTTTCATACAGTATGGTTACATGGGCAATACAAAATCTACACCTATCATCTGCATTTAAACAAGGAAGTAATGGCCATCAGAAACACGTTTGCAAACTGAACGCTGATGCGGCACAAAAACAGCGGCGTTTATGTCGTGCAACAGGCCTGGTAAGGATTAATAGCGCACAAGCAGTAACCAGGCCCATCCGGCAGGACGAGTCTTTTTCTCGATACTGCATTCCAAGAATCCACTGAACTCAAAATCCTGGCCAGGTAGCGGAAAACGGCTGTGCCTGTTTAGAAGTGCTTCGTGTCGAAATGCGGCTGACGCAAATATCATAACACAGAGCAACAAACATTGCACTGCAATGCACTGCACTGGCACAGGCGCTGGCGTTCTTTCGCCTACACATACTCTAATCGAAAATACATTGCGCAAAACAGGTTGCAAGCTTTCAAGACAGTATCGCAATGAGCAAAAAAGAACAGGTAGCGCGTGTGCACGCTAGTTGTATTGATAACACCGTGACCTGCTCACGAATGGGGACGCGCGCCTAACATCTGTCGTTGGTCGGTCCTTCTTTCATTCACCTCGGTCTGACATCTCTGTATCGGCTGTACTTCCTGCCACTGGCGGCATTTGGTTCGGCGTTCAGGTCAGTTTTTCAGTTTAAAACTGGCTTACTCGCCGAGATCTGATACGCGGATTCGTGGCTCGAAATGCTGGTGACCTGAACTCTACACCACATTCTAAACATAAATTTCACGTTAAAATTCTCACATTGCACGATACGAAATCCTGAACTATTGGCATTGCTGGAATGGGGGAGTTATTAAAATATCCTTTACTGCAGCGATGACCTCTTAGTCGCATAAGGTGTCACCAAACTTTACTTTACGACGTTTCCTGGTCCTGTCAAGTGTGTTTAGCTGTTGCTTTGACTGCGAGTTTGAAGAACTCCTGTTACGACTGCTGAGAAACCAGCTGAAAGAGGGGGAACTGCAACAACCTGCCATTGTCTGTCGTGGTTCTTGCGACTGTGTTTCTAGCTATCCGTGAGGCCCGTGACTGGCAGTGCAACACCGTGGCGCAGAAGTCAGAAAACAACACGCAAAAAGCACCTACGCCCACACCACAGCGCCTCAGGAAGCGAATGGTATATGGCCACACCACCATCACAGCGCAGCTCTTTGCCCTACGACCTGTTGCAAGTATTAGGTCTTATTGCACTTAAAAAGTCTGTGGCCTGATTAAACGGCTTATTATATCGTTTCGATTCAAACCGTAAACCCTGCAGCACGGCCTAACTTCATAGCAAATTGCTTCGGGCGCAAACGACCAAGTCAATAGCTGCGTGACAGAAAGATGCGCATGCGAAACTGCCAATCAACACATTAGTGAGCCTGTTGTTGGGCTTTTCGCAGCGACAGCGCTCGTCGCGTGCCGATGAGTAACTGTTTTGCGACCATGTCATACAAGCACTGAGCTACCAAACAGTGACCAACTGCTCTACAGCACTCGGACTGACAATTGCGCGTTATGCCCCGTGCCGTAGAGCAGTTTCACAAGCGTTGCTACGTTGGTAAACAAGCGAACGCGACGACAGGCGGCAGAATTCGGTTACTAATAATAGCAGCTCGCGTCCGCACATTGTAGCGTATGATACTGAAACTATAAGATGAAAAACTAAGCGGTTCATTGCCCGGCACAGTAAGTGTTTAAAGTGGGGGAGAGATTTCTATGTTACATAGGCTTATATGTGGATCAAGTTTGGAAAAAAACTTTGTGACCCGGTGTAAAGGTATCTTCCGTTTACCTGGCCTCTATACGGTCAATGTAACTTTATAGTAATTTTTACATTTGCTGTTGCGGCATAAATTGAATTGATAACTTACATTAGGTGATAAAATGCTCCCACGTTATCACTACAACCGACAAATACAAAATATTTCAGTTGAAGTGAATTTCCTTCTCCCGTTCCAGCAAATAACTACACACCAAAACGGCGATTGTTCCTAACTTGCATTTCAAATACGAACAAATCACAGTTTTCTGGTTGCTTAGATACGTGGAACACTTATGTCGTGGTTTTCCTGCACCAAACTCCGTGCCCCCCTAACTTGACATAGCACCCAGCGTATCTGCAACTAAACTCGAATGCAAAGTCGATCACACCGTACCTGGTAAATCGCAACATGTTTCATCTCATATGATTATACAGCCCTTGTTATAAACGCACGGTACACATGGAGAAAACCGTGCCAACATCGCGTCAGCGACGTCTGTCGGTGAAGGGTTCAAAAACAAACGAAAACATGCCTGTGCGTTGAACGCCACCGCGGATCAATTTGTTATCAGTTACGACATCGTCAACGTCAAACAACGTATTCTGGTGACGAAGGGTCTTGTTGAGAATAAGCTAACAGGAACATACGTAGCTACCCCTTCAGATTTCAATAATTCATACAGCGCGGCTGCCAGTTGAGTTCGTTTGCGTGGTGTTACCACAAAAGGGACGCACGTTCCCTTCGTTACAACGTTTAGATGCCTTGAGGTCAAATGGGTTTGCTCGTGCGGGCACCTCCATTTCCTTTTGTACAACATTCGTGATGTACGCCTTCAACTGAAATCTCTTATTGCTGATACAGTATTTTTTATTTTGCAAGCCATTACGCCCCGCACACTGACGTCAGTGGCTATCAACGGCATTATAAATCAAAACCCTTGACTTTATTTAAATGCGATCCGCAGTAGACGTACCAGACCCATTATACGGCCATACTATAAAGTGAGGGTTCGTGCGCAAAGACATTTACCGGGATAGGGACGTGTGTGCGTGTGTACGCAATAGTTGTTAGTCATCGCACTTCCACTGGTCAGACCGTCCATCGAGTGTGATGTGTGTCGAAGGGTGCGTTTAACGGGCTTCCGGTTCACGAATTCCCGTATGTTCAATTAGATAGCAGAGAAATGGGAATTTCCGCTACGCTCGCGTACTGGGACCTGCTAGTATTTTACCACGTGACGGCAAAGGTCAGAACAAAGGTAAGGGACGGAATACAGTCCACAAGAACTGGCACAGGAAATATTATTATTACGTCATATTGACGTAACACATTGCTTTGCCCTGTCATTGTGACGTTGGTGACGTCGAGTTCAGGCAAGTTTTCATGGCGGAAGGTGGTAAGGGAAGTGTTAGGAACAAGGGTTCATAGTATGCGGTGACACGCCTGCCTATATCAAGGGCCATTTTTCATGTTTAGTCGGGCGATTTGATTTACATCGGAAGAACCTGGCGGAAAAACGAACACAGTAGGCACCACATTACACTGCAATCGTGCCGTCATTTAAACTTTGCGTAACTTTCAACGATTTCAATTTGAAACGTTTCTTTATACGCTCGGTCAAGCTGTTTCTGCTAGTTGGCCTTTCACATGCCCTTATACAGACCGAAATAGTCCGCTCTCATTTTTCTAGGAGTTGGGTGGCATTAACATCTCCTGCATTCACATTTCGCTGGAACGCCGCTTAGCATATTCTCGGAAAAACCCGCAAAATAGAAGAAATCCACAGACCTTTGGCGTAGGTCTTGGCATTAGCAGCGCACCGACCATTGCAGTTATTTGCGTCCCAATTTGCATATTTGTGGTGACGTAATTTTTACTACGACGGAATTAGTATCCGAACCTTCTTGGTCAAAGGTTTTTTAGCATAGAGAGGTAAACAGTAATGTTGCTTTTATTTCTACGTCAGAAACTTTGCAAGAGTAATTTTTTGGTTTGGTCGATTGTTTTCGCCGCACTGGGATTCACACCCAGCTAATGCTTAACGAGAAAGAATCACGATCAAGTATTCTCCTTGATATATAGGTCGAGTGTCTTGAACGACGTTGCAAATCACCTGACCTTTGTGACCGAACTGAAGAGTTCGATACAGAATTCACAAAGACAACAGCGACACCGCGCGTGCTCGCAAGATTGCGCAAGGCAATCACTTGACGTCTCCAGAGACACAACGGCACGAGGGCAAATCCTGAGTAGTTATTGCAAAGAATGGAGTTACTTGAAAATGTGTAACCAACTGAAAATTATACAAACGTTAGTCGAGGTTACTGAACGTAAGACAACTTAACATTTGTCCAGGTTTGGAAAGGCATTACTGGAAAGTGGTGAGTCAAAAAGAAAGTTTGTGTTGTGGGATCTAGACAGTCGATCACATGAATCAGTCCCTTAGGTTTATTGTATTTTTTATTAGGAAAAAGTGGTATTAGCTGCCAGATGCACCATACCAACAGAAAACAAATGAATGATTGTGAAATATATAGAACATATCAAACCTATATATGTGCGCCCGTCGGACGTATTTTTAATACCAACGGTTGATATAGAGGAACGCACAGATTATGCGCCACAGTAATTGTACCAATAGAAATTGCTCTTAAGGCATAACAATGTACTACCGTCTTGCCTGATTTTGAAGTATTACCGATAGTTACAGGGGCATTTAATGGCAAACGAACGGTAAACAATTGAGAACACTTCACAGCGAAAGTCGTAAACTGACTTACTTGAAAACTTGTTTCGTGGAAAGGTTTTGAGGAGTTGCCAAGTGCTCGTAAATCCTTTGAAATCCGTTCTTGCCAGACGTCTTGATGACTGAACCAAATTTACAACATTGTGCGGTCAGTTACGTAAAGTGCGCTACTCCATTTACCAAAACGGTTTCCTGCAAAGTAAGATAAATATTTGTGTCTCTCGGTCGGACAAGAAGTGATCAGATCAGGCCGTGCAATAAACATGTTTTGATTGACAGGTAAAATTTTTGATTGACAGGTAAAAAACGACAAAAGAGTCGCTTTAGCGTCACAGTAATTAGGTACAACCTTGACGATATAAAACCTTGCTAGACGACAAACTCTTTCCAAACTGCGATTATTACGTTTTACAATTCGGCGTGTTGCATTCCAAATTTACCACGTCTAAATCAAATAGCCAACTTTGAAATGTGCCCTTTTCTCAGAAAAAAATACGGAATTAGGGCAATTACATCACATACATCTAACAAAAAAGCTGTTAAAATTTCTTCATTGCGAAGTCAACGCAAAGGTTTCAATAACACCAAATTAACATACTTCTGTGACATATGATATAGTATTGCCATCTACGACGCAACTGTTTCGTGGAACAACAGTATATTTATACACCACACAAACGTTGCTTATTTTCCCAAAGGCGTTTTCAGTATATATTCACTCCTGCTTCATTTAGCCTTGTGGCCTATTTTAACGCACGTATAAAGTTCATTGACACGACGTCGTTACAAGACACCCGCGTTGCCCTGATAATTATCCTACGCTTGCTATATTTGACTTGACTTTTACCACATATAGCAACATGAACATGTACAGCGATAAGCGGATATACTTTTACCAGTGACAGTTACGCACATGTCACAAAGGCAATTGTCAAACAGCTTCCGTTGCGTCTGTGTTGTGCTCAACGTAATTCTGTAATCTTTGTAAAACATCGATGGAAACTGTGAACAAGGTGCGTAACACTGTCTCGACCTATTTTCCTTGCGTTTTGTGTACATTGCTGTGTAAACATCGTTTATTGTTTCCGGATATCTTGGTTAACTCGCCTTCGGTGCAGATTTGAAGTCGATGTGGTTGCCATTACTGAGAAAAAACAATCCCAAATCTAAAATCTCTTCTCAAATAGTAAGTGACTGCATTTACTTTCACTTTTTTAACAGCCTTAAATCGTGCGACGTCGTTCGTCGACTGCATCTGTTTTCCTTCAGGCGATCGCCGCAGTACATCATAATCGGAATGGCTTTGTGGTAGGCACGTCAAGCGCTTCCGCAAGGCATAAAATACCCAGTAGTGTACGTCAATAAGCGAAATCAAATTCCTGTGCTGTCCTATACATTTTCGACGATAAAATATGTTGGTGAAGCAAGCAGACCTGTATATAAACCATGTCAATGATTTCTGGGTAACATTTTTCCTTTCGGAAATGCGTGAATTCTGTTCCTTAACCCTATCTATTTGTACCGCTAAGTCAACAGCTGTTTCACAAATAACTAACATAACGACTGAAACTTTCGAAGTACAAAAATAACCGAACTATAACCACCGAAAAGAGGCGAATTCTTTGCCGGGAGAGCGTCATAAACCACCCTTACGCAATAAAGGTTGCATGCACGACTTGGCTTGAGCGTTTGTGTTTCTGAAATCGAGCGCGAATTACGAAGGATAAGCTACTTATCTGTAACGAGACCCTCGTTAGAATGGCTGCTCAATTGCCTGGATCTGTACACGAGTATGTGTTAAGTACTGTCGGTTCATTGGCACTACACCTCTTTTCAATCTACTACACGCCATAACCACTGTGTTAACAGCAGGGCATTGTACACTTTCTGTTATCTTCAGAATATATTTTGGTTATTTTCAGCCAAAGCAACAACCTTAGCTATTACTTAGTGCTACGGTATATCTATAGTTGCTTCCAACTTTCCATCGCGTGTTCTTTCTAATCTGTGGAAATTCCTAGTCTTCCCGTGTCTAAATTTACCGCCGACGTACTTACCCACACACATGGGTTTTCACTGCTCCCTACACCACCGCAGCCGCGACTAAAGAACCCCCGAACCAATATGCGAATCTTGCTTTAAACTCTGCTGCTTAGTAAACAGCGAACACCTCAACAAGGAAACTGTCTACTTGCATGATGTACGACACATATTTACGTAGTTAGGCCGCTACGTCGGTGATCGCAATGCAAGACAGGGTTAAACGAACTCTACACCGCATCCCTAACCGTAGACATCAACACAGTAGGCTATGCAAACTGGATTTCAACCTCAGCTTCGGCTTTTCTGTTGTAAATAAGATATTTTGAGCAACGCTTGATCGCACGCGCACTGATCCGTAACGATGTTAGCAAACAATCCTGCGACACAGCTGAAAATCGTGCGGTTGTGAAACAAGAAGCCGTGCTACACCTTGCATTTGACCCCACATACCTGGCGCAACTACCAGTGCAAGTCCCATAGTCACGATTTAAATAATGCCACACCAAACAATCTCGAAGCAAATCCTCTTATAGGTGGACGGAAAAATGCTAAACATGACCCGAAGCCATTTGAGTCGCGTTGCTGTATGATCAACGAACATGTGCACTCTGAACTTCAACGAGCGCTGAGTAACATAAGGGTGTTCTGCAGCCGCGGGCCGAGCTCAATTGGAAGTGCAAGTGCGCACTTGGCAGAGGCCTGCGGGACGTCGGAAACAATACTGACGCGCCACTGCCTGTAATAAACTGTGACGTATCATTCCTCGCGAGTCGTGTAGTGGAAAAACGACCAACCGTAACTTTGTATCGTCCTGAGACAAGAGTTGTAGTCGCTTAACCGGCGGTTACGGTCCCACAGTTTGCTTGTGAAGAGATTACTCGTCTTCCCCTGGGCGCACAAAGATTAATTTTCATAATTTGAGGGCGCCGCTTGAGTTTGCGTCTACATCACGTTCCCAAAGTGACTGAATATTGCGTTGGCAGTCCCTCGGGTTGTGGCGTAATTACATATATCGTTGGCCTTGCGGAGGTCGATTAAAATAGCACCGTTTTCTGAAATTTTACTGTAAAAATAGTTGCAAAGCGAAGTGTACGTATAAGTACATGGGCAGAATTCAAAGCCAATTTATTTTTAATTAATTTAATTTAATCCACAAACAACAGAAAAGACCGTTATTAGTGAGCAAACACTAATTTTAAAATGTACACATCACAACAGCTGTTGTCGGCTGTAATAGATATACTGGTTATAGCCTTGCTCACAAAATTTCGACACATGAACAAAAACAAACGTTCATTCATTCCAGTTCTTTCATTTTGAAGTGCCCTAAATATACATTACGATATAACAGCAACGACACAGTCGCTTTACCCATCACGTAAGGACTCGTGTTCACCACACGAACATGATATAGACCAATACAAAATGTCCAACTAGAATTTGTTTGGCTCCAAAGTCATGGTGACGGATATTAACGCTGCACTCATGTGTTATATAAAGACAGCGGACAAGTAGGAAACGGAAGAACATTGTTTTTAACATCCTCCAATGACGTAAGCTCAAAACCGACGTGTATTGCGATTAGAGCGTGATTTATTCCACAAGCAGTCCTTGCCGTTAATGCGTTTAGAACAACGCGATGGTCATTTCTGCTTCTTCTACACAACACTGCCGCGATAAACAACCTCATGTCACAAACATGCCACAAACAAGATCCTTCAATGTTATTGGTTCGTGTGACCTTTTGTTCTGGTTACGGGTGGCATACAAAACAGCCTGCGCAACGTTGCAAAATATGTGCCGATAAAAAAATTGCTGCCCATGAGACGGAGTATTTAATACACAACCTAACTATTATATTGCAGTTTTTATTGCTATGCAAAGACATGCGCCTGGAAAGGTGAATTTGATTAAACAAAACACTGTACTTATTGTGTACTCAGCCCAATTCCAAGCGTTCTCCCCACAACAATGATACAATGCTTTACATGTACGTTCATCAGTAAGATTAAATCTTCCGCATCGCCCACTAAAACAATTGCTTCATAAGGAGTGTTGTGTTACCAAAGGGAAGCAGAGACGAGGGTCGGCATGTCGCCAAGACAAGAACAGGAAACAGTAGCGAGCAAGTGAACTGAACGTCGCATTATGCGTCCTGCGGGTTTTCGGCCTGATTCAAAGTAACCTACGACATGCAAGCTGATTGTGATGTGCCATTTACGTCAATCCAATAGTAACACTTCCCTTGCGTAGAACAATCCCTACGTCTGTTCGGGGATCGCTTGCTTGCATTTTCCCAAAGACGCATTGGGAATTCAGGTTTTGAGGTGACAGTACTACCTGCTATTGGCGTTGTGATCGCAGCCGTTTCAAATTAATCAACAGACAAGGGAAGTGGAACGCCCCGTGTGCTGCTTCCAAGTAATATAACGACGAAAACCCGTCGCTACTGAATTTCTGCGGATAAACGCAGCCCGCACAACGATTTTAGTTGTATTGCTAGAACTGCGGATGAGTTGTAGGTAACTTCGGAAATTATAGAAATAGCATGAGCAACCGACTACCAAGAGTATCCACATAAATAACCCACTATGGTTCCGGTCGGTACGTGATGTCACAAGCGAGATTCCTAATAGTTTCCTGTGCTTTTCTGATCATTTTCATTTGCCTGTAGGGTGGCCACGTTAAAGATGCCCTGCAAGATTATTCTATAATCTTTATATATCGATACCCAAAACCTGGCTGCGGCTACAAGGCTTTCAGCAATAACTGTGACGAATTTTGCAAAGGTCAGACATGGACAACAGACTTACGCTGGTTTTCCATCCTAAGCCGTTAAAAGCAAACGAAGGTCCCATTAACGACACAGCTGCAACCTGCAAATTTCTTTAAAACAAAACTGACGACAGAAATCAATATGTTTCCACGTCCGTTATCTATTTTTTTCCCCTTGTCCAAAAATAGACCACACAAAAGGGGTGGTTGTAGCAAAGAGGAAAGATATTGGGACTATACTATAAACTTTCAGTTCCTGTTTAATTTACCACATTCCACGAACAACAAGTTTAAGATATTTTTACGATTCCGCAATCCAGATGCAGATTTCCTTACATTAAGGTCGTGGCGATAATTTTGAGTACACGTGGTCACGTTTATTAATATCAATCGTTTTTAGATATATAAAATTTGCCTGAAAGTTTGGCAAAACAAAAACAAATTAAATGATGTCTTGTAGTATGGCAAGGTAAACGATAGCCACACAAGGCGTTATAACACCAGCATCCGTAGCAAATTAAATTTGGAGATCGTTGCACAGGTTACAAAAGCAAAACACGACTAGTACCTACTAATGTTTAATTCAACAAAATGTTGATATCGATTTTCCTGCTATAAATCATATTATCTATTTCTCAAGGGAATAGACATAACACCGCTGACAAAAATTAAAAATTCGTCATTTATGAATAAGGAACGGAGAGTATGATTAATGTCAGACCAAATCCCTAACACATATTCAGGGGAAATTACTTTTAAACCGCAGTACCACAGTCTAATTTAAAGTGACAGGCAGTACTAAAGGGTGTGAAGCAATATAACGTGACGATACAAGGTAATGTGTCGATCTTTAATGGATTTCCTACTTTCTGACAAAGAATCTGTGCTTAACAGCTTACTTTGAAAGCAAAAACAGAAATGTGTCATGACATGGCATTCTGACGTAGGTTTCTTTAACATATGCCTTGAAGTTGACAAACAGTTGAAGGCCAAAATGTTTCTAACTTCCAAATAAAAGCATATTGCAACTTCGGGTTTTCACAGACCAGCTGTACGTGAGTCAGCGATGATACGTCGTATCAATTCGACCCACTTTGTTTGTTAACGCCTACACCTTACACTGTTTACAGCTAATGTTTGCATATATTTTGATAACTCATCTTTCCCAGTTTTTCGCAGCACTAGTCCGAATTATTCTATTACCGATGGTATTTGCCATAGCCTGTCAAAGTGATGCACACAAGCAGATATGTATTTGCCACATAATAAGGACCTATATATATATGTATACATATCAACCTGCCTGTTGTGGTACAATAATACAACTGCTCATAAATATTCTTTGTAGCTGCTTTCCACTCACATGTAACAGGCAGCAGTGCAGTCTCACATCACGACAAAAACGCCGCCCCTTCCTCAGTAACTGAGAACGTCGCCCAGCAAGCAAGATGATGGTAGGCGAAGTGTGCTACAGTCGCGCCAATGTTGGCTATTGGGATACGTCATTGTGCGTACATTACTCATGACGCTAGACTGGTTGCTGAGAATAGTAACAGAATTCACAACCTGTATGACTCTACTGCGCTACTGACAACAAACTACAGCCTCGTACGTAAATCGTGCACGAAATTCTTCCGCTGCAAACTGCATTCATAATGTGACAACCTTTCGTTTTAGTGCTGCCCTGCAGAACAATGGGCGAAGTAGTTGGGCCAGCGGGAGCAATGCTGGCCCTACCATTGTAATGGCACGGGAATAGCCGTGACAAACCGATTGCTTCCTGTTGGTTGCCCTGCCCTAAAGTTGTCGACTATTGTTGGAGATAACTCGTAATACCAATGCAGTATTGACCTCACGTATACGCGACGAACACCAAATTAAAGAGTGTTTTAATCACTGTTTGCAACTTGTAAACAAAAACTATTGCCTGCAAAGTTACTAGACGACTCTCAAACGAAGACACTTTGCTGCAGTGCACCTCGTAAAGCCAGATACAGGCGTGACAAACGCGATGCTATCTAATTCTGTGCAACAGAGCGTGCAGTAGTGTTGGCGCAATGACCGTGTTGCTTTGTGCGTTTGTGGGCAGGTACGGATGTCGTGATATACCACATTTTGTGACGTCAGCGTTTAAACTATCTGACGGGGCAAAGAAAGGTGACATAATAGTAAATTGCATTAGGTTATTATACGTTGCAGCCATTTTCTCAAGAGTTACCTGACGTTTGCTGAAGGCTTGGGTATATTTCCTCCCTGGTTTTACCATTGTCAACACGGGTTATACGGCACTGTAATGTTACGCAAACACCAGTCAAATTACCCAACAATTATATTTTATTTGCAATATGCCATGGTACAAGGGGTTGCGCCATCACGAATCAAAGTTGCTAGAATATAAACTGTAATTAACCAAAGCTCGAAAGCCAAATAACGACAGAGATGTTAGGGGTTCTTTGGTTACCTGGCAACCTGGAAAATATCGTACGTTTATCAAGACATCTATATGCATTCGGAACTCTAAGTACTGCATTATCGCATCACAACAACACACAGATTAATAGCGCTGGTTTTCGTTCCAAATTTGTTCATTTTGCGAAAGTTCCTCAGCAGTTTGCTGGTCGATAACATTTGCATTTATAGCTTGGTCGAGTAAAAGGTGTCGTTTCGTCGTAGGATCGGCGATGACTACTTTGCGGTGTCTGTATGCGCCCTTGAGGGTCGCAGTTGTCATGGGCGTATGATCTTTTACAGGCAGAAGTAACGTGCTCCCTCGTTTTCGTTTGTTCTTCATGCAGCGTTGCATCAGCTCAGCATACGTTGTATTTTTGCCTGAAAACGAGAAATTAGCGTTGTTACGTAACCACAAACAAGTTTTACATTTACGCACGGCGTGATTTCTGCAGTATTTGAAGGGGTATTATGAGCATATTTTATAATTAATGTTGTGTTGAGAGTATTTTTAACGATAACCCTGTAGGTAATAATATGCATATGTTTTTTTAATAGATTGGTACACGAAACAGGCTCCTATCAAATTTATATTTTACCTGGGCCCAACATTTTCAAGGCATATCAATGCATACGATAAATTACCTGCGATGGGGTCAAAGTAACCTTTAAGATCGGTATTGGTTGTGGTCAAAATATCGGCCATGCGATAATCAAAGAGCCCCCTCTCGAGAGCCACCGCAGTAGGAATTCTATATCCAGCCTCTGGGTCGATCAGCCCACCAGTCGCAAGTTGGGCCTCAAGCATCCGGATGCCGTGAATTTCGATGACCATTCCCTTTCTCATCGCCTCGAAGAGAGAGATCAGGCGTTTGGTCCCAGGCTCTGCGAAACCGTGGACTGCTTGTTCTGCACTGTGCAACGCCTCTTGGTATTCTCTGTCAACCAGTCCAGCGTTCACTGCCCTTTCCACCGACATCTTTTTGCCGGTAAATGGGTCGATGATACTTCCCGTGGCTGCTTGGGCCTCGAGCAACTCGAGGGCGGTACCACGACGGAGGAGTCCGCTCTTCACTGCTTGGCATATAGTCATGACTTTGTGTGTGGTTTTGTTTAATATTCCGGCAATAGCGTCATCACCGACGAGGAAAGGTTGCAATACATCTCTAAGCTCTTCTTTGTTAAGTCTGCCGGCACGGAACGCATCTAAGATCGGATTTTCGACCAGGCCTGCGTCAATTAACTCTTGCAGGGTAACTTTCTTTCTAAACGCACTGCGGAATGTTAGGAGGTCGGGTTGGTAGCGTTGGTCTGTGATCCTCGGCCGCTCCTCTATGTATAAAAACCTTAAACCAGTGTCAAGGTCCCGTATGCATTTGCTCAGTAAATCGCCGTAGTTAAGCCTGGTTCGCGTCGAAGGGTCGTAAAAGTCCATTTGTTCATCGGGATTCTCCAGCACCCTTGCGAATTCAGCGTCGATCAGTCCTTTCCCTTTGGCGACACCTAGCGAGTACCTGGCTCCGGTCCACGGGTCGATGATGCCTCCGGTTGCGAATTGAGCCTCGAGCAAACGCATGCCCTGCGCTTTGGGAAAAATACCACGACTCATGGCGGCACTCAAGCAAACCGTCTCACTTGTACGCGGGTCCAGATAGCCGTAATAAGCACCCTCGGCCGAAACCAGAGTTTGTTTATAAACCTCGTCGACTATTCCAAGATCAACTGCGCCCTGTACTGATAACTTTACCCCGTTTCGTGGGTTCACCACATTTCCAGTGGCAGCTTGAGCTTCGAGAAGCAGAAGAGCGGTTTTCTTTGGAATTAGGCCTTTGTTCATCGCCTGGCATATGGTTAGCTTCTCACCGGAGGTGACGTTAATAATTCCGGCCACAGCTTCGTCTGACGTCACGAGTTCGTCCGACCCATCGTCAGAGGGAAGAGATGAGGGACGGAAGGAATTGCTTGAGTGATTCTCCGATTGCTGTGTTTCAAAGGATACATTTGTTTGCTAAATTTCACATAGATTGCTTGGAATTTTCATTGACATGTGAAGCTAGCTGTATTTGTTAAGCACCCGATAAGAACGATAAAATCATTTACATCTCACATTCAAGCACAACTTTAAACCAAAAAATACAATAAACCCAAGGAGCAACATTCCTAAAATTAACTAAAAAAACAAAAACTCTTCAAATTGGTGCGAGATTTTTTACCTTTCTGTTCGAGTCGAAGACGTCCTCCCTTTTCTCAGGGGCTGTTTCGTATTTACGTATCACCTCAATGCCATCGCTAGGTTGACTCGAAACACTGCGAAGCGGCAAGCCAAACTCTTCGGACGACGAGGATGATCGGCAACTGTTGACACGGCCCAGATCCCTGCCGTTTACTGTCACCTTTGGAGTGGAGTCAGAACTTCTTTCGATTCGTAGAGAGAGGGTGATTCCTCCACCAAGGTCCAGTGATGAGACTTTCGAAGATTTAGATGGATTTCGTTCTGGTAAATTAAGTTATTGAGTAACACGTGCATACACCCATTGAAGGATATTACAATCTCATTGCGTAGATAAATTTTGTGTAATGTTTATCACATAGGTATAATTTTATGTGTTAAATGCATTCAACCCAAAATTTAAACTACCAATGCTCATGGGAGGAGGAGGTGGCAAATCCTGGAGTTCTTTTTCCTCCACCACTGTTGGTTCGATAGGAGGTATTTCTTCTTCTTCCATCAGTTTATCCAAAGCTGGCTGTTCATCCAGCTCTTCAGTTTCATTTTCCTCCTCTTCAGACTCACTACATGAGGACGACGACTCGCTGGATGTACTGGAAAGGGCCGGAGGAGCTTCCATTTGCACTTCTTCCTCCACTTTTACCACCGGATCTTCAACGATCGCAACTTCTTCTTGGACTTCTTCTGCTTTTGGTTCCTCATCGCTATCGTCGGAGTGCGGAGCTTGTTCTTCTTCCTCCTGTTCTTCATTTTTCTCATCAGTAGATTCTTCTTCGGAGGACTCCTCGTCCGCAGAAGAAGACGAACTTGAGTCGGAGTCTGCTACTGATACCGGAGCAGAGGAGGTTCTTGGTGCTGGTGACTGAATAACATCTTGACGTTATTATAACGATATAGAGGTTTAACAGTTGTTGAAAGTTACTTACCGGGGCCGCTTCTCCTGTTGGTAGAACCTCTTCAGTTTGACTCTCTGCGTCGGTTTGAGTTTCATTCTCAATCACACAACTGTCTTTATCTGTTTTGAAACATGTATTTAGCGAAACTCGTGACGTTGTGGAATGTATATTTGATTAAAAACGTGTAAAAAACCTAAAAACTTTCCCACCTTTTTCATCTTTAGGCTCGTACGACCCACTTGGAATTTCGCTTTTGTTCTTTCGTCCTGTGAAAAAATGACACCAAAGATTAAATTAAACCGGAAAAATAATTAAATCAAATTTTGTCACAAACACTTTAAAACAACCAAATTTAATAATTTGAGGTTTTCATTTGCCAAATAGTTTATTGTGTTGTTTACATTAGTTTCTCAAATCCGTTGGTTTGTTTCCATTACGTTAAAAAGTAGAAGACGTCTTAGTTTGTATTTTCATTATTTTTAGTCCTTGATATCTAGCAAAGAGATATTGTAACTATCGCCCAAGGTGGATCAACCTTTTCTGAACTGTGTGTTTAGTCTTCTTTCCAGTGTTTCGACTTTCGCTAACATTTTCAAATGCTTGTTCTCCATCTGTTTCAATTTACGCTGCAATTTGGCTTTTTCACGCACATCGTTACGTTTTTGCTTTCTGAAGTTCTTGATGTTGTGTTCGATGGCAGCGTCAACAAGACTCACCAACCTTCGAGCCACAAGTTCCCGCAAGCTCAGGTTTAAGAATTTCGATATCGTTGGATCAAAGGCTAAACTGTCCATAATCGCTCGGTGCAGCTTGAGTTGCCAGATTTGCAACATACCGGAGCGGTTGGCAATTTCACTATTCATCCTTTTCTTTGTAATTCGTTATATCGAGTCTGTTTAGAGTTTTCAAAATTTGAGGCTTCAAAAATACTTTATCGGTGTGCTTGACCAATAATTTCAACTAAATATCGAGAAAGCATGCTTGAAAAACAACAAAAAAACATTTTGCAGGCTGCATTTTTTGATACAAATTTAAACTTTTCCATAACGAACTGCTCTCATAACATTTAGCATGTCTAAGTTTTGGCCGCCGCACATCAGGCGTCGCTACTGGAAACGTTAATGTGCCCACGGCGATAAGTTCGGTAACTTGATTCTAGAAAAACAATTCAGATGTTCCTTTTGACTCAGTTACGTCATAAACGTCATTAAATCGGTCGAGATATCAACTTGCAGCAAACCGTTAAAGCGTTTCATAATTTCTGTTAAATGTTTGCCGCCCAAATGTGGCTATTAATGCAAACCAAATGCTTCGATAGCCCGAAGCAAGTCAAATCTGACCAAGCATCAAATTCTTGGCAAGGCGGTCAATTTGCACGGTGATAACGTCTGGCCTAGCATTTCCTATGGCTATGCATGTATCCATACATATATGTACACACTTGGTTAAACAACGTTAAAGAAGAAACGCTTTTTTATATATTGTTCTCTACCTGGCCGTACCATTTTGTGAAGTTGGTATTTTTACAACCGTGTGTCTTTGATTAATTGCATCCTTGTATGGATATTCGAAATTCCTGACCAGCAGGTTATGTAAAGTGGGTAATTACCAGGTTAACGTTAGTACAGAGTTTGTAATTGCAATGCACCAGTGACGGTCGGTCGTTCAAAAATATTTGTAATGCAAATGGACAACTTTTACAAAGCGATAATACATTTCAGGCATTTTACCTTTGCCTTACTTTTGTTCTTTGTTTTTGAGCCGAACTCGTATTATACCAAAGTCCATTAAATTTAAATATATTTGATCTGAAAGTTGGGTTGTGCAAGTCAACTTTTTGCGAACAACTTGAGCAACTAACTTGCCGGCCAACATGACGGTCGATGAATTTACTCTTTACCGCCACCTATCGAAAACCAATAAATATAAATTGTATAAAATAACCCTCGGCCAGTTCTTGAAGTACAGCAGCGGCGTTTTCTTCTGTGTAAACAGGGTTGTAATTTTTTGTCCCGGAGTGTTTCGTTAAGTAAATAGAATGACTCGCTAAAGCTTCAAAAACTGCAATAATATGAAATACTTCAATTTAAGTCGTGCAATGCGCAAATGACGTCGTTCAGTGAAGGATATGTGGTGATGACGCAATCCTATGTGCGGTAATTGTCCCAATTACCACTCGGGCGCCACGTAAACCACTGACGTTTAACGTTACAGCCTTTGTAAACTGACCTTACCGCGTCGGTGGCTTGTTTAAATACGACACATGTTTACTAATATGACCACGTTACTTGATATGATGACTTAGTTCGTGACGTACTGACGTGTTGTTTGTATAGAGCAGCCATAAACATTTTAATACCATATTTCTCCTTTGCATTTGCTGTGGTTTTGTTGGTTTATACGCAGTCACTAAATCTATTTGTATGTATTTCAATCATGCACACATTTTTTACTTTCCAATTTCTTAATAATTGTAATCTATATAGGCATTGATTCTGTTTTTCCAATCATTTGTCAACAGCATGTATTTAGTTACTTTTCAATGTAGTAACATTACAGTATTTGCAATATATTCCACGCAGTTTGCTAGATTGGTGACCGTGTTTAACACAATTTTTAATATCGCAGAGATATATTTATATTATTTTATCAGATTGAACAATTTTTTTCTATCCTTATTGGTATTTACCAGTTTTGTTGACAGTCAGCAAGTTCGAACTTTGCTTAAGCCAAATTTGAAACAAGACACATTGGTCAGCAAAGGACACCAATTTCTTGTAAAAACCTCCCGCAATTGCCAGCTTTCGAGAAAACGCCCATAATTTGCCTCTTGTAATGGTCGTTATTTGCAGTTGCGTAAAGTCGCAGTTTGTTGTCGTTGCTTTAAGGCATTGGTTCTCAAAGTTTTCGTAATCGCGTGCCACCTTCGTTTTTTTAGTGTTGTTGCGCACCACCTATCTGAATCCTAGTTCATGCAAAACACCATTTAATGCGAAAACCAGGGATGGATTAATATGTACGTATTTAATTGTACAGACTTTAAAATATGGAATTTGTTTAATACTAACAAGTTTGTATGTAGCTTTACATACGGTCCGAAAAGAGCGTACCGCCTCAAAGTCTTTCGGGTACCACTAATGGCACACGTACCACAAGTTGGGAAACACTGCTTTAAGGGCTGCTTAGATCTTTGCTAACTTGAATAAAATAGGGATCCTGGCCTTCATGTTTATTTGTCACAGCCACTTCCAAGTGCCCCGCGGCAATGCGTTAGACATCCGAGACGCTGTCTGTAGTATGGATCTACGTTAATGGTTTTTGAGAAGAGATTATTGCTTGCATTTTCCTGCTTGTTATTGCAACACTTCGTGTTTTCCACTTTATTTATACTGTTATCTGCATAATGATAGATAACATGCGATCTATGTGGGCCAGAGATTGTAACGCCACCATTGTAACGTGTTGTGCAATAAAATACGTATGTGTTGTGCAAAAAAAAGCAAACGTTGCATTAAACAAAACCAGGCGCCAGTAAAAAGCACCAATGTCCCGGACTGGCGTTTTAGTTGAATTAAAACTACGTCAAAATGAACTCACCGCCATGTCGTCTCCATAACAGATATCCGATAACAAATATGATGACCAGTAACTCCACAGATAAGATACAGACGGCGGCTAAAATGCCTGGTGACATTGGCAAGGCCATTGTTGCTTTGTTGGTCTTGTTTCAACGAACTAGCTCCACAAGTATCTTCTTTCAGATTGGATTAATGGTGCATATTTCAGCAACCAGAGTTAATGTTTATAGCTAAACTTAACCTGCAGTCTGCCAACGACACAAAGTTGGTCTTGGTCAAACACAAACAACACAGATTTGAATAATTACTAACGATGATGCCTGCAAGCACAGGCGAAATGTATAATTCCAAGAAAAACGTCAAACAAACGACTTATCTACATCTGTTACTGAGTCTTTGTTGGCCATAAAGACAAGAGGAGATTCAATAATATAAACTTTCATTACACAAACACCTCAGGTTGGAGTAGGCCTGGTCACATAACCCAACACTAGCTTTCTCAACATTTACAAAATACATAACAAACCGATTCAGTGCATCCCGCACGTTCTTTTGCCTGGATTTTTTTATACACTGAGTGAACTTATCTTCCAATATGACGCACGCGTCTCACAAAAGGCTGTAAAACACCTTCTAGTAAGAAAGGCTGTAATCAACCGACGTTGCCGTCGGCAAATTGTTGTTCGTTTGCGGCAAGAGGGAGACTTCACCTTGGTAGAACAAGGTTCACTATTCTTGTCTTGTGTGACACAAGTTCTACGAAAATGCTAAATATCTTTTTCAATAGATTAATTAGTCCCGTGTAGAGTGATAAAAGCGTATAGATATACACGGAAGAACCTCTGTTGACAAATTCTTTGATTAAACTGTGTGACATTTTTACAACACCGACATAAACCAAAGCTAAAATTTGTTGACATGTTTTCACTTCTTACACCGTTCTTTAAACAGCCCACCTAGCCTTTGGGTGCAGCTGGATTTTTTAGAGAGCAGTTTGCTTAAAAAGGGTGCCAAAAGGTTGCCCCATTCACCTAAAATCTCTCCAAAGTTAGTATCTCACTACTTCTCCGTTCAATTTTGCATGTGCGATAAAAACAACCACAGACAGATTCGCCGGGCCTTAGGCCGATTAGAAGCTTTCCGAACCGGCTCGGTAACTTCGCAAGTCTTGATGAGTTGGCCGTGACCGCATAACGCTAACAAACCGCTGTAATTACTTGGGATTTCTTAACAGTTGTCTTTGGCGAAGTTGCCTTCAGCGTCTGAATTGTAATCTGCCTGTGTGCGCATGTGATGTTTTTGTCAAACCACTCAACGACGGGGTCATTAATTGTACTTTAAACTGGTCTTTGGTGTCAAACGCGCACGGGTGCCCCTAAAGTAAGAGATAATTATTGCAAAAAGTTGTGACGCTTTTATCTATTACATGTTGTTTAATTTTGTTGACATCCATATGGTGCGTGACCTCCAGATTGCCTACTTTCATCCAGTTTAATAACAATTTTACGTAATTCCGAGAATAAAGAGACTGACCCATACTGTTGAAAACATTGACATATTTTGTTTATTTAAAACGTTTCGGCAAGTACTTATGCCAGCATCAGTTGAAAATGTGAGTAAATTATGAGTAAATCCGTTAATAGAGTTCCTAATTTCACGTAAATTTTTTACAAAATCGTCATTTCTATGCCTACAGCAAGCATAAACATCAACAAAATGTTACGTGTAATTTTCGGTTCGGGTCGGGTGCGGTTCGTCACGGGAGTCGTAATACCGTTGGCGGAACCTGCGTTGGAAAGAACGAGATCCGAGTCGTTACTTTACAACGGGAAACCTTCTCTCCTGTGTGCGGTTGTCACTGTTGTCTTCCAGGGGGTGATGTTCCCTTGAGATATAGAGGTTCACACACTACGAGCTATTCAGTGCAAGATGGATCACTTTACGGCGACAACCTCAAACGTTTTAACGATCCACATCGTTTTTTATACTTGCTGTATATAACGTGACACCACCATTCTTTGTGAAAGTAACAAAATAAATAAAATGTTGTACTGTTGTCAACTTTATTTTTGCGTATATATAGTGATATTAATTGGAATACAATATAAATTGTTACAATAAGACTCACTAGGCAACACTTTCTCAAGCATATAGTTCACGATGTCTTAGCAACTCGAGGCCATTTGATGTTCAAGTTCAATGCAAAACCATTGTGTGTAGAGGAGTAATTGTTATTCGAAATATGGCATATATACGTTTTTGCTCTTTGCACTACTTCTTTATAATCATTAGCAATGACGCAGCATTATAAATCTGGTAGGTGTTAAAACATTTGATTAAAAACAAAATTCTCATTGCTAATTGCAACAGTCCAAGTGTTGCCACCAATAATGTTATAATTGTTCCAAGTTTGCACCCAAGCGGTTACACGTAAGTATTTTTACCCTCAGAGCTCCTTTGTATCGGGAGTTTTAATCCGATTACGAGCAACGAGCCGTCGTCGAACGCGCTAAGTTGAATTTTTCTTTGTTTTACTTCAATTAAGACGCCTGTTACCTCGGGTTTCACATTAATTGGTTGATGAAAGTCGGTACGCATATGTACTGTGGCATTCAACTATGAAAGCACCCGCCTTGCGCAGAAATTACCTTTCGTTGCAACGACCGACCCGACCTGCCGCACGCCAACTCTGTTTTTCCAACCAATTAGCATTGTTTGAAATTGCGACTAAAACTCAGCGCAAGGCCAGGCTTGTTCCATAGCGCGGTGAGACTATACGAGGCAATATGTCCTCTTCCAGCAACGAAAATGGGTCAGGCAAGCGAAAGCCAAGGCGTCGAAAGAGTTTGTGGGGAAGGAAGACCGAAACGGAGCCCAAAGTTCGCCAAGTGGCGCTGACCGAATACACGAAGTTCAATCTGGACGATCCGGTTTACCAGCAGTGCGACGAGTGAGTATATTGCGAATACTGTAACAGAAGTCACCAAATAACCGATAACTAAATAGGAAATATGACTATGTCGAAATCTCCTGCTGCCGGTATGGAATCAACCGCTTACATTAGTTTACGATTTAGCCCAAGTTAACCTGATAAACACGTCCATTGTTACTACATGTGTCAAAACGATTTACATCGACGTTTTGTGTTTCGTAAAGAAATGACAACAGTCAAGGGGTGAACAGACGCCAAACGAACGGACTAAACGTGTCTTTCTCCGTGTCGGATAAATACACCACGCATGGAGGTGTTGTAAACCAGAACTACGATGAGACGCAGTATGCTGTCCAAAACAAACGCAGACAAAGTCAATGGGACCAATACCTGGATACCTCCAACCTCCAAGAGTCCATCCAGTCGGGCGTATTTAAAGTCACCTTGCATCAGGTGCAGCAAAATTAACGGTTAACTCCAATATGAAGCAAATTTTGATGGTTCCCAAACAGCAACATGTACTGTCCTAATTACACATGTTATTGCATCTCCTTGTCACGTTTGAGGGGCCACCGTAACTGGAGGATTCACATCGGACTGTAAAGCTGTTTTACTTTACTTTTAATTGCTTATTTTCCCTTGTAGTCGATTCCAAAATATTACGAAACCTTGTGTCAAAACGTCCCGCTTTAATTTTCAGTTGTTATTCTAGTTTTATTTGTAATTTAACAAGAACTGAGGATGCTTATTGAAGCGGAACATTTTTTCACAGAACAAAGGCGTTTTGAAACAAGGTTTCATAATATTTTAAAATTGATCTTAAAGGTTCAAGTAGAAGAAGTGTTGTCGGAATAGCTTGATTTCCTGAACAAAATGCTTTCATCGAGCCTTCTCTTATACTCTTATCTTATTAATTATTGAAAATTATTAGCTGGCTCGCGACGGTGAAGCGGGTACACTGCAGTCAATGCTAGGGGCTGTCCCTCAACAGCAAATAAGGAGGGTTCTCAACACGTCGACAGACGAGGAAAAGACAACAGCTTTACATCTTGGCGCAAGGAATAACCACTACGATGTGTGCAAGCTTCTGATTAGTTATGGAACAGGTAGGTGACGCATAATATATTGTGTTTACAAAGCCCAAACAGTAAAACAATTATTGTAGTTACAATCACGGCGTCTGAAAAAATAATTTCTTATTAGTTGCATGGGTTTTACTGTTTTTTTTAAAGATTTATAAAATCGTAAGTTATGCTCATACTGTGTTTTAATACTGCACTGATATTACACGTGTATAAATTTGCCATAAGAGTTTACAAAAATTAACTAATATGAAAGCAACTTTTTACTTGTAAAAACTCAATCTGCTGCTGCATTCAGGGCAAGTTTATTTAGATTTGAACTTTTAAATACCAAAGTGAATACAATATTTCTGAACAAGGTGTGGTCGTGAAATGGAAAATTAATCTAATGTACGGTTTTGCAGATGTTGATGCTCAGACTGAAAGTTGGTCCACTCCACTCCACTTTGCGTCGAGATTCAGAAGCAAAAAGCGACAAGTTGGTGAAGATGGAGAAACGCAAATTTACGTCAACGAGTCACAGGTATGACGGTAGCTAACGATCAATATATTTAAAATTAGTTCTTTAAAAGGTATTTCGACCATGGAACGCTAATAACGAATTTACTCACAATTTTGAAAATACGGAGACCGACTATAGTGCTAAAAAACTTGACATGTTTTATTTATTAAAGATGTTTCAACAAAAACTTTTTCCATCATCAGTTTAAAATGTCGTGGTTGTTATTTCTGCATTTTGTCAGCACTTTGGGCCAGTCTCTTTATTCTCATAATCATTTTGATTACGCTTGTGAAATTAACAACTTGCATCACAGCCGGTGATCGCGTTGCTGGCGGACAGCGGGGCTCACGTGAACATGCAGGATATCGAGGGCCAGACTCCTTTGCACGCAGCCAGCATCAAAGGGAACGAGGACGCAGTCAAACAACTCCTGCTTTGTCGAGGGATTTCCGTTGACGTAACTTATATGATTAACACCATTATAACCAAAAGGACTGATTTACGAAATCTTATAGATATATTAATTTCGCCACAATGGCACCATGCGTTTCTGAGCTTATTCAAAGTGATTTCAAAATTAAAAACACTAACGCAGATCGCCAATCACTCTTTGTGACTAAATAAGACAGATCCGTCGCGATCACCTAGCAAGAACAGGCTGATTCCTGCCGTCTAAATGACATTTTTCTCTTAACACAAGTTTATTTCTTGCAACTACTCGATTAAACATAGGAAAAACTGGACACTTAGTGGCCTGCAGGCAACCAAACACATAATTAAACAACAAACAAAAAGTTGTGACTATCGAAGGGTTAATCATTACTTACAGGAGTTTCTGCTGAAAAATAATTGTCGCCATAAGGATGTTTTGTGCGATGTTGCCTTGTTTTGCTTTAGTGCACTGACCTCCAAGGAATGACCGCCCTGCACATGGCGGCCACTCACGGCCACGAAAATATTGTTAAAATTCTCATCGAGTCCGGAGCAGATCTTCATAGCACTGACAACGATCAAATGACTCCTCTCCACTTTGCTTGCTCGGATGGCAGCATCCCGATTGTGAAGATGGTTCTTGAGGAAGGAGAGAAAGAAGGAGGAGTTGAAAAAGTCAAGTAGGAAATATTCGAACCTCGATACATTTGTAAAAATACTGTGTTTTCGTTTTACAAAATAATCATTATCAGAATAAAAAAATTCATATCAGATAAATTACGTCTGTTACTTCAATCCTTCGAATAAGCCCGAAACTTGCAATGCTTAAGAGAACGCAATCTGAAAAAATAACAACATTGATTTTCTATTTGCCGAAAATGTCTGTAATTTTATTGCCCATTGCCAACATTATAAAATTTGGTTATAACATAGTTTCAAAATGATTTAAATCTGAATGCAGGCAAATGATGTCACGCGTAGACGCGGGAGGTAACACTTGTCTACACGTGAGTGTAAGCAAGGGACACAAGGAGATGGTGATGTATCTCCTCAACTGGTGTCAGCCACACTACTTGGCCAAGTTTGTGAACATGGCGAGATCGCACCACGACACAGCACTTCACATTGCTGCTGGACAAGGTATGAATACTTTGTATGTGTGAGCAACAAAGGTCCACCGACATTCGCAAAAACATGACAATGTGCAAAACTTAAACATAAGCGCCAATATGCAATGTTACTTAAACGCTATTGCGTAAAAGAATACAAAAAAATCCTCGTTTTTTACATATATTTGAACGGGGTGATCATGTACGTGGGTTCAAATCTTACCGTGCATGATTTTTTTTACGCAAAACATTGTCAGATGCCTGTAACGTTGATTTAATTGGACGTCCGACGTCTCCATGACTGTATGAACATCTTGTTTATTTTTCTGTTGTCCTGACAAACCAGCAGAAACGTAGAAAGCTGCAAAAATAGCTTAATTCGTGTTTGTTTTGCTTCAAGGTCATGTGAACATCGCGATTAAACTGATCGACAGCGGAGCGAACGTGAATCGTAGAAATGACAGCTTGCAAACTCCCTTATTGCTCGCTGCCCAACACAATAACTTCAAGGTCGTTGAGCTGCTCTTAGAAAGGTGGGGCGAAATCGTTATCAGTGTTTAAACCTCAGACGAATATTTAATAAATTATTAACTCGTCCTATTGGCCACCAGTTATTTATTCTGATAGAAAAAAAGGATGATGTTTCTTTTAAACACTCTTTGCGTCTGCAGAGGCGCCGAGCAGGAAATTCGCGACAAGGACAACCTCACTCCACTGCTCGTGGTTACCAAATATGGACATCTTGAAACAATCGCATGGCTTATTGAGAACGGAGCCGACATCACTGCTACGGATAAGAACGATAAAAATTGTCTGTTGTTGGCCGTCGAGGAGAAACGAACATTCGCTGTTCAGGTAGATGATCGCTCTCATTCGAATGAGATAGGCTACTAGGCGCATATCATACATAAGCACGTAGTTTGGTACCCAGCGGTTGTCGGGATCTGCATATAGCCACCACAAAGTAGTGTCTTCGCCTGACTGTTTGCCGGGCAAGATCACCAAGCTGCATTGATGAGACCTATTAGGCCGTAAACAATATATTATTTTCAGTCCAAGTTTGCCTGTAGTTTTTGTATTTTGCGGGTCGCGAAATTTGTCATATTTTCATTAGGAATTGCTGAGGTACGAGTCGGTGAGAAGGTTGTTATCAGAAACGGACAAGAATGCCAATTCCGTGGTGCACGTCGCCGCAAGGAAAGGATACATTCCGATTATCAAGGTGAAAACAAAAAATTGTATCCTTTTCTAAAGATCTTAAAATTGCTTGACACTTGGCATTACTTTGAACTTCTTGCCACTAACAGTTTGTTGACATGTTGGTTCTTCTGCGAAATTCAATCCAAACACTAATCGCGAATCATTTCCGTTCCTTAGATTTTGCTGCAATCCGGAGCGAAGATCGACCCAAAGAACGAGGATGAAGCAACTCCCGTTCATATTGCTGCGATGCATGGACAACACGTCGCCTTAAAGGAACTACTTGATCACGACAAAACCATGCTGAACAGCTTGGATGAGAATGCGAACACTTCACTACATCTGGCCGCAATCGCAGGTGAAGTTCAAGATTACTCACATCAAGCAAAAATGCTGCGTATTTTGATTTTATTTACATAATTTCTAGGTAAAGATTTGAATCATTGTTTTAGGAAGGTTATAACCCCGGATATCTGTTAATCTACAAGTATAGATGATGTAAAATATATGAAAAAGTAGTTTGACAAAGAAAGGACCAGATTCAAAACGTCAGTTGTACAGAATCAATTATGTGACCTGGATTGTTTCAAATATAAATAAATAAAATAAAATTTTAGTTGCTTAGAGCCAATAGTATTTGCTCACAGGCCATGCGAAATGCATTCAAGTGTTGTTGGACCACGGCGCAAATGTTGGCTTGAGAAATACAAAGCAGTGGACTGCACTGGAATGCGCCTGTGCAAAGGGATGGGATACCACGGTGTTGGAGCTACTTCACGCCCAGTCTCCAGTGAACCCGCCACGAGGATCAAGGGTAAAGCAAAGTAACTTGGTTTTAAAACTGCCACGCTTGTACAAATTTATCATCTTGTGAGCACGGAACGAATGGGTGGGTCTTGCTTTATGTATTGTAGTCACTGGAAAATTCTTCTCAAATTGAAATTATGATGTTTTTGTATGTTATACATATACAAATTAGCTGTTTGGCCGGCACGATCGTCTGATAGTCACACCAGCTGCACTGATAAGACCTTTTAGGTCGAAACAGTGGCCATCTGTCTGCAGCTTATACACAATTCATATTATTGGCTCCACTTTGATTATATAAATAAGATTTGGATTATTTTGCGTTAATCTGGGTGAAATTACGTTTCAATCTATTGGTTATTATACGAAATAGGCATTACGGTACTGTGGCTTGTAGCGCAGTGAAACTTTTCCGATCACCACTAATACGTCACAGACCACGCCACTGCACCAGGCTTGCATCAACGGGCACCCCCAAGTGGTAAAATTGCTGCTGGATTGGAAAGCTGACGTGGGGGCAAAGGTAGCGGATGGAAGAAACCCCCTCGATTGCGCGATTGATGGTGACAATAAGGAATGTGTACAGTGCATACTCAACCATAACACTTGGAGCGTGGCCCTTCGAAACGCGTACGTCGATCCAATGACCGGTGGGTTTTATTTTTTGTTATATTCGTAGAAACCTATGAAACAGCATACTTGACAATAGGTGAAAAAAGTGTTCCGCACAAAATAGTCATACTTCTGCATCCCATTATATATCCCATTAGATGGATTTCCCCGTAGAAAATTTTGAAGACGTTTTAGTTAAGTTTTTAAACTTGGCACAATATTTGTAGTAATGTTTACACAAACATAGTGGATTTTTTTCGGAAATCAAATTTTACGTGTAGATTTTGTGACGACGCCAACTCGTAAGCTGATCATCAAAATGCCAGACATGGCGGAAGTCGCTTTCAGTCGATGCATTACGAACAACAAGAAACCACCTGATGATCCAAAGCTACAGGTATAGGACGAAAATCCATGTCCTTACATTGCTTCACTGCTTGTACATATGGGGCGCGAATTTTTAGCGTTAGTGTCATCTGTGTGGTTTAGTTTTTGTCAGACTATCCCAGTACCCCTTTTCCATTGTAAGTATTGCCGCCATTTTGTTTGTTTTTGCACCTTGGTTATCTACGTTTGGAGAATGTTTGACATGACGGTGCATGTATGTACACTTACATTTCGTTGTATTTAGTTTTTAATGCATAATAATATTAGTTTGTATTTATACGAAAGCTTCGCTACATTTACTAGCAACGAGTCCCAAACAAAGTTACTTCACACAACAATCGTTCGATCCATTTTTCCCGGCCCAGGTGACATTGGACTATGAGTTCCTGGATGACATGTACACCATCCTTGAGTGGAATCAACAGAACACCATTCTTGAAGAAACCATCCCTGAAGTGAACAGCAAGAAGACCAGGTTGTTCAACAACCCTTCTTACGAGGCATTCAACGATCAAGGTCGCCTCACCAAAAACGCAGTGACGTATGTGGAGGATGCGGGAATGTTGCGTCATAATCATCCACTCAGCGTCATGGTGAGTCACTCATGGAGATGAAGTTCGTTCGTCGTTACGGTAGATTACCATGGCAACTATTAGACATCATCAGGTCCTTAATCAAACGTATAAAATCAAATGCTTTGTATCTGTACATTAATTTATTAAATAGAGTTCAACTTTTCTATTTTGGTCTTAATTTCTGTAGTAAAAATCGCTTTCTGTCATAGGTCAATCGTAAAAGGGAAGGACTCTTACAACACCCTGTGGTCACTGCCCTTCTGCAGTACAAGTGGAACAAATACGGAGGAATGGTTTACTACGCACGACTCATCTTGCTCATGGCTTTTGTGGCTCTTTTGAACTTTTATCTGCTCAAGATTCCACCACCCTACGCTGTCGATTTTCTCAAGTCGTTGGCTAACCGCCGATTCTACCTGGAATTTCACTCTCACCACCTCATCAACTATACCGGTACTCACCAAGCTGTACAATACAATAAAACAAAGTGTCCTTAGTTTATGCAGGAAATTTGAAACACTTATCAACAGTTGAAAGACTATATAAGCAAAATTTTATTGTATTGTTAAAATTAGCAAAACCCAAGAAATAGCCATTCCCAAACTCATCGATGCCCAGCGTATTTTGACATCAATTCCAACGATTCAGGCCAACTTTAACCGATTTTTGTAATTCATGTAAAGGATTGGTTGTTTTGCAGCCCCGAAAACCTGTTACAGTCTGCTTCAATCGGGTTCAGACTACAGGGGATACGAAAACACGGCTGAGAACGGCAAACCTTGCCTGCCTTGGGACTCGACAAGCACAAACTCCCAACTCTTTCCGGATGCAGGGCTGGATTCCAATTTTTGCCGAAACCCCGGATCCCAGAAGAACAAGCCTTGGTGCTACACAAACTACAGGTATGACTTTCACGATTAAACTGTTTTGCTTTGTTGCAAATTTGTTGCGTAAAATGCTTTCAAAAAAAAACTTAACTTATACAACTGCCCGTGCTTTTCAACAGCGACACTGATGCAGCCTTCAGAGTCAGAGACGATTGCAATGTGACAGCCTGCAAAAGTAAGACTTACCAAACAGTAGTTTGTTACAAATATAATGTTTCTGTTGCTGCCAGGCATATTGTAATTTAATAGTCTGTTCTTCTCTATTAAATTACAATACAGAAGAACTGACTATTAAAATAGTTTGTTACTGTTTTCATTTACACTAGGAAAATTTTTTTTTGAATTATACAAGTCGATCTTACGAATAACTTGAAACGTGTACGCTATTTTTCACTTTGATTAAATACAGAACACTGCATATATAATTGATCCATGCAGTAACTTTGTTTGTACAAAATTTTCAGTTTATGTTCACGGACAAAACGTTCCACTGGGTGCCACTTGTCACTTTCCATTCAAATTTGAGAACGCCGACTTTGACAGATGCCTTACTCAAGAAGACGGAACTTTGTGGTGCTCATACGTCTACGATTTCGATGCCGAAAACACCAAATGGGGAGCATGTTCTGAAGGTAAGATAGGATTCTATTGCAGTTGGGTTTGTTGCTTGAATCGCTTCACGGCAAAACATGGAAGAAGTCACTGCTGAAAATAAACAAAACTGAACAGCGAAACTATCGCTTACACATTTGTGCTCAATGGCAATTTTTCTCCAAATAAGCGAAATCTTTTTGGATGCATTAGCCTACTACATGTAGCATACCTAATTTTGATGCCTAACTTTTCCTCCTGTAAAAACGCAGCTGACTCGCTGTGCAGCGTCGAGAAAGATCAAAAACGACCGTGCGGAACACCAGACACTGACAGACTGAACTGTGAAGCACGTGACTGTTGTTTTGCCATACACGATGAGGGGAGACCTACGGAATGGTCTGAATGCTTCCAGAAACTCGACCCATGCACGGACCGAAGCACATACTGTCCCGTATTCCAGTTGATCGGGCTGTGTCAGACCAACCCAGATCAAATGCTGACCAGATGTGCGAAGACGTGTGCCTTTTGTAATGGTAGGGTCTTGGTGATAATTGAAGATCAAGCATTGTAGTGGTACTAAAACATAGTCTAATTTGAACAAAATATTACACAAGCAATGAAACCAATATTTTGTTTTATTTAAGCTAAACCCCCATCAGTACCGTCGTTTCGACCTATCCACGTTTCATCAGTGCAGCTTTGTGGTGACTATAAAACGATCTTGCCCAGAGGGTATTGGCGACTACATAAACACCACAAAGCTGCATTGATGAAACCTAAAAGGTCAAGCTAAATCCGACAAGCAACGTTTACCTTTCTCATGCTTTAGGAAACTAGCGTGTCGGATTGGCGAGTCAGATTCGAATCAGTTTCAAACCGTATCAGTGTAAACGGGCTTACTGGCCATGATATGCAGCTCACTTAAAAACTTACACTTTTGCCACTTCATGTAAATGAAAATGTTTAATTCTTTAGAATCCGAGGCCGTGGAGCAGGATTCGGAAAACAAACGATTCCTCTATCTCATGTCGATATACCCGGAAAACACATTTGAGCCAAGTTGGAGACCCGGATGTTATTACGTACGAGAGGGGGCACAGAGAAAGTGGGGAGACACTTGTCTTTTGAAATTAGACTGGCAGGATCCTATCAGAATTACACTTCTTGCTATGTGTGCTGTCAACCTTTTTCTGCTGGTGAGTGGCAAGCTCGTGTAAATAAGGATCGCACTGATAAGAATAGTTGCGTTTTGTAAATTCGAAACGAAAATTCCTGAGTTTCGCACGATGCTCAATAGTTTATATGATCAATACTCTGGTTGTTACAGCAATTAAAACTGCCATAGGCTTTTACTGTCGCGGAAAATGGTTTCTTAACACTGTAGCGACAATTTTCAGCAGTTCTGCATCTTTTCAGGTTCTACAAATTTGGAACTACCAACTTGAGGCACTGCAGCCGATATTTTTCCTCGAGACGATTCTGTTTGTCCTTGCCCTTCTGCTTTCAATCGACTTTTATCAGTTCGACTACACTTACACACGCGAACTGGAGTCAGAAAGAGACTTGTACGATCCTTTGATGGAGAAGTTTCAACGTGAGACTGGGCTACGACAGGTAAGCTTTAGTAAAGCACCGCAGCCAAAATGTCGTGCTTGTGGTGTTGTTGTATTTAACCATGGTAAGTTTTCAAGTCATTTCTGCCCAAATCAAATGAAAGCAAAACAGGTTTTGAAAAGTCATCGAATGACCCATTTTGTAAACATTTGGTGTTGTAAGGTCTCGGAGGAATGTGAAAACCCTTTGGCTGTAGGCAGTCTCTGAAACAATACAACGGATTTTTGTTTTTGTGATATAATGGTAGAATAAACCGCAAAAGAATCAACCTCAATCTCAGCAGCCAATTAATAATAATTATTTAATCTTTTTTCAACTGCGCATACGCTAATTTAATTAGGCTCGTGGCAAGTTCCTTTGACCGGATGTTAATGTAATTTGCTTCACGCGAAATTTAGGGACTTATCAAAGCGGAGACCGATGTTGAAAGGTATTGTTTGAAATAGGTCTAAACTTGCAACAACAGGTGCACGGCAGTCACGTGAGTATCACGCGTTAGCAACAGAAGACTGTTTAGAACTGTTTGCGTTTCGGTTGATCAACGTTCCAAGAGAAAGTTCCGCCATAAGGAATGTCGCGTGACATATAGGAATGCAACGAGTTAAGCTATAACGGTTAGAATATAGCTTGATTGCAACATTGTTGTCTATTCAACCTGTACCGCTATAAGGGAATGCCTTTTTTCTGAATAAAATTAGCTACCCCTTGTTAGTTTTACTTGGGTTTTGGAAAAGGTCAAAAGCAAAAACATACGAACAAATTCCTTTGCAGAACTGGCAATGGCAGTGTGGAGTGATGGCTTTGTTCCTGTCGTGGATGAATCTCCTTCTTTACATCCGCAAGATTCCCTACCTCGGCATCTACGTAGTGATGTTCAACGACGTGTTCAAAACCTTCTTCAAGTTCTCTCTCGTCTTTCTGCTCTTTATCTTGTCTTTCGCATTCACCTATCACAGCCTTCTTCAAAACCAGGTTCGCAGAAGTTGTGTTTTTTACATTTGTGTTCCAACAACTGCTGATATTGTTTCTCTCAACTTATAAAAAAAATTATTTTACAACCCAGGGATTCGAACCGGGGTTATCCTGGGCAAGAATCCCGGTTTTCCAATCAGGCTTTCCAATTTGTATATAAATCAGGCTCCCTGGCCGATATTGCTGCCAATTGCCCGCTATCAAACAACTTATTTTGCTTTTCAGTCCCAGTTCGAGCAGCCCTTCAGCGCCATATTGAAAACAACGGTGATGATGGTTGGCGAGATAGACTTTGGCGGGATATTCTTCAACAGCTTGAACGATTACAACCACCTTGTCAACTACGAGATAGTAACTTACATCATCTTCAGCTTGTTTATTATTGTCATGATGATAATCGTCATGAACTTGCTGGTATGGTGAACATGGCAGATATTAGTGAACTAATTCATGTCAATTTTAAATGAAAATATAACTTATATGGAAAAGTTGTGATTGGTGAACAAGGAATATAACCAAAATACTGAAGTAGTTGACGTAACAAAGAATGGCTAATAAGTATTCCCATGACAACTCTGGAATTTTTAGATACAAAAGTTAAGAAGGAAAGTTTTTTTTTGCCTTGTATGTCATCACTACAACTGATTTTAATTTTTTTGCTTTTCGTTGAAATGAATCACTTTGATGAAAGTTAGCATGCAAAGTTTCACCATTGCATCTGATCATACTTTTAAACCCCAAAAGTTGTGTTTTTCGATACAATATTCGATAAAAATTTAACGCTTCACTTTAGGTCGGATTGGCAGTGGGTGACATCATCGAAGTGAAGGAGCATGCCACACTTGAACGCCTGAAAATGCAGGTGGAACTTGCCCTCGAGGTCGAATTTAGGTACGTGACGCAAACAGTAGCTTTTTAAAGAAGAATTTTTCGACGTGTCGTTTTGACAGCGTACCGGACTTTCTCCGAAAGAAGTTTGTCCGTAAGAAGGAGGTTATTTACCCAAACCGATACCGCAAGAGCAACCCTCTCACGAAAGCGATTTTCCACAATAGCAGCTTGTCGTCAAAGAACATCGTTAGCGCCATGAATCCCAACAAGGTAAAGGTTGTTAGCCATTTCCGTATGAAACCACACCAGACTCCATTTAATGAATAATTTGTACACGAATGCAAATTGTTACAAAGTTTTTACCGCATTAGAATTGGACGTGATCCGGGCAAAAGTCCAACTTTTTTGCGCCTGGTTTATTCTTTTAAAGAAACTTTGAAAACAAAATCATATTCCGAAAAAAAAGTTACTTGCGCACCAGTGTATCTTGCCCACAGTATACCCCGCGAAACCGCTGAGCTTAGTCAGTCTATTTTAAAAACCTCTAATTTTAAGACTGCTGATTGCTTGAAAACTTAGTCTTATGCAAATCAACATTAAATGCAATACTTGCAAATCCCTTAGACGGAGACAGAGGAAATTCGCGAAAACGTCTCCCACCTCCACCACGCCATGAAGAACGTCCGCAACAAGACCAACGACGTCGACACGATCGTTAGAGAAATCGCCGGCGAGATGCGTGAGATGAAAGTTGCCATGGAAAACCTCGCATCCACATCTCGCCTTGACGGCATCACCACTCCGATGATCAGGAGCGCGCGGGGATCAAGAAGAAGAGAACAGGAGACGGTTCCGCCTCCCGAAAGTTTTCGCGTTAATACACCGGATGTTCTTCATCTTCCAGAACCCGAAACTCGCCCTTACCAGCTCAGTGACATCACGACATGACTTTAAACTTTTCAAGAGACATTTATTTTCGGGCCCGCTGTTTCTTGGGGCGATGTGAGGTCCGCGGGCTTCACCGAGGGATTGGTTATGCCCTCTGCGCGTGTACATAACACTTCGCGTAGGATTTGCCCTTTTTGAAATAAGTTTTTCCAGTGTACATTTGTACTGATACTACATGGGCTTGTAGGTGATAAACTTGACGTGAAGGTGTGTACTTTCTATAGTGTAAGTTTTGTGTTGGGTGTTGTGACGATTGTTGGAAGGGGTCATTCATAAACCACAGCAACGCGGTTCGGTATCTTATGGTGCTCTTTCCGTTTGTGTGCGAAAGTTTTTGTGCTGGGTTTCTTGTGCAATAAATTTACATATACATCTGGATTGCATATCCATCACTGTAAATAAAATCCACTTGGAATCCCAATGTTTTCCGGAGAATTTAAACGTTTCTACTTGCAGCACAAGTGCCCTTAAGTCACTTTGAACATCTATGCCACGCAGATAAAACCAAATTTGGGTTTTTGAATTTATTGCCAACATTCAGTCAGCCGGACAGAAAAGAAAAACAAACACAAAGCGGCACGGAACACGGTGGCAGCAACTATTGGGCAGTGGACAATTAACAACACACAATGGTAGCATGATGTTGTGTTGTAGTGAATTAGGGAATGGTGCAGAAGCTGGTGTGTAAAAATTACTTCCCCTTTCATTTTCATCACCTCTTCCTCTTGGCGCTGAACTGGCTGAACGGATTGCTTTCCTCCTGTAAAACAGAACGTTAAATCTTTTTGTACCACACCGGGATTTGAACCCAGGATGTCCTGGCCAAGAATCCTGATGAGGTGTTTTGCTTGGAATAGCGATTAGATACGAGGGAAGTGTTAATAGTGTTGAAAATAATCCTTGAATTAATTGTAGACCGACACTTAACAATTCCTCTAAAAGAGATAAAATTTCTGGAGTTGGTCGGACTTTGTGATTCACCCATCAACTCACATCCGAGGAGGAAACGTAATTGACGCCTTTTCCTCTGGCGCGTTTCGATGTTGTCGTTTTTTTCCGACTTGAAACATCGTGGTCGTCCACCATGATGACGTCATCGTTTTTGGTTGACTTCGGGGTCGGTTGCGACTTTTTCTGCAGAAATGCTGGAGAAGCACATGAATGATACAAGTGATATTTGACTATAGAAAAGAGTGAATAAAATATGCATTAGTGTAAGCCTCAAGCAAGTTACCTGCTATGGTATTGCTGTTGTTGCCAAAAAAACTATCCTGCCTTGGCGTGGCTGAAGTCGTTGCCGTTTTTTTCGCCCGTCCTCCCCCACGAGAGCCACGGCCACCTCTTGAACCACGCCCCCTTCCACGCCCACTACACGAATAAACGATTGAACGATTTTAGTCAAGTGAAACAATCTGAGAAAGTCGGAAGAATTTCAACTCGGTGCAAGTGTATATTCGTGCCATTGGGCCACATGCGGACCGGGTCATTGGGCCACACGCGTTGTGAGTCGTTGGGACACATGCGGTGTGGGTCGTTGGGCCACATGCGGAAAGGGAACTGGGCCACTTTAACAGCAATAAATAGTTCATTAAACTTCGTCTAATTTGATTTTTTAGTGTTGGTTTTTCGCATTGACAACTAAAGTTAAAATCAGTAAGAACCGTTTGGTCGATGACGTCACACTAGGTTGGGCGTTGCTTTCGTCGATGCTGACTTCGTCATCTGAAGACACAACATGGTCGTCTTCCCCGTTTTTCTTTCGCTGCCTGAATGTAAAAAGTCGTTAACTTGAGCGAGGTATTTGTTTAAGTTACAAACACATGTAAAAAGTCAGGGAAATAAAAATGTTGCAAAATGTGATGTGGGAGCTGCAGGAAGGTAAATTTCGTCTATAATTACTCAACACCCAACAAAGGATCACTTTAATTTTAATTTGTTTTGTGGTGGAATTGTGGTGAAGCAAAACCAGGAGAACAATTTTGTGAAACCTACTTCCTTGCTCTGTCCAAGATATCCCTGAGCTCTTCTACATCTTCGTCGGGATGAAGGCGGGATTTTTCCTGAGTCATTCGCTCCTTCTCATCGTGGTATCTGCTTATTTCCAGTGTGATGTCGTTCCGATTCAAACTTGCTTCAGCCTGGCAAAGAATAAAACAATCCACTTTTTGGAACAAAGTTCACGAAATACGCTGCAACTTGGTAAAACCTTACAAGTAAATTACTACTTCTCTTGACTCTTCCGCAATTCGCCTTTACTTGAAAAAATAACTTACAAGGGAAAGTCTGGTTACGATTCACTGTCACATTTTTACCTTCCAATACCTTTGTATTATTTAAGGTTGGCTCAATACCATGGACTTAGTTAAACAACACTTCACTAACACAAATGCACACCGCATATATACATATATATATATATTACTATATACAACGTTGCAGCGCTTCTTTTACCTCTTCCAGGTGTTGTTTGGTTTTGTTGATTTGGTGGTTGCACAATTCCGAAATGGCGTCGCGTTCTTGTTTGTTGACGAATTCACTCACAGCTTGACTGACGCCGCGAGCGGTCAGCAACGACATTTGATTTTTCTGCGAAGTCAGGCAAAAATTGGTCTGGTCATGTAATATGACGTAGAAAACTGGATGTATTAATGGTGACACTAACGTATGTAATATGGTGTAAAGTTATCTTAAGTCAGTCAGTCAAACTCGATATACATAGAGGTTATACAACATAATCTTAGACCTAATATTAATTTAATGAATTAGAATAAAAACGTATGAAGAATTAACATTAACTGCAATACGACTCTTCTGGAAATAATTTTGTTATATCGACCGCCAGAAGGGCCGTATTGTAGCAATAAAACATGCCTGGCAGCATTAGTAGTAATTTAATTAACATAAACATATAGCAAACACATGCTAACAAGTAGACTGTGGAAATTTAAAGGGAAAGATAATTGAACTTAGTTAAAGGAAAGCTATAGAAACACATTTAAATGTACAGATAAGGTTAAAACATGGGACTACTGACTACAACAATAACCGAACTTGACAGCCTTAAACGGTAAAGGTAAATGGTAATCATATATAGTGGCGGCTTACATTATCTTTTGTGGTGAGATATTCTTGAACCAAGTCTTCCATTTTAACTTTTTCCACAACCTCAGCACCGATCATGTCATCCATATCTTTAACGTCTATTCCTATTTTTGAAAGATGAAAATACATTAGTATTGCATGAAGTGTTGGTTACTAATTACCACATCATTCTGGTAAATGACGACAACGTTGAAATTACAAATCTTAATCAAATTAAATAAGTTGTTTTTGACAATAGCTACAGAATACAAAAAGTTTTCACTAGTGTGATTACAAAATAAAATCTTAGTGTCGTATTAGCATATAACACAAAATTTAAAGCCTTAACGCATTTAACCAAATTCAAACATTTAAAAAGCCACAACAGAGTTGACCTCCGCCCTTTTCTCTTTTGACAGACTTTTTAAGGAAATGGACGATTTTCTCGGGATTAGCCACTCGTTCTGCGAACTTTCCGCCGAAACGGTAGGCATTGAACATGGGAAATCCATCACTGTAATCAACCTAAAATGCAAGTTTGTTACTTGTGTAATTCCAGTTCCGTTCCAACACACATATAAGCTTAATTAGAAGGTCAGATATTTCGAGTAAAGTTTGTAACACAGTATGTTTTTCTTTACACGTTGTCATTGTTCTAATTTCCTTTCTCTATTTTCGGGGATTTCCTTTCATAATTCAATTGCTTAATGTCGTGGGTCTATTTACGTTCCGAGTAAACAAAACGACGTGTTTTCCAGTTGCAAATATTTTCACCACGGTGGCACGCACGCCAAGGCTTTTTAGTTGTAAAATTGTGGTTATTAACCACAGGTGCGTTAATACACGTGTTGCTTTCACAGCTCGTCAAAGGCAAGGTCGTTAAACAAGATGTATAACAAACCAATTTACCCTTAGTCTGATGAGCGGTTTCAGAGGTTGTTTGGGATGACCCGACCTCTCCTCCTCAGCAGTCATCAGTAGTTGTTCCACCCTCTCCTCACATAATGCTCTTGCTCTTTCCTCCAAGTCCTCATCCGACAATCCTTTGGGTGAAATCCTGTCGGCGAGCTTGATCGTCTCAACGAACATTTGTCTTGGAGTTCGCAAAGGAATGATTTCTTGTTTCATTTCGCGTCCCCGAATTTTCAGAACGGCGATTTTTCTGAGTGCAATGCACTTGTTTTTTGGAAATCCTAACCAAAGTATTTTCTCATCATATTTTTCTATTCTGCTCTATTAAAACTTTTGAGACAATTAGAAACAACATAGAATATTTCTTATAGGAGGGTTTCCCCAAATATATTCACATACTTTGGTTTTGATTCTCCTTCGCACAAAGAAGTTGCAACAGAGCTGCCGGGCTGCATGACAAAAAAGTTTTTAATGCTGTTCCACTGGGGTTCAATCAAGCACTCGTGCTCATGACCCCAAATAATGAGGTCAAAAAAGTCATCAAGGAACTGCTCGGGAATGTAGTTGGTAGGACCATGCTTTGCTCTGTACAAAAATTCCATTACGGAAATGTAGTCATGATAGGTTAAAATATCTTCCTGTAAACAGAACATTGTAGTAAATAAATATGTCTCTCCTTGTTAAACCCAATGTGTGATTTTGTTCATGTGTGCCAAGTTCCTTAGGCCATAAATATTTCAAATTCAATGGTTAATAATTTAATCCTGTTTTGAAATAAAGTTTTTTGAACAAAGTTAGGGAGAAAGCTGCGAGCATCAGAAATACCTGTTTTGATGAATGACAAACATGTTAAACCAATCGTCTCTGTCCTCTTTCGGCCTGAGCATTGTAACTCGTCGCTTTGTAAACAGTCTGTGTAGTCTCTCATCTCTAATAGAACCTTTTAAAAAGGAATTTACCAGACTTGTAAAAGATAAAACACATATTTGTTTTACTTTAACTGCAAGTAGCTACAGTGGAACCACACATAATAGTGGAAGTAATGATGAACAAAAACCATTGTCAAGCTACCAAGAACCACAACTTTATAACAAAAAATACCTTTAGATTTGACTAAAACAATTACACTTGAGTATACCTAATCCATAGAGAGCCAGTTTTGTGTTTCCCTTACGAAGCAACACAGGTGATAAGTCGATAGATTCAAGATTAGTTTGTTTTCCAAAGTGATTCAACAATCCAGAGACACTAAGGATATCAATTGCACTTAACTCCCCAGCCTAGAAAAAAGCACATGCTTCAAAACTTCAGCTTTAGGAAAATATATAACTAATCTAACATATTGCATTTGATTAAACAGAAATATGAGTTACCCCAGTAGGATCATCGTGGTTTCCATGGATACTGAAAACCGGCAATCCTATATTCATGTTTGGATCTTCATAATTGACTGATGTGATTCTGTATGCATGAAATTATTAAGCGTGCCGTATCAGTCTTTATATGCATACAAACTAAATTCTCTTGATAAGGCACTCTTTTGTAAAAGACTGACTTTTGTATTACAAAAATTACACTAGCTTTTGCGAGTTCCCCCCGCTTCGCCAGGTGAAAATGAACACAATGCAATACAAAAAAACAAGCACAAGGCGGTCGAAGAAAGAAGGCTTGAAGTTATGTACAATCTTATCAAATGGGAGCTATGGGACAATTTCACTTACGAACTAGATGTGTGTCCAAAATTAACTGATTGATCACTGATAACTTCTATATTGCATGCTCGATTGCCAAGACAATACTTTCTGAATAGTTCCATTGCCGTGTGAAGTGTTTTGCGTGATGGTTTGTTTTCATGAAAAAGGTCACCTCCCAAAAGCAAGAAGTCCACATTTCTTAAAGCAAAATGCTGTAATTGAAAATCATTCAGCAGTCCATCTCATTCGTATTTACTTGAGAGGTTTAAGATACGCAAAACCATGCATACATAAAACCTCACAACTAATTACAAAAATTTTTATATTAACTGAATGATTTTAAATTCATAAAATGTTCTTTTTCTGACCGTTCTTTCGCAGTGAGAAAAATTTCTTCTAATGCAATGAACGAGTCCTTTCCTCTTTCACTGCTTTTTTCCATATATCCCAAATGTATATCTGTCGCTATAAACAAAATGGATAAAAGTTAAACAATAATAACCAGACTTATATCATGAAGCAACAAGGCTCAGATTGAAGTCAAATCAAATCAAAATCATGTTTATTTTTGCGAGAAAAGCAACTACGCGACGAACAAAAAACAAGGAAATGAAATGGCATGGGCACCGATAAAACCATAAAGGTTATCCAGTCAGGCGCGAAATCAGCAGATTTATTTGTAAAAAATCGATTTCGCTTATGTAAGCATCGTCAGTTTCTTATTCAAATAGAATCTAACCAGACTTATTGCACATTTTAATGTCAGCAAAACCTGCTATACAACAGTTGTAGTTTAGTTTTTATTACAAAAAGTTATCAATGTCAATTAGCCTGGCCCGTGCCCCAGACTACAAAGTTTGTTATTTGCAGGGAGGATTTTTTACACCTATTTTGCATTCTTCACATGGGTGTTTATTTTCATAGGAGTGCTTTTGTGCAAAAAAGCAAGGATTTAAAATTATTATTGATAGCAAAAGCATAGCCTACTTACCAACAAGTATTGACATCACATCTTCAGTGTTTTCAGGCCTGCAAACAGAATACACATAAAACAAACATGCAAAGCTAACAATACATATTATACAAACCCACTTACATTATTCTTTATTTTACACCTTACAATCTTTATTGATATAAAGTGTAAATGCTGTACCAGCAAAGTTTCAGAAAAGTGAACAACACTTGGCGGGGGGAATGATTTTGGGTATTTCCCATGCCTAAAACCAGCGCTACAGCAGCAGGCCGAAAAATAATTTATTTAAATTTATTCGATCGGATGCGCTGTAAAAACTTAGAAAAAAATATGAAAAATGCATATATTACATTGGTGTTGCCCTTTGCACTATCGGTTACCAAGCAGATCCGTTTGGTCATAGTGCGCTCCACAGTGGTTCGTCGTCTCTGTTGTTCGGTACCCAGTATCGGGTACCCTGCAGATAGACGTTGACCGAAAGGTACCACAAAGTGGAGACTAGTGTGCCTGCTAGTGTAAAAGCTAGCACAGTGCCACTCAACAGCTACACTGATGAGACCTTACAGGTCGAAACAGTGCGTGTACACACCCTGTCTGCAGCTTTGCAAATATGAAAATACTTCTTTCATAAATCTACATTGATAAATATTTAATTTTTCTCCCCACAGATATAAGACAAACTGGTAATTTTTCGAACTGTCAACGTACACAAGTGTAAACAAGCAAGTCCTGAAGGTTACTCCAGCGTCTCCCTGCCCATACTCTTACATTCTCCATCTCTTTTCATTACTGAAATACCTTGGGCAAAATAAACCAATGAATGAATGAATGAATAACCATAGTTTGATTTTAACCCGCTTTCGTTTTAATACACTTGGTTGCGACTTAGATTGCCCTCGGGCAGTGTGCCTAGTTTTATTTTCTCGCGTGTTCTTGGTTCGTGAAGGGTGCTGTTTGTGTGCGTTTTTGAGGTATTGGAACCACTTTAAGCTGATATAGGGACGAATCTAGCCATTATACTGACAGCGTACATAGATAACATATCAAAATTAATTGTTTATAATATTTTCGCAGCCTAAATTTCGTTGATAATTTGTCTTCGATCATGAAAGTAATTGTTGCTGGATTTCCAAAAACTGGAACCAAAACTATGACAGCCGCCTTAACCATGCTAGGTTACAACGTGTACGACTGGTTGGAGAACTTTTATTACCTTGGCGATGATTGGAAAAGACAAATTCAGAATGGATTCAAAATGGAAGATATGCGCCGAATGTATGAGAATGTTGATGCTGTAGCCGACAGTCCGTGTAACTTTTACTGGGAGGAAATCTTTGACGCTTTTCCCGATACAAAGGTTTGTTCATCTAGCATAGGGGTTAGAAAAACTGTCACGCGCACTGATTTTTTCCGAGATTATCCGAAATATTTATTGTTTTAATGTGGTCTAAGAATATTAAAAAGAAGGCGTCTGGATATCGTTATAAACTAGGACAGTTTCGGCGCCTAAAGGCCTTATCTTACCTGCAACTTGATGTGATCCCTAAAAATGGTCCTCGTATCAGCAAAGTTTATTTCCTCTGAAGGGTCCTGCTGAGGATACGTTTTAGTGTTCTGCATGCTCGTCGTGGCGCTGCGCAACTGTATAACGGTGCATTGCTGGTAAATTATAACGTTTTGGATAACCCGCTCACCCAAACTGAGCTAGACTACCCAAGGGCGCACACAATGTTTTGTTGTGTCCAAACATCAGCCTGATACGACAAGTTAATACACTTTTATAAGCAGCAAAGCGCGTGTTAACAGAGCTAAAGTGTGTTCAAAACAACACCAGCAAGTACTATAGTTATAGGCTAGAGAAATGGCACAAATTTCAAAAGTTAGCAAGTGTGACTTTAGTAAGAAATGGTTGTAGAGAACAGCGCTGTTTATTAAAAACATGGTTGATAATTTAGAATTTATGCGTATGCTTAAACCAGTGGAGAACGATTGTTTTTGACCTGGGGAATATATTCAAGAAAGTTTTTGCTTCTTTGGTCACCTACATTGTTGTGTGTTTGTGTCTTCAGGTCATTCTAACAACCCGTGATGACGATACTTGGTATCGAAGCTACTCAAATCAAATCGATGTAATAAACAATGATATTCCGCTTCGACTTACTCAAACCTTCACCATCACTGGCATTAAAATGTACCTTTACGTCACAACCATTAGTACGTATTTATTAGTTCGTTTAAGTTCCTTTTTGAAACATCACTTCACGAAGTGTTTTACTAAGAGCTAACCCACAGTTTGAACGTTTGGAAAACCCCAAGCTAACGAATCTTTGACTTATAGATTTACATGATAAAATCTCTTCTTACGTGAGCATCACCATTTCTGACCACACCGGGATTTGAACCCGTGATATCCTGTCCACGAATCCCGATTATTTTTAGGTTTTTTTCTTGGTGTATGGGTCGGGCGTTTGAATAATGCTGCGATTCAACATTTGTAAAAAAAATCCAGTTTAAGAAAACCCACGCCCCTAGTGTACACAAAACTGCCATGGAAAGTGGAGCAATCAATAAATCGTACAAGAAACACAAATACGTTTTGTTTTACAGTTCGCCACTTGGCCAACGTGTCGTGGCCTCGTTTGTATATAAAATTACACCACGAGGAAGCATTGAAACGCCTTAAACGTCGACACGAACGTCGAATAAAGTGGGTGAGTATATTGATTCACTAAATTCCAAGATTACAAAATTATAAGATTTCGTTTAAAGCTTCTTTCCTTGAACAATTATGACACATTTGAGGTCACGTGACGAATGTCTGTAATAATTCGCTTAGGTTTAGTTTGCATTCAAGTCCCAGGTCGTAGCCTATTGAATAATAGCATCATGGCATGTCGAATCTTGCTTTTGGTGGGGGTTGAACTCACAGTCCATGGTATTCCGGTTTTTATATTCTCTAGTTTATCGAAATTGTGTGTTTGGACAAATCGGAAAAGCTTTAAAAGCGAGGTGATTTTTTAGAGTGCAGAATGTTTCTTGTTTGCACATTTCCAATATTAGATTTTTGTTGCAGATAGTCCCGAAAAAACAGTTGTTGGTTTATGAAGTGAAGGAAGGTTGGAAACCTCTGTGTGATTTCCTGGGAGTTCCAGTTCCCGATATTCCATTTCCTCACAAGAACAAAGGCGCTACTGTGCTTCACGAAACGAGAAAAGAGAATCCTCTAATGCATCGGATACAAAACGAACTGAGGATTTCTCTCGCTTGCTTGTTTATGATTTTTGTGGTCGTTCTGTACAGCTCTGTTCTATATGTGTTTTAAATTATTCCTACTAAGAATATGATCAACAGCATCCTAGCTTTGGCTTTCCTTTTCAATGCTATTCGTATTCTTAAAATAATGTGTTACTTTGAATTGTGTTCTGCATAACATACACAAATTACTGACAACAGGTGATCAATTACTATGGGTATAGGCGCTTGAATCCCTAAACACAACAAACTTTGTTGAATATTCTTCATCGAATAAAACACAGTCATATGGTAAATTATTTTTGTTGTCCTTTCATCGTACAGTACACAGTCATGAGAGCAAGTCAGTCTATACGTAGATTCGATTTTAACTCGTTTTTGATTATTTGTCGCATCAAATATCTTTCGTCAAAATTCTGTGTTTCAAGATTTTGCCTGTAAGAACACACTAAACAAACCACATTTAGGTTTATATTATTACTGCTCCAGGAAGGTTTATATATTTAGAGTTGATTCTTTTGGTAGTCTACGACTATTGCGAATGCACAAGCATGCTAAAACTAATCAAAAACTCCTGTTCTGTATGTCGACCTGATGCACGATATTACGAAAAAATAAGGTCCCAAGTGCGTGAAATAATGCAGACGTTCGGCTGAGGTGGACGTCACAATTTGTGACGCCGCGCATACAATTTGCACCAAACTTGTTTACAAGGGCTATATATATAGGTATATATGTGAATAGTGAAGAACGGTTCGTTCAAATAAGATATTTTATTTTTTTACTACGCAGATAGCAAATCACGCGTGCATTACAACCATATAGGCTACTGTGCATGAACGAACTTTTTTTAACTGCAGTAAGTTTCACGAACTACTATACATGTAACAACATTTGTTGGGAAAATTAACGTACAGTATTTTGAAAAACCTATGTACATAATTAAACGACATAAACAGTACAGGCACTTTTGAATAAATCTTCAAAAAAGGACAAGCAAATATACACGAGGCACTAACAATAGGTGATGACGTACTTTGGGTAGGCGCTGGAATCCCTAAACACAACAAACTTGGTTGGATTTTCATCATCGTTTACAACACAGTCGTATGGTAAATTATTATCGCTGTTATTCGGGGCAACTTTCATTTGGCGGTTTCCCAAACAATATTCTCCCACAACAACTTCTGCGAGGATGATTCGGCGTAAGTTTTGTGAGTCGAGATCGGCAAAGTCGTTTGAATAAGCAGCGGAAGATGCGAAATACACTCCATGGCCATACGCTGTACCTGAAGTTGAAATAACAACGCGAATGCAAACGAATATGCCAAAAGTTTTTATGTAAAGAAAAAAAATGTATCGACGAAATGATTGTCTTAATCAGTATACATTCATTTCATTCGCTTTACTCTCACATACGAAGAGCGGATCATTTTCTACCTTACTTGAAAGCACACAACCAAATTAAACAATAATGGACGTGTCAAAGATTTTTTTTAATTGGTGTTCAGGTGCAATTAGCACATGAATGGTTTTCTAAGCATTACCGTTTTTGCCTGCATGGCTTCTGTCAAATCCGTTTTGGCAAATGCTTTTCGCAGCTTCCACCGATGTTCCGTGAAAAAGATTTTTTGTTACAGTCGGGGAGGTGATTTCTTGTCGAAGACGATTTTCCACTCCGTGCTTTTGATTCATAAATTGTCGAAACAACATGCTGTTTTGAACACGCTCAATCTTCAAGAAGACGTTATGTTATTTCACATTAGTCAAGTAAACATCCACCATCCGAGCTTAGTATGCCTTTAAAAATCGAAATGTCACAAATTACTTTTGCAATGCTTTGAATAAGGGTTAGTAACTGTGTCTAACGCTGCTCATAGCATTCTTACACTAACAACTTTCTTTTGAAGTGTAGCACAAAATTGTGCAACTACTTCACCATATTCCTCAGAAGGATTTGGGACTGGTACGGTTACATTGTCTTCAGCAGTCCATGTGGCTGGAATATCTGTATCAAGCACAAATATTTATCTGCATATTTCCCAAAGGTATATATGACTGTTCAAAACGCGCACCTGTACTTTGCCGAGATGGATCCTAAAAAACATGGTTTTTATGTGTCACTTATTTTAGACAAAATGTTCAAAAACTAATGTCACACCTGTGAGCGGCGTTGTAACTTTTTAATTGCATCGATTGCTGTATTTATTACAGTTTCGTTTGCATTTTCCACTAAAGTGACCTAATAACATAATTTGACATTGGGTTTGTCACCCACCGAATAATTTAAAAAACACAACTTACCTCTCGCAGCGAAGATTGTGGGTTAGTTTGAGCAAAGTTTATTATGGTGTTAATAATAAGTGGAACCCCGACCTTTGGGTCGCCTCGATTAATTGGCCCACAGCCAATGGCAACTGTGGCAATGGTACGTAAACCTTCCTTGGTTGCTGCTTCCAAAACATCTTTCACAATTGAAGAAAGGCGCGTTTCCCATTGTGATTGGTTATTTAGTAACCATCTGCAAAACGATATGGTTTTATGTCGTAAGGTTCACTTCGCAGCCAAGCTGGATCAACCACTTTTCCAAGTCGGAGCGAGATCTGAAAAATCAAACTGGGGGGTTCGAACTCACGACCCTGGGCTAACTAGGCCCAAAGCTCTACCAACTGAGCTAAAGGAACACGGTGGTTTCACGGGGTATATTGTGGCCAAGGTACAGTGGTGCACAAGCGAACAACTTGCCAGGCGACCTTTACATACGTAGGGATTAATTTGTTATATCGCGCAGATCGACGTTGACCGAAAGGTACCACAAAGTGGAGACTAGTGTGCCTGCTAGTGTAAAAGCTAGCACAGTGCCACTTAACAGCTGCACTGATGAGACCTTACAGGTCGAAACAGTGCGTGTACACACCCTGTCTGCAGGTTTGCAATAATATGGCTTTTTTGCACATAAATTTGTTATATGTTCCTGAGGTTGTATATTTCCCTCTTGGCTTATTATGTGACAACCAGCGTGAATTTTTTGTTTTCTTACCTTGGGCTATTTACTAATGCTTTATACTTGTGAAATGCTTCGTTGGATTCTGGTGCGAGGCAAACAGACTCGGACACACCTAGAGGACAAAATAGGCTACATTTTGCAACATGTTTAGGGACTTAAATCGATATAAAAAGTGAAATTATTTTACCCCCTGACATCACCATTACGTCACACCGGTACTTGGTAATATCGTTTTTTTCCATACGTATTGTAACATGGCTGTCCGGAATTCTCACTGCGATCTGGACGAAATATAGCGTGGGTCAGTAATTTAGCTCGACAGTGACAAAAATTATTGAGTGAAAAAGGAACGATGGTTAATTGGTTGTTATAACCGTTTCGTCTTATCTCGAAATATTATTTATGTTTTTTAAACAAATTTTCTGCAATGTCCTAAAGTTTAACAAATAATAAAATGTTTCGTGCGAAAGATTGTGTGTGCCACTACATGCTCGAAATCATAGCGAATTTTGGATAATTCCACCTACTTTGCTGACAGATACTGAGTAGGAAACACTTTGAACAGATGGCGTTCTTTGGTTGTTATTTGGTGTAGACTGCCACTGATCTATAAGTCGGAAAGTTAAAAAAAGGTTTCCACGACAAATACTGTAATACGAATATACATCATTATTTGATCTCACCCATTTCTCCACGAAAACCAGTGACGTTTGCTACAAAGACAATAATGAACGAAGCAATCAACAAATTGAAACAGGTTTCACGACACCAGTCACCACTGAGACCCTTCAATCCGACAGGGCTTCCAAATATGCACACAGCCATCAAATAGAAAACAACTGAAAAACGGTGAAATTTCGGGTATGACTTAGTTTATCACGAAGTAGACCACTAACTTTATTTTTTTTTATCAATCTTGAAAGGTTACTAACTAACCTGTCAAACAATTTGCCGCTACAAACCCCCGTTTCAAGTAACGGTGAATTTTGAATATTCGCGCAACATACATAATCAAGGTACAGAATTGAAAAACAATTCCCATGACCACAAAGGCGACGACCGTTTTTCTTGCATCGTTCCGCATTTCTGCCAAAAACAACAAAAACCTTGTGTTGCATATTGCAACATATAGAATTATGTATAAGCTGCAGACAGATAGCCACTGTTTCGACCTAAAAGGTCTCATCAGTGCAGCTGGTGTGGCTATCAGACGACTTTGCTGACCAAGCGGCCAATCAAAGACTTCACTTTGTGGTGACTATACAATCACCGTCATCCATTGGGCACCAAACTAGGTGCAACCAAAACGGAGAAAACAAGGTGGAAACACTATGGCCAAGCAAAGCTCAACCAATAGTGCCATCAAGCCCCGTGTCACAATAATCATATGATAAGCAAATTGCTTATCATATAGAATATTATCTATGGCGGAGCAGACTACGGCACATTTCTAGAATTACTTGAATAATAAGAAATTTTCGCAAAAAGCATGAGCGTAAGTGCTTCGTTTTACCTGCAGGTATAATTTGACACCACCCTCCATCGCAAAATGTGAATAATCCCAATGATGCACCTTCACCTATTTTCCTTGCCCAGTGTGGCAACTCGACAGCGACAATCGCCAAGCACAGAGAAGTGATTAGAAGTACTCCAGTGATTACAAATAGCGTTTTTCTCTGAAAATGTGAAGAAATGATTTAGGACTCAAAATTTTACTCATTTTAGTTTATGGTCTACAAGAGCAACTAAGATAGACACAGTTATAGCATAAGGCATATTCACAAAATCTGTCCGTATTTACAAATTTTGTTTTTTAGACGCCATGGATAACATGCCTCGTTATTACAAAGGTAGGTGTAATGCGAATACTTTTTTGACATGGTTTTGTACATCGCCTTTTTGCCTAAACAATTTCTGCAGATCGTTTTGCTGCCTCACTTAACTATTGAGGGACCAATACACAATAATAATTACAAAATGTAACGGAATGATTTTGGTATTGTAGCGTCCGTGGTGAATTTTTTTTTTTGAAATTAAATGCATCGTGAAACAAAGGCAACAGTGAGCACTGCCAGCAGTGGATTGGGTAAAAGACGTGTTGGTTTCAAGCGATAGTTGCTTTGGGGTACCTATAAAGCTTCGACTTGGTACACAGACTTAAAATGACCAAACGAACATATTTTGCATTAAAATGTTTGTGTGCGACTTTGTGGTGGCTGAAGGTCGTGTTTAATTTTTTAAATCCCAGGCAACAGAACTGACGACAATGCAAGAAACACTTCTGGAATAGACCCTGTTTCTTTATATGTTAATGGCGCACGGTTATATTAATATAGATTATAGCCTACATATTGAATTTCAATGGATTGTAACTGTTAATTTCAGTTCCACTTGGGATATTTGCGTAATTTAGGACTCAATGCAGTCGTGATCTAAAAGTCTAACATATTATTTTTCACAGTTAATATTATTGCCCAAATGTAAACAAACATACTTACCCTTATACAGAAGATCCCACAGAAGAGATATAACCAAAAACCTGATCCATCCCAAATAAAAAAATTCACCTGTTACAAGCAGATCAAGAACATGCTTTAACGTACTTACTTGGCGGTAAAATATAACTGAGCCCAGAAGCAATGGAAATCACAAGTGCTGCAACAAGCATATTAAAACTCTTTTCCATGGAACCATGAAGATTCTGTGAACTGGCAAAAATCCCAACGCTGACTGAATACAAGAGAGCTGAAACGCAAAAGAAAAATACATAGCAAATTACAAAAAAATGAATACACTTGGTAAAGGCTAGTGCTTGTCAAGTTGTGAAGTATAGAAGATACAAACAGCATTATCCAAACGAAAATTGCTTCAACAAAACAGGAATTATTTAACATACTTGTTAGGATCCACTCGATCGTGATAACGCATATCTCACGCGGTGTGATTCCTGGGTGAGTTGTACAGCAGCAGATAATATATTTTAAAGCAAAATAAAGTGTGAGACATTGTAAAATAATCCCAGTTGCCATTGTAGCGACAACAGCGAAGGCTGCTTGGTTTCCTATTTGAAATAGTGAAGATTTTTTAAGTTGATTTGCTTAGATTCAATTAACATAAACTATCGTATTCCAATATCTACCTTTATCGAAAAAGCCATCCCACGGTGGTAACTCAATTGCAGCTATGGCTAATCCCAGACTAGCGACACGACCCACTCCATACAGAAAAACCCTATTTTTGTCCATTTTGATGTATATAGGCGTAAACAACGTAACCTATTTTTTCAATCTACAGAAAAAGGCTTAAATGACGCAAATTCGTAACATTTTAATGTAAATCAATTCGATATGCAAGCACCGAACTGATCAAACAAATACATTTGTGATCGCCGAACGGCACATGGCTTAAAGAAGTTATTACAAATAAACCAATTAGAATGTCTGCTTTTTCATAATTCATAATGGCTTGCTCAAAACAAACTACATGTTGGTATGTAAAAACTTTTCAAATTGACATTTTCAAGCCTCCGATTTTTAACTTTTCTGTTCTGATTTCGATAAATGTTTCAACACAAAACAAACCAGTCTTCATGAGAAAATCCGATTTTTTCCTCCTGTTTCTCTTCAACTTCATTCATAACTGCAACTACCGTACGATTGTGTGTTTCCTTTTATAACATAGTACCACAAACGGGTCCTATACCTTTCTGGCAACGGAGACAAAGCCTTCAACGACCTATTCATTCACCGCAGTAATAACGACCACAATGGCGATTAAATTGCTTCCCTAATCAGTACCTTTTTGTTAACTTGAAAACGACAATTTGTGTATCGACCCGAAGGCTTTTGAATAGCCGGACATCGCTATTCCAAAATATGTATTTCAATTTGTGTTGTGTGCCGTGCTCAAACGCAATCAACCACAAAATTCAAGCTTGATTTTCATCTGAAATAATTCCCATCAGGTTAAATCTTTTTTGTTCGCCAATCCGTGATCAAGACTATTCCTCAGATAATATGACCTACAGCTAAAACACAAACTGCGGACTATGTTTTTTTTAAATGATCGGTTTAAATGGGCAATTCTTTAGGTTGCCATACTGTGCTTATTTGTTGAAGCAGTTTCTTAGAAATATAAATGAGCATTTCTTACGTACTTATCTTCAATTGAGATGCTTTTTTATTTTAACCTAATCAGTTTGCATCAAATGCTTTTAGCGCACTGCGGTGTGCGGTTTATGGCGTTTTCGGGCACTAACTTTGACAAACAATTAAATCGTGTCCACCAAAATGTTCATCGGACCAAAAATGTTTGTTTGCAGCCTAATTGCTTTCCCAATCAGAAAAATATATTATTTTGCTTGAAAAGCAAAACCTTGCCTTAATCATTTTTAAACTTCAGCTGCTGGTACATTACCGAAATAAACGCTTGTGCGTGCAGAACTGCGCTGCCTGACAGCATTCATACTTCAACAAATTACCAAGTAAGAAACTTGACTAAAAGACACGACTTCGAATTCCGTAGCGTTCAAAATACTTTCTCCCTACGAAAAAGTGCTTGCTGGGTGGTGTTTAAGTGCTTAATCATTTTCACATTACGCATCAGTTACCTTGCAGAGGGTTATTTGTGAGTAGAATGCAACTATACAACAGCCTTCAAAAAGCTATATACACTTCTTCTAACCACTTCAACAAAAATGGTCATATATGCAACAACCCGGTTTTATTATGCCAAGCCACATGAGCATGACAAGAAAGTTCGTATTTGCTAAAACCGGGTAGAAAACAAGAGTTTAATTTATTCTTCTGGTTCAGGGGAATCCTCCAACAATTCATCAACTTCGTTTTCATCCAAGTCATCGTCCTGTTTTTCCTCTTCTTCATCTAAAACAAAATATAAACATATCTCACACATGGAAAACTACTCTCTCGGTGAAAAAACTTCATCGAGTGTCGAATCAAATCATTTTTACAATAAACGTGAAACGTAAATGGCAAGGGCACCGAGAAAACCACTGGGGTTATTCGGTCAAACACCACCCAAGTGAAAGTGATTTCCTCACGGAGAATCATCGTCTGCCGTAGGACAGGCAGTCGCACTGGGAGGTAATGGGTTACGACAAGTTGTATATGACGTCGGTATGCTACTCGGTCGTGAGTATCACAAAGGTTTAAACGTAAACGCCATATTTATACCTTTAAACGTGTGCTTAGTTACATTAGGCAAAAGTAATCTTTTACTTTAGACCGCAAAGCATTTCAAGTCATAAAATGTCAATTTTACCTCCTCTAACACAACGCCTTCGTCGCCTGTACACATGTCGTCGTCGCCTGTAGACGTGTCGGCGACGCCGTCGTCTGGCGCACCAATTGCCTTCAGATTCTTCAACCATGGTGCAGAGCACCGCAACAAGAAGGAGAGCGAGGAGAAGCTTGTTCATCTGCAATGCAAAGCACACAGGTGGTGTAAGTTTGACTCATTTTGACAAACAAGCAATTGACTTACCTTAAATGCTTATTTACTTGATGACAAAATGAGTGATAAATTCATTCCGCCACCGCGTATTTATGCACATCAAAACATATTGCCACGTTTAACGGCTGTTTTTCGGTTGCACAAAAGCTGTTGCATTATATCAATTGAAACAAATTCAATATAAATCAAAGGAAATTCAGTCTCATCCGCTTGTGGAAACTGTCTTATTCTGCAAACTATACAAATGTTTTTTTCAATTGATCTATTGATTGATGCATATGGTGTTTCTTTCCCACATATTGTAACAGTACATCACACCATTGTTGTCTTATTCAGACGTTGGAAAACGTATAGTTTCAAACGAATTATATGGCCTACCCTTTGCCAAACGTCACGTGCTTCAGATTTTAACCACTCACAAGAGCACGATTAATCACGTGTTATTAGCACAGTGACAAACCAGGTATACGTAATTTAGGATGAAGTGAATATAAAGTGAATTTAATGGTGATTTTGGAGAATAAATTATTCCTTTTGCTTGCTGTACCTACAGTTACAATATGATTTTGGGTACGAAAATATTTTAACAAGTCGCTTAAATGCATTTTGCTGGGGCTGAAATTTATTGCCCAAATTATTAAGCGTTATGTTATTTCGTTGCATTTGGAGTTGCTAGATTGCAATATCACGTGACTCCTACAATAGTTGTTACCAGTCAAGCGTAACAAGTTGCAAACACATCAATTTATTCATTGCTTCTGAACTTTCGGAATTGAAGTAGTATGTCAAACATATCGTAATTGCTAATATAATGTTACATATAAACTGAGAAATCCAAATTTATTTTTAAATAATTTCCTTCATCAAACAAAATAACTGATTGGAACAAGACTAAAATATTTTATCAAATGACAAACAACGGGAAAAATAGTCTTGGAGGTGAACGTACATAACTGTTTGTTGGGCCAGCGGACGAATTTTGTTTGCCGATCATGTTGGGCGTGGTACACAAAGTTGACAGCTGGTTGTCGAACTGCTCAAGCAGATAATTTGAACTGAATGATAGGAAAGAGCAAGCTCATAGCGGAAATTAAAGAACTCAAAAATTTCCCACAGCTGTGGTGAAACATATGTTGGAATAGGTTGGGACTTTGTTCCCACACAAGCAGCAACTGTCCATCAAACGCAAGCGAGTATGGATAGGGTTACCATATGCCTACACTCTGATTTTGCGACGACCCAGTGTACCTCCACTTGCTTGTTTCAAGATTTTACGTACCAATTCCAGTAGTCCCAGCTTGTTTCACTGGATTTAAATAATGCCAGCAAAAAGCAGCAAATTTTGTTTTTGGAAAACTTTTTGAAACACGAAAACTTCGTGGTTTCAATATAACCATCAATAAAAACTAACCAAATTAAACAAAATATCCAAACAAACACAAAATGATTACGTTGGGTATAGATGTCCACGTTTTTAGTGCACCAGCTGTCAATCAACCACGCGAACAAACAGAATGCTGAAGCGGACACATGTTGCAATTCAACGTTTAAGTATTTTCTTACACACAAGTGAGCTGGGTTAAAGACAGAGTAAAATCCATCAAAAATATGCAGGTTTGCCTCGGACTTGTTGCTGTACTGTAGTGTTGCAAATTTCATGCAGTTTCTCTCAATTGTTCCTGATTGAAAACATGCTAAAATAGACAATTGCAAATTAATTTACAGATCGCATTGCTTTGGCGAAGCATGCACATACTTCCCTAACGGACTAACTTATGATTGGTTGACAAGTAGACCACGTGACTGGGTATTGAATGACGATTTTCCGGATACTTCTTGCAGTTTGGTTAATGGCTTTAACATAAAAACATTTGTGTTACCAACCGCTGTATGCTGTCACATATCGCTTACCATGTACTAAATGCAACTCTATATAAAACATAATCAATGTGAATTTTCCAAATATTTGCATAAATATATCTAAATAGCCCACGCAGAATTGTATCACGCTCTCCGACAATTTTCCACGGAATGTGACATTTCAAAGAATTATATGATCCTGTACACATCGATAGCACGTAAATTTTGATGGTCTTTTGAATGTCGTTGGTTGAAATGTAAAAAACGTGAGACTTCGTCCATAACAATTGTTCCTCATGGTTGAATTGCACGCATAAACGTGCAGCAAATTGTGGAACGTTGAACTAATTAAATTAAAGGAAAACCGGGGGGTCATATGCGACATATGCTTTAAACATTAAAGGAAGTTCGTAAAACAGCTTGAACGAAGGGCAAAATGTCATTGGTTTTCAAAACCGGATAACTCTGAGTTTCCTTTGATTTTTTATGAATATGTTTTAATTGACTAATCAGTATTGCAACCATTCCATTGTTGAACCAGCCGTTGGACCTGACAATATGTTTTGATGTGCTTAAATACGCGGTGGCGGAATGAATTTATCACTCATTTTGTCATCAAGCAAATAACCATTCGAGGTAAGTTATTTGGTTTGCTTGTCAAAATGAGTCAAACTTTTATCACCACCTGTGTGATTTGCATTTCAGATGAACAAGCTTCTCCTCGCTCTCCTTCTTGTTGCGGTGCTCTGCACCATGGTTGAAGAATCTGAAGGTATCTTGTGTGCCGCCAGACGACGTCGTCGACACGTCGCTAGGCGACGACGACATGTGTACAGGCGACGAAGGCGTTGTGTGAGAGGAGGTAAGTTTATGTTTGACAGTTGCGTGTATTTCAATAACTGATTGTTAATAGCCACGCCTTATTTGGGCATAAACAGGCATATTGCATGTGTTTACCTGGCTGCTGCATGCCACTCGGAATAAAATCTGATTTTAAGTTTGTTTGAATGAAACGTACGCAACCGAAAAATTGTTGTTTCAGACGAAGAGGACAACCAAGAGGTAGACATGGAGGCAAATGATGTTGATGATTTGCTGGAGGAGGATGCTGCTGAACCAGAAGAGTAAATTCAACTCTTCGTTTCACCACACACATATATTTCGATCCTGAAATAAAATGAAAGTATGTAATGTCTTGTGTCGATTTGTTTGCAGACGCACGATGACGCACTTGAAGCCATGAAAATTTAAATGCGGATAACTTTGCCATTTTACTTGATAACGGGGTATTTCACATGTTATATTGAACTTGAGAACGACCTCAAAATCATATTTAGTTGCGTTAAAAGTAAATTTGCCCGTGGACTTATATTGTAAGCAGGTAAATTGTAAACAAAGCGAAAACCATCTTAACGCACAACAGGAATTAATGTTAAGTCATAGTAATTTAATGCAAACGCAAAACGACGGAAAAGCTTTGGAATATTTGCTATTAGTAAATGAAACAATAACAGAATCGAATCATATAAACAAGTGCTACATTCGTTAAACACAACCCTTACCAATTGTTTTACCCGTCAATTATGTGGCGTTGACACTTGTTCGCACGCCGAAGAATTAAAATATATCGTCTCATTCAATTTTACATTCTGGTGTAATTTAAAGTTTTTCATTCTGATGAAATTGGATCACTGACATTGAAGCCAAGGCGTTGCAGCCTGTAGCTGAATCAAAGCCTATTATTCAGGTTAAATCGGGGCGAGATATGCAAAAGCTCCCGGTTTCAATGTCAGTAAGCCAATTAAATCAGTATGTAAGAAAATTCCCGGTAAGGTTTGAATGCAAGACACTTTGCATACCGGGCCGCGAATATTATTCAACGTCACCAACACAAGCCAGGGCCTTGGTCAGATAAGGTAACACTAGTTCAGCCACTAATCTCTATATATGTTTAATAGAGATCAGTGAGTTCAGCTGGTTGCAGTCATGCGTCAGCACGGTGAACTCAATATGGACAAAATAAATTTCAACCGACTTGTGGTATATCAATGTTGGTAATAATTATGGCTGATATTGTTTTGGTTGCCCGGATTAGAGATATGCTAAATTAATGCTGAAATTAATGACTGTTTAAATACGAAGAATTGGGCGGAAACCAATTTCCACATGTTTGACCATTGAACTGTGGCTGTTTACATAGAAATCGGATATGGCAAAGTTCCAAACTGCTCCAGCATATGTTCCAACATAAAATCCCAAAAACTTCATCTTTTTAAATGCTAAAACCGCTTGTTGAAAAACACACGTCTGTCTTGAAACAAGAAAAAAAGCCAGAAAAGAACAAAAATGTAAATGAAACATCGTGTTTTTCTGATTTGTAAGTATTCGAGTCTGTTTTGGCCCATTCTAGTTTGGAATTGATTGTTGTTTTTTGCGTATTATTTGATGATATTGCACACCCGGCATGAACTTTCACCCACACAAAACGTAATCTAGAATTTTCACTGTTTGCTTTAGTGGTTAGTCACATGAGTAAGGTAACAAGCTTACACATAGAGTTTAACCGATACACCACGTACTCTAATTGCGTCATCACTTGCAACATTGCAACGTGGCTTCAATGATTGTCACGTGATCCAAACGGCTTTGCGTAATTGGTTGAACTACCACGAAACGGGACCCTATTATGTGCGACTACGCGGATAGTTTTCGTCCGGCAATATTGTTTACTTGTCACAAGAATTTCAAATGGTATTGGAGATTCGTTGTCGGTGAAAGCGTTTGTACTGAAAGACAGAAGTTGTACAAAAATGCCCCAATATGAATACACAGATAAGAACCATGAACCGGATTTACCATTCCACATGATTTGCAAATTTTCCGCCGATTTCTCTATTTTTTCCGCCTTAAACTTGTTAGGTGCAATATATGTATATTGTCAGACCACTTTCACAAATTGCCTTAGGGCCAGTGTTGAGTCTTAATCCAGCACGGCACGACCCGAAACAAAGGCATTGTTAATGTGATGTTCCTCAGGGACCAAAAAACCACATGTCCATGCAATTTAAGCAAAATATGCATAAATACGATAACTGCACCTATAATGCAGCTCAGCAGCCTGCACAATTTATTGCGTAGAATCGTTCCAGTTGGCAGCGGTACATGAGAGCAAGCCAATCGCATTTTCACTGAAGAATGCCGTATGTTCAAAGCTTCCTTGAGTGGTTCGCGTTTCCTTGGTAAATTGAATCGACTTCCGGCAGTAGAAGTTCACATTTACAAAATGCTGTGAATGAAGCTTCTGTTGGAATGAGTTGCTGTTTGTACAATAGAAGCCGTTTGATATTATGCGAGCGGACTTTGTTTCCGTCAATACAATGTTCCAGCAATATGTTTAACAGCTATAAATACACAGATGTTGCTGCAGAACATCGTTAAATTTTTGATCAACAGAAATAAGCACAAAGGTAAGTTGAACCTGTGTATTTCCATAAAGTGAGTAGAGATTTTATTTAATCTATGTGTTTTGCATTGCAGATGAACAAGCTTACACTCGCTCTCCTTCTTATTACGGTGCTCTGCACCATGATTGAGAAATCTTACGGGCATCCATTGCATGGTAAGTACAGTTTTTCAGACCATTTTGCGTTCAGTTACTAAGGTGGCAAAATCTGAAATATTACCGTAAGCAATTTTCAAATTTGCCACAACTTGACGACGCAAAAAAGAAAATACCCTGATATTCGTAATTAAATCAGTTACGATACTGGCAATAACCACCGCATTTACGTTTCTATAAATCGCTAAATAGTCACAAACAGCCGTGAATTGCAAAAAAAGAGAAACAATGCTTGTATCAAACACAAAACTATTTTAAGCGAAAATTTCCACCATGTTTTAAGCAATCTCCATTCTTTACAAATAAATGGTTCCGATTGTCATTTGTAACTTGCTTGTAACTTGCTATTTAGTCTTAGTACCTTCGTGGTAGTTTTGGGGGATTAGTTAGTATATTTGCCTCGCAGCAGCAAATATCAAATCATAGTCGATATAACCATCTAACATTTTTCAGATTCCGAGCCTGATGGTTACTACAAAGGTAGGAGAAAAATGACAAAACTTTACTCATTTTAGTTTATGGGCTAAGATAGACACAGTTATAGCATAAGGCATATTCACAAAATCTGTCCGTATTTACGAATATTTTTTTAGACGCCATGGATAACATGCCTCGTTATTACAAAGGTAGGTGAAATGCGAATACTTTTTTGACATGTTTTTGTACATTTCTACAGATTGTTTTGCTGTCTCACTTAACTAAATGCGCTTGAAAATTACGATACATGAATGAAAATACTTTGTGATTCATAATTTAATCAGTTACGGTACCGCCAATATCAACGACATTTACTTTGGTTACAAATTAGCCCTATTTAGTCCTATAGTTGTATTTCTTCTCCTTGATTATTTGGAATATTTGCATCTTAAGAGCAAGTTATAAACTACTGTCGATATAACAATATGACATTTTTCAGATTCCGAGGAATTGCCAGGTTACTACAAAGGTAAGCAAAATGACAACATTTCATTCGATTTAGCTCATGGCTTACAAAAGCATTTAAATTGGACCTATCTTTAATAATAAGCAACAAGTTATAAATCCTGTCGCTACAGCTTTTGATGACGAAGTTAATATAAGTAAAATATAAAAGTCCATATCTGTAAATTATTGGCAAAGCACAGTTATAGTATAAGGCACATTCACAAAATCTATCAGTATTTACGAATTTTGTTTTACAGACGTCATGGATAACTTGCCTCGTTATTACAAAGGTAGGTGAAATGCGAATACTTTTCTGACATGGTTTTGTACATTTCTACAGATTGTTTTGCTGCCTCACTTAACTAAATGCGCTTGAAAATTACTAGGGATGCACCGAAAGTTCGGTTTGCCGAATTTATTCGGCCGAAACTAAGGTTTTCGCAATTAATATTTCTGCAAAATTCGGCCGAAACCGAAACTTTTTTACTGCATGTAACGCTGATACGCGAAGTTCAGAAAAGGTTAGAATCCTTGTTTTAACTGTACGAATGTGTTGGTTAAAAGGATAAAAATCAAGTTATAGCAGTAAGAAAAATACGCGGTTATTCTTTATGAGTCAAAAAAGGCTGTACGATAAGATTAGATCCAATCCAGCACATGTTTTGTTTAAATTTATTGCGTTGAAAGAGATGATATACCAAAATTAGTTTCGGTTTATTCGGCCGAATTAATTCGGCAACTTTTGCCGAATATTCGGTTTCGGCCGAATATAAAAATAGCTGTTTCGGTGCATCACTAAAAATTACGATACATGAATGAAAATACTTTGTGATTCATAATTTAATCAGTTAAGGTACCGCAAATATCAACGACATTTACAAGTTTATTCTTTCTTTGCCATTATACGTCGTTCCGATTGTCATTCGTTACTTTGGTTACAAATTAGCCCTATTTAGTCCTATAGTTGTATTTCTTTTCTTTGATTATTTGGAATATTTGCATCTTAAGAGCAAGTTATAAACTACTGTCGATATAACAATATGACATTTTTCAGATTCCGAGGAATTGCCAGGTTACTACAAAGGTAAGTAAAATGACAACATTTCATTCGATTTAGCCTATGGTACACAAAAGCATTTAAATTAGACCTTCCTTTAAATATAATTAACAAGTTGTAAGCCCTGTCGCTACGAATTTTGATGACGATGATAACATAAGTAAAATATGAAAGTCCATATTTGCAAATTATTGGCAAGGCACAGTTATATTATAATGGTTATTTACAAAATCTGTCAGTATTTACGAATTTTGTTTTACAGACGCCATGGATAACAAGCCTCGTTATTACAAAGGTAGGTGTAATGCGAATACATTTTGACAGGATCTTGTACACAGTGCCTTTATTGTACAAACAATTTCTGCAGATTGTTTTGCTGCCTCACTTAACTAAATCCGCTTGAAAATTACGATAAATGAATGAAAATACTTTGTGATTCATAATTTATTCAGTTACGGTACCGCAAATATCAACGAGGTTTACAAGTTTATTCTTTCTTTGCCATTATACGTCGTTCCGATTGTCATTGGTTTCTTTCGTTACAAATAAGCCCTATTTAGTCCTATAGTTGTATTTCTTCTTTTTGAATAATTGGAATATTTGCATCTTAAGAGCATGTTATAAACTACTGTCGATATAACAATATAATATTTTTCAGATTCCGAGGAATTGCCTGGTTACTACAAAGGTAAGTAAAATGACAACATTTCATTCGAGTTAGCCTATGGTACACAAAAGCATTTAAATTGGACCTATCTTTAATTATAATTAACAAGTTATAAATCCTGTCGCTATAGCTTTTGATGACGAAGTTAATATAAGTAAAATATAAAAGTCCATATCTGTAAATTATTGGTAAAGCACAGTTATAAGCCATATTCACAAAATGTATCAGTATTTACAAATTTTGTTTTACAGACGCCATGGACAACATGCCTCGTTATTACAAAGGTAGGTGAAATGCCAATACTTTTCTGACATGGTTTTGTACATTACTACAGATTGTTTTTCTGCCTCACTTAACTAAATGCGCTTGAAAATTACGATACATGAATGAAAATACTTTGTGATTCAAAATTTAATCTGTTACGGTACCGCCAATATCAACGACATTTACAAGTTTCATCTTTCTTTGCCATTATACGTCGTTCCGATTGTCATTCGTTACTTTGGTTACAAATTAGCCTTATTTAGTCCTATATTTGTATTTCTTCTCTTTGATTATTTGGAATATTTGCATCTTAAGAGCAAGTTATAAACTATTGTCGATATAACAATATGACATTTTTCAGATTCCCAGGAATTGCCAGGTTACTACAAAGGTAAGCAAAATGACAACATTTCATTCGATTTACCCTATGGTCCACAAAAGCATTTAAATTGGACCTATCTTTAATTATAATTAACAAGTTATAAATCCTGTCGCTACAGCTTTTGATGACGAAGTTAATATAAGTAAAATATAAAAGTCCACATTTGCAAATTATTGGCAAGGCACAGTTATATGATAAGGATTATTCACAAAATCTGTCAGTATTCACGAATTTTGTTTTACAGACGACAAGGATAACATGCCTCGTTATTACAAAGGTAGGTGTAATGCGAATACTTTTTGACAGGATCTTGTACACAGTGCCTTTATTGTACAAACAATTTCTGCAGATCATTTTGCTGCTTCTCTTGACTAAATCCGCCTGAAAATTACGATAAATGAATGATAATACTTTGTGATTCATAATTTAATCTGTTACGGTACCGCCAATATCAACGACATTTACAAGCTTATTCTTTCTTTGCCATTATACGTCGTTCCGATTGTCATTGGTTACTTTGGTTACAAATTAGCCCTATTTAGTCCTATATTTGTATTTCTTCTCTTTGATTATTTGGAATATTTGCATCTTAAGAGCAAGTTATAAACTATTGTCGATATGACAATATGACATTTTTCAGATTCCCAGGAATTGCCAGGTTACTACAAAGGTAAGCAAAATGACAACATTTCATTCGATTTACCCTATGGTCCACAAACGCATTTAAATTGGACCTATCTTTAATTATAATTAACAAGTTATAAATCCTGTCGCTACACCTTTTGATGACGAAGTTAATATAAGTAAAATATAAAAGTCCATATCTGTAAATTATTGGCAAAGCACAGTTATAGTATAAGGCATATTCACAAAATCTGTCAGTATTTACGAATTTTGTTTTACAGACGCCATGGATAACTTGCCTCGTTATTACAAAGGTAGGTGAAATGCGAATACTTTTCTGACATGGTTTTGTACATTTCTACAGAATGTTTTGCTGCCTCACTTAACTAAATGCGCTTGAAAATTACGATACATAAATGAAAATACTTTGTGATTCAAAATTTAATCTGTTACGGTACCGCCAATATCAACGACATTTACAAGTTTCATCTTTCTTTGCCATTATACGTCGTTCCGATTGTCATTCGTTACTTTGGTTACAAATTAGCCCTATTTAGTCCTATAGTTGTATCACTTATCTTTGATTATTTGGAATATTTGCATCTTAAGAGCAAGTTATAAACTACTGTCGATATAACAATATGATATTTTTCAGATTCCCAGGAATTGCCAGGTTACTACAAAGGTAAGCAAAATGACAACATTTCATTCGATTTAGCCTATGGTCCACCAAAGCATTTAAATTGGACCTATATTTAATTATAATTAACAAGTTATAAATCCTGTCGCTACAGCTTTTGATGACGAAGTTAATATAAGTAAAATATAAAAGTCCATATCTGTAAATTATTGGCAAAGCACAGTTATAAGCCATATTCACAAAATCTATCAGTATTTACAAATTTTGTTTTACAGACGCCATGGATAACTTGCCTCGTTATTACAAAGGTAGGTGAAATGCGAATACTTTTCTGACATGGTTTTGTACATTTCTACAGATTGTTTTGCTGCCTCACTTAACTAAATGCGCTTCAAAATTACGATACATGAATGAAATACTTTGTGATTTATAATTTAATCTGTTACGGTACCGCCAATATCAACGACATTTACAAGTTTCATCTTTCTTTGCCATTATACGTCGTTTCGATTGTCATTCGTTACTTTGGTTACAAATTAGCCCTATTTAGTCCTATAGTTGTATTTCTTCTCTTTGATTATTTGGAATATTTGCATCTTAAGAGCAAGTTATAAACTACTGTCGATATAACAATATGACATTTTTCAGATTCCGAGGAATTGCCTGGTTACTACAAAGGTAAGCAAAATGACAACATTTCATTCGATTTAGCCTATGGTACACAAAAGCATTTAAATTGGACCTATCTTTAATTGTAATTAACAAGTTATAAATCCTGTCGCTACGGCTTTTGATGACGAAGTTAATATAAGTAAAATATAAAAGTCCATATCTGTAAATTATTGGCAAAGCACAGTTTTTGTATAAGGCATTTTCACAAAATCTATCAGTATTTACGAATTTTGTTTTACAGACGCCATGGATAACATGCCTCGTTATTACAAAGGTATGTGAAATGCGAATACTTTTCTGACATGGTCTTGTACATTTCTACAGATTGTTTTGCTGCCTCACTTAACTAAATGCGCTTGAAAATTACGATACATGAATGAAAATTCTTTGTGATTCATAATTTATTCAGTTACGATACCGCAAATATCAACGACATTTACAAGTTTCATCTTTCTTTGCCATTATACGTCGTTCCGATTGTCATTCGTTACTTTGGTTACAAATTAGCCCTGTTTAGTCCTATAGTTGTATTTCTTCTCTTTGATTATTTGGAATATTTGCATCTTAGGAGCAAGTTATAAACTACTGTCGATATAACAATATGACATTTTTCAGATTCCGAGGAATTGCCAGGTTACTACAAAGGTAAGTAAAATGACAACATTTCATTCGATTTAGCCTATGGTACACAAAAGCATTTAAATTAGACCTTCCTTTAAATATAATTAACAAGTTGTAAGCCCTGTCGCTACGAATTTTGATGACGATGATAACATAAGTAAAATATGAAAGTCCATATTTGCAAATTATTGGCAAGGCACAGTTATATTATAAGGATTATTCACAAAATCTGTCAGTATTTACGAATTTTGTTTTACAGACGCCATGGATAACATGCCTCGTTATTACAAAGGTAGGTGTAATGCGAATACATTTTGACAGGATCTTGTACACAGTGCCTTTATTGTACAAACAATTTCTGCAGATTGTTTTGCTGTCTCACTTAACTAAATCCGCCTGAAAATTACGATACATGAATGAAAATACTTTGTGATTCATAATTTAATCAGTTACGGTACCGCCAATATCAACGACATTTACAAGTTTCTTCTTTCTTTGCCATTATACGTCGTTCCGATTGTCATTCCTTACTTTGGTTACAAATTAGCCCTATTTAGTCCTATAGTTGTATTTCTTCTCTTTGATTATTTGGAATATTTGCATCTTAAGAGCAAGTTATAAACTACTGTCGATATAACAATATGACATTTTTCAGATTCCGAGGAATTGCCAGGTTACTACAAAGGTACGTAAAATGACAAAAATTTCATTCGACTTAGCCTATGGTACACAAAAGCATTTAAATTGGATCTGTCTTTAATTATAATTAACAAGTTATAAGTACTGTCGCTACAGCTTTTGATGACGAAGTTAATATGAGTAAAATATAAAAGTCCATATTTGCAAATTATTGGCAAAGCACAGTTATATTATAAGCCATATTCACAAAATCTATCAGTATTTACAAATTTTGTTTTACAGACGCCATGGATAACATGCCTCGTTATTACAAAGGTAGGTGAAATGCGAATACTTTTCTGACATGGTTTTGTACATTTCTACAGATTGTTTTGCTGCCTCACTTAACTAAATGCGCTTGAAAATTACGATACATGAATGAAAAAACTTTGTGATTCATAATTTAATCAGTTACGGTACCGCCAATATCAACGACATTTACAAGTTTCATCTTTCTTTGCCATAATACGTAGTTCCGATTGTCATTCGTTTCTTTCGTTACAAATTAGCCTTATTTAGTCCTTTCTTTGTATTTTTTCTCTTTGAATATTTGGAATATTTGCATCTTAAGAGCAAGTTACAAACTATTGTCGATATAACAATATGACATTTTTCAGATTCCGAGGAATTGCCTGATGGTTACTACAAAGGTAAGTGAAATGACAACATTTCATTCGATTTAGTCTATGTTACACAAAAGCATTTAAATTAGACCTTACTTTAAATATAATTAACATGCTATAAGCCCTGTCGCTACGAATTTTCATGACGAAGTTAACATAAGTAAAACAGAAAAGTCCTTATTTGCAAATTATTGGCAAAGCACAGTTATATTATAAGGCATATTCACAAAATCTGTCAGTATTTACGAATTTTGTTTTACAGACGCCATGGATAACATGCCTCGTTATTACAAAGGTAGGTGAAATGCGAATACTTTTCTGACAGGGTTTTGTACATTTCTACAGATTGTTTCGCTGCCTCACTTAACTAAATGCGCTTGAAAATTACGATACATGAATGAAAATTCTTTGTGATTCATAATTTATTCAGTTACGATACCGCAAATATCAACGACATTTACAAGTTTCATCTTTCTTTGCCATTATACGTCGTTCCGATTGTCATTCGTTACTTTGGTTACAAATTAGCCCTGTTTAGTCCTATAGTTGTATTTCTTCTCTTTGATTATTTGGAATATTTGCATCTTAGGAGCAAGTTATAAACTACTGTCGATATAACAATATGACATTTTTCAGATTCCGAGGAATTGCCAGGTTACTACAAAGGTAAGTAAAATGACAACATTTCATTCGATTTAGCCTATGGTACACAAAAGCATTTAAATTAGACCTTCCTTTAAATATAATTAACAAGTTGTAAGCCCTGTCGCTACGAATTTTGATGACGATGATAACATAAGTAAAATATGAAAGTCCATATTTGCAAATTATTGGCAAGGCACAGTTATATTATAAGGATTATTCACAAAATCTGTCAGTATTTACGAATTTTGTTTTACAGACGACATGGATAACATGCCTCGTTATTACAAAGGTAGGTGTAATGCGAATACATTTTGACAGGATCTTGTACACAGTGCCTTTATTGTACAAACAATTTCTGCAGATTGTTTTGCTGTCTCACTTAACTAAATGCGCTTGAAAATTACGATACATGAATGAAAATACTTTGTGATTCATAATTTAATCAGTTACGGTACCGCCAATATCAACGACATTTACACGTTTCTTCTTTCTTTTTCATTATACGTCGTTCCGATTGTCATTCCTTACTTTGGTTACAAATTAGCCCTATTTAGTCCTATAGTTGTATTTCTTCTCTTTGATTATTTGGAATATTTGCATCTTAAGAGCAAGTTATAAACTACTGTCGATATAACAATATGACATTTTTCAGATTCCGAGGAATTGCCTGGTTACTACAAAGGTACGTAAAATGACAAAAATTTCATTCGACTTAGCCTATGGTACACAAAAGCATTTAAATTGGACCTGTCTTTAATTATAATTAACAAGTTATAAGTACTGTCGCTACAGCTTTTGATGACGAAGTTAATATGAGTAAAATATAAAAGTCCATATTTGCAAATTATTGGCAAAGCACAGTTATATTATAAGCCATATTCACAAAATCTATCAGTATTTACAAATTTTGTTTTACAGACGCTATGGATAACATGCCTCGTTATTACAAAGGTATGTGAAATGCGAATACTTTTCTGACATGGTTTTGTACATTTCTACAGATTGTTTTGCTGCCTTACTTAACTAAATGCGCTTGAAAATTACGATACATGAATGAAAATACTTTGTAATTCATAATTTAATCAGTTACGGTACAGCCAATATCAACGACATTTACAAGTTTCATCTTTCTTTGCCATTATTCGTCGTTTCGATTGTCATTCGTTACTTTCGTTACAAATTAGCCCTATTTAGTCCTATAGTTGTATTTCTTCTCTTTGATTATTTGGAATATTTGCATCTTAAGAGCAAGTTATAAACTACTGTCGATATAACAATATGATATTTTTCAGATTCCGAGGAATTGCCTGGTTACTACAAAGGTAAGTAAAATGACAACATTTCATTCGATTTAGCCTATGGTACGCAAAAGCATTTAAATTAGACCTTCCTTTATGTATAATTAACAAGTTATAAACCCTGTCGCTACGACTTTTGATGACGTTGTTAACACAAGTAAAACAGAAAAGTCCTTATTTGCAAATTATTGCCAACGCGCAACTATATTATAAGGCATATTCACAAAATTTGTCAGTATTTACAAATTTTATTTTTTAGACGCCATGGATAACATGCCTCGTTATTACAAAGGTAAGTGTAATGCGAATACTTTTTTGACAGGGCCTTGTACATAGTGCCTTTATTGTGAAAACAATTTCTATAGATCATTTTGCTGCCTCACTTAACTAAATCCGCCTGAAAATTACGATACATGAATGAAAATACTTGGTGATTCATAATTTAATCTGTTACGGTACCGCCAATATCAACGACATTTACAAGCTTATTCTTTCTTTGCCATTATACGTCGTTCCGATTGTCATTGGTTTCTTTTGTTACAAATATGCCTTATTTAGTCCTATATTTGTATTTCTTCTTTTTGAATAATTGGAATATTTGCATCTTAAGAGCAGGTTACAAACTACTGTCGATATAACAATATGATATTTTTCAGATTCCGAGGAATTGCCAGGTTACTACAAAGGTAAATAAAATGACAACATTTCATTCGTTTTAGCCTATGGTACACAAAAGCATTTAAATTAGACCTTCCTTTATTTATAATTAACAAGTTATAAAACCTGTCGCTATGACTTTTGATGACGAAGTTAACATAAGTAAAATACAAAAGTCCATATTTGCAAATTATTGGCAAGGCACAGTTATATTATAAGGATTATTCACAAAATTTGTCAGTATTTACGAATTTTATTTTTTAGACACCATGGATAACATGCCTCGTTATTACAAAGGTAGGTGTAATGCGAATAATTTTTTGACAGGGTCTTGTACACGGTGCCTTTATTGTAAAAACAATTTCTACAGATCATTTTGCTGCCTCACTTAACTAAATCCGCCTGAATATTACGATACATGAATGAAAATACTTTGTGATTCATAATTTAATCTGTTACGGTACCGCCAATATCAACGACATTTACAAGTTTCATCTTTCTTTGCCATTATACGTCGTTCCGATTGTCATTTGGTTACAAATTAGCCCTATTCAGTCCTATAGTTGTATTTCTTCTCTTTGTTTATTTGTAATATTTGTATCTTAAAGCGAGTTACAAACTACTGTCGATATAACAATATGACAATTTTTAGATTCCGAGGAATTGCCTGGTTACTACAAAGGTAAGTAAAATGACAACATTTCATGCCATATTCACAAAATCTATCAGTATTGACAGGGCCTTGTACACAGTGCCATTATCGTACAAACCATTTCTACAGATCATTTTGCTGCCTCACTTAACAAAAATTAATGGAATCGGTAAACTTTATATAAAATAACTTGTGAACAAACTTGTTCTCTATGGTGGACAAAATCTAGCCCCTGATGTAGCACTGTCTTAACACCCCCGACAGCAATAATTTGTGGACCACCATCTATTCTTGTTACATACTTCAATATGTAAAGGTTGTTATCCAAACTAACCCAATTTTGTATTTTTTAGATGCTTAAGAAGGTATGCAGAGCCTTCTGAGGAGAACAACCAGTTTCTTCTCGCGGCTTCGATACAAATGCTGTCACGACACTTTTATTGAAAGTTTGATGTCAGTGTTTCGAAGTCAAGCAATAAACCAAAAAAAATACTTGAAACGTTTCATGTTCTCCCTTGTGTGTGCTGCCAGTCTGAGTAGGATTGTAAATCGTCATTCAACAGCATGTCATAGTTGCTGCTTTTATGAGTAATTAGAATTCCTTAGTCCAGTGGGTTTAATAATTAGGATGTGGATATCAGAAATATTAGTGGAATGAAAACCAACTAATGCATGTCCATTATTTGCATTCTGCGACGGTTATAATTTAAAAAGTACTGAAAGAAATACTCTCAAACCCACCGGATATTAAATGTATACGCTCAACTCTATCAGGACACCTTCACAATATTTTAATTGTGAGAGATTGGGCTACATTAAGTGTCCGTATGATCAGTTACAGCACCAAGATTAGCAGTAGCCGTAAAGGTCAAAACAGTATGGATGTTGTAGCACCAAACATTTAAAGAGAGCTTTAGACAGGGTGTATACACGCACTGTTTCGACCTGTAAGGTCTCATCAGTGCAGCTGTTGATGTGACATCTGTGCTAGCTGGTAGACTAGCAGGCACACAAATTTCCACTTTGTGGTACCTTTCGGTCAATCGTCGATGTGTTGGGTACCAAACTAGGTACCAATCAACACAGACGAACCACATGGAGCGCACTATGGCCAAAACAACTGTTTGGGACCCAATAGCGCTATAGGCTCGGCTTTCACCCAAATCATATTATATGCGCAAAAGAGCCATAATAATCAATGAGAGCTGCAGACAGGGTGTATACACGCACTGTTTCGACCTGTAAGGTCTCATCAGTGCAGCTGTTGAGTGGCACTTTGCTAGCTGGTAGACTAGCAGGCACACAAATTTCCACTTTGTGGTACCTTTCGGTCGAAACAGTGCGTGTATACACCCTGTCTGCAGCTCACATTGATTATTATGGCTCTTTTGCGCATACAAACATTTAAAACTCATGAAAAGATTAGCAGTAGACGTAAAGGTCAGAACAATATGGATCTTGGGAGTTAGGAAAGCATGTGATTTTTTCGGGCTGAACACTAACCAGAAAATAGTCACCCACATTTATTTTACGTGTGAAATCTGTTCCAGACGTTAGATGTCAATAAAAACGATTTGTTGCGCCAGTCAGTGTATTCAGTGCCGTCCATTAAAATATCGTGGCTAAGGGCAAGCGTTGCAAACCTTTTGCCTACCAAGAGCCAATTTTTTTTTATTTCATATGCAGATGTGAAGCAACATCCACATCTTTCATTCATTTAAATTATGTTAATTTTAGATTACAAATAAATTCAGAAAAATTCAGTTTTAGCTAAGTTTCTTAAATTTTGTTTATGCAATAGACCAACAATAGTCCATTAGTTGACAATAGACCTGTCAGTCACCAACTGCACTGATATGACATGATAAGCCGAAAAACACAACTACTTGAAGTTCCTTGTCTTGTGAGAGATAAAGTACGGCTACGACTGTTGCGTCTCACGGCGCTTGAATGCTTGCAGGTATAAGACGTTTGTGTATAATTTTAACACGTCATACAGGTTTTGATTGTAGAGCGACAACGCGTTTGAACAGGGAAAACTTTATCAACGAATCACTACAACGTAATTTCGATACAACACATTTAACAATGAATAAATTGAAAATCCTACAACTATAGTGTGCTTCTCCCTACTGTTGCTTATTTTTATATGCTTGCAATCTAACTATAAATACCTATAGCGCCTTTTATGCTTTACCCGAAGTAGGTGATTACATACTTTGCGTATGCGCTAGCATCTCTAAACACTACGAATATGGTAGGATTTGTCATGTCGTCTACAACGGAGTCGTAAGGAATATTGTTACGGAATGTGGGAGCAACTCTCATCGTGTTGTTTCCTAGAAAATAATTTCCGGTCACCACTTCAGCGAGAATAACCTTGCACAGTCCTTGGTTGTCTGCTAGCGCAAAATCTTTCGAATACGAAGCGTTCTTCGCAAAGTACACACCATGACCAAGCCGGGTTCCTGCGCGCAAGATGTATACGTAAATCAGTTTCGTTTTCTCTTATTCTATTAGATTGGGATGTTTCCCTCATTTGACTTTAGCAGTTGACCATGTTCACAGCAAAACATATTACAGCAATATTACCTAACATAATAGCAATAAAAAAATATTACCCAAACTGTAAGGCGAAATACATTTTTCAATTGTTCTACTTAAACATCAACTAAACTATCTGCGTAATCGGTGTTTTAACCTCACACAGAAATATATATATGTATATATATATATAATACCGTTTGTTCCTGCGTAATTTCTGTCGAACCCAGACTTGCAAATGCTTCTGGTCGCATCCACATTTGTGCCGTGGAAAAGGTCCTGGCTGACAACTTGGGAATTTCCCTGCCTCTGAAGACGTGCTTGGATGCCTCGTTTTTGCGCCTCAAACTGCGTGTAATGCATTTTATGTTGAACCCGTTCAATCTGAAACAAAAATATTATCTTCTTGCTAGCACTGAGCAAAGTACATAACCAATAATATAATCGTTTTAATTTTTTTAAACAAAATCCTTTTCAAAAGAAATACATAGAAATTACTTTCGACAACAATCGAATTGTACCAGGGAGAAATACCTTCGCGATATTTTTTGCCAAAGTAGCCTTAAACTTCGCTTCTACGGCACGATATTCATCAGATTGCCTTTGTACTTTCACCACCATATGTTCCTTACCATTCATTGCTGTCCACGTGCTAGGCTGCTGTTCACCTTAACCGTTTATATTAAATTTGAATATAAATACTGATGATGGGGTATAGGCGAAATGTATATATTCTGTAGACCAGTATCTTGGAAGATTGCGCTATATTATAGGTCAGTCCTAGTAATCACATTTTTAGTAAATTGGATCAGACTAAACTTACAGACACGTACCTGCTCTTCGGTTGAGTGCAGTCTGAACATATTGAACAAATATTAGTTTTATATCACATTTCGTAGGCCTACATCTGGTCAAATCACGAACCTGAGGCAAGGCACGGTATTCTTGAATTAATCGCGTGGCTGCGTTTACGACCTCTGCGTTGTTGTTCTCCACCAAGCTGACCTGTTAGTATGTACATCAGCAACCAATTGTGTTATCAACTACACGATGCAAAAAATCCAGAAAAACAATGCTTACTTTACGCAAGGACGTCTGTGGGTTGCTTCGCACAAAGTTTTCGATAGTTTTTAAAATAATCGGAACACAAACTTCAGCACTTCCCTGATTCTGAGCCCCGCACCCTATAGCAACAGTGGCGACATGGCTCAAATTCAGATGACTGGCCGTTTCCAACACGCTTTTTATACAACATGAAAGCAACAGTTCATGTCCTTCTGTATCGTGTACAGCAGACCAGCTGCCAACAAAACACTCAATTGTAGGCAAATTATTTTTACTGTCACAACGACTGGTATTTGTTAACTTTCAATTTACTTACTCTGGTCCGTCTATTGACACTTTGAATTTGTACGGACGACCTGGTTCTGCTTCATTAAAATTGACAATATCGGGACAGCCCGCTGTTAAATTTAAAGACAGCAGTTAGGCCCAGCTTTTATTTTTAAGTTATATCATTCCATAACTATACTTACATTCGGACATTACGATTGCGTCACAGTTATACGTGGTAATATCCCTTTCCTCGAGACATAGGTCAACTGCGCTTCCCGGAAAGCGAACAGTATTCTGAGCAGAAAATCCAAGTTAACAGCATAGATAGGAAACTAGACTTATCGATTTTTAACCAGACAGCTTATGCGGAATGCTCACAGGTTTCCTTTACATGGTGGAAAAACACTAAAACTATGTACTTACATACGATATTGTGCCAACCGAGACTGAAACACTTGTGATTTCCGAGGCTGGACGAACCCTCGTGACGACTGACGGTGTTGGGTGATCTATAGTATCACGCATTACGTCTACTTTTGCGAATGAAAATGGGAGTTTTCTTATGTACAGGTTTAAGAAATAAGGCTACCTAGTTTTCCTAAGCATGCACTGAAGCATGAAATAAATGCAATACAAAAAACCGCGACAGTTTCGGAATAACTTGGTCCTCGATTCCACGATCCGGATAAATTTTGTAGACCGACCGGACTGCCGAAAATCACAACGGCGAAAAAGTACAGAAAACCTGAAATGGAATAAGATACCTACAGAGCTTGTTACAATCAACCTTTCCGTTTACGTTTTTCATATTTTAAAGGAAATTCAAATAATAATGCATAAATTACGATAACATGAACGTACTTGTCAAAACAACTGATATCCTCATTGCCTTTAAAATTTTCTTTTCTCTTTTGCATATGTAAGCAACGTACGCAAAGATCGAAACAATGTGAATAATAATTCCAATCACCAAAAAGGCGGCAACAGCTCTTCTCGCATCGTTTTGTAACCCTGTAAAAAGAATGATGTTGGTTATGCAAACGTTTTACGCATGATTTTACCTTTAGTTAGTCTTTTTTTCCATTGTATTTAAACCAAACGTCGGTGGTTATGTTAAAATATCATTAGAAACTAAACCTTATGTACGTTTCATTCCATTACGTGTGACGTTTTCAAACATATTGTGAATGTCATACCGTTCGGGACACTTCTGCAAAACACCACGTCGCAAAGTGTGAACAATCCCAAAAACAATCCATCCTCACTGTTTTCAGCCCAATTAGGAGTGGCCGCGGCAGTGATTGCCAAACTTACTCCAACGGTCAGATATATGCCGGTAAGAACAAATTGTGTCTTCTGCAATAAGTTTATATTATTTTAGACAATGACCGAAAGGCAAACAATATATACAGGTTATGTACGTATAACTGTAGTTCTATATTTAGAAACAACTGCAGGAATATATAGTTGCACTTGAACATAAACTTACCTCATTTAAGAGTTCCGCTAGCTGTTTTCCTGCATTTTAAATAAAATGGTTTATTTACCTTGAAATAGTATGTAGCTCCGAAGCAGGCCAAAGTTTGTAGATCGATAGACGGATCAACAAATTCTTGGCAAATATGTATTTAAAAACTTTTACAAATCCAAACGTCGTACTTGAAAATAACCCTTCCCAACCCAAATTTATAATTTATAGCCTAAGAAAAGGGAAATGGCTCTTACCTAATATTCCAATGTAACCACTAAAGCAAGAGGCAAAGGAAAAAACGAAAGCCACTATCGCCCAATCAAAAGCTATTCCACGATGCCAACTTCCACCACCAAGATCCTCTAAAGCAACAGGACTCCCGAAGATTGCGACAACAAGGAAATAAAAGAAAGCTATGGAATAAAACATAGAATACTACTTATTTTAACTTAACATTATATTCCATACATCAAACACGTTAGAAAAGTAAGTCTATTAGCTATTCCTGTTAGTCTGCAAAAGCAATATATAATGTGGCTTTCAAACGTACTTGTTGCATACATCACAATCTCCGTTGCCTGAAGTAAGATTATCTTGTCTTTGCCTTTTCCGACGATAAAAAGAACCACAGACACTAATTGTAATATCATTCCAATTACAAGCATCGCGGCGACTGCTTTCCTTGCGTCGTTCAACATACCTGAAAACGCAGGGTAACCTTTCCTAATTCCCGAGTTTTGTTTTTATGATAAAACAGATAAAGAGTTGCACTTAGAAAATTTGAAAGTTAGCATAAGAATGTCCGAAGTTCAATTTAACAAATATACCATTTCCACACATTGCGTTGAAAAACGTGTTTTCTTTTCCCCACAACCGCAAAATATGTTATTGTAAATTGTTTATATCTGTACTGCTCTTACCATTTGCAACATCTTGGCAGTAGAGCCCATAACAAACAGTAAACAATCCAAGCGAGACGCCAGTAAGATCATTTCGTGCCCAATTCGCCGAGTCGGCGGCGGCGATTGCCAGACTGAGCGAGATAATTCGGTAGATTGCTGTCAAGCAAAGCTGTGTTTTTTTCGAAAACAGGAACTTGCAAGCCATTAGTTTAATTGTCGGGTCTTCCATTCGTGATAGGTGGCCAAACTGGGGGCTTGTAATTTCCTTACATTAACACAATTTACAGACAAAATTAGAAGATGTGAAGCAATTTTGAAAATTGTTAAAGTCAACAAAGAATTCAATGCAACAGACGCAATTTTAAGATTTTGTCTTACGTCAAACCCTTCGTAAAAACGGGAAATAAACCCTTCTGTTATCGGCTGGAGTAGATAAATATTGACTGCGATGTTCAAGATATGTTACTATGGGGCTAAAGCAAAAACGTAGCCTGTATTATCCAAAAACTAAAGATGTTTTGACCAATCGGGGATGTTCCATTGAACGTTTTAGGTAATGCAAGTCTCCGTGTTTTTTAACGTGGTTCTTTGCGTGAACTGACACAAAGAACACTCTGCAGTAAATATATACAAAATAAGACTCTATATAACTGTGGCAATGCTAAGCTAAACTGAAATTCAGCCTCAAAAGTGTGTTTACCATAATGTCATACAAAATGAGCTAAGTAATTGCCTGATCGACATCGGGATAACAATATGCTGATACTTGTTCTATATCTGATACTTGTTCTTTACCCGAACCAACGCAAATAGTTACACAGTAGAGCCACACAAAATAAGATAAAAAGTGCCTGTTGCACCACTCAGCTAAACTGAAACCCAACCCATAAAAGTTTGTAGTGTTTACTTTAATGTCAAACTCACACATAACGGACTGAGTAATTACTTGATCAACGAAAATCACTATCTTGTGACAATCACCCAACCTGTGACAGGATATCAATGTATGTGCATGGATTACAATAAATTCTTTTTCCTCTAAAAAGTCTAGGGTTGATATACCACGAACACTTTATGTTGTTTAATATTTTTTTGTCAATCAGCATACAACAGCTGATTGCGAAAAGGCCAAATAGAAATTGGAGATATGGTCATTGATTAACCACCGCAAAGTTTATTGCCCAAACATAAATTGAGCGACGCCGTAAACAGGCTTGGTGTTTGTGGAGTAAGTAACTGGGCAACCCACCCAAATTGTTTGTATAACAATCTCGTTTAAGAGGAACCATCTTTCCACGAGTACCAAGTGTAGAAAAATACTTTATTTTCATGTTCCCAGGATGTCAAACAAAGTGTTTAATGTATAATAACATCATTCGCTAACTTGGCACACGATACGCTCGTAACTATACATATTCACAAGCCACCCAGACCCAGGCAAAATTAACATAATTTCAGCAAAGCATCGTCAAGTTGTTGAATGCAATTGCCAGTGCTTGGTGTGTAACAAGATGTAAGGTATGACGTACTGTGGATACATGCTGATATATGCGGATAGCAACGTAGATGTAATTTTCCATGTTTTGCAATTTTTTTTTTATGTATTTTCACGTAAAAGAATTGTGTCTGCTAGGGGTTATACATGTTTCAATTGTGCCTTTGTTATTCGTACATCTTAAACTTACTTTCATGTGAAGGACATTCATTTATACTTACACCAAAAAATTTTTTCTATATTCCTATTTAACGAATAGATCGACGAACTTGCATGATTTAAATAACTGCGGCGATTAGCCTTTTCGGCGAGATCCGTACCGAATCCAAGTGTTTTAATGACGTCATAAATTTCAATAATGGTGGTAAAAATTAGTGATGCACCGAAACAGCATTTTTTTTTCGGCCAAAACCAAACATTCGGCAAAAGTTCTCGAATAAATTCGGCCCAATAAATCGAAACTAATTTTGGAATAGGTACATATCTTTAAATGCAATAAATCATAGCGCCCTCAATAAATTTAAATCATGTGCTGGATTGGATCTAATCCTATCATACAGCCTTTTATTGGCACTGAAAGAATAACCTCAACTGCTGTACCAAATGCTTAAAGTTGATTTTAATCATTTCGGGGACAATAAACAAATAAAACGAACACATTCGTGCAGTTTGGACAATGATTCTAATCTACACTAAACTTTGCGTATTAGCGCTGGGTGCAGTAAAAAGTTAGTTATAAAAACTAAGAATAATTATAAAAACCTTGGTTTCGGCCGGATAAATTCGGCAAACCGAAAGTTGGGTGCATCCCTTGTAAAAACGTACACGTACTGTTTGTATTTTCGCTGTTGCGACCTCACAGTGTTGCAATAGAAAACCCTTTGCAAATAACGTTTTCTCTGCAGTTGTGAATGTTCTCTTGCATTACACAAAACAAAATCGCTTGTATTTTGTACAAATATGTACCACGCGCATGAACAATGAATAAGTGATATTTACTCACGGAACATCACCATGTTGGTGGTATAAATCGCTTGTCAAACGGTTCCATGGTATGCATACTGAACAAAACGATTAAATTGCTATAGTTACCAATTTATGGTGTTGCTGAGATTACTTGTAATTTCGACGTGTGGTTTTGCTTTTGGATTTTCATACCGCAACGAGCATTTCTCTATATTTTATTACGAGGAACAATTTCTTCAAGGGTTTCGTAAATTTAACTCCTGTTACGCTTCAGTTGCTACAGATGAACATTTGCAGATTTGGGTTTTGCAAATTTTCTTACGTTCAGTTAGAAGACGATTGTGGCGGCGTTCTTAAGTTTGCAAAGCGGAGTTTTCAAAAAGGTTTATGCTTTTAACTGTAGCTACTGTGAAACAATGGTGTAATTTTAATTTTGTTCAGATTTACAACTAGCAAACCATTATTATTTGCAGCAACGGAATCTCTGCACAAATATTTTACCTGTAAAAGTGAATAATGGTTCCATTTGACCTTGATAAAATGATAGAGATTGCAAAAGAGTGCAAGTACCTCCCTGAATATGACCTGAAACGACTGTGTGATTATGTGTGTGACTTGTTACTGGAAGAATCAAATGTGCAACCTGTTAGCACACCAGTGACAGTGTGTGGTGACATTCATGGGCAATTTTATGATCTGCTTGAGCTCTTTAAAAATGGTGGGGAGATACCGGAAACAAACTATGTATTTATGGGAGACTTTGTGGATCGTGGGTATTACAGTTTGGAAACTTTTACCTATCTTCTTGCCTTGAAGGCCAAGTGGTCCAATAAAATCACACTGCTGCGTGGAAACCATGAAAGCAGGCAAATTACCCAAGTGTATGGCTTCTATGATGAATGTCAAACAAAGTATGGGAACGCAAATGCTTGGAGGTATTGTACAAAGGTGTTCGACCTGCTGACAATTGCTGCAATCATTGACTCAACCATACTCTGTGTTCATGGAGGCTTGTCGCCGGACATAAAAACCTTGGATCAAGTTAGAACCATAGACAGACAACAAGAGATTCCACACAAAGGAGCATTTTGTGATCTAGTGTGGTCTGACCCTGAAGATGTCGACACTTGGGCAGTTTCACCAAGGGGTGCCGGCTGGCTATTTGGCGCCAAAGTTACAAATGAGTTTGTGCACCTCAACAACCTGTCGTTGATTTGCAGGGCCCACCAGTTGGTACATGAGGGTTATAAGTATATGTTCGATGAAAAATTGGTAACGGTATGGTCTGCACCAAACTACTGCTATAGGTGTGGCAACATTGCTGCAATCCTTGTTATCAAAGAAAAGGGTGATAAAGAGGCAAAGCTGTTTCATGCAGTGCCTGATAATATGCGTGTGATACCAGAGAGAAACACCACTCCTTATTTTCTTTGATTTTATTACCAGGGTCAAACAAATTGTGTTCCACTGTGTAACTGTGTTTAAATGTGTTTTGATGTTCCATTCATGGAAACGCTTGTTTTATTATTTTACCTTTTTCAACTGTGTTGATGCGTTATGATGTGTAGCCTTATCCATATGAAACATTTTGTAGCCATTTCCTGCCCTTGTTTTCCAACTGGTTAGATGCAAATATGGTATGTTTTTCATGACATTAACTTCCCATTAATTTTAAAAATTATAAAATTATTTAGTTTGAAATGACCAACAAAAATTTAGTATTGCTGACTTGGTGACGGTATCATTTGATAGATTTGCAAAACTTCAATTTCGTTCCTTACGCTTTTAAGAATTAATCCAGAGCAAATGGAAGCATTGAGTTGTTGTGAGTTTATTCAGTTTGCCCGTGGGCGTAATGACAGGTCTTGTTGGTACGTGGGCACGTTGACAAATTTTGCACTGAGCAGTCGGTGAAATAATAGATGCGTATAAAGCGTGTTGGACTAGTTTGGGGAATTATTATGAGTGAGAAGTGAATTTAAAAACGGTTAAAAAGGCATTTCGAGATTCTAAACTCTACTCACAAACTATTTGTCGAAGCAAAGCAACGACCGTCGAACTAAAAGTTCAGGCAAATTATTTTGGATGAGAGAAAGGCGGGAGGAACTTTTTTGCAAGTTTGGTGGTGTCAGCGCGTTCGTTGTTGGACAGGCTTGAAAATAAAGGAGCCTATGGTTTTTTTTGCAGTTAAGCGTTAAAATAGTTGCTTTTATATATAAATGCAGGTCTGTTCAATAGTGCGTAGGTTATTCTTGACATTTCCGTTACCCTTTTTTTGAGAAATGAAACCTCGTTTCCAGGTGCTACACAGAAATGAACAATGTTTACCTTCACCTAGACTCATCTTTGCAGGTTAAGCTTGTGTGCTTTTTGTAATGTGTTTCCACCTTTAGGTTGCAAAGTTTGGTTTATTTTCTATGTTGTTTTGTTTCACAAATCTTATTTTCACGTAGGGCCAACGTACCCGAACCCATAAGGAAGACGCAAAGAGTGATATTGATCTTCGCAATGAAGATACGTTTGGTTCAGGAGCAGTAGGTACGTATATTTGTTTTATCAATCTTGTTAATTACAGAATATTGCGACTGCACCAAACTAAGGTAAATGGTTTTCATATCTTTTTTCCAGAGGAGGATTGGGAGTGCGATCACAACCAGCTTGTCCAGTTGGATTTTCCAAAACTAAATCTCCCCAAGCAAAATGCAGGTAGAATCCCTCATCCCTGTGTAATATAACTAAATGCCCGTCAATGTAAAAACATACTACAAGGTTTGCATATGTTTACAGACAGTCCAGTCCATAATGGCCATGTAAATGACCTTGACTCTTTTGTTGGTGGTCCATTACTGTCTCCCTCACAACTTAATGATGATGAATTAGAAATATCTAATCAGCAATTAGCTGCCGCTGTGGAGGAACTGGTTTTAAACAGTGACCAAGATCAAGATGCAATTGACCCGGCAATTGTGAGCTTGAGGAAACAATCGTTGCCATCTCCGGGGGGTTTGTCCGGGACCCCACAGTGAGTCTATTATTTATTGGAATTGTATATATATATATCATATTGCATGCTTCTGTATGTAAATTCCTTAAGTTTTGTTAATGGTGATAGTAAGACTATCACTTTGTTTCATGTTTACAAAATTTCTCTGTTTGCTATCCATGCAGTAAAATATATGCTGAAGCTTGTAAATGTAAACATGTAACACAGTGCCAAAAAAACATACAAACTATTGCATAGAACATTTTCAGAACCATAAATAAATCCAAATGTTAATATTTTTTATTCAGACCCATTGGATTTGCTGGTTTACCTAATAGATTTGCCAATGCCAATGTTACTGCTCTGTTTGGAAATCCTTCACCTGTTTTTGACTCAGATAATATGGTATGACCTAAATATACACAAGACAGTTTTGAACGGTTCATACTTCAATATTTACATGATGAAAATTTGTGAGAAAATATTATCCAGTGGACAAAAAACTTGTATATACATAATTATTATTTTATAGCAAAACATTTGGCATGAAGATTTTCATCAGAAGACCCAGCAGCATCAGCAATCCCAGATACAGAAACTTTTTCCACAATTTCAAAACCTTAGAAAACCATTCAGTGACCAGGTAAATGTTGTGCTTTTGGATTTTTTCATTTACATTTTGCAGGACGTTGTAAATACAAAGTAATAATGTTGTTTACAATTGTGTTTTAACCAATCGCAGATCTGTCTTCCTTGATGGAAAACACCCTTTAAAAGCATTACAAATACAGTCAATTTTTGTACTTTAGTTGGTTTCCACAGATAACCTAAACCACTGGAATGTACTTGTTATAAATGCTACTAAACATGGTCATAGTGTTGCAAGTGCTTGGCCATTCATAAGAAAAATAAGTCGCTGTCCAGAAAGTTAAACTTTTTTGTTTCAATCTTGCAGCTATACTCCCCACATAAAGTTGAAAACAGCATGTCCAAGCCAATAATTTTAAAAGCAGAGGATCTGGAAAGGGAAATGCAGGCTTCACCACCCAGGTAAACATCACTTAATTACACACTAATGATGTTCTGTAACTCACAAAAAAGTGCTCTTTGTGGTTTGTGTAAGACTTGCAAAGCCATCACATAACACAGTAAAAATATTCTATGTTAACAGGTAAAAGTAAACCACATTTTATTTCAGAAAATACCTACACATATTATATTATTGAGGTAATTGACAGCCGTTGATTCCTATTTTAGGATGCACTAAAGCAAGTTGGGCATTCAAAACCCTGTTTTTAGGTCACCTTCCCCTCTGTATGGAGTAAGCATTCCTGAGCGAAATAACTCAAATTTGAATGATGAACATGACCGCTCACTTCCAGCCAGATCAGTGTCACCTGTTTTTGGAAGCCCTAAACCCTCAAACTTGCCGATAGGAACACCACCCAAGCACATCATAATGGATATGATGCACCAATTAGAACAGGTTGGCTTGGTTTGCTTTATTTGGTTGATTTTAAAACTGATAAATTTCGAAGTGATTTGTTATATGATTAATGCCTGTCTGTAAATTTGTGGAATGTATTTATCATATTACACTAAAGGGCTTGCATTCTATCTTGAAGTTTCTAAATTTGTGGTTAAAATATCTACATACATTCCAAGTCTTTATAAACTCGAAGTATGTAATATTGTTACATCCATCTCATAACAACAGAAGCCAAGCTTCATAACATGATTTTCTTGTCAAACTTTACAGATTTCGCCATATTTATCTTACAACGGTAACAAACCTAAAATGCATATCTTCTGACAACAAGACATTTAAAACAAGACCAAAAATATCAATCAACAGCAACAAACAAACTCCCCTGGTTCAAGTCCACATGTGGCGGGAGGTTCAGGTTCTCTTCAGCGTCCTCCTCTACCACCAGGCATCTCTCCCCATCAACTCCCATTCTTCATGCAAGCTCCCCCTCCTCCGCCAAGACTTCCTGTTCACATGGGACATCCTGGGATCAGGATGATGCCTCCACGAATGGCATTTTTGTCACCGGTATGATTGTAATGTATGTCATAGTTGTCACACGCAAAACCAGCTAGTTGTTTTTTATATGTGTAAAACCTGTTATTGGAATATAATGTACTTATTATGTCATTTGTTTTTTATTTCAATAAACAAAGATTATATCTTGTAATTTTACATTTTTGTTTGCATTTAAAACAAGCTGTATACTGTTAAACTTTTTATTTAAAGGCAAGCAGAACTGACTGATACTTTTTGACATTTTTAGGATATCATGCATCGCTTGGGATTAAGACCTCCAAGTCCATTTCACAGCCCAGTTGGTTCTCCAAGGCGTTTTCCTTCACCATCGGGCCCAGTGATGGGCCCAGGGCCTCCTGGCCTTGGTTCTCCTGTAAGAATGCCCCCAGCAGGTTTAATACGACCGGGAATGCGAGGTCCAATTGTTGGGTTCGCTGGCAACATGCCAAGGTAGAAACACACTAATCACTACAGATATGTTCATGATTATTACACAGCTCACAACAGAGGGCACTGTGGTTTGGTTTTGTATAAGGCATGTTCATTCCCGATTTTATCTGTAATTTCACTACTTGTTTGTATCAAATTTAACTATGTTTTGGGTCATGGTTTTATTGAAAAAGGTTATGATTTTGTGTTTATACATCCCCAATGCAAGTCATCTTAGCAAATTTGTGTTATCGTGCTGTTTTTTTCTAGAATGCCAGGAATGAATGCAGTTCGTCTTGGCCCTGGACACTTGCATCCAGAGCATAGTAAATATGTGAGGTTAAGGGAACAGAGAAGGGGAAGAATGGACAGAAGAGGATACAACAATAATCACCAACAGAGGTTTGTGTGTTTTTCGACTGCCGTCGTTGCATGTTAATTATTTTAATCACTGGGTTGTTGTAGTTGTGCAAATAGGTCGAAAACCGCTCTAGTAAGAAACCAGTAAGATAAGAAAAAATATAATGTAACAAAAAAGGTTTTTAGTTGATTTTTGCAATCCCAACTTTCCTTGCCATGGGTTTAGCTCCTTAAATGGGCGTTTTTGTTGCCTGCTAAATCTACATCCCAAACTTTCGTTTGAACAAATATAGATAATAGGGGTTAAGACTTCATTACCTATGACTTAATTATACATACCATCACAGAATGCGGCACCGAGAAGGTATGATTGGAATTCCAGGCGATCCCTATGCCAACATCATGTTACAAAGGGACAAGGACTGGGTGATCAAAATACAAATGATGGCTCTGCAAAGTGATCGACCTGAAATTGACGACTACTATTATCAGGTCTGTAAACACCATTCCAGGAAGTTGGGTGTGTATAACGTTAAACTATCCCATCCTCCACCACCATGTCTGTGGTCTTTAATGTGCGCACAAATGTGTGTATTGTAAAAAAATGAAATAATCTTCTTGTATTTACAGAACTACATAGAGAGGAGGCTCCGAGATGGCAAATTAAACATGGACGATTCTGGTAAAGCAACACAGCGTCTCATAACACCAACAAAGCCCAATTTGGACAACAAAAAATATGTACCAGGTGAACTAAAATTAACATGTAAAAAATCAACATGGAACCTTGTAAATCAAAACAGTGGCCAACTGTATGCAGCTAACCATCAATATTTTGTACTTTAGTGCAATTCACCAACTCGCTTGGAAAGCTGACAGCATCAAGCGTTTACAACCCGAGGCAAATTATCGACATTGCACCGAGTCAGGATGAAGAAACCGTAGTAAGATGGTGTTGAGTTGAAATGTCCGTCGGAAAAATTTATGCAAACCATTTTTGTTTCAGAGTCAAGACGAAAGCAAACAAACCCTTAGTAAACGGCTGAAAATCTACAAAACAATAGAAAAGGTTGGTGATTGCTTTTTCTTTTGTTATGAACAAATTAAACTTCACAACGTGACATGTTAATTGAATATAGGCTTATGTGCTGGTGATATCCCTGGAAGAAATAGAAGCCCAGCTTATGTTTACTGCAATGGATGATGTCGGAAGGTAATTCGAAAACAACTACACAATCTGGCAAGTTGTTTTGTTACGTCATAGTTATATTTTTGCAATTCTGCTGCAGAGAACAAATTGAACTTGAACTAAAATCGAAGACGGAGAATCTTGAAGAAGTTCTTGGACTGAATGACAACAGTCGCTTCAGTGTACACGACGATCCAATCTTCCAAGTTCTTAAAATTAGAAAGGGAAAGAAACTTATCATGAGGTCTCTCGGCTACCTAAAACAAGTATGTCTTTCACTTCAACTTTCAGCCATTTTAGAGATGTACTTATTTTGCTCTATATGTTCAGGCCCATGCAATCCTTGTGGTGCAGTCTGTCCTCTCACATCTTGCCATTCTGATCAAACGTGATTCTCGTGATGGGGTAAGTACCATACTCCTAGTGTTTGAAAATCCTTAACATTTTACCAAACCCAAAAATTTAAAATTAGATAACAGTTAACAACTAGTCTGATATAGCAAATTGTTTGGTGAAACTGTCCAAAAGTGATTTATGGTTGCTGAAGATTTACCCAGTATGTGTTAGGTCCTGCATGAAATGTATGGCCCTATAAGCGAAGTGTTGTCATCCCTGGACATGGAGCAACTTGTCCCCCTTTGCTCTGTGTTGTCCACCTTTGCACTTACTGCTGCTGTCAAAGACCAGGTTCATACCATGTGTATTTTTGTGTAGAATTAATATTTTTTGTATCACTTGTTTATGTATAAAGTGTACTTAAACAACAACCCCAGGGTCAGTACTTGGCATTTTTGCCAAATCGGGCCCTGGGGCTTTGAGCACCCCCAAAATGAGCCCCCACTCTTCAGGGCCCTGCAGTTTACAAGAGGACCCATTCCCCACATTATCTATATCAAGCCGTGACAGTAAGGTATTGTTGCATTGCAGGTTGGGATATCGTTGATATGCAAGTTGCTCTGCTGCGGTAAACAAGCTCAGGGAAATGAGACTACTAAACACGAGCAATGGTAAGTGTACCCAGCGATATAAGGATTATTCATGAACGTAAATACAGCATCACAATGGTTTACCTTTTCCGTGTAAATTCAATTGTTTTTTTTAGCCGATTCGGCTTTATTACAAAACTGGAGAGTTTTTTTTATCTCCATCACTAAAAATTCTCGTGTTCACCTTCACTTTACAAACCTCGTTGCGTAACTAATAATTTTTTTCTCAGGCAAAAATTCGTTGTCGACGTATCGGACGCCATGTTGGCCGTCACTAACCCGAAAGGAGGACGCCAGGCCCGTCCGAGCGTCCCTTCCCCTTTGTTGGAGGAATTTCCCATCGACGTGTTCGACATTCTGGCCGGAGAAACGCCCCCTGCCACGCCCACCGATAAACTGCGCACGTCCTTCGACCAGTTGGTGGCAGCAAAAAGTGCCACCTTCAGTTAAAGAGCTTATTTTCGCTCGTAGAGAAATCTATCCATGTAGCTAGTGCTTGTCGCTAGGGGGCGATACTTGATTTTAAACGTAAAGTTACTCGTACAGCTGAAACCTACCTTGTAAAAAATGTGCTGTTGAAACTGTGACAAAAATTGAAAATTTGCCATCTTATAATACGACTTAAAAACGAACTCCTCATGTACATAAGCAATCCACATTAGCAATAAGACAAGCGTATATTCGCACATTAGTCTTAAACCACGATATGATGTAATTTTATACGCATATATAGGCAAACTTAATAATATCGCGCCATTGGTTTGTTAGTGTGTCACGTTCCTTGTGGCAAATTGCTATAATATAATCAATTCTTTTTACTGTTCGAACTGCAACAGCATTTGTACAAGGCCAATCACATCACAAGTTCATTACTATGGCACGTGAATATGCCTGCGCGCGTATAAGGCGCAATATCTCAGTTAAGTTTGCTTTGGTGCAACTTTTCCCCATAAATGCGATTGGTAATCTACGTAGCATTGATTGCTCTTGTACAAATGCGGTTCCCAATATGTCACGTGCTTTAACTACATATTTGTTGTTTTAAGCCAAAAACTCACACCTTTCTTTTCGATTTTGTAAGAGCAGGCGCCGGGTTGGCGCTGGGCTCATTGCGGTTAATCTATACCGCGGAGGTGAAATAGGTTATGCCTCTTGAGCTCATCCGACCCCAAAATTCTATGGGACGTGACGTCACTTTAATAATAAAATCTTAAACCTGCACGCATGTCTTGTCATTGGGATCAAACTGCTATGTAGAATTGTGTGAATGATTGAAACAGGATTACTTAACCGGAAAGGTTTCCACTAAAAGGGTTCGAAGGTTTGTTGAGAAAAAAATCTTGTTTATTTTTAGCAAAACAATACACCGTAATTGAACTCGATTCCTGATGTAATCGAACTAGACGTGCAAAAGTTAAAATGACATTACCGAGTCTGGCGCTTATGAGAGGAATTTACTTTTCTTATTGTGACAGAAAGGGGTTTTGAGTTACAAATTTTCGCTATAAGAAGCAGAACGTATCGAGAGGCTTTGCTACATCTGATAATGTCGGCCAAACTTGTTGGCGTGGTTGGGATCAAGCAGAATCTAACTGGTTCAAAATTCGGGAAATTTTCCTTTTCTGTGACAGCGCAGATATGACAGGTTGTGTGGTTCAGAAAAAAAATTAACATTTTATTTGGAACCATTTCAACACTTGGAAATTTCAAGGCCCAAAATTTGTTCTATTAATTTGAAATAGGGTGTTTTAGCTTGCAAAAGAGTTAAACGGACTGTTTGTATGCTAAATTTTGCATTTAATACCAATACGAAGTACAAGCTTGATTCTTATATCTGCACTTCATCAACACACAAAACATTAACGTGCTGCAACTTGTTTTCTGCAAACGACGCACTAAATTTCTCAACAATAAATCAAAGCGACAACAGCATCGATAGATGGCCCGCTGACACCTCATATAATTTGTTAGGTTGCGTGCAAATGCCGGTGGTTAAACGGAGAAAAAGTGAAACAGAAGAATGCTGGGCAAAACTGCAAACGAGGCAACAACGCACACAGTTATATTTGTTGTTTAATCATGCGGCTGCAGCTTATCATCAATTTTTCAGGGATTGAAACTTAATCTTGCGTGCCTGAAGGCAATAAGATAATGTACGTGTGACGTCATAACGCTTATTTATACCTAACAAAGAAAACAAGAGGTTTGGAACTTGAAATGTCATTTTTTAATACGTATAGCTGCATGTTTTGTTTTGTTTTTGTTAAAAACGCGAAATAATAGTCAAAGAGTTTTTATTGCCCTTTTCACAGAAAAAAAGCGACACGGCCCGCGAACACCGCTGTTTATCAGTCGTCACACCCTGGGCCCGCCATAGACCCGGCAACATAGATAAATATATGTGTAAACGCGCGAGCCTTTCTGGTACATCATGCCCACACTTATTTAGGTTTAAATTTGCTGAGCCGGATTTTACGCAAACCGACCTCCAATGCAAAACGCGCGTATATAAAATATGTATGTACAAAAGCGTGCACGTTGCTGGCAAATTTAAGATGGGGGAAATGTCATAGAAAAGACATAAAAAACTGACGGCCGACAATTTGGCAAGACGCATTCCCCAAGCAGAAAGAAAAGTACAAAAAATTGAGCAAAAGAAAAAGCGACTCAAAGCAAATCTTATGTCCAATCTTTTAAAAAGCGGAATCTTTTAGCAGTTGACTTGCGGATTTTGCAAATCCACTTGGGTTCATCTTTTATTCCTTATTAGGTTAAGAACGGCGTCGGCCAAGTCGCGGAAATAAAAGATTGACGTCGGTGACACTTCTCCGAGGGCCTTTTCAATGGCGGATTTGCTGAAAATGAACGTAAAGTGGCAAAATTAGGCATGACTGCAACAAGATGATAGGGAAAGCATTGTCGTTGCAAGTTTCTAAAGGCTTGATTACACTTGTGTATGAACTTTGAACAATGTACTAAAATGTCATACAAGATGTGTAGCGTGTACTGTCTTTTGCTGATGAATTGTTAGTTGTCAGAAATATTTTACACGAATTTGTATTTTTTGTAAGTGTTATCCATTCGCACACAAAAAATTACATAAAAAATTTAAATTTTTACGAAGCAGCAGTCGTAGCAGTTTGCTTGATAGCGAATGTAGGCTTGTTTGTATGGCAACGTCAACAAAGCAGTCTGTACACTTACTCGTATTTGCCAAATGAGGTTTCTGATTCGAGGAAGGTGTAGCAAACCGGTTTAAACGCGGTGGAATCGTCGTCCCGGACAAAGTCGAACCGGACTTGGAAGCTTGAAAATAAGGTTCTAAAATGCTAATTTTGCCAAATATATTGTTCGCTTTCAAAAACGACTAAAAAGTACAAGAAAAAATTAAAAAATTTACGCCGTCAAAGACTAACCTGCACAAGTTAGGTGAATCCCCATCAAAATCGGCGACCACCGACTTTTCCTTCAGGAAAATACCGACGTTGGAATAAAAAGACTGCACCGAACTTATTTGCTTTAGGAGGCGCCTGGCCTTCGATACATGGATTGATGCGAAATTGATTGCCTGCGAAAAAACTCGTGGTCACATCAGTAGACACACGCGGTACAGTATATAAGGTAGGCTTTCCAACTTTGATGAACCGTTGACACATTAACTCTAACAACGTACCATGACGAAGCAACTAAAAAGTGTTGACCCGTTTTTTAGGACGAATTCGCTTGCGTAATACGATAATTAGTTTTTTAATCACTAGAGCAGCTGAATAGTTATGCAGTCTGTTATGGAACCAAAATTATACTGAAGTCTCAAAGTATAGGCTTGCAACGCACCAACAACATTAGAATGACGTACCAGTGCGTCGTGACGCACCATTGAGGAACCTCTGGTATCCGGTAATACTTAAATATGACAACAGACATCACAATACACTAAGTAGCCTACGATTGTTGCACTTTTGATTATATTCTTTCAATCGAATAAAGACAAGACTCTACTGAGGGGTAAAACCTTCAATTACCGTTTTTACCCATAGTATTGAAAATGTCAGGCGGGGTACAATTTAGTTCATATCGGGGTTTTATCGTCATTACTTACTCGATGGATTGAATCTTTGTTGGGACCTTTTTCGAGAAGCACCGTGGATGTAAGGTTCCGCTGAAGTAACCCGATGACGAATTTAGAATTCATCTTTTGCCGTCTCGTTAGTTTTGCATCTGCGCGTAAAACGTACTTTCAGCTCATTTTAAATCAAACTGTAGCTGGTATGGTAACTCTGGAGGGCGTTTGCCGTGGATTGGTCATGGAGTTTATACAATAACACAGCAGTGACTTCGTCAAAATAAGCATCTAATTACTGCTTGAAATTCAACTAACGTTTCTTGTGATAGTTAGGAAGAAAAAGGTGCCGAGAAACGCAAAAAGTTACTTACGTTGCAGATTGTCGTCAACATTATAACAGTCGACTTCTTGTTTGTCAGTTTTTGCGTAAATCGCACGAACGATCAAAGAATTGTTCAAAAAACTGAAGTCGGTCGACCGCTCGTCGTCTTTCACAAGCTTCCAAAAACAATGCCTACAACATAATTTTCTATCAAGCACAAGAGAATCAAAACATCCCTCAATTACGAGACAAATGCGACTTGATCTGTAGCCAGTGTTGTCTGCCAAATATCCGCCCTATTTTTAAAGTTTAATGTGCAGCAACTTGTCATTTGGCCAGCGTTTTGACGTGACAAGAATTCCAATGTCCTTTAAACGTTTTGTTTGTTAGGTCTGTGATTCTCCAGTCAAAAAAGATCGTTTTACAGGCACTTTTAAATGAATATTCCAAACATCGGAATAAACGAGAATCACATGAGAGGTGGGTAAGATTTTGTTACTGTTTCTGAAGCTCCAAGTCTTCTGCGGCTTTTTTCCTCCTCTCCTCCTGCTCCCGCTCCGAGCACTCCTTCTCCTCAACCATGCTCCAGAGATGCTCCAGTTTGCTCTTCATCTCCGCCCGTCGTCCAGTGGCTTTCGCTCTCGACTCCTCAGCATATTTAAGGTCTGGAAACGAGAATTTCAAATGCAAAAACTTTGCTAAGGGCAAGAAATCGTTGTACGCAAAGTAAAGCACTGTCAGGCTGACATTGATGAAATTTTTCATAAAACACCCTTAGGTACTTAGAAACACAAGTTACGGATCTACTCATAATTCTTAGAATAAGAACGTATAGTCATGTCAGCTTTGTAATCGTGGAAATAGACGAACCGCATTATTTTCAACATATGATGATATAAGCTCTTGCCGAAACGTTTTACATAAATAAAACATGTCAATGTTTTCAAAGTTTCGACCAGTCCCTTTATCCTCACCCTTAGGTACGACTCCCCTTTTTACTTTGGTTAAGGCAGTGGCTTCCAACCTGTATTCTAACGCAGATATACGATTCATTACGAAACCTATGCCACTAATGAGTGAAAAGCCACTTTTTCGCATTATTTGTGGACCAGGCCCTTTGTGAATGTGTAATTTCTAAATAAAGTCAGCTTTTCAATGTATAGGTTATAGTTTCTCCGCACCAAACTTGAATGTTCGCGTACCACGTATGACTCGTGTACCACCGGTCGGGAGCCACGACGGTTAAGGGGACTCCCCGTTGCTAAAGCCCGCCGTCGTTTTTATTCTTCTAAACCCCCTAACGTACAAACTCACGGTTCGCCTCGAAAACAGAACCTAACTCAGCAAACCGAACGCGCATCACAACAAGTGACAATAGGGCGTTCATGCCTGAATTGTACATTTGCACAGTTTTTTGTGCTAATACCGTAGGCGTCGCAATAACTCACTCTTTGAGAGATTCGAGATTTCTTCGCTTTGTTCTTTGTAACAGTCGATCTGCTCGTCTGTCGGGGGGTCATCCGGGAGGGCTTGTAGCTGTTCAACCGCGACCGCATTCGCTGCGAAAATCAGCTAATGTAAAAGAGCCAGCGTTGTTACGTTTTTTTACAGCCGCTAGAAAAAACATGTTGCCGTTTAACACAGGCACTAACGTTGTTGAAAACGTTCTGTGTTTTCTACGCACATGGTATTGTTAGTATTAAACTGTGCAGTATATCCCGCGTATGTGCATTTTCTATTTTGGAGTTAAACCTTTCACATCTTAGCAGTGTCAATACTTGCGCCCATACCGTCGATTTCGGTCAGCTATTGGCAGGAAGTAACCTGGCCAAAATGCACAGGAAAAATGTGTATGACGTCACAGTGGAGAATCCATTGTGTGTTGTCACTACTTAGGGCCACAGATGTAGTACCTCGTTCAAGGTCTTCAACCGCCGCTTGCATAAGCTCTTCGATTTTTCCAAACTGGTTAAGGCAGTTGCCTATGGGCTCAAGGTCATTTTTGTATGTGTCTTCTTTCAGTTTTGCCAGAGCTTTATTCAACTTTCCTTTGTCTCTCTTCCATTCTGCCTGCATTGCAGATAAACAATGTTCAGGAATTGTGTATAAGCTGCAGACAGATGGCCACTGTTTTGACCTAAAAGGTCTCATCAGTGCAGCTGGTGTGACTGTAAGACGACTTTGCTGACCAAATGGCCAAGCAAAGACTTCCACTTTGTGTTCAGGAAGTCTAACTAAACAACTACAAGTGTTTAACGTTGGGGTAGATTTGTACAAATATGACCACTATTTGGTGATTGTTTGCATTGCTACCTGAATTGAATTTTCAAAATGAGACACAAAGTCAACAATTGAATGGTGAAAATCAATTTTCTTATGTTTGTATTTTTGTCCAGAGCTTTCCAATATTTATTATTGCCTGTCACCACACTAATTGGGCAAGGGATTCGCATTTCTTGTCATTGTATTGAACCCACATAAAACTATACGAGAAAAGGGCGATAAGTAGTTTTTTTTAATAGTGGTTTATTGCCATATCTCCTAAAGTAGCTCATTTTAAAAACCATTAGACAACAAATCTCATAATAGGCGAAACAAAATTTTCCTTTACGTCATTGCATGGCCATGCCATTAAATTTGTGTACCAAACTAGAAAAGATTGAAAGCCACAGGTCTACGAGACCAAATTTCAACAAACACAGCGTACAGCATATAAAAAAAGCAACACTTACTTTAGCCACCTGCCTGCAGCGGGAGGCGAGACTTTCAACCTCAGCTCTCAGATGTTCACTTTCCTCCTCCGATCCGAACCTGATCCTCCTCATCACCTCAGTGTTGTTTGCATGAATCTGTTGTTCCAAACCCTCCACCTCTTCAGAGAGGCTGCAACATATAAAACATGCATGCATGCTAACAGACAAGCTTTAATAGAAGCCCTTGGGTCAAATCCAGCCTGTTGGTTCATTTAATCTGGCCTGCCAAATGTTGGAAAATTTATGTTGCTTTTATGGCATTTCGGCTATATATGGCTTTTACACATTGATTATCATATATAGGTTCATAAACTGCCATGAAAATACTCACATAGCCCACTGGCATGCATGTCAAATCTTTTACTAAAATATGTGGCCTGTAGCTATAGTACATTTTGATTGACACCTATCAATGGCACATATCACACCTTTCCATTTTCTGTTGCACTGATTGAAGAAACTTGTTACAAATTGGGTTGCTTCGAGCATATACAAACACTGCTTCCGCTCTTTCACCAATATTTTCTGGTTTCTTGTGCGGTACTAAGCTCTGTCCACGCTTCATTGTCTAAAATAAAAAAAATAATGCACATTTTAGGTATATACTTATTATGGTTATGAACTACAATTTGCTGCTGCAATTTTGAAAGTGCATTACACAACAAAATGTGATGGGTGCCATGAGCTACTATCTACAATAGTTTTAGGCAAAAATTCAGTTTAAAAAAATCTTTGTTAAACCTTTGGGTAACAACAATTCAGGTAAAAAAAATGTTTGCTGCTTTTGAGGTTTCCTGTTAAATCAGATAAAAAAGTTTGGGAAACACTGCTCTAACCAACCCAAACTAAGTTAATCTGTTGTTAAGACCAACACAAATGCAAAAAACGCAGAACAGCAAGAATGTACAGTTTATATATACAATTAGTAACCTTTATGTAGGATCCCAATCGCACATCAGTATAGTTTTGCAGGAAGTCCTGTATTCCAATGCTATCAGGCTAACAAACAAAAAAATGTTCAGTGAAACAGTGAATAAACCTATTTTTGAGACAACAGGAAAACGTACCAGGACTTTCTGAATTTCTGTCATCGAGGTCAACATCAACAACGCATCTTGAGTTGAAGGTAGTTCGGTTATCCTAAAAATATATATATGTCGGTGGAATAACACTTGATAGCAAACTTTACATTATATTGATACCTATCCTCCTTGTTCTGCAAGTCTGTTTTTTCTGCAAGACCTGCCTTGCTAGAGCTGTCATCCAATGACTCAACATGGTCAGGTACATCCAAGCATATTTTCTTTTCCGCACTCACTTCTTTCTCTTCTTGTGTTTCTGGTGAAGCCTCCATTTCTTCACTGTGCCTCTTGCCACCTCTGGAAGGATCCAGTACCGGACTGCCCTCAAATAAGTCACATTTCTCCTCTTCACAGTTTTCGAGGGGTGAGAACTTGAACATATTGTCGTCTGACTTGCCTTCAAGCATTGCCCGTGGCGTGCAGTCCTGCTCATCAGAAAAACACTCCTCACCGAGAACTTGCTCCGGAGATACAAGGTCATTTATCTCGTCCTCTGCTACCATACTGGAAGACAGCATTCTGTCAGTGTACTTTTCTGGTGACTGTATGGAGGTAACGTCGTTTTCGAGAGGTGAATGAGGGTACTGTGGACTCTTTGGCGACTGGGTAATGGTATCGCTAAGGCCGAGTCGATCAAATTCTTCATCAGTACGAAGCGACTGCGACGAATGAATAATATGTCGAGTATACAAACTTATTGAGTTTCTTGCCTTGGACAGTTTGGTGAAATCAGAGGAGACCCCTTGGGCATTACCCCCATTTGCTTGGTCCATCACATCGTTCTTGATCAACATGTTTTCACTATGATGGCCCTTCGGTGTGGTCACATATAGGGCACTAGTAGCGACAACCCTATTTTCAGGTGATGTTTCCACCATGCTGGGTTCAGCGTAATCTTTAGGGTATAGAGTTAAAAACTCATTTATTTTACCACCACCGCTGGGGCTATTGGCTTCAGGTACAGGTTGCACCATGGTAAACTCCATTCCTTCAGTAGAGACCTCTTTATCAAATACCTTAGGCATGCATGTCAACTCAACACTGTCATTGAGGCCCATGTTCGTATGGTCATTTGTCTCGGACATATTACCACTGCCGCCACCAGGCCCCTGATTATTGGACACAATGCATGTGAATTCCAATTCATTTCTCTCGTCAGACTGCATGGTTCGAATTGGTGAGAGGACACTTTCGGATGATGGCAAAACTGCCTTCTTTTGGGGTGTCAGAAATGGTGAGGTTACATGATGTTGTATTACAGATGTCAGTTTGCATGTCACCTCCATATCCTGTTGATTGAGATCTGGTGCTATTGATTCATTTGTGACATCGCTATTAGCTTCTGTCATCTGTAGAGCAGAGACCTTGTTTTTGATTATCCATGAAGGCATTGATAATGGAGGGCTTGGTTCAGGTATTGGGGCATCATAGCCAGAACTGACCGATACTTGGTCGGGCACATGCACTGTCATTTCCACTGTTTCATTGAGGAAAACAGTATTGTCCCCATCATTGCCATCCATTGGATTATCTGAGTCTGCTGTGGAATCGGGACGAATTGAGGTTGGCGGCCGAGCACTGTAGTTCCTCGCAGCCAGGGGTGGCAGCGACTTATTCGGGATGGCATCGGTCAATATCACACTGGAGTGAAGTGTGTTGTAGGCATTATTTTCACATATTATTTCCACGGACACCCCGGAGGGCGAGGCTAAAGGCGCTTTTTCCATCCTGTCAACTGTGCTTGATTTAGAGCTAGAAAGAAGGAACGAAGGCACTGGGACATTTTTCAATGAATCAACTACAGCAGTGTCCTCTTCGTCCTCGTTCATGTTGTAAAGAGGAAAACCAGGTTCATCTTCACTGGTTTCTTCCTTAATCATGAACATTGGCTCCAGCGGAGTCTGCTTCAATGGCAGCATGGCTTCACCATTGAAAGGAACCTGCTTTCCTGTCGACTGTTGCTTGTCATGAGATGCTCGTTGGAAGGCAGTGGAACAGATAGTGGTCAATTCCATGTTGGAATCATTAAACTGCATGAAATACAAGAAATATTTGTGAAAGTTTTATTGCACATCACTGCATTTGACATGTTAAAACCCCAGATGACCAAACTGTGTTCAGGAATAAACAAATTACTTGAAATTTTTTAAAGCATAGTCATTTTAATGTTAACTTCCTTTTATCATGAACCTAAATTTACTGAAGACACATCAGACTTAAACACATCTCTTACTGCATCAGAACTTGTAGTTGGGCACTGGTTTGATGCAAGTGGGGCAAGTAGAAGAGATGACAAACTGCTTACATCCATGTCAGAGGATGGTTTTTTGGTCGGAACAGCACAACTTAACCGAGATGCATCACTGATGTTAGTTGTGTCTGGTGAAAACACACATTTTAATCTACATTTGTGTTGGTGTGTGGTGTCCATATTTCATCAGGCAAATGTCCACAACTGACATTATGTGATGGTAAATAATTTCTTAGTGGTAATATATATACCTATTATAGACCAACAATTTATGTATAATATCACATTTATAATTTTAGTAAACATTTAAAACTCATTAAATGTTAATACTTACCAACATGTAACGTGGGGTCCGGCCATTTTTCGGCAATATCCGCAACTCGTGTAATTTCCCTGTTGATTGTATGCTCATTACAATACACTATAACCATGCACAAACTGTTAAACTTTAAATTGATTTTCAAGACAAAAAACATGGACAAAAAAGAAAGTATAGAATGAACATTTAAAATGGCAGTTTTAACAAACTGTGGTAAAAAATGTATTATAAATAACTTTCTTACTTCACTTGGTAAGTGTTGGCAAAACTAACTCTTCGTTTCAGTCCTTTGCGATCTTCTTCAGTCTTGCAAATAAAAAGTACGTAAAGATTTTTTTACCAATGTCTTAGTGAAGGCATATATGATAGTTTTTGAGTAACTATCCTTTTGGCACAAGTTAAGGTGACTGATCTAATGCACATCAATGCTTTAACAGATACACAAGCAAAAGCATATGATGGTCATATGTGTATTACCATAGTTACATCAAAAGCATTGGAGTCGACATCAGCTAAAGATTTTCGGTTCTTCAATATCTGTTTAAACAAATAAACCTGATGATTTTGGAAGAACTAGACTGTGCAAGCGGCAAAATTAGTGGAATTATAAAACGTCTTACAAGACAAGATAACATATTAAATGTAGCAAAGATTAATAAACATTTGCATGTCCAAAACCATATCTACCGATGATCTGCGTTTCTTTTTCTGTCTTGCTTCCATACTCCAACAAACATCCACGACATACAAGACAAACTCCACAGAGGTAGCTCTGAAACTTGTATTACATGCAAAAAAAAAATTACTGACCTACAACAAAAAAGTAATTGCAACTTGAACAAAAATTCACACTTGTTTTAGCTTTTTAGTAATTGTAATCAAAATAACAAAGTCATTATTGCAAAGTTTCTGCTTCATTTTTAAAGTCAAACGAAATTCAAATGAATGTGTTGCATTGGCTTGTTACATTTTATACACGTTACAACCTGCCTTGCTTCAGAAATACAATTTGTAAACACAATATATGTGCAATTTTGTTTTAGGTATACTTTAAAGCTAAAATAAATAAAGATTAGATGAAATTCAGAACCGCGCTTCAAAGCAATATTTGCAGTAACTAAACGAATGGAAATGGTACAACATCACAAAAATCCGAACAATCCAAACCCCGCAATGGCGCTTTATTTACAAACGAAACGGAGTCGTTGTTATGTCATGCTTTCAGTTCCGCGAACACCAGAGTATTTCAAAATGACGTGCCCAAGACACTAATAAAAGTTGAAAATAATTTATTAAGTAAATTTTACCATAAAGAACCTCAACTTACAAACACTTTTTGCATCGTTTTGGGAGATGTCAAAAGGAATATAAATAACATTTTCCATAATTTTGCACCAATCGTTGTGAGCAAGGAGAAGTTTTCTGACAAAAATTCCCGCTTTTATCTGATGGCACTTAACGAACGATTTATTAACCAAAATCTGGGGTTTAGTTTCTGACTAAACTGTACTTAGTTGTCCAACACAACCAAGTAGTCATTGACAAAGCTTTTTGTAAGATTTGGTATTTTAGGTATCTGGTCAACACACCAATCCAAAAGGTTTTATTTAATGTGGTAGTTTTCTAATTTAAAAGCGAACAGGTATTGGCGTAAACCACAAGCTTTGGTGATGTTTTTTTCCGAGCACTAAAATCGTTAACGTTTCGACTGCTGACAAAAAAAATTGGTCAAAATGTTAACTTGCTCGAACCGATGGCCAAAGACTTTTAAACGAATGTTAAAGTTATGTTTTAATTGTGAAAATTAGCTTAAGATTTACTTCAGGTAGTACTATAAAAAGTAGCAGCAGTAGCTTTTTATTACAGGATCAGCCAGGCTTATAATAAGGAATTTTTTTAGTATTAATAAATAAGTTACAGTGATCGGTAGGCCTACAGCCGCAGTTTTGGGTAGATCCCAATATTTCAACTTTTGAAGTTACTTCAGGTAAAGCACGTTTTTTTAATTCGTTTTTCTTAAGTAGCAGTTAAAAAAGTAAAAAAAAAATTGTTTTCTGAAAAAAGGCGTGTCCACTGAATGTAGCCTACAATTTCAAGGTAGTGATTGCTCTTGGGTTTTGCACGAAATATAATTTTGGAGTATAATATGCTAACTCGTAAGCACAACACAGTTTCTCTCAAAGATCAATGTTGCTAAATTTTTTGGGTCCCGCCCAGATTAACCCCATATCTCGTGTCGATCGCGACGTAATTATATGTGCTTGGCAATGTGGTTCGTCACGCACTAACCACACGAGATTCCACGCAAACGTCACAAGGAAACTTGTGTGCAGACCAGACCACAATCGTAAACCGGCGGGCTTGGAGATTTTTGCTCGTTCCTGTAGCGAGTTAATAATTAACCGATCGGTTTATTACATATGATGTAGAGTTAGCAGAACTTATTCGGAAGTTAAAGCAATCATGAATATATGGTTTACTTCGGCAGCCTAGCCTATATGCTTAGATGAAGGCAAAAAAACTGTGAATTTGTCGTGTATAGGTGCACAGCAGGCCTGGAACAAAGCTTTTTTGTTTGGGCATCAGCCAAACACTCACCAGAAAATACGCATGCAAAAAATCGTAGTTGTTCTTTGGATCGTTATTGACAAGATGACCAGTAGAAGCGATGACCAGTAGTCGGAGAAGTTTTCAGTTCATATAATGTAATTAGTGAGGTTATAATTAATAAATTGTGTGTATTGTCGGCAATTATAGCCTGCAAATGTGATGCAGAAATTGTAACAATCTTTCTTGGATCCTATATAGGAACTATCTCACGTCTCAAAAAACAGGCAATACGTTGTAACCGAAGATTTGAACTTGTATAATCCACTTTTAAACAAAACTTGTTTTTGTTCTGTCCTTCTATAGAAAGAAACGGATGCGCCGTTTCCCACTGTAAATTTTTAGGGTAAAAAAAAGGTAGTAATTACGAACATAGCTAGGAATTTTCCAACCTATGTTTGACTTTTCCACCCCGAAGTGGAATTATACCACCTTTACTTGTGAAAATCAACCCCTTTGTTGTATTTTTCCACCTCGACAATTTTTGAAATTTTCGGTGGAAAGTTACACCCATGCGGTTGTTGCAGTTCCACCCTTGTAGGCTCAGTGATCATTGCAATTGTAAAGTGTTTTCCATTGATGGAGAATGGCTTATGGGTAGAACTAACTAAATTTGCCTTCTGAAGGCCTGTGGAAATGAATTTCTTGGTCTGGAAATGCCATTCTCGAACTCCTGCGTAACAGAGTCAGTTGTGTGCAATGGGTCATGCATGGGTGCCAGTGTTTTGGTTGAATGAGCGGAAATGAACAGGCTGTTGCCAGAGCGATTTTCAGCGAGCTTGGGGCAGTTTTCCTGTGGTTTTCAGGGTTATTAGTAAGACAGTAAATTGGTAGAGGGTGATGTTAAACACGTAGCTGAAAATCTACCAAACTATTGAGGTGGATTTTGTGGAAAAATGAATCACAGAAAGTATGCTCAATTTGTGATTTTCTGTTAGTCCCGACCCTTGTCTAGGAATTCTGGTCAAAATTACATTCGAGATAACTACTTTAACCGCTCCCCATGGGCATTTTGCCCCCCTGTTGGACATTATTTTGGCTAAAAAAGCAAAAACATGTGTAGGTTTGTTTTGTGAAAAAATAAATCACAGCAAGTAGGCTACCCTCCATTTGCAACAAAGTAAAGTCACTAACCTTTCTCCACACAATGCATTCAGAATTAGATGTCAAATAACTGTTTATGTTCCCCTCAGGGCTGTTTGCACCCCCCGTAAGATTGGCGGTTTGGTGGTAAGCCTTTGCAAACACCCCATGTGCTGCCTTAATGCAGCTGCAATCAATTATTAAGCAATAGTATAGTCCCCCTTCGTGAGTCATCAGACCCGGAAATTGTGTTTGGCAAACAAGAGAAACTGTCACCAGGTGTATGAAGGCGAATGACCTCTAAAGCTAAATTTTTCAAGATTTAATTGTGAGATACGGCCTACATGTAGCTTTTTTTGCAATCTACCAATCAATGTATATTCGACCGATTTCACCAGATTAATTAAAAATTTTGAATTAACGTTCAGTTTTGCAATGAGAGTTTAAAAATAATAATAAATTAGGCATTGTATCGTTGTTTAACAAGCATTACGTTACGCAAACGAAGATTGTATACAAAGAAAAGAAAAAAGTATGTATTCGCATAACATTTTTATGTTTTGCCGCGTATTTTCGAAACTTGTTATTTGGAAGAGACTTGGCTAAATCGGACTTTCTGTGGCTAAAGTTGAGTTTATTTAGTGAACGATGCGTTTTGGAAGGAAAGCTGCTTGTTAAAACTAAAGGTTGGTACTTGTGTTTTAGTTTTGCAACCCACGTCAAATCATACCGTTTTTATGCCGTTGTGTGAGTGTGTTATACCAGTTTGTGTATTAAACGACAACTTCCACAGATTCAGACATTGAAGTAGCCTACTAATCCTGGTGCCCCCTTAATGTACTAACAATTCAGTTGTAGCTTGGAATTTTTTGACCACCCCTCGGGTTGGTAAATTCCACGCTTTTGATTTACAGTGATAACGCACTCGCACTTCGTCTAATAGGGTGTGAAAATATTTGTGACCCTTCGTCAATATGGGGAGCCTGATGTCAGTTCCCTATCAACACGACATGCATGTTGTGATAGTGGGAGGTGGATACGGCGGTGCATACCTGGCAGCTTTATTGAAAAAGAAAGATTTTTGCAAACTGACGTTGATCGACCCAAAAGATTGCATGATTCATTGCGTTGCTGCGCTGCGGGCGAGTGTCCAAAAAGGTGTAAACCAAAATGTAGCATTCAGTTCGTTTGCCCATATTTAATTCAAAAACAATTTTTTTTCATTTGTAGGTTATGCTAAAAAGGTGTTCGTGCCTTTGGAACAAGTAGCGGGCGATTCGTTCGTTCGAGGCCGGGTGGTAAAAATCGACAAGGAAAACAAAACAGTCATTCTTGAAAGCGGTGTTAAGGTTTAAAATGTTTGTAAATTAATATATTGACCAATCGGTCTGTTTTTCAATACAAAACTTTGGTTTTGCACTAGGTAAACGACCTCTACACACGACCTACATGGCTAAATTTGTTTTAATATTCTAGTTGACTACGACTTCCTTCGTTAAAACTGTGGTTAACTTACGCAATAAAGTCGCGATTGTGACGTCACGAAAATCCTTGAGTGCGATTGTTCGAATTCGACTAATCTTGTTTCGCAACATCGGTACAAATTTGACGTTTCTGTAGTCGCTAATCGTATAGGTTATCCTTTATATGTAGTATGCAACAGTTATTTGTAGAACTAAGGATTTGAGTCGTGTTATTTAAGCTACTCCAGCTTCACACAAAAACCCTCGACTCTGACTCCACAACCATCAGTGTGAGGTCGCTGTCTTGTTAATTGATAATATTTGGTCAAACTTTCTTGTGAACTTGTGTTTATCGCAGAAAGAAAATTCAAATATGTGTTTTGTCAACAGTATTCGCTAATATGCTTGCGGTTTTATTTCCTTCACCACAGATAACATACACTCACCTGGTCATAGCAACAGGTTCAACTTCTCCATTTCCTGGAAAAATTGTTTCAACCCATCCCAACGTGTCGGCAGAGGATGGTATTAAAGTTTACGACGAATATGCGTTGGAGGTATGTATACAAGACTGAACACACAGATATTTGCAATTATTTTAAATACAACTGCTGAGTTGCTTCTACGTAAAGACAGTATTCACGTTTTCGCGAGTTTAGTTTGTATGCAAAAAAATGGGACTCTAACGGGTGGGTGCTGGCAGAATTAAACATTTGGGAAAAGGTTTAAATCGAAGCTTTTCAACCGAGTTCAAGCTTAGACTGGGCTTCTGTATATGGGACAAAATTTTGAACCACTGGTTTAAATCAAAAAAATATGTGGTGAGCTGCAGATGAGCCACTGTTTCGACCTTTACGAAATTTCGACCCATCAGTGCAAGTATATAGTGTGATTTACAACGACGTTTTAGGTCCAAACAGTGGCCCTGTCTGCAGCTCACTTTAAAAACAGTATTGGTTATATTGCTTGTGCAAAATAAATATAGTAATACACTTTACACAGCGTATACGGGAAATGCTTTGGTGGTTGTTGAATTATTTAAGTTAACGGTCGTATTCATCGGTTCCAGATTGAAAAATCGAATCAGGTGGTTTGTGTCGGTGGTGGAGCGGTCGGAGTCGAGATGGCAGCTGAAATAAAAGTTGAATTTCCCGATAAAGAAGTAAGAAAAATATCACGCAATCTGTTGTCATGCAGTCATTATACATACGCGTGTTTTTCAAGGTGACCTTGATCCACTCAAACAAAGGTTTGGCCTCCGGAAGGTTAAGGGACGACGTCCAAAGTGAGCTTAAGGAAGAAATTGAGAAATTAGGAATTAAACTTATGCTGGGTAATACTGATGTTATACTAAGTGTAATTGCTACCAATAAAACACTTTAAAGAAAAGTATTTTAATTGTTTCACAACCGTTAGCTTCCAGAGACGTTTTACATTCATCTATTTTTTTAATTGAATTATTATTTGAGTGTGACAAATGCTAAATTCTTATAGTACACGCTGCAGCTAGCTAAGGTAGTTGTGTCCAACCAAGTAATTTTGTGCTCAAATATAGTTTTTGACGCACCCGATACGTTTGGCTACAGTTTGTGTTCCTACAGTTGCTTTCGCAAGATTAATTAATTCAAAGCTATATTTTAAAGCGCAATCTATTTGCAAAACCTTAATAAGGTGTACCCCAAAATTTTGGCACTGCGGACCGGTTTAACACAAGAAATATTTCAGATTTAAACCTTTGTACTCTTACGATACGGCAGGTGAACGAGTTCAAAATATCGACGAGTTGACCTTGAACAAATCAATTAAGGGTCAAGTGGTGAAGACTAAGAGTGGGAAAGGCATTATAGCTGATCTGGTTATCCCATGCACTGGAAATAAACCAAACAATGAGTTCTTTAAAGACGATTTGGGTTGGTATTTTACATAAACTATGTGCTATAGCACGTTTTAAACGCTAGGGACAACAGAATTTTGCTTCGATAATAAGGGATGTTACGTTTATTTAAATTCCTGCACACAAACTTTCACTTGTTAATAGCCATATATTTGTGTTTGTCTTTTAAAGTATCTTTTCACAATCTCCGGTGCAAACATGTCCTTCTTTTGAAATCTAAAAAATAATTCATCACAGTTTCGTCGTTAACTGAAACCGGATTTCTAAAAGTCGACGATTTTTTTCAAATCGAGGGCGAAGCGAATCTCTACGCAATTGGTGACGTCACCAACAGTAACGAGGAAAAGTTGGCTTACGTGGCAAAGCTACATGCAGAGTTGCTGGTGGATAACTGGATCGCCGAAGCAACCGGATCACAGAAAAAAACGTATAAACCGGAAAGTACGTATATGGGCGTCATGAGAACTTTAAGATTTCTTCGTCAAAGTGATAAAACGTTCGTTGCATGGGAAACAGGTGGTCGCACAACCTATTTTTCTTTTTGAATACCCTGCATCAGTTAAAATTGGGATATATAAACCTAATATAACATAAGAATTTTTAGGGAACGAAAATTTTTACGATTTTCATTACGTCAAACTGACACCTTTTACACTCACCGTAACCTGAAAGAATGAAAGATCATAAGTACAAAAGCACTTGTTGTGCGTTTTCGCGAAACCCTTAGCCTATTACGTGGTTGTTGTACATCACACAGGCTCCTTCACAATGTTGATACCCCTGGGTCGAAATGGTGGAATCGGGGAATTGAAGGGAATCAAAGTCGGTGGATTTGTGACGAAAACACTCAAGAGTTCCGACCTGTTCTCAGCCAAAATATGGGGCGACATGGGCGTGAAACCCCCGAAGGTTTAGATTCCAACGATAAAGCTTGTTGTGACCGATATTGCGGATTCAACATTATGCCAAGTATTACTGATGTCACGTGATATATTTCATTTTCGTATATTTGTTGTTAATGCTATGAGAGTAATAAACAACAGCGTTCACACCATCATGCACTGTAACGGATTACAATAACTCGCACTTATCATTTGCGTGCATTTTTGTCTGAGCTTGACTATTTTTCAGCAAGCGATAACACTCAAGGTTTGAGCAAATTCCACTTTTTTTCATAGTCCTCTGCGGTCGAGTTAATGTGACTCTGTCCATCTAAACTCAGGTGTTGCCGCTTTATGAAAGACGTATTTCGTTAATCGTAATGCGAACTGTTTAAATGCGTCTGTCCTTTTGTATTGACTGTTCCTGCAATACGTCAAAAGTGTGAAATGGAAAGCCTTTCTGGCTGGAAACCGTGATGTACAATTTTAGCAAAATTTTGATTTCAGCGAGTGGTCTGACACCCTGTCTGGTTAAGCGAATACCAACAACACAGCTTGTCAAAAGTTGCGTTAGCGAGGTCGCCATACTTAGCGAGAAGGGGTCATCACGGCGCCCCGGGTCATTTAGCATTTCCAAGACATAGCTGGTCAGAATATTGCACAGTTGAAGTGGCATAAGTTGATGTGCGTCAACCTCGCTTACTCGTTTGATGCGGTGGTCGAGAGTCCTGAGACCATAGAGCAGAAGAGTTTAAAAGAGATTAGCGTTGTCAAATCAGCCAATACTTATTATGCGTAACATGCGAATGAATAGCTGCGTGCCAGTGATTTCTTATCCCCACTGACAATGCAATAAAGATGTGAACCAGCTTTTGTATAAAATCTTAATTTATTCGAGATGTGAACCAAATAGAGGTGGACTAGCAGTGAGCCTGTCAGGCAGTATGCCACCGTTTTAAAACCAAAATTCTTGTTCGTTCTTCTGAAATAATTTGCTTAAAAGATACGCTTTTTTACAAGTAAGTCACATTGAGATTTTATACGACGTGAAAATATCTGAAATCCTTCGACAATATGGGAAGCCTGTTGTCAGTTCCCTATCAAGACGAGATGCACGTTGTGATAGTGGGAGGTGGATACGGCGGTGCATACCTGGCAGCTTTATTAAAAAAGAAAAATTTTTGCAAACTGACGTTGATCGACCCAAAAGATTGCATGGTTCATTGCGTTGCTGCGCTGCGGGCGTGTGTCCAAAAAGGTTAGCATGTGTTGAATAATAATTAAAATGTAGCATACAGTTTTGTTTGCGTTTGTGGTATTTTGAAAGACCCTCAACCGTTAAACGAGTATTATACAATTGAATACAGGATACGCTAAAAAGGTGTTCGTACCTTTGCAACAAGTAGCGGGCGATTCGTTCATCCGAGGCCGGGTGGTGAAAATCGACAAAGAAAACAAAACAGTTATTCTTGAAATCGGAACAAAGGTTTAAAATGATTTAACTTTCAAAATTAATCTATTGATTAGTTACTCTGTTTTTCCATTCGAAACTTTAGTTTTTGCGGTGCGAAGGAAGCTATTGTATTTACCATCAGTTGCTGTTATCATTGGGTAAATTTCGCCAAAATGCGAGTATACTTTATCCATCTTTATATTAGGACTTCAATTCATTTTTACCAATCCACTCCGGCAAACATTTTAGAACATCAAATTGCTTTTTAGAATGGGTGCCATCCCAAGGGTTTCTAAAACGCACACTGCCACCATTGATGTGCATTTGGCACCGTTGCCAGTGTATTTTTCGGACCTGATGGGTGTGTATTAGGAAGACCACAACTTCGATTACATTTCCCATAATGTACAATAGCTCCAATAGCGCCATTAGCTCCAATAGCGTCAATGTGCGCTTCAAAAACATTCCTTGCCACAGCTAAATTCCGAATAATTACCTCCTTCTTGTGCCTTGTTATGCATTTATGGTTTGACATACTGTTTTATTTGAGAAATTGTCAGTTGTTTACCAGCTACAGTTTCAACAATAAGTAGAGTTTGAAACTCGTTTATGATTCTTCGCGCACCATAGATAACATACACTCACCTGGTCATAGCAACGGGTTCAACTTCTCCATTTCCTGGAAAAATTGTTTCAACCCATCCCAACGTGTCGGCAGAGGATGGTATTAAAGTTTACGACGAATATGCATTGGAGGTATGTAAACGAATCGTATACATACGTTGTAGGAGAGGTCTTTCATTTTTTAGGTCTTATAAATGACTCAACCAGAGGTAGGCCTCTCTTTAATTATAAATGTTAAACTTGTAGGAATGTTAAAATTGCAAACATTGGAGCGGGTCACAGCCCCAGTGTCCTCTCCCGAATCGGTACGTTTTAAATTTGTTGAATTCGTGAATTTGGTATTTTTGGATGAACCGTCTAATAACATTTTGGATCAATAAGCGTAGAAAGTATGATTCCGATCAATTTGGCACTTTAGTTTAGCGAAAAATACTTGTTCTTACTTCAACGAACCAAGGAAAACACGACGCCTGATGAAGAATTTATTTTACTGTTGAAAATTCCAGATTGAAAAATCGAATCACGTGGTTTGTGTGGGTGGTGGAGCGGTCGGAGTCGAGATGGCAGCTGAAATAAAAGTTGAATTTCCCGATAAAGAAGTAAGAAAAATATCACGCAATCTGTTGTCATATGCACGTATATTTTCAGTTTTACGTGTTTTAATATAACTAGGGTTCTTATAAACGTTTTCTGGAGGATGCCACCCTTGAACTTACTGAAGCGTGATGCGTTTTGCTTTTTGTGTTTTGCTTTTTTCTGCGCGCCTCTCGAAATTAAGCGTGTTCTTGCAACGACGCGCAGTCATTTAAAATACACGCTATCAAGCACCCGATACAGTTTCACGTGCGACGCAGTTGGAAAGTTTCACCTACCTTACGACGAACCAAATATAATGCCCGACCCAGCATAACCAAGAAGAAAAACCTGATCAGGATTCGTGCCCAGGACATCCTGGGTTCAAATTCCGGTGTGGTCAGTAAAAATAACCTCGAACGCTTTAAAGGTGACTCTCGTCCACCCAAAGCAGATGTTGGCTTCCAGAAGGTTGAGGGACGAGGTACTAAGTGAGCTTACCGAAAAAATCCAGAAATTAGGAGTTAAACTTATGCTTGGTAAGATCGAAGGTTTTGACTTTTGGAAATATTGTACTTACGTCAAAATTGTGTTTTTTAAAATTCAGTTAATTTTTGTGGCTTCCCGTGCGGCAAATGTTCTTATTATTCCAGCTGCGACTATTGCTGGGTAGCTTTGGCAAAAACATTTTTTGTGCTCACGTCGAAGTTTGGTCGCAGTCAATGCTTAACTGTTAAATCAAACTTATCATTTTCATTTATATTTTTTTGCCATGTATGGAAATTTTTTTTTTGAAACCTCATTGTGACGTAATGTTTGTACTCTTACGACACGACAGGTGAACGAGTTCAAAATATCGACGAGTTGACCTTGAACAAATCAATTGAGGGTCAAGAGGTTAAGACCGAAAGTGGGAAAGGCATTATAGCTGATCTGGTTATCCCTTGCACAGGAAATAAACCAAACAATGAGTTCTTTAAAGACGATTTAGGTTGGTATTTTTAATAATTTATTGGCCTAATAAACAAAACATACCGATATTTGCTGCGATAAATGATTGCACAAAAAATCACATCCGGTATTTAGTGTTCTGCTGTTTCTCAACTTTCGCGTAAACATATATTTGCCTCTCTGCCAAATCAAGGTGTTTGACATTTTAGAGCATCTCGATATACTGTGATTGTTTGTGGTCAACATTTATTGTGTTCCTTGTTAACAAATATATTTATCTCAGGTTCGTCGTTAACTGATTCCGGGTATTTAAAAGTCGACCAGTTTTTTCAAATCAAAGGAGAAGAAAATCTTTACGCAATCGGTGACATCACCAACAGCGACGAGGAAAAGTTGGCTTACGTGGCAAAGCTACATGCGGAGTTGTTGGTCGATAACTGGATCGCCGAAGCAACCGGATCACAGAAAAAAACGTATAAACCGGAAAGTACGTATATATGTTGTCACAGACTTTGTTCTTTTAAAATAATATGTGACGTTTTATGCATTTGATTAAATTTTCACCAGAAACTTAGCAAAAATGTAGGCCATGAATATTCGTTATTATAACCATCAAAGCATTCGCTGTTGCCATTAAAAATCAACCTTTTTCAAACCATTATTTGTACCGCACGTCAAACTGGCTTCGCGGCCATAAGCCGAACAAATTTGACAGATAAAAATTCAAAGCGTCGAGTAACAAACACATTTGGGCACTGCTCAATACACTAGTGGCGTGTAAGGACCCTCATTGTTATTTTCCACAAAAACCCGCTGCACATTTTATAAGTTTGCTATACACACAGGTGCTTTCACAATGTTGCTACCCTTGGGTCGAAGTGGTGGAATCGGAGAATTGAAGGGAATCAAAGTCGGTGGATTCGTGACCAAAACTCTCAAGAGTTCCGACCTGTTCTCAGCCAAAATATGGGGCGACATGGGCGTGAAACCCCCGAAGATTTAGATTTCAACGATAAAGCTTGTAGTGACCGATATTTCGTATATATATATGCCACTTAATGTGCTTAGAAACTTCGTACGTGGCTGTTACATGGTACTTAAACAACGTTTTTGTTTCGTTATTAACATTTTTGTGATGCGAATTAACGTGACTTTCGATCAACAAGGAGTTATAATAATATTCATGATTTGACAATTTTGCTTATTTATTGTAATGAGGAACATATGAAGGCCGCTATTACGCTGGATTGCGGAAATTTGCACATCTTGCTTTCGTGCACATTGCCCTGACCATCGATCTCCGCCATTTCGACAAGCGAGAAAACATGGTTTGTAGTAATTTCCAGCCCTTTTATCGCCATCGCGATATATACTCGTCATAAGAGTATCGTGTTCCGTGTTTTTGTTTGGTGTCAGCTCGACGCCGGCGTCTGTTTTCATGGTCGCTATTGTGCGAGATCGTTGGTCCTCTGCGGTCGTTTGAGTGGGACCCGGGCAACCTGAACTCAAGTGTCGACAGAAACGACGTAGCTGCTGTGTAATCTTGATACGAACTGTTTAAATGCGTCGACCCTCTTAGCTTGAGTGTATTGGCTATTACTGCGGTACGTCCAATGTTGACTGCCAAGTGATCGCACGCACTGCCAAGACTTAAAGTCAGCTGCATGTAGAATCGTAAGGCTGTGAGGAAAAGAGACGGCAAAGTTTTAATAGCGAGGTACTTGCCTGAGCATGTGAAGCTGCTGTGTTGTTTCAGCTTTAGTTTTAAGTGCAGTTGCTTCAACCTAGACCGCAGTTTAAGACTGGTACATGTTCTCCAACTATTTGCAATCAAGTCCAGTGCAAAGTTTAAGCATGAAGAAAAACTCAATTTTATGCAAAAGTCCAGTCATCATGCTACTGGAATGTAAACAGTAGCTACCGTAAGAAATCCTTAATTAAGTAAAAATCAAATCTATATTTTCATATTTGTAAAGAAACAATGTTATAATCTCGTGAAGCATGCAATATGGGTAAACGTGTAAGTGCAAGCTAACACCAGCACATATACAAGCATTACTTACGCTTTTTACCCTCTCTATCTCTCCCAGACTACTGTAAATAAGAAATAATGGGTTTCGGTCTGTCGAAACCAAAGATACCTCATGTTGTGATAATAGGCGGAGGCTACTCCGGCACCGCACTAGCCTGCATCCTCCAAAAGAAGCCGTTCTGTAAAACAACGCTAATCGACCCCATGGAGGCTTTACATCACAATTTGGCATCGGCCCGCACCATAGTTGAACCCGGTGGGTTTTTTCCTTCCAAACTTTTCTTTAGCTTAAAAATTATCCTCCGTCCATACAGTATTTTGATACTACAGCAATTTAAAGCTAAATAAATACAATACAACGCAGCAGTGATTTTTCATGCAATGGCATGGTTGGCAGGATCGCCCCACAACGCAGGTCCTTACTTGGCGATCACAGCTATCGTATCGAGCTCATTATGTTTATTTGTCGGGAAAAAGTGGCTGATCCAGCTCGGTTGCAATGACAAAGTCTGTAAGCCTAATGATAAATACAATACATACATAAAACTTTAAATAATATAGTCTCACCCCTAATGTAACGATTCAGCTATGCATTGTTCCATATAACGTATATCGTCTTTAGATGTGATTGTGTTCAAATTATGAAAGGGTTTACTTATTTTTGATTTTTTTAATCTTGCTCCGACTTGTCAGGAAAAAGTGGCTGATCCAGCTAGGCTGCATTGCCTTGGCTGCCAAGCCTGCAAACCTCATGAGGTTTTACTTGAATATTATTTTTGCAGTTAACCTTAAAACCGGTGATATCATATGCTTTAAAAACATTTGCCAATCTTGTGCGATTTTTTGTCTTAGGATTCGTCAACAAACTTTTCCTGCCTTACGACAAGTTCATCTCCAATCACTTGAAACAGAGAGTTGCTTCAATACGGAAAGAAAAGAATGTCGTTATTTTGCAAAGCGGCAAAAAGGTATTCGCGCCTTGCATCGTGATGTATAGGAAATTTATCTCTAAATTAGTTTGTTCTCATTTGTCTATAGTTTTTAGTATTCTGTGTGCGTGTTGGAATGGCGTGTGGTGTCTTCAACTTCGACTTAAACGTCACAAAAATTTTAGGTATCATATGACTATCTAGTGATAGCGACCGGATCTTTAGAACCATTTCCATACAAACTTGAGGGTAACATTGACGAAGCGATTTCTTCCTACAAAAAGATTACAGAAGCAGTAAGTTAAAACTATGTGCATATGATAAGCAATGTGGAAGTCGTCTTGGCCGTTTGGTCAGCAAAGTCGTCTTATAGTCACACCAGCTGCACTGATGAGATCTTTTAGGTCGAAACAGTGGCCATCTGTCTGCAGCTTATACACAATTGTGTGCATATGTTGCAATACTTTGCGCAGGATTTCAAAACTGCGAATTATCGCATTTGAATTGATCGACCAACGAAAATTGACGATAAGCTTGAATAAAAAGTCGGTGAAATTTATTACTTCATCATTTGTAAGAAATAAAAAAAGATTTTCTGTCCTTCAGCGTTGCTATCGTTATGTTGTTAAAAACACATAGAATATAGGCTAAGGAATAATACAACCTTGGCTTTTACCATCAGATGAAAAAGGCCCATCGCATTGCTTGCATTGGAGGCAACGTATTTGCTTGCGAGTTGGCTGGAGAGATTAAAACTGACTACCCCGACAAACAGGTAAAAACGGACACTACCACGTTATACAGACATCGTAATTGTAAAAATAAGCTGTTTTTCTGGCACAAAAAACTTTATTTTTATGTAAAAACGACAGATATTTCATAAAAAACGGGTATTTCAACAGGTCATTATCATTCACTCAAACAAACAACTGGCGTCTAACAGAATGAACGAGGAACTGCAAAACGAACTGCAGCAAAAGTTGAACCGAAAAGATATTGATCTTATTCTGGGTACCTGCTGTTTTCTTTTCCTGTTTTATGAACAAAATTATATGGAAAGTAGTTTTGAATTTTTCATTTGCCCTAAAAACCTGTATCTGTTACAATCAAAAGTTACTGTTACTGATTCTACTTGGATACTGTGATAATGCATGAAGGCTCCTCCAGCGAGAACTCTTGCTGCCATGTTGGCCAGATGAGCCTGTCTGCATAATCACCATATAGCAACATTTGGTGATTGTAAGGAAGTTTAAAGCAAAGTAAAAAACATTACAGACTTTCATACCATATAGGTCAGAACCCGACGAATGCAGACACGTTAACTTTAAACGAGCATGCTCCGAACCAAGTGATTAAAACATCCGATGAGAAAGAGGTCGAAGTGGATTTGATTATAACTTGCAGCGATCATTCCCCGTCAACATCATTCTGCAAATCTGCCTTGGGTATGTTACAACGCAGTTAAAATGTGCATTCTATCGCTGTACGGCAAAGACGCATATATTCTTATAAACGTTTCATGTCGCGGTTGAACAAGTTTCAAATATTTTCAAATTTAAGAACACAGGAAATATGTAATGTATACACGAACATTAATTTAACACATTATTTTATGAAGTGTTTTCACGGTCGCATAGGCGTCCACAGAAAAACATAAATCAGGAGGGACACATTTTTTGTATGTTGTTTTTGGGTTTCCTACTTTATGCCCTGATAGCTATGTTTTAGTTTTCGTTTTCTATAGTCCCTCTCCGCACGCCCATGCACTATCGTGACTTTGTGTCATACGCGGGAAAAAAACAAAACATTTTTGTGTAACTATGTTTTAATTGTATTTTTTTTACCACACCGGGATTCGAACCCAGCATATCCTGGCCAGAAAACAGTTTTTTTGTGGTAAATTGGGTCGGGCGCTGGACCAGTGTTGCCTATTTCCCGTAACTAATCCTGAATACATCCTTATACCATATTCAGGAGGGGTCACGACGGGCAGTGGCGAAATCAAAGTTCAGCCCACTCTAAAGGTAGAAGGCTGCAGCAACATATTTGCCATCGGACGCACTAACAACGTGGACGAAGAAAAAACCTTTCACACCGGCCACAAGCAAGCAGAAGTTGTGGCTGAAAATATTGCCGCAGCCATACAAGGAGGTGAACTGAAACCTTACACTCCAGGTAATTCGATACGATACTGTTGTTTAGGCTATTTGGTAACCTTGTTTATAAGTTATGACTAATCATGAGTACAATGCTCGTCAGAGTAATAATAAACGCACGTCGTTGCCGAAAGCATAATGCATTTCCATGAATTTTCTACTGTATAAAGTTTGCACATAAGTAGGCTATATGCATGTTATAGGCTATTAGGCTATTCTGGGCTATCTTAGGCTTAAATTTTTTTTTTTTACCACTTGAATGTTTCTTGTTTTGTTACCAAGTAGATGAACTTCACCTTATTATCACCATTGGTTGCTACGATGGCGTAGGAACAATGGGAAATGGAAAACTTCTGGACGATGACGAGTGTCGAGAACATAAAAGCGAAGACCTCTACACGAAAGAAGTATTTTCCAAAAGGGGCCTAGAAATGCCCAAATAAGAAACTTTTAATTTGTGATTTACGCACTTATTTCTCTTTTCGTTTTTGTATGCTTTATTATTGTTTAAATATGTTGCCTCGCCTTTTAAGTGATAAGAAGCACTTTCTTTGCTTTGTTATAACCGTTGCGATATTGTCTGGTGTATAAAGTGGGGACAATGATTAATAGCAGAAAGAAAGGTTATTTTCAGCTTGGTCTATGGTGTTCACAAGGCTTAAACAAATTAAAAGAATTTAACATTGTCTGCTGGCTTGTTCAAGATCACCGAAAAAAGGTAATTTCGCCAGAGTGAAGGTACGATTTGATGCCTTCTGAAAGATAATTTATTATAAAGAAAAAGACATTCATTTTTTAAACTCATATTTTCTCAGGATTTAAACGTAGTTATGTAAAATCAAACAAATGCCTTCGGGTCGATTGTTGAAACGAAAATACCCTAGTGGCACTGTAAAAGTGGCTAAAATTAAAATTATTTACATTTTCTGCACCAGAGTAGTTTTTGAGTTTTCGGTCTATTGCGTTTGCAGTAAAATGGAGGTCGAAAGATCTGAAGGCCGTTTAGATGGCGATGAAACTAAACCATCGACAGATCATTACCAAACTGAGTCAGAGGCAAGCAAAGAGAAGTCGGCTACTGAGGAAGTATCACAAATACTGACAACGTTTTCCAACTCAGTGTCTGACTTTGGGACTGCATCCAAGTCGTTTGAACTATCAGGAAACAACAAGGGTGATATCATAGATTCGCATACTGATAGTATGTTGGTGAACGATCCTCACGATCAGGGTTGTCATGAACACTCGTCACCTCCTATTTCATCATCTTCCTCATCAGGTTCCGAAGAAGATGTAAGTAACTCTAAATTTGCTTGTTTTATCAGAATTTACAACGAAATAAAAGAGTAGGCATTAAAGTGATCAAACATACGTATAATTTTGTTCCTCAATTGACTGACACATGGTTTTGAGTGGCATATTTAGCATAATGTTTGAATAAAACATGATTTTTTTTTTCACCAGGAAGGTGAATCAGAGGCAGAGAGTTCTGAGCTTGATGATGAAGAGTGTAACAGAAGAAGAACACAGTGTATCGATGAAATGACCATGATTGAGAAGCAGTTTATGGATATACGTGACCAGTAGGCTTTTTGTACCACTGTTAACTTTAAATAAAGAAATATCCTGTCTCCAGGTTATACAGAGAAAGACACACCCAAATAACAAAGAAACTAAATGAAGTCAATTCTGGTACTGCATCAGAATATCTGCAACAGGTTCTAGCATTGGAAAAAGGCAAACAAGTCAGACTACAGGTACTGATAATTATATAAATGTTTTATTTTGTGGCATTTTATTTTGGCTACATTTTGTGTATGACATCAATATGGACAGCATTTATTTCTTGTGTTGCTAACTCCAAATATTTAGGTATCTGACCTTCTTCGAAGACTAAGGGTGGAATCTCTGCAAGTTGTATTGGAAGCAGACAAAAAGTCCAACACACAACACTTAAGTGTAAGTTTTCATATCATGCAATGTTACACTTCAAACAGATATGTTGTTTTCTCCAGTTTTGATTTTCATGCATATTATTATTCTTCTATTTTCCAGAATGAAAAGAAAATGCTGACTGAGCAAATTCAGTTTGAGTTTGACGAGAAAATACATCGCCTTGAGGAAGATCGCAACAATGTTGATCTGTCAACAGAACTGTGGACAGATGCTATTGACCGAGAAAAGGAGTTTGATGTGAAGGTTGGGAGGAAACACAAACGCAAGGAAGAGACTGAGCAAGTGTTCAGCTTTGGGCCTGTCAAGCGAAGGAAGAAACCAGTGACTGTTACTGATATCCTTTTGATTAGCTTCATTACGATCTTGCCTGTATGGTATGGGAGGCTGTCAGGGATTGGCAATGGTGTCCATATGTTAACTCCCGTTTTTAACAATTCTCTGTCACAAATTTGGGGTTTGCCTGTGTTTAACCATACATAGGTATGACAGGCTTGGTGTTCATAACTTTGAATGGAAAAGCAAAAGCTAATATGCTGGATTTAAGCACACATATTTCCTACTTTTGATTGTTCCAGTTGCTTAGTTTATAACAGAATAATTTCTGCTTTAACATGAAATGATAGTGGTGGCAGTGGTAACATAAAGGCTACAACTTTGTTATTTTTCCCTGACTTGCAAATTACGCCCATATATAGTATACATGCTCAAGGACACCGACATTGTAGATGATTGGACAGCCATAAAGATGGCTCTCAACATGAGCCAGAGACACAAAAACACTTCCAAAAGTAAAAATTAATCTGTGGTTCCCACCCAGGAAATTCCTACTTTTGTTCAAGGTTATTTCTTTTCCCAGGTTTAAAAAAGCGCCTTCCCTGTCGTTATGAAGATGGAAAGCTAATCTATGCTGGCAAGCACTTCATGGAAGGTCAACCTGTCTCAATTCGTAACGGTGAAAACACCACTCGGTAAGTAGACGCTCTGGTGACAGTGTTTCTCAACCAGCGGAACGAGTAGGCTGCGATTCTGGGTCAAAATATGTTTGAACACAAAAACGAAAAGAGCGTACCCAAACTAATTAGATACTGTGCCGGACAGTTTTTATGGCAATGAATTTAGGCCACACGGCCAAAAAAAGTTTGAGAAGCACTGCTTTAAATGTATGACATACTTTCAAAAGTCCTTTTTATGTTCCAGAGGTACAATCGCTGGCATCAGCCACAGCGACGTTTTGGTTCAACAGATGAACGGCACCAAGTCCAAGCTACATTTCCACCAGTTGCAGCGCGGAAAATATTCCTTACAGCACAGGTGATGCTGTACGTGCCCAGCTAACTTTTTAATATCTCGTTCCTGTTTGTGGAAGAAGTCTTGAGAAAAGGGTAGTTGGTGTACCTGGGTCACCAGTTCGTCGTTTATGTCGCAACAAACTTTTTTACTCTTTATATTTTGCCCTTGATGTAATGACTTGCTACTATATAACTACGCTACTATTGTCGCAAAAAAATAAAATGACAAAAATTTCAGTTGTGTGTCTTACATTGAAATTAGTTGTATGTTTTTTTTTAAATCCTCCGACTGTACTGAAATAATATTCAACAAAATGGTTTCATGGAAACCCCCTAAAACAAAGTTTTGTGTGTTTGTTCAGGCGTGACTAAATACGCGCGTGTATCTGATCTGACAAGATGTTTCGTCACACTTAGTTGTAATTATACTAATTTACAGCAGAACTTCCTTTTCCCAAAACAACTGTTTTAGATTTTACAAAAACTTTCTCTTTAAAATTGTTCGTCTAGCTAAGTCTGTATAAAATACGGCATTTGTATCATAAACAGTGGTTGTGGGGCTGATTAGGCACTTGGCATTTTGTACCTGTGTTTTTTTAGCATTGAATTTTAGCAAGCAGAAATACATTTGTGGCAATTTTGCTTTTCATGACCAGTCACGCTTAGTGAACGTTACATCATTGTACAACAATACTAACCGCCCTTTCCATAAAATCAAATTAACTCTTTACTTCTTCTTTCCTTGGTTAAAGTAAAAGGTTCAGTTTAAGGTTTTTCTCTTTTGATAACTTAAATCAAAAACATGAGCCAGGGTGCAGAGTTAAATCATGAGAAGCAGGAAGATGTCGTAAATCCCTGGGAGGTTCAAGGAACCAGTGAAAAGGGTGTGGACTATGACAAGCTCATCAGTAAGTTTTTTTCATGTGTTACTGTGTAAAAAATGCATACAACTAATACGCTACAAGTGGCATTGCACATACCACTAATAACCATATGAATAAGCCTGGTGTTGTTATATAAGAAAATGGTATGATAGTGCTGAAACTTGACTGGATTCTTTACAGAAAGATTTGGGTCATCAAAAGTAGATGAAGAATTGTTAAAGCGTTTTGAAAGGATTGTCACAGCCCGTGGGAAAAAGGTTCATCCATTTTTGAAGAGAGGAATTTTCTTTTCACACAGGTTTTCGACCGTATTAAGCATAAACATGTTACCTTATTTTTCATTATGTATGGGCTTTTAGAGAACTTCACCAAATTTTGACTTTGTACGAGGAAAACAAGCCTTTTTATTTGTACACCGGCAGAGGACCATCATCAGAAGCGATGCATCTTGGCCATTTGATACCATTCATTATGACAAAGTATGGGTTATTGTATGGCGTCATTTCAGCTTGTGGTTAAAAAGAACTGTATTTTTAAAGGTACTTGCAGGAAACGTTTGATGTACCCTTGGTAATTCAACTTACCGATGACGAAAAGTTTTTATGGAAGGATCTGACTTTGGAACAGTGCGAAAATTTGTCCTGGCTTAACATGAAAGATATTATTGCATGTGGTTTTGACCCAGAAAAAACTTTCATCTTTTCCGATCTCAATTACATTGGGTAAGGCCTTAGCAACGGAATAGACTTGTGTCAACTTTTATAAAATGGTTGATAATTGTAGGTCGAGTAAGGCGTTTTACTGGAACATGAAGCGCGTGGAGAAGTGTGTAACATTTAACCAGGTCAAGGGAATTTTTGGGTTTGGAGACAGTGATTATATTGGTAAGAAAAAAAGTGGCACAGGAATACTAAACATTGGTGATATTTACACAACTGTTTGTAAATGTTGAAGGTAAAATCAGTTTTCCTGCAATCCAAGCAGCGCCATCATTTTCTTCCAGCTTTCCACACATATTTAATGGGAGAACCGATATACCCTGTTTGATTCCATGTGCTATTGACCAGGTAAATTGATATGAAGAGTACTAAAAGAGTGAATTATGTGATAAAAAATTCCTATTAAAATAATGAATTATGCTTTTCAAATATTCCTTCTATTACAATTGTTAATCAGGTTCATTTCATTCTTTGACATGTCATATTTCAACAAACACAGGATCCGTACTTCAGAATGACAAGAGATGTTGCTCCACGACTCAACTACAAAAAACCTGCCTTGTTGCATTCAGTCTTCTTTCCTGCTTTGCAAGGAGCTCAAACCAAGATGAGTGCCAGTGATCCCAACTCATCCATATACCTCACAGACACTGCCGCCCAAATCAAGAAAAAGGTTGAAAAAACGTTTGTGAATGGTTAAAGCAATAAATTGTGTGTGTATATTGTGACAGTTAGACCCTTACGAACAATAACTGTCTTTGTGAAGATAAACAAGTACGCTTTCTCTGGGGGCCGGGAAACGATCGAAGAACACAGAAAGCATGGAGGGGATTGTAGCGTCGATGTTTCATTCCAGTATTTGCAGTTTTTTCTAGAAGATGACGAGGAACTGAAAAGGATACGACAGGTTTTTAACTATTTTGTATCAATAAAAACTATTAAGCTGGTGTGGTTTCCACTAATGACCAAAATTTAATGTAGGAGTACTCATCTGGACAGATGCTAACAGGGGATTTAAAGAAACGACTTATCGAGGTTCTTCAAACCTTGGTTGCTAAACACCAAAAGGAAAAAGAAAAGGTAATATATCTTAGAAGTAAAAAAGAGAACTCTCAGTCATTGTTTGGACAAAATATGTTAATAAAATTTCTTGGGATTGCAGATTGACCAGTGTAAATTGGACTATTTTACAAGAACAGACAGATACAAATGTTGTGACAACTACCCAGCACCCACAAAGCCAACCAGTAAAAAGACCAAGTCTAAATCAAGCAAACTGGCCAAGTCGGTTGAAAACATGACAGTGGAAGAGACACAGAACAATGCTTCATAACCTCGAGGGTTTTAAACGAAATCAACCTATTTTTTCTGTTTTTAGATATATATTAAATGGAGGGGTGGGTGGTTGATTAACTTACAGAGGTTGGGAAAATCGTTTGTCTTTATTTCAGTTACTATTCATCCGCGGCCTGTTGCATTGCAGAAAACTGTGAATTTATTATATGCGAGCCGAGTTGGTTGAACTTTGGGTACATCCATACATGGTAAACTAAATACTTGTGACATATGGTTCATCAAGTGGAAAACATCCAGGAAAAATGTCTTGAATGGCACAATTTCATTGCTGTGTGTATCAACTGATTTGCACTTGAAAGAGATTGCCAGCTAAATTTTGTGTGGTGTTTGTCAAGGTGATTTCAATGTGCAATGCAAGTTCAATCAAATTCTGCAACTGTTATGGCTCGTGCCCAAAAACTTGAAAACCAAACGTTTTATTCAATAGCATTTGGAATCAATTTTTTTTACTGTTGACCAACAGTTATCCCCCTTTGGAGTCTTAAGACTCAGTAATGATTTTTGGCAAACAAGAGAAACTGTCACAGGATGCATTAAGCCAATTAACCTCTAAAACTCAATTTTTAGTGTTTAATTGTGAGATGGGGTATTAAGATAAGCTGCATGAAGTAAATTGCTGCAGAAAATTTTAAAACCGCCAAATGTTTGCTTCAAGGCCGAACACATTTTTCGTGGACAAACCAATTTCCTAAAGGCTAAGTTTTTGAGCTGCAAAAACGTAAGAAAAAACACGTTTCATCCCTTCAAGTACGAGTATGAGGAAAATGCAGACATACGATGTTTCGTCGTAAAATGACATCGTTTGTGAATAATCAATTTTTGGTTTATGTTACCTTATGGCCTAAAACTAATCAAACTTTGTGACGTTTTTGAAAAAAGACGTAACCCCGATAGATGTAAGAATTCACAATCACATATCACGTCGTATTACAGCTGACTTAAAGAGTAAAATTGTCTGGTGTTTGAACATCTCTGGGCCAAAGCCAACCTCTGCATGGTCTCAGCTGACTGTACTGTTTTTACCATTGCCACTGGCTGGTAAAATTTGTTGACAACCAAAATGCTTTCTTTTCAAAACTATATTTGGAAACTTTCTGCACAATGAAAAACAAATACGGTCAAGCATAAAGTGCGCTATTTAACCATGTTCACAATGAATTGTGGAACTTGTATGTTGTAAGGTGTTTCGATGCCAAATAGAAGAAAACACATCCAAAACTCAAAAAGGCACTAATAGCGTAGTTTCTGATACTTGTTCCAATATCAAGCCATGATCCATCAGCCTCTAAAATCTACAATAAATCGCACATCATTTCAAACTAAATAGTCCATCCAATTCCCCCTTGTCCAGTTTTTATGATTAATGAAATAGGTTTAAAAAAATGGGCTTAACAGATAAAAAACACATTCTTACCTTGTAAAAACTTGTCAGATTCATAACATCATTAATCATGGTCACAATGCAGAACACTTGCAAAAATTTGGCCCCAGTTGCTTTCATAATAGCTGTGAAACCACACATTACCAGGAAGGATGGAAAGATTAACTATAACAAAATCAACATTAGTATAATCACTTTATTTCTTAATAATACCAACCTTGTATGCACGAAAAAACTCCTTCAAAATTGGACCATAAGAAGTGAAAGGGATCAAAAGCTTGCTGTCAAATGTATTTATTACATCAACATTTCCCATTCCAAAAAGTGCCAGGATAACAAAAACAAGCAACATGTAACATCTTCTAACATTGTCAAATGAGATTTCATTGTAAACAGTTGTTCTTCCTGTTAAATATTTACATTTTCTGAAATCATTTTGGTGCATACCCCAACAAATTTAATTAAACACAAATTATGGAAAGAACCATAGTTTTATTGCAAATTTATAAATTATATTTTATTATAATACACCACAAATATCACAACTATTTTTTCATACACCCTAATGATTTTTTAATTTAAAAACTTACCCAGCTCGAAGTGTGTTTCAGCAAAATCTAAATCTTCTATAGTGGCTTTCTTTCTTCCACTTGAAATATTGGACAACTTGAATTCAATGCAACCCCACAAAACAATAAGGGCAATAAGCAACACACAAAACAGAGCCTCGCAAGTGGAACACAACAACAGATATGCAGCACAGTGACAAATATAAAGACACAACATGCGCGGTGCAACTTTAGTGCTTTGAAACAATGGAACAGTCCACCCGCTAAGTAAAATCAACCAATTAACAAAGCGCAGAACTGTTCTGAACAAACCATGAACCCACATTCTGTGAATCATAAACCATGGCATCATGCCACCAACTACAATTAAAATTGGTAGAAAAGACCATGTTTTAGTCTTCAACTTTCTGTTTGTGACATAACACACTACAGAGCACAAAATAACAGTAAAAACTACAATGTATAAGTTTAGCTCAGATTGTTGAAAGGGTAAAATGGGAAATATGGCTAAAATAAGGCATAAATCTGTAGCATAAAATTTAATGTTTGATATATTAAGTTTGACAAAATATGCTGCAATGAGCAGCAACTGGAAACTTAATAAGTATCGGTGAAGAAATCCATGCACTATTGAGCATGCGCCAACAATTCCAACCAATGTGTACAACATCACCTCTTTCAATAAATTGTAGTTGCGTCCTACAAGAACCCAGACAGCTCGAAAGGCACTTGAATATAAAGTGAGAGAATAAAAAATGGGTAAAGGTAATAAGTTATACAAATAGCTTATAAGAGAGACTTTGCATAATAGTAAATTTAAAACAAACCACAATGCAAAAATCACATAGAAAAGAAACATTAGAGAGGGGTTGTGAATGTTTTTTGACTTTGAAAGTTTTAAAATTTGGCTCTTTACACTGTTTGTTTCTTGTATAGCAATCATGAAAGCCAATATAATCCAGCCTATGTATGTCAAAGCAACTGACCGAGACAGAACAACTTTGTGGTATGTGTGATAGTAATTAAAACCACTTTTTGAGAGCTCAATTAACTTATGTGACAACTTTATTGCATCTTCGTAATTCTTTTTTGTTATGGAATCTAAAATATCTGAAACATGTTTAGTTATACTGTTTTCACCAAGGCTCCAAAATGGCCACAAGAACCATGCATTTTCACTCATTTGTCTTTGTTTGACAACAAATTTTTCCGCCATTTGCTGTGCATTGGACAGCAACAGCTTGCATTTTGTTGCCATGTCAACACCCAAGTAATGCAAAGGTAAAATACCATTGGAATTAACCGGAACTGGCAAACCAAGCAAAGATGCCATAAGAACTGGTAGGTCAGACTGTTTTGCATCAACCCTGTACGAGGGTTCTAGTTTCCAAGATCTGTTAGAAGATAATTATCCCAGTTTAATATATCTTTTATCGATATTACAAATAGAATGTTTTGTTAACACAACAGCAACAAAAATAACATAACGATTTTATTTTAACAAAAGAAACTATCTCCCTAAATGATGATGCTTTTACCAACAAAACAGGTTACATTAAAAAATATCATACTTGGTTCTTTGATACTCAAATGAGCCAAGATGTTGATCGTTGTATTTTACATGTTGTGTTGCTCCTGATCCCCAAACAATTAAAGGGGATTCTGTTTCTGAGTAGTGGTTGCCACCATGACCACCTGTAAAAAAGATTATCTAAATTTCTGTCGTTACAAAACACAATTAACCACAATATATTTTAGGAAAGCCATAATACTCTTTTTATTGAGCTTTCTAATGAAATTGCCATTTTGAAAATTATCGTTTTATGTGAGAATTTATGCTCATAAGTTTTTACCAACATCAAGATGTCCATGATCAGAAGTAAAAACATAACTTGTACGTCCGTCATTGTCATAAAATTCTTCTATGAGATCAACCATCCTTTTCACTCCAGCATCCACAGATTTTATGTTGGAAAGATATTCCCTTTACATAAAGTGAAAAACAAGGATTTACAGAAAAGAAAAAAATGAACAACAATTTTTTATTCAAATTTTTTTATTTTTATACTTAATATAAATTTTAATGGTTTTTAAGCATAAATTTCAAATTCCCCAAACCTAGGAATTTTTCCATTGTATATTTTTCCAAAAAAATATCCATTTTTAAATTAAAAAACACAACAGTTTGTACATGTGTTGTTAAAAAATAATATTTTTTTACAACCCACTTCGATAATGGGTTGTGACGGTGGCCATTTTCATCAATTCCCAACAAATGTAAGAAAAAAACAATTTTCTTTTCCATCAATTTGTCCTTGAGATTTTGATCTTGTTTCGCTCCTTGAAAAAATTTCTCCACATTTTCAAAGACCCATTCATCTCGCATGGACAGATCGTGGTAGCCATAACCCTCAGGAAAGCACGAATACTTCACATGGGGACCTGCCACTAAAAACAACACAAAAAGGCAAGTAAAACCATTTTTTCTCACAAAAAAAAGAAAAAAAATTTTTGTCGGTTAAACCATACACATTTTCATTACATCGAAATAGAAAAAAAAGGAATTATAGTATTTATGGTATCCACGTTCAAAACAACAAGTGATAGCCTTGCTTACCTCGGGCCATCACAATGTTGCTTGTAATATTTGAAATAATTATGACTTGAACCAACTTCTATGTATTTTTACAGTAATATGTTACCTTCAGCTAACATTGGAATGACATCATCACTTCCCCAAGCCCATGTTGATTTGCTTTTGTTGAATATGCTGTCGAACTTAACAGGATTCTTGCTAAAACCTTAGGACAATTTTTGCATTGAATATACAAGGGGTTGGTTTTCTGATCAATTCTTATTAACAACATTAATCAATTTAATACCTTTGGTTCATTTATCATTGAAATGTGTATTTTATTTTGATTACTGTTTATTGTATCTTAAAACATAAGATAAGAAATGTTTGATTAATACAAATGCTTCATTTTTAAAAATCAAAACATGCCATTAAAAAGTCCACTAGGATCTTCATGGAATCCAGCCATTATGGTAACATGACATGGTCGTGTTTCTGTTGGTGCTCTGCTGTGTGAAATGCCCCAAGTACCTTCCTTTTCAATGATTTTGCTGTTGACACAGATAGGAATTAGTATTTTTGCACTTATGCAATGAGCTAAAAACGTGAATCAAAAATATCGATACTTATTGACTACATAACTTAGGTATACAACAGGCTAAGAGCTTAAAAACTATTTTTTTCTTTATTTTTACAACATACCAGTAACTTAAATATTAGAGAACAGCATAACTGCTTAATTTACGAAATGTTACCGTAAAAATGGAGCTCTTGTTCTACCATTTTCATCTAACTCCAACAGTTTATCTGCTCGTAAACCGTCAGCCGAAAATAACACAAGTCGACTGGCAGGGGCATTCACATTTGGGTGATGGTCTTTAATTCCATGGACCAATGGTGTTTTAAAATATATGTCAAATATGCATGCAAACTGCAAAGAATGCACTATAAAACTTAAACACACAAAGGTCCATAGTTTCATCTCCACCTTTAAAAGTTCTGCTGCAAAATGATAAGGAAAAATGTGTTTTTTCCATTCTACATCAAATATCCAATCAATATTTAAGCAGCATAAACTTCTTTCGAAAACTCTGTGCCCTGCATGTCTAAACATACAAAGTTTGCATTGAATGTTTTCGTATGACTAAACCGAAACTAGGTTCAAACTGACTAATTACACATTTTGAAATGCCATTTACATTTGCAAATTCCAACATTATCAAACTGTCAATAAGGATCAGAAAGTTAGAATGCCTTCGGGCAGTGGTTTACTATTTCACGTGAACAAGTGTTTTACAGAATTATTTGTCGTTGACATGACTGTTGGTGGGGAAAGTTTAGCTGAATTGCAATTGTAGCGACACTAAAACTGAATCACTAAACAATCGCAAGAATAAAGGAAGCGATGCGTCCTGAAAGCCAATTGTTTGCGCAGCCCAACGACTGCCGGCCAAAAACCGTTTCAAACGTCGCGCGTGAGTGCGTTAATTCTGCGAAAATAATCGCCGACGATGATGCAGAGAAGAGGTTCCCAACCTTTTTTCTTGGTGGACCCTATTTGGTTTGTCAAAAAATTTTGCTTCTACCTATATTTACGTGTAATGCGTGTTTTCCTGCGATATCATAAGGCTGAAACGTGCTTCCGCAGTTCTGCACGTTTTTAGGCTAATGCATAAACATTTTTCAAAAATATAAGTTTTTCAATCACATGGTGTGTGTAGCCTATACTTAAAGGTTGCGACGAACGCTCTACGGACCCCTTATTGAGAACCACTGATGTGGAATAACAATTACGACAAACCCATGTGTCCCACTCGTATAGCCTACCATGGTACTACATTCAAAACGAAATTTTTGTATTTCCTTTTCGGTATATGCGTGTAGCCTACCATGGTATGCACCTAAAAACAAAAAGTACGTACAGGCAAAGAAAAACCTCTGAAATTAACAGCAACTAGTACGTCTGGCAGCTACCTCTGGCTTTGGTGTGCTTCTTTACCACGGCGTGGAAAATACCAGCAAACGGACACTAAAGTTTATCTGCAACATGTCCACGAATGGGTCATGTGTCGCACAGTATTAAAAGCCACCTTTAATTTGTTCACGCCGTTAACACCAACAGAAACGCACTACTTAAATACACCGACGTACGCAAAGCATTACAAGAAAACTTCTAATTAACACATACCGACTGGTGACGGAAATGCTCAGAGGAAAGGGTCGAATTTCATTCATTTACAACACAATTATGTCGCCTATACTATAATAGAGTATAAAAGTTCTCATGCCTGCAGTAACAGAATATTTTTCTTTTATTTTGCGCCAAAAATATTTGCTTTACATTTAAGAAACCGCGTACAAGGACAAAGACACATGGACGAAGTTGCGTCATTATATTTATAAACAATCTTACATGTTTTTAACAATGTATCAACTCAACGATATTAACAAACTTTGTTAAAAACTTAACCATTTCGTTTGTTTACCTATTTCGTGAAAACAATACAATGTCTGACGCGTTCGACCAGCAATGACAAAAACGATTGTGGTCGACCTCGAACGACGTGCTGGCCACCCATAATATACGCAATATAACAACTTGTTTTTCACAGATACGTTCAACAATGAAAAACACGTAGCGAATCAAAGGGACAATTTTGGGAACTTGAAGCCAGTCAAAAACTTGGCCGCTGCAAAAAAGAAAAGCACAGATATGATCATAGTCATGCTGATAATGAAATGGCTGATGCTAGTTCCTATGTCAAGCCACGAACCTTCGTCTTGGACCTACAACAGTATCAGAATTAAAGATGAACGCTTGTGGTAATACTTACAGGTGACTTACCAAAAAGAAGAAATGAACACTCATGAAGTCGCTGATTATCAATACGAAACAACACAATTGAGTAAAGTGCGTTTTCGTTGCCACAGCAACGCTGCAAAACGTGCAGACCACAAGAAAGTAGGGTAACAAAACCTGCAGCAAGAAATAATGTGCATGTTATCAGTGCATAGGAAGGCCTGAGTACGTTCCTACCTTGTACATTAGCAAACCTCCCATTACTGTGTGGTTAAACACAGTAATAAAAGGCAGGACCACACGGTTGTCAAAGCTGTTGATGCTGGCAATATTTCCAACGCCGAAAAACGACAGGACGGTAAAAAACAAGAGCATGTAACAGCGTCGTATCGTGTGGAACGAAAGTTCTTTGTGATGGCCACTCTCACCTACGACATTCAAACAAAAACACTGTTAACACGACGGTCAGGTGAAGACACCAAGAAAGCATTTCACCTAATTTAAACAGATGTTGCGAAAAATCTAGCTCGTCAAAAGCGACTGTTGATCTGCCGGATTGCTTTTCTGAGATTTCAAATTCAACCGACGTCCAGGTGGCCAGCAAAAGACAAAGGGCAACGCAAAAAAGCGCATCATAGGATAAACTGATAAGAATATAAGCGGCACAGTGCAGAGTGTAGATGCTCAACATGCGGTGGTACACTTTCGTTGATTGAAAAAGAGGTAAGAACCAACTGGACAATAACATTGTCCAGCTGAAGATGTGGATGAAAATGGAAACTTGACCGTGCATGTGTGACATTTGATGCGCCAATGGAGAAAGAATGCCGCATGCAATCGGCAGGGGTGAGAGTAACGTAAGGCGTTTACTTCTCAAAATCCAATTTGCGAAAATGCATAAAACGGAACAGATAGCTCCGGCCAAGAATACGGGCACACCACCTCGACTTCGGCCCACAACAGGTAACATAGGAAAAACAGACAAAACTACACACATAAAAGAAGCCCAATATTTTTTTGATGAGGTTTCCAAGTTTAAAAAGAGCATGGCAAAAATTAGTAGCTCGACACTGAGAACGTACCGATAAAAAAAGCTGGCTACCAAACTCCACGTACCAAGTAAGCCTACCAGCGCATATACGACAATCCCCTTTGTTACATCAGGGTTTCCTTGAAGAATCGTCAAAGTCACACTAAAGACACCTTTTTTGGTTGTGATATAATACCAAATTGGAAAAGGCAACATACAATAGATGTAACTTGGCAACGGCACTTGTGACGTGTACAGATGAATGCAGAAGCAAGTTCCAACCATCACGAATAAACAAAACGTCAAGGTTAAATGATGTTTCCTGACAGTTGGCGATCGTTTAAGCAACTGGCTTTTGATGAAACTTATCTGTTGCAGGATCATGCACAGGGCAATCACCATCCACCCGAAGTAACTGAGAACAATGCAGGCGGAAAGCAGTGTCCTGTGATAGGTGTGGTAATACTGCAGACCCTGCAGTGACAGTCTAATAAGTTTGTGGGATAAGTCCAATGCTTCTTGGTATGTCTTCGCAAAAATACAGTCAGAAATTTTGCGAGTGATGTCGGCAACGTCGCTTTCACTAAGATCAGGAAAGGGTGAGAAGTACAGTGATTTTTGTCTTGTCAACTTAAGCTTTACTAAAAACTGTTCTGCGACTTGCTGTGCATTTGAAAACAGCAGCTTGCATTTAGTTTCAGTGTCTCCTGATAAGTAATGTGTCGGCAACACACCAACTGAATTGACAGGTACTGGGAGAGCAAGCAATGATGACATAAGTGGCGTAAGGTCTGCTTGGTTAACATCAACCTGGTATGCTGGATCCAAGTGCCAAGACCTGCATTCCAATATCTATATTTGTATCATAGCAATTGGAAATGACATGCATATGTAAATGTTGGGCTACCTGGTCAACTCAAGTGATGACTGATCTAAGTTGCCATTGTATTTCACATGTCTGGATGCACCAGACCCCCATACAACTAACGGTGTTAATGTTTCCGAAGGAAGGCCCGCTCCGTGAGAACCTTTAAAGAAGATTAACAAGTTCACCTTAAGACTAGATGTTTAAATACCATTCCTACTTTGTTACCCCAATCTGTCATGCCATGATCTGCCGTGAACACATAACTCGTTCTTCCATCGTTTGCATAAAAATTATCAAGTATACCCACAGTCTTTTCAATTCCTTTGTCAACCAGATTAATGTTTGCCAGGTATTCTCTATTCAGATATTTAAAAATATATGACTAGATGCTACAAATAAGGCCAAATAAACTCACAAATAAAAACGTGTATAAACATACTTTGAGTAAGGTTTATGGCTATGACCATTTGTGTCAATGCCTAGTAAATGAAGAAAAAACACAATTTGGTCCTGCATCAACATTCCCTTCATTGTTTCATTGTCCTTTGCTTGTAAAAAGAACTTTTCCACCTCATTAAACACCCAAGTATCAAGAAGTGATGAGTCATTGCCAGCAAAATTTACAATTCTATTTGAAAAGCAGTGAATGTGAACATGAGGACCTGCCCCTGTAAAAGCATCAACAGGAAAATGCAATCAAAATTGTGAAAAGTGTTCAAACACAACAAAAACCTTCTGCAAACATTGGAAGGATATCTGGGCTTCCCCAGGACCATGTTGAACGGCTCTTGTTGAAAACACTGTCAAACTCGACAGGGTTCTTTTTCCAGCCTGAACCACATAATGCATTGTGTGATAAATGTACGCATTTTAGAAAAAAATTTATTTTCTACATATTTACTAATACTACACTACCTGAACAAGATTGATACATTCCAAACCAATAGTACTAGTAGACACTGTTCATTATTTCTAGCATACCCAACAAAATTTGTCATACCTTTTAAAATTGCGCTTACATCCTCATAAAATCCAGCAATTAGTGCAACATGCCCAGGCCTCGATTCAGTTGGCATATGAGTGTGTGACACTCCCCAAGTCCCCTCATTCTCAATGATATTTCTGCATAATATTACAACAATTGATATGGGTCTAGCCTGCAACAGCAAGTTATGCAAAATCTACCTTAAAAACGGTGCTCTTGAATTGCCATTTTCATCCAATTCGTAAAACTTGTCAGCTCGAAGTCCGTCACCTACAATCAACACTAACCGAGAAGAAGGGGGCTTTACAGGTGGCGGATACTCTTTCATTCCGTGTACCAATGGCGACTTGAAGTAAATGTCGAATATGGATGAAAATAGCACGACGTGAACTACGATGCTTAACACAATAAACGACCAAAATTCCATGTTACATTTATTTTACAAACTGGTCAAAACTTCGCAATGAAATTTGATAAACGTCGGTTTGTTGGAGATGTTTGCATACGAGTTACTCAACCGTAACGATCCAGTTCACACATGACTAAATGCCGGTTGGACTATAGAAATCAACTTACATACATGTAAGTTTCATTGCTTCAGGCTTGTTAAGCTAAATTGAAGGACATATAAAGGATATGCTGGTGTTCTTATCAGTAGTTTTCGAGCATAGATTCTGGTATATACAACGAATTACGACATAATTTTGTGAAAAACCTCGTTGCCGTGCTTGTTTTAATTCTTATCGTGAGCCTCTACCCAAACGACCAATTACACCCACACCTCCTTACTTTGTTGTTTTCTGTGTTGCGGTTAATCTCACATTTACGTATAATTACTATTTTGTATATTTCCCAACTTACGTGACTATTTTTACATGCACGATTAAGTTATATAAAAAAATTTACATCAAACAACTATGGTCAACACGATTTCAAAATATACGACAAATTCTTTAATTTCATATCTCAATAAAGGACATAAAAATGAAAGGCTCGACAAAAAACTCTGCCTTAAAATAAAGGACTGTAGGTGACTTCACGCTGCAGGGCCATGTGTAATTTTTCACGTTGCTGTTGTAGGAACACGTGTTATGTTATGGCATACTTTTGTTGGATTGTTTTGTCATATGGCTACGTCGCCGTATGTAACTGCGGTTGTCTCTCGCCAACTCTTTAAAGGAAATCGTTGCCTAGCGTCATCACCGGGAGCCTGTTAACCACACGTTGTCACTTCCAACATAAACTATTAGCGTGTAACGCATTCGTTCCTTGTGCTACAACTAGGTTTTTTTGAAGTTGATTTGATAACCCCATATGCCCTGGTCCTAAATGTTATTTAAACCACTCAGTTTTACACGTGGACTCACCGGAGTATTTAAAGACTTGTACACGCGTGATCATGGCGCTTGGGAGTGGCTGTAAACCCCGTGTCACTTTTTCTATGAGCGTAAAATTTGTTCAGAGACTTCCAAGTATAAACACTACACGCATAATAACGACACAAATATTCGTATGTCTTTGCTGGTACGCAATGCACGAAGTTAAAACTGCGCATAAATAATATACATAATAAACTTGATTTTGCTGTAGATGCCGAAAAGTTGGATGAAACAAAGTTGTTGGAAGTTATGCAATAACTACATTCTATCGCCGCATTTGAACTACCATTTCCATCCAGTTTAGAAAATATATTAAAAGATATTGATATAAAAGATACCGAATAAAGTTTTCATTAAACCAAAATATATTGTGAAAAAAACACACAGACATAAAAAGGCGAACTCCCACTTACAACAGACAATTTTGTATCATAGGCATTAGCAAAATTTTGGCCGATTTGTTTGAAAACAAAATGCCGAAATGGTTTTAGAAAATATCGACCCGTCACTTATGTCCGCCCATTTAAACCGTCAATCTAGATGTAGAAAATTGATTTGCCGGTTAGTTATGACAACACGAGCTGCTCTATGTCCAGTTTTCTCTTTTACACCGGTATATTTTTTGTGACAGGTGAGCTATTTTTGGATCCTTTTGTTGATCTGAAGGCATTTTAGGTGATGGCGTTTTAGTAAAAAATTGTACTGGAATAAAACCAGGTTAAAAAAACTGCTATAAGGAATATAGGTAGGAAATTTTGCAACTTTTTTTCTTTATGTTATTTTCTGCTGCGTTTTGGTTACCGTAAAGCACTGGGTCGTAATTAGACGCACGCCAAAGATAAATCATCGCCTGGTTAAACAGGGCATGTTATTAATCAAAGATACGACGTCAAATCTCTGCTCGGTCGACGTGTATCGAGCAAACAAAATTGCGCTCGCGTCGATATCAGCAACCACTTTCGAATGCTGACAAACAAACACGAGATAGCACAACCATCCTCACAAAGAGCACTTGGATGGGTTCTCTTGTTCGAGGACGAATCCGTGGCTTGTGACGCGCTTATGACGGAAAAACATTTTCCGAGTACAAAATATGGCGATTGTTGTTACTGGCGTAGGGTCGCGGGCCTCTTTGCTCAATGGAACTTAATGTGGGTTGTTTGAAGAGCAATGTTTCACTGTGCTATTGCTGCTGGCAATAGCGAAGCGGCCGTTCTGTGGCATCGATGCTGGATCGCGTTTTCGAGCGGGACAGAGAAACGCCAAGGGCCCTTGAACGCGTACTACGGAGCGGACGGCAGCCCTGTGTCGCCTTGGCTCCCACGGCGTCGCAAATTGATCCTTTTTATTTGCGGCCCTAAGCACTGGCAGCGTTTTGCCTTTTTGTCTAATCGCGCTTTGCTACTTTCCGATGACTATGAAGCCCGAACGACTGAACGCGCGCACGGCCTTCTGGATGCACTTCAATCACGCTCTGCTGAAGTGGGGTGTGACAACCCGGGTGTAATTGATCCACACGGGCAAAGCGCGCAGTGCACAGGCAGCAGTAAGAGCTTTACTGGGAGATCGTCGATAAAGTTGAAAGGGATATGTGTTAGGTGCGGATGTAACGCAGGTTCATGAATTATGCACTTGACCATGTGCAGTATAAAAGTGCTTCAATATACCGACTGCACATTGTAAAAAGTAAGGTTAGATATAGTGCTTTTGCATGGTTTAGCTCAAGTGTTTTGAAAATGCAGTGAATGCACAATAACGTAGTCGCACGCAAAGGCTGGAGCATCCTTGCATAAACAAAATAGATTGCATTTGGTACCGGACTTGGGTGTCAGTTATAACATCTGCTCAGATAGAACCTGTATGTAAAATAGGAATTAAATTATGTTATGCCTTGTACAATATGTGAGTTTCTTTGTGCAGAGAGGTATCAACCTTCTCCGTAGGGAAAACGTGCCATGAATTTTTAATTGAACAACTTAACATTTTATCCAAACGTCAATTTGCTTTGGGCGGGCGAGAGCGAGCACGGGAAAAATGATTGTCAAGTGTGAATGAATAATTCATCGGGGATAGAAAACGAGACAATAGAATGTCGGAGAACGTTTTCGGATCGGCAAAATCTCCCGGCTTGCTTTCGCCTAACCTAAGAGTGAAAGCACAAAAGCGGCGCCGGACAAGGCTGGCTACTGGCGACGTCGATCTGGAGCGCTCGACGCAAGAGCTGTTGACTGCGCTGCGCGATCCCGTTGTTTGCCAAAACTCCACTTTAAAGCCGCTTCCAGGAATATCAGCTGTCGATAGGGCGCCCGCAAACGGTTTGTTTGACAGCCATTCGTCGGAAGCTGTGAAGGAAATGGAACTGACTAACCAAAGTCGACGAATGGAAAAGCAACGCGGGTCCCGCAGGAAGCGATTCGACGAGCTGGAACGATGTCCGACATTTACCAAAAGCCAGTCAGCTGCGGACGAGGACCCGCGAGAAGTCGTAGGACAAAGTAAGGCAAAAGCACGGGAAAATGTCAAAGTCAGTAACAGACCTAAGTTAGGAGATGACACGTCGATTTTCTCTGATATTTCGGACGAACTGGGGTTTGAACGGAGAACAAGGCGGCGAAATAGCAGAAGGGCGTTGTGTAACCGACAATCAAAGCTTGAGGATACGGGAGCGTCAAAGGATATATTCTTGGACACAGAACAAACGCCGACTGTCTCGAATGCGTCACCGAGGCGTAGAATTAGCAGGCGTGGCCGAAACAGTCCCGCTGTTGTTTCACCGATAGAGAAGCTCACGCTGCGTGACGGTTGTTCACCCAAAGCCAGAGTCCGACAACGGTCCCTCGCCTTCGACGGTATCTTGGACGGACGCGAGAGCAAGCTTAGCACCAAAACGACACAAGAGAACATCAAACACCACCAAGAAGCAGAACAACCGGGAAGGCAATCAAAGCTGCAGCCGATAGGCGATGGACTCGAACTCACGAAATCCAATTTGAAGACACACGATACCGAACATGATGTCACACGACCAAGGAAACCGAGGCGACGCCAAGGTCGCAACCAAACAGACGTTTTTGAAAAACCTCCTGACCACGCGGCGTCCGACATCATGAGCACTGTATCTGGGGATGCGACCGAAGCTTACGACCCCACCTTTTCCGGCGCCACCCGCCCCGAGGTCAACTCGCGTCTTTTGGCCGGTTTGCGGAACGCTAATCTGGAGAAAGTTAAGGCCGCCGCCTTCCCGCAGCACAACCACGCATCTGGGCATGACCAACAAACGAGCGGCGATGACGTGAGCGTCGACATTTTTACGTCACCGAAAAGACACAAGAAGCGCTCGCGTCGGCGGCATCAGCAGCAAGTGGAGAACTTCGATTTGATGCAGCAAGATTCACAGCTGAAGAACGATGTACGATCTTCGTCGCAGTATCTCGCAAGCGGGGGAACAGAGACGGTGACCAAGAGCGAATGCGTTTTCGGAAGCATCGGAAATGATTTAGGTGGAAAACCGAATTTCGGAACTGGCCACAACGTCTCCCCTAGACGAAGAGCCTACAATAAATATCTTCCACCACTATCAGAGTCCCTTAATCATTTAAAATAAGGCATGTCACGGTGTCACGATAGCATGGTTTGTTTGTATTTGGCTCTTTAAATTTGATGTCATCCACAATTTTCGACTTTTCATTGTCACAGTTATCAGTTGATGAACGGCACGCCTACAAGCATCCTTAGCGAATTTCCGTTTCAAAGCGTCCACTTTGAAAGTTCAAATTATAGTATGTTTATATTGTCAGGGTTCCATATCGTTGGCATGATTTTGCGTGCAAATAGTCAATAAAATTTGTTCTATTGGCCAAACGTGCAAGAATCGTTTTATTTCTAGTGAATGCCGTGCCTTTTTTTGCCAAATCCACATCCTGTGTGGCGATAGAAACTCAGCAAGAAAACCAAACATGCCCAACTACCTTGACTTTTATTTTGATTCGGTTCAACCCAATACACTGACTGCGTTTAATATAATATTTAATATTGTTTGCACTGGTAGGGAAATTCCTAATATCGCTCTTTATTAAGTTGAGACTGAAAGTGAAGACAAAAAATCCATTGTTAATGTTTTCCACGATTTTGGTCGTGTCGTGTTCAAGGTGACTTTGTTTCAAACAAACGCTTGCGCTTGTCGGAAAACAGAGAAGCAAAACTGTATCGCATAAACTACGATTTCCATGTAACGAACTTCGTCGACGAGGTTCATGCGATGCGAGGCAAAGTCTTGCGCAAATAAGATACAGAGAAATATTACGTCCAAGTGCCGTCGAAGCAGCGTCTCAGTGAATCGAAGCGCACTTGGCCGTGGCCGAGATGGTCCTTGACCTTCCCGAAGTGCCTTTGCGGGCATTGCGACGCGCGTGCACACATTGCCAGTCCCTGGCGGGCCACAGTCTGCGGCGATATGAGCAGTTTATCGATTTTGGGATCTCATAATTTCAATGATGCTTGTTGCCGTTGCTTGGCAACCTGGGCAACACGCGCAAAACAGGCTGGTGCTGCGAAACGCGACGGATTGGCGTTTGATCGTTGTTTACGGCGATTGGTATGGAGTTGTTTTCGATGACCGCTCTGATAGTGTTGGACGATCGATCATAAGAAGAGCCTTACATCGAGTAAACAGAGCAATGCAAACCCCGTGTGTAAAATAGAGATAGTTCAGAGCCACGTAAACATAACCACACTTGTTTTCCTTTTCACATACTAAATACGATTCGAAATTGCAATGCGAAGCACATCCGTTTTTACATTTCGCCTGTGGGTATACGATCGTATCATGCGACGCCAGGACTTCGATTAAACACAGATTCGTGATGAATGGGGAACATATGTTTACATATGTAAAACGACGTTGTAAACGTAAAAGATACCTTTCCTACCTACATAGAAGACAGTGGAGGTTTGTCAGTCATTTTATGCTGCGTCATTGTAAACGAAACAGTTCGATATATGCTGAACACGAAAGGACAAGAGAAATGGCAAAACTACTGAAATATATCCAAATAATATCTTTGCAATGACACCTAAGGTAATAAACCAACTAGAACACAACTATTTCAATGTACTGTTGAGATCAAACGTCAGCACAGTTTAATGATGCGATTTGAAAATAATTTGAGCTTTTTTATAGCCTTCTTACAAAAACTTATCGGGATGCCATACTTTTCAGTATCTTGCAAAACACGGGACATTCGCTACTCAAAATGCACTTGTAACTGTGTAGAATTGCAAAATACAAATCGTGTGTCATGGAAAGTCCGCAAACATTCTACGGCGACCAGGCCGTCGCCAATGCCAATGCCTCCTGCGTCTTGTCCAGGATTTAGCGCCCCCTCTTTCACGGTCCTTGCGGTTCGCCCGGCCCAACATTGCCGACAGATGGTGCAGGGAAATATCTGGCGAGTGTCTTTCCTTAGGCGTGGCAGTTTCCTTGTCGGCTGCCGACAGCAATGACGTCGACTCTTTGGAATTGGCATGTGGACCTTGCATGACGTCTACGCCGTTCCCATTGACGTAAAAGGCGCGGTTCACGCTTGTTAGAGTTGAAAGAAGCAGAAGAAGTAGCAGGCATTTTCTGTGCACTGCCATGTATCCGGAAAACGTTGCGAACGGATCAAGAAAACCCCCGTCTGACATTTCATTCTATCTGCAATTAAACTTGCGTGACATTTCTAAAGCTGCAGAATAAAAGGGACTATCACCACAATCCAATACCAGCGCACACGCGTCACGACAATGCTGCTAACTAATAAATAATAATTTCCATCCCCTTGCGTTACAAACGCAAAATGTCCCAAATTAACTTACTCCATAATCACCAGTTTACTAATAAAACATTTGTCAAATAAACAATGGCCCAACCGCCCAACGCTATAATCTGTGGGCTGTTAACCTTATCTGGTAGTTCTCAACCAAATTCTACGATCCAAAAGGCAACCGCGTCGTCAACCTAGAATTATGCGAAACTCCTATGACGGCTAACTTTTGAAACAAGTTTCTCTACATGCCGGTTTTGCCACCAATTCCGGTGAGACTGCCGGCTTTTTACCCTTTTAGGTATCAGCAGCAGCGCAGACCGGTAGAAATTTTTGTGGTCATGCCCTGAGGAGATAAGCGGTTAGGCCGTCCTTCAACGCCCTGACTATAGGGTGAAGCTAATGGCACAGTAAGATCCTGTCTTGGTCGGGCAAACGAAACCTCAGACTCCGCAGACGCACGAACATCGTAGAGCACAAATATTACAGCCGTTATGTAAACTTATACCTGGATTAGCGGCTTGCCAAGCAAACAAATCACGCTTTGGGCCAAACATCAGTGGGATTAGGAAGGTTCTCCGCCGATCGAGCGAACTACTCTGCTTGTGGCCGACAATACTTCGTTTGTGCGCACTCTGGGTATGCGAATATTCGGTTAAAACCGCGACACTTCCATTTTTGCAACCAAGTATATACGATGGAAACCTTGGAATGTTGAAAAAAAACGAGGCATTGCCTTAATGTACATTGTCGTACAGAATCGCGATTTTTCCAATGTTTAATAAAACAGTGTTATTGCATTTATAGAGAAGACTGTGGACGTGCTGACTGCAACTTTTTACATTAACGCCAAGGTCACATGAGTACGAGGCTATGAATTTTGATTGGACAGAAACTGGGCGTCCAAGATGGCGTAGCAGGGGTAGAAACTTACACGTTGCTGACAACACGTATTTCGCAACCAATCGACAGCCGCAACTCATCGCAAGCAAAATCACAATGCACAGAAATCGTTCATTTGTGAATGAATATTCAAACGGTGCACGTGTTTTCATCGTACTATACTTGATCGATCAAAATTGTATTAAAACAGTTGATTTGGAAGTAAATCTCATCATGTATCAAGGATTTTTTGTTATGTTGTTGTTCATTCTGCGACATGTCGCCGGGTCAGACAATGAAAATGTACTGGTTTGTCGTAGATGCGTTGTCGCCAAACCTGACTTGACCGTTTGTTCTGTGTTTGCAGAGTGTGTTGAAAGACCAGATGTATTTGACAATTCCCGGACCTACGCTCGAGGCAGCACCCGGACCTGTGGACGAACGACAGCTAGGTATAACTTAAAAAGCATCGTTTTCCACTGCACTTTAGGTTTATGAAATCAATAAATGCTTGAAGCTTGTGCTAGCGGCATAATGCTTTATATGTACAAGACTCAGGTATGACCAAATTTCTTACACCTTTCACGCTTTGCAGAGTGCGTTGATATGGTGAAGATCGACTCTGATTTGGTTTTCGAGCAGACAGAAGAAACGCGCGCCCTTTGTGGAGCATACTTTATTGGTGACCCCGACGACATTATGATCTTGGAAGTCCACGGCATTCATATCAACTGCGACCGCGGAGAATTTATAGAGGTATTAGCGTCTGACTTGATAACCTTTGTGACTTATCGGTGCCCATGCCATTCTGTTACTTTTCTGTGTTGTTTACCTGCGTAGTTGCTTCTTTTGCGCAAAATACATATGGTTTGATTTGAGGTACAAAATGGATATTATCAAGTAAGGAAAAACGTAAAAATCTTCACACCACACTCATCATAGAATTTTCCAGATTGACCGAGACCTCACGCGTTTTTTTACAGATTTTTGACGGATGGATGGCTCAGAACAAGTTTCTACCGAGCGAGGATGACCACGAAAGTCAAGTTTCCAAAAGAATCATCGATTTCTGTCGACACAGAAGGGAGAATGGGGACCAGCCCTTGTATTTCGAATCCCAGCAGAATTTTGCCCTTGTCCAGTTTCGGCTTTTGTCGGGAAGTCAAATGTTGATACGATACCGTAGACACAAATCAACAAACGGCAAGTACAACTCTGTATACCTGTTTGGTTATAACTTGAATAAGACATGTACGGTTGGAGTCAGACTATAACACATACTTTTGAATCAATTTGTTTTTGTGTACACCCATGTAGGCATGAGAAAATACCAATGCAGTTTAGGCCCAAATCTAGTGCCTATGATTGTCAATTATGAATAAAAATGGCTGACTATCTGTTAGTATAGAGCATTAGTTTGTGTTAATAATGTGTGCCTACTGGATTGCCCATCTCCTTATTAGGTTCGCAGGCATTACAGCCAAGGTTGGTCACTGTTTTCCGACAAGTCGGAGCGAGATCTGAAAAATCAAGCTCCCTGTAAGGTATGAACTCACGACCCTGGGCTAACCAGGCCCAATGCTCTACCAACTGAGCTTCGGGAGCATTTGGGCGATTCTGTCTTATCAAGCGAAAGCATGAACACTTCTGCGTTGCCACACTCCTGTCGCAAATGTTCAACATCTAAAGATTGAATTAACTTGATACAAAATATAGTTGGCCCACTTGTGTTACCCAATTATTATGTTTTTTTTTAGTGCTATGCAACGTGTTGACTCCTGATGACAAAGGGGAGTATGCGATGATTTCCAGTGTTTCCAAGAATTGCACTTTCTCTATTCTCCAACCATCTATTCTCATCATAAAAGAAATCAAACTTACTAACGTGAGTTAAACGACATCATAGAATGTACTGTTTAAAAAAGTCGCCCCACTTGGATAAAATTTATATTAGAATTATTTCTTTTCGTCAAGGGAAATGGCAAAAAGGGGATGGTGGAAATTCTAAAAGGTGAATCGCTCGATTCTTCCGATATGACGGTAGTACAACGGTTTGAAGCTCCCATTCAAGAAACTGGTGAAAATTTTGTTCATAAAATTTGCCGCATAACCTTTACGCTTATCACCTTTGTCAAGTTCCACAATAATAATAACAGCTGAAACCTTGATATTTGTTTCTAACTAAAACATTCAACACAACAGCAGACGGCAGACATACGCCTTTCGTCTTTGCAGGAAACCAAAAAATCTTCCTCGATAAAATGCACGGTGCCGTGCGCATGATTTCACCCGGTCACCATGACAACCTTATTCTTTTCACCTACTCGAAACTGACCAACTCGGAAGATTTGAAAGCCGAGATTTGCACGTGACACGATCACGTGTGAACGGAAAATGTACAGTGGCGATGCAAGGGAACAGCTTTCGGCATTCTTATACTTTGGCACGCTTTTGTCTGTCTCTATTTTCCTTGATTACAACAATCATAAAAATGGGATATTTTAACTTTCAATCCAAATATGTTTGAGTGGTGACGTCAGTTTATGACAGAGCCGTTTTCTTTTTTAATACTTGCAGAAATGTTGTTCCACATATGGCTTACTGTGTCGTTTAATGGAAGTCAAAGCATGCAAGTGCGTGTAAAAATATTTTAGTCGTTCAATCAACTGTCTTTTCGAAAACACGTGTTTTGTCGGTGTTTTTGCTAGCGATAATTTGTTGCCATGCAATAAACTTGGAATGCGGCCACTGAATATGACTCTACCGAATTTTCAGGCAGGCGCCTTTCACAGAAATTCGTCCGACGACTTTGTGCTTTTTGGTGATGAATTGAGGAGAAATCGAGTTTGTTTTATGTTGATCAGTAGAATAGTAAATTTCAAGGGCACTTGAGTTTGCAACTATACGAAACATTCTTTGCATCTGTCTCAATTAAGAAATTCACCGACTTTTCAGAACAACCGGTGATCTTTTCTGTGTGCTTTCAAATCACAACCTCAAATAAAGTTGCTGCCTTCACCAATTTATTTAACCCTCCCTCACTGGATGCAAGTCTAATTGTTACGACAAAAGACAAAGCTTCAATCGTTTCTCAGACTTCCCATGCTCCAAAAACTGCCCAAGTAACGGTGAAAACCAAACGCACTTCAGCGACAGCACCTTGTTCGTTGCAACGAAAACTCGACCCAACAACACAAGACAAAAACGACAGTAATTCCAAACGGGTTTCGTTGAACGCTCGCAGCATTTGTGGTAAGTTTATGTGGCACAAAATAAAACAACAGTGTGACGTCACGATGACGTCTTGCGGGGTCGTAACTTGGCGCCGAAAGATGGCGACGCGTTCATGTAGTCTGCCATCAAGCGTACAATTTCCAGCATCTGAGAGATGTAAAAGCAACACGTTCAGTGGCATTAGATTATATATATATGGAAAAAAAACAAAGGACATTTGCGCTGAATATATTACAGCACTTATGTTCACGAACCTGCACTTTTGAAAGAGAGAAGAATAATTTCCTTGCGACTCCGGCCATCTCTGCCACCACCATGAAGAAATCCTTGCAACCCCCGAAGGTAACGAGATCGGCATACTCACACTTGTCCGTCACCTCCTACACAATAACAAAAACATAGCTGAAATATTTGCATTGAGACAACTCCTGTCGAAGGTCGAGCAAAGTATCAGAGTCAACAGAAATAAGCCCCGGCAAATAGTGACAGGAAATAAAGTTAAGCCATCTCACCATTGTCTTTTGGTTGAGGATACTGAGGCAATCCTCCGTCACAGCTAGCCACACGGTGTCGCCCTTGTGTTTACCACTCGTCTCAATCTAAACATAAGCATTTAAATATCTAAACCAAGTGCTAATATTCTACCCAACAATAGAAATCATAAAACAAAAAATTGGTGGGTACAAATATGACCAACCTTGGCAAGAAACAGCACAGCGCCACAAAGCGGCCATTTGCGAGCAGTGTTAAGGAAAATTCTCGCAGCGTCCGACTTGGAGGTGCCCTCTAACGCCATCCAGCGCTCGGAAATTCGCTCACGAAGTTGTCTAAAAAATTGAAAATTGAAAAAATCAAAATAACCTGAAACGAATAGGGTTTGAATGTAACCAGTGACTAAATATAAGAAGATGTAATGATTTGCTGATTGCAGGGGCAACATACTATAACATGTCCTTAGTTTCAAGACTTGCTTTAATAACGGTAGAAGAATCTGGCCTTCGGTTGAGCTTAATTCCAAATTAGGTTAAACGTTTTAAATTGACAAATGTTTAATGTAGGCCTATGGAAGTGTGGCTGCGGGATATAAATCATTTTTGAAAAAAAATTCTTCGGAATCCAAACAAGCGCAACAACACGCAGACAGTTGTGCCAACTCACTTGATCTGGTGCTTGCTGGCGTTCTCGCGGTACCGGGCTGGCATGAAACGTTTCATCGCTTGAGACAAGTTGTCGCCAGATGGCGCCCTCGAAACATCGCCGAATTGAACTTGCGATGCGAGCGATGCCATTTCTATAGCGAGATCGCGCGAAAGCGGGAAGCGGTCGCAAGATATGTCTTCGCCAATCTGGAAAGTATTCAGTTGGAATCTCAGATATAAGAGCTTTATTTGGACCACAACGATACACAACATCCTTTGTAAAAAGAAACCTTACTTCAACTTTTCCAAAACTTTTTTTAAGAGACGCAATTTTTGTTGAATTATATTTTGCAAACTTCTCGCGACCCAGGCATAAAAGTCATGCCGTTATGACGTAACAAATAATAAAACATCGATAATCACAATAAAAATTCGTAACTTTGCGCTGTGCCTTCAACAAGCGAACCAAAATAACATTTAGGCAACCCACAGGTTATAGGAAACACTACCTTTCAGCACAGCCACCCATAAACAAACCACAATTATCACCTGCGAAACCAGAAGTAATTTCTCTTTTTCGGTCTCCGTTCGCCGATATGCTTTAAACGTGAGCCTCCTCCTAAACGAGAACCGAGCCGTCACCCGAACCTGCTCCCCAGCGCCATCGTGCGGTTGTGTTTTGGTGGTGACCGAACCTCGGCGAGCTTGGCTCTCCCACGTGGATATGACGTCGCAAATCTATTGAATACGCAATAGAAAAGATTTAAATATCAACCACGGCTCTGTATGCGAGGTATTCAAGGGTTGATTGCCACCGAACAGAATGGTATTTTATACGTATTAATACATGTAAAGACGAGTAGCTTACTGCAAAATGCACTTGGATCATTTTCAAAATCTATGAGAATATTTTTCATAAAACAAATAGTTTAAACTACAAGGCATAACTGAATAACCACGCCCACCTTTGCTTGAGGTTCAATATAATGTTCGGCCACGACGCTCTCCGGGTCGTCAACGTACAACGCGAATCCTGACGTAGTGTGATGACGTAGGTCTCCCAGGGCGGTGACGCGACGCGAGAAGTCGCTCACAGTGCTTGAACCATCAAAACTGACCACCTGACCACGCAAAAGTGACGTCAAAATCGATGTATCACCACGAATGTGTTTTACGCCAGTTAGCGACACTTACCTGGTACGACCCATCAGCAAAATGAACGGGCACACTGAAGGGTCTAGAATGCTGGTAAGGGTTCTGCAGCAATATGGGCAGGGACTCGGTGCGGGATGGGACGGCGGATCGCTCTCCCAGCAAACTCGTCCGCTCCATCGCACGCTGGCAGTAAACCACGTACTGACCTACCTCCGTTCTGTGGACAAAGTTGTATTGCGGCATTGTACTTTTTTTCATTGATTTGAGTGTGTTAAGGGGTTGTTGGGTTCGCTTTTAGTAAAGGCATTTTAGGGTTCTTCAGCCAAATAGTACCAAAAGTTCAACACTTTATTAGAATTTTACGCAATGTAGTTTAAATTAAGGTTTATTTTGCAATCTTTGTCACCAGACAGACTACTTTATTTATGCCGGAAGAGCAATGAAGTTTAAATTTAGGTTATTTGTCGTCCTGTTCCGATTCACCTATTCAGAAATTATTATCCAAATTTATTAAATTGTAAGTCGGACTGCACAGAAACTATATAGGGCGCAAAAAATATCAAGGGACCTCCCATTGGTTCAACATAGTGGCCCTGTCTGTAACTCACTATAAAAAAACCCATGGGTTTGTTTCTCAATCATAAGTAAGCAACTTACTTGGGGTTGGAGTGTCGAACCAGATGCGAACGCAGAACTAGCAGCAGTTTGTCACGTGGCAAGAACAGTGGCATGAACAGAGACATCAGTTTCCATGACTACACATGAAAATCAACGATATATGATCGGAACACAGCAACCTTCACTAACATTAACTATGTATGTGGGTGGTTGAAACAAATAGGGCGATTTTTCAAATTTCAAGAACAAAAACCATTCATAGTTCGAGTAAAAAACTTAAACAAGTAAAAAAGCTATTCAATGCAAAATGGCGATTTCTTTAAATAAGAAAGTACCAGAACTTTTGTGCAATAAGCAATATGTCATGCATTCTGATCGCGATTTTGATCGTTTGCTCATCTTTACAATGTGCACAGCACAACGAAAACCACGATTCCTTCATGCAGAACTTTTTTAAACGAAAAACAAATACTTTCACGACGTCACTATAAATTCTTATATCCATAGTACAAGAAAAAAGTCAACACCCACTTGCAGAAGCGAGAGATCCCCGCTCTCATCCGATTCTCTCCGGTTGGTAAGTTTGACGAGTTGGGCAAACAACTCGTCCCTCAACTCGACGTGACTCAGACACGATTGGGCGACGACCTGCGCCAGGGTCACGTGGTAGTCGGCCGAGGCGGCGTCGAGCGACACGTTCGAGAACAGCTGGATCGACTGGAAATAGTGACGTGAATGGGTTAACGCGGCGCTGACTCGAAACTTTAATGTACAGGATTTATATTTGTATATAAGCTATTGAAAGGTCTTTGAATGTAATTCAAAATACTTTGGCAAAAATATGCAATATCACAAATAAACTGCAGGATTTCTAATTTACGCCTGCCCTCGGGTTTGAATAAAAAATAACATTTTAGACAACATGCAACGTCTCGAAGCTACAACAACTTCACAATATTAAAACGAAGCCACTCACTTTAGAAATCTTCATAGCCTCAGTGCGCAGCGCGTCAGACGACAGCGAGGTCAAAGGTCGAGCGATTCCCTGCTTCGAGTAGGAGACCACTGGGTGGCGCCAAACAGCGTCCGCGGAACCACCTTTTCTCGACTTTGAGTTGGCTTGAACAAGTTTCACCAAAAGTCGTTCAAAGTCAGAACTAAACGTTGGATCAAAGGTGCCAGCCTTCCGTGACGTACCGGACGATGACGTACGCGACGCTGGCGTCAGAGCACGTAACCAATTAGCCTGCGAGGTTACACGGAATGATAAAGCACCCTTCCAACACAAATAAATGTACGGTAAAGTAACTGTACTTTTTCTGATTCGGTTTCAAAAGATAGGAATACGTCGTTGCCTTCGCGGTCGTTGATTGGCCTGACGACGATCACGTGTTTCGGAGCAGGCGGTGGCGAGTGCGGTCGAGCGTGACCGCCCGTTGGAGTAACTTGAATGTTGAGTCGGGTTGCCTCCACAGTACAACCGTTCAACGATAAGCGAGCCACGGGCATCTACAAAAAAACTTTATTTGTTCAGTTTGCAACAACAAGTCTAGTTTGAAAGTTTCTTCGCTATTCAGTTGAATTGAACTGACTGGAGATATGGAAACACACGTGGTGATTTTCAGCAGTGCCGAGAGATGCGGCACAAAAACACACAGACCGAAACAGAATGCTTGGCATAAATACTTGGCCACACTATTTGGCGGTTGATTAAGTATCACAATGTTGTCCAGATCAATTACATGCATTGAAAAAAAGCCAAGAAAGTCGAAAAGTAATCAATGACAAGTAGTTGTTTAGTGGTGCCATGTCTTCTAAAGATTTCAAGTGGAGATAAACCGTTATGAGCAATATATTAGATACAGGACAAAAATCGGTCGTGCAGCCTAAAGCAGGTGTTTCCTTTGCCTTGAGCAGTTCGGCTTCGTTACGAATACTTGTTACACATTCCAATTCGTGGAAATTCAACGAGGCTACCTCGGTTGGTTTAATTTTAAAAAAGTACGAAATTACGAATCCACGCCCACCTCGTCGCTGTTCTCGTTTTCAAAGAACTCCAGCGTGCGTTCACGCATCACCGCGTACACGTGACAGCTGCTACCACCGGTGGTTCGAGTTAGCCACCCGCTCACTGAACACGTGACATTTCCCGAGTCGGATGACGAGGTTCGACCTGCAGCCAAAGCTTCATGAAGGGCTGAGGAAAAGTGATTTTTTTGGTCAGGTTACGTCTTTCATTAATTCTCTTGCTACAATATATGTATATATTGCTTAATGATAAACATCATCAATATCACTTGTGCAAAGCTTATTTAAATAGAAGATTTACTGACAAAATTATAATGGTTACGCAGTATACATAGTGCTTTCGCTAGCTTCCACTGCATTATGAACTTTTCGATGTTAAAACGTATGCCTTGCGATCGACAGCAGTGATTCCCAAACTGTACGGCGCGACTCCCTGTAGTGCGTCGTTCTGATTTTTCAAGGGCTTGTAATCGCAAACACAGTGAACCTTTTTTAAATGCGTTCGAACCCGAAAGTATTTGGGAATCACTGATCTACAGCTTTTGGGCGTTTTATATCTTTAAGCTTCACAAAACATTCCGTATTTTACATCCAAAAAGTGCAGCTTGATGTTGCAGCAGATTCCAGCCACTCACCTTTGACCCAATCCCGAGCACATTTGGATGAGTCGGCGTTGAGGTAATAGGTTTTCTTGCCACACGTCACTTGGAAGGTGCAGTCGTTGTCGTCTTGCTTCACCGTGACGTCACTGCTGCCGGTAAGCGGAATTTGACCTTGAGGTTTTCTGTTCAAGTCATTCTGCAGGAAAAAATCATTTCAAACGGATAATGATGTGTTCAGAGAGATTATTGAATAACAAAATTTAATTACAGATTGTAACCTTACCAGAGATTTGTAATAAAACAAGGTGCCGTTCTTCATCACGAACCAGCGCTTCTTCCAAGTCCGCACTCTCCCACCGAGTTTAGTGAGATAACCGCATCTCGGTCCCGTCGAGGCGTCCGCGGCGGGAATTTCAGGCTCGAAAACCGGCTGTTTTGGACTGGTAGAACTTGGCCTAGAAATAGACGAGGTCGAATCGTCCTTGGATGTCTTCAGTAGTTTGTGACCAGGCTCCGAACTATCGCTTCCCGCAAGGGAGGCCGCACAAGGAAACATGGCGTCCGGAGGAATTGCGTAGTCACCCTCCGAGCTCGCCATCGACTGCTGGGAATTGGCTGAGAGAAAAACGAAAAAATCAAAGTCGTAATCATGAAATGATCCTCGACCCTAATCGTATGTAATAGAGGTAGATTAAAAGAAGGCATACTTATAAAATTATGTAAGACTGTTGTTATTGTTAACAAGGATCTCTTAAAGGCTGTGTAACACATGGGTTTGCACAGAAACCAATTAGGCAGCAGGAAAAAAGTCAATGAAATACATTATAACGTATATTATGAAAGGCCACACGAAACAACAATTTCCAAAATCTATAATCCGCAAGCCCAAAACAACTCCAAAATAAGGCAACGCCGGATTGAGGCGAGCACGAGACTTTTTCCACGTATTGTTACGCTTGAACGCGCACAGCAATGTTAGGTGCGTCTTCGGCGCTGCCGGTGGAGCTCAATCGCTCAACGGTGATTGAAACAAAACTGACAACAACAGTCTGCCCCAAACCTCATCTATCAATTGCTTTAACCAGGAAAACCCATTGACTGGGAAAATAGGCGCCAGAGAGTTGGTCCGCGCCGCTAATCTGGAATCCTCTGACGGTTTGGAAAGTTAATTGTGTTTACAGCAGCGGGGATAACCAGGCAAACTGGGACAGTCAAAATACGATATTGCATTGATTGAAGTGGCGTTACATTAAATTAACTGCCGAGGGAAATTTAAATGCCTTAACATCGTTTTAATCAAATACGGTGTGTTGTTATGCACCAAGCACTATTATATGTTGTTAGAATCGATAGAGAATGTTTTCGACCTCCCAACCACCACCTGTGACGAATAAATCCCAAAATTGCAGTGAAAAACTCGGCTAAAGATGACGCCATCCTTTATCGCATCTCCCAGCACACTGGACCAATCTAATCGTTGCCACAACAACGCGGCCCTTCTCTTGTCACCAGTCAATCGTTCCGCTTGCGACAGATAGACGAAGACCAAAGGGGCAATGACGACAAAGATCAACAATGGAGGCGCGTGCGGCGATTGTGAGATAACAATCGGGCCATTGAAAAGCAACAAGCGACGGTGGTAGTTCGTTCCACCCGAGCAAGATTGGAGATACCGCCGAAAAATAAACACGTTAAGGCATGGGAAAAGGCCGGTGCCGTCTCCATGGTGACCGCAGCCGAATTTTAGGCTAATAGACTTGCAATTAAGTGGCGGGGAAAGCCACGTATTGAATGGAGATTGGCGTATCTGTTTGTGTTATCTGTCATGTCCAGGACGTGGTGAAACATGTAATAAACCCGCAGTTACAAAGGATTCCTTCTTTTCGTTTTAAAAGATTGTGTAAACATATTATGTATGGGAAAAAAGTGTTTTAAAAAGAAATAGGGTTTTTGATTTGATCAGTTTAATTCACGACTCAAAACACGATTCTATGTTGTTTTAGTGATTAGCTTCCCGTATTCCAATCACAAACCATTTCTATACGCACGGAGCAAACAGAGAAGACCAAACGAACATGGATTGGAAGTTGTGCCTGTGCCACACAAAGTGCATACACAACTTCACGTGTAAAACATACAAAATACACGAGGTCGTTTAGAGGCGACGCGTTTGAGCTCGACCACAAAGGTCAAAGTCGGTTCATTTCGAATTCGATTAGCTGTGACGAAAACAAAGCGTTGTTATGGAAACGTGGGCAATCAGCGGCGCTTTGTTCTAGCGGTCCGTGGTATATCAGGGTTTTCTGTGAGAAGCTGCGGGTGAAAAGCGTCGATGAGTTGGCAAAATAATATAAAAAACCGCCGATCGTGCGTTTCTGTGTACTTATGCTCATATCCAATTTCAAAGTAAAATGATTCTTTGATGAAGGCGCCCCAACAGGAGCTTGTTTACAACCTTCGATCACATTTGTAGTAAATCACCCTATTTCACACAGCACCCGAACTGGTCTAAAACAAAGGGGGGATCCTAATGTAGCAACCGCCTTCTGCGGGTCTCACATAACGCGCTTACAGTGTTAAGACCCAACACAAACGCCAAGCAGCTCTTATACGGAACAAATCTACGCATGCAGTGGGCGTTGACGCGGATTAGAAAGAAGTACGCCGCCAATTATCCGCTTCTGTACCGACCACGCGCCAAGCTAAATCGGTCGGAGCCTAAATTGCGTCACAATGCACGTATTGTTGCAGCACAATATCGCGTGCAAATCAATGCTTCCATGCGCCTTGCAAGGTCAAGGGCAGGATTGTGCGTTCGGTTACATTTGTCCTGCAATCGAGTGGTAAGACAGGGGTCAGGGAGTCGATGGGCCACCCGCATGTTACTTCAAAAGGGGGTCGTGCGACCACATAGAGGTTAGAAATGGGATTGTTAACAATGGTTTAGTTGTAAGGTTTAAGATAATTCCGGTGCCAAAAGCGAGCTTTTGTTTTGCAAACATTACTACCCATAGGACTATAGGCTAGTGTGAGTGAATGCATACAGAATCTTTTCCCAGGCGCCCTAACTTCTGTTGCCAATGAAATTACCTATTTAAAACAAATACCTTAAGCCCAAAGCAGCAACTTGCACTTTATGCACCGACACAGATAACAGAAAGGCAAATTATATTAAAAACATGTTAAATTTGCCAACAATAAACCGTATACGTTTGCTGAGGCCCGAAGCTGCACTGGTAACATAATCAGCATGGTAACGTTCCGTTAGGGCGAGCCTGGACCTTATGTTTCGACCGTATATGAACGCCTAAAAGCCGGCACATAGCAGCTTTTTTGCCTTTTCACTCGTTACAATTTATCGTCGTGTTTGCGTCTCGTTTACTTGACCTGGTGAAGGTCTGTTGCATAACGACCGAAACATCGACTGAAACTAATAATTATTTACCAGAAGAGCCTTGAGTTATAGAAAGTGCAGCTATAGCTTATAACATTGGCCTAACAATAAGCATACAACCTCTATCTCGTACCTCTCTTGAAAGCTCGAGTCAGACCGGGACTTCCATTCTTCCGCTGTTGCATGGCAACCGAGGTGGGTGAGAGAACAATCTCTCCGGAGGTCGTGAGACTCCTGGAGGGACGCTGGTGATGGTGGCGAGGTGAGAGATGTCGTGGGATCGGATGAGTGGTACGATCATCATCCGATGAGTCGGAGGCGTCGGTGAATGGATGTGGACGGATTTGTGTCGCTCTCTAACAATTAAGGAGGGTTACAGGCACCAATTTGCAGCAAGCAAGTCTACATTTTGATGTTTTTGAATGCGAATACTTGATCAAAAGGGCCACGAACTTTGACCAATACATATTTACGGTTAGGTTTTGTAGTTGAGGTCATCCAGTGATGCGGATGCATTTTTTGGAAAAACAATCATCTTATGACATTAAAACATAATGGTCACGTCTCAAAGATCGCAGTTCGCAATTCGGAAAATTACCTCATCGCTACGAACAAAACCAGCCCCTCAATCGAAATACCTAACATACGCAATTCTTCTGCCTATCAGCTGCTTTCCGAACAAGCTGTACGCGGCTTAAGCAGGTCTAAGATAGCATGGTAGTGTTTACCAACATGTTAAGGTAAACAATACTGAACACTTGTGCGGAGAACATCACGTCGTCACGGGGGCGATGACCCGTAAATTTTGGTCGATGGTTCTAGAAGTTTGTTATTGGATGCCGTTGTAGGGCAGATACCACAGATATTACTGTTTACAAAGCTGTGCCTGCTCGGAGGCAATAACGGCAATATAGATTAAAATGGTTAGGTGGCTTCCGAACAGAAGCGTATAAATTGCAGGTGGATTGAATTATATGATGAATTTTTAAAGAAAGTGCCTCAAGCACTTGGTGGCGCTCTAGTTACAGACGCATCCCAAATTTTATAAATTGCCACGTAATATCTTCGTGTCATATGGAATATAAATTTACTAATTTGAGTCTGGGTTGTTTTACGTGATTTGTCGGTCATTATTTGAACCTAATTACCCCAAAAAAGGTTCGTTCAATTTGAGTGGTTTTATGGTTTATATATGTATTAATATGGAAAGCCACAGAAGACCGGTATATTGTAACGTATTGTACTGCCACAATAAGTAATTAAAACTACTGGCTACCAAACGACCCCAAAACACAATCAAGAAAAAACATAAATTAAACTCACCCCCTTGATCTTAGTGTAAACGGGTACGGTCAAAGGTTGGGCCTGCAACAAGAAGAAGATTTTAAGGAAAGTAGGTCACAATAACATGTGTAGGACGAGGGACTCGGCGCGCGTTGGGTGGCGAACAACTGCCAACAACGACAACGCGGCTCGACACAATGGCCCAAGGTACAAAGGTGGAATTACAGCCACTCCCACTACTTGGGTGATAACAATGTGGGAATGCGCACAGAAATAGAATTGTTCGGTAGATTGTGGAATGAATTGCGATCTTGGGTCGTGTTGTTGTACAGTGGCTGAACGAGGTGTGACGATAAGGTTGTTTGATGGGTGAAGATAAGTGTCGCCGTTGGTGGCATTGGAAATTCAACTGGAATTGCATTTGGCTTCAAATTCGTTTGCCTAAAATCAACTTTCGTGCTTTCTGCGTCACTTGCGCAAGAAGTTTTACAACTAGTACATTTCCGACCGAAAAGTCGATGCAAGGTGAAACGGTAAACCGGCAAAGACAACAATAAGATCCTAACCCATTCCTTGCAAACCCCAATTATCTGGTTTCAAGTTCACTGCACAAAAAGCGGCAACCGCTTCCGACCAGCTCAGATGTAACGCGAAAATCCAATTCACGCATCTGCACTCAGTCAAGCGACGAGAAGCCTAAACAAGGTCACAGCAATGGTCACGCTCTGACGACCGTACAAGTGCCACGGCCACGCACGGTGTCACGTGGTCGGTCACGTATCACTGATCATTGCGAGGAAGCGGAAACGATGCCTTGACATACAACAAGCGACATCTTTGTTCGAGAAATTTCGACTGTACAGGTGTTATGACTTTCCGGATACGCTTCTTTGGCGATTGTGACGGTATATGACGTCGCGCCGACGAAAGGAAATTGGTTTGTGGCGATTTTAGGCAAAACAGGGCTGTGGTGTTGACATTTTCTGCGCCCACATTACCAAGAAAATTGTTTTTCTACGTTGTTAGACCTGTAACGCAACTGCCACTCTGTGAAACCACCACAGAAAGCGTTTTTTGGGAGTAACGATTACCCCTTACCCCCTTAAAAAGACTTTCGGGAGCAACGATTACAAGACCAAATACAGTTGTCAGTATTAGTTGGACCACTATACAAAAAACGCTACTACACAGATGAAAAATTACACAAGGAATTGTGAAGTTGTTGGTCAGGAAAGCACCAAAAAATACGTGAATACATAGCGTCGAAATGAGCAATAAACTGCTGGCATTCCGCGTGTACAGAAACCACAAACAAGGCTGATTCGCTTGTTAACCGACACCCATCCTCTTAAGGCAGAGTTTCATGCAAATGAAGGTAAAACCCATTTGATATCCGTACACTTACACCAAGCGTGTAAGCTACCAGATAACACTGCTCGGATTTCGACCACTTAACACCGCGTTAGCGCGATGGAAAACCAAAATCGCAGCGAGAGCTTCCGTCTTAGTGATGGAAAATCACAAAACAAACACGCTAAGATAGGGTTTCGTCAAACAATTGATCTTCGATTGCGGAACTGTGAATCGCGGTGGCGCAGCGAATTGGCGTTTTCGCTCCAGTTCAGACTGTAGTTCGGAGCGCTTCTTAGGTTAATCAAGTGCTACCTGTGTTCTGGGGTGTCAGGTGTTGTGCAAAAAAAAATGGGACAACTGGGTATTTACGTCGGGGCCACACACAGGGTTTTCACCGCTGCAATTCACCCCCGCTCTACGACGTGGGTTTGGAACTTTGGAGCCGACCCTCCACGAAAATATGAAAAGAAACTAAGACTGAGGAACAGTGATAACGGATTTCCTTGTAATTGTCTGGCCTATATTGCTAAAAAAACTTATTTGGTTAAAATCTTTCGTCAAAAACTTGATTTAAACTGACGATGGCATAAGTTTCCAACATGTAACTTTTTAGCAATTGGGGAACAGCCTGTGTATTCTCAGAACCGAGACTGGATTTGTAAGAATGGACTTGCCTTGTAAACAACGTGGACGAACTCCCCGGATTCGCATTTGTAATTGAGGTTCGGTGAATCTGAGCAAAGCAAAAGGGATTTAAGGGTCGTCGAATGGTTAAATAGTCAAGGCTGTCTTACGTTTATGAGAAGAAGATTTTCCGAACACGTTTGTCTGGATCCGAAATCCCGTCTTCGTCATATCGTAGATTTTCGATTCCTGGAATAACAGTGGTTTAAAAAACGTTAAAACCTTAGTATTTCTTTCATTGAAGTGATAAGCCTTTGATTTTTGTCAGCTTATTTCTTAGTTAAAACAATCGATACGCTTATAAGTATTGCAGGCATTATCAGCTTCCTATTCAAATATAATTGCGCATTTCTGGGGTCAGATTCTGCGAGGAATTAAGAGCAAATTATCTAATATCTAAACAGTGGATAACCACTTAACGTGTGGCATTAGCAACACGCCAACTCGGTGACTTCCTTCTTTTTAAATGTTTTCCAGCCACCATGGACTACGCGTTATGGAAAATAAATATTTTAGTGGAAACTTCGTACCCAGCTGGGAAGACGGTGATGTAGAGGTGGAGTTGGAGGCCTATTGTTGCTATGGAAACCTTTCCACGTGGAAGAGTTAGCTGGGAGTGAGGAGGAAAATAATGACGCGGAGCCAGCTGAAGCGGGGGGATCAATACTCATATCCTCTTCCTCTTGAAGGATTGCAGGGAGAGTAGGAGTATTTCCTCCTGAATTGGATGCTGCTCCGGTGGTGGACATGGGTGAGGAGTGGAGGCGAGAAGAGTGGTTGCTCCTGGAAGCAGGACTCTTGGATTTCGAGCGCTGTTTCTCCCGTTTTTCTCTTCCTCCTCTTGAAGAAAGAGGAGTTTCCTCGTGACTCCTGTGCCTCTGGTGGTGATCCGTTAGACCTTTAAACCGCCGCCGAATGCTCCCGAAGGTGCCCATAATGTTGTGTCCACTGCTCGGTGTGCTACGTGACGTCGCCGGGGATGACGCAGGCGATGACGTCACGTGCGCTTTGGCCATGGGAAGAGTGGAGGACTTTTTCCTGCTCTCTTCATGTTGATCGCCGACCCTCTCTCCCGGAAAAATGTCCTTGGCGCCGGCGATCTTCACAGATACTGCACGTGGTTTGGTTTCAAGAACTACGTTGCCCGGCGCTATGCTGGAGTGGGGGCTGTTTGTGGGTCTTGTTGTATCACAGTGGTCGAGTTCCATCGATAGTGGCGAAGGTGAACACGGCGGGGAACTGAGTTGGCTGTCTTCTCTCAGATCTTCACTCGCCTGCGAAGATGGACATTGTAGTCATTTACAGAGACTGAACGCAAACACATCTTTACTGATAATCAAATTTGAGTATCGCTTTAACATTTGTCGGAAATCAATCTGGTTTATCCGGGTCTTCACGATTTTTTCGTCGTTGCTTGATGTAAATTTTTAGTCAAATTAAAGAAATTACTTTGGCATAATTAACTACATAAAAGAATAAAGAAGAAATGTAAGAAACATAACAGCATGGGAACAAAATAAACAACACTTGTTGTCTAGTCAGGCAAATTTCCATTGGAATGTGTGGGCATGGGTGCAAGCTTACAACTGCCAGAAACATATTTATGCATACCGAGTCACCAAACAGAGGGTTGGTGTGCCAGCTTTTATTTCCAGGAGAGTTCCAGGGGTCATCGGGCACAGGCGGTGGGGTCACCCGGTCCCCTGCGTAGGAGCGGATAGTAGGTACTGCATACTGTTCGGTTATTGGGGGGTTACTCCGTCGCTTTGTCGCGGGTGACGCCGAACTTTCCAGAAGCTCTGAGAAGAAAATGGATTTAATGTTGAAAAAAAAAAATTAAAAAAGGGCCTAGTGATGGCCCAGTGTTCCAGTGTTGGCCCAATGTCCCAGTGTTGGCCCAATGTCCCAGTGTTGGCCCAATGTCCCAGTGTTGGCCCAATGTCCCAGTGTTGGCCCAATGTCCCAGTGTTGGCCCAATGTCCCAGTGTTGGCCCAATGTCCCAGTGTTGGCCCAGTGTCCCAGTGTTGGCCAATGTCCCAGTGGTGGGCCAATGTCCCAGTGATGGAGCAATGTCCACGTGATAGACCAATGTCCCGTGGTAGTTTAATGTCCCAGTGGTGGCCCAATGTCCCAGTGTTGGCTCAATGTCCCGTGGTGGTTTAATGTCCCAGTGGTGGGCCAATGTCCCAGTGGTGGGCCAATGTCCCGTGGTGGGTTAATGTCCCAGTGGTGGCCCAATGTCCCAGTGTTGGCTCAATGTCCAGGTAGTGGGCCTATATCCCAATGGTGGGCCTTAGCACTGTTTTCGAGCGAGCCTCAAGACGACATGTTTTAATAGCGTATACAAAATTATAGTAAATTAATATGTACCGAAAGCGAGTGCTCACAAATATATACAGACCTACAAAGGCATTTCCTGTCATTTTACCCTACATGCGTAGACAGGGCATTCAACAGTTCGGGTCAAATGCCATTTTAGAGTGAAAGGGAATTCATTACAAAGGCTTTGTGGCTTAAACGTAAAAGGTCACAATCTTGCGAACGGATATTATTTTCCACTGTACACACAAAGTTGGTTTGAGAGGAGGATACATTTGTGCAAATGTCAGCCGCTAAAACTGTTATGTAAATAGCCGTTAAAACTGAGTACCTCAAATAAGGAATTAAAGGCAATTTTTGCTTTTTGAAAACAGTGATTTTTACAAGGCAGAGCTTTGTCTTACATGTGTAATAATAGTGTTGCTCAATTTCGTATAACAAGCAGGAAGAACTTCCAAAGAACGTTTTATTACCTGTGAGTCGCTGTTGCATGGCTTGAACGGCGGCTGTGAGACGTTGGTTTGATTCCTGCAATTCCTGTTTTTCCTTTTCCGCCTAATTTTGACAACAACAAAAGCACGGATATGACGTCTTATTGCTATATGTGTGGTACATATTCAACGCAAAGCTTATTAATAAAGTTTAACAAGACATGCAATAACACACCGTGCCCAGGGCTCTGCTGACCCAATCCTTAATACGAACAGCTTTTTCGTGGAGCGTTTCCTTGTCCAGTTTTCGAAGATAGCGCTGCGAAGGTAAATTCGTGTTTTTTTGTGAGAATTAGCTATCACTATACACACAGCAATTTACTATGCATTCCGTATACGGACGTTGCACATTGAAAACATTTCCATGGGTAAAAGGAATAGGAAAAATTCAAAGTATGCACGAGTTGTTGTTGTTTAACAGGAGTTGCATATTTTCCAAAACGAAAGACGCGAATTGATATACGGCCATGTTGTTTCAAGGAGGTGTTCTTGTCAAAATAGTCACCTCGTTTTCGAGTTGCTTTTCCAGCACCGCGTTTCTCTCCTGCAACTCCAAACAAGTCCGTTCCATCTCCGTCATCTTCTCTCTGCAGAAGCGTTCCTCCTGATCCGCGGCACCGGGGATTCCGGCAAGGCTCTCTCGCAGCAGGTTTAACTATACAATGAGGACAATGAACAACTCTACTGCTTTGGTAATATGCGATAAGTCGCTTATATAATTTCCCAAACTATTTAGCGATTTAAGGAAGTTATTAAAACATTATTACCCCGAGGCGGAAAGGATTTGTCTCAAACCGTGCGGTTTTGTGACTCAGCTTGCTGTAAGTGATACAAGCTTATTTGCATATTGTCCCGCCCACAATCGATTAATTAAGAGTGTTGACAACAGTAGATAAAGCTAACAACGGACAAAGTTTAGGCAGAAAAGTTGATGCAATTAGCGTTTCTGCGAAGATATGTTTGATACATGCCATATTATTTATATAAACACTAAAATTTACTAATCTATGTCGGATGATTTTAACTTAAACAGCGGGACATTATTTCGAATGACATTGTTGGTATTTACAACCCTACGACGTTTAATACGATTGAACAAAAGACCCCAAAGCCATTTCAGCAGTATCGTCCCCTTAGTCTTAACCACAGCAAACCCGAAATTACCTGATATTCGGCATCTTCAGCCTTGGCTTCCGCCTGTTCGCATTTAATCGTCAATTCCTCCATCTGCAAAACAAACAAATCGTTAAAACACCGATCCGTCAACCGAATTCGCCTGACAGGAAGGTAAAGAGCAGTTTATACCTCAACGCACACCTGTTGTATCATGACTGGCGGTCAAAAGAACGAGTCAGACACGGTGCAGTTAGATCTGTGCCATTGCACAGTGCTGATGTGAACTGACGAGCCGAAGACAGGCGTACGATTGGTTTGATAACAGGAATTCGGAGGTTGGCATTAATTCTTAGTTTTCACATGTTATAAAATACGGAACCCCAAATTAAGCATTACAAACCACATGTTTCATGCTTGCACTGCCGCTTTGCCCGGCCACATTGCTACAACACAGGGCATGTACATCTTCAGTATTCGAACGCATACAAGATGAACAGAAAAATATGTAAGGCGTAGTTGCAGTGCATGCGAGGCCGGTACAGCCGTGCAGCCCATTAAAGCCCTTCTATAATTACAGGAGTTAGTCCCGTGGGATGCGTTCAATGCTGATTAAAACAACTCCTTACAGGAGATTGCTTTGGAAGCGACTCGGGGTTGAACGAGGGCGAGGCAAGGTAATCCCAAGAGATTTGTTGATTGCAACGACCAATGCAAAACAATCTACTAATACGAAATAGCTACAGGTATTTTGTATTGCGCTAAGAAACAGGGTAATACACTCAAGAGGGATAAACAAAAGGCCCCATAGCTTTTGGGTGGCCTCAATGGAGGTATTGATTATTTTAGCAAGCTATTCTGATGCACGCAATCTTCCCAAGTTATTTAAGCTTCAAATTTTCTCCACAATAATCGCACAATGGCCCGCCACATGCAAACTGCGTGAAACATTTATAACCGTACGTGCAGAAGGAGTATTTCCTAACATCATCTTTTTATTGTGAAGTTCCGAAAATCTACTTTGACAAAGATTCGCAATTATTGCGAACTAACCCCTGATTGAACTGCGAAGCCGGAACGCGGAAAATCGCATTAAGAGCTCCGTATGAAGACGCAACAACGCACACAAGCTGTTGCACAAAACAACTGACTGACGTTTAAGAGCGGATTAACAACTACGTGACGCGAGCAACAAGCTACATTGTTTGCGAAAGTCCTGCTTTAATTGCAAACCTAAAAACGCGTAAACGACATTTAATGATTTTCGATGGATTTCAAAACTTTAACACTGTGGGTATATAAGCACATTACACCTTGCAAAAACGGTACCACTGTAATTAAAGCCAACTTGTGGGCTGTAAGATAACAAATGCTAAGTCGATCAATTTCATGTATCAGTCACGCCAAAAGCGCACGTAAAGTCACCGGCGTTAGTGAGGTTGTTTAACGGATGTACACGGAGACGCAAACATGTTTTGCAACAACATTACGCCAGTCGGCTTTCCAGTCACAGTAAACAACTACAGCCTGTCCGTGGAACTTATAAACAACGCTCACAACGCACCCTCGTCGGTAGCGTATTTATTGCCGCATCAATCCTGCGAATCGGTAGGTCGACAAAAAGCTCCGTGGACGGACAAGAGCCAGTCAGGCGTTGATTTACGATAACCAAGGTTATACGGGGGACGTACAGTCCAACAGACGGCGTTGGTACAAGTGCGGTGCCCTTGGGGAGGTAAACAGATGAGTCACACCCAAAATGCAACTGTTATTCCCGCACACAACTTTGTGCTTTATTTTCTTCCCCGCGGTTTGAACTTGGAACGCGTTGCGGTTTGTGTTGATGACTGTTGAAGTTCGTTGCTGGCTGTTAGGTTAAATTACACGACGGCTACACAACTTATCTTGCGGAGAAATGATGTTCGTGATGGCGAAGTCGCTTCATTACGACTGCATGTGACATTTAAACACTGAATTTATACAACAACGTACAAAGTGCAAAACTTCCCAAGTAAACTTGTGACCGCTTCGGGTGGACAAGAACATTTCCATTGAAAACATTTAAACAAGCCTGTCTGAAAATGACAACAGCAACAAGCACAGGCCTTCGATTAGCGGTCAGCAGTTGTGAGTTTTGTGAGTAATTCCTCCGTAAATTACAGGAACTGTGAAACATTATTATACTAGGACTGGCCTATTGTATAGTAATCACTTCAAGACTTTGAGTGCAACGATCCCAAGACCAAACCAAGTTGTCAGTGGGAGACCTATATGCTTTGTTTGTATATTTCTATAGTCACAGGAAATAGTAGCGCGGCGGAGTCATCTCGGCATAGTACCATGCTTCGACACAGAATTTAGAGCGCGGCACGACGGAGCGGCAACGGAATAGGTCAAGGGGTCGGCGAAAACTGGACAGCAACGAGGGCTGAAGAGATGCGCCGGAAAAGGAGAAGGCGACGTGACGACCCGTGGGAACGACGGATTTGCCAGCGGCGTCAAGCTTGTCTAAACCCTGCTCAGTAAATCGTAAAGTCGAACGCGAGGGTTGTACATATAACCGTGACACATACCTTTAGAGTAACTGGGAGATATTATACAAGATTGACCTTTAAGATACAAATTAACGTTAAGAAAATGTTATGAATGGCGATTGTTAGATCAACTCACAGAAACTGGCGCAGTTACTGGCGCAGTTACTGGGGTAATCGCAGCATGTTCACTTGGCAACGGCGGATTTATGATTTCTGTGGTTCGATTAACCGTCACGGGCAAGATTTGGGACAAAGGGGTCACTATGTTCTTGGCAGCTTTTCATAGACCAGCAGCGTGGAAGGAAACCAGTGAAGGTAGACGTATTTGTGGTCGAGGTTATGTTCAGGAGCGTGATGGCAACGCGCGTCCGGGATTTGTGTGAACTTTACAAGCTCATGAGTCAAATAATAAAAATGATAAAAACGTTCACCACAGCTTACATGTGAATTATCAACGCCCCTTGTTTCACTTATAGCGAAACTCGTTTGGTTTTTGTCCAAAACAATCTTCGAGCCTTCATGTCTTGACAAACCCTCGGGTTTGCTTTCACATTTTTTTTTTACACAGATAGAAAAGTTTCACTGTGCTAAGCAAACACCGTTAGACAGATTAACAGAAGTGCGTCCCACGCAACAAGACAAAAACGATAAACTTGTACGATTTGCGGTGCACCAACGAAGACTCGGCAACGCAAACAAAAGCCGAAACGTGGTCGGAGCCCGAAAAACCAGGACAAAGTACAAGCAAAGCTCAATGGCGGGTGGCATTTTCTCAGCGCTATCACAACACACCGACGGATCCCTCGGCCCGACAGCGGCCCAGAAGCCACCACAAACACGCGCCCACATCAATACACAAGCCGGGTGCCACAAACGTGGGGGGCGGCGCAGGGCTGGTGCGATATAATAGAAACAACAAGCAGATCGACGCTCGTAAACTTTGGGCCGTGACGTGTTTATGATCTAGTTTACCGAGATAGCGTGGCGACTGGAGCTTTGTTTCAATTTTTTCGATACCTGATCGCTACTGTGCGATGACACGCTTCATTTATGCATATTTGCAGTGTTGATATCACATTTGTGGATTTTAATCGGGGTATGCTCTTCGCTAGCTTGTAAAATCTTGAAAATTTTAGGCAAGATTTCTTCGGACGGTCGTTGACGCAGCGCTTGTCATTTGATTCAAAGTAGCACGAAATCATTTCCACGGCGTTTGGATTTTCGTGCAAACATTGCAACTGCTATCATCATGACCACGCAAAACAACACTCTTACATGCTAAATCACAACTACAAACGCGAAAAAAACGACTTTGCGTGTGAAAAATCACCTGCTTTCAACACTATCATCGGCAACAACAGCCAAAGCAGATACAAGTGAATGTTTATTAAATACAAAAAACACACCCTCTGATAGTACTTCAGCATAATACCTGACACATAGATTTTACGCCACCACACGCTAAGTTGAACACAACTTCCACCCTTAGGTCGGAAAAAGGTTCATTTCACAGTTATGTGCTAATGACGAAGGCGAGTATTGAAACGCGCTAAGCGTAAAGAGTTTGGCTATACGCGATGGGACATAAGCTTACGCGTAGGCGAAATTCTATTATTCAACGGCTGTTGGAAATCTATTTCGGGTTTTGTTGATTTGATTAGAACTGTTTCCTTTGTATAAGGTCTACAAAAATTAATCAGAAAGGCACGAACACAACACGCATTGACTTTCATTTACCCATATACGCTATATATATGGCCCTCGGGAGAATTACAAACCCATAGTTTCCGAAAAAAGCTTTTGTACAAGACGTTATGCTGCAGTCGACTCTTGCCTAAAAAAAACTGAAAGTCCTGTTGTTTACATTCAAACGGAAATAATAATCTGCTTTAAAGCACACAGATAACTTTCGCAACTTACAGATTCGGAAATTTGATCAGTTGTTTTCGTCACGTATCACAAAGAAGTTCGATGACGTCAGAACGAACCAAAAAGTGTCCGGAGTGTGGGAAAGTTGAAGAATTGTGGTTCTACGTGCCGCTGTAAGCTTTGCGGGTTGCCGCCAATTTGACCCGGCTCCTTGGAGAGCATCCGTTGACAATTTTGCAATTGACAAGCACTTTAGTGGGTGACCTCGATCAACTAGGTTTATTTATTATTTGTGAATGCTAAAAAGTTTGGCAAAATCTTTCAGCATTGCGCAACGATGATTTGGCGCCATTAGCAAGCATCTTCATTAACACAGAAATCTTTTAAACTATCAATACAGCTCGAAAGCAAACGGTAAAAAAAAAATTGCTGGGAAAGCGCTAACGAATCGACGGTTGAAGAAGGCACGACCGCCGGGCAAGCGGCTTAGAACACGCTTTCTAAACAAACACAAATCAATTAGACAAACAGTTTCGCGGTTGCGCGATGACAGGGACACGATCCACGGACATTAGGCGGCTAGACCAGCCGGCTAACAGACGACCAGCTATGCCACAACAGTCAGTCTACCCTTCACTATCAGATACTCAGCCACTTTGACAGTTTAAGCTCCCCGTGCCGGTGGCAGATGAGAAGCTAAACGAGACTCTGTTGGAGGCCTGTCAACGCTTAATGATCCACTTCCCTATCCCCGCAACTCGCACTTGCCACACGTGGCCACAGATAAGGTCGAATCATAAGCAACGCAATTATCCTCTTGGCACACTCTTTGCTTCAGTGGCAAGCGTTGCCTACCTTGCAGAGTGCAGACGGCTGAGTCATCAAGCAAAACGTGTCATGCGTTTTTTTCACAAATCTTTGGCAAAACTTGCGCGTTGTTGGGATTGTTAAACGTCTGTGTTACTACAACCGTCGGCTTGGGTAAAACCTGAAGCAAAGCAAACAAAGATTAAACACAAAAACCTGCTTTCTCGAAACGTTGTTTCCACTATATTGTTAGCAGCTCTTACTAGCCGCAGCTTCAGCCCCCAAAGACTCGCGGAATGCGGCAAGTTACTGGTCCTAATGGACGGTTGAGTGCACGGAAGGCTGGCACTTGAATGTGGGCGCAATTGCTTTTAACAGGTGAAGGCGAGCAAAGGGGGCATGACGGTCCACGGGGGAAGCGTTTTTAGCGCCATTTGCCGACATGCGCTTTTCCTGCGTTTATGCCATCCGATAGCGAGGAGGCATGGCCTTCTGGGACAGCTGGAAGGGCAGCGGCAAGCCCAATTCTTCCCACAAGCAGCAGCTGACATAGATGTGTAAACTACAGCAACTGCGTTGGCTCGCTTGACCACAAGCACACACACGAGACAAACAACTTAGGATAAAGAAGACGAGAAACAACCTCCATACGACGGAAGCAATAAGAGGCCTATTTTGGGTTTAGCAACACAGAGAGTCGTAGAGATGGTTTTAGCATGGGAAAATATCGCATAGCTACCTCCCGGTGACGTGCAGCAATGCGTGACACCCCCAGGGCTCGCGTCTATCTAGCTCGGCAAAGGGCGTCGCGTTGCAACAAATGGCCACGCAACTGACACCGCGCAGCGCCCGGGATCAATAAAACAAATCCCTAACGATGTACGGAAATGACAGATGGCCGAATTTAATCCGACAAGTGTAAGCTGCCAGTACGTGGGAGCACAATTACACGTTGACCATTGTGGACGGAAAAGGTCGCTGTCACTTTGGGGTCGCATTGCTCGAAGACGTCGCACGGCAAACGCGACATTCAGCCCTTCCTGCGGTTTTATGTGGGATCGCTGAACGTTTTAGGCCAGGTAGGGCGGCGTGTAGAGCGGTATATGCACAGGTACTTCACAGGAAACCGGTAAGATAGCGTCGGCCTGGCAGGGTCGCCAGTGCACATTAAATTAATCCGCACATCCTCTTGGTGACCTGGGCACCTGAGAGCCTCAGGTTTGGGGTTATGGGCTGCTGGAGTCTCATTTTACACAGGGACATGATGGTTTAAGTTGCGGGTGTTTAGTAACCAAACATAAACACAATGTTTGGCAACATTGGTTTTATGAGATGGAACAGATGTAAACTTACATATTTTGCCCAACATAAAATATCCCAATAAATCAAAGAAATCTTTACATTCCATGATATTGAACAATGTTTTAACCAAAATTCATCGATTTATGTCATGTGAATTAAATGCAACATGTGCCTTGATAAATTAAGCTGAGAGCTGTGCACATTTACTATACTAAGATTTAATCCTGAAGGTGATTGCACAATTATAAAAACACTTCTTGAGGTTTTTGTCATTGTTCTTCTATTTCTCAAAAAAAAACACGATCATTAACAAACTAACATAAAAAGAGGTTACAATGGCAGTGATAAAATTTCTACCCACTAATAAAGTTTTCACCAACTCGAAATGGCAAGATGTGGCAACTGTTGGCAAAGCTATAAATAGACTTTTGGTCAGCCAATGACCTCAAGCAGTTGATAACTGGCAATGATGGGGCAGCACAGACTGTTTGCTTGGACTCGGGGCAAAGCAAACATTCTCCGAATAACTGAAATGCTGAACTTCGCTGCTTCGGATAGTTTCACGGAACTCTTCGACCAGTGTAAAAAGTAATTCATTTTGTGCAACTTACAGTATTTGCAACATTGTTTATCTGATTTTTTGTAATTTAATTGAGTTCGATGCAATTTCCCATGAGACAACACAAGATATTGCATTTAATGTTAGTTAACTAATGGTAATGTGTTGATATTAATGACAATTTTTTCTTGTACAAACAATATTTAAACCAAACATCACCACAAAAAACATTGATAATTTTGCAAAACACTGTAAAGCTGGAATTGAGTTTTAAAACAACAAAGTTAAATTGCACATTTGTAAATTTGACATTTGTTAATGTAACTTAAATTGGAATAACCTTTAGTCCATGTTGGATCAACTTACCTTTTGAGAGAGCTTTAACTTGATGTTGGTAGCCTGGATACGGAACTGCTTCAGTTTGCCTTCCATTTGCAGATACAGTTTTTTCCATTCCATAGCGGTGAGTGGAGAAATTCTTCCTTCCATTTTACTTCGTTTGAAGACCAACTTATTACATAAGAGTTGTCAAAATTCGCTGCCACTTTTTGTCATAGCATTACAGCTCTCGTCACAAAACCGTGTACGACTTGCTTGGCAATGTGTTGTCCGACAAATGCTTTACTGCGTCTTAGCAGAAAAGAGAAAGGAGATACTAATCAATGCATTGATCGCCTAACTATAATCCATATTTTCAGCATTCCTGCAAACAGAACTTTAGACCACCGCAATCATAATGACAGGGAAACAGCCTTCAATCTGCTACCTGCAGATAGACTGCTAATGAAAGTAAACGATATCAAATGTCAGTTTAGAAAACTACTCTTGCGCCAAAAAACGTAATCAACCGGCTCAACAACAATCCCTTCTGGCGCATCGTAAATGCACGCGCGGTGTTTGCGAAAGGAAAAAGGCCATTGATAAATCAGGGTATCCTTTTGCGACATCTAACGGAAGTAAAAATATAGCATTTTTGACGAGATGTGTCGCGGTTTATTGGAGACCTGGATAGGGACGCACGCCTGACCTGAGCAAAAATCAAACACCTCACCATGATTCGAAATCCTAGTTTCTTGAGTAAATTAAAGTTTATGATAAAATGAATAAACATAAAATGAAAGTCATGTTATATCGGTTATATACAGTTTTCACTTAAAGAAGCAACGATTTTTATATATTCGTATACATTGTGCTTTCATTGACAATGTGTGACTAATTTCGTTACAATTTTGCTTTCTTCTCCTTACCTATGTGATTTTTCCAAATTGTATGTTACTGAAACCCGAATAACAACCAAAGATCAGATTATGCTTCATTCGTGACTAATGCAACCCTTTCTCAAAACCATTACCTTCGCCAGTGCTGAGTTAACGTTCAGTTACCAAGGACTCTCGTGGCGCAAAGGGTTTGTATGGTATAGCAGACTTTAACGTAAAATTAACGTAATAACGTAAACGCAGACGTAAACAAACAGATTGTCTGTGAAGGATAGATTGTTTGCATAACCTTTTGTAGCAAAAACTACAAGGAAAGGTAAAACAGTTATAGTAAACAACCAGGCTGTGGCGGAATCATGGAAAGTGGTGACTGATATTGCTTTAAAACATCAATCGAAATAGACAGTTGATTTATTGTATGACCCGCATACGGCAAAGGCTTTCGACAGGACACATAAATTCGGATGCCCTAATGGAAACGGTAATTTGTTGCTGTGTGACAGAAACAATGGCCTGATCGGCAAACGATGGCTTGTTCTTGCCCACGGATAGGTTCTAAAACAATGGCGAGATAATCGCGTTCACACACTTTCTGCCCACTCTAGCGCGAGAGCCGCGTCCGGTCGCTCTGTGATATCACTTCCGCCGACACCGGCGTTTAGGCGCCGGTTCCGACCGACCAATCCAAAGTTCGCAATTTCTGAATTGACCAAAATTTTTGTGGCAACACACTTGACAAAAACATGAATTCCAGAACTTTATGCAGAAGTTAGTTTGTTGTTGTTTCTCAAACGATGTTGGCGCAAACGTTGTGTTGCAATATACCACCTTCTGGCGAAAATACAACTTATTTAAAGACGTAGAAGCAACATGAAAACTGATTTCGCTTCTTTTGCGATTATTAGGTGTTACTTCTGTTATGCTGTAAGGAAAAATACACAATAATACAACTAAAAAACAATTTAAACAGAAAGTTTTGAGTATTTGGCTTTGACGTAAAGTATTCAACTTTAGCAATACAGCTCACGATGCAATTGCATTCCCGCGAAATCCCAGGAGTCCTCCATAGGTGATGCCCGAAAAATCCATGGATTCCCACGTAACCAATTATTCACTGGAGGTGCGAAACGACGGAACGCGTGTGTTCGCTATTAAGCTAAATGGACAATCGCGATTCCGCAGCAGCAAGGAAACGCGTTATATACGCGCGCGCACTCGAGCTAATTGTGTCATCAAAGCAGCGCGCGACGCCGAGGTTCGTTTCCGAAACGCGGCCACGGCATTGTCGACTGAGAAGATAGAAACAGTGCGCATAGGTTTGATGCTCTGTACCGGCCTTGCATATATAAGGTGTACGCAGTACTATTAACGGTGCCAGCATAGCAAGAAGCATAGTTACATATTTTTAGTTTCCGTTCATCATCTGTAGAAGAAAAACCGCCTCTGCGCCAGAGTCATCTCTTCGCGACGCGTGGTCGCGCAGTTTTATGAGAAATCCTCGTTTTGCAGTGAGAGTAGAAGAGTATATTGAGTCACGAAAACTCATAGTAACGCGACGACGACTGTACGACGAATCACCCGCCCAAGCGTACTGACGACTCGAGAGCAGAAATGGCATTTTATCACAGCATCTACGGGACTGGAGGTGAGATATAGTGACGTGTATGCCATAATTTCCTTGGATTAAACCACTTTCTTTTGGAAAAACTAAATTCCACGTTTATTAGGTATAGTTTAAAATATTTTTGTACGCATTTAAATCAAAACCCAGAAAAACGATTCTAGAATTATTAAAACGAAAACGGGTTTACATGATGAATTTGTGCTGTGATATTTGTGTGTCTCGTGTTCAGACATTTTTGTTTCCATTTAAAGCACGTAGCAAAAAAAAGCAAAAGTAATTGCAAGCATGGTTTACGTGTTCGTAACTTTGTCAGTACAGTTAATTCTTAACGGCTTCCTTTGTTCCGTTAGTATATGCAAGAAAGCCATGTCGCAAAACGGCGCGAAGGCAAATGCTAGGTTTCAACGTGTAGTATGTTGATGACAAGCGAAGTAGCACATTTATTTGAATCACAACAGCTAAACCAGCTATACACATTGGAGGGACATACTTATGGTGTTATAGCGGATTGTGCAATGCAGCATAGAGTGCTGGTTTAACATAGAGCGAGAACAATCGCGAATAGGGCAGAACAACCGGAAAACAACTGTATACAACAACACTTGCAGGTATACACACAGCGTGCGTTTTGTTTTAGGCAGATAGAAGCTACCAGCCGTACGGTTTCGGCTGCTGGGTGACTAATACAAGCAATGAATAATCCCGAGTTGTTTACAGTTGTCCAAGCAACGCAAAAACAAAACTTGTTATTGTTGTTTGTTTGTTGTCTTGTTTGTTTTTGTGGACAGAATTGGTGCAGGTTTGCAAAGACGATCGACCTTCAAAGAAACCACGTGTGTTATGGGGTGGTTTCATTCCTTAATAACCAGCTAATCTTTTCAGTTGATGAGGATCACTATCTTGCTCACCGCCTTGCGCTCGCCGGACAGACCTCTGACGTCATGGACTTGTCCAGGATCACGCGCCAGCGAGAAGCGGAAATTGCGTCATCACTGATTAGATATGCGCCAGCCAGAGGTAGGTTTTGAACACTTGCGTTGGTAGAAGTTTGTAAGACCCGTAAGAGTCGCGCATTGTCGTTCTCGTTATTGGTCTGCATTGATTGTCAATAAGCGCCGCTAGATGTCGCCATAGGGACAGTGAACTAAGTAGAACGGGTGAAGTTTTCGGGACAGGGATGAAGGTGTTTAGTGTTTTACTAGGCAATATACTGTATCCAAATGAAGGTTTAAATAGCAAGCAGCGCGCTTCTGTAGTCACATTCCGGTCGGTTTTTGGGAATGCTGTTTCATGTTTTCTGCACCTGTCGCAAGCTAAAATTTTTAAAACACATCCACTTTCATCGCTTGGGCTGGATTTTGTGTTGTATGAGCGCAGTCACGGGTACGTAAATTCCCTCGGGCTAGACGCAATGCCACGTAATCGCTGGCACGCCATTCATATTGTCGAATTAAATGCGTTGCATTCACCCACCCTCCCCACACTTCGGGAGAAAATTCTTGCGATTACAAATAAAATTTAACCAACACTTCGATGACTTTCATGTGCTTGATACACATCCCTTCCAAATTTTTGGTAAAAATCATCCAAAGCGACCTTTATTTAAATGTCAAGCTTCGCGGTGGCGTTCCCTGTCACATCAGCTTCACAACTGTTACGGTGCCAGGGCTAAGGAGAAAGGCTCCCCCCATGTTGGGACGTCGCGTCGCGTCTCGTACGACCATGTGACACGCCATATATGGGCAACCTATTAGAAATCCGGTGTAGTAAAATTTTTTACAGTTCTTTAATGGCGCTTTTGTATGATCAATTATTGGATTAGCAAATATTTTCTTGAGTCATCAACCGATGAAACGCATTCCATGGTAAAGTTAATTTGCCATTCTCGTGGTTATTTGTTCGGTTATTTATTTTGCCGTGAATTTGCACGTGATCCCAATTGTGGATGCGCGAATGGAAATTTACATAAAACATTTTCGGTCGTTGTGAACAAATGTGCCCCATTTCCATGCAGAAATGGTCGTCATTTTAACTATCAAAAAAGGTCTTCAAATAATTTTAGACCAAAACGTAGTATTTCATTATTTTGCGAAACACAATGCCTTTAATGGAATAATTTTCAACTTTTCCAATCTCTACACTCAAACAATCCAACAAATTACTAATGGTATCTAAACAGATCTAATATTTGCAATATTAAATCGATATAAAAAAGTTTTTTGGGTGGCTGGGCTGGTAATTAAAATCTTACAAAATCATTCCATCAAAACAACGCCCACATCCAGAAGTTTCCGCCATGACTTTCAAAATAGCCCTTTTTGCCCCCACGAACAACCCCAGGAGTTTGGAATCTTTCCTGGATACCATAAAACAAACAGTTCGCTGTTGACATCTTACACCTTTCTCCGCCGTTGCGGACACGTGGGGTCTGGGCACTATTTTTTGCACAGCGCAAACACGATCCACGTGCACAAGACAATAAGATCGTTCGACATTGGAGCCCTTACCCTGCGTTTGTATTGTGACGTATCATGGTTTTGTGTACTCGATTCAATACGTCACAATGGTATCAGCTGATCGTAAGTCAATGAGGCTGCCTTTGCTGGATTGATGCTATATTTGGAAGCAAATTGGGATGGCGTTGTATCTAGGTTGGGGGTATGTTTGGCAAATTGTTTGGTGCAACCATAACTGCGCATCATGTGACTGCCTGTGAACAGTAAAAACAACACTGTGTTGTTGATTAGTTACCTTTTCAGAAACGAAAGTCTACCACGAAAAGCGCATATCGTATGTAGGGGAGTTCCTAAAGTAATGCTGCAGTATAATCACGTGAGCCCACTTTGATTTTGTAAGCAAACATTTGGGGTGAATTCCAATTTTCAATCATTGCGTTTAATATTCCAATGATGAAACATGACCAGGATTGGCATCTGTTCACAAGGCAAATCAGTACCCCGCTGTCAAAACAGTAAAGGTTGCTACACACTAAAAATTGTTTATTTACATATTTTACGTGCGAGTGGCAAAACAATTGGTCTTCACAGTTTTGAATAAAAAGCCTAGGAGTCTGTGGTTTGCATTGTGAAAAGTGCTTGCTTTCAAGATTTTTTTAATTAACAACTGAAATTATGAGAAACAAATCTATGAGAACGTTCAACGCGATACGACAAGAAACATTGCTTTATGCAAAAGTGTACGCTTCGCAATTCGTCGAACCCAATTCTGATCTTTGTTGTAATAAACTTGAGGGTTGTATGTTCAAAGATTAAACACATCCTATAAATGGGGATTTGGTCATGATATATTTCTGCCTTGAATTACGATTAGATCCGAACGTCATCATTTGTTGGTGTATTTGTATTACATGCATTGGGTAAATAGGTAAAGTACACAAATGGGGCCACGCGTAGGATTCTATCGCGTGATGCCCTAGTCAAACTTTGCGTTAAATATTTACCAAGTTCTTGGGAGTAGTTTCGTTGGTGCTTCCAGCGCTTTGTCGGAATCCACGCGAACTTTTTTCTGGGAATAACCGCAATAAACTGTAGGAGTACGGCCATGGAGAAGTCGAATTATGTAAATTAATTGTTTCACGTGATCTGATGGTTAACGATGAGAATAGGATAATCCCTCGTAGCTCACTAGAGTTTCACGGTTCTCAGTAAATGTCTGTACCTATATGCCAGTGTTCCCAACCCATAATACGTCAGTTACAAGCTTCTTGCAGTTTGTTGCATATGTATAATACACTTGCATTTGCAATTTTTGTGGTAAAAAAAATTACCGCAATTTTTTAGGTGGTGCGCTAAAGAAATGTCGTTAAAATGGGCCGCAAAAGTTTTGAAACGTTCAGGACCACTGCTAGAACCTTCATAAAATGCACAAGAGCACAACATGCAGAGCAAAAAAACGCTACCATCCCGCACCCTGTTATCAGTAAAATAGACTTGCAAAACCGTCATTTCCCGTACATTACAAACGCAGGCACCTCACAACTTAAGCTCTTCTTGACGCAAATGCGCAACCTTGCTTGAATTACTGACGCTTTTGACATTTTTCATCTACCCCTCGGGCTATACGCATTCCTCTATTGTCGCACAGCGCAACCGACCATACATTGGCGGGGTCATGTTATCGGCCAATCATATACATAGGCTTACCGAACGTTGGTATTCTTATTCCTTTAAGGAGCTTCTAAACAAACAACACAGTGTATTGAGCACAAAGCTCAACTGAAGGTTGAATCTTTGACGTCATTTGAATTTGTGGGTTAAATGTTTTGAAAGAACATTCGTCAACACGCAGTTTTTACGTAGGAAATCTTCTTTGTTGGTGTTCTTTGCGCTTCCCACTTCCTTGATTCTTCACAGGTTTTTAAGATTATTCAATTTTCGCGCTTCGATTACTAATATCGCTTTGATAACTTCTAGAACAACAAACCGCAATTCTATTCCAAATCACAAAAGATAAGAAAATTATTACTGGGAATAATTCCAAACTTACAATCGCGAATGTTGGTTTATGACGTCATTATAGTTTGACATGTTTCCCTACAAAATTACAACTTTAAGGCCATTGCATGTACGGCAATTAATGTGTTGCGCTTTATTCATTCGCAACGCAGTGGTGAGAAGAAAAAGGTCTTAAAGTACTCGTGTTACCACATTATCACAATTAATTTTGGTCGCAGGCAAGAAAATTTACCGATATATCGTCTCGATATAGATATTATGTTTTTCCCAGAACGTCTGCAAAACCCACTGACGATTGTGTTTGTGGAGAAACAGGATTAAGCAATAGGTCACAAAATTTCCCTCTTTGTATTTCTCTAACGTCATAGCGACTTGATCTACAGCGCAATAACGCAAGGGAGTGGTAATCCGTAAACTATCGTCAGAACTGTCGCGTCTTGGTCCAGGGGAGTCCCCCGTTTCGCACGGTCTGTCGTGACGTTGACGCAAATGCGTCGTCACGCGTCGTTTGCATCGGTGGTTTTGACGCAAGTGACGCAAGCCTGAGGCGCAACTTCTCGAACGATTTTTCGGCGAAATGAAAATGACGTCCGGATGATGGTCGAATTTCAACATGAACTCAAGTGAACGTCGTTGATGCCGTTCACGATATAGCACGGTTATATAAGTTGTAAACGGTCAACTTAAGGAATATTTTTTTTAATTTCGGAGGCCAGTTTTGGAACTGATTATTTGCAAATCTATCACATTGAAACGACCTTTCCAACTGGACCGTCATCTCTAGGTCTTTAGAGACAATTTCGAGTATTCCTTGTGATAAATTGCACGGAGTGGTCGCTAAGAACTCTTCTCCCATTAATCAATAATTTAACAAGCGACCATGACAGCCCTAGAAGCCCCCGTGGACCGCACGCTAATCGCTCCTGCGCGTGAGTATCCCTTATCCTAGAGCCATTGCGCCTGGGTTGCAATCCAACCTTATCGACACACTGTGACCTATGGCACGGAAAGCGGTGGGCTTCCGGCGGAAGCCGAAATGCCGCGTGGCCGCTTGTTGAATATTAATTCGCGACCGTTGTGGCATTCTTTATCGATTTGCCAGAGTTAAAAGGTGGACGGGTGAGTTGGCTTTTGTGGAAAGGTCACTCACTTCTGTGGGAAGGTTTCTCCCTAGTATTTGAAATTTTGTTCAATAAAACGTCCCAACGCCCATCCATTTGGCCGAATCGTTAGACAAAAAATTAACCTGGCCACTTTTCTGGGGCTAATTAAGTTTTGATTGATCGTTGCTATGGTGGCAATTTTCAAAATACACATAAAATTTAGTTGAAGCAAAGTAACATGACAAGCATAACGAAGAGTTTCACCTGGAATCTAAATAAAGACAGTTGCCTTTGAAGCTAATCATATGTTACAGTTTTAGTGACTTCCGTCTTTGCCGGCAACTCTCTGTACCATTCCATGTTCGCGGTTTGCTATTTAAAGTCGTTGTTTCGGTTTTAAATCAACAAACGTTTACGATTCCTGGAATCCATTTCAGCGCAAAGTATCGTTTATACGAGCCAGCATCCGTAACTAGGAGACTAATTGCACTTATTTCGCGCACAAGTTTCCTCTATCCAGGCCCAAGCCCCGTAATTTCTTCGGTTCTGTGGTTTCACCCAACTCGGCTTTTGCACACGCGTTCTAAGGAGTATTTATAGATGTATAAAAGTGTTCGGCTACCTATCTAATCATTGAGCCCTTTTGGGGAAATTTTGCTGGTTTTGTTGCTTCCGGCCGATTTATTCTGGGAAAGCAAGGAATCAGCGGTACACTGTTTTTTATTTTGGTTTTAAATTGTTTGGGTTGGTGGAGCTAAATTGCCAGTTGCAAAAGTGCAATCACTTCACTCATCCTAAAACAGCGTATAGACTGACAAAATTGGCGTGCATTTGGTCAAAGTCTAGCTGATGAGGGATAGGTCATAAAACGTCGATATCTATGCTCAAAAACACACTGCATAAAAGCAACACGATCATTGTTATGCCTTGTTTGCGAAAAATCTGTCCAAAACACGTTTTTTTTTCGACGCCGAGGCGAGCGAATTCAAATCGATTCGAGAATTCTTTGTGAGCAAACACCTGAACGCAACAATGCTCTCGCGCCTTTTTTCGGCTTCTCTCTCCCGCTCGCGTATTCTCCCCAGGGCAACGTACGCAAGAACGTTGCCACGCAAATGACGTTGACGCAAATGCGTCGACATGCTCCGCTTGTTCTGCGAAGGTCTTACGCACGGGCGCTCCGGCGGCACGCAAGCGCCTGGGTCGTTTCGTCCGCTTGTGCGCTTCACATTCTGCGCTCGTCTTTTTTGGGTATAAATAGATCGATCTTGACACAGGTCGCTTGTTTGTTTATAGATTTGACCCAGCGGGACAAATTGTTGACAAAACTTGTCAAATTAACGACTTGTACATTTCTGTTTCGGATATGCCCTGTGAGCTTCCGACGCAATTCAAAATAAATTATTAATGCTTGAGACAAAATGCCCTTTGAAAATGCATAGTCGCAATTTAAATTAGGTTCGTGTAAAGTTTGACTGTAAATTTTGGTTCATGTGAAGTTTGAAATTTTTACTCCTTGCCCAAGTTTGCAATACCCTATTACCGACACACATAAACCCTGCCGTATATTACCCAAACGGTTAATACCCCGTCTGACCCATTTGCGTATATTAGGTCAGCTTCTATTTTTAGACAAAACTTTTAATGCGAGAAAGGGTCAAGCAAAGCGGCTACGGCGTCAAAGCAAACAAATATCCGTCGTTGGGCCCTTTGTGCGACGAGACGACAACGTCTGAATCTCCGACCATGGGAGAAACCGCCTCCTGCCTTTCTCTCTCTCACTGACGTGCATCGTTTCTACGCTGCGTAAACCTTCTCGTCGACTTGCGTCAATGCGAGAGAGTCGGGTCGGAGGAAGAAGGCTCTAAAAATCGACGTTTTATATAAAGGTGTGCGCGAGTTTCAGGAGTCGTGCAAGTGTCAATACCAACCCATAGCTGAAGGATGAGTCATACCCAACGGAAGAGCGTCGAAAACGTAGTATTGGAGAGAGAGGTTTATCCCTGGAGTAGATACCAGGTGGCGCCAGAGATTTAGCAGGGTTGACTATATAATCTGATTACGTCAGAGTGATGTAATAGCGGGGAAAAACAGGAGGCAGTTGACGATTCTGCTCAAAATGGTTTCAGGTCGACTTACGTGAATGTATTTTTTAATCGCAGACGTTTGTTGTTAATTGAGATAAAAAATTGAACGTGTTATCTGTTTGTGATCGTCTCCGAGGAAGATCAATCCAACGTAAAGCGTAAAGCACTGATTGTTACATGACAGGAGTCGGAATGTTTCAAGAGCTCAGCCAGGTGTATGGCGAGAATGTTCCCAATCCTCATCACCAGCAAAGCTTCGAGAGCGACGACGGGTTCCAACCCCAAGCCGGATTCAACCTCAACCAGGTAGGAATAGCAGTTTTGAGACTTGCATTCAAACTGGATTAACACTCAGTGACTATAACACAGAGTGTAACATATTATCGGAACAAATGGATTATTTTTATGGGTAATGCAGTTTGATTTCTATAGTGGGAGGCCACGAGTGCCACTCGCATCCGAGTCAGAGTAGGTAGTTTACGCGGTTCCCCAGGGTACCGGGAAAGCCGCGAATACAGTTAGCGCAATTGCTTTGTCGCCACCCGTCGCCAGTTTTGTAATGACATCACGCCGACTTGTTGTTTTTAGAAACTCAGTAACAAAAAAATCCCGAACTTAAATCCAAACCGCACGTAGTTTTCACTGTCCTAATATTAATACGATGTATTTTGAAAAACTAGTCGGTAAGAGGTCAAATAATTTGCTTGTTAAGCTTGCGTGGGCGGAAACCTTCCGGATGTTTTCCGACTTTGCGAAGTCGGAAATGCCAATTCCGCCCACGTAAGAATGACAATGCACAGGTTCACTTATTGTGGTAAAATTTACCAACGGAGTTCGACAAAGCCCGTCGAGGCCCCACTATCGTACAGTAGACTCACATACGAGAAAATTCCAGTGCCTTCTTTTCGCGCGGCAACTCTCTCGGGCGTCTTTCTTTCCGACGCAACGCATAAACAGACGAACTTACGAAATCGCGAGCACAGTTCAGTTCAGCTCACCGAAGTTACGTAAAGCTGTTTTCGACACTCGAGTCGACGAGGAGTTGTTTGTCACACTCAAAAGTGGATTAGCGTCGAAATATCGACCACCTTCTTACTCTGCCAAGTGCAAGCCTAGCCAAAAGAAGAAAAAGCGCTATAAGCAAAAGGTGTGCATTTTTTTGTTGGCAGTAAGGGTTTTTCGAAATCCCGCGACTGCCTAATTGGATATTAAGGCGTTGGTACTTTCCGATGACGTCATTATCTTGGAACAACAGGTCGAATGGCTTGCTGCGCAAAGAGTATAAATTCGAGTGCCTTAAATGGTCGTTAGGCGACAAAGCGATGAGGTTGCTTTAATGGCACCGCCGTTAGGGTTTGTAGTGTGCGCTCAGCCTGTGGGTGACTTGTCTGTTTTACCGGCGATAATAAGATAAGGATCGGCACCGCCTGTTGTGAACAAGAGTCGCGCGCCGCAAAATAATTTTAAACTCCCAACGCCAGGAAACCGGGGAGGGTCATTGAAACATTGGGACGAGTGCTTACTCCTTGTCGAAAATCTTTATTGGTCGAGGCGCCAATAAACGCGTCGCCATTGACTCGTAATCGCCTATTCGTTATGTACGAGGTTCAGGCCAAGTCGGAGTTACAAATTGAATGAATTACGGACAAGCAAGCTAGTAAAGAAAGCTCAGAATATTAATCGGCTAAAAATAGACGTGTTTTCCTGAAATAGTTACTTGGATAAAAATAAATAAAACAATGTTTTTGAAACAATAATTATAAGCCAACGAGATTTGCGCACAAAAAGTCGTGGACGTGGACACACAGCACGTGGACGCTTACTCTAAAGAGAAAGGCAACTGTTCTTTGCTCCCCTCGAGGAGTATTGACGTCACCCATCCACTCTCTGTGCGTCGCCTAGTTGTTATCGCACTTCGGGTACTCCGCCGCGCCTATTTGTGTAGCGCTCAGCTGGCGAAAAGCGAACGTAGGAATGGTGCGCCTCTTGCGCAACACGAACCTAGGCCAAGGTCTGCTATTGTGGTTGTTTATCCCTTTTTCGCTGCGCCAGTTAAACTTTCGAAGCGTAACAAAGAATGCGGATGTACCAACGAACTTTAGCTCTTTATGAATGAAATTCCTTGCGAAAGAGGAATGCGGTTAGTCATCAGCCGAGTTCTACCGGTTCTCGCGAAACGTGAACCGCAGTGACCTAACCCATCCGCTGACATTTACTGGGGTCACAATCCCCATTCTTCCTAACATACCTCATAACTTTAACGCAGCTTTTGATGTTCGATCATTTACATTTGTTTGTCTTTTTCCAGGGTTACAGAGCCTACCCATACGGAAGTGTCCCAGAAGGCAACATTTCCACTCATTCGTTTCAATCTTCGTCGCCGGGCGTATTCGGAAGCTCGGGCGACGCGCGTCAGCTCTCACAACAACAACAGCAGATGATCGGCGTCCAAGGGGCCTACGGTGAATCGGGGAACGAAGCTCAGATGCCAGTGGCACATCCACACGATTTACCGACCGTGATCAACCGTCCCGACTTGCAGTGGCTTGTTACCACTAGCAACGTTGACATTCGCACTTTGACGCCACCCAGCACGGTCTCATCTCCTCACGTGGGTTTACCTCCTCTTTACCACAACCAATCATCTTCTCCCGGCCCAGTGGGCCACCACATCATAGATGAAAACAATCCGTCAGGGGTTACCATCAGTCATCACCAAATGCACCCACATTATCCAACCCAAGATCCACCGGCCCTTCAACGCATGCCAAAGAGAACAACCATAACAGCGACGGGGCAGCCGAAGCCCAAAGGCACACCTGGCCGCAAAAGAAAAGTTCCTGACCACGAGGTAATCATCTCCACCTGATTAAAGTTTATATAATCTCACTGAGATGGAAACAACCCATTGCTTAGTGGCGAGGAAATACCACCAGCCTAAAAACCGAAGTTCTAACAACTCTGTATTTTTGTTACAGCTTTCCCCAGCCGAGGCTACGAAGCGTCATATCCGCCGAGAGAGGAATAAGGTGGCGGCGGCCAAGTGCCGCAACAGGAGGCGAGAGCTCACCGACCGCCTTCAAGGCGAGACCGACCAATTGGAAGAAAGCCAGAACATTTTGCACCAAGAGATAATGACCCTGCAGCAGGAGAAGGAACACCTCGAGTTTATCTTGGCCGCCCACTCGCCCAACTGCAAAGCGGGATTGGCAGGCAACCCCGAAAGCCTAATGCAACACGACGATCACGGTATTATGAGGGAGTCCTCGTCAGGAGCGGGGATGCCGGAATTGTCTCTTGTTCCGCCTCCAGAAGTTATGGAAGAAACGCCCCAACACCACAGTTCCTATTTCTCTGTGCACGACGCGCGCCAGCAGGAAGGGCGCCAGCAAGTTTCCGTAATCACCGCCGCACCCCCGAACACACGTCACAACGAGCCGTGCTATGACGTCAGCGCCGGGATCCAGGCGAGCGCAGGCAATCCAATAGCGACCGACCTTTCCCAGCACGGCCAGCAGGCGTATTCGGCATCGACGAGACGAAGTCAGTTCGCCAACATGACCTTGGACAGCTTGGAAAGTACCCTCAGCACCGAAGGATCGCTTAACACACCCGTGTGTACGTTGGCGACGCCGTCGGTTAGCACCGGAGTGTTTACTTTTCCAAGCACTCCTGGCATGACCTGCAGTACAGCCACAACCGACACGAACTTTCAGTTCAGCTCTTCGTCGCACGAGTATGCTCCACGGCTTCCAACCACACCCTCCTACTCCGGCAGCTTGGCGTTTTCAGCACTCCATGGACAGCCGTACAGTTGCGCAGCCGCTCACAGACGGAGCTCGTCGAGCGAAAGCCACCAGAGTCACGACTCGGTGCAGTCTCCTAAGCTGCTCGCACTGTAGGAAGCTTATAGGAAGCTTTCGAAACTTGAACATTTATTTCTTTACTGCGTGGAGGCCGTGAAATAGAGGAAGAGACAACAGAATACCGGCTTGACACGTTAGAACCTCTGTATCATCCAAGCGCTTGAAAAAGTTTATGTTAGCTTACTGACTCATCTATCGATGCTTCTATAGTTCTGTCCCGTTACTTGCTTCGTGTAAATTGTCTGCAACGTGCGATCTCTTGACTGTGCCCCCAACATCAGATTTAAGGTGTAAATTATTGAGTTTTTCAAGCTGTATGTGATGGTTCCTTTTCCATATCGCGAAAAGTGTAATATATTTATTTCGCGGGCTTCCGAAGTCACCGCAAAAAACTGCTTAAATGTTTTTGCTAAACTTTTGTCAAAATTAGTCTTGCCAGCTAACCGGTTACCAACTTTTCTGTACAATTTTTTATTTATTGCCGCTCAATTGCCGTAAAGATTCTCATTTTTTTAAAAAAACTTCGCTTTGTGACAATTGAAACATATTGGAGCCGCCTTTGCACGTTTTCTATCCTTTCTTTCCACATTCCTGTTTGGTCATCTGTTTTGTCTCGCCAACTAACAAAAGCGCCCGATTATTAAAGCACTCCGCAATTGAAAAGCCCGTTTGGAGCTATGGAGGTGATTGAATTGATTGGCAAACTGTTGTTGTCGCGAATGTCGTCTCACCGAGATGCGTTGAGTAAGGAGAAAAATCCAAGATACACAGAATGACTCTCTGCAAAATAAGTCTGTGGTAACAAACATAAAGCTAACAAAACACAACCACAGTACTCTTTTCCAAATTTTCCATTTTTCAAAACAACAATGCGTTTATTATATGTCACATTTGCCTGACACAGCCCGTGGAGTTATTGACAGTGTCAAGTATCCTGCATACGTCATCGCAACACGTGATGTCACGTGAGTGCCTTCAGTGTTGTGACGTTGCACACGTTGTGATTGAACCACCCCCCAAAAATAACCCTCCAACCTCCCAAAAACTTTCCTTTACATCCACGTCACGTGTTGATTTTGACCAAAACTGCCTTGGCTTTCCTTGTAAATTATAGTGTTTGTAAATAACGCATCCACGGTAACATATTTATTTTTCTTTTAATCAGACGCTCGCCGTAGGTGTTGTTGTTGTTGTTGTTGTTGTTCGTGTTTTGTGCTGTTATCGCCCCTTGAGACGCTTGGTTGTTTGTTTTGTTTTGTTTTTTTCCAAACCTATTTTTCTTCTTACAAATTGCGTGGAATAAAACGCTATTATTTATATAAGCCAACTTGTGTCAACTTTGCCGTGAAAAAGGTTCGGCACGGGTCAAAACAATTTGTGGTCTCAAGTAGGGCCTATCGCGTCAGACGGGGTCCCTGTTTACGCCAGGTTCCTATTTTTGCACCCTTGTTAGTCGGTTCCATTTACAATAAAAGACGGCTTTCAATTTGTGAATTTTAACATAAATATATTTAGCGCATCTGTTTAGTGTTATTTAGTTGACATGGGCGCCCGACATTCGCGTAGGGATCGTTTTAAACGCACGAGGTTTTGAATCCAATCGGTCCCTTTGTTTGCGACGAATTATAGAAGCGGTGACGGTAACGGGAGCCCCGTGTAAACAGCAGTAGTTAGGAGAAATAGTTCTTTCAGGGTGCGGCAAATACGATAACACTGAAAACAGCGCTGGTCCACATAAAGCAATCTGAACCTCAGCTGTTAAGGTGCCTACTTTTGGCCCATGTTAAAGGATTGTCAACAACACGTTTGTGGCGCACTCAGTACTTTCCATGTTGGTTTGAAAGTGACAAAAGATCTAAACCCAGTCGTGGTTATTCGACCGTGTCGACAAGATGACGTTTTGAGTGCACGTAGTGGTTTAAATTGGACATAGCAATCCGACTCCTGCCGGAAAGGGAGTTTCGTGATTCTGGAGCGCTCCGTCGGTCATTGGCCGATGAGACAACTGAAATACCTCGCGTAAGTTTAGGGCAATGACGGCGGTCGTAAGTGGTGAGTGTTAGCATTCGTTTGTGAGCTGTAGGCTATAAAAGTTCACGACTAATTTAAATCACTTCCAGGTCGGTTCAATATGAACATGAAAAACGCGCTAAAACCGAGTCAGCCAACGGCCAAAAAACTCCAAAGCAGTGTTTCTAGTAAGACTTAATTTGTTTATGTAAAGTCAAAGCACAGTTTATAGGTAAAAACTTATACCACGATATAATTTACAATCTTGTACAATTTTATGGTGTCCTTTTCCTATGCGAAAAATACGGAGCGACATCGCGTTATGTCCTGACCACACACGAGACGGTTCTGCGAAGAATCGAAGCCACTTTAACAGCTGATAACTCTGCTTTTCCTAGTAAACGACGAAGTGTGACGTTTGTTTAATGAGAAAGACGTCAAACCTCGCACAACTCAGTGCCCATATCCACGGGTACCTATAGAAACATCCACAGGGGGCATTTTATACGAAATGGAATCTCGAATGTTACGTGGGCGACAGTAAAATCCTGGCCCGAGGCAATGATTCGAGAGTTTACGGGAAAATATCGTATACGTATTCGTTGTTTTTGTCTTCGTGCCAAGGTACAGCCGCGCCACATCTTGACAAAAATAGAGTTTTGGGTATCGTAAGAGAGTAAAAATATCGTTTGTAGTTCTGCGAAATATGGAAAAATATTTTTCTGCGGTGTTCGCGACTAAAACGCGACAAGATTCGCGGCTTTCATTATCGTATATCGTTTTTACAAACTGTAAAAATAAAACATTAGTTAAATAAGGTATATACAAAATGGGTAATGCCACTATCAAACACGTGGCGAGTATTAGGCGAGAATCACTTTTTAATAGGTGATATTGTGGAGATTTTTCCTTGGTTTTGAGCCTATAGCTGTCGTCAACCCAAACAACTTCATGCGTGATGATGTACCATGCTGAAAAATGTTCGAACTTTCCATGAGCGGTTTCGATAACGCTCAGCTGATGTTGCTGAGATACCCCGCAGCGTATTCTGCTTACTGTTAAGCGCACCCGATGGCGCAAGTTTTACTTCAAGTTTTCTTGTTTTGAGTTGTTTTTTTCCAGTGCAGTTACCGGGGCCAAGACGTTTTGAAAAAAAAGAGCTGATTTAAACACAAGCAAAGTAGATTATATTTTACATTGATCGTTAAACTATTGAAAATACATGTGTAATAAGTCCAGTTTTAATAAAACTGAATACTCTTTATTGTGTATGAAACATGGTTGCTTGGATTTTGTTAGTCTAGTTCGAAAAAAGTTTCATAAACACTAAAAGCGTTGTTGTATAGTTCTCATAAACAGCAAAAGCATCGTTGAGTGTAAATTTGCATACGAGGAGTGCAAACAGGTTTCAGCAAGATATACAACAACGCTTGGAGCAAGAGAACAGTTTCGTTTACTCGAGACCGATGAAGAAATGTTCGCGGAATGTTAGCTGTCTTACCGCCCGAGTGGTGGCACGGGAACGCTTCCTCTTTGCGATATTTGCATGGCTGATCGTATTTGAACTGAGTTGACAGGAAAGATTAGACTAAAACGAAAGCGATACGATACGACGCCACTTTTTGGTTTCGTTGATAAGGTACAAATGGCAACGACGAACGTTTGTGCCAACGACTGTATGGATATAAGTTGTGAGCAATCGCGTCTAATTTGAGATGTGGGAAAAATTGTCTTGTACCCCGTTATGATTAGGTCAAAAATTACCTAATATACTCAAATAAAAGCAGTCGATCTCCATATTCAAACAGATTATTTTGCTGAAACTCGTACCCATGTTGGCGTGTACCTCCACGCTGACACTATCTCTGAGCTGAACATGGAACTCCGCATAGATTTGAATACAAGTACACACATTTTTATTACAACTAATTTCTTGGTGTTTGTGGCAGGTTCTGGTTCTACATTTAAAATTACGCAATGTTGTTGTCGAGACACTTGCAACTCGACGGCGCAATATTCCAATACAAACAAACAACTTCAATGAACATGTGTTCCAGAAAAAAGCTGTGACGTCATATTGAACAAGCGCGAGCATTGATTGTTACGCAATACCGTCGGCAAATATTGACTCGAGACACACAAGGGTCTGATGCGACGAAAAATGTCAACGTCAGCGTTTACAAAGGCATTAGATTTAGCGTAAACCGACTGTAAAACCTGTTTTCGTGTCCTTCCGGGTCATTTCTTCCCAACCCCACAAGGTCAACCGAAGAAAAAAGCCGACTTTGCCAAAACAACGAACGGTATTGCGCCACGGTCGGGCGGGGTCGGAAACATGTTTTGCGGGGGTTTGACGAATGAGGAACGCAAACAATGATTTCCGGGCCAACTGGTATGCGAACCTCGCCAAGTGAAATAAAGTGTCAATGATTTATGAAATAATAAATTCAACGCCATTTGTTTTTGAAGAGAAAAGATATTCGGAGACCTTGCACCTACTTGGGGATATCGAAAAAATGTTTTCAAACAAACATGAACCCTATGCGATATAGTTGAGCGAAACCTGCACAATGCAACGATCAGTATAATCTATTAGAAATCGGTTAATCCAGATTCGATTTGTCTGGATTTGGCGAAATTCCGGTTTGTCCGAAAACATTTGTTTCTTGTAAACAGTGATTACTAGGACTGGTCTAAATTAATGCATTATCATCCAAGATACTAGTTTACAGAATATATATGTTTTGCCAAAATGGCATCACCAGTATTCTAAAAACAACAAACATAAATAAAACAAGAGCAAACAGGATTGGAACCAAACGCACACATCCAGACCTACATATACTTTACATTTTTTGTGAAGGTTTTTGTAACTTGAAGACGCAATATTCACTGTAACACGTGCTTCTGGGCAATTATTGCCCACAAAGTATTGGGCGACTGTTACGTCATGCGCGTAACCATGCAGGCGATTAGACAGTCAATATGTGACGATTGTAGATAGCAATGTAGTCAAGCAATGATCCAACTATTAGTATTTGTCATGAATCAAAATGTAACTTAATTGTGGTTTAGTGTACGAATGCAAAGCTGCAGCAGGAAAATCCCCTCTCCGCAAATTTTGAGATGTAAAAATTTCGAATCATTTGTAACCCTAACTTGGTACGAATTAGACTAATTTCCGGACAAACCGAATTCTACTTTACTTGCGACATCAATTTACTTGCACAGTTATAGTTGTAAGCTGAGAAGGCCTTCCACTGCATTGACTCCACACCATTCAAAACAGTGTCAGCAAATTAACGTCGCGCCCTGAGCTAGAAAGATTTCGCGAAAACACGAAAAAAACAACTTTCAATTTTTCACTTGAACAGAGCAGACTGCCGACAAATCACTAACAACCAAACAAACTTCAATCAGACTTGATTGGTCGTGCTCGTTAGTCACCATTTCTCGGCGATTATTCAGCAATCTACCCACACGACGCCTACACATACCAAATTCTACGAGGACTTTTGTCGCGGTGACTCAGGACTTTTCAATATCTCGGGGATTCCCCTTAGACCACGGGAATCCAGTTTACGTTTGATAGCTCTATGCTTCACTGATATTTTATCGCGGTTCGTTTCGCAGCAAATAAACAAAAATGTTTTGTACGTTTACAGACCGTGCTGCTACGAAAATGATTTTATTTTAGTCTTTTTTGTAGCCAATATACACGTTAAGGCTATAGGTCGAAATTCTTCGAATTTGGCCAAAAAAAGGCCAAATACCCACAGTACGCAAAACTAGGCTGCCTTGACCAATTGTACTACTGTTTGCATTTGAGCATTGATATACCCTGCTGATTGTATTGATATTCTTCTCTGCGGCAGTTGACTGTAAAAGATGTGTTGCCCAATTAAATAGCAGGTGTCTGTGTATTCCCAGTTACGTTTTCTTTTCCATGAGTACCCATAATCCGCGAAACAGACAAGATCATCTCTTCTGCTTACACAAGATAATCCCAGTTTAGAGAACTCCCACAATCGTTCCGCGAAACACTGGAGGGGAAAATCACTATATGTATGCTCACTTGTTGAATCTGCATACAAGTGCGGCGAGCATCATTAGTAAATTTCATCAGCAACCAAACGAGGTGTCCTTTGTATTAGCTCAGTTCATAACAGTTTACTGAAGCATTGAAGAAATGCGATAACGTGTGTGTAATAACGTCCTTTGAATACACGTTATGGGTTGAAATTAATACATGTTTTGTTGTAGGTAGCCTATGATTTGACAAATGAAGGGAAAAAAAATTTCGTGTGTTATTTCGCCGGAAGAAAGAGGAAAAGATAAATAAAAATTTCTATGCATTTGCAGCGAAACAAAAGTGTGGATTTCGTATTTGTCTCTTCAGCTGTTTTTGCGCAGAAATCGTTCTTCTCCCTTTGTATTATTCCGTTGCGAAATTGCAGATGCAGTAAAATTAAAATAGGCTCCCGGCAGGTTGCAAACAACTTCGCGGACGCTCACCTCCAAGTCAAACGACCTATGTTTCTCCCTCGGGAGAAGTACAAAAGCTCACAAAAACCAGAGCTCGTTCAGCCTGGTTGGAATGACGTAGGTAGCGCAGCGAACTCGAAACCTCCAGTTTGAACAAAAGCCGCTTACGCGCGCAAGTTGTTTGCTCAACTCTTGGCTCCGCATTCTCTTCCATTGCGTCGTTTCGCCTATTCGGGTTTGCGTGCGCCAAACAAAGCCGTTTTCCACAAATAGCTCTGGAGCACACGCGCACTTCGTGGTGAGTATAACGCCTAACTTTGTGCACCCCGTTCTGAGGCCCGTGTGCAGCGCCGCGGAGAAATGGGCCTTGGGGGGTTATGTTTTCCAATCTTTGTTTTTTTCTCATCACACTCAAATTTCCGGGAATTTGCCCATGCAACAAACAACTTACAAAATAAGTCTGGGATTTACCCATCGTCTTAGGGGTTACTTTGGTAAACAATATTGCAAATCGTGCATTGGATGAGGTCTTGGATTTTACTTGTCGCTAAAAGATTTGTTTAGTTTGGGAGACATTTTTGCAGCTTCTTATTTTTATAACATTGTAATACTTCCGATTTTCATTAATATTGTAATGCACCGTTAAGCATGACACTCCTTAAATCCTGTTCAATTTAATTTGTTTGAAATGTGTAAAGACGAAAAGATTTTTAATGACGTAAAGGTAAGTTTGTTTGAATGCCAATTCGGCCTACAAGTGACGTGCAAAAGCTAGAGCTCATAACGTGTTGGCAAGCCAAACAAGGCGACGCGCAACAATAATACAAAGAGAGCAACCAGCATTTATATACTTGTTGTGCATTAGCGCCATCGGGCGAACGAAAATAACGTGGATAATTTTTTTTGTTTTAGAATGGCTTTGTTCCCACTTCAGCAACATGTTAATAGCATAAATATCAAAAATTGAAATTCAGTGAAAAATTGTACTTTAAATAAGAAAAAAAACACCAGAAACATCAAAACAATATCTCACATGCATTTTGGCGAGTGGTTACAAACGTTTTTGAAGAGCAGCACATATATTTTTTAAATAATGGCTTGTGGCACTCCACCATGGCTGGTCGCGCTGAAGACCTTTCTTCGATTGTAGTTAACTGCAGGGCTTCTGAATCGAATTGTAAATTTTCCCACCAGTATCTTTGGTTACTGCGGATACAAAGTCCTTAGATGTGTGCAGTGACATTTGCAGCTTCTGTCGAGTCACAGTTGTGAATAAATCCCAACAAGTTACACACTATTTGGGACCAGAAAACTATGTACAGAAATACATGCAGAGCAAAACACCAATGCGCCACTTGCTTAAATAGTATTTTAACCTGCCTCGTTTCACTGGCTAGTCGAGGTTTTTGAAAACAAACAAAAGTTCTGACAAGTATTTTTGGACGCAATAGAAACTGCATGAACAAGTGCGACACATGTGTTAAAAGCAAGCATTCGTATGCCGTGTTGCATCTTCGTATGGAACTTTCAACTGTTTTAGTCCAGACGACATGTCGAAAACAACCCCTTTGGATGAAAAAGATAGCCGACATTGAGACCATTGAAGAGATGAGTAGAGCAAAAATTGTGTGGAACAGCGACGATGCTTTTACAAACCTCCGAGACTTCACCAAGCACTTGATAGATTGAAATCCTTCGGAATTCATATGCATCGTGAACACAGACAACCTTTTCCACTGCAAAAATCGTTTTGATTTCGGCAGAATCAAAAAAAGAAACTGTGACGTAACATTGCGCAATTGTGGCTGCTACGAGACTAAATAATTCAGTTCAAGTCACGTGACGAAGAGGATTTCCATGCCTGGGAAAATAATTCGAAAAGTTGTGTTATTTCGGAAATGGGGAAGTAGGTGAAGAAGAAAAAGTGTGTAGCTGTTTTCTCATTCATACGACTTAGTCTCTTGGAGTTATTTGAAGTTGACTTTGCTTTTTAAAGTCTTTTGTTCGAAGTTACTCCCGCGACGAAAAGATGTCTGCCATACACTACAAATTCTCCAGCAGTAATGAATACAAAAACATTACTTTCGATGGCATGAGCATTTCGCTTCTTGATTTGAAACGTGCCATCATGGAGAAGCAAAAATTAAAAAGCACTGAATTGGATCTTCACATTACAAACGCACAAACATTAAATGGTAAGTAATGCAAAATTGCTCTTGAATGATTTAGGTTTTGTTTCTTATTGTTTGGGTGTTAACATTTGTGATAATTTACAGTATACAAAGATGAATCCACGTTGATTCCTAAAAACACAGCTGTGCTGGTTAGAAGGATTCCTCTTGGTCCTGTGCGGGACTCAAAAGTCTACATTGTGTAAGTAGTTTATTGTGTAAACTCTAAAATACATGATGCTGTAATTCATTTCTTATGATAGGAAAAGAAATGAAAGCAGTTTGTCTTCAACTTCTTCAACTACAAAGGTTGTTCAAGTATGTACAAACCCTTTATACATATTTTGTGAATTAATGCATTGTTTTTAAGCGACATATCCAACACATTGCAGAGTTTTGTTTTATAAGTGTACTGTGTATGAATGTTCAAAAATCAATTGCAGTTAGCAATTTTCGAAAGTAATGTAAAGCATGTTTTAATGCAATCTATCCTCTTGTTAACTCTTCTATTTCTGTGAACAGTTATTTTTTGTTGGTGTTTGAAAATGCACGCATACCACTAAGGTATTGCTATACTACAAGCTCTGTGTTTTATAGAAAATGTTCTAAATCTGTGTCAATGTTTTTCTTGTTTTGTGGTTGGTGTATACTTTGTACAAGCGATGTTGCGGTGATATATGTATATATAAACACCACTATTTCTACATGGAAAGCAGTAATCTCCCATACTGTGTGTGGGTGAGGAATCTGAATGATCCAATATTCGGGACTTGATTCCTTACTGGAATGCTCAAATGACATTGTGATATTTTGTGCCATATTCAGGGCGGTGGCACACGGTTAATATTGCGGGTGCGGCGATAAGTGTTAAAAATGATATTTTGTTTTACTTGTGCTACTTATTTTATGCATCGTAGTTGATTTTTTCAAAAGACTGATGAATGGAATAAACTATTGTTGGGCAAAAAAGTGTGCATTACTAAATGCCCAGACTACTACACTTAACACATAAAATTGTTTTTGGATGTAATTTAAAAATTTTTTAATGGGTTGGTTGTAAACCTGCTTTGGGGCTGATTATTTTATGCCAGTGTTATAATTTAATGGAACCCTTAACCTAGTTCGGAAAGGTCAATGAATGTCTATAAAGATATGTGATTACAATACTAAGAGTATACATTGTTATGTAACTTGCGATACAAAATTTGGCCAGTCTTTATCCGAAATGTAGCTAGGAAGTGATATAATATTGGCTTAACCATATAGATTCATTCTGGTCTGTATGTCTAATGCCATTAACCCATAATCCCAGTTAAAGAATAAGTATTCTTTCATGTCCTATTTATAATTAAAAATATTCACCCAATAGGCTCAGCTTGGTATTCTCTTGAGATATACAGTCCCTTGATGTTAACTTTTTGTTCAACATATCAGTTCCGGTGGTTACATGGCACAATCGGAGTATTCTCAACCCCTACTTAAAGAATGTCTCCAAAGCTTTTAAAATCGATCATGGTCATTTTTATAAAATGCTGCAGCAAAGTTTACGGGCAAATGCTAAAAAGTGATTGTATGATTTAAACATATTTGTAACAAAGCCTCCCAAACATCAATAGTTGTCTTTTTAGGTTTGGGGTTTCTGTAAAAGTTTTACATACAAAAATCTTATGTAAGAAACAAACACACATGTTCTTATTAGCAATGTTAACATGCTGATGTCTAAGTTCAGTTAAGGGAGTATGATACAGTTTTTAATGGTAAAATAATTGTTATGCTGTCAAGTTGAAGAAGATGACTTGTACCCTCACCAAGAAGTTTAACTTGATTTGTACCTTGAGCAAGATGTGTTATGCTATTGTATTGCTGCTTTTTATTGTGAATGTGCTGTTACTTGTATTTTTGCATTCTACAACACTAGTCTTCTTTTAAATTAAGGAACCTGATCCTCAACCAAAACTGACTTTTGATGAACTTACCAAGGTAAATATACATGATTGCAATATTAGCTATTTCCATTATGATTTTTTGTGATTGTTTTAAAAGGTATGTGAGTCGGTATGTCCAAAGAGTTTCAATATTGCCCCAACTTGATCAGTAATTGTTTGAAAAAAGTATGATCAAAGATTATTACCATCATAAGTGTTAATAGTTTTTGATTGGTTGGGTAAATTAGCAAGCAAATCTTGGCAGAGCAAAACACCAACTTAAGGCTTCCAGTAAGGTTTTAACCCATAACCCTGACATTCTGGTCCTGAGAATAAGCAACAGTTTTTTCACGGTGTTTAGTTGTGTTGTTATAAGAGAGATGTTGGTTACATGCAGGCAAGCAACCTGGCAGAAGCGAATGCCTCTGAAGATGACAAAATCAAGGCTGCAATACTTCAATCAACCAATGAATATGACCCTTCCAAGTATGACAAATATTATATTACCTTAGCCAATATTGTTTCGAATTTAACTGGAGTGATGCTGCCAAAAAGGCCCACATTATGTTGGTTATTTAGTTAGTTAGTTATGAATAAAAAAGTGACTGAAATATGATGAATACAAGGATGAAACAGGAAAATCCTAATTAATTATTTCAGATTTTCAGCAACTTTTCGTTGGGAAAGAAATTACTTTTGTATCATTTGTACCTTAAACTAAATATGAATTAGGTGAATTTCAGGATAAGCCGAGTTCTACTGTATTTACAACTTTTAGACAATTGCTATCTTTTGCTAAGACAAATCATAAATAGTGAAAACCATGTCTATCAATTGCAAAAATTGATGCATTTTCTTAATTGGCCTTTTTTCACAGCTTTTACCGCCCACCAAAGTATGGTACATATAAATACAATGCATCAACACCTTCAACCACTGCCACACCTAGCTATGTCCGTTGCTACCGCTGTAATCAACATGGCCATTACTCGATGCATTGCCCTCTTCCAAAGGTAAAAATTATAGCTGTGATGTTCATAGCTTTGCTTCATAGTAATGCAAATTAGCCTGTTTAAATTTCCCCTTTAGCTAATGTAATTTAAAAATATGTTTTTAAAGGGAGAGATGGATAAAATAAAAACAGTTAGACTGGCTACAGGCATACCACGCAGTCACATGGTTGAAGTTAGTAAGGAAGCAAAAGGTGCCATGCTTACATCTGATGGCCGTTATGTCGTGCCTGTCATGGACAAGTAAGCAATAAACAAGATTTTTGACAGTAGCTGTAATGGTTTGATGTTGTTTTGAAATATAATACTGTTATACATGTTTTTGAAGAAACGTTCAGTCCCTATGTTTGAAGTAACGTTCAGTCCATAAAAAAACTTCAAATTGGAAAAAATAAACAATGCCCAAATGACAAAATATATATTCCTGAATTTACTGACAGATCCTGTTTTCAATAATTGCTTCTTGTGTGCATTATTATTACTGAAGGGGCAGCAATTGTCTGGTTATAATTTCCAGTTGTAGTTTACATCCACATGCTTAATACTAGGAGTCAAAGTTAAATTTTTGAATTGATATTTTCACAACAGAAAAGGATATGACATTGGGAAAAAAGAGCGTCCTCCATTTGTTCCTGAAATAAGCAAACCAGTGGAAGAGGAGGAGGAAGATGAACCAATTCCTGATGAGCTTATCTGTCTTCTGTGCAAAGACCTTCTTGTTGATGCTGTTGTGATACCATGTTGTGGAAATAGCTACTGTGATGACTGTAAGTGTAATATCATCATATTTTTCCACCAGTTTTACCCGATATTAATTAAATTGTCTTGTGATGTTTCAGGCATTAGAAATGCACTGCTTGATTCTGAAACCCATCAGTGTCCAACTTGCCACAAGGAAAATATTTCTCCTGACTCCCTAATTGCCAATAAATTTCTTCGCCAGGTTTGTATAGATTAAGGGAAAAAATTCACATTAAAGTAATGCTGATGTATTCTGGGCACTGCAGCGCAGGCATTTTGTGTTCATCACTAACAGTAAATATTTTGCTTCAGGCGGTCAACAAGTTCAAGAATGACACTGGCATAGCAAAGAAAAAGTCAAATGCTCCGGTTTGGCCCCGACCGGCACCATCTGACATGCCTAAAGCAAAACCAGTTGCCGCTCCACCAACCAAGGTGTCATATGGCCCACCACAATCTCGTGCAGATAACCGCTTGCCCAGTCACTTAGGAGCATATGTTGTCAAAGCAAAGTCAGAACAAATTGTCAGCAGACCCTATACCGTTGCCAAGCAACAGATTGGTGGAGGCTCCTCACCCCATGATCCAAATCAGCCCATTCGGATCAAATTTGCGCCGAGCGAAACCTCAAATGACAACAGTGTAGACAAAGTGGAAACAACGCCCCAAATGCCAGAGCCCAAGGACCAATCAACACCGGTAGATGCACAATCCTTGCCAAGCCAGACACCGCGGAGTGACAGCTATACATTCAACTCAACTCCTGATACTGGAGAAGAAAAGTAAGCCTTTCACAATGAACTGTAATTGCTTATTAATTGCTAACAAGTGGTTTAATGACACAGTAATGTGATGGTTAATTGATTGTTTCAGACCAAAAGTTTTACCGATTGAACCACTTCCACCCGGAATTTCACCACCCACCGCTAAAGTTGTTCGACCCTTAATCGAAAACACGATGTGAGTTACTTTTAACACTAATACATTAATTATTAAATTTTGTACTTCTATCAATAGTTTAATTCATGACAGACAGCTCTGTAGTCGTAATAGTTTTTTTTGCTGTTGATAGGAATACTGTAAAGTATGAGATACGGTGCACGATCGACAGCTTGTCGAAAAACTTTGTTTAATTTAATCCAGATTTTCTTTGTATCACACTTATTAGACACAGTATCATTTCTATGTGATAATCATTGTCCCATTAATGCACTATACAAATGAAATATAGACCAAATAAATGCCTTTTTATTACAGGAAAGCTGAAGTACCATCATCTGGACAGTCAGCACTCACAGGCATTCACCCTCTTAACCAGTCCCACCCTGCAAAGTCAGCTAGCCCAGCACCTGTCTTGCTAGAAGAACCATCAGTTTCAGACGAGCCTTCCTCCACAAATGCAACACAGATTGAAAACCAGCAACCTCCAGCATCTACTTTCGAAGTCACAACTACCTTGACCCAATCAAAGCCGATGGATCAAGCCTCAATACCACATGATAAAGGTCTCGCTGAGCCATCCACGGTGAAAGCAGTTGTGTCGCTTGCAAATATTGATGCTCCAGTGCAAGTTAATCCTCCAAATTCTGAGGGATTGGGGTTGCTGGGCACAGCTCCTTCTGTCTTATCAACGTTAGTGGTGACAGACAGCAAGCGGCAATCAGCAAATGTTTCACCAGCATTACAACCCCCAATCAATGTTCCACCTCCGCGCTTGGTAAAGCCCCGAACCGTCAATATTGCTGTTCCTCCCCCTCCACTTATTCCACCTGTTCTTCCTCCTGGGTTGTCCGGTATTCCTCCACCTAATGTGAGTTTTGGAGCTGATTGATATTTTCTATTTTTTACTCTTATTTACGTGGGAAAACTTGATGCAGTAAAACCATCGCACCGTTTAAGAAGAAAATTTTGTGGTGGTAAATACGGGCAACTGGATTGGAACTGATTGAATGTCAGTGTAGATTTAAATGTTAACAAAATGTTGTTTTACACCTAAGTGCTGTAAATTTCCTATTTCAAAAAATAACTGCAATTATTTCTTAATAGATCCCAACATCTGGTGTGAACATCTTTCAACATCCACCACCACCGTTTCCATTCAACCTCCTTATTCCACCACCAACATCCCAACCTCCTCCAGGCTTTCCTCCACCTCCTGGATTCTCTATTCCACCTATCACCTCAGTACCACCACCAAGTGAGTACATTTAAATAGGACAGAGGTTTCCAAACTGTGTATCATGATGTCCCAGTTCAAGTGCGTTGCATAAAAATTTAAACAAAAATTACATGTTTTGAAAAAATAAAGGCAAAGACCAAGTTATTCAGCCTTGAATTATTGTTGATTCTGTTTAAGCAATGATTTTGTATTTAGAAGTTATAATCAAAAGCAATTCTTGACGATTGTGTTGTGTTTAGAACTTTATGTTGGTTTGAGATGTTTTTCACTAATAGCAGCACAACAAACATTTGCTCAATGCCAAAATCTGGCTTTTACAATTCCAAACATATCATATCAAAAACCTTTCGACACACATCATATTATAAATATTGTGTAGTTTGAAAACTTTAGTGAGAAAATGTGTCAATTTTTAGGTTTGCCTTTGCCACCTGGAACTGAAAACAAAATTGGGAGTATTTCTTCACACAGGTTGGTTTAATGGCGGTTTTCTGTTTTAATTGTCTTTATCCCACATTAAAAGTTTGTTAAGATGCATATACCATTAAAAAAAGTCTTACCTTAGCGTAAATAAAACAACAATGTTTTTTTGCAAAACTTCTTAAAAAAATACAACTTTTAATGTGTGCACAATTCGCTAACGCCCGCTTGTTCGACTATTTCAAATATGACGTCAGAAGTCTTACAAATTGGGTTGAGATGAGTCGCCGAATTTTTAAAGTTTCTCAGAGAAAGTTGCGGATCAACCCAATAAAGTACATTACGAAAGTTAATATTTTCGGTGTAAATATGCGTCAAATTTGATTAGCGCTGCCACTTCACGAGTTTTGCCTCCCAGACGGCCGCGCAGCCCAGGGAGAAGACGATCGCTCTCACGATCTCCACGAAGAAGGCAAGAACGCGGATCACGCAAGTCGAAGCTTGACATAATGTCCGATGAATTCGCCGAGAAGATGTCGAAGAAGAGATCCACGGACAAAAGGCGAAACAGGCGCAGGTAATTGGTCGGAAAATACATTTCTGTCTGTATCTCGTTTATTCCCGACTTAAACTCAATACGTGTAGTTTAAGTTTGGCCGAATGTGTAATTTGATTTCAAACTATAGATCCCGCTCTCGGTCAGCAAGTTACTCATCCACTTCTTCCTACTCTTCATCAAGTTACTTGTCAACTTCAACCTCCTATTCTTCCTACACTGGATCATCTTGGTATAATGCGTGATTGTGTGATCAGTTGCATTCAGTGTATAGCTGTAATACTGGTCCGCTAAAAGTGCTCTAAAAAAACATATTTATACCTTGTTTTTTGTTGGTTTCGTATTTTTAATAACTTACTTTTCTTTCCAGTAGATACACGAAAAGGGTTGAAAATAAAACAAATAAAAACAAAAATCACCCAAGTGAAATCGTGATAAAAGTCTGCATGTGCTGCTCGCCCTTTCGAACCATTATTTTTCATACTTAAGCTATATTACCTCACACACACTATTCCCTCGCCCCAGGTCGAGCAGCTCCTACACGGACAGTTTATCGCGGTCTCCATCGCCACGAAGACGCCGAAAGGCGAAGTCCAAAAAGGGAAGAGGAAGACGCAGGTCCAGGTCGTGGTCGTCGCCAGCCAAGAGCAAATCGAAATCACGGAAACGAAGGAGCGTCACACCGAAACGTTATGACTCGCGTCATCGCAGACGATCAACGTCCAAGGACAAGTGAGATGTTTATTTGTATTTATTAGTTTTTTGCAACACGTCTGCTGAGGAACGTGGCTGCATTGGTACCCCGAATATAATTGGCTGAAGTTATTGTGTGAATTGGTTGAGCGCTGTGTAAGCGTTGGTTACAAAAATCTCGTATGATCGAACAAGCGAAATAATTTCAGTAGTGAGTAGCAGTTAAGGCCACTGTTTCGACATAATAGGTCTCATCAATGAAGCTATCGTGTAACTTTCAACGATCTTCCCAGCTAAACAGCCGGAAAACGGACCTATTATGTCGAAACAGTTGCCTTGTCTGTAGCTCATTATAGAAACATTATTGGCTCTATTGCTTATGCATAGTTTCAGCACTTTGTGAGATAAAGACCGGTCTGTAGCAAAAACACTCGCGAATATTATCAAAAAAGCCTGACAGGATATAAAAATTCCTGAAACTTGTTTTTTAAACTAGAAAAAAAAAAAATTTAAGGAAGACTATTACCGAATTTACTCATAATTTTAAGAATAAAGAGACTTATTGTTGAATACATTGTCATGTTTTGTATGTTTAAAATGTTTCGGCAAGAAATTCATTTTCAAGTGGTGGTGGCATAAGTTATTGCCGAAACGTTTTAAATAAATAAAACATGTCAATGTTTTCAACAGTTTGGGCCAGTCTCTCTGTTCTCAAAATAATATTTGATTTCTAATAAAAGTTTTCCTTTCCTTAGAAGACGAAATCGCGGCAGCTTCACGCCCACGCCGAGAGACAGACGCGATCGACGCCACTCACCGCGGCGCGGCGCCAGAGAGCGATCTCGAACTCCTCCAGGCGTCAGATCGAGTCGTCGTGACCTTGGAAGTCAACCTCATCCCGCAATACCGGTGATCAACTCCAGTCAAAGTCCAGCGATCCCTGGATTGCCGACCAAAGAGCAAGCTGACTTCGAACGGGACCAAGCGTTGTTTGCGCACTACAGACTGACTTATGAACGAGACTGGTACGAGCGTGGTATCATGCCGCCTCCTCCGTACGACCGCTTCATTCAACCTCGTTTCTCACGGTCCCCGTCTCCGCCAGGCACCGGAACTCGAATCCTTCCACCTCCTGGAAGTGAGGCGTCGGTGCGTGAACAGTGGGGAGGGCAAAATCAACTCATCACTCCAAGTGGTTTAAACGCAAACGAACTTTACGAGCTGCAGACGAACATCCTCCGCGAGGAGCAGTACTATGACGGGGTGCAAGCACGGTTGCGAGCAATGGCGGATGCGTCCTCTGAAGGTCAGGTACCCGAGGAGAAGCGCAGGCGTTCACCAAAGCGGAGATACGACGACAGTCGCAGTGGAAGAAGGGAAAGAGATGGAGGAAAAGGCAGCCGGGATCGATATTCCGGAGGCAAACACACTGATGAACGAAGAAGACGTGAACGTGATGGTGGATATCGGGATGATTCCAGGAGCAGGAAAGAGAATGAGGGATCCTCGTTGATCGAAGGTGATGCTACTCCTGTGCGTGATGAAAGGCCATCTCCATCAGTGGAGGAGGTGATGAGGAAGAAGACTGACGAGAAGGCCGCTCCACGACGAGCAGGAGATAATGTGAAGATGGGCAAGATGTCAACATCACGGCGCAATCGCTCTGAAAAGCATTTGGGACGAACTGATGGCCACAACAATCGTTCCGATAGCAAAGGGCGGGCTCACAAAGAGTCTGATACAAAATCCAAAGATGCAAAATTCGAAGACGGCTCGAGGAGGTCAAAGCCGGAGCCTAAAAAGGATGAAAGGAGATCTGACACCAAAAGGTCGGATCGGTACAGAGAGGATGGGAAGTCGGAGAAATCGACGAGTGAAAAACGACAACATAAGAAATCTCATTCCTCCAGCAAACTCGAATCCCAAAGCAGGAAAGAAGGCCGTAAGGTCGAAATCAAGGTAAAAGATCGTAGAGATGCCAAGGAAAAATCTATACTATCAAAAACAATTGATCGAAAAGAGATCGTTCCATCACCAAGAAACGAACCTGTATTGCAAATGGAACCAAAGGAGCAGTCGGAAATTAGGCGAAATAATGAGGACAAAAGCCCTTTGCCCGAAAACACAGTGGCTGCAAACGTAAAAGATACGAAAAAAGAAGTTAGAAAGGAGTCTGAGCCGCCAACCACGACATCGGAGGAATTGCAATCGATCAACACGAACACAGAAACTAGACAAGAAAATGCAGTGGACTTGGAACCTAAACCGATGGATAAAACAATGTGGAGACCGCTCGATGACGTACCTGTTGGTGTGATGTCTCCCGAGGCGAGGGAAAGTATGGCAAAGGTCACCGACGAACAAACGGTGACCGCAACACCTCCCTCAGTTCCCGACGTCGTACCTGAAAGTGGGGAAGCGAGCGATATTGAAAGACCTTCAACTGGCGACAAAAGCGTTGACAAAAACGCCACCGACAAAACGGAGTCTATCGTTCAAAGCAAACGGGAAAAATCGTCCAAGCGCAAAGGCGAGAAACGGCATAAGACGTCCGAATCGTCGAAACGGAGAAAACGTGCTGAGCGCGCTAATGATAAGAAGGAGGAGGGCGGTAAAAAGACGGTGGTGGATCGCAAGAAACCAGTGATCGAATATGACGGCTCTGCACCACCACCTACTGGCGACGAGCTCATTAAAATCACGATTCCGAAATCAAGGTAGGTTAGATTTGTGTTGTGGACTATGGACCTTTAAAACAGTGGTTCTTTATTATGTTCCTCATTACTCACTTTCAGTTTAAACGGAATCCTTATTCCCCACTAGTATGTAAATTTTTTAACTAGGAATTTCGCGATTGCATTTGCGCTATGTTTGGTATACTTTTTTCAACTTTTTCGACCGCATGGCATGACCAATTGCCAATAACTTTACGACACACAGTGAATACAGAAAGTCATATATATTCCTTTTCCAACGACTTTTGTGTATTTCGGTGCCGATTAATTACCCACCTTCAACCCTATCATTTCCCACCGGTTAAGAACCACTTTGAAACAACCCGCAAAGGTTGCTTTGGTTAAAGAATTTACACCACAGTTATTAATTTTAGGTGAATTCGTCAGATTCGTTCAACCGTTTGATTTTTTGTCTGTTAAATGTTAAATTGTTTTCACGTGACGGTTTGTTCGGTGACACAAAAATTACCACCCGCGTTATTAGATTTAACAGTCGCCCTAATCCCAATTAACGCTTTAACGATATTTGTGCATTTTATTGCGTATATCTTGTGCGTAATTGGAGGCGAACACCGCGTAGGCAACCCCAAATTCGCACCAGATTGCATAACGAAATTTGCCGCTTGCACAACAAAATTTATCACCGCCTTACGAAAAAGAGGCGCAAGTTCAGCCGTTTCCCTGGGCAACGAGATCACCGATTCAAACGACGTAAATGTTACCGCAATTAAAGATCAATAGGTGTCGAGGGAATACTTACCCGAACGACCATTGGCCCATAGAAAAAAATACATTATCTCGCATTCGCCTATGCAGGAGGTTGTGGCCAATCTGCTTTAGTTTGTTGTAATACTATCGTTTTGAATGGTTAAAAACGCGATTTTCTATGAAGCGAATTGCGACAGGTGTTGGTTCCAGGCTGACTGTGTTTTTTACGCCCATACAGGTCTAAAAGCGACATCACGGCACACCTTGGGTGTGTTAGGTTATTATACAGGGCCGACGCTTTCCAATAAAGTGTCTTTACGAGTGTTGGGTGTTATAAGATCGGCTAGGCCCTATCCTCCAATACTACAGGTCCTTGGGTCGAACCAAAATTACCTAGAGTCTGGAACAGTCGCTATTATGCCTGTAATACTTTTTTAACTTTTTCGACCGCTTGGCATGATTGCCAATACGTGTACGACACACAGTGAATACAGAACATATTTTTTCTTTTCCAACGACTTTTGTATATTTCGGTGCCGACTAATTACCCACCCACAGCCCTATAATTTCCCATCGGTTAAGAACCACTTTGAAACAACCCGCAAAGGTTGCTTTGGTTGAAGAATTTACACCACAGTTATTGATTTTAGGTGAATTCGTCAGATTCGTTCAACCGTTTGATTTTTTGTCTGTTAAATGTTAAATTGTTTTCACGTGACGGTTTGTTCGGTGACACAAAAATTACCACCCGCGTTATTAGATTTAACAGTCGCCCTAATCCCAATTAACGCTTTAACGATATTTGTGCATTTTATTGCGTATATCTTGTGCGTAATTGGAGGCGAACACCGCGTAGGCAACCCCAAATTCGCACCAGATTGCATAACGAAATTTGCCGCTTGCACAACAAAATTTATCACCGCCTTACGAAAAAGAGGCGCAAGTTCAGCCGTTTCCCTGGGCAACAAGATCACCGATTCAAACGACGTAAATGTTACCGCAATTAAAGATCAATAGGTGTCGAGGGAATACTTACCCGAACGACCATTGGCCCATAGAAAAAAATACATTATCTCGCATTCGCCTATGCAGGAGGTTGTGGCCAATCTGCTTCAGTATGTTGTAATACTATCGTTTTGAATGGTTAAAAACGCGATTTTCTATGAAGCGAATTGCGACAGGTGTTGGTTCCAGGCTGACTGTGTTTTTTACGCCCATACAGGTCTAAAAGCGACATCACGGCACACCTTGGGTGTGTTAGGTTATTATACAGGGCCGACGCTTTCCAATAAAGTGTCTTTACGAGTGTTGGGTGTTATAAGATCGGCTAGGCCCTATCCTCCAATACTACAGGTCCTTGGGTCGAACCAAAATTACCTAGAGTCTGGAACAGTCGCTATTATGCCTGTAATACTTTTTTAACTTTTTCGACCGCTTGGCATGATTGCCAATACGTGTACGACACACAGTGAATACAGAACATATTTTTTCTTTTCAAACGACTTTTGTATATTTCGGTGCCGACTAATTACCCACCCACAGCCCTATAATTTCCCATCGGTTAAGAACCACTTTGAAACAACCCGCAAAGGTTGCTTTGGTTGAAGAATTTACACCACAGTTATTGATTTTAGGTGAATTCGTCAAATTCGTTCAACCGTTTGATTTTTTGTCTGTTAAATGTTAAATTGTTTTCACGTGACGGTTTGTTCGGTGACACAAAAATTACCACCCGCGTTATTAGATTTAACAGTCGCCCTAATCCCAATTAACGCTTTAACGATATTTGTGCATTTTATTGCGTATATCTTGTGCGTAATTGGAGGCGAACACCGCGTAGGCAACCCCAAATTCGCACCAGATTGCATAACGAAATTTGCCGCTTGCACAACAAAATTTATCACCGCCTTACGAAAAAGAGGCGCAAGTTCAGCCGTTTCCCTGGGCAACGAGATCACCGATTCAAACGACGTAAATGTTACCGCAATTAAAGATCAATAGGTGTCGAGGGAATACTTACCCGAACGACCATTGGCCCATAGAAAAAAATACATTATCTCGCATTCGCCTATGCAGGAGGTTGTGGCCAATCTGCTTTAGTATGTTGTGATTCTATCGTTTTGAATGGTTAAAAACGCGATTTTCTATGAAGCGAATTGCGACAGGTGTTGGTTCCAGGCTGACTGTGTTTTTTACGCCCATACAGGTCTAAAAGCGACATCACGGCACACCTTGGGTGTGTTAGGTTATTATACAGGGCCGACGCTTTCCAATAAAGTGTCTTTACGAGTGTTGGGTGTTATAAGATCGGCTAGGCCCTATCCTCCAATACTACAGGTCCTTGGGTCGAACCAAAATTACCTAGAGTCTGGAACAGTCGCTATTATGCCTGTAATACTTTTTTAACTTTTTCGACCGCTTGGCATGATTGCCAATACGTGTACGACACACAGTGAATACAGAACATATTTTTTTCTTTTCCAACGACTTATGTATATTTCGGTGCCGACTAATTACCCACCCACAGCCCTATAATTTCCCATCGGTTAAGAACCACTGACCTAGATTATCTATATTGGTATGCTGGGTGGCAAAATGAAATTAAACAACACCGTTATTCAGTGACGTAATCTTTCCGCTCTTAGCTTGTGTATTTGAATTAAGCAGTCACTTGGGAATAATCAGGGCGTCGATTTTCTGTTGCGTGTTGAACATTGAGAGAAAAATTATCGTATGACAAAAATCTCGTAACCTGGCAACTTACGCATGAGCATATGACCGGGCGTAATTTCAATCATAACATTTTATTCGATAGAACTCGATAACAAATTGTATTGGAATTGATCACTAGTTTCCACCATCGTATACGTGACTACCTACACAAATAAAAAACTATTTGTAAACAGGAAAATCGTTGGCCTTTTCAAAAACAACAGAAGTATCGGTTAGAAAGCTGCGTGTTTGCGTGGTTTATATGTTAGGCTAAACAAGTACATTAAACAAGTATTATTGTACGGTAGTTATTCAATTTAAAGACTTGTTTAATAACAATGGTACTCGCCTGGCTGTGTTATTTCCCAAACGAGACAGTATTTCGCCGCAGTGCATCATCATATGCGCAAAACGCATCGCCATGAAAGGTCATCTGATCTTTTTGCGGTTGTTGTTTTCCGCTAAAAATGCGCACAGCATCGGGATATTTTTGGTACTGTGTAAATGCTCGGGAAACATGTTTACGCTGCATGTTGTGTCGTCATGTTGCTGTTATTGATGCAATTGGATTATCCCCTTTATTTCTGTTGGCTTGTTGACAGTGAAATAACAATTTTAGTGTCAAACATTAGACTGGGCGATTTTGAGTCAACTTAACGATTTGTTTAATCTCAAATACTTTTTTTCCCATTGTGGAGGATAAAAGTGTTGTTTGCGTTGCAAACTTTTGTCGAGGACTTTCAGTCACTAACGCCATCATTGTTTGGCATGTAAACAATGCAAAAGAGGGTTGGATTGGAATGTTTTGTTTCGTCTAAATTACGGCCAATTTAATCCGCTGCCGACTAAATATGTAAACATGCTTTCCGATACCAACTGATTTTGTTTGCTTTTAGATGGGAAGAATCGGATGAGGAACAGAAACCCAAAGCAGAAGAGCAGGAAAAAGAAGCAAAGCCTGTAACCAAGGGAAGGAGGATTAAGATCAAGAGGAAACCTCCTACTGATGGGGCGTCCGATGCTGTTTTCACTCCATCCGAGGAAAACTCCCCATCTCATAAACTAAAAGATGAAGACAAAAAGCTGTTGAAGAATGAACCTCCCTCATCAGAGGATGCCGATTCGACAGCAAAGTCTGACAAAGTGATGGATGCGAGGGTTGTAATTACTCTTCGGAGGAACTCCAAACGAGACGAAGAAACTCGCTCCAGAAAAGTGTCTTTGGAGGAGCTTCCCACTAAGGAATCGGAGAAGGATCGCGATGACAAAGAACCAAATGACCAATCTGTCCTTGAGATGAAAGGGAAGTCCTTTAAAGTAACTGCCATGCGATCCTCGCGCCGTGAAAGTGGAGACTTCATCCAAGACGACGTCCTCGACCTTTCACATCCTTCCGGACTCAGCGATCCTGATTCCGAGGTGGAGCGTTTGGAGGCAAAGAAAGCTACAAAAAAGAAGAAAAAGAAGAAGAAGAGAAAGCACAAAAATCGTCGACAAAGCTTGGAGGAGTTGGCAGACACGACAAAAGAGGAGAGCGAAGAAATGTCTCCTCATCCCAAGAGGAAGTTCGTTCTGAAGAACGAGTATTCAGATGAGGAGCAGTACGAAGATGAAAGGTATCAGGGAAGCTGGAAGAGATCACGATCCGACAGAAAAGCGGAGAAGAGAGAATCGAGGCGCAGTGGAAATTCGTCGAAGAGGCCGCACGATTCAAGCCGGGATCTTAGTGAAAGACGAGAACGCAAACGTTACCGCCGAGAGCGGAGTGAATCCGAAAGCGACCATAGAGACGATAGGGCGAGACAGAAACACCGAAATGGGCGGCATAAGCAGGAGAAGCGGCGTAAGCACCATCGAAGGCACAACAGCCCGGGGAATTACGACAGTTCGTCTTTCGAGGAAGACGGCATTGATTACAGGCGTTCCCGCAATTCTCTCTCATGATTGTAAATGTTTTGTGCAAGACCTGATTTTTTGTCACGTCGTTTTTCTGACGGAAATTTCTCCCCTCGACTGCTCAAAAACAAATGTTTACTGTCTATACATCACCCGACTCATCTTGTGATTCGCGGAACCGATATTTTTCGCAGCAATTTTTGTAGACAATTTTGTTCTGCGTTCTTGCGTAAACCATCTCAAAATACAAAACGTAAGTTATAAAAAAAGCTCTGTCTGTAGCTTGTGGGTGGGATTTGAAGTAGAACTAAAACCGGAGATATGAGATCACCTTTTCATGACGTTAGAGTAGTTGCGGTGGCCTTCAAATTTTTGGGAAATCTGGGTGTTTATCCCGGGTTGTTACGTCACAAAGCGCGTTTGTTCTCTACATAACAAGGGTGTAACCTGCTTTTGCGATTTTGCGTGTGTTGTAAAATGCCTAATATTTTTTTCGTAAATTGGGGTTTATGATTTAGATTGCTTTGAAAGCTGTCCGTCCAAGTAGCACTTGCGATTGGGACCACTGCGTTAAACTATTGTTCGTCGTTTCCTCGCAAACCGAGTTGATTTTAAACTAAGTCAGGTAAAAGTACAAAGGTGAACAGACAGTACAGTTCTACTCAATTTTTGCGATTGTTATAAAAGGTCAAAGACATGCTTCAAGAAAACGGAATAGGATATTTCAGATTGATGGCGGTTTAAAAGTGTTGAAAGCAGTTATGAAGCGTGTGCGCGGTGTAAACAGGGCCAATGTCAAGTAGGCGGTTGCAGTCCAAGCCCGTGCCGCGTTGCATTCGCACGTCGACGAGGGTCAAAAGAATTACGTGGTCAGTTACCATTGGCTGAAAACCAAAGCACACTGCTTTACGATGACGAAATCGATCAAAATTGGAATCAATTTAAATTGTCTCAATTTTTGTCGCTTTGCCCAGATTTTTATTTATTTCGCCAGGATGATGAACTTTTATGTTTTTTATGAAGTTTCCATAAAACCTGTTTCTGTGGTCAAACTGGCTCGTTAAACATTGCGCCATACAACTAACAATCCGCATTTGATGATAAACACGTTTTTATGCACTAAAACTAAGCAAGCATAAATCCAAAATATGCACATTTATGTTTGTAAAACACAAAAAATGAATTCCTTAAACGTCTCTTTGCCAGGTCAGATGCACCTGCTTGCCAATATTCACAGTTAATAATTTGGCAGCAGGTGTAATGCGAACACATGTTGTTTTGCTAGCTCCAGTTTGGATCGTAAGTGCACCTGCTGACAAGCCATAAACTGAGAACAACCCAGCATCACATGGTTGTATTGTGGAAGATATCCGCAATGATGTTGGGAGATATTGTGAAACAAGAGCCTGCTGTTGACTTAAAAAATTTGCCGGTCCGGTACGAGAACATTTTTTGTAGATTTAGGGAAACAATTACAATCACATAGAACTATTGCTTAATACTGCTCTTCTGGCAAACTTTATTGTATTTACGTTTCTCGACGTTTCGGCTATTATGCAACAGCCTTCATCAGGAGGAAGTGTAAATACAGTAAATACAATAAAGTTTGCCAGAAGAGCAGTATTAAGCAATAAATATGCCTGGCAGCATCAGTAACAATTTACATAGAACTATAGTTTGCAAACAAAATTACCAGCGTGATCTAGCGCATAGCTATACCTACTTACGTTTGAAAACTAAACTTAAAGCTGTTGTTGTAGGCTACCTAATTAGACCGAGCAGCGAACGAAGCGTTCGCTGCGAATAACTGTTGAAAAACAAGTTTACTTGTCTTTAGGCCATTGATTTGTGCACTTGATTGAATTTAGTTGACCCTTAAATCAACGCGTGTTAATGTAAACTTGTGCTCAACGCAGTAGGCGTGACCGGTGCCAAATGTTAATGGTACATGTTGAAGTGCGTGGACGTTTTTGGTTTGAAACATCGCCCAACGAAACGAAAAACGAATAGATTTGCCAAAGAGCCCATACATTAAAACCCAAGTTGCCAACCTTTATTGTACAGTATAGTCAACTCTAATGGGTTAGCCAAGCTAACGTCGGCTAAGATTTTGTATTAGTAAGAGTTTAGAAAATGAAGAAATGTGTACATTGTATTAGAAATTTTGTGCTTTATTTTCTAAGGTTGTGTACAGCTAAAAATCGTCTTTTTAATAATTGGGTGCCCGAACCGAGGAAACCACACGCAAAGAAATAATTTTCGTATTGAAGTAAAAATATCCCGAGTGCGCCGTTTTATTGAGAAGGGGCACAAACACATTTCGTTTCTCGACGGGAAAAAGGCGATATTGGACAAAATAGCGCGTCGGGCGTACTTGAGTAAAAGGGTTTATTCGTTTGCTGCCGGGCGGTTTTCCAATAGAAGATGTTTTTAAGCGGTCACCGCCATAGGGCTTTTTGTTGGCGGGGAAGCAAAACTGCTTGTTAGGTGTAGGGCACGTAACATGTTTTTTACAGAACTTGCGTCAACGCCTGTCGTTATTTGTGCAAAACATGTACGTGCAATTGCGAAGTGGTGTGAATGATTGGGTTTGTGCAACTTCAATGCATAATCATATCATCTCGAAATTTTTGCAGTTTGTCTGTTCACAAAACTGTGTTATCTTATAAGCAACCTGTTGTGGAACAAGTTTCAGATCCATCTAACAATATACGAACCGTTTGCCGACCAAACTTCTCCAACTGCAGCATCAATATGTAAGTATACGATTGCTATTTCTGGAAACAAACAAAAAGTATTTTCAGTTCGTCGTGTCTGCGGTTTTCTTTCAAATAATGTGTTTGCTCGCAAATTAGATTTAAAATGATTGCGAAAGCATACACATCTCTATAATCTCAAAATGCTTTACTATGATACATTACTTTTAATTTTGATAACCGCATGTGTTTGGCAAGCGTGGTAAAACCACGATTATATGGGTCAGAACTGCTGGGCCATCAATGTTGTTTTTGGCATTAACGAGTTCTGCATGGTTTGTCAATGTACGTCTATTGACTGTGCGTGTGTATGCTGCGCATAATAGCATTTACCCAATATGTGCTTGCAAAAAATGCTGGCGGTTTTTGCTTCCAATGCGCAAACACGGAAACATATCGGCTCATCGACAGAATGCGGTTTAGCTGCTCCAGCCTCCGCATCCTCTGCTTCTGCTGTGGTACATTTTGACATTATCTATTTTCTAAGGCTCGTTGTGCCCATAGGCGCTGATGTTACAGATAGATTCATACCATGGTTGGTGCAGGTGCCATATAAGTAATACAACAAACTGCCATAGAAATACCACTTTTTGTTCTGTTTGCTTTGCTGGAATCAAATCTTCATCTTAATACAAAGAAAAACTTAATTGCATTTCATATACAAAAAGTATCTATAAAAAGGGTTATTGTACGCCTTAAAATAGGGACAAATTTATATAAAATTATCTGTAGCCAAACCGTGTCCTTTGGCTTTAATTCATCCTACTTTTGTGTTCTGTAAGCGCGACACGTAAAACAAACTTTTCGTGACTCGAGAGCCAGTTTAGGAGTTTCTGGATGGATGAATCGGAAGCCTCGCTTGAGCTTCGACTGAACAATTCAATAATGCGAAGAAAAAATATTTGAACTCGCTGGACTGTGATAATGTATCTTATAACGCTATCTCGCTAACCCAGTACATGTTTTTATTATTTGTTGCAAGAGAACAGGTTGGAATTTGAGCCCGGTTCATTGGAAATTAAAAATACGATGGCCCACTAAACTAAACATAATCCATAAAAAAATGCGCTTTTACTGTTTTAGTGTTTTAAGCACCCTATATTGCAATGTTTTGGTGTTGTTTAAATTCTTCCACAAATACGCATTTGCGTAATGAACTGTCTATTGCGAATACAATCGAGTTTGTTAAATCATAGCATTGCATTCGGGGCATGTTTTGTATTGTTCCACTTCATATGTATGGCGTTGAAAATGCCGAGCTTACGTTATATGCCGACGCACCGAAGCGTCATCTACAATATAGGGTTGTCAGCATTTCTAATTCTGTTCGTGACCGATGATTTCGTTTGGATTTTAATCACAGGTCTGTTTTGTGCAGGTCCGGGTTAAGAAGAAATGCAGTGGGTTTACAGCAAGGCAGCTTGCCAGTGCCTGTGGCGGGAGAAAGGAAATTGCGGATGATCGTCCTCGGCGCTTCCAGAGTGGGGAAAACGCAGCTGGTTTCAAGGTTCATGGGAATGCCGTTTAGGTGACGCCACAAATGCTATTTTCCGTTTTGATAGGTTTGATGGACAAGATGTTGTTTAACCTGTGAAAAATGCCAAGGTGTTTTTGTGATTGATTCTAATCTCAGTAATATTCTGAATTTCACTGCAAAAAATGTTAGCAGTGCAAAAAAAGAACATTTAAAGGCACTTACAACTATAGGATTGTACCAACACAGCATAGCACCTTATATTCGACCGAATCCGTATTACGCATTAGCGCAATCCTATCGACAAGCAACCTTCAAGCACACATCTGAATTGTTGATATAAAAATATGTGGCGCGTTTATGACAAGTGGTCCCACAAAATTTGAATAGTCTCCCATTTATTTAAAGCACATCGAAACATTTTGCCCCTTGGGGAACTTATGACTAAGTGTCAAGAGCACTTAATGGCTTCGGATATGTTCCACTTCAACAAACCACCAGATATTGGTTGTTCCCATGCTTTGGAAAATAAAATGGATTTGCTTTGTTGACAATCTTTCTTGACGAAGAAAGGTTTTTAGCAAATTATATAAAAAAGCGCTATCAATACCAATGAGTTCATGACCTCAAAGCATGCGGTTTCAGTGCCAATTTTCTGCCCACTGGTATGTGACAATGCAACTGTACATTCGTTACAAGTGCATATTTTTGCTTTGCAGTGAGGCGTATATTCCAACCGTGGAGGACTTTCACCGCAAAATGTACACCATCAAAGGGCACACGTACCAACTTGACATTCTCGATACTGCAGGAGCTATGATCAACCCCCTTACTCAGAAGATCACCCTTATGACGGGTGAGTGAGCGTGACTTGTAAACGCAAACACTTGGTTTCCTTCGAAACAAGGCTATCAGGCAAGGGTGTTGCACGCTTGGATAAGCAAAGGCTTGCTTTAGAGGCCGCTGAGGAGTTGCGCAATTCAGTTTTTTGCGGTGTGGGCACGCCCGGCTTTGGGTAAAAGCTTTTGATTTGACTTAGAGTGCATTCTTCCATTATCTTTTTAATTCAAGTCTAGGATATATAAAAGGTGGTTTGGCAATTTGCCTAAAAGTTCGCGCATTGATTGGGCGTCTTTATTGCCGTAAATCAAATCAAGGACACAAATTCGCCTATTTAAAAAACCGTTTTACCTGAAAGCCGAATACAACACACCACTAGCAGTTGCTACCTCCTAGCAATTGGTATACAGTTAATTAGATTATCGATATATTCCATCCTGGACAAACAACAGGCGTGTGATAATTTGCACCTGTTTCTGAGAACGAGTGATGGCATACAACTCCGCAAACTGCGTCACGCCATTTTTCAGTGAAACGAAGGAATATCCGGGGTCTCTCAAATATTGATTCAGCGGCCTTGCTGTTTGTCGATCATTATTGATAAACCCAGTTTCACGAAATTTTCTTTGGCGGTCGCCAGCATCCTTCCTCTTGCGCCTACCGTTGCCCATAACGTAATCTTACTTACTTACGGTCATATACGGCTACTCAAGATGCGTTTGTGTTCATAGTTTTTTTTCTCATTTCACACAATCCCAAAGTTGCTTGGTCTTTAAGTTTGTAAGCGGAGCAAAATTTCCCGGCTGTGACGCCATGCGTCGTTTTTATTTTAATGCAAAACTGATATAAAAGAAATATCTTGACCATCACATTTTAACCTCCCATAAGCACGAAACTTTTTACACAGGTTTTTATTGCATTGAAATATTTGTCTTGGTTTCTTAAAAATCCAATAACACGTGCCGTGACGACCGAAAATAAAATAACAAAATTGCAATCAATGAACAATCGAAAAGCTGCACGTGTGTTCTTTTGTTACTATTGTTCAACATCTAATGCCCATCATCAGCTGCTGTAGTTTTTAACACGCCATCGACCTTGAAAACAGACAGATATTGACATACGTCATCACACGGTGTGGTATTGAATAGAGTTTCCAGTACTAGGAGAAACGCAACTAATTGTTTTTATCTAATTGGGAGGCTGTTCACCTCTGTGCACACGACGCGCGATGCTGAGTCGCGCGACGGGAGCCCCATTTTCAACGGAAACCTTGTTGTGTTTGTCCCTTGGATAAAGAATAGTCCCCTGCGCCGAGTCAACAGCATTATTCACGTGCGCGTGCGCAGTCGAGCGTTAACGCTTGTTCGAGGCGTCATCACAAATCCGCAATAACATCCTTGAATTTCGCCCGCGGTGAACCCAAGTCCGATAAACGTCATAATGAAGGGGGATAAAGTTCGGGGTTTGATCTACGTGATTCGGGAGTTTCGGCCTGAGGTGATGTCACCTCTTGTTTACCACCCGTGGCCAGGAGTAAACAGTTTAGATTTAGTTGACGCATAAAGCTGTGATTTGGTCGTGAGAGACTAGCCAGGAGGTTTTCAACTCCAGTCCCCGATGGTTTTGACAAAACCTAAATAACACAAACACTCATGACATCGTATGCACTCATGCTGTACGTTACCACTCCAAAGATTTTATTGTTGTACGGCAAACTGCCAACTAGTTCAAAGGAGAATGCTATAACGGTCTTTTTACATGGAAATATTGCCTAAAGTTCATGCATGATTTGCTGTGCTTGTTTCGCTGTTGTAAAAAAATATTTTCTTGTTTTGCAGGTGACGTATTTCTCGTTGTGTACTCAATCACTGAAGAGTCAAGTTTCGAGTACGCCAAGGAGTTGGTGCGCATGATTGAAGATGCGAAAAAAACACTGCACAGCAACGCCCTCCAGCATAACGGCACCCGCAAGAAGAAGAACTTCCGCACCTACACACCTATCATTCTCGCCGGCAACAAAACAGACATGTCAAAGCAACGCACAGTCCCGGTCGGGGCGGCTGCTGATTGGCTGAAAGGGAGTCACAAGGTTGCCAGGCACCTGTGCACTCACGTTGACGTATCTGCTCGCGACTTGACCAGCGTACAAGTGCTCTTTGAACGTCTGTTCGTGCTCGCCCACTTGCCTATGGAGATGAGTCCAAACATGCACCGCAAGGTGTCAGCCCACACCTTCTATGAGTCAACGGCCGCGTCAGTAGCACAACACAGAAAGCTTGGAAGCCCTCTGTTCCACCGCAGCATAAGCGAAGATTGCTCGGGCAAACGAAACCGCAAAGTGTGGCATTCGATTAAACAACACGGTCGACGTAATAACGGAGGGTCTCCGCCCTCGCCCGGGTCCAGTTCCTCAGGGTCAGTACTATCCGGAAGTTCAGACGACTACGACTTTTCCCCCGCGGAAGATTACAAGCATGAGGACCCTGCGCCTTTACCTTTTTTTCCAGACACGAACACTGACGCTGTGGCAACTGTTTTGCCAAACCAAAGACGCCCTAGCACCACTACTGAAGTCAACATAGCCTTAAGTAAAGCCCGTGTTACGCAAGCCGTGCCAAAGTGCTATGAACCGTCAAAAGGGTCGCATTTCCTAGCCATTGACCACGCACATGACGAGTGTCACCATGGTTCACACAAAGAATCGTCACCTTTCCAGAGGCTGAAGTCCAAGCTTGGCAGAATGAAGAGTAATTAAAAGGTGTCTAACAATCCGATTTTTGGCTGATAACGAATCTTTTTCTCGTTGTTTTTCTTTGACTTTTTATGATGTACAGCAATCTGAACAGCTGGACCTTTTGCGACAAAATGCGACAATCTTATGATTATACGCTGTGTAAAATAATCTTTTGTGTGTGTAAAATACCCAGTCCATGACGATGAGATTGTTAATAATACTTTTGCTTGATTTTAACTCTTTCTGTCATTGCTTCGTATGCTTTTGATATATTGTTGAATGTGGCGCTTTCTTTCTGCTTACCAATCCAACACAACCAAATATCAATCTTGTAGTTCCAAATAAAACTATGATGGCATTGCGTTGTATTGGTGTGTGTGTGCAAAAAAATACCTTAAGTCTTACACGATCACAAACAAAATAAATATACGGCCACATACAAACAGCCTGAATCAATTTGGGGCAAAACGGCAAACGCATGGTGTGGACAATAGTGTCAAAAGCTATCTTTCATTTGAAGAAAATTATAGGACTATGGTATACAAATGATATGCCCATTGTGCCACTTTAAACACACAAATCTCAATTGAAATTTAATTACTACCTTACCGGCACAATTGTTTTTTCCGCAAGGTGTGCGAATTGCTGTTCTAAACGTTAGTCTATTGAAACATTCAAAATGTAAATTTAAAAAAAAGCAAAACTGCAAGTTTAAACTACTAAAAATGATAAAAATTTGTAATGATGTCCTCGTAAATTAAAAGTTACTTTTAATGAAAGTAATGTACAACAATAACATGAAGGAAATCAACATTGCGTCGCCCATGCGGATGAATCCCGTACGGGTGTTGTTCCGCCATGTGCGCATGCGCAAAGCGATGCAAGTTTGCTGGCACTTCACAAGCACGAAGCAAGCGGATTGCGTTGTTTTATTTGTGTTGAAAAGAGATTTGGCTGCCACAAGAAAATGTCGTTTAGAAACTCGGGACCACTTGATTGCAAGGTATACGTTGGGAATTTGGGAAACCAAGGTTCCAAGAGCGAGTTAGAAAGAGTTTTTGGGTATTACGGTGGACTAAAAAACGTTTGGGTTGCAAGAAACCCACCTGGTTTTGCCTTTGTGGAATTCGATGACACCCGCGATGCTGAAGACGCAGTGCGAGCACTTGATGGAAGGTGAGGATTTGCTTGCAGTAGGTGACAAAATAATACATTTTTAAACAAACCGTTTCATTTCAGGACAATTTGTGGCGTTCGTGCTAGGGTGGAGATGTCGAACGGTATGACACGGCGTGGTGGTGATCGCGATCGTGACCGCGACCGTAGAGGTGGTGGTGGCCGAAGGGACGAATACGACGATCGACGACGCAATAGATATGACCGGTACAAAAATACTTTTTAGCTGGATGTTTTTGTTTTGCATTTTATTTGTAACTGTACTGGATGCCAAACATAACATGTTAAGTTTACTGTTCGATTGTAATTTTGCCATTAATGTTGCAAATAAGCAATTTGAGAATTTAACTCTCTGCAACCATTTTCTCAGGCTCTACACTACTTTCCTTGCCACATCGCATCTTTTACCAGCGTTTAACTGTCTTATATAAACCTTCGCCTCCTCGCACACAACTGGCCTTCTCTACAGTCGTCTAAAACTAGACTCACCTCATAACACAACGACAGCCAAGCAGTTTTGGCGACATCGATCCCCAAACTACTTCTCCCACCACGTCGCACAACTGCCCCACATATAGTATATGCTTCGATGCTGTATCACCCTTGGATTCACCACAATAATGATAACCACCTTTCACAACCCATCAAAGTATGGTGCTGGGGGCCATTTCTTCCATCTTGTGTGGATGTAGATTTGATTCAGATTCCATTTGCATTTTTACGCTAGTTAAATATTGTGCAATTAATTCAATGACTTCCTGAGTAGACAAAAAATGTATAAATGTCTTGTCTGACATATTGTTGCTTTCTAGGTCTCGTTCAAGAAGTCCCCGGCGTCATCGTGACAGATACTCAAGGAGTTATAGTCGCTCACCAAGACGTAATCGCAGAAGGTGCAGTGAGATTTTTTACGAAAGACTTACTTGTTAATGCTTTATCAGATCACTATACCTAAAGATTTCTTTGGTTTATGAACTAATCATATACTTGTTGCATTTGCAGTAGTAGAAGCCTAAGCAAATCGCCTTATGGAAAGGACAGGAGCATCAGCCCAAGAAGGTGGGAGAAATGTTTACCCATTTGTTGTACAATTGTGTAGTTTATTTTGTTTTTGCCACAGGTCCCCATCTCCGGTCCGAAAACATTCCTTGAGCCGCAGTGCTAGTCCCGTCAATGGAAGAGATAGCAGAAGCCACAGTCGAAGTAGGAGTCGCTCATGAACCCTTTCTGTCCAAACTTGTAAAGTGAAAACCTAAACAAGCAATGCCACTCTGATTGTATTATATCTGTTTGGCCTTTTGCACAAAAAGTGTTGCCGTTGGCAAACAGTGTCCCTTGACCACATCCCGAGTCATCAGTTTATGATCTGCTTGTACAACAAGTTTTATTGTAAATAGTATTGGAGTGCATTTGCGTTTTTGGCCTCTGCATAAATAAAACAAACTGCTTTTACATGTTTGTGCTTTTATTATATAAAAACAACAGTTTTTTTCAAGTTGGTACATAATTTTATTGCAGCAACTAAAAAATTGGGCTAAGGCTAAGAAAGTTTGAAAGCTGTGTGTCGTTATGTTCAGCAACATGTTTTTGCTTAAACTTTAAAACAACACAAAAATTAGAGTGCATGCCTGGAAAACTTATTTTGCTGCATAATGGGAATGTCACATGATATATTTTTCAACTGATTAAACCCAGATAATCGTCCATTAATGAGCCTATTGCAAAAATGTCATTGGCATCAACACGAGTGCCTACAATTTTTAAGCGGATTTCATCATCCTGCTGTATTACTATGTCTTCATCATCCGTTTTGTAACAAGGTGGGTGCGATTCTGGATCAAACTTCATGTCTGCAGGAATGGAGTGTCTTGAAATGAAACAGGACATCGGGCCGATTTCAGTGAACAAGCCAACCTTGTTCACCTGAGTGACAACGGCATCAATGACTTCACCTTTAAAGGGTCTGAATACAATTGCTCTGTATTTGATTGGGTATAAAACGAATCCACGACTAGGCTGGATTACTCCATCGCCAATATTGTCAATTGTAGTGACAGCAATAACAAATCCATGTTTTCCTGTGCAGGTGCCTTCCACCTCTGTGAATAGTTTTTGTTTTACAGTTTCTAGCAGGTTTGGGCCAAAATATCTTGGATGTAGCAATATTTCATGTTCTAATGATATGTGATAGAACATTCTTCTGTACAATTCTAATCAACTACAAAAACAAAATAATATCAAGTTACCCTTTACACATGAATGTTAGTTTTTGTGATACAAATATAAATAGGCAAAAAAAGTTTGTTGTCAACAATTTATAAACAAGCACTTTCATTTCCATATGGTAACAACTAAAAAGTAATCTGGTAACTTGTACTGTAATTGTGTCCGGAACATATCCTAATAAAAAGCGTTTTGTGTTTATCCGTGCGATGGAACAAAAGTGACAGCAATAAAACACCACTTTTCTAGATTTTTATTCTGAAAAAAACTTGTATTTTGCTTTCTCTCGGTGCATTTTTACCATCATATACTTACAAATATTATGATTTCACGTTTGTTTCCCGCTCTGCGGCTTTGCCATCCTGACAATCGCCTCGTAGAAACACCAAGTTTCAGCTCATCCAATTAATAGGCAAGCAGTGCATGGTTTATACAGGCTATTCGAACTCTAAAATTAGATTTAACTATGAGAAGCGACCGCAAAAATCAAAAAAATATGAAAACTTTCTTTTAATATTAAAGTTTGAAAGAATACGGTGCATAGGCAAGTATTTTTTAAACACACGAAACAGCGTGACGAATGTAAAATCACCGACTTTGGTGTCTTAAGGCAGAGTTACGATTTTAGAAGTTTCGCGCTTGCATGCGCGTTGAATGCTGTTACGCTGTGATTGTTATTGAAATACGGAGTTGAAGTTGTAGAATTTGTGGTACTATCTATTTAGTCCTTACAAAAACTTGTACAACTGCAGGTTAGTTAAATTAAATTATGCTACCGGGGTGGAATCAGATCAGACAACAAAGGCTGCCTTCGCAAGCCTTTAGCGGAACCCCCCAGCAGCACGGACAAGGCCAGCAATGGATGCAACAAGGTGGCTACAACAGTCCTATGGCAGGAAGCGGGTCAATGGTAACTGGAAACTTTAACCACATGATGAACAACCAAAATCCTGGACAGCAAATGATGCACGGTGGCCAAAATGGCATGCAGCCTATGATGGACCAGCAAAACTTGTTCAACCAACAACATTTCATGCACCAGCAGCAAAACGTGTATCACCCGCAGATGATGGCATACCACATAAATAACCAGCAGGTGATCATTTTACGTTTGATTATTAAGACGTAAAAGTTAAGTTTTATCTCGCTATCGATTAACAAAACTTCTGTATTTGCAAACAGTCAATGATGCCCCCATCCACCAATGCAGCTCCTCCTCCCTCTCAACCTCCACCCCCGACTCCTGTTCCTCCTCCTCCACCACCAAGTGAAGAGGAGAAACCAGCACCTCCAAAACCTCCACCACCTGAAATGGAAGAGAAGGTGTTTATTTTTGTTGAACGTTTTTGTTAATTTTTAGCCAGGCTATTTATCTGGCACGATCATCGTAAGTTACCAAAGCTGCACCCATGACCCCTCAAAGCAGTCACTAAACATTGTTGGCTCCAATTGCAAGGGTTGTCCCATTAGGTGACGTCAGGGTAGACACGGGTTTATACCAAAATTACTTCGAGCTGATGTTTAAGCACCAGACACCTTGTCATGATGATTTTAATTTCATGCTGCTGCAATTCATCACACACATTGGCAGTGGGTCACTGACAACAACGAATGCAAATATACTTAAAACAACCAGCATTTTCAAAAATTGGCAAGCATTTTTGTAGCAAAGCTTACCAGAGTTGTCATAATCACTGATCTGATATATACATGAATAAAGTTGAAAGAAATATACATATTTACTTGATTATATTATTCTTTGTTTTTGTTTTCAAGTGGTGGGATAAAGAGCTTCTGAAGTTGAATGAAACAGACAAAGCAAAATTGGAGAGACTCACTAAAGAACAATGGTTTCTTTCGTTAAAAAGAGAACAACAAGTTGAATGTTGGCAGCATAAGTTGCAGTTGGTTTCAAAGCAGAAGAATAGATCTGGTATGACCTCAATATTAACCCCTTCCAATATCTTGGTGTCGTAAAATGAGGCATATAAATAATAAAATCCCATTTTTTAATCTATTAAGTTGGACTTGTTCAGGACCTGGTCAACCCTTGTCTTCTTACTTAAATAACTTTTATTAAGTTTTTGGTGCATGAAAGTAGTCTGTGGTTCATACAATGTAGGAAAAACTTGTTCTTGGTCATTCTGGGATTTTGATAACGGAGTGGTTTTGTCTGCACAGAAGCTCCTGTACAAATTAAGCGGGAATTCGTGCCAGCTCAAAAAACAGAATTACCGAAGACAACCAGCAGCACTGTGTCTTCTTCTACAATGATGCAACCTGTTCCTACGCAAGCTGAGACGAAGACAGACCCAGTAACTGAGGTTAGATTCTTTAAATAAACCAGGAATTGGCTAACTTTTCCACTCACATGCCAGAAATTATCCAATATTCAACAAATGGTCCAGGTTCAGTGGGACACATAAATATAACGTACGCAAAGAATGTTTACAATACAGTTTAAAAGTAATGTTACACTGTTGTAATGTTTAAAAGTTGCAACCAAAAAGCAAAAATGTGCAGTGAATTTTCATTAAGCTGCAGCGTTAAGTTTTCTCAAGCGACACCAATTCATATGCATTTGGTGGGCTAAATTTGGCCTGTGGGCCAGGGTTCCTATTTCTGCAATGAACTGTATTGTTGACAGCTAGGTAATATGATTTTGGCATTAACATAAGTTGCTTCAATGAAGTCTTTGAGATTTGATAAAACAATGCTATTTTCTTACCCAGTGGACGTCCACTGGTAACGAAGATCCTCAGATATGCCTCACTCGGTACCAGCAACAGTTGATCAAGCTTACGGAACAGGAAAAGGTTAGTTTAATATTTTCCAAATGTTTTTATCACCAATACTCCATGACTCATAGATGTTCATGAAGCAATATGATGATTGGCACAAACAGTTTGACGATTGGAAAAGGAAGCACAAAGATCATCCAAACAAGTCCCAGTTTGCTCAGTATGAAAAGCAGGTAGAGTTAATGGATACTCTTCTGGAGTGTAATAACAATATGCAATATACTTTGCGTAAAAAGCGTGTGGTTGATTACTTTTAATAAGAAAGCCAAATGTAATATACTGACTATTTTTTAATACATGCTGTGTTCGAAACGTCTGCTTAAGAGTGGTCAGCATATTAGCTTTGACTTTCTTTTTAAATTAAGAAATATCATAAACATATTTCGATACACATTTAATGTTTCTATGTTTTTAGTATACAATAAATTGTTTTTGCTATTATAGTGATGCAATGATGCTTTTTCGCAGTGGGTGACATGGCAGGACCAAATGACAAAGCAAAAGGCCCAAAACCGAGCAAGTATTGAACGTCTCCATAGCAACATACAAAAGATTCAGGAGCATCTTGCGCATGTTTCAAGTCCGCAATATCAAACTCAGCCTCAAAGCAATGAAGCACACACACATATACCAAACAACCAGTCCCAACCTAGATTTCCTGGATCTTACCAAATGCAGCAGCATAATGAGAATATGCAAGGAACAGCACAGCAGAGCATGCACAACACTGCCCAACATCAGTTTAATCAACCAGGTTTTAATGACTTTAGTGTTAATCAAATGGGACTGAGGGGCAATCGTCTGCATTTTGATGCTGAACAATCAAATCAACCACAATTTGGTCAGCAGGCTCCTGAAAATAACAGTAATCCAAGACAAAGAATGCCTCTTAATCAACATGATGCACACAGGAATATTGAGTTACCCGGAAACAACAATCACCCACAAAGAATGCCAGGAAATCAACAAAGGTTTAGGGCTCCTGGACCGCACCATGGTCCACGTTTTCCGGGCCAGCAAGGATTCAGACAGGGAAACCCTAATTTTCCACAAGGTGGGCCAAATAGACAAAGAATGCCTGCTGCCGGTGCTGCGGCACAGCAACAGCATGGGCAAGAAGATGAATGGGATCAGAACTACGGAGACACTAGTCCAAGACCCCGCATGCCTGGCAGAAAGAACAGGATGCGTTTTTCTGGACAGAATCAAGGTCGCATGCCATTTAGACCAAAGGGACCAAGACCAAGACTCCCCGGAAATCAAAACTATCAACTTACAGAGGGAGATGAGAAATATGATCACCAGCAGGAGAATGAATTTGAGAACATGCATGCAAGTGATCAAATGCCTAGAGGTCCCAGACCCAGGTTCCCTGCAGGACAAGGCGAAAGGTTCAGTGGCCCCCGACATCCTAAGTTTCCTAGGGATGGTCAGATTCGGCACAGATTTAAACAGCCTGGGCCTCGTGAGAGGTTTTCTGCACCTACACCTGATGATGACAGTTTTAAAGAAGACAGTTTTGATTATGGCGAGGGAAGCTTTGAAACAGAAAGCATGCAGAAAGCTGAAAATGAGGTTGACTCAGCAAAGATGCAAACTACACGTAATTCCTACAGAGAACGGCCAGAAATGTCAAGACAGAGCTCAACAGGTATGGTAACTAGTACATCAGATGCTGGTTCTGTTCTGGGTAGGGGTGGGGATCATGTTGCAAAAGACAAAATTCAACTGCCGGATGCCACCAAAAATTTGCTTGCAAACAACCCACTATTCAAAGGAGACAATTTAAAGAAGTTGCAAGAGCACCTTCAAGCGATTAAAACAAAAAATGAAACAGTCCAAGGTAAAAACATAACAGAATATCTCACTTTTCCTGTGAAGTATTCTTACAAGTCACTGATTTCAAACTGTTTTGCAAGAATAATAATGTGTGCAATAATAACGTTTATCTGTTTTTCTCTGGCGTCTTCTATTACCAAGGTTTTGTTTTGTAGAGCGGCTACCTGAAACACAATTTCCAAATAGGGATAATGCTGATGAAAAATCATCCCAGTTGCCTGTTGATCGTGGTGCCATACTGGAGAGGGCAAAGAAACTGAGCAACTTGGATCTAAGAAATATATTGTCTGCTGTTCAAACTGTAAAGGAAAAGAAGTTGCCGACTGGGTAAACATTTTTGTTTATGTAAATTTACTTCTGTTTTGGCACCTGTTTTTTCATATTGATTGCTTAACGAACTATTCATTTTGAGAACTGAATCAATAAAACGGTGTGTCATTACATTCCAAGTGTTAGTTACTATCTTTGCTTTTTTTGATATGAAATCTTGTGTAGCCTTCCATAAGGTTGCAGTGAAATGTTTTACTCCAAACTCTGTCATACCATCATAACCTATTTATTTGCTTTTCAAAGACATGCTTCCACTTCTGATGGTAAAGAAGCGGGAACGTCTGCAAGTGGTGGCACCAGCAACAAAGAACTTGACAAAGAAGCTATTGAAGCAGCACTACTTGAGAGATTGGGGCTAGATCCAGTATTGGCCAAATCGAAACCAGACAAGCCTTCTGGAGACCCATTACTTGATGCTATCGGGGGTCTGGACACTCTGCACGAGTTTGCTGGGATTAAAGATGACCTTTTAATGCAGGAATATGTGAGAAAATTTACCTTTATGGGAGTTAAAATTGTGTGGGAATGCAATATATTCATATGCCCTTGTGTTTACAAGATAAAACAATGATTCACTGGTCACTTTATGTTGTTTTTGCAGCTAAAACTTGACCCACAACTTGAACGTGAGCTTTTGTTAAGAGCCATTCGTGACCGAGAATTACTGGAGGAGGCGCAACGACTTGATCCATTATATGTATGTCGAAGGAAATGTGCTTTTTGCAGAGTTACGGGATGTAAACAGGACCGTTCTTCTGGCATAAATTTTCGTACTTTATTTTATTGACGTTTCATCTGCCATAAAGCAAGACTATGTTTCGCAGCAAATGTAGCACAATTAAAAGAATGTGTTTCTGTTCAGAATCAAACCTTGGAAATGCAGTGGGCTGAGGAGAGACGTGCCTTGGAAATGAGCACATTATCCACACGTATGTTGAATTGGTTTAAATTATTTATTTTTGGCTGTTGCTCTTTTTGAAACAAAACGATCTTTCATGTTAGGTCCATTTGATATGTTTGGACCGCCAGGCCCTTGGCACCCTATGGGTCCACGTGGACCACCTGGTCCACCCTTTATGGGTCCTGGACGACCACCTTTTGGACCAGGTCCTCGAATGCCTCCAATGGGCCCTCTTGGTCCTATGGGGCCACGAGGACCCATGGGGCCTGGTGGTCCGTTTATGAGACCTGGTGGGCCTCCAATGAGGCCAGGGATGCCACCGGTGCGACCACAGATGGAATCCGGCCCACCACAGGAGGAGGTACTTTTTGACATCGATGGAAAGGAGTTAGGTAAAGAACCAGAACCTGAAACAGAAAGAAGAAAATCTGCAGACGGCAGGTCATTGAATGATGCTCGCCGTGACTCGAGAAGTGAATCTGAACATCGTGGAAGATCAAGAGAGAGGTCCCCCTATGAAAGAAGCCACAGTCGGCAGCGAGACTCGATCGAACGTGGCCGGAAGGCTGTGCACGATGATCTTGAAACATTGAAGCGACACCAAGAGATCCTTGGTCGGGAGAGATACGAGAAAGAAAAACAGGAGCGAAGTGAGCAGCGTGAAAGAAGTTTGGAACGCCTGAGAGCAATCGAAGATGACCTAAGAAAGCGTGGGGAATTACTGCTTCGTCGCGAGCATGAGCTAGATATGGCAAGGAGTAGGTATTCACCTGGAAGGAGAGAGTATCATGATGGGCCCCCGAGAAGGCAATATGACGATGATAGACGGATGGAAGAAAGAAGAAGGTTGATTTCCATTTTTTTTTAGATTATGTGCTTAGTGACATGGATTTCTTTCAAAACCAGGTCACCGCATGAAGAACGCCGTATGCCTTCTGGACATGGTTCACCCCCGCGATATGACCGCCGTGAAAGAAGATCCCACAGTTTAGAACGTTCTTATTACCGAAAAGAAAGAGATGGGCCTCCGCATTTGGATGAACATTTCAATGATGGAAGAAGAGAAAGATATGAGGATATTCCACCACAGGAGAGAGTGAGATATCATCCAGATGACCGATCAAGAGGTCATGACTACAGGCCTTTATCTCCTCCAAGAGACCACAGAGTCAGTGGCAGAAGGTCGTTATCCCCCCATAGGTTAGTTAAAACATTTATTTTCGTGTTTTGCACCAACTGCAAATTATGAACATAAAACTTTGTTTTGGCCAGCTCTTTTTGTCATTTCAGAAGTTCATGCATTTGGTGTTATGTATATGATTTTTTTTAAGCCGACATGCTCCACCTATTGACTGGAGGGATGACAACATTGAAAGAAGAAGAGAACCTGATTCACCAGGTCGTGATGATCGCATTTCTCCACCTCGTCGCATCAACCGAAGTTCACCTTACAGAGATAGACCTTCTCCCAAACGGGAAAGATTGTCAGAGAGAATGTCACCAAAAAGATATGATCGCAGAATCCGGAGGACATCTCCACGAAATGTTCGGAGGTCTAGAAGTCGATCCAGGTAACTTTCATGTGATAAAAATCAACTGATGTGTAATGAAGAAAAGCATATTTTACAATTTTCACTTAAAAAAGAATTTTAACATAAAAAAGACACAATTTTGAAAATTGTTGTTGTGCCATGTGATAAAAACTTGTGTACAATTGAAAATTGTCAACTTGTGTACAATAAAGTTCTATGTATTGAAAAAATTCTCTTGCATAATTTTTTGTAATCTGTGTACACCCGAAAAAACGTGCAATTGCCCAAAAAATAACAAACTTTAAATTTGCATGAAGGTCCCCACCACCACGAGGTGGCAGAGATCATTTTGGAAGGGACATCCCCATCAAAAGAGAAGTGGACCCGTTTGGACGTGATTTGAATTTAAGAGGTGGAAGACTGGAAAACTCCCCCAGACCTGGTCCTCGTTTACCAGTCATACCAAGAATCACTGAAAGGCCCCCACCACTTTTGGTTGGGAACAGCCCAGCACAGTAAGATTTATGCCTTTATGAGGTTGTTTTGTCTTTTTCCTGAGTCTAAAACACATCATATCAATGCCAAAACCTCCTAATATGATGTAATACAACATGATAAATATGCAGTCTATGACCTTGCAAAAGTTTGGATTAAGGGGTGGCCAATTATTGTAACATGTTAAAATTTACTTGTCTGTACAAAAAGTTTTTGAATGGTTACAGTTATACTATGACACACTATCTTATGACACACTGGTTGTGGGACACTGGTCTTGGTGGTACTCCATGCAATGGTGTTGTTTTCTATTCAGCTCATCCAGTGGTAGAGGTACACCTATTGGTAGTGGAATGACTTCGGTTGCTGACATTGCTGCCAGTATAAAGAGAAAGTTGTTGGCGCCGGCTTATGTGTACGTAGCTGATCTTATTGACATGCCAGGAAGAATGCGACGACCAACAAGGGTAGCTTCAAAATCCTTTGCCTTGTGTGTTTTCCGTGTTTGCTAAACCTTTTATATGGTGTTGTTGTACTACAACCTTAATGTTAGCATTGTCTGCATTCATTAATACTGACTGTTCTAATTTCAATGGTTTCTGGCTGTTAAATGAAATTGCTTTCAGATTGTTGTAATTCTAAGGGGACTTCCCGGCAGCGGAAAAACACACATTGCCAAAATGATTCGGGTCAGTTAAGAGTTTGTGTTCGGAAGTTACACATGTTCTTTTATGCCAAATGTATGCCTTTCATTTCAGGAGAAAGAAACAAATTTTGGAGTAAAACCTCGTGTGTTGGGTTTGGATGATTATTTTATGGCTGAGGTTGAAAAAGTCGAAAAGGACCCAGACACTGGAAAGAAAATAAAGAAAAAAGTGAAAATAATGTTTATTGGACAACTTTTCCTGCGACGATTGTGAACAGACGTAAAACATTTGCTGTAATTTGTAGGTGTTTGAATATGAATTTGAACCGGAGATGGAAAGTTCATACCGAGCAAACTTGTTCCGTTCCTTCAAAAAGACGCTCGAAGATGGATTTTTCTCCTTTATTATTGTCGACGCTGTCAATGCAAAAGTCACTCACTTTTCTGAGTTCTATGAAACTGCCAAGAATTCTGGGTTCGAGGTATGGATCGTGGATCAAGCAAGCTTAATATTTGGGCAGATTTTAACTAGTCATGTTTATAGTGTTAGAAGCACATTATTTGAACTGTTTACAAAGGGGTTCCTTAACTGGGGTTCTTGGACAGCTAAGGGTCTCATTTCTTTAAACAATCGCCAAGTATAAGCTCAGACCATCAAAAAAGTCTTTAAAAATTTTTGTTGGTAATGGGAGTTTATAGAGTTTAAAATGACCAGGAGCGATGAAAACTCGTACGAGTTGAAAAACCTCTTTTTTTCAAAAACCATTTTTTTGTGTTACTATGCATAAGATTACTATGGTCTTCATTAATTTCATAGGTGATAGGTGCAAAAAAATTGGCCAGAGGCTCCACTGTTAATCGTTTGTGTTATAGGCATATGTTGCCGAGATAAAGTGCGACCCTCACGTGTGCGCGAAACGGAACGAACACAAGAGAAGTTTGTCCGAAATACAAGGAATTGACAAAGATTGGGAAGAGACTGCAATTCACATGAATAAACTCGACGTGAGACTCATGATGCAAGATTCTGAGATTCAAGAGGTTTGTTCGGGACAAAAACTCAACGAAACATGCAACTTTCCCCAGAATATGGCTCATGCTTATAAAACATCTATACGCACCACGCTAGGTTTTGTATGTTGATGTTATTATATGGTAAACTTTACACAATTGCGCACACCGTTTCGACATGTCAGGTCTAATCAGTGTAGTTAGTAGCAAATTAGTATTTACATTAGATAGCTTTTGTCAACGGCAAAGAATACGAAAAAAGCCAGTGTCAGTATTCTGCATGTAAAACATGTTGGCATCCTTACAGGTGTATGTTTCTCTAAAAGGGCCTTTTTTATGTTTATAATTCAGGTCGAAATGGGGGACGTATCCGATGAAGAGGCAAAATCAGTAGAAGAACAAAATCCGCGAAAAGAAAAGTTGCCTTCGTTGGAACCCCAGGAAGGAACAAGTGATTTGGTAAGATTTTTGTGTGCAACTTATTGTGGTTGCATGTTGGAAACCGAAGGTAAGTCGAGTCGCCGTAGTTAAATCGAATCAAATCATGTGTGTTTTGCCCAAAAAACAACTACGCGGATAAACACCATACAAACGTAACGGAATGACATGGGCACCAGAAAACCATTAGGGTAATCAAGTCAGGCGCCCATAGTCGAACTGATGTTTGACCGAATTGTTTGATATTTGAACGACGCTGTAATGTTGTACGCAAAGTCAACCGAAAGTCAGTAAAACAGATACTTCAAATAATCTTTTGCATCTGTATTAACGTTAAACATGCAACGAGCTACGAGAAGAAACTAAATGATGTCCAGGGCAATGCTTTATAGCGAACTTTTGGTATGCGTCGCGACTGCACTCCTGCAATTGTGTTTAAACCCTCGCATCTTCTTCCGCGGCGACGGTTCAAAGCGATTTTTCATCACGCCAAATTCGACACGCAAAAACGCTCAGGAAAATATCAAACGTCGGCAAAATTTGTCGGCACTGAGAATGAGAATAATTAGACCGGTCCATACTGTTGAAAACATTGTTATTGTCAATACTGTTTTCAATGAAAAACGTCCGTTTGTGTTAAAGTGAACAACCGGACATATTCAACTTACAAGTTTCACTTTGGTGTTGTGCCGATTACTAACCCAACTCTATCATCTGGTGCATGTAAATCAGTGGTTCTTAATGTGGGGGCCGCAGATCTGTTTTAGGGCGTCCAACTTATGAACGTAAGTGTAATTGATAAATCATTTTTCCCAATAGGCCTGAAAACATGCCTAATTTTAGCAGCACATTATAGCCTTGATATATGCCAGACATAAATATTGTGAAGTGGCACCCCTGAATCTCAGTTCAGGTAGAGTTTTAAAAAGCACTGCTCTGGAACATTTCTGGCCCAGTTTTGTCCTTTAAAATATCTCATGCTGCCATATTTGTATACCCACTCAATTTGAAAGGAAATGCTATGATAACGTTAGGCAGGATGAGAAAGTGGTCCATTACATAATGTCAATGCCCCCACCAAAATTTTGTCTGACCCCGTTACTGTGGTACATGCCCTACTTTGAGAACCACTGGTGTTTATATTCATGCTATTTGTGTTACAAAACATATTTATGCTGCAAGAGTATTTAAACAAAACAATAATTAAGTATAACTTTAATTTCTTGCAATTTTGTGGTGACACAAAAATGGTTTGGTTTTCTGTGGAATTCACCATTAACACCTTGTGAGAAGAGTGACCGTGCAAAAAGCTTTACAGCATTGTGTACTTTTCAAAAATTGCTTAGTTGTAAAAGTTTTGCAATCTAGTCAAAGAAGTATAAATAATCTGCATTTTTGTTAAAAATTACTTCAAAGAAAACTAATTATTACTTTAAAAATGTTTAAAAATCAAAACTTTTCATGCAGCACTTATACTGCTACTTGACGGTACATAATAAAAATTGGGTTTAGTTTTGGTTTGTTAATGAGTGTTTTGTCAACCTTTCTTGACAAAATGTTTTCAAACTGCTGTACCATTAATGGAAGTCCGACACAATCTTTCGGTGTTTTGCGTTGATTACCTTAAAATTATATTTTAAACTTGATTTTACACACAATTTTCGGCCGTGGATATTTGTTAAGCGGTAAAATGAAAAATGTTGTTCTTTTCTTACATGTCGCTCGCACTTTCCGTACCGAAATTAGAAGCTACTTCTTGCGGCAAACCTACAGCTATATTTGCTAAATGCTCTTATGTTGTAGTTTTCTCTGTTAACAAGGTATCAAAAGTATGTTTATACAAAATCGGCGGCTTTGCGGCGGCACTTGGCAGAAGTAAAGCGTCAAAAATCTGTTTCTATCGCGTGTCAAGGCGTTAAGCGTGCATAGCATGTATTTAAATGCTTGCGATAGAATTTAACAAAAACATTATCATCGAACTATTTCCAACTGGCTGTGCATATGGAATAGCAATTCAACGAATTTGCTCAAAATCCAGCATCCACAGTCAACCGAATATGCATATAAGTTATTAAACGTATACATAGCTTTAAGGTTTACGCATGTTTTAAGTATTTCAAGGTTTGCAATCTCCATGTTATGTCTTACCCAGGCGGTCCAGAAGAGCAAGTGGGAGAGTGAATCAACAGCAGCACGTCTGGGTACGTTTTAACACTTTGTATTGCGCTCAAATGCGACGGAAACGGCTTATTACGCCACGTAGGGGGTTGTGCGTTAATTTACCTAGCATAGGACTAACTTAACCGCTAGCTTGGTGGCCAACTGACATCATCTACTTCTTTTCCACCTCAACTACAGACAAGTTGGACGGAATAGCAAAGAAAACCGTGAAACGGAGCATGGAGGATTTTCTCAGTTTACCGGACGACTACGAAACGCGCGAGTCGGAGCCTGGAAAGAAAAGGGTATTGTTTCACAGCGGCCTTGTGTGTTTTGCGCACAACTGTACGGCTACGTTGCGATGCGCTCGGTTTTATTCGATAAATTTAAATTTGCGCGCGAAATCGCTATAGCGAAAGAGTACGTAAATACAGATAAACAAATAGGCGTTAAAGAGTCGTCGCTGGACTTGGTACTTTGAAAATATGGTAGGACTCCAAAAAGAAAAAAGAACGACGCTGCATTGTGACGTGTATAAAAATGCGTCTTTTTTCAGGTTCGCTGGGCCGACATGCATGAAAGAAAAACCCAACAGCGCATGCGCGATGTAGGTTTTGTCGTTGGTCAAACGGACTGGTCAAGAATGATGGACGATTCCCACGCCACCCGGGCACTAAACCGCACCAAGTTTATTTAAGTGGGATTCGCAATAAGTGTTCCTTGTAAAGTTGTATTTGACGTTTCACTTTCTTTCCTGGTTGCTGCTGTTTTCTATCGTATTGTGCGTGTCCAGTAAAACTTATTCGTTCATTGTGTGTTATCTTGTATTATATTTGTTCGGTCGTAGGTCGAGTTGCTGTCTATCACAGGCAATTCGCAAAGGCATTTGGTGATTGCATGGTGGTCGTGGGCGTTTGTTTTGTTTTGGTGTACTGTTGACAACAACGCTCTGACAACAGTCTCATTGATTAATCTATAACTTATGTTCAAAACGGCATTTTAAGGGCCTAAAAGGTAGAGGTCAGTTATTTTGGTTAGATTTGTTACCAACGCACGGCTTTCGATCACGCTTATTAACATCAGAAATGAGAAAATCATTTTCCTAATTTTAGTTTTGCACCCGCAATGCTGTGTTAGATAAAAGGCGTAGGTATCGTTGACTAAAATTTTCTTTGTTTTTGTGTAACAAACAAACGTCAACTGTGGGAATTGTACAACAAGTGTTCGAATGCGCAATATGGCGGACCGTGCGTTCGCCTGGAACAACAAAAGAAGGCAAGATAGGACGAAACTGTGGAGTGGGCGGTGAGAAGTTCCAACGACTATCTGTGACAACTCTTCACCGCTTTCTGGAAGTGCGTGGAAGAAGTATTTGCTACGTCTATGAAAGCCCTGTCAGCCCCGCATCCAGCACTCGGCCTGTTTCTTTGCTTTTCTGGATCGAAATAAACTTTTCTCACTTATTTGTGTTGTGCCTTATTTCAAAGCTACTCTGCTTTCGGCGGGGGTCGAAGCAACCCTTTTTTAAAACATTTTTTTTATGAAAAACAACGGTCGGGTAGTGTTTAGTTCAATGAGCTATGTTTGCTGTTCGGTGCTATGGTAGCGATGGCGTCGCTGGACAAATTGGAGAACAGAGTATCACTGCTGGGTAAAGACTTGCATATTATTGGACCATCGGATGAGGCTCGGGGGCTAGATTTAGATGCTCCTTTTGTTTACTGCAAATAACTGTGCAGTTGATTGGATACCCAGAACGCAATGGATGTGGAATTTGAGGTCTAATATGTAGGTTGGCCCAAGCTTCGTGAATGCATGCAAAGGTTCTGAAAACATCTTTCCTATTACCAGGGCGGAGAACACCAAAAACACGTATTTACTTTCCATTGCCATGTACCGCGTTGAATTTCGCGAAAAGCAATAAACTGAATAGAACTTCCCTTTGGTAAAGACATTGGATTTGATGAAAGTTGAGGATATCCAAAGCAGCTCAAAGCTTTATAACTGGTAAGGACTCAGTACGACAGGTTTAATGTGACTGTCAGTAAGTGCACTTCTATTTATGTTGGTTTAAAATGCCAGGTTGTTTTTTTGGCGAGGCAGCAGCTAGGGGATAACCAGGTAGGCCTACAAGGGAAATTCCCCTTGGGAAAATAGGGCAAATGTAAAACGTGTTGCAGTCAAACGACGTAGAGGGGTTTATATGAAAGGTGATGGACAGATTGGAAAACCGCAATACCAAGAAAGCAACGGATGTTACCATAAACAAAAAAAGTTCGATGTCTATGGAGGTTTGCAGTGGTAATCTACATTTTACTCGCGTGCTTTCTGGTCGCTTTATTGTGTTATGGACAACAAGAAGAGAATTAGTTATATCAGTATTGAGAAACTATGTTGCATTGATATCTTTTTATCGGTTGTCGCAAATACGCGACGGTATAATGTTGTGTATTAAACACCGACCTAAAAGCACTCAATTCCATTCCTGCTTGATCGTGATTCGAGCGATGGATGGCTTGGGTTCGAGTCCCAGTGTATTCTAACCTCTAAAATACATTTTCAGCAGGGTGAAGATATATTCCACACTCATAACGTCTCCTTATATTTGCAGTTAATAGAATCGCACTTTGAACTAATAGGTAATTATCGGGGTTAATGTTTAACATGCTGTGTGTTGCAAACCCTGTACTCGGACAGGCGTCTTTCACCACCTCCACTGCTCAAATATGGCGTCTCATGGCAGTTCTATGAAAAATGTGGCAGCAGTGGTTCGAGGCAACAAGACCATCGACTTGGTAAGGAAGGATTTCCTACAGTTTTTCTTTCGTTTCAAGTTTAAATGTGTAGGTGCTATAGTCTGTAACGTGTGGAATGTTTTTTTTTACAGGAAGACTGGAAGATTCCGAAGATCTCCTCTAACGGTATGTGCCTTCTCATGCTAATGTAAAGTAGGACTAACACTTTTCTGACAATAAAGTATGTTGCTTGGTAAACCAAAGTTTTCATCATGTATCGAAGTAAAAGATTTCGTTCAATGGGTCATTTATTTGCAAACAAATGCGGGTAAAAACCATTTCGATTCGGTTCGTCTGCACGGTGTGTTTTTCATACTTTCAATCCCAAAATACTGCCCTTGTTTAAATAAATATTGGGTAATACTTCCAGACGTACTGATTGCTGTGTCGGCTGTTGGAATATGCGGCTCCGACTTGAAGTACTGGGCATACGGCAAGTGTGGAAGGTTTAGTTTGGATGGTTCGCCGATGGTGATTGGCCATGAAGCGGCCGGGGTGATAAAGGAGGTCGGTCAGTCGGTGACCAAGCTGGCTCCTGGCGACCGGGTCGCCATTGAACCCGGTGTTTCTTGCAAGGTTTGCGATCACTGTCTGTCAGGACGTTACAACTTGTGCAAGGGCATGAGGTTCTGCGCTACGCCCCCAGTGCATGGAAATCTGTGCCAGTATTATGTTCATGATGCGGATTTTTGCTTCAAGTATGTTGAACATAGTTGTACACATCAGACGTTTGTCACATTATTTTATTTTTATTTAACAATTGTGCATTTAGTAAGAGTGTCGTATGTTTTTGGCGATAAAACGGTCGCGAGTCTAAATTTCACATAAGGCAAGAAGTTGGCGCTTTTGAACCAATGTTTATGACTGATTGCTTTCCTTAGGTTGCCACCTAATATGACAGACGAACAAGGTGCGATGGTGGAACCGCTCAGCGTCGCGATACACACGTGCAGAAGAGCAGGTATTGCCAAAGGACACCATGTTGTGATTTTCGGGGCTGGACCTATTGGGATTTTGTGCGGTTTGGTCGCCAAGCAACGCGGTGCCGATCAAGTTCTCACTGTAGGTAGGGGAAGTTGAAACCGTCCGTCTTCAACATAAATTGTGATATTCTGACAACAGATATCGACGGACACCGACTTAAAATTGCTCGCAAGTTTGGCTCCACCGACCTGACCTGTCTCGTCGACAAATCAGCGAAAGACCCGGAAAGTTTGGCCAACCAATTGCTGTCCGTTAGCAATGACGACGGCTGTCATGCCGCCCTTGAATGCAGCGGTGCAGACATAAGCCTTCGCACTGCTATTCACGTAAGCGACATCCTCGTATACTTCTGTCTGTTGATGTTGATTTCTATTAAATTTTGTACAGGTTTGTCGGCCGGGTGCGTCAGTCCTTTTAGTGGGAAGGGGATCCCCCGAAGTCGCTCTTCCGATGGTCAAGGCGGGAACTTTCGAAATTGATGTCAAGGGAATTTTTCGATACGCCAACACGTAATCTACCGTTATATATTTGCTTCAATACAATGTCCTTTATAATGTATAAAGTCTGCGATTACAACACCGAATGTAATGCATTCATCGGTAATATATGGCATGGTGGACGTTGTTTTGGCAGACGTATTTGTTTAGAAAACCTGGCACAACGTTTTTTAAGTGCTGTACCAAAAAATTGATACTTTACAGTGTCGAGACAGCGACAATTTCAGATGTTGTGTTTTGGGAACTCTCACCGTTTTCGAATTTTTAAACCGCTAAATCCAAACCCCCGTTTTGAGCAGTTATCCTGAAGCAATCGAGATGATTTCTACTGGCACTATAGACGTCGATCAACTAATCACACATCGGTTTGACTTGCAATCCGCCAACGACGCCTTTCTGACGGCCTCCGACCCCCACCATAGGGCGATCAAGGTCATGATCCGTTGCTGAGTGACGTCATCACGCCGAATCGTTTATCATTTTGCTTTATTCTGGCGTTAGGGAAATGGAAAGAAAGGGTCGCAAATAAAAGTTTGATTGTGAATTGCACGAACCGCAGCAAAACGCCACACGCTCTGTATTAATTTCCCGTCATCGCCTTCCCGTGTACACAGCAAGTAAAGTAGCTGGAATTATTTCGGAGAAGCGTGAATTAAAACGGAGGAAGGAAAAGAGACGCGTGCCGTAATTTTGCGCGAACACTAAAATCCAAACAACAATCGCGTTGACAAAGTTCGGCGCACAAAGGGTTAGTTTATGCCGTAGTTGAAGCCGCTACCGTAGCGCGTTTTCACTACGCAAAGCAGAAGTTAACTAGGACGTCTTGCTACGTTATGGTTTTGAACGTCAAAAAAAAATTTTTCGGGTGCAAAAAAATACTATGCAAGACACTTGATGGTGAACTGGCGAAATCATATGCCATGACGTCATCGTCGCCTGGCCTTTCATGAAACAAGAATCGGGAAACTTTCCAAGCAAACACACTATAAGCGCCATACGCCGCGCGACCGTCAACAGTTCACAAGCACCAACCGCGGGCACAAATGCGGCCGACAAGTTCAATAGCACGGCCCCAGGAGTGGGTCAGGGCCCTCGTGGCCGTCACACCACGTTTTGCCCACAAAAAATGAAAGCGTATTGTTCTATACACGTGTGTAACACGTCTCGGTGACTGGTCTTGGTGATGCCCGCAATCGCGTTGACCCCCTCCACTTCGGGGCGAAAGAGAGTCGGCCACCAACAGATTGCCAGGTTTTCTATGGACATCTTGTTCTTGCCGTTTTCGCCGACGCTGAAAAATAGAAACGCATTTCGGTTAAAATTGGCGTAGAGAATGCTTTTGAGAGTAACAAATAAGTGAAGGCGCTTTTAAAAGTGTAGTGCCTTAATTCAGTAAAGCGGGGATAAATCGTCAATACCACATATGCGTCCTCTAAACCAATGCTTCTCAACCAATGGGTCGCGAAGCATTTCTAAATGTTACAGTTTTCTATTAGATCACGAAAATTGCATGTGTATACATTGTTTCATTTCTCATTAAATTGTTTTTCATTCGTTTAGTCATATCTCATTGTGGGTCGCACAATAAAACTTGCATTACAGTGGGTCGCTAACTGAAAAAGGTTGGGAAACACTGCTCTGAACCATATGGTTTTTGTCACATGACATGTATTCACTTTACCCATTTTTGGAGAAGCGTTTTGCTTTGTATTATCGCTTACGTATGGTTTTAAGCTGACCCAACTTCGAACGGACAGAACTCGTTTTACCGATAATCCATCAATCAGTCTCACTCTCGCTGCGCCGGAAGCAGATGTATTTACGTCATACTCTAACTACGTCAGAGGAATCGGGAAAATAACGATGTAATTGTTTGCTCAAATAATTACTTGGGGCGGCGAAAGAAGTTTTCTTTATTTCCACATTCTTTGTAACAGGGAAGTCGAGTTTTCGAAACAAACTAAATATTTTTTTTATTTCTGTCCCCATAAATAGGCGACAGTTGAAAGTTTGCTGCCCCACAAAGGGACAATAATTCAAAGTGAGTTGTGTTACGCCAACGGATATCCCGCAGCCAGCAGTTGGGGACATTCGAAGGCAATTGCACGGGCGACACACGTGAATACTGGCAAATGCGCAAATGGCAACAAACACCGTATAGTTGGAATTGGTTGAAATCACTTCCGATCCGCCCCTTGCGATCATGGAACAACTGGGAAAAGTGTGAGGACGAGTGGTTGGGACAAAATCAAAATTCGCGAGCACTTTGTGGACTTAGCCAGTGGTTCTTAAACCTTTTCCTGTGCGACGCACTTGGAAAGACCGCTTTTGCGACGCACCAAATTCGTAAATCTACCAATACGATTTGTTCTTATTGTGCAGTTGCTATCAGACATGCTGCAATTGACATTGCAATAGTTTTAATTACTGTGTTAAACCCTGGTGATGAAGTCTCACTGTACGACAGACGAAACGTCCGAGAAATAAACCACGTTAATTTGTTTTGCCAGGAAATCAAGTCTATTGTAGATTTGTTGGTTACTTGCCGTCATTCTTTTTGTTTAAATTAATACGCGGCGCCCTTGAAAACTCAAAACGACACACCAGGACGTCGAGACGCACAGTTTGAAAACCAGAGGATTACAACATTTGGTGGGAGCAAAAAATAAGGCCGGGACGAAAAAATTTAACCAAAATGTTGGTTGCTCACATGTCAGACACGTAACTTTATGAATATGCCTTTCAGCCAAAACAACCTTATTTATTTAACTCGGAATCAACGAATACTTTCGCATAACTGAATAAGCCTTTATTTGGCGACCCCAGATACCGCGTATCGATCATAAGGTTCACTGGAATTGCAGTCAGCCAGGATCAAAACCACTTTTTCAAAACCAATCTAACATGACGAAGCGGAAAACGAAAAATCATTGGCTTTGATCAAGCTTGGCTGCGATGCCAGTGAACCTTTTATTTATTAGCCTTTACCGCCGCCTTTTAGCTAACCTTTGCGCAGGGAAAAAACAAGCAAAATACACCCAACCCCGTCAAGAACACAATGGCTCTAAAAATGGTCCTAAAACTCACTTGTTGAGGTGGCAGCAGAGGAATTTAAAGGTAGCATAGTTGGAGTAGGGGAGTTTCTTTACCACTCCACGCACTGAGCATATCTGCAAGGTTCGATCCGGCATTTCTGAAAAACACAAGTTTGAGAGTTAACAAACAGCGAAATACTAGGGTTGTGTCAATAGTTGCGTTGACCCGCGATAAAAAACCAAGGATTTCGTATCCAAACTACTTTATTGAAAAATTCAGTCCTTGATAGTTGTTCGGGTAAGGACCGGCCTTGTATATGCATTAAGTGGTTGTTTATTGTAAAGCAAATGTGAAACAACTGGGTTATATTGTTAAACAACTCCACGCAACGTCAGATACCAAAATTAAACTATTTTCAAATGTAGTTTTAGAACTTACTGATCGCCTCCTCAAATTCGTCGTGTAGTGTGTAGGGAATGAGAGGGTCCGGGAGGTTCTTGTGACCGAAAAACCAAGTCACGCATCCGGCAACGGTGGAAACCGACACTTCGGACGGAAGGAACTCGTAGCTGTTGTCTGCGGATGAGCGAAAGGAATTATTACGACTCGTAACGTTTATAACTTGAATAATTTGTAATCGCAATTGGTAGTAATTTGTTGTTATAAATACACAGTGTGTAAAATTACACACAGAGATACAGAATGTGCTGAGTGCACATGACAAAGAAATACACGTTTTCCCACGTGGCCAAACACTGTGTGATTGCGACTTGCGACACACCATGATGCCATGATTCAGTTCTGGTGTGTTGCGTTTTTAATCATACGCACTAAGCACATTCATACATTACGTTTGTGAAATTACAGTCGGGCAACTTGACCAGTACGCGTCAAAATACGACAGGGAATTGATGCATCGTCCCAATGCGCATTACTCAACAAGTAACCGGTGAAGCAAGTATGCCAATACACAAAGGAATTCGAACAACTGCACCAGCACATTTCCGCTTTGCTGGTTGACACGGAAGCAGCTGGCTGTGATTGTGTTGCGTTTCTTTGTCTCAATATTGTTTTATCTTATCTCTTGGGATGCAAGGAATGATTGAAAAATAATTTTGTGTTTTAGTACAGAAGGCTGCATGCCAATACAGACGATGGAAACCGTATATACGTGCGTGGTAAACTTGAACCCCAGGAAATAACCTCCGTACTTCTTGACAAGCTGTACTCGAAAGCACTCGCTACTTCAAACGGGATGTAAACACGAAACACAACAAACATTGCAACATCATGTCGGGTATGAGTGACGTCACTTAATCTGCCCACTTTCGGTAAGCGCATTGCTGCCAACAAGTAAAAGTAGTCGCAATGATTGTGTTGCGCAATGAGCGTTTCTTTTGTCTCGAGTTCCAACTGAGATTTATGGAAACGATGTTTCGTTTCGTCATGTTATTATATCCACGCACTTTGCCGTGCAGATACTACAAATAAGTTCACGTATTTCCTTTACGTTAAATGTGGTTTTAGTTTGTTTGTAGAGAACAGGGAGTCAGTGTAATGTTACAGCCGGTTTCCTAGCAAAAGTTATCTTCAAAGTGCAATGATTTGCATTTAAATGATGACACTTCACGTCAACATATATCCCGAAATTAAGTGTACCGGGTGTTTTTTTTTGGAAAACAGTCTCCGGGGTCACAAGGCGTTCATTTGGAAAATAGGTTGAATTCTTTCTGGAGACAAATATTCCCCGAACAATCAGGGTCGTTCTGAGAAGCTAGACATACCATGCTTGTACGGATTGACTCACTCACTCAAAAGGACGCGCAAGGTCACTTTGGGGCCATTAAAAGATTTGCATGTTCGTTTGCATGGACCTCGTATAGAGTAAGGGTATTGTTGTGGCAGATTTGAACAGCTTAGCGAACTTTGTTACTATTGTTGGTCTCAATGAGCTTCTACACTCACCAAAACACGACCCGGCGACCGCTGGAAACAATTACCAAAGTTTGGGGCTGGCATTTTCAGGTGGAAGCAGAATTTCTGCCTGAGAAATCGCATTTAGTTTGCCAACATTTCCTTCTATGACGGTTAACCCATTTATAATTACATGACTTGCCAAATAATCACAAGACTTACCAATGACCTTTTGAACAAAGCACGGACAAAAACCGACCCAATGCCCCAGAAACCCCCTAATACGCATGGAAGTTGCGACAAAAATATATTACACTAATGACGTAATTGACGGGTAAGCGGCTCCCGCCACCGAATACGGAAACTACATAGTAAGTAATCCATGCCACACTTCACGGCGATGACACCCAGCTTGATGAGTCAAGACACCTTCTCAGGAGTACAGGTAACTGCAGGCCTTAACGGGGGTTTTGCTGCTACACAGCAACGTATTATGCACAAAATATTGTGGGCCCAAACGTCTGGACGCATATTTTGCAAAAAAAGTACAAAATTTGCTCACCTTCGTCGAATTTCTTAATAAGCATTTCGCGTTCTTTGGCGTTGGCCGGGATCCTGTACAACCCCTCTGTGGATAGACCTGACGGGAATAAAAGAATGTTTGAGCATATAGTAAGAAGTGTCAAAATTTTAAAAACTCGGGCTGTCCCGCAAGGAACCTCCGTCGCAAACCGCAAGGCCCACACTATTTACATTACATTAATTCTTTTCGAAGCATTTCCAATCAAATTAAAGTTGACTTTCGGCAATATCACGAGAAACACGCGTAGTTCGGTTGCGTGGTGCTTACCGAAACGCCTCCAAACAAACGCCATCACCCGACATAAACCCAACGCACTTCCGCAAGACTTGAGGACCGCTTAAAGTTCACGAACGTTTCGCTTAAATCGAGGGAACACTGGGCACTGGCCGTGACGCGGTGGCCCAGCCAGTGAGGGGCTTATAAGGTAACTCGACGGCGCTTTTCATACGTCACAATCACGCGTGCAGACGCAACAATCAACAATGAACGCTCGCACGTCTCCAGCAGTGTCGCGCGCGGTTTTGGATCGCTACACACGTGCTGGTGGAAACCGTGACGTCAGAGCTGCCAATCACAGCCCCAGCGTAGGTTTTTATTGCTGTTTGAACGCACAACAAAAAAAAGGTACATGTTGAAAGCTAAACACTATTTTTCGGTAAAAAAGGCATGTGATCGTGGCTGTTTTCTGAGTTAAATGAAGTCATGTACGGTGATAACCCTAGTACAAAAACAACGCACAGTATTACACTAGTGTTTCAATCAAAAGGAAAATCCATCAAATCAAAGCGAAAAACCATTAAAAACGACTTTTCTCAACATATTGACGCGCGTACGAAGGAAAACCACCACCGCGCACGCTTATGGCAGGTCCAGGAAAATCGATATCCACCCTTTCCGACGGCTAGACGCAAACCAAACCAAACTGCCGGCGCCAACAACCTCCACATTCTACACACGTTCGAGCGACCAGGTTTGAAGGTTGACTCACCGTAAGTCTCTATGAATCGGATGCACTTCTCCACAAACAGTGGAACCATGTGGTTCAGGCCTTGGATGGTGTCGTCGAGCCGTTTGTTGAAGTAGTCGGAAAGCGTGTGCTTATTTCCCGTCGTTTGCGAGCTTGGCGGTGGACGGTTTTTGCCTTTGTTCTTCAACCGGCTTCGCTGTTCTTTTTCCTGAAAATACGAGGCAAGTTTAGATAATGTATTCTGTGCAGCGTTTAACTGGCACAAGCTGTTGTGACACCATCAACTCAATGCGCTTATCCCACACAGTTCCGTTATCTATGAAGGTAAACTGTTTCGCCAGAAATAACCGGTGTGTTGACATTACACTAGGAATGTATCTGCTTGGTGAGGCATCAGAAAAAACAATGGAAAATGCTGATTATGCGGATTTCCCAAACAGGTTACATCCAGTTTTCAGTAAAAAACCACTAAAGATGATTTTGACACATAGCATCAAACAACTCTTACAGGCACACTTGATTTTAATATTTTGAGCAACGATTTTAGTTGCCAACCCCATGCTTTTATTGCTACCTGAATGACCATTGGGTTTGCATGGAATGTCCAAGTCATCTGTTGGCATTAACAGTCAAAACATCACACACTATACCAAGCCTTTTCCACTGTTTAACTTCTGTTCTGTGCGCATAAACAATTCAACAAACTCAAACTGTCACAACGAGGTACGGTACAAAGATTTAAACCAAGCTTCACAAAATAACTGGAATTCTGACAAATTACTTTCTTTTTCATGCAATACTAAAACTCCCAATACAAAATGAAACACCTTTCATTTATCCACCTACAAAGATTAACGACAGTAAACAGCATTTTTTTTTCTTCAAATTGCACCTGAGCAAAGATAGTAAAGCATTGAACTAGGTCATTTGCCAGCCCCTAAACACCTAACACCACTCTTGTGTGTCGACCTTATTGTAATAGAGCAATAGTAAATGGGGGAGAACATTCTTAGTCATTCAGGGCAGAACCTGGACTTCTAACTGGGAGAAACGTTTATAAAAAAATGTCATGAACTGTAAAAATAGCCGGTTTTGCTAATGGATTGTCAAACAATTCTAAGTGCGAAAATTAGTCACAGATTCGGCATTTTGCAAGATATTTCAGCAGTACATGTATAGAAGGCCTCAGTACAACTTGACACTAGGCTTCAACATTGATAAAATGACCACCTCTTGATATTATTACTCAGACACAAATTTTTCATAACAAGGTAGTATTTATTACATTTGTGTCACATTAAAAGTGCCTAAGCTTGTCCTTTCTAACCCTTAAGAAATATTCTGTAACATCTGCCCTACAATCATACTTCTTAGACAAAAATCAGTCACATTGTCACTATTTGGTTGGTTGACAATGGGCATTATTTCCCTTGGGGGTAAAATTGGTGAACATTTGATGGGTTCCTGAGGAGAAATTCCACAGAAAGTAAAAGATACTACCACAGACAGATGGCAAGGCAATGTTAGACAGTGATAGTGTGATTCATTTCCAGGCACTGATAGACAAAAATTAGGCACGGACACCGTTGAAACATTTTTATGACAAAGTTAGCATAGACTGACTCACTCATTTTTTAAACGCTTGTCCAGCAGACAGATACAATATACTACATACCATACATAGATTTCTGGACATCCATGAACAAACATAAAACAAAAGCTATTGTTAATCTCACCTGAAGGTAGGCATAGTTCACCAGAATTTGCATGTGTTTTTCGTTGACATCATACATGGCTGGCTTGGTAAGCATTTAAACTGTTGCAGATCACACAAAAATACAAAACAATATTGCCTGGTTTACGTTCTGCAAAAATCGAAAGACAACGCCTTGTCATCAGACTAATCAAGCAATTAGGAACCTGTGGCTGGTGTGCGGAGCAGTAACTTCCTTCTTTTTTCCTTTGCAACTGTAACATGTCAGAAGGCGTGATGACAAATGAGCTTATCACAACTGCATGGAAGGCAACACGACACAACAGCCAACCATAATGTGAATCAACCATATTTTGTTAGATCTCACCTTGCTTGTTTAAGCAACCCTGCTGCCTACGTCCCCACACATATGGCTCTGAGCCATCGCCTGTCTAATGCTTCGTAACAATGGCAGGATGCAGGTATATTTCATGCAACCCTGTTGTCTGCCTGTCGTGCTATGCTACGGGTTATGAGCGCATGTGATGTGTGTGGGTGATGTAGCATTCGTCTCTGTCAAATAGGTACAGAAAATTGTATTTCATTTGTTGTCTGTGAAATGTGAAACCACCATTAATTTAATAAAGGTATTGATTCAATAGCATACCTCGGTCAATCATTATTGTATTTTGATGCCAAAATATTGACTGCTCGCTAGCTCTGCTTGGAATGCGCATTCAAATCATCACATCTGTTAAGTCAGGAATTTCAAACTGTTCACACCTCCATTATTCTCTCAAATACAAACTAGTCTTCTACCAGAAAGACAATTGGCTTTTATTTAACATCATGCCACCTATGTAAACTGTCTGCCTAACAAAACGCATTCAAAAATCTTACATTCTTAAAATTCAAAAGCTAAAATCTACTCATACTCAAGGTAAATGTGGTGGCACAACTGCAAAAACACCCAGAACAGGATTTGGCAGAAAAATACTCAGGCTGCGTAGGAAGCAATCGTCCCATACAACTTCCCCACTAAGTCCACGTCAAGACTACAAAATTAGTGCAATGTAATTCACGCACAATTGTGTTGCTCTACATATGATGTCACTGCATATAGGAGACACTGCATCATGCAGCACAACAAGAGCTGTGGGAAAAAGTGGCGTGACGCATGCTTTGAAATAGCGGGTGGTGGATGGAGCCATGCAAATGCCCAAAATTGTCAGTTTGGTAGTTTTTAAATCTCTTCCATAGTTCTTTTTTAAACAGCACAAAAGATAACACTTCTGTTCTAGCATTGCTAAGGAATTTTTAGTAACATGGTTTACCTCAAATATAACGCAGTATTTAACATAGAATATTTTCACATACAATCACCATTTTCATTAAGCAACGAGAAAAAAATATTTATGGGGCAAATTGAAGCTTCATTACAGCTATTTTTCGTCAAACTAACAAACAGACAAGAGAAATTCCGTCATGGATTAATATTACATGTGTTGTTAATTACCTTTCCCTCTTTTTTCCTCTTCTCTTCATCTCTCTGCTTGTGTCGCTTTTCTTCCTTTGGAGTGCTGCCAATTTGAAAACTGACCATTGATGATGGCACAGATGGACTGATGTGCAGGTCTTCATGGCTTGCAGCTAATCCCCTTTTCGTGTTCTATAAAGTATCCATATGTTACTTAATTGAAGAAAATTATTGTTACATATGCTCCATGTATTAAAATATCATTTGAACAATATTGCTATTCTATGTCAAAGAATTTCTATCTGACAAGAATGTGAACCACAGGTGCATCAATAGCCAGTAAATATTTGATTTTACCAACTCAAATTTAATGATATCGCATGAACAAGGCTAAGGAAAGCTGGCGGAAAACCAGCACATTTTAGCACAGGGTTGCCTTTATCGACAAACTATTAAAATATGTAGGTAAGCTACTAATGTGAATATGATCTATTCATTATTCCCAACACGATACATGACTCACAATGCCTTCTCCCCCAAAAGGTGCAAGCAAGTCAGCTGTAGAGTGACGTGCTTGACGCAAAGTAGGTGGGGGAGTTTGGGCAGAAGTTGGTGTTGAGTCGATGTCAGCACTTTTGAGGGGTTGCCGCTTTCCAGCCCTGGTGCTCGTAAACTTTCCCCTCACCCCTGACGTGTTGGTAAGCACTGAACCTCTTGGGAACTTTGAAGAAGTTCTGCCAGAAATGGAAATAAATTTTACAAAATAGTATTTCAACAAAGGACAGTGGTTAATGTGCTCATATTAAACACAGTTGGTGTTTGAAAAGCATCTTTCCAGCTTTTGTATTTGTATTAGAGATAAAAAAGTTTTTTATAAAGTTTTTTCTACAGGTGTGTTCAAGGACTACATGCATTATTTCAACACAAAGAGCACATGATAATATTATCACAGTAGCAATATTTTTTAAAGATATATTTCAAGTCACTTGAATATTTCAAATAAAATCCACTGAAGCCTCATGTGCCGCAATGTTTGGTAATTCACAAACTGCACCAGCAAAATAAAAAAAAATATCAAATGACCCCGGTGTATCTCACCCAGGTTGAAGAGTAATCTTCACACCATTGGCAGTAGTCGTGGTAACAGTGTTAATCTTTCCTGGTATAGATTCCGGGCCCATTGGCAAAACCTGCTGGCCCAAACGTGTTGGGTCCGCTTTGAGCAAGGCCAGATACTCCGTGCTCTGTGGCGATTTTTCATGTTTGTTGCTTGGAGACGATAGATCCTGCAAACCGCTCTGGTACATGAGACCAGCTTGCTTCACCTGCGGAAAGGTGCATGGTAGATTTACCTTGAAAACCTCAGTGTTTTGTCAAACTTATTTTGTTTTGGACGACCTAAAGGACCCCTTTTTGTTTACAAACTCAATAAATGGTACACATTTCACATCATATAGGTGCTACTAATCAATAAGCATTGTTTTGATGTGTTTTAGTAAATGTGTGGGCAACGATCAAAAAGTTTGTGAGGTCAAAGTGTGGCCACGCAGAGTACGTGTGTTGGGCACATAGTCATGGCTGGATGTTTTGTAATATTCTTGATGGATTAATAAAATATATTACTTTGCTACGTTTTGTCTGATCATAATCGACACAAATATACCATGTAGACCAAACACTATACAAGCTGTATATACTACGTAAACCAAAGAGGATATAATACAGATTTAACTAACAGGTTTTTTCATTATTCCAAACTCGACAGCCTTCAACAGCTCAGGTTTCAGTTTTCCAGGTTTTGAGCCACCAGGAGGTGGTGTGGTGGTTCGAGAAGAATCGAAAGTGTAATCCGGCATCTCCTATGACAAGCAATTGGTTCATTGTTGTGGCCAGCACAGAACGAAGTCCAGGATGAACAACACATACCTCATTATCAAGTAATCCAGCAGTAGGACTTGTTCTTGGCGTCTCTGGTTTATAGTCGTCGCTTCCAGCTAAAATACATACATATATTTTTTATATTTTTTATGTTAACACTAAATGTAAAACAAGTTATGATGGAGAAGTCCGTAAAAGTTTTGCTCTAGTTGATTAAGTTTACTCAATGTACCATGAAAAACAGCACGGTACTAAATAGAATTTATCTTTTATTAAAGCAACCAATTAAACTAAGCTTTCGGTAACCTACAACACACCCAAAAGTTGTGAAAAAACAATCAAGTTTGCTAGTTTACTCAAAAATGTTTCATCAACTTATCAATAAAAAGGCAATCTTGGCCTGAAACAAATTGCTTCTGCCAGCTTTCTCGATACACCTGCCACCTCTTTTACAAACACTTCCCGATTATACATGCGATATTTAGGTTTATGACCAAGCAAACACCAGGAAAGCAACAGAAACGAAACTGATTTTAGTTGAACACTGAAGATCCTTACTTGACCAAGTTGACGCTGGTGTTGTGTGACCTGGGTCCGAAATGCACTGGCTCTCTGCGTAACTGCTCTGAGAAGAAATATTGAAGCGGAGAGTACTCGGAGGTGTAACTATCGAGCTGGAGTGCTCAGAACGAGGCCCTTCGTAAGCAGACTTAGATGGCAGATTCTCAGTGCTTTTCGACTGCTCAAGCAAAAACATAAATGTGGTTTAAGGTTTGTTTCAGGTATACAAGCTGTGGAACACTGAGTTAATTATTAACTTTCACACTGAAAGTGGGAAATGACGCACCCAGCCTCACAAAACATATTGAATATCAGTAACTGTAACACCTATGATTTATTGCTCTCACCACAGTGTTTGGCTCTGGGCGATAGCTCAAAAATAGATTGTTTAATTTCATTAATTTACCAAAAAGTTTGGTTTGTACTATGTAGAAATTTATAACATACATTGTCTGCACTATAGGAACAAATGTGTTAGAATTGTATGATTTTTATACCTTGCCATCAATGATTCTAGTCCGTGGTGCTGGAATTGGTGGAAGAACTTCTTCGTCCATCTCTTTCTCTTCTTGATCTTCCTCCACAACAACTCGACTTATCCTGTGTAAAAATTACACGGAACATTACAACCTTTACAAAGGAAAATAATGCCCTTAAAACCAATGGCAAGTTATTTTGAACAAACTGGCTTACTCCTCACATTTTAACAGAAATAATGACAAAAAACCAACAAAAAATTTTGCACAGTTTTCAGAATACGGTACAATTAGCAACCATAAATTTCTGTCCAGGCATTAAGGAAATCTCCTTGACCCTGATAACCCTTATGGTTTCATCGGTGCCCATGCCATTTTATGTATCACATTCACAACTATTGGTCATGTGGGTAGTAACTGGCATGCAAAATAGGATTTGATTTTGCCTGCCCAGGGATTTCAAACACGTATTTTAGTTTAAGTCTTACCTGTGAATTGCTTCCGTATTCTCCTTGTGTTCCCAAGCATCCCTGAAGAAGGTGCTGTACACTTCAGGCTGTCGCTTGTGACGGGCTGACGCACTAACAAACTTGGCTTTCAGCTCGTCGGCGAGCGCATTACCGGACACTACTAGTTGTCGCCCTGCGTTGTCTTGCTGGAAGAAGGCTGCAGCCGATGGGTGATCGTCGTTTGGTGAAACACAGAGTACAAGTATTGGATAAGCACTGGCCGTGTTGTTTGCAAACACCTGCAAAAACATCGGAAATCAAACATCGGTTGCAATAATTGTGTATATATCCACAACAGAGATAGAAATCTTACATTGAAAGTTAAGACACTTTGATGTATAACAAATAAAACTATAAGTTTTAACATGTTTTTATTGGCAATGTCGCATTTTAATGATTAAAAAGTGTTGTACATAGTTAATCAGGATATGAAAAATACGTAACTGGTATAATAAAAAATAATAAATCAGAAATCTGCTCTATATCAGAAAATTATGGACAAAATTCTGAATACGTGAAAAGCTGTTTAGACTGAGATCATACACATGTCATAATCCGTAAAAAATAACAAAAGCACATTTCACTGAGCTGCCTAAACCCAAGTTGACATACAGCATATGCAAAATTTACCTTCATGACAGACAAAGAACTCTTGCGCAACGTGTCGTAGACCAGAATAAAACCATGAATGACATTTCCATGGCTCATCAGGTGTCGAGCACTTTGATACGAAGTCAAGGTGATGGCAATTCTTCTCCTTTGGGTTCCCAGGTACGTCACCACCACTATCGTATCTTCCACTTCTTCCCCTTCCACTATTGTCTGCCCATTGTCGTGAAAGGAAGAATGGTTGAGAAGGGGTGCCAGCGCTACTTCAGCTGTTGCCATGTCATCTGCACATCAAATTGAGTTAATAAACTTATACTTGTGCCTGGAACTGTGTTGTTCACTATACTTATATACTTATTCAGATATTATACATCAGTATCAGATATATTTAAATGCAAATTTTTTATTGTGTAATTGGGCACTTTAAAAAACCATCAATGTCTATGAAATGGTCATCATCCTAACATAATTAATAACAGCCTCTAAAAATAGGAAATAAAATCACAGTTTTTATCTAATGCATCTTCAAAAGGCAGCCCAAATGACAACCAAATACAGAAAAAATAAGATCTAACCTTGGCGAGTGCACATAATGATACGCAGATCAGGAGGATCCAGAGCAGAATCCAATCCCAATCCTCCCTCAGCCTGTTCTGCATCCGCAAAACTGTTTCTTCCACTTCCAGCTCTTTCTTTGATTCCTTCAATTAAAGATCTCATGGCCATCACTATTTGGGAGTCATGGAAACGGCGGTTGTAGGCATATTCCGGTTCAAGGACGTCAATGAAAGGACATCCAATACGGGATGCAAGTCTTTCTCCTGCATCTCTCAGCTGATTTACCTGAATGATGTGTTAAGTGAGATATTTTGTAAACAAAGAAAATAATGAATGTAATTTTCTTGCACAATTGAAACAGTTGCAAGAGTTTACTTGTTATATGATAACATTCATTTCCATTTTTTGGATGACAAACCTTACTAAACGTGTTTAAAAGACACTCAAACCATTTTTCTGTAGGTGCCAAAGTAGAAATTTAACCAACTTTCATTTTTCCTGTTTCAAACCCTATAACCAATGACTATAAAATGTATTTTAGCATGAAACATTCACCTGTTTTTCACCGTCTGTATATCCAGCAAGTAATATTGAAATAGGCAAGCCTTGGAACGGTGGGACCTCACTTGTTTCTGGAGTTGACACAACCATCTTCTCCAAGCTCTTCTCTATATATCTACAATCACAAGGGTAAGTAAAGATGTTGGTTAAAAAACAATTAATCAAGTAATTGCTTTTTCTGCTTCTAATGGTTTGTTGCAAAGTCATGTGAAGGAATATTGACTATTTGGGCGAAAAAATTATGGCAAATGTTTGATGCATTGCTTGTATGCGTAAGAACTTAGTAGATGATGCACAACACGAGAAACCCTGCTGCCTCTAACAAAAGCCTAAATCGAAACAAACTTAATTCACCTAGACAACACAGTTACTTTTTTAATGAACACAACAGGGAAAACTGAGTAAAATGATGGTTTTGCAGTGGATTGGGCATGAAAAATTTAAGACAAAGAACGAAATGTTTTGAAGTCAGACACAACCACAAACAAGTTTAGTCTTTCTAATCTCCACTTAAGTCAGGATCCTACCTCAGGGATTTCATGGATGAATAGACAGCAATGCAGCCATGCGGAGAAAAAGACGACGTCTGAAATGTGTTAGAAGGAAGATTGACATCTTCTCCGATTGGCCGCAGACGTAGCTCATGACCATCCAATTTGTACTCCTCATTTGATGTGTGGCCCACCTTAAAGAAACAAAAAAACACTGATTTTAAAAAGTGTATTTGCAATTTTTTATTTACTTTTAATTGACCTTTACAGTTTATTTCTCTTTATATAACAACCTAAAAGGTAAGGAAAATGTGATGATACTCGTGACACAATTAGATTAATATTCAGTTGAAATCTATGCACAACCAAAACATGAATTTTGCCGTCGCCATCATGGCTTGCTTTAACATCATTCTGACAAGGTAATGAATACAGCATGCTAGTTATGAAAACAAAAATAGTACATGCTTCTTTTAGACAAACAGCCATCACAATTGTGGTGTTCAAGTCCTACCGTTATTTCATTGGCCAAATCATGAGATAAGCCGTCAGCACCCAAAAGCACAATGTTCAACGTCTTCGAGTCGGGTTTAAGCTGCCACCGGAGGGCAGGTGGAAACTCATTGTTTTGGTTGCTTTTATACGGCTTGAAAGCCCGCTGAGCCTCCAGGGCTTTCCCCAAACACCTAGGTCCCCAGTTGTCGGCTGGAGGGTACGTTGCCTCGGTAACGTGCCTCCTCAAGATTTCATCCCGCTGTTTTTGAAGCCTGGCCATTGCGATGTACCTGAAAACCCGGAAAGGCATTGAAAATGCTTTGAAAAGACCAAAACTTATCACAGCAAGTATGCTTTTAAGACAAAATGTTATCATCAGGCAAAACAAATATAATTTTAAAGCTTTTTGTCTGAAAAATATCTTTGAACAACAAAGAGACAAAAGCATGTATACATTAACAGGATAAGCAAGAAAGTTCATAGCCCAAACTCACTGTAATCACCTATTTAATAGATATACTGCATCAAAAATTATGCAAATAATCACCTGGGATCATCTTTAAGTGCATCATGCATTTCCATTTCAGTTTTGACTTTGTCAGAAGAAAAAAATATCTCAGACTTTTCATACAACAACTCTTGGAAGTCCTCTTTGGCCTTCTCAACGATTTCAGCCTGTCATAGAACCACATATTTAAATTGTTGGCAAATTAAGGGATTAACACTATTTTTTCACCATGCAAAAATGTTTTATGTACCTGGAATTGTTCATAAATCGATGACAATTCAGCCTCAGTTATTTCTACAAGGAATTCGTATTGCTTGAAGAATTTCACCACATCTCCCCACTCCCTGCCAGGTGTAACCTATAATATAAATGTAATATTCAACAATTTTATACATACCATTTTGGTTTGAAAATGAACTTGACATTTTTTTAACCATTTCAATTCAAGCCATATGTTCTAAATCTAAATTGTACCAGAATATATAAGTTTAGACAAGATCCATGCAAATTTCTGACCTTTTAATACGTAAAATGGTAAGCTAAATTTTTACAAATACATATGGTTTCCTAAAAATATCAACTGGTAAGCAAAGTTTAACTGAGGTCAACATGCTCTTTTCGAAACCCAGAACAAAAAACCTTGCAACATAAAGGCTTTAGTTTTCAGGACAAAAACAAAATTTAAATTGGCCGACGTAGCCTTAAAAAAAAACTAAATATATACATGAGAACAATGACATCTGGTTATGCAAAGAGCCAGAAAAATGAAATTAGTTAAATAAATGAAAAACCTGGAACACCCAAAACAAACAAAAGGAAACTAAAAGTATAACTTGAAATAAAGAGTTTGCAACAGCAACTTACCTCAACTAGATTGATTTAAATAACTTGCTGCAACTGTTTAAAATTAACATGAAATTATGCGTTCATGAATTTTCACCTTGACAAATCCACGTGTTAACATTGGTTAGCAATGAAATATAGCACAAATATTAAGTTAGTGCTATGAACATTTTGTCAAAAAATTATTTAACACACTGTTTTCTTAAGTATCAAACATCTAACAAGTTTTAGTATACATATATATATGTTATATATATATAATGTTGGCAAAGCTACCGAGATTTGAATAACTGTAAAACTGTATCAAAATATTGTATTAATTAGAAACCATGTCTGAAGAATATTGTTAATTAAACTTCAATGTAGAATCTAGTTTAACAGGTACTATTGCTTCTGACATACAGTTTATTGGTTCACCCTTATTAACTACCATCACATATATGTAGGATTTAGTACAACTTTCAAACAAAGCTGAAATCTTGGTTGCCCTGATTGATTTAAAAAAATTGTAAACTTTGCTAGCATTGGCTGTAAAAAAAACTTTTAATAACAACAGTTTTGTATTGGAGGCAATTCTTTGTTCAAATCAGACAACATTAATTAATTGCTCCCATAGCATGAATCATATTGACATGCAATTGTCAATTGTTTGATTGCAATATATTGTTTTGGCTGCAATTAAAAAGTGAACGACAATTTGCGTGGAACGTATTGCTTTGAAACTGCTTTTAAACAGTATTTCCAAATGGCTGTTTAATACTACTCAATGCAATATTAATGCGGTTCCTTTGTAGGGTTTCAAACCATTTAGTGAGAAATGACTACTATTATTACAACATTTTCAGGGATGTTTCAGTTTTTTCAATTAACTTTAAATTATTGAGAGATGGGTTTCGAACGTTTTGAAACTGATATACTCGGTAAAACAAAATGCCATCCCAAAAATATCACAACATTTTATGGTATGTTATACTGAAATACTGCTGTTACTACAAACGTAAGCACTACCAGTTTTACAGAACGACAAAAGACTAGACCGCAGACGTTGTTGTCAAAACTACATAGAAACAACACATACTTGATGGGACTCGACGAGCAGATCACGGAACTGTTTTTTGATTTCAAGTCTGTGTTGTTTAGCCTCCAATTCTTTACGATGGACATCGAAGATCTTCTCTGCTTCTGAAGTTTGGAGGAGCTCAAAGGGAATTCGACGGTCCTCCAACGAATACATGTGCTCGGTTTCATACCACGGTTTGCTTGTGTCACTTACATAAAGATCTTCAGTGGGAATAATCCAACTGTCGATAAATTCATGTTGAAATTTAGTTATGTTTGTTATGTACCATGGTTTTTTAAACAGTTGCAGAAAAAACTATGGATTTTGAATAGGTGTCATGCAGCATTTCAAATTACACTGTGGTCAATAAAAGTCTGTAATACATTAAAGTAGAAACATCTTTGTCTCCAATCCCCCCAAAAACATAAAAGAAACATGTTTAAATGCATGAACGAAATAAATAAATACAGCAAGACGATAATAGTTTTTCTTAAGTAAACATGGTTATAAGCACAGCAGTGGATAAAGCCTACAGGTCCATATTGCACCTGCAGGTTCAATTAAAGAAGTCACCAGTGACAAATGTGGACAATGTCCACGAGAAAATATTACCAAAGTATTGTGCCACTTTTTAATAGGTAGTGCATTGGCCTCTTTTATAAACTGACATGTAAGGCATAAAGACAGCAATGGCAGACATTGCTAGCCCCAAGGCAAGCTATAGTATTACATGAATGCTGGGATAGTAGATCATATTAGGTTCACATAAAGGGTTGCAACATGGCCTCTCTTTTACAAGCTAATGGCAGATTTTTGTCATAAACTTGTATTTGTTGTCTTAAACTTTCAATTACAACACTTCTAATGTCGGCATTGCTGCCAATAAAGTAAGCAATTTTTAGTCCCAAGATTTTACTTATGTATATATATACTAATATATATTGCATTACCAAGAGCCATTATTTTATATTATAATGTCAACACACAGTTACAAAAAACATGATGTAATTATCAATTAATGTCCCTTGTCTGATACAGGAGAAAAATGAAAGCTTGCAAAAATGATTCCAGAGCATGTGCTTAAAGGTTCCTTGGGTTTAATCCCAATAGTTAACGCAATAAAAAAATAGTTTAGGATGAAATAGCAAAGTAATAACATGCGAACTCCAAACAAACCGGCACTATTTAAACTTAAGTGCACACAGAAATTGTGCAATAAAACATGTCATACCCTTCGAACTTTGGACTCCTTGACATTGTATCAACTGTGTCATTCCATGAGCTCCTGATCGTCGAAGCATCAGGCAGAATAATTTTCAATGCACGTGGCAAAAAGCTCAGATAGCTACCTTGCAACTCCAATCGATAGTTGTCTTTCAGGCGATTAACATGTTTTCGAAAGATCTTCGACGCAGCATTTTTGCCTACAAGAAGCATGTTTTTTTTTTGTTTTTCATCTCACCAAAACACACTGCCTGAATTTGATGACCGTGCAAAATTGATAGAGCAGAAATTTTTTTTCACATCTATGCGCACTGCGTTTAAGTAAAATCTAACCTTCCAACTCCACAAAGTTGAGATACTGTGTTTCTTGCTCTAGTTTCTGGCTTGCTGTCCGCCACGTCTCATGGTAGTCAAACACTTTCTCTTCAAGCAATTTCTCCAACTTTTCTTTTGCATCTTTTAGGATTTCTTTTCTCACTTTGGCAGCATCGTCAAACGAAATAATCTTAAAATAATTAGCTGGATGTTATTGATGGGCAAAATCGACAATTGAAAATATTGAGAATTAGTTCACAGAAAAACAAAAATTTGGAGTATTTTCTGGTATGGTTTATTGCATAACTCAATTGAAGTCCTGGTTCTGTTATAATACTGTGGAGGCTAAATTCATTAAAGTTTTGAGTACTAACATCTTACAGTACATATATACCTTAGACTTTGAGCGTGTCTTGTCAATTAGTTGAGCCAGGTAGAGAAATGCCAGTGTAACATTAATATTTTCTGAAGCCGAGACCTCGATGACAGGCAGAGAGCTGCTTTTCTTGCCCTGCGGAGAAGCAGCAAACTTTTCGGCCTCTGTTACAAAGGCAGTGACAGCTTCATCACATTTCGTAAGTACAACAACCACAGGTTTTTTTGTCTTCTGGAGGTAGTGATGGCAAGCTTGCACAAATCTGATCTGTAAACAGTTGCGTTCATGTTAAGTTTTCTGCATGTTTACTATCTTAAAATAAAATATATATTTTTAATGAAATACCACAGCTATAATATGTGTGTATCAGCAACCTTGCTCAGTGACGAAAAGGGTAAAACAAACAATGACAGACTGCACATGCTTGATACAACCCTAGCCATGCAGTATTATTTTTTGTGAAGTGTGGGAAATGCAAATAGGCTCAAGTTGTGTATACACAAAAGGCCACAGGGGGTGGTAATTACACAGTATAAATGTAACTTTGCCAACATCCAACCTTACTTTACACACAAAAATAAGGGGATGTTATTTTGTTAGATTACCTGGTCATCTATTTTCCGGTTGGTAACCAAACTGACATCAATACACAGAATAAAGCCATCAATCGTTAGTTTGCCATCAGGCATGGGTTTAATTTCGAAGTCTGCCTCGATACCCAGCTGATCTGTGCAAATGTACATCATTTTTTCTGCTGAAGAAATCTGTTAAAAGAGTCAAATTATCAGAAAAGTATTAGTATTTCATCTTTGGTAAAACAAAATGAGAAATTTGATGATGACAACAAATAATGAACCATCATAAAACCAAGTCAGTTTCACCAACTGCTATCAAATAGGCCTCCCACAAAGCAAGGTATTTAGAAACAGGAGATACCAAGTGGTAATTATCTGTAATTAGACTGTATTGACTGGGCATGTAAGACAATTGTCAGATGCCAGGCATTCCCTTTTCCCAATAAAGTGAGCAATCGTTGCCGGGTAGCATAAGTCAAACTCACTTCCCAGCAAAAGCATGTCTACAGTTAAAAAATTAATATATTGGTTGCTACAATTCCTTGTTTTTATAAATGTTTTCCAGATATAGGTATTTCACCATGTGAAAAGTTTTAATTGGAAAACATGACTGGTGGTGGTTCCACATGATCACTTCAAACATATACCTTTGTTTGGACACATCTTTTGTTGTACTGTTGGTTGGATGAAGTTCTGTGAGCCCTGTACGTTTGGTCATCGATGAACTCAGTCTGTTCTATGACATTAAACTTGTAATCCAAACCACTGTCGTCCTGCATGAAAAGAGGTCAAATGTTCAATATATCGACAATATCAATGAGTCAAGAATTGCACAACATTATCTAATAACAAACAACATTCGTCGATAGACAGGTTGTGATTTGGCCACAACACAAAGGGTGTCAACATGTTTGTCTTTACGGTATCAAGTGACAAGCCAATGTGGCCGTCTGGGGTAATGAATCACCCGTACAGTCTTGTGCCTGTTACAAATTGAACACCTAAATTTGGGAGAAATAGTTTCAACAAAGTTTTTGTATCGCAATCCTTATGCTTCTTCTTCAGGCCTCATTAAACATGGAATTTTTCCCGCCAGGTCGTGCTTGTGTAAACAACGGTGCATTTGAAGCTTACTAACGTGTTAACATTTGTTCACACACAAATGATATGTACTGCCTTTACATGAATTAAGTACGGTTGCTTTAAAGGTTATCTGGCATACATCCACAGTGGTAATCTAATACCAAATACATTGAAATGCATTGCAAAATAAACAAACTCAATATTTCGTCTTACATCCCTAAATATGTGACATGTGATCCAACAACAATATGTTCCAAAATGTACGATTTAATTTTTTAATGTTTTTGGCAAAATTTACATGCTCTAACCTGTTTGGTAACTTCTCCCCAATAGAGAAAATGATCATTGTTAACAACACGTCCACCAAAGTCAGATTGGCTCAGAACTGAAGTGTGATCAAGATAATAGTTATCTGCTTGTTCTCGAACAAAGCGATTGCAGAGGCATGATTTGCCCACTCCATAACTGCCTTTATACTGCACAAAAAGTGTACAATATTTGACACACACAAATGTATTTCTGTCCATGAAAAATCAACATATATATGCAACCAAATTAAACACATCATAAAATTAATCACAAGATTAAAAAACATAGTCATTTTTGCAACTAATTTGTTTCCTGCATATTTATATATACTTAGTCAAGATATTCACAGTTACATAATGTTTAATTTAAAATTTGGTAAAATTCATAAAAGCATGAAGACATGGTAATATACCAGTCTGCAGAATATGGCAGTTCCCGACGAGATCTCGGGCGTGCAAGACTAAATCTTTTCGCGTGCCCGGCCCCTAAACCCGCGTGCAACGAAAACGATAAAACGTCTTTCTGTTGATTGTTTTCTGTTTAGACATTCGCGTGCTGAAAAATTTTCGCGTGCAGTGCGAAAAATTTGGCGTGCAAACAAAAAAAGTTGAAGACAAACTTGCGCGTGCAGCTGCCATACTCTGCAGACTGGGTAATATAGGTTTCTTGTTGCCTTACATGCATTATTGTTGAATTTGGTTAAAACGCCAGCCAGGATTTTCTTTTTAATATTTCACAATATTATAAAGCTTACCTGTTCTGTTCCCGACAGACCAACAACTGAAATATTAAATACCGACTTTCTCTTCTCCTTTGACATAATTACCACAAGTCCTAATTTTTGCAGTGAGGCATGTATTTTTATCTTAAACAAACCTCTCAGATATCATCTAAACCAAATCTGTGACAAAACAAGTTTGGTTAATATACAGTTCCATGTTCCAAAACTATAAAGTAACAAAGCAGAAATGATGCACAATCGATAACCATATATACCCTGTGTTTTAAGCCATATGTGCTTTGAAATATTTAAACACTGCTATGCCTTCCTGCATAAACAAACCCCTAGGAAGAAAGAACACTAGCATAACACATATCGCACATGTTCTAATCACAAAAGCACTTTCTCCTTTGCTTGGCACTAAAAACAGTATTTGACTGTGATTGATTTGTGCCTGTATTAGTTGCATTAAATATTCATTACTTTGAAGTAACTTGTGTCGGCAATAAGAAGAATGTGCTATACATGGATTTAAAAAGATAATACATTGCACCAACCGCCTAAGCTGGAATCAGCCACCAAGACAATTATATTTTTCATTCATGTTCCAACAAGTCAAGTGAAATGTATGGTAGTAATAGTTCAGGCAAATTTGTTCTACCTGCTTTACATACTACAATGTGATTAGTATACTTTTAATCGCTGTGGAATAAGCATCAAAATTTGCATTTTGATTTATGGCAGTCTTATCTCTGTTTTTAATGTACAATTGCAATTACATAATGGTGGTAACAATTAAGGTAAATATATATATAAGTTTTTTCAATCTTAATGAAACAGGCATTCAATAAAACATACAATACGGAGCACCTGGCAGTTCACACCACATAAAAAATGATTCCATGATAGATAAAATATGCCATGTCCACTGCATCAAAATAAGTTTTACTTTATCTCATTATGAGTAATAAATTACGTAATAGGCCAGTCAAAAACAAAAAAATGTGCTAAAGCGCACGTTTTCATTTAGGTCATGTGCAACTCTGTGTCTTTTGTTTTTACCATATTCGGTGGTCGCGTCATTATTAACATCTATGTATGTTCAAACAATTGTTACGTATACACTTCACAAATGTATATAAAATATGCACTGTCATTTATTTTCCAACCAAAAAATGCAATGCAACAACCGCGGACCTCAACCTCTATCTTTCGCCAACCTAAAATGCCCGAGCCGCCAGGCGGACCAAGTGTTGCCGAACTATATTTTGTGACTTTTCTGAAGTAGAGAATGTTACGATTTGAGCCGAATTCCTTACAATAATTTGTATAAAAAACTGTATCAATATTTCTCATTGCTAAATTACCAAAATTATGTTAGTGAAAATGTCTTATTGCTGTGCATTCTGATACTTTTTCAGGCCGTTTGTGACACAGCAAACAAACGGGAAACATAATTCTAGAAGCATATGTGCGATGTGCGTCCGATTTTACCACTGATCTCTATTATTGTGTAATAGTGGATTTCACCATAGTAAGAGTATACTATGACTTCACTGTCAGGTGAAATTGCCAATTCGTCGCTTTATAGCGTTTCTGACTATGTCTCATTTTTGTTCGAGGAAAACTGTTTTAGTTTTAATAGGCCTATTGTTTCTGTGGTGAGATAAACACTCATATAGTTTTTATTAGGATGCCACACATGTAGGTACCTTTCGAGAAAAAAATATGCACGAAATATTGTTTCGACGCAATAAGCAACGGTATTAGCAAAAAAAGACGAAAGAAATTTTTTGAAATAATTTTATTTTTCTCCACGTGCCCTACATAGGAAAAGTTACCGGTGCGAGACCTTTCTTGGAGATTAATTTAGGAGACAAAACAGCTAAAACTGTCAAAAAACGTTAAAAACAACATTCAATAAACATTCAACCTACAGGTTCACAGAAATTCCAACCTACAGGTTTTATATAGACCCCTTTTAGTCGCCATGTGAGAATGGCAAGCAATGGGTGTTGGCAACAGCACATCTTCCGATAAGTTTTCGGTTGATGCTGCTATGATAGAAACCAAAGTCTGCTGCCGGTCCTATATTACATAGGGCCGGTCCTATAACCAAGAATAGTTCCACCGGTCCTTCGTCACGTCTATACATTCAATATGATCACTGAAAGTTGTACTGCTTATTCGCTGACGTTTACGAAAATACAATGAATTGAATTGAATTGAATTGCTGTATGTGTTCTTTACTATGGCTACTAAATGGACTCAGTGAGCAGACTTATTTTATGTAATAGAACGACACGTTGCAATATCAGGTGGCGTAACTTGAAATTGCTCCAAGCGCGCTGGTGACTGCGCGAGTAACTTCTACCGCGTGCCAGTTAGTTAGTAAGGGTCGTGTCTATTTGGGTGGCAGAATTAATGCCAGGGTGAAGTGCGAATGGGTATAACACGAATTTAACAAGTTACGATGAAGTAAGGTTCTGGCGTCGAGTCAGATGCCAGAAAGTTGTAAAAGTTCTGCAAGAAAATCTAACTCCGTCTGCAGCCTTCGGTCCATCTGTGTTTCAAATGTGTGAAGAATTAAGTTGGGAAGCACGAGTGTGGTGCTACAAGCGAAAAAGGCCAATTAAAGGCGCATTGAAAACGTTTGTTCCTCGTGAAGCTTGATTGGGTGCAACGAAAAGATTTAAGGCCATCAACAAATGTTTTATGCGTGCCATTTTCCTACTAATGTTAAGCCAAAACTGACGTATGCTCTGTTGGCGGTTGTATAACCTGATGGTCATCATTTTCGAATGCAATAACATAATTGCAGATCGATAATTTAAATTAGTTAAAAAAATCCTTTTTTCTGCAATATGCAAGTACCACATGGGGCAAAGACTAGGTTTTGAAAATTGCCGCGCGATAACATACATTTAATGGCTTATGTTTCACATTGGGCCCTTCAGAGAAGTAGTTACCAGTTCAAGGCCCTTTTGGAGATCACATAACGTATACAGCTTTCACTACAGAAATCTTTCACTGCTCTTAGTATTTAGGAAAACAATGGTATTCGTGGGCCTCGTTTTGCCATTCAAGGGCCCCCTTGTTTGGCGTGGGCCCTGGTGCATCTTCCCTCTCGTGGGGCCTGGTTTCATATTAATATTTTTGCATGCTTAATTCGATTAGATGTACTATTATGATTCTCAGGACTGGCACTTATATGGCCGCACTCGGATAGGGGGCTTAGTGTTGTATAAATGAGGCCTCGCTCGTAAAAAGGCCCCGCAATTTCCAAGCCACCTTCAGGAAGATCTTCTAAAATCAACGTTTCTTTTGAAATCGGGATTCAAATATTGTAGGACCGACACGGCTGATTCTTTATTTTAACGCGATTTTAAGTCGTTAAATTTGTTTCATAACTTACGCGATGGTAATCGTGCTCACTGTGCAGTGTTCAGCATGAAATGTTTCCTGTAAGCTATTTGTGTTTGGGCCCAGGAGCAAGCACTGCCAATGCGTGTCAAAGTGGCAAGGACATGTCCATGCAACCTGTTCAGTACACCAAATAGGCCTGCTTGTTGTGTCTGTGCAAATAAAAGCTAAAAAGAGAGGGATTTGACAGTGAAGTGTTTGTGCAAGCTGTTATTGAGTAGGCTATACGGGAATAATATTCAGGAGGTGTTTGCCATGACAGAAAAACATGGTAAAAATAAAGCGTTTCTGACAACTAAAGCTTTGGTGGTCATCTTTATCACCCTTTTAATGGTCTCTTTTTACGGAAACCTCTACTTGTAAGTGTGTGCTGTTTACATAGTGTATTGTAGATATGGGTGATGTAAATCACACTTTCGTCTGCAAGACACTCAAAAACAATCAGTTGACATTAAAATGTAAGTTTGCCCAGTTAGGCTTAGGTGAGGTTTTATAGAAAGGAGGAAATGCAAACGAAACAGCATGATTATGATTACAATTACTAGCATGAACTAGTTAAGTATATGAATGCTCTGGCCAGTATGTTTCCATGTCGCTGTTTGGCTGAGCCCATAATATTTGATCCATGTATTACGTTTTGGTTTGGAACTTTTGAAACTCCAGCGGCATTGTTCATTCACTTTAAATTCATATTTATGTAATTATTGTTAAACTAAGCAGTGGAGAAAGTCTTTATCCCTCCACAACAGCCAACAACTGTAAACACGCGTTTATAACAACCCGCTTTGCCGCGTGTACTTTAAGCATGACGGAAATGCGTGCAGCGTGATATTCCGCCATGATTCGATTTCAAGAGCATACTAGATACAATTGTTCGTGTAGCAACCAAATTATTAATCTGAAAGTACAACGACGAAGAAAATGTGTTTAAAACCATGCCGGTCGGTTGCTAACGAAAAACAAACCTCAAATACAAATTTTTTTTTAATCAGCAAACCAGCATGGTATTTTCTATTTGTAAATATCACTGGGACGTAGGTGGGTTACAGATGCTATACCTGTTGTTTTGTTACAGGTGGAGTTTTGAATCCACCGTAAGAAGGAAGTGCAGTGGTAAATAAAGCATGCGTTTTTGGTAGCTCAGATTTCCCTTGGTAATTGTAAGTGTTTTAGTGTGCCATTAAATAATGAATATAGCATATGTTATTACAAACAACAGGTGCTATATAGTGGACCAATCTGCTTTTAAAATCGGAACGGGGTTTTAAACTTTTAGTTTGTGGTATCAACCTTCTTAGGATATCCCCTCATCATTTACTGTTGCTTGATGTTTTCGTTCTGTGAGCGCAGCCGTGTTTGTTTTATGACAGGTATTGCAGAAAGCTGTTGTCTCGGATTGGAGACGATTTCACCCCTGGAAAAAAAATTTGAACCCACTCGAGCCCGAAAGCTTTTTGGTAAGTTGGTTCTAATTGTTTAATAGCGCATATATTGCCCCTATAAGTTTGTATAAATAAATTCAAAATAAATAAATCGGACTTCCCTGTTTGACTTCTCAGTACAACCCTAAATTCAGCAAGTATCGTTAAATTTGCATTTTCAGTCAACCAAACCATTGAAATCTTAACTACCGCGAATGTACCACATTTTTTAACAGAGGGTTGAACTGGTATTTCATTTACAGAAGGGAGAAAAGTTCTCAACAGTGAAGCGCTAAAAATACTAGGAAAAAACGTGAAAAAGTTGCTGGAAGAACATCAGGTAATAAGCGCCTTCCAAAGGCCTTTCGTCATGTAGGCGTAGTCGAAAACATACTACTAGGTTTGTACGGCAAAGGTGGCAGTTACAAGCTACATGGACCGAGTACCTTGTCAAAATATCAAATATTTATCAGTAAAACATTTCGTTTCGAATTCCTTGGCGCAATTTGATTGTGAATTTTTTTGTTTCAGTTGCGACACAGGGACCAGGTGAAAACATGCAACGTACTTGCCGAGGGATTTTCTTGTACAATCCACACGCTCAGCTTCTGCATCTTTCAAGCTCTGGCCCAGAATCAGAGCTTCAGGATCGGATTTAAACTTCCCGATGATCCCAAAAAACGCAACCTTTACCTTTCCAGGGATGCTTACGAAAGCGCTTTCCTTCAATTGCCAAACTCTGGAAATGTGTCGTTGTCTCGGCGGAAACGAGATAAATACGCCAATCGCAAAGGTAAAAATATAGCAAAACATTTTCGAAAAGTGCAAAAAAAGCCATAATGTTGGAGAGCTGCAGACAGGGTGCGTACACGCACTGTTTCGACCTGTAAGGTCTCATCAGTGCAGCTGTTGAAGTGGCACTGTGCTAGCTTCTACACTAGCAGGCACACTAAATTCCACTTTGTGGTACCGTTCGGTCAACGTCGATCTGTTGGGTACCCTATACTGTGTACCAAACAATTTTCGAAAAGAATTCTCACAAAATGATTGCAGTGGAAAAACCAAATACAAATTTAGTTGTACTATACTATTGCTGCCAGGCATCATATTACAATTAAAAATTGACTGATCTTCTGGAAAAAAAAATTACCGTACTGTATTTAAATTTAGTTGTTTAAATGCTTTTTTATTTTTTTTTAGCTGATTTCAATGTAAAAGCGCGGAACAGAACGGAGCTCTTGGCCATTCCGCCGCACATTCGTGAAAAAGTTAACTTTCTTCACCCGAACCCGTTCGCATGGTGGATGGGTCAGACTGCTTCGTATATCATGAGATTGAAACCCGAACTGGAAGGAAAATTGCTCAGCTTTAGGCAAAACATATCCAGTTCTCCTGTAGTCGGGTAGATAACAAACTACTACATATGAGCTTGGAGGGAGGATTGCTAAGTTCCAAAAAAATTATCCATTTATTACGAGTTTTGTTACATTAAAAAGTTGTGACTCGTTGAATATCAGAATCTCTATGAGATGGCCAGAAACTGAATGAAGAAAGTAGGTTCAAAGGTACATAACCACAAAACACTTATATTAATTTCGTTATCTATACGCCATTAATTATTCAATACATTTGAATAAGATTCAAAATATATTTTTCCTAAACAACAAGCTGACAGAATTTAACCTATTGGAAGTAATCGTTTCCTTATTTGTGGTGCACGTTGCAAAGTTTTTTATTACCGCACAACTAAGAAAAACTGTTAGAATACCACAATCTTGGAAATTACTTTACTTATGGCAGCCTCCACATCAGACGCACCGACAAGTTGCAACTCGAAAGCGATTCTTTTCAACTGGAAGAATACATGGTGATAGTGGAGAGGTGGTTCAGACGCCACGAGCTCGCCGAACGTTTGATTACAGGCAACGAGAACTTTACAACCCCAAGACGTATTCTGCTCGCAACAGAAGACCCGTGTGTCATCGAGGAAGCCAAGCAAAAGTTTGTAACAGCTTTAAAATTTAATCTCGGATACTGCGTTTCTTGGGCCGTTGTATAAGTCCCATTAAAAGCAACTTGTTCGGATTCCGAATTGGTAAAGAGAACATGATCCGGTGATAAGCTAGTCTGCCTGTCACGTGACACGCAAGTTGAATGAGATTGGTTAAATTCCCAAACAACCCCTATAAGTTAATTAAAAAATATTTTCTAGTTTGTTTTCTTTATTGTGTATGACATGACATTTAAAGCTTTAAGTTCTTGTCGATAGTCCTCTGCAACCCATTTACACCCATACACAATGTTATGAATGAAGGTATCCGTTTTACAAGATTCTGTACGACGGTAAAGCTGTTGAAACAGCAAAGCAGCCTTCATCAAGACATTCACCCGAAGCAGTAATTGGGGTTGTTATGGACATCAACCGACTCGTTGCGTGTGATTACGTCGTGTGTACTTTCTCTTCGAACGTAATAAGTGATTGATTTTGGCAATACTGGTCCGACGCTTCGTTATATCTTAAAAAACAATGGTTTTAAAGACGCCTTTTAAATGCAGAAAATAAAGATTGTGATTAATCAGTCCCAGTTTTGCAAAATGCTTTGCAAAAATATATCGTTATGCTTTTTTAAAGCATTGATTCCCAAACTTTTCCGTTTCAGAGCCAAAATCGAAATCACGCGTTCGTAAAGGACCGCACAAAATCAGAGCCTGTAGCTGACGAGAGATCCGTTTAGGAAGACATGTTTTTGTGACATTCGCACCTAAATGCGCTTATATAAGCCCCGCAAATGACAAACAAACGAAACAAATGATCTTCTCAAAACATTTACATGTGCATTGAATCCATGAGTGCACTGGAAATCCATTTTTACGCAAATAGATACGTTTATTAGACGGTAAAATGAAGAAAAACTGTTTCGTTTATTTGAATAAAAACATTAACTTTAACGAAACTTAAGTTTTACGACAATTAATTCAAAATCCAAATCATGACTTCCCGCAGGTCTGTCGCTTGGTGTACGAACTAATGCAGGCGAAGTACGGAGACGCGACTGATCGTTTGTACTCGATTGACATCCAATACAACTACCAGTGGTACCCTCAACCCCTCTATCACCACGCTATTTTACCTCATAACTCCACCACTGTTGGTTCAATGAAGCTGGAAATTGGTGACCGGATACTTTCAATTCACAAGGACACGCACTCGAATAAGTGGTTCGGTGTAAACCTAAGGACAAAACATAAAGGGAATTACCCCGAGCACAAAGTGGTGCCGGAATTCTTGGTCTTTTGAAACCTGATATCCCGTTGAAAATCATCACAAATCACAATGTTGAAACTGCTTTGAATATTTGCTTAATCATAATAAAACTGTACTTTTCCGGTTAAGCGCTGTTTAAAGAGGCTAGTTTTGATTTTCTAAAACATACGGGCTTTCGCGACGTCTTGTCGATTCATAAGATAAGTGAATATAGCAACCAGCAATGCGGAAACAAGCGCAAAACAGAAAAAGAAAAAAAAATCACGTGGACACCATATTGTCGTTTAGTTCGGTCCTGCATGCGGCCTTATCGTGTGCGCAGTGACTCCTGAAACCTCAGCGTCTGTTGAAACCGTCGTTGATGGAATTAAGGGGGTTAATGTGATGTTGTTGGGCCGTTTCCCCTGCAAATCTTGTGTTCAGTGGCACATGACTAATGCGGCTCATTAAAATTTTTCGAAATTCCCAGCGAACTTATTCTACCAGTTGGAGATCTAAAGGTTTAAATTGGTAATGCACTTGAATTTAACAAACCGTCATACCTCTATCTTTCACTGGCGATGGAGTGAACCACGCAAATCCAGGGTTTACGTTGGCGTAAGCGAAGCTTTCCCTTCGCATCTTCTATTTTGTTTAGACTGGATTTGTGTGGTTCGTTCCACCCATCGCTCTGCACTTGGTCGCCTTCCAAACGTTTTTCCTGTGCATAAGCGCTGCATTTTCAAAACGCTGTTTTTTTAATTTTTTCATTTTTGGGGTGAAAAATTTACTTCGGCTTCAGCGTGGCTTGGACAGCCGAAATATTTTTATTATCGTTTGAGATTGGCCGACTTTCGCCATATACAGCCTGGATTGAAGCCAAGGGCCCCTAAGTTAATACCTTCTTTTTCATGACGTACGTAAAGATGCCAACAACTTTTTACTCAAAGCGCGTCGCCTCGACAACACTCAACTGGTTGGAATTAGCGAAGCATTTGTGGATGATTTTACAGCGTTTAAAGGGATGATACCGCATTAATTATCGATATTTTAGTTGTAATATGGTGGACAGGTGTAACAGAAAATGTGGAAACATGTGTTAGGTCAGCGAACGCAGTTAGTAGTGAAAAATATATTAATAGGCGAGCGTTTTTCAAGTAAGGTATTTTAAAAGAATTAAAGGCAATTGTGTTACATTCGGCAATATGCATATTCTTGTCGAGACGTACGCATGCTAAGTTACGGGTACGATGCTATGTGCTGGGTTTCCCATTACTTTTAGGAGTTTTCGTGTTACTTGTCATATTTAGGAGAACGGCGGCTCAAGTATTAGGGGCTGTGGGACCAGTCGCGTAGCCATCCCAAATTTTGGATGTGTCCTGACTTTTTGCGGGTATAAGCGAGAGAAAGTGCGAGTTTGGCAAAGCAGCATCGAGTTTCTTGGGCCCTTAGCCGACCAATGCGGCATCAAACCCCTGTCCGGCAAAGTTGACGCTGTAAGAAACGTCCTTATGCCGACAACTACTAAAGATTTACAGTCGTTTTCAGGAATGGTTGACTTCTACCACAGTTTTGTTCCCACGATTGCCAAAATTATGAAATCGCTCTGTGATGCTTTAGTGGGAAACCTAATTAACTACTGTGGACTGCCGACCTGCAGAAGGCTTTCGATAAGACCAGGGGTGCACAACCTTTTTACTATTACCGGCCGCAACACACACACCACTGTGTGCTAACGGCCGCCACTGAATATACTGTTTTTTCAACGATATACTCCTGATAATTACGACAATTTGACATGAGCATTATTTCAAAGGAATGGAAATGAATCCTTACCTGAAAAATGTGCACTATTTATTACTTACATTTGCCAAATTACGTATATTACAATGTAATGAAATGTCGAATTATTCAATGGCTGCCTTGTTCTTGCACGCTAGGTTCACGTCTCCATCATAAAATAATCCACTTCCCATTTGGGATTAAACGCCCTTTTCTCTTGTTTTACAACCTTTTGCGTTTTAGCGACATGACTGAGTGACTCCACTGTTCAGCTTTTCGGCAACTGTACATGCGTACATGACAGTTCACAGATATGCTATTAATGTTTTATGACGTCACAATCCGTATTGTTGCGGTGGCTGCACCAGTTACTACTCGCTACAGCAAACGAATGTGTATAACACGGAAATGGAAATGGGCCTAATTAAAAGCTTAACTCTTGAGACCGCTAGAAAAACAAGTTTCAGAAGCAACGTCGGCCGCCAGTGCATATATTTTGGTACAAATGTGCACGGCCGCAAAAAATAGCGTCCGCGGCCGCAGGTTGTGCACCGCTGGATAAGACTAAAGACGCTCTCGCCAATGCAACGCTACTGCATCATCCACAGCGGCAGGCTTGTTTCGCGCTCACGGTAGATGCCTCTAAGTCCACTGTGGGTTTCAATTTTCTTCAGCCGTCTGGTGGGAAAAGCAGTCATGTTCCGACCGCACCGTTCGCTGCGTATCGAAGCGTGCACTGTTTTTGTTCTGTTTTAACGTTTACTGCATTCTTATGTCGTGTGTTGTGTTGCTCGCTCTTTCTAGACTGCGCATAACTTGCTCAATAAGCGTCAATTGCTTTAAATTTCATCACACCGAGATTGCCATTGCGGATGATGTTTTTCTGATTCTTTGTGTTTAAAGATCCAGAGTAGACATCAGAGTTATGAGTACACTGAAAAAATGGAAAGTTTTTCCAACAACAAGATCTTTGCTGGTGCTGTTTTTCGTCATTTTATTGGTCGCCTTTTACGGAAACCTGAACATGTAAGTACTGTATGCATTTCTGTATTATGTGGTTGTAAGCCAATCAAAGCTTACCTAGTAACGGTTTTAAATCTAAAAAAATGTATTGGCAAAACTGTTTATCAGTATACACAAAAACACTTGAAGGCCATGTTTTTTTGAACAAAAATTGCACATTCCGTGCTGTAAACGTAATTATGAAGTGCGCAATTTCCGCATTGTTGTTTTAGGTGGATAATTACGTCATCAAAAATAATGCAAAATATGACGTGCAGAGGTAAGTGAAGCATGTTGTGTTTTTGAAACCCTCACCGTTAGCTTAACTGGTTGTTTCATGGATGAGGTAAATAGTCCTTATTTCTGAACTAGTATTTTGGCACCGTACTTAGTTGTCCTATTTCTTCACAAATACAATGATGTGCCATTGTTTCGTTTTGTAGCAAAGTGCAATTGGTGCTTACTGCAAACTTGCTAGGCGAAAGAAACACTTTTCGGGTGATCGGGGCTATAATAAGTTTTTTTCCATCTTAAAAAACGTGCATCGGTGCCCAACTTAATACCGATGGACATTTTTAGGCGCTGCACTCGTACTGGGCTCTAGGCTTGAAAAGCGCAAATTGTTCTCAGCTGCTGATGTGTTGAACATATGCAATATTTTTCCGCGATCATAAATTAGTGGAACCCAGGCTGAATACAAATGAAAAACAAGGTTTTTGTGTTCCTTCGTTCGGTCGGGACAACCCACAAACGAATATGAATTTTGATTTTCCTAGAAAGTACGAAAAACACCAGATACGGAAAGAGGTCGTCCGCAAGTGAAAGGGAGTTTATAACCAAGTAAATAACTAAGGGAGCTGCATCTATCTGCAACTCATAGAAATCATATTATTGGCTCAACTTTGCTTATAACTGAGTAAATCACTTGCACACATTTTAACACAAGTGTCTAAATTACATTTTTTGTGCGTAAGTAATGACAAGTTATCTTTGTAGTGACTAAAAATATATTCGATAATTTCAGGACGCAGGTGCTACTTACACTTGGAAAACAAGTGAGAAAGTATCTGGATGAGCATCAGGTATTATACGCTTGACATCGGCCTTTTGTTATTAGGCTAAGCAGATGCAAAATGTCATTTAAAGGTACAACGCAGTGGTCAGATACCATTCTTTCGCCACGGGCCAATGTCAAACACTGCAGTGGATCAATGGGCCATACTATATTTTCCGCTAACAATATCTTTCTCTTTACAGTTTGTAATGTTGTTTTGCCTTGCGAATTAAGCTCAGCATATCATAACACTGAGTTAGAAAGAATGTAATAAGCACAATCACTTTAATTGCCTCCGTATTATTTCCATTTTGTTGCCTTGATTTATTGATACAATTTGATTGTGAATTTTTGTTTTAGTTGCGACACAGGGACCAGGTGAAAACGTGCAACGTACTTGCCGAGGGATTTTCTTGTACAATTCACACGCTCAGCTTCTGCATCTTTCAAGCTCTGGCCCAGAATCAGAGCTTCGGGATCGGATTTAAACTACCCGATGATCCCAAAAAACGCAACCTTTACCTTTCCAGGGATGCTTACGAAAGCGCTTTCCTTCCATTGCCAAACTCTGGAAATGTGTCGTTGTCTCGGCGGAAACGAGATAAATTCGCCAATCGCAAAGGTATGGAAAAAAGGACAAAGTATTCCTAACAACAAAATTTGTTCGCAAAATTTGAAGATGGTAACGCGACAACTTGCCAATGGCATTGTAAACCTAGCTAAGATGAATTAATCTGGAAATATGTGGCTTGTATCAGTGTATCTTGACCACGATTTACCACCTGTGACCACTTTGTTCCTGGTTAGCCCAGGGTGGTGAGTTTAAACCTCATCTAAAGCTTGATTTTTTCTTATCACCGAATTAAGATAGCCAAGATTCAGAAGTATGGATGAAATGAGTAGTGGGGCGATCCCGCCTTATATATCATGCGAAATTTCCTAATTCCAATACATTTTGATTACAGCCGACTTTAATGTCCGAGACAAGAACAGAACGGAGCTCTTGGCCATTCCGCCGCACATTCGTGAAAAAGTCAACCTTCTTCACCCGAACCCGTTCGCATGGTGGATGGGTCAAACTGCTTCGTATATCATGAGATTGAAACCCCATCTTGAAGAAAAATTGCTCAACTTTAGGCAAAACATATCCAGTTCTCCTGTAGTCGGGTAGGTAACAAAATTTCACACATGAGTTAGGTGTGGGGATTGCTATGTTGCAAATACTATTGTATTTATTATATGTGTTTTCATAGATTTAGTTAAAAAACTGAAGAATTTTATTTACATTGTTGTAATATTACGCCATAAAGCTGTCAAACAATTGCATTTGTCCTTCAGACACGTTACAAAGATTCATTGTATGGTAATGGGGTTGGTGTTTCGCAATATTCAGCAAGGTCTTTGAGAGTAGAGTGGAGTAGAGTTCAGAAAAAAAACGTGCATCTCGCGCCGGCTTTTTACCTGAACCTGATACTTATATAGTTGTTTGTCGTTTTGTATTGTACCTAGTATAAAAAAGATACCCTGTTACAGTATCCACATCAGACGCACCGACAAGTTGCAACTCGAAAGCGATTCTTTTCAACTGGAAGAATACATGGTGATAGTGGAGAGGTGGTTCAGACGCCACGAGCTCGCCGAACGTTTGATTACCGGCAACGAGAACTTTACAACCCCGAGACGTATTCTGCTCGCAACAGAAGACCCGACTGTCATCGAGGAAACCAAGCAAAAGTTTGTGACAGCTTTAAAATTTAAACAGGAATACTACATTTCTTGGGCCGTTGTAAAATGTCATTCAAATGCACAACGCAGTGGTCAGATGCCATTCTTTCGCCACAGGCCAAGGCCAAATTCTGCAGTGGATCAATGGGCCATACTATAGTTTCCGCTAACAATATCTTTCTTTTTACTGTTTGTAATGTTGTTTTGCCTTGCGAATTAGGGGGATTTGCACCAAATTATCTTCTTATGTTGTGTTATAGCACTCGATACCACGCTGTACAAAGGCTGAGGTCTAAATAATTTTGCTGGGCGGGCCATATGCGGCCAACGGGCTGTAACTTGCCAAACCCAAACTATAACGGGCTTTATAACCCCGATGCTATTCGTACACACTTCTCACCCAATTATATTGTATTTAATTGTGACATATCTAATGTAGATATCCGCTGTACAAGCTTCTGTACGACGATAAGGCTGTTGAAACAGCAAAGCAGCCTTCATCAAGACAATCACCCGAAGCAGTGATTGGAGTTGTTATTGACATCAACCGACTCGTTGCGTGTGATTACGTCGTGTGTACTTTCTCCTCAAACGTAATATGATTGTATATGTTAGAGAAATGTACAGATGGCCACTTTTTCGACATATTAGGCTCGACCAGGGCAGCTTGTCACACCAAGCTGAAACTTTTGCCGTCTGTCCTCATCTCACAGAAGTATTATGAATAATTCACAATTGACGCAAGGGCATCATTAGAAAATGATACATGTTCCTTGCGCGTGATGAAGATCGTGTAGGGCCTTCTATAAGTTCTTCGCATCAAGCCTTAGTGTAAAATTTATCATTTAAACTGTTGCAGAACTTTTCTGCGGTCAATTCAAATTTTGTGATTTATTACAGGTCTGTCGCTTGGTGTACGAACTAATGCAGGCGAACTACGGAGACGCGACTGATCGTTTGTACTCGATTGACATCCAATACAACTACCAGTGGTACCCTCAACCCCTTTATCACCACGCTATTTTACCTCATAACTCCACCACTGTTGGTTCAATGAAGCTGAAAATTGGTGACCGGATACTTTCAATTCACAAGGACACGCACTCGAATAAGTGGTTGGGTGTAAACCAAAGGACAAAACAGGAAGGGAATTACCCCGAGCACAAAGTGGTGCCGGAATTCTTGGTCTTTTGAAACCTGTGGTATCAAGCTTGCGTTTCTTTTTTTATCAAGATTTGCTAATGTTAGGACATGTTCACTGCTTGCGTCCATGGAACAATTTTAACTTTTGTTTTTTTGTGGGTGCCTGACTCGATAACCTTAATGGTTTTGTCGGTGCCCATGCCATTTTATTTCTTTGTATATTGTTCTTACGCGTAGTTGCTTTTTTTGCAAAATGAACATGATTTGATTTGTTCAGGCGTGCATCTAAATGACAAGTTATTTTTTGTTGTAAATTTATTTGGTTACATCTTTTTAATATTTAAAAACCACAATTAAACCCACTTGATTTCAAATCTTTTTGACAATTTAAAAACCTCAAATAATGTACAAAGCTAAGCTGCAGGTTAGTGTCACTGTTTTGAACTACAGTATCTGATGGTCATGTCAGAACAGGAACTGATAATTGAACCTTTTAGCAGCAACAGTTCAATTAAAAGAAACTTGCATTGGCGTTAATGTACAAAATCTACGCGGTTGTTTGATCACTTGTGGGCTTTATTTGTTTTGAAATCAATCGATTTTGAGCATATTACAAAATACATGTATGGGATATTTTGAGGTTGTACAATAGATTAAGGAAAATACACATCTCATTTATTAAAGTTTTACTTCAAATAAAAAACAAACAAATGGAACTTAATTAACATTGTGGTCCAAATCCCCTAATAACCCGCTTCATGGCATAAAACAATTCTTAGATTAAATACATTTCGATCATAGCTGATATTAATTGTACGGGACAAGCATAGAACGAAGCGTTTAGTCATTCCGCTTCATATTCGTGAAACCCAATAAAAACATACAACTTGATCGTATTTTTTTCACTTGCGACATGCAGTTAATACTTTTTGGATGCAAGTATACAAATTTACGTGGTGTATTTAATTGTGGCATCATGGCAATCTACTTGCATGGAGCATATGTACACTGACTTTATTATAATGCAATAATGGAGACGCTAACCCGCCAACAGGTTTTTCATTTAACAATTACGACAAGGCTGCTAAAACCAGTGAAATTTCCAAAAGTCTTTATTTGCTATACGAAGCAGCAATCTACAGTGTCGTTTTTAATCTTCTGACCCAAAATGTCCCGGTCATTTGAGCTCAGAACTGGATAACCTGGAATTGCGTGTTGGTCTGTTCGTGATTGATACTTGAGACCGGGACAACAGGGTGTTGTTTTCTGCTTTCCTGCACGGCGCCGCGAGATTCATGATCAGCTTTTTCTTGTGCATGAATGTAACCACGAATATGACGATGCCCTGTTTGCAGAAACATGTAATCATGCAAGCCGTGAAGTCAATAATATGTTCAGGCAAGAGTAACCAAGCCGCATTGACGAGAACCAAGAGGTAATTTCAAAAATAAAATAATATAATTTTAACATAAGGTTCACAGGCTTCGCAGCCAAGGCATTGCAGCCAAGCTGGATCAGCCACTTTTCCCGATATTTTTCTGCATATTTTTAACATTGTATGATATATAAAGGCGCTAGTTAGATTTTAGTAAACTTCTGAGAGTATGCTATTTTTTTCTAGTACATGTTAAGCCAGTTACACCAGCACAGAAAATAAACACTCCACACGTTTTAAACGTTTGCAATACTATTACGCTAAGCAGTTTTCTGGCGCTAAAGTTATTGTTTAGTTGTTTTACACATGTTAGGCCAGCTTTTAGTATGTTTAAAAAATAATTTTGACGGATTTCCGCATTGACGGTTTGGAACGTTGGTATCAACCATTTTGTTTTTCATGAACTTGCCTTTTGGCACAAATTATTGTGGATTTACACAGACCTTTCGCCAACTATATTGAGGGGCTTCATCAGGGTTATGGCGATCAACCCGGTAATTTGGGTCAAAATGTCAGTTGCAACACAATTTATAAATACGTTGTTGTTGTTCACCTGTGTCGCAACGACGATAGAAAAGATCCAGCTCATGACTTCGAGATAAACAGGATTGCTGGAAAACATCATAAAGTAGCCGATGATCCATGAAATTCCAAGCGTGGTTGCTAATGTCAACGCAAACGCTACTTGGTCCTGGTTTGATCGCTTTTTCCTGGTGGACTTTATCTAGAACAAAACCAGAAATCACGTAAGCGTTAGATTCAAGATTAATTTATATTGCTTTCTTTGAAATCTTATATGTGAAATGATAAAATAGGAGAATTAGTTTGGCCTAATAACTCTTACACTATTGCCTGATGTTGTACTTGCATGCTAAAAGAATTATCTTGTCTATACAACCATAATTAACAGCACATGAACAACGTCAAAATTTTTTAAACTGCGTACACATGTTCGCTATAAAAGTTTAAATAAGAATAACGCAATCGCGTTCAGACACGATAAATTAATCGTTGGGTCAAGAATACATCCATATTTGTACATTTCGATCAAGTTCACCAACGTAAAGAAATAAAAAATAAACGTAAAAAAAACATTAAACCAACCTTTTTCGATTTGCAAGCTACGTTTTTCAGGACTGCAATGAATACGAACACGTTGAACAGAATAATGACGGCAACGGGAAGAAGAAAGGCGAAATAGAGGGAGTTACCCCAGATCCAGCAAAGATTCTGCGCCAAGTAGGAGTGGGCAAATGCCGATTTGACTGGAACAATGAAGTGAAATGTTTTGTTTCTATTTTTTGGCAGGAAGGTCCTCTCAAGAACGCAATATCACTAATAATCCGTATTTGATAAAAAATAAGCACGTTTAGAAAACTAAGCACGCAATTCCGAAGTGAGGATATTTGTTACAAACAAGCGCAACTAGATTTTCTAAGACACTGCTAGCAAAACAACCCATAGCAGTATGTGGCAACTCTTACTATAGACGTTGTTGTGTTTTGTTGGATTTACGAAACGTTACTTTTACTGCAAGAATTGCGTTTTACGCTTCTCGTACCTTTTCCACACACTGGTGATTCCGGTGAGGGAGTTTCAAATATCTTCACGAAAATAACGTTTGTGATGACAGTTATAACTGGAAATCCGTAAGCAAACACCGAAGCTTTTAATATGTAAGTCTCCCCTGGTATGTTGAATATCTGCAAATTTAAAGTTTTTTTTCAAATGAGATTCGTGCCATAAACATTAGGAACACTAATGATGAATTCGCTCATAATTCTGAGAATAAAAAGACCCATAGTGCTGACAACATTAACAATGTTTTATTTATTTAAAGACGTATGTATTCAGCACTGGACAAGCCCCCTTATTATCAGTGTAATAATTAGCGTAGCAAATCGCTAATGATTATAAATTATAAAATCACCACTCTGTTGCCAATTTTCATAAAAAAACGTAATTGGTTTTGGTTCATACACCTAAAAAATGTATAGGTTTGGTCGCGCGGTTCTGATAATAGATGATGTAACCAACCTATATGTGAGGACAATCGTTTAAGTCAGGGCGTGATATAACTGATGTCTAGGACGATTTTGTCTACGTCTATGTTATCCCTAAAATACACTTTCAACGGAATTTCTAAGACAAATTATATCCACCAAGACCATATGCACTTGTCAGTCGGAGATGTTTATGCATTTTTAAATGATAAATTATAAAAGTGATGTTGATTTTATCATATAACACGGCAGATAAATTTCATATACGCATGCCCCAAAATACCATGTAAAGTTCAAAAGTTCTACATACCAAGACAAGGGTGCGATACAAGAGGTGAGCATACACTGCCATCCAACACCAAGCACACAGGAGGAAGTAGTGGAGGACAGAAGCCATTGCTACACAATGGTAGTCGTTTTCTCTACGGTCGATACCAACCATGAAGATGACGTAGACGACGATGAGGTTCGCGCAGATGTTAATCAGGATTTTCGTTGGACGCCTCTGTCTCATTTCCCTGTTACGTGCATAAGTTAAAACTGGGAGATTTTAGAATCTAGACCAAATTGTTGTTGCAACTACAGTGTGCTTGGTTTTTTAATAGATAAGGGTAATAGTTAAAAAAAAGTACCTGAAACCATATATATATATAACAACGTTTTACATTTTTTGGACCTAGTTTTTAGACAAAGGATTTAAGACGTAGTTGTAAAGAAAAACTCGATCTGCGTTTTATTATGTTAGGTTTTGTGAGGGGTAATAAATAAATAAAATGCTCCTGAAACCACAAATATATCACAACGAGTACCAACATGTAGGAGTAAGTTTCACAACAATTTTAAGCAATAGTCGTATCACTGTATATTCATAAACTTTTTCTAGGACAGAGATTGCACGTTAGGCATTTCTGTGATAAAATTGCTTACTTTATGGCAATCTGCAAAATAATTGTTGCAAGCAAACAAGCCACTGAGATACTGGAAGCGACGAATGAAACAGTTTGTAAGGCGATACTTGCTTGTACAGGATACGTGCTCTGTTAACATAGAGAGTGAATCTTTATTCTATTAAACATCAATATTTGTAAGTATAGGTGGAGCTTTAATATCAACAAAATTTGTTGTCATAAATTCAATTTTCAAAGATATTTAGAAACCTTTTATCGCGGTTTCACTGCATTTGCCGCGATCGACGCGAATGCCGCTTTTGGCCGTTTTTCAAAATTTGTAAAAATTTTAACAGTGGAAAATACTGTGGGTAACGTTTATGTTATGGCGCTTTGCGGAAGCCTGAAACGCAATGTCAGTTCGACGTATTTCGTAAAGTTCCCAATTCAATAGCGTCAATCTGCATTTTAGAAACACCCATTAAACATCACCACCCTGGTAAAATTCAGGAAACTATATTTTGCCCAATAGACATCGTCAGTTTCTGACAGCTATTCAAATAAAACTTGTTCTAAACAAAAAGTACTTATGTATAAATAAAGATTTTACCGTAAGCAGAGCGAAGTTTGTGAGGTGGCTGCAGTTGCACTGAGGAGGGTTGGTATTGGGAACAAGACAACAACCAGCTGACGACCACGAAAATGTGGTGAAATCCCAATACGCACATGTCTGGTTAAAGTACTGTGCCTGAAAATAAACACTTTTACAGGTTTTGGGACAAAACCGATTTCAACGAAATAGACACCTTCAAATTGGAGTTATTTTGCTGCGTGCCAAAGGTTTCCTTGACGAGTGAATGGATTATGTTCACGGGGTTGCTCAGTTGCACGTTGGGAAAAGGCTTTGATCCGTTACCGATGTTCACTGAGAGAACCTTAACACATGGTTCTACTGAGTTATTATACTAATCAGTGATCCAGAAACCCATAAAGTAAGCAGATCCAGAGACAGGTAAATCACTTTTGTGTGTTGTGAATGATACACGATTTCTGTTCTGTTATCCATTGAACATGTTTCTTCTATTGTACATTGCGAAGCATTTCAGCAGCATATTTCGAAAATCCGGAAAAAACAACAACACGATTATCGTAAAACACTATGACAAAGCCTCTTAAACTACGGAATTTGGTGTGTAATATGGTGCCGCATAGAAATTTCCATGAAAAAAATGGGGCCGCAGAACGAACAAAATTAGGTCCTGCTCTGAAACACCAAATTACATTACGTACCCAGTCTACTTTATTGTTGGAAGGAAATAGAGTGTTGTCCGACAGCAAAAGAAACATCAATCTGGCAGATTGGTTGTTGGTGGCAGCATTAATTGCCTCCTTGGGCATGACGGAAGAAACTGGTTGCACCTCAATTCCATCGGGGGTGAAAACTTTCGGCGTGAAATTGACAGGTTTCTTGGGGGATTCCACGTTTAAAACTTCGGCGGTCATGGTAGGCGTTGCAACAGTTAGGCTTCCATTCGGCGGGAGGGACATTCTGTAACTTGTTGTGGTAACGGAATCGAGCACTTTGGCCTTGTTGGAATCGTCCGTGCTGCTGTTATGTCCGGGCTGCTGGTAATACTTAGTCATGTGACTTGATAACGTCACGACGCGCTGAAACGCGAACTCAGTCATCTGTGGACAACAAAAGGGATTAATCTAAGCACTTTCACTGTGCAATTAACTCTATTTATTGATCATACATCAGTTTCGGTGGGTATCAGAAACATTTACAACTGAACAAATAATTTTGAATGGTATGTTGGAGTATCGCGTAAAAAAGCATAAATTCATATAGACAAAAAACAGTTGTGGTTAAGCCCAAAGAAAGACAAGCACGGGGTCATTATGTGACTGAACACAATGCGATGTATTTGTAAAACTGCATTACTTGTCAACAGTTTATATGTTCTGATACATTTCATCTTTAAAGGTGTATTTTTGCAGGCCTCGTTTTATGGCCTCGTTTTATTTTGTGACCAATCACAGGCCTCGTGTTATCGTGTGACCAATCACAGGCCTCATGATATCGTGTAACCAATCACAGGCCTCGTGTTATCGTGTGAGCAATCACAGGCCTCATGATATCGTGTGACCAATCACAGGCCTTGTGTTATCGTGTGTCCATTCACATGTTTCGTGTTATCGTGTGACCAATCTCATGTTTTTAAATGCGAAAATTTAACGACGAAAGGTGTGATAGGTTTACCGTGACATTTGGAGGAATCATGGAGAGGTTGGAGAGAAAAGAGACTGTTTGAGATACGTGACCTTGGCTCACTTTTTGGGTGTCGGAAAGACACAAGTCAAGTTCAAGCAAGGTTGTGTCCAACTGAGCCGATGTTATGGTTTTTACATCAACCTGAAATGAAATTTCAAAAGAATTCATCGTTTAATCTTAGCAAGCAGTCCTAATCTTCATGATTTAAATTTTGAACTGGAAGATTGACCCAAAAATCATTGAACACCAGAATATATGGCTAAAGTGGATGTTTTTCTTCTTCGTGTTTACCTTTTTGAGCAAAGTGTCTATAGGAGTGCATGGTGACACAATTACGGAAGATGAGTTGAAATGTGAGAAAAACACATCCTTGAAATCTTCACGAGTGCAATAAACTATTGCGCGTGGAATGCCTTAAAAATAGTATACAAAAATGTCAAACCGATGATCACATCGGATGGGGGAAGTATTGTAATTCTTCTTGTTGGTGAATGATCAGAGCGTTGGATAAAACAAAATAACAATAAGGTACAGGAGATAAAGAATGAAACACAAACAGATAACTTCCTTCAGAAATGAAAACTAAATACTGTATGTTTCATGATGTCATTTGGGATTGCTAAGTAAAGACTTTCGCAGTTGGGCGAGCTTGCTATGATACATTGATATTTTTTCCATAAAATACGGTAGTTTTGTATGTTTTTATTATCGTATTGTCTGAACTTTACTTGTATTGGGGCAGGTTTCTATTGAGTAACCAGAGTAAGTTGGCATAGTCTCGTTGAATGTAAAGGAGCCATTTGGTCCCGTCACGGTCTCCTTGAAGCATTTGGCTGCCAAAAGTGTACGAAATGTTAGTTCTCTTACCATAAACATAACACTGCTTATATGTGCAAAAAAGCCACAATATTGCAAAGCTGCAGACAGTGCGTGTACACACCCTGTCTGCAGCTTTATAACACTGCTTGTTTAGTGCCTTTTACTCCTAAGCATCGGCATATTTGTAAAAGTTATGAAATAAAAACCAACAGGTTAAATAAGGTGTCTATTTGTTTTGGTTTATTTAATTGGGCTTACGGATTTACCAATGCAATGTACTCCAGTCTTTACTGCCGTCTTGTTGCACGTACAGAAGGTAACCACGTCTTTCTCCAAGTGTATCTCCATACCATTTGAAATGTACTTGCTGTCGGCAGTAACAGTCACAGGGGCCAGGGTGCCACTGATAGTTGAAAACATCTTGCAAGTTGTGTTGGCGGCACAAGTGCGGTTCAGACACGGACGGATAAACGGCAGCCCTGTTCCACAAAAACATTTGTTTTTGCCATACAAGACACGTTGAACGAATTTCCCCCTTAGCAAAGGACGTGCACAGAGGAAACGACGTGACCGGATGCAAGTGTGGGGGAAGATTAGGCGACCAAACACAACAAGAGTGCAGACTTTTTTAAATTTTTTCCCCGCAATTCTTGTAAACATTGGAAAGTCGGTGGTGATTTAGTTTCACGATGAAATAGCGTGATTTATGTCAGGATTTCCATACATAATAAATGATAGGGGTTCATGCGTTTTTGACATTAGAGGTTTTTATATTAGTAAAATACATGACAAGCAACTAAAGAAAAAGAAAAACGCTTTAAATATATCTGGTAAGTTTACCCCCACGAGCCGTAACGAATGTACAAAGAATGATAAAAAACAAAATGAACCTTTGGTCATCAGAGGTGTGGAATAGGCAGTGAGCGGAGAAAGAGAAATTGGGGCTCCTGTATTTGCTCTCAACGCCACTTGGTAAGAGCGGTTGGGTTTCAACGGGCCGTTGCATATCTGATATGGGGCCGTTAAGTTGCAACTTCCTTCTGTACCTTTATGCAAAACAACGAATGTTTAAGAAAGGGTGCACGACGTATAGGAAGTGTTCTACAGGAAGTGGGCTGTGATCGAATACCTATATCAAGAAGACGTTTTGTGGTATAGTAAGGTGAGGACGGTGAACAGCCGACTGTGAAGGCGTGATATGGAGGAGTGGGCGTTAGGTTGATGCTCGTCGACCAAACTCCAGATTTCGTTGTCCCTGCAAAAACGACGTTTTTTTGTTGGCCACAAATCATCAATTGAGGTTTAATTTCGAAGTAAAATACCTTTGACATACTTTGATAAGTACGTGGAAACAAAATATACGCAATTTGTTTCTAATAAAAAATTTACTGTCATAAGATTTTCGATTGCTATTTCTGCCACATCAATGATAGTAACCCGACCATTCAGTGGCCAAGGCTAAGAAAGAGTACATATTTCGTACATTTTAAAACTGTGACCTGCTTTGTGGTCAATCGTTACTAAGTCGCAAATCATCAATCAATTTGCGTTTAAGAAATTTTCCACTTGCATAAACAATCGCACGTTTTTATCGCATTAGTTTCCCACCTGTGTCGGAATACTGCAGCTCCTTCACGAAGATATCAACCGATAGAATAGGACCTCCGTCCGTGGAGAAGGTTTTGTTAACAACGTTGCAGGGATTATGTATGGTAGTTGCGTTACGACGTTGCGACGATTTGTCAACAAGTGCCGGCGGATAATCTCTAGTCAATGCCAATGGAGCTAAAACAAAAAAAAGTTGTTAAACTTTCGTTTTTAGCTATTTTGCCAACCCATTGCACGCAACTGCAATACGAAAAGCATTTCTTTTGTACGATATCGTCGTAATACTTACATTTGTTGACGTGGTTATTCAATTTCACAAAAAACACAAGAAAACTATATAAAGAAAACCCGTCACAAATCAGAAAAAATATCACTGTGAACAAACGTCACAATTTAGTTTAAACGGTTTAAAACGGTTGGAAGAGTTTTTGTGTTAATGCTTGATTAGTTTCGATGAAAATATTCTGCCGTTTTGACCGTTTAATTTTGGCCTTTCAGCACAAAAAGATGCCAAATTTGACTAATCGCCAATAAATTGTCCACCACCGAAGTTTGATCCATAAGAAGTATTTCATTTTTTGTCCAACTAAGCACACTTGTGTCATATTGTGATTTGAAAAGCGATCACTTTGAATTTTACCAAAACCCAACCAATCTTTGATGAAATAATTTTACCAAATTTGTCGTTTGTGTGTTAATCTACAAAACCAAACATTTAAAAACGGTGAAAATAAGTAATCTGCTGATTGTTCTTTGAACTTTGATCAGCAAAATCAGCGGTCAAAACATCCAATCGAAACGACTTTTACCAAAACCAAATCAATATTTTTCCACCCAAAACAACACAGTCCTGGTGGATTCCCCGTATCGTGTTATCGCGCACCAAAGTTAGCTTGTATTCGTTTTACAGAAAACATCCGAGTGTTACTTACGTCCGGGAACAACGACCGGTGATGAGAAAGGTCCGCTTCCGCTAGCAGTAATTTGGGCCACGCTTATAGTTTGCTTGAAACCTTTCAGAAGACCGACAATCATGTGAGACTGGACTGATGCCAAGTTGTCGGCGGTCGCATGGAACACCTGAACACACATGACTATGTATCAGTTATGCCAAATCAAAGTGACCACTCGATGCTTGGTTGTGTGCTGCACAATTACCCTGAGGAAGCCTAGCTGAACAGCAGGAAAAACTTCGGTCAATAAAAGTTGCGTTTAATTGTGCCAGAAGGATAGATTATTAAAATATATAGTGACCACTGCCATGCATCCACTGTTTTTCAAGTTTTATTTGCAAAAAGTCGTTATTACATCTAAATATTGCTAGGCTCTCAAAAAGTATATGATGCAGATATGCCAACAATGATAACCTTCATTAACTACTGTATAATTACACCTCAAAAGATCTCCACAGCATTACCTTCGTTATGTTGCCAGCCTTGGCGAGGATCGTAAATTTACTTGGTCCTGGATAGGGTCGGGAAGCATTCCACTTCACAAGCATTGAGGTCAAACTTATCCAGTCAGCCGTTGTGTTGTATGGAGCAGTGGGAACTAATCAGAGTACATAAGGGTGTTGAGTATAGGGGTAATAGCATCTTGCCATTATGGTAAATGTAGTAACTCATACGGATAACCATTAACCACGCATCAGCTGTTTTTATGCAAGGCAAACTATAGGTAAACACCGTACAAAACTCAATGCAAGTTTCCACAAAACATGGGCATTGAAAATATTGAAATAAGTTTCTTTATTTGCAGTTTTATCATTGTTTTTTTTTTATTGCGTTATACTTTGCAGTTCCACATACTAGACAGCCAATATAATAAAGTATGTAGTCACGATTTTATGATAAAAAGGATTTGGTAGCCGTGACCCACGTGCGATATGACCATCATGCACTTACCGGCTGGTCGACTTCGGATGGTTTTGTGGGTTTGACACATGGTCAGAGGGCACGTGGACAAAGTTATCTTCAACCATCTGATATAAAATCACAACAAGTCATTCAAACGATACAGAACACGAATATTATAGCTCAACAACCAATTTGATCAATGTTAAAAGTCTCACAACATAAGCGAAAGTTTAGCTACAAGCGATTTAATTCTGTTTCTACGATTTCTATGTTCGTCGATGTACCTGTATCCGGGTACTTTGCCAACGTTGATCGTGGGGTTGATTACTGTGTTGTGATTGGCCAGCGACTGACTATAACACGTCGGGTCGTTCATGTCCGAGCACTCGGAGGGGCTTTGCCTGTGGCAATAACATATTGTTAAACAACGGTCCCATTTAATACAAGCATATAGTTAAAAACGTATGCAGTTCGTTTAAAGGTCGAACTGCAATCAGAATTCCTGGAAATCTGCTAACGATGTGGTAGGTTAATATCCTACGCCGCGCGCGGCGTGGTATAGACAAGCTTACAAGGCTGCAATGCAGCCACGCTCAACTGTTTTACCCTAGTTTAAATTCCTTACTATAGTAACAGTGCTGTGAGGGGATTTTGATGCATTAACAACTTCTTAAAAACCAGCGATGACAAAATACCATGTGGTAACATTTCAATACGATTCCTTGAAAGCTTGGTTGTGGGTGAAGTCATGCTTTACCTTACGGTGACGTTAACCTTGTAGAATCCCGGACTGACAGAGATGGTTAGGTTGTTTTGTTTGTCTACTGCTGCGTTGAACGTGGGCGCTGTAAAAAGAAAATCTTAATACAGAAAATTGCCCAATGTCGTTCTAACTATCAATTTCATCTTGAAGAAAAATGGAGATCAAAATTTTACGAAATAAATTAATATATTGTAGTTATGGCGAAGACGCTAAAACTATGCTAACACTCTTACAAAAACCATACCTAAAGGTTGACATCCTCCTACGCACGAACAAGGTCCTTTCAGGATGAAGTTCTGGATCAAAGGGTATTAGTTGCTTTTTGTCCGATTTAGTCTAAGTTTTACTGTGAAGATTTCAACTTACGTAATTGATATTGGTCGTTGTTGTTGAGCTGGCACTGATGAAGTCGAACACATGCGAGGTGGTGTTTCTCTGGCAAATTAAGTCCACGACTGCACTTCTGCAATCAGACAAAAACACGGGTGGTGAGTTACGTTATGCGTTGTCGGAACGCTGTATAATTTAACCTATGGTTGTCCGTGGAGTGGTACTCAAGATTAGGATTTCCACCGATTGTTTCAAAAGATTCCGTGCTCTGCACACCAAGCTCGAATGGTTGAACCCCTTTATAAAGTTGACGTGCCTGAAGGTAAAGCAACACAATAATAACAACGCTTTAATAAATGACATGCATGCAGAAAAGCAAAGCATACATATGAATACACTTAGTTTTGCCGAATTTGTTCTGGTAAGATTTCTATTTTTTTGTTAATTCGATTATTTTTTTTTTGTAGTAAATGCTTACAGTTTACTACGGGTTGCACTCCATGCGTTTGAACTTATTGCTTGTTTTAGGGCTAGACGCGGCAAAAGCGCTCAGTTAATGTATCAGAAAAGAGTTCGATTTTCAGCAAGGAAATGAGTGGGCCACAAAGGTAATCCAAGTAAGACTCCCACATTCTTTGGCTTACCGCCAGGTTCCTAAAGCCGCTGACATTAAACCCTATACACGGGTTGAACTCGAACACGTGGACCCAGGAAGATGTGAAACCTGGTGTTCCGTTGTTGCTCGCCAAGCGGTTGAGGTCAATCGCTCCGCTTCCGTCTGACATTTCGCATCTGTGGGTTAAGAAAGTTATGTAAAAACAATTAAAGATAACCTTTTATTTCAAGATGACCTTGGATTTTAAATTTTTATTTTGTGTTTGGTTAAAGTGCACATGCAATTTATTGACATATACGAAGGTTTACTTTCGGCTTGAGTAGGCTACTTTTTGTTTGTGTGGCAAATGCAACGGTCTAAACAACAAACTACATTTTAAACATATCAATTTAAGGCTGCAAATTTGCTAGTAAACGAATGTTCGGCACTATTTCTGCGTAACAACGTATCCATCGTTGCTTAAAAGCAGGATGTGTCGTCCTCAATTTGACCAACATTTTCGCAAAATACATACAGCAGTTGCATCGGCATACATGGTCTGTAGACAATACTTTACCTGCATCGACTTGTACGTACACATGTCTGTGCAGAGCACGTGGCCAGCATCAGATATGCCAATAAGAAGAAACTGAAAACAATCCTAACGCTAGTCATGATGGAGCCTTAAAAAGTATTTTTCCAAGCCTTATTATCTAGATCAGATACCATAATTTAACTAACGCCAACACCAAATAGGAATATTGGATTATAAACGTGACTGCACACCAGAAGCCATACTATAATCTTAAGAGATTTTAATTTTCTATATAGGATAGGTATAGGCTAACACTTTCAGTTATTTAGCAAGTGGGCGCAAGGTAACTGTTTCTGTAACTCGTTCTTGACAAAAACAACATCAAAAGTAGATATGCCTGGATATTTTCATAACTTGGCATTTTGCAAGCCCATTCAATGCGCTTGCAACCTAATTCTGATTCATTGCAACCCGACTAAACGACGAACGTGCAAAAAAACGAAGGTACCATAGCTTGCTTCACAGAAACAAAACCGGGGTGCGCTGGTGAAAAACTACAGCTTTTTTCCAGCTTCTAGCCTTTACTGTATATACTCTCCAATGATATTGCTTAGTGTCTCTTCCTCTGCCGCCAGAATATTGATAAACGACTTCCTTGCATGTGAGGATACACAAACAGCGCGCTTTGTTTTATTTCACCGCGTTCTTGCGGGATGTGAGTCACGCTTGTGTGGAACCGTAAACTTACGTAGTTTTACTCTGTCGAAGGAACTAAGTTTGTCCCGCAAAGAAATTGAGTCCTTATTATGATTTGGGACACTGAGAATATGGGTATGTCTCATCAGGCGGATAAATTCTGTTTTTAAGCTTGCTTTGAAGCGAAACAAAACGAAAAATAGGCTAACACGACATTAAAAACACACGACTACACCAGGAGGAACTAAAGAACTTGCTCAAACATTCCGTAATTTTTGTGATAAATGTTACAAAGTTATAGATTCGTAAAAGCGAAATCGTGCCACACAGCGAGGTAACTCGATTGCCGACAAATACCACTAGGGAGTTGAATTCACGTTGTTATTAAGCTTACATCATTCAATTTTCTCCAATTCAATTAGTTTTTTGTTCGCAGATGCGATACTGGGGGAAAGGTAGGCTACTGGCTTCCACTTCAAACAAGCTGAGTCACGCTCGCAGACTAACTGCTGAGTCAACAACCTCTCATTTTTATGAATTTTTGCTCCGCTGCATGTTAATGTTTAACAGAAAAAGTAAGGCCCAAGGTGAAAGCAACTGTTCAAAAATATAAAAAAAAACAGAGTGGCGTTCGTAATTCGAATTTAAAACAACACAAATAATCCCAAAAAAGTAACCCAACCTCCGCGAGTATGCAATCATTACTGCATATACAGAGCGTTTAACATACGTTGTTAGTTAAACGCGAGTATAACACTGCAAACACTTGTCTTCAGAACCATCATTTTACACAAATCTGCTAAAACTGCATTTTCTTTAAAGATTCTTGTTTGCATGATTGCCCTTTTTTATAAGTTTGGGAGCAAGTCGAATGTTCCATTGTGCCATATATGGTAGAATGCATTGACATGACAGGCCACATTCACCATAGTATTTTGTCCAACGTGTTTAGGTTCTGTAGATCAAGTGGATAAATTTCTATTTCGCAATCTAGGCTATACAATCTTCGAAGGCATTTACGCCATGGTTTTAGGGAAAAGTTTAGTTAGGCCCGAATGCTGGGCAAACACTGTAGGGATCGCACAACAAACAGAACAAGTAACGTTTATGGCAAAGTGCTGAGTCAACGCCCTAGCGTTGTTCTGTGACATTAATAATTGACTAAGCAAAAAGGTTTGTTACATGCTGCCGTGAGAGAAGAACAACTGATGATGGACGCCAGTTTATGTTGGGGGGATTGAGACTGGGCGTGCAAGTGTGATAAGATTCTGTCGGTGTTAGATTGATTTCCGTTTCTATGACGTAAACTTTGGGTATTCTTAATACGCTTTGCTGTTGCGTTTTTTGTTTTAATCAAAGGAGAGCCTGAATCGCACAGTTTTGCAATGAACCACGATTTGTCAGGAAATATTCTTAGTACGTTTTTTGTAGACTTGTCGTAGTTTTTCACAAGTAATGCCATAAAACCGTTTGTGTGGAAGGATGTTTTATGTATTTTAAAATTAACATAAGACGATTTAATTATTTATTGTATTTACGAATCACAACATACTTTTTAGTTTTTTTTGACAATTTAGTTAGTCGGCCGCATGAACATCCAGATTTTTCTTTAAAAAGACTGAATTATGCCGAAGTGGACAAGGTAACTTTATTCAAATGTATATTGACTTTCAATCGATTTACAAACGGAAAGTAACAAACTTGCACAAACAAGCCTCTTCCGCCATTAACAAAGAGTTAAGTTAACAGCCTTTAGGTGACTCAGCATTTTCTGATGTTTCACCATTGACAACCCGACAAGCCCCAACTTACCTGTATTGCAAGTCTTTGCGTAATCGGTTAATAATTTACTCTGCGAGGAGAGTCACCCTCTAGAAATATATTGTGTGTGGCATTTCGGTTATTGGTTCGTTCAGAAATGGTTCACAATTTGCAACCTTTTTTTGTTATTTTTCATATTGGCTGTTTCATAAGTGTCAATAAAACTGCTCGACAACATACCACATCACACAAATTATATTAGGCGGAAACCCTTTGCAAACGCTGTATCCTGCATGATATTTTATCATGGGTGACCAGTGGCTGTATGATTACTGCGGTTCTACGTTTTGGGTAAGAATATTTGTGTTGTTGAAAGTTTTGTTGGTGTCACAAGTTTTATATGTCGTCATATTTTTTTCAAATTTAAACAAAAGTGTTGTATGTGTGGTGGAACAACTTAAAACTTTTATTTTTGCCTCCTGCAAAAATAATGTAGGTGAAAAATAATAAAGGTTCTTACCACGACCTTATACCAAAAATAAACTTGTTTATAATTCGCTTCAGTGATTCCAATCAATGATATAATACAGGGGAAGTCCCCAAAAGTCATTTCTGCTCAAAAGTTAACAAAACTACATTTGTTTTCGTGCTAAAAAGAACGGGCAAAAACTTGTGTGATCGATCTTTTTCAAAATTCCTCAGAATAATTCCCTTCTGAACGGACCGTATCCATCTTTTACGCCATGCTTTCAAGAAACGGTGCTAATTTGGATTCCAGTGGCGTTTCTGTGGATTCTGGCTCCTTTTCACTTCTACGGTTTGAAGAAGTCAACAAAGCCGCCTTTGCCATGGTCGAAATTGCACATAGCGAAACTGGTATGTTTACAACTTTAATTGTACCTACACGGGAATACCAGCAGCATCTTCAGTCATCTAGGGGGCAGATTGGAAAGTTTGTAATTTTGGCTGCACACTGGCTGCACAATTAACACACTGATGAGCCCTAACAAGTTGAAACAGCCATACTGTCTGAACACTTATTATTATTGAAAAATTACTCTGTTTCAAACTGATGATGGCATAAGTTTTTGCCAAAACGTTTTTCGGACATGACAATGTTAATAACAATATGGGCCAGTCTATTTATTCTCAGAATTATGAGTAAATCCATGATTTGTGTTCCTTGCTCTGTTTCTGTAGTTACATTTTTGTCAATTAAATAATTTTGATGTGCCTGACAAACAGATATACGAGTAGCTAAAGATTTTTGTTAGTTTAAAACTTGTTATAAATTAAAACATTTTACAGTCAAAGTAAATGTGCTAAATGCTTTTTGTCACAAAACAATTTTTTTGTTTCATTGTATGCACATGATTTCAGTGTGTGAATTTCTTGATTCTGGTTGATATTCTTATACAACTCTTTTACGCTGTCTACCAACTGGACCAAAATGGAATACGTGAGACAACTGCAACATATGTGTCACCATCCCTTATTGCTATCACTTTGGTAAGAACTACAATATATATGTCATACTTTGGTGCAAATTATATAAAGTAGGTTGAAATTACAGTGAATAGAAATAAACATTTATTGTTTTAAATTTTTAATATACATTCTTACAAACTTTGTAAAGTGTTTGCGGTAATGTATGTTATATTGAGCTGAAATACAACCTTACTGTTTGCTGCTGATTAAAATTTTGAAACCGATTTAGTTGATACAGATTTGTCTTGCTTGTAGATTTTAGCATTCTCCATGCATGTACACTCCCGAAAGCATGGAGAAGTGTCCAGTGGTATCCTGTTTCTGTTTTGGTTCATCATGTTGCTTTGTGGAGTAATCCCTATCTCTGATGGAATTCATCGCCTCCAGAACAACGTAATTCAAATATCCACCCAATCCTCTTGTGGAAAGCTGTTCAGTCTTTAAACTGTGTTTTATTTTGTTGCATGTAGGATGACAGTGACTATGTTGGATTTATCTTGCATTGCATCTATTTTGTTTTTCTGTTGATCATGGTTGTACTGAATGGCTTTGCTGAGTATAAGTACAAGCCGGAGGTGAGAATTTGCATATTAGGAGTTTTAGTTTACAATGCATTGTAATATGTCCAGTCTGTGTAAAAATGGACTTAAAGTAGCTTGTAAAATACCTCTTGGGTATGCAGATTCCTGTGAATCTACAAGTCATTTTGTGTTGCTTAAATACATTAGCTGCAGACTAGAACCCTCATATTTTTAACTTTTATATTTTTTTTACTTTATTATTAGAAGTTTTCTTTTGTTTTTTTCCCAGAAACTGTGTCCTGAAGTGCAGAGTTCTCTTCCAAACAAGTTGTTTTTCTGGTGGTTTAATCCGTGAGTGAATGACATTGAAGTAAATTTGCAAAATTTTTGTTTCTTTTATTGCAACAAACATAAACAGATAGAAGTATCAGGCTTAGTTGTTTTGTTTAACTGAACGTCGTCAGTTCTGTTTTTGTAGAATGATTATTCTTGGCTACAAGAATCCCCTGACATTGGACAAACTGTGGGATCTGAACACCAGAGATGAATCACATAAGATGTCCCCGGACTTCCACAAGTATTGGAATGAAGAAGTTGCCAAGAGTCGGTAAACCTGCATTTTTCTACTAATTTTCATAAGGTGGTGATTGTGATTTTGTGTAAGTTGGTTCTGAGTGTAATAAGTTTAGTGTGAGACAATTTTTGTTAGTTTGTCCGTGCTTTTGCAGGGCATCATTTGAAAAAGCAACCAAGAATGTTTTCATAAATGAGAAGCTTGAAGAGAACACGAAGCTGGTGAGTAACTGAGCGAGTTTACAACGATAAATAAAAAAAATTAAGGTGCTCAAAGATTTTTCTAAAAATTGCCCGGAATAACGTCACATTAGACGCATTTACTTTGAAATAAGGTCGAAGCCGCAAGAAACGAAAAACTAAAGTGGACAATTCCACGCAAAGTTTGTTTTAAACACCTGCCCAGTTTAAAAATATACCAAGGCTCACGGCACCACACCCTATTTGAGTTAACATACGTTATCCTATACAGGACGATAAGTACGACATTAAAAAAGCTCCATACCGTCCATCCCTGGTAAAATCGTTGTGGAGGAAATTTTGGAAAACTCTACTTGTCTCGGCGTTTTTCAAATTGTGCAACGACCTGATCCAATTCTTGTCGCCTCAACTTCTATCGTAAGTAGCTCTTATCCTTCACTACCGAAACATCTTCTCAAATGCCGTCTTCACTTGGCTTTCTACACTACGCCGCGTCAGTCTCAGGCCTGTAACTTTCAGTAGTTGCAGGTGCACTATTTTTACAGACTGTTTAAAAATTTTATTTGTACGAGCTTTTGCGAGCTTAATCTCGCTTCATCATGTGATGCAAATGACATGACAAAGTAAAATGTGGCAACGGCGCTAAAAACAAGAAAGAAAAACGCTCGAAGAGGTGATCACCGTTGGTCACATTGTGCCCGTAGCATCATCTTGGTGCGTGTAGTGGCTCTAATGCAATATTGGAAAAAAAGTTCTTCCTCTCCAGTTGTTAAGCAAAAAATCATGTAACCGCAATAGTCGTGTTCTCCTAGGTTAATGATAGAATTCACTACTGACCTTGGACTTCCGGAGTGGAGGGGATACTTCTACGCCGCGGCAATGTATATTGTGGCGGTAGTTCAAGCAATCATGCTTCAGCAATACTTCCACCGTTGCTACCTGACCGGGATGAGGATTCGGACGGTGGTAATTTCGATCATCTACGAGAAGGTCTGTTGTTGTCAGGTTTTGCGTCAAATCTGTTCTTTTGCATTTTAAGTGACGTACAGTAAAATGTTTAAAATGAACGTTTCTTAAATCTTTTTCATAGCAACTCAAAAATAGTCTTTTCTTCCCCCTTAGGGTAAATTTAGAGCCTATTAAAAGAATATACGACGTTTTTAATTGGCCCAATCAATTTAAATTTTAAAACTTATACTGTAACGGTTCGCTTCTTTTGATTGCATTAATTTTCAGGCTTTGCGGATTTCGAATGCTGCTCGCCAAGAGTCGACAGTCGGTGAAATCGTCAACCTGATGTCCACCGACGCACAACGATTCATGGACCTGATGACTTATATTAATATTCTTTGGTCCGGACCACTGCAGATCATTATTGCCGTTGTGCTTCTATGGCAGGTTTGTTTTTTAAGTTTGTTGCATATATACTCTAAAAACTGCGAAAAGCATCACATTTTAATTGTTGGCGATAAAATAGTTTTTTTACGGGGCATCTGTAACATAAATATGTAGTGAAGTAAGGTTTCACAGTTGCATGATGTTAGCTTAACTATGCATATACTGTGTTGGTAGATTCTCGGCATTGCGGTATTGGCGGGGTTGGCGATTATGATTGTGATGATTCCATTGAACGGAGTCATCATTAAAAAAATGAGGAATCTTTCGATGAAAAACATGAAGATCAAGGACCACAGAATAAAACTGATGAACGAAATTCTGAACGGAATTAAGGTTTTTTTTGTTACTTTTAACGCGTGTATAAATTGTTTTACAATTTATTTAGTGTTTAAATATTTGGTTTGATAATTTGTTTCTGCACTTGATTGCTCCAACTGGACATCCTCATACAAGCAATTGCTAACAAAGCTTGTTATTGCCCAACACACGTCAAAGCCAGAAAAAATGTTTTGTAGTTGGATGTTTTTCAAATGCACATAGGCGTTTTTAGAAATGTGCATTTTAGAATCGGAGCTAGTGATGGTAATGGTGCTATATTGGGAGCTACTGACAGTCAAGGCTATTAACGTTATTAGGGTAATATTGCTAGTGGTGCTATTGACAGTCGAATCTATTAACGCTTTCAAAAACATCTTTTTCTGACGATTCATTTACCCTCTTTGCGGCAACCACGACAATAACAGTAAATTTTGTCAAATACGACAATCACGCGTGAAATACGCGTCAAACGCTAACCGTCAACCGCTTTAATTTGGCAATTTGGCAAAGTAAATGGTGACTATGCTGTAAATGTGAAACTCTAGTTTCGTTATTGTTTTGGCAGGTGTTAAAGCTCTACGCGTGGGAACCGTCATTTGAACAGCAGGTTTTGGACCTTCGCGATCAGGAACTCAATCTCTCAAGGAAGATGGCTTATTTAAAAGCACTTTCCTCCTTCCTGTGGAACTGCACGCCTTTCATTGTATGTTAAAGGAATTCAAACACAAAAAGTCCCTATGCTGTATATAAAGGTTATTTAGTATAGACTCCTATAAAAAGGTCATTAAACTTTTTATAGGTGATAGGGGTCAGGGGTCCACGGACCCCAACAAGTAGACAAACCCTGTTCTAAATGCTTGACAGCGATAAACGGCATTGCTATGTTCCAGGTGTCGCTGACGTCATTCGGAGTTTACCTTGCTATTGATCCAAACCACGTGTTAGATTCCGAAACGACCTTTGTGTCCCTCACCCTGTTCAACATTCTCCGCTTTCCACTGGTTATGATACCCGCAATGATCACGTCCGTTACACAGGTACCAAATCATGCTTATTTTGCGCCAAAGACCGCAACGTAAATGAATAATACATGCAAACGTGTGTCCATCGATAAAACGCTGGAGGTTAATGGAGTCATGCTAGAGGTATATTAGGAGTGTAGCAAGCGTAAAATTTTGCTGGGGTCCAAATATGCCGTAGGATTTTTTGGGAAGGCGCCTGACCGGTTTGGCCTCTCCCCAGCTACGTCAATGCTCCCATGTGGACGTCTGTTCTGACAAAAAAGTCTAACGCTACTTTACTAACTGACTTTGTCAGGATACCGTACTCATGAACGTGAACACCCCCTTCTTGCAACTTTACAAAAAAGTTGCTTTTTGATTAGAAGTTAGTTCTGTTTTGTTACTTCACAGGCTCAAGTTTCGGTGAAAAGATTGACAAAGTTCCTCGTAAGCGACGAAATTGATCCTAAAGCAGTGGATCGCAATCCGAAATCAGGTTTGGGATGCGAGGATATTTTGTGACGTATTTTAATAGCCAATCATTTTCTTTTCGCTATCTGGGCTTATGCGTCGTAACATGCACGATCTATTCTTAGGTGATCAAGTGATTATTGAGGAAGGGTCGTTTGCTTGGGATGATGAAACCGACCCTGTGCTAAACGAGTGAGTTTAATTTTTCGCCATTAAGAAGTTTAGTGTTGTTATACGAAAATGTGTACAGCCCGTTAACACATAGTCAAAATTGCCACTGTCCTGAAAAGTTGAACAAAGCTGCATTGTTTAAGTGGTTGTCGCTCCCGTAATAAAACCATTGTGTATATCGTACATTTTGCTAAAACAATTACAATGGAAATGTGTACATGTATAGCATGTTGTATATTTAAATATTTCACTGGGTATATTAAAAACGTCTTTAAACCTTACCCTAAACACTTTCCATTAGCATCAACTTGAAAGTGAAACCTGGAGAGTTGGTGGCTGTCGTCGGTCACGTGGGTAGCGGCAAGTCTTCGCTTATTTCCTCCTTGCTCGGGGAAATGGAAAAGAAAGAAGGTTACGTCGGAGTGAAAGTAAGTCGACCTTCGACGCTGCGTTACGTTGTTGTTTTTGTAATTCCTTCTGATGTATGTTTGTGGTGGGTTACACCTAGTTTGGTACCCTAATGGTTAATAGCGACTGTGTAGTCACCACAAAGTGGAAGTCTTTTTCGGGTATTTTTCTGACAAGATCAATGTAAGTCATAGCTGCACTAATGAGACCCATAAGTGTCAAAACAGTTGCCCTGTCTGCAGCTCACTATAAAAAACGTTATTGGCCCTATTGCTGATGTATGCTCAAAAATTTGTTCGTCGTCGGCGTTCCAGAATATGATAAACCATATCCATAGAAATAAAATTTAAGTGCCTGTAACTTCTGATTGACGTAAATTGATGTTTATAAGTGAACTGAATACTTCAATCGTCAATATAAACAAAATAAGCGACCAACTTCAATAAAGTTACCAGATACTGGCTTTCGACCTATATCTACTCGATTGTTCCTTGCGCATTTAAGGTGCTTAGAATACATTGTTTTAATCCAATATCGATTAAAATGTAAAATTCGTCGTATATTACTTTCCTACACGTTCGTTATTATTAATCATATTGCCATTACGGAAGGTATACAGTGATCGCAAGGCCAGCAGTCTGTGGTTGCAATCACAATTTTTCAATATTTGATTTCATTTTATTATTAACTATGTCGTTCTTTGTCAGGGATCAGTGGCTTACGTGTCACAGCAGGCGTGGATTCAAAACGCCACGCTTAAGAACAACATTCTATTCGGAAAAGAAATGCACAATGAAGACGAAGCAGTTGTAACCACCTCATTTTCAACCGCAAAATATCGGCCCAAAACACCGGCAAGATTTTACAACCAGGTCATCCGCGCTACGGCGCTAAAGAGCGACTTGGACATTCTGCCTGGAGGCGACCAAACTGAGATCGGAGAAAAGGTGACTGACTGGCAAATGGTATTAAATTTACATCTGCCTTTTAAACCAGTGACCCTCGAAACTTTTTTTGGACCTGAAAATTTATAGCAAAGAACATTGTCAAAGTCGTAATATCATTGTCTGTTTCTTCAACCATGATGAAACCTTTTTGGTGAACGATATTTTAGGCCCAATTACCAAGTAAAGTCACAGCCTGACTTATGAGAGTTAAATGTATTTGAAAGGGCATTAACTTGAGTGGAGGACAGAAGCAGAGAGTGTCACTTGCACGGGCTGTATTTGCTGACGCCGATCTATATCTGCTCGACGATCCTCTCTCCGCAGTCGATTCGCACATCGGAAAACACATATTCGAGAAAGTGATCGGCAGCAAGGGATTGCTTAAGAACAAGGTAAGGATCGTTTTTGTTTAAATGATAGTGAGAGAAGCATCTGCATTGCGTTGTTTAGAATTATTATACAGTTAAAGTAAATACGCGTGAATAAAATAATTGAAAAGTTGATTGTTTTGTATTGTCGATAATACTTTAGTTTGGCATATTGTGACGGTTGTGTTTCGTTAAGTGGAAAAATAATTGCGTTGGTAAAGAAGTTTTTGGCATAAAATACCGACACGATAACACCCACCCGAAATAATACGAGGCTTCCTCGCTTTATAATGTGGATAAATAATACGAATTTGTACATTTTTCATCGAACAGACAAGAATCCTGGTCACCCACGGCGTGCGATACCTCCCCCACGTGGACAGAATTATTGTGTTGGAGCAGGGGAGGATTAAGGAGGTTGGGACGTACCAAGAGCTCTTGGACGAGGGAAGAGACTTCGCTCGATTCCTGGAGGAGTTCGCCACCAAACAGGATGAGGAGGAGGAGGAGGAAGATGAGCCATGTGAGGATTGACCTTGTCGTCAAAATTTTCGTTGCAAAGCCCAAGGTTTTGGTCAAGTTAACTTGGTTAACACAAGTGACGTTGTCGTATTAGCTAAGTTACCATGACCAAGAACTTCGAGCTTTGTAGCTTAAATTTTTTAAGCTTTGTTAAAAGTTGTGCGGCCTTCAAAAAAGGACGAAAAGAATCTAATTTCACCCGACATGATAAAAATGTGTTGTGTAATTGCCTACTCATATAAGTTTCCAAATGCCTGTTGTTAGTCCCTAAAATATACATTGATTTACTTTTTGGGTGGGAAACATTTTCGCGGTGTTACTCTCGTTCATTTTTAGACCTCACAATCGGTGACTCCGATTCCGAAGACGATTTCGAATCAGTGCCCGACAACGGTGACGACATCGCGGACCAAATGAACTCCAATACTTCACCGATAGATGACGTCATCAAACAAGAGCACCGCAATAGCATTCGCAAACGACATTCCAGGTGCGTGAACAATATAGCAACTATAACAAACAACCCACAATCAAATTTACGCGTTATAATTATAAGAGTACATGATCTTTTTGAAACCACACAGTGTTTGTAATATACAGGACGAGCATCAAAATGAATGGAACACTCGGCAAAAAGAAGAAAAACTCGAAAGAATTGGAAGTGATGAAGTCGGGTGACAAGGATGGGAAGCTTACGGAAAAGGAGATAATTCAGGAAGGATCGGTGAGTGGAAAGTATGATAATTGTGCTGGTTGCTCTCCATCAACATAACACATGTCAGTTAAATATCTGAGATTTTTGTACTTTAAATATTACAACATAAGTTGGATAGCGAGTGTGAAGAGTCCTGTTTACACCTCTTGTAGGCTATGCCAATGGAATGTCAATATTATACAAAGGTTCATGGCGGTTATTTATTGTCTAAAACTAATGCAATGACCTGTTGCAGGTGAAATGGTCGGTATTTGTCATCTACATGAAGGCTGTTGGCTACTTTATGTGTGTCTGTATATTCTCCGCTGAAGCTCTGTATCAGGTAAAAGTTTCACACTCTGTTTTGTTCTAATGGTTGGGTTTCTTGGGAATATATAGCCGTATGTGGTTCAAAATTTATGCGATGAAATCGTTCAAACCAGGGGCTCGCAACCCACCTGTCATGTTCTTTTTTGGCTTTATCTCCCGCTTATGAGTTGTGTTTCCTAATAAACTCTATACCTTCTATTACTGATTCAAACGAAGCTAGCTAAGATTCAAAACAACTGCCTCGCAACGATTGAAAGTTTCGCCGATCCCTGATTCAAATCAACCCATTTAATTTGATCATCAACCAACCACGATCTCAACGTCACGTGTTTATAATTCAGGCTTCAGTAATCCTCGCCTCCTTGTGGTTGAGTGACTGGTCCGACGACGCAGACAAACTCTCTGTCAACGAGTCACGTGCGCAGACTCCCGTTCGACTTGGAGTGTATGGAGCGCTAGGTGGCGCACAAGGTAAGTTAAATCAAAATCATATCATGTGTATTTTGCGCAAACAATCAACTACGCAGATGAACAACACAGAAAAGAAATAGAATGGGACGATCACCAATAAAACCACGAAGGTTTTTAAGTCAGGCGCCCATAAGTCATAAGGAAAGCGTGTACGAAAGTGAACCAATGCCCTTCACCTAACTAACAAAGGAAAAAAAGCCTGACCTGTTAGTTACGGCCGGTCTTTTTCAATATTATTGCGTTGTAGCGGAATACGTTAATTTTATTGGCACAGCCAGATACGCTCGAAACATAAAGGAAAAGGCAGCATACAAGAAGTCCAACTTTTATAGATAATAAATATACTCGGGTCGCCTAATGTGTTTGACCTTTCAACAAAACACTCACTCCTACCACCGCCATATGAATATTTAAAGCTTGCGTCACAACGGTTTTGCCGCAATATCATAATTCAATTAAAAATTTAGGCAGGCTGTAAGATTTGTGTTGTCTGCATGGTTGGTTCTATGTTAATAAAAGCAGCCACAATAAACTTAACCGATGCTAACCCTCACTGTTGCACTTTAATTGGACCGCCTTTAACTTCGTATACATCGCCACAATTGGTGACCCCGACGGAGTCCAAGCCAGCGAAAACGTAAAAATTATACTTCTTTGAAGCGATCTTCATCTTCATGGACGTCTTCCTCCTGTACGTGGGATGCCTGCATGCCGCCAAGATCCTCCACCTCCAGATGCTCTCCAACATCATGCGAGCTCCGATTCGCTTCTTCGACACAACTCCTATAGGGAGGATCGTAAACAGGTTCTCCAAGGTACTGTGGCCGCTTGGTGGCGACGAAGAGTTGTTTTATTGCATCATTTTCGATTTTTGTAAATACACTAAAAAAGGTTTCTTTCTGGATGAAAACGAAAACCAACAGGTCGAGGGATTTTGTGTTTAAGGCACTTGAACCAAATAATACAAGTTGTTTTTGATGCTCTCAACGGAATGAAACACAATAGATCTCTAGATGTGAACTGTTTTCGTAAAGATTCAATTCACTTGACTTTTGCTAAGCGGTTAAATCAGTGTATTATTACATCTGGTGACAGTGTCAACGCTCTGTACAGGCTTCTCGGTTACAAACGAAACTATTGACATAAACCGTGTGTGTGTACCTCGTGTAAAACAATACCTCCTTTTGTTGTAGGACGTTTACACAGTCGACGAAATGCTTCCCATGTCACTGCGAAGTTGGAACGGTTGTATGTTCCAAGTACTTGGTATTATTGTGACCATCATGTACTCGACTCCAGAGTTTGGTATCGTCATCCTTCCCATAGCCATTCTCTATTTCATAGCCCAGGTAGGCTACACCTTAATCGGTCTAATCCAGGGTTGAAAGTATAAATAATTCTTACAGAAACGATTGGTATGCTGGGTAAGATTTCTTAATAAAGGGGATAAATTAACTCAATTTCAAATTTCTCGTTACAACTTGGATACAAAACACACCAGCCGTTGAATTCTTACCGGAAAGGCTTGTGACTTACTTTCAGCACTGGTCTAATCTTATATATGTCGGTTCGATCATATTTCCCATTGCAAGTTTGGCAGAACTTCGTTGGTTGAATTCCCGGTGTAATTCCTGATACACCCATGGTCCTTAAAAGTGGGACACAGCGCACGGTTGTGCCCGCGCTTAACCCACTGCAGTGATAACTTGAAATGCGGAAAACCTAAGCGGTTTCAGTAAAACAAGTTTCAGTTTTCATTTCCGAACTGTCACCTACTGTAGGGATCAGCAGACCTTTAAACCACATACTTTCAATAACATGCGATAACTGGCATGTAGTTTTTTTAACTGTAAGCCTACACACATTAAAACCAGGTCGCATTGTGGGGGTGTTAAAGAGATCAGCAGATCTTTTAAAGCACATACTTACTATACCATGGTTTCTAGAGATAAAATACATGTAACTGTGAGCCTACACACATTAAAGCCAGGTCGCACTGTGTGGGAGTTCACGGCCCAGTAGATATTCTGCAGCGCTAGGAAATGAAGCGTAGCGAGTCGTTGTGCGCGCACTTAAACCCTTTAATAGCTTTAAACTGAGACGCGATGAAACGGAACCGACCTCTATGCACCCGTAGGAATTCCAATCGGTGCAAGGCCGTCGTTTTGTCATGCGTCTGTCGTCCGTGCATTTTCACTTCCTTGAATTTCCAAATGAAAATGGAAGTGCCGCAGTTTCGATAAGTCCCATCCATAGGTGCTGTAAAGTATAATGTGTTGGAATTTTCAAGGAAATGTGACGGCGACATCGAAGACCCGTTATCTGAAGTTACCATTAGCCGTGGGAATAGGTAATGCGGACTGATTTCGGTCACGTTTACTAATGGAGTTTTTTCAGGAGCGATTGCCGACATGCAGGGGTTTTTATAATACTGGAGGCGCGTGCCTATGAGCTAAAAGGAAATTTTGTCACCAAATTTGCTTCCTCAGCGTCTTAGAATGTCATTTTTATCGGTACTTTTCACAGTGTGTCGGTTCTGAGTTATGTCCCTAATGTGTTTTAGTGTTTTCAAAGAGATTATTTACCAATGAAATACGTCTGATATCTATTTCCTAGCACTCAAAGCCTTTGGCCAGGGCCCAACATAAAACACCCCGTCAGTGCTTTCTAAAGCGGAACAGAATATGTAACAGATCCCGTGTATAAGCAATCCCTCGCACGCACGGGCACCCCTTTGAAAATCACCCGTTACTTGGGTTTCACCACAGTTGTGCGAACCAAACCTCTGCACCTTTTGTCGAGTTGTGCAAAAAAGAGTTTTCAGGGAGATTCCCGGTCACGCCTAAGCTGTTTTCATTCGTGTGTGGCGCTGGGGCTTTTGTCCTCCACCTCCTATCAATAATACAATACTGCTGCTGAGTGTTTGGAACGCCATGCGACTCCCTGTTAAATTACCTCGTTGTTCAGCATGTGGTGAAAATGTACAGCATTGAATGACAACCTCCAATGTGAATAACCGAAATGACATTGCAAACGTCAACAGCTTTGGGACTGCAAAAAATGCAGCGTTTTTCTTTGTGTGCTTAAGAACTGTTTGAGGAACGCCCAGAGTGAGTGTGGGCACAGCGAGGGGAAGTTTTTCGTAATTTGCAACGCTATGGTTCTGCTTTCAAAGCGCAAGTGTTTTGGCGTATTTGCTCGGCAAATGCCAGTGGGAAGTACCAAATTTTACACAGTGCCCCTTTGTTGACGTGAAAAAAACTCAACCAAATTGGTAAATAACCCCAAACCCCCACTTTAGGTGCTGTTGTAGGTTGTTGACCGAGGTGCTGCTTTCACCAAATTTAATACTTACGTCTGACTTTTGTGTTACTCCGCTATAGTTCCCAACAAAAAATCTTTGTTCGTCCCACCTGAAAATCGAAAATCGCTCGAACTATTTTAGGATACTTTTACATACGATGGGTTTCGGTCTCTGGTGAAACGTGTCGCAAATTTTGCATCTACATTTACGTGTTGAACTTAAAACGCCACGACATCCGACTGTTGCTTGTAATTTGACTATTGAAAGAGCGTCGTTTACCATAGCGACCTTTGTAAATACGACACGAAAATCCCTTCTTTGTTCCAACGTGATGGGGACGAGATAATACCTTCACGACGATGCTTTATTTGCGCTGTTTCGAAACTGACATTTTTTTGGTGGGAGGGTGACAATCGTTGCCCTTTCGATCACGTGACCGCGGTCAGGTGTCCTAATGGTACTTTCCCCGAAACTGTGGTACTACGCTTTGGGGGGGAGAGGGTTCGTTCTCATCTTCATTTGTTGTCAGTTCGCGGTTGGATAGCACTGACAGTAAAACCTATACTTGGACGTGCAGTATCGTTGTGTTGGCTTGGTCGAATGATTTTGTAAGGGACATGTTTTAATCTGGAACATTGATACAAATCCTCTCCCACATATGGAAAAGCTTGCTAGTTATTAGCGAATTCATTGTGTCACTTTGCTTCACCACATAAGTATTTTCCTCGTGTGAGTTTTTTTATTTTTTCGCGTAGATCATACTGAATGGTTTTGTACGCTTTTGATGCAGAATATGATTTCAGCAAATGCTGCAAGGAGTGATGTCGATAGTTTTCAAAACTTATACCAAAATATAGGGGGTTGCACACACATTGTGCAACAAAACCAACTGCTGCTGATATATTTGTTGTGATAGCCCACGAACAGAACCTCTCACCACAGATTACAACCGAACAAGATATTAGTTTGCTGTGCGGTGGCGCAATGTGAATAAGTAGGCCTAGACCTGTTCCGCGCTGTTTAAACACGTTATCCCCACTACCTCTTTTGGTAACCAACTTCGTGTACACATGGGAGTAGCCCTGTGTGCAGGTTGCTATTTTTAGTAACTAACTTAGGCGTCATGTTGTTTCCCTTTTTCTCGGTTAATAACGTTTCCACCAGTTGCGATAACAGTGTCCATATTTTCCTGTGTGGTGAATGAAATACATTTAAATGATGTCACTTAGTTGCGAAAAATTATTCTTTAATCGATAATCTCGCGTGGTTGTTACCTACATCTATGTAAAAGATATGAGTTATACGACGTGTATTTTAACATAAATGGTCGTAACGTTGGTTTCACCAAAAATTCCCGTCTGATTCACGTCGCAGCAGCAACCCAGCAACCCACGCGTCTACACCAGATCTGATGATTCAAACTGCAAAGTCCAATTATGCACCGAAAAATAGGAAAATGATTGTTTGACTAACACCACTGTTCAAACTATACCGTGAAATGCGCTGTTTGATTGTGACTCATTGCCGCCGTTTCACCGAACGCGGGTTTTCCAATATATTGTTGGAGATTTGTTGTGAAAGTTCCGGCGATCCCCTTAGCCTGTGTATAAAAAGTTTCATGAATGAATCGCCGTCGTTTCGCAATTTGCGGTGAAATTTTAGGTGTTTTTTACTGCCATGATTTTGCTATTCTTCATCGTTTTTGGACGTACAAGCCTACAGGCCTTATGGTGCATCCGCGATTAACTAAAAGTAACCGTATCATCTCGAAGCACTTTTTAACCCTCCAAACTCTTCTCACACCCCATCTTGTAATTTTATCCGAAATATTGGTTATAAACCCATGTAACGAAACGCTATACCCATTTTATGACTTTTTTTTATCATTTCTATGCAAACCCTCAAACAGAGATTCTACGTGAGGACTTCGAGACAGTTGAAGCGCCTGGAGTCGGTAACACGGTCTCCTATTTACTCCCACTTCGGCGAAACTCTATCAGGAGTCAGTACCGTGCGAGCTTACAACCACCAACGCCGATTCATCGGTGAGTCGGAACTGAGGGTTGACACCAACCAGAAGTGCTACTACCCCAACATCGTTTCTAACAGGTGAGCGTAGGACAATGATTTGCACTTTAAAATATGTGTTAGTGAGTTTTTGTCGCGTTTTCTGACGTCACATAAACGACTATTACGTTTTTTATCCGCAAACTCAATCCCATTTCTGTGGAAAGTAAAAGTTGGACACGTATAGTCAAAAGTAGAAGCAATCGTGGACACGTGTTTGTAACATGTGTAGGGCTTTGTGCCAGTACCGGTGGTGTTTCTTATGGTACATAATGCATATAATGTTAAACCGCTATCAGCTTATATTCACAAGGCTTCTATGAGACCGTTTCTCGGATTATGTGTAAATCGCTGTGCAGGCTACGCGCGTCCTTTAGATCAGGTGTCACTAAGGCAATGCGGGCACCGGAGAGAGGGGGGGCGGTCGCTGTATTTTAATAAACTAAGTAAAAAAATTAGAATAATTATCCGGCGATGAGCTGTGGAACAAGATATTAATACAAGACAGGGCGGACGAAGCCATTCTTCCGGCCATTGAATGGTGATAAGCGTCGACAGAACACAATGCCGGGAACCAGCGCAGCTTCCTTCGGTTTACATACAGGGAGGTAGAACCGATCCACCGCGTTATGATCATCCTAAACACACGTATGGCTGCCAATGCAACACTTGCAAGCATCGACTTGTAGCATATTCGCCCATGCAAGGAGTGCAGTTTCGAAAAAATATTGCCCGCAAATGAGCATAATGTGCATTTCTTGCGTTTTTTGGTCACATTCATTCTCAGTGGAGACGTTGGCCGACATTTTCCGGACATTTTAACGAGGCGATATTGTTTATCGGCCTTAACACAACCTAAGTTAGGATACTTAATTTTTCTGATTTTTGGAACACAATTTATGTTGGAAATAAGTATGGTCGCTATAAATGACACACAATGATGATTCCGGATTTTTGCAGGTGGCTCGCGATTCGTCTTGACTTGATTGGAAACGCAATCGTTTTCTTCGCCGCTCTCTTTGCCGTGTTGGGACGTGGCGATGACGTCACTGGTGCCTTGACTGGTTTATCAATCTCCTACGCCCTCAACGTAAGTATGCGCGCGAATTTCGGTGTACGGAGTCCTGTTTTGTATGTTTGGGAGGCGAATTCTTTTGCAGTATGTCGTTTGAAATCAGATAACGCACTACTTTAACATAACAACATATACATAAACGGAATGCACTTGTAGAAGCAAATGACGTATGGTGAACTGCAGACAATGTACACTGTTTTGGCGTAGATCAGGCTCGGTCACCTGCTGCACTTGCGGTCGAAACGGTGTGCACTGTCTGCAGCTTTTTAGAAATGCTCTGTGTCCATTGTCCAGGCAAGCAATCTTTTCGCAAACTTGAAACGTTTAAGAAAGTTGACTCTGATTTTAACCTTGAAAATGCACGTTTCCATAAATGCGGTTAATATACGTTCAGTTCGGATTTCCTAGGTATGTGGATTGATCAGATTTATCGAAACAACATGAAAACAACGGAATAAATATGTACATTTATATGTGTATACATAAACTGCAAAAGTATTTTCAGACACCCTATACAATTTCACAGATTACCAAACATTAGAGATATGTTGCACTGATTATTTCCTTCAACCAGATCACGTCTACCTTGAACTGGTGGGTCCGACAGACGAGCGAAACGGAAATTAACGTTGTGGCGGTAGAACGACTAAAAGAGTTCGCCGACGTGGAAAACGAGGTAGGTTAAAGTCGATAATTATAACCGTGGTGATCGGTTTTTCAGATGTGATTATTGAAAAGTTATGCTCTTGCAGTCATTAGTCCATTCTCTTGGACTAAACTAACTGTGCACTGTGCAGCAAAACATGCCGGGGATTCTTTTGTTTGCTTCTCATAAACCGGGAAACATCGCTTTAATTGTATTAAAATCGAATTTCTGTTTACAATGAAGTCAGTAAGACGTATATTTGTGCATGGGACCGCAACTGGAAGAAACCTGATATCTTACAATCATATTATTGAGGTAAACAACGATGCCCTCATAAACTCCGCTTCGAACTGGTTTAAAATAAGAACAACCCCATAAAGGTCAACCATATAAAGTGTGAATAATCGGTAATATGTAAATTATAATCACGTACACTCATTCTCGCAGCCTTTTGTTGACCAATAATAACCGACCATTGTTTTGTCACAAAGGCTGCTTACGACATCACCGAAACGAAACCATCCTCCCAGTGGCCGACAAAGGGCGAAGTGACCTTTGACGATTACAGTACAAGATACAGGGAAGGCCTCGACCTCGTGCTCCGGAATATATCCTGCAGGATATCGCCGGGCGAGAAGGTATTACGTTTATTGTGCAGCTACTTTTTCACACTCGATATTGATGTGGAAATTTACCGCAATTGGTCGTTAATGTTTACAACAAAGGAATGGGTTCCGTTGCTATGGGCGCCATGGCTATTGTTGTTTGGCGCCGTCAAGTATAACCGCATTATAATGCAATTTGAAACAGACAACAGCGTCGGGAAAGAATTGCAAGGACCAGGGACGTTTAAAAAAAAACGCAACGTGAATTAGAAAACCCCAAATTGAAGCAACCTAGAATCACGTGACTTAACTGACCTGCCCTTATTTGCATTCGCGACCTATATTTTCCCATATGTCAAAAATAAGTGGGCAATGACGGTGCGGATTTTAAAAATAACTGGGAAATAACAATGCGGATTAAAATTAAATGTGCGTATGCACAATAACAAAACTATACCTTTGTGCAGAGATTTGTAGAAACGTGAACTTCCGCAGTATAGTTGCATTTTCTTTGATTCTGCACTATTGCTGGTCAGAACTTTAACCATCAAAACCATCAAAAAACTTTAACCATCAAAATCTGTTCACATACTAGGTTGGAATTGTGGGTAGGACTGGTGCCGGTAAATCGTCCTTAACCCTGGCTCTGTTCCGCTTGATTGAGCCCGCTAGCGGCACTATCCTGGTCGATGGCGTCGACATATCATCGATTGGTCTTCACGATCTCAGGTCAAAGGTCACCATCATACCCCAGGTACGTTTAGTGACAGGAAGCGGTTCCATTCTTGCGCAATCTTTAGTTGTTGTGTCATGGCAAGAAATCTTTTTCAAACCTTGGAAGTTTTAAGTATGTTGACGCTGATTTTAACTTTGGAAATGCACGTTTCCATAAATGCGGTTAATACACGTTCATTTCGGATTTCTCTACGTACGTTCAGGCAAAGCAAGACATGTGGATTGATCAGATTTGTCGAAACAACGTGGAAACAAAGGAATAAATATGTGCATTTATATGTGCATACATAAACTGCAAAATTCTTTTCAAAAACGCTAGCAGCGTACACTTTCACAGATTACCAAACATTTAAGATATGTTTGTATAACGCACGGTACTGGGTATAAGACGAACATTCATGAAACGGAAAATAAATGGCGGTGATTTTTTTTTTTTATTCAGTTATTTTTAAATTTCAACTTGAAAGCCCGTGGTACTTGCCCTGCAACTGAAACTTTGCCTTGCAACATTTTTTCACTTGGAAATCAGCGAAGTTCAATGCGTTTATGAAACGATAATCAAAAGCGCAGACCTCCTAAAAAGGCGGAAACTCTTCCTAGCACCGATGCCTTGGGAATTTTTCCATTATTTTAACAACGTACAATAGAAGAATGTCCTCCCCCAACCTAACCCAGCAACGTCTTATTGATTGTTTGTTTTCAAAAGCGTCAGAATCACTTTCGATTGCGAAGTAAGAAATTTATCGCCAACGGGAATTCATTGTCACGTAACAATGATCCATCAAACCCGACCCCCGTTTCGAAACCCTGGCTTTAATGTGCCTGAAGTTAGAAAGTGCTTCATTGTTTGACTTTTTCCTTCCGTGGGTTTCACATCACATCACAATAAGTCGCTAATCACTCATCATAACACATAATATGCTAACAGTGTGAAGTATTGGCGAAACTTGCATCTACCTGTATGTTGCTTTCAATTCTTTTGTCTGTCGGTTATTTCATGCATGGGCGCAGCAAAATAAAAAAAAATTAAGGGAGATTAAACTCAATTTTCCATGTGTTTAATTTGTTTTCGATTCTCGCGCTCTGTTAAGCGGGTGTTAGTTGTCGGCCATGGGAAGTGCCCCCCTTGCCCCCCACCCTTCTCCGGACGCCCATGGCTCCACAAGCTGTGGTTGGACCATTTTGAAATAGAAATATTATAACTAGTCGGTTGCAACGTAGACACCGCCAAAAATCGTTTTCTTATCATCCCCTGCACTAAGTTGTTAAAGAATAGTTTTGCAACATGTTCCTTTCTTCACATATTGTCGGTTTGTTGCGAGCAGTAATGATTGTCCGTAAAACTGCATGTTATCTGGCTCGAAGGACTAGATTATTTGTAGCCGCGCCAAAAAGGTTTGCCGCCCCGAGTTATTCAGTGCTGATTGCTTTTGTTTTCCATCCAGGATCCAGTGTTGTTTTCGGGCACACTGCGCATGAACCTTGACCCCTTCGAGCTGTACACGGACGAGGAAGTGTGGCAGAGTTTGGAACTTGCTCATTTGAAGGAGTTTGTTGGCAGTTTACCCGAAAAGCTTCAGCACATTTGCTCGGAAGGTGGCGAGAACCTAAGGTAAGCGATAAACTGCTCCAAATAATCCGAACGTCAACACCGTGCACTCGCGTTGCATTTTTTTGGCCTTTCGTAAGGGTTGTTGTAAATTTTTTTTATGTTTTAAAATAACGCCAGAAAGCGCTTGGACTAACTTTCAAAACCAACAACTGAAAACCATGACGTAGTGATTTTGTCCTTAAAGAGTAAAACTAAAACTTGCTGTACAACAAGGCCCAGACTGGTGTATTTTTCGGTGTTTTTTCTCCTGAATAATGCCAGGGGATTTCTGCTCTCAACAATTTCATACCATTACGTAGGGTAGGGGCTGTCTTTATTTTTTGCAAGTTTTGGCACGAACCTAACCGACGTCCATGTAATCTCCACAGTGTTGGCCAAAGGCAACTGATATGCCTGGCGAGGGCTTTGTTAAGGAAGTCTAAGATATTGGTCCTCGACGAGGCAACGGCAGCCGTCGACATGAAGACAGACGACCTCATTCAGGATACGATAAGAGACCAATTTAAAGAGTGCACTGTTATCACCATCGCTCATCGTCTCAACACAATAATGGACTATAATAGGTTGGGATTTGTTTAAGTTATGCCTGTGGTTCCCGACCCATTTCCGTATTATTCCTTCCTTGTCCATTTTGTAACTTCCCCATATGCTAGAGAAGCAGTCAAAATATAATGTTTCATCAAACCTTGTATCAAATCGTTTTAACCTAATTCTAAAGTTGCTCTCGTGTGTATGGCTATACCTTAAATGTAGCGGAATATGGCTTGCGATCATACAGTCCCTTCGTATCAGCGCGACGCCTATCTAAAATAGGTATTTAGTTGTGTGAAACAAAATGCTTCAAGTCAGCTACATTGGCAAAAATACTCGAAATCATCAGTTTCTGCACATATGTAAAAAGTGCACACAAACCACAAAAAGCTATGGGCTGAAGTTTGTCTCGTATGTTTTCTTTCTTAAAGTAGTTGAACAAGAGGTAAAGTTTGTGACGAAACACAACTCATGCGGACATCACATATATGTATCGGCAATGTCTGCGTTTCAAACCCAACAATGGAATTATGGCAACAACAAAAAAACAGATGCTAAATATATTAAACAATATAGTTATGACACTAATGCTGTTGGAAACGGGAAACTTTTTTATTGGCAACAATGCAAAAAATAGCAATGATGCTAAAGAAAAATTTAAATTGGAAATTCCTACCCCTTGGAGCTCAATACATTTCTCGCGGGCAAGGAATTCGTCCTCGGTTTGGAAATACTGCGTTGCACAATAAGGAACCAAAAAAATGCAAGACGTACTTTAGGGTCAGACATATTTCCTTTGTTCATGTCACGGGGCCCGATGTAATGTGGCCCTTTTCCGAAATTTCCCGATGTCTATATTCTCACCGCGTTTTCGACCGCACCACCACTGCACCCGTGATGAACGACGCACGACGGTTTAAAAGCTGGTGTAAGCAGGAAATTGCGCACTTGTCTGGTTTTCACCTTGCTTTTCCGGCGTTCGTCAGCACATACAAGCGTACCTTCGTGACCGATGCCAATGAAATGCGTCACAATTTACGGAAATACGAAAAAGATTCAAAAACTATATAAAAAAACTAAACGAAATTCTCCAACTGCCATTTTCAATTTGCAAACTCGCATAGTCATTGATTGCGTAAATGTTAAAGTTCAGGACAACGAAATGTTATTGCAGCATTGTGCTTTAGGTACAGATAAGCCCACAGTCTTGAATGCAATAATTTTGCATCCAAACCACACGGGAATTTTGCTCATTTACAATGTAATGCTGATCTGTGATCCTATCATGCCCATTGTTAAGCTTGCGGTTCGTTTCCAGAAATAAATTTCGTTGCCGCCAATGTGGCAGGTTTTCTTAAAAAGTTCAATAATTCACAGTATTTTTTTATAGTGTGTTGAGAAAATTTTCAAAATACGAGCGCTCGTACGTCACCACTGCAAATATTAATGTAACAGGACTTTTTCTTTATAACGCAATAACTAAAAACAACTATCGGAACTAAAATCTAGACTTCATACAGTACCAATCATCTATAATGAACCAAGGGTGTGTTTATCGGGATTCCTGTTCGTGTAAAGACAATTTGTTCACGTATAAACACGCCCATGCGACGTTTTAAATGCTGCTGCTTTCCTGTATTATAAAATTGACCAAAAAGTGACTCTATTTCATGTCCTTTTTATTACCTCAAACCGTGATGTGTCGCAAACGAATCCATAAGATCCAAATTCTGCAGTGACCTTGAAAACTTGTAGAATCACTGGCTCAGGCCACCACTGTTTTCATGTTATTAGGCGACATTTGGGGTTTTAACCACAGTATAAAACACGACACGGGGCGTTTCAGCCACTCAGTTTCTCCGACATAGGTGCGTTCTCGTTAATTGTCCCCAGGTAACCTGACACGCCGGGTTTGTATGCAAATAAGTCAGTAAAGCCGGACAGTCAATTAGGTTTTAATGAATTGCCATTTTCCGTATCTGTGTTCTTTAAAACACTTTTGTATTCAACATAGCACTGCTGCTGCGTGCTAAATATTTGTTGTCAATCTTCCATGCAGCTTCATTTCTTATGAAAATTGTCCCCAAGGGCTAAATGAAACAGTTTGTTGCGTTTTGGTATCAACTATGCCTTTCTAAACTTGATTGTTGCATTCATCACAGAATACTGGTATTGGACGTCGGCAAGATCGCAGAATTTGATTCACCCGCAGCTCTGCTGGCCAAGGAAGAGATCTTCTACGGTATGGCAAAGGATGCTGGTCTTGTGTAAAGTATTGCAACGTGTGTAACTTCGTCTCCAAACCCATTTGCTGGCCTTATTTTAAAACTGTGCCTATTTCTTGTGGTGAAGTTGCTTTTTTTCAACTCGTTTTTTGTTGTTAATGCTTATCCACGCCGTTACAAATGTAAGCTTCGTAGCCTTGCGTTCGGCAGCAATTGCTTTCCAATCTTTCCGTCTTTGCTCTTAGGTCAAATAATATCTTTCATATATCCCGATGATATAAGCAGTGTCGTACAAGCGTTGCAATGTTTCTTATATATTGTTTTTGTCCAAAACAAGCTTTTCAATGTGGGATTAAGTATTCTGCTGAACTTTTGCCATTTGTTTTGCAATTACCGCAATAAAATAATCAGTGCGAATCGCCAAAAACAATATATACCATACAAGGTTGCGGAACATTTCATTTCGAAAACAAGATGTAAAGGGTAGGTTTTAATTGTTTCCGTTACAATCTCGTATTGTGTTACGAGACAGGTATGACTATAGTTTCTTCGCGCAAGCCGTTTTGTTACTTGCTTTTTACAGCAGCGGAAACATGATGAGTCATATGTTGCTGGGGCTAAATTTCTTGCTGAAGTATCGCTAATGTACGCCTAAAATACACACTAGTAGCTTAAAAGTTAGTGTTGTAAGTTTTAGAAAGGTCCTGTGACATTACAGTGTTTTAAATGCCACAAAAGAAGTCGTCCTAAAAAACGACGCGCAATACCTCCACCAGTAGATAGCGGTAAAACGCAACATGGTACAATCAGGTTTGTATGTGTACTTACAGCGTCCGTCGACCAGCTCCTATTACAAACCTACTGTGGTGACAACAACATTCTGAGCCTCGCAACTGTGGTGACTAGCGACGGAAACGCTCAAAATAGTTGCCAACGCACGAACGCCACAAGTTCTCTGCGCCATTGTCACCCCGCAAAGCAGCAATAATATTGCCCCATTGCGATGAAACTTGCCTTGTTGGGAATGCGTACCACATGCATGCTGTTGCCACATCCCCTGAAAAGAGGTTGTTTTCTCGGGGTCGGAGAAAGTAATTCCCTGATAGAGGGTGCTTTTCTGGATGTGTGGCATCCTGTCTTTGGTGCTCGGCACTTTTATCAATGACTAATGGAGCATATGGTCGACTCACTAATAGTTTATGAATCGAGCAGGACTTCGCGAAAAATCCCCGTCCGTTACTAACTGCAGTCAACAATATAAGGCTGTCCAGTTTCTTTACACGTAGCTCAATTGTTATATGCTTATATGTCGGGGGACTGGGGTGGCAGTCGTTTTCGGGAGACTTGAACAGTAGTTTTCCAACGATTTTATTCAGTGAATCATCCATTGTTGTAACCCCACAGTGTGAGACCGGAATATTGGGTAAGATATTCGTTTCACCACTGGTTCGCCACATCGCTTGTAATATGGTTAAACTTGTGATTCGCGTAACAAGGAAACCGAGTTACAGCAGCGCAGAACAAAAGTAAAATGAATCAGATGCCCTTCACAAGCCTGACTGCGGGGTTTTCCTGCGTTTTGATATGCTTCAGCACACGAGTCTGTGGCGTCGGGCGAAGAGAAAAAGGAGAGGGCCAGTGCTCTTAGCTGGCAAAAAAGGTTGCGCTGGGGAAACCCGCACGGAGCAGTATCCATCTCTTCGCAGCAACATCAGGCCATACACTGCCAGACAAGTTGTACGAGAAGGATGTATTGTGCGTTAGGGTCCGTTTTATAGTGCTGATTAGTGTACCGAACCGCAGATTTGTGAATATGCCAGCACAAGAAACTGCTCTTTGCCAAGGCACATTATGTGTAGTTAACTAAAGTATGGTTTATAGAAGCTTGTTGAAGAGACTGGACATATAGTTTACAAGACAGCGCTGCCAGACGACTGTCGGCCATCTTGAATTGTATTGCTGTATGTGCGTTTGTCGAGTGCGTCAGCTAAATGTTGCTTTCATTCGCTTGCAGATATATTTATTACTACATGTTGAAATCTGCATAATATTCTGCAAAATAATGGACCACAACGTTTCATCTGGTTTTCCAAAAGCATCCGGCCGGGATTTATCTGATATGCCAAGCCATAAACAGTGGCCCAACCAGGACCGATTTGATTCTGGCTATGACTCTTACAACTCTATACAAGAACCAGATAGGTACACAAGCAGCAATGAAACCTATTCAGAGTTGACAAAAACAACCTCTACATTAACAACAACAAGTACAACCAAAGACTCCACTACAGATATCACAAATCTGGGTAAGTGTTTGACACCAAGAAATAAAACAATATATGTGTTAAAACAAGTATTCAATGTTTCAACGTTTTAACATTTTTTTAGACAATGATCAAGGAATTGATTCTGGACTACCCAGAGAAGGTAATTTTTGTGTGATTGTGTTAATATCTGTGTAAGTTTACAGAATTAAAGTAGTTTTATAAATACTTTTGTTTGTAGATATCCTTATATTTCATTATTTAATGACTTGTTTTTTGCAGATGAAGAAGAATATAATCACATGCTTCAGTGGTTTTTACCAGACAAAGATGGTGACACGTAAGTGTACTTGCGTACTTAGCAATACAAAATTGCACTTTGTAAAAATAAAAATACCATTTTTTTGTTGGCAGGTACCTTCAGCTGGCTATCATCCAAAAGAAAGTAGACCTTGCCTTTAATCTCGTTCAAGCATGTGTGGTGCCAGATGCCTTGGATATTGCCAATGAAAACTGCCAGGTATATATTACTACATATCATTATCACTGATTAAGGTGGACATGGTTATCTAATATCTTTGTAGTACATCTATGGTGTTGTGATATCTATGGAATTATATTTCTGATAAGTAATAGTTAAAATATGTGTAGACTGCTCTTCACCTTGCTGTGATGACTGACCAACCTCAAATTGTGAGATGTTTGGTGGCTTATGGGGCAAACGTACATTGCAGAGACCAAAACGGTAAGTTTACTCCTTATTTATTAGAAGATTTAATTATTGTTATATTTATTATGTGCACTTAGTGTACAACTGTAACCTTGGCACAGTCAGATTCCTAATGCATACTTTGGACTGCTGTTACTGAAAAACTTATTGATTTGTATTACTATTGTCAGGCAACACTCCCCTCCACATTGCCTGTCAACGTGGCTACCCTGTACATGTTGACATGCTGACCCAACCAATAACCAAGGATGAAAACACAGGCTTCAGGAAAGATGGTGACCTGCCACAGAATGTGAATGACAAAAACTTTGAAGGTGAGATGCGTGGAACAATAGTTGTGGTTGGTACAATATCGATGAGTGTGACATGTGAATTGGGTTTGTGGAAAACACCCGCGGTCTTCCATTGACATATAAGGTGCAACGACTGTTTGTCGAGAACACTTGGGTGTAATTGCACGTGCCAGTGCCATAATGTGGAAATTTCCGCCGTTTCCTTCACTGCGTTGCCATGCACACAACTCTTGCTGCCGTGGCAAGCGAGCCCGCGGGCGGTGCTTTGGAAATGGAATGTGGTCGGTTTTGCCCGTTTCAACTTTCAGCGAACATGGAATTAACCAAAAGCACACAGCGGAGACAGCAATAAGCTGATTTGTAACAAGTCACCAAACGGCGCCTTTAATTCACCGTTGCACACCCGACAATAACCCGTGGCGGTAGCCAAGTCTGTTGGGCCCGGTCGCATGCGTTGCTAGGTTTAGTGTACGACCAACATGTTTTTGTGTGGGGAAAAAATCTAGATTCGTTGATACCTTTGCTTTGTCCCAATGTCCTGGAATATATATTGAAACTGTATTGTGGGTAAAACGTACGTTCGGTCAAAGTTAGGACCAGAGCGCCCGATTAGGGAATGTGGAATTTTTTGTCTGAGAAATGTTTCGCGATTTGTATCTGACTGCGTCAGCATCTTTTTCTGTGCATCCCCCGCTTGTCTCGCTATTAACTGCCTGCCCCGCCAGTTTAAGCACTTGTCGCTGAATCATTAGAAAAATCCCCCAATTGCCAAACAATCCTCCTGCTCGTTGTTCCCCTTTTGTGTTTATCAGCAAACCTGTGAATCACGCGTCCGTATTTCATCTGTCAACAGGCTTGAAAATATTTCAACAAAGGGTTGGTATCGCCTTGTGTGTCGTGTAAGGTCGTCCAGACACGAGGGGTTGTGTCGTACGGAAGTTGTTATTTCCCCGCGTAAAGGCACGCGTCGCTGTCCGATTTCCTGTCAGTCTCTTACAGGTAGCTTATTAACAACCGGGGCAGGCAACAGCGAACTTCCGCCAAGTGACAGTTTCGTCCTGTGGCCACCTTCCCTTTGCTGTGTAGTCAAGGATTTACATCCAGCTATTGTCGCGACAGCCCAAAATCGCTTGTCTTATGGGAAAATGCAAATGCGCAGCGTTGAGTAGCAGAGCACGCGGGAACTTCTACAAAGTTAATTAACGACTGGCTGTGCCCCGCAGGCATGCGTTGATGTCCGTTTTCGGGTATTGTCCGATTTCCGGACTGTTGAAAATGCCGAAGAGTCATAAAAACGCGCATTACATTTGCATGTAAAAATGTTCTGCTGTTCCCGCTGGTCTGTTGGGTTGATTTAGTTACGTTAAATCGTTATTGTAAATAGGCTGGCGCCTGGCACCGCTCACAGTACTTTCGTTTTCGCCGTACTGGCACAAAAACCTACCGTTTCTTGGTTACAAAAGCTGTAGAATGTAACAACCTTGGTCAATAAATGTCACATGTACATTATATTGCACATAACTATGCCACCTTGAAAGATAATAACATGTGATCTGTCGTGAGTATAGTACGTGTTGCGTAAGACTGTAAATTATTACATTTCGTCGCACTGTCCAACACTATAACTGGTGCAGGGCGCGTAAATCCCCACTCAAACCGCTGCTCGCGTAACCCTTCTCTTTTATTGCGCGTAAGGCCTCCCGTCTTCGTTTCTTTGTGAACGCCTTAGCGCGCGTGCTCGTATCGCGCTGTGAGCTGGTGGAATTTTTTTGCTTTGTGTTCGCTCGTTTGTCGAGGCGCCCGGGGACTTTCTGCGTCGAGAGTCGCCCAGTCAACGGCCGCTCGCTCGAGTTGAAACGTCTCTGGTTAAACAGAACGGCGCCGAAGCACACCTGCGAAAAAATTCCAAACGCCCTCAGGCTGAAGGTATTAGTGCGCGGCTGGCAGCGCCTGTTGGGAAGTTTTGGCCTCGGTGAATGGATCAACACTGGATCTCCCAGTGCGCGTAGGGCAATGACGTGCATTAATTGCGTTATTTAGAGATGGTGGATTCCCGACCAAATAGGTCACAACGGCCTGGCGCAATTCCCAAGGCATCTACCCTGTTGATATTTGCGGAAGTCGCTATGTACCGAACGTAGCTGCCCTGTACATGTTACATATGTTGTCTAATTTCACGCGTCGGATGCACACCACTAAAACATTAACCGTCCACGTTTTTTCCAGGCTACACGCCCCTTCACCTCGCATCGATGAATAATCATACCAGCGTGATGGAACTTCTACACAACCTACACTGTGATGTGGATATTCCCGACGTTAAATCCGGCAGAACGGCCCTTCACCACGCCATCGACTGCAGAAGAATTGAAGCCACCCGGTTCCTTGTTGAAAGGTGCCACGCCGATGTGAACGCCCTCACCTATGACGAGTAAGTAACATTATATAAAGCCTTAGTTAAATGTGCGTATACGGATCTAGTTGCGGTTAGTTCGTCGCGATCTGGTCTATTCGTTTAAATCCGATTAGCTTTCCGTCCGGCGCGCTGATGTTTTGCCGAACTGTCTGCAGCTTGTTTACAAGATAAGCTCAAGGTCATTCAAAAGCTTTACTCACTCATATGCGAAGTTTTGGCCGAAGCGAGTGATTCTAAACAAACCGTGTCTTTTTGAAGGTGCTCGCCTCTACACCTCGCAGCAGCTAAAGCGCCCACCAACATCGCCAAGATGTTGATTGAACACGGGGCCGATATATTCCTCATCACCTTAGACGATTATGACGTCTTCGAACTAGCAACCCACAACAGAAAACTCTTGGACACTCTACGTGACGAAGAAAAGAAACTGCGCATCAGCAGAGCGGCCGTCACCGCCACCACAGTGGGCTGTTAAAGCCCAAGCATTGTACATTCGCACAACAGCATACGGTGATGCAAGCCAGACAAAACTGGCAAGCATATGCAGCAGCAGTAAAAGGACAGGGCATAGCCCGGGAGGTTGCCTGGTGTTCCAGCAGGCCTGGTAATTCCTGCTTCTTCTGGTAGACGAGTGCTGAAACGACAGAAGGGCCGATCGCAGGGCTTGGGGTGTACGAAGTAGGCCTTGGAACACAGCCGCCTGCTTTCTTCCTTACCAACACCTTACGAAGCGATAATTACGTCGAAGTGCTGAGGCATTCGTTTTTTATCTCTTTCTCATTGAAAGTTTTATTTTTGTTTTGTGTCGTTGACGTGTTTTGTACAAATCCGCAATGACCCATGTACATATAATAATAAAGAAACGAACGAGCTTGTTTGTCGTATATCAAGATAGCACCCGCTTCCTCGACAGGGTACAACAGTTGTGTCAGATATCCCGTTGTGCGGTGTTATACAATCCTTGCCATAGTTCAGCATACGTGTGTGTTCTTGAGTTCATTTCAAAGCCCACATTGGCCGTCATTTCCTACTCAGTATATATTTATGCAACCCTGAGGTCACACAGTTGGTTCGACGCGATTTCGCACTAACAGCCCGAAAGCACCTACTTTCTTATAGCACCGTAATTATGAATTAAACGTACTTACGAACTTGGAAATTCCCCGTGCGTAGCTTCAACGCTTTAGTCAACACAGCGTGACGGTCCATGGGTAATTTCCTTTACCTAGCCTGAGCAGCGCACCAAACCCTGTCGGTCGTGACTGTCCAACGTGTCAGACTCCAGTAAGAATCAATGAAAGAAAAGCTAATCTTGAACATAATAGTGCCAATTGACACGTCACAATCTCGTTTGCTGACAGTGTATAACACAAGGGGTTTTGTACTAGTTGAAAAGAATTAAACATTACATGGCGTACAATTTATCGGAACAGCGCATTAAAGTAATCAAACTTAAAAAACTGTTCCTATTTCATTTGGTTTGTTGGAATTAGTTGTGAACAGACCAACATTTTGCACCCGAATACCTTCGGTCAATGGTTCAGCCTGTCAATTCCGGAAGCGAGAGATACGTAAAAAGTTGTTGTGATTACATAAGCTCTCGTCAGAACGTTTCACGTCACGACTAATTGAAAAAACACGGACAAACTACAATAGCATGAGTCCATAAGTCCTTTCATATGATGTTGTAATCGGTCGGTCATATGAATCAACTTAGATTTTCAGTTTTGTACAACTCGTTTCAGCACAATGGGTTAGCTGTCTAATTCGACCTTTAACGAAATTTACAACCCTGCCACTATGCTTACTCAGTGGCAACAGCAGCAAACATGGCTATTATTACCTAAGTGACTCTGTTTGTGCAATGCACTTTTCGTCTTGTTTTGTTTTGCCTTTTGGTTAAATTTTGCAATAATTGGCGTACGGCATTACGTAATTCTTTTATTTTCATGTGTGGAAGTCAGAATGCCCTTATTTTAGTAGAAAACTCTTTGTGTTATTGGCAGCGAAGGCGTGTTACACACGCGTTACAGTGGGTATAAGTGTTATACCGAAATATATTACAGCCTTAACAAGCAGAGAGTTACAAGAGCATGTACCAAACCCAACAATATAAAACAGACTCAGACAGAGGACATCCACGGGAAGATCAATATTGCGATTAATCGCTGTTGCCAACAGTTTGCCGACAAAAAGATGTTAATTAATGAAGCAGCAAGGTGATGGAATCGACCTAATATTTATATTAACGAGCATTGGTTTTGCATAACAGACTGGATGTTGCTTGCGCACTCCGCCGTCAGCACTTGCAAAACAAACCGAGTCGCAGCTGTAAACACGAACGCACTGAAGCGAAGATTTAATTGCAGGCGCAGAGTAGAAAAGTGAGACCGTTCGGACAAACATGCCTTCACGAGCATTTGGTGGGATTTTCCTTCGCTTGGCCAAAAAACAGGCAAACGAAGTAGATTATATCAAACGAAACGGCATGTCTGAGATTATCATGTCTGGAAATGTACCTTTCTTCTTGGGATTCACAACGCATAATCACTTTTTGTTTTGCTTGCTATTTTTTTTCACAATAAAATCAATTTAAACACACCACGTGACCAATGCCGGGACGATTTCGCAAAACTATTGATTAGTCTGTTAAGCTTGAATACACATTCAAACTACTAAGCGGCAGCCAACAGAAAGTGTTTGGTCTATTCCATGGCGACGTAATAAACACACCGTTACTAACTCTATACGTGGATTTAGCCGATAGCATTCATAGATATTGAACAAATGAGTTTTATGTATACCTATGTGTGCGCAGATCCTTGGTGCATTTGACCGATTTTGTCTAATTGGACGCCGAGCATCCAAAAAAGGAGAGAACGAATAAAAGTCCTCAACCCTGAATTTCGCTTTCGAAAATGTTGTGTTCTTTTTCGGTTAAGTGTATGTCGCCGCGCACCGCATTTTTTATCTAATCTCACCTCGCATTTTCTTGTACCGGCGCTGTCTGTGCGTTATCAAAAGGTGTAATTTTTGCACCTGGCTGTTTTGCGAGACAACTAATGCAAAATGCAGCCACAGAGTCGGTTTGTTTACAAATTAGCCGCATTGCATATAAAGTTCAAGTTCACCCCGGTCTCTTGAAGGCCATTTGCGGTGCGTTTGTAAACATTAAAAACCGCAGGAGTGTTCGATTCTCCCACGAAATCTTATTTTTCGTGGAGCCCCGACCTGCACTCTGATTCGAACTTTGACAAGACGGGTTCCTTCACGTTTTAGTCGGGGCTTCTTGGTGGGAAAAAAGCGTTTGAAAACAACCGTCATGCCCAAGGCTGCAGTATTACCAACTCGCAGAAAGCGCGAATTCCGCGTTTTCGACTTACATTTTTTTCTACGTGTCAGTGACTAATCAACGTGGTTTATTTTCTGTCGCCAAACGTGTTGTTCAAAATAATTCTTTTGGTGTTTTTTTTGTGTGGAGTATGTTGGAAACTTGGAGTTTATTTAAAACGCTCATCATAAATGATAGATTTTCCTGGCTTTACGTTGAAAAGTCGATGGCGGACGTCACTGCCACAGGAAATCACCTCGTAATCGCCTCTTACGGGGTTTTTATGGGTGTACATTTACCGCTTCAAAGTTATTTTCTAGTTTACGTAGTTGTTCCCATTCGCGCAAAAAAAAACTGTTTCAAATCCAATCCGAGTAAACCAGAATAAATGATGTATGAAAAGAACCAACTATGCTGCTGAAGAAGTCACGAGATTAGGTTTCTTGTTTTGTTCGTGATGCAAAGTTTCCCTCGAATGACGTAAGTTTCCTATCAAGGGATTCGGAGTGACCAACGCCGGAACTTTACGACGTCATCACTTGTTTAAGCACTGTGAAACTGAAAAGCTTGGTCGGGGAAAGTCAGAACTTGGTTTTGGTGATATTCAACGTTGTATATATCTGTACCAACGAAGTCTGCACAAACGGTGTATGACGTTTTTATAAAACTTCGAAATTTGTGTTTCTTGCAAATTTTTATCAATTTGAATTGTTTTTGTTTTTTTCTTACACAATGTTACAAATAGAGTTGGACGCAATGCAGGTACGAGGTATAAAAGTATTCAATTAATGTTTTTTGCATGCGACATTATCGACGTCATTACCAACAGTTGCATTTTTGGTTTATATTATAGACATGATATATTTTGCCAAAGCAAGCCAACAAGTTTATATTGAACCCACTGAGTTCACTATGGTTTAATTTAATGTCATTCCGAATATAGGTTTGTAGTTACGCTTCTTTTGCAGGAAAAACACCATCACAATCAATAAAAAGAGTATGCCGAAGAAAAAAACGCGATTTGCGATGCTTTGGATAATCCCACACGCCGCGTCTGGGTTGCCGAAATTGTTGAAAACCTTTCACGACTTACAGTGAAGCGACGTTGCGAATTACTTTGCTGCTCGGCTGAAAGTCTATAAATGGCCAATTGTTGTCGAGGAAATTCCGCATCCGGATTGCGCCAAAAATGCGATGAAATGCCATCAGCGAACAAACAAACCAACACACAATATTGCGCGTTCCTTGATTTTCGCATCAGAAGCTTAGTTTCTGTCAAATGAAACTTTAAAAAGGACAAATTACTTTGTACTTTATCAATTTTTTACCGCTGGAACAAGACAATCACACTGAACTTGTTATGTCACGTTCAGGTTTCATCAGATAAAGTAAAAGATCAAGTACTTATTTTTGCTTGGAGGAAAGCGAAACATACGCTCATATGTTATTATGGTGCATGTAACGTCATTCCTCATCTCAACAGGGATTTTGTGGTTATGGCAAGTTCATTTTTAGCTACTTCCGTCATAACAATTCGGCGAAAACCAATAGCTATTCTGAACCATGTAGCAACAACAACAACAACAACTAACAGTAAAGTGTACACGCGTTTTTGCTATGTTTTTTATTTATGCAATGAAAAAACGAGGCAACAATACACAAAATAAAAATATTGGACGATGTTTGTTGCGCTAACGTGTCACGATGCAGGGTGCACATTGCGGCACGCGTACACGTTTGTCCATATACGGAATATTTATCCCCACGCTTACTATTGTGGGGTTGACCCAAATCAGCGGGTCACCAAAAGGTCGCATTGCCCCCTAATTACAAGGATAATTGGTAAAAATAATTAGAACATGTTTCGTAAAGACTTTTGGAACTCGATTCTAGATTTCGTGTGATGAAAAAATACGCAGACTTTTTGCACCGCGGAGTAAAATAACGACTCACGTGTCATGGACTTACACGTGACGTAAATGTGCGGTCAGGTGTTACGAGTTTCTATACTCCAACAAAACTACGCGAGCATTATGGTGTATCGTAGCATTGAATGTGCAAAAAAACGGTCTCGAACCACATTAAAACATCTATTTTGGCCTATATGTATGCAAACTTCAAACGATTGCATCGCTGGTTCGTTCTCATTTACCCAAAATTTTACATTCTTTATTGGTCATATTTTAGAAAGAAGGACGAAATAGTCACCATGTAGTAGAGGTGTGACCTTGTGTTCAAAGTATTATTTGTCGTAAACACGCGGTACTTCATTTGTCCTGATGAAGGTCAGTTGAATAACGACCGAAACGTCGTCCGAAATAGTTTTTCGTTTTTGCCAGAAGAGCCTTACATTACCAAGTAATATTTGTCGTATATTTCTGACAACGTGTTGGGCGTACATTTGCTTTCTGGGAAAATTGATTCTAATTTCACAGCACAAGTGGAAACCAGTTGAGCCAGATTGAAAGACCAAGGTGCAACAACAGTACAACCACATGTCAACGTGACATAGCAACGCATTTACATGTACCGTGCATGCTATGTGACGTTTGACGTCTCAACGGGGCATTGAATCTCTAAAACAGCTCGACGGGGATTTCCATAACCGATTCAAATATCGCAACGCACAAGGCCTGCCATTATCAGCATACAAGACTAACCTACCAGTGCACCTATACGGGAAAGATAGTCTGCCGCAATGACGTCTAACATCGCATTGTTGGGACTCTGTGACGTAAGTCTGGGTTACGGGCACATAAAATACCCCGAATCTTGTTTTTAACCCTAGTTATGAAGAAACGTAAACTGTTTTGTTCCTTCTAAGCCGTTGTAGTGAAAGCAGGACATATTACCTCGTGATTTATAGTATCTTCTGTCCTCCTTGACTGTGTAAAACCCTGTTGTCACAACACAGCTCCAGGCGCGTCAGAAAACCACGTTTGTGACGTAATAAACAGACGGTTGAAAGCGATTGTGGCAAGAAAAATACCCGAATGATAATAAAAGGGTTGTTTGTTGAGAACTGTAGGGTGTTCAATGGTGGTACATGGAACTGCTTGTAAACACCCAGCAGGAAACATGTCAAACGTTGTACCCAATGTAAAGGTTCCACCGCCTTAAAATTGGGTTTTGACTTGATTTACTGCCTTTGTGAGACTACTAAAAATAGATCAAAGGACTTCATACGAGCTGGACACATATTCACGAAATGTCAAGACTTGTGCAAAAAGCTGGGGCGCGATCGGTAAATCCAGGAAACCTGTTTGAACCATCGATGTATTGGATGACTCAAACTCCAAGGAGTGGTCTTAATAGGAATTTGTTGCTTTAAAAGGCGGAAAAAGTTTGGGAATTTCCTCACGGATTTCAACGGCGCTTTGTCTAGACTCTAGACCGTCCGCCATGCACCGCAAGGGTATTTTTCGGGCGGTTCGCTTCGGCACACTGCAAACGTAACCCTAAAAACGATAAGTCAAAAGCGGATTAATGTTTGTTAGTACAACTGCCTTATTTTCTCATCAACGTGTGAATGGCGGGGGACGATGGGCACGGAAATGCAACAAAAGCACAGGGGAAGACACCATCAGTCTGACGAATTGGTCGGTAGATCGTATTACAATATCCGTTCTGCCCACGTGGATGTTCTCTTCTTGCTTCCTTTCCACTTATCTGCAATATCCTCACGGCACACTGACAGGGTGTTAGGTGGAAATAATATCGGCATCCGCGTATTAAACAAGAAAAAATACTGCGAATAAATGTGCGCAATCAAAGTGTTAGGTGGTGTTTGACGTGTATGTAGAATGACAAATGTCCAAAATCGCGTATTTTTTTATCAATTGTGATATTTTAACCGTTTGAAAGCCTGACATTGTGCTGTGAGTGTAGTGAGTCCCGTTATTGTGGGTGAACCTTATACAGACAACCATGGGAAAAACACTACACGACAACGATCAGAACTGCCGAAAGAGGTGTTTTGTTTTTCAACTTTCAAGGGCAACTCCCTCATGCAGCAACGTGCTAACGTGACGTACCCCGGGGTCAATCCAGTGAGGATTGTAGCAACACCCCAGCACCCTTTCCGGGTTTTCATGACACACGAACATCTTCCCTCAAGGGGAATGTAGCGTTTCGAGCTTTTCCCGATTTGGCAATTTCCCGAAGGTAAGTGTGCATCATCACGTATGAGTATACTCACAACCCGAAGAAAGAGTAGGGACGTATTCGGTCATGGTATTATCCTAAAAACAACACAATGCCCTCGAGTTTTGAATAGAATTCTGCACCACGATAGTGAATACAAGCTATAATAAAAGCTAGCGTTTGTTGCTATATAACCCTAACGAGGTGGTTCTTCTGTAGCACAACACTTTCCTTTGTGAGCTTTGTAGTAAACCTGGAAAAATTATGCTAATATTTATTAAATACGCAGGAACCGGTATGTGGGGCCTTGCAACACAATTATATTTAGTTACACCAAGACCGCAAGGAATGCCCTTCTAATAAAAAACCTGTTGAAGTGTTTTCGCAAATCTCCAGTACTATTCGCACTTCTTTCAATGCCAGGCGCTTTTCCCCTTCCAGAAGTCGTTTCCCTGTGGGAGAAGGAGGCCCACTTCCCCCCTCCCACGAGTCGCGCGAAATACGTGGAATTTCCCGCGTGCTCTGGAAGTAGCGCGCGCAAAACGCGCAACAACGAAATCAAAGCCGAAACGAATCAACTGCAAATGAACTGACGGCGAGGCGTTCGAACTTGAAACCGATGCGGTGACGTTTGCATTCTCGAACTCATGGGAGCACGTCCGTGTGTTTTCGGCGTTCAGCACGATTGGGCAACGATTAGAAAACACTGTTTGCCTCCAGGTGCACTTTGTCTGTTATTGTTTCACCCACGTTTGTCACTTGTAAAGAGGAATGGGATATATTTTGATGCGACATGCGCAGTTTGAATCAATTTGAAAGAGGAAAATCCTTCATGGATGTGACAGTGGATTCCCATCGGTCGTCAGTAAAACGTCATTTTCCTGCTCCTTGCGTGTTTACTCGATTAAGTGACGTGACCAAACTTGGATTTTTTGATGCGTTGGCATGTTTTCAAACTGGATCCAGTGTCTTGGTTGCTTTTGGTTTCACCCAACATCTGTGACTGGTTTCAAAAATATGTGTAAACAGGTTTTGGCCTGTACCAATTTAATGAATAGACCGTTAACCCGAGGTCGTCAGGCTGCAAAACAACATCGCTCTGTTTTCAAAGTCGTAAATGTCTGCCGCTGTCCGCAAAACACTAAGCTTGGAAGTTTGTAAAGTTTACGGCAAAACCGTAAAAGTGTACGAGCGAATTCCCCTCGTCAAAACCTAATCCGCAATAAACGTTTTAGCGGGGACTTTTGGAATTCAATTGTTCATGGTGCTTTTTGAAAAAAATGCGCCCTATGCCACGCTACCTGCGTATATCTCGCTTGGAATTTGTTATTCCATTTGTGGTGTATGCCATTTGCGCCAAACGCGCCCACTTTGTAATTGTACACCTCCCGCGTACACCGTACTCGGAACAGAGACCGCGCTATCGTGTTTAACAAGCTTACACGACGTAAATACACGCATCTACAAGATTACTATCTGCGTCTCATACCGAAAGGAAAATTTTTTTTTTAAATCTATTGCATGAACAGGTTTAGTATCATTTTGTTCAGCAAGTTGTAGTATAACTGCAACTGCACATATTCTCCAAATCGCGCATTTTGAACTCTATACACAGCGATCATAAGATACCCGTTTTGTTAGCTGTATGGTGTGATATTTATGTGGAAGTACATGGTGTGAACCAATCAAATCACTGTCGACAGCTCAGCTCTCCTGCCAGCACATACTACGCGGGGAATTCCGCGTTTGAATCGAATTCTGATCCCCGAGTAAACAGATCATGTTTACTGGCGTTGCAGGAGATTTGAAACGGTTCAAGAATCACCGCGAAGCAAATTTTTTTTTTTTAAATTGAAACCTAATATCATAGTTTGTGACAATTACGTCAGATACAAACTCAGAACTGATTTGACCTATTTGCCACATTAGATTGATGTTATAATCCAAACTAAGGGCAGCATTTTCCCCCACTTCCCATAGCATTTTCCCCCCTTGCGAGCAATTACACATATATCATTTGATTTTTTTCCGTGTTGTCGTTAAGGACTTCTAACTTGTTGTGGTATTGATCAAAATTTAGTTTTTCGTAAAATCGCCGACTTCAAAACCGAATTAAATGCATATAACATTTGAGAAAAATTTAATGTTTTCGGACTGTGAACTTTTTTAGTGCCACAAGTATTTGTTTTAAAGTTGCTCTGCGTTGTTGCCTGGGTTTATTTTAAATTGATATGCACGTGCGAATATCATCTGTTCAAAACTCCAGAACCAATTTTGATGACAGGACATCGGCGGCCCATTTGTGTGCGCAGTCTCAAATGTAAATCGAAATTCGGCATAAGCTTGTATATCTACATGCACAACGACAAATGGTTTTGTTTAATTATTATGAGCATAGTGAAATGTTATGATCGATTTTATCCGGGTCATCAGAAATCGGAACTGGAAACAACGTCACAGCCGGCAACGTAGCTTCATCCGCTGTTGCTGTTCCATCACCACAAACGGGGCTTTTCCCTTGAAGAATAGATCAGACAGATGATGGCTATTGACGTAAAAAGTTTTACGTATTAGGCCAAAGGCTAAAAGTACATTCGTTGCCGTATAGGTATCGCGTGGAAATGATTCTTTTTTTCTATTAGTTTCACTCATCCAAAATATACAGCGATCTTCGTTCGCAGGAAAGTCTTTTACTCCGTTCATTTCTAGCTGGCATGTATATAATTGTCACATCTGCGTCATTGCGGTATGCCGCCTTTGCCAAACGGAAACAACCTTCTCACCGCCAAGTTGCTTTTCCAGTGAGTTTTGAAACGCGACAGAAATACATCCACGTCACTGATATTTATTTAAAGTTGCAATATTTCTACCAAGCACTTCCAACCATACTGCACCGCACGGATGCCCGCGGTCATTGAGCTACAGGCAGTTGTGCTCACTGTTTCGACCAGGTAATATTTTCACAATATTTCAAGATGTATTTCAAACATTTAGTTCGGAAATCTTGTGCGTATCGCGGAATAAATTTGTTTGTCAAGTGGTAGTGCGCCATTTCCTGTACTCAACCTGCCACCCGTTCGACAAGTTGGTATCAACAGTCATGATACGAAACAGCTTAAAATTCCGCGACTTTAATTAACGTGTTTGGCCTCGGAGCGGTGCGATTCGAAGGTGATCGCTTCACATTTGTTTTCAGTGAAAGCAAAATTGCGAGTCTTAACTTTTGACCTCGTATGTGAGACCACATAAATCCCACGAATTCGCGAATTTTTATGACAATTTTTGCCAGTTTAGTCGGCATCACGCACGCAATCTTTATGATGTTCCGTATGTGTCGAGGAGGTGCGTTTTGGTCGACGGGCTACTATAGTTTAGTTCTTTCGACTTAACATTTTCACGTTTTATCGAGATTTATCAAAAAACGCGATATTTTTTCACAGACCTGCCAAACTACATTTGAGATAAACATAATTCACGCGTTGTTTGTGGTGCAATTCTACATACATATGACTAACCACCAGCCAAAATATCTGAAAAAGTCCGATGCTAATTTAGGCCCCTTTAAAGGGCCATGCACAGTGTTTCAACACTTCACATAAAAAATGCCCAATCTCGCAGAGATTTAAATTTACGCTTTCCTTTTTTCCCCCGGGTTTTCTGCACAAAATCCCATCACCAAAATTTGCATGTCGAGAAATGTGTTTCAGCCGTTTCTGCGGAAGCGGGTTTTTAAAACATGAAATGTCATGGTTTGCGGCGCTTTTTATCGATTGACTCACATCTTGGTGGCTTACATCTTATATTATTAACCATAGTTGCTATCTAACTTTATGACATTTTTACTCCTCATTTAGGTGTTTATAGTAGATAGGCGGTGATTAATTTTAGGAATTTAACTACGAAATCTGTTTCCAGTAAGCACGACGCGATAAAAACCCGATTTATTTACTTCTCAGTAATGAACCGTTGTAGTAAACGTTTATTCGACCAATATACAAATTTAGAAAAACAGAGATAGCTAGAGACTCAATTTTGCGAGAACATATCTTTCTATGCAAAGGACAATTGGTTGTAAATGTTCTAAATTTCACCTCTCTTTGTGTCGTTTCAGTGATTTGAATAATTTTATGCGAGTAGGATTGGATTTGATAAATTGCCTAATCGTAATGAAATGTGGTTTGACCTTTTTATATACAGCACAACGTACTTTCCTTGGCCTTTTGCGCAATGTTCTTACTCTGTATATCATGTGACTTTTGCATGCTGAAGCAAAGTCCCATACGATTATATTTCTCACGAAATAGAAGCATATAGATTCCAGTTGCCACTTATTTAAAGAAGGTTTTCTAGATGTTTCTTTTTAAATAAGTAACCCCCTATTGGACGATATTTACATTTCCCAAAACATTCGATACTGAGCCCGTTTTAAAGCGAGTATTTGTTCTGTTAAAAAGGACGTTTGATTATGGTTTAATTTGTTCAACACGCTTGTGTACCAAAGCACACAAATGCGCTGATGCCCAAATTGGACTTTGTATTCGCAGCGAGTGAAAAGCGGAGCCTGGCCTTTTGTGTATGTTTTACCTTCTATTGTTAAATACAAAAGCGCCCGCCATTCGATCCAAGTATATACTGCCAACACGTTCCCATCCTTTGTATGTGGGTGAACATGTAATGAATATTCTAAAGAGCGACAGGCTGTGTGTCTACACCGATTAGACTAAAGCCATTTTTAAAATCGAAATTAAATCTCATAATTTAGCATCTAGGCAAAACGCGACTGTGACTGCAGCGAACCGGATCGTTGATGCTTGGTTTAAAGTAAATTTTTAATTTATAGGTGTAACTTAACGTACTCTAACGCCGATACTCAGGATACGTATAACAACCTGTAAATCAGGGGCGTAAGGAAAACTGATTACATGGATGAAATCCCCCTCATTAAGTTTCCTGAAAGCGCTCTAACGCACTGAAAACCCCAGCACGTGATATATAACACGTCGACAGCACGTTCGATCACAATTTTTGCAATATCATCGCTTGGCCAGTGCGGAGAATGTATCTGAACACACCAGACACGCATTCTATATCCCCTGCGCCAGACACGCCCACGTTTGTATAACGTGAATACAAAGGCAAGGAGTCTGAAAATAGACCTGCTTGCGTAGTGCCGAGTGTCGACGTGACGCACAATTTTGCGTCAGCACGCTTAGCGCAGTAACTCGGCCGTGACGGTGCCTTTGTACCTCTGCCCTTGGGCTAGAAAGAGAAATTCCTCTACCGGGGTTTTACGCCGGGATGTGGAGGGGAAACTTGCCCACCTGCGGGCGAAAAAAGACGTGTCTCACGTTTAGGTGGGAGTTTAAACTTATTTGCCCGGGGCGCGGTGTGTTGTTTTTAGCTTTGAACTTTACACACAGTCGCCACACTAGTTCCTGCTTCGAGCGGTTTTATTGTCGAGCGACATTTGTATCATTTCTCTGTATTCGGAAGAGGTATACACGAATATCTGCTTTCCCTTTCGTTTCGGGTGCAAAACACAACATGGAAGTGCAGGAAAAAAGAAACACTGTTTTCCTTCCACAAAGGGCATCTTTCTAGGAGCTGAACCTTAACTGCCGTAAGCCGATAACTGCGTTGGACCCACGTACCTGGTAATAAGCTTTAGGGTTAAAATGTTCTCAAAGGACAAAGGTTGGTTAAGCTATAGCGTTGTTTGGTGACGAGGGGAAAGTTTTATAAAGCATCGTGCATGGAATGATTTATTTCCCGAAAGCTGATGCCGGGTTCATCTCGTTGTTGTACAAACAGTATCGAGTCATTCCAATAAACAGGATAGGATCGCATTTCGGCAACCAAGCTTAATCCATCTTAACCGCGTTTCGTTTTCCACTTTAACTATACGCAGCCCGCAAGCCCGCAGTATTTCCACAAAAATCAATACGCGATGACTGGCTGTTATTAGAAGGAAAGGTTTACGGCTGTGGGACCCATTCAAGGCAGCATGTTTGCCCGTTTCTGTACCACGTTTGCACGGCAACGTAGCAAAACGAAACTGCCACACAGTAGGTCTTGCGCCATCGTCCAAAGGCTGAGTCACGACCACGCGGTGAAGTCAAACAAAGAAATGTGACGAGGGCGGGTAGATTTGTGTCGCCATGACGACAAACAAGAAGCAAGACCGCTTTTCACAACTTTCGTTTCCGATGCTTACGGGATTTTTGGTTGCTGCATTATTTGGTGCCCTTGGCAACAGCAGAAGGGAAACGAAATCTTGTTGTTTGTAACGAAAACAAGAAATGGGATCCATATTCCTACCGGTGTCTTCGAAGCTGGCGTGGAGAGTATGCAATACTGCCCAGCTTTTCCATTGATTTTCCAGAGTGAATGTGAACGTAACTTTTTAAAAACTTGTTCTATGACTTGTAAGGTTTAGCAAACTCACACTTTGCGGTAAGCTGCTGCAAAAAAATGATATTTAGTTCTATTGCACCCGAAAGGAAAATATCGTTTTGTAACGAAATACGACCAAATGCACCAGGAATGTAACACCAAAGATTCAACTTTACACAATCGCCCTCTAGCCACAAATCAATGACCATCGGTTTCAGGATTGCATTATAGTCGACGCCGCAAATGGGTTTAGCAGAACGTTGCACGCATTATACAGGCCATAATATCAAACACAAAACATTTAAGTGAAATTATCGAATGCTTTTTGCTACAATGCAATTTACTGATTAACAAATACATTCGACAGATATCATGTTTTTTGGGATCACACCAGAATTTTAATCCATCGGGTTCAGGTTTCTCGATCAGGTTTTCTGCTTGGTATATGCTGGGTTAAGATTTTCGCACTGGTCCAACATGGCTCTATGCTGACGTCTACCGGCCGTATTGCAATTGCGTCAGTTACGTTTGAGCATAATTTTAGTGTTTCTGCGCGTTACGTTTGTACGAAATCAAATTAAGAAGATACTTTATTTTTTAAGCATTAGAAATTATTCCGAACAAGAACGTAACCGTGCTATCACAAGCACACGTATTTATGTTTCCATTAGTATGAACATAGCTTTGAAGACACAAATGTTAAAATATTTAGGACGGAAGTAACGTTTTGTTAAACGCGTTCATCGTCAAATGAGATTTATTTGCAATTTGGATCGTTCTTGAAGATGACGTTCAACGCAAAGCCCTCACCAAAACGCCAAAACGGTTGGCCAAAACGGGACGAATTCTAGGAACTCGTGAAAATGTCAAAAGCAAAAGGTTCTTCAAGCCAACTTCTATTTACAGCGTTTGAAGTGTCAATTCCTACCGAGCGCATACAAGGTCGCAGAACGCTCTGGCGAGAATTCCAGTAAGAAAGATTTGTCTATCGAAAGACCATTGGCACGGTCTAGGCACGCTGGAGCTGAAATGAGGGGCAATACAGCCAACTTGAATAGTTGGAAATACCACGACCGGAAGCACCTGCAAGCAACTGAACGACTTTTAGGCGCACTCCGAGGTTCATAACAACTTGAATGGTTCTGCAAAGACTACACAGCGCCAGCTTGCAAGTAAAATACGCAAAAAAATCGACCATTAATATTCAGTTGTTTCGTTGCGGGTGTTTCCACTTGTTAAAGGGTCACCGTTGAGCTAGTTAGTTTTTCGGGTCTGAGTTTAGATTTTATTGGTTTTTATTTTGCAGTTCAACGACAAATAAATCAATATTTTGTCACTGTTATGGGTTTCCAAAGGAAAGCTGTGCGACTTTTGTTGGGGTTTTGCCTTTTGGTGATCGGCGCCCAAGCGGGCAACGGTAAGATGTTAGTCAATTGCGAGATGATGTTTGTTGGTTGTGTAATAAACTTTCTGGTGCTGGCGTTTTGTTTTTTCCAAATACTACAACTTCGTGATGTAAAACGAGAAACAAAGCTTCTTTTGCAGAATAAAAGCATACCAGTTACTTACACCTGTTTTACCCAAAGCCATTGCAACATTTATCGCGCAGAAATCAAGCTGATCAAAGACAGTGACGGTTTTGAGTCGCCAACGAAGCCGAACAGAGATATAACTTCCACCCACTTAATTAAGGCCAAAAGAGGCAGAAGGATTTCAGTACAATTCGACGAACTTGATCTTGACTCTGCAGATGGTGACATGGTTACAGTAAGTTGTTCTTACTAATAACCATACATAACACAAGACACAATACTTTAAACTTTAGTATGAGGAATAACTGGAAATCCACAAAGAAAGGTAACACTTTGATATTATCTTTCAACTTTACGCTGCCGCGACCGCATCACAGATAACAAGCTGCACGTCGACTTTCTAGTAAATGTGTTTTCAATGTTTTAAGGAAGGGCAACCCGCATTGCAAACGTAAAAAGCAAAACAACTAAATTATGTTCACTCTATAAATAGTATTGGTAAGATATCGCTTGTGTGTAGGTGAAGGACGGGCGTTCTAGCACTCTCTATCACGTCTACACAAGGAATAACAATGATAGAAGAATTCACCTGGTTGTTGAAGACGCGTCAGGACGAGGGTAAGAACTGGTTCGGGATTTGCATAAAATACAATTAATGCCAACGAAGTGCATTCTGCTCAGCGGAGGGAGTGCAGACCGTGTGGTGGAAGAGCCGGTGGTGTTCCACGCTCAAACCAAGAGAGTGTTCGTCACCTACTACACAGAAAATTCGAGAAACAAAGCAGGATTTCGAGCCAGATATGAAAGTAAGTCATTGGCGCCTTGAAATAAGATGACATAAGGAGTTTTGCGACTCATGCATCGAGCGTAATTGAATCACGCTTTGTCGTTTTCACATTTTTTACATTTTAGACGCTTTGCTTCGAATTTTCAAGATTAATTACGGACTTATGTGTTGAAACATGAATATATATTTGGAGAAATACGTAAATAATGGGATATTTTTTGTTGATATGACAAGGTTACTGAAAGAACATTCACAACGCTATTTCGCACCATATTAGCCAAATTTCCTATGAATTCTGGTACTGAAAGCTGGTGTCGGAAGATTTCTTTAACTACTAATGTTTTTCAGCCTACCCAGACAACCTATGCTCAGTGTCTGACCTAAGCGTCAGAGACCCGAATCCCTCTTGCGACGGTTATGAAATCGCTCCAGTGGCCACTAGATGCTCCCACAGAATACAATGTAAAGAAAACTATGAACAATACGGGTATGTTGAGGGCGCCTGACAGCATCGGTTAAGCGCCCGAACCATTCACCAAGTACAAAAACTGATCGGGATTGTTACTCAGAATAACCTGGGTTCGAATTCCTGTGAGGTTAAATAAAACGGGTATTAGTTTCGCGGGGTAGACTATCTCATGCGAAGCATTTGTCCAAGGGTTTCGAATGCCGCTTTGATATTTTTAAAGAAACAAAATAATAAGAACATGAAGCTGAAAGCTTGTGACAGCAAATGTGATTCTTACATCAATTTACTACATCACAACTTTACACCGGAAAATAATTTCTGTTTGCTGAATTGTAGGAGTGCATTATGTGTTGCTGGAAGTTGGAGGGACAATACGACTTGTCTGCCTAAGGAAACTCTCGTTGAACAATGCACAATCGATGAAACAGGACTGGTAAGGATGTTATCTTGCGTTGGTGAAATATTCTTTACGAGAATGGACGCAAATGGATAATACATTAAACATTGCACAAACGTCTATTAAATGTGAACTGTTATTAGGGTTACTGGTAATTATTTTAAAGCAAATTATTACTTGACCTTCGTTTGAGGCGAACGGAAATAATTTGGATATTTGTTTGGTTAGTCACACTGACTTTTTAACAAACCTGACTTTTTAGAACCGCGTCATATCCTGAAAATAATCCGTGTTTGATGAAAAACTAAGTACGTTGAGATAAGATAACTGAGCACGGAAGTCCATAAGAAGCAAATTTCTTAGAAATAAGCACCGTCACCCTGATTATTGAATGTATTTCTAAAAACAGAACACAGACTGCCCGTTCAAGATTGAGGAACTGGTGGAGTTTTACGCAAAAACAGACGACAGTGGTATGATCGGCATGGATGTTGAACAAGGGCTGGGCAGGTCTTGGCAAAGCGGCTTTCGATCATCCTGTACCGACAAAGTTTGTCAAAAAATTGGCGACACCTACATAATTAGCTGCTATCGTCTTGGTGAGTCTCCCTGCTTAGGAAATGATTATAAACGTGTGAGCGTGAAGCAGCTTGTGCATTGTCGCAATGTATTTATTTGTATACATCCTATATATAGGATTTTAGCGTATCCTACAAGCAGGTTAAGGAATACATTTCAGTGTGTCACATGTAACAAATGATAATTACTGCAAAAAAACCCGAAACACGATTGCGTGCACGTTGTTTGAACAAAACTTACCACTACAGAAATATGGTTGTTAGCATATTGTGGTAATCACGGTGCTACTTTACAGCTGATTATGAGAAACGTCGAATGTGCAGGATCTGTCAATATTATATATGCAAAAATCCTTGGGTCGCCACGGGCTGATCTCCTTTCAGAAACGAATTTCATCAGATCGCATTGGATTTTGGACAAACGTTTAATTTGTTTTCTTGAATGTACATTGCAATAAATATACCGGGATGTGGAGGGGAAACTTGCCCACCTGCGGGCGAGAAAAGACGTGTCTCACGTTTAGGTGGGAGTTTAAACTTATTTGCCCGGGGCGCGGTGTGTTGTTTTTAGCTTTGAACTTTACACACAGTCGCCACACTAGTTCCTGCTTCGAGCGGTTTTATTGTCGAGCGACATTTGTATCATTTCTCTATATTCGGAAGAGGTATACACGAATATCTGCTTTTCCTTTCGTTTCGGGTGCAATACACAACATGGAAGTGCAGGAAAAAAGAAACACTATTTTCCTTCCACAAAGGGCATCTTTCTAGGAGCTGAACATTAACTGCCTTAGGCCGATAACTGCGTTGGACCCACGTACCTGGTAATGAGCTTTAGGGTTAAAATGTTCTCAAAGGACAAAGGTTGGTTAAGCTAGCGTTGTTTGGTGAAGAGGGGAAAGTTTTATAAAGCATCGTGCATGGAATGATTTATTTCCCGAAAGCTGATGCCGGGTTCATCTCGTTGTTGTACAAATAGTATCGAGTCATTCCAGTAAACAGGATAGGATCGCATTTCGGCAACCACGCTTAATCTATCTTAACCGCGTTTCGTTTTCCACTTCAACTGTACGCAGCGCGCAAGCCCGCTGTATTTCCACAAAAATCAATACGCGATGACTGGCTGTTATTGGAAGGAAAGGTTTACGGCTGTGCGACCCATTCAAGGCAACATGTGTGCCCGTTTCTGTACCACGTTTGCACGGCAACGTAGCAACACGAAACTGCCACACAGTGGGTCTTGCGCCATCGTCCAAAGGCTGAGTCACGACCACGCGGTGAAGTCAAACAAAGAAATGTGACGAGGGCGGGTAGATTTGTGTCGCCATGACGACAAACAAGAAGCAAGACCGCTTTTCACAACTTTCGTTTCCGATGCTTACGGGATTTTTGGTTGCTGCATTATTTGGTGCCCTTGGCAACAGCAGAAGGGGAACGAAACCTGTTGTTCGTAACGAAAACAAGAAATGGGATCCATATTCCTACCGGTGTCTTCGAAGCTGGCGTGGAGAGTATGCAATACTGCCCAGCCTTTTAATAGATTTTCCAGAGTGAATGTGAACGTAACTTTTTAAAAACTTGTTCTATGACTTGTAAGGTTTAGCAAACTCACACTTTGCGGTAAGCTGCTACAACAAAATGATATTTAGTTCTATTGCACCCGAAAGGAAAATATCGTTTTGTAACAAAATACGACTAAATGCACCAGGAATGTAACACCAAAGATTCAACTTTACACAATCGCCCTCTAGCCACAGATCAATGACCATCGGTTTCAGGATTGCATTATAGTCAACGCCGCAAACGGGTTTAGCAGAACGTTGCACGCATTATACAGGCCATAATATCAAACGCAGGACATTTAAGTGAAATTATCGAATGCTTTTTGCCACAATGCAATTTACTGATTAACAAATACATTCGACAGATATCATGTTTTTTGGGATCACACCAGAATTTTAATCCATCGGGTTCAGGTTTCTCGATCAGGTTTTCTGCTTGGTATATGCTGGGTTAAGATTTTCGCACTGGACCAACATGGCTCTATGCTGACGTCTACCGGCCGTATTGCAATTGCGTCAGTTACGTTTGAGCATAATTTTAGTGTTTCTGCGCGACACGTTTGTACGAAATCAAATTAAGAAGATACTTTATTTTTTAAGCATTAGAAATTATTCCGAACAAGAACGTAACCGTGCTATCACAAGCACACGTATTTATGTTTCCATTAGTATGAACATAACTTTGAAGACACAAATGTTAAAATATTTAGGACGGAAGTAACGTTTTGTTAAACGCGTTCATCGTCAAATGAGATTTATTTGCAGTTTGGATCGTTCTTAAAGGTGACGTTGAACGCAAAGCCGCCAAAACGCCAAAACGGTTGGCCAAAACGGGACAAATTCTAGGAACTCGTGAAAATGTCAAAAGCAAAAGGTTCTTCAAGCCAACTTCTATTTACAGCGTTTGAAGTGTCAATTCCACCGAGCGCATACAAGGTCGCAGAACGCTCTGGCGAGAATTCCAGTAAGAAAGATTTGTCTATCGAAAGACCATTGGCACGATCTAGGCACGCTGGAGCTGAAATGAGGGGCAATACAGCCAACTTGAATAGTTGGAAATACCAGGACAGGAAGCACCTGCAAGCAACTGAACGACTTTCAGGCGCACTCCGAGGTTCATAACAACTTGAATGGTTCTGCAAAGACTACACAGCGCCAGCTTGCAAGTAAAATACGCAAAAAAATCGACCATTAATATTCAGTTGTTTCGTTGCGGGTGTTTCCACTTGTTAAAGGGTCACCGTTGAGCTAGTTAGTTTTTTGTGTCTGAGTTTAGATTTTATTGGTTTTTATTTTGCAGTTCAACGACAAATAAATCAATATTTTGTCACTATTATGGGTTTCCAAAGGAAAGCTGTGCGACTTTTGTTGGGGTTTTGCCTTTTGGTGATCGGCGCCCAAGCGGGCAACGGTAAGATGTTAGTCAATTGCGAGATGATGTTTGTTGGTTGTGTAATAAACTTTCTGGTGCTGGCGTTTTGTTTTTTCCAAATACTACAACTTCGTGATGTAAAACGAGAAACAAAGCTTCTTTTGCAGAATAAAAGCATACCAGTTACTTACACCTGTTTTACCCAAAGCCATTGCAACATTTATCGCGCAGAAATCAAGCTGATCAAAGACAGTGACGGTTTTGAGTCGCCAACGAAGCCGAACAGAGATATAACTTCCACCCACTTAATTAAGGCCAAAAGAGGCAGAAGGATTTCAGTACAATTCGACGAACTTGATCTTGACTCTGCAGATGGTGACATGGTTACAGTAAGTTGTTCTTACTAATAACCATACATAACACAAGACACAATACTTTAAACTTTAGTATGAGGAATAACTGGAAATCCACAAAGAAAGGTAACACTTTGATATTTTCTTCCAACTTTACGCTGCTGCGACCGCATCACAGATAACAAGCTGCACGTCGACTTTCTAGTAAATGTGTTTTCAATGTTTTAAGGAAGGGCAACCCGCATTGCAAACGTAAAAAGCAAAACAACTAAATTATTTTCACTCTAAAATACTATTGGTAAGATATCGCTTGTGCGTAGGTGAAGGACGGGCGTTCTAGCACTCTCTATCACGTCTACACAAGGAATAACAATGATAGAAGAATTCACCTGGTTGTTGAAGACGCGTCAGGACGAGGGTAAGAACTGGTTCGGGATTTGCATTAAATACAATTAATGCCAACGAAGTGCATTCTGCTCAGCGGGGGGAGTGCAGACCGTGTGGTGGAAGAGCCGGTGGTGTTCCACGCTCAAACCAAGAGAGTGTTCGTCACCTACTACACAGAAAATTCGAGAAACAAAGCAGGATTTCGAGCCAGATATGAAAGTAAGTCATTGGCGCCTTGAAATAAGATGACATAAGGAGTTTTGCGACTCATGCATCGAGCGTAATTGAATCACGCTTTGTCGTTTTCACATTTTTTACATTTTAGACGCTTTGCTTCGAATTTTCAAGATTAATTACGGACTTATGTGTTGAAACATGAATATATATTTGGAGAAATACGTAAATAATGGGATATTTTTTGTTGATATGACAAGGTTACTGAAAGAACATTCACAACGCTATTTCGCACCATATTAGCCAAATTTCCTATTAATTCTGGTACTGAAAGCTGGTGTCGGAAGATTTCTTTAACTACTAATGTTTTTCAGCCTACCCAGACAACCTATGCTCAGTGTCTGACCTAGACGTCAGAGACCCGAATCCCTCTTGCGACGGTTATGAAATCGCTCCAGTGGCCACTAGATGCTCCTACAGAGTACAATGTAAAGAAAACTATGAACAATACGGGTACGTTGATGGCGCCTGACAACATTGGTTAAGCGCCCGACCTATTTAACAAAAACTGATCGGGATTGTTACTCAGGGCAACCTGGGTTCGAATTCCTGTGACGTTAAATAAAACGGGTATTAGTTTCGCGGGGTAGACTATCTCATACGAAGCATTTGTCCAAGGGTTTCGAATGCCGATTGGATATTTTTACAGAAACAAAATAATAAGAACATGAAGCTGAAAGCTTGTGACAGCAAATGTGATTCTTACATCAATTTACTACATCACAACTTTACACCGGAAAATAATTCCTGTTGCTGAATTGCAGGAGTGCATTATGTGTTGCTGGAAGTTGGAGGGACAATACGACTTGTCTGCCTAAGGAAACTCTCGTTGACCAATGCACAATCGATGAAACAGGGCTGGTAAGGATGTTATCTTGCGTTGGAAATAATCTTTACGAGAATGGACGCAAATGGATAATACATTAAACATTGCACAAACGTCTATTAAATGTGAACTGTTATTAGGGTTATTGGTAATTACCAAAAATAAACACGCCGCCCATTCGTATCAAAACTTTTTTCAGAAACCTCACCTGATTTTAAAGCAAATTATTACTTGACCTTCGTTTGAGGCGAACGGAAATAATTTGGATATTTGTTTGGTTAGTCACACTGACTTTTTGACAAACCTGACTTTTTGGAACCGCGTCATATCCTGAAAATAATCCGTGTTTGATGAAAAACTAAGTACGTTGAGATAAGATAACTGAGCACGGAAGTCCATAAGAAGTAAATTTCTTAGAAATAAGCACCGTCACCCTGATTATTGAATGTATTTCTAAAAACAGAACACAGACTGCCCGTTCAAGATTGAGGAACTGGTGGTGTTTTACGCAAAAACAGACGACAGTGGTATGATCGGCATGGATGTTGAACAAGGGCTGGGCAGGTCTTGGCAAAGCGGCTTTCGATCATCCTGTACCGACAACGTTTGTCACAAAATTGGCGACACCTACATAATTAGCTGCTATCGTCTTGGTGAGTCTCCCTGCTTAGGAAATGATTATAAACGTGTGAGCGTGAAGCAGCTTGTGCATTGTCGCAATGTATTTATTTGTATACATCCTATATACAGGATTTTAGCGTATCCTACAAGCAGGTTAAGGAATACATTTCAGTGTGTCACATGTAACAAATGATAATTACTGCAAAAAACCCGAAACACGATTGCGTGCACGTTGTTTGAACAAAACTTACCACTACAGAAATATGGTTGTTAGCATATTGTGGTAATCACGGTGCTACTTTACAGCTGATTATGAGACACGTCGAATGTGCAGGATCTGTCAATATTATATATGCAAAAATCCTTGGGTCGCCACGGGCTGATCTCCTTTCAGAAACGAATTTCATCAGATCGCATTGGATTTTGGACAAATGTTTAATTTGTTTTCTTGAATGTAAATTGCAATAAATAAACCGGGATGCGGAGGGGAAACTTGCCCACCTGCGGGCGAGAAAAGACGTGTCTCACGTTTAGATGGGAGTTTAAACTTATTTGCCCGGGGCGCGGTGTGTTGTTTTTTATCCCTGAACTTTACACACAGTCGCCACACTAGTTCCTGCTTCGAGCGGTTTTATTGTCGAGCGACATTTGTATCATTTCTCTGTATTCGGAAGAGGTATACACGAATATCTGCTTTTCCTTTCGTTTCGGGTGCAACACACAACATGGAAGTGCAGGAAAAAAGAAACACTGTTTTCCTTCCACAAAGGGCATCTTTCTAGGAGCTGAACATTAACTGCCTTAGGCCGATAACTGCGTTGGACCCACGTACCTGGTAATGAGCTTTAGGGTTAAAATGTTCTCAAAGGACAAAGGTTGGTTAAGCTAGCGTTGTTTGGTGAAGAGGGGAAAGTTTTATAAAGCATCGTGCATGGAATGATTTATTTCCCGAAAGCTGATGCCGGGTTCATCTCGTTGTTGTACAAATAGTATCGAGTCATTCCAGTAAACAGGATAGGATCGCATTTCGGCAACCACGCTTAATCTATCTTAACCGCGTTTCGTTTTCCACTTCAACTGTACGCAGCGCGCAAGCCCGCTGCATTTCCACAAAAATCAATACGCGATGACTGGCTGTTATTGGAAGGAAAGGTTTACGGCTGTGGGACCCATTCAAGGCAACATGTGTGCCCGTTTCTGTACCACGTTTGCACGGCAACGTAGCAAAACGAAACTGCCACACAGTGGGTCTTGCGCCATCGTCCAAAGGCTGAGTCACGACCACGCGGTGAAGTCAAACAAAGAAATGTGACGAGGGCGGGTAGATTTGTGTCGCCATGACGACAAACAAGAAGCAAGACCGCTTTTCACAACTTTCGTTTCCGATGCTTACGGGATTTTTGGTTGCTGCATTATTTGGTGCCCTTGGCAACAGCAGAAGGGGAACGAAACCTGTTGTTCGTAACGAAAACAAGAAATGGGATCCATATTCCTACCGGTGTCTTCGAAGCTGGCGTGGAGAGTATGCAATACTGCCCAAACTTTTAATTGATTTTGCAGAGTGAATGTGAACGTAACTTTTTAAAAACTTTTTCTATGACTTGTAAGGTTTAGCAAACTCACACTTTGCGGTAAGCTGCTACAAAAAAAAAGGATATTTAGTTCTATTGCACCCGAAAGGAAAATATCGTTTTGTAACGAAATACGACTAAATGCACCAGGAATGTAACACCAAAGATTCAACTTTACACAATCGCCCTCTAGCCACAAATCAATGACCATCGGTTTCAGGATTGCATTATAGTCGACGCCGCAAATGGGTTTAGCAGAACGTTGCACGCATTATACAGGCCATAATATCAAACACAAAACATTTAAGTGAAATTATCGAATGCTTTTTGCTACAATGCAATTTACTGATTAACAAATACATTCGACAGATATCATGTTTTTTGGGATCACACCAGAATTTTAATCCATCGGGTTCAGGTTTCTCGATCAGGTTTTCTGCTTGGTATATGCTGGGTTAAGATTTTCGCACTGGTCCAACATGGCTCTATGCTGACGTCTACCGGCCGTATTGCAATTGCGTCAGTTACGTTTGAGCATAATTTTAGTGTTTCTGCGCGTTACGTTTGTACGAAATCAAATTAAGAAGATACTTTATTTTTTAAGCATTAGAAATTATTCCGAACAAGAACGTAACCGTGCTATCACAAGCACACGTATTTATGTTTCCATTAGTATGAACATAGCTTTGAAGACACAAATGTTAAAATATTTAGGACGGAAGTAACGTTTTGTTAAACGCGTTCATCGTCAAATGAGATTTATTTGCAATTTGGATCGTTCTTGAAGATGACGTTCAACGCAAAGCCCTCACCAAAACGCCAAAACGGTTGGCCAAAACGGGACGAATTCTAGGAACTCGTGAAAATGTCAAAAGCAAAAGGTTCTTCAAGCCAACTTCTATCTACAGCGTTTGAAGTGTCAATTCCTACCGAGCGCATACAAGGTCGCAGAACGCTCTGGCGAGAATTCCAGTAAGAAAGATTTGTCTATCGAAAGACCATTGGCACGATCTAGGCACGCTGGAGCTGAAATGAGGGGCAATACAGCCAACTTGAATAGTTGGAAATACCACGACCGGAAGCACCTGCAAGCAACTGAACGACTTTTAGGCGCACTCCGAGGTTCATAACAACTTGAATGGTTCTGCAAAGACTACACAGCGCCAGCTTGCAAGTAAAATACGCAAAAAAATCGACCATTAATATTCAGTTGTTTCGTTGCGGGTGTTTCCACTTGTTAAAGGGTCACCGTTGAGCTAGTTAGTTTTTCGGGTCTGAGTTTAGATTTTATTGGTTTTTATTTTGCAGTTCAACGACAAATAAATCAATATTTTGTCACTATTATGGGTTTCCAAAGGAAAGCTGTGCGACTTTTGTTGGGGTTTTGCCTTTTGGTGATCGGCGCCCAAGCGGGCAACGGTAAGATGTTAGTCAATTGCGAGATGATGTTTGTTGGTTGTGTAATAAACTTTCTGGTGCTGGCGTTTTGTTTTTTCCAAATACTACAACTTCGTGATGTAAAACGAGAAACAAAGCTTCTTTTGCAGAATAAAAGCATACCAGTTACTTACACCTGTTTTACCCAAAGCCATTGCAACATTTATCGCGCAGAAATCAAGCTGATCAAAGACAGTGACGGTTTTGAGTCGCCAACGAAGCCGAACAGAGATATAACTTCCACCCACTTAATTAAGGCCAAAAGAGGCAGAAGGATTTCAGTACAATTCGACGAACTTGATCTTGACTCTGCAGATGGTGACATGGTTACAGTAAGTTGTTCTTACTAATAACCATACATAACACAAGACACAATACTTTAAACTTTAGTATGAGGAATAACTGGAAATCCACAAAGAAAGGTAACACTTTGATATTTTCTTCCAACTTTACGCTGCTGCGACCGCATCACAGATAACAAGCTGCACGTCGACTTTCTAGTAAATGTGTTTTCAATGTTTTAAGGAAGGGCAACCCGCATTGCAAACGTAAAAAGCAAAACAACTAAATTATTTTCACTCTAAAATACTATTGGTAAGATATCGCTTGTGCGTAGGTGAAGGACGGGCGTTCTAGCACTCTCTATCACGTCTACACAAGGAATAACAATGATAGAAGAATTCACCTGGTTGTTGAAGACGCGTCAGGACGAGGGTAAGAACTGGTTCGGGATTTGCATTAAATACAATTAATGCCAACGAAGTGCATTCTGCTCAGCGGGGGGAGTGCAGACCGTGTGGTGGAAGAGCCGGTGGTGTTCCACGCTCAAACCAAGAGAGTGTTCGTCACCTACTACACAGAAAATTCGAGAAACAAAGCAGGATTTCGAGCCAGATATGAAAGTAAGTCATTGGCGCCTTGAAATAAGATGACATAAGGAGTTTTGCGACTCATGCATCGAGCGTAATTGAATCACGCTTTGTCGTTTTCACATTTTTTACATTTTAGACGCTTTGCTTCGAATTTTCAAGATTAATTACGGACTTATGTGTTGAAACATGAATATATATTTGGAGAAATACGTAAATAATGGGATATTTTTTGTTGATATGACAAGGTTACTGAAAGAACATTCACAACGCTATTTCGCACCATATTAGCCAAATTTCCTATTAATTCTGGTACTGAAAGCTGGTGTCGGAAGATTTCTTTAACTATTAATGTTTTTTAGCCTACCCAGACAACCTATGCTCAGTGTCTGACCTAAGCGTCAGAGACCCGAATCCCTCTTGCGACGGTTATGAAATCGCTTCAGTGGCCACTAGATGCTCCCACAGAGTACAATGTAAAGAAAACTATGAACAATACGGGTATGTTTAGGGCGCCTGACAACATCGGTTAAGCGCCCGAACCATTCACCAAGTACAAAAACTGATCGGGATTGTTACTCAGAACAACCTGGGTTCGAATTCCTGTGAGGTTAAATAAAACGGGTATTAGTTTCGCGGGGTAGACTATCTCATGCGAAGCATTTGTCCAAGGGTTTCGAATGCCGCTTTGATATTTTTGAAGAAACAAAATAATAAGAACATGAAGCTGAAAGCTTGTGACAGCAAATGTGATTCTTACATCAATTTACTACATCACAACTTTACACCGGAAAATAATTTCTGTTTGCTGAATTGTAGGAGTGCATTATGTGTTGCTGGAAGTTGGAGGGACAATACGACTTGTCTGCCTAAGGAAACTCTCGTTGAACAATGCACAATCGATGAAACAGGACTGGTAAGGATGTTATCTTGCGTTGGTGAAATATTCTTTACGAGAATGGACGCAAATGGATAATACATTAAACATTGCACAAACGTCTATTAAATGTGAACTGTTATTAGGGTTACTGGTAATTATTTTAAAGCAAATTATTACTTGACCTTCGTTTGAGGCGAACGGAAATAATTTGGATATTTGTTTGGTTAGTCACACTGACTTTTTAACAAACCTGACTTTTTAGAACCGCGTCATATCCTGAAAATAATCCGTGTTTGATGAAAAACTAAGTACGTTGAGATAAGATAACTGAGCACGGAAGTCCATAAAAAGCAAATTTCTTACAAATAAGCACCGTCACCCTGATTATTGAATGTATTTCTAAAAACAGAACACAGACTGCCCGTTCAAGATTGAGGAACTGGTGGAGTTTTACGCAAAAACAGACGACAGTGGTATGATCGGCATGGATGTTGAACAAGGGCTGGGCAGGTCTTGGCAAAGCGGCTTTCGATCATCCTGTACCGACAAAGTTTGTCAAAAAATTGGCGACACCTACATAATTAGCTGCTATCGTCTTGGTGAGTCTCCCTGCTTAGGAAATGATTATAAACGTGTGAGCGTGAAGCAGCTTGTGCATTGTCGCAATGTATTTATTTGTATACATCCTATATATAGGATTTTAGCGTATCCTACAAGCAGGTTAAGGAATACATTTCAGTGTGTCACATGTAACAAATGATAATTACTGCAAAAAAACCCGAAACACGATTGCGTGCACGTTGTTTGAACAAAACTTACCACTACAGAAATATGGTTGTTAGCATATTGTGGTAATCACGGTGCTACTTTACAGCTGATTATGAGAAACGTCGAATGTGCAGGATCTGTCAATATTATATATGCAAAAATCCTTGGGTCGCCACGGGCTGATCTCCTTTCAGAAACGAATTTCATCAGATCGCATTGGATTTTGGACAAACGTTTAATTTGTTTTCTTGAATGTACATTGCAATAAATATACCGGGATGTGGAGGGGAAACTTGCCCACCTGCGGGCGAGAAAAGACGTGTCTCACGTTTAGGTGGGAGTTTAAACTTATTTGCCCGGGGCGCGGTGTGTTGTTTTTAGCTTTGAACTTTACACACAGTCGCCACACTAGTTCCTGCTTCGAGCGGTTTTATTGTCGAGCGACATTTGTATCATTTCTCTGTATTCGGAAGAGGTATACACGAATATCTGCTTTTCCTTTCGTTTCGGGTGCAATACACAACATGGAAGTGCAGGAAAAAAGAAACACTGTTTTCCTTCCACAAAGGGCATCTTTCTAGGAGCTGAACATTAACTGCCTTAGGCCGATAACTGCGTTGGACCCACGTACCTGGTAATGAGCTTTAGGGTTAAAATGTTCTCAAAGGACAAAGGTTGGTTAAGCTAGCGTTGTTTGGTGAAGAGGGGAAAGTTTTATAAAGCATCGTGCATGGAATGATTTATTTCCCGAAAGCTGATGCCGGGTTCATCTCGTTGTTGTACAAATAGTATCGAGTCATTCCAGTAAACAGGATAGGATCGCATTTCGGCAACCACGCTTAATCTATCTTAACCGCGTTTCGTTTTCCACTTCAACTGTACGCAGCGCGCAAGCCCGCTGTATTTCCACAAAAATCAATACGCGATGACTGGCTGTTATTGGAAGTAAAGGTTTACGGCTGTGCGACCCATTCAAGGCAACATGTGTGCCCGTTTCTGTACCACGTTTGCACGGCAACGTAGCAACACGAAACTGCCACACAGTGGGTCTTGCGCCATCGTCCAAAGGCTGAGTCACGACCACGCGGTGAAGTCAAACAAAGAAATGTGACGAGGGCGGGTAGATTTGTGTCGCCATGACGACAAACAAGAAGCAAGACCGCTTTTCACAACTTTCGTTTCCGATGCTTACGGGATTTTTGGTTGCTGCATTATTTGGTGCCCTTGGCAACAGCAGAAGGGGAACGAAACCTGTTGTTCGTAACGAAAACAAGAAATGGGATCCATATTCCTACCGGTGTCTTCGAAGCTGGCGTGGAGAGTATGCAATACTGCCCAAACTTTTAATTGATTTTGCAGAGTGAATGTGAACGTAACTTTTTAAAAACTTTTTCTATGACTTGTAAGGTTTAGCAAACTCACACTTTGCGGTAAGCTGCTACAAAAAAAAAGGATATTTAGTTCTATTGCACCCGAAAGGAAAATATCGTTTTGTAACGAAATACGACTAAATGCACCAGGAATGTAACACCAAAGATTCAACTTTACACAATCGCCCTCTAGCCACAGATCAATGGCCATCGATTTCAGGATTGCATTATAGTCGACGCCGCAAATGGGTTTAGCAGAACGTTGCACGCATTATACGGGCCATAATATCAAACACAAAACATTTAAGTGAAATTATCGAATGCTTTTTGCTACAATGCAATTTACTGATTAACAAATACATTCGACAGATATCATGTTTTTTTGGGATCACACCAGAATTTTAATCCATCGGGTTCAGGTTTCTCGATCAGGTTTTCTGCTTGGGATATGCTTGGTTAAGATTTTCGCACTGGACCAACATGGCTCTATGCTGACGTCTACCGGCCGTATTGCAATTGCGTCAGTTACGTTTGAGCATAATTTTAGTGTTTCTGCGCGTTACGTTTGTACGAAATCAAATTAAGAAGATACTTTATTTTTTAAGCATTAGAAATTATTCCGAACAAGAACGTAACCGTGCTATCACAAGCACACGTATTTATGTTTCCATTAGTATGAACATAGCTTTGAAGACACAAATGTTAAAATATTTAGGACGGAAGTAACGTTTTGTTAAACGCGTTCATCGTCAAATGAGATTTATTTGCAGTTTAGATCGTTCTTAAAGGTGACGTTGAACGCAAAGCCGCCAAAACGCCAAAACGGTTGGCCAAAACGGGACAAATTCTAGGAACTCGTGAAAATGTCAAAAGCAAAAGGTTCTTCAAGCCAACTTCTATTTACAGCGTTTGAAGTGTCAATTCCTACCGAGCGTATGCAAGGTCGCAAACCGCTCTGGCGAGAATTCCAGTAAGAAAGATTTGTCTATCGAATGACCATTGGCACGATCTAGGCACGCTGGAGCTGAAATGAGGGGCAATACAGCCAACTTGAATAGTTGGAAATACCACGACCGGAAGCACCTGCAAGCAACTGAACGACTTTCAGGCGCACTCCGAGGTTCATAACAACTTGAATGGTTCTGCAAAGACTACACAGCGCCAGCTTGCAAGTAAAATACGCAAAAAAATCGACCATTAATATTCAGTTGTTTCGTTGCGGGTGTTTCCATTTGTTAAAGGGTCACCGTTGAGCTAGTTAGTTTTTCGTGTCTGAGTTTAGATTTTATTGGTTTTTATTTTGCAGTTCACCGACAAATAAATCAATATTTTGTCACTGTTATGGGTTCCCAAAGGAAAGCTGTGCGACTTTTGTTGGGGTTTTGCCTTTTGGTGATCGGCGCCCAAGCGGGCAACGGTAAGATTTTAGTAAATTGTGAGATGATGTTTGTTGGTTGTGTAATTAGCGTTCTGGTGCTGGCGTTTTGTTTTTATACATACCAGTTACTTACACCTGTTTTACCCAAAGTCATTGCAACATTTATCACGCAGAAATCAAGCTGATCAAAGACAGTGACAGTTTTGAGTCGCCAACGAAGCCGAACAGGGATATAACTTCCACCCACTTAATTAAGGCCAAAAGAGGCAGAAGGATTTCCGTACAATTCGACGAACTTGATCTTGACTCTGCAGATGGTGACATGGTTACAGTAAGTTGTTCTTACTAATAACCATACATAACACAAGACACAATACTTTAAACTTTAGTATGAGGAATAACTGGAAATCCACAAAAAAGGTAACACTTTGATATTATCTTTCAACTTTACGCTGCCGCGACCGCATCACAGATAACAAGCTGCACGTCGACTTTCTAGTAAATGTGTTTTCAATGTTTTAAGGAAGGGCAACCCGCATTGCAAACGTAAAAAGGCAAAACAACTAAATTATTTTCACTCTATAAATCCTATTGGTAAGATATCGCTTGTGTGTAGGTGAAGGACGGGCGTTCTAGCACTCTCTATCACGTCTACACAAGGAATAGTAATGATAGAAGAATTCACCTGGTTGTTGAAGACGCGTCAGGACGTGGGTAAGAACTGGTTCGGGATTTGCATTAAATACAATTAATGCCAACGAAGTGCATTCTGCTCAGCGGGGGGAGTGCAGACCGTGTGGTGGAAGAGCCGCTGGTGTTCCACGCTCAAACCAAGCGAGTGTTCGTCACCTACTACACAGAAAATTCGAGAAACAAAGCAGGATTTCGAGCCAGATATGAAAGTATGTCATTGGCGCCTTGAAATAAGATGACATAAAGAGTTTTGCGACTCATGCATCGAGCGTAATTGAATCACGCTTTGTCGTTTTCACATTTTTTACTTTTTAGACGCTTTGCTTCGAATTTTCAAGATAAATTACGGAATTATGTGTTGAAACATGAATATATATTTGGAGAAATACGTAAATAATGGGATATGTCGCAATTTTATTGATAATGACAAGGTTACTGAAAGAGAAAATTATTAGAAAACCCTTCAAGAACATTCACAACGCTATTTCGCACCATATTAGCCAAATTTCCTATTAATTCTGGTACTGAAAGCTGGTGTCGGAAGATTTCTTTAACTACTAATGTTTTTCAGCCTACCCAGACAACCTATGCTCAGTGTCTGACCTAAGCGTCAGAGACCCGAATCCCTCTTGCGACGGTTATGAAATCGCTCCAGTGGCCACTAGATGCTCCCACAGAATACAATGTAAAGAAAACTATGAACAATACGGGTACGTTGATGGCGCCTGACAACATCGGTTAAGCGCCCGACCTATTTACCAAAAACTGATCGGGATTGTTACTCAGGGCAACCTGGGTTCGAATTCCTGTGAGGTTAAATAAAACGGGTATTAGTTTCGCGGGGTAGACTATCTCATACGAAGCATTTGTCCAAGGGTTTCGAATGCCGCTTGGATATTTTTACAGAAACAAAATAATAAGAACATGAAGCTGAAAGCTTGTGACAGCAAATGGGATTCTTACATTAATTTACTACATCACAACTTTACACCGGAAAATAATTCCTGTTGCTGAATTGCAGGAATGCATTATGTGTTGCTGGAAGTTGGAGGGACAATACGACTTGTCTGCCTAAGGAAACTCTCGTTGAACAATGCACAATCGATGAAACAGGGCTGGTAAGGATGTTATCTTGCGTTGGAAATAATCTTTACGAGAATGGACGCAAATGGATAATACATTAAACATTGCACAAACGTCTATTAAATGTGAACTGTTATTAGGGTTATTGGTAATTACCAAAAATAAACACGCCGCCCATTCGTATCAAAACTTTTTTCAGAAACCTCACCTGATTTTAAAGCAAATTATTACTTGACCTTCGTTTGAGGCGAACGTAAATAGTTTGAATATTTGTTTTGGTTATAGTCACACTGACTTTTTAATAAACCTCTAGAACGGCGTCATATCCTGAAAAAATCCGTGTTTGATGAAAAACTAAGTACGTTGAGATAAGATAACTGAGCACGCAAGTCCAAAGGAAGCAAATTTCTTAGAAATAAGCACCGTCACCCTTATTATTTTGAATGTATTTCTAAAAACAGAACACAGACTGCCCGTTCAAGATTGAGGAACTGGTGGTGTTTTACGCAAAAACAGACGACAGTGGTATGATCGGCATGGATGTTGAACAAGGGCTGGGCAGGTCTTGGCAAGGCGGCTTTCGATCAACCTGTACCGACGAAGTTTGTCACAAAATTGGCGACACCTACATAATTAGCTGCAATCGTCTTGGTGAGTCTCCCTGCTTAGGAAATGATTATAAACGTGTGAGCGTGAAGCAGCTTGTGCATTGTCGCAATGTATTTATTTGTATACATCCTATAGGATTTTAGCGTATCCTACAATCAGGTTAAGGAATACATTTCCGTGTGTCACATGTAACAAATGATAATTACCGCAAAAAAACCCGAAACACGATTGCGTGCACGTTGTTTGAACAAAACTTACCACTACAGAAATATGGTTGTTAGCATATTGTGGTAATCACGTTGCTACTTTACAGGTAATTATCAGAAACGTCGAATGTGCAGGGTCTGTCAATATTATATATGCTCAAATCCTTGGGTCGCCACGGGCTGATCTCCTTTCAGAAACAAATTTCATCAAATCGCATTGGATTTTGGACAACTGTTTAATTTGTTTTCTTGAATGTAAATTGCAATAAATAAACCGGGATGCGGAGGGGAAACTTGCCCACCTGCGGGCGAGAAAAGACGTGTCTCACGTTTAGGTGGGAGTTTAAACTTATTTGCCCGGGGCGCGGTGTGTTGTTTTTTATCCCTGAACTTTACACACAGTCGCCACACTAGTTCCTGCTTCGAGCGGTTTTATTGTCGAGCGACATTTGTATCATTTCTCTGTATTCGGAAAAGGTGTACACGAATATCTGCTTTCCCTTTCGTTTCGGGTGCAAAACACAACATGGAAGTGCAGGAAAAAATAAACATGTTTTCCTTCGACAAAGGGCATCTTTATAGGAGCTGAACCTTAACTGCCTTAGGCCGATAACTGCGTTGGACCCACGTACCTGGTAATAAGCTTTAGGGTTAAAATCTTCTCAAAGGACAAAGGTTGGCTAAGCTGGCGTTGTTTGGTGAAGAGGGGAAAGTTTTATAAAGCATCGTGCATGGAATGATTTATTTCCCGAAAGCTGATGCCGGGTTCATCTCGTTGTTGTACAAATAGTATCGAGTCATTCCAGTAAACAGGATAGGATCGCATTTCGGCAACCACGCTTAATCTATCTTAACCGCGTTTCGTTTTCCACTTCAACTGGACGCAGCGCGCAACCCCGCTGTATTTCCACAAAAATCAATACGCGATGACTGGCTGTTATTGGAAGGAAAGGTTTACGGCTGTGGGACCCATTCAAGGCAACATGTGTGCCCGTTTCTGTACCACGTTTGCACGGCAACGTAGCAAAACGAAACTGCCACTCAGTGGTCTTGCGCCATCGTCCAAAGGCTGAGTCACGACCACGCGGTGAAGTCAAACAAAGAAATGTGACGAGGGCGGGTAGATTTGTGTCGCCATGACGACAAACAAGAAGCAAGACCGCTTTTCACAACTTTCGTTTCCGATGCTTACGGGATTTTTGGTTGCTGCATTATTTGGTGCCCTTGGCAACAGCAGAAGGGGAACGAAACCTGTTGTTCGTAACGAAAACAAGAAATGAGATCCATATTCCTACCGGTGTCCTCGTAGCTGGCGTGGAGAGTATGCAATACTGCCCAAACTTTTAATTGATTTTGAGTGAATGTGAACGTAACTTTTTAAAAACTTTTTCTATGACTTGTAACTCTTTCCACTCCGGACCATTTTCGCTGAACTGGCTCTAGAATCCGGGATTTTTGAGCAAAAATGACAATTTTCAAACACTTCCCATTTCGTGAATATATAAATTAAAGCGGTTACCAGTATCGCAAAAGAAAGGGTAAACCCCCGTGCTGTATCTAGCCAAGTTTCAGCTTGCTGCGAACGGTAGTTCGATAATTTTATGGCTTTCACCGATAGGACCTTTTTCAACTTTTTCCAAACTAGTGAAAATTGCTTGTTTTGGGGTATGGTTGCAAATGAAATACTCACGGCCCAATTGTAAGGTGTAATAGTTAGATTTTTGGTGTGTAACACACCAAAGTAATGTGGGGTCAGGGAAAAATTACAATTCTTGTCCAGTGATAGTTGTTTTTATGTAACAGCCCATCGAATTTTCACATTTGTTCTGAAATATGGTGAAAAATCCAAAAAATATTTTTCTGAACTTTGTACATATCTAACTTACTTGTGAGGATTTTTTTGTACACAGGCTTTGTAGTGCTGTAGTATGCATTATGCAAACATCTATTTACAAAAATAAGTCAAAATCTGTTCAAAAATTTCTCAAATTTTCAAAAATGTCTTGTTATACTGTTCGCATGTGTTCTTTTCTCCATCTATACATTCGAAATACTCACAAGCTGGTTTTTTCTTCAAAATAGTTCAAATTTTTACCAAATGGAGTACTACAAGTGTGAATTTATGGAAAATTTTGACTTCACTGATAGCATGTGTAGTTTTTCCACAAAGACCCTTGCAAATCATGCATTTTTTAGTATTTTTCAAAAAACAACCATGAAGAAATGAAAGAAGAGAAACAGAGTAAAAAAAGACTATACACAATATTCAACCATGTTGTGAAACTTTACATGCAATTGTTTACACATAATGTCACACTGAATGTTTGATAACTGTATAAATTGCTTTTGAACTGCTCTGGCTGTTGTCTGAAGTTGCTCGACTGACCTTGTCGAAACCTTTCTTTGAATGGAGAAATTGGATTGCATTTTCAACTGTGTTGTGGTTATGAAGGTTTCTTTGTGATATCCATGTATATTGTAATGCAAAAAAAGGTATTTGGGTCTGATACTACAACTGGGACCAATTCATGTAACAACATTTTCTTGTCGTTTGATCTCAGAAATGCCCCCCACTTGCCATACTTTACCTCCAAATGAATTTTGGACCTGTTTTGCCAAAACTGCTTTTACACAGTACAAGGTTTTTCTTGATTCATGTACAAGCTGATTAATTACAGGACAATAATATCTAGCCGACTCATTCCTTTTCTACCACAAGAACCATTATCTTGCATTTGCTTCGCAGGCTTTATGACGTCACAGTGGACATTCAACACGCTCGTAATTTTTATGCCGAGGGTTCAAGCGATCTCTGTACTTACAGTACCGATCCTATTTTCACTATTACAGCGCGTTGCTGGTCGTATTGCAACCAAAATATGTGAAAACAGTGCAAAACAACACCCAAAATTTGCAAAAAAAATAGCGTTATATATGTTGACCAAAATTCATCAAAACATTATTGTAGACTTTTGTTGACGCAAGGAACTGTTTTTCCATCCTAGTACATTCAAATGAATGTATTTTTGCGCTGCCAAGGCTTACGATTGCGACGCAATGACGATTTCATTTACCGTCTATATATAGACGCTTGGATTCTACGGCATGCGCGAAATCGTCTATAAGACGCTCGGGGTGGAAAGAGGTAAGGTTTAGCAAACTCGCACTTTGCGGTAAGCTGCTACAAAAAAATGATATTTAGTTCTATTGCACCCGAAAGGAAAATATCGTTTTGTAACGAAATACGACTAAATGCACCAGGAATGTAACACCAAAGATTCAACTTTACACAATCGCCCTCTAGCCACAGATCAATGACCATCGATTTCAGGATTGCATTATAGTCAACGCCGCAAACGGGTTTAGCAGAACGTTGCACGCATTATACAGGCCATAATATCAAACACAGGACATTTAGGTGAAATTATCGAATGCTTTTTGCCACAATGCAATTTACTGATTAACAAATACATTCGACAGATATCATGTTTTTTGGGATCACACCAGAATTTTAATCCATCGGGTTCAGGTTTCTCGATCAGGTTTTCTGCTTGGTATATGCTGGGTTAAGATTTTCGCACTGGACCAACATGGCTCTATGCTGACGTCTACCGGCCGTATTGCAATTGCGTCAGTTACGTTTGAGCATAATTTTAGTGTTTCTGCGCGTTACGTTTGTACGAAATCAAATTAAGAAGATACTTTATTTTTTAAGCATTAGAAATTATTCCGAACAAGAACGTAACCGTGCTATCACAAGCACACGTATTTATGTTTCCATTAGTATGAACATAGCTTTGAAGACACAAATGTTAAAATATTTAGGACGGAAGTAACGTTTTGTTAAACGCGTTCATCGTCAAATGAGATTTATTTGCAGTTTGGATCGTTCTTAAAGATGACGTTCAACGCAAAGCCTTCACCAAAACGCCAAAACGGTTGGCCAAAACGGGACAAATTCTAGGAACTCGTGAAAATGTCAAAAGCAAAAGGTTCTTCAAGCCAACTTCTTTTTACAGCGTTTGAAGTGTCAATCCTACCGAGCGTATGCAAGGTCGCAAACCGCTCTGGCGAGAATTCCAGTAAGAAAGATTTGTCTATCGAAAGACCATTGGCACGATCTAGGCACGCTGGAGCTGAAATGAGGGGCAATACAGCCAACTTGAATAGTTGGAAATACCAGGACAGGAAGCACCTGCAAGCAACTGAACGACTTTCAGGCGCACTCCGAGGTTCATAACAACTTGAATGGTTCTGCAAAGACTACACAGCGCCAGCTTGCAAGAACATTAATATTCAGTTGTTTCGTTGCGGGTGTTTCCACTTGTTAAAGGGTCACCGTTGAGCTAGTTAGTTTTTCGTGTCTGAGTTTAGATTTTATTGGTTTTTATTTTGCAGTTCACCGACAAATAAATCAATATTTTGTCACTGTTATGGGTTTCCAAAGGAAAGCTGTGCGACTTTTGTTGGGGTTTTGCCTTTTGGTGATCGGCGCCCAAGCGGGCAACGGTAAGATTTTAGTAAATTGTGAGATGATGTTTGTTGGTTGTGTAATTAGCGTTCTGGTGCTGGCGTTTTGTTTTTATACATACCAGTTACTTACACCTGTTTTACCCAAAGTCATTGCAACATTTATCACGCAGAAATCAAGCTGATCAAAGACAGTGACAGTTTTGAGTCGCCAACGAAGCCGAACAGGGATATAACTTCCACCCACTTAATTAAGGCCAAAAGAGGCAGAAGGATTTCCGTACAATTCGACGAACTTGATCTTGACTCTGCAGATGGTGACATGGTTACAGTAAGTTGTTCATACTAATAACCATACATAACACAAGACACAATACTTTAAACTTTAGTATGAGGAATAACTGGAAATCCACAAAAAAGGTAACACTTTGATATTATCTTTCAACTTTACGCTGCCGCGACCGCATCACAGATAACAAGCTGCACGTCGACTTTCTAGTAAATGTGTTTTCAATGTTTTAAGGAAGGGCAACCCGCATTGCAAACGTAAAAAGGCAAAACAACTAAATTATTTTCACTCTATAAATCCTATTGGTAAGATATCGCTTGTGTGTAGGTGAAGGACGGGCGTTCTAGCACTCTCTATCACGTCTACACAAGGAATAGTAATGATAGAAGAATTCACCTGGTTGTTGAAGACGCGTCAGGACGTGGGTAAGAACTGGTTCGGGATTTGCATTAAATACAATTAATGCCAACGAAGTGCATTCTGCTCAGCGGGGGGAGTGCAGACCGTGTGGTGGAAGAGCCGCTGGTGTTCCACGCTCAAACCAAGCGAGTGTTCGTCACCTACTACACAGAAAATTCGAGAAACAAAGCAGGATTTCGAGCCAGATATGAAAGTATGTCATTGGCGCCTTGAAATAAGATGACATAAAGAGTTTTGCGACTCATGCATCGAGCGTAATTGAATCACGCTTTGTCGTTTTCACATTTTTTACTTTTTAGACGCTTTGCTTCGAATTTTCAAGATAAATTACGGAATTATGTGTTGAAACATGAATATATATTTGGAGAAATACGTAAATAATGGGATATGTCGCAATTTTATTGATAATGACAAGGTTACTGAAAGAGAAAATTATTAGAAAACCCTGCAAGAACATTCACAACGCTATTTCGCACCATATTAGCCAAATTTCCTATTAATTCTGGTACTGAAAGCTGGTGTCGGAAGATTTCTTTAACTACTAATGTTTTTCAGCCTACCCAGACAACCTATGCTCAGTGTCTGACCTAAGCGTCAGAGACCCGAATCCCTCTTGCGACGGTTATGAAATCGCTCCAGTGGCCACTAGATGCTCCCACAGAATACAATGTAAAGAAAACTATGAACAATACGGGTATGTTGATGGCGCCTGACAACATCGGTTAAGCGCCCGACCTATTTACCAAAAACTGATCGGGATTGTTACTCAGGGCAACCTGGGTTCGAATTCCTGTGAGGTTAAATAAAACGGGTATTAGTTTCGCGGGGTAGACTATCTCATACGAAGCATTTGTCCAAGGGTTTCGAATGCCGCTTGGATATTTTTACAGAAACAAAATAATAAGAACATGAAGCTGAAAGCTTGTGACAGCAAATGTGATTCTTACATCAATTTACTACATCACAACTTTACACCGGAAAATAATTCCTGTTGCTGAATTGCAGGAATGCATTATGTGTTGCTGGAAGTTGGACGGACAATACGACTTGTCTGCCTAAGGAAACTCTCGTTGACCAATGCACAATCGATGAAACAGGGCTGGTAAGGATGTTATCTTGCGTTGGAAATAATCTTTACGAGAATGGACGCAAATGGATAATACATTAAACATTGCACAAACGTCTATTAAATGTGAACTGTTATTAGGGTTATTGGTAATTACCAAAAATAAACACGCCGCCCATTCGTATCAAAACTTTTTTCAGAAACCTCACCTGATTTTAAAGCAAATTATTACTTGACCTTCGTTTGAGGCGAACGGAAATAGTTTGAATATTTGTTTTGGTTATAGTCACACTGACTTTTTAATAAACCTCTAGAACGGCGTCATATCCTAAAAAAATCCGTGTTTGATGAAAAACTAAGTACGTTGAGATAAGATAACTGAGCACGCAAGTCCAAAGGAAGCAAATTTCTTAGAAATAAGCACCGTCACCCTTATTATATTGAATGTATTTCTAAAAACAGAACACAGACTGCCCGTTCAAGATTGAGGAACTGGTGGTGTTTTACGCAAAAACAGACGACAGTGGTATGATTGGCATGGATGTTGAACAAGGGCTGGGCAGGTCTTGGCAAAGCGGCTTTCGATCAACTTGTACCGACAAGATTTGTCATAAAATTGGCCGCAACTTCATTTTTAGCTGCTACAGTATTCGTGAGTCTCCCTGCTTAGAAAATGATTATAAACGTGTGAGCGTGAAGCAGCTTGTGCATTGTCACAATATATTTATTTGTATACGATTTTAGCGTATCCTAAAATCAGGTTAAGGAATACATTTCCGTATGTCAATTGTAACAAATGATAATTACCGCAAAAAACCCGAAACACGATTGCGTGCACGTTGTTTGAACAAAACTTACCACTACAGAAATATGGTTGTAAGCATATTGTGGTAATCACGTTGCTACTTTGCAGGTTATTATCAGAAACGTCGAATGTGCAGGATCTGTCAATATTATATATGCTCAAATCCTTGGGTCGCCATGGGCTGATCTCCTTTCAGAAACGAATTTCATCAGATCGCATTGGATTCTGTACAAATGTTTAATTTGTTTTCTTGAATGTAAATTGCAATAAATAAACCAACCAACATCGTGAAAAATCGCATTCGGATCAGAGATGCAGACAGTGTACACAGTTTCGACTCACAAGGACTTATCGACACAATATTCATAATTCATTATGATACCTGGTGGTCAAAGCCTATTTTCAGTTTACAATAAAGTTTCTTGAGCATCAAAACAGTACAATTCGCTTTTTGAAAAGTGGATGTTAGGAAAAAATTATGTGAGGGTCACATGTGGCGCATAGTAGTACGCAACCTTTTTATATAAAATTGTAGCGTAAAGGTTAAATGACAAGGGAAAAAATGTCAGATGTCATTTCAGCTGACTTAACGTTAACTAGTGGATGAAGTTTTCACGGGGGTGTTTGTAAAGCGGATACTCCCAGTCAAAACAGCTTGTATGAAATACGATGACATCCCAACAACTTATAGTACCCGTGATATAAGTACGTATGTGGACGATCAGTGTGTTGAATGGAGAGTGAGAGCCTTCCTGGCATTGCGCATCGACGAAACAAGACTAAAATGATAATGATTTCGCATTTGCAGTTGCTTTTGATGAAGCTAAGGGATTTCCGATGTTAAATCCATCCGTCATTATAGAACAGACATCGGCTGGTGTTATGACTCAAGCATAAAGCATGGTCGTCAAACTCTTTGAGTGCCTTAATACCTTTGACTTTTATGTACCTTTGGCAAAGCTCAGGTAGATATAATCGACATTTATACTAAGTTATGTTGCATGTACTTTTGCCTCCGCCATGTTTTAGGCAAACCAACATTTCCAAAAGAAACGTGGCGCAAGTTCTTTACTTAGGGTAACAAATTAGGCACCAGGAAGATTTCGTAGCAATCGTCTTTGATTGGAAGAGAAAGATAATGATTCTGTTTAAACTCTACTGGCCAAAAGTGAAAAATTATGGGGCCCTTAATATCTTGTACAAGGCAAAAGTTGTGCATGTCTCGCCTCAAATGTTCCCTATATGCTTTCCTATCGGTAATGTTTGTTCATAATTTGCAACGCCTTGGTGTGGTTGCTTGTTTTCTGATCACATGTCATATCTCTCTTTGCCTACCCGAAGCTTGTGACTCCGGCCTGTAAGCTAAATATTCGAAATCATGTTTCCGGACCAGAAACAACAGCATGTTTTCAAAACCGTGGCCCTGTACTTTAATGGTGTTACGCTGTGATCATGCGATGCCACACGCTTCATACACGCACCACCAAAACAGGTTGCACATTTAATGCAGCCACCACTAATTGTCATTGGGCGTAACATTATCCGACTAATACTTCGTCTTTGAAAGCCTATGCGTTATATGCCTGCACGCCATGCAAGAAAAGTTCCAGGGACTCTGGTGCTATTGATAGAATATGTTTACGATACAGCACAAGACAGCGGTAGTGCGGTCACTGATGGATAGAGCCGAGGCTCTGGTTTCCAGAGAAGAAGACCGTGAAAAAGAAGTGAAGTTCATCAAGAATGCATTGCGGAAGAATTTGTGTCCGTCATGGATGTTAAGAAGAAAGCCCACAGTCAAGTCACAAGGAACAGCGCCAACTACCGGTACGATCGTTTTGCCAAATGTACCTGTTTTAACAGACACGCTAAGGCGTATGATGTTGGACTATGGTATTGCGGTCTACACAAAGCCACACAGAACACTGGGCAGGATGTTGTCTCATCCTATCGAGAAGAGTACGGTCCAACCCAAAGGCGTTGTATATTACATTCCATGCAAGGACTGCGGTGGAGCGTACATCGGTTAAACCGGGAGAGCGTTGCAGACGCGGTTACAATAGCATCGCCGCGACGTTGCAGCGAAGAACAGCCAGAGGACAGCGCACTGGCAAAACAGGTTGCCACACTCGGCCACCGAGTTTACTTTGACGAGGTCCGAGTCCTAGAGAGGGAGGACGATCATACAAAACATCTGTTCCTGGAGACGCTCCACATTCACAAAAACGACCATTGTGTAAACGATAAGGAGCAATGTGTGTATTTTCCAGCTGTTTACAACAACTTGTTGTAAGTGTTACGCCCCGCTACACACCTGGTTCACGTGACGATGCAAGCGGTGCCAATGTTATCTATTCCTTTTTCCTTGTGTTTGTCTTGCGTTTTTCCTGCGCGTGATGCTTCACTGTTGACATAACGCTGAAGAAGCCTCGCCGGATGGCAGACGAAACGTTGGTTTTGAATAAAACTTTAGAAACTTAAATGCCAGAAGAACAATTCTTATCAATTAGTATGCCTGGCAGCAAAAATAGCAGTATGAATATGTTTACATATACGTGGACGCATAACTCCTATTCACAATTTTTATTTGGCTTCGGCAGCTTGCGAATTGCCCAAATCGAAGACGCCCAGGAGGCCAAACTGGAGGAGCAACGCTTGAAACGAAGCAAAGAGAAGATCGAGATACCACAGCTGCTTGGATAATTCTTTGGCCGAGAATTGAGCTGCTGTGCACGTCCTAATACCTTTTATCTTGTACAAGCCTTGGACTTTTTTCTTTTTCGCTTAGTTCCTTTTGTGTTCTTAGCGCAGCGGTTAAAATTGTGCTGATACGTCTATTTTATGTATTTTCTCACTATATGCAAGCGTTTCGCACGCCAATATTTTACAAGGTGCTTTGTGGCAAAGATTCCAGAGTTTAGAGCACAGCTATAATGTCACTCATTATCGTGCAGCATTTCTGAATAAACCAAAGACCGCAAAACTTATTTTTTGCTTTAACTTGTGGCAAATCATAATCGTAAACTGCTTTGTGCTGTAATAGATTCCGGTTTCCATAAAATCATATCCCTTCGAGCATCTTCATGATCAAGTGATACAATGGTACAGGTTCACCTAGACAGCGTTGTGTTTTGACATGTGTCTCGTTTCTGTGTGTTTTTACATCTATTTATTGCTTTCTTTTGTGCAATGTTTATGTTATTCGCCAACCAGTGCACGATGGCGGGTTATTTACGAGCAAGGCAGAAAGTTTTGTGCTGTGATTATTCTTTTTATAGACAACTAAATGGAGGTAAATTTCAACACCATACACTGTAGTATTGACAGGAAAATTACCTGCAATAAAAAAATTTCCAATTTTTTTTATTAGTGCAAAAGCAGTGGGTGTGATTGAGACTGACTAAAACATACAGGAAATAACTTGGAATATACGTTGTTAGTGAAGTTAGTGAAAACAATTAAAGGTAAACACTAATAAAACAAGGGAAATTATAAAATCTTTTAACTGTTCCCGTGTGTTTTCAAAAACAATTTGAAATAATTGTTGAGAGATTCTACATCAAGCGTCAATCATTGTGAACATACGCTAGACCTTTTTCGCTTTATTTGCGTGCGTTGGTCTGTCGTCCTTTTTTCATTCGTTTTAAGTGTCATATTGTCTATACAGGAAGGTATTGCAGAGCTGTGCACTTATTGGCGCACACTCTACTACGGCGTTTAGGAGTTGGGTGGTAGAGAAGCTCACCAGACAGTCAAGTTAATTAGAAATCTGACGACCATACAAGCAAAGCAATTTTTTATCTTTAGTCAGTGTACTTTGTAAGTTAAAATATTGGTTTTGTTTCAGTTCTTCCTTTAAGTGCATTGTTAAGTTTTTGCTTTGTGATTTTTAATTTTTAAGCGTGAGCAACAGCAAATCGAATATATACACAACACCACACGTTAAGCTTTTTATTTGGTCATGAACAAGATGACAAAACGTTGTCAGCACAATTGGAGAAAGTGGTAGCATCTATCCTTCACACACCATCGAAAATGTTTTTTAATATTTATTTTTTCACTTTTCTTTTGATGGTTTCTCCTTTATTGGGCAAGAACTCTCCAGGTATGTGGAATTTCAAAGTATACAGAATAAACAAAAAAAACTTGGGAAGTAATTAAGGGCAATTCAGGAAGTCGTTATCATGTTTATTGTCTTTGACCGGTTTGATGCCAAAAAAATTTAAGTAGTAACTCAGCATAAAAATATTTTTCTTAAAACTATCAATATTTCCATTCTTTTAAATTTTAGGTTTTCCTGAAGCTGTCGGTAAACATTTAAAATAACACACATTTTATATATACATACATTGATTTCAGGTTCTCCCTCTCTCTTGCTTGCCAATCATGCTGATATTCGACTAATACCAGCAAATGACCCGAATAACACAATGATTGTTGTAAATGGTTTGAAGCAGGCCTCTGCCATTGATTTCCTTTATAAGGATAGACTTGTCTTTTGGATTGATCTATGGGATGCAGGAAAGGTGCAGTGGTTTGCATTCATCAACATAGATTTTTAGACATTTTCTGATTAATGCTTGTTGAAATGTAAAATTAATATTGTTATTGCATGTCTATCAGGGTAATGAGTTACTGTTTAACTGCAACTACATTCATGTTTCTTTAGGGCAAGTTGCAGTTTGTTGACATGTCCAATCCAATTCGCCAAAAAAAGAACATCATTAAATCGGGTATGACAATGCCCGATGGTCTTGCCTGTGACTGGGTCGGCCGAAAATTATACTGGAGCGATGCACGAACTGATAGAATCGAAGTTTGTGAGTTAAATGGCACATCGAGAAAAGTACTCATTTGGAGTGACTTGGATCAGCCCAGGGCTATTGCAGTGGCACCAAAACAAGCGTAAGTGCAAAAACACACCCTATTTCATTTTGTGATGGCTAAGATAAAAATAAAAATGCTTCTTTTTTGAGCAAATAATTCTGTAACAGATGAGTCTTACGTTTACGTACTCGTCTTTCAACCAAAATTTTGTTGTAGGTACATGTTTTGGACGGATTGGGGAGAAAGTCCCAAGATTGAGCGAGCTGGAATGGATGGAAGTAATAGAACAATTTTGGTCGACAAGAAAATTTATTGGCCAAATGGCATCACAATTGATTATGAAACCAAAATGGTTTACTGGCTCGAAGCAAAGTACCATTTTATACACAGAATTAATATGGACGGCACTAACAGGTTTGACACAGTACCCTGAAATAATTTTAATAAGACTGTGGGTGTTTCTCTTTGGTCCACTAAATTTGTTTCTTGGCATATTATATCCATATGTATTTTAGGGTGGAAATTGTGAACAGCAATCAAATAGCACAAGCATTAGATCCAGCACCATCAACAAGAAGAAACAATAATTCGATGATGACTCCACCCTCAACTACCAACAATCCAAATAGCTTTGGAAGAGACCAAGGTCTGAATGAGGAATCCAAAGCAATATCTATACTGCAACACCCATTTGCCATTACCCTCTACAAGGATTATATTTACTGGACTGATTGGGAGACTGATTCTATTCACTACATGGCTAAAAATGGATCAGGATTACCTAAAGTTGTGAAGGGAAACTGGCAGGGAGACCTTTACCCTAATGACCTACAAGTTTACAACCCTAGAAGACAAAAGCCAAGTATGTATATATATATTAATCGGGATGATTAAAACAAAATCATATTGCACAGTAAATGTTTGGTTCTCAACCTTTATGCACGTCTCAGAAACACATGGCATGGTGGAATAATCTGTACCAAAGTGCTTTCACAACACTTATTTTAAAAGGTTTTTTTAGGTATATACATGTTTTCTAATTAGGGCTTCCAAATGAAAGATTTCTACAAATTTATTACACTTTTGTGTTTTTTTTTGCTCTTAAATGACAACCACAGTCACTTTTAGTAAGATGTGTGTCAATTCTAAGTGGTAGAAACTATTTTGATGCAATTGGATAGGTAAGCTATACCCAACAATAACCTACATCCATGTGCAGCCCGAAAAGTTGCCCGACTGTTGGCATTGCACAAACAGGCAAGTCACTGGGTTCGTGTCTTTGAGATCTGACAAATATTTGAACAGCTATTTGTCAGTGGCACGTGTATAAGACCAGATTGCTTGCCCACCAACCACATGTACTCTGCTGGTTCCCTCTATCTGCAATAGTATATGCCCACAAATTTGCAGGGTGTTAAACTTTGTGGATAGTGGTATTTGTAAATTTTGTACATCTCTTCTTGGGTCTCATTGCTTCTGAGATAGAGGGACAGTTCACAGTAAGTTTGGTGCGTCCAAGCTCCACACTAGTAAATTTATACCTGAGTTGCAAAAATTGGTTGATAAATATTTGTTGTGTGGACAACGTCTGTGGATCTCAGCAACTGTGAATTATTTCTGCAAGATACTTTGTACACAAGGGACCCATGCTTGTCTCCTCTCCTTTCCAAAGCTGCAAACACGCGAGACACAAAATAATAAACTAAATGCTAATAGCTCGTTGTTCACAAGTTACCACTAAAGACCCCAAGGGAAATTAGTTTCAATCAGGGGTCGAATGGTCCTTGTAGGTAGGTCTCTATCTTTGGTCCACAGGAGATGGGCTGGGCCTTCAACAAACTATAATTATATACTTGATCCACTTGTGGCTGTGCATGCTAAACTATTTGTCTTAAAACTGGCCTTCAAAATCTTTGGGCTCAGGAGTCAAAACTTAACTTGTATATGTCGACATACAAGTGATGGACAATCGGCAAGCAATATTTTCTTTGCCCCGCTGCCCCTTTAAGCACAGCAAACCGGCAAATCCCGTAATACCCGTTGTTTATTTAGATCCACGTTGTGATCTAGTAGAGCCCAAACGGCTGTATTTGGCAGCCAGCAGGTCTGTCCGTCTGCCCAGCCTGTATTGCCGTACTGCTTCGGGGTCCTGTCTGTATGGTAGAGCGGCTAGCTTTGATGTGATACCCGCGCGGAGCTCGCTGTCCTGTTGTGTGCGCGACGGTGCGGCAACATACTCTGGTAGTTAAAGTCTTCCACAAACCCCGTTGATGTTTCACAAAACAGACAATATTTTTATGTTTAAAGTTGACAGCCTAAGCTTGTTGTTGCTCAATAATTTTGAAAACAGATTGAAGTTAGTTGGTTATTGTAAACATTGTTCATTTTATCACATCATGTCATGTTCATTCCTGCAAAGTTAAGGACCAGTGTTTTTTCCTCTTATTTAGCGTCTTAACATGTGTACTCTTAATTTTTCCATGAAATCCAGGAAATTAATGTTTTTGAAGCACAATGGTAACACCAATCAGATTTCATTAGCGGCAAGTCCTTATTTGTAGAAAGTTTCTTTCAGCAGTTATTCGGTTGCAAACGCGTTCCCGTCACTCATTCGACCACTTTAAGTAGAAGAGCGTGCTGAAATTTCATACACGGGCAGCCAAAAGTTCAAGGCCGTGTCTGCATTTCTGTCATAAGTTGTCCTAAATGGAGCGTCACGTTTGTTGGCGGCTGGCGCGTGTTTTCCATTCTTCTGAATTGGCGACCTCCAAACTTTACTTGAAGTGCTTTAAGGGCATTTTCGCCTCAGAATCAGTTATTCGTAGGGGGTTTGCAGCGTATAAAATTTTGGGGTGTGGTTTTGTTTTCCAAAATCTATGTGATTCATTAGAGTTGAATGGTTTTTGAATTTGTCCACCTGCCCTAACAAATTAATTTATACAATCCGTTTGGACGAATTTCCACTGATATGTTGTCAAATTTCCGTGATACTTTTTAAATTTCCCGGTTGGCCGACATTATCTGTGAATTCTTGGACTGGATGAAGCATATGTGTTTGTGGATACAGCATAAATATTCTGGAACGATTTTTTATCGACCATTTCACGTGGTATTACATAATGAAAGGCGCATCCTGAAAGATATAAATGGTTGACAACCTTCATAAGCGAACAAAAAGCAGTTCAGTCGCGTGGCGCAGGGTGAGAAGTAATTACAAATCGCCCTGACTGCAAACTAGCGCGTTAAGTAACGGTCAAAATAACGCCCTGGATATCCTCGTGGCGACGAACAAAGGACTCCAACGCGGCAGTTAGCTAATTAACTCGGCGTGGACGGAGAACCAATTGCGCGGTGCCAAGGTCTAGTTCCCGCACTGACTTCTTGCTCTTAGAAGTGGTTTTTGTGGAATTTCGGCGCGATTTCGATTTTCTTGCCTTCTTCGCTTTGATCTTTGTGGAGGTGCGAATGTGTTTTGCAACTGTGGTTTTGGTTTATTTGCGGTCGCGGGGCCACCTCTGTGAATGGGCAATATTGCGCGGGGTTCTCATTTTCTTCGGCATCCTGCAATTATGGAAGTTATCTCGGTGGCTGCAGTCTGCTGTATACATTTTTCAGCTAAATCCTACTGTTCTGTATATTGTTGGCATTTAATCCACCAATCAGGCGCCAAGTTTGCAAAACAAAAGGTGGTTGTTTTTTGTTTGTGTGTAATCAAAAATTCACCCACTTTTTCCAGTTAACGTTCACCGCGTGTGCAAGCTCCCTCGCCTTTTTGGCAGCTGCCAATTCGCATTAATATCATGGAGTTTAGAGCTTTTTATTCGTCGTTCACTGTAAAGCCGAGGCGCTCGGGTAGTAACGGCGGCCCTTATGATGTTCCGCCTGTGTCTGATCGTTGTGCGCTCTTGTGATGCGATATGCGTCTCTTATGATCTACTGATCAATACTCCGCTAGACCGTGACAAAGCTTTACGACTGTTGCATTGTCCTGGCTTGCCTTTGTCGTCGGATGTGATGTGTTGAGCGACACGAATGTCCAAGGAAGTTGCAATTATTAGGATAATCAAAGGCAACTTTATTTATTCGCATATCTCAAAAAACGCCAATCCCTTACATGTAATTTTTCGGAACATTCCCCGAAAGGAGCTTGTGTAATAACTCATATGTTTATGACCGTCATAAATATACCTTATTTTCCCCGCTTTGCCAGGTGGAATGCATTAGCAAGTGATAATAAAATTTTTATCGTGCCGAAAAGACTATTTGGAACAGGTGTGAAGGTCAACGGCGGGTTAAAGCCGTTCGAAAGGGCACCTTTGCCACATGAGTGTCGTAATCCAGGGCACGGCCGTCGATTGTCGTCAAATGGTTGGCATTGGCCCACAGTAGGAGGACTCCTTAATCTCCCGGTTGAGTTTTTGTAGGTGCGAGTACGTCCGGCGTAAAGTTACTAGTTTATTTCGTCACTCGCCACTCGAAAATGCAATCCGGCGAACAGAAACCACTTCAGAATCCTCCCGGGTTCTCGGCAGTTCGTCTAAAGTTGCAACAACATTCCTATGCCCGAGCTGTGGTTTGACGTGCACAACGTGCCCAACTTGAAGCATAATGGTTTCAAAAATGGCAAAAATGTCCATTTTTACCATTTTATTCGTTGAAAACTCCTTGCAGTTTGAGAAATGATTGAGATAACTTGTTCATGTCCTTTGGGACTCGTTAGAGTTCCCGGGCCCGCTGGTTCTGAGGCGGATCCGTGTTGGTATAAGGGTGTTTTATTTGGCGAGTTTGAGAAATGGTCCTCGATTGAATTCCGATGAATGGCCACTTTTAGAGGCTTCTGCACATCGAGTGAACGATCGCTCAAAAGCACATTTCAAAGCCCGTTCAAAGCCCAAATACCTGCCATTCGTTTTGGCTCACATTGGTTGTAAGCCACACCTACACAGTTGCGCCACAAACCTCTCCCCGACAGCAATTCATTTACTTTAAAGACATGTGTTCGTGATTTGTCACTTTTTGAGAAATTTTGTCTGTTTGGCCAGCATGCCCAAAGGAGTTATATTATTATCCGAAAACACACATAAGAAATACTCCCGCCAAAGAACAAGTGTGCCAAGTTGCCTTTAAAGCATTCGAAAAATTATGCGCAAAAATACATTGACAGATATTAACGTCACACTGCTCGAAGTCAGTGTGTCAAAAAAACAACAACAAAGCGATATGGCCACTGTTCTAAAGATCTCTAAACGGTCGACTGGTTGTACTCCAATTATAGTGACGCCCATTCCCGCTGTGCCTGACATCATTTTGGCGGAACCAAATGCGCCCACAATTATTCCTCTCCCTCCTTTTCCTCCCGCAGTTCGTCGCAAAACGGGATTAACGTTAAGTCCAAGACATTTTAAATGTCGCCCTGCGGGAAGTTGGGTTGTGGCCAACTGTTATCGAGGTGACGAGAGGCTACTCCTCAACGACAAATTTCTCCCTTCCACTAAAACGTCATTTGGCCTGTTTTGCAATTTGTTCTTGTAAGTATAAAATATAGTTTTTGATCACGCTGTCGCTTTTTTGGCTACACAGCTACCACTTATATTGATATGCCGAACAGTGGCGTCTTTATGTTAAGTTGTTCAGGCCTTACTGTCATGTAAGGTTTCGAATCATGGCCATGTAAATGTGGTTTGGACCAGCATTCATAAAACTGATTCGCGTTTTTTACAGTAACTTAACAGTGTATTGTAATGTCGAACCTCAAGGACTTGTCGCCAAAACCATCCATGAAGCACTTTATTTCCTTTGCGCCGACCATTTAACATCGCGCTTTCGCAGTGTGATTGCCACGCACGAAATCCAATACGACAGTTCTCAATTGACCGAAGTTGATCCTCAAACTGCGCATCTGAAGCCCATTGCCCATCACTGTAGCCCCAGGCGGTATGACGTCAACAGTATCGTCCACAGCCCAACATTCGCTCTACTCGAAGATAGCACTTGGCAGTCTGCCCACGAATTGCGACTTGTTCTCCCGCACTGCTTAGCATTCTTCGACGGTCTTGATTTTAACAATGGATATGCCACCAACGCCGCCACCGGCTTCGCTTCTGGGTGGTCAGTTAAATGCTTTTTAGATCTTGCTTACTCACGGCCTGTGGTACTTGTGGGTATTTGTGTGTTCTGCTTGATGCGCCGCCTAAATCGAATTGCGCGCATACAGTAGCCATCCGAAATCGAAATTTTTTTGGTTTGGCTTGATTTTTTAATTCAACAATGACAGATAATGATTTTGTGTGGTGTTGAAAATGTTTTTAATGACAGGCCGAATGTAACATTTAACTCACTACTCGCATCAACAAGAAGAAGACGACCAAACAATTAGCGTCAGTAAGATGCAAAAACATTACAAAAAAACATAAATGCTAATATCACCTGGTAATGGCACTGTATGAGGTAAAAAAAAAACGGAGCTTGTTGTTGATTCTTGGGTGAAATTACCAAACTCCAAAACCAAGTTTAAACAAAAAACGACAAAATGGAGATTTCCGACAGAGAGCAAAAAGTTTCGAGTGTCACAGACATTGCCGCCGAGAATACACAGAAATAATTTGCTCCAACAGTGTGGAACGCAGTCCCTACAGTGCATACACCCGATCTATCACGAACTGTCAATTGCCACTAATGCCACTATTCGAATGAATTACTGAGTCAAATCTCCTCTCAGTAGTTCATCTTGAGCGCTTTTCTTGATACATCGCTGCCTTGTTGACATATCAGCGATCAACAAAAAGCGAGACTCCGTTTCTTTTTGTCGGTTTTGTCCATGGTTTGTTTTGTTAAGGGTCGACAACCTCAACTCGCGATCAAGGCGATCTTTGTGCGTACTGATTTAACCTTGCTCTGGGTTTATCGTAAGCATTCACTGCCGATCAGCGACTACACGGATGGTCGGTGGCTGTATTACTTTCCGGTGTTCAAATAGACGTTTTTTTGCAAAGCAACATGGATAAATGCTAAGAGAAAACTGCATACTATGTCGATGTATTGCAAGGTTGCTATATGAATATCTTACTCGTTGCCGACGTTTTGAATGTTGTAAAATATGTTCCTGTTCTTCCACGACACGACGCCTGCTGTGTGCGCAAAAAGCGTCAACATATTTTCCTAACATGTTACATTTGATTCAAAACCACAAACAGGGGTTCATGGTCAAAATGCTGTTCACATGAAGCTGTAGTTGGGTCCACACACGCTTGAACGAACCTATAGCGTTTGACGTATCGCATGGGCTCGTTTGTAAGGAACCAAACAACTGTCATCGCTTTACAGGTGCTTGTGGAACAAATCAGATTTGGTTCATGTCTATTTAGGTCCATTCGCCTTGCTCAATGTGGTAGTTTGTGGCTCGGTTAATCTGCGTCAAAAACGGGTTTTGAAATGTGTCCCTAAAAGATTGGAACAGTTTTTCGTAAAAACACGTAACATAAAAACAGTTTAAAAAAACGCGTCTCAACGATAACAACAAAACCCAGTGAACTTAACAACACCCGTGAATCTCGGCCAACGAGTTTCTTAACCCGAGAAAAACAAACTGTTCAGCAAAATTGAAAGTGCTCATCGCAGTTGATCTGTTTCTCTAAGGATAAAATCATTGTGTCCACCTCGGCTCTTACGCAACCACGCAACCCTTCCAACACATCACAGGTAGACTTGTTTTCCCGCCCGGTCGTATAAATGCACCCGGCACAAGCAGCGCTTCATCCCCAGCAATCACAGCACATAATTCCCGCGGGCCCACATTGAACAAACAGTCCCCCGGCCGATAGTGATTTATCGTGCCGATGAGTAACAGAGCACCGTCCCCCAGTCTTTGGAGTCGCGACAACCTCGAAGACGCGGCTGCTGTATTTAACCCACAGCAGGAGTCGTAGTTGCAACTGTTAATCCTGAGGCATTCGCTTATCATGTACACATGCGTCGCTCGATTTCGACTTGTCATGTTCGCAATTCCTGACGATTTTGCAATACGTTATCGTTTGCACCGATGACTCACGTTGTCGGCATTTTGTGGAAATGGAGTTTTTCGCTACCCCGGGACGTGGAAATGTAAGGGGTTATCGGCCGTCTGATAAATGGTGGTCTTTTGTTGCTCAATTGTCGCTGAGTGCTTACTCACCGCTATTTTTAACGTTTCATGTGTGGGGTTTTAGCCTGTTCAGGTAGATTCATAACAATAAACCCAGTAGAATAACTACTTGTTTTTTGGATTATCGTCTTTGTGTGGAAAATTCCGATACAACCATGACATATCTAAAACCTGTGTTAAAATTTATTGCAAAATAACATTTTCCGGTTACAGAAAGCTGATGTTCAAATGGCACGCTTGCTGTTTTTGAGAGATAACTGGCCTTGGAAAGGACTCAAATCTAATTGCTTGCCAGACGTCACCACATGGCTATACACGGTTTTCGTGTTGCCCAGAAACCGCGGCCATTTCCTTGTCGTTGGGCAAAAAATCTCTCTGTTACCGCGAGAAGCATTTTTCGTCCTATGTTGGCCTCTTTTTGCGCCCACTCGACCGTCCGTGGACTTGGCGCGTTGAAAGACGCCCTTCAAGTGTCTGCCAAACCAGTGCGCAAAACTGCGCTTGAGCCTGAAATGAGGTAATTTTTCGACTTGGCTAAACGGAAGATTCACTCGCCTAGATGAGTGGCATTGCTTTCAAACGTGGAGTGAAACCGGTCTGTTTCAACATTTCACCAAAATTGCCCTCTTTTTAGCGGTTGAGCGTCTGACCTTGTGTGGTATGGGTGACAGAACTGACGTTACTGCCAGTACTGTGGGATACATGGAAGTTTTAAACACGGCTTTGTATGTATTGCTGCCAGGTTGTTGGTTGATTTATAAGTTTTAAACATTTTATAGGTTTGTAAGTTCACGACATGTGGTACATCTCAGTGCGGTTGTAGCAGTGGCAAAAACCAACAATTTCCTCGTGTTGGCTCAAACTGCAGAGCAAGAATAACTGAACAAACCATCCAATATAGTTCCGCATACGCAGATTTCTGTATCGCAACGCGAATCTTTATCGCGTGTGTTTTCCGGCTTCCCCAATCCGGCTCTCAACACCTGAGAAAACCGCTCTCAGCGCCAACGTGTCTTAACGATTTTAAACTGTTTACAATACGCGGCGCTTAGCCGGCCGCAACTCTCGCCCAAACATCCGTCGGCACTCGCAGTATTCCAGCAAGTTCGCCCGTTGCGACAAAGCGTTCCTTTATTCGGGCATTTCGTCGGCCAACAGCGGGCAGATGGCGGATTTTGCCTGCTATCACACGTCGCTCAAAGCATGACCGCTGTCAACAAACAGAACTGTCGCGGCTGCTGCTCGTCGTGGGATTATGAATCTGATAAACAGATCGTCCGTAAACTTCTGGCCGGGCCGCGTTGCGCCGTTAACACGCCAAAGCGTGCTGTGATGGTATCTCTATTTGCTGGTTTGTCGCCCACAACAAACCATGCTTGCCACAGGTTTGCGACTATCTGTTTCCCGTGGACTTAATGTTGAGAGCTGCAACACTTTCTACTTCCTCTCTTTTATCGTCTACTACTTTCTAGCATCTTACTTTGTTTGGTTACATTACAAACGCCAAATAACAGACGATTCTTTTGGAACGAGACATACGTATATTCAATTAAACAGACACGGCCATTACGGTCACCTCGTCCGACTTTTTTAGCATGGTTATTGCTGGGTATTAAAAAACATTCTCAACAATGTTATAATTTTATGGCTAAATGCCATTTTTTGCGGTTTACAATGGCGAACACAAATTCATGTTATTGTGTTAAGGGCCGAACCCGTGTGGTGTTACGAACGGCGGCTGTTCCCATCTCTGCCTTCTGTCCCCTCAACCTCCGGGGTACCGGTGCTCGTGTCCCACCGGCATTCGGATGAGCAAAGACGGAAAAACGTGCAAAAAAGGTGAGTTACGTCATCTTGATACCATTGGTCTTCTCCAACCTTGTGCGTAGAAAAGGGTTCGGGAATTTTCGAAACCTCCTGGTAGCTGATTGCTTGTAATTGCGACGAAATTCTCCGCTGTAAGATTGTGTTTGCTCTAATTGCAGCTTGTAATTAGCAGCCTAAATACACCTTACCCTCTAACCCGAGATGATGATAGCGTAATTGGTTGCGAATGATCGTGTTTAAATGAGTTTCATCGAAAATTCCCACTTAAAGAAAGTACACTGAGTGGGCTTGTATCCGTTTGAACCAAGCACATCTTTTTATATTTTTGCGTCACCATTTATTCTTTCGACAATATATCCATATTTGTCACAACCAAACGTTCACAAAAATTGCGTATGACTACACGTTTTCACTTCTTTACCCATCAGCTTATTAATGCACCAATTTTGTTTGCTATGCGCCTACATGTAGCGTGCCCGCGGGATAGCATTAACCGCCATCACTATTCAGATCCAAGCGAGATTTTGCTGCTTGCTCGGCGCAGCGATATACGCATGATTTCCTTGGATACTCCGGACAACACTGACGTCATCATACCCGTGAGTCTGGTTCAACACGCGGTGGCGATAGACTATGACCCGGTGGAGGGTTTCTTATACTGGACTGACGACGACAGGAAGGCAATCATTCGGTCGCGATTGAATGGATCAGGTATATATACGGGTTTTCCTAAAATAAAGTTTTAGTTTCTGTGAGCTGCAGACGAAGGGTTTTAGCGAGCTACAGTGCACACTGTTTGAACTCTCATCAGTGACTGAGCCTGGTATTGCCGGTTCATTAGCCCGGCAAGACCATACCCAATCACCAGCTGTGCTGTTGAGACACGATAGGTTAAAACAGTGTTACAGCTCACTAATCATTGTGGCTCATTTGCTTCTAAAGACTTTTTGTCTTTTGCCGCATCCCATTAAATACCGCTTTGAGTAATTCGCATTGTAAATCGCATTTCTCCGGTAACAAACTTGGGGGCGACTGCACGTAGCGATGCAAAGACTCCTTAAACGTCCTTCAATATAAAATGGACGATCTCTGAAACGAAACTACATCGCAGATGGAATGATCGTGATGAAGGAAAACGTGGAGCAAGCGGACGGGATTGCGGTTGATTGGATCGCCAGAAACCTGTACTGGACCGACACCAAACGCGACTACATCGCCGTGTCCAGACTGAACGGTTCCTCGCCCAAGATTATCATTGAGAGCGGCATGGACGAACCTCGGTAAGATGGAACGCAGATGTAGAATTAGTATATGTTGTTGAGCGTCTTAGGTAAATGTAAATGGCGTGATGCGAGGGTGTTTGGGTTGGCATCTTGTTTTGTTCATTAATATTATTTGTTCAGACGTTTTCAAACACCACTGTGTTCATAATCAATGCTGGTAAGAATGAGTTGCAGCGTATGTAGGCAACCAACCACAGTGGTATTTAAACGCAGTAGTATTTGTGTCCTAAATGCTGGCGTTTAATATTACTTGTATGTGCATGCCATGTAAAGGATAATAGAAACTATACTGGATCTACTGGATCTATACTTACGTGCACGACGTGTATCTGTACAGTACATTTTTGTGGTGCACATGCATTAAGACACGCCTAAAACGTACACTTCAGCAAACCGCGAAATCTTCATCTGCAGTCGAAAAAATAATTGTGATTACGTAGGCATGTTAGGAAACACAAAGAAATGCAAGGCGTGTCCGTGTAAGTGTCAAACCGCACTACAAGATGCAGCAATTTACACGCACGTCATAGGGCGTCGTGTAAAACACTTTTAAGGTTCAAATAGGCCGGAATAATTCGTGCCCTTAACAAAGTTTGCACTTCTCGAATACAAGCACCCGCTTTTGATATGAACTGCTCGGTCAACAACGGCACAAACGGTACCATTATTGTGCAAAAATCAACTAAACAACGCTGTTTTGCCAATGCATTTTTGTCAGACACCATCTGTTAATCCCATGCCTTGGCTAATTCTATGTCGGATTATGTTGTCATGGTTCTGTGCCTAATTTGTTCATATTTACCCTTTGTTATAATTTGTTTGTTTTGGTCTTTGTTACTTGTCTCTGGGATGTGCAACCGCCCATCTGTGCCTGAAGCTATTTCCTCTCCTAACGTATAAGGGAGTATCCCGGCGTCAATTATTACAGCGAAGCAGTAGTTACTTTAATAACGACGTCTCGCTGTATGTGTGGTCGCCACATTAGCATGTGATCTCGAAAAGTTCATCCACAAGAAAGGCTTACTTAAGTTTTGGGAACGCCGTCGTTTACCATGTGCATTTAAAAATACTTTGGGCGTGGCTCAGGTGTCGAGGGAGATGTGTCTCAGCGCATTCGACGCCTTGTCGCTTGATAGCCCGCCTATGCCAGTCACCTTCATCGCACCGTAGCGGGACATGTTGTTTTTCATCGATCACCAATCCTTCAGAGTTTAACGCCTTTTGAATCGAGCTTACCGCGTCAAAACAGGCCAGAACGGCACGCACGTCATTGTTGCGTCTCAGGCACCGCCCACTGCATCTAGCAACAAGGTCAAGCGGCGTGTATGTCATTGTGGAAAGGTCAGGGGCTCGGCGCCACGCGGGGGCCAGCTTCGACAATTGCTGATGGAAGCCAGATGGGTATCGCTATCGGGGTACCCACTCCCTGGCTGTCGACGCCGAGTGTGACCGTCACCACGCTGGCTTCCCGGGGTCGAATGTGTGGGAATTTTAAATCGTGCAAATTGCAAACCTAACCGTATAAATTTGTACGCCTGTACGTGCTTTGGAAAGCTTATCACAATCTCAACTGGGAGTAACGAAAATATTTTCTATGTTCCGATAGAACCACGGTGGTGGAATTAAAAATAGCGATCGTTTCGCGTAACTGCCCTGCGTTTAGTGGAAAAGTAGAATTATTTTTCGATCGTTGCACAGAATTCATGACTAGTAATTTAACCGGCAGTGATTAAGGCTTTTAATTCGCATTGTTTTTGTTAAACTGTTACGCCTTTTTCGTCAAATTTCCTGTTAAAAGCAAATTGTATCTTGCTTCTGCTTGAGAGAGCCTATAAACGTTATGCTTAAATACCTACGAATTCTGTGTTGAAACGGAAAGCGCAGAAGTATTTGCTCCACTCGCGGACGATACTACGCAACAACAACAAATCCGCATACGGCGATCTTTTATCTGCGAGATAACTTGCTCGCAATACCACCCCCTCTATGTGTGCCGTTCCTATTTTCAATCTTATCGCACAATGTGATGCAGGAGGAACGAAAAACGAGCCCCTAGATGGAACCGCTTCCCGGAAGCCTAGCGCCTCAAAAAGCACCGTAAACTGTTATTTATTATTACAACCCCGAAATCGCCTGGTCGTTTGGCGCTGCGTCGACGCGCGGGCTTCGGCCTAATGGAACCGTCGCGACCTTAACAAGCATCAAGCCAGAGGCCTCACCGCCTCGAGCACAAGCTCACGTGCATTTGAAGAGCTTGAATTGGCGCCGCAAATGCATGAGCTGGAGATTGATCTGTCGTTGATCTTGTTCACCACCGCGGTCGCGTGCAGATTCGCGCCTTTGTTGACTGCAGTCTGTAATCCACTGGTCGACTACACGCGTAGCTTGCTGGTACTTTTCCGCTTTATAAAGATCGAATCCAGACTTAAAGATGATTAGAATTATGTAAGGAGTTCCATTGAAGAATTCAACACATTTTCTTGTCTGTGTTATTCGGCCCGCTTGGGTGTCAAGTTGGCTTAACTAGCCTTTAGCGGTAAAGATATTGGACCTTTTTTGTCATGGAGACCGTTTGCAGTATTGCCGCACCGGCAAAAACCTTTTCCTGACATTCCTATTCCAGTAAGAGGGAGGCCAGGTTCATAAAATGACTGTTGTCGCAAATACTGGTCGTAAATTACTTTTTTTTGATCGGTCGCATGAAATTACATGGCTCCGGACAAGTTAATGTTTCACGCAGAGTAAGGGCGGCCACCGACGTTCGGAGCAATGTTATAATCCACTTGCCGTCCGTAGGCCTTTAAAACTTCGTGTAGTCAACGAATTTAAAATGCTCCTTGGAAATGTTGATTTTGGCCATCGTCCAAGCAGGGGGTGCGCCAAATTTCCAGACACGATTTCGTACGATAAGACGTGTACAATGACGCACTGTGGGCGACTGTATTTGATTTGTTGGCTTTTTGTCAAATTCGTTCGGGTTCGATTTATAATCTTAAATCTTCCCAGTCTATTTATATCAAAAAGTAGCTAACGACAGGGTTTTTACAGTCGTTAGTTTCTCCAATGGTACCTTGTTTTGGGGGCACAAAATCACATATGTCCCGTATTTCAACACGCTCAACATATTAACATCAGGAACTAAGAGCTACAGCTTCTAAAAAAGTGTAATGATCACGTGGTATTTTCCTTACAGAGCAATCGTGGTGGATCCAGTTGCAGGCCACATTTATTGGTCGGATTGGGGCTTGGAGCCCAAAATCGAACGTGCCAACTTGGACGGGGGCGACCGGACTATCATGGTGAAGCGCGACCTCGTGTGGCCAAACGGTAAGACGTTTTTATTCAAAGTGGAAAATTGGTCAAATCTGTTTACGCAATTAGATTATTGTAGTGGAAACAGTGCCTTTATAAGGTGTGTTTTCTGGCATACTGCATACTTTTTTATCCTTGTCTGATAAAAGCACGCGGTAAAAGCGTTTCCAAGAATCCAACAACCCCCATTATTTTAACGCCTAGTAATTCACAACTTTGATAAGTGGGATGGGATTAAAAACAAAATAAATATCCGGAGAAATATCCTCAATTTCCAACGTTGACTTCAGGCGGCCAAGCGTGATAACAGTGACAGTGCTCGAATCCATTTAATACCCACGCAAATTACCTTTCGCTCAGCATAAGCGCTCGGCCGCCGTACCTCACACCACAGCAAAAACGCGCACTCATGGAGAACCTTTGATGCCTGGGCGCAGTAATCAGATCAGATGCAAGCACGCGTGGCCACTTAATCCCCCACTCACTCTCATTTCTATGGGCGGGCAGCGACATCAAAGTCATTGCAAGCGAGCGGCGGTCGCGAAATTACCCCGACCTTCGCAATTTCGCATTGCCATTGCCTATTCGTTTGATTCGGAAGCTTTGATGAGTGACCTGCCACCTTGCAAGGGAATTTAATTAGTTTTTAGTCTGTTGTTGTAATTGGGCTTGGGATTGAGTGCGTACTTTTCCATAGTGGTTTTGAGCGCTTCAAAACGTCAAACCAATAGATAGGCTTTGGCTGTGATTACTGTGCATTCCATAGTATGCAACATAGGATTTCTTTCGCGTAATTCTTGAAAATAAGGGAGTTACCTCATTGCTATATTTGGTTAAATTATTTTTGACAGGGTTGAAAACCCCATGTCTATACCATTTTAGCCCAAAATTTCTACAAACTGTTCTTTACCTGCTATATGGGGGGATAGTGCAACAGGGTGGGTTTGAGTTGGATGAAATTATGGGTTGGGTCAAGGGTTTGGCCAAGATACTAATCCCCACTCATGACTTACTTTCCTTTTGATTTTGTGGAAATTTTGTGTCCCCCAAAAATATTGCGTAGTGCAAACAGAAAAATACAAGTCAGAGTGTATGTCAAACTCCTTTGACTGATAAATATTAAAAAAACGTCTTTTTATTATTTGAAAAAGAGAATTTATTACCACACACAACCTCTGAATCTAAATTTTAATATCGCTATTAATGTTTTTGTGTGTCGTATACACATAATAATCCATTTTTCCAAAATATTTTGGGCAACATCTTTGTAGTAACTCACTCCTCACTAAAGACTGTTTCTATATTGCCCGACAGGATATTATTGTTGACATAATTTCCTCCTTACATAACAATGGAGTCAGTTTACGAGGCGAAAACCACATCGTATCCCACTAGTGTTGTGGTGTTATGGCTACCCGCGGTTATTCTTATGGCTCCACAGGCCTTACTTCTGGCACGAACAAAATTGTAAAGACTGGGTTTTTCCCTTGAGATATGTCACCCATATACTGCATAGTAATAGTTCCACTGCCAGAATAACTTCGAAAACTACCGGTATCCAAACTGTATGCAGCATTTTATACACCTTTAAGATGTCGTTTATTGTATTTCTGTATCGTTTATTTGATCTTTTTTCTCCATCAGGTCTGGCTATCAATCGAGAAAAGCAGATTCTTTATTGGGCGGATGCATCTGAGGATCGGATAGAAATGATCTTCCTCAATGGTACGGGCCGACGGATATTACTTGAGGGGCGCCTTCCACACGTCTTTGGTCTGAGGTAGGTCCTTGTGTGAGTGGATTTAGTGTGGTGCAAACGTTAACCTCGCAACGTGTGTTTGGCTTATCGGGTTTGAACCGATTGCGGAGTTCTGCTAAGAGCAATTTTATTCGGCTGCAGATGATGCCGTATTAGTGTGTAGTTTTGCAAAATAATCGATTGATTTATTCTGTATATTCAAGGTTTTGCGTCATTGTAATTAAACTGAAAAAGTACCTGCGGAAATTTTGCTTGTTTAGTTGGCATTTCTCTTCGTCAAAAACAAAGCCATGTTTAACAATTAAAATTCTTGTTGTAATGAACACTCAACGATAAAAAATTACAGCGGAAAAATAGTTTATCATATCTGCCATTTCACTCCATTTGAACCGCCAGCACTTACATATCACACCATTCCATACAACTCTTTCCATCAGCTGCCTCGGGGACGACCTCTTTTGGACAGACTGGCAGCGGCGTCGAATTGAACGAATGAAAGTCGGTTACCCGGAATCCAGAAAGGTGATGATCGACCGTCTACCCGACCTCATGGGCATAGCGGCCACCAGCATGCAACCTCTTCCAGGAAGCAACCCGTGTGCCACAAACAATGGCGGTTGTTCCCATCTGTGCTTATACACACCTCAGGTGAGTGGCCTGCAGTTGTGCAGCCTGTCTACAGTGGGTTAGACTGAAGTGTTTTTACGTGTTTTCATTACAACTGCTGTTCCGTAACTTTAGGTGACCTTGCCAATGTTGGGGGGGACGTCTGCTATCATGAAATTGCCAAATTTGTTGAAGCGTTTTTTGAACCAAAAATTGCGAATCTGTCCTCTTATCTAAACAAGAATCTTGAAACGTGCTTTTATCTTTTGGTTCGCGTGTCGCAGAATTTAATTAAACTTGTATTGGTTCAATGCAATTAATGACTAGTTTGCGTTGTAGTCATTCGCCTGCGGTTTGCTGTGTGTCAAAAACGCTTCGTTTCAAGCCGGGAATCCCGTCCTTTCATCTGTTATTTCTCCTTTTACCGAACCTTACATTCCTTGTGTTAATGCGAAAACAAGTCTGCGTCGAACCATCATTGAGTTTCAAGGATAGTCTGTTCTCCCATGACAGCCTTAGAGTTGAATATTGGCTGTAAATACATCGAAAAACCGTCAATATTGGCAGCTTGCCCCTCGATCAAACGTAGGTTCGAGTTGAATCACGTGGGTCAGCGTCACTCCTTGCAGTAGTTAAAGCTTTGCGTTGAACTGTGACTTCATTTTATCTCCTCGCAAACAAACGACTTACTGGTGTTTGAACAGCTTGCTTAGAAAATAACTCCTATAGTTGCTACTGTGGCCGATAATGTGGTAATAAGGCCTAGCTTCTTAACATATAGTCACGTTTCGAGAATCTTTAATCAAGGTGTTTTGTCCTCATGCGGGTCATCTGTTACAATAAATAAGCGAATACATGACCTTGATGATCTTATTACAGCAACCCTGAGTCTTATGTTGCAACTGCGTGTTGGTATTTTTATTTCTGAAACAAACCCTAATTCCACTTACAACAATAATGTCACTCGGAAGGAACATTTTTATAACACGGTGCGAGCAAGAAATGTAACAATTTGATTTTCATCTCACTTAACTAAACTATGTCACAAACGCAGGAAGATAATTGACGTCTGTCACTTGCCTGAACTAACAATCGCTCCGCTTCCCAGACGCCAGCAGGGTCACCCGGGGTTAGCCAGCTTTATTTTCCAGTTGTGTTTCCCTTCGACATGCTGCGAACGCAAGCGTTTCACGCAACACAATGCAAAAAAGCTGGCCCTCACATTGAGCTGATGGAAACCCGATCCCTGTTTTTAGGCCGGAAAAATACTGCGTGCGTTGATTCTAACCTGTGACATGCTTCATTCTTCCGTTCGCCCGCACAAAACACGTGGTTCATGATTTCGAGTCAAACTGTCATAGCGGCGTTTCCGCCACATACCCTTAGTCAGACAGTAATTATGCCTGGCGGTGTGCCGGGTCGCGAGGTGTGTTGTTGCTTTCCTACAGCCGGGGTTAGGTTACAGTTTTCCGGCGATCCTTCTTGACAAAAAACGTGATGAATTACCATTTTCGAAAGCCGTGTTTTGAGTTAAAAACCGCGTTTGTGTAACTGTAACACCACGAGGCGTCTTGGTCGGCTTGTGTAACCTCAAATGGCACCGGTAGGCTTATATCCCTTGGGTTCATTCAACCAGTCTCAACCCTGTGGGGCGGATGTTTCTCCAGCATTTCCTAATCCTATCATAAACATTTTCAGAGTCATGTACCCGTGTATGGCGGATACTGCAAGTTATTTCCTATATTTTATCGCAAGCAAACGATGTCTAATGCATCCCTTTGGGATTTCCGTTGAAACTAATTCTCAAAACGGGTTGTGAAAAAGCATATAAACACGCTGAAAATAACGTAAACCAAACAGAGCAAAAACCTGTCAAGACTACGGCCAAATATATTTGTCAAAATTCTTCAAAATCGTCCGAACTCAAACCCACGTCACTCATTCGCCTGCTACCAAGTTTTTCGCCAAGATGGATCCCCGTCAATAACAGAACGGTTAACGTTATTCGCTTGATCTGCATTCAATCCCATAGCTCACAGGGGTTTGGTTTGTCGTTATGGGCGATTGTGCGTGGCGGCCGTGGATTTTAAACTTTTAGTGTCGTTGCCGTTTTCCGACAGTGTTTTGGTGTGGTTACGGTTTGTGTGACGTCGAATATTGATGACGTCGTGTTTCCTCTCCTGTTGTGTTATGTCAGGAATGTGCGTTTGGGGCTTATGTAGTGTTTGCGATTTTTAACTGAGTTCTGTGCTTTAAATGACCTTGTACACTTGATTTCTAATGTAGATAAATTGTAGATTTTATATAATAGATTGAACATACGTATTTGAAATAATAGGAAAAGTTTTGCTGTATACAGCGCATAGTTTTGTTTGTATCGTGTTAAACTTGAGCTTTACCGTATGGTAATATATTTCCAATGTTAAAATACTAAACCTAAATTGCATATGCTCCTAGAAAACTACGACATTTTTTACCCGATTTCACCGTTCAAATTTTTTTGAAATATTCAGTCATCCAAATCGAACTGCATCGCTCTTTCTGATCAATTACAAAATCTCATCATTCATTTAAACCAAATAACCAATACCTCTCCATCTACAGGGCCCACGCTGTCAGTGTCCCAACGGCTTGGAGTTGGCTCCCAACATGCTGGGTTGCATCGTGCCCGAAGCTTACCTCCTCTTCTCACTCCCATCAGTCGGGAGCATTCGCGGGATATCGCTCGACACAGCAGCGGGTGATTCCCCCATTCCGTTCACGACCTCGGTGGACGCGAACGCACTCGACTTCTCGGTGGTCGATAATATGATCTACTGGATTGACGTCCAACATAAGGTGGGCATAGGACGTGTTTGTTGGTGTGAGTTGAAGGTCGCGTGTAGCTTTGCCTTTCCTGTTATCAGAACCGCTGTTCCCGGAATCGATTCCGAACGCTTTCTCCTAAAAGTGTGAATAAATCAGTTACAAGCGCATGTTTTATGCAATACGCTGTGGTGATCAAATTTATAGCAGTGCGTAATCGCAATGTATGATTTACTGTGTGCCACCCTGGTCAACCAATCGACAGGCACTGATGTTCGTAATAACGGAACACTCAACCTTTGTTCTGGGCTGGTCTCGCACAAGAGGAAATGGCGGCAAAATTTACGGCTTTTACTACATCGGTTATGTACACAGCTGCGGCGGGTACAATGCCTGGTGGTAATATGCGCCCAACCGTACGTTGAAATATAATAAAATCTCCTCAAAAGCGAACGCAGAGTCGCCTTCCAAATATCGTTCATTCCAATTTTCCAATAGGTTTTAATGTGTTCCGGCTTTGCTTAGATTATTTTCGTTACATTAATTTTTGTTTGTTATTTTGTGACAAAATTAAAGCATGTAAAATTTTGATTTGAAACATTAAGTAGTTCGCCTCGATAAGGTTTTTTGTTCCTTAGTTTAACCCTGAAAAAAATGCTGTGTTTTTTATTTCTTTAAATAAAACTTCCTTAAACTAATTGAAATAACCTCCCACAATGCCCACTGCTATTTAAAATCGGCAAAGCTATATTTTCAATACTAGAGCTACACAGTGTGTTTTTTTCTCATTTGTAAATCAATATGTGAATATCAAACAAGAGTCACTGTTGAAAAAATTCATTCTTTTGCCAGTAGAACAAACCTACACAACGTTGCAATAAACATATCATGCAGCAAGTCGATCAATCAACCAACCACCCATAATGCTCTCCTTTGTCCCTGTACACGCCTCATTACTGGCAATGACGTACATCTCCTCAAAACCGTTCCCTCATATTTAAACCCTTAATCACCCCGACCTTATTTCCGAATGTTCTAGTTATTATCTGGCCCCCGTTTTAACGGAGAAGGTCTGTACTCTGCAAAAAGAGTTCTTTCTATATTGATCACTTGGTGTTGGCAAAACACAATGTGGTTATTGGTGTGCTTGTCTTGTATCCAATTTCTCGATCGCATTACTCTTGCGCTTTTGAACGCAAACACCCTTAACGAGCCTGCTACCTATCGAATTCCCATACTCCGCAGCTGCCCGTATTTGTAACTTGCAGCAAATCAATTCCAGTTTTGGAAAATAACAAATAAGGTATTCGCTGTTGGTGCAAAGTTTTCACTGTTCCATGTTCATGGTTGTGCTCATATGTAATACACAAAACAGTTAAACTTTGCGCGCAAAGTTTTTCAAAACCGAAACGAATTGTCCAAAGTAGAATACGAAATCACCTCAAACCAAACCATTTCCAACCAACGCAGTAATGTTTCGTGCAATGGCATAATTGGCAGGACCGCCCCACTGCGCAGGTTCTTACTTAGCGACCACAGCTATCGTATCGAGATCATTAGGACCCAGCTAGGCTCCAATGTCCGTGCCACGAAGTCTGTACACCTATTTCCAACCATATTTATGTACGCAGAAAATATCCAGAGCTTTTATGAACGGTTCCCACGTGGAGGATTTCATGACGCTTGGTCTCGAAGCGCTGGAAGGTCTGGCTGTCGACTGGATCGGCCGCAACGTTTACTGGTCCAATGCTGCCACCAAGCGTATCGAGGTGGCGCGCATGGACGGCACTAGTAGGCGCCCTGTGATTTGGGAGGGCTTGGACGATTTGCATAGTCTGGCAGTTGATCCAAACAACGGGTAAGCATATGGGATGATAACAAGTATAATTGCCTTGGGGACTCAACCAAAAATTCTATAACTCCAAATCTTTTAATCCAGATACATATACTGGTCTCAATGGGGTCCGGACCCTTGCATTATGCGGGCCGAACTGGACGGTTCGAATCCAGTGCAGATCAGCACGGGTCGCATGGGGCGACCCAACTCACTCACCATCGACTACAAAGAACAACGCCTGTATTTTGTCGATCTCGATCTAAGGTCGATCGTCTCGACCAACATGAACGGTGGGAGAATGCTTTTAAAGTTCACATAGTTAATATAAGCGGTACTGCATAGGTTAGGTCTTTGTTATACAAAAGGTTTACTATCAGGTGGCCGTACACTTCCGTACAAGAAATTGTAAATAAAGTTAACGCAATTGTATGTTATAATTGAGTAGGTACAAAAACTAGCGATGCCTTGTAGTCGAAACGCTTTGGGCATTTGTAATCTTGGATATTAAAGTCCACCAAAAGCCATTGAAACAACACAGTTCTACAGTTTCCCTAAATAAACCCTGATTTATTCAGTTATGCTTTGGTACAAGCAAGGTTTTTCATCAACAACATCGCGTGCCACAAAAACATGGATGTGCTAATTCTGACTTCCTCATCATTTTTGTTGAGCAGGTAGCGATCTGGTGGAAGTGGTCCCCGGGGACAAAAACCAATCCTTCTTCAGTCTTACATTGTTCGGTGATTACATATATTGGTCGGACAGCATCAAGAAGTCAATCGAGAGAGCGAATAAAGTAAACGGTGGAAACCGGTAAGCCAGATGACGGTTATTTCACAAAATGCTACTTTAATGTAGTGGCCCCGAACCTTTTTTGCACTGTGCGGACTGGTATAACACAGGCTGTTGACTGTGGCACTGCGCTAGCTTTTACACTAGCAGCCACACTAATTTCCACTCTGTGGTACCTTTCGGTCCATGTCGATCTCTTGTACACCCTCTCTGCAGCTCTCAAATGAATATTATGGCCTTTTTGCACATATAAGACAATGTGTTTGCGGAATAATGTCACGCGCGATGTCAATTATATTTTGACTTAATTAAGTGTGCAACCTATTTTCAATGGACATTCTCACTCCTTTCAAGCTACTTACATTTGACCAAACGATTTTGTTGCAGCCGAGTCATCGAGAAAGGGCTGAGCGATCTGGAGGACATGTTAGTTTTCCACGCGTCCCGACAGAGCGGAGTGACGTCATGCTCACGTAACAATGGAGGTTGCGAACATTTATGTATGAGTTTGCATAGTGGTGATCACGAGTGTTCTTGTCCTGCTCACTACACACTGAATCCAGACAACGTTACTTGCTCTGGTGAGTTACTACTGCCTTGATCGTATTTAAAGGGGATTACCCGTACATATTGTCTAGATATAGGGCTGTAAGATATGGAGTAGGATAAAAAATTGCAGTTTTAGATGTGTCCATGTTTTATACGACTTTGATGTATTGTGTAAGCTGCAGACATATGGCCACTTTTTCGACCTAAAAGGCCTCATCAGTGCAGCTGGTGTCTGCAGGTTACACAATACATATTATTGGCTTCACTTTGCTGACTTTGATGTAGTTTGGAAAAAATAGTAGCATTATAGTTTGTATAGTTTATGTGAATATAATAAACGATCCCTTGGAGTTATACCCTGCTTATTTAACGTGTTTCAACGAATAAATTCCGCGTAGATCTCTATTCAAAATGGTACTAATCATATCCAGTTCATACCACGTTTATAAACAACTTTAAACCGTAACGCAATTTTCACAGCTCCGTCCAACTTTCTGTTGGTGAGTCGGACCAGTTATATTACCCGGATCATATTCGAATCGGCGGACGGGCGTAAAGGAGTCATTCCGGGCGGCGTTATGACCAACCGAGGTTCGTCACGACGTAAGCAACAGGCGGTCATTAGACCTGGCCCCGATGCGGTGCTGCCAATTCGTGCTATAAAGGTGAGAAAAAAGTCAAAGTCATGCTTAGTTATACGCGTATTTCGGGTATCGCAGTGTATTATTTGCTAATGTGTGTACAAAAGATTGATCTAATACCTTATTTTCGTAGGATGCCTTCGCCGTTGAATACGATCCTATGGACGAACGTGTGTATTGGTTAGACTACAATGTTTCCCAAATATGGAGTTGCCGGCCAAACGGAACAGACGTAAGTGCACAGATTTGAAAAAATACCGAGTCATCATCACGTGTTCGAGTCGAGTTTGATTAATTGTGTTTTAGTTTCACAATAGTCGTCGTTTTAAACTGAAAATAGGTTTTAGCCACCATGTGTCATGACGAATACTAAACTGTTCGTTCTTCCGGTGAAAAACAACAAATATACACCTGTAAAGTTGAAAAAATATTGTATTTTTCTGTCATTTTGCCTGTACGACTAGACTTCTTCAGGGAATAAAACAAACACTGTAGCGAAACCAAAGGCTAGAAAGTAGTGGTTTCAAATTCCACTTACAACGAACTTGTTTTTAAACTGCAGCGACAGATTTTGGTGAATGGAACTAAGACCGGGCACAGACCGTACGATATGGCGTTGGATCCGTACAGTCGTTCGATGTACTGGACTGATGCAGCCAATAACACGGTGGGTAATAACTCCTCAAACGGTGATGGGCTATATTGTTGTGTTTTGCCTCTTATATAAACTATTACCTCCTTTCCACCTTCCCCCCGTTTTTCTTTATCGTTACTCCATCTCACCATATTTCCGCTCGCCTGCATTTTACTTTTAGAATGGTTCTATATTTACAATCGAAACGTTTGAAAAATGAATTTCTTAGCAGTTTCATGGGCTTTACTGTTCCGTGAGTTAGGTTCCTATGTGTTGTTACATTTTAAGCAAAGAAAATATTTACAAATCTCGTCCAACGACACCGGAGCAAAAATGTTGAGTCATCAGAAAAAGCAGTTGCTTGATATAAAGTGAAATTGTCGCGTAGCTAATTTTAACTTTCGACTTCATTCGCGCAGATTAACTTGATCAAACTGAACGGAACAGTGTTGGGAACTGTGCTGACGGGACCGATCGAACCCGGGGTAACAGGTCCTTCCTCATTTGAAGCGATGCCACGCAAACTTGCCATCGACCCGTTGAGAGGGTGAGCAGTAATAATAAAACTATCTTCCCATAAAACAGTGCCAATGAATCTCATATCCATCGCATTTACAATTATTGTTACTTGAGCTATTAATTCACAATCTGAATGTACCGTTCATAGTTTGCTGTAATTTTTTTATTCGAAAATGTAACCTTTTGTGGTCAAATTGCACTCTAGTTAAGCCACACTGAAGAAAATCGTGTTTTCGTGCCTGCATGGCCAATTGCCTGAAGTGAACTAATCCTCTGAACCAGTTCATTTACACACAGCAAAAGGAACGATGCCTGTTGGCATTAACAAAAACATCCCATCGAACTGTTGCTCTATTCAAAATACAATCTCCTTTTCGCAGGCAAATGTACTTCACAAACATATGCAGAGACGTGCAGTCGTGCAGGTTGAAGATTGTGAAAGCAAGTATAGACGGATCCGATCCTGTCGTGCTTTTCAACCGCCGCTTGCGTAACGTCACCGCTCTGGCAGTCGATAGCAAGTCAAAACGGTAAAAATATATTAAAAAACAAACCTTTCTACATCAATTACAAGTAGGAACCGGTATTTCCTAAGGTTTTTATCAAGTTTAAGTTTTCTGGGCCGTACTTTGTACGTGATCGTGGGCGTATCGTAAAGCCTGGTTTCTTTTTTGGAAGTATCGTAAAGCCTGGTTTCTTTTTTGGAAGTATCGTAAAGCCTGGTTTCTTTTTTCGTAAAGCCTGGTTTCTTTTTTGGAACTATCGTAAAGCCTGGTTTCTTTGGAAAACTTACCAGACAGTGGTGCAAAAGAACTGGGAGTTTATTAATTTAAACAAGAAAGTCAAAAGCCCTCTCTTGGTTGCAGCTCATTCTCAAATTGTACCGATGATGGACGCAGTCCTGTTCGAAACGTTTGCACATAATGCATATAATCATGTTAGCTTTGGCTTTCTTGTTTAAATTACAAGACAGCATTGCACGCATATGTCAATGGTCTACTCTCGCGTTCATTGTAGGTTGTATTGGGCCGAGCGCAACATCATCGAATCTTCGAAACTTGACGGTAGTGATCGTCGCCCGTTCATCCAAGTCGGCCTCGTGGCTCCGGTGGGTTTGACGATCTTCGGTGAAAACCTTTACTGGGTAGACGCAGAGGTATGACATGATTGGTCACCTCGTGTTGTCACGGCAACTCACTGTTTCTTTATTTTTCAGGCGAGCGGAGGATTAATCGAAGGAGCCCACAGGTCGGATGGTTCGAATCGTCACAAGATTCAGGGCCGTGTCGCGCATTTAAGAGACATTGTTGCCATAACGTCGATGTCGATCGCCGATCTAGGTAAACGTAATGGATTTGTGTCAACTCACTCGCACTTTTTCGTGTTTATCATTTGCCGCCAGTTTGGAAATTTTGAAATATGCATTTATTATATGACCTCACAATGCCAGAATGCAAATAGTTGTTGCAGCCCACAATGAACCCCCTAAACATTAGAAACTTTAATCTAAACCCGTTTCACCAAACTTGTCGTAATTTGTTCTTTGGCCATATTCTTATGCGTTTGCTGAGAATCAGATATGTAGATCATATGAAACCCTTCAACTTTACACTTTCGCTGGACTACAGGGATACTAAATACCAATTTGAGTAACAAACATGCGATTGAATATTTCAGATAAACACCCTTGCAAGTTGGACAACGGCGGTTGCTCCCACATCTGCCTTCCTAAAGAAGACGGTACAAGCGAATGTCGGTGTCCGAACCACCTCACAAAGCAGGGCGATTTCATATGCAGTAAGTAACCCGAAACCACCATTCTTTACCCTCAATATGTGTCATAACGCCCAGGAATCGTAACAAAGCTAGATAACGGGCTATAAGGAATGGAGTAGGTTAATTTTAGTTTCTGCTAAATCCATTCAGGCGTTATAGCAAAACTTAAACGTCTTTGATATAGCTTGGAAAAGCTGGTGGTTTGATGGGTAATGTGAAAATACTGAACGATCGCTTAGAGTTACACCCTGCTATTTGGACATGTTTCGACGAGTATATTCAATCGTTGAACAAACATGACTCGGCCGTTTACATCCCGCGTCGCATTTTCTGGAGAACTTGCCCCTCAATACAGCTATTTTTTTTCTTTCAAGTCGTTCCACCCACCTGCGCCCCAGACCATTTCACATGCACTCGAACACACGGCTGTGTTCCCCTGAATTGGCGTTGCGACGGAAAACCGGAGTGTTCAGACCACTCGGACGAGACCAACTGTCCTCCATGTGACCCCGACCAGTTCCAGTGCGGTTCCATCGTGTCGGCGTCGGGTCGGCCGAGTCCCAACAACGAAGAACTACTCACCAGACTGTTGGACGTCGGAAGTCAGTGCATTCCCAAGGAGGGGCGATGTGACGGCAAAACTGATTGCCTGGATGAAACTGACGAGTTGCATTGCGGTATGTCGGATTGTTGATTACGAATGTCAAACGTTTATTTAAGTTGGTATCCACGTCCTTGACCTATTACACAACGACAGTGGGAAAAAGTACATGTTTTTTGCAGATTGTGCGGACAGTGAATTCCGGTGTGCATCTGGTCAATGCATCCCTGTTTCGATGAAATGCAACAACAAGGAAGATTGTGCGGACGGATCAGACGAAATTTGCGGTCCGTCTGGTTAGTGTTTAATGTCTCATGATCGCATTCTGTTACCTATGTCGCCTGCGTGTATGTTTGGGGAAGATGTAAAGAGAATATTTCATAATTACTATTGTATAAACCGACGTTTAGTAATGTAATTTTAGTTATTTCGCCTGTTGCTTGTATTATTCTATTAATTTCCCCGTTCTATTTCCTATCTTCTTTGGAAAGTTTCCTTTTTTCTCTCTCATTCTGTCGTCACCGCCTTCTTTCTTTTTCTGTCGCCCAGTTCGGTGGCGCTCTTTCCCTGGAAACTTTGACTTCCTCTTCGACCGTCGTCCTAATATCAACAAAACGACTCTCCACACTGGTATTTAACGAAGCTTATAGAAATCATAACGCCGCAACTCCCCGTACTTTACAGGAATATCGAGCGACCCCGACAACACCCACGTCATAGTGATTGGAATATTCTGCGGCTGCATTCTTCTCATAGGCATCGTCGTATTCCTGCGCCACTGCATGGTAGGTAGACACAGTTATCCAACGCGCTTGCTCATGTATTATTGGGTAAAGTTTACAGGCAACCGTTGATTCTACTGTTCTGACTGAACGCATTTGGCGCAAAATGTTTTATTCAGTTACACTATAGAGTAGACGATGCAGAGGTTTTAACTGCAAGCGTTTCCCTTTGACTTCGCAATAAAAGTAATTAAGTCAGTTAAATCGTAAGCAAGTGGCATAATACCTCCACTTCATCTCGTTACGTCACTCCACAGGCTCACAACAACACTCCTCCCTACCCCCTACTCACACTCACGCCGGGTTCAAACGGCAACTTCAACTTCAACGTCGAATTCCAACAAAGAGGCGACGAAGTCGACCAGAATGGCGTCCGCACCAGCGCCAGTGGCACCAGCGGCGACGTGACCAACAAGAAAGCATCCAGCACGGTCCCGTCTCACTCAACCACTTCATTCAACTTCTCCATTGTCCACCCCAGTGGTAAAAACTCGTCCCATACCAAAGGCATTCCGGTGCGTATGATCCACCATCAAGGGCACACGGCCTTGGCTCCATGGCCGGGATACCCGTACGCTATGCGGGGCAACGACACGGTGGTAGCGGACAGACCTGGTATCCCTGGAGCTTCCAGTAGCTCAAGCTCCAAGACGGTGATGAATGGGGGATACCCCGAGGTAAAATCATTGTTTTTTGAGATTTTCTTTGTAATGTTAATTTGTCATGTCGTCAATCGTGGCTGTTCCAACAAGCATATTTTTTTCTGTAAATACTTTAATGAAACACGTTAATTGAATCTGATTTTATATTTTGTTCTTGCTGGTATTTTAGTTTTATTTGTCAACATTCGACGTTCTTATTTTTAATGATAAACATGATTTCAGACTTGGAATCCTCCACCATCCCCAGCTACCGACAGATCGGACGGAAAGACAGCGGATTATTTTTATCCCTCTGACAACCAGTCCAACCGACCCTCCCATCACCACAAATGCAGGAACAGACACAGGTATAGGTGGCAAAATATATCAGCAATATCCCTCAAAATACTATCGTCGTATAGAGTAGCAAATACATGCGCTCATCATTACTGCGTTGCTTGATTATAGTGGTAGAGATCACCTACGTATATGTGAAATTTGCCTGGCAAGTTGCGCACCAGTGTCGCTCCCGACTTGTCGGAAAAAAGTGGCTGATCCAGCTATAGCCTGCAATGACTGGGCTGCCAAGCCTGCAAACCTAATGATCTCGATACGATAGCTGTGATCTCCAAGTAAGGATCTGCGCAGTGGAGTGATCCAGCCAATCATGCCGTTGCATGAAACATTACTGCGTTGCGGATCATTACGCAATGCACATACCACTTATATGAGTACTATGGTAACCTGGCTTTTCAACAGGCGACAACACCACCGCAGCAACTGCCCTCCACACCCTACACCTTGCACCACCGAAGACAATTGCGACGAAGCTGACCTCCGCTCCAAATCGCCTTCCCAAGGCAAGACCAGCAAGCGTAGCGCCGGTATCCGTTCGGGCGGAAGTAGTGTTAGTGGCGGGAGCGTGCCACGTGACCCCCCACCTCCGTATCGTCGCCACTATCAGTGTTGCCAGCACTGCCCGCAGCATTACGTCGGTGGCATCTCGCAGCGCGCTTGTTACCATGCAGCATGGAACGGTGGTTACAGGCATTCGCGATGCGACGGTGTAGAAAACTCGTCGAGTTCGTCGTCGCGCTGCCAATCGTGCGCGTGCCAGAATTCGGACACGGGCGATTGCTCTTGCACCGACGTCTCCCGTCCTTCCTACCCGCCCTCCTACCACGGTCGCCATCGTTCCAGCAACAGCAAACGTCGCCTGCATCACAAATACATGAGCGAGTTCAATTACGACTCGGACCCCTTCGCACCTCCGCCCACCCCTCACAGCCAGTATATGTCGGAGTGTTGTTACACACACAGCGAAGCAACGGAGGCGGAGGAGCCGTTGGAGGACGACGTCCCGGAGGAGGCGAATCGAGAGGTCGAGGAGATCACGTCCAGGATCGACGACTCAAACTCCGCATCTGAGTCGGATCGCCTCCTCGCAGGGGAAACCCCCGCCGGGTTGGGAGATCTTCTCGACGTGGAAGAGGTCGCAGAAGAAGATGACGACGAGGATGGGAGAACGACGGATGATGCGGATACAGTGCTCCTGGCTCCCAGAGGAGGATCCGCATCCGCCAGAACATCCCCGTCCATCACGGAACGGAGTTTCTTCGCTCCCAATCCTCCTCCATCTCCAGTATCTTCCTCATCTTGAATCAAGGTTTTTAATTCTTTCCTCAGTTCTCCGCTCTCATCTTAGGTGCCGACAGAATTCGTGCGCGCCACTGAATATTGCATTGTCGCCTTGTGTGTAATTACATGTTGTTCATTGTATTTCAGTTTTTACAAGCGTTCAAATGGTGATGCCCGTTTTTATAAATCAGAAATGTGGACGTCGCTCCGTTCGCTTTTATAACGATTGCCTTCTTTCATGCCTGTATATTGTTATTAATGCTACCCTCCCGTAGCAGAGAATATGTGTATTGTGTTTCTGTCACCCGTAACTTTGCGCGTGTGTTCGTGTGATTTTGCCTTGTCTTAGCCTCCCCCTGCGCCGTGCGGGAATCGAACCATGGACCTCATGCTCTTCGTCGGTCAATCTCCGCTGCCTGTTGAGTTAACGCTCAGTCCTATCTATGATTTTGCTTCTTTTGTCGGCATTTTGAAACCGGCTCGGGAACTTCCCAGACGTATAGCCCGCCCGAAGTTACTCAATTTGAAGTTGTTGCGCTTGTATAGTATCATTGTCTTGTTTCTACCCCTTGTGATTGCCTCAGCCTTTGAACCAGCATGCCAACATTCGCGTAAATGCTTTTTTTATATTATTGAGGCGAATTAATTCAGCTTTGCTCTCTTCGATGCCAAAACCTCTGCAGTTGAGAACCCGCCGAAGCGAAAGATTTTGTAGAAGTTTGTGTTTGGTTTTGTTGATGTGGTCAAATTTAAATGTAAACTATTGCTTCCGTTGTTCAAAATACCGCCATGTATAGGTTTATTAGATGGCGTTTCGCGTAAAGATATAAAAATTCTTCCTTTGGATTAAAATTTTCATTAAATATATTCTCATTTGATCCTGTCGATGAGCCTTATTTCACCTGAAAACCTTTTATTAAACTAATTTTTGTACCAATTTGAAGCAAAAAATGTGATGCAGTGTTTAAAGCAAAGTTTGTACAGTTGATAAAATGTTGCAGTTCGTTTCGAAACAACGATAAAAGGTTTCGCATTTGCTGCAGTTTGGTCCCATTTTTGCGTTGTTTTTTTCTGTACAAAGTTTTTTGAGTGGTTGATGTTTTTTTTGTCGAATAAAATCTCTTCCATTACTTCTTACATTCTACAAAACGTGAAACCGATAGGGCAAGAAATTTTCGCATCATTGAACGCAGGATTTCTTAGATTTAATGGCTACATAGATCAGAAAGTCGCGAGGAAATAAAATTTGTTTAACTGCATAATGTAAACAACTATTTTTTGCACTGGCTGCTCGATCGCGTGCTTTTGCACATTATGTTAATTTCAACCCAGTTCAGTTATTCTTCCGGTCTCCCCAGTCTGTATCCGAAAGCGTTTAGTCCAGTGGGTTAGTTATTACGCTGTGTCACAGCAATACGGCAAACGTTATTAGGTAAGTGCAGGGCGATTCTGCCAAGTTTAACTACAACCAAATTATTAAATAAACAATACGGTGATGAAAGGTTTCAATTAGTTAGCAATATTGTTGCCGAAATTTGGATTTTTGTTTTATATCGGCCATACATCTAACAAAATCAAATAAATTTATTGACAAATGGTTTTTTTTCTGGCGCAAAACACGCTGTTTACTTGATTTGAAATTGTTGTGACTCATTTGGGGAATGATTCCAAAGAAACAAGTTGAGCAACTTCATTTCTTGCCCTGCAATCCATCGTCACGCTTTGTGACCACAAGTCAAATTTTTTTGTCTCACAAGTTACGCTCTGCTGATCTCATGTGCGGGCAGTGCAACTGGAAGCAGCAGATGTTGCTGGAGTTGCTTGTTTACTTACACATTGGCTTATGTGTGTTTTGTTGCTAGAGAGAAGGGCACTTATGATTACTGTGTGCATATACTAAACACAAGTTGATAATTTAGTGATGAGTGTCATTCTGTTTACCTTGCTAACAAACTGTTGATGATTTGATAGACTAGCTTAGTGCAGATTGTAAAGTTTACCTTAACAAAAAGGCAATAAACTACTGTTTTTACTGGCGATTGTAGGTTTAGGACAAATGAAATAAGCTGAACAGGAACAATGGACGACTCTGTCGAAACAGCCAGCACTGAAGATGGCCCAGCCCAAAGCCACCCATTCTTCGGTTTGTTTTTGTCTGTATTGGCAGCCATCTTGGTGGGCAGCAGTTTTATTCTGCAAAAGAAAGGAATTCTACGCGAGAACGCAACTCGTTCAGGACAAAGTAAGTTTTTCTATTCGTGTGGTATTTCTGGTGGCTACATAATTCATGAAAAGGGAAAAAGCAGTTCGTCCAAATTCAGAATATGTTGCAACTGTCCCACTTTAAAATAGACTTACTGCCATGCGAATTACAGAATGTGTTAACTGTATTTGTGGGCTGTTTCGGGTACCTTCACAGAGGTTAATACGCTTACAATGCTCTGTAAAATCGCGGTTTGGCAAAAAAGTTTTGTAACTTATGTCTTAACATTGTCATGTTCAAATATGAACACGTATTTTTTTCATAATATTGCCGTTAAAAAGGCATGCCCACGAACCTCGTAAGGCGGCCAAGTAACCCGCGTTTAAAGTTCTTTTAAGAAGCTTTTTTGTCATCTGGGGCCGCCTTGGCCATAATTGGGTTAAGTAACAAAAGTCTGATGCATTCTATTCGTTATTTAGATGGGTCCGCCAAATCGGAGTTTGGGTATCTTCGTCAGTGGACGTGGTGGCTTGGCATGCTTTCCAGTAAGTTTTTAATTGATTTAGGTTTATGAGAAGGTTGTGAAATAATGTGTGTCAGTTGGCACATCTAACTTGTGTAAACATTTGGTAATCCCAGTTTGTTTTGGATTGCGTCAGTCAAGTGTTTATACAAGCAACTCATCTTCTTTTAGTGGCCGTTGGAGAAATCATTAACTTTGTCGCTTATACCATTGCTCCGGCAATATTGATCACACCACTTGGAGCTCTACGTGTTATCGTCAGGTAAATAATTGCCCTGTATTTTTTTTATCTCTAGTTTGTTTTCTAATTGATATGATGAGTAAACGTGGTGGGCGTAAAAAGTAGGGATTATTTTAGCGATATAAACAAAAAATCACCGCCGGACTTTGGGAAGATAACAATCATTCGTTTACATGTAAACGATGCGATGCATTTAACTGTTTTTTTTTGTCAAAGTGCTTTGCTATATTTATTGTCCAACTCAGTAATACCCAACCGGGGTGCCATTTGTAACTTTCCGCTAACTGTTCTTCATGTATTCACTGTGGAATTGTTTGTTGTATTTATGGTAATATTTCAATGCGGACTTTATTCGGTTTCCCAATGGGTGCCGAGAATTCTTTTTGTATTTTATGGGGTGCCGTTTGCCAAAAAAGGTTGGGAAACACTGGCTTAACTTGTTGGCATTTTATATCAGTTCTTATGGACGAAGTATGCAAATTCTAGTGCAGACCAAAATTTTCTCCCAAACTGTTGAAGCACGTAAAAAATTTAAAACCCTTCATGAGCACTGCGGGTTTTGGACGCCCATGCAGTTTGTAGGATTTGACAGCAGTGATATTTTACCCAAATTACACAGGTACAACTTTGCTGTATTTTGAGCGTGTATTACCTATGCTATACTCGGTAGCGTGGCAACCAAAGGCGAAGGTTGCCGCGAGTCTGTCGGGCGCAATCGCGATTTCTTTACAACGATCTTATTTCCGGCCTCGTTTCTCAACACACCGTCCTTTGCGCCCCCAATTGGTGGAAGCTTCGGTATTTTGTCCGTTGAGTCCTCGTGCGGTGCGGTCCCTGCACCCCCTTCCGTTCCGGCTTGTGGCGTTTTTCGTTTTCCCGGAGGGTTCGAGGCGCGTCGCAGGGCATTCGCCATCAGGATTTTTCGTTGTGCCGCATTAAGAGCATTGCGGGCCGTGTTCCGTTCTCGTTGTCGCAATATGTGGATTGGTGTTTGAATTTCGGCCGGGGGCGCGATTGTTGCAAATGGCAAGGAGTTGTAAATTACCGCGTGCTTGTTGCACCACCTGTAAATAACGTCATAACAAAGTGGGTTTGGTCATTTTCCGGGAGTTGCATTTGCATTGAGATTTTACGACTGGAATGGCAACATACTATTGCGAAATTCTTTTAACCTAGTAATGTTTCATGCAATGACATAATTAGCAGGATCGCCCCACTACGAAGGTCCTTACTTGGTGATCACAGCTATCGTATTAAGATTTCTTTAACCTATGTTTTTTTTTGAAAAAGCAATTTAATCTTTTCCTTGCATTTCCTAAATACATCTTTGAGCTTGAAACTAATTAATTGTACTTATAAAGTGGTACCAAAACTGTGCAAAACTCTATTAAAATTACTTGATCTCAGTGTCGATTCTCGGCCTTCGGTGTCGCTTCTTAGGCTTGTAGTTTATTCTGCCCAGTATCTCGCTTCGGATGCCTCCCGACTGAATCTTCAAAAACGTTTCTTCCACCTGTACAAGATCACAGTCAAATCAAACTCCTTGCTTGGCGTCGTCATCCGAGCACCTCGTCCAGTGGTTCTGGATGAACCATTATGGAGTGAGGAACATCTTCCATCCACACGGTGACGCTGCCGCGCCGCTGTTGACTCTTGACACTACCAAGCGGCGAGGACTCCTTGAAACACATGTGGTTAAAACATGTAAGTAGGTGGTGTATTGAAATATGTCGTGTAGACCATTTATTTTGCCAGTAATGCAGCCCCATAAGGAAAATGCATACCGTAAAGGTATAATGTAAAACCGACATTACTGTATCGTGTACCTCAAGCATGCTTTTTCTGACTTGGTTTAACCTCTCCTCGATGGATTCACGCCTTGTCTTCTCTTTCTGCAACATGTCGACCACCTTCGGCACGGGTTTCTTCCTTTTCATCCCCTTTCCCTCGTGTGACGCCAGATTGAGAAAGTTAACAGCATGTCTCACCTGCTTCCACTGCGAATGCACCGTTCCTTTGGCAGTGCGTAAAGTCGTTGGTGAGGCCACACGGCGCACGTCGCTCGGTATATCCACAGGCAGATCCGCTACCTGTAAACACAAAGTACATTCGTGCTATACAGTTGGTAGCTGGAAATGTGCTAAAGTAAAATGTTCATTCTGCAGTTTTCGAAAGTGTGGTCTACAGCTCTTATACCGCGACATTCTGAGCCGAGATATAATGTCTTGTACCTGCAGTATCGCTTATGGAGCATTATTCTTGTGTAGGAGCATCAAACTGGGCATGGTAACACTTTAAAACGTCGTTACAGCCCATATAATGACCAGAAATCGTTTCAAACTTACTTGAACCGGCAAGCTGATAGCCCAAGGGCGTAGTTGACCAAAAGTGCCCACGTAACGACCAGTAGTGGTCCACAAGCGCACGCTGCCATCCACGCTTCCTGACGCTATCAGTTGATGTTCGTCTACGTAAGCGAGTGAAGTCACAGATCGGACGTGTGCGCGCACCGACATCTTGAGGTTGGGTGCTTGGTTTGAGGGCATGAAACGGCTCGCCTGAAATATACAGATGGTTGATACTATACATAGTTAACTATGGACGCTGGAAACGCTTGCTCTGTGTTGATGTCGTCTTAGCTGCAAACCAGTCGAGATATAGTGCTTGAATATTATACAAATTGACAACTGGCGGTATAATAAATTACAGCATATAACAGATATACGAATTTCAATGGGCGCTGATGCATCAGAATTTAGGGTGCAACATATGTTTATAAAACCGCTCATCCTATGGTTCTCAACTCACCACTTGGTTACTGCACTCTGTCACGTCCTCCAAAGAGTCCTGGCCAGAACGACGTCGAACCACGTCCGCTCCGTTACAATAACCTGATACGTCCCAGGTGCGTATATACCCCCTGGTGTCGGCCGTTACCAGCAAGCTGTCTTGCTTGTCAAGCGCCATAGTGGTGACGAAGTCGTGCGTTTCCTTTTTCTTGCAAGCCTGAAAGTACCCCAACAAGCCCCCGCGCTGGTGCACCGACCAGGTACAAATCCAGCCTTCCGCGCAAGCCGTGATAAGGCTCCCGACCGTTTCGTGGCATTCGCGCGTCTGAAAGAAAAGGATCTTGTATATCGCACGGTCGGTAATCTTGGAGATAAGCTTGCGATCCTCGTGTTCCGATCTCCTGGAGGAGCTGCGACTGCTGTCACCGGACGCAGTGAAGTCCGACTCCTCAGACACTGCGGATGACTCGCGACTCGAATACGAGCATTCTGTGTCTGGATGACAGTTTTATTGTTCAAGACACATTCCTACGAATTTAGTGAGGAATTAAATAAAATTATGCCTCGGTGACAGCAAATCTCATAAATTATGTGTAAGCTGCATACAGATGGCCACTGTTTCGACCTATATGGCCATATCAGTGCAGCTGGTGTGACTATCAGACGACTTTACCGTCTGATATCAATGTTTAAACAGCTAACAATAAAGTAGTGTTATATTCACCGCTTTCGTAGAAGATTAATTTCCTCTTTTTAAGCCATGGAAGGTGGTTGGGAAGCCAAACATCCGACCACCGCACGAAAAACTTGTTGGTTGTCGCAGAACGCCGATCTTGAAGCCTTGTGAATAACTGGGACGACTGTGTACCTGTTTATACAGTTTGTACAGTTACACGCAACCTCCACGACCAACTTAATGTTATGGTAAAGTTGACTGTTAACCCATTATAGCAACGGTGTTTGGTGTAGCGGCGGTTTATTTTCAAGAAACAACTAGCTTCAATGCAGATCAAAATAATATTTAACAAAGCACATTTCCATGCGTAAAGTATTGAATTTGATTGTGCAAGTACAAGACAAATTCAAGGAAGTATTTGTCTGAAGCAAGTGACGGTGTAGAATAACATGCCTGGAACCAACACACAAATGGCTATGCTTGTAGTAGAAGCAGTTCATGTCAATATGTAACACAAGCAAAGTCACCGAAAAATTACACTTGCAACGAAAAATACCTACCATCAATATCAGTGTCGGGGATGGATTCCTTCCGGGTAGCAGCCGCTCGTAAACCAGATACCTTCTTCTTTCTGTGCTCTTGGCGCTCTTCGTGTAGGGGCAACAAGCTCATGTGCATGTTAAACATCAGTATAACCTCGCCCGTCTCCAAAGACCAGATGAAGATGTCACCGTCATAAGAAGCGGAAGCAAACAAGCAATCTGTGTGGTGGTAATCGAGACTGAGTATATCGTCGTCATGGGTCTGTTTCAGAAGCTGGTGTCGATCGTCGCCGTACGAGTCAAGGTAAACCCCGACGTGTCGGTTCCATCCAGCTGTGACAATGCGTTGCCTGCGCGCAAAAAGGTTGACCATGAGTAAAGGAGTTCGATACATACAGATAGTTTTGGTCAGAAAGAAAAACACTATTATCACAGACAACATGCGTGGTATTTAAAAACTTTTAGAATCGTAAACATCCAAGACACAATATAAATATATTAATGTAGATTGGTTAGGGTAGAAGCCATGGAAATGTTGTTCTGCAGCTCGTACCTCGTAAATACGACGTCTGAAATCTCTTGGTCGTCCATCTTTTCCAAGGAACGCAACTTGGCCCCGTTGTTGAAGTTCCACAAAGACGCTGTACCATTCCTCGCTCCTGTTGTTAAACATGCAGTTGAAATATTTTACTGAAACCGTTTTTATCGATCATGGTCGGGTCCTGTAGGCACATTTGACCTATTTGGCCTTATGCAGGGGGGGCTGCACATTACAATAAAGACTGGAAAAAGAGTCAAATCATATTAAGGTGGCCTTTTATTAGGAGAAGCACAGGGCCTGTATATTTTTCTTATCTGGCTCGGCATTTCCGATGGCACAGGTCCTGCTGATTAATCAATGCCATGTCACCTGCAAGCAATCGTCTGTTTGTGGAGTCGAATGCCATGCAGGTGATTTCTGACTCCGTCCCAGCGCAGAACTGCATTTGCTTTACGCCCGTCTTTATGTCCCACAAGCAGATCATCGAATCCTCACCGCCAGTTACTATCTGTCCACGCGTATGAACATATTACAGCCATTTGCAAAAAAACGAAAGTGACGATTCTACGAATAGAATTTTCGTGAAATGTTGCGTGAAATATTCGCCCGAAAGATAAAATTCCACTTCAATTCTATTCAAGCGCCTTTTGAACCTCTTTTAATACTCGGTATACGCATACAAATCCAGCCTATAACAAAATGCTACACTCGCACTAAAGAAAAGTGCCACAGAAACCGACTCAGAATATTACCTGGTTAAACAGGGGATTGTACAGAACTTGCACCACCGACTTTTGGTGGGTCTTCGCCAATTTCTGCTGGTACCCTGCAACCGACCCGATACGCGGATGAAGCACTCCAATCCGATTGGTGGCGACAATGAGTTCGGCTCGTCGCTCGTTAAAGAAAGCTGCCGATACGTCAAGTCTGCCCAGGTTCACGTTGCGCCCGTGTATGTTCTGCTTGCAAGAGTAGTCGTGCAGATCCCACACCCGTATATTCTTGTCTTTGCTAATGCTGTTGACAAGTGATTTGTATCGTTGCATTGAACACCGTTTTTGCTGCAAGGCTTTGTGGAAAGAAAATACAGTCATGATTTGTGGCGCATAGAAGGGCGGGTGTGTGTTTGGCCTGATGGTAAGTTGGTTTGTTGATGTATGATCGAATTTTGTATTGGTAACCTCAGTCGTGAACACTGTTCAGATCTGTGAGGTCTGCTATCCAAAAATCATTGTAACGCTATGAAGGCCTAGAAATCCATTCAAGCGCCAGACAGAGTACGCTATTGTGATAAACAAAAATCAATCTTTAGATAACAATTTGTCTGCCACCTTTACTGCAGTCTTATGGCATATTATATTCTAGCACTCAAATCACTTAATACATATTGTGTTGCTGTTGCTGCCAGGCATATCGTATTTCAAATATTCTTTCAAAACGTCGGTGACAAAAGTGTACGTTTAATTGTGCCAGAAAAAGAGATTAATTGAATCACCTAATTCATATAGTACCTAATAATCTGGTGGTCCACGCTCCTGACGAGTACTTGGAGCACTGTAGCGCTGTGACCTTTCAAAACAGCAGATGATTTCGCCACGACATATGGGTTCCAAACCCTGACGTCACAATCGCGACTTCCGGTTACAATCAAGTTCCATTCGGGGTCGTATGACAGGCACAGAACACCTTTCTGTACCTTGAAGTGAGACCGTCTGCGGAAATATTAAAAGGTGGCGTTTTGTGCCCTTCCCATGTTAAGCTTTTTCCTGTTTTTTTCAAACTTGCTAATCTATACCAAAACGACTTATTATAATGTTTACTATTTTCTGTAGCGGAAGGTTTACTTCACTCGTTATTTGCCACTGCTATGATCTATCCCAAATATTAATGTTTGACTCCTGTTTATCTGACATCCAATGAATGGCCTTTGTAGCTTAAACATGCCAAATGATTCCAGTTTTTAGTTACGCGCAACATTCAGATTTCTTTCTCTATGTCTCGGAGAGCAATGATTTTCTCACTGTTAGCGCACAAGTCATACCTGTTAACTGTAAATTTCGACGATGGAATTCCTCTTTCTTTTTCGGTGATGTCGGCAAAGAACAGAGCTGTGTCATCCCTAGCACACCCCGATATGAAGCATTCCTGGCCCTGGAACGATTTAGGGACATAGGACACCGTTGTATGTACCGTCCAACTGAAACGCGAGCCACTGAGTGGCCTTGATATGTGGGTTTTATTCTCAACCGTAATTTTGCAGTTTAGCCAAAGTTGGGGACTGTAACGTTGTTTGGGTATTGGCTGTAATACATATTGTCACACTTGTGGTGTCTTTTTTGTTTGTTGTGAGCGCACTTGTGTCACATGTATTTTTCGGAAAATTATCTTATTTGATGCAATCGAGTGAAGCAGTGTAACGGAGTTTGTTACCTGGCAACCCTGCTTCACTCGGCAGCAACTTGAAAGCAGTTCTTACCTTCTTGTTAACGAAATATCGGACCTGCTGCACCCAATCCCCGTGCACCTTTCCAAACTTTACTGTCTGTACTCCTGGGATGCGACCTCGCAGCAAGCGCAACATCGAGATGCGGTTATTTGGGCAAAGTGGGGCTGCAAACAGGCTCAGATTGGGATTGTCGAAGAATCGAATTACCACCACACTTCCGCTAGTGTCGCCCCAGAGCATTACTGCGTGTCTGGGATCTTTTATGTCGTAACTGTAGTCCATCGTCAAGGCACAATTTTTCATGTCTGTCAAGATGAAATAGGTTTGCAAAGATGTGTTACAGATCACTTTTCGCGTTGAAAACCTATTTAATTTATTATTTAAAGCTGCTTTCTTGCACAGCACAAAACTAAAATATTTCACAATTTTTGGTTTTGTCTTTAAATAGCTGTACCAGGTTTTCTGCCAGGTAAATCAAAATAGGCTCCAACGCTCCATCAATCGTTCTTGGTTACGCTCTTTTTTTTACTTTCACACAACATCTCACCCTTGATTTGGAAACGTTTCTTGATCATGTTGGAAGTCATGGCGTAAAAAGACACTTCGTAATCTGTGGTTGCCACGGCTAAAGTGTTACAGTTAGTCATGCACACCATGTCAGTGACCGCTATTGACTTCGCAGCCGGTTGGTTACCACACGGGGAACCCGCGCTCCCTCTAGCGGCATCTAGCGTCGTTGATTTTTGCAGTGTCCACTCGAGGTTCCAGATGTTGAGCACTCCGTCTCTTGATATTGTGATGTAACGACTGGACGCGTCATCGGGTTCTTGCACACCCTGGACGTGGTGCCGAGTGGAAAATGCCTGAGATTAGTTCGAGATTATGGCTAAGCAGGGTATCTTAACTTGTTTTGATCCGTATAACCCCTGATGGCCAATATTCTTACTCCATGGACCCCCGTCACTGATACAAGTTTCCAAGCCCTTCTGTTGAAGGCGATCCCGTGTAAATGAAATTAATCACTGTAACTATTGTGAAAGTCCTGTGAGCCTCGATAGGTTACTGTACTCTAAAGCGGTGGTTCCCGATTTGAGGTTTGCGAACCCCAAAGGGGTGGTTTAAGTAATCCGTGATGCATTTAAAAACTTTACATAAAGAAATGTGCAACTGAATTTGCTACAAGAAATCCAGGTAAATATACGCACCGGTCCGCTGACCTCATTAATAGGCCTAAACAGTCCGTGGGCCCACAGTTGAGAAACCAAGTCTCCGCAGTATTCATGTTGAGGTAAAAATGAACGACAACTGGAACTTACCTGTAACATACGAACACTGCATATCGTCTCCAGGTGGTTGCTTGCTTTGTATTGTGGTAGGTTGGGGAAGGGGAAGTCTTGGTCAAGTGTAAACATGTTTTTCTTCTCCTGGTACTCGAGCAACATGTAGGAAAGATACTCGTCCCAATCCACTGTCCCGTCACAATTGTTGTCAACCTATATTGTTTCAAAAGGCAATGGTTTATGCGGTTTCTTTGGAACTGGATCTCTTTAGAAGGAATATAAAAATCATTCGTCAAACCAAATCTGAACAATAAGTTGTATTGTATCGGATATGTAGCAAAGTAACGGTCCCTAAAACCAGACGAAATGTATATTTTTGACATAGTATTTTCTTTATTGCGATGCGCATGGCTCGTTGCTACATGTTCCAGCAAACCTTAGTAGTTTTGGCAATGATAAAAATTCACTTCAGAAAAAATTGCAACTCTTGCCTTCATGAAAATCATGTCCAGTTCAGTATCGTCAATATCATTCCCCATTGTTTTCTTCATTGCGATGCGGAATTGCTCCATGTCGAGGCCTTCCTCCCCTGCCGAGCCTTCAACAAACAAAAATTCTGATACGTCGCCTAGATACATTCTAGGTGTTGTGAAATAAAGACAAAACTTGTGTTTAAGGCAAACGTGATGTACTATTTTCTTTTGACCTTTGTGTGTCACAATTGTTCCTAAGTTACAGTGTCTTAAACCCGCATGTACGGCCAAATAAACGATTAATGTCATAACTCTGTGCCATGGAAACATTTTCCACGTCTTTAAATCACTTCACACGGGTTGAGTTTACCCTAGCGTTGGACGTATAGCTATAGTGCTCAGATTTCAAATTTGCGATTTCTATGTTCTGTCAACAACGTTTCCATAAAATTGGAAATCCCAATCTTACCCTCTTTGAAAATTTTCTCCAGCTGTTGCAGATGTTCGTGGTTCATTTGGTCGTCCACTTTTTTGTGCTTGTTCACCTCCTTTCCCCCCTAGTACAGAATATATTCGGGATTATGTTAAAAGCACACAGGGAAGTCCTGTTGAAGCGACATTGCCAACGTGTTACGTTATATTCAGTTTTTGTTAAAACGACATTGCAGATTTGCTGCAATAAAAATTATGCGTTCATGCAGACAAATAAAACTAAGGAAAAATTAACCTACCGTTTTTTTTTGCGTAACAAAACAGGCGCATTTTTTTTAACGCGTAACTGAAACACCAGACGTCATAACGCAATGACTTGCCTTCTTCTTGTTCGAAGTCTTTCCTTGCTCATCATCTCCTTGTGTCGACATTTTTGACTTTCTTCTTGTGTTTTTTGCCGCGTCGTTCATGATGGTATCAACATCTGACGATCTGTGAAGGTGGCCAAAAACTATTACGAACCAAGGGAAATACGTATAGGAAAATATTTCGGTACATAACGACGCGAAGCGTCTTATCATCTGGCGTCGCTGTTCTATTTCTTTGCAAGGAAATACGGGCAAAAAAACATTGGAGGCGGTTCACTTGATACACGCTCTGCTTGTTTTAAGGTATTCTGATCGTTATTGTAGACCTTACTTCAGTACAAGTATTCGCCAAAAGGTTTCCAGTAAAAAGAATATTGTTGTTAAATTCAATGTAATTAGAAGCACTGCGTTTCGTAACCAAACCAACCGACCTTAAACCCACCTGCGTGACGTAACCTTCATTGCCGACGGTTTCTCAACAGCAAGTTCATTCGCAAATTCCTTCCTTTCAACGCCTCCTTCTTGCTTGTGTAACACGTCGCCTTTCGCTGCCAGTTTGGTAATCTCAATACCAGTGTTGGATTTTTTCTCTTCGGGCTTCTCTGCGACCATTTTTTCTGTCTCCAACTGGAGCACAGACTAAAATTTTCAATGTAAAATCGATTTGTTTTGTTATTGAATGATTCCATGTCAGCATCGATAAATCTCGGAGCGGGTGTTTTCGTGCTGTAGTGCGGTATGGCCGTGTGGTTATAGCATCGCGGTAATGGTTTGAAACATCAGGATCCACTGCTTAAAGCTATTGTGGTTTTATTGAAAAACCATTGGAAAACGTCGAGCTTTACATTGCTTATAACTTACAAATTTATCAAAAAAGACGCGCTTTAATATGTGAAAAGGTAGGCACGGTCTGTTTCGACTTACTAAGTGTAAAAAAAACACCCTTTAAACATTGTACTTTAACTTGCATCGCACTTTAGTAACTTACCTTCTTTGGGTAAAAAAATAACCCCAAGACCCAACCTCAATACTAACCCTGCCAAAAACTACATGGCATTCGTCGCGCTGGTTCTATTTAGTACCGGTCATGACCATGTAAGACAAATGCACTTAATTTATTTCACATACTGTGAAATTTTCTGCTATAAACGGTGCTCTAACGAATTTTTTTTTATAACGCAGCCCAGTGGTTGAAAAACACCGGTTTAAAGCATTTTACCCACCTCAAAAACCTTTTAGATTGTTCTTGGGCGCCAAGTTCAACTTTAAAGACCACAACTTTTGTATACCTATACCTGCGCGGAACAAATACGCTAACCAAGTTGAACGTGGCTCTCTCTTTAGCATAGTTACGAAAATAGTATTTTGTTTTATCGTCTAATTAGTTTAGTTTGCCAACAACTGGCTGCGCCCTGGCAACGTTTGCAGGTCTTTCATTGTGGCCACTAATTAAATTGTTACGTAAAATTGGTAATTGTTTCGTCACTGGTAGTTTTCAGATTTATTAGGTATTTTAGGTTTTGTTTCATTCATTGAAATGTTATTATTTTTAGACAAATATTTGTCATACTTAGACTGTGTAGTGATAATAACAAACTGATTGACGGACCGAACAGGTCTTGTTATGTATTTTGCAATTTTAAATATTCCCAGTTAACATTAAACACCTCAATAAACAGTATTGTATCTAATGTAAACAAGGACTATTTTCTTCATTAAAGTGCCGTGCTTTCGTCTATTTTCCTCAACGAGAAGTTAACGAAGCTCGGTAAATTGGGAGTGCTATTGAGTCTGGTCGGTTCTACAGTCATCGTCATTCATGCACCCAGAAGAGAAAAGGTTTCTAACTACACAGAGTTGGTCGACCGCTTTATGAACTGGGGTAGGTGGCAGAGTTAATTTACTAATTGTATCTGGTCTTGTTTTTACTCTAAACATGTTCACATAGGGAGTTTGTCTTCTGATGACCATAAAACACAGTGTACGACGTTTCCTTCACTTGTTTTTCTGGTAAATGAGTATGTTTGACACAGCCATTGCTGGAAAATTAGTTTGTTTGAGAAAGCGTGTATCCAAACCAAACGCTCCACACAAAATCTCACATATCGTAAAGTCTTAAATCGGTTTTCCTAATTACTTCATATATGGTGGTTGTGTTGAGCCAAGCGCACCTCAACCACATTTGTTCACGTTTTTCACTCAGATACCAGTAGTTAGCATGATTCATATGGCAATTGCTTGTGCTTCTGTTACTGACATTACCTCCACCTTTTGGTTGATCACAGGATTTCTTTCCTATTGCGCCGTTCTAATCATTGCAACTCTCTACCTCATCGTCTATCTGGCGCCGCGGCGGGGACATCGCGACATGCTCGTCTACGTCACAATAGGCAACATCGTAGGCGCCCTCACCGTACTATGTGGCAAGGGCCTCGGCATCTCCCTAAAAGATCTTTTTTCACCACCCCCTGGGTCGTCGCCCGTCTATCTCCACTACTTGTTCTGGTTCCTCATTGCTGGGAATGTTGTCGGAATCGTCGTCCAGATTATTTACCTGAACCGCGCTCTTGCTCTTTTCGACACCAGCGCTGTGATCCCGGTGAAATATGTCTTCACCAACCTCTTCCTGATCCTCGGATCCATCTTGCTCTTCCAGGAGTTTGCCTACGTCACGCCGGAGGACTGTGTCGGACTGGCGTGCGGTTTTATCACCATAGTAACTGGCGTTGTTCTTCTTAATTCCTACAAGTCCCCTCCATCAGGAGGTGATTACTCCTCATTGCGACGTAGATCCAATGAGGACTTTGACGTTGACACGCTGTGACATCATTGAATTTAAATGGCGTCATAACTGACGCACAGCATTCTAAATGTAATTTGGCTGATTTGTCGCCGCGCTACCTGTGATATTTCGTCGGCATGGAAACCGTTTTGGTCCGTTAACCAGTTTTTATACCTGACTCTATTGAAGTGATGTGTATTGCTGATTCGCATAACATTGGTTTTATATCAGAGCAGTTAACACAGGTTGGGTTTTATCAATAGGCTACATTGACATATTCTAAATAGTGACATATTCGTTTGTAGAAGCAATGCTAGAATTTTACATCCTTCGAATGCAATTATGTCATTCCCGTTTCTTGTGTGTGGCGTTTGCAAGAAACCATCGTTACATTTCAGAACTTCTGCACTTGCCTACACTTCATGCAAGTATTTTTACTGACTACTTATCGTTTCCATATGCAGTGTGATGTTAAGATGATAGTAATGCTTCGTTTCCACACATTTTTCAACACTTAATTTTTACCGCCTTCTACCGTTTTTCTGATCTGTGGAAATAATTCGAGTTTCTACTCTCGCCTTGGTTGTTCTGGGTTTTATTTTATCGAATCAAAGTCGTATGCACCATACCTGTGCTAACCTAAATGTAAAGTTGTATTTGAAAAATACAAATGTCAAAAAAACGCTAATTCAGTGCTGAAATGTATCGGTTAAATCAGGGGGGTCCCCAACTCATTTGCCAAGAACCGGTTTAACGCAAGAATACTGTTTTTACGGAGAAAGCATTTTGGGAAGATGTTACAGATAAATACGTCATAACTAAGTCACGACTGGAAGAAGCACGAAAGTTGTAATAATTCGTAACGCTAAACCAGGGGGAACACAAAATGATAAGGCAGTTGTTTGTGACTGAGTGAAATCTGCAACCTGTTTCCGTTGGTGCGGAGACAAGAGTGAATCTTTTCAAATTATCCTTCCGTAAGACACGGTAGCTTGCATTATTAAACATTCATGGAGTTATCTGTTTAAAAAATCGACCATACAAAATCTGCACCTATTTAGATAAATTTTTCCATTTTCTTCTATACCGAATCAACACGAATGCTAAAAGCTGATCGGGCCATTTTTCCAAAGGATAAATTTGCATGACGTCATATGAAGTCAGGCTAAATCGGCAGGCAATTACAGTGAAACTTAATACCACAGCGACGAATACAGGATGGGCAAACGCGAAAAAGCTTTGGTTTGCTGCGAGAAAACAAATCACCGAAGAAAAAGCATACTCATATATATACAGAGAGTAATACAATCTGATTCCATTGCCGTAACTTAAAAAGCTCGTGTTAACACTGCTTGTTAAATTGACATGCACTCATGTAACAAATAAACGCGCGATTTAAACCCTATAACAAGCAAATTGTGGATTGGTGTACTCTGAAAAGCTGGGTATGTGGCTACCCAGACGTTTGGGCCCCTAAAAAGCATTGGGCCGTGACTACCCTATTTTGTTGGGTAGATTCCGTGCAATTGTATTTGTAATGGTGACCCCGATTTCTCGAAAGTCTGCTAGAGCGAAACCTCACATGCAACGTTGGAATGCGTTTTGTCCGTTCCGACGCTCAAACGGTTGCTTGGAGTAAGATTGGAATCTTTCGTTTTCGTATTCCCAGCATGTATCACATTCATTTCTGAGGACAGCATTCTTGCAAGTTCCGTTCGGCGCCAGGTGCCCTTGAGACATCCCATCACCTTTTTGTTAAAGATGCAGTAGACCAGAAAGAGGAATAGACCTTGCAAGCCATTAAGAATGATCGTTGTGAACAACAATTCCCTCTCCGTGCCTGTAAATATTCAAATACTTAACTCGCCATGCTGTACAACGAGTTTAGATACAAAAGTTTAGAAAGCAGTACAGAGTTTGATATGTCGTTGCTGCAAGTTATTTTGTGTTTTATAAATTGTTTTGAAATTGTTAAATTTTTTTTTATAGAACCTGTAGAATTATATCCAGCGATTTTACAGGGCATTTCGGGGCCAATTTTAGTTGTTTTCTTACCGGCAATAAAAAGAAAACACCAGGGAACTCCCAGGACAGGACAGAGAAGCAAAACCGCTCGCGCGCTTGCCTTGGAATGTTCCATTCTTGTCGACGCTTTAGAAGTTTCTTCTTCGAGATTATTCCCACGAAGTGCAATAGGCTTAAAGTTCGTTGCATTTTTGCTCTTTTTATATACGAGTGCGCCCACTCGCACCAGAATGCAGACATTTATAAACATCGCGAATCCCACAGGGACTGTCACGGTACCGATGAAAAGGCCTGAAGAGGCGTTGAGCCAGCATTTCTGATAAGTGTTAACTCCAGGCAAGTTAGACATGGTGATGGGACTTGCGGCCATGTAGGTGTTTAGCATAAAGCCTGGAATAGCGGCACAAGCTACTATCAAAGCTGGAAAAATAAACCCGAAGGTGAACTGCTTGACTCGCACTTTTCGGGAGCTCTCAGACCTCAGAGCGTGACTGGAAGTCTTGATTATTAATGTCACTCCCTCGATAAGCATCCAAAATGCTGATAGAAAGGAAAGCAAAAACATATGTTAATGGCAAGCATGTGCTACAAACCGGAACGTTTGCGAAATCGTTTTACCTGCGCTTAAAACAGATAAATGCGTCACCACAGCGACCAACTCACAAAAGTGGTCACGTGACAGCGCCGTATCGTGAACGAGGCTGACCACGTGAAGGAGCAAGAGAGCAGAACAAAGGCTTATCTGCACAACGGTTCGGTCGGTGTTAAGCTTCTTTCGCAAAGTGACCAAGATGGCCAATGTTAGAATCAACGAGACGACCGATATAGATTCTGCGATGTTTGCGATGATCTGCATGTGTAAAAATAATATAAGCAAAGTGGAGCCAATAATACGATTTCTTTGAGCTGCAGACAGATGAGACTTTATGGGTCGAAACGTGGTCATCTGTCTGCAGCTCACAGAAGGGAAATATAATGTTTGATATTTCGGTGTTTCGTTTTTGGTTTCAACAAGTCATTTGATCGTGGCCGCCAGTCAAGTTTACCACGTATTGCATACAGGAAGTCATCCATCGTTATACTTGCGTGAGTTTCGAAACGTCAGAAACGAGAGGATGTTTGGTGCAAATATACTACAGGGCAAAAGAATATACGTTTACATTATTTTACTTCTGTCGATCGCCAACGTACATCGGTGCAGCTCTGTATTTCAAAAGGAAGTGAGGAATAAATTTAAAACAAGGTAAAACATTCTTTAAATTTCACACTAAAGCCGTTCCATGACAGGCAGGATTCTCCGCAAGGAAGTCACAATTTACATGCAATTCTCAAGTCATTTACGAGCTAGCTGATCTAAAAATAAACTCAACTGATACTCTTTTATTTTAATGCAAATTTACTGCATGCGCTTCCATAATAGAACCACCCGCTTGATAGAAAATAAAGCAAATATCTGTCACCTACCGTTGCGCTGCGTGGCACCACGACCACAGTAACCGAAAGCAGGGCCGCAAATATTGTGGTGTGGTTTGAAATGCACGAGTAGGTTCCATCTGGGTTCGTAACCTTTCGCAAACCGAACGAGGATTGCCGTCCGGTGGTGGTGTCGATATACCGACAACTGATTTCAGCCGATAAGAATCGCACGCAGCCACCGCTTGATCCGTAAGTCAGCGGGTTTGAAAGCACGGCCTGATCCACAGTTTTTTCGTTTACAAGGATGGTGTACGTTATACCAGCCGGCACATTTTCAGGTGGCGTAACATCTAGTAAGTTGGTGAGCAAGATCTGCAGGCTTACCATGTTTCGTTTCTTGGGCACGGCAGGCGGCATTGCATCGTAATGAACGTAAATTGTCTTTGGTAATAGTATAAAGCTGGTTTTCGAACGTACATCAAGAAGTGCTGAATTTTTGTACTCTGCATGCACCTTTCGCCCAGGGATGTATTGAATTGGGTCTTGAGTAGTGACTTCATTCACTGAAATTCCTGTGCCTACGTGCATGCCACATTTAAATATAGTTTTTATTGCATTATAGTTCAGTGGCTTTCAAATGTTTTGATCCGAGGCCCAAATTTAAAACTTGTGGCCCACCACCTTAAAGAGCCCTTTCATTTTAGCCCTGATGTCGTTTTGGTCACACTGGCCCTTGGTGACCCTGTTTAAAAAACGAATCAAATCGACACATAGAGGCCTAGGACCAACTAAAGAAACTTGGCCTTCGTGCCCATTACTGGCCCAAGGCCCAAAGTTTGGGAACCTCTGGGTTAGTTTAAAATAAATGCAAAAAGGCACTATATTGTTACTACACGACAGGTTTTGCATGGCAGATAAGAGGAAATCCTTTTACCCACCCCACATTGAGTTGACATTATTTGCTGCGCTTCGAACTGTTGTTGTCTTTTGCGTATTCAAGTTTCTGTCCATCTGGGTTTCTGTGCAACAGAAGACGTACATTACGACCGAAAACGCAGTGGTGTATGCAGTTCATGCAAAGTCATTATATGAGTCCGATGCAGTTAAATCTGGTACAGGTTCTGGCCCTATTAAAAAAACATTTTATTGGTCTGCTTTATTCACTTCTACTCGTGCGTATATCACAAGAAGAATACACATACCGCGCCTATATGAACCGTCAAGCAGCACAGCGCCATAACCTGGCAAGTGAAATTAATCTCAACGGTTAATTATATGCCCTGAAGTTTTTTTTTTGGTCGCCATCATACCGGGAAATTCACATGCAAAAGAGGAATTTTCCCAGCAATCCTTAACCGTCCATTTCCATTCGCATTCGTGCGACATCGCTACACATAGTTCCGCCTTTGGAGGTTGGATAACGCGCGGACACCACGAAGCATTTTTCAACTGGTAAGGGCAATTTTGCCACCTGTATTGATGGGTGCCATTGGGTAATGTACTCATTCGCAATCCTAGTAAACGAAAAATACCTGTAAGAAAACCTGACAGGGATTCGCAACCAACCAGGGTTCGAATCCCGGTGTGGTTGAAAAATAATTATGAAAAAAACGACTTGAAAAGTGTATTTGCATAGGACACCGACGAAATGTGAAGGGAATTCGCCTTATGAAAGTTACCATTCGTTATTCAATTTGCAGTTGCCGTAACCGAGGAAGCGATCAATATAATTTGCGGAAGATCGTGTTGTTAAAATCGTTTTGAAAATCGGTCTATCACATCAAGTGCAGCAGAGAGTGATACAGCCTACGGCAGAGACTTTGCATCGCATAAACCTTCGGGAAAAGGGCATCGGGAGTCGGGACAGATAAGCTCCAGTATAACTCAACAGCAGCTTTCATAAACAACATAAAATTAAACCTTCGAACGTATATGTTCGGCACGTTCTCGTCACCTTGCACCGAAACTTTGTGCTATTTTTGAACGTGCAGTAATTTGCAAAAGAAATTACAAATAAACACAACAAATCACCTATCCACACATCAGTGTGCGATGTACGATTCTTTGCAATGAAACTGAGCGACTTTTCTTGCTCCGTGTTTTTGAGTTCGGCAATCCTTCCACCGCTTATCTCACAGGTCGATCTGGCATCTTTAAAACTTTTGGGACTGTCTAAGACTTTGTATCTTGCAGCAATCGCTGCCAAAAGGTTGTAAATATGCTTGCTAATGATAAACATGGTGTTATTGCATATAACATGCGATTGAGATTGAAACATCGTTTTTAAGTTATCCATCACAAAATCCTTATATGAAAATGCAAACAAAAATGACACGATGGTTATTTATGGCAAAATTACTTGTGCTGACGGAGCTATCACACAGCGACATATTCCTTTGTGGTGGTAAACCTGTGAAGTAAGCAAAGAGTTACAATTATTTTCAATTCCGCAATTAAAGAGTAATGATTCCAAGACCGAAATATTTAGGTCAATATTGAGCCCAGTGGGATGTATATATTGTTGAAAACAGACATTTTGTACAGTTAATTTTGCTTGAGGATGTTTTGCACCTATTGGCGCATCAAACCGTAGGAGAGTGTGATTTGTCTTACCTAGTACAGTTTTTCCATCAAAAAACAATCCCATGCTTACAGTTAGGATCCAAATAAACGCTGGATTTCGCGAAACCATCGTTTCAAATTATTCCAAAGTACACAACAACAACTGTGATCAGTAAAGTACTTTTTACAGATATGCATATTAGGTTGCAAATAACATATTAGTTGACAACCGCACAAAAGTGCCACGTACACAAAATTAAATTACTATAGGCTACATCATATTAGGAGCAGTTTTTAAAGTTCAAGAAACGGCCGCTATATCAATCCAGTTTAAACACAGGTACTTTTAACGCGGTTACGATTCACAAAAATCTTTTCTCTGTGCTTAATTGCAAACTGGAGTTTAAAACCAATCCTGCCTTGCGCAAAAAGCCTTAACAGGTTGTGACACAAGACAAATTGAAGCTTAGCGCTAAAATTGTTTGCGGATTCTGTGTCAAGTTGCACGCTCGCGATGAAGCAAAGCTTTGTTATTAGTAGTGCCTCCCGAAATATACCTGCTTCCGCATGTTGCGTGTTACGTCATATTAACTGTCGCAGAGTTAGAACTTGTGCAAGACAAGGGTTTATAAATTAAATATGGTTAAATCCTAGGGAATTGTCTTAATCCGAATTTTCGTTACAACGTTTACGCGTCTGTTAAAAATCGCTAAACATGCGAAACTGTGTGGCTGTAAACGGCAGCGAATTGTTCAAAGGGTGAGAAATAATCAAACTATCAAGCTGGTTTCGGGTTAATGTATTCCGTAAAGGTCAATAAGTCACGTTCATCCCTGAAAGGGTTGTCGGCAAAGCATCACATACACGGTACAGTGCGATTACAGAAACACATCTCGAAACGTGGACAACTTCCTCGAATATCGCTTGACTTACTTAGCGAGATTGTAATTTTACCACTCGGCTTCCAGTTTGTATGCTGCTTGATTAGAATTCAACTAAGATATACATATATTGTTGATGTATCCAACATTCAATTTTCAACTGACTAACCTTTTACTGCTCAATTAATATTTTCACGTTCGGGTTCATCTTTATGTAAGCCCATCGCATTTACAGCTCACAAATTGTTTCCCTGTGTGTTTTCCAGGGGGTTTTATTGCTTACATCCCGTTTTTCGCTACGTTTTCTGGTGGGCGCCTGTCATCTCTTCCTCGAATGCGACCCTACCAACCACGTAGGAACGAAATTACAATTGATTTAAAATGTTTGAGCAGATTTTCTTTTTGTCTAAACTCCGAATCATTGCATGGCCTGCGACCCCCGTATAATGATATTGTGTATCAAGTCCTGTCTCCGTCTAACTCTAAGCACTGCTAAATTAAGATAAATTACATATACTACAGGAAAAGTATACAGACTATTGTATAACAAACAAATACTGTGGAAGCGAATCAAGTAACAGTGAAAAACCGACGCTAAACGGAGGGAAAACAGTGGCTGAAATAATACATAATAACAAAAAAAGATAAAATAATGGCTCAGAAGTAATAGTGGCAAATAGGTTTCTCAGAAAAGAAGCATTTTATCCTACAAAGAAAGCGAGCTCGTGTGCATAACGTAAACCCAATGACGGAAAATATTGAAAAATATTGATTAAGATTTTAAGCGAGTTAATAGGCCATTTTGTCTCTTCTAGCGTTACGATTTTTAGAGGAGGTTAAATAGGAAATTGCGGCGGCGATAGGCTCTGAAATGACCTTCTTGGGTCTTGAAACAGGAGGGGAGGTGACCTTGTCGTTTTTAGTGACGTAGTAACCAAGTTTTGTGCGATTAACGACAAGGTGGTCTTGTTCGCGAACTGTGGTTCCATTTCGCGTGCGGTTGGTTGCAGAAACGGTGACGCCACCACTTGGGACGTGCGCTGGCAAAGAATGCCGGGTGTCACGATCCCTGCTGGTACTGGGAAAAAGAGTCCTGGCAAAAGGCCTTGCGGCGGTTTGGCTTTCCTTGTTAACAATAGCCGGAAGTGCGGTGTGCACCTTTTCTTCCCCACGATATTTCAGCCAGTCAGGAGTGTAGCGAGAGGGCTTAGCTGACGCTTGTGAAAAAAGGCTTCTGCGGTGAGCGAAGACTTTACTGGGGCGCTTTGCCGCTGCCCCATTTTGAGACAGGGGTCTCGGCGAGCTTACAGGATCTATTTCGTCTTCTGTCGAGTGCGTCTGTCCGGTTGTGGATGGACGACTCGGCACTTGTGTGGATTTGGGATTCGGTCTTCGTATTGAAAGTGGTCGGAACGGGCGGTCGGTCGTCCAAAGTGCCTCTTTGTAAGGCGAGTCTCCAACATCACGCACCTTGGTCACATCTTCTGTCTTACTTTCAGCCTTCTGACCGACTCGCTGCTTCTTCTCTAAAGCCTCGCGATTGCGCCGCATGTTGGCAATGAGGTTTTTCACCTCCGTGCCATCACCGCGACGCACGACAGGTGGAGATGCCAACTCCTTGCTTGCCTCCAAGTGCTGAGCGCTGAAAAGCTCTTTTGGACACTTCTCAGATTTCTTGGAAGTGTGCTCGGGGGCGATGTCGATCCTCAAACCGATTTCACGTTGACCTACCGTCGCGTTTTGAGGCGTCGAAGCAGCAACCGCTGAAGGTCGATCCGCACCTTTGGTAGCTTCAACTGCGTCTCGGCGTGGAGACAAAATGTGGTTTTGTGAAGCGTCGTAACTTGTGTCTTGGTGGTTGTTTTCCTTGCGAAATGATTCGACTTTTTCTACAGGTGCCGCGACTCCCAATCTCATCTCCTTCACTGGTGTTTCGGACTTAACCGCTTTGTCCTTGACCTCCGCGTCTATTTGGTGACGAATGTCGTTGACGAGATGCTTTGAGGCACGTTTCTTTGCTTTTTCTTCCAACTTTTTGCGCAAGAGAAGGTGGTAAGTGGTCAGCGCTGGTCCTGGCCGATTTTTCTGGACGCACTGGATAATATCAACACAGCTGAATCCAAGGGAACTTTCCATCTCTTTGATGACCAACGAGTTGAATCTGAGGGTGGGCGTGTGGACGCTGTAGCGTCGCGAGAAAGATAGATCCCTGTAAAATATTCACGCGTCAACTGTCTTGTAACTATATTTTTTGTTGATCGCAAACTACGGTTTGGAGAAACGTGTGACGTTTTAAGAACACAGAAAATTAATTTCCAGACCATAGAGGTTTAAATCCACAAGAATGCAATAAAAATGTAATACATTTCAGAAATTACAATGAATGGTTAAAATCTTTGTTTTTGGTACAGTTTTGTGGATATCAGATGGATAGTAGTACAATCCTTGTTCCCGTTAAAAATTGTATTTTTTTTCCTGTCGGAACTATAGCACTTACGTTCTCAGATGCTTGTCGATGGAAGGACAGTTTGCCACCCACTTCATTCTCCCCACTTCGGAAATAGACGGGCGCTGTGGGTAATAAGGTTGGAGCAGCTTTCGGATGAAGATTCTGTGACAAAGTGATGTTAAATATTTTGGTTTTAAGTCAAAGAAGATTTAGGGTCATTAAAGGTTGTTTTTCTTGTCACACCTGCATTGGGTTGAGACCGAGGCAGGAATCGGATTCATTTCCCCGCGTTGCATTTTGCTGCAAAGTTTCGGAATATTGAAAGGCTCGACGGTGAACGGCAGTTTCCCGGCCAGAAGCGCGAACGTGATGACTCCTCTGCAAAACGACATTAAATTACATTGGTCTGCCTTTCACTTTAATTTGACAATCAAAGGTGTATGGATAAATTTAGAACAAGAGAATATGACATGTTTATTGGAGGTGCTTTGGTTTACAGCAGTGTTTTATGGCCAGTTTAGCTTATGTCAGCAACCAATCATACAATCAGAAAATGAAATCATGACGCGTCGACATCAGTTAAATATACGTACATTACTTGAATAAACTTAAACATATTCATTGGCTACAGCACCGTACATCCCGACTAACTTTGCCTAATCTATATACTTGACTTACATTGACCAGACGTCGACTTTCGGTCCGTAGGGTTTCTTCGCCAATAGCTCCGGTGCGGCATAGGCTGGACTCCCGCATTGCGTGGTAAGAGGGCACGAGTTGTGGCGTTGTTCTTGTGTGAGTGTGTTGCTCAGCCCGAAGTCGATTATCTTGATGTTGTCCTCGCTGTCGAGAAGGATGTTTTCCACTTTCAGATCTCTGCGAAAAAATAACTCGGTTATGATTTTTGCTGTTTTAGTTTAATTTTTGGTTCGTTTGTATCTTTAAAAATAGTAAATAGGCAATATTAATGCTGCGTAATTCGCGTGAACTGAATTACTACAACCTTCAATGGAGAGTATTTCTGTTTGAAACGTATATGCTGCTGTAGTTGTGTTAACTGACTCACCGTTACATGTGATTTCAATCAAGTGCAGTTTTAGCCAAAGACTAATGTTTGCTAATCATTAACTGGTCCTGATGTGTTTATGCGCTATTTGTTCGACAAACTTGCTGAATGTCCACAATACATTAAATCGAGTTTCAAGCCCTTGTTTTGGACTTTCGAGGTTCGAAACGTCGAAAAACGCTCGAAAAACTAAATCGTTTGTTCAGAACCACGTCAACACGATCTCCCTTTCATGTTCACATAAAACACATCCAAACATGGCAGAAACAATCCAGATCAAAATTTACGGCGCTTTAAAACGGCCCTTGTTTTATCGCGTAAGGTCGGGTAGGTTGCTAAGGCCGGCCCGCGACTGCTTCGTGGCAACTCGTCGTGTTTGCAAATCTTGAATCAACATGTAATAAAGCAACGTTGTTTGACGACCTGGCACGCAAGGACAGGAGATAGATTCCGCGATCGGTTACAGCGCAATGTAAATACTTCGGCACTTCTTCGTTTGTGGAGCGTGTTCAATACCCGATATGCTTGCCTGTATATACGAACGTACATACACAAGGTACGATATACACAATGTATTGTATAACAGCGCTGTCCTGGACGTATGTATATCATGGGTGGCTAACTTTGGCATCCTTGGGGCGCAAAGAATGATATGTGTAACACATTTATATGTAGTGTATTTTCATACTCCCGTTGGAAACAAACAGAGAAGGTTTGGTGATTTTAAACTTGATATGTTTGATGTAAGGGTGTTGTATCTTTTGTCAGTAAACACAAAGTGGTCTTTGTGTAGTCCATAATCATTGAGGGTCTACGAAAAATTTAAAACCTCCGTCTTACGGCAGTTACATACAATGTCAAGGTCTCCAGACAAAATAAACCTTCACTGACGCCAGTAGCCGAAACCAAAGCATTTTAGCGGATTGTAAAGAAAATTGCAATTTCACAACCATCCTCTGAAAGTGCTTTATGGCCAGGCACGAAATTCACACCACTTTCAATATCGCCTGAGTCAATATTTTATCAGATTTTGTAGCTGAAAACCGTGCTTGCTTTTTCCTACGTCCGACAACCATATAGTATTTTTTTAGCGATAAACACACGCCTTGTACAAAGGGTGTCGATTTATGCCTTTTTCGCCATTCTAAGTGTTCGACACGCGACGCCACTGTTTGACACGGGCGGCGTGAATAAATTCTAAATTACCGATATGCAGTACCACGAACAGAACAACGCTTTGTTATCTACAAAAGTCCATATATTGAATTACTTTCACAACTTAATTTAGCGTAACATATCGGTCACGCCAATCTTGCAACATTCACATCGATCTGACTAGTGTTCTTTTTTCGAAGATTGGACGCCAACGATTCTCCCATTAACATGTAGTTGACAATTTTTGCAGTACATGCTGGTGGCAAAAGTGGTTCGCAGATGTTGGTGCCGGTATAACTCGTTTAATTTCAAACCGCAAACAATTATTTGGGTAAAAATTTGGATTTCGAGTCATTATTGAACAATAGCACTTAACTGAAAGGTTACCAGCTCCTGGTTTAGCGTTCAGCGACCAACATTTGGTTTAACGTTCAGCGAATAAGCGCGATAAACTAACCATTGTTTCCAAACATGGAGCATTGTTACCGAACACGTGGCATTGTGACCGAACATATGTTGCATTGTTACGAAACTAGTGCCATTTTTCGTTCAATCGGACCTTAAAAGAGACATAGCAGCCTACATCTTGCAAAAGTAATTGTTTTGTCGTTATTTCAACGTGTATTGTAAACTCATGTAAGTACAAGAATCTTTTAATTGTAATAGGCCTGGTCGTTCTCATGCGTTAGTTAAATACGACATTTTTACTACTCGAGATGTTCGACACGCAATAAAAAATCGACGCCCTGCTTGTACATAAGAAGATATGGTTTTTTGGCAAATTTCGGGTGCATTTACATTTATGGTGCAGCTCAACAAACAACCTTTTGACCTGCAACACATGTTTGCACGGAATACATTATTCATAAATGTTGCCCCGCCCAAAACATTACCATTCGATCGACATGTAATTTTAATTGGTAACAGAATAGCATCGAATCTTCCCAACACGCTTATGGAAATGAGGCTTAGAGTCCAAATTGTGACCTCGCAATAAAAGTCCAATATATTAGATATTTGATACATAAACTCGGAAACTTCCAGTCCGACGGCTTGTCATATGAGCTATAGTTCATAGTTTATGGAAATAAAATGTTTGCTACCCCCTGTAGGTTACGATATAAAAAGCATTAGCCGCAGGTCATTAATGAGACAGGTTAAGGGGCCTGTAAGGGCGCGCCCAGCTTCGAAATAGTAAAACCTAAAGAGCAAACATGGTGTCGTCGACGATGACTATGTCAAAAGGAGGAAAGTGTCTGCATCTAAGTATTGAGAGCCGCGGTATCGCTTCAAAATGTGTGTTCCACACCGCAGTGCGAGCAACGCCCAGGCTCAATAAACAAAATTGAACGGTGATTTTCGTATCTTTACCATAATGCCAATACATACGAATACTACGTCTCGAGAGAACACCCTCGTCGAATTGGGACGTCCTGATGATGTTCATATATACTATGGGTTCAATATTGTGCATCAGTGCGGAAAATAATCACCCTACGAAACCACGTCAATAATTATAGCATAAAGCCACGAGCTATGTCAGAGCCGCGTTGTACTCGCGGTTTTAGTCATGGTATTTGTTGATTAATGCAGGAAGGCTTTCAGTTAAGTCCGTGTTATCTTTTTAATTGCTGGGATGGAGTGGGTAGCGTCTATTTTTAGTCGGTAAAACAAAAGAAGCCTTCCATCAGCAGGCCGCAATAAAACTGTTGGCGGTTAAGTAATACTATGCGGTGATTAAATGCGCCAACTAGTGCTATGGTAGAATAATTATCTGTACGCGCCGAATAGATTTCCAAACCTATGGAAACTAACAGTTATCGGGAAAACAACGATATGATTTGCCACCCCCTAAAAATAACTTCAAATGAAGGAATCCACACAATATGTTGTGAACAGTGATTAGCGAACTTTCACCAAAACTTTTCACATCCTCAAACTCTTGTTAAGACCCTGTTTGGAAGAACGTGGATCACAGCACGCCCAAAGATTATCGCAACACGATGCCGGCCGTCTATCAAATGTTGCCGTAGTTACCATTATGACGTAACTAATCCGCTTCGCGATAAGCCCGACTAATTCCAGAAACAAGCTGATTAGAAAGGACGGCCGCGAAGCCCTTTCTGCCCGGTGGAAAATATCAGCTCCCCTCCCACGGGCAATATGACGTTTGCGATGTGCATGTGGCGAACATGTCTAGACTGTAAGTTGCATGCTGATTGTAATGTACAGCAAATACACATTTGCTTCAACAAAATCACTACTATTGGTTATTCACACAGTGATGGCAACCTGTACGATAATTCGTATGCGTTGCGAAATTCCTTTGTTGCCCAGTTATGATGGATTAAGACAATGGTCACCGCAATTACCCGCCACTGTTTTGTGCCGAAAGTGTGCCGCCAAGCGATTAAGATTTTACAACCCACTGTGACCTTAGGTCGACATCTTTTGGGCGCCTTGCTTCCTTGTCCACAGTTTGCACAAGGTAAGTTTACGATGGCAGCCTTCCCATGCCCCCTCTCCCCCCCGAGTACGGTAATAAAGTTACCAGTTTAAAGTAAAATGGAAAAAAGTAATCTGAGTTCCCCGTATTTCCCGGCCTGCTTCAACGATTTAACCCTTTTATAACGATCTAAGTTTGGACGAGAAATTCGGAAAAATGTTCACGAAGGACATGGAAACTTCCACGCAAATTATGGTTGTAATAAATTGATGGTAAACTCCATAAGGTTGATAAGAACGGATCAACAAATTTTTGAGAGTTAATGTAGATTTGGAGAAAAGTGTTGAATAGGCCAAATTACCTGTGGACGATGTTCTTGTCGTGAAGGTAGGCAACAGCGTGGACCAATTGGCTTGTGTAACGTCGAACTGTCGTCTCTGGCAACGAACCCTGGAAGCAGACAAGTAACTTTTATTACACAAGCCGCAAAATCAATACTGCTAAGTTCGTAGGCTGGATCCATTGTTCGCTAGTGGGTGACCTGCCTAAGCTTGCTGGCTAACAGCAATCCACATACGTATAGTTTTGTGCCCTAGATAATTGCATGTGATTTGCTACGCACTTCCATTAGCATAATAGCACATTTTCATTAGCATTTAGTTTCATGGGCAAGAGCTTACGAACTCTGCAAATTTAACTGCAGCGTTTAGCATTGATTTGTCCTTGACAGAATTGCACGCCATAAAAAAACTTTCATATTCTTATACTTAAGCATTGAAATGCCTAAACAGGGAAGGTACAATACTATACTGGCAACAGTTTGACTATGTACCAGTCTGTATTATGGAAGAAGTTGACGAGAGCCACGGCCAAAAGTTTCCACATACAACCGGGCCGCTTATCAACACATAAACAAACCTCCCAGCCTATAACATGTTAACATGCGCAGTAACACATTTAGTCGCTCCAAAATACCTTCTCGGTGACAATTTCAATCAGCTCGCCACCTGTGCACAGTTCAGTGACGAGGTAGTAGTTGTTTCCCGTCTCCAGGATGTCGAATACCTGGACAATGTTAGGATGACGCATCATCTGCATAATCTTGCCCTCGCGATGAAGGTTCTTGTATACGTAGCTGTCCTTCTTTGCCTTGGCCTTGTTTATGACCTTGATGGCGACCTGTAAGCATACAGTAATTGAGTATCGTAAATTTCCCACGCAGAAAATATGCCCTTAGCCCCAAATATATAAAAAAGTTGAAAATAAGGTTTTTCGTTTCATTATCTGTTGATCTGTGGCTAAAATATATTTTTGGTTGATGAAATTTTGGTGTAGGAACGAATTCAAATTATGCATTTACTACGACTTCAAAACTTTATACATGTGACTGTACGAGTTTTTACTTTGCAGGCAATTGTCTGTGATTAAGTCTCTAAGTTGCTTGTTGCATACAGTTGTATATAAACGGATTAGCAAACATTGTCGGATTTAGCAAGGACAGGCCGTCGCAGATTAAATTTGTTTAATGGAGCTTTGCGCAAAGCAGACTAATTAGCACCAACAGTAGCTGTGTAGGTAAATAAAAGTAAAGCTTTTGCAAACAAAATATGTTGCTTCTTTCTTGCAGGTCCTAATGGTTTGAGACAACCGCATGCATATAAAATTCTATAATTTTTTAGGAGTTAGCGCAACGCATAACCATCGAGCAATTAAATTAATAATTTAGAGGGACATCATGAAGGTCGCTGTTTGGTTGTTCATTATTGCGTAGACGAAATTTCGCGACAAGTCCTGACAACTGATCCCTTGACCTTTCTTTCACGCATTTGGCAGCACGGTAATTTGACACTCCTAGGGAAAAGGAAAGTGACAAATCCAACAGTCAACAACCCGCATCACCCCAGACAAAATTTGTCCCAACACTAATTGAGCTTCTGTACAACTGATGTAAATTAAAACTGTTTGTCAATGTCAACAAAAAAAACAAGCACATTGGTACCTTTTCCTTGGTGGGGCAGTGGAAACCAACTCTCACTTTTGCAAAGGACCCTTCGCCGATACAGGATCCAAGCAAGTAGTCCGAAACTCGCTTGTAGTGCGGAAAGTTTTCTTGTTCAACCTCCAAGTCATTTGCATTTGCATCAAACTTCTTGTTCAGTTTTGCGTCTGCGATTCGATATTTTTAATACATTTTTTTTTAATTTTTAATTGAGGTTTTTAGTGAGCTGCAGACAAGTGTCTCGAACTATGTTGGATCGGTGTAGTCTGTAAAGTCAATGTAAAGAGGAAGCACCGCACAGCCGCCAAAGCTACACTGATAAGACCTGAAATATGTCGAAGCAAAGGCCTTGTCTGCAGCTCAAAAATATGTCGAAGCAAAGGCCTTGTCTGAAAATAAACAACATTTAGCGAAAACATCACTAAATGTTGTTTATTTTCTTTCTCAGGTAACTCAAATTATGTAGTTATCTACAGTCATATTTATTTGACGAGAATTAAGTTTCAATTTCGTGACAACAATTCAACTCCACATACCCGCTTTATCGGTATCTTCCCGCATTTTTCCGTGACTGTCGTCGTTTGAACGCACTGGTATTTTCATTCTTCCGTCACACTGGGGTTGTGTATTAACAGAAAAGCGTTCTATATCTACTTGTGGTATATTTCCGAACAATAGTGTCTATACCTTTATTGAAAAGTAATCATGTATTTAGGCATTCGTTTAACAATATTAGACTAGCAAGAAAACACCGTCACCATTATGTATAATAAACAGCATAATAATATAAGGCAAAAAGAGAATCAAATTAATACAGTCATGCCGTCGGTTTCATAGCAGCATGGCGGGCCCAGGACCAAGGAAAAATAAACCTGTATTGATTGTTCGGTCTTTGTAACGCCTCCTATTATCGACCTAATTTAATCAATCACAGGCCAAAGCAAACTTGCAATGCGGACTAATTGTTTGGCATGCTCTGGTGGCTATACGGTAGGGGATAGTTGTACAGATTAGAATCAACCAACAAGCTCACTTAGCTGTTACTGTAAACTAATAATTCCCAATCATTTTAGCACTATGTACAGTTACTACCTCGGAGAAATTTGAGTTTAACATTCATAAACCAACACACTATGACCCACAGTGCAGGCTCGTGTTAACGAATTAGCAGCATAACTAAACCCTTCTTGCTTACCTGCATTGAAATCTTGGAAATGACAAACAAAAAAACTAGGCTTGTAAACCGCTATTGGCAAAACGCACATTAAATTCGTGAAATTGTTTTCGTCGCCAAGTAAAAGTGAAGTTGCGAAAAGCAAAAAGCAGGACAAAAGGCCAGACGTTATCCGTGTTAATGCGATTAGGGTCGAAATCCTGCAGCACCATCCTGTCGCTTTACACCAATGGTCGGCCGGCCAAGCATTCAATCTTGGACACAAAAGATTATAAGGAAACGCCTGCGTACCGTGTCTAATGCAAATTTCCAAATCAATAATGGAATATAACGAGCGGTTTGTACAATTCGCTACATCCTCTGGTTTATCAACTTGGCGCTGACAGTCAATGAGCGTGTGTGTTCACTGACTTCAACCGTCTGCTTGATAATTAGCAACTGTAATCAACACAAACCTGCGACAGTCAAGTGCCATTTAATAGTAAATACTTACAGCTAACTACCGAATAATCTGCAGCTAACTAAAGACAAAATAATAATAATATTTCCCGCATCTGACTTCACGCAATCTCATGAGTATTTTCTAACAAGTTTAATCCTCTTTTGTACCTAAAGCTGCTATTGGTGTTAGTTCGATATTATAGCCCCTTGATTCGGCGCGTGATTCGGAACCAAATTGCCTGTTGGTTAAGATAAACCTACTACACCAGGTCCTAGATTAGCCAAATCTTTTAGTGGAACTCGCGTAAGTACCAAAAACAGCAACGCGCTGTATATTATATACTCCAAAATGGGCGTGGAAAAAATGCATTGCATTACATCCCAAACACCTTTCTAAAATGTGGTCGTTTTTTGTTTCGCAAGGAAGCCCTGGGTCATCGCGAGTGACGGGGATCGCGCATCTCTCTCCGTATATAATCGCCGCAACAAATGCGCAGCGACCACCGCAGTGACGTACAATTTTCCGAAGTCAAATTACCAGCTTGCTGTTTTGTTCCTGCGCACCTCGTACAATGCAGACCTACGCTGCGTGACCTACTATACACTTGGCTCCCACTGGCATGTGAATGAGAGCGCGGCTGTTAATACGAATCTAGTAGAAAAACACACTTTCGGTAGTTGTGAGTAAAGTGTTACCGTTTTGAAATGGGTGCTAGCAATTTTGTTTCTATCCGTCCCCACAAGACAATTTTATTGATTGAATTCCAAGGTTCTCTAGTTTTCGAAGGGTGTGTTTTCTAATTTAGGTAATATATGATCAAGACTTTAAAACTCACGTCGATACCTTTGCAACGCATTACCTGGTTTATGCCTGTAGGTTGTACAAAGAAATCTACATATCTTGGCACGCAAAAACAAAACTCTTTGCAAACAGAGAGATGTGCCACTTAGTCTCAACTCGCAGCAAACCGATGACCGCCGTTCCTGCTATTGTTGCAACTTGACCGTCTGACACATGAACAAACACCAACTGACACAGAAAAGGCGCTTGCCGTGAAAGGCCACATTTGCCACACATACGACGGCTTTTACAATCAGGTTCGATGCTTACCGGGTACGAATACTAATGGTAACGTCTACCGGGTACACAGTCTTGTTTTAAGAACTGCTAGAACATGAAATATGTTTATTCAGAGATCGCTAACATATTGGTCTCTCTAAACATGGAGTTTCTATTAAAAACTTGTTTACAGTAACCAGCGCTTGGAGCGTATCCGTTTATCCTGTCGTGTTTGCCTTGACATAGGCGAATGGACGTGCCGTTTGTTTTACAACCTGTTGCCCTGAGCACTCCCTGCTGAATAAACTGACTGCTCGATAATAGGCTGAAAGATAGACTATAGGCACTATCCGTTTGCTGTGTCCAACCAAGGACGAAACCCAAGCGCTTCTGTGCTAATGGCCTAACAACACAACGAAATACCGGCCAGGAGAACCACACTTCACACAAGAATGACAAAACGCGCAAAGTGCATTTACACTTGCGTGGCAAGTTTGTACATCCAGCAGTAGTACAGAGCAAGCCTGGCAAGTGGCACTGCGTTTGTTTACTGGAACGCGCACTCATGTATTTGCACATGCCTTTTTCGCGCCGGGGAGAGTTTTCAAAGGCCGAACCGCAGCTCCAGAATAAATAGGTTTGCTAAACTTCTATGGACGCGCTTGTAATCAGCCAAACTGATAAGAAAGCGAGAGTGGGCATTCCAATTGGGTTTGTACAACGTTTGCACTTCCATCCCTATCTCAGGCTTTCACCGCACAAGGTTTACAAGGCAAACTCTAATGGCTTCCGGGAACACGACATCATTTAGAGGCCGTACCCTAATCACACCTTCCTGGTTTTTATTTTCACGAAAGTCGAATTTTCAAAAGAGGTTTGCCAGTAAGTCGATACCCAATTTTTTTTCTCATAATAAATCTTCAACACTCTATTGCGAACATAAATTTTTCATCAATCATCATCTTTGCTACGAATTCACGTGCATTTTATTATTGACACCGGCAACTTAGGGACCAACTTAATCTCATTTTGTATTTCAGCTAAACGAAAATTATATTAAAAACATGTGTTTGCTTTATGCAAATCATATGAAATGGGCGTTTTGCTTCTGTGCAGGGGTGCTATACGTTAAATATATCAATATAGAATTCAGTATACTTAGTAGGTGCTTGGATGTTAAATCGACTATTATGTCAAGTTTGAGAATTAATTTAGACCGTTTTACCCTGATCCAATTCCACCATTGGTAACACACAGTTATGGAACGAGCATATGTCAAAGATTGCCGATACCAGAAATCCTCGCGCAAATGAAGTTGCCACTTTTGTTACTTCTTCCGACTTATCGAGGAACAGTTGGAAATCACTCATGGATAGTTGAATCTACCGCATGTATCAGATGATGATGATGTGGTTTTTAATTTCGGATTGTCAATAAAGTTAATAAAGTCGTTCACATACGGGAAATATAATTTATAAGCTATACTATTGCACAGCTGACTATAGAAATACAATTTTATACTGCTTGCGTGAATCTATTGCCATTGGTCGGTATTATCTAACGCAAAATCAGATTCGTCGACATGTCACGATTAAATGCATTTCTAATCATCTTCTGTTTTGAAATCGAAAATGTAAAATGCACACAATTGTTCCATTTTAAATAATCATCTTGTTACTCATTTTTTTGATACACTTTTATTTGACAAATTTTATCTGGGAGATTTGCTTTATACCTTAAGGTAGACAAACCTCGACAATTTACTTCAAATATACTCGAATAATTAAATGTTGCCATTTAACATAAATTTCCAAAGATTTATTGATTAACCTTCCTATCGGAAAAAAATACAATATAACACATTTAAACTAATATGTAACCCTTGTGATCACATTAAGATGTTAAGCAACAAAATTCTATATGTAATAATTTTCTTGTTTATTCTGTAATCAATGAAAGGTTTTCGCTAAAAATAAAGCTACATTATAACATTTGTCCGCCCAATGCATCAAACAATATTTCAGTTTGCCTCAGCCCGAGTTAGTTTGAGTTGAGAATGCTTGAAAGCTGTGTCGGATTTTTTAGACGCAAAGGAAATCACAGATTACTGTATCCAGTTGGAGTTATTGAGAAATACGTGCTTTGCTACTGCTACTTACACATATTATTTACATAAATTTTTGTTCCCAATAAACGTATATATGCATCATGGGCACTTTTGCTATGGCAAACCTTACCTACATGTGGGCAAAGCTATGTTTTCGAGAATTGTAGTCATGTGCAGTTGCATGTATTGAAACATTTTATATCGCGATATTTTTGTGTTTTTATTTTATGTGCTGTCAATCCCTTATTCTCACATTGCTCAACTGAAACCAACACCTATATGTGGCCAAAAGACTTTTGTCATACGTATCACATCTGTATCACATTATGGAAATTTATTTGATTCAGGAATACAAGAGGTCATTATCGTTGTTAATCGTGTGAAGCGAGTTTATTCTTCAACTTCAACATCGTCCTCGATGAGTTCCAACCAGTCGGTGACCATGTCGTCATCAGCTTCATCAGCTTCTTCATCTGAACACATAAAATATTAAATGACAAGAGCATTTTATATTATGACATTTAGTATATATGTTTGTTTTAATATTTATGAACACAGCAAAGTTTTTAACTTACCTCTCTCACACAACGTCTCTGTCGCCTGTACACATTCATCTGCAATGCAAAGCACACAGGTGGTGATAATAGTTTGATTTATTTCGACAAACAAGCAGGCTTCACCTACCTTTAATGCTTATTTGTGTTGTTGACAAAATGAGCATCGAGAAGGTTTCACCGATGCATATTTATACCCCGACGAACATATTGTACTGATGGGGCGCGTGGTAATTCAAACGCACTGTTGGTTAGGACTTCCAGGATTACTCTAGTGTTTGCCAGGTTGGAAATACAATCAACTTCCAAACATGAAATATGGCATTTGTACACATCATAGGAAAGATAAAGGGCTGCAAGTAAAATATTCATTGCCTAAAACTGACAAAACCGTTTGTGTGTTTGGGCAAAATTTGCATGATATTAGGAGACGTCAGCACTTAAACTTCCATGTAAACTTTCAGAAAGGTTCTTTGTAAATATTTTGTTTCAATAGAATTGCCTATTTGGTGGTGTAAAATCTACGTATTTAGTAATAAAATCCCACATTTTTAATATAATGGGCCTGATAAAATGTAATTAAGTCCACGAAAACACACTTAAAACCCAAATGCATTGATGCCCTTAAAATTGCTGCAAAGAAATGCAGTTTTAGAATCATGTTGAATCAAATGCCCTGCATTAACGTGGGGTGAAATTCAATCCGGGCGACACAACGTAAAGGGTTATGGAAACATAAATTAACAAGACAAATTAACAACCTTTTAGTGACCCGAGAAAAAGCAAGAAAAACAGAAAACCGAATTCCCTGATCAATGAATATTTCATTAAACCACATTGGGTTTCTTGCATGGCCGTACGTGTGTTTAATTCGTGGACAACAACACCACTGTTTGTGCAAGAATTTTTTAATGATTTCGAGGGGGGGGGGCGACAAGGTAGAACAATTTTGGGAAGAAAATAGAAGACAAAATTCCCTTTCCGCGGTTAACTATATGTGATAAGTTCGCTTTTACGCTTCACCTAAAAAAAAACTTAAAAAAAAAATAAATGCGTAATTTCCGATGTCCGTAAAGCTTAATTTTTTTTAGCAGAATTGTCATTGTTCTGGTGTCAAAAGAGTCAGGAAATTACCTGAGGTATACAACCCACAAACGCAAAATATGCATTTAAATGCTCCAAACACTCATCGAAAAATATATTGATTATTCAATCGGATACAATTGAATTATTTTCTGCTTACGTGGTTTTGCTTTCGTTGTAAAATATTTATGTTTACTGTTATTTTCAAGCAGATGCTACATGAACCGATCGAGTTCACACGGTTTTGATTCACGTTTGGAAATCGGTTGTACAAGAGGTAGTTAATTGTGTTTCAAAGGGATCGGGCGGTGTTGGTTCCTGGCAAACACTAAGAAAATCCTGGAAGTCCTTAGCCAATAGTGCGTTTGAATTACCACGCGCCCCAACCCCTACAATATGTTCGTCGGGGTATAAATATGCATGGGTGAAACCTTCTCGATGCTCAATTTGTCCATGACACAAATAAGCATTAAAGGTAGGTAAAGTCTGCTTGTTAGACGAAATGAGTCCAACTTTTATCACCACCTGTGTGCTTTGCATTGCAGATGAACAAGCTTCTCCTCGCTCTCCTTCTTGTTACGATGCTCTGCACCATGGTTGAAGAATCTGAAGGTCACTCGTGTGCCGCCAGACGACGTCGCCGACACGCTCACAGCAGGCGACGACGACATGTTTACAAGCGACGAAGGCGTTGTGTGAGAGGAGGCAAGTTAAAACTTAGCTGTTTTCACAGTAAAATTGGACTCTGCATTGTTTCACTAATAATGATACTGTAATATGAATTGTCCTTGTCATATAACGTTTTATGTTTTCAGATGAAGAAGCTGATAATAAAATGGTCACCGACGAGTTGGAACTCATCGAGGAAGATGTTGAAGTTGAAGAGTAAACTCGCCTCACACGATTAACAACGATAACGACCTCTTGTTTTCCTGAACCAAATAACTTACCTGGAATTATACCGACGTGATCAGTTATTTTCATCGAAACATGGGAGTTAGTTTCAGTTGAGTATTGCGAGAACAAGGGATCAATACAATAAGAAAAAACAGACTCAAAATTTATAGCAAAATGAAATGTTTCAATACATGCAACTGTATATGACTACAATTCTAGAAAAAATACCTTTTCCCATACGTAGGAGAGGTTTTTCATGGCGAAAGTGCTTATATTCCACCAATAACTTTTATTGGCATATCAAAAACATACTTTATGTAATATGTACAGATGACAGTAGCAAAGCCCGTCTTCCCAATTAACTCGAACAAGATGCAAAAAAATTGTAATTTTTTTTGCATTTAGAAAATCCGACACATTTTTTCAAGCATTTTTAAAACACAAATAAACTCGGACTGAGAAATGTTGAAATATTGTTTAGCGCACAGGACGGGCAATGCTTAATATAACGAATTAAATTATTTTTGCGAAAAAGAATGATATTTTTATAGATACGAGAGTGTAATAGTAAGTTAGAAATTTATTGAATATAATTATTGAAAATGCATTTAATCGTGACATGTTGACGGTTCCATTTCGCCTTAAATAATTCCGATCAATGGCAACAGAGTTACACATGCAGTAAAATTGGCGTTCACAGTCGTTCTATAGTTAGTTGTATAAGGGTAGCTGATATTTTTCAGTACATCCACGACTTCGTTAACTTTACTAACTATCTGAAATTAAAATGCACATCATCATTATCTGATACATGCGGTAAATTGAACTTCCATGAATGATTTTCAACTGTTCCTCGATAAGTCGGATGATGCAATAAATGTTGCAACTTCCTTTGCACGAGGATTTCTGGTATCGATAATCATTAACATATGCTCGTTCCACAACTGTGTGTAACCAATGGTGGATTTGGAGAAAGGTTAAATGCTCAGACAAATGCTTTGCAAATGAACATCATTGTCGGCTCAATCAGATAAGTAGACACAGTGGATTTTTTTTACTCAAAAATGCGATGTTTGACAAAAACTTATATAATCCAAATATAACGCAACCAAGTCTGTGATCGCATGCATTTTGGTCTGGTTTTCCATGAATTAAACACTAGTGCAGCCATGCAAGAAAACACGTTGGTTTATGTTTATAGGCGATGGATTGCGAAAAGCCACCTTTTATTATTTGTTCTTTTATTCGATAACTGGAGATCATGTTTTTGTATTCTGAAGTATGAGTTTTATCGGAACGTTTTCACAAAATATCCTTTCACATTTGCTGATTCAACGTGGGACAACTCACGGATATTTGTGTCGCTACAAATCTTATTAACAACACAACAAAAATCAAAGCCTCGAAAAATCAAATGAAATTGGTTCGAGTGCAACGATTGAATTAGATTCTTCAAATTGGTTCTATATTTACATGGTGTTTGATTGCATTGTAAAACAAAAAAAACATGTTTACTGTGATGTTCAAGCAGATGCCGCATGAACGAATGGGATTCACACGGTTTTGATTCACGTTTGGAAATCGGTTGCACAAGAGGTAGTTAATTGTGTTTTCAATAGGATCGGGTTGTGTTGGTTCCTGGTAATCACTAATAAAATCATGGAAGCCCTAACAAATAGTGCGCTTGAATTACCACGCGCCCCATCAGTACAATATGTTCGTCGGGGTACAAATATGCATGGGTGAAACCTTCTCGATGCTCATTTTGTCAACAACACAAATAAGCATTAAAGGTAGGTGAAGCCTGCTTGTTAGACGAAATGAGTAAAACTTTTATCACCACCTGTGCAGATGAACAAGCTTCTCCTCGCTCTCCTTCTTGTTGCGGTGCTCTACACCATGGTTGAAGAATCTGAGGGCAATTGGTGCGCCAGACGACGTCGCCGACACGCTCACAGCAGGCGACGACGACATGTGTACAGGCAACGAAGGCGTTGTGTGAGAGGAGGTAAGTTTAAAAACTTAGCTGTTTCCACAGTAAAATTAGGCATGAGCGTATTGTTTCACTAATAATAAAATATTTACGAACTGTCATAATATAAAATGATCTTGTCATGTAACATTTATGACTTCAGATGAAGAAGGTAATGAAGCTGATGACGACATGGCCACCGACGAGTTGGAACTCATCGAGGAAGATGTTGAAGTCGAAGAGTAAACTCGCTTCACACGATTAACATCGATACTGACCTTTTGTATTCCTGAACCAAATAAATTATTCTGGCATTATACAGACGTAAAATGTTATGTTTTTCGAAACATGGATGTTAGTTCCAGTTGAGTAATGTGAGAATAAGGGATACGTATAATGCAATGAGTATATAACGCACAAAAAAATTATTCAGAAATAAAATGTTTCAATGCATGCAACTGCACATGACTACAATTCTCGAAAAACATACCTTTGCCCAAATGTAGGTGAGGTTTTCAAAAGCAAAAGTGCTCATGGTGCATATTTACTTTTTTGGGGAGATCGAAAACACATCACAGTAAAATGTACAGATAACAGTAGCAAAGTACATCTTTCCTATTGACACGAATTGATGCAATAAAAATTGTGTTTTACATTGCATTTAGAAAATCCGTGTTTTTGTGCATTCCTAACACAAATCGACTCTTGGTGAATGTAGCGCTAAACACAATTCAACTCTTTGTCATTAATTGTATTTTAAAGCGGAAAACATTGACCTTTTTATTGATAAGAGAGCGTTATAGTAAATAGGAAAACTATTAGATATAAATAAAATTATTGTTTACATTAACAATGTCTACCTATTAGTTTAAATTTGTCAAAATTATATTTTGTATTTTTAGCAGGTATTTAACAATATTTTTTATTCCAGTAAATTTTATTTGTCGAGATTTGGTCTCAAGCTAATTTCGCAGATAAAATTGTCCAATAAAAGTGTTGAGAGGGTTAGTTATTAGTGAATATTAGTGGTTGGTTAATATGCGAATAGTGGTTATAGTTAATGCGATATGTGGTTAGTTAATGTGATTTGTGGTTAGTTGATGACCAGAAAGGTTAGTTACAAACATGGGAAATTCCCATGTTAATATGTTGCAGTTCCAACAGGTTTACATGGGATAATCCGCATTCAGGGTTTTTGACCTGGCTATGTCCTGGTGTAGTAGCACCTATCTATGATTGCATGTAAATTATAGTCGCAGCAGATACTGTGAAAGTAAAACCATTCTGGCGTAACGCCGCGAAACAAGGATGAAAGGAGAAGTGACGTCACTTACATACGGTAGTTCCTCGGATGGGAATTTTTTTGGCAAGAGTAAACCCTCGCTGTGTTTGCCGAAATGCGATACGATGCTTTAGAAAACAGAAACCCTATTTACTTTCGTTGGATGCAGTTTGACAATGCCGCGTTTCGTTCTGTATTGTCATCCTTCTACAGAACGTTTGGCTGCAGAGATTGCAAGACGCAATGGTACGAGCAAAATAGCTATATGATGTAACATTCTTCACGATTTGTTTTTTAACGTGTTTGCAAACGGTTTAGGGTCTTTGGATATCGTTCGCGAAGTTGTTATGTGGAACAAATTTCCAGATGGATATCCAAATCTTTTCATCAAGGTTTGATATAATAACATAGCCTATGTTAGCCTATAAACACAATTAACGATGATAATTTTCCTTTAATTGCAGAAGGTGGAGAACTCAGTAGGGGAGCATGTTATATTTCTGGGAAGCTTTCATGCACCAGAAGTTGTTTTTGAGCAAATATCATTACTTTATGCACTACCCCGGTGTTCTGTTAGGTTTGTTATTATATTTTAAATAGCAATAAATTGTTTTACTACATGAAATCTACCTAACCAGCAGCACTTCTTTCATGTGACAATTGTTTTACTACATGAAATCTACCTAACCAGCAGCACTTCTTTCATGTGACACAAGTTAACCTTCAATTCAATATTAAATGTTACTGGAACAAATTTGTGTCCACGCTTCTAGTTGTAGAATGCATGTTTCGCTTTTTATTAAACTGAAGATGCTTTAATAAAAAGCGAAACATGTATTCTAAAACTAGAAGCATGGACACAAAGTTGTTCCAGTAACATTTAATATTATATTTTAAACATTTTGACCCTTTGTGATATTTACAGTTTTGCCAGCATATAACCATTAAATTTTGATATTGATTTAAATGTGGTTTTTGCATATCTGCCAAAAGAAATAATGCTAACATGTATATTGTGGTTTTGTGTTGCAATCAGTTTTTGGTGAAGTGTATGTTGAAATAATCAAGGTATATCATTTTGTTAATATACAGATCTTTGACATTCATCCTTCCATACTTTCCAACTGGAACCATGGAAAGAGTTGACACAGAGGGACAAATAGCAACTGCTTCAACAATGGCTCGCATTTTGTCATCCACACCTCTTTCAGCAATGGGACCAGCTCATTTGATGATATTCGACATTCATGCTCTGCAGGTACCATCAAAATAATGCATTCTCCTATTCAGTGCGTCATATAATTATATTGTCAGGAAAGATTTTACTTCACCGACAATATCATTCCACTTTTGTCTTCTGCAATGCCTTGCTTTCTCGAAGTTCTCAAGAAGTATCAAGAAAAGTGCAATGAACAAGTTTCGATTGCGTTTCCTGACCCTGGGGCAAACAAACGTTTCAGCTCATTTTTCTCTGAATATCCCACAATCAGATGTCTAAAAGTCCGTGACGGGGATTCAAGGTAAACATAGTTCATTCTAAACTTTCCTGTATACAACTATCTACCTCTTGTTCTTGCTTGTTAATTTTTATGCTTCAGTTAGCCACTAATAATGAAGCATTACAGGCTGGTCTAGAAAAACTGTTTTGCAATAGAAAGGTCAGCATCGTTGATGGTGACCCAGTCGGCAAGAATGTAGTCATTGTGGATGACCTGATAATGACAGGCAACACCATAAAACAATGCATTGAAGAGCTGAGAAAAAGTGGAGCGTCCAAGATTAGCGTGTTCGTGGTTCACGCTGTTTTCCCGAATAATTCTTGGAAAAGCTTTGTAAACAGCAGTAAGTCACTTAAATCACATGTCCAAACGGAGTTGTTTTTACTTTTAAGTTGGACTGACCGCATAAAAAACATTTGGGGTTATTTAGGGCTGTCCACAGCTGAATGATGCTGTAAGGGCAGTTATTTTATCTTATTCACATGTGGCAGGCAGTCCAGGTCTGTTGCTGGATAAGTTCTGGATCACCAATTCCCTTCCACATGCTGACGAAATTGCGGAACATGAACCTTTCGAAGTGCTTTCAATAGCTGATAGCATCGTTCAAGAGTTAAATAGGCTGAATATTGGTGCCAACTAGCAAAATACTTTTGCGCAGGCGTTTTGTGTGGTTTCGCATTCCGCTACGTCCCCAGTAATTTTGAGCAATGTGCAACTTTTTTTTTATTCAGGGCTTACTTATGTGCAAAACGTTTTATTTTTGATATCATACTGTGCGATGAGATGTTTAGCATTCGTTATATGTGTTTAATTGTAATCCTAAACCTTCACCAAGAAATACTTTTTTCCAACTTAGGACAAGCCGCTATTTTTCGCGTTCTGCTTACCTTATTTTTTTGCTGCATTTAAAAGTACACTGATATCACATTCCACTGATTTGTTGCAAACTTTCTATGGCACAGGCAAGAAGTAAAGAATTACTGCAAACACATTCATGTGCCTCAACTACCAACCTAAATTTGCAACACTTAAATCCAAAACATACCAGCTCAAAAAATGTAATTGACGAACCCTTTGCATGTAAAAATCACCCATTTCAGTAAATAAAATTTCTATGTTCCATACTCCGTCAGATTTGGGTACAAAGTTTTTTATACATTGCACTGTAAAGACTGTTGCAAATTTCAGTTTTAAACAAAGTTGGGTTCAGATTATAAGAACAAGAAACCTCCTTAGCCTGTTATGTTCCCTATGTAAATACAATAAACTATAAATCTTTTAGGACAGGGCCATATGCATAGAAAAGAAAATTTTTGCACGGAACTGGGTGTGAAAAAAGGGATAAAAATAAATGTTTTTGCAGTGCGAGAAACGCAGTCTGCAAGTTCAACTTAAAACATATATGCACAAACTTTGTGCCAACAACATTCAATAAAATTCACATGAACACTGCACGGTGCAAAGTCGAATGTCTGCAAAACAGCATAAAACGTTCATTGCAGCACAAAACAAACAACAGGATTTAAAGGTAAAGATCTTCATAGCGTGATTTCCATACATGCTGTCGGTGGTGAGGTGAAAGACACCATCCTATTTTGTCTCGGATCCCGTTTGCTCTCGTTCGAAAGCGGTCACGATCGCGTGCATAGCATTCCCACTTGCCCTTTCTAGATTGTTTGTATGCAAAGGCCCATGCCACCATAGGATGCACTACCACTTGGTCAGAAAAGCGAACCTGTTTATAAAACTTTGAGTTAAAAAAAAGTTTGAAAACTAATAAATGTAATGACAAACAAAAAAGCAAATGTTTTTTTCTGGTTATGCTGTGTAAGGAGTTTCCAATAAAAAACAATGTATATATCTTTATATATGTATTTTACCTTGGTTGGTTGTCTTGGTTGCACTGCAGCTTTTTCATATTTCATCTTTGGTTGAATTGCAGGTGTTTTCACAACTACAGTGTCTATATTTTTTTGTGGTGTATCATAACCACATACCAACTTGGTCAAAGGCTCATGAAACCTTTCAAATAATTCCCAGATTTTGCAGGGATTCTCAACAACAAAAGTTGGGTCTGCTCTGCTGCAGTCTTCTGAAAATGAAGATGTTCTAGAGTTACCCCAGCTTTGTTCATCCCACGAAAGCTCAGCATCAGAATCAGATTCTTCATTTGAACATCCAAGGATGAAAGAAATGTGAGAGTTCGAGCATACTGGTCGTTTCACAGTGACCTCAAAAGGCAAATCACAACTATTATTTACTTCAGTGAAGACGCTATCATTTGTAAAGTCATCCGGAATCATTTCATTGCGTTGTGGTTCTCCTGTTTTTGTGTGGCTGTCCTCAGGGCATTGTTCATGTGATGGTTTTACAGGAAAATGTCTCTCTCCTGCCTTTTTAGCCCTTTTCTGTGTCCACGGCCTGCGACTAATCGTAAGTTTATCCCAAGGTGTTAAATCTTCAGAGTCAGTATCACTAGTTGGCTGACTATGGCAACTTGCTTGGGCGTAATCATCAAAATCGGAGTCCGACGTATCCTCCGTGTCTGAGGCAGAGTCATAAACTGAAGAAGAATCAATATCTGAGCAACCACTCACAGAACAACAGTCTGAAGCTGTATCACTGTTTTCATTCGTTGATTGATGGTCTTTAGCCACTAAAGCATTATGAGATTGAACTTCATTAAAGCATTCTGTGCTCATGATCTGAATTTCACTGCAACTGGAATCAGGAACCGGACATTTTGTTGAAGATATTCCATTAGGGCAATAGTTAAAAACCATTGTTTTACTTGTTATCTGTTGTTGAAGATAACGTTTATTGTTTTCTGTGGAAGCTTTAGGTAACAAAGGCGTTATTTTCTTAGGTTGGTTTGACATACTGTCCACAATGCCCTCAGTTTTATCGAGGTTTGTGGGCAATGAGGCAAATCTTGAGGCAGCTTTACAAACAGGTCCAGAAAGTGTGCTCCAAAATCCCCCTAACTTAACACTTTCACAGTTGTACTGCCACCGACTTGGGGGGCTCACTGAAGTTTTTTCGGAAATTTGTCCACAAACTTGAAGACAATTTTTGCTTTCCAGGCAAGATCCAATTACTTTGCCTTTGTATGGTGGATATGAAAACCTTGGTTGGTGGTCTTGCTCTTGATTCCCAGTACTATCCAATCTTTGCAGGGGCAGGAAATTTTTGACAGTAACCGAGCTTTGTATTCCAAAATAGGATCCAATTTTGTCTTTTAGCGAACTGCTTTTAATATCCAATGGTTTCGAGCACACCCTTGACAGTGTTGTTGCGGGACTGGCAACATTAACGGTAGATACATCAGTTTTTGCTAGACTAACAGGACTAAACCAACTTAGCCACTTGGAGTTGGTGCTATCACTCGACATTGCTCTTTTGCATAAAAGGAATTGTTTTCATGTAACGATGGCTCGGTGGCTTCCTAAAAGCAAACCATGTCCAAGCTTGGGAGGGAGTAATTCGCAAAAAATTGTCCGAATGCTTTTCAGTGAAAATTGAAGGTTCAACCACTGTGGCTGGTAAATTCATCAAACGATAGTCAAGGAGCTTGTGGGCTAAATCGATCACCCAAGCAACAAAGATACAACAATAAAGGATTCCAAATTTCTGTTCTTCTTTCAGTAGGCACAAATCTAAATAATAGTACTTCCGTTAACACATTGCTTGTACGCGGCTATGTTTTGTAAAAACAACTCCACAAATCCATTTACAAACCTCAAAATGTAACTTTAATTAACACTTAAAATTGAAATATTCTTCTTACCTTTCGAATGCAGGTTTTCGAAATTTGTCGCTGTTTGTACAATGTACGACATATTTTTACATAAAGTTGCTCATTGAGACTGACATACAATAGTTTAGTTTCGCTGTTGATTACGTTGGTTCTGTTGTAAAATGACCAGTCGAGCCCAGCCTTCGGCAACTTGCCACTTGCGTGGGAGCAATCACGTGATTCCTCTTTTTTCAATTCTTTCTTTATGACGCGACAATCAATTTGGGAAGTTGCCTCAGCTGCGCGCGCGTACTATTGCATCATCCTTTTTCTACGCTTTGTGCGTGTGGCTTGGCACGATTACACTAACGTAAGTAAACAGTTTGATACTCGAATTAGCCTTACCGATAAGACCGTTAGGCTAAAAAAAACATTCTATTTCCCAATGCGGCAACAAATTTGAAGTGTTTTAGTTTCGTTCCGCCGTACTCTAGAACTAGACAGACCGATGTAGTCGTGTCGCGTCACGTGAATTATCTATTTTTGCTCAACACCATACGGAACTCGATATTTCTAGAAGGCTCAGACGGAAATAACTAAATCAGATGCTTTGTAAACTTCCAACTGTAGAATTGTGGACCGGTGTTTTTGGTAAACCTTACACGTTGTTTCATCACACAAGCACACAAACCTTTCGCCTACAAAACTCAATTTATTCATGAGTCATCATACTTGTGACTCGGCTTGCGAAACAGTTTCAACAACCAGACAGCACAAACCACCGAAAACTGCCATGTTTGACCGAAAAATTCGAAAACAGATGGTTGAGCCCATTTCCTCATGTGACACGATCTCACTGCATTCAGCATGTTGAATTTCCTCGTTAAATTATCAGCACGCAGCCCGGGAAAAGAGTATGGAACAACAGTTTTGTTTCCAACTGCCGTGATCTCGTACCACATTCACTTGTGTATGTCGATAAATCGCAAGTCCATAATAAGGAAGTAATTTCTCGGCAAAGGTCTTGGAGCCGGCGAGAGAACACTGAAAACCTATCGGTACAAAGGTATCATGGAGGTTATCAACGTGCTCATCAGTGAATTATTGCTTGAAAAAAGCAAATAACTGAAACTACTGACCTGTTTCTCGGTATCAACATTGGTTACAACAACAAAGCCAGCAACGTTAGTCTCAACTAAATTTTCCTCCAAAGATTCTGCCATGCTCAAACTGAGTATATGATGAACAAGATCAATGCCCGGGGCTACTGGGACCAATTTTGTTTGTGTATCTTCTTTCTCCATGCCTTTAGAATAAAGAAAACAAGAGCTTTTGACAATAAATGAGTTGTGAGAAGTTCCTAGCCCACATCTAGGCTATTTATGGATGTTTTTTTCACAACTTATAAGAAAAATTAGTTACCAAGAGGTAGGCAGGAGTCTGGAAGAGCAGGCGCACCAATTTTAAATATTTGGACCTCGCTAAAGCTTATATCAAAAGCATGTGGGAAGTAAATCTTTCTGGGTCCATAAAAGTATTCTTTTGTTTTTTCTTCCCTTGCATCTCTTCTCATATCCCTCGTCCTTTCAACAACACCTGTCAGGTATAAAGAATGAAGTTAAATGAAGTTTGTTCATGGATTCCAACAATTAATATAGCAAAACAAAAACTGTATAGTTGTTATGGTGCTGCTACAAACAGAAAATATCTCCTAATCATAGAAATAATTCATGGCTGTCAGCAGAAAAAATTAGGGGCTGGGATAAAATTTTATTTTTCTATGTGATTCCACTTCTCCAATCTGACAAGTATGTGTTAGTGGTAGTTTTCCAGGAGATTGTTGCCTTCTCCCAGGTGCCCATGGCAATGTTTTCAGGTTTGACAGCATTACTAGTCTTTTACCTGGTGACTTGGGTTGTAAGACAATGTTTACAAAATCAGGAAGGTCTCTTTTCAAGTCATTGTACAAGCGCTCACTGTCCAGAACAAGAACAACATCTGCTTCAAACGATTGTGCAGTATGTAGAATACATTGGTAGCCTTGACCCTTGACCCAACCACAGGTGTTAATGACACATCCACTGTATTTCACTTGTCTGTAACATATTTATTTCCGATAAAAAATATTTGTATGACAGAAAAATAGTACAACCTAGTATGGCAAAAAAAAACGATCTAACCTTGTGTAACTGATTTTAGTGGGATATGTGCTGACCTGTTAAAATCACACTTGGCATTGAATACATCAGCCAGTCTGGAAATCAAAACTTCATAAAGTTTAATGTTGCCGTTTGGTGAAGTGTGGCCGAAATGATAAACAACAGGAACCTGCAAATGCACAATAAAGTGTCTTTGCAAAGATCTGAAGCAGAACTAGCAATCCAAACAGAAAGAATATAAAGTTCAACATGTATCATGTATCACATAAGATTGATACAACCTATATTTGATTCATAAAACTCATCTAGTGATTCCCCCAATTGAAAAGCCCTGATTTTATAGACACTGCAGTCACTGACCTTCAAATCAAAGCCATCCACTGGGTCTGCAGGTCTCTCCACTGTTAATGCACCCACAGTACCTGGAATTGAAACCCCACCCTGCCCCACATCCAAGTCAATGAGCGTAGGCTTTCGGCCAAGACGCACAGCATAATTGACCAGCAACCTTGTAAGACAATATTTAATGTCATAGTGTCAGGCAATATGGCAATTTGTTACAGAAAAGCACCTATTAGCCTTATTTTCTATAAGATGCACACACAAACTGTATGGATATATTTCTTAAGTGAAATACTGGCAGGTGAAATTAATGTAATATTTTATATTTGTCTGGCAAAAAAAAACAAGCTAACCCTACCTTCCCAAAGTACTTTTGCCAACGTCCTGTGGTCCACATACCAAAATTCGAGGCCCACGAGTATCTTTCTGTTCTGCACTTTTTCTCATTTGCTCAATAGCACATTGAGTGTTGAGATAAATTACCATCGGAGTATCCTACAGTCAAATGTTTTAATTACATAATAAATTGTCTAATAAATGTACAGGTTTGATTTTTGTCCTAAATATTTTCACTTGTTTTGTGCAAAATATATATATTCTCACAGATAGATGTCTTGGATGATTGTGCAATAACCCAATAAGCCAATCTTAGCAATCATTTTTTACAAGTAGTGCTACAAATCCAAGACCAAACAAAGTGGACAGTGGGAATCTATATTTCTAATAAACAGGAGAAACTGTAAAGTAGTAACACGCAAATACCTTTGAAACATAGGCTGCTTCAACTTTCCCGGTAAGTCTGAGGGAACATCCAAACCATGTAAATACTGCAATCTTGGCTCCAGATTCAAAAATGTATGACCTGAGGGTGAAAACCACAGCAGTGAATTTTCGTAATTTGCAAATAATCACATACCAACCTGGATCGTACTAGTTCTGTTCCAAATACTTCAGCACTGCCATCAATTAGATCGAGTTTAACTCGAGCATGTGTTTCGACTTCAAACCTTAGTTCATTATCCCGTTCCAATTTGTAATCAGATGTTTGAGTGAGATCAATACCTTTATCCTCCGGTTTAACAGTGGAAGTGGTCGCCATTGTTTAGCGAGTCGGTTAATTGAAATTATCATACACTTCTACAAGGCAAAAAACATTATTTTACAAACAATGCACATTGCGAGTTGTTGACAACAAACTGCCACAAAGCATTGCAAAAACACATTTTTGAAAATGTAGCATTACATAATTGGGAAAACCACAGCTTGCTTCGTGACACAAAACATAACATGTAGTGAGAAAACCAACATGCAAGTGTAAAAATCGTTTATTTTTGGATTGCAAGATTTTATGTAGCCACAGCCAGCAGTTTTCTTTTCAGTTATTTCTCAGTAGAAGCAAGTGGATTTTTAAGCACAATGATCACAGAGTCACCACGCAAAAACATTTTGCTAATGAATCGATCTCGATTGACTGGTTGCTGTTTCTTCTTGCCCTTTCCACTCTTGGGTGTTTCAGTCCACATCTCTTTTACATTTTCAAGCACCATGTTACAATGGCGGTCAAATGCTTTCACTCTGGCCAACAGCTTTCGGTTGTTTCGGCAATTGATCAATATTTGAGTATTGTTTTTTACTGAATCGGTCAGAACTGACAAGGGACCAGTTTGGAATTCCTCCTTTTCCAACTGTTCCAGTTCTTCTGAAGTAAGTTCGCTTTTTGGTTTGCTTTGCAATGACATGATGAACTATTTTTGATAGTTTAAAAATTGTGTAAATTGGAATATATATTCCTAGTCACAATAAAACAAGCAAAATATGTTAAAATAAATTGGTAACTTACGTAGTAGAGTCGAAATGGTTTGTTATTTTTTTTGTTATTCTTGCTTAATATGGCTATACTAACAATTCAAGTTCCACTTCTTGCACATATACGTTTACAAAGCGAACATGCGCGCCGGCATTTATGTGACCACTTGGTGGCAAAATTAAGTGAAATGAATTTAATGGTTTCAAATATTTTGCAGTCGAAAGAACTTTATAAATAAAAACTAATATAAAATAGCAACCTATAAATTTTTCCATTTTTGTCAAAACGTTTATGTGCAAATATTACGTCATAAGCAGGCAACTTCTAAATTTTAAAGCCAAATACTGTACCTAGATTGCTAAGGTATTTTCGGCACTTCGGCCCGCCTCACATCTCCCACCACATTCATGTGCGATCGGCCAACAACAAGAAACGTCCTGTGAACCGACTTGGCATTTCGGTTGTGATGGGTTTTGCTTTGACCATCACGGCCAGGTGGCTATCCCACATGTGATACGACCGGTTGCAACCCCTCGCCTCCAAGTGCAATTGGCTGCGATCCGACGGCAGAGGGTAATTCTCCGTGAGATAATCACCTTTACATGGCCCAACATTGGCACCTGACTTGATTACCTTAAGGGTTTTTCTCCATACCATTTTAATAACAATGACAACAGATGAAGTCACAAATAACATCGGTGAAGACAAATAATTTGTAGGCTACAACGTTGTGAAATATGTACAAAGACAGATCCGCACTGAAAAGCACATCATTTTTGCTGTATCATTGTACACAGGCATAATATTAAATAGCAAACTTACTTTTGAAAAAGTATCGTCACAGGCAAAACCCTGATAAATGTGATAATAACGTTTAGACAAAATCGACATTGAGAAGCTATTGGTCGAATGTCAAATAACATTATTTTACTGTTTTTTTGTGCACCCGAAGCACATATTGTTATTAAACACAAAACAAAACATACAATAGGCAGAAAAACGTTTTATTCTTATTTTTGCATATTTTGTAGGAATGCTTTTTAGATTCGAAAGTTGATTGGTTTTGCAATATCTAACTAACAAGACCCTGCGCAAAGGTAACAATCCCGACAGCGCTCGACATATACAAATATATATCCACTCCAGTCATTTGAGCCAAAACCGTTCAAATGTTTTTTTGACACTACAGTCTGCAAGCAACGCTCAAAATGTGTTGCGTTATCAAGTTTTCAGGATGCAGCGCTCAAAAGGTTATACTGGCTCCAGTTGTCAGTATCGTGGTAGTTCAACAAATTTTCCCTGCGTCGATTGATGTATTCCGAAGATACGGTCTGTATCCGCTGTCTTGCTGTTTTTCTGCAGCGTGGAATCCTTCTTGATGCTGGAGTGACTTTTCGATTCAGAAAAGTTTTGTTGCGAAGTCGCGCGAACCTGGTGCCACTTGCTCTTCATGGCATTGCGCACTTCCCGTCCCAAAATGCAATAGATAACGAAGACCATGACTCCTTGTAGGCCGTTGACGATGCTATTCAGGTACATGAAGGTCACTGATGCCTCATAGTTGTTTACTCCTAAAAATTTTCATTTTTTCGAGTGCAATCATATATGCGCCAATTATAATTGGCCTTTTAGCGTATATAGGCGATACGCTTTCCAGACAGGTTAATAAGTTGTATGCTATAATTGCCCAGTCAAGTTAATTAATTGACCATCTAAGTGTTGTTGTATATGTTTTGTTAGAATTCGACTGTATTCAGTATGTTTACCTGCTAGTACCCCAAATAACCAAGGAAGACCCAACGTAGGGATAAGGAAGGCCACGGCCTTAATGGAGGCCAACAAGTGGTTCATATCCAAAACAGGCTGCTTAGTTCCCGCCGAGCTGTTGCTGCGTTGGTGAACGGGCTTAAAGTTTTCCGAGCGCTGACTCATCTTGTAAACGAAACAACCCATTTTGCTGATAATCACCGCGTTGGCAAAAAGTACCAGCATCACGGGCACCAAAACTGCCCCAATCAGGGCGCCGCTTTCTCTACTCAACCAGCACTGGGTGTACTTCGGGATGTTGCGATTCGCGCCAACGTTTGATTGATAGAGCGGGTTTTGCTGCATGTAGGAGTCGGTCAAAAATCCTGCCACGGCGGCTATGAACACCACAACAGCGGGGATTCCCCAGCCGACTGCGTATCGAACAATTTTGGCTTTTGTTGTCACTCTGCTGTCCATCGCGCCGCCGATCGTTTTGCGAGCCAATATAGCGCCCTCCAGCAGCATCCACGCAGCTGGAAAATAGAAATTTAGCCTTGTTTAACCCTTTAAGCCCCGCAATCACTTTTTAAAAATTAAAAATTTTTGAAAAAAAATTTTGCGTAAGTTCAGGTACCTATAACTTTATTTCTACAAACGCTAGACTAAAAATTTCAACACAAAAATGATAGGAAAATTCATACTCTACACAATCATCACTTTTCCAGTTCAATAACTCCATGTTTTCGTGTAGTTATAGCTAAAAATACAACCACCCCTACTAAAACAGCTTTCAAGCCATAGTACCCTTTATAAAAACGTCCATAACTCCCGAAATTGTGCGAATTTTAAAATAATTCGACTGTTGCCTGAATCCATGTGAACAGCAAGACGCAATGAAGCGAAAAAAACGGATCGCTACATTTGAAATTTTTGAGCGACGGTACTGTCTAGTAAACTGAAATTTTAGAGAGTTATTTTGGTATAAGTTACATATATATTGTTAGTTGTTGCTTGTAAAAAGGCTTGTAAGCTTTGTTACACAGCTCAGACGTTTGCTAACTGATAGCAGATAAATTTGACAGCACTTCTAAAAAAAAAATTTTTGTTTGTTTCTTTATGTGTTCAACTGGTAGTGTATGTCAGCAAGTTGGTGAAAAAAAGGCATAACATCAATATATATTGATAATTAAATAGACAAGCCTTCTGTCAGTGCATATAAAGCTTTTCCATGAAATAATAGAGACAATGTATAAAAAAGACAAGGAAAAAATCAGTTGTATGAAATTGAAGCTACCCCATTTACTGGATGACGCCCACAGCCACGCCCACAACTGTTTGATTCTTGAACAAATTGCATGAATATATGAATTGCATATTTGTATGAATTCCATATATATATGATGCTTTGATACCAAATTATGCACCAGGGATGTTGCAGAGGTAACTGTAACATCACCAAATCACCATCATTGAACTTTTTGTGGATATGTTTTGAATATACCCTTCGAAAACCATTGGTTATTGTTATGCAGAGGAAAGAATTACTCAATGTTGGTTTATGTATTTGGCTATGCTTTAGAGATTATCACATTAGTCAATAATGTTTGGTTTCAATTGTGTTCAACGTAAATACAAAGCAAAACAAATTGTTATCTCCATATTTGCATGTAAATATATAGTCATTGTGATGTCATAGGATACTAAAAAACACACCATTAGAAAGGTGAGACCTTCCTCTACAATTCTTATGCAGATCATTACCAGGTACAACTTACAGATAAAAAGTTATTAGGCAAGGTATGCAATGATACCAAAAATTTTTTGGCTAATTTTTCCATACATCTGGATTTGCATGTAAATATATAGTCATTGTGACGTCATACAGCGAAAAAAAAATACACCATCGGAAAGGTCAGACCTTCCTCCACAATTCTTACGAAGATCATTTCTAGTTACAACGTACAGATAATAAGTTATTAGACAAAGTATGCAGTGACATCACTAAAAATTTTCTGCTTATTTTTCCAAAAATTTGGTTTCAAACAATGACAATTTACCAAAAAAGTTCAAATACAAAGGTACCACTTTGTTATGTTTATGTGAAACTACAGCCCTTGCGCCTTCCGTTGGTAAAAACCTCAAGTCGTTACGCGCACTACAGCGTGAGATATGCCCGAAAGAAAAAAGGCGCTCTGCTGTCTGGCCAAAGCCAATACATTGGCTTGGTGGGGCTTAAAGGGTTAAAAGCAATTAAATTTATTATCGTCGTTTGTAGTCATGGTTACACACATCAATAGGTAAAAAGAAGTTGTCAAGCAGGCAACAAAAAAACATCAGCCACAATGGTGCCATGTAGAGTGTGGTCAAAACGAACAAAATATCCAGAAAAACCTTACAGCGAAGCGTCCATAAATATATTGTCATTTGCTTGTTATGCTTTCCCGTTTTGTCTGTGCAAATCGAAATAAATCGTTTTTACATTGGGCCCACCTGAAGCTAAAATGAAGTAATGGGTGAGGACGGCGATGGCTTCGCACGATGTTTCATGTTGCTGGGCCGGGTCGTGGAACAGATTGCAGATGTGGAAAAGCAAAAGTGCCGCGGTGAGGTTTATCTGAATGACCGTCCTGTCGTTGCGAATGCTCTTTCGAAGCCTTACTAAGATAACCAACGTTGCTATGAAGAACACCGTTGAGATGGACTCAGTGACGAAAGATAAAATCTGCAAATTACGTTTCTGTTTATAAAAAGAAACTGTGCATTCAATTACCTCGCAAGCTCCCTATTTTTGTGACGTTTTTCCAAATCATATAAGGTTAAACTAAGGCTTAAAAATATAATTTACAATAGAAATATTCATTTTAAGTATAGATCTGAAATATTCATTTTAAGTATAGTTCTCCCACTGGAAACTTTTGATCTTGGGATCGTGGCACTAAATTTTTTTGTAAAAAGTGATTACTGGGACCGACCAAGATTTGTTGCACAATCGTCAAATACACCCAATTTAAGAATTTATATATCTCACAATTAGATGTCTTAAAAGATTTCGCAACAATCTAGGCCAGTTTATAATACATTATAGAAAAGAGTGTTTCCAATAAGTAAATATAATGCCACCCTGGTTTATTAATGATGTCTCTGCGCCTGACTTTTTTTCGAAACCGATCAAAATTATGTAATAATAATGAGTGAACATCATCTGCCAAAATTGCTAGAATACTTTTGACATCGACACCATAAAGCTTACCTTTACACTGGCGGGAAGTGTAAAAGATGAGACTGACAGAAGCACTGCAAACGAGGTGGTGTGAGTGCAATCGCAGCGTATGTGACCACGGGTGTCAAGGACGTTGCTCACGCATCCATCGAGTGACAGGACATGCTTTTCAACGTCCACGTATCGACATTCGTAGCTAAGCTTGCGCACCAACTGCGTGTCTTTGTAGAAGTCCGACAAGTCGAACGACTTGTCACTCGCGTACGCGTCTAGTGTGGGATCTTGTGTAAGGTTAAAGTCGAAGGATGCGGCAGCGGCCAGCTTTCTCTTAGACTCAGTCAGTGCTGTTATGCTGAGCATCGGCGTCGCGTTAAACACCAGCGCTTCGTCCTGGTAGCCAGTGCTTGCGTACGTGCTGGCTTTGCTAAGGGTTTTCAAAATTTGCGTGTCATCGGTGATTTGCGCCATCACAGCCACGAAATTCTCGTTTTCTCCTAAACCCTGCGGCACCAACTTGTTGACTTTAGTCGTCGTCGAGAGGACTGCCAGTGGCTTCGCCGCGCTGTACTGCTTGTTGTCTTTGGCGGTCAATCTCGTAACTTGCACGTTCGGTGGTATGGTTGCATTAGGCTCAATAAGGTTGTACAACTCCTCTTCGATCTTTTTCACAGTGGACGCTGCTTCAGAAGGGCTCTCTATAATCTTCCCTGAGAAAATTAAGTTTTAATATGCCGAAGCTTTAAATCAATGGATTGTTCCAAAACATCCTACTTGTGGTCACCGCTTGCGTAGAGATTACTTCTGTCAATGCTTTTGTGGTTGGAAACTTTGTTGTTTTTGTTGTTGTCGTTGTTGTTTTTGTTGTTGTTATTGTTGTTGTTGGGGTTGTCTCTAAACACGCAACAGATCCATAAGTGAAGCTAATTTTCTGCCTTTTCACATTTTCGTTTCATACAAGACATAACTAGTAGAATATTATATCAGAAATATATAAATAGTGGGATATTGGTATAACTAGAGGCGAAAACACCGGTTGTGTATTCAAACAATGTTATGCTGTGAAAGCAATCTGGGACCAATTTAGGTTCAACGTAAAGTACCTTTTATAGCAACTTTGGTGGAAGTTGAGGCACTCGTCACAACACTTGGGGGCGTGTCTGTAGTCGCAGTTTTTCTGGTTCTTGATGTTGCTGCAAACAGTCGAACATTTTAATATTTTTTATAGTGTTACGTTTTGTCCGTTTTTATGTATTTTTTTGCATTTCAGCGCCAGGTTTTTGCGCTGTGCACGACATCGTATACTAAAGCAAATTTACCTGTTGACGTTGTTTCCTGTGATGTTGTGGCTTCTTTGGTTGAATATTGGGTCGTACTAATGTATTTGGTCGATTGGGAAGTAGACGGCGAGGTTTGCGTGGTAGCAGAACTTGTCGCGTCAACAGTTGTTTGTGATGTTGTCGGGGTTGCCGCTGTTACAAAGATGTCATGTACGTAAACTGCAGCAATGATAATTACCAATCGATGCACTGCGTCACGGGTCAGCGGGACGTCGAACTTTTACACTCGAATACATATTTGACGTTTCACTCATGCGTCATTACATTTAGATACGTGATAAACCGTTACTAGTGACGTGGCAAGTCGCAACTGCAGGTTAATTTTGTCACCGCCCAGCAGGTCACGCATTGCAGGTGACCTGCGATTTACGACTTTGCATATACAGTATGTCGGTGATCGGTGACTTTCCCGTGTATGACGCAAGACTGATTTGAATTAAAGTATTGCTTTAGTTTTTGCATTTAATATTTAATTGGTAGCGTAACAACCAAACTGGGTAATTAGAATTGTTTTTCGGTTGTTAAACAAACGTAACATACAAACTATCCGGTCAAAGTTGTAGCACAATGATTTCATTTTCAATTTTGTGTTCAAAAGTAAAGAAATTCGGTTCGTCTTTAGTCGGTTCGACAGAATAATTCTTCACATATCACAATTGCTAATTTTATAGCAGCTTCAAAATATACAAAAATACTCCACCTTCGTTGTTTGAATCAACGCAGTGCTTCAATTACAACAAAATAACAACCAGCACTCGATTTTATAAAGATAACACTTTTGTACCTTGTGAAGTGGATTCTGAGTCAGTAGCACTCAGCGTTGGCATATTCGTGGAAGCGGAAGTGACAGTGGTCGAAACGATTGGGTCTAAAAAAATTCAATAGTTTATCATTTAAGTTACGTTGAGCAACATGGCTTGTTTTAAAGCGAATTTTGATTAGCGTTCAGCACATGGTCTCTTCGAATATGTGACATCAATTAAAATATATATTAATAACATAAGGGAAAAATTCCAAGTAGTTAACCACGCTCCCAACGAGGCGTAATTACCTGCTGCTGATGTTGCGGTGGAATACTGGTTTGTGGTTGGATGTTCGCTTGATGGCAGTGGTGTTTGCGTGGTAGTCAAACGGGTCGCCGTCGTTAGAGTTGCTCGAGCTGCGGAAGGAAAATTTTCTGTAACAGCATTGACGTCGTGCTTAAACCATTGTAATGAAGAGACCGCTGTTAGCCTACGACTGCGCACACCTGCGTTTAACGCTTTAAATGTGGTCGCGCCCATTGGCATTGGTATTTACCGTCGTTTTGGATAAACTTCCATATATGTACGTACACAAAAAAAAAGGATAATGTTTTTTCAGTAGTTAATATATTCACACAAATAATTTCAAACATATAACTTGGCAATGTTGCCGCGTGGTGGTCAATCGACTTGACTTTATTGTGTTGTTTTTTTGTTCCTAAGTTTATAAAGGTTATCTTGAAAATTATTTTCAAAACAATGTTTTTAAAAATCAATTTTTCAACGTTCCAGCCATTTCGCGCTGTTAAAATAATGCAATTCCACCTGTCAGTGTACTTTCTTCCGTGGAATCTGTAGCCGTTGAGTATTGCATCGTGGCCGGAGGTTGTCTCATAATTCCCGACGAAACAAAGAATTGAGTAAACGTTGTGAGGTCTTTGGTTGTTGTTGGAGTTTCTTGAGATGTTTCTGTGACAATGACAGTATTTCAAAACCATTCTTGATATGAATGGTCAGGTTTGAATGATTAAGCGCGGGTTTGAATCACGTTCTTACGCAAATCGGAACTATTATCTAATACGCGTACATCGGACGTTGGAATCCGTGATGTCATGACATTTTAATACAAGTCAGATTCCCAGTGACATTTGATGACTGCCCACACCACGAATATTTAGTTCAGCGTGGTCCAATTTTGGCTCACGATTTAATTTTTATTGGCCCGCGAATTGTAACCTGACTTGGAAACACAACTTTGTTCGACTATCTTCGCATTGCCACAACCAAAATTCCTGTGGACACGACGCTTTAGTTAAAGAAGCAGCTTGGCCACAAACGTCGCAATAAGTAAAGATTAAGTTGTAATATTCGTGTAATAGCAATCAACTAAGTACGTATCAAAATAAATTTCATTTCGTAATTTTTGTATATACGTAATCAAGATTTTTTACAGCAACACTGGCCCTCGGGATAAACTAACGGTTTGTTGCAGAGTCTGCGACGAAATAAAGTTGGACCGAACTAATTTATTTATTTGTGACATTTGCTGTTCAAGATCGATTTTGCTCTGTTGGCCATATCTGTTTCAAGATCGATGGCCATAAACGTGTTTAAATTGACTTTAGCGGTTGGTTCCTCACCTGAGGGGAATAATGTTGTTGTGTCGACTTTCACAGGATTTGTTGTTTCAGAATAAATGACGGATTTTGTGGCTTCCAAAGCGCGTGTAATTTCTTGCCCAACCGTACTTGCGTAAGACGGATTTGTCAGATAGCTTGTTGATTTTTGTGGTTTGTGAGATGGAATCGATTCAGTGCAGTTGGTAAAGCACTCTTCTTCTTTCAAATCCGACAAAGTCGAATTCGAAACTATTCAAAACAAAATGATTTGAAAATTTGTTAGCACAAATAATGCAATTTAAACCCAGCCTACCATTTTGACAAACAGCACTGTGATGCTCAAAACAGTTTGCAGTTAACCAAGTTGTTCCGTTGACGTAAACGCAATGCTTAGAACGCGAGGGCTTGTCTTGGTGAACTTTTCCGGTTTCAAACGAGCCACGGGCCGAACCGTCCATCCATACAAGTTGGTTTATAAACGGGAGGCGGTACAAAGCTGTGGGATCAACATTAAGTTTTTTTTGCTTTTGAATTCAAAAAAGATATCAGGAAGATTTATTTGTAATTATTTTACATTAATTTTTTTGACAAAGTTGCCCCATACAGTCGCTATACAATATGCATCCTCCTGTGGATTTCTGGTGCACGTATATTGTACATTACTGCAGTTCTTCCCTTTCCCTGTTGGTTTTTAACCAAAAAACGTCCTGTCATTTTTTGAATAGGCAGGACGGAACACTTACCTATCCATCCTGCATTGTTTGTTGTGTTTAAGTTATCCGCTTCTTCTTCAGTTTTGACTGTAGCCAGTACACCACCAAGGCATTCGCAGTGACACCATGATTGAAAGGCAGTTAAGTTGTTACCGTGTTGCGAATAACCCATAGCCGCGTTAGAACCTGTAGCAGCAATCCGTTAGTATCTCTTAGATAGCGTTACTTACTCATTTTTTCAGCACTTACAAACTCCAAGAAGAAAGAACAGCGTTATTTTCCAGACAAGAGTTCTTTGTGACATCTCCATTTCCAGTTTATCACCAAGTTTCTGTCATTCCAAATGTAAACGCACTACTCACCAGGGCCTACTTTATTTATAAACCACACAGAAAATTCTGCGTACCAGGAAAAACTCGTGAACGACGTTTTTGCTTGTGGTACCTTTTAAAACAAAACCACACCGTGCTGATGTGTTGCCAAAACGCCTGTTGGCCCACGCCCACAATATACTGGTCTGTCTGTGTCATTCAACCTACACCGCGCTGCTTTTCCGAGGCAAACCTCACTGACACTCTCCCCTTTCTGTTCCAACTTATTGACATTACCCGTGTTGTTTCGTTAATTCCCTGATCGAACGCGTTTCGCCGTTGAAGTGGCCCCTGATGCAACTCTCCGGGAAGCAGTTGTTCTTGGCATTCCCGCTAGCGCGCAAGTAGATAGAACGCGATCCACACGCAAGAATAACAACCTGAGTGTTAACGAATGCGTCAGACGTCCACGCATCCTTCACAGTGGAATGACGTTTCCCTGCTGATTTGACGAATCAACGAATCAACTACTACGACATCACACCACACTCTATGAATAGTTTTGTGCAACAAATTTCAATGGTTGTGTGGCGTGAAATATCCGTCAATCCAACCACAGTTTCCAAACGTGTTTGTCCGCGCCGCCACTTTTTGGCAGTTGTTGTCTACTAAAAATCAAAGTTTGATTGTGCGTTTTGTCTACAAGTAGTGAAGTGTGTGGTTGGTTATAAAATTTCTACATGGCAGCCGCAGTAAAATCGCTGCTGAAATGATGCGTGATGCTCGATTAACATGCCGCGGATAAAGCAGCATGCAGTAACTTTTTCATTTCTGCCGTGGCTTTGGTTGATGGGTGTAGGTAGACCTAATGGTAATTCGTATTATATGGCAAAAAACATCGGGGTTAAGATTAGTTTCCCAACCATCCATGCTGTTACTTGAAACGCAGTTTTTAAACTTATTTAACGTTGAAATTACTGCCATTTGACAATATCCCATGACTGGACATCATGATCCAATGATTCAGCTATCACTGCAATGTCATATAGTTAAAGCTGCAGACTGCAGTGCAAGTCTATAACGTACCAGTGATTTGAGATTTTGTAAAGTCGATGATCTGTTTGTTTGTGCAATTAGCCATCGTGCTGCCCTATGTGTTGCGTAGCCTTTCTTCACAGGAAATGAATTACCTATTGAATGAGTGGGAGTTTGTTCCATTGTGTTTTTTTAACGTTAAATGCTAGCGTCCTTCGCATAGTACGAGACGCCGCAAACAAAATTCTCTTGGCCACGGACTCTTACAGTAGGTTGTATTAATGACGAAACTAAATGATGTATAACAAAGTATTCAATACAAAAACATTAGTTATTTGTGTTCTCATTATTATGACGTGAGTGTAGTATGACACATTTGTTTGCAATTAACATCTGCACTGATGTAGAAGCTTGTGTAATTGCTTGTATCCTATTTATCTACAACTATCTCCAATCCGCATTGAACAATTATATGAGCTGCCAACTGTCTTTTTGTAATGCTCATGGGCTTCTTTTGTAAAAAGGGTTCTTCGCCGCAAAATTACAAATGTAACCTCAAGCTACCAATAGTAGTTGCAAAGAATATAACAGAATATTCGTAGACGTTTTATTTCACAATAAACTCTCCATGTGCTCCAAGGTAATTCAACTTTCCTATTTTTATCGTGGGAAATTTACTACTGATAAAAGGTCATAAAAATGGTGTGCACGAAAAGGATACTGTCGCTTGTACCCTTTCATATAAATAAACGAGGTCGTAGTTTATAACTGACAGCATAGCGAAGTTACGACACGAGACACAATGAGTGAAATGTTGTTTTACCATTTGTGCATTTTTGCTAACTTTTATTCTCAAAAACACGGTGAAACCGTTATTTGAAATTCGTTACCAACTCCAGTAAGGTTCTGCTTTTTCCGAGATGTTGTTAAGGCAAAACGTTTCACAATGCTCAGCATCGGGGTTGTTCAATCTAGTAAAACGTGGTTCTGCATTGGAAGTTTCTGGAACAAATCTGTTTCGTTTTCAGTCGCTATAACTAGGGTACTTGGCATAAACGTAGATACTTACCGGGAGTATGACACAAAACTAAATGCTTTGCAAAGCAATCATCGGCATCAAATATCCAGCTTTGTTTGTAAACGCAGATACCATCCTCCGAAGAGTCTGTGTTTGTTGGAAAATTAAAATCAATATGTTTAAAGATGGAACAAATCCGAGGAAGTGAATCACAATTCAATATTTCAGATATAGGTTTTCGTAGTTGAGTGGCTTCACCTTCGCCATTCATCCACACCCATGTGTCAACAAACGGAATACGAAACAAACCTGTAAATCAAACGGCGAAAACGATTAATTTAAAGTTTTTTTTAATTTAAAGAATGGTGTGAATTTATTTATTACAGTTAATATTTTGATTATGTAATAGTTTCACCAAATAATGTTTTCAAATAACCGTTTCGAAAGAAATGTCAAGTTGTTCAAGTTTTCGAATTGCATTTAAACCGGAAATTTCAACGGGGCGGCTCGTGGAAATATTTGATCAGGGAAATTTTGCATGTTTTAGTTTTGTTGGAAGTTGATTTTCGTTGAGTTGATGAAAGCAATGTCGACAACGAAACCGACAAATTCCATAATTGAAAAGAGATATATAACAGAAAAATTTATTTCGCGTAAATAAGCAACATGGTTTCTGTAACGTATGTAACTGGATTCTTTTTGAAATACATTTTTCCGATATATTCAGCATGACAAAGTACCTCTCCATACAGTTATTGATCGAAAGCTTATCAGGATAGCTTATAGTTCACTCATCCATTATAGTTTCTATTACTTTTTTCATGCCTTAAAATTCGTTAATTTTATTATTGTAGTATAGTCCACTTACCAATCCAGAAGGCGTTTGCTGAAACTGTTGTGCTATTCCAGAAAGAGAGCAGGTCATTATACTCATGTACGGTTGCTAAAGTTTGGTTCATGCAATTGCAGTAGCACCATGCTTGGAAAGCATTTAGTCTCACTTTGTGATGATGGTAAGTCTTTCCATAGCTTACAATGGAGGCTGTTGTCATAACAAAACAACCATTTAAAGTTGTTAACAATGGTGTAGTTTAAATGTAGCCTTACTTGATAGCAGCACAACGAAAATAGTAAGCGTTGTCATCTTGTAGTCCCGGACTCGTAAATGTTGTTTCAACCCACAAATATGTTCAAACCAATTATAAGCCCTTGTATAAAAATCGTTTGTAAGGCTGACTCGCACTCAACTTTATATTCACTTTATCTCCATTATTATTTGAAAAGCCCTAATAACAATTGTGAAAATGTCAACCCAAGAGTTCAGTTCACAAACAGCCATATTGTGTACCATAGTGATTTTATACTGTTAGTTACACTAGTTGACTAAACATGATGCTATTGATGCACGGTGGGTGACTAACGCGTATCCTCGGTACGTATATCGTCTGTATGGAATGTTTTCACACAATATGCGTGGGTTGGCTAGCATTATACCTATAATGTTGGCTAGCACAGCTATATATAATAAGTTCGTCTTTGGTCAGAAGCCTAAATCCTTTGCTTTCGTTCTCCATAAGTAATACGCGTGTTATGGAACGTTATACACAGTTTTTGTCCATTTTTTCGTGTTTGGAGAAGAAACTACTCTAAACAAATCGCACAACGTACGTATACGATGTCGTCGTTGCGCAATAATTGTCGATCTCCCACTAAACTTACTGTTTAACACCGTGCTTGTTTACTGTGTCTGTGCTGATGCAACAATACCCAGCCTTATTGGTCACGATGACTCATAACTTCTTTTACTATTGAAACTGAATTAACGTTTATTAAGAGGCATGCAATGGCACCGCAGCCAAGCTGGATCATATGAAGCTACTTGTGGCCTATTCAGAGGTGATATAATATAAAAATGACAAATGTGAAGTTTGAAGGCAGGAACATGACATTTCGGTTTGTGACGTGTTTTTTTATTCCCTTTTATTTATGAGTTTAAACCACATCTATACACAGCCATGCATCCACACAGTGTAAAAATGTACAACGATTCTGGGGCGGATCCAGGAGGGGCAATTGAGTCTATTGGAAGAAATTCAATGACAGACAAAAGGGTTGTCTATGAAGTGATATTCGGTCATGCCATTTCCGTGTATTTGTCTGCTCGCCTATGGCGCTCAAAATCGGATCATGATAAGTTTTGGATAGCAACCGATACGGAAAAATTCTGGATCCGCTCCTGCAACAATTCCTATCACATGTCGGCGGTTTGGGTGGTACTGTAGTTTCTCTGCAGTTTTCCGCTGGTTGATCCGATTGTGCTTCCAAAACTCGTGCGTTGCAAACGCATTATCAATGCATTTCTTACTTCTCTTCCCATTAAAATGTAAATAACGAACAGAAAGAAGCCCTGCAGCCCGTTGATCAACACATTAACGTACATGAACGCGACTGTGGGACCTAAAATAGATTTGTAGACATATTAGAATCTTGTAGCAAGTGGCTGTTTTGCAATTGTTCGAAAATCTAGAACATAAGGAGCTAACTACAGCAAAATTCAGTCAATTAAGTCTTTTATTCTGGCCCACCATAATAGCATACTGTTCGTATTGCAGTTAAATGCGATTCCAGTGCTAGTATTTCAACTTTTCTGTTACTTTCTATACATATTATCGTATACGTAAAAATGTAGCGTTAACTATCTTTGTCCACCATATACACCCACATGTCACATTAAACCCCCTGTAAATTTTGCAAATAATTTTGCCCCCTAGGAGGCAAAAACGTTTTCACACCCCCTGTTTAACCAACCTGAGAAAAATCCGAATATCCATGGCACTCCAAGTACTGGGAGGAGCAGCATTGTCGCCTTAAACGTGGCCTTGATATGATCGGCGTTTTCCATCGCGCCATGCTCGCGTTGTGCGCTGGGCCTGAATCCCTCCGCTTGCTTGCTCATTCGGTACACAAACCAGGACATGCGAACGAGAATCAGACAGTTCAGCACTAACGTAACAATCACCGGCACGATCACTCCACCGAGAAGCACACCCGAAGTTGTGCTGAGCCAACATCGACTGTACAAGTTGATGTTCCTTAGGGACGATGTTAGCAAATCGGGATTTCTACTCATGTAGCTCTCTGATGAAAAGGCTGCTGCAGCTGTAATGATCACAATAAGTGCCGGTATGCCCCAACCAACAAGGAGTCGTATGATGGTGAGTTTACGAGTCGATCCTTGGTGCATGGCACTGTCCATGGTTTTGGTCACGAGTGTGACTCCTTCCAACAGCATCCAGAAAGCTGAACAGGAAAGTATTGGTGTAATTGACGTAGGATAAACGTTACATATAAGGTGGCACGCGTAGGCGTATAGTCAGGAATCTTATGATGACAAACATCAGAAGGAGATGTTGGCTATGCCACGAAGAAACGTTATACCTAGAGTCAAAATACATGCACGTTTTAAATCAAGGCGAGATTGGCCGTCGCTGTCCTATAATGGCTCCGCAACAAATGCTATTTTTAAGCTCTTGTGTAATTTTTGCTTTGTTATTCCTCACCTGATGCCAGCAGGAAAAAGTGAATAAACATTGCAGTCATCCGACACGTTGCAGGATACCTCAGCATTCCGTCTTGAATCAGGTTCCAAAAGTGCAGCATGAACAGAGCGAGTGAGAGATTGATTTGGACGACGGTCCGATCACTTCGAAGACTTTTTCGCACTTTTATTAAAACGATCAGCGTCAGCAACAGGAAGAAAAGTGATATCGATTCAGTGACGTAAGACAGGATCTGGAATACATTTTGCAAAAGACTTCCAAGCGATATTTGATTGATATTAAAAACTCCATTCGTTGGATGTTTAAATACACGAATGTTAACGGTGTGGTTGAGTTGTATATTTTTTCCTTAACCATGAACCGAAATTAATAATTCCCATGACGTAAAAGGTACGTGATATTTTAGTCATGGTGTTTTTTGAGATGGTAATAAACTAAGCTTCGTACACAATCAATTTTACCAAAATTTTTCTAACGATTAATGCAGAATATTATAATTCGCACCAGGTTGCAGGATACAGTTTAACCTTTCTGTGAAACGGTCTGACTGTCTGGACATGCATGCATATTACATATACACACACCTCGACACTATCCGGAATCGACACAGAGACGAGCGACAGCAGCACAGCGAACACGGTAGTGTGGTTGGAAGTGCAAATGTATCCACCCAATCCATCATAAACAACATCCAGCCCGTCGGACGAAAACAAGGAAGTGTTCGTGTTTAGATAGACACACTTGATTGTAGCTGATGTTAGCCGAACATGGTGGCCGTGGCGTGTGGACGTCAGATGCTTTGTGTTCACGTTTTGTTCAGTGAGCGGGATCTTGTACGTGACAGCGGTAGACACTTCCTGACCGGCTTCACTTACGACTTGCAAATGAACTAGGGTTTGCAGGGGCAGCTCTCGTGTATGAACCGATTTCTTTGACCTTGGGGACGTTGATGGCGGTATATACGACTCTAGCAACCTTTTACTTGGTTGCGATACCGCCGCGACGACCGATATCGTTTGGTTTCCCACTGGGCCGATGTCAAAAATCTCAGCACTTTCGAAAACCGCGATGGGTCGTTTTGCCTGGATCGCTGCTTGAAGTTCACTGCTGTTTTGAACTTTAATGCTTTTCTCTTGGCAAATGCTCAGTGATGGTTGGTTGGCGCATTTTGTAATAGAAGAATCGAACTTCAGCAGTGCTTTGTTTTCAGTTGAAGCCGAGAATCTTCCTTGAATAAAAAGAGACCGTGTTGACGGCTCTGAAAAGTCGAAATGCACATCTGTTCATTTTATGCATCACACATAAACACTGTATGCATGTACAGATGCGTTGAAAAAAAATGAAAACATTCATGCACTTCATACACTTCACAACATGCATATATGACGATTGTAAATGGTTGGAAATCTATTCACCTTCCGCTGTGGTAGTTGGTTCAGAAAGTTCACTGGTTTCAAGCGAAGCGTCAGTTGATTGCACAGACGACATCACGGTTGTTGTATCGATTGAGATTGTTGATGCCGATTTCGTAAAAACTTGGTTTGTATATCCTGCTGTCGTGCTGTTGCTTTTGTTTGTGTATGCTGCTGCTTCTGTCGTATACATTTTGCTCGTGTACGTCTTCGCAATATTTCTAATGTTTGTGTTGTGTACTGTTTTCGTTTGGAGTTTGGTTGTGTTTGTAATGGTCGTTTGTAGTTTGGCTGTGTTTGCAATTGTCGTTTGTAGTTTGGCTGTGTTTGCAATTGTCGTATGAAGTTTGGCTGTGTTTGCAATTGTCGTGTGAAGTTTGGCTGTGTTTGCAATTGTCGTATGTAGTTTGGCTGTGTTTGCAATTGTCGTGTGAAGTTTGTTCGTGTATGCTGCTGTTGTTTCTTGTATTGCAATTGTAGTAACGACTTGTTTAACACACGTCAGGTTACGATGATTCGTATAATTCGCTGTAACTGAAATGGAAGATAAACTGTGAACATAGTTTCAAATCGGAATTGCCAGCTTTGATTAAACACGCTACCATTTAAGGGTGTGTGAAATTTTGTAGGCGATATGCTGAGTGCCACATGCTGCAACAATACTTACAATTCATGCTGCACAATCTCCATATGGACCCATTGATTAGTATCATGTGCGTTCCATTCCATGTAGGACTGCTGCAATTAGCTGAGTGTTGTATAATTGTGTGTTTAATGTTAGTTTGAGATATACAGAAAAAATCTTTTGGGAAAAAAGTGTTTTTCAACAAGTTTGTTCGCATTTCAGGAAATATTTTCAACAAATTCATCACAAAAACTGCAGACATTGGTGAACAGCAGTTGTTGAATATATCTGCTACTAAGTCTTTGTTTGCCGTAAAGCTGTCAGGACACTTTGATATTATACACTCTCATTAATGTTTCTAAAACACAGGTCCAAAAAGTGAGTCTTACCACTTGTGGTGCAGTTTGTATACAACTCTTTAAGGCACTGGGCGTATTTTTGATCCGTTAAATTCTTTGATTTACCACCACATGATGGCGCAAGCCAGAACTGGCTTTGTAAATAATACCGTTCGCAGCTTCTGTTCCCTGCAGAAACATAATTGCTCCTTACATCACAATCTATCGACGTAGTTTCCCATGCTTGCCACATCGAGTTATTCATAGATAATATAAAGGTTCACAAGCATTACAGCCAAGCTGGATCAGCCACTTTTCCCAATTAGACGAAGCGAAAAATCAAGCTCCCGGCAACGTTTAAATTCACGACCCTATAGGCCTGGCACTGTTCTGCATTGTAAGATAATTCAAACCCATTTCCGCATCACAACAGATATATAGACAACAAATATAAGTTGTGCGTCTTACATGTTCCGCATTTATAGCACATTCGTTTGTCAACCGGGTCCTTGCACGGTATCTTGGGCTCGCACGTTGGATATCGCTGGATCAACGTCTCTGCACAAGAAAGTATAAACGTACCTCCCCTTATACAGTCACTATATTCCATATTTTACAACGCACTTACCCTCCATAATTGTACTGCTGTTAGTGTATCTTCTTAAACACAGTTTAGGATCTGCGAAAATGTTATATTATATTAAATGTTATGCCAATACATATGCTGCAGTTTTGTACAATTTACATCCCAAACACGAGTGCGCCACTGTCGGAAAGTGCTAATTACTTCCGCTAATAAATTACAAATTAGAGCACACTCACCCGTGTGCAGTTGTTTATGTTTTCCTCAACGCAAATATCGCCATAAATAAATGTAATTTCGGTGTACCGGCTTGTTACACTGTAAGCAAGAACTTTTAGCGCGGCCGATGGAGTGTTATATGGAAAGTGTCCAAACGTAGTAAAAGTTATCACAATGCAAAATTTTGGACAACAGCAATTTATCCTAAATCGTTTCACCAAACGCCTTGATTTGACCTTACCTTGATAGTTGTAATATGACTTGATTACTGAATTCAGGGACGAACACGTAGTCGCTATAAACATAGATTTATTATTTTTTAGGACTGAGTGACACTACTTTTCTGCTTTCAAGAGCAAGATTTAAACAGTTGAAATTTTGTACATTTATTTCGCACTTCAGCCATGCTTCATAAAAACTAATGTTGTTGCTCAGAAAGTGCTTTTGTTGTGTTTTACTTCATTGAATTAGGCTTAGTCGTTGTTTGGTTTGAAAGAAAATATTTTTGCGCATTTGGTACGCGGTGTGTACAGTTGCACCTTGTTGCGCATGTTATAGGGTAATTACTGTGCCAGTTATAGACCTGTTACATTCTATACATGTGCCTGTACACCACAAAGTTGACAACTTGTATTACGTACCTTCGTCAAGGAATGAGAACTGGCACACAAAGTAAAGCTGTAGATCGCATGGTACGTGCTTCAGGTCGGCAAAGCAAACGGTTGTATTAACCCTTATGCCTCGACAAGCTCTTCTGGGGTTTGGTGGATTATTCCACGCTATAAAATCCAAGCATAAGATTGTTTGGTTGTGGTATGTTTTAAGTTTTCTGAATTGCTAGACTCTATGCTTCAGTCGATGTTTTGATTCTTTCTGCGTTTATAGCAGATTCAGCACAGCTTTGTGCGTTTACACGCAATTTTTCATTTGCAGAAACTGCATGAGGATGCCCGTGCAGGAGAAATCGATTTTTCTATGTATATAATAATTTCAATCTGAAACCTTCTGTTTCAAATTATTGACTTGCTATCCTAACAAGTTGTTGTCGGTGGTAGAAATACAACCGGGGACAGATTAAGAAAACGGTCTCTATTTTTCAGAAAATAAATCTCACAGGCTTTCAGAAATTTTTTTTTTTTTCAATTAATTCGGAATACATTGTACCAAACAGATTATATTACCTGATAGGTATTCGATGTTGCCTCCGTGCCTAGTACCAAACCTCCGGAGGGCCATTTTCGAAGCTTTGTCGCCAAATGGCCGTGCCATGATACCACCGTCTTTTGTGCATTGTGATTCTGCCCCTTTGTATGCTTTCTGTCTTTTGGATATCGCATAAATGGTGAAGTTGTCGCCGTCTGTAAAGACGTGTTGTAGAACGGTTGGTTTGCTTTGCACGGGCGTATTTGCATAATATTATCACCCAGTCCCGAGGTGTAATAACTGTTGTCTTATTGTAATATTTTTACCCGAATGTTGTCAGTTGCACCGCAAAAAATTCAGGTGGGGGCGGGGCCCGTGCTAGTCTGTGATTTTCAGGAGGGGTCAAATGACCCACATTGCCCCCTTCTTCGGACACCCATGCACTTGTACGTAACATCCTGGAGAAGGATTGCTCTATATGTGGCGACCAAAACGTCAATAGACCTATATATTTACCAGAATATCCCAAATTAACCGTATATTTCATTGTTTTGTGTGACCAAATGACATTGAATCATTTTGTGTAGATTCGTTCACACAAATATAAAAGACAATAAAAAATATGCATATTTCTGGAATAATTTTTACCAGAAAACATTAGCGGGGTGCAAAAACTTGCCAATTGGGCAAGGAACGCGAATTATTCAAAATACAAGTTAGATATATTTTAGTTTCTATTTGTGTAACTTGCAAATTTGTTATTAACCAAATATAATACTCTCGTCGTTTCATATTATTTAAATGCCATACCGTCTCAAACGTCCGAAGTTAAAAAGTATTACCTGACTGGTGTAGAATCGACAGGAGAAGCAAAAGTGATGTTGCAGCGGAAAGCCACGCCATCGCCGATGTCACAATGACCTGTGCAACTTACTTACTTAAAACAAGTATGTTAAGCGACTGTAATAGGTACTAACAGTTTAAGCATGGAACGTATGCATAACGGTAGTACAATTTTGACAACCGCTTCAAACGTGGCCTGTCACTCAAAAACTCTTTGCGGAAGCGATTCCAGCCTTTTAACTGCTTGTACCTTTCGTCTTGCGGGCCCTTTTAAATTGACCATATTCGGTCTTTTGTGGCAGGGTTGGTTGCAACGCTGACCCTCGGTGGTTTTGTCGGCTTAATGCCACCCGAAATCGTTTAAACACGACCTCTAATTTAATCGCGGACGAAGAAGCATGCATAATGCATGCTACACCCAGAAACACTAATCTCAGCCTTGCCGAAAACATTCTTCTCGTGTGACGGTAACAAAATAAGCGCATTTCTGTGTAGGACGCTAAAACGATACGTAAGGTTGCAGCTTTTGTCTCCATCCATGCATCAATGATTTATGTATTTTCCCGCGTCTGGAAATGCCGTCGTTCAGGCTTTTGAACGCGCTTCAACATATATATTACGAATTAAATTCAATACCACTATGCAACGTGTCACCGCATGAATCCTGCTGCACATCTGTACATAATATTCAACATATTAGGTTATTAGCATGGTTAACGCTGTAATGCTGTCCTAACTCTAGCTACTGAATTCACGTATAGAGGTGCAAAGGGACTTTTTCCCGCTTTGAAGCATACGCGGTTTGTTTACCCCGCTCTGATGTTATGCGGACAACCAGTTCTCACTTCACTCGCGTATACATCACACCACTCAACCCAGCCCTCATTTCCCGGAAATTTCAGTACGGCGGTCGCGAACTCGTTAGCAATTTGTCGGGCATGAAACTCATAAAATGAAATCACCCGGCGGTCTAAAACTAAATGACAGTGAACGTGTTTGAACGCACATTGTACTGCTCCGTTTACTTCGTGCAAAGGTTACTGCTGTTTCACGATTTGTATGGAGCTTGCCGAAAAGGTGTACGTTGTGTACAAAGTTACAACTTGCGTCCAAGTGCCGTTAAATCGTAAAAGCGTAGCAGTCATGCTAATTGGTAAAACTCAATTGGCATCACACTTGTGTATAACCTTCTAAAAAAGTAAGATCTCTCTAAAGTCTCGTATTCATATCTAAGATAACAACTGAAGTTATCCACGTGCACCTGGGGAAAAACGCCCTTGAGGTCATGATCACCCACGGCTAATGACATCCCACCCTGTGACCTTCCGTCTATGCTATGCATGATCGATACTGAATGATATCATCAATAAAAAGGCCTTGCAAGTGATCTCACTTCAACCCTACAATCCACACATAAGTTATACGTTGATTCCTGTCGTTTCTACATAACCTGCCAAAACCAGTAAGGACTTTTTTTACCAGTCAAAACAGGTATTAGACACCATAACATGGATTTTTGAACCTGTTAGACTGCATAACCTAGATTTGACTGTCGGAAACGATATAATAAGCAAAGTGAGTTTGTCTTAAATTTAAATGGTCTATAGCGCAATGCTTTCCAATTACTGAGCATCGAAGATTTTTGTGAGGGCCGCGAAAAATGTTACCACACGTTTAGGTCAATTGCAAAGTCCACAAAACGTTTTCGTTCGCCAACCCACTGAATTGACTTAAATCCTGGACTCTTTATGTTGACAATCATCCAATTTTTAGTTATTTCAATGGAATAGGAATTGCCCGTTAGGCTTAGTGTGTGAAACAATACAGCCAAGTGTTGTATTTTGTGTAACACTTGTGAACTCTTTGCGAGTTCGTCGTGTGAACCCAACAGGGTCGGCACCGCCAGTTTAGGAAAATCGGGTGCAGGTTATATACCGGTAGCCATTTGACACGTGTTAAGAGTGCGATAGTGGAATTGCATCACTTCGTGCGAGCAAGATGAACTCCAAACCTCTTTTATTGGTTATGATTCGTTCTACGAACCTGCACGGTTAAGTAACCTGACAGCCCAGTTAAAATCGATTATTTTACTCTGTTCCCGCGAGTAAGATACGAATATGACCACATGTATCTCAACCCTAACAATTATTTTACGCATCCCAATCTGGAAGGGGAAACAACTAAATCGTTAAAAAAGCCGATGTTTGTCTAAACGGGGAGGACAACGATGTTATTCGTAGTAATGACGAACAGCGAAAAATACACAGAGTAGAAATGCCAAAGCTAATATGCTAATCATAGCAAACGTTTCGAACACTGTTGGGCTTTTCGAACACAGTGTTCGAATGATTTGCATATTAGCTTTGGCAATTCTACTCCGTGTAATTAACTATGTTTTTGCACCAGAATAAAATATCTGACACATTTAATATTTATGTTACTGTTATCTTTAAATTGTCCAACCATAAAATATACGCCACAGAATCTTAAGCTGAATAATGATTTTAATCAAACAGGGAAGTACGACTTTCTTCGTATTAATAATAAACATCGTAAAATGCATCTGACATATGAAAACCTCGTATTCCAGTTATAAACTTCAAAACTTGTTCAACTGTTGTTTTTCAAAAAGTTTTGCTACTTGCATCGTGCAATTGCCCTTTTCAAAAAGATTTTCCTCGATACCGCCATGTTGAATAAAATCCGAGTTTTTAATGAATATTGATTGAGATCCAGCTTTAAATATAACTAGTTGAATAATTTAGTGGCTTTACGAGTGAAAAAAAACACTGAACAGCTAAAATTTCCAGATTTTTGTATAACTTTTATTAAAATATGTCAACAAAATGTATTGCACATTGGCAGGCTTTGAAACATAACAAATAAACTCATGTCCTTTCGCCGTTGATGGAACTCCATTTCCTCTGGAGTTCAGTTATCAGTTCGTCGTTCCAAAGCTCCGTGCGCGTCAGGACGCTTGGCGCATAGGCGTCCATTTGTCTGTGGTCCCAAGGGAGGGTTCGGTTCCAGCGCCGCCATCGTGACTCCATTTTGAGAGTAACGCGCGTCGTTTCGTCCCAAGGATAGTACATCAGCTCGAACTTCCTTCCGCTTCTTGTCAGAGCCGGCTGAATGTTGTCGTTTTGCTGTCCCAGTTTAGCGCGCAGTATGCCTGCGTTGTAATGCCGTGTTTTAACGATTTGCTAGTTCTACATACAAATGATATTTTACTGGTAAACGACTAAACGTAAAACAATGAAACATGATAACAGTTATGCTCCATACGGTGGTAAGACCTAATTTACTTTGTGGTTGTGTTATTACTATAAAGCAATATTGAATTCAATGCAACCCAGCAGTAGCACATGTACATCTATTTTGCCAAAGAAATATTGCGACAATCTTGAAACAAAACTACCCACTCACCGGTTATGTAAACGTCTTCCAAATGAAAGTTATTGCGGTTTGTCACTTCAGACATACAGTATATGTCGCGCATGAGCAATCGTGTAACCGTCCACATACCGCCGTGACAAAACGTGGGGTAGTACGTCTGATCGTACGTCGTAACATTTATTCGCCTGAAACGCAACCACTTAATGTATCAGAATTTTATTGATTGCCTTGAGGAATAATAGGTAATCGATATGCTTGTTGGGTTTGCGGGATTTTTGTTGGTTTTAGATCCGTAATCGCACTCATTTGTGACGAGATTAAAGGCATTAAGGACAACAGATTTAGCGCTGTGGCATCCATTTCCGACACGTCGCCTAAAAGCCTGCCATCTTTAAATTATTAATCCAATGATTAATGAGACTTTTAAAAAATCGAAAACTATCTGTCGGAATGGCTCTGATGGGTTCTAAGGCCGAACACCTATTCGCACATTCTAAGCGAAAGGAAATTTGCAAAAGTGATGACAATTGTGGGATCGCCAATCCACACATAATACTTTCTTGGCAACGTTTTTTCCACGTAAAAGTTTACTTTTTACTGAAGGATCTTTGATAAATTAGCATCTTACCATTTGCTTCGTTTATTTCGGATCGTCTTTAGGTTTTTATCGTAGAGAAATCCACAATACATCACTCCACGATCAGCTGCTCGGTCGAAGAACGTTACAATGTTGGTCATATGCATGACGCAATCATCGTCGGTGACTGTGTAGAATTCTGATTCAAAATGAACCTCCAGCATGTATCGCATTGCCGATAAAACCTGAGCGATAGCATGGCTTTTGTGTTCCTGTTTCATGATTGACAAAATGCCAGTACAGGTTTTAAGTATATAAGCAGCGAACTGATGAATGCATAAGTTACATTAAAACGCTTAGAAATGTCTATAGAGTTCCACAATTATCAACGGGGATTTTATTAACTTGATAAACAGCCATGAAAAATCTTGCGAAAACACAGATGTCACAGATAGCAAATGATTAAGTTTACAGAAGTCATTGAAAAGCGTATGCGAAAAAGTTAAGAAACAAATTTCGCAGCAAACAATTTATGCTTTCGTATCCTCTATTGAGTTACTGCAATTCCACTTCCCACAAACCAACTTACCTTAACCGGCAGATTTCGGTAATTGTCTTCAAAATCGCATTGTAGCAAATCTCCGAACGCGGCGTTCTCCCGCTTCAACGCTTCCTCTTCTTCTTCCGACCCCGTCCGTCCCACAACGAACAACACCAGGAACCGTTTTCCCCTCAAAGCTTCGATCGACCCCCACGTTTTCCGTATCACCATTCTGCGGTCGAAGTTCCTCGGCGCCGTTTTAACGACGAAAACCATCCAAACGCTCTGGTGCTCTGTGGCCCAGGGGACGATCAGCGATCCAACGGCGCACGCTGGCATCGCACGAGACTCTGCGCCGTATTTTGCGAAAGCAATTGGCAGGTGCCGAAACTTCCCAGAACCCCCAAAGTATCGTTGCCGTGGGGGGTAGATGCGGCATTCAATTTCCCCACCTTCTTCTGCCTCCGGTTTCCGAAGCCAAGAGGAGAGCGGTATGTCATGCGTAACCTGTATGTAATAGCTGTCGTTCTCGGCGGGGTTCCAAATCTCAGCAGCTGCAGCAGGTCTTGCCGATGTTGAGTCCACGCCCGAAGCAATTACTTCTTGACTCTCGCCTGTTTCCTGCGCCGGTATGTGGGTAGATTTTAACGATCGAAACGAAAAACCAACCATCACGCCGAGCGAAAGAGCAGTAATCAAGGTTATTAGCCGCTTAAGGTCAGTTACAGAAGCCTTACAGCGCCGCCAATGCATTGCCGGCAGCTGCAAACAATGCGCAAATATTATATCCGCAAAAAAGTCATTATAGTCAATGAGAGCTGCAGGTCGAAACAATGTGTACATCTGTCTGCAGCTCTCAATGCAAACATATATTAAAAATATAATTAAAAAATTATTTAACTGAATATTTTCCACTCTTAAATTCCTGCATTGCATATCACTCATGTTAGTCCAAACTGTGGTTACAAAACAACCGCTTTCCAGGAATGTCAGTTTGCGGTAGAGTATATGCCGCCCTCAAACCCTTGCGATTTCCTCATCAATTTGACAACCGATCCACTGCCTGCCAACGTGGTAGATCTACTACTGAGCTTGCAATACCACACCTTTCATTATGCATTGATTCTCTGTTCATTGTAACCGCTGTTTTGCATGCGTTTTCCGGTTTAAAAACCGCCAATATCTGCCACAATGGCAGAACATTCAACCAATGATACGGCAACTGGCAACTGGCGCTCTTAATTACGTTCACGCATAACGGAAAATCCATTAGATCGACAAAGGGTGAACGAATCAATCTGCAAGCCTCCGCCGATACGGGGTTGATACGACCTGACCTCGCAGTTTGTCAGTTGATAGAAAGAAATACACGTCGCGCGGTTTAATAATTCATGCCATGGGAAATGAGAATGTGCCATAATGTCCCACCTCTACTCGGATGATCAATAAGGCGGCATCTCCTTGGATAGTATTCCCTCTATTCTACAATGCGCAAACGCATTGGGGTCGATCAAGATGGTACTTCAGATGTTTCAAAAGATCCCATTAGATGTATATACGATTATAGGAAAACGCATGTATAATGTATGGGTCTCGCTATATGGACGCTTCTAACCGATATTCCTGGAGGTGCGTTGTATAATGCTCTTCGAGACTGAATGTAGCGGTGTTGTACTGCATTATTTATTTGGCACGTACGTCAAGGCACTTGGAGTATACGTGGGTAGCAATGAGGTATAATGTTTCTATAAGTTGGTTAGGTGTGGCATATTTCGATCGTTTGGTCAGGCTGCTAAAACCAAAAAGTTTGGTTATTTATTCCGAATCGGGAAGTTACGTGATAAAAAAATATCACCAACAGTACTATCATCGCACACGGCTAAGATAAAAAATGATGGCAAACATTTATGCCTTTACAGCAGCTACACGTTCTGTTTTGTATAATCAACTATCCTCACAATAACTATATGTAAACACCAGGCATAAAAGTATGAGTTGAATACTTGAAGCAGACATATCACGTATTAATCCACAGTCTCCTCTATTACGAGCCCAAACTGGGCCGTCGGGTTACACTCTCAGACGGCCCTGACGCCGACAAGTGGGATTGTAGATGTTAACGTCACCACTTACAGTCGCTCTTGTCCCACGTGATTCCCGTCTTCAAGATCACTTGACAGGGGCAACTGCTGTGCCTGCCCAGCCCACCAGCTGCACGTTTTTTTTTTATTTTTAATTCTTTCCAAAGTTAATTGGTGGAATCTGCGATTTTAACATGGATTATCACGAACAAGTTTCCGACGGTGGTGTCTTTTACTTCTGCAGCACGTACTTTCACATCAATCTGTTAGCGGGTCTTCAGGTCCAGTACTAGAATAGCAAGCTAGCTCTTTAACCGTTAACAATCTTCCGTTTGTCCTTCAAAAGGGTATTCTATACGGCTATCAGCGGGGCATAACATATGATTTTTTTTCAACAAAGAGCCAATCGGCGTACGTTGCGACAGTCATTAATCTGAATGCTGTATTAAGTGCATATGACTACAACTGTTGCCAATTCACGTTTAAAACTAAATTGTCACAAAGTGTTGTCTCTGCACCTGCATTTTGCATGCTAAATACTAGACACACATGTACCTAATTCCTTCTCTTTAATGAAAAATATTCAAACGGTATTAGCGCTGCTGTATAACTGCAGGGCGGGGCATTAATCGAAAAGCTGCAATGTAAACCTTGGTAGTCACCACAAGTTATTGTAATAAACCGCACAAGCTCCAGGCTCATTCTACACTTGGGAATAGGACACTCCCTATAGGCAAATGTAACAGAACGCTCACAAACGTCAGTCGACTGCTGCGACGAAACTTTCAACGATTTCCGCCAGCAATAATGCACAAAGCTTTTTTGTCAATCGTGACGTAATTCAGTCTTGCTAAACGCCACACTTCCCAATGTCTTGCAGCAGCACGTTTTTCTGAAAACGGACCGAAACTACTTCATCTGCTCGCGCGCTTTGTCAGCGTCTCAAGAAAACGTATCCATTTACTCTGGTTGACGGAAATATATGCGTATGTGTGTGCAGATCCTTGACTGTGTCCCTTTGTTGTCGGCGCTCGGCATTGTTAGGCGACATGTAACAGCGCGATTGTGTTCTTAAACGCGCATTACGCTTTTTAACGCCTTCAAAGTGGTGTTGCGCTTTTAAGGCGACAGATTTGGCCCCGAAATTGTCAACAATGAGACATTTCTTGAGGTCAATAGAGAAACACTCTTGCGTCAAAAGAGACTTTTTAAAAAAAAAGTGCAGATTTTTTTCATTGGAAAGAGCCACGTTATTAACTTTTGTCCGTTGCGGAAAGAGCATTTATCTAAGATTCCAACAAATAAGTTCAATTTGCTAAAATGCAGCGAAGCTCAATGTTCGTAATTTAAACAATTCCGCGTACAACCGCACAAACCTTTGAAGGTGATGAATTTTTAAGCCAATGTAACCCGACGTACAGAGCAAACACATACCCTGCAGTTTACTAAATTATTAAAAGAGGTTGAAGAGCATGTCGAGTATGCAGTTGATCGAAGGCAACACAATTCACGCGTTATTTTACTATTATTTTATTTTCGGAAACTTTTCGGTCCATGTCGCCACACATATTTTTCCGCTGAAACGTGTGACATATTTTTATTTGTCAGTGTCTTTCAAATGAGCTGCAGCTATTACAGCTTTTTTAAAAATTATACTTCTGGAAAAAAAAGGAAATTTTTCTGTAAATCTAGGAACTCAGTAACTTCATTCTAACATTGTTGCATAATCACAAAATTCGGTATAGGCTACAAGAAATACCGATTCCCGAAAAAATATGTTTGTTAATGTAGAATTTATGCCGAACAGACCAAAAATACTTTGTGGTCGTGTACCGACAGTCGGCTGCTTAAGTACCTGTACAGGTACATGTATTTTGGGTGGCACTGGTCTACAATGTAAGTAGTGCAGAGAATACAGTTTTCAATACCTTTCCTTTCCATGCTTACCGCTACAGTTTCTAGGTTTGACTTTCCTTTTTAAGTAAATGTGATAATTTTACTACCAGTATCCAACTTTTCTGTAAAACGAACAAGGCGGACGCCATTTTAATAAATCTTTTTTAATGCTTTAGTGATTGAGACGAACGACAAAAATACCCAGCACAGACGTGCGTTGTCGAGGGCGTTTTGTAATTTACATGCATCTGTAGACGGTGCGCGTTAAAGCTCTGCACTTCTTGGATCCAGGACACTCGCACCTCTGCCACTGATGGCGCCCTCGAAACTGCATACACTCGACCCTCGGAGGACACTGGAATACAACAAACTATTTTGTAGGAAAAAACTGAAAATTTTGAGAATAAAGAGACTAACCCATACTGTTAAAAACATTGTCATGTTTTATTTAGTTAAAACGTTTCGGCAAGTGCTTATGCCGTCATCAGTTGAAAATGATGCGCTTGGAGCTGACCTGACTAATGTCACAAATCATAGATGAGGCTCGTCGCTCCATATTGTTAAATGTTAAAGTTTTGTTCCAACCTTCTAGTTGTAGTTTTGGGCGTTTTGGAAGGGATAAATCGCACTTTACTGTAGCCGTTCATACTCTATTGTCACATACAATGCAAACGCTTTGTAAAAACAACTTACGTATCGGCGTGTGACTTTGATAAAATATCGTTTCATGACGTCGTTAACTTCATCCGAGCCGTAGGGAATTTCATCCGGGCCGTCCATTAAACTTCCAGCGTATCCCCTTTCATCTACATTTGCAATGCGTTTAAAATGGCGATTTCTTAAGACAATACAAACGGTTTAAAGTGAATTGCCTTCTGGGCGATGGATACTTATTTACTTGGCATTTGGACTTTGTAATTAGTCAACGTCAGTTGGCGCTAAAGAGTTGTTAAAAATTTTACACCACTCACCAAGGTCGTCAAAGCCTTCGTCGGCAGGTATGTCATCTTCTTCGGAAAATGCATTTATCTGTTAAAATTCAGTTTGCTTTTACCATGAAACTACTAACGATTTTGCATTTGTTCGAAGTCCAAACAGCCTAGGCTATTTTGATACGAAAAAAGCTTACGCAATGTGTCTTTAATTGTAACAAAAAAGTGTTTGCTTCACCTGTGGGTCATCATCTCCTTCCAAGTTGTTTATGAGAGCAACGATTTGATGTGCAATCGCCTCTTCCTCCAAGTTTCTTCCGTTGCCAGTGCTCATGACGTTGGCAACTACCAACAGGGACAACAGTGCAAAGATCTTAATCATTTTACCGTCATCGACAGCACCTTAAAATGATCAAATATATTTGTGTAGCAGGTCATTTTTTAACGTAAAACGCAGTTTTCGCACAAAGCTAAAATCAGCTGAAATCGCTCGAACGAAAATTGATCAAATAAGCGCCCAGTAAGTCCTTGAACCTCGCCGCAACTCCTTGCTTCGTGTGTCCAATTCACGAAGATGCGCGTTTGTTTTATAATCGCAACGAAAAAAGGGACAATAATGGACGAGTTGTTTTGACAGACACTGCAGATACGACGCCACTCACCCGCTCGACGAACATTATTAAATTTTAATTGGGCAGGCCTGGTTTTACCACGTTTTAAGTTTTGATTCACGGGAGCGAGTAGATATTAGTATACATGGCGTTTTGCGGCTGAATACAATGGATACAAGTATTTTTAACCCGTTTTGTAAAAACTATATGTATATTCGCAAAAAAAATAATTGCTTTGAAACGGAAAGCAGCTATACTGATCAAAGCTATGACATTTCGTACACGTAATTAACTCCAAGCTTTTCGCACCTGAATATGATTTCTGTGTGTTAATATCGTGTCGATCTTGCGGTTCTTTTTCGGGGAATAAAGATCCATGCAGCCAAGTTGTGCAAAGCGTTGTCTACTAAAAACGGTAAAAGTGTTAATAATTTTTATTTGTTGAACGATAGACATAAAAATAATGTTTGTAATACGTATGTGATTAAAAGAGCTGCGCTACACAAGATCTAATTCCGACGATATTTTAGCTCCAACATTAGTTCTCGTTTGTTCAACCAAACGCACTCGTTTTTCAAGTCAACATAAAAACATATCGTGACAGAAAATACGTGCTGATATGGGATGTTAGGAGATTTTAAGTGGTATAGACAGATTTGAAGTGAACGCACCATGCAAATTACATGTTTTTCGAGCTCCCAACAGGAGTCCCGAAGCAGCTCCCCAGTGACAAGATCGTAAACACGCCTCATTATAAATGAAACAGTCTGCTCTTTTTACGACTGGTAATGCTTGTTTTTGTATCTGTAATGCAACCAGTAAAATAAAGAGACATAAATATTTAATGCATTTCTCTTATTTCGATTGTCATGAACGCATTATACATCCTTTGAGTTAGTTACACTTCCGGCAAGGTTATGTCCCCGAAGAATACATCCAGAAATGAGTAGCATTTTTGAACTCATGACTAATGGCTGTGCGTCTGTCTTGCAAAAACCGCAATGATAAAACCATAGCAAGAGAAGCAGTTGCTGCCATAAATACGGTTTTTGATTCATATTTTTTTATTCAGTATTTGTGTGACGTTAAATGTGGAAACTGTGCTTAATTCCAGTTTGGTTCAAACATAACAAAGTTAAATTTGATTCCAATTGCTGTCTGCATTATGGGCATATGTTTGTGACTCATAAATACCATTGTTACGTAATTGACTGGTGCGTGGCAATACTGTAGGATGAAAAAAATTGCCACCTGGGATGAAATTAAACCGTTAAAGCTCCAGAAATGGTGGTAAAGTACACTGGCGAAGACTTGTACAAATCAACGTATGCGTCATTGTACGCCAAGACGCCATGTGATACTCGGCAGAGGCAGAATTTTTACCAGGTAAGTAATTTAAGTTTCACGCATTCGTTAGAGCACTGTAACCGTCCTTGTTATGAGTAAGGACTCCTGCTTTATGTATATCGATGACTTAAAAGAATATATACACCACAAAGCCTTTTACTCAGTTCCAAAGTGGGGAATACGAGGACTCGTAGATATGAACCCGATGGATATGTATTGTACTTTGGTTACAAGTATCTAACGATCTTTGGAAGGCGTTTCGTTTTTTACCTTTTCGCACAAAGGCCTTTAATATTTATACCGTGACCCTTTGTGTGCAACAAGAATCCCCAACTCTTCAAGCTCTTTAAGTAAACCGATATCTTCGTAAGCCTTGCCCTTGAAATAAAGCCGAAACTGTGAAGCCAACTTATACATTTGTTCAAATGTTCAAAAACCAGATCATTAATAATTGACTTTATTCGTAAACACGGTGCCAACAGCCAGGCTATGTTTTCGCCCTCCCTACTTTCATAATTTAATATTTTAGCCTTCGCGCTTAAGCGAGAGTCAGCCGAACCAGGTGGTGTCCAGGAATCATCCCGATTACATAGGAACGCGAAAGTACGTCCGCCCTCCAGGCCTCGCCCACGACTATCCGCTATGTTTGGGATTTGGAAGCTATGACCGCCTGCCGATACAAAAGTAAGATTGAATTTTTCCGGATTTTTCTGTAAAAGTGGCTGATGGGATTTTTTTTTCTCTGTACGTTTGTGTTTTTTTATTGAACTTTTTTTTATGAAACAATGGTGCTGTTTTTCGTCATAAATGTTTTCTATTTTCGTGTTATATGGTTAAATTATCATGTTTCACAGCATATAAAAAGGTTTTTTAAAACACGTTGTTACTCACAACGAATACACACCAACACGGGAATAAAAACGTCGCGGTCGAGTTGTCGCTTCAACAAAGACACAAATGTTAATAAGAAATCTACGTATCGAACCGCCTTGATCTCGTTACTGTAGACCACCATCATAGCGTTGTTTCATTCATAAATAATTAATGATGTCTTGATTTCCATTCCAGCACGGATAAACCTATTGTTCGCATGCGTCGACCACAGAACCGCGAGATCAATCTGAAGGAACTGCAACAATTGGAAAAACATCGAAAAGGTAAAAAACGAAATTAAAAAATATCAATATTGTAATATTTGTTTTTTAGTTTACTAATGCTACGCATTGCTACTTAAGTTGTGTCACAAGAACCTACAACTGAAAAATGGCGTTTGTTTTCTAAAAAATGTTTTTCGGAAACACCGGGATTCGAATCCAGGATATCCTGGCCACGAATCTCGATCAGTTTTTTTTCTTGGTATGCTGGTCCAGTATATTATGTTGCCAATATCTCGCATGTTCCTTACAATATGTTTACAACAACTATCGGTATAGCTGACTTTTCTCAAGAACTAATTTTGCTACAGCGTGCAAGGTGCCCAAACACGAAAGTCTCGAAGACCTGATTGTGCGACTTCGGTGGATTTCAAACACGAAACGCCACGAGAAGAATAATTGCTTGCCGGTGCCAAGTTGGGACGTGCCAAACACGACACTCGAGGATAATTCTGATGTGGTTCGTTTTGTTGATATGTAAATAACCATCTATTATGTAGATTATTCTGTAGTAGTTTATTGGCACATTGCAGGCTTGTCATATAAACAGAATTCATTATAACGTATCGTCCGTCGCGCATTATATTCTGCAAGTAATTTTGCCCCATTACGAAAAACTGCTTGATGTTTGAAACGATATATTGCTGGAATATACATGAGTTTAATTGGAGTAAAAAATTAGGTGCAGTAGCATATGGTAGGCACAAAATTGTTGATAAAATATACGTTATTTGCCAAATAACAAACGACATGTATCATAAAACAAATTGCTGGAATAAGTACTTAACTATACATTCGCCTATTGCAGTAATGACAGTAAATATCACAAAACACACGCTTTGAACAATACAAAGCCAATCAGAGCACATTATTTTTTGTAGGTGCGCCATCGACCCCAGCGGTATGAACACAGTGCCCGAGACTGGCAGAAAGTATCAAGCGCCTGGAACAGAGTCCAGTTTAGACCGAACCAAGCTTTATCTTCTAAAGGACAAGACAAAAGAGTAGGTGTAAGCATCTTTAATAGAAACTTTTGAAAAGTAATTTTAATTGAAATGGGTTGCGATTAGAAAAGTGCCAACAGGCAAAAGTTGATCTGCAGCCAATATTCGGGCGAATCCGGAGCGATTCCAAACAGTTAATGACGTCATAAATTTAACTGTTTGTTGTGAAAAATAACACGCTCTGCTGTGTGTAATTTGGTTGTGGCAACATAACTGTATGCTTATATCGTTATCTTGCGCAGAATTCACATGTGTTTCTTCGCACAGTTCAATTTCCGTGCATTTATTTTTCGAAAGTTGAATAAAAGGCGGTCTGCATTTGGTTTCGATGTCGATATTCGGATTTAGTGCGGCACATCCTTGATTGCTATATGTTGTATGTGTATAAGGCTGACTGGTTGCACTTTTTTTTAAATTTTAGAACAGCGCGGAGGGTACGATATGGGAAAACCGACAACGTACGATAAACAACCTGACGAAAAACCTTGATGAGATCCCAATTCCCGATCAGTTAGTTTCCATTAAAAAAATTAGTTTTATGCCGTTTTTAATGTTGTGTTTGCAAAGTTCTGTTTTTTGCATGCGAAGTTATTGCTTGATTTTGTTAACGCTTATGCTGTGTGTAGATGTCGCAATAGGAGGGTTCCCGGCTACTCAGGTTTCGTTCCCCGTGAACCAGTTTCCACAAGATCGGATCCAAGTTCGTCGGATATTTTCCGGAGCTCAGCTAGTCGCACTTACAGGTAAACACTATACGTGGAAACTATGTAGGCAGATGTTTTACAGCGCTGTAAAATTATACTGCAAGTTGTAAAATCAAAATAAATAACCCCAAATCGATCTTGAGAAAGGATTGATTGCAAATCAAATTACTAAATGTAAGTAAAATAGTGAATTAAATTCTACATTAATAAAGGAAATTCCAATAATTAATTCAATTCAATTTTATTTTGCACAAAAGAACTCAAACGCACAATATATGTGCAAAACAAAAGAACTTGGGCACCGATAAAACCTTAGGGGTTGCCGAGTCAGGAGCCCATATTTATTTTTTCCTCAGGCATTTCCCGGCCAAAGCAATGCACGATGCACGGACGATGAGCAACTACCGCAAAGCTCCCATGTCGCGTATGATTACCTTGGTGTACCCCTGCAATCCCTACAAGTTGACTCCAAACACCACGCATGCGTCAATAAATCCAATCTACCACTGATAACTTTAACCAATTACGCAAATTTGCGACAGGTTAGGTCAGCCAATATATTTTACTTGTTCTTGATAATGCGTAACGTCACAATGTGATTTTGACTGTGTTGCTCTTTTTGTTTTGCAATGTCCAGTAACGTTGACCAGTAAACACATTTCGTTTATCTATCGTTGTTGCGATGCAAACGTTTGTTTAATAGAACTATACAGGGCCTACAAAATTGGTTTTAGGTTTGATTTGAATTGAAAAAATGTTTGTGTTTGTCTGTAAACACTCAACCACAACTGAGGGATTTGTTCTTTTTGGGATGCTGTATTGTAAAAGCACGGTAACGAGACACGTATGTTATGGCAAATATGGCGATATTGAATGGTGTGCAACATTACTGGGAATGTACAAGCAAGCGACGCGCACCCAACACAAAAAACAAGATGCACACTGTTATTCAAAAACCATAAATACCTACAGTCAGTGAAATGAAGCTACCAATGTCGCTGCTACAGATAGAGAAATTCTCTTTCCTTCTACACCTGAGCCAAACGCAACCAACAAAACAAAACAAAACAAAAATGCAATATATAAAATTTACAAAAAGTTTATTTTGGGACTGAACGCTTTAGTTTAAATCCCATCGTATCGTCGGGGCCCTTTGGCATCCGGATCACGTGACATAGTCTCGGCGCGCCCTGTTGGGATTGGTTGAGGGCCGCGCTTCGTCGTTGGCTTAACCAAGAACAGGAGGCGCCAAAGTTCTTCGGTAGCGAGCTGCTGAAAGCCTCTTTGGTGACGTCGGAAAGGCAAAGGATGCGGTTGGTGACTGGGAGGCCGTCATCGGCACTCGATCTGCGTCGGATCTCGGGGAGTTTTTCTTCGGTCGGTGTGAAAACGTCGTCACGGGATTCTTGGTCGGCGATTTCCTGCGCATTTTCCTCGACGAGGTCTGTCGTTCTGTCCTGGCGGTAGAGGGTGCGTCTTACACGAGGTCCGAGAAGTGCAAGTCGTATGTCACCGAGGGATGGAAGTTCTGAAAAATTAAGCTTTGTGTCAGTCGTGTTTTGAAAGTTTAACCCTTATAAACGTCGTTATGAAGAAGGAATAATAAATATAAATTTCGATTACCTTTAAATTTTATTAAATCACATCAACCTTGCTAACATTGATCTCCTGTTCACCATTAAAAGGCTTTAGTTTTTCCTTTATAGTTTCACCAACAGTGAGGTAGATTTTAATCAAGCATGTTTCAAGTGAGCCACTGTGTTCTAAAGTGCTCCTAATTTAATTACTTCCTTTCAATACCTTTTAATTCTTGTCGATATTTCTCAATCATCGGAATAGAGGATTCCGCATCGTCTGTGGATTTCATTTCTCCCCTCATTTCCTTCTCTTTTTGAAGGTGTTTCACAACCCGAACCGCATTCAACGCGTCCTCGGAGCATTCGAAGTCTATGACTCCGCATAGGGAAATACCTAAACCACAAACGCCAAGTTATGACTATGCCTTATTCCAGTCTGAAAAAAAAATAGTTGAAGATCATGTTTTTTAACAAAATATTTTAATCCCGAAAGAGCGTCAACCCGAAAGAGTGCATACGTAGGTTAAATATATCTTGTAACACAACCTAATGCAAAGAAACAAGACTGTTAATTTTCAGTTTCCCGATCAACCCGACATGGACTGGCACGAGAAGTTTCGCAATACTCGAAACCTTGCACGCCACAACCGAAAATTCCCGAACGTAATCGCAAAAATATTTGTTTTCCAATCTGAAAACATTGTTCGTACCCGCAGGGCCAAGGTCACAAACTTAGAGTTGTTGACGCGGAATCGTGCCTGCTGGCCTTCCAAAATGCACTCCGTCACAGAAAATGCAGCTGACGCGTCAAAAAAATACACCCCGGGCTATCACGCTTGCCATATTCGTGTTTATCGTAGCCGCGAACCGGAACAGAAATATCGTGTGCGTTTCGGCTTACCGATGTCGTGTACTTGCGTGGCGTAGTTTCTCAAATCGGCGGGGACTTCCTTGTTGGCTCGCAGAAGTCTCACGAAGCTAATTTCGCCGAAGTTCCGAAAGAGTGAAGTCACCCTTTCCACAGAGTTGTACTCGTCCGGTAGCCGTATGACCTAAAATACAAAAGAAATGGTAATAAAAAATTGAAAACCATGCTTTCCTATTATTGTGGTTGGAGGAACATAATAACTAGGTTTACTATTGTTAAATCCTATTCACTAACTGTACAGGACGTTTGTACTGCTTTGGTCGAAAGTTAAAGTCAGAATATCTCCGAAAACTTAATTGTATTTCTAGGTTTTCAAAACATGACGTATATATATAAATATATATATATATATATATATGTGTATGTGTATATACATATATTCTTCGTGCTATGAGCTAAAATTTGAATTTTTGGCTATTTTAGCATTTAGTCTTCACGATGAAGGAAACCCGAAGGGGGATGTCGTTTCTTTTTCTTACGAACTAAAATCGGATAATGTCCGTTGACGAAAAGTTAGTTTATTTATTTTTAAATGGCCACATCACTACATCAACAACATAATGCACTCACCAATACGCTCGTGAGCAGCCTGGGTTGGCGCAAGTTATCGGAGAGCTTTGTCCTTCTTCGAATACGCAGACCCTCGGGGCTCACCACAATATTTTGAGAGTTTCGGGCGATGGCGCTGCGCACAACCTGCCAGTCACGTGTCAGCTTCTTCACCTTCTTAAACGAGGTGATGAGCTTGATGCTGACGTAGCCATCTTTTTTGCAGCGAATCTGGCGCAGTAAGTACTTGTCCTTGACCAGGTATTCGTCGGAGAGGTAGTACTCGACCTGCTTGGCGATAGCGGAAGAAAGGTAGTGTCCTGGGCCGCTCTGGCCAAGTCGCGCCCAGTATCTGACGTCATCCTGAGTGCTCCAGTAGTCGTCATCGTTTTCCTGTGTGGTCATTACGCGTATTAGGAACACATGGGGTACATGCAAATTTAAACATGACAGAACAAAAAACACCTTTCGCTTTGCATACAGACTTGCAGGAAACTAACCAGAACACACAATATATGCAAATACGTCTGGAGGAAATATTTTATCGTACCTTTGAGGCGTCGGAATCGTTTCCACTGCTTCGTGCGATCTTCGATTCCGAGCTGTCAGATTCATCGAGGGATTCGTCTCCACTCCATGGAGGAGAGGACACAGATGGAGGTGAGTCCGCGATGCCACTGTCGGCGCTCTCGTACCTCAAGATCTCGCGTTTCGGGCTGATGTACATCTGACGCGATTTCTGCGGAGGAGAGATGCCGTGTAAGGTTCCGGGCCAACCCAAACCGCAAAGTACGACAATTAAAACTGAAGTGGATCGCGCTCCACGAAACTATGCTGTTTTGTCACCGCCAACTTTGCTGCTCGCGGTTTTGTACATGATCAAGGAAATATGTAAAGCGGAAAATTACGCAGAAAAATTTCCGATCGCTGGAATGCGATGATGGATCAAAATTGCACGTAAACAAGAACCTACCCCAGTCCCGGGCTTTGTGGACTTGCTTTTTCCAGACGGGTAAAACTCGCCAGTTGAAACGCTGCTATCTGTTGAAAACTGCTTTCCCAAAACAACGGGGCGGGCGCTCGGGACTCCTGTTGAGTTAATCGGAGATTCGCGACTGCTCATGCCCTGCTGAGGTGCATAATTTGCCTGAGGGAAAAAACCATCTGCTGGGCAATCACGATATGGTGCGTTGATGTACATTGGCTGCTGGTAGTATTGCATCGGTTGTGGTGGCGTCACTGAAAAAGTATCAAGTACATGCATAAAGTGTGTATACTTAAAGTTTGGATCAAAAGCAAAATAAATGTCCGCAAATAAAACTATGTTTACATGAATGAACAAAAAGTATAATCGCATGGACACTGATAAAACCACTAAATTTTCTGAATAACAACTGGGGCATTATTTTCAATTGGTCGCAAGTCGGGCAATTGAAATTGTTTCTGCGACAGGTCGTAAACAACACGAAGCAGATCACGTGAGTTTGATCTAGATCTCGAACCGCCGTCACTTCTACGTCACAATAACCGCGTTTATTACTAGGCAGTCGTGACAGCACGTTCGCATATGGGTTGCGTAAGTTGCCTAAGATTTTATGATGCGAAAACATTAATCTCTGAGGCAATTACCTCTCATAAAAGCTAGCGATTTGGGGACTTCGGAGTTCATTTTCCCTTAAGTGGTTCAATTTAGCCTGGCAACAGGCTTAATAGTGCAGGCTACGTACTTCTAATTTGATACTGTGGCCGTGTTATTGAATAATTGTCGTCGTTCGGCTAGAGGCATAATGTTTAGGGTGCTGTGCTTTGCGCATTGGTAATTGCCCTACATACGTGTTACTAATGTGAAAATAGGTAATCTTTCACGCTGATATAATTTTGAATTCAAAATCAAAGTATTAAACCGTGTCTATTTGTCAGTCAATGCATCTTTCTCCCTTACAAAAGACTCTAGCCTTCAAAGTTGAACTCTCGGAATCTTTGCGCAGGGAATTTGTCAACCGTGCGAAAACTTTACCATCATCGGAACAACCATGAAGTTTGTCTTGAAAGGAAATATTGGCCAAGCCCATTCTTTGAGCGATATTTTGAACTAGACATTACGTAGGATCAAAGTTAAACAACAAGCGATATTCAACAATGTCCTTGTCATCCTACTTTAAATCGTAGTCCCAGCCCAGACCTCACGAGAGAGGGAGGTGCAGCGGGTGCGGCGCATCAGGGCCCATATGGGTCATGAATGTTAAGGAGGGCCAATGGACAACATTGTTTGCTTTGAAACTGCAAGATTTCTACCGCAAAGGTTTACAATTTCGTATAATCTATAAATAAACGAATCTTGCACTGAAACAATTTCCCCAGTATAACTATTGAAAGAAATACAATCTCAATGTCGGTGTAATTACCTGTATAAACGGGAACAAGCATCGGTGAGCCGTTTACATACTGCTGAACCCACGAAATTCCTCCTTGTTGGCCAACACAAGGCGGCATCATGTAGGGGGTGGTGGGCATCGGCTGTACAAACTGAAACACAACAAGAACAAGTAATTGTTAGTTCATTCTTGCGGGCAATTTAAATTCCAGACGACCTATATCGAAATTTTGCGGGGTATGCGTGGGATCAGTAATTGATCCAATGTTTCCCAGAAATATATTGTAAAGCTTGTACTGCGCCGTGATTGCGGCTTGTAATTACCGAACCCCTGAAGCTGTAACTGATTCATTCTACAAACAACTGCATTCCCGACTACGTTCACAAGTTAAGGGACACATATGAAGAGTTATAAAACTGTTCATTGCTCACGCGAAATAAATACAAATGTTTCATGATATTTAATCTGTGAAACAAACAAAACAAACACAAACAGTTTACTTGTTTTCAACATGAACGTGCCATCAATAGTATTTGTGAGTGCCAGAAAGAAGCCTTAAATTCATGCAGTGACTTACGTTAAACCATTTCCTTACCTTTGAAGGGTCGGAGTAGTAGGTTGGACCGGTGGCGGCTTGCATTGTTGCTGGATTGAGGCGTGTATTGTAAGCAGCAAATAAAATATATTATTGCACAACAATAACGGACTACAAGTTCATGTCCCTAAGACCGACGAGAATAAACCTGAACAGGCAAAGTTTGAAAAACATTCAAGCTTTAAATATAAACCGTTTTCATAAATCTGGCCGTACGACGTTGCAAAAGGGAAGTACTATTTCCCAAAATATTCTCATAATTTACGTTTGTGCGGAAGTCTGCTCATACCTAGACACTTTTATATGCGTTTTGTGTCCACTTTCTGCCGCTAATCAGTTTCTGTGATGAATTTCTACAATAAGACCTGTATACTGCAACTCTCTCCAACGGAAATGACAAAAACATGACGAGTCGAAAGAACAAGTCGCCTATTGATCTGATACAAGACAAACCTCATGACTGGAGAGCTTATCGTTGTTCATCTTGATATCCTCGCGCGTACACCTAATGTATTCAAAATTCGCGGAGCGGTGGCAATAAAAGGCTCCCGGCGAAATACGAAACGAAAAAAGTGATCCTCATTATCCTGACGGTTTGTTGCCGCCGTATTGAATAGAGCATAATCACCATCGCTGTTTGCATACAAAAATAAGGTGCGTTTAGTAGGTGCATCGTGCGCCACTGTCCTTCTCGTAAAGCTCTATTGTCACGTTGCAAGTCAATTCGACGCTTTCTAAAGTGCATTAGGCGCACTTTCTATGCAGTGAACGCCTTCATTTCTGCTACAGCGCAAATTTTGTTCGATGCCACAGCTTAGTGGTCGCAATTGAACGCTGTAGAAGTCGGGGAAGGACTTTCTAAGGCGAGTTGCGACGTAATTACAACGTTGACGATGCCGTCTTCCTCATGATAGCGAATAAGTCGTTTTTACTCGCCCCCAATTAGCGAAATTTCGATAGAAGTCCCTAGGCTGGTTACCATTGTAGGGAGTGGCGCGAAGCCTAAATGGGAGGTTGCCGTATCCTGACAACGCATCAGAGCGTCAAAAATCGAACAATTAAGTTTCGCCGATCAGGAGGTCTTAACACTGCCCCAGCCGCAAGCACGAAAACACGATGTGACGTCATCGCGGTCCCCCTTGTCTCAGAAGCGAACACGTCGCCATATCCTCCGTCATGCCTTGGGTTGAGGCTCACACACATATGCAGATCGCATTTTCGATCCGTTTGATAAAAGGCGATGTGTTTGCGCGCACGTGCGAGAAAAAAGGTGTTGTCATCACCGGATGGCATAGGACTTAACTACAGGTTTTTTCTCCTATCTTATGTTACTATTTTGTAAACCGACTTAAAACTGGCTTTCTTTGTAACAGTAGCGTACAGTCCCATTAACCAGGCTGTTTAAGTTTATCTGTTTTTTGAATCCCGCAACGAATATTTGTCGATCGATGTAAGTTGAAGACACAATTTTTTAGAAATAATTAGACAGATTTTTGCGTTTGGAATGAACCAGATTTTCTGCCACATTTTTATACATGTCGTTTAAATATCGTGGGAATGTCTAAGATGTTTTACAAAAAACAATTATCAGGTTGCTTTGATTATTAAGTGTCCACACAGATTTCCATAATTCACCCTCCTAAGAGTTTACGCCTTCACTTTGTCAACACAAACCTCTTGCACATTCCGACTTAACCGAGTCAAGTCAACACCTGAACGTGTGCAAGATCACGAGCTCAGATTTCGCTGCTTTAATTAGTTTCCTTTGTGCAGTCGCATTGTATCAGAAGGCAGGTATAGCCTGGGGGCTTCAAGCCATCTTATGGCGGATGTTGCTGCTTGGATGGATCACCAACGGCTAAAGTTTTACAAGTTCTTACTTTATATGATTTCTATGTTGTTGTCTTGTTCCTGTGACTGACACTCTCTTATAGTTTGCTAGCAGATAAATTTGGCAGACAAACAAAATATCGAAGGATAAAATGAAATAAACATTGCTAATTGGCTAATATCATATAGCACTTTGACCATACGTAATACACCTGCTGTTGGTAACTCCACGAAAAAAAAAACAACTTTACCTAAAACCACTTTTGTATTTTGTAACCCTCAATGGGCTTTTAATTAAACATGCTTGAATGCTGATAAGAAGATATATGCTACATAAATTTAATCAACAGTTTCAACAAATTAGTCTAAATATTATTTGTTTTTCAATAAATGCGCACAAAGCGAAATCCTAAAAATCTCAATTAACTTCACTGTTCAAAGACACGCCTCCAACCTGTTCAAGCTTAAATAAGTTTCGACTCCTAACTGTTGGCTCCGCGGAGGAAACACCCACAACAACGACCTAATTTTAACCAATCACAAATCGCCGTTCGCATGCCCACGGGCGATCAAATAACGCCATGAAAAAGGAGGAACAAGTAATTCGCATATTTGTTATTTCGCGGTAAAACTGACGTATGAAGAATGCGGATCGCCGCCGTGGCGGTTATGCACAGGAAATATGTGAGACCTTTTGTTAGAACCATGTACAAAGTAATTAGTTACCTCATCAAAAATGTATATCGTTTCCTTGAACTGTGAATTCAAGGACAAAAAACGAATGGATAAAATTATTTTAACCACAAACATTCGAATCAGCGCGTGGCATGACTTTTCTTCCGTGACATACAAACTGATAGCTTGAACATTAACTTTTATATTTTCGTAACGTAAATGCTATTGCGGAACGGGAACGAGGACCAAACTTTTAATTGGGAGCGAATAAATTATGTAAACGCATCCTTAAGATATATATTGACCGGTTGTTTAGCTTATAAATAAATGAGATTGCCCTGGTTTCACCAAACATAAATGATCCACTTTATCATGGTAATTGTACCTTTGCATCTTTTAATCGCTGTAATTTCTGTCACCTAATTCCTAAATCAATGGTATCAGTAACAAAGTGTCTGGGTTTGTCTTCTTTTGCTTAACTTTAGAACTTTAGAAACGCTAAACTCCTCACAGTTAGGCCTCGTTAACACGAACTAACTTGCTGGCTACTTGGTTTTGTAATTCACAGAAAGAGTTCACAAGGTTTTGAATTTTGACCTTTCACACAAACCACTTTGTTGTAGTTTATCCTTACATGAACTTTGTAGTTAAATATGGTTGGGGAGTAAAAAATATAATTTGCAAATGTTGAGTCAAAGTAACTCACATGTGACAACAAACGCCATAGAAATCATAATGATACATATATTTAAAACAGTAATAACAAAAGAGGAACTTCCTAAACAAAGAAGTTTAACTTTATATTTGTTTTTGTAAAACCCACAACCTTTTGTCGTTTGGTTGAATCTGTATATGTGTTTGCTAAAATATGTTTTGTTTTAAGTGTACGTAATAACGTAAATTCTTTGTTAAAAAGGAAAAAAAGTCTCTCCTAAATCCGTAATAGTGCTTGAATGAATTTTCATTGCAAATTGCCCTCAAAAGTGAATAATGGCAAACAATGAAAATGTGCATGGAAGACCCTCAGGAGACGCATCGACCTCCAGTTCCATGGGCGCTCATTCAATCCAACGGATGATCCAACGTCCTGAAGGTGATGCATCGACCACCAGTTCATCAGGTGACGTAGAAAGGCAAGTGGAGGAATCACTGCAAGTTGTCCAAGGTTCTGGGGAGGGTCGACCAGTTGAGGCTCAGGCCAATTACGCAGGAAGAACATATGCATCACCTGGTCCATCTGTGGAGCAATCTCCACTTCCACCAAATCGACCGGTTGATGAAATGCATTTGAACCTTGTTGCCTCTGAATGTGGGAAACCTCTTTTGAATGCCCTTTTAGCAACAACAAACTTATCTGAACTAGAACTTCAAGAATGTAGGAGTATTAAAAATAGAGAGTTGAGCTGTTCGAAGCTGCTGGAATATTGGAAGAATCAAGGAGACAATGCAAAATCATTTTCGGACCTTATTAATTTGTTACAACAGACTCAATGTGATAATGTGCCCTCCCTTGTACGGCGCCTTAATGATATCAGAGTTTAGGGTTTGCCATATATTCTGTATGCAAGTTGTGTGAATTCAAACAAATCAGTTATTGTTTTTATGTCATAAATGGTTCTTGTCTTACAAAATACAAATGTTGTTAATGTCAAGATTTTGTCTGCATTGTTTTGAATTTGTACAGGTGCTTCATCAAAGGAACATCTGTAGGTATTTTCCCAAATCCGGTTTTGCCACTTAGTTGTACTTTTGTAAATGTCACAAAAGCATGGAATGCCAAGTGGAGATGACTCCAGTAGCACACGTGCTGTAGTTCCTGCTACAACACCCCATGCACCGGCAGGTGACCTTACCTCAACAAGTGGTGAAAGTTCATGCAAGTCTCAAGTTACTGAAAACACACAGCTGGTTGCTGGGCCTGCTGAAACACCAGTAAACAAAGCATCTGCATTCACAAACTCCAGGGAGTTTGAGGAAGGAAGCAGCGGGGTGACTGTCCCTGAACCAGAGCCACATTTAGTGGTATGTGACCTACACAGGTCTATCGTGGCCTCAAACACATGGAAAGACTTCAACAAACTGCTTTTGGAACAGTTAGGTTCAACTTTTGCTGATAAACAAAAGCAGCAATGCAAAGGTATCAGTGCAAGACCAGCACAATGTGCAAAGATTCTGGAGATTTGGACCTTACAAGCCTCTCCCCTCACTCCAAGGTTGGTCACTGATTTAATCATTCTGCTCGAAAACCTGAAACTTCAGTTACCAGCAGAAAAGCAGTGTAAGATTGATGAAACAGTGGAAAAACTTCGTTTGACTATTTCGGAGTCAGGGTCTTAAACACAAAGATTATTAGTATATACTGGTTGGTAAAGATGTTTTTAATAAAGTGATATGCAAGAAGTGTAAATCACAGCCACTTTCATGTAGTATATAATGTGTTTTATCATTTATGTTTTTGTGTGCTAGATTATGCTATGTATTGTGGCCATGCACTTTTGAGTGTGAATCCTGTTTGATTTTTATTGCAATTTGTCAATTTTAGTTTGGTAAAAATGATTCAAAACTTATTGCCATGAAGTTGCAAAAATTTGCTGCTCATCTGTCTGTGGCAAGAAAAAACTATGCAAGTTTGCTACTAAGGGCCTCATCCAGCCAAGTTCCTGCCAGTGAACAACCTCAGACTAATGGTAAGTTGTTGCTGATAGCTAATTGCAAGAAAATTAATCAAAAAAACATTGCCCAGGAGAATACACTGCTCCAGTATACCAACATGCAAAATGTGGAGTTTTTAATCAAGAGTCACCCAGGCTGCATAATCCCTACTTGCACGACTCTCTGCTCAAGTCTTATCTGAGGCGATGGATTCCCGAAAAGGTCTTACAAGGAAATTGCTGATTTGCAACTGAATTTAAAAATTGTATCAAGACTAATAACTGTTGCACTATGCTTTTCTTTGTGGTCAATGTTATGTAAAACATGTTTATGTACTTTCTGTGAGCTACAGACAGATGGCCACTGTTTTGGCCTACGTTCGTGTGCCTCTTTTAGACCAAGCTGCAATGTGAGAAAGGCCTCTGTTGCCATCTGTCTGCATCTAACAGAGATCATTTTATTGGCTCCATTTTGCTTATGGCTGGTGTACGTTTCCATTGTTTAGTTATGTGCATCTGTAAATTATAAATTGTCCATGTTTATAGGACAATTTTTTTTTTTAATTTAACAGTACCACAAGGACATGGAACAAGATCTGTCACGATTTGGTGACGACATTGTGGCCAACATCGACCGAATGGGTCGTCACATCGAATGCCACCCTCCAGCACTGACACAGTTCGATGCTTGGGGAAACCGAATTGATCAGGTGACTACATGTGACGAATGGAAAAACATGAAAAGCATTGCTGCCACTGAGGGACTTATTGCCAACGGTTATGAGCGGAAATATGGTGAATGGAGGTATGTTAGGTGACTTCCATTTGTGTAGCCACACTAATGCAGACATACAATGATTTCTTTTCTCAGGATGATTTAGTCAGGTTACAAAGAGAGTGTAGAACAATTGGATGAAGTTTCCACTAGCCTGACAAAATTTTGTATTGTGGTTTTGCAGTCGACTGTTTCAAATGGCAAAGTTGTATCTTTTTTCACCATCTTCGGGTATGTATTCCTGCCCCTTAGCAATGGTGGATGGTGCAGCGAAAGTGTTGGAAAACTGCTGTAAGGACCCCAGCATTCAACCTGATGACAGACTTGTTACTGCATTTAAGTAAGTTAAGAGTATAGAAAATCATTAACACCCTGACTTTTTTGGAATCACCATTTTGATTTTATAAGGTATGCTGAAAGCACTACTTCTGTATTCAAAATTACTTATGAATAGTGATTGACGATCAGCATCAGTTTGATCTTTTATTTTGAAATCTCACAGAAATATTAGTTTTAGCATAATGGCATCATCAGTTTTTGTGGTAAAATAAATAGACCACCTAGCAAGAACATTCTGATTCCTGTTGTCTGAATGACATTTTTCAGTTTGTAACAAACGACGAATATGTTACCCAGCCTTTTGTTGGCTGTAAAGATAACAGGAGATTCCGATAATACAAACTTTCATTTTTCTGTTGTGTGTTTAAATGTATAGATGTATTTTAAGGCATCTGACAAGTCGAGATCCTCAACAGTTTTGGACATCTGGACAGTGGATGACTGAAAAGGGTGGAGGCTCAGATGTTGGTGAGTCAAGGGTGGCTGTACTTATTCCCCCTGTTTCATGCTTTTCGATTTTCATGCTTTATGTTAAGTGACTCAGGTTGCCCCCTTTTTAATTTGGGTTTGCATTAACGCCATATACAAGAACTTGCATAAGTACGAGGTTTGTGTGTGGATAGGTTTATACATACATTTCTTTTTAAAAGGTGGAATTTATGACATTAATTGCTTAAAAATTACCCAAAATGCTACCATTGGTGTGGAAACTTGTTTAGTTTTACAGCCTAGAGTTCTGTGGTGTACACATAAATTAACAAAGACTGATTTTTTTCCACTCACACTGTAAACCTTGCAGCCAGTGGCACTGATACCGTCGCCTACAAGCAGACTGACGGGAGCTTTAAACTCCACGGCTACAAATGGTTTACATCGGCAACTGACGCCGACATAGCTCTTACCTTGGCAAGAATCGTTGATGAAACGCAAGTTATTTCATTTCTAAATTTTCGCGTTTATGACGTCACTTTCTTTCAGAGGTCACGTGGCTCCCGGCAGCAAGGGTCTGTCCCTTTTTTATTTGGAAACCCGTGATCCCGCTAACGCGGATTCTTCCTCGGGGTTGAATGGGATTCAGATCCAGCGTTTAAAGGACAAGCTTGGCACGAGGCAGTTGCCGACCGGAGAACTTCTTTTGGACGGAACAGTGGCGCATTTAGTAAGCTATACCAGTAGGGATTTCCAAACTAGGGCTCTCACGGGGAATTTTACGGGTCGCAAGGAGTTCAGCAATGACGTCACACAAACTACAACTTATAATTGTATTATTTTACAAACTGCTCCTCCAGACCCTTGCGCTAGGCCACTATCATAGGGTCGTAATTTTTTTTTTTATTGGTTCATTAAAGTTTCCATTGAATAAGCATCTAAAAATGGGACGATTGTCAAACAAGTCGCGGAAAATTTTACTGTGTGAACCCAACATTATACTTTTTATGTACAGGTGGGACAGCCGTCGTCTGGTGTCCGACTCATTTCTGGTATGCTGACTTTAACTCGAATTCACAACTCTATGTCTTCAGCGTCATCTATGCGACGCCTTTTGTTGCTGTCCAGGGATTACGCAACTAAGAGAAAGGTGTTTGGAGCTTTGCTGAAAGACCACCCCCTGCATGTTCAGACCATGGCCAGGTAAAACTGTTTAAAGAACTTGATCATAGATTCTTATATATTTCTGGCAGTTCAATAACACTCAAAACCCAAGAAATCGTGCCGGGTGATATAAGATGACAGTATCGCCATGAAGATTCGTTGGAAAACGGCCCAAAACATCATGTAAAATTTTTTTTTCGGCCGGGGTAGTTTTTCAAATTAATTAAAATTTTAGTTTTACACTTAATGGTATGAACAAAATTTGGTTAATTCAGGTCAGGTATTAAACCTATACACGGTGCTTGAAGTTACGTTCGGCCTATCTATGTACAGCCATAAGTATCGCTCGGCAAGTTTCTGTTACGTTAAAAAATACGTTACGCAAAATCTACCGTGTTATTAAGCTGGTGGTTAATTTAAACAGCACTGCTCTTCAAGCATAAACTAACGTATATACCTTATTTTTCCGAAACTTCGTCTGCCGTACTGCAAGACTTCATCAGGGTTTATGCATTAAGAGCAGCCCTGTTTATATTGTAGTATGCCCGGCAGCAAACTTAGCATAATACTGATGTTTAATTTTCAATCTCTACATGTAGATGGGATATGGAAAGCAGGGCGGCTTTTCTTCTCACATTTGAGGTCGTTCGGTTGCTCGGAATCACCGAAGCGACATCTGGTGGTGGAAGCGATGAAGAAAAGGACCTACTGCGTCTAATCACTCCCCTATGCAAACTGTATACAGCAAAACAGGTGGACATTTTTGATAGTTAGCTTGATTTGAACCCCTGAATATTATGTAAATTTTATGATGATGTCACACAACTCCCGTGCTATAGTATGAATAATAACGTACTGCAGAATAATGTTTTTGTGTTGACTGTTGAAAAGAGTACATATATTATATGATCTATTAAAACCAAAAGATTTTTTTATAAAAATTACAGTGGGTTTGTCTTTGTGGGGTTTTGAGTAAAATATGCCTTAAATAGTTAACTAACCAATGCGATCGCGTTACCGTAAAATTTCAATTGCTTTCTTCAAGTATAGTTATTTGATTCGTTTGACGTACAACATTATAATGTTTCTTAATCAGGCGGTTGCTGCGGCCTCTGAGGGTTTGGAAAGCTTTGGTGGCGCTGGTTATTTGGAAGATACCGGCCTCCCAACATTTCTACGCGACGCTCAGGTGTTAAGTATATGGGAGGGAACAACTAATGTTCTGTCGCTCGACACACTACGAGCTATCGCCAAATCCAGGGGACAGGTGTGATGTGTTTAAGATGAAATTTTGTATGTATACGGAAACAATGCCTTTCTAAATTTCAAGACCAGTTTCATAGTCGATAAATTGGTTGTATGAAAAATCTTCTACAAAAAGCGTTATCGCAGCATTTTTTTCAGTGGTGTTTTTGTAACGTTCATAATCTTGAATATTGACTGGAATCAATGTAAAAAGGGGAAAATCTCGCAGAAGCAGTAGCACCGATAATGGTCACTTGTCACTGCTAGGTGGAATTGTCATTGCCCTGGTTAGTTAGCCGGCATCACCACACTAGCTTAACTGATGAGGCTTAATAGGCCGAAAATGCGTTATCAAAGTAGGATATGTTTTTCAAACACATATTTACCGTTTGTTGACAGAAAAACACAACTAACTTTGTCCGTTTGTCCGTACAGGTGCTCAATTCGTTTTTCGAATCGGTGAACCGCAGACTGAGCGAAGTGAGCGAAACGGGAAGGAAAGATCTTCGTAACGCAACAGCGAAAGTTCACATTGCATCTGGTGACCTTCGTGCCTTCATTAGTCAGGTAAACATTAACCAAAAATGCTGTCAGTTCCAACTTGCAAAATATTTTGAGATCACCCCACAACACCCTGTTGTTATTTAGACCAACGGAATATTTAATTGCTGTCACAAAATAGTTAAGTAAATTTCTTGAAAGCTGACATGACTTCAAGCCCATTCAAACCGTGTTGTGGCATTACATCTACTACGTCGCCCTCGTAGTATAGTCCCCGTATTGCAGCTATATTACACATTCAACGAAGTAGTCGAATTTACCAAACGTTGAACGTATCTCCACGCAACGCAGACCTCGTCGTCCGAAGAATCAGATACAATGTTCGTGGCTGCGCGTGATTTCTCATACAGCATGGCGAGGATTTTCGCAGCGGTATTGATGCTGGAACAGGCAGCTTGGAATGGAGCTACCGACGCCGATGCGCACGCGGCTGTCATGTAAGTCCGAAGGATTCTATTTACAATGCAATAAATAAACGTACTGTTGTCCTCCTGTGTCTGTTTACGATGGAGCTTCCTCAACCATTCTATTCTGCCAGAGCACTTGAACGGCAAAAATGTGCCGGTGCGCCACCTTTTTGACTCAATTATCACAAGAATACTGCTTAATATTAGAATTATGGTTCGCCTGACACAACTGCAGTGACCCACAAATATCTGGCAACTTTTTCCTGCGTAATGCAGTGTTTTTCTTTTCAAAAATAAGGTTCACAAATCCCTTTAGGTTCACGAATATTTTTTAACATTTTTCAGTGAAATGAGCTTTGCCAGCTTAGCCAGCTTAGCTGTACGTTCCTAATTAAGTGTGGTAAATTCTCTGCGAAGAAATTACCTTTGGGTTTCAGATATTGGAGGGGAAACGTTTGGAGTTGGTGTGAAAAATGAAATTAAAATCTGTGAAAAATGTCTTTTTTTAGCACTGATGATCAACTAAGTAGTGTTTAAAACGCCTGCTTCAACATGACTACCATATTAGCTTTCCCAATTTGCAGGTGGTGTTCGCAAGATCTCTGTCCAGTCGCCACCCAATTCAGAGCGAGTGCTTACACGTCTAAATCAACCAAACTCGAATATGAGATGGTGTTTGGGGAAGTGAAAAAATGAACTCGCCGCCTCAAGCAATTATTTATACCTATTTTTTGTGCTTCAATTGAAATACGATTTATTTGGTTTCTGATTTTTAAGCAAGCGTAATTGCGGATCGTGTTTCCTGCAATACATTCATGTTGCCCGTATGTTTTTGAAGAGGATACGTTTATTTCAGTCAACCGAACCTGCTTGAGGGACGCCCTGGCACATGGCTCCCAACCTTTTTGCAGCCACAAACCCGTTTCATAAAATTATTGGGTCTGTATAGACCCCCAAGTATAATTTATACCGGGCGTTCTTATGATGATGTGAAAGGAGTTGTTCATTAATTTGAATAAAACAAATGGTGATCAGAAACCACAACTTAACAAAACGGTTGAACAAAATGTAAACTTGAATTCAAATGAGGTTCTCTTGCCTATTCACGGACTCGAAAGAAAATGCATTGTTTTCTCGTATGTTAGCGGAGATAACCTTAATAAGTGATTAAATTTATTGAATTTAAGTTTCTTACAACTATTTGTGACACACCAGTCGTTGAATTCTTACCGAAACGGCCTTACCCACAAGAACCATCTCATGAACGCCTTGTGATTGGGAATCACAACCTTAGGTATATTTGAAATAATTTTCTCTTGTTTGCAAAAAGTAAGCATGTTGCAGTTGCTATAACATCGTATAAAACCTACATAATTTTGTCAGCATCGCAGCTGTTGATAACTTGGGTTAGATTGAAGGACTGAACTCGTTAAATTCGGTTTATCCAAGCAACCTTTCAAACTCCGGGCGTTAGTTTACAAGTTACGTCAAAACATTTATTAGTTTTGCGTGCCATATTGTCACGAATATCACCTCCCGTGTAAGGGGTTCTTATCTTAGGGTTTTATAAATAAAAACTGTCTGTCAATTAAACACTCTTATGCATAAGCGCCGCACGTACAGTTTATTAATAAAAGGATTCCAATAAGGAGGCGGCAAAATTTCACTTGCGAAAAAAGCAAATTGAGCGTAGAAGCGAGGCAGCGTACGACCGAAAAAGTACGATTGCTGTTGGCGATTGAGAGAAAGTCCAGTTAAGAGTATTCACAGTGGGATTTTAGAGCTCCGTAAGAGCCTGGATTTAAACGGTGAGAAAGTTGAAAATAAGTTCTGAATCCAGTAGATTGGGTTTTCGAGTGTTTGCGTCTAGGCGTGTATAGAAATTGGCGATAACTGATAAAACTTTGTGATCATCGGTTTTGTTTCGAAGGAAAAACAAAAGAAATAGCTGCAAAACGACAGATACACCAGCGCGATATAGAACCAATACAATATATCTCGTCTTTTCCACACCGGCAAGAACTTCGCACTTTCACGTCTCGAAATATTTGTAAATCTGTGTGACGTACGTCATGACGCGTTGCCAGTCTGGTCGCTCCTTGGCGGAAAGTTCGTCGGAGGTTAAGGTTGGCTCGATTCCCACGCTCTCTGCTGCCGCAAACGCCAAGCGGAAGTTTTTAGCCTGCGGGGGAAAAGAAACAATTTACCACATGAAATTTGCAAAACGTATCAGGTGAATCCTATATTCAATATGAATTCTTGAGATTACGCTTGACTTTGAAAACTCTTTGGGTTATTTCAGCGTCTCCCTGCCCATACATTCACAACCGTAAGCTCGGTATTTCCTCAAATATTTCAAATTATGTGGGGCAAAATAAACGAATGAATGAAATGAAAATGAATTACCTGTAGCTGCGAGCGTGCTTTCTCATCAGAAGCTGTGATGAACGTCTGTTGCAGGGAGTCGTACGGAATGTGGGCTGGTAGATAGGAATGCAGAAGGGCACAAAACGCCAAACCGTCGGACCAACTACTGCTGAAGTTGGTGATATCGATGCCGTTGTAATTCTGCAAAAAAACAGGTTGATTAAAATAACGAGTGTTTCGAGGGTCATTTTTTAAACAAAATGGATACAGCGAGACAAAATGATTGTCTATCTTTCAGGTTACACGCGAAATTTTGGGTTTACTGTCAAGAGTTTTACTCAAGAGTTTAACTTTATCTCCGCCACCTAATTACTTTAAACTTACTTGTGTTTTTTCCTGGCACCACTTGAGGAGGGCGTTCCTCTTCGAACCTCCGTATCGCCTCGCCAGCGACACCAAGGGGTCGCCAACCGGGGTGGAGGTGACGTGGGGGCGGTGTTTACCGGTAGCAGGGGTCACCGGAGTACTGGGGGGAATTGAGGAATTGGGATGGCGTGGTCCTGGGGTTGATGGACCCAAACGGTCTAGAATTCCTTCGAAAAAAGAATTACTTTGTTTACAGCCTTGTTTTGCTATCGGAGATGAAAAAGGTTGAAGCCAAACTATATCTTTATATCAGGACAGGGATTGTTAACTACGTGCAATGATTATCTCTTGTGAAATTTGCACACATTTTTAATATAGCGGGAAGGTTTGCTTACCGGGCATGGGAGCTTTTCTCCCGTCAGTCGAGGTTTTCCTCTGTTCTTGCGAAGAGTTGCGACGAAGCAACGTTGAGAGTTGTGATAGGTCGGTGCCGGCCACTGCAAAACGCACAAATTCACGATTACTCGTCATATCCTTCACCACGCAATCTACAGCCTACAAAGCAACTAAACCTACCTCCACGGTTGCTGTCCGGTGTACCGGGCTTGCTGCTGGCCGCCGAGTCGCCGTTCGAACTCGTCTGCAGTTTGGTGGCGAACGAGGCCGAGGGAGGGGTGCCACCTTGCGACATGGACGTCGTGATAGCGCTCATCGATTGGTGGCGCTGCATCGGGCTTACAGTAGCAGTGATGGGGCTCGAACCGCCCCGTACTGGGACTTGGGCAAGTTTTGGGGCTTGGGTCTTGACTGGACTAAACGGCGCGGCACCCAGGTCTGCCGGGACGCTGTTGGAGGGGACCAGTGGCGGTTGCACGCGGGTGGGTGATGAAGGGGCTTCCCCGGGAGTTGGAGTGGACGCCTGGCTGTCGAAGGACTTGATGAGGCTCTGGACTCCGGGTGAAGTTTCACCTGTGCGTCGTTTGTAACTCTGCGAAAATCGACGAGGTCGTGAATAAAGCGCATGAAAGCGAATTAATGTTAATTACACATCGAGCCTGACGCTTACCTCGCGAAGTACGGCGATGTTGTTTTCAACCGTGTTGCGTCCCACGCCCTGGCGGAGAGCGGCGGCCTCCAATATGGCAGCGGATGATGCGGACACAGATGACACCCGTCTCCTCCTCAACTGTTCGTTCTCCACGCGGAGTTTGGTAACGGTTTCGTCGAGAGATTGGTTGTCCTCCCGCAGCCTTGCGACTTCGGCTTGGGTTTCTGTGCATAGAAGATTACGTTAGACACAAGCAAGAGTCTCATTATATTGCCATCATATAGTCTCATTAGATGCATTTACAACAGTTCGGAGAAGCATTTTGTTTTGACCAGGTACTGTTCACCTACTTTCCTCATCAACTCAATGGTTTATATGAAGAAATCAAGTTATTGCTGCATGTGTATTCACGTCCATGCAAAACTACGCTACAATGATACGAAGATCTCACCAGCTTTCATGTCATTGGCAATCATGACAGCCATCTGAAGGTCAGCCTGGAACTGCTTCCATTCCTCAGTTTGTGTTCGTTGTTCTTTTTTCAGCTGCTGTATCTCCTTTTCCAGACGGAATCGCTCCTCCTACACAGGAAACGGAACATTCAATCCATATTTCTTTTTAAATCTTTCGCGAATTAATATTTCCAGAGTGGAAACGTACCTTGAGCCCCGATATCTGGTTGTTAAGTTGCTGGATGATATGGTTGTCGTGTTTCTTAACAGCGATGTGTTGTTCCACCGAGTCTTCCATCACAAACAGCGTTTCGTTCATCTCATCCAAGTTGGCTTGTTTAAGTCGCAAATCCTCTTGAAGGCGGTCGATTAAGTCCGAAAGTTCAGAAAGGTCTTTCTTCGACTGTAAAAAAATTGCCAATGTTTAGTTGTCATGTCATAGTTATATTGTGTCGAGTTTGCCACAAACAGGACTAACGACAGTGGAACCGCTTGTTCTGCTCCATTTTAGTTACGACCACCACTGATTGTTGTACTGACAAAAAAATCTGCTCGTAATAGTGTTGTAATATTGTTTTGCTATTGCCGAGCGTTGAGAAAATGGTGCAGAACACCTGGATCAAGTGATTAAAACGCTTACGCAAGGTTTTATCAATAAACCACCGCGACTATACTTTATCTGCTGAGATTGCGGAAATGACATAATTTAACTACGCACGGCTATGACGTCGTATATAGCGCAGGCGTAGTGAAACATACTTTATAACGCACGGTATATCTTTAATAAAAACCGTTATCGGCAATTTATGACTTCTAATTTCTGTGATCAAGGTATTGCGTCATTGCTTAAGGGAGCAGTTATGACGTTCGTACCAACACATTAGACCATTTCTTATTTCTATGTTCGTAAGCCGGTGATTAAAATTACCATTTTTTGATTTTCAATAGTAGGCGCGCTGTTCTAAATAAAAACGTCACCAAATTTTAAGACTACGCATTTATGCAATTAAAATAACCATTCACTATAAATTTATGGTAATCAAAACACGAATTTAGCAGCTTTGCTAAAATTAAAGTAAAGCATAATAGCAGTAAGCACATTATACTGCTTGGCCTTATTTCGGAAAAGCTTCAAAACGAGCTCGTTTATAAATACCACCCGGAAATCACACATTCGCAAAACCGCTTTGGCAGCAAAAACAAAGGGCGATACTCAAGATTCTTAAACGGTACTTTGCCCTTCTTCGAAATATCCTTATGGACCTGAATCATGGGTGGCGGCCCGCCTATTTTCGGATCGCCCCGTGACCAAAATTCAGTCACCAGGTCGTGTTGGAGAATATGTTCCCATGTGCGTGTCAAGTTTTTTACACAAACCAACGCAAAAAGCGACTCGTGACTTACACAGGGAATATGGGCTCCAAAGCATTGGGAGTTAATTTAAATATAATCTGTCTGGGCGACAAAGATGCCAAGCTAGCAAACTGCTCGGCTTTCCAATGCCAAAGGCGAGGCGATTTAAGTTGACGAACAATCTAATGACTTCATAAACATCTTTCGGAACGTGGACCGTTTGGTTATTTGGGGAAAATTTAAAACGCCGTGCGCAAGATTGCCTTCTTTTTCACATGGCGGTTGCAAATATGAATAGAATATATTTTTTGTTCAACAATTCAGCAGACCAAAATATATTTTGCCCGTTCCACTTCCACAATATGTCTATTTTAATGTATGAAGTGAGTGAAGCAAGTGTTTAAAGCAATCAAGATTACCACTTACCCGTGCGTTAGTTGCTTCTAGTTCTTCCTCTAATTCGGCGACCCTAGCATCAAACTTCTCATTCTCGTGCTGGCACTGAACAAGGTCGTCCTCCATCCTTAGGAAGTTGTCTTCCAACTCCTTCATAACAACAACAGATAAATGTTGTGACCTTGTTATGCTGTTCAGCCTAGTATCGCTGCTATAGCTTCGCTTTAATTGTTGCCCTTATGAGCATGGTATTTCAACGTGTAGCATTTAATTTACGTCTAAAAAAAATTAAATTTACGATTCTATTACGACACAGGCCCTTTGGACGTCAGCAACATGTACACGATATAATACAACAACATATATATATCAACACTCTATGATGTTTCATGACAAAAACGTTTTGCTCGTACCTGTTTTTCGTTCTGCAGAGCGTCCATCAGTTCGAGCATGTTCTTGGCGGAGTCCTCGCCCTGTAAGGATCCGGTGATGCTGATGATTCGCTGCCTCTCCTTGCGCAACTCTTCTTCGAGCTTTTGGATCGCGTCGTTGTGTTCTTCTTCCATGCATGCCTTGGTTTCCTGTGAGAGGATGCAGGTTTGCGTTAAAACAACACGAAAACTGGAACAAACATGCGTATTTACATGCTTTATAAATTAGAGATTAAAAACTAGGCTTCTCATAAAGACCCAAAACGACTGTATTCAGTTACAACAAGTGTTTAATTCTCAGGAGAAGGACAATTGGCCAGCTTATTAACACACAACAACAGATAAAAAACAAAACGGCAACGAAAACTATTGTTTGTTCTGCATTTATACCCAATGACAAGCGGTGTGAGGCCCAAATCTTTCATACCGAACATTATTCTAGCCAGTTTATTATCCCAACCCCCTACCTTTAAGCGCTTTTCCAAGATAGATCTCTCGGTATTAGATTGCGACAGTTCCCGTTCCAGATGACGCAGTCGCTCCTTGAGGGCATCACTGAGCTCCTGGGACTTCTTGCGCTCCTCCTCTGATACGCGGAGCTCCTTGTTCATGGACTCCTGGATCTGGATGAGCTGCTCGCGCTCGTTGAGCAAGTGTACGTACTGTTCCTTAAGATCACTGTGGTTCGTGTCGTCGTTCAGGTGGTCCGACACCAAGGCCTGTGAAAATAAAGAGTTGTTTACCATGAGTTTGTGTTGTTCATAATCGCCTAAACGTTGCTTTTAGGCGTAATGAGGATAATAGATTCCCGATGTTATAAACTTTTATGCATCTTCGAAAATTCAGTTCGTTGTTTTACATTTTTTCAGAGCTATGGTATTTTGGTTCAGATCGACTCACTTTCTGTGAGGTGGAGACATGCAATGGGCTTTGCAGCACCGTTCCTTCAGTTAGTATCATCGCAGCAAAAGAATCAGGAAGAGTTACACAAGCCTAAGTCTCTAAGCAACCCACACACAAAAAATACATTTATAACATTTCGTTTCGAAATCGTCTCTTACATCTGCATTGCAATTTTGCAACTGTAACAACTGGCAGCCTGTTGCACGACTAAGTACCTGCAACAATGTCGACAAACACAGTAATCGTTGCTCGCGCAAACTTCGACCGTTTAATGAGATTTAATGAGCTTGGGTCAGCAAACGGAAGGTCGCGACAAACAACACAGGTTGTGGAATGTCACTGGACACTCAACCCGTTGGCGTATCTTTGGCGCAAATAAGCTAGCATACAGACTAACGAACCACTGACCTTCCAAGAGCACCTTTTCACCGTTAACATGATTTACAATCTACGTGAACTGGTCGCATTGGACTGCTACATAAAATTTGCCATACGTTGGTTAAAAAAATATTGAGACTTTTGGTAGCACCAAATAAGCTGAAAGGGCACCTGCGCCCAATGTTTGCGCTTGCGCAAAGTAATTTTCCACTTGACGTTATCTTATAGGGCAAACAAGCAATAAGAACCGATGTTGCGTCCGGTCGGCACAAAATCACGCCTTTGGCGCGTGACTAGTGGAGCGCAGTGCGCAAAAACACTCAAGTTGCTGCTGCCTAGGAAGCTACATGTCAAGAGTTAACCATTAACTCACACGCCGAGAGATAATGCCACGCTTGTGAAACACTCTCCAGTTATGGGAAGAACAACGACCGGGCATTAGACCAAACGTTTACTCTTGTGACGTAGTATCTGAGTACGTCGACCCACTACTGGTTGTCCCGGGCCACCAAATATGCATAGAATACTGGCGGATGCGGATTAAGCCACCCACGTTTTAATATGCGGTGCATGTAAATTAACACACAAAAAACAGGCACACTGAGTGCAGATACGCGATTTTATACTCTGGAGGATTTTGGTGAAATTACCAAAGGTTGCGCTGCGGCTGCACTGCATGCAGGTAGCTGGATATTTTCTTGCTGGATGTTTGCAGCAACAGCAACAGCAGCAGGAAGAGCCGATCGATCGAGCTGTTGCAGTGAACACTGGCCCGATCGATCGAGCTTCAAGTTTGCGAGATTGCACGGGAAATAATTGCGCAGCGCACGTTTTTAACCTGATGAAAACCCCATTTGGCAACCTGCAGCGTCGCGTGATTAAACCGCGGTGTTCTGGCTTACCCAACAACCTTGGCTCATGACCCTGGGCAATTTATGTACTAAACACAATTTGGTGAATACAAGACCACCGAAGACCTTTATTAGTTGTATGGGTGACCTAAGGTTCGTTTTTATGCTATAATTTTGATAAAACATGTCTTAATCGCGCTTAATGTGCTTCAACAGTTTAACAACAGCCCAGTTATTCCAAAATCCTAACTACATGAGACGGTTTGACGTTGCCAGAAATAATTTCCACATTTGCATCGAAACAATACTGCCCATGAATTAACGTAATAAACAGGTCCACTTAGTTCGTCGCTGTTTAGGCTTCTACACCACGCCTGTCAACATCTTGCGCAACGCATTGAACGATTTCACCAAATAAACTTCCACCGGGCTTTCACTCTGTCGCAAGAAAGTTGGCAGGGCCGGTAGTGTAGCCATGACAATCCCTGGACAACTGCCCGATTCTGCGCCAGTTCGTGAAATGTCATTCCAATGTACTCCGCGAACCCCTTGCTGGACGCTAAGTCGTCTGCGGGGGTCAAACCGGTTCGTTTCCACTTACTCGGTCTTAATCCACGAAAACAACGAACAACGCTTGTATTGTTTTGCTGCAAGTGGACGACCCGGTTAGCCCAGCTTGGGAATTCCACGATCTATACTTACTGTAAACAACATCGGCGACGGGGCAACTCCTGTCACTACACGTTTGCTTTAACTGAGGCCGAGCGCGGAGCCGGCTTTTGTCGCTTGCGCTAACTCGCTTTGGCGAAGTAGGGTTGCTGCTGTAAGCTGCGCTTAACTGAATACGCTTTCAGTTTTTAACGCATCACATCACACAAGATTATTAATTTATATCATTCGCTGCAAAATTCGAAACATAGAGGTCTGTGCTGAAAACGTAATGTTCAACTTTGCGTAGCATCTGTTTACAAGATTGCAGGCGAGTAACAAGTAGAGATAATCCGTTGTGAAGCTCAAACTTCGATAAACAACAACATGAGCAATCACGCTAGGTTTCGAAACGCTCGCTTTGACGGCTTTCCTCTCTACCAAAAACAACAACGCGTACCAAGCCCGCACGGATTGCCTAATGACTCAACAGCGGGGGCGAGAGCGATACATAATTCCCAGCGCGAGAGAAAAAGAAAAAAGGGAACGCGTTCACCGCGAGAGAGAGCGACCAGTCATTGGCCGGTGTCTCAGCGCACGCTTCGTTCAATAAATAATGGTAGGCGTCTTGTGTCGGCTCGGGGTTGACCAAATGGCCGTATCTACGTCAAGAGCCTGGGAAAGCGGCCTGAGAACGGTCCTTGCTTGGTGAGTAATGCCTCACTCCCCACCTGCAGTCCCTGCACTGGCAGGAAACGAGCTGATGTGACGTTTTTCACACTGCGCTTGCGTTCGCGCGAAACATTTACTCGCTTGTTTGTGTTTTTGATGAGTAATATACACTTTGTGGTCGCTGTCAATGCATTGCCATGTAAAGCGTGCTTCTGCGGAGGTACTATGCTTCTTGGATGCATGCGGGCAACTTATTTCATAGAAACGCACGATCTCGTACCCATGTATAGGCGAATGAACCTATCTGATACACGGTGTTAAGTGGAAATGCAGACGAGGTTAAGGAGTACGCCGGCCGGCCTCATTTTACATTAATGCACTCAATCGTTACCAGGCAACTACTGTATACAATGCCGTAAAATTCGAAGTATAACTTCAAAGTAACAATGTGGAGTGCATTAACTCACTCTATAAAAATATAACGCACGTGGAGCGGTTGACCTTGCGGGCAATCTCGATTCAAAGCGAAAGACCATAAACCACGCAAAGTGAACTAGTAATAAAATGTGTGCACTCGCAACGTGGCAATTGCGCAACGCAAGCGCACTTTATGTTCTCTCGTTAAAAATCTATTCCGAGCGTCGGCGCCATTGTTTGTTTAACAGTTTGGCGAATGCATTACGGATGGGGATAAATCACGTCAGGCTGGGCAGGGTTGATGTATGGCTTTGTAGTGGGACATCAGGACACTTACTACACGTAAATAGCATATGGGGTGAAGCTGCGTTTAAAAGTGTGTAGCATTAATAGATCAACGTGTGACACGAGCCTTTTAGAGTCAAGAATAATACCAACTCATAAACGGATGTTTACAAAAGCAAATATTTTTTTCAAATTTCGCCTTTAGAACAGTGCAGTTAAAGACGTTGTTTGTGAGGCAAACTTCCAGGTAATGATGTCATGCCAACGTGTTTCCTCAATCAACCCACAACGACCCGAACTTACCACAGCTGCGAACGCGCAACACACTAAACTCAACGCTGAAAGATGGATTGACAAGTCGGACGCAACCGACCCGTAATACGTCGTGCCAGCATGAACGAATGACCAGATATATGGAAACTGTGACTTACTCTTAAATGTTCGGACTCGGCAGCTTGTTCGGACAACTTCTTCTCGGCGATGGCGAGTTTTTCGAGCAAATAGTCCTTTTCCTTCTGCAGGCGGTCGTTGTCGATCGTCAGCTCGGGGACCGACTTCTGCAGGTCTGTCAGCTCCTTTAACAATTAACCCGAAACGTTTACTTCTGTTGTGTAATTTATTTAACTTCTAGTATCTTTATAAAGAGGCTAAATATGATTAAGGGTGTTTGCTTTGTAACTGCAGAGCATGCGGCGTTTTTAAAACGAATGGAATTCAAATTTCCATGTAAAAATACTGTGCATGCTAGAAAATCTATTCCTCATAAGATGCGAATTTAAGGCTATGAACAGAATGCAAAGCGTGAATGTCGTTGCACACGGCGACATTAAGCCATGTGGATGAATAACCTATCCGAAACCAAAACGCATTGTGCTGTGAGGTCATGACATTCTATTTCTGGAAGAACAAAATGCCAGGCTCACATGCGAGAATCAAAACATTTCCGGATGATTTCACATTATCTGATGTACGTCTGGTATTGTTATTTGTCAACACATTATTCCACAAGAAAAGTTACCGCTATATCCGTACAACGAATGCGCAGGAATATTGTTAAATGAATGGTGCACTATGCAGCTATTTTAGGTTGATTTTTAAATTTTTGATTCGGGTGTTATGGGAGCAATATAACAGGAGAGACGAAGAAGATTACCTAATAAGTGTTTTTTTCTTGTTATAAAGGGTTGCAAATACATGACAAAATTAAATTCAAAGATATTAAATGATTTGAAATGCTTCAGCTCCATTCAATGCAATTATTCATTTCTTCAGTGTCCAGTCTTCGCGAACGGCGTTGCTTACAAAACACACAGGGTGCTGCGTACTGAATGTGACGAAATACACAGGGTGTATGTACCTGCACGGTGGCCTCCAACTCCTCGTTGGTGCTGATGTGACTCTCCTCCATTCGATGGATGCGCTCGGTGAGGCAAGCAACCGTGACCGACGAAGACTCGCTCACGCAACCCTCTGACGTTTTATCATCGGACCGTGACGCTGATGAGTTTGAAAGACAACAAGTTGATTTTCGGGCGGAAGACTTGCATTTTGCGGCCGGTTTGAAAATCGGGAGAATCGCGCGGCCCGAGGCGGAATTTGCGGCATTTTTTGCGAGCCGAGCGGTTAAGTCACGGCATTATTTCTAAAGCGTGGGGTTTTGTGCGTGGGCAGGGTTGCGCGTACAGAAGACAATAGCTGACACCCTTCTTATTACCCAAAATCCCTTCTGTGAGATACGAGACTGACTCAAGGATTTATCGGGTTTACAAATCAGCAACAATTTTACCACGGTTACAAAACGCAACTTGTATCAGGTTTAGTCCGCCCCTGTACAAAACGGGCTATTGCTTTCACACATGCATACCAACGCCATGACAATCACCTGCGTGTATGTATGAGACAGACCCATCGTCCAGCAGATTCTCGGTGGAGGTGGATCGCGACACTGATGTGGATTGCAGAGCGTCGCCGCTGGTTCCAGACGCGAGGTCGTCCAATGAAGAACTGAGACCGTCGTCGTTCGAGAGGGTGTCGATGTCTGTTAGATTATACATGTAAATTGGTTTTATTGTTTGCAACATTCGTTGTTACTTAATGCAACATTCGTTGTTACTTACCCTGGGCGAATTTATTCTGTCGACTAAGCAAAAGCGACTTGTCTGTGTCTTTCTGCTTCATGGTGATCATCATAACGTCCATCTGTTCACGCAGTTTTGTGTTCTCATCCTAGAAAAAAACATTTAAACATTAAAAAAACGCATATCCCTAAGTATCATATCAGAGAAAAGTCAGTGCAACGCGCAATCGCAATATCTGCAACAGATTGCGAGGCGATGGATAGACTGGAGATAAACTCAAAGCCACCGCGGGAAGTCTTATCGCGACGTGAAGAGCCCAATCGAGGGCGACCGTCAATCTTCTCGGCGGCCAGAGCAAATATTTGTTCGGCTCTGGAGCTTCCGAATGTCACGACAATCTCTCCACACATGTCAGGAACGTGGTATCGTTGTGCAAACGGTATTTGTATGCGACATGCCTTAGCACTAAATCGAGTTTGCTTTGCAAGGCGTTGGCGTATATTTTTTCTGCGCCCAATCATATATCGCCTGATAGATACCCGACCCTTTTCTGTCATATACCATTGCCCTTAGTCACGATGCTTCACTTAAACCTGTTGAATTAGCAACAGCGTGCCTCAAAGATGCACAGACCATATCAAAAGCAGGCGCCGTGCCGAAACCACCTTTGATTTTAATCCCATTCAGATTATAAGCTGTTGCCAGTGGAACTGTTAACGCTCCTTGACCTCGACCAGAACCAACATCGGCCGACTGGAGACGTGACGCTGTGCATACGTACCTTGATATCAAGTACCACTGGATCGCCTTTGAGAGACAAATTTCCATCAGAGTGGTGGTCAACGGCCACAAGGTGCTTCATGGCTTTGATGCCGCGATGAATTATGCAAACGCGGAGAGAATACTTAATGTGTACAGGAGATATGTTTGTATCCCTATAGCTTATGTGCGGAAAATCTGCTGAAAACAAGCGAACATGTTCTGAATATTTTTGAAATACTGTTTGAAATAAAGTGGAACAAATAACTGATACTGCTGCTGAACACTTTGACTGTTCGACTTTTCAATACGACAAAAACACACATAATGAGATACCCTTTCACTATTCATTCATTGTAAGCTACGGTCCTGCATCTAATTTCCTGCATTTAGACAAAGCAACGAAACATTTTGCGCGAATGCTTCCACACTCAAGCACGGCGATCCATTTTACCTCCACCGACCGCAAGCCCCGGGGTCTAATAATAAATCTTGTGCGCTGCGCAACGACGCCGTTCAATGCCAGGCAGAAAGGTGCGCGGCCTTCTTCGGCAAGCGCATAAGTCACAGTCCGCTACACACGCGCGGCGATGCGAGTCCGCCCGGACGGGCAACATCCGATCGGCTACGACAGCTATTGACACCAATGGTGTTGTCTTGTCGCCCGTACACAGGTGTGAAAAGCGACGGGACAAATGGGACCCAGCGGTGGATGTCACTCGTGAATGTAAGACATGTTTTGATAGCGGTGCGAGCGTTTTTCCATCTGGGATCTCGCTACGAAAGAACTGGAGCGATAAGACGCAAGCGGGCGATACGGGCCAGCGCATTGTTTATTTACGACCCAGAGTAATTGCTCGACCAAAGAGCAATTCGCAAAAATTAGGCTCGCGATTCTCGCGCGATTTCCAATCTTCCCAGCATGTTGGTATTCATTTTCTTGGATTGCCCGTCTTACTAAAACTTGGACCAGGCCCATGAGTTGCAAATCAGGTCTCCCGCGAAAGAAAATATCACGACATAACTTCCCATTATGCAAACATTACCAACGTTTGTGCTGCACTGGCCGTGTTGCGTACAAAACACAGGCCGACCACAGGGTAGCGGACAAGCTCGCAATTATACGCGGCTTACGGCGAGGCCGTTAATTAACGCAGGTAATTGTTCGGGCAACGACGATACGCTAGAGCGACAAATTACAGGCGACCCTGTAAGGAGCTTAGCAGCGTTTGCAGACTGAATTCCACGAAGCTTGGAGCTATGGTAACCAGTGCGAGATTACCGATCTATTCTCGGGGCCTCGCGTCTGTTTAAACGGACACAGGGAACCCGGCAATTCCGGGCGCCAACCGGTTTAGAATGCCTCCGGTTGGAATCGACAAATAACGGGTTCCAGGGATTCTTGGGGAACGCCTAATGGTCTGTTTGACTGCGCCCACAGAAGGAGAAATGCGAAACCCTATTTTACCAAACACCATCTGGGTTGAAGGCTTCCGTCGAACCTCATTTACTTTCCTTATTTCGGACTGTTTACAAACAAAATCCCTGTTAAGATCGTCTAAATGTCTTCTTGTAACTGCATCTGATCAATTACTATCCAAAACTAGCATCTGTTCAAACTAGCCTGGGTGATCTACGCAGAAAACGATGCGCGCCAGTGCTGGGCGACAGGCATGACACACAAGCCTGTCGATCAGCTATATCTTTATTCAAATATGTCAGGTTTTTAGGTCAATTCAGAGACAGACGCGTATGTAAAGGCCATCAAGACGCGCATGAAGACTGTATCTAAACTCGACAGGCCGGCCTATATATGAGTAACTACTACAACACTGTCTGTACGGTTCACTAACACAAGGTTTAGGTTGCGTAAGCCACAATGAAATAGTTGTATTTAAAAGGAACTCCTAAAAACGCAACGTCATATTACGAGAGCGCATGACGTCACACTCGAATATCGCAAGATTTCGACATGACCATGACAAGATGACTGACATGTTTACTCCGGGTCCGTCACAGTAACAAGTGCCTGTGTATTGGACATATTTAGCTGTAGGCTATTTTAAGTTCACCAGGGATATGAGAAATGGTTGGTGAAATTTTTTGCGCCCTGTGACCACGTGCACTTCTCATTACTACAACAGTAAAAAGACAACATCGACGTATGCTGACAACGTGGTGTTTAGTGGAACAAGATTTCCCGACAGAACATTAGTGTTTTGATCGTTTGGTTTTTGCCTCTTGAGTGTTTTAACGCACGATATTGATGCACAAGTGACAATGGTTCAAGCATTAGGTGGATTAAAATCGCATGACCTTTTTCAAACAAAGCTTGTCGACTCCTAACCGGTGTGACAGCAACATAACATGCCCTTTCTGCCTATTTCACAAAGTTACCTTTTATCAGTAAAGCCACAAAATCCCAAAAACTGAAAGTCGTTGCCTGCCTTCACTTCGCTGCGACATAGCGCCCGTACTAAAATAGCTCGCTAAAACCGTTCCAGGCTCCATCGTTAAACTGAACAACACCTGTCGTTTCAACGACGTTCTCACTGACGATCCATGCTCCACAACAACGTTCCAAGTGGTTACAGTGTTTGTAGATTATCAGTGATAATTGATTGGATCGCGTTTGATGTCCATCAATTTCGACTGATCCCAGAGTGCCTATGGAGGCTTTTGTTACTTAAACCCCCGCGCCAACGCGTTGGTATCGTAACCTTTGCGATCGATCTTGTCAGGCAGCATGAGTACGTGGCGATATGGCGGCTCCCACGCGGTTCGACACTTACTGTTGTTCTTTGGCATCAGCTTATCGTCAAACTGAGCTCACTGCAATAAATACTCACGCATTTCGGATGTTTGTTTAAAAAAAGTATAACCTCTTTCACTATAAGTCAAGAATCTGCAATACTGAGGGCATTATGAACTTGTAACCAAAGCATGCTACTTCTGGTAGTTGAGCATCATTGGGAATTGTTTAAATGCTGCTCTCTCCACTATAGAGAAACCCTACCTACTGGCATGATCTTCATCAAACCTTCACATGTTCGGCTCCAGTAAGGGAACAAAAAAATATAAAGGTATTAACGACAATACGAACCCTAATCTACGTCGGCTATCGTTCACAATAGAGCGAAAGCTGAAGGTCGTAGTTACGAGCTAGATAACCGCTCGTCAAACTTACGACGCCCAAGACGACGATTCAAGTTGCAACAATTGCAGCCGATAAAGAATGCCAACACCAGCGCAAGGGTTATTTTATTGCCTTTGTGACGCGTTCGCTCCAGCGACGACGGCAACTGATATGTTACACAATGGCACGATTTTGAGCAGCAGTATCATGCAGACGATATTATCTATTTCTATCTGGCCTGGCGCTGGCGAATACGTTTAGGTGTAAATTATTTAAAAGGTGAACTATTTTTGTTTCACATATTTGCCTGGTGGGATTTCAAACAAAAAACTGTTCTGTGGGAGACCACGCCTTGTAAACAAGAAAACATCATTTAAAATCTACCAAAATTGTGCATGCCAAGTCAACGATCAGTTACAAACCAGATAACAAAAGAGTTTGCAATTTCATATTTAATGACGCTTGGAAACTATTGATTTAGCCAAACGCGCGAATGTAAAAAGACGGCCAACTTTGGCCAAGAACAATAGACTTATTGTGGGTAAGCTCCATCATTCCAAAACAATCTTCCTTATCTTTCCAAAATCAACAACTCGAAATACTGCCGAACACACGTCCAAAATATCACAAAGCCCTCTTTCTGTTTCCACAAGACCGCTAAGCGTGGAACTGAAGTAGCGGCGCGGGAAACAGCTACTCGGGCGTTCGCGAGTCGGTTAGTTTGCTCAGGAATCGCGCGAGGTGAAGTTCTCCCTTCTCTGCAACGTAACGACTGATCTGGCGTCGCTCAATACACACCTTACGCAAACTGACTTGTTAAACCGTTATTGCGCACTCGTACGAGGCGCCGGTAGTCTATAAAACTATTGACAGGCGTCGACAGCGAGCGTCCTTACATGGCGATTTTAAAAATGGTCATGGGTTTGTTTTTCCCGCTATAGTAGCGACGCCTTGCAGGTGACGACACTAGTACGTTCAAGTGAGGTTCGAACGATCGCCTGACAGCTTCCTGCCAAGCTCCTCTTGCCAATTTCACACCTGCGCCCATTGAGTCGCTTCCAATGACTGTCGTAAGACTTCGGTCTTGCGAATCTTGGAAGCGACCTGCGAGGTTGTCTGCAATGCCAACTTAAAGCCGGAAATGTCCTTGAATGACTTGAGGTTCAGTAAAAGGTGCGATGCACCCACGAACTAAGTTTATCGGACGGTTTTCTAATCACTTAATGCTTGCTTAGTCACACCATTTAACTAATAACACAAACTGAAACCCCCAAACCCGTTCTGATTTGACGTGGCAAAGTAACAGTAACACAAACGCACAAAAGTAAGAATTAGTTAACGGTGATCCCACGCCATACAGCCGGCCACCCACACAACTAAAACAGTCATCGTTGGAACAGCACACAGGCGTACAATTACGATAAGCGCTCAGGTATTCGGCAGTTAACTGCTACCACAAGTACAACGTCCGCTTCGACTCGGGCTAATCGCCACAAATTGACCCCAATTTTGGCAGGATCGTGGTATTGAGCCGATCGCCGGCCACTGAACGACAGGGCACGACATGACGTAATCGGCTCGTGGTGGACGCGGTCGCGCTTGAGCGAGCAGCGGAATTTATCTGGCGACAATAATTTTTAGGCTGACGCGTTTGTGGCAACAATTAAAAGCGTCCGTGCGGTGATTTGTAGCGTAGATCAAACGCAGTTTAATGACAAGCAAAATACCTCCACTGGTCAGTGCACCATTAACGTAGTCGTTTTCGTATTACGCCACTGTCCGCCAATGGCGAGTCACACAAAGCGGCTGTTTCCGCGTGTGTCGGGAATACAGTGGAGTTTATGACGACCGAGACAGAAAAACAGATGGCGGGACCAAAACCTTCTGAAAAATTTTAAGGGTTTCCCATGTACGTCACTGCAGCACGTTACACATTGTCCCAGACTTTTGTCGCGCCTACTCACGAAAAGGTAAGACTATACTTATTTTTTAAATAACTACAGCCGATGTTATTGCACGCCTTAACCAACGACTGCGGGATATCGATTTAGCATGTACTTTGTACATTACGCCGATGTCAACACTTCAAATTCATAAATTGATCCACTTAAAAACGCACAGGGCACTGTAAGAACGGGACAGACTAACCCTGAAAGGAAACAACATGTAGCATGTTTGTCTCACGACGAATTAAATCCACTTTTTACGTCCACATGCCTTGACAAGGGTCACTGTCACACAACATATAAAAAGTTTCTCCTGTTTTCGACCCAACCGCGGCATTTCCGTTATTCGGATGCGGTCACTCCCTAAACGAGCAGAGAATGGGGCGGGGGTGACGATCCTTGGCGCGTCTGCGACCAAATACTAAGGAAAAGGGGCGTTTATGCCGATGAATGCATAAACCGATAGAAAACAAATGCCTTTCCGTTCGTTCATACCTCTCTTACTGCTATTGGCAATTCACAACAACACGCAATACTTTCCGCAAGGCATTACGCACAGGCAGAGAGCATATTCATAGTCTCAGTACTGTCTCATCGCAAAGTACATACTAGGCCTGAAAACCACGTCGCGTTACTAACTCGGCAAAGCACGCGAGATGATATGGGTTCACACCATAACGCACATAATCCTCACGACGAATGCTCACTGCGTCGTCCGTATTTCGCAACCCATTTCGCGACGCAATAATTCACAAACGCGCGACAGGCGCTGACGTGGGATCGATGACGTCAGTTAGGGCGTCCGAGTGAATGGCAAGAATATGGCTTCCGCAGCTGAACGCGAAAACGACATTCGCGTTCCTTGCACTTGCGTTCATATCGATTGAGAAGCTCTGGGACCCTTGACATGCCGAGTGTGCGTTTCACCTGCTTCGCTGCGCTGCCAAAGGTCGGTGAAAAGGCAGCTGACGTGCGACAGGATTAAATTTAGACGAGGCCCAGTGCTGACCGACTAACTATTGACAGGGAAGCAATATGAGCAGCTTGATGAGGAATTGCTTAAGCTGCAAACCTGTCCTTGTGGCAGCATGCGTTTGGGGTTATTTTGATTGAACGCATCGCAGCCCCTATGGTGACGCATTCGAGGCGTTACAGCAACAAATTGCAAACAAACCATTTGTCATCTTCGGCCATTATGAGATTGCCGTGCCTACCACTGTGCAATAAACGGGCGCGTGAATTTGAGTTTCAAAATTCCGTATGTAAATGCACATATATTTAAAGAAAGCAATCTTACAGACACAGTATAGAGAATATTCTGCATAACGAAATGAACAAAATGTCGCGGAGACGGCGAATTTAAAACGCACCTAACGAAAGTTTTATTACAAATTGTTGAAAGTCATTTATGTTTAAGTTCAAGATAGCCCTGACCGAAATAACTCTTATAGTCACCAACTTCCATACAAAAGCACGAAACCTCAAGGCTTAAACATCCAGAGACAAAGCACAAAAACTGTCCTACAACCTTCGGCACACACGGTCAGTGCCCATTTAAACAGGACAAATCCAAACCACAAAAACGCAGCCGCTTTCATCTGAGCCTCGCCCTCTACAAACTGAGAGCTGAACAAACAGAAATGGAGCTGTTTGGTGCGGGGCAATGCCCTTCTGGGCCAAAAGATCTCCGACTCGTCGTAAAAAACGGCGGACGCAGTGAAATCAACGTCGGACGATCGTAAACCGCAGGGCTGAAGCCCGGACGACCGGCCCTAAACGATCAGGGATGTTGAACTGGTTTGAGGCCACGAGTGGCATTTCTCATCGTTCGTTGCAAACTCACGGGACCGTGCGACCTTATTGAGTTTACAGTTTAAGTTCATTAGTTTCCTCCAACAACAAGATTTCTTTTAAATGTAAGAAACAATTGCGATCGTTTCTGAGCAGACTTGAGAGAACTGAATGATACAGGAACGGGGTTTGGAAATCTTTATTCTGATGAAAATTCCTTTTAAAAGCCATTAAAAGGCTCCTTGTGGGTTGGGTTATTTGTAACATGCTGCGATCAACAATTTCTAATAACCTGCAATATTTGCACGTCGATCAGTATTTTACAAAGAAATGTGTTGGAGTTTACGCCAATCACGCTCATCAAACATTAAACCTGGCTGCACCCACACCAGTATAATGAGACATCGCTACAACTGCAATCACCTTGTCCTATCTACTACAGTCTGAATGAATCCGTACTACGCGGCTAAGACGTCGTTCCGATTTGTTTCAGGTTGATTGTTTATAAATTCGGGATCGTTTAGAAGTGATGCCAACAGAAACAAACCGGTTTGGGCGTTCAGGTGAGTGATCGATCGAAAGCAATTGATGGCGATGCAAACAAAACAAATGCGTTCATTGGTGGTGAAAGATATTAAGCGCGAACAGTTTCACATATAGGGAAGCGATAAGCTCCTTGCTGTGTACATAGGAGACTTTTTTATCTTTGTTAATTTGTCTTTGGCAAGGCGCCATGGACATGCAGTGGAAAATTTCTGCTCGAGAGAAAAGATAACACATGTGTTTATGTTTTTAGGCAAAATGTTAATAATTCGAGTCAAGCAACTTGTGAATACATAGATCTGAACATACACCACATTAATTACTGTTTTGTGACAAGTCAAGATAATCCTGATCAATACTGTTTGCGCCACTCTTAGTTTTTGAAAACTAAACGGTGTTTTGAGTTGGGGATAATGGTTTTACTGATTACAGTAAACGACGCCAACTTTGCAATTCAAACGCTATGCAAAGATCCCGTATTCCAAACCTTCTTTAGTTGTCTGAAAAAGATCAAACCTTTTACACTCAAAAGAACACAACAAATTCAAGCGCGCAAAACAATCGACCTTGGCGATCGTGGGTCACGACCCAAGTATGGCGGAGGAACAACAGCTCGCTGGGTCTTGCACACGGCGACAACAACACAATTACGATCGTTGGGCACTTTACCGAGCCAGACCTGTAATCTGAGACCGTGATAGAGCAGTGACGTCACAAGAAAATTTGACACCGGTATTGTGGCGTTGGGTCGTTGACTCGAGCTGACGTAAGCGAATTGGCGATTGTGGTGGTAGATATCGTTGACAGACTGGTCGGGACGAAATTTGAGGTTTGTTCAATGCCCGGTTTGGTGCCTCGGCGGCCAAAAAACAGAGGTGCGCGTTTTTTTAATTTACGGCCTTGGCGACCCGCACTACCTTGCAAACAAGTTGCGTAGTGCGGCTAAAAATAGAGCGTTGAGCTGACCTGCGATGCCTCATGCACCTAAGGCTGATAAGCTGACGTTTGCCGCTGACCCGCCCTGCCTAATCTTGCCCTTCTGCCGTGAGCTTGTATTACAAAAAACAATGCTTCGTTTCTATGGACTGTTTGCATTCTTTCAAGCCCAAACGCCGCTGAACCGAAAACACTGAAGTAAACAAGTTGGGGGAGTGGGCGGCTTGCTTTCATTCCTACTACACAAAAGGGTTTTGCGGACGGCAAGAATAGATTTGATGGAGCGCGCATGACTGCGGGGATGAACTTGAGTGACAGCTTAATCCCATCCTATTGTCCATGCTGCAAAGCCGCTTGCGAGCGCTGCACAGGAGGCAGAAAATCGATTGCGCCGGGAAGCAATGCCTTGACTAAACCCAATAATCCGCGGCGCACACAGCGTTGTCCGTTGCACGTTAAAATCGAAGGCCTGTCAAGCACTGAAGGCATTTCCTACAGGAACATGGGTGCAAGGCCAAATAGGGAATCATCCATTACCGAGATACAGGCAACAACACGGGTTGCCTGGAAATACTAGTTCGCCAAACAGTCGTTCGCGGCGTCCTACGACGGCAATAGGACGGTTCGCAAAGGGGTTGCGGCATCTTCGGCTTCCGCTACACAGTTTTTCCTTAAATAGTTTGATGGTGTTTGCAAAATTGGGTTGTTGCCATAAAAGGTTTCATGTTAGGTCACAAAAATGCGCATCGAAAAATCACTTCGGCAGCTGGTGCTATTAGCCACGAGTGTTTACGTTTTGCCTCACGGAGCGTGAACGATAATAATTCCAGCTCTCCGCTAGAAGCGAACAACTCTATACACCTTGGAATCTCTATTCTACCCAAAAAGGCTTATTGTTGAAGCAGCAACACACACAAAAATAGACTGATATCTTCTGGCAAAGCGATGCTACTTCAGTATTGCAACTTAATCTGGGTATAACAACAATAGAAGTATGATTTCATTATCACTCCATAACTAAAAAATGTATCCACAACCTTTCACCGAAAAACTCTAATTGCAGACTTAAACTATACCAAATAACGCCAATCAACTGACACGATCTTGCATCACAATCAACGCAAAAGTCCCTAGAGTTGATATCTTACACGTTATGGTGTTCCTAGCGTCTGGTTGTGAGTTTGAGTTTGGGGAAAGTTTCTATAAATACGTGGATGCGTTTAAAGACGCCCAGTGGCGCTGCCAAGGAGAGGCAATGATCAGGCAAATATTTGCCTCACGCGAACAGCCTGGAAGCATTCATGATCACGCAACGTGGTGTAAATGCTGCGGGAGAAATGAGGTTATACGATGCAGTCAGATGATCATTGTAGTAATTACGCAAGAAACGCCAAAGTGGACACGAAATGAAAACATGAATTTCCGAGATGATTTGTGTTTGTGTTACATGGAAATATCCCATAAATTTCCCGACGCCCGAATTAAATGGTTATACGTGTGATGGATAACGGTAAGTTGTATGTTCAAGTAGTACATGGTTTCTTTGTAATTTTAATATGCAAGTATATCCAAGTAGCATACATATGTAATTCCAACCTCTAGAAACAATTGCATCATCTTAAAAACAGAATTAATAACTTTGAGGGTTCTTATATTTTCAGTGAAGGGAATCAAAGCGGCGAAGCAAAGTAACAGCCAAGCATGATTTGATGATTTTTCTCGAACGTGATATGAAATCTCCAAAAAAGGCAACTTCGCCTCATGAAAACAATTCTTGATCGTGACAAGCAGCTCACGACCACAAACGTAATCTCGACAAGCCTTTATCATACGACTCGTGACTGGTGTTACGGCGGTTTGAAATCGGCCAAAACAACATCATCATTGTTTTCGCTCAGCACGAGTGGGCATCGAAATAGCGGCCCAAGAACTTCACACACAATTAACGTGAGGGCCCGACCCGAGGGGAACAACAAAAAAGAGCACCTGTAAAACTTTGATCGCCTGTAAAGGACTTGTTTTGAAGGTAATTGGCGAAGACGAGGCGTCGAGATCACACGGCCGGGAGAAACTGCCCGATTCAATTTCCCCAGTGACGTGTGTTACGTCATACGATTTTGCGCGCGAAAAACAATGGACTTCGTTGCGGGTTAATTTGGTAACAATGGAAAGGCAGATCAGGTGATCATGGAATGAACGGCGAAGGTTTCTTCTTGCCGCCCGCGGGCTTCGTCGTTTTCTGTTGCGAATTATTTCAGGAAAATGCAATCGAAATCTGTTGCGAGTCCACGGGAGTCTAAATTAGGACCGCGAACTTTGAACAGATACGGGTCGGAAAATTTCGAAACCGCCCGGTACGCTGATGGGATTATTTTTTTAAATAAATGAATGTTTAGGCAACACATGTGTAGCAATATAGATTGTGACAACGAAGTCCACTTTGGTTGCCGGGTTCCCAAAAAAATGTTCTGTTCCCAAAACCATGTCAGTAACTGTTTCATGGGTCGAAAAGCAACCAAAGGAATTGCACATACAGCATACATTGACGTCTTCATTAAATCACATCAGTTCTAGCCTTAAGTTTAATGGTTGCGAAAAACCCAAATGCGTCACATAACAGCCATGCGGTCATTGGGCAAAAAGGAAATTGTTTGGCAATTTCAAATGCACCGGAAGTATTTAATATTATAAAGATGCAACCCGATGCGTCAGCGCCCCTGGTATTTTTACCCTGAAATCAAATGACATAATTTGACACGAACAACGCCCAGCCAATTTCCGTCACAAACATCGCACAGTGTTGTCACGGAAGTTGTACTATTTTCTGGCGTTGTTTTTGGTGCATTTGTACCGAGGAGAAAACCTGGCCGTTTCGTTATTTCGTGTTTTCAGTCACGATTTTAATGGGTGACAACCGTTTATTCGGCAACCTTAGCACATGTTAAAAGTATAAAAGCCGTGACTCGCGAAACCTTGATGTGTTTTGACGCACAAAGTTGTCGAAAATAGCACCACGATGACCAACGAATTGGAACAAAACAAGTACTACATTGGAGATCAAACCACGAAGGCACCCAAAGAACTTTCGACGAAGTGAAACTACGTCAACAACGCGTAACCCAACTTTTACCAGCTGTTATGAGTTGTAACTCGTAGCGGCAAAGGAGGTCGTCTAAACGGGACTGACGCCTAAAACTCCCTCGAGGAATAACAAGGTTAAACCAGCAAGGCGTGAGAAACGCGTGTCGGGTTACTCGGGGTCAGCGACCTCTGCAGGGACGAGGTCATGCCGGTTCACTTTTCCAGAAACATCAAGGACTGCATGACGCAGCAACGCATATATGCTTGTGGTGGGAATTCTTCGAGACGTTGTGTGATTTCATTCCGTTTCGAAGGAATCTTATGGTATTAATGGATGTGCAGCGGATGTATGTAATGCGTTTGTTGCCATGTTTGCGGGGCAATAGAAGCTGAATAATGATGAATGAAACGTGTTTCCGGGCTGATTTGGTAAAAAGGATTGCTGCGACATGCTTAAACTGATCTATCCTTAACAAGTCAAAAGTCAAAGCCAGTGGGATTCGGAATCGTGCAAAAACTAAACTACTGAAATCTTGTAACATTCTTTTCCTATTTTCACAGAAAGATGCACCTTTCTAAACCACACAACGCTACAAGGCACCATTGCAGAAAAAATAATGCAGTAGCAAATGAGCCAACAACCATAAGAGAGCAGCATGTTAAGTTTCCTTTATATAGGCCTGTTGAAGTATATCAGTTGGTTATGCCAGAGTGTTTAATACAGAAACAGACGACAACGCTGATATTTATGGTAATTCACTCTTCAAGGCATCCAAATATCCAATAAACTATTTGACCATGTATGTAGAGTTGTAGTGCATACCAGCCGGTGACAAGCTTTAATTAAGATATCGATGTGAGACAAGCTGCTGATTAAACAAGACCGATAACAGATAAGTGGTTGCACAAATACCTCCAATGCATGAGGTGGCAACCAATCATATCAGATGTCAACAAATCCCAGGCGACCTCTGCGCTATGTTAGCGCTGCATTGGGGATAAGTGGTTAGTCAAGGTAGACAAATCCACTGCCATGCAAGACAAACAATTCAAACTAAATTAAGTCGTAACACAAACACGCTGCGTGTAATTCTGTTGTGCCTGTGCTAATAGGCGTTGCAGTCCCGATAAGGTTGTTTGCACAGGCCGGATATTACACGAAAAACAAAGAGGTGATTTAATAAGGTCTTGCGTAGGCGGCCGGTAACAACTAACCGCGCTTCATTGATATCGTTGGTGTTATAAGCAAGCTTTATTAAACGTCAATCATGCAGATCCGGTTTAGGGGTTCAGGCTTAAATAAATGTAAACAATTTAGAATCGAAAGCTCGTTGGCTGCCTCGTGAGTGCAAAGATTCCGAAACTGACGATTAAGTAACTTTGAACGCCAAAGCAAACGCAACTCGTTTCGTCGAATGTGATATCACTACCTGTATCATTGAGTGTGTTGTCTATTTACCTTTTAAACTGCAAGTGCGAGTTCTCTACTACACATTATAACTCGAGTAGTTCGAATTAAAAGAATCTTATATAAAATACGATATTACGACACAGATACGAAAGTGGCCCAATTCGATAGCGGACTAGATTCCAACAGACACAAAAACTTCCGCAAAATTAGATTCATATCGTCACAAACCTGAAGCCTCGACAATTCCACCTCAACATCGCCTATCGACCCGGGGTTATCCTCGCCGGAGTTGTCGTCCCCGGAGAGTTTGACGAGCGAACTGAAGGAGGGGGCGTGTGAGGTGGACGGTTTAGGCGAGGAAGTCGCGACGGCCGAGAAATCGTCCCCCTCTTGCTGTTGCCGCTTCAGGAGGTGCATCATCTGATCCAGTTTCGACTTGAGCGAGCTGCGAATTAGAATAAGTGTAAGTGTTACGTTGATTTGAAGATAAAACCTCATTTTTTTCTAATTTTTAAAAAACCCAAAAGTGAATGGTTTGAAAACACCAGAAACCACCGCAAGTAGCAAACAGGGATTATTTGATTCATGGCGTAAAAGCCACAGACACTGTAGTAAACAATGTCAGTTATTGTATTCTTGTATACGAATGAAGCATCAGACAATAGCACGTACAAATTAAAACTGCCCATTGGGAAATACAACCGTGGTTATATAAGGAACGCGGCTAATCACATTCCTATACAATCAACGTTGGAATGTTTCACAGGGTGCGAAATGATACGATACAGGGTACATGTCACACCTCCCCAACAAGATAAAAATAATTTAACACTTATATTAGATTTGAAATAACTGTCGCGGTTTGCGATTGGAACGCCGAAGGTTCAAAGGTCCATACTCCGGTAGTTTTGTCAGATAAATCAGAGCATTTGTTATAGTTCCTATACCTTATTTCCGAGTCTTTTGCCTTGGCCAACGACATCAGGTCTTTTATTTTGCTCTCTAGCGCCACCTTGTCGACGTCTGATTTTCCCTTCGAGCCTGAAGTATTCAATCAATCCTTGCATTAATATTACAAGCCCAAGACAAAACAAACGCGTGCCCATTTCAATAAAACACTAAATATGTGTAAAAACTAAAAACTTTTGCGAAAATGAACAACAGAAAAATGGTTTGTTACGTTCAGGGTTTACCTACTTTTGTCTAGGTTTTAAACAGAATTTAACAAGCATTGTATACCTGAGGCATCTTTTTGCCTTCTGCTGACCGAAGCTGAGGAGCTGCGAGAACTACTAGTGGAAGTTTTGCTTTTTTCCCGCGTTTTCTCACCCGCCTTCGACGTGTCCTTTGTCGCCCCCATGCGGCGAGTGGTTGTCGTCGTACTGGTGGTGCCCGAACCTAAATGACAGAACACAATACAATATAGTTTATATTTATTTTCACTTGGAAATACGTAAACTTGGTGTAAAATAATTGGCAGACACGAAGGTTTTATTGCAAGTACATTTTTTTTTGTATATTTTATTAGATATATATTTTTTTTTTATTAGAGGAGCCAGCATTTTTGCAAAAGTCAAAGTTAAACTGATAACAGAAATAGAAAATTAGCGAATAAATTGCGGTTTTTGCCGCTTTTACCAAACCATAAAAATTTTTGTGTATTGTGATGTAATAAAACGGGTCAATAAAATGCATAAACGGATTAATCTTCGCTAAAAAAAACTTGGGTGGGGAAAATGGATCGCTTTATTCGCCGCGATACGTGAAAAGTTCTCTAAACAAAACAGAAACAACTGAAATCATGACAACAGCACCAGTGAGAGCTTCAAATGCTAACTTTCACCGCACAGTCGGGTTACAACCGCCCACACACTAATCACCCCACGGCGCCAAGTTGCACAACACTCCCATCATAAAGTATTAATCTCTAATACGGGTTGTATGACCGCATATCATGGTAACCACCATTACTTAATTATAGAGAACTGCTCGTAGTAAATCGTATGTGACTGACAGCAAGGTTAGGAGAAAATGAAAGTCGGGTGGCATGTTTATGAAGACCGAGGACAGCGCCATGCTGATGTCTCGCAGCGGCGCTGAAAACACAGCACATGGTGTTGGGATGAATCATATTGGCTGTTAACCTCACTGCAGGCGATCGTGGAAGATTTATTAGATCAATGTTGGCTGTGAAGACAGCGAATTAGCCATAAATGGACTAAAGCATCTTTCACATGAAACCTAACAGTGTACAACTGTTTACGTAGTATTTTGCTGAGGTATAGGTTTAATTGCAACGCTCTAGCCGCGAATTAGGTTTCGGAGTAGAGCTCTACAAATCCTCTGGCCGATTTTTCCTCATAGCAACTGAGCGCATAGTACGATCTGCAGCAGTTTCCTGTACACGCCGTTGTCAATTGTTCCGACTTTTAGCAGAACGCACATGTCAGTCTGCGAAGTAGGATGGGCGCCTTAGTACAGCTATGCGCTCCTCACAAACAAGCACCGTCCAAACATTGGATGATAAGGGTTGTGGGAAAACACGTTCACCAACACTGCACCTTTTCATACCAAGGGGACACAAAGCCAGCTTGTTCAACCCCAGCCCTTTCATAGGAGAAAAATAAATTCGACTGTTTTTAAATACGTAACAACAGTAGCACATTGTTAATTTGTCAACATCATATATTGTAATCTGCAACGGCCATGCAAGCAACTGAAAGATTTCAGAAATATTGCCTTGTTGCAATCTTGGATACGTTTTTTTGGCGGCAGTACTTTTTCCGGGTTAGCGAGAAATTATCGACAAGGTTTACATTTTTAGGACAATATCCCAAATTTTCGGGAAATTTTGAAACGAAAGCAACATAGCTGCACAGAAATATGTTATAGTTTGACGTTGCTAAGAATAGACACAGAAGAAACACATGCGCACGAAATTTGGTTGAAAAACAACCAACCTCAAAGGGAAGAATACTTCACTTACTTAAGGTTTTTGGTGAAAAGCATCTTTTGAACATTATGATATCGTCCGGTGGAACAAGGCCGAGAAAATGAGGACAAACCCGCAGGCCGGAGGGCAAATATTTCGCGCAAGCCGAGATAAAAAAGCGTGCTTCAATCAAATTCTAAACAAACATTTGCTTGACGAGCTAAAGAGTTCAAGATGTCGATCACGATCGTGCTGCCCTCATCGGATTTCTCAGATTAAGTTGCCTTTCGCGTTTAAGTTCACCGATAACAATCGTCTTCACAGGTTAAGGTTACTGCTGGGGCAATGTGGTCAGATTAGTTGTTTAAAAGTCTTTACATAACCTAAAATTTAACTTTCGTGCCTTGCGATACTCAACAATGCAATCGCTCGCCCTCGCATATCTAATATAAACCTTTAGTTTAAGCCTATAAACCTTGGCTTTGATGCTTTGCCAACGCTAAACGTGCCTAAATTCTCAGGCATCAGGCCAGACACCTCGGCTGGTAGCGCTTTAAACACTCATGCGACGCTCCTGTACTCAGCCACGTGCAAGTGCCCAGTGGAGAGGCCAAAAACAATCGGGCGATTTTGTTTTTTCCATCACGGCGTGGCGACAAGCGCTTGCTCTCTTTCTCTCAATGCGGTCGGCGGTGAAGCATCCCCGGGCGCCTTCTATATACCGTATATGCCAAACTTTTGGCGTCGACGATGCCTGTACGCAATTGCGTGCCCACGCACCACATTGTATGTAAAAGGCCCCTTCCAGCTAAACCAATGACAGATTCCGAAACGCTGTCCATGCCCAACTACAGGGCGACTTTGAGATCGGGTTTGCAAAACATTTCACATTATCAGACCTTAAGAAATTCTAAACAACGGTGGGACTGTGCTTGGTAGGCCGTGACCGTCTTTAGCCTAATCTAGAAAACTAAACACGGCTTAGCCGGAGGTTCAACAATGTTTTTTTATCGCTACGTAGGCGAACTCTTCGATGCATTTGCGCAGAACCGATGACGTACGTAGACAAGCGCCGTTGGTGTCGACACGAAGATCAAAGGCAGATCTGAGGTATTCGAGGGCGGAGTGCTGTTTTGCAATACGTTGTGCGGGAGGCAGACGGTGTTGTTTTCGCAAAGATGAAAGAAAAGTCATTCTGGATTAGGTTTCACCGCAAGAGGCGTGCTGTTGCTGTTTTCAATTTAAATGCTACAGAATAACTGCGGACCCACGTAAGGTGTCTGGAAAGTGTTTCGGCACCAGTACTTACAACCGGTATTTACATAATCCGTTAATAGCGCGGCCACACACAATTAAACAAGCCGCGAAACCTCAAACGCAAACACATGAAAGTACGCAAAGGCTAAAAACTGAACGCGCTTCATATTTTCTCTCGCAAGTGAAATCATACTGGGCTTTATTCATCCTGGAATGAAAGTTCTTTCTTAGATAAAAAATTCTCAAAATGTTCAGAACAAAATAGGAAATTTTTCCACGCAGCAAGTTCCACACAACTTATAACCGACCGTAAACAAATCGTATTGCCGAGCATCAGCCACATAATATGTGCAAACAAGACAGTTATTACGCCATTTAGGGCATGCCGACAGCGTCACGATACCCATCCTCGCACAACCAAAACACAGCCGGTTACACAGGTTTCAAAAGAGCAGTATTGGCCCCCAAGGCCCAACACTGCGCTCGCCTAGGCGTACGCCCACAATATGCTGTTAGATCTAATATTCCATGTTCTGGCGTTTTAATCCATTTAAAATGAACTAAAATTCTACAGACGATGGCAAATGAATAGTTGCAAGTCAAAATATCAACAACCGTTAGCTTAAAAGCAATTGGAAGACAAAATGTTACAACGTGTAGCAGTGGTGATTGATATACAAAAGACAGTTTCACGTGTTTGGACGCAAAATAAAGCAAATGCGCCTCAAAAGCTGCCTTCGACATATCTGGTTCCAACATGTACACAAAACCAGCAACTTACGTCAAGGCGTTCTTCGATCTCTCGCAGGTGGAATTTTCGTCGAGGAAAACTTTACCTAACAAGCGTAAATCCAAAAAATAACGTACGGGTAGCCTCCAAAATTTCCCTTTGACAGTTTCCGTCTGCAGCCACTCTTGTGCAAAACTTGTATCCGTCTCAAGTAAGTTAAGCAAGCATTAAAGTGTTGCTACTTGTCCTATAGTGCGGCAACTGGTCGCCTGCATCCGCCTCGAAAGGTGAAAGGCTGAGCATATACGTTACGTGACGCCAACACAGGAAGCAATGAGCTCACCGCTTGTTCAAAAGGCCCTAGACACATAGTCGGAAAATATCGTACTCCCTCAAATAACGAAGCAGCAATACACAGCGGTCTGTGTCCGGATATGATACTTTTTGTACCCTAAATGTTTATACGATTTGTACGCATTACCTGAACTACACTTTTCTCACAGCTGACGTCCTTGGTAATAACATAAGCAGTCGGCCCAGGGCCAACCATGTCTAAATTTCTTTAGCCCAGTCTCTTTTCTTGGTCCCATACATCACTAGCCGTCGTGTGGGTGGGCATGCTTATAAATCATTCCTGTAGTTCGCCTGTCTGGCTCAGCAAACAAGTTGTTCGACTAACCTTTGCTGCGTTAAAGCCAAATTTCGCCACCCTGATTGCAGACGAAGGCAATCAGAAACATCCCATACAGTAAACCACTGCCTTGTGGCGACGTGCCACGGGTGTTGGCGAAAGCAGATCTCCTAACAATGCCGTCTTGAGAACCACGACGCGCAGATGTCGTTGGGACTCGGCGCAGCGTGATTGCCATTCAGACCGAGGGTGTCCGAAAGCCGTGGGTCGAATACAATTACGAGGCTTGCCCTTTGTTCACGCAAATTAAATTTGGCTCACAGGGTAATCACTGTTACACTGAGATGGCACGTTTTGAACAGCGATTGTAATTAAGTGCACGATGATTGGGGCTGTGAAAGAATCTCAGCACTGTTGGCTCAAACATATCACTTTGCTACAGACAAAAATTCAATACAAAGGATAAAAATGTTATTACCTGGTGTGTATTTGCTTCGAGTTGGACGTTCCTTTGATTTGGTCAAGTCTTCCTGGCTTTGACTGCGAGCTTCAAAATATACAATAACTGAAAATTTATATTACTGTACTAGTTTCCCACACGTTTAGTGTTGATTCAAATCTTACCAACTTTGCAATGTCAAATCAGTGGCTTTTTTGTGAAATGGGATCTATAGAAAGATCAGGTGGTATTTCGATTCAGATGTTGTTCGAACATAGTGTCACTAATAAGTACCCAAAGGCAGTAAAGAGACTAAAATTTTCCACAATATATATGATGCTGGTTTGGGTGCTACACCAACGATAAGGTGGGTTTTGTGGCAACTAGTATCATTGTACAACAACACACACGATTACATAATCTTAGGTTTGCAAACAAACCTGAACTTGAGAGTGATGAACCTGTTGTCGAAGTATGATTGCTATTACGCAAAGGCCTTGATGTAGCTTTTATCCCAGAACTGCCAGATGAAGACTTTGAAGCCATGGATGAACTACCACCACCTTGCTGATTTCTTCTCGTTGCACTATACATAACTGGTTATGTTATTTGATACCAGTTTACTATGCTTTTTCCTTGCAACACTGGGAGCAAAAAAATAAGCAATGAAAAACAAAGCACAGATATCGCTGGCTGCAATTGCACTGCAAACATATAAAGGAACACAAGTCTCATATTTTTTTAAAACAAAAATCTAATTTTTACGACACACAATTAATTCACCAAACAAAATTGACAAATTTTATGTGGGCTTACATTCGTATTTAAACTGTAGGCTAATATACAATCAAAACAGCATACAGGCTACAAACTTTCTATTTTCTAGGACTTTCTATGGGTCAAAGCCAACACTTTGTCACGTTTCAGTCAGTTTTAAGTTAGGAAATAATGGATGGACATAATTTTTACCGAAATACAATAAACCTAAAAGACACCTACTCTACAAAAGTTTTAAGGTGCCATGTCCACATTCATTTTAGGATTACCTCAAAATTCAAACTAGTAAGTTAAAGTTGTATTCTCTTTCAAAAGACATTACAATAAGCTAACTTTTTACTGCCTTTGTTCCCAATTTCAACTTAACTTGAAGCTATTCACTAATCTGTATCTGTACAAAATTTAACTTTTAGGAAGATGAGCGCAAAGTTATAACCTATTAATTTGGAAATAAAATAAAATAAAGACGTTCGATTTTCTCACAAACAATAAAACGCTACCCTTTCGCTTTTAGAAAAATTCTGGCCAACATATTAATGTGATGAAATCTGCTTCTTCTTAAGATATCTTTATTTTTTGGTACAAAAGTTTGCATGTAAACAGAAGTTTTTAAGGGATCTTTCGACTCGGCGTGTGTCTTTTTGGGTCATGAGTGTAAAATTCGACGGAGAATTGAAAATGCTTTAAAGCTTTACTATGGACTCTAAAACTTCTCACGTAATTATTTAATTCGTTTGGTGTTATACCGGCAACTTTTGTAGAAGATAATGAAAATTGTATGTTATCGATTTTTACAGATCCGCTAGGTGTCTTGGTGCGCTATTATAAACAATACTAATATTAAGCACGGTTTTTCAAGGATTGTCTAATTGAAGGTTCATCATGTATGTCCGCTAGCCTTTCCTTCTGATCTGCCAAGAGTTTGTGGCTACTATCCACATACCAGTATCCCAAAACTTGTTCATTGCCGATGGTTTATCTGTTTTAGCTACTTTGCGTTTCCTCTAAGAGTGAACTTTAAATACCAAAGCACATTGGCATAGGCACCTCACTGATGAAACCGTAGATAGACGTTTAGGAGTCGGGCACTAATACGACCTGGTGCAGACAACACTAGCAAAATTAGGTTCTTCGCCTTCAGCGTGTGTAGACCCGACGTAGCAAACGAGGTATTTCACGGTTTTATGATTGCTTTGTCAATGGTGAGATGTTCCTTGCCGAAATTTGACATTACGTGTACGCTTGTTTCTTGTGGCGCACATATACAAAGACTTCTTTGGAAGATGTCGTTTACAACATATTTGCAAAACTAAACCTTAAGTTGCATAGTACTTGTAACATGAAACTGCCTTTACATCAATTTCAACACAAAATATCATATCAGTTTATTTATAGTCAAGAAATATTTGTTCAGAGTACAAAAAATGCATTTTAAGCAGAACAGAACTTTTAACCAAGTACAAAATTTGACAAGTAAACATGGATTTAATATGTCAAACTAATGACACCAACAGAAAGGTTACAGGTATGTTTGGTCACACATTCATTGCCAGCCTCGCCTGCTTTCAAACTCTGCACTTATTTCAAGTACAAAAAGTGATTTACTATTCAAAAAATCGTTTTCCTTCACATTGGTTCGTGAAACTGTCATTTGCTCAGCTCACCCAAGTATATTTGCTTGTCACTGGAGCAAGACATAAGTATAGGCTGGTTTGGATGAAATTGAACATCATTAACTGAACCATTGTGACCGGGAAGCTTGTACAAAATGTGTTGGTTTGGCACATCCCAAACTACCACATTTCTGTCAGCTGATCCACAAGTTACTTTTGAGTCATCTGGTGACCAACTGCACTTTAACAAATTCTTTTCGAAGTTGTGCTGGTGACCGGCAAAAACTTTAATGCACCTTTCCTGTGGAGCATAAGGTCTAATATCCCACACTCTCAGAGTGCAATCCATGGAGTTTGACAAAACATATGAACCATCGCTGTTGATGGCCAGACCAGTGATTGTGTCAGCATGACCACTTAACTGAAAGTTTGTCTTGCCTGTCCGAATATCAAAGATCTTGACATCATTGTCAATGCCACCAGTTATAACATTTGCACCAGTGTCATCAAAACACACAGCAGTGACCTGATATGTCATCTGAAGGGTTTTGATTGGTCCCCGATAGCGGGTATCCCAAATTTTCACTGTACAATCATCACTGGCCGAAGCCACCAACTGATCTCCACGTCTGGTCGAAGAACACGCATTTACAATTGCATTGTGTCCTTTCATGCGTTTTATTCTTTCTCCTGTCTCAGAATCAAACATTCCGACAGTTTTGTCGGTACTGGCAGTGAATATGTTGCTTCCGTCGGTGCTAAACTGCAAGTCCAGAATTGATCCATTGTGTCCACCCTTGATCACATGATAGTTTTCACATTCCCCAAACACCATCCAGAAATAAATCATTCGATCATGACCTGCTGAAGCCAAAATATTGCCTTCTGGATGAAACTTGGCACTGTAAACGTCCCCATCATGCCCTGATAGAAGCATTATAGGGGCAAGGAGGTTTGAAGTCCTTGGCCTTTGTCCAGATTCGTCGTAAGGTGTTACAGCATAGTTGTTTTGATTTCCTGCTGGAACAACAGCTCCATAGTTTGAAGAATGTGGCTGTACTGCCATTGACATGATGACAGGTCACTGATTACACTACTTCTGTAAAACCCATAGACTATATAGATTACAATATTATGTGATAGAGATTTGAACAAAAAAAAGTGATAAGCAAAGTGGAGCCAATAATATGAATTGTGTAAACTGCAGACAGGTGGTCTGAAATAGGGTTCCTCTATTTCCCGGATTTTTTACTTCCCGGGATCCCGACAAAAAATTGGCATTTTTTTTGTGCGTAATTGCATTATTTAAATGACTAAAATTTGTCTATTTCAACCGCAAACATTTAATTTAGCAAGTTCACATCAAGTAATATCACATTCGCCAAGGTTAAGCTACAAAACGTAAAAAAAATAAACAGAATTTTTGTACCGCTAGGTTGCGCCCTAAAAAATTTTTACGTTGTGCTTACAAATGCGTACCAACGTCGTTTTTAGTGTAAGTTTCCGCCATAAAAACTGATTGAAAAACACAAAACAGGGTCATCATTTTGGTTCATATGATCCAAAAAAGGAAAATTTATTCACTTCTTAATCTATTTTGCTTTGTTGCCATATTCCCGGGAAGTGAAATCAAAATTCCCGGGATTCGGGAACGGAATATTGTCGAGAAATCCCGGGAATTTCCCGTCGAGGCATTCCCGGGAAGGAACCCTAGTCTGAAAGTCATACCAGCTGCACTGAATCACTGATGAGACCTATTAGGTCGAAACAGTGGCCATCTGTCTGCAGCTTACATAAAAAAGTGAATTTAAACACTAGCTAGGTTATAATATTGTAAACATACGTGCTTTTTAGCATAAATCATCATGTCATTTTAGTTGAATGTTAAAGTTCAGTAGGCTATCTAAAATGAAATTTATGTAATTAAATCAAAAGGAATTCTTGTTTTGAGTGAAAAACACAAGTTTACACGTATAACATATTTCAAATTGTATGTTGGAATTGAACCAAACAAATTAACAAATCATATACAAGTTTTGAACAACACAAATTTTTACGACCGCAATACTTTATAAAGAGACAAGAAACACTTGAGATTTTGGTTAACCTACAGCTACGGTTTCTCCAAATATACAGGATTAGGTAGGCAAGGTTTAACATTATGTCCACTTAAGCCAAACTCTTAACTCTGATTCCTAACCACTCTTGATTGAAAGAAATCGGTCAATGAACAAGTTGGAAAGTGGGCCACGATACCTTTTCATCATTCGTTTCGAAACAATAGCCCATAAAGTTCATGCATCATTGCACATAATTTTTAAATCTGAAACAGTGACATTTTGGCATTTGTCGACCTCATTTTTCTCTTACTACAATGACATATTATTCATTACACCAAAACAAATGTCTCTCACCGATCCGTACTTCAGTAACCTGCTTTGTTTCAAAATACCAATGTAGATTTTGTTAAAAACATACCATCGGGTAAGTTTGTTTAATCATCCGTAAAATATTTTATTTGTCTGTAGCAGTGTTTCCCAAATATTTTTGTTCGCGTTTGATCAATAACCACCAAAACGCCAGAAACGTCAGGTAAACATATGAGGTTTTTTACACCACAATCATTCTGGCAGAATCAAATTACAGGGATGAGCAAGCAGTTCGAACCTCAAAAAACATTTAAACAAAATTTTTCGCAGCTGTATCAATCAAAAAAATCGCGAATTAAAAAAATCGCCTGGTTTTGCGATTTAGCACAATGGCGGCATACGAAAAACCTCCCTAATACAAAGAATTCTGCTCGGCGTTCTTGTAATAGGTGACAACATTGACCAATATCAAGAGAACGGAAATTTAATGCTCTACAACATGCAATTAACAAATTTGAAATTAAGGTGCCGGATGATCTTCAAATCGCCCATTGAACGCGACCCGCTTTTCGCGAATCAGCATAATGGCGCAATGTCGGCATGCGAAAAACTTCCCTAATTAAACCAATTCTGCTGGGCGTTCTTGTAATAGGTGCCAATATTGATCAACCAATTCAATTCAATTCATTTTATTTCTCGCAAACGTCAGCGAATACGCACAACAACTTGCAGCAATCATTTCGACTGGTGACGTGACGACCAATTTAAATTTATTTGACACAAGACCAGTTGATACACTAGTCAATAAAATAAGAGTCTTTCATATTCTGTGCAAATGTTATATAGTGGTTTACTCAGCGATTATAATGCAGTCTTGCTAGGATGGCAGATCCCAGTTAAAGGCATTTAACTGAGAGTAAATTGTATGTAGCTTTTTGCAATGTGTTTTTGCTCTTTAGTAATTTGAAAATGTAAATATTTATCGGTCCAACCACATAAGTTAATGGTTTTGAAATAGCAAACCTGTGTAGGCTCTGCTACTTGTTATTCACCTTATATTCTTTCTGATATAGGTGCATTGCCTTCAGGGTTGTGTCAAAGGTCTTTGTGTTTTGGGGGGGTTTGCTACATAGTACTGCATATACATGAAATCATGAAAGTTGATGACTACCCAACAGAATTGCTGAAAAACCTTAGGCACCAGGCAGTTCAGGAAAAATTTTGTGACATTGAAGTTGTTGTTGATGATCAAGTTTTTCATGGACATAAGATAATTCTGTCCTCAGCAAGTTCCCAGCTGCAAGCTTTAATTGAATCAACAGATGAAAAACATTCCACCACAAAGTCCAAACTGCAGCTTTCTGGAATATCAGCAGTTGGATTTGGAGCCCTGTTCGATTTTATGTACTCTGGAGAAATCAACCTTAACGACACAAACATTCATGATGTGTCCATGTCTGCCATGGTACTTGGTGTGCACAGTGCTTTGGAGGCCTGCACAATGTTCCAGAGACAAAAACTAACTGCATGTAACCTTGCCTCAAAATCCTTTGCCATTGCATCCACAGAAAAATCAAAAGATTTGTCCCAGTGTTCAGCAAGTGAGAAGAGCTTCTGTCAGCTGAATGAAGCTAAGCAGGAGGTGATAGAAGTTAGCAATGATGCCCTTTCTCCCGAGAGTTCTGAACTGCAAATAAGTCCACCTCCAGTTTCACGTTCCCCATCATTTTCAGACTCATCAATGCCAAAAGACTCTAGCGGCATTACCATGCAGTTATTTGGCCAACCAGGTCAAACAGAACCACAAATATCATCAAGTTTTTCATTGGGTGCGGACAGTGAACCACTAGATCAATCAAATAACGATCAACAGCTAGAAACTGATGCTGATCAGTCAGTTGTTGATGCGTACCCTTCTTTGCCACTGATAGATGACTCAATTGACTTTGAATATACGAAGGAAAGGGATTCTACTGGAGTAGTTTGGAGATGCAAGCATTGCCAAAAAACCTTCAGGACCCTGTCCTATTTAAAGAACAATCATATACCTTTGCACACTGGAACGAAATACTGGTGCAAGCACTGTAAGAGACCTTTTTCCACAAAAACAAGTTTACACAATCACGTCAAACTGCACCTGGCCAAGCAGGGTTTCGAACCATTTAAATGCAGAATATGTCAAAAAAGTTTTGCATCATTAAAATTATGCCAACAACATCAAAACACACACTTTAATAACACTTAGGCTAATGTTTCAAGGACATGTTGTGGTGTAACTTTGGGTTTAAAAACTTGAGTTTGTAAATTCCTGTACATTTGTAAATGTTTTATTGTCAAACTGACCCATATTTGTGTGTATTTTTTTTTTATGTTTTAGTAATGTGTAGTAGGCTACTCCACCAAACAATGCAAAATGCATCATTCCTAAGTATCTTGTGGGATCCTTGTCCAGTTTTATTAAAATTATTTTAGTGAACCCACTTTTTGGGAATTTCTGCAAACAGACATAGTTCAGCAACATAAATTTCTGCTTACCATTCGTGGAACATTTTATTTCACGTTTTTACATAAATATTTGTATTACATTTGTCATCAGGGTTTTACATTTGGTACATGCTATTGTTTTACTTTCTAGTTTTAAAACCCAAGTTTGGGATATCAATGGTGTTTATAAGAACAATGTTTTGTGTTTCTGTTGTCACTCCATGCTTTTAACTCTTTGTACTATGTGTCTTACATCAGCAATACAAACATGACAATCTTTGTTAATGATGTTCGGAGTAGTAGAAAGATCAGAAAACCTAACCTGCAGCTTGTTGTCTTAATTTTTTTCATGCCACTGGCCTACACTGCGTTTTCACCTCTAAAACATGTTTGTCAGAGTATCAGCTAGTAGCTGTTGGTCTTTTTTGCAAAAATATTACACTATTATTGCATTGGTGTTTTTGCCTTTAGTTTTGTTTTTGCTATCAGTTCAGTTACCAAACAGATCCGTTTGGCCATAGTGCGCTCCACAGTGGTTCGTCTCTGTTCTTTGGTACTCAGTATAAGGTACCCAACAGATCGACGTTGACCGCAACGGTACCACAAAGTGGAATTTAGTTTGCCTGCTAGCACAGTGCCACTGCAACAGCTGCACTGATGAGACCTTAAAGGTGGAAACAGTGCATGTACACACCCTGTCTGTCTGCAGCTCGCCTATTACACTATTATTGTAGAGCATTGGACATCTTTTCAGTGTGACAATATTCTCCTTGGCCACTTTTTATTCACATCTCGTCAAAGACGGCAACACAACAAAAATATCTTTTACTAATACGTAAAGCCAGGGCAGTGAAAATGCATTGCTAACAAATAGCAAATTACATTCATTTCACATGCAATGAAGGTCAATTTAACAAAACAAAGTGAAGAAGTACACACAACAGAGGGTGACTTTACACTAAGTTTTTCACAGTAGAAACTAACTACAAATGTACAAACCACACATACTAAAACAACTTTACAAACATGTACGTACAACAAAAAAACATACACAACTACTGTGGACAAGTTTTGTTTAAAACAACAACATCTCAACCAACATTACCCTATGGATGTACTTGTGGCAAACAACTATATACAACAGTTCAAAAATAAAATTCTTTTTATGTGCAGGTTTTTACACAAAGCAGAATCCACCTGCAAGTTCCATTATCTGCAGTAAAATTATCTAAAATCAGAGCACAGAAAAACAAACACAGAGAAAAAAAATTGTCGTAAACTTGTCATATTTACATGGTTACAATTGTTTTCCTGTTTCTTTTGGAATTTACCTGGGCAGTTCAGTAGACTTATGTATGTTTTTTTCCTAATTTTAGGTGCAAATTTGGATCTTTTTAAATGAAATCAATGCATACATCACAAAATAACAGTGATTTCTATGAAATGCAAGTAAGTCATTTGTGCTGTAACACAAACTACAATAATATACCAATTGCCACAACAAAGATATTTTGGTTGACATTAGTCATAGTCATGCTTGTAGTTAACAGAAACAGAAATTATTTGCAATTTACAACTCTAAAAGCATGTAACAAGTTGACTAAATCGATGCCCCAAACAATTTACAAAGGTTAAAAATACAAGATATTCAAAGTTTACAACTGTGCAAAATATAACAAACTCTTTTCAACGCTCAATGTGTTGACGCTTGGGAGAAAACGGCTGCGTAGGAGAATCCTCCGAACTGGAGGACGAGCTTGGGCTGGAAAAGGAACCCGAGCTGCCATTGCGTCGTCTGTTCTTGTAGCCTAGCGAGCGGTAGTCGGCAGAACTGAACGGTATTACCTTGGTGACCTGGCCGATGCCCTTGGTGGAACGCTCCCGAAAGATCAAGGTCGCACCAGTTCTGATGTACTCCGGAGAGCAGACGAAGCAGAAAGTGACCCGGGCTTGCTCGTTCAAACGCAGTGATTCCTACCGTCATAATGCGTTTAGCGATTTCACAATGTTAAGAAAGTTTTTTTTGCCCCCAAGGCATAGATTTCAAATGATGTCATGTCAATGTTTACCAACAGGTACGTGTAGTTTTCTAGTTTAAAATTTCAGGTCTATTGCAATATCAACAGCTACGTTACATCTAGGTCGCTGTGACGTGCTAGTCACAGTGTGTGTAGCCTGAAATCGCATCAGTCGCAAGGCGTAGTAAACATGACATCACCAAAAAACAAGCACCGCTACCAACGCAAACGCGGCAAAGTGACAAACGATGCAAGCCACATACCTCATCATTGTGAATGCTCTCCACCACAGCAGTTCTACGTACATTGCCTACGTGTACAGTACACTGAAATCCCACGGACAGTGCGTTCGTCGGATGGTAAAGCAGGTATGCTGTGGCCTGAAAGCGTAGGCAGCAGCCAGGCTGCAAGCTTTCACTCACTATCACCATACCCTGCGAGTTTAGAAAGGTTAAAAGGAGGTGGCATTGATACGTATTTCATGTTATTATGTGTATGAGAGTTGTGTACCTACCACAACACATAATACGCACGTGCACATAATGAATAAACTTAGCTTGATTTTGCGAGGCAATATGTAAATTAGGCTATATATGGCAACATTTTCGACGTTATTATTACCAGCAAAAAAGGCCATTTTACCGCCACCAAGCACCGCGTCCAAAGGTTTATTAAAGTTTAATCAGCACAAATGGATTTGATCCTGCGTTCCAGGGATCAGTTTCAAAAGACTCAAAAACATATGATACACAAACAACGTGACAGAAAGCACAAAATAGGGCTATCAGGTTACGCCCTGACCTTTCTGATGCGATCTTTGTCCACTTCGTCGAGAGACAAGGATGCTGCTTGGCCTGCGCGCACGACTCGACACGGCGCACGGTTTCTTTGTATTGTTGTGACCCGCACCGGCAAATATCGTCCCTCTGTGGTGGGCCCAATCAATAGTTTGTCCCTTTCGGCAAGGGTGCCGTGGTACAAGGTACCGCCCACAACGGCGCCGACTTCAGGTACTGAAAATACTTCGTCCACCTGTGCAAAGAATTGGTTTTAAATGATATTTTGTGGGTAGTTTGGGAAGGGGTAACATGGTTCATGCAAATGCACATGACCCTGTAGCAGCATGTAATGGAATTATGTGCTGTCTTTTTGTGTAACTCAACTGTTCATTGATTGTTTGAAGTATTTGTCAATCAGGGCCATTGTTTGCATTAAAGTAACAAACTGCTGAAGTGGCAGTAAGTAGGACAAAACACAAACATAAACATCTCTGTGTTTATGCAAAGTCTGGCAGCTAGCATAAAATGTGATCAGCTATCATGACAGGAAATTACCACTGGGTACACCCTCAGTAACATCATAAACTACACAAGTTACATTGTTAAAATTTGACTACATTTAAATTTTATACCCTCAAAGCAAGAATCTTTTAAAAAGTGGCAGTGATAAATCCTTGTAAAAATTCGGATTGATAAGTTATTTAAGAAGGCATTACTTGAAATTCAGCAGGCTTTTGCATTAACTTTTCTTGCTCGCGGACATTTTTCTGTGGCATAAGAACATTGAAAAATGTTGTCAGCAGAGGAAGATTTTTTCTGGAGACGCTGGACACTTTGAACAGTGGTACAACCTTGTTGCTGGAATAAAACAATTTTAACCTTTCAAACAATAATGTCCACACAAGCAACAAGATGGGACTTAACAAGATGTTTGTCGACAGTTGTTTTGTCAACTGATTTAATTCACTCACAAAAAACATACTTTTCCCCAGCCATGGCTGCTGCAGCTGTGTAAGCATCGTCCTCCGATCTGACTCGAAATGGAACTTTCCCACAAACAGCAGAGGTGAGAAGCTGCTCAAGTTGTCGACAAGCACGTTCAGACACCGACTCTGGGCAGAGGTCGATCTTTGTTACTACGGCAATCAGAGGCACACCCAAGGCCATGGCAAGTCCAAGGTGCTCTCTGGTTGTTCCAGCTTCACAAAAAAAAACAACATTTTTAAAGCAAAGCGAACTAGAATATATATTAGCATTTTGATTTGAGACAAAACAAAAATCTAATGTTATAATGAAAACATTAAAATACATTCCACCCCTATTATGATTAACAAAGAAGGTCATTTATTATGCCAACAATGGCACTTACAATGTTGTATAGGATCTTACCTACACCACGGTTTGCGCTAACAACAATCACTGCAAAGTCAGGGTGATGTGAGGTCAATCCAAATATAGTTGTCTTCAGGTACTTGTGGTGACCAGCCAAATCAATAAACGTAATGATTTTGGATGCTGAAGAACAAATATCCTCTGCAGTTCGTGATTCACTGTAGTTGATAACCTACACAATCAACAAATTTTGGGTTATTTTTCAAAATCAGTTGTTTAATTGTTTTAACACAAGAAACTTCAGTTTAAATTTCAGATTACCGTTTTACATAATGACAAACAAATTGTGACAGTACACCAGTACAACAACAGTTACATTGTGTCAACTCATAAATTATGAATGATTCATGTTCCACTAGTAGCTATAGAGCATACCAAAATATGTTTAGATTTACAATCAAAAAATTTTAGGACAAAAACATGCTTTTGAAATGCAAGCACTCTTACATTTCCTTTGCTGTCAAAGCCAAGAATTTCATGGCTAATGCAAGAGGTCCTCCCAGACTGTATTTCATGCAAGTGGCGAAATAAATTGAGACGGGCCCGACCCCTTCCATTGTCCTGCTCTCCGTGAGTTAGAACTCCCAGAAGGGTGGACTTTCCTGCATCGGCATTGCCCAGGACAGAAATCCGTATGTCCAAAAACTACAGAAAACATTGTTTTATTGTATACATAAATAGTTTAGTTTACCAGCACGACACCAGTACAAAAACAATAACACAGATTTAAATCACAAATTGTCAAATTTCAGGGGTATTGTAACCTGTTGGTCGTCTGGCACTTTCCTGACCAGAATTTCAGCAATCTGCTTTCTAGTACCCAAAGCCTCAGAACTCACTTCACGTTTTCTTAGTACAGTCAAGTCAGCCCCAATTCTGTGTACATTATACAAGCATAGTTTTGACAAAAGATCAGGCAAAAAAATACTTTTCAGTTACTTTTGAGACATGCTCTCCAGTGTGGTCATGGTTGATTCCATTTCGCTGTCGGTGAGGCCACTACAAACGCCATTGTCTTCAACACCAATCTTGTAAATGGCCTCACCTTGGCCTTCTTGCAGTCGCCACTTCATTTGGGTGACAAGGTGTTCCAAACGTGAAGCAGTTGGGTTGATCAACTTCAGCTTGTACTCAATGTTGCCCTCCTCTTCCTGGTAGAAGACAAAACTGTGTTTTTAAGAAAAAATCAAACATATATTGTCAACTCTGAAAACAAACTTATATATACTTGTTGCAAATTGGTTTAAACAGTCAAAATATATATCTATGTATATTTCATAAATATTGTATTTTGAAACAATACACAAATGTTTACTGTTTTTGATTTTCTGACAATGGGTGTACCTCTGGAGGAAGGTTGTTTAAATCCAAGTTAAGCATTTTTTTCGTCTTTTTAATTCTTGTTATATTACAATTGGCATCCACTAAATTAGAATTCTCTGCCATATTTCTGTACAGAAACTAAGCCTTTTGCTTAGTTATTTGACTTTCAGTTCATTGTCCTTAATAACATCTTCTCTTTTTGTGTTCTTTAGTGCTGGATAGCCATTGGCAGCTTTACTTGTTTCTAAATCAGTGTGTATGTGGTTCCATTGCTGAAAGGATTTAAACATTAAAAATCATTTCAATAAAAGTCCTGTTTATACCATTACTACGTTGTACCGGTATGCAGTTTTAGAAAGTATTTTTTAACAACATTGTTAACTTAACAACGTCCACAGCAGTGAACTTGGCTTGCTGCCAAACATTTTTGTTTCTCGACATCTCAATTGTCTGTGATGGCTTGACAAAAAATGCAGGTTTATTCGAATTTATTCAACTGAGCAACATTGCAACTAACTGTTTTATCCAATATCGGAACAATGTTTAAGCAACCGCAGCCTCCGAACAAAACCAGCTGATTGTAAATTGTAAACAATGAGCAACTGCGCACCGTAGCGGCTATCGAACACGTATATATGACGTCGAAGGGTCAGAGGTCATTCTCTGGCGCAATCTGAAATTTGAAATTTCTTCTGCACAGTCTCTTATTGCATCATGCTTAAACCGAAAGTATGTGTGAGCGATAGCTTGTGTGTACGAAAGTGATTAAATTGAATTGTGTCATCGCCCAAATAAAAATCTGCCTCTGTGCCGGTGGTTTCACCAGACCCAATGAGATAAGGGTGCAGTCGGTTAGGAGCCCTATAGGGCCTGTACGAGTCCTAATGAACATTATTGTTTGCTTTGTGAGGAATTTCCGCCTCAAAAGGCCTTGGGTTTCGCTTGCGGTTGATAGTTTGTTGCTGATATGAGTTGTGACCCGAATACAGCCCAGGGATCAACTATTACATTTGCATGATGCAACATTGCGAGAAAAGAATTCCTTTGTGCGACACAAAGATACCAGACGATCACAAAGGAAATAGAAGATCACAAAGGATATCGTGCCTTGCGTCCGGCTGCATTGGGTGCTTTGTGGTCAAATACACTGCCCCAGGTTTTATCCAACTTGTACCACGGACCGTTAACTTAGGCAGGGAGGAACTAACTGACGGGACAACGAACGACCCCTATAATGTATCTAAGTTTTAGAATTGCATGCTTTAGGTTTCGAAATATCCAATCTAAAGTTTTTATTAAAATAAACACGCCAAATCGTTTTAGGTTTTTTGTGGCGGTGTTGGAATTACAAAAACTCTTACACGTTCAAAATATGTTGTTCCCACAAATAAACTTGAGTTCGCTACTCTGTTGCCACGGACGTTTAGCTCGGTTTCCGTCGAGAAACGGAATAAAAATTTGTGTCCCAATCTCTGATCGACACTTTGGGACAGAGAAAGAATTTATTTTAGACAAGATCAGCCACAGTGCCGCAACACTACAGGAGTATTAAAACATTTCGAAATCCTAAACATTTCCGAAAATCGACCAATTTCCGCTTGTTTGAAACAGTTTCATTTTCGAGGATAAAAAAACAGATTCGAAAATTTTCCGGGAAATATTTGTCTGGCAATTGTGACCTGTGGATGTTTTTTTTGTGCGTATTTTCCCAATCAGACGATTTTCAGCAAATGAACCACGTTTTGATCAAGCTTGGAAAAGTACAGTAATGATGTTCAGCAAATAAACCATACACGAAATCCGTATCAGTATTCGATGCAAAATTTATTATACACAAACAAACCATTAGACATTGTAGTAAGATAGGAGAGAATCACACAAAAAGCAACAACGAAGTGACCTGACACAAACCTTTCTATATACGCTTTGCTAGAGTTGCAATAAAAGCCTCATAATTTCACAATTTTATAATGTGTACAATTACAATGCGCAAGGCAGTGTTAATTTCTGCAACGCCAAAAACCAAGAAAGGGTCAGCTTTTAGCGGTTGCCATGCAACCCCAACAAGCGGAATTGCCGATTTTGATCAGTGAGAGTGTCAATTTGGTGACAGAGTGAGCGGACTTTTTCTTGCTGGGCCTCCACCTCATTCGCATAACGATCCTTTTCGTCGTTTACCTGGTGGAGGCGACGCCGCAGAGCGATTTCCACGTCGTCCCTTTCGTCTCTCGTGCAAGCTTGCCGCTTGAGGGCGTCGATGTTTTCGCGAAGACATTTGCTGCAAAAGGATCAACATTCAAAATTGAGTACTTTGCTAAAAAAAACTAGATGCCTGAAGGCTAAAACGAACAACAGATCCTCAAAAGATGCCCCCTTAACCTTACTAACATATTATGGAAAGACAACTTATGATAATACAATTTCTGCTGATTAGCATTCGCCTGAATGGAAATTAATACATTGATCTATTTGCCGAGTAAACGGTTTGCTGTTAATAAACTTAAGTATGTGACTATTTATTTGGGTTCAATAGTGCTCATTAGGCTTACTTGACAACTTTCATTTCTGTTAACTCATCTTGGTATTTGGAAGCCACTGCCTTCGAGGTTGAAAGAATCTTCCGCGTTAAAGTCTGGAGGTCGGAAACCCGAGTGAAAAGTGTTTCCTGCGGAATCCTGAAGAAAACTTACGACTTAAAGCAAAGTTTTTTTCACACGAAAAACATGGGTTTGCACATGACAATAATTTGTTTAAATTTTTAACTTTTGCTTTGGGATTGCTTCCAGTCAACCATACAACTTTAATAGATTCCAAACCGTTTATTTTTATTTCCACACAAAATACCTATAGATCGCAGTACTCTTAATTACTTTAGACAATAATAACTTGTGGGGGGAGAATAAGACCGTTTTGTACTCACAGACTGCCATCGTCAGGGCTGTCAACTGCTGTCGCGTTTTTGGCGCGAAGTGCGGACACAACCAGAGACTTTGAAGGTGTTTTAAGTGCAATTTCAACGGATCTTTGATGGTCAACTTGCTGGTTCGCTGATCCTAGTAAATAAATACATCAAGGTTGACTCTGAAGACCCAAAGGGTAAAATAATTCATTCACGTACACTATCAATCGCGTTTGTTTGACCGTATTTAGAAGTAGTGCCTTAAACCTAAGCAAAGTGGAGCCAATACTTGCAATAAAGCTTGATTGGGTCCTGAACAACAAACAATTTTAGGACCACTCTTGGAAAACGTTTTTCAACATTTTACATAAAAAAATCGTCCTATTTTGAAGCAATGGCGCACCAAATGTGCATAGATCAATTAATGATCATAATAATACTATAATGGTGGATATATAACACTCGTTTCCTACCTTCTATACGTTCGCACAACTGCCCGAGAAAACACTCCATGTCCTTGATTACGTCCCGTATTTTTACTTCGCAATCTACAACTTCTTGTTGTTGTTCCAGTATTTGGAGACGGCAAGTGTTCGTCGTCATATCCAATTCGCCCTGAAGGTCACAACATTCTTGTCTGTAAGGAAAGGTGGAATATATGGTTTTTCTCTCTTCCAAATATGTTTTGTGCAATTGTAACAAAACACGACAAAATTGCCTAACGCGAGTCGATCGTCTTCTCAGATGATGCATTCGCGTTTAAGATATGGGCATCGCACTGATATACGAATATTGCACATCTGCACCCAACAACAAGGTATTACAGTATGCTGGGAAAGAATTACTTTCCAGAATTAGTTTAATGTTCCTTTTTTTACTACAGCAGGATTCGAACCCAGGATGACCAGAGCAAGAATCCCGATCAGGTTTTTATATTCAGGAGCTTGACCGAAGTCGACAACTGCCCGCCCAGTTTAATGTTTCGTTTGATACAAAAATCTTACTTGCTAAGTTTAAGGTCGCCTGTGAGCGATAGTATCTGTTTTTGACTTTCGTCGGTCTTGAACTGAAGTTTTTGCATGTGTTCTGTTGTGTTCTTTAGTGCGTCCTCCGTCTTCTCGAGAATCTCTTCCAAAACCTGTTTAACAACATGGCTGTAATTCCACGAAAACACATCGCCGTACACCTATATAACAACTACCTTTGCTTGTACAAATGAATGGAGCTTTTCGTTATCGTGTTTAAAACATTAACTGGAGTTCGTTCTAACCTTCTTTTCGTTGGCAAACTCCGCTTGTTCGAATTCGCGCTCTTCGGCACTTCGCGAAATCGCTTCCTGGAGGTCCTCTTTTTCCGTGCATTCCCTTACGTACCCCTCCCGTATCTTGTTGCGGTCGGCTGATATCAACTCACAGTTGCGTCGGAGACTTATAATTTCTACAAACAAAAGTGCACTTAACATGTGAGTTTGTTTGGGAACAACATTTAGAGTTTCTAAATGCCCCAATTACAAGTGGTCATTTATGAGTAATGCAGTTTTTTTGTTGTAAACTAGACAGACATAGTCGTTTCCGCATTGTGGTAACATTGTAGGAAATCGGTTTGTTTCGCATGAAACTAAGCAACAGGCCAATTTGTTTGTAAAGTTTAAGACCAGATTCACTGTATAACTGTTTTTCTTACGATATAATTTATCACTATTTTTCTAATCATCAACGTTTAAACTAGATTTGAAGCGCGATTAAAATACAAGAAGAACACTTTAACAGTTTCACAATACCAGCAGACATCTGGTCGTTACATTCGACCAAGGTCTTAAGCTTGGTTGAAATTTCATCGTGGTCTGAAACTTTTTGCTGAAGTGACGAGACGAGTTCTTTTTGAGCTTGGTGGATTACCTTCAACTGCTTTAGCTCCTGTAAGACAAATGCGAGCAAGTATAAATATATCCTGTGTGTTTACATTTGGATTAGTTAACTATTGGCAAGATGACCATTGAGCAATAGTGGCAAGTTACTTTTATCTGATTATTCCCTTAAATTTACCCCATTTTCCTTGCTTTCCCTGGCATTCAAATCAGCTTCTCGTATCTGCAAGCGTTCCGCACATTCCCTTATTTCCTCAAACTTCTCGGTAATCGCCGCCTGCACTTTTACTACTTTCTCCATACTGTTTATCGCGGCTGGTTGAATTAGCTTGTATTGTTCCAATTCTGCCTCAATCACCCTTAATCTTGCGGATAGTCGCTTATAATGGGGTTCGTATGCATCCACAATTTGCGGTGAAGTTTTTGGGGAGCATCCTGTTCAACACGAGTAATAAATTTAGTTTATCAACAAAATATTTATTTCATTGCTGAAATATTGCCTAAAGGTTACAATTTTTTTCTGGCGTAATTTATTACAGGTAATTTCTGTGTTTTTTTTTTGAAAATACTGAATGGGTAAATTTACCAGCAGATTTTTTTTTTCTACAAGTGGTCAATTGAAATATTTGTTTGCAAACAAAAGAAGAAATGTAACTTGTTCGGTAATTTCTTTGTGAACTATAGTTATTGTACAATCGGTTACTTTCGCAGTATGAGAGGCGTTGAGTGGAAAATAAGTGCTTGAAATTTACAAAATAGTAGTCAACCCATTAGAAAGCGGAGGCACCAGTGAATGTTTCGCGCAACAAAACACCACCAGAAAGCTGCGATCATACGGACGTGAACTAGCGATATATTTCAAGTTAAATTATTGTTTTTTATATTCACCAAGTTAAGCTCCCCCTGAAATATGGCAAAAAATCACTGCAATACAGTTCAACAAGCCTGTAGTTTCTTACCTCTTGGGATTGAACTAGTTGGAGTTGAAGGAATGTTGCTCTTTTTCGGTATCTCCTGTCGTTCGCGCGGCGTATTTGGTAACGTAAACTGCATCACAGAAGCAGCAGTTCGTACAGTGCGAAAGTATGCGGTAGATCATTGACGCGGCTTACCGTTAGTGCCGATGACACATGTTCCCGTATGACGCGCAGTTGATCGTCGATCGTAAGAAGAGCGCTATTTACAACTTCATCGGTATGCGCATCTTCGGAATGTGTAAATGCAAAGACAAATGCTTTTAAGTGATAGCAATAGGAAATGTCTCAGAATGCGTTGGTACGATAATTATAACAGTGTTAAGAACATGGGTTTCCAAACTTTTTGGCCCGCGGATTCCTGTTTGTAAATTTATTTTTTCTCGAATTCAATCTTATGTCACTTATATTTTTTGCCCAATCGATGTGAAAGGTGTTGTGTAACAAAAAATTAAAAACATAACAAACTGGATTTTCGAATGGAAAAGCTCACGAAAACAGGTGAAACGTTTTTATCACATCGTCACCCACCCTAGTTTAAAAACTCCTTTTATGATAATGCTCATCTCGCTGGGCACACAAACAAGCATATGAACAGTCATAACCTTACGTCTTACGATTTATCCATTGCATTTGCAGATATTGCTAATACCCAATTGACATCACAACTAACACTTTAACAATTTTATTGAACTAAGCAACACGTACTGTACAAAAAAATTGAAACCAAGAAAGAAAACAGTCATTTATCTGATGCTGCAACGACAGTTATATCCACTGGCACGGTTAATTCTAGTAAAAAATGTTACAGGGCTGACCTGTTTGGCTTGCTTTATCAAGTGTTGCTAATGGCGAGGCGCGGGTACCAGTCGTTGCAGCATCTGTCAGATACATTTTTGCAATTAGTTTAACTCAATACGTTGGAAGCATGCATATAGTCGTAAGCAGGCAGGTTTGAACTTGGCTTGGAAATTTGGGACAAAATATTATGTACCGCAAAAATAATTGGATTGTGCACATATTTATGTATTTTGATACAATATCTGCCCAACTGCTGTTTATCGTGATAATGAAACAAGTACGAATTATATTTGGCCAACGTTGTTTGCAGAACGTCTATATAGACACTGCATCGAAAATAGCCTTTCGTTTATCTGTAATGTTCCAAAGACGTTGATGAATGGAAAAAAAAGGCACATTACTTTTGTTTGGGCATAAGTTTCTGAAAACTAATCATGTTAAATAACGAGAAGAGCCATTAATGAGCAGATGATTTCGCGTTCCTTGAAACGTTTGCAAAGTACCAGGTCCAACTGCAAGTCTACTTTCGAAATCTAACCTTCGCAGTTAAAAAATTTAGTCGAGGGTTCTTCTTTCTTGGGAGAAGGCTCAGACCCAGCAGCGTTGGCCTCTGCGGTTTCTTCCTCAAAGTCGAGGGTCTTTTTCAGACTCGAGGTGTTTTCAGTTGCGGTTTTCAGAAAACGGCCATGCATGAAGTTGCCTGAAGACGGAGTTGCCGGCTTGCGTCTCTCTTTACTGCATGGCGTTTTTGTGCGTTCTATGATGCTTCGAACAGGACTGTTGACCTGCAAAAAACATTGGGCTCTTTGGAATATATGAGACAGTTTAGTACATTTGATTGTTATGTAAACAGTGGTTATAAACAGACCATAATGCAAGTTTTAAAACCTGTTTAGAAACAAAAGACTATTACAGAAAAGAAAAATCTTTTTTAAATACAAGACAGTTAAAGATCACAAACTTTGTGCTTTCAACATTACGGCTACCTTAAAAAATCCAGCATCAAATGACAGGGGGAACTCAAGATCCTTCTTTGCTGCTGCCTTGGCAGCTGCCAATCGCTTTCGAGCTTGTTCACGTCTTTCCTGAGCTGCTTGACCTACCACTGACTCTGAATATTAAAAAAACACATCCAGATTGAAACTTAGAATAGCTATTGTTCCATGATTATTATGTCTACACAATTTAACAAGGAAATAATACTTTTCTTCACAAGTTTTCTCTTCTTTGGAACAGGTGGAAGAGTGACTGATTTCCAATCGTGTTTCTTTCGTGATTCCAAATCGACAAACTTTTTGTTAACATCCTCAACCTATCCATAAAACAAATGTAAGAAATGTAATAGTAGTTTTGCACATAAATATTTGTGTATATAATTAAAAACACAAAAGCCAACAGCTATACCTGAAAAAATATCATATCCCAAAATCCTTGTAAGTCCTGGTAGGTCACAGGCTTTTCACTGGTGCCAAACTCACAGTTGTTGACAAGTCCATTGAACTGGGAAAACCTCTCCTTCATGACCAATCGAGCTTGCCCAATTGTTGTGCGTATGTCACCCTGAAAAACAAGTATAATAAATGTTTTAAAATTAACTCAATAAACAAGAATCTTTATGGCTATGAAGATATCTTTCACTGAAGACATTTTTAAACAATGGAGTTTTTTATACAAACAATTTGGTTACAAGAAGTTAGGAACATTAAAATGTGTATACACACCATTATTTGATCAGCTTCTGAAATACTTTCGGGAAGTTGGTACTGCTCCCAAATGTTGCAAATCGAAGTAAGTTCATTAGTTGTTTCCTTCACCATATTCCTGTTAACAACACAATAAATATTTTATTTACAATATAACTCAATATACTGTTAAACTCAACATCTTAGGGACAAACTGAGATGATGAACATCAGTCAATAAAGAAAACAAAACAACATAAAACCACATTCATAAATTTTTTTTTTTACATTGTTGCACCTAAAATACTGGACATCATGCTGTGGGGGTGTCTCTTGCTTGGGTGACTTAGCCACACTTGGCGACACACATGTGGTAGCTTCAGATGACATTCTTTTGGAAGCAATCACATCTTTGCGGAGAGGCTGGTTGACATCATGTTCCATCAACGGAACACGAACTGGGGTGGACATAATTCTCTCTCAGCCAATTTCACAGAAATAGACGATAAAGCTTTGACCTTGAGGTAAAATACACTACATGTTGGTAAAGACGAAGGAAAATATTTAACTAATCTAAATAAAATCTCTGTTGAGATCTGATTTCGGATCAATAAATATGGTTAGGATAGGTGCGTCAGCTTAATATGTAGATCACAATCAGCCAAATTAGGTTCATACCAGTCAACATCTGCTAACAAGAGCATAATATGCCAAACAATTTTAACATGATAAGAAACAAAACAGGCAACCGCACGGCATTATAATTTTTACTAAACTTCAACTTTCCACTATTGTCATCCTGGCAGACTCCGAATATGTTTCATCGAAAAAAGAGTTCCGCATCAATGATCACCATTTCACGAGATGGTTTATAAGATACAAACGTGTTTGTTCTGCCTATAAATCACAGTACGTCTAATTATTTCAAGCAAAATCAAACTGGACGGTTAGTACACACAAATTAATGCCAGCAAATCCCACATTTCTCATCGGAATGTCTACAAACATCATCGATTTTACGTATTTCACTAAGGGGGGTATACGTCACATTCAACCGCGTGCCAAACTACTTTCCGCCCCCTATAATTTTTTTTAAATCTCTGTGTCTGTCAAGTATCTTGGTGCTGATTAACGAGAAAGTAATTAAAATCGGTACAAATCCCAGGTATTCCATCAGATGACTTCAAACACAGGCGATTTTGCGTGTTTGCTAAGTGGGGGTACGTCACATTCAATCGCGTGCCAAACTACTTTCCGCCCCCTATAATTTTTTTTAAATCTATGAGTCTGTCAAGTATCTAGTGCTGATTAACGGGAAAGTAATTAAAATCGGTACAAATCCCAGGTATTCCATCAGAATGACTTCAAACACAGGCGATTATGCGTGTTTTGCTTGGGGGTGTACGTCACATTCAACCGCGTGCCAAACTACTTTCCGCCCCCTATAATTTTTTTTAAATCTCCGCATCTGTCAAGTATGTAGTGCTGATTAACGGGAAAGTAATTAAAATCGGTACAAATCCCAGGTATTCCATCAGATGACTTCAAACACAGGCGATTTTGCGTGTTTTGCTAGGGGGGGTACGTCACATTCAACCGCGTGCCAAACTACTTTCCGCCCCCTATAATTTTTTTTAAATCTCTGCATCTGTCAAGTATCTAGTGCTGATTAACGGGAAAGTAATTAAAATCGGTACAAATCCCAGGTATTCCATCAGAATGACTTCAAACACAGGCGATTTTGCGTGTTTTGCTAGGGGGTATACGTCACATTCAACCGCGTGCCAAACTACTTTCCGCCCCCTATAATTTTTTTGAAATCTCTGCATCTGTCAAGTATCTAGTGCTGATTAACGGGAAAGTAATTAAAATCGGTACAAATCCCAGGTATTCCATCAGAATGCCTTCAAACACAGGCGATTTTGCGTGTTTAGCTAGGGGAGGTACGTCACATTCAACCGCGTGCCAAACTACTTTCCGCCCCCTATAATTTTTTTTAAATCTCTGTGTCTGTCAAGTATCTAGTGCTAATTAACGGGAAAGTAATTAAAATCGGTACAAATCCCAGGTATTCCATCAGAATGACTTCAAACACAGGCGATTTTGCGTGTTTTGCTAGGGGGGGTACGTCACATTCAACCGCGTGACAAACTACTTTCCGCCCCCTATAATTTTTTTAAATCTCTGCATCTGTCAAGTATCTAGTGCTGATTAACGGGAAAGTAATTAAAATCGGTACAAATCCCAGGTATTCCATCAGAATGACTTCAAACACAGGCGATTTTGCGTGTTTTGCTAGGGGGTATACGTCACATTCAACCGCGTGCCAAACTACTTTCCGCCCCCTATAATTTTTTTTAAATCTCTGCATCTGTCAAGTATCTAGTGCTGATTAACGGGAAAGTAATTAAAATCGGTACAAATCCCAGGTATTCCATCAGAATGCCTTCAAACACAGGCGATTTTGCGTGTTTAGCTAGGGGAGGTACGTCACATTCAACCGCGTGCCAAACTACTTTCCGCCCCCTATAATTTTTTTTAAATCTCTGCATCTGTCAAGTATCTAGTGCTGATTAACGGGAAAGTAATTAAAATCGGTACAAATCCCAGGTATTCCATCAGATGACTTCAAACACAGGCGATTTTGCGTGTTTTGCTTGGGGGGGTACGTCACATTCAACCGCGTGCCAAACTACTTTCCGCCCCCTATAATTTTTTTTAAATCTCTGCATCTGTCAAGTATCTAGTGCTGATTAACGGGAAAGTAATTAAAATCGGTACAAATCCCAGGTATTCCATCAGAATGATTTCTGTTTCAGTTATACGCAGGTTTTTCCCCCCTTGGCGTGAACGTGATTCATTCGTTTCTTAAAAACGTAATGCATTTGTATGGTGTTAAACCATTTAGTTGCAGAATTATTTACCTACCTAAATTGATGATCGTTAGCAATTTTTTTGTGTGTTGTACGTCAGGGATAACATATTCAAGGAAAAATCTCCACGTTTTTTTTCGAAAACTTAATGAAATCTTTTCGTTCGCCCACACTGTCTCAAATCTTTTTCTCGAATTTATTTTATTAGGGGCTTCTGGCAAAGACATATTTAGGCTTTTGACGTTGAAGTCGTGCTTTTTATTTCGCGGTTAAGGGTCTTATGGTGTAGTTTGTGTGCGTTAATTCTATTTATATGAGAACATTACAGATTCAAGGCGACTTGATTTGGTATGGCTGGCACTTTTTCGCAAATCTATTATATTTTGTTGGTGTTGCAGAGCAATTACGTTTTCCGTAATTTCTCCAGCATGCTGCTTTATCAAATAAACATGCACTCACAAGCAACTGCAAAGTTTTCTTGACGTATAAATATTATCAGCACAAATGCTAATAACAGCGCTAAATTTCAATGTAAACAACGTAAGTTTCCTCAATATACAACGAATTAAAAAGAAATGCCCATTGAAATCTTCGAACAAGATTACATTCAACAAATCTGTCACGTCTGACAATTTGCCACAAAACAGCTAGAAAATACGTATTTCCGCCTGTCGTTATATGGTTAATACTTGTAGTACAAGGATGAATGTCCACTTAACTCTACGAATAGAATTGAAAAAAAAATGGCGGAGAGAGTAAAATAGTTGATACTCGTTCATTAAACAAGTAGAAGGTTTGATATTATGTTTTATGGCAAGCCCGTTTAGTTTAAACAATATTTATATCGAAACAAACGCCCATGAAAAGGTGATTTCCGCACGGTAATTAACGTCTGACGTAGCATCGAAACTTAAGTGAAAGATCTGCTTTTCAGTTCCAAAAATATACATTCGACGAGCATATTAATTTATGTGTAAAAGAGAAATATAGGCAGTGGGCAATAATCCCTTTAACTACATTTTCATGTGTACAAAAAGCAGCATAAAATTTGTGTCAATTAGTGCACACATTGGAGGCAAACACAAGGAATACACAATTTTCTTCATAAACCCAAAATCTTACATCTTCAGTGAAATAGGGATACTCTACCACAATCATTCTGATGGAATACCTGAGATTTGTACCGATTTTAATTACTTTCCCGTTAATCAGCACTAGATACTTGACAGATACAGAGATTTAAAAAAAATTATAGGGGGCGGAAAGTAGTTTGGCACGCGGTTGAATGTGACGTACCCCCCCTAGCTAAACACGCAAAATCGCCTGTGTTTGAAGTCATTCTGATGGAATACCTGGGATTTGTACCGATTTTAATTACTTTCCCGTTAATCAGCACTAGATACTTGACAGATGCAGACATTTAAAAAAAATTATAGGGGGCGGAAAGTAGTTTGGCACGCGGTTGAATGTGACGTACCCCCCCAAGCTAAACACGCAAAATCGCCTGTGTTTGAAGTCATTCTGATGGAATACCTGGGATTTGTACTGATTTTAATTACTTTCCCGTTAATCAGCACTAGATACTTGACAGATGCAGATATTTAAAAAAAATTATAGGGGGCGGAAAGTAGTTTGGCACGCGGTTGAATGTGACGTACCCCCCCCTAGCAAAACACGCAAAATCGCCTGTGTTTGAAGTCATTCTGATGGAATACCTGGGATTTGTACTGATTTTAATTACTTTCCCGTTAATCAGCACTAGATACTTGACAGATGCAGAGATTTAAAAAAAATTATAGGGGGCGGAAAGTAGTTTGGCACGCGGTTGAATGTGACGTACCCCCCCTAGCTAAACACGCAAAATCGCCTGTGTTTGAAGTCATTCTGATGGAATACCTGGGATTTGTACCGATTTTAATTACTTTCCCGTTAATCAGCACTAGATACTTGACAGATGCAGAGATTTAAAAAAAATTATAGGGGGCGGAAAGTAGTTTGGCACGCGGTTGAATGTGACGTACCCCCCCTAGCAAAACACGCAAAATCGCCTGTGTTTGAAGTCATTCTGATGGAATACCTGGGATTTGTACCGATTTTAATTACTTTCCCGTTAATTAGCACTAGATACTTGACAGATGCAGAGATTAAAAAAAAATTATAGGGGGCGGAAAGTAGTTTGGCACGCGGTTGAATGTGACGTACCTCCCCTAGCTAAACACGCAAAATCGCCTGTGTTTGAAGGCATTCTGATGGAATACCTGGGATTTGTACCGATTTTAATTACTTTCCCGTTAATCAGCACTAGATACTTGACAGATGCAGAGATTTAAAAAAAATTATAGGGGGCGGAAAGTAGTTTGGCACGCGGTTGAATGTGACGTACCCCCCCTAGCAAAACACGCAAAATCGCCTGTGTTTGAAGTCATTCTGATGGAATACCTGGGATTTGTACCGATTTTAATTACTTTACCGTTAATTAGCACTAGATACTTGACAGATGCAGAGATTTAAAAAAAATTATAGGGGGCGGAAAGTAGTTTGGCACGCGGTTGAATGTGACGTACCCCCCCTAGCTAAACACGCAAAATCGCCTGTGTTTGAAGTCATTCTGATGGAATACCTGGGATTTGTACCGATTTTAATTACTTTCCCGTTAATCAGCACTAGATACTTGACAGATGCAGAGATTTAAAAAAAATTATAGGGGGCGGAAAGTAGTTTGTCACGCGGTTGAATGTGACGTACCCCCCCTAGCAAAACACGCAAAATCGCCTGTGTTTGAAGCCATTCTGAAATCAAATGTGGGATTTGCTGCCAGTAATTTGAGTGTACTAACCGTTCAGTTTGATTTTGGTTGAAATAATTAGACGTACCGTGATTTATAGGCAGAACAAACACGTTTGTATCTTATGAACCATCTCGTGAAATGGTGATCATTGATGCGGAACTCTTTTTTCGATGAAACATATTCGGAGTCTGCCAGGATGACAATAGTAACTTTCCCTCCAAAATTGCAAAACTTCTGTCCGGCTGTACAGAACCATAACCAAGCGCAGCTTCGGACGTAAAACAATTGATTTTGTCCCAACAATTTTTTAACGCACAGTTTTTCTGATGGCAACCGATGTATAAAGGCCATGTGACCAAGGCATGTGCTAGACTTTATCTGAAGAGTTTTTGTAGAACAAGGGATTCAAAAAGGTTTTTAAGAAGAGCAATATGCCCGATAGATCAATTCCATCTCAAAGCAAAATACTTTGCCCAATCTTGGGCTTTGGTCTTCTGCAAATCATCGTTGCTAATTTCTGTTTTCAATCCTGGAAAAATATTTTGCAAATTTATTCTGCTTAACGGCCTTCAACTACCTATCATTTTTGGATGATGATTGCTTTTTTGTCGCATCAAACTTTGTTAGTTATTTTTTTTTTGCGTGTTTGTTAAAACTCTTGAGCATGAACAAACTTTATAAAAACGTTTATTTTCAACAACGAAGCAAGTATGTTTGTAACAGTAAAAACATGTAAGATGACGTTTAATGGCATAAATCTCCAACATGATCGCGCCGCCGACGTGACTAAAAACGACGAATAAAAACCATGAGGTCTCCAACAGCGCGAAATATCCATGCCGACAATATCAAGATATCGACATATTCTTCAATTTATGCCATGGTTTCCTCGTATCCTTCGAACAAACTGCATGTCCTTTTCCATTACAGTAACGCGCCGCGCAAAAATGGCCGCCAGGTTGCAGTCTTCCAGAAAACGAACCAGGTAGGCTTCGCTCGCTTCCTGCAAGGCTTGGATGGCGTTGCTCTGCCAGTATGTGATATTAGGATTTAGCCGGTGTTGGATCTCGCGGACCTGCTCTTGGAAAAATGTATATATGGGGGATTAGGATTGAAACAGTAGATGTCACCACATATAGCATTGACGTTTTTTGCCCAAACGCGCTATTTATGTTCGGTTGAGGAAATTGAATAAAATTCGCCGATGGGACTTTGGTTGCATTACCACGTGTCAAAACACACGTTAAACTAAGTAAAAGTGCGGAGATAAAGTGAAGTTGCTTTTAATGTCCATTTTTACTTGAAGGACAAATGAGCTCATTTTTACGAAATAAACATTTTTCTCGCAAGACGTTTTCCGCTGTGCCAACGTGGATTAGGTTCATCTGGCAAAAAATCCCTGTTTTCGCTTTTGTGCTCTTTGCCAGTATTGCGTGTGTTGTATCCTGACGAAATTCTGCCGTTCTGTGACCGAAATGTCGATCGCAATGATTATCACTTTTTACCAGAAGAGCTCAATTGACATTATTTTGCTCTGTGTTATTAACTATAGGAAACAGAGTAATGACCAAAATTTCCAAATTTCTAATCTTGGTGTATAGACATATTATATTGAAGTGTTAAATCTGAGATATAAAAATGAAACCCTTCGTACGTAATTGATATGGAAATTAGCTCAGTCTGTGGGTTTCTACTTACCAATCTACCAAACGGTTGCTTACGTATACAAAGCTTCGTCGACCGTTGAAGTTGCCGGATTTCCCCTAATGCTTTTGAAGGACGGTAACGTTTTCCTGTTGGGTACAAACTTACTTTAAAGAAAGAAAACTTCTCATGGATATTATGCACTACAATAGGAAACTAAATTCAAAGACCAAGGCATATATTTTTATAACACTCTTCTAAAGATTAAGGTACTTTACTACCAAAAAAAGGCAGCGAACATGGGGACTGTAATGCAGATATTAATTAGTACAATCCAAAATCTCTACACAATCCAACAGCTCTACACAACCTTTCTCTTCTATCCTAACAGTAAATAACTTAGTTCTTTACATTTATTATGCTCATGTATTTTCATACTTTCTTTTGTTTGTTCTGTGATTATCTTTCTTGGGGTTGCACTTTTTCGCCTTCCGAAACCAGTTTTGGAAGCTTGTTTAGTTTTCTTAGGGGTCTGCGATGACGGGCCTATTTTTGGAAAATTTTTGTCACTTATCAGTAATTATATACTTCATAAGGAAGCAATCTTATTTTTTATTCTACTTCACAGAAGATAAATTACGCCACCACAGGCTACTTTAAGAATCAACTATATACTTTTTTTGTGTGAAAATTTTTCCAATATATTGGTAGCTTACTCATAAATTCGACGTTATCACATAAGTGTATATGTAGGTTTCACCGAAACAACAAACTTTAATCCAGGATCACCAAATACTTCATCATTCTGACTTTAATGCAAAACATATACACAACCATTTGGCTAAAATACCTGGCTGTTCTTCATCTGATGAAGGTTCAATGTCTGAAGAAGACTCTTCAGCACCTTTGAAATAAATATACAGCATTTATACACATGATTTTTTTGTAAAGGGCAACAAAATTACCCAATTATATGGCGAGGTATTATATAGCTTTTTTATAGCAAAAATTTATTATTAAAATTGCTTCGTAGACAATATATGCTGTTTTAAAGAAATAATTTAGTGTAGTGAAATACATATCATAAATGATTACCATAAAAGATGTCTTACTGTGCCTATACACAGAAGCTTCCTACTAACCTTGAGATTGTGAAACCTGTTTTTTCTGTTTTGTTGCTTGATGGTGTCGCGGCATGATGGAAAGTATGTATGTAAACACAAATTTTTTTTATAAAACTGAAGCATAATATAAAAACAGAAAATCTAGAAAACCAAAAACAATTTTTTTTTTGTAAAGTGATGTTTTTCAATAGTATTTGTTAATTATCATATACAAAAAATGTAACAAAGAAACTTATTGTAAATTATGGATAAAAGCAAGAATTAAATGAATTTGATAAGAGTCAGCTTGGAAAGTTAATGCAATTTGTGCAGAGTATTTCTTTAGCCAACCATAATCTAGAATGGAAAGTTTGCAATATGCTTTTTTTTTGCAAAATATTTTTTCAGCGAACGTTGGTTGTACCAACAAACGCTTTTATATGTTAATGCATTAGCTAACTGTATTTGTGTAAATTGCTGATAAAATTGCAAATATTTCTTATCCTCCACATAAGTAATAATTACATGGACTGGTCAAAAATCATCCAGAACTTATATTGGAACTGGAAGGGCAAAGGATATAGCCTATATTATAGACTACTACTGCTGTCACCTATTTGTAAAACCAGTGTCCAAGTAGTTTTTTCTCTTAAGACCAAAACTAATTCAAGTTTTTTCTAGTAGATTTCTTTCCAACTTAACTGCCCAAATAAATTTTGCCTTTGTGTATATTATGTTCTATATAAAAGGAAATGCCATATAATCCACATTTATATAACATGCGGTGAATACTAATACAGGTACAAGTATGCTTTAACATAAACACGTAAAACAACTTTTCCTAAAGTTCTGTTCATGGTTAAAAAAAGACGCGTTAAAGTTTTTTGTTGCAAAGATAAATACTACACTCTCATCCGAACAAACTAACAATTTCTAACTTTGCGTTTTGCTTAGACTTGAAATTTCCCGCCAATTTTGTTCGATATAATCCGTTCTACTAGAGTATTTAAAGACGATTTAAATCTGCTCACTTTCTTTACAAAACCAACAACGTATTAGACTTTAACATTTAGTTTTTACAAGCAATTTTGTGCGAAATATTCTTATGGTGGTTATGCTAAAAAGAAATAACAACAAAGGATAAATATTTGAAAGCCCGAAAGGAAATTTTACGGTGTCAATATTGAATCAAATATATCAGATAAATCAACAAATTATTTAGTTTCAGTATCCTCCCTGTACAATGATTTGATGCTTTACCACCGAACGACGCCCTACATATGTTAAAACCAATCGAGTTAGAAACGTTCATGTTACCATAAAACAAAACCCACTATTGTGTAAGCTGCAGACAGATGGCCACTGTTTCGACCTCAAAGGTCTACCCCACTAAGTTATGACCAAGTTAAAACGTTGCAATAATCTTCCCTATTAAGCAATATATGGATACAGTATTTTATAGTTTCTCTACACCAGTGTTTCTCTAACATTTTTTCCTAATTTACAACACAACTGTCAAGCAAAATATACGATTTCCCCTTAAATTGTCGCTTTTAAGTTCAACATCGCCACAACCATTGCCCAAGGACTCCATAAACATGATTAGAAGTTTTACGTAAAACTCAAGTCAGCCAATTGTAATTTTATGGAGCCTCATTTTTCTGAGGAACCTACTTTGGGAATCGATGTTGTATTCCTATAGTCTTTAATAGGTAGGCTAGCTAAATTGTTGGCTACATGCTTTAACAGCAAAATGCCACGATTAGGGGTAGCTGAATATTTGTAGACAGTGTGGGCGACTTATGTTAGATATGCCCTAAATACTTCAAACGACTTCCGCACTGTATAAGCACACATCTGGCGTTCATGACTTTATTTGCTTGTGAATGACGTAAGCATGTTTGCCATGTAGTTTTTACATGTCGAAACTTGAAAATCTTGTCTTGCCAAGTTGATCAAGTGGCAGAAGGCCTGCTGTGCGGTAATTTTTCGCCACATGTTTCGTCCTGATAAGTTGGATTTCGAGAAACAACTGAGGGAAGATAATTGCACAACTGTGTTTACGAGTCAACCCACGCACTTCGGCAAATATTTTCTCAAACAAATACCTTTTTAATGATTTACCACGCTAGAAATACGTTTCTATCAATAAGTTAAGCCCGAATAGATCTCAGTGTACGTACAGGATTACCACAATAAGGCACCGTGCACAATCCTCGACCGCTTGTGTGTCAGCTAGGTTGACCAAATTTGGAGGTCAAATGGTTTCAGGACGTTACAATGATGACCATTTTTAGTTAATATCAGCAAATCACAATGTGTTAGTGTTACACAAAGTAATATTTAAAGTTCAGCTCATTTGGGCCAAGCCACGCTTTCCATTGTTCCTAATGTAGAATACCTAAATCTCTGACATGTCAGGAAAAATCATAACGTACAACCCTAAGATATGTAAAAGCGTACCAACAAAAGCCTGCATCTATATTTTTGTACCAAAACGGGGGTTGTGGCAGCAAAGAATGTCTCAAACTTTACGACGCGCCATCAGTTTCAGCACGCGAATATGAAAGTTATGCATCCATGGCAACCACCAACTTAACATATTTAAAAAGACTTAAGGTTACTGAAGGTAACTGAAACTGTTTACCAAGAAAACAATAAATGTTGACCTGGTTAGTCATATTTAAGGTGCGTTATTTGCTCCAATAAAAGCGTGCACAATTCTCTTAACCTATATACACGCTCGTTATAGGCTGTTCGAAAACGACGTGTTTTCCTACAGTCACTGAACGATAGAATGGTAGTTTTTATTTCAACCAATTAAGAAAATAGTATACATACTTCTCTGGCGATCACATTGAAAAAAAACAACATCGGTATTATTGTAAATATTGCATTGCAAGTCATTAGCTACAACTCTTATACAGCCCAATTATAGTGGATATAAACTGCTAAACAACACGGTCAAATTAGCGCCTTTTCAAGACGACGAAATCACGTGATTAAGCCGTTGTGGTATAATTAGATTTAAATGTTGATGGGTATGGATTTTGATGGCATTGTTTCTATCAATTCAGAAACAACGCCCAGATGTGTCCGAAACGTTATACACGCGCAATGGACTGTCCGCTTGCTGCAGCTCCCTCCGAAAGCTCCCGGTTCATTTGAATGATAGTGCAGAAGGGACAGAACCAACTGACGAAGAAATCCCCAATCGAACCACCGTCAATTCCCTGCTTGGCTCGCACTTTTCCACGAACCAAACAGACTGGAATGCAAGCCGCAACAAAGATCAGCGCCCCACATAGACAGCAACTGTCCCCGACCATTCCGGCTGTATCTCCAAGTACTAAGCATGGACAGAAGTAGGCCTTGATACAGAGACCACAGTTACCAAAGCAGCCGAAGAGTCCGTACTGAAAATCGCCCATTTTTCTGTTGGTAAATTGCTTTGGAACCGAATAAAAAGTTTGTGCAACAAACAGTTAAACAGCTTATTTATCTGCAATAAAAAATAAACTAATAAAAAAAAACTAATAAATGTTTGGAGCGAAATTCATATGAAACTTTTCTTGTCAGTAAACCGCTCAGTATATTAAACCTTTTTTTTAACTAAGAAATGCATGCTAGAACCAAAACTCAACGTGGAGATAAGTCGCGTTCGTTACTAATTTACCCGTCTGAGGCCACTTGAAATACTAAAACTAACAACAAATAATTGGAAATGTGTGCTCAACTCAAAACTTATATGTGAAGAGTGGTATTGCTCCTGGCTACTATTTACCACTTGAAATATTTTGAATTACCTGCATAATGACTAACAGCCACTAACCTAACTTTCAAAAGGACTTCAATAAATAGGACTAATGCTTAATATTGAGTTCATGTTTTTAGTAGGACGAAACGCAGGTAAAGTATATGTGTAACAACCTCTACCCACACGCACAGATACAGCGGGTTTCCTGTGCGCTTGTTCAAACCCTGGATGTGTAAGTCTGACATGATACATTAATCACACCAATTTGGCGCATCTAGATAGTTCGAGACCTTACAATGTATACTTTGTTTGACACTTCACGTATCCTAACATAAAGTTTAATAATGCTAAACTTATTTGAAAGCATCACGCATAAGATAGAAGGTGACTTAAATTGTGTCATTTAAATACGCAATAAAAAAAGATTTTATTTTACAATCATACCAAGCTGACCAGAAGAACGAACGCATGCAAATCGCATTTCGAGCGTTAACATGTACAATTCCATTCAAAGGCACTCTTTCCTCAGACTATTCAAAATTCTATGGCTAACTTCCTTGTGTCAGACGCAAGAGGCTAACATCAGTGGTATACCCAGGGCACGGCAGGGAAAAGGTGCCTTTCATGTTCTGTGGTTACAACGCAGCAGGTATATGTTTATCTGAAACACACGCCTGTACCGCCCTCTGCTGATTAAAAACGAAAGGCGACGTCAAAAATAAGTTTGTAGAAGGTATTGGGAATAACAAAGGTGCGACAAAAAACCCTGTGTGTTAATATTAGCTTTACGACGTTGGACATATATGTGCGTCCATTTATCATATTTAAACCGCTTTGATTATGCTTCAATACGGTTATTGCGATATTTGGGCAAAGTTTCTTTGTTTAAACCTGTTTCTTTCTTGCCTGTGTTTTTGATACACAGTGCAAATACGGCCCTGTGGTTTTAACTTTTGCTTGCACACATTGTTTCCACTATGTTTGGTTTGCGGCGGGTTTATACACCTAGCTTGGTAACCAATGGTTCATGCTGGTGGCTGTATAGTCACCACAAAGTGTAAGTCTTGCAGACTATTTATCTGACAAGATCAATGTACGTCGCACCAGCTGTACTGATGAGACCTATTAGATCGAAACAGTGGCCCTTTCTGCGCTCGCGGTACGTTGTCAGAAGAAAATTGAGCTGTGTATTTTTTATATCTTCGGTATGACGCTTTCTCTGATAAAACAGACCCGGCATGCTTTTGTGTCCACTGCTTTTGTGTGCAAAAGCGGTCCTATTCATACAGTTATACGGATATATGCAAGGTTTATTTTAACGAATGATCGGAATAATTACCGTGTTTTTGCCGTTCAAGTGGTCATCGGCGAAGAGTGTGCTTATCATTGTATTATTGCAAAAAAAATTCCCGCGTTTTAAACGTATGTTTTTCTACTTCTGTGACAAACACTTGGGCGTTGCTGTGTGTTTTAGCAGTGCTTTAACACGCATAGTGATCCCAGTTCCAATTTATTCGGACGGCAGGATCCGAAAAAGTTATAATTAATTCTCCCCAGTCAAACTTTATCCAAGTCGTATCACTGAATCATTACTGGCGACAACTGCTATCTGTGATCTTTCCTAGTTTGTCATGAATAAGGCGTTATCACTGATTGTCGGTAATGAACATCGGAAGTTCATCATAACGTTGACACGCATATGACAAGTAAACTATCTTTTGTGATTTATTCCCAAAATATATCACAAGCCTTGTGGTAAGCTGACGAAATATGGGATAAATCTCGTAATATATAGTATTGACTGTTTGGCTGCGCAAACTTTATCTTTTGGGGGATTCGTTTCATTGGAGTAATGACGAATTTAGGCAATTCCTGACCATTTAATTCCATGCTCTTACTTATATTATGGGTCGTAGGGTTTGGACAATATAATATATTTAGGCCTTTCGTTCTCTCTGGGTACTGCACTCAAGGCATTGTAAAATAATAGAATGTATGCAATACATTGCACTACCAATTGTGCATTTTTGGCCATGGTGTCTCCATATGCAGCGCAAAGTTCCGATCGCCACAGACATTAGCGGCCGAATAAAGATGCTTCCCAACAAATGCACAACAATTCCTTTGTTCGCTATTGATATAACCGTGTGCGACGATTGCGATCATGAGTGCGACGGGGAGAATTCATACCGAAACATTTGTAAATGTAACAATCCAAATATTGGCACCACAAGACTGGAGTTTGTCGATTAAGCCGATTCTCATTTCCTTGTGAATAGATCAAAACACTACTTTCGATTCCCTACTGGGTCCACACATTATATCAGATAAGAAAGAACGGAAGGCAACCAACCAGTCGCATAGAACAGTGCCGCACAAAAAATAGCTTTGTCGCGCAACAGCTTAAGCAGTTCGAGGTACGTGGCATGGGAAGTTTCGATACAGAGACCAAAACCACAGGCCACATGACATTATCTTATGTCATATTTGTTTCTTGATATAACATCCAACATACACGACTGGCGACTGTAGGCCACTCTTTTGTTTTGTTTTCCAATAACAGCCGCGAAACCAGTCCAAAAGAGTTTAAGCGGCCTGCAACCGGATGTACAGCAGAGGCGGGTTATTTAACTGTCGCCAGTGCGTTTTAGTAACTGTTGTTTTCGGGTAATGGGCAGCATTGGTCAAGCGCCCGACCCATATGCTTAGAAGAAAACCTCATTAGTGTCCAGCATATCCTGGGTTCAAACCCCCCAAAAAAGTTAAAAAAAACTGTTGTTTTCATAATCCTCGTTTCGCAACCACTTAGCAGTACAGTGAAAACACCTTCAATTACAACCCTACAAGAACAAAGTTTCGAGGCACGCTCGTTGCGTATATTGCCACGCAAACACTTTGTCGGCCACTCCCACGCAACACAGCCACTAGAGGCGCAAATGCGCACCAATGACGCAAAACCAGCCAGTCAGAACTCTGCAAATACGACGCGATTGGTTCATAAAATTTCTCTGTGCGTGCTCGTAAAATTGATTGGTTGGCATCTCTGATATTCCTTACGTACATGTGAGTATACGCAGGATCCATATTGCTGTTGCTGGAAAGTATAATTTAGAGGCATTTCCGACAACATTGGTCTGCTGTCATGCAAGTGCGCACATTTTGCAAGAGGTCTTGGAATTTTAATTTCGACAAGAAGTCCATCTTACATCAATATGGTAATTGCTCACAAATACCGTTTGTCAATTTGACATGTTAAGAAAGTTGTTTTTGTTGATTACACGAAAATTACACTCTTGTAAATCAACGAATACAATTCACAACATCAGCAGCGACTGCCGCGTAGCTTTGTCAACAGATCAAATCGATAGAGCCACACCAACTCAGCCATTTCATGTGTAGGCTTTTCGCATTTTTTCGCCGCCAATCGTTGCATCAAACTGGCGCACCGCGTTATTGTTTTAGGAAATTCCCATAGACTCCAGGCACTCTGCGAAACTGTATTGTTCCTACAGGATATTAGCTAGCCTTTCGCTGTCTTTAAAGAAATATGATTTCAAACGGTTAATTTGCATTGCAGGCTTGGAGATAATGGTAAGCGGCACCTCACATCGTAACTTATCTCTTGGGTTTGCCAGGTGTCAATACCGAACATTGGAACTTTCACTTTCTCACAGAACGAAATTTTTTCACAGTTTATTTTCCTGACATGATGTTTCAAAAACCGATAATTCAATTCAATTCAGTTTATTTACATCATAATCCGAGAAAATAAAATGCGGAACAGTAAAACACAATAAATGATCCAGTTGGGATTAGATGAAGGGACGGTAGAAACCTCAATTGGTTATTTGAAACCGCCCCTGGGTTGTTACATGTGACAACTTGAATACGGGTAAACCAATTAAAATGACAAGCGTAAAGTTAGTTTATATGTACAAGGCAACGAAATTAAATGAACTCATGGATCTCCGTTTTTTATTTCTAATCAGTTTGTTGATTACACTCGAGTCATCGACATTCCCTGCGTGCCAGGACCGCCTTCCACCACCTCTCTGTGCATTTGTATGACCGAGCACATGGCACAGCACCAGCTTGAGAACAGATCTCCAACAGCACTTCCTTCAATCCCCTTCTGAGCCCGCACCTTGCCTCTCACAATACAGATCGGGATGCATCCAAGGAATACTACTGCAAGACCGCACATCACACAGCTCTCTCCGACCGCTTCAGCAGTTTGTCCAAGCACGAGGCATGGGCAAAAGTATGTTTTGCAACAGAGACCACAGTTGTCAAAGCAGCCGAAAAGTCCATAGCGAAACTCTCCCATTTTCAAAATTTCGACAAAGAGTATTTATTTGTAGATGTGTTAAAAAGCCTGAAAAAGATCATAAAAGTAAAAATGTATGACGGGAACAAAAACAAATAGGTTTAAAACTATGTTAAAACAAATTAATCCTCGACAATTAACCTTACAGCTGAACATATTACGTTAGGGTTATTCTAACTGCGTAATAAGCTTGGTATTTTTTAAACTTAGAATCCAACTCTTTTTAAGAACTAAAGTACACAAGCGGTGGCTGTATTCATAAACTAACAACGTAGCAGTTATAAAGTGTATTCCTTTCCACAAACCCACGCATCTGCCATATCCTTTGAAAAAAAACCTGGGTGGAAAGAGGATACGAAACCTCAGCACGCAAGCGGGAAGTTGGCAAATCATATTCGCTATTGTGTATGCAACTATGCCTATCTACTATGTTGCGGTTTTGGAAACTACCCTTTGTATATTAAGACGTTAGGATAGAGTGGTATTTGTAAACTGGGCGGTGGACGAATACAAACAATAAACAAATCTCCTGACTTCCTCTATATTGCTTATATAAGTGGAGGCGTTGAGTGCGGCAACCAGATTTCCAAAACAGGATGTTCCAACTATTTCCCTAACTGATCCGAGTCGTAGAGAGAGGTGATGTATTTAAAAGTGTTATTCGCATGAACTATGCCTGTTTCGATTCAATAATCACGCAACATAAGCAACAGCAAGTAAACGTCGAACACACCTAGGTTTTCCACCACACATTACACACTGTACACTAACCAGTCAAAGTAAAACCGAATGACGCCGTTAATTTAGGCTCTCCTTATCCACAACTTTCTTGGAGTCAAAAATTTTATGGTTGTGTGAAGTCAATGGTTAACTAAAAGACAATATTGTAACACATTACGAACCTAAAAACCCTTTGTCGTCGCAAACCCTTTGTCGTAAATGATCATTATTTAGTACAACGACAGAGGAATGGGTGTGTGCGCAATATTTCCAGTTTCGGAGTGCAGAGTAATATTTTTTTCTTATTTCGAAACTATACATTTTATGTAACACAGTACTTGTTGGTTGATTTGCGTGTGATCAAGGTACTGTTTTTCTTTGTGGTCTTTCTGTCAAGGACTGGTTCCCAGAAATTCGAATTGCTTGTCAATCTCCATACATATTTATCACAAAATCGCGAAATCAGTTATAACTGTATCAATGTAAGCCTGATTTAAAAAAAATCTAGCAAAAATGTAGTACACATTACTAGCACCACTGCTTAAACCTATTTGTATTGTATTTTTATCCCTTTGGAATAGTGCCGTCGTTAAACTGTTTTTCTCGTAAGTACACCCATGGATTACCTCGTCACGACCGCAGTGCGTATTTTGCCAAGAACCCATTGTTTAGCTACCATGGCCTGTGACGTTTACGCAGATATTTTTTTGGGCAACCAGCGAGAACAAATCCACGACGAAGACTTCAATATATAAGAAAATGGCATTTACTTTCAACCTTCTGAATAACTGAACCCGGGTTACGCAGGCCTCGAATATTTGACCGATTTGTTCTGCGTTTAAGAAAAATGGGTTTTAATGGAAAGCCACTAAAAAGTAACCACTGTGACAACTCCAAACAAACAAGACTTTTCTAATTCGGGCCCCACATTTTGTGCCCCCCAGATAACAAAACAACATCTGTTTTTGTTTTTTTGTTCGGTGGATGGACCTCTTCCATGAGGGTTGGTTTGAGTTGTCCTCTCGATGCCCCGTGATCGATGAAAGCAGGCACGCGGTTGGTGTAGCTCCATCACTATAAGGACCTGACCGACGTCACAGATAAGGCTCGGTGACGTCATTTTGTTATCGGCCACACACCACTAGAGGCGGAAAACGCGCAGTAAACGACGCAAAACGCAAAAATACACTTATAATGATTTGCTCACCAACCGCGTCATTCAAACTGATGATGGCATAAGTTCTTGCCGAAACGTTGTTTCAAACATGACAATGTTAATGACAGTATGGGCCAGTATTTTTGTTCTCAGAATTATCTGTTAATTGTATTGAAAACACTGCTGCTCTGAAGTACATCACCAGAATTATCTTTTCAAATTGAAAACGCAATTGGCGTTTTATGGAAAAGGTTTTTAGTTATTGTATAATTACGATAAATACCTGTAATTGCTTTTATCCTGAGCATAGTATGATCAGAGTTGTCACCAACCTTGGTGCTTTGAAATGTATCGTTGTAACCTGTCAAATATTAGTATTTTATTTATTTAATTTATTTGCAGACGCTTGGTGGCGCCCTGGAGGCTTCTTGTGTACGACTAGTAACATCGGGCAGGGCTCTCGAGCCACGTACCAAGTACAAACCCTGATAGGGCTTCTTGCCTAAGATAACCAAGGTTTGAATACCGGTGCGAAAAAAAACAGTAGTTGAAATAAATTGCTGAGCATGCAACTCGAACAATATAAATGAATTGTTGTTGCGAAAACCAAAGGAGGTTAAAAACGTGCAACGTTTTTTGTGGTACTGTTCTTATCGTGTACTGCTGAATATTTAATCTTTCTCTAACACTGTATCCAGACATTTACGCAGAACAACATGTCCTTGCAATAGAAGTACACTTACCTATTTTCAGTATATTAGGGAGTTACCAAAGTTGTGCGTTACGTTTTGACAACATCACAACGCCCCTGCTTTTTGGGTTGTTTAGTCATATACGGTTGAGTTGGACCGAACAATGTTGCTTTGAGCAAACAAGGCATTCGCTGCGCCAACAACATGACATCACAAAAGACGTCAGGCTTTTTTCCAAATTCCGCCCAAACTGTTGACGCGTAAAATTAATAAGAAACCATTGCTTAGCAACAAGGAATTGTGTGACACGCTTGAACGGACGAGCACGGCCGGGGAAACAGCAGCAGCGCTGGATTGGCGACTTTAGTTTGGTGTTGGTGGACAAGAAAAGAACCGCTCGTGTTTTGTTGTTCACACGCGCATTCAGGTGTATTTTGCCAATTGTTCCCAGCGACCGTAACCACATCCCCACGCACACTGGAAACTCGCCGAGCTACAAAACAGGAGAAAGAAACTTCTTTTGTGTTGAAAAAGTCCAACTAGGCCACAACGGTCCTCACAAACACAGCTTAAGAAAAGCTTTGAAAGGACTACTTTCAAAATATTTACTTTCGGGGTAGAATTTCGTACGAGGATGGAATACGTGTTTGATCTAGAAACAAAGGTCCATTTTAATAGTGCTTAACAAAACAGTTCATTTGTGATTTTGAAGATGCTTTACGTTGACCTGATCAAATACATTTCTTTTGTAGCGTGTGTGTTCAAAAATTAATGTGATAAAAAAAGTGGATACACAAGCACCTATAATCCAATACTACATAACTTGAATTCAGCTGCTATACTAAATATGTCGCGCCATCACCATATCTTCCTTACAGTAAACCACGGACAGTTAAAATTTTAATTTTTTGTAATTTAAACGCAATTCAAAAATATTTTTGTGTATTGTCAGTAGAGCTTTGTGGTTATTAACTGGAAACTAAACCTTTGTAGTTATTTAGCGAAACTGCAAAAAAAACTTCCACGCGCAAGGACATACTGACGTACATCCTACGCCGACCGGTAATCTCCAAGACGTGACCTAAGTGGTAGAAATCGTGATTTCAAAATGCTGAAATGCGATCGCGTCGTCGGATGTGGTTCGTTTGCTGGATTTCGCGTGCTTTGCGTCAACACAACGTTGCACATCCTTGTCAAAGAACAGGAAACTGTGTACGGCTTGGGGAAGCGTACAGACCACAAGGCTGGGCGTATGGAATTGTTGAGGCCTCTGATTGGAAATGATGTTTTGATTGTCAGTACAATAAAACCACCGTATGGTCTGCAGTAAGCGTACTCCCGCAGCTTAAACCGTATTGGAGTTTATAGCTGTTCTGAGCCACGGCGGCCGCGATGCGTGGGCGAATACGTAAAACCGCTTTTAAAACAGGAGAGAAAGAGAGTGAGCAAGGTCACAACCGTGATGAAGTCCAGGCATATAGCAACATCTATGGATACGAAGCATCCATTCGTCATCAGCAGCAAAGCGTTCAAGCGAATAAAACCAGCTAACGTGCAATGATAAAAGCGAATTAATCCTTCCAAAAAAATGACGAAAAATTATTTTTTGACCACGGGAGCGTTTCTGTTAAAAATCGCAGTTATTTTTAAATATGGCGTTTAAAACAGTCATGCGTTTCTGTTGAAATGATCTCAAGCAAAGCTTTCCAGGAAATTGTGTCGCGGGTTTTCCAAAGTAATAACGTTGTTTATCCAATTTCATTAAAGATAAGTCATATCATCCCCACTGGGCGATTGCCACTTCCCGGTTCGCTGTTTAAGTCTTCGCCCTTTTGCCCCCAATTCCTCGCGTATCGCTTGTGGTGTGAGTAAAACGAATGGTATTTAAGTCGCTTGAGTCGAAACTTTCTGGTTCAACCGCAAATTTTTCAGCTTTTCGCAACCGCGCCGCTCTCCCTTTGCGCCGATTTGATGAAAATTGTTCACTCTTTTTGGGCGCCTCGGGCTTTCTCTCTTCAAGTTTTTCGGAGCTGGCGTGATGGAATGTGAACCGAGCGTTGCTAGGAGCCCGCCAAGTGCGAAGAGTATTCCCTGTTTCTTTGAGACAGCGCGCCGTGGCCTGTTTGGTGCCGGCAAGAGAACAAAAAACTAAAGTTAAACTTGAGCGGAGTGGAACATCTCGTGTTGCGATAGGATAGTTTATAAACAGTCAGATCTTACACAGGGGGTGGAACCGCTGGTGCGCGACTGCCAAATGCAACCACTTGAACGGTTTGGAAAAGAGCGAGGGAGAAGCTCTCTCGCCTGCTTCAAATCCGGCGATGACGTACTCGTCCGAGTCAACGCCCTTACAGCAGTGCGGTACCCGAGCTAGAATGGTTCAAAAAAACACAGGTTGCTGTTTTTGTCCATAAATGCTTGCAACGCGGTGCACTGTAAGAGCTTAGAAGTGAAAAAATGTTTTTTGCAATGTTTGTGTATTTACGAGGAGCTTTGTATAAATAGTCAGTGAATTAGTTGTTTATTTTGTTGCGAACCACATATTCCACTTCGACGCCTCATATATACATTTGGACAATTTTTTTGAAAAAAGTATAGCATAAATATTCGCCGAAGTTGCAACATAATTAAGTACTTTATGATCTTTTATAATGTGAAAGTAGAAAACTGAGTTTTACATGGAAAAAATATTGTAATAGATTAATAGATTGCCATCGTTTTAGAGTAGTAGTTAGGGGGGTGTGTACAGCGGATAGCACACTATATCATATTTTAATTACAAGCGGATGTCATCCAGGCAGGGTGCATGAGTCACGGAGGTCTGTCGAAATAATTGTGCCTGTTCGTTACAGCACTAGGTATTAATATATACACAACACAACCATTTGCCGTTGTCAGCGGTAATGTAAGGTCGTGGCTGGCCTCAGGCTGTGAAAAAAACAGATTTTAGAACACTGCTGCTGGAATGGAACTGTACGTTGGCCAGTAGCCACGAACGATTTCGCAAGATCCACAGACAAAATAACGACTTGAAGAGGTTTTCTCAACTAATGAGGGGATCTTGGGCGAACTGATAGGTTGAAAAAGCTGCAGTTTTAAAACTACAGCCAGCTTTTATACAAAAGCGACTACTTACCGGATGTTTTTGTTGTTTTGGCGGCGGGGAAAGGTGTTGATTGATTACAAACTTAACCCGGAAGTCTATGCTCAGAAAACGTCTCTGCGTACGTAAAAGTCTGTTTACATGTTTGCGTTGCAAGCAGTCGCATTTTTTTTCTGTCACTGTAAACATTTATTTTATCTGTTGGCAAGCGAGGTAAAACTGCAACGCAAACTCAGTTAAAACAGTGAAAACTGAAGAATCAAAAAGTAAAGTATTAAAGAACTAATTGTGAACCTTACGTAGTTCTAAAACGAAAAACGCAAATGACACGCACATTCGCGTAATTTGGGACTTACAATTGGCTTACATTTGACATATAGTATACTAACGTGTCAGGTGCGTTTTGTTAACGCTTCTGTTTTCCAATGCTTTAAAAATATCACATATGTCGTTTACAGGTTTAAGAGATTGTATAATTTGTCCCTAACACAGTGTTGTAACCAATATCCATACATCAGCATGGGAGAATTCAAGCACGGTCTGTTCGGTTGCTTTGACAACTGCACCCTCTGTATCATCACCTACTTCGTGCCCTGCTACACCCTTGGCCAAACCGCCGAATCTGTGGGCGAGTCTTGTATGCTGTGCGGCTTGGCGTACATCTTCACCGGATGCATTGCTGGAGGAATAATCCGTGGCAAGGTGCGAGCTCAGAAAGGAATTGAGGGATCAGGACTTGGTGATTTCTGTATCCACTTGTGGTGCCCTCTGTGTGCTGTTATCCAGGATCGCCAAGAGACTCTGGATGGGGCTGGGGTTGCTGGGGAGTCCATAGCCCGCGTCTAGGCCACCCATAGTGGTATTGAACGAAATGTGTATCGCTAACGTTTACTCGTACATACTTTCTAACGCTTCGACATGATGTTACTGAACGTATTTGAACCAACTCACCCTATCGTAACTAACCATAACAGTCCAGATTAATGACCTGTTTGGTTCACACCCATTTGGCTTATATGCATGTCAACATCAACGTTTGTCAACTGATAGAATATGAACGTAGTCTGCCTGTGTATCTGTGTAATGCTTTGTAGGCAAACAAGTTTTTTGTGTAGCCCAGAAATTTTCACCAACTTTTGCGCATGTGTTTATCGTGTTTCAATATTGCAGAACAACTAAATTTCCGTGAAGTACCATCACGTCAGGTGTCACAAACTTCATATGTAAATACAACACTTACCTAAAAGCAACATATAGTCAGTATGCTCATGATGTATTTTGTTCCAAGAATTAACCCTGTTTTTGTTTCGGAAATTTTTTTTCAAACTCAAAAAGTTATTTTTCCTAATTGATGTGTTTACCAAGCGAAACTGGATAATAAAAAAACAGAATAACAACTGATAGCAACTCAGATTTTCGTATACGAACAAGCAATTGAGAGGCTTTATGCATTGCAGCTTTGCTTCATGATTCTAGATGTTTTCCTATCAACGTTTGCAGTCGATGTGGCTAGGTTTGATTTTTTAAACAGTTGCTCTGTCCAGGCGGACTGTATTGCAAAACATGCCAGAGGCATTTCTTATCAAGCGAAAAAGAATGTGTTTATTGGTTCGCGTTAAGTTCAACTGAAAGTAGCGGATGACTGGTCAGTGGTAAGTGCCATAACACAACCTTCGCATTAGCGACTATTCGTGACTTAACACATTTTGCGTGAGTCGTTTTGCAAAAGCCTGTCAAATTTAGGCTGTTGTTGACATGTGGCCTACAGTATTTAAGCGGATATAGGTACAATAGGTATCAGCCTATAAAAAAAACCTTAACTACTTTTATGTGCGGGAGAGCGTTCGATTTTTACTGCTATTGCTTTGAGTTGTGTTTGTACAGAGGCGCTCTACACATCGGTCCCATACGTAATTACAGTGGATGAGTAAGATAAGACACCGGTTCCTTTGTATGAAACCCCCGAGGGCTTACAAATTACCGCATGAATAAGCACCGTAAAGACCGAGGGAAGAAACAGATAAAGGCAAGGGTGTTGGTTTACAAATAACAGCACCCGTCGTTGCTGCATTCGCACTGCACTATTGCAACGCATTTATGGCTGTAAATTATGAAAACCATTAACATTGTGGTGTCATATTTCCTGTGACGGCAATAACGATGCACAAAACAATCAACAGCGTTACGCAGATTCAATCGTAGTTTGTTACTGTAGCTCAATAGCATCATCTACCGGATAAAGGTGAAGTTTGCATTCCGCACTGCGTTTCTGTGCATGTAAGGTATAAACGTTCTGTGGCACGCAGTCACGTAAGTGCGTAGATGAACATCTGTCATACTTATTCATTTTAATCGTACGCATCAAAATTTTCCATCTTCCTACACAAATTGTTTGTCGCTAATGTGTTGAAAAGTTGCATTTAACGCCTGAGGAAACTATTATAGGCACACAGAAAATTTATGGTGCCGACAACAGCAGAATGCTTGTGTATAGATGATGAAATTACCGGACAAATGAAACTCTACTCCGCCACACCCCGTTTCAGAAAAATAAACGAATTCTACACGTCGGAGTGGGTTATACCCAATAAAGAAATGTGAAACCAACGGAAGTCGGTATGGGAAACATGTAAACACATGTAACCGCGTGAAAAAATACCATAGCAATCCTGTTCATTTTTATGAAATATCATAAACATTCTCCAGTTTAACCCTATTGGTTCGTGCTGTGTAGCGCCGTTGAAATTAACACCGAGGATCTCTTTGAATTTCTACTCTTTCAGTTTCAATTGTTTATTGCTGTGATGATTCCACCACTCACCTTTAGAACACATTTAGTGAAACGTTTATGTCTAAGGGGAGAATCAGTCGCTTTCTATACAAGACAAATATTTCAGTTTTTCCGGTGTCTCATCCAATGCTCTTTTGTAAAAAATTTTAGCATTGGATATAATTGTACTAAGATTTGCGCTTCGTTTTGCGAGCGGTGTCCTGATAAAACAAATATATATACCAGCCGGGCATAAAACAAATTGTGTAAGCTGCAGACAGATGGCCACTGTTTCGACCTAAAAGGTCTCATCAGTGCAGCTGGTGTGACTTTCAGACGACTTTGCTGACCAAACGGCCAAGCAAAGACTTCCACTTTGTGGTGACTATGCAATCATCGTCATCCGTTGGGTACCAAAAAAGGTGCAACCTTACGGAGAAAACAAGGTGGAAACACTATGGCCAAGCAAAGCTCAACCAATAGTGCCGTTTCATATTATTGGCTCCACTTTGCTTATCTTATTGATTGGAATTATGTTCGACTCCAAAAAAGGTCAACATCTTGCAACCGTAATTCATACAATGTCCTCCAAAATCAGCTTCAAAATGCAACGTGCTCATTTATTGGTCCTAATCGTAACAACCCCGCCTGTATGAAGATACTCTTAAATGCATTAAAAGTGCCCCCCACCGCGGGTACACTCCTTTCGTGGGCGCTCCTGAAATTACTTTTTACGTGCATTGCATAATGTAGCGATATCCCTTTGCAGACCAATACAGCGTATTTCCTATGTGTTGTTTTGTAAATTGGTTTAGGTCACACCACAACTATTACTGATTGGATGGTCAACCTGGCGGCTAGTTGGTAAAAAATTTTAGGCCCTATAGTGGCAAGGCGGGACGTAGAAAATGTGAGACCCAATTTGAATAAGTGTATGGGAGAAGAAGTACTTTGTTCATATTTCTATGTACTACAGGGCAACTACACTTTACCTCTGCAATAATTATTCCTAGAGTAATACATGTTTACAATGTACTAGTTGGTAAACTGCGGTCGTTGAAAAGGGTGAGGTCCAATTTGGTGAACGTGACGAAATATGGAAAAAATGGCCCGGCCTATTGAAATGCATATGTAGATCGTGAAAAGTGTTATGCATAACTTTTCCCTCTGCAGTGTGGCATTAGAGTTGTAGGTCGCAATAATTTTGCATACAACATTTCAAATCTCTATACATCTACTGACAGTCTGCAGTGTTACACCCTTGTAACAAAGGAGAGCTGTTCACGATATTGTATACTGTCGTGTGATTGATCGTTGATAATTTGATCAATTCTGAGTTGGCATCGGAAGTTCGTGGTTCGCAGAGTGTCCTTTATGACGTCACAGGGATTGCATTATTGACCATCGTCGACGTTCTGTATTTTACCAAACAGTACAGAAAGAGGTTTCGATGATAGCACATACAGTTTACTGTGTCTAGGCTTTAAGCAGCTTGGTGATGCGCTCAAGGGATTGCTTTGATTTAGGCTGTGATTAGTACACAAACATAAACAAATAAAAAACAAAAGGTTTAAACGGGTTCTCGTTGTTTAACAGCTTAGAGACGTAAGACAAATACTATGGCTGATTTTAAATTTCCTCTATTCGGATGCTTCGAAAACCTGACTCTATGCGTGGTCAGTTACTTCGTCCCGTGCTACACAGTGGGTAAAACCGCGGAAGCAGTTGGGGAATCTTGTATGACCTGCGGCGTGGCGTACGCTTTCACTGGTTGCATTGCGGGTGGAATCGTTCGCGGAAAAGTGCGCGCTCAGTACGGAATTGCGGGAAGCGAGATGAGCGACTTCTGCGTTCACTGTTGGTGTCCGTTCTGCGCCGTTATCCAGGATCGCCAACAAACGTTGGAGGGAACCTCGTCAGTCGGGGCGTCGATGTCAAGAGTTTAGACTCCACAGCGAACCCAAATATTGTAATCAGTGAAGTTATCGTACTGCACAAATTTCGTGATATATTAAATACCTTATAGCTCATTTGTATTGTTATTTGGTGATATTTATTATAGTGTGTTTTGCTCAGTTCCATTTTCATTTTCGCGGAATCTTTATTCGATGTTGTTGGTAACTTCATTACAAACTGCATCGCTAGAAACGACCATTTGGCGCGCTGTTCCGAATGTAAGCTATCGTCTTGATGTCATACTTGCATGTATAGAGAAGAGAACGTTCTTTGAATGTCAACAATGACGCCACGTTTCAATGCACTATCTCTCAACAGATTTTGATGTCATTTGAATGCATGCCACGAAATTATATCATGTTAGTCGCGCATGATTTGCATGTACGTTTTTCGCAATTTAAGACCGTAGGGTCGCGCCCTTTTAAAAAGTTTAGTAATAATTGTAACAAAACGCACAAATAAAGTGGCAAGGTCCGAGAATGATACCTTTAGGGCAAGTGCTAGCGAGCACAATTACGCCAGTTACAATTACAGGTTATTTTCTTTGGGTAATAAAGTTAATGTGAAAAAAAGCACATATTGGGCTCCAAAAATCTCTTGTGGTGCAGTATCTTTGTAAGTGTTGTTCTCTTCGTTGACTTCCGCATGGTGTCAACAATGAGTAAAGTGGCACAAAACGTTTCAGATCAATGATTCAATCACCAGAAAATAGCAACAATTTGCACAAAGCTATTTTTTTCAAATTTATAACAAACAATAAATAAATATACAGGAATATCATATCGTCGTTTTGTTTGGAGAATAAATACGGTAACACTCCCCAAAGTACCAGCTTGGAACGGGTGTGCTTGAATAAAATCTACACGATTGGCCTATGTACAGTTAGAGATGTGTCGGATCGAATCCTATGTAGCGTCTTGGACGTGCGCAGAATTTTCCGATTCGTCCGAACAGTATGGATATTATTAATACATGTCCGAAACTAAATATTGACATAACAGCGAATCCCGATATTAGCTGCAAATCGTAATTGCGAATTTAACAACGTTGTCAAGGGACTGCACGAAACAAACACTGGCAAATTCAGCATTTGATAAAAAAAACTGAGGTAACTATTATGTCGCTACAGCTAAAATACAAAGGCCGTTACCGGCATTTGTAGTGAAAAAAGTTTACTCTTACGTCATAAAATGTTGCTGTTTTCCCACATGACTGGGTATAGCTACCACTTACGTAACTAAAAAGCTACCTCAAATGACAAATAACCATTTCCTTGAACACTTGGTAGGCTAAAACTAAACCCAAACTTCAGGCCAACGTTTTTCTTTCCATGCTCGCGACTTTTTTTCTGCGAAACATCGGCGCCGTTTTGTGGAACGCACCCTGCGGGTATTTGCAGTCATTGCCGATGCGTGGAGCAGCTTTGTCAAGGCAAAATTCGGTCGTTTCGCCTTGCGGTAAATTCATGAAAGATATGATTTGTGATGGGCTAAAGTCGACTGTTTAAAGATTCTAGGATTCTCTTGTTTGAATGTGTATTTTAATTTTAGCAAAACAGTGCCATTTGGAATTAAATTGTTTGAACAAAATGTTTTGAATTGAAGTCAGTGTGTTTTCAACAATAGAAAAACGGTTTTCATCTACATAGGTAGTGTCATTTATTTTGTTTGTAGTGTTTTTCTGAGGATTTTCAGAATGCACAAATCTTCATATTTTTATGAGCAGTTTTTACCCATTACAACCTATAAGCTAGGCTGCAACTTGTAGCGAACACAGTGTATATTAATATGAAAAAAGTTATCTTGCAAACACTGAATGTAATTTTCTAAAAAAAACAATCAAAATATCTTACTTAAAGAATATAATGCACTTCATTTAGAGATTATCAAATAGTCACAAAATGAGTGATGCTAGTTACTGGTTGAAGCTTGCAAAATTGGACCAGGGTACATTGGGCACTTCGTTGGCTATTGATGAAAAAAAGCAGGCAGTGATTTTCGTTGGAATTTTAACAGGTGAAAATTCTTGAGCATAAGCTATTGGTGTGGTATTGGCGAAGAACATTTAAATCATCTAAAATTTGGTTTATGTTCAGTGAATTTAACTTACAAGCAATGACCATAATTGTTTTGCATTAATCAATGTTAAAACTACTGAAACTAGATTAGATGACGATAAAGTTAGAATTGACAGCAGTCGGTAAAATTACTAAAAATCATTTCAAATCCATTTGTGTTCTATGTTTAGTGAGTACTGCATGTGCAGAGGGCCTTTCCAATGATGTCACTGGACAACAACTCCAAAACAGAATTTCAAATTTGTCTGGGTGGGTTGCCAAGCTTTTACAAATATGTGCTAATGTAATGGGTCCTGATCAGAGCACAGTGGCACTGCTAATTTACAATGACCTTGAAGCTGCTTTCTACCTGTCATTTATTATGTACTTCCAACATATTAAAAAAGTTTGTCTTTTTAATTTCAATATGTGTGTGTGTACTTGTTGTCCAACTGCATTTCTGTGCTGCTATGTTTCACATATTAATCTGATTAACATTGTATAAATATTTGAGAACTGGTTGCTATTGCCTAAATGTTCTTAACATATTCTCTTGGTTTAGATTTCGGGTTATCATTAAAGTCAGAAAAGTGGTTAAGGACAGCATCACTGAAATAAAGGTAAGAATGGTTTTTCATTACCAAATTTTCGAAGGTCTTGTATTTTTTTTTTTATTGTGCTTTGACCATGGTGATTCACATATATGTCTAAAACAAAAATATCAAATGGGAAGATTGTCCACCAGGACAGTTGAGACAAGGAACCTATCGCCAGTATGATGTTGCAAAATCTTGTTTGCGTTGAAATTAAACAGATGACCCAGAGGCTGGTCAAAGTAGTGATTTACTGCTCTGTATTTTTGGTTTCTATAAAAAATACTGCTGGCCTGAAAAAAAAAAAACATACCGTACCTTCTAAGCAAAATTCCTTGAAATAGCTTGCTGTATTGGGAATGTTGACTATGTTGCCTTTGTCAACTGCTCTAAGATAGTTTTCTTTGTCAGTGTGTTAAACAAAAAAATCCTTCCTTCAGAACACTTTATGCGATTGGACTGAATCGTTGGGATTGGATCTGATTCTCACTGCCGGCGGGTCTGGCTTTGCACCAGGTGACGTCACTCCTGAAGCAACAAAATCGGTTATCGAAAAGGAGGCGCCCGGTTTTACTGTAGCGTTGGTCGGCGGAGCTCTGAAATTGAATCCAGTGGCGATGCTTTTTCGGTAAGCAAGCTGGGTGTATACTTTTATGCCATTAGACGAGCACGCCCCTGCTTAGTGCGTCCTATGCGCACCGCTTCCTTTGCAGCATCTTCTCAGCCGTGTTGAATGAGGACCCTTCATCGAGAAGAAAATGGTTTCCAAACGTTCCACCGGCTGTCGGCTTACCGCAGTTCGGCGACGCGCTTACGTATCGGTAATACTGTTTATACTCGAATACAGAAATACAGAGCAGGCCAAGTTGTGCGCTAACGATAATTCGCGGTCTTTTAAGGAAGCGGTGCCTGTAAAGCTTGTGGAATTGTGTACCATAATACTATGTTAACGTAAAGTTAAGAATATCAGATATTGTTACTGAACATACGTTAGAAATGTCCAATTTAATATTCAAACATGCTGACTTTATGCGTATATTACAGACCAGACCAGCCAGGTCTAACCTTTACTAACCTGTTTAGTAATGTAGCAGGAAAATGAATAGAACACATTTCTCGAGCGTAAACTAAGGTACAGTAGCAATAAAAGAAGTTATTACATTTCGGGGCTGTCGTCTTGGAGTATTGGTACGAAACGCGATAAATTGACATCCTTGTTGTTTTTCCACTCAGCGTTTTTCTTTGATGATAAATATTTGCGCATTTTTAGTACCTGCAGGACTGTGCATGGTGTGCAGTTTACAAAGCATTAACCAAACTTTTAATCCACGAAATAACGTGTGAACTTCATGCCCCCGCACTCAAAACATTCCGTGCGACTGATCGAACTCTTTTTGTCAACATGGCTTGATAATGGCGCTGTTGTTTTCCCAGGGGAATATGTGGAATACGCCGCAACGTGGTTATTCTCAACTTGCCAGATGGTGCCCAGGCGTCTTGTGTAAGTTGCACATACCTACGATATCACAGAATTATATCCAGGCGACATTGCAAATCCGTCTATCGCCCTTTTATGCATTGCCAAAAGTCTGCGCTTATTACTCTTTGCAACTTCACAAAAAAAGTTTTTGTACTAAAAAAAACCTATACACACCCCTACACAACGGTTATTGGTTGATTAAAAAAGTCAGCACTTAACTAAAACATTCCTTCGAAACCAAGGACTTGCTCAACATTGCAATGCCCGTCTTGCCCTTTGCCATCCGACAACTTAAGACAGGCGGTAACCTACCAACCCCAGGTCTACAACCAAACCCTATCCCAACCATTCAAGGCCCGACACCAGTTCCCACCGCAACATCGACGCCTTTTCAGCCGGTCCACGCGGCTGCACCAGCTCATCACGCCGGCCTTGCACCAACCGCACTTGACGCCGTAAGTGACAAAATTTTGTTTTACTCCGAAGTTTTTTCACCCTACATTATGCCAAAAAAGGTCTTTAAGACAGTCAGACTATTTACAATAAAAGGTTGGGATACGGAATAAAAAAACAGCTAATATGCTTTGCTCATCTTCGGTGCTGTGCACTAAGGTGATACTTGTACATGAGCTTATAAGGCCCAAATTTGCACACTTTTTTCTGGCATTCAGCACGCGCCAACTCCTCACCATGCGCCGCCACCATCAGTAGACCACCATGCGGCACCATCCGCAGACCATCACGGACCTGTGGACACAGACCCACATCACGCAGCGGAAAGTGGTACCAGTCTTCTATCGCAGGTGGATCTAGACATGTTGGAAAGCGCCGAGATTGACAACGAAGTACAACTACCAAGTGAATCGGTATGGACGCGTTGTGTTGACGTTTAACGCGTACAAAGGATAGGAACGGGGTATTGACGGTGTAGACCGCCTTGGTTTCAATTTAGTGGCCAGCAGGGTTGTGTAAACTGGCTCGTTTGGCGTCCAAATGTCTGTTGCTGTTGTTTTTACGCCGTTTGCTCAAGGTTGCATGCACCTTAAATCGATGCGACCTCAATTTAATGAAGTTAAGTGCTGTCGTTTGGAATACTCGTGCGCAGACGCGACTTTAAGCGATCGAGATCTAGGACTTGGCGCGCAGAACTATTTTGTGCAGTATTCGATACGTTTGCTTTTGTTTCGCTTCGTAAGTTTATGTATCAGAAGCCATGTTTGAGGAGCCGGTAAGTTTATGTGATTTCTACGTTTGCTAACCACGTTTTAATTGCTAACCGTAAATGTAAACAGTTTTGTTGTGATAATTATTTTGGCCTAAACTAAATTGTTTGATGACAAGCAATGTGGAGCCAATAATATGAATTGTGTATAAGCTGCAGACAGACGACTTTGCTGACCAAACGGCAAAGTCGTCTTATAGTCACACCAGCTGCACTGATGAGACCTTATAGGTCGAAACAGTGGCCATCTGTCTGCAGCTTATACACAATAAATTGTTTTAGTCTGTGAAATTGAAGGGGAACGAATTATGTTAATATTGTCCAAAATGTAATATGGTTACCATGCGTTTGATCTAAATGTTCGGGGTGGTGTGGATAGTTTAAGATCTTTGACAAAGGTTTTTGGTGTAAATTTTGCTGAAAAATCATTGCTTAGGATAAGAAAGCTTAATGGTAATATATAGAAGCTCAGACTGTTTCTCGGAAAAGTCACATTAACCAACACGAAACCGCAAAATGGGCAGAAAATTTAGGTCGTTTTGTCGGGGACTTTGTAACCAACAAAATCCAGTATCGTAGTATAACAACAACGAAGAACTCACTGAATGTATGTTTTTTTCAAATATTACTACTGTTTATTGCAGCTTCGCATCGTGGGGTCACGACCGGCGAGCAGAGGCACGTTGGCAGATAGTGGAGTGAGCAGTGGTGAGACAATTTGTTTTGTTTTGTAAGATTACCCCCTTGGGCATGATCTACTGCAGGGTTTACGAAACGTTTTGGGGCGCAGAACACTATTTGTGCACATATTTTTTCTCGGACATCCAATTTAATGACACGTTGATTATCACAACCAGTGTGAAACGTAATAGAAAGAACAAACAGTAAATAACGCAGCGACTTGGATTTGTGATCGAAAAAGCTTACTAAGTAAAAAAAAAATGTCATAATATCACAGACCCCAGCATTATATGGAAAAGCCATGATCTACTGTCTCGCAGTGACCTTTTCCGTGTTTCACTTAATTATAACTTGAAAACGACCGGTGCATTTTGATTTATACATGCCCTTTCTTGGACTAGACCCCATAATATTATAAACATGGCGTGGTTTACTTTAACTCGTGCGTTTTACATGACAGGAATTGAATTAAATGACGTCACAAGGTTGACTCGGCGCCCGCGTGTTTCGCCTTACCCGCCTGCTACTGTCGATAAAGCCTACTCAACTATCATCGCCAACAGCAACGCGCTTCCAATCACCACAAAGTTCTTCAAGGGTGAGACAGTTTTCATTTCATGCATTTCGCGACGAAAACTATGTGACAACCCATGGTGTGCGAATGCCAGTGTTTTCTTTAACTTTAACTGATATCTTTAGTTTTATTAGCAATATCCTTTGCATCCCCACCGTAGTTTGTACTTCAACCTACTGAAATCCAACAATGAATTGTAACTCATTGTTTCGTATCGCGCGTGTTTACCATTGTCTACTGGATTTTGTATCGACGAAAATTGTGTTAATTTTCAACCATGCTTCTCCGCCTGAATTATATCGCGCACCGTTCACAATTGTTGCGAACAACCTACCTTTTATTGCAAAAGAAATTATGGCACAGATAACTATATTTAAGCCTTGTTGTGGTCGGGGACCGCACGGAACATGAGTGTATATGATTTCTAAATATTTTCAACTTGTTAGTGATAGGTTAGTTTGTCCGCACCAAACATTTTTCGCGTATCACCGGTTGGGAGCCCCTGATTTAAACGCATAAAATCATTGGTAAACGAAAACAAACATGTCCATCATAGCCTGCTAGATAAGATCAACGCGAAAGAAACGACAGACTTTATCCTAATTCCCTGTGCGTCACAAGCAAATTCCATCATGGATTGTTTACCAGCCGTGTTTGATGTTTGTGGAAAATCTACTTCACCTGCAGTTCCTGAGAAAGGTTTTCTACTGCTGTTGTTTTAGTTGGTTGACCATCGTTTACAAACCAGGGAATGCCGACCATTTAAAAACTGTTGGTGTGTTTCTTAACTCGTTGAGGTATTTGCCACGACAGTGAAACTGCCAATTTCAGTACCTGTTATGTTTGCGATATCTGGATTCCAGGCCAAGTTTTCGACCCCGGTCATACTTGTTAACTTTAGGCAAAAAACGAAACCAAACTTCTTTTACACGCAATAAAGACAATAATGCTTTATAGTGAGCTGCATACAGGGCCACTGTTCCGACCTGAAAGGTCTCATTAGTGCAGCTTTGGTGTGACTTACAACGATCTTGTCAGCTAAATACCTGGCCAGACTCTCTTTGTTTGAGAAATAAATCGCGCATGTCCATTGTGCATATTGCATTTCGTGTAGTTCGAGGTAACGGGTAACTTGTAAGACAAAGGCATTGAACCCGAAATCCACACGTTTGAAACAATGTTGCGGGATGTTGAATAAATACCCACGTAAGGTCTTAACTCTTAACCCTTTTAAAAAACAAAACGTGATTCTTGGTCCTTAAACCGAACAACGACAGTCTATACCATGGAGGTGTTACCGAAGCCTGCACCCAAACCCCTCTGCGGTTTGGAGGTTCGGTTTTGTTGGTTCTACTGCCGCTTTAAAACAAAACCACGAGGTGGCAACGGGTGTTATTGCTCTGTTTATTGAGTTTGATTCCATTAAAATCGACAGCGAAACGGTTTCGGGTTTTCAGCTATTAGATTAAACGCCAAGGGGTTTCGTGAAATAAGCGTAAAAACAAGCGTAAAAAGGGTTTCTTATCGATTACATGGTCCCTGCACATCTGGCAATTGTTTATATAGCGGACATTGGCAACAAATTGTTGAAAGCTTTTCAATTCCATGACATTTGCAGAAACGCTCCAAATCTGTCGCAGAAAAGGCTTAATTTTTCAACCCGATTCACACAGGCACTTAGCTTTCGCAGTAATTTTTGGCCTGCACGCTGCAGTAAGGTGGGTGTCGGAATTCGACTTGAAGTCGTTCCATGAATCCAGCTTCGGGCGAAGGTTCCAGCGACCGCAACTTGTCGGTAGTAGCCCGGGGCGTGCTTCACATTTCGCAAACATCGCCATATATATATATATACACACGCACGCGCGTTATTTGCCCGTAGCCTAGAGCTGTTTTCTTAGTTTTCTCCTATGCTCGTTGGTTTTGGTTCCTTCGTGAATTTAGACCTTAAGGAGTTTTTGTATTTGCAGTATTTGTGGTTAGCGCGTGGATCGTAACCAACGCCAAAAAGATGCGTTTTTATTGGTACATGAACGATTCAAAGCCACCGATTTCCAAATACAGCGCAGACAACACTTGCCAATAAGTGTTGAAGAAAATTTAAACTGCTGTGTATTTTCGCCGGTACTTCATCGTGTGCGCAAGATTCTGATTGGCAAAAGTTCCTGATCTTGCAAACATGAACCCACAATCGCCATAACATGAATATACACAACTCTATACAATAGGTTAAATTGTACATGTTGTTTTTTTATTTGCGACAGACGCTATTGACTTCGTGGTTGCTGAAGATGTGAAAGCCGGTAGTTCGGTGCCGCCTTGCGCAACTGCAATTAACGATGGCTACGCTGTCATTGGTAAGTATATACGCGAATTCCAGTCGCAGTATCTCACAAGTTATTAAAATGCTTAAATCCATATGAAGGCCTCTATGGCTCTATCACCATGTTGTTATCGCCCCGACGAATTAACAAGTTCACGTGATCAAAAATCCCTCCAGTGGTTCCGTTAAAGTGCCGATGTTGACCAAGCAAAATGGTGCGTCCCAATTAAATTAGGCTTTTATTCCCATACTGTCTTTTTCAGCCGCGGACATGCCCGGCGACGTTGAGGTTATCGGCGGTGCTTCACTTGGAAAGAAACTTTGCCCAGTTCCCTACGTAACCCTCGGCAAAGCTGTTCGTATCACGACTGGCGCACCGATGCCTGCTGGTGCCGACGCTGTTATTCTGGTTGAGCAGACGGTCATTTTGTCTGAGTCTAACGACGTAAGCCTTTGTTACATCACAACCATAGAATGTTAAATTCTTTTTTAAACATCCTGTTCCGTGAAATGCCTAATGGACCAATAAACCTCGTTTGACCTTCTTACGCGAGGTGCCTTGCTGCAATAAAACTAGCTGACGAACATGTGGGCGTGAATGCCGAGCGCTATCGGACAATTGCGGACTTTGTCGATGTTCAATGTGCTTAATTGTTCTGTATCGTTATACGTATGTTCATTTGCGCAAATTTATGTTTTGTTTTCAAACGGATACCAGGTATTTTTTGAAGGCATACGTATTTTGTCAACTAAATAATCGATACGTATGGACTAATGAATTTGATAGTTGCCTGATTTGGGGGTGGTACACAGGATGTTCCTGTAGTCATTTTTAGCATTTTCTCTCTAAATTTGATAGTTAAGGAAAAAAGGAAGTGTATTGACATAGAAGACACTGGCGTGTTTATAATGGTGTAAACGTCATTCTCCGCAATCCCGCCACTGTCCCATCCCTCCCTGCATCGCTCGCCCAAAACCACAACATGTGTATTTTCCACAGGGACAGACCGAGCTACGTATCCGTTGTAGGGATTCGACAAGTCCCGGAAAACACATCAGACAGGAAGGAAGCGACATCAAGGCTCAAGAGGTCGTCATTCGTGCTGGTACCAAACTTGACCACACGGCCATTGGTCTTCTGCCTACTGTAGACGTCTGCACTGTACGTGTTCACCGCTTGCCCGTGGTCGCCGTGCTTTCTATTGGGACAGAGGTAGGCGTTCACATTGGTTTTTCTCTTGGGTATTGTTGTGTGGGGGTCACATCCAGCTAGTTTAATTCTTCTACGTCAAAGGTTAAAATAATCCCAATCAACTTAAGTGTAGTGGCCTCGAGTGTGTTTAGTTAAGTGCAAAAGAGTGCCCAAGGCTCCCGACCTCTGCTTGGTTCCAGCACTGGGCGTAGCGACGCACGGTTACATGTCAACCACTTCTCATACATGTTTTTTTCGAAACATGAAGCACAGTTAATAAGACAGTGAAAATCTCCACAATATATAGGCGGTCTCAAATATAATCCCAAGACCAAAAACAATATTGGCAATTAGTCGCGTGCACCTGCTAACTGCACGCAAATAAACAATAAAACACCTTCTGTTCGTACGCAATTACCTGGTGAGAGTGCTAAAATCATCGAGGACGCGTTGACGGAGAATTTCGGGGCAGCAGGCAATTATCGGCAAAACAAGTCTGTCCTTCCATACACATCAGAAAAATTCCTAATTGACCGAAAATTTAACATCCAAAATCGATTTTTGTGGCAGCAAGACGTAAAAAAAAAATACCTGCTCTTTTCACTAGGCACGTGCTTTTCTTTTGTTCCCATTTGCAGTGGAACTTAAACTAAGCACTGCTTACGTAAGGTGTGACTGATTCACGGAATTTCGTTTAGTTTCGTAAGCATCACGTGCACATCGCGAAACAGAAGTCGTTTTTTCGTTCTTTTAACTCAATTTTCCGCTCGTTAAACCTATAATATGGAAATATACACGGCGCTGGTGTTGCGTAACAGCAGTTGGTTGCGTAACGGTAAATTTAATTTCACTCCGAGCAGCAAAACTGTGTATTCACAGGTTTTAGACTAAACTTTTATGCATATTTTGTACATATATTCGTGGAAACCACACGGTTGGAAGTGTATTATAGTGTATGGATTTCGGGCTTTCAAAAACATAAAAATAAACATCACCACCGTCGATTTTCATTCAAAACTATGTGATGTATTTGTGAATGTTATGTAATGGCTTCTCATTGGAATTAAGCGAACCTCAACCAACCTGTTACAGTTGGTTACTTTACTGCTTCCTACAGTTAGTCGAACCGGACACCCCGAGTATTTCGGATGGCCAGACACGCGACACCAACCGCATCACTCTGCTCACTGCAATCCGCAAACAAGGGATAACGGCTATCGACTGTGGAATTGTCGGCGACGGGCCGCGGGATTTCAAGAATGCGATCACACGTGCTTACAGTCAGGGTTAGTAATATATTATAACTGCTTTGTGCCGCAACGCAATTTATATACTGTATTTAATGCTATTCGATGTCATACAAAGGGACAGTGTTTTTTGCCGTACCTGGAATCGAACGTTTTCTTGTCCACAAATCCCGGGTTTTCTGGTTGGTATATTTTTTTGACCGCACCGGGAATTGAACTCAGGATATCCTGACCACGAATCCCGATCAGGTTTTTTTTCTTGGTATATGGGTCGGGCGCTTTCATTAATACTACCGACGTAGCTGCCCCGCGGCGCCACCTAATGGAAAGAAATCTTTGTTGAGCTCGTATTAGGAACGGGCAACACAAAGCAGTTAATCGGCTTGCCCTAAAATGAGGTTGTTTTTGATTGACAGCTGACGTTGTGATCACAACTGGTGGTTGTTCGGTTGGAGACAACGATTATGTGAAAGCTCTTATATCGGAGATTGGCGCCACCCTCCAGTTCGGCCGGGTTGCTTTTAAGCCTGGGTAATTTTTATTGTAATATTGCCCTGAAGCTGGAAAATTTGTACTAACAAGTTGCTATTATCCTTTTCCATGATTTTTAATTTGTTTTATTATTGCGTTTTCTTGACTGTTACGGACAAACTTTGGGAAAAAAATGACTTGTTTAGTTGCCCAAGGTATAAGTTGTAAGCATCTTATAACAGTTGACTTATCATTATTGGAACACAAACTTCATGATAGATGTTGCTTGTATTTAAGATCTTACAACTATCTTAAAATTCTAAAACTTCAACAGAGCCCCGACCGCGTTCGCAACGCTGGATACACAACGTGGCAAGAAGTTGTTCTTTGCATTGCCAGGTTTGTTATTTGTGCACGCATCGTTTTACAACTTTCGCCTATCTTTGAGAGCTGCAGATAGATGGCTACCGTTTTGACCTACCGTATTTACTCGATTGTAAGCCGCCCTCGAATGTAAGCCGCCCTCGATTGTAAGCCGCATGCGACGGTATGAAAAAAATAATATAAGCCGCCCTCGAATGTAGGCCGCATGTAAATGTTAAAGCCAAACGTAGGTGCCCTACAACAATAATTGTCAACATATCTGTCATTTAAAATTGTCAGATACGCAGACAATCTTGTGCGATGAAACGTATTGGTACGATGGAGCGAGTTGATGGTAAATTTCATTAAAACATAGAGCGTAGACAAAATATCGACGTGACATTAAATAATGTAAGCCGCCCTCGAATATAAGCCGCCCTCGATTGTAAGCCGAACAAATGGTAAGTTAAAAAAGTTTATAAGCCGCGGCTTACAATCGAGTAAATACGGTATACGGTCTCATTAGTGCAGCTTGCTGTGACTATGGACGATCCTGCCGGCCAAATGGCCAGGCAAAGACTTCCACTTTGTTAAGACTATATACAATCACCGTCATCCGTTGGGCACCAAATAGGTAACCATGCGGAGAAAACAAGGTGGAAACACTACGGCCAAGCAAAACTCAACCAATAGTGCCGTCAAGTCCCATGCCGACATTGTTAATATTATTTTAGCTCCATACCTATTTTCATGTAGCTGTCTACTTCTCTTTAACCTCCTTCTATTCTTTACAGGTGTTCCAAGCCCGGCGTTGGTCGCCTATTACGTCCTCGTGTGTCCATGTCTGAGAAAATTGAGCGGCTTCAGAGACCCATCACCAACAGTGATTAAAGTGAAGGTACGTAAGATGATCGCAGAAAGTTACACTTGCGTTTAACCCCAAAAAACGTTTTAGTGAAAGAGTGTGATAACCAAAACAGGTTTTAAGAATTTTACATTTGCATTAAGTGCTATAGACTCCACAGAGTTTGTTCGGTCTGGTGCCAAAAACGCTAAACTGCGGGATCGTCACAAGCATGCAACGAATCACGACCAAAAATAATTCACTTATTTCTCCTCCAGCTTTCGAGCGACGTTTACCTGTCCGACGTACCGGAGTACCAGCGCGCCACCTTGCGGTGGGAAGACAACGAGCCCGTGCCGTATGCTGACGTCACTGGGCGTCAAGCAATAAGTCGATTTTTGAGCATGGTGGGCGCCAACTCTCTGTTGCTGCTGCCAGCTCGCTCCGACGCTTGTCCATCAATTAAGCGTGGGTCATTGATTGATGCCATGGTTGTTGGTGAGATTTAAGGTGGTGAGGTGTCTTGTTGAATTGTATATGGCTTCTGTATTATAGCGCCTAAGCTTACCAGGCTCCACGTGTGCTTAGCTTGTGTGTGTGTGTGTGTAAAACTTGCCGATATGTTCCACGTGCGTGTATTTGTGGGAATTATTTTTGTTTTATCCACGAGAAGTTCTGGGTTTCATTTTTTGCTACCCGGGGTAGTTTCGTTCCCTGGCGATTTGCCATTTTTAATAGGTTTTATACATTTTCTATCAATTAAGGTTTTCACGCGGGTCCGTTTTTGTGAATCGTTTTCCCATCTCCTAAACTATTTCCTTATTTATCCCCCGACATAATGTTTTTTTGCCAATTTTTTATCAGCCTCATATACGTATGGGGAATCCCCGAATGAAATGTTTTTTCCGCACGGTTTACTGATGTTGCCGAGAGTAGCGCTTTCTCCGCTGTGTTGTGAGTACAGTTCTGGGTAACCTCTCCGTATCTAATCGTCGTGAATATCGTTGGGCTTTCCTGTTAATTTACGTTGTACGCTTCAGTGGTAAGTTCCGCAGCATTGGTACATGAAACCCTGTAGGTGAATTCTGTGTAAACGTTGTTTCGTCACCTTTATAGGCGCCATCTAATGTCAGCTTGGTTCCGTGATTTGACTATTAACAATAATGTTTGTTTTTTCATCGTGTTTGAGATATGATTGCTTTAGATTGTGTTCGTATATATTGCGTTAACACGCTAAACAACAGAGTGATAATACCTCGGTTAATCCGGATCTAGCTATTAAATCCGGATGAATTGAAGTTTACTGTATTAAGTTTAAGTTGCTTCCGAAAGCTAATAATCCACCATGTATAGTGATAGCTGTACGGCGTGGAACCGCTACGGTAAAATATAGCTGTGCGTATTCCTCTGCAGTTCTAACTTCTAATTATGTCCAATCCACCTTTTAATGCTTTTGGTTCATTTCGTGTCGCGTAACGTAGCCAGGCCTGTGAAACGCCCTTGACCGCACCTCATATACTTGAGCATTTGTACATGATGCTTTCGATCGAGATTTGTCTGCCGAGAACTTTTATTTAGCTCGCTGCATTGTACACGAAGTGTGACGTCATCTGCTGTTTTTACGTAACATGCGGTTTTGTTTATTGTCTGTGAGATTCAATGTTTCTGTTTGTAACGCAGGCCACACAAATAACGAGCAACGGGTTAATCTGTTTGTCCCGTTATATCAACTTTCACAATATATTCCTGCACAGTCGATTGAATACAGAACTTTTGTAATTTTATGTTTAAATGATATTACCTAAGCATCAAAACATTAAACTGCACCGTTAAGTTATGCGCACAGCGTTATAAGACTGGGATTTGATCCACCTCGTGCTTCGTATACTGTACCAGTGTACCTGGAGAGCTGATGTACATGCTGCCTATTCGGTACTTCAGAAATTGTTGTTTTTTAAGCTTTGTGTTATGTTGTAACCGCGCGACGTCTTTGTAGCTTTGCAAAATAAAAAAACGGGCTGTACATTTGCCAAACACTCACTTGTGTTCTTTCTGTGACGGTTTTTTTATGGGTACAAGGCGTCGAGTTCTGCATGCCTACACCAGATTGTTTAAAAGCTCTAATGATTAAATTTGTAATACCCGGAACAAATCACTGTAGGACAAATAATAACAAACTGAACGTCGATCTTTGTTTTCACACAATTGTGTCAGCTGCAGACAGATAGCCACTGTTTCGACCTATAGCGTCTCATCAGTGCAGCTTGGTGTGACTCTTAAGACGATCTTGCGGACCAAAAGGCCAGGCAAAGACTAACTGATTACATAATCACCGTCATCCGTTGGGCACCAAACAGTAATGACCAATTCGCATTCAAATGAACTTGACAAAATTGTGAGCAAATGATGAACAGACGTGCTACACGATTAATAACAAGATGCAGCCATAACCCGCCAAAAATATTCTGTAAGTTTCGTGTAATTCGATCTAATGGCCCGACGTCTGCGTTATTGTCGTCCTCAGCCAACCTCATAATCATTGATGTCGCAGGAGGGCAGAAGAGAGCAAGTCAGTGCAAAACAGGAAGCGTTTCATTTCCTGTGTTGTTACAACCACGCGTATGACGCATAAGCACGCCTTCGATGAGTTATATGCTAACGTTGATTCGTTTCACGGTTTCGAGTCTTTGCCCTGGAGATCACGTCAGCGGCTAGTTCCAGTTAGATGGTCGAAGGACCGCAGGACACGGAAGGTTTACTGTTCAGCGTGGTTTCATTTCACACCGTCAGACGGAACGATGCGTAGGGTTTTGAATGGGTTTCTTACTTTTTGGAGGCTTTAGAAAGAGAACCTCGCATTTGCACACTGGTCTTATGTGTTGTAGAACTCGACAAGGTTCAAAGGATTTAGCTATAGCGCCTGATGAAGTAACAAGCAGTGTTCTTTATTGTCTAGGTTTTTAGGCTAGCTAGGTGTACTTTGACAGAATGCAAAAATATTTCTGAAGAAAGGGTGCTGGAAACAGATTTCTCTCCGAGGAACAAACAGGAATATGTTGAGGTTGGTAGTAGCGATGTTTGTGCTGTCGACGGGGGCCACAGGAGCGCCCGGCCCGGCTAGTACGTGCAAAGCCGTTCATCGAACAGGTAAGAAAGTAAATGTTAAATTTTGCATGGCATATGTGCAAGTTGGTGCTCGCTCAATAGATTGTAAGCATGTAAAATCATCACAATATATATGTCAAGATACACGATTAAGGTAGCAATTACTTGGAGCGTATGATTCTAAAGATGAAAGCCAAAGCTAAAATTTTGCTGGTAAGCATGGACGAGGCAAACGTTTCTAACACTATACTGCGTTAATCATCAATACTTAGCACTGCATGATGATGATTATAGTGTTTGAAACGTCCAAGCGTACCGGTATACTTTTAGCCTGTTTAGATTTCCATTAGCGTAAATAACCATTATGTATTTTAAAGCATATTAATGTTTACAATGTAAAATAGACTGATTTTCTGGCATAAAATTAACGTACTGTATTCTCCCGACGTTTCGTCTGCCATACAGCCAGACTTCGTTAGGATATTAATGTTTAGTTAACACTGATGCTACTTAACTTTACCCTCCGGTCGTTATGTACAGTTATCAAAGACGCGTGTGAGCTGAGCTTGCATGTAAGCGCAAGTTCCTTTTTACCTTGCGATGAAACGCGGAATCTGACCCAGGAAGAGTGCCTCAGGCGCAAGTGCTGCTGGCACGACCCGCGCAACCCTCACGCCCCCAAGTGCTTCAAAAAGCCAAGTAAGTTTTTACCGTTGTTCCTGATGATCAAAAAGCGGCCTTTTTACATGTACGAACCTACGCAGTCAAGTGCTACGTTGACCTGCGCCGCGAGAAGTGCAACGTGTTGCTCGGAACTGGAATACAGGGAATATACACAGGCTACTCGGCGAACGGGACATATTGTCACGTCAGTGAAATTGCTCTCGCAAACGAGCGAGACCGGCAAGTTTTGGGATATCACCATGACGACGGCTACGAAATAAACCACACCATGGAGCCGTCCATATGCCGAAACTCTTGGAATTACACAGCTGTTCGGCTGCCAAACAGTAGTAAGTGAAGTCCTTACTTCCGAGTGTTTATTGTTCTTAAGCTAGAGCTAAAGCCCACAGGGCCTTATTTGCATTCGATTTGCATTACGAAAAGTAAGCGAGCTATACTGTGGAGTAGGAATTGTTAATATCAATACATTCTTATCCCTTGTCGGTGCTGTTTTTGCAATTTTTGTTTTATTGGTTCATACACGTTAATCCCTTGTTTCGTTTATCCCTGGACTGTTACGATGGGTAGAAAATTGTCCGTTTGATCAAAAGTGTTTCGTGCAGTTGCGTCAAACGCGTATTTCTCTTCCAATGTTTCAGTAAAATTCAACGAAAGTCAGTGGAGAAACAGAGAAATGAAATCAATCTTCTGTAAACAGCGACTGTTTCAAGGGTGCAGTGCTTATAGCCTACAAACAATTTTATCCTTCTTTCAGCCGATTGTAACGTGACGCTGAACAACAAAAAAAGTATGTCTGGAAAACTGCAGTTCAACGCGGCGTGTATAATAGAAGATCGCCAACACGGCAATTTGTACTCGTTTCTTCTTGAAAGACATTCGAGGTGCATGTGTCGTGTGGAAGCGTGGTTACAAAGCAAAAAAGGTAACACTCCTTTACACGAGTTTGTTACTGCATGTGTCAATTTACGGAATTCCTGCCATCCACTGTTAGCCGAACAGTTGTTCGGCTGAAGCTGCCAAATTGGGTGTTGTGTTCACGAAATAATTTAACTAGATGACGTGTTAAAATATCACGGCTAAAATTTGGACTTACAATATTTGTCACTGTTTTTTAAACTTTGAGGCCCAAAATTCCATGCATCTACGCAGAGACTTTGAACGTGTCTGCAAACGTCCTCAAGTACATCAGGAACCTCGAAAACCGGTCAAGTTGCACCCAAGTGCTTGGTAACATCATACGTAAGTCGTGGAGGAACAGAGTAGCTCCTGTCAACAGACAGGAAGTTGACGTGGTTCTCGACGTTCTTTCGAATCTCACCAACCAGGTATTTTAGGTTTTCAGCTAAGCATGCATAAAAATGCTTTTAAAAGTTTGGATGGATTTTTGTATTTTTGTGAGTTATGTTCAAGGTAGTTGAACAAAATGACAGGCCTGAAAAACTCCTATATCGTGGCAAATATGAATTTTGGTTCGTTTTGCAACTGTGGCCACGTCTTATTTTGATGAACATATTTTGATGTGTACCTTTCACGCTTTCGATTGAAAATACATCCGATTTTCGTAACCGCAAAATTTGAAGTAAAAATCGTAAAAGTCGTAAAAATTTAAAGATCTCCATTACGCCACGTTACACAATCGAAAGGCAATCTATGCAATGTAACATTGAAGGTTATTAAGCCTCTAACGCCACTTCGTTGTCTTAAACATGCGAACAACTAGAAACGCTGTACATGAGGTAACTTCCTCTTGTATGGATCACGAAGCTAAGGTGACGTATCGTTTGCTTGCAGGACGTGCGTGAATTTTCTTATGTAGACGCCGAGGTCCTCTTGCACAGCACTAGAAAAATATCCGACTATTCATTCTACGAAGGACTCCGACAGTCTTCCGCCACAGACATCGTTTCGGTAAGAATTTAACCGTCTGTGTTCAAATGTCATTGAATTCAGTTTTTTCCTGGCACCTTCGCCAGGTCTAAGCAGTCGCCATGCTTTCAACCTGTCAATGTGCGAAATAGTTTATCTGCCAATAGTTAACAAGGACATTTTGGGCAGGCAAGAAGGCGTATTGTGATCAACTTTTAGGTCCCACCAAATCGACCAAAGCATTTACTGGCATCCTTAAACCGTATGTATGGGGCCTACAACTGTAGAATTTGTTTCACTTTTTAGATGCGTTTAGATGCACCTGTTCCCTTTCAAAAACAACATGCGACAAGAGGGTCATTTTAAGGGCGTGCTATTATACGTCATGGGTACGTCATATCAGTTTTAACACATGGTGTATGTGGGCGGCGGAAATTGATCGTTTTGTGTGTGCCAGCTGTAATGTATTAGTGGGCTTCCGGGGCCACAGCGCTGATGGGTCTTCCGTTGTAATACTGTTTAAAGTTGGTAATTGTCACGTCTCTGCTCGTATACATACCCAACTACGTATATATCAGCTGCGTTTGACCTATTCTGCCTTATTCATAAATGCTTAAATCATCAAAGTTGTATATACCCTGTCAGACAACCTATTGGTTGGCGCAAGACATTACGTCGCATGGTATGGTCCCAAACGTTAATACTTAATGCACAGTTAGTATTTGACACACATTGCGCTTCATTAACAAGGCATTTTCACAGGCATAAAAAATTATTCGCTTTAAGCTTGTTACCCCCCAAAAATTATGTTTTTACAAAAATTTGTGTAAGCTCAGTAACGACCTTAAACCAACACCAAGGGCGCTGATTATAACCTTTAAATAACGAGCGGACAAGGAACCGTGTTGTTTACTAAATGAAACCTTTCCTCAGAAAACCACCACGGCCATGAGCAACTTGATTTGGAGATTTTCGCATACTGGGTCCGCAGAAGGAAGCAATTCGAACGAACGCGTGGCGGCCTTGCAAGGTATAAATAGTAAATTCCACTTATGACTTATAATAGAAACTTCAATGTGCGTTGCTAAGTATTGTTTTATTCCGAAGAAACACGCGGAAGTCAGTTGCGTTCATGGACCAACGTCTTTCAGTGCCTAAATTTGCTCTAGGCTAATTATGGGTGGTTTGACTCCTTAACGTCATATACAGTCGGGTTTTTTGTTTTACATTCGGTCCTCCAACTGACCTATTGTTTTATCGTGATTCATTTTCTCAGTAAAGGCCCCTCCATTATAGTTTCCGTGTCAATTAAGAGTAGTGGTGTCACTGTGGAGGTTTGTTGGTCTAACAGTTAGACTGCAACGGTTTCCTAACCTGGGGTACATGAGCCACTCTTTCTTTAGGGATTCATACAACGAAATAGCCCACAAAAACCACTTTTGTAATGAAATAATCACCACTTAACAGGGTACTAGTAAAATTATGTTCGCTTCTTATAGCAAATCAGCTGGAAAATACGGGAAAAGTTAAATCCTCTATTTCAAGCAATGTCAAAGAGAGTGTTTTCTTATAAAGTTCAGGAAAAACCATGCCTGCAACGACACTAATAACGCAACTTTGTATAGACTCGAGTAAAGAACCGATGGCTGAGAGCGCGCAGTCGAAACCGGGCACAGCGGAGTTCATCGAAAAGCAATCTCGAGTGAAGTTTGATATTTTCCAGACACTTGAAACTGTAACTGAGACGATCGCTCGGCACATTCAAACCCATGACAAGAAAGGTGAGTTTGAACTTATCAGGTTGTTATTATTTATGCACAAGACCCAGTTTTGTCAGCCTCAACTATATACGTTTCAGAAATGTTGCGTAGAGGTCAAATTTAAATGCACTATCACATTTGGTCTAGTCCAAAAAGTAAAGCCAGATCTAAAATGCTGTTGATCATATTAAGTAGACGTTTCGAACTTCAAAAGGCTTTTTGCAAGCAGTTCACTGTAGTACTGATGATGAACCCAGTAAGAGTTCGAAACGTCTACGTAATATGTTCAAGAGCATTTTAGCTCTGTCTTTCCTTTTTAGACTCGTCAACTCCACATATTTTGCACCCAAGTACATGCGGTCTATTTGTACCAAATAAAGACAAAAAACATTTATTAATCACAGTGGCGGAAGTACTGACTGGAATAAGTACAACAACAATGCGGTAAAATAAACAATACAGTAAGGCGATAAATCCAGATATGTGCAATTGCTTGGGATGCCGCCGCCAGTTATTGTGCCCACCACTACATCAAGATTTTTATTAAAACCCCTTTACATCTCTTAAACCGAAACTGGTCAACAATTTCTCTCCGCCCTTAATCCTGGAGTCTTCCTTAGTACCAGGCATTGTGAAAGGTTATGCACGTGACTCGATGGGACCAATCACCGAGCAGGCGCGTAACCTAACAAATGATTCTTCCTCTTCCACGCGTCATGATCTACGAAGAAGTCAACCCTAGGTTATGTGCGTGTCTTACGGGACCAATCGTAAGCAGACACGTAACCCAAGGTCTCCTGCCTCTAAGATAAACTGCGTTTCAATTAAACAAGTTGTTTTGGGGACTTTTTGGGGACCCTTCTTTTAAAAAAGTTAGGGACTTTCTTAAAAATATCTTCCAGCAAGCTCGCTACGTCCAAACTTTTTTAGCCTGGTATTTTATACCTGGTGTTAGCGCGTCATGCGTTTGGTAAGTGCACGAAAAAATTAAACAAAAAACAGATAAATACAACCACTCTCTGGCGACACCGTCAGTCATATTGGCCTATTACTCGAAGACCAACGACAGGTACGGCGGAGATACCTAAAGTTGTCTTTGCCTTTGCTTTTGAGGCACAGTTTGTCCCAGTATATGTATGGGTACAGTATGCCATAAGTGGATAATGGAAACAGAAATTAAGGGGTTTAATTCCCCCCGACTTACATATAAACGTAAACATGTCTCCCAACACTTTTGCCCGATTTATATAGACATATTACCCTCACCCATACTAAAATGTATCAAAGACAAGTTCGTTCCCCCAAATCAAACTTATGTACATTGACGTGCGATTAAACCCCATAAAATCAGAAATATCCAGACTAATATATAACGTCCCCCCTCCCCCCTGATATGTACCGAGTTATATGATGTAGCTCGGAAAACAAGCCTGCTGTGGCCTGTTGGCGGCCTTGTATGCCGCAAATGCCGCCGACTCGGGGTCCGCAGGCGGGTCACCCATCTCCTTTACACTGGTCTCTGATTCCTGACGCATGGGCTGGCCGTCAGCCATGTGTATCGTCATATCGCTTTCAGGACGAAAAACCTCTTCGTCGGATGCTTGGGTCTCGTTGATGGTAGGCATCGGTATGGGCATGGACCTACGTATCGGCTGCTGGACGTGAAACTCCTCGTTCTCGTCCAGTCTCTCGTACACGGGTTGCCCGGGCAACGGGGTGTAGGACATATCGACTGCAGTCGCTACGGTCGGTATCGCTTTGGCTCTTTTGTCAGCCGGAAGGTCAATTGGTGGAAATGGGGTTTGAGAGCGACGCTTTTGGTCGTATTTCACCTCCTTGTGGCAGATTTTCGCCAGGGGAGACTTTTCTCGCTCAATCATCACCTGGAAACGTTGTTGCGTGGAATGAAGTGACGCTACTTTGATGGTTATAGTTATGTAACTTCATATGATGTTTATAGTGTATTTCCTTAAATTCTATTTGAGTAGGCGATACTGACGATGCCTATGGTATGGGCAAAATAATAATGACTTTTCACTGATAAAAAGAAAGTTATTGATGAAAGACTTTTTACATAAAACTAGTCGAATCTCCTTAAAGAACAAATATATTATTATTCTTTCTCCTCACTTCGAAAAATGCCATGAGTTATCTGTATTCATGTGTCGCCGAAAAACACTTTGCTTTGGTAATTACACCCCGAAAGTTCAAAAATGTATATTATTTTACCTGATCCACGAATGTGTCAAACATATCCACAACCACCATATCTCCGCAGTCTTGGGGGCCAAAGTCATCGTCGGCCGACTTGGACCGAGGAAAAACTTCTTTTTTGCCATTCTTGTCAGTTCGCTTTCCTCTTGCTGCCCACGGCCTTTCCTGGCGTGAAAATCTTCGTTGCTTGCCGGTAGACTCTGCCGGCTCCTTCTTGGCCTTTCGTAACTTTTGAGCGCCTTCCATCATGTACTTCTGCAGTCGCAGGCTGCTGTAGTAAGGCCGCTCTCCGCCGTCGTTGCGCTGCTGATCGTCACAGAAGCACAGGAAAATGGTATCAATCGCCATACCGTACACGTTAAAGAAACAGGTGGATATAACCAGTCCCGCAAAGCATGCTACGATCATTGGTGCGAGGTATTCTGTATGCGGCACGCCTTTGCCAAGTTTAGCTACAAACCATGTGAAAGATATGAACCCTGTAAGTACCACCACCGCCACTTTGCCAAGGAGTATACAGAATCCCGTCATACAGTTGAGGGCCATCACGTGTTGAGCATTGCTGACCAATAAGGACAGTGCACGTTTTGCTCCACCGCAGAAACTATCTCCGTACACTGCTACGCATATGTAAGCGTTCCGGTTAATGTATTTTAGAAACTTCTCGAAACACGCCAGACAACAGGACAGGCATTTGATTGCGTACTTCGCTGCTTTGTTGTCGCTGCCTTTAAGTTTTCGCTGTGCGTAGGCGAGAACCAGCCTGATAAACTGGACAATTGCTATTATCAGTGACCCGAATGCCACTGATCCCATGTGGTAGAGAATCAGATCTTTAGTGGGTTTCAAGGTGGGACAGAGGTTACACTTGCATTTCTTCTTTGCCACACCGCGCGTAAAGAACCAACTGGAGACCGCGCCCGCCAGTATCACTTGCTGACAACTGGAAACGAATTGCAAGATCCAAAGGCCGCCGAACACGTGACCGGCAAGCAAACCGAGCACCGGCGTTTTCGGATTCTCCACAAATCGTACCATGCCATCAGAATCGATCCTCGGCCTTCCGACGGTAAACAAACATGCACCTATGAAGAGCATGTATGCGAGAACAGCCACCATGACCAGAAGAGTAATGAAAGGCTGCAGCAACATGCCCGGCATACTGAAAATGGACAGACTCGCCTCGTCAAAGAGGTTAACCACCAGACAGAGACTCTTGCGAGCCCAAATCATGATCAAGTAGATGATAATCGTGACTATCGACACTGCGATGCATAGAGGAAGCAGGTAGTCCGACTCCTGAAGCGCCGACACATTTAACGAATCGAGTAGGCTGCTAGTGTTGAACGCGCTTACGCCGGTCAAGTTTCCACCAACAGAGGAAATGGCGGTATCAGCCAATGGGATCGCTGAATTTATTGCTTCCGATACGTCACTACCGGTCACGGCCCCTATAGCCACTGCGTAGTTGAACCAGAGGAAGCCTGTCACAGCCGCACTGCCGAGACACGCGACCAAAATAATGCTGATGACGATCACACGGCTGAAAAACTGAAGAAAAATGATCATTGCCAAGGACACAGCGAGGGCGATAATCACCAAGTAGACTGTGTCCCTCCAATACTTGATCGCGCTGGTCACCAGTTGCTCAGCAACCACAGTGAGTGAAGACAAGTCACCTCGGGCTCCATCTATCGTTGTACCAGCCGTTGGATCGAAGGAAACATTTTGGTTGTTAATTTCGGGAACAGCTACTTGGACAGCCACGTCTGCTAGAGCCGATACGCCCTGCGAAATAGGATTTAGTTTTGTAGCCAGTAAGTTTATATGGCACTATATGAAGGTATACGTTTTTGGCTATAGCGTTTGATGTACATAACTATGAGCATAATGGTAGTAATATTGTTGTAATTCCATTTTATACAATATGCACATTTACGATGTCTTGATATTCCTAATAATTTTAACACAACAATTTCAAAAACACGTTTAATCGCAAGTAAAAATTACCTTGAGAAGCGTGGATGGAATGCAACGGTTCAACACGGGATGATGGGCCAATATGATTCCGTAGGGCATCGTACAGACGCGTTCAGCAACGAGCGTAGCGTTCAAATTGTAACCGTTAGCGGTGAGAAGATCAGCGCAGTTGGTTGGAGACGTTGGGCACTCACTCACACAAATGCTTGCCGGTCCACTTTCCATATTGATGTATTGCGTCGGGTCCAAGACCATCTTGATATCGGAGAAAGCCATTTCAAAGAGAAGCGCGCGTTCCGTGTGGTCTTTTCCCGAGTGTTCGACTCCAGCAATCGGTATATTGTTCTTCCGCCCGCACACATTACCCCATGAATCGACACCGTTCAAGTAACGGCCAATGTCCCCCTTTTGGAGGCCAAAATATGCCAAATAACCCATTCCACCGAGCATGGCGATGAAGAGCAGCAAAAATAAGACATCCCGGGGGCGTCGGACCTTCTCAGGAGTCGTGCTTGGCTCAGCGCCTGGCAGAGCTTCGACGTCATTGCTGTTTGCACCTCTTGAGCAGCAACCCATCCTGGGTGCCAGTTAACAGATCAAATACAGCCAAGGTGCAGAATAAGCAAACGTTCTGCGCGTCTAAAGGAATCTTACGCTTGTCGGAGTGCCAAATTATCGGTTTATGATGAAAAACCTCAAAAAACTGGAGAATCACTACGCACAAAGCGAGCGACTATCCAGTGAAATGCCCCAAATTTCCATTTTTTGTGCAAGCCAAATTTCTCCATTGTGACGTTGAACACAATGTTTAATTGTAACGTAACAATTAACTTGGTAGCATGTGTGTTTGCTAGTCTTCCTATTTTTACATTTACTATCAGGTAGTTTGGATAGCACACCGAGTATTTTAATTTAGAGTACATTTTTTTGGACAAAAAAAAGGTATGTTAGAACATACATTTTGCGACTTTTTTATTGTAATGGTCTCTCTCTGGGGTGGGTTAAAGGGGCACAGAAAAGTCGTCCGCTGCAACTGACAAAACTAAAAATGTACATTTTTCTCCATATACTAATTTAAATTATGTTTCAGAGTTTTATCTTCGGGCTGACGAGAGGTTTGTTGACTTGCAAATATCTGTGACAGACACCCTTGAAGCAAGCAACATACTAAACCGTTCCCACTCAATAAACAACACAAGCAAAGGCAAAAATCAAATGCTCATAACTAACTTCCCACCAAAAAGCAAGGGTAAGTATATTGACAGCACTAACAAGTCTTTACGTGACCGGTCAGCTGCAAGCTTTTGAACATTATAGCATAATATAACTTTACACTGGTAGGTATACACCATATGGCCAAGCGGCATGCCGAAATAAATTGCAAAGATACGCTTATAAATTGTATTCAATATTTGCAGATTCATCAGAAGATAGTGTTGCAGTCATGTCAGTCTTTTACAATTTTCCTGTTTCGGAAGAGGATCCAATAAAAAGGTTTTATTGACGTATAAATTTGCTAAAATGTTGTTTTATTTAGAATGTTTTTTTATGAAGTTGTCAAGTATTTCCGAATTTTCATGAGAAGAATTCCACTTTTCACGTTGATTTGATTCTGTGCTGTGGGCTATAGGCTACATATACGTCTACCATTTTTTTTACATTTTGCACTACGTAAATCCACCGTTTTCTCAATTCAAAACATTAAGGTTATTTCTTTGGCAGAGCAAGCGATTATTTGTCCGTTAACCTATGGAAGTTTCACCGTGGCAACGCTGATCACGTGTCTGTGCCAGTTGATTTCAAATTACAATGGAGGAACACAACCCAGCAAGCTTCTGTCCCAACTTGCCAGTTTCTCACTTCCAATATTTCCGCTACAGAAAAGTAAGTTACCCTGACGCAGATGCTTTTCTTTATCCGATAAACCAGAAGACAGCGCATTCACGACAAGTCTTGCTTTGAATGCAAGACTCAACTATTTGCAGAGTTTGTACAATGTTTAAATATTAATCGACACCTGCCCATACTGCTTTACGGACAAATACACTTTGTTATGTGATAAAGACACGCATTCACCCTTGAAACAGGATGTTTACCAAAATCGTAACCAACTGGAAGAGTGTACATGTTACTTATTATTGCTTAATAAGACAGTACGCATTGAATTGTTAATGTATTTTATGCTTCAGACGAAAATCAATGTTGCGTATTTATTTACAGCGAGACGTTTAGTGATTTTGGGTGTCACGTGGTAACCTGGGATAGCAACGAAGTCACGTGCCGGTGCAACCACACTACACACTTTGCTGTCCTGCTAAAGGCGACTGGAGATACGGTAAGAGTACATTAGGTTACTGAATTTGTATTACACAAAAGATACATAATTCAACGTCAATGTCTTTTAACTGAAATATATAGAATAGGCGTTGGCGATAATAATGTACAGTAACCTGTGAGGCAAAACAAAATTTGTAAATTTGAACCGATGTGGAATCAACCGCATCTTTCACAAAAAGTGCAATACAATATTTCAATGCGCAGTCGTAGACTTTGGTTGAAAGTAACCTGCTGCTAAGCCAAGCCAAAATCATTTGATTACTTCGACAGGTTTCACCTGTGCACAACAAAATCATGCGCGTTATGTCTCTGGTTTTGGGAGGTCTTTCGATCGCCTGTCTTGCTGTCACCGTTCTCGTGTTCATTGCATGCCGGGAGACCCTCATAAAAGACCGCATGCTCATCCACTTTCACCTTATCCTGGCATTATTGGGTGGTTACATATCACTACTCCTATCAACTCTCTTTACATCTCCGGATGAGGTAATAATGTATATTGTGCCTCGATCTGAGATGGTTGGTTGAATAAATATACAGTATTTGCTGTACATTTAAAACTAACACAAAAGTTGCCCACTTCTGCAATACCCTTTAATCTGACTTACGACTATTTGGTATTTATTTATATACCGAGGAAATTTTAATGAGTAATTGTACAGAATGAGTGAGGAAACGTGGTGATTGCACAGTATTTACTGTATATTTATATGCATAACATCAACTATTCTTTCTTAAACGAAGGTCGGTTGAACAGCGACCGCGTTATTACAACATATATAACATATATATTTTTTCACTCATAAATTGTGGTCATTACCATTTTTTTGTTATAATTTTGTACTTTCTAAACCAAAAAAAACACTGCTAAACCATTTGTTTTCAGGTGTGGAAAACATGCATAGGTTGCGCCGTGGTCAGCCATTTTTTCTTCCTGGCCGTCTTCTTCTGGTCTCTGGTCGAGGGCTTTTATCTCTTCTACAAGATTGTGTTGGTGTTTGAGCGTAAGTGGGTTGAGTGTCTCCCCACCTATGCCCCAGTTCTAGGCTGGGTTGTTCCTCTTATTCTGGTGGTCACTTCGTTTATTTTGTCTCGAACGACGATGGAGCCAGAACCAAACGACAACTACAAGGTAAAACCACATTTAAATCACTATCTTTAAGCATTGGAGATGACTTGGGTCGTCTACGCCATTTACGCTGTTTAGATTTGTGAATGGAGTGACTGACACCATATGGCTTGATGAATTATCTGTTAAATTATCGTGATTAGCCACAGATATAGAATCAGATAAAATACCGCCACCAAACCATATCATATTAGCTTCAGCTGTATTAATAACGTGGACAATGCATATATTGCAAGGTTTTAAATCTGTCACGCGTGTTTAAAAGTATTGTCTGAAAACAACTCAACAAGATTATACGAGCAACCTGATTTATTCAAGCGCTTATCTTAAAGGTAGAAAAAGCTAAGCGAGAAAAACAATTCCACGTAACCGGATTGTTTGCCAGTCCCCTTTTCCACTTCCACACACCACATTGTTTTTTCCGTTCTCTTACCAGAAATCGCGTGTATTTTCCAGGACTCCTACGTCAATCCTAATACGTGCTTCCTCAATGAACGCAGCGGAATGATATGGTTTTTCATGGGACCGGTGGTTGCTATAATTCTGGTGAATTTTGTTCAACAATATGACGTATATGTGTGTATGTGAGTGTTGTAACAGCGTTAGAGTAGTTTCGACTGCAAAGTTACGGCATGAGCTTCGTTAAAGTACAACTAAACTGTCTTTTTATCAAAGCTGAACCTCCTGATTCTGGTCAAAGTGATGACGGTCATCTACAAAGCCACCGCTTCCTCCACTCGTTTAGCATCCACAGATAAATCAACGCGGATCGCTGAATCAGTCAGGTTTGTTCAAGAAATGTCTTGCTTTCAAAATTAGCGGATATTTAAGAGTGCATGGGTTGCGTACAATCCTACAAGATTTTTGGAAATTTAAGGTTCTTATAGTTTTTTTGTACTTTAAACCTTTATAGTTGGTGGAAGATTTTTTTACATATATTTTTCGATTTCATACATTTGAGCAACTTCGTCTATGATTGAAGCAAATGAGCCATAATAACCAGTGAGCTGCAGACAGTACATACTGTTTCGACCTATATAGTCTCATCAATTTCATTCCACATATACCATGTTTTATCAGACGGTCCGCTAGAGGCGCCCTCATACTGATGCCCATTCTCAGTTTACCGTGGATTATCGGTTTCCTTTACAACTTTTACACTGCTGATTCCACTGTGGGAGTAATTGTTGGTACAACTGGTGCCTACATACAGGTAAAGTCCAGTCTAAGTCGTATTGATTTTATTTGGGTTTGTTCTGCATTTCAACGACATGTCCGTTTAAGCGATTTGACGGTTTTAGTTGGTCTACTTCTATGGAGGGATAATATTAGCATCTATTTTGATTCAGGTGTTCCTTGCCGGCACCCAAGGCATTTTCGTATTTCTCTTCTATTGCGTATATAACGCCGACGTGAAGAATGCATATCAGTTGTCCGCTAGACGGCGCAAGTCAGTCAGCAGTCTGGTATGTTTTGGTTCGAGCTTGCAGTGATCACTTGCTGCTTCATGGAACAAAATTCAAACATATTTCGCTTGAAGACCCTGAATTCTGACCAGGCTTGTGACACGCATTTACTTTTAGCAACCAACTGATACTCAACAACGAAAAAGAAGTCGGATTCCGCTCTTGTTCTCCAGTGGCGACACAATCGACTCAAACCGGTCGAACAACAAAAGGTATGAGCCACATATATTATTAAAAACACCGTTTTTTATTCGTAAGAAGTTTGAATCGTAGCTGTCGGTATCTTCTAGTTGGCATACTTATAAATACATACTATTTTTCTGGTATTGTAGCCTTAAATCATTTGTCATCTTTACAATATTAGGGCATCACAGCGTTCGCACAGCCAGAGCGTAAGCCGAGGTTACCAAACCCGACGGTCGACATCAGCCAGTGTTCACACTCTAACAGCCAATGGCCTCCCAGCGTACGGAAGGTCGACATCCAACGATTCGTACAAAATACAACAAATCGAACTTACCTAACAGAGACGTTCATCTATGCTGCCTTTGACGTACAGCATATTTTTTGTAATCGTTACTGTTGTCTATTTGATAGTTCGTGGCACTTCTCTTTATAAAACAATGTAACTTGAAATAGCATACTTGTTTAACTCGCATTCGCAGCATTTTTGTGATTCGCACTTAAAAGTGTTTTGTTGTTGTGTGAACTGATTACTTTCTGTGAGATCCGTTTCTTCTTTTTTTAGCACACGACTCCACACATATATTTGCATAGATTTTATAAGCTGTCCTGAACTTGAACCCAAGGAAACGAAGTGGGCGAGTATGCCCTGAACCCAGTTTAATAAATTGAAAAAACAACTGATAATACTTCTATTCGACAAAAAAGCCCCTGCAGGTGTACTACCATCGCTACGATTTTCAAGTTAAAAAAACAAGTTACTTGGATTACATCAATCAATATCACATCATGAAAGTTATAGTTGTTGGTTTTCCAAAAACGGGCACCAAGTCTATGGCCGACGCCCTTGAAAAACTAGGATACAAGGTTTATGATATTTTGGAAAATTTTCAATATCATGGCCAACAATGGGACAAACTGGTAAACGTAGGTGGAGATTACAAAAATTTTGTTGAAATGTACCAGGATGTTGATGTTATTCTTGAAGCCCCTGCATTTTACTTCTGGGAGGAGATTCTACGTGCATTTCCTGATGCCAAGGTAGTTTTTCTGCACTTTTTTAGTACTAAACACTGAATTGTAGTTAGTTTGCAGGTAATGGATTCTTATAGCAACAGTTTAATAAATGTGTTGTTGTATGAAGTTTGTACTAAACATTAACCTTAAATTTTGCAGGTACATTTGCCGATAGTGTGGGAATTCACCCTAATTGTATGACTTCCAAGAAAAAACTATATTTTAGGTTTTATTGTTGATCGAATTAGGTGATTCTTAACCTTAGAGATGAGGACTTGTGGGTTGCCAGTTGGAAAAGGCAAATTGACCAAGATAACAAAACGACAAAGCTAAAGATTTATGGAACACTTTCCCCAACTGGATGGTATTACCATAGATTTGTGGTTGATTTCCGTGAGTGAATTTAAGGATATTATGCTATAATCTTTGAAATTTTGATGGATTATGTTTTAGAAAGGGTAATTCATGGATTCCACCGATCTTATTGGCCATGGCAAAAAATAGTTTTTAATGAAATGGTACAGCGAAGAAATTATAGACAACACAATGCATATGTTCAAAATGTAAGTGTTGTTCTACGTCATAGTGTTTTTTGTTCCTGCAATTGTAACTGTACACTGTTTTCATGTTTCAGAAAGTGCCCAGGGACCAACTGCTAGTGTACAGTGTATGTGATGGATGGGAGCCATTATGCAAGTTTCTTGGCAAAGATATTCCAAAATGTTCATTTCCACATAAAAACAAATCAGCATCATTTTATGAAGACGTCATGGACAGTCACCCCATAATGGTGAAAATGAAAAGGGAAACAACAATGTCTGTTCTTCTTATAAGTTGCTTTGCAACATTTTTGGGGTATAAACTATTTACAACATTGAGTGGGAAAATAAGATAAGGAAGAAATCATCAATAAATTTGAACTTGATTTTTACCATTTTCTAAATAACACTCGTACTACTGCAATTAAACATGTTTGTAGTTTAGTTGTTATACTCTGTTTTTAGTAACTTCACTAATTTTTACTAACTTTGTTGACGTTTTCACTGCAATTTGGTTTACTACCTCAGCAAGCGTATTGCAATTTATTTGAATAACCTGAGCAAATATATTTGTTTTCCATTTTATTTGATAGAAACTCAGCAAAACAACATAGCAGCAAGTATATGCATATGACAACAAAGTATTTGTAAAATATAAAGATAGAACTGTGTTTACATAAGTGCATTAAGGTTTACCATCCAACGTATAATGGTGCAGGCATTTACAGCAGGTAAAGTATCAGGTGGGCAAAACAAAACTTGTCCGAATCTATTTAAAACACGCAGAAGTGTTGGCTTCGGTCTTTGAAGTCAAAACCTAGCTCTTGCTCTGGTACATTCTGCAAAACAGATAACAGCATATTAGTTGGCTTGCTTTTAGTTTGTTGAATCAATACAGGGAATGACCGATTCTTTACCTGCAGCATTGCCTCCAGGGCGTTTCCGGACAGGTCGGCGTAGTAAACTCCAGGCTTGCGACAGATAATTCCTATTGCTTGGATCTGTTTGATAAACGCAGTGGTTATTTATTGTGAAGTTCATAAAAACGCGTTTCGTGTAAAGGACCGCACAAAAAATCAGTGTGTTATTCGTTTTCCGGGGAGTAATAAAGCCCACTCTAGACGTTCATGGTGTTAAGCTACTCTTTTATATGAGTACTTGCTGTGCAATGCATTTTGTGAGGTTTTTTTACAAGCCAACAGACAATTTTTAATCTTTCGTTCATTTCTCACCAGTTTGGATCTCGGTTCTTCGAACTGCGGTTCAGTAGAAAGGGCAACTTGTTGCATCCAGTTGTCGGCGGCGTTGAATGAGTTTATGTTGATCATTCCGATTAACATTCCTCTGTTGAGAGTAGACAATCCTGCACAAACATAACTAGAGTTGAATAAAGAACTTTTAATAATTTATTGGTGATAAAGTTTTACTAATGTGAAGACAGTTCGCTGTTAACATTCGAAGCAAAACGATTACTGTAAATTAGTCACATAATTTTATGTGCGGCATAATTTGTATTTGACGTCACTCGAACCAACATGCATCGTTTAAACTGTTGGTCAATGCCGTAAAATTTAAGGCCAGCATTAATGACGTAAGACACTTTTCAGGCTGCCTCATTCATGTACCATTATGCGATATGTCGAGTTCCTGCATCATTGGCATATGAGCGAACGCCCTGTCATCAATCGTCCTTATGACGTTGTTTCGAAGGTTCAGGGTTTTCAATGACGTCAATCCGCTAAATGTTTGTGACGTAATCTCCGTCAGTTGATTACCTGTCAATATAAATGAGTTGACATGATTGATGTCCAGAAATCCCCCCAAATGGCACAATGTAACCACTTTCTACTCGATTGTAAGCCAACAACTTTGAATCGAGCTTTAAAATATTCGCAATAGAAATAACCTTTCGAATTTAATCTTTATCGAAGCAAAAGGAATCTGCATTTCACCATGGCATGCTTACCGGACAAGTCAAGGGTCTCTAGTTTCGGTTTGCCGTTGAATGCTCCGTCAGCTATCTTGGAAATTACGTTTCCACTAAGGGAAAGGTATTTCAGAGCGTTCATGCCGGCCAATTTGGCGCCATCTAGCGAATCAATGCGGTTGTACGAAAGATGAAGATACTCGAGCCTCCAGAGTGGCGCAAATGCGGCGCTGGACCAAACGCTGATATTGTTGTTTGTAAGGCTGATAAAGTTGACCTAATATATGTAAGGTTTGACGCTTTTACAAAAATATGCAATTTAACTCAAAATGTGTGTATTGTTTTTTTTAATTACATATTCTTTGTATTGTTCACAATTTGCGTGATGACCAAAAGCTTACCCGGCCGAGCCCAAGGAAAGTGAAATAGTTGAGTGTTGTGAGTTGATTGTGGTCCATCGTCAAAGTGTTCAGGCTACGTAGTGGAACGAACGATCGCAATTGCACCGTGGTGATTGAATTCTCAGCTAAGTCGAGGTTTTCCAGCCCCGACAACCCCACAAACGTGAAACGTCCAATATTGGATAGGTCGTTTCCGCGAAGCCTGAGTTCCTGCAGGGGAAAATAAGGTCTTGTAGGATTTTCACGTTTCTGTTCAGCGGGTAAACAACAGCTTTTACTCATGTTGTGTTACTATTTAAATGGAACCGATTTTCTGGCATGAATTAATGTAGTTTATTTCTCCGACGTTTCGTCTACCAAACAGCAGGACTTCATCAGGGTTTAATACCGCAATAAAAACGTAAACCACACAACTTTAAAATTTTTCTTTAGCTTACCTTTAGGTTGGGTTCGTATCCAAAACCAGCATAGTCGATATCCGTAACACCGGAGCTTTCTATGATCAAACGGTAGATTGTCTGACGGGGTGCCGACGACGCTTCATCGGCCGAGGCATCTTCCTCTGTAAAAATAGATATTTTTATCACGCTGGAATATCCAACCCTTGACCGCAGCACAGTGTGAAGGATTTCAGATTTTTTTCTTGTAAATCTGATGCGGAATTTATGCGTAGGCAGTCTAGACTCCGTAGAGAGGATAATAATCGAGATATGAGTGAGTTATACATCGTTAGACCATCCATCAACCCGCCTACGCGTTAGGCTTTAAGTGTGTGTTTGTGTAAGCGGAGGTCTTGTTATCGCGAAACTGCCTTTTTAATGCCGTGTTTCTTTCGCCACATGCGGTAAACAGATTTAAATGATGAAGGTCATTCGGGCCCAAAGTTTTTCGGCTGAATTAGTTTATTTTGATAAAACCATAAATGCGTGATACCAGTACTAAATCATTGTCTGTGTCTTTATAAACAATAGTTTCAAGCATAGCAGAGCAACCATACATCTAATCCATGTCACACTGTTTTTGTAATTTTTCGTTACACTCTCTTCAGGTTAAATATCAGGTTGAATGATTTGCAAACAACTATTACTTACTTTCCTTGGCGATGTTACGGACACCGTGGAGCGCAGCATAAGTCAAATCTTCCGTCATCGTGATTGGTCCATTAAACTGACACGTGACCGTCACAGAGGTGGTGAGACCGAGGTGGTAGGGTACTCTGGTGCACTGATCGGCTGAAAAAACATGCAAGTTTTGTATTTTGCTAATGCGCGGTTGTGTGTACTGCTCTGCCACACACAATTTTATAAGCAACGTTTACCTTGGTTTGCCTGGGAGAAGACGAGCACGGCACACATCGACAAGATGACAACAGCAGTAATTTGCGTCATTTTGCAAATTGATTTAGAATTAGAGTTTAGAAATAATATCTTAAACCTGTAGGACATAAATTTGTATTTTTGCATAAAACGTTGCAACAAAAAACACGCCGTCATCAACAGCTTCCCCAGAAAAACCTTTTGGTTGAGAACCTTTAACTGCACACATTGTGTCGGCCTTCGACTAACGAGGAATCAGACCTCCTCTTTTCCCAACCCCTTCCACCGACGTATGTAAGTCTTTGCCCAACCGCGGTCCGTATTTATGTGATTCTGTGCGTGCCTTGCAGCCATTTGTGATGCGGCGTGCCTCTGACGTGTACGAAAGCCCAGAAATGATCCGATATACGATGTTAAATGCGGCAGACGCGGGCGAAATGCTCTGCGGCACCCTATGCTATTTATAGTACGAAGCCTTATTGTCGTGGCATTACGCCTTGCGGTACGTCGCATTTAGCCTGTAAGTGTGCATGTATCTTGGTTTAATACGAAGGCTTGCTGAATTCTGCTTTGTTGACGAGTGGTGCTGAGCCCTTTTGTGGGCACAGACTGCTCCGTGATGCCGCGATTACGGCAGAGACATCGTTGCTAAGTTGCCTCAAGCTAAATCACCCTACGAAAATATCTGAAATCTTGCAAAAGAATTTTGAGTCCACTTGGCACTAAGAAGATACTGTAAACAAAATACACCAGTGGAGATTGTGCCAACGTGCCAACAACGTGTGTGTTGTCGTTTGTATGACATTCAAAAGACTTTCAAGAAGGTTAAATAACGTCGTTTAAATTATCAATGAAATTTCTCTATTTGTCCGGGTCAGACTGGTAAACATTCTTTTGACAAGTGACGAAGCACAAATCTGGATTCAAATATTGCCCACAAATTCCTTTTTCGTCCGCCTGGCCGGGAATGTTATGGCAATGAAAGCATATGTAAAGAAACGAAGAATAATTTTAAAATCACGTGGGTATAGGAGAGGTAATTTAATTTAAATTTGAACCGAGGATTACCATCAAAACTTTATTTCGGTGTAGCGTTAGGGAGAAAATGTGCAGTTCTTTCTAAACGTAACATAAACAGTAACCTGCGCGTGATTGTAGGCAAGCCACAGGGCCGCGGGTGTTTTTGCGTTGCTCGTGTTCGGCCAGCCTAAACCGACCAATATTCCTTGAAGAGATTTTCTCTGCACCCAATGCCACCACTTCGGGAATAATTCTGACCAATTTTAAAACTCTGTTTGGGCAACATAAATGACGTCGTGTTGTGCTTTGGTGATGCACGATTAGGGAAAGTCTGCCCAAACAATGCGCCCTACCTTTGTTTCTGACCAGATATGTAGCTGTTCCTGGTACCTTACGTGGTGTAGGTTTTATAAGCGGACGTTACAAATTCTAGGTCTCGTTTTTAAACCTTCGGCATGTATATATTTAACCAGCTAAACACATGCGACATGACAAGCCTTAAAAAAACGAGAATGAATCCGTAGATAATCCATTTAAGCAATGTCATGGCCAATATACCTTTGCACTGATTTTATCGATAGTCGCGTATTTTTACAGACGTCACATAACACATATGCTAAATAATAAGCAGCACACATTGCCATAATAGTTGGGATAAGAAGGCGGAAAATTTGTCAGGAATTTTGGGGCCCGCTAAAATTTGAATAATTGCTAATCGATTTTCAGTCTCCCCTCCATCAGTAAAGTGTGCCAAAATCATTATTTCTGTCATCCGAAATGTATATAGACCATGGAAATTTTTTGCAATAAACGTTTTAATCGTCGTGACGGTATCAGCGCTTCCCAATTTGGGATAATGCGTGCTCATTAACAATGCGTTGCCCAACTAAAATATACTTTCAACTGACGTCGCCTATTTGCGAGCGTCCGCTAATTGCCGAAGTGTTCCTTCGTCTCGCAATCTCCTGACGAAAATAGGCGAAACGTTGCATTAGACTTGATGACTTTGCTTTTCGTTCTCTGTTTAGAGCGTGCCGTCCGCGCAAACGTGACTGCCCGATGCAGATATACACGGCCTTGCAAACCCGGAGTTACATAAAGCTTATCTGTTGCATTCCTCGTGCGGTGATAGTGGCATAGACTTTGGCACGATTTGTTTGCCTACGTGCAGCGTTATGGAATTATAGTCGTTGCGGTATCACTTATGTTGCCAATCGTGTTTTAGGATGCCAAAGTTAGATTACCTTCAGTGTGGTGCGCACAAACACACTACCCATTCCATATTTAACTCTTGGATGGTCTGAAACCTTTAGTTTTTTGATTAAAAGAAAATTGTACAGAAATAAAACTGCAGTTTAATTTCTGTTGAAGTTATGCTGTTATATTTTAGGTATGGATGTGTTCCATCGACTCCAACATGCAACATGCAACACGTCGAATGTCAACCGCTGTGGTTTTTGATACAAGTTAGATTGAAAATTAAGATGTATCGCAGGTTTTTTTACGTTTTTATCTTTTACTGTTTGTGAAACTAGTTATATTCCTATGTATATTTCAAAAGATGGTAATAAATAAAAGTTCAATTAAAAATTGTACGACTGAAGTGGTAGTTTTGCTATTGGACATTACTACAGCTAGTCTCAGACAGGACGCGTATTACAGAAAGTTAATGTTGTCTGTGTGCCGGTTGAGAATCTATTAGGCGCGATTCAAAGTTGGCTAAAACTCTGTCATCTATTAACCTTACTTTCTTACTTGCTCTTGAGTCAGATAGTCAGATTTGACCTATGCGCAAATACCATTATACACCCTACGACTGGAGGCAATTTTACTTTCGTAATTCTTGAAACGAGCACAAAACCAGTTTGTAGTGATTCACCTCTATTATTATCGATCTCCAAGACGCGTTATAATAAGCGGCGTCGTGCCACCAAATTTCTTTCAAGCTCTTGAAAACCATATACGGCATGGAATTCCGAGAAATGCTTATTGACAGGCGTCGGTTATTGGGTCAGGCGTCGGTCCTCTTTCTTTATTCGATAGCTACTCTCGTTGTGTTGTGTCTGGATATTTTAACCCGCAAATATATTTTTGGTATTTTTCAATTTTTTGCATTAAACCTAATTTGGTATTTTTCAAATCTGGTCGTTTTAGAACTTTTTTGTATCCTTATTTTGTGTTAGGTTGTGTTCTTGGGCAAAATTGCCTTGTTAAGGTCGATATGGGCTACCAAATGAAAGCTTAGATTAAACCTTCGCTATGTTCCTCTTATATTTCTTTGCAACGACCTCCAGAAACTAAATGCTGAGATCGCCCAAATAATGGTAAACGTTCACATAAATAATAGTAATGTATGTTGTAAATCAGTCACGTGCACTAAACGGTTTATCACGGGTCAAAAAATAAAAAATAAATATCCCGCTACTAAAACGGGTCATTCATAGTGCAAACTACTATGTTACAAGGCTGAGTTCTTCAGACTGAGGGTGGTGGTCTGCGGCAATTTTGCAGACATTCCCATGTGCGTCAAGTCTCCGTTTCACAATTTCTCCACCGTCGGATGGCGTTGGCATTTAACGAAACCTTAGCTCATCGCGCGTGATGTTGTTGTTTAAAATTCCGATTTGACAGACGCAACGTTTTATGGCCTGACGCAAGCGCTGCTGAAGTTTCCTTTCATTTGTCCTTGTATAGCGTTCTGCTTGCGTCTTAGGGCGTGTCAAAATTTTGTTTCACCATCACTATGCGTCGTTTAATTGCTTTCCTATCGCGACAATTGAAAAGTAAAGACGACATTTGGTAATGGGCTTAGGGCGTGTTATGTCTCGCAACATGCGCCATACGAGCATGTTTTCCTACTTTGCTGCAACCTCGTTAGTATTAAATATCACGTGATCCTCAACTCTGGTATTTTAAATATGGCATTTATGCAGTGACTCATAAAAACGAAAAGGCACAAACCGTACATCTTAAATCAATAAATAACCAAATGTTCAAAGGGGCGAGGCTTTGATGAATTTGTATTTGGGAGAAGCGAAAACAGAATGTCTTCTGTAACATTTCTCCAACGTGCATTCCGGAATGACACACAACGTTTAGATCAGTGATAATTTGATCCGAATCCACTTGCTTAGATAATATGAGATTGTTTGTTTACCAAATTTTATTACATATAAAAGTTGTACTAGAAAATTAACATGACTTGTATTGGTGATTGGCAAATTGGCATTGGATGTGGATAGGCAAACTTCAAGTAGCAAAGAATACAACAGTGTCATTTCAAACAAGTAACTTGAAAACGGCGTTTAACCAGTTTCCGAACTGTTGAATTGAATATGCAATACACCAGAAACAACATAAATCCCTGCAAACCGGTAAAGCATGCGTTAAGGTACATAAAAATTTCTGAAGCGAGCCTGTCTTCAGAACCTGTTAATAAACAAGACAGAATGTCAATAAAGTTGTCGATTGATTCTCGCGGCAGTGAAAATATGAAATAACTTACCTGCTAGGAATGCAAATATCCATGGGATGCCCAAGGCAGGTATCAGCATGCAGAGAGCTTTTGTGGCGGCTACAACCTCGTCCAGATCCACTTTCCCGAACGCGAAGGGCGAACACTGCTGGCTTTGCGGAACGTAATTCCGTTCCTCTTCCCGCTTTTTCGCCACGAAGAAAGATACTTTAATCGCCACAACAAAGTTAAACAATGAGCTGACCGCGAGCGGTAGCAGAACAGCTGGGATTCGGAGGTTTGATTGAGTGCTTAACCAGCAGAAGTTGTATTTTGGTAGCCGCGGATACACTGCAAAGCTAGCGTGTGCATCGGACACGTCCATGTAAGTATCAGTAACAAATCCGGCAATGGTGGCTATCGCGACTATCAAACCAGGAATTCCCCAGCCTAAAAGATATTTTAGCTTTAATATGGCTTTCCTCTGCTTCGTTTGTAGCTGCAACGTCCGCTCTGAGGTTATCATGAGCAGGAAAATGCCCTCAACACTCATCCAGGCTCCTACACACAAAAAATAAAAATAAAAAATTAATATTAAGATATAATGTTTTTGTTGCTTGAGGAAGCCTTGTTGAATAACAGGCGAAACGTCGGTGAATAAAGTTACGTTTTATCTTTGCCAGAAGAACAGATTATTAAGTTATAATATTAAGATATGAGTCAAGTTTGATTACCGTCCCGCACTACTGCCGTACAAAACTTACCAGAAGCAAGAAGAAAGTAATGGATTACCACAGTAGCCAGTTCACAAGTCCGGCTGTTCTTAACAGCCACGTTCTGGAGCAGAAGGGAAATGTGCATGACAAGTAGGGCGATGCATAAGTTGATTTGAACCGACGTTCTGTCACTTTTGAGACTGCGGCGCAAGCTTCCCAGAATACATAATGTTATGAGCAGGCACAGAATTGAAATTGACTCAGTGACGAAGGAAATAATCTGAAATATTTATCAAGAATTTGTGTAACAATCCTTAACCCTCACAGCATTGGGGGTTTTCATTGGGTTATAAAGCGACAGCAACGTGGCTTTCAGCAGAGGCAAATAAGTTCAACACTATTTATCTACTTTGTAAGTCAATAGCCTGCTTGGATCTAACAAATGTAAACTGTTTGGCATAATTATAAATCCCTAATAATGCTCCTTGAAATGTTAACAATTTTAAATATAACCCAAATTTTCCGCCTCGTCTGGTTTACGTCATGATAAGAGTCACCTGCACGCTTGCCGGTATGTCGACAACGGACATGGTGAGCAGCACAGCGAACATGGTCGTATGGTTGCAGAAGCATGTGATATTCTTTCCGTCCGCGGACAATAAGTTGTAACAGCCGACCTGCGAAAACCAGGCTTTTGCCGGATCCACAAAACTGCACACAGGCTTCACATTCGTCACCATCTCTTGGCCGAACTCTAAGACTCCGAACTTGTAACGTGTTTTCATCTTACCAAGTGATGGCTGACGATTGTCGTCGTCCATGTGGTCAAGCCTAAAGGTGAAGTCGATGGACGTGGTACTGTTCGATTTGCCACCCCCGACATTTACTCCCCCAGCGCTTATGAAAGGGCCGTCGGGCAGCAGTGTGGTAACTTCGTGCTTGGAACCCCCTGTTGCTACGTAACGTTGTTCTGGAGGTATTAAGTACAACATAGGCTTTTCCGGCAAATCGACTTGAGCGGCGTACATACACGAACCCGTGCTGTAACCGTCGGACTTCATGCGCACTTGCGTTTCACCGATGTTCAGCGTCACTCCACTGTTTTGTGTCCATGATGACCGAGACACACTCGCCATTGTGAAACCCAGGGCGCTGTGGGCTGTTTGATTCGTTTTAGACACGTTGAGAGCTATAACCCTCAAGTCCTTCTCAATGGCGTTTAGGTTCTGGACAACTTCCTTCGACGTGTTTGAATATGTCGTGTTGATTATCGTCTCCACAATTAGTGTCTCCTCTGCGACTGGATTGTAGGAAACTGCAATGCAAACTTTTGGTGTAAATCCAGGTGACATTTGGAGTGCTTAAAAATTAGTATTAACATTTCTCAGTTAAGTTAGAGCCAAGATTGCAAGCAGTTGCCTGTAAAAAAGGCTTTTGTATTTAAATTGTATCATAGCAATTCATGATTCACAACGTCAGCAATGTACAATGTTTTTTCGCATACCTTGAGTCCCATTCCCTGCAACCGCGCTTGCTGTAGATATTTCCAAAAAGCAGTTTTTGTCTGTGCATCGTTAAAACGTGTTGCTTACTTATATGCTGGTGTTGTATGTTCGAGTTATATTCCTTGTAAACATTTGTTATGCGCTACTTACGGACATAGTATTCGCACATTTTGAGTTTCCGATCTGTCCTTCCGTGTTCACGTCCGGTCTTCGTTGGCATGCAATCGCAGCATTGTGTTTCTACGTAAAATAATGCACCAACGGTATAACCACTTACATGCCTTTGTGATAGATTATTGCACAAGCGCTAAGAACACTGTTATGCCTCCCAGGCCATCATCTAATAAAGCTGTAACGCAGTCACGCAAAAATCCTGGTTTCTTAACTTCAAAATTGTGAATGAACACTGTAATGTAACCGCAACATCGCAAAAACTAATTTTACACCAACGGTTTGGGCATAAGTAAGACGTTATAATTTCAGTTATTTGATCCTGTTGGGTTCTGTATTGTTGTAGTTTAATACACAACATAAACAGAACGGAACAGCGGTGCACATTAACGTATGTTACAATAGAATGCCTTTGACGGCACAGAGGAACACTCATATAGGAGGGGGTCACGTGAAACTACCACTTTGTACAAGCACTCATGCAAAACACACCACAGGTTCCATGGTGGGTGCTGCATAGCATGGTGCTTATCAACGTGCGCTGACGTACTGCACATATGGCCGATTGTAACCTCAGCTGCTATTGGCTGATCAAGAACGATGTCGGAAGCTTCCGCTGGAGCTTCACGTCACGGTATGATACACCAAGCATAGGTAACAGCAATGATTAAACTTACTTTCACACAAGCGCTTGTTTGCTTCAAGTGAGTGGATTGTAATTTCGTTGTTTTTGCTGTCCTCTAGAAGAAAATTAAAAAAATTAGGACAATTATATCGACTTTAACTGACAATCAGCGTCATATACCTAAAACCCACTGAAAGTCCTCACATTCGTATTCCAGCTCGTATAAGTCTTCCCACTTACGCTGCCAAAGGCAATATGCCGCACCTATACATTCAGAAGTGAATATGGGTTTATATTAATTATGAAAATTAAGTTTAATGTATGTTAGTTCATGGTTAACGTTGTTTTAATTCTACTGTAATTTACCTGTCCAAGACTTCCAAGTACATGTCCCGTTGGTTCTTTCCAAAAGTGAAAACCTCTTCCACCAGTTCTTTTTATTAGAACACCCCTGCGTCAAGAAGTGCTGTCGACCTGATAAAATCATTTCAATGTAAAGCGAATGCACAACGGTTTAATGTTTATTTTTACCTTCCGCAAAAAGCACAAAAGTGACCAAAAGGAGGAGTCTCATCGGAAACCTTCAGTCGTCTGACTCCAACTTGGTGAATAAAACTTAATGCTAAAAGTTGTTAGCACCCACGGAGCTGCCCTGCTTATACTATAATCTTAGACCTATGTGCTGAAGTAGGTTGTTATGGCATTAGCGGAAGTTGGGTTAATAAGCGGTGTGATATATTCTTAATGACTTTCCCCTGATGTGCGTGATCAAACTGGGTTACGTACATCCTCTTCTAGATATAAACGTCGCTGATCTAATTATTTGTGATGTATTTCACAAGAAACACTCAGAAATTTCATGTCCGAAATACGTTCGACCGAAACAAGTTTGTAACAAATCACCAGCTGAGCGACACTTAAGTGATGGCGAAAAGTAGTTTTTCATTTCTGTGCCAATAATTTAATTTAATTGTACCGGTTTTTAGAACTAGCTTTTAAATTTGGTGATCATTGTTTCAGCATTTCTACATCCCTTCGGAATCTTATGTAAGTCCTCGCATCGTCACGTTTACGAGTTTTTAGAACAGGGTTCTTGTGATTTTGAACGCAGTAGGAACTAAATGATTTTACACAATGTTGATTTTACACCTTACACGGTTTTTTGTTTTGAGATGTTGATTTTCTGCTTCCCATTGCATGATCAAGGTCACTCTAATTTCACTTGATTGTTTTGTACGTTATGTCAACCCGCCCTGTGCTAATAATGTTCATTACTTTCGACATCAGGCGCTTTTCTATTATCTTGACTGTGACAAGCGTAAGTTTTTTTGCTAATCACGTGACTATTTTAGTCGATCACGATCTTTGATGTATCACGTGACTTTTCGTTTGTCATCTCCTATGTTCGATTGCCATAGGTGACATTTCCTGGGTATGTACCAACAAATATATCCATTGACACAAACTTCGCTTATGTTAGTAAACAAATAAATGTCCACGTGCAAAAATGTAGTCAGTTTTTGATATATATAGTCGTTTTAAAGCAAAATTGCGTTTCAAAAACACATGAAGTCACAATGTTTTCGACGTATGGTTTCGTGTTTGCTGCATTTACTACTACAACAACCACGTGACTTGAAATAACTCAATTTACGGACGTATGTAGACAACATATGTCTAATAGCAGACTTGCCCTGATGGGAATATACAACGAAAGAGGAAAAGAGCTGTCGGGAAACAAAGGGAAGTACATGTGTGAAAGAAGCACTGCAGTGACCGGTAAATTAGGCAATTAAATCGTGGGATCTATGTCCTATCGAAGTGCAGTACAGCGCGTGTCTAGCTACAACTGTCGCTATTATGGCAGTGATGATGCTATCATCAGCCACAAACCCCAATGTTTTTCCCGTGAACTTTACTGCGTGATAATCACTTGCATGTTAAATGAAATTCAGGACACCATGAACAAAACAACATGGTTTCTTGGACTGCTCGGTTTGTCGGCATGTCACAAGTTTTCAGTGAGTCACGTGATGTTGTGCCTTTATCCAATCACACGCTCAAGTTTAATCACGTGTTGTGACAAGCACCAATGAAATCCGCTTTTTCGACAAAGTAATGCAGTGCTACGACATTGTGCTTGACAGTATAGTTTTAGGTTGGATGTCCTGACGTACTCGACTCTATACAGCTGTACATGTTTTTGTATGTAGCGTGGACTAAATTTGCGTGCCGACACGTTTTCTGGATTCTTTGCAGTTTGGACATTCATGTAAAAACAAAAAAAGAGGCAATTCAAAAACTGGTAAGGATAAAAAAACACAAATCAGCTCGGCCAACAAGCATCGTTAAATAGGTTAAGCTTTACATTTGCTTGTGAAACACAAATCATGTGATTCGAATATTCTGCATTCCATTTCACATAGTTTAAGTTCATTCAGAAGCGAAAAACAGCTGTTCCAGAGCGGATTTGTAGCGCTTTGATTGATTGGGTAACAACGCCACGCTCTTTCCTGGCAATATGTTTCGAAGTCTATAAATACCATGAAGTTCGTCGTCCACTTTGCCATTGACGCAAAGAATAATAAACAAGGTATGTGCAAATAATTTTTTTATCATAATATAACAAAATTAACCCATTTTGTATTTCAGATGAACAAGCTTCTGATTGCTCTCCTAATTGCTGCTGTGATCTTCACCATGGTTGAAGAATCTGAAGGTTGGTGGAGTCGCCGCCGACGCCCTTTTGTTGTGGCCATGTTCTGTTTTTTTTTTATATATATATAAAGTCATGCACCAAACCCGCTAAAATATTCCTTAACGTGAACGGTTTTATTTGTCCAAATCTCACCCAGAAAGAGTTTTTTTTGTTTCTCGCTCGGGTTTATCGGGTAAAGTCAAGTGGTTTGTATGTGAAATATTTACGATCTCACTCCGTCATTTTTATCATTCTCTAGTTTCCATAAACCTGTATATTAAATGCCTTCACTATGTTACAACTGTCAAATCGTTGCTTTATTTTAGTCACGGTGTGATTTTTTAAGGTGCTCAAAGGAATGTGATGGACATGAACGATATGGAGTTTGAGCAAATGAACGCACCTCCCAATCAACAGTAACCCAGGGTGTCGATTTATTCGAAAGGTTGCAAGGGACAATCAAATAAAACAAACTAAGCTTTATTGTGTACCCTTTTTCATGTTAGAAAAACTAAGTTCATATGCTGCAAGTTTTTATTGCTTAATTTTATTGAGCATAAAAAACAAAAAAATTCCCAATTACAGGAATACGCATACAATAAATGCCCATACGCGCTATGGAAAAGCTTCTGTCTAACAAGAAACGTTTTGCAACTGCAAAAGCCAAGTTTTGCTAACATTGTTATTAGTGCAACTCAAGAGTCAAAATGGCCTCAATCAGCAACACCAAAAACAACTTTCAGGTTGCAATGTGTTAATAAAGGCAATTCCAACCAATACTGTCCAAAGCGTAAAAACTGACCGTTGCGATGTAGAAATGGGACATTAAAACTGTTTGATTTCAAAGGAAATTTAAAACGCACGAGCCATAGCACCTTGCAATGTACTAATTATCCAATTGTCAGACGTCATCACTTCACCAGTTTTAAAACAATCACACTTTGTCGCAATATTTAAGGGCAGAATTTTGAAATTAGGGTTTTGCGATGCAAAGAATAATTATGGCAGGTCTCTATCTATGTTTGTGGCTACGTAATCGAAATTATAATCTTAAATGCGTTGAATTGAATATAAAGGAACCTTCTAGGACGAGAGCTTTGATTTTTAGGCTTCTTTTTTGTATAAAAGTGTTCACACCGCTTTTGCACTTTGCCGCGAGTGCTCGTGTTAAATTCTCTTGTTTAGAAATTGTAAATTAGAAAGCCCAACACTTCGCGAGGTTCAGGGTACATTTTAAAATTTGGCACAGCTTTCAAAATGAATCAATTTATACCACCTTTCAAATTGGCAGGCAGTAATTATCTGTCAGTATGTACGAATAGCAGACAATCTATCACAACAACTACTTTCATCTGAATGTTCTCATGTCGTTTCCTGTTAGTTTTTCATCACCTGTCGCCCTAATCTCATTGTATTCGTGTTACATTTTTGCCAAATGTCCACTTTACACTAATAGTGGCATTACACTAAAACGTGGACACCAAACTAAAAACCGCAAGGCTCATTCGGCCATTTTTAACACTGAAATTATAGGAAACATTGGTTTGAAATGGCGTGTACAGGGACAAATTATTGATAAAAATATTCTCGCCTTGAACAATTACCCCGTGGCCGTTTGTTATTACTCACGTATGTATTATGGCCCCTGGGGAAAAGATTGGTGACCCCTGTTCAAGGCATTACAACTGATTCTTTTGTTTTATCATAAAATTTGCTCGGGACAGGTTTGTGCGTTGTTTTGTCTGTGGTTGGAACATACAGAATATCCGCGCGTTGCGTTCGTGTGGTGTCGGTGTATAGTTCAGTGGTATTTAATGGGATGTTTGTTATCATAGGAATGAGAGGAGCGTTTAAACGAAAGGAAACCACATGACTTTTTTCGAAGGTTGATTAGCAATATTTATCAAAGCGCCTTGCCCGACCCCATCTATTAGGAAACTTGATCAGTCCAGGAAAACATGGGTTCGAATCCCGTCGTGGCAAAACACATGTAGATTTTTAGGCCTGTAAACCCCTTATGTGCTTATGGGAATGGCTTCACCTGCCCTCACACAACTAATCTAAACAGAGATACAGTTAAAGTCGCTTGTTACATAATTGTATTGATCGTGAAACCTACACAATTCACAACTAATTACAATTAAATTTTAGACAATAACCGAATCGGAGGCCCGAAATATGGCTTTGTTCAGTTGTGACTGTCGAAGTCATCGTTCGTATCCATTTCAATATCTTCCGGCCCAAAATCATCTGGAACAAAAATTAACAAACCAAGCATTTTTTTCCGGTCGGTCGAATTAAGTCCGCACCAAAAAGTTTTTTTACAAAAAATGTCCACTTCATTTCTGCTCCCGTTATAACGTATTAGTACCTTTGGTGTAATGGTGATTTCTGCAATTAGAAATTCGACGTCGCCTGTAGTAGTGGCGCCGACGTCTTCTACATCCGCACTGTGCCTCCGCCTCATTAACTATTGTGCAAAGCACCGCAACAAGGAGAGCTAGATAAAGTCCTTTCATCTGTAAAACAAATCACACGATATTTTCTAAAGCCCAGATTTCTTTTCTTTATTAAAACTACCAGCTGCAAGTGAATTGGCTATACGTGCTTGTCTGCAAACTGATTATCTAATTTTTGGATGTGAATTTTGTCCAATTCTGAGCCCTCCACAACCATATTGTGTACATCGAAACCAGATACGTCGTACTGCAGATTTTGTATACACAGGAAGTTGAGCACTATTTAAATGGCAATGTGAACAAATTGTTCATGAACGTATAAGGACAATACGAACGGAAGGAAAAATGCAATATGGAAGCTCGTTGCTTTGCAGCATCAGCTGGTTGGCAAAGCTGTAACAGTTCGGCAAAGGAAGCCCATTTCCACAAGTTCAGTTATTCCACCACTGTTTACGTCGTTTGCCGTTAGGCAAATCTCTGCAGCATTATTTTATAATTCAAAAGCATTTCAGCTCAATGCTGTCGTCACACTGCGCTCAACACAATGACACAGGTCTCATGGCATGTCTAAAAACCAGATTTGATGAGGTCTCTACACGTAAAACGTTTTTGCAGGTATTTGTAAACGCTTTTTGTGATTATGGTTATGACCAGGCTTGTAATCTGTTAAAATCCGAAACTCCTGTGATTTCCATGCCCTTTCCCCATTTCCTATCTCCCAGGGGGCGAAATTTAAACATTGTTGCTTTGCTTTATTCCACGGCCGTTCTGCAAAGTCGACGATTAAACTATGCAGTGTCGCAAAAATTTTAAAATACACGAGTTATAGTTTTGAAATCTTTGCTTACTTTCCGTCCTATTTTGTTTGTTGTTATTTTGTATGTGTATCAGCTCATGTATACACTTATGAATAAGCTTAATCGATTAGAACGATTTCCATCATAATCCTTTCGATGCGTTTTCGAAGTACGAAATATCGTCATTCTAGAAACAATTGCAACAAAAGTAGCATAGGTATGCATTTTGTTAGAAAAGCGAGAGACATGCAAATAAACGGCTTTTACTACAGTTGCGAAATGGAGCGGAACCTTGCTGCTTTCACTGTAAAAGTACAAACGTTCGGTACGAGTGCGGACCTCATCTGCAATAATTCACATTTGGCGTTTCGTTACTAGGAAGACGTCTATTTTTGCTGGCTGATTCCTACTGTAGACTGGCTCCTGCACTGTGGTTATTGCAAGACGAACTAAGGTCACAAACCGCAACTGCTGAATGAAAGCAGATCGCGTTTGAGTCCTTTCTTCAACCAGAAACAATTAAGGTTTATCATAGGCTTCAAAGCAGGAAAATATGAAGGGTGAGATTTTATACGTTGCGCTGTTGGCCGTTGTTTTTTGGGGATCTGTTTCTTTCGGCAAAGATACGGATTGCAAATTGGCCAAAACCAGTAAGATATATAAATTTGTGATATTGATGATAGCTTACCGTTGTATATTTTGCAAGAAATCAACTGGTATAACAACACTTACCGATTGAGCGAGAAAATGAAAATGAACGAGTGCAAAAAATGCCGCGATGGTGGCGCGTGCGAATTGATGACAAAATCTCAACTCCCAGAAAAAGTTTTGAGCAGTAAGTCAGTGAAATTCCGAAGCTTCACGCACATGAAAAGCCAGTACTTGAATTTTTTTAACCGTGCAGAGTCCAATTTGATTTTCAATGGGAGTTCGACGACTGCAACATGCTTTCGTCTCAAATCCGACACAAAAGACTACGCTTACATAGTACGATGTCCTCGTAAGTAACTCAGGGGGTTTGTATATTCTTTTAGCCTGATGCAAATGTTTCAAAACGTGGTAGTACGCAATACAAAAATCGTAGATTCGCAAATAAATAAACTAATATTAAAGCAACAATCCTGTCACGAAATATTATCATTACCGTTTAATAAAACTCGCCCACTTTGGACAGGTGGTAACATTGTGCGCCACAGGATCGGTGAAACATTTTAACCAATCAATCCCTAAAATAAGGATACCAGATTAATTGGCCCTTTTGCTGCGACATTTTCTCGTGTTTTCCCTTATAGTCGTTTCATAAACCGTATTTTCGGAGACGTTGGTAAAAAGATGGGACTATTTATATTATCCAGTTTAATGGATTATCTTTATTGGCCTGGGTGTTGGGAACAGCGCATATGCAAACCTAGCCCATTTTCTTTCAGTCGAACCTGTGTGGATACAAGGCCTCTTGTGGCAGTACACTCTTCTGGACGTGGCAAATGTGTCTTATGACGTCACGGAGCCATGTCAGTCGGTAAATGCGAAGTGGACGGTGGCAATTAACAAAACGTGGAGAGCAAACGTCTTTGCAGATTTGAGTAACGGCAGTAAGTTACACACTTGTCCGATACAACAAAGTCTTTAGAAAGCCTTATAATGCTGAAACATGCAGAGTGTTTTCGTTTTTTCGCCACAAAAATTCTTAATTGTTGAAATGTATAAAATCAATAGGTAATGATTTTTTTCACATCTATAAACCTTACGTAAGTTGACAGGGTGATTATAAAGCACATTAAAAAGTGAAACTGACTGAACAAACAGTGCAATTTTAGAATTATAATGCATGGAAATATGTATTTCTAATAAGCAGGCTGTGCTCGTTTTATGCAAATATTTGTCTGGGGGTGAATGTTGTCCATCAGATAGAAAAAGACTTAACTTGTAATATTCATTATACACCATACAGGTACGATACCAGTGCTCGTGGCGGACAATGACGAGTTGACGAACATTGGAATATCCTCACAGAACGAAACATCACTCGCGGGTGAAGTCCAAGTTGTCTGCATGCAGCTGACCAGTGAGTAAATGGCGAAGCCCTTGAGGGCTAAAATGTACAGCGGTGCAAGGTCATTTTTTTGGAAATCACATGTGATTATAGGCGCGATCCAGCCATTACGACAGAAATCCCTTAGTTTTAAAGCAAATAACGGTGTTTGTGGGCCCCTTACTGCTATTCATGGCCCACTTAGACTGGCATAGGCCCTAGTGCACTGCACCGACTGCACCCCCTCTCGTGGGGGATGGTGAATGAAGCGTAACGTTGTTCCGATTTTGGAATCGTTGTTCCCATTTTGCAAAAATTATAATGAACACGGGCGTCCACGCAATCTCTTAGCATGTTCCTACCCCTTAAACTTACCATACTGTGCCCCAAGTTAAACATAACCTGCTGGCCTAAAAAAATTAGGCGCTTTTACAATCACCAATGCGAATTCGTTGAATTAACGAGATAGTTAAGCGGCTAAAGCGGACATGCACGTCAGTTCAAATGAGTTACACCTGAAAAGACACGTTTTAATGTTCCTTTTTTTTAAATCTCTTTAAGGTAACATTTTTCTGTCTTTTCTCCAACGCGGCAGAGAACAGCTGTGGCGTAACAGATTACACTAACGTAGCGGTTGTCATGTCGTTCCAATCAATGGTGTGACAAATTTAACCCGCGTACCGTGTGTTGAGCATAACCAAATGTAATCTTTATTTCTAGAATCGTGGTGGCCGTGCGGTAGTTATGAGTACATCGCTGGCGGAACATACGCTGTAAATGATTCGGAATCTGTCTGTGAAGAACTTAATGCAACCATGCTACAGCTGCCTGACTGCAACACGACGAGATGCTACACTGCTTTTCGAAATGACAGTAAATACATTATACTGCACAATTTATATGGTCTATACCAAGGGTACACATCCTGAAGCCCACCGGGTATTTTCTGAATTTGTGATGTGGCAAAAACTCATTTATATTAACGTTAACTTGCATTCGTAAGTGATAATTTCGGCATGATGATTCAGTCTGTTAAAGCACCAAGGTAGATTCAGAAAGCAATAGCTAAATTCCGTATGAAATCAGCGGCGAAATCATTATAGCCAAGAAGATTGAACGCCCCAACTCTATACCGGTACCATCACTTTCAACTAACCAATCCTTGTTCAGGTGGATTGGGTAAGAAGGTGAATGTTTCCGTTTTGTATTCGAATGAAGAATCATCCGCGTTCAAGCTTCCTCCGCACAACTACAAAGGAAATCCTAAAACGCAAGTAGTTGTCGTCGACCACGATCTCAATTGGAATGCAATACCAGTTGAAAACAAAGTTTATTTAGTTTGCCAACGTAAAACCGGTAAGCTTTGTTGTGTGATATTTTATGTAACAATATTTTTAAACTTTTACCGTTTCGATTTTAGATGAGAAAAGCCCCGTTAAAGAGTGGGGACCAAAGGGCAAACCCACCTACTGCAGGACCGCAAGTAAATTGTTATTGTGTTAGATGAGTTGTAATAAAGAACGGTGAAGAACGGCCGCTCTACAAAAATATGGGAAAAAGTGCAATTTTTGGCCGCAATAGTTGTGTTTTCATATCCGGCAAGCTAAACAGCTGATCAGTAATTCGAACACTAAAGCCGCAAAGGATATCATTAATCGAATAACACTTTTTTCATATATCGAAATAAAGAAGTTTGTGGATAAATGGAAGTGGCTTGTTCATGGTTTTTTAATGTTCCGTTATTATTTTGTTCAGGTGAACTTTCTGTCTCTCTTGCTCACGACGCTTTTGCGACCAGTGCTTTGCCAGCGCTCGAGAACCGTCTTCAGGATATTAGCTTCAATTTTCCCCTAATAGGAATCCAAGGACCTGTACAGGCCTCAACTTGCAACGTAAATTTCCACAGTCGGAATACAACACAGTGTGAAGGCATAAACACTAGTCGGGCATCGATAAGTGACGTAAACATCAGTGTTTCGCTTGCGGGTCCCCGCATGGCCATATCCTTCGCTCAGGCCCGGTTGCCACACAATATGACGAAGCATTGGCTTGGAGATGCAGGCACCGACCAGGACAGCAGGGTGGTGCTGATGAACTTTGTGTCGGACGAAGATTACCTACTGCTCGACGTCCACGACCCCCAGGCTAAAAAAAAGATCCAAGCCGGAGCATCTTTCGCTTTGGAGCCCTCGGCAGTTATTGATGACCAGGTTCTTCCTGCTATCACTAAAGCTGCACAAGGAGCCAGCTTCTACATTGAACAACTCTATTATGAATGCGTGTTTCTCAAAGGCACAGGCGCGAGTGAGTCCAGGCTGAAACCGACTGGATGTCGTACCAATGCAAAGGTTTTCAACGGAAGTGTGACATGTACCTGCAATCACACTTCGGTGTTTACTGCATTGCTTGCGGTGCGCACGGTTGTCATTTCTAACACAGTTAAGGTATAGTGAAATTGCAGAACTATAGAGTTAAATTTAGGAACATATTTGACGGTTTTGTAAATCTTCAATACAAACTCGCTTGCATCTTACACTGAAAATAATTGCAATAATTGAAACGTCTGTATCATGAAATTCTCGACTATTACATTGGCTGTTTTGTTTGTATCATAGTTAAATTAAATTAAAGTCAAATGACCGCGATTTTTATTTTTGTGTCACTTTTAAATCCCCCCCCCAAAAAAAATGTATTCTGTTGTTGGTGTAATGCGGCTAAGCCCTGATCCAATCACTCATAGGTATCAGATGTGTTCGGCACTTAAATGTGGCATTTTTTACGTTGCAGTACATGTCGTATGCGACCCAAGGTTTGACCATCGTTTTTCTGCTGGTCACCACAACAGCGCTGCTTAAGGTTCGTCGCACGGTCAACAATGACCGCACCTTCGTGCAAATCAACCTCTGTCTTGCCCTTATCTTCCTCCATACTGTCAGCATCTTCCATGACATTTTCGTGCGGAATCCACTGCTGTGCGAGATAGCCACTGCCACATTGCACTTCTTTCTGCTTGCATCTGGTTAGTGTTTACGTTTGTGGTTTGCTTGCAGTTAATTGTAACTAAGACGCTTCAGACAGGAATTGATGGTAAAGTCAAACGCGCATTCGCTGGGTTACTTATTCAAACTGAATCATATGTCTACTATGCCTCTACAAATTGAAATTTTTTAATAGCTTAGAGATGGAACTAATCACACACAAATCTGTTATCAACGACTACCATTAAGCCATAAGTTAATTGGTACAAATGAAAAAGATATTTGTCATTAAACAAAGCCAAGCAATTCTACAACAGCAATGCATAGGCCAATAACGCCCTTGCATATTTTGTTAGGCAAACAAAAAATTATTCAAATAAGCTAAGGTTACAAATTATGCTGTGGGGAATGCTGTTCTACTGTTGTCGTCATTGCGTGCTGCAGGTGCAATGAAAAGGTGTGACGCTACGTAGAACGTTTCGACGGGACAGAAAGGTTCATTTCCTTCATTTTAGGCTGTAAACGCAGGCATGATATCAAAACGCAGAATAACAGATTAGCAGCTCCTGCATGGCATTTAAGATGTAGCGACTGTGAAGTGCTTTTCGCATAAGCAAACGCGTGCCCGTAAAATTTTTCCTCGCCCACCAAGGATGGTTTGGCAGAAAAACAGTTAATTAAATACTTCTATATCAATACGCACTCTCCTGTTCTATATAGGCTTTTGGATGCTACTGGAAGGCATCACCCTGGCAGTGAAGACCTCCAAACTTGCGATAAGCTATGCACAGCGCAACGTACGAGTCATGAACGCGCAGAGGGTGCTGGTGGGATGGGGAATCCCCGCGGCGATAACCGGAGCGTCGGCTGCAGTTGGCATGACGAACAACGCCTACATAAAGACGCACCCGATTCAACAGTTCGCAAGCAATGTGACGTCGCAGTGGAAGTACCGCCAATGTTGGATCGACAGTTCGACCAATATCTACTATTGGGGCGTTTTGGGACCGATGGGACTCACCGTATTGATTAACATCATCATCGCGATTCGGGTCGGTTGTCTGGTCTACACCATGAAGAAAAGCGAGCATGTGCCACCAGTTACGAATGGATGGCTGGTGATGGTGGTTGAACAGGTGGTGAAACCTGTCGCTGTTAGAGAAGCGTTCAGGTCGTTTGTATCTCTTTGTCCCGTGCTCGGAATACCGTGGGTTCTTCCCTTTTTCATTGGTAAGTAATGGAATGATGTTTAATGTGTCAAGCAAGCAACACCGGTGGTTCGAGATGCATTAGAGTGAGTTGCTTGCAATTACAAAACTTTTTCCCAACAACAATAGTTTCAATATAATTTAGTCAGACCTCGGTAATCTGTCTCCGGACACATGGCAACTTAGGGATAGCTTATGTAGCCGGAATTTTATTTCACTAGTCCGGATGCTCTTTTGAAACGATATTATGTAAAGAAACAAATAGTCAAAGGCCGTAAATTACAATAGAATTTGAATAAAAACAGCAAAACCAACTGAAAAAACAAGTGTGACCTCTTGCCAGGAACCGTACTTTTACTTTTTTGCAGGCATAACCCCGTCCAGCAGTGCTGTTCTAGTGTACGTGAACCTGGCGCTGAACGGATTGCAAGGAGTCTTCCTTTTTCTCATCTACTGCATCAAGGGGGAAGAAGTGAGAAAGGCATTGAGCAGGGAGATGGAAAAGAGCGGCATCTACTTAACGAATTCACACGCCACGGAACCGAACCACGAAACTACGTGATTGACGTTGAAATTGTAGGGTTCGTATCAAACGATGTGGATTGTTTTGATTTTCTTCATATGGGGTCAGATTTCTTCACATCACAGATAGGTGGAGTTTATTGCTCAGCAGGGACAACGGCATTGTACATATCGTGTTAAACAAAATTTTTTCGTAACCTCCGTTAGACGACGCTTTATGCCTAGATTGCAATAAAACGTACTCTTTTAATGGTAATACAAAAAATCATCAACATTATTGATGCTGTGAGCTGATCTTGGCGAATAGGCCACACAAAAATGCTACGAACAAATGATCCTAGTGATTATGAATTTTGCAATGAGTTTCTTCGTGATTTGAATGTATTTAAATTGTTTACTTATGATTCCCGATAATCACGCTCACTGAATTTAATATGCATACAGTACGAATGTGTACAAACAATTACTGCTTATTTCGTTTCATATGTATTTGATCGCTGTTATGCGTGAAAGTAATTTTATCGAAAAATACATTTTAATATTTGTGTTTTTTAATGTTAACATCGTTTATTATCTTGCTTTTGAAAATAAAGTTGAGGCGGTCGCACAAACGTTTCTGCCTCATTGCATAACACCAGGAACAAACAAGGTTCTTGCTACAAGCACTTTGTGCGTTTTTTCTAAACCTCAGGCCGTGGTCTCGCGAGGAGTCAAAGTTTTTCTAAACCAGCAAGGAGCAAACCATGTTGTTGTCACGACACCGAGTGAATTTGTTGGGTTCATTTACTATTTAAATTTGTTTTTAAAACAGCTGTAAGTTATTTACATTTCACGTGTACTTGATTTATAAGCAATGTTAGCAATCCATGATGGCAGTGTTGAAACAGTCCAACGCTGGAGTTGCTTCAAGAAAACAACTGTGAACCACAACACAATACCATTGGTGTGTTGAAGCCAAATGATCTATGCAGCACTGACTTTGTGATATTCCTTGTTAAAGTGTTTTACCGTAGCCTGTTTGACTGCCTCTGTAACCATTTCCACACTTTCGACTTACCACGAGCCACGAAAAATAATCGCTTTTTTCGTGTACAAAAATGCGTTTTTAGTCTGAGATTTTTTTTGCTGTTAGCAAACTACATCGATCATTTTTGCTTTCTAGTGATGATTTCCTACTAACGTATATCACGGTCACGTCTCGACCTAATCACATTGCGAACAAATTCAATTGTATGCATACTGTGTTATTGTATATACATCTAAAAACAAAACAATTAGCAAAGGTCACGTCAAGTAGATTCCAGTTCTTGTTCACGCTGATGGTCGACCGAAACCTATTTCCAGTGTGATTGGGCCTACTTCCGGCCCAAAAAGATGTAGTGATATCTGAAATTTAAAAGAAAAAAAAATAAGATCGGATACATTTGCAACGATCCGTGCATAAACGAGCAGAAAACTATGTCCATATACATTGAACCTTTAACTCTTCAGAAGCCAACGAAATGAGCTGAACTTTCCTTTGACTATATTTTCCAAAGTGTAATGCGAATAAATCCTTACTTGCAAGTAACTTTAAAAGGTGGAACCCAATTTCCTCCAGTGCAAGTAGCCGTTGAATCTCCCATCAATCTAAAGTTCGTGTCACACCTCATAGTTGCTACATCGCCTTCCTTCCAGCTCTTCCCAGCATTAACCAACCTTCCGTTGACAGGAGCCACTGGCTCTTCGCATACATTTTGAATGCGGCCTTGATAGTAAGTATTTAGGATTGTAGATTCTGTCTTTTTGTTCGTATGTATTTAAACGCATGGAGCATAACAACATAGTAAGCAACACCAAATGCTGGATCTGGATAGGGTATGAGGCCAAAACCACCAATGGTTCACCCACAACTGAAACATACAGCATTGTGCATATCTTTCATGCTGCAACTCAGGCTTTCCACTTACGAATACAGACCGGCGGGATGCTGTAAAACCTCCCATTCAAGCACATGGCGGAGACTGTACCAGGGTCCCCGATGTATCCAGGTTCGCAGGAAAATGTTATGAAGGTGTATGCCCGGTAAGTCTTGCCATCAAGCGGGGGTGGGGAAACCAATCCATTTGTTGGGACCCTGGGCGGTGGACACCCCTCTGCGTGAGAAGGATACGTGTGCCTGTTTGTTGTGTAAACTGCACTGATTATGAGGGCCAGTGAACAAACAAAGAGCAAGCGTTTTAGGACCTATGTTTGCCATACCGTGCTTCTTTCAAAGACTTATGCTCAAAGCAGTGTCTTGGAAATGTGTTTATCACCAAGAAACGCGCTTATTATGGACTTGCATGCTCGGTATTCTCATCCATACGTCTTTATTTTTTATCAAATACGGGTTATTAGTATTAAATGCGCAAAAGAGCTATAATAATCAATGAGAGCTGCAGACAGGGTGCATACACGCACTGTTTCGACCTGTAAGGTCTCATCGGTGCAGCTTTTGATGTGGCACTGTGCTAGCTGGTAGACTAGCAGGCACACAGATTTCCACTTTGTGGTACCTTTCGGTCAATCGTCGATATGTTGGGTACCTAGTTTGGTACCAGCTAGCACAGTGCCACATCAACAGTTGCACTGATGAGACCTTACAGGTCGAAACAGTGCGTGTATACACCCTGTCTGCAGCTCTCACGGGTTATTAGTGATATGGTTAGGTGCAAGGCAGACCAGCGAAAACAAATCGCTATTCGAACCGAAAAAATTCCATTATCCTTGCATAATCTACAATCGGGGACAAAGTTTATGAAATAAATGTTATTTAGTCATCAAGTTGCACTTGTTTTTGTCACCACAGCGATATACAAAAAACATACAATTTTAACGAACAATACAAATTTTACAGGGAGGTTACGCAGAAAAGTCTTGAGTTTTTTGTATTTGTTCGTAAGCTATTTTAGCGAAGGTCTTATGAATCTGATAAACTCACCATTGCATCTTTTTCCGTCCCCGTGGTAGCCTTCATTGCACACGCATGTGAAACCGTTGAATTTCGGTGTGCACTTTGCATTTATGTCACAAGGTTGTATGGTGGTTAAGCATTTGTTTTCCTCTGAAAAAATAGAAATCAGCCCGTGACATAAATCCTGCTGAGTTGCATTATTCGGTTGTGGTACCTTAACCTCGATAGACCCGAGTTTATCTGTCACAAAGAAAAATGCACAAGAAACCTTTGCATGTTGGATGGCGGTAGCTCCACTATTGGTTGTCACATGAGTTAACGGGCAGTCTGGTGACCTTGTAGCCTTCATCGCACTTGTAGGTGATAATGGAACAACCGCAGATTGACCGTTTGCAAATGGCAACCAGTCCGTTGCGAAAAAATATGGGATACGTGCAACCTTAAACGAAAAGTCTGTCTTGATCTAGATCAGGGGTTCTTAACCTGGGGTCCATGAACCCCCAAGGGGTCCGAGAAGATGCATTAAGGGGTCCATGAAACAAAATACAATTATTCCGAAAATCCACGTATTTTCCTCTTTCCATAAGGTTTCGCTGTCCACGAATTTTAATTTTTCGACATTTGCAATGTGTTTCTTGCAAAGGGGTCCATGGCTTTTCAAAGAATGTTTTAGGGGTTCATGATCCAGAAAAGGTTAAGAAACACTGATCTAGATCTACTTTAGATTATGTTGTTAAAATATATTCAAAAAAACTCACAATGCGATAATATTATGTCGAAGGGTGAAGCATTTGTCACACCTAACCAGCTTACTGTAAGGATAGTCAGAAAACAAATTGCAGCCCTCATTTTTGCTCAGATGATGCTGCATAAAGAAACACTTTACGAGATTGCATTTTACATATTTTCAAAAACAAAACATATATACTCCATTGGAAACAAAAGGTATCAACAACACGGAAACCTACAAAATTTATGCCTCATGTTGCTTTGTGGCATAATTATACGTTTCAACACAACGCATCACGCCAACTACAATCCGTATCTGAATAGTTTCGCAAGCTAATGCATGTGCAGCCTGCACACCAACTTTTCATTCCGTTTTGTTTACCGACGAATTGCCAACGTACACGTGATAGCCGGCGGCAGTTTTTGAAGTTCGGATTCAAACCCACATGTCAGTTTTTAGTTGGTAGAAAGCATTTCTGCAGAAAGATTTCATTGGCTCTGTCATGGTAGTGCAATTCAATTTTAACATTTTTTTCACTCGGATGCAAATTTTAGAGAAAAGTTTTGGAAATAAGATTTCTGTTATGTGTCTTTGGAGTCTGTGACGTAGGGGATAAACATCAAATTGATAGATGGTTAACCTCATTCTCCATTAGCAAGGAGCAACCATGCTGTCATCAAGTAAATTGTTGTCGCTTTTTTTACTTACTAATTCAAACAGCTCTGTAATATATTTACGTTCCACGTGGGCCTATGATAAGCAGTACGTAGCAAAAAAGCTCTTGTTATTCATAAATATTATTGACAGAAGAGCATTTTTGCATTGATACCATTGGTATGTTGATAGCTAAATGATCTCTGTGGGGCTAAATTTAAGTTTTAATGTAACTTGTTCAACTGCCTCTGTAAGCACATTGCGTAACCACAGACTCACTCAAAGTTACAGAGTACGAAAAATAATTACCCTTTTTTGGTCTGACAATTTTTGCTGTTACATGGATGATTTTTGCTTCCTGGTGATGATTTGCCTAATAACGTATATCATAGTTACGTTTCGCGGTAATTCTACTATGACATTGCAAACATATTCAAATACATGTATGCTGTGTTTATTGTATATACATCTAACAAGAAAACAAATAAACAAGTCAGGTCAAGTAGATCAAAGTCAGGACAAGTAGAACAGAGTTCTGGATGTTTGTTCACGGTAATGGTTGGACAGAACCAATGTCCAGTATAATTGCAGTTACTTCTGGCCTGCAAGAAAGTAGTAAATCCTTGATTTAAAGTCCAAGATATTAAGGTCGGAGGCATTAGCAACGAACTACGCATAAACCTGCAGTAAACTTTGTCAATATACACTGAACCTTCGGTTCGTTTCCAAACTCAACGGAAGTAATTGAAAATGAATTATCCTTGAAATAAAAATGTAATGCGAATCAATCCTTACGTGCAAGTGACGTTAAACGGTGGAACCCAATTTCCTCCAGTGCAAGTAGCTGTCGAATCTCCCATCATTGTAAAGCCCACGCCACACGCCATGGTTGCTACATCGCCTTCTATCCAGCTCTTCCCAGCATTGACCAAAGTTCCGTTGCCAGGAGCGACTGGCTCCTCGCACACAACTGAATAATGCACAAAACCAAACAGCATAATTGTTGAATAGTTATATTTTCTTTTTTGAGGAACACCATTCAGTATGACATAATTTTCAACATTTTGGTGAATCGTGATACACATAATTTATTTTACAAATTACGCGCACGCATGTTGCCTAAATTACCTTTTTGTGTTGATGAAGAGGATTTATCAAGTTTATATTTATTAAGTTTAAAATTTTGTAATTGAAAATCGAATTCACGCATTGGCACACATCACATGTTTGCTAGTGAGGTATGGATGAAATTACTGGCCACACTTTGGGCACCAGTGAGTTAAAATTTTGTTAAGTTGAACTTATTTTGTGGCAACTCATTGTATACAACATACCAACGCAATTAGGAGGTGGGTTGGAATAGGTTTCATCACTCTGACATTCAGAAACGTTTTCGCCGATCAGAATAAAACCGGAGTTACACGAATACGTCACTGTGTGACCAGCAGCCCATGCATATCGGCTGGAGGGGCTCATGGTTCCGTTCTCAATCGCTTGAGGTGGTTCACAGTGTTTGCCTAAAAATCATTCTTTGCATTATACCGCGGCGTAATCCGTTTCAGTGAGGTTGCCTTATCCTCAGACCGCCAGTCTCGTGGGCTGCGTGCAGTATCAGCAACAAACTGGTGGTTGGCTAATCCCATCTCATCCAGCGAAAGTTACAAACACATCGGCCGTGTTACTGTGTAACTAAAGTTGTAGGTTCTGCCTCTTTCGTTTGTATGTATTTAAACACATATCGCACAAAAAACAATAAGTAATGCGTAATCATCAGAGTCAATAATGTTTTTACAGTGAGTTGTAAACAGGGCCACTGTTTCGTCTTATAGGTATCATCATTGCAGTTATGGTGTGACTATAGCCTCCACAAGTGGAAGTCTTGCCGGTGACAAGATCGTTGTAAGTCACACCTTAGCTATACTGATGAGACCTTTTTGGTTAAAACTGTGGCCATGTATATAGCTCACTGTAAAAAAAACTATGGATTCGGATAGGTTATAAAGCAACTACATGTTCTCCCACAAATGAAACATACAGCAGTATGCATATCTTTCATGTTGCAATTCAGACTATCCACTTACGAAGGCAAACTGGCGGGTAGTTGAAAAAGCTTCCATACAAACACGTTGATGTTCTTCTGCCATCCACACCGATGTACCCGGGTTTGCAGGAGAAATTAATGATGGCGTATTCCCGGTAAGTCTTTCCATCACGTGGTGGTGGGGAAACCAATACGTTTGTCGGGACCTTGGGTGGCGGACATCCCCCTGATTAAAGCAAATAAGACTGCCAATTTGTTGTGTAAACGTTGTTGGTCATGGGGTTCCTTAAGAAAACCAGTGTTAAAAAGGACCAGTGTTTTTAAAATAACACCCAGCAAGGTTGCCATATCGTGATTTTTTATGATTTTTATGAGCAGTGTCTTTTATGAGCAGAAAATAGAACTGTGCTTATTTCCAAGAATGTTTCTCATCATTTATACGTGCTTATTTTTTCATCAAATTCGGATTATCAGTGATATGGTGCGGTACTAGGCAAACCAATGCTAAAAAAACGCAGTTCACCCCCGAAAAAAACATGTTTTGCCAAATGTTTTACAAAGTACTTCTAAAGCAGCTGCACTCACTGTCACACCTCCTTTTACCATCCCCATGGTAGCCTTCCTTGCACTCACATGTGAAACCGTTGAATTTCGGTGTGCATTTTGCATTTCTGTTACAAGGTCTTGTGGTGGTCAAGCATTTGTTTTCCTCTGAAAAAAAAAAGAAATCAGCCCTGTCAGTCTACAGGCTTTTCCTCAACACAAGTCTTACTGGGTTGCATTATTCGGTCATGGTCTCTTATAATCGATACACCCGAGTTTATCTAATTGCTCTGTCGTAAAGCAAAATGCACAAGAAACCTTCGCATGTTGGATGGCGGTAGCTCCACCTTTGGTTTTCACATGAGTTAACGAGCGTGCCGGTGACCTTGTAACCTTCATCGCACTTGTAGGTGAGAATGGAACAAGCGCAGAGCGACCGTTTGCAAATGGCTCTTAATCCGTTGCGATAAAATATTGGATAAGAGCAACCTGAAAAAAAAGTCTGCCTTAATAGAAATCTACTTCAGATAGTTGTTAAAAAATATCAAAACAAACTCACACTTCGATATAATAAAGTCAAGCAATGAAGCGTCCGCCACACCTAACCAGCTTACTGCAAGGATAGTCAGCAAACAAATTGCAGCTTTCATTTCTGCTCAGATGATGCTACACAAAGATTTTACATTTGTGTTATGTGATGCAGGAACAGATAAACAAAAAATACAAACTTTCAAACACACAACATATATACTCCATTGGAACAAAACTATTAACAACCCTGAAACTTACAAAATCTATTCCTCATGTTGCTTTATAGCATAATTTTACATTTCAACATAACAATCAACAATCTCTTTGTGAATAGTTTCGCAGCTAATGCATGTGCAGCTTGCAGAACAACCTTTTTAACCTTAAATTCCGTTTCGTTTGCCGACGAATTATACGTATAGCCGGCGGCAGTTTTGAAGTTAGGATTTAAACCCACATGTTAGTTTTTAGTTGGTAGAAAGCATTTCTGCAGAAAGATTTCGTTGGCTTTGTCACGGTAGTGAAATTTAATTTTAATAGTTTTTTTCACCCGGATGCTAATTTTAGAGAGAAGTTTATAAAATAAGATTTCTGTTATGTGTCTTTGGTAGGCTCCTGCATTTCGCTTTTGACTTCACCCCCAAAAAAATTTCAAATGAAAGCGTTGCTGTTGCAAAACTCTATTGTTGAGTTGGCCACCATTGTTTTGATGTTTTTCACACGTTGTCAAATTTTAATTTGCTTTTTTTGTTTTGGCAATGTTCAGATTAGTTTTTGTCTGTGTAATTAGGGATAGAGATCTTAAAATTTAAAAATCTTTCTAAAAAAGGAAATTTAATTTTCCTCAGCGCCAAGACCGTCGCCCCGTAGATGTTTTTAAGTGTTTCTAAAACTCGCATTAAAAATGCCGCTAAAGCTATCGTTACTGACTAGACCTATGGTTAAGTTTCAAAGTAAACGTTTCTATCTTATTACGTAGAACTAAGAAATATATGCATGTAATGTGTTTATTGTACAATCAAAACTTAAAGTTGTCAGGTAAATCGGTTGCTGTTGTGGATGCTTGTCTAAGGTGAAGGCTGCTGACCGGAACCAATTTCCATTATGGTGCGGGCCACTTCTGGCCTGCAATCAAATTAGGTTGGTTAGATTTTCTACATCAGCAACTTTATATACAAGTGACAAGTACGACGAGCTCCTTTACAAAGGTTAAACGAAGGCACTGGACTGCACAAAAAACCTGTAATCACAACCAACCAAGCACATTAAATCATACAGTTAAACTTCGTTAAACTCGGATGTAACAGGCTGAATTCTCATCAAAATAGTTCGTAAAGTTTAATGCGAATGAACCCTTACGTGCAAGTGACGTTAAATGGTGGAACCCAATTTCCTCCAGTGCAAGTAGCCGTTGAATCTCCCATCATTGTGAAGCCCATGTTACATGTCATGCTTGCTACATCGCCTTCCATCCAGCTCTTCCCAGCATCGACCAACGTCCCGTTGCCAGGAGCGACTGGCTCCTCGCACACAGCTGAATAATGCTCAGTTTGAATGCGACTAATCTTGTCATTGTACAGGTGTATTTGCATGCTTGTTTGTTAAGTGAATTTAATAGTTTAATTACTCCTAAACGACATTTTAGGCGAAAAAAAGAACACTAGTTTTGCCAAGTCCCGAAGCAGACTCCATAAATTCCAAAATGTTTTATGTTAACTTAATCCGGTCTTATGCTAGTTTATAACTCTTTCAGGTCACGACTTTTCATAAAACATACCAACGCAGGTAGGAGGTGGGTTGGAATAGGTTCCATCACTCTGACATTCAGATACTTTTTCGCCGACCAGAACGAAACCGGAGTTACACGAATACGTCACTGTGTGACCATCGGCCCATGCAAGTCTGATGGAGGGGCTCATGGCGCCATTTTCGATCGCTTGAGGTGGTTCACAGTCTTTGCCTAAAAACCAAAGGCCGTTTGTTTACTTGGAACAAGTTCACTGTTATGGTATTATTACATGCAGAAAATCCCATCACCGATGCGTCAGCACAAAGTCTATTGGTGATTTACTGGAAAAACTGCCAGGTACCCGCGCCAGAGGCGTATGAGTCACAACCAGTTGGTTTACCCATTTTACGATTTACTTTTACTGAAACCAATGCACCTGAATAAATGCATACAATAGTTGTTCGATTCACGTATAGACAGAAATAATGTCGAAACTATTTGGATAAAAATAAAATCTTTATAGCATGACTTAGCATTACAAGTCACATCCCAACCGGCTTGGTGTGGTTTCGTTGTAGGAAGGCTTTGAGCCTCGTGATGTGCAGGATTACCACAGCACTGTCAATATGCTAACTTGTAGCAATGGACGAAGAGAGTGGCGCATTAAGCTTTGTTTATTATTAGAGTTTTTTTTGTGTTTATTGCTTTTCCACAGTTCATGTGTAATGTGTCAATATCATGCATGAATAAACTGCCCACACAGTAAAGTTCCACAGCAGTCAACGATAAAACGAAGACGTATCTTTCGGGATAACTGCAATCTTTAGTCGCCTGTGTTTTGCTTTTTTCACATATACTGCGATTCAGGCTTTGTACTCACGAATGCAAGTCGGCGGGTTGCTGTAAAATCTCCCATACAAACACGTTGAGGATTCCCTGCCATAGACCCCGATGTATCCAGGCTCGCAGGAGAAAGTTATTCTGGCGAATTCCTTGTAAGTCTTTCCGTCACGCGGTGGTGGCGAAACCAATCCGTTTGTTGGGACCCTGGGTGGCGGACATCCCTCTGCGAGAAACAAACACGTCTGTCGGTTGATTGTTTAAATTTTGTTGGTTATCGTGGACCCGTAAGAAAACAAGGGATTAGTTTTTTTTAAAAAACAAGGTTGTCGTATCATGTGGTTTGAGTTTTAAAACTTGCAACCAGGACATAGAAACAAATGCGCAAAGGCTTGTTGCTGAAATTGCAAAAGGCTAGCACTGTCGGGCTAGAGAAAAGAGCTTTGTTGTTTTGGCTTCGCAGAGAAGCGTCAACGCGTTATTTGTATGTTTGTAGCTGCATTTGCCGCAGGGCTTACAAACCGTAGAAAACGACCTCTTACAGAGAAATAATAAGCTTATCTGCTAAACTCACTATTGCAACGTTTTCCGCTGGCATGGTAGCCTTCATTGCACTCACATGTGAAACCGTTGAATTTCGGTGTGCACTTTGCATTTCTGTCGCAAGGTCGTCTGGTTGTCAAACACTTATTTTCCTCTGAACAAAAAGCGAAATCAGCCATTTTTTAGCCAACATACGTTCTACAAGTAAGACTCTAGGTGGGTTACACATTCGATTGTAGGGCTATATTAATTATCTGATCACAATATTTATAATCACGGTGCAACAAACTAAAATCAAAGCAATAAATCACAAGAAAACCTTCGCACGTTGGATGAGGAGAGACCCAGTTTCGGTTCCGGCATGTGTTGAAGGTCATACCGGTTACTTTGTACCCACTTCTACACTTGTACGTGATAACGGAACAACCGCAAGGTGTTCCTGTCTTGCAAACGGCTCTCATTCCATTGCGATAAAAAACCGGATATCTGCAACCTGAAATGTTTCAAAAATCATGCATTTGCTAATAATATCATAAGGTTCACAAGCTTCGCAGCCAAGCTGGATCAGTCACTTTTCCCGACAAGTCGGAGCGAGAACTGAAAAATCAAGCTGAACTCATGACCCTGCTATTCGAAAGCATGACTTCTGTTACTAAAAGTATCATTTAGTTTACTTGATTAAAAGTTAAGAAACTTACAATACTGCCGGATTATGTTGAAGTAAATGGCGTCCACGACACCAAGTTCACCAACTGCAACTATTGCCAAAAAACAAATCACTGCCTTCATTTTTTACTCCAAGTTGCTAGAAATTAAACAAAAAAGTACAAAATTAATGCCACCTTGCTTTCTGTGACATACCACCAGACACAAACTTTCCGCACCAAACATTCAGATTTATTCCAAAAATTTTAACACCGAACAAACTAATCCGAATCTATGCCATCGTTTCGTTACCCTTCTGGGCTTTTTCATGAACTAACCACCAAAAACCTTTTCTGAGTGGTTTTAAGGTTGCAGATTTTTGAATAGGAACTCATCAAACAAGTTTTTTCCAACCTTAATCCTGTTTATTGTTAGATGAATCACCGAAGCATACGTGACACCCGCGGGCCGAATTGACATTCTTTAGTCAGTGCAATTTGAAATCCTCAAAAATTTGACCGAATGTGTTTTTCATGGAACTTGCTTGCTCATTTGTCACGATGATACATCGCAATTTTAGTAGAATATCGTGATGATGATGATAGGTAACCTCAAACTTACTTCCGAAAATATGAATATATATTTTCACCGCGTGCACCTTTTGCTGTGATGGCGGTGTGTTTTCGACTTGCTTTTCGCATTTCGTTTCTCCTCACCTCGCTACTTGATCAGTTATTTTCCTGGAAAAACGCCTGTTTGTTTTGCACATATTTTCGGCTCTCGTCATCTTGTAATCATGAAAAACAAGGTTTGCGCTGCAATCCCAATCCCATGGACATCAATTTCCGCGATTGCTGTATTTGTTGCGACGCAGTCAGGACCACACATCGGCTCGTTCTGTACCACTAAAGGAAGTTTTAGTTCGTTACGTTATGGCTAACGGACCCTTTCGAGTCAGCGTTTGTGACAAATAAAGATTCCGTAAAGCGTGGTTGGTTATCTTGTTTTTGCTGTCCAAACAAGTTTTTTTTGAGTGTTCTGTCGTTTATGTGGCAATTCGTTAAAGTATAGTTATCAACTCCAAATATTTTGCACCCAAGTATAAAACATTTATTTAAAAGTTGGCGACGCCGCGGTTGTTCGGTCTTTATTTTACAACATGCATAATTTCAACGTTAGCGTACAAGTCCTTTGTATAAGAAAGACTTCTCAGTTTTCTATTAGGATCAATAACGTGGTGAACTTTAACAAACACCTATTGGTTCGCTGCTATCGTCGTCACAACGTAAAGAAAGATTTGCATCAGTAAATTTCCATTCCCGTCACGCATGACAGACGATGCAGGCGAAGCAAGTCTCGTTGATTCTGTGTTGTAGAAATGTTGCGTTTAGGCAATGTGGGGTGAAAATTTCAGCTGAGTCACAAATGTACAGCTGTGATAGCGATGGTATATATTAAATATTCTCCGCGAACGTAGGAAAAAAACAAAAAAGGCATTAACTTAACTTATACGCATGTGATAGTTTTGCCAGATTGACCACAGTTTTGACAAGCGCTTGAATCTTTTCAACGGGTAAACTGTTTTAATTAAGAAGCATTGTTTTGCTCTGAACAGTCGGTCTGAATGCCGCAACAAGGATACGATGACGCAGTGAAACGGAAAGAGACATATATCCAGACATGCTTCCGTTTCTACAGAAACGAAAACATATTTTGCCTGCCAACATGTACCCTTAAATATGTACTCCCATTTTGTTAGAAACCGATTACTGGTTTAGACCAACCATAATCACAACTATCGCTTAACAATAGCGCACAGTGTGGTTTGAAATTATAGGGAAGGCAGTAGTACAGTGTAGTGTATAGGGAAGGCACAGATATATTTTGCCATACCTCAGCTTTGTTTTATTCATCTGTTTATAATACTAATTCCAGTACAGTTTTCTGTGTTTACTTGCAATTTCGTATTTGCAGAAACTGTGGATGCCCGTGCAGGCGAAATCGATTTTTCAGTGTGTTTTAAAAAAAACCAGCTGACTTCAATCAAAAACCTTCTGAAAGTTTCGAATTATTGACATATAATCGGAATAAATTGGTGTCGCTGGAAATAATGACAATGCTCAGTAGATGGGATAGATTATGGCGAAGTTATGTAACCAGTCTTACAGCAGTTTTATACATGATAATGATATTTGTTAAATATTCTCCGCGAACGTACGAAAAGAAAACAAAAACAACATATAACTTAATTTACGCATATAGTTTTGCCAGATTGACAACGGTTTTAACAAGCTCCTAAATTAATGTTTAAATCGTTTAAATTAAGAAGCATGTCATCTTAAATTTATTGTTATGCTGTAAACAGTCTAAAACAGCCAGGAACGGAAAGAGACAAATTTCCAGACGTGCTTCCGTTTCTAGTGAAACGAAAACAGATTTTGCCTGCCAATATGGAACCCTTACTTTTCTGTTTTCCTATTTTGTTAGAAACCAGTTTGGTTTATTTAGACCAACTAGAATTGAAACCATCGCTTGACAATGGCATATACAGTGCTGCTTGAGATTAAGTTTAGGATAGTTTCAAACCGGCCCAAATTTCAGGATATAAACGGTTGCTTACCACAGTTTTACATACGATATTTATTTTAGAAACTTTGTTTGGCGATTGTCCGGATTTGTGTACGATGAAGAAATCAGAGTCGTATCTGATTGTGTGGGACTATGTAGTATTAGCATTACTGTTCGTTTTTTCATCGGCAATCGGCGTATTCTTCGCAATACGCGACCGCAAGAAAGGCAAGACTTCCAACTACTTGATTGGGGACAGAAGTATGCACGCTGTGCCAGTTGCCTTCTCTGCTACCTCTGGCTTTATGTCCGCCATATCAGGTGAGTAAATATAATCACAGTACATTGAATTACCTATTTATCTAATATAGGGAATAGCGCAAACAACGACAAGGGCAATATATCAATAAAACTGCAATATGATATGAAACATATTTCCTAGATGTTTCCATGGCAAGGCACCATTACACCGAACCAAACCGTTTCAAATAGAAGGCGTTCATGTTATATCGTTTTGTTGTACAGTGATTGGCACGCCAGCAGAATTCTATCGTTACGGAACCATGTACGTCTATTACGTAATTACATACCTCCTCAACGCTGTGATATGCTCGTCAATATATGTGCCTTTATTCTATCGTTTGGGAGTGAGCAGCACTTACGAGGTATTAGAAACGCGACAATTCTCACGGATTGCATTGAGTTTGACGCCTGTGAACGTTTCAGTATTTGGAGTTGCGGTTCAACCGAACGGTGCGGCTCCTGTTTAGCGCGGTTTTCGTCATTCAACAAATCATGTATTGTGCTCTGGTCATCTACGCCCCGGCTTTGGCTTTAAACGCAGGTACGTAATGCGGTAGGTGCAAGCAGTCGGCAAAATTTTAAAATTTTAGCGTTGTGGCGGTGCACCTGCAAGTGCGACAAAAAAACAAATCATCATTTTTCTATTTCCAAACCTTTTTACAACAATGTTGTTGCAACTGAGCTCAATCAAAGAGTACTTGGGCTATCCAAATATACATTCAACTGTCCCAAAGGGCCATTTCTGGCGCGTAAGCCGATGGTCGGCAATCCCACTTTGGAGGGTCTTCATGCAACTCAGTTTACCAAGGGATATTGGTTTCAGATAACAAGGCTATAAGTATTGTCACAATGTCTTTTTATAAATGTATTGAAAACTGCAGAGAGTTTTTTCATATATTATTACTAGCAAATAATACAAACTAAGCTATACTGCACTGCACAATACACATAAAGAAATAAGTTTTTTTTTTCATTTTAGTTGTCATAAGACTTACAAAGATTTTGCATTTATTTTGTGCGGTTTAAACAGTGTGTTCATTAATGTGCAGGTGATCGTTAATAAACCTTTAGCCGTCAAACTACAAATTAGTTAGTTGCTTTCATAGCATCAAGGATGACCTTTTAGATACCAAAGTTCATCGTTTATTATTTGACACATTTAATTTCAGTGACGGGTCTTAATTTGTGGACAGCTGTCATGGTAACGGGTGCAGTGTGTACGTTCTACACGACCACGGGCGGATTGCGAGGTGTGATATGGACGGATGTGTTCCAATGTACTGTGATGCTGGCCGGTTTTATTGCCGTTATCGCACGCGGATGCGTTCTCCTTGGCGGTTTTGGCAACGTTTGGAAAAAAGCCGAGCGTGGAGGGAGAATCGACTTCGTCCAGTGAGAATTTTTTACATCTATTTTACTTTTTCTCGTCTGCTCGAGTTAAGTATTTGATCAACATGAAGGTAGAAAATCCAACTAAACCGTGCTACTTTTGCTTCTAAATTGCGTTGGTTTCCGTGCGTTTGATACATACATTTGTCATGGAAGTGGTCTAATATGTGACCCAAAATGATACTTTTCTATCAAAACCTTGAATATAGCATTTCAGCACTATGTGTTAAAGTTTCACCAAAACGATTCAACATTTCAGCTTTGATGCTGATCCTCGTATACGTCATGCGTTCTGGTACATGATGATTGGAGGGACTATGCATTGGGCTGGGAGATATGGAACAATGCACACCTGCGTTCAACGTTATTTATGCTGCAAATCTGAGGCACACGCTAAATAGTAAGTGGTTGAAAAAGTGATACTAATTTGTTGAAATGTTCTGCGAAAAATGTGGTTATTGTTGTTGAAACTGTTTTCGTATTTCCAACACAATTTGTAATTACGAATGACAAATAAAAATATATTGATACGTATTGATAACTATCTTTTCCAGAACAATAAGTGATGGAACATTGCACAGATGTGACAATGTTCCCGTTTTATAAACTTGCATCGCTACGTTTTTTTTGCTAATTTTAAAAAAAACTTGTTTTCAGTGCCCTATATCTCAATTTCGTCGGTATTATAATTATTGACGTCCTCGCCGGCCTGGCAGGTATTACGATCTACGCCTACTACTCGGAATGTGATCCATACACAGCTGGCTGGGTGGCATCAAGTGACCAACTTGCCCCTTATACAGTGATGGACATTCTGTCGCAATTTCCCGGTCTGCCAGGCTTGTTCATCTGTAGTGCACTTAGTGGGAGTCTTAGGTAAAAAACGTTTTTCATGCATCTTGACACAGTTGACAACTCCTGTATAGAATCGTAGGTCATTTGTTTGACAAGTTTTTCCTTGATATAACGTTCATCTGTTTAGTTGTTTTTTTGGGCAAAATACACATGATTTGATTTTTTTTGATTTTGATAAATATATTTCAATATATGCTAGTAGGCATAATCAGAATCACTTATTCAAATAGAATAAGTTGTTCAAAAATCGGTTATAAAGTATTTGTTGGTTGTAAATATGTCAGGAGATCCCGATAATACAGACTTTCATTTGACACAATTACCTTTTTTTTTTTTTCAAGGCAACAAAAAAGAAGTTTTTGTTAGACTTTGCTTTTATGTTTGCGTAAATTACCACGGCCTGCGATGTTTATATGTAGTTCGATATCTTCGGGACTGAACGCGATGGCTGCCGTAGCGATGGAGGATTTTGTGAAACCATATAAACGTCTCAACGCTCGGGTTGCTCTTCTTTGCTCAAAAGTAAGTTTATGTTATGACAAGTTGTAAATTTACACAGAACGGAAAAATTATGTAATTTATTCTATTGATCGGTTACTGAGCTGCTGTCACAGTTGTTATGTGGTCACTGTTATTTGTCAAACTGGTTTCAATTAATAACATTGAAGTCTTGAAAAAGCAAAAAAGGTTTAAAGATGTTATTCAAAAGAAGTTAATTCGGCATTGCTCATGGCACAACATTTTCGAAAGAGTTGATGCACAAAATATGGTGAAATATTTTGGAACGAATATGGTTGCATTAACTGCAAAAAGCCGGCGATTTAACTGCAAAAAGCCAGCGATTGTGATTGTCTTTCCTGTATTTATTTGTGCGCTTTCGCACTGCTTGAATGCAGTGGTGGGATTCAAATATTTTAGCATCCGGTTCTCTCACTAGCAGCATGCCATAGTAACCGCGGGAATACATTGCTCGAAGTGCAACATACGCCTACATATGCGGTTGTCAACAACCGGTTCGCTTAGGTCGTTCAATTCCAAGAACAGGTTCGTGCGAATCGGCTAAATCCCTCCACTGCGTGAATGTCCACAAGATACGCCTTTAATGCTTCTAATTTGGACGAAAGTAAGCTATTTTGCATTACAAAGCTTCTCGTGGTGGCATTCGGTGCGGCTTGCATTGCAACGGTGGTGTTAGCTGCCAGCCTGGGTGAAATATTTCAGGCTACCATGAGTATCAACACGCTAGTTCTCGGACCCTCTTTGGCACTTTTCACCCTCGGTTGGGGATTCCCCTGGATAAATTCATGGGTGAGATTATTTCGCATTTGACTATGGGACGGGAAAAATCGATCAGAGAAATTTCAATTTTTCCTTGTAGGGTGCGCTGGCGGGTTTGCTGAGCGGTGTGGCGGGATCAACGTGGTGCCTTGTGGGAAAGCAAATATACCCTCCTATAGAAGAGTATGCCAGAAGGTTGGAGCTTGTCACCACGGCATGCGAGTTCGGCAATACGACGGCCATGTTGAATGAAACGACAGTCGCCGTTGGTAAATCATCCAGCTAGAAATGTGGCTGTAATAAATGTAAAATGTGTTAATACTACTATAATTATCTCCACTATTGCATTGTTCGCTTTTTTTCTATTTGTTAGTGTGCTTGGATGTCCAAAGCTTTACTTTAAGTGATGCACACTTAATGCTTTTATCGCGGACAAAATATATGCTTGTACTTTACATTGCGAACCCTATTCAACCCCCACACGTGTTACACATAAAGCTAGCTTTGCAACCTTATTTCACCCAGGTTTTGTTCACAAAAGTCTGTGACGAAACCGAACAGTAAAAACAAATACGTGTTATTCTGTGAGCTTGGTTTGTTTGGTTTATTATCAGTGTGATTTATAATGCAGGAATGATCACCAATTCCACAATGCCAACCAGCGATCCCAGCAGGCCTCCAATCGCTGAGTTCTACGCAATAAGTTACACGCTTTACGGAGTGTTCGGTTTCCTGGTGAACATCATTGTCGCACACTTAGTTTCACTGTTCACAGGTTTCGCTTATTTCATATTACTTTATTAAACGTGCCGTATCAGTCTATATGTGTTAAATTCTTTCTCTGATTGGCACTCTTTTGTAAAAGACTGATTACTTGTATTCTTACATATAAAACTAAATTCTTCCATTGTTTTGTGTAGCTTGTAATTTACAAGTATTTACGTGACAAGACATAAGCTGTGTCAATGCAAGACCTTTTAACGACATGGTCTCTCCCACATCCATTAGCATCCTTTCCAATAGCTTTCAACAAAATCTGCTTGTAGGCTTTCAGGTACCTAAGCAACTGCCGCGGGGTGTGACTATCGCTGTGTTTGATTTTGCAATCTTCCGTTGGACTCCCGAACGTTTCCGAAAGTTTATGCGATTCGGAATCGATTACAGCGAAGAAGTCAAGTTTTCTATGGGAAAACTTCCTACCAAAGCCGAACCTATGGAAAAAATCGTCGATGACGGACAATCAAATTAGAGAACTGTGTATGTTTACTTTTGTATCTTGTTAAGGTTGCATATATTGTCGTTAGCTTTCGCGAAAATTGCTTCTAGTTTACTGCAAACTGAGTGCTTTTTTACCTGAAGCCGAGGCATCCACTTGTAAACAAATTTACAATCGTCCCGATGCATTTCAGCGTTTTTATTGGTAAAAAGAAGTAAATGCACAGGTTGCAGTGAGCAATTACCAGTCAATGCCCTTCGGGGTCATTAGGCGTTCATTAACGTTCATTAACGACAATCCCATTACATTAACCTTTCTTTGATTGCGACAGCTCAGGTAAGCTATTTGAGAAGTCAGCAGTTAAGCAGAGTATAGTTATAAGTTAGCTGAACAACACAATTAAAATAATAAAAGACCGTTGAGAAAGACAGCAAATACAACAGATGAACATGGGGTCTTTCTATTGCAAAACTAGAATCTGGTCGATGATTATCATTCTTCTGCTCATGATCTTGAATATTGAGGCACAAGGTATAGCACGAGGCGATATGTAAACCCTATTCCCCCCATAGGACAAAATAGTTAAACGTTGGCTTGAAAATATTTCACCAACACCGTGTTTTGCAGTCGTTCGATTTTGGGGTTTATGCTCACATTTATTTTCGAACAATAACATTTATTCCTTATTTTGCCACAAATGCAAATAACTTGAACTATCTTCATGCAAGTTACTTGGTTGTCGCCAAGTTTTCAATATAGTGCATATACTGTAATATTAGTGCCAACAGGACAAGCTTTTCCGCGGATAAAGCAGCTTTACATGATTGTACGTAGCAGTCGCACGAACAAAGGCAGAAAAGTCTAAAATACATAAACAGCCGAGGGCCTTGAACTTGTTCTTAACTGATCAAATTGCTTTGCAGAAGAATGTTACTGGGCTCGGTGCCAGATAAAAAAAGTCAACAACGAGTGTTCGCTTGTCAGAAGAGAAATAACAAGTGAGTTTTTTTAAGGAATTTTAATCCATATTGTCGCATTTATACCTTGATGTTTCCAGGTTGCGCCACTGGGGTTTCCACCAAGTTTTTTCGATGGTCAATTGCGGGAGGCTCCCGTAAGTATAGCAAGCAAAAACCTGCCATAGCATAGAAAGGTTTTATGATAGCCATATTGTTCCTAAAATTTCAGAACAATGCCTAAATGGGACTTGTTGTCTTTCCGGGGAAACACCTTCGTACGCTGTTTGCGTTCGATTCGGCAAGTATTAAAACCCAACAATAGAGGTTTATGTGGTTTGTTTGTTTGTTTGCTGTAACTACTCTGTTTTGTTTTAGGCGGAACGTGTCGGTGTAATAAGTTATCGGCTTTTTCGTGTCTCATGTCGCCGAAAAAGAAAACATGTAAGATTCCAGTGGTCCGATTGATTTACGACATAGCGCAAGAACTGTATTTTGTCCTTCAGGTCCAGGCCCCACGACAAATTCTCCTGAAACTACATTTGGGGTGGAAGCAACCACATTAAATGAAGTCTCCTTCGCCCCGCCTTCATCAGCGTCTTACCTCACCAGCCTCGTACCTTCTGAACTGGCGTCAACAGCGGCCCGTTATTTTACTGAAGGTAATCTTTACTCAGCATCGACAGAGAAAGATACGACAATATCATACGACTCGTCGTGGATATATGGACAGACAGAGTACAACTTAACAGAGACAGAAGCGTACACAGCAATTACATTTGAGCAAACTTCGGGTTATGAAGATTATTCATCAAGTAGGTTTCACATGTGGGAGTGGGATAATCGAAATTCTATACGTTTATGCCTTTAATCAATTTCGTTATATTTTCATAACCAAATATTTCTTGTCGTTAAATATATTCCATTATGAAAAGCAATGTAGAGCCAATAAATCATATGATTTTTTTGACACGGGGCCTGACGGCACTATTGGTTGAGCTTTGCTTGGCCTTAGTGTTTCCTCCTTGTTTTCTCCGTAAGGTTGCACTTAGTTTGGTGCCCAACGAATGACGGTGATTGTATAGTCACCACAAAGTGGAAGTCTTTGCTTGGCCGTTTGGTCAGCAAAGTCGTCTGATAGTCACACCAGCTGCACTAATGAGACCTTTGGCCATCTGTATACAGCTTACACACAATTATATTTCATTAGTTGTATCTGCCAAAAAGACGCATTTTCATTTTATTTGGTACTGACTGATTGTAGGAGAGACACCATAAAAATGTTTTGTTAAGAACAAATAATGCCCTAAATATGCTGCAAATTACTTCTTTTTCTACATATTAGCAAAATGAATTTCGTATTGCATCTATAGGTGGGGAAACCGTCGAATCAACAGAAGAAATCGCTGCAACGAGTGCGGAAAGTATCCGCGGTATTTTAAATTCCAGGCACAACACAAAAGTGTTACTGGCAGTCGAGGAGAATCTGCGCAATATCGGAGCAAAACAGGCGCTGAAAATGAACGGGACAAGATACTACAAGGATGAAAACATAGAGTTCGTCACAAGGCATCCGAATTGCTCCGAGCGCGCGGATTCGTTAAGTGAGCTCAGCTCGTTTCGGATCAATTACACTGTAGCCCCGCCCGAGACTTTCGGCGCATGCCCAGGTTACTTTATTATGGCTTCGCAATTTGTCGGATCCCGTTTGCTTCGCCGAAATTTCACTTCGGCAAAAGCACCCGAAAGCCAATGGGACGCCAGGAGACAGTTTTTACTATTGCCGGAAGAATCAAATTTCCTCACCGTTTCTGCATACTCCACCCACGACCTGACCAAGTGGAAGGGACAAATTGTTTTCAAAGCTAATTTATCCGTAACAAAAGTTGTCATGAACCAGTTTGCAGGCGACGTTGCGGAGCTGGTACCAGGCGAGAAGATATTTTTGCACAATGCCGACTTTGTATGCGGATACTACGACAACGAAAAGAGCAAATTCTCCACATACGGCTGTGGCAGAGTGGACAAGAACTCGGCTGATTCAGTCACTTGTTCCAGCAACCACACGACCGCTTTTGCCATCATGCTTTCAATCCAGGCAACTGTGGTTCCCCAAGGAGTACAGGTGATATGTAACTTGACGTACGAGTACTGGTGGTGTGTATGTTACAACCTGAATGTCTACATAAAAGGCACCCTTTTATAAAGGGGCATAATAGTGCCTGGTGTAAAGTATAAATAAAAAAAATAAATAATGGGCTCCAGATACAACATTGTTACGTGATGCTTTTGTCTTGTATTTCATGTGGCGTTAAGGTGATTTAGTGCATTCACGTCACACCTCTTGAAACAAATTTCTCCACAGTTTCAACTATGTTTTGTCGATTTTACAGATATGTTCCTACGTCACGCAGTCCTTGTCTGTGTTTTTCCTTTGCCTCACCATCGTTTTGCTGGAATATGGACAAACAGCCTCCAACTCGGATCGACTGGTTGTGCAACGAAACACAGCCATATCTTTACTGCTTCTTCACCTCACCAGCTTGTTTCATGATGTGGCGCTCGAAAACAATACCGCTTGTTTCATCTTGGCGGTGTTGTCGCACTACTTCCTATGTACAACAGGTGGCCCTTTTTCGTTTGTGTGGACACTGAATACAATCCGCCCAATTAAAAATGTCATTTCTGAACTTCGCAGTTATTTTAATGTTGGCGAGTAACGCCTGGTTCAGTCAGAAAGAGTTAAAAAAAACATTTTTTCAGGTACCTGGATGTTGGTCGAAGGAATCCGCGTCTTAATCGTGACCTCAAAACACGCGCTACTCTACAGAGCCAAAAGCACTCGCCACAAACTCATCACCAGCCTTCTCCTGGGCTGGGGCGTACCAACACTAATTGTGTTTACTGCAGTTGTTGTTGGAATACTCACTGGAACGTACATGGACCCTTGCTTCTTGTACAAAAAGCAACAGGCCGCAAGCGAGCTCAATCCACAGGCGGAAATTGACTGGGTCCGAAAATACGACAAATGCTGGCTGGCACCCGGGACCAATCTCTTCATTGTTTCTGTAATTGTCCCTATCGCCACCGTGCTCGGTCTCAATGTGATTATCACAGCAAAAGTAACTGTAACTGTCATCAAAATCAAGAATCGGTCCAAAGCGCTCAGGAACGAAGAAGAAAAGAACACCATTAGAAACAACGTGCTTTCGGCGGTGCGCGCACTGTTGGTGCTGATTCCCGTTCTAGGTCTTCCGTGGATAATTGGATTTTTTACAGGTGCCTATGTTTTGAAAAACGCTTGAAAGCTGTATGTTTTAAATTCCACCTTGCGGATACAGTACAAAACAAACCGATGGAACCAAAAAATATTCCCACTGTACGATCAATCGTTTGTTATTAGCGCATCAACTGAAGGGAATATGAAATAACGTCCTTGCTGTGAATCGTCAAAATGTTGGTAACAAAACTGCACGTCATCGAGATTTCCTGTCTGTTTGGGACGATTCCATTTACTGAATAACAATTTACACTAGTATCCATTTAGCTGCAGCACTTATACAGTGCCAATCGTATTGGTCAGCCATTAGTAACAATAACACTAATTAACTGTATGTTTTGCTATTCGCAGGTTACGGGGACTACGAATCGTCTGTCATAGTGATGTACGTGAACGCTACTGTCAACGGGCTGCAAGGCATGTTCATATTCGTTTTATGTTGCTTGGTGAACCAAGAAGTGAGAGCTGCCATCAAGTGTTGCAAACCTCCAGTCGGACAAAGCAACGCTACCAGCAAGGGAGGCCACAAACTGGCTACTTTGTCGCACACAACAAGCACTAAACGACTCACTTAGTTGCTGTCGAGTTGCAGCAATGTATGTGTCACACACTGGAAAGGATATAAGTGAACGATTAACTTGGTGTTTGGGGCTTTTTGATTGCGTCATTCATCTTTCTAACCATTAGCCGTTGAACACATTTGACCAAGTGTCAATTTTAAACAAAAAAAAACTGTAGCTCAAAAGTATCTGATGTTTCGTCTTTGTTGGCCATTAAGCTGATCAGCGATACCGCTATCATGACTTTTCACCTACACAGCGCACCGTGTTGATATGCTTGGTTAAAGCCAGAGATTTGTATATGATTGTTTCCCTCTCGCTAAAAAGCAAAACATGTTTTGTACGCGTATTTGCAATTTCTATTGTAGAGTGTAAAATATGTCCTGCTGTAAATAGAAAAACAAATTTAATGACTTTTGCAAGCTTTTCGTTTTTCAAGCAAGGCGTAATCTATGTGAAGTACAACCACCCATTTCAGAAATGTATATCGGCCAAACTGTGACCTAATTACTAAAAAGCGTTTTTAAAAGAGATTATTTTTTCACTATATAGTGCATATAATACGCCTTGTAAAACAGCGGCGTTTCCTTTACACATCAAAACAAGTAAATGACTATTATATACCACAATAGATAATATCTTCTAGGTTGTCCCACAATAGCAACCACACGGCCACGGATTTTCATCTCTATATTTTTCAAATACGTTAATAACAGACTTGAAGCGGAGTCATAAAATATTCATGTCATGAATGCCGTTCCCATGGTCAGTAAGGTACCACTTAAAAAAACGTTCGTTTGTTGCTTGCCAACAAACCACAAGTCATTGAGAAGGTGTCATATTTTTCAAAGTCAGTTTTCTTGGTCAGGTCGTTGACCATAGGACAGAGGCAGGCATTTATAATACATATTTAGATTTTACGAAAATACAGGCAAGAAATTTAATGCTATATGTGTTTATTGCCGTAAAGGTACAAAAACAGTTTGCGTTAAAACAGTAAAAAAAAAACAGCTTAAGACAAAATGTTGCTTCTGGCATAAATTCGCCACAACGTTGTTTCAAGCATAGTTTAGCGTAGCCTGTTATAGGCTAAGTTTTAAAATGAATCTGTTCTACATTGTATTCGTAAAACTTGCATGTTTTTTATTCCTATACCGTCGAACAGAAGTAGCAGGTAAGCACGCTGAAAACCATACTTCAAAATTTTGATTTATTATAGTTCAGCATACTCTTACAGGTTGCCTCGTCCTTAAATGCGACCCACCATTCCAAGCAAGACTCAAATGCTGTAAGTATAAAATTTCACGTTGGTAACGCAATAAAACCGAATACAGATCGGCCAAAAATTAACAGCAAAAGCGGCTTTGGTATCTTGCATTTTTACAGGTATATCAAACCTGGAACCCCAGAAGTCTGTATGCAATTTTACTGGAATCTGTAAGTAGATTGAATATTCGCTATATTTTCATAAACAAGGTATAAATAGTTTCAATAATTACTAATGAATAGGGTTTACAACATCGACCATCTTTTTCCCAGCAACTGAGCCAGGTTAGGGTTTTGTTTTAAGCGATTTTGTTTTGCTCAACATTAGTTATTCTTACACCAAACTCTTTGTATTATTCAGCTACATGTGGCTTCGGGGAGGTCTGCATGTCCACTGTTTCACCAGCGACAGCAAAACCAAAGGTCGCGGTTCAAACCAACGGAGGTGAGTATGTGACGAGTCTATCATGGCGCAATTCTTTGAAATAATCAGAACACAAGCGTATCCTATAAGCTTAACACATATGTTAATATTGTGCTATAGTGTCTGGTGTACTTTCCTTTAATATCACACACTTTGTCGAGCTACTACTTCAACCCTTGCAAAGATCATCAAACATGATGATGTGTTGTACTTCAATTTCATTTGTTTTGATTTACTCAGACTTTCAGATCCCAGACATTCCGGCCAATTACGAAATATCGAGCACTTCTCAATGTAAGTTATTTTTCGTTGAATTTTTTTTTTGACCACGCCGGGATTTGAAACCAGGATGTCCTGGGCACGAATACCGATCAGGTTTTCTTCTTGGTATATGGGTCGGGCGCTTGACCAATGCTGCCAATCACCCGCCTTTGAAGTTTATCAAAATATGCAGACGGAAAGTAAAGGGTGCCACCAAGTGGTTCAAGAATGTATAGTATCGCTGCCTATGTATTTGTTGCTGAACTTACCAATAACAACACAAATAGGGTTGAACCCAACCTTACATTTATATGGCAGATCCATGCAGCTTGGCTGCGATTTCGATGAACCTCACTTTTTATACACACTATAACCAATCCATTCCTTTGCTCCAGGTTGCGACGGTGATCAGTTGAACTGGAACGAGCTGACGTGTCCTGGTGATGAACCGATAACGCAACGTCCGAACCAGGAACATACTGGTAATTTGTTTTTGACGTTCGCATTAAACAAATTCGAGACAGGCAAATTGTTGTTGTAGCCGTTGCCACGTCGAGCGACGCATACCAGAAAACAGCAACTTCTGCAGCAAACACACATTCGAGAACCACCCATCACCCAACCGACAACGCCATAGCCACCACTGCATATCACGAAAGTGAAACTACGCAAGGTCAGAATGCAGCAAACACACATTCGGGAACCACCTATCACCCAACCGACAACGCCATGGCAACCACTGTATATCACGAAAGTGAAACTACGCAAGGTCAGAATGCAGCAAACACACATTCGGGAACCACCCATCATCCAACCGACAACGCCATGGCAACCACTGCATATCACGAAAGTGAAACTACACAAGGTCACAACTCCCTTTCACCAATTATAAAAAAGATCCCGTTAAAAAGTTGACGCACAAAACAACAATCACAAATTAACCATGAATGACTGTAAAGTAGTAAATACATATGTCACCTACGTATAAAGAAGGGTTGTTTGTAGGTTTTCATTACCAAAGCATTGTGGATGAGTTCGTGCAGAAACTGAACCTACCTTCCAACAAGAGCAAGAGTGAACAGCTAAAAGACCTGTTTGAACTTACCGAGATCACAACAGAGAAACTCGCGTACATGGCTCCGGATGGTAAAACACGCATCACCCTCGGTAACGCGACTACCTTCATTATGAAAAGGAACGCCGAGTATTTCAAACGAAACAGTGAACTGGATCTCACACTGGAACAGGGCACCCTTCACGGGGTTGATTTCGAATCCGATGGCAGAACCTTCGCGGTTGTTTTTACCCAAATGCTCGTACCCGAGGAGCTCCACGAACCTGCAGTCCACGTCACCGACGGCGGAGATATACGCGAAAGACACGTGCCACTTCGAGGCGCTCCGTTTCTCTCAATTACTGTTTTGAACACGGACAGTAGGAAAGTGGTACAGTCCAAAGTTTCCTTTACAGTCAAAGGCGCAAGAGGGGGCACCGCTTTTGATTTTTCGCGCGGTTTGCTCGAAGACAAAAGCAACGTTCTGCTTCGTGTTAAGGATTTCAAGCACGTGTGCAAGTTTTACGATCCAGACAGGGGCCGGTTTATTTCCACCGGAACTTTTACTGTGGAGTCCAAGATGCAATCAGTAAGGTGCTATTGCAACCACACTACTATCTTTGCTGCGCTGCTTTCTCTTCGGAGCTACACCCTCCCCCACGCAGTAAAGGTAAGTTTCTACTAATGGATATTTTAAGGTTATCAAACGATAAAAACGGTGCCTATTCTTCAGTAATTTCTCAAAATATATTTCTAAATTTCGTCTGAAATAAACTCGCTAAAATGAAAATACGTTGAAGTCTTTTTCAATTTCTTTGTGGTCTTAAGGTCAAATACTAAACATGCTTTAGGCCAAAACGTTGGCAGAAACTGAACATCAATTCCAGCCGACATGCCATCATATAATATTTCTTCTTCGATAATGCAGGTGGTGTCCTTTGTCTGTGAGACGCTATCAGTGGTTTCCCTCTTCGCTATAATTGCGATTTTACTATTGCTGCGCAAGAGGTTGAGGTCAGAAAGGACGCTCATTCAACTTAACCTCTCGTTAGCTCTGCTTCTGTTGCATCTTCTCAACCTCCTACACGACCTCGCTGTTCGGAACAAGACGACGTGCGAGATTCTGGCGGCTGGATTACACTACACGCTTTTAGCAACAGGTCAGATCGATTGTCCATCAGTGCAGGTCAAGTCCCAAACTTTTGTGTTCTCTGTTTCCCCTTTTAAAAGGTAACATTTCTATGCAACCCATTGATCGGTAAATTCAACATGTTAATGATAATAAACTAGTATTTTATGTTTCTATTTTAAATCTTAGTGGCATTTTTGTGCAACGACCCTCAAATTATTTTTGGCGACCCGTAGTGTGAGAAGCTCTACGCTGAAGTACCACACAGACTTTTTTCAGCTTTTCTCAATTTAGATTAAAAATAAAATAACAAAACAACAAATTAGAAAAGTAAACAGGACAAGTTCACTTCATAGTAGGCTAACATCGGATTTCATTCTCATTAGAATGACCCATGACACGAAGTTATTTTAATTGCATATTGTTTGAGGTTTTGTTGATGCATAAAAGGTGTGTGGATGACCATGGAGGCGGTAATGCTGTTGCTGAAGACCACTGAAAATGCTTTGGCACTTCCAAATCAAAAAAGCCGAAAAGCGGTTGGAATCAAGCTCGCGTGTGGATGGGGTGTACCTGCTCTGATTGCTGGAATCGCTTGCGCCGTTGGAATCTCTCGCGGAACTTACTTGGACAATTACGGTTCCTTTGACTTGTCATCCATACAAGTCCACAGAAAATGCTGGCTCAGTGTCACGTGGTGGGCGGTTGGTCCCATGGTGGCGCTGCTGCTCGTCAACACGTTCGTTTTATTCCGAGTGACGTGCTTTGTGTACGCCATGAGCGCCAAGGCTGAAGACCTCAAACCGTCGCGGCAGAATCAGAAAACAACCTTGAATGTTGCGCATGCAAAATCCGCCTTGAAGTCATTCGTCCTTCTCCTGCCGGTCCTCGGGATTCCGTTAGTTTTCGGGTTTTTGGCAAGTAAGTGTGCGATAACCGTTTTTATCAAAACGACAACCAACTTTTCCAACGTTACTGGGTCTTGTTCACAAGCCGTTTGTAAGCATAATAAACTTGTTTTTAATTAGATGAGTTCAGGGCCACTGTTTTGACTTAAAGTATGGTTTTGACATAGTGGGCGGTTCTGCAACTCACTAAAAAATGTAATTTGCTTTTATACTCCAAATACATAACGAAGCTATTTTGAAACGCAGGCGTCGAACCATACGAAGCATCGGTAGCATTTCTGTACACCAGCGCCATCTTTAATGGTTTGCAAGGTGTATTTTTGCTGTTGATCTACTGTGTCCTGGGTACGGAAGTGCGAACAATTCTTCTGCGATCAATAAGACAAAGGTTTCCAGAGCTTCCAGGTACCAGCACGTTGGCAAGCCCAACTTCAAACCAAAAGACGAAGAAAACTGTCCTCAATGTCTACACCAGCAACTCTTCGGTGACCCCCATTTAGACGTTTTGAAGTGCGTGTTGCTCACATATGTGTATACAATAGGTGGAGGTTTATTTCACGCACCATGAACCTATACTGTACAAATACTGTAAAGTGTAAAATATGCTGTATCACGCGGTATTTTATTGTCGCAGTAGCGCTATTTCACTCAAACTTTGTAGCTACTTCCGCAAATACGAATTTTACTACTGTCCACGGTAAATCCAAAATTGTTTTGTCAACTACTGCAGCAGTTTTTTTAAAAAAAACAAGGAACAGTTTCAAAGCAACGCAAGATTGTGAGAAAACACAGCAGACAGTGTTTGCCGTCTGGAAAATTCAGATGTTTTTCATTCAGTTGCTAATCGCTTGACACGACAGGGAATCAATATTACTTGACAAAGGTTTAATTGACAAATTTACATTTATTTGCAGCACTGTTAAGGCGTAAGTCAGCACTGTAACGCAAAATATCAGCGCCGCCTTTACAATATTTAAAGAAAAAATATTTAATGCGCGCTAAAATTTGGAGCCAGGTAGGTTAGTACTAACCTCAGGTTTAGATATTTTGTGTTGAAAAGGTTGCAGTACAATCAGCAAACACAATCTTCATGATTCGGCGTCTGGGAAATAGAGATGTTTCCTGTCAGATGCGAATCGCGCAACACGACGGGGAATCAATAGCAATTGTGCCGGCACTTTTCAGAACAAACAAAACAATTACCAGGGTCAATCACCGTCGCGCGAAGCCATTTGAAAACACAACACTGGAGTCTTTCGACATTAAATGTGTGCGCTCAATTGAAAACACATCATTTCAACTTTACGATGTCGAGGGCGCGGAATATTTTGCTGTTGGTGATTCTGATGTTCGGCAATAAAGCCGCACCCCTCATATACGGTAAGTTTTTTTGCATTTCTCGAAAATTGCGCTCAGATGCAGTAGTTTTGTTTAACACGGAAACAAAGATACGACCATTACATAACATCACACATTTAGAGGTGATAAGATTAACTTTTTGGCCAATGTACTGTCGTTTAGCTAAAGGCCACCGAAATTACAAGCTTTTACTGCAGCCTATATACATCGTAATATAGAAAACCAAAAGCGATCAGCGAAAGTGCAATATTTTCTTCAGAATTTTCTTTTAAACATTTTAAACGTCGTCGCCTCGTCTTTAAAAGAATACAAATCATAAAAATTAAAGCTAATGATTTGGCAATTATAAAGTACGTCTGTAGTTGCTTCATTTACCTAAGGCTGCATGAGGTAAAACATCGCATTGTCAGGTCGTTACTTCGTTCACTGCATTGTGACGCCCATCGGATCAGCATGCGTTCCTAACACACTTGAAAGAGAAGGCAAGTATTACTTGTGTGTAAATATGAACAGCACGGGTCGCTGCTCTAATCTGATTTAATTTTAGACAGCGGCGGTCCAGCCATACGCGTGGAACGATGGAATCCAACAAATGGAGCCGGTAAAAAACAAGGCGCTATATAATATTTAGTTGATATATTGATTTAGGTAAGTAGAGCAAGCGCATTTATTGTGGACGTTTTCAGAAATCTGCAATGGTGGAGTGTGCTGCTTAACAACAGATGCTATTGTTCCGCCTGACCTTTGCGTATTATATTGTAAGTATCATGCCCCTTTATTTTTGTAATTAATGTTAATTTAAACATTATTTCTATAATGTCAGTGTTATCTATTCCCTTTTCCTTGTGTTTTCTTGCGTTTTTCCTGCGTTTTTAGTGTTTTATGTGCGTGATACTTCACTGTTGATATAACCCTAAAGAAGTCTCGCCGGATGGCAGACGAAACGTTGGTTTCCAATAAACACTTTAGAAACTAAGTGCCAGAAGAGCAATTCCGATTAATTAGTATGCCTGGCAACAAAAATAGCAGTATATTATTTCTATAAGTTAGCATCAATTAAAAAACGTTTATTTGCAACTCCTATAATTTACAATGTATAGCATGCATAGCTATCTTTTTGTACACAATGAAAACATTTAACTGAACCAAATCAAAACACGTGATAAGGAAAACTTTTACAAAATCCTTTAGTGCAAACTTTTTTTTTGTATTATTACCTTTTAGATCCCGGTTGCCAGGGACTTACCGCTCACCAAAACTCGTGCACGCCAAGTTTACCCTACGGTAGGAAACCTTTACGCCGTCGCAATCAAATGGTGAACCTTGATTATATGTCTGATGCAGAAAAAAACGATGTTACTTATATGCCGTCGACACAACTGACGGAAACGTCAACCAACATACCGGAATTCCTGAGAAACATTACAACAACTTCAAGAAACTTGTCTACGAGTTTTCCTCAAACTATCGTTGGTCACCACGTGTCCGTTGCCCCCAACTCCACGGCGGCCAAGCTTTTCCAGGAAGAGAGAGTGTTTTTGCCGTACGCTAATCCTCACTTGACCACAAACGCGTTTTTTCCTACCATGCTCAAACATTTGGTGACAAATGTAACTCCAATTGCACTTTCTTCAATCGCTGTGTATTTGCCAATCGCAAATACAACCCAGCTGGTTGAAAATAATGCTGCAAGCCCCACGAAAGCACCGGCATTCGCAACACCGTCAAGTTTGACGTCAAATCATGAAGTTACAACATTTGCAGTTACTTCATCACATCAAGGTCATGATCAAAATTTACACTCGTCAGTTGGATATATAACGAAGCAAATAACTCCGGTCACCGGACAGCAAAACACATATAATGAGGAAACAACCAAAGGTATTTTTGCACAAACCTTTGATAGTTTAATCAAACCATTTAAAGAAATTGTAAACTTTGCATGAGGTATATTTTTGCTACACCGGGATTCGAACCCTGGTTATCCTGTCTCCTATCCCTATAAGGTTTTCTTGTTTGTACATGGGCCGAGCGTCTGGAGCGATGTGAAGATTAACAAAGCCATACTTACTGTTGAAAATGTGTACTCACACGCTTGTCATGACCGCAAGTTAACAGTAACAGATAAAACATAGACCCGGAGCTTAAATTTTAAACTAAAAAGACCCCTTTTTTCAGCACACAACGTCAACAGTTTGGACTCGATAGCAACGACAATAAATAATTTGAACCTTTGCACTGCTACAACTTGCGACGCTGCCGAAACTTCGGAGCAGTTCAGAAACCTAGAAGCGGTTACAAAGCAATTTGCTTTGTCTACGTCGACAAACACGACAAGCAATTACAGTTCCACTTGGTTCGAAGTCGTCGCATACAACAGGCCGTGCTCTTCAAAAGACGCAGAGTCGACAGACTTTCACCAGTTGAACATTGCCCTGTTTTTGTCAACAAACACGTCAGATTGGGAAAGTAAATGTGAAACACGCTATGTTGTCGAACTATCACAGTTTTTTGTGAATCGAAGTCTCGGAAAACCACTTTTTAACGAATATAGTTTAAACCAATTCGACGCAGGTTTGGAATACCTTGTGGTACCAAAAACAAGTCCGTATTTCGGTGCCTCCGCGTACGCCATCGATACAGGAACACCTCTGAACGCAGAGGTGACATTCACAACTAATCAAAGTTTCCTTCAAATCGCTGGAAATCAGTTACTGGACTTCGTTTACGAAAGCGTGGATACTATTTTGGTTTACGACATAGAATTGCGATGTGTGTACATTGACACCGAGGCCAACAAGTTTTCGACGTTTGGAATGGAAAGAGTTGGAAAAAGAGCATTACTAGGATCGGTTACTTGCCGAAGCAATCACACAACCATATTTGCCGTGCTATTGGCTGTGAAGGCAGTTGCCGTGCCGTGGAGTGTTAAAGTAAGTTTTTCTCGGTAAAAAAGCAGTTTAAATTATTTGTACTCAATTAATGCACAAATGTTTGCCGTGATTTGGCTATTATAAAGGCAGTGGTTGTATCGCGATGTGTTAAAGTTTTATTCCTGTTTATGGCAGTTCAAAACATAAAGTTACTGTTTTAAACTGGCATGAACAGCCTCCACGAGGGAGGAGTGAAGTCGGTGAGGCGCACCAGGGCTCATGTGAGTTCAGCAAACCCATGAACACCACTGTTTGCTTTGAAACTGAGAACTTTTTGCTGCAAACACTTGGTGGACTCCGCTACAATCTAATGAGAATTCAGAAAAAAGATCCTCGCATAGGGCACATATTTGTTTCCTGGCCATAAACACTTCCCTTAATCCTAATTTGGCAGTTTTACAACATTTTATTTGTCGAACTATCTGACGTTCCTCTGGTGAAAAACAACAAATAAACACCTTTTGTTTAAAAAAGATTGCATTTTCTGACGTTTCGCCTGTACGTACGACTAGGCTTCTTCAGAGAATAAAACAAACACAGTAGCGAACCAACGGGTTTGTTTTATTCTCTGAAGAAGCCTAGTCGTACGTACAGGCGAAACGTCAGAAAATACAATCTTTTTTAAACAAAAGTTGTACATTTGTTGTTTTTCACCATGGTGAACGTCATATTCATAATTCATTATGATACCAGGTGGTCAAAACGTATTTTCAGTTTTCATTTTATGTATCGATAAGAAATTTGTGATCCTTATACTTTGAAGTGATTATTTTTTAAAGGTTTGTTCGTATATCACCGAGTGCATATCCATCGTGTTCCTTCTCTATACCGTTCTGATACTACACAAATACAAGGGCGTGATGAAAAGCGACAGAACGTTGATACAAATCAACTTGTCCATCTCGCTTCTTGCACTCCACTCAACCAATGTTCTGCATGATGTAGTGCTATCTAACGATATCGTATGTGTTGGATGGACCATATTGACTCATTACTTTCTGTTGACAACTGGTAAGTGTACTTAGTAACGTTTCATGCAATGGCGTGATAGGCAGGATCGCCTCACTGCGCAGGTCCTGCTAAGTATAAGTTTAAATACATTTGCTGAAACACTGCAACATTTTTACAATTTAGTTATAAATTTTAAATCCAATGTCAGACAATGTACATCATCATGTACTAAGAAACCTTTTGATATTGTCGAGTCACAATATAATGAGATATTTTTCTATACCAGGAATGTGGATGTTGCTTGAAGGTTTACGGCTCTCAGCCAGCATTTCTTCCCAAGTTCTTCAGAACTATTCACATAATCTGGAGAAAATCCAAAATATTCAGTTAGCTGTTGGATGGGGTCTGCCAACTCTTATAGTCGCAGCGGCAGCTGCTTACGGCTTAAGCACTAACACCTACCCCACTCCAAGTTACCTCTACCAGACGGTTATGGAAGCAATGGTTGAAACAGAAAGGAACGTGCCATTTCGCAGGAGTGTGCAAAAGTACGAAAAATGCTGGATTAAGCCAGATTCGACGCTCTTTTACATATCCGTGGCTAGCCCTGTCGCATTTATTTTATGTGTCAATACCATAATTACGGGAAGAGTGATTATCTTCCTGGCTCGGCTCAGACAAGAGTCCCTCAAGCTGCAACGTCATGTACAAGAACAATCTACTATTGCAAATAATATTGCGTCTGCGGCCAAAGCTATGACTGTACTTGTGCCCGTTCTTGGTTTACCTTGGGGCTTTGGTTTCTTAACAAGTAAGTAACTTAATATTATACCAACAATGAAGAGGTCCGTTTGTAAGAACGTGTATGTCTCCGATAAGATGTTATGTTATGTTTTTTCGCCTCACTGGCCACAAAGATATAATTTGGGACTATTTATTTAAATGTTTCGAAATTGTTTGTGTCATGAGCCCCAATCGTACGATTTACACGAAAAATCATCATTTTAGGCGTGGGAGGATTGAGGTTTTCGGCTACGCTGATGTACGTCAATGTTGTAGTGAATGGACTGCAGGGAGTAATAGTTTTTACCATCTACTGCATCCTAAACAAAACACTACGGAAGAAGATCCGGCCTTCCAGCATCCAAACGAAATCAGGCAGCACTGCTGTATCCAATGTGTTTACTGCAAGTAGTAAACGTGGTTCTAACATAAGGAAAGGCGTGCATAAAAGACAGTGTGTTGCTTTTAATGTTTAATACACTTCGTTGTGCTCTCAGTCATATCGTTGCACTGTATTGATTGCATCAAGTCTTATTGTGTATGAAGACGGGTTTAAAATGATGCGAAGTGCAGATTTGTTTGTTTGCTTTGTTTGATTTAGGCGAAAGACGCTTGTTTGTCCTTAATGTGTTTGAAGAAGTGTAACGGCAGAATTTACGCGTCTGGCACCGCGCCGTCGTCACACCAAGAAGGAATGTCAATTTCCAAAAACGCGTGTATTTGCCACACGGGCACAGGCACTTGATAACACGTACGAGGTACACGTACAAGAATAGGAACACGAGCACGTACACGGACACGAGCAAGAACACGAACACGGTTTTCTGTGAAGAAAACGTACACTAAGATTCCAGTTAAGCAATGTTAATAAAAATACCCTTACCGGAGTTTTGAGCCAGATTACACGAAACATCAACACACCAATCCGATTAATATATCTTACAGCAACTTATTCAACCTTATTCAAATAGAATCAAGGCAACTCTAGCTTTAGTAAAATAAGCTTGACATTAAATTCAGCACGCTACACGTGGTCCCTAACAACTCAGTTTTACGAAGCATGGCAGAAGGAAAAAAGTTCTCTTGCATTATGATGTCACATACAAGGCAAAATTGATATTGTGTTGAAATACAATTATATGTTTACTGTGTGACGCAGGGGTTGTGCATGAGTGATTTTCGATGTTACAAGAAGAAAGAAGTGTTTTTCAACTGACAATATACCGTGTGTTAGTGTGTTAGATATTACGTTCCTAAAAAAAGGAATGTGCTATCCTGTTTCATACTTCATAGAGTAGGACAGCCAAACAAGTGTAGGCCTATTGTTTATATGGAAAAAGTCATTGTAGACCACAAACGTTCCAAAAACACAAAATAGCAAACCATTGATATATATGTCCATTGATATATATAAGCAAGTGGAGCCAATAAAATGATTCCAGTGAGCTGCATTCACATTCATAAGGTCTCACCAGTGCAGCTTGGTCTGAATCTGTTTAGACGTCTATTAATTAAAAACATCGTTTTCTCGAAGTAGGCCAATATAGACAGAGTTACACGCGGCGCGCGTTTTTTCTCGCGAACAAGTTTAATATTTTTAGATAGTATGGACGAATGGACGCCAAAGAATATCTGCGCTTCAAGGAATTCATCGGGAATCGATGTTTACTTATGGTTATGACATAGCAAACATTTCATATTCATATTCGATTATGAATGTAATTTTTTTTTAATTTTTCTTTTGTTGCAAAGTTCAGCCTGTGATCTATTTTTGTGTGAAGAAAGTAAGTCGCTACCTCGTAAGAGGGCCGAGTAACCCACGTTCAAACTTTTGTCAACTGGCGATTTTTTTTTGGCAACTAACATCCCTCTGGTGGTTTAGTTTTTTACAACTAGTTTTGACAAGGCGTTGGTCAGTTTTAGAAAATTTTACCTGACAACACTGTATGCATCAATTATGTTGAAGCACTGATCACTGTAAGAAGCAGTATCTAGAATCTACTATCTAGTAGTCTGTGGATATTTATAAATATTAGTATACTTCGTTAGCTAAATGTTGTTCTGCAATAAACTTTGTTTTATATCTTTTCGTTTTCATCCTTTAGTTAAAAAATACTTCTGACATTTCTGGTTCTCTCGGGGTAAATTAGGGATATTGTGTACTCCAGCCTGCATCACCCATTGAATGAATACACTACAAAATTATGTTGGCTTCACGAGTTTGCGGAAATACCGCGGACCGTAAGGCTGGTGCAATAATCTCATCTACCAACAGACCCCAAGTTTCTGATTTCGAGAATTTATTAAACATGCTTCAATACGTTGGATTACTGGTTTGTTTCCTTACATTTCCATGTAAGTGCAAGAATAGCTTTGTTAGTCGATAAGTTAAAAAATGTTACTGAATCTTGGGTTAAATGAACACTCTTCTGGTTATGTAATTAGATAGTTTGTCATTTGGTTTGGGAACCAAAAAACGCATAATCCATGTACATTTTGTTTCTAGATTCGGTGGATGCAAGGCGGAATGAGACTGACACAAATATATGTAATGTGAAGCCCTCAGAATCTAATCCGTTTCCACTGGATATGGTTGAAGACACTTTGTGTTGCCTTTGTCCTGCAGGGACATTTCTAGAAGCTATCTGCACGTTCGTAACAACTCCATTTTGCATAATTTAATCCCCTGCTTAGTCCTAAAGTTATAAAATGTTTTGATAGGAACATAAAAACTGACACTAAATGCTCTCCATGCCAATTTGATGAAAGCGATGCAAGCAACCAGTTTTTTATGGATGAGGGACCCCACATGTTTAGAAAATGCAAACAAGCAATTGTGTCATGCCCACAAGGTCAATTTCGTGTGACAGGAAACAAGACAACAAATGCACAGTAGGTTATTTTAGAAGTGGGCTATATATATGTGTTTTTGGTGATATCCAATAATGTTAGTGTGATTTTCAATAGTGAAAGCTCTAAGCAGTGTTAATTTTACTGTTTTGTGGATTTTTAATTTACTTTGTGCAATGTTTGTTTGCATACAAATAATACATATTTAAAAATTCAAGGCAGTTATAAATGTGAAAAGTCTGCTATGCACTTGAAGCAAATTATCAGCACTTTGACTAAGCTTTCTCTTATACTGGTAAATGTTTGGGATTTAATTCTTTGTTATGTCGCCAAACATTAGGTATTTCAGGATTTCCTGTATTGCTCTGTTGCCGAAATGTTAACTAGAACAATGTCCGGTTTTGACCTCACAGAAGTGTGATAGAACCATTTATCACAAAAAGTTCATTCACAATTTAACAACTGTTTAACCTGTTATATACCTTTTCAAAAGTTGATTGCATATGGTACAAAACTGCTTTCATTTGTAGATGCTGTCCAGATTCATCTTACTTCAACCACACAACGTCAGTGTGTGTTCCCCATACCAAATGTAAGCCTGGTTTTGGTGTTCAATCGCTTGGAACTCAAACCAGTGATACTGAGTGTGTAAAGTGTGAAAACGGTTCCCAATCAACATCTGATTCTGCTACTGAGAAATGCAAAAAGTTGTGAGTAACCTTAAAATGTCTTGGCAATGTGAAAACCAACAGCCAATGTGTTGGTGTACAATTATATGTGTAGATATTTTTTAAACCAACTTTTCAAATACCCCAGCCCAGAAGACTAGATTTCAAACAAATTTGTGTTTTACTTGTTCCAAAAACTAGACTATAATGTAGTAAATTTGACTTCTCTTCGCATACTATATGTAGAAGGATAGATAAAAGGTATACTTGGTGCAAAGATTAACTCAAATATTCACATGAATGTGTGTGCATAGCATTACTATGATCTTGGTCAATATTTGTTAAGTGCTAGTATGTACAGCAGTACTTGAGAAACAGCAGTACTTGTGACGAAAACAGTTTATACAAAAAAGGCAATTTACAACCAGTTTATAAGTGTTTGACATTGCAATAAACGTGATAAGTCACTGTTTATTTTTTTAGTTTTTCATTCATTCCATAAAAAACATTTACAGATTTTTTGTTAACATTTTCTTCTGTGTGTGTAAGGGGCCCAACAACTTCAGGAGTTAGCCAAAGTACAAGCACGCCATTGATAAGTCCAAATTCAACAACGTTAACCTCCCCACACACAACTACAACTACCACCCCAGCTGCACAATCAGGTTTATTTAGTACAGAACTTGAAACCACATCAGTTGTTTGGTGTGCGTGTCTGACTGTCTGTTCATATCATATTAACTACTGTTAGTTAGATTCTTGCATAATTGCGTTGTTCTCTGAAATAGTGTAAAATCATTTTTAACTCATGAGATTATCTAATTATACTTTTTAGGTCTTCCAACTGAAGCAATTGTTGGCATTGTTATTGCGATTCTAGCTGTTTTTTGTGGTGTCCTGGGACTGGCATGCTGTAAAAAGAAGGTACATGCAAAGGACAGGGGCTTGCTTAATTTTATTTGCAGATTTTAATGTAAAATATTTGAGCATACTATTTTTTTATTTTTGAAAGTCTGAATGTAAGTGTCAATAAACTGACCGGACTGTAAACATAAAGTTAAATCTGTCATGCAAACAAGCATCGAAAAATCAAAAAGTATCATGTAACTTTTGTAACAGAAACTGTGTTGCTTCAAGGATATTGATGAAGACCGAGAAAACCAGGTATGGTTAAAATTAGGGGGTGCAACTTACTTAGCATATACATACCAAATGCACCTGACCAGTTGGACATGGGCCACTTTATGGTAAAAATTCATTCACAACATGTCACGTGAAATTTTCTCTTACAATTTTGGTGCCCATACATGGTTAAAGAAAGGTATAATTTCCACTGTGTCCAGTTTAAAATAAACGTGAAAAATTAAGATTTTAACTCACTGGTACAAGTGAGAGTCCATTGAGGCACAATGCGAATAATGAACAATATTCTGAAAAAAATTAAATTTCAAAGCTTGTGACAATTTTTGTTTGAGGTCATGTTTCTACCTGCAATTAAATTTCTCAATATTGCACATCATACTTCGCAGCATAAAAAAGCACATTTGTAGCCTGTGCTGTATTTTCACTTGAACCTATTCAAAAACAAAGGCCTTCTGTGGCTACAACATTTGAGTTTACATGCTGCAGGTCGCTCAACTCTGACATAAACAATGCTAAGAGTAGTTGTAAACAAAACCATGTGTAAGAATTGTACTGTATGTTGTTTAAAACAAGCTTTGTGTGGAAAAATATTATACAAATGGCACACCATTTGTTTTTTGTTGAAACAAAGATTAAGTACTTGTATCTAATGTAAGTTAATTCTTTGTGTCCAATAAAAAAAACATTCTTTGTGTATTTTTAATTCTTTGTGTGTGTTTGGCTTTCTAATACCTTTATATGATTTGATGTGATTTATGAGCTAATTCAATCATTTAATGTGTCTGGTCACATGATTTGTTGCTTTAAAACTATTCCACTACTACCCCAAAGCGCAATGAAACTTAAAAGTACCAAAAATCTGCATTTGTTTAAGTACAACAGTATACGTGTAGCTACGTAGGTTAGACTCCTGAAGGTTTGCTACATGTGAAACAAGCATTACATGTGACACTGCCACACTAGAGGACAATAAACATTATGACATGCATATTTGCATACGTATCATTCATTGTCTTTCTTATTGGTTTCGACAGGCAGGAGAAAATGATGAACCAAGGCAGGATGAAATGCTATTAAATCCGGTAAGTTTACGGAATTAAGGCGAACCTGTACCATATGTTGTAATTTTTTTGTTTTTCCAACTTTGCAGCGTAATGGTCAACATGAAAACCATGCATCGGTGAGTTTTTGATGATTGGGTTAATTTCAAAACTTGATATGTGTAAAACTTTTACAAAACAAAGGAAAGCTTTTATGTATATGGTACTTGGTTGGGCAGATTTATTCAAAATCATGTCATAGATTTATTGGGCAAAGGCACAATTTTGTTGGAATGCACAGTATATTTGAAGTGCGACGGCATGTTGTACCTAGAGCCATGGTATTGTTGGTTAATTTAGTTATTATTGTTGGTAATTCACACTTGTTGTTGCTTTTTGCTACAGGGGAGTAACAGACATCAATCTACGCGGGTAAGTTTTTATGAAATGATCAACAATAACTGATTCTGGTGCTAAAATTTGTCTTTTATGTGAAATATGCCATCCTGATTTAACATATTAACACAATTTAACATCATACCACATACCGGTTTCACAACTTGCTAAACATTTAAAATTTTGAATTTTGAAACATTGCTGTCATTTGAAATGGTGACTATTCCATTATATGTGCAATTAACCACATCATTTGTTGCAGCTAAATGACAGTGGCAGAGATAATGGCAGGGTGGAACAACAACCAGCACTACAGGTATGGTATATTGGAATAGTAAACCATGTGCAATGTATTGTGTTCTCCTCATTTAAAAGCTTTTTCCACTGCTCAAATATTTTACCAGAATAAACCGCAGTTTTTGTGATGGATTACTTTCAAAACCATAAACTAAACATTTGTGTCTATTTTGTTCTGTCCAAATCCGAGGAAATTACCTGCACATGCTTACGACTAATCAAGAAAAACATATGTACCTGTTTATAAAAAGTCTGCCTAATTCAGTTTTCTCATCCAAACAGGATTATTTTTGTTCAAAATATTGATAATTAGTGAAATAGTATGATGTTTGTAGATAGGCAGTGTGGCCACAAATGCAAATACCAAAGTGTAGTGAAACCAATTAAATTCTTGCATCAAAACCAGTATGCCTATTTTCAGGCCCAGGCTAATGGTAATCATGTCGATAGCGGCCATGAACCAGAACAGCCTGCTGACAGTGATTCAGAAAATGAGGAAGTGAAAAACCGACAACAGGTTTGTGCAAAACAGTGACATCCGGGCTATTTTTTTATTACTTCGTTTTTTATTTACTTTGCAGTCTGATGACCAACCTGGAACTAGTGGTGTGGTAAGTATGTATGAAACATTGTAATTAAACACATTTTGTATGAGAAAATAAGTGTGTAAGGAAGAAAATATGTTTAATTTCATGTGTCTAATACAACAATGGTTGTATAGACAGTACCAGTCAAAAGAATTTCTTATAAACTAGTTTGTCATCACAATCACAAAGCAGTCCTCATAACTTGTTTGCAATTGATATATTGACTGATTATTCAGAATGGGAACACAGCTTGCACTTCTACCACTTCCCTCCCTGATGTGAAGAAACCGGCAAGAGACCCCCTTTACAAAGAAAAAAGTGCGTTTATAACATTTGTGTGGTTCTACATATTTAAACATTTGCATCCCTTGCAGTGAAAGAGATCAGACGTTGCTTAGAAAATATTCCTAGCATGGATCTCATCCACAAGATGTTTCGGCACTTCCAAGACGATGAACAGTTTTTGACAAACTTGAACCGTTATAGTATGTACTGCAGTACTAACACTAACGGCTCTAGGATTTCTTTCACCTAAAAATGAATTTCTGTTCATTGTTTCGCAGTATCTACAGCCGAGCGGTTTAACCAGTGTTACAACGAATTGAAGACTTTGGGTCAAGATATATTTAACCCGGAAAGTCTCGTCAACTTCTTCAAACGAGAGAAAAAGCAAATGTACGTTGATGACATAATGGATTGCATCAAAAAGGTCGAAGAACAATGCAAGTCGAAACTATTTGTGGATGTTGTGCCAGAAACAGATAAACAAGTGGCACCATCCACCAGCAAGCTGTCCGATTCCTTGTATGTTGAAGAAATGAGTGACAAGCCTGTAGAGCAGGAAGCTCCTGGTGAAAATCAGAACTGTGATTCTAACAAAGACCCTGATGAGTCCAAACCGCTTTTATCTCAAAGCAAAAATGTAGCAACTGTTCCAGTAACATTTCCATCTGACAAGAAATCAAAAGGGCCGATATCCGATGTAACCTCACCCACTCACCATGCGAAGCATGCTGAAGCTTTAAACTGCTCACTTGAGACCACGAGCATGACCGTATAGTGTAAAGATTTACATAAAATCTTGGCATATCGGCATTAAGTGTTTTGAGATCATTTGCACTGGTACAATTTAAATGTCTGGTGCTTTGGTTGTGCTGTTGGCCACAGCATAAACAGGCACAAAACTGACTGAAGCAAATGATGAGCTTTCTTATATGTCGCTTTTTTATTCTCAATGAAATTATGTAATCATGTACACGTATCGTTCATGCGGCAAACACCCAAGAATGCATGAATCTGTTCGGTGATCAACAATTCCTTTGTACTTAAGTCCCAAGTGAAGAGATTTCTTAAAGTCATGTTTAAACCAATTTTAACCAAAATTCCGTTGCTTGAAGTATTACACTAAACATATTTGTTCGCTCAGATGTGTCCACAAATTAGGGCTTCCAGTTCTTCTGTATATGCTATTTACACTTTTTCTTCACAGCGTGAACCACGAATCACTGTAATCTCGATTAGCCTAATTTCGCAAACTTATTTATGTTTTCATAATTTAAACCTACGCAATCAAAAACAAAGATTCCAGATTAAATATGCAAGCTAATATTGTGCCAAAGTATGCTGATTTTGAACAAATCCGCTTTTGATAAGGAAAGTAGAGCCATTAATATGAATTGTGTAAGCTGCATACATATGGCCGCTGTTTCGACCTAAAAGGTCTCATCAGTGCAGCTTGGTCTGACTATCAAACGACTTTGCTGGCCAAACACTTGCTAAGCAAGGAATCTGCTTTTGTTTGTGTACTTTTTAGTGAAACTGTGGATTGCTTTTCAGGAACAAATTCTTCAACTAATTATCAACTTCTACTAACATTGTTCAAATGAAAACATCGTTACTGTTGGTTAAATACTGTGATGAAAATTTTTTTATTTCAATGACATTGCCTAATTATAGGTTCTGCTGTGTGCTGTGCAAATTTGTTACTTCAAAGTTCCGATTTCCTTGCTTTATATTACGCGCTTTTGTGAAAGAGTGATAATTTTTATTCAGGGCTACCAACCTCTTACTTTACATATGCCAATTTTTCCTTGAATTCAGGTGCACCACAACCGTTACCCCCCACCCCCAATATCTTAGTATGTTAATTTTAGATAATTTCAGTAAAACTCACCAGCTGCAAATGACCTAAAGTTTTTATATACTTTTATCATGAAAATCATTTTATTTTAGAGCATGTTTTTTGGGTATAATGTGCTACTTGCAATTGTGCAACGCGCAATAGGTTGGTCACCCTGAATATATACTCTTTTTTTTCTAAGAATTATGTCATGAGAGTTTTGCAATAAAAAATAGAAGTTTGAACATTTGTTTTTATTAGCTTGAATTCATAAACCAATCATTTTATAGTAGTAAACGGTATTGTTTTGTCTCGGGAAATTGTGGACCTGCAAAATTCTGGAAAAAAGTATTATAGTTAAATTGCATTCGATGACGAAAAATCACTGGTCTTAACAGAAAATGTAACAAATTTTCTGTAAAAATAAAGAGTTTCAACTGACGATATTTGTTGGCATCTCTTAAAAATGAGTACCAGGGGATTTACCTCCTGTAATTGGCCCTGGTGTTTTGTTATTCTAGTATTTCTAGAATTGCAGAAAAGTAAACGTTTCGCATCAATGAGCAGCAATTCGCATCCAAGTTTGAGCGATAAACTGGATTTTAAATAAGGTTTTAATGAATTTATTTATAATGAATAAGCAAACATTTTGAAAGTGAGTAGCCTGCCCTTTTAATCAGGTGATACGAATCCTATGTTAATCGATTAAAATGGCTTCAAACACTGGCCTTTTCACGACTTTTGCTGTGCGATTATATCACATTTAGACTGATCAAGACAGACTTTTGTTTAAAATACCAGCACATCTCTGATGAGCAAAACGTGTGAAAAGGCCCGTGTTTTGATGGAATGTAGAGAAGTTGTTAGTGTCGGAAATGTGACGTCACCTAAAAGCAAAAAAAACGTGAAAAGGCCAGTATTGAAGACATTTTGGTCGATTACCTCTGATTCGTGCCACGTAAAGGAACTAAATTTCAAAATGTGTGCTTGTTTATTATATCTAATCTTTATGTCGCCAAAACGATGTATAAAACTGAATGAATCGTCTAAAACTAATGCGAATCGCTGCTCTTCGATGCGAAATGTTTTTGAAAAAAAATTTTGTGAGGAGAATGGCAGGTATGGCTATGGCGTGACTGTCTCGTGATCTTGGTTCTCGAACCTTCCTAAATCAAGCAGAACGTCTTTACTGAAAAGTTTATGGCCACAGACAATGTTAGGAGTAAATTTATAGATGTTACGAAATATGCTGTAGCTCCAGTTTTAGGGTTTTTGTTTTATTTTTTAGGATATATAGGCTATATATCTGAAATGGCACCAAACATTAACAGAAAGAGTCAAATTGAAAAACAAGATGACCCATGCCCCAATACCATACAAGAACCTGGTCCAACTGGCCGAAAATTGAAAAGAATGCAGAAAAATGGATTTGAAAGACTGTGTTGTGGATGTAATGAAGGGGAATACTTGTTTGACTTGTGCAAGTATGTGATTTTTTCTTTCTAATAGTAGAAGAGACACATTAAATAAAATTGGTTTTGTGTTAATGTTGACTTGAAAATATGGTGCAAACTGCAACGGTGTAGTTGAAACCAGGTTTGTGCAGTCACAATAACATTCAACTCCTTTTGTTTGAAAGTGCCACCTCTAAAACAATTGTCACGATTATTCAAATTTAGCTGTAATTATTCAGATTGAACCCAGAGCAATTTTATTAGGCAACCTTCTAATACTACAGGTGCGCTAGGTCCACCAGGTCCACTAGGTGCCTTCTAATACTACAGGTCCGCTAGGTATTTCTAATACTGCAGGTGCGCTATATTTGACCTAATACTACAGGTCAGCTAGGGATAATACATTGACCTGAATTTGCATCGATAAGATTCTATGAACTGAAATGATAAGACGTTTTCAATTCACCGAAACAAATATTCGTTGTGACCAATACTATACAAAACCAGGTGACCTACCAATCGAGCCAACAGTGGTTGCATACAAAATTTGGCCGATAAACATAGATTTTTCTCTATACAAACTTTTATTTTTGAAGTGCCACCAAAATCTGTTACTCTAAAAAACGACAAACAAAATAACGATGCTTACTTCTGATGAAAAAAAGTTTGACGCAGTACGCTAAAACAAACAAGATATCTGCCAACGTTAGTAACTAATTAGGGGACCAAAAACCCAGCCAGAAAATGTAACAAACCCTCGTGTAATTAAAGGTTGGATAATGCGGACCTGTAACATTAGAATGTACCTAGTGCACCTGTAGTATTAGAAGGGACCTAGCGGACCGGTAGAAGGTACCAATTTTATTATGCTTCTCTAGAAATTTGACATAACTAAGTTGCTGCTATTAAACTCAGGTTGATACATTCCTGTTTCTTATAATCTGCATTATGTTCACAGTGATGGTAACTACGCATCCACAATATGTGGCATTTGCAGCAATGGAGGAAACCAAGGACTCTTTGTTCATTCACAAACTACTTGCAATCGTCCTCCAACAGTTTCCACCATCACTTCAATGTAAGTCATACTTGTGTTACTTGCTGGGTAGTCTTCTACACGGTAGCTGGAGTGCCTGGATAACTTAAAATTAACCAGATAGATTTTACAATATACAGAACTCTAAAATTTGGCAAATACTTCTCTTTTTTAGAACCCTGTGGCACAAAATGATACTTAGTGACTTCCATTTTTATGTTGTTTCTACAAAATTTTGTCATATGCATGTTGTTCCATACTTTGTAAGGTCACTGAGGAGTAGAAATTGTGCTGTAACTGGTTGGTTATTGTGCCAAGGGTTTTGAAAGGCTGTTTTAACAGAATTTGACTAGTAATTATCCAGAGCTGATAATTTGGAACTGAAAACATTACTAGTCACTCGTGATATCTGATGTTACATATAGTTTTGTGATGCAGCCCAGCCAAGACAGAACCTGTTACTACAAGGCCTCAACTACAAACATCATCTCACTTCACAACAACTGCTTCATTATCAACTTCGCAATCTTCAATATTGAATCATCCTGGTCTGCACATTTTTGCCATGTCTGCACTGGGTAGATGATTTTTATTATTTGCTCTATAGTATTGTTCTTATTGCTTGATAAACAACAACAGTTGTAGTTATAAGATATTGTTATCACACTTTACTGCTAAAGTCCATGATTTAGTGCAAATATAAATTCGGGATTTTGTGCACTTTTAGGTTGGTCAATGATTATCTTTGCATTTGTACTGATTTCTTTCGTTGGTTTTGTATGCTGGTGGAAATGCAGGAAATTAAATACACAGGAATCTGTGCCAACAGTAGGTGTACCATATATTACCTAATCATTTTTTGCTTTTATTCTCCTGCTTTACTTGCAGAAGAAGGACAATTATTCTCTGGGGCAGGATAAACTGGTGGAAACTCTTGATGAAAAGTCCATTTTTACCCAACAAGGTCAGTTTCAAAATAGACATTTCTGTTTCAAATTATAAAAAAAATACATGAGCATTCACATAATTTACCTTGGTGTTGCAGCTGATTTCACCGAACAGTTTTTCAAAAAGGAAATCAGATATTTACCAAATGTGCAAATTGACTCGGATTTTGTCATGGAATTGGCCAGACGTTTTGGCGTGGTTGGGGGCACAGAGTTAAACGATTTGTGGACCTCTGGAGGTAACAAAAACGTTAAGTGTTAATATAAGGTTCAATGCTAAACGGAAACATATTTTGCAGCGTCAACTTCGGAGGTTCTACTTAAAGTTAGCATACAGATACGAAATCGCATGCCGTCGGACGAGATATGGATGGATCAGCTGTTTAAGTATCTTTTGGATCGCTACGAGCGCCTTGCCTTTGTACTTGACAATCAACTGCTGTCAAATTTGCTGAACTATACAGCACGGCTCCATGAAGGAGGATCAGTTGTATCGTCCTCTGAAGAACAGTTTTTGCTAGAGGAAGATACTGAAGTCCGTAGCAGCCGATCAGACGGGGTGATCTTGATGTCACAATGCAACAGTACGTGATTTTTGAGAGTAGAAGTATGGGTCTGCCCTGTTCGCAATAGTTGTTTTTGTAAATGTGCAATATTGTATCTCTTTTTTGTTAAATATTGTACAAAAGTTTCTTGCTATAATTCACTTGAAGGAAATTTGTTTTTACTGTACTTTACTTCCAACCGCTGGCATATCATCTGTGTGCAGTCTTCCGCATAGTATTTATTTTATATTTATTGCTTAAGTGCCAAATTTGTTGTGCTTCCTCACATGCAACAAATGGTTTTAACAATTACTTCCTGCATTGCCCAAGCCTCTCCGATCAAACTTTGTTCAGTCGTGCCAACTATTAGTTGACAATCACTGACCGAAAATGGCCAACAACTAATGCCATCTCTACACAGTGTTCTAATGGCAATGTACACAACCCGGTTGTTTTATCTGCACAAAATGGTCAGTATTCTCATTTTTTGTGTGTTACCTTTTTAGCTTTGTTTGTATTTAATCGCATGCGATGCAAAACGCCGAATAAAAAAGATGTACGAAATATGTGGTCATTGTTTTGTTTCAAAAGATGTTTTGTTGTACTGTAGCTATGTTTTTTTTACTTTTGTTACAGCATTTCACTATATTTAAGAGTTACTATCGGCATGAACTAAGAAATAAGCACGCTGCTTTTTGATGCCGTAATATCGGATTTGTGCCAGAACTCCGTCCGATTTTGAGGATATTACAAAATTTTCATCAGAATGGTTAACCTTTTTTGAATGTCTCGATTTCAAAACGTTCATCAGTGCGCCATATAACCAATAATCTGTATTTTATGAATCTATCACGATTGGTGTCAAAATTAAGCACACATATCCAAACCAAGCTCGTCAATACCTGTAGTTCTAATCATTTGTTTATTTGTTTGACTTATATGTTAGTGAAAAAACAGCAATCCAGATGCATTAAACTGGGTAAGGCTGGTGGGTAAAATATCAATACTGATTACAGATTGCATTTCGTGTTTTGCAGAATAAAGATAATGATTTTGTGGTGCAGCATCAAGTTGTTGAAACCTGTGATGAAGAGACGTCCAGTTGTACCCAACAAGGTCAGTTACATAATCGCCATTTTTTATGTTGCATGTTGAAATTAACATAAGATATTGCACATAATTTACCTTTACTTGATGTTTTAGTCAAGTTCATTTAACGCTGTTTCGAGGAGAACATTTCATACTTACCAAATGTGCAAATTGACCAAGGTTTTGTCATGAAATTGGGCAGAAATTGTTCATTGGGAGCCACAGAATTAAACGATTTATGGACCTTAGGAGGTAGCTAACAATTAAGTTTCTAAGAACCCGTGCACTGTTAACAGAAATGTTTTTGCAGGGTCTTCTCCGAAGTTTTTGCTAAATGTTAGCAAACAAATCCGAAAAAACATGCCATCGGATGAAGTGTGGTTGGATGAGCTTTTCATGTTTCTTTCCAGCCCAGGCTGCCACCTGCTCCTTGCCGAGAATCTTGACAAGCAATTGAAATCTTATTTCCAGGAATATGAACTGCGCTTTCCCGAAAATGGATCCGTTAAATCGTACTCTGAAAACCAGCTTTTGCTAGAGGAAGACATTGAAGTCCGTAATAGTCGTTCAGAAGGGATAAACGTTTTATAGTGCAACAATACATGACCACAATGACAGGTCCCACTGGAGGGGATACAGTCGGTATTCCCTCTGGTGGTATCTTGACACATGATACAAAAGAGGGTCATTGTTGCTAAAAGGGATTTTCATGGCCTGTGGAATCTGTAGGAATTTTACATTGTAGGCTGCTCTGGGCCTCCTACAAGAAATATTTTGGACTAGCACATTTTTGCTCTGCTACGCAGCACTTTTCATATCAGCTTTTACCGTCACTGTGCCGTACTCTTTTAACCCTTTTAAGAAAAAGATATTCGCTACATTTGCTTGTGAACGAGCTGCCAGTTATGAACAGTGAATAACGTTTCTCGAGAGCTGAGGGTGGTTTTTATGCAGTATTCTGGACTTAACATGCCGGAAAGTTTGTGTGATATTTTACACAGGAACTTTTGTACGAAATTTTACCATCAAGCCTTTGCCTTCGTTTATTAAGGTAACAAGGATTCGATACATTTCGTTCTTTTTTGCTTGACTTTCCTTTCTTCCCTTCTGCTAACTTATCGCCTCTGTGTATTATTGTTTTGTGTTTAGTGCCAAATTTGCTCTTTACGATTGCTTCCTGTATTGCCTTCTCTACGCCCTCCGAACAAACAATTATCGCGGCAACGATTCGTTGACAATCAGGAACCGACGAAGATATTTATTATTTGTAGATATTATTTATTTATTTATACGCAATGTTATTTCCACGCTTCATTTTACCGCCGATGGTGATCAAAACTTCTTGCAAAATGTTCACCAAACACGTTTTTTTTATTTATTGTACTTATTTGTTGTATGTTCTGTATATATGCTTCCTAATTATTCGCCGTTTTTGTTGCTTTCATAATATACTAGAAAAACTGCCGAATAAAAAAAATTTAATTTGTGGTTATCATTCGAACTTATCATTTATTACTTTGTTCTGTTGCGTTTAGAGCCGAAATATAAAAATATCCAGCATTTAATCAACCCTAAAGAAATAAGGGCTTCGAAAACACGGAGTAAAACAAAGCACATTTCGAAGCTTCATATTTTACGGAACCCTTATCTCATAGATTTAAAAAAGATTTTTTGGTGGCGTCACATTTCCCTTTTACAGCCATTTCGCTATGCCTACTGGAAAAGTCAACACCAACTCTAACTTTTTAGCGGGCGGGGCTTGACACGTGACGTGTGACGTATTTATACCTTAGTTTGCCAGTCCAGTGCAAAAGCGGAACCATTTTCATTATACAGCTGCGCTGATCCAACGCTAACTTGTTTAAAGAAATCTATGTGAGACCATGCCATTTTTACGCGTAAATGTGAAGGTATGCTAGCAATATAACTTAGAATTGGTGTGTAGTTGTGGTGAAAAGTATAATACGAACTGTGTATTGACAGGCATACAGAAAATTGCTGAAGAAACTGCTTCTAAACACACGCAAGAAAAAGTCCGATGATGTTGGCAAGTAAGTTAATAAACCTTTTAAAGTGCTATATTAAGTGTTCCTTAGGAGTTAAATATTTGATATTCGTCACAGAAATTGCTCAACAAACGACCATTCGGTTTGCCAAACAACTCGTCACGCATCACTGGATTACAAAGCAGCATTCATTGGTAAAGTATCCAGACCATTTATCACTGGAATAAGTCTGTGGTAAATAGATATTTGAAATATCTGCAAAGCATGACTAGGCACAAACTTTGCCATTTTTAGGGACAAAGGCATAAAGCAACAGGTGGTCTACAAACTGCCAGAAGAAGGCTCAGTTGACAATGCAGCAAGTAGGGTCTAATAACCAGTGAAAATTGCTGTTGTCTTCATCACATTTCTTTCAATTGTAAATTTGTTTACATAGAAAAAATTCCTTCAATCCTGCCTTACCTTGTAAGAGCCGGCACTCTACATATGAGAACTCTGATAAAAACATGGATGCCATTGTACACCCATCAGTTTTCATACATAATGGTTCTTTCAAAAGCGGTAAGTTATCAAGACAAAGTGAAATAAACTCCCTAGCGGTCGTTAAACGTACATGTAGCGCTGGGTTTTTTTTTTCACCAACAAATTTATGTCAAATGACCAAAATGCCAGCAAAAATTTAGGACATTTTCAATTTATGTCCTAAAAGGTCTCATCAGTGCAGCTGGTGTGACTATCAGACGACTTTGCTGACCAATTCATATTATTGGCTCCACAGCTTATCATTTTCAATTTATTTTGGTCATTTACGATATAATATTTTTAATTTGTGGATATAACAAAAAGAAATAAGGAAACGCATTGTTTATTAACAACAACTTTGCAACATAAACAAACGCAACACATCAAAGACACAATATTACGCATCAGATTTATAGCGCAATCGTTTCGCGCTACTTGACCATTGCGCATATGCACTGTCGTAGTTAAATTCTTTAAAAAGTGTGTCGGAGGTGCAACACTGCAAACGGTTTCTTATTGGGGTTTTTAAGCGTGTTAATAGGCTAAACCCCCTTTCAACAGTTGCGTTTTCCGCATTAAAAACAAGTAACACATAAGCACTTTGCGCCAGTCATCTTCTGTTTGGCAATTGCGCATTACTTCAAATTTCAAGTTTGACCATTCTGATTCGATATCATTTGGTTCTAATTTATAAAATGCCGCCGAAGCTCTGATGCTATTATTGCCTACCGATGAGAAGCTCGAATAATGTACCAATCAATTTCCTTTCGGACATTGTGTCCGAAACGGCTTTTGTTTTTTGTGTCATTTATAAAAAAATTGTGTCAATGACCGACAAATGACACAAAAAAAAACCCAGATGTAGCGTGAGGTTCATACCACACTTTTGCCCCATTGAGCCTCGGTTGTGAGTAATTCCTTTTTCCTTGTTTTGATTTAAAGCTACCGGCTGGAGTAAGCAAATCTGAATGTACTGGACATCAACTGCCTGTAACAGCTGCAAACACAATTTCGATGGAAGAAAGGAGTTAGTGCTTAGTTAATCTAAAATCGTGGAAACGTTTTAATGTGAACAAAATGTATCTCCAGTGTCAAGTCTGAGAAGAATCCTCGAAGCAGAAATGAAGTTGAGTGATACTTGCCATATGGTCAGGTGGTTTACTGACGACGAACCACTGGTTGAATACGTCAAACAATGTAGGCACAATTTAACTTGTTTCTATTCGCAATTAAGATATTGAGGTTGTTTGAAAATAGCAGACGCACTTCTATTATGTTAAGCTTATGCCTGAAACCTCTGTTATGAAAGGGACAACCGTTTAGCCAAAGCAATATAACCGCGTGTTCTTGAACATAATCATGTTTATACAAAAAAAACTTGTCCTCATTTTAACCCTATTTGTAGGCAAAGAACCGTCTAAAAGAATGTTAATTGCATTTGAACAAATATCCATTCAGCTTGAAAGCGAATTCCATTTAACCGCATTTAAAAAATATTCAGTCGAGGTCGGAAATTTTCGTTTCCTCGAGTTTTTGGAAATCATGCTAAAGGTAAATATGATGGCAAAACATTTGTACCTAACTTAGAATAGTACGCCCAGTGGAAGCCTTGCTGAATAGCTGGCGAAACGCCGGGAACAAAGTGTTCGTTTAATTGTGCCAGAAGAATAAAGTAATTAAAGTACGCTTGGAGGTTTAATATGAGTTATTTTTGTTTTCAGGAGTGCAGCGACGGGCAAAAGGATTTGAGAAGGAGGCTTCATCTCCAAATTTACGACATTGCCAGTAAGGCGATTGTCTGAAATATGAATATTTATAGAATTCCGTTAAACGTTTGGACTTAAACTCGTAATATGGCGCAACAGTTTAAACACAGTTTGTGCAATTGTGGGCGGAGCTTTGTTTGCAAAGAGAAAAGTAAACCGCGCCCATAAGGTCAGAAATATAATTTCGTGTATTTGAGCTTGTGACGTGTTCACCTCGTTAAAAGCCCATATTTCCCAAGCTAGGGGAACCGGATTATTTTAACTGTAAGTTCCCCATGATAATTGTGAATACTTATTTTCAGTGCGCAGTATACGACATGGTTTGAGTCACGTGATGTCAAACAATGACACAAACCGGCTATTTCGCTACTTCAAGGACAATGAGCATTTGTTGGCAGTAACCGGCGAAAACGGTGAGTGTTGTTCAGATACAGCCTTATACATGAAAACATGACTAGGTTTGTGAGCTAACAACATGAAACTAAGGCAAACCCTTAGAACGCCAAAGTCGAGCGGTATACTGGGACAAGGTTTGTTTTTTGTCATTAAGTGATAACGCATACGCATCGAGAGTCAATGACTCCAAAAACAATCTCTTGTCCCTGCAAGACTCGCGTTCCCAAATCACCGTGTTTTTAAATTCCACCGTGCGACCTGTTCCGGCCTCATGATGATAGAGAGTCGTTTTTTCTTCGTGTTTGGTCACGCCCGGCTGGTGTTTGGTCACGCCCGACTGGTATTCCTTCAAATTCGTTATCATTTGCATGGTGAACTTTAAAATCAAGTTAATTTTATTGTTTGGCCATCCAAAAAAGCTGGAAATTTTGTGACATCGTCCTCAGAAGAAGTTATTTCTTTGTAAACTTCGTTTACGCAGAAATCAACTCAGTGGAGAGGTTTCATGCCGTTTTCGTGGAACTGATGAAATTGGGGAGAGTTCAGTTTAACCCCACAACGTTGAACAACTGCTTGGAAAGTTTTGCAAATGTAACAATCGTCGGGATACTCGACAAATCGCTCCACCCAACCTCGTTGTTGGGACATACTCGTTACGTCAGAAGTTACTGAATCCGCATTTTCTGGAGCTGGTGGCTTATAAAGCACATAACCCTGTATACACCATTTTTGACAGAAAATCTTCCAATTTTTATGTACATGTGGCTCACAATAGTAACATTGTTGCTGCTTTAATTTTTATTCGAACATTGCCTTGAGAGTTAATATCCACTTTTTTTATTAATCAGTCTTAATATTATATCTTCGACCTAATGCCGAACTACCTGTTAGGCCAACATATGCTTTAGAGCTAGCCTAATATCGAAGCCACCTAATAGAACATAATGACGTGGGTTTAGTATGGAAGAATTCAAACGTTAGAGCCTTATCACAGCATTGGCTGGACCGACATATATACCAGTATGGTTCGGTATTGCACCAGCAATAAAAAAAGAATGCACTTTTATTTAATTTTTCCTTATTTTTCTTAATTTTATACTGTGTGTGTGCGTAGTTGCTGCATTGCTCCATTTTTGCGCTTTACAAATAACCAAGTCCTCAAATTGGTTGAGAAGTGTCTTCAGTTACATTGCATGTATGTTAATATTTAGTGGTATTAGGCTTACGGCAAAATGTATTTAAAAATTGTGTTTTTCATCCACTCACTAAATAACTCAATTCAAATTGCGTAATTCTGTGATATGCAAAATGATTTAGCGATATTTTTACGTTTTTTAATTTATGATTGTTTGCGAGACCAGGAGGTGTGTTTTGACGCCTAATGCAGTGTGCAACGTTTCTCGCCTTTGCGATATTTGCGTACCCCCCTACAATCGCATCAATTCCAAGTTCAATCGGCTTTGATCTTACGACAGAGCGTAATGTGTCTTTACATGGGTGCTTGGCTCGACAACCTCTAAGGTTTTGTCATTACCGGCACAATTTTACCAACTCTATATACGCTGTTGTTCATTTATGTTGTATTCGTCCAAGCAAAAATAAAATGATTCGGGTTGATTGCAAATATGCACACGACAATAAAATTACCGTCAGGATTTGTATTTTTCATTTCAGCACTAAATTAATAAAACTTTGATCAAATGCATGTGGTTACAAATTGCAAACGAAGTTGAAATATTTGTATATCTTACTTACGTGCACGAAATCTGTATCCTTAGAAGTGTTTTATCGAATGTCTGTTTCGCCAATTTTGCACCTTCGAGGAAGGAAACGTTCGTCAACTTTCAAGCGATCTTTTACAATCGCATGATAATGACTTCGCCGCACGTGGTCGTCCCTAAGCTGTTTGAGTACATTTCACTCGATACATTGAACAAGCGCCCGAACCTTAGACAAGAAGAAACATGGGATTCCTGGTCAGGATCCTTGGTTTGAATCACGGTGTGCTAAAAAGGGGATTAAAAGTGTAAAAAAATATACATACAAATTTTAATTCATTTTAACTGGAAATCATTTTATTTATATTGCAGATAATACAATTCTTGCTTGATATATAGGACTTCCAGTAAGAATTCCTTGCTTCCTGTAATTGGTGTAAATAATTTTAGGCTGCTTTTTGCATTGCGAAGTATATAAGTTGTTATTTGTCGGGTGCGATGTCAGGAGAGCAATAAGTCACTACCGGAACAATGAATGCTGGCAAAACTATGCAAAAACGTGAACAAATGTTTTCCGAAATATCCGAGTATCAAAGTTAAACCAAGAAACAGCCCAATTATGCTAAAAATTGAAAATAGCCATTGTAAATGTTGCGCCAATTATCGTACTTCAGGAAATTACTCCCACTTGTAAAAATAGGCTACATGTGACCACTTCTGGTCCATAAAAAAAGGTGTTTTTCTTTCGGCGTAAACATGAATCGAAAATATCAGAAACGAAACAGCTGGCAAAGTATTTTTACGCTTTCTAATACACGACGTTGGTCTTCGTATCGTTTGGCCATTTAAAATCGTATCGCAATAATGGAAAGGAATTTGGTACCCCTCACCTTTGAGGTTTGGCAGTTTCCGTCCTTCAGTTAAAAAGGTTTATTCCCGAGACTTTACCACGAGGGTGCTCAGTGCCGCTGAAATATGATCTGCACAGCTTTGTTGCGAATTTTGTATGTTTATTAGCAACGGTAGTGAAACGCCCCCTTTTTGGATTTATCTTTCCCATGCAAGCTGCGCCATTACGAAGAACTTTATGTCAACTTACATGTTAAATGCACGGGGACTGTGAAGAGAGCTTGGAATCAAGTCTTTGTTTTAATTTTGTACGAAGTCTGTCGTGCGACTTATCGGAGAAATCTATCTCTATTATAGTTACTTACTGTAATGCTACTTTGATTTCAACTTAAGTCAACCGTATAACGTACTGCTAAACAGAAACTTGTGGAAATCAACATTTCCCAGACGCAACGCCCAAAAGACGCCTCGTAACGTTGCACGTGGGCTCCAATCCAAACACGCTACGCTTAATATAGCTCTGGCGCAATCGCACAAAAATGACGCAGTACTTTTTTCGCCCCATGTTTTACTGCTGGGCTTTGAGGTGGTCTCGCGAATGGATAACAATTGTCTTTGTTGTTAAAGTAGAACGCGCTGCGCTGTGTTCGGTGGAACCAACTGTGGATCTATAGTTTGCGAGATATTCAACGCTGTGAAGCGATATGTTTCGTACCAACCTCCTAAAAGGCAAGGTAATGGATGCTTGTTCGTTAAGAAACACAATGTTGAGAACGTGAAAACGTGCAATGTTGAATCAAGTTATATCAATTTGCAGGCTCTCAGAAAATTATTAAAGAAGCAGCCTATGGTCAAAAAATGCAAGTCAGCTAGCAAAGAAGAAGATGCTTCACGGTACGTTGGACCTGTTTAATAATGTATTGACAATTTAACTTTTCCTTTGGTTGACGGTGTATGGGTGTTTGATTACATGCTCCAGGGACCACGAACCGGGTCAACGTTCCATGTTGCGGAGAGACCCTGCTGCTGTTGGGAATGGTGAACAAAAAGAACGGCCGTCGCTGTTAAATATGCTGATTCATTTGCCCTGCACAAGGTTGTAAAACCAAGTTGAGTTTTCAATGCAAATAGGTGTAATTATACCCCTTTGCAGGACCCCTTATTTCAAACAAGGAGTTAATTCGATGCCCTCAAGTAAATTGATTGTGCACCAAAGCAGGAACGAACGAGGTAGGAAGTATGAAATTAGTTTTTGAGTTTATTCTTTCTACTGCATAAGCGTATTTTTTGTTACAGTTGGTTTCAGTTTCCTTCTGCAGTTTTTGGTGAAGAGATTACCGCCCGTACAAGTAAGAATTTTGTGAAGTTCATAATTTACGTAAAAAACATTTTTTCATTTTTCTCAGCTCGCGAAGAACGCAAGAAAGGAAGTTAAGAGGGAACAAAAGTTACAAAAGGAGTCATCCGCGAGAATAAGTAGTTCTACGATTGTAAATTGTCAATACTCCCGCATTGTCGAGCGTTACAAATTGTTTTCTTTTCAGTGCTGAAAGTCCAGAGGGTGCTTGAACACGAAATGACGAAACGTGACGTTTTGAAAATGGTCAGACATTTCACCAGCGACGAGCCTTTGGTTGAATATTTGAAGCACTGTAATAAAATATTACGTTGTCAGTCACTTGTTTGCCATATATGGCAATGTATCGTCACAATTTGAGAATTACGTCAACAAATAATGACTTGCATGTGTGTCACTTTGCACGACCGAATACTTATCGTTGTACGTTATATCGTTAGTCGGGTTTGAGTTAAATTAACATGAAGGCTTTATTGTAGACAAGGAGCCGGTAAAAAGAATGTCTCTCACCTTCGAACAGTTGTCTTCGCGCCTCAGAAAGAAGTTTAATCCAACTTCATTGGTTGAATATTTCAAAGAGACAGAATCTCTTCGATCTGCTGAAATGTTGTCCATTTTAATAAAGGTATGTCTTACACAAAAATTTTAATAATGTTTTTGGTTTCAAAAAACGTATACTTCATGTATTATCATCCTTTTAAAAGGTTAGACAATTATGCCTGGTTAAAATGCGTATTATACATAACAAAAAAGTTTATACTGCGACTGGGCATTTTACGAACTGTTGTGAAATCGAGGCAAGGAAAATGTTGTGCTTGGCTATGGCTGTATAGTGTTTTGCCGCCCCATGCTCTACGCCAGTTATACTTTCCACGTGTTCTGTCCAAGTGCAGTTCTCCGTTTGTAGTTAGCATGATGCACTGCTTCCCTTTGACGTTTATTTTACAGTTGTGCCTAAGTTACAGTTTCTTAAAGCCGCATGTATGTTAAAATATACGACTAATGCAAAAACTCGAACCATCGGCTACTTAAACAGAGATATTATGTTGATTTTTCAACAGGAAGAAATAAGCGGACGCTTTCAACCGAAACAACGACTAGTTTTCCAAATTTCTGACATAGCACGTATGTTTTATTACAGCTGCCATGGCCTATATACATGTACTATTTTTACCCACAGTGCACAGCATCCAAAATCATATATGCGGGAAAATGACAGTTGATGACGTGAACCGCTTCTTCCGTTACTTCAAGGACGACGAACATTTTCTGGCGGTTATTGGCGATAAAGGTTAAATAATCTTGTTCTATTGATTGATGTATGTTCATGTCGTAGTTGAATGTTCGCAATGTTAAAACAGGGGAACACCCCGAAGAGAGACTTCACGCTGTGTTTCAAGAGTTGAAGAAGTTGGGCTTCCGTGCTTTCAATCCGACGGTGGTCGTTTGCACTTTGCAAAACCTCGGACGCCATCGTCTCGAGGACGAAGTGGAAGTCGCCCTTCGTCCCAAAGCTCTTCTCCGACAAACCATGAGACAACACGGATAGACGCATAGATTGGCATCATGCTATGAAGTTTTGTGTTTTCTGGGAAACAGAGCTGTTGACAAAGAGGACGACTAAGAGTAAACGAGGGCGATCGCTGACGTAATGTTCGACATCATGATCGCATGCTAAAAGCGTAGGAAATCGTGCGGAATCACTTTCAAGTGTTGGAGTGTGTATGTGTGTGTGTTTGACCTTTGATGCAATGCAACGTGACGAGAAGCAAGCGCAGGGTTTGGACGAATTAAATGTTAACCTACGCGCTTTGTGATATAAATGAAGTGGCAAAGACAGTTACGGGTAATGAATTTTATCTAATATCAGTAAATTATTGAACGAAACAGCCCATCCAAGACAGCAAGATTAAATAGTGATGATGCGGTTCGTATTGATTAAACATAGTAGCACGCCGTGATACCGATTTGTTGTGCTAGGCTGTGCTAGGCTGACTAGTTGTTTGTTTCGCAGGCTTAAGCTTCAGCGGTAAATTTCACTGGAAATAATTCCTACCGATGTATCGGGTTTCAAATGGGATTAAATTACTATCTCTGCTTTTGATTTGTCGGTTACAAGGTTCCAAGACGCAGTGTCTGTCCCGATACACGTTTTGGCTTCACTTTGCTAGTAGTTACAATTCGGAAATTGTGACAATGAAGCACATGGAAAATCAAAAGTTGGAGGCATTGGATCTTCGCCGTTATTTGAGTAAGAAAAGTTAACCAGGACAATACGATGCAGACCCCGCACACCGTTTCCAAACATTAGGTCTCATCAGTTCAGCTTTGGTGACTGTGGCGGGTCCTGTCTGTCAACTAGTCAGTGGTACTGTCTGCAAGTCACTGCCTTATGTGATTCTACACCCACCAGAAAGTCTTTGCATTAAAGCGTAAATTTCGTGCCTGGTTTTAGGTCTTGCCCAAGCCTGCAGTATTGCGCCAATGTATACTTAAAATTTTCTCCACGCAGTTGCCACGAGGTACAGGGGTCGTCCCATGACGATCAGACGAATACGACGGACTAGACCTTTTCAGGAACCTCCTTGGCTTAGATGTGCGTTAATACAGATAATGGTGTTGGTGGTTTGCAGCTCGTTCATCTCCTTGTTGATGTACTCCGTCGTGTCTCGAAACAGAAATAGGTAGGGCTGTTGATTTATCAGATAGAGAGTTGCTTATAGTTAACGGGACATTACATCAAACATTATTTTTGTAGCCTTCTATGTTAAGCGTAGGCCCCTATTAAGCAAATAACAACTGCTAACAGTAATAAAAATTTCCCCTAAGGTAGGACTTCCACTCGATTGGTAAATTACATGTGAAAATAATATTTAATTTTCAAGGTATTAGTTAAAAAAACTTGAAATTCTCGGAAGAATGGTTTGTGATATTATTCCTTCATATGTTTGTGTTTACCCAGGGAATTTTACATTCTGCCGTCACCCCTAATCGTGGCGGCGATAAGACCTGTTGACATCGCATATATTGACCAGCCATGGTTGAATACAAGTTACGCAGAATTGAGTGGCTGCAACTTCCATAGTAAGTTCCAGCACGATTGTATGCTACAGTACTAACACAGAGAAAAATCTTCACAAGACAAATGTGATTCAAAAACTTGTGGAAATGTTGTTCTTCTAATCAATGCTAAGTACATATATATATATATATGTATATATATATTTGCAAACCGAAAGAATGCCCTTGTCGTTAATTAGATACATCGTGGAGCATGGTCATTTTTGTGAAATCCCAAGCGACCAACTTTAATCGCAGAGAAATGATTCGCCGCACGTGGGCGTCCCTGCGCCGCTTAGAAAGTGGAAACTTCACAACATTTTTTGTAGTGGGTAAGTCGGCATCCAGCGGACCCTATAAAGCCGACCAAACACAGAAAGCTCTCTTAGAAGAAGAAAAAGATCGATATCACGATATTCTACACTACGATGGGCCGGACGATTACAAGTCAGTGCTTGTTAGTCCTTTGTAATTTATAATTCATAATTTTATGTTTCCCGTCGTATAGTTGCGTTGTAAACGAGTACAATAAAATGGCGAGAATTGAACAGCTTTAAACCGAAGAGGCTGCCCGGAAAAGGTGTAACAGGGAAGCTAAAGAAATATCCACCTTAATGCAATATTCAATCCCAGGTTTTATTATTTTTCGAAATAAACAAAGAATAACCATGTTTTTCTCGTTGCAGAAATATTGGATTTAAAACCCTAACCGGAATGAGATGGGCATCAGAGAATCTACAACCCTACCAGTTATACGCAACAGCAGATGACGATTTCATGCTGAATATCGGGGAGTTGCAAGAAGTAGTAGATTGTCTGCTGGTTGAATACGGGAAGGACTTTCCTCTACTATGCGGTTTTAACATGTTTGAAAATGTCGCCCCTGTGCGGAATATATACAGCAAGTGGTTCGTGACAATTCCTGAGTACCCGAACGCTACATACCCCAAGTTCTGTCTCGGCGGAATGTATGTTATGAACGTAGACCTTGTCACACGACTTTGGCAGGTCGCGAAAACGCGTATACCGATGCGCGTGGACGATGTATGGATCACCGGGATTCTGCGAGAAGAAATCGGTGTTCACTCTTCCCAGTTGGTACTACCTTCGAAAAACATCTCAGTACATTTGGATAACTACAAGAAAGTCCAGTTTCGGGGAAGGCGCCACTTCATGTGGAAAGCATGGACGAAAATCTTTCAACAGTTTGTGGACAAGCCGATGTGTCAACAGGGTTAGCTGTGTGAAACTTAATCTAAACAAATGCATTTCCCCACTGCCTGCTGTTTGCAAGCAAACTCACGTTTCACATGGAACGATATCAGTGTGAATACAAAGTATGGTGCATTGTTTATCCATTATAAGTCATCCTCTGGCGTGTTTTACATGTGTGCGGTTCTGACCATTTGCTTTCTATTACATTTGGTGTATGTTGTTTGTTGACATTGCACGTTTCCGAGATTTGTTGAATGCCAGCTCACCAGTTTTCAACTGCAGCTTTATAAAAGCAGCTGAAATCCTAGGTAATGTACATATATAACTACAAAAATAAGTCCAAACAAGGTGCTTAATTAGACAAATATTAAAAAATATGTTTGTTTTATCTTTGATTTTTTCTATTGACAGTAGACAATAAATCTCAGTTATGTTTTGATACGTTTGGGCTGGAAATACTTGTCATCAATTAAGTACGCTCTAATAAAGTTGTGAAAGTGATGCAACACAAAACATGGCATTAACATAATAAAGTTTTTTAGATGAAGTCACTAAGAATAACATTAGCCTCTTTGTCATGTAGCCGTAATCACATCAAGGAATGTACGTATTTTGCTAGTTGCTCAAGCACCCCCAAAGAACGGTTTCCAGCGCACAACACGCAGTAAATTGCTCACCCATGCAGTGAAATTGAAATGCTCTATTTATTTGCATCGATGGCGTAAAACTTGAAGCATTTTTTTCGATTACAATCCCCGTTAAAACACGTGACAAAGAAGTAAACTGAAGGTTTATGATCCGTAAAACCAACGTAGAAAAAAAGGTTCATTTGTATTCGAACTTGTTTTGTGGTTTATTGTGTGAGCAGGTAACTTAATACCTTTTGTTCAAACAGCAACTTTCGTTGCTTTCAGCATCAGGACAAGCACTAACCTCAGTGAAACGGTAAATACCTGTTGATGTTCATTACCATCGGAATAGTTTTGTATTCTGTTTCTTGTGGTGAATTTACATGTTCTTAAACAGCGTCAACCTCTGAGATAGGTGATAGATCTAGTATCAGTGTTGCATTGCTGAAAACAATAATTTAGTAATAAAATCAAATTGCAGGAAGTTGTAGAAAATTGTGTAAGTGTTAAAACACAAACGCTTCATAATAATTTAAAACTAAGTCTTCATTTTATTGCGGGTAATCAAGGATACTACTGGAATATTTCTCATTTCAAGAAACTTATAAAAGCTATAAAACGAAATTAAGACAGATTGTTCAGTTGGAGATGTATTTATTTTAAATGACTCCCTTTTTTTGTTATATTTTACAGTTAATCCATGAACCAAAACAACAAACGCAATAGTTTAGGATACAACGATTAAATTCTTGTTGACTGCTTTATCAATTTCGCCGTTGCCACAAAACACAGGTTTCGCCACATGGCGAGCAAAAGACAGCGGTAAAGAAGAACAGGGTCTGGAGGCCCTCGCTGGCTGAAATGGGAGTTGATCGGCTTCATTGTTAGCTGTACATTTCTCTACATGTTAATGCGCTTTTCTTTGCCCCAATTCAGAGTCAAGTATGCAATGAAATTATTGCATTTTTATGCGTGTTCAATTAGAAATGAAAGCTTAGTAAACTTTCAGGATGGATAAATCAATATTACCACGAATGCAGCATTCTCACATCGAAGCAACGCCTGCGTCGCTTCTTGTGGCTGCTATAAAACCGGTGGACATAGCATATATTGACCAGCCATGGTTGAACAGAAGCATAATAGAATTAAATGACTGCAACTTTCGCAGTAAGTTTATTATTATGAATATAAATCCTGAGACGTACTTTTTCCATCACACATGTAGTCTGACCATGTATCATATCATTTTGCATTTTTAAAAAAACAGTTGTTTTTTTGTTTTTATCCAATCCATGCTAACTATATCTATATCTATGTACGTATCCTCTTTGACACTTAGATACAACGTGGAGCATGGTCATTTTTGTCAAATCAAAAATGTCCAATTTTTATTGTCGGGAAATAATTCGCCGCACGTGGGCATCGTTGCATCGATTGGGAAATGCGAATTTCACAACATTTTTTGTGGTGGGTCAATTGGCTCCCAGTGGAATCGATGTCACTGGACGAGTGACGAAAGCTCTTCTTGAAAAAGAAAAGGATCGTTACCACGATATCTTACATTACGACGGGCCAGACGATTACAGGTTAGTTGACAAAACTATGTTGAGTAATGCAACATATATCCCTTACTTGCATAGTGTAAACACGTTTACCAACAACCGTTTCAGGAACATAGGATTTAAAACCCTAACCGGAATGAGATGGGCGTCAGAGAATCTACAACCATACCAGTTATACGCAACTGCCGACGACGATTTCATGCTGAATATCGGGGAGCTGCAAGAAGTCGTTCATCGTCTACTGGCTGAAGACAGCAAGAATTTTCCTCTACTCTGCGGTTTTAACATGTTTGAAAATGTCGCCCCTGTGCGGAATATATACAGCAAGTGGTTCGTGACAATTCCTGAGTACCCGAACGCGACATACCACAAGTTCTGTCTCGGCGGAATGTATGTTATGAACGTAGACCTTGTCACACGACTTTGGCAGGTCGCAAAAACGCGTATACCGATGCGCGTGGATGATGTATGGATCACCGGGATTCTGCGAGAAGAAATCGGTGTTCACTCTTCCCAGTTGGTACTGCCTTCGAAAAACATCTCAGTACATTTGGATAACTACAAGAACATCAACTTTAGTGAAAGGCGCAACTTTATTTGGAAAGAATGGACAAAATTATTTCGAATGTTTGTGGACAAACCGATGTGCCAAAAGCGGTTTGATGATACATTGGCGTAAAATATAAAATTGATAAATATAAACTATATGTAACGGGTGACCACCGCGTTATGGGCCCATTTTCATACTTAATTGCCTTCTTTATCAGACTACTTATTCAATTTATGGAGCAGCCACAAGCAGAGTCTTCAAAGAAAGAAATTAAAATATTTCAAAAAAAAAAAATATATTTCTTTTAAAAAAATGCTTTATTTATCTTTTGATTTCCCGACTCGATCGTGGTTTATTGTGTGGCCATTCCATTTGGTTTCTTTATCTTTATTGTTCGTCCACGTAGCAGTTCAAAGCGCTAAATACAAACGATTTTATTTTATTTCCAAAGCCAGTAAACATCGCATCTCTGTTGTATTCCTAGATTGCTAAAGATTGCTTACATGACATGCCCTTGTTCAATAGAATAGTACAAGTATAGGTATCAGAGTAGAAAGGTTAACAGTGTTTGACAGTTTTTGAAATTAACAGAGTTTTTTACGTCACAAACCTTTAAAAGTCAACATTAGATTTTGTCCTGTAACTATTTTCAATGTTCCTCATAAAATGCATCCTTTGGCTACAGACGATGTGTAATAATGTCCTTCAGATGATCGAATACAATACATTGTGTACAGATCTGTTAATAACGAAACTGTATGCTTCTACTACCAAAACAATACACAAATAATATAAATGTACATAGCCGAAGCACTATAGGCACTCGCTAAGACCGGTGTCCACTAACTCAGCAGTGTCACAACACACAATAAATTGCTGTCGTGGAATTTACCACCCACGATTAGCAGTAAAAATGAAATCTTTTACTTAAATTTCGTCGAACTCTTAAAACTTCAAGCCCTTTCATCGAGTTTATACTATGGGAGGAACAGGCTATAACATTCGTGAAACCAACGTGAAACGAGAGTTTAACTGTTTTGAGCCAGCTCTGTATAGCTAGTGTGGGCTTGAATTACTAGCTCTGCTTTGAATTTGTCGGCAACTTTTCAAACATGTAGTGTTTTGACTGGCGTTTGGAGGTAGGTTGTAGCAATCAAAGCACCACAAAATTATGCGACTTCATGCAGGAAAAAGATATGGTTGGGCACATTTCAAAAAAAAATTTGCAAAATTGTGGAAAAAGTAGGAGTGAGTTGACTGGTGTTGGCTCAAAATTTAAACCAACACTTGTTCCGGATGGGGTGGTTGACGCACATACGATTTCTATCTTACGATGTCGTAAATCTATTTTAAAGAAAATTGAAGGCAATTGTTTCCTAAATTAATCGGTAATTTGCGGTTTATGGCTTTTTCTAGCCTTGACCGTACGTTACTCTGTCCGCCCAAAGTGATACAATGTGGAGTTGTCGAATTTGTCATTTAAATTGCGTCGATTTGTTATGAAATGTTCCCAAATTAAGAGTTTGCCGACTTGGTACGTATGTTTGTGATGTGTTTTCTTATTCGGAACGCGCTCATCAACGTATTTAACATTTGACAAAAACGTTTGTGGGCATCGATTCTCCTTAGTGCTGGCGAATAAAGTCAATCACTTCATTTCCTCGTGTATCGCGTAAACAGTAACTGAAAATTGCTCTGTGCTGTCGACTGATCAGGCCCCGGGCGTTCGTTCATCGGTCATTTCAACTTTGCACAAGAGTCTGAATATATTTATTTAAATTTGCGCTTTTGCTGAGCACATAAAACGCCACGACGCCCGGTGTTTGTCAGGTAGAAAGAGAAAACGTACTGTTGACTTTGTATGCTTGAAACCCTATACTTTCTTATAGTAGTTGATTTCACGCCTGGGCAGTAAAACTTTATAGGTGCAGCGCTATTTATACGGTTCATAGAGGTGAAACGGCGGCCGTAAAGGTGAATAAGAGTCCTGTTATGCACAATTGCATATTGGCATGCGGGTTACTCTTTGTGGCAGGTATATGCAGCTTAGTTAATGTGGATTGCATTTGCTTTTGGTTGTGCATTTGCTCTTGGCAGGTTAGTAAAAACGAGAGGCTTATACATTAAATTGCCAGGCCTTGGAGGAAAAATCCCCAAAATCAATTCACTGATGACTTCAACTGGCCCTTTATCGAGCGAAATAAATTAAATTCTTGTCATCGATTGGCAACGCAATTTGAGGGCAAGCGGCGCTTTATTAAAGTTGGGTAACAACCAGTCTTACGCGGTGCTGCCAGAAGTGGCCTTTACGTACATCACGCTTTGCACGATAGATTTGTGTCCATGCAGCGCAATTTGTGTGTTTGTGCGTGACGAGGCTCTGGGTGCGCACGTCGCAGCTGTGTTGGAGGCGCCAGTCTCCAACCTGGAACGTACCAGCAAAACTTACAGGCAAACCAGCACCGACATTGTTCGCCAGTCGAGTGCGGAGCTGTGTTGCCAGACGAGGGGTTACGTGTTTTGTTGGCTGGAAATTGTTGCAATGTAAACAAACTATGTTATGAGTGACTGGTGTTCTGCCTGTACTAACGAGTAGGCGCGCAACGCAATACTCTGTACGATGACTGAGTTTTGTCACTCTGCAATTAGGCTACAGTTTACAATCGCAGCGTAGGTGTCAGAAGTTAGGTCGGTAGTACAGGAACTGCGTAATATGCACGAGGAGGCAATGTGACTGGTAGAGGTCAGACCTTACGCAACTGCTGTCTTGAGTCTTCGTGGTCTACATGCATTTCCTACTTGTGCATCAATGGATTTTGCCAGCAGTTACTTACGACAGAATTTGTTCGCAAACAACTGTGAAAGTGCTTTGCTGAAGGAAGTGTGTGAGTCTGTAATTGGAAAAAGCTTTGAATTCCTTTAACTCTAACATATTTTGCAGGCCTTTTTTCTCTGATTACCAAAGTTGTGTGATTCTGTTTGTACTTCGAGGAATAGCAATATGTGTTGCACTTAAACTGGTGTGTAATTAAGTTAATCGGTACAAACGCTGCTGCGTTCAAGTTTCCAAAATAGAGTTCAAACTCCAATCAAAGTGCTACGCACAGGAAGTTGTGTTCAGGCAAGCCATGATGTATTCAACGCCGTTATGACTACCTGACAGCGAAAATCAGACTACTATGGCGCTGGGTCGCAGAAAAATGTAAGTATCTTTACCAAGAAATTGTATGTCGTTGGTAACATTAAAAGTTGTTCAAAATGTGGCTCCTGGTTTTAGACGAATGCGACGGAGGGTCAACCCTGCGATGCACCCCTCAGACTGGCAAATATTTAAAGTGTACATTATCTTGGTCTCAAGCTCGCTGCTCGGATGCTTTGCGTTGATAAGCTACGTCGTCCGCTCACAGTAAGTAGTCAATAATCCCTTACAATTTAAATTAGTTCCTCTTTAATCGTTGAAGGGAATTAAACGTACATGCAAGAGACTACAATAGGATAAAGGGCAAGTTTTACTACAGAGTAAAATAAGCTGCAATGACATCAAATACCACACGGGCTATTTTGTGAACGTTAATTAACATGTACATATAGTTGCGTTTTGTCAGTACACACGTTAAGGGTAAAATTCAACTTCGCAAGCCTATACAGTGGAATCGCGCTTTATGTCTGAGGTCGCGCCAAACCAGAGGCTTCAGGCGGCGAGTATCAATTGTGTTTTTGTAAGAATCAGGAAACAGGTGTCTGATTACCGAAACCTCCAGCCAGGCGGCTTCTGTCATTAATAAAATACTTTGTTGTAAGAATAATGGAAGGGATGGTTGCTTTGTGGCGAAAAATCGCTGGGTATTGAAGAAAACTGTCATATGCCATTGAATTGCCCTCAAACAAACGAGCCCAATTCACTAGAGAATTATGCACCAAAACTGTGTTGTAACTTACCTGAAATGGCATGCTGTTTCATATTCGGCGCGTTTTTTGGAAGATATCGTTTAGCTTAGTGGAAAATTGGTAGTTGACACGTTTAAGCAACCTTTGGTTTAAAAACCTTTGCACAAAAACGTTCACCAACAAGTTATTGTAGAGTCTATGGACTCGCAAAGTCTTTGTGGTAACCTTATGAACTGGTTGGTGACAATCCGTCGTCCAGGGCCACGTGGGTTTGGGAGAAAACCGTTTCAAACGCCAACAACTGAATGAGCTTGTTGGAAGTTCAATAGGAAATCCTGTTGATGGGGAACTGCCGAAAGACTGGAAACAGTTAAGGGAAAACTGAATGGAGAGTTTTTCTTGTACGACAAATTCTAGGGAATCTTTGCCCGCAGTCAGCGAATAACCAAACGCATTCGTTCGTAACTCGGGTCTGTCCCACAGTCAACCGTGATATTATCGAACACTACGGCACCGCTTACGACAAGCCGAGCTTAACTTTCTGAGAAAAGAGAGCAGTTTGTAGGATATCCTGTTACTCGCCGTCGAACAACCGTTTTCGATTAATGATCCGTCGCCTATTGACAGCAATATCAACCTGCCCTGCTGGTGCTGGATGGCTCACGTTCGGCTTTCAGTCCAGAACGCCCGTTTCCATTGTGTTGAAAGTAGGCGCAAACGCAGCGCACCCTATGGTGGTTTAGATTTTTCTCGTCGTATTTGACTGTACACCCGAAGGCTGAGTTTAATGAAAGTGGCATCAAACTTCGTCGCCTTGTGTTAAAATGTAAACATATCTACCGAGAGGTCATTTCTTGCATCTTCAAATTGTCTGGATTTATACGGATCTCATTGCGTTGTTTCACGCAAATCCAGCACAGACGGCCAAATCGTTTCATATCAAACAGCATGTATGGCCTGGAAACGCCGCGCTTCAATCAACACGAACAAAATTTATATTCTCTCAAATCCCACGTTTTTTATTTTTCGTGCCGGCAGCTAAGTGAGGTCCTCACGCGTCGTTGTTTCGCTGTGCCCGATTTCACCACAAAGGAGAAAACGGGTAGAGGGCCTTAGTTGCCCTTTACACAAACGATGGTTTCTACTACGGGGTTCCAACAGTTTCTTTGAACACACTTGTTTACGCCGTTAGGAAGGAACCAGTATTTTAATGGGCATTCACGACTGTTGTTGTATTCAATTAACCACAACCATTTAACAGCGACAATACAATGCTTAAAGCTGCGATAACAACGTTTACGGAACAACACTGGAATTGATTTAGGTGGTATGTAGCGGTACACACAACAGTGTTGTATGATGAATGCTGATCGTGCGTAGCGGAAGGATATTGTATTGTTGAAAGGACAAAAAAGTTAAAATATATCCCAAAAATTGCTTGCGTTCAGTCGCGTATCTCACGTTACCTTTCCGCATACGTCACTAAGTTCGAAGAAAAACGTCACCGATCCGTCGAAGGTGATACTCGCGTATGCATTTTTTATGTGCGGATTTCCCCACGCTTTCGTTTCGTCAAACTGCTGGCAGGGATTAGAAAACAGAACCATCGCCCAATTCCAACTGTCATTTTGCGCTGTCTATCGATCCACGAGGCGGCCTTCCTTTGACAAAGATTTTCATTTAGTCTTAGGGGACCATTTGCTTGTTTTGTTAAATGGTGGCGTATTTTTGATGTTGAATAAAAAACAGACCTATTTGATCCATAACATTTCCTTATTCTTGCAGTCATTGCTGGCTGCTGTATCACGTGTTAATATAACCGAATATTTTCGACCTAGGCATTTGTGCCAGTCAATTAAAATCCTGTTAAATGGCACCGTTTCTGGGTCTGTTGTGTTTTTCACAACATGTATAATTATACCAGCACAGACCTACAAGCTTCATCCAGCTTGTTCAGTAGGTAGCATTTTGTTGACTCTAGCTACAGGATGTTGACCGTTAGTGTTGTGGTAGTTCGGGGGGCGCACTGGCTAATGAACTAAGTGACGGTGTCTACCTAACTTGATGGTGTTTCTGCCTCTAAATGAACCGCCCATTCGCTCCGCATCTGCCCATTTTCCCTGAATTAATGATGAGAAACATCAAAACAGTTTGTAACTGGGTAGCATCTATTTTAGGTAGAACCCTACGCCAAGGGTAAAATAACATGAATCGTCGGCAAGGGTATAATATGTACGTTGTCGATCAATATAATGCTATTAAAAAACTATCTGTCAATCAAATTTAGTTATAGATCCACGTTGCTGGCATGAAGCCGTAACCTTTCTTTTCGGCAAGTCGCGGATTTACGGTGGTATGCGAGAACCGCACATGCTGTCACACCCATACGTGCGCATTAACACCCAATACAATGAATGCTAGCATTAGTCTGAAATCAAGTCAGTCTCGTTCTATACGTTATAGGTCTGTGGTTTCCTTTGCAGGAGATTGGTGAACTCGTGGGTTTAGTTCTTCAAGCTGTGTCCCAACCATCACCACGCAGTGAAAATCAATTTCTATCGATTTGTGCTCGTTGCACACATTTTCCTGACCTCACGACGCCTTTGTCGGCTCGCACGATCGTTAGATTTCGCGTTTCGGTCTGAGGCAGAATTTTTAGCTAATGTATTTGAACTTTTTACGTTCCGGTTGCGTTCTTTCTTCGCCGCCTAACATAACAACCGATATTGTAAATTTCGACAAAACACGCCCGAACAGAAACTTCGACGATTGTTTTGGTAAACTTACCCGGGAGTTAAAGAATTGCAAAGAACAAAGTTATGCTGTTCAAAAGTAGCCAGATAGCAAAGTTTCGGTTCACCGAAACACAAAATAAGTATAGTTTCGTGCGCTTGGACATTGTGCTTCATGTTGCTCTACACGGATGGTAAACGTATGATTTCTTCTCCAGCAACTTGGCGGAAGTACGAGCTCGACAGCTGGCCGACATCAACGCCACCGATATATCTTACATCACCGAACCTCAGCTGGTATTTCGCAACTCCTGTATTTCTGATTCGTGCCCTGGAGGAGGAAGTAAGTTGATTAATCCTTCTTATACCTCCGTAGGTCGATATTACAGATGCTTCCGAACTAGTTTGAGCCACTGCAAACTTAATTACTGGATATGGAATTGTGAATGCGTCAATCGCTGAACTTAAACAACGGACTCTGTGAGCTGAATATAGAGGGATGGCCAGTGTTTTGACCTATAAGGTCATCAGTGGCCATCAGTATGCAGCTCAGAAAAGTCAAACCATTGGATCAATGTTTATTTGAACAACAAAACTTATGCACAAAATATTTAACTCAAACAGTGACAAGCACAACGTCGGACCACTACGCTTAAATCAACAGTCTTAGCTGCCTGGTGACACATTCCATAACGCAATACGTTTGTCTGTTTTAGATGTGTCTTGGAATCTTGTCATTTTCGTGAAATCCTCTTCAGCCAACGGTCGCCACAGAGAAATCCTTCGCCGCACGTGGGCGCGCTGGGGCTACGTCGATGGCGGCCGGTTTACCACTGTGTTCGTGGTGGGTCACAGCGACGATACTCGCGTTAACGAACTTCTCTCGGAAGAAAAGGACCGCTACGTCGATATTTTGCATTACGACGGCCCCGACGACTACAAGTAAATACTCTTCAAAAACAATTTATGACTTACTACATTTAATAGGACTACGTATTAGAGTATTGTTTGTTGGAATCTTAATGCACAAAGCTCCATATAAGAACCGAAATGTGGTTTTCTCAGACGCTTGTTTAATGTTCGTTTCTAAAAGGCTGGCACATCAAAGCTTACTGAAGTTAATTTGCTTATTTGTGTTTACACACTTTCCAGACCATAGAGGGTTTTATGACAAGGTGAAAAACCTTTTTCGGCAAACACGTTATATAGCCCATTGCTTTTGAGGGTGCGTATCTCTTTGGCTCCTTAGCCGACCTTCCCATCTTTCTTTGTCGTTATTTGATACAGTGCATATTTAATTTATGCGCACGTCCTAAAGCAAGAACACAAAAGGTTATGAAGTCTGTGGTCCGTACGCAGCTGTTACAGCACCAAGTTCCCTCCCTTGTTATAGTTCTTATTTCTGAAATATAAACTTCTTTTTTAAACGCAGAAATATAGCCTTCAAGACGTTGATCGGCATGCGTTGGGCGACAGAAAACTTGCCCAGTACTTACTTCTACTCGTCAGCGGATGACGATTTCCTAATCGATCTTGCCAAGATGCAAGAGACGATAGACGATCATTTGGTTTGGATGGTTACAAACCGAACAAACATTTTCCCGATTATTTGCATGTTCGATGGACGCGACGACGCAAAACCTTTCCGCGATAAGATCAGCAAGTGGTACATTTCTATGGAGGAGTACAGGCACCCAAAGTACCCCAAGTTCTGCATGGGCGGCATGTACGTTACCTCCATGCCTATGGTTCGCGGCCTGTGGAACATATCGCAGTACCATCGTCCGATGCGAGTCGACGATGTCTGGATCACGGGCATTTTGCGCGAAAAACTTGGCGTTCCAGCTTGTCACGTTGCTCTGCTTGAAAAACGCGTCGCCCATCATTACGTGGGCTTTCAGGCTAGAGACGATCCACTGACTCTCGGCGGTATGATGAAAGAGGAATGGAATAAACTATTTACCGGATCCGAAAACAAGACTGTTTGCGCTTGCTGACGATTGTGAAATTTTTCATACTGCCTCAAGACTGCGACCAACATTATCAACATTTCCGCAGTTTTCGCATCCCTTGCTTTGCGAGATTTTCTAAGTTATATTTTTTGTTTTGTTGAACGTATTGCAGAACAACTTTCATACGCTCTGACTTTCTATTAGGATAATATTTTTTTATTTTTCTTTGCGATTACCGCGGCATGCGACGCTCAACAGGACCTTCCGCATGTACGTCGACAACTGTCCTAAAGTTAAAATGTTTTTTAACTTACAATGGTCGACTCAAACCCCTAGTTGAGAAATTGCAGCAATAATGTTTCAAAGAAAAGTATGTCTGTGAATCCTTTTCTGCCTTCCAGATATGTTTACCTTACGTTCTCGTCAATTATATTGTTTGCTGATACAAGTAATGTTTTTTTGCGCCGAAATTCACTGTTGCCAATGAACTTTGCTTGTGTATGTCCTACCTTTATATCACTTCGTCACCGACAAGTGTAGCGTGAAAAACAACGCCAAGGTTCTCGACCACACCGGTGCGCAATAACGAAACAAATTGAAAAAATATAAACGTCATCACAGAAAAGAGTTTGTGCTTACCAACGAATTCATGCCACTTGCCGCGTTCGCTTTCAATACTTTATAGTTCTCCGTTGTTCTGTTGTTAAATCACTCACTAAATACATGTCGAATGTCGTTGGGTGCAATAACTTTCGTGTTGACAAAAATAAACTATTTCAGCTTCAGACGGTGCCAATGTTCAAATACAACAGACGCACAAACCAGTTTACCATCGATTTCAACAAGCTTTGGGCACATTTGAATGAACCGAGTTTACGCGTATTCATTGCTTTTCCTGAAACGAAAGAAAGTACTCATTGAAAGAAATGATTTATTTAACAAAGAAAAACTTAGAAAACACAAAAATCGTATTTGGGTCTTCTTTTTCATTTGTCCAGAACTTTGGCAACGTAATGTACTTCTACGATGACGTACTTATTCGGAATTTGTACAGAAATTAGAACGCCCGCGTGAAGAAAAAGGCGTGTCCAACGAACCCCAGAGTAAATATTAAATATTTGTCAGTTAGGCACTTACGCATACACATCATGCAAAATGCTCATATTCATCAAAGATAAGTTTATTTCAAATTAACAATGCGGGATAGCACCATCGTTTTTGCAGCGGGTTCGTGGCACGCTTCTACCCGCTTTCCGCAATTATAGGAAAAAGCGATACGCATTACAGCCCAAGCTAGTTCGGAAGCGGTTTCGGCGAACTAGCTTAATAGGGGTGGGTTCGGAAGCTAGTTGAGCGAACTAGCTTCTTTTTGCATGTCAGCTAATGGAAAATGATGGCGGAAAATTTAAGTTTGGTTAGATTTCAATCACGAATTTTAATATAGTTGGATATTTAATGAGGTTCAATGCTTTTTTTCCAAATTTTGAATCAAAAAACAAATTTAAATGTAAGTAAAAATGGGCTGTGACTTGGACATTTTGAATCAATCACCTGAAGACAATTGACTGCAAAAGAATGCTGATGCTGTGATAAGAGGAAAATTTTTATGTGTGTGTTGTTGCATTTTTTGTGTTTCATAACTTCTCTAGCACACATGCAAAACAATTCAAAACAAATAAAGAACAATGTGTTTTCTTACCGGCAGTTTATAACAATTTGTTGTAACTGATGCGCCTCCTGCAGTGTTTGGTGTTTTTGCCTCTAGCACGCGATTTGACAAGCGGTGGCAACGTGTCCTTTTTTGTGCCCCTGAAGGTTTAGGTGTAGTTCACTTTGAAATTGCGTTATACCTGATAAAGTCTCGCCGCATGGCAGACGAAACGTCGAAGAAATACAGCACGTATATTTTATGCCAGAAGAGCAGTACATTTTTAAACTCAATTACAGTTTTTTTTTAAATCATGCTTTTAATTAACTATTAACTATGTCCAAAAAACAGCAAAAAGGAGTAGATAAAAAGTATTAAACAAATCTCTTGGTGATAAATTGTATGCAGTAAAGCACCACAACCAGCGTTTAGTTACATATTGCACAGACATGGACTGCGCATAATGACTTTTAGTCATTGAATAAGTTGGGTCTGATTCACGCATAAATTACGTTTTGTTTTCTCACAAACAAGTATATTTTGTTTATTTTGAAATTAAGAAATGACCTGATGTAAAACATAGGTAAATGTTTAACTACAGATCTGGAAAAGTACAGTCGTACCAATCAAATAATCCCCTTTGCCTACGAAAAGGTCGCCCAAATCTTCGACTTAGTCTTAGAGAATGCTATATGCACCAGGATGTAGCAAAAGAAAAAAACCTTTCTCAACCGGCATCGTTTTTATTGATTATGAACTACAACAGTCATTTCACTACAAACTCCATTTTGCGCATTTCGCAAGACAATCAGAGCATGTAAAACTAGGAAGAAGTAACAGACCATAACGAAGCTGTTAGTTCTTCCTAGTTCAACGGCGCAAGCTCGCTCGCAAACCATTTCATGTGAACAGGACTGTGATCAACCATCAACCATGAGGTCACGTTGCCAGTGTGTTTACGGAGCATTCCTCAGAGTGATGAGATTTTAATGTTCGCGGTAGCCTTAGCTATTTTTATTTGAAACGGCTGGAGTTGCCCACACGACTGTGAATCTCTAGACTTTACGTGGGGCTACGTCATCCGCCACCAGCGCAGCACCTGAAACCTAAGTCTGGGCAATGTCACGCCATGGTTCCCCCACAACGATTGTGGTTGCATGCTCAACTGAACTAACAGTGAAAGAAGACTACTGCAATAAAACAAAGCTTACGCACAAATAATTAAGATGAATAGCTTTATTGTGTTAGTTTACAGCACTGATGATGAGCACAGAAGTATTCGAAACGTTTTGGAATAATGATCAGCATATTAGCTTTGGCTTTTCTATTTCGTTGCGTTTGAAGGCGTCCAGGAGTATCACATATCGCTGATTCAACTTCATTCAGTTGCACTTAAATGAAAAAATAGAGCAAAGGTAAAAGGTGTCACCTTTGGTAGCGTCGAGTAGTTCCAAATAATAAAAATGTATATAAATTACTACTGATGCTGCCAGACATGCTTTCTTGCAGCAATACGGCTCTTCTGGCAATAATTTTAGCATCCTCAATAATATACTAATGAAGGCTGCTGCATGGTGGCCGAAACGTCAAAATAAAAATGTCAATATCTCTGAAGGCATTCCTGTACAAACCTATACCAATAAAAGAAAGCTATACAGAATTAGATATGACAAGTTAATTTTTTTAGAACGAAGGTTATAGAAAATTACTAGAATTACAGAACCGAATGTTGAGAGTACAAGTTAACTGCAAACAGATTGACAAAAATGTCTTAGGTTGGCTAACGGGGCCATAAGTTCACCACATGCTTGGCATCGTGCGCTTGTGTTTTGTAAGTAACAAGCAATGTTTTTGATATTCGTGTTTGTGAAATGTACAGCATAGCATATGTCAAACCAGGACATTGGAAAACAGCAACAGAGTTTCGTTTTCATCGCCATGCGTTTTATTCTCATTTTCTCCTATGTTTGTATAGTTCCTTTTTGAAGCAAGGGAAACCGGTAATAACCACAATTTGCAAAATGTTCTAATTTCAGATGGGCAGTATCATTTGTGTCAGTTATCGTAAGGTAAAACAACAAAAAATAAACATGCGACGATCCGTGGGATTTTACTTTACAATTGGTTGCGGGTGCTTGCTGCTGTATCTTTCTGTTCAACTTCTCTTCATGAAAGAGGCGAGAAGGTGGGAAACGGTTGCTTTTGTGTTTAAATAAATTTTTCGCCGCTTGTCCCAATATACTGACATGAACTAGAAACGGGGAAAGAAAGCACATACAAGTCATTTCTTGCTGTAACAGTATGCGAACCGATTAATTCCGAGCATATTGTTTTAAATCAGACTATTGTTTTAAATACGGTTGATCAGATCTGAGAAGAGCGAACGAAACCGAACAGAAACATCCCCAAACCGGTCTGATGCCAACATCAAGCCCAGGACCTCAACGCCAACAAACTACATTTATTTGAAAGAACCGCTGCTTTACAAACATTCGCCTGGAAGTGGAAAATGCATCGCCAAACACGGTGAGAAGGGAAACTAGCGGCGTGCAAAGCAATATACTTTATTTTCGCAGTGAATTACGTTTTTACAAACACTATAGAGCTTGTGGTTCCTGCTGGGTCAAATTATTGTGTGTGACATTTTATGACTATGTTTGTCAATAGAATGCAATCACACGAGAATTTGTTTAGTTTCTTTTACTATAGTTCTATTATCAGCATTTGATGTTGTCATTCAAAGTATCTAAAAGATCGTATCAATATTGCTTTTATGGCACACATACTGATGTACAAACGCAGCGAAAGAGTGCTAGAACTTGATCTACGTTCGTTAATTAACAGCAAAATGTACTGGCACTATATGTAAATAAACCCAACGCAGCGAGTGCGTCTCGTTTTTTTGTATTGTTCTCAGGTATGGGCAAAAATATAGGTTTGAGAACCGGCGTAGTATTCACAACGATAACCAAAGTTGAATCGTTTTCCCCTGACTAACAACATTTTCCCGATTATTTGCATGTTCGATGGACGCGACGACACGGTGAGAAGGGAAACTAGCGGCGTGCAAAGCAATATACTTTATTTTCGCAGTGAATTACGTTTTTACAAACACTATAGAGCTTGTGGTTCCTGCTGGGTCAAATTATTGTGTGTGACATTTTATGACTATGTTTGTCAATAGAATGCAATCACACGAGAATTTGTTTAGTTTCTTTTACTATAGTTCTATTATCAGCATTTGATGTTGTCATTCAAAGTATCTAAAAGATCGTATCAATATTGCTTTTATGGCACACATACTGATGTACAAACGCAGCGAAAGAGTGCTAGAACTTGATCTACGTTCGTTAATTAACAGCAAAATGTACTGGCACTATATGTAAATAAACCCAACGCAGCGAGTGCGTCTCGTTTTTTTGTATTGTTCTCAGGTATGGGCAAAAATATAGGTTTGAGAACCGGCGTAGTATTCACAACGATAACCAAAGTTGAATCGTTTTCCCCTGACTAACAAACCTCTGTTCTGTCCGGAAAAGTGACTGATCAAGCTTGGCTGCAGCAATGCTAACAAAAATCTTTATTAACTTGAACAGAAGTGAGGTGGAGAATGGCAATCTTTGTTAAATCTTCCGCCAACAACTTTCTTCGAAGAGAATTGTTTCGCCGCACGTGGGCGTTCTTCAGCTACGTGGATGGGCTCGCGATTCAGACCATTTTCATCTTAGGAAATTCAAACGTCAGCAATTCTACACTTATTGACGAGGAATTCAAAAGATATGGAGACTTACTACAATATGCGGGGCCTGACGACTACAGGTACCCAACATACATGTCACCTAGAAAACTTTTGCTATCACTTACATTGGCCTTATTCCAAATTTGCCTCATTTTATTATTATTTGCGTTTGAAACTGTGCCTCTTCCAACAGAAACGTCGCTCTCAAGTCGTTAGCCGGAATGAATTGGGCAGCGAACAACCTTCCGCCAGACACATTTTACTCAAGCATGGACGACGATGTGTTGGTGGACCTGGCAGCACTGGTGAAGGCTCTGAAGACATTCAACGATACGATGCTCACAAACGATTGGCCTGAATACCCGATAGTTTGCATGTACCAAGGAGCATTAGAAATTCACCTTTCGCCGGAACGCCGGAACAAGAGCAAGTACTACGTTCCTAAGTCTGAGTACATTTGGACGAAATGGCCCTATTTCTGTCTTGGTGGCATGTACACCTTGTCGGGCAGAGTAATGAGGAAACTCCGGGAAATATCAAAGCAGTGTAAACTTGTGCGTATGGACGATGTTTGGATAACTGGGATTCTGCGAGAAAAGCTAGGAATGCCTTTAGAAATGGTCGTGCAACCCAATTTCACCGTTGCGACGCATTGGGAAGGCTTTTCACAGCAAGAATCAAAAAATATTCGTGATTTTATGTCGGTAGAATGGAAAAAACTGAAAGAGAATTTTACCTCCAGCTCCCTTTGCCCATGATAAAATTTGTGCATGATCGAAACCACATTCCCTCATTTCTTCCGTATTGATGATAGTAATGTGACGGGAGCCTGGTTTTAACACATAAAATCACTTATTTTTGACTTGGTTACACTTTATTAAATAGAATAAGATGAGGTTTAAATAATCTTCCAAACTAAAGTATTCAAACACGTGGCACTAATCTTTCAAACTAAGTTTCCGACGAATGGCACAAAGAAAACCACTTCTACAGTATTATATGGTTATATGGAAAGAACTAACATTGTTTTGGAATTGAATTGCGTACGGTGTTAGCGATGCGGTGTTTCGGCGCTTTCTTTTAAACCACACCGGGATTTGAACCCAGGATATCCTGGCCACGAATCCCGATCAGATTTTCCTCTTATATGGGTCGGATGCTTGACCAATGCGATAAATAACATTAATAAAACTCTAGCGCCCTGGTGTGACTGACAGAACATTATTTTTTTGACACTTGATGTCGCAATTACACCTCAGATTTGCGGAATCATCAGCCTTATCAGTCGAAATGGAAAGCAGGGTAGATTGCATTCGAACACTGTGTGGCTTGGGTTTAAAACATGGTATTGTTTAAAAGCAAATTGGTTCTTGGTGTCTTCAGTTGTTTGCACTTACCTTTGAGTTTTTGCAAACCATATATTTTTGGAAAACCGTAGGATTTAATGTAAACCTTTGTTTATTTACAGTGCAAACGTTGGTAAAAGAACCATTATTTGCAATAACAAATCGCAAATTTGTAAATCGGGAAGTACTGCGTGTTTTCTTTTGAAGGTGCGTATCTTTTTCGCTCCTTAGCCGATCTCCCATCTTTCTTTGTCGTTATTTGATACAGTGCGCATTTAATTTATGCGCACGTCCTAAAGCTAGAACACAAAAGGTTATGAAGTCTGTGGTCCGTACGCAGCTGTTACAGCACCAAGTTCCCTCCCTTCTTATAATTCTTATTTCTAAAATATAAACTTCTTTTTTAAACGCAGAAATATTGCCTTCAAGACGTTGATCGGCATGCGTTGGGCGACAGAAAACTTGCCCAGTACTTACTTCTACTCGTCAGCGGATGACGATTTTCTAATCGATCTTGCCAAGATGCAAGAGACGATAGACGATCATTTGGTTTGGATGGTTACAAACCGAACAAACATTTTCCCGATTATTTGCATGTTCGATGGACGCGACGACGCAAAACCTTTCCGCGATAAGATCAGCAAGTGGTACATTTCTATGGAGGAGTACAGGCACCCAAAGTACCCCAAGTTCTGCATGGGCGGCATGTACGTTACCTCCATGCCTATGGTTCGTGGCCTGTGGAACATATCGCAGTACCATCGTCCGATGCGAGTCGACGATGTATGGATCACGGGCATTTTGCGCGAAAAATTTGGCGTTCCAGCATACCACGTTGCTCTGCTTGAAAAACGCGTCGCCCATCATTACGTGGGCTTTCAGGCTAGAGACGATCCGCTGACTCTCGGCGGTATGATGAAAGAGGAATGGAATAAACTATTTACCGGATCTGAAAATAAGACTGTTTGCGCTTGCTGACGATTGTGAAAATTTACCACCCTCATTCTGGCAGAATTCTGGCAGAATAATTTTGCAAATTTGCCACATTTTGCAAGGTACAACAGGCATTTACTCAAAAATTGGTTTCTTTTGGATTAGAATCAAATTACAGAGATGAGCAAGCAGTTCAAACCTCAAAAAACATTTAAACAAAATTTTTCGCAGCTGTATCAATCAAAAAAATCGCGAATTAAAAAAATCGCCTGGTTTTGCGATTCAGCATAATGGCGGCATGCAAAAAACTTCCCTAATACATAGATTTCTGCTCGGCGTTCTTGCAATAGGTGCCAATATTGACCAATATCACGAGAACGGAAATTTAATGCTCTACCACATGCAATTAACAAATTTGAAATTAAGGTGCCGGATGACCTTCAAATCGCCCATCGAAGACGACCCGCTTTTTGCGAATCAGCAGCATAATGGCGTAATGTCGGCATGCGAAAAACTTCCCTATTAAAACAATTCTGCTCGGCGTTCTTGCAATAGGTGCCAATATTGACCAATATCACGAAAACGGAAATTTAATGCACTACCACATGCAATTAACAAATTTGAAATTAAGGTGCCGGATGACCTTCAAATCGCCCATCGAAGACGACCCGCTTTTTGCGAATCAGCAGCATAATGGCGTAATGTTGGCATGCGAAAAACTTCTCCATTAAAACAATTCTGCTCGGCGTTCTTGCAATAGGTGCCAATATTGACCAATATCACGAGAACGGAAATTTAATGCTCTACCACATGCAATTAACAAATTTGAAATTAAGGTGCCGGATGACCTTCAAATCGCCCATCGAAGACGACCCGCTTTTTGCGAATCAGCAGCATAATGGCGTAATGTCGGCATGCGAAAAACTTCCCCATTAAAACAGTTCTGCTCGGCGTTCTTGCAATAGGTGCCAATATTGACCAATATCACGAGAACGGAAATTTAATGCTCTACCACATGCAATTAACAAATTTGAAATTAAGGTGCCGGATGACCTTCAAATCGCCCATCGAAGACGACCCGCTTTTTGCGAATCAGCAGCATAATGGCGTAATGTCGGCATGCGAAAAACTTCCCTATTAAAACAATTCTGCTCGGCGTTCTTGCAATAGGTGCCAATATTGACCAATATCACGAAAACGGAAATTTAATGCACTACCACATGTAATTAACAAATTTGAAATTAAGGTGCCGGATGACCTTCAAATCGCCCATCGAAGACGACCCGCTTTTTGCGAATCAGCAGCATAATGGCGTAATGTTGGCATGCGAAAAACTTCTCCATTAAAACAATTCTGCTCGGCGTTCTTGCAATAGGTGCCAATATTGACCAATATCACGAGAACGGAAATTTAATGCTCTACCACATGCAATTAACAAATTTGAAATTAAGGTGCCGGATGACCTTCAAATCGCCCATCGAAGACGACCCGCTTTTTGCGAATCAGCAGCATAATGGCGTAATGTCGGCATGCGAAAAACTTCCCTATTAAAACAATTCTGCTCGGCGTTCTTGCAATAGGTGCCAATAAAAGATTCAATTTTGTGCTTCATCCCCTTGAACATTTTGATGGTTTTTCAACTAAACTTTTCACAGCACCCTTCACCAAACGTCTGACTGACTGAGATGAGCAAAATTTGCACTAAAACTGCACTAAACACGCTGAAAATCGCCCTGGCTACACCACGTGACTTCTTGCTCATTAAACAGAAAATTGACCCCAATGCATCACCGGTTGCCTTGTGACGAAACTGAGACTCTCTATGACGCAGGAGTACAAGACGGGCATTCCCCGCGTGCAAAACTATTTTAATAGAATTGCTGACATGCGGTCGTTAGTCCTATTTTGATAAAATAAAGTTTGGTCCTGGCATTGAAATTCGTTTTGGTCGAAGATTGCCTTTCTTTCTGTTTGTCCCTTATGACGCAATGACGTTGATGTGGACATATTTCACGCGTTATCGTTTGACTGTATTGTTGCATTCTATTACGATTTGATCTCAGATACCGAAGGGTTTATCAACTCGCATGGATTCGTGGTACCTAACATGAAAATTTTATTAACCCCTCTCCTATTATCTCCTGACTCCCCTACCAATGACACATTTGCAGGAATTTGTCAGGTGTAGTATGGTAACTACACTACATTTTCAATTTTCTTTTCCCTCAAAAGTAACCATCACAATTCAACTTTTCCTTTTTTTCCATCTGAATACGACCTGCACAGAAAATAGAGCATATTTTTTTTACAGTATTTTGTCACAGAAATCAATTATGCAACACATGTCACAGGATAAACAGTACATACATATGTTTGTGTGTATTGGAAAAAATAGTATTTAGCGTTATATATGTCACATATCTCTAAAATTTGTTGCCATTTTATCCAAAGAGCACATGAAAAAGAAATGTAGAAAGCAATCCATCATCTAAACATGTAGCAAAAATGTTTTGTATTTGTTTACACCAAGGGTGTACAAACTGCAGTCCGCAAATCAACATTTTGTAGCATGTCGAAGGCTGCTACGTGGCCCGGCCCCGGAAGTTAACAAATACAATTTTTTACAAATAAAGTTGTGTATTATTGCCAAGTTTGCTGATATGTGCAAATGTACATGATTGAACACATGTTGTACTTGCATACTGCCAAAGTTATAAATTTAGAAGGCTTATTGGTCAATATGGTCAAATTTGGTCAATATTGGCACCTATTGCAAGAACGCCGAGCAGAAGTGTTTTAATAGGGAAGTTTTTCGCATGCCGACATTACGCCATTATGCTGCTGATTCGCAAAAAGCGGGTCGTCTTCGATGGGCGATTTGAAGGTCATCCGGCACCTTAATTTCAAATTTGTTAATTGCATGTAGTAGAGCATTAAATTTCCGTTCTCGTGATATTGGTCAATATTGGCACCTATTGCAAGAACGCCGAGCAGAACTGTTTTAATGGGGAAGTTTTTCGCATGCCGACATTACGCCATTATGCTGCTGATTCGCAAAAAGCGGGTCGTCTTCGATGGGCGATTTGAAGGTCATCCGGCACCTTAATTTCAAATTTGTTAATTGCATGTGGTAGAGCATTAAATTTCCGTTCTCGTGATATTGGTCAATATTGGCACCTATTGCAAGAACGCCGAGCAGAACTGTTTTAATAGGGAAGTTTTTCGCATGCCAACATTACGCCATTATGCTGCTGATTCGCAAAAAGCGGGTCGTCTTCGATGGGCGATTTGAAGGTCATCCGGCACCTTAATTTCAAATTTGTTAATTGCATGTGGTAGAGCATTAAATTTCCGTTCTCGTGATATTGGTCAATATTGGCACCTATTGCAAGAACGCCGAGCAGAATTCTTTGTATTAGGGAAGTTTTTTGCATGCCACCATTATGCTGAATCGCAAAACCAGGCGATTTTTTTATTCGCGATTGTTTTGATTGATACAGCTGCGAAAAAAATTTGTTTAAATTTTTTTTGAGGTTTGAACTGCTTGCTCATCTCTGTAATTTGATTCTAATCCAAAAGAAACCAATTTTTGAGTATATGCCTGTTGTACCTTGCAAAATGTGGCAAATTTGCAAAATTATTCTGCCAGAATTCTGCCAGAATGAGGGTGGTGAAAATTTTTCATACTGCCTCAAGACTGCGACCAACATTATCAACATTTCCGCATCAGTTTTCGCATCCCTTGCTTTGCGAGATTTTGTAAGTTATATTTTTTGTTTTGTTGAACGTATTGCAGAACAACTTTCATACGCTCTGACTTTCTATAAGGATAATATTTTTTTATCTTTCTTTGCGATTACCGAGACATGCGACGCTCAACAGGACCTTCCGCATGCACGTCGACAACTGTCCTAAAGTTAAAATGTTTTTTAACTTACAATGGTCGACTCAAACCCGTAGTTGAGAAATTGCAGCAATAATGTTTCAAAGAAAAGTATGTCTGTGAATCCTTTTTTGCCTTCCAGATATGTTTACCTTACGTTCTCGTCAATTATATTGTTTGCTGATACAAGTAATATTTTTTTGCGCCGAAACTCACTGTTGCCAATGAACTTTGCTTGTGTATGTCCTACCTTTATATCACTTCGTCACCGACAAGTGTAGCGTGAAAAACAACGCCAAGGTTCTCTGACCACACCGGTGCGCAATAACGAAACAAATTGAAAAAATATAAACGTCATCACAGAAAAGAGTTTGTGCTTACCAACGAATTCATGCCACTTGCCGCGTTCGCTTTCAATACTTTATAGTTCTCCGTTGTTCTGTTGTTAAATCACTCACTAAATACATGTCGAATGTCGTTGGGTGCAATAACTTTCGTGTTGACAAAAATAAAATATTTCAGCTTCAGACGGTGCCAATGTTCAAATACAACAGACGCACAAACCAGTTTATCATCGATTTCAACAAGCTTTGGGCACATTTGAATGAACCGAGTTTAGGCGTATTCATTGCTTTTCCTGAAACGAAAGAAAGTACTCATTGAAAGAAATGATTTATTTAACAAAGAAAAACTTAAGAGCACAAAAATCGTTTTTGGGTCTTCTTTTTCATTTGTCCTGAACTTTGGCAACGTAATGTACTTCTACGATGACATACTTATTCGGAATTTGTACAGAAATGAGAACGCCCGCGTGAAACAAAAGGATGCTGGCGTGTCCAACGAATCCCAGAGTAAATATTAAATATTTGTCAGTTAGGCACTTATGCATACACATCATGTAAAATGCTTATATTCATCAAAGATAAGTTTATTTCAAATTAACAATGCGGGATAGCACCATCGTTTTTGCAGCGGGTTCGCGGCACGCTTCTTACCCGCTTTCCGCAATTATAGGAAAAAGCGATACGCATTACAGCCCAAGCTAGTTCGGAAGCGGTTTCGGCGAACTAGCTTAATAGGGGTGGGTTCGGAAGCTAGTTGAGCGAACTAGCTTCTTTTTGCATGTCAGCTAATGGAAAATGATGGCGGAAAATTTAAGTTTGGTTAGATTTCAATCACGAATTTTAATATAGTTGGATATTTAATGAGGTTCAATGCTTTTTTTCCAAATTTTGAATCAAAAAACAAATTTAAATGTAAGTAAAAATGGGCTGTGACTTGGACATTTTGAATCAATCACCTGAAGACAATTGACTGCAAAAGAATGCTGATGCTGTGATAAGAGGAAAATTTTTATGTGTGTGTTGTTGCATTTTTTGTGTTTCATAACTTCTCTAGCATACATGCAAAACAATTCAAAACAAATAAAGAACAATGTGTTTTCTTACCGGCAGTTTATCACAATTTGTTGTAACTGATGCGCCTCCTGCAGTGTTTGGTGTTTTTGCCTCTAGCACGCGATTTGACAAGCGGTGGCAACGTGTCCTTTTTTTGTGCCCCTGAAGGTTTAGGTGTAGTTCACTTTGAAATTGCGTTATACCTGATAAAGTCTCGCCGCATGGCAGACGAAACGTCGAAGAAATACAGCACGTATATTTTATGCCAGAAGAGCAGTACATTTTTAAATTCAATTACCGTTTTTTTTAATAATGCTTTTAATTAACTATTAACTATGTCCAAAAGCCAGCAAAAAGGAGTAGATAAAAAGTATTAAACAAATCTCTCTCGTGATGAATTGCAGTAAAGCACCACCACCAGCGTTTAGTTACATATTGCACAGACATGGACTGCGCAAATAATGACTTTTGATCATTGAATAAGTTGGGTCTGATGCTTCACGCATAAATTACGTTTTGTTTCCTCACAAACAAGTGTTACGGAATTATTTCGGCAGCTTTGCAATTAAGCGGTTAGATGTTTTTGGGTGGCGATGTTATCCCCCAATTAACCCTTCTACCTAATTCGGTACTTTGCACAAAACTGCCTCCCTAATTCTGATACTGCCCAGAACCCTGCAATAACGGCTCACCACAAAGCCAAAGTAACCCAGGCTGATTTAACTTATTGGACGTCTTGTTAAAATCAAAGCGACTTAAAAACAATACAAGACGTTCTGGCAAAGATCCCGACAACTCACACAACACTGAGATGTTCACAACGCGACGCCCAGAAGAAGACTCGCCCGTTTTAGGGAAATCGTTCGTTACATGCAATCGCCAACCAATCAGGATGCGCCTTTCCGACACGCGGCACATCCGGGGCATACAAAAATAAACGGAGCGTAAAATAATAGGAAAGGGAGGGGAGACGAAGGTAATAAAATAGTGTGGTGAAAGTGAAGTGCGAGCCTTAAAAGCGATATACGTGGGTAAAACAATATGATAAATAAGTGGTAACAACGAAAGAAAACAGTTAAATTACAAGGTGCCAGGAAGATAGGTGAAAACAATGAAATACAAACAATAACCATAACTAACAAAAGTGTAAGGTGACGTGGAGGAAATAAAATTCGTTACACAAGCATATTTTTTTTGAAATTAACAAATGACCTGATGTAAAACATAGGTAAATGTTTAACTACAGATCTGGAAAAGTACAGTCGTACCAAGAAAATTATCCCCTTTGCCTACGAAAAGGTCGCCCAAATCTTCGGCTTAGCCTCTGTAGAATGCTATATGCAACAGGATGTGGTAAAGCAAAAAAAACTTTCTCACCCGGCATCGTTTTTATGATTATGAACTACAACAGTCATTTCACTACAAACTCCATTTTGCGCATTTCGCAAGAACATCAGAGCATGTAAATTGAGGCCCGAAGCTCGCTCATTTATGGTCTGTTAGTTCTTCATGGTTAATCGCGCAAGCTCACTCGCAAACCATGTCATGTGGACATGATCCCCCTATAGCTCAACCATGAGGTCACGTTGCCAGTGTGTTTACAGAGCTTTCCTCAGAGTCAGCTATTTGTATTTGAAACGGCTGGAATTCCCCACACGACTGTGAATCTGTAGACTTTATACGTGGGCTACGGGATCCGCCACCAGCGCAGCACCTGATCTTACCCACAAATAATAAAAAATGAATAGCTTCGTTTTGTTAGTTCACAGCACTGATGATGAGCATATAGCAGTGTTCGAAACGTTTTGGAATAATGATCAGCATATTAGCTTTGACTTTTCTATTTCGTTGTGTATGAAGGCATGATTAAGAAAAAGTGTAACAATATGTTTGTTTAAAGTCGCCCAGGAGTAACACATATCGCTGATTCAACTTCATTCAGTTGCACTAAAGTAAAAAAAATTAGAGCAAAGGTAAAAGGTGTCACCTTTGGTAGCGTCAAGTAGTTCCAAATGAAAAAAAATGTATATAAATTACTACTGATGCTGCCAGACATGCTTTCTTGCAGCGATACGGCTCTTCTGGCAATAATTTTAGCATCCTCAATAATATACTAATGAAGGCTGCTACATGGTGGCCGAAACGTCAAAATAATAAAACTATTGCCAGAAGAGCCGTATTACAGCAATAATGTATAGTTAGCAGCCAAATTTAACGCCGCTTTAGTCATAAACGAACAAAATCGCTTACCACAATGAATATCAATACGTCTGAGGGCATTTCTGTACAAAAGCTATACTAATAAAAGAAAGCTATACATAATTAGATGTGACGATTCAATTTTTTTAGAACGAGGGTTAGAGAAAATTACTAAATTTGAATTACAGAACCGAATGTTGAGAGTATAAGTTGACTGCAAACAGATTGACAAAAATGTCTACCACATGCTTGGCATCGTGCGCTTGTATTTTGTGAGTAACAAGCAATGTTTTCGATCTTCGTGTGTGTGAAATGTACAGCATAGCATATGTCAAACCAGGACATTGGAAAACAGCATCAGAGTTTCGTTTTCATCGCAATGCGTTTTATTCTCATTTTCTACTTTGTTTGTTTAGTTTCTTTTTGAAGCAAGGGTAACCGGTAATACCCGTAATTGGCTAAATGTTCTAATTTCAGATGGGCGGTATCATAAGGTAAAATAACAAAAAATAAACATGCGACGATCCTTGGGATGTTACCTTACAATTGGTTGCGGGTGCTTGCTGCTGTATCTTTCTGCTCAACTTTTCTTCATGGAAGAGGCGAGAAGGTGAGAAACGGTGGCTTTTGTGTTTGAATAAATTTTCCGCCGCTTGTCATAATATAACTTCAATTTTACTCAACCGTGAATATGTAGGCCATGAAATTGTGGCTGTACTTCGTTTTAAGGAGCCAACAGAAATATATTTTGTACATCTATAAACGGAAAGATATCTATCGCTATCGCCATACAAAAGTTGTACATTCAAAAAGACATATCGTTTGAACTTGCTGAAGGAACTCTTTTGTATACAGCAAATAAAGAGAAAGGGCAATTGTGGTCGAGTCCTAACCTTGTTTTGTGATGTCTTCCACGCATGGATGGCAAACAGCAACGTACACATCACATACAGAAGCAGCTATACTGTATGTGATGTGTGTTACGGTGCGTGACTGTTGAGTTTGGTCGAAATTTGACTCGGAGTGGCAAATGTGCGCGAGCCGATAAATCCGAGCATATTATCTAAAACAGACTTCTGCGTATTCCGGTTCTATCGCAAACCAAAAAGGGTTTACAAGTTATTGTAAATCCTCAATCTTAACACAAAACCAAGGGATTTGTTGATGTAATAATTTTAAATGGAACTATGTAAATCCGGTAATGTGTGCTCATGGATGGCATATTTTCAATGCTTTGTTTTCAGTTAAAGATCTCTCATCATATGTCACTAGTAAAGACACATACGGCGTGCCTATGAATCGGCAAAGTTTTTAATCAGTTACGGTTGATCAGGGGCGGCATGAGAAGAACACCTCGCTAAGTTTAGCGAGCTCACTATTGAAGCAAAACCTCGCTAACGCAACTTTTGGTATGACGAGCCACGTTCTCGCTAACTAACGGGGATCTCAGACCACTTGCTAAACTAATTTTTGTCGAAAATTTGCATTACAGCAGCTTATTTTGCAATTATTTGTCACAAAAATAACCAAGTATTCATGGGATATGTTACACTTCGGGGTATAGTTTAATTTTGCTTGCCTACATTTGTAATATCAGTATGTTTTAATATTTTTTCAAAGATTTGCAAAAGCTATAAAATGAAAGGTATTTAACAGCAAAACAATATACTATTTTAATACTAATAAGGAACAAAACCAAATTTAATCTTCAAAAGGTTTCAATTCGTTTAAATTTCGAAACGACGAAGAAACGGCCATTTATCAAAATGCCCAACACAACCAACGCAGCAGTTTGTTTTGCGGTTGCATTATAATACTCAGTGTTGTGAAAACGATCGACAGAACTACACCATTCGAGAATATATTAGTGTCAATTTTGCATGGGTTGTTTTCGTAACCTCGTAAACACAACATAGCGAATTGTAAATTCTCAAGTGCCTCTGACATAACTTGCATATTTTTCCGCCCAAATAAGGGAGAAAAATTTTGACAACATGAATCGGGAGACTATGGGTATTTCAACACCCATTGTGAGTTTCCGGCGTGTAAATGATTTTAATTGAAATGAGATTAAACAGTACAATGTTAGGGCATTTCCTCATCTGTTAACCCTATAAAATCAGAGCAACAATTTGATTTGTGATTTCGGTCTCATGTTATCGTAAACTTACCTAAATAATGTAAACGAACAAAAAATGTGGGGTAAATTCAAGATACCGCATATGCGCAAGATATGGCAAATTTCGCAACTCGTATTCAGAAACATGGGACTTAAGGCGATGCAAAAGTCCCTTTCTCCTGAAAATTGACGCATTCTCTCTTTTTCTTTGCGCGCTTGTACGAAGTCCTAACGAGATATGCTCGGCATACCATTTTCCGTACCGAGTTCCTCGCTCGTAAACACTTCGCTAAATTCAGTTTTAGCGAGCTCGACAGTTTAACGAGGAACTTCTTATCATGCCGTCCCAGATCTGTGAAGAACGAACGAACCCGAACAGAAACATTCCCAAACCGAACTGCAGCGAACACCAAGCCCAGGACCTCAACGCCAACAAACTTCATTTATTTGAAAGAACCGCTGCTTCACAAACATTCGGCTGGAAGTGGAAAATGCATCGCTAAACACGGTGAGAAGGAAATACTAGCGGCGTGCAAAGGAATATACTTTATTTCCGCACTGAATTACGTTCTTACGTGCACTATATAGCTTGTGGGTCCTGCTGGGTCAAATTATTGTGTGTGATATTATATTACTATGTTTGTCAATAGAATGTAGTCACACGAGAATTTGTTTAGTTTTTTTTACTATAGTTCTATTATCAGCATTTAATGTTGTCATTCAAAGAATGCTAAAAAGTCGTATCAATATTGCGTTAGTGGCACACATGATGTACAAACGCAGCGAAAGAGTACAAGAACTTGATCTACGTTCGTTAACCAACAGCAAAATGTACTGGCACTATATGTAAATAAACCCAGCGCAGCGAGAGCGTCTCGTTTTTTTGTATTGTTCTCAGGTATGGGCAAAAATATAGGTTTGAGAACCGGCGTAGTATTCACAACGATAAAGTTAAATCGTCTTTGCCTTACTAACAAACCTCCGTTCTGTCGGGAAAAGTGGCTGATCAAGCTTGGCTGCAGCAATGCTAACAAAAATCTTTATTAACTTGAACAGAAGTGAGGTGGAGAATGGCAATCTTTGTTAAATCTTCCGCCATCAACTTTTTTCGAAGAGAATTGTTTCGCCGCACGTGGGCGTCCTTCAGCTACGTTGATGGGCTCGAGTTTCAGACAATTTTCATCATAGGAAATTCAAAAGTCAACAAACCTGCACTTGTTGACGAGGAATTTAAAAGATATGGAGACTTACTACAATATGCAGGGCCTGATGACTACAGGTACCCAACATACACGCCACCTAGTAAACTTTTGCTATCACGTACGTTGGCCTTACACCAAATTTGCCTCGTTTTATTATGATTTGCGTTGGAAACTGTGCGTCTGTTTCAACCGATGTATCTTTGTGATTGGCCAAGGTTTAGTCAGCTAACTTAGGGTTTTCCATACTGGGTGTGTATCTGACCACGCCGGGGGGGGGGGGCAACAGAAAAGTTTTTTTGGTCGCAAAAAGTACATCAAAGTTAGAGGCAACACAACTTTTAGCTGTTTCGCAAACTTCCCCAGAAACGTATGCGGGGACACTCCATATACCAATGAAATTTTTCAGTCGTTGCATTAAAAATTGATGTTTAATAAATATCTGACAAGATTAAATGAACGTCAAACACTTTGGATAGTGGGATATTTGGTACAAATGAAAGGGTTGCGACCGACAAAAAATTGGGAATCTTTGGGCTAACTAAGACAAGGTGACGAAGCGGTAGAAACAGTGGTGAAGTCCGCAGCCAACATATTATTATCGAAACTATTGGTAATTTTAAAACTTGAAGTCATTTTTAACATAAGCTTTACTTTAACATTTAAACAGAAACGTCGCTCTTAAGACTTTAGCCGGAATGAATTGGGCAGCGAGCAATCTTCCGCCAGACACATTTTACTCAAGCATGGACGACGATGTGTGGGTAGACCTGGCAGCACTTGTGAAGGCTCTGAAGACATTCAACGATACGATGCTCACAAACGATTGGCCTGAATATCCGATAGTTTGCATGTACAAAGAAGCATTCAAAATTCACCTTTCGCCGGATCGCCGGAACGAGAGCAAGTATTTCGTTCCTAAGTCTGAGTACATTTGGACGAAATGGCCCTATTTCTGCCTTGGTGGCATGTACACCTTGTCGGGCAAAGTAATGAGGAAACTCCGGGAAATATCAAAGCAGTGTAAACTCGTGCGTATGGACGATGCTTGGATAACTGGGATTCTGCGAGAAAAGCTGGGAATGCCTTTAGAAATGGTCGTGAAACCCAATTTCACCGTTGCAACGCATTGGAAAGGCTTTAAAAAGCAAAAATCAAAAAATATACGTGATTTTATGTCGGTAGAATGGAAAAAACTAAAAGAGAGTTTTAACTCCAGCTCCCTTTGCCCGTGACAACATTTGTGCTTGATCGAAACCACATTCCCTAATTTTTTCCGTATTGAAGATAGTAATGAGACGGGAGCCTGGTTTTAACACATAAAATCACTTATTTTTGACTTGGTTACACTTTATTAAATAGAATAAGATGAGGTTTAAATAATCTTCCAAACTAAAGTATTCAAATACGTGGCACTAATCTTTCAAACTAAGTTTGCGACGAATGGCACAAAGAAAACCAATTCTACAGTATTATATGGTTATTTGGAAAGAACTAACATTGTTTTGGAATTGAATTACGTACGGTGTTAGCGATGCGGTGTTTCAGCGCTTTTTTTAAACCACGCCGGGATTTAAACCCAGGATATCCTGGCCACGAATCCCGATCAGATTTTCCTCTTATATGGGTCGGATGCTTGACCAATGCGATAAATAACATTAATAAAACTCTAGCGTCCTCGTGTGACTGACAGAACTTTATTTTTTCAACACTTGATGTCGCAATCACACCTCAAATTAGCGGAATCAGCCTTATCATTCGAAATGGAAAGCAGGGTAAATTGCATTCGAACACTGTGTGGCTTGGGTTTAAAACCTGGTATAGTTTAAATACAAATTGGTTCTTGGTGTCTTCAGTTGTTTGCACTTATCTTTGAGTTTTTGCAAACCATAATTTTTTGGAAAACCGTAGGATTTAATATGAACCTTTGTTTATTTACAGTGCAAACGTTGGTAAAAGAACCATTATTCGCAATAACAAATCGCAAATTTGTAAATCGGGAAGTACTGCGTGTTTCGCGCCGCTACACATCACACCTTGAGTTCTTGGAATCAAACGCTCGAGTTCATCGCGACACTTTCAAGCTCACCAAAGTGTGACATTCGCCGAATTAGCGACAGTCGTAATTTGTAATGTAACATGACCCCGGCCAGCAGGTGGTGTCCCAGGCTCGCGTAATTGCTACCCCGCTACTTTAAAATATCTAGTCTTTAATTGCACCAACGTGTAATATGTGGCCCTGTGTATACGCTTTCACAGTTTTATCGGTTGGTTCTTTTCGTGAGATATTAAGATTTTCAAAAGAAACTTACTTATTAGTAAGGTTTCCGCAAACATAAAAGCTGTCAATGTTTGTGTACGTAATTTATCCCTATACAAGTGGAATTTGACTAATGTTTTCTGTAGAAAGTAATGTTAGATGATTGGAGCTCTCAAAAATTACATGAGATTTGTGTGTTACACGCAAGGTCTGATAATACCAACCGCAACGGCTTTTTTTTCAGGTTTGACAAAGTTTTCTGGCGTGTTACGTAACACGGAAGAATACAAACCGCAATGAGGTTTCTCAATGAGTTGATGAGGTACTGCTGTCGTGTTACGTAATGCGGGTTATTACCCAATAAAACCTTCCAAAACGTCGTAATGGAACAACCATCTCCACTTTCCATCCCATGACAAAAATTCACCCGAAACAATTGAATCGTTACGGATAATGGAAAAGCTTTTCATTTTTCACACAGTTGCCAGCGTGACCGGAAAGTTTGCGAAAGAATGACTTATCCGCTGGTAGACTCATGAGAAAAGCAACAGAATGGAGTACAGAGGGTAATACTGACATTGTGTTATCGGTTTCTTTGTTACTCATGAAATTGTAAATTGTAAAATGACGAAGAAAACTATGAGCAACTTTTCTTTGCCAGTTCTCCTTACAGCTTTACACGATAACTTCCAAGCATCCAAATTTGAACCCTGGCCCTTGATATTTTACCCAACCTGACAGCACGTTGTTGACTTGTGTCTACGTTGCAAACTGATACGCACAACCGCCAAAGCCGGAAACTGCAACCACCAGGCCGAAAGAAAACCGGATAACCGGAGCAACTGCCCAGTGTCTGCGACCTGGAGAAGTGCGCTTTCCGGTCGATTTACGCAGAACGACAAGCAACCTGTCGCCTTAGTTATGCTCTGTTTCCCTAGGCGCCGCTACTACAAATTAAAGGCAAGGGGTTTCTTTGCGTCCGAAACGCAAGACTTCCAGACAGCTTGACGGGCTGGTGATTAACCCTAGCACAAACGTGTGCTGAATAGTTAATACTTGTTTGTTGTCGCCTGATTTCAAGCATGTTTGCCTAAATATGGTTGTTGTTTTGTAAATGATGTACGTGAAACATATTTCACTTAAGCATCTAAGCTCATTTTCGAAAGATTGGTTTCGAATCTTTTGGAATTGTCAGTACGTATTTTTATCTCAAACAAAGTTCCTGTAAGTCGTGTTATGCACTGAACACCTATTTTCCTACAACCCAATTCGGGCTCTTTAAGGCGTCAGAATCGCGAGTCTTACAACTTTACGTAAAACACGCGTCGTGACCGCCACTGATCCGCGTCTTGAAGGCAGTCGCGTATGTAAATCTGGTTTCTTTCTCAATAGCAGTATAGGAACATCACAGTTGTAAAACGAGCGTACCTTGAGGCTCAAGAGTGGTTATCAAGTGTATGTTGAATATGTGTTGGTTTCTGCAGAGAAAAGACATCTCGGCACACGACCAAAAACTAGTGCGCCCAAAGGCTTCAATTCACAAAATTGTCAAACACAGAATTTATTAAAGCAAGGTCAATGACCACGCAGTTTTTATACCCTAGAGCCAATGTGTCATAGGGTTATATGGGAGTTTGTACAAAGAAAATTTTTATTTAGTGACAAAGGCCTGTAATATTTATCTTGGAAAGTTCTATTTTTGACGGGTATTCTGGGCACACTTCTTTCAGGGCGTGAAGAAATAGGACGAATGAAATCACCGAACTGAGTGATGTACGAACAGTGTTTTCAGGTAAACAAGATGACGACTTCGAAAAGCGTGACTGAAAAAGGCGGAAAATTACACAAAAACGACCGAAACCTTTTTTTTACAGAACAATTACACACGAACATATGCTCTATCGCCGTCACAACAGTAAAGGGAAAACGGTAAACCAAACACACATTAAAACAGAACGGAAACAGAAAGAAAGGCGGTAAAACGACAATATGACCTTACGTGGCGTTGTTATCGTCTTTGTATTTTTTACATCATATTTGCATCGCGGTATGCTTTCGCCGTATGCGAAACGCGAAGGTTCGTTGCATCATTAAGCGTCTGTCCGCAAGCGCAAAGACCACATCAGCATAAGCGTGCACAATTAAGGCCGACTAACACAATTGTGCGCTGCATTCTCGTGTTTATACCACAGAGTTTGAATTCACACGCCCTGTCATCCCAGCCACAACAAAGTAAACGCAGAAATGCGGGTTGTATTTAATTTAATTTTATTCGAAGTCGATGAACGGGCAATACAAATCTTGCACGTGTTATTGCTACATAGAACTATTGTCATACGTTTTAAAGCATGCGCTTTTGGGCTGTAATCACCACATACGTTTTTGAAAAATTATTTCCGTCCGAAGAAAAAGGTTTACCCGATCTTGCAGGGCAACATTTTCTCCCTGAACTATTTTTAACTTGTAATCATGGTTTCGCAAATAACTTACACTATATATCTTTCCACGCAAAAAAAGAAAAATTACATTTGATTTGATTGTGGCTAAATATAACACTTACCCTTCACCACGCAAATTACAACTCTTGCGCAGAAGGTATGAACGGTTGCGTCATAAAAACCTTTATTCAAGGAAATCTCTTCGATGTTAATATTGACGTTTTTTGCGCACAAGGAATTCCCGCGCTGTCCAAACACTTTACGTCACCCGTGTGGCCACAAACGTCAATTTACAATGTTTGGACGAGACATAGTTAAAATTGAAGGGCCTCCATAGCAAATAGAGACGGGATACTTACACAGGAGTCTTCTACGGGGACGTACGACACACTTTGACACGAGATAATTCTGGTTACGGAAAAAAAGGTCCTTGCGCACGAAAACAGGCGTCACCAAGGTGACCAAATAAACATTAACGCAGCCTAAGAATTACGTTTTCAAAGTTCGTCTTCAGAGCGACAAACGCTGGAAGACGAATGAAACCTGCAAGGCTTGACAATGCTGACTGTCAATATTTTAGTGACACAAATATTTAAGTAAACCACAAGAATTAGGACGGGGCATAAAACAAACGGAACATGTTTTACATCCAAAAATATTCACAAAGAGTGATTGATGATTAGTAAGTAGTGCGATCTTCTATTTTGAAATATCGCAGAAACCTCAACTTGGCATTTTTCTCAACATTTTTTCATTTTAACAACTTTGAAACAGTAGTTCTACGTATAGTTCGATAATAACATCAGTATTATTACGGCTCAGTGGATTAAAAAGTGGAGCTATTCTATATGTTTCCGAATTGTGATATAAAATTGCATATTTTGTGCGTAAAACCATGCAAAAAGTAAAGCCAAGTCAGATCGCAGTTGTAGATGCGACATTCTACTTCGCTTATTTTCTGTATCCGCAACTAGGTTCATTTAATTTCCATCATTTTCAAGGTTATTTTTTGGGGGGAGGCCATTTGCAATAAACGCACCATATAACTTACTGCGAAGAAACGCACCTTTCTGTCGCCGCAAATTCCAACTGATTGACCGTGGCCGGATTTTCTGTTGTGAACGTTTTGAAAGTCTGTAACCAAGCAATTCCAACACAGCAAATGGTTAGTGGTCGTGAGGCACCGCACGATTTGCAACGCACACCCGTCAATCAAAGCACTTTCTCATTGCCCTATCAGACTGCACCAGAATGAAAGAGGGTCAAAACCGATGTGGTTTATTTCCAGGTGTGCATGTACACAAGCCAAAGCTTTTCCAGTGTTTTGACAAACTCTTTATCGCGCCACTATGACTCATCAATCGGATGTCGCAATGACGTCAGAGAGTGCTTTTCCCCACTACCCAAACTCTCCATCCAATGGAGGTTAAGAAAAGGGAAGTGTTTGAAGGACTTCTACGTCATTGTTTAACACATGATTTCATGCATCTGAGCCTTTAGGACTTTCCCATAAGTGTGAGAATGAGACATAAAGTAAAAAGACGCCCCATTGACATGCTTGATGTTAGATCACCACTTCACGAATTTTCAGATCATGACACTTACGTAACACCGAAACTGATTACTTTCGATTGCACGATATTATCGCTGGGTGATTTTCCGTTGACGGATTCCTCGTGATGATTTGCTGTTGAATAATAAATTGTCAGTTGGAATGCTCAAAAAGGCACTGATTGTGTCGTTTCACACTATGTTATCGCGTTTGATACTTGAACCCATTTCGACCCACTAAGTCAGCAATTCATATCCCCTGTCCTTGTAGGCACTCTATTGAAATCACCAACCAGTTCCCCACCCCTCTAATATAGACGTACTGCACTATTTATAACCAAACCACAAGATTATGTTTCTGGATTCAAGATTTGTTTATTTTGTCGTCATCACAAATTTCACAATTTTTCAAACGCTAATATGGGGGCCTTTTTGAGACGAAAAGGTACAGCTAAGAACCAAATTGGTTGTCGAGTAGCTGACCGGATAGGAGGCTGAAACTAAGTCAGATGTAGTGGTAGTGTACGAAAAGTTAAACGCAAGCATGAAAATGAAAACGTGACAAATTTCCCACCCCCTACCCTTGGTTAAGATCTTAGGTCACCGCTCTAATTGAACTCTAGTTGTGTCTGCGTTAAAAAACGCTGGAAAACGTAGCAGGAAATATTACAGACGTGAAGAGCAATAGATGACAAGGTGTAGTCTTGCGACGAAACCAACAAATCACCCAAAACTACACTGCCTGTTTACAGTCGCGCTTGCTTGAATGGTTCCGTGTACCAAATTTAGGCCAAAGTGTGACCATCATCGGATCCAACGACGACCTCGTGGCCACAAATAGTGGCTTGGTCACTTTCGGGACGCAAAAGGATTCCCTTTTTATCCCAGCACAGGTAAAATGAGATTTTTTTTCATCTTATTGTTTGCTTTTCGTTTCGAATCACGTCGTTTGTCCCAAATCGAAAATGGCCCTTCAGAAATTAAAACCTGGCGGGAGGGAACAATTTATTCATCGTTCCAACCAGACATCTCGAACACAATGTTGTAAGCACAGAGCTGTTGGAATTACGCCACACAGCCCCCAAACAACTGCAGGCTATTTTCTTTCAGTTGTGCGGCTAATTTTAGGGACCAACACTTGACCTTGCCGACAGTGAGTTGTTGCTACTTGTCACGTATACACGTTTCGAAAGCAAACTAAATCGATTAAATTTCATCAGAATCGATAAGGAAATAGTATAAATATACATTTTAGGGGTTGCTGTACAGAAAAATGTCCTTTCTATTTAATTTATAGCTTTTTGGTTTTAATTTACTTGCGTTTTGTATTAATGATCTCCATCCTATATTTGCCCGCAGATGGAACTCTCAACTGTTGCTATTATTAAATCATAAGTTTCGCTTCTTATTCGAAAAATAAATTTGATTTAATTAATGGGTGGTTTCTCAATGGAGTCGGAAAAGTTCTCCACGTACGTTACCATGTTGCGACAATTTAAACGGTTTCGTCATGAACCTGTTTTCACGGAATTTTCCGACCTTATACATCCGATTTTTTTTTGGGAAACGCGGTGCTGCTTAAACACTTTACGTCACCCTTTGTCCGATAAACATTGTTTGTACGAAACACAGTGAACATTTACGTAACTGTATGGCAAACAACGAACGAATAATAACCATATTCATAAAGGAATGTTGATCCAGTATATTAGGCTGAGATGATTTTCGGTCGGTGCAACACCTGCCCAAGTATTACGAAACGCGTTGCAATAGTTTATTGCCTCGCCCATGGAACAAAATACTTTGCCACTACAGTTAGTTGCCTTGGGTACTTCCTTAGTCACCGCATCACTGTCCAAAACAAAGCGATCTAAAATTACCACCCGAGTGCTTCTGTTGAGTGTGCTGTTATAGCGTTGCACGTGCGTCAAAACAACAATACCATTACGCAGCCGTGTTCCCCTAATACAGTTGTACCTGCGGTTTGGGCCAAGCCGAAGTAATGCTCGGAAGCGCGAACTGGCTCGAGTGGCAGGCGGATTAACAGTAGCGTCAAGTGGTTCATTATGAGCTTACGCAAGGCATGCTATGAATGTTAAGCCTTTTGAATCGTAATGTTTGCAACCTTAACGAATTCCATTGATCTACAAATATTTGGATGTTGTACCTGAATTGAGTTATTTGCTGACAATAGGGAGGAAAATGAACACTTTTCTCAGGTTTGTTCTCCACAGCCATTACCTCGCAGCAAAGTAATTTGAGAAGCCTTTATTACCGTTGAACTCATACTTAAAGCGTACACGTTATGTGGGCGGGATAGGGTAGCGCGAGGGGGAAAAATCCCTTCGTTTTACATTGATTGTTGTGAGAAAAGTTCGTCATCTTCTCATTGTGATCTGTGTGAATTGATGTATTACTTGTCCAAGTCCGCCGGCGTTTTCAATAGTTGCACAGTTCCTATGATTTGGCCTGGCTTTGTCCTGGACAGATAAAGGTTTTGTTTGCTTCCCTTTTGTTTAAATTAGTGTTTTATGGCAGCCTTTACAAGTCAGCATACGACGCTCGTTTCCGCACATAATCGCACAAATGGGCCACATAAAAATTTTGAAAATTTCACAACTGGAAACAACCAAAAAATATGCATGTTATCGCCACGGCCTCTGGGTTTCCAAGTCACGTGCTCGGGACGTAGACAGAACAACAAAACGTGATTGTCGATACGTCAGCGGCATTACAAAAATACGTCACCGATTTCGATGCGAAGAAACCTGGAATTTTTTTCCATCAATCTGAGTACAATGGAGAGCGATTAAAGTCTAGCTTCCTGGCGTTTGCGTCAGATCACAAAGAGCGAGACTGATTCAGAAACAAGAGTTTCACGTGACAGACCGAATGCTTTCGTTCAAGTACCGCGTGCAAATGATCAGCTTAGGGACATTACCCTTTTCGCCATAGTTCCTCACAAGGAATATCCTAATTGAAAGCAACTTATGCAACTCTGTACGGGACGCATCGTCACCGACGGCGTGAAGCAATATCCACATGACGGAGATCCATTTTTAGCAGTGATATTTGCACGAAGCAGAAAATCTGAATGTCACCATTATGACCGACGTCGCGTACGTCTCTTCGCGAGTGATTCGATGTTACGTGATGCGCGAACGAATCCTTAGGGTAGGGGAGGGGCGCTTGCTACTTAATTGTGCTCGGCTTCGTATTTACAAATCGAACGGAAATAGCTCCAGACACAAAAATAGCGCCCTTTCATGGAATTGTCTGGTCAACTTATTTGGTAAGGGTTCCGAATCAGCCCATATTCTGTCGTTACCATGCCACAACTGGGAAGTCCTTCCCGCAGTAAACTTGCGTTAATGGCAAAAAAGCAACAGGTGTGGAATATTTTTGATGAAATACTTTACCCACATGGCCTGTTTCTCAATACAAAACTGACACTGACGAAGTTGATGGAGAGAGTATTTGTCAAACGCGTGGAACCTAGCGCTTCGTACAATGTAACTGATACCAACGTTAAGTCATTTGCCACAAGATCGTTGGAATCTTACGTCGTAATAGCGCGATTTTGTCTAAGGGTTCTTAGTATCGTAGTCGAAAGGTTGTAAAACATGTTTCTTTCGCAAATATTAACATATGTGGCCATAACCTGGGGATAAAAGGGATTTTGGAATATATGTGATGGTCTTGCGTCATTATTGCGTTGACACACTGCGCATTTTATAAAGACGTTATTACACGTTTAGTCGCTAAAGAAAATGTCAAAAATGACTACAGCAATTGTTCAAAAATAAAGATTACGCACTGATGCTGATCGTCCTCTACTTCTGTTGGAGTCTCAAGAATAATTAGTACGTTTAGTTTAGGAAATTTTTGATAACTTTTAAATAAGAATATGAAACACGAACTCGATACTCTTTACGCGGTTGGCTATACCAGTTGAAACTGAAACCTCCACATAAAATATCTTTAAAACGCTTGCATTAACGCTGGGCATCCCCCTATCCATTAAAACACCATTGGCCTTGTAATTGTTGGTTTGCAAAGAAACCGATCGTGAAAGCCTAAAAATACACATTTCTTTTTCCCTCATCGATGGGCGTGCGAATTCATATTCCGGTGCGCCTATATATGCTGCAACGTGTGCGGCACGCAAAGGCCACAGGTCTGAGCACCCGCCGGGACATCCGGTTTTGGCAAGGTGCCTTTGAAAGCATGGCCGGCCGTCACGTGTCCCGGATGCTCAAATAAACAAGTGATCGTTTGACCCCGGTCTGCGGTTCGCCGAGGGGTCGCGAAACACAATATACCAAAAAGATCGATCGATCCAGAGCGATGTGCTGAACTTAATGAATCTCTAACGAGGCACGTTTTGATTTGTTTTTACTAACCTCGCCCGAGTAGCAACCGCCCATCTGTCGTCGATGGGCTGTGATTGGTCTGGCGTTATAATTTTCTGTTGCATCATCTTGCCTGGCTCGGTTTGTGTTGTTTCGTGTTTGTTTTTGTGCATTGCAAATGATGGAATTTCGTAACGCGACGCGCGACGACGCGCTCATTCCAAACGAGAGCCACATTTAGCTTCAGACATTTATATTTTGCAAATTCCGGCGTGTTCTTTTTTTGTAAGTTTCACTCTCCCCAATCAACGTCTAAGTACGTATATGTATCAAAATAAACAAACATAAAATAACTGCGAAGTATCAAAATCTACACGAAGCAGATGTAATCGTCGTGAATGAGATTGGTCCAAGTTTTGCCGACCACAGAACAATTGAAATCTGTCATCAACTTTGCGTTCATTTCATATGATTCCTGAGCCACAACGCAACTAATCGTGAACACTTTGTCAAGTCATTATGGAGTAACTGCGCCCAAATCTTCGCTGGTGCTCTCATGCCGTGAACAGTTACAACAAATGCTTCGTTCCAGGAAATGCACGCGGATATTTACCAGCCAAATACATTGTTGTTTGTTGACGAGCACGTATACCAGGCAGGAGAAAATTTCCCAGCCTTTATGGAAAGCAAAATTAAAATCATTTCACTTCAAATAAAGCCTTGGTGCTTGCTTCCATAACCAATTTCTGCGAAAAGCCATCTGGGTTTGTTTCAGTAATATCATATCACCACAAGCCGTAAGGCACACCAGGCATTTTTTTGTCGGATTAAGGTTGCGGTAAACCGAAAAGCTGCAAGTGTGCTGGTGGACTCATTAACAACTGCTGTGTCTGACAACAAAATTCTAGCAAAAACAACAGTGCATAGTGGTATTTACATGATGTATTTTTGCCAGAAAATGTGTGATTGTAATTTGACAAAAAGACGACAGAAATGTGTAAACATTCAAGTTTAAGCTGAGTTAAAAATTCTAATTTTAGGTTGCTATGCTTAATATAAATATTGAAACAACAATCTCGCAGGATTACTATATGTGGGATTAAAACTATAAATAATCTTGTACCAACTACGAACCTTAAGTTTACATTGTAAACCATCAACAACGCGACAAGCGATATCGGTACTGCAAACATATGAACCCAGACGTTGTCAGAATGTCGAACACTGTGCTTTTCTTTAAAAAAATCCCGCAGTGATATCAGTTCGTCTGGAATCAACGATACGGACCCTTTTGAACTTAATTGAGGACCTCAAATCGCGTGTTTTGCAGGGGTAAATAAGTGCAATACGTGGCCAAACAGTGGAAACGAATTGCACGCAATTGTAGCTATAATTATACAGGGAAAAACTACCAATAAACCAAATACCCGCTATTACTGCACGACCCGATATGTGTTGGGTTATTCCGCCGCCATTTCTGTGCGCTATCTTGTTTGCAGCATTTGCAGAATATTTTAAAAATAGAAAGCTTAATGAAAATTCGCTAAGTAGAGCAAAAAGTTTTTGTTTTCCATCCACTAAATCTATTTTGTCTGTGTCAACTCTGCAATCGGCCTCGAGGCAACATCGGCGAATTTTTTCGTCGACCTTAATGAGGCCGCTTTTAGGCGGAAAAAATATTCCCATGAGTAACAGCGGAAATTCTTGGCCACGAAAATCGCGCGTTAAAAAAACAAACCAAAAGTGACGAGGAAATAAATCCTCCCTCGAATTCGGTGACAAAATTAACCGACTGGATGTCTGTTCGATGGTGGGATTTTCCAAATATCTGTTTATTGCGAAATCTTCATTCCAGCCCCGTGTGCTGTTACAAAATAAGATGACAATCCTTATCGTGAGACCCACTTCCTCTAACGGTTAGTGGCTGCCGACCAAAAATCTCGAGTAGCGTCGTTGTATTCCGCCGCTTGCATCAGTCCATGCAATCCAATCGTTGGGAGAAAGCACCTTCCCGGAATTTCCCCGGTGCTTTTATAGCGCCGGTCGATTCATAAATTTTGCTTGACGAAAAAGAGACCAGAACCTGCAAGCGATGTTTAAGTGATGCCGGTGACGACATGGTTCACAGTTCGGTTTCGGGAATGGAGAATTCAACAATAATTTGCCTCCACGCCGCGTAGATGGGAGAATTTGCCCCACGTTAAGCCTCGGGCTTTGTTCGGCTATCCAATTGCTTTGTATGTGGGCTACCAAGACTTAGATACCTCGGTGGTTGAATCACAGGCCATTCCGTCGGTGCGGGGAGGCGTAAACTACAGAGTAGCAAAAATACTTTCCAAATTGCCGATCTTGGTCCTGATGTAATGTCCAAATACTCAGATTATGACGTAAACTGCTCTCATGTAACGCTTGTTTTTAATGTTTAAAGCTATAATCGTAGTCCTATAAAAGTGTACTTCGATTAATTTCTGACATGTTTTTGTGCATTTGGTAGTATTTGCCCTACGTCACCGATATAGTAGGTTCCTCATAATTTGTTTGGGTTTTTCCTTGTGCTATTAAGGACCGAATGGTGCTGCTGCATTAATAACAGCCCGCATAGTTTTTTTTCAAAAACATTAACAACAGCCCGCATTTTTTTCAGAATTCCGTCGCGATGTTCTTGATCGGTTCAATCACAAAAAATGACGTATGTTAGATGATGTAACAATCGTTCCGAAACAGAGTAACGGAAAACCCGGTCACCCCACTTTACATAACGTTGCAATTCATTGCAAACTATTTTAATTTGTCCTCTCGTGCACGTACTATATAGTGTATGAGCGTAACGCTGTGGCTCTATTTGGCAAGATATGAAATCAACAATGCTCTTGCATAACCCCGAAACCAACTAATTTTGTGTACTCTCATCTTCCCACGAACAAAAAGCCTAAAAATGAAACACGTGCTTCAAATAGCTTCCACGGAATATCGGGTAACAAAAATAGCGAATCAACAATGATGTGACGCGTTTGTCATTGTCTGATACACTCACGTATAACGACTATTCCACTCATTTAAGGATGTAGGGTATAGGATATAGGGGAGTTTTGAAGCGTCAAAAATGCGCCTCCTCAACGCGTGACAAGAGAAATCGCGTTGACTCGATCCAGGAAAGGGAAGTGCGCGTTGGCTCCGATGCATGTGGAGTTACTGCACGAAATCGATGCGCTACCGTTACGTAATAACTAAAATCCGGCAATCCTTACCTACAAAAAGCATTTGGCCGTTTCGAGGCGGAGTAATCGCACGCATCCCTGACCCGTATAGATCAATCGTGTGTATTTTTGTTTTCTCATTTCCGTGGAAAGTTCCAGATACGGTTTCCGGCCGAGGTTTATTGCCTGGCAGCTCAATTTTACGACGACGCAGTTTTCCTGTGACGTAGTTACGAGATTACAGTTCGTTTATATGAGTGCAGTCACTAAAGTTGTTATATTTTGAATGGGGCTTTGCGTATAACGGCAGTTTTCTTTTGCGTCCTCTCGAAAACATGGTTTCTGAGAAACCAGCGTGTTTTTATCAATAATTCGGGATTGTTGACCTTATATAGGAAACGTAAAGTGCGTGATTTAGATTCATCTAAATATAATTTCTAAAACGCGTAAAATCATTTGAATCCAAACTCATTCGGGTCACTTCGATCTAACATAGGATTAAGCAAGCTGTTACAAAATTTGAATCATCAACTTATAAAAGACCATTGGCATAACGATCCTATTCTAAAATACCGCGATCATGTGGTCACACATAAAACCACAGTAAGACAGGAGTTCAAAATTCATTAATTCGGGTCGTATAAGTTGCAACCGATTTCGTGTTCCTTAAATGACGAATAAATACCCACAACCGCGCTGTGAACCGCAACATTTCGAGGGCAATTACAATCTAATAACCTATGACAGCCGATGAACCGAGGAGCGCCCCCCGAATTCCGGTTACCGAGCGTCATTTTGTCTTCGCCAAATTATCATTCCACCTATATTGCATTGCTGCAGTTGATTGACGTAATTCGGGCACGAAGCTTCGGGTATTGCAGCAACGGGTAATGTACGATTACTTTTGCTGCATGGCATTTGAGTACATCATAGGTGTTTTTTAACGCAAAAGCACATTGTAATAGTTTAGCTTACGCTTTGATGAAAGCACTTCTTTACTTGTATTTAACTGCGAGAATCCAACCGCAACACTATAACTTAAAAGTGTTGTTTTTTCAGAGTTAAAATCAACTTCGAGCACGAACTGTTATTGTCAGTGTGGGTTATTGATCTGTTTGGGAAGTGCACCGATGTGGAAATTCGTGGAAATCGTTTTTACGTTTCTGAAAGTTCAAGCTACAAAATACCAGCCACGTTTCTTGAATTCACCCGCAATATTGAGGCACAGCCTTATGTTATTGATTACAGTTTCATTAATAAGGTGAACCATCGTAAAATTGTGGACATCTTTCGTTACAAATATTTAAATGATCAACCTTATTCCTGGTACAAATCAATTATACAGAAGTCAACGGGAAAAAAAACCTTTCGATTTTGGAGCCTGATTGTTTAGGAAATGACAATTTTTCTCATTGACGTTTTTACCAACCTTGTTTGGTGGCGGTTGAGTAATGTTTGAAAGCTGGCAATGATTGCTTATGGAAATAGCATAAAGTTGACTTTCGTCGAAAAAAACAACTTGTGCTAAACAACTCCGTACATGGCCTGGGGTTTGAAAATGACAATGAAAGTCGTCTAAGTCATTAAAACAGAAACTGCATCTGTCATGGTCTGTTGCGCAACGCCCTGTGATGATGTAACCGCCGCCAATGCTGGATGATTCCGCATTGCATTAGAGTCATTGAATTGGAATACGTAACACGGCGTGATGGACAACAGAACACGATTGATGCGACGAAGTTGGGCATTTGATTAAAATCCCGACTCCCACCCTTTAAAGGTTCTAAATATAAGGCAAGGAGGAAAATTTAGGTCGATATTGCATTGACTCACCGGGCATCGGCGCTGGCTGGCACAAAAATACTTTCGTTTGTACCACGTTCACTTGCCCCAGTGCAGTGCATGCAAATGAGTGATGTGGATATGGTCAAACCAATCGCAAGCGATCCGCAATCTAGGGCGGTTCCAACCGCTTGCATCCGCGCGTATGTTGTTGAGCTATTGCGCAAGTCGGCTGAGAAATAGTGACGATGCACAATCAATGTCCGAAGGCATCTTTAACACGTCGCGTGCCCGAACGCCGGAAGTCTTACATCCGATGTGGGTGACGTCATTAAGAGTTTCAGCGTGTGTTGAGTTTCATTGCCGACCCGACTGGTTGCCGTTTTCGCTTAGCTTTTTGCAGTTTGCAGGGATCGATTTTGCAATATGACGCGGGCGTGATAATAGCCCGAAAAACCTTTACCCTAGAAATACTTTCCTAGAATGCGAAATCGGATCAGTGCTGCGAAAATTAGGGGGCCCTTATTGGGGTTGTGGTTACCCACGGGCAACAGGCGCTCGCAAACAAAAAAGGATGCCAATTAAAACAAATACACGTGATTATATGCAATCCGTGATGCCAAATTGCCTGGCAACGGACCTCGGTGAAATCGTGATAGACCTTGCATCAACTGAAATTATAGGACACGCACGCAAGCAGGCGTTGGAGGCCCCTTATGAAGAAACGCTTCTAGCATTATGCGTTCGAAAGGTTGCATTTTTCGAGCGATTGTGTATCAGCTCTGAGCGGTGCTTAATTTGTACCACATTTCTGGGAAATGAATTCAGTGCTAACGTGTTGGTGACGTAAATGTGACAAGCACCCCTCGCATGATATTTTTAGGTGATAGGCAAAAGGCCGCTTTCGCGCTTAATTTAGCCCAAAACATATCACAGCGACGTTTGCAACAAAACGCAATGTCATCTTTAATTAATAATTGCCTCCTCGCATCTGATTGCTGACAGTTCAAATGCAAACGGCAAATCCCTTTATTGCATTAAAAGAGCCGCAACGCCCTGCAATGCACGATATGGTCGCACATGCAAAAGCAGCACGCGGGGTCAAAAATCGGCCGTTTTCGCGTGTAACTGCTTCTGTTTTTCATGCGTGCACCCAGTTTACCCAGCGTTCTGATACGCTGCTTTGCCTACACGTTTTTAAGGCATTTCACGGCAAAAGGTACGTAAACAACGTCCTGTGGCAACGTATGGATGATTGCGTAACACCTCTCGCACACTGTTGATTACAGTGAAGAAATTAAAACAAATTAACTGAATAGATATCTCGATCCCTTTAGACAGAAAACAAAATGTTTGGAATAGTTTAATTTTACGATAATGTTATTCTAGCAATGCCTCTCAAGCTGCAATTACAAGATGCGTGAGAACAAAATGAACAGAAATTTGTGAGTATTGTATAAACTGGGTTACCATCGACGTGGGCTGAATAAAGGAATTTGACCTTCAATGATGCAACATACACCTTAGAAATAAGCACGCACGTGCAGAGGTCGACCCTTAAAATAAGGACAGATTTTTGAAATAATCACGGTTTGCCAACCCCGGGTATAAAATAACAAAACACATGTTGACTGTCAGCTGCTCGGCACAATATTTGCTTTTACAAATGTAGGGGGTATTCTTGATGACGTAATACTTACAACTGTGTTAACTTCCGATTTCTGAATCTTCGTTCCGGGACATGCTGTAGCCATGCCAAAAGGACCCACGAAAGCGTTGCAAACCCAAAAAAACTACTTATTAGGGCACCTAATCGTTACTGCAAACCTGTTTGACACACGTTGTAGCGATTACCTCATTTGGGGTGATGAAAGGTAACTCTGCTTTGCATTTCGTTGATTTTGATGTCAAAAACCATTTTCAATAAATCGGCGATTTTTTTTAAAATCACATCAAACTTCAGATTGTAAATAATTAAGTTCCCTGATTGTCAGTTTAACCTAAAAGGTCGAGTAGAAAGTGCAAACAGAAAAGGTCAAGTAGAAAGGGCAAACAGCTTGAAGAAAAACGCTAGAAAATGTGATTGATGGTCCATAAACCAAAAACTTCGCGCATTATGGAGCAGCATTCACGCTGCGATTTTCAGACCTTTAACTCAGTTTGGTTTTCACGTTCTTCGGCAAAAAGGCGAGATCCAAGATTATTCCCAGTGCCTATCTCCGGAATCTAGCGCTCTATATAAGAAATCAATGTATTTACATCATGGTAAAGATCACAGCCAGCTTTATATGTTAGCGCTCAATGTGAGAACGAATTACGACGTGTAGCAACGTCGGGTCGAAGCTCGGCGACGTAAGGTTCTGTTCGAACCATTGACGTTTGGAATAGGTCAAGCCCTGCGCATACTCCCGCGCAACCTCCACGCTGTCTTTTCTTTCGCTGCGTGAATGCCTTTCGCGCGTGTCGTCGCATTACACGCCACCACGCAGCGGAAAAAACGACCAGATAATGTCGGGGTTAATTTGACGTTCCATTACGTTGCGTGCATCACATGTTACATGCACTATTTGAATGTCAGGGAAGACCGCCAATAACTGATCGTATTTTCAATGTGGTGGGGATTGCTTGATTAGCACCAAACCCATGACCATCCCCAGTGTTTTTCAATTTGCATTCAGGTTCCGATCACTTCCGATGAGTCAATTAGGAACCTGTTTACAAATTGCGTGTGGAGAAAAAGGCCTCACTGAGTCTACGCGTGAATTCGGGAGTATTTAGTATTCCATGCAATAAAATGCGTTTTATTAACCGCATGTAAGGTCAAATGCAAATGCTGGCCTTTGTTGAACCCGTTTCTTGTCAGAGGTCAGCATATGTACGCATGACAAAGGTTTTCCTTAACCAATTCGAACAATATCAAGTATGAGCAAGCATTGGTCATTACCGGTACGTCGTTCCTTATGTTAATTTGCACTGGAGTTTGCATTCCACTGTGCATACAGGATCCTTGCTACCAGGATGTTCTTTTCCTCAACTGCTTGCTCATCAATAAACGTCCGTCTTACTAAGCCATTAAACCGTATAGCGCCGTCACATTATTATTATTATAACACCGGCGCTTTATTGCTAGGTCCGTGTTTTAATCTACCATGGCATTAGCGTGGGCGATCGGCGTGTGATCAAAGCCTGTCGCTCGTGGCCATGCAGGCAATTTTCGAACCAAATTGCAGACACATGCTCATGTTTGTTGATCAGTAGCAGGAAGTTGATTCCTGCCCACGCTGTCTTGCTGTGCGACACCCGTCAAGGCTCAGTCTGATAAGGCTGAGGGAATCCCAGGGAATTCATAACTGCGGTCAAGTTTAATACGTTTCTGACTCATGTCACTTACATCTATCTTGATCTTGCGGACGCCCTCGAAACTCCAGAAAAGCTCGTTTCTTCAGCCACGCAGTTTCGCGAACATGTCGTGCGAACAATATACATCGATTTTTTTTATTTTATGGCAAAGTATGAAAACATGCCGACATGCTGAATAAATTACACACACCTTTGGCGTTAGCGCTTATCGACCCACTCAAAGTTGTCGCGCCAGCTCGAAACGACACATAAAAACTATACCTAATTCCAGCCCCAGTGAAAGTTTAGTGTCCAAACATTTTTCGTTTGTTTTGCAGAGTAGTATAAATGTTGCAAAATTTCATGAAAGTGTTGTAATTGTAAAATGTTGATGGTAATTATTGGCAATACAAACAATTTGCACAACTAAATAAAATAAATGAGCAATAACTTGCATCGAAATACGTTGCACTGTCCCAAGATTTGTTTAAAATGGCGTCCTGATTTTGTCCACTCAACAAACATCGTTTTTAGAAGGGAGGAGCAATTATGCCCGACAAAATCGATAAAACAAGAAAAATTTTACCCATAACTGAAGCAATTGTGGTTTGCATATGTTCGGGTAAAGTTTGGCAAACAACAAGTAGCGTTGCTTTCCAAAGTGACGTCGCTCGATACAGTCGCGGTTTAAATTGGCGCCCGGAAGTAATTGAGCATCAAATCAACGCAAAGTAGGAAATCCATTTGATTTGGTTGAGGCGGTTGGACAAGTGGCTCGCGTGCGCGAAAACGAACCGAAGACAAAACGAATTGTGACGGTCGTCTGGGAAAACGCGACGGGAGAGCGGGTTGCATGCAAAATCACAGCACTAATACGGCGCCGCGTTCCCGCCTCGTCCACGCTTCGGCAGTCGGTGTCTTCGACCGATCGTTGTTTCTGTTTACGGCCGGTTGGTAAAATTCCCTATCTGAAATCCTATTTCCAGCAATACCAAAGTCAAATTTTAAGCTCCTGTGTATTCGCAGCTCAGTTATACTCGACTGCGTACATGTTTGTCAAGCAATCGAGACATGAAGTATTATTATGCGTTAAGAATGAAAAATATGTCAAAATTCAGTGCACCACTTAATTGTCATGACAAACAATGTACTACCTTATATCATTTGAAACTTGGTCTTGGTCAAAATCGTTTTCGAGGGAAAGATGACTTCAAAATCAGGGGAGACCGTGGAACAAATGACCCGTGAAAATCCCTTCAAACCGACATATCCTGAACACCATTTGCACGTCAATCAAACGTGTGTGACTTTACAAACCGCCAGTTACTCAGCGAATTTTGTAAGATCGCATGATCCCCAGCGCAACTGACGTCATGCAAAGCTTGACGTATTTATTGTATGGACTTACCATTGATCAAAGTCCCCTGTTTTTTTACCTATCAAAAGTTATCGCAATCGTTCCAAAGCGAAATTCATTTGACGATTGTTTGTTGCCCTATGGTTTGGTTCCACGAACTGTTTGTTCATAAAACCAATGCGGTTTCATATGTTCGCAAAGTCGATTTCAAACTTTTGATTGCATAAGGTTCGTTTCAAGTTTAGGCTGTGTTTCGCTTCAGCTTTAGCCGATTGTTCGCCATGCTCTTATACATCTTGTTTGCGCCGAGAAGTTTACTGCCACAAAATTTACCAGCACGTGCCTTTAGAGATTTCACTATTTAGCCGTTCCCGGGCCTAACAAAAATAGCAACGATCGTACGAATTGTTCAGACTGGTGTTTTTTTCCTATCAGCTGACCGTCTGTCTAACCGCGCTGCAGCATTCAAATCACGTCCGTTATACCCTGGCTGCCTCATTACTTAACCAAAACGATCCAATTTATAAAAAGCGATATGTCATGTTAAATAATTTGCAGCATTGTATAAAACAAGTAAAGGGAACAGAACACAAAAGCAAGTGCATTTTGACAAAAACTGGAACACGGGTTCGACGAAATGGGAGAGGAAAGCATTGCTCTGAGCAGCACAGCTTGGTGGCCGTGAAAGTTGGCAGTGGCGGCGGCAATCCTGACGCACGCCAAAGGTAAAGCGAAATACGTGACACAGAGGGTAAATGGCAAGATGATTCTCCAGCGCGCACAATAACTTTAAAATAATCCAAGGTGGACACGCTAACACAACAGCAACACAATGACATGTGAAAGCACAGTGATGGCGGGGGCGCTAGGCAAAAACAACAATAACAACAACAACAACAGTAGTTAGATTAGCAGCATTAACAAGTCGATAATGTAAAAGCAGGACGGAGGGCCTGCATATGCGTCGACTCACAGCGGAAGAACCTATTACGGGAAGCGCTTGGTCACGACTCGAAGCCTCGTCCATGCCGCTAGCCCTAGTCGGGATGCGCAAGGAAATTAATTGGCCGCGAAGCAGCTGGATCAGGGGTCCCGGCCAAATTAAATCGCGCTTTTAACGACGCGTTTAGAAAAGCCATCGCGTGCAAGAGGTCCATTGCGCGACCGTTCGCAATATCTTCGCCGCCCAGTTAAGCGACACGTGCATGAAGAAACAAGTAAAAATCAGTAATACACAACAGTAGAAAAAAAGAGGCCTCCAAAAGAGCCCGACAACACAATAATAAATAAATAGATCTGCTCTGTTAAATAGTGATACATAAATATGCTTAGATTCGTATAAAAAATAAATACTAGATCTCGAAGTCTATGGAGCCGGAGCGTTCGGCGCGACAAACCTTGAGGTACATGCGAAGAAAACTTTTGAGCACCTCGTAGCAGGTGGCCCCGCATGTCAAGGAGGGCATTCCTAATGTTTTACGGTGGCGAAGCTCCAGTCTGCTCTGTTCACCCAGTTGGTCAACACGACCCGCAACGCGTATTTGTGATGAAGCCCTAGGTAAAGGCCCGAATTGAGATGCATCAAGGACAGTACTTGCGAGTGCGACGAACCCTCAATGTGAAAGTAACGGTCGTCGGGCTTGTCGAAGATGTCTTCTTGTGGCATTGGCCCGGTCAGACTCAAGCGCGTGTGCTTCTCGTTTTTTCTGAGCACGGTGAGGAAATGGAACGTGTCAGTTCCGTTGATTCGAATGCCAAACATCACCGTCTCGTTTCGTTTCCACATAGTCCAATTTCGCTCGTGTTTGCCTCCGACCAACGTAAGACGCGCGTCCTTGCGGATGTGACGGGGCCACATCTTGAGCAAGTACATCTGGTTGATAATCTCCGCCTTCAGTCGCCCCGTAACATCGCCGGCATTGGCTTGCTCCATGCCAGTGTAATGCGCGTTGCGTACGCTGCGACTTCTGCCGGTGCAGTCGTCGAAGGCGCACGCGATTCGTCTGAGCAGCGATTGTGCCCTTGCTCTCTCACCCACTGTCGGAGGTGCAACGGAAGCTGCTTCTGACAGACTGTCGGCGTTCCTTGGTATGGCGGCTGACTCGGCCAATCTGCAGCTTAACAACAACAGCATGAATTTACAGAGTAGTAGCGCCATTCCGCTACTCTTAGTTTTTCTTCTTCGCGTTGACTCGCTATTGGTGCCGGTGCGGCACAGAAAAAGCAGTAATAAAATATCGAGCAACATGGTTCTCGTGTGTGTTCGTGGTTCGGTCTCACATCAACTACTGTCCATGGCAACCCGCCGCCAGCCTTATTTATATTCCCCGCTTTCTCGCATAAAATCTTTTTATAGCCGCAAGATGCAGTGACTGAGTCGTACAGTTGACGCCTACGTAGTCAAATTTGTTGCTTGCGCGACGCAATACGTCGGCGTTTCCGTTTCTGTGCATGTTTCCGCCAAGCGCCGTTAACGGCTTTGTCACAAGCACCCTCCTACTACTGTACTTAAAAAAATGCACCTAAGGCGAGCGCGAGGTGAGAGTCTACACCGATCGGGAAAAAAAGGCGACACGCTCTAATACCCAGGTTTGAGAAAAGTCCTGCGCAGAGGCGTTAGCACGCGGCTGTTCTAGAAAGGGAAAAAATACCACGTTTGGTTGTCGTTGCTGGTGAGACCATGGAACGACGTTTTTCCCTTCGCGGCAAAAAAGCTCCCACGGACAATTGAGTGAAACCGACACCACAGTTAAAACCACGTTGCGCAGTTGTTATATAAGACTTCATGCAACACCTGACACATCCTGAATTAAAACTACAGCACATGCCCCGCGCTACGTTTCATAACACGCGCCAAGCGGGTGTAGTTGTGGCGCCGTTGCGTAAGGCCCCTTGCTGCCGTGCGTGGCTCAGTGCCCACTGCGTTAAATACTATTTTGCAAAGGGTGAACAACAACGTCACAGCGTACATTGCACGCGTCCCTACGCGTTACCCTCTCGGTCGACATTTCATTTATTGCACGCACGCTAGGACGAGAAATCTTAAATGCACGAAATCAGGGGTGTTTGTGCGTTGGAAATGGCCCCAACATTGCTGAATAAGGCGAACAATTGGATAAAAATTCCTGCGCCGCCACGGGCCGTGTAATCTTTAAAGCCACGGCACAGCAATAGTACTCACGAATATTACTTAAACGAACATGATTCGCAAAATCGGTAAATCTATTGCAATTCACCCGGGAGGTCACGAACCGAAAGCTGCATTATTGTCCCACGAAAGTTAAACACTTTCTTCGAAAATTCACACCGCCTTATCAATTTTATAAATAACTTGATCCGGTTAGACCATTTTTCGCAAAGGCCAACACAATTTAAATTAGCATCCGCTTTGCCCAAATTTGCAGCTCGTTTTGCAAAGGGCGTTCGAATCAAATTACAGCTTGGCAATGATTTTTTTTCAAACGACTCTATGCTTCAATTAAACTTTCTGGAGACAGTGCGACCCGAGTAATTGCGCACGCAATCTGGCACAAGTTTTTACAGAGTTCAACAAACTTCGTAATATCGAATGCTTCAATCGTTGTTTATTCAAGACATCGCCTCCGATTCCGAGATTATCACGACGCGATCCTACAGTAAAATATGCAAAACATGCGTTTTGCAATTCATGACCTTATAGGTACGGCACCAAAGTAGTTCTAAACAGAACGTGGCTTAACGCTCAACGTCTCGATCATTCCTTGCAATGGAGCGCACGTGCATTTTACTTTAGTCATCATCACTTTTGTCCTAGCTCAACTGTGCCGTTGTGCCTTGGTCGACGCTGCTTTATAAAAAAACAGCCGGTTGTCTAAAGGTCGAAGAAGGTGCCGCCCCCGAGGCGTGCACCCATTGGCATGTGGCAAGGTATATTCTCAACGGCCCGGTGCATGACGCCGGGCTACGCATGGCAAAGCACTACATAAGGACGCACATGGTGGAATTATTTCGGGCGTTACGTGGAATTCAAGTTGAATTTTTAACGTGCCAATTCACCCAATCTGTACGCAGATACTTCGAAATAATGGTTGCAGGTTGCAACACTCTAGCGCCACGCCTGTTTTAATTTACTTAATTATAAAATTCGTCAGGATTTAGCTCTTGTTTTGCAAGATACGTGCATAGTTCATTGTGATGTTAATTAATTTAAGAGATCATAAAAACCTTTCATGTATAATACATCCTTTTAGCAACAATTTGGTTAAAAAATAATGCTTCACAGGGGTTGCTCAAAGTTTAATTAAGGTAGGCTTATTATAGAAAAAAAATATTTCGGTTTGTGACAGAGTGAGCCGACATTTTTATCAAGTCACAATTACGCCCAAGGCAGGGCATGTTTTTTAGCACAAGTTGAATGTATAGCACAAATTATTTTAAGAATTCATGCCGTCAAAACTTTTGCAAAATCTTTTGCACTGAGTAACACAACGCTTGCCTACCTTTTGCAGTTTCCCATATCCAGCGGTGATTCGTTGCGGTAAGGTTGAGTAAAGATCGCAAACCAAACACCAAAAAAACAGTTCAATGCAATTGACCTTTCCTGATGACTCACAAAAGCCATTACAAAGCATTGTTACGTTAAATTACCTTGAAGCAAAACTCAAAAATACAAGGTTGGTGGTTGTGCTGTGAGCTCCAGGCGCAATAATTCGAGTCTTGCCGTTTTTATGAGTCATGCTGTGTCATTTGGGGGAAAAGACGAACTGTTTCGCAAATGAATGAAAACTTTTGTACTTTTGGTTGTGGTCGTCAATTATTTCTCGCATCTCAACCGCAGAAAGCTTTACTTACATGGATATGTGCCAAGATTTCTTGATAAACCAATTCAACCGCTTGCAACAAAACCGATTTTCTTGCTAATTGTATAATATTGGGCGTTGAAATATGGTTGCAAAATTAAAACCCTATTTTTGCATCAAAGTATATTACTAAAAACAGAATGAATAAAATGCAGTAGAAAGTGCCGGTTTATTCAGTCAAGTACGCCAACCTCACCCTGGGGGTCGCCGAGCGCTATGGTGGGGGTCGCGGATATTATACTTCTGCAATATTTGTTTGTCAGTAATTTCTAATGCTGTTTTAGTAAAATAACAAAAAAATACAAAACTAGTTGAGATGAACGGTTAAGCTAAAATGACCAACCCCTTTACAGTGATATTACCAACCGTTAGCAGTTATAAAGTTTGCAGCATTGAGAACATTGGGTGATTTTACGCATCAGGCAATTTTTTTGGTGTCTATTTCGGCCTAATGGGAAAATGCCTTAAAATTTGAAGCTTGACGCACATAACACCAAACAAGCAGTCAATGACTTGAAGCTTTAGTGCTGGAGTTGGGCGATGGTGATGTTTGCCAAACTGTGTTTCTCTTTTAGAATTGTTATTAAAAATGATTCCAATTTCTTGGTACTCGGGGACCGCGACTGCAGTTTTACCGTGGCATCATTGTTCTCATGCATTACAACATGATATTTATTTTCCACAGAGTGAAAGTGTGAGCCAAAATATGACCTGCGCCCCTTTGAGTGTGAAATCCAATCAACCCACAATTTAAACATTGCGTTGTTTAACACGATATTGGATATTGTGATAACGTGGAATCCCCGTGTAGTATACTGTATAGTCGCTGTTACTTTCTAAAACACACCAATGACTGTTTTATCAACAATCACGCTTTTAGTATCCTGCTGTTTTGTTCGAATGCTTTGTGGGGCGTACATGGCCAAAACAGCATCGGAACAGCGGCGTTACACATTTTGATGCCAAAGATCTATTCCCCTTTCAGACGTTCACGCTTTCGTGTTTGGAATGATTCATTATTGCTGTTTGTTCCACATCCATGGTTTATTTTGGACATCTTGTGGAAAATTAACATTGAAACTCGTGGATCACATTATGCTGCAAATACGGCGAACACATGCGAATACTAAAGCAGCGCAGTGACGTACAAGTGTTGACGGCATTCCATCCTACGCACGAACGCCTGGACGGTACATTGCTAGATAAATCAACTTTGATGGTGTCTTCTAAATGCGGTCGACCTGACCTGAAAAATAACGACGCGTAGCGGAGAAACTACACCCTGCGCGCGGGGAGCAGGAATTCTGCTTTTAACGCAGGTTCATGTTTCCTTCGATATAGTAGCCTGGGTGTGTTATGCATCGACCGGCGATGTGCAGGTCTGGTACGCGTGGGCGCGATGCACTCCCCATCTGCCGTTTTGCATGCCGACCGTGCCAGCTTTTAAAGTAATGTTATCATTTGTTTCGAAGCTGACCTGTGGCACCATTCACAACGCGTGTGTCCATGTACCAATATGGAGTATGTAGCCAATGCTTCCATTGCATTTTGACATGCGTTGAGGCAATTACTAAAGACAGAAGTCTGCCCTCGCTGATTTTTCGCATCCTCGTGCGTTTTTAAAAAACAATCAATGGCAAAAAAGGCTACAGGGTTTTCAGACAAATGGAAAATATATTTCAGTCTATGCAGCTCTAGAAAACATTTTTTGATCAAACATGCTGCTATGTCAATAATTTAGATTTAATTTTTTCCACACCTGTTGACCAAAACTTATTTTTAATTTGCTTGATTCATTTTTTTTAACTACTGGAAAGCTTGTTTTGGTTTGCAACCACTGAAAGATGAGAGCAAACATTCCAAATGTCTTTAGTCAAATAATTCTATGCAAGCAATAGAGCCCATACCATGTTTTAAGTGAGCCGCCTACAGGGCCACTGTCTAATGATCACAAAGCTGTACTGATGAGACCTGATACGTGGAAACAGTGGCTCCATGTGCAGGTGACTTTAATTGTAATTGTCTCCCCTTGTGCAACATACCCATATAAACTCTGGAAATTATATCTTCGGGTTTATTGAAGCAAACGCTACGCAATCGGAATGTACACACTACGGGACTTAACAGTGATGATATTGGCGGTCAAGCGTGGACAGTGAATACATCTATGAGACTCTACGTTGAATCGCGTTGTAGTGCAAAATGGAAGAATGTGCGCAAAAATCGGATATAATACGTTACAGCATGTAAAGAAATAGAAGGTTGGTACAAAAAGTTTTTGCGAGCACTCGTTCGTTGAAAAAAAGTTCGATTAAAAAGATTTTACAATAACGCACACAGTGAGGGTGAACACAGATCAAGGCTGTTTAACTGCAGAGCACACAACACAAGGGAATAATAGTTTTGCGAAAATAGACTGCCGAAAAATTGCTACTGTCAAGCGTGCAGTGTGTAATGCTTGATTTTAATCGTTGAAACTGCACATGTCGTACCAAAATTTACAGTGAATTTAACGTAATATGGCATGTTTACAAATCCATATCAATACTTTCTATTAAACATGATTGTACTAGAAAAAATCAGTTTCTACGAAGATGTGATGTTGGGCAATTACTTAACAACAACTTTTCAGGTTAGAAGCTGTTTTTTCTTGTCGATTTCTGCCCTTGCGTGATTTGCGTGGCTGAGAAGATGTTCCTTTCTTTCGTCGAGCAAAGTCAGTTGCTTGCCACGCACTTGCTGGCCTAGATAAATATAACAAAAAAGTAAAAATAAGTCAACGTCACCGGTTTCTTGCTGCAAACTCAGGTGAGGAGAAGGTGGCTGCTACGCAGTAACGTGAGTTCCTAGTTGTTCGAGTAAACCCACTGTGCAAACAGAAATTCGCTGACTGTTTGCATTATCTTCAATCGTTGGAATGTGTACTCTGATTCGGCGGGCCCGCAACCGCTATTTCGAGGAGAGATGTTTTGTATGTTTTCTGGGACCGGGCCCATATTTAGTGTGGTTGTGTATAACCTACGCACTATGCAGTACAACATAAACCAAAAATAAACCACAGTCCGAGTGGGATAAACAAACGTAACCCACAAGGAAAGTTGACATCCTTGCTATTATGCCCCCATTCCGTTAATGTCAGGGGCGCGGAATTCGGCACTGATTCTATTTTTGCGCATGCGTATGGGGGTGAGAGAATAGGAAAGCCTTAAAATTGTGACGATACATCATTACCTTTTGAGGAACACTGCATTGTGTTTACAACCTACGCCTTATAAAATTATTCAAAAAATCAAGTATATCTTACTCACTAAAAAAACACATGCCTACGGTTTTACACAGTTCGCAAAACGTGTTTGTTTGGTAAGTGGGCGGACAGACGAGCTGACAATACTACGTTGACGCCCCTTTGGCTTGTATCGAAGCATATTACCGCGCTTGATGCCACAATGGCAATCAAAGCAATGTTGCAGACTAAGGTTGTGGCTGGGGCAAGTGCGTCTGATCAATTCACCGCCCATCTGTTTTGCATGCTTACTTTTGTGGATAACAGAACAAAAAATCAGAAACCTGTGGCTAAACAGTGGTTTGGGGAAAATGCCGATCACGCCTGATGCAGCAATGGTCAAACTTAGACTAAAAACTCCCACATTCCCGGTTGATATCCAATACAGTTGGCACCAATTTGCTCACCTTTGCTCTTTTTATCGCCAACGTCGGTCATTTCCCCCTGCATCCCAATGCATTTCAGAAGCTCCCGGTCAACCGCATCGAGGCGTTCCTGTAGTTTTGCCACTTGTCCTCTTATGACCGTTCTTGCATCGGTCAACCGCGGGGGCATCTTGCTCGCGAACGGTTGCCTGTTGTTATGTAAGCGGATTGCTAATTATTTGGTGTTGTCGTTGACAAATGGATTCTTACAGCTATGAAAGCAATGTGTTCATTAAATGGTTCCTAATTTGTCCGTTTTGGTGACGGGTAATTTGCTTCGTAGTCACGTGGTTCTGATTAAATTCGAAAATACCAACATGAAAACTGTGCAAGAGTGTTATCTGCCGATACCTCTTGGAAGTGTTGTTTCTGCAGTTACAGACAAAACCCGAAAATCACGTAAAATATCCATACCTTTGCACTGCCCCATCGGCATTACGCAGCTGGCGAAGTCTTTCTGCCATAAACACGTCATCATTGCTGGGGTGAACTCTTGAAGCCACCAAGTGGCGAAGCGTGTTGTCGTCGCGAAACTTTCCGTAGGCGGCCAGTCGGTTGCGGACGCTCTATAAAAAAGCGAAGATATGTAAAGGCGGAAAGATTTCGTCTGCTGTGGTCTTGGATTATGTAACAAGCGACTGCTGTTGCTGCTGCTGTTGGCGTTTTTAGGTTGGTTTAAGAATGCAACTAATTAAACCGCGTCTGACGCATGTTCCATGTACGATGTTTACGACAATGCAATTGATATGCTTTTTTGCCTTGTGGGGCAAAATAGTTTTTGTGCGTGTCCGGTATCCATATTTATTTACGTGCTTGCATACTGTACGTGCAAAACAAACCAAAACATCAAGTCGATCTTGAGACTTAGTTGTGCAAAAATGCAGCACAAAGGGCAAGTACGGCATTGTTTTTTGAATTAAATTGCAAAATTTGTTATCGGCAAAGTATCGTCTCGCTTCCAACTACACGGCTATAAAGTATCGAACATGTATGTTCGCGCTGCGGGAGTATCGACTTGACATCGGAATGACGTTAATCGTGGTGGTGGGCTTCTCCGCAGTGTTCACTCGACTGCAAGTATGTGCACAAAAAGGGTGAAAATTACGCCCGAGAAAGAGCCGGCTCGGCGCAAAATATTCGAGCTCGCCGTAATGAAAAAGTTTGACGTAACATCGACGAAATATGGACAAGTCGTTAAAGAGCTTCTGTGCAAGCAGCCACGTGTTGGGGGGGTGATAAGGCTTTGGTTTGTCGACGCCCGACGCGTGAACGCGTGGGAGTATTACATTTGTGCGACTGGTGAGCGATTTTTTTTGTGAAAAGGCCTCGGCTGAACCGCGAAGAATAAAACAAAAATGTAAAGTTTATATCATGTCCATCGACGCCAAATTTAATGAGCCACAATCGAAAACAACTGAAACGCATTGGAATTTTCCTCAAACGACAATAAGTGTCCGCACTGTTTCAGGCTTGTTTGTGAACAAAACTCAACACGAAAGCGAAAAAGGAAGTGTTTGGACAATAACCATGTGGACCGCGTATTCGACAACTCCCCGTTGAAAGCACCTCGTCAGACGAAGCGGAAAATCCGATAAAAACTGAAAGTAATCCCTTACTAGCGGGTGGCAAGAAATATAAAGCTCGTTTGGTTGTAAACGCAGCACGCTTTTTACTGTAACCCCAGACATCTGTCTTCGCCCTACACTTTTATTATCATTAACGGATAACGTCGATGCCCTTACGTAATAATACGTGCCCGAGACATTCGACCCTGTAAGAACGCATTCCCCCTACATACGTCTGTGAGTGAAGGAATCGGAAGTTTCGCGTCAAACTTATTGCCATAAAAATTTGCATAAAACTCTGATAAACATAACATGCTCTTTTCCACATAAACCAGACGAAACCGCATTTTTCCGACTTTACATGGATTTTACATGTCTGCACGTGTCCTAAACTGGCCAATGTGAGACCGCCTCTGAAATGCTCCGCCTCTGAAATGACTAAATCAATAGCAAAAGTCGTACACACTCCATACCTGTTTTGTGAAGTTGGTTGACAACGGTGTGAACACGTTAACGTCGATGAGGTTGTCAAGCACATGCAGTTTCTCCTCGAGACCATTCGCCGAATCAAGAGGCGCCACGTCCAGAGCACCAGCCTTGCCGGCCGCTGATTGGCTAGCGACGCGAGCACGTGAGAAGAACATGTCTTCGCACGATGCTTTGAGCGCCTATGGTTTTAATGATAAAGTTATCACATTTTACCCCTATTTTTGGGGGTACACACCCCGCCTACAAATGATATTCCCAACACACAGGGACATATATAATTTATTATCGTATCGCCATAGCAAGGAACTGACTTAATGGAGTGCCTTGCACAGCGCTGGTAACTCCTCATGGAAACTAACTGACAAGGTACTTTGAGCATTTCGACAGTTTGTTGCAGATTTCACCGACCTTGTAGAATGCACGCAGGAAGTAGGGGTCGGTATCATCGTCGAGTTGTCCCACGGCAATGTGCGACATGCAGTGGACCACCACCATCACAAAGTCGCCCACAGAAGAGAGTCGATCGGCCCTCACAAACAACAAGTTCCTGGCTCGTTGGTAGAAGAACGACTGACGGAAGGCGTTACGTTCGTAGTTGTTCTCTGGCAGGTTGTTTGCCAACAGCAGCGTGACTTCTTGCATCTGAACATGTTTAAAAAAAAATTGTGAAGCTGTTTTTTTAGCAAATGTCAGTGGTTTAAGTTTGAATGTAAATATGTATTTAGGGGTTTGTTGGTGCAAAAAGGGTCGAGTCCTTTAGTATATGTGCAGCTGCGTGATTCTACATCATACCGGTGATAATTGTGATTCAGTTTACACACTGTTTGTTTGGAAGAATATTTAACAGGTCGCAACAGATAGAAGCAAATTAATTTATATTTTACAACAAAAAGTAGGAATAATTATCTCCGGTTCAACGCAGAAGTGTTTAAAACAACAGTACCATACTTCACCAAAATATTTCAGTAAAAATACGTTTTCATTTTTAAATTAAAATAACAGAAGCAGCTCAAACGTCACACATTACATAACATTTACTCAGCTACTACAGATACGGTATCGATCGACAGCCTACCAGGGTGGCTTGGTTCAACGATCCGGTGTTGTTTATTGTTTTTTCATCGACATTACATAACATTTACAGTACACAGATGCCGTTCTCACCTCAAGTACATTCTGCAACATTCTAGTCACGAACACACCAAACCGATAAACGACAAATTCGCTCGGAGAGAGTTGGTTCAAGTCGGCCGGCACCAGGTTTCCACTCAGCAACCACTGAGCGTCCTACACCACAAATTTACTTGTAAAATCGTATATAAGTTAAATTGTTACGGAAGACAGAAAAACATAAAAAGAATCGCAGACGATTAGCTTCAGTCTATGACCTTTTATTTTGAAACTCAGAGATGGTTAAATAATGAAACTCAGAGATGGGTAAATAATGAAACTCAGAGATGGTTTAAAAGATTAAACTTGTCAGTGCTATTCGCAGCTCAAGGCATTTTACTTAAGTGTTAAATGTCGGACGGTGCGTACCTGTATGTCGATGAAGGGTGATGACGTTGATCCCTTCACTTTTGCGTCGTCCGGTTTCAGATACAGTTTCAATCGTTCTTCCATCTCTTGTAGTTGCTGCGTTTTTGTTTCACACAAAAGTTGTTGAGTACTTTATAATGTACAATAAACCCTTTATATGAATGAAAAACGCTTGAATATCACGAAATAAACTTTACCAGTAGGATTTTGTAACACCTAAGAACGAAACATAACGAAACTAACTCCACGCATTACACATACAGACGTTTTATACAAGTAACAACAACATTAGTATATTTCCCCACAAGACAAATCTACAACCTTGAAGAAATCTGATTTTTGCAGCATGAGACTCCATTCGGCCGGAACTGGTCCCGCCATCATTGGGATTCCGGTGATGACGTTGGTTTGATGATATGGGGCGGGTGCAGCGTCATCTTCATCCGAGCTCGAATCCGAACTGCGCAAACTGCAAAAAATGTATTGATTGTTATGGTATAGGTAGGGCCATTGAAAAAGTTAATTTTCGAAATAATGTTTCGTCAAAAATCTATTTATTCAAGGGGGTTCTGCTTTGCTGACACTAAACCGAGACGCAAAGTAGTTTTGTAGCAATGCCAGTAACAGTTACAAGGCGTAATAATCAACAATGCTTATGTCTCATACAACGTGGACAAAGTGGTTTTCTTTTTGCAACTTTTTGTGCAAAATTTCAAGGAAGTGTTCACGGCCCGGAAAAAGTACAAACTAAAATGTCATAAACATGAGAGATTGATGGAGAAAGATACTTTATAACGGTAAGAACGTGCATTTTGTGCTAGGAGTAATCCACGTAATGTGAAAAGTATATAGTTTTGAGATACGTTAAAAAATTCAGCGCAGTCCGACGGTGTTCAACACAACACGTAGTCCTATGATACTAGCAATTATCATCGGACAAATGAAACTCGTCCACAAACCTTGCGGTTTCCTGTTTAGCAATCAGCGCCTTCTCAGTCTCCTCCATCTCCTTCTTGCCTTCCTCCAGGATCTTGTTAATCGCATCTGCCTCCTCAGAGTCGATCTTGATCATGGCTTTTGATCTGAGCTCCTCCTGTTTGCGTTTGCGCCTCTCCTCCAACTTCCTCTTTAGTTCGTCCTTCGATCTCTGACGTTCGGCGGCAAGGTTTGCCTAACATTGATTTATTGGAAGAGATTAGTGTTTATACTGGTATAGGGAAGAACCTGATATTTGTACACGACGATACGGATTTATTTTTATTTATTTCATGCAATTAAGTGGATTCTAAATAAAATACCCAATTGTTTGTTAAACCGATGCAGAATTACTTTAAGAGTCTTCTAATTTGAGATATACGCTCGATTTTTAAACTTATTTTTATCCCATTCTCAAACCAATGGACGTTCCAATGATGCCCTGTCGGTTCTTCCGAACGAACTAAATACGCTTGAACCAAGTTCGAACACAATCCGCTACAAACCTCCATCTTTTTCACGTTGTCGCGATGCTCTTGGAGCAACCTCTCCTTTTCGTCTTGTGAGACGTCAGAAGAAAGAATCTCGCGCTCCCTGCGAGCCGCTGCCTCCGCACTCGTCTCGGCGCTCCTGTTCAAGCGCTCCTCCTCTTCACGTTGCAACTTCATGGAAGTGTCCGATAGCTCCCTGCTCAGGGCGTCCACCTTGTCAGAGATGTGTTTGTTGGCTGTAACGAGAAGAGGGTAGAATTTACACAAAACGCTCTTCTGGCAACAAACTTTATTACGCTCGACATTTTGGTTGCTATCCAACGCACATTCATCCGGATACTACGCGTCAGTGTACCGCCAAGGTAAAACAACATCAATAAGAAGAGGTTAGATTTTAATGCGACGCAAAGAATAGCCAGTGGAACGGGTCAAATTATAATTTAGTCTTTGTACACTTTTCGGGAAAATTTATAAATCTAATGGGCAACGCAATTATTAGAATTACATTGAAGAGGTTTCCGCGACAGGACCCGGACCCTTATCAGTTTAAAAACGTGTGGATATTCGCCATAGCGTTAACATTCGGGTGTTATATTTTTAACAATAATCGTAGATATGGAAGCCTAATGGTGCCGAACTGCAGATAATTGACGTATGTTATACTCAATTGATGATAAAATCATTAAAATAGAACAGTCGCAACAATCAAAACTGTTTTTTTCGCAACATTCGCCAATTTTATTTTAAAACTAGATCCAACCAATGTCATCCCAGTCGATCTCTCACCTTTCTTCTCCTTCTTTCTACTTTCTTCCTTAAGTTTTTGAATCTTGTCGTCGATCTCCCGCTTCTTCTTCTCGCGGAACCTCCGAGCATCCTCCGCCGCTCTCTCCGCGTCTTCCCCGTATTTGTGAACAAGAGCCTGCGTTCAGGAGGAGGACACACCTGTTTATTATCTACGATCTACGATTTAATTCTTACTTTTAACAGAATCACATCAAAACGGCTGCTGGTAACGTATAACAAGTTCGTTAAGACCAGGTGGCAACAACAACCTTTGGAATAAAGGGGTTTATTTTGCAAGTCAGTAAGTTTATGACTAAGGGTTTCCCATTTTGTTTCCTTGAGAAAAACTATGTTGTCTATTTTATAACAGTTCATTTAGGTTATCCCGCAAGTAAATGCTTTTGCTGCACATTGTCGTGGGGTATTAATCCGAAAAGCAGTGGCACTTTCTGCATCTCATATGCAATGATTGGTTCTACTGCTTCAATAATATTTCCTTTTTGAGATAATTTGTGTAACATTGACGTTTGCTACAAAACAAGTGGAGTTTCACCTCTTCGGGATCAAGACTTCGCATGATATCAGCGAGTTCCTTCAAGTGAGATTCACGCAACTCCAACTTTTTCTCGGCATGATCGATCGCCAGTAACGCGGATGCAGACTTAACTGCTGTCGCAACCAAATCTCCCGTGTCTTTGTCGAAGTCGCTGAGCTCTGCAAAAAGAAAGTGTTGGGACTCTAGGATTTTAGGCACAAATTTCTAAGTTAAGATTTAGTATCGTTTCGGCCATAGGTGCGGCTTGTAAAATATTAATGAACTTTTTGACAAAATTCAACAAGACTTGGTATTTGATTTTGTAACAAGTTCTATGTCTTTCTGTTGTTTCTGATATACATATTTCCCCTACAATTCGGCGACGTCAGTATTACTTATTCAAATAAAGCAGTGACAATTACAAGTTGGGAAATACTACATGTGACGTTTCAAATCACACAAGCTCGCCGAAACACGAACCTTTGTCGTGTTTGGATTCCAATTTCTTCTTCATCTTCATCACTTTATTGGCTGGTTCGCCAGCATGACTTAGCAGGAACTCCTTTACTTCTTCTTCATGGCGGGAGGTCAGTTGGTCGCGAAGTTCGCCGCGTTCAGCAGCAACCTGAAGCATTACAAACCGCTAAAGATGATGTTTTGGAGATGCTTGTTGTAGAATTACTTTGATACGGATATCGTGTTAGTTACATCTGACGCTTTAATTATTTAAGATGAACACCATAGTCCATATTGCCAAAGTTTACGAAACCTTAAATTATGTTCCCGATGGAAATAATCATTAATGTGATTGAAGAATAAAAAAATGGATCAATTTAAAAACCAAAGGCCCCTGGCAGGCTGTCGATATATAATTATATCGCATTTCAGATTAAATTTACTTAATCGTAGTTTGGCTTTAAAAGGTTGCGTTTTACGGAATGTTGACCAGTTTAACACAAAGCTTGAATCCCAACCTTGGATTTGGCGTCGACTTTTGTGGCATCCAATTCGCGCTGCAACCTTTCGGCCAAACTGGCCATTTCACGTAGATGCCTGGGTAGCAACACGTCACGCACCAGGTTGTCCAGGGGTACGTCACCGTCTGACGTCACTGCCGCGGCCACCGCGCTCTTCTCATGTTCTCGCATTTTAGCCGAGGCTTCGGCTTCTCGCTGAGCCTTCAGCGCGACCATTTCTTGCTCGACAGCGGCCTAAAGGATGGTTTTGCAAAATAACACCATTGTGGTTTGAATGACGAGTATAAAAGGACCTGGCCACGGGGCAAGTTTCGATTTCCATGCCAGAAGGCCGCGGGGCGCGCCAAATGCAGCAGTCCAATAAATTTTGGAATGTACAGTCGGGTTATGAACTTGCTTTCATGTTTACCAGTAACGGTATTTTAAAAAAGTTTAACATTTGGGTGCAAAGTGCGGACCCGCACCGCTGTGTGATAAAATGGGAAAATAATGGCTGCTCCAAACACCTGCATATGACAAGTTTGTTTGAATTATTGCGTACCTGATGCTTCTCGCCAAGATGTTGTTCCTTGGCCTCTCGTCTCTTCCTCATCTTCGCCTTCATTGCTTCCATTTGACGTTTCTTCTCGCTCGCCAGCGACGAGTTCAGTGATTCGGCCTTAAATATAAAAATTTCCACAACTTTTGAACCTGGAGTTCTTCCGAGTTAATTACCCTTTAACATCAGAAGTTCAAATTAGGAGAAAGTTTACGATCAAAGCGAAACCACAACATCGTACATTCCTGAATTAATTACCACTTATAGATAAAACTTAAAATTGGAACAGTGTCAAAAAGGATTACCGGAGCGAAAACCTGGCTCAGGTCGGTAAATCTTTATTTCGCCCTGGCCTTTGCCCTCCCAGGCCATGATTAACGAAGCCGTGCGCTTTGAAAACTATGCACGCACGACGTTCCGCAAATCCAAAAACGGAACACGCTTATACGTTCTAGACGAGAACCGCACAGAACGAACCTCCACAAATTGGCACGTCGAGAGCCAACGTAAGGCAGCGTAAACAACAGACGTTTAATTTTAACCACGAGCAGACCTGCCCGCGAGCGCACAGCGTTTCGAGACACAAGATAAGAAATCTGGTGTTTATCTACGGTTTAGTGCGTGCGTGTCTTTCAGGGCATGGGTTGCATCGTTCAACGACTGTACCGGGGTCACTGCGTCGGGTCAGTGCACAGACTCGCGTTGTTGATGTGATAATCCCCAGATGTCTAGTTTCGATTGGGTGTTTACGGACCCCAAAACAGACCGCCTTTCAGTATCGATTTTCGGGTCGAATTGCCACTTTCAGTTCAAATATTCTTCGGATCAAGTTCCATGTACAAGTTGACTGAGCAGCCGTTTTTAATTTACCTCGGGCAAGGCAAAGGTCACATAAACTTCCACGTATATTAATGCGCTCTTTGTGTACCAGTCATTCCCCTTTTAACGTTTTTTTTTACCTGGTCTTATTTTGGCCGTGGTCAAGGTCAGACGTTTCGTAATTGAAAAAGCATTTTTTGACTAAAATCTCCGAGAGAATTATTAGGGGGTTTCAATTAAAATAAGGCAAAAATTCTTAAATTAAATTAGAGCTCCAAAGAGGTAGCAATCTGCTAAGCGTAACATTCCCGAGACAAACGACTTTTCGAAATTAATGCGAAATCAAATACCACCACATACCACTCGATTTAACAGTGAAACCACACAGCATGAGTTTCCGCCCTTTCTCAAACAAAATTACCTGTTTCTGGTATTCCTTGATCAACTTCTGGGTTTGTTTTTCACTCAGGTTGCGTTCTTGGGCTTCGTTCTGTGCCCGACTGGCAGCTGCCGCCAACTGCAGTTGCGCCTGTTCAGCACTACGAGACGAGATCTCCTGGGCCACTGTAGACGAACGAATTTCAGCAAGATATGTTGGGTTATTTAGAATTATATTGATGAACTATTGACGACATATACTCGTCATAACCCCATGCACTTCTTCACAACCAAATGTAGCGGCGGTATTTATTAGAAAAAAGGAAAATGTTAACAAAACTAAGCACGCAGAGCAGGAAGTCACAATAAATGTATGGAAGATAGACGATTTGTATTTTTGGCCGCGTGGTAATAAAGTAATTTTGAACACACGTGGCAAAACTATTTTCGAGAAAATCTACGCAATTTTTTTATGCCGCTATGAACTCACGTTTTTCTTCTGCATTCTTCATCTCTTCGTCCAACAAACGTTGTTCCCGAATATGAAGAGCTTCCAGCTTGGCAAGCTCCTCAACCTTAACAACATCAACTCCCATTTAGTCCTTTAACTCACACGGTAATAATTTACAGTACCTGCGCCTCGACGAGTCTCTCACTTTCCCCTTCGACCCGCTCATCCATTTTCTCCAGTTTCTGGATGACCTCAAGTGCAGATTCTGGCAAAGCTTCTCCTGCCGATTTCCTTCTTGCAGCGAGACGCATCTGTTTTGCGACTGCCTTCTCCTTGGACAGCTCTTCCTTCATCTTCTTGCGCGCCTCCAGCCGAGCCAAGATCTTGTCTCTCTGCGTAGTAAAGTGAGGTGTAGGATAATGTTTACGCGAATTTTTGTGACAAAAATGGAATTTTTTTTTGCTAACCGATGATGAGTTCGGTTATATTTTAACCTAATTATTTTATGGAATACTCGTATATCCTTACATTCTTATAGGTGATGGTGGTATCGCCTAGAATTACCTTTGAAACCTTTCCTACAAGTTTGTGAATGCCGTACGTTAAATAATCCTTTGGAGGCGACGAATTTACATATCAACTTTTATGTAGGCATGTTACTAGGACATGAAAGTACTGATCTGTTAGACGTCGTTTCTATCCTGGGATTCGCTTTGACAACAAATACAAATCGCAAAATTACCTGCTGCCCTCTCTCGGCCGATATTTTATTCTTCATGTCATCGGAACCCTTTTGGAATTCGGCCAAAAGTCGATCCCTCTCATCTGCATCCACATCCGAGTTCTGCATCATTTGATGGAGGATTTCCATCTGTCTCGCCTCGTTCGAATCCATCTCCACCTTCAGAAATCGCACAAAGTTTGCTCTAGTTCTATTTTTAATGAGATTGTTCTCAAAACCGGTTTACCTCTTGCAGGGCGGAGAAGACGACCTCTTCCAATTGGTTTTCCGCGTCCATTTCGCCCTGTCTTACTCCGGCTTCAACCAGTTGGGCCTCGTTGGGCGACAACAGCTTGTCGGAACCGTCGTTGCCTGTAGCTGTTGACAACGAAACAACATTACATGTATTTGTGTATACGCATTTGTTGCACTAATAGAAAATATTGCACAAATAAGCATTATAGATGCAAAGGAACCTTGGACTTTGTAACTTCACCATCGTAGAAACCTTATGGTACATATTAACACGTTATAACATCCTAAATATGGAAAATGATTATCGTATACAACAATCGAAACGTCTGTAACATGAAATTCTCGACTATTGCATTGGCTATTTTGTTTGTATTGAAGATTTACAAAAACGTTATGTTCCTAATCCTAAATATTCCTCGGTTAATATCATGTCGCAATTTACTTCCACAAATGCAAGTTGACACCTTATCTAAAACAAGGTTATTTTTGAGAGTTAATTTCTCACCTTGCTCAAGCAGAGATTCTCGTCTCGTGCTCTTCCTCTGCGCTCTTCTCGCCTTCATTCGATCTTTCATGTTGGCTCGGAGGCTCTTCATCCGATCTCCGTCTTCTCCAGCCTCCAGAAGTTCTTCCATTTTGCTGTCGCTCACCAGAGGCGCCTTTAATCATGCAAGGGTTTGAAAGAGGGGTATTAATCGAAGTTATATTCATTCATTGGTTTATTTTGCCCTAAGTATTTCAGTAATGAAAGGAGATAGGGAATGTAAGAGTATGGGCAGGGAGACGCTGGAGTAACCTTCAGGTTTTCGGTGCCAAGCGTCACCCTTGGTCCATACAGACAAGAAAGACTCCTTTCAAGGTTTGTTAACGGACATATGTTTACAGTGCTTTTATGTGGTCGATGTAGATTTACGTTTGGTATACAAAGAGCTTTTAAGCATGTAAGGGTTTGAAAGAGGGGTGTTTAATGAAGTTACAATGGACAATAAAGACTTAAATTTGCTCTTTCAAAATCGCCAGAACATGCGGAAAATTGGAACTGCCATTTTCACTCCGTTTTATAACAGACATATGTATAAAGTGCTTTGATCACTGTATATTTATGTTTAGTATTCAAAGAGTGACAAATGCGTGATGCTTTGCCTCGAAGCCCGGTCACGCCATCAATCAAAACTAGTTACGAATTTGCACAGATCGTTTGAGATCATTTATTGGCCCGAAAGAAACGCTTGGAATTTGTTCTGGAACTTTTTCAAGGGGGATAAAGAAGTTGTTTTTGTTTCGGTCTGTGTAATTTGGTAAAGGGGGGAGTTTTTACTATGTGAGGTAAGCAACTGTCGGTGACTCAATGTGTTTCGAGTTCAAACAACCGGAACACAAATAGGATATTCTCGAATCTAGTCAATCGCAAGGAAAAACTTACTTAATCAAACGCACGAGGAGAGGGTTCACCACACAGAGTTTCAGGGCTCTTTGCTTAACATGAAGGTTAACCGGGTTTTTGTCAATTTTCATTAATGACTAAGAGATTTAATTACGAAGTCGCGGACCAGCCCAGCGTCGATAATGATTTTTGCCTTGTAACATAGCACGTGCTGTCACAAAAATACATTAGAACGCCCCACAGAAGTTCATTGAAACCATCAAGTAACAAATCACGGAGCTCCACGCAATCACCCTCAAGTAATCCATAATTTATTGTCCAAGAAAACGAACAAATACTAACCGCTCTCCCAGCATTAAGAGCCCGGATTCTGGCCTCCATGTCTGCGTTAAGCCTCGCTTTTCTTTCCTCAGGATCGCCATCCCCTTCCTCATCCGCGTACGCTTGTCTCAGCTCGGCGAGGAGCTTCTCCTGCTGCTGGGCGAGGAGGAGTAGATCCTTGTTCAACTCGTCCTCGTTCTCCTCCAGGATGTCGGTCACCACCTGCAGGAAAACAGGGAGTCGATGGGAAAGGAGTTTTCGGTGTGCGAAATTTTTTATTTTTTTGAAAAACTAAGCTTGGAGATTAAAAACTTTCGGGGAAAAGAAAACAACTTTTAAATATTTGGTGTTCGGATGTTATAGCGAAGAAAGCAAAGGCGAGTTTACAGACGCCATAGAAAAACGACTTGTCTTATAGTTAAGCATCGGAGATGGTAACCCAGTACACAACAAATATCACCAAAGTATTATCACAAACACAACACATACTTTGACTGGATCGAGTCCGGCTTGTTGGGCTTCGTTGATGTGTTTCTTGTAAAGTTCGCGCTTGCGTCGCTGGCGCTCCTTGGCCAGCTTCTTGCGCAGATCGGCAAGGCGAGTTTGCTTTTCCTTCTCCAGGTTGTCGCTCACCTCCCTCATTTTGTTGGCGTACTCCAGCATCACCTGCGTGAAATGGCGGGAAAACGGGATCGTTATTTCGGGTGATGAAATTTTGCGAGTTGATGTCGACCGATGTTGCATTAGGATAAGTGAAGTAAACCCCAAAGTTGCGGAGAATATGTCTTGGTATAAGTAGAGAGAGCAAACCGAAAGAAAACACTAATGTCGTGCTCGTGAAACGCACATTTTAATGGGAGTTTAAATCTTTCAATAACCCCCAAAATGCATTGATATTAATTTTCTGTTTGCTCAACAACACCGAACCCAGACGTCGTACTGAGGAAAACCCGATCAGGTTTTCTACTTGATATATGAGTCGAGCGGCCTGAACGATGTTACCAATACAATGATATTAAAGATTCCCATATACGAAAGTAGTTGACGTCATCTATACGCCACCTGTTGTTTCTCCTCGTCGGTGGTGCACGCCTTCAGTTTTTCCACAAGCTCCGACTTGAGTTTTGTCATTTGAGCTTCTTTCTTCTTCTCGATGTCGGAAATAATCTGTCAAAAAGGGAGACAATTTGTAAACAGAAACTACCAGATGTCGCCTCAACGACAGGTGTGATTCCCCCTAACAAGTGGAATTCTAATTCCAGAGCGTTGAAGTATTAATCAGGAGTCGTTATCAACGCCACAACATAATTGTTGTTTAAATATTAACAAAACGCAACAAGCCACTTTACCGCAAGTTGGGAAAGGAGCTGGAACACATGAATAAATCATTAAACATCCCGCGGATTTGCGGTGGAAATCTTTCCAGCCACTATTACAACATCTAAGAATAACCACTGGACGCATTATCAAGATTACATGATGTAAAAAAGGTTACATCACATGATGTAAAAAAGGTTACAACATGATGTAAAAAAGGTTACATCACAGGGAAACCAACTAAGGTCAAGTTCCTCCTCCTTCGGATCACAAGATCCATGTGACGCACGTGTCATTTTTTCCCGAAACCTTGGACCCACTCACGTATTACAAGCCTGCTAGTTATGTAGGCAGGTGGTATCAGACTGCGGTTATTTTGTTAATACCTTTGACGTATTTGTGTTTCGTGGTGTAGCCCAACCCTTACTATTGAACGAGTTTCGGATCTATTCAACAATTTCTTCACAAATTCCAGCACCACTGTGTGCACAGTTTCTGTACTGCTTACAATATATGACATCATTTGTCAGACAAAGCCATTCTGGTTCGGTTAGCAAATAGGTGGTGTTTTGTGAGTATAGGAAAAAGGGGGAATGCCTTTACTGATAACATGTTGCGACATTTATATTTTCAGGGCTACCATCGATGGGCAACCTAAAAATAGTAGCTGAAAAATAATCCTTATTTATCAACAATGTTCGAAAATCGGAAAATGCAAAAATGCGCGGTTGACAAAGGAAAATGATTATGGATTCGTGATATTTTATTTTTTCTGGGATTATGTGTTTCAACACAGGGACGTCATGAAAGTATGGATATTTTAATAATTACCAACACAAACCAATTCCAGCCCACCTCGTTTATCTTGGATATCTCTTCACTTCTGAGCTCGTTTTCGAGGCGTGCGATCTCCATAGCGTGGCGTTCCATCATGGCACGAATATCTGAACTTGTCTCATCACCCTGCTCCATGGCGCCCTCCAGTAGCCGCCTGCTGCTTAATCTCTTCATGAGCTCAGCGCGACTCATTGCTTTGCCCTTACCCTTACCCGCGCCTGCATGGTAATGGAGAAAATTATTACAATACATATGTTTCTTGTTCAGATATAAATTCACGTATATTGTACGTGATACTGATGATACCGAATTGTAGGGGAAATATGTATATCAGAAACAACAGAAAGACAAATGATTTATACAAAATCAGATACCAAGACTTTGTTCCCCATAAAGACAGACGGAAGAGTCCAGTACATATTTATATAGTTCTATATACTCTACGTAATATTTTAATCGATAGTAGTGAGCGTTTTAGAATTCAATAGCCGCCGTTCGGATTTCATACAAAGTAACAAACACAGACAACATACATTGATCAATACAATATGTCAACGCTTTCGATTTCAATTTGTTCACAATATTTTGGCTCGACTTCAATTCAATTTCGTGTGAGTGCGGAACCGACTACTTCTGCACTATTTTTTTCAAAGCCAAAAATACGCCGAGTTTGTACATTTGCAGATAATTGCATGGGATATTCCGATTGCGTCGCGTTTTCACTCCGCCGCCCCCTCGAAAATCTACAAATCCAGTCGAAAATCGGTAAGGGAAATTTTCCGGCGAACCAGTTAAACCCGAATTAGAGTGGTAGGGTCAAAGCTAAAAAAATACCCTTCGAAATGTCAATGATCAAGGAGGTAAGCCTATTTTAATACATGCCAAACACAAGAATGAGATGTTGCAAGTAACGGCGCCCACTCAAAGCTTAAATAATGTTTCTGACGTCACGCTATACGATACAGCGAAAAGAGAAACACGTGTTTCGCCATGCGTAAAATGCCGCCTACTTACCACACACATACAAACGCACAACATACAGTAGAGGTAATTTGGTTCCGCGTGGTTTTTTCCAGTCGGTATAGATAGTTAGCGGTGGCTATGCCCCGATGAGTTGCATACATAATCGAAACTGTCGTTTTTGGTTTTCAGTGAGGCAGTGATCGTTTACCGGAAAGGAGATTGTAGTTCTTTTTAACAGTTATGGAGGGATGAAAAGATTGGGGAACTAGCACTGCACGCAATATTTCATTTCCAATAGTCATGACTCCATATTCGCAACGACAAACTCAAGATGAGTGATTCTTAACTATTTTCCCGGTTAGCACTCTTTTAAATTCACTATTCGTTTCCACACTTCCCATTAACATCCAAAGATACAGTTAAGTGTTGATGTAACCAAACCTAACAACTCAGAACCCCGCACCACCCACAAACATATCTCGCACCCTGAGTTTTTTTTCGATAAAAATAATTTTCTGTCAAATGACCGAAATGCCAGCAAAAATTTAGGACATTTTCTTTTTTTTTTATTTTGGTCATTTACGATTTTATATTTTAATTTGCCGAGAATTATAAAAACGACGTCCGGGGCAACACAAAGGGCATTTTTGTCTACCGACGAGACGCTCGAACAATCCACCAGTCAATTTCCTTTGGGACATCGTGTCCGAAACGGCTTTTATTTTTTGTGACTAAAAAAAATTGGGTCAATGACAGATAAAGGACACAAATAAAAACCCAGCGCACCCCTGCTCCAAACAGTGACACAATACATACCTTGCCTGCCAGTCATCTGAGTAGAGACGCCATCCTGGAACGTTACGCTCTCTTCGGGACCAAATCCGATTCCTTGCTCCTATTGGCAAAAGTAAAGCATTAGCTGTTAATTCACAAAAGGTGCGATATGTTCTGTCATTGTCACAGTCGAAACACGTACGAAGAGATTAGGAGACCGTTATATAGCGTTTACCTGTATCGTGAGACGGCGCGCGGTGGCGGCACCAGCCTGCTGCAATCCTTCTGTCTGACGACCGCCAGATGTAGCCAAATCCGACACAGGTGTCTGTCACATTTATCGCCATTAAAACAAAGTCTACCTTATTGTAAAACAAACAAATACGCACCCCGTATAAGGACGAAGATGCTACTGTTCCTCCAGCAGCATGGACAGTAGCAGCATGCGCTTGGGCGCCATCTCCCGACATGCGGGCCATCTGTTGCTGTTGTTGCTGCTTGAGAACGGCCGCTTGCATCATCTGCATTACTTGTGCCTGGTAAGATTGTAAAACGGTGTCAAGAAGAAGTGATATTTTGAGACATGGACCGAAATAGCCATGCTATAATTTCTTCGGTGGTCCTAAAAACTGCAGTTTCTGTTAATGTGGATTAAGTATTTTTTTACAGTAACCGTAGGTGTTTCCGCATATTTGCACCAACAAGAATGTTTGCTTTGAAATTTAGATTTAAAAGCGCTGTTTAAAGGAATTCAGAATGTACGAATATTCGTAGGAGCGTCTTACCTGCTGCTGGGCCGACCGCGGCTGCTTCAGAACTGACATTATTTCTGGTGTAAGTTGGAACTGCATTCCGCTTTCGAGGAGGGCGATCAGTTGCTTTAGAAGGGGAATCATTTCGCTTTGTCCAGAGGTCTGCAACCACAAGCGAAAGCTGTAATTGCCTAATTTTTGTATTGGGACTAAGATCCCGATTTGTATATCCAAAATGTGTTTTTATAATATACAAAATCAAGTGTATTCTCGAAAAGAACAAATGCCATATGAATTACATAACGGCGAATACAAATGCAAACGATTATGACTAGTGTTTGCCAACAGCCGGTCCGCGTTAATTTTTTTACAGTTCATCAAACCAGCAAGTATCACATGAAATATAATTCTTCCGATGCATAAGTGCATACTTTACCTCATTAAATATTCTCATGTAGCAATTTGTTCTGTTTACTACATTTTCGCGGTTTATTTAAATCGCCGGACCGTTAAAGTCATTTTAAACTTTTATCGACCCGCAAATGGAAAAGGTTGAAAAACAACCGATGTAAACGACGCCAGCTGGCGGAAAATCGCACTCTCATTTCCTGTTATGCCACCTATTTATCACAGCAGGTCAACTATCTTACATAGACTGACATCAGATGCGGGTCAAGTCCGTGAAAACAAATACGAATACAAGCCATAGGAATGACGCGCAACAATCGTTCCTACCTGCACGTCGTCCCCGTATATTCCACTCATAACAGTTTCGTAATCTCCAGCAACAAGGGCCGACCCGCGAAGCACGTGGCGAGCTTCCACTGTAAGAAGTTCGGATAAATCCCTGTTGTATTCGAGAGCGGCGAGGTCAAGGTCAATCGTTTCCACCCTCGCTTCGAGATGGTTCAGCAATTCAGTCTGAGGAATAACGCGAGAAATTGGTTTGGTTGTGTCTTGCAATACGTTTGGTGAAGTACTCAGTCATTTCGCTTGCGTAACTGTGTAGATTTAGGGTTATTGGGCCATGTAAAGCGAAGTGGGAGATGAAATAACGCCAAAGTATTGCTTTCAACACCAATTAACGAAAAAAATGTGTTTTAATCAAAAAATAAACCAAGCGCTTCTAAAAAGGGTAATTATTCTCTTAAGGTGTGTTGACGGAGACTCCAAACAAACACACACGAAAAGAATACGCGTATCAATTTCTTCTTGCCTGTATTTTCTTGCGTGCTTGCTGGTAGCGATTCTCAACTGCCTCACGTGAGTTTGCCGTTGCGACTACGTCACGAGCATCGACGACGTCACGCAAACGTTCCTCGCGACGAGATTCTTCTAGCTGGAGTTTTTTGAGGAAGCTACGGACCTAAAAACAAGCATTTGTTAAACTAAAAAGTTGTCTTTTTAACGCATTTATCAACAGCTAGGACTCCATATATGTGTAGAAAATCTTGGGCAATTGTAATATTAGCCTGAGAAAAACATTTTAAGCTACTTGGTGCTCTGACTAAACCGCATTTTGACTTATCAACAAACATTGTTTAAACACGTTTTAAATGAAAGTTTTATTCCGATGAAAACGGAATTTATTACCTGAGCCAACTGTAAAGTGCTTACCGATTCAACCAGCTTGCTATAACTGGTGTGAGTCTTGTCCTCCTGTAGTCTCTCCTCCAGGTCATTCTCAGTGAGAATGGCGAGCACTTCCGGTGGCAACACAGGACTTAATTCCGCTTGCACGGCCTTTGAAAAAGAACACAGCCAGAAAGTTTTGATTATTTTGCTTAAGGTGACAAAAATGCTCGTTTGTCAAAAACACAAACCTCTTTCCGTTCGTTCTCCCGCTTGAGTGCGCTGGAGAGCTGCGTGGTGACGTCAGAAATAGCTTCGAGGTTTTCTTCGAACTTTTCGGCGGACAGCGTCTCAATGTTGTTTACGACATCCTGCGAAATATTTAAAATTGCCGGTAAATACTCGAACCCGATTAATCCTTGCTTTCGTTGACACATATGTAAGGCATAGAATGTGAAGACTATAACTCTATGGGAATAATTTCACTTCGACAAGCGATAAGCAATTTTATCAATGTAAATCTTCACACAATTTTACCACCCACAATAAATACTTTAAAAAATAAATCCTTCACTGGCCCTGTAAATTACAGCCCACCTGTTGCAGTTCGGCAACCCGCTTCTCCACGTCCGTCTCACGCTGTTTTTGACGCCTCCACATCCCTTTCCTGGCTGCGATTTCGTCTTCCAGCATCGCCACTGCTCCCATGGGCGGCTTACGTTGGCGGAGGTGGTGGTGGGAGGACTGGACGACAGGCACCACAGTGTTGGTGTCCTTGTTTATTCTGGCACCAACCACTTTGCCTACCTTGCCTGTGTACGGAAAGATGTGGTGGCGTTTAATGCAACTAATCACGCGCTTGTATGTAATCTATCCCAAACTTTAGAAACTTCAAAAAGGTGATTTTTATATGAAAACGATGACAACACTGCATTGTTTTGAGCAAACTCTAAGTTGCGAAAGCCAAACTCTGCTTTTTATTGCTATTAAGTTTTTCTATTGCTTCTTCTGTTATAACTCAACATCACAAGTAAAGCCCTACAGGGAAACCACATATTGCCAGATGTGAATATCCTGCTACACGCACAAAGGGGGTGGACAGAACGAATTTATAAAGCCAAGATCCGCACTCACCTGATGATGCATCAATTCCTGGAACGCCAATATCTATTGGCACCAAACCTCTGCCGGTCGGTTCCTCCATGCTGCCCGCTAGTGGCCGAATATCCGAGGTGTATTTGTCCTTCTCGATGCCGAGGATTGGAACGTGGAGGTCACTTCCGTAATCGTCACGCATCTTGGTTCCCACCAGTATGGGAAGAAGTTGTCCTGTGGAAAAGCATTTTTGATAAAAGATTTGTCTGGTACTGGTCGGAAGTTTTATCCATGCTTTCTTCAGCTACATTTTGGATGTAGAGCTTCAATTCAAAAGGACTATTTTAACGCTGTGTGGTGTATTGATTATATCTTCAAGCTACGTAGAACAAGCATCAAACATTTCTAAACGTTGTTGAAAATGGCAACAAACCTTCCCGAACACCGAAGGCCTACATTGTTATATTACACCTGACATTGGTGAAATCTGTCTGTTTCGTGGGTATCGCATATTCTAATTGTTGGTAACAGTCTAACAACAGACAGCATATACCTGTAGCTGCAAACTCCATCATTCCGGCCGCTCCACCACTGGCTGCCAACACTGTGGCTCTTTCCTCGCGACGAAGCAAATCTTGAGATGAACGAAGCATGTGGGATCCACAGCGACGTCTAGCGGACGCTAGATCCTTAAGAGAAGACTCGAGCTTCGAAATTTCATGGCGCGCGCTGAACGAAACGCCCTGGGCCATCGCGTCCGGTCCTATTTATTAAAAATTACAGGTATGATAACATTGGGTGGTGAAAAAGGGGAAAACCCCATAACTCTGTGCTCATCCCGAACAAAATGTTACAAAGACACACCCCAAAACATGATCTCTTTTTAAAGACAAATTCTCTTGCATATTACCTTAATTCATATTCATTAGGGCAACACTCTCAAGGACACAGTTTTTAGATATGAAAATGAAATATTTCAAGTAAGCTTGCAACGCCCAATGACGTTAAAACTACGCATAATGGAAAAATCTACTATAACTCTAAACCATTCCTCACCTGACACTGCGTCGCGCAATTCTCTCAAAGCGTCCAAAGCTCGAACTTCACAAGCCAAAGTACTCGCATCGAGGAAAGCCTGATAACCCCCGGAGCAGGGAAGAACATTTTCCTCATCCCGGTGGCTCGGATCGTGGAGGATGCGGGAGGAACTGACGCGGACTCCTCGGCCACTCAATGGCTCCACGAAAGTGTCTCCAGGGACTATTGGGACTTGCATGCGAGAGTTGGCGGCGTCGGGGGGCGTCATGGTTCCACCAACCTAGGCGGTTAATTTAAAAGGTTGCTTTGAACGTTTAAGATGACGATACTAATCACTGATAAAGGTTTTTGGTTGAATTTTTATGCAAAGTTTGTTCTGCCGTTTTTTGCAGATTGAAGTTGTCATTTTGAAAAGATAGTGGCGCAGTGTGGGGCGATCTTGACCATCATGACATTGCATGAAACAATACTGCTTTTTTATTATGAAAAGATGTTAACTATATTATCGTTGCACAGGCCATCGTTACAAAACCACAAACAGAAAAATCACAATCAACAAACTAAGCTTTACTGCCGGTTGCAACAACTCTCATACAAGCATATAGATTAACCACACATAAGGATTGTAGCAGAGGCATATTTTGTAAGCAAAACACATACAGGTACAACTTTTCCCTTCCGGTTTATCGCAACACCAAGTATAGGAACAGGTCGTTCGGTCTCCGCCTCAAACATCATGGATCCGATTTCGATGGCGGTCGGCAGGTTAGTGATCGGGCTCTTGTACGAGCCGCCTGCGGAAAAAGGTCAGCAGTCTGTGTTGTGATGCTTATAAATAAAGCATGATAATATGTTACCAGTAGAAAGTACTGATTTCTATGGTTTACAGTTTACCCCAAAAAAACACTATTGGTAAGAAAAATAATAGTTGAAATTGAACGGAAAGGTAAGTTGAACACATTGCAAATCACTCAAAAAAATGAATTGTGGCTTATAGCATATATGTAAACACAAATCATCACCATTGCAGGTACTACATTCCACAACATACAGTCACCTATAGGTTCAGTAGAAAACAAACCCAAGAAAATATAATGACTCCAATATTATGCTTACCAAGCGGATGTACAGCTCCAGTTTGTGGGTGGATCGTCATAGCACAGATGGGTACAGTAAGGCCAGTGATGGGATCAAACATAGGAGCACCGAAACGGAGGTCGGCACGTCGTTCCAAGGTCTGTAAGTTCGCGGCAATGGGTGATCCGGATCTCAAGTCCACCGGATAAGGTACGTATGGGATGAGAGGTTCGTCGGTCTTGGAGACTTCGCCCGTCGCGCAGTCAGCCGTGACGACCACGCGTGACGTAATAGGGTCGTAGCTCAGGTTGCCTTGCATCGGTAGAACAAGTCCTAAAAGATTATGGATATGTTTTATATCAATATGTCATTATCTAGGGCATAACGTAGGTTATATCTAAAATAATGCAGGTTATATATATCTAAAAGGGCAGGTATATGCGGCTGCATCAATGGTAAGAAACAACAAGCAACTTATTATAATCAAAACTATTTAAAACAGATTGTGATTCTATACTTATGTTTGCACTATAGAAAAACGATACTTTGTCTTGAACATTTGCTTAAATCAATATGTTGCCAAATCGCTGCCTTCAGTTTGAAACATACGCTACTAAATCGGGTAATATTTTTTCAACATAAACATTTCGAAATGCCAACAACAAACTCTTTGTATTACCTGTCTGTGGGTGGACAAAGTGGTCGTCCGCGCCAATTGACATCACGTGACCGTTGGCCAACAGCATCTCACTGCCGCGATTAGGGATGGACAATCCTGTGATGGGGTCGACCCTGCACAAATCCGTTGCCTTGAGGCCTCCGTCATTCGAGAAGATTTCTTCGCGACGCAATGCAGTCTTTGAGCCTACAACAAAACACAATAATTCGGCACAAGCGAAACCAAATATACAATTGTATTTCAGTTGTCAACGTTTGCACCGGTGTATTTTGTACTACTGTACCAGCTCCTTTGCAGTCGTGAATCACCCTAATATCGAGATATTAGATATTTAATATAATGGTGCAAGACAAGTGCCAAAGACTTTCAACGATTAGTTTCTCTGTAGTGTAATGATGCTTGCGGGTTGCTTACCGGGATAAACGAGATTCGCTCCAGTTCCAGAACCGACCACACCCCAGCATCCCAGTCTTCTGCACTCGCTGTTAACGGCAGCTGACATCTTGTTGATGAGAGATCCAACTCTTCCAGTGATGTCGGCCTGTATCTCTTCCACAGTCATAATGCCTGCGGGGACACAGTGTAAACAAATATCGAAAAAGAACAAACAAGATGTTCCTTTTATTGGCAAAAGAGCAATAGTGAGTCTCCGGTGGTTGCTACCTAGTTGGGTACCATTGGATGGACGTTGACTCAAAGGTACCACGAAGTGGAAATTTCTATGCCTGCCAGTTTAAAAGCTAGTCCAGTGCTACAGTCAACAGCTGCACTGATGAGACCTGAGAGGTCAACACAATGTGCACTACAATCTGCAGCTCTCAAGCTCCATTTTTTTTTAAAAAATGTTTCAACGAATTTGCAACAACTCTGACGTTGTTGTGAACGTTTTGCAAAACAAGAGACAACGAAACAAACTAACATAAAACAACTACGTTCGCTGTCCGGCTTTAAAATACCACAAAACAACTAATTTGTACAAACCATCTTTGAGTGAAGCGAGTGCTTTGTCAAGTAGTCTCTGACCGGCCTTGAACGATGCGGTGAAAACCACGTGGTGGCGCTGTCTATCAAGCGCGTCCTCCCCAACGATCAAACGCTGCTGCTGAAGCACAGCCTACAGAAAAACACGGGGTTACTCTTCATACCCTAATAACAATATTTTTAGAGGGTTCGTGTGCGTTGATGTGGTCCTGGGGACGTTATTAAACGTTTTAATTTAGCCAACTTCGCAGAAAGGATTTCCAAATTTGAAACAACGGTCAAACTTACCGCAAACTTCTCTCCAAGGGACCTCCTTCTCTCCAGCTCCATGTCGAGTTCTTCCTTCTTCTTCTCGTATTCCGCAAGCTCCTCCTTCGTTGCAAGGGACGCTCTGCCTTTCAGGTTCAGTTTGGCGGCCCACAAATCTGCAAATATATGCATTTTTATACGTTTGTTAGTGCGAAATATGCCACACTCGCACAAACGCTAAGTGAAGGTGCCGTTGTATGTGACAATGCATACAGCTTACCTTTTAGCGACTGGGTTTGTTGGGCGACTTTCTGGTATAACGACTTAACCTCTTCCTTCTGCATACCAATGGTTGACGTCACGCCTTGTGATTGTTTCGTCAGAATGTTGTAAAACTCCTGACTGCTAAAGGCCTCCAAGTCGACCTGTGAGGAAAAATAGGCGATGGTGCATCAACAATAACAACCCGACAGAACCCATACGATGGCCATAACATAAAAAGTGAATTTCTGTGGTGGTTGGTCCAACCACTTTCAACTACCAAGACTGTTAACGGATTTCAAATACCTTGAGAAATGTTCATTTCATACGAGATATACGACTGGCAAATGTTACCTGTCGTTCGTAATCCCAGAACTCATCACGCGCTGCAAGCGAGTCGGTGTCTAGAACTGCAGCAACCTCACCGTCGACAACTAATCTCGCCTGAGCGTCGAAGTTTCGATGGTACTTTTTGACAGAGTGGACTGTCGAACCCTTGATGTAACAAAACAAAAAAAATGTGTAACTGACTGAAATAATAAAAGTTTCAATAGGAAAGATAACACAAAACAGTGGGAGCCTTTAGATTTGGAATGCGAATTTCAGTCAAGAAAACGGGAAAAGGCCCAGGAAAAAAAGTGAAAACCTAGCTGGCACGAACCTTGGATGAGTAATCGTCAAATGAGAACTTCTTGGCCAAATCTCGGTAGCGAGGAATCAAATAAAGCGTCTTGCTCCATCCGTACTTCCGGAAGAGCACGAGAGCTGCAATGAGAATGATGACAACCAGGAGGGCAGCAGCGACGAGGAGACCGATGAGGAGCCAATCCGGTTCCAGAAGGATATCGGAACGCATCGAGAAGCCGCTCTGCACCATGTAGCGAGGGGTTGCAGGAAAGAACGGTCCGACTTCTGTGCACGTGCCACCGGATTCCATAACTAACGAACAACTTTATTAGTCTAAGTTTTGTGTAATTGCATCGTTTTCTGTCCTATAGTAAACCCAACAAAAGGGTGATTTATGATCGCAGTGTGATCATGTCTAGCAATGTGGCTCGCGCCTGCGGGATTACTGTACGTGTTAATTGCGTTCCTGGCGTTATTTGCATGTTTGTGTTGCCTATAATGCCTGCGCACCGTTTGTATCAAAACACCCAAACTGTTTTTGAGTGAAGAACAAAACACTAAGGGTCTTTGAAAAATGTAACCAGCAAAATCTTGATACTGTGCGTGCCAAAAACTTTAAAATGTTTGAAACATAAATTTTCAACCCATGTGGGAGGTTTTAGTCTAAGCAAGTATACAAGGTCAATGCTTCGGGATGCACAGTTGCAGTTTATAAACGTTTCCCGGAAACATCGCTCTCTAATCGCAGTATAGCTGATTTTTTATCGTTGGATCATTCGTTAATCCATTAACAAGGGTGCAGCGCTCTGCCAATAAAACCAGTTTGACCAACCGCTTAGCAACAACTTGACCATTCGTTAATGCAATGAAGAATTTTTTTTGAAGTATCTCAACGTTCCAAGCGTTAACGTCTGAACTCCCCCATTACCTCGCACGTAGAACTTCTTAAAGTCATTGTTGTTATGCATGAAACTGTAGGCGCCCGGTTCGGCGAATCGATATAGGAACAACGAGATGGTCGAATTCATGAGCGACAGATCCTCGGCGAGCTGCCTGAAGCCGCCGAAGTCGAAATTCTCGTTCGTGTTGTACAGATTCGTCTCATCGTACACTGGGTAGTTACTGGTGTCCACACTTTAAACAATGTCACGGGTAAGCGTAAAGGCAGATAAGCTGACTATGAACACAAAAAACGTACACGAACGCCATGACGTCGCTGAGCTTGAGGCAAACAATTGGGTTGCTGACACCTGTGTTGCCACTGGGGGAGGTAGCGAGCAGCCTTCGACCGCGGTAACTTCCCACTCCGTTGTAGAGGTGCGACGCATCGGGGTATTCCCCGGTCACGCTTCGCCGGCGACGTCTTGCCGTGGTCGAGTTCTGCAGTGTGTTAAAGCCGGTCAGAAAAAATGGATTTTAGCAAATATTGCACAGCGAAATTTACTCTTATTTACGTATAGAGTTGTTATTGAAACAAGGGCAAATAGCTTAAAGCGGCGAATCAAACTTTCACAAGAAACACACGGCACAGGAAACACCCACCCCAATCGAGTTGGCCGTAAGTTCCTGGGACAGAAGGGCGGGGTCGGGGTTGTACGCTCCCAGAAAGCCGGATGGATCCGACTCCATCACAAATATGGGTTGGCTGGTGGCCGATCCCGACGTACATTGCTCGGGGTAAATAGAGTTACGTGCGTTGATCACATTTGAGAGATCTGACGAGGGGAAGATGTCGGTCGAGCCATCGGCATAAGTCACCCTGCAGGAGTAAAAAAGTCGACTCGTTTACGCCTCTAGTGGTCGCGCTTGTGACTGATTTTGGTACGATCAGTAAAATGCGTGCGTGGCAGTAACGCGAGAACGTCTCTTGGTGGGGCAACGACACACCCTTTATTGTTTTTGCGGCTTTAGTAATGGCACTACTTGTTATACGAGTCGCAAGGAAAATAACTGTTGCAAATACAGGCTGAAACGTGGATCTTGGTTGCAAAATGACATGCCAGAAGATTTGAAACCATCGGAAACAGAATGTTTCAATGGATCAGCATAAACCGCTCCTAATTGGTGTGAAGTCGGCAAAAAATGAGCAAAAAATTACAATATACAGTTTGACAGCTCATAATTTTTAAACAAAATGTGCAATACAGAATACGTGCGGTGATATGTAAGATTTCTTTAGACAAATTACACAAAGCTTAAAAACGTGTAATTTTGCATCAACACAATATGATCTTGGTGCAGGAATGCAATCTGTTTTCGAGACTTCCAAAGTAAAACGTTTACTTACATGACATAAGGCTCGCCTCCAATAAGCGGGTTGGGACATACGAACTGTAAGGTGTTACTTTGCTGCATGCGGCACTCCAGGTTGCACAACTGATCCAAGTTATCCACTTGGCACTGACAGAAGCCAAGCGATTTGTCCACACCTGCGGTTGCGATGATTAGTATTTTCGCAGCGATAAATTAATTTCTTGTCAGGTAAAATCTCGAATTAGTTTATTATTGTGAGATATAGCGGTTGTAATTGGCCTAACCGCCAAAATATTGGACTAATTTTAAAAGAAAGGATTTTCTTGTGCATCGAGTCAACTTATTTGTGGAATAATTCCCTAAATTATTTAGTCACGCGATTTTCTCGCATTTTCGCATAGAAATCTTACCCTGGTAAGCTTCGGGCGTTGCGCAAGTCTCCAGACACTGCGCCTGCCACTGGGCGTCGTCCAGGCACGCGCCGCTCTGGGATCGAGTCAAGCCGCCGGTGCACAGTCCGTAAACTTGCCTAAAGTGATAATGGAAAAAAAGAGTAACACAATTGAACGTGCGCAAACCCCCAATCATTTAAGTGCACCAAACTAACTAAAGCAAGATAATACACACACAAAGCGCTTGCTTAAACCAAACCATATACAAGAAACTAGAAGTTTGAATTAAAGCAATTCTTGCTGCAGTGATCAATTAAAACAAAACGACGCTAACGTTAGTTGTATCGCAAACGTCTTTTATCAAAACACAGCAAACAAACCGAAATTGCAAGAGAAAAATCAGCTTTGGGAAATAAAACATAAATGGAAGACTTTTAAATAATAGTGGGATTTATTTTTAACTTGCAAGGATTTGGTAATCACGATAGGTATAGTAATTATGTTATGGATAAATTCCGCACATAGATAACCAAATCTCTGCAGGCTCGTACAAACAGAAAAACACAAAACACTAATTGTTTTTAAAATTATTAGTGTTTAATAATAATATTTTTTGTAAAATTCTCACTTCACGCAATCTCCGCCCCGATTCAGATCAGAGTTGTAACCAGTTGCACACGGACAGCTTTGGTCACTAGGTTGAAAGTCACGTCCGGATCCAGTGCAGAGACAGCCCGTCTGCCCCGTGTTCGGTTGGGTGGCTTCACCCCCACACGACAAACAGCTGGTCTGACCCTGCGCATATAAGTTTATCGTATTTTAACGTACATTGGACAGGGTGACTAGAATTCAACTTTTCTGGTCAAGTTGACGACTGCAGAAAGTTTGGTTGAATTTTAGTTTTTCTGGTAGACTTACTACTGGCATGTAAGCAAGTAAAATGTAATTTGATGCTTGTTTTTTCTTTGATTGGTCATTTACCCCCAATCATTTTAAAACATAACACAAATTTACCTGAATTTTTGTTTTATTAATTTACAATGTTTCGGCAAGAACTGGAACTGATCACAAAACATGTTGATGTTTTAAACAGTATGTGTCGGTCTCTTTATTCTCAGAATTATGAGTATACCCGAATCCCATTTTAATAAAACACACTAATATCAACCTCTACTCACCTCAGTTGGCCCGTAGAAGTTGATAGCGCAAGGAATGCAAAACTGCGCATCCAAAGATTCGCCGAATTCATTGGGATTGTAAGTTCCCGCTGGACAGGGAGTTGGTACTGTGGAGCCGGCAGGGCAGTAGTAGCCGAGCGGACAAGGAAAGGAATTCGTGACGTTTGAGGTCGAGTTCTGGGACTGCGGCAGATCGGTAGTGGCGCCAGAGAGGCACACCACGCCCGCTCTGCACTGTGTGCAGTTCTGCATTGAAAAATTTCAAATTACCTACTTTTCCACTTGCATATCATAATAACTCAATGGTGTTAGTTTGGAAACTGACCAAAGAGTGGGGTATGTAGGTTACCCCATCCAATGGGACCCAAGGCTAAAAAAATACGTTGGTCAAACGCGTTTTCAAAATTGTTGTCAATAAGAAAACATGATCAAATTTTTAAAGGGGGTCTACGCTCCTTTAGACCAATCTTCTTATTCCTTACTGCTTGACTGGCAAAACTCGAAGACATTGTCAAACGATGATTATTTTGCTATTTCTTGCCTGTCTATTTGGGTCAGACCCGTACGTCCCCGGCTGACATGCTTCGCACGTATCTGCCTGTGTAGTGCGCAGTGAACCGTCTATTTCCTTGGACCCAAGTGGGCAAAGGTTTTCCTTGGATGACATGGCGGGACAGTAGTGGCCTTCCGAACACGGTATCGCCAGGCTAGAGTTCTGTGGGCAGTAACTTCCTATAAGTGGAAAAAACGAATATTTGCATTTGGTTTTGAATCATAACAACAACAAATATTTAAGAAACATGATTTCGAAATGCACTTAAAGCAACAGGAAAAGTACAACGTAGACCAAAGACCATCGGATTTTTGTGAGTTCAGACTGCATGACTTATCAGGAACAGAACACAATGTAAAGAGATTCACATGGTTTAGATAAGCCGATTTAAAGACAACGTCTACTCAAAAACTAATTAAAATGTACAGTAATTTTAATAAAGTCACGTTTAATAGCACAAGTCGTTTATGCAAAAGTTGTGTTAAAATTGCCACACAAATTATTCACCTGCTGGACAAGGTATCTTCTGCGACGCGTCCGGACAATAGAAACCAGCATCACACGGTGATTGCATGGTGCTGTTCTCAGCGCAGTAATATCCAAGTTCGCACGGTATTCCTGAACAAACAAAATTTTACTAAAATCATATATTTTTAACTGCATCAAAACAAAACAGAGCCCTTTGACAAGTATAATAGAAGCTATAATAGGTGTGTTTATGTGAGGAACTTTTCGACAAATACTGGTGATCAATAGCCACAATTAATAAACTACAAGTGTTTTCGATAAACGGTAAAGTGCTCTGTAATGTAAAGACAGCACCGTACCTGTAATAGCGGCGTCAGTGCAATTAAAGCACATTGTAGCCGAAAACGGGCAGTAAAACCCAGCAGGGCAACCATTGCAATCGCCGACACTAGCGGCGCCAGTATCGGCTCGATACGTTCCAGACGGGCACGGGATCGGATCCAAAGTAGTATTAGCGGTGGATAACCCGCCAGTACCGGCCGGGCAGTAATGACCCACCGGACACTGGAACACGGTCGGGTCCACTGTGGCCTCGTTCTGACACCAGTAACCGGCTGGGCAAGGCTGACACGTTGAACTGTTGGTTGCACCTACGGCTGAGGAGTATAGCCCAGGTGGACATGCAGTCATATTCTGGAACATCGGACAATAGTGGCCTGGACTGCAGAGCTCCGGCACTGAGCCGTCCACGCATACGTAGCCAGCTTGACAGTCGGTGCAGTTGGCTGGATACCCTGCGCCCTCAGAGGCTATTGCTTTGCCGTTTGGACAGCTCTGTGGCTCGGTGGTGCCTTCTACACAGTAGAAGCCGAATGGGCAAAGCGTGCCGCTGGTGGGATTCGAACCATCGGGCGTCGGTGTGTCACTACCGCTGATGCAGTAATATCCTGGTGCGCATGGCGCTGGAAATACAGGTATGTAGGTTTAACGCAGAGTACAATAATTGTTTCGGAACAATAGTGCAGCTGTATATGGATGAGTATTTGGTAAGGTTATACCAGTAATTTTTCCTTGAATATAATTGTCCTAGATCATTGCCTAAAGTCATACCCGTGATTGTCCCGTCGACGCAGTACGAGCCAGTTGGGCAGTAAGTGCATGCCGTGGGACTGGCGAGACCGGTGCCATTGCCGTACGTTCCATTGGGGCAAGTGGCTGGCACAGATGATCCTGCCATGCAGTAACTTTTCGCCGGGCACGGTTCCTGTGTAGTTGAGTTGGCAACACAGTAGAATCCCGCCTGACAAGGATCGCAGGTGGATTGCCCTTGCAGGGGTTGAAATGTACCTGAAATGAGATGGCATCGTCATTATTTCTTGTTATGTTATTTTCAGCCAAATTTATTTAGTGTTAAGAAGTGCTAAGATGTGAGCAAAAAAAAGCGCCGATGTAAGAAAAAAATCGTGTGGGGCAATAGCAACAAACAGTACCTTAGTTATGTTTAATTGCAGGTTTAATGAAACTTCATTAAATTTGCCAGAAAAAGTTCTGTGAATGTATTTACTCAACAGCAAAAAAAGTTAAATCCTATAAATTTGCGCTTTTAATTAAAGTAAAAATTAACGTAATTGGACTTAGAGATGTACGAACTATTAATTACGTCAGAGCCGCTATTAGAAAAAACAAAATCCGTCTTCGTAGAAAAATCAACTTACCAGGGGAGCAACCTATAGGAGTGGAGGTTCCTTCTGGACAACGGTGACCGGCCGGACATTCGTAACCTGTCGGTTGTCTGTCCGAGATCTCGGCACTGGCCGGGCAGTAGAAACCCGCTGCGCAGTCACCCGTGATCGTTGACGAACCGCTCTGGTTGCAATATTTCGACGATTCGCACGGTTTACACGAACTTATGGACGAGCCCTGTCTGTCTGGGTTGTACGTTCCTGGTGGGCAAGGTTCTTCTGTTTCAGTACCTTCGAATGCGAAAATATGTAGTAAGATTCTGTACCACAGGTTATAACAAACATGACGTGCTTTGAATACAGCTGAGCGTGAACCTGTGAAGTGTAACAATTCAAAAAACTTACCTGATGGACAGTAGTATCCGCGCGAACATGGACCATTGCCGTATATGTCGGAGGGAGGGGCTGGCTGCTCAGCTCTACTCGCGCAATAGTACCCACTGGCGCACGCCTTTGGGTTTGTTTCTCCATATGTGCAATATCTAAAAAAACGTTTTGCGGCGGATCGTTATTTGCCCCCAGAATCGAATTGTTATGAGGACAAATAATTAGGACCAAAGGTTCTTTTACCTGCCAGCAGGGCACGCCGGACATTCATCCTGGCTCGAAAGGCCGGTGAGGTTGGAGTAAGTGCCTGGGGGGCACTTGAGGCCCGCTTCCACGCCTTCCGGACAATACTCGGATACTGGACAAGTAATTCCAGCCGTCATGTTTGGCGAGTCGCAGTAGGTGCCGTTGGGACAAGGTAGACATGTCGACTGTCCCGACAGGGGTTGGTATTCCTTGGGGTCGCACTGAATCTCAAGGGTGACTCCAGTTGGGCAGCGAAATCCCGCAGGGCAAGGGTACCCCATGCTTGGGTCTGTTGGCGTTGGAGTGTCAGAACCACCGGTGCACACATAGCCAGCAGCGCAGTCTGGCAGATCGCTAAGGGCGTCGGTGGAGTTGGCGTTGCAGTACTTGCCAGCTGGGCAGTCTAAACAGGATGACGCGTCCTGACTTCGAGGGAGCGACGTGTATGTGCCGTTACGACACGGCTGGGGCCAATCACTGCCTGTTGGACAGAAGAATCCTGGTGGACAATCGTTTTGTGTTGACGAGCTGGACCCGCTTAGGCAGAAATAGCCGGCCTGACAAGGACCTTGGCCTTGATCGGTGGTAGAACCGACGTCCTGGCAATAGGAACCTGCTTTACACGGAAGACAAGAAGCAATCGAGATGCTCCCGTTGTTGCTGTTGTAAGTTCCCGAGGGGCAGGCGTATTGGGTTTCACTTGAAGTACCGTTGAGGCAGTAGCTGCCAGCAGGGCAAGTAACAGGTGATGATATAGCTCCGGCCACTGGACAGTAAGTGCCAGCCAGGCATTCTGCGCAGTCCGGTTGAACTGTGTCTGGCTGATATTTGCCGTTATTGCATGGTATCTTGTCAGCGGCACCTGCAGGGCACTTGTAACCAGCCGGACAAGGTATTTGGTATTTAGACGAACTGCCTTCCGGACAGTAAAAGCCGGCGGCACAGTCGCCAGATTCTGAGATGAGACCTGTGCCTTGGCAAAACTTTCCTGGAGTGCACAGGGTGCATTGTTCTTCTTTTGAGATCGGCGCCGGGTTACTATAGAAGGTTCCGTTGGGACAAGGAATGCGGTATGTTGTACCTGGAAGAAAGGTCGTTAGTTTAGAACAAAATCTGGGGTTCACGGGTCGCTTGGGCCCCTGGGGGTCCGTGAATAAGCAGGATCTGTCTTCCTATTATTGTGTCATCTTCCATTGGGAATCTGATCCCAGTTTAAAACGAAGAACATAAATATGGGGTTGTGGTGCCGTAAGCTTTGAAATAAAAATACATATAGTCTAACAGCGCAAAGTCGTCTTACCATTTGGACAATAATGTCCATCGTTGCAGATCCCCTCGATCGGTGTGGCAGTGGTTGAATTCCCTGCGCAAAAATAACCTGGACTGCAAAATCCAGCCGGATCTGGGAGCAGTTCGACGTCACAGTACTGGCCAGCGGGGCATGGGGTCGGTGCTGGTGAACGGAGTGGACAGAAGCTTCCAGCAGGACACGGTTCTTGGGTCGAACTCCACGACCCACCTGAATAACGCACAGTTATAAGCAGGTTTAGTCATGACAACCTTTTGATACAGTAGCTTTTTGCGTTTATTATTTCCATAATTTCTTTTTAGGCCACAACAGAAACAACACGGCTTTGATCATGCAAAGGAGTGATTAAAACCTGGATATATTCCCCCACTTTCTCCCGCATACCTGGGCAATAATATCCCTGTTGACATGGTAACCCGTCGTTCGTGTTGGCTTCACCATCGCAGTAGTTTCCCGCAGGGCAAGCCACACAGAACGAGTCATTGGTGGCTAGTGTTTGATTGTTAAACGTCCCCTGTGCGCAGGGTTGTTCCAAGCCTTTTCCAGTCCCGGTTGGGCAGTAGTAACCTATACAAGGTGGAAAGGGTATTTATGTAGGGTGACAATGTTTGGGTTTTAAAGAAAGTTCCTATAGGGACAAAAATCAAACCAACAGCCCAACTTGTATGTACAAAGCAGGCGGATATCTGTATGCAAAATTATAAATTACGTAACTGCGGTTTTCAAGTTCTATACCAGAAATCATGGATAAACCCTTACAGTAGGCTTAGTAAAACAAATAGGAACAAATAAACCAGTCATTATAATGCTAGTACAATCCCATAGGTCGAAATTTACCTTCAGGACATGGGTGGTCGGTGTATTGAACAGTCCCGGCCGGACATGAGTAACCGGCCACGCACAGAAAACAAGCGCTTTGTCCTTCGAGATCGTTGTAGAAGCCTAAGGGGCATGACTGCCGAAGACATAACAATGCAGGTTTAAGCAACAATTCCATCGCAAACTCCTGGCAAGTTACTCACCTCGGCTACAGTACTTCCTTCAATACAATAGGTGCCATTGGGGCAGATGTCTCCAACGCTGGGATACACGGCGTCGGCCACAAGGTAGCATCCCGAACCGGTTTGAACCGGTTCGCGCACGTTCACGCCAGTTGTGCAGAAAAAGCCGGGCGCACAGAGGCCGTTCGGTGATGTCAAGCCGGTGCCGTTGCAAAACTCACCAGCCTTACACGGTAGACATTGACTGGCGTTAACAAGTTCCTTGGTAGCGGAAAAGGACCCAGCAGGACAGCGCGGCATGTCAACACCTGTAAACAATAGTAGTGTTTTTTCAGTTGTTGAGTATAGGGTTCGAACACGTTTGTCACATTTGACGAATTTAAATTTGACGGAAATGACGGGTTGGACGGATTTAACGAAACTAACGCGTTTGGCATGTTTGACGTATTTATGACGTTTTTACGCTTTTTGTAGCTTTTTTAAGATTTTTTTTATACCCGTTTAAGGCATTTTTAATTTTTAAATTAAGTAAATGAGTTAGGATTTTGCTGTTTATGACGTCGTCCTAGACCTCGATTTATATACAGAAATATCGTACCGCCGTCGCACAGCAATTACCTGTTCCTTCTGGGCAGTACCGCCCCTCTATACACGGCTTAAATAGCGAGGAACTATCTCCAGCGATGACGTCAGCTGGGTCGCAATATTGGCCCGCTGGGCAGGGTGAACAGGTTGGACTTTTCGAGCTGGGAGAGTATGTGCCATCTGCGCATGCGCTGTAGTTGGCAGACCCCAGTGGACATTGGAACCCAATCGGACAATCTATTTGTGTTGACGACATGGTTCCTTCCGGACAGTAGGAGCCTTCACAATACGAAAAACTTATATTTAGAAATTTGTTTTTGTTTATTTAGGTGAAGAAATGGTAGCTTTAGTGTTAATCTCACAAAATATGTTGATATAGGCAAAGTATGATATAAGAAGGCTACTGTATTGTGACCCTACTGGATTGTGACCGTTGATATGATAAAATTATTGCTAGAAAAGCCGTATTGCAGCAATAAAAAATGCCTGGCAGCATCAGTAGAAATTTATCTTAAGTCATCGTTTTTCTTTAGCAAGTCAAATCTGACCAACCTGGGTCGCAGGGAGCAGTGTAGTTTGTCTGTCCACGATTATCGCAATAAAATCCCGCCTTGCACAAATTACAATCCATCTGGGACTTCGCGCGCACCGCGTCCGAGTAACTTCCTATTGGACAAAGGGTTGGATCCGCTGATTGCACAGGACAGAAGCTTCCGGCTGGGCAATCCACCTGTTTTGCCGTTTGTTAAAGTTTAATCTCACACGTTCCAAAGCGGTTTGGTGCAAATGTAGATTGATATTATTACGACTTAAAAACTAATTGCGCATAGGATTTAGATTGTCAGATTATATTAAAAATAACGTTTCATTAGCACTGATAATATATTTGAACTACCCACTAAAACAAGCATTAACTGATTTAAAGTAAGCGCATAACGTCTATTGGCATAGTATGAGTTACCTATAAGGTATACGAAATGCCATTTGGTGCTACCAAAACTAAGTCAACGCGCTGTAAGCAGAACGCATGTAAATACAAGCACTGTACATTTTACCGCCGTTTACCTGTCTCGGGTTAGTTGAGCCGATGGGGCAGTAGTAGCCAGCCTCGCACTGACCACTTTCGCTTCCGAGCGCCGTATCATTGCAATAGAAACCGGCAGTGCAGTTGTTGCATTGATCTGGCCTCATTAGGCCCTGGCTGTTGCTGTTAAAGCAATGTCCAATTAGTGCTGTTTTAACACTCAACACTTTGAGCGGCTCATGTACCTGAAAGTTCCAATATCGCAGGGTCGCGGTTCATCCGTTCCTTCAGGGCAGTAATAACGAGGTGGGCAGACGTCGGCCATGTCCGGTCCCTGGGCAGGAGTGGTGGAATTAGCGCCCGATCTGAAAAAAGAATCAAATTACGGACTGTTACAACAATGCAACATATAGCTTATTGTAAGACCAGCGATTTTTTTTACATGCAATTTTCGACCTCTTTGGGCAAGAGTTGACAACAAGAGAGTGTGTTTTAGTTAACATTTCTACATAGTTTAATGATAACGAAGTAATATTACATACAATGGCATGATAATATCATATTACTGCGTTATCGGATACGGTGGTAGAGATCCCCTACGTATATGTGAAGGTTGCCTGGCAAGTTGTGCGCTTTCGCACCAGTGTACCTTGGCCACAATATACCACGAGAAACCATTGAGCTCCTGTAGCTCAGCTGGTAGAGCATTGGGCCTAGTTAGCCCAGGGTCGTGAGTTCAAACCTCACCGGGAGCTTGATTTTTCAAACCTCGCTCCGACTTGTCAGGAAAAAGTGGCTGATCCAGCTGGGCTGCCCAACCCGAAAACCTCATGATAGTTTAATGATATTCTCATAGGCATGATATTTTTAAGATAAACCGAAACAAAGTTACCTGCAGAAATATCCAGCACTGCACAGTTGATAAGGTGTTGGTAATCCCGGTTCGTCGCACGCATACTTGCCCAAGCAAAGTGAACATTTGCTCTCCGACTTCAAACCGGTGATGTTGTTGAAGGTCCCTAAAAAGCACACACATATCATCCATATGAATTGGATTGTGTGACTGAAGTCTATTCACAACAACGGCGTAACTTCCCCTACCTGCAGGACAGGGATATTCCTTGTCATAGCGCGTTCCGTTAGGGCAGAAGAAGCCTTCTGGACAAACGTACATGGCCGGGTTGACCACGGGCTCCGTAGTCGCGTTGCAGTAGAAACCCTCGGGGCATTCCTTGCAAACCGCCTGACCGACGTTATCTTGATAGAAACCTGATTCGCACGGCCACTGGTGCGTGGACTCGTACGGACAACGGTACCCGCGGTCACACTCGACCGACCGGTTGCTTACGTCACCACCAGGACAATAATACCCCAGATCACAAACACCAGCGGGCTCGGAAAGGCCGTCTATTGGGCAGTACAAGCCGGCAGTGCAGTTCTGACAGTCCGAAGCTTCGTCACTGCCTGGAGTTCCCACGAAGGTTCCCTTGCTGCAACGTTCTTCGCGCTGTGTACCCTGTGGACAGTAGTGTCCCGGTGTGCAGGGCCACCCAGTGGAGTCTGACCCGTCGGGATCGGGTCGGGTGGCATTGGCCACGCACAAGTAACCGGGGTTGCATTGAGCGAAAGGAGAGGAGAGATTGGCGCTGGGACAGTAGTAGCCAGTGGAGCAAGGCGTAGGCGCGGCCGAACCTGTGCACGAGTTATGTGGTTTAGGGTAAATCTATTGTAACGGCAACAGGTTGTGTTCACTTTAACATTACTATTGACTCAGTTTCTACATCTCAAAGATTACAATTTCAATATGCTTGCTAATGAGTTAAAATACATATTAGCCTTAACTGGAATAAAGCTGTACCAAAGAGACCAAAAGACCTTCCCCTACACCTTGGCATTTTGAATCCATATTTTAACAAATTAGGCTATGAAAACACCCCGATTAAAGTGGTCAAAGAGTAAATGTGCATTCCAGAATAAAATACGGTAAAACCACCTACCCTGTGGGCAGAAAAATCCTGCAGGGCAAATGCTTCCTTCCACAGAGTCGACAGGTGTTGGTGTGGTGCTCCTACCTATGCAGTAGTGGCCAGCCGAGCAGTTGCCTTCGGACGCGTTAAGACCCTCGGCTCCGCAAAACTCGCCGGCGGGACAATTGAGGCATTCATCCGGCGAAACGCGATTTTTGTACTGGTTGTAGGTGCCAGCGGGACACGGATAAGCCCTGGAGTCGTTAGTACCAACTGGACAATAGTGACCCGACGGACAGTCGTTCATGATGTAGTTAGTTGATCTCAAGGGACAGTAATAGCCTTCCACACACGGCGTACAAACGCCCGCCCCTTCGTAGTCTGTGTAAGTACCGGCGGGACAGTCTATAGGAGTATCGCTGCCTCTCGGACAGTAGTAGCCCATGGGGCAGATACCGCCTGTACCTGTGTTGTTGCCACCGCAACACGCGCACGAGTCTGTAATGGTTTCGTTCGAAAGGTAGCTTGAAGTACCATTGCCAGGCTGAGCACGGTCCACGCCTCTCGTACAATAGTAACCTGGTAATAGATAAACCAGGCTTTAAACAGTATATGGCATAGGTCGTTTTAGCACGTGCTGTGAGACAAAAACACTTTTAGCTAGGAACAGAGTGTTGTCTGGTGCATGAAGTGGCCATCACTAAGACTGAAACTCTTTTGTTCATTAAACCCATAATAAATTAGTTTACATGCATATTTCAGACCCCCGGCATTCACCTTCATCACAGAGATCGGTGACAGTCACTTGAGCGGTTCCTTTACAATAATAGCGGGATTCGCAGTCTGTGCAGTCGTCCACAGAAGCTAGACCGTAAGCACTGCTGTAGGTACCCGTCGGGCAGGGTCGCCACCACGATGAGTTTGAGCCTAAACGCACGGGATAAATTGTTTATATAGACGCTGACGCCACGTAACAAGTCAAAACTTAAGTGTCCGCAACTTCATAGTGTTTCAATAGCAAAAATCAAACAGTTTAACAGGTAAATTCTGCCAGCTCAACAAAGTGTATACCTGTTCCTAGAGGACAATAGTATCCAGGCGGACAAGGTTGTACGTTTGCAGTGGCGTTCCATACATCCACAGGCAAACAGTAGGAGCCAGCGGGACATGACCTGCACTCCGATTGCCCTGAAATTGGACGAAGTAGAATGAAAAACTCCAGCAAACTTTGCGAAAAGTTACTTAACTGGTTACGTTTGAATACACTGTTATAGCTATAAGGGTAAACACTAACGGTTTACTATGGTTGCGATAACCGCTATGTAAAGTTTTCATACCTGTTTCGTTGGTAAATGTACCAGCCAGACATTGCTGAGCTGCGGGACTACCAGTGGGACAGACTAGACCCGCTTCACATACGTTATCGTAGGAGTTGTTCTGTCCGGCCAGGCAGTAGTAGCCAGGTAGGCACTCTTGAGTCACTGAAGTCTGAGCCGATTCGTTGCAGTAGAAGCCAGCTGTGAAGACATGTAATTCGTATTAATGGACACTGCACATGCTTCCGAAAGTTTTAATTGTTGAAAAAATTTTAACACACAATTGATGACCCCGAATTTCTACTTGGCCACAACAAAATAGATAAACACATATTTGGTGACCCCGATGTTGTGGATTTACCTGTGCAGAGGAAGCAGCTGGATTCGTTAGTTCGTCCGTTCTTGTCACTCCATGTGCCAGGTGGACAAGGTTGGGGTGGAACGTTTCCAGGACAGTAAAAACCCGGTGGACACTCGGCTTGTGTTTGATTGCTTGAGCCAGCCGGGCAGTAGTAACCTGTGGGCAAATTGTTTCGAATTTATATTAATTTTAGTATAATTTTAATTTGATACATATTCTAAACCATAAAAGAAACTCTTGGTCACAGCCTTTTCGGTAGGTAAAAACAGGATTATTCTCTACAATCTACTTTTATTGCTACTTTCAACATTTTTTATGCCTCAATGTGTGTGCACTACACAGGAGCTAAAAATGCCTGTAAGGCGTAATATATTCCGTTTCAGCAGCAGGCTGATCTTGTTGCTTTTTAGTATGTACCAAATTACATTAAATCAAATTTTTATATTGGCATGGTAGGAATAGTAAGCATAGAGGCCATAAAAATAACAGCACACCTTCTAAGCAAGTATCTCCGTCGGTTTGGCGAGCATAATCGGGGCAATAAGTTCCCAGAGAACATTGAATACACCACGAGTCGTTGGTGGCGCCAAGTTGAGGGTTGAAAGTTCCCGGAAGGCAAGAATCGGGGTTTGTGGTCCCACGCTTGCAGTAGCGACCTAAAACATAAGTGTGCACTTTTGGGGGCCAAAGTTTCTCACCAACATAACTGACATTGCACTGAAAGGTTTTCTTAGTTCTTGGTTTTGGTTTTTTTCTATAAGTTTTTACTTTACCGTAGTAAGGGCGCATTGACTGAATTTAATGGTGCAATGAAAATGCCCTTACAGCTACATAAAAAAATTATCCCAAATCAAGCCTAGACCATGCGATCATGTTTTTTTGTGTTTTAAAGGGCCAGGTATTAATGATTTTCAATGCCCGGGTAAGTCATAGGGTCAGTAGTGTATCAAGCAAAATGGGAAGGTTTACCTTTGGGGCATGCACCGACCCGATTTCCGTCGTCAGCTGGAGCTGAGTGTGCGGCGCCGAATTTACAGAAGAAGCCGGCATCGCACAAATCAACCGGTTCAGATAGACCTTGTCGGTCGCAATACCTGGATGGGGCAACGTCCGTTAACAGACTAATGTAGAAATTATGGCGGGTCTTAGCATGTGTACCCAACTGTTTAGAGAAGTCTTTGGAAAACAAAGCACACTTAATAAGAATTCGGCATCATTCACAACATGTAACGAAGTTTATATTAGTTAAGTTTATTTGGGTTGCTGTTCCAAAGAAAATTGTGTTAGTAAAGAAATATGGCGCCATCTACATACATTTTGCCAAACATCTTTTAGGCTCTGGAACGTTTTTATAAAGACCCCACCAGCATATTTTAACTACAAATTAAAGTATCTACTATAACCTACCAGCCCCCAGTGCATTGGTAGCAGTCAGATTGGGATACGGCATGAGTTCCATTGTAAAAGGTACCAACATCGCACTTAAACTCGTCAGCGAACTTGGTTCCGTTCGGACAGAAACGCCCGGACGGACAAGCCGAGTTGTTGAAAAGAACAACAGGTTCAATCGTGTTGTCACAGAAATATCCAGCTGGGCACTATAAATAAGCAAAGTCTCAGATGCTGTGAAACTCAGTGAAATTTTCTTTCCCAACGTGAAACCATGCCTGCAGCAGGATCGCACTGTGGGATAATGGGTTTCGACCGCGCACTTTGGGTGTTTAATACGACTTACGACAATTACCAAATTATCTACGTTTAATGTACGTTACTTATACGACTATATCCAGTACAAGATCTACAAAGTTTCGCTTTTTATATAGTCGAAAAAACATTGCTAAGGAACTGACTTTCTGGCACAAATAAAGATTTTGGGTTGTCGTCTGCTATACAACGAGGCTTGGTAAGAGTTATAACATAGTGTATGTGTAGAATAGTGCATTATTTACCTCTTTGCACGTCCCTTTCCCTTCTTGGTCTTGGTACGTTCCCGACTCGCATCGAATTGGCTGGGAGGTGTTGAGGGGACAAAAGTGACCCAGAGTACAAGATTTCCACTTGGGATTATCCGCGCCTCCGTCGCAGTAGTAACCTTCCTCGCAGGGACCTGAAAAGCGTGTTAGGTTGGAATGAAAATCGACAAACCTTCTTTACGTACCGGGGTACCGGGAAGTGCATCGAACGTACTGTTAACTGTATTTTTTGCATTTTTGACAACTTTTTCATCACCAACGTGACTTAAACAATATTAGACCTATGGTTGCCGCGATAGTAAACTGAGAGCACGCTGTAGCTACAAACTGAAATCTGTTTAATCAACTGCACACGTTCAGCTCCTTTACTATTATAAGACCAATTTAAAGCCCCTTATTGCAACTACTCGTGCTGTTCGCAGATTTCGCAGATTTCGCAGAACCCTAGAAAAAGTTTAATATTATCACCTGAATCGGTCGGGTTTCCTTGTCCGGCACAGTACCTTCCTGGTGGACATTCGAGGCATTCAGTTTCGTTTGAGCTGCCAAGGTAGGGCAGGTAAGTGCCTGCTCGACACAAGTGGGGTGAACCGCTTCCCTCAGGACAATACCGACCCGGCGGGCATTTGTTTCCTGTTAAAAAGCATTGTGTGAATAATTATAGCTAGCGTGCATCAGAGATAAACAGAAAATATTGCATCGAACGCAAGTTTACAAGATATTATTTAACAGGTCGAGCACATGCACAGTAAAGCTTGTCAACGATAGTTTACCTTGAATTCCATCTTCTGGGTTTCTGACGGTTGCTCCTAATGTACAAAACCAACCGGCCTGACAAGGCCCACTGACGTTCTGAAGGCCCGTTGTGTCACAATAGTGGCTGCACGTAAAAAAACAGGCAAGTTAAACATCGCCTACACAGAAATATTCATCCTTAATGGTAATGACACAAAATCAGAGCCAATAACCAAGAAACCGAAATTTGTAGGTTGACACTGAAAGCAACTGTCCAGTGTGGTAACTTTGGTTAACACAAACGCAATATCTAATTCAACACCGTTATTACAACAAGGGTATTTTGACTCCATAACAAGAAAAATAGGTTGTCTATTTTATATGTTTCTAAAGGAAATACAAACTTTCAACACGATTGTCCTTACCCTGAAGTGCAGTTGGTTGGTGATTCGGATCCTTCCTCGCAGAAATGGCCAACCGGGCAAATGTTTGTCGTGCCGTCCCCCGTATTGCTCGGACAGTAATATTTGGGCGGGCAGAGGTCGGTAGGACTACTTAGGCCGGTTGTGTCACAATACCATCCACCTGCCGAGCAATTTATATTGGTATTGATCAAATCTGCAGTTTTATGATGGGCCGGTTGTTCTCACTACATGGCATTGATTGTGTTGTAGTTTCAAGACTTTTTTGCACGTGTCTGCTTATGCTTGTTATGTGTCTGCGTTTTTGCTCCAACAAGTGCCTAAGGCGATTACCCGTGTCACGCATTTTTACCAGACCTCCGAAAGACTTACATATATATATATACATATATATATATATTAAAGAAGTAACCACGTTGTAAAAACTATATTCAGAGTAATGCCATACAGGAACTCGCAAAACTGTCCTGTGTGTATTCCCAATGAAAAAATATATAGAGATTCTTATTAGTAAGTTTATGCAATACCTGTGCAAGGAATGCAGTCGGACTTTTGTGACTTCCCGGTCATATTGTTGAAAGTTCCAATGTCACACTGATATTTGTGTCTCTCGTCAGTCTGCGCTGGACAGTAGTGGCCGGACGGACAGGGAAAATCTGTGTAGTTTCCAGTCCCCCCCTCACAATAGTAACCTGAAATTCGAGCAATGTTACTAATATGCTAAACGTAATGGCCGCTAGTTTAAGAACTTTTTTAAAGAACCTCACAGTTTTTTAATTACATGAAAACAAATATCCTGGACCTTAAAAAACATTCCCTGCATATACGATCACGTAACCGTACCTTCGACACAAGGGTCGCACGCGTCCTTTCCAGGTACCGCAGCATATGTGCCAGGCAAACATGGTATTTCAAAGGTAGAGTTTTCAGGGCAGAAGTTGCCCACCGAGCAGCGTCCACCGTTTCCTGTCTGCGCACCGGCAAAGCACCAAGCGTCGCTCGTCACGTTGTCGCCATCCGGTTCTGACCGGTCCACACCGGTTATGCAGTAAAAGCCGGCAGTACAGGGTCCTAAACATAAGTGAAGTTGTACAAACCCAAGCCGACTCAACGCACAAGTATATGTGATTGTGTTATTTGACGTTATTTTTGAATCGTTACGCTTTATACAACATGAAACGCGGAAAGGACGTACCTGTTGGCTCGATAAGCCCCTCGCCTTGACAAAACTGGCCACCAGGGCATGGTTTGCATTGGGACACATTGGCAAGTCCAGTTTGGTCGCTGAAAGTACCGCGTGGGCAGAGCATGGCATCGGGGCCGCTACCCTCGGGACAATATTTCCCTTTACCGCAATCTTCCAATCCTCCACTGCTACCGGTGTAAGTGGTGCAGAGAAATCCTTCAGGACAGGGGAGGCATTCGGTTGCGTAATCATGGTCGGTCTGCGAATGTTATTTTGTTTTATAAAACACATTGTCTTCTATAGATTAACTGATGACAAACAAAATGCTTCGGATTAGTTTTTTCTATAGTTTGTTCGGGTGTTGTGTTGTGTTCTCCTTGTATTAGTTTGACTGTTATCTTTGTTATCTGTTGTCGCGTAAGGCGGATATTGCACAACTACATTCTTCACTGCTTATTATTTAACTTTATTTGGTGGCAATGGGCGCAGAAAAACAACTTCTGATATATGCTATGAAGAAGAAAAAGGACAGTGGTATTTGATGTTCGCACGCAATCGGTATGAAAATCCAAACTTCAATCAGCGATCACTTTTCAATTTTACTTTCCTGCGCTGACCGCGTTATTGGAACCTAAAACACCAACTTAAAAACTTTTTCTTTTAATCAAAGGCCTTTTCGCTGTACAGAATTCAGTGTTTTTCTTACTTGTTTTTAGCGCCGTTACCACATTTTACTTTGTCACGCCAATGGCAGAACATGATGAAGCTCGCGAAAGTTCGTGCAAATAAAGTTTTTAAACACTCCAAAATGATGCACCAGCAATTGCTAAAGTCATAGAATACATACATGTTCGCCTCAAACTACAACAAAGACTAGTATCTGTTCACGATCAATGCCACTCACGTATGTCCCGTCCGCGCACTGTTGCATGCTATCGGTGTTGCCTGGACAGTAAAAGCCTGACGTGCAGTACGTGACGTTGGAGGTTGGTGATGTAGAACCGGGAAGACAATAGTAACCCGGTGTACAGTTTCCCCTGGGTTCGGTCAATCCAGGCTGGTCGCAGAAAGATCCACCAGGACATGTTTTACATTGCGACGAGTTGGTGAGTCCACTGGCGTTGGAGTAGGTTCCTGTATAATGACGAAGAGCATATTACGAAAGCACCATTACCACAGCTGTGATATTTCGTGACCAGTTACTAATTAATGGCCTATTTATCTCGTTGTAGAGGGAAAAATGTTCAAAATACTGCACAAAGATCAGGTTTTTGTGCAAACGCTCATCAATATATGAATACCTAGTCCACAAAGAGTGGGTTCGAAGACTCCGGCTTTGCAGTAGGATCCTGGCGGACACTTGGTTTCAGAGCAAGAGCTAGAGTTAAAGTCGCAGTAATATCCCTCTATGCAGGTTCCGACCACAGATGTTGCATTCCACTCTTCACAGCATGAACCTGAAACGACAGCAGCCATATATAACAGGAAAAAATTGAAGAAATGAGGTTCTGCAGCCATTGACAGAAGGCTGCAACATTGTCTTTGTCACCAAACAGAATCTACGGTTCGCGAAATATTTTATTAAATTATGGCGGCGTTCTAAAATGTTTCGTTGTTTGTTTTCGCTGTCAAAGATATGTTGCTTTATAAGGGAAACTTTTTGAATTTGCTTAAAGCCACCAAAGCGTATAACGTACATAAATTTAAACTTACTCTTGTGGACTACTGAGATTAATAAATTCAGAAGCAGGGTAAAAGTGGTTTCAAACCTCGTGGACATCCCTGGCATTGATCTACGCTGGTTCTTTTGGTGTTGGTTCCGTATGTTCCCGGTGGGCAAGGTTCCGGTGCAGCGGTTCCTGCTGGACAGTAGTAACCCAACGGGCATTCGTTTGCATTGGGCCCGTCAGTGGGCGCAGTGTTCGAGGCGCCAGACTGGCAATAATATCTATAAAATGGCAGAAGTGTTTTACAAATACAAAATGGACAAGTTACACATTTTGACGGGTTGGCTTTGGGAAAGACATTACTGGTGAGTTTACGTCATTATAGTACAATATAACGACACTGTGTAAACTTTTTCTATGTAAGACGATGTGAAATGCTGTCAGCTACTGTGACAGTAACAAAACCGCATATGGTGGAAGTGGTTACTCCCAATCTTGCTACCAAACTTCAACATTACGTTGAAACAAGTTTGCTTACCCGGCCTCACACAGCTCGGTCGGATATATGGTTGCGTTGGATGGGCAAGCGTAGGTAGCGAGACACTCAATACAATCGTCGCCTGATTTAGCTCCGGTTCTGTTGTTAAAGGTGCCGGGCGGGCATGGGTTTTCGTGTGGAAATGCCGTACTTCCGGGACAGAAATAACCTGAAATATGGACAGGTAATAGCTAGGTAAAATTAAAATATTTAGCGGGGACGTTAGTTGACAACAAAATGTGTTGCCGTGTGGAAGTTGAGTCAAAGTGTCAGATACAGAGGTTTTATTTAGTTAGTTATCTTAACATTTACAACAGATCACTTTTGCATTTTTTTAATAGGATGCTTTTTCAGCTGAATCACTACGATCAGTTTGACAACATATTTTTTACAAAATTCCCAGAAATGTATAATTGAAAAACATTGACCCCAATATAACGAGACGGTGTTCAAGGTACGACTAAAATATGCGTTCAAAGTACAACGCTGAAAACAACACAACTACCAAATTCATGCTGCAAAGTGCAACTTGCCTTTTTCACATTCAGTATCGTTGTATGAGACGACGGGCCCAGACGAGGCGTCGCAGTAGTATCCGGGTGGACATGGTTTGCACGTGTCTTTTCCAACCTCGTCTTGGTAAGTCCCGTTCCCACATGGCGATTGAAAGGCGCTGCCACCCAAACAGAAATAACCTACCACCGAAAGAATGATAATGTAAACCGATTTGCTTGAATGTTGCCCATTAAAATAGGATCTTCAGAGCAGAAATCACACAGTTCGGAACCTTTCGACCGCATTTACTGGCCCTCGCACAATGAAGTTATTTACACGCTACCGTGGGCAAGCTACTTGTGCGCATTATAGCATTTTGAAATGGATTTATCATAAAAGCGTTTAACCTTTAAAGCAATGGTGTAATAATGATAGCCGTTACAAAACAAACACTCGAGAAAAAATTGTTTTACTGCGGTCATATTTTTTTCTACCGAATAAATGGCAGCGTCTCTCAACCAAACAAGTCGTTTCTCATTCGTCCAGCTACCAAAAAGATACAAAGAATAATGTGGCCCTATACCACAATACAGGCAACCGGGATCGTAATCATATCAATCCACGACCCACCAAGTAAAAGCTCACCATTGGTTAAAAAACCCTATGTTCAAAACTTACCTTGTGGGCATCGCGTATCTGCGGGGTCTGGAGCCGAACGCACGGCACGTGGACAATAATAACCGGGAGAGCATTGGGCCGTGGGCTCCGATAGACCAGTACCATTACAATACATGCCGGGGTCGCATAGGGAACAATTGTCCGCGCTCTCACTTCCGAGCGAGCTGACGTAAGTTCCGGTTGGACACGGATCACCGGTTTCTGCACCACCTGGACAGTAATAGCCCGCTCTGCAGGGACCCCCTGAACAACATATTGTAGCGGTTATTTGAGGAAATGTTAAGGCTAGAGTTCGTTTTGAAACGTTTTGGTGTATATGTTAAAACTACAGTAACAGGGTATGATTGTACCACTTCTAGAACTGGGCGAATGGATAGTTGAAACGGCAAACATCTATGTGGCAAAGTTGGCTCCGGCAAAACAACATCGTAAAAAAAAACAAAGCTATATTTCCAGGGTTGGCCTCGAATCCCGGCGCGGTTTAAAAAGGCAGGGATCACGTACCTGTCGAGTCCGTTCCGTCGGGTTCGCACGACTTGCTCCCTCCAGCGCAGTAATACCCCACAGCACACGTCATATTTGCTTCCGCAAGACCGTCAGCTACACAGCAGTAACCAGGCGTACAACTTTGTGGACTTGGAGTGCCAGCGGGACAGAACTCGCCAGCTTGGCACCGGCCACCGTGAGATCCGCTGGTCGGCCGCTTTTCATTGGAACCAAGGGTGCAGTAATAGCCAGGGTCGCAAGTACCAGTGGGATAGGAACGACCGGCCGTCTCACAGTATTCACCTGTTCGGTAAAGCAAATTTTCTATAAGCGTGTTGTTGGCAGTGCAAAGAACACTGTTATAGGGTTAAATACAGGTGCAACAGCGGTGTTTCCCCTAAAGGTGCTGTTGAGGGGGCATGTGTATCGAAACGAATTTAATAATTTTGTAACCGCGCTCATACGACATTTTCTAAATAAATAAAACGAAAGATGACTTAAAACCATAATATGACGTATCGTGTACAAACAGCACGTCACGATGACGGGGTGCTTACCTGCAGGACAAGGCAAACATTTCGCGTCGGACGCGGCGCCGGTGATGTTGTTGTAAGTCCCTTCTTTACACAGTACAGGGGTTGATGTGTTGCCCACACAGTATCGTCCCTCGGGACAATCGAGAGGCTGGATGGCCCCCGGTAGACAGTAGAAGCCAGGCGGGCAGGGGTCACACGCAGCCATTCGCGATACGTTTGCATAGGAGCCTGCAGCACACGGTGTTTCAGCAATAGACCCCTCGGGGCAGTGATTTCCTGGGGTGCATTCGCCGCCCCATCCATTGGTCCCGTCGGGGTTTGGGACTTGGGAGCTTCTAGTGCAGTAGTAACCAGCAAGACACGCCCCGCTTACGCCTCCAAGGGCCGTTTCGTTGCAGAATGAGCCGGGATCACAAAACACACACTCGGTGGCGTTTCGGATGGGGGTACTGGGGCCGTAGGTTCCCTTGGGACATGGGTCTGGTACACCCTGACCCAATCCGCAGAAAAAACCTGTCTGGCATCTGCCGCACTTGTAGCTCCTGGGGTCGTAGGAAGGGTCAAGGGGGTCCACCGGGTCCGTGCAGGTTCCACTTGGGGTTGAGCTGGTAGCGCCACCTTCTGAGTAGTAAGTCTCCTGTACTGGACCTGTAGGGTAAAAGTGTAGCCGTTTGTTTTTTGGGCTGTTTTGCAGAATATCTTAAACAATCCATAGAAATGTAAATAATAGTTCTCAGATTGATTGACATCGTAACTGACGCAGCTAACCAAGTACCTGGCCATAACGCAAATAACGTCAGGGTAATTAGCTTACAGGCTTGCAGCACGCAATAGCACACAACAGAATTCATCTCGAAACTCTCACCGTTGGGTTCAGTTTGTCCGACAATACAATACATTCCCGGGTCGCATGTCGTACAATCCAAAGGAGAGCTTAGACCGGTCTTGTTGGAGTAAGTTCCAGCCGGACACCGCTTTTCCAGATCCTCCAATGTTCGATCAGCGATGTTTCCATCCCCAATACTACCGTTGCAGTAGTAACCCGCGCTACACAACTCAGGCTCTAGACCATTTTTGCAGAAATAGCCAGGAGGGCAGTTCTGACACTGCAAAGGGAACAAAATTAAACGGTTTTAAACGGCAGTTTTCAAAGTTTTTTTTTTCGGATTGTGTCTGTATTTTGCTAAATGTTGATTCTATCGCTTTTTTGGACATCTATTTTAGGCTTGGCTTTCCTTTGTACTAATGCTTCCACGACCCAAATGGCCAACAGGAAAATTTTAATGCATTTTGGTAACTAAACCCCTTCATCTATCGTTAGAAAGGGAGTCTTTAAAATTGTATGTCAAACAAGCAGCCGGGGAAATGGCACCCACCTCAAATTGTCCAGTGTTGTTTGTGTACATCCCGGTCAAGCAAGGTTCGCACACGGCGCATCCGTCCACGGAATTACAGAAAGTCTGTCGCGGACAAAGATTTCCACCTTCCGAATCATTCTACGTCGATTGAGGAAATAGGACAATTTAAATTAAGCGTACGAGTCAATGCGTGAATGATTTAAGGGTCAAATAGTCATGATTTTGTTGACGTCCTTTGCCAAAAACACTCTAATAAAGATGACATTGTTGGAATTTACCTTAACATTGTGCATAATTATAATGCATACATGAAAAAAAATCATTGAGAATTTAGGCCGTGTGTTGAGTAAAGGTTTTCTTAAAAACAAGACTTGCCAAAAACTATTAAATTCTCATTGCTTAATGTTAACCAGCACAAAATGCACCTTTGGGTTTGGTACTGAAGCACCGCTCGTGCAGTAGTGGCCGATGTTGCAAGGCCCCGATGTGTTCGTCATCCCCAGCAAGCCACAGTACTGACCGGGCGAGCAAGGTCTGGGTGGAACAGGATTTGTTACAGAAGAAAATGATACAAAGCACAATAGTTACTGAGTAAAAACCAATCAAACAGACAGCTCTAAATATGCAAGCAGGAAAATATATTTCGTCTCAAAAAAGGCATCATCTGATTGATTTTCTACAGCTTTATTCAGTAACTACAGACAAAGTTATCGGTCGACAGCTTGGTTCACTCATCCAGTATAGTTTTTTTTTCTACAACGTACAACACATATAGAGCTTTACACTCACAAGCAGTCAGCGATGCTCTTTCCGACAACATTGGGATTGTAGGTTCCAATAGGGCAAGCGATCATTCCTGTTGCGCCCTCGAGGCAGTAGCGACCCGTCTTGCATTGCTCTCCAATCGAAACATCAACTCCTCTCCCTGTAATATTCAACACGCAACAATTTGTTATGCTTGCAGGCAGTGGTGGGATTCAAATATTTTAGCATCCGGTTCGCTCACTATCAGCATAGTAACCCCGGGAATACATTGCCCAGATTGAAACACAGACCTACACATACGGTTGTCAAAAACTCAAATATTTTGAGTTCACTTGCGATTTTTAAAATTCGAACTACTTTCGCAAATTACGAAAAGGTGCTCGCGTAACACCGGTTGGGAAACACTGCCGTAAGGCGTGGTTATTGTGGCGGAAAATATTCAAATCAACCCACCTGTGCTGTTATCCTGGGACGGTCTCGGGTCTGTGGAGCTCTGGTAGCAGATGTAACCCGCGGAACAATTCCCCTCGGGACTGGAGATTCCCTTTGAGCCGCAGTATTTTCCACCGGGACACGGAAGACAGGAAGATGAATTCTCAGCCCCGCTCCTGCAACGGCCAAGTGTTTATACTTACACCCAAGGCCGATGCGCGTCCATTAGGCAAACTAGGCAACCACCTATGGCGCACAGCCTCAACACTTCGTAAAAAGGGCCCTGGCCCATGTACCGAAAATGACACATCCCTGTTGTCTACCATAGCAACTTAATAATCAGTAATTTTGTTGGCAGAAAGTGGTTCTATGAGGCGAAAAAACTAAAAGTTGCCTGGGGTGCAGGTAAAAAATAAGCTTGAGCCGGGCCTGCTCACACCCATGGTTATATTGAGAGACAAGGTGATATAAAAACGTGAAGATGTGGGAAGGAAGTGGGATCATGTGTACGGGTATTTTTTGGTACCAAAAAAATTAAAACTATGTTCCAGACTCGTCGTTTATTACAGGGCATCGCAATGTATTATTGATAGTCATTTATGTTATTAGAATATTCAGGAAACACAAACATAGAGTAGCAAATGACCATGCTCAGTTAGATATTTTATTAAAAACAGGATTGTCAATTTTGCCCATTGGCATCAACAGTCCTGTCTTATGCACAAAATCCACATATTACGAACAAATTACTTACGATGGGTTGTAGGTTCCTCGATCGCACAATTCTCCCGGCAGTTTGTACGTTCCGAGGTAATCCGTAGCATTGACGTCATACGTGAAATCGACCCACGGGTTCGGAGACGGACAAAAGCTCCCTGAGTGAAGGGAACTGGTTTGAACCGGTTATAACCACAACAACCTAAAGCTGCATTTGCCATCAGGTGGTTTATTGGCTTCGACAGACCAACGGTTGCTTTTTAAGTTTGGCGCTACGGATGGTGAAATTTGTTTCCACGCACAAAATACATCGGGTTGTGTGGTTTGAGGTATACCGAGACTAGAATCTAAGCCTATTTATGAATGAGCAGCACAATGTGTGTTAGAAGCGAATTTGAAATTTTAAGGTCGGCGTTAGCAAATCGTATGACCTTGAGATGGTTTGCGCGGTTCGAGTACTTCGCCATACCAGTACTACTACCATGATCTGCGTATAGTTGAAGCAAAACGTCTACTTTTTTGGATTTATTGGAAGAATAAACTAATGTGTTTCAAAATAGTGCTGTGCCATGAACAGCTGTGCTCATGTGTAAACTGTCTTTCCTTGACATGTTGGCGCAACTCTGTACACTATATACATTACAGAAAAACAAACGCACACCAATAAACCGAACTTACCTGCCGGGCAGGGCAGTGTGTAATTCATTCCTTCATATGGACACGTCCGACCCGGTGGACAAGGAAGACAGGCACTTGATTGCTCTGCAGGTTGGTAAGATCCTACTGGACACACGCTTACCTGTGTAGACGCGTTTCTGCAGTAGTGACCTGTGAGATTGCATAAAATACTTTAGTTACAATTGTAGTTGTTTGGGCATTTACGGTCACAATACACAGAGCGGAACCGCATCTAAAGCATTGTAGCCAAGCTGAATCAGTCACTTTTTTCCGAAACGTCAGAGCAAGATCAAGCTTCCGGTAGGGTTTGAACTCACGACCCTGGGCTGGCCAAGCTCAACGCTCCAACACGGAGCTCAGCAGTTTAAACAGGGTATATTGTGATCAAGATAAGCGCACAACTTTCACAAATAAGATATACAATATATACGACCAATTCGCAAGTAGCGCATTTTGGCAACCGCCTACTTACCCTCAGTGCAGGAGTGCTGGTAGGGACTGGCTGAACCCTGTTCGCAGTAGTACCCAGCGTAGCAAGACCCTGTGGGTTCCGGCTGTGCAGAATTGCTGCAATAAAACCCCGCGGTACAAGGCTGGCAATCGCTGTTGTCCTTTTGTCCGAATGTGTTACTGAAAGTACCAGGTTCGCAAGGTTCGGCTTGGGACGAACCTAAACAGAGGAATTGGTACGTTGTACATAGAAGCATTTTGCAAATATATCTTGGGGAAAATAATAAAATATTTTTTGCTGTTTCTCCAGTTAAAAAAACAACACTGCAAGTAACTTAGTTCTGTCTAATTAGAGCAACAAAGTATGTCGTCTGGTTTCATCAACTATATTACTCAAAAGACACCGCCCACACTTTTATGTGTGGTGTAGTGCGTGTTGTATAAGTTAACGTTAGCAATATGTCTTGCAGCTTCAACCACAAACTGTCAAACCAAAGTGAAAAAAATATCACGCATAAGACGTGTGTAACAGTATTAGGGTTCACACCTTCAGGACAGTATCCGCCAACAGGGCAGACGCTCCCTGTACCATTGCGCGGGTCTGAGATGTCCGATCCCCCAGTGCACACGTAGCCGGCATCGCAAGGTCCTGTGGGTGATATTGCTCCTTGGGAGGCACAGTACAAGCCTGGCGTGCACTGGACGCATTCCGTCACATTCGTGAATTCTGAACAAAACAAGTATGTTGAGGATGTATCAAAGAATTGGTGTTATTTACGAAAATCTCACAATGTTTTAATCTACTAACTGCACGCAGCGGACACACAAACTTCAATTAAAACCGGGACGCATTTACAGTAAGCCCACTTGTGTACGTTGAAGAAAACAAACAACAAAGAAAATCCGAAAGTGGACCAAATTTGATCTAACGACTAAAATGCCTAATCAACACGTCCAAACATTTTGTCAATACGACAGGTTATGGTCCTATACCTCTTTAAAACACAGTAATCGCCACACACAACGTACTTGAACCATTGCCAAATGTTCCCTTTGGACAGGGTATGGGTGAATCGAGTCCTTCGTAGCAGTAATAACCAAGCGGACATTCCTGGGTCCTGTTCGAACCGCGCGGACAATAGTAACCGGCTGGGCAGAGGTCACAGTCGGTCACGTTTCTTGCTCCTGAAGTAGTTCTGTATGTACCGCCGGGACACGGAACCTTTAACCGACACAATCAAGCATTGTTACAAGAACAGGTTATGACTGAAGCACCGTTTTAAGTCAGTTATGCGGTAGATACTTTTACACCGGGTCACAAAGTTTTTTCCAAACTTGATCCACATATAAGCCTATGTAACATAGAAATCTGTGCGAATATTAACGCTACGATTTCGTGTAGTATTTCAACTCAAATTTATAAACAAAAATAACAGGCGGTGGCCCTGTTCACGCCTAATCATTAAAATTCGCACAGATTTCTGTTTTACACATACTTATATGTGGATCAAGTTTGGAAAAAACTTTGTGACCCGGTGTGGTAGTATTTTCCCAGTTATGCGATTCGGCCGAAAATGTTTTTCGACAATAATACTCGCTTGAGGGAGTGATTTATTTGACGATTGTTAATATAAATTGTTGTTGTACCTTGAATGTTTGAGTGCCCCTTACTGGTTTATTGTTGACCATGCGACTTTATGTCACTGTGATCTTGGGGTTATCGTGAAAGATCAATTTATAGAGGTATATCGCAAGTTCGCTGTATGAGATTGGTAAAGTTGAATATTGTATAAATGTTAACAGCTTGGAGAGCTGCAGACAGGGGTACACGCATGAAACTTTACAGATCGAAACAGTGCGTGTACACCCTGTCTGCAGCTCTCCAATGGCTTTTTTGCACATGTGTTAACAACTTCTTTCCAAATATCCGTAAACTTCTTGTTAAATAATGCATAAATAATAAAATTTTATTGCTAATATGTTAGTGTGGTGCAAATAATAATAGATCGAATTAACCAAGGTATTCTGGCAGGCTGTCGATCCTCCACTGTATCACTAATAGTATTCCTATCAACATCCCAAACCAACTACACAGCTGTCTGCTATGATCGCTGGTTTAAACGTTTGATAAAAATATCCATAATAATGGATAAGTACGATACTTCCTTAATACGCGTATGCACCTGTTGTGGTCCGTATGATCCAATATAAACCAAATCAATATCTATGTATGGGTTGTTGATATTGGTGGGGCAATAAAATCCAGGATTGCAGGACCCGCTTTCAGTATTGGAAGCCTCCAAACAGTAATTTCTGTAAATTCGAAAGACGTAAGGTCAGAATCCATATTTTAACTTTTTGGGGGGATACTGCTTTTTTATGGAGACTAAGATATTTTTTTCATTAAGTCTGAGATCTTAAAATTAAGTGATTTCAGACTACAGTCAATTTAAAGGAAAAAGTACAAACTATCTCCAAGAACTTTCATTTAGTCGATCAATTATTCACATTTCAAATTGTTGAGAGTTCCAAAAGACTCTACGAAACTCTTCAAAACATTAAGGGTCCTTTTTCATTTAAAAAACAGGTAGGTCCATGTGTTATGTTGTTAAGACCTAAATTATTCTATAATTGGATCTATTTCTAAAAGCGAAGTCTAGACGGGCCACTTACCCTGCCGTACAAGGTAGGCAATCCTGGATGACCGCCTTGCCCAATTGCACGTTAAAGGTACCAACAGGACACGCAACCTCAACAGGTGTGGCTTGTGGGCAATAGTAACCTTTGTTGCAGTCTTTAGCATCGGTCTTTGTCGTTAGACCAGCTCGGCAATACTTTCCAGGATCGCACGTTTTATTTTCGATCATGTTGTTGTAAGAAGTGGCGTCCTCGTCGCAATAGTATCTGCATATCGTAGAGGACAAAGTTACAGCTAAACGAAAGGTTGGAGGAACTGCGGCAATATTTGGTCAGTATCGGCTGTTTTTTTTTATTTTTTGGTAAAAAGAGGAAAAAGGAATACGTTGACAATGCGAAATAGGGCCGGATTTAAAAACTAACCAACGGTTAAAATATGTGATTTATCTAAATTGACCAATTGTTTTGAATTGTGTAGAATTTAGTAGGCCGACCAGTGCGACAATTCAACAAACGTTGATAAGATAATAAGAAAGAATATTTACAGTCATTACCCTGGTAGGCATTGCGCGCATACAGCGCTACTCTGTGTCGTGTAGGCGCCTTTTCCACAGCTGACAAAATCTATAGCGCCATTTTTACACTGATTTCCACCAGGACAAGGCAGGCAGTCACTCTCGCTTCCGGCTGGAGTCCCGTCGGCTGAGGTATCGTTGATATTGTCGGTCCCGTAAGGCATGTAGGAGCCGTCTGGGCACTGAACTGGTTGGACAGTGGCAAGTTCGCAAAAATGACCTTGGAGAAACACATAGTGTAAAGAGCTTAAATATGTATTGATGAGAACAGTTTTTTAGAGGACATTCGTTGAGAAATTTCTGGTACCATACTAGCCTATTACAGTATTACACAAACAGCTTTTTTCGCCTTATAATTTACTCCTACAATAACAATAAGTTGCTAAAACAGACACAATCAAGCATTGTGTGTGGTTATGTTATATGAAACACAAAAGCAAACACCATTACAATCAACTCGTATTTTCCACGCTTTAAACCGTTTTTTCAAGGTACCTTTGGTGCAGTTTAGACAATCGTCGGGGTTAGTTTTGCGGTAGAAAGGGTTGTACGTTCGGTTGTCGCAAGGAAATTCTTCTTCGGTTGCAGTTCCATCAAGACAGTAGTACCCCGGGGGGCAACTTTCCGTTACTGCATCCTGACCACCTGGTGGCAGTATAACACGGACATGAATACGAATACATATACTAAAATTGGAACGATACAGAGAAGATTAGCATGGACCCTTGCCACAAGATGCCACGCAATCTTCTCTGTCCTGCGCACGAAAAAAAAAAAATATTCAGTTTTTTAAAAATGATTTTTGATGAAAAACCGATGTTTTTTGAGGAAAAACGATGGCGCAAAAGTAGAGATTTTTACTCGCCACACGTGAATAATTTGCTGCTTCACATTAAAAGCCCTAAATTAATGTATAACCATAAACTAATTTACTAAAATCCTTGCTTGCGCATTTTGATTGTTAAACTCTAATTCAGATAACAGGTTTATTAAAAAACAACCACTACACAACTCGATTTGCTATTTTTTCCAAAAAAATACCTTGGAAATAAAGAAAGGACTTAATTCCACGTTCAACTTACCAGTGCAATAAAAGCCGGCGTCGCAAATTGTGCAGTTGCCTTCCTCTGAATTGCCTGAGTTTGGTGAATAAGTTCCCGGGGGACATGGATACCTTTCCGAATACGGCGTCGATTCAAGACAATAGAAGCCGGGTTGACATGTCTTCGGTTCGTCCGGCAGACCGAAGCCAGCTGTAGGGTTTAGTTACAAGTGTTGCACAATTTGCATGCTACTTACAAAAATCGTTAGCTTTACAGGCCTCGCGAACCAAGCCGGGGAAAAGTGGCTGATCCACCTAGGCAACAATGCCTGAGCTGCGAAGCCTGTAAACCTAATGTTCTCGATACGATAGCTGTGAGCATCAAGTAAGAACCTGCGCAGTGGGCGATACTGTCAATCATGCTATTGAATAAAACATTGCTGCGTTGACTTACTATTTAAATATTTGGATTGCGTTAGTTGATAAACCCAGTAATGATACCTTTATGTCAAGCTACATGATGATAATCGTTTCCACGTTACGTACATTTAGGCGTCAAAAACGCTCAAAACTCAGAAATGCGTTTACCGGTGTTCGAGGTTGAATTTCAACAATCAACAAAAACGAACTTTTTAATGAAAAACAACCTCATTTAGGAAGTCACGTTAGATTATAGGATTGTCTTGTTGTAATATTCCATACACCAAATGTTGACACTAAATGACCACAAACAAGAACAGTTGTAATCAAGATGACCCAGTATTTCCTCTCCTGTTCCTAAAGCAAATTAAACACAGTCAAGATTGTTTTGTGACTTACTTGTTGCATATTCGCAGTAGTATCCCGCTGGGCATGGGTCGCATTGCTCCGGTTGGTAGAGGTCAGTTCTGTTACTGTACGTTCCTGGTTGGCAGTTGTATTGATCCGGTGTAATCGTCCCAGGTGGACAGTAGTGACCCTGATGTACAGTGCCACTCGTTTACAAGGAGAAAATACGTAAGCACTTTCGTATTTATTTCCCAGTACTTTTTAACGTCCGCCTTGTGTTTTACGTCGATTTTATATAGACTTACACCCGCACCAACACATCGCTGCATACTCAGAAATAGTTATTAAACATAGCAAAGGTACCCAACGGAACAAACAGAAGCGTCCGCAACATAACAAAAAACAAGGTATTGTTCGCGGAGTAGAAAAATCCTTTACTTCAAACGGGTTATGCTATGTCTGGATAAGACAAAAAAAACTTTCCAACAATTGACCAAGCCAAAGTACAACTGGTTTAATTGGACAATGGTAATATTATTATTATTCATATTGGGTCTGCGATCTTCGAACGTGTGTACACCAATGTTACGTTGCGCACAGGTGACGCTGGTGCGCTCAAAGGTATGCCAAACAGCTGTATAATAAACTTACAGCACCGCAATCTACAGGCGGAAGATCCAAACCACTATTTGGGCACGCCTTTCCACGATCACACTCTGTGCAGCTGAGTTTGTCCACAGATCCCGTATTGTTGTTGTAAGTTCCTCGCGGGCACGGAAAAGGCGTTACAGTTGGTTCGCCCAGTGTTCCGTAGGGGCAGTAGTTGCCTTTCGGGCATTCCGTACATTCTGATGCATCTGGTGGGAAAATGTTATATTAACGTCGTATTTACACATTGCATTAGTTAAAGTTTTAAGCAGAGGTTATAAGTTGTGTTAAATACCAATCTTCTTAAAACTCTCGGCAGAGTGTTGCTGAACCCTTGTTATCAGCTTTAAATATTATGACTTTTAAAATCCCCACGATTTTCTTGTCAATTTGGTGTATGGGGGTTTCCCTATTTCTACAATTTTGACAGGTAACTCATAAAACAAGTGTTTTGAATAGTTAAAAAGTACATATATACACAAGTGGTTATTCGCGAATAGCTGTACCGTTAAGTAAGTGAATTTAGTGCAAACATTACAAATGGTTCGAATTAGAGATGTACATCCAAAAAGAAACGTTTCCAAGTAACTCTCTATAAATTATAGTCCGAACCAAGCCCTAATGCATATTTTTTTACCAATATCCAACATAACAACATGGATTGCTCTGCTGGTGTAATACAGTTGCGGTGAACGTGATTTTGGTCTACTGAACTGAAATTCTATGTGCGATACCTATATGCGTTGGGAAATTTTTTTTTCACCGCTATTCTTTGTGACTATGATAGTAAAATTTGAAATTGTCTATATCGTCAAACACCAAACAGTATATAATAGTTATGCAATAAGCCGTTTTGCGCTTTTCATTGTGTTATCATTGTTTGTACTTGATAAAGCGAGAAGAATGTGCGAAAGCTCGTGTATATACGAAAATAAACAAAATAGCCTTTTTAACAGTGTCAAGACCAAAAAAGCGCGGACCAAACTGTAAACAGGTTTAAGAAACATACTTTTAAGGCCAGTTGTGTTTCCGTAAGTTCCGGGCAGGCAAGGATTAAGAAAACCCGATATTTGTCCCTCAAGGCAGTAAAATCCAGCCGGACATTCGTGTGCGTTGGGATCGCTCGTTCCCTCTGGACAATAATAGCCGGCAGGACAGGGGTTGTTCGTGCAAGCAGTTAGCTGGGACGATGCGTTTTGTGGATTGTAGAAACCCCCTGAAAATGTTCAAATGTTGTGAAGTTACACAAAGATCTGGTCGAAAGTTTTAAAGCGCCGTCATACCAATACACAAAGTATAAAGTTGTGCGCCAAGGTTGAATTAAGTCAAATAGATAATTGAAAATAAATCTACAAATTACTACTGCAGTGTAAACTACTGCTGGAAGCACGTTACATTTACTATTTCTGTTTTCCTATTGTATTCTTTCCTGTGGTAAAAGTGGTCTCTCCAAGATTCTGACAAGTACGTATCTCTCTATGACTTGTCAGGAAAAATGGCAATAATCTATCTTGGCTGCAATGCCACTGTTACTATAAGATTCAATGTGCTAAATGTAATACGCCGCAAGGAGAACATTGAACCAAGTATTAGTTAATAAATTTAATATTAATTAACACAATTTGCATGAAAACAAAATAGATTTTAAAAACAACAGCAAGAACAAAAAAAAAATGTATAAATTTTAAAAGCAAACATTCCTTGTAAACAAATATAAACAAACTAACCAGGGCATGGAAGAAGGGTGCAACTTCCTGTTCCAAGAGGACAGTAATGACCGGTATTGCAGTACTGTGGCTCGATCGTGGCTGCATTTTCACAGCAGTACCCTTCTTTGCAGGGCAGGCAGTCAGCGAGGCTTCCGGAACCATTTTTGGGGTTGTACGTTCCAACAGGGCAGTCTGTGGCCTTCTCTCCATCACAATACTTGCCTTGGTCACAAACACCGTCGGCAGGTGTAGGTGTTGTTGATCCGGACTAAGCGCAAGTGGTGCCAGTAAGGTATAACCATTTTCGCATTAATTAAACAATGCAAGCGTTGTTTTGTTAACAACACAGTGACAGTTGCAATACATGCGCTTACATCTTGTATTTGTTTGTAAAAAGAAAATAGTTATACTAAATTTTGTTTTCACAGGTTAACTTTTTGGTTCGCTCTTAAAGGTGACCTTGTAAAAATCATCATTAAACAATATTGGTGAAATACATATTGGTTAAAACCAGAGTTCCCTTTCATAAATGAGAAGAGACAAATCCCGGAAATAAGAACCCTTCGTGCCCATAACTTAGAAATCCTTAAATTTTTAGGAACACTTTACTTACTGGACAAATATATCCTGGCGAACATGGCAAGCATGAGGTTGAACCATTTCCCGACCATGTACCACCATTACACGTTAGCGGACCTATGGCTGGGTCGGCACAGTAGTCACCGCCGGGACAAATAGTACATTCAACAGCTTTCTGCAAAATATACAGGCAGTCAGTGCAAGAAATTCTATAACTTTATTTTACTTTTTTACATTTTTCAAGCAATACAGGAATTATTCGATATAATGTCCCATAACATTGTTTAACTTTGTTTTTGTGAAAGTTTTGCTTCTAATAAAGTACTAGCAAATGAAGTAATGAAATAGTTAGACTTACGGCTTCTGAGTACCAGCCTCTGGGGCAGTTAAATGGTCCTGAATTGGTTTTCGGACAATACTTGCCAGCAGGACATTCTGTGCATGCATTCGAGGCACCAAGAGAATAAGTTCCATTCTCACATGGAGTTCTGAAAATTTTATACATGCTACAATTTGTACAAAATAAACTACCGCACTTAAGGCTTTTGGTAAAGGCCATTGTTAAAGCATGTGCGGAACGATTCAAATTTGAATAAAAAAAACAAAGGTAGTATGCTGGAACTTTTCTGGCAGATATTTCAAACATGCCTGCGCTCATCATCAGTGCTGTAACTAAATAATTGTGCCCACAACAGCAAAGCATTTATAGTTTTTACACTATTTAGTATGCCTTGATATCTAAATGCGAAAACAGAAAAGGTGCATTTAAAAGCAGAAAAAGGGAAAATGAGACACTCTGAACGCATAAAGAAACAACAATGCACTTAAATATGTACATTTACACTACTTACTGTGTTTCATCATTGATATTTGGACAATAGAATCCTGCTTTGCATCTTACACAGGACGAGCGATTCCCAGCTGACATAAACCCAGTATCGCATGGTGTCTCTGTGCCAATGTAAGTGAAGGGACAAGCACTGTAAGCACAAAATGACAAGTGTTACAATTTCGATGGCTGAAAGTCACAAAATACTATCTTAGACACGTTGCTTCTTAACAAGGAACATTGAAGAAATCCAAAATATAGATCATAAAATTTCATCAGTTTGATGGATATTATTTATTTAAACTTGACAAAATGAAAACAAACGCTGTAATTGGGCCAAATTAATTATCATTATAATTTGTTTGAGAGATATGTTTTTGCTGACTACAAAACAGACTCAGAATTGTAAAGTTATTAAGTTCAGTGATCTGTGTGAAACTAAGATAACGCCAAGGTTTTCAAACCTTCCTGCTGGGCATGGTGTACAAATAGTGGCAGATACAGTGGAATAGGAGCCTGGAGCACATTTTATTTTGTCAGCTGTTGTATCTTTAGATGGGCAAGCATATCCTGCAGGACAGGGAGTACAGGCTGATGCCATGCCAAGACTGTATGTACCATGACTGCAGGCAGTACCTGGATGCAATAAAAGATTTCCTGTTACTGCAGCAAATGATCAGATATTGCTTTAATTTTAACAGATAGGTAAAAGTGTTGTCACTAGGTTGACAGGTACGTTGTGCACATTTCAGCAGTCACAGGTTTCTTTCGAAAATAATAAACATGTTAGTCTAATGCACATTTTTCTTGCAAAAAAATTACTTGTGATAAAAAAATTCCTACACACAAAACCTCTTTATACCAGCAGATGTGGTCGATGGGCATTCTTGTCCAGGTGGGCATGGTGTGCATGCATTGCTTGAAGCCATTGAAAATGACCCTGGCTGACAAGGAATGACCACATCTCGACTAAAAGTTGAATAAGTTAAAAGAGTGGGTATTAATCAAACAATTTCCATTGTTCCAGCCACAGAGCATCCATGACCTAGCAATATTGTGTACACTTAACCGTGGGGTTTATATAAATCGTTTTATTGTGACATATCTTTTCGTACAACTTTTTAACATTTTATTATACTTTGCAAGTGTTGTTTATTACTTTGTGTAAGGACAGTATGATCCTGCAGGGCACGGGGTACATGCTGTCTGTTTTCCAATCGAGTAAGTGCCTGAAGTACATGCCACTTTATCTCCATCCGTTTTTCTGGCACATTCACTTCCAGCAGGACAGTCGAGACAGTAGGTCATGCCGCTTGCACTGTATTGGCCTGTGCAAAAATATGTAAGTTGAAATACAAAATCGATATCAAGACACACTTCCCACCAACAGCTTAATAAACAAACTTTGCCTTTACTGTAGATAAAGGAAGTTAAAAGAAAAAGTTGATTTATGTAACATTTAAAATTCCCCAACCCTGTGGGTTATAAAAACACAAGGTTTAATTACTTTTACTTAATGTAGGCATAAGCACAACCTAAATAATTTTCTTTCAATTATTACAATATGTAACACAAATGAAAACAAGGAAGTTAAAACGAAAAGTTGATTTTAGGTAACATTTAAAATGTCCTGCTGCACTAAATTTTAAACTGGAAGGGGGACAAAACAGTTTTGTTGGACCAAAACTAAAATTGTTTTACATGCTGTGGAGCACCAATGGTAATAACAAGAAATGATCCTACTACACACCCGGATCACATAATATATTTTGTGCAGTTGTGGGATCTGGACAATAAGACCCTGCTGGGCAGATTGTACATCCAGTTGTTGGGTTTTCATAAAACCCCATGCTGCAGTTTGCACCTCCAGTTACAACACAACCTGTGCAGACTGAACCTAAACACAAAAATTAAGTAAATGAACAAAGGTGCATTCAATAAAAATCATGCATGTACCACAAACAACAAAGGAAGGCACTATGACCCTTTTAATGGAAAAAAGTCTTATTTGCAGTAATTCATAATTGTCTGCTTAATATATTGTTTTCCAGCAACATTTTAAAGCAGCAATCTGATCAATAATGTGGAAACCAACACATACTTGAAAAGTCTACTAAGATACACTATGCAGTGATGAGCAAAATAAGATACAGGCTAATTTCAAGTTATTTTAAAAGAGGAAGCAGAATGATAATTACTTATACCACTTTTATACAAACACAAGCATTCTTAGAAATAAGACAGGAATGAATTTAAATAAAAGTTATGAATCTATGAAATTGTGTGTTAATGTTTGGTGTTTGATAAGACACAAGCTCAACTTTTTGAATTCTGTCTTACCGACAGGACACGCTAGACAAGAGCTACGGCCGCCAGGACTATACTCTCCTGAAGGACAACTTTGCTTGATTCCTGATGTACAGAAGAAACCACACTCACAAGTTTTGCATGATATTCCACTGTCACTGTATGTGCCTGAAAGAAGACGGTTGATAGGTTGGAAAAGCTAAACAACAGTATCTTACTCTACACCCCTGTTTGCATGTTTAACAATACTCTGTCCTATTTTGTTTTCATTATTTTTCCTACATGTCCAGTTGTTTTTCGTTTCATAAAACAAAGATGTAAAAAATGAATATAAACAAAATATGATCACCATATATTATGTTAATGTAAGAACCAATGTGAAAAAACAACCTAGATAATTTTTACAGTATTATAATATAAGAAAGAAACTGCATAAATACCATCATGACATGTTTGCGGTGCAGCAGAACCAGCAGGGCAGCTATTGCCTGATGGGCAGGTCAGACAAGTTAACTCTACAAAAGTTTTTTAGAATATTAATTGAAATATCAAAGGAGAACATGACTCCAACACAGTTATGATATTGCCCACCTTTTCCAGGACTGTATGTCCCAGCACGACAGGTTGTGGTGCCAGTGTTGTTACAAGACGATCCAGCAGGACAAACTGTGCAGCTTGTTTGGCCACCGGTGGAATATTCACCTGAGAAAAGTAACGGCGCATTGATATTATTAAACTTTCACAGATTTTACTATACTCAATCACCTTTAATTGACTCAATTAACATTATTTTAAAATATTTTAATATTGTGAACTACCACAGTATGAATGAACTGCACACATACAACAGGTAAAATGGCATAGGCACCAATAAAACCTTTCAATAAATTATTGAGTCAGGTACCCACGTCAAAATGATTTCCTCATGATTTCCAAATTACATAAAACTTTAACACGTCATCGCCCAAAATAAATTAACAACTTCTTTTATTTGTTTACCTGAATTACATGATTGTGGTGTGTTATCCACACTGGCACAAAAACTTCCAGCTGGACACCTTGTACAAGTTGCGTCACCCAACATTGCGTATTCACCAGGGTCACATCTTACTTCCCCAACCCTGTGGGTTATAAAAGCACATGGTTTAACTTTACCTTCACTTAATTTAGGCATAAACATAGCCTCAATAGTTTTCTGACCATTATTATAATATGCAACACAGTGAAAACTTCCACCCTTACAACTAACATATTTTAAATTTTGTTGAAGATAATATTTCTTACTATATTTTTATTTAAAAAAAAATAATTTTAAAAGAAAACCATTTTCTTTTGGACAAACATTTCCCACAATTTGACCCAAAAAATAAACATAAAACAATGAGTAAAATTGGTAAAGTGTAAAATTACAGCGGCAAAGTATGTTACAGTATTGTTGGTCCACAAAAATTAACACTAGTTTTTTAAATATTAGGAAAATTTTACATCTTTAATTTTTTTCTGCGGTTAACAGAAAACATACGTTGGATCTGTACAGGATGAACCAGCTGGGCATCGTTCGCACGTAGTGTGGTCAGCAGAAGAAACCTGATTGGAGCTACACAGGGTGCAATTTGAGCTAGCGGCAGATATGTAACCAATACCACAAGAAACTGGATCCAATGAAGCATCCAGACATTTAGAACCTACAAAAAGCATTTTCGTTTTTTAATGATTTTTTTATTTCTATTTGACTTTTTTAAAAACAAATTTGTTATAGTAACATTTACAATTGTTGTATGATGCGAAAGAAATGTTGCTGGTTAGGTGGATTTCAAAAGGTAAAAACATTTTATTGCTCTTTTTAAAAAACATTGTCGTTTGAAAAAAATATAAAAAACAACTAATTAAATTAAATATTCAAAGGGTAAAACTAAAACAGCCTAAAGGGAAAAAAACAATGCATTATCATGAATACAACAGCAATAATTTTATCCTAAACTAAAAAAAAAATGTTAGACGCCTGGCAAAATAGCCTTACCAGCTGGACATGGGTCACATGAAGGTTGTCCACTTGCTGTAGCATAAAATCCAGTGCTGCATGGTGAACATTGACTATCTCCATCTGGACTGTAGTACCCCGGATTACACAAAACTGTTGTATCACCTCCAGGGCACTCACTTCCAGCGGGGCATGGATCACAGGTGTCCTTGCCTTTCACATAAAAATATATTTTTTACAGTTTAACATAAAATGAAGGATTTTTCAGTAACAATTGCATTGATAGTTTTGTGTAGTTAGATATAATCAGCACTTAATTTATAGAAAATTAAAACTTTTTCAGAAAAAAAAATCAATTCTCATTTTTCCATAACCAAGCTTTTCGCCACAGAAACATATCAAAAAGAGTTTGATGCAATTTGGCAAAAACATCTCATTTACATCTATGATACATCTCATTACAACTATGGCTCATAAACAAGAAAATGTAACTGGCCAGCCTGTACCTGCTACACTGTATGTTCCATCCAAGCATGCTGTTGGTGATGTTCTGTCAGTGCATTGGTATCCAGCAGGACATAATTCACATGATGCTGCATTGCTATAGGAATACTGCCCTATGCCGCACTGATAGGTATTGCCACCAACACAGAAGAATCCAGCAGGACAGTTTAAGCAATCGGTTGTGGCAGTACTGTTGCTGTATGTACCATCAGGGCATGTCTAAATGAAAATTTGAAGTTGAGGACAGGAATACGAGATGGAAGATATTAAAACTGTGAGGGGAATGTTAATTGCAATGAACTTACCAGACATGCTGTGTCACTGCTTTCGTTAACTTTGGAATTATATGTTCCAAGGCCACAAGGAATTTGAGATCCACTTTGGCAACTGAAAATGAAAAGTCTACAGATGTTGAATTCACAAAAACATTTCAAAAAAATATTGGTGAACATGAATTTATTTAATTGGCTAAGAAAAAAGTCAAGGCATTTCAATATTGCAATCATATTATGGACTATGTGCAGGGAAACACATTTTGTTTAAAGGAAACACCAATTACTGTGAACATCAGTAAAGGTGGAAGAAGTACACTTGTAAAACTTTGCAGGAAATGGCGGTTTAATAACAAGAGTCTCTTGTATGGTGCCGTTGCCACTACACTAAGCGACAGGTTGCAGCATGTCTCCCTATCAGCAAATAAAAAATTCCACGGCCATAGACAGTAAAAAGCTAAAACAATCACAAGTTGCTACGACAAAGACATCACAATTCAATGATGTACGTCAGAGCGTCATCGAGATTTGGTAAATATTTGTGTAGACAACTAAGCATGAGACTTAAGCAATGAAATTTGAAATCCCAATTATGTGTGCTTTGCGTGGGTCATGATGCAAGATACATAAAAATAACTTTCAAAAATGTTGGAATAACATTAATACATAATTGGCTATGTATCAACAATCAGTACTTTTAAATATATAATGATATGAATAAATACAAGGAGTTTCTTTCTTTATGAAAGTTAAATACTTGCAATGAGTGGAAATCAAGGAGACAATTTGTCTTATAAGATTAGGAAAACCCCGACTGGCAAACAACGAAACTGTATCACAACCAAGGAGTATTAAATTTCACACCTAGGCACTTCTCAGTAATTATGTTATAAAATATTCTGTATCATACAGAGCAAAGTAATTTATTCCAAAGACATAAGATTCCAACAGATGTTGCATTGGTATACACTCAGTGTCAACTAACAGACATTGTTCACTGTTGGTAAAGCAAACAATTCATATCCTTATTACAAAGGGAAAGAGTGAAAGCCAGTGTTGACAATGGGGTGCTGTTGACTTTTGTTTAGCCGGTAGTCGTAGTAATCAAGTCAACAGTGGAATTACTCATAAATACAAACTGTACTTTCTGGGCAGTAAAAGTCTTTCAAGAAGTGGAAACACATTTATACATAACTTTCAAATTCACCACAGAAAAAATTGTTTATGAAGTTGGGCATAACATAGGAAGAACGTATCATAACATAGGAAGACTAAAACCTTACATTTTGAGTTAAATGTTCCATGACATTATCATAAAAAAGTTCAATTTTGAATTGAAATGTAACATGACATAAAATAGGCAAATGATAATGTAATATCATGGTACAAATAGATGCTTACTAATATCCTGGGGGGCATGCAGCACATGTACAATTGTCATGATAATAAGTTCCATCAGGACATGTTGTTTGGCCTAAAAATAATTAAACTTAAGGCAATATTATGACAAAATAAGAAAAATAACCCCAAAACAATATAACTTTAATAAAACTTTCCATACATTGACATACAATAAGTATAGGCTAATATATCAAAAATCAGCAATTAACTGTAGAAGACAAACTAGTTTTATTTACAGCTTTTTAACATTCAGTGCTCATTACACATTTTTCAATTAAGTACTTTAAAACAAACAGCCAGTGACACACAAAAGATTAAAGAACAATAATCAAAACAACTTACCTGCAGTTAAAACAATGCAGAAATTGAAAAGTAAGGAAAAAAATAAATACTCCAATAGTTTTGGCTTCATCTTAATTTCACGTCAACATCATAACAACAAATACAAAATATCTATTCAACAAATATATTCTGGCTAAAAATGAGAAGCATTTTATGTTTGTTATTATCAAAATAAAAAACTAAACTGCATAGACCTCAGCCATGACTACACTTTATTTATGTAATTCGTAACTCACGACATTACTGCTTGAAAAAGCAAATCATACCCGACTGAAGTTTACCGCACAAAACAACACAAAAAAGCCCGCTATTGTTGGGCCGTGACACAGATTTAAATGCGCGGGCAAACAGCGTTCTTTGTAACTCTAGAAACGTAGCGATTTATCCCTTGCATGATTACTGCTTACTGAGGCCATCTTGCGGACATATTTTGACTGATTATTTACTCTAAAATTAGTTTAAAAGTTAACAGTGAAGATTTTAGATTAGGTAGGGCAAAAATGTTTCATGTTATCGCATAACGGAAAAAAGTGATGCTGCCTATCCGCAATGTCTTGCCTGCGATGCCATTCAACCTAACAGCAAAAAACATGATAGCATAAGGGCTCTAAAGAAGTTTCTGAGATTTATTTTAATTTTAGTTGATTGTTATTGTGTTTTTCCGTTTCCAAAAACAGAACTTTCTTTCATAATAATTGTTGTCTTCTTGCATTCCTGTTTTTTACTGAGCCATTTTCCATATTCTTGACATTTTGCGGTCATATAGGGCCTACAGGTTGGTATGCTTGGCAAGGCGCCAGCACTTTCCGACGGCGATATATTCATACATACATATATATATCTGAAAACTGAAATCAGGTTTGGGCCGGTAACATGATGGTACTTAACTGCTCTTTCTTTCTTTCGATAAAAAAACAAACAATTTTGAACACAGCATTGCGAACCCAAAGGCAAGGAAATTACGCGACGTATGTATATTTTGTATGTCTTCCCATACGCTGCTAACGGAACTGTAGGAAATTGGCAAATTCGTCAACTTGAGGAATTAATCGTTTGCTCATTGGTTGTAACTGTTGTAGGGTCTGAGGGACGGAAATTAATAATGTCAATTTGTAAAGCGATTTCATATGTGCGCTGAATTGTCGCTTCGAACACTTGAAAACAATATATACACCACGAGTCTTTACGAACGACTGTTGTATCGCAATTCGTCCTGGTTGATGACGCTATAACCGCACAAAATACATTAAGCAAGGGGGAAAGGTTTTAGGAAAATACACCCACCAGCCTGCCGTGAAGTACTTTGCGAACGACTGTTGCCTATATCTGCACGTGCTTCTATTAACCTGTTCAAGGGTTCTGTAGCAAAACAACTTTGATAATTCTTTACTTCAACCGAGTTAAAAGCATCCTTACGGTATATACTTCACGACAGGTTGATGGGTTTATTTTCCTAAAACCTTTTCCACCAGCTGAATGTATTTTTTGCACTTATAGAGTGATCAACCAAAAACTAACGTTTGGTATCGAGGACGAATTACGGTAATACATAATGATCGCCTGTCCAGTTTGTTAGTTGCAATAAACACATCCAAATAAGTTGCAGTTTATAATTTATACACTAGCTTGCCCTAGGGACTTTTCACAAAAACGTTTATTGTGCAATTGGAACCACCTAATGTACGAAAGCATTCAAGTGTAACGATGTTGGCAAAGAAAACAAATTCAAGTTGCTATTTCAAGACCCTTGTATCTTCAGATATCAATCAGCAACTGGATTAAACATGGAAAAACGTAGAATGAAAACGAAGGAATATTTAAATGTACAATTTATACAATACCTGGTTAAACGTAAAACCTTCCTTACAGAAGCCAGACATAAACTTGTAATGATCCAAATCGGGTATTGGTACGTACGTAACGCGCACGTTGCGCGTTTTCAAAGCCTGCGCAAAGCCGTATTCTGATGGTAATTGGCAATTTCGTGTGTCTGTGCGTTCGTACAGGCGAGGTTACCTCGTAATATATTTTATTCCACTCCTTAATTTTCGGCGCGTCGTACTGTACATCGGCAATGACCACATTTGCACCAAACTGCTTGGCGTTCTTAGCAACCTGGTCAACAAACTCCATTGGGCTGTTTTTAAGCGCTTCCTCCCTAACAGAAAAAAGGGCATTTCAGAATTGAAATTTAACTGAAATTTGACTTTCACTTACTGAAATTATACCAAAAGCTACAGACAAATAAATCCAACTTCAGGTTCAGGTCTATATGGACAACTTACTTGGTCAAATGCAGCACACTGTTCAACTCAATCGAGTCCATCAGATGAGTCATCTCAAAGACGCCGCACAAGAGTACCACCTTTTGAAGCTTGTCTTCCAGGTAGACTTGCATCGTAGGGTCTATCTTGTCCCACTGTTGTGACATCATCATAGCGCACTCATGTCCCCCGCTGGAATGTCCACATATGGTGAGGCTTTTCGCCTTAGGAAACTTACTTGCGATGAGCAACATTGCTCTTTTGCATTGTTCAACTATATCCGTAAGGGAACCTGAAATGTGCAAAAATTTAGCCTAAATGTTGTATCTTTATGATATTTAATGTTTTCAAGGCGTGCGAAGTAATATCACGCAATGATTCTTTACAACGAGGAAAAAACTGTGACCCACACATTGCCGATATACGACCACAAGCAGTTCTTATGGTATAGTAGATATGTCCATGGATACTTACAGCGAGGAACAAGAATTTTTCCGACGGCAATGTATATCTTTCCCGCAGCTGTTATCGGAATTGCCGGAAAATGGTAACTCTGGCGACTAGTAGAAAATGTTAATTGTCATAACAATACACTCATATAATGCTCTAGTTTCTCACAAAATGTGTTCGGAACATATGTGTCGTATACAAGAACCCATATAATCAAAAACACCACATGTTACCTTCCCTCCTGCCAATATCCACCATGGAAAAACACAACCAGTCCCGTTTCTGTGGAACAAGGAAACAAATATAGCTGATCGTTGTGCCTTATATTTTTTATCTTGTCACAGAACTTTAGCAAGGTGGTCCAACTGCAGGCCTACAAGTAACAACCCCTACCTTCTGTATGGCCTTTTGGGTAGAAAACATCAATCGCTTGCGCTTCGTCATCGCCGTAAGCGACGTTTAACTCTACGTTAGAGCAAATCTCTCGCGCCTGCTTTGAACTGGCATCGCACGTGCTAACAAACTCTGTAATAACATCCGCTGCAGACATGCTGTTAGAAAAATGCGACGGCATGCAGGGATCCTGGTCCACCATGTTAGCGTGCATATATAAATTATATGTTCCTTTTCCAACCTCAAACGCACTGCAAACACGTGCCTAAATAAATTACAGTAAGATACAACATAATTAACAACTTGAATATCCTCTTACTGTAAACGGTCTGAACGCAATGCACAGCACTCTGCAGTTATAGCATGTAACTGCCAGCAACGAAAACATTGTCGCCCGTAGGTTTAATTTCAGCCGTACTGGGTTTAATCAGAAAGGAAAAAAATTCGCGTTGTTTGTACTGCAGTGCAATTCAAAAATGTGGCTGTTTTTTTTTGTTCAGAAAGAGAGAGAGAGAGAGAGAGAGAGAGAGAGAAAGAGAGAGAGAGAGAGAGAGAGAGAGAGAGAAAGAGAGAGAGAGAAAGAGAGAGAGAGAAAGGGAGAGAGCAGTAAATGGAAGTGCCCTTTAATGCCGCCTCCGTAGTAAAAGCAACAGCACTGCTGCACATACATAGCATATGAAGACAAGCATTATTTTCTTACTTTATACACTGTCCCAGCCGGACAGGGGCGAAAAGGGCCATGCTCCCACTCCCCAATAAGTTGAAGTAAAAGTATTAGTAAAAGTATATATTCACCGATTGTTTTATTCAATTCCTGTTTACGAAATAAAATGTTCGTCCATGCTTATGTCACACCACACCTTTGTTCTTGTATTATATTAACCCAAGTGATGTATAACGGCACGTGACTAAACCAACCAATAATCTTCCGATAGTCCAAATATAAATAGTCATGCGTCTGATGATTGGGCTCTTTGCATTGGGCTCGACTCTACTCTTTCCGGAATCATCGTTCTATCTTTGGTGACAAGACACTGCTATTATTACTGAGACTCTACAAGCTATTCGCCGACTTGGGATTTATTCCCACAGTCTGATAATAAACTGATCATTCAGATTCAAGTGTTTGCTGGTGAAACCGACAGAGAGAGAGGTCTACAGATTTTGGATCAACAATTATTGAGGCTCACGCGTTAGCGCCATCGAAGCATCGTTAAGAGTTAGTCTACTGCAATACAGAAGACAAAAACCTTACAGAGTTTTAAGCGATATGTATATAACCATTATACGCGTTGTCTAGTTTAAGTCCCTATTTATATGCTCCAGTGACACTTAGGAGCTACTTGTGGTTAATTTTCAACCGATCACATTTTTGGAAAAGACAGGCGCAGATGAGCGGGCGGTAATCGCAGTGTAAAGTCACATAGCTTAGCGTAAAGGAAAACTAGTCGTTATTGCGTGTATGGTTGCAAATAAAACTCTAGTGTAAATTTTGTGGCTTCAAATGTGTTTTCATTTTTCAGCTACGTTTCGTGTAAGCGTTACTAATTGCCATGCTGTTCTACAGAAATCCCTGATTAGCGTTTAGTACATATATTTTTCAATGGACTATTAAAATTATTTGAAGGAGCCACCGCAGTACAATCACTGTTCTGATCCTGATTGCGGCAGTATAGAGGCAGACAGAAACGTTTTTTGTTTTGTTTAACTGCAGGAAAGGTACGATGGTGATTCTGCAACGATCTTATAATTACTAAGCTAAATTATAAAGTAAATCCTGTTTCCCATTTGAACGGTTAAGATGCTAGTCCATGACGTGACAGCGTAAATTTCCCCTTCTCTTGACTGCCTGCCTTGCAGTTGGACATTCTAGTCTTGGTCCACAGTAAGGACCGGTTTAGGGCTTTTTATTCTGTACTTTATCGGTTGCCACGTATGTGAAAAGAATTGAGAAGTTAACGTTGCCTGCCTCCGTTTCGGTCCACGTTAAGGACTAAGGCATAATTTGAAAAGACAATAACTTGTTCAGTGGTACTTTGGAATTTCCAACCAGACTGTAACGGGAGTTAAAACAATTTACGTGAAAAAACTTAATTCTAATGCAGCAATTTCAATGAAATATCCATAGGATATACATTTTACGAAAGTTTTGTCTTGCTTTCATACACTTTAGACATTTTGTACATTTAAATTTAAAAACTGAATTTCAGGTAATCACAGAAAATATTTCCAAAGATTAGTTGATGACACGATGTGGCATGAGGCAAGAAAACAAGAGAAACTTGTCCGAAAAGTAATTGTTGACTATCGCAAGCGAGCTGAACGAAGACAAGAATATTATGAAAAGATCAAACAGGATCCAACAAAATTCATGCAGGTATACATTTACTTCTGCCATGTCAACATAAATTTTACTGCGATAGATAAGTAACTGGAGTATTATTGTTCTTTAGGTGCATGGAAGGAAGTGCAAGTTGCATATCGATGAAGGTGGTATTGCAAGTGATAGTAATAGCTACATGATGCCATGGCAAGGTGATAAGTCCAACATGATTGACAGGTTTGACTCCAGTGAAACTTTTATTTTTTGATGCTAATATGACTATGTTTCGTCAAATGTAGTCATTTTTACTGACTGCATTAACTCTGTTGTAATCTTTGATCCTGTTTGTCATGCTTAGATTTGATGTCCGTGCACATTTGGACATCATACCAAACATTAAAAGCAGCACTGAGCTTGATTTCTCCACTGATAAAACAGAACGAAAGTGCCAGTATGAAAGATATCGAATTCTTATATATAACAAACACAGGTATATTTATGTAATTATTGTAATTATTTAAAACATGCTTACAGTTAAGATATCACATGCAAATCCATGCATATTCAGAGTGTCCAGTTTGAACCTAATATTGCTTGTATACTGTGCATAAGCTTTATGAAAGATATATAAATGTAAAAATTGTGTTTGAGATATAACATATTTGCTATTGAAAACCTTTCTTGTATGAACAGAGGAATAACAGAATCCCAGCACCTTAAAAAAATTCACATTAATGAGGCCTACCCTGAACTCACCGCTCAAAAACAAGAGGCAGAAGCCAAAAAGCAGATGCTGGCATCGAGCAAGGCTACTATAGCGTATTCTTATGAAGGAGACGGTTCGACCTCACACGGAAAGTTTGGTTCAAAATTTCATTCAACCAATGAGGAGGACGAAGATGGTGGGAGGCAAATATTTGCTGCTAAAATAGTTGCTAAAAACTGTATTGTTTTTGTCCATTCCTAAGTGTATTTGTGTGTTTATGTATGTATGTGGCCCATGCAATTGGTGGTAAGTTTTAAATTGTCCAGTGTGCTTAGTGGTGTGAATATCTGCTTCACAAGGAACATAGTGGGTAACATTTGTTTAATGGACAGGGTGATTACTTTTTTATTCATTGGTCTCAAATACTTTTTGACAAACTGAAAGGTATATGCTCATACAAGTTTGACACTTCTGTGTTTATTTCTGTTTTGAAAAGTTCATTTTAGTAGAAACGTTACAAATGCCTAAGCCTTGCCTTGTAAAATATGTCATTTTCATGTTATGTGTCAATAGACTTAATTAAAGTCCAATATATAAAAAAGTATAGCTGTACTTTATAGGTTAAAACAGTTTAACTTAAGTGTTAACTACTTAGGATAGTTATGCCTATAGGATAGTTACTAATTTCTGGATACGTTTTACCAGATGAGGATGATTGGTCGGATGAGGACTTTTTTAAAGAGCTGGAAGATGTTCCTTCCGTGAATGAACTTAACATGCCTGCCCTTTCCGATTTGGAATCACTCTCATTTGAATATGGACTTTACATTCATGACTTTACCAACTCTTTAAAACAGGACCAGACCTTGCAAGATAAAATGGACAAGGCAAAGGCTCTTGAGAACGAAAAGGCAAAAATGGCTGGCAAGAAATCAAGGCGTGAAAGAAGGTTATTAAAAGATAACAGACTGAAGGTAACATAAGTTGTAAAACTTGGCTGGAAGTAGGTGCTGCATAAAGCCACTGCACTCAACTTAGTAAACCTTTATTATAGTTTTGTGCCACCATAAATCACCTATACTCCTTGCAGAATCGCTCCATTGGCCCACTGAGCTACATTCTCCATGAAGCTGATGAAAGCGGCAGTGAATCCGGTATCAAAACATTAACACCTTTTCATGCATTACATGTTTTCCTTTTCGCCTAAGGATTAGCTTACCTATTAAAAAGACCAGTCCAATGTTAGTAGTCTTTTTTAATGAATCTAGTGCTGTTTGTGCTGAAAAAGCAACCTTCTGTGCGCATTTAGTCATTCTTTCTGTCAAACAGCACCATGACATAATCTCACTCTTTGAAATTAAAATCATGGTGCCCTCATCCAGGTTCCAATGCAAGCAATGTTTCGTCGAGTTCGGAAGATGAAAAACCGCAAAGGAAAACCTCAACAGGACAGAGCAGCGGCCAAATTGAGTTTATCACTAGTTTTGGTGATACCAGCAAGTCGGTTGCTAAGCATACATTATTTTCTTGATAAAATTAAGATTGTTTTCTAAGTCTGCATTTGTTCACTTTTTGTACATTGCCCAAGTTCGGCATTTTTACCCAAGGTAGGCTGTTAAGCGTTCTTTAACGCACTTTACTATTATCAACAGCATGAATTTTTCTTTTAGCGAGGTCAGCAAAAACACTTTTAAACATTTCTGGATGGATTTTTTCAGTGAACAGTCGAGCGTGGGCTCGAAAACCTCATCACGCTCCAACAAAGCCAAATTCCGACGTAGAAGTCGATCAAGGTCAAGGTCGCGCAGATCAAGGTCACCCGACCGACGGCGCAGGTCGCGATCAAATTCCCGGGAGTCCAGTCGAAGGTAAATTATATAAATGGCATCGATTAAATATTTTAAATTGGCTGCAAAACTACAACCAAGCGAACGCTTTAAAAGCTGTGCAACAAGCGCTATTATTTTCTTGTGGACATGAAACTACTTTTTCGTTCTATCGAACATATTTTTGTTGTGAAAAAAAAAATTCTCGAAATGTACTTTCAAATAACTAAATAGTGACTTGGGAAACGTCGGTACCATGCCTCAAGTTGGCATTAACCCATGAAAAACAAAGATATGCCTACACTAGGTGTTAAAATATTTTTCGTTAACTTTTAAGACACGATAGAGGCAGAAGGTCATCGGAGCGAGACCGACACTACCGGCGTTCCAGGTCTCACGAGCGCCACCGCAGGTCGCGTTCACGATCAAGAAGTCGTCACTCGAGGTCACCCGAGCGCACTCGTCGTAGCCGGTCGAGATCAAAGGGGTATTCAATTATGCATGACCTCATAAACGATCTGTTTTTTATATGACTATTGTAGCTATCCCGAATACACATAGAATATGACTCCGAAGGAGCCTAACTGTTTTTCGTTATTTCGAACTTTTGTTCTTGGCAAAATTAAATTCTACGTAAACTGTTTGATTTTTTTAATCGGTTTTTAAGAATTATGTCCATTATGTCATGTTCTTGTGTTCATAGCCCCGAAAAGCCTTTCGCCACCGTAAAATCCGCACCAGCGCCCAAAACGCCAAGTGGACAAGCAAAAAAACTCACTCCTCAAGAACGTTTAAAAGTCAAAATGCAAAGAGCTTTGAAAAAGCAGGTAAGACACTACCGTAAAACGCTTGCAATTACGATGCCGGCTGCTACAACTCGCTGCGTCAGACTTCTAGTAGCATTTACGACCGGGTGTGTCGCGGTATACGTTTGACTTTGACGTTACGGCATGCGCTGTTTACTTTTGAGGCGCGACCGTCGGTTCAACGAACAAGAATGTGTAGTTATTTACCCTTTCTTGCCTCAGTATCTGTTCGCATGCCCGGGGTTGTTTCTGTCATGGTTTGTTCACAATCAAATGATGCAAACTATCGTCGCTGTATTTCTGTAAATACATTACGACATCGCAAAGAACATGTAATTTAAATTTATTTTTTTCGATGCGTGAATACCGTGGACAGTAATTACAACAAAAGGTATTACACACTAACGCCAAATGTACTTAAATTTAATTTAGTTTGCTTTATTTGTTACCGTTTCTTGCAGTTAAAAGCAGATCGCGTGGCGACTGCCGACAAACGAGCCAAAGCTTACCAAGAACAGATGGATCGGGAGGAAGAATTGCGTGAGATGACGCGAAAGATTCGTAAGCGAGAGGATGGCCGACCAGAAATGTGATAGACCTTTTGTTTCTGTTTTGTCTTATTGAGTTCACGTGGTAAAAAAGGGAATTTGGAGAAGTTAATTTGCTGTCTAGCACAGTTGTACAAACTTAGTTTTAAATCCAGAAAGACAGTTCCTCTAATGTTGTGTTTATTTTGCGTATAATTTTGTGTTTGCAGGGACTCCCCACTGCGAAGCTACCGAAGCGCGTACTACTAGTCTATATCTACAGGCTAAAGCAACGTTAAAGATGAGTAAATGTGGTGTGGAGTTGTTATTTCTCACTTGCAAAAATAAAATTTAATTTGCGGCAGTGTTTTGTGTTGAAAGTATCACGACAGAACCAGTCGAGCTTGAAGAGAAACGTAGGCAAGACTTGATCACACGCAGCTACGGTCGTTAAACACGAGACGTAGATCTTCTTGGTATCAAGTTTCAGAGCGCTTTTATGAAAGATCGTACGCAGTGCGTGCTTTTACGTGGTTTCTTTCCGTGCTATTATGGCGCCATGTTTGTTGGCAAGACATTGAATACAGAGTAAACATGCTGTACGTTTCTCCCTCGCTATCATTCAGAGACTCCATCACAAACAAACTGTAGAATCAGTTAATTTGCGAAATAACTCGGCCAAAGCTGTCGTGACCGGCGGCGCACCCTCGCCATTGTTTACCTGCCGAAAAGAAGGAAGGTGGACGTAGTAAAACCGCGGCGACATGCCATACGACTGAAAGCTTGCGTGCCAAGTGCTGGTCGTGAAATACATGTGCGGAACGACTTGAGAGTTGAAATAGATGTGAAGCCGGGTTATGGTAGTATTTGAGCCAACGCCTTGCCGTTTTGAACGTGTATTGCGTTTGTTTAGGCATTTATATGTTCTTCATCCTATTTCGCTGATACAAAAGCAAAAACAAAGCGCTTTGTGTTGTCAGATGGTGTTTGTCCGTCAGGAAGTTATGATATTCTAATGATTAGGAGGAAATAAAATGGCTCAAAGGACTGTTGGTTGTTGGTTCAGTTTAAAAAAACAAAAGAAAGTCAACATTCAGCAACTTAAAGAGTTGTTTAGGTAAGTAAATAAACACAGGTCTGCTTTGCAATACAATTCATGCTTTTTGTAGCATACAACTATGTTACAAATTATAGTTCTAATTTTTTTTAACTTTTCAGGCAACACAATGTGCATCTTAAAGAGGTGAGAATTCCTCATTATTTTAAATTATTATGTTATTTTAACCAAGTATATTTTTTGTTTGTAACATAGATTGAACTGGACAAAGATTTGGATTCCCAGGGCCCATTTGATGCAATTGTTCATAAGGTCACCGATCTCATGATTGAAAGGCTAGATGGCAATGAGGCTGCTGCAAAGAAGATGGAAGAATTTGAGGTTTTTCGTAGTTGATTAATGTGCTGTAAATTTAATACCAATGTTCAGACCTGTATGATTTCTACAACGAATTTGTAGTTGTCAGTAAAACTTTAGTTTTTTTTCCAATGTATGCTTATTTTACATGTATTGCAACACTTTTACATTCTCTCAACTGTAGAAATACTTACTGAGGAACCCAAACACTGTGGTTGTGGATCCTCTGGCAAGCTTGGAGAAACTGATCAAGAGATATGATACCTACAAGTGTATACAAGAAACAAAGATATCTAGTCGAGGTTTGCCTCAACAGTTTTGACTGCAATCCATCGCTAATTTGCCTTTGAGTGGATTAGGTAGTGTTATGTAAACCCTGGTACTGGTGTTTTTATCTTGAATGATTGTATGTACATCAAGTTTATTGTTGATTTTCTTTTACATGCAGACAAAGTCATTCAAGTACCTTCCTTCACTTTTATCAAAACGCACGACAAAGATGCAATCTTAAGGCAAATGGAAGAAGATAATGTTCGTTTTCCAATAGGTATATATTTATAGTATATGTATGTATCAATGTATGTATGGCATATTTCTAACGCATGTTAGATTTTTAAGCTCTATGCATACAGAACAAGTCTACTAGTGTGTGTTCCATTATTACATGTTCAATTTATTTTAGTTTGCAAGAAAAACATTGCACATGGAGCAGAGTCCCATAAAGTAAGTATATACTGTCCTAATTTATGACCTACTCTGAGCAAATATTTTACTTCCTTAACATATATTTGTGCTACATGTTTGTTTAGCAAATATAAATTCATAGATACAGACTGTATAAGTACCATCCACGTAATAGAGAGAAATGGTAAAATTAACATTTATATTAAACTGTAATTTCATTTATAAATGGTGTGAACCATTTCCAAACACAAAAACAGCCAATGCTATTAGATATAATTAAAATTTTATGAGCGGCTTGACATTATTGGCATATATGTGAAACCAATTTTGAACACACTTTAGTCATCCCTTGTTTCTCATAACTAATGAGGTGCTGTTCAAATACCTCATATTAAGGCTTTAAATTTTGTTTGCATTAGATGTCTGTAATCTTCAACGAAGACGGTCTTGCAGATGTTGACCCACCGTGCGTAGCCCAAACCTTCATCGACCACAATGCATTGCTGTACAAGGTGTGGTTCTGAGCTGAACATGACATGACTTGAGCCTAAAGTGTCAACATTAGATTTTGATAAAGATACACTGTCATGTCATAGAGCAAACACAAACAATGTAAAAGCATTCTTTACATGTCTGGATGTTTTAAAGATTAATGTTTAAAGTAAAGCAGGTGCAAATCATTTATCTTGCTTCAGTGGCACTTTTTATCAATACAATACGGCAAAGACCCAATGTATCAGGCAGCGGAATGGCATGTGTTTCATTATTTTCCACATGTCTACAGTGATAACAACAAACAATGTCAGACACAACCATCGAAAGCACCCAATTTAATCTGATGACTAAGTTATGGTTATACTTACTTCAGTTGAACATTTGTTGTTGTAGATTTATGTGATTGGTGACAAATATCACATGGTGGAAAGACCGTCGTTGCGCAATTTTGGTAAGCCAGAGTGGGCAAACCACAAAACCATATTCTTCAACTCTCACAACATCTCAAGCGGAGACTCAATGAGGTCTGATTTGACCAAGGTATTGGCCTTTGAAACAAAATACTTCTTTGCAGTTTAAATCTTGTTCTATGCTGGTAGTTAAGAAAGATTGGCGAATAGTTATTTGCTAACTAAATGCTTTATTTGCCGTGTTTTTGCTGGATGTGAGGTAAACCGCATGTAAGAAAATGAAATTATTGACAGGTTTATTCAGGTTTGTTTTTAAATTGTGAAAATAGCAAGCCAAACATTATTGCATTTTGAAAGAACAATGAACCAACATTATCCCGGGAGTGGTGTCCTACAACAAAAGTGGGTTTAGCTTGTCTGAACAATTGCAATATTTCCCGAACCATACAAGTTGCCTCTGTGTGAACAAATGTAGCAATTGTTGTTGCAAATTCCGTCCCGTCTTATCAGATAAAGACGAACAGGACATTATGAGCCATACCAAATTCACCTTGTAGGGCGCCTTACATCCAAATGTGTGAAAATCATTTTATTGTGCATTCCTTTCGTAAGAATTTGAGCTTTTGAGTAATGTACTTTTGCAGACACCACAATGTCGCAACAAGGCGGCTCGGTGGTGGGCGCAATAATAGCGCAGAGCGTGCTGGTGGGCGCATTTTGGTTTTCTTAATGTAGTTCTTCACCGTTTGTTACAACGCAGATGGAGACAAAAGACGGCGAACCGATGCCAATCGACACCTCGATTGTCCAAACCCTCACCAAGCAACTCCACCGTGAGATCACGATGGCTCTGTACGGAGTTGACATTATCGTCTGTCCAAAAACCAATAAACACTACGTAATAGATGTGAATGTATTTCCAGGTAAACTTACAGCAGTTCCGCTTTTATTTGAAGCCAAATGCAATTGTTTTCCTGTTTACGTGTCGGTAAGTGGCATTGTTTGTTGTGACACTGTCACTGTTATGGCAAGAAGTAGAAATCCAGCCTTTTTTCGATTGAAAAATGTTCCACGACGTATATTTTACGCATTTTTTTGAACCAAACGAATCTGGCACTGCCGGTCGCCTTATTAACCTTTGTTTTATCAAACACAGTTTGTGAATAGGGGTTGAGGATTTGCCAATCTCTGTTATCTGCAAACCGTATTTGTAGAGATGCCCGGACGATAACACACACTGCAAGCATTTCTGTTTTTGTTGCAGTTTATTTTCGCCCTAAAGTACATTAGTATTAAAACTCCAAATCTACGATACCAGGTTACGATGGCGTGGAAGACTTTCTCGCTGTCTTGACGAATTGCGTGATGACCCAGATCGCAAAATCGCATTCGGCCGGTGGTGATACGATATCGGAGCTTAAGCGGGCAGCCATCAAAACTGATCTCAAATCGAACGAAAACGCGACGGTAATCCTCCCCAATGGAATTCATCCTTCCCTACACGTCAACGGCCACTGTAACGGAACAACGCAATCGTAGTTCGCGTTTCGGAACTTTACTGAATTTTGTTTTTACCCGACCTTAACGTTGTGTAAAAAATCGAGTTTTTAATTGAATTATACCATTATTGGTCTTTAAATTTTATGTTTCAAAACATTGTGACCGTGAGCCCAGTATTTTTTACCGCGCTAATTTGTTCTGTCCTTACGAAAAGCTTAGGTCACTTTCATGGAATTGATTTAAACCCAATTCTTGGTGTCTCGTTGTTAGCTGTGGTCCGCTGTATTATTCAGATTTTGTTGCAAGCAGATGCACTTAATTGTACTGTATGGCAATAACACGCCTCGTCAAATGCAAGCAGCTATTGCAGATAAGTTTCGGATCTTACAATTTACCAATAAACCACATTTCCATATCCCATTGAAGGAAAACATGTTTTGTATGTTATTGTTAGGTGCCACTGATTGTATTGTCAACAAATTGTCCACGCATTTTCCAAAACAAACGAAAACAGTTGCAATGAATCGATTTGTAAAACTATCAAACAATTCTCAAAGAACTTCCCAGAATGTTTTTAGGCTTTTTGACAAAGCTGAACAATTGACATGTTTTTGCAATTTATTATATGGACGCTGTCAATAGTTTGTCCCTTATATTTCCCAAACTACATTTTACTGCATGTCGACCATGTCCAAGCATTTACTAACCAGAGGGACAAAACCACAAAAAAAGAAAGTTTGATAGAAAAAAGTTTATTCTGAAGAAAGTACAAAGAAACAAACAATGGTGTCATGTGGGCGATTTCTTGACATTAAACCCTTTAGGAACTGCACCACGATCCAGCGGCTTTTGTTGGGATTTATGGGGTTTCCATCCAATCATGAACAACAACTGAAAGGTCGCGGGCACACTTTCAGATGACTGGTCACCATACATTGCTGTAATAAGAGTATAATGGTTTGCAAAGTCTTCATAAAAAAATTAAAGTTTTTGCAGATATTGAACATAACATCCGTAAAGTCAATGCCATTGGCTGCAAAAATTTGCTGGCGACATTATAGAAATAGAAAAACCTTGATATGCAGAAGCAGCTGCCAATAGAGTATCTCTGTGCAACAACTTGCGATGTTGTATTGCACTGTTTTCCGCCATGCCTTGAAGGTCCTCCATTAACTCAAACAAACTTGGATAATTGACAACCAGCTGGTCAAAATCCTGTACCAAATATTAACGTGAGGTATATTGATTTCGGTCAAAATAATATGGAATCATAAAAGCAAGGTCTGTTTAACAAAAGGTATAGAAATTGTAGCCTTTGAACACCTAGTATGTACTAAACAGAGAAGTTACCAGAGTTACTAGGCTGAATCCAGCACCCGAAAGAAGGTTGGCCAACTGATGTCCTTGTATCATAGGTGAAACATGTGGTGCTATTCCCTGAAGGGAAATGTCTTTAGTTTATATTCACTATCATAGTTCATGAAAACTTACACCTTCCCTCTCTGTTTCAGCCAGCTGTAAGGAGCATCTTAATTCATACAGGGTGTCTGCACCACACATCACACCAATGAAGCAGCCATCTTCTTTCAATATGCGGAGAATCTGTCATATTAGTTTTAATAAATCATGCTTGATCAGGCCCACTTACAGAAACCTACTTCTTTAAAGCAACCAGGCAAATCGTTGATCCAATGCATGCTATAAATACCAATCAAAGTGAAATTTTCGGCCACTACTGAATATTGCATTCAAATCAAGCACACCTCATACTGCTTAAAACCAAATCATATGAATTGTCTCTAAATGGGAGAGCTTCTTCATCAAATCTAATGGAATCGCGGGGAAGTTCAGATGGAAAAGACTTCAACAAATATTCTTCGCACATATCTCCTTGGGTAATGAACTCTATGCCATCCTACACAATTACTCATGTTTTCTACATACCGAAGTTGAATCAAATATAACACCTTTACCTGCTTCGTGAGGAAGTGGCTGAGAAATCCCCGGTTGGAGCTGACGTCCAATACTGCTGGAAATGATCGTTTAACATCAGCAACACGGTCACATATCATTCGAGCAGCCTGTTTAGCACAATTGCATGCACAAATTAACAACTGCAGTGCGGCTTATGGAATTATTTGTACCTCCTCTTTCAGATACTCAAACACGTGAACATCTGGGGATTTTGCTGCCCTTCTCTTTTGAAAGAGTTTCGTTTTGCGACTGAACACTAGACGTTCGGTATCATTAGACGTTAAAAACCTTTTCAAAAGCAGGCCAGCTGCACGGTTGTTCCTCGTTGCCAGATTATTCCACAACATATGCTTGGCTAGTTTAACAACATCTGACCGGTGGCAGAAATATTATTTAATCTGGCAAACAGAAGAACCAAAACTCAAAACACTACAAACTAAACTAGTCATGCGTAACGAAGTTGCATGCTCTATTAAGTGTTTACGCTTCGCTGCACAAAACATGCATCTGCTACAAAACGTTTTTACTAAAGTTAAAGACATGGTTTTGTAAAACTGGTGTTTTCCAGTAATACAAAATATCTCTTTTACATTTTTTTTCTACGACTCAAAGTGAAGCAATTGTTTACCACATGTTTTTACGTCGATTCACGCGCATGCGCAATACCGGCAATAATCAACCGTAAAGAGTTGTGTCAAAGAAACGGAGGCGTGGTGTAAGTTTTTTTATTCTACCTGTTTAATTACGTCTTAAATACATGTATGTTGTTTATGAAATGTTAATTTAAAGGTTATTTTCCCCTCACACGCATCACTTATATATCTTATCATGACGTAAAGATTCCGTTAGGGGACTTACGATACAGCTTTAAATTTCATGGACCTTACTTTCCATTGCAGCGCAGGTTTTCACAGCGCTCTTTTGTTTATAGGTGCAGCAACACGGGTGTAAAAATCAGCTGATCATGAACGCGGAAGAGTACCAACATATTTACAAATATTTGAAACACAACGAAGTACCAGCAGATCTAAACGGGTCGCATGCGCGCTTTGGGTTTAAGAGGAAATGCAAAAGCTACAATTTGGATGAAGGTTGGAACCAGGATTTGTAAAGTTTTTTTGTGCTTCTTATTTTATTTGTTGATTAAATGGCACTGTCAGCATAATGTTAGGATATTTATGCAAACAAATAAGTTACTTTTATTCTATATACTTTATTACGGAAACAAAAATAAGGTATTTTTATCATTCAGAAAAGGACATTGTCTACTACATTTCACGGAATAAAGATGGTTCAATTAAACGAAAAGCACAGTGTTTGGTAACAGTTGAAGATGCAAAGGCAGCCTTTTTGGAGGTGCATAAACCTGAAACACAAAACCATCCGGGACTCAATCGGTCACTGCAAGCTATTTCTCAAAAGTACTTTTGGCCACGTATGACATATGATGTAACAGACTGGGTAAAACTGCTGCTAATGAAGCAACTTAATCAGTATTAATTTGTCCGTTTTATTTAGATACGAGCCTGCACAGCTTGCAAACACTCAAAGGAGGCAGACAAGTTGAAGCAATGGAAATTAAAGCAACTTAAAGTACAATTCTATAACTTATGCTTTTATATGTGAAGAGTGATTGACTATCAATTTTATTTACACCTTAGATCAGCGAACCTTGGGAGATTTTGACAATGGACATAATTGGACCAGTCAGTGAAACCACGGAAGGTTACAAGTTCATCTTCACAGCTACAGATTTTTACAGCAAATGGGTGGAGGCGTTTCCAATATGTAACAAATACCCTGCTGAGGTTGCTGCATGTTTAAAACTGATATTTTATCGACATGGTGCATGCAAAAGCATACTTTCTGATGAGTGTACCGAATTTATAGGGGAGGTAAAAATTTAGTGTTATTTGGCATCAAACTTGTATTTAGCTTTTCTGCATGCAATCAGGTAAATGAGGAGCTTCGCAAGCAACTGGGAGTGGAATATAATGTGAAAGCAGTTTATCACCCAAATGTGAAAACAATTGATCTGAAGGCCTCTGAAGAACTTCACAAGTAGAGTTATATTTATTATTATTATGTAGTTTTAATAAGTAAGCAAACGGCAATGGTGGGTTAGACCAGGGGCTCTAATTAAAAAAAAATGTACTTGGGCCTAGTGAACAACAGACGGCATGAAATTTAGAGTTGCTCCTATAAAAGCATACTTGTTTTGTGACCTAAATTACACGTTGCTTACTCAAATGGGTTGTGCCCATAGTTTAAGAAGTTTTTTTATGGCAAAAAAGTCTGTTACCATAATTTTCCATTGCCCTAGCCATTGTGTGTCAGATGTACATATTTTTGCATAGGATTTTCCTTGACCTAGTTGAAGACCATTCATTTGACTGGCCTCACTATATTGATGGTTTACTATTCACAATGCGGACCAGAAAGAACAATGTCACAAAATTTACACCATTTTACCTGTTGCACAAAAGAGAAGCCAGGATGCCACCCATCCCCGCTTGTGACCCAGTGGCAGTCATCAACAGTGTAAGTTTTGTATGCATTTGTAAGTGTCGCCGGGAACCCAGTGGAGTTTTGTCTCTTGAGTAAATTCAAAATAAAAAATACGGTTTCTTCATTGCAGGAATTCGATCTTTCGCAAATACTGCAACCCACCTACGACAGTTCCATCTCAAAAGACCACCTGGGAGAAACCCGCTGTCACCAGAAGGTCGTCAACAACGTGAAGCAAGAACAAACGCTCCAACTGTTCGAAAACGCGCGCAACGCCCACAAAGAGGCCGAACCCGAATTCATGATAGGCGAGAAGGTGCTGTTGTCCAACCACCGAAAGCGGTCGGTGGACGATCTGTCCCAGGACCCTAGTTACGCTGGGCCTTACGTTATTGCCGATATCCAACCGAATAAAGTACGACTGCTTTCATTGAATGACCTCACACAGACCAAGCTGCTTCAGTCGGTCGATCGTCTGACGCGATATAGAGAATCGTTTAAGTTATCGCTTTTTGAATAATGAGCCATCGGGGAGCTCACTGTTTTGCAATGTAGTTTGTTTAACCAATCGTGTTTTTGTTACGAATCGCATTACCGATGACGTCAATGTTTATGCCTTGTCCCATCAGATTATTTGTTCTCGTCTCATGCTAACAGTGTAAAGATGATGTTTAATGTAGAAATCTTGATACAAAATATGTTTAAACGCGTTTTGAGTGATCGTTTTGCGGTAGTACAACTAGCTTTTGAGAGCTGTTACTGTGAAATAGGTGTAAGAAATTTTTTCTACAGAAGCGTATTTAGAAGTTAACTTTAACTTTTTTAATTTTGATTCGTGCAAAAGGTTGACTAGATTTCAGAATCTGAAACCGAATCATACGTTAGCAAATATGTAGATGAACTTTTTGTTTCTAAAAAAATAGTTTCGAAAGCATTGTGCAACCTGAAAGACTTCATGAACTGTAATCAGACCCTATCAGGATTCGTTAACAAAAAGTCCACAAAGAGGGTAATAATGGCGCAAGACCGGGAATATGAATCAGCATCAGATTGGAATTGTTTTGTGTTCGTAGCCGGGTATATAATTGAGAACAACGGGTTTCATTCGGCAGTTCGTGATATTTTGAAACGTTGGGCGGACGTTTTCCTGTATTGCCTAAAATTTGGACAGAAACATCGTTGTTGAGATAACTCAAGATACGAAGCATGTTATTGTCTCAAGCTCATGTGCTTTTGTGTTTGGTGGTGTACATCAGTGCCATGTGTGGTGGGCTAGAAGCTTACAAGCTTTCAAAGAAAGCCCAATCCACGACAAGTCCTGTTACTATATCCCTGTACTTTGATTCAATGTGTCCTGGAGCGCAAGATTTCATCACTCGAAAGCTGTATCCAACATGGAAAATTTTCAGGTCTACTGGCATACTCAAGGTAGATTTGACACCATATGGAATTGCTGAAGAGAAAGAACTACCAAATGGAATGTGGAACTTTACCTGTAAACACGGTGCTAAAGAATGCATTGGAAACTTGATCGAAAACTGCTTGCAGAAATATACTGATTATGAGTTTGATGTCTATTTCCCCATTATTTACTGCATGGAACATTCTGATGACCCGATTGCTGCTGCCGAAAAATGCATTACTGATGCCAAGCAAGACTGGGTTGCTATTAAAAGGTGCTCAAGCAATGAAGAAGGCAATGCTCTAATGCACAAGTCTGCATTAAAGACAGATGCTTTACATCCTAGGAACTGTTATGTGCCTTGGATTTTGGTCAATGGCAAGCACTCGGAGAATCTTCAGGATAGGGCACAAACCAATCTATCAGCGTTGTTGTGTAAAGTGTACAGAGGTGAAAAACCTCAGGAGTGCAAAGCATTTTTGCACCCCCATAAAAGAGCACCAGCAAAGCCAAAAAGAGTCGCCCACAAGTAAACTACGCTTTTTGTTGAAAGCAGCATTTGTGTGTAAATTACTTTTGTGTGTTGATTATAATAGTTTGATCTTGATTATTCATTTGCATCATTGTGATTGTTGTAACTGGTCCATGGAGTACAGTAGACTATGGTCTTAGTTGCCCAGAACGTTTATAGGGAATGTCGACTACAGAATCCGAAACCGACTCATACTTCAGAAGACGCAGGGAAATGTACATTTTGTGAAAGAATAAAAAAAAACAGTTTCGAAAGCGTGTGCCACTAAAAGACTAAAAAATTAAATTATAATTAGCTCCTATCAGATTTCGCTTACAAAACATTTCCACAAAGATGTGGCGATGGCGCAATTTCAGACAGGATATATAATACTCATGAATAAGCATTGGATGGGGGTTTATAATCAGATTGGAATTGTTTGTGTACGTAACAGGATATGATTGCGCAAGGGTTTATTCAGCATGTTTTAATCTAAAAAATAATTTATTTTATTGTGCCCCTGAATTAGGTATAATCATTGCATGTGTTTATAGGCTTCTTCCACTGCGGGGCTGTTACAATAGGTATTTGTTTTTTCGCCTCGCGGTTTTGAGGGCATCTTTCAAATAACTGGGTGGGGCCCAATTAATTGGTTAAATTTGTAGTAGAACCTTTTAATAAAATGAGTTGAGCAGGCTTGCTATATTACTTTGAACAGAGGTTATTCCCAACCACCGGTCTGCGACAACATTTTAACCGGTCACAAATTTCGTTTAAGCTGTGGTTTATTCAGTTTATACTAAAGGAGGGAGCAGCAATTTTCACATTAAATGTAAATTTTCTCGTGCGAACTCCACCGGGCCGTAAAAGTTGTTTTTAATTTTACCATGTCATGGTTGGTTACACACACAAATACGCAACAAAGAACATGACGCAGTCGACTGGGGATTATGAAATCATCACATGACTAAGCATTTTGTGTTGCAAAATAAATGAACGAACAGAAGGAATTCATTCTGTCGGGGCCGCAAGGTTTGGTTGCAGCTAAATTTGTTGAGCAGTTTGTGCTTTGATATGTGTGTGATTTTCTAACGTTTAAACAGAGTTAACGCGTAATAATTGTATTCAGAAATTATAACGTAAAGTAAGGCCATAGACTACCTTAAGGATAAGAAGCATGTTAATGTCAAAGGGTCTTGTGTTTTTGGGTTTGGTGGTGTATGTCAGTGCCAAATGTGATTTGTCACCAAGGTTTTGGTGTACATCACAAAGAATTGCTGAAGACTGTGGTGTGCTAGAAGCTTGCAATGCCTGGTTGAAAACCCAAGCTATGGCCAGTCCTGTTACCATTTCCCTTTACTTTGAGTCATTGTGTCCTGGATGCAGAGAGTTCATTACACAGATGCTCTACCCTACCTGGAAAACCTTCAAGTCTACTGGCATAATGAAGGCAGATATGACACCATATGGAAATGCTCACGAAGAAGAACTTCCAACGGGAATGTGGAACTTTACCTGCCAACATGGAGCTAAAGAATGCACTGGAAACTTGATCGAAAACTGCTTGCAGAAATATACTGATTATGAGTTTGATGTGTATTTCCCCATTATTTACTGCATGGAACATTCTGATGACCCAATTGCTGCTGCCGAAAAATGCATTACTGATGCCAAGCAAGACTGGAGTGCTATCAAAAAGTGTTCAAATAGTGAAGAGGGCAATGCTCTGATGCACAAGTCTGGAATGAAGACAGATGCTTTGGAACCAAAGCATACATATGTGCCTTGGATTATGGTCAATGGCAAGCACTCAGAAGAGCTTCAACAGAAAGCACAAACTGATCTACCAAAGTTGTTATGTGAAATGTATACCGGTGAAAAACCCCAGGAATGCCAAATGTTCATGCACCCTGTACTTGCAAAGCAAAAAATAACCTTCAACAAATAAACAAGCAATTTCCATTCATTGTCTCATGTGAATTTTGTTCATTAACTCTTTTGTGCAATAGCTTTACCCAAAACTCTTTATTGCTTTAATTTGTTTGCTTGCAGCAGCATCATGTGACTGTCTTGTGATTCTTCCACTGTTGGTAGTTAATATTTAACTGGTTTCATTGCCGCATTGCCTCACAAGCAAATATATGCATCATTTTTTTCTGATTTTTCATTATCAGTGGTTTTTTGTTCAATTGATTCAACCTGCAGTATTGCTACATTTTTTTCCAGTATATTTCGCAAAATTCTTGTAATACATTAAAATGCAATTGTGTTTGTGCAAAAATTTGAGAAATAAAACTTACTGAGAAATAAAAAAAAATCAACAAACAACTGAAAACGTGAATTGTGAAAAGAAGGCGACTCGAATTGCTAATTCACGGACCCTATGGTACAGTAGCATTGCGCGGGCGCATTTGGTAGCTTGCGACCCAAGACTTGAAAACCACTACTCTATCCGAATAATGGAATGTTACATATTTTTCAATCAAAATATTCCGATTTCACAATTTAACAAAAATCAGGTCTTTCAACAACATGTCATTACCAGGTTTTTATGTTTGCCAGAGCGTTCCGATTGCTTTTTCATGCAGCTTTTGAAAAGCATTTCTGGAAAGGTGGCGCTGTACGACTGCACAGAGAAGAACACCGGGCTGTTTAAACAAACATAACTCCGAGCTTCAGCAAAAAAGGCGGGGACCGCAAGCAAGGACAGCACTGCAGTGTTTGCGTGACCTGACAAAGCAAAAGCATAGACTGCAGTTTTATATAGAATTGTGGTAAGCATACACGTCAAGCAGTGTTGCTAATTGTTGAAGTATATGTTGGAATTTGTTCATGTACTTCATAGCTCTATATGCAGGACAAATTTGTGGGCCAATTTGCAATGTCAAACTAAATTCTGTCAATTGTGATGTAACTTTACACAGATAAACTGCTACTTGGCTGTGTAATCTTGTATTTACTTTGTTATTTTTTTACTGTGTTTTGATTGAAATGTTTATTTTATGTATATATTTGTACAGGTGTATTTATTGGTTTTGTTATTGAAATGTTTGTGTTAAGCAGTTTAGTGACACAAATGCTCTTATATTAAAAATGTATTAAAATTGTTGTTAAATTTTTTGTGGTTCCAAAATTACGATCATGGGGAATTCCATTAAAGTTCATATCGAAAACGCCGAAAAAACAGGGGTATGCCAACTGTCTGCCATGAGTTTGTCTGAGGTACTGGTTTGTATATGAATGGAGTTTGAGTCATGGTGTTGTAGACATCTTTCTTCTACTTTCTGTTTACAGTTTCCACCCCAAGTGTTAAAGTTGGCAAAAACTTTACGAACCTTAGATTTGTCAGAAAATAAGATTCAAGGCCTTCCAGAAGCTATTGGAAACTTTACCTCAATGAAGACCTTGACATTAAATCAGAACAGACTAAGTAAACATAATAATGCAATTGTATTTTCACAAACTGCATTTAAAACATGGCTTATGTTTCATTACCAGGTATTTTGTGCTCCAGCATCTGCAAACTCAAGAAGCTTGAACATTTGTCAGTGACCTACAACAGACTGGCCTATCTCCCACCAGACATTAGTGAATGTGTTGCTCTAAAGACAATTGTTTTGACTGGCAATAATTTTCAATCTGTGCCAGAACAAGTTTCACACCTCAAGCATCTGGACCTGCTCGATATGTCCAACAACAAAATAACTCGCATACCTGATAATCTACACCAGTTGAATGCAGTTGAAGTGATCCTAAATAATAACCAGGTATACATTAAGCTCATTTACTTCTAAATATTGTTTTAGACATGTGTTCATGTCATGTGAAACATTCCATGTCTGTGTTAAACACTAACTTATGTGATTCCATAGATTGCTGCCTTGCCTGATTGCCTAGCATCTTGCCCAAGACTTAAGGTTCTTCGTTTTCAAGAAAATTGTATTCCCCTTGATGGAATATCGGTAAAGATTTTGACGGATTCCAAGGTTTCCCTACTTGCATTTGATGGCAACCTTTTCACGCAAAAAGACTTTCAAGGTGTAGAGGGATATTCACAGGTAAGGAATGCAAACGGTTGTTTAGTATGTCAGTCGAGCAGTTTAAAAGCCACCACCATCTTTTTTGGTGTAACAACAAGTTATACTATAATTGATATATTGTCAAGCGAGCCGACTAGTGCAGTGACAAGTGGATTTACTTATACTCAAAGTTTATCCCATGCACCAGGAAATTATTTTTTTATTACCCCTTGTTACCGTATGGTGGTGTCTACAAAAGGCCATCGTGTAATGGCTTGTCCTTTTAACACAGTGGACCGTTGTGCAATTGCCCGTAATGCGTCACGTTTTTCAACTTTTAAATAGCCATTTGCTGCTTGATTCATCGGGGCAACCGCGTGAAGCAACTTCCCCGTTTCCGTTATGCTCGCCAGCTATAACGTGCTGCATGCACTCGCATACATTTGACCGTGTACATCTGAATAGGTGGTAATAGCATGTGGCTATTGAAGCAAGGCCAAGGTCTGCTCCGACTTAACATTGCCATGCCTCGAAATACCAGCCAGTAGTTGCCTCCGTTTGCCTCGTTCCACATGTTGCAAGCTATAAATACCCTTTTAAGACTTAAATTTTACTACTTTGTTCGTTCCGAATCGGTAAGTAAGGCGTACATTTCATTTTCCTTTTTAGGGATTTAATGTCGCAAAACCACATTCGTTCCCACGCGTTGCATCTCCCCGTTCAGGCTTCTGGCGCCTTTTCCTTCCGAGTTCCCATAGGTCCTTTGTTTTATTGTAACTTTGCTCGACCGCCCACGCAGTTTCAAGGCTTGCTAGTTTGGAAAAACTAGTTTGTTGAAGAGCGCATAACACTCGTTGAATTTAGAACCGAAAGCCTGTGTTATCAGTTTTTTTAGTCCCTGCAATCCATTGTCTTATTCTTGCGACGCCTCGTCGAAACTACGCGGCATAGACAACTAGTTTTGTTTACGTTTGTTGTGGGCTGGGCCGTGTTCTCAAGGTTCTGTTTATAGCTCACCAATATACATATAATAAGTCGCAGAATGTTGCTAATTCTAATCCGACTGTGTTTTCAACAGTACATGGAGCGGTACACAGCCACGAAGAAGAAGTTCGAATAAAATCAACCCTTGCCCGTGTTTCCTTTTAGAATCAATTTTATCTCCAGCGTGGCTACTTCCTACGGGACCTTGTTCTTTCTACCTGTCAGTGCGTCCGTCGTGTTTTGTTTTTTTCCTCCGTTTTTCTACACACGCGTTTCACAATATTTCCTTGATATCACCGCACGTAATTTGGTGTTGTTTTTACGCTTTTCCACCAATGCCGACGTCCAATACCATGAGACTTTATTTCACGTTGCGCAATAGCACATATACTACCTTTGGGTTCGAGTCCCTGTTTCGATCGCTTTTGTAATATTTCTATCCCCATCTTGCTCCGTACGCTGGATTATGAAACGAAGTCTATTCGATGGTCTTCGGGCGCTATGGCAATAAAGCTCGATCTTTGTCGTATACGTTTATGTTCTGGTTATACATTCGTCAGCAACTGTTTGTCCAATTAAAAGTTTTGAGGTTTGTGTTAAAACCTCGCAGTATGGAGGTTGTGTCAGACGTTTTGGATTTGAGTTGAATGAAGGAAGATCCCGAGCGAGACGTCAAGCCGCTTCCGTTCCAGGTGCAAGAACTTAATGCACCCGAAACGTATGAACCTCGTCATGTTTTTTTTTGCAACGAACAGGACGTAAGCACGTCATTGTTGTACTCTGCGCTCCCAATGATTTAACTACAGGTTCAGAAAAGATACCGAAGCAAGTCTTTGTTTTACACAGCATACATTCCTATGTCTTCTATAGGGCATTTAGCAGTGGGTGGGTTGGTTGGTTGGTGCACAGTGCAGGTTTATAATGCGTGGGTGTTGCTTGCAGTCTTAAGAGCATCCCACGCGTTTAAGTCGCGCGTATTTCGGCTCGCCAAAGCAGGAACCCTTCCACCACTTCCGCTTGCGTCAGTGAGGCGGGCCAACGGAGGGCCAGTCATGGTGCGATGCGTGGACTTCAGCCAAAGCAATCAAGGAACAATTTCCAGGTGCTAAACGAGAAAGCAAATTAATTTTGCCACACGCAGCTGCACAACATAAGTTGCGTGGTTATATTTCAAGTAATCTGTTCTTCTGTTCCAGCCATTTCCCTGATGAATTAAGCCTATAGTTAAATAGCGGGCGAAACGTCAGTAAATAAAATTATACGTAGATTTTTTGAAAAAATACAATATGCCTGGCAGCAGCACAATATTTACGTGGTTGTTTTGCGGATAATATTGAGTTTTTTCGGCATACTTGACGTTTTTGGTGTCTGCAATGTCGGTACACGTGCATCCAAAGTTTTAAATGAACTGTCACTCTATAGTTTGTAACATCAGGAAGTGACGGGCTCAGCATACTTCGAGCAACTTGTATTTGCTGAGACAAGAGGACCGAGGAAAGCGGACTAGACACAGTGTGTCTATGCAAGCAACATATTGTGTTTATGTACTGTATTGCCTAAAGCTCCGCGAAGAACTTGTTCAAACACGCCAGTTGCTCCTGGCCGATATATACGATATGTATACCTTATATATGTAATTGTCCATTCCAACCGAAAAGATTTTGGCGTAACAAACTATGTACTATGAAAGAGAAGTCCATTGAAACATTAAATGCATGTGCAGTTAGAAAAGTACTTCCATGCGAACTCAACCCATTTTCTTTACAAAACATTTTTCGATCTTTCGATGACAAACAACAAATATACACCTTAGGTTAAAAATAATGTAATTATCTAATGTTTCGCCAGTTCGAACGAGTATAAACTTCTATGAAAATAAACACAGTCGAAAAACCAAAAGAAATTACCCGACGAAAAGTACGGCTAAACCATGGGAAACAGAATCGTAAGCACCAAGACGCGGTGAAGTCGAAAGTAATTTCCATCATGCAATCAAATACATTAGGCAGAGAATTAACAAAAATAATATTCCACGACCACCGGTTTGCTGAAATTTTTTTCTGTATAAATACTTTTGCACATTTTCAATCGATACAGTGGTGTCAAGCATATGGGAACATAGGGCAGATTCATTTGGATCAACATTGCATCACAGCTGCCTTGTGCTCTTTAATTCGGGAAGTCAGATGGCGTTTGGTCTGGCCAACCCAAACAGTGTCGCAACCATGACAAGGTACTTGGTATACTACACCGGTTAAATGAAACATGTCATTACCATCTTGTGGTTTGGGTAGCATATATATATTGGTTTCAAGGTTTTGTGTCAACTTTGACTCCAATGGCATTTTGGGAATCACCGCAAAATAACCAATACGACAGGAATTCGGTTTCATGAAATAACCCTTTTGCTCCACTCCCAAATCCAGTAAACCACAAAGGAAATTACGCAACAGTTGGACAAACCGGGGATATTTTTTGCGGCTGTCATACAAGCGCCTGTTCCTAAATTCTCTACGTGGCATAAGTGCATAAAAGCGCAACCAGAAAGTGCGATTTTGAGAGCTTTATCATATATATAATATATAATAGTAATCTTTACACCTTTTAGAGCAATGTAAAGACTAGATGTGGGACGTAAAACTGGAACTATCATAACGACCTAAAACGTAAAAACGGAGAAAATAAGGAAGCTTAAACAAAACGGCAAGTTGCGGGGGACAGCAAACAGTTCTTATGGCGGTCGTAATCCACCTCACCCATGGCGCACAAATGCTTCCGTTGGCACTGGACGTCGCAGTGTCGGAAGTTGTACGACACCGAGTTAATAACGGAGAAACGCTGGAGGGCGCTGTTGTCTTCGCACTGGGCTCTCGTGACGTCACAACAGACATTGGAAGATTTGAGTCTCCGCAAGTAGTCGTGCATCGAGGCTGGACGGATGTCGTCCGTTTGGAACTCGGTGGTAGCTCTGTACTCGATTTGCCAAGTTGGTTTGTTCAGTGCGTTTCCTTCGACCAGGTCAAAGTAGTATTGGACGTAGTCCTGCATACGGGACAAGAAAAACGTCAAACGATTTATGTTAGCAAAGTCGTCTAAAAGTCACACCAGCTGCACTGACGAGACCTTTTCTGCACTGACGAGACCTTACACGATTTATGTTACGCCAGTGACTTCCAAGCGGAGTGTCATTTGTAACTTTAGAGGATGCCGCTAACTTTCCTCAATGAAATTACTATGGGAATTTTGGTTATATTCATGGTTATGTCCCGATGAGGACGTTTTTGGTTCCGCAATGATGGTCTCGAAGTCATTTTTATTTTGTGGGTTGTCGTAAGCCATAAAAGGTTGGGAAGCACTGTTTTGGGTTATCAAGCCAGCATCACAAACCATGGTTAAGCTGCGGCTGTTCGCAAAATACTCCACAGCGCCACCTAGAAACAAAACCCTTCCTAGTTCGGTAAGCGCCCTTTTAGAGGTATAGGCCAATACTGATACACAGCATTGCGTTTGAGTTCCAAAAACTTTAGCACGCGGATTTTTCGACAAAAAATATTCGGTCGGATTTATCGACGAGGGTCAACCTTCTTTTGGACAATGAATAAACAGGTAAATTATTCGTAAAAATGGAATTTCAATTTGTTTGCTTGCTGTTCGTTCCGCTTCTTACTGATTCACGAATCGATAAATACAAGTCAACTTACCACGAGTTGTGAGTTTTTTCTATCGTATTCGAACAATCGGATACCCGGGTTGTTCGCCAACTCGATCTGTGCCGAATGAGGCGTCACGCTCGGTGTGATGAAAAGTGTTGATATCTGTTATATAAATTATTTGTTTACATTAAATTTCGAAGCAAAGTATAAGTAATGGAGAAACTGATGATGCCGTTTTAGGCGAAATATATTTTTCTCTAAATAAATCGATCTGAGCTGTTTGAAGATCGCTGTGTTTGGATTTTAATACAAAGTATAAGTAGGTATACTTAAATAACAACTTTAATTTTTCTTATGAGCTAAGGACAGGGCTACTGTTTTGACCTTATAGGTGTCATCAGTCTTGTTTGGCTGTATAGCTGGCAGTATCGTTGTAAGTCACACCAAAGCTGCATTGATGAGCCATATTAGGTCGAAACTGTGGCCCTATCTGTAGCTCACTATAAAAAAAACAGCCCTATTTCCTATTCAATATTTTGGTTGCTGAGGTCTGCAGATGTGTTGGTGTTACTTATATAGCAGGGTGACCCGGTTGAGTGTGCTGGGAAAGGGGTCCACAACCACATTGCCGCGGCCCAGTAAAGAGCAAATTATTGGTAATTTTAGGTTGTTAGTCACGCACTTGATGCACGCATCGTCAAAAACAGGTTACACACTTAATTCAGCTACAAGTAACCGTGGCATGTTGCTGCCCTTGCTATCGCTCCCACTGATACTTCGTTATGAGAATTTTGACTTACATGCTGGTTATACATTTGTTATTTAAGTTACACAGGGAAGGCCGGTCAGAAAAGAATAATACCCGTGTTAAAGCGGTCCACAGTGCAAAAAAAGTTTTCAGAAGTGGCCTTTATATGACGTTCATTAAACTAAGGAAACTGCATGTATTGGAAAAGGTCCAGGTAAAAAGGTGTGTTTCGAAGGGTCGAGTGCAAATTTTGCTTCCTTGTTTAAGTCAAGGAGCGCGTTTTCGACAGGAAACAGATCAGAGATAATTTCCTGCACGTTTTGCCTTGGCGGCACCAACTTACCGGCGTTCCGTCTTCGCTGTGAAATATGCGGAAGCTGTCTCGGTGGTTGTGTGCGAAGAACTGTCCGGCGATGACATCAGCGTACCGCTGCACCAGCGCCACATAGCGGCGATTGTGTTCAGGGTATAACCAGTGTTCGTCTTTGCTTAATTCGAACGTACCGGGTGGTATATGACCCACAATGTACACCTGGAATAATGAAACCGTCAAGCGGATGCTCTTCCAATTAAATCACTGTGTAATTTTCAGTGGCTAAGAAAAATATGTTAAACAAATGGAAATGGGAAACTCAGTTTTTTTTATTTGTGCACCAGGATGTAAAAAAATGAACATTTTACTGTGTGGCGTAAACACAATGCCCTAATTTTAGTAATATGAAACAGGAAGGAAGAATTTATTAAAATTTAGGGAGTGTTAACTGTCAACATCCTGTAGGCTAGACAGCCAGCACAGTGTAAATGTAAAAAGTTACACATTTAATATATTTTTGTCTCAATTAATACAAACTGTACACCAAACCAGTTTAAATCTTATCGTAAAAAAAAACTCGAATAACATACTCTTTGATTTTGTTTGCGGGACTGTTGTAGAAGTGATTCCAGCCAAGCAAACTGACCACCTGGATCAGCTGTTTTATTCACATTTGGATTCCATAAATCCCACAAATTAGTGTTGAGCATTGCAAGCCTCAAGTTTCCTCCAAACTGATCAAATACTTCAGTGTAGTAACCAGCTAAAAGAAAATAAACCTTATAATTTTGCCTGTTTGATTGCTAGGACCAACATAATTTAATATCTAAAAGAATTTCAACTTGACACCGAACACTAACAATATGTGAGCAAAAATGTATGTAGTTTTTTGGCTGGAAATATTCCAACTGGAAGTATGTAAAATGCTATGAAATACCCTTCTCAAAGGATTTTAATTGTTCCTCATTCATCCAATGCTGCCAAATGTCCCCAAGTTGACGTCGGACATCATTTTCACCCACTGGCATATTGTCTGCTGGAAAAAAGTCATGATTTCCAAGAACACTAAAAACCTTAGTGTTGGGAAAAGCTTTTCGAATTAGTTTGGTGAGATTGGCTTCAGTCTCCAACACCAACTGGGTTGACAAATACCTTTTCTTTTCACGAGTGTGAAGGATGTTGTCACTACAGTAAATAAAATTTGACAAAAATAGTTAAATTTTTGGGAAAAATAACACTGTTATGATTTTCTTTGAAAACAAATAAATTTCTTTGGCATTACAGAAAATATCCCAAGATTTACCCACTAATAATAACAAAATATTCTTATTGAAAATATAATTGGACACATACCCAGTAAAAAGGATAAAATCTGGTTGCCTTTGTATTCTTTGCATTTCATGCAAGGTTGAGTTTACCAGTTTCCAAGGACAATCACACCTAATTTTGCAAAAGTTAGAAATTTTATGGTCAAAGAGTAAACATTTATCCTGAGAAATGAAGAACTCATGTCAATGTCTCAGTATAATACAGACTGGAAAGGATGTAATTTGCGTGGCGAAAGTTCAAATATGCTCTGACCGTAGGCAACACAACAATTTACTTACTGCGCGGAGTGCATGTAAATTTTCGCAAACTTTTGCATGACGCTGTGAAGTATATTTTCCCAAAGTAAACACAATTAATGTTAAACTTACTTGTAGTCACCGAAAGGTCCTGGGTCCACCGCTGGTGCGCCTGTTGACCATGGACAACCGCTTTGTTGGGTGTAGTAAAAGTCAACGTGGAGATCACTGATATGCCAGAACGTTCCAGCAGGATTCGGAATAGCAATCTTTGCCACACAGTAAAGGGGTAAAATAGCAAAGCAGTAAAATTCCAACTGCCACATTGCAAAAAGTACGGCGTTCCTGCTAATTAAAATAACAAGTACGTAATGGAAAAACCTCTCAAAAACACATAAAAACCGTAAGCGTAATGATTTTTTAACATAGTCAGTTCAAACTGTAAATGTTTGCCGCTGTGTAAACAAGCTCTTTCGTAACAACACTCACTAAAAACGTAATCGGATACTTGTCCTTTTGTATGTGCAGGGCCTAATGCAGTAACAAAAACATTGTTATGTTTAGCTTGCATTTCACTTTTTACAACACATGATTTTGGCGTATCTTGCGACTATCCTCTCGCTGGTGACATACGCATCTGCCGGCATGCGTTTCTGCGTAATGTGTGTTTATTCGCGTGCGCGCGCCTCGATTGTCCGTTGACCACAAATTACTTGTTGCTCCAGCTGCGTTAAGTGCTAGTTGAATTTTAAGTGCATTTAAGAACAATTACGTGGTATTTATTTGACAGAAACGTGTTGCAAAATAGGAGTTCTTTTGCAGCATTTCATATAATGATCAAATTCAAGATATAAAACGTCCAAAGGTTAGCCCGTGTGCAAAATCTGGCGCGAAGGTTTAGTAAAAATATCGCATGAAGACACAAGCAAGTGTAAGTCCGAACAACAGGGCACACATGGTTTGTCGTTGTGCGATCGCCGCATTGTTCCAGTTTAAAACACATTTATCATGTGACCCGGCTTCCACGTTCTCGATCGCACACACATGATCACGTTGACACGCATCGCCGCACACGTCTTGTACATAAGAAACGGTGTTGAGAAGGTGAAAGCGCTGCAGAAAGGACAAAGGGTCGCAGAGATCAGAGTCGCACGGTCTGTCTGACCTAAGTCTCTGCGCCACAGAACACATTGATGCCGGGGAAAGGTCTTCAAGGTGAAATTCCTCCAGAGCAGTGTACTCTTTGCCCCAGACAGCGCTGCCCAGTCGGTTGGCCTCGGCTAGATCGAGGTAATATTGCGTGTAGTCCTGTGTGAAGAAAATATTTTCCACAGAAAATGTACTAAATGCGACCAACGTGTGTTGTAAATATTGAACATTTATACGACGTCTGCTTAAATTAACTTCAAACTTTGCAAACCAGTAGTCCTATGTAATTTTGAATCAGTCCTATATTTCAAATCAATTTTAATCATATTCTTTATGTGCGGGCCTACCAAAGGCTTAAACGTAGTTCGATCGTATTTAAAGCTGCGTATTCCAGGATTGGAAGAACCATCTCGAACGCCAATTCGGGGAGTTACGCCAGGCGTGTAAAACAAAGTTGCAATCTGCAAACATGTGTATAGTTAGTGAAATTAAAATGCTACATCTCATCTTCAGTTGACTAATTAATTTTTCCGAAGCAATTTTTCGTCAAATTGGGTCTGTTTTAAAAAATGTTTACACTGTAAAATGTGAGTATAAGAAATTCAAATATTATCGTTAAGAAATTTCGAGTGGGATGTGTAGATTTGCTTATCTATTGTGCGGTTTACAGTTTTTCACGTTTAAATCAGTGTGGGTTGTGTATAAGTTTTACATGAAAACCATAGAAAGTCTCCAGGCATAAAATATCTCGGTAACCAACCGGTTGCTTGTCGTCATCGTAAAACAAACGAAAGCTGTCCGTGTGGTGATGCCCAAAAAACTGGCCCTCGATGACGTCAGAGTAGTCCTTGATAAGCTCCATATATCTCTCGTTATAACGACTGAAGTAATATGTTTCGCTGGCTTGCATTTCAAAGAAACCTGGTCCGATGTGTCCAGTGACATAAACCTGTAATACACGTTTCTTTGTATTTCGTTTTCTTCATATGTAGTACTTGTGGATCGTGTGGATTGCTATTTGGTTAGGCAGTCAGACATGCGGTTTGAAGGTGAGTTAGAACTTGTAGTATAATGCTTTTGCATCACAAACAAATTAATCTTAAAGTTTTAACTATGTGATTATATTTTTCTCCCCAGCCCAATAAATCACACCAAGCTGTACTGAGGATACCTTATAGGTTGAAACAGTGGCCTTTGCCTGCAGCTCACAGAATTCATGTTTAATATATACCCAACATATCATGTATGCGCAATGTTTACCTTTTCATCTTCATTCCTTGCCATTTTCAGTTCGTTTTCGAACCATTGGAACTGATCCACTGGATCAGGATCGATTTCACCGTTTATGTGTTCGTTGCTTAAGTCCCACATGTTGGTGTTAAGAGTGATAATTTTAAGCTTACTGTTGGGCGCCAATCTTGACCCATAACCGGCTGCAAATGCATTGAATTGCTATTTCAAGAGTGTAGGTAAATTTGACTAATTTATTTTCATTTGTATGATCTGCAACCAGTTTTGGAACCTGCAAGTGTTGCATAAACGGTGGCATGTATGTTTTCTTGAAATAACTTTACAAACCCCCAAAACGCAATTTTAATCTCAGTAAGTTACTGATAGATAACAGTGAACAAATTTAAGTGATTAAGTGACGCCAATGCTCTTAATAAAAGCAAAGCAATCTTTGGTCTGTGATTTTACTCGACTAAAACACATGCAAGACATATTCCTCTTTAACGCTGCTTACTTTCCCGAAATAAAACAAATTGCTCTTCAGTCATCCACTGTTCCCACATATCAGCTATGCCCCGTACGATGAAGTTTGGTTGCGGAGGCATTTGGTGCTTTGGGTGGTAGTCGTGGTTGCCTAGTGACGGGAACACAATGGTCGATGGAAAAGCTTTCTGCAGAAGGTTTGTAATGTTCCAAACGCTCTGCAGGACAAGTTCCTCGCTGAGGTAGCGGTCTTCTTCTGATGTGTGCAAAGTGTCGTCTCTATAGAAGGGGGTGAAGTTTTAATTTTACTGTACAGGGGATGGATTTGGGGATCTTTCTGCATTTACCCCGTCCACAATATGAAATCGGGTTGTCCGTCAATGCTTTGCATGGCGTTTATCGACGAATTTATCAGTTGAAGTGGGGAGTCGCACCTGTCAACAAAGTAAATAGCAATCAGGTACCAATTGTCTTGGTTACAGGACACAGGACAGATTAGGCAGTTATTAAATTAAAAAAAAACCCTAACTGTCTTAATGCACACAAATCCACAGTTATTTAGCACCTGTAATCTTCATATGTGCCAGGATCAATTGGTGCCGTCGAATAGGAGGACGGGCATACTTCCATACCAGTCTCGCCCTCTGGCTTGTAATACAACTCCAAATGGAAGTCGGATATGTGCCAAAACGTCCCGGTTGCATCACTCAAAGGTGATCCGCACGCAGTCTCAAGCAAATACAGCAACAAGATACTTTTCCACGTGACATCCATTTTTCTGCAGATAATACGCTGAAAAGTATATTACTTTATATTACTACTTAAAAGTATCATAATTGACAGAACAACAACATATCGCCGTAATGTACTTTACATTTAATACGTTAGACCATTTATTTTTGCAACAAAGCAACTTACTGCAAATCTAACCACCCTAATTTTTTGCTTGGCTATTCATAATCTTTTCATGCTTTTCAGCTAATGAGTACTCACTGACGCCAATCTATTTCATCAGTTTGTTTACAAATGACTGCCTACGTCAGGTAAATATTTACACCCTATGGGTTTTAGTAGGTATAGCCCTCGTAAAACAAATTTCATTAAGTTTGCACAAGGGCATAACGTGACGCCATGTAGTCGAGCAATATGCGATAAGAGCAGTTTTCCCAATCCGCAAGCTGTTGCGTTCCAGTGTTCAGCTGCTCCCGTGGGATTATACAAGGGATGTATGTATGCTTTCATATGTCTGTCGTCGTATCCATAACAAACAGATAAAATATTAAAGTTTGGGACAATAATTTGGAATGCTAATGGCAACAAATGGATTGCCACCCCATTGCCTACTAACAGGCAACAACTAAAAATCGGTTTGCAAATTTGGTCCCACGAAGAAAAATATTTGGGATTTTATTGCATGTAAATGCCGTGCTTTAAAACCTAAAAGAGCGAAAAAAATAACGGCGTCACAGAGCACGCATCAGATTGTAATATCCAAATAGATCGAAATTTTGAAAATGTGCAGGTTTAATTTGTGTACTGTAACATACGTCACAGAAACCAGTGCTTGTATTGCGTAATGTTTTGCGCGCAGCTTTGCACATGTACTGCATAATCCCACAATGTGACCCAAATGATTGAGCCATCGAATATTCTCGAGTAAAGTGATTCATTCAACATCCTGTTTACCACATAAAATGTTCTCCTATGCTTATGTCACATCGCACCTATGTTCTTGTATTATATTACTTCAAGCGCCTCATGATATCACGTGACATTATTGACCAATCAGCTCTCATAATGGAGAGCGTTAAAAAGCCCAGGTTAGACCGGTAAATTCATTCTAATTCATTGTAACTGATTCTATTTGATGGCATCCTAACAACGTTGTATTGAAAGTTGTAATGTACCGTCGTAATGAAGAAGATAACAGAAATGAATACAATTATTCGGGAATAGATCTTGGTTCTGGGTGCTTTATAGAACGGGGCAGAAGCAGGTTTAACCATCAAATAGACTCAATAACCGCTCAGGCCATCGAGACACCGTTAAATATCTCTGAGACCCTTAGAGTTATTTACAATGATGCCCCGCTTGGAACGACTCCTTTCTTGAGAATCTATCGCTATCGACAACCTACAGTTTTGGATGGATTCTATCATCCAATCCGACCCCCAGGGATCTACAGGAACAAGCAAATCCAACACTCAAGGACCGATTTTCCGGAAAATCCGGAACAAGAACCAGAGGGCATCCACAGCCCGTGAGGTACAATATACAAACAATTTCAGCATCGCACAAACTTTAAACGCGCCGGAAACCATGCTCTAATTCGCATTTCAACGTTTTACCGAATTCATGTATATAACAGAACCATCATTTTCACGCTTGTGATCATAATTCGCCCCCTGAAAACTACATAACTTTTTTTCGCATTGATGACGGTCCGTCCAACATTTCAACGGACCCAGGAGGACAACTTAGTTTGCTATTGTGCATGTTTTTATTCGTATTACCCGTAGCCGCATCACCAACACGTTTTCCATGCGATTTTGTCCAGCCCAACTATCAGGAACGCCCGCCTGCAAAGGCCATGCCGACTGCTATTGGTTTTTACCTAAACGATTTAAATGATCAATTACGATCAAGTTTCCAACACCTGAATGCCGATGTATCCTACCTAGAATGTCAACTGCAATCTTATCTCTCGTTGCTACTTGCAACTAACGCGCGCATTAACCTCTCTCTTACTTTATCATTACTCACGGGACAACAGAAAGCAGCCATTACTGGAGAAACTATCACAGAGATCGGCTGCACGTACCGAAATGTACGCCTACTACGCTCCTTACAATATAATAATGTATTTGCCACACGTCCATTGTTTACCGAATTAGCCTGGCCAGCTAACTCGAAGCAAACCGTTTGGCAGCTGTACTCTAACGGAGAATTACACTCAAAGGTACAGTTTGTAGAGCACTACCAACCTTATAGGATTTTTCTCTTTAAAATACAAGGAAAAATCTTTCGGTTTATTAATTATACAATGTCCCATGTTGATGCGGATATCAACCAATTAACCCCGCAATTGCTTCCTATAAATAAGTCGATAAAGTAAGATAACTTTATCGAAGCTTCCAACATTCTATAGAATGTTCCTATAGGAACCCCTCATTACCCGCTGAGGGATCTAGACTCAATTCTTGCGTCACTGGCACAGACCAAACGGCAGAATGAACGCTTAGACTCGTATTTTGGAGGCAAAAGGACTTCTCCAAAACGTCGGATGTGGCAAACTTGCGCATCTTCAAGCAGCATCCATTCAGTACTTAAACAAACGTTATTAATGACACTCTCCTCTATAACAGACCCATTTTGGAGCAGTATTTTGGCTATTTTAGTCATTTTATCCTTAATTTGGGGTGTCATATTAACAGGCTTTGCAATTAAGCATGTCTGGCTACGCCTATACCCACGTGTAAGACCAACTATTGCTCATTATATAGCACGGGCTCGGACAAACTTAAATCCCTTTAATAGGAATGCACCAGGTAACGAACCTGAAGCAGCAGCACAAAACGAGGCTGAAAATAATCCCTTGCATGAATTGTACCCTGATTTACAAAATGTAAATGCCCAGCAAGAACCAGCCGCACCTCCCACTGCATAGGCGCATGGCCCTATCCATAAATCTTTGGGTGAAGTTTCCCGCATTGTTATCAACCCTATGACAGAGTAATCACCCTTTGTGTATTCGCATGACATTGCACATTTGTTGTGACTTTTCCTTGTGCACCATTATACCCGAGATTTCTCTATTAATAGCATACCAAATTTGCGTATTATATCATTTTTTTTCGTACCCACCATTTGCAATTTACTTGTTCAATCGCATTAACAACCTTTTTAATCGCCCACAGCTGATGTTATATTCATCACCTGCAAATCTGGGGGAAAGTATTTGTAACATACGTCACAGAAACCAGTGTTTGTATTGCGTAATGTTTTGCGTGTGTAACATACGTCACAGAAACCAGTGCTTGTATTGCGTAATGTTTTGCGCGCAGCTTTGCACATGTACTGCATAATCCCACAATGTGACCCAAATGATTGAGCCATCGAATATTCTCGAGTAAAGTGATTCATTCAACATCCTGTTTACCACATAAAATGTCCTCCTATGCTTATGTCACATCACACCTATGTTCTTGTATTATATTACTTCAAGCGCCTCATGATATCACGTGCTGACATTATTGACCAATCAGCTCTCATAATGGAGAGCGTAAAAAAAGCCCAGGTTAGACCGGTAAATTCATTCTGATTCTAATCCATTCTAATTTATTCTACTTGCTGCCATTCTATTTGCTGGCACCCTAACAACGTTGTATTGAAAGCTGTAATGTACCGTCGTAATGAAGAAGATAACAGAAATGAATACAATTATTCGGGAAGAGATCTTGGTTCTGGGTGCTTTATAGAACGGGGCAGAAGCAGGTTTAACCATCAAAGAGACTCAATAACCGCTCAGGCCATCGAGACACTGTTAAATATCTCTGAGACCCTTAGAGTTATTTACATATGCTTTCATATGTCTGTCGTACCCATAAAAAACAGATGAAATGTTAAAGTTTGGGACAATAATTTGGAATGCTAATGGCAACAAATGGATTGCCACCCCATTGCCTACTAACAGGCAACAACTAAAAATCGGTTTGCAAATTTGGTCCCACGAAGAAAAATATTTGGGATTTTTTTGCATGTAAATGCCGTGCTTTAAAACCTAAAAGAGCGAAAAAAAATAACGGCGTCACAGAGCACGCATCAGATTGTAATATCCAAATAGATCGAAATTTTGAAAATGTGCAGGTTTAATTTGTGTACACACACACATGTCCAAACATTCGTTTTCATTAGTAACGGAAACAAAATAAGACAGACTTAACACCTGAAAGTTATCTTTTTACTTTCTTTCACAGTGTCGCAAATTAGACTGTGTATGATCCGTGATACATAGCGACTGAGGGCGCGATGATTTTACCGCAAACAGCTGTTTAAGCTGCGAATTGCCTGTCATTATATTTGTTTGAGGTATTGTTGATCCTTTGTCAACTTGTATCGCGTGTGTCCTACTCAATGCATGAATGGATTAAAAATGAACATGCACTCAAACCAGCTTGATTTATTGCACCAGGAAACGACCTGTATCTCATCCTTGATTACAAAACCCGACAGCGTAACCCTAGAAATGCATTCTGGGGTTTGACGCAATATAGGGTACAGCAGAATTAAACTGATGCGCACGAAATAATCACATTTCCAGTAAGCTTCAGGCCATGACTTGCCGCCATAGAAGCAATAAAGCACACGCCAAAACAGCTGCAACAGCAAAACCCTTTCGGTGGATGCCTTCAGCGGCGTTGACGCAGTCGGTGTAAGGCTGGAAGTCGACTTGCGACACCGAACACACATGTAAACGCTGGCACTCTTCGTCGCATGGACGTTTGTTATACGACACTGAGTTGTGAAGGGCAAACTGCTGGAGGATGTCGTTTTCTTGACAGCTATCGCAATTCGGGTCAGCGTTGCTCATAACCTCGAGCAAACTGCTCATAGACTGCGTACTCAGATCGGGTATTTTGTAAGCTTCGGTGGCGCGGTATTCCACAAACCACTTGTCTTCGTTGTTAGCGTTGGCCACCTTCAAGTCCAGCATGTATTGCGTGTAATCCTGAACGGGAGACTGGGTTAAGAATAGTGGCATTGGGTATGCGGTCCAGTATGCTTAAATGTTTGCTCAAGGCTACAAGCTGCTAAAATTTTACAACTTGTGCACATATTAATTAAGGATATAAGTTTTGCACAGCGTGCAAACTCGATCTTATTTATTGTTGCGTTAGTATAGAAACAATAGGGCCAATGATAATAGGACTGCAAAGTCACCACAATATGGAAGCCCACGGTTAGCTAGCCGATTAGACCATTTTTAGTCATCTTAAGCTGCACTGATGACACCTTTGTGTTGACGCAGCGGTTCAAGGTGCTTGACATATTTAAGCATTGTAGAAGCCCCCGGTAGGGGATGGCTTGATATTTAAAAATGACACTCACCAACGGCTCCCCAGTGGCTCGGTCAAATTCAAACAAACGGACCCCGGGGTTATTGGCTCCATCCACCGCCCCCGGTAGTGTCGTCATCCAAGGGGAAACACCTGGGGTGATCCACAAAGACGACACCTAGCGGAGAACAGGTAACCACAAAAGCAGGTTGTTTCCCCAAACCGAGAGAGCCGACTCACCGTCGTTCCATTCCCGTCCTTGAAAATCCTGTAGGTGTCGGTGTGGTGATGACCGAAAAACTGCCCGATTATGACGTCACTAAATTCTCGAATGATCGCGTTGTATTGCGCGTTGTAGTCCTCGTAGAACCAGTACTTGTAGTCTACGAGCTCGAAGAAACCGGGCGGTACGTGGCCAATAACATACGCCTTTCAAAATTGTCAAGTTTAAGACATGTAACCAATCCTTTTATAAAAGGATTTGACAGAAACTGAGGATGCCTATAGGCGAAATTAAGATTTCTGCTAAAAAATAAAGATCGTATACACTGGCGCTGATCGTCCTTTACTCTATTTGGAGACTCAGGATTATAAAATATTTTGGTATTAAAATCATAATTGTTGCTTTTTTGTCATAAAAGTCTTTAAAGTCGTTTTCACCTGTTTTGTCGTTTTTTAGTAAATTCAATTTTGACCGTATTTGTCATAATTCCTCTGTCCCACAAGCCGAAAAACAACAAACCTTATATACCATATTTCTTGTAATGGGCCAATACGAACTGCTTTCATTTTTACACTTAACAGCTACGAATGTTCTTTAGCTCGAGTACTTTTACTAAACTAAGTACCAGCGGATATATAACAATTCTTCACCTTTTTGTCGTCCTGCCGGGTCGACGTAAGGACTTGTCTGAACCACTCAAACTGCTGGTTCGGATCGCCAGTCCCGTCTACCAGTTTATTCGATGAATACCATATGTTTGAGTTCAAGGATATTATGTTCAGAAAGGGAAATCCAGTAGGGTTGACGATGTAACATCCAGCTATACAAACACATAACTGCATTCAACAGGCAAGATCTTTTGTAGTCACACCAAGCTGTACTAATGAGACCTTATTGGTCGAAATATGTATGCAGCTCACGGAATTACTATTACATATTATTGGCTCAATGCTTATTCATATAACACATAAATGTCACATCGCATTGTGCTAGGAATAATGTAAATATCATTGTTGTGTACGGTAAAAAAGCAGCAATTCCCAGACGCGAGTAAGGTTTGCTTCAAGGTCGGTCAGCACTTTTATGGTGTCTTGACCAGGGCGCGACACCTTGCGGTTAACAACACACTCAACACACTTAACAACCATTTTGTTGCCTCAGGACAAATATATATTCCTAATTTACGTCCTGAAGTATTAAGGTGAAAAATTATGACTGTCTCCAAATCGAAACGCTCGTTTAAATGTCTTTTAATCTAGAATAACTGTAATCTCACTTTTACGCAATAGTTTTAACGATGCTTTATTGATACCACAGAATTACCGATTGTTTTTAGCTTTAAACACAACGTTCGCTTTCCACAACATCAAACTTGAATCGCCCGTGTGATGCTGTGGAAAGTGGCAAAAACATGCAATCGTGAACATTCGACTCTTTCAGTCGAATACGAACCAAAATATCTCACTCACTTTCGTTGAAGGTTTGTAACTGCCCTGGAGTCATCCAATCTTTCCACATATCAGCTACACTCTGGAGAATGTTGTTCGTCCCTTCCGGAATCTGGCTTTTTGGATGAAAGTCGTGGTTGCCAAGCGCCGCGTGGACAATGGTATTCGGAAAGGCAGCTTTTAATAGGTTGGTAAGGTTCCTGATGGTGTCCAAGACCACGTCCTCTCCCAAATACTTCTCTTGGTCGGATGTGTGTAGTGTGTCGTCACTGGAATTTGTATTGAACGAAATTCATTCAGTGCTTAAGGCATTGTTTCCTAACCTTTTTGTATATTCATGGACTCGTTATTGTATTCATCAAGTCTGCGACCCTAAAGTAAATTTTTTCCTGACGAAGTTTTACACGAGCAAACTATGTTAAATGAGAATGTGGTTCTGTGCCCATTCACGAGCCTTTTGGAGCCATTGTATGGATTCCGTGGAAGCTACGCACCTAAGATTAAGATCTCCTGGCTTAAGTTGGGGTTTTGTTTCAGGATTGATATTTTTTCCATGGTACCTAATTCTATTTTTTGTAATACTATGATCCAATCGTTTGATTTCAAAAAATCCAACTGACCCGCACCCAAGGCAAAAATAACTGGCAGTACGTTGAATCAACGTACATTAGCCGCATCTTATTTGTCCAAACTATCATTTATAACACTTAAGAACCGGGGATGAGGTTAGGTTTGGTAAACACACAATTGCACCACTCTTGCTGTTTGCAGACGGGGTTCGGTTTGCATATAGGCAAGTAGTGTCAAGATAAAATCGATTTGGCAGGATATGTTTTATAAGGTCGTTTGTATAAACATGACTCACCCTGTCCAAACGATAAAGTCCGGATCGGACTTGAATTGTTTCATCGCGTTGATGGCAGAGTTTATTAGTCTCATTGGTGAGTCGCACCTGGAAATACGTTTCTTTAGAATGAACTCTAAAAAAAGCTGTTTCAATGCATGCAAATTCTCACTGTAGTAAAGCCTGAGACGATTTAGGAAACTACAACCAAGTTGCCACCAAGCTTACATGAGTCTTACACAAACAAAACAGAATTATTGCCTATTTTTTCAAAATAATTCACTTGTAATCTCCCCACTGTCCCGGATTCATTGCGTCAGTTTCAAACGACGAAGGACAAACCTTGGCAAGGTTTGTAGCATTTTCGTTGTAATAGAAATCGAGATGGAGGTCGCTCACGTGCCAAAAAGTACCAACATTTCTGGGGGCTTTTTCTTGTTTTAAGAGTGAGCTGTAACACTCTCCGACAAGAATTACTGTCAGTGCCAATAATGCTTTCAAGTGCATTTTTGTTTATTGTTTCTATGGATCTGCCAAAACAAAAAGCAGGGTACTAGGAATATAACAATTTTCCAGAAAAATTCAAAAATCTACAAAATTGGTTACATAACTACTATAAAAACACAATTATAGTGCATCACATGCCTCACAAGTTGTAGCGCATCCTCCATTCATAAAACCTAGTAGTGTTAAAAATCACGTACGTCGGTGCTAATCTAGAACTCGTAAGTATAAGTAGGGCTGAGCAACGCCCAACCCAACTTTACAGTGCATGTGGTGCTGTGATTAAACTGCACGTATGTCAATATTTGTCAGGAACGGAACGACTTTCTGTTACGGCTGCACTGGCAAAAAAACACTGCTCGTAGTGGATTTTTAACCAGGGGAAGTTAAAACTAAAAGTTCCACTCTGGGGTGATTTGAATTCCTTTGCAGCAGTCCATTAAAAACGCTTGGTCACAAACCCGAAAAAGTAATAGAGTTTTATGTTTTTGATTTCAAACATATGTTCATTGCACTGAACCCTGATGATACACATGCACGTGTTTCCAAGTTGACTGTATTTTCATTCCCACCTTCAAAATGTGTAATTTAATTATATCCTTTTTTCGATTCAAGATCATGTTCTGTAGGCTGCGCCTTTTGGGGCAGCAAAATCCTATAGTATGATTGGCAAGTTTTTAAAAAAATCATGCAGCACCTGCCATGGCTTGACTGATGTTTACGCATCAAGTGTGAGAGACTGCGTTGTAATTGACCCATAGTTATATGTGGTCAAGAAGCGCCTAACCCAACGTAAGCACAGAGATTTCCAAACCACCGCGTCAGTATTATTCAATAACTAATTCCAGGCAAGCTCGCCTTTACAATGTGGACGTCATACGATGGCCATACAGCACCCAGGCAAACTACACATTTACCGGAAAAATAATCGCCACTAACAGCAAATATACTGTTATCGACGATTTCAAAGCCAATGTTCCCACCGGCGGAAAGTATGGACCCATTAAGGGCCGCGAACCGAATGTTTTCTGGCGTCGGCGAGGTCCCACGCTCCTCCTGCACTTCGCGTCATAGGGATGTTCATCACAATGCGACAACACAAAGAAGGCCCTGACTTAAACATACACATGTTGCCGCGATCGCCCCCCCAAAGGGGCAGAGGGCCGAAAATTGGCCAGCTTTCGCGTCGTGATCGCGCCGCTTGACAATAGTGGACATACGCGCAAGGTCTTTGTGTCACGTAAGGCGAATTAATCCCGCAATCAAATCACAATGGATATGAGGGACACATCACCACTGACACTCTAATTCGTCGTGATTGTTGATTTCTGGGGTCGGGACCGAGCGGTCATTAATATTTGATTCGCGTTCAGAGCGACGTGGCCACAAATGCAGTATCACTTGGCATGGAGGGTTAATTAACCCGATATCCACTTCTTTGTCGTGATAAGTATATATCTAGGAACTTTGGGGTTTGCGTGCGGCGAAGTTGAGTGTTACAATAATTAAACGCGAAAAGTCTGCCGAGTCGTTGACGTTTGATTGAAATTGATTTTATTCCAATGATGTTGGGTCGAGATCGTCGCTGATGCCACCACGCTGTGACAAGTGCTATTGTTATGCGCTGAACTTTAAACATAAAATGAGTGGAGAAGACCTCGATTTTGCAATTACCTTTTTTACGAGTGAACCTTATGATCAATATCCCTAGATTGCGTATTGAGTTTGCTGACAATAAAAGTAAATAGTTTTGGAATTGCATATTATTTCCATAAAAGATATTTGCTAGTTAATCTATTTTCTGGGAAATTATCCACAACTTGATCGAGATGGTTTCTTTCTTTTATCTTCAATTACATTTAAGGAAGCTTTTATTTCATTAAGCTACATTTAGGAAAACGTAAACTTAGTTTCGTTTAATAGAAACATATTTCACTAATGAGCAACTTCTATATTTGCAATGTATGATAGTGTTTAACTAATTGTTTTCATTTACAAATTGTTTGTTTAGTGTTCTGTTTAATTTTATTTCATTTGTACATTACTGCATACGCTTAAGCATAATTTAAAACTAAACACTTTGAATTTCTCGTTACCAAACATTGTTACCGTCATCTTGAATTTTTCTATTTAGTTTTCCATATACAATGTTCTATATAAAAATCTACAAAATCAATATACTCTACTTTTGTCATAAGTTCTAATTTCGTGGGGAAAATGCTCACCAACATTGCTTCCAAACTTCTCCTACCTACAGCACATCAATTTTATGTGAAGATGCGAATATACAAATTGGACTCGAATGATAAACAACGATGTTAGATCATGCGAGAGTTCCCACCAAAAAGAGAGATGTCCTCAGACAAATCTTCCATTTCTTGTAAAAACAAAACATAGACTCAATTAATCGGATTACAAACGACCGGTGGCCGTGATTTCTATTGTTACGAATCTCGGCGACGACCCTAAGAAGCATTTGATGGACAAGAAATCTTTAAATAAAAATAATAATGTGGGTATGCGGAGGTTTTTAATGGCGGAATTGTTTGATTCATTGAAACCATTCCGTCCGAATTATTTTTAGTGCCGGATTGGAAACATAAGTCCTTGCTTTGATTTGAATAAAGCTTCACCTTTGGGTAATTTTAATGAAGCGCAAACCACGCCAACGTTGTTGATACCAGTTGTTCTGTAATGTAAAGCCATTACAGCCAATTTCAACATCAACAACCAACACAGTTGAAATCAACATTTTCAAATACAGCCTATTAGCACTAATAAACGTTCATCAAACACAAAAAACATCCAGAATGCTTTGCTGTTTACCATTTAAAAAAAAAGCCTCTCCTATTTAAGTGGCCCTCATATCCAGTTTATTGCTGGCTTTTGTTTATTCATTTACTTCCCATCACACCGCGTTAACAGCAATTTAGTCGATCAACGACAACACTAATGAAAACAAATTGGATATTCGCTGAAAAACACAAAAGCGACGTAATCGCTGGTAAAGAGCTTAGGGAATACACAGCTCCGTCGTCCCTAACGACGGCATTCCCACTGTTTATACTAAAACTGGGTTTGGTGGATTTTATAATACATTGTTGGACATATTTGAAATCGCTGTATCTTGTGTACAATTTATTAAATTAGTAAAGGAAAAATATGCTTGATAAAATTTTGCCTTTTTTTCTTTATTGGACAATGGTATCTAAATTTCCACACACCGTCAGCATTAATTAGGATAATTCATAAAACATGTAACATGTGACAAGCAGTAATAAGCGCCCGCCTCATTTGTTTTTAAAATTTTCTCTATCAGAGGTAAGAAGCCATGGGAAAGCGATCTTCCCCTACACCTGCCCCGTAATCGTACAAGTGTACGATCGAAATTGGCGCTTGGCGATACGCGAAAGATGCATTATTAATACATTAGAGCTTCTATGTTCAATTACAGTCGATTTGGTTCGCACGAAGATTGCAGTCGAATAACTCATATCGGAAACCTGCAAAACGTTGGGAGTGCTGATCAATGAAGAAAGTTGTAATTGATTAAATTTGCTTCTTTTAACTTTGTCAGATGCATTTAAGTTACTTGTTTGAGTGTGTTCAATCCCAACATGATTGTTTTAATTTACGTGTCACTGCCGAATGTGACCGTGAAAATAAAACGATTTTCTTGGCAAACTCATATTTGGGTATAGTTTTTATAGTAAAACAAGTAGGACCCCAAAATGCGAATTAAGTAAAATATCCTTCTTTGCCCATCCTAATAAAATTAAGGAATTAAAGGAACTTTAAGGATAACAAAATTCTTTACAATATAAAATTACGTTTTCCCAACTGTGGCCAGGACTTCAATGACGTTAGTTACGGTGTTGGGCCAGTGGACAACGCCCACCATTGCGCGCCACAACGAGCATCAACAACAACGATCAGATGTCTCAAAATATCGGTGTACGGCCAGCCGACGTTACTCGAACGTGGACATTATAAGCGCTCGCCCCTTTAAGGTGACATAAAGCAACTGGCAATTGGGACTTCCATACAAGTTCAAATATAATTCCATGAGTCGAATGCCTCTGTTGCGACGCTTATCCTTCGCCTTTGTTCCTCGGCGGCGTCAATGGTCGCCCCAGGACGGGGGGGTTAGCGTTTCAATGGTACCCGGAGGTCTGAGGCTCGAATTCCTCGCCTAAGTGACATTTTGACTGAGGAAAACATCCACGGCGCAATTATGCCGCGCGGCCATGGGTGAATGTCCTTTTGGAGCTTATTAAATCCACCCATCCCCTATACCTCCCAACGGCCCCATTAAGGACAGCCCCGCACAATCAAACATTAATAAGCCCTGTATCGTGTAATGGCAGGTTTAGGGGCGGCGTTTAAACGGCCGTTCTCGTGAGAATCGACGGCGGGACGGCTCGGCGCGCAAGGACGTGGCCAGGTTCGCGATCGGTAAGTTTTGCGCCATTTGCGCGCGTCAACCCGGTAAGCCTATAAGTATATGGCTGCCGCCATTTATAGACCGCGCTTGGTGGCCGTTACAACGACATGACATTTCCAGCACTTATATAGTTGTATTAGACAAGGCTAAACAAGTCTGGGCATGTTAGTAAGCGTCCGCATCAAACGGATGAATATCGTAATCAACAGGTGCACGCAACAAAACGCCAAATTGCGGTGTTTGACCCAACAGTTTGAAAACGCACGACAGTTGCCGCGTTTGTTTCAGCATACGACCATCAAAAGTTAGGACACAAAACCATTTATTGTTTTGATGAAAAATTTCATTTGAATTGCAACGCATTTTGACACAGTTGGACATGGATTTCTGAATTGGTATTTAGGATAATGGTAGTTAAAGTTGTGATTTATTTTGTTAGTATAGCGAAGGTGACAGCACATTACTGACGAAAAAATGCACAAAGCTAAGGTTTTATTTAAAGAAATGAGCTGTGGAAAATAATTGGAATGCTTAATTACGATCCAAGCCAGCATTCTTTTATTTCATGCATCTGTTGATTCGGTCCCTGATTGCAAAAAGAAAAAAATTCGCACTGGACTTCGTAATCCGGCAAAGGGAGAAGGTCGCAAGAAAAAGACGAGCGCTGCATATATATAAGCTCGCGCAAGACGTCGGATCTCGTAATATGATTAGCATGCCAGATGACAATCATACAATTACCGAAACAGAGAGACTGTTGGTAGAAACTGTTGCAGATAGACTGACAGGCATAGCGCAAAGGTTTTGTACAAGATGTAGTGCCTCAATATCTTAATTGCATCAAAAAGCAGCAAGCAAGGAACTTGTATTAAAAATGTGTTTCTTAAAAAGTACAGGGTGTTTAACGATATACATTTATTCGCTTGTTTTCTGAGTTTGGCATTTTGTGTGCAGGTAAAATCAAAATATTATTAGCAAAAAATGGAAAGCCCATTTTCGCCTAAACGGGAACTTCGCGACTCTGATGACACGGACGTTTCAAACTCCGGCACTCCGGATCGCAAGAACCACGACAAGTGCAGCAGTTTCTCGATTGAGAATCTCTTGAAACAAGAAAGACCTTCCAGCATTCGGGCAAGCCCCACAAATTCCCACATTCTGCCACAGCCATTCGGGCTTTCTCGCTGTTCACCCACAAACGACGTGGGGCCCGATTACCCTAGAAGATCCCCGGAACGCAAAGGGGACTCCCCGCTCCATTGCGATGGTTCTCGTGGTTTCAGTCCATCTTCCTTTGCGGAGCACCCGAGAATTTCACCTCCTCGTGGTTTTTTGCCTCTACATCTTGCTCCTGAGCAGCGCATGGCGTTCGGCCAGCTGGGTAAGTTTTCAACGATCGAAATTTATTTCGGTGCAATTTTTTTTTTAATTTTGCCAATTTTGAAACCGCATTCCTTGACTAACTTGTATGTTGTCATTCTCACATTATGTTCTTGCAAAAAAATACTGTTTAACGAATAAGTTTTATCGAACTTTTGCTCACAATAATCAAAGAAACACCTGGAAGATTATTTCGTTGAATGAACTGCCTGTAACGCAACCGACGGTGTTTTGAAGTTTCGTTTTTATTTTCACAGCACATCAGAATCTTTTCATGAATCCATTTGTTCCAAATTTGTGGAATCTAAAGGCGGCTCGCGCCCCCAACGCCCCACCTCCGATGTACGTTCCATTCCTTGGAGGCGCAAAACCAGCAAGCCACTGTGAGACACAGAAAAGCCCAGACAGAGGTAAATGTCGGGAAATCCCACATATAATGTGAAACAATAAACACAATTACGCAGAGTTAAAAGTTTAAAAAATTCTCACTGGAACGATTAAATTTACAAGTAAAAAAGCATTGTGTCTCGTATACTATAGATGAGATTTCTTAAATAACTAAACTTTAATCAAGTTACCCAATCTGAGTTTCTCGTAACTATTGGGGACACACTAGCCATTAAATTCTCACCGCTACCGCCTATCAGCTTACTTTCAGAACTGCTTCGAGTTGCACCATAAATTAGTGTTGCCACGCATTCAGTAAATTAATCTCTGTCGTCTAGTCCTATGTTACCGGCACATTTATGTCATCTAAAAGACTTGGGTGTCATCTGTTACATCATATATGTGTAATTTTTATATGGTGAACCGACACTAACGCAATTTCCAGGACAAAATTATGTAAAGAAACATCCTGAAAAGCGTGCAAAGATATCATCGTGGGGAAATTTTTGAAATAAAATTATTTTCTGGCGAAATATGTCCAGGATGCTTTTGTGGGGTCATTTTCCCACACCTAATCACTACTGTACGTATATGTGGATGCAATAAGCGAGCAAAATCCGTCCACGTGCATATAATTAGCAATGCATTAGGCAGGCAAGCATCCGCATACCGACTTCGGCATTTTACTCAATCTCCTTCAACTTTGTTCGTCAGGTTCGTCGCCTTCTAACGCAACGGAATCGTGGGAAGACAGCGGTAATCGGTCGGAAAGTGCGGAACTGTTGGGCGGGAAGAGACGTGACCGTGTCATGGTCCCGGCCAAGGTTAAAAAGGCGCGAAAGGCGAGAACCGCTTTTACCGATGACCAACTAATGCAACTCGAAAAGAGTTTTGACAATCAAAAGTACGTTGGAAAAAGCGATGTTATTGCATCAGAGACTGAGTGACGATTTGTTTGATGAGCGCAATATCTTGATTTTGACTATTTGTAAATCGTATTTTAACAAAGTTAACACAAAAATGCTTACGGTTCCACATTTCCAAAGCTAAATCTTTCAATTGAGCCATGTTATTGGGCAAAAATGTCTGCAAAATTTAGAACGAGTCTTATTATTGTTTTACAGATACCTCTCCGTACAAGATAGAATGGATCTTGCGCAAAGGCTGAATTTATCCGATACCCAAGTGAAAACCTGGTATCAGAACCGCAGGTAAAAACACTTTAAATCCTTCTAAAGGTCTCGTAGAGTTGCTGCCGATCGTCCGTACAAATATCCAAACACCATTAAAACTTGCAGGGAATATCTCAGGGGCAATTAGTTTGGTAAAATCAAATTGCAACGAAAATTGCGACATACGACCGACAGCAAAAACGACATATGTGTTGCTCTCCAGGTGTTGCAACGAAAAAGCTAATCCCGCACCAGTCAAATAGCAATAAGCAGAGATCGCAAGGACGCAATAATTGTGTCCAAACGGCTCGCTTGGCAATTCCGCCGGGACGCGGCACCTGTCACAATACACAGGGCAAGCGCGTGCCGCCGGCCGAAAACAGCTATTTGCGACGCTAACAAGTCACTTTGGGAATTTGAACGCGACGGTACGATTTTATTGGAGGGGAGCGAACGATCTGTTAATTACCCGTGAACGCGTGCTAGGTTAATTTGGACTCGCGGCGTTGACGTTGGGGCAATTTTCTCACCTTAGCGCCTCGTTATTATCAGTTAAGCACAAATGAAGATGGGCAAACAGCATTGGGAAGAAGAGAATAAATTAATACTTGTTGATCGATTGCAAATTATAACCAAATTGTTACGGTTTATACGTTGGAAAGTATTGCTGTAAATGTAATTTATCGAAAGCAAATTAAGTTGCTTTTAAAAGTTAAGACATTCACAAACAAATTAAAAAGTTAAATTTTATCGAAGAGAAAATATTAAACTGACTAATCACACGGATATTAATAGTATGTAGCTTTCAAATTTCCCTGATCATGGGTCAATGACCTAGTTGTATTGTCTGAAACGGTAAAGCTTTGTGAAAGGTTTTTGTACTTTAATATACTCTGTTTTTCTGGCACACTAAAAACGTTTTTTGTACTTATTTGAACTACTCTACATGTCAACACACTTTTTCACCGCAAAACTTTGTCAACAGAACAAAATGGAAGCGCCAAACGGCTGTTGGATTGGAGTTGTTGGCTGAGAGCGGCAACTTCGCCGCCCTTGAACAAGTCCTCCCCGCAACCAACCCCGTGTTCGTGAGGCAGGCGATGCAAAGTAATCAGACAAGCCTGCGGGGATACCAACCTGGTGAGAGTCGCCATTTTGACTTTTTCGTGCAATAGTTGTGTGCGAGTCGCACGCGTGGAAAGTTTCTAACTGTTTTTTAATTGAAACTGCTCTCTATTTTATTAAGACACTAACGATACTTTTTAGTGAAATGTTAAACAGATTTTAACCTTGTTTTCGTCAATGTGACCAAAAGTAAATACCGAAAATCGTCGTGATTATATGGGTAGAATGATTCCAGTAATCGTTTAATTGGCTTTTAATTGCGTGAAGGTAGCTTTTCAACCATTTTCATCTGGCAAAATAGCAACATGAATTAAGTACTGACAATATACTTTAAATAATTCCGAAAAATTTTACTTTGACTGGCGTACGTATGCTTTGTATCAACGAAAAAGGGGAATTGAGAGTTTTACGCTATTTATTCTGTTAACAGGAATGTTGCAACGTTCACTCCTTCCCCTTCTGTGTCAGTTTTATGGGATGTAACCTTCGTTGATTCAGGGAAATCCCCCACATATTCCTTCACCGAGTCCCGAGTCGTTAACGCACTAAGTTCCAATGGTAAGTTCTAATGGCGACATACGTTGCTGGTTTAGATGTTACAGATGCAACAATGCAACAATGCAGTATTGTGTTTGTTTTCTGTACATAAGTTTGATACGAAACTATTAACGTTGTCAAGCCAATTCAATTCAAAATAAAAAATAAAAAATGTGCTACAGTGTGTCCTGTGACTAATATTTGGCTATTTTGTCAAAAGGTGCTTATTATATCGCAAAAAAATCATTTTGGCTTTATAGAATTTACAAACTAACAATAAATATTATTTTAACAGGGTGCAGGTCGTTCTCAGCAAGTCTATACATCTTCAGCGCCCACTGGCGGACAAGTTATATTTCACTGTACCCTCTTTCGCCCACTGTTCAACAAAACGTATTTTCCATTCGTTTCAACACTGTTTGATGCGAACTTCGTGAAAAGTCGCAGTTCGTATGTGTATATGCTCGTTTAGTTTTTTGTACTATATTTTGCTACTTTGCCCTCCCAATAAACTCTGTGACACAATAAGTTATGTGACGCGTGAGGCAACATACAGAAAAGGCTACTTTAAAGATAAAACACTGATATATTATTACAGTACAGTAGTCAACGTGGAGGAGAAATAAGCCTTTCTTCAAAAGGAGCACGTGGAATTTTAAGTAAAACTGCAATGGTTGCGGGATGAATCCCATACAATTCTGACTGGATTTTCGCAACAGAAAAAACAGAAGCCAAATTTAATAAATAGGTTTCGTGTATTTGCGGAAAACAAAATCGAGCAACAAATGTCAAATATCCTCATGTGTATAACGTAGTACTGTCTGGACGCTGACGTTAAAGCCCCCGGCGCAAAACAACATCTCATACCAACGTTCAATATTTCCCTCCATACACATCCACGACCCTTATTGCCAACCACCACCTACAGGGACCGTCTTTAACCCTGAACTGGAGCAATATCTTCACGCGCTTGAACAAAACGAGGGAGTTCAATGCACAGAGGTAGCAGCACTTGGTTGCACCGAATCCTCATCGTTGGTTTTCCTCTTGAGAAAATCAAAGATGGCGGCGCGAAGGTGGCGATCCGGAGGGCCGTAAGTGGGCCGAACCTGGATACCGTGCCCGGGAACGCGGACCGCCTTCGACTGGTGCGCGTTTGGCGAAGAGCTTGTGACGTCATCACGTTCTTCTGTGACGTCGTCGTCCGAACACGGGCCGCGGCGTTTTTCCTTCGTGCGGCGGTTTTGGAACCAAGTTTTGATCTGGCATTCGGTTAGGTTCTGTAAAATATTAAGGAAACGGTTATGTTGTGTAAATATATATAGAGTATGTGGAGCTCCGTAACAAACAATAAACACAAAGAAAACATTTAAAATTTACATTCTTTTCCATACAGGAAAACGTCATTTTGTTCTGTTCAATTGGCACAAATTAACTTCACTTCAGTAAAAGACTTGCAAATAAGGGTTACAGCATACAAAGTAATTGGGTTCGCGCATTGATTTTGATAAAAAACACCAACACGTCACAACTTCGCCGGTCCGGAAAGATTTCTGGCGCCACAATGGAAAGTTCAATCAAAGTCGAGGTCAGGGGCCGCGGAAGTTAATTTCAATCGGTGGCCACCGCGCCAGATTGTTTATTTGTTCGGTGACAGCGTTCGCCCAACGCACCACCCTTAATCGGATTATGCGTTAATTAAAACGCAACCGATGACAAGACGCCGCGCCGATTGGCTGTCGCCGTGTCACGTGAGGCGCCAACCGCCGCCATTTTGTATTAGGTTGAGTTGTTGTTTTTGATCGGACAAATTTTGTTCGGTAATGTGTTTTTCAGTTAAAAATTAGTTTTAATTATTCATTGGGTATTTGCATTTGTATCGCGCTTGACTGGATTTGATCATGTTTTTTTTCCATTGTTGACTAAAACGTCGCATATTTACTACAAAAAAATACCACCGAGTCGTAAACTTCGAAACCAAAGAGTTTAACGTCGTTGCATTAATTCCAAAACGCCGCGCAACTACAAAGGAAATCACACCTGCTTGCCAGACTTGAACAATACAACCAACATAAAACAAAGCCTTCAAACGACTCAGGCCAGTCCAGTGCAACGCACGGCGCCAACGCCCCTTCACAGATCACCGTATGGCGGTGACACACAAGGGAAAAGGTGTTGTCGTCCTTCTTGCTTTTATTGCCGCTGATTGAGGTGCGCAAAGCGTAATTACCTTGCATTAGGGAATTGCCTTGCTTTAGAGATCAAATCGGCGGCCGCCATAAAGAGTCTGCGTCGATGTAGTGTCTTGTTTTAATGAACAATAACCGCGGTCAGTCCCGTGAACGCGGGTCCTGTGATGATTTTTTATTGCCGCCCCGCCGCCGAATTTATTGCAGATTGAAAGGTTGTAAAATTGTTTCGAAAGGAAAATTATCGTATTAATCGCTTTGTGCGAATCCATCACGGCGCTAGACGCGACAGTCCGGCAATCTGCCGTGAAACCTTGGACAAATTTAAAGCACCTGCGCAGTTTGACAAAAGTACCGCAAAAAAACTTTGACCCTTACTAGGATGACCTTTTAATTTTTTATGGGATTATCTTTTGTGTTTAAATTTTGCCCTTGTGATTATCATATTTCCCAAATGAACCGTTCGTTTTAAACGATCATGTCAACACTGTAGAAAAGCCAGCAAGAAAATATAAAAAAGTCGCCTGAAGTTTGGCAGGGTTAACCAAAAAAAATGTTGCCTTTTTCGCGTCAAACTATGATACCAGGTTTGCGCATATTCACAAAGGCATTCCTATCCCTTTACTGTCGTTATTGTTTTTAATTAATTAACAGTTTGGAGTTGAAATTCGAAAAAGTGCTTACCACTTTTTGTGCAAGATAGGCTCTTTCAGTTCTGGTGAGGTAAGTCTTCACGGAAAAGGCGCTTTCCAGTTCGAGGATTTGAAATCCGGTGAAGAGCCTCCTTCCGACTCTCGAGCTCCCTCTTTTGGACGACGCTTTGGGTTCTGAGTCTGTGGATGAGTTTTTGAGATCACCTGGCAAAAATGCATATTGGTTATTCAACTCAAACGCAAATATATGTGGAAGTTACAAGTGCGCAAAATTTCATGCAACTATTAAGTAATTCACATGAAAACTTTGGCAGTTTATACACATGCCCAATCCGATGGGACTGCAGCCTTTCGCAATTTTTGCAATATCGCTTCGAAAATTTCAGTACAAAACTGTGGTAGTCAAACGTATTTTGTAAATGTTGACTACGTTTGTAAATAACTTTAAAAAAAGACTTCTCTTTGGGAGTTAAACTAGAAGTAACATAAATTCTGTCGATACGGGATTGAAAATTATATAAATAACTTTCAAGCTTTACGCTGTAAATGCTTCGAACCGAATTCCCCAAAATAATTACGCACGATTTACACATAAAAAATCTACTCACTGTTATTGTGCAGTCTCGATTCCGCCTCGCTGTCATCCGATGAGGAATGATGACTTTCCGACGAAAACGAACTGTTCAGTTTCCTCTCTTCGTCTCCACTTCGAACTCTTACGTTGACGTTGCAACCGACGTTGCCAAAACCCACTCTGGACGGTTCCTCCCCTAAACCCCTAACACGCGCCCCACACGCATCGACCCCGCACGACGGAACAAAGTGGGACATGAAGGGAAATATGAGGGGTTTGTTTGCAGGCAGGGGTTCAATTTGGGGGGCGGAAAATTCGGTTTTAATTCGCTTCTGAATGGGAGGTTTCCATTCCACTGTGAAGTTTCCTGGGTTCGTGTAGGAAAAGTCGTCGAATGTTTCGTCGCGAGTCGTTCTCTTTCGGTCTCTGTCGCCTCCACTTCGGTCGCCACAGGTACCAAGAATGACGTCAATGGAGAAATTAAGCTTCATTTCGAAGTCTGTTACTAGTTTTGTTACGAGTGTAGTGAATAAATCTGAAAAGCAAGTTCGTGTTTAAAAGTTGGAAATTTCCAAAACGGTTAAAACAAATAAAATTAAAAAATATATTTTGCAATAGCTTTCTTATTGCTGAAATCTAATTATTATTCTTTTGTATAAAAATATTAAAAAGTTAATTAAAACTTATTAATCTATATAACTGAACTAATCAAAACACCGCCTTATTTTATCTGTATCCTTTCCGTAAAAATTTTCACACACAAAATACCGGACAGTATCTTTTAAACTTTAGTAAAGTCAACCTAATATCACTGCAATTGCGTCGACTCTGGTGCGCTACACAAACTTATCTGTCTCCCGTTGCGCGTCCTCGCCTATATACTCTCGCAAACCGTTGACTCACCGACGAAGAAGGCACTACAAACAACCTGCCGCCCACCCGACACCTTGGCGCGTGGTAAGGGCCGTCCATTTTGTGACGCAACAATAGCCGTCGCGGCACTGAGGGTCCGTTGGCGGCGGCGTGCGAGCCAGGCGATGGCGAAGGGCCCGCCGGACGGTCCGGGTCCTTGAAGTGCGCTGAGCGGGATTACAAGGCGAATAGCGATCTCTTTATTGTCGGTATTGTTTGTGAAGGCGATATTGGCGACACTTGGCCGCTGACGAACGCGAAGTTTTGCAAAGGGCGACGGAAACGCATGTCGTAAATGGAGCGCACGTTCAAAGGCGAGGGCGATTGCATCGCGCGCAAGCCTTTGTTCGGCTCCTGTGCAGTGCAAGGACGATCAGAGGCGGTTCAAGGTTATGTTTGTTTTCCGATTCGAGCGCAATGGTTTTGTCTTCCTGTAAGGATTGAATCCGATTGTTTGAATCCAATTATTAAACAAACAAACCTCGAGAGCTTGATCCGTTTTGCCAACGCAGAACAATTACGGGTGCAAATGTTACATGCGGGTATAATGAACGTGTTGTTGGAACAAATAAAAAATTGTGCTATTTACACATTTATTCTATCTATATGAAACAATGGCAATGATATAGGCTAGACATAATGCCTGTCTTTTCCTCAATAGATTTAACGTTTATTTTCGTCTCATTTGCATTTTTTTATTTTAGTTACTTACGCATCGTATCGATTTGTAGAATCATTATCATTTCTTGTTTCTTACCTATCCACATGAGTATAATTGTTCCGTTGCTAATTTTTACTAAAACTTGCACAAAAACTATACGAAAACGAAGGTTTTAATCACAAACGAAATGATCACAAACGAAAATAGATCCATCAAAAACAATTCGGAAATTGTGTCTCAATTTCTTTCATCCACAAAGTCGTCGAGACGACTTCAAAACACGCGATGGCTTTCGAAGTGCCCAGCGCCACTTTCGCGGCGTCGCGCACGCGTTTATTGCGTCAGAATGGCACTTCTGCATCGCTACAACTCGAAAAGTCGCGTCGCTTTAAGAGCTTCAAGGGATTTAATGAACGTCTGGTTGTCTGACGCTTGTGCTGCCAATGAGACGAGCCCTAAGACAACCAGTGCACTTTTTGTTGGGGATTTGAACGTATTCACGTGACTTAATTGAACAGAGTTTTGGAGTTGTACCTGTAGTCCATACAGTTACGCATTTGTGTGGGATAGGTACAACATGTGTTTTAGCACCAAAGTGATCGAATACGTTAAATCGGTTGACAAAAGTTTGCAATTTCAACCGATTTGAATATTTTTTCTTGATTTTGTAAACGTTTAAACTGTTTATAATGTACACCTGCTGATAGCATACAATACTTTGAACCATATCTGACCAAAACGCAGGAACGCTGTGTGAGAGTGCTATCAGTTTACGTTGCACCAAAAACAACCAATCGAGAAAATCCATGACATATGACTAGACATGCATGAAACCTTTTCAGGCCCAAGTTTATAGTAACGCCGGTGTACTAATGGCAAATACCCCGCCACAGGTCGGCCAATGAAAGTCCCGCCAGTTTTTACGACCACGGTGACTAGACGGACCGTCTGCACGACGGGGTGTCGCCATTTTTCATGTCAGGCAGCTCTGCCTGTGGAATTACATACATCAGGCGACAGGTGAGATTGGGCGCTTGTATTAAATATGCAACCGACGGCGGGACTGCGCAAGGTTCCACGAATAAGCGTCTCGTGGCCAGAGGAGTGATGTTGTACACTCGTTTAATTGTTAATTTCGTCACACATATGTAATTAATTACCCCTGCCTCATTGCTGTGACTTACGTCAAGGTATTACGTTGGGTGCACAGAACATGCACTGCTCGTATATTCTTGCAGTAAAATTAGTTGCCACAGATGAAATAAAGCGTAATTAACGATCAGCTTTAGTAATAATGATTGTCCGGTAAACAACGGATAGAGCCTGTCTGCATGGTTTATTCCTTTATAAAATCCCATGGTTAACTGCTTGCGAATTAGTAGGCAATCAATACCTTCTTATGGGATCTATCGAACTATTTCTCCAATATTACACCAATGCTTCTTCAAAAAAAAACAAGCGTAATTTGTACTGAGAGCCACGATTTTTGTGAAAATGCATTTTATGGACTGTCCACTCGTCAAAACATTGGTTTTCCATTTCAGCTTCCATTACCACGCGTAGTTTCATCGTAATAAAACATTTATTAACATATGAACGAACAGCACCTACGCAGAAGTTCATTCAACAAGATGAGTGACAAACAAAAGCACGTGATTATATCACTTACATGCGAACTGCGAACGACGACAAATCATTGCTACACAAAATACACATGAACTTTTTGGGAAACTTGAAGATTCCAAGTTCAGTCACAGATGTCTTAAGTCTGAACCATCTTTACTTGACATAAAGTCAGGCTTTTAGGATTTCTAGTGGAAGTAACCTTACATTATTACCGAAACGCTGCAAAGAGGGCGCTACTCTGCCCTTAAGCTGCTAAAAAATGAAATAATAAAGCATTTTTACAGAAAAAAAACAGTGGAAGAATCGAACATTCTAGAATGCATAGTCGTTACTACAGTCAGACTTTGTTCATCGATTCACGTGACTCGCTACGAACTGACACAGCTGGTCGGCCGATACCAATTCCGCGCGGTGGCGCTGTTGTTGCGGGTGGACCTTGACTTCTTCGCCCCACGGCCAGACGACACGGTTGGTTGCGCACAGCCTGCGTTTTGTGTTGTTAGTTTAATGAAACACAAGTGTGGAAAAAAAATCTTTACTACCACAAACAATTTGGAAAGTGGCAAACGATCAGCTTTGGTATGATTTTTGATTTAACAAAGACAAAATTATTAATAATACCGCTGGTAAAATGGCATGGTCAGATTTGGCCTTTTTTTCAAAAAAAAAACAGACAACTTTTATAATTTAAGAGGACTGCACTTGTTATTTAACGACGGAATAATGTTACAAATATGCATTGCACAACAAACTCACTGGTAATCAGCGTTGAAGTCTGGCGGACATTCGAATACCGATTGTCTTGTTTGTTCGTTATAGAAATATTTCTTTTGTTGCGAACGACTGAACGCCAACGACCACGGACCTGCAGAATAAATAATCCAACAATTCTGGTTTCATCGTGACTCAGCCAAATTTTATCAAACCGTCCAGATTTTGTTCGTAAAAAACGGCTTAAAATTATCGACTGGGAAAACATTTCTGCTAGCTTTGTTTAATGACAGTTACCATTCTATAAAGAGTTGCACGTTTGTTTTTTTTGAAAAAGGTTTAAATTGTTTTACCAGCGTATTATCTGCGTGCAATTGACAGCGTGGACCAAAAGCAGCCACTTTCATCTAAACCGAAAACGTATAAGCGAGTGGAATATCCTGACTTGCAGAACCACTCACCTTTGCAAACATCGATCAATACGACGGCGGAAGGAACGAATACCAGACCGGTACCTGGTATTTCACAGCATATACGTGGAGAATGACCACAACCCTTCACAAGACGCATCGACAACCTGACAAAAAGAAACAAGTGTCAAAACGTACGATTAATCGGTTTAATAAAATAATTCTGTTTTTCTATTGAAATAAGGAACAGACGATGCCCACATAGGACGAAATTTATTATCCTAAATCATATCAGGCTGATTTTGCTGTAAATTAATTTATGATGAAATGAGAATCTGTTATTTGACTCAAGAAGATTGGCCCGTGTAGTCTACTGGGTACCGAGTAGTCAAATGTGTATTAAGAATGGCCTAATGTGTGGACTGTGGAAAATTGTCGGCCAACTTTCCGCGCAGAAATACCTGGTGAAGAGCTGTTGGATTTCTTCGAAGCGGGAAATGTGTTTTGCCCGCACTGAGCTCAGGTATGTGAGGGTGGGTTTTCTGATAGCTCTCACGAACATTGAAATACACTGGACTCTGTTGCAAGAGGAAAAAACAATGGAATGATTCTTATGCGTGTAACAGTACATAAAGTGAGGTAAGCTGTCTTACAGCAAAGCAAACGACTAGAAAGTGTATACAGACAGACATGATTAGGTAAATCCAAGTGTCAATACAGACAAAAACAACTTATTGGCATGATTAACAACACTCTTTGGTTCATTACAGTTCAAATTAGCCTACATATGACCTAGTGGGAAAACGTGCCAGATGGACTTGAAAGATAGCAACCGTATTTATATTTAACACTGGTGGATACGCGTATACCTTTCAGAGAAGTTTCGAGCGGTAATATCCTCACCAGCCAACATCATTCCATCCACCACGTGGAGCGCACAAGAGCGACGTTGCGCTTTACCCTGTTGAAATACAACGGCTAATTTACGTCAGCGTTTTGTAAAATTATGTTTTTTTAAAATGTCCAATTTGATGTCTGATTTACGTGAACATAATTTACAGTTGTGCTCGCCTGCAGTATACAGTATTCTTCTTCGTTCATACCAAAGTGTTTTACGCTTTACAAAAGTATTTGGTCCAAACATTTAGGGATGGCTACGCCGCTGAACGAAGTTTACTTCAGGTTTTATTGCTGTTGTTAAGCTTTATAAGATATGATGATATTTATGGGATATAAGACGGGTTTGCAGACAGTCGTATGTACCTCCCCACGAAGCTCATCCACCAACTCAACCTCCAAGATTGTATCTCGGGGAATGGAACATTTTACTTGGGTGAGATGGGACCACCGGGAAACTCGAGCATTCCAGAAGAAAACACGGGACCCCTGCATTGAAACGAACAGATCAGTTTGTTTGCTTCGTCGTAGTTAATTAGCGTAATACAGTTTCATATACGTTAAACTTAAACTTAAAAAAATAAACTTAAAATTTTAATTTCGAAATGTTCTTCTGGCACTTCAGTTACGAAAGTGTTTATTAAAACCAATAGCATTAAACTAATATATTGCCATTAAAATCACCTTATTGAGGTTGCACAATACCGAGACGCGATTAAACATTTTTCAAATGCTTGCAACCCCACATATGCAAACAGTGCTTTTCCGCCGACTGGGCTTCAAAAATCACTCGCGTAATTATTGCATTGCACACTAAAAAAAATCTTATGCAAAACCAACAATAAGCAGCGAATTTACCCCCATACTGACGATGAGACTGCTCGGGGCGGCGCTCACGTAGCACTTGTAGTTGTACACACGTTCCAAACACTTAATGTTGTCGGTGAGCAACTCTTTCCATCCCTTCCCCCCAGCCACCAGCGACGACGGGTCGTCCAGACCGGTTAGCTTGCGGAACAACGACGCCGCGTCGACCCTAGGTGGCGCGGAACGAACCCGGTCGGGGACTCCCCACAGTTCGAGGCACTCGCTGCGGATTCGACCCTGCGTCGGTTCTGTAAGGTCGCTAAAAAGACAGCGAGGTTGTGAGAGTCGGTTTCGATACAGTGATGGTCAAGAAAGAGGCTGTCCTGCTCTACCTGTTCTTGGTGAATGCGTGGATCTTGGCGAGGGCTTTGCACTGTTGTTCCGCCAAACTATAACAACAGAATCGGAACGGTTGTATGGATGAAAGGTTATAGAAATAGACTATCGTCGGTATTTACTCGAAAATAACCAGTTCGTCTTGTCAGACATTTATCACAAATTGTATTCAAACTTTTTGACGTTTTATATAGGATTATGTCGTCTGTCCTGGTATCGCAAGATACTCGCAACTAAATCTTGTTAAACATTAAAGGCCTAGCGCACCTATCGTTCGAGCGTTTGAAGTAGTTCATGAACTCGACGTCCTCTGACATAACCTCGAACGGAACAACTTCCACGATATCACGATCTGTGTTCTTCATCTCGTTGAGAGTCTCATTTACATCCAGCAAGTAATTGCAGATCGTCCGCTCGGTATCGCGGTAACCCTGACACACCACATACCTACACAAAATCGGCGGTTTGCAACACGTACACCAGGAAGAAAACCCGAAACCAGTGTGGTAAAAAAATCATGCGCTGTAATCTCTATCCATGAAGGCATTATTAAGAGGTAACACGACAAAGAGTATGTATTTTCTGTGTAACTTGGAATTTGATGATGAAATGAAATGTATTCAACTTGCTCGCATGGCCAATGTGCAACAAAGAATAGGAAACAAGCATCTTGCCAACGTATAGCTGATGCTAAAATGCCAAAAACAGGTTTAAACCACGTAACACCTCGACCTCCGGCCATTGGCTTTGCATTAAATTAAATTTAAAGGGTATGGATATATGTGTATCGCACTATACAACTGGGTTGAACGACTGACACATCAGCCTGTATATGAAAAATTACCGAGTCGACACCTCATATGATTTTTAATACTAAAGATACAGTCAAAAAACGCACCTTTCCGAATTGGCCGGTCTACTGGTGACAGGTTTAAAGATGGCGACTCGCTTAAATGCGATCCTAAGAAGGTAGACGAGACCCACAGAGAAGGGGGTGAAGAGGTCGAATGTTTTGCACACGAACGAACCGTGTTCGCGCAGGATGGAGAGAGCACAGGCGAACTGGCAAAGAAGGAGTTGTTTGGTGAGGATTTCCTGGATATTTTCTTGGCCCTCGACGGAGAAACCCTGTGGAAGATTGTACAGAGTTGTCAGACTTGGAATGGTACCTTGGTGACGCCGCGTTTAGCGCTAAAATGTCGTTATGTTGTCCATAATTTATCCAAATCTTTGCTGCGCGACATTTAGAGCCGTATTTTATTCCACTAAACAATTCAGCCCGTGACATTTTGACACGTTCTACCACGCGACATTCCTCTAATTGTGGCAGTATTGCTGGTGCACACAATGCACGCTGCAAAGGTTACATTATTCCTATTTGTAAAACGACCTAAAAAGGGTTGCACAGGATCCCAGAACGTGTGTAAGTTAACTCGCATCTTAAGTAGTGCACGAACATGGACAGTATGTCAAAACTTACGCCGTCTGCCATTACGAAATGTACACCTTTATCGTCTGTGTTCTCAAATACGAACCGCTGAAACTCTTCAAGGTTCTGACCATCCATGATGTCACCGGTTCCATCTTTACCGCCAACACCTTTCAAAAACAACAGTCAAGGTCGTCTAACTGTATATACGTTATGTTCAGAAATCCCACAGGAGCATAACCAGCGCGTGCTGTTTAGTTTAACTCACCGTTTGTTGGCATAAGTGTATTTTTTAGCTAAGTTGCAACGGACATAGAACAATTAATGAGGAAAACGTTGAACTATTAACCAAAGAAACTTTAGAAGTTATAAACGAATTTGACGAAACTTTGAAGAATTGCAATGTCACAAAACTATTACAATAGCAACCACAACCCAATGTACAACTTGTGTTAAAAATGTATTCAAACATTTAAGGTACTAATAAATACACCACACTTACCGTAGTGGGGCTCAAACAACTCTGGGTCCCCCGCGATGAAGTCATTCAACTTAAAGTCGCAAGCACCTTTCAATGTGAAGCCGAACCCTTTTGCTCTCCACTTCCTCCTCCACAAAACGTACTCGGAAAAGCCACCTGGACCGGCACAAACATCGGCAAAGTACAGTGTCTGGTTTGGTTGAAGATCCTGGAATAACAATGTTTGTGTGTATATCCCAATGTTAAGTGCAGATTTGGGGTAAAAAGTGTGTACCAGAAAGTAAACTTATAACAGGACATGAACATATGGGGTTTGTGTTTTTGTAATCCTGTGGAAAATATTTTTAAACTTTTTTTTTAATTTTTGGAATGTGATCTGAGAAGCATGTATGTAGTATTGGCAAGTAATAGCCCATTCTTTAAAAACACAGCGCACAACTAGCTTACAACACCTTTAATAAAGGTTTGGTACACAGAGTCAGTGTAGTGTCATTTTACCAAACAAGAATGTTTTCAACCATAACATAAGCCTTTTGAATAGAATTAGGAAACAAGCGTCTACTATCCTACGCAAGGGTTACTAGAGTAAACAAAGCATGGTTATAACACCCAGCATGTGTGTACAAACCTCTGGGGAAGTGAACATGAAATCAAAGCAATAATCCATGTTGGCCATTTTCATTGCAGCCCTGTTTAAGAATATTCCACCCTTAATCAGCTCATAGGGATTTGATTTTGTTCGTGCTTTGCGCATTTCAGGTCCTTCAAGATCATCAAAAATTGTCTACAAGCAATGGTATGCATTGTTAAGTGATGGCTTTATTGGCTGTGCAAGCCATTTCAATACCTTGCACTGCAGCATCTGTAGCAAGAGCTTGCGATCACAAAACCTTGTTTCATCTTCTATTCGTAGTTTTCTCTGCGATACAAAAAGGAAAATATTTGAGGGCGAGGGATAAAAAAATTACAAAATTCGAAAAAAATCTTTTGACAAATATATGTTGTGAATGTCTGTGTTTTAACCACCTTGCCTTCAGTCACCCAGTCCATAAGCTCCTCATCGTTGGGGATTTCTCCAGTGTGTTCTGGAATCCACTCGACAGTTTCTTTGGCGCTTGGCGGCTTTTCATCTGTCCAGTCAACAATAATTTCTTGGTCTTCAGCCTTCGTCATAAATAACACAATATCGCTCACATATTTGTATGAAAGAGAATTTGTGTTAGAGTCGGCAAAAACCAACAGAAAAGTTAAATTTAACCTTTACAGAATAAAAATAAAAAGTTAGGGTGATCTTATTTGATTATGAAAAAATCCTGTTTGTTCAAAATATCTTTGTGGATGTATTCTCAAAATGTTAAAGGTGTTTCTGCTTTTCTGAGCATCAAGCCATGCAAATAATTAAGTATATACAGTGTGTACAAGCACCCAACAACAGGAAATGATGCATAACACAACACAAAAAGGGGACCACACATCAAGACCATCCACCACACAATATAAAACAAAATTAAACTGTATTTAATTTGTGAAATGATAACATTGCTATGCTCAATTTAGTTGTCATTAAATTAAAAGAGTGTACATCCAATGCTGATAATCTTTAATTTTTTTGCAAAAGCTTTTTATTTTGCATGCAAAGATTATGAGTAGACTCACAATTATTAAAAAAAAAACAGTAAGGTAAATTCCACCATTATTGGTTATGATTAAAAAAAAAAGAAAATCCCAAAGCAAGAAGGCTAGTAATTCAACATGCGAAAAATGGTAACAGTACAAGATATTATTGCTTTCCACCATCTGTCTCATAAATGGTTTAAGTTACCTTAATTCTGAGACCCAGACCCCTCCTTCCCTTTTGTTTCGATGCCTCAACGATGTCAACTCTTCCCTGACTCTCCTTACCCAGTCCCGTGCCAGCTTGGTATCCCATCTTCATCATCATCTTACTGGAAAATTCACTGTAGTTGCCCTGCACACAAAAGCATTGCAAGGTATTTTTGTTGGACAATGCAGAGGAATAATATACAAATAGGGGTTTTAAGTGATTTATCAAGGTAAAAAATTTATGCTTGATGTAGAAACGGACAACCTAATAACATTTAAAAGCATGGTTAAAACATGCAATCAAATATAGCCCAGTTCTTGCAAGGAACAAAAAATACTGACCAATTGCTTTATTTTATCCATTGCCTTGGTAGGTGAAGCAGCAGTGCCTTCATCTGCAATAAGACGACATTAATTCAAAGCAACTACCAGCAGTAGTTCATTCCTTTGTTTCTACTTGAGTAAAACACATCCTTTACTTGGGAGTATGAAGTAGCATTGTAACATTTATACCCATCTCCAACACTGCATGGTTACCTCCATTTTATGTTGAAATTAATGAACCAATACATTTACTGACTGCCAATTGTTTTCAGAAAAGAATAAAAACAACCACTACTATTACAAGTCACATCAACAAAACATGCAATCTTCAAACAATTACTTGATTTTTGAAGCTTATTTGGAGGCATGTCATCTGAACTAGAATCCTCTGTTGAGTTGCTGTGTTCATTCTCAGACTGTGAGTACATAAAGGTAATAAAAAAGAAAGCTCAAAAAATGCATTAGGGAGTGAAAGTTACTTTTCTCTTCCTTTGTTGAGAAGATCTGAAATCCTGTCTTCCATCTATGAAAAAAACGATATTGAATATAAGTGTATGTTTTTTTTCTTATTACACGAACTTACGTGTAGTAAAACTGGAGTTCGCTACCCCATACTCTTCCGATGAATCGCTTTCCACGCTATCACTGTCTTCTGAGTCCGACATGATTTTCCAACAAGTCACAACACAGACCTACTTCTACCTTGGCAAAATAAGCAACATAGGATCAGGTCAGGAAATGATCACACAGTTCAAAACTAAACAAAACTGAGCAATCTTGCACAACACAAAAATTTGTTGACATCATCATTTAGTTGTAAATCACAGCTACTGCCCTCAGAGAAATAACACGAGAGGTATCGAGAGTATAGGGAAGTCGTGAAAACGAAAAAGCAACTAAATTGGTAATGTGTGTTTCAAAAATTTCGAAAGCAGCAAATTTTGGTATTTTTTACAAATTTGTGACACGAGTCAAGCAGAAAAATTAAAGGAATGATTTCGTCCATATACGTTTGGTGTAACAATTAAAGGAGTTCTGTACAGAAAACATCTTTTTTAAAATTCTACTTGGATGGAGTGCTATGTTGAATATAAATGTGTATCATGCTGTTTGAAAGTCACAGAGTTGTGATATATACGGGCATTGATGACATGACAGACAATAAATGATCTGCAACCACTCATGAGGGAATAGAACACTGCAAATTTAGCACTTCATGTGATTTAAGCATCAGAGAAACGTATTTTGTTGAGCATACATGTGGTTATAAAAGCATCAAGCGTTGTTCTACCAAAAAATGTCACTGTATTATGAAACACTCACAGCCAACATAATAGGTGTTAAATGTCCATTTGTACGTTTGCAACCCGATACATTGCATCACAAAACACAGATATTCATTTACACATTATACCATAATAAATCCTTAAAACCATGTTAAGGGGCCTCGCAAAAGGACAACAGAACACTTTTTTCATTTTTCTACCTAACCTATAAATTCATACATTGATTGGAGTTGGTTTTGGCGCTCCCACTGGACATAACATACCAGGACAAAAACATTGGACAAAAACTTTAAGCGATACATACACACAGCACTGTAAGTTGACTTCCACCAACATGCACTAGTAATGTTTGCCAAGTGGTAATTTAATGTTAGGGCATGGTTTAGCAATCAAGCAATAAACACCAACCTACATACTGGTGTGATGCAACTATCACAAATAGCACAGCGCACAATGGAATTTGTAAAAAAATCTATTCAGCTATGTACAAAAATTAATGGTAATTAAAAGGAACTTATAACTACAACACAAAATGGAGTACAAAACATAAACACGTGTTCACGTTAAGAAACTGATACTGAAGGAAAATGTCTTTTCGAGCAAAGCGGTGTGCACAATTACATGTGTGTAAACAAGTGCACGTTGTGAGGAAAGGGTGCCGGTGCAAATACAAGTCTATTAGTTCCATGACTTTTCATAGATTTAGTTTAATTGTGTTGACAATTTTACAACACATTTGCACAATGTATCGGCACCTTTTCCAAAACTGTATCCTGGATTTTCTTAATATGTTTCAGAGTCACTGTCTTCCTGTGAAATTTCCACTTCTTTCACAACTTCAGTTTCAGTGGCTGTCTGTTCAGAGGGCTTACAGTTTATCCTGTAGTTGGGCAGAGAGCCCTGACTTCGGCGGCATGATTCCAAACTTGCGCGTACTGCACTCATGTCAAAGCCATTTTGATTTCCGTCAACTACGGTACTGGAATATTTCATCATGACAATGATTATCATATCTAGACAATCAGCAACATTGTTATTAGGAGCGCACGCCAATGCAGGGTTGAAACCTTCATTGTCAGTTGTGTCTACACTGGCTCCTTTTTCAAGCAGCTTCATCGTCACGGATACCAAACCCTTCTTTGCTGCGATGTGTAAAGGTGTTTGTCCCATGTTGTTTTGAGCATTTGTGACAGCGGATTCCACATTGTCAACTATGATAAGAGCACATTGTTCATTTTCATTTTCACAAGCAAGATGTAAAGCATTGTTGTTTTCAACATCCACCAAGGCACAGTCGGCTTTACATGCCACAAGCATTTCAACTGAGCTATCATGACCCAAGGAAGCTGCAAGCATTAGTGGAGACCATCCCTTATTGTCTGCAGTATCAACATCAGCACTGTGCGACAACAGAAATTGAGCACTGTCGGTATAGTCGTTCATTATGCATGTGTGCAAAGGAGTTCTGCCATGCTTGTCTTTCAAATTTACAATATCATCTCCGAGGGTCTCAAGCAACCTCTCAGCACATGCTTCATTGTCATTATAAACAGCGCAGTGCAGCGGGGTGGAAGGGGAACCTTCAAACTTTACAAAGGACTCATGTTGGAGAATTGCGTCGACGCAAGGCTCTTGTCCTTCAAAGCAAGCATAATGCAGAGGAGTGTAACCATAACGATCAATGGCATTCACTGTGTTGCTTATTTGCAATAAATTTTCCAGCATGTTTAAGTTTCCCCTGATGGCAGCATAATGTAGAACAGTTCTGCCATCATGCGTTCTTGCTGATATTGGATCGCCTACATTCCCAGAGATTGTTGGACTGCTTGAAGCCGTTGAATCTGACATGTTGGAAAACCTGGCCCTACCAGGTCTTTGCTGCTGTTGGGTATGATGTATCAGGTTTCTCAGGATATCCTCACGGCCAACAGTAGCTGCACGATGCAAAGCATTGCAGCCATACTTGTCAACTGGCCACAGTAGTGCATTTCTAGCCATAAGAAAATCCACAGCTATTAAATGGCCATTTGTGACACAGTGCATCAGTGGTGTACACTTATCGCGATCCCGGCCATTGATAAACCGCCCAATCCCATTTGAGTCAACTGACTGATCTAGCAAAGCACCTTCAATGAGCAACTGCATGCAGTTAATGTGCCCATTACAAGCAGCAGCATGTAATGCTGTCCTCTTATTGACAGTATTCTTCTGTGTCTCACTTGCACCCTGGTTTTGAAGTGCTCTTATGCATTCTGCATTCCCCTGAAAAGCAGCCAACTCAAGAGGAGTTCTTCCCTCGCTGTCTGGTATATCAAGGTTAAGCAGTAGTTCAGACAAATAAAGCACAACCCCAACATGACCATAGTAAGCAGCAAGGTGGAGAGGAGAGGGTACAGTAGCTTCGGTGCTGTGGGAAGACTTTAGAATATTGGAATTAGCCTCTACTATTTGCCTCACTACTGTGTCATGACCGCAGGCAGCAGCAAAATGAAGTGGTGTAAATCCAGCTTTATCACTTGTCAACACATCCACTCCACGCTCCACTAACAGCTCAACACAACCTCCATTTGCATCAGAGGCAGCGGCATGGTGGAGTAGTGTTCTCCCATCTTTATCAGCCAAATTCATGTTTTGTTCAATGTCACCACTCCGAGTCATGCTGCAAATTAGCCTTCTAGCGCATTCTCTCCTGGCAGCACTCAGTGCATAATGAAGGGGTATTCTACCACCCTTATCTGGCTGCATAAGTAGATCCATGTTGCTCATATTGGAAAGGAATACATCCAGACATTCTAAAGATCCACCACAAGCTGCATGGTGAAGGCAGTTTCTTCCATCTTCATCACAAATTGCAATTACATCAGGTGCAGATAGGCCAGATGCCTCGGAAGCATGGGCACTTAATAGTTTGCGGCAGGAATTAACATGGCCCTTCAGGGCAGCCAAATGAATCGCGAGTCTGTCCTTCGAACCATGCTTTGTGGGATCTGCACCCGCCTCTAGTAAAGTGCTTACAAGCAGTTCATGTCCATGCTTCGCTGCAACATGCAGTGCACTGTTGCCTTGAAAATCCAATATATCAGCTCTTGCTCCACCTTGAAGTAGGGCCTGAGACCTGGTAAACCGTCCATGCACTGCAGTCATGTGCAGGGGTGTTTTACCATCTTTGTTCTGCACATTGACATTTGCTCCACTGTTGACGAGCAATTCCAGACAAAGTGCGCCATGTGTGGATGCTGCCGCGTGGTGCAGAGAGTTGCATCCTTGCTCATTAGGAATGTTTGGATCTGCTCCAGCCTCTAACAACTCATGCACTATAACGTCTTGTCCATTAAAGCAGGCAAGGTGTAGAGGTGTACACTTTTGGTTGTTCTGTGTGTTAATATCAAAGCCAAGATCGAGCAATATCTTGACAGCCGAAGTTTGGCCAGCAGCAGCTGCAGCATGCATTGGGGTGTCTCCACACCTCTTGTCCCTACAGTGGATTTCAGCACCATGTGAAACAAGCACTTTGATGATTTCTGTGTGGCCCATGTAGGCAGCCCAGTGGATTGCTCTTCGCTCCTGACGGTCATATGCATGGATGTTAGCACCATGTTTAATCAACAGGTTTACTATGTTTAAGTGTCCATTAAAAGCAGCATGGTGTAACGCCTGCCTCCCAGCGCGATCAGAAAAGTTCAAATTGCTAAGTTGAGGAATAAGTAACTCGGCACAGTTTACAGCATCGTTGGCAGCAGCAACGTGTAATGGTGATTGCCACATTTTATCTCTGGCATTGACGTCTGCTTGGTGCTTGAGTAAAATTCCAACTGCCTCTTCAGATCTAGAGGCACACGCCCTGTGAAGTGGTGTCAGCCATCGCGAGTCTTTGCAATTTATTCTTGCACCACTGAGAATAAGCAGGTTTACAACTTCCGCATCACCTAGAAATGCTGCCGCATGTAGCGGCGTTCTTCTTTCCAAATCTGTAATGTTTACATCTTCTTTTTTGTAAATTAGAGAACGCACTTCATCTGAATCCCCACCGAAAATTGCTTGCACGAGTGGCGGCTCATCAGTGAGACTTGATATTATTGACTGTGAGGCCAGAAAGGAATGCATGGCCTGGGATGTTTTGAAAACAGTAAATCTATCAAAGGAAACTAAAAAACATAAAATTCTTGTAAAAATTGTGGGCAAACTCGGAACAGTAATCAAGTTTGTCTATATGAAATAAATGTATGCAACTAGTGTTATATCACGAATAATATTTGTAATTACGTGCAACTTCAATTTACTGAACGTAGTTTAGCAGCAAACATCGCAAACCTACAGTCTCTGATGTAAATGAAAAGCTGCACACACCTAACAGCTAATCTTTTATTACGCGAATAAATATAATTAATATCAACATAATGAACAATTATACAGCCAACCTAGCAATCAAAACTGCAAGTACGAATCTACAAAAACTAGTTCCTTCCAAGTGTTCACAAATTTATTTGTACATTTTAAAAAAATTACCGCGCCCATAGAATATCAAGTTATTTAACGTAACCAATTTCAAAGATCTCTTTTTACCAATGCGTACCTTGATTTATAACACTGTTTTGTACCTAAAAACAGCTATCGCAATTAATGTATTGCATTGTCGCAGTGTATAGAACGTACCTTCCCTTCCACTTTGTGCAAACAACGTTGTCGTGTGCGCAACGCCGTATTGCGATCACAAGGCGAAACCAATGTCTCGCCTTCTCTTGTATAACCATAGGGGTACAAGAAAAGAGAAGACACTCAGAAACAGTAACCTATATATGCACTTGTTGTGGCACGGTTTATCATTTTTTGCGGATTTTTATCAGATAATGTTTTTGTTTCAACAAAAGTAACCAACCCTTTTGTTTGAGAGAGGCGTATAAAAAATACGATTCGAAAAACTATCTTCGGCCGATTACCTTGCTGCAAATTAGCGCTATCTTGTCATTTCTTCACAAAAAACGACAGCAATAAAGATTAGCCCATCATCCATTACAATGCAGATGGAAAAACTGAAGTGCAGATCAATTCTTCCGCCTTTTTCCAGATAGGCCATTTGACCTTACCTTAGAGTGCATTGCTTTGAACTGCCATAGATGCGTAATTTTGGAATCACGAACTGCAAGACGCGAAATTTTTGAAACACTTTTCATTATTGCATAGTGGCTTTTTGAACAGTTTTCTTCAGTAGTTGCAACTTATCAACAGGAACATCCGAAACACAAATATGTCGTGTAGAAGTTCAATAGCGCCTCCACTGCATGTCAACTAAATCATCCAAATGGTTTATTCATACAAACAAATTTACGCTTCAGTTAACATATATAACCACCGCTACATTTTAGTGAAGTGGAAATGTCATGAGAAAAAAGGTATGTGAAGTGATGATGGAAATCACAATCATGTGTATTGGTTCGCTTATTGTGGCACTGCGAGTTGCCTATGTACAGCCCTGGGAACTCAGATACACATGAGCACATTCAAGCGTCTATTTCAAGATCACAGACGTTTTCAAGACAAAAATACCATTTCCTTTCGTAGCCGAGTTGCAGATATTTGCTCGAACGGAGGGAGGATTTGTATTGTGTCACTTCCAAATGGCTTAAAAAATGAGGAAAAGAAGAGGTCTCTTTTTGGCAGCAAAAACAGACAAAAAGGGACTTACCCTAGTAATAGATTGCAGATTACCGCAAATAATTCACGCATGAGTTTGTGCAAATTTAAAAAACAAAACTTTAATCAAAATTTGCGGGCAGCAAGTTTTGAAATTCAACTTTACATTTTCATCAAGCAATTAATAGAAAAATCTGCATGTGCTTTTGTGTATGGTTTGCAGAATGTTGTTTGCAAATGGTGATATATTTCTTTAAAAAAAAACAGACAAAATTATGTGTAAACAATTTAGCACTTTTACCATGCGTAGTGGTGACAGCTGTTCGCATGTTCGAGTGAGCGAATTGCTGAGGGCTCGAGTAGTTCCATTGGAGTCTTGCTCTGGTGTGTTTGACTGAACTCGTCACAATGGGAAAGAAAAACAGAGCAAAGCAAAGTGGAAAGTCGTCAACTGGCATATCGAAGGCCAAGAAAGAACTATTGAAGCAAGCAACTGAACTTTTTAAACGTAAGTTATTTATTTACCACCACTTTGTTGACATTTACAAATGGGTTGATAACTGCAATAATGTAATACCAAAGTATTTCGTTCACTTTGTGCATTATTTGAGGAGAAACTGTTGATACTTTCTGATGTTTTTGTGTTTGGTGCATCTTCATCCCAATTAAATCTTCATCATATTTTTAGTTGGTGTACATAGTCCATCAAGACAGAATGAGTGGGACTACTATCTTAAGCTTTACAATGCGGTGGAAGAATTTTCAAGGAGACAGAATGCCTGTAAGTAACATTCTTGCACAAAATTGGTTTGTATTTTTCTTTTTGTTGTTGTTTGCATAATTAATGTGCATTCCTGGACTGAAAAGAGTTCTTGTGTACACTTCATCAATAAAATAGTTGATTTTGATTTGTGCAGCTAAAAAAACAACACAAAAGCCAGTGAAACGAGAAGGTGCATGTAAAAACTTTGAAAGATGGCTAAAAGACAGTGGTGTGTCTTGGGACAAAGTAAAACTCAATTACTTTGGAGGTGATCATGGATTTGGTTTGGTGGCAACAGAAGATGTTGATGTGAGTCATACTAAACCAGTGGATTTTGTAATGTTTGGTACCAGATGTGTGCAAATCTGATAAACCATGTTTTTGTTCAGATGAAATCACTGCTTGTGTCTATACCTCGGAAACTGATGGTTACATATGAGGATGCAGCTACTTCCTACCTGGGTACATCTGCAAGCATTTACTTGTATTTAACCAGTAAATTTGTTCTTGTACTAAGTTTTTATTTATGTAGGAACCCTATGTCTGTCTTTGTAACTTGTTCTTGTAGATAATTTTATTTAAACCTGTGTTGGTTTCTGTGAATGAATTTCAAAAATATCCCTTTTACTTCAATGCAATAAATCTGTTTCTTTTACATAGATGAAGTAATTGCTGGCAATGAAGTTTTATCTGTAATGCCGAATGTTTGCCTTGCACTTTTGTTACACTGTGAGCGATATGTACCTGACTCCAAATTCAAAGCATACATTGGTGAGTAAAACTTGCTTGTGTATAAGTGTGGCTAGTGAGGTATCCCCAGTTTGACTTTTTTTACTGCTTCATTTGCAGATATTATGCCCAGTGAGTTCAACACTATTCTGTATTTTACCCCTGATGAAATGAAACACCTTCGAGGTTCAACTGCATTCAGTGAGTAGTTATATTATTGTGTTTGTTCCACAGAGTGTGCTATTGCCTAAACCCTACAATGTAGCAATAACACACATTAAAGCCATTTTAGTTATTTTTGTGTATTTTGTCATGAAACTTCTTCATGATGTTTCAATTAATTAAATTAGCTCAACATTTGAAGTTTTTTTTTCTAAAAAACATCTTGAATATATTTTTTGGGAAGTAATCTCCCTTTTAAAGTAACTGGTGCTATAACCATGTTATCCTTGACTTATAAATTTTGTCAGAAGCCACACAAACAGTATTTTTATGGTACAAAAACTTTACAGGTAGTGCTATTTCCCAGTACAAGTCAATTGTCAGGCAGTTTGCTCTGCTCTACCAAGTTTTCAACAGCGACCACCAAAAATCCGACATTGAAAAAGTGCCACTTGTTGCCAGAGATGCGTTTACATTTGAGGCTTATCGGTGGTGTGTTTCAGCGGTGACTACCAGACAGAACAAAATTCCTTCAAGTAAGCAAAACTGGCGCCATCTTTCATTTGTGCTCTATCATAGTTATTTATTGAAATTTTTTTGTTAAGCTTGCCTGTCTGAAACCGGTGAAAAGTTTAACGATGATCTCTCATCGATGATTGCTCTCATTCCCCTATGGGATATGTTCAACCACAGCACAGGCCCAGTGAGTATAAACTCTTTTTTTGTGTCACTTTTTTGCCCATGTTTTTTAATTAATTTTTTTTTTCTAGCTAAGCACGACATACAATGTTGGTGCTCAGTCGATCGATTGTTTTGCAATGCGGGACTTTAAGACAGGAGAAGAAGTAACCATTTGTTATGGTAGTCGACCAAATGCAGACCTGCTTATACACAATGGATTCGTAGTCGCAGAAAACCCATTCGACAAAGTCAAGATCCACTTGGGTTGGTTATTCATAGTATTTGTTTGACCAGGTCTATATGGTGCTCCAAACTAGTCATTTCTATTTAGCATTATTTTGGCATGAGTGGTTGTTAAAATCGAAGTGGAATGCACAGTACAAAGCAAGCTATATTGTGGTTTTGTCGAGAAACTCACTTTTTTATTAATACAGATTTTATACAGACAGTTTGTATTGCACAATATTTCATATTTGATAACTATATTGTGCAAAATGCTTTAAGCTGCCTTTGCAAATCTTCCCTTAGACTGTTTAACAATGAAAGTTTAGGCAAATTTGCAATGATCTGGTGTCCTGGTTTTAAACAAGGAAAACCAAATTTAGGTGTTAGTCCAAAAGATCCTCTTTTTCAAAAGAGAGCGAAACTTCTTGCCAAACTCAACCTTGATGTTAGCGGTCAGTTTCCAGTGTGTGCAATGGACAGCAATTTACCCACTTCTCCAGGCCTCATTGGATTTCTCAGAGTTTTTCACATGGAAGAAGGTATTACAGTTTTCCATTCATATTTCTTAGTCCAATAACACACTGTGTTTATCTGTATATCAATTCATCGATGTATTTTGTCACAGATGACCTGGATCATTGGTTACAGAAGGACATGAAGGAATTGCCAGCTCTTAGGGAAGTCTACATAACTGGTCCGTTGATGTTTGAGGCAGATCCCCAGATGTGGCTGTACCTGGAAAATCGTGTATCCCTCCTTCTTATGGGTCTTGACAAAACCTTTGAAAATGTACTTACAATAGTACTTTTTAGATCTAACGTTTGTTTGTCAGTCTGAAAATATATTTGCAAAAATGAAAATCTTTAAAATGAGGATTCTTGTGTGGTGTTGTTGGTATTTAATCGAAATTGCTCTTTATATTGGCAGCATAAATCTGCTTTCAGTGATTAACGTAGAAACACGTTACAGAAATTGGATGAAATGCTGGATGACGAAACTTTAACAACGCGTGCCCGACTCGCGCTACAGTTGCGATGGGAAGAGAAAAGAGTGCTTTCGGCTTGCATGGACTTCTGCAAGCAATATCGCCAATCGCTTGATGCCCAGAAAACCCTAGCCAAGGAGTTGAACTCTGGTAATGAATTAGCGCACGGTTAACTTTGTTGCAGAAGGTGTCTTGTAACTGATAAAAGCTATGTAAGTTGCAACGAGTGTGACGTTGGGTTATGTGCGCCTTGCAAAGCATTCAACATTGGCCTTGAAAATTCACCTAAATTTCGTGGATTTCGAATAGTACACATCTTGAGTGGGTGTGAATCGGTGATTGTTGGTAATAGCTGTGAAATTCATGTAATATTCCGACCCTAGTAAACCCCCAAAAAAGAACCTCACTTGGGCACACTAAAAATTTGGGCCTCAGAATTGGGTCAAGGTGACTGACATAAATTGGCCAGTGATTGTGGTGTCTTGACAGATATGGTAATCCTATGCGTATTAATATTTGTATCTCGTTTAGAAGAAACCAATGGATTGGAATGCAGGAACGTGATTTTGGACAAACTGATAAAAAAGAATGTTACTGATGAAATGGTGGAAGCTACAGAAGGAAAAAACATTGACCCCGCGGAGGATCAAGCAGAACGTTTGGCTGAAAAGCTGACTTTGAATAATCAGGACCCTGAGAAAAGTGATTCACTTGAAAATGGTTCTGCGAAATAAGGTTACTGGCATTTCCAAATAGTGCTGTGATTTGCTGCCATATCGTTTTTATGCTTAAAACGCTTGCTTTTCCGAAGCCTCACTTCCAAGTAGTGACAATGCTGTTGTTTGTCGTCAAATGCAGTAACCGTTCTTTCTGATCCGATGTTTTATCGTGCAAAGAAAATTATTATCGGATTTTCTTCTGTCGTTACTAATCAAATACAGTCCCAAAGTAGTCGTAGGCAAATTAAACATTTTATTTACATAGCGGCGCTTTTCTATATCTTTCAAGCAAACAAACAGCGTCATAATTTGAGAATGGGCAAAAACAGGAAAAGGTGAACAAAGAAGTAAGTTTCACAAACGCACAATACGCTGTGGCAGAACATAAACGCGCGAAGCAGAAAACAAGTGCACATGACAATTTTACTTCTGGGGCGGAGGATTTCCGAGATGACTTTCCTGTCCAGTTTGGAGATTCACGTCGGCGGCGGAGAGCGTCACCATTGGCGTGGGGTCGGTTTGTGCGATCTGTGTGGGCGCGGACTGCATCCCCTGCAAGGTAGCGGCCTGAGCGGAGTTCACTTGCAGTGTCAGAGACTGGGGTGCTGTGTTGCGCATGGCAACCTGGGAATAGTAAAGTTACAAACGTTAGCGCAAAAAAATGCATATTGGCCTCAAGAAATATAGGCTTTATTCCGAATCTTTAGATGGACGTTTTATTTGTTTGTTATCAGTATTTACCACCCGATAACGGCTCTTGACAATTACCACTTATTTTTTCCATTCAACTCGTATTTTTTGACCACACCGCGATTTGAACCCAGGATATCCTGGCCACGAATCCCGATCAGGTTTCATTCTTGTTATATGGTATCTGTACTTTTCTTCAAGAGGTCAACTTAAGCGCCGCAACGTTAAATTTAACGATCAAGTTTCTTTCAAATGTGTGCCCGTTTATACACATGTTAACCTAAATGCTGTCGTTAATCTTTTGCTCCAAAATACACGAGTTACTGTTATCTTCTTTCGGTGTACTTCATTCAAAATAATAGTAAGATCACAAGTCCATTTGTTAGTGGCCGATAGGCTGCAATGCCAGGATTGCGAAGCAAGTAAACCTTATATTATTGCGAGGGACGGAATTCTTATGGTACCTGTTGTGAAATAAGCTGAGAGTGGACTTGCATGCCAGCCGGAGATTGGTTGCTGATGGCAACTATGGAGGGTCGTTGCATGGCAACGGGGGTCGAAGCAACAATCATCGACTGACTCTGGTTGTTGGCAATTGAATGGAGTCGTGACTGCCGACAAATGTAATATGTTTATTCCAGATGCAACGACGGAAATAGAAACTTGTCGATAAATACACTCGTGGTGGGTTATTGTTCATCTGTACAGTAGTTTTTTTGCGCAAAATACAAAAGTTTTGATTTGGATTAAAACAGAATCCGTAAATTTGAAGCTATTGTGACGAACTATGTTGTAAATTTCTTTGAAACAAAACCATGGGTGTAACGAGTGGAAAAAATTATTTTTTTGCATACAAGAACTGACAAAAACCTTACTACGGATCCCCCAGAGGTCCACTGAACCCTTGAACTAAATAGTCATCCATGCTATAGATTTACTCACCCTCGGCGTCGATTGCATCTGTTGTACTTGAGGGGACATGAGCCTTTGTTGTGGAACAAGGTTGGTCGCCGAAACTATGGTAGTCCCAGCTGACAGCGGCAACTGGGTAATTTGTGGTGACATCTGCATAATGTAAGTGGTTATGTTTAAAGATAATACAGGAGTGCTTGTAAAGGACACATATGATATTACCAGTGGTGGGATTCAGCATGAAATGGCGCGAACCGGTTCATGGAATTTAATGACCAACGCGAACCGGTTTATTAACAACCGCATATGTAGGCGTATGTTGCACTTCGAGTAATGCATTCCCTATGACATGCTGCTAATGAGAGAACCGGATGCTAAAATATTTGAATCCCACCACTTAATATTACAGAAAGTGTACTGATGTAATGTTCTTGGTTTCATGGAGCGTCTAATATTGACATACCTGCTGGGAACTTTGTGGAATTATGGTGTGACGTATTGCTGTGTTGGAGGCTGGGGTGGATGGGGTTTGGAGGAGTTTCGTTACCGTCAGTGTAACAGGAGCCTGCAATATCTCATAATTAATTTACATATAGAAAGCACGTCGGTTGTTATTGGTATGTACATCACACAAGGTGATACACGTACGGTCGGCAATAAGTTATCTTTATGTCTTCATGACTGCATTACACATTGCTGGCAATCAGACAGAGCTAATACAAACTATCCGCATCAAAATCAGAATAGTCGTATCATCATTTTGCCCACTGAACAACATAATATTGGGTGTTGGTGCGTTGTTCAGATCAACATTAAATGTCATGCAAGGTTCCCATATCAATAAACACAAGACACATTGAATTACATGGATACTTTTTTTTAAAGCGACAGCAAACCTTTGATGTTTGTGGCCTCCTCTGCTTTTGTTGAGCAACAAGTTGACTGAGCATTTGCGCTTGAATCTGTGGAGTCATTTTGACAGTGGTGGGAGCTCCTGACCCAAGCTGGTGTGATGGAACAGTGGCGTACACTGTCTTCGGGGGTTGTTTTGCCGCAATCATCTGAAATACGCAGTTATTGTTAAGGTTTGGGTTTTGTATTAACGTTTGAGCTTAATGTGTAAAGTTACGTTGATATCATCAGCAAAGTAAAAAACGAAACATAAATAAAGATTATTTCCGACGTTTCAAGGGAGCAGTACAATGCGTTTCCCTTAAATTTGGCCTTGGTTCAGTAAAAAATGTCCAACATTATTCCGCTTCATTTTGCAATTTTTTTCCAAGGCTTTTGGGTTCAATCCTTTTTGTCATGTTACCTGGCGCGGTTGTTGCTGCTGTCTCTTCATCAGCTGTTGTTGTAGGAACAGGGAGGTACCGGAAACGTTTGGCTAAATACATAACATGTGTAAGCTGCAGAGTGCACACACTCGATCTTAAAGAAATCACCAATGAAGACAGTCTTAACGGCTAAATACACAGGCAAGATGATTTCATTTTGCATGAATATGCAGTCCATTCGTGGGGCGTAAACGCAACTATGCACAAGCCCTCCGAAAGTAACGCACTAGTAAAATAAAAACAACAACTACGTACTTGGTTTCCCGATACGATCATCTGCTTGGCCTGACTCGAGTTTGCCGCGTTGAGTTCAGTCAAGTTCATGGCTGCAAATGTACAGTGTAAGTTCAAATTCATAATGTTTTATACGCGTGGTCGCGTGGACAAGGTTTACTCACCCGTTGCCAGGTTGGTAACAGGAACGGTTATAGGCATGGGTTTAGTTGTTGTGATTTGTTCATTAGCTTGTTGGGCTGCTAGGTTTCTTACATGCTGAGCTTGGACTTGTGCTTGCATGGGGGCGATTTGAACCTGCTGGAATACAAGAGTGTCAAGTAAATATTTCATCAGTTTATTTATGAATCAGTGGTTTCCCGTTGTTAAAGTGCTGTTCGTTTATGACCATTTCAAGCAATAATGGGCAAATGAAGCTTGATGAACTTATGCAAGCATTGCAACCGGTGCTACTGAGAAAATGACCAAAACTAGTTTTGTGATGAAAGTTTTATTTAGGCTATACCAATGTACAACAACGCACAAGCTAATTTTAACACAGGTTGCACTTCCTGCTTTACTAGCAATGCTTTTAAAATGGAAATACGTAATGTTAAAATATATTTGTATGTATATAATGGGCAATCAGACAGAGCTAATACAAACTATCCGCATCAAAATCAGAATAGTCGTATCATCATTTTGCCCACTGAACAACATCATGCACATGGATGAGTAGGTAGGTTAAACGTGATAATAGAAATATATTCAACAAAGTGCAAGGCGTCCAAAAACTTCAACGTTAAATAATTGCAATTATATAAAGCAGAGATTATTACCTGAGATCGTTGGAGAACAGATTTGATCTGGGTTCTCGGCTGCTTCATGAGCATTTCCAATTCTTGTTGGGTGAAGGGTCTCGTCATCTTTGCAACCTGGAAAAACATAGCTTTCAAAATTTGAACACGAAAAAGTATGAAAAGTTGCCGAAATGGATCAAAGTCCCTTCCATATGACAAGTTGAAGTGGGAAAAAACACCCCGATGTGGTTTGAACTGCCCCAGTAAAGTTTCCACTTGTAAAGATTGGATAGTGATAGAGTTATGAAACCCTTTCACCCACCTGCACTTTTTTGCCTGCAAATACAGCACTGGCGCCAGAGACAATGGTTCCAGTAATTTCGGGCTGACTGGTTTGCTGTCTTTTGCCCTGCAAACAAAAACAATCGTTCTATTTTGCCAAGAAGGGAGAATTGAAGAGCGGAGAGTAGTAGGCTAACCTGTTGTTTTCCTGGAGTACTCGACAAGGCTTGTTGCTTCGACACTTGGTGGACTTGCTGCATGGTGGTGAGCTTCTGTACAGGCTGTTGACCTGAACATAATAAAATCAAATTGTTATGTGTTTCACCGAAGTCAAACACTTGCTGGAAAACCTACATTTACCACCGTTATTACACAATAAATTGGAAGCTTTCTAAATAATAGTTGTGTATTTCCCCAGAACGCTTACTTCTAGGAGGAAAGCTGGGACGTGATGACGCAATGCTCGATCCCGCCACTGCCGTCGTTATGGTAACCATAGGGGAGTGACTGGCGCCGCTAGCAAATGTGATGCTCATGGCTGGCACGGACGTACCGCCTTGCTGTTGAAGTTGGAGCTGCGATGCGTTGCCAGATATTGTTCGAAGAGTGAGCGATGCTGACGTAGCCTGGTCACGTGCAAATGCAAGGTGACGTATTTGGTGATGCTACTGGAATAGTGTTTTTTTACCTTGGACATTTGGATCTTGGCAGCAGAGGCTGGAATGGACAGGGTGCCCTGTCCTTGTATGTTTACTCGACGTGTGAAGGCAGAAGTACCCAAGTTGCTTCCAGCTAGATGAAGACAATTTGATAAATTTATGAGTTATATTTAGTGTTTTGCTTGCTATGTCCGTAATAACAAATAAAATGTAACAACGCAGTTATGTTTCATGCAATGGCAAGACAGACAAGACCGCCCTAATGCGCAGTTCCTTATTTGGCGATCACAGCTATCGTTTTGAGATCATTAGGTTTACAGGCTGTAAACCTACAATGCAACAATGTATTAAAACTGCCACAGTGCAGCACTTACGTTGCAGAGACGACTTGCCGACGATCTGACTTCCAGCGACAACCACAGGTTGTGCCATGGCACCGGCAGGAGTCTGCATATTCCCCGTCATGGTAACGGATGTTGGCTGTTGGGTGGTTCCAGTTTGTCCGGTCGGTTTCTTTTGGGTGGCAATCCTCTTTGCTCTGGCTTCAGCCACCTGGGATAAGAACCAGTGTTGTGAATGTTTGGAAGACAATTGTAATGCCCTTGGACATTGTCAAATTGTTGATTTATAATATGCGTGCTAGAAGTAGGTCAGTGGTTCTTTGACTTTTTTAACGGTACACCAAATAATTTGTTTATTGAGCTTGTGGCCCACCACCAAGGCCAGTCATTAACAAAACAACAAAGGTGACTTTTTTTTGCACTGGTTGGCAAACTGCAGGGCACTTTTCAAGAAAGGGGTCCTTTTTGCAAATCAAGCGAATGGCGAAATCGGTGAAATGAGCGAAGGACCGTCTAAAATAATTTTACTCTGGGTAGTTAGGTCAATAACATTCGCATACAAAAACATTGGAATATAAATGTGGCAATTAAAACAAGCGAGGGGCAAAGTTTTGAGCGATAGTGGGACGAGGTACGAAGCGGACCTGCATTGGATGTAGCGGTTTGTCGTAAGTTATTCCGCAGTCGTGAAGAATATTTGTGTGTTTCGGGTTCCTCTGGAACTGTCCCGTGCCCGTCGAATTCTTGGACGGGGGATTTCGCTTGTTGCAAATTGTCTTGCATGCGTCGAACCTGAAAATTATCGGTCAAGTTTTGCAATGTTTGGTGATGAAGTTGAAGAGAGTGCAGACAGTACCTGTTCGAATAGAGGTTCGTGAACTGGAAGTTTTTGTCGTTCGAGAACAAGATTTGTGTTTTTTGAGATTTCAGGAACTTGGACTTAGTGGGGGGTTTGAAGCCTGCAGGAAAATATTGTAATTATAAGTCCTGTTGAATTAGGACAATTGTTCTGATAAAAGACAGTACATAACGCGCTAGAGTTTGAACAAAAAAAAAACAACACTGAAAATGCTCCAATTGTTACAACAGAAAAAAAAAATGCTAAATTTAAAACTACAAATATATGACCTTGAACACAAATTTCACTGAGTAGGGGAGTGTTAATTCACCCAGAATGCGAATAATCCAACCTTTTAGTTTCTTTTTGGGCGTGCCAGGTTCTGGTACACTTGCCACCGATGCCTTTCCTTCCTCGCGTTGAACGATGACACTCTCGAATCTGAGCTTACATTGCTTGGGCGATCGGAATACGCTGCCCACAGCGTTCACCATGTCGGCAACCAAGTTCCAGTTGGGTGTGTGCGCTGGCATCATTGTGATCAGCGACAAGGGCATGTCCAGAACGTGTTGCACGGCCTAATGTGAAAATAACAGGATGAAACCGAATTCATATATGTGCAAAAACAGCCATAATAAAACCGAATTTGAAACTGCAAAACTATACATGTAAAATACGGCCTTATGTAAAAAGAAACCAATAAACTGGAAAATAAATAGTATGTAAGATATATATTACCTGGAGCAGAGCCCAGTCCTCGTTCACTATCCAAAGTGCTTCCAACTGCGCTTTCGCCGCCAAGGCACCGTCGTTGTTGTTTTCTTTCGGCGATGTAGTCAAGGCCGATATAACCCCTGAAATGAAAGGATGTATGCCAGTTTCTTGACATACGCATTAAAAGTATGCACACACCCTGTTCAGTATGCGACTAATTGATAGTGAAACGTGAACGACCAAGGTAAACGAAACGTGTTTAATCATGAAAGAACAGATTTAAAGCAGCTCATTCACGATGACCATAAAGCCCGTTACTGTTGTTTTACAGTGGCCACCACCGCACGTTTCATTGTAGTTCAGTATATACCTTGCACGATCTCGTGTTTGGTCGGTGTCCCTGGGATCAAACTCGGTTTGATTCCCTTCCCTTGAACTTTGATCTTGTGTGTTTTCAGCTCCTTCTTCTTGGCCACTTGCAGGGGATGGTTGAAGAGTGATTTCGGAATATTGACGTCGACTCTTGTGAGTTTCCTCCGTGGGCCTTGGCAAAAACAGACACGTTAATCAAATGCAGGATTTTTGAGTCCCACTGTTTCCTTAATTCGGGCATTACTTTAATTAGTGGTTATCAAAGCGAGGGGCGTTTTTCGATCTCCACCGAAGCGAAGAAATTTCAACTATTTATCGAGATTAAGGACTATTTAAATATACCAAATTAATACAAGCCTTGTAATATATTGGAGGAGGGCAATATTTCTCTCATTGGCCACTGGGTTGGGACACTTACTTAATTCTTGCTTGGCCCTCTTCTTTTCGCGCTTCACAATCACCGGTGGTAGTTGTTCTTCGGCCATTGGTGTGGGAATGTAGAGAAGAGACATACACGAATCCATGTACAAGTCGCTCTCGTCTTGTGGCGGAGTGGGGGGTGTCCACATCTACATCACATAGTAATAAAGGGCATTGAACCAACTTATTTTAACTGTCACGCATTTTGACCGCTATGCAGTGTCTTAATAAAGTTTGAAAAAGGTGTATCACACACGCGTATTTGCACACGTTTATGTCATACTAGTGACATGTAAGACGGGTTGGGCAAACTTTTCCACAAGCGGGACAGGAATTACCGTAATTTTAACTGACAGGCCAATCAGTCGTGCGAGTATCCAATGTAGTGGAGTTTTTGTAAAGTAACTGGTTTACAATAATGAAGGTTTAAAATTACACTTTTAAGGAAAAATACGTTTCAGTTTTTAAGAACATAACAGTAAATCGTAAGTTAGCATTATTAGTCAAAAAAGTTAGTGAACTGCTACAGCGCAACAGGATTAAATATAAAAAAGGGCACTTGGGAAGGTAACATGTCTGGTTTACACTAAATAAATATGAATACAAATCAAAATGTGTACTTACCGGCATTATTTCGCCAGTCAGTTCGTCCACGAATATCTGCGAAGCGAACACAGCTTATTAGCACGAGCTCCTCATTACACAGCTGTGTGGCGGCAACTTTCACATCCAAATGGCAAACTTTTCCGGCCAAATTTTTTTGCTGCCTTCGCTGCATTACCCGGCTCGAAGTTTGTGTTTAAAACCAGAATGCATTCGCGGATGGCATGGTAAGTTCTGCGCTAGCCTGATTGTAAAAGTTCTCGTGGCCAAAGGTTTTAATATTCGGTTATGCAAGGAATTCGCAGTTAGCCATGCCAATGCATTCGAGTTTTAAACAACCGCCGGTGAGAGATAATCTTTCTCTGGCTTAGCAAGACTGTCCCTGCCATCCCCCAATGCACTCCAACCCAAGACACAACCTTCGAACCAGAACAGCGCCACACAGTGTACGTGTCAACATAAAGTGTGAACTCTATTGCAAACAGTAAACTTTCGTGGTGTCAAGGCAACGATTTCACACAATGGCGGAAGTAGAACGAATTGAAATTAACGCTCGTTAAAGTGAGTGAAAGGGAGCGAAAAGATATAAACTTTAAGAGAAGATTCAATTAAAAAGGAAATTGCCTATTAGTATCGTGTTGTTAAGTCAAACAATAGCTAAGGCGGAAATACTAAATGGCGGTGCGTGAAAGCTCTGTTACATGTTTAAGAGCGATTCAAAGGATTCAAAAACATTTCGTTCCTCCTCATTTTCCGGGGCGAGCGACTCCGCATCACTGAGCACAGGTTCGAGGTTTAACGTGATCAGGTCCTCGTCGTTGTCACTGGCAACCGTCAGGTCGCATTTCAGCTCCTCCTGCAAGGAGTCCAACAACGAAAACGCGGATTTGTCATTGCCGCTGTCCAGGACAGGGGTTGAGGTGTCTTGGACAGTGAAGTCGAGGTCAAAAATGTTGGATCGAGACTGTTGTGTGGTGGTGGTGGCGGCTACTTTCTTGGGTAACTTCTGCGTCCTTGGCACGACTTTCGAGGCGCCGCGCCCTCTATGCGTTTGCTTTGTTGTTTGATTGCTGGAGTTGTTTACAGTGAGGACAGGCGACTGACTTGCCACGTTGGATACGAACCGCAGCGATTGTTGGGAAAGGCCGGGTCTCTGTATAACGAACGTCTGCGGTGATCTTGCTCGCGGTTGTATGCGTTGCGTGGCACCAGGCAAACGGATCATATTGACAGACTGGCCCCGCACAGATGTGGGAGCAATCTTTGCCGTGACCGTGGACTGTTTTGGCTGCTGAGGTGTATATGGTGTTGGCGTGTTCGCTTGAACAAACGAGAAGGGTAGGAAAACAGTTCCTCGGTTGGAGTTTGGCGTGGTGTTGGTTTTGCTCCGCACCACAGTGGAACTGAACACACTGCGCGGGTGGCTGGTGACGCAAGTTTGCAGCGGTACACTGTATACTGGAACATGCGGACTTCGGTTCACTATAGTGGGTGTCTGAGGTCGTTGCACAGCCGTTTGGGCCTTCGGCGTTTCGACCACGATGTTGTAAACAGACTGGGCCGGTTTAATTGTTTTGGGGTTCAAGGGCATTGTTGAGTCCGTGAAGCCAGACCCAGGTGAAAAAAGTTCGTATTCGTCCTGGCAAAGCCTCGTGTTGCGCTTACGCGGTCGACCCGATTTACTGAAGGAGAGAATCTCAACAGGTCCATAGTCTGTGCTGCTGTCAAGAAGACTGTCTGAACCCTCCGTCACTTTCCACAGAGGTGAACGTCTGTAGTCGGAGTGAGGCATGATGCTACTAGACTTTGACGATTCAAAATCATTTGTGTCTGAAAGGTCCACATTGTCATCACTGTAATCTTGCCAATTGTTGTAAAGATCAATGCTGTCGGAATCGCCCGAGAGGTAACCGGCCGTCTCTTCTCCATACTCTGTCCAGAGAAGGTCGTCTCTCTGGAACGATTCTTCGCCTCGGAAGTTGTTGTATTTTTCGTTAGGCCTTTCTTCAATTGTTCGTGGAACATTGTTTGGTTTACCCCTTCCACGTCCACTACCCCTGGGTCTGCCACGACCTCTTCCTCTGCCTCGACCACGCCCACGACTTTTCACTGGTCCCTGTTTGGGTTGCCTTGGTTTTCTCTTAGGTGGCCCAGTGGACAGTTTCTCCCCATTCTCGAAGTCAAAGAGATACTCTTTGCCTTGTTGTTCCTCTTCATCGTCTCCGGACGACTCCGACGTGGACATATCCAGAAAGCAGATGTCGCGCTCCTTTTTCTTCCTCTTGCCTTTTTTCTTGCTCACCTGGTTCTCAGAATCTTCCCTGGTGTAGAATATCTCGTCCTCTTCCACATCCATCCTTCGCTCTTCTTCCTCCTTGAGCAGGATTAGATGCTGAAGCTGCCAATCCTTCTTGGATTGCTCCACCTCACTCTGTGTAACACAGGAATAGTAAAACCACAATTAACAACAGGAGGTTGAAATTTACCTCTGCCATCTTGAGCTCATAGTCATTCATCTCCTCGGCAGTGACCTCCAGAAAGTTAAGTGCATATTTTTCTATAGGATTGAGCTCCTCATAAATGGTTTTCAGTTCTTCCTCATACTTAGAGCCTTTGGGAAGCTTGAATCTGCTCTCTGTATAAACAAGACAGCACCATAGGCAATGGTAAGTGGGTACTATGGGAGACAATAAAACACTTACGAGCTTCATTCTCATCTTCATCATCTTCCTGTTTCTCTTCTTCAGTGAACTCCTCCATTACAGCATCCTGTCACAAAAAAGGTTACCGCATTACTCCAAAAGGACAACACTACCAGCAGTTTTGAGGATTTTCAAATGGCCTCAGTAGTTGTGTTGTCATCAACATTTATCAGACATATGCTTGTCAAACTCATCATCGGTAACGCGCAAATTTCAATGATAACTTGTTATTATAGACAGTTTAAACACCTGTTCTTGTTTGAGAAGTTTGGCTGCCACTGCATCTTCCTTGTCCTCCGTTTCAAGCAGTGCTTCCTCCAAATTCTCCTCGCTTTCTTTGGTCTCTTGTTGAGGCTGCATAGAAGTTTTACATAACGTTAACACAAGCTTTCAGTGTTGTACTTTGCAGTAGCTAAACACAGCCTTCAGGATTCAAGTGTCTTAAATCACCACAGTGGTTTACACAGTAAGAAGAAGTTTGTCATCATTGGCAGGCATGAAAACTGATACTTTTGGAAATTAAACGGTATGGTAATATTACCTCAGATTCAGATTTAGATGCTTCAAGAGCCTTTTGCCTGGCAGTAAGTGGACGTTGTGGAGGCTCTGTCAGCTCTTCCAACCCAGACGGTTCATCAAAGAGGTCTTTAATGGCTTGCTGCAAAGTTCGAAATTGTTTGGTTAATATCATTTTTAGAAACCAAGCTCCTAATAATTCCCAAATTATTTTTTTTCTTACATGTTTGAAAAACGCAGTTGTGAAACTTCCACCCTCGATGGCCAAATTCCCGAGAAGTCGTTTCTGGTTGGCTTTTTTCAGGATATTTTCCTCTACAGTTCTTTCACTGATAAGTCTGTAGATGTGGACGTCCCTTGTTTGGCCGATCCGATGACACCTGCCAAAGTCAAACAGGTTTCTCCATCAGCAACACCTCAGCACAAAGCAAAGCTTGTAGAGAACTCAGATTCAGAAGTTATCGCTAAGAGGGTCTCTTCATTGTGCCACGGGGAAAGTGTGTTGACAGATCAAAGTGCAAAGAGCGTCGGTTCGATATACAGTATTATTTAACAAAAAAGATCAATTTACCCATTATTACTAAAACTACGAACTTAAATAACCCCAAAATATTGACACAGTCAACAGGGACAAACCCACTTGTGGAACAAATTAAACTCGGCTCTTTTGTCATCATTATCGGAGACACTCGAAAGCTTAATCTTATGTATGGAGTGTACCTGTCCTGAGCTTGGGCATCCATGGTAGGATTCCAATCGCTGTCGTAGAAGACAACTGTGTCGGCACCAGTTAAATTCACCCCGATCCCACCACTCCTCGTGGAGAGGATGAAGCAAAAAATCCTGGGATCGTTGTTGAATCGCTCCATTCTCGCCTGCAACGGTTAAATTTTTATTAGGTTTTGGATTGAATGTTGAAAATGAGTGCAACAATCCAGGGTGAATGTCTCATAAGTGCTTTTGTTTCGTCACATACTTTCAGGTTGACTGAGGCGAAGTTGTAATCATAGACCTACATTTGGTTCAATTATAACCAGACAATTCACATAAACATACCATGCGTTGTTCAATGTGTGTTGAGCCATCAAGACGAAGATATCTGTACCCATGGTAACTTAAAAAGGCCTCCAAAATGTCAAGGACTCTGGTCATTTGAGTGAAGATCAAGATTCGGTGTTTTTCGGCCCAAAACCGCCGGAGGAGAACACTCAGTACTTGCAGTTTTCCTGATAAAATAAATAAAATATGTAAGAATTCGTTTTTGAGGCAGTAATAAATGTCTTTACTGACCACAGTCGTACTGGATCAAACGAGCTTCTGGGAATTGCACTTTAGACAACTGTGTTATGCTGTGGTACACCTTCAATGACTTGGAGAGATAAGATCGGATGCAATTGAGGGAATTTTTCTTCGCCTGCATTCGCCAAGGGGTCGGGTGTGAAACATTCATTTGTGGAGTTGAGGTCGTTACTTTGGGAACCACAAAAATAAACCTGCAAACAAATACTTAATTTAAAAATAAAGAAAAAACTTGAAGTGCCTTACATAGGTTCTGCGTGCTTTTTTAAATTAATTATAAATCCTGCGCCTAAAAAAAAAAAGTAAGCCCAGGGGTTTGTAGTTTTTAGTGCAAAGGTAAAGTTATTCACAACGTTATGCAAGGCACCAACCTGTGCAAGATATCCCTCAACTCCTGGAACCTTTCCTCATTTGATTTCTTTGCTGATTGAAGGTTTGTCTTCTCTATGTGAGCCGTGTGCCAACTTTGGCTCTTAGGTGAGCTGTAAAAAACAAGGCTTCAAATTAACAATTTAAAGCATTCTTTCTCAAATGGGAATTTTAAGTCCACAAACCATGCGTCTGTGGCTGATTGAAGAAATTGCACAGTGTTGGCAGATAAGTAGCTGGGGTAAGCTTCGCATCGCTGCACGTTGATGTTGCAAAGTCTCTGAAGCGTGTCCTCCCTCTTTGCATTTTTTAAGCGAACCAACATTTTCTAAAGATAATGATTTAAGTTAAGAATCTTGTTGTTTCAAATATACATGTCATTACTGAGAAAAAAGATGTTTTTTTTGTTCTTGCACTACGAGGTCTGCCATGCACGAACTACACGCAGATACGGAATGCACAAGCCTTAATTTCCCTGTTTAGATCTACACAAGATGCCATGGGCTGTGACACCTCATGCAAGTGTTAACAGGTCTTATTACTTCAACTAAAACATCAAATAATTTGTCTAACATACTGAATATGATTCTTCAGGAAGTCGCTTTTTCCGGACAATGGTTGGATCTATAACAAAATAACATTCAAAATCACCAAGTAATTGACAATGTTTTTTCTATATTTAGGCAAACAGATTAATTTATAATGCAAAAAAATAACACACCAAGAATACAAAAAGAAAAGTATGACTCAAAAATAAGACCTAACCTTTTGAAGAAACAGAATCCTGAGCGGCAATGGTGACCACATCAGCTGCAAAAAATCATTTAAGTTGCAAAAAACAAGTTCGTATCTTTGGAAAACTACTTATTCAAGTTAAAAATATGTCCCACATTCTACTAAGAAGTACAGCACCGAACAGCCGTCTCCTAACGATGCCAGAACCGGCCATAATTTAGCACCCGTAATCGATCATTGCAACTATGGAAAGGCTCACAATGAAGATACCAAGAGGATGCAAACTTTTGTTATAACTGATATTTTATCAAACAATATTGATGATCACAATATAAAAAATCAATAATGCTTTTCATAAAAAACTGAGATTTTTTTAGAGACTAAGTAGCATTGGATATAATTGGGTAGAAATTTTACGTCTGGTTACATATATTTATATTTATCATCCATTAATGTAATAGTTTATGGGCTTACCAGGCATTTGTGCATTAGTGGTGGAGGGCAGTCCTGTTGAAGTTTGGGAAGATGATGTAGAACCTCTAGAAGCCACACCGGATGTAACAATTTGCACCACACCACCTACAAACAACTTAGTGTTAAGTCCCTGCACTACAAAACGATAAATCCAAACGGAATCTTTGAACTATCTCAGAAAAAGATTCTGTTTTCACATCAGTATATTCAGATGAACTATGCCAATAGAATCAATCATCATAGAACTACGTTCAATTACAGAGCATTAGGTAAATTAAAGGGATAACCACCTGGTAAATGTCTTATCTGTCCATTAGGTATTGTAGCCCATCTTGTGCCTTGTGCGGTCTGATACTGCAGCGTAATGGATTGGGAAGTTGACCTGGGTGGGTTTTCTGAAGGCAAACACATGTAAATAAACAAAAAGAGTAATGAGACAAAGGGACACTTGACGAATTTGTTACAGTTTTTAAGACAAAACACTACTTACCTCCATCATTCCTGGCTTGCTGCACAGTCACCAGTCTTGAGGTGGAACCTTGCTGCATGTTCGAAACAACCTTGAAGAAAAATATTTGCCTACTAAAGAGAAGTAGTGCTAAAAGTTTCATTGCAGCGATGACAACTTACCACTTTGGTTTGGTTCAGCAACCCCACAGAAGCATTTTGTTGATTGGCAGTTTTCTACACAAAATTTATAACAATCAACATAAAATACTTTGTCATGCCAGAAACTTCAAACACTAGGCCAGTTAAACTTGCCATAATTAAATAGGAAAAACTTTATATTTTTAACCAAAAATGTAGCTTAACATGCTACTGTATGAACAACACATTGTGCAACTTCATATCAAACACTGCATGTAGTGGAAGCAAATTATTTACGATTGGTATGACAGTGGTCAGTTGATGGACAACAACCTGACCACCTCTTAAACAATCGCATATTGTCAAATACCGTTACATACCTGTTGCTGCAATGATGCAAGAAATAGCTTTTCCTGGATCATGGCTTTCATCTGATCAGTGATTACTTTTGGGCCAGGGGTGCTGAAAAAATGCACACAGTAATATTGGTTTGCTTTATTGCAATATGCACTTTGAGAACAGGCAACATTATTTGAAATTTGAGTTTCAGAAAAATACGGTGTAGTTTCTATTTGTTTTTACTGCAAGAATGCATATCACTAATGTAACATGTTTCCCTGAGGTCCAAAAGTATTCGCAATGTGGAGAAGAGCACATTGTGCAACACATTAACTGGTAGCAATGCTAGCACGTAAAATATCACCACTGTTCAATCTTCCCCCAAGGCAAGTCAATAGGAAAATTGATCTTTCTTATTGATGGTAGAGGGGGCTGGTGACATCAGCAGCAAGATTTCAGTTTGCTCACCTGTCAACAGCTGGTGGATTGCTATAAATTTCCTCTATTAGCTTTCTGGGGGTTTGCAGTTGTTTAATCTTGTTGGCATTAAGACTGGAGATTTCACTCAAGGTTGGGATGTGGAGGTTCAAGTTTGAAAGGCAAACTTTCTGCATTAACAAGTTTCTTGTTCACCAAATTTTGGGCACAAAAAAATTTTTACTAACAAATATTGTTGAAAATGTTTTAAGTTCAGCGACGCCATAGCTGACGCCCTGTGTGGAGAATTTTCATTTACTGTACCTCCAATACGTTACATGCAAGCTCATGAATACCAGCAGACATGTCTTTGACAGAGGAAAAGATAGACGCATATGAAAGCCAGGTTTACCTGGAAGGGTCCTTTCTCCAGAGCCTTGTGGACAAGAGACGGCACATTGAGTGCAATAGGAGCGGTCACAAAGGAGGACACAGTCGGTCGAGGTTCAAATAGGTTGGGGTGGTTGCACACTTTCCGTAGCTGCATCAGGACATTAATGACACTCATGAAGTGCCCACCGGCCAATGTGTCTTTTGTCCTTTAATATAAATTGAAGATGTGACATTTAATAGCCTCAAATAGTGTGCAGATAGACAGATACACACAAAGAGCATAAAATGTTGCTAATTTCAGATTGTTCCGACAGAAGGCAGGTACCCAAACACTGGCTTCTTTTAATACAATCTTTTAATGGTTAGGAGTTTAGGGTAGAAACAACTTACGCAGCTCTGGACATGAAATCTTCATAGAGGAATCGCTGCCTCTTGGATAAATGACACTTGACGACGTGTTCATATTTGTTGGGCATCTGCTTTTCAACATCCTTCTTCACCCTTCTGAGAAGAAACGGCCGAAGAACCTGATAAGCAGAAACTTATTTTGCCAATGTTTCTGATAAAAACCATGAAATGAGGTGTCACCTTGTGCAGACGTCGAACAATCTTCTCATTAAACTCTTGAGAGCCTTCGATCATACCAGTCATTGGATTTGAAAACCATTCCTACCAAAACGAGTCAATGTTAGTGTCAGAAGCACATTGATTGTTAATCGCTTGTACATACCTTAAACTCTTTGTGCGATTGAAAAACTTGAGGCATAAGAAAGTGCATTAGGGACCACAGTTCCATTAAATTGTTCTGGAGTGGTGTTCCTGTCAGTAACAATCTACGTTGGGAATTGAAGTTTAGGAGTGCCTGCCAACGCTGGGACTTGAAGTTTTTGATGTTCTGTGCCTGAAATTGCACAAGCATTTGTTGATTTTGCTTCTTTGAGCATCTGAAGTGTGTTAATGTTGTGTTAGTTGCTCAGTTGCCTGTAAAGCAATGCAAGGGTAAGTGCAGCAGTGAAAGCGTGGAGCAATGAAATCACACTATCAAAGTTGCACTTTTATTGCACGCCTTCGTTGGCCGACCATATTTGCATTCAGAGACCTAGTTGAATGTTGACACACAATATGTATTCGTGCAACGATAACTTCTCATCATGTTTGCGGGAAGGTCTCAATGGTTTTGGCACACAGGGGCATGCTAAATTTTAACCAACCTCGTCCAGTATCAGGTATCTCCACTTTTTCCGCCGGAAACTTGTGTGGTCTTGGATAACCAACTTGTATGAGGTAATACATACATGGAACGCATTGCTTTTGGTCCATCCTGTGCGTTTTAGCTGCAAAAACAAGACATACACTAAAACCAGACCAGCCTCAATGAGTCAACAAAAACAGAGTTATGAATTTTTGAAAACCCTATCCTAATATCCTTTGTTAAACTTACTTTTCTTTCTTTTTGGGAACCATAATATGTGAGGATTTTAAAACCAGGACACCATTTCTTGAACTCCATTTCCCAGTTGAGCATTACACTTGTTGGCACAACAATCAAATGAGGACCCCAGACACCTGAAAGCAATAATGTATTATAGCCTACTTTGCCAAAAGGAAACCATCTGGGAATATTATTTGTACCACACCTATATCCCGTACCAGCACTAACAATGAAAGCATGGGAACTACAGGCCTGATTTTATTTCTGAGATGTTAGCACTAGTCGCCACACCACAAACTGGCATAGCAACCGAAGGCACCTCATAAAACTACGACCAGAGTATTTTTTTTACAATTAAATGCGTTATACCAAAACAAACCTTTTTCACAGGCTAAATGTGCCAGAAGGGCAATTGTTTGAATTGTTTTGCCCAAACCCATCTCATCGGCCAAAATCCCATTCAGTCGCTTTGAGTACATGGTGACCAACCAGTCGAGACCTATGTGTTGATATTCACGCAGCTGGTGACGTAGTAAATGAGGTATGGCAGTCATCACCTACATAAAAGGTGGTCCATTGAATTGGGCAAAATAAGAACATGTACCCAGTAGTAAAAAGTGAGCATTGAAGCTAAAACACAACATACAACAAATAAACGGTAAATTAAGCATGAAAAGGGTATAGATGACTTTGGTACAACTTTACCTGTGTGGTGGCCAGTGTATGACCAGTTGGCTGTAAATTCATTGCCTCTTCAGCAACATCTGTTATTTCCTTGTTGGGGCTTCCTTCCCTTTCTGCTTGGTCGGGTTTCTTCAAGAAGTTTTCATGGTAATAAGTTTTGCACTGCATTTGTCATTTTTATAGTTCAGTACCTTTTCCTTTTCATGGTCAGTTTTGAGTAAGTAATCCATGCCAATTTCTTCTTCTTCCTTTTCATCTTCGCTCTCTTCACTTTCGCTCGAACCTACAAACAAACAAATAAACTTTTAAACCAGAGCATATGTGGACCAATCTAATCATTTTTGTCAATTTTGGTAAAGCTAAATAGTGTTGTCTACAACAGTATGTCACCTCGCATGGAACCTTCTAGTTTAATACATATTTAAACTAAAGGATGGTAAAGAGGTATTTGCTCTTGACATGTACAGCATGAAGTGTATGCCAGGGTGAAGGCACACATCAGCTGACATGGCACAGACCAAACAAATCAAATTCATAAAAGTGCATACTTCCGGAATCTTCCTCGTCTGATTTATTATTTTCTTGTTGTGTCTCTGACGGTGGTGGGCTGGGATCTTTGTCATAGGCTCCTTGGTACATTTTCAGCAACTCTTCGATGGGCATGTCACCTTCAGCCTGCAAATAGAAACCACATTTATATACTTCCATCAACTTTTTCATTTTCATTAAAATGTTAATCATTACCGTTCACCATATTGGTTTAAGCAGAAATATGCTGACTGATTAAGAATGACAGGTAAGGAAAACATACGACAATAAGTTACTGTGCCTTCACCTTATTCCCAAGACCAAGAAATAACAGTCCTGGGCAGTAATAATGAGTGCCAGTTCATGTATTCCCAATAATGACCAGCCAGGAAATTGTCATTCTTGGAGGCAAAGAGATGGGAAAAGGTATAGACCACATACGTTAGTACTTTACCTGCAAACTCTCCAATTCCATCTTGTGGTCCTCTTCTTTCTCCTGCTCCTCCTGTTCTTGCACTGTTGCCTCATCGTCACTGGACTCATCACTGGCACTGAACTCTTTATCTTCTTGCTCCTGTAAAGTCAAGAGGAAAATTGCAATCAAAGATGCAGACGGACTGTGTTGGAAGTGAAGTCAGTTAAACAAATTCAGAAAGACAATAATCTACACACGATGATTCAGCATTACGTCCCTTGTCTTTTTCGGTCATCATAAAATGTGAAAAAAAACACCGAACAGTTTTTTCTTCTCTTACTTGTGCAGTTTTGGGCTTTTTTGCCTCTACAGGGGTATCAGCTTCTCTGTCAGTTTCGCTGGGTCGTTTCCTGGCAGATCTTCTCAGTGATATTGAGGGTGGTTTACTCGATCCTTCATTATCTGAGGAGAGGTTTTCCTCCTATGAAACACACCGATGACAGTAAAATCAATTATCTATTCCAAACCAAAAAAATCAAATACTTTCAATTACATAAAAACAATAATTCGAAAATCACAAACTTAATTTGCAAAATAGCTTATTAGAAGAATAAGTGTATAAACTAGTTGATTAGCACATCGTACCATAGAAGCTTCCAATGATACTGCCGACTGGGTCTTACTCGATTCTGCAGGTGCATCTTCCATTTTCTGTGACAAGACAAAGTTATTTAAAATATAATAAAAATGGAACAAAACTTGTTTGTGTTAGGCCAGCACACATTACAGAATAAACCACAACATGTGTTCAAGCAAACCACAAGGGTACCATATATTCCTTTGAATGACCGTACAAAGTATGCAACCCTTGCAGGCAAAGTAAAGGAAACGAATACTTATCACAAAATTTGTTTTTCTGAAATGCAGACAAACCTCTTCAGATTCAGAACAGGAATTCTCTTCAACATCAGGAAGGGGCTTCCCAAAGTTTTCCACTGCATCTTTTGGAAGTTGCTGAAGGAGATCTTCAAATGGTAGTTCGCTTTCTTGCTTAAGCAGACTTACTTCATCCATAACTGAAGGCAATAAACATAAATAAAATTATAAATATTCACATAGGGCTACATTTCAGTTCTTATTCTCACCACTTTCTTCATCATCGTTTAGTTCTTCTTTTGCTATAGTTTCTTCATCATCACTTGAAACACCCTGAGGTAGGAATTCATCTAAAAAAAATTTTAATCTGACAAGGTTGCTGCACAATAAACCATTAAGAATCACTCACCATCACTGCCCTGCTTGGAACTGGTTTTCGACCGTGGACTGGTTGGTGTTTGGTTGAGACCTTGAGTCAGCCAATCAGAGTACTTTGCAGTCTGATCTACTATGAAGTTAAGATGCAGATCCAATGCTTTCTGCCTCTTCTCATCCAGCAGGCATTGTTGCTTGTATTCTACAACCTACACAGGAAGTGGGCAGTTTGAAACTAAATTCCAATATGACATTGCCTCTTTTTCTTTTTAACAGCAAGTCTAAATGTGTCAGGTTATATTGCTGCACAAAGAATATACTGTCGATGCACAGAAGCAGAACCTGCCATTATCTTTGAATCAACTGGGGACAAAGCTTAGTAGATAGAACTACAAAGCAGTTGCTTTAAGGCATGTTGATTCACTTTGGGGACGGTGATGATCGAAATGTTATACCTTTCCAATGTTGGACCAGAAAACTCGAACTTGGCGTGCAATCGAGGACGCAATTCTTCTTAGCTTTTGTTGACCTTCTTTTTCAGCCTTTTTTTCTTTCTCTCTCTGTTCTTTGTGGTGATTCGTAACCATGCGGACCAACTTAAAAATAAAATACAGGATATTGCTATTACCAAGATAACACCTACAGCAAAACTTACACACCTTTCTGGCTGCCACACGTTTCCATTTACGTTCCTGTGCAAAATCAGCAGCCAGCCATCGCATTTCTTCAAGCAAATAATCCCAGTGAGTTTTGTTCCTAGCTGGTTCTTGCACCTATGAAATACCAGCAGAAAGCTTTTTAACCACTGCATTTACAATTTACTCCATAATATATTACCTTGGGAAGACGGCGTTGTGACCATAGCCCCTGTTTCCTTAGTTCTGCAACTCTGCGTTGGATAACTGCTTCCTGTTTGGCACGCTCCAGTATCTCTTCCTGGGAGCTTACTTCGTACACATCAGACAAGCTTTGCCTTGACGATTGTTTCAATCTGTTTTGTGGAAAGATGCAATTTCATGGTTAGAATCTGTTGGCATATACTCAAATCAGGTTGGTCAGTCAAGGCTTAATAAGTTGACAACAATCCATGCAACGATTAGCAGAGCAAAACACCGACCTCAGAACAGTAGCAGGTGACAAGCTGGCAGAAGTAAATGCATGTCGAACTTTGGCTGGATCTGGCTGAGGAGATTCTCTAAAAAAAATTTTCATGATTCACGCAATCACGAATTTGGTTTAACACGACCCAACCTACTTACCTATTGCTAGTGGTAGCAGTAGGGGTTGCATTATCTTGATCTATTTTCTCTGGTTCCTACAAAAGAACAGGTCAGTTCAACATTTCCTTATATATATATATTTAACTATTGCGAGTTTAAATGTTTTGTACATACCTTTTCCTCTTGCACAGGTTTTAGGACATCAGACTGCACTGATTCTGGAGTTAATACAGATTGTGTCACACTTGTAGTGGAATCTGAGGAAACCTTTCTCTTGTTCGAAATAATTGGATTTTGATTAATGTGTTCATTTAGTTGTTTCGACGGCCGTTTCTTAAAGTTTGAAAATTCTACATAGTTGCCATCATGTTGAAGAAAGAACAGCTCTGTAAGCAAGTTTTTGTAATGATCTACAGAGTTGGAAAGTTCAGTATTTTTGGATTCTAACACCAGTGCCCTTTTTTCTGGTACTGATTGGGAATTTAAGGCATCCATTCGAATGCGAAAAAATGCTTTTAAATGTACTTTCTACGGCATTTCATGTCCGGTAGGTCCAAGTGAAGATTTCGCAATACCAGGCAACAGACTTTGCCACCTAAGAACAAAAAAAAGAAAATCCAATTCACAGTACATTAGTAAACTAAGCATAGAGATTAAATTAACATCAAAATTTGCAAAATTTTTAGACCATTATCAAACATTTAAATTTTTTTTCAAAATGGTCAAATTAAAACCAGATGAAAAAGGATGTGGCACCTTGCAAACATACTGTCGATAAAACACAGCGTAACGAGTGTTTAAAAAATGCAGTTATAAGTCTACATGCACTTGAAGCTGTAAAAAGTGCCACGCGCGATTATGAATGCACAGTACAATGGTTTACCTGTATCTGCAGAAATCCCCGCTATGGTAGTCCATCCAACGTCAAGTAGCAATCATTTTGACTGAATAATGCCTTACAACCATTTTAACACTACCGTATTCTACCATAAAAAAATTAGAACATCATAAATCACAAAATTACAACTCACCTCCACTTCAACTAACCACCAAGAAAGAGTGAGCGCGAAAATGGCGAATCTCACGTTGGCCATGCAACGCGCATGCGCAGTACTGCTTTTTTCGCCACGCGGTTCGTTCTTTTTGTATTGCTTGCGCGGCAATATTTCAGCGCTCTCTTCCGAGGAATCCCAGCTGAAAAAATTAGGCCACATGCCTAATTATTTATTTTTCGTCGGGACGAAATTAACAAAGTGAAAATTTTTACAATATTTAATCCATCTCAAACGATTTTTCAATCCATACTGCGCGTGTAGCACTCATGAAAAGGAAATAATTGCAAATTTGTTTTTTTGTGTAGGCCTAATTACAAAGAGATATTTGTTTTGTCGTATTGTAGAGAAAGTTCACGGCAAAAGTTTGAGGTGTGGCGCGCCTTGTTTTACTTTTGACGCCCTGATACTCACTGCAAGCATGTTGGAGTTTCTGTTGTTTACCCTCAATGAGAGGGGGTGTAGGTATCCGCTGCGTCGTATCAGCCTCCCATCTATGGTATCGGTACACGAAAGGCATCCCCTTTTAAATCTTAGCATTATTCTCACACGTTTTTCCCCTAACAGGGCCCTGGCTGTTCTCAAAAGACGTTTTCGCCAAAATCCATTGGCCATATATAAGTTAATCATTTCCGCTAAGGTCCTCACACATAAATATTAAAAGTTCAATTAATTTTGACAAATGCCAATTTGAGCACTTTATGTTTGACTGTACTTTCGAAAAAACGTTTGAAAGTATATCGCCATTGAGATTTGAGTGATATAACGCCAGGGTTTCCCAAACATTTTTACGATACTTGTTTGTCGACCAACTAAATTTTAGTTCCTTTTGAACCACAATTTTAATGAGCCGACTAAATATCGTCACGAGCCTGCATAATGACCCTATACACAGGCGAATTTTTGTTGATACAGTCAAACATTATATTTTGTCTGACATTTGCCTACCATTTGCGATTACTACAGATGTTAATTTTCGGTTTGTCAAACAATAGTTTGACTTTGAAAATCATTAGTCGAACCAAAGCGCAAAAACTGTTATAAATAACATTTTATTTGTTTCTTTGAATACACCCCGCCCTCTACGTAATACTTATGTTCGTATCGGTGTGAAAATAGGGCTGTAACAGTCAATCACAGTAAACTGTATGACTTTAGTGAAACTGGAAATTTGGTTTTCTGGTTCCTGTTTCTCTGTCGTATTTTGTGAATATTTTGCTACAGTGGTGTGCAAACCAGCTTTCATCATTATGACACTATCTTAAGTGCACACCGATTTTATGTCTTTATGTTGTTTTATATGTAGGCCTATTGTATTTATTAACATCAACAAACAAATTTCCTTGTAACTTATACACGTTACGTTATCCAAAGTTAAACATTATTGGTTTCAAAAGTAAACCCTAAATCGGTAAACTTTGTTAAGCAACATTGGAATAAAATGTGATTTGATTCATTTTCGTTGTGCTTTCCACTCTTGGGTGTTGTCACATAAAAAGGTGCATGTTTTTGTAAACAGTCTTGTCACATGCTGGTAAGAACCCTTTTGGATTTGCCCCATTTTGTCGATTTACAGGTAGATACATATTTCAGTTGAATGAAGTAAACTTTTGGAAAAATGCCTATATCAGGAATATGAGATTTGACACAAAATGTATCAAGTATCTGATGTGCTTATGATGATCTCTAAATGGTATTAACTGTCACATCACAAAGTATAAAGCGATTTATCACTTGTGCATTTTTCAACAAACACATTTTTACATAGATTAGGAATGGGATAAAGCTTTCATGATAGGTTGACTAAAGAGTGAGTGAAACTATTGCCTGTGGTGCCACTGAATCCAGAATTTGCAGTCATTGGGCACATACATAGCAAGAGTAAGCAGGTGTCAGCTGACTTGGGTTCTCTGAGCGTGCCTAGGCTTGAATCAAAATACACACCCATGGAGGAGGGCAACAAATCACCCGATGCTGTCGCGCCACAAACCCCTGAAGTACCAGAAATTACAACTGACAATGAAACCGCAGAGAAAATGGATACAGAAGAAGCATCAGTAGTGAATGACACAAGCATGGTTAATGGAGAAATGTCAGAAAATGAGGATTCCAAGTCAGAAGATATAACGGAAGAGGATGATGAGTATGGTTTTTACAGATCGGAGGCTACTTTCTCACACACTGTGGATAATATTCACAAGCTTTCTGAATCTGTTACAAGTCAACCTACATATGTGCGTGGCCTGCCATGGCGAATTTTGGTCATGCCACGTACAGGCCATGATAGGTCCGCAGCTATCAGAAGCCTGGGTTACTTCCTACAGTGCAATGCAGAGAACGATTCAACCTCCTGGTCTTGTCATGGATCAGCCGAGCTGCGTATCCTTCCAGCCAAGGAAGGTTCTGAAGTAATTGAGAAAAAAATCGATCATGTATTCTATTGCAAGGAAAACGACTGGGGATTTAGCACATTTCTTTCCTGGGCTGACGTTGTCAATCCAGAGAAAGGATACATCACAGCAGATAAGAAAATGACTTTCCAGGTTCATGTGTTTGCTGATGCTCCACATGGCCTGGCTTGGGATAGTAGAAAGCTTACTGGCTACATTGGTTTAAAAAATCAGGGAGCCACATGTTACATGAATAGTTTATTACAGACTTTGTACTTCACCAATAAATTGCGCAGGGCTGTTTATATGATGCCCACAGACAGCGATGATGCCATGAAAAGTGTTCCGCTAGCTCTTCAGCGTGTCTTTTACGAGTTGCAATATAATGACAAACCGGTGGGCACTAAAAAGCTTACAAAGTCCTTTGGCTGGGAAACGCTTGATTCCTTCATGCAGCATGATGTGCAGGAACTGAGCAGGGTTTTGCTTGACAACGTCGAGTTGAAAATGAAAGGCACATGTGTGGAAGGAACGATTCCAGGCCTTTTAGAGGGCAAGTTCAAGTCCTACGTAAAGTGCAAGAATGTCGACTATGTTTCTAGTCGCGAGGAGTCCTTTTTTGACATCCAGCTTATTGTGAAAGGAAATAAGAATGTGCTGGAGTCATTTCGCAACTATGTAAAGCCAGACACTCTAGATGGGGACAATAAGTTTGATGCCGGAGACTATGGCATGCAAGATGCTGAGAAGGGAATCATTTTTAAATATTTTCCTTCCGTATTGCATCTACAATTGCTGAGGTTTCAGTACGACCCAGTTTCAGATATGTATGTTAAAACCAACGATCGCTATGAGTTCCCTGAGGCTTTGAACTTGGATGAATTCATGGAGGGTCCAAGTGAAAATGATCCCGCAATCTATATTCTTCATGCAATTCTTGTACACAGGTAAAATTTTATCTGTTATTTATGCATGTTTCCTTTGCGTAATATATATGTCTGATTTATGTTCTCTGTAACTTAAGTTGGCGTAATGGTAAGTAATGTACTTTATTAAACCTAACAAACTGTGATCAAACACCCACATGAGCTGGGTGTATGAAATGTGGTTTGTGGGCACTTAGCTTTGGTACTTGTAGTGTATGCTGTTATTTTTTTTTTTAACAGTTATTGGCATTGGTATTTTCAAGGACTGTCCACTGCTTGTTAGATCAAAGTGTTAAATTTTTGACAAGTACTAAAAGTGGTTGAACTTACTATAAATATCTGATTAATTTTTAATGACTGCATGCAGGATTTCATATATGGTTGCAAAATGTATATTATAAAAATATATGTGTATTCACTGCCAAACCCCTTTACTCTTACTAATCAGTTACTAGTGTTTGAATAACTTTACTTTTGCCTGAACTACCATACTGCTTTTGGGGACCCCAGTAAGCATAATTGTCTTAGTCACTTTGGAAATAATCTTTGGCCTCTGTCTTCACCACACATCTAAATTATTCAAAAACTTTACTAACATAAATTTTAAACTTTATAATATAAAGTCTTTATCATTGAGAACAGTTATTTCATATGTATACATATGTATTTCCAGTTAATGTATATAAACATATTTTTAAAAAAGAGGCTTGATGTGATTCATGCTCTTATGCACAAATGCATATATTAAAGTGTTATGTTTGTTTGATCAATTTTTACTGCATTAGCATGTTTTATTTGTCATTTCCTGTACTCTGAATAACGTAAATTTATTGTGATTAATTTGTACTATAACTATTCATTGACAACAAATGAGACAAAAAACTTATATCACAACCACAAATCCAACCAGCATTGGATCTATTGTTCAAACGATTGTAAATTCATTTCAGTGGTGACAACCATGGAGGGCATTATGTTGCTTACCTTAACCCCAAGGGTGATGGAAAATGGTGCAAGTTTGATGATGATGTGGTGTCTCGGTGCACAAAGAAAGAAGCATTTCTGGGAAGTTTTGGTGGTGTGGGTGATGATTCTTTTATCGGAAGAAATTCAACAAATGCGTAAGTGTTTGCAAATGAATTTTTATATATCCAAAGTAGATAATAAGTCCATATAGTCACAACTCAGTCAATTAGTTCACAGCCCTGATGATGAGCACAGCTGTGTTTGAAATGTTTGCTTGTAATGATTAGCTTTAACTTTTTTATTCTTCCTGACTAAATCCATAAAACTTAACAATCTAAAACCAACAAAGTGTATAATTGCAAATCCTGAAGGTGTAGGTCAGTAGGTGTATCAATACATTGGCATATTGTTGCTTGTCTTCATCTTACATCCAAAGTTATGTAATTTAATAGTCTGTTCTTCTGGCACAATAAAAACGTAACTTTATTGACCGACGTTTCGCCTGTTATCCAACAAGGCTTCCTCAGGGTAATGGTACTAGTACAGAACACAACCAATACCAAGAAAACGAAAAAATGTAACGTTAACACCAAAGTGATGTGTTTGTTAGTTACATAAATTAACTGATTTTAGTGTTTGTGACAGAGTCCGGTTAACGACGTGTGTAAATTATACAGAAAAAATTAAGAAAATATGGTTACAATTTTGTTTTCTTGATAGTTACATGTTGGTGTACATCCGCAAAAACAAGCTGAAAGATGTACTTTGTCCTGTAACTGATGATGACATACCGGAACAGCTGATGCATCGTCTTAGTGAAGAACGGAAGCTGGAAAACTATCGGCGCAAAGAGAGGTTTGTTACAAACTGTTAAAACATGTTTCATTGGTGAACATCTTAAATTTGGGGGAAAATGTCATAAAGACCACAAAATTAGCCTCTTTGCTCGGTGGTACAGAGTACTGACGGATCTGTCTTTGCCTGTCAGATATCTAAAATTACTTACAAAGATCTTACATCATAAAATAACACACTGACACTGATTATCTGCCACTCATTGTGAGTAATTTTAAATTTGTTGCTTTTAAAAAAAGAGGTACTACTCTACAGTGAAACACTTTATTCTTTCAGGCAAGAAGCGCATTTGTACATGGCAGTCAACCTTATTACTGAGGATATGTTTTGTGGACATCAGGGAGAGGACCTCTTTGACTTTGATAGGTCTTACATGATAAGGTTGGTCAAGCACCTTTATTGTTTTTCGGAAGTTGTTTTCACGAAGAATTTTTTTTTTATCATAATGCTTGTGTGAGGCAGATTGTTTCCAAGGAACCTGTCATTTAAGGCTTTTCTTTTCAATTTCTTCAATTTTTCTTTTTTGTTCCTTCAGGCATCTGAAAATATTGAGGCAGGCATCGTATGAGGACTTGATGAAAAACATTTCCAAGCTAATTGGATTTCCAACCAATCAATTCCGACTGTGGCTTTTTACGCAACGGCCCAATACAACCTGGAGACCAGCCCTTCTCGATATGACCGATGTAAATCTCACACCATTGTTGTATTCATGTATCCGTTTTCTATCTTGGTTTCAATTTCCCAAGAAGCAGAACTATTTTTTAATACTGTATTTCTTCAGTTTGTCTCAGAAATTTTTTAGTCACAAACATTACAAATTTTAGGGAAAAACATTTTGGTAAAACATCTCATGTTGCCGAAATTGGTAAACAACCTCTCTGTGTCTAGTGTCTATGATTCACCAGTTAACAACACTGTTTTGCGCAGACTGTCGGCAAAACACTGCAGGAGATAGCAGACAATGAAAACCCATGGCATCTGTGGTTGGAAACCCTGCCTCCGGACTCAGAGCTTTCTTCACTTCCTGCATTTGACAAACAAGGCGACATCCTCCTATTCTTGAAGATGTACAATCCACACACACAGAGCTTGTCATACTGTGGCCATGTTGCCGTACCTATTGAGGGAACCAAGGTCAGGTTTAATTTTCCAAACTGTTCAAACAAATGCTGTGCTTCGACTGTCCATCTGTTATAAACGTTCTGTTGCCTTAGAATGACATTTAAATTTTGTTTTGAGAAATGCATTGGATTTATTGGCAGAAGAATGACAAAATATTTTTACTTTGGACAATAAACAAAAAATCAAATCAGGGTCTTTTAAGGCACTGGGTGTCTGATCTGAACAAAAATAAGGTTTTTATTAGTATTGGGAGTCAAAAGAAATGGCCAGATGGTCCACCGAACCAAAACAAGTTGAAAAATCCTGCCTTAAATGTTTAATTCTTGTTTCTTTATGCACACAATGTTGTTTCCTTACTCATGTGATGTACTTTCCAGTGCTGTGGGTTGTTAAACGGGTTTCCATTGCATGAGTAAACATGGCAAACAATGTCAAACAAATTACAGGTTGCTGATATTGAACCTGAGCTCAGAAAGCGTGGAGGTCTTGAGCCCAACGTACAACTGACTCTGTTTGAAGAGATCAGTGCATCCGAGCTTCGTATGCTGAGTGAACGCTTCCGCCAGCTTGGTGAAGTGATGGACAAATTGATGGATGGCAACATCATTGTGTTTCAACCGGCCGCTCCAGGACTGCCTGATGCTTGCCGATTCTTCCTTGACATTTTCTATCGGGTCGATGTGCTTTTCTGTGACAAGAATGATCCCCTTGATCCTGGATTTGTTGTGTCCCTAAATCGCAATTGGACTTACGGACAGGTATATATATGTTTGCCTATTCTTCATGTAGGATTTTAAAACTCTGTGTAAAAACGACTATGGTTCTCAAAAAAGAGACGATAAAACAGATTAAATGGAACAACCTATGTTTGCAGTTTGCCAAGAAAGTTGCTGAGCGTTTGGACACTGATCCGATGATGTTGCAGTTCTTCCGTGTTCAAACTGCGAGAGATATGGCTGGGAGCGTTATTCGTTCCAGTTTTGATGGTCAGCTGAAAGACCTGCTTCAGGTAAGATTTTTTAGCAACACCGGAATTTGTTCTGAAATGCTGGTTGGTCCAACCTTTTTCACTTGTTAAAATTAGCCAATGTTGGGATATTTTTTAGTCTGTTTATGAAACTACTTACAGATTATATTTTGGTGTACTTTTGACAGTGACAGTGGCATAAAGTAGCTGAAACAATTTGTATTAGTAACTGACATCAACCTATACAAACTTACCATGACAACTTTTCCCGGTGGCCTAAAAAAAACAAGGTGTTTGTATTGTGCTGTATTATCAGGTTCACAGACATGGCAGTCAAAATTTTTCTCCATTTTTGTGCTATAACAACAATATCAGTTTGATTATTGGACTTAAGAACCAGACAATACTCTTTTGGGCATCACAGTATTTTTGCATATTCAAATAGACCTTGCTTCATTGTCAACTTATATTGCCTCTAAGAATATATGACGGGCTTAGGGCAAGTTATTGTTACTGAAGACATTACGTGGCCAGTAGACATCTATATCCATTCTTCACAGATTTACGGCTCAAGAAAGCAAGCTAAACGCCTCTACTATCAACAACTTACCATGAAGGTGGATGAATTCGAAACAAAGAGACAATTCAAATGTATGTTTGTCGCTCCCAATCTTAAAGAGGAAGAAATCATTCTTTACCCAAACAAAACCAGTTGTGTTGCTGGCATTCTTGAGGAATGCAGAAAAAAGGTACATGAACCACTAATTGAATTCTGATTGTTTGGATGTGTGGAGGAGATGCTTCTGACAGACATTGCATGATTCCAGTTTGTTACACCTCCACACTGAGATTTTGCTTAAAACATTGCAAAAAGGAATTTTTTTGTCAGTAGATGGCACAAAAAATGCACATAGACATGTACATTGGAAAAAAAATACATCATATAAACCACCTGTTTGGTTACATTTCAAATTTCTTGACACTTAAGATTAGCAGCCTTAAGATCCATAGGTAAACCTTTTTAAATGCTCATCATGTGATTCGTACTTTCTCCTGGGTGTAAGCGGTTACTCAAATATGAAACTCGTTTATTTGCTTCAGTTAAACATTGACGACAGTCGCGAGCTTCGTCTTCTGGAAGTGGTTGGAAACAAAATTTGCGAGATCTTAAGAAGGGAAAAACCCCTCGAGGAGCTGACGTCATACGGCCAGACGGCGCGACTTTACAGGATAGAGATGGTCCCAGATGACCAGAAGGAGGTACGTGGCGTGGGAACATAGATAAGTTTCTTCTTGTATGGAAAGAAGCCTTTTTGGGGGTGAAGACATGTAAAACCGTAGTCTCAATACCGAATTAAATGTTATGCTGTCTTAAAGAAATCTGTATACCGTGGATAAGGATCCCATTGTCGTTGATCTTGACTGGACAGTGTGTGTAGTACATTTATCGCGAAACAACAAAGTCAATATACGTGTTATATTCGAGGCAGTTGTGAATGGGCAGATCTTGGTTTGTTTCCACTTTCAAACAATTAATCAGGCATTGCATACTGCCTGCAAGATCGCAAGTGCGAGATACAGTAACGTTGTCAGAGCACGCCGAATTCAACCGATTTTCTGGTCAGCGTCAATCAAAATGTGGCTGTTTTCTAGATCGGTGACGACGAGGTACTCATATGCACTGTGCACTTCCACAAAGACATCTACAACACCTTCGGAACGCCCATACTTATCAAGATACGTACTGGGGAACGCTTCCACGACATTAAGGAACGGATTCAGAAAGCTATGGACATTTCCGACAACATATTCGAAAAGTACAAGATAGCTGTGGTCGTCAACGGACAGGTGAGAGAGTGTTGCTTTTTTTCTGTTTGAATTTAACTGAAACAGCCATTTAACTCTCAATATTTCGAATCCCCACCGTAAAGCATATAAGTATACTTAGAATGTGTTTAATTTCCAAACTTTTAAAGTTATGTTAAACCCAAAATAGTAATGTTCGACTTGGGCAGAACGTTCTGTTGCACTCAGTAAATGGGTATATATTTGGTGTACAGGTGAAATACATGTCCGAAGAAATGGACATTACCATCAACCTGAAGGACGTCATGCCACCGCCAGCACCGCTTTCAAGTCCGGTAAGAACCGTGTATTAGCATTGCTATATTATATGGCAGCAAACAAAACTGGACGAAAAGTAAAACAAAGTGCTCTGACAGGCCGTGGTGCACACACATCTATGATAAAATATATTTAATTTTTGCATTGCTGTTGTTAATTCGTCGCCCGGGAGAAAAGTAAAGCTTACGTCACGAAAAGCATCACGTGACTGCAAATAACTAACCACATTTTTCCAGAGTTCAAAACTATGCAACAAAGCTTGGATCGGATTGGACCATCTCAACAAGAATTCAAAACGCCACCAGAATCGCTTCGGTTACACAGAGAAGGCAATAAAAATACATAATTGATTCGTTCATGCCCGATAGTCACTGTCCAAACTTGCTTTTCCCCAATTTGTCGCATTCTTTTGTTCTTTATTTTCACAAAAAAAGCAGAAATTCGCCTGGCTTATGTCCCAATTTATGTATTAGTTCCAACGTCTGGTTCCCGACTTAAATTCAGTCTGGTCTTCATAGTTTTCGTTTCTTTGTTATACTTTTCTTGAAAAATAAAGAAAACTTGGACCATTAGTCGGCGCACATCGTTTCACAAATATTGTGCTATTTATTTTCCCCTATATTAATCACGGCGATGTTGTGGCAGCGCTGCCCGGCTGAAGTTCTGTGCATGGAATACGTGACTGGGGGTCATGTGTGTGTGTGTTGTGTTTTGCGGCGGCAAGGTCTATGTTTTTTTGTGTTGACTCGATCTTCGGTTGAAAGTTCATGCATTGTACAAACCAGCTCCTAAGTTCACCTACGGGGGACACACGACAGTGTCAACATGCATAGCGAACACCAGCGCTCTTGCTTCAGAGTCGCCCCCCTATAAAAGTACTCGCGCTTTGCTACTTGCTTTGACATGCCCCGCACTACCAAAGCATTCTAACGTAGGCAATTTCCAGTGACTTATAAATACATCAAGCGGTTAACGGCAGGTAGCGCCGTTGATAGAGACTTCTTTACAGTAGCTTTTCCGTGTGTGCGTGTGTAGCGTTTTCATGTCAGGGCGCGACCGCTGGTGTACATAATTGTAACATGTGATTGTTCTAGTGTAGCGGCTTGCTGCATGATTATTACCCTTTCGTATGGTTTGTTGTTTTCCTGTTTGGAAAGCTCGGAGACCGAGCAAACGGCAGACTTGCACTCTAAGGCAGCATTTGGATGATCCCGTAATAAATTTTGTGTACAGTCGCACTTTATAGTCAGTCAGTGAAAGCTAATGAAAACCGGATGAAAATGCTTTGTTTTTAATATAGCAACTTGAATGTTACCTGATTGGCCATTTGTCGAATATAATGGGATTTCTTTGACAGATGCCTTGTTGTGAAGTAATTTTGTGCATAATCCTAATTTTTAATGTTATTTGGAAGTTGCTATTAAATATTTTCGTGACAACTCCTATTAGCCTTGTATGATTGATTTCTGTTAAAGGAGGTATAGGAAAATTTATGTTGAAAAAGCCTGGCAAAACCTGTTTGAACAGGTTTACGAAGGAGAAACTCAAAATTTCTGCTGTAAACTGATATCTTCTTTGACCAGGAAAAACACAAAATCACTGGCCAACAAACAGTTCTGCTTGTGCCATTTTACTTGTTCACACACTTTAAAACACAGCAAATTGACAAAATACATGGTCACAACATTTGGTGTTGTGGCTTTTAGACTACCAGAAAAGGGCTTTGAAAATAGCATTTATGTGGGTCGAAAGAACATGCACCATGGCAGAGCGAGAAGCAGCTCGCACAACCACAACAAATCAAATAAAAAAGTTGACAATCAGAGAAACTGTGCATTCATGAAAAAAGTTCCACACTTTTAATTGTAAACTGTTTTTTTAAGATAGGTGGTGCCAGAAAGAAATGGGTCTAACTATGGTGATGGAATTTAATAGAAATATGACAGTAATGCAGAGCATGTTACTGTCTGTTTCACATGTTTCATTGGAAAACAACCTTTTGCTTGGTACAGTCTTGGTAATATATTTCCCATGAAGCAAACGTATAAGTTGGGAACCCTGCTTAAAACCCTAAAACAATTAAAAAATTATATAGGGTCAATTTGAAGACCGCAGCAGCATCGGCCCACAAAGATTGGACCCTAGGCTGGCTATTATTAAACCTGCGTCAATTGCATATACATTTATAACCAGAGTCATGACACATTTTCGGTTTCAACAAAGCCAGAGTTTTAGCCGCAAAGCATCAACTCCATTAAGATAATAGCGAAAGAGTCTTTTATCTCGAACAAACCCCAAATTTTCATAGAGCTTCAATGCAGAGTGGTTCGTAACCTCTGTTTCCAAGACAACCTTAAAAATTGACATATATTTATGGTTGTTGTTAACCATATTTTTTAAAGTTTTTACTTACCTCATCGCAGCCACCTTCCGTCATAGCTTCTATTGCCATTTTTACAAGGTTCGAACCTAAATTTCAAAAAAGTATAATGTAATCTCACACTGCAGCATGACCATTATGGCTCTCAGCGCATATAATCTTACATTGTTTTGCAACTATACAAAATATGCAACAAAAATATGACTACTAAATTGGTAAATCTTTGTGCACGGCATCTGATATTGATTTTTCTCACAGAAAACACATTATCTTGTTTGAGAAAACACAACAATTTGCCAAAATTTAACATTCTTTACACCTCCATGAAGCAATAAGGGACATCAAAACAGTTTGTATTGTCAGCACAATTTCTGCATCAAGTTATTTAGGTCAAACAGAGACGAGCACAACTGCTTTATTACTATTAACATGCAGCTATTTCATAGCAACAATTTACATGCTTAATACCGATTTTTCTTCGACGGACTGTCTCATCAACAGCCAGCATAGCAATATAACCTCTCCTAGATACTTTTTTGTGCAAATCCAACTTGCATACAATAGCGCCAACATACTTGGACTCATAAATGGCCTGAAAACATAGATATTAAGTTATTGACAACAACAGTGCCTGGTCATTCTTCTTAAAACAATTCAACAAGAATTTATAAGATTCACTTTATTCATACTCACCAAAAAGCATAGGTGAGGCCAGTTATGGATAAAATACCTATACGTATAAATAGAATAAGGTTCTGACAAGTCTTTGGTGATAAGGTGCATTATTGCCGGCATCTGCAACTCGTTTTTGTAGCGGACATAACATATTCCATGGCTTGCAGATACCACATGCTCAGCAATATTGTCTTCATGTACGGACATACAAGGGTCTTTTGCCAGTTTGCTGTCAGAAAGGTTAAGTGTTTTCAAACTATTAGAAATACAAAGTTTGCTTTCATCAGGGTCACAGTGACTCTCTTTGGTTGCTTCACCATTCATGGAGGGAGTGCTTTCTGATTGAGAATTGACGTTTTCAGTACTGAGGGTTTTTAAACACTTGTAATCCTTCTTTTCATTGTTATAAGTAGGATTTACTTTCAGCACAGTGGAAGCAACATTACAGTCCTTGATGATACCCTTTGAGATTTCACTAGCATATTCCCTGTGAATCCCATTGATGTGTGTCTTGTGGTTCATATTATCTATTGTACTTGGTGGTTGTTCTTCGACACATTCCATTGTTTTTCGTATTTAAAATTAACCCTCTTGGCACAAGTCAAGGTTCACATGCTCCAGTGTACACAGAACTACCAGATGAACGCCAGTTTTTAAATATTTGCATCTATTGTATTCTGTAGATTAAATAACTGATTTATACACATGTAAAAGATAAGGAATAAAAGTTTACCACGACGACAAACCCATTATGGTTCATGGTTGTACCATTTCCGACATTACGCGATTACGGTTTAGTTAAAGATAGACAAACAAACCTAACCATTAGATAAACCATAAGAAAAACCTTAAGCTTTTGATCAATTGTTTTTCAAATTTTATTGAACTATAAGCGCATATTTGTGCATTTAACGGCTTCTGAATGCAAATATAAACACACACAACAACACAAACTTACCACCAAAAGGTTAAAAACGATATTTATGTAGGTTCACTACCTGAATGACACAAAAATCATATTATATGTTGATTTCTATTTGGGTATCCTCCGAGAGACAAAAGTTAAATTTTTCCTGCATTTTAACGATAAGCATTTGCAAGAAAAACTGAAAAAAAATATTTCTGCCGAGCATTGATTGATGTTATGTGAAAAGATTATGTTTGAAATATATTTACCCTCTGCACAGTTTTTGTTGTATCAGAGGGGCCGTATGAACCAAGAAAGTGAGATTTTGGGCCTTATATACAAAAAACGAAAGCATGACATTACGCAATCTAAACGATTATCCACGTTGTTGAAATCCTTGCTTTGGCAATATGAACACGGGAATAGTAAATAAGGTAGCGACAGCACGCGCCGGGCGCGTGATCAAGTAAAGTCCTCACGTAATGACTTGCCGGCGAAGGCGAACTCAACGAAGGACGAAGTCAGCAACCTTGCAGCAGGAACGCACGAGGGCAACCTGTGTAGTACCGCTGAGTTTTACGAAACATAACATGCATGTTGTTTTTGCGATGCTTATTCCGTAGTCTAATTTTATTAGTTGCAACATATTTGCAAGGGAGTTTGCAGTTTTCGTAAATGAAAAGTCATTTCCTAGGAATCGTGGAAAAGTTTCTAGTCACTGCGCGCAGTTCGCTTTGTTATAGCCTGTGGGTTTGTGTTGCGTGCAACTGCCTGGTATCGTGCAAAAAAATATGAAGAAGAATATTTGCCAACTTTGTACGATTTTGATTCGTCGAAAACGTAGCAATAGTGGGCGTGTGACGAATACGCCCCATTTTTGAAACGTGTAAACTTGCTCTGGTTTTGCATCGCCGAAGGCCTATGATCGATTTTGAAAACATTTCAGGCATAGGAATTGGTAATTTTTGTTCATAGATACCAACAGAACTACCTAAATCAACATGGTAAGTGGTTGGTCAGTATGTTGTTAGATTATGGCACACTACTATTTTGTGATTTTTTAGGTCAAAGAAGAAATCAAAGTTTTGGTGACAGGTGCAGCTGGGCAAATAGGCTATTCTCTGGTGTATCCTATTGCTAATGGAGATGTTTTTGGAAAAGACCAGGTATAGTGGAAACACTACCTGTAACTAGAAAGATTTATTAATGATATTCAATTGCTTTTAGCCTGTGCACATGGTGCTCCTTGATATTCCACAAATGATCAATGCACTAAATGGTGTTGTTTACGAACTACAAGATTGTGCTCTTCCGAGTCTAAAAAGTAAGTGTATGCCAGTCTTTTTACATGGATTTACCAAATCAACATAGTTGCTGTAGGTTATTTCAAAGTATCATATAAAGTGATGCTAGGGCTTTTTGCAGCAATTGCAGCGATCCCAAGACTTAGTGGGAAATCTATGTACATTAATAAATATTTAAAGTGATATTATAACTACAATGTAGCAAATAAAACATATGCTGTTTGCCTTCAGATATCACTGCAACCGACAAGCTAGAAGTAGCTTTTGATGGGATTGACTATGCTGTTTTGGTTGGATCTATGCCTAGGAGACCAGGAATGGAGAGAAAAGACCTTCTCAAAGCAAATGCCAAGATCTTCCAGCAACAAGGAAAGGCATTGGATTCATATGCCAAAAAGTCGGTCAAGGTTTGATAACTTTCAGCATATTTCTACATTTCCTGTTATTTGGACGAAATTGGGATGATCAGCTTTTGCAATTGAAAAAACAAGAAAGTAAATAGTCGTAAAAACTAGTTGCTTGTTTTAAAAAAGCCAAACTAGATGGTTTTGCGAACTAAGATACTAACAAAAGCCTCCTGGTTCCTGCCACTGAAACCACAAAGAAAAACATTTTGTTTTTTAAATTCCAAGCCACATTACAATTTATAACTTTTAATTGCTTTAAAGGTCCTTGTGGTCGGAAATCCGGCAAACACCAACTGCTTGATTGCCGCAACTTGCGCTTCAAGTATTCCCAAAAAGAACTTTACATGCTTGACCAGGTTGGACCATAATCGTGCCAAAGCACAGGTGAGCATTACTCCTTTTTATTATTAAAAGAAACATGTACATGTAATAAGTCACAGTGGTTTTTGCATATATCGCAGCCATACACAATACTGTATAGGTTGCACAAGCATTGAACCAGTTGCATGAATTACATCTTTACCAAGGAGTTGCTTTTAGTACATAGAATGTTTAACATTACTTCTAACAACTTAAACTAGCCTTTCGTGTAGATCGCAGCAAGGCTTAGTGTAACGGCTGAATGTGTTGTAAACACCATCATTTGGGGAAACCACTCATCCACCCAGTACCCAGATGTTTCACATGCCAGTGTAATAATTGGTGATAAGCCCAAACAATCTGTGGTTGAGGCAGTGAAGGATGATGCCTGGCTTAATGGTGACTTCATTACAGTAAGTACTTTAATATAATAGCGCCCATTTATTGAAATTTTAGGTTAGTACTGGGTAAATCTTTTGCTTATTTATCATGTAGGTAAAAGTATAATGTTGTATTCATAAGAGCTACTCTGTTAAGTGTATGGTGCTAACTGAATGCAATTGGGAAATGCGTTGTTTCAAAACATATTTGTTTTCATAATACTTTATGTTAATATACTTTTGTGTAAATACTAACAATAAAGACAAAATGTGGAGCAAATTTCCCTGTGTGATCGTAACAAATTGCTTAAATTGCAGACCGTTCAAAAGCGTGGTGCAGCGATTCTTGAGGCTCGCAAATTGTCAAGCGCCATGTCGGCGGCAAAAGCAATTTGCGACCATCTTCGCAACTGGCATTATGGTACAACAGACGGGCACTGGGTGTCGATGGGAATATATTCTGATGGAAGTTTGTATGGAATACCTGAAAACGTCATCTACAGCATGCCAGTGTTGATTGATGTAAGTTTACACAAATTTTCACTGAAAAAAATGTTATTTACTATTCCCTCATTATGTTACAACAAGGCTTTGTAGTGAGTGTAACGCACCGATCTGACCTCTGCAACAGGAATCTACAGACATTCCGTAACCCAGTATTAAGTAATATTCCATCGCCGCGCTTTCACCACCTTTATTGTCTTTCAGGCTCAAGGGTGTTACAAAGTAGTGGAAGGTCTTCCAATAAGTGATAGCTCCCGTCATCGCATGGACGCGACCGCAAACGAACTGGTGGCCGAACGCAACGACGCGTTTGAGTTCTTGGAGAAGAGCAGTTGACTGGCTAGACAGTCTCAACTGTAATCGCCCTTGAAACGGATTAACAACGACTTGCAGTTATTTACGAACTTGTAAAAAATATCCCTGATATGAATAATGCACATTGTTGTCCGGGGTTAAACAATGTATAATCTTAGAAATGGTCATTAAAGTTGTATATTTCGATAGCCCCTAAAAATGTAGAAAATATGCCATGTTTTTTTGTACTATCTTTCGAAGAATCGTCTGCGACAAAGACTTTTGAAAAATTACTTTTTTGTGGACTAGAAATTGCTGCAGTCGTTGCTAAACCGTTTTCATGGTGATTGTAATTCTATAATCGAAAACTTCTTTAATCTCTTGAAAAAACAGTAGTCAATGTTAAGTAGCAAAAAGTTCCAAAATATATATCTACCCTTTGTTTGTTGATGAGTGTTAACCCGTTGTAGTAGCCAATAGTTCAAATGAAATGCCAATAACAAACCAGTTGAGGCTGTGTGTCCCTTAGTAGCCGAGCCTAATGCTCTTTTGTGTGGAATGAAATGTGCGTGACGTCATTAGCAAAGGTTTAAGTTTAAAATCGTGCTTGGAAACGTTGAAATAAAGATTCGGACCTGCTTCGTGTTTTTGCTTTTAAGGAGACTAAAGTCCTCGTAACTCTTCTGACCAATCCTTCCTTGACTTGGGTTTCTAAAAACTCTATGGCAAAAATTCTCAATTGTATGTGTTGTCCATGAAGGTCCACAGTGGCTTATCGATGGGTTCACAGCTGAGTGAGAATTTGTCAAACAATAATATCTTTGAGTTAGGGTTTCGAAGGACATCACTACATTAAAAGGTCTTACTATCAGTGATTGAGGGTCCATAGAGTTTACATAATTGGACAGAAGTCTCAAGGACCCAACCAAGTTGAGAAACACTGCTTCTATCATTTTATGCCTAATCGACAAACTACTGAATTAACTGACAACAATAGTGACAATGTTTCAGAACATGTTCTAAAAGATAATTTAATGGCAATGAACAACCTGACAGAGGCAACCAGATACTACACGCGAGGGCCTGGATTTTGAGCTACAAATTCTTCCAAAATGAAGTTTTATTGCACAGCATGCACGTTTGGAAGGCGCCTCAGCAAAGACAGGCAGTTCAACCGGGAATGACGAAATAATCGCTCTGGTTAAAATGCTTATGGCCGAAAAATGAACACGTTCCAAAGCGATAAAAGCGCGTTCGCAATACTACAACGAAATCGGAATAACGCACATACTGAAGTGCAGACTAAAAGCAGTCGCTTCGCCGCAGAAAAACCGCTGGTGAGGTTTAAGTTCAATAAAGCATGGTCGGGGTTCTAGAACTAAGCAGAACGTCAAAAAACATACCTAATGCGCTTACTATATGTTATCGGCACAGAGTTGGTTCAAAACACTGTATGACGTTGTATAGTATACGGGAATAACAGGCTAAAAAGGCCGAACTTTGTCGAAGCAAAAGGTAAATGAAAGAAAGTATAGCTCAGCAACAACAGAAAATGCAAATAAATGTTTGTTGTTTGTTGAGAAGACTGACAAAGACATCTGGCACTTGTTGCGCATTCTAAACATGGTGTTTTGTAAAGAGGATGATTTCGGAGAAGGAAGAACAGCACTTGTTAGTTGTCCGAAAAATCCATCAAAAAAAAGTCACAGGTCCGGCCGAAAATGTCAATAAATTACACCAAACTACACAAGAAAACACTCCGGTCACCGCCATTCATTAAGCGACCACTACCTGCCGCCAAAATTTTCAAGGAGTTTGTCCCAATCGGTGTCCTTGAAAAACGGATGAGACATCAGGTCGTCGAGGCCTTTCATACCGTAACCGAGGCGCTGCGTAGGGTGGTATGTCAGAAGACCGTCAAGCAAGGATTTTGCTTCCTCGCTCAGGAAGTCGGGGTACTTTAGTACGGTGTGACTCGATATTCCGCTGGGATATGCTTCGTGTAATGGCTAAACGGAAAAAATACATGTGTACATAGACTGAACCAAATATAATGATACCGTACACTACAACTATGCTAGATGGTTAAATGGGGATAGCTGGTAGGGATGTATAAATGTTGAAGTAACCTGAAATTGTTTGAAATTCATTCTCGGTAAAAGCAGTGATGTACAACCTTTATAATTATATTGTGGCAAAATCTTTTAGTGTAACATATTTTGAGCTAATGCCAACACAACGTATTGTTTTTGGGGTCCATGAAATAAAACTGCTGTGCTTTATAAATAATATTCGGCATCACATTTATTTTATGGGTGCACAAGAAGCCTAGATTAGACAAGACTACCACAACCATAGAGCATAAAGATCATGGTAAATAATTAATCAGCACATGAATATACATAGTGTCTGACCTTTCCTATCAGCAGTTCATAAAGCAGGCAACCCAAACACCACCAGTCACACGCCTCTGTTTTCTTGGTGGCAACATTGAACATTTCAGGGGCACTGTAGTTGCGCGGCAATTCATCACTGGCCGATCTTGCCTCCACCTGCTTCCATTTGCTGAAGTACGTCAAGCGAATGTGACCTGGATAAAATGTATGATAATTATACAGAATTTATCCATGTATTGATTATTGTATCAAAAGATCTCCTGATCAATGCCAAAGTAAAGCACATGTGCATACACATTTGAATGCAGATAAACAGTGTAAAGAATAGTGTTCTTCACTATAGCATCACCTAACTGTATTTTTTCTTGCATGAATAATCACAATAAGCGCTCGCTATTCTGATACATGTTCAAAAACAAAGCATGCAACATGGCATATTTGTAAAAATAATAAGTGTGCATCAACATACTGCTAAATTTTGTGCCATTCCTAGCAGTTCCTACAAAATCAATTAAAACTTATTTATCTATGATAATTTATTTATAAGCCACAATGCCTATCCATTCACCTACACTATTTACAAGCAACAAAACAAGATTCTATAAATAAATAACCACTCACCATCTGCTGTTAAAAGAATATTATCAGGGTTAAGGTCCCTGCATAAAATCCCCACAGAATGAAGAGTGCCGATGGCGATGATCAACTCTGCACCCCATTGTTGAATGCCCTTTTCAGGTATCCTGTGAACAATGTTTCAAAATATGAGTCACTTAATCTACATTTTGACTGCATATTTGGGATTTACACATGGTGAAACGATACACATGTATTGTATTTTATATTGAATTTTATTGCACATATCTACAGCCACAAGCTAAGAAATGTGAAAGACAATCCGGCTTGGGCAAATTCAATATTTGCACTTTCAAAAAATTCATCTGCCTGTTTTTTTACTCTTATGGATATGAATAGGTGAAGAAAAATTTACAAACTGACCTATCTTTTTAGAAAGTCAATTTCGGTCATTACCTGTAACTCTTCATGGCAGTAGTGTTCATTCTTTTGAATAGGGCAAAGGTATTGTTCTGTTCAGCACCTTTATCTATCACACCCACACCGTTCACATCAGAAAGTGCACTAACGCCCTTTTCAACACCTTTATCTGTGAGGCTGTCTTGCAATGACAAAGTTGATACGGTTGATTTGGTCCTGGATCTATAGTGCAACGTAGGACTTGCTGTGGAAATTCCATGCTCATTCACTATTCTATTCACAACTATTGGGTTCTGCTCAGGATCGGCATCTTCAGTAACCAGTTCGTCCAAGTCTGTGCTGCTATGAAGTGATACGGCTGGAGACGGTTCTCTTAATGTAAGATGAGTGTCTGGAATTGGAGACACACTCAAAGGAGCACCAAGTGGTGTGGTTACACGATTTGGTGTATCAGGGTGACTCAAGACCAATGTCGATAAATCTTGTTCGCTCAGTAATTCTGGATTGAAACATTCGTCTTCAATATTGTCTGCATTTGGAGAAGGCGGACACTCACCAATGACAGCTTGTTTGTCAATTTCTTCATCACTTAATGTACTGACACTATCAATGGTGAAAATGTTGGCTTGGTCTTCTGTGGAAATTGTTGGAATATTTACAGATGTCTGAGTTTCAGAGTTTGTTGTGACATCTTCTGAAGTTTTATTGTCATCTTCAATATCCAGAAACGGCCAACTGTTTTTTAGTTTTGGCGTCTGCGGCTCTAAAATTTGCTCTTCTGTAGTCATGTCAACAATTTCCTTGATTTCAGTTTGAGTTTTGTTGCCATTTGGGCATGGTATGTTCAGGGGTTGAATGCAATCTTCACCTTTGCGAACTTTTGGTAACTTCTCTCCAGCATTTCTCACTGGTGTCGCAAATACTGATAGCTGTTCCCAAAGCTTTCCTCCTGTGACAAAAAATAGCATCTACTTTAAATTGACAATAACAACATTAGGGAGAAACCGTTAATATAAGCTGATTTGCAAATTACTAAGGACAATACACTAAACAATGCAAGTACCAGATATTTTCAGTCAACAATGCCCATGTGTTGTACATGTCTTACATACCAGAAGCATATTCCAGGATGAGATAAATGAAGTTCTCTGTGCTGTAAAAGCGATGAAGTTGAACCATGTAGGGTACATTGGTTGGAATGACAGCCTTGCGCAACCTACGTCGCTTCATAGTGGACTTCTGCAAAATCTGAAAAAAGTCTATTTATAAGCAGGCTGCTATAATCACAATACTTCATCTACATACCACTCTTAATATGGAGATTTTAACATACATATATACAGAATTACACTAAGCATAAACTCTAATAAACAGAAATGATTAGGACTAGGACTTATACAGTTACAGTGTGACATATAGTTATAACATATATTGCTTTCTTTTAGGATGTAAGTATGAATTATAAAACATTTCATCTCAAACAAAGCAATTTTAAACTGTTCCTCTAAATAGGAATGTAGGCATTCTAAAAATGGTTCATAACATAACAGAAAACTGGTCATGGAAAAATGCCCACTTAAACCTACACTCACAGTCACAATGACAATTATGCTTGTGCCCACAATTCTCACAACAGTATTTTCGAGGCGCCCATCTCATACACCACACACAAGGAATGTATACCTTTATCACATAGGTATTGTTGGATAATGTATCCAGCACCAGCAAAACCTTTCCCACAACTCCAAGCACTTTGTACCCAACCAGATCTTTGGATGAATGCCGAGGGCTAGAGACTCTCGTTTTACCGTCTTTTAGTCGGCTTATCCAGTTGTATTCGAGGGAAGAAGCATCTTGAGGATCATTCGAGGAACTTCTTTCCCTCCCTTCCTCATTGTCATCAAACTGATTTTGAGGCAGATTTTGGTCGGTCTGTTAGATGACAAATGTATGTTGAGAAATTAGATTTGTAATTTATCACTGCTTTTTCTATGATGGTTATGCTTTGTCTAGAATGCCTAGGTGACCACCTAACATCGTATGTGGCTTACCACCACTTTCCTGTGTGATTGGCTGCAATCCTACTGCAGATCATGATGCTACATGCTGAAGTCACCTACATATGGGTGCCTAACTAGTTAACTCTAATGGTTTATTCAGTAACTATGATATTTTATGTTTTATGTTTATTGTTCATGTGGATAGTAACTTTGCGTACAAAACAAAAATGATTTTATTTGATTCTTTCTTCAACGGGTTAGCTACAACCCATTTGTCCAAAAAGAGTTAATCTTTAAACTTTTTAACAGCTTGAATGCAAAACTATCAAGCGTTGGCATGCACCCTGTTGTTTTGTTGCAAGGATAATAAAGTTTACTGTCTACTTGAAACAATGTATATTTAGTATCAGTAAAACACATGATCCTGAAACTTGCTGTTAACATTTATTTGGTGGCAAAACATGACGGTGAACAGCAAGGCAATTAAAGTTCATGTTAGTTTTGTATTTAGAAGACCTACGTTTAATTGTGCTACAAGAAGTCAACAAATGCTTAAAATGCATGTGCACCTAAGAAAAGAGCAGGTCTATAAAAAGTATATGTGTACACATGTTAATTGACTGATTTTCTAATTGGTGTAATTTATGTTGACCTCAAATGCTCATCTCTTTAAAATACATCTATGATAAAGCATAAAATAAATATATTGTAAACATGTAGGAGTCATCAAATCTATCAATTCAAACATTTTCAGCAATCCCGCTTACCGACCACAGGGAGGTGTTGTTCACCATGTTCTTTAGAAACTTTTCGTGGATTTCTTCCACTTTTTTCAGATACTTCGAGGTTTTTCTTCTGACTGCCTGGATCCGGATCTCATTCGTGTCATCTAAAGAAAGGAAAAGTGAGAACTATCACACAAAGTTCATTGGTATTTTTTAAATATGAAAAGAAATATACCTTGGACACCCTGCAACAAAATGCTGATGGCAGATTTAAAATTGTTCACGGCTTCCTGATACATTTCTCCACTTTCGGCGTTTTGTGCTTTGGATATATACTTGGCGGCTTCAACCAGATACAAACCCCTGAATAAAAGTGACAGGTGCTACATGTTTATTTATGCAAAATGCAAGATAATATGGCAAGCAATGAATGATTACATACATAAATTGAAAAGGAGTCTAATGTTTAATTTTGTATGAAGGTACATAACAGGCTATTTGTGGAAACAATCTCAGGTAAATGTATTTATTAGCTCACCTTAACTCATCACCATTGTCCTCCAAGAAAAACCTCTTTAGATCAAGCAAACTTCCTTTGATTTCACTATTCGGCTCGCTTGCTCTTCTTAAAGAGTCATTAGCGTTGTTAAAGTTTACATTGCCTGTACTGGATTTTAAATCTCTCAGGTCTTTGGAAGACTTGCTACCTTTTAAATTTTTCAAAGAGTTTTTTCCATTTACAAGTCCATCATCTTGTGTCTGGCGTGTAATGTTCAAGTCTTCCTCTGAGTTTTTGTGGTCTTTAATCTGTTTCAGATATGCTCTGGCTTTGGAAGACTTCCAGTGTTCTTCCTTCACCAAACCAGTTCCATTGCCACAATACATGTCAGATTGTTCCTTACAATCCACAGCAGCAACAGGTCCACTTGTCCAGTCAATACCTCCTTCGGCACTGGGGTTTAAATCAGAATCAACAAACTCCTTGAAAGCATCATAGTTAGGTTTAAAATGACTGTCAGAACTGTCTATATTGACCACTGAGTTTGGCACACTGGACAAAGGAAGTGAACCATCACATGACACACTGTTATCAATTGATGAGTTAGGTTGGTTCGAAGAATGGTAAGCAGCTAGTTCTTCATCGGTCACATTTATTCGAAGGTCTTCAAGTTCATCCAACTCGTCACTGTCTAAATCAAGTTTAGGAACTTCAGAAGGTGAACTGGAGCCTGAAGCTGCTGTATTTCCTAAAGTTCTGTTTTCTGATCCTGGGCAAGACTTGGCATCAGACTCTTGTTTTGTAGATTTTTCTGGCTTTGAAACACCTTGTACTATCGCTAGCCAATCATTTCTTGCAGCTTCATCAGATGTATCTGAAAAAATAGACAAAATATACGATAAAAATATTGGTACATTAAACAATGTTGGATCACTCACAACACTTTTTTATACCCAATAGTGTAAGTGATAAAAACATATCCAAAACTTTGCTGTTTGATACTAAATGCTGCATATGTTCTTCAGTAAATGATATAAACAATGAAGAACACAATGACTAAACAAATGGTAAGCTTCCTTTTTCCCTCCTTTTTTCCAACTGAACACCACTTAACAGACCTGTGCCAAAGGGTGCTTTGCACCAGCTGAGCATCATGTAAAGAAATCAATACATTGTGGGTCACTTACTAAAGACAATTACCTCTCCAGGGGAGAAGGACAAAGTAAGTGGTAAGTGATACAATGAAGCTTATACTTTGAATTCTGGCTAAAAAGTATTATCAATGCAGGCATTCTACAGTATGATTTATTGCTTGAGTGAAGCAGTAAAACTGTTCAAAATTCAGCTGTCTAGACACACTGGATATGAATTACTTATAACAGAGATGACAGGATTAATTTTACATATGGTAATTAACATAATATAAGGTATTACAGCACAGCATTTTCCTTAGTTGCCAGAATAAGTCTGCCTATACCATTTTGCAGCAGAATGTATATAAATTATGCAATTAAATAACTAGTTCAACACAGAATATAAATACCTGTGGCACTATTCAAACACGGATCAAACAAATGCAAATCAGCATCAGTCAAACTTGACAGTCTTGACTCCTTCAAAGTCTCTGAAAGGTGGTGTAAAAAGTGAGAAACACTAATAAATAGTCAACAATATCATCTCATGCAAAAAATACACCCCAAACAACAACTTGACATACCAACTGGCTTTGAATTGCTATGTTGTGGTGCCAATGGTGCTTCCTTCAAATGTCCCAGTTCACTACCTTTCTCCAGAGTTTTGCTGTTCTGCATTTTGCAAAAAGAGGCAGACATATAAAAAAATAAATTTGAGAATGCAGGTAAAATCATAGACTTACCTTGAAAAACTCCTCAAACCACCTGTTGGAATACAGAGCCACATGCTGCGTTGCAAAATCCAAAAGATCTTGACTGCACTTAACTCTTTCTTGAATCACAACATTGTCAAACCGACCTACAAATAAAACAACTATTTTAACACACACCAGTTATACCTTGGTTATCAATAAGTTATTCATTAAAAATATTCTTTACCTTGAAGCAAATCCGATAATAAAATAAACCCTGACAAGAATAATTTATATATGCTTCTTAGCGCATAACATTAACACAAAGCTTTTTACCAAATATTTTGGGCTTCACAAAAGGTGGAAATCTTCCAGGAAGATATATTTCTCTGTGTATCCTAAACAGGTGTTGATGCAAAGTTTTGAAGTCATTGTATCTCTTCCAAATTATGCTCTGAAAAAATATTAGGCGGCTACATGAAACTATATTATAGGTGGTTAAACAAAAACAGTTATACAAATTAAAAATCCACTACCATGTTTACCATGTATTGCCTCATACATAGACATTTTAGTTTAAAAGATCGTACCTCTCTTATGTACTCCAAGGGCCCAGTAGTCACAAACTCCTATAAATACATGTAATCTATCGATCTTTGATACAACGCCAACAAACTAATATCAATTTTACCTTTATTAACACCTTGTATAAGGTATATCCATTCGTGTGTTGTTTAGTCTCCGCGATTTCATACTTTTTGTTGCATTTGGGAGCTGTGGACGAGTACATTGCTTGCCCATTTATATTGATTCTGGGTGTCCTAGGCTAGATGAGTGTCGTATCAATGTATCAACCTGTCAAGATTTTTCACCGCTGAAAGATTCGATGTTTCCTATTTTACACGGCAAAATATTGTAAACAAACAAAACGACGCCAAAAACGAAAAGGAACAACACTTTGTCGCCATCGTGCGGTGGTATCTTGCCCTACTACGCATGTTCTGCTTTGGTTAAGAATTATTTCCTTGCATAAATTTCTAGGATTTATCTTGTGCGTTGGTATCTTTATGCTAATTTTGATTTGTGAACACTACAGAGACTTGCGTTCAACATGTGCACAATTAACCAACAAAATCCTATCTATGTCAAACGTTTTCCCAGCCACTCGATCCCTATAACATATCAAAGCACTGGACAAAAGGCGCGGTGGCAGAAAAAGTTTGGCCCTAATCACACTGCAGCATGCTTTAGTCTGACCTAAGGAAAATTGCACGACCCGACCCTGGTTGCGTCCGATTTCCACCAAAACACGCATAAAAAATTGTTTTTTTTTTGTACCTGGAAACATTCGCGATTTTTGAAGGGTATCCACAGAAATTCACCGGGAGAGAGAGGGGTCGAAAAATACTATATACTTTGAACCTTATATGGCCTGGATTACGAAAATGTGTGTTTACATCGTATTGATAATTAAGGCGAACCCCAATCGATTCGCCGAAATATAACACAATTTCCATACTGGCGAAGATCCGGTTAATTCGCATTTTCTTGCATTTTATCGCATTTTTTTGTTACTGAAGCACCAGTCTATACTTTCGTCAGAACATGATAAGTCGATTTATGTTTTACCGCCAGTTTATCACCACGAACGTACACACCTGCATAGTTCATGGTGTTTTACTTATAACCACACCCGAAGAATTGTCATGACAAGCACGACAAAGTAGGTACCACATACTTCCATCAATCTACACATTGTGTGTGATCAAACCACAAAGGCCTCAATAATAATTGCAGGCTGTTCAAAAGTTTAGCAATTAAATCTACGCCTTTGTATAAATATACCTATCATGTTGTGCTACTTGACGCAACAATTCGTCAAGTGCTTTGTTATTTTGAATTTTCTATGTCCCCAATTTAAGAGAAATTTCTGTGCGACTACTAGAGTAATCATCAACCATTTTCGGTTTGTCCACGGCACTGATGCTATATAATGCTAAATGTGTTCAACGTCCCACGTCGCTAGAGCACACCGGCTATTTGCTGTTTTCTTCCAGTGTCTGATGCCATTGTGTCAAGTCACAAGCACTAAAAATACGGTGCAACCTTTTCTCACTCAAAACACGCTCCGAGTTTTTGTCTAAGGGACGCTTGGCTACCTCCTTGCTAGCGCCCCTATTTCCTTGCAAATCGCTATAAATGCATCACAATAGTCTCATTTTTAGTACAGTTTGCAGCTGCTCCAAAATCACTATTTGTTACCACCTGTAACACACAAAACATTTGTTCAGTTAGTTTCCACATGCACAAACGAACCACTCAAACTCACTGGATTTGGATAGTAACCGCCACCCTAGAGAAAATTGCTGGATCCTCTCCTGGTTTTGCTCAATGCCCACCCATACAAGCCAGTATTAGTTTTTTTTTCAAGTTGAAAACCTACGCGATTTTTTAACTTGCCACAAACAACTGCATAAATATAACAACTGTGATATATTTTTCGAGGTTGCGAAGTTGGATTACAAACAAATAAAAACAAATTCACTTGGCCACAGGAAACTAAAATAAAAGTATCGAGGTCATGCGGGAAATATATAGAGGAATGAAAAAGGAAACAAATTACACTAAATAGTACCAGCAAAGGATTTACGCAAGAAAGGCGTGAGTTTGATCCGAATTCAACCCAAGATCTTGCAAGAATTTCATCGTCAACTGCGTAAAAGGTTTAGATCCGCAAACACACACAAAAATACCGCCTTTGGGGTCGGTTGACGAGGCCACCAATTCCTTTACAAGCGACATGTTTATCCGTCCGGTTTTGCCCGACCAATCACTGTCAGGTTGGGACAAAACATGTTCAACTGTAAATCGACCTTCGTGTTTTTCGGCTAACGCTTCAAGTTTTCCTCTCCACAAGATGTCGTCGCGCGTTTTGTTGAAGAATTCCAGATGGACTGCAGGTTGTTCTTTCCGAAGCAAACAATATCGGATAATACGAACCATGGGGGTGAAGCCGGTGCCAGCTGCTAAAAGCACGACCCTCTGCGCTCTGTCCAACACACTAAGATCAAACGAACCTTCGCAGTTGCTTACAGAGATCTCCTGACCCACCCCAAGGTGGTCGATCAATGAAGTGATGGCGCCGTCTTGATAGGTCTTGATCATGACGCTGAATTTTCGCACGTATAAAGGCGCTTTCTCGTCGGATATGTCACAGATAACAGTGTAGGGTCTTGTGAAATATATACCTTCCATTTCAGCTTCAAAATACACGTGGTAACCGATAGGCACAAACATATATGAACCTTCAGGAAGGTCAAAGTGATATATCGATGTATCGTGAGTGACGGTGATTTTCTTAGCTAATCGACAAGGGCGGTAGCGGAGTGGTGCATTTTTCCTTGGCGCACTCTTGCAGTGTGACTCGCCGTACTTGCCGATGTCCGACCACTGATCGCCAGGTATCGCCTTGTGCATTAAAAACTCAACTTTACCGACTTCCGTGCTGATTACTACGGATATTCGCTGCTTTACTTTTCGGCTCAAGGCGACGTCTACGGAGATGCATGTTTCTTTGGTCAAGATTTCGGCTCTGATTCTCTGCCCGCCATCCTCTACGTCACAAACTACGCCAGTATGGTTGTCCAGGTTTTTAACCTTGGTGTAACATACCAAGGTCACACATTCCACGCTCTGGTGCCAACTAGTGGTTGGCGTAGCTTTAAAAGGGACCCCGCCAACATCCTGTACTGCAGAAATGACAATACCTGGCACCCCATTTGCGTCATTGGCAGATTCATTAAAAACTGGAGCTTTGGGTAGTGCCAGACCTTTGTAGGCATTTCCTGGCTGAGGCGCCAACAAAGCGGAAGTTTTTGGCGAGGGATTGCTGAACTTGGAAAGAATTTGTGGACCCTGTTCAAGCCGACCGACGAGGCAAGCGCCAAGCATGGATTCGAAGTTCACCCAACGGTGTACCTCCTCGAACAATTGCGTTGCGTCCTTTCCGGCGCCACGCATAAGTTCCTTCTCACCCCCCGGATGGTAATCCATATAAGCTGTGACGTTATACACGAAGCCGCGGATTGCCATCCACGCGTCATCGCGCTTGTTGTGTTTCTGCAGCTCCTCAGGGGTCACTTTCAACATTCGGGAAGTTCCAATGCCACGCAGGTCTTTCCCCGACTTGCTTAACCGCACCCAGTCCATCAGCGAGAAGCCAGCGCGCAATGGGACCTTGGCATTGCTTTTCGATGATCCTGAAGAGGCACCAAGCCTCTGTGGGCTACTCACTGACGGAAAGAGAGACATTGTCCCAGTTTTGGGGTTCAGTTCACAGCCTCGCCCACAATCCTATGCCTACTAATGTGTTATACCACCTGTAAAACACAAAACATGATCGTTTTTGGTATGCAAGCCCCCGAACAAACCACACACAAGCAATATACACACAAAACCACAAATAAAACACGCAAGTCTACACGCGGCATATGCAAAACATGTTGTGACGTGTCACATTAAAATAGCCCACAGAAAAAGGATAAAATTGGAAAAGCAATAGCCTGTCATCACTGGAGGCATTTTCTTGACACATTTGGGTCTTTTACATAGAGAGAAATCCACAGTCTATAAAACAAATAACAATAAGGAATATGGATTAACTCCGAAGTGACAAACACAGCTGACAATATATTAAGTATATACATACATTGCAGTATGGTTAGACAAACAGCTTCCTTAAAGTCACGACAAAGGAGAATTAAAAAGAAAATCTTTTTGCACCCAACAAAAAAACTTTTAACCACTGACCTTTTTGCCTTGATTTGTGCCTTCGTAAAGAGCTGTTTTGAGAAAAGTCTTTGCCACAAGTGTTGCATTTAAAAGGTTTTTCACCTGAAAGAAAACTCTTCAATAATAAAACATACAGAACCTAATAAAAACATTATCATAAACTGATAAAATTACAAATGTGAACTGGCATGGTTTGAATTTTAGCTATGAATCATAAAGGAAGTATGTCAAACTAAATGTTTTTTGGTTGCTATGAGCATTTAAACTGCTAACAAAATTGTGGATATATACCAGTATGAGATCGAATGTGGACCTCAAGTACTGCTTTCCTGTGGAAGACTTTCTCGCAGTGCATACAGCCAAACTGCTTAGCTTCGTGTGAGGAAAGATGGCGCTGAAGACTGAGTTTGGTCATGTACGCTTTTCCACAGTGGTCGCAGATGAATTTTTTGCTGTCCTCATGTTCAGTCTGTGTACAAGCATGACTATAGTCAAGTAATTTTTCGATCAATCAAAAGATTCTCAAATGTTTTGTTCTGCTACACCACTTTTAAATCAGACGGTTCTCTGCAACCACTTGTAAACAACAACTTTGGAATTAATACATTACATTCAGGGACCCCCATATGCGGTTCCGACCCATATTTTGAGAAGTCCTGGACTGATCAACCAAAACAGCTACAGTGGTTGCAAAATTTGTTCTACTCACCTTGTAATGATTGACCAAAAGAATTTTTGAGGTAACTTTTAACTTGCAGATACCACACTGGAACATTTGCATCAACCTCGGCACATGGATTTTAGAGTGTCTTTGTAGCTGATACTTAGTAGTGAAAGCAACACCGCATGTTCCACACTTAAATGCTTTAGTATCTGCACAAATGATATGTGATTTAAAAAAAAAAAAAAAATAACAGCAAAATCTATTCTGTTTGGCAAAAACAACAAAATATGTGGCTCATAGAATATAATATGGATATGTTAACAAGACAACTTAAAAAAACACTTTGCGCCATTACCTGAATGAAATTTCATATGCCGCTTCTTGTCACTTTGATAGTCAAATGTTTGATCGCACAATGGACACAAAAAGCGCTTCTCTCTGTGCACAAGCTTATGCCTGTACAACTCTTTGCGACTGGCAACTTTAACAGAACAGTTAGGGCAGCTGTACTGGTGATCTGCTGGACTTCCATGGGACAGAACGTGATCCAAATACGTTGTCGCTGATGCAAAATGTTTGGAGCACTGTGAGCAACTAAACTTTTTCCCACTGTTGCTTTGCTTATTGCCGGAATGTTCTTCATGGTGATGCAAACCATATGACATTCGGGTTGGAAGGCACTTATCGCATACTATGCACTTGTAATTTTTTTTGTTTATCAGACGGTTTGAGGTTTCAGACCTTTTCTTTTTGCCACTTGAAACTATACTTAGAGATAAAACATCAGTGTCCTTATTATCATCATCACATTCGCTAAAACTTTCATTTGATGGATCAGTCTTATCAACCACATGAAGTTGTTCTTCTTTAGATGAATGAGCATTTTTTGTTTCAAATGAATTTGCATCTTTCGCTTTTGATGACTTTAATGAAAAGTCGGTTCTAGATCTGGTGTCACTAAAATCGATTGTAAAGTAAGCCCCTTTATCTCTAGCTGACTGAAAAATTTGTAATAACTCATGGTCACTCATTTTGGTTGGGTCAAGATATTGCTTGTCCTGATCCATGGTTACTTCGAAGAGGCAGAATGTGGTAAAGCAGACAAATCTATTTCAGTGTTGAGTGTCTCGGAAAATTCTTCCTCTAACAGTTGGTGCATGTACTTCCCGTCGTGTGCATACAGCCAAGAATTGTTGAGGAAATCGTATCGCTTGGGACCACTAATGGGCGATGACAACCATATTTGTTTGTTGGGTGCTTGCTTGTTAATCACATATGTTCCAACAGTTTTAGATACACAAATTGTTAGAACTCCACTTTCATAAACAACATCAAACTCAGATGGAACTTTATGTGTTTCTGCAATGTCCTCAAAAAACTCTGACAGTGCATCAAGAGTTAAGTTGCTGATTTTTTCATAGTCCGACTTACATAGAGTGCTGCTAAACAGAGACTGATAAGCACTGATAGGAAGAAAGTTTTGTTGGAAAATTGAAGTTTTAGATGCTGATGGCAATGTTGATCGGACAGAATTTTTAATAGTGTAGTGGTTCCACAATTTAGGAACAGCCCTTCTTAACAAGCAAGCATTCATTATCCCAGATGCATTCTGAAAAAATATACCATACATTAAAAAATATAAACTTTGAGTGATCATGCACCAGATAAACTTATTATATCATGTAAAATGCAGCACAGTGAACACACAAACTACAGTGGGTAAAATATATAAACACAGAGAAAAATATATGAAACTACAACTAAACACAACAAAATACAATATATTTTCAACTAGTAAAAGTTGAAAATTTACAGCAGAAATTTAATTGTGTGATCCAGAACTTTTTTTGGACTGAATGGTGCGAAATAGCTGTATGAGTTGCCTCTTTCTATCATTGTGGCAACCCAGAAATGTATTTGTAGCATATGATGGGCCACCCAGTGTATCCAGTGTGGCATCTTCCGCATAAACAGGACCATCGTTCCACATTAAATCAAAGTTTCCAATTCTTTTTTCCTTTCCAGACATCCTGCCTTCCATGTCTATGATATGGAAGGTGTCCTCAAGCAACCCAAACTTAAGATCATAATCCTCTTGGTTGCTAGCAGTCAAGGAGGGGGATGCATTCACCTCTAGCAGCCACAATTTTAGGTTGGAGTCGAGGAGAATGTCATACCCATAAAGCTCGAAGCAGTGTTTGTCGTTGATGATGGTCTTTTGTACACTTTGCAGACTTTTAATGAAGATTTCATTCATCTGCTGAAACATGTCTTCCACTGTTTCGTAGCCATGTTTTGCAGTCAAGTAGTGCCGAAGCTGTTGTAGAGACCACTTACATCCTTTTTCTGGGTCGTAGTCGGGTGCAGTTTTTTGAATTGCAACATTGGTTAAATGCACATAACTGTCATCAATGCTGTCCAATGAAAAGCGTGTATTTGAAAACCGGGCAAAGCCATCTCTGTACAGCCAGGCTTTCAGTGGAATATATGATGTTACTAGGACATAAATTCTCAAGTCAAATTTTTTTCCACCAATCAGGTATGGATTTCCCAAGTATCGCTGCACTATGTATGTTTCCACATCTTTCGTTTCTTCCTTGCGTTCATCTGCATTTACCCGATAGCCTTCCTTTTTCCATTCTGTTATGTCCTTCAGCCTTCGGAACAAGAATATGCCCTTGCCCTGGGACTTGGCAATTGGTTTCATAATCCAAACAGTGCCCGGATTCTTCTTGAACTCTTCGACAAAGATGTGGTACTCACTTGGGAGCTCATATGTCATTGGAAAGAACTCACACTTGGCAGACTCTGACTTGGACTCTCGCTCCAGTTGCTTCTTCAGCCTCTTTAGGTTTTTAACCATCAAATTTTTCCTTGTCAGCTCAAAGTGGTTGCGGAAATGACAGATTCGGACATGCTCTTCCATATAGATGTGATCGAAGTTCTCTCGCAACCAGCCAACGTCACACCAATAAAAATCCCAGTCTTCACCTTCTTTGGCTTCCACCCATCCTGCACGTTGTTTTATCATGTCAGCAATTACATTGTTAAAAGCACATCGATAACGAATGATACGATGATCACCAGCAACTTTTTTCTGATATCCCCTTCCAATTCTAACGTTTTTGGACATGACCTGTCTTTAAATTATTTTCTTTGGTGACACAAATAGTTGTTCAAGAACATCACAATAGTTTAGGCAAATTTAACCTGAAATTACAAACAAACGTATTTTAAGTATTTGCAGTTTCATCAGGAAACAAATAAGATTTAAAATAAAACTTCTCATTTGCAGACAGCAGAACTGTACCAATATTAAAACTACGAACACGTTACATTGTTTCTGTTCAATCAATTCTTTCAGCAATTTAATAAAAAAAATCCGGTAATTCCCCCTCCCTTGAAATGGTCGGTATGGCAAAATGGAATGTGGGAGCAGCGCCGCAGGTTTCAAAAAAATATAAAGACAATATTCCGTACATTACACAATAAATTCCACACAATATCATGGTTTATTTTACTTCAAAAAAAATATAAAATAAGTTATTGAACCTATACAACAGCGAAGAAACGTAAGGCTGTGCTGCTCTACAAACTAGAGATATTTAACAAGTGTGTCAATGACGCTAACGCGTCATGAGTCTCTTGAATTGTGATGATTTCTTCTACCTCGTCTTGCAAAGTAATCAGACCTTGGATCATTCTCTGGATAACGATTGTATCAAAAACTGTCATCGGCTTCATTAAAACGGCACATTACAACTCTTCAATAGAATGTGGATAGAATCTTGCAGCGTACCAATAATTCCCCAGTCGCTGCTTTGCTAAAGCTAAAGTCTGTTTGCGTGTTCTTGCTGATAAAGACTACTGAATTAAAAGCTCCGTGAACAGACTTCTTTATTAATGGAAACACACGATTGCAATTACCAGGTGGCTTAAGTTTAATTTGTTTCAAGCGCGTTTAACACGTGACTGAATTGCAGCGAATTAACTGTTAAAAGAACGTGCGAACGTTTACAGCGCGATGGCGAGAATAACAACAGGGCCGAGAGAGGTCGAGCGACTAAGAGAGTAGGCAAGACTAGCCTAGACTGTCGAAGGATTACGAAAATGAGCGTTTTATAACAAAGTGTTAGAAAAAATGTGTTGTCCAGCAGGATGGCAGAAAACCTGTGGGAGCTGCTGCAGGAAAGCTTAACACCGTCTGCAGTCTTCGGTCCGTATGTGTTCCAAATGTGTAAAGAATTAAGTAGGGAAACATGCGTGTTGCTACAATCTAAGCGAATAGAATAGAAAATACAATAGAATCGAGCTCAATTAACAGGCGCACATGACTTTTTATACTTGGATTATCGGAATCTTATTGGTTGGTTTAGTCACGTGCCGTCATCACTTGGGTTAATAGAATACGAGAACAAAGGTGTAGTGTGACATAAGCATAGGAGAACATTTTATTTGGTAAACAGGAAGTTAAATGAATCACTTTACTCGAGAACATTCGTTGGCTAAATCATTTAGGTTACATAATGGGATTATATGCAATACATGTGCAAAGCTGCACGCAAAACATTACGCAATACAAGCACTGATTTCTGTGACGTATGTTACATGCGCAACAGATTTTCTTAAGAAATCCCGGGTCGACCCAAGAGAGTGCTTTGTGCAGAAGAACTGGTGTGTCGTCATCGTTTGGCAAACTTTTATTTCTGTATTGTTTTGTGTGGCCCAGAAGGCCCACTTTTTCACCATCAAAAAGCCACCGTTAGTTTAGTAAGTTATAAATAAGAATTAATTTACGTTGCACAGGCGCAGCCAACAGTAACAGCGGCAATAGCGGCAATAGCGGCAATGGCGGCACGGATCTTACACCAAAACTGTCTTCTCGGTTACATTACTTCTCGAATTGCGTCAAAATATTCTCGAGTAATGTAACTCGATGCAGCTGTTTCTTAACCACAAGGTTGTGGAGAGTTAACTCCTGATTCAGACTCCGAAAATATATTTTGGTTCAACTCTGACTGCTACTCCGTTACCTGAAAATACCCGAGTGCTATTATTCTGATTCGAATCCGAATAATCTTGTTTTGGGTGTGCAACATACGTCACTGAAACCAGTACTTGTATTGCGTAATGTCTTGTTGGCAGCATTGCGCAAGTGTTGCGTAATTCATTTTGTTTGCAGTATCGCATTTGCAAGTGCGTTACCATAGGCCTTGGATATTTCGTAACTTCCGACCCAAGTGTTAACATTATCCCATAAGGTGACCCAAATGATTTATCCATCGAATATTCTCAAGTAAAGTGATTCATTTAACATCCTGTTTACCACAAAAAATGTTCTCCTATGCTTATGTCACACCACACCTTTGTTCTTTAACCCAAGTAGTGTATAACGGCACGTGACTAAACCAACCAAGAAGCTTCCGATAGTCGAAGTATAGATAGTCATGTGCGTCTGTTAATTGGGTTCTTGCATTCGCAACAGGGGTTGAGTGTAAAACGTGCGCTTCGGTGCAGTCACTTCACTCAACTTCACCGAGTGAAGCAACTGCACCCATCATTACCTTCATCGATCACCGTACTCGGTGAAGGGACTTCACCTTATGACCTCACTCGGTGAAGTTACTTCACTCGAAGTTCCTGGTGTAGCCTGCGAGCCCTTCTTGTAATAACGTAGTGTAATTCAATTCATACTATCTTATGCTGCGTTCTTTAAGAGTCATACCTGAATTTACTATGTGTCCTTTATAATAGGATCAAAATGAATAATTTTTTCCTGACCTTCACGCTTACAAGCAAACATTGACATTATCTGCACGGAATCACACAGCATTTCAACAAGGCATATATCACTTAGTATGTGTAGGGCTGGAAGGTATGTTAACATGTTTAATAGAACACTATCCCTCAGACTATCCCTGTGAAAAGATTGGCACAATTTGTCATGATTAGTACGAAAATAAATGTTGTACAAAATAAAATTCATTGTGCAACACATGGATAAAACTTAGGCCTACATTAAGATGAACTTGACCGGAAAAGGTTGAGAAGCCAAAATGCTACAGGAACAATCGCGCTATTCCTTTAATATTTGTGGTGACAAATTATTGCGTGACGTCATATCAAGCAAAGCAGTCAAGCGTTTCACGTCAAGAGATGTAGTATTCTTTGCTTGTGATTTGCAAGACTTACTTGAGCGGCAACCGGCAATGGTCGTAATCTTTTGCTCGAGGGAACGTGTTGCCTCGCAGGTATACCTTAAGCCTCAGGACGAATTTGTAACATTATCAGTTCAGTGCATTACAGGTTAGGGACTTAGATAAGTTGTATTAGCCTGTATGTACAAACATCAATGATTTATATATGCTTTTGTTGCTGAAATTGCCGATACTGCAAGGTAACTATGAGCAATGCTGGAAGTAATGTTTCAAAAGCATCCACTGCTGTGCAACCAAAACAAACAAACAGTGCGGTACAAAGCTTTTACGATCCATTTTTGTTACAATCACAACAATCATTGTGTCTCTACCCTTATTCCACGGCACCAAGAAGCCCTGTGACATTATTTCAAGAGAGTTCCTCTTTCAGTGTCCCTATGCAAAAGTGCCCACAGGTTTTCACATTCTCACCACAGGTATTTAAAGTTCTGCGGAAGTTATGTTTGGTAACCATATATCCTTCTTAAAAGGTTTTGGTGGATAATTGCTCTGTCGTGGTTCTGTTTTGTAACTTATTCAATTTGTTCCTGTTTAGGGTGCTGCTATGTCATGGCAAGGTGCTTATGGTGGAGCATCTGCACAAGAAGTGGTTCTGACTCCAACTACTTTACCTCAAAATTTAATCAACCCAGGTAAAAACACTGCAATTGAACTTCTTCTCTTTCTGACTTTTGCATATGTTTGGTTTAAATTTTATGTATTTGTGACAACATTGCACAAAAAGTCAGCAATTCCTAGTTGATTGATCTCACCCTATTCCTTTTCTCTGCAAACATAACAATGTAATCTTCTTTTTAGGGGTTATTGCTGCAGGAACCCCTGAATTTATTCATCCACGCAACACAAATTTACCTCAGTGGCTAATGTCACCGCCAGTTGTTGAAAATGACCCTGCTGTTAGCTACCTGCCCATTACCACGGCATCAGTGACACTTACTTCTTCTGTAAGCAAAACTCTAATGACACCGGATGATTTTAAACTGCCACCTGACAAAAGTGAGAGTGACTGTGCCACAGAGCATAAGCACATTACACAACCTGATTGTGACACTGCTGATTTTCAATGTCATTCTACACCGATAGTTGCTGAGCCACACGCAGACGATGCATATTTTCCACTCGAATGTGTGAAGAATAAAGTTGACCATATTCCAGAATTGGATTCTGGAATTGACACACCTGATTCATCCAAACAATGTTCGCACTTGTGTGGATTTGACGACCAACTTGAGAAACTGTTTTTGCTGTGCAAACGATGTGAAAATTGTGACGAGTTTAAACATAAATTGCATGACAGGTGTTCACATTGTGTGTGCTGCATGTTTATCACTGCAATGCTTTTTACTGGTTTTTCACACCAAAGTTTGGATCACAGTGTGTTGTTGCGGAAGGTTTGTTTTGGTTGCCCTCTAGTTTTGTGCATGTATTGATTATCATTTTTATCCAGCTTGGAATGAACCTCACCTCTGATTCAACCAGTAATTCTGGCACTGACAAGCAGAACATGTTTCCGATTGGTGTATTTTGGGACATTGAAAACTGCGCTGTGCCTAATGGGAAATCGGCTTCTGCCATTGCAAACAAAATCCGAGAAAAGTTTTTTAATGGTTAGTGTTGATACATAGACAAACATTCGTTTGTAGAAGTCTTTCGATTTACTGCGTTAAGTGCCATGTTAAAAAGCATTTAAATGCATTTTTACCTGTATACATTGGAATTAACTTGTGCCACTTTGTCTATCAGACCATGCTGAAGCTGAATTTATGGCTGTGTGTGACATTAACAAGGAAAGTAAGCATGTCATTCAAGATCTCAATAATGCACAGGTAACTTGTAGTAACAAATCTTAGGTGCCAATATTAAGTTTTTACCTAACTTAGGTGAATGTGATTCATGTGAATGCAACTGCCAAGAATGCTGCCGATGACAAACTGCGGCAGAGCATTAGAAGATATGCCCAAGCTCACTCAGCACCTGCTACAGTCATTCTTATAACAGGTTTGTTTACATTTTGGTGTAATGTTGAATGTGCTGTATGTTGCACCACTGGGCAAACAACATTTGTTTTATTAGGTTTTCGCTTATTTGCATTAATCACAGTCAGCATGTATAGTGACTGTCATTGGCATTTATAGATGCATGTGAAGTTACATTCCTACTTGAATCTATTACATTTATTCAGAAATGTTCTGGGATATTAAATCATGTACACTGACACTAAATCAACAGAATAATCTTGTAAATTTTTAATCAGGATTTCATGTGTTTTGCAGGTGATTGCAACTTCACATCTGAAGTGAGCGATCTGAGACACAGACATAAGTATTTTGTTGTTCTTATCCATCCTCTGGCATCGTCTGACAGCCTGGTACAAGCAGCCAACACCGCTGTGTCATATGAGGAGTTTGTTTCTGACCTTCCTACTGTGTATCCTTGCAGGGTGAGTAGACAATGGCTTTCAACAGTGCAACTTAACTAATATGATATTTCAATATTTGCACTTTGATATAAATCATTGGTATTAGTTTAAAATATATGTGAATGACAAATGACTTGGGGTTTGTGTCAAAGCTGTTTATTGTGCTATTTGATTTCCAGTTATTAGCTAGGCACCATAACATGTTCTTTTCTCTTGTGAAGGAGGTTATTGGTGCAAGCTCTGAGACACACTTGTTTGTCACCAACCTTCCTGCCAACATTGACATAAACCTAATTCGAAACAAACTAAAGCAGTTGTCGGAGAATTGTGGTGGAAAAGTGATTAAAGTTCACCCACCAACTGCAACCATTAAATTCAGCAACGAAGACCTTGCTCGCAGGTATTCCTCATTTATTTTAGGTTTTGTTACCTTGAAGTTCAAAATTACCCAAACAATTTTTGGTCTCGATGTAGCTTTATTCCTTTAGTTACATTCAACGTTGTTATTAAACTTGTAACAATGAATTTACTCCCCCCTTAAACTGTTTGATTGACCTCTTATAACCTGTAGCATGTTTCCTCAGGTCATTGAAGAGATTGAATGGGGAAACAGTGATGGGGTCAAAGATAATTGTTATGCCCAAAACAAGTGATCTGTCTGCGCATTCCAAACATTTCACACCAAGAAATCGTGGAAATCAGGTTTTTATATTTATAATTTTGGCGAAAAAACTTTTCCATGGTGTTGCGAGATTTTTAATTTTTTTAGGTTTATCATGATTCCAGACAAAGAGCCACTCCAACGTAAGTATTTTGTAGAGTTTCCATCATTTTTTTTTAATGTGTACTGTACTTGAATTAATAGGAGACCTCGAAAGTATGATGGCCACAACACTGAACAAATTCGCAACCCTCACATCTACAAAGATGGTAAAATATATTTGCAGTTTGATCCAATAGACCGAATATTACAAAAAAATTTACCCACAACTATTGGGTCAATGTTGTAAAGTTTGCATCATGAAAGAAACAATTGCCTCAAATTTAACATGTATGGCTTAGTGGTTCTAACACACCCAGTATCTATATTATAACATAGTCATTGTCAAAATGGGTTGAACGTCATGTCCAATCAAATGATATGAGTTGTAAGCAATATTGAGTAAGCAATATTGGTTTATTGTGACAGCAGGGTCTGAACAGTACAATTGGTTGAGCTTTGCTTGGCCATAGTGTTTCCAACTAGTTTTCTCCGAATGGTTGCACCCAGTTTGGTGCCCAACATGTGAGGGTGATTGTATACAGTCACCACAAAGTGGAAATCTTTGCCTGGCCAAGATCATCCATAGTCACACCAATCTGCACTGATGAGACACAATAGGACGAAACTGTGGTCATCTGAATGCAGCTCACATAAATGACATGAATTGTGTTTGTGCGCAGCAAACGGAGTTCAACTTACCATCAGTAACATTGATTCGAAGCTGGGAGTAAAAGCCATTCAGGAAGCTGTGTGGGACATGATAACGGAACACACGTCTGTAAGTGGTCGAAGCCAAACCAATTTGCAATAGCTTTGTAAAGGGGGTTGAAACACTTCTCCGATTAAATATTGATATCATGTGTTGCCTGTTCTGCGGAGGGTGTGACGTAACGCTTGCTGTTTTTGGGCGCGGAAATATCATTTTTAAATTCGTTTGGTCCGGTAAAATTTTTTTTTTAGAAAATACCGAACCTTACCTTTTAACCGGCATACTTTTTGTACATTGTTTCGGAAAACCTATGTAGCACGTTCGCTCAAACCGGGCAACCAGGACATTCACATTCAGACTTATCGCGATGTTAAATTGTTTAACGTTCAGATATGGAAGCTGCAAATCCGCCCTCACAACCGCTTCACCGTGATGTGTGACGTCACAGTGCCCAACGTGAACGCCGCTTCTTGCGTTCTTCAACATTTGCACAGGAGAAAGATCGGCAGTAAGCGCGTGCTCGTCACCATCACACAGAGACAAAACGAAGACGTCGCCAACTTAAAGTAAGGCGCCGTTAACATTATTTAAATAGGAGCCTTCATTTAACGTTCCGCAAACCGTAACAATTTTTTTGAGCGAATTGGTAAAATTGTGCGGCTGAACCCACAATATTTGGGTAATAATGTTAAGAGTAATTGCTTGGCGAGTTTGAGGTAAATTCATAAGATAGTACTGAAATAAATTGAATCCCCGCCTTTTATGTTGCGACCCATGAAAATAGTTGACGACGGTCACCCAGCAGAAACATTGTTTTGCAGAAAAGAATTGCTCCCTATATTGAAAGAATTTGGATCTGAGGGTATTCATTCTCAGAAACTCATGGCGCTGTACAGTCAAAGGTGCGTGTTTCGAGAATCTAACCCTAATATAATTTCAGTATTGAGTCGAAGCAACAAAAATAAAGCAGCGTGGTTGTTGCTTGGTTAAGATTTTCCATATCGCCAATACAACATTCCATGGCGTCCCGGTTTTCGTCACTTTTCGTTCACATATTATGTTGCTGTTGCTGTCAGACATATTGTATTTTAAATTATCTGTTCTTCTGACATCTAAAAATAGTTATTTAGGCACTAAAACTAAGGACGTAGATGTTGGACTCGTACATGCAAAGTAAAGTGGTTTGAATTGTTCTTAAACGTCACCTCCTGCGACCGTTGTGTGTTTCTACGTTCGATTTTCACTACGTCCATTTTACTGTTACCGATTCGGCAGTGGAATGTTGGGAATGCAATCTTGTAACAGTGCACGTAGCCCGTCGGGACTACTGACTGCACAGAAATTCACTATTTCGATTTCTAATCTTTTAAGAATTTGAACGTTTTTGGCGCAGCTTAGTCGTTTCAATCGCCAATAGAAAAAAAACGTGTGATTCTCTATTATGATATTTGTGTACTAGGAGGCTCTAACTTCCTATTGTAAACATTACACGTTTCTTAGCTTCCATAGAAAGATCAAGTTCAGCACCTTGCACCAACTACAAGATTTCTTGGCGCTGGACGAGCGACCCGATGGCGTGTATGTGGTGCTTAACAGGTAGGTGTTACTTTTTCTGTCGGGAATATACACATGTGTCAATGCTTTAAAGTACCGACTTTTACAGAACCTTGGACCGGCCCAGTTACTCACTTTGTCAGATGCACTTTCGACCGGAGAGGTATGCAACACGTCACTGCTTTGCATTTGCAAGAAGCAAAATTACATGAATTATGATGCCCGCATTCTTAATAATTTCTGTCGCTGGCGCTAAAACGGTGCCCAATCGATGGTCAGATTTCGCTGGAGTAAAGAGCTTGTCTGTAAATGCGCTTAGTGGATTAAAATCCTTAATTTTTACGTCCTGGTTTCACAGCTCCAGTCATTCTGCTAGACTGGAGAAAATAGTAAAGTGGTGTACGGTTTTAGATCTGCACCCAACGGGTACCTCAAGATCGACATTGGCTTGCGAGAATTCTCGGCCAAACTGCACGCTTTGCTTCATTCGCACAACGGAATTGTCCACCTTCATGGGTAAATAAAGACTTGACCCGCGGTTTAATGTGATCGGAATTACGTTTTTATTGAACCCTTTCCATTCTGTGTACAGCAATAAGGTACGATTTATCTTTTTGTTGTATTTTGCAGGTTTGAGCAGTGCTACCAAGCTGAGTTTGGGATATTCCCGTACCCACAGGTTGTTATTTATAATACATAACGCACATAGCCTTTTTAAACAAATGAAAAACAGGATAGCTTTTAATCATTACAATATCACGCCAATCGGGAAAGCCACAAATCATTAATTTGGATGAAAAAAAAACGGCCAAAAACACATAACACGTTACGCGCAGTCTGTATGTGAATGGAAAATAATAGCAAACTTCTGTCATCCCAGGTTGATCTTATTGTATGTAGGACATGGACGGGGGCGTTTATCTCGAGCATCAAATATCTTACGTTCCCGGTGTGCAGATATTAGAGGACGGAACAAAATCTATCGTGTGGTCGCAACCACACAGCGACGCCGGTAAGCACTTTGTTGCCAACAATTACATATATGCACGGTGATGAGCAGTGCTTTTAAACCTTTTGCTGTTCTATTTATTTTTGCACGTTTGGTCATTGCATCTTCAAGATAGATTTTGCGACCGTTTTAGAAGTTATGTCAAAGGTCGGAAAACACAGTTGTCGCAAGCCTAAATTAAGGACAAATTAGACAGAAATAATTACGGTATATGACAGTTCAACAATAGCCAATTTTAGATGTGTCTTTCACCGTGCTTTTTCCCCTGCAAAATTTTTATTTACGTTGGAGTAAGCCATTCACCCGATTAAAGCTGTGCTTTGTGCAACTTTTCCATTTCAGGTTCAGACGCTGCGAGCGATATATCAACTTCTTCGCGATCCAAGACATCAAACGCAGTTAGCTTTTCACGAGAAATAGTGGAACTGCTGAAGGTCAGTTTGTGACGCTGGAGTTGCTTTGTGTTGTTGTGTCATATTGATGAAATGTTACATCTGTTTTGATGCTTTTGCGACATGTGTCGACACTTCCCCAACTCTTGCTAAAGTTGTAACCTATATTTCCTTCAATTGGAGCTCATTTGTCAAGTAATTTTGCATTTATCAATTTCGCCGTTGCCTATGATGGCGTAACCTTGGTATCAATGGTTGCTCGCACGTAATCTTCCCTACCATAGCAACCAACGAGAAGAAGGCGATTGATTCACGCCGACAAGCAGTAGTTAGGCGCGTTCTCGAACTTTTCGCCCTTTGTAACGCGCGACACCTGTCCCGATACGGTCGAAAAATCTTTGTTTCATGATGTTGTTTCTACACAGGCGCATCCCTATTGTTGTATACCAGCCGTAGACTTCCGGGCCGCCTACCAGACGCGTTTCGGCCATGCGCTACGAATCGGCGCTTTCTCAGATGTGGTTGAACTTCTGTCCACAATATCGCACGTCGTGCAGGTATGTGGATATTCGTGTTTTATGTGGGATGGGCCGCATTGCTCTGTTTTCGTTGCGAATGTTCGGCTGAATGGAATCAAGCTTAACCGAACGCTAGTAACGGCAGTTTTTTGAACTGGGTTGATTATGTGGGTCCCGAGCCGAAAAAAAAGTGCATTTTCGTTTTTCAAACGCATTAAACTTACCACACACTCAGTTCATCTATATTTACATCATTTATTTCATAACATCGTCGCTAATCAGGTCAAACTCGTCAAAACGGCGCTGGCATTTGGCAAAGGTTTTTCAGGCAAAATATGAGAGTTCATGACAAAAACACCGAGCAAAGTTGGATTAAAATACGAAATCAGTCGAACGATTCCAGCTATTTACACGAAACTGCTGTCGCTAAACTTATCAAAACAATATCGCGTTGCATCAGACCTAAAGCAAGCTGAACAAATTTACAGAATACAAGTTAATTCCAATACAAATCCATTGCTCAGCACGAATACTGGAATGCGCAGTTGGTTGGGTAACGAACCTTCTGAACCCTCACAGAATCGTCATCAGCCCACACTGCAGCCTGGAATTCAATCATTTGTTTTCCACATCTGTGCGTTTTGCCTGCCGCGCTGGTGGTTTTGGTCGTGTCGCATATTTGCACTGAGTATGTCTGGTACAGGTTCTCGGCTAAACAAAGTTCAGTTTTTTACTCTTTAGCACAATTTTCCCGTTTCGCCCAATTGTTGTAATGTCGCGATACGGTTTGATTAATGCCAACGTGAATGTAGATTGAACAACTTTATTTTGAAAATTTAAATAACCATATTGTGCTTACAAATAACCTTTTCCCTACTTCATTTAGCTAAACGTTATTGGTTAATGTTACAGAATACACCATTATAAAGTCCTAACTTAGTGCTTAACGATCACAAAGCTCAAATAAACCAAAACGAGGACACCAGCTCAAATAAATCTCCATCCAGGTCTTTCATTAAACCTACCCGGGTTGTGCAACAATTCGAGCATGTTGTTTGTTCCGTACTGTGCGTCCTCAGCCGCGTAGATGATCTGTTGCAGGGCACGTGTCATGCACAGGTTGCATGTGGCCGATGTCGATCTCTTGCCCAAAGTGTGGTTTCCCAATTCCGAACCGCTCGATCTTTTGGCGCGATCTTCCGTTCCGCAGCAGAGAAAAATCAAAAGACGTTCCACAATTACGTTAAATTAATCTTTTGTTGTTGTTACGCTGGCGTATTTTACATACGACAAAATTTTACCTAAGATAGATCAGATAGCAATTGATTTACAATTTTTCTTCGCGCTGTAACATGCGAAGTTCCAAACTTATTTTTTTTATTTACAAATTTAAACGAACCGTTGTCGATGACGTCACGTTCTGAACACAGAAACGATGATGAGAGTTCATGCAGTTTCTTGGGGTTTTCAATGGCAGTTTTACAAGAGCGTAGTTTGTTGTACGGTTCTGTCTGGCACTGCTCCACGGTAAAAGGACAATTCTGCACCAAAATACCTTTTTAATGTCGATACTGTTGCTTGGCGATTAAAGTTAATTTTTTTTGTTTTATTTGTGCGTTTTTGCGAAATTTTGAAAAAACGCACTTCCCCATTAACTCATATTACGAAAAATTAATTTGTATTATGTTTTCCAAACGCTTAATGTTATGTACATTTTTTTGGTAATTAACTTACGTAACTTACCTTATTCAAAAACGAGTCGGAGGGTGCTATGAACATCACAAAACAGGCGGCAAACACGCACAGCGCTTTAAAATCCTGTCGAAAATAATTCGTTAACCGACTCGATGAGTTGTGATCCCAGGTACTTACCATCATTTGTTGAGCTGCCAATATTCCTGCTTACCCGACAGTAACTTAAACGGAATGATTCCCAAATTTTCTGAAGCTTACCTATTTTGTGATGGAATGTTCAGCTTATGATAACAAACATCGATTATCGCCATTTTCGCACCTGCTTCCATTGTCTTCCCTTTCTGATCGTCCGTCTTTGATATCGGGACGCTGGTTATTGCCTTGCCTTTGAACCGGCATTTCATTCCCAAATTTGGGAATTTGGTTCACATTGTAGGGATTCGCGGTCGCGGTCGTGATATTTGTGTGACCATATGGTTTTAAGGAACTTTGGTTGTGATGTTTTAATATGTTTTGTTATTTTTTAAAATCGTTTTGCTGCTCAACCACTTTCCCATACACTTTTTGCCCAAAAAAACACAGATATGAACATGTACGACATGAATATAACTGTACACAGAATAATTTACTGTGGTTTTAAGATAGTGCAGTATTTTAAAATCGATTATTTTGAACCACCTGACAATATATTCAAAAAAGTCAAAACAAACCCAAACATCACAATTTGTATTTTTTGCTCGTGAAAATAAGATTCTTGTCACTTAGAGAATATGTGGCCATGAAAACAAACGTAAGGTTTTTTTTTGTGTTTGTTTTTATTAATCCTCTTCTTGTTTCCACAGGTAATGGGTGTCTCGCCCAACCAGCTAGTGACGCTTACTCACCGCTCACAGGTAAAACGCTTCACCCACGAAATCATCAAAATCCTAAAGGCGTCGCCCGACAAAGCAATTCTGATGGCACAGCTACCCGACATGTATCTCAAGTAAGCGCAAAACCCTATGTGGTTTTCTGCAGCAAGCGGATCTGTGTTAAAGTGTTCAAAATAACAATGCTTATTGCAAATATAAATTTTAAACTCTTTTAAACTCCAATTGTGGTGTCACAATTACCAAAATAAATTGTCAACTAAATGGTAAAAGAATATGCAAAATAGTTTTAAAATAGCACGGCAGTTTCATGAAAGAAAATCGGCCAAAAACGTATATGTACTGTACTGTAAAATAAACCTATATCGTGGTTGTACTGCTTTCTGTGTTTTTGCCAAATGCAAACTTTTCACTGCGTGCATTAGGACATACGGGCGTGCTTGGAACTTGCGTGATTACGGGGTGAGCGTGCTTTCCGATATACTTGACGATATACCCGATGGAAACATCTGTGTGTCTGGGACGGGAGACAACATCGTCTTGTCGCTGCCGTCGCGAGGTGGGTGTTGGTCAGTTTCGGGTTTTCTGGTTAGGTCGAATGTGTATGTAAGTTTGCTCATGTGGATATCCCCACTTACCAGTGACCTAGCAAATGCCCGTACCGCGGAAAAAGAACATATGTTATATCAGAAGCATGCATTTGTCTATTTGATCCTGCGTAAATGTTTGGAATACGCTGCTTAATCCAACACATATGCAACCACCAACCCCTACACAGATTGAGGTTTAAACTGATCCTGTATAGAAAACCACACCCTTTTGGAGTGAAAAACAACTTTTTGAAGATAAAACCGAAATCCACTACGCTATTTTGTTAATTTACGTTATTTAGCCATTACCTCAAACAGTGATTGAAACGCTCGGATGTCTATCGATGGTAGCATGCAGCCGCTTTAGTTTTATTAAATCAGATCGCGTAGCGTAAGTAACATACAAATGTAACTTCAACAAACGTATATTTAACTCAGAACGAACGACCGAGGAACTGGAGAGGGCGAACCAGTTTTCGCGCGAGCTCATAGAAATCCTAAAATCCCGACATCGTTGTCGCATGTCGTTCACTGAGTTCGTGCCAGCTTATCACCGACAGTTCGGAAGACAATGCAAGTTGTCCAACTACGGTTTCAACAAGCTGGTCGATCTCTTCGAATCCTTGCCCCACGTTGTAAAGGTAAACTCATGTCAGTAAAATGATGGAAATTTTAGTGACTTACTAATTCCAGTGTGTTGTGAATAGTAATTTCGAATCGTAATCTTATTTTTTTCGAAATCTCAATCCTATTCGCAGCCTTGACTCCAACAATGCTTTCTAGTTGTGGAGTTAAAAGTCCAAGTCTGCTGCTAGTTTTTATGCCGCAACGTAATATGCCTTCCACAAAAGTATTTGTTATTGTTGTTTTTTCAACTCCATACGTTTAGGTTGTGGATGGCACTGAAAAGTTTCTGCAACTTACTGATGACGAGCAACTAAAAGTCCTGACTTCGCAAATCATCGGATTGCTGCGTCATGCTGACGGGGAGTCTGTGCAAATGCCCTTGGCTCGTCTCCAACCCTCATTCTCCCACAAATACGGCTTCCCGCTTGTTCCGCATTACTATGGTTGCGATAGCATCGAATCTCTCGGCAGACGCCTGTCGCACGCCGTTAAGGTTGGCTTTGGGTGATAATTGTGTTTGAATGTGTTTTGATTGAATTTAACTATTGCTGTTGTATTAATGATCCCTGTTGGTTATGAAACCTTGTTTTTCTAGCATTGCCACCATAAAAGGCATGACGACTTCAATTGCGTTTTATTTTAACGGAAATAAGGATTGTGAATGGAGAATTCCATTTTCAGATCGTGCACGATTTTGATGGGACGCTCCTCATCAAACAAGCCGAACGCAAACCGATTCGACTTCTTTGTGCCCAACTTCTCGTTCTCCTTCTCGATTTAAACGTGGACCAAGCCGAAATGGAGCAGCTCCACCAAGCCTACAGGGACAGGTTCCTAAATGTCCATATGGTGTATTGTAGTTATGTAGCACTGGAAAAAGATAGTGACAACGTTTTTTTTGTGGTATTTGAAGGTACCATGAAGAGATCACGCCCGGGGAATACGGGTTTCTTTCACTGCTCGATGTGCTAAAGAAAGCTATATCGGCTGTAGCCAAGGTACGGAAATAAAATGCACCATTTTCCTTTAATGCGATAATTATTTGTGTACCAGTTCAACTAGTGTATAATGTTTTTAGGAAGAATATTATTTCAGGCTTAATTGTATGACCTAAATGTACCATTCTTTGGTTCTAATCCTTTTTAACGGGGGTCCTTCCTTGATTTCTTGTGGAATAAAATTGCGTGGTCCATTGTCTCGTTGGCTGGGCTGAGCTTTCGTCATACTCTAGTTTATCACATTTTGTCTGCTATAATTGATGGCTCATGTGCCTTAGTTTGAGACGAACGACAGCGAAACAGTCATTTCCCTCAAGCCAATCTACCAACGAGCAAAACGCATCCGATCAATTCTTCTTCAACATGGCGGATCGATGTCACTTGGGTAAGTTCATCGAAACAACGCCGTGTTTTTGACCGCGAACCTTCCGCAAATAACCCTTCTGGAAAATTCGGAAGTTATTTTAAAATGTTTCTTTGCTTGTATAAAAAGTATCGGCCACAACCAGTGAACTAACTGGTTTGTCAAAAATACGTGTTTTGTTTTTGGTGCCAACAACCACTGCTTAATAGGATTCATAATAGCTTAGTAACATCATGACCAACAGCGTTATTTATGTTCAATAACATTGTCATAAGTTTGAAAGTTTCATGTCTCCAACGACTTTCCGAGTGAATTGTGACTCCCCGTTCGTTGCAGCGAGTTCAATCGAGCGTATCGCGCTCACTATGGCGAGGCGCTGGACGCGGAACGTCACGGCTTTCGATCTGGTGAAGCGATGCTACGAGCTCTCTCCATGATCCTTATGGTGAAGGGTTTCGGCATAAAGAAGACGGTCGTCCTGCGCAACCACATGCAGCGTAAGTCTTGGTGTGATTTCAAACCGGTTTAGGCTTCGGTCTGTTTGTACTCGGGCCGTTCCCTTGTTGACGTTTGGACAAAATCACTTGTGTTCAAGATTTGAAAAAGATGTTAAGCGCGCCTAAATTGTCGTTCTTGTCTGCAGACGGGCCTTTGTCTACGTCAGTGACAGTTACGTCTGAAATCCATTTGTCGAAACAAACTCACAGCGCAGATGCGCCACCAAGCGGCATATCGAAACCGCCTCCCCTCCAAGAAATAATTTCTAACTGCGCTTCGGTAAGTTTAGAATTCCTGCTCTGTATGTCTGTGGTATCTACGTAGCAACGAGAATTACACCAACACTTGCTTTCACTGACAAGAACAGTCTGATAGTTTTCAGAATGTATATTTCGCCCATCGCCTCATAGACATCGTCGGTTAATATACATGGTTATTTCGGTAAATTTGCATGTACACAAAACTCAATCAAATGCTCTGCGTACACTGGAACTGATTCCGCAGCTCTCTCATCTCCATTGCAGCCACGCAAAGCGCAGAAACTGGACGTGCCCTTTTCTCCGAGTCTGAACACAGTCAGACGCGACGATAGCTACCGACCATACCAGCCAATAGCCAAGTGCCACGCTGCCACGCGACGTGAAGTCTCACCTCACGGCTTCTCCGCACCCGCAGCGAGGGACTTCCCCGCCGCTGAGAGTCGTGGCGCTGTGGGATCCGACCCGTTTTACGTTTTCGAGCCCAGCGCCGAGCAGTACCACCAATACCAGTGCGAAGCCGGCCGCGGCGACTACGTGACCTCGCAGAGCGGCCAGTACTTCCAGTTCAAGGAGGGATCGTACCAGTCACCACTCACGTCGTATGCGCCCTTTGCCGGGGGCGGCGATCTCAAGGTCAAGTCGTGCACTCCCCTGCAGGATATATTTCAGAGGAGCAGCGACTCGCAACCGGGAAGACGTCGTTTCAGTTTGAGTGTGATCACATTGCCAACTGGTACAACGTCCATATCCTCCACTCCCTCTCCCGATTCGGCGCTTTCCACTGATGAAGGTTGGTATGGTTACATAAGTTGTTACCAAACGCGCCATGTTGGTATGTCCACAGCACAGTTAAAGTTTTGTATCAATGGAGTTGGGATGTAATTTTTCTGCCTTCTGTGAAACTTTGTACGCCGTTTCAACCACAAACTAGGGCGTTAGAAGGCAGACTAAAAAAAGCTGAAATGCGATTTTCCGATATCGGCCCCAATGAAAACAAGTTCTGAAACACAAAAAATGTGACTCTATACATAAACAGTGGACATGATCAATACTTACATTTCACACTGGCGCTTTTGAACAAACGCCTTTTCAAAACAACTTCTAAATCCAATTTCTTTCCTTTGCAGACTCGAAGGTATCGTCTGACGAATCTCGCCTTCTGGAGCAAAGCAAGCAGGCCGCCACTGCAAGTCCTCTTCATTTGGTAACCGCATTTCCCGCCCCTTCCACATTGTGAAACGCTTCAACGAGTACATTGTGAATGAAAAGGTGCACGCCATTATCAAGCCAGCTCCTCGTTCTGTTACCTTGCCGAGAAATATGCGTATTTTTCTATTGCCAAATATGCGCTTTCGTGTCTAATACGTGAAATAGATTTAGATTTGTACCACGTTCACCGTGCTAGCTTTCCTGTTCTGCTTTACGTACTGTGATCAAATAGTATATCATGTTTAAGCAAGAGATTGCCGTTATCATTTTGTGACGTGCCACCTCCAATGCAGTTACACTTTTGTTGTTTTCTTTTCTTTCTCGCTTGCATCGTGTTCGTAGCTATTTCAATTGTGCAGTGTAATCACATTTATTTCACACTGCCATGCACAAAAAAATGTATTCTTTACATGCTAAAAAGCGGTCGATATCGTTTTTTTCCCAGCCATACCGTCATATACGTAACGTCACAACTGCCCTTAAGATGCCCTTTTCGGTGCTGGAATTGCGTCGATCGTGTTGTTAGCGTACTTCTCCTTTTTGCGTTGCGTTGTTACTCATAAGCACCAGGTACGTGTCACAGTTTTCCGCACGTATTTTGTAAACTTGTTTTCTATTAAAACATAGTTTGAATGTGTTATCGCTGTTGTCAGGACGACAGTTGGTGAATGCACAGTTTTCGCTTCCAGTGTTGTTCTCTCTTTAGCCCTATTTTGTTCTTTTCTTGATAACTATATAAAGGCCTGCTAACGGCCGGTTGTGTAATGTTAAATTTGAAACAATGCAATAAATTGTCGCAAACTTCACGCTCACACTTTGGTCATTGAAAGCAAGGCTGGTGCGACTTGATATACTTTCGCGCCGGCAGTTACCTGGTACAAGCACGAGGATTTGTGAACTCTACATCCAACTATATACAAGGAGCTTAACCATTTTTGTTTGGTCTCCACAGAATTCAGAAACTATACTTGATCGGCCTCGGAGTCGTGCAAATGTTTTAATATTACACAGCAAACGAGTGAATTCAATATTTAAAAAAAAAAAAATTCAATAATTGAACAAAAAATAGGAATTAGTTTGAAAATAAAGTAAAACAAGATTGTTTTCGAGCATCGGACGTCAACTTATGGTCAGTTGCTGCCTTGGCACTGGTTCTGATCCATGTTCACGTCACCGTTGGGGAGCTTTACGATCGAAACATCGCAGACTTCAGGCTGTAAGCGAAAGCAAATAAGAATGGCCATCATACGTTGTTTGCTGAACGTGGTACAAAATAATGAAAAATATTTGGTGTTTTGTTGCTCACGTTGCGGATAGTGAAGCGTGTTCCTGTAAGAATAGTCGCCTCAAGTTTAATCGCGACATAAACATGGACGAAACTATAAACATAACTTAATCGCGTGTTATATTTTAATCAATTTCATCTTCATTTTGATAATTTGTTTATTGCTCACTTCTGTCCATGTACAAACTGAGACCCACGGCCAATTCTGGCCAAATTTTCGAGCCGAAAAGTTTGCCCAACCTTGAATTCGTATCGCCTAAATTTTAAATATTCCCATTGCAAACTTTACTTACCACCCCGTCCTTCACTGCTTTCATTTTCAACTTGTATTCTATGTTCCCCTCCTCATCTATCTCAACTCTGTGGCACTCAATGACGCCTTTGATTGTGATTGGTGATTGTTGGAGTTCGGGCATGTCCATCATACCAGGCATGTGCAACATGTCGTTCTCGTCTTGAATTGATCGGTTAATCAACTCCTTCGCCTTGGAGGCCATTTCCTAAACACGAAGGGAAAATATTATTTATTACTTAGCTATACCACCGTTGTAATTTTGGGCTGGATTTTTAAACATAAACAAAAATCTATCAACAAGTTACGACTTAAAATTAATTTTCCAGCTCACTCGCGCTCGAAATTGAGAGCTTCCCACCCCTATATTTTTTCCCACATGTATATTTTTGTTTGCATAAGTTAAACCAGTGCTTCCCAACCTTTTTCAGTTCGCGACCCGCTTTTAATGCAAGTTTTATTGTGCGACCCACAATGAGACATGACCAAATGATGTTACGTAATGATAATGCAATAATTTCGTGATCTAATAGAAAACTGTAACATATAACATATGCTTCGCGACCCACCCATGGGTCGCGACCCACTGTGGTTTGGAAGCACTGAGTTAAACCAATGTTTGACGAACACGTCACACATCTTACTTCTCGTTCTTCTGGGTTACATGGCGTCTCTCCTGATCTTCTCGAAAATCCTGAACGTTTTTGCTCTTGGCAGCTATAACTGCTTAATGTTGGTGGTCCAGAATTGTCTCGTAAGTCGACGGCAGCCGAACAACTCACCGGACTACCGTCTGCTCGTAGAGCTTCCATATGCATGTCCACTCTTGTCTGGTCATTGGCGAACGCCGAATTGTACATTTTCTGTCAAATATGAATAACAGTCTGTATGTTAATTAGCATTGAATATAGACCTCTAGAGTAATGATTCGTAGCACTGTTTTAGATGAATAGAAGATTTTTTTAAAATACCCATGTATTTCGGCATTAGGGCATCATCATCACCTTTCTTTTGGGCATTCAATTTTGTTTTTCAAGCATTTAAGTCTATATAACAACAACAATATTATTGTACATCGTGTCAATGTGACCAGATAGGCCTACTCAAAAACACAACATTAAAGTTACTTTTCTTTTAAAGGAGTGCAGTCTTTCGTACGACATAGAAGACTTCATCCGTCTTGCTATTTCTTGCATTGTGATTTCGGCAAGTTCATCCATTGCGTCTTCTTCCTCGGTTCCCCAAGCTTGACTGAAAATTATCACGACCAAAAATAACACCAACTTCATTTTAAAAATTTTTATTCTCCCTGTTACCACCTGTACACATCATATAAGTCACAATTTACGAATATATAGTTTATCTTTGTATCATACTCGCCAACAGTACAATTTAGTCTTAATCTAACGAATCATTACAACCTTTTGGAATCTCACTGTGCTGTTGTGCCCTTGTAACAGAAAGCAATCAAAAGTTAATGTTTGCTATAAGGGCGCGACAGGTTTTGACGTGCTTTTTTCTTCGTTTGCTTAGCAAGTCGGACGTGACAGTTAGTCGCTTGCAAGCATATCCTGTCATTTACATAAAAAACGCAATTGGAATGTTGATCAAAAAAGAGCACTAGATGAATAAAATTTGAAAATTAGGTTAGAAATGAAAAATATGAAACAGTTTTTTCATGTCACGGTTGATTACACAACGAGTAGTAAGTCGATGCGAACGAACACACGCTTGTATTGTCTGCGTGCTTCCACACGCGCACGGGATTATGCTTCTACTACGCACACACACGGAATGATGCTTGTACTACGCACACACACACACGTACGTAAATGTATTTGTATCGACTGTGCAAGACTGAAAGTAAAAATGCTGTGTACGTTTGTTTGTGTTTACGTCTGACTGATGGACAGGTGGCCATAACCAAAAGTCCACTTAAGCTTAAAACTATTACGTTTTAATTAGTATAACTCAATTAAACTTCTGTACAAAGTGTTTTGATTATGAATTGAACTGTACATTTAAAATGTTGTGATATATTATACAGCTACGATCAAATGAAATCACACATTTTCATTAGTCCAATCCAATAGTATGGATGGTAAGTTGCATTGACTTTTCTTGCAGACAATGCTAGTTCTCCCATTATAGGTGTAAACAATGGAAGAGCTTGTGCAAGACTTGACATCGGCTTTAGAGGAGTCGGAGCAAACAAAAATTGAAGTAGAAGAAGAGAGTCCCATCGAAGAGGATTTATATAGAAAGAGAAGAATTCGCAAACGACGTCCTCCACCTTGCCCATCTCCAAGCAAGCTGAAGGAACAGAGCAGTGCGAACTCGGGCTCACCAAACATATCAAATGGCAGCAACACATTTAGAAAAATTGCCACACAAAGTGGTTCTGACACTGAAAATGGTTTTGTTCTCCCAGCAATCATACGAAAGCACAGAAGAAAAAAGATAAAACACATGGAAATCGACTTACTGGGGAACAATGCCAAGGCTCGCAAGCCGACTGATAAGAAGACGAAAAAGATGGACATAGAGATTGTGCAAATAAATACGACTGTTGAGAAAAGCAAATCCAAGTGTGAAGAGGAGAGTGGTATTAGTGCAAGTGATGACTCCAATGATGAGATAGATGGACAGGTGGTTAAAATTTTTCCATAGTAACTAATTTAAAAAGGAAATTTGTTTCATGTTTGGCTTTTCTGGTGCAAGCAAGTATTAGTGAAAAGTAACTAAATTTGTATCTTGTGGCAGTTAACACTTGTTGACAACAATGCAGACAAACTCATGTAATCTTCACAAAGTCTTCCAAAATTTCTGCTTTTGGAAACTGATAAATGTTTGTTGTGTAACAGGATGGAGATGATGAAATGACAGATTTCTACAATGAATCTGGTGGATCAGTTTGTGGCATTCCATGTATAATTCCATGGTGGGAAGATTCCCATGTGGACGACCCCAGACTAAAGAGCATTATAACTGGTGCTTTACCTTGTCTGTCAGAATCAAGTCAGAAAGGTAACTACTATATAAAGGTCATCTACTACTGCCTTTTCTTCCAAATTTCCACAGAATTCCATACATTCTTCCTTTTTGGTATATGTCTCACGACATACACTAATATTCTTTTTTGAGACTCTTTAGCTAAGTTGCAAATTATCTAAAATGCAGCAATGTTTTATTTTATTCAAAACAATTTTTGGAATTAAAATAATCACTAATCTTACCTTATTTAGGATTTCATGCAAGGATAAACAGGTTACCTGGAATGGCAGCACGTTCTATAAGAAGAGGGAGGAGAAGACACAAGCTTAAGGTTTTATTTGTTAGCCAATCTGTTGCTTTATTCTTATATTAGTGGCTTTGTATGCCAGTGCTTCAAAATTTCAACAAATGGGAATATGAGGTATAACTTGTACTTCATGTACATACAACATCACAAGAACATGTTTTGTATAAATGTATGTATTTATAAATGAACAGTGCCCTACTATTCATGGCAATACTCACCACAAGTCAACATTCATATTCAGCACATTTGCTTAACCACAAACTCCCTTTTTCCCTAGTGTGCAAGGCCTAGTTTGTCCGCAGAGTATTGGAATGTGTTGGGCCCATATGGAGGGGAAGTGTGTTAAGTTAACATGTGAGACAATTGTTTTACAGAAATCTGTAGAGAAACCAACAAGCAATGGTGATCAACCTAGGCATGGGTTAGTACAAAGTGATTGTTCTGCCATTAGTTTTGACAGGTTTTGTTGACAACATGTTTTATTGCTTTAGTGTCAAGAACTACAAGAGAAGGAAAACAGAGAACATTTTTGAAGGTGGGTAATATGGTTAAGATGAACTGTTAATAATTGCATTTAGTCAAAACTTCGTTTTTAATTAGAGTATCTTTCAGATAATCTGATATAATTGTGAGTCTGATAAGCTAGTCCCTGTTATGTTTTTATCAGTGAACAACAAGTAGAGGATCATCTAATAAAATCTGGCGATGTTTTTTATATATATATATATGTAAATCTTATGTTTTATGTGCAAAAAGAGCCGTAATATTCATTGAGAGCTGCATCTGTTGATTGTGGCACAGATTTCCACTTTGTGGTGCCGTGCGGTCAGGTACCAAGTAGTCGCTTGGCCACAGTGCGCTCCACTGTGGCTCGTCTCTGTTGTTTGGTACCCAGATGGGAACCCAAAGATCGACGTTGACCGAAAGGTACCACAAAGTAGAAATCTGTGTGCCTGCTAGTGTAAAAGCTGGCATAGTGCCACAGTCAACAGCTGCACTGACGTGAGCCTGCATGTCGAAAGAGTGTGTACACCCTGTCTGCAGTTCTCAATATCTTGATGTTGTTGTTATGTTTCAGACATTGCAGCTGAAATAGGGACATCTGCCCATTTACCCTTACCAGAGACTAATGCTGGCCGGCAAATGTTGATAAACATGGGTTGGAAACCTGGCGAAGGCCTAGGCATAAGTGGACAGGGCATCCACCATCCAATTTTTGCCACAAAGCGGAACAAGCGGAGTGGATTGGGAACCTAGTCACTCCCTATTTATTTCCATTGTCTTTTACCACATTTTACAGAGTCTATTTTTCTATTTGTGAGTTTTAAAATAAGGGATTTAAAACCATTATGTTTTTATTGTGTTTTAGGTGTATTTGCAACACTGTTAAAAACATTGTTTTGCCACTGCCACAATGTAATTTTATGATATCCAATTCACCTAGAACAATATTTGCCTCTTTGTAGAAGGCACAAATGAAAGAAAGTTCTTTGTTGCAATAATTCAGTCAAATATGCAAGCTGTATGCCCTTTGTCTAGAAATATTAATAAAGTGATAATACATATACATGTGACAGTGTTTATCGTGTTGAGATGAAGTCCAGGAAGTTTAATAATTATACACTTTTCCTCAAGGTCTTCGTTGTCGAACATTTGTTTTGATAGTAAACGTTTTGTTTCATTTTATACCAATTTTGACCTCATCTTGCTTCACCTTAAGTTGAAAATTTGAATCATGTGACTGTATCGTGTGACAGAAATAAAGTTGTTTTGGATTTTGCAAAGTTTATCGTATGTATGCTCGCTTCTGTTTTTGGGGTAAGATGTATGAAACATAAAGTGATCAGGTTGTATCATCCCACTTTTAATTTTTTTGGCACTCTTGTTTGATATATACATAAATAAGTTGCATGAACATTTATTTGTGAACGTTTTATTGGGCATAATTTGCATGAAGTTATTTTTTTTCTATGATTATTCAAATGACATGTGCCACATGTTGCTAATGACAAATCCTTTGTAGGTGTGAGTTACCGTTGATGTTGTCGCAATGTTAAAACAGGCAGGCTACTTTGCACTGCTCGCTGTTCTTGTTTTTTTAATTTTGAAAAGACAAAGATCTATTGCAAGGGAAACATTCGATGAAGAATACGACTTCATTGTTGGTAGGAACTACAAACGATTCGGTCAATAAATATACAAACAGTGATTACTTTTTCAGTTGGTGGGGGTACAACTGGATCTGCAGTTGCAGGCCGTTTGAGTGAAACCAATGCAAAGTATTATGCTGTTACTGCTAAAAGAACATACGACTTACTATTAGTGTTTTAGAGTGTTAGTTTTGGAGGCTGGAGAGGAAGACTACTTCGATCCTCTGACAAGTGTCCCTGCTTTAGGCTTGTTTAGCCCTGGAACCTCCAGGGACTGGCAGTATATGATCACACCACAAAAAGATGCATGCTTGAACATGCAGGACAACGTAAGAATGATAGTAAATATACATACGTATGATGGATAATTGGGCTTGCACAAATGAACCTTTGATTCAGATGAATAATTTTTTCATACTTAATTCTTCCAAAAATGATAAATTCACTAATTACAGCAAATCCGTTGGCCAAGGGGCAAACTACTTGGTGGTAGCAGTTCCATTAACTACATGATATTCTCTCGTGGGTGCAAGGATGATTTTGCATCTTGGGTTGAAGCTGGCGCTGAAGGCTGGTCTTATGAGGATGTGCTACCTTATTACAAAAAGTCAGAGAATTACATCATTCCAGAGCTGCGGGACAGCTCGTATCATGGAAACTCCGGAAGAGTGACAGTTCAGCGAACCAATCGCATTCCTATGTCAAGTGTATTTATGAAGGGTGGAGAGGAGTTGGGTATGAATTTGTTGTGGTCTGCGGGTTGATTTGAAACAACAGTGATTTCTTGGTCTAGCTTCAAAATTTTGGTTTATTTGAGTTTGTGGTTTGCATAAAAACAGTGGTGTTTTGCCAGGTTTTTCAATCAATGAGGATTATAATGGTGAAAGTATGGATGGTTTCGCTTATTTTCACCAAAGCATTAAAAACGGTTACCGTCAAAATGGAGCTACTGCATACTTAAGGCCTGTGGCCTATTCAAGGTAGCAATACACCACTTGTATAGTGTGAACTAAAGGGAAAAAAAGTATCATTATTCACCAAACCATGAAATATGCAGGCAGGAGCATCTTCATATTGTTGTACGTGCTCGTGTCATTAAAGTTCTTTTCGATGAGAAAAAAAATGCTATCGGAGTTGAAATGGAAAGGGATGGCAAACGGCATACCATTAAAGCAAGGAAAGAAGTTATCCTGTCAGCTGGGGTTATTGAAAACCCTCACATTCTTATGCTGTCAGGAATCGGGCCGAAAAAACATTTGGAAGAAAATAAGGCAAGCATTCGACTAATAACTTTTTATGTCCCTAATGTCATCAAAAAATACCAATGTAACATTACCATATTTAGATTAAAGTTGTCTCTGATCTTCCTGGGGTTGGGTCTAATTTGGAAGATCACTTGATGGTGCCATCTTTTTACTATGCACCAAACAGTTCTCAAGACCTTCTGTCAAGTAAAACAGTAGGTTGGGTTATTCCATTAAAGCTTTTAGTTTCAGGATTGAGTGTCAAATTTTATACATATGATCAACTTAAGTACAGAATTCAGAAGGATCTTCTTTAATGAACTGACCTTTGTTTCTACTCTGTCATATATGGTTTAGATGATGTCATCTGCGTTTGATTACTTGTTTCATGGAACTGGAATGCTTTCAGGAAGCATTTCTGATTCTTTTGCCACCATACGGTTCAACAACAGGTTTGTTGCAATTCCAAATAATTATAAACATGGCAATATAGATGATATTCATGTGATATCTGCTGCTTCATATGAATATAACGTCTGCAAAAAAACAGTTGATTTTTATTAATTATAATACGCAGTCGACTTCCACAAGTGCAGTTATTTTTTGGCGGTTTGGAGATGGATGTGGAAACGTTTACATCCATGTACACAATTGCTGGTAACATTCAACCAGAGGTGAGAACTTGAACCATTGTACATAGTTGGGAGATAGTACTTGGTGTTATGGATAAAAGTTATGCGGCCAAAATTTCCCCACCCACATTTCAGTTTCTAAATTTGTTTATCCTTTGGTCGGTTTGCTGGCAACTATACAAATTGTTAATTCTTTTTTTGTTGATTTATGAGGAACAAATTACAGAGTTATTTTTAGTTGTACAGGCAAGCAGCAAAAGAGAGTGGAAAGAGGGACGGCATAATGTTTTCCTTTTATGTGGTCAGCATTCTTTCACATGCCAAAAGTCTTGGGACGGTCCGACTCAACACCACTGACCCGTTAAACAAACCGATCATTGATCCAAACTATTTGGAACATCCTGACGATATGAAAACCATGGTTGAAAGTAGGACGACCCATGTTAAATGTCGCAACTGCAATCGAGAAAAAATCACTTTTTCCTAGGTCTGAAATTAGTGAAGCGTCTTTCCCAAACCAAGGCCTTTCGAGATAGGAAAGTGGAACAAGTGATGTTGTACGACGCATGCGACAACTTGGAGGGGTATTGCAAGTGGACAGTAAATTGAAAAAGTGCAACTAATTGGTATCGTGTGTTTGTTAAAGGGACGAGAAGTACAAGTGCATCACTCGCCATGAAACTTTCACGGCCTTCCATCCTTGCTGCACAGCGAAAATGGGCAAAGATAAAATGGCTGTTGTCGACCCGAAACTTAGGTGTGCATTAATTTACAAAGACTGAATTGGTTTCTTGAGCGCACGTTTCCAACATAAAATCCGTTTCTTTCTGTTTGTCAGGGTGTACGGAGTAAAACGACTCCGCATTGCCGATGCATCCATTATGCCTCACGATTTGACCGGACCATTGCAGGCATCTTGCTACATGATAGCAGAGAGACTTGTCGACATGCTCAAACAGGAATGGAATCTTAAAAGTGAAATGTAATGTCGCATTTTTTTAACTTCGGCGACGCTGTAATTGTATAGTGGTGACACTTCTTCGGTTCTGTTCGGCGTTGTTGCAAGTGTGTTGCGTTTGTTGATCATGTGACAATTTCGTACTTTTGCAATTTACAAAATGAACTGCGTTTCTGTTATCTTTGTCGCAATAAATAAACACGCCAGACTTTTGGGTTTTGGTTATATCGGGAAACTTTACAAAATATCAGTGCATTTGTAAAAATTTTCAATCTCGTTTTAGCAGATAGTGTTTTCAAAATGTTGTCTTTTGAGTGCAACATTTACATTTAATGCATGAAAATGACATGTAAACCAGGAATCAAACACACGCAGCAAAATTAGAAATACGCACAAAAGTACAAAATAGTATACAGAAATCGCACGAAACCTTTTCCACTAACAAAACTATCGCCACAAACGTGTTCTCAGCAACGTCCAAGGAAAAGGTAGCATCCTGTCATTGATTTGTCATAGCTATCTTGTCTTGTGGTGTTAATTGAGAATTTTGTTTCAGAAATTTGCATTTCCATCAAATACAAAAGTTCCTTCTTGGACTTGATCAATTCCTTTCCACCGGGCATGAGAACCACCGATAATTCCTTAAAACGGAACTTCACCGATTCACTTCCGAAGCTTCTTCTTTTTGGGTCCGTACGTCTCCTGCAAAGGACTTATTGGTCGAACTGTGTTCATGTGTGAAGAAAGCTCTTGTCCTCTCACCATCTCGTTTTGTGCGGGACTCGGTGTCCAGTTGGGGCGTGTTTCCGCTTTAACAAATGGTTGGTACTGGCTGCTACCCAACACTGTGCTGACACTCTGGCCACTAAAAATATGCGATGCAAACTTCAGTCACACTAAACATATACAGCTTAGCTACAAAACCATTGTCCAGAGCTACATATCTATTGGTGCACTTCAGTAATTTTAGACATACGTAAAATTTATATTTTTGTAAATTAAATACCCCTTTTTAAAAAGGAACTTGCATCACAAAATCCCATTTACAAACCAAACAATGTAAATTTTTGTTGTTGAAAGCAATGTTAGGAACCTGGTATTCTGCACTGCAACCCATCCACTTTGTGTTGGTTCTTCCAGCTTTATGATTTGCTTTTGCTGTGCTGATGAGGCTGGTGACAAAACGCAACCACAGTACATAATGATTTTTGTCATTAGGCACATGTGAACGATACATTGAGCAGATTTTACATTAGGCTAGAAGAAATAAATCAGCACATACTTGGTTTATTTTCTGAACAAAGGGTTTCCAATTTTTTCTTCACCACTTTGCTTTGTTCCTGCAGGTTATCGTGGTATTTGATCACACCCTGTTTAAAAAACTGATTCAACTCCCCAATGCCATCTATGTCGTAATCATGCAAAAGTTGGTCTGTAGCATCAAAGAATCCAGTCCTTCCTGCAATCAGGCATCACATGCATAAATTAGTTGTAAAACACTGTGGGATATTACAGACACTATGAATGCTTTTATTAAATTATTTGGCAAGAAGTTAAGCCAAATTGTAGCATTAATAAGCACATAGTCAACAACTGTACAACAAACCTGTTAATGCTTCATTGTCTGAAATGAGCTTAAATGACTTGGAAACAGTCTCCATCCACTGCATTGCGAAATCAGTGAGAAATTCCAAAGCGGAATTGGTCGTTTTTTCATATTCATAATGTAGAGCTAGAGTGCCAACCCCACGTCTAACAAGTGCTTTTGCTGTTTCCAAAGTCATGCCAAACTCTTGTCTTTCATTATCACTGTTCAAGGAAAAGCTTTTAAGGAAAGTTTTGTGTGCTGCTTGCCAACATGAACATGTTTGTACCTGGCATTACAGTTCTTTTGTTTGTTGTCATTGCCTTCAAATTCTGGTATCTTAGGAATGACAACATTACGACCTCTGGTAGCAGAGACTTCTTGAATAAGATTTTCAACCTGAAAACAAACTAAAACTATCAAAACAAGTCATATAAAATACCCTTTATCACAGAATAAATTAATTTATGTTATCCACTTGGTGGGAAAATAAAGAACTGTAAAACTACCTCTGAAATGTATGACAACAGTGCGATGGAATGAAAAACATAAGGACATTTTGGAACTTTCCTTTGTGGCAATTCAGGTTCAACAATTTCGACACTGTGTGTGCTGATGTCACTCTACAAAACACCTTTATTTGAAGATGTAAACGTATGTAATCTTGCTGTTTGAAGCTTACTGCATATGTAAGAGGTTATTTCTGCAATTGTACAGATTGAGATTGATAGACTTAAGCAAAAAAAAGTACTTACAACATAAGGTTTGGGATTAAGCATCTCAAGCATCGATCTTGTGACTTGGGTAGTTCCCTCTACGGGGGGCAATTCCCCCCAGGCAGTTTCATCCATGGCTATTAGTTAATAATTGCAAACTATCATCTTCTATTGTTCTAGATGTATTTTTCCATTTCCAGACGGCATTGAGGGAAAACCCCAGGTTGAAATCCAATTTGAATTACACTAGGTAACAGCAAAGAGCAATCGGTTTTTATTTTGGCACCCAGCAGACAAAGTTTTATTTTAACTTTACGAAAAATCACATCAAAATTATTGATACAAACTGGCTATCTTTAAAAAAGTGCCCTTACAGACTTTGGTAGAATACGAGTTTTTGTGAAGACACTTACAAAGCACAAAACCTTGCTAAAATGAGTCGAATTTGTTGCTATTCGACAAGTTTTTTGATAACTTCACAAATTTATAAATTAATGTTTGCACCTTTTGCAAAATACCTCTGCGGTTTTGCTATAGCATTAACACATATATAGTTGATAACTGCAGGACCGTACGAATGCCCATATATCCGTGTCAAAGTATGATTTCTATGGTTTCTATGAACGCCACTTCAAATAATTTGTCAAATGATTTATATTTGATTGATAACGACTTGTTTTCTACATCACAGATTCGGTTAATAACGTTACACATGCAATGACCAAGCATTTCTGTTTTACTTGGGCTTCAAATTCTTTTTTGAATATGCTAACTAAAATATGTGCAGCATTTTATAATGTTGAGAAAGATACATTAGGCTTATTTATTTTGTCTTTTAAGTTTGTCCCCAACTGTAGCAAAATGTCACACTAGTTTGAAATATTCAATCATTACTATGTCACTGGAAGCACTGCCGGATGAAGAGGAAGGTTTTGGAGAGGGAAACTTTCCATTTTATGTCAATAAAAATGGGTTCCCTGTGGACGAAGCTACTTGGATGAGAATGTGGAAACATGCTGCAAAAATTAACCCAGATTCCAAGAAGGAGATTGAACAAATTCAGAATAGCGATTCTCTTAATGATGTTTGTGTGTAGGCTAGGCGGTGTCCATCATTGTCATAACAAAACAATATGAAATATTTTGTTGTTAAGGTTCCTATTCCAGCAGCTCCTGTGCTTCACCCACAATCTTCGACATCAAACTACCTTCATCTTGTTCAAACCTACATTCAAAACCTGAACTACAACCACACTGGTACACAACTATTTGAAATTAAGAAAAACAGGCCACTGGCTGGTCTCATGGACAAAGCAAAAGAAATGATCAAAGAAGCCCTTCCAATTAAATGTCTCGAGGCTGTCATTTTGGCAATGTGAGCTTAACATTTTTGGTTCATTATTTGATGTATGGTTGTTACTGTTGCACACTTATCTTAAAGAATGTTTTTTTCCAGTTACTTCACCAACTGCTTGCCAAATGTTGAACGCTTTCCCATTGGCTTTAAGTCAATGTTCAATGGCCATCATTACTACCATGTTGTATTGGGGATAATGTATAAAGGAAGGTTTGGAGCTCTTGGCATCAGCAGAAGGTCTGACCTTATGGACAAACCTGTTATATACAAGGTATTTCCCAATAAATTTGAGTTGATTTGTTGCTAAACCCATCTGGTTTATGTAGAGCTTGCATGATGTATTGGAAAATTACAACAGTGCCTACTTGCAATGTAAGTGAGTTTTTGTGTCCATTTTGCAATTTCAGTCATGTACTCTACTTTTTTATTTATTTTTAAATAGGAAATTTATTTTTATTTGCATGTTTTATGTTCATTTTCATGGAATTTAGTAAATCTTAGCTCTTAAACAATAATGTTAATTAAAATAAATTATAAGTTATTAATAACAAAAATTTCCCGAAAAGTCGTAACGAAATATTAAAAATCAAGCTTCCAGCGAGGTCCGAACTTACGACTTTGGTTTTCCGAACCCAACGAACAACGTTGAAGATATCTAGCATCGTAATTAGACAACACTGAAGTCTTTTTATGAAAACTGGAAAAAGTGATCCAGTTTGGTTGCTATGCCTTGTCCGCGATGCAACCCAATGATAGATTTTTCGTGTGAACCTCATGATAAGAATACCAGAGCTGAGATCGTTTGCGCAGTGCAGTGTGCTTATCGTGGCGATTGCATAAAACACTTTGTGTTTCCATTTTTCTTTTTTTTATTCTTTTCAATATGTTCAGATACCCACACCTTGAAGAAGGTTAGGATTGGAGGCGTTATCCCGCATGACATGTGCAGTCAGGAAAGGATGCAATGGGGCGTGAGTTACATAGCACTTATAACCTGAAGACTGCTAAGGAGTTGCTAATATTTAGTACAGAGTTTGGTTCACCGTACATTTAAATATATACGCTCTGATGCCCTTTTACAATGCCGCGTAACACTGACTATTTGCGTGCGTGTGAATCACCCGCTTTAATAATGCGTCAATATTCAACTGTTACGTATGCAGAAACGGTCAATTCTGCGTGACATGTGATTTTTGGCTTTTTTTGTTAACGTACACACTTATTCACGTCTTGTATTCTACAATGTGCTATTTTTAACAATCAAATCCGAATACAACAACTTATAAGCTCTAGCGAAGCAAGTGACATTTTAATTTTTTACATGTCCGATATTTGCGTTTAAAACGATATTTTTTGTGCCAAAAGAATTTGCAAACTGTAGCTGCTGCAACCGTTGCAGCAAGTATTTCTACGCTGCAACTCGCAAAATTAAAAACGCTTATGCGCGTTTTGATAAACAACAAGTTTAAAAGAAAAAATGTGAATCAAAACGAGAGCAACACACTGAACCTGTATTGGCCAATAAAGCTGTTATTCATAACACAATGCATTCGTCCCGCCCTCTTTAACAACAAACCGAATACCCCTGGAAAGACGATATAATCACCCGAAACAAAACAATGCACCTACAGTAAAATATCTCCTTCTTACAGGTTTGCAGCGTTAACATGCTGAAAACGAACTCCGCCGAGAGACGACGTAAACTGGAACGTTACGGTCGCGATCTTAAGTCACACGTGACCTATGTCGTTTCTGCGTCAACCATAAGAGACAAAAGGTGTGACATCAAGCTTGACGTATTTTCTTTCTCGCTGTGCACTTGACGTCCGCGTTCACGTACTTTTCGTTGCAGAATGCCGTTACCACCGAGACGGGAGCATACCATGGCAGTACCACCAGTGCAGGAGCACCTTCAGCCGATAAGCAGAACAAGCCAGTCAGCGAATATAGCAAGGTGTGATTGACTTACGGCTGTGCTTCTAAAGGCCGATGCTTTCCATAAATTCACGCACACCTGTTGTGTTCATTTCAGAAAGTCTAACGCCCCGGTTACAAAGTACGAAGTGAGAATTTAAGACATACGAGTACAACGCCGTGTTGAGCCAAGAAGTGCAAATAAACGACTAAACAGATTTTGTGCTACACGAAAGAGTAATTATGCAGTTGCCCGCCCTGAGCTTCACCACTTCTAGAGAAATCGTCGTCGTGGATCGTTGCATAACGTACCTGCGTGTCTGTGTCTGCCACAGGGCAAGCACTCGATCAGAGTTTTGGCGTACGTCGCATGTTCAACCGCGCTGCCGTCGACCTAAATTACGTGGACAATGATTAAAAGGAGTGTGATTACCCGCTCGTGTCAACATTCGAAGGAGCGGGTCCAATATGAGAATCGCAATGATGTCACAGTGCAGCCAGGAAGGCGAACCAAGCGCCGGTGGCGTGTTTTGATCTACGCTTTATATCCGGGTTTGCCTTACGTTAGTTTTTTTGGCAAACCAGGGAAGTACAGCTTGATGCTTAGATTTAAAGACTATGCTGATGAGGTGTTGCAACTTTTACATGCGAGGTAACACACAAGCAGTGCGATAACAGAGAGGCAAATACAAGTTTTACAGAGATTTTTAAGTTAATCATTGACCGCTTTGTGGATGAAGCGCACTTTGTTCGGTTGGCCGGCGTCAGAACTTTATAACTAGATAAGCACGGACGTGTTTGTAAACTACGTATAATAAGTAAGCTTTTTTTAACCACGAGGGCTATTAGAAAATACGTTAAATAAGGATTTTACTGCACGCCGATGGCAATAGTTTTTTTCACGCTCTGCTACTTTTGCGCCGAAAAAAGCAGCGGCGTAGCTGACAAATACCAGCATCCTCTGTCTATCCGCAAGTAAAAGCAAGGTTAGTTACAGAGGCTGAAATGTTGGACGATAAACAGATTTAGGTGTGAGTTGTGACAGACAGCGGTTTAGCGTCGGGAAAACCCTCATGCAGGAAGTAGTTTCGAAAAGCAGGTTATGGCAAATACTAAACTTTATTCTGCAATGGCTTCTAACTTTTTTTCTATAAAAATTGGTGAATATTAACTTCAGACATACAAAGATATACAATGCACACAATACCTATGCATTGGTGTATTCAGACTCTAATTCGCGCAAATGCAATGTATTGAAGCTCAGGTTAAACGTATGAGGTTTGCTTAAATGCGGTAACGTCGGGTTTTAGCACAAGACTGTGTCAAAACACGCATAAATGAATTGATACAATGTTAGTGAGTCAAAGTTGGTTGGGAGAGTAGTGTGAACCGAAAAAACCCTATATTCCCCCGAAAAAAAGTTCTTAGAACTAAATACGTGTTATTTGTTAAGGACCTTTTAGCACGCTTGTGTCTTTGCATGACATGTGAACCTTTCCGTGAAATGGATATCGAAGAATTGCTGCAGAAACTCGAAGAGTTCCTCGACAAGGATTTGAAAGGCGAAAAGCTCTCGAACAAAATTAATACCAAGCGGAAACAACTCGCTGTTAAAGTCCGCGATGCGGTTGAAACGATGAACAATCACAAGCTGGGTAAACATTCAATTACGTAACGACATTCCATCCGTTGAAACGATTTGTCACTTTAGCTTTTATTTAGCAATTACTTCTGCGCGTTTTGATAATGTAATGTATGCAGTGCCTCTGAATTGCAGTACCATTGTTTGGCATGACAATGTGTAATTATGATTATAATCCAACATTTTCTTTCGGAAAAGAAACAATTACGTTTTACTTTAGCACTGGTTTGAAAGTTCTTGGCCAGACTATAATTTTTCTATTGTACCAAATGATTTACGATTAATCATAACTCAGAACATTGCGTTTTACAGAAAAATTTCTCAATGAACAGCGTGAGAAAACGCGTAACTCTCTACCTGATACAAAACGGACATCCCTTCCCCTGCCAAAAGTAAGTCGTGGACTAACAAGACCGCCTTGTAATTCATTACCGATTGGCATAACTAACCCCAAAAACGTTGCGACACAGGTTCCGTCTGGCAATTCTCATGACAATGGCGTTATAGAAGAAGCAACGGCAGATGAGGTAAAGTAGTGAATATTTCTATCGAAAGCCAGCTTTCCAATGTGATGTTATCTTTGTAGCTTTACATGGATTTAAATGACCCGGATCTGAATGGTGACGCAGGAAACAAAGGGTTGGCAGTTGCAAGTGAGTGCAGGTCTATGAGGTCGCGCTAGCTATTGTTTGTCAACGCACGTTGTGTATATTCAGTTCCTTTCCTTAATGATTAACGCCAACCCAGTGACTCAACGTAGGTGCTATACCCAGCCAATGTACCGGTCGAGAGTTCAATACGCGTCACAGTGACGTTACTGGAAATAAAGACTGACTTGGTTGTTAAGCTGGGAGCAAAATAAATAATTCCGCATTGTCGGATTGGACACTGGATACACTCGGTTCCCACAGAGCTATTACAATACAACACCGTTAATCCACATTCGATTTATCCCAAAAAATGTATTAGTGCGGAATAACTAACACGTTAGGAAATTTACAAAAGCCGAATCCTAGCGAGTTATTCTGTTGTTCCCAGCATTGTGTATGCATACTGATATTACATCTGTATAGTACAATATAGTATGAACAAATTTACGTTTGGTGGAGTAAACAAAAACGTTCTGCTAAAAAGCGTACTGACACGTGTAAAAACGACAATTCCAGTGCCTTAGCACAAATGCTGAGACATATATTGCCCGTCAAAATGAAACTTATCAAATAAGATGCACAATTTCGTTCCCACAAAGACCAACCGTTTAAATGAATTGTATTCCTTATTATTTCGTGTAGTTCCGACTGACGGCGGCAGCGGTTCTGGGTATGAATCCTACGCTTCAGATGAAGACGTGTCTACAAGGTAATTTCCATGTCTGTTTGTCGATAAACCCGCATATGAGGAAAACTTACAGAAATAGCCAACATTCCCTGACGCATAACTAAAAATACAAGTTTGCCCAAACAGAACTATTACGTACTGTGTTACATTGTATTGTGCAAGCAAATCGCAGATGTAGCGTATATAATGACTTGATGTTAACTTTGGATTGAAGTTTGCATGTTATGGCATTTGTTTACCAACATGTAGTTTTCCACATTCAAACCCAATCAAAGTCATGTTATCCGCATCGAAGCTAGCCGCAGTTAACCATTTGAACGAACTTGGCACTTTATTTGACTGATCTTCCCATTTTCCAAACTGTTAAACGCAGCGGTGCGTAACGACGTTGCAAATTCGTGGAAGATCAAGATTTTGCACGCATGCTATGCTCCACAGCACATGGGGAATGCTTTTGTTGCCCTCTTCTGTATCAGCCACGGGCGTCAGAATTGTTTTCTGCTTATGTGCCGTACTAAACCATCACTACTACATATGGCCGAGGCATCATAAAAAAAGTTAAAAATTACTTTTTTAGAAAGATATACTTTTTAAGTCACTGAACTCCAAATGAAAAAAATGGTGACAATGCGTGGTGACAATAACTCAATAATAATAGATTGGTGACAATAAGACAACAAAGCTTAGTTCGGAGAATATAATTGTCTTGCAATTTACCCGAATAAAACGCAACAATAAGCTTCACAACGAACACGTTGGAACGCTGGAAGATTCGCAATAAAAAACCTTCACGGGCGATTAAACAAAATATCCGCCATTTCATCCACAGGATTATGTTCGATACTAGCCGTTGTAAATTATACGATGTGGCTAATGTTACACGATATTAACGATACTGTCTCCACGTCAATTCCAACAGCCTGGCGTTTACAACCAAAACTTGCTTAAAAGATTTTCACACTTGACTTTGTTCAAAAAAAGAGTTTGTTCAAAAGGAAAAACGCCAAATAATTTAGTTTGTCCGTTACCAGTTGAATTTATTGTGTTGGTAAAAATGGTTGTACCGTTCCAACCATTCCAGTGGTTTTACGGTCTTGTTTTAACCAAGGAACAAAAACGCCAAAGAAAACGAGACCTTGAACAAATACTTTGCCGGGACCGACTGTGACGTCTTCAGCTTCATCTTCCTCGAAAACAAAACGTTCCTGAGCGGCAAAAAGTGGCTCAAACGAGTTGGAATCGTCAGAGAGAACCACTTTCAGGTGAACTGTCTTTATATTTTGATAAGAGCCGCCGCAGTAGTCTTGTTCATTTGTTTGCTGGACGTTGCTTTCTCCTGTTATATTTGCCAGGAGACGTTTTACGACCTGGTCACGGGTTTTCCGTGTTTTTCAGTGCGTTAATAGGTTTTGCCCCAGCCTTAAAGTTTTTACGGCTTCCGAGCACCCCTTACCCAGATTTCGTAATTTGCATTCAAACATGACTTAAAATATCCGAAATTTTTCATTTCACTGTCGTTAATCGAATTCGTCCCTTCATTAGATAGGCTCCTAATACCCTAACGCAGTTGCAAATCGTAAGTTTCGTATGGTGGTGATGGTATACACCTAAAATCAGCAATGTGCACCCGAAGGAGCCAACGAGCAATTCTCCCCTTTTCCTATATAGGAACAAATGACGTAAAGATGGTTTGTTGCTGATGATGTCAGGCTTATTACCAGGGTAATTTAAGGCTCTTCTGGCAAAAAGAAAAACGCAAAGGTGGAAAACCAAAGCCGTATTTTACGCACAACACAATGTGATCAAATATAGAACCGAACCAAATGTCGCGAAAATTTTCTCCTTTTGTTGATGACTTCGTGGGACGGTCAGTTCAGCACGTGCGACTTACGTTTACAACACAGAAACAAGTGGAATTGCGTCATTCGAAGCTAAACTTGGCCCCAAAATATTCCCGTTTCGGTGTGACACTGCACTTTTGAGTTTTTTTTTTTTTTTTTTCAGTACCCATCGATTTACTTGAAGTTTACAACCAAAACGCGTGCGATCTTGCGTGACGTGGTTAAGGGGTGTGATGAAAATGGCCTAAGTCATTGACGAAAACAGTTTCAGTCACGTCGATTTTTCCTTTTAGAGAGCGTTATTTCTTGTAATGAGGCTAACGTCGTAAATTGGGCAAACACGAAATTATTCGGACGACTCTTTGTGTAAATAGGAGGCGTTCCCTACTCATGGGCGATTGTGCAGTCCACTGACAGTGCGCTTAATCGAGCGTGACCGTGCAAATATTCCCTTTTGTCACGCAGTGCTTCAAGAAGCTCGGCGACTCCAACCCAATGTTGGACCTACCGCTGAGGATGTACAGCGCCTACCTGTGCAGCAAAGACGGCACCAACTCAGTTATAATAAACCTCGAGGACGCGGGTAGCCAGGGAGACGGCTGCAGGTAAGAGTCACGCTTGCCTGAGTTTCCATTGCCGACGTAAAGGGTTCGTATGATCACAAGAACCTGTATTTTTAAACCGTGTGAGAGAAACAGCCTTGCTTCTCACGTTATGCCAGTCACTGGATTTGTATGTGTTGCCATCCCCAAAATAACTCTATCACCATAGCGAAACAGGGAATGTTATTTGTTTCCATACGATTTCCCATAAAGTGTTGACACTGTTTGTAAATCTAACAAACCTTACCTGTTAATAAAACATAAAATGTATCACTTAGCAGCAGCATTTATTGCTTTCCGAAATCGGAATGAGTTCACGTTAAAACATGAAGCACAAAATTAAGTTAAACAAAAAAAAAACGCAAAATAACCAACGATCCCGCATTTGTCCAGATTTTACGTGGAATACAGTAAATCGGATGAGTGGAACAAAGTTTTACGAGAGAAAGCAGGGTCGGTTACGCAGACAGGAACTTTGCCCCCTCCCCCAGTTATTACCCGACCGACAAGCACACTTCCCCCTTCTGAAAGACCAATGAATCGGCAGTCATCTCTCGGTGTTGCAGGTTAATCTTCTCATCGAACGTTTGTTTGTTTATTTATTGTAAATTTGCCCAAATTTTCGCAACGCAATAACTAGTTTTTATCGTAACTTTGCAGTGTGAAGGAAATTCACGCGATTCTTAACGATTTATGATTAATATAATTGCACATCCAAATCATATTTACGAATTTATTCAATAAAATCATATCACTTATTTGACAGTTGCTGTACTTTTATTGTTGATAAATAATTTGCATGCATGCCGAATTATATAAAACAAATTAGCACTTCACATATTTCCTAATTTGCACATCTTGCGTAATTTGCAAAGAATTGCCGAAGCTAACAATCAATGACCAACCGGTACGCATGAATGGAGAGGGCCCTGCATCACCGCCCATGCCAGCAACCGGCAAAAACAGTAGGCTTCTCATCGTGTATAGTATAGGATAACTGTTGTTTATGGATGAATTGTCACAGTGCGATAACTTGTGTGGTTGCCTTCCAGTGAAGTTTTAGTACAATGAAAATTAGTTGTGATTGTTATCTATCCACGGTAATTTGGCGGTTCACTGATTTTATCTCATATTACTGAAAAACATACTCTGCCGTTTCTTCACCTAGTTTCTTTGCTGCAGACATCGGAAAGGGACTTAAAAATGCTGTCAGCGACATGTTCAAGAAAGACAAGACCAAGAAGAAAATGTCAGTTGCCGAACAGCTTGGCGCCGATTTATGCGGTAGGTTATCTATGCCTGTGACAGGTGTAATGATACCAGATTCTTGACGCAAAATTTTGCTTTTTAAGTTTGTTTGACAACGGCAAATTTTTGAGTCACTTTTGTTGTCACGGTACTAATAATTCCCGCATTCTGTTATGACTTAACTATACGCGAATTACAATGCTCTTGGTACTAGAACTCTTAAAATATACATAGGAATCCCCCGACTGTCTTATGGGCAACGAAGACTTGATTAAGTCATTTGTCCATCAGAAAGACCAATGACCTAGCCCTTGATACTATGAATATTTTGAAAAAATTGTGATTGTTTTTACATGTGGTGAACCGATGTTACAGGTGGGCTTGCGGTTTGCATCGATGGAAGATGGATGAAGAAATTTTGCGTCATCAAAAATAACGACCTTCTTGTTTACGGCAAGGAGGAAGCAGCAGAAATAACGATGCCATTGCACGGATGTGACCTTCATCCTTACTTCGAGGATCCGGAGAAAAAGTTCACCTTTAAACTGACGGAGAATGGCATGGATATGATTTTCCTGTCGGTAAGCATAATGCCTTTTTCTTCGTATGCAGCTGATTTTTTAATACAGAAAAGGAAAAGACTGTAGATTGTTCATAAATTGTCAAACGGCGCGGAAAAAGATTATTTTTGTGTGCGTGCGAAGAACACGATTTACGTGATTTTGCAGTTTTATTGCAACTGTGCGTATCGCACAAAAGTATTTTAAGTCAACCCCCGTACAACCAGTAATAAACACTGGTAATCCAACACGGGATCGGGCGATAACATGTCGAAGCGCCTAACTATCCCTGTATGAAAATTGCCTTGTAATGTCTTGTGTGCCAACTTCATGGGTTCATTGGCATTAAGTGGTTTACTACATTGGGATTTTAGGGACTCATTTCGACTATTGGGCATCTTCTAACTTGTATCCGTCATTTCAAATGTATAATGGATTTAATTTAATATCGTATCAATACAAAACAGCGGCAATGCGGGTACAAATAAATCACATGCCAGTATCATGTACACGTACAGAGACAATATGTAAATAAGAAAGTGTTACAAAAATTTATGTCCATTGTTGCGCAGGCTAATTCGTCCGAAGAAATGGGCAAGTGGATCGGCAAATTAATTGCTGAAACGGGTTGCGCTGACGTTCCCGAGGCGCCTGTCGTGGATGAGAGCATCTATGTCGAACCGGAGTTGTACCATTCGGTTATGAACCGAGCGAGGGAGGTGTTTAACCAGACTGTGAGGTTGAAGAAACAAGTCAAGAAGGCAAAAAAGCGCGAGGACAACTCTGAGGAGGTAAAAGCGTTTGCTGTTGGGAAGCTTACGATTGCAGTGATTATTTTACGTGTCGGGTTTGCCTGATTTGTTTTATTCCCAACTTGCGTTCTGAGCTTGGTAGTGTTAAAACCCTAATTATAAATATCTTACCGGGAAGTTCAACACGCGAGAAAATAATACTATACGTTGGTTCTTTAAATTTTTGTTACAAATCGGTCGCAACCAGCAAGAGTTACACAAACATACTTTCCGAAATAAGGAAAAGGGTATTCAAAAAGACCTGCAAATTCATCCAGTCACCTTTGTGCCGCCGTTTTCGCGTCAACTCTTCGTCTCTGGACTGATTTCATACTTATTGGGTTGTGAAAAATATTAAGAACTGCCATGGTTTTGCGGCCTTATCTTGTAATTTCTCGTTTTTTTTCGACAGGCGCAACAGACGGAGCAGAGCCTGTACATGGACTTGGACGTTTCAAACGCCCCGCCGTCGTTGTTAGCAAAGGCCAAACCCTCTCGACCGGATTCTGGAATATTGCTGCCAGATACTAAAACGCGAACATCTGGGGATGCACCTCCTACCAGAACGAAACCAAAAAAGACTCCCCCACCAGTTTCCCCACCGTCGCCGCCCAAACAACGCTCTGCGTCCGACACCACGGCCACACCCACACAACCACCAACCAAATTCAACTTCAAGAAAGCCAGGGGCGCGTCAGACACCACAGATAAAATCACAACGACCGGCGCAATAACTTTCAAAACATTACACTCGAAAGAAAAAATTGTGTCGCCGAAAAAACAAGAAAAACCTGTCGGCCACAAGGTGGGGCAGGAGAGCAAGGGATCGCAGGACAAGGAAAATGAGGCCGAAAGCCGCTTGCAGGAAATCAATCATAAGTTGGACGTATTAACGTAAGTGACTTTGATCTAACGACGTTCAAGCAATTATGTGATAGCAAAGTGCATTTGTTAATGGGAATGATCAACATTTACCAAACAAAATGTCGACGCCGTTTCTATACAATTACACGATAATGCTTAACCTGATCTGAAATAACCACAACTGCGATTTTTAAATTATTCTGAATGTATATTTTGGACATGTCTGTGTATGTGGAAGTAACGTATTTGTTTGTTGCAACCCAGTGTAAGACAGAAAGAACTTACGAAGTATGCCGACGCCTGCACCACGCCCAAGGAACAAGCTGAAGTGGAGAAGTTGCTGAAACGAGTTGCGAACGACAGCGACAAATTGAAAGCGGAAAAAATCGACATCGAAATGGAAATGCGAAAGATGAAGAACGCTTTGGAACGGGGTGTCAACTCAAACGGGAATAATCGCGTAAGTATTTATCAGAAACAGTCCTATAGGTTTGACATACTGTGTGTATATACCATAGTATAACTTCATGAGTTTAATGTAGCCAACCAGGCGCTTTGTGAGTTTAACAAACTTTTTGAACTTTGGATAGAATGTTTTAAACAACATCACTTTTTAACTGTGTGCACCGTAAAATGACCTGAAAGACATTACAACCTATGGCGCTACGTAGATGACATTGTCCTGCAATACAAGATACGGCGTCAATAAGATATTTGTGCCTTGAATGGATGAGTCGTCACGTAGTAGTTTAACCATTGACTTGCTTAGCAGAAACCGCAACAGCGTCCACGAGGCCAAAGCAACGCAGCGCCATCAACTGCTGGCAATGTTATGTCCCGAGCTAAGGTACGTTACACTTTCGTGTGGTGGGGAAGTTACACGTAACCCATGTTATGCTTGGTACACCGGAGGTTCCCAAATGGGTCCTTATGTTAATGTTGTTGTGTTTTTTTTCAGAGACAAATTTGCTTACAAATACTATGCCTTCTTTTTAATCACTATTTTTTTATCCATGTCAGCCAGCTTCATAAACTAATGTGAAGCTGGCTGATACCGTTAAACATGGTCAAATTTATCTTAAAAAATGTCAAACTTTGTAGCTTGTGTAGCGATAAATAATGTAGTAATCATTTTCTTAAACCCACACCTATGTTATAAAAAAATTTAACCTATATTGTCCATTTATTTGCAGATGTTTGAAAACTTGGAGTCAAGCAAGTGAATCTGTTTCACATTGAAACATTTCTGTCGCTCCTCTGCCCCTTCTTCATAAAATATGCATGCACTGATCCTCCTGTCGTATAGCTGCAAGATGTCTGTTCCATCCTTTTGTTACTATCTCGTTTCTTCATTGCAAATGGTGCTTATCGTTTTTGCGCTTGGCTTTTGCCTCCCTTTCTTGAACATCTCCATTTCAGTAGCTTTAATTTTATAATACAACTATCTCCGACTGTACCAGTGTTTTTTGTCACTAGATTAAGCTTGGGTCGAGCCTCGAGAGTAACCCTACCGATGGGTCCGTATTTTGCATTATACTAATTTTCAAAATGCTAGTTTCCGGCAGCTTATCATGAAAGCGGGGGTGAATTCTGCCAATTTATTTTTTTCCACGTGCAGGTAGTAAAATAGATATTTTTTGGTATAGAATTAAGTCGCAAAATGCAGTTGAGCGGATTTTGAAATTACGACTCGGGCGAGAAAAAGGGAATGACGTCATCCACTTTGAGCGTGGCAGGTAATCGATTGGGATCCACTGCTCACCAAACAGCCCTGGGTCTGTCCGCTTTTGTACAAATAAAGCATGTTTGATATTGTTGATACCAATTGGAATTTGAGGGGATTTTTTGTCATTATTTCTTTGTTGATTTCTTTCAATTGAGTTGAATTGCCTCCGAACGTTTCTAATTTCGTGCCCTGCGCTGCCTTTCTCTTTCTCAAGCACTCGCCAGTGCTGGTCACAGCTGTGAGGCTGCAGGGTCAGCAACACGTCGAGAGTGCCTGTAAAACACATGGAGTGCTCTCAAACAAGTCGATTGAATCAGAGGGACGTTAGTTAAATGAATTGTGTGGCAGTGAGTAGGAAACTTGTATTTGACAAACTGAGTAATAGTTCAGTGACAAGTTCTACTTCACAGGCAAAAAGTGTACAATGTTTGCTGGCTAGGTTAAGGTATGTTACAAATAGTTGCAACAATACAGCAAGGCAACCTACCTATTTATTGCAACCGATGACCAAAGGTTACAATTGACAAATATTCACCAAATGCTGTGTGTACAGACTGATTAGTTTCACTCGAATCCTGCAGTCCCATTCCGCTGCCCTGTGGCGTTGACATCAAACCGATTGAGGACAACGCCAACACAGAACTGCGGTTGCCGATTGCTCTGTGACGTAACTAACGATTAGCAAATATTTTTCCTCGCAGGAGTACTCGTTTTGTTAGGAGTAATTTGTGCTTCAGGTAAATTGCAACACTTTCTCGCAAACAGTTAGCCTGTGTTTGTCTCTAGGGCTTACGGTGATTAAATAGCAGTCCTATCGTAACCCCGCTGTCATTACCTTTCCATCATCTGGGTGGAAAATGCACTTGGACTGCTGTGTTGTGGATTAATCAACGGCAATATGACAGAGCTTAACACGAATAGTTTGAAGTTACAACGACAAGTTGAACCAAAAGGTACAAAATTATTGGCTTTAGTGCAGACGCTATTGTGTTTTTTATGTGCGATGGGAGGAACCGTATAGCGAAATGTTGGTTTATGTTCAGGTCATTTGCTCAGCGATAATGACACTGGTGTTGATCATCTTGGTTATTCTGTGTACGCCGACGCCCTGGCAAAGCTGCTCTTTTGGGTACAGACCCCAATAACTGTTGGAGTTTTCGCGCCTTGGGGCAGCGGGAAGTCGTTCCTGCTCAGAGAAGTGAGATGTAAGTCGCTTGATATTGTTTGTCCAACACACTTAGGTTTGCAACTTTTGACTTAAATCTATTACAGGGCCAATTTTCTTTAAAGCAGCAAATTGTGTTTTTCTACAGAAAACTGTTTTCTATTTTTTGTTTTTGAAAAATGCCCATACTATATAAAAACGTGCTGGTAGCCCAACATGTGTTTGCTGGGGTCTTTGTGTCGTAACAATGTATTTTTTTCCTTAGATTTACTGCAAAAATATCAAAATCAAAAAGAAATCGACCATCGGTACGGCGATAGTGAAGATAGTTATGGGTCGAAGAAGCGAAAGAGAACTGGTAGATCTCCACGTACAACCCGACACGAGGAACGAAGGCAAAGCTGCTCTTGTGTCGGATGGACAATCTTTCTTCTTTCGTTAATATGTTTGTTAATAGTAACTCTCTTCGTCGCGCTCGACCCAGCGGCTCAACACATATACTACGAAAATGTGCCAAACAGCACTGCCAGCACACCGGATGAAACGACCGAGGACCCTGTCAAATCCGAGGAAGCATCAATAGGATTTCTGGCCGTGGTGGTCCTTTTGTCTGCCATTGGTATCGTGTTCATTACCTTCGTCTGTTGCGTATCCACCACCGACTCCCAGTGTTGGGCGAAAACGTCGCGCAATTTCCGCCTGGTGGCGTACGCAAGTTTTACAACTCTGCCCACACTTGGTGAAAAACGACGTACGGCACAGGCCGATTATGATATTGTGATTGACTTTGACGAAGACGCCGAGCTCTCCCTGATGGACCAAAACGAACTGTTAGGTTTGGGCCCTCCAAACAGCAGGTGTGTAACATTACATTTTTCATATCTGTCCCTCTGGCACAATTAAAAGGAACCTTTAATGACCGACGACTTTCTCAGGGTTTAATTGGTTCTAGAGGGATAGACTTTTTAAATATATTATGCTTGGCAGCAACAGCAAGCAACAAAAAAAGCAATATTTGTGTAACACTACTTTTCAAAGTCATTCTTCTCCAATATTTGAAACATTTTTGCTTGTAGGTTACAAACCAAATACATCTTCGTAAACTTCAAGGCCTGGGAATACGCCGGGAGCGATACCTTGTGGGCGGGCATCGTCACCAACTTAACCCAAGCGATCGAGACAGAGTTCGGCGCTGTCACAGCGCGGCTTTTCCGTATGTTGGACATTGAAGAGGTGCTGGATGAAAGCAAATGGTAGGATAGTGATTGTTTTTTGAAACTCAAAACTGTCGCGGTCTATTATCTAGGTGCGAAGTAGTAGTTTGTCTATTGGCTAATTTCTGGTATTGTGTGGCAGCCGGGAGCCTTCATCGGTTCGAGTGCGTATCCATGAGGTTGACGTCAGTGCTCGCTCAGTGAAGCGTATGATGACGCAGTACGGTGTGGTGGTAGGCGTCGAGCGTCGTGGATCGTGGTGGACTGTTGAGTATTCGAGTTCGATCGAGGCTCGCAATGCACTCAAGTCTCTGCGTATCGCCGGTTTAGACGCCCGGTTATCGTCCGACACCACGTCAGAGCCAGTAACTCCCACTGAGAACGCGCGAGAGTCGTCTAATTGCAAAAGCATGCCGGTCAGTATTGAAATGGAAAACATGGTGCCCGACAGAGACTGCACCTCTATATCGTCACGTGACATTCGATGGAGCGCGAACCCTCGGCCCACATCTTTCTGTTCCCACTTCCTCAAGTACCCGAAGAAGGTTTGCTGTGGATGCCCCTTCCTCTACTTCTGCATCCTCTTCTTTATCGCGCTTGTGCTCTTTCCGATTGGAGTCTGCATAATTGTGTCCGAGTTACGATTGGACATTCTCAGGGTGGGTTTTGTTTTACGGTTGACGTAAGCTGTCTTACTTTGGCCATTTGATTTATACAACAACGTTGTTTTGGAAAAATCATAGTAGTTTTAAAACCTGTGTTTAGAAGATTTTTAACAGAATAAATATACTTAGGAACATAACTCACGGTTTTGTACATCTTTAATCATCTTTAGCGGTACCGTTTTGCCGGTTCGCCTTCATTTGCATTGAAAATGATTGTAGAAAACAATTGAAACTTCTGCATGAAGTTCTCTAGCATTGTATGGACTGTCTTGTTTATATTAAAGAATAAATATAATTTATTTTAAATCCTTTTAAAATCCTTAAAAATGATTGGTTATATCCCCATATCTCTGCTTTACCACCAAAGCAACTTCGCATAGACTAAAAATTATTTATTTTCAGGCCACTCGCGCCATACCAGTCGAGGTACAGATTCTTGCTTGGATGCCAGCTACAGCTGCCGCTCTGGTTGTTGTTGTTAGATTCTGCTACGCCATGTTTAAATCTCAAACGAGAAGGGTGAACCAGGCGCTCTCTGGCGCCAAAGGAAACATGGCGGCCGAATTAGGCTTTATGAGCAAAGTTAAAGATGAGGTGTGATACGGTTGCATGATTATGAAATTCCTGTTGCTGCCAGGCATATTGCAATTGAAAAATGTACTGCTACAGTACGTATATTTTATGCCAGAAGAGCAGTACATTTTTAGGTTGTATGATTGATCATAGAGTTCTTTTTTTAAGAAGTTGAAGTTAAATTGACTCCCTATTCTGTTGGTTGGTGTCAGAATAATCTGTTATCTCTTACTCCGCAGATAAAAATTATTGAGAAGCTTGTTCGCTGTCTCAGATTCACTCACCAGCAAAACTACAAGATCATAATTTCAATCGACGATCTCGATCGTTGCTCGCACGAAAAAGTACGTCATTTGCTCGGTGTCCCAAGTTTACTAAGTGTGCAAAGAATTTGTTGACTTAAGCAATATTTTAACGTATTTTTTAACTATAAATGAGTGCCGATTTAACCAAGAAGAAACTAATGTAATACGAATTATTCAGGTTAAATCGGTTCTGGAGGCTGTAAGTATACTTCTCAGCGATCGCTGTTCGCCATTCGTTTGTCTCATTGCTCTCGATTCTCGGGTGGCGGTCAAGTGTATTGAGGAGGGCATGGGAAAGGCTTTGCTCAACGCTAACGTGAACGGTCACGAGTATCTGAAGAAAATCATCAACCTTCCTTTCTGCTTGCCGGAGGTAAGTGTCATCTCCATGTTATTTCAATATCTTTGCTGTCTTTTTTAATGCAAAACATTGTGATTTGACGAACGACGTGGGGTTGTTGTTGGAAATACATGAAAAGGGCAAATTTCTTTCAAGGTCACCGAAAGGTTGAACTCGGTGTTGGGATGTATTGTGTTTACTACATCGTGTTCATGTGACTTTACCACGTATGTGACCAGGCTATAAATACACGCATTAGTGCCTTAGTTTGTTTGTATACCGGCTCAAGACAAAAACCGATTGTTTTATTGCCGACATTTTACAAGTTTCGGTACAAATAATTGATTGCGAAACGTGGTAATATAAGTTGAAATTTACATTGTTAATCTCAGTTTTACGACGATTTAAGTTTCCATTGACGTCTTTTATGGGCTGGTGATGATTACTTTCCTCAATGTCACGTGAAAATCGTAACATTTTTCATCCTACTTTTTTTGGCCAATGTAGCTCGAGACTGACGTCATGATTGTCATTTTCACGCACTGTCATATAATTGCACAACTTGTTGGAAACTGCTTTAATTTGTCCACATGGGAACTGTTCTGATATACAAAACAAACTAAAAACGAAACTTCCTCGTCCATAGCGTTGTCCTATCCCACGGGTACGTCATCGCGTTATTCCGGAGGGCATCGTATCTCCCGGAGGAGAACGGCACGACTTCCCAATAATTCAACAGGAATATTTTTAAAAAATTAAAATTTCCCAGAAAATTTCCCGTTTTTGATGCCAATGCTATAAATTTGGTCATGTCAGACATACATACATACGTTCCCTATACCTTTTCCATAATGCTTTGTCTTGTTTGTCTAAAATATTTTAGTTACATGAGGCGTCATATATTTTTTTGTTTCATCGCTTGGATCTTTTTACGCAGCTCAGTTCCAGAGATAAGCGACGATATTTCGCTGGCATGATGGATCAATCCGACCGAACCAAACTGGTCAGAAAAAGTCCAGGTATCGCTTAATAAAATCAAACGCCATGAAGAGGTTGTAATCAAGTATTTTCTGCGCAGATCGGCGGGAAGTAAAACCACCAGTTCCGGCCGTAACCAGTTTCTCTGCAGGAGATGTGATCGCGACCGTGCAAAAGTAAGTAGTGATGTCTTGCGCCAGATCCGGGTACCCGGACCTGGCCAGATATTGACCAATTTTCAATACCCGGACCCGGCCGGATAATGTACTTAATTTTACCGGATACTTAGGAAAGCATTTTTGTCCTAAAAACGGACAAACATTTCGCAAATTACTCGATTTTGGGACCCAGTTTGTGATACTCGCCGATTTACGATTTTTCTGTTGTTCGTTATAAAGGTTTTTCGTGACGTGTCATACCATATTAATAAATGCCCACGTTTATTTGTTTTACTCATGATAAGATGTTAACAAACTGCCGGATCCAAATTATCCGGCCGGATTTGATTGATAAATGTCCCGAGCTGACCGGTCCGGATAATTTGGAACTGGGAACATCACTAAAAGTAAAGCTTTGCGATTTGATTGAGCAGGCGATTTAAACAGGAGAACATACTATATATACATACAGTATATTATCAAGTGTAATTGATCAGTAGGGCAAATACAACGGTAAACGCTGGAGGTGACGCGCAGCTCGCTGCTGGAAATTTACGACCAGCGTCGCCTGTAGGTACAGATTCAATCGACGGAAGCCCAGCATCCACTAAGGCTGAACGGCGCAGAGAGTTCTTATACAAGTGCAGGTACAGTTGACCGAAGTAGAACCCTCAAACGTTTTGCGGGAATTCGTAGCTTGTGAACTTTTTGTCAAACAGGAAGTTTCTGCACGATGACGAGACGATCAAATACCACCTGGCGGGAAACCCCCGCAACATGAAGCGCATTTTCAACGTGATTTCGATGACGACACACTTGATAGAATCACTGCGGGCGCACGTGGGTCTTGCTTTCTTTGGGTACTGCTGCCTGTTTAGCCTTGTTTTATCTTTGCAGGAAAAGAGGTCGGCTCTGATACAAAAGTGGACAGCCAACTCCAGAGAAGACGTTGATGTTTCAGGTAAATCAGATTGGCCGACGAAACTTATCTGTCTTATGTTTTAGTCATGACACTCTAAGTGTTGCAAAATTGCGCAAGTGAGTTTTAAGAAAAAGCGAAAAATTAAAAAAAAAATGTTTTTGTTGACCCTGCACAAAAATGTCGTTTTACTCCCATACTCAAAACCTGCATAATGTTTACTCTTATATAATCTGGTGTTTCAAAATTGCCTATCGGAGTTCAAAAAACGGCAGAAAATGCATTGGTTAACTCGACACAAATCATATTTTCCCGTCTATGGAAGCCTCCCGCTTTGCAACATTTACCTTTAAATAACTCAACGCAGCCGATCACGACTTCTCGTGGCGACTAGCGATCACCACCGACGATGAGGGCGCTAAAGATTTGGTGCTGTGGGTTGTTCTCACCGACCAGTGGCCATATCGTATGAGCTACCTATTGCAAGTCATCGACGATGCCGACCAGAGGTCAATATCGGGTCGAAGAAACGAGGACATTCCGGATGAAGAAAAATTGCGGTCAATATACGAGTAAGCGATCTGTTGATAAAAATACCTATTATTAACCTTTGGTGTTTTAGCTCTCTTATTCCTGCTGGAAGTCATGTGTTGTGTAAAAATTAAGGTTTTCTCTAAGCGTTAGCGCGCTTCGTTAACTTAAAGTCAATGATAAAAAAAATTCATTCGTTTTAAGGATTTCATATGCTGTATTTTTTCATATTACGGTGCACATATACCTACTTCGAAAGTGTTGCAACTGCACTCCAATATGACATTCAGCAGTTTACGTACAGACGCTGCCAAATAATTCGCTAAAATGCAATTGCGTTAACAAAACTGTTTCCAATACCGACCTTTTGGCTTGTTTTCGGCAATTCGCCTTTGAAAAAGTTTTGCTAACTTTGCTACAGAAAAATCGTCATACCCGAAATCAACGCTTCCCTGAACCTGGACGAAAGCACGCTGTTATCGCTGGACGGGGACTCGGATCTATTTCTAGGTCTTATATGTTCGTGCTCGCTTACTAAGCGTCGTGCGTTGCAGCTCAAGGGCGTTACAGTTAACTTAGACCAGTCATTACGGCAAAACATTGCCTTGTATAGATCGTTGTATGATTTGCAGAAGACCGACGCCACGTTAAAGAAACAGGAAGGGACCGGTAATACTGACAGTGGCTAGTTTCTGTTTCGTTGGCACCTCTCATTGTCCATTATTGCGGTCGCTAATTGTGTTTATTTTTGATCTTTGAGAAACAAACTCCGCTTTTCCTCATAATACTTGGTGCTATTATTTCAAACATCACGATGAGTTGGAGATCTAGTTTGGCATTTTTGCCCTTTGGGTTCTTTGCCTATGCTTTGCGTTGTTCTCAAGCTGCTGTAAGTTATCTGTACGTAAATGTGTTATTGCGAATCCACTGTCATTAACTTTCCTGCGTGGCTTGTGTGGACATTAGCAAACGTCTTCCTCGGTTGTTATTGCTGCTTCGTTTTAAAGCAAAATCCTGTTAGTTTGGTTTACTGCTTCGTTGTTTCCCTCATCGTAGAGTCGTTATTTGTTTGTTGTTTTGGTCGCTTGCCAACTTCATTTTCGTGATTTTAACATTTTATTGTGCCTGTTTGTGTTGTCATTCCAACTTAACGTTCAATATATCCGATCGCCTCTTATTTGAAGTTCTTAATTTTGTTATCCACGCGACGACAATTTGTCATTAATATATCACTTTTACCGAATGCGCGTCGTACTGTTATTTATGAAAAAGGCCAAGGTTTCAAAGTTTGACATTTTATTGACAATAAGATTGTGGAGGCACCCATGTGCGGTAGGTTTCTTGCTGGTCACTGTATAACTTTTAGGCCCCAAAACACGTTCATGTAATGTTACTTGTATTTCAGCGCAAATTTTCATACAAACCACCTGAAAGACCTTATACTGTACTTTTAAATCGATTTTTGCGCGTTTGACACTGCCAACAGACCGCAACTAGCTTTAGGATAAATATAACCGAAACACACTTTATCATGGTGACCTTTTGCATGGCGTTGATAAGCTCAAAACACATGTAAATGCCAATCACAAGTCCTGACTAAAAAACTTCTCTGAGCAAATATTTTTACAACATTTCCTGCAAATGCGGAAGCTACTGCCCAACAAATCCTCACACAGTTGCCAAGTTCAACAACAACCAAAGTTGTTACCAAGATGCTAAAAAACAAATATCGCTTAGCAACTCAAAAGTCCCACAGCCGAGCCAAAGCACGAAGACTTTTGATGGCGGCATAAGGAAGTATGGTTTTCTCGGCGTGGTCGATTTGTTGCTATTGTCCAAAGGCAACACGGTCGCTAGTCTGAAAAGGACAATCACAGCGTATCGCGATTTCATTTAGGGTAACACACGAGCAACAAAGCGTGCGCCAACGAGCTCCGTTTTGTTTGGTACGTTTCTTTCAGGCAAGTTAGCCTAGTTTAGTCGTTAAAAGCATTTAGACCGTACTGAACAGTAAATTCGACCAAAATAGAGTTAAAGGTAAGTTTGGGTAATAATAGTTTGTTAAAATGTGGGTGGTTTGAAGGGTGTTTACTGATTAGACATTGTGTCAGGTGTATTATGTTTGTACAAAAATGGGTAACACCCATACGCTACAGAACAATGAGTTTTTTGTCGTAACGCTTTCGTTCGTTATTTTTAACTTAAATCTTGTGAATGATTATGTCATAACTTCATAAGTGACACAATAGCAATGGTTTAAACGGGAACTTGCGCAAAGACTTCCAGATTGAAATTACGCAAATAGGATAACTATCAAAGCAAACTGTGCATGATGCACAACTCCAACCATTACTTTTTTGACCCCCAGATTATAAGAAAGCAATTTGGAAAAACTTTTGCCTCTAAACTTAGTTAAACAGGCTTTGCATTGAAAATATTTTCACATGGGCAATGTTTTGCAGGAACGTTGTAGTGGTTGGTCAAGCGTTACCATGCATTTCTGGGCAGTTGTCTGAGTAATCTTATCTACAAGCAATGAAGCCGCGTCGCAGCGACACGCCTGCTTGAACTGGAGGAATCGCACTGTTTGCTTTTTGAATAAAAAGCGACTAAACGCAGCTAGAAATGGAATCGGAGAAACGGGTCGACCCAAGAGGTAAGTCCTAAAGGTGGATTTTAAAATACAAGTTATAAAAATACAGGAACTAGTGGTAAACACAAAATCGTAGTGTTTACGGGTAAAATGCTTCCTGGTTTAGTTTCGCAACGAACACAGTCATGTGTAGGTGGATGTCGCGAAACACTGGTGGGTTGTATTCGTTTACCTCGCGTCACCAGCACGAGCTTTGTGAGCAATGTAACCCGAAACTGATACTATTATACAACGCCTATGTATGGTGTGGGCAATCCCTATTCTCCAAAGTCACTCACCGATGTCTCCGGATAAAAACAACATTTATGGAAAACGATTGGCAAAACTACTGAAACGCCCCCTCAATGCATAACCTTCAGGGAGAAGCTCGCCAACCGCGATTTATTAGTATTATCGCCCTATATTGCAAAGGGGTGCTCGCATCCTCAAAGAGTTGGGGGATCTGTGTATGGGTGTGCTGGGAAATGACGAGGATTGGTCGTGTAAATACTAAAGATCGTCTGATCAGTAGGCGGTGCGATGATTTTATAATAGTGTTGTTGGGCAAAATGGTTAACAACAGTTGCCTATCATATTGGGGGACAAAAACCTCTTTAAAAGTGTACGACTGTCATGTCGAAAGTGCTGCACGGCGACTTTTACACAGCTTGTCGTGGTTTATGAATACAGAATATATGTCTGCTAATCTCATTTATTTGCAAAAATGGCATCTTTACTACCCAGCAAAAAAAGAAATAATATACTCTCTAATTGCCCATCGTTTTGTTTTGCTGGGAGGGTTTACCTGAATCGGCTTTGAAGCATGGTAACAAGCCGTTTTTGTGTGTTCGCTGAAGTATTATAAAACTTAAAATGTGGGCCAATACTCTTAGTGTTTAGACGATCATCGGATTGTTCCTCCATTTCACGGATCACAAAACTTATTTTCCTCAGGTCACATCCTAAACGACAACGACGCCGGCGCAGACTACTTGGGTCACACAATATATGCCGAAGCACTGACCGAAACTATAGTTAACGTGGAAACCCCAGTCACTATTGGAGTGTTCGCACGATGGGGAAGTGGGAAGTCATTTCTCGTCAAGCACGTCTGCAGTAAGGGATGGTGTTCCTGTTTTTTGAAACCTTTTGAATTTCATGTTTTATTATAACCACCTATTATTTTGTTCGAAACCAAAGACAGCTATTCCAAAATATTTTTCCAAATTTTCTGCCTATAACTAAACCATGCATCTGTTTAATGGATCCGAAACCCAAAACATCAAAATGGGTGCAATTAAATATTATTGTGCCGCGTTGTTCCCATCAGGCGCTGATTCAGATACACATAGAGGGCAGCATGTCCTTCTGTTTCACGACCATCAGCAACCCAAAAGACATATTGCAATTTTATGACTATTTATTGATTTTCTTGTGTGGCGTAATGTAATAACGTTAGCAAGAAACTTTTTAAAATTGAGGATCATCTGCAGTTCCCTTTTCAGTTCAAACATACATGAACCAAAACTCTGAACATTGGTTAAACTTGTTGTATACAGTACAGTGAAGCCCCGTTAAATTCGTTCAAGTCAAGCGTGGCTCTCGTTCCCTGGTTTAGAGTAGCGTGATCGCTTCGCCTATCTACGCTTCGTTGCAAGGTCACACCCTTCTGTCTGCTAGCACCCCGTTCAGTAAAAAGGGGCTGGTTCGTCTTCGGTTGTAATGGAAGACTGGCTTACTAAAGAAACAAGATAAAAATAATCATCGAAAATGTTCGCATAAAAAGTATTTACCTGAGATGCAAGAGATTAGTTTTAAATCTTCTTTGTGTTTCACCTTCACAGAGTGAATGGTCGTGTACGAAGCACGTGCTTCCCCACTATTCGTTTTGCCAAAATAAATCGGCTTTATTTGTAGATTTGCTCGACAAACGCCAGCGCGAAAAAGAAGCAGCGGTTACTGAGATCAAAACTCCGCAGGGACGGACGAGGTGTTGTTGCACCTTCATTCTTCTCGTGGTCATCGCCTCACTGCTTGTCACCCTTGCGTTGGCTGCAACGGCGCCCGAGGCCGTATACAAGCACATACTGAAAGTAACGGACGCAGTTTTTGACGAGTCGACGACCAAACCGACGTTACCAGATGCCCTCGAAGTTAAAGACAACTCGACGGGGCTTGCAGATGAACAACAACAGGCGTCGAACTTGACGTTAAAATCGGAGAAGAAAACAGCTAAAGAATCCACTGAATACGGTGTGAAAGTGATCAGAATAAGCTCCTTGGTGGGCATGACCTTCATCGTGATTGTGGTTTTCGTTGTGATGTGTTGCGTCCAAGACCTGCGCTGGCCAAAATTTGCACACAACTTTAAGCTGATCGCTTTCGCCGCCTTCACTAAACTTCCCATCACACACCCGGGCAAGACCTTTGTACGTGTGGACGACGATGCAGTCAACATGCAGTTTGATCCCTCGCTCGAACGGGAAGCTGAGAAGACGTCGGCCGTCCCTAAGAGGTAAGAACGCAGTTTTGATCTGCAGTAGCAAATGTGAAAACGATACCAACAGCCTGGCAAAAAGAAACAAGAGAAAAATCGGCCAATAAAACATAAAAATGTACATAGATATAATAAATTCTGGAGTGTAATATTATGGGGATAAATGATTGTATTTATCAAAGGCTGCATAAACGGATAGAGATTCTTGATAACTTTGGGCAATCACCTCAATTACACCAAACTTTACGTCATTCGTAAAAACAGTCTGCGAACAAAGATTTAAGTGTGCTATTGGTTATCGGTTACCTTGCAATATTGATTTGACATGCGTGTATTTTTTTTTGAGGTATTTATTCGTCAACTTTAGTGCATGGGAGTACGCGGGCAGCGACAACTTGTGGGCTGGAATCGCCACCAACTTATCCGACACCATTGAGTCCGAATTCGGCAGCGTCATTTCGCGTCTATTCCGAATCTTTGACTTGGACGAAATTTCTCAATACGACGCAGTACTATCTGGAAATCGCGAGAATATACTTTATGCTCGTTTCGGAACCGCCCGCACCCAAGTGGAGAATCGGACGATCGCGGGAGCTTATGGCGCCGTAATTGGAATGCGCAAGTACGACGACTTTCTCGCAGATAAACAGAAAAAGAAGAAGAGGAAGCAGAAAAACGGCTCTCACAAGTTTCCAGGCTGGTGGATTGTCGAATATAGCGACTCAATGGAGGCAAAATCGGCGCAAACGTATCTCAAAAGATATGGAGTTGAATCACAGCTAACGCCCCCACCTAGACAAAGCTCTGGAAACACAACTGCCAACGGCTCTACCCCGACTGCTGTTATTGAAATGACCAACTTGCATTCGAATAATGAGAGTGACGAGCTTGTTTCTCAAGCAAATGAAGAAGAAACACACGAATCTAACGTGAATTTGAGAAGAGGATTTTGTGGGCACTTTTTCCGTTATCCGAAGAAGAAATGCCATCTCCCTGTGCTGTACTGGTCGATTTTGCTTATTTTGTCGGCAATCGTGCTTCCTATTATCACATATGAAGTTGCAAAACAACTCAGCTTGACAGTCTTTAAGGTTGGTGGAGAAATCACATTGCATAAATCTGTATTTACTTAGTGCGTTACATAGTGGGCTACTGTTTCGATTTATGGATCTAATTTATTGGGTGCAGCTTTGATGCCTATATGTGGATCTTTCAGCCAAATAGCCAAGCGAGACTTCCACTTTGTGCTGAATATGCCTTCAACGATTGGTTATCAAACTAGGTTTAACCCGCCAGAGACAAACCAGGATGGAAACAATAGGGCCAAGCAAAGCATTTTTATGCTTAGGAAATATACACGTTGCCTTGCACAATTTTGTATCCATTTGGGACTTATAGTTTCAAGCATACCAAACAGAGGATATTTTGTTGCAGAGTTCACGAGCTGTGCCAGTGACTGTTCAGATATTTGCTTGGCTTCCTGGGTCCGCAGGGGCAATGTACGTAATTATTAGCTTCTTGTGGGCAATGTTGCATTCACAAAGAAGCAGGATCAAGTCTGCCTGCTCCAACGAAAGTCTATCTTGTGCCCTTGGCATGATGGGCAAAATAAAGTACGAGGTAGGGAATGAATTTTGTGTACGTTAACATATTGGTTTGATTGCAGGTTTAGGCAAGTCGACAAATAAAACGGATACTGTGAAAAAATTGTTTTTGTCAAAAAATCTGACTTTGAATGTATTTTTAAGATTGTAATCAATTTTCAGGTTCCGTGAGTGATGAAAACTAAATGACAGAACTATGGTTTGCGCATTACTCTTAAACTTTCACATGGCTTTTCTGGTCATAAGAATTTTAACCTATTTTACCAAGCTACTGTAAACTGCCAACATTCGTTTTGCTTTTAAGGTTCACGTCATATCGAAGCTTCTTCATTGTGCTGAATTTACGCACGGAAGAAGGTACACGGTAGTGATAACCATTGATGACCTTGATCGCGTACCACAGGAGAAGGTACGATATAAAATACCAACTACATATTACCAGAACTGATATAGGTTCATGGTGGTACATAAATGGTATATATTCGATAATATTTTAAAACATGTAAAAGTAGGCCTTTATACTTGATTGCAACTTTTATTTTCAAGCGAAGAAAACTGGCCTTTATTAAAAATCTAGGTGAAGTCGGTCTTGGAGGCGGTCAGTATTTTGCTCAGTGATGGATCGTCTCCATTCGTTTGTCTCATCGCTCTCGATTCTCGAGTGGCGGTCAAGTGTATTGAGGAGGGCATGGGAAAGGCTTTGCTCAACGCTAACGTGAACGGTCACGAGTATCTGAAGAAAATCATCAACCTTCCTTTCTGCTTGCCGGAGGTAAGTGAATAATCCACTTAAAACTATAGTGGCGGTCGCACGAACAATTTGCTTGTATCCGACAAGCTATACAGGGAAGGTTAATACATTTCTTTTTGCAAGGTAACAAACGACAGCAAGAAAAAGTTTATCGAAGGCCTTATCGATCAAACGGACGAGACAAGCACGATAAGAAGATACATAAGCGAAACCGGTAACATTCAATTATTTATTTTCGTAGGTGATGCGTTATTTTTTTTTCGGCACATATACAGAGCAATCACAAAATTTTATAAATGACCATTGATGCAACAAGTATTTCAGGCCAAATTCAGCACTCACGTCTGGACAGCAACGACAATAACACAATCAAAGAGACGATGCTGTGTGACGGAAGTCAAGATACCGGCATTGTACAGATAGACAGTGGAGCATCACATGGTACGACTTTATATGATAAATACGGTTATCATGTGCTTTGCAAAGAATGCCAATTACTTTGGACGCAACATTTTACCCATATTCAATTTGAAGAGAATTTGAAGAGGTTGTGATTTGCAGATCAAGTGGACGGTGGGGGGCTCAGCACAGACCGGAGAACTTCTCAAAGTACGATGACGCAAGGGGAACTTTCAGGCAAAAAGTTTCTGTTCCTGTGCAGGTATTTTGTTCGCACAGAACACACGATGGAGTTTAAGTCTTGGCAATTTTTCTAATAACACGATTTACAACTTACGATTTTACTTCGAAAAAACTATCATCATTGACGTTACCTGTTCACTGCTTGTTATTTTAACGCGACAGGAGATTCCTACAAAGCGACCCACTTATTCGCCAGCACCTACAGGGAAATCCCCGAAACATCAAACGGATTTTCAATGTCCTTTCACTGACGTCAGTAATTATTAAATGCACGAAGCGAGAGGTGAGGTGGACCATAAATTTAAATTTATTTGAAAAAAGTAGTTTTTAAGGTTTACTGTAGGACATTAAATTTATTTCGCAAATTTGTTTAATCTGTTGACCTGCTTTTCGGTCTATAGAAAATTGGTAGTGAAACCTAAACGTTTTAGTTTGTGGTTTCATAAAATGGATTAAGTCAAACCATAAACGGTTAAAGTAGCCAAGTTTTGTTGGCCTATTATTAGTTTGTGGCAACATGGTAGTTTAATAAACATTTGGTGTTTTACGAAAGAAAAGCACAAGGGTTTTATTATTTAACTGTGAACGCCTCACACCAACATTGTGTATTCTGTGCATTTCAGGAACACAGAAGGCAGATTTTGCGAGACATTGGTCAATCAGGAGCCCTTGCATACGACAATGATTTGGTTGGGAGTCTCAACACGACCGACAACCTCTTTGCCCCGCATGAAGGTTCCACCATTCGATTAAACTTCGAATTTAATGGAACGAATATCCTACACCACTGATAGAAATTAATCATGTTCGTAAATTTGCGCAACTTCGTAAAACTAAATGGAGAAATTGTTCCATAGAAATTTCCAGAACATCGGACTTGGCTCGAGACCTCGTGCGGTGGATAGTCCTGACAGACCAGTGGCCGTATCGCATGAGTTACATCCTGCAAGTTATAGACGATGCCGACCAGCGGACGAGAGCCGGACGCAGTGGCGAGGAGATATCTGACCAAGATTCACTGTTCACCATCTACCAGTAAGCAAATTCCTATCAAGCCAGATTGTGTTGCTAAAGCTTTGGTTGGCCTTTCTTGTTTTCAATAATCATCGTACACACTGTATAGGTTGCAATTAAGCAGCGTCCAAATACTTCGCCTGTATTTGCAACTGGAATTGTGCGTTTGTTTATTAAGTTGTAAAAAAAATTGTTTGTTAAGGGTTGTTTAAGTATGGTTATTAGGTGTAACAATAATTTGGAAGAATCAAAATTTTATTTTTCTCCTAAATTACAACACTGGAAATTAACGATTGTTTTAAACAAATCCTTCGGACATCAATTATAGCTAATGGTGCATTTCAACAATCCAATTTCCGGCGTTTGTATTATCAGGTCGCGAGTGCGAAGCGAAATAACCGAATCTTCAGATGAAAACAAATCACTTCTGTCGCTAGACGCCGACCCTGATATTTTCTACAGTTTCATCAAACGACTTGAATCTGTGGGCATGAATAAGCAAAAGGCCAAGCGACTTAAAAAGTACACCATGAACTTGGACCACAGTTTGCGTCAACCGATCGGCCACCAGCGCGGGTTAGCCGACATCAGTAGCAGCAACGCAAAAGAGCAACCTACAAACGATTCGACTTTAAATCCTTCGACCAGCGAAAAACCCGAGGGTATCATACACGCAATGAATGGGAATTTCTTTGGTGAAACCGGTTTAGTGACAATACACACTCCTGAAGTTTTGGACCGAACTCCGAAACCAACCCAGCAAGGGTTTTTGTTCCCGCAACAGTGGCAACCTTTGGCAAGCCCGAACCTTGGCACTCACTTGCGCTACCACGCGAGTAACGAATTCAATCCTCAAAAAGTCAAACCTAACGGAAAAACAGCTTCTTTACCTGTACTAAATCACGAACTTAGCAATGCGTCAATGTAAACTTGCCCAAAGCTTGCTCCTGTTTTAAGAATTATTTACTAACCCAAATATTTAAATTTATCGTTTTATTTCTGCTGTTTGTTTGACAACATACGGTAATGTATATTGAACGCCTTGAGTTACGCAGTGAGATGTTTGTATGGTGGATGCACATGACAAATTGGCAAAATACGTATTCTTTACACAGTATCTTGGTCACTATAGAATAAATTTAAACCTTTATGGGCAATTTACACATCACCAGAAATAAAAAAATTTACCTTTGACCACCCAGGTCACGCGCCTTTGGAAAACTTCTTTTCCACAAACCAAGTTTTTTGTGTAGGTCAAGGTAAAGAATTTCGCTTTTCATTCTACTAAACTTGTATGCAATCTCACAACAAGGGTAGTGTAAAATATGCCAACAATTTACATAGCTGTGTTTCGCAGGTGGAGTCGGTAATTAATGCTGTGCTCATTCTGCTTGGTGATACAACGTTTACGTTTGTTTGCATGATCGCAATAGACCCACCGGTGATGGAGAATTGCATTAATTACGGGTTGCAAAATGTTTTTTTTTATCAAAATGAAGTAAAATGTTACTGTTATGTATCTCCCGCTGCAACGTGTGCCGCAATAGATAGCGTTTAGTTTAGGCATAGAGTTCCTAGGTGAACATCACTTCAGAGTTTATGGTCCTTGACTTTGGGGCTAGAATTTGGCAATCTCCTTTCTTCTATAGTTTAGAACTAATCAATCTTCCAATTTGTATGTACAATAATATTCTTACCAAGAACCAATATGAAGACACAAGGCAGGCGTTGACATGGTCTGACTTGGGCCAACGCCCGCATAGACGATATACTGGCAATTACACACAATATGACATTTAGTGGCATAACAACATGACCTTTATGCATTATTTAGTTTTGTAAATTATGAAATCGTTGCATATTCCTCCCCGCCGAGTATTAGACGGGACGGAAACAATATAAGTGTTCGGCGAAGTCTGGGTCAAAACAAACACATTGAAACACAAGTTACTAGAAGTTGCACAAAACAAAAATTTTCTGCGAAAGCTTTGTCTGGAAGAGAACACATAAGAAAGCAAGATCATACAGTTTTTTCATGAAGGTTTTGTAATTATAACATTTTATATTGGGTTTACATGATTTTTTTGGTGGTTTTATAATGACGATAAATACACATTTACACATAACAAAGACTCAAGCATACAGTTTAACGAGATGCATGTGCAGAGGAAGCAATGACAATGGTAACCTCCCCTGGTTACAGCGTCTGTTCAGCTTCAGATGGTGTTGTAAACTACGGTGTATGGCAGGGGTGCACAACCTTTTTACTATTGCCGGCCGCAACACACACACCACTGTGTGCTAACGGCCGCCACTGAATATACTGCTTTTCCAACGATATACTCCTGATAATTACGACAAGTTGACGTGAGCATTGTTTGAAAGGAATGGAAATGATTCCATACCTGAAAAATGTGCACTATTTATCATTTACATTTGCCAAATTACGTATATTACAATGTAATGAAATGTCGAATTATTCAATGGCTGCCTTGTTCTTGCACGTTAGGTTCACGTCTCCATCATAAAATAATCCACTTCCCATTGGGGATTAAACGTCCTTTTCTCTTGTTTTAACAACCTTTTGCGTTTTAGCGACATGACTGAGTGATTCCACTGTTTTGCTTTTCGACAACTGTACATGCGCACATGACAATTCACCGATATGCTATTAATGTTTTATGACGTCACCATCCGTATTGTTGCGCTTTGTCTCGGTTGCGGTGGCTGCACCAGTTACTACTCGCTACAGCGAACGAATGTGTATAAACACGGAAATGGGCCTAATTAAAAGCTTAACTCTTGAGACCCTTTCAAAAAACCAGTTTCACGAGCAACGTCTGCCGCCAATGCATGTATTTTGGTATAAATGTGCCGGCCACAAAAAATAGCGTCCGCGGCCGCAGGTTGTGCACCGCTGGTCTATGGTAACTACGTTAGGTTTACCATTTTTTCAACTGTGAAAGTCTTTGGACTTTTGTGAACTACCTTGTAAGGACCATCATATGTAAGTGCTGCAAGGAAATCGATTTCGCTTATGTAGGCATCATCAGTTTCTGCAAATATAACGTAATAGTAATAATGAAAGCAATGAAAGTCCCACCTCTCATAATTTTAGAAAGAGTGATGATCATCTTCAAAAAACTGACCAGGTAGCCTTAAACTAAAAGAAATAATGCATAGCGCGTGCATGGATTCGACCTTCAAACGGAAATGTGCCCATAGTGCGCAGGCGAGCCTACCCACGTCATTTTGCGATATACATTACCACGCAAACCTACATATAACAACCTTTTTTGAACCTAACAGCAATCGTCCTCCTTTTCTTAGTGTGTTGTTTTTCTTCTGAACGTGACGTACACATTGGAACCGAATGGCGGGCTTTACTGACGATTAGTCGGGAAAAAATCAAAATCAATTTGCGGCTTCCTCTTTAATCAGGCGTACAGAACGTGCGCGTACACAATGGGTTAGATGGGTACAAACTGTACACCCACTTCATCGGAAGTGGTTAGCTATGTTGTCATTGCTGATATAATAGTGGTCGTATTCCTACGTTACAAGTCACGACGCCATTGCAAGAGTGTCAACACTGAATTGGGCGAGGCGGGATGAGGGGATATAGCCAAAAAGTCGCTACAGTTTCAGAATAAGATTCTATTTGAATAAGAAACTGAGGATGCCCGTGCAGACGAAATCGATTTTTCACGATTACTAATAAATCAGCTGACTGCAATTTAAAACTTCTGTTAGTTTCACTTAATACTAAAATATGAAATTGGTGTCGCTGATGCCAACCAGAGGGCTAGATTCTGAAAAAACTAAGGAAACAGTCTTACAGTTTAAGATTTGTTATTTTTTGCTGATAAATGCATTGCTTTAACGCTGAAACTGTTTTTTTATCTTTCCTGTGTTTTATCATCACCGTGTTTTTATTTATTTCCTGTGTCCTTATCTTTTCCGCGTTTTCTCATCGCTTCCACCCGTTGCATGTGGCAGGTTTTTAGTTGTGTAAAAGGCGTGTTGTGAGGTAGTGGAGAGCCTTTTTTATTTAAACCTAATTCTTGCTTTGCTTTTTATAGACACTGATGATGCTTTTAACAAAGCGAAATATATTTGTCTAATTTAACAAGACTGAAAGATTATAGCCCGAAACGAAAGTTTCTTAGATAGTGTTTTGCTTATAACTGAAGTTCTTCTTTAACCCTGGTTCGTATGGACAGCATGACTAAAGGACCATAACTGCTGCCTTGATTTGACACAAGACCACTGTCAACCATTTCCTTAATAAGCTTGAAGACTAGGAAAGAAAAATTAAATCCTAAATAATCTGTGGTTGTAATTACTTTTGAAATTATTTGTAATATATAGGTTTGTTGTATTCTTTTGTGAGATATATGAATGTGGAACGCACGAGTTTGTATTGTAGGAATATTTATAGCAAACTGTAATACTTACTATGTTCCCTTCACCAGATACAATAAGCTAGCAAAGCTGTGTGTACAGCGGATATCAAATAACTTCCGTATTGGCCCACAGTGTGAAGTGTGGCAAAAGTTTTATGGTGTGATGAATTGTTATTATTTATTTAACAATAAGTTTTAAAAGCTAATGTTATTTAATTTCGTGTAAAAGTGAAGCAGTCGTCACTCGAGCCACCAATGCAACGTATGCTGCAATAGATAGCGTTTAGTTTAGGTATATAGTTCCTAGGTGAACCTCGCTTTAGAGTTTATGGTCATTTACCCTTAAAGACCTGAGCCTTGGGGTTAGAATTTGACAATTTCCTTTCTTCTGGTTTCGAACTATAATCAATCTTCCAAATTGTAGGTACAATTTTATTCTTACCAAGTGACAAAATCGCCAGTCAGGCGTGTTAAACAACGTTGTACAACATACATTAAAGGCAAAGCAAACTTGCGTTGACATGGTCAGACTTGGGCCAACGGCAGCGAAGACGATATATTGGATTGGCTTTGGTGACATCACAATAGGACCTTTATGTATCACTTTTTTGTTTATTATAAAATTGTTGCAGTGCCCACGTAACAGTGGCAGTATCGCGTCCGCTAAATTCTATGAATGATTAATAAAAACCACGCCTGGGAGAGAATGTTTCAGACAATATATTACTGAACGACATTTACGAGTGTGGAAATTACACTACTGTTTACGAACGAAATTTGTGGCGGTGGAATTTATCTTAGAATATCGGTTTAAGGGATCCAGGTACATGGTCCTGAATACCAGCGAAGTATTTTTCCCGCTAAGCCATTCAAACTCTTTCGAACAAACATGTATGAAATGACAACCAAGTTTCGTTGTTTAGGACCTTTGTTAACTGGAAAAAAACAGCAGCGACCAACGACAATCATTTCAAAACGGCGACCGAAAATTTGGTGTCTTTTGGATAAAGCTCATAACGATACAAATGGAGGGCCAAGGATCGCCCCAAGGAGCGGCCCAAGGAGAAGGCCAAGGAGCGCCCCAAGAAGAAGGCCCAAGGAGCGCCCCAAGGAGAAGGCCAAGGAGCGCCCTAAGGAGAAGGCCCAAGGAGCGCCCCAAGGAGAAGGCCAAGGAGCGCCCCAAGGAGCGCCCCAAGGAGAAGGCCAAGGAGCGCCCCAAGGAGAAGGCCAAGGAGCGCCCCAAGGAGAAGGCCAAGGAGCGGCCCAAGGAGAAGGCCAAGGAGCGCCCCAAGGAGAAGGCCAAGGAGCGGCCCAAGGAGAAGGCCAAGGAGCGCCCCAAGGGGAAGGCCAAGGAGCGCCCCAAGGAGAAGGCCAAGGAGCGGCCCAAGGAGAAGGCCAAGGAGCGCCCCAAGAAGAAGGCCCAAGGAGCGCCCCAAGGAGAAGGCCAAGGAGCGCCCCAAGGAGCGCCCCAAGGAGCGGCCCAAGGAGCGGCCCAAGCAGAGGACAAAACGCCATTCTGTGAGTTGGTTTGAACAAACACATTTTAAAATCTTATGATGCACATGTCCGTGGGTATCTTTAAGTTTGTCTTGAACAATTTTTGGATCAAATCAATTAAGTATTTTTATGTATTAATAGGCGAACTTCTTATCGATAACGACATAGGCACAGATCATCTCGGATATGGAGTTTATGCGGAAATGCTGGCCAACACTATTGCAAAGGCGCAACCTCCTGTATCAATAGGCATCTATGGGCGGTGGGGCTGCGGAAAATCTTTTTTTGTAAACCGCATCCTAAGTACGTTTGTAGGCTAAACCTTACTTGATCAAAATAACCAAGCTAAACGTTCAGATACCAGGATTAGACAGGTTATTGACGTAAAAATTTGCTAAATTTTGATAGAGCATTGAGTTGTTTAATTAACAAATTTAGAAAGGAATTCAAACTCGTGTATTCGAATTTTCGTTTTATTTGGCATTACAAGCTTGCGATGCCTTCAACAATGTTGAAACGACGTACCAGTGAGATGCGACGTCTCATTTGAGCTTAATGATTAAAGTTATTGGGGCTTAACACTGGAACTAAATCATTTAAAATCACTTTTTGTAATTGCAGACCAGTTGCGTTACAAGCAAGACGAAAAATCGCCCCCAGAAAGCAGAGGCAACAAAACCAAAAAAATAGCTTGCTCTGCTGTACTATTACTTGTCTTTTTGGCCTGTTTGTTCGTCAGTTTATATGCCCTATTGCTGCAACGAAGTGACCCAAACACCTTCCCAGACAACAGAAACACCACCAAGGAGGTCAGATCGAATACGACAGCAAACCATAATTTGGATTTTTACCAGAAACTTGCTTCGGCCGCATTGGGATCTTCGGTTATAATTGTTGTCATTCTTTATATCTGGTTGTGGTGCTGTAGGCTACCCATGAGGGTGTCGGGCTATAGCAACTTTAAACTACTTTCAATAGCAGCCTTTGCCAAATTACCCGCCACATACGAAGAGGTGTCGATTCTGGGTGGAGAAAGTAGAGAAGATAAAATACCTGGAAAGTTAGAAAACAAATTTGCTAACAGTAATTCGTAGAAATAATTCAAAACATCTTAATGTTCGCAGTTACATCATTGTGAAGTTTAACGCTTGGGCCTACGCCAGAAGCGAGAATCCTTGGGCTGGTATTGCGAAGAGCATTTCTGAAGCTGTTGAAGCTGAGTTTGGTCGAGTTACTTGGAGACTACTTCGTCTTTTAAACATCAAGACAGTTTTTCCAGATCCGGACAACAAAAACCAAACAACGAGCCCACGATTTTATGCAAGAATAAATGAAAACGAAAAAACAACACTTAAACGGTTTGGATGCCTTCGCAGGTAAGAATATGCAAAGCAATAGTTACATTCATATTTCGGTGGAGGAAATGAAAAAAATAGGTTTCATACTGTTTTCAAAATTATTCCAGATTGGGTGCTGAAAGTAATTGTACATCTGAAGACGGACGGAAATGGTTTGAAATCAAATACAGCCACAAATTGGAATCAGAAGACGCCATTAAATTTCTCAAAAATAAAAAACGTGAGATAAGCTATAATTGTCCCAAATTGGAGAAAGTTCAAGAAAAAAACCAAGCACCTGCCTTAACAAACCAAGAAACTCACTCAAGAACCCAAGAAACTGACTCAAGAACCCAAGAAACTGACTTATCAAACCAAGAAACTGACTTAACAAACCAAGAAACTGACTCAACAAAGCAAGAAACTGACTCAACAAAGCAAGAAACTAACTTAACAAACCAAGAAACTCATTCAACAAACCAAGAAACTGACCTCACAAACCAAGAAACTCACTCAACTAACCAAAAAACTGACTTAACAAACCAAGAAACTAACTCAACAAACCAAGAAACTAACTTAACAAACCAAGAAACTCACACAACAAACCAAGAAACTCACCAAACAAACCAAGAAACAGACGTTTCAAACCAACAAATTGACTTAACCAATGCTGCAATGAAAGGAGTAATATACCTCCTGTGGAATTTTCCCAAAACAGCATGTAATGTGCCCTTGGTGCTGTTGGTACTTTTGGCATTAGTCTCGTGGATTCTGATCATCTTTTCATCAATAGCCGCTGCAGTAAGTGTTAAAATTTTAACTGCAAACAAAATGTCGATAAACTGAAGACAAGTTTTCAGGAATAAAATGTTTTTTTTTCAGGAAACGCAAGCTGTTAGTTTTGACTCGTACGTGTTTACGTACATATTCATCACGCTTCCGGTTGTCGGTTCCATGGTTGCCTTTGCGTGGGCCATGTGTCACTCGCAGACTTCTCGAATCAACTCAGCGTTGTCGGGCATCAAACATGACATGGCTGACGAGCTGGGGGTAGTGGAGAAAATAAAAACAGAGGTTCAGTCTGATCGTTTTTCTTTATTTTGAATTGCTTATAGTATTTTTCGAAGTTCGTGTAATTATCGTAATTCTCGTGTGTAAATAACTCTAAGTGTCTCACATATATTTAACAGGGTCTCGATAGCTTGAGCGCGAATTGAGCCTCTTCGATTGTTAAGCCTGCTTCTGCCTCGTTCTCACCAGCCGCTGAATCCAAATAAACAGTTCATTATCAGGCTCTGGGAATAAATCCCAAGCCGGCGAATAGCTTGTAGAGTCTCAGTAATAATAGCAGTGTCTTGTCAATGAATGGAATTACGATAGAATAGACTTATTCAAATAGAATGCATTTACTGGTACACACTGCATGGGCTCTTTTACGCTCTCCATTATGAGCGCGGATTGGTCAATAATGACACGTGATATCACCAAACGGTCGAAGTAATATAATACAAGAACATAAAATACAGTACACATCGAGATTATGTGTGGGAACGGATATAGATTATTCACGCGTGCTAGGGAGTCACTGGTTCACACGTTCAGAACATTCGGTAGGTTTGTCATTTGAGTTGAAACTTGGGAAATATTTAATACGTTTGGTTACGGGCTTGCAAATGCTGCAAACGAAATGAATTATGAAATACCTGTGCAATGCTGCACACAAAACATTACGAAATACAAGCACTGATTTATGTGACGTATGTTACAAATACTTCCCCTCAGATTTGCAGGTGATGAATATAACATCAGCTGTAGGCGATTTAGAAGTCAGTTAATGCGATTGAGCGAGTAAAATGCCAATGGTGGGGTGCGAAAAATTATATAATACACAATTTTGGTATGTTATTAATAGAGAAAACTTGGTCATAATGGTGCACAAGGAAAAGTCACAACAAACATTCAATTACATGCAAATACACAAAGGATCATTGTAATGTCGTTGGGGTAATAACAATGTGGGAATGCTTCACACATTTAAAGATATTTGATCTGCTTGTGTCAATAGATAGGGCCATGCGCCTATGCAGTAGGAGGTACGGTTGGTTCTTGCTGGGCATTTACGTTTTGTAAATCAGGGTACAATGCATGCGAAGGATTATTTTCAGTCTCGTTTTGTACTGGTGCTTCAGGTTCGTTACCTGATTCATTCCTATTAAAGGGATTTAAGTTTGTCCGAGCCCGTGCTATATAATGAGCAATAGTTGGTCTTACACGTGGGTATAGGCGTAGCCAGACATGCTTAGTTGCAAAACCTGTTAATATGACACCCCAAATTAAGGATAACATGACTAAAATAGTCAAGATACTGTTCCAAAATGGGTATGTTATCGAAGAGAGGGTCATTAATAACGTTTGTTTAAGTACTGAATGGATGTTGCTTGAGATGCGCAAGTTTGCCACATCCGATGCTTTAGAGAAATCCTGTTGCCTCCAAAATACGAGTCTAACCGTTCATTCTGCAGTTTGGTCTGTGCCAGTGACGCGAGAATGGAGTCGAGATCCCTAAGCGGGTAATTAGGGGTTCCTATAGGAACATTATATAGAATGTTCGAAGCTTCGACAAAGTTATCTTGCTTAATCGATATGTTTATAGGAAGCAATGACATGGCATTTTTTGGTCATGTTGAGCAGGTTCGGGGGCAATATCTCATATTCCGCACTTGTTGCGGCGAACAAATGCGCAAATTGAAATGGAGGGCAGTTGTGCCGGTGCACCAAAACATGGTTAATAATAGAATTATGTACAAGGAGGGATGTCTTGTTAATTGCCTTTCCATTGGCAAGGGAGGGGTGCATTTGTTTGCACGGGGACCGAAACGCGCGTGGTAAAAACACAAGTCTGAATTATAACCCTGTCTATTTGGGGGATTGCCCGAAAATTGCTTGCGCAGCTGCTGCAAACAGTACTGCTGCTGTTGCTGAAACAGCTGATGAGAGCTTCCGGGTGCGCGTTGCGGTGCTGTATGGTGTTGCTAAAACCGGTCACGCCTGAACGGTTGTTCTTACCTGTTGTAATATTGATAATTTTGGCGATCTGAATAATTCGGTTTTGGCGTGGCCTGTTCTGTAGCTGAAGATTGAAACGTAGTTAGCAATTCCTGTATTTGGCTTGTTAAACGTTGCATTTCGTTTGCCTGCGTGCGGTCGTGTGGTGCATTTGGGGCGGCATCCGAAATTCTGTCCACTAAAATTCCAATATCATCTAGTGATGTATCGGGATTTTGTGACTTAATCAAGGTTTGAATTTCTGTTGACATGCGTTGCAGGAATTCGTTTAACACTAATTTTCGTGCTAATGGGTTTGTATGCGGCTTTTCAGCACATGCGTTTGCCAGACGATTTAAATAAACACTTGGGAATTCGTCAGGCTGTTGGATGAGATTTGAAATGTCCGTTCGCCAAATTTGGGCGCCCAATCAGGCAGCTTGCTCAATTAATGCCTTCTTAAAGGTAAGATACGGCGTGTCGGTCACAGAGGCCTGCGAAATTAAGTTTTGGAACTGCAGGGTTTAGTCTTTTGAAAAACTTTTTAACTCAAAATCGAATTTACCATAATCCGAGGTAATTGCCTTTTTCTGAAATTGTCTATCCGCATTTTTAAAGTATTGCGTATGCCTTTGGGCGTTAGGCCAAAACCTAGCGAGCTGGAAAGTTTGTTTTACCATCGGCTGTGGTTGCGTTTCTTTTGCGGCGTTAACGTGGTTGGACGCCGGGGGCATTGACTGATTTGTTTCTGATGAAACACTATGCGGCGAAACTATCTGAATATCTGTTTCGCTTGTTGCCATGGCGACGGTCGGGCTTTGAGCGATTGAGATTGCGGTTTTACTGCGCGTGCGCTTACTTACGGGCGAAAAAGTGGCTTCCTTTATGAATTTACTCAACGTGGTTGTTTGTTAAGTTTAAACCCAACACAAAGTTGTTAGGTTTAAACCCAACACAAAGATTGATGAAAAAATTTGGACTGGAGCAATATGCTGGTTTGGGGAAATGAGATGCAAATGCCGAAACACCAGGCGTTTGCGTGAATTTGCAATTTGCCAAAAACAACAGGCTTTTGCAACTGCAGTCTGAATCGTAATAGTTTCCCCTTGGGGGTGACAGGCCGTTTTTTTCCCGGACAAACAATTGGCGCTAAACTATACTAGTTTAGAAAAATTTCCCTAACGACCTAGGTCCAAACACAATGTACACATTGAACAGAAAAAAATGATCATGCAATATAAAATTTGGTCATCAATAAACAAATAAATGCGTGTGCGAGCGCTTACAGTTTTTGAATTGTTCGTTTTTTTTGTTATTATCAATGACTATTGTACCTCTCGTGGTGCAGGGATGCGGTTGTTCCGACCTCCTTCGCTGTTCTGTCCGGTTCCAAAGTGATAAGTGGGGCGTCTTCCTTGTTGTGGAAACAGGTCCGCTGGTCCAAGTGGTGAACGTGGTTCGGTCCTGATGTTGCGTTGTGGGGGAGATGTTGAAGGTGGTCGTAGGTGGTACCCTAGTACGCGTGACAAGATGGTGTCCGCTGTCGAGTTGTTGACCGGGCGGGAATACAGCCGGCGTTCCTGATCGAAAAAGGTTTGAGAAGTTGGTGACAAATGTTCACCTGGGCGCCTGGTTTGGCGTGCTGGTCGCTTGGGGTTGTACGGGCTTCCTTGACGGTTTGCCGGGTATCTTGGTCTGCTGGCTGGTGAAGGACGTCTGCTTCTCCAATTTGATTTCAAGGGAGTTGCCGAAGACGGGGCACTATTGTAAATAACTCTAAGTGTCTCAGAGATATTTAACAGGGTCTCGATAGCTTGAGCGCGAATTGAGCCTCTTCGATTGTTAAACCTGCTTCTGCCTCGTTCTCACCAGCCGCTGAATCCAAATAAACAGTTCATTATCAGGCTCTGTGAATAAAACCCAAGCCGGCGAATAGCTTGTAGAGTCTCAGTAATAATAGCAGTGTCTTGTCAATGAATGGAATTACGATAGAATAGACTTATTCAAATAGAATGCATTTACTGGTACCCACTGGGCTCTTTTACGCTCTCCATTATGAGCGCGGATTGGTCAATAATGTCACGTGATATCACCAAACGGTCGAAGTAATATAATACAAGAACATAAAATACAGTACACATCGAGATTATGTGTGGGAACGGATATAGATGATTCACGCGTGCTGGGGAGTCACTGGTTCACACGTTCAGAACATTCGGTAGGTTTGTCATTTGAGTTGAAACTTGGGAAATATTTCATTCGCATGGTTACGGGCTTGCAAATGCTTGTGCAATGCTGCCAACGTAATGAATTATGAAATACCTGTGCAATGCTGCACACAAAACATTACGAAGTACAAGCACTGATTTCTGTGACGTATGTTACACGTGACACATCGGCAACTGTTTTCTGCTGTAGAGATTGTATATCAATATATTAAAAAACGACGACAAAAAACACAGCAGTAGGTCTGAATCTGCAATTATACGCAAACATGACCACTATTACAGCAGGTTTTTTGTTTGTAGATCCACATCATAAGCAAACTATTCCAATGTTTGCCATTCTCACATAACAGAAAGTATAAAATTATTTTGGCAATTGATGACCTTGACCGTGCGCCCGTAGAAAAGGTAAGCCTCTTGCAATCCTCTTGCAAAACATTTGACATATTATGCGACATAGTAAGACATTCGTACATATTAAACAAGCTATCTTTTCAGGTGAAGTCGGTGATTGAAGCTGTGCACATACTGCTTAGTGATACAACATCTCCGTTCGTTTGCATGATCGCAATCGACCCAAGAGTGATCGAAAATTGCGTTGAACATGGCGAGGAAAATGTTCTTCACCGAAATGAAAATGGACGCGAGTATCTTAAAAAGATTACCGACCTGCCTTTTTTCCTCCCTGAGGTTAATTGAAGTTGTATATACAAGTTTTGGTGCAAGGTTGTAAAAGTGATGTGACAACGTCAAACTATTAAATTTGGTCGTACCAATTCACAACAAATTGTTTCATTGTGTTGATATATTTTTGCAGAAAATGGAAACAAAAATGTACATTGAAGGGTTGATGAATGAGATAGGAAAAATTGAGGGAGAGAGGAATGCAAGAAACGACATACAACAACAGCTCGGAGAAGAAGAATTTTTGAAAGCATGCATGTGGGTGTTCAACTTACAAATTTAAACACGACAAATAAATAAACTTGAACTTTAAAGGAACGCATTAAAAAAGGAACCTGTTACATCCTATCTTAAAAGCAATCCAAGAAACATTAAACATATATGTAACATTCTCAATCTCACAGTGGCCATGATCAACTGTCATCAAAAACCGGTACACGAATGTTTCAGTTGCGTTATTGACGGCAGTAATCAGCTGCTTTTTTGGATAAAAAATAATCATAAAATAAAAACAACAAATATTTTTAAAACTATGAAATTTTGTTTGAGGCCTTTGGTCTGAAGCGAAAAACTTTAACTCTTTTTCTAAATTTCTTCAAGAGAACCGAAGACCTGGCTAAGAGCATCGCCCGCTGGGTGGTGCTCACGGACCAGTGGCCGTATCGCACGAGTAGCATTCTTCAAATGATCGATGAAAGTGAACAGCCGAAAACTGAATCAATTGCTGATGAAACGTCGCTTCAGGTCATTTACGGGTGAGAAATATTTGCTATTTTGGCTTTCGTCCGCTTGTGGTCTTTGAAAATCGCACGTGTGTGCGACAAATAATTTTTAAGCCACATAATTTTCTGCATTTCGAGCTTCTGACAAAATATTACTACAAAATATCCAGAAGTTTCGTGAAACCGGAACTACTCGAGGTCAATCCTAACAAGCGTCTTATTGCTTATGACTGGGATGCTGACAAATTCAAATGCTACCTTGAGAAGTTGGGAAACAATATGACGAAGAAAGATGCCTGCGAACTCCGCAATTTCACTCCAAACCTCGATTACATTTTTCGCCAGAGGATTGCAATGATGCAAAATGGAAACAAATAAGGGAAACTGTCTTTGGGTTTTAGCTTGGTTGTTTGTTACCGGTTAACATCGTAGCGACACCCATGTATTAATTGTTATGTATTTTGTTTGAAAATACTGTCTATATCAATTGTATTGCGATCTTCGCGGCTTAAGACATGGAAAGCATTGGACAACCAATTTTACAACTGCAAAATGTTATCCAGTTATTTTTTTCAACGACTGCAATTGAATTTGAATTTTTGTGTTTCCGAAAGTTGAATTCTTTGACAAGCAACCATGTGTAATTATATTAAACGGAGTTTCAGTTTGAAAGAGTACTTTTTATCATGGGACAAGAGTAACTAACACTATGAAATATAGTTTGGGTATATAGCGTGAAAATCCCTTCTCTCCTGTCTAACTTTCTCTAAAACAACTACAGGATTCACGTAAAGTGCGAATTTTATTAACTACCAGTGATATAAAACAAGGTTGCTACCAACCGGACACACCCCAGTTGCTGTTAGGAAAGTATAAATAGACGTTTTATTGATGGGTTATATCGCCTATGTCCAATGCACCAAACGACCCCCAAAACGGGGTTGGGAATAACAGATGGATTGCTTACATTTTCTTCGGCGGTAATACTTTGCACATGCTGTCAAGCGTTGTACGAGGTAGGACGTTGCATTTCTTGATGGATTAGAATGTTATTATTTGCGTCTATAAGGGCCGGTGTGCCTGTTGCAGTGGGTTCGGAATGTGTGTGGGGGATTAGGTCGGCAAGAAAGTGAAAGTTTTGCAACTGCGCATACGGGCAAGCAGGGGAACGTGGAGATTAACTCAGCGCCAACAAAGGTTGATGCTCCCCACGTGTTTTAGTGAAAAAAGTTTCCGCTCCGAATCGATTACAAGACACCGTTTTCCGCCAGTTGCTTAAGCTGGTCCAGATTGTTCACGGTGGATGTCTTTCCCCGTCCCATTCTCTTCATGGCGACCAGAGAGATGGCATCACCAGCGTCCTGGTTGAAGATCCATTGAAAGGCTGGCGGCATTTGGTCGGGCACCGGCGTCACTCCCAACATGAACGAGATCTGTGATATTACATTCATTTATAATTGTTGCTTTTGCTTCACGTTGCTTACAAAACATGTGCCAAATAACAGTGCAATCAGTATCAACGCAAATAGATAGTTATCATCGAAAATTGTACTTGTCTCCCTGATCCCGGTTTAATCAACACATCGAAACCACAGAATTTCAGCAAAGCAATGAAACTTTGCTTTCACAAAAGCGACGTTCATATCACAAAGTAACTCACTTCCGTCACACACACTGGATCTTCGATGTGTTCCTTCAGAGAAACTCGCGCAAGTCCCTGAGCGGCCGCCCCACCTACAGGCATGAATCCAGTGCCGGGAATAAGATACATGTCCGCACCACCGCCTGTAAAATGTGCAATAAAAAAATAGTTATTGCGACGTTTCAAACTTTCCATGTCAATCGCGTTGGTGTTGTGTTGAAGTATTTTCCACCTTAATCAGGTAAATCAGAAGAATATTCTAGAGTTCATGCATTGTGGAAATGTTTGATGTGAAGACCGCAAAGTTGGCGCGGAAGGGTTTCTTTTTTTAAAAGTAAATATTTGGTTTGTCCTTTCATCTGACGATTTTCATTAACCATAACCTATTTTTAAATGTCACGTTTCGATTGGTCTTATATATAATGCTTTGGTGCTTCTTCAGTAATGCTCATGATCACGCCATCCCCTCTCATTTATAATTTAATCCGGCGGAAGGCACAACCAAACACCACAACCTTTGATCAACTTCAGGGAGATCGTGTGAGCAAGTGACGACACTCACTCCGAGGCGTTTTCACTTCACTGAGTTTCGCCACCCGCCTTTCTGCGCCCCATCCACCGGCAAGTCAAGCCCCACCGAACAACAATGCCAACCCTGATCCGTGCTCGCTCTTGCGTAACGGAGGATACATTACGTCACGCTACATACCGCATGGCCGGGAGCGGGAAGATAAAAAGAGCGGTTTGGGGTTGGCAAAACTATAGGGTTCGCTTGCAGTAAATATTCATAGAACCGTTGCAGTTAAAGTTAAACATAATGTAAACGGTCCTTGTTTCGATATTTCTTTGCACACAAAACTCCACCAAATGAGTCAAGAGTAATGTTGATTTTCCGCTGTTGACATAAATATGGTAATAAGCCCTAGTATTTTTGAGAGTCATTGTGTGGGGCGATTATATAAAGCATTGACGTTGCTGCCATTAAATAAATATTTCCTCTGTGTTTGATAAATACAAACGATTCGTGGTAATGTTTTTATTCACCACCTCGCGTTATCACGACGGCAATACAAAGGAGTAAAGGGCTTGCAATATCGGGTGCAGAGGGGAAGCAATTAAGTCATAGCATCCTTTATTGTCCGGCGAAGCTTGAAAGAGTGGGCCCACAATATACTCAACTGAACAGCAGCCAAGCATAAATATGGCACGGCGTCAATCGCAATTTTTGTCTCGTTCGGGGTAAAGCCATTGGAGGTCGCGTTCCTTCTGCGAATTCCAACAGTCCCGGTCGCAGACAATAGAGAGCGTACGTATTAAAAACTGCCCCTCCTTTAATTGCTTCTGTGTAGCGATATTAAATCGGTTTCTAATCGCGTCTTCAACTTTTCGCCTTTGCCTATGGCGCGAAATTGGAAACTCATTGGCTTTAGTATAGTTATAAGTCACGATAACTCCCATGCCCTCTCAGTGACTTTTTAGTTGACTCTATTTTTAGCAAGTCGCCGAGAACTGCACAACAAGTGAACAAAACGAAAGGTTTCGCAGTTCCTCGATAAGTCGAAGCGCTTGGGTGAGTTTAAGCCATGGAGGTATTCCATGTGGGGACGTTAAGTTTTCTTCGGTGAAGTATTTGGTGACAAAGGGAGCGGTTTGGCAAAAGTGCCTTGGGCATAGGAGCCGCGTCAAGGATTGTAAGTCAAACATAAACATTTGGATAACTATTACAACGGTACTATTTTGGGTTTTATGCAGACAATCACTGCGATTTGCCAAAATGGCCGGAATACTACTTCCTATCTGTAAACGAATTAGCCGACATCAGTAGCAGCAACGCAAAAGAGCAACCTACAAACGATTCGACTTTAAATCCTTCGACCAGCGAAAAACCTGAGGGTATCATACACGCCATGAATGGGAATTTCTTTGGTGAAACCGGTTTAGAGACAATGCACACCCCTGAAGTTTTGGACCGAACTCCGAAACCGACCCAGCAAGGGTTTTTGTTTCCGCAACAGTGTCAACCTTTGGCAAGCCCGAACCTTGTCACTCACTTGCGCCACCACGCGACTAACGAATTTAATCCTCAAAAAGTCAAACCTAACGGAAAAACAGCATCTTTACCTGTACTAAATCACGAACTTAGCAATGCGTCAATGTAAACTTGCCCAAAGCTTGCTCCTGTTTTTAGAATTATTTACTAACCCTCATATTTAAATTTATCGTTTTATTTCTGCTGTTTGTTTGACAACATACGGTAATGTCTATTGAACGCGTTGAGTTACGCAGTGGATGTTTGTATGGTGGATGCACATGACAAATTGGCAAAACACGTATTCTTTACACAGTATCTTGGTCACTATAGAATCAATTTAAACCTTTATGGGCAATTTACACATCACCAGAAATAAAAAAAATTTACCTTTGACCACCCAGGTCACGCGCCTTTGGAAAAGGTACACTTCTTTTCCACAAACCAAGTTTTTTTGCGTAGGTCAAGGTAAAGAATATTGCTTTTCATCCTACTAAACTTGTAAGCAATCTCACAACAAGGGTAGTGTAAAATATGCCAACAATTTACATAGCTGTGTTTCGCAGGTGGAGTCGGTAATTAATGCTGTGCTCATTGTGCTTGGTGATACAACGTTTACGTTTGTTTGCATGATCGCAATAGACCCACCGGTGATGGAGAATTGCATTAATTACGGGTTGCAAAATGTTTTTTTTTATCAAAATGAAGTAAAATGTTACTGTTATGTATCTCCCGCTGCAACGTGTGCCGCAATAGATAGCGTTTAGTTTAGGCATAGAGTTCCTAGGTGAACATCACTTCAGAGTTTATGGTCCTTGACTTTGGGGCTAGAATTTGGCAATCTCCTTTCTTCTATAGTTTAGAACTAATCAATCTTCCAATTTGTGTGTACAATAATATTCTTACCAAGAACCAATATGAAGACACAAGGCAGGCGTTGACATGGTCTGACTTGGGCCAACGCCCGCATAGACGATATACTGGCAATTACACACAATATGACATTTAGTGACATAACAACATGACCTTTATGCATTATTTAGTTTTGTAAATTATGAAATCGTTGCATATTCCTCCCCGCCGAGTATTAGACAAACACAACATAAGTGTTCGGCGAAGTCTGGGTCAAAACAAACACAATGAAACACAAGTTACTAGAAGTTGCACAAAACAAAAATTTTCTGCGAAAGCTTTGTCTGGAAGAGAACACATAAGAAAGCAAGATCATAAAGTTTTTTCATTTTGAGGTTTTGTAATTATAACATTTTATATTAGGTTTGCATGATTTTTTAGTGGTTTTATATTGACGATAAATACACATTTACACATAACAACTACTCAAGCATACAATTTAACGAGATGCATGTGAAGAGGATGCAATGACAATTGTAACCTCCCCTGGTTACAGCGTCTGTTCAGCTTCAAATGGTGTTGTAAACTATGGATATATTTGAGCAGGTGTGTTATTTAATTCAGCAGTTTCTTCGGTCTCTGCCTGTGATTGTGATGTGTTGTGGCGTACGCGTAAACCGCAATGAATAAAAGCGTGTTAAATACCGGGTCGTCGATTGAACTCAACATGATTAACACATTAAGGTATGCTTGACATTTTTGAAAATATAGATGGAACATTGATATCGGTAGAGAAAAATGGCTTCTCAAAAAAGATTTTAATTCTCGTATTGCTGGCAGACCAAGGTTGCATCGCTAAAGGGCGCCGTTTCTAGCTCTACATGCAACAAACATGTTGCAAAAAAGTTCACATATCGCAGAGATGTTACGAGTTTGACTTGCCGACCTAAGCAACCAAACTCAGTAAGTGTGTCGGACATTATTTGTGCTGAACGCGGCGTACCCATCAGCAAGCTTAACGTTTTCGACGAATTTATAAGAGTAGATATAGGAACATTAGAGAAAAGCAACATCCGCAGCTTGCTGTGCAGCAAATTCATCTCGTAGATTGTTTTCTAGGTTGTTAAGGGACAGAGTGTAGGGATTAAGATTTGTAGATTTTTTTCTTGGAACAATTGACCTCAAATGTTCTGATGGCGACTGCAATTCGCAGTTTGTTGTTTGGATTACAAGATTGTTGAAAGTGCATGTAGCAGTCGCTTTGAGACAATTGGACACACCTGTCAATGATAAATAGATTTCGCCATTTGTGGTATTTGGATACGAAAGGATTCTCCTGCGCTGTTGATGTGAACAGTGGCTTGTGTTTGCATGAATGGCCGTACTTCTGGGCCATCATAGTGTGAACTCGGTGCCACACAAAAATTCTATCATTGGACACACATTCGCCTCTCTGGATTTGACAATTATCCGGCTTCCAAAAAGGCGTTATCGCATTTGATGAAAGATAGGATCATATAACAGCTTGAAACGAGTTAGAATTGCATTTCTAACTTCCGATACAGCACTCGTAGCCTATCTGAAGTCATGAACTACTAGATTATCGGTTTTGAAGATTGTAACTTCCCAATTCCAGGAGCATGAAGAGTATGATTCCACACTGAACATTTAGTAGCTGGAGGTAGTTTCTGACTTTGGTTCCAAAGAAATAGAAAGTGTCTTCTGTAATTGTTGCAGTAGTAGCACAAGCTAATGCAGGTATTTCTTTGTGGTGATCACTCAACTTGAAGATACGAGCATTGCTTGTCTTCATTTGTTGTGCCTTTTAATGGACATATTGCTTCGGAGGCAGTATGTCATATTCTGCAATCTGCTGCGCCTAAGAGCAGATTCGCATGTTGAAAGTTAAGGTAGACACAACTGGACTACACACAACAGAAAGACACATAGAAAACTATAAACAATCGACAAAGAAAGAAATTACATGCCACATTGGTAATCTTGTAAGTAGCGTGACGGTCTGACACGTTTATTCCTAGAAGTGTATTGGACACATGTTATGGAGTTTGTTGTTCTGATTGTATTCTCCTGGAGTTTGTAAAACCCCCACGTTGACTGTGAGGAGTATTTGCATGTTGTTGATTCTTCCTTTTCCCAGAAGTTGACTCTGGAGCAGAAGAAGACGGTTGTTGATTTTTGTCGTTGCTTTCTTCATGCAGAAGATCAAGTAGACTTATTGCAACCTTCACACGGTCTATGGTAACTACGTTAGGTTTACCATTTTTTTAACTGTGAAAGTCTTTGGATATTTGTGAACGACCTTGTAAGGGCCATCATATATAGGTGCAAGGAAATTGATTTCGCTTGTGTAGGCATCGTCAGTTTCTGCAAATATAACGTAATAGTAATAATGAAGCAATGAAAGTCCCACCTCTCATAATTTTAGAAAGAATGATGATCATCTTTAAAAAACTGACCAGGTAGCCTTAAACTGAAAGAAATAATGCACAGCGCGTGCATGGATTCGACCTTCAAACGGAAATGTGCCCATAGTGCGTTTTGAAGACGTCATTGCCACTAAAGGTGTGCGCGTCTGAACTGTGCTCCTACTTTAGAAAGCATTAGGACACAAAGCTGTATAGTTGCACGTATGATTTATAGTTTTGATGCGCAGGCGTGTCTACCCACGTCATTTTGCAAAATACATTACCACGCAAACCTACATATAACAACCTTTTTTGAATCTAACAGCAATCGTCCTCCTTCCTCTTTAATCAGGCGTACAGAACGTGCGCATTCACAATGGGTTAGATGGGTACAAACTGTACACCCACTTCATCGGAAGTGGTTAGCTATGTTGTCATTGCTGATATAATAGTGGTTGTATTCCTACGTTACAAGTCACGACGCCATTGCAAGAGTGTCAACACTAAATTGGGCGAGGCGGGATGAGGGGATATAGTCAAAAAGTCGCTACAGTTTAAGAATAAGATTCTATTTGAATAAGAAACTGAGGATGCCTGTGCAGGCGAAATCGATTTTTCACGATTACTAATAAATCAGCTGACTGCAATTTGAAGCTTCTGTTAGTTTCACTTAATACTAAAATATGAAATTGGTGTCGCTGATGCCAACCAGAGGGCTAGATTCTGAAAAAACTAAGGAAACAGTCTTACAGTTAAAGATTTGTTATTTTTTGCTTATAAATGCATTGCTTTAACGCTGAAACTGTTTTTTTATCTTTCCTGTGTTTTATCATCACCGTGTTTTTATTTGTTTCATGTGTCCTTATCTTTTCCGCGTTTTCTCAACGCTTCCACCCGTTGCATGTGGCAGGTTTTTAGTTGTGTAAAAGGCATGTTGTGAGGTAGTGGAAAGCCTTTTTTTATTTAAACCAAACCTAATTCTTGCTTTGCTTTTTATAGACACCGATGATGCTTTTACCAAAGCGAAATATATTTGTCTAATTTAACAAGACTGAAAGATTATAACCTGAAACGAAAGTTTGTTAGATAGTGTTTTGCTTATAACTGAAGTTCTTCTTTAACCCTGGTTCGTATGGACAGCATGACTAAAGGAACATAATTGCTGCCTTGATTTGACACAAGACCACTGTCAACCATTTCCTTAATATGCATGAAGACTAGGACAGAAAAATTACGTCCTAAATAATCTGTGGTTGTAATTACTTTTGAAATTATTTGTAATATATAGGTTTGTTGTATTCTTTTGTGAGATATATGAATGTGGAACGCACGAGTTTGTATTGTAGGAATATTTGTAGCAAACTGTAATACTTACTATGTTCCCTTCAGCAGATGCAATAAGCTAGCAAAGCTGTGTGTTTACAGCGGAAATCAAATAACTTCCGTATTGGCCCACAGTGTGAAGTGTGGCAAAAGTTTTATGGTGTGATGAATTGTTATTATTTGTTTAATAATAAGTTTTAAAAGCTAATGTTATTTATTAAGTGTAAAAGTGAAGCAGTCCTCACTCGAGCCACCAATGCAACGTATGCCGCAATAGATAGCGTTTAGTTTAGGTATAGAGTTCCTCGCTTTAGAGTTTATGGTCATTTACCCTTAAAGACCTGAGCTTTGGGGCTAGAATTTGGCAATTTCCCTTCTTCTAGTTTAGAACTATAATCAATCTTCCAAATTGTATGTACAATTATATTCTTACCATGTGACAATATGAAGACACAAGGCAGGCAATGTCAACTTCAATCCTTTTCACATAAGCAGTTTACGTGGCAACCGAATTTAGAATGCCAGGCACAGTACTTGCAAAAGCAAACGATGGTCAGAGAGGACATGGCCACGCCAGTCAGGAGTGTTAAACAACGTTGTACAACATACATTGAAGACAAAGCAAACTTGCGTTGACATGGTCAGACATGGGCCAACGGCAGCAAAGACGATATATTGGATTGGCTTTGGTGACATAACAATAAGACCTTTATGCAACACTTAGTTTTGTTTATTATAAAATCGTTGCAGTGCCCACGTAACAATGGCAGTATCGCGCCCGCTAAATTCTATGAATGATTAATAAAAACCACGCCTGGGAGAGAATGTCTCAGACAATATAATATTGAACGACATTTACGAGTGAGGAAATTACACTACTATTTACGAAATTTGTGGCGGTGGAATTTATCTTAGAATATCGGTTTAAGGGATCCGGGTATATGGTTCTAAATACCAGCTAAGTATTTTTTCCGCTAAGCCATTCAAACGCTTTCGAACAAACATGTATGAAATGACAACCAAGTTTCGTTGTTTAGGACCTTTGTTTTCTGAAAAAAAAAACAGCGACCAACGACAATTATTTCAAAACGGTGACCAAACATTTGGTGTCTTTTGGATAAAGCTCATAACGATACAAATGGGCCAAGGAGCGGTCCAAAGAGCGGTCCAAGGAGAAGGCCAAGGAGCGGTCCAAGAAGCGGCCCAGGCAGAGGAACAAACGCCATTCTGTGAGTTGGTTTGAACAAACAAATTTTAAAATCTTATGATGCACATGTCCGTGGTTATCTTTAAGTTTGTCTTGTACAAATTTTTGGATCAAATCAATCAAGCATTTTTGTGTATTAATAGGCGAACTTCTTGTCGATAACGACATAGGCACAGATCATCTCGGATATGGAGTTTATGCGGAAATGCTGACCAACACTATTGCAAAGGCGCAACCTCCTGTATCAATAGGCATCTATGGGCGGTGGGGCTGCGGGAAATCTTTTTTTGTAAACCGCATCCTAAGTACGTTTGTAGGCTAAACCTTACTTGATCGAAATAACCAAGCTAAACGTTCAGATACCAGGATTAGACAAGTTATTGACGTAAAAATTTGCTAAATTTTCATAAAGCATTGAGTTGTTTAATAAACAAATTTAGAAAGGAATTCAAACTCGTGTATTCGAATTTTCGTTTTATTTGGCATTACAAGCTTGCGATGCCTTCAACAATGTTGAAACGACGTACCAGTGAGATACGACGTCTCATTTGAGCTTAATGATTAACGTTATTGGGGCTTAACCCAGAAGCTAAATTATTTAAAACCATTTTTTGTAATTGCAGACCAGTTGCGTTGCAAGCAAGACAAAAAATCGCCCCCAGAAAGCAGAGGCAACAAAGTCATAAAAACAGCTTGCTCTATCGTAGTTTCACTTGTCGCTTTAGTCTGTTTGATCTTCAGTTTCTGGGCCCTAATTCTCCCACGAAGTGACCAAAACACCTCCCCAGACAACAGAAACACCACCGTAGAGGTCAAATCCAATGCGACAGCAAACCACAATTTGGATTATTATCAGAAACTTGCTTTGGCCGCATTGGGATCTTCTGTTATAATGGTTGTCTTTCTTTTTATCTGGTTGTGGTGCTGTCGGCTACCCATGAGGGTGTCGGGCTGGAGCAACTTTAAACTACTTTCAATAGCAGCCTTTACCAAATTACCCGCCACATACGAAGAGATGTCGATTCTGGGTGGAGAAAGTAGAGAAGATAAAATACCCGAAAAGTTAGAAAACAAATTTGCTAACTGTAATTCGTACAAATAATTCAAAACGTCTTAATGTTCGCAGTTACATCATTGTGAAGTTTAACGCTTGGGCTTACGCCAGAAGCGAGAATCCTTGGGCTGGTATTGCGAAGAGCATTTCAGAAGCAGTGGAAGCTGAGTTTGGTCGAGTTACGTGGCGACTACTTCGTCTTTTAAACATCAAGACAGTTTTGCCTGATCCGAACAACAAAAACCCAACAACAAGACCCCGATTTTTTGCAATTATAAACGAACAAGAAAAAACAACACTTGAACGGTTTGGATGCCTTCGCAGGTAAGAATATGCAAAGCAATAGTTACATTCATATTTCGGTTAAGGAAATGAAAAAAATTAGGTTTTATACAGTATTCAAAATTATTCCAGTGCAAGCGACTTGAGATTGGATGGATGGTTTGAAATAGAATACAGCCACAAATTGGAAGCGGACGCCGCCATTAAATTTCTCGAAAACAGAGGTGTTCAGATAAGCTATGCTCATCCCACAATGGACAACTTAGACGAGGCAAACCAACAAATTGTATTAACCAATGCTGCAAAGAAAGGGTTTCCATACCTCCTGTGGAATTTTCCAAAAACTGCTTGTAATGTGCCCCTGGCGCTATTGGTATTTCTAGCAATAATCTCGTGGATTGTGATCATCGTTGCATCAGTAGCCATTGCAGTAAGTGTTAAACCTTTAACTGTAAACAAAGTTCCACTGTTTTTTCAGCGATAAACTAAAGATACGTTTTCAGGAATAAAACGTTTATTTTTTCAGGAAACGCAAGCTGTTAAAATTGATTCGTACGTGTTTACGTTCATATCAGTCATACTTCCGGTTGTCGGTTCCATGGTTGCCTTTGCGTGGGCCATGTGTCACTCGCAGACTTCTCGAATCAACTCAGCGTTGTCGGGCATCAAACATGACATGGCTGACGAGCTGGGGGTAGTAGAGAAAATAAAAAAAGAGGTTCAGTCTGATCGTTTTTCTTTATTTTGAATGGCTGGTAACATTTTTCGAAGTTCGTGTAATTATTCGTCACTCATCGGCGACTGTTTTCTGCTGTACAGACTGTATACCAATATATTAAAAAACGACGACAAAAAAAACACAACAGCAGGCCTGAGTCTGCAATTATAGGCGGAACATGACCACTATTACAGCAGGTTTTTTGTTTGTAGATCCACATCATAAGCAAACTATTCCAATGTTTGCCATTCTCACATAACAGAAAGTATAAAATTATTTTGGCCATTGATGACCTTGACCGTGCGCCTTTGGAAAAGGTATGGCTCTTACAGTCCTCTACCAATACATTTGACATAATATAACACATAGTAAGACATACGTACATATTGAACAAGCTATCTTTTCAGGTGAAGTCGGTGATTGAAGCTGTGCACATACTGCTTAGTGATACAACATCTCCGTTCGTTTGCATGATCGCAATCGACCCACAGGTGATCGAAAATTGCGTTGAACATGGCGAGGAAAATGTTCTTCACCAAAATGAAAATGGACGCGAGTATCTCAAAAAGATTACCGACCTGCCTTTTTTCCTCCCTGAGGTTAATTGAAGTTGTATATACAAGTTTTGGTGCAAGGTTGTAAAAGTGATGTGACAACGTCAAACTATTAAATTTTCGTACCGATTCACAACAAATTGTTTCATTGTGTTGATATATTTTTGCAGAAAATGGAAACAAAAATGTACATTGAAGGGTTGATGAATGAGATAGGAGAAATTGAGGGAGAAAGGAATGCAAGAAACGACATACAACAACAGCTCGGAGAAGAAGAATTTTTGATAGCATGCATGTAGGTGTTTAACTTACAAATTTAAACACGACAAATAAAAAAACTTGAACTTTAAAGGAACGCATTTAAAGAGGAAGCTGTTACAGCCCATCTTAAAAGCAATCCAAGAAACATTAAACATATATGTAACATTCTCAATCTCACAGTGGCCATGATCAACTGTCATCAAAAACCGGTACACGAATGTTTTAGTTGCGTTATTGACGGCAGTATTCAGCTGCGTTTGGATAAAAAAAATCCAAAAATTAAACAACATATATATTTAAAACTATGAAATTTTGTTTGAGGCCTTTGGTCTGAATTTCTTCAAGAGAACCGAACACCTGGCTAAGAGCATCGCCCGCTGGGTGGTGCTCACGGACCAGTGGCCGTATCGCACGAGTAGCATTCTTCAAATGATCGATGAAAGTGAACAGCCGAAAACTGAATCAATTGCTGATGAAACGTCGCTTCAGGTCATTTACGGGTGAGAAATATTTGCTATTTTGGGTTTCGTCCGCTTGTGGTCTTTGAAAATCGCACCTGTGTGCGACAAGTAATTTTTGAGCCACATATTTTTCTGCATTTCGAGGTTCTGACAAAATATTATTACAAAATATCCAGAAGTTTCGTGGCACCGGAACTACTCGAGGTCAATCAAAACAAGCGTCTTATTGCTTATGACTGGGATGCTGACAAATTCAAATGCTACCTTGAGAAGTTGGGAAACAATATGACGAAGAAAGATGCCTGCGAACTCCGCAATTTCACTCCAAACCTCGATTACATTTTTCGCCAGAGGATTGCAAAGATGCAAAATGGAAACAAATAAGGGAAACTGTCTTTGGGTTTTAGCTTGGTTGTTTGTTACCGGTTAACATCGTAGTGACACCCATGTATTAATTGTTATGTATTTTGTTTGAAAATACTGTCTATATTAATTGTATTGCGATCTTCGCGGCTTAAGACATAGAAAGCATTGGACAACCAATTTTACAATTGCAAAATGTTATCCAGTTATTTTTTTCAACGACTGGAATTGAATTTGAATTTTTCTGTTTCCGAAAGTTGAATTCTTTGACAAGCAACCATGTGTAATTATATTAAACGGAGTTTCAGTTTGAAAGAGTACTTTTTATCATGGGACAAGAGTAAATATAGTTTGGGTATATAGTGTGCAAATCCCTTCACTCCTGTCTAACTTTCTCTAAAACAACTACTGGATTCACGTAAAGTGCGAATTTTATTAACTACCAGTGATATAAAACAAGGTTGCTACCAACCGGAGACACCCCAGTTGCTGTTAGGAAAGTATAAATATACGTCTCATTGTTGGGTTATATCGCCTATGTCCAATGCACCAAACGACCCCCCACAATAAAAGGGGTTGGGAATAACAGACGGATTGCTTACATTTTCTTCGGCGTTAATACTTTGCACATGCTGTCAAGCTTTGTACGATGTAGGAAGTTGCATTTCTTGATGGATTAGAATGTTATTATTTGCGTCTATAAGGGCCGGTGTGCCTGTTGCAGTGGGTTCGGAATGTGTGTGGGGGATTAGGTCGGCAAGAAAGTGAAAGTTTTGCAACTGCGCATACGGGCAAGCAGGGGAACGTGGAGATTAACTCAGCGCCAACAAAGGTTGATGCTCCCCACGTGTTTTAGAAAAAAAGTTTCCGCTCCGAATCGATTACAAGACACCGTTTTCCGCCAGTTGCTTAAGCTGGTCCAGATTGTTCACGGTGGATGTCTTTCCCCGTCCCATTCTCTTCATGGCGACCAGAGAGATGGCATCACCAGCGTCCTGGTTGAAGATCCATTGAAAGGCTGGCGGCATTTGGTCGGGCACCGGCGTCACTCCCAACATGAACGAGATCTGTGATATTACATTCATTTATAATTGTTGCTTTTGCTTCACGTTGCTTACAAAACATGTGCCAAATAACAGTGCAATCAGTATCAACGCAAATAGATAGTTATCATCGAAAATTGTACTTGTCTCCCTGATCCCGGTTTAATCAACACATCGAAACCACAGAATTTCAGCAAAGCAATGAAACTTTGCTTTCACAAAAGCGACGTTCATATCACAAAGTAACTCACTTCCGTCACACACACTGGATCTTCGATGTGTTCCTTCAGAGAAACTCGCGCAAGTCCCTGAGCGGCCGCCCCACCTACAGGCATGAATCCAGTGCCGGGAATAAGATACATGTCCGCACCACCGCCTGTAAAATGTGCAATAAAAAAATAGTTATTGCGACGTTTCAAACTTTCCATGTCAATCGCGTTGGTGTTGTGTTGAAGTATTTTCCACCTTAATCAGGTAAATCAGAAGAATATTCTAGCGTTCATGCATTGTGGAAATGTTTGATGTAAAGACCGCAAAGTTGGCGCGGAAGGGTTTCTTTTTTTAAAAGTAAATATTTGGTTTGTCCTTTCATCTGACGATTTTCATTAACCATAACCTATTTTTAAATGTCACGTTTCGATTGGTCTTATATATAATGCTTTGGTGCTTCTTCAGTAATGCTCATGATCACGCCATCCCCTCTCATTTATAATTTAATCCGGCGGAAGGCACAACCAAACACCACAACCTTTGATCAACTTCAGGGAGATCGTGTGAGCAAGTGACGACACTCACTCCGAGGCGTTTTCACTTCACTGAGTTTCGCCACCCGCCTTTCTGCGCCCCATCCACCGGCAAGTCAAGCCCCACCGAACAACAATGCCAACCCTGATCCGTGCTCGCTCTTGCGTAACGGAGGATACATTACGTCACGCTACATACCGCATGGCCGGGAGCGGGAAGATAAAAAGAGCGGTTTGGGGTTGGCAAAACTATAGGGTTCGCTTGCAGTAAATATTCATAGAACCGTTGCAGTTAAAGTTAAACATAATGTAAACGGTCCTTGTTTCGATATTTCTTTGCACACAAAACTCCACCAAATGAGTCAAGAGTAATGTTGATTTTCCTCTGTTGACATAAATATGGTAATAAGCCCTAGTATTTTTGAGAGTCATTGTGTGGGGCGATTATAAAGCATTGACGTTGCTGCCATTAAATAAATATTTCCTCTGTGTTTGATAAATACAAACGATTCGTGGTAATGTTTTTATTCACCACCTCGCGTTATCACGACGGCAATACAAAGGAGTAAAGGGCTTGCAATATCGGGTGCAGAGGGGAAGCAATTAAGTCATAGCATCCTTTATTGTCCGGCGAAGCTTGAAAGAGTGGGCCCACAATATACTCAACTGAACAGCAGCCAAGCATAAATATGGCACGGCGTCAATCGCAGTTTTTGTCTCGTTCGGGGTAAAGCCATTGGAGGTCGCGTTCCTTCTGCCAATTTCAACAGTCCCGGTCGCAGACAATAGAGAGCGTACGTATTAAAAACTGCCCCTCCTTTAATTGCTTCTGTGTAGCGATATTAAATCGGTTTCTAATCGCGTCTTCAACTTTTCGCCTTTGCCTATGGCGCGAAATTGGAAACTCATTGGCTTTAGTATAGTTATAAGTCACGATAACTCCCATGCCCTCTCAGTGACTTTTTAGTTGACTCTATTTTTAGCAAGTCGCCGAGAACTGCACAACAAGTGAACAAAACGAAAGGTTTCGCAGTTCCTCGATAAGTCGAAGCGCTTGGGTGAGTTTAAGCCATGGAGGTATTCCATGTGGGGACGTTAAGTTTTCTTCGGTGAAGTATTTGGTGACAAAGGGAGCGGTTTGGCAAAAGTGCCTTGGGCATAGGAGCCGCGTCAAGGATTGTAAGTCAAACATAAACATTTGGATGTTAACTATTACAACGGTACTATTTTGCTTGGGTTTTATGCAGACAATCACTGCGATTTGCCAAAATGGCCGGAATACTACTTCTATATTCTAATCTGTAAACGAATTAGCCGACATCAGTAGCAGCAACGCAAAAGAGCAACCTATTTACTAACCCTCATATTTAAATTTATCGTTTTATTTCTGCTGTTTGTTTGACAACATACGGTAATGTCTATTGAACGCGTTGAGTTACGCAGTGGATGTTTGTATGGTGGATGCACATGACAAATTGGCAAAACACGTATTCTTTACACAGTATCTTGGTCACTATAAAATCAATTTAAACCTTTATGGGCAATTTACACATCACCAGAAATAAAAAAAATTTACCTTTGACCACCCAGGTCACGCGCCTTTGGAAAAGGTACACTTCTTTTCCACAAACCAAGTTTTTTTGCGTAGGTCAAGGTAAAGAATATTGCTTTTCATCCTACTAAACTTGTAAGCAATCTCACAACAAGGGTAGTGTAAAATATGCCAACAATTTACATAGCTGTGTTTCGCAGGTGGAGTCGGTAATTAATGCTGTGCTCATTCTGCTTGGTGATACAACGTTTACGTTTGTTTGCATGATCGCAATAGACCCACCGGTGATGGAGAATTGCATTAATTACGGGTTGCAAAATGTTTTTTTTTATCAAAATGAAGTAAAATGTTACTGTTATGTATCTCCCGCTGCAACGTGTGCCGCAATAGATAGCGTTTAGTTTAGGCATAGAGTTCCTAGGTGAACATCACTTCAGAGTTTATGGTCCTTGACTTTGGGGCTAGAATTTGGCAATCTCCTTTCTTCTATAGTTTAGAACTAATCAATCTTCCAATTTGTATGTACAATAATATTCTTACCAAGAACCAATATGAAGACACAAGGCAGGCGTTGACATGGTCTGACTTGGGCCAACGCCCGCATAGACGATATACTGGCAATTACACACAATATGACATTTAGTGACATAACAACATGACCTTTATGCATCATTTAGTTTCGTAAATTATAAAAAACGTTGCATATTCCTCCCCGCCGATTAGACAAACACAACATAAGTGTTCGGCGAAGTCTGGGTCAAAACAAACACAATGAAACACAAGTTACAAGAAGTTGCACAAAACAAAAATTTTCTGCGAAAGCTTTGTCTGGAAGAGAACACATAAGAAAGCAAGTTCATAAAGTTTTTTAATTTTTAGGTTTTGTAATTATAACATTTTATATTGGGTTTCTACCATGTGATTGTGATGTGATGTGGCGTGCGCGGTACTGCGTAAAACGTCGGCTTGTACGTTGCCAAATATTCTGTATTGTGCTGGGGCGTAGCATAGGTAAGAAAACGTGACGGACTGTAACTACAGTCAAGATTACGCCCAAGCAAAGGTTATGACAATCACAATGGATACAAGTGTGTTGAATACCGGATCGGCGATTGAACTTAACATGATTAACACTCAGGTGTGCTTGACTTTTTGGAAAACATAGATGAAACATTGATGTCGGTAGCTGCTGGTTGTTGCATTAAGTTGACTATCAAAGAAACTTGTCAACCGAGCATTTCCTAATTGAACTTTGGATAGAGACGCATTTAGGTTTCTAGGCGTTGAAGACTGATATCCCAGTTTCTGTGATTGCTCCACGTAATCATTTGAAGGCAAAGACCCATTGAAAAAGAGTAAATGCGGAGATAATTGTTGCATTTCCACAGAGGAAAAGAAGTAATTGATAAACTTGCAATGGGCCTCTGAAGCGAAAAGTGGGACTGGGTTTGTATTCTTCGAGATAAATGGCTTCTCGGAAAAGATGTTAATTCTCATATTGCTGGCAGACCAAAGTTTTGACGCTAAAGGGCGCCATTTTTAGCTCTACATGCAACGAACATGTTGCAAAAAAGTTCACATATCGCAGAGATCTTACGAGTTTGACTTGCCGACCTAAGCAACCAAACTCAGTAAGTTAGTCGGACATTAATTGTTCCCATCAGTAAGCTTAATGTTTTCGACGGATTTATAAGAGCAGATAGGAACATTCGAGAAAAGCAACACCAGCTTGCTGTGCAGCGAATTCATCTCGTAGATTGTCCTCTAGGTTGTTAAGGAACAGAGTGTAGGGATTAAGATTTGTAGATTTTTTTCTAGGAACAATTGATCTCAGATGTTCTGATGGTGACTGCAATTCGCAGTTTGTTGTTTGGATTACAAGATTGTTGGAACTGCATGTAGCAGTCGCTTTGAGACAATTGGACACACCTGTCAATGATGAATAGACATCGCTATTTGTGGTATTTGGATACGAAAGGATTCTCCTGCGCTGTTGATGTGAACAGTGGCTTGTGTTTGCATGAATGGCCGTACTTCTGGGCCATCATAGTGTGAACTCGGTGCCACACAAAAATTCTATCATTGGACACACATTCGCCTCTCTGGATTTGAAAATTATCCGACTTTTGAAACAGCGTTCGCATTTGATGAAAGATAGGGTCATATAACAGCTTGAAACGAGTTAGAATTGCATTTCTAACTTCCGATTTAGCACTCGTAGCCTATCTGAAGTCATGAACTACATGATTATCGGTTTTGAAGATTGTAACTTCCCAATTCCAGGAGCATGAAGAGTATGATTCCACACTGAACATTCAGTAGCTGGAGGTAGTTTTCTGACTAAAATAAACTTACTTTGGTTCCAAAGAAATAAAAAGTGTCTTCTGTAATTGTTGCAGTAGTAGCACATGCTAATGCAAGTATTTCTTTGTAGTGATCATTCAACTTGAAGATACGAGCATTGCTTGTCTTCATTTGTTGTGCCTTTTAATAGACACATTGCTTCGGGGGCAGTATGTCATATTCTGCAATCTGCTGAGCCTAAGAGCAGATTCGCATGTTGAAAGTTAAGGTAGACACAACTGGACTACACACAACAGAAGGAAACACAGAAAACTAACAACAGAAGGAAACACAGAAAAAAAAGAAAAAGGAAATCGATTTCGCTTATGTAGGCATCGTCAGTTTCTGCAAATGTAACGTAATAGTAATAATGAAAGCAATGGAAGTCCCACCTTTCATAACTTTTAGAAAGTGACCAGTGCAAACACAAAAGTGATGATCATCTTCAAAAAACTGGCCAGGTACCTTAAACTGAAAGAAATAATGCACAGCGCGTGCAGGGATTCGACCCTCGAACGGAAATGTGCACATAGTGCGTTTTGGAGACGTCACACAAAGCTTTATAGTTGCACGAATGATTTATAGTTTTGATGCGCAGGCGAGCCTACCCACGTCATTTTGCGATATACATTACCACGCAAGTCTACACACAACAACCTGTTTTAAAACTCACAGCAATCTTCCTCCTTTTTTTAGCGTGTTGTTTTTCTTCTGAACGTGACGTACACATTTGAAGGGTTTTTCTGACGATTAGTCGGGGAAAATCAATTTGCGGCTTCCTCTTTAATCAGGCGTACAGAACGTGCGCGCACCTAATTGGTTAGATGGTTACAAACTGTACACCCACGTCATCGAAAGTGGTTAACTATGTTGTCATTGCTGATATAATAGTGGTTGTATTCCTACGTTACAAGTCACGACGCCATTGCAAGAGTGTTAACACTGAATTCAAATCGATTACTTGCAAACAGTTCCGCCTTGTTTCTATCCGATATTGAGACCCGTTATATTCCATTGGACGATGAGGGATGAGGGGGTTTAGCAAAAAGTCGCGACAGTTTAAGATTTGTTACTTTTTGCTAATAAATGCATTGCTTTAACGCTGATACTGTTTTTTTTTTTTATCTTTCCCATGTTTTATCATTACCTAGTTTGTATTTCTTTCCTGTGTCCTAATCTTTTCCGCGTTTTCTCATCGCTTCCACCAGTTGCATGTGGCAGGTTTTTGCTGTGTAAAGGGCGTGTTGTGAAGTAGTGGAGAGCCTTTTTCTTTTATTTAAACCTAATTCTTGCTTTGCTTTTTATAGACACTGATGATGCTTTTAACAAAGCGAAATATATTTATCTAATTTAACAAGACTGAAAGATTGTAGCCTTAAACGAAAGTTTCTTAAATAGTGTTTTGCTTATAACTGAAGTTCTTCTTTATAAACGATTCGTATGGACAGCATGACTAAAGGACCATAACTGCTGCCTTGATTTGACACAAAACCACTGTCAAAAGACTAGGACAGAACAATTACGTCCTAAATAATCTGTGGTTGTAATTACTTTTGAAATTATTTGTAATATATAGGTTTGTTTTATTCTTTTGTGAGATATATGAATGTGGAACGCACGAGTTTGTATTGTAGGAATATTTATAGCAAACTGTAATACTTACTCACTATGTTCCCTTCAACAGATGCAATAAGCTATAGCAAAGCTGTGTGTTTACGGAAATCGTCGATAATCATTGACATTCGTATTGGCCCACAGTGTGACGTGTGGCAAAATTTTTATGGCTTGATGAATTGTTGTTATTTATTTAATAATAAGTTTTGAAAGCTAATGTTATGATATTAAGTGTAAAAGTAAGGCAGTCCTCATTCGAGCCACCAATGCAACGTATGCCGCAATAGATAGCTTTTAGTTTAGGTATAGAGTTTCTAGGTGAACTTTCTAGGAGTTTATGGTCCTTTACCCTTAAAGACCTAAGCCTTGGGGGTAGAATTTGGAAAATTCCTTACTTCTGGTTTCGAATGTACAATTTTATTCTTACTAAGTGCCAATATGAAGACACAAGGCAGGCAATGTTAACTTCAATCCTTTTCACATAAGCAGTTTACGTGGATGCCAGGCACAGTACTTGCAAAAGCAAACGATGGTCAGAGAGGACATGGCCACATTAAAGGCAAAGCAAACTTGCGTTGACATGGTCAGACTTGGGCCAACGGCAGCGAAGACGATATATTGGATTGGCTTTGGTGACATCACAATAGGACCTTTATGTATCACTTTTTTGTTTATTATAAAATCGTTGCAGTGCCCACGTAACAGTGGCAGTATCGCGTCCGCTAAATTCTATGAATGATTAATAAAAACCACGCCTGGGGGAGAATGTTTCAGACAATATATTACTGAACGACATTTACGAGTGTGGAAATTACACTACTATTTACAAACGAAATTTCTAGCGGTTGAATTTATCTTAGAATATCGGTTTAAGGGATCCGGGTATATGGTTCTAAATACCAGCTAAGTATTTTTTCCGCTAAGCCATTCAAACTCTTTCGAACAAACATGTATGAAATGACAACCAATTTTAGTTGTTTAGGACCTTTGTTAACTGGAAAAAAAAACAACAGCGACCAACGACAATCATTTTAAAACGGCGACCGAAAATTTGGTGTCTTTTGGATAAAGCTCATAACGATACAAATGGAGGGCTATGGAGCAGTCCAAAGAGTGGCCCAAGCAGAGGACGAAACGCCATTCTGTGAGTTGGTTTGAACAAACAAATTTTAAAATCTTATGATGCACATGTCCGTGGGTATCTTTAAGTTTGTCTTGTACAATTTTTTGGATCAAATCAATCAAGTATTTTTATGTATTAATAGGCGAACTTCTTGTCGATAACGACATAGGCACAGATCATCTCGGATATGGAGTTTATGCGGAAATGCTGGCCAACACTATTGCAAAGGCGCAACCTCCTTTAACAATAGGCATCTATGGGCGGTGGGGCTGCGGGAAATCTTTTTTTGTAAACCGCACCCTAAGTACGTTTGTAGACTAAACCTTACTTGATCAGCATAACCAAGCTAAACGTTCAGATACCAGGATTAGTCAGGTTATTGACGTAAAAAAATGCTAAATTTTGATAAAGCGTTGAGTTGTTTATTTAACAATTTTAGAAAGGAATTCAAACTCGTGTATTCGAATTTTCGTTTTATTTGGCATTACAAGCTTGCGATGCCTCCAACAATGTTGAAACGACGTACCAGTGAGATGCGACGTTTCATTTGAGCTTGATGATTAAAGTTATTGGGGCTTAACACACAGGCTAAATTTTTTAAAATCACTTTTTGTAATTGCAGACCAGTTGCGTTGCAAGCAAGACGGAAAATCGCCCCCAGAAAGCAGAGGCAACAAAGTCATAAAAACAGCTTGCTCCATTATACTTTTGCTTGTCGCTTTAGCCTGTTCGATCGTCAGTTTCTGTGCCCTAATTCTTCCACGAAGTGACAAAAACATCTCCCCAGACAACAGAAACACCACCGTAGAGGTCAAATCCAATGCGACAGCAAACCACAATTTGGATTATTATCAGAAACTTGCTTTGGCCGCATTGATATCTTCTGTTATAATTGTTGTCATTCTTTTTATCTGGTGTTGGTGCTGTCGCCTACCCATGAGGGTGTCGGGCTGGAGCAACTTTAAACTACTTTCAATAGCAGCCTTTACCAAATTACCCGCCACATACGAAGAGATGTCGATTCTGGGTGGAGAAAGTAGAGAAGATAAAATACCCGGAAAGTTAGAAAACAAATTGCTAACTGTAATTCGTACAAATAATTCAAAACGTCTTTGTGTTCGCAGTTACATCATTGTGAAGTTTAACGCTTGGGCTTACGCCAGAAGCGAGAATCCATGGGCTGGTATTGCGAAGAGCATTTCAGAAGCCGTGGAAGCTGAGTTTGGTCGAGTTACGTGGCGACTACTTCGTCTTTTAAACATCAAGACAGTTTTGCCTGATCCGAACAACAAAAACCCAACAACGAGCCCACGATTTTTTGCAATTATAAACGAAGAAGAAAAAACAACACTTGAACGGTTTGGATGCCTTCGCAGGTAAGAATATGCAAAGCAATAGTTACATTCATATTTCGGTTAAGGAAAGAAAAAAATTAGGTTTTATACAGTATTTAAAATTATTCCAGTGCAAGCGACTTGAAATTTAATGGATGGTTTGAAATAGAATACAGCCACAAATTGGAATCGGACGCCGCCATTAAATTTCTCAAAAACAAAAAACCAGAGGTTGAGATAAGCTATGCTCATCCCACAACGAAAGGCTTAGACAAAGCAAACAAACAAATTGTATCAACCAATGCTGCAAAGAAAGGGTTTCGATACCTCCTGTGGAATTTTCCAAAAACTGCATGTAATGTGCCCCTGGCGCTATTGGTATTTCTAGCAATAATCTCGTGGATTGTGATCATCGTTGCATCAGTAGCCACTGCAGTAAGTGTTAAACCTTTAACTGTAAACAAGGTTCCACTGTTTTTTCAGCGATAAATTGAAGATAAGATACGTTTTCAGGAATAAAACGTTTATTTTTCCAGGACACGCAAGCTGTTAAAATTGATTCGTACGTGTTTACGTACATATCAGTCATACTTCCGGTTGTCGGTTCCATGGTTGCCTTTGCGTGGGCCATGTGTCACTCGCAGACTTCGCGAATCAACTCAGCGCTGTCAGGCATCAAACATGACATGGCTGACGAGCTTGGGGTAGTGGAGAAAATAAAAACAGAGGTTTGGTCTGATCGTTTTTTGCTAATAATATTTTTCGAAGTTCGTGTAATTATTCGTGACTCATCGGCGACTGTTTTCTGCTGTCCAGACTGTATACCAATATATTAAAAAACGACGAAAAAAAAAACACAACAGCAGGCCTGAGTCTGCAATTATAGGCGGAACATGACCACTATTACAGCAGGTTTTTTGTTTGTAGATCCACATCATAAGCAAACTTTTCCAATGTTTGCCATTCTCACATAACAGAAAGTATAAAATCATTTTGGCAATTGATGACCTTGACCGTGCGCCTTTGGAAAAGGTATGCCTCTTACAGTCCTCTGCCAAGACATTTGACATAATATAACACATAGTAAGACATATTGAACATATTGAATAAGCTATCTTTGCAGGTGAAGTCGGTGATTGAAGCTGTGCACATACTGCTTAGTGATACAACGTCTCCGTTCGTTTGCATGATCGCAATCGACCCACGGGTGATCGAAAATTGCGTTGAACATGGCGAGGAAAATGTTCTTCACCAAAATGAAAATGGACGCGAGTATCTTAAAAAGATTACCGACCTGCCTTTTTTCCTCCCTGAGGTTAATTGAAGTTGTATATACAAGTTTTGGTGCAAGGTTGTAAAAGTGCTGTGACAACGTCAAACTATTAAATTTGGTCGTACCAATTCACAACAAATTGTTTCATTGTGTTGATATATTTTTACAGAAAATGGAAACAAAAATGTACATTGAAGGGTTGATGAATGAGATAGGAAAAATTGAGGGAGAGAGGAATGCAAGAAACGACATACAACAACAGCTCGGAGAAGAAGAATTTTTGAAAGCATGCATGTGGGTGTTCAACTTACAAATTTAAACACGACAAATAAATAAACTTGAACTTTAAAGGAACGCATTCAAAAAGGAACCTGTTACATCCTATCTTAAAAGCAATCCAAGAAACATTAAACATATATGTAACATTCTCAATCTCACAGTGGCCATGATCAATTGTCATCAAAAACCGGTACGCGAATGTTTCAGTTGCGTTATTGACGGCAGTAATCAGCTGCTTTTTTGGACAAAAAAAATAATCATAAAATAAAAACAACAAATATTTTTAAAACTATGAAATTTTGTTTGAGGCCTTTGGTCCGAAGCGACAAACTTTAACTCTTTATCTAAATTTCTTCAAGAGAACCGAACACCTGGCTGAGAGCATCGCTCGGTGGGTGGTGCTCACGGATCAGTGGCCGTATCGCACGAGTTGCATCCTTCAAATGATCGATAAAAAAGAACAGCGGAAAACTAAATCAATTTCTGATGAAACGTCACTTCGGGACATTTACCGGTGAGAAATATTTGCTACCTTGGGTTTCGTCCGCTTGTGGTCTTTCAAAATCGCATCTGTGTGCGACAAGTAATTTTTAAGCCACATATTTTTCTGCATTTCGAGCTTCTGACAAAATGTTATTACAAAAAAATAGAAGTATCGTGAAAACGAAACTACTCGAGGTCAATCCAAACAAGCGTCTTATTGCTTATGACTGGGATGCTGACAAATTCACATGCTACCTTGAAAAGTTGGGGAAAAAAATGACGAAGAAAGATGCCTGCGAACTCCGCAATTTCACTCCAAACCTCGATTACATTTTTCGCCAGAGGATTGCAAAGATGCGAAATGGAAACAAATAAGGGAAACTGTCTTTGGGTTTTAGCTTGGTTGTTTGTTACCGGTTAACATCGTAGTGACACCCATGTATTAATTGTTATGTATTTTGTTTGACAATACTGTCTATATTAATTGTATTGCTATCTGCGCAGCTTAAGACAAGCATTGGACAACCAATTTTACAACTGCAAAATGTTATCCAGTTATTTTTTTCAACGACTGCAATTGAATTTGAATTTTTCTGTTTCCGAAAGTTGAATTCTTTGACAAGCAACCATGTGTAATTATATTAAACGGAGTTTCAGTTTGAAAGAGTACTTTTTATCATGGCACAAGAGTAACTAACACTATGAAATATAGTTTGGGTATATAGCGTGAAAATCCCTTCTCTCCTGTCTAACTTTCTCTAAAACAACTACTGGATTCACGTAAAGTGCGAATTTTATTAACTACCAGTGATACAAAACAAGGTTGCTACCAACCGGACACACCCCAGTTGCTGTTAGGAAAGTATAAATAGACGTCTTATTAATGGGTTATATCGCCTATGTCCAATGCACCAAACGACCCCCAAAACGGGGTTGGGAATAACAGATGGATTGCTTACATTTTCTTCGGCATAATACTTTGCACATGCCGTCAAGCGCTTTACGAGGTAGGACGTTCCATTACTTGATGGATTAGAATGTTATTATTTGCGTCTATAGGGGCCGGTGTGCCTGTTGCAGTGGGTTCGGAATGTGTGTGGGGGATTAGGTCGGCAAGAAAGTGAAAGTTTTGCAACTGCGCGTACGGGCAAGCAGGGGGAACGTGGGGATTAACTCAGCGCCAACAAAGGTTGATGCTCCCCACGTGTTTTAGTAAAAAAGTTTCCGCTCCGAATCGATTACAAGACACCGTTTTCCGCCAGTTGCTTAAGCTGGTCCAGATTGTTCACGGTGGATGTCTTTCCCCGTCCCATTCTCTTCATGGCGACCAGAGAGATGGCGTCACCGGCGTCCTGGTTAAAGATCCATTGAAAGGCGGGCGGCATTTGGTCGGGCACCGGCGTCACACCCAGCATGAACGAGATCTGTAATATTACAGATATTTATGATTGTTTGCCGCTAGATGGTGCGATTGGTGTAGTTATGGTTCAACAACGAGCGAGTTCGTGTAACGCTGTTTGGCACTTTGAATCGTTTCTACATTTCATTGCTCCTTTTTTTGCTTCACGTTACTAACAAAGCATGTGTCAAATAATAGTGCAATCAGTATCAACGCAAGTAGATAGTTATCATTGAAAATTGCACTTGTCTCCCTGATCCCGGTTTAATCATGCTCTCACAAAAGCAACGTTCATATCACAAAGTAACTCACTTCCGTCACACACACTGGATCTTCGATGTGTTCCTTCAGAGAAACTCGCGCAAGACCCTGAGCGGCCGCCCCACCTACAGGCATGAATCCAGTGCCGGGAATAAGATACATGTCCGCACCACCGCCTGTAAAATGTGCAACATAAAATAGTTATTGCGACGTTTCAAACTTTTCATGTCAATCGCGTTTGTTTTGCGTTGAAGCATTTCCCACCTTAACAAATTTGCAGTTTTTGCATCAAGAAAATCAGAAGAATATTCTAGAGTTTATGCATTATAGAAATGTTTGATGCAAAGACCGCAAAGTTGGCGCGGAAGGGTTTCTTTTTTGAAAAGTAAATATTTGGTTTGTCCTTTTATCTGACGATTTTCATTAACCATAACCTATTTTTAAATGTCACGTTTCGATTGGTCTTATATATGATGCTTTGGTGCTTCTTCAGTAATGCTCGTGATCACGCCATCCCCCTCTCATTTATAATTTAATCCGGCGGAAGGCGCAACCAAACACCACAACCTTTGATCAACTTCAGGGCGATCGTGTGAGCAAGTGACGACACTCACTCCGAGGCGTTTCCACTTCACTGAGTTTCGCCACCGGCCTTTCTGCGCCCCATCCACCGGCAAGTCAAGCCCCACCGAACAACAATGCCAACCCTGATCCGTGCTCGCTCTTGCGCAACGGAGGATACATTACGTCACGCTACATACCGCAGGGCCGGGAGCGGGAAGATAAAAAGAGCGGTTTGGGGTTGGCAAAACTATAGGGTTCGCTTGCAGTAAATATTCATGGAACCGTTGCAGTTAAAGTTGAACATAATGTAAACGGTCCTTGTTTCGATATTTCTTTGCACACAAAACTCCACCAAATGAGTCAAGCGTAATGTTGATTTTCCGCTGTTGACATAAATATGGTAATAAGCACTAGTATTTTTGTGAGTCATTGTGTAGTGCAATTATAAAGCATTGACGTTGCTGCCATTAAATAAATATTTCCTCTGTGTTTGATAAACACAAACGATTCGTGGTAATGTTTTTATTCACCACCTCGCCTTATCACGACGGCAGAACAAAGGAGTAAAGGGCTTGCAATATCGGGTGCAGAGGGGAAGCAATTAAGTCATAGCACCCTTTATTGTCCGGCGAAGCTTGACAGAGTGGGCCCACAATATACTCAACTGAACAGCAGCCAAGCATAAATATGGCACGGCGTCAATCGCAGTTTTTGTCTCGTTCGGGGTAAAGCCATTGGAGGTCGCGTTCCTTCTGCGAATTCCAACTGTCCCGGTCGCAGACAATAGAAAGCGTACGTATTAAAAACTGCCCCTCCTTTAATTGCTTCTGTGTAGCGATATTAAATCGGTTTCTAATCGCGTCTTCAACTTTTCGCCTTTGCCTATGGCGCGAAATTGGAAACTCATTGGCTTTAGTATAGCTTATAAGTCACGATAACTCCCATGTCCTCTCAGTGGCCTTTTAGTTGACTCTATTTTCAGCAAGTTGCCGAGAACTGCACAACAAGTGAACAAAACAAACGGTATCGAAGTTCCTCGATAAGCCGCAGCACTTGGGTGAGTTTAAGCCATGGAGGTATGCGATACGGGGACGTTAAGTTTTCTTCGGTGAAGTATTTGGTGACAAAGGGAGCGGTTTGGCAAAAATGCCTTGGGCATAAAAGCCGCGTCAAGGATTATGAGTCAAACATAAACATTTGGATGTTAGTTAACATTTGTATGTTAACTATTACAACGGTACTATTTTCCTTGGGTTTTATGCAGATAATCACTGCGATTTGCCAAAATGGCCAGAATACTACTTCAATATTCTAATCTGTAAACGAACATTACATTCAAAAGATGTCCTAAAGCGGCTAAACCAAAAAGGCATTACCTGTCACAAAAGTGTAGGAACCGGTGGGGTTATTTTTCACAAGGTCGATGAAGACTTTGTATGCGACAAAAGGCACGACGACAAGTGAATTTAGCGTTGACTCCAATTCAATCTTGCTCTGCTGGACCAAGGGGCCTTTTTGCCACCACCCAAACCCGATAGCCGATACGATATCATCTACCCTGCCTCCGCATTGACGTAAAACCTGTTGACGAGAAAATTTGGGCGTTGTTTCCAGGTTCAGTGTAGTTTGTTGCAAATTTACTAAAAGAGATAATCAACATTTTCATATCTTTCCATATTTTAACAGTAGCAGAGAAAGTATTTACCAACAATGCAGGAGAGCGTAACACCCACACTGCTTTTAAACATGCTGGTAAAAATCTTTACGAACACATGGATTGTATTTAACAAAGAGAATTTAGCAGTCAAATAACCTCGGCTTTTGCTGCCTCCGCTCCTGCTTCGCTTCCGATGTCCCCGAGAATCAGGACGACCTTTTCCGCCATTGGTCCAAGATTACGACGCAGATTCTCCAGTCGCGTTGGGTCGCGAGAAACAACAGCGACGCGGCCGTAACCCCTGCGCAGAAATCCGGCCACGGTGCCGGAGCCAACGTTGCCGGCCCCGCCCAGCACGAGAGCAACTCGTTGACTGCAGTCTGTCATTCTGTTAGCGGCAGAACCTAATGGCTTTATAGTAAGTTTGACCGAGGGCTGCAACAACAACAAAAGGTGGTTGAAATGTCTTTGCTTAAGCTTTTGCGCGTACTTCACGACAACTCGGTTTCCGGAACACCGTAATTTGGGGATATAACTAATGTTGTTCCGTTTGAATAAATGCGACTGGCGTCAAATGGTGATTTTCGACAAACACCTATATCGATGCTGGCATTCCTAAATTTCAGGAGAAATAAAAGAATCCTTGCAACAACATACAACACTGATTGAGCGTTTACCATTTAGGTTTAGACAACCGGCGCATTGACAACACACTTGAGCGTTGCCGGCGGATACAGGGAGCCGGCGAGTCGCAACATTACATGGACTTAGACCACAACGACACGTTTCTTTGTAAGCAAGAAAATCCTTCAATCGCCCGGAGCGAAACTGTCAAGATTTCGTAAACTTGGTATCACTGCTGATACGATCACCATAAAGGTTTGTTTGTTTGTTTGTTTGACCCTTGCAAGGAGCCGAAGATCGAACATGAGTAGTTTTAGGGGCTTACCTCAAAACTAACTCAAAACTAACTAGGGCCGTTTTTCGAAACATGCAGCAGAATAGAGTTTGGTAAAATGGTGCGATCCACTTTGTCATAATCCAACGAACTGCCAACATTGATGATGCTGTCTACCGATACTGCGTACACAGCATTTTACGAAAAGAGGAAAAGAAACAGTAAAAGTAACCATTTCACTCAAACACTCGCAGGAATTAATCATATACTACTAAACCCAATAAGAAAAGAAAAACTTAACCATCGCGACGAAATTCCACGACGGTGACGTAACAAAGAAAACTCCTCAATTATTAACGAGTTCTCTTGTAGGCGACTTTCCGTCTACGGTGGGGGTCTGCAGCAAAAGGCGCATTCCACTGTCCCCGTGTTCAAAGCCTACTGAAAGTCCCGTGCCACAAAACTGCGTTCGTATTTTATTTAAGAGCTTGAAATTGCGTTCTGTTGGGCATGGCTGAGGACACAATGCCAGTGAGGAGCAACACAAACACGAATTTGTTTGCTATCAGACCAGAGACATATGCCGGGAAAGCGCAAGTATACGAATCCGCGTGACAATTCACAATGACAGCACGTCGAAACTGAACTGATCTGGCCTGTCTGCGGTAATTGGCAGCTTGGCACTACTGGTACTAGCAACTAAGTGTCCTATGCTTCCCATGCAAACTTTTGGTTGAACCTGCATTATAATGTTTGGGAGACAAAACTATGATGGCAAAGGTTATGTGCTCTGGCACTTTCTACTCAAGGATTTGCCACAACTCTTTAGCTAGTTCTACGTTGCTTCATTGTGTGAAGCCAAACAGGATTTTGCAAATACATTTCCGGCCGTGGCGTCGTATTGACGTATGTGCCCGTCTTGCACGACAATCGTTCAAAAAAACAAGCTTTCTACCGTCTCAAGGCAAACTCTTGCGTTTGAAAACTGGTTTAATGACTTTGCCCTTCGACGTTCCTTCCGACGCCAATCACAAAACTTTTCAGCCAACATATGAGGAAGGCTATGCCACAAAAAACTCTCCCTTTTGCAATATGCCTGTACTAAACTGGCGGTTTCCGTAAAAGACAAACTCGTCTAAACGCGTTACAATCGAGAAACTGAGCTCACTGACTGACTGGCTGGCAAATATTTCAACACTTACGATAGCCGGCAATACCACTTTTTGCCAGTCTGTTTGCAGACTAACGCAGGTAAGGTTCGTGCTCAGTAGCGTAGCCACTCGAGCGTAAACCTCCCGGGGTAGATACGGCCTCTTTCTCTCTCGTTTGGTGCACCGGCAGTCGCATTTTAGCTCTGCCTGTCGTTTGGACTGGTCCTGCGCAGCCTACGTGCAACGTTTTTATGCCCAAACTGACAAAACAAAATGTGCCGGACATTTTCTCGGTGGAGACGCGCTAGAGCCGGAAATACAGAACGTGATTGCCTTCCAGCGCGCAGCGCGGGATTGTGACGTGCGGCAAATAACTGTGGAAGTAAACAAACGTCATTGCAAAAACACCATTGGTCGGATTCCGCCCGGCAAAGGTGGAGTGTCAGCCGACGAAATGTTCAATCCGTAACATTAGCGCCTCAGACTTAGACCGCTACACGTTTCATAACCAAATAATTGGAAGGACGAAAAGAATAAGTATAACTATGTTTTATAACGTAATCGCCAACCTTGTGACCTTCAGCAAAGCTTCTGACGTTTGATTTCCAGGAATATCAGGAACTTTACGAGACTAACACAAGTGAGCAATTCCTTAAAACCACGACGCCTGTGGTTTTCGCAACGGGCGCCTTGGGAAATTGGCGATAAGACCACGAAGTTGCCAAACATCGTCCACGCCTTCGAACACGTCGTCAAACGAGGTTAGCTTGTTTGTTTTTGTCGCTCCAGACCAGCTACCGCCCACAGCCGCAAAACACGATTTACCATTTGGCTTCATCGGCTTCCGATTGCTTTCTGAATTGAGCCCTACATCAAGGCGCTATGACATCCAATTCCGCACTCGCCCTGTACTTGCTTACGAAAACAACTCGGCAACTTCCGCCACACTTCCAATCGCAAAGCAAGTAAGAGTGCCAGACTTGCCGGTTCAAGTGTTTCGAAAAGGGTATTGCAGATTAAACGAGTTTCTAACTTTGGATTGTCACGCGATCACTCGCAAACAAACAAAGTCGCTATCTGCATTCGATTATCGCTTCCGGAACAAACCCAAACGCGGGATCTCGACGTCTCTCGCGACTCTTGCGCCAACAGAAAACACACAAATGTCAACACTTACCCCGAACACATTCAACACCTCCACGCTCAGTCGCGACTCGTCGAAATGAACGGTGCAAAGGCCGTATTGGCAAAGTCGACGCCGCGGGCGTTCCACTAGCAAAACAAACTGTATGCTCACACGATTCGAGATAAATAAACAGGGGATGCGATAACCCAAAATGGTTCAACGACAACAAGTGTAATTTGGAGGGCGCCCAGGTTGCCATATCCGGGCAAAGGGGTGATGGTAAGTTAACAACGCAATCTCGAGATTTTGCAAAGTCATTGTCAGAGTCGGATATAGAAAAAACGCAATGCGCGGGGCACACCCTTCGTAAGTTCTATGTTGAACTGGAGTTAATAGTCGCTAACATTGCGGTAAAAAGGCACACGTTTGCTGAGTACCAATGTCAATATAACACGATACTCGACACAAGACTATAGTATGAACTGCAACACCGCAGCCTGTGTGAACGCCGCAACTAACTGGGCTTGACTTAACACTGTGTTGCTTTTCAAAATTATTTAACAACAAATAGTTCGCAGACCTCAAACAGGAAAAAAAGGCGAGGACATGGTCTGGGCAGATTTCATCATCATTTTGGTCTAGGCGTTAAATTATTCAGACTTCCAACTGCAAGCTTCCCAGACAAATGGAATTGCTCCATTATCATCGGCCTTGAAATTATAGGACACGCTTGATGATGCTGTCAAGTCATTTCAAGAGTTCAAAAGCGCATCAAGACGCAACGGCGAATAAGGTCGACCGCAAGCTTTCCGCGAAGCTCCGACAGGAAGAAGCATATCTCAAACAACGCTCGCCGGTTTCAACGCTATCTGGAAATCTTTTCGTCGAAAATTGCCACTTTACATTTCACCACAATAGAGTTTTTGTAGTCGATTCGCTTTAGCGCCCGGCACACCATTTGTAAGGAAGTTCGCTCCGAAAATATTATCTTTACACCCGTTGAGTAAATAACGCCAGTTTGCTACAGTAACAAGGGTTAACTGTATCTGTTTGTGTTACCGGAGAGAATGCGTCATAAAGAATTTAATAAAGTTAACGGTCGCGTTTGGGTGAGTGGCATTTAGCGATGGAGCATGCACAGTTCGCAAAGTGTTCGCTTTCGTGTTTTGTTAACAAGCAGAGGCGGAAACGATAGGACTGGTATGAACGGTAAAGGCGATATTCGGGTGGGTGAGTTCAAACCTCAACGTTTCACACTTGAAAGACCACCAAACCGGGGCAGGGTTAAGAATTATACACACACCAGACCTCTGCACGCAATCTCTGCATTTGCTATTCATTGTCGGATGCTATACGGCCATGTGAAAGTGAAGATGTTTTGGTTTGCAGTGCAACTCTGAAATGGATATTTCAAAAATACCCAAATTTTGTTGTATCATGAGAAGGAGTGGATTTAAGGACTAAAATACAGAAATTAATGAACATCACAAAATCGTAAATCATGTTTATTTTGCGCAAAAAAAAGCAACAACTACGTAGATGAACAATATACAAAGAAATAAAATTGCAAGGTACCGATAAAACCACATGCTTTGACGACTATTAATTGACAGTTTGAAGCGCACATCGAGGCGAAAACGTCACCACGCCGGAAAACAGCCATAAATGCAAAGCAAACTCCAATCAACGAGGCGGTCGCGCCATTGATGAGCACGCCGGGAAGGCGCCACAAGCTCAATTTGCATTCTCACAAGCGTTGAAAACGCAACGAAATTGAAATCTATGGATCGCGTGCAGCAGATTGGACTGCGTGCCGACAACCAAGATCACGGAGTCTTTGCGGTCGACCGATTAGCGCTTAGTGTTTGCAAATGTCTATTTAGCGCGTTTACTGGTCTTCTATACGCTCTCACGCAAGCCCCGGATTGAATTACGCTTGTGTGTTTGATGGGTCACACTCTCCAACGAAGGGTTAAGAAGGTTCCGTATCGTTGTTGTCAAGCGACGAGGGCCCATTTTTCTGGGTAATATTTTCACAACGTGGCAATTAGCAGCTCGATTGGAGTGTACGATTGCCAACAACCACTTTTAGGCCCAGTTAAACTGAAAGTTTACAGGGGTGCACATATTGACAGATCGGCTTTAATTGCTGGGTTTCAATTAGCGGTTTATGAAGAATCTAGGGCTATTTGCGAACGCTATGTGGGGTCAAACCCGACTTCGCTTTTGTTTGGACTCCGTTCACTTCTAGTTAGGACGAAATGGTGGTCAGGCATTGGGTCGAAGCCACTAAATTTTGACAAGAAAATGAAAAGATTTCGCTTTTGAAAATATAAAAATGCTTGTTTTGTTCCAGTGCTGACGTCCACAGCAACACTGACTTTGCACTTGGCACGAGCTGTTACATTCATGACAATATGATTTTAGAATTTGGAAAATATGATTAGTAAGTGACATTATATTATTCAAGCAATGTATGGGAAAAACCAAAGTTGGAAATTTAAATTTTACTCCAGTCCGGAATGCAATCAATAGAAATTTGGCAAAACATGCCAGCGTTCCGGTCAGCAGTTTCTAAAAATACACTCGATCGGATTGACCGACGCGTCGCCCTATACAGCGTGCATGTAACCGTTCAATTAATTCCATTAGCGTCTGGAAAACTATTCGAATGTTGGCTATCGTGTGAGCCGCACAAACACCCGTTTCTTACTTCCAAAACTTCAACACGATTCTCTAATTAAGGCCTTAATGTATAGGCTTCAAACCATCCACCTTTAATTCGGTCTACATATATCACAATACATGGGAAAGGCCACAGATACCTGACATTCGATTATTTTGCGGTTACAAGCAGCGGTGTAACCGGACGGGGAATAGGGATCTGACCACAAAACAAATCTTCGGAGTTAAAAGATTTAAATTTGAGGTTTTTTCAAATGTACAGTACTTTTGCCTATAATTTATCAAAACTAAACTGGATGGTCGATTTCCGCGGACCCCATCTTTATCACAACTGCGGAATTTTGAAAGTTGAAGTTTATTTGTTTCGATATAAATTGTATTTCTCATAAAACTGCTCGGGAATATGTCGTCATTATAAAAACACCCGTAACGGTGGATAAAATTTCACTAAAGCAGCAAGAACAGAGACTAACAAACGCAAAAGGCTACGATACTTGCATAGCAGTTCAGTGTCGAATAATAATACAGGGACAGAGCATCAGGTGGGTGTGAACAGATCCACTTATTTTGCGGGTATGACTGCGATTTACAACTTCTTGTTGAATCTTGCCTGCAAGGGCTTTTTTCTCCTTCTCCTGCTGTTTACCTCCGCCCTACCTTGTGGAGTCAAGTCAGTTTCATCCACTAAGTAGCCTTGAAATTGTAAGCATAAAGTTTAGTCACGATTTTTTATGGAACCGAGCCTCAGAAATTGGGGACGCGATTTTGTCAATTATTCGCAGAGCGGGTTTTGACCACATTCGCTTCGCTTTTTGGAAACATGAAACTGGGAAACTGAGCTTCGAGATTTTTAACGCCGAAGTGTTCACTTAACTTTCAGGCCACCCGCAAAGATATTTAATAACTTTTGTCCGCAATGTGAGACTTGAGGGACGCCGTACGTGCTCACGGTGACATAATCCCTTTTGGATAAAACAGCGAGACATTCACAACAACGTAAGAGATATCGTTGGACATTGTCGGCAGACAGAAAGCAAATAATTTGACGCGGCGAAAGCTTGAATGTACAGTGTACAGCTGCAAAAGTTCGGCTCGTACGAGACCCTGTGGATTACAAGCGTATTCTCCCAGCTGTTTGAACTTAGAATTGGCCCCGAACGGGGCATATCACGATTACCGCTCGCTTTCCATTACACGGGCATCGATCAGCGATACAACATGTGATAAAGCGGGTCGAGTTACAACGAAATATGAAAATAGGCGGCGATTTATATATTATGCGATCTGGTATGCAGGCATAACATCGTCGAACTACGAAAGGAATTTAACTTCATTCCTTAATAATGTTAAAAAAAACGACTACAAGAAAACATTTCTTGGCTGAACAGAGAAAAAATTATCAATTAGTTGGTTGCGGCTGGTGAGTGTTTGGTGGGCAATGTTTACGTATTTTAAGTAGTGAAACTAAGGCGGAACGCGCTTCGGGCAAAAAAAGCAACGGCTGATATGCCCCGAATAGTCACGAAAAATGTATTTTAGTGAATTTATTTACTTCTCACACAGTATAGGAAACTTTTTGAATTATGGTACGCGAACCACTATTTGCACACGAAAGGTATCGCGGCGGCACTTAAGTACATTTGACAAAAATGTTTGGTGCGGACAAACTATTCTATGCAATTAAAAAAATGAAAATTAATTAGAAGTTATTCACTCATATACAGTCCGGCCCTTAAATGCGACCAAACGAGGTTAAAATGGGGTTGACTTATTTGCGTCATATTTTTTGAAATTAACGAAGGTGGTTCGCGGCAAGTGTGCAGAACTTTGAAGTGGTTCGCGTTGGACTTGGGAACAACTGGTGTTACGTGGATAGTTAAGGTTGGAACTTTTTCAATTTTACTACTGCGCATTCATAACATGTTACGTCGAACACTGTTTCGTAATATCACACAAACGCCGACTAATATTTTTAGGTATAATTATCACTGCACAGAAGCGGGGGAATTTTTAAACAAGGATACAAACAGGGACTTTCTCTACAACAAACCTCTTCGTCGGCATTCAGCTGTGTTCGGTATTCCTATCTCCCAAAAATGTTCGGGCGACGAAGGCGGGGCGAACTCGTGGCGATGGCGGCATATTTCCTTTAGCGCCCTCTCGCGTTCGTCTGGTGGGAGGTCGCTAAACACAGGGTGGCGCACGTTATCTTAATGTTGTCAGATTTCAATACGCAGATATTTCGCATTTTTACCACAACAGGGTAGCTGAAATTTGCCTCATTATTCAACAATAAACACTGATAGATATGATGCCTTGGTTTAATATTATAAATGATTACATTTAAAACCACCTTAGTTTCAATAACAATAAAACATCCCAAAAATTAAAGCATTTCTGTCACCTGTAATACGCTTCACATTGTGGGCATGATTTTGCATTCAACTTTTCTCTATCTGCCCTTTTCCTTACAACAGATTGGTATTTGAAACCTAAGTCTTTGCCCTTTCTCGGCACAATGTTGAAACTATCGTTTTCACTTTGTTTGCTAGTTGAAGCGATGGAGCTATAAAGTAAAAGCATGAATTGTTTTAACAGTTTATGTATTCTTATCAGCAATAGTTGCATAAACTCCATGAATAATCACAGCCTGGCTAATTTATTTTGTTGTTAAATATATGTAAGTAGCTAAAGCATAAGTTTATTAACTCTTATAGATTTGGTAAGAAACATAATAAAATACATGTTTAAGTTAAATGAATGCATTTTCTTGGCTAATACTTCAACCTAACATCGCGTTTTACCACTTTTTCCTTTTCGGTGGTTGTCGAGGAGTTGATACAGTAAAATCATCTAAATCAGACATCCCTTCATTATCATCATCGTCATCATCACTTATAACAATGCTTTCATTTTGCTTTTCAGCCACCAGAACTTCATCAGTCACATTGCACAAGTTGGTTTCATCCAGGTCATGTGTTTTAGAGACAACATCATCATCAAGGAATGACTTGAGTTCTCCATCAGTTTTTTCAAACAGTTCATCTATGCTTGTGTGACCATCCTAAAAAATATAAGTATTTAAAATAAACGATAGTACAGTGGATTGGTAACAAGTTCTCACAACTTCTTTGGGAAATTTAATGGGTGATATGGACTTTTTTACTGGTTTCCTATGGTACAGTAAACTGTCCTTGAGGGTGCCATTATGAAAGTCAAGTTGTGATTCTTGCAGATTACCACTTGTCGGTGGCAGAGCAGTGGAATCCATGCTTCTTGGTGGTTTCTGCAAAGAAATGACATGAGTTTAATGTCAATAATGCTTTCAACCATACTTGTAAGCTAAGGCTGCACCTGTTTCTCCAACATTTTCCTTGTTTTCAGCAAACTTGGTGAATCAGCATCTGACCGATTACCATCCTGCATGCTGACTTCAAGATCATGTGCATTTTTATCAATAATTGGGGTTTCTGTGTGTAATTGACTCTCTTGCACATTCAAGGGCCATTTTGTGGCAAGAACGCTACCACTTAAAACAGGAGAAGGTGGGATAGAAAAGTCTTCCTCTTCTGTATCACTGTGAGGTCTTCCATCGGAAAGTAAATGTCCTTGAAGGCATGTTTCATCAGGGTCTACAGAGCAATTCACTAAATCCACTGTACAGTGCCGTGTTTCGATCGCATGTTTAGCATTGTGTGATTTTGCAGGAGTCGCAGGTTTGGCAAACACACTCTCATCTCCACTGTTGTAATTTTCTTCTTCTTCTGGGTCTTCATTTTCCATCCACTCACGTTCCTGACCTTGTGGACAACATGTATCGGGTGCCAAGATAACTTTTGGATTTTTTGAAGTCACTTTAACAACTTTAAAGGGATATGATTTCTTGATATTTTCCTCTAAAAGAAAAAAAAGTTTATTCTAAGAATTTAAGTGATTTTTTTCTGGCCAAACCTTTGCTTTGTTCTGGTTTGCTGCATTTTTTTGAGAGTTCTTTGTTTTTGTTGTGAAGCTCTACCAGGGAATCCTGAGCACTAAAAGTAATGTTTCAAAATGTTAAGCACACTCTGATGCAGGACCTATACGGCAATAAATTCAGAAAATACTCTTTTTCAAGCCCCAGGTGGGTGGCCTTTTTTCCAGAGACTAGTTTTGATCAAAATGTGTAGATCTATGGACCTTTCATAAAGTCTAGAATGATTGGCCACTTAAAACAATTCATTTTTCCACAAATACAGGCTGAATTTTGTTGTCTATTTTCACCATATTATTTAGCCACACCCACCACCTGATTAAACTAGCCCAAAACACGCTAAACTTCGCCATGGCAACAGCACTTACACATGTCCTCATTCAACCCCCTATGCATCCACTGATTGCTTTGTGGCGAACTCTTTCCATTGTGACAGAGGTGTACACATGGGCATTTCCCAGCAAAACTTATTTCATAGAAATACCAATATAGGTCCTAAAGAGTAAAAATTTACCCCAGGAACTTGTTTTTGTAGTGATCTGATCTATTGCGAGCAAAACTTAATGTTGTGTTAAGTTGTTTGATTTCTTGCTTCAGCTTATTATTTTCAGCAGTCAATGCTGCTATTTCCTCCTTGCGAACAGAAATGTTGTCTTCTTTTTCCTGTAGGAGCAGTTGATCTGCAAAGTCCATAAGATTATTCATTGACTTCAGCATTTTAATGTTTTGTCTAAAATATTTATTTCATAAATTTGAAAAAATCTTCTGTCATTTCAGTTCATTATGTAAACAATTTTTAACTAACAACAGAACCAAAGTTGGTTAAGTTAACAGAAAGCAAAATTCATAAAATATATTTTGAGAATCTACAGTAAAAGTTTGTATTTCTAAAAAACGATATTCCTTTGGAGTAAAGACATACCATCGAGGTAAAGGTTTAAAACCAATATATTTTTACCTTGTGAATCCTTTTTGACAAGCGATTTTACGACCTGCTGAAGAGCTTCTATTATTATAGAAGTACTTGGTTTATAATTGTCATTTTCTTGAAGTCTGCACATGCAGCATACTTGTGCCATTTTGATACAATTTATCACAACTTAAAAGAAGTTTTTCCTTGTCAGTAAAAATTATATCTTTATTACACAAGCAGCATGATGTTAAATAATCACCCACTCAAACAATTTTTTTTTAAATCTAACCATGTTGACAGGCTGAATGTACGAAACAGGCAGTGATCAATTGCAAACACGTTGTGTTTCTTTTTTGTGCCAAAAGGTGTATATTTAATGTTTTACCAAAATTAAAAATGTACGAAAAGTTGCAAGACGACTACGATTTCCCCACAAGGGGAATTTTCGCCACAAACATCATAAATTAAATGTTTTGAATTTGTAGTATTAAGACGATCTGAAATTTTCCTTATTTTTTGCTCTCTGCACTAACAGGCCCACAGATTTTCTATTTTTTCCACTTCCAGGTCGAATTAACATTTTATTTATACGATCGGACAGTGGAACGCGAAGAAAACATCCCACACAAAATCAACTCCTGTTAAAAAGTGGCAGTTAATATTGATTGTACAAAATTAGGCCTCATTGTGAAGTCACACGACCTATGTATGCTTTATTTTGTTGGTCTACAGTACAATATGTCATGAGTTATTGGTTTAAAGTTATAATAATAAGTTCACCTTAAGTCGCAAGGCGCCTATTTGTACAGAAACCCAATTAGGCGCGTACCATCACCACTTTCCAAACAAATATAAAACAAGTATAACGCTGCGACACCCATTTTGAACTTATCGAAAACCCACGGATGTAAAAGATACAAACACAAACCACGACCAGGGTAAAAAATACAGAATGTGTGAAATGCAAATGGCATTTGTTTTACAATACAAAAGTAATTGGAAATCTTCATGCTTCTTCTAAATTTGCTTCGATGTCAAACGAAAACTCATGTTTATTGGGTGAAGAATGTTCATCACTGATAACAAGACCGTCATGTTGGGGCGAAACCACCGCCTTCTTAACGTCATCTTCATTTGCGTTACCTGCAACTACAGCAACTGATACTTAAACTACAGCAAAACTGTCATTAGAAATGCATTTGAAACTTACCATATTTTCGTTTCATGGCTTTGGCATACTTCGAGACAGGTTTCTCGGCATCGATGGTAATTTGTTTTTCCGTTTCTGACTCCTCGATGTCATCATTGTCACTATTTCCTTCGATGTCAAGCCGTTCGCGTTTCTTTGCTATGCTCAGACGAATGCTGTGGTCTAGGTTGATTGTGTATTTTAACAATGACGTTGCCGTTTCTTTGCTCATGTATTCACTGCCCAGCCTTTTCAGGTAACTGTAGAAGGTGTCACCATCATCATCCAGTGCCAAAAAATGGTCGTCTAAGCCGTTTTTTCGAAGTTCAGGTAGCACATTTTTTCTACAAACAAAAGGATTTTCATAGTGGTAACGCATGATAAATGAAACGATCATTTTCAGTTTACAGATTGTGGTTTATTCACGCTTTGTTTGGGCCTGTGAAAGGATTCTATACTTTTCGTAGCAATGTTTGTGTAAAACTATATTACTTGTGTAGAAATGATTTACAAAACAAACAAAAAAAACAACGTAAAAGCTGCAATAAGATTATTTTAAACTATTTACTCGTATATATCTAGCAGCGAATCGGAAGACTGAATCTCGACTGTCTCTCTCCCGGCGTCGCCCCTTTGATCTGCATCTTCAATCACTTGCAGGATGTAGCTGGTACGATACGGCCACTGATCCGTGAGCACCACCCAGCGGGCGATTTTTTTAGCAAGGTCTTCTGTTCTCTCGCCTGTATATGGTGTAGGTTTGTAAAGAAAAATCTTAAACTAGAGCCACAATAAGGTGGGTATTTTGTGTATAGTGACACATGGGTTATGTAAATCGGTCGATGCAAACCGTGTGAAATGTAAATCTGTGTTACAATCTACGGGGTAATAACTGTTGTTTGTGATTTTGCCACAAAACTATACGAGTCAATCAAATGCGACAGTAATTCAATGTGTCGTTGAAATTTAGGCAAATCGGAATGATATGAACTTGACAACGAGGCGACAACGTTTACTCATATAAGAACACCCAAAGTGGTGGGTCGTAATTTGGTCTGCACAAGTCAGACACCAAACTTATATAGGTAAATAAACTACAGTAATCTTTGTCCAGAAATACCTGCGGTAATCTGGTGGAAAGATTTTCCAACCTCTCGTGCATTTTTGCGAATTTTCTCGTTTCGAAAATACATCTTTCGTTTCTCCTGCAACAATTAACCTTGTTAATTACATGTACTTGTTCTTAGATTTCCCGAAACTTATACATGAAAACCTATTTTTTTGGTATGAGCTATTTCCTTTGGAGAAAATATGGCATGAAAGTTTTGCGTAGAAGCAAGGTTTTACAATACAAATTCCTTAGTTTTCAAGCAAACAATGGAATTAGTGCGTTTTGCTCTTTTGCTATTGCCCTTTTGCCCTTTTGCCCTTTTTTCCCTCCTAGACTAGTATTGTGCGCCACACCATGCAGCCACACCCCCGCTCGTGGTCATGGTATGAGTATTCACCATTCTATGGTGACAGTTAATCATTGCTGCTGTCAGCGTAAGGACGTTGAAAATACGTTTGATATTCCTTGGATTGCTGTGTAGATGCGATAAGATGATTTGATCTTCGTTGAAGAATCTCCTATGTAATAGAAAGGATATTGTTAGCGCCATCCACCGGTTCCCGCACATACTTTTATTGTTTTAGAGGTGCCCGAATCTACTTACTTGCATTCGAAGAGAAATTTTCTTTCGCCGATATCTTCCATTTGGCGGGAGCTCCTCTCCTCCTGGATTTTGCCTTAACAATCACAACAAAAAACTAAAACACCTTTTTTAAGATTCAACGTTTGACTGATTCGACAACAATTGTGGTTTCATCGGTTCCCATGCAATTGTATATATCAAATTTCTTTTGGATTTACAAAGCAGTCCATTATTTAAAATCCTATCTGTAAATTTGTTTGGAAACATAATGTTGTAACATACATATGATGCTTGGCTAACTATAACTAAGCCAAGGAAAAGTAGGCCAAGCATTTGTAGTGAGGGATGAACAAAAATGAAACTGTTAGGGTTGAAATGATCAACTACGATCAAGGGGTTTATAATACACACTAAATTAAAAGCTTTGATTTAAAAATTAAAGAAAGCAATTACGCTTTGATTTAAAAATTTAAAAAATGCCTTTTTCTGTTGCATCATTATGAAACAATAAGGCGTGTCATATAGTAGCAAAGTTCAACAATACCGGAACTCACCTCCGTGCTCTCGTGCTGCATATCGAGTGCGAATTGGGTTACTTATAAGAGTTGTTATGTTTACAGTGCGCGGTGTTGGTGCGGAAGGTCCAGAATTACTGGCATCACCCGTTCCAGGGTCTAAACAAATAATTGTTTCAAGAGTTTTCCATTACTGCTTTACAGTTTTTTTTGTATCATAACTTGAACAAGCTGTATTTACGTAAGTAATATGTAAAAGTATGTAAAAGTGAATACACGTTGTTCTTGATTCGATTTATGTTTATTTAGTAAATTGCGCAACAATAATCAATATTAGTTCTATTTAGCTTTTAGATCAGTTTGTTACTTTAAACGTCTTGAAAAGGTATAGTTAGCCGCAACACTAATTCTGCACTAAATACCTGCATTCAAACGAAGACCGAACGCAAATGACTGCTACTGGTATATAATAGTTTAATAGAAACCGCCGAATGCAGCATTGCAAAATCATCTGTTCAGCCAATTTAATCTTTTTTATACCTTGGGGAGAAGCAGAATTTGGTGGTAAAAGTGCCGATACGTCTTCGTCACTTGAAGTGAGAGGAGCGCTGTCAACAACGTCATGGCCTCCACCTGTGCTATCTAAAAATAGTCATAAAAATATCAAATTACAGCAAAGAAATATAATGCTATGTCAGGTTTTTTCTAGATTGTTTGTTCTGTTATATAAACCTTTATGAAGTCTTTAGGAAGTTGTAATATGACAGATAAAATTCTTCATTTTATTTTCCAACAAACATCCAATTCGGCCGCGCACAACTACATCAACTCTCAATGCAAAACTATAGCTGCGATTCTACAGCAGTGGTGAATTTTCGCGGGGAAATTACGTGTTAACTTGGACAACAGATTGGCAAACATTATCGGTGCCCACGTCATTTCTCCTATGTCTTTGTAACTAGGCAAAAATAACTGGTTTAACTTGCGTACCTGCGTTAAAAAATCCCGGAGGTTTGCCCACTTCCTCGCTTGAAGAGGTGTCGCCTGCGTAACAAAACATCTTGTGCTTCTACAAACCTTTACCGAAGTACACAAAAAACTTAAGGGAAAACTTATAAACTTACTGCGATTCAAAGACGCGTATCTTGCTCTATCCAACATGCAATTTTTCGCATTGGGCGGTTGCACACTGCTACGACGACTTGCGCCTGCAGGCAAACAACTTTTAAAACAAAATTCAGTTTCACACGTATAACATATGCAAGGGCCGAATGAACTTGTAGGAGTTTTGAGTAACAAGTAATTATCCAACTTTTATTCCATCTCTGACTATTTGTAGACGCTGTAAGAAAATGACAGCCTGATTTAATTTCAGTGTAGCTGCAGAAAAGGCCACTGTTCCGACCTATTAGGTCTCACCAGGGGAGCTTTAATGTGACTTACAATGATCTTGCCAGCTAAATAGCCACGCCAGCCTTACAGCCCTGACTGCAGCCCACTACAAATACATTATTGGCTCTTTTGCTTATACTAAGGTGAGGTCACCTGGAAGAATGCCGCCTCCATAACTGCTTGTACTTGAGAAACCTTTAAAAAACAAAATGTATGTCATAAAATTTTGCTTACAATCTTGTTCATTACCCTAAATCACAAGTCACATTTCTCTTGGAACAAGCGTGTGAATTTTATATCTTTATAAGAGGATTTTCGCTGATGAATCCTCGTTTTTCAACAATACGGGTTTTTAACAATAAAGTGTCCAATACGTTTTTGCTACACCAACCAACTGATGATCTTGAACCGTTGTAATTCCGACAAACAAAAAATTAAATGCAATTTTAATATCGAACGCTTTTTGATCTTATCTTAACTACACTCTGCGAAACTTCAATTACACTGTTTTAAGTTCACTTACTTTGTCGTGGATCTACTTGATTGGAATTTTGATTCGTTCCGTTTGGCCTGCTCAAGAAAATTGGGGTAAAGTTTCACTCTTAATTTTTACCGTACAAAGGAAATGTCACAAACGTCCACCTGTACACGCTGTGGAGTAAAGCAGCACCTCCAGATTGTCGTGTTTGTGCCGTTGGATGAGTTGCTCGATCGGAGTTTATACTATCAAGTGACGTGGTGGTTGATCCTTGCCAAACTTTGCTACCTGTCGGTGTAGGTGTCGCTGCGGCGTCCGAGGCTGCCATTTTTGGTCCTTTTCCATCCGTTTCGTCTTAAAATCATGGCATTTTTTTGAGAAGGAGTTACTGCTCAAATATCGCACTAAAATATAACTGAATATCTTTAAGTTTTGACAATTCAGAGATGTTATTTACAAAAGGAGAAAGTTTTCCAAGCAAAGGTTATTTGGTGAAGTTGGTTAACTCCCGTACAATATTACCTTGTCTGGCTTTCCTGATACTGCTCACAACTGTTTTAGTTTTGTCTGCTTGGTCGATCAATCCGCTGATATACTGCGGTTTCATTCCGACCTGATGTAAAATGCAAGATTAAAGTTAGATTTAAAATTAAAGTTTTATTTTTGCTGGGTTGGTTTTGTGCCAAGGAACATTTTGCGAAAAGCGAATCAAAATGTTGTACTAACATCAGGCAGACAGAAGGGAAGGTTTATAATCTTCTTCAGGTACTCGTGACCGTTGACATTTGTCTTTAAAAGAGTGTCGGCCATTTCCACCTCGACAGAGCTCACAGCCACCCGCGGGTCAACTGCTATCATGCAAACGAACGGCGACGAAGTGTCACTGAGCAAAATGTTCACAGCCTCCAGGACCGATTTTACCTGCAGACAAACACGCAAACTTGAACACACCGTTACGTAGCACATTCACAGGTGCTTTCCTAGTAAGTCAACTTTGATAACAAAACTTTTACCAAAGTTTTTCACACTTTTGCCCACCTTATTCAAAGGCACTCTGTCCAAGTCGTCGATAGCCAGGACGATTTTGTAGTCTTTGAAATGCGAAAACTGGGTGCACTGGACCAGTTTGGTGATTACTTGAATCTGCAACCAAACCAAGGTGTTTTTGGATAAGTTACATCGCTACGAAACCAAGGTGTCAGGATGTCGCACACACATATAAGGCTCTGGTGGTCATTTTTGTGTGATACTGTGCACATCGTTCGGGTGTACTTTTTTGGCAAAATTGTAAAGGAATCCAGTCCGATAAGCTAAACCGCGCACGTAAATTCTGGCTGTATATAGTTTAAAAAGGTTTCCAGGCTTGGCAGCCCAGGCAAATTTCTTCGGGAACCCGATGTGATGCAAATATTATTTTCCACTCATGGGTCGGTTTAAGGAAACTGTTCTCACCTCATACTTGATTTTTTCCATCGCCCCCAACTCGTCGGCCATGTTGGATTTCATGCCGGTCAAAGCGGAGGTGATGCGTGACGTCTGAGAGTGAAACATTGCCCAGGCGAATGAGACGATGGCAGTAACTATGGGCAACGCTGCGGCGATGGGACCCAGAACCAACGGCGCAATCTTGATCGCTTGCGTTGCCTAGAAAACACGGATAAGTTGATTTATTCCAGAGAGCTTTTTTCCAGAGAAAAAAAAAAAAGTCCCATATACACAAAAACTCAAGGAAACGTAAATAACTATGGCATGTTTAATTTAGCAAAGTGGTTCAAAGAGAATTTTGCTTCTTTTGCGAACTACGTATTTGGACAGGAAGGCCGAAACAAGATTAACCGTTTAACCCTTCTGGTATTGTCCTTTGCAATTACATAACAGGGCTTATGTCAATTTTCCTTCATGTGTTTAAATTCAGAATTTTTCTCCACAAGGCCTTTGGACAGATTAGGTAATATGCATACGCAATTGGGCTTTTCCGGGCCAATTGGAAAACTTCAACACATAACTTACTGCAGTTGCCACGGAAGCCACAAAAACCAGAATGCACAGCAATATAGCAACGGCGACAAGAGTTGCGACAGGAAGGTGACATGCAGTTTTCGCGTACTTGCGAAACAAGTACCAAAAGCCTGGCGTTCTTGGCTTGCTGTGCGCATTGCTGTTGTTACTTTTCCTGCTGATTGGGTTTGGGTTTTGCGTGCTGACTTGGTCTGCGCGATTGTCGGCCTGTTTGTCCTGACGTCTTTTCAAGTTCCCCATTTCAATGTTGTTTTGTTGATTAGCATTATTTCTGGCCAGGTTGGAACTTTTTAGATCAAGATTTTTCGGCTTTTTCACCGAAATACGCGGCTCGTCATACTGCACGATTACGTTCTGTTTCTCCAGATATGCGTAGGCTTCCTTGGATTGCAACTTGTTTAAGTATTCCACCACAAACCATTCTTCACTGTCGTTTTTCTTCGAACTTGCAGCCGAACTGGTTTTATTGTTCTTTAAGTTCTGGTTCCCCGCATCAACCCAGTCCTTGTACTTTTCAAAAACGCAAATCACGCCAAAGTCTTGTAGAATTTCATGCAGCGTCGAGTCGTGGTCTTTACTGAACATCGCGAAGAAACGAGTAGACATTACAGCCTCGCATTCCTCGGGCTCCTTAGTAACGGTGGTAATGTCCAAGAGACGAAATAACCTGGAAGTTACGCTGCCGAATTCCAATTCCACTGCTTCAGAAATGCTGGTTGCTATTCCTGCCCAAAGGTTCTCGCTTCTTGCGTAAGCCCAGGCATTGAATTTCACCACGATGTACCTGTGTACAAAATTATAACGCTCTATAACTTCTACTGCTTTCCAAAGGTTAAAGTTTGAAACATATAGCAGTAACTACTTTATATCCCTCGGTTCTTTCCAAACCAAAATAAATCCGTACCTTTTAGCAAGGGTGTCTTGGTTTGCATCGGGGGCATTGTGCTTCGAGCAGCATTCCAAACTTTCTGTAGTGTTTGGCGATTTCGTGATTCCGTTCTCGGATGGTGCATATTCCAGTTGTGCCTTTTCGTCATCTCCGTGTACGATCGGTTTTTCGTCGCAACCGACCGGAAGCTTGGTAAAAGCGGCGATCAGAAGCAATTTAAAGTTGCTCCAAAACCGAGTGTTGGCCTGCCGACAGCAACACAGCATGAAAACGACGACGCACAGCAAACCGACAGAGAAGCACAGAGTCACCAGTGCCAGTGTTTGGTGAACGGTGAAGTTGTAGGTTTTTGCCATATCTGTGGTGTTTCTTGTGCAGTTGCTGCAAACACCAGATAAAGGCTGTTGTTGTTTGATCTCAGGCACGAAAAGGGCACAAAACGGGGCGGCGAACCCGCCCAGAATAACGATAAGAAGTACGATCGACAACGCAAAGGACTTTTTGTGGCTGCGTTTGCCGCTCATCGAACGTAAAGTGACGTCTTCTTGTTGTTGCATTCGCCACAAGATACCTGAAAAATGCACGTGGCTGCTATTACCGCACTGCATGTAGAGTACATTTGCATAATGTATGTTGTGATTCAAATTTTTCGCAAAAAACATTTCCATTTAGTTTGCGCATTCGTTGCCTACAGTCTGACGAAAAGACTCAACCATATAAAGTGAATTTTAAATCTTGCCAAATGTCCTGTTGTTGGAACAGCGGTTTTTCGGACTTACCACACACGTGGTTTAGGAGAAAAGATTTCCCACTTCCCCATCTCGCAAAGATGCCAATAGTGACGGGGGCTTTTACTGTTGCAATTGTGTTGGCGAGCATCTCCGCATAAACTCCATGTCCGAGATGATCGGTTCCAGTGTCGCTATCATTGAGAATCCTGGCTGGAGAGTTTAATGAGAAAGTGTCGACACATTATAGCACTACATATCTTAGCATTCACGAGCAAGGAAAAGCGTTAAGTCACATGCTATATATAAAAGAGCATGTGAGTCCGAGTTTTCTGAGATTGGAACTCTCTTTTCCACATGCGACACGGAAAGAACTTATTTTGAACATTTCCTCATTTTTCAAAGGAAAGAACTTATTTTGAACGACCTATTGTGGTACTGATATTAAAAAATGTGTTCCCGCATAAACACACCGCATACCAAAGCAACAGGATTGTCCAAACCAACGAGCCGTAAATAAATGCGCAACCACGTGTAACATCGGCGCCAAAAGACCGAAAGAAAATGTCCAACATGCGATGTAGTTTCACGACTTAACTTTAATCCAAAGCAAGTTTAACTTACCTGACGGGTCCACCTCTTTCTTGGTGTATTTCCCATCACCCTTGCGCGTCATTTTTAATTACTGTTGCAGCAGCTACCTTACAGTGTATATAGCAGACATCTGCAACGAACGAGATAAGGCTTTTATACCAACATTGGTCGGTGACTATACCTTGAAAACCGGTTAATTGCTACCGGTAGTTAGCAGTAGCAGAGAACAGGCTTGAATGGGCTTTCTGACAATTTAAAATAACCTATAGGGTTAGGCCTGTATCACACATCAACAGCATAATAGGAAAACCGAAATATTCATAACAGGGTATATAGGCAAAACTCATTCTAAACCGCCTCTTTGTCACAATATCTAACACTCATTGCGAATGAACACAAGTAAGTGTGACTATTTTGGTCCAAGCCAAACTTCCCGTCACAAACAACTTCCGAGTGAATCGAGAGTGAAAACTCTCGCGGCGATCAGCACGTTTGGTATCAACACGGCGATAGCTAAGTTTTGGTTTGGAGAAAAGTGGAACCATTTTTTTAGGCTCTGTCCTCTTCCGGTCCATTGAACTGCATTTCGCGTCTCTGTACCATGGACAAGTGACCGTTTAAGATGAAATGCCCTACAAATGGCTTTTAGGGCATTTGCAACGACCGAACAAATCGTGTTAAAATTGATCGATTGAGTGAGTTTCTTTTTAATCGACAAGTGTATTTAACGGCTAAAAACATGTTCGTAACGATACCAAAAATTTGCTGAAATAACACAGCTAGAATGGACATGAAAAAAACAGCTAATACCATGCCCACATGTCGTTCCTATGGATGATTCCAAACTTTCATGACGTGACTAGTTTATGACGCAATGCGTCTATCCGGCAATTGTCAAATTTTGTCTTTCATATTATGTGAAACAGAAACGGTGAGGTGGCTTGGACATATCTTTTTACCTGTGACCCAACTCAGTGCGGTCAAACGAGGAATATACACTCATAACAGGAAACATGCTGCCCCCGCAATGACATCACCATGATTACAAGTCACTCATTGAGTGAACAACAATACTAACAACCACTACATCACTTATTACTTTACTTTCCCTTCTGTTACACTCTTCCATAGCCTATACCTAGCACCTAAATAAGTAGTTTCACAATGCAAAAGGTTGCAAGTCATGTTAAGCCCCCGTTTTAATGCTCCAGTACCACGGAAGCACAACCAATTAACTTAGACTGCTGACAACTGATCTTTGCTTTCCGAACACATATTTTACCTCTACAAGGTTGTGTAAAGCTTTGAAATAAATCTCATTTAAAGCAGGAAAAATTCAGGGTCGGATCTGAAAGCTTTTATACACAGCTTTATTCACAGCGCCACTCTGAATAACCGCACGATTGGTGGTTTATATTCACTTTCGGGGAAAAGCTACCGCCACGGAAGCACCAAAATATTTGGCGACGTAATTCACAAATATTCCGCTTAATTAAAGTTAATAACCACGGACTCCTAAAGTAAATCGGCAGCTTTACTACATTTGAGTAAATTTTCAAAGAAATGTCACACATCTTAAAGATACTAACCGTATGCTCAAAACGAAAATCTGCAGATTGGCTGCATTTGAGTAAAAGTTTCGCAAGCAAAGACACATACTTCATCAAAGGACGCTATAAGGCCCACACTTGCGGCTGACCAAGTCTTGGATTGTGCAAACTCTGCGTGACTGTAATGACAAACCGGCGTTTAGTCATGTTTGGAGGTTAAGCGTATGACGTTTTGTCGAGCTTGGTAAATCAACCCACGCTGTCAACCCGTTGTAGGCTTCGTTTGAATGAAAACAATGAATCAGACGAAAGCCGTCTCGAAAATTCCATGCACATGCACGCATGCATATTTAAGTGCGCGAAAGAGCACACAATCCAGCTAGGAAGACAATGAACCCTGAATCTACGTTTACTTGCTTACGGTATCGTTTCAGACAGGAAAAACTGCATGTTTTACAATGCACTGCCTGATATACCATATTTAAATGGTGCGCCAAAATTTCCTCATGCACACAGGTTCTTACTTTTTAAACTGACTAGCTTTTTAACCTAACGAAAACAGTGTTGGTCGATTGAGTTAACACAAGACTATAAGAATACATCCATAATACTTATATCAGAGCTACTTTTTGCAGTGGGTCCTTTTAAGCATCGCCTTGTACTAAAGTCAGAAGCGGCGTTTTCTATTAAACCATTCATCAACGAACGGAAAGTCCCTTCACCCACTTCCGCGGACCTGACGCGAAGTAAAATTCATCTTGCTAACAAACAATTAGGCTTCCTGTGAAGTTCATAATCAACATGCCCGTACGTAGAGGAGCAACAAACAGGTACGCTTTCGGCTAAAACCAGGCAATGTCAACCGGCCAAGTACCTGCGGCCCAATGAGCTGAATACCAGACTTACAAACACGTAGGCTTCCACATCAGTTGTGAAATGCCTGAGGCAATACCGCTTGCTGCTAAATTTTCGTCTTATTAAAGAAAACCTTACACAAAATCCGGAAGCCAAGCAACATAATGATTGTGTTAATGAAATGCGTCACGGAGGGTTGTCACGATTTTTCTGATGCTTGTAACGTCGTTCGGGTTATGTAGTATAAGTGCTTGTACTGATATCATCACATTGCTTGCGTTTATATCTTGAACGTGATTGAAGAACAAAACCGATGACCGTTCAATCCATGCACACACTTCAAAACAATTGAGGAGCGAGACGTGAAGTCTGCAGTATTGTTGCAGTTTTAAGGACGACAAAAAATCAAGGCAGGAAGACTAAAAACAACCTGATGAAATACGTGGGACTACGTAGATGGTCTTTATCAGGGTTAGTAAAGCTTAAAACAGTTACTTGCCCAACACCAAATCACTGCATAAAAGTCAAATTTCAACTTCATTCAATAAATGCACAGCTAAAAGTGTAAAACGTTGCCCCTTGATGTCAAGATTTTTCGTAAGGGTGGTAATTATGTACCCTGAACAAATGGGCGTCATATATGTGTAAAGACAGCATGTAACCTGAATTGTGTTCAGCGCCATGAACAGCTATGTAAAATATATCCAGCTATCACGTTAGGGCAATCTGAATATGAATTCAAATGAAATAGGTCCAGTCTACTCGACACAAAACATGCTTCAACGAAATTAATATAGTTCCATTATCATTGTTATTCCTTGAAATCTTGGGTAAATCACAACAAATGCAAACACACTAACTTTAAAAAAACAATGTACTGCTCATACAGTTTCGTCCTTCACGTTCCTATTTTCAATTTATAGCAACGAAACATTTTCATATAACAGTTGTATCTTCCGTGATTCATTCAAATGTTTTAGGACAAATCAACTACTCGCATAAACATACTTGTTTTTTTGGCCCGACCAGGCTCCTTTGCAGAAACACCAGCATATTCGCATTCAAAGCAGACCAAACCAAAAGGCAAACCTCTTCTGCTGAATTTTGTATTTTCTAGAAACTTAGAAATTTACTAAATCCAGAACATGAGCAATAAAACGAATATGTTGGTATCGAACGACACGCTGATAGGTCACCTATTCTGAAGCAATTTTCTATTCTTGTTCAAGATCCGGAAGATGAGCAATTTAACCAATGCGCGAATGCCGACCGCCATGACGTAAATGTTTAAAATGCTCGTATATCGTATGCACTATAGTGTCATCGGATGATGGTTAGTATCGAAGTAACTTTACGGTTTATCCCAAAAAATATGTATACATATGTAGATAAATATATAAACACACATTCCCCGAATCTTCTAAACAGCAAACATTTAAACGAAAAACAAACATACTTCACTGCATGCATAGTGACGTTCTTATAAACTATTGAAAGTAAGCTTCACTACGACTATTTTCGCGGAACTATCTTCCTCATATAGGCCATATGCGAAATGAACGGAATTGTGTGGTTTGTCTGTGGCGAGGTGCGTATATGAATGCCCCGTCTACGCGGAAGTTGACAATATGATTCAAATTCCAATCTTACTTGCATATTACCTCGTGCCTAAAATAACTTCCACTTGCCTGAAAACAACTGTTGGTTCGCCTAAGAAGAGATTCAATGGAAAGCAAGACGTTTAAGCAACGCGTGGATAAAAAAGAATCTTCCCAAAGCGTTGATAGAAATTGTACTCTGGCCAACTACGAAATATTATTCATTGAACTTTATAGTGCGACGTCATTGCAACTATGACGTTCAGTGACTGCATTAACTTATTTTTAGCTTTGATTTAGAGAAAAGGGAACCCACGATTTCGTAAAGTCTCATAATATCACAAGAAAGTTTTATTGCATAAGTTATTGCCTTGTGTTTTCATTTTTTTGTGTACGCTCTAATGTGTGTGTGTGTTTATAGTAAATACCTCCACTTTCTCCCGGAAGCTCTTTGATAACCGCCTAGGCGGTTATATACGGTTCCAAGTTGTTCGGTTCTCGTCAGTTTATTGAATCCGTAACCACACTTGCTATCACGACGGGGAAAATGAAATTATCAATTATACACTTGAGCGGTTTGGGGTAAAAAAGTTTGTCATCTATCTTACGATTCACACAAAATCGCCATTACATGAGGTTTTATCGGTGTCCAATTTTTCTTCATGTTATTGTTCATTTGTGTAGCACGTTTTACGCGCAAAACGTAAATGACTGAATTTGATTTTGACTTGACACCGATTCAGAAACCTTACAGAAAGAAACAACAGCGAAGAACACTTTTAAAGCAACGAGGCGATAAAAGCTCTGCATGCATAAACTCAATGACACCCGATCTTTATATTGTAAACAACATAATTTGAATCTCTAAAATACAGAAAGTTATAAAAATAACTACGCAAACACTAAAGGCCATGGGTATAAGGCAACTAAAAAAGTACTGGCGTAAACGTAATTTTTCAGCAACACGTGAGTTGCGTCATGTTGAGTGAAACTGGCGAAGCATCAACACAATAGATGCAATCGGGAAACTCCCGATAGCAGAGTTTGGGTTTGGGAAAAATCGGATTGGGAATTCATTAGGAAGCACGAGCCTATTTAAAAATACCACAATAAATTTTCTAATCGCGAGAATTGCACAAGTAATAAGCGGTTATTAGGAATCGCACGTTTAAACTTTGGAGCATCAAAAACCTACAATAAACCATCATATGAAAGTTACGACAATCGTTAATGCCCGTTTTCGTAACTTCTACTGTTTGCGCAATTAAAACCATGAACTTTTGTGTATGTGTATGTTTTTTAACATCTACATCAAGTATCAAATACAACGGTGCACTTGGATCCTATGAATAAGTTTGCGGCATAATTTATAAATCAGTTCCATATAAAAAAAAACTATATTGAACAGCTCTTATCAGAAACCATGATGTTGAGGTATAAATACAAATGACACAAGTCTAAACATAAGTCCTTGCAGCTATATTAATCGCTTTCTGTGGTTGAATGTTGGCAGGCGGTGGTTCTACTCAAGTGTATCAAACTCTTCACTGGTATTTACGGCGTTCAACCGCATTTCGAATATACTGGGCACGAATCTCGTCAGGTTTTCTTCTCGGTATATAGGTCGGGCGTTAACCGATGTTGCCAATCGCCCGCCCTAGTCTTATACCTTTAATCTGCATAGTGACAACATTTCTGCATAACTGGTCCCCTCAGGCCCAACTAAAGCTGTGTGTTGGCCTATTAAAAATTAGCACGAGAAGCCTTGCTTGCTATAGTCCTTGCTGGTAGCGCCGGTGTGAAATAATTGTTATCTAAAAAAATGTATAATTTGAAATAGTGGTCGTATAATAAACAAATTTGTGTACATTTAAATTGTGTGCTCTGTAACGCCACGTATAGTGCCTGCTCTGATGCGTCGCTACCAAACCCCTTTTTAATTAACACGGTTCAAGTTATTACCATGTGAAGGTACTGACAACGCCATAAACACAAAGCGATCGAATCAATAAGATGTACACTTGCTAAGTTAATTTTTTTTAATTCTTTTCGAAACTTGTACACCGAAGAAATTGATGCTGATTGAATGATAAATAATCGATGCATGTTTCAGTTGCAGCTCAGGGTCAAAACCTGTTGATAACCATTACATTGCCAATCTCTTCGATCGACATTGGGTATAATCGTAAAGTAAATGCAGTAATTACAATTACAAACCATGAGGTGAACACAAGACAACACTCGCGCGCAAACCTGTACAGTTACACACAGACGTAAAATTAGTAGATTAATTTGATACATGTCACAATTGTACAATGCTGCAGGTGGATAGAATTGCAATGACTGAGATCTTTGAACATTTAAGAATTCTTCTTTGGAATTGCAGTGACCACCTGAGAAAAAAGAAAGTGACCACATTAGGTTCAATTTTAGCCACCACTAGAAGTCGCTACAGAGACAATTTCATGACATATACTCATGGCGAGCTCGATTTAACAATTTGTGTGCGATTGGAAAAGTAGAGCACACGTTAGAGTTACACAAATACTAAATTAAATTGTTAAATAACTGCTATTTTAAACGTGGTAACTTGAGCACAGCATCCACAAAACTTTAAATCAAATGCGGTCTCTTAGTGCTTTACAAGTTTGCATCAAATAGAATGACAGCAGTTCCCATGGGACTTGCTGACAGGAAGCATTCCCGCGCATAACTTCCCACGATTCTGACATTCGCACGCGAACAATGTCAAATTATATGCGCAAAAGAGCCATAATAATCAATGAGAGCTGCAGACAGGGTGTATACACGCACTGTGTCAAATTATGAAAGCGAAACAGGCATCGACTCACGCATTTCACTTCAGTGTAACCTTCCAGTGCGTACTCGCCCAGCTCGCGCCCTTGGCCCGACATCTTAAATCCACCAAACGGAGTCATCGCCGAAAAGCAGTTGTAGCAGTTGATCCTAGACAATAAAAATGCGACCCGTAATACCACCAGCTTCAGAAACCAAATACACTTTTGTCATGGACTTCTATTTCGAAATGTGTACGTAGATTTCATAAGCCAAGCAAAATCGAACTAAAACTTGAACCACAAAAGCTATTTCAGGCCCTTGTGTATTTATAGAATATTGGCAACTTAACCTACAAATGCAGATTTGGCCATGGTAGTTTACATGTACCACAATGCAAGCATATGGCAACGTGCCATTTTAGCTTGACACGTTTGTCGATTTGTGGACGTTTCGACTTGCGAAGCCTGAATGCATGTGCAAGCAGCAATGCTCGCCGCTTGTGTGACGCGCTGAAAGTCGGGCGTACTTAGCATCTGAAGATAAATAGTCCGCCTGGTGGGAAACAGCAATTCGTGTAAATATTTGCACGCACGCGCGCGACTTGGCGCACGTCTACAACGAATTTAGAACACGGACATTGCAAGAAAATGCTAGAAGATGTCAACACGTGTCTGCTCTCCCACCCAGTTTCGGCAATTGCGGCATAAAGGTGCACGCTTCACTATCAGGCCAGAAAATAAGACCTATATCGTTCGCTTCATTAGGCACGCGGGAGTGCCCAGCACATTCGGATACGCTTGGTATAGTTTGAACCAAATTGCTGGTCTGCTGAATTGTTTGGCTGCTTGCCACCCTTGTATTTCACCGCTGTCAATCAATCTTATTTACCCAAATGTTACAAGAAATCACGAAGGTTTTAGTTTTTAGTAATTGGAGCAGGAGTACGGTTTTCTTTCCCTCACACAGCAAAACGACCTGTGTATTTTGCACAAGTAGGCTTTCTTAACATTCAAACTATTTAAATGTTACTATTTGGTTTTCCAACTATTTTTTTTGTCAATTTATACCCACGTGGTCCCATGTACAGACTCAGTTAAACAGGATCGAGCAACATTGAGCCAACTTGCTTCATACATAAATATTTCGGAGGTCACACATCTGTATGTGACGAGAGCCTCTAATTTATGTAACTATCGTTTTACACATCGTGGCTCTGTAACAATCAATATCTGTGAGTGCATAATATAAAAAACGTAAAACTGTCTGTCCTAATAGTTTTATTAGACCTACAACCATAAAAAAGCGATACTCACCATACTGTGCCTGCCCGCACGCCATTGGACACCATGATAGCTTTGTTCAAGTCATTGGTTATGACGGCGGCTGCTAGACCGTAACATGTTCTGTTGGCACGTTCTATTACTTCGTCCATCGTTTTAAATTTTAGGATCTGTTGCACTGGACCAAAGATCTGCTCGGAAAATACACAATAATACAGGTGGAATTAACCAAGTTAGATTACCCCAAGAGTAATACACTTCTACACGTTCGGAATCGTGTATAGGGCGTGTTTTGGCCACAGCCTCGCAGTGTTGCTCGGACCGTGCAAACACTACAATGGCGTGGGATCGGGTATCTGATCGCGTGCGGAAGGATTTCACCCCAACAGCTAAACATGGTTCGAGCGAGCTGTTTGTCAATTCGTCGGCATTCATGTGTTTAATTTCAATGAGTACACATCAAAGTTTATTTTAAACAAATTTAAATCATATGGAAAAAAACTCGCGATCTCTGCTGTACAGTTTGGTAATTAAATTTTCCGAGGACAATATAAAACACCTTTTAACACATATACTGCGGTAGTTGCTGCACCGTTTGTTTGCATAGGCACGCAGCTGCAACCCATCAGGCAGCAAATCCAAAACCAACAATTACCTCTTCCGTGGCAATCCTCATGTTATCTGTGACGTTTGCGAAAACCGTCGGTTGAATAAAGTAGCCCTTGTCACCCCAGCGACTTCCGCCACACAAAAGTTCGGCGCCTTCCTGTTTGCCACTTTCAATGAGACCCTGGATTTTCTTGAATTGCTCGGCATCCACCTGTAAATGCAACATACAACTTTTATTGTGGATCTGCAAGGCCATTTCGGGGTACATCGGCAATAGGGATTTGTTGTAACAACTATTAGTGGGGAAATATACTCTGTATTGATATTTCCTCAACATGAATCCAGGTTTATAAACAGTTGCAACCCGTCTAATAGTGATGTAGCATACAATATTTAATTGAGTTGTCATAGCTATTGCCAATATGTTAGCTGACAGAATGGAACCGGATTTGATTATAAGCACAACATGCCGTCATTCCTTGGAATGCGAATTAACAGTAAGAGCTTCAATTATATTACCAACATTCCAACAGACGCCCAGAACTGGCACTAAACACGCGTGGTGCAAAATAAACCTATTTGTTTTATCTTACGGATATCAAATAGGGCGATCGCTAATGGTGCTATTACTGCTATGTTGCTTTTAAAGCTTACCAGGCCAATTTGCGACATCCACTTTTCAGTGGAACTGGCTGCTGTGCGAACTACTCCGCATATTTCTCATATAAAGGCTAAAGTATGCAGCCCCGCGGGGCAAGCGTTTAAACCAGGATAGGTTGAAGCCACGGAGAAATACAAATAAACCGAGAAATCTGGAATTATATTTCCTAGATGCTTGCAGCACTGTCATGTAAGCGAGGCGAAACTTAAACTTTGCACAACATAAGCAGATGCTGTTTGCTCGGTAAATAGTTGCACGACGTTAGCGATTTAGCTCAGGCGATTTTCAGTCGAAGGAAACCTCACAGGAGCGTATTGGTTTCCAATTTTCTGTTGCTTTGGACAACAGCACTTCAAGTCAGACAAAATGACCTGTATGCTTTTCGTTGGTTGCGTATTGGAAGGTGCGTTTCATACAGGACTGTTATAAAATATGCCTTTTTGACACTTAGCACAATTAAGGTGACTAGGACAACAGAGGCCTTAAACAAATTAACGCAAATTGTATTAACGGGAGGAAAGTCCACAAAATCCACGGCAAAAGTACGAGGGACAATTATAGGCTTCATGGGACGTGTACTTGCCACTAAAGCGATATCACTCAAGCAAAACATTCTGGTTCACAGTCCGTTTTCTTTACCTGTGGTCCTTGTTCACAGCCGTCGTCCCACGGGTTACCGACCGCCTTCTTCTTTGCCCTCGCAACGCTGCGTTTCACAAACTCGTCGTAAATCGTTTCCTCCACAAAGATACGGGAGCCCGCAGTACAACACTGTCCCTGTAAGATAGATTTCCGGTTACTTTATTGAAGTTCCGACGGGTACAATGGTATGTGAACTTTTTGAATGCCGTACTGGACTCAGTAAAGCAAAGGTAATGATGATATTACGCACGGATGGTCTATTACAGTGGTTTCCGACAGTAACGCTAAGCCCTGTGACAATAAAAAATGATTTTTAATATGGAACGGGCACCTTCAATGGCCCCCAGGGTAGCCAATAATCTCCAAGGAGAAACTCTGGTTTATTGTGTGTAACCATATTTATGCAACAGCTGCACTTTTTCTCCAAAAAACTAGTTATGTCAAACGGACATTATTTCAGAATAACTAAATCGGACAAAAAACACCCTTTTCGCAAATCCAAAAACGGGTCTTTCAAGACCACTTCCACGGGCGCTGGGAAATACTTACGTGATTGAAGAAGAGACCGTGGTGAGCAGTCTCTACAGCATGATCAAGATCCGCGTCGGCGAAGATTATGTTCGGACTCTTTCCGCCCAACTCCAAACTAACGCGCTTTAAGTTGCTCTTGCCGGCTGCTTGCATGATCACGTGACCAATCTGACCAACAGGAAATGCGTCGCTGAATGCGTGCGGTCAAATGAAGTATTGCAATTTTTCTGCAACCTTAACTATGGCGAATGAGAGAACCACTTGTAAGGATTTAGAAGTAAAAATTTGACGAGATTTTAATCGGGCATTCTTTAAAATGCAAAATATTCCGATAACAGTTCTAAAATGCCTGAGGCTGTTCATGAATCGACCAAAAGTAATATTGCTTATTAAGTCGGTTCATACTGCTTGTTCACGCACAATGTTACAACCTCGGGCTGAACGAAAAAGTAGCTTCATAAGGGAAATGATTAACCAAAGACTGGTGACAAATAGGTGTAACCTACCTCCGTGGATCCAGTGAAGCAGACTTTGTCAACATCCATATGCTCGCTGATGGCTGCGCCCGCCGTCGGCCCATAACCTGGCACAATGTTCAGCACGCCTGGCGGAAAGCCTGCCTGTGTTTGCAACAGCGTTTTAAAAGATACGCCTGACAAGTACTCTATAACCCGCAATAAATTGGGTATGCGGAGAAAAATAAATTGCTATTGTACCTTACGCAAGTTCGTTACGACAAGAGATGCCAAGTCTTATAAATAATTGCAAAAACATGCGGTTTCCTTTGCTGTGGTTTAATGCTGACATCCCCGAGCAGCTGGTCGTGGATTAGTGCTGAGGAACGCGCTTCGTAGTACCACAATACTTACTATTAATTACATCTCGTGGTGTGCATAAGGAGCTTAGAGCAGAGCACAAGACGACCCGTGTCGAAGTCCGGGCCACAGGAAGTTTTGTTAAATATGTTAATAATCTGTTTTTGCGCTTACCGAAAATGCTAAAGTAAAATTCTCCGGACATATTTTCCGCGAAATAGGGCGGCACGTAGCCGAGGATAAATAGTTGGCTCGATGCCGATGCGATAAAGCTTGGGTTAAGTCTCACGTAAATGTTTTTGAAACCACCAGCTTATGTAAGTCGGATAAAGGGAAACACAACTTTGTGGAATTATGCTGCAAATCTGCACCTGACAATTTCAATTGCTTGGTATTCACGGCAACCACAAAAGATAACCGAGTCCTATTTTACACAAATGCACACGTTATCTGTATGTCGTTATGTACCCCAGTTCATAAAGCGTTAAGTACTGTTTTTGCGAAAGACTGACGTGTTTATTTATGGCGCGTTTACGGCCAATAACTTCCTTACCTCCTTTGCAAGTTGTCCAACGTAAAGCGCAGTTAAGGGAGTCTGTTCGGCCGGTTTCATCACAACCACATTGCCGCATGCAAGCGCCGGGCCCAACTTCCAAGCTTGCATTAGCAGCGGAAAGTTCCACGGAATAATCTGACCGCAAACCCCCACCGGCTCATGACGCGTGTACGCCAGAAAATTTCCGTCTAAATGTAAGAAAAATGGGGAGTTATGTTACAGAACGGACGTGATGTAATTTCCTCTGCACAAGAATTGCAATTTAACACATATGTTCTAATACGCGGAAATATGGAGGAACGAATGCTGAACCATTAATTCTTTAGTGGCGGGAGCGATGGTTAGTTGTTAGAAACGACGGAAATGGCATCTTGAAAAACGGGCAACAATGACAGGGCGTTATAAACGCAAATGTCCCATCGAATATACGCAAACTTAATATTACATATGAGTAAGTGCTCCGGTCATCAAAGATAATTGTGCTGAATATCCTGTGAAACGGTTAATCAGCTTTTACTTGTATGCAAACACCGTTCGTGATTCAAGGTTTTTGTATAAAATTTGGATTTTAGGAGCTTCCTGTGTTCGTATCATGAGCAAAAACTCCCTGACATTCTTTGAAGCATTATTATTTGCTCGGCAGTCTGGTGTAGGTTAATAGCGTGTTACGTCACGCTAAATGCCCATGCTGACATGCCATCATGACAGGCGGGTAAAGCAAATTCACAGAAAAGTGCTAACCGGTCGGGTGCTTTAACTACGAGTTTGTGATAAAGGCAATAAAAAGCAATACAGGACGAACCCACGCGTCGCAATGCTATAATACCTCAGAGATTTCCTCTATATTAGCTTCGGGCCCAGCATGATCTTTACTTGTTTAATTTATGTTAACAGTGCGCTGTTTAACTGTATAACAAGAAGGTCGTATCAATCGCTTACGATCCCCGGTGACCACAAAGCAATCAAACGTCACGGTGTCAACACATCGTGCCGACGCCAAACATTAATTTCACAATGTCCACGTTTCCTATCGCTTCGTGCGGCAAGATTGCGCTGACATGCAAATGCAGCTACACGGTAAATAACGTTCTGTAAAACAAGTTTTGGGCGCTGCATACCAACGTGGTTCATTGCAGTATGAAATCCACCGGCCCTACAGCGCATTTTAAAGACTTCCGTGTTTGTCATTTGCCCTGTCTCTCAATGTTATAGTTGCGGAAAAAGAATGTTCGCTTGTGTTGTTTTCATAAAGTGCAAACAGTCGTAGCACAAAATCAGAAAATAACTTACCCATTGGTATGACCTTGCCGTGGTTCTTGTCAGCCCAACCAGCGAAATATCTGTGTTACAAAACAAAAGGTTACGCAAGTACAAGCGGGATATAAACCTCAAGGCGAGGCTCTTTTGCAGCAACGTAGTGCGGTCAACCATGACGTCTAGTAAATTAGGGTAGGATTGAACTTTCAGGAGCAAGTGAAAGCCAAATTAGGACTGGTTTGTTGAGTGTGTGTGCATGCTGGCTTGGGCACAAACAACACGATGGATTGTGCGACAAATGTCGGTTAAAACGTTTCAAACGCGTTCTGAATGACCATCGCAAACAAAGCGTAACACTACCTCTCTCTTCGCACTGGCCTGTTAAGCGACATCTTTTCAAAACAAACTTACTCTGAAAGCACTTGATTAAACTGGACTGTAGGTCCAGCTTTTAGTGACATTCCATGCATTTATGCAGAAATGAAATCGCCAATCCTGTCAACAAAATTTTTACCTGTAACATTCAATAACCAGGTGCAAGTCAATGTTGTAGGCGATGTGGTAAGGTTTGCCATTGTCCAAAGTTTCCAAACACTGTAGAATGGTAATACATAATGAAAGTTTTTGCAATTTACATGTGTATATAAGTGCATCAGTTCTGCTCAATGTTTTTGTTAGCTTGTTTTTTATAAACACCCTGGCAGTAGTTTGATCACAAAAGGTTTGTGTTAGATCGGACTTACCAAAGCATTAGCAAAAAAAAACTAGTAGACACAAAATCGATACTTACAGCTAAGTAATGTCTATCACGTTCAATCAAATCTGCAAGTTTAATGAGCAGTTTGCCCCTGGCAGAAGCATCCATGGTTCTCCAGGGTGATCCCAATTTAAAAGCTTCCTGAGCTGCAGCAACAGCTTTGTTCACATCAGCCTGTAAAGGACATAGTCAGTAAACTTCAAAATACTACACAAATGCCCAACAATGAATACCCACCCTGTCTCCCTCTTGGACTTGACAAATGACTTCTTCATTGCATGGGTTTATGGTAGGGAATGTCTTCCCACTGACTGAGTTCACCCACTCATTATTTATCAAAATCTGCAAAACAAACCACGGAGCTAGTGAGTAAAATTTTAAGGTGTTCACATCAACAATGCTACAAACACACAATACAATACTCCATTGTATATGAATGAAATATCACCAACCACAATACACTACCACAGCTGGATACATCAATACTGGAAAGTTTGCAGCAATTGAATACTTAGTTAGAACCAGCAAATTGTGCTTGAACTACAAACGAGTTCAATTGGCAGTTGCATTCTAATGTGGTGGAGGTTACCTGAGTGTACTGAATCTTGGGCGTAAGATCAGGCTTTGGGGTCGACATTGCGTTTTTTTGCAGTGAAACAAAGCCTCAGTGAACGCTAAAGCTGTAAAAGAAGCGGTTGATCAAGTTAACTGCCTCGAATAACCCTTGCAATGTGTGTTGGTTACGTCCGCTACTTCTGCCTATCCTGCTACTGTGCAAAATTTCGTGGTGGGAGGAGCGTTTTATGTGCGCTTAAAAACACGTGACAACGAACAGCTAAAAGATTACGAAATACCTTTCCTAGGTAAAAAGGGCGTAGCCTTATGGCTTTTCACAGTTTACAAGAACTTCGTTGTAAGTAAGTAACGCTCCATCTACATCAAGTTACCAATGACGCAATGATGTTTTGTTCTGTGACAAGTCAACCGGAAAACCGCCATACCCTTTTTTGACTAAAGCACAAGCTCAGTGTCAGTTGCAAAGCCTACAATAAGTACCTATCCCTGCAATCACTTTCGTTACACTGATAACTAGCAAGGTACAACATTCTGACAAGAGCATTTTAAATGTCCTGTGAATCCACCACGTGCCTTTTTCATATTTTCCCATCACGACGGTACGTCATTGTCTTGCGCTTTTACGTCACCTTGCGGTGAATTTTTTTTAGGGAATACACCACAAAAAATAAAAATTGGTTGATGTCCTGTAAATTTTTATCCTACAATAAATGGATGGGCGGGTGATTGGCAGCATTAACCAAGCGCCCTACCCGTATACCAAGAATAAAAAAACCTGATCGGGTTTCGTGCCCAGTTCAAATCCTGGTGTGGTCAAAAAAAATACAATAAATGGATCGAACATGAGTGACAGAATTGCCGTTACTCACTTCCTGGTGTCAAAAGTAATTATACAAAACCGAAATGGTTCCATTTTGCATATTTTATCATAAAGGATCACTTTCGACGAATTTACAGTTTTATTTAATTTGATTTATTATTCAAAGATTTTATTTGGCCGTAATACAAAATTAAGTTTGAAGTTTATAATTTCTCTATGAAGCAGTTAATTTGGAAATTAAAGTTTGCGGTAATATTATTTGTATAATGTAACTATACAAGCTATACTTAAAGGATTTAATGATACATTCTGGTGTTCTTTACACCATACATTTTTACTGGCAGCCAATAAATAATTATTAGGTAGTAGCTAGGGGGTGAGGGGAAAAGGTTAAAATCACAAAAGACACATAATGCAACAAAACGTTTCAAGGGCAACGGGTTTGGATTAACATTTGTGAAATTGAAACACAACAAACAGTTTACCTGCGTCGCCGACTGTTGTGAACAAAAGAACGGAAATATTTGCGATGTCACAGTGCGTTGTGTCGGTTAAACCCAACCTAAACACCGGACACGGAAGTAGAACAAAAAAGGTCTCGCATTGTTTCCCACAAACCGCGAACGCGAACAATTTAGCAAGTTTTTTTGATATTTTGATTTGGATTAGATGATCATCACATAGCTATGTTACGTACTGCATTTTCAGGGAAGCCTGTAGTGAGCGCGACTGACAACTAGGTCTAACAGTTTTTGGAATACTTGGTACACAACTCGGCTAGCTTGCCAAACAGCAAAGCTGGGGAATGTTTGGGAGAGCATTAACTTTTACAGCTTGGTTGCTGGTGATGCCAAGGAAAATCGCAAGTCGATCAAGTAAGACACGAATACAACAAGTTCTACACCAATCTTTAAAAAAAATAATGATTCAGCAAGAGTTGACGTTTGCATTTCGGGCTAAATGTTTAACATAATTTTTGAAATGAGGAGAACTTAGGTGTGTCCGTTACTATGCCGGGAATTATTAAAAAAATTTCGTATTCTTCAGCCATAATTTAATAACGAAGTTTGTAAGGTCACACGTTAGTGCACAATTAAATAATGGGCTCCACAGTATTGTGAATTGTAGCTCGACTGTTTTAGTTCCACGACATAGATAAAAGCCTATTTATCTACTAAGTAAATTAATATGGTGAAAACGAACGTAAGCTAGAATTTTATGTCTTACGTTTTTTTTCATAGTTTGCTTATCCGATTATTCTCAGACTGAACCAATGTTTGTGACACACTTTTAACTTTCCTAACAGCTTCTTGCCCAACAACAACACCACCTCCAAGTATTACCAGTGCAACCTTGCTTTCCTTCACAAACTTGCAAGTTACTTGTGGAACGTCTGTAGTTGAAGCAACGTAAGGGGTATTTACGTCATCACCGATGGGGTTATTCGTATCGGAGTGCACCCTTTTGAAATCAATAAGCTGCGCTGAAATACGAATTATTATAACATTTTGAAAGGCAATCAAATTGAAAGTTAACACAGCCCACGAAATATTTTATTATTCTTTATTCGCTAAATGCGGTGGGGGTGTAGGTCAAGTGACGCACGATGGGTACTTCGAAATAATTGGGACAAAAAAACGCTACATAATACATAAGCGAAATCAATTTTTTCAATTAAATCTGCTGACATAAATTAGAGGCTTGTTACTTCATAACACATGCCAATTCCCGATTTACATCATTTCTTGTAAAGCTCCGATATGCAAAGTATATTTGTGTTCAAGCATGGACGATTGTGCGGTTCAGTGTCTGGGGCACAACCCTATTTACGAGCTCGGAATAACAAGTCCAAACTTGTCCAATGTTACTATGAGTGACGTGGCGGAAGGTTGCTATCCGACTATTTCGGGAAACAACACATTGTTCAGTATCAACATCACGGATTGCTCGCCGACAAAAACGGTGAGGCCACACAAAAACGAGTTACCTTACTCTTATAATGGATTGTATTTGATAAACTATATCGTCTGCAATGCACAAGTGAAAGCGATTTTTTGGACTATTAAATCAGCCATAACACTTGTCGTGGATAACGTTTTTAATGGAACTTTCCCACTGTAACAATATATGGATGAGGGAAGGGTAATATTCTAGATAAACATAACCTGGCCAATATTCACTGACCTGAATTATGTTTGACCCAGGTCAAAAAGTGACTGAAAAAAGATCTAGCTAGTATTTGTGGCACTGGACAAGCTTTTAAACTAACATGCACACAAATTTCCACGTTGTGGTACCTTTCGGTCAACGTCGATCTGTTAGTAACCTAAATCGGATAGTGCTCCCGAGTTTATTTGATTGAATTGCATAACTTTCTTACGTTACAAAACCATCTCTCTGTATTATCGAACAAAAACAGTTTTTCTACTGTTAACGTTTTTGCGCTTTCTTGCAGGGCAATAAAACACACTCTATCTACACGTATGCGATCAACTCGTTCACGAACACCAACCTCCAGTCGACCACTTCAAATTCAATCGATATATCGTTCCGGTTCAGCTGCATCTACAATCTTGGAGTCCAAACCTCCCTTTCACTAGGAGGCTCAGTTTCGCAGTAATTACAATAAATATTACGAAACTATTTGATTTTATTAGGATCCGTTTTTATGCTGAAAAGTGCTTATCCCTTTGTTACCAAATAGCTTCTTTAACAAATATTACCAAGGAAAAAGAAACATATTTAAAAAAGAATTCAATTTTTTGAAAAAAACATTTTATGCAGGTCGTCAAGTCTGTCTTTTCAACCTGTTTCCGTGGAGTTAGCTATTGCAATGGCTCTCTTTAACGACTCAACCTTCTCCGTTCCGATAGTGGGAGACCACAACATCACCGTTCCCGACTATATTTACGTGGGCCTTACTTTCACTGATGGAAATGCAAACTATCTCGTCTTGCAGGTATAACCGAGCTAGTCAATCTGAGAAAAGCTTCAGATGATTTGCGACAAAAGTGATCCAACATCGAAAAAACAGATATATTCAAACACGATCTGCTCACGCTATAGATATAATAAGATTGCGCATTTTTGGTCTTTTATATTCGTTTTGTATTGGCACGTATTGGTGAAACACAGGATTTTGTTGACATATCGATAAAAAGGTACTTTCTAAGATAACAGTTTCTATCCATACTAGTAGCAAAACTAAGTATTCCAAGTAGTTAACGAATGCTCTTCTATTTTAGGCCACAACATGTTGGGCCACTCCTTCCAGCAGCTCCTCAGACGCAAGACAATATTCTATTATAGCAAGCGGGTAAGTTTATAGCCTCTTAAAGCTACACAAAACCGAGCATGGATATGCTACAATTTGTAATTTTAGTTGCCCAGCAAACCTAAGTGATCCGACTTTGGTGTTGCTCTATGAAAACTACTATTCTTCACAAGCACGATTCGCCCTGCAAGCTTTTACATGGGCAGGTCTCGCTTTAGCCGACCAGAACATTTACATACACTGTGATGTTGCGGTCTGCGACACAGTGCTTAACGATACTTGCACAACGAAAGTACGTATACGTGCGAATACTAATGGTCAAATCGTTGGCTGTGTATTAATGCGGCTACGATTTTTGTTCATGATTGCAGAATTGCGTTGGAAGTTTGGAAGCGCGACGCAAGAGATCGATAGACGGTCATCTAATAACAGTTGGTCCCCTGAAAGTCGTGGCCGGAGACTCAGCTTGTTCAAAGGTTTGATCTGTTGTGTTTTACCGGTCCCATATACGGAATAAAAACATAGAACTCACTGTTTCGACATGATACGTACTCCAGTGGTTTTAGCAGCTAAATTTTACTCTGATTTTTAATGCAATGTGGTATTCGCAAACAAGTTTTTTTTTCTGAAACAGATGAATGGTGGATGTTCCCATATGTGTAGTGAGGACTTTTATGGTTTCGTGCGCTGCATCTGCGGTCCGGGTTTTGTGTTGCTCAGGGACAGGAAATCGTGTGGATGTGAGTAATATGAAGCAACTATAAGGCGTGATAAATGTTTGAACTGGTGAAAGGGTAAATGTGAAGAACAAGTGGAAACGTTTGCACTTCCGTAGTGTTAACACGTTGATACGAAACAAGGCTTGGATTTTGTTTTAAAAACTGGTAAAATGATGTTGTTTTCGTAACTACGACCTAAAGCAAACATAACTCACCGTGCATCCGATATTGTCGTTGTAAAGATATCAAAACGCACAAAATTCGGTCGATCAGGTTTTATCTTTAGGGGGTTTGAACACAAGCTCTTCTGAAACAGGAAGATTTTACTTTCAGTGATTGGAGGACGAGGAGTGAATGAGTTTGATTGGCACGAAGGAGTTCATCTTTCGGCAGGGGAGGATGTGATGGAAAGTTCAATGAGCGACTACATCTTATTCGCGGCATCATCCCTCATTCTTTTCGCTTGTGTTGGTCTATTGATAGGAATATGCCGCAAGAAAAATCGCTCCAGGAAAAGAAAATACAAAGGCGCGCACGAGTTGTAGATGATGTGATGTTTTTTTTCCTAACGAATCAATCACGCTCACACTGAAGCAATGAGTTTGAAACAGACACTTAATATTACAGACAAAACGGTTTTCATTGCAAAACTGCCTTCCATAGATTTCTACATGTAAATGAATCACATCTTTCGTTCTGCCTTCGTTCAATATTATTGTCAGATATTTTGTACAGCAGTTGTAGACGCATGTTATATACAAAATGTTGGCGTTATATCATCGATATCTTTTGTTCAATTATATGTACTGTACAGTGTGAACAATCACAAGTAAACATGTCTGCAAGAAAACGAGGTTCAACTACAAACGTGATGAAATTTTAAATCTGCGCAGACAAGTTGACCCAACCGACTACTGAAATGCGTAAATTGAGCAAGACTTCAAGCGACTCAATCGGCATTAACATTGATCACAAGCAACATTTGAGACATTAGTAAAACCAAAAAGAATTTACACTGCTGACGTAACCGGGGATCGAGCTAAACCTTCTTCCGTTGAAGGCTGCTTTGCCACAGTCCTTACTTTAGTAGCGCTGCCCCTCACCAGCCGAACAAAAAACCTTGCCGCCAATGGCAAAGTGTTGGAATAGATAATGGGATTAAGGGCGCTATTCACAGGCAAAAGAATAATGGCCGAAAAAGCGTAGGCATATGGTGGTATAACCCCTCCTGACATGCTGATAAAAGTCATCACACAAATCGGCATCCAACAACAAAAGTCAGTTCCGATGAGAAAGGAGATTTTGCGCTGCATCGCCTTGTTGTCGGTTTGCTTGGCGCTGCGGACCGCGTTACCTCGTGTTGAATGTCTGTAAATGGCCAAGTAGGAGGCCAGGATGTACAGCAAGGCTACGAAATTGAAGGTGATGACCACTGCAGAATATGAACCAAATATCGACCCGTCACCGGGAAGACGAAAAAACTTTGGAATGCAAACACTGCTGGCGCTGTAAAAGCCGTGATAGCCGAGTGATTTGGGAGCAAGACTTGGAAAGTGACTTAGTAAAAAGCTGTTTAGAGCGTTCCAATCGTCGGGGACATTGTCGCGACTGCTGTTTGTTGGGACAAGGGCGTTTAAACGCAAAGCAAATCGTTGTAACTCATCAAATTTCACTGCTCCGCGTTGAAAGTACGGGTTACTCTGTATGAGCATTTCGCTGACCATCTGCCGCGAGAGGGCGGGCGAGAGTGGAAGCAATGATGTGATAAGAGAGAAGATCCAAAGCATCGACAACCAGACGAAAACCCATCTTACGCGTACTTCCCTACTCTTGAATGGCCGAAAAACGCCATACAAGCGATAAGAGGTCAAACATATGAGTGTTAGAACTGAAGCCTCGCTTGAAAGGGTTGTCATCACTCCAACAGAGTTGCAAGTTCCGCTGGCTCGCCACAACCGATCACGCAGGCAATACTGGGAAGAAAACTGAACCGACTTGACGCCTATAATCACTAGACAGACACCCATAAGAAAATCTGCCAAGGCCAGGTTCAAAATAAGGATGTTGTTGATTACAGCGACTGGGGACACGCGCTTGTTATGGCGAACAGAGTACAGATACTTGCATGTGATTACCATAACAGCACTATTGCCTATTAACGCCAGAAATGCTGAAATCCAGACAAAGATGCGCAGTCCTGGTGATGCAATCATGTCAGATTTTGAAGAGACAGCGTGAGTTGCTTCAAACTCTTCAGGACATTCGTCGGAAAGATCGGTGCAGTCAGTTATACCGTCGAGCACCTGTAAGTATTTAATCAGATGTAGAAACAAAAATGTGTAGAAAACACACAACAGAGGTTATTTCTTACTTTGCTTCTTGAGACGAACAAGGGGTCGCCGTTGTTGCAGTAAAAGTGTGTTTTGGAACTACAGTTCATTTCATCTTTGGCATCACCAACACAATCCACCACACCATCGCAAACTTTTAAAAGTGCCACGCTAACCTTTGGTCGTGGACCTGAAACATAAAATTAAAACTACTGGTATTGTTTGTCGGAACTTTGCCATTAACAATGTCATTTCTTTTGGCAACTTCACTTTCAGTTCTAAGCCACTTTATCATCTGTTAGTATTACAAGAATTTTGCTATTCGTGTCCATCTCTGCAAATATACCAGCTAGCTTCATTGATACATAACATAAACACACTAGTTTTTACCATGAGTCCACTCAACCGTTCCTGCATTGCAACCGAATCTGGTACTTTCGCAGTCTTCCTCGTCTTCTGCTTTACTGCATTCACTTACTCCGTTGCATATCGACAAACCAGCCACATATTCTGCGAAATTGCCACATAATCTCGCAGTCTCGTTGCCATTAACCGGAAGAAGTCGTTTCATAAAACTTGGAAGCTGTACCTAGAGGTGTAAAAGGGCTTTAAAGTAACCAGCTTACAAACGTTACAAAAATTACCTTCTTTAGAGGAATGGTATCGCAAACTTTTGGTCTAACGCTGCAATTTGCCTCCGCCGAGCATTCGTCCTCAAACAATAAGCACTCAACTTTTCCATCACACCTACAACAAAGTAAGAAATTTGTGGACCTTTACTTTGAAAAAAATGTCGCTATGCATGTACCCAGCAACGTCATCAACGTGACTCAACGCACCTTGCTGCATTTCCCTGGAAAGCTTCCTTTCCGATGGTCGTGAGGTTGAACATGGATAGGATAATCCGGAATAATTTAGGAATAGGAAAGCAGGAAAAGTTTTTAGGTGACTGTTTGGGTTCTACAGGAGTCGGTTGTGAGCAAAACTTCTCATCAATCCCACTAGCTGAACAGTCTTTATTGCCATCACATACCGCTCCCGGTTTCAAACACTTGCCGTCGCACTCGAGTTGTCCACTTTTGCACTTTCTGCATGCATTGTTTTGGTAACAAATCTTTGAACATATTTCGCGTTGCGCCGAAGTATTAAAACTACTGGAACAAAGGCATTCGTCCGAGAGATCGGGACAGTCGATCACCCCATCACAAATTTGCCTTTTGGCGATGATAGTGCGGTTGTCAAGACAAAGCGAACAGACAAATACACCATCTACAAAACACACATCCGATGCGTCATCACACCAGGGTAGGCTGTCACGCAGAGACCACTGCGGAATAGAACAATATTTCTTGTGTGTTTTGAGGCTTGACACTTGTCTGAAGCATTTGAAACCAGGCAAAGAGGTGATGTCGTCTTTTTCACCTTCGCAATCAGTGAAGGCGTCACACGAATAATCCCACGACAGACACTTTTTCTTGTGCTCAGGACAACGAAACATTCGCGGGTCAGAACACGACTCGATTTCATCGCTGCAATCCCCACAGTTGTCAACGCCGTCACACATCATGTTTTCGGGAATGCACCGTCTTTGGTTAGCACAAAGAAACATGTCCTTGGCACATGACCCGGTCATGTTGCGAATAACCTCGTCGCTCCCGTCAGGGCAGTTTCTTTCACCGTCGTTGAGCCATTGCTTTGGAATACATCGCTCCGTTCCCATGCAACGAAACTCATTTTCTTTACATTCAAGTGGCCTTTGTTCGTCAGCTTTATCTGGACAATCATTAAATCCGTCCATGACCCTGTACCTCAGTAAGCATCTCCCAGTACTCGGGCAACGGAATTCAGTTTTGGTGTAACACGCGACAAAAGGCTTATCCTCATCGCTAGAGGACCCAGGACAGTCAATGTTGTTGTCCATGACCCATTCGCGGGGAATACAGCGTCCAGCGAAAGTATTGTTCTTTCGATCGTGTGGTGACTGGCAGCGAAATTCAGAAGACGTACAGTTAGAAAGAGATGACTCTTCATCACTGCCATCAGTCAAGGACAAACTGTCACAGTCTCGTTTGCCATCCATAACCATCCAACGCGGAATGCAACGTCTTGTTTTGTCGCAAGTGAATTCTGCGTGAAAAGATACTGTGACTAGGGTTTAGAGGTTATAATAAGTCGTTATAAGTCTTTTTCTAGTTAGCAGAAAATGTTTGCCAAATGAAATAGGGTTGGTTGTAATGTTATACTCAGTTTAAATTTAAGTAACGTGTTTTAACAGAAACATAAATTTGTTGAACTGTAAGTGTCCCCACCTTCCCCCTCTCTGCAGCGGATCATGACATTCATTTTGTGTTTACATCCATCCACTGATGACCTTCTCGCCACACACTTCGATGTTAAACGACACGTAAACTCGGCATCAGTGCAGTTCAGCACTAGGTTAAACAGTAAACAGTTTATATGTGTTGATCTATCCAGTAAAAACACTGTTTTCAATCCACCAATAAAACTGCATATTTTGCTATTACTATACTGCTTCTATCTGCCTTTCGTCAAGAAAATACAACAAAAATACAACCACTTAAAAACGTACCCGCATTCGTTTTCAAAATTTAATCACATTTTCTCAAAACTCACGTGCTCTTTGGTCGCTTCCATCTCCGCAATCATCATCAAAATCCCGGACTTGATGGCGCTCTTTGCATTTGGAATTGTCGCATCGAAAGAACCCATCCTCTGGACGACAAGAGTCATCTCGCCTATCAAACTTCATTGTGTGACTCCAGTAATATTCCATTGTTGACTTTCCTGTACAACAATAGTCGGGACTGTTTATCCAATATTCGTAAAGAGTATTCTACCGCAAAATAATATTTCTTTATTTTGTTTAGTTTAGTTTTTGCAGCACTTTTAAATTTTGTTTTTGATTCTGTTTCCATACGTACCGGTACAAGTTGATAGTAGTAGAAATATAATAACTAAACCGACAAATCCACACAAACTAAGTTTCATTTTGGGTTTCTGACAAAATTGCTTAACAATTTGTTGAACAACAATTAATCGAAACTGGTATCTATTTTTAATAGAATTAACACACAAGAAGAAAAAAGCGGACGAGTTATGACTGATCGAGCGCTACTTCACTTTGCGTGTCATCGCAATTCCGGCCCAAACTTCCACATCATCATATTTATTTTAAGCTTTCGCCTTCGTCTAACTATACAGTGAGAGACAAATTCTTTACTGGTCCCCCAAAATGCAAATCTACTCATGCGCTGCATTTAACTGGATTTATATAAAAAGACAACAACACTTTTAACATTAAATAGAATCTTCTCATCCCTTTAATTGTTGTTTTTTCAAATCACCGACCCTCGAAAGTTGTTTCAAACAGTTACCAATACGATCGTGTGAACGGGTTGAGAAGCTCTGTTCCTAATAACATACCAAAGGTTATGACTGAGTGTAAACCGACTTTACATAGGATGCAGAAACATTTTAATTCAGATTTAAACACGGTTTGTGGTTGTTTACTGTGTTGTATGACAGTCGCATGAAGAACTGTATTGGATAACGATGGATAAATTTTATTTTAGGCAAATGTGATATCGAAGGACTGCAAACTGTCATAGTTGTACACTGTGGCAACTAAATTTGACGTCTGGCTTGAATGTTTCTGAAAGCTTCCCTAACTTTGTCATAAGTCATTGCATGATTGTAAGGGACTGTCAACAATGAGTCAAGTTCGTGAGGACCACTTTTTCCGTGGACGAAGTAAATCGAAACTATTTGTAGAAACGTCGCAATCTCTCGGCGTCAAGAATCATCTCGTCAAGATATTGTGTCAAAAAACGAGTGTAGTGTCATTGCAACACTCGGCTAAACGGGTTTTGCGCTATCACGTTATTGAAAACAAAAGCAACCACAAAGTTATTTAAAGATTTTAATCACTTTTCAAACAACTTCTTCCAACCACTGTTGGGCATCACGTCCTTAAAGGGTGCTCGGTACTGAGATGTTTTCCCACATTTTTTATGTCGTGAAATGTAAATCCTACGGACGAAAATTTTGTTTGATTAGTTACTTAGTTACAATAAACAACAAACAATAATGGTTTTGAGAAATAATTTCTTTTCCAAAACTGAATAACTTATTGCTATGAAACTGTTTTCCTCTACCGCCTTGAGAAAAAACTTCCATTTTTCCATATGTACAGATCCTACCACCCATGGATTCTGCAACCTCAAAATTCTAAATCCCGAAACAGGACTTCGTTCCGCATATTGCTTGGGATAAAAGGGTTTGTTCAAAGTCGAGTTCTTTGTAATGTCGGAACGTTGAGAATCTTTCCAGTGTTACTTGTGAAATAATATAGCGTTCAGGTTTCGTGACTTAAATACACTTAATTTCTGGGTTTTGAGTACACAATAATCTATTGTTTTAATGACGGTCTGAAATATTTATAGCTGTATGCTGGCGTCGGGCTGCGCCGCAATCGACTGAATAACACACGAATACAAACCTCACTGCTTAATTCAAAATTACTTTTACTAACTAAAATCATTCGGAGTTAATACAAATCTTACCCAAAACACAAGTTTTAAATAAGCATGTAAGATGGGATTGTTTTATATTTTTAGCAATTCGATCCTGTCACTTTTACATTAACTGCGCCTTCATGGTCTGCCATACAATGTTAAACGATACTAACACAACAAAAATACGCATACCTGTTACTCGTTGCAAGATGCTTTTTCACCTACTATGTGTCAATGCAACCGATTGCCATCCTATGGCAGATCGTGATTTTCTGCAAAGGAATCGCTGTCACATGAACGCCAGGCTCGATAACATTTGTGATTTTATTGGTGTTAATGTCATACAAATGATGTTATTGGGAGTTTGTAAAAAAAATCAACACAATTTTGTTTGTGCAAAACAAGATGTATTCCTGTAACTTATAACACGATCAAAACTTAGTGAACAATCGATAAATTCTTATTCATGTTGACATAGAGGATTAGATGTCGCATTTGTTGCAAAACTTCTGTTATTTCAAATGAACGGTGGGTGTGGCCATACTTGCTGCGAGGCCTTTTCGGATACGTGCGCTGTATCTGCGGACCGGGTTATGTGTTGCACAGGGATAGGAAATCATGTAGATGTGAGTAATACCAGGAAACACGTGTCGTATCAGAAGAATCAGTGAAAGGTTAAATGGTGAATGCAAAATATAGTGCTTTCGTAACTGAAGGAGTCTATAGGCAGAAGTAAAACAAACAAGCGTTTAAAACAAACAAAACACCAGGCCAGTATTGACCATCATGTGATCACGATACATACTTTTAAATACACAACACGTTAAGCAATAAGTTACTGACTTGGTAGTTTTGACTACAGTGAACAAGTTAGGTTGGAATAATGGAGTTTATCTATTAACTAGAGAGGATGCAGTGAAAAGTTCCACGATCAGTTGATAGGATTGTGTCACAAGAAAATTCGCTACATACGAATGTGCGAACGAGTTACAGAAGATAATTTTCACTTGAAATTTTCTTTTAGCTATTTCTGCATGTAACTAAATAACATCTCACGTTTTTCTTTTGTCAAATATCGTTAGAAGAACCGTAGCATGCCATATGCCTTATGGGGTAACATTTATAAGGCAACAAGTCGACAAGAAAATGTTGTGTTGATAATTTTAAGCTTCAGTGTAGCCGGGTTGGAAATTCAATCTAACAAGCAAATACCACAACCCATGTGATCCACTGGAAACACAACCTGGCTGTTGCTTCCATTTGAGTCGATGGCGTCGCATTCGTTTTTGCAGGGAATTTTTTTCAATATTTAAGTCGACGACGTAACTCAGGATCGGACTAAACCTTCTTCCGTTGATGGCTGCTTTGCCACAGCTCTTACTTTAGTAGCGCTGCCCCTCACCAGCCGTACAAAAAACCTTGCCACTAATGGCAAAGTGTTGGAATAGATAATGGGGTTAAGGGCGCTATTGACAGGCAAAAGAATAATGGCCGAAAAGGCGTAGGCATATGGTGGTATAAACCCTCCTGACATGCTGATAAAAGTCATAACACAAATCGGCATCCAACAACAAAAGTCAGTTCCGATGAGAAAGGTGATTTTGCGCTGCATCGCCTTGTTGTCGGTTTGCTTGGCGCTGCGGGCCGCGTTACCTCGTGTTGAATGTCTGTAAATGGCCAAGTAGGAGGCCAGGATGTACAGCAAGGCTACGAAATTGAAGGTGATGACCACTGCAGAATATGAACCAAATATCGACCCGTCACCGGGAAGACGAAAAAACTTTGGAATGCAAACACTGCTGGCGCTGTAAAAGCCGTGATAGCCGAGTGGTTTGGGAGCAAGACTTGGAAAGTGATTTAGTAAAAAGCTGTTTAGAGCGTTCCAATCGTCGGGGACATTGTCGCGACTGCTGTTTGTTGGAACAAGGGCGTTTAAACGCAAAGCAAATCGTTGTAACTCATCAAATTTAACTGCTCCGCGTTGAAAGTACGGGTTACTCGGGATCAGCATTTCGGTGACCATCTGCCGCGAGAGGGCGGGCGAGAGTGGAAGCAATGATGTGATGAGAGAGAAGATCCAGAGCATCGTCAACCAGACGAAAACCCATCTTACGCGTACTTCCCTACTCTTGAATGGCCGAAAAACGCCATACAATCGATATGAAGTCAAACATATGAGTGTTAGAACTGAAGCCTCGCTTGAAAGGGTTGTCATCACTCCAACAGAGTTGCAAGTTCTGCTGGCTCGCCACAACCGATCACGCAGGCAATACTGGGAAGAAAACTGAACCGACTTGACGCCTATAATCACTAGACAGACACCCATAAGGAAATCTGCCAGGGCCAGGTTCAAAATAAGGATGTTGTTGATTACAGCGACTGGGGACACGCGCTTATAACGAACAGAGTACAGATACTTGCATGTGATTACCATAACAGCACTGTTGCCTAGTAACGCCAGAAATGCTGAAATCCAGACAAAGACGCGCAGTTCTGGTGATGCAATCATGTCGAATTTTGAAGAGACAGCACGAGTCGCTTTGAACTCTTCAGGACATTCGTCAGAAAGATCGGTGCAGTCAGTTATACCGTCGAGCACCTGTAAGTTTTTCATTGGATTTAGAAAACGTGTGGAAAAACACACAACTGAGTATATTTTTTTTACTTTGCTTCTTGAGACGAACAAGGGGTCGCCGTTGTTGCAGTAAAAGTGTGTTTTGGAACTACAGTTCATTTCATCTTTGTCATCACCAACACAATCCACCACACCATCGCAAACTTTTAAAAGTGCCACGTTAACTTTAGGTCGTGGACCTAAAACATAAAATTAAAACTACTGATATTGCTGTTCTAAGCCACTTTATAATCTGTTAGTATTACAAGAATTGTGATATTCGTGTCCATCTCTGCAAATAGCTTCATTGATACATAACATAAACACACTAGTTTTTACCATGAGTCCACTCAACCGTTCCTGCATTGCAACCGAATCTGGTACTTTCGCAGTCTTCCTCGTCTTCTCCTTTGCTGCATTCACTTACTCCGTTGCATATCGACAAACCAGCAACGTATTCTGACAAGTTGCCACATAATCTCGCAGTCTCGTTGCCATTAAGAAGTCGTTTCATAAAACTTGGAAGCTGTACCTAGAGGTGTAAAAAGGCCGTTAAAGTAACCAGATTACAAACGTTACAAAAATTACCTTCTTTAGAGGAATGGTATCGCAAATTTTTGGTCTAACGCTGCAATTTGCCTCTTTCGAGCACTCGTCCTCAAAAAGTAAGCACTCAACTTTTCCATCACACCTACAACAAAGTAAGAAATTTGTGGACCTTAACTTTGAACAATATGGCGCTATGCATGTACCCAGCAACGTCATCAACGTGACTCAACGCACCTTGCTGCATTTTCCTGGAAAGCTTCTTTTCCGATCGTCGTGAGGTTGAACATGGACAAGATAATCCGAAATGATTTAGGAATAGGAAAGCAGGAAAAGTTTTTAGGTGACTGTTTGGGTTCTACAGGAGTCGGTTGTGAGCAAAACATCTCATCAATCCCACTGGCTGAACAGTCTTTATTGCCATCACATACCGCTCCCGGCTTTGAACACTTGCCGTCGCACTCGAGTTGTCCACTTTTGCACTTTCTGCATGCATTGTTTTGGTAACAAATCTTTGCACATATTTCGCGTTGCGCCGAAGTATTAAAACTACTGGAACAAAGGCATTCGTCCGAGAGATCGGGACAGTCGATTACCCCGTCACAGATTTGCCTCTTAGCGATGATAGTGCGGTTGTCAAGACAAAGCGAACAGACAAATACACCATCTACAAAACACACATCCGATGCGTCATCACACCAGGGTAGGCTGTCACGCAGGGACCACTGCGGAATAGAACAATATTTCTTGTGTGTTTTGAGGCTTGACACTTGTCTGAAGCATTTGAAACCAGGCAAAGAGGTGATGTCGTCTTTTTCACCTTCGCAATCAGTGAAGGCGTCACACGAATAATCCCACGACAGACACTTTTTCTTGTGCTCAGGACAACGAAACATTCGCGGGTCAGAACACGACTCGATTTCATCGCTGCAATCCCCACAGTTGTCAACGCCGTCACACATCATGTTTTCGGGAATGCACCGTCTTTGGTTAGCACAAAGAAACATGTCCTTGGCACATGATCCGGTCATGTTGCGAATAACCTCGTCGCTCCCGTCAGGGCAGTTTCTTTCACCGTCGTTGAGCCATTGCTTTGGAATACATCGCTCCGTTCCCATGCAACGAAACTCATTTTCTTTACATTCAAGTGGCCTTTGTTCGTCAGCTTTATCTGGACAATCATTAAATCCGTCCATGACCCTGTACCTCAGTAAGCATCTCCCAGTACTCGGGCAACGGAATTCAGTTTTGGTGTAACACGCGACAAAAGGCTTATCCTCATCGCTAGAGGACCCAGGACAATCAATGTTGTTGTCCATGACCCATTCGCGGGGAATACAGCGTCCAGCGAAAGTATTGTTCTTTCGATCGTGTGGTGACTGGCAGCGAAATTCAGAAGACGTACAGTTAGAAAGAGATGACTCTTCATCACTGCCATCAGTCAAGGACAAACTGTCACAGTCTCGTTTGCCATCCATAACCATCCAACGCGGAATGCAACGTCTTGTTTTGTCGCAAGTGAATTCTGCGTGAAAAGATACTGTGACTAGGGTTTAGAGGTTATAATAAGTCGTTATAAGTCTTTTTCTAGTTAGCAGAAAATGTTTGCCAAATGAAATAGGGTTGGTTGTAATGTTATACTCAGTTTAAATTTAAGTAACGTGTTTTAACAGAAACATAAATTTGTTGAACTGTAAGTGTCCCCACCTTCCCCCTCTCTGCAGCGGATCATGACATTCATTTTGTGTTTACATCCATCCACTGATGACCTTCTCGCCACACACTTCGATGTTAAACGACACGTAAACTCGGCATCAGTGCAGTTCAGCACTAGGTTAAACAGTAAACAGTTTATATATGTTGATCTATCCAGTAAAAACACTGTTTTCAATCCACCAATAAAACTGCATATTTTGCTATTACTATACTGCTTCTATCTGCCTTTCGTCAAGAAAATACAACAAAAATACAACCACTTAAAAACGTACCCGCATTCGTTTTCAAAATTTAATCACATTTTCTCAAAACTCACGTGCTCTTTGGTCGCTTCCATCTCCGCAATCATCATCAAAATCCCGGACTTGATGGCGCTCTTTGCATTTGGAATTGTCGCATCGAAAGAACCCATCCTCTGGACGACAAGAGTCATCTCGCCTATCAAACTTCATTGTGTGACTCCAGTAATATTCCATTGTTGACTTTCCTGTACAACAATAGTCGGGACTGTTTATCCAATATTCGTAAAGAGTATTCTACCGCAAAATAATATTTCTTTATTTTGTTTAGTTTAGTTTTTGCAGCACTTTTAAATTTTGTTTTTGATTCTGTTTCCATACGTACCGGTACAAGTTGATAGTAGTAGAAATATAATAACTAAACCGACAAATCCACACAAACTAAGTTTCATTTTGGGTTTCTGACAAAATTGCTAAACAATTTGTTAAACAACAATGAATCGAAATTGGTATCTATTTTTAATAGAATTAACACACAAGAAGAAAAAAGCGGACGAGTTATGACTGATCGAGCGCTGCTTCACTTTGCGTGTCATCGCAATTCCGGCCCAAACTTTCACATCATCATATTTATTTTAAACTTTCGCCTTCGTCTAACTATACAGTGAGAGACAAATTTTTTACTTGTCCCCCAAAATGCAAATCTACTCATGCGCTGCATTTAACTGGATTTATATAAAAAGACAACAACACTTTTAACATTAAATAGAATCTTCGCATCCCTTTAATTGTTGTTTTTTCAAATCACCGACCCTCGAAAGTTGTTTCAAAAAGTTACCAATACGATCGTGTGAACGGGTTGAGAAGCTCTGTTCCTAATAACATACCAAAGATTATGACTGAGTGTAAACCGACTTTACAGGATGCCGTAACATTTTAATTCAAATTTAAACACGGTTTGTGGTTGTTTACTGTGTTGTATGACGGTCGCATGAAGAACTGTATTGGATAACGATCGATAAATTTTATTTTCGGCAAATGAGATATTGAAGGACTGCAAACTGTCACAGTTTCTTAATGCACACTGTGGCAACCAATTTGACGTCTGTCTGCGAATGTTTCTAAAAGCTTCCCTAACTTTTCCATAAGTCATTGCATGGTTGTAAGGGACTGTCAACAATGAGTCAAGTTCGTGAGGAGCACTTTTTTCCGTGGACGAAGTAAATCGAAACTGTTTGTAGAAACGTCGCAATCTTCCGGCGTCAAGAATCATCTCGTCAAGATATTGTGTCAAAAAACGAGTGTAGTGTCATTGCAACACTCGGCTAAACGGGTTTTGCGCTATCACGTTGTTGAAAACAAAAACAACCACAAAGTTATTTAAAGATTCCAATCACTTTTCAAACAACTTCTCCCAACCACTGTGGGGCATCACGTCCTTAACTATAAAAAGGGTGCTCGGTACTGAGATGTTTTCCCACATTTTTTATGTCGTGAAATGTAAATCCTACGGACGAAAATTTTGTTTGATTAGTTACTTTGACAATAAACAACAAACAATAATGGTTTTGACAAATAATTTCTTTGCCAAAACTGAATAACTTACTCTACCGCCTTGAGAAAAAACTTCCCTTCATCCATATATACAGATCCTACCACCCATGGATTCTGCAACCTCAAAATTCTAAATCCCGAAACAGGACTTCGTTCCGCATATTGCTTGGGATAAAAGGGTTTGTTCAAAGTCGAGTTCTTTGTAATGTCGGAACGTTGAGAATCTTTCCAGTGTTACTTGTGAAATAATATAGCGTTCAGGTTTCGTGACTTAAATACACTTAATTTCTGGGTTTTGAGTACACAATAATCTATTGTTTTAATGACGGTCTGAAATATTTATAGCTGTATACTGGCGTCAGGCTGCGCCGCAATCGACTGAATAACACACGAATACAAACTTCAGTGCTTAATTCAATTACTTTTACTAACTAAAATCATTCGGGGTTAGTACAAATCTTACCCAAAACACAAGTTTTAAATACGCATGTAAGATGGGATTGTTTTATATTTTTAGCAATTCGATCCTGTCACTTTTACATTAACTGCGCCTTCATGGTCTGCCGTACAATGTTAAACGATACTTACACAACAAAAATACGCATACCTGTTACTCGTTGCAAGATGCTTTTTCACCTACTATGTGTCAATGCAACCGATTGCCATCCTATGGCAGATCGTGATTTTCTGCAAAGGAATCGCTGTCACATGAACGCCAGGCTCGATAACATTTGTGATTCTATCGGTGTTCATGTCATACAAATGATGTTATTGGGAGTTTGTAAAAAAAATCAACACAATTTTGTTTGTGCAAAACAAGATGTATTCCTGTAACTTATAACACGATCAAAACTTAGTGAACAATCGATAAATTCTTATTCATGTTGACATAGAGGATTAGATGTCGCATTTGTTGCAAAACTTCTGTTACTTCAAATGAATGGTGGATGTGGCCATACTTGCTGCGAGGCCTTTTCGGATACGTGCGCTGTATCTGCGGACCGGGTTATGTGTTGCACAGGGATAGGATATCATGTAGATGTGAGTAATACCAGGAAACACGTGGCGTATCAGAAGAATCAGTGAAAGGTTAAATGGTGAATGCAAAATATAGTGCTTTCGTAACTTAAGGAGTCTATAGGCAGAAGTAAAACAAACAAGCGTTTAAAACAAACAAAACACCAGGCCAGTATTGACCATCATGTGATCACTATACATACTTTTAAATACACAACACGTTAAGCAATAAGTTACTGACTTAGTAGTTTTGACTACAGTGAACAAGTTAGGTTGATATGATGGAGTTTATCTATTTACCGGAGAGGATGCAGTGGAGAGTTCCACGATCAGTTGATAGGATTGTGTCACAAGAAAATTCGCCACATACGAATGTGCGAACGAGTTACAGAAGATAATTTTCACTTGAAATTTTCTTTTAGCTATTTCTGCATGTAACTAAATAACATCTCACGTTTTTCTTTTGTCAAATATCGTTAGAAGAACCGTAGCATGCCATATGCCTTATGGGGTAACATTTATAAGGCAACAAGTCGACAAGAAAATGTTGTGTTGATAATTTTAAGCTTCAGTGTAGCCGTGCTGGAAATTCAATCTAACAAGCAAATACCAGAACCCATGTGATCCACTGGAAACACAACCTGGCTGTTGCTTCCATTTGAGTCGATGGCGTCGCATTCGTTTTTTGCAGGTAATTTTTTTCAGTATTTAAGTCGACGACGTAACTCGGGATCGAACCAAACCTTCCTCCGTTGATGGCTGCTTTGCCACAGCTCTTACTTTAGTAGCGCTGCCTCTCACCAGCCGAACAAAAAACCTTGCCACTAATGGCAAAGTGTTGGAATAGATAATGGGGTTAAGGGCGCTATTGACAGGCAAAAGAATAATGGCCGAAAAGGCGTAGGCATATGGTGGTATAAACCCTCCTGACATGCTGATAAAAGTCATCACACAAATCGGCATCCAACAACAAAAATCAGTTCCGATAAGAAAGGTGATTTTGCGCTGCATCGCCTTGTTGTCGGTTTGCTTGGCGCTGCGGACCGCGTTACCTCGTGTTGAATGTCTGTAAATGGCCAAGTAGGAGGCCAGGATATACAGCAAGGCTACGAAATTGAAGGTGATGACCACTGCAGAATATGAACCAAATATCGACCCGTCACCGGGAAGACGAAAAAACTTTGGAATGCAAACACTGCTGGCGCTGTAAAAGCCGTGATAGCCGAGTGGTTTGGGAGCAAGACTTGGAAAGTGATTTAGTAAAAAGCTATTTAGAGCGTTCCAATCGTCGGGGACATTGTCGCGACTGCTGTTTGTTGGGACAAGGGCGTTTAAACGCAAAGCAAATCGTTGTAACTCATCAAATTTAACTGCTCCGCGTTGAAAGTACGGGTTACTCGGGATCAGCATTTCGGTGACCATCTGCCGCGAGAGGGCGGGCGAGAGTGGAAGCAATGATGTGATGAGAGAGAAGATCCAAAGCATCGACAACCAGACGAAAACCCATCTTACGCGTACTTCCCTACTTGCACTCAACTTTTCCATCACACCTACAACAAAGTAAGAAATTTGTGGACCTTTACTTTGAAAAAAATATCGCTATGCATGTACACAGCAACGTCATCAACGTGACTCAACGCACCTTGCTGCATTTCCCTGGAAAGCTTCCTTTCCGATGGTCGTGAGGTTCAACATGGATAGGATAATCCGGAATAATTTAGGAATAGGAAAGCAGGAAAAGTTTTTAGGTGACTGTTTGGGTTCTACAGGAGTCGGTTGTGAGCAAAACTTCTCATCAATCCCACTAGCTGAACAGTCTTTATTGCCATCACATACCGCTCCCGGTTTCAAACACTTGCCGTCGCACTCGAGTTGTCCACTTTTGCACTTTCTGCATGCATTGTTTTGGTAACAAATCTTTGAACATATTTCGCGTTGCGCCGAAGTATTAAAACTACTGGAACAAAGGCATTCGTCCGAGAGATCGGGACAGTCGATTACCCCGTCACAAATTTGCCTCTTAGCGATGATAGTGCGGTTGTCAAGACAAAGCGAACAGACAAATACACCATCTACAAAACACACATCCGATGCGTCATCACACCAGGGTAGGCTGTCACGCAGGGACCACTGCGGAATAGAACAATATTTCTTGTGTGTTTTGAGGCTTGACACTTGTCTGAAGCATTTGAAACCAGGCAAAGAGGTGATGTCGTCTTTTTCACCTTCGCAATCAGTGAAGGCGTCACACGAATAATCCCACGACAGACACTTTTTCTTGTGCTCAGGACAACGAAACATTCGCGGGTCAGAACACGACTCGATTTCATCGCTGCAATCCCCACAGTTGTCAACGCCGTCACACATCATGTTTTCGGGAATGCACCGTCTTTGGTTAGCACAAAGAAACATGTCCTTGGCACATGACCCGGTCATGTTGCGAATAACCTCGTCGCTCCCGTCAGGGCAGTTTCTTTCACCGTCGTTGAGCCATTGCTTTGGAATACATCGCTCCGTTCCCATGCAACGGAACTCATTTTCTTTACATTCAAGTGGCCTTTGTTCGTCAGCTTTATCTGGACAATCATTAAATCCGTCCATGACCCTGTACCTCAGTAAGCATCTCCCAGTACTCGGGCAACGGAATTCAGTTTTGGTGTAACACGCGACAAAAGGCTTATCCTCATCGCTAGAGGACCCAGGACAGTCAATGTTGTTGTCCTTGACCCATTCGCGGGGAATACAGCGTCCAGCGAAAGTATTGTTCTTTCGATCGTGTGGTGACTGGCAGCGAAATTCAGAAGACGTACAGTTAGAAAGAGATGACTCTTCATCACTGCCATCAGTCAAGGACAAACTGTCACAGTCTCGTTTGCCATCCATAACCATCCAACGCGGAATGCAACGTCTTGTTTTGTCGCAAGTGAATTCTGCGTGAAAAGATACTGTGACTAGGGTTTAGAGGTTATAATAAGTCGTTATAAGTATTTTTCTAGTTAGCAGAAAATGTTTGCCAAATGAAATAGGGTTGGTTGTAATGTTATACTCAGTTTAAATTTAAGTAACGTGTTTTAACAGAAACATAAATTTGTTGAACTGTAAGTGTCCCCACCTTCCCCCTCTCTGCAGCGGATCATGACATTCATTTTGTGTTTACATCCATCCACTGATGACCTTCTCGCCACACACTTCGATGTTAAACGACACGTAAACTCGGCATCAGTGCAGTTCAGCACTAGGTTAAACAGTAAACAGTTTATATGTGTTGATCTATCCAGTAAAAACACTGTTTTCAATCCACCAATAAAACTGCATATTTTGCTATCACTATACTGCTTCTATCTGCCTTTCGTCAAGTAAATATAACAAAAATACAACCACTTAAAAACGTACCCGCATTCGTTTTCAAAATTTAATCACATTTTCTCAAAACTCACGTGCTCTTTGGTCGCTTCCATCTCCGCAATCATCATCAAAATCCCGGACTTGATGGCGCTCTTTGCATTTGGAATTGTCGCATCGAAAGAACCCATCCTCTGGACGACAAGAGTCATCTCGCCTATCAAACTTCATTGTGTGACTCCAGTAATATTCCATTGTTGACTTTCCTGTACAACAATAGTCGGGACTGTTTATCCAATATTCGTAAAGAGTATTCTACCGCAAAATAACATTTCTTTATTTTGTTTAGTTTTTGCAGTACTTTTAAATTTTGTTTTTGATTCTGTCTTCATACGTACCGGTACAAGTTGATAGTAGCAGAAATATAATAACTAAACCGACAAATCCACACAAACTAAGTTTCATTTTGGGTTTCTGACAAAATTGCTAAACTATTTGTTAAACAACAATGAATCGAAACTGGTATCTATTTTTAATAGAATTTGCACACAAGAAGAAAAAAGCGGACGAGTTATGACTGATCGAGCGCTACTTCACTTTGCGTGTCATCGCAATTCCGGCCCAAACTTTCGCATCACCATATTTATTTTAAGCTTTCGCCTTCGTCTAACTATACAGTGAGAGACAAATTCTTTACTGTTCCCCCAAAATGCAAATCTACTCATGCGTTGCATTTAACTGGATTTATATAAAAAGACAACAACACTTTTAACATTAAATAGAATCTTCTCATCCCTTTAATTGTTGTTTTTTCAAATCACCGACCCTCGAAAGTTGTTTCAAACAGTTACCAATACGATCGTGTGAAGGGGTTGAGAAGCTCTGTTCCTAATAACATACCAAAGGTTATGACTGAGTGTAAACCGACTTTACATAGGATGCCGAAACATTTAAATTCAGATTTAAACACGGTTTGTGGTTGTTTACTGTGTTGTATGACGGTCGCATGAAGAACTGTATTGGATAACGATGGATAAATTTTACTTTAGGCATATGAGATATTGAAGGACTGCAAACTGTCATAGTTTCTTAATGGACACTGTGGCAACCAATTTGACGTCTGTCTGCGAATGTTTCTAAAAGCTTCCCTAACTTTGTCATAAGTCATTGCATGGTTGTAAGGGACTGTCAACAATGAGTCAAGTTCGTGAGGACCACTTTTTTCCGTGGACGAAGTAAATCGAAACTATTTGTAGAAAAGTCGCAATCTCTCGGCGTCAAGAATCATCTCGTCAAGATATTGTGTCAAAAAACGAGTGTAGTGTCATTGCAACACTCGGCTAAACGGGTTTTGCGCTATCACGTTGTTGAAAACAAAAACAACCACAAAGTTATTCAAAGATTTCAATCACTTTTCAAACAACTTCTCCCAACCACTGTGGGGCATCACGTTCTTAACTATAAAAAGGGTGCTCGGTACTGAGATGTTTTCCCATATTTTTGTGTCGTGAAATGAATCCTACGGACGAAAATTTTGTTTGATTAGTTACTTTGACAATAAACAACAAAAAATTATGGTTTTGACAAATAATTTCTTTTCCAAAACTGAATAACTTATTACTATGAAACAGTTTGCCTCTACGTCCTTAGGCAAAAACTTCCATTTTTCCATATATACAGATCCTACCACCCATGGATTCTGCAAACTCCAAGTTCTAGACTCCGAAACTCGACATCGTTCCGCATACTGCTTGGGATAAAAGGGTTTGTTCAAAGACGAGTTCGTCGCAGCTACGGAATGCCGCGAATCTTTTCCAGTGTTAATTGTAAAATACTATATCGTTTAGTTTTCGTGACTCAAATACACTTAATTTCTGGGTTTTGAGTACACAATAATCTGTTGTTTTAATGACAGTCGGAAATATTTATGACAGTATGCTGGCGTCAGGCTGCATGGGCCGCATCTGACTGATTAACATACGAATATCGCCTTGCCGTTGTCAATTACTTCTACTATAGGTGAAAAGATTCTGGTTTAATACAAATCTTACTCAAAACCCAAGCCTCAGATAAGCATATAGGATGGGATTGTTTTATATTTTCAGTAATTCGATCCTGTCACTAAAGTGCACAAGTCGACCAAGGCATTTACATTAACTGCGCCGTCGTGGTCTTCGATACAATGTTAAACGATACTAACACAACTGCAACTGATTGTCATCCTATGGCAGATCGTGATTTTCTGCAAAGGAATCTCTGTCACATGAACGCCAGGCTCGATAACATTTGTGATTTTATCGGTGTTCATGTCATACAAATGATGTTTTTGGGAGTTTGTAAAAAAATCAACACAATTTTGTTTGTGCAAAACAAGATGTATTCCTGTAACTTATAACACGATCAAAACTTAGTGAACAATCGATAAATTCTTATTCATGTTGACATGGAGGATTAGATGTCGCATTTGTTGCAAAACTTCTGTTACTTCAAATCAATGGTGCGTGTGGCCATACTTGCTGGGGGACCTTTTCGGATACGTGCGCTGTATCTGCGGACCGGGCAATGTGTTGCACAGGATAAGAACATGTACATGTGAGTAATATCAGGCACAACATGTTGGGCCACTCCTTCCAGCAGCTCCTCAGACGCAAGACAATATTCTATTATAGCAAGCGGGTAAGTTTATAGACTCTTAAAGCTACACAAAACGGACCATGGATATGCTGCAATTTGTAATTTTAGTTGCCCGGCAAACCTACGCGATCCGACTTCGGTGTTGCTCTATGAAAACTACTATTCTTCGCAAGCACGATTCGCCCTGCAAGCTTTTACATGGGCAGGTCTCGCTTTAGCCGACCAGAACCTTTACATACACTGCGATGTTGCGGTCTGCGACACAGTGCTCAACGATACTTGCACAACGAAAGTACGTATACGTGCGAATACTAATGGTCAAATCGTTGGCTGTGTATTAATGCGGCTACAATTTTTGTTCATGATCGCAGAATTGCATTGGAAGTTTGGAAGCGCGACGCAAGAGATCGATAGACGGTCATCTGATAACAGTCGGTCCCCTAAAAGTCGTGGCCGGATACTCAGCTTGTTCAAAGGTTTGATCTGTTGTGTTTTACCGGTCCCATATACGGAATAAAAACATAGAACTCATTGTTTCGACATGATACGTACTCCAGTGGTTTTAACAGCTATATTTTACTCTAATTTTTAATGCAATGTGGTATTCGCAAACAAACTTTTTTCTGAAACAGTTGAACGGTGGATGTTCCCATATGTGTAGTGAGGACTTTTATGGTTTCGTTCGCTGCATCTGCGGCCCGGGTTTTGTGTTGCTCAGGGACAGGAAATCGTGTGGATGTGAGTAATATGAAGCAACTATAAGGCGTGATAAACGTTTGAATTGTTGAAAGGGTAAAGAGTGAATGTAAAGTAGAGAACAACTGCAAACGTTTGCACTTGCGAAATAAGGCTTGGATTTTGTTTTAGAAACTGGTGGAATGATGTTGTTTTCGTAACTACGACCTAAAGCAAACATAACTCACCGTGCATCCGATATTGTTGTTGTTAAGATATCAAAACGCACAAAATATACTTAGGGGGTTTGAACACAAGCTCTTCTGAAACAGGGAGTTTTTACTTTCAGTGATTGGAGGACGAGGAGTGAACGAGTTTGATTGGCACGAAGGAGTTCATCTTTCGGCAGGGCAGGATGTGGTGGAAAGTTCAACGAGCGACTACATCTTATTCGCGGCATCATCCCTCATTCTTTTCGCTTGTGTTGGTCTATTGATAGGAATATGCCGCAAGAAAAATCGCTCCAGGAAAAGAAAATACAAAGGCGCGCACGAGTTGTAGATGATGTGATGTTTTTTCCTAAAGAATCAATCACGCTCACACTGAAGCAATGCGTTTGAAACAGCCACTTAATATTACAGACAAAACGGTTTTTATTGCAAAACTGCCTTCCATAGATTTCTACATGTAAATGAATCACATCTTTCGTTCTGCCTTCGTTCAATATTATTGTCAGATATTTTGTACAGCAGTTGTAGACGCATGTTATATACAAAATGTTGGCGTTATATCATCGATATCTTTTGTTCAATTATATGTACTGTACAGTGTGAACAATCACAAGTAAACATGTCTGCAAGAAAACGAGGTTCAACTACAAACGTGATGAAATTTTAAATCTGCGCAGACAAGTTGACCCAACCGACTACTGAAATGCGTAAATTGAGCAAGACTTCATGCGACTCAATCGGCATTAACATTGATCACAAGCAACATTTGAGACATTAGTAAAACCAAAAAGAATTTACACTGCTGACGTAACCGGGGATCGAGCTAAACCTTCTTCCGTTGAAGGCTGCTTTGCCACAGTCCTTACTTTAGTAGCGCTGCCCCTCACCAGCCGAACAAAAAACCTTGCCACCAATGGCAAAGTGTTGGAATAGATAATGGGATTAAGGGCGCTATTCACAGGCAAAAGAATAATGGCCGAAAAAGCGTAGGCATATGGTGGTATAACCCCTCCTGACATGCTGATAAAAGTCATCACACAAATCGGCATCCAACAACAAAAGTCAGTTCCGATGAGAAAGGTGATTTTGCGCTGCATCGCCTTGTTGTCGGTTTGCTTGGCGCTGCGGACCGCGTTACCTCGTGTTGAATGTCTGTAAATGGCCAAGTAGGAGGCCAGGATGTACAGCAAGGCTACGAAATTGAAGGTGATGACCACTGCAGAATATGAACCAAATATCGACCCGTCACCGGGAAGACGAAAAAACTTTGGAATGCAAACACTGCTGGCGCTGTAAAAGCCGTGATAGCCGAGTGATTTGGGAGCAAGACTTGGAAAGTGACTCAGTAAAAAGCTGTTTAGAGCGTTCCAATCGTCGGGGACATTGTCGCGACTGCTGTTTGTTGGGACAAGGGCGTTTAAACGCAAAGCAAATCGTTGTAACTCATCAAATTCCACTGCTCCGCGTTGAAAGTACGGGTTACTCGGTATGAGCATTTCGCTGACCATCTGCCGCGAGAGGGCGGGCGAGAGTGGAAGCAATGATGTGATAAGAGAGAAGATCCAAAGCATCGACATCCAGACGAAAACCCATCTTACGCGTACTTCCCTACTCTTGAATGGCCGAAAAACGCCATACAAGCGATAAGAGGTCAAACATATGAGTGTTAGAACTGAAGCCTCGCTTGAAAGGGTTGTCATCACTCCAACAGAGTTGCAAGTTCCGCTGGCTCGCCACAACCGATCACGCAGGCAATACTGGGAAGAAAACTGAACCGACTTGACGCCTATAATCACTAGACAGACACCCATAAGAAAATCTGCCAAGGCCAGGTTCAAAATAAGGATGTTGTTGATTACAGCGACTGGGGACACGCGCTTGTTATGGCGAACAGAGTACAGATACTTGCATGTGATTACCATAACAGCACTATTGCCTAGTAACGCCAGAAATGCTGAAATCCAGACAAAGATGCGCAGTCCTGGTGATGCAATCATGTCGGATTTTGAAGAGACAGCGCGAGTCGCTTCAAACTTTTCAGGACACTCGTCGGAAAGATCGGTGCAGTCAGTTATACCGTCGAGCACCTGTAAGTATTTAATCAGATGTAGAAACAAAAATGTGTAGAAAACACACAACAGAGGTTATTTCTTACTTTGCTTCTTGAGACGAACAAGGGGTCGCCGTTGTTGCAGTAAAAGTGTGTTTTGGAACTACAGTTCATTTCATCTTTGGCATCACCAACACAATCCACCACACCATCGCAAACTTTTAAAAGTGCCACGCTAACCTTTGGTCGTGGACCTGAAACATAAAATTAAAACTACTGGTATTGTTTGTCGGAACTTTGCCATTAACAATGTCATTTCTTTTGGCAACTTCACTTTCAGTTCTAAGCCACTTTATCATCTGTTAGTATTACAAGAATTTTGCTATTCGTGTCCATCTCTGCAAATATACCAGCTAGCTTCATTGATACATAACATAAACACACTAGTTTTTACCATGAGTCCACTCAACCGTTCCTGCATTGCAACCGAATCTGGTACTTTCGCAGTCTTCCTCGTCTTCTGCTTTACTGCATTCACTTACTCCGTTGCATATCGACAAACCAGCCACATATTCTGCGAAATTGCCACATAATCTCGCAGTCTCGTTGCCATTAACCGGAAGAAGTCGTTTCATAAAACTTGGAAGCTGTACCTAGAGGTGTAAAAGGGCTTTAAAGTAACCAGCTTACAAACGTTACAAAAATTACCTTCTTTAGAGGAATGGTATCGCAAACTTTTGGTCTAACGCTGCAATTTGCCTCCGCCGAGCATTCGTCCTCAAACAATAAGCACTCAACTTTTCCATCACACCTACAACAAAGTAAGAAATTTGTGGAACTTTACTTTGAAAAAAATATCGCTATGCATGTACACAGCAACGTCATCAACGTGACTCAACGCACCTCGCTGCATTTCCCTGGAAAGCTTCCTTTCCGATGGTCGTGAGGTTCAACATGGATAGGATAATCCGGAATAATTTAGGAATAGGAAAGCAGGAAAAGTTTTTAGGTGACTGTTTGGGTTCTACAGGAGTCGGTTGTGAGCAAAACTTCTCATCAATCCCACTAGCTGAACAGTCTTTATTGCCATCACATACCGCTCCCGGTTTCAAACACTTGCCGTCGCACTCGAGTTGTCCACTTTTGCACTTTCTGCATGCATTGTTTTGGTAACAAATCTTTGAACATATTTCGCGTTGCGCCGAAGTATTAAAACTACTGGAACAAAGGCATTCGTCCGAGAGATCGGGACAGTCGATTACCCCGTCACAAATTTGCCTCTTAGCGATGATAGTGCGGTTGTCAAGACAAAGCGAACAGACAAATACACCATCTACAAAACACACATCCGATGCGTCATCACACCAGGGTAGGCTGTCACGCAGAGACCACTGCGGAATAGAACAATATTTCTTGTGTGTTTTGAGGCTTGACACTTGCCTGAAGCATTTGAACCCAGGCAAAGAGGTGATGTCGTCTTTTCCACCTTCGCAATCAGTGTAAGCGTCGCAAGAATAATCCCACGACAGGCACTTTTTTATGTGCTCAGGACAACGAAACATTCGCGGGTCAGAACACGACTCGATTTCATCGCTGCAATCCCCACAGTTGTCAACGCCGTCACACATCATGTTTTCGGGAATGCACCGTCTTTGGTTAGCACACAGGAACATGCCTTTGGCACATGATCCGTTCATGTTGCGAATAACCTCGTCGCTCCCGTCAGGGCAATTCCTTTCACCGTCGTTGAGCCAGTGCTTACGAATACATCGCTCCGTTCCCATGCAACGAAACTCATTTTCCTTGCATTCAAGTGGCCTCTGTTCGTCAGCTTTATCTGGACAATCATTAAAACCGTCCATGACCCTGTACCTCAGTAAGCATCTCCCAGTACTCGGGCAACGGAATTCGGTTTTGGAGTAACACGCGTCAAAAGGCTTATCTTCATCGCTAGAGGACCCAAGACAGTCAATGTTGTTGTCCACGACCCATTCGCGGGGAATACAGCGTCCAGCGAAAGTATTGTTCTTTCGATCGTGTGGTGACTGGCAGCGAAATTCAGAAAACGTACAGTTAGAAAGAGATGACTCTTCATCACTGCCATCAATCAAGGACAAACTGTCGCAGTCTCGTTTACCATCCATAACCATCCAACGCGGAATGCAACGTCTTGTTTTGTCGCAAGTGAATTCTGCGTGAAAAGATACTGTGACTAGGGTTTAGAGGTTATAATAAGTCGTTATAAGTCTTTTTCTAGTTAGCAGAAAATGTTTGCCAAATGAAATAGGGTTGGTTGTAATGTTATACTCAGTTTAAATTTAAGTGACATGTTTTAACAGAAACATAAATTTGTTAAGCTGTTTGTGTTCCCACCTTCCCCCTCTCTGCAGCGGATCATGACATTCGTTTTCTGTTTACATCCGTCCACTGATAACCTTCTCACCACACACCTCGATGCTATACGACATGGAAACTCGGCATCAGAGCAGTTCAGCACTAGGTTGAATAGTAAACAGTTTATTTGTGTTGATCGATCCAGTAAAAACACTGTTTTCAATCGATCAATAAAACTGCATATTTGCTATTACTATACTGCTTCTATCTGCCTTTCGTCAAGTAAATATAACAAAACTGCAACCACTCAAAAACGTACCCGCATTCGTTTTCTAAATTTAATCACATTTTCTCAAAACTCAGAAATAATACCATACTTTCGCATAGCATGGCAGGATCGCCCCACTGCGCAGGTCCTTTATGTTTGGCGATCACAGCTCTAATATTCTGATCATAACTCACGTGCTCTTTGGTCGCTTCCATCTCCGCAATCATCATTCGAATCCCGGACTTGATGGCGCTCTTTGCATTTGGAATTGTCGCATCGAAAGAATCCGTCCTCTGGACGACACGAGTCATCTCGCCTCTCAAACTTCATTGTGTGACTCCAGTAATATTCAACTGTTGACTTTCCTGTATAACAACAGTCGGGATTATTTATCCAATATTCGTAAAGAGTATTCTACCGCGAAATAACATTTCTTTATTTTTTTAGTTATTGCAGTAATTTTAAGTTTTGTTTTTGATTCTGTTTCCATACGTACCGGTACAAGTTGATAGTAGTAGAAATATAATAACTAAACCGACAAATCCACACAAACTAAGTTTCATTTTGGGTTTCTCGAAAAATCCCTGAACAATTTGTTATACAACAAAGAATCGAAACTGGTATCTATTTTTAATAGAATTAACACACAAGAAGAAAAAAGCGAACGAGTGATGACTGATCGAGCGGTGCTTCCGGCCCAAACTTTCTCATTATCATATTTATTTTAAACTTTCGAATTCGTCTAACTCTACAGTAGGAGAAAAAAATCTTTACTGGTCCCTCAAAATGTGTCAGTTCACTGTTTGGAATCTACTTATGGGCTGCATTTGACTGCCATAAGTTGTGACTGAATGTAAACCGACTTTGCAGGATGTCGTAACATTTTAATTCGGATTTAAACACGTTTTGTGGTTGTTTACTGTGTTGTATGACGGTCGCATGATGAACTGTATTGGGTAACGATCGATAAATTTTACTTTCGGCAAATGAGATATTGAAGGACTGCTAACTGTCACAGTTTCCTAATGCACACTGTGGCAACTAAATTTGACGTCTGGCTGCGACTGTTTCTGGAAGCTTCCATAACTTTTCCATAAGTCATTGCATGGTTGTAAGGGACTATCAACAATGAGTCAAGATCGTGAGGAGCACTTTTTCCGTGGACGAAGTAAATCGAAACTGTTTGTAGAAACGTCGCAATCTCTCGGCCTCAAGAATCATCTCGTCAAGATATTGTGTCAAAAAACGAGTGTAGTGTCATTGCAACACTCGGCTAAACGGGTTTAGCGCTATCACGTTGTTGAAAACAAAAGCAACCACAAAGTTATTTAAAGATTTCAATCGCTTTCCTTTTCAAACAACTTCTCCCAACCACTGTGGGGCATCACGTCCTTAACTATAAAAAGGGTGCTTGGTACTGAGATGTTTTCCCACATTTTTTATGTCATGAAATGTAAATCCTACGGACGAAAATTTTGTTTGGTGAGTAACTTTGACAATAAACAACAAAAAATTATGGTTTTGACAAATAATTTCTTTTCCAAAACTGAATAACTTATTACTATGAAACAGTTTGCCTCTACGTCCTTAGGCAAAAACTTCCATTTTTCCATATATACAGATCCTACCACCCATGGATTCTGCAAACTCCAAGTTCTAGACTCCGAAACTCGACATCATTCCGCATACTGCTTGGGATAAAAGGGTTTGTTCATAGACGAGTTCGTCGTAGCTACGGAATGCCGCGAATCTTTTCCAGTGTTAATTGTAAAATACTATATCGTTTAGGTTTCGTGACTTAAATACACATAATTTCTGGGTTTTGAGTACACAATAATCTATTGTTTTAATAACGGTCGGAAATATTTATGACTGTATGCTGGTGTCAGGCTGCATGGGCCGCAACTGACTGATTAACATACGAATATCGCCTTGCCGTTGTCAATTACTTCTACTATAAGTGAAAAGATTCTGGTTTAATACAAACCTTACCCAAAACCCAAGCTTTAAATAAGCATATAGGATGGGATTGTTTAAAATAAAAATTCGATCCCGTCACTTAAATTGATCCTGTCACACAGTAATTCGATCCTGTCACTTAAGTGCATAAGTCGACCAAGGCATTTACATTAACTATGCGCCGTCGTGGTCTTCGATACAATGTTAAACGACACTAACACAACTGCAGCTGATTGTCATCCTATGGCAGATCGTGATTTTCTGCAAAGGAATCGCTGTCACATGAACGCCAGGCTCAATAACATTTGTAATTTTGTCGGTGTTCATGGCATTATATTTAGTGGTGTGTTTAATTTAATCGCGTGGTAATATTTTGCGCACAATACAAATGATGTGATTGGTTGTTTGTACAAAACATCTACACAAGTTTGTTTGTACAAAACAAGATGTATTCCAGTGACTTGTAACACGATCAAAACTTAGTGAACAATCGATAAATTCTTATTCATGTTGACATAGAGGATTAGATGTCGCATTTGTTGCAAAACTTCTGTTACTTCAAATCAATGGTGGGTGTGGCCATACTTGCTGCGAGGCCTTTTCGGATACGTGCGCTGTATCTGCGGACCGGGTTATGTGTTCCACAGGGATAGGAAGTCATGTAGATGTGAGTAATACCAGGAAACACGTGGCGTATCGGAAGAATCAGTGAAAGGTTAAAATGGTGAATGCAAAATATAGTGCTTTCGTAACTTAAGGAGTCTATAGGCAGAAGTAAAACAAACAAGCGTTTAAAACAAACAAAACACCAGGCCAATATTGACCATCATGTGATCACGATACATACTTTCAAATACACAACACGTTAAGCAATAATTTACTGACTTTAGTTTTGACTACAGTGAACAAGTTAGGTTGGAATAATGGAGTTTATCTATTAACTAGAGAGGATGCAGTGAAAAGTTCCACGATCTGTTGATAGGATTGTGTCACAAGAAAATTCGCAAGAGGAAAAGGACATACGAATGTGCGAACGAGTTACAGAAGATAATTTTCACTTGAAATTGTCTTTTAACTATTTCTGCATGTAACTAAATAACATCTCACGTTTTGCTTTTGTCAAATGTCGTTAGAAGAACCGTAGCACGCCATATGCCTTATGGGGTAACATTTATAAGGCAACAAGTCAACAAGAAAATGTTGTGTTGATAATTTTAAGCTTCAGAGTAGCCGTGCTGGAAATTCAATCTAACAAGCAAATACCACAACCCATGTGATCCACTGGAAACACAACCTGGCTGTTGCTTCCATTTGAGTCGATGGCGTCGCATTCGTTTTTTGCAGGTAATTTTTTTCAATATTTAAGTCGACGACGTAACTCGGGATCGAACCAAACCTTCTTCCGTTGATGGCTGCTTTGCCACAGCTCTTACTTTAGTAGCGCTGCCCCTCACCAGCCGAACAAAAAACCTTGCCACTAATGGCATAGTGTTGGAATAGATAATGGGATTAAGGGCGCTATTGACAGGCAAAAGAATAATGGCCGAAAAGGCGTAGGCATATGGTGGTATAAACCCTCCTGACATGCTGATAAAAGTCATCACACAAATCGGCATCCAACAACAAAAGTCAGTTCCGATGAGAAAGGTGATTTTGCGCTGCATCGCCTTGTTGTCGGTTTGCTTGGCGCTGCGGACCGCGTTACCTCGTGTTGAATGTCTGTAAATGGCCAAGTAGGAGGCCAGGATGTACAACAAGGCTACGAAATTGAAGGTGATGACCACTGCAGAATATGAACCAAATATCGACCCGTCACCGGGAAGACGAAAAAACTTTGGAATGCAAACACTGCTGGCGCTGTAAAAGCCGTGATAGCCGAGTGATTTGGGAGCAAGACTTGGAAAGTGACTTAGTAAAAAGCTGTTTAGAGCGTTCCAATCGTCGGGGACATTGTCGCGACTGCTGTTTGTTGGGACAAGGGCGTTTAAACGCAAAGCAAATCGTTGTAACTCATCAAATTTCACTGCTCCGCGTTGAAAGTACGGGTTACTCGGTATGAGCATTTCGCTGACCATCTGCCGCGAGAGGGCGGGCGAGAGTGGAAGCAATGATGTGATAAGAGAGAAGATCCAAAGCATCGACAACCAGACGAAAACCCATCTTACGCGTACTTCCCTACTCTTGAATGGCCGAAAAACGCCATACAAGCGATAAGAGGTCAAACATATGAGTGTTAGAACTGAAGCCTCGCTTGAAAGGGTTGTCATCACTCCAACAGAGTTGCAAGTTCCGCTGGCTCGCCACAACCGATCACGCAGGCAATACTGGGAAGAAAACTGAACCGACTTGACGCCTATAATCACTAGACAGACACCCATAAGAAAATCTGCCAAGGCCAGGTTCAAAATAAGGATGTTGTTGATTACAGCGACTGGGGACACGCGCTTGTTATGGCGAACAGAGTACAGATACTTGCATGTGATTACCGTAACAGCACTATTGCCTAGTAACGCCAGAAATGCTGAAATCCAGACAAAGATGCGCAGTCCTGGTGATGCAATCATATCAGATTTTGAAGAGACAGCGTGAGTTGCTTCAAACTCTTCAGGACATTCGTCGGAAAGATCGGTGCAGTCAGTTATACCGTCGAGCACCTGTAAGTATTTAATCAGATGTAGAAACAAAAATGTGTAGAAAACACACAACAGAGGTTATTTCTTACTTTGCTTCTTGAGACGAACAAGGGGTCGCCGTTGTTGCAGTAAAAGTGTGTTTTGGAACTACAGTTCATTTCATCTTTGGCATCACCAACACAATCCACCACACCATCGCAAACTTTTAAAAGTGCCACGCTAACCTTTGGTCGTGGACCTGAAACATAAAATTAAAACTACTGGTATTGTTTGTCGGAACTTTGCCATTAACAATGTCATTTCTTTTGGCAACTTCACTTTCATGCAGTTCTAAGCCACTTTATCATCTGTTAGTATTACAAGAATTTTGCTATTCGTGTCCATCTCTGCAAATATACCAGCTAGCTTCATTGATACATAACATAAACACACTAGTTTTTACCATGAGTCCACTCAACCGTTCCTGCATTGCAACCGAATCTGGTACTTTCGCAGTCTTCCTCGTCTTCTGCTTTACTGCATTCACTTACTCCGTTGCATATCGACAAACCAGCCACATATTCTGCGAAATTGCCACATAATCTCGCAGTCTCGTTGCCATTAACCGGAAGAAGTCGTTTCATAAAACTTGGAAGCTGTACCTAGAGGTGTAAAAGGGCTTTAAAGTAACCAGCTTACAAACGTTACAAAAGTTACCTTCTTTAGAGGAATGGTATCGCAAACTTTTGGTCTAACGCTGCAATTTGCCTCCGCCGAGCATTCGTCCTCAAACAATAAGCACTCAACTTTTCCATCACACCTACAACAAAGTAAGAAATTTGTGGACCTTTACTTTGAAAAAAATATCGCTATGCATGTACACAGCAACGTCATCAACGTGACTCAACGCACCTTGCTGCATTTCCCTGGAAAGCTTCCTTTCCGATGGTCGTGAGGTTGAACATGGATAGGATAATCCGGAATAATTTAGGAATAGGAAAGCAGGAAAAGTTTTTAGGTGACTGTTTGGGTTCTACAGGAGTCGGTTGTGAGCAAAACTTCTCATCAATCCCACTAGCTGAACAGTCTTTATTGCCATCACATACCGCTCCCGGTTTCAAACACTTGCCGTCGCACTCGAGTTGTCCACTTTTGCACTTTCTGCATGCATTGTTTTGGTAACAAATCTTTGAACATATTTCGCGTTGCGCCGAAGTATTAAAACTACTGGAACAAAGGCATTCGTCCGAGAGATCAGGACAGTCGATTACCCCGTCACAGATTTGCCTCTTAGCGATGATAGTGCGATTGTCAAGACAAAGCGAACAGACAAATACACCATCTACAAAACACACATCCGATGCGTCATCACACCATGGTAGGCTGTCACGCAGGGACCACTGCGGAATAGAACAATATTTCTTGTGTGTTTTGAGGCTTGACACTTGTCTGAAGCATTTGAACCCAGGCAAAGAGGTGATGTCGTCTTTTCCACCTTCGCAATCAGTGAAGGCGTCACACGAATAATCCCACGACAGACACTTTTTCTTGTGCTCAGGACAACGAAACATTCGCGGGTCAGAACACGACTCAATTTCATCGCTGCAATCCCCACAGTTGTCAACGCCGTCACACATCATGTTTTCGGGAATGCACCGTCTTTGGTTAGCACAAAGAAACATGTCCTTGGCACATGACCCGGTCATGTTGCGAATAACCTCGTCGCTCCCGTCAGGGCAGTTTCTTTCACCGTCGTTGAGCCATTGCTTTGGAATACATCGCTCCGTTCCCATGCAACGAAACTCATTTTCTTTACATTCAAGTGGCCTTTGTTCGTCAGCTTTATCTGGACAATCATTAAAACCGTCCATGACCCTGTACCTCAGTAAGCATCTCCCAGTACTCGGGCAACGGAATTCAGTTTTGGTGTAACATGCGTCAAAAGGCTTATCCTCATCGCTAGAGGACCCAGGACAGTCAATGTTGTTGTCCATGACCCATTCACGGGGAATACAGCGTCCAGCGAAAGTATTGTTCTTTCGATTGTCTGGTGACTGGCAGCGAAATTCAGAAGACGTACAATTAGGAAGATATGACTCTTCATCACTGCCATCAGTCAAGGACAAACTGTCACAGTCTCGTTTGTCGTCCATAACCATCCAACGCGGAATGCAACGTCTTGTTTTGTCGCAAGTGAATTCTGCGTGAAAAGATAATGTGACTAGGGTTTAGAGGTTATAATAAGTCGTTATAAGTATTTTTCTAGTCATCAGAAAATGAATGCCAAATGAAATAGAATTTGTTGTAATGTTAGACTTAGTTTAAATTTAAACGTGTTTTAACAGAAACATAAATTTGTTGAACTGTAAGTGTCCCCACCTTCCCCCTCTCTGCAGCGGATCATGACATTTGTTTTGTGTTTACATCCATCCACTGATGACCTTCTCGCCACACACCTCGATGTTAAACGACACGGAAACTCGGCATCAGTGCAGTTCAGCACTAGGTTAAACAGTAAACAGTTTATTTGTGTTGATCTATCCAGTAAAAACACTGTTTTAATCCACCAATAAAACTGCATATTTTGCTATTACTATACTGCTTCTATCTGCCTTTCGTCAAGTAATTATAACAAAAATACAACCACTTAAAAACGTACCCGCATTCGTTTTCAAAATTTAATCACATTTTCTCATAACTCACGTGCTCTTTGGTCGCTTCCATCTCCGCAATCATCATCAAAATCCCGGACTTGATGGCGCTCTTTGCATTTGGAATTATCGCATCGAAAGAACCCATCCTCTGGACGACAAGAGTCATCTCGCCTATCAAACGTCATTGCGTGACTCCAGTAATATTCCATTGTTGACTTTCCTGTACAACAATAGTCGGGACTGTTTATCCAATATTCGTAAAGAGTATTCTACCGCGAAATAACGTTTCTTTAGTTTTTTAGTTATTGCAGTACTTTTAAATTTTGTTTTTGATTCTGTTTCCATACGTACCGGTACAAGTTGATAGTAGTAGAAATATAATAACTAAACCGACAAATCCACACAAACTAAGTTTCATTTTGGGTTTCTGACAAAATTGCTAAACAATTTGTTGAACAACAATTAATCGAAACTGGTATCTATTTTTAATAGAATTAACACACAAGAAGAAAAAAGCGGACGAGTTATGACTGATCGAGCGCTACTTCACTTTGCGTGTCATCGCAATTCCGGCCCAAACTTTCACATCATCATATTTATTTTAAGCTTTCGCCTTCGTCTAACTATACAGTGAGAGACAAATTCTTTACTGGTCCCCCAAAATGCAAATCTACTCATGCGTTGCATTTAACTGGATTTATATAAAAAGACAACAACACTTTTAACATTAAATAGAATCTTCTCATCCCTTTAATTGTTGATTTTTCAAATCACCGACCCTCGAAAGTTGTTTCAAAAAGTTACCAATACGATCGTGTGAACGGGTTGAGAAGCTCTGTTCCTAATAACATACCAAAGGTTATGACTGAGTGTAAACCGACTTTACAGGATGCCGTAACATTTAAATTCGGATTTAAACACGTTTTGTGGTTGTTTACTGTGTTGTATGACGGTCGCATGAAGAACTGTATTGGATAACGATAGATAAATTTTATTTTAGGCATATGAGATATTGAAGGACTGCAAACTGTCATAGTTTCTTAATGCACACTGTGGCAACCAATTTGACGTCTGTCTGCGAATGTTTCTAAAAGCTTCCCTAACTTTTCCATAAGTCATTGCATGGTTGTAAGGGACCATCAACAATGAGTCAAGTTCGTGAGGAGCACTTTTTCCGTGGACGAAGTAAATCGAAACTGTTTGTAGAAACGTCGCAATCTCTCGGCCTCAAGAATCATCTCGTCAAGATATTGTGTCAAAAAACGAGTGTAGTGTCATTGCAACACTCGGCTAAACGGGTTTTGCGCTATCACGTTGTTGAAAACAAAAGCAACCACAAAGTTATTTAAAGATTTCAATCGCTTTCCTTTTCAAACAACTTCTCCCAACCACTGTGGGGCATCACGTCCTTAACTATAAAAAGGGTGCTTGGTACTGAGATGTTTTCCCACATTTTTTATGTCATGAAATGTAAATCCTACGGACGAAAATTTTGTTTGGTGAGTAACTTTGACAATAAACAACAAAAAATTATGGTTTTGACAAATAATTTCTTTTCCAAAACTGAATAACTTATTACTATGAAACAGTTTGCCTCTACGTCCTTAGGCAAAAACTTCCATTTTTCCATATATACAGATCCTACCACCCATGGATTCTGCAAACTCCAAGTTCTAGACTCCGAAACTCGACATCGTTCCGCATACTGCTTGGGATAAAAGGGTTTGTTCATAGACGAGTTCGTCGCAGCTACGGAATGCCGCGAATCTTTTCCAGTGTTAATTGTAAAATACTATATCGTTTAGGTTTCGTGACTCAAATACACTTAATTTCTGGGTTTTGAGTACACAATAATCTGTTGTTTTAATGACAGTCGGAAATATTTATGACAGTATGCTGGCGTCAGGCTGCATGGGCCGCATCTGACTGATTAACATACGAATATCGCCTTGCCGTTGTCAATTACTTCTACTATAGGTGAAAAGATTCTGGTTTAATACAAATCTTACCCAAAATCCAAGCCTCAGATAAGCATATAGGATGGGATTGTTTTATATTTCAGTAATTCGATCCTGTCACTAAAGTGCACAAGTCGACCAAGGCATTTACATTAACTGCGCCGTCGTGGTCTTCGATACAATGTTAAACGATACCAACACAACTGCAACTGATTGTCATCCTATGGCAGATCGTGATTTTCTGCAAAGGAATCTCTGTCACATGAACGCCAGGCTCAATAACATTTGTGATTTTGTCGGTGTTCATGTCATTATATTTAGTGGAGTGTTTAGTTTAATCGCGTGGTAATATTTTGCGCACAATACAAATGATGTGATTGGTTGTTTGTACAAAACATCTACACAAGTTTGTTTGTACAAAACAAGATGTATTCCAGTGACTTATAACACGATCAAAACTTAGTGAACAATCGATAAATTCTTATTCATGTTGACATAGAGGATTAGATGTCGCATTTGTTGCAAAACTTCTGTTACTTCAAATGAATGGTGGGTGTGGCCATACTTGCTGCGAGGCCTTTTCGGATACGTGCGCTGCATCTGCGGACCGGGTTATGTGTTGCACAGGGATAGGATATCATGTACATGTGAGTAATACCAGGAAACACGTGGCGTATCAGAAGAATCAGTGAAAGGTTAAATGGTGAATGCAAAATATAGTGCTTTCGTAACTTAAGGAGTCTATAGGCAGAAGTAAAACAAACAAGCGTTTAAAACAAACAAAACACCAGGCCAGTATTGACCATCATGTGATCACGATACATACTTTTAAATACACAATACGTTAAGCAATAAGTTACTGACTTTAGTTTTGACTACAGTGAACAAGTTAGGTTGATATGATGGAGTTTATCTATTTACCGGAGAGGATGCAGTGGAGAGTTCCACGATCAGTTGATAGGATTGTGTCACAAGAAAATTCGCCGCATACGAATGTGCGAACGAGTTACAGAAGATAATTTTCACTTGAAATTGTCTTTTAACTATTTCTGCATGTAACTACATAACATCTCACGTTTTGCTTTTGTCAAATGTCGTTAGAAGAACCGTAGCACGCCATATGCCTTATGGGGTAACATTTATAAGGCAACAAGTCGACAAGAAAATGTTGTGTTGATAATTTTAAGCTTCAGAGTAGCCGTGCTGGAAATTCAATCTAACAAGCAAATACCACAACCCATGTGATCCACTGGAAACACAACCTGGCTGTTGCTTCCATTTGAGTCGATGGCGTCGCATTCGTTTTTTGGAGGTAATTTTTTTCAATATTTAAGTCGACGACGTAACTCGGAATCGAACCAAACCTTCTTCCGTTGATGGCTGCTTTGCCACAGCTCTTACTTTAGTAGCGCTGCCCCTCACCAGCCGTACAAAAAACCTTGCCACTAATGGCAAAGTGTTGGAATAGATAATGGGGTTAAGAGCGCTATTGACAGGCAAAAGAATAATGGCCGAAAAAGCGTAGGCATATGGTGGTATAAACCCTCCTGACATGCTGATAAAAGTCATCACACAAATCGGCATCCAACAACAAAAATCAGTTCCGATAAGAAAGGAGATTTTGCGCTGCATCGCCTTGTTGTCGGTTTGCTTGGCGCTGCGGACCGCGTTACCTCGTGTTGAATGTCTGTAAATGGCCAAGTAGGAGGCCAGGATATACAGCAAGGCTACGAAATTGAAGGTGATGACCACTGCAGAATATGAACCAAATATCGACCCGTCACCGGGAAGACGAAAAAACTTTGGAATGCAAACACTGCTGGCGCTGTAAAAGCCGTGATAGCCGAGTGGTTTGGGAGCAAGACTTGGAAAGTGATTTAGTAAAAAGCTATTTAGAGCGTTCCAATCGTCGGGGACATTGTCGCGACTGCTGTTTGTTGGGACAAGGGCGTTTAAACGCAAAGCAAATCGTTGTAACTCATCAAATTTAACTGCTCCGCGTTGAAAGTACGGGTTACTCGGTATCAGCATTTCGGTGACCATCTGCCGCGAGAGGGCGGGCGAGAGTGGAAGCAATGATGTGATGAGAGAGAAGATCCAGAGCATCGTCAACCAGACGAAAACCCATCTTACGCGTACTTCCCTACTCTTGAATGGCCGAAAAACGCCATACAAACGATAAGAGGTCAAACATATGAGTGTTAGAACTGAAGCCTCGCTTGAAAGGGTTGTCATCACTCCAACAGAGTCGCAAGTTCCGCTGGCTCGCCACAACCGATCACGCAGGCAATACTGGGAAGAAAACTGAACCGACTTGACGCCTATAATCACTAGACAGACACCCATAAGAAAATCTGCCAAGGCCAGGTTCAAAATAAGGATGTTGTTGATTACAGCGACAGTGGACACGCGCTTGTTATGGCGAACAGAGTACAGATACTTGCATGTGATTACCATAACAGCACTATTGCCTAGTAACGCCAGAAATGCTGAAATCCAGACAAAGATGCGCAGTCCTGGTGATGCAATCATGTCAGATTTTGAAGAGACAGCGTGAGTTGCTTCAAACTCTTCAGGACATTCGTCGGAAAGATCGGTGCAGTCAGTTATACCGTCGAGCACCTGTAAGTATTTAATCAGATGTAGAAACAAAAATGTGTAGAAAACGCCCAACAGAGGTTATTTCTTACTTTGCTTCTTGAGACGAACAAGGGGTCGCCGTTGTTGCAGTAAAAGTGTGTTTTGGAACTACAGTTCATTTCATCTTTGGCATCACCAACACAATCCACCACACCATCACAAACTTTTAAAAGTGCCACGCTAACTTTGGGTCGTGGACCTAGAAAACGGAAGGAAAACAATTACACTGCTTGTATTTGTTGTATGTTGTAACCTTGCTGATATCTTGAAAATTGGTCACGTTTCTCTCATATAAAATTAACATTTGTTTGTGGTAATCGAAATAATTTATGCCAAACTTAGGTTATTACTTTTAACTTAGGTTATTACATAGGCTTTTACCCTGGTGCCATTCAGCCGTTCCTGCATCGCAACTGAATCTGGTTCTTTCGCAATCTTCCTCATCTTCACTTCGACTACATTCGCTTACTCCGTTGCAAATCGACAAACCAGCGACGTACTCATATTTTTTTCCGCATTTTCTCGCCGTCTCGTTGCCGTTTGCCGACAGAAATTTCATCAGAAAATTTGTAAGCCACACCTATAGGTACAAAACAAATGAGATGGGGGTCGCCGCACTAGATCATGAAAATTTAAGGTAAGTAATATACCTTCTTCAAAGGGATGGTATCGCAAACTTTTGGTGTTACGCTGCAATTGGCCTCCGCCGAGCATTCGTCCTCAAAAAAGAAGCACTCAACTTTGCCATCACATCTAAAGAAAAGTAAATCTTTGATAGGCGGAAATACGGAAGAGTCGTGAGCCATCACATTGCCTTAATTCTGTCTTGCAATTTAACAAATTTGTATCACATCAAACACAACGCACCCCACGGCATTTTTCTGGAAAGCTTCTTTTCCGATCGCAGTAAGGTTGTATAGAGAGATGATGTTTCGAAATGTTTCAGGAATAGGAAAGCAGGAAAAGTTCTTCGGTGACGATTTGGGCTCAACAGGAGTCGGCAGTGCGCAAAAATTCTCATCGACTCCGTTGAGTGCGCAGTCATTACTTCCATCACACACCTTGTGCGGTGGTAAACACTTGTTGTCGCACGCAAGTTGTCCAGTTTTGCAGTCGCCACATCCCTCATGTTTGTAACAAAGTTTCGAACAGATTGTGCGTTGCGCTGTAGTGTTAAAGTTTGCGGAACAAAGGCATTCGTCCGAGAGATCGGGACAGTCGATCACCCCGTCACAAATTTGCCTCTTAGCGATGATAGTGCGATTGTCAAGACAAAGCGAACAGACAAATACACCATCTACAAAACACACATCCGATGTGTCATCGCACCATGGTAGGCTATCACGCAGAGACCACTGCGGAATAGAACAATATTTCTTGTGTGTTTTGAGGCTTGACACTTGCCTGAAGCATTTGAACCCAGGCAAAGAGGTGATGTCGTCTTTTCCACCTTCGCAATCAGTGTAAGCGTCGCAAGAATAATCCCATGACAGACATTTCTCTTTGTTCTCAGGACAACGAAACATTCGCGGGTCAGAACACGACTCGATTTCATCGCTGCAATCCCCACAATTATCAACGCCGTCACACATCATGTTTTCGGGAATGCACCGTCTTTGGTTAACACAAAGGAACATGTCCTTGGCACATACCCCGGTCATGTTACGAATAACCTCGTCGCTCCCGTCAGGGCAGTTTCTTTCACCGTCGTTGAGCCAGTGCTTTGGAATACATCGCTCCGTTCCCATGCAACGAAATTCATTTTCCTTGCATTCAAGTGGCCTTTGTTCGTCAGCTTTATCTGGACAATCATTAAAACCGTCCATGACCCTATACCTCAGTAGGCATCTCCCAGTACTCGGGCAACGGAATTCAGTTTTGGTGTAACATGCGTCAAAAGGCTTATCTTCATCGCTAGAGGACCCAAGACAGTCAATGTTGTTGTCCATGACCCATTCGCGAGGAATACAGCGTCCAGCAAAAGTAATATTATTTACATCTTGCTGGGACTGGCAGCGAAATTCAGAAGACGTACAATTAGGAAGAGATGACTCTTCATCACTGCCATCAGTCAAGGTCAAACTGTCGCAGTCTCGTTTTCCGTCCATAACCATCCAACGCGGAATGCAACGTCTTGTTGTGGAACACGTGAATTCTACATGAAGAAATGATTTGGTTCCTCAACGTAATCAGTAATAGAATAACTAATCCTTGTCAGCATGATATAATAACCTCATTCATCAATTTAATCAACAGTTAGGGCCTTCACCTTCTTCGTCTCTACACCGAATCATGACATTCGTTTCTTCTTTACAACCGTCAACAGATAACCTTCGTGCAACACATCTCCAACCATAACGACATCGAAACTCACCGTCGGTGCAGTTTAACACTGGGTAAAGAGGAAAAGTTGTTACCAATACAAAAAATGCTTGTTATGTGTTTTTGGGACAATACACCCCGTTCGCCTTTTAATGCTGAAATATTTGTAAATCGCATCTGAGTGGCTGCGTAACACATGGCTGTGAAAGATGAGCTTTGCCGACTACATACCTCTTTTTTCAGTTTTGGTTCCTTAATTTAAGTCACAGATTTGTCCTGCTTACCTGTCCTTTGGTCGCTTCCATCTTCGCAATCTTCGTTGATATCCCGAACTTGGTGGCGCTCTGTGCAGACGGAATTGTCGCATCGAAAGAATCCGTCCTCTGGCCGACAAGAGTCATCTCGCCTCTCAAACCTCATTGTGTGATTTTGGTAATATTCCAATGATGACTCTCCTGTGAAATGTATTCAATATATACAGTATAAGAAATATCTTTTTTCATGTAACTGTATTTTAAGGATGCAAAATTATTTTGAACAACACATACCTGTACATATTGAGAGCAATACCAATGTAATGACGAAACCGATAATTCCATACAAACTAAATTTCATCATGACTGTGCCTTCTAGTTAGATAACAGCAGAGCAATTAGATGTTCTGCTATAAACCGAAACTGCATTATGGTCGATAAGAGATGAATTAACTTAAAGTAGGAAAAAGGCGAACGCGTTATGACTGGTACAAAGTTGTTGCACGTTGCGTGTTGTCACAATTCCGGCTTAACTGTTTGCCTTCATCATGAGGTTTTCATGAACTAGCCTTACGCCTCAAAAAATATAGTTGGCTGAATACAATCTTCGAATATTTTTGTGCCAGGACTCTTGAAAATTATATTATGCGTCAAAAGCTAAATACCATGAGGTTCGTCTCGGGCTTTCGTTTTTTGACAACAACATGACCGAGGAGTTACCCATTATCAACATGCCATTAGTTATGACTGCATCAAATTCATCTTGCCCAAGAATTTACACTTTACAAAACCTAGGCGGGGGTTTACTTTTCGCTTTTTGTTAGCTGCTGGTGCAGTACTAAGTGTTATATAAATGGAGGAAACGTGTCACATTAATGTTTTCACAGATTAGGGTTAATTAGGAAGTAATACCAGGCTTTCACATAGCAAGGAAGGATCGCCCCATTGCGCAGGCCCTTTATATTTGGCGATCACAGCTCTAATATTATGATCATAAGGTTCACAGGCTTCGCAGCCAAGGCATTGCAGCCAAGCTGATCAGCCACTTTTCACGACAAATTGGAGCGAGATCTAAAAAATCAAGCTCCCGGTGAGGTTTGAACTCACGACCCTGGACTAACCAGGCCCAACGCTCTACCAAATGAGCTACAGGAGTTTGTGGTTTCACGGGGTATATTGTGACCAAGGTACACAGGGGCACAACTTGTCAGGCGACCTTTACATACGTAGAGGATCTTCACCACCGTAATCAGACAGCACAGAAATATTACCATGCTTCCGCATAGTAAGGCAGGATCGCCCCACTGCCCTTTATATGCCTTGGCTGCGAGTCCTGTGAACCTTATGGCTTAATTAGGTATATTATTCTGTTACTCCTGTATATTTTAATGTCGTTTGAATTGCTTCCCTTACAGTCGATGTTTTCTGTGGTATGATAACGGCAAAAATACAATAACGGTAAGTATTTTCCTACAACGGGAATCAGAAGAGCTGAAAGTAAACCACAGCAAATGCTACAGTAGTTTCCTGTTGCAACTTTTGATCCCTGAAATGGCTACTATGGTTCTCAAAGCTTGACAAACTCCGCCATAGGTCATATCACGAATGCCAAAAATTGTCAACAGTACATCATTTTAATATAATCCATTTTCGTGCCCACATACCGAAACTGTGACTTGCTATGTCGAAGATAAATCATAGCGAGGAATGTTAACAATGCGAACGGTGTGGGAGTAAACTATTAGTCGTGGATGAAAACAACAGCAGGGAAAAATGATGTGATCACACGAGTGTCGTTTTATATCGTGGAAGCTTGTGCTCTAACATTGCCACGTAATAAAAACTCAAATAATCTCTACCGCAAAATCGGCGGTTATCTTCTTGCAAACAACGCACAATGGCCTTGGTTGCATAAAATTTTGAAAACATAGACACTGCGCTAATTAGGTTTAGTACTTCTATTGCAAACAGAAAGTTGATTAATGAAAAGAAACCGCACATTTATTTATAGTTTCAAGTTTAATTTGTGATGATCTCGATCACTTATTTGTCCAGATATTTTTGTGACCATCCCACAACTTGTCCCAACCACTGGGACCTCCTTTTTTTCTTATCATGTCGTCAAGTTGTTCGGATTGCTCGTGACTAAGATGGTTTTTCCAGTCGCCCACTTTTCCCTTCCGAATAAAAGGTAGATCGTCTGGGCGCTTTATCATCTGTGGAGCAATTGCACGATAAAACATGAATAAAGTTAAGCTTAGTATGTCCTTACCACAATCGACTCTTTCATTGCTGAAAAACTGCTTTTCTCAACCACCTCACGTAAAAGTTTCCCGTTTTCCCTGCATAAGGCTTGGTAGTAATCACCCTCCAAAAATTTCGCAATCTTTAGTATTTGGTTTTCGACATTCAGCTTTAGATCCTCATAAAGCAGAAACAAGACATTTTCCTCGTCACGGTTCACGTACCAGTCGGTCACCTGATCAAAGTATCCCCAAAACTCAACTTCGCTTCGAACATAAAGATCAAACAATTTGTCGAAATCAAGTTCCTCGCAGTTGTATAACTGCGTGAATCCCTTGCAGTGATAAAAGTAGGACACGACAGCGTCCTTCGGGTTACGCGTGATGTAAATATACTTGGCTTTCGGGTTCTGAGGAACCCAGCTTCGTTTGAAGTGGCTCTTGATGATTCGTGGGTATATGCTAGTGTCAATCACATCAACAGCTTCTGCCCCACAAAACTCCAACATGGGCATATGCTTTATTATATTGCCAGTAAACATATGGCCTTTATGCACGATGAGCCATACGATGGTTTGAAGCCAGGTTGTTCCACATTTGGGTGATGAACATATGAAGATATCACCCTGTTTAGCTTGAAGCTTCACCGCTGAATCCAAATGCTTTTGCTGAAAACTACCCGGATAAATACATATCTCGCCCGAAACAGGATGCTTCAAATTTTTAAACGACGGGATTGTTTTATCTTCCATTTTGAGAAAGCGTTAATACTGTGCAAACAAAAAGCGGTTAACAGTGACTGACGTGCACAGCAGCACTTCACACTACCCGCGGCAACTCAAACTTTAGTTACAGTGAGGAAGTAATTGAAAAGCTGTTTCTATCGTTCGCCAGTCTGCCAATTGTGAAACGACGCGACGATTAACTCTGACTGCATTATAATTGAACTGCAACTTCCGTTTTATCAAGCGCACATTAGGGTTTTCATATACCTAAACTGGCTTCTGTCTACACCGGCAACTATGTTAAACGAAATGTTATACATATATCTGTAGAAAGTTTACTTACTAGGACTGAACTAGATCGTTGCGCAAACATCAAGGATACTACTATCTTAGGAAATATGTAAGAGAAAATATATATTTCGCCTATACGCAATAACCAGTATTCTAAAAACAACAAACATTAAGCATGAGCAAACATTGAGATTGAAATGAAACGCACACATCCAGACACCCAGACTACATTCCTGCACGTAATAAAAACGGAAGAAAGGCAGCAGTCAGCGTTGTTGATGAAATACGCTGTAGCGCCTGCAGTTTGCTCTGGGGAAAATCAACATAAACAGGCACCACGCCAGTGGCCTGGTTGATTAAAGCGTTTCGGAGATAAAAAAAATAAAACAAAATGTCGTAGTCATCGTACTCTGGGCTACACCATGCCTAGGATATTAAACACTTGACGACTGCCAAGCAATATGGCAAGCCATAACGAAAGCAAAGATCAACATTCAACGCGTGGTGTTGCCAAGAGTATACGATGACTTCAACGTCTTGTTTTAATCATCCCAGCTGCTGGTGTGATGTGTGTTAATGTTGTAGCAACACGCATGTTTCCCTACTTAATTCTTTACACATTTGGAACACATACGGACCGAAGGCTACTGACGGTGTTAAGCTTTCCTTCGTAGCTAGCCAGTCTAGCCTAGTCTAGTCTACACTCAGTTGCTCGTATTCTCTCGGCCCTGTCGTTATTCTTGCCATCGCGCTGTAAACGTTCGCACGTTCTTTTAATAGTTAAATTCGCTGCAATTCAGTCACGTGTTAAACGTGCTTGAAACTAGTTAAACTTAAGCCACCTGGTAATTGCAATCGTGTGTTTCCATTAATAAAGAAGTCTGTTCACGGAGCTTTTAATTCAGTAGTCTATATCAGCAAGAACACGCAAACAGACTTTAGCTTCAGCAAAGCAGCGACTGGGAATTCTATTTGTACGCTGCACTGGTGAACTTGCCCGACGTGATCACAATTGCTCTTACCAGGTTGGTTTGTTCCGTTTATTTTTGGTAATATTCTATTGCATTGTACTTTGTGATTCTCACGAAATTTTACTTGTTTAGGAGTGAATTTCGTGGCGAATGGCAGATAGTGACTCTCGCTCTATAACCACGATGGACGCGAGAAAAGAGCTGGACGTAATGATCGAACACCATTTATAACCCGGTACTGTAATTGTAATTTAATAAGCCTTAACGCAATATTAATAAGTCACTACGTTTAAAGCCAAACTGCTCTTAAAGCATGTTTTGTCTGTGAAACTATACTATGCAAGTGAAACGCCTATCCTATATGGTTATGTCAATATGTATGTAGGTGTGTGTGTATTATATTCTTTTTGTTTCAAGCAAAGGGGTTCTTTAGTTGAAGTAACTCATGTAACTAAAACGTTAGTTTTATTGGCATACGTGTTTGACGTTACTTAATGGTGAATTGTGGACCCTAGCCTAAACATTTTGTCTGCTTAGAAAGTCCTCCATATGCACAACAGCAGAGGCGCGGCGCAGTTAAGGGACTTGACGTCTTTCGTGTAGCAAGGTCACACAGATACAATTTTCAGTCATTATGTCGGAATACCTTAGACCTCCCCTGGTCTTGACGACATGACTTCTATGCCAATGGCATTTAGTCAAGCACGACTGACGTTCCTTTAGGAGAAATCCTTGCACTATTTTAGCTAGGGTTGTTATGGCTGGTTGAAGCATGAAACTGCTGATTAACTTAACTCACGTATGATTTTAAGTTTTGGCCCATATTTTTGTGACATGAATTTATCCTAAACTAAACTACCACTTTTAACGTTTTATGGTCTTTGTTGCTGTCATATCCCAAAACATGTTTCTTTTTAACTATTAGTGCTACAAACTTAGTCCTCGTCTACTTTTGACATTTTCTTGTAGCGTTAATTTGACGAGAGGACGCCTAACTTTTGTAAGTCCATTATTTTTAGGAAGATCACCTCCAGTTTGGAGGTATTAAGTGTGACGTGTCTTAAAACTTGGCATTATTCCAAAAAGTGGCTTTGAGGATAATTGGTTATTCCTAGTTTTTTGTTGTTGCATATTGCTATTGCAAGGCCGACTCTTTATTCACACATGTACCTGAATGAGTACTAATTATTTCTTTACATGAGATGAGCCAATTTACTTTTTGACGGCCATCCAGCTGAGCCCTTTTATTTTTCATACGCGCATATATTAAGTCGCATGCGGGTCGTTGCCTATACTTTTTGACGGCCCAAGAGAAAATGTAAGCATTGGTTGCGCACGCTCCAATGCGATGGAATTTGTGGATTACTTTAGTTTTTAATAACCTTTTTAATTTTTCATGCAGCACGCAGTTTCCATAAACGCTTGATATTTTAAATTGTTTGAGCATTTTACTGCTGATTTTCTTTTGTACACAGAAAAAAAAAAGAATCACCGTGACAGCAAAACCAAGACGATAATGCGGCCGATAACCACCACAAGTCACCGAATTCAATGCAACCCAATTCGCAACAGCCAAAGGTCAAGACGATATTGGATTTCGGATAGAAACTATCAATCTTCACAAGGAAGGGACATGTGTAGCAACACGCATGTTTCCCTACTTAATTCTTTACACATTTGGAACACATACGGACCGAAGACTGCAGACGGTGTTAAGCTTTCCTGCAGGAGCTCCCACAAGCTTTCTGGCATCCTGCTGGACAACACATTTTTTCTGTCACTTTGTTTTTAAACGCCCATTTCGTAATCCTTCGTAGCTAGCCAGTCTAGCCTAGTCTAGTCTACACTCAGTTGCTCGTATTCTCTCGGCCCTGTCGTTATTCTTGCCATCGCGCTGTAAACGTTCGCACGTTCTTTTAATAGTTAAATTCGCTGCAATTCAGTCACGTGTTAAACGCGCTTGAAACTAGTTAAACTTAAGCCACCTGGTAATTGCAATCGTGCGTTTCCATTAATAAAGAAGTTTGTTCACGGAGCTTTTAATTCAGTAGTCTATATCAGCAAGAACACGCAAACAGACTTTAGCTTCAGCAAAGCAGCGACTGGGAATCCTACTTGTACGCTGCAATGTTGATTTAACCCCTGAGCAAACTGCAGACGCAACAACGTTTTTCGTTAACTTGGATGTTTGTGCAACAGCGTTAGTCATTTCTAGTAAGTAAACTTTTTGCAAGGCCTTTCGTGCCACGATCCCAAGGTCAAGACCAATCGTAGTGGGAAATCTATGCTTTATATACTAGCATTTCTATATATCTGCAGTTTTTCAATTTAATGTAATCACTTACATTTTCGGGGCCACTTAAATGTTATGTGAGTTGTAAAGTGGTTCCTTGGGGATACTGGCCACAAATTTTCAAAAGACGTTGCGTCTATGATATGTTTATGCTGGTAAATGTTGCAATGCAGTTTCATCAATACACAATTTCCATTCAAGTAGGGCCATACTGTATGGTATCATTATACCCCGGGCAACTGACAACATAGGTTCAAGTTTTCTTCCTATTTACTAAGTAGAAGTCTGCGCACGCTATTTCAACAGCATTTCCGACTCAACTTGGCGCAAAACTTTCCCGCAAATTTGTCCATTGTACAGTAATACAACGGTTGAAAAACGGGACATTCAAAAACAAAAAAAATTGTGTGATTATTGCAGTTCCAACTAAGAAAGGGAGGCGCCAACCGCACAAACATGGCCATTTCTATTCGTAATCCATCGGCTTTATATCATGTTGGGTTAAAAAACCACAACCACATTTTCGAACCAGCACGCTCACGACGCGCTGGAAATAATACTTACCCGCCACCACGCAGGATTTTGGAACCACATTGTGATTGGTGACGTGTTCGGATCCTGATATACGAATTGCTTTCAAACAGTTGGAACTTATTAGGAAATTGCGTGTTCTCTTCCGCTTTGTGTTTGCACAGTTCCCGCCTACTGATAAGGTAATCTAAAACCAACCGTGTTGCTAATTTCACGCAGTGTGTTGCTAATTTAACGCGGTCTGCAGCTCTCTGTACAGCCCTCAGGACAATTGATTTTTTTCATTTTCCGGTAATGTTGTCGTTATACAGTATGTAAAGTGAACTTTGGAATCTAATCAATGACAAATATAGTATCATGTTAAACTGGACTCTAAATACAAAGTTAATTTACCGCACCTGATTACGTTGTGCGTTGTTGTGGTAACGGATCAAAGCATTCGTGACAAATTATTGTTCTATGTTTTCAATTTGTGGATCAAAATGTTGATATTTACTCTATATGTTGGCCGGCAAATCGTGAATGATTTAATAATAACTCACTTCAATTTTATATTTTCCCGACGCTCAACTGCTATAGCTTTTACCAACAATGATTTTCGTATACGTCAAACAAGCGCATGTTGTTTAATTGTCGCTACAAAAGTGTTTTGTATACACAGTTCCGCGTATATACAACTGGTAACACGGGCTTAGATCGCAGCTGTGGAAAGTGACAATCACAATGTTAACAGAAAATAGGTTGATGCTTGTGGTGCTTGTGCATTTTGTTGTCCATTCTGTTGGACAGATTACCAAACCATCGTTTGCTGGATACACATCGGTCGGTAAGTTTATGACATTGAAATTGACATTGACATCGTTTAAATACCTTGCGCTAATTGTTCGCCTTATCGAGCTGAGAAAGCTTTTGACGATCTTAACACGCTTTTATGCTTGTATATTTTCAGAAAGGTTTTTATGCTTGAATAAATCATCACATTTGGAAGTGATCCACATCAACAATAAAAGTGGGACCATACTCTCACCGTGCTGGCCAGGGAACTATGCTTCGGAATTAACGGAAGGGTTTCACATTTGGAACTTTAACGTGTCAAATCAAATCGGTAACACTGAAATAACTTCACCACTGTAATTAGTATGTAGTGATAATTTGCAGAAATAGAGTATATTTTCAGTCTACCTTTTCTATTTCATCAGCAATACGACTTACACTTAATACCTTTGAAACGAACACCATAAACGGAGTGCTATACTTTGGAAGAAGCGTTTTTGTGACTGTGGCGGGAACCAACACCCTGGGTGTTACAAGGTAATTGGAAAGTTGAAATTAACTGATGTATCAACACTGTTTGGCTTCTTTAAAAAAAACTTGATTCAAACCTAGGCAACACAATATGAAAGGCAGCCTTACAAATCCTACCGGCGGAGCGAATCCATTCACATTCGAAAACACAGGAAGCACAGCAGTCACAAGAACTGGCAACACATTTGAGTTCAGCGACACATCTTCGTTCTTCATGAGTTTCTTCTCCTCTCTTGAGCCAGTAGATCAGGGTTTCAACATATCCTACATCATTGGTAAGTCGCAGAGTTAAATGTTTTTTCAGGGAGAAGCCATTTCCAGCCATCTTGTTGCTCGGTTTTATGTTTTATTCAATTGTATTGGGTGCATGTTTGAACTGTTTGGAAAATATAGGGCTAATTTGTGATCTATAATGTTAGACAGTGGATTTTATCTTGCTTTCAGACCAGGACGTTTGCGCCATGAACTCTACGTACTGTACAAACACCACTAAGACAATGTGTGTCAGGGACAATTTCGACACGTATTCCTGTCGGTGTAATGGTGGGTTTACTGGGAGCAACTGTACATCTGGTGCGTACATGTTTGTGTGACACAGAAGCGACCAGACGATTAATTCCCATGTGTGTTCTATTGTGGGATGTCTCCGGTAGTTTGTACCTATTTGGTACCTTCACTGTGAAGCCCTAGGAGGGCATACTCCCCAGTAGAACACCAATCTTAGTCAGTTTTTAAGTGGCTGGCAGTGCTCCACTGCGTTTTGTGATCGTGCCGAAACATTCGCTATTTTAAAAGTTTCAACGACCATATTTCGGAAAGCATCCAACCGATTTCAAAAGTTTGTTGTTTATTAATTCTCAATCGAAAACACCTTTAACTCAGGTTGAAATAAAAACCACTGCAAGGGAAAATTGTAACATCACGACTGGCGCCACTGTTACATATGACCGATCACGTTCCGCCACTTGGGTTTTCAGCTACACTTCACAATATCGTCTCTTAATTAACTGAAGCTTGCTGTAATATCGCTTGCGAGAAAAAACACTTTGTTTACTGCTAAGGCATTTGCAGTAAAACGCTTAAGATTGTTTTTTACTTGTTAGTTATTACATTATTTCACGCACACAGACATTGATGAGTGCGCAACGGGTGCGCACAACTGCAGCGCATTAGGATCAACTTGCACCAACATGCCTGGTACTTTTGCTTGCTCGTGCTCGTCTGGTTGGACTGGAAACGGGACGACCTGTATTGGTATGTGCATTGATCCACTTTTCATACTATTTTATTCAATTTTGTTGCTTGTGGATTTTCTTATATTCGTTACGTGAAAGTGCTGTACCAAATATGCTACTTACTTTTATAGACATTAACGAATGTTTGACCAATAATGGAGGGTGTGGGCCGACAACAACGTCAACTTGCACCAACACAGGTGGTAGTTTCACGTGTGGCTGCACGTCAGGTTACACTGGAGCTCCAAACTGCATGGGTCAGTAGGTTACCTTTTATTGAAAATTCACGAAAACTATAATTTTAATTATGTTTGGAATTTTTGGTGAAGATTTTTGATGACAAATTTCGGAAGATTTAGATGACAAGGGACTCAGTATTTTGTTTATTTTTATTTCGGTTATTAGACTTAGACGAGTGTGCAACGGGTGCGCACAACTGCAGTGCATCAGGTTCAATGTGCACCAACTTGCTTGGTACTTTTACTTGCTCCTGCTTGGATGGTTGGACTGGAGACGGGACGACCTGTGCTGGTATGTGTGCTCAGAGTACTTGCTTTATGCTTTTCTCCCTCGTTTAATGGTCACAAAAAATGCTTTAAATGATATCAGAGGGTGTGGGCCAACCAAAACCAAAGCACCAACACAGATGGTAATTTTACATGTGGCTGTATGGCACGTTAAACTGGAGCTACAAACTGCATGGGTCAGTGTTTTTTTTTCTGACCCTTTTCTGAAAATCCACTTCACTGAATATCCAAACTCTTTCGTTGCATCGAACCGAGATGATTGCCCCAAAACATTTAAGTAGTGTAGTCCAACCTTAACTTTTCGTAGGCCACCAGAAACTATGAGGTGTTTTTTCGATGCGTGATGCTGGCAAATTAAGACAAAAATACATGAAAAAGCTAGATTTTATTTACATTCCGGATTTTTGGAAAAGACGTAAATTTTAGTTGCGACACATTAATTTGTGGGTTTTAATTTCGGTTATTAGACTTAGACGAGTGTGCAACGGGTGCGCACAACTGCAGTGCATCAGGTTCAATGTGCACCAACTTGCCTGGTACTTTTACTTGCTCCTGCTTGGATGGTTGGACTGGAGACGGGACGACCTGTGCTGGTATGTGTGCTAAGGGTACTTGCTTTATGCTTTTCTCCCGCGTTTAATGGTCACAAAAAATGTTATAAATGATATCAGAGGGTGTGGGCCAACCAAAACCAAAGCACCAACACAAATGGTAATTTTACATGTGGCTGTATGGCACGTTACACTGAAGGTAAAAACTGCATGGGTCAGTTTTTTTTTTCTGACCCTTTTCTGAAAATCCACTTCACTGAATATCCAAACTCTTTCGTTGCATCGAACCGAGATATTGGCCAAAAACACTTAAAGTAGTGTAGTCCAACCTTAACTTTTCGTAGGCCACCAGAAACTATGAGGTGTTTTTTCGATGCGTGATGCTGGCAAATTAAGACATAAAATACTTGAAAAAGCTAGATTTTATTTACATTCCGGATTGTTGGAAAAGACGTAAATTTTAGTTGCGACACATTAATTTGTGGGTTTTAATTTCGGTTATTAGACATAGACTAGTGCGAAACGGATGCGGACTATTGCAGTGCAACAAGATCAATGCTTTCTTTTCAAAATAATTTTTTGATGCTTTAGATATAAACGAATGTGCAGTTGAACAAAGCACGTACAACCGTGCAACTTGTAGCAACAAAAACGACAGCACGTCTTGCGAGTTAATAAAGAGTCAAGAGGGTGTCACTTGTACAGGTAAGATTAGTACTTTTTACATTTTTGTTCATTTCTTTTGTTTTTACCAACATGCAACTGCCAAAATTTTCAACTGGTTGAAGCACAGACTTTGACCGCACTCTGTAGGTAACCCTCTGGTGCTGAAGAAAACACAATCATGTAAACATTGCCGTTACTAATATTCGATCAATAACAGAAAGCAGATAATACATGAGGTCAGAATCAATGGTGGCATGTAGAGGGTTCTTCCCCTTTATAGAATCAGTCGTAAACATGGCATCTTGCGTAATCCATATTTTTCCTATAGAATTCCTTCTTAACAATTTTGAATGCCACCACACGTCAGAATGCTACAGCAGCAAACGATAGAAAACAACTCCGTTACATAGGACTGGTTTCACTGTTTCAGGCAGTTCGCCCAGACTGATATTTTAACTCGCTATGTTGTTTTTAGTTGTGAATGGAATTCAAATTGGGGGAAATGCCGCCATGGTTATTTGTAGCATGGAGTCACTACCAGCGTCACCAACACCGTGCTTTGCCCAATGCGCATGCGCAACAAATAGAAACATCATTCAATCCGATTCCCCATGACATTTTGTTTTATAATTTAAGAACCGTCTCAATAAAGTTACAACTTCGCGGCAGTGCAGAAAGTTGTTTTTGATTGGCCAGTACATTTCTTGCAAAAAACAATTACAATAGAAATGGCATGTGTGTTTTCAACGTGTATGGTTAGGTAAGTATGTGGCGCAGATTTCTTGAAGCGAATGATTCGCAGTACAACTTAATTCCATAGTATAACTGAAGTAAGTAGATGAATGTAAAGAAAACCTTTAACCTACAATATTGTTCGTCGTTTTGTTGTTGTTGTTTTTTGGGCTTTATTCTGACGCGCCTGTTGTCTAAGGGTTTAACTTTAGAACCCCCTTTAAAAATCGATACTGAAATTGTGTTCAAATTACACTGTTGTACAAGGGCACAATTGACCAGGTGACCTTCACTTTATGCAGGGTATCGCCCCGATGCTGCGAAAGCACTCAGTGACAAGATATGGTTTCACCAAAGTTTCGGGACTATAAATTACAACCCACAGAAAAGGAGAGGCGTTGTGTATCTTTTAGATATACTTATTCTTGTATTAGCGACAATGCGGCGTTTGTTAGATTAGGCAAGCAATCGTCCTCGAGGGCACACAAACACACACGTCAAAGAGCAACAGAGCATTACTGCGCCACGCAATGGGTCAGGCTGAGAGCTCGAGAGCCACGCAACAGTTGGGAAATAAACTTACAAAACAGGAAATAGCAAATCAAGTAACCATTTCAAGGTATTTCAAAGCCAATTGAACAACACTCTGTGCGGGCCTCCGTCATACTTCAGCAATTCATGCAGTATGGCTCTTGAATGCGAAACAATGATGCGACTCCACGTCCGGAACATCAAAAATGTACAGGGGCAGGTATATAATGTACACACAAAAAAGTAAATTTTGTTGAAACTATAGTTTAAGGACGCTACAAAGTAGTGAAATCGTTGCGCCTTTAAGTGCAGCTGCTGGTTGTGTGACGATAAGCATGTGGGACTTCGGATATGGCCACAATGACACTAGGCAGAGAACCGCAAGCAGCCTGAGATCGAACCACATCACGTAGCATATTAAAGATAATTAACGCCGCTCTGGGTTAGTGAAAACTCAAAACAGTTACGTAGGCTGTGAGAAATATAAATGTCTTAGTAAGGGCAAAAGTTAAGCACGTGTGGGTGTCTGGTAGTGAACAAATACAAGATACAAAGAAAAGAACACTCTGCATAAAAAAAAATTTGCGAAATAAAGTTCTAGAGTAAAGACGAGAATTGCCTGTTGCAAGAAAATCATTGGCGTGTTCTTTCCAAACTCGTTGTTCTTACGCATAGTCCCTGTTGCTGAAACAGAAAACGAATATGGGTTGCCACTTCATTTAAAACGACTGCGCTACTATAAGCGTTACATGCAAGCAAAAGATTCGCAAGGTTATTGGAACTGTAGGGTATAGCGTTATAAACTGATTATTTGCAGCAAGAGGGTTAGTAATTTAGCTTTGCCAGGAGAGAAATTGTAAGCCATAAGCCTTGAAGGTTTCTGACTGCTGGTGCGAACAGTGTTTGCATACAAGTGTCGCGACACGTACAGTAGGCCACACGCACATATTAAATCTTCAGGCAAGCCTTTCTTCTGTTCCAGGTACTGGATCTGTCCCGGTATAAGCGGTTGACGCCGGAACGCTAGGGTCCACACGGTAACGCTGTCGCCCATTGTCGTCAAAGGCGTCGTTGTCCAAGCCGCCTTTTGGTTCATACGTTCCAGCACCCCTAACCAACAGAAGATCGTGTATGCTGGAGCGTAAAGTTGACTTTGTGCGAAGCTTAGTGCTTTACGTTTAATTTACCATGAGTCGCCTCCCACCATTGAATCATTGACAACACAAGCAGATGATGCGCTAAATATTTACACAAACTTTACGTGTCTGAAACATGTTAGACTCTGTCGTTGCTATCGATCACAGAAAAAGACATGTTGTTTGAAGTCAGAAGCGGTAATCAATGTCAGGCAAGCAGCATTCGCTATGAAAGTACGGCACGCAAGGTTTAGTCAATCGTTACCTTCTGCGCTTGTACACAAAGTAAATGATCAGGAGGATGAGGAGAAAGCCGACGATGCTGCATATCACGATAGCTGCAATTTCGCCTGGTTGAAGACCCGTGGTGGCTGCAACCCAAAGGAAAATATTACAGTTTTGTGCATCAAACAAAACCACCACCATCGTCGATGAAAACGTTTGATTAGATTTATTCATACACTGTATTTGTGCTTAAGTATTGTTCACGGTTTATTTAGTTTGTATTTATTGGATCAGAAGTTTTATTCAAGGGCTCATTTGTTTGGTCTGATTACATTTTGTAGAAATTTATTCGATTTTGAACAAACTAAATGGTCTCAAATGTCCTACGAATATAACAGTTTGCAGAAATTACCTGCGGTTCTGACAGCCGGCGAGTAGTTGGTGAGAGCGGATTTCCCTTCCGGTGCATTTGTATCTGCCCTATAGGCCACTTGGAATGAACGGTCGCTGGGAAGCGGACCGTTGCATACGCGTTCAGCATTCGTGTTGCAGGTTGTGTCGTGGCCTACCGGTAAAAAACAAAGCGCGTCCAATAAACCCACACATTCATAACCTTCATCGACAGTAAATAATCGCCATGTTCACACTTAATATTGTAACAAATCGTTGATTTAGACATGTTCTTAACAACCGAATATTCATCTTTTACTTCAGTAAATTTTCGACTGAAAGACATTGTGCTTTTCTTTGTCAATACGTGATACACAAATTAAAGGTCCTTACCAACAATGAACGTTGCGTTGTTTGCTGATAGTTGTCTCTTTTTTCTTGCTTGCGACGTCGCGCATATTATCGTGGCAGCCCAGTAGGGTGGAACAGGATTTTGCGAGATTACCGCCGACCAAACGAGCGGAGAAGCTAAAAAATCAGATGCAAAGAAGATTGAAAAGACAAACATATGCTGTGTTTTTCATACCAGTGCTTGTCGATGCTTCTTCCTTGACGACGACATCAACCGCATAAACGGTGCCCGATTCGCGGCTAAAGAGGGCCACTAATTCAAGGCACGGGTTGGGAACGGCAAAAGCGGAGGTAGCGGACGCTCCGAGCAGGTTTGTACTCGTTCCGACCCGTGGCTGTGCACCAGGTACCGGGGTTGATGCTGCGAAAACAGACAAACTGTTTGCATTTGCAACTATGTGTTGAATTAAAAACCTTACGTCTTGGCAACGATGACGAGGGAGACACCGGCGAGGAACCGACAGAGGATGTTTGGGTAACAGTTACAGTGTATATTGACCCAGCGGTGAGGCCACTGATAACCCTTGACACCGACAAAGCCAAGTTGTTGTCAGAAATGACGATTTGCTGCAATTGTAGAATCGTAAATTAGAGACTTTTTGTGGGAAGAAAAGTTTTGGGTCTAAACATTCAAATTTCTGTCCATTAAAATCGCTTAAATCAATCGGTTCTGCTTATAACATCTTTTCTATTTCTACAAACACTACAACGCATGCATAAGACAAAAATACTACTGTCGTGTGTACAATATCTATGATTTTGATAAAACTGCATGAGACTCTTCCATGACTTTTCAATACAAAACCGTTCGCTCGTTTTTCACAGTACAGCTTTCTTGTTGCACCATGCACAAATTTGGTGCAGCAAAAAAGGAAAAAGCGTGATTACCTGTGAGTTTCCGTTAAAGTCCACGTAGGTGATGGTGAAATTGCTCGGTCCTGGGACAGGCCTGGCAGTCGTAAAGTTCACTTGGATGGAGGTGTTACTGATCGGCGACACAACCAGGTTTGTGATACTCCCCGGCACTGAAAAAACAGAAATATATCTTATTAATTCCTGCCGTTTGTCGCCGAAGCCACAACAAAATAAATTACTTCCGGGGTTGGTTCTGAACGTGGTGGGAACAGATCTGGATCCGAATCCGGCTGATGTATTAGCTCTTACACTGATGGTAATCATTCTATGTAAAGCAGGTTATGTTACGATTTTCATTACATATGTCAAAAGTGCACACAAACATATTTCAGCAAATATTAGTTAAACGCGTAGTGGGCTATCTTTTCGACGCACGGAGCATAAATAATAAAAAATACAGGCGGGCCAGAGGTCCAAGCGAGTATGAAATGGAGAAACGGTGTTTGCCACTCAGTTTATGAACTCAAAGTATTTACAATAGTTGTATATGCACCGGGCCGGCGTTTGCATCATGTCTCAACGCTTACCTGTAGGCCGGGAGCACTTCAGTGACGAAAACAGATTGGGATGCGGGAAGAAGTCTCACCACTTCGTAACACCCTGGTGTATCCTGTAGCTGTTGGCACTCAACAGGATCTTGTCTAAAAAATACAAAAGCGTCGTTTCAACATGCTGTGCTTTCGGCATTACTGAATTTTTGGGGATGCTCATTACCGGATTGTAAGCTCATTGTGTGTCACAATTCCCATTAGTGGTGTTGCAGTTGTAATAGTCACCGTCACTGTGTTATTTTCATTCGTGGTGAGCACCAAACTCGGTGGATCCGGCACTGCAAAACAAATTATGAAAGAACTCCGCAAAGTTTGTACTTCTGTATAATACTTTACATGCACTTGCCTATAAAGTAAAAAAACTGCACAGAAGAATGTAATGATTTTAACAAACTCTAACCTCCTTCTGCAGTCCTGAAAGTTGTGACAAGCCCAGTGTTTTCTCCGGCATTAGTACTTGCATAGACTGTTATGCTGTATGTTGTGTAGGCAGACAGATTTGGAATATTGTACGAGGTAACGCCCTGTGCCAACATCATCTCGCCTCCACTTGGAGACCACGTTACTCTGCATCACGTATTAGCGAACTCTTACAATGCGGCTGATATAAAACATATTCATCAAAAGAAATCTTACCTGTATCCTGTAATGACTCCGTTGGGCATCGTTGGCGCGTTCCAACTTACCAGTATGCTGGTTGCGGTTGTTGTGGGTGTGTTTATGGTGACGTTTGCTGGCGTATCCTCTGCTGTGGTCGTAGTAACCTCACCAGAAATTGGACCTTGACCACCAGATGTGCTTACAACCACCTGAACATTTTAAATGTAGTAAGAAATTCAAAAAAACTCTAAACGTATTTTAACATACCCTGATCACATACTGCGTGAAAGGAAGTAATCCGACGATGGCATTGGGATCGGGGCTGTCTGAAAAGCTCGTTTCAGTTGCAAGTCGATATTGCAATACGTAGGTAAAAACGCCAGTGGTGGTAGGTGGTGGACCATACGTGACATTGACGCCCCTTGGGCCAGCCGCGATGTTTATATTCTGGACAGGTTCTACGGGAGCTGTGGAGATAAACGTAACATTGACGATTAGTCCATGGTTTGTTCATTAGCTACTGTAGTTTGTGGACATACGAGGATGATCCGAAAATTGACCGGCAGTTTTTGTCACTCAACACAAAATTTGTTAGCTTGCAAATAACTTTGGTACCAATGATTACATGCTAAATAAGTACACCAACGGGTCAAACATGGATACTCCTATTGGCAAACACACACACACACACACACATACACTCGCATACACACCTCCTTCCATTGTTCTCTGGTTCTGAGATGTTCCACTATTTTCACCAACAGCTGTTGAGGCGTAAACTGTGACAGTGTATTGTGTGTAGACTGACAATGTATTGATGGAATACGACGATGCTGTTGCTGCCAAAGTGCCAGAATCCCCTGAACCAGGGCTCCAAGTAACTCTGCACAACACATGGAACAGGGATTTAAATCAAGGCATTCCAGTAAGGAATTGAACATGCAGTAATGCTTGTCAAACTTTCATACCGATATCCTGTGATTACGCCGTTGGGGGTGGAAGGAGGAGACCATTGAACTGTCATCCCGGTTTGGGTGACTGCAGTAAATGTGGGTGTGGGCACTGGACCAGGTATGTCTTCATTAGTTGTTACCACCAAACTGAATGCGGGGCCGGGTCCACCTGCAGTTCTTGCGGTTATCTGAACATAATAAGTCACGTGTTTTTTCTCTCAAGTCCTTGCAAAATGACCTCATTAGTGAATAAAACACGGGTGTTTTATTTATCAGATTATAAAAAGTTTTTATTTGTTTTTATTTTTATTAGGAGCTGTGGGTCAAGGAAAACAGATACAGGTGATAATAAACTCTCATAGGTGACGGATAAACTACAGTCTAATTGTTATTATTGGATAATGAAAGTCGCTATTTTACTTTACTTTGACCACTTCTGGCTTGACATAGGCCTACGAGCGGACAGGGAAAAGTTCAAACCTTTTGACTTGAGTGGCTTTGGGTGTTAACAAATGTAGAATAGAATATTTTGTTTTGAAATACAAGTATATTACAGAATAATATTTTAAAACGCCCTAAGCTTCGTGGGTTTTAATCGGTGATTCTTCTAACCCTGATGATGTCTTTTCTTTGACGAACCACATCAACTGATTCAGCAATTATCTCACCTCAATCGTGTAACTTGTAGCGGGTGCAAGCGATCCGATAGTTGGCGTTAAACCGACATTTGTTTGAACCGTTGGAAATCCGGTGATGTCATAAACGAACACCCCAGTGAGATTTGAAGGTGCACTGAAGGAAATATTGACTTCACGGGGCCCGGCTTGCCATGTAACCGAAAGTACAGTTCCAACTGGAGCTACAGGAGAACACAAAACCTTTGTAAAAATTTACGCATTCCAACCTCATTCATAATTTATGTACCTCCTTCGTTGGTTCTTGCACTTGCTGGAGAACTCTCGGGTCCGGTTCCTCCACCTGTGGTGGCCCTTACCGTTACACTGTACGTTCTGTATGTTCTAAGTCCTGTTATCCGGATGCTGGTCATGGCAGCGGCCGCAGCTACAGAGCGAGTATCCACAGTTTCGTTGTTAGCCATGTGGTCCTGAAACATAAGTCAGGTGTCTGTAATAAAAAGAATGTGAAATTTTGCATCAATTTTGAACTTACAGTGGATGTATAGGTGACAGTGTATCCTGTCAGGACTCCATTGATAGTCGATGGTTGGGTCCAAGTTACATCCAAAGTGTTGACTGATCCAACTGTTGCCGACGCCGTGACGCCGGTTGGTGCACTTGGCGCTAAAAGGACCAAGGCTTTACGTAAATATGTGACTCACGTTTGCAGCGAACTTTATAAATTCCCATACTTACAAAACTACTGTTGATTAAAAATTTATAAAAGGCGGTCCTTATGTACTTTATGTTTACATGGTGCTATTTTGACTACGTATATTTTTTTAAGTGAAATACTGTAGGCATTCTCCCTACAGTAATTAAAAATATGATCAGTGTTGACGTCGTTGCCACTTCAGGTTCATCACCTTTGAGTTCTTAAGGATCGACGGATGAGATTGCGTGTCATAACTACAAATAAGTGGCCACCGCTTGCTGAGAAATTATCCAGTCACCTGATTCGTCTGTGCGGCCAGTGCACCTGCTAAGTGTCGGAAAGGTTGCTGGACTGACTGCCATTACTTCTACCTCGACTGTGAATTCTTCATAGGCCGCGAAACCGGTGAAGGTTTGAGTGCTGGCGTCGACGGGAAAATTTGCCACCGTTGTCGACACCGTTGCGGAACTGTATGTTACCTTGTAGCCCTGAAACGTAACAAGCAACATGTTTCGTCCAAATCAATTAGGAAAGGCTTTTTAAGTATCGACGAAGATCTTATAGGTCTACCGAGAAGCATGTTAGTAAAGTCAAATGTTTGTGTGAACGCATCTTTTATTGTCGAAATGTTAATATTATATCCCAATAATGACAAGGTTGCTGATATACCTCAAAAAAATTAAAATTGCCAATTTAAGTAGGCCCCTAGCGGAAAATTGACCACTGGCCTATTCGAAAACAGTTGACAGAAAGTCTTACGGTTATCAAGTTGGTGTCGTTGGGCCTGCTGTTTGTCCACGACACAGTGATGGTGTCAGAAGAAGTACTGGAGCACATGGCGACCACAGTTACCAGCGCTGTAACAAAAAAATTAAATGCACGTAAAATCGTGTTTTGATTCAAATTGTTGATGAATTCTAAAGAATTCTAAAGAAAGAATAAAAAAAGAATGTTAATAATTTCAGGTGGCGCAAAACTCTTTATCATCAGAAATACGAGCAATATGAGCAAAAATGTGTAACCGTAAAAGGACATGCCGAAATGAACGACATTAGGAAGAACATTTTGAGCTTACGAATGTTGCAGACTTTTCCTGCCCACAGGGAAGGGCAAGCGCAATTAAAATCGAAAGCAAGATCGGTGCAAGTTCCTCCCATCGTACAAGGTGCTTCTACGCAGTCGTCAATATCTGGAAAGGGGAAAATTATTACGTTTTATGTATATTTCTTTACAGTATTGATTTTTCGAAAGTAAGTGCAGAAGTATTTGCCATAGCTATCAACACATATAAGCAAAGTTCTTTGTCAAGCCTTAAAGTTGTCCTATACCTATTTCCGATATGACCAAACATCCTCTGTTCGTTACGAAAGCATCGGTTTCAAATCTGCACCATACCAAACCTCCTGTTTCAGCTTCCTTGTACACGATTGGTTGCCGGGTGTTGAGGAGGTTTCCACTGAGGGTCACGTTGCTGTAAACACAAAAAAGCTTCAAAAAAAAATCCAAGAAAAAACGAGATGCAAAAGACACAACTTATAAGCTGTTTGTGCTTGGAGGTTATAAAAACTATTGTTATTGTGTAGTGGGTTGTTCGCGACGCAGAATTGTGGTCTTTAAGAAGGGTCTATATATTTTGCTGTGCGTTAGGTGGCACGTCAACTCATTACCATTTCGACATAGTTCGTAAACAGTAAAGGTTACCAACGCCTACAGCTTTGTTTACATTCACTGAATTACTCAAAGTCACATATTTTTTTACACACAGTGAATACTAAATTTGTATCATTTAAAATTTTTTTTGTATAAACACTAATAAACGGAAAATAGCAGTCTGAGAGAAGGAGGTTTTCTCAAAACAAAACATAAACATGCACTGACATGTCAGACGGCGTGATGGGGTTGGGAAAATTTCCATATCCGCAATCAAAATGATCTTGATCTAGTTGGGTGACGAATATATCGATTCGAAGTCTTATGTCTGAAAAGTGAAATAAAGTTAAAACCCGACCATAGAAATCTCACATGGCCTAAACTGGCAGTTAGAAATTTGAGTTATCATTTATTCCCTTCTTGCATCATACTATCCTTAAATACTATATTGTAGCACTTACGTACAGAGCACGGTGTGAAAGTTGTGCCATTAAACTGTACACACTGCATTGTTTGTTAGAAGATGCTAATGCGCAGACTGGAAATTTCTGTTAATCCAGCAATCCTAAATAAAAACATTGGCACTTGCCTCCTAAACCGGTGTGGTTGAAAAGCCAGTTCATGCGCGCCAGGTTAGGATAAGCGCGTGGAAAATTCTCGGAGAGCAACCCCCCTGACGTGTAGGGACACGGAGTGAGGCCAGCTGTCCTTTCTCTCACAGATGGGCAAATATTTCCTGTACAAAAGCATATGTAAGCTACTGAAAACTCCATACCCATAACTAACAGTAGTTTACATACCAGTAAAGGAAGCCACGCTTGTGCTCCAAGGACCGAAGCCGGCGGTAGTTCTCGCACGAATACGTAAGGTGTACTCGCGATATGGAATGAGATCGGTAATAATAAACGATGTGCCGAAGATGGTTTGGTCGATCGTGTAGAACTAATTGAAATGGATGAGGTAAACTTCTGCCATACAATAAATTACTTTGAGTTCATTTAAACTTCAACAAAACCATTACTTTACTCGAGTAACAAGGGTGTTGATACCATCACTTTTGGTCTCCGTATTACTATATAAAAAGCCATGTTTAAAATCAAACAAATATCAATTCTTTAGGCCTTAGGGTTTACCCGAAGGTCAGAGGTCAGAATATTTCACTAAAATTTGAGAACGGTTACCTGCGAAAAGCTTAAACCAAATGCTTCAAGAATTTATACATATTTCAACTGCTGGTTTCAAAAAAATTGTGGTTAACGATATTATTTATCCAGTAGCTTGTTACTTCATACCGTTTCATTGCAGCCGTTTTGAGATCCCAAAATAGAGAATGTGTTACAACTGTCAGTGGAACGCACAGCTCCAATCTGGTATTCGGTTGCCACGCCTCTCAGCGTTTCGTTGGGCTTAGTCCACGTAAGTTGGGTTTGGACATCTGTCGATAAGGCTGTGAGACTGGTAGGAGCGAGAGGAACTGCAAAAAGTTGTTTGGATGAAGTTGACCTTCACATAGAGCAAGCTTTAACCTTCAACTAAAATATATCTTACGTCTTGCTCCGCTTGTCACTGAGACTGTAGCTGTGACAAAAGTAATCACAACCGAGCCCCCCAAAGGACCCGGGGTACCAACACTAAGACCCAACGTGTAGTTTGTGTTCGCTGTAACGTTGATTGTCACACTCTGCAAAAACAATGAACACATTATTTATTTTTTAGCACACCGGGATTCGAACCCCGAATACCACAGCAAGGAATCCGGCAAGTTTTTCTGCTAAGTCATTTGGGCCACCTACCATGTATCCTGGGACTCCGACCGATGAAGTGAGAACACTCGACGTTGTACCGAACTCATCGGTGTAGGTAATGTTGTAGTTTTCAACGTAGCTATTGTTATTGCGCCACGCACTTGTGACATCAAACGTAATGGTCATTTCAATCAAACCAGTGACGTTGTTGTACACGCTTGTCGCAAATGGTCCGGTCACTTGAATGTGAGCTGCATGTTCAATATCAAACAGACGTTTACGCCATCTTTCGCATCAGTCAAAAATATTTTTTTCCGAAAGGGGAAACCGATAGGGTAGGAATATAAAATGCGAATTATAAAATGTATTGTATTTCGCTTGGACACTACCATACTTACTTCTGTGTTTGAAAACACACTATTTATTTTTTTTGCAACTGTATTTTTAGTGACAAAAAGTTGTTCATATACACAATAAGTTGGTCAGCTTAACAATGAATAGGGCAAAAACAAAATTTTTGAGATAATGATAAATTTAATTACGATTGCAGCTTAATCCATCCCCAGTGTAGTCAGCGTTGCATAAGCAAGTGTACGATCCATTAGTATCCATGCACATCGCGTTGATATCGCAATTGTCTGTCATTAATGCGCATTCGTCGATATCTAAAATAAAAAAGAAAGGCTACTTTCGGAAAACAACTAAATTACACTGAACGGTACACAGTTATATGGCGTAATAGCTAAAGGCATGGATGAATATTTCAAAGGGAGGACCACCGCCAGGTGGCTGGACGCAGCAGGATGATTACGAAGCAACCACCGCCAATATCAATAATGTTTATCTAATTTTTGACAATGCAAGTTAGAATACAAACAGCATATCTGGATTTTGCTAAACGTAAAATTGAGGGATGAAATAATACTATTCAACTTGCAAACATGCGAAATGTCTTGCTTATGGTTTTTGATGTGGAAATCACCAAAGACACATTTGATATTTGTGCGTAACACTTCCTCAGTTTGTTACGCGTACACGTATTATAATATGTATTTAAATATAGCGCACAAAAATCTTACTTATATCACAGTTGACGCCAGAATAACCGGTGCAGTTTTCACAGGAGTAACCACTAAAACGAGATAAACAAGATGCTCCGTTCATGCAAGGATCCGTCATCGACGAACAAATGTCCATAGCTGCCCGACAAAAAAAATATTTACCGTTTTTATCGACTGATCACCACGCTAACGGAAACTCAAGCTTTAACTGTTGATTACGTATTTGTATCGCAGTGATAAGAAACAATAATACTGTAAACGCAGCAAACCAGAACTGTTCGAATATGTTTTGCCACAAACGGCTGGTTTGTTGAAAGTAGAGAAATTTATGAATCTCACCCACTATTGTAAAACCTTTTGGTTTATTTTTGCAAGTAATTTTCGATGTTTTTGTAAAAACAATTTCCGTTACATCAATAGGGAAATGATTCACGAGATTTACCTTCCTCGTACTGTAGCTGAAAACCAGTGAAAGGTCGTTGACGGTCGCTGTGGAAGTGTATGTAGAAGTAATTTCGGTTGACGATAGCGGAATTGGTCGTTGTGTCAAAACCAACATAGTTGTCGCCTCCTACGACACTGGTTCCATTATATATCATGCCTCCCATTCCTGTTATCTGTAACGCGATTTTTTCAGCCTTATGCTTGATGCAAATGGTAAGTGTCTTTATGTTTTAAACCAAATCTGCAACCGTCCACACTATGGGGACCTTTTTGTAGCCAAATGTAAACCTTACTTGAATATAAATTTCCCATTACCACCACAGCAGGAGTGCCTTAAATTACACGATGCTGCGTACTTTTTATAATATGAAACTACACTTGTTTTAGATGTAGCAATTCCCCAGAAGCGAACAACAAACATTCTGTCACTTACGATTATTGCTATTGGCGTGACATTCCTGTAGCTGGGGTTGTCGTTAATAATAATGTAATCCTGCTCGATTTCGACGTCAATGTTAAGGATTGTGATTTTGATTCCAGTAACTGGATGATGAACAACAAGCACAAACCATAAATCAATGTATAATGCTCATTAATATGTTTAGCAATTACCAGAAGCATTAGCGGAAAAATCCAGGAACCACGTTACGTCTTGGTTTATTTCGTACTGCATCGATCCATCGAAGAATGTTGGCCATTCAATAAAACCCGGGATGGTGCAGTTGGTTTGAGTGGTAAGGTTACCGGAACAGTAATACCCTGAAACATTTATCTTGACAAATGTCGTCAAGGGTTTCTGACTAATGACCAACATGATATATTTTCAACACAGTTTTGCCGCATAGTGGAGCAAAAGCTCAATTTACCTTGACAATTTCCGTTCATTTCTCGGTATTCGGGAGTATTGCATGGACAAGAGAAACTCCCTTGGGAGTCGGTACATATCTCGCTGGGCGTAGTGCAGTTGTCCATTGCCAAGGCGCATTCGTCAATATCTGGTTAGAGTTATAAATAAGACAGTGTGTGAAGAATAAGTTTACACCCCCCTAATAGCTACATACCTATACAAGTGGTGCCGTTGCCTGTCCACCCTCCGTTGCACATACACATAAAGCCAGGGGCCACGTTCATACAGGCCGCATTTACATCACAGTTGTCCATATTGGTATCGCACTCATTAATGTCTGGCAAATACAATAAAGCACTTCAACAAAGCATGCAAAGCATATGTACTTTCAAGCATGCTTTCATGAACTGGGTTCACTCTGCTTATCTCGTAGAGGAAAAAAGTACAGCAAAACGTCCCTTACAACAACCGGGCAAATATCCCAATCGTTTCTGATTGCCTAATCTATGTTGATGTTAGGCCTCAAATGTTCATGTGTGGTTTTTTGGCATTCCACTACGTCCGATTACACTAGTTTAACTGATATATAGCTTTGAGCGTTTTGGAAGGTGTAATTCACTGACCTGTGCAGTTTGGAGCTCCAGTGTAACCTGACGTGCAACCACACGTGAAACTACCATTTGTGTTGATGCAAGTTGACGTTGTTGTAGGACCACATCCTCCGTTATTGGTCAAACATTCGTCGATATCTTTCAAAGCAATTAGCATTTATAGTAAAGTAACTTTTGAAACGAAGAAGAAAATACACAAGCAACAAAATTCCACGAAATAGGTAAGTTACTATGAAGAGCAGAACATCGCACAAACCAGCACAGGTCGTCCCGTCTCCAGTCCAACCATCCAAGCAGGAGCAATTAAAAGTACCAGGCATGTTGGTGCACATTGAACCTGATGCACTGCAGTTGTCCGCACCCGTTGCACACTCGTTTATGTCTGATAATCGAAATAAAAACAAAAAAGTTACTGAGTCCCTTGTCATCTAAATCTTCCGAAATTTGTCATCTAAATCTTCACCAAAAATTCCACACGTAAGTAAATTATAGTTTTCGTGTATTTTATGTATTCATCTGTCAGCGTCGACCTTTGGAAAATACTGGCCTACCATTATGTGAATTTTCAACAAAAAGGTAATCTACTGACCTATGCAGTTTGGAGCTCCAGTGTAACCTGACGTGCAGCCACACGTGAAACTACCACCTGTGTTGGTGCAAGTTGACGTTGTTGTCGACCCACACCCTCCGTTATTGGTCAAACATTCGTCAATGTCTATAAAAGTAAGTAGCATATTTGGTACAGCACTTTCACGCAACGAATATAAGAAAATCCACAAGCAACAAAATTGAATAAAATACTATGAAAAGTGGATCAATGCACATACCAGTACAGGTCGTCCCGTCTCCAGTCCAACCATTCGAGCACGAACAAGTAAAAGTGCCAGGCATGTTGGCGCACACTGATCCTAATGCGCTGCAGTTGTTAGCACCCGTTGTACACTCATCAATGTCTGTGTGCGTGAAATAATGTAATAACTAACAAGTAAAAGACAAATTTATGCGTTTTACTGCAAATGCTATAGCAACAGTTTAAGGGTTAATTCCTATCTACCTTTTTATCAACAGAGAAAAAATGCCGCATACGCATGAGGTATAGGTATTGGAAACGACAAAATACCTGTTTTGTCACAAGCCTGAAAAATGTTAAAAATGTAACAACAGAAAGGTTGCAAAGGGAATTATAAATACTCCGTCGTCTTTCAGGTTGCCAAGAAATTGTGTTATTGGTCTACGCATTACCTTCACAAAATGTCCCATTGCCAGAATATCCATTCTTACACATGCACGAAAAGGACCCCACAATATTATTGCAACTGGCGTTCACATGACAGGGTGGGGGTGTCGCTGTGCATTCGTTAAAATCTGTACAAATATACATCCAGGCAAGTGAACAACCCGAAGCAGTGAATTAGGTACGAAGTAAAAATTATTAACTCACCTACTCCACAACTGGGCCCAGTAAACCCACTGTTACAAACACATGAGTACGTATCGAAACCGTTTCTTACGCACGTTCCCCTGTTAGTGTCGGTACAATATGTGGCATTTATGGCACATATGTTCTGATCTGAAACGAAGTAAATCGGTATTGGAAAAAGTTTAAAAATTTAACAAATTTAGCACAGTTTTCCACAGTTACTTGAGTTTTTTTGTAAAAGGCACTTTTACACTTTTACTTGACTGCAAAACGTACGTTAAGGAAGGTTTTACTGCGCGGGTGAAAATTAACCCTTCACCTACGGTGTTTTCTACACAACAGGCCAGGAAATTTTTGTCGAAAGGAATTTTTTGGACACTACAACCAATATCGTGTCTCAGCAACTCACCAACACAGTAGGATATGTTGAAACCCTGATCTACTGGCTCAAGAGACGAGAAGAAACTCATGAAGAACGAAGATGTGTCGCTGAACTCAAATGTGTTGCCAGTTCTTGTGACTGCTGTGTTTCCTGTGTTTTCGAATGTGAATGGATTCGCTCCGCCGGTAGGATTTGTAAGGCTGCCTTTCATATTGTGTTGCCTAGGTTTAAATACAGTTTTTTTTTAAAGCACCTAAACAGTGTTGATATATCAGTTAATTTAAACTTTCCAATTACCTTGTAACACCCAGGGTGTTGGTTCCCGTCACAATAACAGAAACGCTCCTTCCAAAGTATAGCACTCCGTTTATAGTGTTCGTTTCAAAGGTAATCGGTGTAAGTCGTATTGCTGATGCAATAGAAAAAGTTTATTGAAAATAACAGTTAACGTACAAAAGACATTCGCATATTCAATTGAGCACCAACAGTGTTACACACAGATAAACCACCTATTTGATTTGAAACGTTGAAGTTCCATATAAAAAATCCTTCGGTGATTTCCATAGCATAGTTCGCCGGCCAGCACGGTGAAACTATCGTACCGCATTGGTCTGTGATGTGGATGACCTCCAAACTGCTTGGTTTGTTTACGCATGTAAACGATGCTGCAGAGAAGGTAAGTTAGGATTAATGGAAACGTAATAGAAACAGTTACTGCTTGTCACTGACTGTTATTGAACTTTTCATTTCTATATAGTCGATATCTTCACCACAAAAACTAAATTTAGATTTAATACAGTTCCATAAAAAAAGATCAACAGGAGTAAAAAATGTGTATTCCGCTGAAATGGCAACATCTTGTCGGCAACCAATACCAATTTCCCAATCACTTACTCGTAGAATTATATCCAGCAAACGATGGGTTGGTAATCTGCCCGGCTGCAAAAGCCGTACAAATGCTCAGTAGTATGAACAGTGCTTGTTGCCCCTTCATCGCGGGAAACTCCGTATCCGGTGACAAATAGGCTGTTAAGTTAATAATTTACCTGGGTTTTCTGTAAGGCACAATTGCATACTATTGACGCGTGTCGGAAAATAAGCCAAATTATGCTGAAAGCAGGTATAATAAAACTGACAAGGACTAAATCAATGTGATTAAGGAATGAAAAAAATGGATCAATTTAAAAACCAAAGGTCCCTGGCAGACCACCGATCGCACACCGTATATGCTGGATAAATTCTATTTAAATAAGTCGGAGAAACGGATGATGTCTTTTTTACGCGAAATATATTTTTCTCAATAAACACCCACCATAAGAGGCTGTCCACAGATCGCTTTGTGGAATTTAACATATAATCAGGACTAAATCAACTGACAAAAACAACCGGATAAAAATACGTTAATTCTATAACTTCCAGTATTCCATCTGTGGTCGGTGACAAAAAGCGCCCTTTCAACAAATCGACCGCACCCTAAGAATGCACACCGCCCTTTAAAAGTTCAAAATGGGATGCTCAGGATAAAATGTAACATGTTAACATTGAATCGCACTTTTTCAGTTTGCCAAACTTGAACGAGTTCCTATAACATGAGTTGTTTCTAAAGTTCAAAAAACCTTCGCCGCTAGTTGTCGCTAAAGCGCAACGATTCAATGAAGATCAAAGACTTAACATTTCTCTTTGGATAAAACTTCCAGTTGTCAGAAATTTTCGGAATCTATGTAAATTATATGGTTTGGTGAATAATGGTTATTATATGACTTGGTCATACGTCCAACAGTTTTCGAAGTCAGGAGTTTTTCCCGCGTTTTTTCTTATACATGCACTTAAAAAATACATGCACTTACTACTACAAACTTTGATAGTCTGTCGTACTATAAGCTAACAGTATTTTCAATGCATGTCAGAAACGATAGGCAATAAAAATGCCAAGTATCGACCAATTTACACTGTAACCACTTTTGACTATACAATTGTTATTTGATGTTTCTTAACGCCACAAAGTTAAAGAAAAAAGTATAATTGTTCGTTTATAGGCCAGTCAGTGCATGAATACATGATGACTGGCTACCAAGCAAATATAAGCGCTAACCTTTGCCTCTCATTAATACCAAAATAAAAACCAACACTTTTTTGAAAAACATTCAAGAACAAATTAAATTTTCTGATTGAAAGAAATATAAATTGTGTGCTTTAAACTCGCCTCTACTTCATCAGTCTGTACAAACTCAACTTTTCAGGGCAACCTAAAATTAACTTTTTTTTTCTTTTTTTCAAGATCTAAATCTAAAAACTCAAGAAATATTTCCTGCGTTTTTCGATGGAGTTTCCGTGTTGTTCTTTTGTGACTGAAATATTTTGGACAACCTCGGCGCATTCAGTCCCCTGCAATTTGGGTGTTGGCCCGGCCTTTCGAGTGTAGAACCCCAAGCGCTGATGCGAAAAAACGAGCAACCCGGTAAATTAAACTAAGAGGGGTCCCTTTTTCAGTCGCACCTCCTTCGCTTCGCCGACTAAGCGTGGAGAGCCAGCCTTGCAAAAACGTTTCTAGTCTCCAAAAGTTTGTGATGCTGCTATTTTGCGGACATGGCCCAATGGCAATTTATAACAACTATTTAAAACCTTGAACCCGCGATACCCCGCGCTGGTTTTTCTTTTCTATAAAACAAATGAGAAAACGTGACCGGGGCGGGAATACATGCGTGCGTATTTGACATTAAAAATTGCGAAAGATAGACGAGGAAACCTTTACTTTATCGCTATCTACACTACATTTCAGTGTTATTTTTTGAAACACATATTCCTCAAATAACTCCTACATAGAAAAATAACTGACTAAAAGTTTTTGATTTGGGTTTAAAAAGCGCTTGGTTGGCTGTTTATGTTATTATTCCATTTGCCAAAAAAAATCATGGTTCAAGGTTTGTTTTTTGGCCTTTTGGTCACCAGTTTTTATCTTTATTGCTGTTCCGTGACGTGCGCCTAAATAGCTTGTGGGAAGCCAACTGTATCGGTTCCCTTTCAGCCCACGACATAGAAAGGAACACGGTGCGTGGGTACGTCGTGACGTTCATTCGTTGTGATGCAGTTTACAAAAGAACGAATATAAACACAATCGTGACGTGTTTCATGTTTAGTGTGATACAACAATTACGCTAAACCTGCGCATATGGAAATGCGGGAATTGGAATGATTAAAGGTGTCGTAAAAGTCGATTAATAAAATAATAAAAAATACGAAAAAATTGTCTTAAGAAACAGAAGACGCAAAATGGTTGCACAAAGCATTGGAGCTGTCGGTTCTCAACATATTTTATCGCGGTAAAAGTTTGCTCTTTTTGTTTCGCCTGGTTGTTGAAGTATGATTTGGTGTGAGTGCGGGGACGACCCTAGGTACAACCCTTTGAATGCGTAAACTATCGTCCTTTTTTAATTTTTCGATTCTTTTCGCATTCGACAATTTTGTTTCAATAGATTTGCATAGCGCAATTTTTACGATTAATGATTAGTCTAGGATGCCACGAAATTTGAACAACCTCATGCTACAAGTAAGTTAGTTAAATAAATAAAACAGGGATTCGTATTTGGAAAGTAGTGGCTATTTCGACGCAATGACAACTTCAACTCTCGCGCCAAAGTTTTACGCGACCGCAAAAAATAGTGAAAATACTGTTACGTGGATAAGTGACGCTGGGAAAGGCAGCTTAAGGACCTTCTTTACAAAAATCCTTTTATAAACAAAATTAATCACCGTATTTGGCGGCAGGGATATCCGGTCCCAGGTAATTTCCCCAAGGTCAGCAACAACATTACTGACTAAGCAAAATTATGGCTTCTTGTGGTGACATGTCAAAACGAATATTTGATTGCTAATTTCCGGAGCAACCCCAACCAGTCTGAGTCTCCTCAGCTGGGCTAAAAGAATAGAAAATGTCACATATTTTTAGCTGTGCCGCGTTTTATAGCAAGCCAAGAGCAGCAACCTTTTTTTCAGTCGCAATCGGAAAGTCCAACGGGGACTACACACAGCTGTTGATAAGTGAGTTACGATAAACAGGACGCGGGCGGGGTTTCCTTGAGATAAAAGCTCATGAAAACAAAGTTGACATAAGCGTTACTGCAATTACCTTTCTTCGGGACTTTTCGCCCAAGTTATTACGAAGCAAACAAAACTCTAGAAAAACTGATAAATACCATTTTCGTAACCTGCATATCCTACTTTTTGAACTTTTTGAGTACTTTAAATCTCAACTAGCTAAGGTAGATATTCTGCCACTCGTTATTATGTACCTCGCATCCTTTTCAGTCGGCCGTCAGCTTTTGTGTTACAAGCATTGATATAGCGACCGGCAAATGGGCCATTGTCAATAAATATTGCTTTTGTGTAAGCATTACCATTCATAGGCGTCACCCTTTCTTAAGCTGTCACTCTCCCTTGACAGTCAAGTATATTAACCTCAACATGAACGCCGGGAAATGGACAAGGACATATTTCTTTGCGAAAACAGTTACCTCACTAACCCAAACAGATGACATTCAAACCAAAATAATCGAATGTTTTCTCAAGCACGGGTGTTCCGCACTGCGAAGCATGTCCACATTTTATTTTCCTCTTAAATCACGACAAGCATACCACGATTTCATCACGGTATTGTAACAAACGGGCCGTTGACGTAAGCGCCCCGCTTGGGGGCCCATTGTGCATCTCACGTGTGGCCCGATTGCGACCTGGTTTTGATTCTGCAGCAAATTTTAAAACTTTTATTGCCACATCATTGCAGATCATTCTGTACTGCCCGCCACTTTCGTTGGTAACAGGGTTTGTTATGTGTGAGCAATGAGACCTGGAGTCAACAGTTTGGTGCTCAACGGTTTACGGCGACTGCACAGTCACGAAAGACTGCTGGTCTTGCTCGGCTGTTTAGCTGGCAGAAGGTCGTTATTAGTCACCAAAAAAGAACCAATGAGACAAAAAAGTTTTATCATTTAAACATAGTTGAACACTTGCGGTATTTGGAGGACTGCAAATGAACGATTCCATTAAAATCTATTGGACACAAGATAGTTGCATGTCTGTGGAGAAGTGTCTGTTGTTATTCCACCTCTGAGAGAAACCAGCCACAGTATGAGACGCACGATAAACCAGAACCTATCTACACATCCGTCGGCATGCGGCTGACACACAGCGCTGCATAACAAACACCCTTCGTGTCTGTGTACGCATTTAATCCCCTAAAACCGAATTACTGAACGAGGCACTAGAGTTTTCCTTTTAAGTGGGGCATTCCACTTTCGTAAACAAGACTTTATTTCCAGGATTGAAAATTACATTTTTATACAAAGAAAACGATTAGTTTTTAAATGCCAACTATGGAAACTCCAAGTAGTTCTTCTATTTTTTGACAAATCACAGCACGTTGTTTTAAGGTGTTTAATCGCGTTCAGGAAAGCGGACACACAAGCAACATGTGCGGAAGTGCGTGAAGTTTTTTCCTGAAAGTTCAACAGAAAAGAAGTACACAATGGTGGATTTCCAGGTTAACTGTTAAACAAGCGCGAAAAAAAAACAGAAAAAATGATCACTATCGCCAATTTCAGAGATTTGGGCAAATAACTTAAAATTTCATAGACAGCTTTTTTCTGCCACTTTTCGCCAAAGCACACGCAGTAGGCCTCTACTGCTACGGCTAATGTACGTTCAACGTATTTACCAAAGCTTTACATACATTCATAGCGATAAATGTCCGTCGTAATGGAAACGCTCTCTATACAGAAACATGCAAGATGTGGCACAAATGTACTTGGGTTATAACAGTAACATCAGATACAACAAAACATCGAATACGCTTGTTGGTCGTTACTTGCAAGGCGTACTAGAGATTAGGACAAAGCGCAATGTCAGTACTTTTAATGTACTTTCTAAGCAGATGTTAAAGTTATGCAGTACCTACTTTGGAATATACGACAGTTTGGCGACGGCGTTTTTCGTTAGGTGGGCTACATATCGCAGCAATTGAGAGAGGTGCAAGATTCAAGGTATTGTCTTGAATAGGTGCAAAAATGTATTGCTGAAAAACTACACAGAAACACGTTAGTAAGCATTATTGGGGTGGTTCCTCCCTACACTCGGGTATTTTGTATACTTAAAAACATCGGTTGTCTAACGGATTTTGCATAAATTATCATCAACAAACAAATATGATATCGCCGAAGTTTTGAACTTTGAAACCTTTCTGCAGTGAGTGCAAAATCAACACAAGCAAAACTTATAAACTCGAGCACACTTTGTACAAGTGTCAGACATCTGAGTACAGCGAAACAAATCCACAAAATAAATAAGCCGAAGGACAATTTCAGTGGCGAGCGACAGAAGAGCAAAAAAAAACAAAATAGGAAACTTCTCTTTTTGTTGGTCGCATTTATCAATCACGTTATAGTTTATTAGCTGTGGGATTTGGTCCCGCATGTTGGGTTGCGCCCCAAAAGGGAATACGGCTTTGGGTTTTAAAGTCGCCTGTGAATGGATCCAGGGGCTCATGTGCTCAAGTCGCGTGACCGCCGGGCCACACCTAGTGACGTCATATCTACTCGGCGATTCCGACCATTCGGCTGCTGGTTGCTTTGGAAAAGCTGAACATCTTCTGTGCAGTTTCGTCCCTGTATTGCTCGGCCACTTTCTTCTTGTTCTGCGAGCAATGGAAAACGTTGGGTTTTTGTTTACTTCTTACGTTAGTTATTGCAAGAACATCCCACGGGCAGAGAAGAATGTAGATTTTTACGTCATTTCAATTTCAAAAGTGTATTTTTTGTGACCTTTTCGTCATGTACTCTTGCTTTGGGAAAGGTTTATTCCAAAACTTTTTGTGACCTTTTCGTCACGTACCTTAACCACCATTACTTCAAAAGTTAACCTGATACAATTTGCAGTCACGTGAGGTAAATGTCGTAACAACCGAGGTCGAAACCATGGCAACATCAAATCGCCGGCCATGAGACAAAAAAAAAACGTCTCCATAAACACAATAATCCATCCCGAAGTTGCCTTTTTTAGCGTTGAATTGAGTATAACCAGAGTTAACTGCATATCTACGATAGGAACGTCGAAAGAATGCGGAGGGTTCGGCAAATGGGGCACGGTGAAATGCAATACCACGTCGGAATGCGGAAGATGTGGCGCTTACTGGTGGGATAACAGACGACACGACACCGTCATCTTTCGGTTTCGAAATCTCGTCAGAAATTAACGCCTGCGTAAAGTCGGTGGGCTTTGCCGCAAAGGTCGCACTCCAAGATAATTGGTAACATACAATAGTTGCGCTGATGTACTTGAGAGGGATTGTGGAATAATATACCGATGGCGCGAAAATCATAACAAAAAAATTACGTAAAACGCCTGTGCACAATTAAGTGGTTCCACACCTTAGCAATAAAATGTTTTTACTTCATGAAATCCACCTAACCAGCAATACTTCTTTCACGTGACACAAGTTAACCTTCAATTCAATTTTAAATGTTACTAGAACAACTTTGTGTCCACGCTTCTGATTTTACACACCTTAGTAAGTTCTTAAAAACCAAATAACAACGCGATACAGTTTTTGAACAAAAAATACAGAAAACAACAAGTTACAAGCAATTTCGGGCTGTTTTATCGAAAAAGGTGTTGTTGACTTTTACAGTATGTTGTTAAAAGCAGCAGAAATGATGGGAGAGAGTCGAATACGCCTGTGAGTCACTCGCATAAATGGTTTCTTTCCCAACAAGAATGAAAACTAGTATACCACAAAACTATAGAGATACCGAACTAAATGTTGGACTTGTTTGAATTTCAGTACGTTTTCAGCAACGAACAAACAGACAATTCCAAACAAATGGCACGTTTTTCTTGCATGAATAACGAAGCGTTTCGCGAGGCTTGGGTTTGGGGGAATGCGGTTTGTCGTCCCGGCGAACAAACCATAGTATGGAACAGATCGGGTTACAAAAGCAACTGGCCCAGAGTCACCGACGAATTTATGTACGTTCATCTTCTTTTCCCCTTGAACAGTTTCGTTGTCATGTGCTTTTGAACGACATTTGCGGATCGTTGGTACTGTGGTACGACTCATTTTTGTTTAGGTTAAGTAAGTTTTTGCTCCTATTATGAAATCTGGAAATGCGATAGCGGAACACAAACAGACAATTGTTCGATATGGAACCCGAAATCCATGCTAAAACCACAGCGGGTTCATAGAAGTTTTGGGTAAACACATCGGTATATTTCACCGCCAAATAGGAGAGGTCCATGCGACGTGACCTCGTCCTGATATGTTTGGTATAATGGTTATGAGGCGAGAGTAACAAATTGCCATCAACACCTATTCGTTAAAAAATACGTGACACATATAAAAAATATGTGAATTACTTGAGCGTGAAATTAATAAAATCAAGGCCACACCTCCGTGCCTGGACTGAACAACAGCGGTGTGGCTTTCAAAAAACGTGATAATGCAATACACATTTCTCTTGCAACCTTATACTATTGAATTGATTTATTTAAAGTTTGTTTTCACTTTAAGGATACACAGGATGACGCTGCACTATGCTGTGTACTGGAGACGTAGCTTGTATGAACAAACCCTTGGATACAAGTTATACGATATGTATTGATCACCAGCATTTTTTGTGGTCGCTTAGTTTAAACGGGGTTAGTAAGGTGAGGACATGTGTGTTATTATTGTTCGACCCTAATCAGTTAAACAGATCGAGAAAAGATGTACTGAAACAAATCATTGCTTTTGTCTTGATAATTTAAAAAAAATGTATTGTGAATAACAAGCATTTGCATTGAATCTACAGGGCAGCGTTTCCCCCACCGGTGGTACGTGACGGCATTCCAGGTGGTACGCGAGTACCTTTCCGTAATTTACGGATGTAGTTCGAATTTAAAAAATCGTAAGTGATCTCAAAATGTTATTTTATCCCCTATAAGGTTACTTTGTAACACTCAACCAAGTGGTACGCGTTGAAATTGTTTTACCTCCAAGTGGAACGCACACAAAAAGGTTGGGAATCACTGTTATAGGGCAATAAAAATAACACAAAAGATTTTTTTCGGTTACCTTTAGAAAAAAAGATTCAAAAAACGATCGACCTTTACATGACTAAGACTAAAACCCTAACTGAACGAACTGTGTTTCTCCCCAACCCAGATCAACACATGATTCAAACCCATAATACCCTACATGCGTTGCTCACGTACGAGCGTGTCGAAGCATTACGAAACCAGACAGGTATGCGTTCGTCGGCAAAGTCGCCGGTTTGGCGATACGGAATGATCGCAACGCAAAAACATTACACGAGAGTAGTTTCCGTCCGGGTCGAGAGAGTAGTTTTGGCATCTTTGGTGGTAACTTGCGAAATGTCCACCCCGTTTGCCGCATTCGGAAAAAAAGGAATTGAAATTTGATTTGCCGTTGCTAGAACAGGGGTACTCCTCATAAAGTGCATCACGATCGTTTTACAACTCACATAAAAAGCTTTTGCTGTTTTTCAACCATTATATCCAACTATTCATGGATAACTGCCCTGATCATGGGCTGGTGGATACGGTGGGAGTCTTACCAGGAGTTACATCGTGCTCTCAAATCCACAACACAGGGTAACTTGAACCCTCATGCGCCGCTACACATTACAGTTGAAATTGCACAGAACAGCAAAATCTGGTGTTCGATGTCCATGCGCTTACGACGAACTTCAATGGACCATAACAAACTGCTTCGCAGTCGATTTTTGCAACCTTGGTGTGACGCGCAAAAAGTTTGAAGAGTCTACGTTTACCCGCCTCACGTTTTCGCTTCCAAGCAAAATTTCCGTCACGCTTGGCTTGAGGTCCAGTTAGGTGTGACATCTCCATTGCAATGCTCTGTAGCTGAACGGTCCATTTGGGCCGCGGCCGCATTCAAACGCTTGGTGTTGGGATTTATCTTCCTAAACGGGCCATAATCACCGAAGTTTATGGATAATACGAACACACAATCTAACCACTACATTGCCTTTGTGTTAAACTACAGACCAGATTCTATTAAAGTTTTCCATATCAAGGCGTGTTCAAAGACAAGTTTAAACGCATTTCAGCGTCGCTCTGTTGTGTCCAATAACATGGGGTAAGTTGAAGCGGTTAAAGGGTATTTTAACGTGAATGCGTTGACATTATCTTCTAAAAAACTGGCCCGCATTTATGCAACAATGGAGCGTTCCTTAGCATACGTGACAAAAGGTCGCTGTACACGAAATGTACTGAGCATCTTCACTTAGAAACTGATAGAAAACTACCAACAATACTTGCTGTATGAAAAGACAGAAAAACTACACGAAGTTTGTGGTAATATTTCGGGATAAATAGAGTTGGACAGGAACCCATTTTGCACAATTGACGAAGCGTTTCCCAACATTCGTAGGAAATAGTTACACTGTACAGTTGTACCGAACATCTTCACTCTGAACTTGAGTTCAAATACACATGAAGGTCCCGAACGCGAGAAATTGTAAACGAACCAATAGGCTAAGCTAAATAATGAAACACTTCACGACAAAGCGTCACACATAGGTAATTTTGAATTAAATAAGGGAAGTTGATAGCAATTATAAGGTGGAGTATCTTCTCAAATGTTGGTTCAGAGTAACGAGATCGCACCAGGTGATAAATGCATTGAGAAAACCAGCCACCCGTGACCGAAATAAACGAAGCCACTGATGCGTAAAACTGTAGACAAATTACCCACAAGGTTTTTTGTTTCCATTTTCGTGGACAAAAGGAACGAGTTTTCGTTATTGTGATGGATACGTGTTTTTTAGGTGCGGGCGAGCTTTTACAATGATGCAGCACTGGACGCGATCAAGTGGAACATCTTGACCTTTAGAAACAAGTGACGTCATCGCGTTATTAGGACTGTGGCTTTGATTTGACCGTTCCTAAACCAGAGCAGCATTGTGTTCCGCATTAAGGCTGAATGACAACGATTACCAATCAGTAACGCCTGCGCGAATAGGCTGATACTGCTTGTTTGAGGGATTCATCATGGCACGTGAGAAGCATGTGGTTAAAAACGGAGAAACGTTTTCTGTAAAAAGTGACAATTTGTTGATGAATGGAGAATGTCACCTTGACTTGCGTTTGGCGAGAGTAAAAGAATGGGCCTAGGGTCGTACCAAGTCATCAAATCAATCAAAGTTACTTTTGCGCATATCGATAAACTTATCGCTATCCAAAAATGTATTGTTGTATTTACTGGTGCGACACGCTTGTTGCATCCAATAAAGCAAGAAATCTTGTAAACCAACATACAAAAAGACATCAGTTCAAAAAGACAAACGCGTTATATACCGACACAAACGCAAGCTCAAAGACCATCCATTTGTCGTTAAAAAAACAACTTGATAAGGTCGTGGACCAAACAAAAACAACCAGGTTTTGTGAGGGATATCAACCGCGAAGCCGCAATGCTGAATCGTTCCAACTTCGTGCTTTCCGCCAGCCTAACGAACAAAGGCGATTTCCATTTGCTGCGGTAAAGAAGGCCGGCCAAGCGTTAAAAGTCGGCGGTTCTGTCTCTCGCTATCGAGAAACGGGCATCTTAGTTACCAGTAAACCGTTGAGGAGACACGAAGCTCAACACATGCGTTTGACGAATCGAAATTCGGACGACGGGACATGGAAAATGGGTGCGGTGGCATCCGTCGAATGACTCTGACGTTTCGGGGGTGACGCAGAACGTCACTATGCCAAAAATAAATTCGGGTCTCGCTCGTAACCACGCCTGGTGTTTGACGTTCGTGCGACCAAAAATAACCGGAAACGTCATGGATTAAAAGTCAACTCACGCAGAATACAATGTTAACTAATGGGCGCAAAATTGGCCGTTCAAAAAAGTTCTTTCTCCTGTCTATATTTCCCACCAACACTCGGTATTACAACATCTTAAGAACGAAACACAGTCATTGGTCAACAATGCAAAGTCAACCTGCCTTCAATCAAAAGATTTAGGCGGATTTACGTCAAAAACCTGGGCGAACCAAGACAATAAAACAATAGTATGGACCAATGAAGAAACCAGGCTCCTCCACCACTGCCTCTGTTTGTTGTTTCAGGCGAAAAGGAACCCCCAACGCGAGGTTTCTGGTTTGGAAATCACCGACAGAAAGTTGCCGAAATAACAAACGCAAATTTGGACTTTTTAATAAAATCATTTGCGGCATTAAAAGATCGTCAAAACTGAACTGGTGTTGGTGGTAATGTTCGTTCATAAACACAGTTGCGCTGGAATAAACGCGACTACAAATCGCAGGAACCGCAAAATACGCGTATTCGCTCAAGTGTTTAAAATTCCGCTTATCCAGCTAAACTGAAGTTAAGGTGTACAATACTAACAACAAAATGCAACATCAAGCTTCGCGATAAGAAAGAAGTACCGCAACGTTAATCCGGCCCTGAAGCTTGCAAATCGCTCACGCTTGGCCGCATAGGGCATAGAAATCAACGCAAAGAACCAGATACATATTGCGAAACAGCGACCTCTAGCGAATACTGTTCAAAATAGAAAGCCATGTCTGTTGTGCGGCTTTAACCAATATATTCAGACGTTTCGATCACAAGATATCGTGGGCTAAAGCGAATGGTCAACTGGACTTACTTTGTGGCGAGCCAATTAAGTATTTAAATCCAATTTGTTTGCATTTAAGCATTGTCCTTATACAAGAACTAACAACCACCTTTTTCTTTTTGCCGATTGGGCCCTTGGGTATCGATGGCAGCCTGGCGAGCATCGACTCGAGTGACTGCACTTTAGTTAGTTTGCCGCTTGGTGGCGCGTGGGACTGACTTCTTCCTCTTGGCGGGAGAGCGGGAGGAACCTGTGAGGTTGTCGAAGATGTTGAAACATATTGATAGTTGTGATGTGGCCACGGTAAAGCTACGATGACTACTACACTGGAATTGTGATTGCAAACGCTACATAGCAATAACCAAACAAAGTGGCGTTTGTGGCAGGTTTTATTTCAGAATTAAGTGCTGTAGTTTCTTTTTGCTTTTTTCATTACTTTAAGTCCAGGTATGATAAAAAAGAATGATAATCGTTCCTTTTATGATAAAGCTACAATAGTACTATACGCAAGAAACAAACCCAAAGCAGAACCTACATTCGCCGGGCGAGGCGACGCGGGTGAGTTCCCGAATTCCTGGTACACTTCAACCTCGCAAGGGAAAGGTTCGGGAGACGACAAGTCCTCGGTGGACGAACTGACCTCGACCTACGTTTTAATGTACATTTCAGAAATTGATAAAATTTTATATTAGCGCAGAAGGAGCTGTTTTTCTCAATGGATAAATCAATACACTCATATTACAGTGGTTGTTCACGAAGAGGTGTGTCAAACATTAAGTCGCTGGGTTTATGATCAACTACCTTGGCCAGCTCCTTGCCGATGTCGTCGATTTTGCTTCTCACGTGTTCGTAGATTTTCTCCTCCTGCTCGGGGTTAGCGATCGATCCAGTCTGTGATTTCAGACTCCTAACAGAATAAAATTGGCATCATGTTAGGTTTAAAAGTAAAATCTTCGTAGTAAGACTTAAGTTATCTTGTTGTCTTCAGCAACAGTAAAGTCATTGTTGCATCAAAACATTACTGTACCTCCAGCGCCAATTGCTGCGGGAGTAAGGTAGAAATACGTGCCAAAAATTAAACATTTTTGTGCCGGAAAAGGGCAAGCTTGACCAAGTGAAGTGGCAACGAAAGATGTTAACACTGAAACGCACAAAACTATTTTGCGTAATAACATGCTTTGATGGTCGAAAAAACGAAAACACAGTATATACGAAAAAACGAACATCGCCTGTTACGCGGTTTCGCAAATCACATAAAACTACAGTGGCAGGTGATTTAGGTAACGACAATAGAATGGGACCTCGAACGATTTTGTGACTGTGGTGTATACTGTATTTGAAAACAACAGGGTGCAAATGATAAAGGCACGTTCCGTGACAGCAGTATCGTCGAACGACGGTGAAATGTATTGTGTGTACGGGTCTACTTACATGCCGCGGAAAAGCAATTGCTTGTGGGCATTGGTGACTTGTCGCGCGTAACCCACTTCACCATCCAGGGCAAGTTTGGCGGCAGATTGACTCGCATAAGCTCCTGTGAAAACATCAAAGTGGGTATGTGTGTCAATGTCATTACCATCACTGCCCCTAGAATTTGTGCTTTGCTTCATTCTGTTTGAAGTTTAAATTTATATTTGAATAAGCACGTCAGAATGGCGAAGTTAATGTTTCCGTAAGATTTTAAAGATCACACTGACGCTGATCGTCAATCACGTTTTGTGGGTAATTTTGGACCCTTCTTTCTGTTGTTTTACTTTAAACCAGTTTTTCTTTTGAGAATGTAATTGGGTTACGTGTGGGGAAAAAGAGAACTTACAATTTTAAGACTAATATCTGTACTTACATAAAATGCACATTAATCAAGACAAGTATGTAAATTAGCGCTAGGTTTGCGGATACTATACGGCAATGGATTTATTCACACAATATGTTGTACAGAATTCCATGTTTTTTAAACAAAGAGAGTAATGAAAGTCGTTCAGTCAGCAATAATAGCAGATTATGGATTGATGTCAGCCAAACCAATTTTTTTAAATCACACTAATCTATGCAGCATGTTTCACATTCCACTTCTACACAAACTAATTTTACATCGTTGCAGAAAAGCTTTGTAAAAAAAAAATATACCACAAAATGAAAATTGACAGTCGCTTACCAACGACGCCCAGGTTCATGTCGATTTCAGCAACTTCTCTACTTTCAGTGACAGGTCGCATCTGGGAGATGACGCGCATGCGCACACTGCCATCTGGCGGTCGATAGATTATCTTCAGTTGGAAAGGCGCCACAGTTGGTGGAGACACGTTTTCAAATTCTGAAAGTTATGCGCGTTTAAATATTTTAAAGAAAAAGGCGGCGTTTTGGCTACACGCCATTCTACGTAAGAGTACATTAAAATTTTACTGAAATATCATCAAGTTTTATACAGAAAGCTACGTCAAATAATATTTTGAAACGCTTACACTCTGCTAAGATCGCTTTGGTTACCTGGTTTACAATGCATAACATAAAGCATGTATTTGATTCCAATGGCAACAAGACATCGTGTTACACGACAATACAAACAAAACACAACAACGCGCACCTCCTTCCCTCTTTATTCCGTAGCGAAAAGATATTTCCGAATCGTTCGTTGTGTTTCCAACGAACTGAGCAATTGTGCTTCCAACCGCTCCCTCTGTGTTGCTGAAGTAGCTGCAGAAATCAGGACTTCGTTAAAAATTCATTGTGAGTGTATGTTCTTTTGTGCAACGTTTTATTTACAGTTTTGATTTAATTCATATGACTTGACTAACGTATCTACGTTGTTGTTCTCACAAAAGCGTAATAAACTGCACCTAAGGGTCAAACCTGTTGCTTTGCTGTGGGTACAAGCCAAAACTTTATGCAATTTTCTGTTGTCTCATATATAGAGTCCAATGCATTCGACCTAATACATCCTGTACCACTCAATAGTTCAAGGCTCCTCTGACAAAAAAACTACTTGTTTGGAGGACGTTTCGGTCGTTATTGGACCTGGCAGCATTAGCAACAAACCATCCTGTACCACACTTAACTAATTTATTTTCCCATATTCACTCTCACTTTTTAGTATACTCAAAAAATGCGTATGAACATATTCAAGAAGGTTGTAAAAAAACCTTTCAAATATTCGAACAACAAATTAACCAATAATGAAAGACATACGTACAGCTGCTTGTGCGTGACAAGATCAATCGAAACGTTGGTGGCAAGAACCGTATCGGTGAGGATGTCGTTAAACTCTTCCGAGATCCTGTTCGCTTCCACAATGCTCACCTTAACACACAAAAGCATAACAGCCATAGCAAACACACGTGCCGTGACAATGGTTGGTTCAATACACGACATATGGCTGACGGAGATTAACACAACACTTATTTTATGTGTTTGTGTAGTACATTGTTTACGGGTCGTACGCAAAAGTTTGTTTGAGTTGTCACATGAAGAAGACGGGAAACAGCATGCTGATGAAAAACAATGTACTACACAGGATCGGCGAACCAAACCACCCTGGTAGGCAGTCGATCGATACCGTATCTATAGTTGCTGAGTAAGATTGACTTAAAAATTTTACTCAGCAGGAAACAACATATTCGTTACTTCCACATAACAAATATTGCGTTGGCATTTTTAAGGTTCGCATGCTAAATATATTGAAAAGCACTCTATTTTTTGCTTAAACAGTTTGACCAGTGCTGTCAATTTCTACGCCTCCAAATATCCTTCAACGCACAATGCAACTGCGTTTGTTTTGTTTGTGGGTGTATTGTATCCTGTTACACTGGGACTCGCCCACGTGGGCAAGCACGAACCGAATCGAGTCCGGCCAGCGGGGTTAGTCAAAAGCTGCACTGGTGAGACATGAGATGCCTGGGTAGTATCACCGTCTGCACAGCTCGATCATCACGATTTGCTTTATTGCTCTTTAACGGGACTATACTATGGGTGATAACCATTCGTTTATGGTTGAACAATGACATTTAAACACAGGCAACTTGTACTGACAAGTACAATATTTATGTTGTCAAACAAAATAAAAATGTCTCAACGACGTTGAAATGTTTTATTTTTAGTGCACGATTACGAAAGCGATGACAACAATTTTGCGCGATTTCGCAATGTTGTCGAGCGTTTTCCGCTAGGTGGTGCGCACGCAGGCCCAAAGCAGCTAACGAGCTGAAAGATTTTCTGTGAACTTCTTGTGCCGATTTCTCGCCATTATGTTTAACCCTTGTTGTATTTTTTTGCCTTCTTGCTTAGCCTTTTCTTCAATTGTACGCCTTTAGCGTCGTTTTTCAATAATAAGAATAAAAAAAAAGATTTTTTTTGTGACCAGCTACTAAAAAGTACAACACGAGAAGCATGTATTATGGTTATGTAAAATTTTAAGGAAAAAAAACAGTTGCGAAACAACATCTTAGCAGTTACTGTAAGAGTTGAAACAATTGGCTTTTTGTTTTCCTAATGGCGAAGATAATTTTTAAAGCCAATACATTATACTTGTACATTTAAAAGTATAATATGAGGTCAATTGGTTCTCTTTTAAATGTCAGTTTTATTCTACTTCTAGCACTTTAACAAAAGCATTCGTGTTCAAAATAACGTATTACGCTAAGTTACAACATTACCCTCACGATATGTGCAAAATATTACCCTCAAGTTTTCTACATTTTAAGTGTGGAGCGACGTGCGCAAACTATATCATAACTCATGTTATATATTTAACGTAACGGACAAATGTTAAATGATCGCTGGGTCTTCTCTCACAACATCTTCCAGTGCAATGTTCACAAAAGTTGCTTAATCTTTACTGTCAAGGAAAAGCAAACAACCTTGCGGTATACCTGTTAATGATTTCCCCGTTGCGCTGGTGGTTTTATCGCTGTAGCTTTTAAGTTGTAGGCTACAAAATTGACCAGCTTGGAAACATTTGCTTGGACTTTCCCAATACTAAGTATGCAATGCCTTTATTATAAGTAAGTCTTGCAAATCCCGCAAAAGTACAGACGGAGAGCGTTGTGTTTCTTTCTCTGATCAATGTCCACTCAGGTATAAATTTTAAAGCGCTTGTAAATCGTTTTGTATACAAGATTAACTAGGAGGGCATCGTCAAGCTTACGCAAGGTAGAGGAAGTCAAGGAAAATCAACACGAGCCTTTTCTAAGGAAGCGCCGCTACTGAAATTCAATAAATCATCAGTGTAATAAAATAGGCACGCAATTTCTACTTCATACAGCGAACAGAGCCCCACAAAGAACCTATCCTGATGAAAAGTTATTGCGGTAATTACAGCGCCCAGCGTAGCGGTTTGCAGCAATAACCTCGTTCGGACGCCTATACTTACTCTCCTTTGTGTATATCGTTATTTAAGTCTATAGTAATGACCAGGGAATTTGCGTTCGCGAATTAAATTTCATTAAAGTAAAAAGCGCATCCATCCCACCTTTCCCGACGTCTTGTGGGCGACTTTGCCTAATTCCACCAACCGACAATCCGTACCAGCAATACTCAGGATGGACACGATCACTCTGCGTTGAAAACGAGTATAGAGGTTACGGTTTGTTAGCCAACCAACGCGGCACTAACGTGGACTAACCAAGCTAATACATAATAAAAAACAATAGTCAATAGTGCATGTTAAGTGGCTGCACATGCTTGCTGCCATCACAGAACCATCCCAAAAGTCTTTCATTAAAGAGGTAACAGACGAAGTAGTGATTAGGGATTACGCGCAACGAAATTATCGCAGCGCTGTTGTCGTTACCTCCTTACAAAATTTGTAGTCAGGGTTTGCAAGTAAAACGTGACACGCGAATGCATTCAAAGTACGTAAGTAACTCGTTAAACCCATACTACCACTAAGGTTAGCGGGGTTATGTCCTGCGATACAGCCATCAGGCGTGGGTCGGCCTGAAAACGTAACAGGGAAAGCGAAATGCCATTCTGTTAATGCGTTATTTTAACTATTTGCAAAAATGCTATATCTTTAATATATGTAAACATAAGAATGGTATAACCCCCATCTTTATTATAGCCTGTGCAACAAATATTACATATTTCCCAAATCTAACGATAGAGCGCAATTGGGTTTTTTATAACTTCCAGCAGCAAGTTTTTGGCGGTAAATGACGAACAAGCAACAAATATATCGTACCCAGATTTGGAGGCTAGTTCGGCGGTTTGATTGTAGAAGTGATGACAAAGTTGGTAGTCGCTCTCCGTCTCCAAGCTTCCAATGCCCACGTTCGCCCTTCCATCCGTACACACGATCACCTGTACATAAGCAATAGCGCTAACATTTATCACGTTAAGGTGCTGGCGGTATTAATGGGGCTGGCTGAGACGTACAGGCAGGTAAACGTGACTCACACGCTCCCAACAGTTTCATTTTAACGCATTTATTTGTCAGATAAATAAAGACAACCAAATCGTGTTCGCATGGTCGTATGCTGGGAGAGGAGGATATGCTATCAGGTGCGCGGCTGCGCGGGTCAAGCACAGACAGTAGTCGTATATGAGTGATGAGGTACGACCGGTCGCACAAGACTATCAACACAGGAGTGCATTTGACACCTTACATAATTACCAAAAGTGGTGATTTTGTCATTTTCGGCATGTCTGTAAAACTCACTTTCACTTACTTCAAAGAGTGTTATCATCATGTGCACCAAATTATCAAAAAAATACTAAATATATGCTTCGCCTGTGTACACTATTTAACGCTTTCAACAGGTTGAAGCCAGTTTTTTCAGAATGACGTCACACATGACGCACATAAACGAGTAGTGGTGACAAATCACCAGAGCCGTCTATCTGTTGTCATATCGAGTCAGGTGATATAACAGGTGAAGTGGTGACGACGGAAACACCCCGATATAATAACTAACTTCCGAACACTGTGAAGACAAAGCATTAATAAACATGCCAAGTGTCCATGAACAAGTTTAAAAAGCCTTCACACGGTCGCCATAACAACCTTCAATTTGTAATCGCACGGGCGAAACCGTGTCGAATAGAGGTACGTGACCGATGTTGTTACAGCAGGTGGGCAAAAGTCATGTGATCTAGGTCGTTGTGTGAGAGTCATTCATCCATGACGCTGTGGCCACAAGCTCTTAAACTATTTCAAGGTCGTCTTTCTATGACGCTGGTAGACACAAAACTATAAATAGGGATTTGTTTGGGGCTGTAGGAAAAGAGAACGATACTAAATCCCCAGTTTTCTTCCAGCAGCCCCGACCGGTGACCTAGTTATCAACAAGACTTCAAAATACCAACCAGGTAAAACTGGATAAACCGGACGAAATACTTCCGCAATAACGTAATACGCTAGACGTCATACTGAATGCAGAATGGTCCTGCGTGGGATAGAGACTATTGGAAATAATGAGAGAGTGGATATTGATATGAATGAAACACAATCCACACAATTACTGCAAACCAAAATAAACAACACAACGGCCTATGACGTGGCATAATAGACAAAAAATCACGCACTTCGGATATTTGGTATATTTAAATATGTCCTACCTGAGAGCCGGGCTTTTGAGAAGCAAGTGCCGTTGAAATCAGCAAAGCCGGTCCAAGCGCTGTTCCGCCAGATTCCTTGAGGCTGGACAAAATAATAAGCGTTTGCTACAATTTCAAAAGTGGTGACGACCACACGTTCTATAGGCGAAAATACTTAAATACATCCAAGGGCGGCAAGCTTCCGTCCTTTATAAATATTCCCTTCCGCGATTAGCGTTTAAGCTTCCTGTACTTACATCCTCAAAACAATTTAAAATTCAAATACAAAAAGGCCTCGAAAAACGTGATTCGAACAAATGAATTTCGGATACAGTCCTTAATCGTGCAGATAGTGGTTTCGGTTCCCCTTTGATCTGAATGCTTATGATATTCAAATAGGTTTTGCTTCGAGTATTTCCTAAGTGAAAGCAAAACGAAATATACTGTACTTGGAGACGGCGTTGTCAAGTTGGCCTCTCGTCATCGAGATAGGTCCCGGCAAAGGGACGGTCGAACCAACGTGGTGAAGATAGTCGTAATCGTACAACTGCATATCGGTGAGGGAAAACTGCTGCCCCGCCGAGCCGTCGCCTAAAACCTGAACCTGAAAAATGCCAAATATTTTTACTGCGCATGCAACTGAAAACGTACGGTTTTGCACGCAACAGAGAAATCAATGTTCCCCTGGTGCTTGACCTAGTTTGTCAGATTTCTAACCCACGCTGAAGGCAACAGTTTAATTTGAACCCAAATGCTGTTTTAAATACACACCACAGGATTGGCTGTTACGTATTTCAGGAAACAAAAAACATAGATTTTTAGTGTATCTTTTTATTAGTCAAGCCTTGATACCAGAAACCGGAAAACGCAATTTCATTGCAAAACAAACTCATGCACAGAAACACAAGACTTTTAAAACAAAAACTTTCGTTATTATTACAGAAAAGAGGCTAGTTAAGAAAACTTACAATGTTACTGAAGGTTACCAGTGCTACCCTGGCATTGGGATTGGAGAGGGAAATTCTGTTGAGCTGTTCATAGATGGCATATTGGACTCCCTTAAAACAAGCAAAATGTCAAGTTTCCTGTATTTTTCTTTGGAAAATCTCAAGTAAAATGTACATTGGTATTTATGGTGGAAAACAGTTGGTTGTTCTATGCCAAGACAATAAATTGAGAAATGTTTCACAAATAAAAGGAAAAGCATTTTTGATGACGATAATAAACAAGTAAACTAATTCTGCATGTAAGCCTACCTGTAGCCTAGACACAAACAGTGACCCTGAAGCAGCTTCAATCTAAAACAATAATATAAAAGATGTTAAAATACACCAGAATGGTTACTGCCCTACCAATGTCAGCAATGAACTACCTTGGATGTGACGCACATGCTTCCCGAAGTGTCAATACAGAGAATCACAAGTGGGTCTTCAACGGCTTGGGGTTGCTCGGCATGCCGCAAAACATATGTTATGTCATGTGCTGATTCAAATGGCACTTGGGGACAATCTGTCAGGTTTTTCGTGCCACAGAATTTGCATACCCATTCCTGCAACACACAAAACACATGTTTTAATGCATAGTATAATCGCTCACAAAGAAAACATTTTAGTATATTATAACATAGTTGGCAAACCAGCTAGTTATGTTTAGAATAAAGAGGTCACAACTAATTTTTACCTCAGAAAAATTAGTGCTTGATGCCAAACAGGAGTTACAAAGCACAGGAGGTGTGTTGCACAATGTACTCCCAGAAGTTTCACCAATGATGCCAAGTTTAACGCACACAACATTAGTATCAGCAGAAGAATATACAGACTCTGGAGAAGGTGCACTGTAAATAAAAAATAATTTAGATACAGTGTAAAAATACGTCAAAGTAAAATCAGCTGATGCGATCGTTACGACACCACACCTTTTCACTGTTGTTGGACTTTCTCTCTGCATGTCCCTTTTAATCATGCTCTGAGATAGGTGTGGAGCTGATGCCCTGATCATAGGGTTCTGGAAAATAGACAAGTTAACCACTTTATAACAAACAAAAAACATAGGGGTTGCGATCATGCAAATTTAGTGATACAAAACAATTAAGCGTGTGCAAAACAAATGTGTACAAACCAGGAATTCCTTGATAGGTTTACACCAACAACTATTAACCAAGTCACCCAAGCACATGCAAGTTAAATTAAAATGTTAAAAACTATTTTCACAACATACCACTGCAAGCTCAGTTTGCAAATTAGGTTCAGCAGAATGGAAATTTTCTGCATTGCCATTTTCAACCACTACCGGTGACTGCACGCTGTCCTGAGGAAACTCTGCATCACGCCTTACCAGACTTCCAGTTAGCTGTGGTGCAGTGGGAACAATGCTTGGTGTATCCAAACTTACAGGTGTGGCATCAGGTTCTGGTAATTCTGGGTATAACTTCTGGTGACTTTTGCCATTGTTCATTTCATAAGGATTTGGCACAGCGGCTTTCGGCGGAGCAGCAATGGCATCCCATGGAACCTCTTCTTCAGGTTTTGAAAGTGACTTGGATGCAGTCTTCGCCTTTACAGGAGTATCGTCAGAGTTTTGACTGGGTGTTACAGCAGTGTCGGATGGTGGCAAGGGCAGTCTTCGCTTAAAGGAAGAAGGTGGAGGTCGCAGTGTAGGTATGTTAGCTGTGGGCGCACCTTTACTTGCAGGCCGTGGTACATAAATAGGTTCATTATTGGAATTAGATTTGTCTGCTGTAGTTGTTTGTCCAGGGGGCAGGGTTTTTCTTGGGGGCAGTGGAGGACCACTGCTTACACTATGTAGTTGCTCTGCTTGCCCATTTTGGATGGCAGTTGCACTAGGGTTGGGAGTTTTAATTTGCTTTTCTCTTTCATCTAAAGCCTGCAGAAAATATATCACTGAATTAATATTTTGTTAATATAAAGTTATTTTTTGACCTTCAAACCTGGAGTAAAAACAAAACAAATATTGAAATATGTATAAAAAAAAATTTTCAGGTATTTACTAACAGTAGAAAAGGTCCTGTTAGCTAGTTTTTATTCCAATGTTTTAAAAAGGGCAAGGGTGCACAAGGGCAACATATTTGAACCACAAAGGCAGTATCAGGGGTTTCACATTACTTTACCAAGCTGAGAAAATCAAAGAGTTGGGACCACCACAAAGCGAAAGACAAACAATGATATGTGTGTTTGGCACTGTGCCCAGAAAGGAAAGAGAGAGAGTGGTTTGCTATGAGGGGAATACCCACATGCACAACATAATGTCTGATTAATGGTGTTGAGCAGATTAACTGAGTGAGAAAGTAAACAATTTTCCTGGTATTGTTACCCTAGGCACTACAGGCAATTGATCGTGTAACAACATACTTTTCGAAGCTTGTCCGATAAAGATTGACTGCCATATACTGAAGGTTTTTTAGGAATTTGGGGCTTGGCTTGGCTTTTTCTGTCCCTGAAAACAAATTGCAGAAATAACACAGAAAAAAGCACTTGCAAAAAATAAAATACAGATCAAATGGTGAAAATTATAGCATTGTCGATGTAAGCCACAGATTTTATAAAAACCACTTGTGATCAAAAAAAGAAGAAGCATATGTTGTTTATCAAAGTAACAGGAAAGCATATCTACCTTTGTATAGATGTCCGATCAATCGATTCATAAATTGGATCATACAATGCCTCCTTGGGTTGCTGAACTGTATAAATACACATTATAACATGTGTTACTAAAGTCTGACTGGGCTAAAAGGTTGAAACTCAATGCTTATTGGTATGTATGACAACACAGAGGTTTGAAGAACGACAAGTGAAGGCAATGCAACTTTGTAAATGTTATCCAAATTCTATTTTACAGTTTTGCAAATTGTTTAAATAAATATTAGAGTGATGATTAGTTATGAAGAAATAAAATATTACCTGAAGTGTTGTGACTTTCAGCCCCTTTAGGAACACTAAAGTAAAGAATATGTTCAACAATATTGTTTATTAAACTGACAAATGATAAACCATAAACTTCTAAATACCTGGAGTAGTAAGTATCTGCAGAACCAGCATAAACGTGACTTGAACCAAAATCCATTTCTGCTTGTTATTTTATGTAGTCCATTCAAATGCTTTTCTTTAGCAGTAACCAGAATATGTTTCTTAGCAGTAACCAGAATAAGAATAAGTTGCACACCACCCTGTAAATTGTAACCGACTTTAGATTACGTTTGCGATCGGGCAGGTGCGTTACAAAGTTGTAGTCAGATCAGAGCAATTGTACTAGTGCACTCATACTGCTTTGTCATGAAGCGCTCGCGTTCTTACCAAATATTTGCACTTAAACCCTGAACAACAGAACGGCCAGGTACATGCGACTGACGCGTTGATCCAAACACGCAAATGTGCACATTTGAAGAATGGTACACGACACATTGAAATCTATCCGTTTTTGAGCTGTTCAACCAAATGAGTATGCACTAATAATTTTCAATCAAAATGTTGCTGCGATCCTACGACTGACGGTGATTCTCCGTGAGGAAATCACCTTAAACGTGGGCCTGATTGACAACCTTTATGGTTTTATCGGTGCCCATGCCAATTTGAGCTGTTATAAACTGTTCACCTGCGAAGTTGCTTTCTGCGCAAAATACATTTGATTTGATTTGCTTTGCTTTTCCTGGCGAAACTACGGTTTGCCAAAACCCACAAGCTCTATCTCAAACGTGCTACGTGCTGGCGATCAAAATCAACAGAAACGAAACGACAAAGGCAAACACCAAGCGCAGGCTTTGTGACGTCATGGCGTCCTTGTCGATGCTCTCTACCGACGTCTCACGGAAAAATAAACAACGATTTTTTTCGTTCCAACACGACTACTCTTCATATCATTTTAATCCTCAATGATGTGTCACGTAATGGAAAAAATGGTAGGAACTAATAGTCCGTCAATCGAAAAACCACTCAAATAGTCGGTATTTCTTTGGTCATTCATCCGGCATATCAAATCACATTTCGATCAGTTTCTATTGGAAACCTTATTAACGATAAGCAGTCACCCAACTACACTGCGAAAAGTTGCTCTCCAGATGCTGTTCGCCTAACGTTTCTCAACAAAACGTTAGTCCAAGACAAAATCTCCCCAGAGCTTCAATTCAGAACAAATAACAGTTTAGGTCAGCCTTTTGTAAGACTTATGATTATACGCTGCAATATCTGAACGTCGTGACTAATTCTACTACACACACAATTTAAAGGCGCTAGCCTTCGTTATGACGCAAGCGCAATACTCAGATGATGCTCCGTATTTTCTCAGAAACTATATCGGAACTCTTTATCCACAAATACTGCTGATGGAACATTACGTCGGTCTCAGTGAGACAAGACAAAATTACTCCAACTTGCAGACAATATTTAGGCAACTCCATGCTTTTTACTCCGTATTTCGTACATGTATCTCAGCAATAAACAATAAGGTTACTCCGAAAGCTTACATCACCACATAAAGTCAGTGTTTAAAATACAAGCTCACAAAAAAAGATTGTTTTTACAACACTGTGCTTGTATAACTCAACATCACAAGAACGTGATCTACCATTGTTTGAATATAGTGTCCATGTAAGGAAAATTTGCACAAGTAAGGGAATCAATAAAAATTTAAAAAAAAATAAAAATGAACATTTTAGCACCCCACAGTAAACAGAATTCAGAACAGTTACTGACAAAATATTTTGCAAAGACAATAACAGGAAAAAGAGTTTCATAAATATGTCATGTTATACATAAGCTTGTGTATTTGTATATAGAAATATTGAAGCCAAGTTGCAGAAGTACGATGCAAAGAAAAAACAATACATCAATCAAAGAAAGCAACACAAACATTGATAAACTCTTGTATACAGTGTGGAATTGTCACACCCAAAAACACAACATTGCAGTACCCTTTAACACAAAATCCCTCTCTTTTTTTAGATCAGTGGCTCTTAACCTTTTTATAGTCACTCTTTCATTAAATCACCCACAAAAAATATACTTGAAGCTGTTGTGTAACAAGCACAGTTGTTCATTTCTTTAAAAAATAAAATACAAGTTTAGAACCCATCATTTATTTTTTTAAAAATAAACAAAATGTACACAATTTTAATAAGACAAACCACAGGTTGGGAATCACTTGTTTTAGAATAACCACCCTTAATGTTACAGGCAGTAAATAAATAAAAAACAAGTTTTTGTACTATACAGTATTGTTGTTGTTTTCAATGAAGCTGGTGTCAGATACTGCTCTTTCCAGCAAGTTAAATATTGCAAATATAGGAGGTACTTCAAACAGGAACAACATTACTCATCACTCCTACTGCCGAGTGTCTGTGGTGACATCAATTTGTGCAGGTTCACCACATTCAACTGTTGCAGAGTTTTGAGCTCTGAAAGGCCAACAAAATTAAGCTAGAGCCAGTGTTTTTTTAATAAATCAACCCAATTTCTGCACTGACCGCCATACAAAGAACACAAACATTAACATATTGTTGTAATTTTAGGGCCATTATATTTCAGTATTACTGGAAAGAAAATGTAACTATACATCAATGTTTATGATATTGCAACATGTAAAATTTGTAAATAATAAATATTTAGGAACCTTGTTGCCCTTCTCACAAAATCCTCTTCAGCTGCTCTCTCCTCTGCTTCAAGCTCAGCGTCCTCGATTTCCTCCTCTTCCATACGTTTGATTTCGTCAATCGCATACTGATATTTGGGACTCGTAATTCCAAAGAAATAGGCTAACTTTTCTCCAAGGTAATCACACACTACATTATATATACATATGAAAGTTTGGATATTACACTGCACTTACAAGTTAAAAACAAACATACAACAGGTTTAACCAATAACGTAACTCACAAACTTGACAAAAAAAAACATATTTGTAAAAACTAAAATGTTCAAAGGTACAATGGTGTTAATTATAACATTTTAACTTGGCATCTAAATAATTACCAATTAACTTACCAGCAAGTCCACTGAAAGCTGATTGTACAGTGTAGTACCAGAAGTATCCAGGCCAGGTTAACTTTGACTAAACAAAAACACATATTATTAGTTTAAATGAGTATAAATTAGGGTATAAGTCAAACATAAACACAGACAGTCTATTGTAATCCTATATTAACCCAACTGACACAACTGTGTGTCCAATAAATTAATAATCATCAAAGTTTTACCACGTCAACTGGAGGGGGTGGTGGTCCATCTACTTCTTCCTCTTCATCAGTACTATATTCTTCCAAAATTCCATCACTGCAGTGAATTAATCTTCTGGGAACCTTGAAAATTTTTTACGTAGGAACTGAACAGAACACTGTTTATGTATGAACATGGCTGATAAAAAATACAAATATCTATTCATCTAAGACTTAAAACACTGTAGTTTAAATGGGCATGACCAGAGACACAAACAGTTTCAACTCCCTTTGTTTAACATTCACAATATCAAGGCCAAATCAGGTAATAGTACTGTCAAGTCTCTCTAAGTCAGAATACATAAGCATATATTTACAGCTAAACAAAAATTAAGAATTGACCATTATCGGAACTCCCTTCAAAGCTGATTGTTAAATGTAATTTCCATGACATACTCACCTTAACTTTTCCATTTTTGTCAATTTTAAAATGCTCCAGCCCGTCGGGGCCCAGTATAGCTGTTTCCAATGAAGGAGTTTCGTCCGGCTTTTGATCCTCCATTTGTTATGACTTTATGAGGTAATGAAGAACAACAAGGGACGGTTAACCAGCACGAAACCCACCACTCAACTGTTTGAATGTTAGAGACAAAAAATATTTCTGATACAAATTACACTGTTTTTGTACAAGTTTTCACCACAGTTACACAACTTCTAGTTGAATAACGGCGAACAATTGACCGATTACTTGGTACTCCCAAGTCCCAACAAGTTACAGGGAGATAAACAAACAAATAGAAATAATACACCCGAGACAAAACAAAGTTATAGTCCTTTAGCGACACCAAACGGCAAATTTATTTTATGTTGCATACACTAGAAGTCAAAAAATAACAAATAAAACATTGGTTGGCGGGTAATTGGCAGCATTGGCCAAGCGCCCGACCCATATACCAAGAAGAAAACCTGGTCGGGATTCGTGGTCAGGATATCCTTGGTTCAAATCCCAGTGTTTTAAAAAATTGTTTTCTAAATATTTTTTTCCTAAAGATAAAGCTGTCAAAATGGTACTTTTCTTCTAACTATGTTTGCCGCGAACCTTTTTTTATGGTCAATAATTAACTTTTATTTGTACCAAACAGCCAGGACGACGAATTCCGGTTTACGATCGCCCTCAACAATTTTGATTTTGTGTATTCAGGGGGCCACTTCCCCTACATGCAAAATGCACAAAACCGCGTAGCAATTCGCGTGTTTGAACTAACGGCTGTAACATTTTCCTTTGGTTGACTAAATATAGAACTAGCAGCAAAACAAATTGTTGATACGTAAATGACGGACATTGTCGCTGTAAAGGTACGGCAACACAAAGATACTGATAATCACATGCCAAAAGTTTGACACGGTAATCTTCCAGACAACATGTGCAAACCGTCGCCCTGGCCAACCCATCGACCAGTCGTCTGTTGTAAGCGAGGGCGTCTATTGCTTCGCGCGGTCACAAACGCTGGATTAGCGAAGCCTCGAATGCATAATTGATGCACGCTGGTGGATTGACATATTGGAATTTGCAGATCGATGACCGCGTCGGAGCAGAGAAAGGTACATGTCCGCGCTCTGGTGACAAGTGTCCGCGGCCTATTCCAAATCAATGTAGCCTTGCTTATGAAGGCAGAACACGTAAGATCGGAGTTCGCAGTCCAGTATGAATGTCTAGTCGCGTATGTGTGTGTATCTGTTGTAAACAGTATTAAGTCATTAGGTAAGTCATCATGGGCAAATTGATGTGAAGTATCAACAGTTATTTTCTGCTTTGATCGCAATATAATTCGCATTTGTTTTTGGAACAAAAACAGGCTAAAATTCAGAAAGAGCCCCACTTGCTACGTTGCAGTAGAATCAAGTCAGCCTGTCATTTCTTTTCGCAGTAACCTTGTCACCGAAAGTGGCACCTGGTATAAAATCATGTGATACAAGTGGAATTCCACATTGAAAAACAGGGCAGGCCAAGTGCGTCAGACTGTAAAATTCTTGGTGTAATGGCCTGTGTGTGTTAGGGTCGTATTTACTTTTGTCTCGCCGCCGATGCTGACAGGCAGTTGCGCAAAGAGTAAAGTCGTTACATTTCACGCAGATAGTGCAGCTTTGTTACTGCCTGTAGTCTCGTTTTATAGGCCTGCTGTGTTCCGGCACGTGCAGCCCAGCTTTATGTTCGGAATACTTTGGCTTTGACATGTTTCGTCATTGGATTATACGTGAGCTATGAAATAAACAACTTGACACTTTGGGATATAAAACGACTATGCACCGTAGATCCGGCTTACCGTGGTAAGTATACGCAACATGTAAACCAATGAATGTACTGTGTTGCTTTTTTTCAAGCAATGTAAAAGCGACAAATTAAACCATTGACGAAAACAGAATACTGCAACTCTCTATGACAGAGGCCAGTTTTGATAGCATGTTATCTAGCATCCGTGCGGTGCAATTTGTCGTTCTGGGTGGTTCGGCATAATGATGGCTTTTGGAAAAGAGTTCCTTTGTGCGTCCAAATGGCAAATTCCAACGTCAATACTGGATAGCGAGCTATGCCCTCGGACCTTGCAACAACAACAACACCGATTCTTCAATTGATAGAAAAAAAGTTAATTCTTGGGATTAGAACGACTTTTTGCTCGTCCCGTGTCTGCGCATAATTGATTCTGCAATGGCAAGGTTTTGTCTGTTTTAACTGTGTGGGATTCTGTGCTCGGTGCGCTGAGCAGTTCTTAATAATTCATGTACCAGCAAGTACGGCGAGCGGGCGTTTATTGAGCTACGCCGCCTGCAAAGCCATCAAACTGCCACAAGTCATCTCGAAGTCACTCCTTAAGGCGTGGGAATCTCTTCCAAAGGCTGATGCTTGCACCTGGGCATCAAGATTTACTTCACGGCCTTACGTTGTTTCTTTTCCCGCACGAGGTCCCAACTTTGCCCGTTTGTCGGGTTCAATTATAGTACGCGTGTTTGCGAAACCGTATTACGCCGGTTGTCGGCCACGGAGCTTACCGTACTATTTGAAGCGCAGCACGTAGGTGGCAAGAATTGAGTGTCAAGGGGCCGTGTCCCCTCGCATCCATTAGTGCCGGTGATTCTCAGATATGAGAAGCATCGCCAGATGTTTGATGAGCTCGCTATGCGTTTGTGTAATGGTGCATGAAAGCGTTATGAAGGCCTGGGTCGACTCCCTTTCGATACGCAGGTGTACTCCAAGCGGCACTTTTCAATCCGGGTCAAAGCGGCTTGGGGTGTGATATTTACTTTTCCGACAAGGGGTGGGACGACTAAGATTCTATACACCGCTAAGCGAGCGATACCTATAAACACCATTCACGTATGATGTATACTCACCATAAGATAGCATACAGTCGACTGACTTGTATTGAAGTTTCGTCGTAAACCGGTTTGTTTTCTCATTGTAGTCCACAAGTTACAACAAGAAACGGAGTCCACTCAAGTCACGCTGTGGGTACTTCCCCAACCAAGCCCTGTAGGAAAAAGCAACAACAGCAAGGGTCGCAAGTCCCGCAGAGGCAACAACACAATAGCTCCCGCGTAACATTCAGCGAGGACAAGATGCGACAGAGACGGACGTTTTTGACCAACTACTGTGGACTGCTCAAGAAGGCACCCCCACCAATTCCACCAAGTCTGATAAAGGGATTAACGAGCAATGAAAACGGTGCTGGTCGAAGGAAGGACCACCCTGGGCTTGGAAAGGTTGGTGTTGTTTTTGGTTAGATTAAGACAGCCATCTTGGTTTAGGCAAAAACACGCATAATATGTTCGTTAAGCCTTTGAGCAACAGGCGCACAAGAACAAAGGCAAAACATGACGACGTAGGTGAAAAATCGTTGATGTTTACCTGGCGGTTGAGACGTTTCGGATTCCGACCAAAAATTTTGGGAATCACCGGACTAGAAAGATACTTTTGCATGATGTGGTTAACAGATACTACTGCTTTTTGGTAAATCCATAAAAATACGAGAACCATTTTTCGTTTTGAGTTTGCAAGCTATTGATGCGTGGAGAGTATAAGAAATTGAATTGTTGCTAACCAGTTGACAAAACTTGACAGCTCTGTTTAGCCGAAAAACCATTATCCGTCGTGTAACCCATTAGACGTGGTCCAACGAGCGGTTGAGTTAGGTGTAGTGAAAACAACGCTTGAGTAATGGTGTCGCGAGTGAAAGCAGGAAAACGCGCGACAGAACGATGAAACGTCATTGAGCGCGCACCTGTCGGCTCCCGGACCTCGCTGCATTTGTTGTCATATAAACACGCGAAACAACGGGGCGTAAAGACCCTTAAACTACGGTAATTTCACCGAGACTCCAGTAAGTTCTTCTGAAGCCGAACATTTCAAAGACGTCGTGGGAAAAAGTGAAACACAAATCACTATTGGTATGGAAAATTGCTGTGGCATCTCATCGACATACATGTAGATGTTCGTAAGGCAGCCAACTTCCACGGAAATCTCGCCAGTCGGGCAAGGTCGTTCGTTGACGAGACCCGACGGGTTTACGACCGGGCTATTGCTTTTCCTGCGAGACGACAGGAAATTTGTTTCGTTTCAAGACCTCGCGCCCGAGCGATGGCAATCTGTCACAACGAGTGTGGGGTCGATAGTAACGTAGCGCCTTGGGAAAAAGCCCTCATACCCGCGTCTGCCGTCGAACTGACTCGATATATGGATGTTCTTATCGTTACTACCGAGAATGCGCGTGGAGTCTTTCGTCACGCCTTTTAAGCTTTGGGTACCGCAAGCAGTTGCATATTTATTTTACAACGAAACGCATGTATGAACTTGATTTATAATATGAGTAAGAAGGCGGTTTCCATTACTTCAAAACTCGCGGGTTAAACAGGTGCTTTCTTTTACGCATGACCTGTTTAAGGGCCAGTAAACGTGACACGTGGTACAGTTGGCTACAAACTAGTTTCAAACATCTTCAACTACGACTTCGCATCTGTTAATATGCAGTGACGTTGCCAATTTTCTCCCAGTTAGAAATGCTCATTTTTTGCTTATGGGAAGGTTCGTAAATTGTGGACCGTCCTTCGCGTGCGATTCGCTTGCTTTTGGTACATTTAATTTCGTTTATTTTATTGCATTGGTATTATAAATGAGAACAGTCGATAAAATTGCATCGACATCAGAACAGACCTTGACTTTCGAAGGTGAAGTCAACAACAATAATAATTTGTCGTCACGCTTAATCGCAGAATACCATCTAATACCACTTGTGGAATTATTGTGAGTCACATAGGTAGCGTAAACACCAAGTCGCATTTGTCAACCGATTCCTCCACGTTGTTTACGTTTCCAATTGTTCGACTATTGCACTCCGTATTAAAGAAAGAGCCACGACTGGCCTTTCGAGTGAAGTTAAGTACATAAGCGTGTGATTGACGTCCTTTGTCTTGGAGTTGGAACACCTGGGTGGCACCAACTTTTATCGCTCAGCGCGACTGATATATTTTAATAGCAGCGGGCGATATCTGCCTTTCGAAAGCAAACCACGTTTCTAGAACTATCTGTTGATTTGCCCCCACCGTAGTCATTGAAAAAGAATAACTCGCATGAGCGTCGTAAAGTTTTTATTTCCGGAATTAAACTTTTATCGGTTCCTCTGACCCGTGCGACCCAAGAGCGACGAAAAGTAGGAAAAGTTAAGGTGTTTTGACGCAGGAAAAGGAGCTCGCGTGCGTCGCCAACAAATGAGCCACGGAATTTTAAAGCGACCTTCTTTTTGTTTGGGGTGGAAGCCGCTTTGTGTGGGACGAATAACGATTGTGTGCCGGGTGCAGCCTTCTGCCAATTCATTGGCCACCGTAATCGTTCATACGTGCGGTCTATGATTCCATTTGACGAGTTTTTGCTGCAAAAGCGTTTATACAAATATTACATGACGCGTAGGAAATTTTGAAACACATCGAACAATTTTGCTTCTTCTCGTATATTTCTGTACGCATTGAACGGTTAAAAAAAAGCAATTGCAGTGGCCTAAAATAAACCTCGCGTGCCAACCTGCATTGGTCCAAGTTCCGAGAATCAGGTCTTCCCAATACGCTAAGTTCACCGTCGCTCCAGGCGGGCCGTAAAACGGTCGGAAGGAACAGGCCAATCAGCAAGTCAGAGCCTTGAATTTATTGGCCGTCGACCACAGACGGAGATTAAACTCCCTTTGTCCATGTACCGGTGCAGCTATCGATCGTAGAGAACGAACAATATACTCGCCGCCATATGTCTGTATCGGCGAACGAGCGACGCTTATTGAGTAAAATTATGAAATGCCAATTGGGACGAGTGGACAGGACAGAGGACCTGTTGCAGGTTCGCTGTCGTGTTAATTAATTAATCCGGAATTAGGTTTGAAAATTTGATCTGCCGAATTTGGAATGGTGCCGTTGTTCGATGTAGAACCACAAGGCCGGTGATGGCCGGTGACAGAATTTGTTGTCATGGTCTTCTATGTAACTGTTATCCCGGAAGTTTGCTCTATGGACATGTGATAAATGGTTAATAAGTTCTTTACAAAAACCCACAATAATGCTCCAAAGACGTGTAAAAACAAAACAGCCCTTGTGCATCCCCACATTCCCGATGGTTAAAAAATATCAACATACAAATTTTCTGCGGCAACGAATTACAGGAATGGTCAGCAATCACGTCACAAAGCATTTACAAAGGGCACTGCATGTTCGTTACAAGGTATATGAGTATAATAACCAGTTTGTAGGTCACAAGGGGTCGACGTGCAGAATATGTGGAACTAATTGGTGATAATTCGCATGAACTAATAAGACCGAATGCTCCGCAGGGTCCCGGCTAATGACAGGAGCCGAAGGTAATCTGTTTCAAGCCAACATTGCATTACCGAGCGCACAACCCTTTCTCATGTGAAACAAACCGCAGTATATACAACAAGCACATTGCATCATTTCAGTTTAAAACTGCAGTAATTATCTGATGCAAAGTGGTGTTGCACGCACACTACAAAATGTTATGGAACGGTGTTGTATACTGGGTTTAACTACAAGCGCCGAAGGCTTAACCCGGGCTACAAGCCTTGCTGGGATGGAAGCCGACGGGCGTGGATGGAACTCATAAAATATTCATCGTATTTAACGACTGGGGATGAAGGAGACAAAAACGGATGAATGCGTGTGCAAATAAACGTGCGGCTCTTTGCATATGCCATATGCTAATACTTCTCATAAAAACTGTTGCTTTGCTGGCGCAAATATTATTCCGTGCCTTTTTCCTCCTAATTTTGTCACATGGGACACTGAGACAGAAAACCTTCAACATTCCAAGTTTAAAACACACAACTGTTTTGAAATATAACAAATCTAACGCATGCATAGATTAAGAAAACGTGGTGCGTTTGGATGAAATCCGACGAGTTTTTTTTTATCCACTTGCAAATAAAGTTATATATATATATACTATACGAGTCAAAATCGCTTTTTTAATAATGGTGTCCGTGGGTTCACTTTTGCTATTCAGGGCCCCCTAGAATCGCATGGACTTGCGTGATGCACTTTCCTCTCGCAGTGTCTGGTTGGGCGACCCTAGCGAGGAATAAAATACTTTAAATCACGCTGCAAATTTATTCTACTTTAGGTCAAGATCATGCTTCGGATTACGGGCGACGAAAAAGACTCGGGTCGAAATTCTCCCAATGACGAATTTCTGCGAGTGGAAGGAAACCGTAAGCACGTGAGCGTCTTTTCCCCGCCCGATCCTGCCACTGGAGGGAGGAGCGGTAACCTGGCAGCTGCAAAAGTTTACGCATTCGATTCGGTTTTCACTCATGAAACAACCCAGGTACAATTCGTATGAAAGGAATCTTGTTAATTTCTAAAATGTTTGGAGAGATTTATGTTACAGTGTTGTGCATGATTGAACTTTAAAAATAGTATATGATGCTAGATATGTCAATAAACGGACGTTTTTAACCTGTTTTATCCATTCTAACATGCAGTAAAGATACATACAGAGATATAATGTAAAAATATTGTACAGCAGGTACGCGTATACTAATAACAAATACACTAGATATATATTTGTAATATACCACTCATTAATCGTTTTCAGAGCGAAATCTGTTCTGCAAGTTTGGTCGACGTTATTCAGGCTGTGCTGAACGGAGCTGATGGAACCGTGTTCTGTTATGGACAAGCCAGTCTAGGTATGAATCACAGAGGATGTCGCTAAAAAGAACGCCGCGCCCCGGGAATTTCAAAACATTTGTCGCCACCACAAACAAACAAATAAAAGGCACAGCTTTTAGACCTTTTACCGTTCACATGGATTTCCACAACAAGCGCTTGTCCCGAGTTAAGGTTCCTCATTACAATGATAGAAAATTCAACGAAATTGCGACATTTCCCACAAACCAAGGACGTAAAATCGGTATTTAACGCGCATACGTTAGTAATGAAAATTAGAAAATTACAATATAAATATCCTCGTGTCAAACGCAGTTTATTGCAGAGAATACATGTTTCGCTAAAAATCATCTTCAGTTCTTATTCAAATTGAAAGAGGATATTTATATTTTAACTTTTATGTGAATTTTCCGCTTATGTCACGTACATAACAAGTAGCGTTGGAAAAAGGTTGATTTCCAGGAAGAAAATATTAAATGTTGACCGTGTAGGACGTATTTCGACGAGCGTTGGTGAAAGGTTTCAGTTGCAGTGCGTCTGTAAATTTCACTTATTTCGTTTTATTGGCCGCCTTCCTCACGAGTAAAAGGGCGCGGAAATTCCCGGATGCAATGCAAAATGTCCAATAACAACTTAATTACAAGCTAAAGATTTTTTCGTTTAGCAAACTGGATGAAACAAATTGATCATTCTTATTACAAGGTAGTTTTGCAGAAATATGTGTATGCAAACATAGCATTTAAAATCACAAGCCTTAAGACGACATTTCCGCAACTTTGATCTTCGTGACACAATGTGGTATCCATGTGTTTAACGATGAACACGGGTTGTAAAATATGTATTGTGCGCATTTAACTGCCTTTCCTGTAAAAATTACCCATCTGTTCGCATCGGCAGGAAAGACCTTCGTTCTTTCTGGCAGCGACAACAAAAGCCAAGACCTGGGCGTGATCCCGTGCGCCATCTCGTGGCTGTTCCGCTGCGTGCGGGAACTGCAAGAACAACAAGGCAATCGATTTTCTGTTTCACTGTCGGCGATTGAAGTTTACGGAACGTCGGAAAAGCTAAGGGACTTGCTCGCCGCATATAGCAACGGTATGTCTTCGTGTCTTATGGTGTGTAATTACTTATAGTCGGGAATACTTGCATGGCAATGACAAATGGTGTTTTTCAGACCCACCGCCCGCACCACTCACGATTACGGAAGACGCATTAATGGGAACACAGGTGAGACATAAAATCTGGGTTCTCAGCGTTATGTGTTGCACTTTTTCGGAAATAAAAGCACCGCTAACTTGTCGAAACCTTCCGAAAATATGCAGTATATCCATTTCAATCACAACAAGTTTGTTAAGTCCCCATGTAAGAATCTCCGAACAAACACTATCATGTGCCATTAAAATATGTGTTTGTCATAACCATTCAGCATTACACATTACATAAGTTTTTCGCGTTAGATTGAATGTTGTTTGTCTCTAACTCAATGCCCTTGAGAGGTAGAAAATGAGTCTACGCAAGGAAATTGTTTCGGAGTTCACATGAGATTGCGAGGACCAAGATTTTCCGGAATATGAATCCCTGAATTTTAAGGAAAACAATGTTGTTCATGGCCGCTTTAACATTAATTGAGCCCTCAAGACTAAAATGAACCCTGGTTTGCCGTATCGGGTGCACTTCCGTTTCGCGAAGTCTGATTTAGAAATCTAAGTGATTAGAAAATAACTGCATTATTTGCGCAGATTGAAAACAGATGTGAAATACGTGCAAACACTTCGGAGCGTGCTGCTTACCTCCTGGATGCCGCCTTGGCCTCAAGAAGCTGCTCAGGCTCAAGAAACACGGCCGAGGGAAGACGTCATTCGCATGTTGTGTTTACAATCAACCTCACCCAGTATAAGGCGGATAAACACGGCGACGGTACATGTTAATTTGTGGTTATCTAACTGTGGTTAAAAACGCTTGAACAATCATTGACCGCGCACACATGCAGCCGCAAATACGCAGACCCTGGGGTTTTTTTTCACTAAAAAATTTCTGTCAAATTACCGAAATGTCAGCGAAAATTTAGGACATTTTCAATTTATTTTGGTCATTTACGGTATAATACTTACGTTCGCAAAAATGTAAGCAACTTGAATAATCTACCAGCCAATTTCCTTTAGGACATTGTGTCCGAAATGACTTTTATTTTTTGTGACATATCTAAAAAAATTATGTCAATGACAGACAAATGACACAAAAAAAACCCGCGCAGACCCTTCCATTACATTGTATTTAACCTGATTTGCTCCGTCTGACTACATTAATATTTATATGCATAGAGCCAATAATATGAATTTCAGCGGCCATCTTTTGCAGCTCATACAAATAAATATTTATGTTCGTCTTTCATAGGATCTACGGTGCGCAGCCGCCTTCACTTCATCGACCTGGGAAGCTGTGAGAAAAACCTGATCAAAACCCCGGGTTCGCTCGCCCTGTCGTTCTCCTCTCTCGGTCACGTGATCATGGCAATTGTCAACAATTCGAAGCACGTCCCTTTCAGGTAAGGCCCGGTCAAGATCAGCTTGAGGTATCTTGCTCGTGGTTGTGTTGATCATACAATTATCTCCGCAATGCTTCAGAAAAATTCATGCTGATTTAATACGGTTGACAAAGTAATACTTGCTCGATTCCACTGCATACCACATAAACAACGGTATTTTCGTTGCTGGATATTTTCATTGGCCATGTATTTGTACTGGGCATGTTTTAAGAGGGCTAAAGCATTCTTTAAACTCATCTGATGTTTGTAATACATCAGCATCGCCATAAAAATATGACCCGTTTCTTACGCCCATTTAAAATACTTTTGGTGTTCGAATGGCTTAAATTTTTGGTATTTAATTTCTAGACAGAGCAAGTTAACTTGCGTACTGCGCGACGCCCTCGGCAACATCAACTGCCGGGCTGTGATGCTTGCTCACGTTTCACGTGACGTCACTCACTTCGCGGACACCATGGCAACTATCCAGCTTGCCTCCCGCATTCACAGAGTTGTGCGAAAGAAAAACAAGGTTTGTCTTGTAAATTGTTTGTATGTGTATGTTAGAGATGCTGTAATTATTCATTCGTACTTTAAACTCACCTTGATAAGGTTCAATATTAATTCTCTATACATAGAGTATAATATGGAAAAAAATGGGGAAAAAAAAGGAAAAAAATGCACGCAAAAACGTGAACCTTCAAGGGGGCAACGTTTCAACTTCCAAACCAGTTCCAACTCAAATCAATTATGGCTAATGCGTTTCTCAAAAAAATCATTTGTTGCCGAGCATTCTTCTCCACCACCCAGCTGCCCTGTGTTTACATCTCGTTGCCGTTAATTGCAGGGCCCGAGCGGTAACGGCACTAGCGCGATTGGGGTCGGTACAAGGATCCATCATCCCAAGCACATGCGTCATAGAACACGTGACGAAGACAGCCTGATCGGCTCCAGGTATGTATTGTTACGTCACAATAGCAGACAAGAAGGCGAGATACGTTTTACGATTGGTTTACGACCTTTGGGAGATTAGCCTCCTAATTTGTTGTTGTTTAAACGTGCCGGATTCAAACCAAAAGCTATATAATTTGTAAAAAAGACGTAATGATGGTATTGTGTAAGATCACATCTTGTTATCAGAATCCTACATTATTGGAGGCTATGAATCGTATTTGCACAAAAGACACTCTTGTGTTCGGGAATTATCACAAAATAATCAAATCCACTCAGTTAAATTCTCCAAAACAAATCTTGGCAAATCGGACAAAACTTTAAACAAACTTGTCGCTTCATTCTGAAACGCAAGATTGCCGTTCTTGCCTTGTTGATAGCAACTAACTTATATCCGCAGTTCGGGCATGGAATGCACGTCTGGCAGCGAACTCTCATGCGACACCGTGATATACGTGAACGGAAATGGCGTTCCGATGAGCGATCGGGAGTTGACCGACAACGAGGGTCCTCCAGAGTCGGTCCCAATCTCCAAACCGCCCGTGCCATTACCAAGGCAACATCAAGCGAGTCTCGCCAGTCCCACGGCCGGCGAAGTTCTGCGTTACAATATTCCCGAAGCGCGAGTTAAGCCCATTCAGAGGTTGCACCAACCGTCGGGCGCAAAGGCTGCATCCAAGATACCTTCGCCCGGAGTAGGGCAACACTCGGTCGAACATCCAAAATCACACCGAGGGTCGAAGACAGCGAACGGCGTCGGCAGAGCCGGGGGCTCCCCCAAACCGACTAAGCCACCGCGCTCCGGAAAAAATGCGCCCTCAAACGTCGGAGACACACAGAAGAACGGCCCGGAGGCACGCCGCGCGACAAAGTGCGACAATGTAACGGATCGGTCAATTTCTCACCCGCGCTCCCGCGACACCGATTATTCTCTCGTAAATCACTGTCCGCGCCCGGGGTCGAACGAGGACAAGTCGCCGCGCGTTTACGATCATGCATCAAGTTTAGATGATGTTTTCCACTGTGACGAGGAGAAGAATAAAATTGTCGTTAATCACTGCATCGCTGACGTTCAATTGAATGAGAATTATCCCAGGGCGGGCGATCGCAGGCAGGAGCCGGACGGATGCGACAACGACGTCAACAGAGAGCGCAAAAAGTCAGCAGCTAAGGCCCATCACCAGTACGTGAACATGCAAGTGGCAATGAATCAGAAGATGGATGTACGACCAGACAGCATGCTTGTCAACGTGGATGATGGTGATTGGCGCGGAGCGGGCAATGATGCTGGCGACCCGGTGCCGGAGGCTGACTCGGACGGCGATGACGCGGTGGATATTAACTTTTATTGCTTGACCCTGACATCGCTGAACCCGCTAGTGCCCGTTTCTCGGCGCAAGTTCGCGCAAGAGGTGAAGCACACCAAACGTCAGAGAGGCACAGTTGAGCAGCAGCGGGCATTGGCGAGGCAGAACCTTCAGGAAGGCATGCAGATGGAGGGCGCTGATAACGAGACGACCCGTGAGGCGCTTAGGAAACTTCTAGAAGCCGAAAAGACTCTCGAGGAACTCGTGTTAGATGCAAGCAACGTTAACGGCAGTCGCGATGAATCGGCACCGAGGAACAATAATGTGTGGGCTTGGAAGGTTGAAGACTGTAACCGCGGCGCTGGTTTCTCGCCGAACGGTGGTTTTAGCCCTATAGAAGATGGCGAACCTATCGTCGACGACAATATAGCACAGATGCCAACGCTGAACTGCGATTACTATTCTCGCGATGACTCTGTTTCCACGGAAAGCGTGGAGAGCCCGCAAAGTCTCACGGACGCCTCGGCGTCTGCTGCGTTTAGCAACGCCAGCGAGCCCGCCCATAGGCATGTGTGTCTTTATGCGACCAACAGCTTGGAAATGAACTACGTGAGTACCCAGTACCGAAGCGAGAGCCCGCCGCGAAGTCGCCAGGAGTCTCCATGTCCCAGCAAAAAACTTGTCGTCAAAGACAGCGAACTCAGGCGCCGCACAAGTCGCCCAGTGATTATCACCAAATCGACCTCGGAAGAGGGAGCGCACCTTACGCTGGTGAAGAAAGGAAAGGGAGACAGTCGGCCGACCCTTGAGCTGCAGATAACACGAGAAGAGGTACAGGATGAAGTGGACCTTACCACCACCAAACTAAAGAAACCACGACACATCAACCGTGGTCGGGTGAACGGCATCTCGGCTGACCCAAACTCTCACGGTAGTGAAAAGGTACCGGCAAAATTGGGTGTCGAAGGTCAGAAACGTTCGAAGTGGTCGGGGTTGCGACGCTTCAGTAGCAAGAGGAGCGAATCCAAGTCACGGCGTGACTCCGGTGACGTAACAGCCAGTCCTTCCCGTTCCAACAGCATCGTTTCCAAACTTTTGACGCCGAAGGTGAAACGGGCCAGTAGCACAAAGCAGGCTAAACGAGGAGACGGAGGCAATGCGGACTCGCCACGCCGTCAACCCGATGTAGTGATGGTTGGGAATTCGCCAGCGCACAGCAAGGGCTCTGGAAGTGATGAGAAAATCGAAACAGCGAACGGCCACGCGAAAACCAGGTTTGTGAGCCGCAATGTATTTTTTTGTTGATTTTTTGGGTATTTTTTTCTGGATTATATGATTATGAGCATGCGCTTCAGTGTTTGTGACCTATTTTGTGTCTACATAACCCACATTTAAAGTCAAATTTAGGTGATTTTGTTTCATTTATGCTCTTAACAATGTTTCATTCACAGTGCCCTTCATGAAACGGTGGAATCACATCCCAAATCCTGCCACGGAAATACACCGATCAAAGCGCCTGCTTCTGCAAGCGTTACCCGCAAAAAGAGCGGGGCTAGTCCGTCTGTTTCAAGATTCGGATTTTCAAGAAAGTCAAAGGTCAAGACGTGACGTATATTGCACAAACCATTGGCAATTGCTTGAGCATTAAAAAATTTCCAAAATATTTAATTGAGATACAGCCTGCGTTAATTTTTGTATTGTCTGCAGTTTGTAATTTTCAGTCCCTTTTCTTGTGTTTTTTCTCTAATTGAAATGTTATACTTTTCCTCTTTTCCACAGCCATCTATTTCGACAACGTGCAATTGTTTGTACAAGTTATTGCAGACATTTTCTTTGTTTATGTAGCGAAGCTAGCAGACCTATCGACCGCACGCTGCAGCCTTTTCTTTGCTTTTCAGTTCCCGTGTGCTCGTTCTTATGTTCTTGCACGGTTTGCAACACCGTGACGCCTGGTGTAACGAGATTGCTGGTCGCGAAAATGTTTTTAAATACACAACGATTTTGTTTCCACGAAGTCTCATACTTTGAAGTTCTTTTTATGCTTAGAAAGCAACAATATGATAAGCGCTTTATCATTGGTCACAACATTTTAATTGCTTCAATTCCCCAGCAGTATGGTTATTCCGTAACTTGGCAAAAAGGGCTAATTAGAGAAAAACTGCCATACAACACTTATGACGACATAAATTATCATGCGGCCAAACTTATGCAGCTCTTTGCATGCTAGACCCGAATACATAGCGGTATTTACTATGTATTGGTAAACACCCAGTGACTACACCAAGGATCACATTGAAGAGTCAGGTTTATTCGCTACAGCGAAACAAACAACGGAATAGTGACGTACTTATATGCAAAAGTGCGGCGAGAACAGTACATGATCGCACCGTACGATATCTATTGAAACAGTGTGGTAAATGAACACGTATGACTGACGCGCAAAGAATAAGAGGCTCCACTGTTAATACCGATTGCAATACAAAACCTTGTAGGCAGGGTTGTCATGTCTTGCTTCTTTAAAAGATACATGCTTATTTTCAAGAGTGCTGTCTCTATGTAAGTGTGCCTATTTTGTGGAAACGTGTTGATTTCCAGATGGTGTGCCTGGTTTTTAATTATTATTCGGTTTGCTGGTTGATTTTGGAAGACCGTGGCAGTCGATATTTGCAAAAAATAATTTCGCTTAAGCTTTTGAAACCACGTAAAATCTTGCAGTAAAGCACTTTCAACTGCGTCATCGCACATAAGCAGTGCGCTGATATTTCGGTTTACTCTAAGCTGACAATAATCCCGCTGATATGTAACACGCCAGTCGTGTGAAGTCAGGATTGATAAGGGCATAGGTAAGTTGGGTTGTGTGCCTTACTCCACCTGTGTACGAACATATTTTCGAAAAGACCACAGAGGTCAGTTTGTATAAGCGGATTGACGAGCATTTTTTAAAAGCCAAACAGCAAAAAATCGCTTTGTGACGCAGGGACACGTCACAACTACGTCTGGGACAATGACCAAGCGAAATTTAGTACAAACAAACGAAATAAACGATTCCCAAGCGCCGCTGTGGTGCTTTGGTTCAAAATAACACGCATATTCGTCAAAAAGCGCGCACAGAGGAAAAACTTGGGGTCCTATGGGTTAAGAATTTCTATGTTGGTTTCGGAATACTGTACATCCCTTATCAGACCATTACCTTCAATTTACCGTTTGGTCGCTGCTGGCAGGTAGTTTGGCACTTGTGTGTACAACCACATACATTATATGCTGTTGTATTGCTGGTGTGGACAGGACAATAAAAAAGCGATAAAATATCCCATGTGGAAGGCAGTCATTGCAGTTGGTCGCCGGGCTGACCCCACCAACCTTTGGCCCAGTTAAGAGCACTGGTAACTAAACCAGAGGGTTGCTGCATGAGGCTCGACTGTCCAGTGGTGGATGTGTAAGCGGGCAGACCGGTGCCTTGAGATCTGTCAAACGAGAGAAGTAATGTCGTTAAAAATGGTGACACTATCGCTAAGTTTTATCCAGGGTATAATTGTTTGGCACGTAGTGTAACAGAGGGAGTAGGGCTTGGCGTGAAAAGTGGACCAAACGTGTTAAATGGTAATTAACATCTGCAAGTTATAAATGCATGGACACCTGTCCACAAGTTCGGTATAACATTGTAACCTTGACTAAGAAGTATTCACACTATACTAGAAAACAGTCTTCCCACAGTTTTAATAACCTATACATAAATTTTCATTAATTCTAAAAAATGAAGAAAAGTAGAACCTTGGGTCGCCCGTGGGTACAGTCTCCCATTCGTCGTCAAGGAACAATTGCCACTCGAGTTGGCCGTCGCTATCACTGTCGAGATCGTCGTCCGAAACGTCATTTAAAATAAGAGTCTCTTCCATGTAGTGAATTACGTCAATTGACGGCGTACTTGGGAACGGTCTGGTATTGAACACGTCACATGTAGGCAGTAGTATTTACTCAGAAAACGACAAAAAAACTACCGTTTGTAAGCATGTACAAAGGTAGAAACACGTTTACTGGTGCCCTCATTTCATACCCAGGCACAAACAAAACAAAGCTAGAAATATACGCTTTCAGTAAAAGTGGCCTCATTAATTTTAAAAAACATTACCTCCAATTATGACATCAAAATCAGCCCAAATTAAAGGCCTGAAAAAAATTGAAGAAATCGAACAGGACGTATATACCTTATGCCGTCTCTCCGTATTTTTTCAACAAGGACCTGCAGATTTCGCAATGTTTGCACGGGGTTCATCGTGAAGCCGTCTACGCCTTGCTGTAGGCTGGGTTTTTTTTTTGTGTCATTTGTCGGTCATTGACACAATTTTTTCAGAAATGACACAAAAAATAAAAGCCATTTTGGACACAATGTCCCAAAGGAAATTGACTGGTAGATTATTCGAGCGTCTCATCGCTAGGCGAAAATTCCCTTTGTGTTGCCCCGGACGTCGCTTTTGTGATTCTCGGCGAATCGTTTTCGAGCGGCCGACGGTCGATAACACCCAGCAGGACGCGGATTTTGCGACTTTTATGCGATAAGAATACGGATACAGTTGCATGGTTTGGTAACAATAGGGATTATTGTCCTTCCTTTGTTTTTTTTTAAATTAAACAAACGCAGCGTATTGCCTATATAAACAAGTCTACTCCTGAAAGTTGCTTACATTTTTTTTGAACAATCGCAATACCACATAACTCACTGAATAATGGAGCGCGAAGAACAACCTAGAAAAAGAGCTAAAGTTGTATCTGGCACAGGCCAATCCTCGTTGCTAGGATTTTTTACTCAGCCTGCAAGTAGAGTAAGTGAGAGTAGAAAAAATGCAGAGGTGGAAACGGAAACAACCGAAAGTTCGGGATCAGGATCAGGGGAAAGTTCAAACATTCAAAAAACGTAAGTGGACTGGTTTTAAATAATCAAAAATTGTCTTAATTTTGAATATTTGTTTAGGTCTGCAAAACGTTTCTTCAGACTTGCGTGGCTTAGCATCTTCTCCTGGCTCCGCTACGATAAAGAAACAACCATTGCTTATTGTCATGTATGCCGAGAAGCGAAAGTGAAAAATAGATTTGCGGAGGGGACGAAAGGAACTGCAGGGGGATGGCGTGTGACCCAGCTGGAAGACCACCAGAAATCCAAGCAGCACAAGTTTGCGCAATCAGCAACTCATGAGCGCAGCAATTGGGAAGAAACGTTGGGCCGATCGGTAGTTCGAGCAGCTCCTCATACAAAAAGTACTATTTGCTTCATACAATAAACATCTTTGTTGTTCTGTTGTTGATTAGTTTTTCTCCTTTTTCAGGTCTGATGATGAATGTTTTGTTTTGTGTCCAAAATGAACGCCCGATACAGTTTGCAACATCACTGCATGATCTGACGAGCACTCAGATTCATGTTGCAACATCAGGTTCCTGCAAAATTCCTGATGATCACCGGTCCAATGCTTCAACTTATACGTTTTTGGAAGCAATGGATCAGTGCCAAGTCGAACTTGACACAAATGTTATAAAGTCTGCACCATTTTTTTCCATGCAAATTGATGAAACGACTGATGTGTCCCAGCAGAAGACCGCCTTAATATTTGTTAATTACATTTCGAAGCAATTCACACTAGAAACTCTTCACTGGGAAGTGGTTCCACTTCAATCTGCAACTGCTACGTCGATTACGAGTTCAATTTTAGAATCGTTTAGCAAGAGAAACGTGGCATTGGACAAGTGCGTGTTGTTTGTTTCCGATGGGGCCAGTACTATGCTGGGATGCAGGAATGGGGTTGCGCAGAAGTTGAAACAACACTGTCCCCTCATGCTTGAGCTTCATTGCGCTCCACATCGAGAAGCTTTGTGCGTGAAAGACGCGTACAGTTCAAATGAACTGGTGACAACGGTAGATGCGCAGTTACGGTCGTTAATTTCGTTTCTGCGCACCAGCAAAAATCTGGCATCCCTGCGCGAATTGGCAGAAATACTAAATGAGGTAAGACATGCTAAATAGTATTTTATGTCATATTTTATTAACAAAATATTTTTTTTTAGGATTTTGTATCTCCTGAACGGGTGCATGACATAAGATGGCTTTCCAGACTGGGCGCAGTTAACAAAATTTGGAGAAGCTTGCCAACCATTTGCCAATTTCTGGAAAATTTAAGTCACGATTCCGCAACAGGTTCAATTGCGGAAGGGCATGCAAGAAACGTACAAACCAAGCCTTTTTTGATGACGTTGGCCGCTATGTGCGATGTACTAGCGGTGACTGGGCGGCTCAACAAGTCTTTTCAAAGGTACGGATTGAGTATTATGTCTCCTGTAAGTTCTAAACAAATAATATTGTTTCAGACACGGGCTTCATCCTTTCGACCTTCGAAAAAAAGTTCAAGCCGCCAGAGAGGAACTACAAGCAACGATGCTGGAGGCCGATGGAACTTTGAAGATTTCGCCGACACTCAACAAATTAGATAAATTGATTGCAGAAAAAAAAATTCCTTTGACAACCTCTCGTACTCGAAATGTTCCAGACGTCAACACAACAAAAAAATCTCTTGCAAAATTTGTCAGTGACATTATTTGTAATTTAAACGACCGATTTCCTGAAGAGAGAAGTGATTCCATCTTTGGCCACGCAAAAATTTTTGTGCCAGACAATTTTCCGGAGAACTCTGATGGCATTCTATCATATGGCAATAATAGCATCAGAGCTTTGGCGGCATTTTATAAATTGGAACAAAATGATATCGAATCAGAATGGTCAAACTTTAAATTTGAAGTAATGCGCAATTGCCAAACAGAAGATGACTGGCGCAAAGTGCTTAAAATAGCTGCTAAGCGGGATGAAGATTGGCCAAATCTTTCAGTAATTGCAAATGTGTTACTTGTTTTTAATGCGGAAAACGCAACTGTTGAAAGGGGGTTTAGCCTGTTAACACGTTTAAAAACCCCAATAAGAAACCGTTTGCAGTGTTGCACCGCCGACACCCTTATGCGTTTGAGGCTCAACGCATTATCGTTTAAAGAATTTAACTACGACAGTGCATATGCGAAATGGTCAAGTAGCGCGAAACGAATGAGGTATAAACCCGATGCGTAGTATTGTGTTTTTGTGTTGCGTTTGTTTATGTTGCAAAGTTGTTGTTAATAAAGAATGCGTTTCCTTATTTCTTTCTGTTATATCGGCAAAATAAAAATATTATATCGTAAATGACCAAAATAAATTGAAAATGACCTAAATTTTTGCTGGCATTTTGGTCATTTGACATAATTTTTTTGGTGAAAAAAAAAACCCAGGCTGTAGGCACAACGCCAGGATATTGCTGTTGAGGAGTTTTACGGTGTTGCTGAAGACTAGAGGTGAAACTGATGGGTTGCAAAATGTTCTGCGAAGTATTCGTTCGTGTTATTATAATTTCACAAAAAAGAGGACAAGAAAATTAAAAAAATGAGGCATAAGTAATTGCTGTTGAAACAAATGGCTTCAATTTCTTGACGTTTCAAAACACTGGCGCAAAAAATAAACATTGAACGTTTCGGTTTTCAAACTGCATTACTTTTTTGCATTTTTTGTTGTTCTTTCAGAATTATTCAACTTGTTTTGCGCAGACCCATTAAACACATTTTTCGCTCACGTCAACGGCTAAAGAGATCGTAAGTACTCTCTCCACAGTTTGGCGCGCCCAATGTTTACCTGAAATGTAGACGATGGGGAAGATGAGCTGACAGCAATTTTCTAATGACATGAACCATCTGGGCGGCATGACATAATGCAGAGCTAATGGCAACAGCTGAGTTTTGCGTTCTGTGCTGTACGATAAAACTCTCTGAAGCACTGGACATCGAAGTACTTGCTGTGGGCGGGTCAGATCCGGCCTGTCTGTAATTGGCCTCAAGCCAGTTCACATATAGGGCGTAGTTTCCATCTGAGGGTGCACTGGCTTCATCGGTTCCAACAGCTATTTGTACCACATCACTGATACCAGCCTACAAAGATAGGAATGTACACTGTACTAGTGGACCACCGGGCCAACTTGGTAAAGTCTGCGGACACACAGAGGTCAAAACCAACAAAAAGGGAAACAAATTGCCAATTAAAGCAACTGGTGTACAGTTCTGTAATGATAATTTATTGGAGATCTACTTTTAGTTTTTGGCACTGTTATCTCTGACAAGTTTTTTAATGTTTTGAATGATATATATTAGCTAAAACACATAAAGTATTAAGGAAAATCTTGTTGACCCCAGCAATAGGTCACAGTGGACTCGTAACTGGTCCATTTATGCTGGTAAAAAATTGGACAAACACCTTGTGGTGAAAATACACTAAAACACAATTATACATGTGTAACACTAACAAAATATAGATTTGGAATTTTGGTAAAATTTAATTAAAACTTATTACATTTCAGTGTGTTTCTCTTTAGATATTTGACATTGCAAAGTTACTACAAGTACAATCAGCAGCAAATTGTATTGAAACCTGTTGGTCAACCCATCGTCCATGCACAAAAGACATTCTTCTTGCCTCCTCCAGTTCCTCTTGCAACAGAATGGTATCCTTGTCCGAAATAAGTTGTTCTTGTCCATCAATGCTGAAATGTAGCAGATTTTTATACCACGGTAGTGTGTTGATACAGACTATAATTTGAAACAGAAAAGGGAAGAAGAGGCTTTTGTAATGTAATGGAGGTTAAGATCTTTCCATTTAAACTTACGATGTGACTGCTTCGATCTGTTTTGACACTTTAATCGGGAAAATGTATTCTCCAAGCATTGCAATGTGATCCACTTGAGTTTTCCTCAGGTTTTCTTGCAATGGACCAAGCCTCGACAACACTGTGGTAATGTTTGTCTAAATAAAGTGAAAAGTGATGAATTATTATATTACGAAATGTCCATATATCAATATATACGTTAGGTTTACAGGCTTCGTAGCGCAGGCATTGCAGCCTAGCTGGATCAACCACTTTTTCCCAACAAGTCGAAGTGATCTGAAAAATGCTCCTGGTGAGGTTTGAACTCACGACCCTGGACTAACCAGGCCCAACGCTCTATCATTAGAGCCACGGAGCTTTCATGGGGTATATATATTGTGGGGAAGATACACTGGTGCGCAAGCACACAACATGCCAGGCAACCTTCACATATACATGTGGGTTCCTACCACTATATTCAGCATAAACAATATATAGAGTGAACTAAACAACACAAATACAAACCTGTTTGTTAAATATGTAATCCTTCATTTTCGTTTTTTTGCTTGTAATTCTGGAAAGCCGCTTTTGACACAATGATAAGGACTTCTTACTTTCTACTACAGTATGCTGCTGATGTTCTATCTCTAGTTTTCTAGCCACAAGCAACTTCTTCAAGTGTTGTATATTTTCCTTGCACAGTGCAATGGAGCTTTTCTGCACAATGGCAATAACCTCCAATCACCTTTAAACCAAAATTTGAATGCAGGTTTACTTACGAGATGAGCTTTTTCCACAGTTGATGCAATAACACTCTCAATTCTGCAAAGTATGGCAAAATCAAAGTAAGCTTTTGCACCTATTAAAGGGAAATAAAAGCATTGGCATGCTAAAATGTTCATATCATGCTACATTATATAATATTTAATGTGTATTACCTCTTTCTTTCCTGTTGGTGAGAAGCTATAATGTCCTTAGTGTTCTGTAGGTTCTCCTGTACAGTTCTGCAATATTTTTGTCAATTATGTAAACCACATAACTCAGGTGTAGTACCAGCATCTGCCAGTATTGTATTTACCTTAAAAGAAACATGGGACGAGCCAAATGACTTTGAGGCTTTCTGACTTTGCCCTCGTACAAAGTAAGAAAACTGGTGTCTTCATCTTTTTGCAGACACTTGGAACATGCCAAGGACTTTCCAACTTTGTCGCACACTGGGCAACGGTCGTACACAAAGCTTATTTGTGCATCTTCAAAGTCTTTGGCTGAGACTCTCCCGTTGCTATCTCCTTCCATTGAAGTAACAGAAGTTCGGTCGTTTTAATTCGCCACAACTGTACATTCGGAGCAGTGTATGTTTGCAAGATCACATACAGTGACTAACACTAATTTCCTATCCTTATTGACTAATAAAAATATTTTAGTTCATATTGGCACAAGCGCGTTTATAAAACAATGTGACGACACCTTCCAAAGACTGCACAAAGAACAAAATGCCAAACGGTTTGTTTACTTCAGAGCGCTACAAATGTCGCAAACTTGTTTTGAACTGGCGACACACTAAACAGATATGTACCTAAAACTAAAATATAAATAAAATTATTCATCATTTAAATTTTTTTAGTTGAAGCCAATTCAAATTGTTGACTAAAAATTGTTTTTATTTGACACACTGTTTAAAAAGAAATGGTGGTTTTCGCCCCACGCGACAAATGTCGCTTTGCCTGAAATAGATATCACTTAAGAAAGAGTCACCTGAAAAAGTCCCTAAAAATTGGTTTTGGGTTAGAAGAATGGACTAAACGTGTGTCACCTATTTTGATTTCTACATGTAATGTAACACCGCTTTGCGTAAAACAATGATAACGTAGACTCCTAATATGGCTCCGTGTGCAGACATACTTTTTGGAATAGAAAGACACGTTGCGATATCAGGTGGCATTACAGTGACCATTGATGACTGAGCGACTGCTACCTCTGCTCTGTTCAAGTGAACGAGTATTTGGGTATAATGTGCGAACAGATAACATAGTAGGCATTTATGAAAATTTGCGATAAAAAAGACTGTTGCCGAGCCGGTTGCCAGAAGGCTTTGGGAGTTCTGCAAGAAAGTATAACTCCATCTGCATCTTTCGTTTCGTCTGAGTTTTTGTGATTTGAATTAGGTTAAGAAACATGCGTGCATAACTTTATCCGCCACAGTATATTTTGCACTAATAATTGCACACACACAAAGACTTATGTTTAAACTTGTCGAATATCGGCAACCACACGTCACGCATAAAATCCTCTTGGTCGGTAATAAAGCTGTGAGCAGCGTATTGCGGAGGCTGCACAACTCGTGGCCGTTTTCGATTTTGGCGGGCAAAATCAGTCACAAAAGTGTCTTCAACTTCATGGAAATTAAGCAGATGTCTCGCAATCTGCACTGTTGCAATGTACATTCCGAAGCAAGGTAACATTTGTTCTTTGCAGTCTTTGCCATTGGTAAAGTTTCTTTTTGACACGTCTTGCAAGCACATAACCCTCAAACTGGTAAATTTATCTGCCTGTTGTAATTTTGTATATCCAACAATGGATTCTTGCAAAGCTCCGAGGTCAACCAGCACGTTGTCGTTGGCCAAGGCGTAATGGTAGTTTTCTGGAAGATGTCTAGAAGCCCATTGCATTCCTGCTATCGCCCCCGCGCTGTTCAAAAAACATAAAATGGTTTACTGCTTTTTATAAACTTTAACTGCAAATGACCAGAAAGAAATGTGTCAATCCAAGGCTTATATATCGTAATAAAATGGCCTGCTACCTGCATTTATCTCCACCCTTATAAACGAGAAGATCCCCATATCTCCAGCTTTCTTTCCACAGCAGATCGTTGATTTTGGTGTGATGCGTTTCGCTCACAACAAAAACCACGTTTATGAAACCGCCATCGACGTAGTCCCACGAAGCCCACGTGCGACGGATAAGTTCACGACGTCCGAGGTTGTCGGGGCTTGATTTTACGAAAATTACTAGCTTACTAATTGAGCCTGAGCGAAAAAACAATCCAGTTATGCAATAACAGAAACATATAGTTAAAGTTTTTTAAACAGTGAACTATATTGTATAAGATTGTAATCGACACACTCTGTTTTGTGTATAGTTGTGTTTAAATTTTACCTTTTGTTGTGTTGCACCGAGTTAAGTTGCAAGGTAAGGTAAAAGGCACTTTAGGTTGCCAAACCACGTGAAGTTTTGGATGCCGCTGTCGCTGGCCCCATGTATCTCTTCCAAGCAGCGATTGGGAATCTGGTTTTAGGTTTCTGTCAAACAATGGATCGCAAAATACACTACAAAGCATTCATGTGTACAACAAAGCTTGTAACCACAAAACGTATTACAGTTGTTTTGTTCCAAGAACCCATCGCAGTTTGATTGTGTTACTGTGACAAACATTTTACACAACTGGGAGTTATATTTACTGGTTTACTCAAAAAATATCCCAGTTCTAATGTCATGCAGTTGTTAAGTAACTGTTAACTACTTACCGTTTTAAGGCTATGCTCGTTTTCAACATATAACCTTGGAAGAGATACAACAACAGAAAAATATAAAATGTAACAGCCACAAGCCTGAGGGCCTTTTGACTTAACTGAGTTCCAAAAACTGATATCTCCATAACTGTTTTCCTACAGGCTATCTGAAAATGCTCCAGCTAAGTCTATCAAAAAAGCACAACGTCAACTTGTGCATTCAACATTACAATAATTTATTCAATGTCTTAGAATCGCACGACCGCAACCTGGCTGTTAAACCGCCGTAGTCTACGTAAACTCTCCCAGGTAATGCTGGTATTCAAGACAAAGACAAAGAGTGTCACGTTTCAATCTTTTAATCTTCTAATTTCGGGCGTATAAAGAACCTACGTATAAAATCAGTTTACAACAAGTGTCTTACATTTCAGGACGAAAATCTTGTCGGCTCCAGTTTTGGTGCACACACACTCACGCTGTACGCGCGTGGGTAGTTAGTCTAGCAATGCCCACAGGCACGAAAACGTCATGACGGTAACGAAAAACGACGACATAATGGTCACACGACACACGTGCACAGTTTCTTATGTTTGAATTGGCCATAGATTAACTTCCAATCTTCTCGCAAAAACTGCGCAATTGCGAGGTTTGTTTTCTGGCAAAACCAGTATAGTGCGTGGCTGCGTAGCTCGCACCTTGCACTACCATTGACTCTGGAATCGAAAGCTTCTCTCGCAAGATTCCCGTGATCCAAACGTCGTCGACACGAAGTGGTTCAAAATCACGGGAAATTTTTAGGAGCCTTTGAGCCATGCCCACGGAAGTAGCGTACATGCCGCCGAGGCAAGATTTCTGGCCCGTACTCCTCCTTGGAGATGAACCACTTGCTTCCTGCATTGCGAAATGGCCTGGCCTTGTCAAGTACACGATACAGACATATTAGAGGAAAGATATATGTGGCGTTGCTGCCAAAGATGTTCATGTTGGACTCGATGGTTTCTTGCATGACACCAAGATTCACGAGAAAGTCATCGTCCGCTGTCGCGTACAAATAATGATGTGGAAGGTTTTCTGTTGCCCATTGCATTCCCGTTAGCGTTTTTGTTGCTATGTGCCTACAGTTACAAGAATGTGTGCTTGGGGTTTAGTACAATGAGATAATTTGCCGTTCTCATATATGTTTCTTTATGCGCTATTACGATTCCAAAAATGCTACATCATCCTTAACCAACGCACTGCACGTTAATAGGGCTTGTACAAAAATCATTATATTTTAAGGGAACAATAATGATTATTGGAATATTGGACTATTTACAGGCGTCTAAAATACCGAAATGGAAGACGCGGTAGAAGGTACGGACAATCATTTCTACCTTCATTGACTATGAATGATACCGCGCCCAACGAAGCTGCTTTGTATGCCACAGGTGTACGATCTTGCGTGAATGGGAAAAAAACACAGTAGTCTTTGTGCGTCTTTCAACCAGCAAACCAACCAGTTTGTTATTGTAATATACCTGTAATCGTCTGGACCGTTATAGTTCAATATGTCAGAGTTCCTCAAAGCTTCCTCCCGCAGCAAATCTTTTGTCATCTGGTTATCCGGGGCCCCGATGACAAAAATAACCTGCATGAAGCCAGTTGAATTATGAATCTGACGCTCTTCTGGTGGAGAACAACAAATATACACCTTTTGTTTAAAAAAGATTGTATTTTCTGACGTTTCGCCTGTACGTACGACTAGGCTTCTTCAGAGAATAAAACAAACACAGTAGCGAAGCGAACCAACAGGGCAAAGAAATTGAGCGACGAAAAAACAAAAGGGCGTAACAGCTAAAACACAGCGGGACATAATTCAATGGACAACATCGATCATGGGTCAAACGGCCAAACATGAGAAACAAAAGTCACGAATTGTTACGGGCGAAATTGCGGAACACGGGCGAAAGTACTTTTCCATCGTTCCGATTTAAAACATTCGGTAGCGAATTAATATAATAATTTTCCACAACCAACCGTTTTGCCAAAATTGTTTCTTGTTTTAATACTTTTGCTTCCTTCCAATTGATACGGTGGTCGGATCAATTGGAAGGAAGCAAAAGTATTAAAACAAGAAACAATTTTGGCAAAACGGTTGGTTGTGGAAAATTATTATATTAATTCGCTACCGAATGTTTTAAATCGGAACGATGGAAAAGTACTTTCGCCCGTGTTCCGCAATTTCGCCCGTAACAATTCGTGACTTTTGTTTCTCATGTTTGGCCGTTTGACCCATGATCGATGTTGTCCATTGAATTATGTCCCGCTGTGTTTTAGCTGTTACGCCCTTTTGTTTTTTCGTCGCTCAATTTCTTTGCCCTGTTGGTTCGCTTCGCTACTGTGTTTGTTTTATTCTCTGAAGAAGCCTAGTCGTACGTACAGGCGAAACGTCAGAAAATACAATCTTTTTTAAACAAAAGGTGTATATTTGTTGTTCTCCACCAGAAGAGCGTCAGATTCATAATTCATTATGATACCAGGTGGTCAAAGCCTATTTTCAGTTTTCATGAAGCCAGTTTGTATGAAATTCCAATAACCCCAAGTGCGACGAACCAGATTGCGTTTTTGGAAGTTGCCAGCCGTTGATTTTATGAACACTACCAGGTTCCAATTCCTATCTGCATACAAAATAACAAGTTACACTTCATTATTATTGAAAATGTTGCATAACGGCGTGTATAAAGAATTTCGTTTATTTGAGATCTCCAGTGTTTCTTTGTTGTCGTCAGGAAAATAACATCAACCGATAAACTTCCCAACGTAACCAAGTTAAACGTCAATCCAAGTTGTTGGGTTGAAGAATAGGATTTAAGCACGCTGCCAAAACTTAAACAAGCGCTTGTTACGCTGTTTCAGAAACATCAATGCTGCATTTACTATACATGAATGTTTGGTTTGACTTATATATGACAATGCTGCAATCGCTACAAAAACATATTTTTTAATTTCAGTGCTGGACGACCCGGAAAGAGGAACTGACAACCACCAGTGTGTAAATGAGCTTAATTTCTGTGACGTTAAACCAGGGCCGCTTACCATTCCTTGTCCTGCAAGGGTTGCAATTTTCCTCCAACAGAGCCCTTGGCTCATGAAAGTAGGTCAAATTGACATAGTCTTTGCTTCGGTTTGAGACTATTGGAAGTTCACTGTTGTTGACAGCGACAGGTTCTTCCGTTACGTTTACGGGCGTATCAGTCCAGTTGACATAGTCGTTGATTTCGTAGCTGGGTATCCAATTCCGAATCCTAAAGTGCACATAATCATGCCGAGGCTTATAGTGCTGTTTGTGGAAGCAACTACGTTTTTGTGTTTGTAAATTTATGTAGCGTATTTACTCGATTGTAAGCCACAGCTTATAAACTTTTTTAACCTACCGTTTGTGCGGCTTACAATCGAGGACGGCTTACATTTATTTTTTATTTGAAATTACACAATGTGAAGAGCGTTAGCCATGTCAACAACAAAAACAAAAGAGCGTTCATCTCTTGTATATTTGCATAACAATTTTGGTACAAACACGTTTCCAGCAACGTTTCTGTCGAACAGCAAAAAGCACTTTGTAAAAAGCCCAAGTATAATATGTCGCTTTGCCTGAAATAGATATCATATAGGAAAGAGTCACCTGAAAAAGTCCCTAAAGATTGGTTTTGGGTTAGAAGAATGGACTAAACGTGTGTCATCTATTTTGATTTCTACATCTAATGTAACACCGCTTTGCGTAAAACAATGGTAATGTTGACTCCTAATATGGCTCCGTGAGCAGACTTACTTTTTGGAATAGAAAGACACGTTGCGATATCAGGCGGAATTACAGTGACCAAATCAAATCATGTTTATTTTGCGAAAAAAAGCAACTACGCGTAAGAACAATATACAAGGAAATGAAATGGTATGGGCACCGATAAAACTATCAAGGTTATCGAGTCAGGCGCCCATGTAAAGGTGATTTCCTCACGAAGAATCACCGTCTGTCGTAGGATCGCAGCCATGCAGTCGCACTGGGAGGTGATGGGTTGCGACAAGCTGCCAATGGTGACTGAGCAATTAACTGCTACCTCTGTTCAAGGGAACGAGTATTTGGGTATAATGTGCGAACAGATGACATAGTAGGCATTTATGACAAGTTGCGATAAAAAAAGACTGTCGTCGAGCCGGTTGCCAGAAGGCTTTGGGAGTTCTGCAACAAAGTATAACTCCATCTGCATCTTTCGTTTCGTCTGAGTTTTAAAGTTGAGATTTGAATTAGGTTAAGAAACATGCGTGCATAACTTTATCCGCCACAGTTATATGTTGCACTAATAATTACACACACACAATGACTTATGTTTGAACTTGTCGAATATCGGCAACCACACGTCACGCATAAAATCCTCTTGGTCGGGGATAAAGCTGTGAGCAGCGTATTGCGGAGGCTGCACCATAATAACTCGTGGCCGTTTTCGATTTTGGCGGGCAAAATCAGTCACAAAAGTGTCTTCAACTTCATGGAAATTGAGCAGATGTCTCGCAATCTGCACTGTTGCAATGTACATTCCGAAGCAAGGTAACATTTGTTCTTTGCAGTCTTTGCCATTGGTAAAGTTTCTTTTTGACACGTCTTGCAAACACATAACCCTCAAACTGGTAAATTTATCTGCCTGATGTAATTTTGTATATCCACCAATGGATTCTTGCAAAGCTCCGAGGTCAACCAGCACGTTGTCATTGGCCAAGGCGTAATGGTAGTTTTCTGGAAGATGTCTAGAAGCCCATTGCATTCCTGCTATCGCCCCCGCGCTGTTCAAAAAACATAAAATGGTTTACTGCTTTTTATAAACTTTAACTGCAAATGACCAGAAAGAAATGTGTCAATCCAAGACTTTTATATCGTAATATAATGGCCTGCTACCGGCATTTATCTCCACCCTTATAAACGGGAAGATCCCCATATCTCCAGCTTTCCTCCCACAGCAGATCGTTAATTTTGGTGTGATGCGTTTCGCTCACAACAAAAACCACGTTTATGAAACCGCCATCGACGTAGTCCCACGAAGCCCACGTGCGACGGATAAGTTCACGACGTCCGAGGTTGTCGGGGCTTGATTTTACGAAAATTACTAGCTTACTAATTGACCCTGAGCGAAAAAACAGTCCAGTTATGCAATAACAGAAACATATAGTTAAAGTTTTTTAAACAGTGATCTATATTGTATAAGATTGTAATCGACACACTCTGTTTTGTATATAGTTGTGTTTAAATTTACCTTTTGTTGTGTTGCACCGAGTTAAGTTGCAAGGTAAGGTAAAAGGCACTTTAGGTTGCCAAACCACGTGAAGTTTTGGATGCCGCTGTCGCTGGCCCCATGTATCTCTTCCAAGCAGCGATTGGGAATCTGGGTTTAGGTTTCTGTCAAACAATGGATCGCAAAATACACTACAAAGCATTCATGTGTACAACAAAGCTTGTAACCACAAAACGTATTACAGTTGTTTTGTTCCAAGAACCCATCGCAGTTTGATTGTGTTACTGTGACAAACATTTTACACAACTGGGAGTTATATTTACTGGTTTACTCAAAAAATATCCCAGTTCTAATGTCATGCAGTTGTTAAGTAACTGTTAACTACTTACCGTTTTAAGGCTATGCTCGTTTTCAACATATAACCTTGGAAGAGATACAACAACAGAAAAATATAAAATGTAACAGCCACAAGCCTGAGGGCCTTTTGACTTAACTGAGTTCCAAAAACTGATATCTCCATAACTGTTTTCCTACAGGCTATCTGAAAATGCTCCAGCTAAGTCTATCAAAAAAGCATAACGTCAACTTGTGCATTCAACATTACAATAATTTATTCAATGTCTTAGAATCGCACGACCGCAACCTGGCTGTTAAACCGCCGTAGTCTACGTAAACTCTCCCAGGTAATGCTGGTATTCAAGACAAAGACAAAGAGTGTCACGTTTCAATCTTTTAATCTTCTAATTTCGGGCGTATAAAGAACCTACGTATAAAATCAGTTTACAACAAGTGTCTTACATTTCAGGACGAAAATCTTGTCGGCTCCAGTTTTGGTGCACACACACTCACGCTGTACGCGCGTGGGTAGTTAGTCTAGCAATGCCCACAGGCACGAAAACGTCATGACGGTAACGAAAAACGACGACATAATGGTCACACGACACACGTGCACAGTTTCTTATGTTTGAATTGGCCATAGATTAACTTCCAATCTTCTCGCAAAAACTGCGCAATTGCGAGGTTTGTTTTCTGGCAAAACCAGTATAGTGCGTGGCTGCGTAGCTCGCACCTTGCACTACCATTGACTCTGGAATCGAAAGCTTCTCTCGCAAGATTCCCGTGATCCAAACGTCGTCGACACGAAGTGGTTCAAAATCACGGGAAATTTTTAGGAGCCTTTGAGCCATGCCCACGGAAGTAGCGTACATGCCGCCGAGGCAAGATTTCTGGCCCGTACTCCTCCTTGGAGATGAACCACTTGCTTCCTGCATTGCGAAATGGCCTGGCCTTGTCAAGTACACGATACAGACATATTAGAGGAAAGATATATGTGGCGTTGCTGCCAAAGATGTTCATGTTGGACTCGATGGTTTCTTGCATGACACCAAGATTCACGAGAAAGTCATCGTCCGCTGTCGCGTACAAATAATGATGTGGAAGGTTTTCTGTTGCCCATTGCATTCCCGTTAGCGTTTTTGTTGCTATGTGCCTACAGTTACAAGAATGTGTGCTTGGGGTTTAGTACAATGAGATAATTTGCCGTTCTCATATATGTTTCTTTATGCGCTATTACGATTCCAAAAATGCTACATCATCCTTAACCAACGCACTGCACGTTAATAGGGCTTGTACAAAAATCATTATATTTTAAGGAAACAAAACAGCCACTAATGATTATTGGAATATTAACAGGCGTCTAAAATACCGAAATGGAAGACGCGGTAGAAGGTACGGACAATCATTTCTACCTTCATTGACTATGAATGATACCGCGCCCAACGAAGCTGCTTTGTATGCCACAGGTGTACGATCTTGCGTGAATGGGAAAAAAACACAGTAGTCTTTGTGCGTCTTTCAACCAGCAAACCAACCAGTTTGTTATTGTAATATACCTGTAATCGTCTGGACCGTTATAGTTCAATATGTCAGAGTTCCTCAAAGCTTCCTCCCGCAGCAAATCTTTTGTCATCTGGTTATCCGGGGCCCCGATGACAAAAATAACCTGCATGAAGCCAGTTTGTATGAAATTCCAGTAACCCCAAGTGCGACGAACCAGATTGCGTTTTTGGAAGTTGCCAGCCGTTGATTTTATGAACACTACCAGGTTCCAATTCCTATCTGCATACAAAATAACAAGTTAAGGTGGCTGTACACAGAATGCGTAATGCGTGAACGTACGTAAATCGCATCCGAAAACGGACCGACAGATTACGCACGTAAACGGACCGAATTTTCGTTCCGAACCATCCGTTAAAAGGCACTGTACACAGAATCCGTTATCGTACGAATTTACGCTTGGTTGCGTATGTCAACAAAGGACCGATGACTGCTGCTGCTGCGCACATGTACAATACAATTGCAGATCAGTGATTTTCCTTTGGTATCCTTGCTCAAAGATGGCGGATACTTATATCAACAATAATGGCAAACGTTGAAACTGCAACTCAAGTTGTTAAGGCTACTGTGGTTTTACATAACTGGTTGCAGAGCAAAAATTTGAAGAAGTCTTTGGAAACTAGGGAATGCAGTGCATTGGTGCCTATGAAGTAACTGTTGAACTTGTTGAGGGAGCTTGACGACAAGAGGAAACTGTATGTCTTCCCAACATCAAACATTTCACCACCATTCATTGTATGCAAGGCAAATAAGAGACTTGCTGAAGGACTACTTCAGCAGCAGCCAGGGGGAAGTTGCTTGGCATTACAACATTTTTTTTCCCTGTTTCACAGGGAACAACCCTTGAGTAAGGCCGACTGCTTTTCTTTTTTATGTTTATTGTTTTTTTTTGTAATAAAATAACAGTTAATGCATACTGAATGTTGGCATATATAACAATGCAAATTGAAGAGGTATTTGAAGGAAATAAAAAACACTACAGATGAATAGAACACTGGCAGTAAAATACTAAAGAAAGTGAACAGTGAAATGAAAAGAGCAGTACCAATACTTGTGTTTCAAGTAAATTGCAGTCCAACATGTGAAAAAGAACTGAAAGCAGTTCGATATTTGCATATATACAATGAATACAAAGCTATACAATCTCCGCAGTTTCCTGCATCTCAACTTTGTCATAATCTGCCAGTATTATAGTAATGGCTACAAAAGCTTTATGAATGTTGTTTGGCAATGCATCTAATCTTTGTTCAATAATTTTGGCATAATGGAATGCTGAGGTTTTTTTAGTTGTTCAGAAATCAAAGCATTGGTTGTGTGCAAAGTTTCACCCAATTGTTCCCATGCAAAATCATTGCAATTAAATGATATAAATTATTTTACATATCCTCTTGCTAGGTTTAAATAATATTACCGATAGATCCACACCCGCTGCCTTCCTCCTTCTCTTTTTACCAACTGAACTGGGTGAATGACCAGTTAATGCTTGTTGATTTCGTTTTTTTGGGGGTTTCTAAACTTTCAGGTGTACCAATTTCATGTACTTCGGGCTGTTTACCTGAAGTATCAGGACTTATGCCTAAAAAATACAGGACCTTGTCCTAACAGTTTATTAACATGCTGTTGATTGTATTACCAATGTCTGCTGCCTCACAAAAAGCAGAGTAAACTTGTTGTTCTGCTGTCAAAGTTGGGTCCTCTTGCAAAATGTGAGACTCAGTGCTAAACATGCAGTAAGTTCAGATACAACCAAATAAGTTTAATAACAATATTGCATGCGATGCTTTGTATAATTGTCCAAAAACATCATTGATGAAAAGTATGGCCAGGTTGGTGTAGGTATGTAACCAGATCCACTTGGTCTCTGCTTCTTTCTTTTTGCGTACATACGTATCTCTTAGGTTTCTCCATTTTTCTTTGGCACTTTTATCTTTCAAAGGCAGGCGAAAACATTATCTTTGCTTGGACAAATTGTACAACAATAAAATTTCGAAGTTTTATAATTTTTGTTAACTGTTATACCACACGCTTTGCCAACAGCATCCCATGCATTTTTGAAAATATATTTTGACACAATGTTTTGTATTTTTTATATCATATAAAGCTGGTCTTTCACGGACAAGTTCAATCAGTTTTTTTCTTTACTATATTCCTACCAGTTGTTATGCCATTGTAACAGCTATTATTACTGATAATCACTGCCTCAAAAAGATATTTATCCCAAACAAGGGTAAAAAATCAACTGTTGATCTTAAAAGTACCATTTTAACCTTTCAAGTATGCATAAATATTACAAAAACCCACTTTATTAAAGATGGGTATATTTTCACAGCAACAAAATCGCATGCGTACGTGCGTAAAAATCAAACATGTTTGATCGCGTCGGATGGCCTTGCGTTAACGCATGGTTCGCAAGTTTCGGACGTTACGCATTCTGTGTAAAGACCCCGTCGGAAGGCGACGGACCGAATTTTTACGCGCGTATGCGCTTACGGACGAAAACGGACCGAAACGCATCCTGTGTACAGCCACCTTTACACTTCATTATTATTGAAAATGTTGCATAACGGCGTGTATAAAGAATTTCGTTTATTTGAGATCTCCAGTGTTTCTTTGTTGTCGTCAGGAAAATAACATCAACCGATAAACTTCCCAACGTAACCAAGTTAAACGTCAATCCAAGTTGTTGGGTTGAAGAATAGGATTTAAGCACGCTGCCAAAACTTAAACAAGCGCTTGTTACGCTGTTTCAGAAACATCAATGCTGCATTTACTATACATGAATGTTTGGTTTGACTTATATATGACAATGCTGCAATCGCTACAAAAACATATTTTTTAATTTCAGTGCTGGACGACCCGGAAAGAGGAACTGACAACCACCAGTGTGTAAATGAGCTTAGTTTCTGTGACGTTAAACCAGGGCCGCTTACCATTCCTTGTCCTGCAAGGGTTGCAATTTTCCTCCAACAGAGCCCTTGGCTCATGAAAGTAGGTCAAATTGACATAGTCTTTGCTTCGGTTTGAGACTATTGGAAGTTCACTGTTGTTGACAGCGACAGGTTCTTCCGTTACGTTTACGGGCGTATCAGTCCAGTTGACATAGTCGTTGATTTCGTAGCTGGGTATCCAATTCCGAATCCTAAAGTGCACATAATCATGCCGAGGCTTATAGTGCTGTTTGTGGAAGCAACTACGTTTTTGTGTTTGTAAATTTATGTAGCGTATTTACTCGATTGTAAGCCACAGCTTATAAACTTTTTTAACCTACCGTTTGTGCAATCGAGGACGGCTTACATTTATTTTTTATTTGAAATTACGCAATGTGAAGAGCGTTAGCCATGTCAACAACAAAAACAAAAGAGCGTTCATCTCTTGTATATTTGCATAACAATTTTGGTACAAACACGTTTCCAGCAACGTTTCTGTCGAACAGCAAAAAGCACTTTGTAAAAAGCCCAAGTATAATATGTCGCTTTGCCTGAAATAGATATCATATAGGAAAGAGTCACCTGAAAAAGTCCCTAAAGATTGGTTTTGGGTTAGAAGAATGGACTAAACGTGTGTCATCTATTTTGATTTCTACATCTAATGTAACACCGCTTTGCGTAAAACAATGGTAATGTTGACTCCTAATATGGCTCCGTGAGCAGACTTACTTTTTGGAATAGAAAGACACGTTGCGATATCAGGCGGAATTACAGTGACCAAATCAAATCATGTTTATTTTGCGAAAAAAAGCAACTACGCGTAAGAACAATATACAAGGAAATGAAATGGCATGGGCACCGATAAAACTATCAAGGTTATCGAGTCAGGCGCCCAGCATGTAAAGGTGATTTCCTCACGAAGAATCACCGTCAGTCGTAGGATCGCAGCCAGTCGCACTGGGAGGTGATGGGAGCGACAAGTTGCCATTGGTGAATGAGCGATCAACTGCTACCTCTGTTCAAGTGAACGAGTATTTGGGTATAATGTGCGAACAGATCATAGTAGGCATTTATGACAAGTTGCGATAAAAAAAGACTGTCGTCGAGCCGGTTGCCAGAAGGCTTTGGGAGTTCTGCAACAAAGTATAACTCCATCTGCATCTTTCGTTTCGTCTGAGTTTTAAAGTTGAGATTTGAATTAGGTTAAGAAACATGCGTGCATAACTTTATCCGCCACAGTTATATGTTGCACTAATAATTACACACACACAATGACTTATGTTTGAACTTGTCGAATATCGGCAACCACACGTCACGCATAAAATCCTCTTGGTCGGGGATAAAGCTGTGAGCAGCGTATTGCGGAGGCTGCACCATAATAACTCGTGGCCGTTTTCGATTTTGGCGGGCAAAATCAGTCACTAAAGTGTCTTCAACTTCATGTAAATTAAGCAGATGTCTCGCAATCTGCACTGTTGCAATGTACATTCCGAAGCAAGGTAACATTTGTTCTTTGCAGTCTTTGCCATTGGTAAAGTTTCTTTTTGACACGTCTTGCAAACACATAACCCTCAAACTGGTAAATTTATCTGCCTGATGTAATTTTGTATATCCACCAATGGATTCTTGCAAAGCTCCGAGGTCAACCAGCACGTTGTCGTTGGCCAAGGCGTAATGGTAGTTTTCTGGAAGATGTCTAGAAGCCCATTGCATTCCTGCTATCGCCCCCGCGCTGTTCAAAAAACATAAAATGGTTTACTGCTTTTTATAAACTTTAACTGCAAATGACCAGAAAGAAATGTGTCAATCCAAGACTTTTATATCGTAATATAATGGCCTGCTACCGGCATTTATCTCCACCCTTATAAACGAGAAGATCCCCATATCTCCAGCTTTCCTCCCACAGCAGATCGTTGATTTTGGTGTGATGCGTTTCGCTCACAACAAAAACCACGTTTATGAAACCGCCGTCGACGTAGTCCCACGAAGCCCACGTGCGACGGATAAGTTCACGACGTCCGAGGTTGTCGGGGCTTGATTTTACGAAAATTACTAGCTTACTAATTGACCCTGAGCGAAAAAAAAAGTCCAGTTATGCAATAACAGAACATATAGTTAAAGTTTTTAAAACAGTGATCTATATTGTATAAGATTGTAGTCGACACACTCTGTTTTGTATATCGAGTCCACAGTTGTGTTTTAAATTTTACCTTTTGTTGTGTTGCACCGAGTTAAGTTGCAAGGTAAGGTAAAAGGCAATTTAGGTTGCCAAACCACGTGAAGTTTTGGATGCCGCTGTCGCTGGCCCCATGTATCTCTTCCAAGCAGCGATTGGGAATCTGGGTTTAGGTTTCTGCCAAACAATGGACCGTAAAATACACTACAAAGCATTCATGTGTAAAACAAAGCTTGTAATTACAAAACGTATTACAGTTGTTTTGTACCAAGAACCCGTCGCAGTTTGATTGTGTTACTGTGACAAACATTTCTACAAACTGGGAATTGTATTTACCGGTTTAAAAATATCCCACGTCTAATGTCATGCAGTTGTTAAGTAGTTGTTAACTACTTACCGTTTTAAGGCTATGCTCGTTTTCAACATATAACCTTGGAAGAGATACAACAACAGAAAAATATAAAATGTAACAGCCACAAGCCTGAAGGCCTTTTGACTCAACTGAGTTGCAAAAAGTGATATCTCCATAATTGTTTTCGTAAAGACTATCTAAAAATGCACCATCCAAGGCTACAAAGAAAGCATTACGTCAACTTGTGCATTCAACATTACAATAATTCAAGAATTTAATCAATGTCTTAGAATCGCACGACCACACCCTGACTGTTAAACCGCCGTAGTCTACGTAAACTCTCCCAGACAATGCCTATTCAGACTGGGGCGTTGATTTTTTTATGCGTGTCAAACATCTTGAGAAAAGTTGTCGTGCGTATCGAATAGTAACAATGTCGTATCTGGTAACTAACGCATGAGAACGACCAGGCTTAATTCGATTACTTAATGCATTTGGGTAAAATGCGATTTTTTTTAATAAATCTTGTCGCATCATTTTTTACGGCGATTTGCTGTCTACTGCTTTTGGGGTCAAAATATGTGCAAATAATTGCGTGCTTTTGCTGTTTGCAAGCGTTGGAAGGCTAAATCGAGTAATATTATCAACCACTATGGCTGTTATGTCAAATAAACTACTTTGCTTGTTATGTTTTTTCTGGTACAATAACAGTATCTGTGCACGCAGTAATGCAGTGTTTTGGGAATATTTATTTTGCAAAAACTGGTCATTTTGACATAAAAAGTTGACAAACGATGGTATCGATTTCTGTTTCTTGATGAAGATGGAGGTGAAGATATTATGATAAACTACATTATCAAAATCAGTTGATCAGTAAATACCCCACCAACACCATGTTCATACTGCTGAGCGCAAATGTTTCCTGTAAATTCCAGCACCAAACAATACTTTTGTGTATAATATGGGTTTGAAAAAGTTAAGTCTTGACAAAATATATGTTGATTGCTGAAAAATAGTAAAGGACAGTGGGAATACTTCCATGTAAACCAACCAAAATGTTATGTATGTGTTTGCACATAAATGTACTCAGAAGCATTTTAATAAAGACATATCTACATCACATTCTTGTTGTGTTTTACTTGTAACTGATCTGCAAAGACAAAAACAGACCAGTAAAGAAATTATTGTTAAAATATTTAGGTCCAGTTTGGCGAAAACGAAAGGCAATTGTATTTAGTTCAACAAAATATTACATATTTTCAACTGTTTTCATGAGCATTCAATCAAGTTTTATGGTTAGAGTAAACAAATATACATCTGTTATATGTGCAATAGTTTAACAAAAATAACTTCCTTCAAATTCAAACCGTTTTTTTTTTTTGGGGGGGGGGGGGGGATATCAGACAAGTCAAACTTTTGGACAAAAACTCCAATTTACAACAAAATATTTATAAAAGAGTCAAATAGAAAACGGTAATAAGTGGAAAAATGCATAAAGAAGATTAATGGTACATAATTGCATAGGAGACATTATAACCATATCTCTGCCTGTAAAATGACGTCATGATTATGTGACTAGATTTATTACTTCAACACAGTACGTTGATACATACTTCAACCAAATATTACATAAGGTGGTATGCTTACACTTTAAAACTTCCATTTACACATGGTGTCCAAAAAACTGTTCGACAAAACATCGCCGTACCTCGGAAAGAAGGGTAGGAAATATTTAATATTTTTAATTATTGGAATTAATATAGTACTAACTATAACATACTAAAAATTCAGCTCGAAACTCTACCCACGTTTGAAGTAAGTCGAAATTGTTTGCAAGTTTCCTATCTCTTCGTATGCAAAAAGTCGCATTTGATCTCCTGGAAGTCATGCGTGACGGAAACAATCAGGAGGGGCCGTTGCGCTACCATAAGAGTAAACTATGACTCTATTGGTTTGATAGAGACCGGAAATACAAATTTCTCCCCAAAAATTGTTTGCGGTTTGAAATTAAACGTCCTATACTGGCACCAATGCCTTCGAATCACTTTTACCACCAGCATGTACGGCAAAAAAACTACATGTAGATAGGAAAATCGTTGGCGTCCAATCTTCGAAAAAAGCCGATACGTCAGGCTTAGTTAAGTTACATAATAGTTCAATTTGTGGACTTTGGTACATACTAATGGTCGGTTCGTGATACTGACACCGGTAACTTAACATTTATTCACGCCGCCCGTGTCGAACACTTAGAATGGCGAAAAAGGCATAAATCGACACCCGCCTGTTCAAGACAAGGAGTGTCACGTTTCAAAAACACGCCAGGTGAAGAAAACAATCCTGCTGTCAATATACCTTCAGACTCTGATTTACCTACTACTTCTTTTTGTGTTGCTAGACTTAAGGTTCAAAGATACGATGCCTCACTTTAGTGGGAAAGCATAAGTTAGCTCCTAAATGAGTTCAATAAAATTAAATTTGGCGCTCTTTCCGAACATATCACTGGCAATAGACCAGCGGCTTTAGAAGCCAATTTTGAGAATTCAAGTAATTTTTGGCTGCATCTTTTAATTTCGGGCGTATAAAGAACCTACGTATATAATCAGTTTGCAACAAGTGTCTCACATTTCAGGACGGAAATCTTGTCGGCTCCACTCACGCTGTACGCGCGTGGGCAGTTTGTCTAGCAATGCCGAAAAGCACGAAAACATCATGACGGAAACGAAAAACGACGACATAATGGTCACACGACACACGTGCACAGTTTCTTATGTTTGAATTTGCCGTAGATTAACTTCCAATCTTCTCGCATAAAACTGCGCAAATCCGAGGTTTGTTTCCTGGCAAAACCAGTATAGTGCGTGGCTGCGGAGCTCGCACCTTTCACTACCATTGACTCTGGAATCGAAAGCTTCTCTCGCAAGATTCCCGTGATCCAAACGTCGTCGACACGAAGTGGCTCAATATCACGGGAAATGTTTAGGAGCCTTTGAGCCATGCCCACGGAAGTAGCGTACATGCCGCCGAGGCAAGATTTCGGATAGATTTCTGGCCCGTACTCCTCCTTGGAGATGAACCACTTGCTTCCTGCATTGCGAAATGGCCTGGCCTTGTCAAGTACACGATACAGACATATTAGAGGAAAGATATATGTGGCGTTGCTGCCAAAGATGTTCATGTTAGACTCGATGGTTTCTTGCATGACACCAAGATTCACGAGAAAGTCATCGTCCGCTGTCGCGTACAAATAATGATGTGGAAGGTTTTCTGTTGCCCATTGCATTCCCGTTAGCGTTTTTGTTGCTATGTGCCTACAGTTACAAGAATGTGTGCTTTGGTTTTGATACAATGAGATAATTTGCCGTTGTCATATATGTTTCTTTATTCGTTATCAAAAATGCTACATCATCCTTAACCAACGCACTGCACGTTAATAGGGCTTGTACAAAAATCATTATATTTTAAGGAAACAAAAGAGCCACTAATGATTATTGGAATATTGGAATATTTACAGGCGTCTAAAATACCGAAATGGAAGACGCGGTAGAAGGTACGGACAATCATTTCTACCTTCATTGACTATGAATGATACCGCGCCCAACGAAGCTGCTTTGTATGCCACAGGTGTACGATCTTGCGTGAATGGGAAAAAAACACAGTAGTCTTTGTGCGTCTTTCAACCAGCAAACCAACCAGTTTGTTATTGTAATATACCTGTAGTCGTCTGGACCGTTATAGTTCAATATGTCAGAATTCCTCAAAGCTTCCTCCCGCAGCAAATCTTTTGTCATCTGGTTATCCGGGGCCCCGATGACAAAAATAACCTGCATGAAGCCAGTTTGTATGAAATTCCAGTAACCCCAAGTGCGCCGAACAAGATTGCGACTTTGGAAGTTGCCAGCCGTTGATTTTACGAACACTACCAGGTTCCAATTCCTATCTGCATACAGAATAACAAGTTACACATTTATTGTTATTGAAAATGTTGCATTCCGATAAACTTCCCAACGTAACCAAGTTAAACGTCAATCCAAGTTGTTGGGTTGAAGAGTAGGATTTAGTCATGCTGCCAAAACTTAAACAAGCGTTTGTTACGCTGTTTCAGAAACACCCATGCTGCATTTACTACATGAATGTTTGGTTTGACTTATATATGACAATGCCCCAATCGCTACAAAAACATATTTTTCAATTTCAGTGGTGGACGAACCGGAAAGAGGAACTGACAACCACCAATGTGTAAATGAGCTTAATTTCTGTGACGTTAAACCAGGGCCGCTTACCATTCCTTGTCCTGCAAGGGTTGCAATTTTCCTCCAACAGAATCTTTGGCTCATGAAAGTAGGTCAAATTGATATAGTCTTCGCTTCGGTTTGATACTATTGGAAGATTACTGTTGTTGACAGCGACAGGTTCTTCCGTTACGTTTACAGGCGTATCAGTCCAGTTGACATAGTCGTTGATTTCGTAGTTGGGTATCCAATTCCGAATCCTTTGAAATTACACAATGTGAAAAACGTTAGCCATGTCAACAACAAAAACAAAAAAACGTTCACCACTCGTAGATTTGTTTCCAGCAACGTTTCTGTCGAACAGCAAAAAGCACTTTGTAAAAAGCCCAAGTATAGCACGTATATATGTTATGTAGTAATTCTAATTGCATTATAACATACATGGTATTGAACAGTTACATAAAAAAAGATGTGTCGTTTTTCAGAAAGTTTAGTCGTAGTGCCGTTGATTTTAAATGTGAGACAGCACATCTACTGCCCTTTTTTACCGGACTAAACCTGTGGGCTATCCATTAAATGTCCGAATTTTGGAATAAAGGATAGAAACATATTTGTGTTACCAACGATTTGCCTCATTTTTTCTTAGTTATTTATCATTTTGTTACAAACCTCATTATATGAAATTTCTGTTGCGAATCAGCGCCGGCTTGCAACCAGTAGACCAACAAGAAAAAAAGAGTAAACCCGCTGCATAACTTTGCTAACCTTTTGCAATTCCTGGTCAATCGCATTTCTGCCATAAGAATACCAAAATCCTTTTATTTTCAAAATCAAACTATTATATTGATGGCACCGCAGACTGTTAAGCTCTTGAGACTGGGTGTTGTCAGTTGTACGCGAGGCCTTTTGACTTCACCGTTCCGTTTCAATGGCATTTAATGTCTTTTTGTTATGCTTGTGCCCTTAGTAGACCGCATGGTGGCCGCGGTTTCTGACTGACATGATACTTTTCCAACGCAAGACTATACATTAAGCTGCATGGCAGACAAAACGTAGTAACAAATAAAGTACGTTAATTTATGCCAGAAGAGCATAACTGTTTACATTGTTGTATGCCAGGCTGCAAAAGTAGCACAATATGATAAACCCTTGTACCTTGGTCTAAAGCAAAAAAAATGGCGAGCCCTGCGTTTTTAAAGGATATATGTGTCAATCAGCGTTGGTGACGGCCAACGTTGGAAACAACCCGGTGACGGTGATTAACGATATAACAAACAAAAGTCGCAAACACACATAAATTTCCAGTCCAGAAACTGTCAAACAATCATCCAAATTACGATGCTTTATTTTAAAACAGCACCGCTAGACGGTTGTCAGGCTTTCAGCAGTCGTCATGACACTGATCAATCAGTGCGTCACAAGTATTTATGGACGCATTACCAGTCGAGCACATCAATAGAAACAACACATTAGTGCGAGGGAATATCGTGGAGTAGATCGAGAGAAATAAAATTATAAATAAAGAAATGAACAACTCGTTTGCAGCGAGGTTTAAGCACGTCTCATGTATGTCACACAAACGGCATAATTTCACACTTTGAAATGACGCTTTCGTAATGTCCTCAAAGGAAAATTTGACAAAGCTCAAGGTATTTTATGTTTCGGCACACGAACACAACTGTTTGTGCTTAAACTTATTGTAGATTTTTTCCCACTCACGCTGCATGTAACCGCGTATGTTTTTGGAGCGCTTGCCACGGTAGCCGACGAAGTGTCTAGCCACGACCAGCTTCGGTTCCACCACCATGCTGCTGGGCATAAGGATCTTCTCTCGCAAGATGCCGGTGATCCAAACGTCATCTACTCGCATAGGCACATAGCCGCTAGCCGCCTCCAGCAGCAGCCGAGCGACACCCACTGACGTGGTGTACATTCCGCCGAGGCAGGAGCGAGGGAAGGTACTCCATCGATACTCCTTCTCGGTTACAAACCACTTGCTTTTGTTGTTGCGAACGACCGGAGAATCGACGAGCATCTGGTATGTGCATATGATAGGAAAGCCATGAGGATTGTGAACGTCATACTGGTTCACAAAATGAGACACTGTTTCTTGTAAGGCTCCGAGATCAATAAGGAAGTCGTCGTCGCCCGTAGTGTAGAGATAGTGGCCGGGTAGGTTTTCCGAAGCCCATCGCATTCCTGTTAGCGTTTTGATGGCGATATTTCTGTTAGGTTAATTTTTGTATTAAAGACAGATTATCCTGGTAAGGGCAAAGTGACATTGTTCGTAAGGCGCCGATGTCAATTACTTACAAAGCGAGTTAAATCATACATACTCTTGCTGATATAGTGTAGGTAAAGTATGAAGATATCTACTCCAGCGGTAATTGTTTTCATAATGTAATTCGGACAATGATTATTAATATAAAACCTGAACCTGCTTGATTTCCAGACCAGAGAACAAAATAGTTTTCAACCATTTTAAAAACGTATACGAGGCATGAAAAGTTTTACTACCTGTAGTTATCGGGGCCGTCAAAGTTCAAAATATCTCTGTTTCTTTGACTTTCTTCCCCTAATAATTCGTGGACCCGTTTGCTGTCCGGTTTTCCGGTCACAAACACGACGCGCAGCAATCCGCCCTCAACGTAGCGCCATTTCCCCCACGTCCGACGAATAAGTGAACGACGATAGAAATTGGAAGCAGTCGACTTGATAAACACCACCATTCCCCACGAGATATCTGCAGAGCACAAACACACATCTTATCATAATCATGACTCAATGTTCAACCCAACTGAAAGCCAGTTTTTTTACATGTGTTGTTGCCGTCAAGGATTTTCAGCGTGTGGGTGACGTGTCAAAAAGCACTTTGTAATTAAGTCGATGTCAAATTAACTCAGTCGTTATTGGATGGTCTATAAATCTAACTATAGCTGTTGTATAAAAGACCGATCAAGACACAACACAGCACATCATAATTGTTCTAACTACTTCCTACTCTTATTGTGTTGGCATTCCAAGGTTTCGCACTCAAGTCGGAACGGCAAGATTGGCTCCCGAAAGTATTTGACTTTGCGCCTCTCCTCTATGCGGGTATCGTTTTTGGGGCTCTTCGAAAGTTGCAGTCGTAAAGAACCACCGCTTGATGACATATGACGACTTTTTCTGTTAGGATAATCGAACTGTCCGTTTCGCTATGTATAAGCGTGATACTAATATGGTTCCTTAACAGTCGCAGAATGTAACCTTCATTAGGCATTTTCGTGGTGGGATTCAGCCGGATAGCACCGGGTCGCACAAACCTGTTCTAAAGGAGTTTAATGACCTGAGCGAACCGGTTGCTAACAACCGTATGTGTAGGCCTATGTTGCACTTCGAGAAATGTATTCCCGCGGTTACTATGGCATGCTGGTAATAAGAGAAGCGGATGCTAAAATATGTGAATCCCACCACTGGGTACCAGACAGCACCATTAGCTTAAGATACGAAATTATTTGGTTGAAACAAAATGCTTCAGGTTGATGTCAGCTGGTATGGAAAAATAATAGAAAAATCGATTTTGCCTGCATAATGTAACATTTAGGTTTGTGCAAAATTACCACCATTCATTTGAACAATTTAACAGGACCGTATACCTTACGAATATTCAAGTTTGGCGGCGAGGTTGCGGCACGCTGATGCTGTGATGCATATTATACATTACTTACATTAATACTCGCCGCTGCTCACGCCTCCTTACTAAATTTATGTGAACAAGAATACATCCAACTGTTGCAACGATGCTGATGGATAACAGCATGAGGCGAAGTTCCATATTACAACAGCATGCCCACAGCGGCGATAGAAATTGTAACAAAAACTTTTCTTGTTTACTGAAACAATAAGCTGGCTTTTTTGGTTGTAATTCAACATTTAGCTGACAACAGGAAACTGGAATCTAAGCTATGCTCACCTTATTAAAGTTAATTAGCCAGTAAAGGACAACCAGTAATTGTAAACTCTAATGCTAAATAGTACATTCACTATAACGTTTAACCTGGTGGCGTAACGCAATATTATGCCTACTTCATGCGTGACGCCACAAGCTGTTTCCTATCTGACCACGCACTGCTTTTCTTTTCTGCAAACTAAACAGTATGAACAGAAAAGAAAACAGGGATATTTATATTGTGTCCGATAAACGATTTCAAAAGCAGCAACAACAAATTACCCATCGGTGCTACTGAATTAAATGCATTAATTGGCTTAAATGAATTAGAGTTGTGACGCAGTCACATGCCTGCGAAATTAAAAGGAAATTACGTCCACCAAATGCGAGGTTTATTACGACTAAACTGCTTTTGTCCTCAGCATACACTTTGAGTGTGACAATTCATTTCACCAATACAACATGGGTTAATTTCTTTAAAGGCGCAGTAAAATCAATCCTCACGAAAGAGTACTTCTCAACCTCGGGATTGTGTCACAACTCTAAGTCATTTAAGCTAATCAATTCATTAAGTTCCAAAGCACTGATATGAAAGAGTAGCCTACTTCTCAACCTCGAGAACTGGAATAAGTCCGCAAACACATTACGATTTACAAGCTTATCATATATGAAGCTTGTTTGGTGCCATTTCTTTTGCAACGCGATCATACCTTCCTGTACCTTTCTAAACAAAATTACAATAGCAAAAAGCGATATATGCGTGGTATGTCTGGTTTGAATAATTGCACGCAGCAACGAGTCATATTACACCTGTGGAGAGTGTGGCAAACCAGCTACAGAAGAAATAGCCAGAATATTGTACAGCGAAACTGTTGCAGCGCTAGGTGTAATTTTCCTATGATGACTTTTATTTAACTCCGACCAGAAAATGATGTGAAGCTTATTAACAGCCAGTGCTGTAACTTTGATCGAACCACTTGTCATGTTCAGGGTCAAGAAGCGGGCGCGTGAAGCCGAAAATATTGTGAGTATCATTTACAGTTTCTTTAACTTCGTAAACAGCAGTCCTATGGCAGATATAACCGCTTACAACCACCGGCCCTGCACGTAAACGGGGACGGAACCTGGGTTTTGCTACGAACATGCGCATCCAAAGATAAATAAATTGATTAGTTTCATTCCGTTGCGGCTGTTGCTTCGAATCACTTTGTTTCTTAGCATGTGTTCTGTGTAACATACGTCACAGAAAACAGTGCTTGTATTGCGTAATGTCTTGCGTGTGTAACATACGTCACAAAGGCCAGCGCTTTGCACATGCAGTGCATAATCCCATACTGCGGCCCATATGATAAATTCATCGAATGTTCTCGAGTATAGTGATTCATTCAACATCCTGTTTACCACATAAAATATTCTCCTATGCTTATGTCACATCACACCTATGTTCTTGTATTATATTACTTCAAGCGCCTCATGATATCACGTGACATTATTGACCAATCAGCTCTCATAATGGAGAGCGTTAAAGAGCCCAGTTTTTACCCGTAAATTCAGTCAAGTCAAGTCTAGTTTTCGCCATTCTATTTGCTGGCATCCTAACGACGTTGTATTGAAAGTTGTAATGTACCGTCGTAATGAAGAAGATAACAGAAATGAATACAATTATTCGGGAAGAGATCTTGCTTGTGGGTGCTTTATAGAACGGGGCAGAAGCAGGTTTAACCATCAAAGAGACTCAATAACCGCCCAGGCCATCGAGACCCTGTTAAATATCTCTGAGACCCTTAGAGTTATTTACATCTGCATAAAAAATAAATCGCATAAAATAGCCTGCTGAAGTGTAGTGAAAAGTCCCAAGACAGCTCTAATTACGTGAAATGCCGTGTTTTCTTTTAATTGGGCTATAAAGATATTCACACAAAGCATATTCTTTTTGACATTTAACATAAAGAGGATTTATTTGCACTGAGGGAAATGTCAGAAATACTACAGGAGTTACAGCCTGTGTTACTCAGTGGTGACTGGCAGATTTGTTCTCGCTAAATAATTATAAAAAAAATACTTCGTCACTGTATTAATTCTTTGTAGTTTTTAGTGTGGTGTTTCAACCTTAGGTTAAATAATTAACAGAGTTACACAAGTTTTCATGTGAGCATCATTATTTTTGTCACCACGACCCGATCGGTGTGAAGTTTGAAGCCCAGTCAACCATGCGATTATTAATAGGTTATTTGTTTGATCAGACGTGGATTTTAATTGGGCCGGAGGTAGCCACATAGCGATATAGGGCTGCCGCAGAGTTGTGTTTATGAGCTGGAAGAACGTTTTTATAAGATGAGCACGTCTTGTTCCAAGTGTGAATGCTGCGGATAACATTGTCTTTGCTCGGTTGCATCTATTCAATATTTTGGTTTCACATTTGTTCGGTAAACTGAATTCCACAAATTGACCACAGCTTCAAAATGGAAGAGAACGCCCCAGGAATCGCAAACCTGGTAAACAGCATCATTGGCGTCAGTGTACTGGCAATGCCATATTGCATGAAGCAATGCGGTCTTATTCTTGGTCTTGGTCTGTTGTTGGGGGCCTCCTGGCTCACGTATGTATCATGCAGTATGCTTATAACATCTGCAGTTGTCAAGCGAAGACGCACCTACGAGTACTTAGCCTACTACACCGTCGGGCCTTCTGGAAAGTTTGCGGTGGAATTATGTATGATAGGACTGATGCTTGGGACATGTGTTGCATTTTATGTAATTATAGGTGATTTGGCCACAGGCATTTTATCCAATTATGTTGAAGCACCCCAGCTTCAACTAAGAACATTTGTGTTGGTATTTTGTGGCCTGTGTATAGCCCTACCTCTTGGGTTAATGAAAAGTTTGGCTGCTTTGGGGTTTATTGGGTTCTTTTCCTTGGTTTTCTATTGTATCTTTGTGATTGTCATGTTTGTGACATCAGTTTACAATGGTCTGCTTACATTCGAGTGGCTGTCAAAGATAGAACTGTTCAGACCAGCTGGCATATTTCAGAGTTTACCCATATTCAGTCTTGCGTATGCCTGTCAGTGCCAGCTTTTTGTGGTGTACGATTCCATGGAAGATGCATCAGTTATGAGAATGGAGTCCATTGTGTCCGGGGCACTTAAGATAGTAACATCTGTGTATTGTCTGGTTGCAATCTTTGGATATACAACCTTTTCGGACACTGTGCATGGTAATGTTTTGCAAAACTTACCACATACCTTTCTGTTGGAAGCCATTAAGTTTGGATTTGCCGGATCAGTGGTGATAGGTTTTCCTCTGATGATATTTCCATGTCGACAGAGTATATACACCTTGTTCTTCAAGCAACAGATGTCAGATGGCGTTCCATCAAAAACGTACATTGAGCCATTTACATTTAAAGTCATCACACTCTGCATTGTGTTGTCAACAATGACAGTGGCCATTTTTATACCTAATGTTGAAACAATACTTGGGATAACTGGCGCCACCATGGGTTCATTTATATGCTATATATTTCCTGCCATAATTTACTCCAAAGCTTATCAGAAAGCTGATGTTTTCATATCTCGGTTTGTATTGGCAGTTGGCTGCCTTTTACTGGTGGTCTGCACTTACCAAAATCTGACAGCACAGCCAGACACAAAGCCAGACATTGTTAAACCAGATGTGATTAATGGTCACCAAGGCAATGGTGTAGAACAACATCAAGGTGTTGCTGCTAAACCAGACAATCCAATGCCAGATGTGAACCAGCTGCCACCCCTGCCCAAAGAGCAAAACATTGCTGAACCAGTTCGGGATGAGCATAGGCATGAACCTGCCAACCCTATTGAGCCAGTTTATGTTGACAAGCACGAATCAATAGAAGAGAAACCGGAGGAGAAACCACAGGATAATCTAAAAGATAGTCCAAAAGTAGAGCAACACAGAAATGAACCTGATCCTGTAGAGCCTGAAATCAAAGAAGCCCCTCCTGAAGGTGGTAAGAAAGACTCTGCAAGCCTCCCCAAGGAAGAGTCACAGGTCTCAGACAAGGAAGAGGAGGTTGCCGTACAAAAACCCCCAGTTGGCAACCAACCTGAAATTGCCAAAGAAGAGCCTGCCAAAGAAGAGCCTGCCAAAGATGAAGAAGAGCCAAAACAAAAGGATGGAGTTGGGGAGAAAAAGGAGGAGGAGCTTTTAAAGCAGATCAAAGAGCAGCAGGAGAAGCAGAAGGAGATTTTGCAGAAGCAAAATGATCTTCTGTTGGCCTTGCAGGAACAACACAAAAAAGAACATGAGCAAGGTACTGAAAATGAGGAGAAAGAGAAGGACGATGATGTGGAAAAACCATCAAGCAAACTGCCATCAGAGAATAATGAAGAAAAGAAAGAAGATCTAGCAGTGGAAGAAGCCAAGCCAGTTGCCAGCGAGAACAATGAACAAAAACAACCTGCTGCTCCACTGGTTGAACTCCAAAAACAGGCTTTGGACAAGATTGATCAACCTGGAAACAACAAGGATCAAATCAAAGACACAATAGTTAAGAAAGAAGTAGAAGAAACAGAAGAGAAAAAGCAAGCTGAAATTCCTGAGCAGCCACAGCAACATGAAGTGAAGTCTGCAGTGGAGGTTTGAATAATATATTGACTACTCAACAAATTATTATGGCAAACATTTTTGCTTACATTTGAGCTATTGAGACACAATAGTATACAAGTATGTCTAAAATGCTAATGAAATCTACATTCAAATGACCAAAAAAATTTGACAAAAGTTTTTTTATTATTGTGATAGGAACCAAAGGTAGTGGAAGAAGCGAAACCAGCCAAGGATGAACTAAAACCCAACTCTGTTGTTGCCCAAGAGCCTGAGAAACTGGGGCTAAACAATGTGGCCAAACGAAATGCTGATAATATTGAGGAAGATGAAAAAATTGTCCCTGGAGTGTCCAATGAGAACTCTGAAGATAACAAACTGGATGATCCAGAAGGTGGAGAGGAAATACCGCAACCAAGAGAGTTGAAATCGCTCTCTTCTTATGATGGAGGTAATATTAAGTTGTATTCTTCCTAACATTGTTAAGATCAGTGTTTTTTAACTGGGTGAATGGCTCACACCAGCTTGAATGGAAATTTTGTTGGGGTGATTTAAAGGGAAGGAAATATTTTTCCTTTGACATCATGTCAAACATTTGTATTTATGAAATTTATCATTATTTTTGACTCGCCCAAAAAGTTTTTTGTGACCTTTGACATCACCTCTAAAAATAAAATAGCGCTACAGTTTACCATTTTCAGTCTGAATAAATATTGCACAAACATAACATGCAACACTTAAATGAATGAATTTCCAAATATAAGTAGGGATGAACTGGTGGACGTAGCATATAAAAACCACAACTTTTACAAAAATGATTTATTATTTTGTAGGAAATTCATGATGGTTCTGGTCTTTCTTGTGAAGTTCTCGTTACCTTGTTGGCATAGAGATTGTATTTGCTCACCTTCTACAGCTTCAAAATCAGTGCCCTATGCAATACATTGATTTTCACACATTACGACCAGTTTCTAGCCATCATCCAACTCTGAAAGTGCAGTAATAAGCATACAGGACTAACTTAGTGACATGTATAACTCTGTCCAATTTGGTGCAGCAATATTTGTGGAGGACAGCACTTTTGCATTGGCGTTGACAATCACATTGTGGGTTATTTTTACCTTGTGCCTTTTTTGTTCTTGCTGCTTGTTTTGTGACTAAATCAATTTAAACACAGTGCTGTGTGTTGTTGCAGCTCTTCAAATGTGTGTTCAGTTATTAGGCTGTATTACATAATGATCATACAAGTATATACCACTTCAACTTTAATACAAGTACCCACAGGACTACATTTAAATAAATACCAAATCTATCTTTCACTAAATACTACAAATATCATAACTTGCCTATAAGAAGGTAAAATATATTTGTAGTAAACAAATTACAAATAGTTTTTAAAGTTCAAAAAAGCGTTGTACATTATTCAAGTCGTTTCTGGATGTGTAATTATGCGAAGTTCTGTATTGTCTGTTACATGCTTGTTTTGTTGTTAGTTCTTCTGTTTGGTAAAATATTCTAAAGGAAAGGTTTTATGCGAAGGGTGGTTCAATGTTGGTCCTCAACTGAGTTTTAAATTTCCTCTATTGTTTGTATAAATGCTTTTTCTGCTTCATGCATTTTAAATTGATCTTTATTAGTGCAGTACAACCATGTGGTCAATTATTTTCATTGTAACGCCCAAATATGACAAAGCAGATATAGCATCAAATTTGAAAAATCTGTAACACATTAAACATTTGTTTTTGCTTTCACAATGATCAACTTTAGTTTTAAGTAAATATGCTTTCGTGACTTTCAGACAAGTTCTTTTCAGGGCACTTAAACATGGCAACTTTCTCTCCTGCTTTCACCACTGTTTAAAACTTATTTTCCTATCGGCGTGCTTGAAGCAGATTTTGCACCTATCGTATTCTAATGTTTTTCGTGGGAATAAATACTTCAACCAGTAAATTTGTTTATTTTTTGTTTGGTAAGTACTTGTAAAACACGTAGCCCAGCAATCGGGTATTCCAAATGAAGATATTTTTTGTGTGAAATACAAAACATGTGGTGGCCTGCGGTACGACCTGCCGACAAAACAACTCAACTGGTCGGGGAGAACGTGACGAATGGGGAGTCAGACTGTTTTGTTTACGCAGCGCGGCGCTGCGGGTCAACAGCTAAAACGATCTTCGCACCGCGTAATCATTTTTGACACGCCGTGTGCACACGACAACATGTTGCGATCACGTAGTGGTGGCGCAAAATTGCCGGGAACGTTCGCGTACGTTCTGCATGGTTTCATAAGCACTGGCTGGCTAAAACCAAAGCATAGTCTTAATGGCTTGTGCAAATTTGGACATGGTCATCGTAATGGTTACCCAAACAGGAGTCTTGATTGGACGTAGCAGTGATCGAAGGGATACGGCAGCATCCAGTTCGACCAGCGATTGGGACCCGATCACCCTGTTGGCAGTGGACCCATGCGAATCTCTATTCGATGGTGTCCTGTTTGCGCAACTGCCGGATTTTCACGTTTTGGCTGATCGGATGGAAAAGAGACGAACTCGGACCCACGAAGTGCCACAAAACGGCGGGCGGGCCGATGGAGACCGCGATCGCAAATTTGAATTTCAGTTGCAGGGATTTGCTCCCGGAGACATCTCCATCAAAACCATCGGATACAAGTTGGTGGTGGAAGCTCGGAAAGCGGAGGAGTGCGAGGAGGAGGGATCCAGATGTCACCAGGAGTACAGGAGGACTCTCCAGCTCCCGGAGGATGTCGACGTGTCGAGACTGAAAGCATTTTTGGAAAACGGGGCCCTGAAAGTGTCGGTACCGCGTCTGGAGACATATCCTCCTCCTGGAGATGAGAAATCAACCAACATCCCAGTCACTAGATGTGTTTCGGAAGAGCCAGACAACCCAGAATAACCTGCCTCGTTTCGTATCTGTAATATATCTATATTGCTGAACATATTTTTGTGTCGTGGTACTTTTCGTTTGTTGCACGTCGGCCTCAATCAGCATTCTACTCAAGGTGTTTAATCAAGGTGTATTTTTCTAATCAACGCCCAAAAGTTCAAATAAACAAACATAAATAAACTGAACACAACAATCGGCATCTTCGTTATTTTGCAGCGAAGACTATGTAAGACATTGAACACGAAAGCATTAAATACGATTGAATTTAGGTTGTACGATAATTTCAATGCATCATTTTTTCCGTTAAGCAGAGTTTATTCGAACAGCATTTCCAACGTTAAGTGACGTTTAATAAACGTGTTTCTGTCAAACAAACAAATTTATACACACATAGTCTTCCAGATTTACGCTTACATCTAACAGAACCTGAGGTACAACGGCTATGCATGGTTCTTTGTGAAAACAAGGTGACGCACAGTTTAAATATTCCAGTTAAGAGGTTGTGTTATAAGCAAAACATGCAATATTAGGTTTTGCCAAAACATTTGCAATTAGAATTGTTTGTAGGGCCTCCACCTACACAGTTGGCATTAATTTAGTTACCATTTTCCGGTATATAGGATATTGGACTTAAAAACAACAATGTGTAAATTAAGTATGTCGTAAATCCGTGTATATTTGCTATATGTTTTACTGAAAGCGCCTATAAGCCCACAGGTATTACTTTGTTTGGCTTTGCAACATGCAAAAATTAAGATGAAGGATTTCGTTCATACAACGAAGCACTTTGTTTACTCGGCATATAAGTAATAATAAACAATATTGTCAAGATAACCTGCAGTTGCAGACATTTCTTATAGGTCTCTTGTTCAAAAAGTGTGATAATTACTTGCCACAAGTTCAAATCAGCACGACCAAAAACCCACAAGTTTGTGGCATTATTAGCTGTTGATCCGTCACCGGTAACCGAAGTCCAATCTCCCGTAAATACAAAAGCTAGCACTGTACATGTTGTCCCTCAGAGCAAAATTTCCAAACTTTTTAGCTCCACTTGTTTTGTCAAGAGTTGTTTGAAAACCTCGCAGCACTACCGCAATTGTAGAGGAAGTACTTTGCGCTGCCAGCATATACCTCTTTCTACAGTATACATCTAAGTGTGCATTTTGGACCTAATTTTCAGTCCCGTGCAGTTCTATTTGACTGACAAAACTCGACATGAAGTCATACGATTGCTTAGTTACATATCAAAAGCATTAGCTCATTTTTAATGCCATACATAAGGGTTTTTTGGCTTTGCACCGGACACTCTACAAACAGCTTAGTTTTATAGAAAACCACCTCTTTACCACATGCAATTAATCTTTAAACTTGTAGTGGTAAAATATAAATACGTCCCCAAAAGCCCACGCAACAAACAATCCAACGGTTTTTGCTTGAAGCAAAATGTTATGAGGCCAAGCAAAATGTTAACATGATACATTTAGATTAATAATTTCTTAACTGTCTTTACCGTATTAAAAAAATCAGTTTAGAAACATCTTTACTTTTGGTTTTAGATGTTACACACACATTTGTTTTCCAAGCACGTCACAAATTTAAATAAGCCTCTCTTACACGATACGCGCAGTCTGTCACGTTCGCGGAGAGAATCCGCGAAAAAAAGCTCGGGCAACGTGACCAAAATCCTTTCTCTCTTCGTTGCAATACCGCAATTTGACACGCCGTGTAACACTTCCCAAACGAACAATTGCTGTGCTGTTGTGCAACTGTTGCATGTGCCGTCGTGATACCTCATGTACCGAGGATTGTCATTTCGTTCTCAATACTTTTGTGCCTAGTTTTAAGAACATGCAAAAATACATGCGCAAATTTCAAAGGAGTTTGCTTATGTTTCGTTTTTTCGTGCTTGATTTTGTTTATAGTGTGGATATAGAGACACCCATTTCGCTGTACGTCTCCATGACTTTGATGTAATTAATAGTAGCCTCCAAAATCAGTCAAAATTGCTAGAATAATTAAAAATTTTCATTACTTTCGGTATCAATAAGTAGCGTACTTATTTTATTTGGTCCAAGCCGATTGTAACCATGCTTATACTACTAATAATCAACAAATTAATCCACTGGATGACTACTGTTGCCAACAAGCAATTTTTAGACATTTTTACAACGCAAAAATTTACAGCAACAGTTTCCAACAGACGTGAAAGGTCAAGAAAGCCAAAAAAACACTTATTCCTCTTAACTATTTTTCTCCTTCCTTTTTACCCTGTTCAAAGGCAACTGGTATTTCTGTTTCAGTTTCCACAACATCTTCAACAGGAAGAAGTGGGGCAGTTACTTTGAAATTGCCAGCCTCGCTTATGCTGGTGCTGACCTTCTTTAAGTCCACGTTTTCGGGCAAAGTCAGTGAAGAGTAAAACTGCTGCGAGGTAAATGTTTCATCTCCGCCCTTTTCCTTCAACTCCTTTTTGGCCTCGACTACCAACTTGTTGCCCGCCATTTTAACTTTGATATCACCCGGTTCAAACCCTCGCAGGGGCACTTGGCGGACGAATAGGGACCCGTGGGATCCATCTTGGGACCAACCGCGGCCATCAAGCTCGTTGTACATACGTGGGAACTCGGGGAAATCAAAGAAACGCGGCAATCTTCGCATCATGCTTTCCATCTCAACAACAGGATCCCAAATCCCAACTTCCCGCGATGTCCATCTTGGAAATCTTCGGCAGTTGCGGTACAACGGGGTTAGCAGTCTGAATGACATGATTTTTTAAACACAACTCTACAGATGTCAAAGTTCTTCTGCACAGGCCCCGAACTCGACGGAAAACGTTTTAAATCTGAAATGCAAAAGAACCTGAATGTTCCAGAATCGTTGCGGCAATTCTATGATGCAACGTTGTGAAAAACAAAACACGGCGTATCAAAATTTTTTAAATTAAGATTTTTTTTAAGCTAAAGAATTAAATAATGCGTTTTATAACATGACTAATATCAAGACTGGTAAACGGCGATCGCGATAATTGAATTTATTTTTTTCGGTTTTCATTGGTCAATTGTTAATTAATTAGATATTCACTGTTAACCCTGCTAAGGTTTTTTTGCATACTAGGCTAAACGTCGCTTCAATGAATGCTATATTTACTTATTGGCACGTTGACGTAGATAAGCTAGGAGTATGATTACAATTTACTTATTCCTGGCAAAAATAGCAGCAAAATTTTTGAAATATAAGAAATGGCAAAACCACTTGACACTGAAGTAGTATTTTGCCTTAAGAAATAAACACAGTTTATTTCTGCAAACTTTCCGATAATTCTTGTGACAGAAAGTAATAAAACGTTCTTGTTTGTACCTATCGCAAATTGTTTTCGTTCTGTGTGCGCACGTGGTAGTCACGTGAGTAGACGTGTGGAGATCAGAAATAACACGTTACACCTTACACGGCGTGTCAAAGTTTCAAAACGCCAGGTGTCAAACAAGTGTTTTTGGTTGCAGAAAACGTTTCTTTGGTACAAGATATCAAAAAAATAGGATAGCATTATGTCTTTTATTTCGAAAAACAATGTTGTTTTGACTTTTAGTGCAAAATTTTACTATTTACATTCCAGAGACCTCTGTACAGTTCGAGAATTTTCGGAATCACAATGCGTACGTGACCAATCGCTTGTGTTTACCGCACTTGATGCTATATAATGAGCGCGCTGCCTGTTATTCGCATACTATTTTCTGCGGCAAGTACTGAAGTTTGTAAGAGAATTTGACAGTTGTAGTGAAGTCATGACAGACCCAAGAGCATTGTCGTGGGAGTATATTAGACACCCTTATTCGCCAGGCTGGCTTGACCCGTTCATGGTCATGCCAGGAAGACCGGGAGGACTTCGAAGACGAGGCAACGATTCGTTTACTGACTTGGAAAGGTTTCTCCGACACCTTCCCTTGTTCCTGGACGAAGACAAGGTTCGTAACGCATTTGGCGACAAGGATGCATCCGGCACATCCATGGCGGTAGAAAAGGCTGCGGAAAGCGACCCCAATACCTTCACGTGCGATTTCCACGTGCATGGCTTCCAACCGGGCGATATCAAAGTGAAGACGATCGGTAAGAAGGTGGTGATTGATGCAGAGATGGAAGATAACCACGAGGAAGAGGATATCCAATCTTACTCGCGGCGTCAGTTCCACAGAAGCATCGTACTTCCAGACAACGTCAACGTCGAGGCTCTGACGTCAAGCCTCACCGACGCGGGCGTTCTGAAGCTAAAGGCGCCTCTGCTGTCGCTCCCACCGCCCGAGGAGACCAAAGAAGTGCCGATTTCTGTGGAGAAGATGGAGGCAGTTGAGGAATCTTAAAAAATTGTAATTGTGGCACATTGTTGTAAATACATATAATTTCTTTGTAGTATTCATATGTTTGTTTGTTCGTTGCTGCATACTGGTGATTATATCCAATATTACGCTGGTGAATGCGATATCATGATGTTTCTAATAAAGTGAACGTAGAAAGTTAAAAACAACTTGAGTTGTGGGGAAGGTTAAATCAGTCATAGCTAAATGCAAGTTGAAGTTAACTTTTCAGTTGGTAAAATTAATGAAAATATTGACAGTACAACTGCATTTGACAGAAAGACGAACCCGACAAACTATATTTAAACTCGATAGTTTGGTGATATTTTCACATTTGTTTGCCACCAATTTTCCTCGACAAAATAATGACAAACTAAAGAAACACACCAGTATTTGAACAAGCAGTGTTAGCACAAAGTATGTTATTATAGCTTATTGAGAATAATTGGTCTGCAACCAACACAAGGCGCTTGCACAAAAATGATTACGTGATCATTGTCGCGTGTCGCCGTGCGCGTTAGGCAGGGAAAGTCCCAAAAATTTGCATTTGCATTTTGTTTGTTGCGGACTGTGACGTCAGGCATTTAATATGAGACCTGATCAACATAAACAGAAGAAGAGTTCTCAATACAAGAAGAAACATGGAATTCAATCCTCATCAAAATCAGGTACCTTGAAAAGTTAGAGCTTTATCCAAATTTGACATTTTAGTTTTACAAACACGCTTATTTTTTCCAATAGATAAGTCTCTAGTATTGACGGAATTGTATTCTAAAACTAAAGTTTTACCGATTAAGGTTATGTTGATAAATACAGCAATTCGTTTTGCCATATTAGTCAGAAATCCGAAGCCATTTTTTTATATTCGAAACACTCACAAGCTCTTCCGCAAAAAGCATAAAACACGATATCGATGTAGAAAATGCGATGGAATTTTGTATATATGCTCATAGTTTGCACCCACTGCAAACAAAAACTAATGCTGTTAGATCAAAACAGTGACCTTGTCTGCAGCTCACTTTAAAAAACTAATGCTCTTTGTTCAGATGGCCAAAACCAAGCATCTGAGAAAAAGCAACATTCCACTCAGAATACTCCAGTAAGCGTATGACATCCATGATACATTTGAGTTGTGCAGAAAAATAAGACTTGATGCTATTGATGTAAAGGCTAATTCACATTTAAAGCAATAACTTTTGCTTGCTTGTTACATGAAATTATTTTTGAAATTGCAGTATTTTTTTTAAGTAACATTTCCAAAGTGTGTTTGGAACTGTGTTTAGGTCTATCATTATTATTTTCAAACGTACATTCTGTGAGTAAACAATAATATACAATTTGATGATTAGGAGGCAATTGATCAAGAAGAGCTCCTTAAATCTTACGCCAAAAGGAAGGTGCAGACAAACTGGGATAAGTATGAGGAAGATGAGCAGGGGTCAGCAAAAATCGGCGAAGATTACAATGTTCTCATGTCATATGCAAGTAAGTGCACCAATATGTATGTGGGTTTTTATATTCTATTTTAAATGTATTAAACTAATTGTAATCTCACTTTGGCACTTAAGGTGAGTCCGGGTCTCATCTAAAGCTAAAAGAGGAAAGAGAATGGGAACTTGGTGATGATGTTGATGATATATTAACCATTGATTGCAACAGCATAGCCATTGCATTGTCACAACTTTCATTCTGCCAACGTTTTGGTTTTGATCCCAGTGGTTTTGATGTAAGTTTTATTAACTGAAAACAACTACAGTTTTTGCAGAACCTACAAAACCATGTTTTTTTAGCCAAGTCTCTTGCGAATTTTGGGTGAAAATCCATCTATACCAAGCGAAGATTTCCAAGGTGAAATGGTGAAAGATGTTTTTGTGGATTCAACTGCCTTTGATTTCAAATTGCCAAATACAAAACAAACTGAAACACATCATAGGAAAATGATGATTGGTCAGGACAATTCTACTGATAAAAATCCTGAACCGCTGAATCAAACAGCATCATTGATAAATAACAAGCCACCCTCCACTACTAATCATATTGAGGATAAGCCTGGTGGTGAAGTTTCAAGTGTTACAAATGACCTCAAGTGTGATCTAGATGACCTTGAATGTGACCTAGATGATTTACTATCTAACACTGAGATTCCTGGAAAACCCAAAACAAATGGTGAGTTTTACTGAGCCAAGTCTGAAAGGTAATTGATTCAGTTCCCACAGAAAACGTTGCATCTCCAGTATCAGAAAAAATGGAAATAGGCAAAGTAGTAGAAAATCCTGCAGAAAACACATCCTCAACAACAGATGTAACAACTTCTGCAAAAGGTACGTTTACTATATTTGTATCGGTAGTTTGTCTTTGCTATAATTTGTCAACACTTTCTCTCATCAGAAACAAATGAAGCAGAAGAAGATTTGGAAGACTGGCTTGACACAATCATCTCGTAATACAACGCTGCGTAATGCACACCCGTAGTCGATTCTAAAACATCACAAGAGGCATTATGGTGTTGCTGCCCTTGGTCCACAAGAGATAGAAGCATGAACCACTGCAAATTTTACTTCAACCGTTGAGTGGCGCTATACAGCGGCTTGTTTCGGTACTGTCGGAATTGATAATTCTCCGCTACCGCGTATGCTGTATCGACTTGTTCCCCTTGCACGTGATGTAGGCGCAAATGCCCTGGGTCGTATCATCTTTCTTTCTCCCAACTAAGTAGGCTACAAGTATAACCGTTCCTCCGGCTAACCAGTCCATGAACCACTCAACTGGTTGCCCAGTTCCTGGTTATGTAGAATGTGGAACTACCCTTCAGAACATGCGATCTTATCACTTCTGTAGTATTAATTTATGAAAATTGCTATTTTGGGGAAGTTATAGGGTTGTAGGTGGGTAAGTCTGCACCAAAACATTAAAAAACCTTTAATGTTCCCTGTTAACCGTGAGACGAACACTTGTTTTTTGGACGTGCAATGCCGTCAAAAATGTTAAACAGATATAGCGCAAATGTAATATTTAAAAAAGGATTCCCTTTAAATTAAAATTGGAAAATGATGGAAAAAAGGTTTAGAACCACTGATGTAAAAGCTATTTAAGAAACACAATTTGCTCTTCCGACTTTGCCTATTTCGCGGAATAAATAAAAATCGATTGGAATGTGGCAAATTGAATTGTTGTTTTTTGCAAAGTAGTCACCGTGCGTTTTTGTTTTGTGGAAACAAATGCTGTGAAAGCATTATCAACAGAGAGAAAAGGCCTCTGTAGTCAGGCCGTTACTTAGTGAAGAAATGTTATTATCATTTTGCTGAGGGGAGGTTTACATGCGCCCGGCTTATTGGCTCCAAACCATGCATTATGCATAACCTCTGCACGATACGTCAAATTCCATGGCTTCATAAAAACATTTCGAGAAGTGCTCTTCGCTGGGAAGAACTACTCACTGGGCTGTCGTCTGACGAGTTTTGCGATTAATGTTTTTTGTTATTTTGAGGGGCAGGTCAAGCATTGCTTGTCGTGACCAAATCCACCTTCTCAATTTTTGGAAAACTTTGTTATAAAAGTTAAAATCATTCGCTGGAGATGGAGTATTTGGTAAGTTTTGTGATTCAAAAACTGTTTTTAAAGTATTTTAACAATTTAGGGAAGATAATGAAGCAACTAAATTTGTTTAAAAAGCTTTGAATCTTGAAAATACTTTCTCCCATTTTGATTTTATTTTGGCTCTCTTCGAAAATTATCAGTCAAATTTCACTCAATATATTCTCTCAAAACAACGTCGTCCTTGTTAGTTTTGCCTATTTCGTACTCGACATTTTGTGCTAAAGGAGTCAAGCCGCTCAGCCCGCAAGATGGAGCCCTCACGCACCACGCGCTACAAGCGAACCGACCCCAGAGCAAGCAACATAGTGCTGGGATGTGGAAGGGACGAATGGGAAACGACTAATAAGGTTCAATTAAAGTGACTGAATTCATTTTCCCAAGACTAACCATATAATGTATGCGCAGACCATACAGCGACAAGTATTAAACGGTAGCAACCACCAAGGCAAGGAGGTGACAGGCGACCGGCAAATGGCTTCTTCTCGGCGCCGCGGAATGCTTGAGTCCACTTTGTCACTGGGAAGCTGCGTAAATGAATGGCATACTGAGTCGAAGGTACGAAAGCAACACCACGTAGTTGAACAAATTTTATTCAGAAGTGATGTTGCTATGTAAATCAAATGCTTTTCGCATGGCTCTTTTGTGTATTTGTATTTATAAATGGTCCATTTTACGTGCTTTTTTTTGAACAGCAACATTACAACAAACACGACCTGAGAACCTGGGGTCCGCGTTCGAAAATACAACAGGATTCGTACTCGTGGACTGAGGACGATCGACGGCATCTAACCAACCTGCGTGACGCCAGTCACTACCAAGTAGCGCCGTCGCTCTCGCATTACGTTAAGCTACCTCCAATCTACGCCAGACCGAATGGATACCACCAAGACACGCCGTTTGAACCGTCTGCCAACGGCGGCTACAACAGGTTTGGACGAGCAAAGCGGCAAGGAGGAAAACTTCCACCGGTTGTGAGTGATGAGGACGATATTTGATGTGTGTATGAAAGTTTAATGCGTTGTTGTGCGCCGAGGCCAACTTTTTAACGGAAACTTTAACGACGATGGCAGCAACAGCTGTTGCGGTCGCGCGTTTATTTGTCAACAAGCTTTCGTTTCGTCGAAAGCGGCCACCGCCCGTTGATTGTGCGAAAGTCAACACGTTGTTCCGATTCGACGAAAAACGGCGGTCGGTAACAAACGACCACCGCGCCCTTTTCTGTATTTTCCTCTTGCTCAACCGTCATGTATTCTCTTTGCACATATGCCGTCTACGAGCCAAACCACTTTTGCGTACTGTCAGCAACCACGGTTTATGGAAACTCTTTTACTGGCTTATAGCGAGGTGTAACTTACTGTATGATATATGCTTATATACGAAAAAATAAATTTGCACATACCAAGCCATTTTGGCATAAACTAGACCAAGTGTCTTTATGTTTGTCGTCTCGTTTAGACTAAAACTGTATCTGATTTGCAATCCACAGGTATGTTTGTTTCAAGGGAGTGTTGCTTGCGGCCGGGTGCCAAATTGCCTGCGGTTCAATATCATCCCCACCCATAATTAATTTGACGGCATGAATTAATCATACACCGCAACGCATTGCGAAATCGGCCGGGCGCCGAAATGCGATGCTGGCATCGCTCATGAATAATTAAATTTAATGTGGTGAAGATCTCAATACATCCAATAGACTAGACAAGGGGGATCTCGTAATCCAAACCTCTCCTGTTAGTCTGCCTTTACCAAAATGACCGATATTATGTCAAGTTTGTCATACAAACCAACAGCCATATTTGAACTGATAATGGCATGAGTTTTTGCCGAAACGAAAATAAATAAAACATGTCAATGTTTTCTTCGGTATGGGCCTGTCTGTTTATTGTAAGAACGGATATATATTTTTGGAAAACCATAGCTATGTTGCCTCTGTGGCAGAACAGCGCATGTTGCTCAAGTAAAGCAACTTGTTTCACATTCTTGTAAATTGTTCATCAGTATTATTACTCGAGGTATTATCCGGTATTCTATATGCAAATCTGAAAGTTAGTGCAAAGTCATCTCGTTTGAAAGCATTGTATTCCGTCGTGGATAATGTAAATTTACAACGCTCGCCTATGTACAAACATCAAACGAAAAATGGAGAAAAGCAAAAGCAAAAAGGCATTCTGCGTACCGCGGAACAAAAACCATTAAATATCGCCAGCTTGTTGGTCCGTGGGGCCAGCTGCCGAACGCATTCCGGGAAATTCTGCGCGCGACAATTTGGGGGTATTATTTTTCTCCGTCGGCATAAGCGTACCTAAAAGTCTTCTTTGTACAAAAGTCGAACAACGCAAAACGTACCGTATAAGCGGCTACGACACTTGTCGATTGGCAAGACAGAAGAAAATCGGAAAGTCCTATTACGCGAAAAGAACAAATACAAAAACCCACGCGAAATCAACGAGTAAGACGCTAAGCAAAACACCGTGAGTCGTAGATGTGTTTTAAACCATGTTGTATCAAATGTGTGGACGTATGTGTTCAATGTGGTTATATGTGTGAATTAATAGGTTGGAAATAGTGGTCGTTTGGCACCGGAAGAACCACGCACAGGGCGCTTGAACTTATGAGAACAATGTGTAACGGCGGCATAAGGTTGTGGTACAATATACGCCATCCCATGCATTTTATAGCAACTGAACCACTGCACAAGAAATAAAGAGGGTGTTTAAAAACTGGAAACGAAACGTTTTGAGGAGAAACCAGCGCTTGAAAATGTTGACGAACTATAGACAACGCGCGTTCAACTAAAAACAAACCAAAAACGAAGTGAAAAAACGCTAGTGAAACCATAAAAAAATTATGATTGGAAATCTGGCCAGATTAGTAGTACCAAGGGAAAATAACGGTACCTACAAGGAGACAAGTAGCTCAGAAAGATTGCACATTGACTGTTACCGATAACCAGCAGTACGTTTGTACTCACTGGGTGCAAGGCAAACATTGAACTCAGTTCCAGTCTACATTTTTTCGTGGCACTTCTTGTACGACTGCAGCTTTATGAGCCCAACCAGCCAACAACTATATGGCACCGCGGTGTAGTTAGAAATCACGCACTGTGTGTTAAACTGGCTGCTGGCCGTTGCAAAGTGGAAGGCGTCCGTTATGGTACATCATGCGATCTTCAGGTCGAACGATAACTCCTGTGTTAAAACGTCTACCTTCCTGTGCCATTCTTTCTTCTCTGTCAAAGACACTGTTCGAAGAATGCGGACTTTGGTTGTTGTTGTTGTTATTGGCACTGGTGCTGAGCTGCACAAGTTCGCCTGCGTCGTCGACACCCTGCATTGCTGTGTAGTGACCTGCTTGGTTTGCCATATCTGGAACTACATGGCCGGCAGGTGGCGTAGCACTGGAGTTGTGCACTTCTACCAACGGCGAGCTCCTGCTGCAAGGCATGGAGTGCTGGCGTTGTACCACGTGTTGTTGCTGGTGTTGCTGCACCTTTTCTTGACCCTCCATAACGTCAGTGCCGCGGATACTGCAGTTGGTCGAAATACCCGCGATCCATTCGTCGAAGTTCGCTTTGGGATGCGTGGAGACTGCATGAACACAAGAGGGTTGGATGCACATCAACAAAACAGGTATAGTTGCTCAATGAATTCCCGGCACAAACTCTTATTTGCCTATTAGTTGATTAGCTTCACACCAGGGAAACGTTAAAGTGCCACAGGCTAAATGAGAAATCGATTATAACGATCCACACCGCGTTAAAGTGTAGGATATATCCATCCGCATGGGAAGGCTTAAACCGGGGTAAACTGGCAGGTTCCTCTTATCAACGGACGAACATGGCAAGCAGTCGGATATTTGTCATTAAACACTGCATGGTTTTTCTACCGATTCTATAACTTGGATGAATTCACTGAACCTGTCCAATTGTCCGGCTAAAACTATAGGTTTCACATTGTTTTAAAATTTTTTGAACTACTGAATCTTAATGAACATGATTGTCAAGTTATTTAATTATAATTTTACCTTTTCCCGATTTGTATGTGGGGTTATAAAATCGTATTGGTATTGATATTGGTATTGGTTTGGTTTAACTTCGAATAAAAAGTTGTTGTGATCAGCGCGAATTTGTGAGTCGACCAATCAGAGCAACTCCCCAATCATTGCACGTGAGACAATCAAGGCATCCATTTATCATACCCCCATAAAGACGTGCGACAAATGGCCTGGGGCGTTTGTTTACATTTCGTAGACCATCGTTCACACCCTTTCCGATCACCGCCTGTTTAATCAAGGGATGTAGAGTCACGTGGCGCAACGGGAAACGTCGGCCGATTGATCAAGGTCGTTTAGTTAGCAACGAAACAAGCAATAAGTCGCTTCCTTCCCGGAAAACGGCCATGTCACCACTCGTCCGTACCTGCTAAATGCTGTTGTGTAGTCGGCGGCGAAGTGTAAACCCCGGCCTCGACCTGGGGCATGGAATGGTTGACAACTGCGGCTGTGTTGCTGTTGTGTCCTATCACAGGGGAAGTATCATTGCCCGTCAGGTGTTGTTGCTGCGGAGCCATGGGAGCTTGGTGGTAATGCATGGTGGGCGATGGGCCGTTGGAAAGAGGCCGAGTCACGACCGATCCTGTAGTGGGCGTTGCTTCACCGGGATGGAGTGGTATGTTTTGGCGGGCCTGGTCATTTGAATCTGCACCGGACAAACGTCTACGTTATTTGGCATAATGATTTTCCTGTCGCTTTGCTTATAGTGTTGGTGTTTTTCTCTCGATATTAAGTGTTTTTCTCTCGATACCTTTATCATCCTTGAATGCGCAAAATGATAAATCGTTCGATTCACTCAACATAACAAAATCGGCCTTCAACGAATATTTTTGTTAAAATGAGGATGTTTATGTTTACGCTAGTGTCGTATATGTCGCAAGTGGCACCAATCAAAATGGTGGTGTTCCGCAACATTTCACGTATCCCGGAATATTATTCACCTTGAAGGTTTCTTGACATATCCCACAGTGTTTCTACTTTTCGCCGTTGTTTACTATAAAATTGCGCACTTAAAATACATATGAGTATTTTGAATCTTGTCATCACTTTTTGCGCCCTAGTTTTTTTTATACCTGGGGTGTTGGCGTTGACCTGTGGTGATCCACCTCCCTGTGAGCTTTGTTGGGGGGAATCTGGCTCTCTTTTTACTTCAACGTCGCTAGTCACGATCTCCTCCCCATCCTCATTAAGAGGTTTGATCCCCAGCATCTTGTGGAGCTGAGTGGATGAGATTCCAAGTATTTTCTCCAGATCGTTCACGTATTTGTATACGTATCGCCTGGAACAAAGTTTTAAATGTCATTAAAACGCCTGGTATGTAATTTAATTTCGCAAATGCGCTGTGTCAGTCTCTGGTCTATACCTACAGTACTTGCTGGTGCATTGTTTTAATAAGAGACTGACTGTTAAACAAACTCCATTTGCACGAGCTTTTGTGAGCTTAATATCGCTTCCTCAGGTTCAAAATCTGGTATGACTTTGCTGAGAGGAATACAACAGAAAAAATGAGAGTAAACCAAACAATCGTTATGCAAGGGAGGGAAAAAAATATGGTGTCTGTCAGCAATTCTGTAATTTCACAGAAAGATCCTTTTGACGCTCCCAAAAGCATCCGCCATTTTGCTTAGTGTAATTAGGTATTCATGTTTGTCAAATACAAAAAACTCTTTTCTTCGTGGTTATATAAAGTATAAACACGTAATCCACAGGAGGTTGGTTTTGCTGAAACGTTTTATGTTTGGGCACTTCTGTATATTTTTTTTGCAAAAGATTTCTTGGTTGTTCGTCTTCAGTTTGTAGACAAAGGCTTGCAAAATAATTCGCCTGGAGCTTTTAAAATTTAAAATTCTGATTTGATATCAATTAGATCAGAATATGTTTTGTGACAATTATCATTCGCCGCGATTGCACCAAATGGACAATTAGCAAGACTTGGGAACCAGCACTGCACATAATTCCCAGAACACGAATGTGGGAAGTCGGCTCGCGAGGCCGAAAGTGCGAATTCGCGCGAGTTTGGGTGTCCATCAAAAGCAGTTGCGCTCGCAACATCCTCAATACAAGTCAATGTACCCGTTCCTTACACGCGCTCCAACTGTGCGCTTGCGATAGGAGCTCAAATCGTGTATCTATATCAGTGATTAAGCATCGAGATAGCGACTTGTCATCTCACCTTGCCGGGCACTTGACAATGATGTTCTTGTCGTAGTAATATCGAATGCCTCGCGAAAGTTTTTCATACGTCATCTTCGGCTTGTTCTTGCGCATACCCCAGCGCCTAGATGACAGAAACGTTGTTGTTTTAAATATAACATAAGGGTTGAATTCATCTGAACTGCATTATTCCAAGACAATTAGATATACCTTACGATGTCGCAAAGTGAAATTAAAACTTTAATTTTATTTCTTTTTGAAAACACTCACTGCAACAAGTGAATATTTGAAATCAACTTACTTGGCAACTTCGTCCGGTTCTTCCATTTTGAACTGCCAGGTTTCTCCGGTCCATTTGATCAAATGCTTACACGTGGGGTCGCACAAGAGCTCAAGCAGAAACTGCCACAGTTGAATCGGGCCGTTGCCTGAAATTTTAATAAAATATAACTTACAACAGGAAAAGATAAGCAAAAAATGTATGTGAAAAAGGCAAGCTGTATAGTACAAGCCTACGAGCTGCTGTACGTACAATACGTTGTCTGAAGTGACATTCGACAATAGTCGAACAATGAGCGCCTTAATTATCTATGTAAATTGAGGCCACAATTAAAGCCATCCGGTCCGAGATATAAGAACTCTGTGCTTTTAAAATAATGGCAAGGAGCTTGAATCGCGCGTCTGACACGCGTAGCTTGTCCGTGTTTTTCGGTGAAACGAGCGGCGCGATACATGCTTGTACAACTCTCAAGCCTTTACTCGTCCTGTCATCGGCCGTGGTGTCGGTTTCACTAAATCTCAATCCGTCTCTGGCATCAGAATTTAACAGCGCGGTTATTAAACAAAAGCGCCAAAAAATTTTCATTTTAATGCATTGGGGGTTTCCATCGGTCTTTTACGTCTCCGGATGTCGGATTCCACCAAGTGTGTTTCCATGTCCTGGGGAGTTTTTGCTTTGCGCTCATACGAATCCATATGTATTGACTTAGTCTACTTTTTTGAAACAGACAACGCAAAGTGTTCGATCTATCAGGGCTCACCAGTATGCAGCTGGTGACGTGCGACGGTCTTGGCTATATTTAGCCACTACAGAGACTATGGTATTTTATGGTGATTTTGTAGTCGATTTCAATCGACTGGCTACCAAATTGGATACAAATTACCCGAGGCGAACCACAATGTTAAAGCAATTGCTAACAAACCAAGTAGTGTAAGCTCTAGTGTCACGGGTGTACTTGTGCAAACAAAAGTCGAATACTTAATGTTGTAATGCCTTTGGAAATCATGCTTTTCTGTGTATTGCTACCAGTTTCCGTTCACACAACAGGGTAAACCCAAACTTCCTTAAATCAAGATCACATACTTTTACCCCAAACCGCACCCAAACTATAATTGTTTCAACTCGAGCCGCGCCCAAAGCGTCAGCGACAGCTGGATGGGAAGAGGGTTGTCGTGGTGCAAATCGAGAAGCGAGGGAGGATATTTTCAAAGTTTTGTCCGCGCTTTCGCCCGAAAACTCACGCAAATTTGCAAATAGCATCCGCCCCATATTTGCCGTGTAACCATCTTCGATTCCGCGATAACGCAAGCCTCCGCTCAATCTATGCGAAACTATTGGACCTTAAACAGCTGTTCCGCTCTGCCAGAAGGTTTTTTGGACGCTATTTAGCTTCTGCGGGTCTTGTTCGTTTGATAATTGCAAATGCACTTACAGTCAATGCTTTGTGCCCGCCTCCACGTTTTTTCGCGCTCTTTTAGCTTTTTCGTGCTTCTTTCGCCCCTTTTTTGTTCTTTTCACTCCTGACTATTTATCGCTGTGTTATGCGTTAGACTTCATTTGTCCTGATGAAGGTCAGTTGGATAACGACCGAAACGTCGTCCCAACTAGTTTTTCTTTTTTGCCAGAAGAGCATTTAATTACTAAGCACATACAGCAATGTCATTTTTCAGGGCTCGTTAAAAGGCCCAACTTTCGCAGTTTGTGAGCAATAGTTTGTGGTCACTTAACTTCAAAGCGCTGTTGACGTTTACATAAATTTGACGCACCGTTTGTTGGACAAACGACAAGTGTGGGGCTTTTGATCTATACAATCTAACCATGTTACCTGTGTATCCGGTGAGCTCCTGCACATTGATAATCGGGTTGACCGCTATCGCCTCATCGTGCAAGTAGGCCTTGTCCTGCAACCTCATCTTGGCGCGCTCGGCGATATTCTCTAACGGGTTTCGATACTGACGGTTGGCGAAGACTGCTGCATGAGGGAACTTGCCCTGGCTATTGGGTACGCCAAGTGCCGACGCTCCGTCGAGGGGCATCACTCCCTGAGGAAGCATGTGCTGGTACTGGAAGTGCTCCCGGTTGTAGAACTCGCCTGGAGACACGTTTGAGTGGAGTTCAGAGTTGGCAATATTGTGCTGCGGGAAATTCGGTGCAACCGCCGACGCCTCTGCGTAGAGATATGGCAAGTTTGAATGGCTTTCGGTGGGCGTAGTGGAACTCCGGTGGTACGGATGACCATCGGGAAGCATTTTCAATTCTGCCGGGTTTTGAGAGCCGTTGAGCTGCGTGTAAAGGCTCTCGCCATGAGCAACAGCCAACTCGGCCTGAAACTCACTGACAGATGCTGGGATAAGCTGATGCTGTCCTCCCTCATATGTTGGATATGCATAGCCACCGTAACTAACAAACTGCGGTCCGGCAGTGCTGCTGTTGGTGCTGTAGGTGGCGATGACCTCATTGTTTTCACTTAAACTTCCCCTGTCGAATAAAAAAATAAATGCTTGTTATAATCTTCCTGTTTTTCTGCATTTGCGAACTCCTGTGATTGGTCATAAATTAGGATGCTTAACACGTGCATTTTCAGTAACCTATATGGACATGATTAAGTTCGTGGCGAAGTGATGGCGACTAAAACGACAAATCAAAGTACCGTTTGTTGGCATCGGGAGAATGATGATGAGGTGTATTGGCGCTTCGTGAAAAGGAACCAGCATTCGGTTCGCGTGGTTGAACGGCGTCGGGCTTCTTAAACACGTGAACCTCTGGAACGGCTGCAGCGCTGGTGGCTAGGCGGTTGTCTGGGTACTCAGCACTCCCGCCAAAGTTGTAGAAATGTTGAGCAGTTTCGCCTCCGGTCATCTCAGATGTTGCTGAGTAGGATGCCTGCACAAAATGCCAAGATAAACAAACAAAATTCACAGGAAAATGTTCAGGACAATGATATCGATGTCGCTTTTTGTTTGCAGCTATCTGCCAATCGATCTGGAGAACTGTATTGCAAAGATGATATAACGTCCCTTTCAATAACATCAACGAGTGTTTTTTTTCACAGGCGAAAATTAATCGATGTTTTGTTACTGTTTTGAGTTGTCTTTTTGTTTAACAGTCTGTATCGTTTCGGTTTATATGAGTGTGCTGTGAAGCGAAGAATTCATTTCAAGTCGTCAACAAAGAGATTGTGTCATCAGAATTAACTTTTTTAACTTGGATTTCATTCCGTGTCGCGTTTCTTGTAACTCGACATCGCCTGTATCATTTATTTTGGTTTGGTTTTATGTGTAGCAACAACACCCGTCCTAGACGATTAAGGGTCGCAGCCGTTTGCAGAAATCCGGGAAGTACAAGACGGCTTGCTGTCCACCGACGCAGGTACATGATTGACAGGGACTTGATTAAGTTGCCTAGTAGCGACTCCCGGAGCAATGCTTTTTATGTATAGTTCATCACTGATGTCAGTCGGGTGTTGTTTGTATGGATTAACGAGGTTTAGTCGGACAGAGCTCTTTCATCTTTGCTGGTCATGTTCATTCGGCATTTGCCACGTGTGCACAACATGAAAGTAATCGAATGTCGATTGGAATGTATTGCCATGTTTTTAAGGCAGGTTTTCTCGGAATGTAGGGTAATCCAAAAAAAGAATGTAGGGTAATAAAAATTGAGCCTTTTTTGCGGTGATTTGAAGCGAAAACTTAATTTTGCTACAGGCGTATTACAAAATTTCTGTTGGTTGGAATCATCCATAAAATGTCAAATTCATCTTAATTCACCCCCAAACAACCATGGGATGAAGAACGTGCGAACCACCGATGGTAAACCCATTAACCCCAGGTTGGGGACGTTTTCATTGAGCAATAAAAGTCTTCCTCTAGCGAAGCTGCGTCCGCTACCGGAGATTCAAATAATGGATTAACACGGCCACTAACAGCCAGTCACGCCTGTAGTTTCCGTTTCCGCGCATCGTTGTTATGTGAGTGCGGATTTGTCGCTTCCCCACCTGTTGTCCCATAGTCTCTCGGTCGACAATTAAGGTGGCGCCTGATGTATCGCATCCATGACAGCTTAAGGAACCGACCGTGGAACCGGTAGTGCGTCACGCCTAGGGACGGAACCGCCCGGCCCTCCTGACGCACGAAGTTGCGTAGAAGCCGCTTGCGCACTTTGGCAAATGCGTTTTACCGGCGGTTGGCGTGCGACGATAATTTCCTGTTGTGGTAAACAATATCCTGTACCCCACTGACGGTTATGTTGATTTTATTGTTTTTAATAAGGGGCGTTGTATTTGCACTCGTCCTGTTGTGTTTGGCCCTACACTATAAATTGCGGCAGGTTTTTCAAAGCAAAGAAATCTGCATTATTGTTAAAAAAGTAATTTTTAAGTTACTTTGGTATTTAGAAAATATTCTTTGCAATAAATCAACACCGTGTTTTTAGTTACGTTCCAACACTATCGGTTGGTTTTGTCGGGGGTTTTAGTAGGAATGTGAACTATTTTACAACGACCACCTGCAAATCCCTGAAATCGGTTTCATTTAGACCGCTGTAAATACAAAATAATCCCCCACAAAATTGGCCCGAGCTCTGCCAACCGGATTATGTCGAGCGGTCTAAAGATATGGCGATGTGGTGCAGTTGGCCAGCCCTGTGCAGTTCCAACGGATGCAGGCAATCGGCCATCAAATTTAGAACTATATCCCAAAACACCCGACACCGCACAGCTCAGCCGAACAACAGGTGCAGTTCTGGAAAAAGATTCGCTCCCGATCGACAGAAAGCGTGGGACACGGCGAGATAACGGTTACTTAGTGACAAGTTATCGTATGGTCTCGTGGCATGGGCATAACGCCATAAGTAATGAGAGGAAGTGACGGCCACTGAAAAGGTGCGCGTACACAATGGAACAGGCCCAGTCGATACACGCAGGTATTGCCCGGTTCGTGTGTTTGCTCACCCACTCACAACAGGTGGTATGCTATAAATCCTGTGAAGCTTATTTCATAAGCTTGACACGTCTTCCAGTGGAAAAATGGAAATCCATTAAGTTGCCCTTGAGTTGCGGAAAATATTCAGGTCAACTTTGATTTTAAATCTCTTATGTAACTGCGCGTTGTTCTATCCCTTCTTTGCTTCAAATTTCTTTCCTAAAAATAGTAGCTGGCAGCAGAGCTACAGGAGTGATTTGATGCGCGTAGATTTACAAGCTGAACTGATGCAGCAGCATTGATAACATGACACTTGCTGACGCAGTTCGAATTACAGATTTCTGCGTCTCGGCCTCGCGCAGTGGACTAAAATAGCATGCCGCGCGTTTTGCTTTGTATTGGACTGAACGGTTTGTAATTAGAAAGGTTAGTAAGCAGGTGGGCAGTTAAGCGCATAAATACAAACGCGAATTAAAAATACCTAATTAGACATTATTCACCTGTAGTGAAACGAGCTTATGATTTAAGCAGTCGAGTTTTAACTAACCTGATTAGGTTCCCCGTCTGTTTGTGGCATGGAGAGTCTTTGGTGGGTGCCGTGAAAACTAACTCTGTTCCCACCCCACAGCGCCTCCACGTGGTCCGAATAACCCGAATCGGAGCCTGGACTGGACAATGTTGCCGTACAGCTTTGACGCCAAGCAGCTGTGGAGACAAAGCATTTACCATTACCTAAAACATACCACACCCAACTCCAATTTCTTATGGTAATATAAATGTGATGTCAAGTAAAACGAAGTATGAACAAAACTGTTTTTCTTCCAAAACACAATTATGTGTAGAACAAAACAACAGCTATTGGTAAGCTGCAGACAGGGTGTGTACACGCACTGTTTCGACCTGTGAGGTCTCATCAGTGCAGCTGTTGCAGTGGCACTGTGGTAGCTTTTACACTAGCAGGCACACTAGATTCCACTTTGTGGTACCTGTCCGGTCCACAACAGCTCTTCTTATAAATTCAAAACAAAACTTCATGTGCTCTTAAAGGTTAATTTTTAATCATGCTGATACGTAATACGTATTTAAAACCGCTGTGGTTTCCCCGGCAAAGCGAAACGTAAAACGGTTTCTTCCCGGCAACTGTGTGCAAAATAACATTTCCAAACAACATAATGGGCTTTCAATACAACCAAGAGGCTGTATCAATATCCCCGCCTATAATTAGTCAAGCTAGCTTGTCTCTGGAAAACAGACAAGCGGAAATCAAAATGGCGAATCTTCATGTGTATCGATGACAACATCCGCCATTTTGTTTCTAGAAAGAAGCGACTGCAAATTCGAAAGTGTGTGTGTAACATTGCGCCGTACATAGGTAATTTGGTAATTTTTGAACGTTTTCATTGAAGAAAGTCATATAAGCGACCTTGCAAAAGACTATAACGCTTTTCAACGTAAACATATTGTTTGTACATTTGAATTGGGTGGTTAGTATTTAGTAACATACGAGAAGACACGTTTTTACCACCGAGAGTCCATTATGTCAAATTTGCATACACAAATGATGGTTCGGCGGATTCTTAACAATATCAGCCGCATGCAAACGAGCAAGTTCTGGAACATGAAAATTAACAACTCTATGCGTGTCTCAATTATTCTTTCTATTCTGTATTCCTGGTCATCCCAAGGAATATATCTTACCGTATTCTGGCCCAGGGAAACAGAAGACTTTAGGCGGCGCCTCACCGTTTTGATGATACAGGTGCGATGCCATTCGTTTTAAATTCAAGAAGCTCAGTGTCGCATGAGATGATTACTGACAGATGTCAGTCACTTACAACAGGTAGCAGATCAATTTATGACAACTACAGTTTACGCGAAACAAACGTCCGACTTCAGCACTGAAAGAATAAAATCTGTTCACAGGATTTTTTCAGAGGAAAAAGCGCTAATTGCACTTCACAGTTTTCAACAGTTGTACGCAGCTTATGCTTGAATACCTTCTGTAGTTCTATTTCACATCTCCCTGTCATATTGTTTACGACAAGTATTTCAGACCCGCGCAACTTTCAACCAGCTCTGTGTCAGGCTGCACACACGCAATTAAAGTCGGCCATAATCGCAGCGCGCTTTTTTATGTGAAAACAAATCGTGGGACTCGCGGCGCTTGCATTAGACTATACACAGCAGCCAACACAGTGTGCATCCTCACGAGCTCCGGTGAAATGCACAGGAAGAAGCTTGCAGAAGATGAGTCCCTCTGTGGGTCGGTTTCGTTGGCTTGCGAAGCGCCAGCAGTCGTGATTGCGTTTAGTTTAAGAAAACTACCTGTGTTGCATGCCACCATCGTTGAGTGACGATTTTGCGGTGGTAGATCGGGTAGTTTACTCATTAATCGCGATTAAACGAGAACATCTTACGATTTTGCGGTGTTCCTGGGTCATGTCAGGGCTGCTTCCACCACAATATTGTCGCCTATTAGTTATGCAAATTCTTTGGGATAATGCTTTTGTTTGTTGCCAACTAGCGGAACGTGCCGCCGTTAAATAAACATTGCATCCATCGGCCAAACACTACAAATTGACCCTTACAGGAAAAAACGTTTACAAGCTGCTTAAAGTTTAGCCGTGAAAGCAGGTTTGCGGCTATTCCTTTTTACATGAGCAGAGAAGGAAACATACGCGTGTTTCTTGTCCAGTCCGCTGCAGCAAGAGACACATGTCAGTCGGATCATACCATGTTGAACACAATGGCAGGAAAATCGCGATCCCTATTCAGGGCGTAAGCAATTTCTATTGCGCAGTGAGCGAAATGGCGCTTTCCCGGCAAATGATCGAAAGCACAATCGGTGGCGCGAATCTTTTCGCCGTAAAACTTTGCCGTTGCTGCGCCTTTCTTTGCCAAACTTACATTACTGCGCTGCAAGGATAATTGAATGATCGTTTCAAACAAAAATTTCGAAAAAAACACCTTTTGTTAAATGTTTTAGCAAAAACGTGATGTTATTTGTTCAAATAATATTTTTTTTACTCGAACGCCACCAAGCGGCGCTTTTGTACAGAATAACGAAAGGAATTGTGTCCGCACATGAACTAACGTGAATAGAGTATCGTGGATCATGATTTAACCATCAGTCACACAACGAGGCATTTTTACCGCCACTGGGAAAACTATAGGAGGGCAACACAGGCGACCGGTGGTCGGAAATCCTATATAGCCCGTGTACCTTGCGGCAACTCCTGCGCCACCATTTGTATCACCTTACGCAAGGAGTCGCGATCAAACAGCCCACAGTGTGTGGAGTTTTAAACCAGTTTGGCAGTGACAGCCTCCACGCTAATGTAATAAGTGGTTTTCGCTCGTCATAAGAACGCACATGAACGGAAAATCACGGTATAGAGCTATTTTGAATTTCCAGATGCAGCATGCTTATGTCTTAGCCTAACTATAGATAAAGTAACACTTACGATGGTTGTACAAAAACAAATTCGCCATTGAAGGAAATCAAACCTTTCCGAGATTGAAGGCTTAAATGAAATTTCGCCTGATCGTTAAGCAAAAAAAACTTTACCAAATAACAACAGAACCTGAACTGAACTTTAGTAAGGGAACACAAGGCGAGACGAGATATCTTATATGCTGTAGTAGCGTGGTAAGTTCTCAATAATATTGCGACTCCTGCTTCCTTGACGTACAGGACTGACTTCAGTACGGGAGTCATAATACAACAGCGATGACTCCGTTACGTACAGGCGATGAGCCTGATCTGTAACCCAACTCTGTGCAATAGCACGCAACAATGTCAAATGCGCATCCTAAGCAGCGAATCTACGCAAAACGCGAACATGATCAATTGTTTCCTTTCTGGCAAAATTGCTTGCGGTATTTAGAGTGGAGATGACCGTTTAGTTAAAAATTAATTTGTCATTTTTGAGAAACCGGGTGACTTGGGTTACGTTTGCTTGTACCACTAAACCACTTGTTCTATCCGTTCCCCCTGTGGATTAGAAGCTTTATTCAAATTGTTTTAAATTTCGCTTTTGCTATTACAACAACATTTTATTCTAAGACACTTTCAAATAAAAAATGTGCACATTCCTTCGCACAAGACATGGAGTTTTCAATTTTAACCATTTTTTTAAATATTTACTCAATGCCGCGTGCCGGCAATCTTGTAAATCACAAAAATTCCTTACTCTGTAAAAAATAACTTATGCCATTCGAACTTCGACTTAACCTGGAATGGAACACGCCCTGCAAATCAAAACGGAGCACGCTAACTGAACAATTGCCCATTGCCGACTGAATTTGCATGCAACACCGCGGTGACCTTCCCCGACAAGGTTAATATAATAGGAAGAGCTTTTGTCGACTAGTGGTCGTTGCCTGTTGCTTAATATTAATAACTGTTTCGAAGCGGATGGGAGACAGGATGCTTTGACGTGCATGTGACGATAGCTGGCGCACTCTATGTGCAGTTACGCGCACATGACCTAAGCAATTGGGGAAGGGGGCGGTCCGCAAATATATGACGTCAAAGCTATTCTCCTTCCAAGTTTTGCTTGCCGGAAGTAAAAATCCCGTTCGTATACTAGCGATACTTCTACCACAGTCTTTGACCGATACCATGTGTTATTGTAGCGGGTGCAGCGTAATTTCATATACAGTACCTCATAACTTGAACGTGAAAAGAACCACCTTACATCCTCCATTCTATTGCGTATAATGGCGTACAATAAAGCTACATGGCCCTGACTGGCTTCTCTAAGAAATCAACTCGATATATAAGCCAACTCTCCTCAACGCAATGAATACTCTAACCCTATCTTGTCATGTTTTTATCAACGAAACACTGAAGTATCGCAGGTTGCACCAGAGGCTTTCCACACGCCTATTTGTGCAGCATGCACACCAGCTCTAAGCACTAAGAAAGCTATCCGCAAGCCGGACATCATCGTCATTGTTCTCGGCGCAAACTGCAGGAGCTGGGGGCCCGCGTTGTTATGGCGATAGGGCGCCCAATATCGGAAGCTCTCGCTTGTAGGCGGTGTAATAAATACCGCAAGGGAGGTTACACGACAACAGGGTCCCGCAACATCAGTCAGTGACATGGCGTTAATTTTTTTCCATAGGCGAAAAACCGCGCAAGGTGACTTTGCGCGTCGGCATATATACCGAGCGGGATGGAACACCGGCGTTTCTGGCACACGCTCGCCGGCGTTCTATATCCGCAATCCCATCAAAGTCACTTTACCTACAATGTATTCTCAATATAAATGAAACGCTGCTCTTCCCAAACTGTTCAACATCTGAGCTTGCGTTTTATCCCTGCTGACAAATAACTCTGTTTCTTTGAGCCCGGAGTTGCTCAAACCATTCCGGGGCGCTGCCCGCGAACGCCCGCACCCGACTGCAACTTTGGGTCTGTTTTTTTTACGTTGAGCTAACATCCCCACCCTGTTTATACTAGTCGGTTGCAGGGCCTCTGTGATGAACAGCTACCATTTTTCACGAGCCCATGCATTGATTGCCCGCATCATGTCACGTTTGCGCGCGCTTCACTTAACAAACGAGAGAGAGCGAAATAGCCCGACGGCCACGTGCATCCGCGTGAGCTAGACAGGGACTTTGTAATGCTATCATATTGCTCAACGTAGGACTACGACACTGTACACAGCAACCCAGAGAATTCAGATTACGATGCAAATTCCATTCGACGGTGGATGCCGATGCCGTACGCGGTCAAATCACGTTTATCACTTGTTTACCGCATGTTTGTTATTGTGCCATTACAGCGGATTGCAAACAGCGTGAGTATAATATAGCACCTGTATGCAACCACTGACAAACGGTACTTTTGTTGTCTATATTTGGTAAATCGTATAAATACCTTTCGTAGGTTTGAGATCGGCGTACACAGGCCCGTCTGATCTGGCGCTCGCGCGTCGTGAACCGAGTAATGCTGATGCTTGTTGATGCCCGACCTGTCCTTCAAACCCGGTCCCCTTACTCGTTTTCCCATCTTTTCTGCACTCAGTTTTCATATTTTGCTCCAATCCGTTGTTGCAGTCGGCCCCCATAGCCCCCTCTGGTGTTTTCTCCAGGTTAATGTCTTCACCGGACTCCGACTTTCTTCCCTTCTTCCCCCTTCGGCTCCTTGCCCCTTTGTTGCGCTTCCCGCGGCCGCCTTCGCCGGGTTGTCGCCGCTGCTTGTTCGAGCGAAAAAAGTCCGGATCGAGAAGCGGGGAAGTTGAGATGGAGGACGCGAGACTCTCGAGGGATGTCAGGCTACAATTTGAGGTGGCGGCTGCTGAGGTTGTGGGATTTTCGAAAACGCGATCGTGGACTACAAGGTTCGGAGCCGTGGAGGAGCATAGGGTTAGATTGGAAGTGGAGAACGAGAGGGCAGTAAACGACATTGGACCATAGTTTGTTGGATCGTGCATTGTACTTGACGAGTAGTAGTCATTGCAGGACTGTGTGATGCCGTTTATCTGTACCATGTTGCCCTGATAGTGAGTGGCTTCATTTTGCTCCTGGACTTGATTAGATGAGATGTAAAACGGCTCTAGTTCTCCTTCCTCTTGCTTGGAAGGATCGTAGGACAGGACTGTGCTATCGTCCTGGACAAGACAAGGTCCATTGTACTGGTCATCGATCCTGGAGTGTCTCACGCCAAGAAAAGATTTCTCCAATGGTGGAAGCGTCATCTCTTCGCGGTAGTTCTGTAGGTAATGCAGGTCGGTAGGTTGCTGTACCATGATCTCACTGTCGCCATTCACATAAGCGCTTAGATCTTGAAAGGTTTCATTGAGCATTCTTTTTTTGCTACATGCGTTCATCCTTCTGTAAACCAACAAAACTTGCGGTTAAAAATCCATCATCAAATTTTGTTTATGGCTTAAATTAATTGATAATTAATTCAAAACGCATTCTTATTGACACACACGCCTGTGACAGTTAACATTTTGCCAAGTGGTTTTCAACAGGCACTTTTTCTACTTTCCAGTTCACCGTTTTTCTGACCTCAACAATATGGGCAAGATTACTTTCCTTTACGACTCCTCTCACTACAAGCAGACTCACACTGGCGATTTTATTCCGTCTTGGTTGTCATTCCGACGATGCGCACGCATGTTTTTCGCTGAATTTCGCGTACAATTTATTCATCGTTTCCCATTATACGCGTTGAATTCCTGGAAACGGCCAAACCCCCTGACAGATGATAAACTTGCATTCACAGCAAAACATCAACAACGGCAGTTGTGCCCTGTGGGCTGAATTGCCAACTCACTAGCCCCTGTAACGAGACACTGCAACAACGACCTACGTTTTCATTGCTGATATGTGAAATAACGTTAGTGATACGTCAGAGCTAAATATGTCCGGCAAAGCAAATGGTTGACTCTTTAGTTGGACACTACTTTAAACCCAATAGATGCTTTTTTGCGTTAGATTTAAAAAGAGCTCTATAGTTTTACAACACAACTAACAACAATAATGTTCAATAGTATATTCAGTTTTTCGATACCAACCATCGCACTAAAAAACATTTAATTGCTATTGATCCGGCTATTACTTTACCGAACGCACTGTCAGTGACCCTAAGCTTTATGGCAAAGCTTTTGGGGCCCAGCGACGTTTAAACTTTAACCAAGTTTCAGGCAAAACGTCATCATAAGGTCCGTCCATTAATGCGCGTTGGATGGGCCTACTTATACGCGAAAGTGGATCCTGTTCTATGTAGTAGCACATTAATTTACCTTTATTGAAAGCACTTTACCGAATCTTCAACATTGTTGCAAACTTTTGTCTATAATCTGTTTTAAACTGATTTTTTTGCTCCCACAGAAAACCTTTTCATATTGCTGTTACTTCTGCACCACGTTCAGGATTGTGTAAATCTAACTGAACAGCAGGTCGTGCAGTTTTATCTAAACCCGCCTTTGAATTAAACGCAGTTCGTGCATTGCTTTGTACACACAATGCAAATGCGTGCTTCATAATGGGGCATTTGGCACAAATCGTTGCCGCCGCCATGTTATGACTCACCACTATCTAAACTTATAAACCCTGTCTGGTGCGGCAACTTTACGTGTACTGTATAGACATCCACGTTTAGCGAATAATCCGAATCCCACGATTCGGATTGTGTTTAACCTCCTGTCATAACCCAAACTTATCGAATCAGTTGAAATGTTAATGGTGGTTTTTGTTCCCATGTAAGAACAATTCTTTAAATTATAAAATGTTTTGCTTTACCCAAGTCACTGGAGCATGAGTGTATTGCGTTTACTTGCACGCATGTGCGTTCGAGTTTCCGCGTAAAGCGCTGCTGGTTCCTGTCTACACCCCGACTTTGAACTGTAGTATAAACATTCTTCCCGCTCTACAGTTATTGAACCACTACAGTTTCAAGACAACGTCCCCTCTTCTGCATGCTGCCGCCAAAAGGGGTCTTGTTGTTGATGCTACATATTTTCTGTATCTGTGACAGCTCGTCTGCCTGTACGTAAATGCAGAATGCTCCGCGATGAGCGAAGAAGCTGATCTCTGCTATCGCAATGCGAATTTTTTCGAAGCCGAGATTGCTGCATTAATCACATTTATTAAAAGGCCGGAGCGGGAGGCGGGTACTGAGCGAGCAGGAAGGAATGATAGTAAGAGAAAAGGAGAGAGTGATAGAGAGAAAAAAATACACGCCAAAAGGGGCAAGAGTGCTTGATGCAAGAGTCTCGGGGATAGCGGGAGATATGCGACGCCACTGTATAGGCGAGCAACGAGGAAGGGATTTCGCTGATGCTGGTGAAGCCGCGTTGCTTCTCCTTCGTACCTTGTGCGCACAAGCATTGACTGACATGTCGCGATGACAGTTCTCCATTGCTAGGCCCGTGTAAGACAACTATTAGCCGGTGTGCAAATGCACTGTTAGAAGCGCGCGGGAGAATCATATTCGGCGAGCGACGAGCACGAATTGCAGGCTTCCTTCCTCTACCTGACAAGCGAGCGTTGCTGTTTTCGCAGTGATTCGTTTTGTTGAGGAATGCCCTCACTTCTCTATCATCATAAAGGCTGACTGTGCGAACTGGGATATAGCTCTCATTATCTGCTACCTAGTTGGTACATAGCAGTCGCGAATGCCTATACATTCCAGTGGTTATTGTTATTAAAAAAATATACATCTGATCACACCTGTGTGTTCAAAAGCATGTTTTAATTTCCTGCGCCATTTCCTTCAAAATGTAATGAAATGCATCTGTCTGGTTTTCTTGACTTAAAACATAAAAAAAATTCAAATTTTTTTTAAAATATTAGTTTGGAAAATTTTATCATAATTTTCAACTGATAATAACACTCCTATATGAAACACGTAAATAGTAGTAAAGATTGACACGTTATAGGTTATGTAGTAAAACGAATTTTCACATCGTCTTTCCTCCTTAGAAAAAGACAATAAATTTTAAATCAGAGCCAGTACAGGAGGACCTACGATAAGCGAAGGCCAAGCAAGGGCGCTTATTGGCCTGCACGTCACTCGTGTACAGGAAATTACGTCAGAGACGACTCTATGTGACAATGCTATAAGCGAAATTACCAGCGCGGTCACGCAGCCCAGTTTAGAACGCTACAGTACTGCTTCTTGTGCTCAATTGTACTTACCTTTATAGCCACACTGCGCACAATGAAATTGTACATACACCTCGCAAGAGGTGCCAGATACATACTTGTACATGCTTTATTATTTCAGTTTTGCAAAACAAACGTCACTATTCGCCACCGTTGCTAACTTTATGCGCGACATATAGTTTAAAAAACAGACTATTTTATTCGTCGTTAAATACACTCGACTGCAATTAATACGTGAGCATCGACACGCGTAAGAGACTGTGCTGTTTGCTGCAAGAGCGCATGTTGCAAGCCATGAGATCACCGTGCATCAACCGGCAGTGGTATTAAGAATGGGGGAATTTTACGACATACATGGGCTCAATAAACATATCTTGTGACCAGGGTTTGTGTACTGATCATAAAGCGCATTTTTATTGGGTGGAAGAGATCAAGATACTGTATCGTGGAACATGGTTTATGAAGCTCCTTCAGTGAAATGTGCATTGTCCTCAACAAAAGAAGAGCTCCTTAATTCGAAAATACAACGGATGTGAAGCTATGACAAGGTACGAAAATAGACTTGCGCGTGCTATTGCTCTGCAACGTGGGCTTCCTTTTTCATGTCAGAAGCGTTGCAAAAATTTCCAAACGAAACTTCGACTTAAAAATAGAAGTAATTTGTAAAAAAAATTCTTTGGGTGTTTTGGGTCGCTTTGAATACGAGAATGTGGGAAGGAAGCGGTTTGTTTCGATGACTTTTCGTCTGTTTAGCGAAGAAGTTTCGTTTACCCGTCTAACCATCACTGCACGAACGAAAATGTGAATGTTGGACCGTGTACGAAAGTTGCGCGATTTCGTGTACAAAGTTGCTTAGACACGAAAGCTTAGTTTCAAGTTGTTTTGATCTGCGAGTCCTGATTTCGCTTTTCAGTTCGCTCCAGAAACTTTCGAGCGCAAAAAAAAACAATACATTACGTACGGGATCGAAATTTCCTTGCAGCGAAAGCACCTAAATCGCAATGCAACTAATAATAGCTGCGCTTTCCTGGCCATTAAGCAATCCACTTGGGGAAATATAGGGTTACCCGCTTGATGGTGGGTCGTAATTAATGGATTGTTAGGCTCCTCTGGAGCGCTCGTGCATCTATAACAGCCTCTTTATACACGAGAGAAGCGGCCGTGGACTCATATAGTTCTATTGTGTTGTACAACATCCGCTTACACCTCGCAGACTGTTCGAAAAAGATAGAAGAGCACAAGCGGATCGTGAAATATCATCTGGTCCCAGATAGGCTGAACTCGACAAGCAGCTCTTCCAATGCCGGCTGCGGAAAAGAAACCGCAAGCAACTTCTTAATGAGGGAAATTTTTCGGCCGCGAGGTTTCAAGCGAATGGCGCTGCGGTTGCTTTTACCATATACCATGACAGGGAATAAATGGTGATTTGCCAAAATGACTAATGCCCATTGCGTGTACCTAACGTGCTGTCCTTTGTTGTATAATCGTGTCACGAAAATTATGAAACTAATAAATAAATATTTTCAATTTTGTCTTGAAACTTTCTCACAATAATTGCAAAACAATCATAGCATTTCCAATGTAAAAAAGTCAGTTGGAGAACCACTATTTTTACCTAATAAAATACTAAAATGCCTCTTTGTGGTCAACACTTCTGCCACTACAAAAGTTACAGAAACACTCACGTTACATTCCTTTACTTGAGATATCAAACATAATTATCAATATGTTTATTATGCGGATTTGGGTCCATAAAATGCAGTTACTCCCCAAAATGTTCCTTCAATGAACAATGTTTGCGTATTGTTATCAAACTGTTTGCGTGTTGCTTTTTGTGCACTGTGTTATGCTCTGGTATTTTTGTTCAATGACTTGCCGAGCTTATATACTTCGGATAATTTTGATCGAGACTATTGTATTTTTCCTGGGCTTGAGTTATTTTTTTACCAGCATTAACACAATATAGAAACTATGAACTTGTTGTAACTTATTTTGGCTCATGGGATTGTCGCACTTGCCTGGCGGGTATTTTCGATTTCGAGTTTTGCGAAAATTTTTGAGCCGATAGTCTAATTTTTTTTCCTGGAGTTTGTTTAAAGTCGAGCAAAATTCAACTAGCAGCGTTCAGTGTATGTAAAGTGTTAACTAAGACCCTTCAATGGAGTATGTAAATTCATTGCTATCTAGAGAAGACGTTTTGCAGGTGGGTGACTGGGAGCCATTTGTCGTTTAGAAAATGTAATATTTCTAACAATATTTTTGTTTAGTTTATGATCTTTACTGACGATAGCGTTGAGATACAATTCAAGGATCATACTACAGTGCAAATATCAGCATGTGGGGCAAATTATCAATTCATAAAATCAGTTGATGGCTGCCCTGGAATTTCCGATCATCATAATGTGATTAGACAAAGGTGTCGCTTTGCTACAAGTCAGACAAAGCAGAAAGTTGAACTGGGGCTCAAGCTTCGTAATCTTTTTGCTGCAAGGCCGTACATTCCCTCCCAATTCACAAATCTAAGTGATGATGGTGTAGTCCATTTATACCGGGACCTTACTAGTTTTTATTGGGTTGATGATGATGGCTGCCCTAAAATGGAGCATGCTAGTGATGGTTCAGTCAAAATATCTAGCCAAAAAGATGGTGCCACCTTTATTCTCTCCAACAATGGTTTGCAGTGCTTTGTCAATTTTCTTGCAAAGATCAGTCCATGTGCAAGCAGAACAACTACTCCACAACAATCACCAAGGGAAAAAGATGACAGTAAAGGAAACAGGAGAGATTATATTTGGCTGAAGCACATTTTCCCCACCCAGTTCTGTCCACCAGGTTGGCAGTATCCCTTGAATAAAGCCCTAAAGGTTCAAGGCAAGGATCCTGCAGCAAACTTGGAAAACACATTAGACTGTTCTCATGCTCCAAGACCTCTTCCTAGTGTTTGTCCTAAGCAGTTCCAACATTCATGGAGAACCAACCAAGATTCATTTAACCAGAATGATGGTGAATTGGTTTTACCAAGCGAAAAAGGGTGCCAGACAATCCCTAACAACTGGTTAAAAATCCTTTGGAACAATGGTACCCTGTATTGGATAAATTGCATGAAGAATGTTGGTGACCCTGGTGTTGAGGTCTGGCTTCCTGATAATACAATTTTAAAGTCTATATCAGCAACAAAATTTTACTTCCAACATTTTCTGTTCTGCAAAGCCAGTGGCAAAGTTGATTTGGAGAGGACATACAGCCCCACTGCCCTTCCAATGCAACCTGAATTAAAGACTACAATTCTAAGAGCAGTGAGACTACTTTCATACATTGAGCAAAACAAAGCCATGGCCGAGACAAATAAACCTGCTGCCTGTTGGCATGATGCTTTGTCACTGGAAACTAGGTTTTCAACAGGCACTGCGATAAATTCAAAAACTATGCAACCAACTTTGGACGTGGCTTTGCCAAATTTGGGCACTTTCTCTGCTATCAATGGAAGTGTACAGGTGTCATTTAAAGATGGTACTACAGTGCATGTTGCTGTGTCAGACTATCAATATGAACAGCTTAAAGTTTCGGCAAATGTTTTGGAAGAGTTGCCATGGCGACTTCGCATGACTGATGGCACTTATTCCACCAATTTCAATTTGTTGCATTGTGATGCAAGTGTGAGTAAGTACATTAAACCAACTTGTGACTGGGTAATATGGCTTGCAGGCTCACTAGATGAGCGCAATACCAAGCCTTTCTACAATGATACTATGTATGCCTCTGACAAAATGTCTATGGTATCCAAAGAGTTAGAAAAAATCAATCTATTTAACTCTCTTGAAGAGTCACACTCATTTCAAAGTAATTCCCAAGAGATTGACGGCTCTTCATTTCTGGATATTACATGTAATATGCCATCAAATTGCTCTGCCAACACAAAAATGCCTGAAATGTGGACTGCAAGTGGAACAATGATGCCGGCTGATATTGCTCGCGCCCTTAGTAACACCAGTAGAGCTATTTCAGATATCGATAATATTTTAAATACTTGTCGGTAGAAGCTGTATCTTGGCAGGACTGTTATGAAAGTTCAATATTTCAAATATTTTAATATAATACTATTTATTGCTTGAATGTATCTGTATCCTTTAAACTGTTTTTCTTAACATTACTGGTTTTATCTTCTCTTGGTTTTGACTCCTCAGGCTTTCGTTTGTGTTTGTTTAAAATGAACAGTTTTCGCTGTGATGTGGTTTTGAGGCTCTAGATCCCACTTCCTCGGGTTTAGTATGTTTGCTTGAGAATATACCTTTCATTTTTCCTTTTTTTTGTTTACATGAAAAAGTACAAATTACGGTATTTAGATCACAAGCCACCTTCAATCAAAAGCCGCATGTAATGATGTTAGAAATTTAATATAAGTCGCCCTCCAATGTAAACCGCAGGGAAATGTTAAAACTAATGTGTCGTTTAAAATTTTTACGTGGACAAACAAACTACAACCTCTGTTGACGTTATTAGTGAGCAAGATTGGGTTTAAATCAACAGTCAGTGAAACCTGTGACGCCAGACAAAATGTTGTTAATTAAAATTAGCCGCACAAACGATTAAATAAATACTTTATAAGGCGCGGCTTACACTCAAATATATATATACGTTATATAAGTTTGTAACGCTTTAATTAAAAGAATGTTAGTGCAAGTGACTCTACGTTATGGGCTCGGCTAAGATATGGGTTTCATCATCTTTCGTATTTATCCTCGTTATTATACGAGTCAGAGGAATGATAATGGCTACAGAAGTTTGATGAAGCCATTTTATCCTGATTCAAAAAGTTTGACGTTTTTTGCTTAAAAGTCACTACGGCTAGCATGGTCTGTTGAGGTGGCAAGCCTGATGTTGGCATGTTTAATATGTCACTAAAGACAATTTTACACTAAAATGTAATTAAAGTGGAAGTATTTTTGCATTTTAGAGAAAAAATACAACATTATGTCAATGCTAATTATTGGTTTACAAAAATCATCTCTACTCTGAAACATCAAAAGCGATGTTAGAAAAAGAATTAAGACCCATAGTGCAAATCATTTTACTTTGTGGTACTTTACAGTCAACGTCGATCCAATGTGCACCGATAAGACTGTAAATAACTCTAAGGGTCTCAGAGATATTTAACAGGGTCTCGATGGCCTGAGCGGTTATTGAGTCTCTTCGATTGTTAAATCTGCTTCTGCCTCGTTCTCACCAGTAAACCGCTGATTCCAAATAAACAGTTTATTATCAGGCTATGGGAATAAATCCCAAGCCGGCGAATAGCTTGTAGAGTCTCAGTAATATTAGCAGTGTAACAGTAATACGATAAAATCAAGTAGAATCAAATAGAATTAGAATGGATTAGAATGGATTAGAATGAATTTACCGGTCTAACCTGGGCTCTTAAACGCTCTCCATTATGAGAGCTGATTGGTCAATAATGTCACGTGATATCATGAGGCGCTTGAAGTAATATAATACAAGAACATAGGTGTGATGTGACATAAGCATAGGAGAACATTTTATGTGGTAAACAGGATGTTGAATGAATCACTTTACTCGAGAATATTCGATGGCTCAATCATTTGGGTCACATTGTGGGATTATGCAGTACATGTGCAAAGCTGCGCGCAAAACATTACGCAATACAAGCACTGGTTTCTGTGACGTATGTTACACACGCAAAACATTACGCAATACAAGCACTGCTACCTGTGACGTATGTTACAAGACCTTGTAGGTCGAACAGTTTGCACTTGTTTCAAAGGGATGATACTGGAATATATGTATGGTAATGAGTTACATCCCGATCAACATATCCGCCTTCTTTGGTGAATTTTAGTTGTAGGCTACTGCGTGTTGAACAGTGTAATATGTGAATTTCCAATCAGTTTGTCGCATTGGGAAAAGGTTTTGCGTTCTAATAAAACTTTGAAATGTCTACACCTCTGCCAGAAAGAATAAATGATCAATTTACGTCCGGAAATGATGAATGCGTACTCCTTAATTTGCCAATATTCTACAATGTGATTCCGCTGTGCTTACATAAAACACACGACATATTATCTACACAAAAATGTACCCCGCTTATTGACATTTTAAAATAATTTCTCCCAGTAGGCTGCGTTCAAACGGATACCGTCACTTTACTGTTTGTAAGCTTGTAGAGATTGATGCATATTAAATGAAACGAACAATTCAAAATCAACGTGGAGACCATAAAATACTGATTATTCGCAGCCAATAAATTTAAAGGCATTTCACGGTTTGGCGATATGTGCTTTCTCACAATGCAATGTACGTAGACGGAGTAACGTATTGATCACATTGATTAGGTCGGGCGCATCGTCGCATCGCGGAGGCCCTGGAAAACATCTACAGTCATTCCGTTGGGGCCGATCGCGCGTAGCCGATAAACGCCCGCTCTCGTTTATAATTGATGGCAGCATTTAGAGGCACAAGATGGGTCTCAACACCTGATAACAAGTCATTGTGTGGTGACAGGTTTATGCCAGGCTGGACCGAGAGACTGTATTTGAGTGGAGTGGGAATTGAGGAGAGTTTCTCGAATGGTATAACATGTGGGTTGTTCTGAAAGCAAGGGTGTTCCGTACTAAGTGTTTATATGCAAAGTTTTGTGCTTCGGTTTTGAGCTTCAAAAGAAAGATTAAACCTAGCTGTCGCTGAAAAGTTGTGCTTTGAGCTCAATTGATCTTTGTGCCGAAACGTAATTGCCTTCTGTGTTTTGCGACCAAATGTTCTTGTGACTTTTCTTCTTTTCCCGATTTAACCGTACATTTGCAAATGAGCATGCGCTGAATGTTTAGAACTAACTTGTTTGGAAAGAAAGCGTCGACGCCAACGCTTGCTGGTTTGTTTGCTTAGAACCTAATTGGAGCAAACTAAGATCGATAATTAATTTGAAGGCCAAGCTGTTCTTTTCGTCGTCGGGTTCGTTTCTTGGCGTTCGCTGATGGCCGGTGACCGATGGGCCATAGGGGCGACGGGACACCAAAACAACGTCAAAGATACTCTTGATAAATTAGTTTTGCAATGGATCCGAAGAAAGTAATTGTCTTGATGGATTTTACATCAGCAAGGCAGGCAAAAAAACAAACCCCATATTTTGCAAGGCTCGAGGAAAGGTTTATGAAAAGGATGTCAACAAAATAAAGGTGTTCAACAAATCGAAAAACTGCAGTTGTTATGTCAATAGAATTGGCGGTGTCTGTTGCAAGGAAGTATCGCGCGTTTCGGATGAGGGTTCCACATGTTGGACAAAGTAAAATTAACAGTAAGATGTTTGTCGTAGCAAGGTTGCCGACACGTAACTTGGTTTGGAGGAAAGCAGACGTTTTTCTGAGTTGTCCTGTAGCGGTTGAAGGGTCGTAAAAATTGAGTTTGGTAAATCGATTGCTGAAATCGATGCCTACAATCACTTACACCCAGTATAGCGCGAACTTGATATTGTGTACAGACAGAGAACAGCAGCTGTTATAATTTAATGCAAAAATATCTCGAAATATCACCATATAAAATTTTTTGTCGTTTACGTCTCTTTAGGCGCAGATTTATTGTAGCACTATAGTTTGTTAACTGTTAAATGAAACAGCTTTCATCGCCGCTTGTTCACAGCGTCAAAATGGAGAATCACCAAGGTACTTGAATAAGTAAGCAAGTAGTACACAACTCATTCTGTACCTTTCCTACGGAATGCTTTGAATCACGCTTAAACGCCCAAATTCATGCATTTTTTAGGGCGCGAAAGAATTATTTACTTTGTATAACAATCACACATGACAAGTCTTAAATTTGCCGCCAGTATAATTTGTGTGTCACCCCAAGCCGACTTAATCCCCCAACCCCAACTGCTGCTGTTGCGGTCACTATTGATTGAGCGTCGCCAATCGCAACACGAAAATCCTTTCCCATCGCCCTAAAGGATAAGAATGTGTTTCCGGTGCGGGAAAGTCTATAACAAGCTGTTCAATTCGTTTAGCGCAAGAGGAAAAACCGCTGACGAGGAAAATCCACATCGTGGTGACCACGCTGATAATCATGACGGGCATGGGAGTGCTGGACGGCTACCTGGTAGAGCAGAACTACGGCAGCAGAAGGACTGGCGTATTTGTCATGTTACTGATCGGTGACGTATGCCTCCTGCTTGTGCTCAGGTAAACTTCGGTGTTCCGTATTCCCAACGTTATTTCGACTTCATCCATGTTCGCCGCAAATGTTAACCTATTACCTCACCGTAGAATCCGAACCTAAGTTATCATGCGCAACATCACCATTAGGTTTTCGCTCGTGGGCCAGGTGTCTTTATAAAGCACCATACAAAGCATTTTACTTTTGCCTGTCGTGCTGAGTACGTTAGTTTTGATGTTATTTGTGGATAATCGATTGGCGGCCATTTTTGTACCACGTCAACACTTGCGACAACCAAATTAAAAACATAGTGCAATACTTGATGCCAGGCATTGTAATTTTAAAGATCTGTTCTTCCGTAACCTCATGTCAGAAGAACAGTTCTTCAAATTAAAAGCGGGAGGAAGTTCAACAAAACACAAGGTTTATATACCTACTGCTGCAAATCAGCAGCACCTAAGGAAGCGAGATCAAGCTCGTGCTGATATAAATGTTTAACAGTCAGCCTCTTATCAAAACAGTGCACCAGAAAGTGCTATAGGTATAGACCAGAGACCGACACGGAGCATTAAAGAAATTGAAGGTTCATGTAATTTCACAATACAGTCACCCAAAACAACCTTCCAGTGGTGTATAGAAGGTCGATCGAATGGGGTTATGTCATTGCGCAAGGCAACCACTTGCAAGCGATTACCGCACGGCACGCTCTATGAATAATTAAGCAGCTACCGACGCAGTTTGACACGCTGCATGACAATTTGTTTTTCGCGAAATGCGTCGCGTCGATCAATTTCAAAATATATGCATAGTTGATGTTCCGGTTAGGTAAACATGGATTTGTCTACCATGTTGTCCTTGTACCCCTAAGCACATTACACAACAAAGCTGTACAAAATACACAACGGCTAGATCATATCGTTAGCTTTTACAAAATCATATCGTTAGCAATGCGAAAAAACTGGATAAATTTAAAAACCAAAGGCCCCTGGCAGGCTGTCGATCGCACACCGTATCGATATAATTATATGTTAAATTCCACAAAGCGATCTGTGGACAGCTCAGATAGATTTTATTGAGAAAAATATATTTCGCCTAAAAAAGGCATCTTCAGTTTCTCCAACGTTAGGTTTTTAACATTTTCTATAAATGAGAGCCGTTTTAACCGACATTTTGTTCGACCAGATACGTTGCTCTCTGGGTTGGGACCGAAGTGCGTACAATGAAACGAGGATGTTCAATGATCGAGTGGTTCCTCTTTGTGTTCGTGCTCGACATCAAGATGTATTTCATTTTGGAGAGCGTGCGTAAAGATTGTTCCTCGCTCGGATTTATCGTGAACAGCGCACCCCTCAAAGCCGCGCCTCTCGGCGACGCCATGCCGATAGCCGGAGAGCTCGACGACAACCTGGAAGTCCGTGTGGACGTCGTGGGTCCAAGCATTCAGCCTGAAAATATCGCCTACAGGGACTGCGAGTACTCGCTGCCAGCGAAGAAGATGCTCACGCTCTTTCAGGCTGTTCTCATTGGAGGACTTTATTTGCTCTTGGTAGGAGCAGACCACCTACAGAATATTACTTGCTTCCGAGAACTGGAGGAGGTCAAGATGCGAGCATTCTGGGTTGTGATAGATCTTCTGGACATCCTCGAGCTTCAGTCCTCCATGTGGGAAGCGGAACAGGGGCAACTTCCCTACCTGGTGGAAGGATTCGTCTACTTCTATTGCTACATCGTCCTCATCATTCTTCCGCCGCTCTCGCTGGCCGAGATGTGCAAAGAGGAGGAGGAAGTGCGTCCACACAAGATGCTCATATACCTCATTGGGAGTCTGTGTGTGGTGAACATTGGCTCAAGCGTTATTCGCTTGGAACTTCTTCTGAACCACAATTTTGCGGCGACTTCGACTATTTTCATTGGAAAGAACGTGATTTGCCTGGGAATGAAGGTAAAAATTTACCAAGTAAATATTTTACATTTCTGTAATCCAATAACTTTTATTGAATACCACTTAGATGGCAATTAAAATGCCCTCACTTTGTCTAGCACACAGAAAAAATCTTGAAGTTGAAAGGAAGGTCAAGCCTAAAAGCCTAATGGGTATTCTTCTCGTTCTAGGTAACCAAACTGATTCAAATGAAGTTAATACACATGAACCGGTTAAGTTTCGCTCCACCAAGCCTGTCCACCGAACAAGAGCACGCAGACGGTTTTGTTGTCAACGGCAACGCGATTATGTGCAGGTCCAACAATACACGGGATGAAGAAGATAGGAAAAGTTTGTACGCGAGGCACGAAAACGACAATCAATATCAGTAAGCAATGCCAGTAACCTTTTATGTGGTGATGTATTCCTTTTTTGTAATATATAATGTAGGCGTGAAGGTTATATCGGCATAATTTGAATTTGTACAGCTACGGCACATGTAAAGATGAAGAAACTGGGACGGTGGATGGAGGTGCATTCGAGTGTGTGGATGGCTGTGAGCACAAACGCCGGGTCGCGATGAGCGAGTGTTCGACCCTGGGTCACGTGGTGGCGGTGGACGTAGAAAGCAATGACGAACCACCAGGAGGTTTGAAGTCTCAGGCGAGCTATGAAGAGGAAAGAATGCGAAGAGTTAAATTCAACGGGCAGCAGATGCGTTGCGTGAGCTCGACCACGTCAGGGTCCGACGCCGGTTCGTCGTTGGGCCACCCTGTTGGTTGTTCACGTCAGAAGCATAGAATAGATAACGATCCACGTGCACCAAGGAGCCTTGAGAACATCTTTTCGGAGGCACGATCGTCTCCAAGACCCCCGACGATCTTCTCCAACGGATCATCATCAACCCTCGGTCGAAATCGGCACTCCTGCGCCTTGAACTACACCGAGTCGCATTGTGTGACGCCAGTTTCCCAAGTTAGCTGCTCTTGTCCACAAGCGTCGCGCTCTACCGGTGACATGTCGTCACTGACAGTTGCAACGTCTGCGATGTCCGATTTTCCAGCACCGGTTGACGTGTGTTTCAGTGGAAAACCGATTGGTAGCGGCGACATCCAGACACGGAAAAGACAAATGTGCGCACGCAACCTGATTGCTGAAGACAATTTTAGTGACAGTGAACTGTCCGATTTGGCTCCACCTCCGCCCTCTATGACTTTATTGCAGCAATCCGTGTTGGGGAATGGTTGCGTCAAGCAAAACGTGTTGCCACGAACTAACTTCAGCGACAGCGACGCAGAGAGTACGTCAGTTTAAAGGGGCAACAAAGTCCTTTTAGAGTCCCGAGTGCAAAAGGAAGATTGTCACCAAGAAAGTGAAAGACAAGTGACAAACTACAGGGCTGATCCTCGGATGAACAACGTCAAAATGATACTTGTGTGGGGATTTTCTGTACAATGTCTGAACAAAGAATGTGATGACATCTCAGAAAATATGTTCGGCGCCATTCTTTTGTATTCCCAAATTTCACACTGTGTAAAAAATCGCGGAACAGCTTTTCGAACAATTGACTTTTAAAACGTAGCCCTCTTAACATCGCACTCTTGTAAACCTGAACTCCACACACAGAAAGTGCTTGCGGCATTAGATCGTCCCCTGAATCAATCGCTGGCGGTTTTTGTCACGACGTTAAGTTGATCAAGTTCAAGCCCGATCTGCGTAGAATCGAATTTTAGTGCACACTCTTTAGTATTAGTGTTTTAAAGCCGGTGCCTCGTCGAGGGGCCCAAACTAATGGAGATGTTAATTAATGGGCGCGCGGCCCTCGCGTCCGCGTATTACTGTAGCGCTAAACGCAAGATGATTTTTGCGCCAGCGGGCCTCGATCGAATTTGAGTATTCCCCTTGGACTTCCCAGTAATCGATCGACCCACTGCCCGAAGGAAAGACCACGTTTCCAGCCATGTTTTCGCTCAAATAAAAGCCAGTTGTGCTTAAGTGCTACTGACATTAGGATCAGGTCTTTATGCGTGCTACTAATTTCTTTCCATTCAGACGATGAAGCAAATTAAGCCATTTAACGTTCTTGGTACCTTATTAAAACAGTACAACATTCACAATGTACGCAATGTTGGAAACACCATGATGTTATTGACATATAATGATACTCAATTACTTGTTTTTAACCATATTCGGTGAAGCAAGATCTGTTATGTATCACTGCGCGTTTTGTAATGACTAAAGAATGACAAGGTATTTTATCAGATTTAAGTGGTTTGATAGAGTTAAAACAGCGAAACGTATTTGAATAGGACACTATATACGTCAGTCTCTTGGCAACCCACAATTTGCGCTACGACCCCCGATTGTGACGTAACGGTGTCGGATATCCTTTTGTCCGGAAACGCGAACAAAGGCAACTTTCCTCCAGGCGCTGTGCGCAATTCTCGCCCCTTGCAATTGTTCACTCCTATTGGACAAACCTTTAAATCTATCAATGAATAGGCGTCGCGAATCGTTGTGAAGCGACACGTAGGAGTGCTGCCTTTGAGAATATCCCAGATAAGTGGAAAGATTGTTAATACCCGACGAAGCGTCACAGAAACATTGATATAAACATTGTCGACAAATGTCGCGTTTTGGTTTGCGGGATATCAAGTTAGGTATTGGCGGTCGAATGACCTCAGTTTGCCAGAACCAGGACCAGAGTCAATATTAGTTCCGTCAATCCCAGCGACTGTTACAGGCCGTCCATGGGCTGTAGTTTAAAGTGCAGTCAGCTGTCGAGGTACTCGAAACAATTGTTATTTACGTGACGGCGAGAAACTAAGTTCAACGACGTCTGGTTCGACGTATTGCGGCGGGTGAGGGCATCGATCGCACTGCGGTAAAAGAAACGCCGGGAGATTTTAATTAAGAGTTTGCGATGGGAAGCGACAAACCGGGCTTTGTTTTGTCAAAGGGCATTGTTTACATCGCCACGGGTCGCCGAACGCCAAACCTATTACTCGCTTCCAAATCTTTTATCGTCCGAGCGAAATCGCTTCATTCGCGCAAGTGTGTTTCAGGTGCAGAATACCGTACAGGTTGCCTAAGCGTTGTCGTTATCGTGTTGCATATTGGATCACTACGATGTCTACTTCAATTTCGGCTCTGCCGGCTTTCGTGCCAGCATCAGCTGCGCGTCCGAGTCAAGCGAAGCCTGACAGGACGATATTCGGCACCACTTTGGACAATTACGGAAAGTGCTGGAAACTCCTTCAAAACCCACAAGGTACTGCTTTGGCCTTGGTGATATTTAAAGCAGCTAGCGTGGCACACGAACTGGATGTGTTGTAGTGCAAATTGGCAGGTTAGGGCGCAGAAAAACACATTAAAAATGTGTTAGAGCATGTGGTTTGGGTGGTAATTGTAGTTGTAAGACTGCTTTTAAGAAGAGTGTTAGGCATCCCATTGTGAACAATAACTATACTAAAGATTCTTGCAGAAACAAGCTTTCTGTTATCGACGCATAATGGGCGCCATTAGTAAAATATATCGCTCCGAGTGAAGAGGCCATTGATAAGATAACCCATCCTCTTCAAAATTACCACATTCATCAATCAACAGCCGCTTATACGTAATTGAAAAGTTGATAGGTTGCGCACATTTATTTATTGTAGTAGTAACATTTGGTATTTGGAGGCCACTAAGTCGCTTAAACCTTATCGCATAATTAAACAAGGGTTGATTACACAATAGGTCGTGATTTTATCATAACAGCTCTCCAGGAAGCGGACGACCACCACAAGGCCAAACTTTACCAAAAACTCGGGCAAAGAGGTTCGCCAGCTTACCAACGTGAAGTTAAAAGGGCGTGGATTAACCGCAACAACAAGTATCCTTTCGTCCAAGAGGAAGACTCCCGAGATCAAGGGGAAGAAGAGGACAACCAGGCGACTTTGAGGGACGTTGCAAGCAGAACTTGCTCTAGAAGTCCTGGATGCTTTGCGAGAAACAGGGCGGTCAGAAATAAGGCAAAAAGTGCGTTTGCGAATCGTCACGTTAGTCGTCCCGCACCCGTGAGGACCTTTTCTGCCCAATCGGCCACTCTGAGTCAGACTTCCCGGAATCAAGGCGGAAGAAAGGCGATGACTGAAGTGCAAGGTGCAGTTTACTAGAACCTTTTGCAATCTACGGTTATTTACATTGTGTAATGTATAACTTTCTATATTTGGCTCAAGATTGCACAGTTCGTTTTGACAGCTGTAAAGATGGATTACGAACTTAACAATAACATATTTTTAAACGTTTCGGCAACCACTCATGACATCATCAGTTCAAATTATGTCAATAAAGTAATGACATGAATTGTTGACGAAACGTGTTTAACAAAATAAAAAATTTTTCGCTATATGGTGGGCCAACAATTTGGTAGAGACGTCATACAAAACTTTTGCAATTCTATTGTGTTTGTTGTTTCCAGCTAAAGATCGCCGTCCGTCTGGTGGCGCTAGTAAGGTGTCCGTTCCAAAGTTTCGGGTCTCGGCGGATGCTGCTCGTCTAATGCGAACTGCCAGTCTTAAAATCACCGAAACCGGAGCCAAAGACTTGCTGCATTCTCGTGAAGTGAACAAGGTAACGCGAGATTTTTCAAAACGTGGATAATGATGGAGAAGATCCCTTATAACACATAAACGTGAAGGTCGCTTGCAAAGTTGCGCACTTGAGCACAATGATGCACCATTGTAACTTCACTACAGACTGCCCAATGTAACCGAATATTCAAACCGTTTCCGCTTAGATCGACAGTGTTTTGTTGTTTCAGTACTTTCGAACGCAACGTAGAAATGAATAAATTACTACTGATGCTGCCAGACAATTTTTATAGCTGCAATACGCTTCTTCTGGCAATAATTTTTATCATATCAACGTTTGATCCTGATGAAGGCGGCTGCATCGTGGCCAAAACGTTGGTATAATAAAATTATTGCCTTTAAGAAATGAATCATAATTCTCATAAGGTTTCATTGACATTGCGGTCCCACCTTTCGTTGCAGATCGGTTTGGGCGACACGCAGCAGTACAACCACGAGGCGTACAAGCGCAAGGAATTTCCTCAGTTCTACAAATCGCACGGTGACGTTAGGTTGTTAGGACAACAATTCAGGGGCGACACGACCAATAGTGACATCACTGCACCGGGTGGTTTCTACCGTCTCGACACTCCTGACAGAGAAATCAACGAACGTTTTCGCGATTCGATGCAGAGGGAAGGAGTTGAAAGTGGGATGAGAAGAATGCGCTGTTACAGAAGGACTTATGAAGAAGAATTAAAGGTGGGTTGTTTAAAACCACGTGCATTGTTGTGTGTGGGCGCATGTTGACATTACGTTGCTCAGCGTAGTAGTAGTAATGCCGCATGGTGAAGCTAAATCACCATTTGACCAATGCGTTTGGTCACGGTTTATTCGCATTCGTTTAAAGTTTTCTTTCACATTGTAAAATTTTTTCAAATTCTCCGCTTTTCCATCAATATTTTATTACGCGTGACCACCACAAACGGCGAAAATTTCAATGTGAACCCATTGTACAATCGTTCAATAACTGCAATACAGAATAGCTTAACGTTTTTTCGCCTAAGTTTAATCGTTACTGTAAGAGTATTTTCTTCTTTCGAACTTTCCTGGGCGCCAAAGTATGCCGGGAGTTATCCGTGTTGTCCACATTCCACATATGTTTCCAGGACACGCGAGAATCCGGAGTCAGCGTCGAATCGGAGCTCACGGAAGACAAGATCCCGCTAAACATACGCCACAAGTTCGGCACCGACACTATTCAACAACTACTCAAAGAAAATAAAAGCGAGGTACAACAAGTTGTTGCTGACCTCAGAATGCACACTGTAAACCAAATAGTATTTGTACAGTAAACTACCATTCATGCAGACAGTGTATTATACCTAGATATGTGTATGAATTTCAGACCAATAAAAACGGGTGAAAGTGGTCATCGAACAGATTTTGCACCCATAGTGTAGTTTTAGCCCGTCATCTGTTAAGCTATCAGTCAACGAGTGAAAAAAACCCACTGCATTTTCCAACCACAGTTGATATCCATAAACTAAATATTTCACTTATTACAACATGTAACAGTGACGATGTTAACGATGCATTCAAACTATGCGTTTTGGGCAGGTGAAGGCCGCATTGAGAAGCAACAGCGAGCTGAAACATTCTGGTAATGTATTTTGTTTTTATCATTTATGTTAATTTTTTGCATCTTGTATTTAACATTGTACTTGCCACACATAACATGGTTGGTGTCACACAACAAGAGTGAAGGCACCAGCCACACCTTTTCATGGATATAATCTAGCTAACTTTACCGTATATTTCGACTTTCACGCAAACTTTTCATAATCTTGGCCGGAATCGTAAAACGATTTTAATCGTATGGCAATCCGTTGTTTGTTGATTTAATTTGAATTCTGTCTGTAAGAAACAAACAAGATATTGCACCTAACACAGTTAAAACTATATTATATATACAACTAGGTATTGTTCCACCACGCAAGGAGGTAAAGGAGTTGAATCATCCCATAGATCCACCTCCGGCATATTTCGACACATTTGGAAAGCACCTTAAATATGACAAGCTGGAAGGTAAAAGCAATTTTGCAAATGCATATATTTTCACCCGCGGGAGTAAAAAATGCCGCGTTACTGTCGAAATCGTAACACGATACTTGTTGATGGTCTGGAACCATTCATTTTACCCAACAATAACAAAAACCTGTGATGTGTAACTGTCCATCTTTTGCATGAGCAAACAGAGAGCATGTAATGGCCTTGACCTTTAACAAACTCCAGCCGGTAAACTTTTATTGACAGCGTGGCTAACATTACAGTGGGAGAGACGAGTGCGGTACAGTACCGTGCTTTGTGCCACGATAGAGCAAGGCGCACGTCTAGCCGTTGCGGTCATGCGATATTCATCAAGTTGTTTATGTTTTCACAGGCGGCCTTCATCTCTACATCAAATAACGGAACCCACTGGCGCGAAGCTAAAGGAAAGAACTTTGAATTTCGTGCGTTCGTATTTGTTATTTGCCCCCTTTCCCGAGACCGCAGGCGAACGTTTGCGGACAGTTCGGCGGTTGAAAAACCAACAACGATTATTTCGCGAATTTCTGGCCTGATCCCACCGCAAGACCACCTTGCCCCATTTAATCTCTCCCGGTGTCGGGTTATTAAATAATGTGCGAACTAAGCAGCAAAACGCCCACGCCCTGCGACTTTCAAATCCCAATCAACAGAACTCTACGCGCGGTTCCGCAGTGCCAAGGGTATAAGTCAGTGGTTCGTACAAACATCGGGAGGGCCAGATGATGCATAGACCAAGAGGAAGGATTTGGGCGCCGGCGCCGAGCTCGCGTTACAAACGCAACGCGCAATGTGTATATGAAAGCACGCCAATCGCCGGCAATCCATTTCAAGTCGGCAAAGGAATTGCAAGGATTTTTGGGATCGCTTGTTGTGGCTCCAAGGAAATTCAATAAGGTTTAAATAGAAGGTAGTGTTAAGGATTAGCATAACTGCGATCTAGCAAGGAAGATCACTAGTTTTGCGTTGTTTACATAGAAAATGACGAAGTGCCAATTTACCACTTGTGTAATTCAATCCCAAAAACACATCCACAAGTGGGTGCTTTATCCCAATCAAACACACTTGTTGTGCTTTCTTTTATGGGGTGGATTTTAAAATATCTGCTCGTTTTAGAAAAGACGAACTCGTTTTTCATAGACAGCAGTCAAAGACGCCTTTTTCCATTAATTTCCAGTCACCACACCATATAGGCCGTGCTTTTTTTTTATTTAGTTGTTGCTCATCATTTGGCATAAATTTGACCAGTTGTTACACCGTTTGTTTACATACCTCCACTCTTTGTTTTATATCACTCCCAGGTCATCGCAAAATTATAGGTTTAAAATATTTCGAAAAATATTTAACCTTCGGGTATATATCGGGAATTGTGCAATGAGTTTCTTAAACGAACAGTCAAAATGATTCTATAGAAAAAAGCTTAAAACCCTCTTTGCCGATTAGCAGTAAAATCATTTAACAATTAGTTTCACCGCTGTTGTCGGCCTGTCGAAATACCCACACGTTTGTGGTCCTCGGTTCACCAAAAAAGACACGAAGATTAAATCAGTTTGTTTGCCACGCTGGGTAATCCTGATTTGGACGTTCGGAGGCTGCAACCCGGCAGTAATTTCAGCTCCACCTCGCCATAAACAGATTAGGAATTGAATTAGCGTTCAGTGCTTATGCACCCATTTCTTCCTGCCCGGCTTCGTTGTATTCACAGACGTATTAATCTAAGGCTAGCAGGGATTAATTTAGAGGATTAAGTTTGCTACAAGGCGCTATAATGGCATGGTATGGCTGCAAGTAATGCAATCAAGCCAACCACAAAGACAGGCGTTAAAACCACATGTCAACGGCCAGCATCGTAGGCTTCGCGTTGTGAAGGAGTGATTATCAGTCAGCGAAAGCGATGTTTGTGTACAATTTATCCTTTGCTGTGAAAACAAAACGACTCGCACTATCACCTTCGGCGTCATGGAAAAACAATATCCCGGCAGTCTGGTCGATTTTTCACCAAGTTAACTAAAACATCGGCATATAAGGTAAACAGTTTGCAAAAGGGCAAATTCCCAGGATGGTGGAATGCATAAAACAAACGGCCCACGTTGCTTCGGTAAAACATGCAACAGAAATAATTGAAAGCCAAAAATGGAATGTACACCTCACGGCCATTACCGCAATCAATCAGGCATGAACATCAGCGCTGTCAGTTTGTGTTTGTAAGAGTTGGCTAATGAGAGGTACTTCGTATCTTTGAGAGCATATGACCAGACTCCACCATTTTGTGTAACGAGTCGTGCGCTGGAAAAAAAACTACCAACTACCGCCATTTATTTATACTGATAAAGAAATCTGATGTAAATGTATTAGTGTAGCTACTATTGCACCTTCAGTTAAAAAAATTGTCAATCAACTTCATCAGTTAAAAAAGTACTTTTAAGTAACAAACGTTTAGAATAAAATGCTTTGGATCAAATATTTTACATAAGTTTAGCAGAGTTATTGGTGGCAACAAGACTACCCTGATACGTATGACCGAAGTGTCGAGTTGTTGCATGATATACGAACTAAGTATATAAAATCTTAATCCTCCGGTTTGCCTTCCGGTAGTCTATCGAAAACAGCAACACGCCAACACAGTTTTGCGCAATGAGGAACTTTATTACTTCACAATGCAGCATTCCAGCACATCTACACAGGGAACTGTCCAAGCTTGTGCAGAAACAAGGGCGAAAAAATGGAAGGGCGTCGAACAAGGCTGCGTACATTGCCAGCATTTTGCACGCAAGTAAATTCGAATTTGGCAAGGCGATGGTGGCTGTGTAATTCAAACCTACTATACTAAAATGGCTTGTAATTGTTTTTCAAAAATTCTTACACTAAGGTCCATGAATAGACACGCCTGTTGTTTGTTGTACGAGAGGAAACAACAGGACACATTCACAAGGCACAAACATTTGTTCGGAGAGGCGTGTGGATTCAACAGTCAAACATCAAATAACGTAAATAATCTAAGGTAAAATAGCGAAATAAATATTTTACGACAAAAGGCAATGTTCTCTTGCATACAAACACTTCCGCACCGGAAGACTTGGATTTAAACGGATTGTGGTTCGTTACAGATGTACGCCGTTGGTAACGTAGCCGTTGGCAAGCTCGCCATGGAAGCCATGGTGAGCGGCGTGGGCGTGCTGGTGATTCGACTCGTGTCCGTAAAAACGGTTTTGGTAGTGATGAGCCACGGTGCTGGGGTTGTAATGCTCCGGATGGGTATAATGGCCTCCGCTGCCGTGATTCATGTAAGCCGCCACCATTGCCACAGCTGTCGTAGAGGGAACATGCGTGGTGTGAAATCCGTTCCCGGCTGCGTATGGATTCAGTTTGTGCTCTTTTGACTTTGAACGCAGGGATGCAACCGAAGAAGGATAGGTGGAGTTCTCCATGGAAGCCGCACTGCTATTTCCGTTCGTAGTGATGCTGTAGTCGTGAACTCTAGGATTGGGGTGGTACGATGACATCATCAGACTCTGCTGCTCAGACGGGGAGGTTTGAGAGAAGGTGTGAGGTGTGGTTGGGTGCACACGGTGCACGGGCGAATAGTCGGGTCTGTAGCCTGGATAGGCCAACGCCTCTTGATACAAGTCCGTCGCTGATCCTTCGCTACCGGAAAGCATGCTGCTCATATCCTGTGGGCGTTGTACTCCACCGTGGTGTGAATTTGCGTGTGGACTCATCAAAGATCCACTGGGTGAAGGGTGTCCGCTGCTGGACGTGGAATGTCTTTCCCGGGGTACACCGCTGGCCAGGAGGTTAAGTGCCTTGCCAGATGCAGGCATCCATTCAGGGTAAGACATCATCATTTCCGTGTTTGGGTTGTATACGTCACGCGACTCCCCTGTGTTTTCGTAGGTCTTGTCACGCCTTGCGGCTTCGGTAGGGTCCGTAAAAAATTGGGACACGGACTGGTCAAGAACCTCCGCCTTAGGTATGGTGTCGTACATCTGACTCGAAACGCTCTCACTTCGGTTGTTTTGATGTCCAGAATCTTTTCCTTGCTCCGCGTAGCCGTTTTGATTTATCTGTTCCTCTCCACTCACCGTGTTTTCACTCTTCCTCTTGGACTTCTTTTTCTTCCGTTTTTCCTGGCTCGATTTTTCCTCTGCTGTGGCAGATTTCTCCGAATCGTTTTCTTCGCCAGCACCCGAGGCAGTTTGGTCAGCTTGGCGTTCGTCTTTGTCGGGAAGATCTTCGGGGTTCGCCGCTGAGTCGGCCTTCGTTTTGGGTTCGTCATTTTCCTGCTCACATTTTTCTCCCGATCCTTTTTCCGTAGCGCTTTTGGTGTTTGTTGACGCAGAGGTTGACTTGTTTTGCATTTTCATCTGACGTCGCAGTTTCGCCCGGCGATTTTGAAACCACACCTGGTAAAAAATATACTTTGATTATTAATGACAACAAAACCAAAACATATCAGAAATAAGTAAAAGTCATTTATTTTTTTAAAAACCTCACACAACTTCAATCTTATAACTGTATAACCAAATACAGATAAACATTAACATCAGTGAAATTATGTTTTCTTGGGGAATAAAATATATGCAAGAAGCCGATATTTAAATCACGTGTACATCAAATATATATATACATGCTTAAGAATTTGAATAGCAACAAATCAATTCCTTGTTTAAAACGAGCACTGGAAAAATCACAAAAGAAAATTTTGTCGGCGAGAGTGCTGGCCATGCATTACTCGTGACGCGCGGCTCAAGTTTACGTTGAAACGCGAGTTGCGATGTTAAACGCTATTACACGCAAGTGCGGATTTAATTCGCCGTGTCAAAACAGCCCGACTGACTCGCTTCGCCGCTCGCTTAGCCGAAGGCCTTGCAGACAACTGGGCTAACGTGGGGGCGATAACAGACAGCTTTAGTCCTAAGAGATCCTAAAACGCCCCCATTAAGCTGTTCCATGCCTAGTTGGCTTACATAATGGCCAGCGGCGGTTGCTTGACAAAATCGAGGCCCCCTAATCAGCTTAGCGTTCTTTGCGCCTCACTTGTAGGACGGTTGGGAGCACATGACGGCCCGGTGGCGGCGTGAGTTAAGCACCCCCATACAGGGGGGACGGGGCAGTTGTCTGCTGTAGTCGCAGAAGGTAAAAAATGATTACGGCGTCTTGAGTTACGCAGGCAAGGAAAGTATTAGGTTAGAAAAACAGAGGCCTGTCCCCGCGTCGACCCACCGACCTTTGCCACTGCGAAACTAAGTAGACCCGTGGGCCGAGGTAATAGGCTGCGCGTTCGGCGCGGTTAGGGCCGTTTTGTCTGGCCCATGATGCGCTATTTGTGCACGATGCATGTTCGGTTTTGATCTCCGGCTCGCTGGCGAATTTAGACAACACTCGCGCGCACCCGGGCGTAAATATCAAAGCGAGCGGCGCACCCGAACGCGACCACTTTCGTTCCAGGGCTCGTCGCTTGTTGACGGTCTAAACCGACCGGCCACTCACCACACTTAGGCAATTATAACTCATTTGGCGATGATGGTCCATCAGACGACAGACAAGAACGTTCGCAAATGGAGACATTAAACAAAAGGCCTATGTTGTAAGAGCTGCAAAATGGCCGTCATCAAGAAGTATACGAAGAGTGTATAGATGAATTTCTGAGTGGTGTTTATCTAAGCTACACCAGGAAACGAATGGCAGCAAGCCCTTTCCAACCATTCCGTTTCGTCCTGTTTCAAAACCGCAACGTGAACATATACATGTTAACGCCTGTTTTGACGATACCCAGCAAGAGTGAAGGCAAAATTCATACCCTGTAAAGAGCTTTCATCTAGGCACAATTAAAGCTGTGTTTTGGGTGGCGAAACCGTGCGTCATTGATAAACCCCCTGTGCTTTGCGGGGGCAGCGGGGCTGAGGATTAGTCAGCGGCTTGACAGTCGCCGCTTCGGCCCCGCTGGGTCCAGGGGGAGGGAAAAGAGAAAACTATTAGAAACACTTATCAGAAACAGGCCGCCGCACAGTGTTGAGTTAGGGGCCCAGCAAGAAAGAGACCCCCACGCCCCTTTACCCCAAAGCGCCCATCAATCAGCACTGGTGTCAAGTGACACAGGTTTGCGGCGATAAAAACGTTTGATTAAGTGCAGGACCGTGGTGCGAATGTTTTCCAAGCGCCCAGTTTGTCTTGCCCGTTCTGTACCTCGGTAATCCGTCGCGCCGACACGAAAAATTAGCCGCCACTTCGCTTACGCTAAGTTGTCCTCGTGATAGGGTGTAAGGACTCGAGGGCTGTTTGGTTAGCCTTCCAGTGTCTATTTGGTGTAACTATTCCTGAGGAAAGTTGACCGTAACAATTTGTAGCAAGTACTGACGGAAAAACGTAGATGCTGAACTAAAATATATAATATTCACAATTTAACATAGGGGAAAACGTTCTTGTAGCTAAACCACAAGCACTTTAAAGTGTTACAACATTTATGATAACAGCTTGTGTATATCGGAGACAATATGTTATCAAAATTGCGACATCCATGACAAAGTCTCCCAATGCGGTCTTGGGTGATGCAGTAACGAATGAAAGTGTGGTCAAAGCAAACACCAATACCACCACGCCCAACTTCGCATAGCCGTCCTAAGTCGACGGGGCGAATCGAGCGCAGCTGATAAAACAATTTTCGTGGCGATAATTAAACGCGACATTTCCCCGGCATGGCAACGATCCGGTCGGCAGGGTTTTGTCCTGCACCGGCCGAGGTCGCGCGGAGCTGTTCGCGGGCGTTCGGCGTGAAACCCTCCGCATAGGAGCCATATCCGACCCCGAAGTCACGGTCATGGACTTGAATGTGTCAAACATCCGCTCCCACAATGCGTCCTATAACTTAGCACATTGCCTTTTGAGGCCAAGTAGCGCGCAGGCGGCATTATTACGCAATAAAGGCGCTAATATATATATACGCAGCCCAAGCGGGCCGAGAGGGGGTGGCAGGGGACAAAACAGCACGGGCCAAGGGGCGGAACAGTGCGTGAATAGGGCAAGTTGTCGCTTTGTGACAAAACAAACAAGTTGCGGAACACTGGGGAAGTTTGTAGGAAGTTCCTAGCGTGGAATATGGATCGCGTCGTTCGCAATATCCGTTCATTTCTATTGGCGATCACCGACAGCGCCTGGGATAATTTAATTTCCAACATCCCGGTACTTTTTGATGGTGTGACAAACCCTTACACGGGCAGCTGTTGAAATCCGGGTAAACTCCGGCGGAAAAATTGTGGCCGATTTCTTTCCTGCAATCTTAAGATTTCTGACTCCCAGCGGAAAATGAAACCGATATCAGGAAATTAGTTTATCTTGATTCCGGTTTTGAAATTTGTTTTTTTTGCGCATTGATTTATGCGTATAGGTTTGTGATTTCTGCTGGCATTCCATTATGGTAAAGTTGGTTGTCACTTTTTCTTATATCGTGAACTCCGTTTACATCTAAAATATTTGTCTAGTAAACTTTGAAAGTTTCCATTGGTTTTGGGTCTATTCGAATATTTGCTAGGGGATTTTGGATCCTTTTGAAATAGTACAGTATCCCTGTGAAGGAATGAGAGTCGGTATATTTACTACTTGCCAACATCCATTTTCATAACTTTGGCAGCAAAGGCTTATGAGAGGCCGCCATACCGGATACCTTTGAAACTCGGGCAATTCTTTGCGTGGCTGTGGCAAAAATTTCACACCTTTCAAAACTAGGAACGAACCTGATTTGATCATGGGATCAGAGCTATTTACTTTCCGTGCGGTCGACTAAAAACCAAACAGGCAGAGGAAGAAACCTAATCAAATCTTCGCCCAAAGCACCGGATTACAAGCGATGTGGCGCGAGGCTGGGCAAAATTAACAGGGTAATCGAGTTAGACCGCGCGCTTTGGCGTCTAATTCGACAGAAATAATCGAATTCCGGGTAATTAGAACTAAGACCTGGTTTGTCGGGAAAAACTGTAAAGATAAAATCGTGAGCGCTCGCCAGGGGTGAGAAAATGTTTCTGTTGGGGCCTGTTGTCCCCGCCAATTAGCCCAAGACGTTTGCGCCCCTCGGGCAAACTTGACACCCTGGGAACCCGTCGGGACAATGGGGACGCGCGCCCCCAGCTGGCGGGGCGGACACTGGGCCGCGACAACGCCGTAGCTCTTGAGTTATGCGCCATTGGAAAGTGGCAACAATCGCTTATCGGCCACTTGGCGCGACTCTGGCGGACAGAAAAATGATACCCAAGGTTTGAGCAAGTTTAGTTTAAACGAGGTACAGTGTGAAGAAAAAACAATGGGGCGTTTAATGTGATACACATGAGGGCATAAAATGGGTGGATGGAAGGGTTTTTACAAAGAAAAGTCCTGGCTGAGACGTGTGTCAACATATAGAATCTTCGAACGCATTTTGTGTTGCTTTCCCAAACCCGATACCTTAATCAACGCATTGTAGGCGCAACGCATAAAGTCGTGTCGACAACGGCGAGCTTTGCGCCCTTCGCGGGTCAAAACGGGCAACAATGGCCGCGGGGCGTTTTCAGGCCCCTCGCCAAAACGCGGATGATTTACCCGCCAAGTAACGACAAAGGAAAACGGGAAGTTTGGAATGAAAATTAATTGGCGTGTAGCGGAATCGCGTCGCCCAGGCAGCCAGCTTGATTGTGGCGCTGCCGCCTTCGCCTAATTACGATCTTGGATTACCTGGGAATCTTTTCCGGGTGACGCGAGCGCGCATCTGGCAACGGATTACCTGCGCCTCAGACCAATCGTTTCCATTTCAAACTGTTTCGCAACAACGGACTCATTGCGGTAAACAACACTAACAGAAACTCTCTTAGATTGGCCCGAATTAAATTAACGACATGCGAATACCGGTTGCCCTGATTAGACCCGAATTAAGCTGGACATTTAACTGGTTTTAGCGGAGAACATTGGCTCTGTTTTGTTACATTATCGCATTTGACCCCACAAGCTATAAAGCACCTCGTTCAACGAAAAATTTTTTGAGATATATGTTTTAAAACGTTTAGATTATCCTGCTGCTTTTTTTGGATGTTTGAATTTAGTCACGTGTTTAAGGCAAAATAAACGCATAAAAATAGAAATTATAAGTAACCAGTTTTGTTCGTAGGCATAGGGTGGTGAGGAGAGTAATCGCAACGGTTTCGTGAAATGCTTCTTTGTATCTTAATTCTGACACCACTGCTAAACGATTGTGGGCATGCATACTTATTTAAAATAAGTTGCAGAAAATGAATGGCATTATGGAACGACTTGACGACAAACAAAGGAATCCATATTGGACAGCTTGTGCTTTCGCCATTTTTCTAAACTTGTCGCTACGCAACAGCAGCCGTGCAGCTCAACTGACAACGACAACACGCTAACGATTTTCTTGCGCTTTTAGTGGTGCGTCTAATTGTCCCCAAAGTTCACTTTAAATCCTGGCGGCGGCGGCCCAGGCCGAAAAGTTAACCCGTGGTAGGTTGCCGTGATTGATGCCAAACAGCCCGGCTGCCCGAAAACAGATTTATTCTCTGTTCTGGCGAGTCGGACTGGCAGTTGCCAAAACAAGTCGACGAGGCGTCGGCGCGCAGTCGGCAACTCAGCGGTAAGTTCAAGTTAGTCGGTTTCAAAGCGCCCACAGCGAGATCCCCAATTCACGAAAGTTGATGATGTTTGCCCTGCTGCCCTGGCACAAATTTTCTGAAGACGTTCGAGGTTCAGGGGTGAACAGAAGATACAGATCTTTCCAGCCGACCGCGGGCCCCGCGAAGCCCCAAACAGTCCCGTTTGTGGCCGAAGAAAAGACCGAGAAACGGCGACGACTTCGCGTTAATCTTAGTCACCGACTAATAACGTTATCAGTCATCCAAGAGGAGGCTTTACGTCACCGACGACCATTGTTTATCCAAGGGTCCGTACTCTTTTGAAAGAACTTAGTAAAGTCTGATGAGTGCGAAGTGTTTAAATGGATTTTGATTTATTTCGTGGAGCTTAAACGCAACTTCGCTCTTTCTTTTGTTGCAATCTAGGATTCTCTTGTCGCATGATCAATTTTGGAGGCGAAACGTTTGGATGACGTAGTTTGCATTAAACCAGCATCGATCGCGCAGGCATTTAACATTTCCAACCTGAATTCGAGCTTCGATCAAGTCCAGACGAATCGCCAGGGCTTCACGCATGAAAATATCGGGATAATGTGTGGTGTGGAACGCTCTTTCCAGCTCCTCCAGTTGCCACTGGCTGTAGTTGGCGCGTGCCCTCCTCTGTTTGGATGGTTTTGAGTCGTCTGCAACGAAAGTGTGGCCAAACAATTAGTGGTTGTCGTGACAACACTTTGTGACGCGACAACGGTTAAAGTGCTCAACCACGCTATTTGGACCGACGCGGAGTAACATCCATTAGCGCTCACGTTCAAAACTTGTTTTGCGTATGATGAAAATCCGCAATCATTACAGAACTGTGACTACTGATTACAATGAGAACACAATCAACAAACAAATATATATTAATGTATGTTTCAAATGCTTGGCCAAAAAGTTTCGAGTAATCGTGTTAGTTTTTACTGCATGGAAACTATAGAGAGGAGAAACTGTGACGATAACGAGAAAGCATAAATGGCGGACCAACACAACTGGTACTTTGAAGACGAGTGTATATAGTGAGCCTGAACGTTTTTACCATCATCAAACCCACATTGTTTTCTTTATCTAAGATTCACAAGTACAACTGTAATATACCGTGTGGTATGGCCGATTTCTTTTCGATGTAGAACTGGAGGTAAGTGTCCGAAAATCAGAAAACATACAAAGGAAAATTTGTTCACCTGAAGCAAAACGGAAACTCAAAGACCTGACGTTCACTTCACACTGTTTGGCACAATTTTACGAAAAATCCTTTTAGACGGTTTATTTATCACAACCACCCAAGTTTCAAACTATAAACAAGACACCGGCAAACCCGCCAGAATCGGACCATTTATTTTCCCAGGCCCCTTGTTACCCGTGTTTATCGCATCCATCCACTTAGCCGACTTTGCATTTCGTTTGGCGACAATTGCGGAAAGGATTAGGCGCGCAACAAGCTTGGAGGAACGCGCCAAGCCGAGCGAAAATCAACATAAGCAATTGCGAGGCACCAGGTGCTGGTTGGCAACTTCGCCAATAGCAGGTAGGTTTAACACCGTGGAAAAAACAAATTCGTAAGCGTTCAAACTTTTTCTGCTCCTAGTGTTCTCGTTATTCAACGTTAGCAACACGTCAGTTACCGACAGTTGGATTGTAGTAGTTTGGACAGTATGGTAAATGGCCATGCACTGAAAACAAACTTAAGGCGAAATAAACAAATGCATGAACATGCTTTATGCGCAAAAATGTTCGTTGACGACCATTATGCAACCTTTTTTGTTGGGCTTTCATATAGAAAGAATTCATTTTGGGATAATTGTTGTTATATCGCAAAAAGTATTTGTAATTAAAAACAAATAATGTGTAACGGATATAGCGTTAGAAAAAAGAGTTCTAAGCAATTTAAATTTTGGTTCCAAATCCAAGATCTGACAATAAGATCCGAAAACCTCAAATTAACATTTAGACACAAAAATATTCAATCAAAAACACGAAAGGAAGAACTTACCGAAACTTGCATTGTACTCGCTCCCGACTCCAGCGAATCCAGCGGCCTGGGACGCCATCATCAACGCCTGCTTACAAGGATCCGAGGGCACGTAGTTCTGCAGGAATCCATCATAGGTTCCGTACATGGCGGCTGCCGCGGCTGCAGCATTCCCAACGTGGTGGGGGTAATAGTTCTGAGGGCAGGCGGGTGGAGTCTGTCCTGTCGAGGAGGATAAAGAGAACCCTGAGGGTCGATGATATAGAGGCGGTGGGTAGGTCATCATCGACGAAGGCACAAGTGGCTGAGGTCCATACATTTCCTTTGTCTCCGGTAGCGTCTTGATGTTGGTGATGAAGGAACAAAATGGCGTGAGCTTCACCGACTGGGGAGCTTGAAATTCTGGGTTTGTTTTGTCCGGCACTTACGCTACATTTATTTCAACTCGGAGGTCGATACGTTGTCTGGTTATTTCTACAAAAAATTGTGAAAGAACGTCGTTAAACAAATGTCTCATTTTTTGCAATTAAAATCCATTAGCTTTCCACAGGTTCCAATAACTGTACTATGTATTGTCTTTAATTAAGCCGTAACTTAAGCCCCTTGCAATACCCTGTCTCGCAGCAAACTACGTTCCCCTACTACACTTGGAGGCATCTTGCCTGAAGACCTGACAGCCAAAAAAGAAGAAGGCAGTTGTAACTCTTCTGCGCCGCAAGGAGAAAAATCGGGTCATAGACAGGGGTCAGTAAAAGCATGTACGGGTTTTAAACAGCGTAAAGAGGACTGATGGTCGACTGTCGCAGTTGTAACAAAGTTGATGCTTCAAGCTAACAATAATCAATTAAAGTTCCTGGACATTTTTCATCGCGTTGGGAAATAAAAATTTATAACTCACAACCAAAAAAAATGAAAAAGTTCAAAATTTTAGAAGCGACCGTTGCAAACTGCAATAACTTTACAAACAAAATTATACTATGCATAAACGTGAACTTGTTTCTTCTTCACAGGATTAGGAGTTTCTCAACTCAAGCATAGTCTTAGAAATTTTGCATACTTATAAAGCTGTATAAAACCACTTTATGGAATAAAAAACAACAGCTTTAACGAAGTACATCGGCGAAACGAGCAAGTCGTTAAACCTTACGAAAACTTTCGCACCCCGCGCAAATCGACTCACCGCCGTAACAACGCGAGAGCGCTGACGTGTTTTGGCTTCCACAATACAAACAAACAAACCTCCAGGAGTGCAGGTGCACCAGAGCCACATGGCCACACGGTCCCATTCACCCTCTTGGCAGCGGCCAGCGACGAACCTATTCGCCACAACAGAAGCGTTAAGCAATTTCCTTCAAACTGGTGTTGCGACTTCTCGACAATGACCTTAAACCGACAACGGCGCTCACTGCCGGCCCCCGCGTCCCTGCCGGGTCGCTGGCTGTCACCTGGGCTACGGCACTCAATGGCGACGAATGCGCGGACGGTCACGGTAGTAGGGAAACTTATCAAAACCGTGCTGCTTCGGGTAAATAGCCTTCCACACCGTGCGCGCACAGCGAATGCCTGGTTTGTGCCGGCGTCGGGGACCGCAGTTTCACTGGGGCGCCACAAAACCAGCAAAGTAATTAGATTTGCGGTCCTCATTGCACGTAGTTCGCTTCCGAAACGACAAGAAACAGTTTTATGGCCACTCAACTCTCCCCCTTCCCTTCGCGACAGTCCACCGAAATTACATCACCACAGTAGTGTGGAACCCAAATCGGGATGTCAGCGCTACTGTTTCGCGAGTCGCCGAAGCACTGAGGGTGGTCTTGCCTCTAGGTCGCGCGCTCGGTTGTTTACTTTTGAAATTTCCGATGTGCTCTATAATTGTCGCATCCGTTGAGTATGACATTCACGGTCGCGAGCGAGCAGGAGAGGAAACTCTCAGAATGGTGCTATGACAACATATTTTTGACCTCCGATGCACGAGCGACCTCCACTTGTGTTTTGTTACGCCTGAAATATTACCAACGTTCATCTGATGCAACTCATTGCTACAGAGAAGCGTGATGCGATGACGCCCGAATTGGAACTTTCAATCAAAATGGTGCGCCTGTATCCGAGTTTAAAACGCACCCGAATTAGACACAAGGAGGTGAAATTTGCTTCGTTTTCTATGCTACCAAAAGTAAAATGGTTGCCATTAAAATGTTGAATTTCCCAATCGGAATAATTGCAACAGAATATTTTTGGGATTTTTGTGCGAACGGAATAATGTTGGGATTGCAACAGAATATTGTCGTTAGACAAAATCTCGCTAATCAGAATCAAAACTTAAGCGGTTGCGCATGCGATGTCGTCGCCCTTGGTCCACTTCCAACCTAGAAACTATACAAACCGATTAGGTGGCACGTTATAGGTTCTGGCGGGGGAGACAACGGCGAAATTGGAGCCAAAATGCTTGTGCCAAACTCCACACATTCGTCGAGGTCGAGTGTCCTGCACTTAGGAGGTACAGGTCCGTGCTTTTACATGTCCAGTTTATAGAAGGTACCACAGGTAGTGTTAAGCGAACAGGTCGAGGGTTTTTGGCGAAGGTTATGTCAGCCTTCGTGTTTGGCAAACGGCGACAAATTGAGCCATGTTAGTAAAAACAAGTTTAATCCCATCTGACTGCATCAACAATGTGAATAGTTTATAACGTCACTTCAGTACATTAATATAAAAAACAAACAAAAGATCAAAGAGGTTTCAAAAAAAAATTGTTGAACATTATGTAGTTCAAGTTCTTCTTAAGCGGATGCAAAAAGTTCGAATAAATGTACAGTTTATGTTTTCTGAGAATTTAAGCGGCTCGTAGTATCTTGAATTCCATGGGGTATTTATTTTTAACACGTGATATGACCCCCAAATAGTATTTATTTGCAAATTCCCCGGCCTGTTTTGTGGAAACGAGAAAACCAGAATCCATTAGTTTTTACTCTCACAAAAGGCTCCCCCCCCCGTGACGTAAACCCGCTTGTCATTCACTCTTCCCGGGCAACAGCGTGTGCTGGGAATCGTTACATGAAATCGCTCAAGTAAGTCTTGTAAGAATTGAGGTGTGAATAGATCCGCCCGCCCCTACACGGATTAAGTTGGCGGGGCTTTTTGTGCGATCGCTCGGCAAACACGAACACAAAAGCCGGCGACAAGTTGTTAGTTTGTCTTCCTTTCGTCGCCATGCTCGTGCGACAAATCCCTGTCACCCGTCGTAATCGGTCGATCCGTAAACAGTCCTCACACTCGACAATGCGAATTTGTCGTAATCGTTTAGATTACGTCATTAGGAAAGTCCCACTAACTACTACAGTTTCTCCGGCAGTGGAATCAGATTTTGTCACCAAGAATTTTGACATACTGGTGTCGGGGAAAAATACTTTCTGTTATTTACAGTAATTGCTGTTGTTATTGTCAGTAACCAATCCACTTTATTTTGGGAATGTAGTAAGAGCACGCATATTAAAATTTAATCTAACCCTGGGTCAGAACTCAAAACAACACTAATGAACCGCCAAAAGAACAAAGACCGCACTTTTCTCGCAGAGTATCTCCGGATGTTGTAGCTAAACGGGTCGATAAGCGGTTATGCCGCGTGGCATGACGAGAGCGCCAATCGCGCGCTCCTCAAAATAACTGAACCCATTCTACGACATTTCCGTATGGCCACTGTATAGACGCGCACGAGCGAGTTCAAAATGGCGGAAATCGCCGAACAATCGTCGCGGGAGTAGCCGGAAAACAGGTTGGGATCTTAACATGAAGGAAACAGAAGCAGCAGAAACTATAACGCTATAGTTGTTGAGTATCACTGTAAGTCCAGCAAATTCTTTCAGTCTGCTTTATGTGGACACTTTTTGGGAAGATATGCTAATGCACTTTAAAATAACGTTTTTAGTAAATTTGTGGTCGGTCAAATACCTGTCTATGTTAACGATGTAGATTTTCACCAAAGTCAACATTAACCTGCCTCGCAAATGCCCGGCTTACAAATGGCTTGCCGCATGACCACCTGAACTGATCCCCACAAGGTAACATCTTTGCAGATAAGCACGAGATAATATTTTCAACGTATTTTAAAAGGAATTAAATATTTCCAAACTATTTTGCCTCCATCGGAAAAGTAACAAACGGATTGTTCTGCTTTCATTTGAAAACTGCCACCTTTCTGTGCCCGAACACCAGTAAAATTTTCTACTTAATCTACGATAATTCTTAACCGCTCACGCAGTCCATCCATTTCTACTTTCGTTACTGTTCCTTACAGCGCCTCATCAGAAACCGAACAAAGCCTCGTCCTGTTGATAACCCCAGGGCCCCCTCGGCCCCAAGTGCCGACCATCTATCAACCGGGTACCGCAACAACAAACCACGGTACCGGGATTTTTTCCCGTTGCAAGTCAAGCGCATTCATACGTGGCAATCGAGGGAGGAGACTGTTGCAAGGATAGTAGACTAAGCCGGGCCCCGACGCTGCCAATAGAGACTGACAGACACAAAGCTGTTTTTAATACATTTTATTTGCAGACTGGGAAAAATTGTCCGCATGGAGTAGAATCCTACGTAGAAACTGAAAAGACTTTTCACGTATTACGGTTCAGTTGTTGAAACGATTAATTTCCGATTTCCGCCTTATAAATTTTTTGTCTGCACTTACTTTCTGAATTCAAACGTTTCGAGCACGTTATGGTACTAATGACCGAAATATTAAAAATACTAGCAGCGCATCAACCAAACATGAAAAATCCTTTTTGGCTTCTTAATCACAACAGAGTAAATCAAATTTTACCTCCATCATTTTAAAGTGCAAATTTTTCCCATAGATTCTGCTTGAATGTTGCTGCGTTTTAAATGCCTTACAAGACCATTTCCATATTTGTCATTCTTACACCTCGATGTGGCCCTCGGCGGTCGAACAGAAGGGAGGGAAATGTTTAGGCTGCCGCGTGTTTCGGCGAAGACAGACGAAGCGGCGATAATGGTGCGCAGTATTTAACCAGGCCGCCTAATCCCGATCGACGAACAAAGGTGGGGGCGCGGGGCGAACGGCGTGACCCAGGCCGCAAGAATGCCAAACGCCTTTATTGAAACTCGCTCCGGCAGCTTTGGGTGCCTCAGGTTCGCGTGAAGCTCGCTGGGAATCTGGCCTTTATGTTGAAAATATTTAGGCAGATCTTTTGGAGAGAGTTTATAATCCTTATTTTTTAAACATAGATGGGATTACAAGAATGATATTTATTCGATGCTGTGCCAATGACGACGAATGAACTTCTGGATACAACTATATTATCGTGTTTATAACGATATGAAGCATGATTGACACATCTGTATTCGATACAAAAAGTCCTAGATTTTGCGTAAAAAGGAGCAGCTGTCAGCAGTGTATTTCTTTAATTTGTTTTTAGTCGACGAATTTACAAAACAATTTTAGGCACATGATTTTGAGCAATAATACTGCGAGACGAAAGCTAGAACGTATCCATCCTTTATGCAAACATCACGCAGCAAAGAGGGCCTAGGTTTTAAGATAATCTTCTACTGATTTTACGAAGCAAGAAAAACACACGTGCGCAATGCATCCTATTTCCCACGCCTGTCGGCCATGCGCAAGATTCCTCTACGCTCGTATTATCGACTTTCGCCTCGGAGTCGGGCGCGTACGACATGCGCTTCAACAGATGGATTGACGCCATGTTTTTACAACAGTGAACTTTGGCAGGCGTCCGCGACTGGCTTGTGTTGATCCTGCCTCCGTTGGACAGCCCAGCGCCGGATCAGGTAGCAACAACACGCAAAGCCGCTTTGATCTCGTCCAACTGCCAAAACTTGCGATGTAGCCGTGAACTATAAGGCGCCGAGGTTTCTAATCTTGGACGAAACCCCAACCTTATGTGGGGTCATAGGGGTGACGGGTTCATGAAGTGGGTTCGCATTGAAACGGCGAGAAACGGGTTCTAATGATTTTCGGGAGGCAATGCATCGTTAACTAAGTAACGAACTGGCGAAAACGCGGTTTGTGAGTTGTGTCGTTATCTGCAGCATGCTTAATGAGCAGGTGAAAGCAACTACTGCCTTTATTCAACATTTTTCTGTTTTACCGCTTTTCGTTTTTTTCTATTTGAAATAACGTGTTGTTTAAAGCTGAGCCCTACCTGAAACCTCACAAACATTGAAAAAGTAAACCAGACCACACGACCAGCGGAACGCCACTGTACGAAACGAGGCTTTCAGCCATTTTGGAACATTTTTAGCCACAGGTGCCTTATAGTGTGGCCAAGGGTCGTTCAAAGACCCTCCACAGACCGCAAACAGTGAAGAGAGCGCTGTTGCATCGATGACCCAACTCAGGTTCACGGGTCCAGCAGGTAAACAACAGGTGCTGGTTGGTTTTCCGCGACTGGCGCGCTTTGCGGAAACTAGCGTTTATTGTGAAACTGGACACCCATGCGGAGGCGGTCAGAATAAACAGGACACGCTTGGGGCGACCTCCGGGCCCTTCAGAGCACGCGCTTGATTCGGAGTTGAAAGCGAAACAATTTTGTTTTGAGGAGTTTCGCGGGTTTACAGGCGGATAAGTGCATCGCAAACTTGGACTAAAATGACCCTCGACGACACGCTGTGTTTGTAGCAAAACGATTGGGTACAAAGTGTTGTTTCGAAACGCACACACCGCAACAAAATCGACTCGTTGCCTGCTGAGAATGTCACGGTGGAAGCATTTGAAAAAAATACAAAAATCTGGCAAAATCTGAAAACAGTGTTTTAGATTCGTTTGTTGTAATCAAATTTATTGCTTATTGGCCATCTGGTCTCATTGTACACGATGTATCTTGTGTTTCATTCTTTCCACCTGGGGAAAAGACAGAGCTGTTTCCCGCCGCGTGCGTAAGACCAGGTGGGAGACATCATCAGCAGTGTGCATTTACACATAACAGACGATGAAGTGTCGCGCTACTGCATCTCCGAACTATGGCAACAGCACTTATGAGTGGAGACTCACGCCGCTATCGGTTATCAGTTAGTCTCTCACAGTTCCGCCACCGGCCTGGGAAAAGTACGATGGTGTTGGTTCGTGTCAAGTCCTTCGAACCGACGGAAGTTTAGGCAATCGTTTTTTTCCAGACGTGGGCAACAAATGTGGATCTCTGGTTGCGCGATTGCTTACAAGCACATAGAATGCCGCGGTTCGCACGATCCGCGCGCGCCTCTAGGTGACGGTGGGTCGCCCAAGCGGTCGTCTGAGTGGATGCAGGCATATAATATTTTTGTCGTAGAAAAAAATGTAAATTTGGTATTTTCTTTGTTAGTTTATGTTGCGCTACGTTTGATATATTTAATAGTGCGAAAATCGAAATTGATATGTCTGTGGTGTGGTTACTAAATCATTCTCTATGGAAACATGCGACAACGAAACAATGCATATTACCTCAACGTGAGAAGCACATGAACTCATTTGCACCGTAACAAAATTCGAACCCCAGTCAAGAAAACCTGACGCTGCAATAGGCGAAAAGGAAACCATATTAAACCAAGGGGTGCCGACTTTGTATATCACATGATAAGTAGCAGCGCCAGAAAGGGTAGCCTTTGTGCATCCAAAATATCAACCGTCGTACTGCGCCTGTAAGTTTCGATACCTTTGTATATCTTTCGCGCGTCAGTCGGTCAAGGCGTTTTGAAATCTAGCTGACGCAGAAATGTGGGATGCGCCGCGTCCCAACGCCCATCGTATCACTACCCAACCTCGGCGAGCCGCAAGCTCTGCGCGCCGTTAACGGGACGAAGACGCGACGATATAATTTTTCCCACGAACCAGGCGGGCGTGCTTGCTATACGACCTCTGCGGCTAGCGACGACAAAATAAGGATGAGATGCGTCTAATGAATGCTAAGCAGCATGACGGCCCAATGACACCCATAACATATCGTTAGCGGTGCTCTGGGCGTTGTTTCACTGCAGCAAAGGCGGATCCCCTTTGCCAGTAAACACGACGCCCTCTGTTTTCTTTCCCGCACAAAGAAACATTGTTTCAACTGGGGGTGTATCGCGTTCTGGTGTTCAACGATGTGGCAAGTTTTTCCATTTGAACGCGATACAGAAACAAGGTCGGAGATAATACCAAGGTAAAAAACACCTTTGCTAGAATCTAACATAGACAAGGCTTGTGCTTTTAATATTATTATCTTTTGGCAAAGTCGACGTTGTTTATAGTTGCCGTACGCTTATTAAGATAAAAAGTCTTCTGCACGAAATGCCATATAAACCAGAAGCATGTTAAGACTTTATAAACAAGCCATTTTCACAATATTTTTACACCAGTTTGGAATCATCATGAGTTTTCTAGTAAGTTGTAGTGAAGTTTATAGAATTGAGACTATATACAGTGTCACTAAAAATGTGAAGCGGTCTTTTCCTCCCGTCATTTTAATTATACGACTGCGGAGAATTTGAACTTGTGTTGTATTAAATTCCGCGAGCACCGCGCTCCGCAATCCCAGTATAGGGTTAAAGAATGTGCCGGTGTTGACTGGCATCCACCACCTAGAACACAATTCACATTACGCGTCCAATATACCTCTTGGCCGCTACCCGACACCGACGTAGAGCCAAGTTCACAGGAGCTTGGCAAGCCGCGCCTATTCAGGTACACAGGTGTAGTCGCAAATGAATTGTGCACTTCTGGTTGGTTTTTGATCTGTCGCAATTGGTTCAGAGGCAGCCATTGTGAAACGCAGATTCGGTTTCGCGAAAAACTCGATTTCCGCAGCTGACAACAGCCGACGGACTCCTCTAAGGTATTTCTCTGATGCGACAAATTTCCAACGGCATCAGCGTCTTCCCTTACAGTAAGGTTTCGGAGAATAAGGAGAGCTTCTAATGTTTTCTTTCCTTAAGGTGTTGGCCCCAAGCGAAATTATGCTGGCCGGGAAATTCATATATCTTGCATTCACAAGAATAATGGTGTAAACAAATTCATCAATCTTTTTTTCGATATAAATTGCCAATGCGAATTAGGGGCGTAAGAGACCGTTAAACTTCTTTAATGCTGAACTTACGCCAAAGGTGACCTGGATTTTTGGCTGGTCCTAAGACCAAAACCACTGGTAGACGTGGTCGTACTGTTGGTGTGTCCAAGAAGAAATAAACATTGGTCTACCAAGCCCCCAAATTTGTTATTTACCTGGCCTTGTTGGCCTATACGTTTCATCCGGCTTTTGTAATATTTTGCCTTTACTTGTCTTGCCAACTGCAAGATTGGTGCAGACGGGCAACTTGCATCATGAATTAGAACAATACACATAAGAGCGTTTTTCTTGTTGTGTGCGGTACAAACATTAAATTCAAAATCAACCTTCATTAAAAGCGTTATTTCCAACTGCTGCTACGGATCAAGCTTTCCGCTGACATTTCATTTGAATCAGTAAACGAAGCAGCGGCTTTCCAAAAAAACATCTGCGACCAAAAAAGGTTGAAAATCGTATGTGTCAGGCGGAAAGACTCGGTTTCTAACCTAAAACTTGCACCACCGACCAGTTAGCATTCCACGTCAGAGCAATGAGGTAAATCAGTAGGGTTCACAAAACAGCATATCCAATGCAGTCGAGTAGAGGTCAACGCAAATCCGTGGCCTTTGCTGACGTCACATCGGGGACCGCTCCAATTAAGCACTCCGTACGCCACCCAGCGGGCATTTTCGAGACACAGAAGCGGGCTTCCCGAAAATCCCTGCACAAAGTTGACAAAAGTTTCAAACAGTCAGTTTTCGGTGGTGGAAAGGAAGTGACGTACGTGACATTTGTCGTCTGCGGATCTGGCGGAAGGCGTTTCCTTATCGCATATATTCACGTTCACGTTGTATTTAAGGCCACAGTAGCGAGACTGACAGCGGGTGGGATGTTCGATGGTGACCCATAATAGCTGAGGCGAGGTGGTAGCTGCAGAGTGATTTTGGATGTGAAGATATGGGCATATTTGTATTTGCATTAGCTATTTGTATTTATATAATTGTGTTAAAGGTTTAGTTAAAACGCAAATGATGGTCTGGTCGGTGCAGCAGGTGACTTTGCCTGGTTTCGCTTGAAAAAACTAGTCAGGCAACAGGTGTTTCCACTTTGTTTTAAACGTCGATCTGTTGGGTACCCGTACTAGGCACATAAGCACCGAAGACGAGCTAGATTAACGCCAAACAACTGCTGATGTTTTAAAAGTACATTTGTGTGCATGAAAGCAATTTACAATTTGCCCAGGCGTACGTCTACTGCTGTTCTCATTGCTCAGTCCAACGTTTTTACGAATACAAACGTCACAGTCGCGCATTTTTTAGTTGGCAAGCCTCCTGGATACGTCAGACACATTCCAACGAAATTGTAACATCAATATTTAAGAGGCAACATCGCTATAGCGAAGGCCCTTGTCAATTATGCACAACATTTTGAAATATAATTGTCTGAAGCTAAGACCAACCTACATCGCCACCTGGCCAGCCTGCGATCGCACAATGACGACCTCTGCTTGGGATGACGTCAGCGTTGGGTAGGCAAGAAAACGTACCTGGTTCTTTGGTTAAAATTGGCGCCTGTACAAAGGTTTTGGCTGTAATGGGTGCTGGCTTTGTTGAAATTATTGGTAAAAAAATCCTGCCTTGAGATGTACGAGTATAAAGTCGTTTTGATTGTAGAGGTCACTGTATCCAGGGTAGGCGTACAACTGTTGGTATTCCACGTACGTGTTCGTCGAAGGGTGGTAAAGAACCGTTCTGCGAATAAGCATACAAGCGGACTTGATTTTTGTCAATAGAACACAGTCTTTACAAATTTAGATTGAAAAGGCAATGAAAGTGCAGGATTTGTGAACATTTATATGATTCGCTTATAGTTACTCATTTGTAAGTTAAAAAGGGCAACATTTGTCATGCTAGGGAGTTTTACAAAAAAATGGATAAGCATCAATAACATCTCTGTGACGTGTTACACTGCCCATAATTGTGCAATAATTACATCGCGAGGTATTTCGGAAACATTAAACAACCCAGCAACAACTCTCAATGTTACAAAATTATTTATCTGGCGCGCCCAAAGCACCCTCAGCGCTCACAAATCCGCCCATAAGCATTCCGCGTAAATCGAATCGTTATTAATTACAAGAGCGCGCCACTCCAAAACCCACTTGTGTGTTCGTCGCACGGAAAAGCAGTGACGTGCCGTGACCAACCAACTTGGCGCAATCAACGTTCCTCCGCATATTCCAAGCATTTGTTTTGGATGGCTCGTGTTTGTTGTGTCACGCCTGTCAGGACTCCCTTCCATCACAACCACAACGCGCATCAACCAAGGGAAGTCTGCGACATCGAAAGGGACGTACTCTCCTGCGTGAGACAACATCCAGTAAATATCTTCAACAGCAGAACGAATTGCAATGTTTCTATCACAAAAGCTTTAAGACATCAATCGTAGCTGTTTACAGCTTTAGGTGTTGTTGTTAAGCCTCGGAGACTTGTAGATATAAATAAACTACCGATAGCGTAACAGATTCTTGACAATTGACTAGTAAATGTTAGGACCTTTTATGGCTGTATGAAACCCACCCCAAATTACACTGCTTTCCATAATGTTTGGCGACGGCTTGCCACATTCTTGCTTGAGATAAATGGCTTGCAGCGCGTTGGGTTCAGTTAGCATTCGTGTGGCCATCGTGGGCAGTTCGCCATACAGAAAATGACGGACACCTGCAAATATCAACGGAAAAGTACCTGTTAAACTTTTGCGATTTTCCTAGATAATCCTAACATAAACATCAAGCTAACGTTTTCACCATCAACATTTTAGGTTTATTGATGCTTTTTAATCTTCAAAAGATTCTAACGTTGTGGAATAAAGTATGTGTCGGCTGGCTTCTTCCACACATTCCTATTAGCACACGCCATAGACAGGTGATTTAAATCCCGTGTATTTACAATGTTGCGTAGATGGTGAAACGCTTCTTGATATCGATTTTGTGCGAACATGTTTCGGTATCAGATGTGGACAAACAACAACCGACAGCGAAAGCATGTGCAAAAACGCCACATTTCGCCCATTGGCCAAACTTATTGACAAAAAGCTTGACTACACAATCGCCTGCAGGTGACACTTAATATTAATTACACAGTACAGATTGATAGTTTTTAAATCAAGATATTTCTTACTGAGGTAAGAGAGAAGCGATATTGAGCATACCGAACGGTGTCTATGTCATTGACCACTGAATTTAAAATGCGAAACTTGTGGCTCTCAAGGCACATTTTGTGAAATATTTATAATGCGGTTTGATCGATTATGCCTCGATATTAAAGTTGCCTTATTAAAGTTTAGTATTACAGTTTTCCTATTCCTTATACACTACCGGATATAGAATCGTTTTGTAAAGAGGTAATATAAATTTAAACAACTGCCTGGACACAAGAAATTAATCGCTTTACAGCATCACTGTTGGTCACATCTCATCAGAAATTAGCTTCCACACAGAACACAAATGTACATGAAAATGCTACAACAATGAACATTCAAACGTTTTAAGTAAAATTGAAATGTTTGTAAAAGGGCTGTTTGTGAGCCAAACGAACAATTATACATGTAAAGTAGATTGTAACGCCTACCTCCAGCTGTGCCAAACTTGAATGACCCTGTCTGGTTCGTGAACGAAGTCGTCCGCACTACGGAAACAACATTGTATTGTAACGGATACAAGGTACTACTTATTAAGTTATTGTCATATCTTTTTAGCACCTGACGCCATTATACAACTAGTAAATTACTAAACAAATATCCCATTCTCAATAGCTTGGATTATTACTGCCGGAGTAGAGCATATTTTGTGAAATCAAAGGCGGTTAACAAAATGTTAGTCACCAAGTTGCACCTTTAAACATTTGGGGTTTTGACGACGTGTCATTCTGTCCGACTTCGAGCGTAGGATAGACATACACACCTGAAAAACAATGGACAAATCATGTTTTTCAATTGTTGCGTTGACGCGTTTGCGCATAATATGTGCATGCAATATTCATGAGGGAATATAGGGCCAGCAGGCCAAGCCAAGCCAAGTAGCACATGCCACTCAAGCTCATTGTAGCATACTCGTAATGACAGCTGCAGACACTATGATGAGTAGTAGACCAGCACAACAGAAAGCCACAGAAAGTCCCCCAAGCCCTCGCTCTTTGACAGTCATCTCCAAGTTTTCTTCAGCGCTCCATCTTCAAGCAAATGTTTACGAGCAAGTAAAACATACCACAATTATACGTTTCTACAATAACTTACCTCCAATTCAGCGGCCTCAATTCATTTTCGTATTTTAATGCCTTTCCTTGTGTAACGTTACGCGTACGCATTGTAAGCAAGAAACATGGCGGTTGAAAATGTTTCAGTTCTTTGTTACGAAACAATAGCCGAAATAGCGGGAAAATGGAAACGTTTATCAATGCATAAGCTTCATCTTTCAAGCCCTTTAGAGCCAACACAACATGTGATGGGGTTGATAGTTTATTGAAGAACGTCATGTTACAAGAAACAAAAATAGGGTAAATGACAGAAAATTATATGGCCGTCTGAACACATGCGCGACTTTATGTAGTAGCAAACACTTTCTCAGCATGAAATATTCATGACTTATCGCGCCTTCTCTCATTATAGAATCGTTACTTCATTAAGCAACAACCCTTATTCACAGCGTTCACCTTTTACTAAGCATGACAAACGAGAGGTAAGGCACAAGTGATTATAACCCCATTTTACATCACCACGAAACAGCAATTTTTACAGAAAAAATGTGCTGTTATGTAGGTACAGATTTGTTACCACTTGTCACAGTGAATACAAAGTGGCAATAACTGAAAAGGTAATCCTGAAGAACATAATCTCTTTCAATACTTTTTGCACAAAATCAAACACACACAAAGCAAGTGGTACAAAAGATTTTACAATTGACTTGAAATAGATGGTGCTTTAGATGCCGAAACATAACATATAAGAAGAATATGCATTTCAATAGACTGAATAATACTTGAACTAAAGTTAAACATGGGAAACTAATGAAAGGTTTGAGTATTTTCAAACACTTATCTCTTGATTGTCTGTGTTTGCTTTGAAAAGATCAGAACTGTCTCTTGTTTCAGAAAAACTTTTTTTTTCCAAGTTTCGTTTTTGAATTGCTTTTAACTCAGCTTTTTGATGTAAAGACCTTCAAATATTAAAGTAATATTTTAACATAGTAAAAGACTTGGAAGAGTTTTTGTTAATTCATTGCCATATTTCAACATGTCATAAATTCGCTGCCACAACTTACCTGCTTATTTCACACACAGCAATAAAAATTGCCAGTGCAATTAACACTGCCAGTGTAAAAGGAATAAATATTTTGTTGAGTGTTTCATCATATGCAGGTCGCACCATAACAGAATTTACATGAGATATTCTGAATGCATAAATTTCCGTGCCTCCAGCCAGTGATTGCAACTGCTTCCATATTTCCAACTGATTGGCAGTAACAATTTCTGCAATTGCATTGTGACATATATGATTCTTATTATACTTATTCAATCTGAAACTAACCTGTTAAAATGTTAAATGGAAGTACAGCAGTTCTTGAATTTGGAAGCAAAACATAAAAAATGACTGTACAATATAGGTCATGGAATTTAGGATATCCTGAAACTAGTTGAACATTTTCACTGGAAAAGTCACTTTAAACAGGAAAAAGTTTACAGGTAAAAACCACAACAATTGAGCCCAAGATCATACACATTACCTGTCTACTTCCATGGTACAAGCAGTTAGATTCATCTGGCAATATGAACTTGTAAAGTTGGCAATTAGTGTTGTAAACATATTATGAACAGAATTGCTCCATGAGCTTGCTTTAACAAAGTCAAACCGAACATCAACATTTCCTGCAACCAAATATGCTCTCATTATGACCAATAAAAAAAAAGTTATGCATGCAGAAACAAATTGATGTGCATTCAGCTAAAATTTTAGTTTTACAACGAATTCCAAAGAATTATAAGCATCAAATTTAAGTACAGGTATAACATATAGACATTTTCGCTGTAACGGTTTTAAATTTACAAGCACTAACCTTCATCCGAATTACTGCAATTTAAAATGGCCAGCAAGATTAAGGAAAGCTGGACCAATGTTTTAAACATTTCCTATATTTGTAGTAGAAATATTTTTTCGATTCTGTAAAAGTGTGTTCCCACGATACTCTCCACACAAGTAATTGAACAAACGAACAGAAGATCTTGTTGAACAATTCCAGATGTGACCAAAACCAAAAAAAGAAAGTCAACCTTTTTCGCACGTACACATTTTGGATCGGAAATGGGGAAACCCCGTACCTGTACATTAGTGAAAAGAATTTGAATAGTTTATCGGTGAAATGGTGAAACCTTTACCTAATATTTCCTAGCAAACAAAAATTATATTTGGTTGAAAAGATCAAACAAATCCTTTAAAATAAAAAACTGTCAATAATACACTTGATTGTTTTGCTAGTTAAATTTAAATTATTGGCATAGATACCAAACTTCCTACCAAAAACTTGACAGTAGTTTAATTAAAAATATAATTAATCCCATATCCACGATAGTTTTATATTTGTAGCACTTTTCCGGTGGTAAGTAACGCCTATGCTTTCTTGTAAAACGCAGGTCCAGGAGTTTCGCTAGTGAAAGGAACCAAACAAATTACGCGTCGTCGTCGTTTGACTTTAAGTCAAAAAATGGTTTTCTTATCTAAAAGTGATAATTTTACCATAAACACCTACGTATGCGGATTATTAGCGATATGGCGTTTTTGGACGGACGGGCCAAAAAATGAGAGGAACCTTGCTGTCTCCGAAAAAAACTTAAATAGGGTATAATCGGAATTACTTACAATATCGTGCTTATTTTTAAGATTTTTCAACAAGCAGTGTGTTGGAAAATACAAATGTGTTTATTTCTAAAAATGTGCTTGGTTTTTCTTACTTTTCGCCTCCATTCGTGTTTATTTGTTCATAAAATACAGATTTTGTTTATTTAACGCGGTTTTAGACATTTTCTAATCGACCACCTTCAGTATGCTCAAAGTCTATGCTACTGTATATAATGAATTGTATTTGCTTGTGTTGCGGTGAAGGCGATGGTAAATCCACCCATTCTGTGGTGATTCCACTCGTTCCATTTCTTGTGGTTTCACTTGGACTGCAGCCGTATGTTTGAGTCTTCTTCAATAATAGATTGTTTATACCTGATTGTCAGATACATGGAGATTTAGAAGAACACGCTAAAAATACAACAATGGTTACCTCGACGTGATTTGGCTACTTCGACAACTGAAGGTATAAAAACCGTGAGTACGAAATCGTTCCTTCTGAAGAAAAATTCTCACGAATTCAACACCGAAAGAGAAGAACACGCTAAAAACGCAACAGTGGTTGGTAACCCTGAAATAATGGGTACTACGTATATGGAGCAAGAGCAGTGCTCACCAGTCGGTGATGTGCCTCCTAACGAAGTTAGGTGTGCTGCGGTGTGACCACAAAATGAAAGTTTATTGGTGTGACGTCTGTGTAATAAGGTTGCGGAGCACTGAACGACAGAATCACATCACAATATAGCATGGTAAAAAAAATTAAGTGTGATGTCATATAGTGTGGACTACTGTCTAACTCTAGACTCTAGCGACCAACGAGTTTGAGGTCCCCACTAGTGGGCGTTAATGTGATTTACGTATTTGTTCAGCGTCCGAGGTTTTAATGTAAAGAACTGAAGTGTTTTCGTTCGAATACTGTCTTCTGTTTATGCCAATGCTATCTGTATACACCAGTGCTATAATTTTTTGTGTAATTTAGCATCAAAGCACTATACTTAGTCGTATGATAAAAGTTATTTTGCCGTTCCCTGTAAAAAAAGAGTTCTAAAATTTGAAATAGGTCTAACTCTAACCTTATAAACCCATTTACTCCAGCTGTAGGTGGTCACTTCTTTTGTGCATTTATGATCATCAAAATTATGTGTTAAACATGTTACGTGATAAAGTAGAGAATTTTGTGAGTATGACATTAACAATCTATCCCAATCCACCTAATCCAGTGGCTCCCAACCTTTATGCACTTGTAGTTGTGGACTGGTAAAAATTCAAACCACCCATTGATTTTATAAAATATAAAGTAATATATAATAAACATTGTGTGTCAATGAAAAAAGTACTAACACTTGAAATCCATTCATGTAAAACAAATACAACAATAAAAATTAACACCGGTCATAATGGAAAGTTTATGAAACTGCATAAAAAAGAAAGTCATTATTGTTCTAAAGTGTTTTAGATACAGGTGGTTTTACTTAATATTGGTTTGGAGTTAAGTAAGTCATAAGTGCAGTAAAGAATTAATATTTTCTGTAGAACTTTATTTTAGAATAGACATAACTTTTGTTTTTTATTTTCTGTTGGTTCCAAGCAATCTATGACATTTTGGTGTAAAATCTTTAGAATGTCATGTTTTGTCACATATTTATGACAGCCATGGTGGTGGTTATGCATATTTTCAGACCCATTGGGAATTGTGTTGAAAATTATGATTTGTCAATCACATGACGTGTGTATTCAGAAGTTGCCAAGAACCCCATGATAATCCTTTTTACAGACCTCTGATATAGGTCATTGATGTATATATCGTATCAATGCCATTAATAAGGCTGTTGCAGTTTATACGATTAATTTTTATTTGAAAATATCCCTGTGTCAGTGAAGCAACCTAAATGTGTGCTTGTTCTGGTAAAAGTCTGCTTGTTTTATTTTTATTGCTTTGTAAATACTAAAAAACAATTTATGGTGGATATAAATACCAATCGAACAATTGACGTTTAGAAATTATCTAAACGTTGATGCTTATCACATTTTTGGGTTAAAAGTAAAAACTTTGCCAGGCCTGAAGGAAACAAATGTATGTAGAGTGGGTTTCTTGATGTTTGAATTACAGTTAAAGTTTAAACAGCTGCCTGGCGTACTTTGTTGCCTTTGTGTTTGCACAAGCAGTTAAGTTTAGCAAATTAAGGTATGTGGGCCAATTTAATGGATACAGACACTACATACCTAAAAGTGTTTTAGGATTTTTAGAAGGTATGATATATTAATGTGAATAATATTGCTGTGTTTTGTGCTGCCATGTAACTTATGCACAAACCTACAACACAATACACTTACAGTCTACAGAGTTTGGTTTTTGTTAGATTTCATGTGTAAGAGTAGGTTATACATGTGCTTGTGCCATGGATGACCGATTTCACCGAGCAGCCCAAGATGGCAGACTGGACATTCTCAAAGAGGTATGCGACAATCACCTGTGCCAATGATAATAATATGGTTGTTTTTTGAACAGTCAAATGGCTGTTTGAATTAAATCCATTAAATACCACCAGTGTTTTGTGACATCATTAATGTACTTGACAATAATAAAATAAATGACCTCCTTGAACTGCTCTTTTCACAGGCAACGAAACGTGAGTTAAATCAAGTGGACGGAGATGGAATGACTCCAACCTTGTTGTGTGCTCAAATGGGTAACTTGTCTGCCCTGAGGTTGTGTTGTTCTCGTGGGTAAGTGCCCTTGAGTTTTCTGATATACACAAGCATGCTTTTTGTAATTGTATGAAGTCACTTTTGAAATAAACTCGTCAAAACTGATGTTTCATCAAATTTATTGATGAGTTGTGCAAAACAATTAAATAACTTTTAGAATTAGAACAATACTTTTTTGTACTTTTATTGCTGTCAGGCATGTTACAATTTGACATAGACTAATCTTCTGGCATAAAACTAATGTACTTTTTTTGTTATTGAAGTGTTGTGCCCAAGCATGTTTATTTGCTTAACCTAGCACATATAAATGATAAAGTTTAATTGTTACCATCACAAACACAGGGGCGACCCAAACAAGTGTGATTTCATGGGAAACTCTGCCATACACCTTGCTGCTCGGAAGGGAAACCTTTACATTGTGTCTTTCCTTGTTATATTTGGGGTTAATGTGTGGCATATGGACAATGACTTCCACACTGCCCTCGATGTGGCAGGAATTTTAAAGCAGTCCGACTGCATGAAATACCTTGACAATGCTGTGAATGAAAGACAGATGAAAGATCCAAAAGTACGCAATTACTGTGATGTAATTGAAATTTAAGTTTAACATAGTATAGTTATTAGTCATGTTTTGTTTTGAATTTTTTGGTGACATGACTTTTTGTTAATGCCAGACTTTGTTCTTCAGTGTCACTTACTTCTGAAGCAATCCAACAATTTAAAAATAGCAGTTTTCTTGTAGCAGTGAGAAAATTATATGAAAAGACAAAAATTGTGGCATTTAGTATCCAGTCATCAACTTTCAACACTCGTATGGCATTTTCTATTCAGAATTATTTTTCAGAAAGCAAAGAAGCAGCAAGATGATGCAAGAAGAGAGGCCCTTGCTAGAATCGAAAAATTCGAACAGAAGCAAAAAAAGCTCCAAGAAAAACTTGCAGCTGAGAGGTATGTATGTGACATATTATCGATGCATTGCGCTTGTAAATCATCACCTTGTCCACATTCACATTATCATGTTACTTATTAACAGCGATAACATGAGTGTTCAAAACCTGATGGGTTTACTGTGTGGCTATTTTATTATCTTGGTATTGTTTACTGCTAGCAACCCTATTATTGGCAATGCACATGGTTCCCAAATGTTGAAACTTGGAAAACAGTTGCATAATAGGCACTGATTTATGATGCACAAAACAAGGGAGTGATCCATGGTGTGTTTGTCATTAAATCAAATTGCAGAGCAATAAAAACCTAATGGTTCTACCACAATACATTGGATTTGTTAAACATCCACAATTAAATATACAACTATTTTGACACTGCAAGCTTCTGTTAATCATCTGGCATGATGGTATGTTAGGCTGTGGTTTTTATGGTTATCAAAAGTTGTGCTACAAAGTGCCCAGTAGTGGAATTTGGTCAACTGTATTTGAGGATCTCCTATGAACTGTAGTTTGTGTTCCTTATAGTTGGGCAGTGTAGAATTGTATTAAATTATACAGTTGCACCTTTGCAAGCCTATGTATTTTCTAGTCACTAGAACAAGTATTTTGAATTATGATAAAAAAACTTACAGGAAGCAGTCAACCGGTGAAGAGCCAGCAGTTCCTAAGGCCAAGTCTCATGGAACATTATCCTTAAAAAATCTCACCAAACGACTCACAGTGGTAAGTCGCACCATGCAATACATTCACACATTTGTATTCCTGTCTCAACCCCACTTGTTTGCATTGAGCAAAGTAAAAAACTTTCCACATTGTCATCTGATATTTTTATTGCAGCGAGAGAAACGACCGAAGCTAAGCGTGCCAAAAGTGGACAACACACCTACTCACAGTGAATATACTTCACAGGTGCGAGTTTTTGGTGCACTTGCCTTCGTCTAACATTTCTACTTCATAAATGTATTGATGTTATGCATAGGTCGATTCTCTTCATTAGGTTGCATACATTTTAGGCTTAGACCAGTGGATTTCAACATTTTTTGTAGTTTTTGGACATCTTTCATAAAATAAGCTGTAAATAAGCTTAAATAATTAGGTGTACAGGCTTCGCAGCCCAGGCATTGCAGCATAGATGGATCATCCACTTTTTCCAGACTTGTCGATCCTGCTAGGCTGCAAAGCCTGTAAACATAAGGACCTGCGCAGTGGGGCGATCCTGCCAATCCTGCCATTGCATGAAACATTACCGCATTTCTTTAAATAAAATATGGATGTGACACTAATATGTTTTTTCATTTACATGCCCCCTGAAACATTAAACTCTGTGGGAAGCACCGATTTAAACAGTTATATACTTCGTCTAACACTATACATTGTGTGTAGGTGACTTACAAACCAACAGACGAAATGAAATCGATGGCAAACAACCAAGATCCTCAGGCCAGGAAGCCTGTCCAAGACATGTTCCAACAAGAACCAAACAAGAGAAGCAATACTGGCTTCGGCACGATGCCAACACAGTATGTCATCATTTACAAGCACAAGGCCATGACAACTTTTCGTGGCCTTTAATTTTGCCTTGTAAAATGCATATTTGCATACAACTTCTCCAACTGTAAAAAAAATGTTTGATAAAAAGTTTGTACTTTTTTTAGTAGTAATTGTTGCAGTTTTAGAAATATTGTGTTTTGGGTTACTGGTATCCTCCAAATAATTGCTGACCGTTTGCAACCTAGTTTCAAGTCAACGTTTATGTATTCGGCACTCCCGGAATCGAATCGGCCTTTAGATATCGAGGGCGATGCCGTTGTACCTGACTCTGTGGCGAGACCAGGTATGTACATGTGGTGTGATGTGCTTTTGTACTTGTGCTACTGTTAAGTTTCTATTTGCCAACGGACACGTTTAATGATTGTCAAAGTATAATTGGCCTTTATGCAGCTTTTGCCTCGCTGTGGAACCGTAACCTCCCAATAATAAATTTAAGTTTAGTCTATCTGTCTATGATATACAAAGAAAAGTAAAATTCTATTACATCCCTTATCTAAACTGACCGAACAACCCTGACTGATATACAACAAGCTTAATACTTACATACGCAATCACTAATACAATAAACGCCGAAAATGTGTGTCATCCCTTATCTAAAGTGTCCTTGCAACCCTATCTAATATACAACAAGCGTAATACTTACATACGCAATCACTACTTACAATAAACGCCGAATATGTGTGTAGCCATGGGCGGGTTAACCACCAACGGCAACAGCGGTAAATACGACGACGATGATTCTTCCGAAGATGATGAGCCGGAGGATGAGACACAAAGGGAGATGCGAGAGTTCATAACTTCAGTTGGATTGTTGCCCTCCTATTTAGCCGTTTTCGAGGTAAGGCTAAAAGAGCTCAATTGAGGCAGATAGCTAAGTGCTCGTTCATAAGGTTTTGTTCGCCTAAAACGGAATTGATAAATAACCGTCGAAGAAGGTATCAATGCCGTATTAAGCGGACAAAAACCTTGTTTGGGGAATCTGCTCTCTAATTGATACACCAAAGTATTGTTTGCATGTGGGGTATATTTTTGCAGCCATTGCAGTTCGTACGGATATTGCTCCTTATCTAAACTGTGCACATTCATTTTATGTGTGAACGTTAATTTAACGTGTGCATATTAATGGCCCTTTACACTATGTGTACAAGTATTTGTGGGAATGTCACCGCAATGCCGTGTCCAGGACAAGTATATATGCACATTAGTACAGAAAACCAACACCGTAAAACGGAAGTTTAAAAATTAACCATTCTGCGTGCGATCCTGCCTCGTTAACAGAAGCTTAAATTTGTAAAGGTGCAGCAGGCAACGGTTAACGACTGTGAAAAAGCGACATTCTTTATGGCATGTTTACGTGACCATGACATAGACCTGATGCTCGATTTCTGAACTGTATATAATACGCGTGGTAATGTTTAATACAACATTGTCTTCCATGTCATTCCAAGCAAGAACGTGTAGGGTTTCGCCGACAAAACTGTTTTGGTTAAACACTGGTGTCAATTTTGTCCATGCGGTTTTTGGCATACTGCACTTTGTACGATTTGTAAAGTTTCATTCCTAAGTCGGTTGCTGTCAGATTTCCCGTTTGTCATTAACCAGAGTCATTTACATTAACTTAGCCCATACCGCTGTAATTCTTCTCATAAACTCCCGAATGTGCCACCTTAATAAGTACAGTTAATTTTTTTCCCAGGAAAACGGCATAGATATGGAGGCGCTTATGTTATGCACCGATGGCGACCTCAAAGAATTGGGTTTCATGATGGGAGATCGCCTGAAAATCAGAAAAGCTTTGGAGAAAATGAGGCACGAAAAAGAGATGGGCATATCCGACTCCGACACCGTGTTATAAAAATTATGGCTCTGTACGCTGCTTATGTTGTAGACAAATCCCTGGAGCGGCTTTATTTAGGGAGAAAACAAAAATATACTTTTCTAGTTTCATTATAACCTTAAGTGATGTACAGAATTAGCGCAATATGTTGCAAGTTTCGATGCTCGTTGCAGCCTTCTCGTTTTGTGTACGTGCTGGCATTGTTGTACATATTTCTTTGTTCGTTTTCCGCCATGCTGTTTTTTTTTCCTAACGCGGTGCCTTATTCCAAGTGCTTATTTTAGCTGATACGCGCTGACCAATCGTTCTTCACATAAATGTGTTGCAATACTGTAACCGTGCCTCTTCATATCTCGTTCCATGCGTTCATTCTTTTCCATATCAACATAGCCAATCAACTCTTTCAAAACTGTCACGTGATTTGCAACTGCGCATGTACCAAACTCAAAATACGGATGCTCTGTAATACTCCATAGTTGCTGTACCCCAAGTAGTACTTGGATTTTGTTTGGAAGTAGCAAACAATTGTACAATTTGTGCCAAATTGAATGGCGTACCGTCATGGCAATTTATATAGAAAACTGTTCTGTGTTGTAATTTAAACTGTGGCATATGTTTAGTGTTGGACAATCAAGTGCCTGTGATTTTTTATCTTTGCATAGTCGGTGTTAATTCTTGCACTGTCGTTTTAAATCATTGTTATTGTTGCTGCTTATGGTGCGGTACTGCTGTGAATTATGCTATTTCCGAATAATACGATAATATGCGCATTGTGATTTCTGTGTGGCCCCGTAATTGATATGTTCACTACAGAAGACGTGTACTATATGTCTGTTGGAGCTTTTTCTTAATAATGGAGTTAAATAGACAACAGCTTTTACTGAAATGTGTATTTGAAAAAAAGTGACCAAAAATTCCCTATTTTTTGCGTTGATTTTGGGTGTGTCTTCAGTGTTAATATTTCTACAAGTTTGTGTTTTAGAAACATTCGTTTCACAGTTACCAACTCTCTTTAGCCGCACGAGAGCAAAAGTGTGCAAAAGATGCAACTAAACAAAGGGCACGAAAATAAACAGAGTGAGTCACTGCAACAAGGTAATATCATCTTTACATTCTATGACTGACCCGACTGGGTGCACAACACAGCCGACCACTGAGAAGCAACCGTTGCATAAAAAGATCCACATTGATGTTTTGAAAACATCTGGATATTTGTGCAAAAAAAGCCATATTATTGCAAAGCTGCAGACAGGGTGTGTACACGCACTGTTTCAACCTGTAAGGTCTCATCAGTACAGCTGTTGAGTGGCACTGTGCTAGCAGGCACACTAGTCTCCACTTTGTGGTACCTTTCGGCCAACGTCGATCTGCAGGGTACCATCTGGATATTTTTTTTGCCGCGTTTCTGTAGTTCGAGGTTGGCCAATTTGTCAGCGATCGACAGTATTTTTTTTCATAATACACGATCGGTTTGCGGGCGAAGCAACTATTTGAACGTGGAGTCACAACTTCACCAGGAAATTCCCCTATATTTTCGCAATTCATGATTGTTACTTGGTTCAAGTTTTGCGAGGTAGTTGGCGTATAGTTGTAATGTGTTAATCGGGCGAACAAAAGTAAAAGCTTTTAGTTTTTACGGTAAATTTGTCAAAAAACTGACGAATATTTAGGCTACATGTTTCGTTAAGTCAACATGAAATCAGTAATCGACCAGTGCCATCTCGTTTGTGACCACGTTCCATGAACGCACCAAATCCAAGCAGCATAATAACCGGTTTTAACAACGCGTGCATTGGTAAATGTCGATGAACAATCAATACATAATATATTGATGAAGAAAATTTCTCCGATCCTAATCAGATTCTATGAAAATCAAGAGTAGGCATCTATTGTGAAGTATAGAATGGATATTCGCCAAATATACTAATAAAAGTTAGACACAATCTATCGATGGAGAGACGAGACGTTATCACACATGCGTATATAGCCATAATGTGCAACAGATCATCCCACGCACATGAGTTCGCATTGTTCGCCCACGTCTCACAACAAAGTAAAACATCAAACAACATGGTGCGATGTGCAGCGTGTAAAGCCAAGAGTTAATTGAAATGCAGTTGTACCGCTTAACCATGTTATGCAAATCATAGCCACTCTACACCTACATCGAACTAAGGACGTTCATTCTCTTGCAATTTTGTTTTATTAGCACATCTGTTCAGCAAGCATAATTTTTTGTTTTATTTGTAATTGGCTACACATAGCCAGCACATGTTTGAAGCACGTACAGTATGAGTATTTTCAATATCCACACAAATTTACATTTTAGAGAAATTGGGTGGTGGAATGTAGCACGCACATACTTCCGTATTACGAATATACAGAAAAAACAACTGCAGTGAAATTGACATGCTGAGAAGTCATGAACATTTTCAGTCCTTTGCAACATCCCAATGGCCTGGTAGGGTTCTCCACGATCGTGATCACCACGATTAAAACACTTGCACCTATGTGTTAATTGCTTCAGCATTGATGCGTAAACATTGCAGGGCTACAGTGAAAACATTGCCTACGTCACGTCCGATACTTACACAGCGGCTGGAGATCCAGAGCGTACAGTCTATTAGTCGGTGCTGTGTCTGGTTTACTTTAAGGAAGTAACTGCTTCAAGTATATCGAGATGTCCTTTGCCGGATTAACTCCAGCGGGTAAGAAGGCTTATAAAGTTTGTTACCTGGAGTCCGGTGGGGAGCTCCCCACTTGCTGTGTGTTAGGAGAATAGATGATGCATAAAAATGGCAAACAAGCTTATGCACTCTCGGCAAAGTGCTAATTATTTATATAGGCTACGTCGAAAATTAGAGTAGCTGAAATGAATGTTTTGTACACAGCCATTGTTGCATAATGTCTTTTTAAATCCTAAACAAATAAACCGCAAGTTCGAATGGTTTTAAAGGTAAACCGAAGTGTTTCGTTGCTAACTTTTGAATCAAGATTTCACTACAGTGGTGCGTATGATTTTACAATGCCAAACTCACAAAACACAGCATTTCGTTTAACTAGAAACCCGCAAGACTTAACCTCATGAATTTGCAGGCAATCAAAATTCTGGAACGGAAAACAGCTTGGAATACGCCGCTTCTATGATACTACAGGTGTTCCAACGCTTCGATAAGGACGGCGGCGGAACACTGGAACGCAGAGAGCTTCGTCGTTTGCTTCGAGAATGCGGCGCAAAACTTTCATCACATCAAATTGACGACATAATCGATCAGTTGGACACCGACGGGGATGGTACTTTATTGGATTTTTACTGCTATTTAAAGCATACTATTGATATGTTGGACAGTGAGTCACCGAATTGTGACGTAACAACCAAAAAAACAGCATCAATAAAATCATTTTAAAATTAAATCGTGGTGGAAATATTTTGCAATATTTTTTTTTTTTGAAATAATTTTGTTAATTGAAACGGATGTCATCAATGGTCCGTAACAAACAAACTGCATCAATCAACAGAGAATGTTATGTTTTTTTCAGGCGAAATGAACTTTGCTGAGTTTATGTCCTTTCTGGGGAGACTGTATCAGCTACAGTTTTACGGAACCGACCCTGGACAATTTTGGAACCGCCAGGCCCGTCCGAGCCCAGCGCAACATCAACACCAGCAGCCCTACAATCACAATCCGAGTGGAAAAACGGCACCACCCAATCGACCCCTTCCAGTGCCACCCCCAGGTCCTGTGGTCCCACCAAGATCTCGGCCCGGCGGCTCTCCAACGGTGCATCCCCGTCCAGGTTACAATCCCCACAATCGACCATGAACTTTTTGCCCCTTTTACCAGTAACAAGATTACTTATCCTGATATTGTATAATGAAGAGACAACTGCTGACAAATGAAACGTCTATGCACTGAAACACATCCTTTGTATTGCATGACAGAGATACTTTGTACATATATGTCTGTTACATTTTTTTTTGTTTTCCACTGAGACCGATTGTTATCATATGACATATAAATAGTAACAACATGTGAGGCATAAGGCCAAAATCTATAGTTCAAACAAAAAAAGACAAATAAGCTTAGTAGGAGTTTCTGATGGTAAACAATATCCTGTAAGTTGGCGAATGAATTGAAGCATACTTTTAGGCTCCACGGTACTTTTACCCTCGTTGAACGTTGTGGTTATGACGCAGTGTGAATAGCCGGATACACGCTCTCCAAAAAATTAAATGCTATCGAAATTTTCATACGAACGAAGATGGCTTCGTGTTTCTGAAAAACAGAAAGTCCGCAAAGCTCATTGCAAATCGAACATCCTCCCGCAGCGTATATCATGTGCGAACGAAACTGCGTTTATCCGGCCGAGGTGCTTAGTACCTAACCGGGTCATCGACTTCCAGATCATTCTGCGCATTAAACACGCGAATGCTACCATAAAGGAAACAATGCATAGCATCCCCAAAGCGTTATTCATGTCTTTGTCAGGGATTTTAGTTTGAAATTTTTGTTCAACGATTTTTCCAGCTGCTGGTTGCTCAACCGGTGCGTCACGTTTCTGAAGCCGGATGTTCGATGCTCTGTTGCCACCTAGTGGCAGAGTTTCGACGATCTCTTTGAAATTTCCGTTTGCGATTTTGTGAATGCTTTTCTCCTGTAAATAAGAAGTAGCCGTGTATTTTTTCGTCCTTTCTATCTGAGCCTAGTTTTTCTTGCCACCGCATAATGGAAAAGTTATTGGTGCGGGAGGCACTATATTATCTAAATAAACTATTACAGCGTTTTAGCAAAAAAATAATTGCATGCCGTCTTCTAATTTCACCACTTTCTTAAATCGGTTGGTGATACGTATCCTTAAAGATAATACAACTAAACATCCTACTTGTAATGACTCCCAACGTGATTTAATCGGTTTGAAGAATATTTTTCGTTCTACCGCTACGAACTTGTCCAAAATGAAATGCTTTGTTTTGTTCTCGTTTCCTGGGAGAAAAACCTCAACAGTTTTGTTCATACCCAACCCTTCAAACTTGGACACACCAGTGAAATTGGTCACTCGCAACTCATCAGCACGTTCAAATGCCGCTGCTGCAACTGCAATGTTGCTTAGCGTTAAGAAGCACACTTTAACGGCCAACATTAAACCACCGTTAAACATTGCACAAACACCGCTACACTCCGCTAACATGTATACTCCTGTCTACAATAGACACAACAGAAAACAAGCTTTTAGCGGCTGCAATGTTGCTTAGCGTTAAGAAGCACACTTTAACGGCCAACATTAAACCACCGTTAAACATTGCACAAACACCGCTACACTCCGCTAACATGTATACTCCTGTCTACAATAGACACAACAGAAAACAAGCTTTTAGGTATAAATGGAACCCCAATGCCACTAACAACACCTTGCTGTAGTCATTTGGTCGGTACAGCATCGGCCGGGGGGCAGTATGAATAACAATACACATCGTTAAACAACACACTAGAGGTCTTGTAAATAAAAATTCTAACATTTGCCCAATTACTTTACGCCAGACAAATAGCTAACATGAGACCAGCGCTGGTAACGATTTGAAACACCCGACGCCACAAAGCAATGATATTGGTTTCCGTAATTTTACACCGAAAACACTCGTTTTGAAAGAGAAAGCTGCAGAAGTTCTGCTTTGCAACCGGGAAAAGAATCTGTCAAACATGAATCATAACAGACTCGTTTCCTCTATTCATTTTCCGTGTTTTGCGTCGATGCATCTTTTCGAGTCCATTGTTGTTTCGCAAGCCTCGGAAGGCTGACGAGAATTTGTTAACGTCGTTACGTGACAACGTATACATGCACCTGTTCTTCATTGTCAGCAACATCAACCTCTTTCACCCACCCGGCTATGAGGTGCTCCATCTAAAAGTCGAGTATCACAATATAATCAAAGCGACTGTAACTACACCAATATTCTAAAAGTCTTACTCCAATAGGTCGCAAAGATTCGTCCAAGCTCGGGCTTGTGACTAGCAGTTGCCCAGAGCGACGGAGGGTTTCAATGATATACGTCCAAATACGCGTAAGATTCGAAGCTTCCGTGAAAAATTCGAACACATTATGCATCACAATGACGTCCCCTACACATAAGATACGTCAGTGACTTGTGAGGTCTCGTCAGTAGACAATACGGGACATGCAAGAACATGAAATTTTTTTTATCCCGACAATTCCAACACATTTAAACACATAACAGCAACCAATGATTCTTCAATGTGTTGCACTTATGATAACACTCCCCCCCAAAAAAAAATGTGTATCACAATCTACAATCAGTTCGTATAACCCACAGCTATAATGCAAGAAGTTTACCAGTGTTCAGAACCGGAGAGCAGTTGATGACGTCATCATTGATAATTGATATTTTGTCAGACATTCCATATTTGGTTATCACCTGCTTTTGGATTTGACAAAAATCCTCATTTAACTCAATTCCAATGATCTTTGTGGCAGAAGAGTACAAATACGCCTAAAACCAATGTTAATATGCAAATTTAAGGTATATACAAAACCATAAAAACAATACTGTATTAACGAGTGAGATCCTTACAGCATACAAGATAGGGCCAAGTCTAGATCCAATGTCCACAATTGTTTTTGAGCTAAGATCTGGCAAGCAGTTTTTAAACATGTAATCAAGCATTGGCCTTGAGGCAGAATGGGAGATGAAAACTAGAAAATTGAAACACAAACAAAATAAATATTTGCTTGAAATAATAAAAGGTTAGTTCAGTAGGTTGTATGTACTTAAAGGTTTGGTGTTTCTTGACCGACATTCCAAGCAATAGTTTCTGCTAAATTTTTCTTCTTCAACCAAATTATCAATGTAAGCATCATCAAACAGAAAGCAGTCAACATGAAGTGTTACCTCCCCATCACAATCTGCATTCTACAAAAAACAATTGATCATGAATTAGAAACTGATGATGCCCACACAGGTGAAATCGAAACCAAATGCTGTGGATTTATGTCTTGGGTAAAATGATGAATTGTGTTTCAAAAAACACATAGCTTATACAATTCTAATGTGTAACTCATGAAATATTAAACATAAATTTATGCAAAATTACTACTATCGCAACAACGCAAAAGATGCAATGCAATCTTTAGTTACTGTTGAACTTTTAAATTCAAACTTTATATATTACAAATTTAATTTATACAGTAATCACAACAGATCAGTTAACAGACCATACTTTTCCACTATCTGGTGTGTACAGGTTTTCTGAAGGAAGAACTGCTTCAAATGGAACCATTTGTCTTAAATCTTCGGCAATGTTGTCAAGAATTACTTCGTCCTCTCCTTTTATGTCAAGTTCTTCAGATTCCCTGACCCAATGTATGAAACCTGGCAGGTCGTTAGGATTTATGCTTCTAGCCAATTCCATGAAGGCAACTTTAGCTTTTTCAAGATCCATTGCATCAAACCACCTTTCGCAACTTTGAATTCACTTGTTGCCAAATAGATGTTGTCACGTGGGTCAAGCCGAATTCACGGTAAAATCCCCTATCCAAAATTAAGCACATTTAAATGTAATTGCTTTCCATAATTTTTCATATGAAAGTAGTTGGTTTTTATTCTAAATTCGTTGCAATACCAGTCAATATTCGGCGTAATCCGAATCCTAATGACGTAATACATTTATGTATTGGTTGCTTTTCCACAGAAACACTTATATTATTACCATGGTTCCCCCCGACAAATCATCCCTGTTCGATTTGCTTTTTGAAGTCAGGTCCGGTCCTAGGAAACGCTTGACAGGCGTATTCACCTAAAATGGGCATCACAATTTGCGTGAGCAAAATTGAGAGACGTAACGCCAGCATTTGAAGCAGAAACGGGGGCTTCGAAACCAGGAGGTTGGGAAATAGTGTGCAGGCCTATGGTAATAAGCTTACCAGAGAACCATTATTTTCGCCAAACATCAACAAGCATATATTTAAACTTAAAAAGGTGTTCACATATCTAACAGGACAAATACTGAAGAGGCTTTGAAGCATACAAATTTTATTGTTTAAAAACTCCAGCCAGGCTTTGATAAACACAACGATGAGTTTTCCTAAAACGCGAATGTTAACGATATTAATCGGAAAAATCATTGTTTTCACTGCGGAACTAATGTGTTGTGTTAGTTCACAGTGCGTAAATGTATGAATAAAAACTACGGCGTTTAAACAACCTGGACGAGTATAGAACAAAATACATTTAAAGGACGCCAAATAAATAAACATAAAAATAATTTAAGGATCCACACGCACAAGAAGAAACCACAACATAAAGAAAGGGTCATAGCTCAGTTATGAGGCAAAAACGTGTAAATTATTCAAACAAAACGCACCGAACACCAATAAAGAGCAGCAGTAAAACAGTGAACTAGTCACTTGGCAAAAGGACTTGAAATTGGGCTACAACTGGCAAATGGTCAGAGGAGTGTTTTGAATTTGGAAGGCTGTTGGCACGACTTATGTCCTCACCAGTGACAGCTGACAAATGACCAGTTAGTTTCAACTTAACCGAAAGACAACTGTCTTTACTGAGCAAGGAACTAACTTTGTGTGAACGACTGTTGTCATCACGTTGAGTGGAGTGACTTGCATTAGCTTCTGGGCAACCAGAGTGAAAAATATAGTCCACTGTGATACCCTTGTTTTGGATGGTGGTTGCACTATCTGGCTTGTTTTCTTGGCTTGATTGAAGTCTTCCAAGACTATGTTTAATAACAGTGTAGTCCTGCTCCATGGCATCTAAGTGTCGTACACAGATATAAATTACCACCACCTACTACGAAACTACGAAAATTGCAAACTTACAATTTGAATAAGAGCAGGTGTTGTCAATCTGCAAACGTTCTGGCAAAAGATTTGGTTGCAACATTGTCTGTTTTCCACCATGTGATCGCTGCCCGGACACTTCCTTTGCTTCCATCCCTTTCGCCACATAATAATAATACTTAATAACCAATGCGCAAACCAACATTTTTAGACCAAGAGGAAACATACCTTCATAATCCAAACTCCCTGTAGTGACGAATTCATACAGTGGTGAATCGGGCGTACTATTAAAATCTCCACACAAAACCAGAGAAGGGGCAACTTTGAGTTTAGCTTTATGGCGTTGCATGATATCATTGATTTCAGCAAAAAATGTTGCCAACTGCACCAGCTTAATATCCCCTTTGATTAAAAAAATAATGATATTATATACTTTGCTTACACAGTGGTAAGTAAAAGACAGATTAACATACCGCGTTTGGGATTGTAAAGGAGGTGAGTGTTTCCTATGCATATATTTCCACAGTTCTTGTATTTTCCACGGATGGTCAACATTTTTAACATTACCACCAGCCCAACATTATTAGCTCGTGTCAAGGGATCATTTTTTCTGGAACAAACAAGCTTGGTTGCATAATACTGTTATTGACCAACATGATAGTGTTCAAAACCTTTCATGATCAACACATAGCATTAAAACGTTTGTTAATTGTGTAGTGAATCAATAGCATAACTACATAACATTTGATAAATAGGTCTTGGTTAACAGATCTTTAAATACCTGAAATACTCCACAGGAGATGACATGATGATTTTAAACTTGCTTGATTTATATGCTGTCAATACCCCATCAGGTTTTAGGGGATCATGCCCACTCCTTTTCTTGTAGCAGAAGTGGTACCCCTTTGCTATTAGCCATGGTTTGATATACTTTTCATAGTGAAAATTTTCCACTTCTTGCAAGCACAAAACCTATTACCACAATTGATTTTTTCTAAAGTGTGGCCATAATCAATATGTTACGTACCTTACTTAAGCAAATAGCCTCAGTGTTATATTTTAGAAATTCGGAACATGATTGAAGTTATCCAATAATGCACATCTACACTTTAATTTACACAGATTATCTTTCGTTTCAATATATGTGTTTTGGTTCCTTTCTACATTTGAACACTGCACTGCTTCACTTGGATAGTAATAAAATTGTGATTAAATGTTTGAAACAATGTTTCAATGATTTTTTCCACATAGCAAGTTTTGTTATTCTGGTATTGTTTAGCATATTCTGCCCACAAGGTGGAACTTAGTAATGACATTATACCTATTTTTGAAAAATACAGTAGGGTTATACTCACATCTGCATTTAAATTCCCAAGCTCCTGTTGCAGGTTGTTCCACCTAAAAGGCCATTCCAACACTTCTGGTGCACTGTCATTGTACAGGTACTCATTTTGGACAAGAAGCTTCTGATAAACAATAGAACAGATTTTTGCAATAAGCTGCTAATAATTACTGATCTTTTTCCTTTTGTCGTCAATGTACCTGAGACAGTATGTTGTAACTAACAACCGAAAAGTTGTCATCCTCACTTCTTGGAACAATTCCCCTTTTCTCTACTTTATCTGGATTTGTTGATACCCAGTGACGATCCAGGCATTCACTAAACATATCATGGAAAATACATTTACAACAAACACTTCAACCAAGTTTCTTTCAACAGATACTTACAATTTTGATTCAACAACACCGCTGTCTCTTTGATTTGCTTCACAATATTCAACGTTGTGATTGTTCTTGTAAAACTTTAGTTGTGGACTTGGTTTTGTTGAATAGAAGTGCTTGTCATTGCTAAAAGTATCATCATGAAACCAGTTTGCTGCCCTGTCAATCGCCTTGTAAGCAGCTTCACTTGCTTCTTCTGAAGGTGAAGTGGAATACTTTCGTTTTATCTTATTTTTGTCGTCGTGTTTTTTGCCCGCATTATGCATGGAGTATTGTCCACCATACGACCACCGCTGTTGATGAAAACTACTGGAATGGATCCATCTTGGATTACAATAACTTTGGAAGTTGTCTGTATGACTAGGTTGCCTTCTATTAAAACCACCAGGCGGTCGGTGATAATAGTCTCTATAACTGGGTTGAGTTGGGTGATGGAACGTTGATGAAAAATTTTGACCAGTGTAACTTTGCGATGTCGGAGTTGAGTGCGGGATTCCGGATACTCCAGGTTTGTCTCCAATACTTGAACCAGGATGGTTGGAAAAGACCTGGCGATGGGCAGCTTTAACAATGTTGCTGTTCATGATCTTATGCCCATTTGGAGATGCCATAATTAACAAGCCTCGGGGGCTGGCAAACATTTATTATTCTAGGTTGTAAGTTTTTGCTAACAGATCTACATCCTGATGGACACAGTAATTGAAATTATTTACTATTAACAAGACCATAACAAGAGGTATTTTACATAAGGCACATATCCACAGATTCATAGCCTACACTAAATTTTTTCTACATTTTTTCATACATCTTCTCATACTTCACCAATAAAACTTCCTATGCATCACCTAATACTGTAATACTACCAAGACGATTCCAGTCTGTCTTTATAAGATTAAGTAACAACGACTGATTTTGTAGTTTCTCTTAAACACAAACCTATACATCATGGTTAAGCTAAAGCTGTGCGTGTCAGACTTAATTTCCAAATAAATCCCATCTCACTCAGACTTACTGCAGGGACCGACCTCTGAATGACACTTCAATGATGTTTGTGATTGATGCGATACGCCAGTACACCTATCACGGTTTTCCTGGATAAAACCAATCGGTTATGCGTAAAACAAAACAAAACATACGTCAGTTGAGTTCTCATTCAGAACTCGCCATTGATTTATCAATTTTAACATAGAGATCAGTGGTTCTCAGTGTAGATTTTCAATCGGTGTGATTTTTCAAGAGTTCCTTTTTTTACGGAACGATTCATCTACTATTCATACATTTTATGGAAAAGTGCTCCTTTGCCTATTTTAAACAACACAAGGTTTAGATTAAAAGTAGGAATGTGTCGGACCGAATCCGAACACCCTTACATGTGGTGGAAAAAAAGTTTCAAAAAAAATTGTGACGTCAATAAACGTTCTGGTACGTTTCGGATTCGGCCGAATATTGAAGATTTTCCTTTTTTGCTTTGGCATATCACGAGGTAAAAGGGTGGCGCAGTATGAACCTAACCATTCCCTAGAATAGGACTAACACCATGGAACCGCTCGTCGAAACTTTTTACCAGTGGACATAACTTGAAATATACGCTTTTGCTATTTCTCGTTGGATTTTCATAATTTGCAGAGACAAGCACGAATTTCTTAAAATATTTAAAAAAAACTTTCATGGAGCGGAATCACAGCGTCGACCTAATACACAGCCTATAACTTTTCCACTGGTCGAGAAACCTTTTTTACGTGTACTTAAATCTCAAATGGTAAATTAAAATCTTCAAATAAAAACCAAAGTTAACTTTTTAATCGTTTAGTGCTGGACGCACGCCTAGACTTCGCACTAGGTGGTGGGTGCTGTATTGAATTGTAAAACCTACGAATTCTCTCAATAATCTAATGTTGTGCCATCTATTCTGTAATAATGTGCGTTGTGTCGTTTCAGTCGACTTACTCGAGTATCACATGGGAAAATACAGAGGTGCCAACTTTTGTTGTAAGAACATACGCGTGTTGTTCGACCATTAAAACGCTATTAAAACAACGGACACTAGATGATGACATAGAGTCGCATTTTTGAAAATTTGCCTCTCGTTGTGGGGTCAAGAGAGAAAAGGCATACTGAATGGGAAATGGTCAGGACTTACATCCTTGATAATTGATACATCGGAACAATCTGCTGCTCATTTCTCCCAGCCTACGATTCTTCCTCCGAACCATTCAGGATTGTTTTAATCTGACGTAGCGTCATTAACAGTCATTATTAGGGACTGTTTTTTTCGAGCGCCGTTGTCTTCCATTATTTTACAATTTGCCGGTTTTTTCCACACGTTTTCGAGTTACTTCTTTTATCGAAGTGGCGTTGGTTTCAGAACAGTTATCGCCCCTTTGTTGTTAACCAGAACTTATGGGAGGCAACATCTATCAAAATGCTGAACTTGTCGAAAAACACAGGCAATTCAAAATTGTGTAATTGTCACGTGACCTTTGGCGCACCTAATGGTCATGCGGGCGCTTACCCTTATTGATTTCCATTGCCGTGTGTATATTAAGTGTTATGCGCTAAGTTATAAGTAAGAATGATTTTGGTATAACTAACCTCATTCATTTATAATTAATTACTGCAGTGTTCTGTAGTGGTTTTATCCATAAGTTTCCTACATACACGTGTGGTATGTGTCAGGTGTATTAATATTTTTTCAGACCAGTGGTAAAAACACTCCACGAGGCTACCAAAGGAACCGCCGTGGTGTCGGTCGGCCTGATTGAGAGCGTTGCGGAATAACGGTGTTGAATATCACCCCGACGGGAAACAGCTCTTCCTCAATTCGTTGCCGCAACGGGTTGTCACGCTGTTGATGTATGGCTGTTCCATAGTCGTTGTTTAGGCATTTCGGATGCTCAAATAGGATGATGTATATACAATGGAGAAAGAATAACCTTTCGCCATGTGGTTTAAAACTTGGCGAGACTTTTAATGTAACGAAAGCATTGGAAACACATTGCTTTTTGCTTGTTGAAGGTCAATCTTACAAATGTAAAACAAAACGTAAAACCAACGTCTCCCATACTCAGTTTTGCGAAGTAACTTAAACCCGAATAATCCGTAAGCTCTACGGAAGCCGGAAGCGCGTTACACCCCATTCCCATCTGCCAATATCTGACATGTCATCTAAAAATAAAGCATTACGCTATGGTTTCATTTCAACATTGTCCGAAACTTAACTATTCAATTAGTTGTCAGTTAGTATTTTCCACCACGTAATCATGGCCCAAATTCCGAAAGTCGAAACTTGACAGGGCGGCAATTAACATTGTGTAGTTTGCTTCAATCGCCCATTCTTCTTACTCCCGAATAAAAAAGCACCTCCACTGCAGTTCGGCTAACAGCTAACGGCTGCGACCGAGAATGCCACAAGAGAAAAGTCCTCCCACGATGCGGTCCGAGGCATGAAGTGCTATAAGCCATAATCCCGGGTTACAGAAAGGTAATTGGATTACCCAGACTGGCACGACTTTAGACAAGCCGCTGTGATTACATAAAAACTGGTGATCGGAGTTGACAGAACGAAATGTTTACAGAAGTTGAAAACCCTTTGAGGCCTTGCGGGTCGCAAAAGTGCGAATTTTCGCTTCAAATATTATTGCAACCAAGCATTCAACATTCTCTTTACCTGGAAATTGGAAAAATGGTCTAAAACACATGGCCGCACCCACAAACATCGGTAATCTATCACCCAAAATTATAGTCTTGGCACAAAGGCCTATTTTGTACAAGGGAGTGACAAGGGCTTGACTGGATGGACAATTGCTTTTCCATCCTCTTATCTGCGCCCACGCAATGCGAACCCGGTTCCCGACAACAATTTGTCAGCCACAAGCGTTGGTAATCATGGGTTCGGAATAAAAGGGAGCATGAGGTAGTGTAGAAACTTCCGGAATACCGCGGTTTTGATATAAACAAACAATTTAGATAAAGATTTGTTGATAAAACTATTACGCAACACTGTCCACATGTTTGGCGCGATCGACCGCCGAAAAGACCAAAAGTTTTGCATTCAAGATCCAGCAACTCATGCTCGCTCGGCCCACACTCAATACTGTTTTTACTTTGCGATCCAAGCAAGACGGCGGTTTACAAAAGTTGCAGAGTCGGGCAATCAGCCGGTGAATCTCACTGATGATTTAAATACTATTGGTCGCCGGACGGGAACGGCGATTTGCATGCACTTCCCAACGTGCCGCCACAGATAAACACCGCTAGCGATCCCAGCATTCAGTTGCACGACCGTGCGGCAAAACCGGCTTGTATTCGTTTGAACTTCGGTGGCAAGGATTTCGATGCAACACGATGAGTTTGGCTGTAATTTCGTAAATATTGCATATAATACCCTTTACTGAGTTTGGTGATTTTTCGGTTTGAGTTGTTGTAACGATTGATGACTGAACAACTTTGTGCAAAGGAACCACAAAACAGTCCAAAAACACTTTACGTGGAAGAGTTTACCGCTGTGCAACCAATTCGGCTTTCGCTTTTATTGTGGTTTAAGGCGAGAGAATTTTGACACGAAGTCGAATGTGACTTGTATTAAATCATGGCAAAAATAATTAACACGCTCACTGGCACAGATATATACGTAGGAAGCCGAATCTGCTACAAAACGTGACGTTAAATATAAGATGTGGATTTAATTCTGACGTTTACAAAAAAACATCTTCCACAGCAGGATTTATTACAAGCTGTCGTTCCCATCGCCGCGCCTTTCAACTAATTTCAATGCCACAGGTGGCGAACAACTAGGAACATACCAACAGGTCTGTAATCAAGTCAATCTGAGTGCCTGTTTCCGCCAGTAATCACCGCAGCCACAAGCCAATGTGATGAGATGATAGAATGCTAATTCAAATCGTTGCCATCGCCATCCTCACGGTTCCCGCTACTATTTCTGGACAGCGATGCTAGGAATTGTCTCTGATTCCCAGAAGTTTCAAAGCATTATAGACCACGAAAAATGTTTTATGCCAAATATAGTTCGTTTGAGGGTTAATTACCCCCTACTGATCGGGATGTCATCAAGCAAAAAAAAACCCAGAAAGACAATGAGACAACAGTGTAACAATCACAACTGGAATTTGCCAACATTTTGTCTTCTATGGAAACATGACAGTTCCAGCGATGTATTTGGTCTAGAACCAAAATTCATTTGGCAAAGCAGTTGCTTTCTCGTCAAACAAGCAGCTTCGGGGCCCACGTACCTATCGTTTCAAATGGTTCTTTTCATAAAAAAAGACATGTCAATTGATGCTGGTGTAATCGAATCGAAGCAATTTTGTTTGCAAGGTGAACGTGCTTCACTCGACTGCTTCCGCCTTTAAAAAATGATTTTCCCCCGATGATGGAAAAATGGTTTCTTGGGTCGCATTTTCGGTTCCCCCCTCGCAGTGTTTCCCACAAGGGTATTTAAGTTGGCAAGGAACCCCAAATACACCGGAAACTTCAAGTAAACCCAAAACATTGGCGATATTTTTACTGACTTTGTTCTCATGCGTTTTAACAAACGCTTAACCCTTGATTTACGGACTTGATTAAAGGTTTTCGCTCATGACTTTAGATTGCTTTATATTATGGGATACCATGGGGTTCGCGGAATGCACTTAGGGAATCACTGATATACTATAACAGTGATTCCCAACATTTTTGTGGCTGCGTACCACTTGGAGGTAAAACAATTTCGACGCCTACCACCTAGTTGAGTGTTACAAAGTAACCTATAGGGGATGAAATAACAAACATTTGAGATCACTCACGATTTTTCAAATTCGAACTAAATCCGCTAATTACGGAAAGGCGCTCGCGTACCACCTGGAATGGGAAACACTGCACTATAGTCTACGTTGCCCACGCGCGGCGCATTTCGAAATCTTGAACTTCAGCCCGACCGGTGCTTCCCCGCAACCGATTTCATTGTATCGACATGATGACAAACTTCGCCCCATATATGCAGTTTCTCCTGAGTTTAATTCAGGTACCATATATATGAAGTGGTGCAGTACCCTTTGCAGTTCCTTAAACTTTATTTAACTTTTAAATGCGCGGGTGGTTCTAATCAGGGTAGTTCCCTGTTTCTTAATTTACTGTTGCGATCTGACACGTTTATATATCACCAGTCAGGCGTACCGAGTGTTGAAATTTTTGTTACACCACGTAGGTAGCCTTTAACCCTTGGTCTGTTTGTTGGAAGTGGCTTCAGACACCGAAAACCCTCGCGGGGTCGTTCGCGTGTTTTCCATCGCATTTGCATTCAATTTTGGTGTCCCACCACTAGAGCATGCGGCGGTCTCTTTTTCTTGGGTTCTCCGCTCTAAGTCGAGCGTCTGACCCAAAAAGCTCAGCTGGAATGGCCGCAGGCAAAGAGAGAGAATATTTTTTCGCTGCAACGTATGAGACACAACATGTTTTTGAATGCTAAAAAGTTGGCGTTTCAATCGACACGAAACCGTCGTAAGGCTTCCGTTCGCTTTCGAACTTTTGAAGAGCAAAAAGAAATAAGAAGGGAAAACGGAAACCCGCATTGCGACTGACTTGTGACAAATAGGGTTTCGAAAGCTCCTTGTCTATTCCGTGCATTTTTTCCCTTGTTACCCGATATTTTTAAGCACATGAACAAGCGTGACCGCCATTAGCGCGCTGCATTTCCAAAAACTGCTGTTCGACCAGATTCACATCTTGGCTTCTCGGAAAAGGCCCGCGGCGCCTTGTTTGGGAATTGTGGCGCGAAACGGGGAATTTTTTTATCGTCCTCATTACGTTTGCGACGCTTTACTCGTTGTTGTATCTGATTGGGTCTCTATATTTTAATGGTAAATTTGGTAATGACGAATGCGAAAGCGTGTTCATACAATTCGGACATGGTTTCAGGAATTCATAACAACATGTTCCAATTGTTTCGATTGGGATCGATCCCGACTACTTCTCAGCAGGAACAATTAAATTGAGTGTTTCTAAAGTGACGCCTATGCTCTTCCGCCGCACCAAAATAACATATTTTAAACCGGGTTTTATCAATATAAAACTTCTATATAAACAGCTGAAAGAACACCTCCTTTGCGCAAATGCACCAACCACTGCTCGTGATGGATCCAATGGCTTCACAGACACGCGTATGCGAACACCGCAATTACGTAATGCCACACGCAACCGTGGAATTCGGAGCCAAGAATCACCTCAGCCGTGGATACGTCAGATTAACCGCACCGCAAAGGCCACGGGCTGGTGTGCAGTTCGAATCGCCTGGAGCAACCCAGACGGTAGCGCGAACAGCAAACCCGAAATACCTCGCCGATATTGTTTACTATTTATTTTATTGTGATGTGATGCAAGATCTGCTATGTTTGGTCGTCGCGTACCTTTTCTTCTGTCAGAAAACAAAAGTTCCCCAATGCTGCATATTTGTAAAGTTGTTGAGAAGTGCTCGAGTTCGATCGATCCACGTCGAAACACAAGTAAACTATAAAAAACATTACTATTTTCGCGTCATAGAGTGAGACTGACAATAAAAACCATTATGTAACTCGAATTTTATCTTGGCGTAGTTTCGTGTCCCATTTGGTACGAAGATGGACTTCGTGAAAAAATAGATGTCTTACGTCAACATGTGATGATATCTTGCCATTCTGTGTTTTGCGTACAGTTATAGTTATCTTTTATCACTTGAACGCGTACGCGTAGAACACAATACGCCAAACGATATGTTGCGTAGAGTACAACCGCCAAATCTGCATAATTCGTCTCCCCAATCTTTCTTGATAGGTGCCCACGGACGCTGCGTCAGCACCTTTTTGTATTTCATATTAGGCGTATGACATTTTTCTGCCTACGCAATGATTGATGACCATCTTTACGCCGCAGCTTTAAAAACGTGGGACCCGAAGATCAACAGGAAACGGCATCAGCATAAATTACAACTTTCTTGATATCTGTGGGCGGTGTGTATAACCATGGTGGCTAGCATGCAAAACAACAATAAATGGGTCAGTCATAGACAATGCGGTGTACGCTAGCTGCATAAAGTCAATGAAGAACAAGACTTTCCGCTTGCCGCGTGACGTTTCTGTGTGTCGTCATGGGTGTGACGCAACCAGATAACCAGTAAGTTTGTTAAGAACAGCAATGATGCCACCGGAAGTGGACAATCACGCGGTTAGTCCGAGTTTCGGTCGTCAATGAATTACTGGACGCTAACAGCGTGACGAATATAGCGACCTGTGCGTTTCGTCGACGTCACGGTAATTATAATCACTTTTTGTATGCACATGTTACTTTTCCACCGATGTTAATAGCGCAGCAGTATTTGGCCAAAGTAAGTACAAACGAAAGTCCCAAGGTCTCGAAAAGAAATGGTATTGTAATTGGGCTTTACCATCAATTCGAGCAGCACCTGGTAGGGTGTTTTTAGCCAAAACCATGCGATAACCTAACGGGTCATTAGATTACTTAAAATTATGTGAAAGGGCCAAACAACATCTGTTGGCGGGAAAGCTTGCTTTTGGACCCTCGTGCATTGCAACAAGTCTGTGAAGAAAACATGTCACCATGCGAATGAGAAGACTCTTTGCTATTGTTGAGCTGCCTGAAAATTTAGTTATGAGCTTAATATGGCCGCTATGCGTCGCTATGCACCTACAAATGTCTAATCCCACTCTCCTCAAGTTTGTGCCAAATCTACACCCAGTTCGAGTCGTGTATGATGCAATACCTCAAGCGTAATTGCACGAATTAGATGAATTCCTGCTAGTTGTCATCCCACAAACGACTTGCACGCCTTCCCCACTTCCGCGAAAACTTACTTCGGTTGGCGTTTGCAATTGCATGACTTGAAAGTCCTACAGAGTTTTTTTTATGACACGAGCATGCATGTGTGTGTGTGTGTATGTGTGTTCGCTGCGTGCTTATATATTAAATACCCATCTTGTTGCCTTGAAGAAATACTGCGGGAGCGAATCTAAAGATTTTTTGCCCTAAAGTTGATTTCCAACTTGCGTTTAGCGCCTGTCGTGTTAACGCTTCGTTTGTTTAATATTTTATCGCCATTCGATTTCACAGCAGCGGCCTCCAAAACTAATAACATCCGCTGTGACAGGCAAGGGCTTGTCAAAACAATAGACTCTTCGTTAATTGTTTTCCCCTGTTGACACTTCGTCGCTCTTTGTTAAGCGTGCTATGAGTTTGCCAACGTAATGTCCGCCAGGTAACGATCGCGGTGCTGTGACAGCGGAAGATCCGGTTGTAGGCGCCGACGCTGCATTCTGTCGACCCCGTGACAGCTAATGGCGTGCGCTGACACCTTTCTTGGGGCTGCCCTATGGGCCGTTTATTGTGAAAATGCAAAGCGATGCGCTCGAAAACGGTGGGGACGAAACATGTCTATGAAAAGCCGCGGGCAAAACCCTTTGCTGCAACTTCAACTTTCAACAAAAAGTGCGAATGTTCGCATCAGTGACTAACAGTGGAAATCGTACATTTTAAAAAATACGATCTGATAACAGTTGGAATCAAGTACACCAACATGCGTACAAATTTATGGCCAATTGCAATAACCTGATCTACCACCATTCAATAAGATTCCCAAGAAGGGTTAGGATTCAAATCTTTTTTAGGTAACTTACAAACCAGTAAAATTAGATTCTTGTCGTGTCGGTTGCGCAAATTAAACGTATCGGATATAGACTTAAATCAGTTGCGCACTCTCTTCAAGTGGACAAACCTCGAGTTACGAGCAGCTAATCCCAGAAGCGGTCCATAAAACTCCCCCCAAAGCACAATTCCACAAGCAAGCCGGTTGCGCCTATGAGGAGAACGACATGCTAGAAACCGACCCCAGTGACGAGCAACTGTAAGCGGGATTATCCCTCTCAGGTATTATAACCCATGTTGAATCACGGTAACCCCCAACACTGAACGTCTCATACACAGTTACTGGATGCTCTGTAAACACCATGCCGACATATTACATATGCTGTGTGTCAGACGGAGTGAATTACTTGTTGATGTCCCGACTGACATGTAAACGTATACGACGCAATGCACGGAAAACGTAGCTTGAGAAGCTGCGGGCAACGACATTTGTACCGTGATACAATACCAGCTTGCTTTGTTGACAGAGTCGTTCCATTCTTGGTACTTGAGCGCGCTCGGCAAATAGTACACAAAGGCGGGTTTCGATGCTAGTTTCGTAAGCTATTGTTTCTTTTGTTCGAAGCCAGTCAGTTGTGCAACCTAAGTGAGGGAGTGCCAAAGGTATACGCGCGCAACTGCGATCTATAACGAATGACCTTCCGGCACAATCCTTGAATGCAATTGAATTTTGCAAAAATGTTTTTTTCGTGCATAGTTCAACAGTAGTTTATGCGTTGCCCAAATCTCCAGTCTTATTTTGTCGGGAACGCAAAACCGCAACCCCACAATCTTTAAACTTTATGTTGTTTTCCTTAACTACTCGGCTAATTGCGGTGCCTAATCGCAGGCGGGATGTATCAAAATAGACCCATTATAACCGGGAATTTCAATTACAATGGGAGCGTCGGTCGCCGTTTTGTTCGAAATGAATAGCCGCGTGATAATAGCAGGGCTTAGTCGGAAATTTTCAACGTCCTATAAAATACCTTGGGGTGCCGGTTGCCGGGCACGGCTTTTGTCGTACAACACGGCAACGGGAGAAACTTGCGCAAAGCTTCCAGCGCCAGTCATTAAATTTTGCTTGGGGTGTAACCCTGTGGTAATTAGGCGGTACGGCCTAAGTAACTGTGTGAAAACAGTGCCTCGACAATGTTTGCCGTCGATATTGTCAATATTAACGCAACGGGAAAGTGCTTAAGTCAGGGTCGCGACCCCTTTAACCAGTATTTATTCTCCCATTTGCCACAGCTGAAATAAAGTCGTGAACGTCCGTGTCACTGATTTGAGCAATTTACTCATTTTAAGGCAATTACCAACTGTTAAAATCGGGCCGCCTATTGTCGACCATTGTTACCCAAGCGCTTTTATATTAGCAGATATTGTGCCTTAAAACAAAGGCTTTTCTGCGCGTTTATTTCAGCAAAAGTTACACGTAAGTACTGGTTGGAGTTTGGCAGTACACCCCATAAAGTGGTGATATTGACAAAGAAACAATGATCTCCTCGCTTATATTTTTATTCAATTGCATCTGGATGGTTTCTGATTTAAATCAGCAAACTGTAACAATACCCCAACACAGCCCACGTGCCTACCAAAAAAAAACCATAAAAATATGGTGCACAATCACATTTTGTCGAAGAAATGCCTCGTGGCAGACATGATTTAGACAAGCAACGTAAGTCATAGCAGCCATGTGAAACAACAGACAGCTCGGACAGTACAAGCTTAATCACCTAACCGCGCAGCAGGATGTCATTCAAAGAGCACACGATCCCTCTACAGGACGCGACACGTCCTGAACAGCGCGTTTGTGTCATCCAACGTCGGCAACCGACGACCTGACTGTGCCTTGTCTGCTTGCCCAACCGGAGGAAAACGTTTGGTGTCTTTTGTTTATTGTTAGCAATTCCACGCATGAATATATGTACACTGTATTGTCCCGATGAAGGGTTGAAGTCATACGATGCACGCGCTGTACAAAAATCGCACAAACACGGTTTAAATACAAAACATTTCAAAGCGGCAACAGCAATATATACACAAATGCACATGTACGCGAACTGACAATCTCAAAACTACATACAATGACCTTTGAACACAACACACTTTCTTCTTTACGCGATGTCTGTGTACAGCTTGGAACTTGTAAAGGGTAGGTTTGCGCTTGGTTATAGTACTTGCGTTATTTATCGCGTTGTGTTACAAGCGGGAATCGTGACAGAAGTGTTTTGCGGGGCGAAAAACATCATCACCACATGTAATATGGTTTGGTGGTGAGGAAAATATCACACTGAAATGTTACAAGCGGGGGAAAATCGATATAACACGCACTTAGCATTTCATACGATGGAAAGCAACGCATTGACACGGAAGCAAATGCCTCGTAGAAATGCTACGCTCGAACACGGAAAAGGGCGAAGGAAAAGACGGGAAAAACAGCCTCATATAACGAGGCGAACCACATTAAAGGAAACAACCACGTATTGGACAGGCCGAAGCAGCACGCTCAATCTTAAGCTGGGCGCACTGCGAGCCTTTAAGTCCAAACGTGGCTATTTCATTCTTCATAGAAGATCACAAGAAAATCGAGGGTTTCTGCTGCCACTGCTCAGGTTAAATGTTTAACATAAGATTAACGCGGAACAGGCCGCTACATTTTGTCATCAAGAGCTCGCGAGCGCGCGCAAATGTAAAGTTCACCAGATTGTATCTTTACTCACTGCCCGCGGGGCGGGGCGATTACCAAAAACAAACACGCGTGTGGCAGGCGTACTGCCCCACTGCAAAGCTTGCTGGTCGCTGTTTGTTTTTGCGCGCGATCGCGGGCGCTGCACGAAGGAATGGTGCTAGCAACAGAGCAACAGGAAACCCTCAATTATAGTAAATTCTGCACAACAGAAATTCATTCCAAGAAAGTAGATCGGGGAATCCCCGAGGATGGGCCTCCAAAGCGGGTGGTGGTGGGTTGGGCACCGGGCACCGGTCGCAGCGGAGGCATACTCATGTCGCACTGGGCGCTGTTGGCCGGGCGACCGCTATGAGTAGGTCTGCGTCCTCCTCTTAAACGCTCGTAGAGCTGCGAAAGAAATGGTTGAAGATTTTTAATTGACGAACTTGTGTTTGCAGTGCTAACATGGATTATAGGCCGAACACGGCGTCGATTATGCTCAGCCAAAGAGTGAGCAAAGCATAAACCGCTCAACGCAGTAAAGGATCGGTAAGTGGTAGTGTCGCTATCAATAATGCAAAAGCTGCACCGTCGGGCGCTGCTTACCTGGGAGTTGGAAGACGAGAGCAAGTTAATGGGCAACTGGTTCTGGTGGTTTTTGATCGACGGATCAGCCTCGTTGTCCAAAAGCAGATTAATGATCAACGATTGAGCTTCAGCAAGAGCGCTTGATGTCACTTGGAGCTCTGTACACAAGGAAAGGATATAAAGAATACATTAAAAAAAAACGTCTCACCCTTGCGAGCAACTGCGACCTTTAAACGTCATGGCATTTTCGCGCGCAAAAGGGGGTGCAACCGCGCTTTACCGACGCCACATACAGCCTTTTTATTTATGTATGCAACCAATGCGCTTGTGTATTTATGGATTTCCGGTAATGACAGGGCGGGTGGTTAAAAACAGCTACAAAAATAAACGACCTCAGCAGCACTTACCAGCAGCAAAGTGGATCGCTGTGTTCTCGTTGTAGGCGCGTTGACACACAACCTCGCGCAGGGCATCCAGATCACGTGGCTTGGTGGGAGTCCCTGATTCGCCAGCACTCGAGCCATAGGCGGCGAAGGACAGGATTTCCTGTGTCGCTTTCACGTCGGCGTTTTTGACAGCCATATGGAGTGCAGACCATCCGCCGTGTTGTTCCTACGTGTGGAGAATTAATAGATTAACACACGGGCCTAAAACCATGCGAAAAGGTGGTCTTGTGAATAGAGAACGGCTCGTTACCTTGGCTGTGAGGGAAGCGCCGTGCTGCATGAGAACGACCATGTTCACTTGACGTTTCTGCTCGGTGGCGATGTGAAGCGGGGTGCGACCTGCAAATGACACACAAGCAGCCTGGTCAAGCACAATTCCAAAAAAAGCCGACCCTCCCGCCACCTTCCGATCATTGTCGTAGCAACAATCGCTTGGATTTGGTTAGGCAAATCAACGAAGTCGTTCTTACCTGCTTTCATCGTGGCCGTACCATTCACCAGCTTGCGGAACAGGGGCACTGTGGTTGCGAGAAAGTCCTGCAACGAAAAACAAAAGCCCGTGAAAATCACGCCCCCACAGTTCATATTTTAGTCGATATGCAAATCTATTTTTATTTGAAACGAAGATTCGTATTGTACGTTAAGCGCATTTATCAAAAAAAGAAAACCCCGTTCTTTCTTTGGCGCAAATCGAAATCAATCGCACGTCACGTGTAGCCTACATGATCTGCTCGGAGTCTAGACGTGTCCGTTTATATTTCTGCTTCCCCAGGCAGAAAGGGTGTCCAAAATCGGAGCCCGAGACGCACATATAATTGCTGATTCCAGGAAAATGCCGTACGATGTTTTAAATGCTTTTTTGCCGCGCCGGAAACACCCCCATTCACATAAAAGTCCTTGGCGCCGCACGACTTACCAACATCTTTGGGTTCTCCAGTTCTGCTGCAAAGTGAAGTAGATTCTGACCGTCGTTCGCTAGAATACCAGGGTCAGCTCCCCATTTCAACAATTCCCCCACAACTTCGACATTGCCCATTTTCACTGCATAAATAAGCGGCGTCTGAAACACAAAAAACGTGGCGGTTGAGGATGATGATTTAAATGAGACATGAGGAAAAGCAAACAAGCAGTAAAGCTGGTTCATGTTCTGTCCTGAGGCACTGTATTACCGTCAGTGGGCTGCCGAGCTAACGAAATACACAAAGAATGAATCACCACGCACGGTGAAACAATTTTTTTGCGCATGAATCGATATCTCATAGGGGCGGCGCTTTCATTGTGCTGCGATTTCTTTACACGGAACAGAACAGATCACCTTTCGTATTATCGTGGGTCCTACAAGACCTTCTGGCCGATAGGGGATCTTTTCTTTAGCGATATTACAAAAGTTCGGTTCTGCGCCTTCGATTCTGCAAAGATACTGACATTTTCGGGCTTGACGCTAAATGCCGCGCGTGCATGTGCACGCGCAAGCGTTAAAGCGTAGAAAGCTCGAACAGATGCCTGTCGTGCCGTGCGTTCGTGAGAGCAGTCGCTTACACAGAGCATCAACACAAATTGAATTGACTCGATGCCCGCGTCTCGTCCGTCAAAAATACTATAGTCGCATCATCTCCGGATGTGAGGCAAATACGTCATAGAAGGCGGCTGCGCCATTCCAGCCAATGAAGGCCAAGGGAATGCTTTGTTAACAACCAGGCATCCCCTATCCCTTTGAAGGCCATTGAACCACTTCGTGTCACGGTATAGGTGGGTGCCAGTTTTTCCCTTGGATTTATCGGATGTGCAAAGCGAGAAGGCCGAAAGCAAACGGTAACCTCAACGTGACCGCCTAAAGATACCGTTATGGAATTTCCTTCGATGAATCGAGTCGAAAATTTTTTTTTGCGAGGAAGACAAACGCAAAGGGTGCGACCTTCACGCATCAACGCACAGCGCTGGGCGAAAAAATTCCGCGACCTGTATTGTCGGACTTTCCGTTTTAGGAACGTTGGTTTTAATCGCCAAAAAACGAGAAGCAATAGAAAAATTCCGCTGCACTCAAAATCCCAAGGCCAGTCACGGATCGCAACATAAGAACAATCGATACACGTGACTTGTACGCTTCAACACATTTTTAGCAAGGTAATTTTTGTCCTGTCTTTGCAGGTTCGTACGTTAGCCCCCCGGGCATAGATCCTCGTCAGTTCACTAGCAGGGCATCGACTACCTCGCATCGCTGTTTTACATTGCCTAAAACAGCCAGCTAGTTTAAAAAAATAATTGAAACATTTCGCGTTTGTGCGCACAAGGATTAATGGAAACAGAGACAAGGAGGGATTGCTACGATCTCCGTTTAACCCAAGCAACATTGCGTGTTGAAACAGTCGGCTGCGCAGGCGCACACACACGCTAACATGGTGCAGCAGTTAAGTTGTGGAAAGTGTGCAACCTAATTGCCAAAGTTCAGGGCGCAGGCCATGCACAATCACATTACGTCGTTATCAGTCACCACACGCTTGGGAGTATATGCTTTGGCTTAGAATAGAAGTTGCGAAGTTTTTATTCTCGTAAAGCAACGGCTGTGGTTACGCCGCCCCCGCCAGTTCCTCTTTGACCCTCCGCTCGTGAAAACAAACGCTGTATGTATGTAATGTTTGCGCAAGAGTGCCAACTACCAACTAGTTCCTCGAATTGGATAAATATTAACTTTGTCGTGTTGTGAGCTGTCATGTGCCTCGTGGAAACTGAAGCTCTTTTGTCACGGCAAAAAAAACACAAGTTTCCAGTTGAGATTAAAATATTAGTGTACGCCTCTGCGACAATTGGGTGTGAAAGCCAAAACACAGAATACATATAATCCCTTAATCCTAGCGCATTTACATTTAATTTAGGAACGTGATCGGTTGAGTGAACGTGTTGGCAGAAAGCTCAATAATGTGGACTTGGCCTATATAAAACGCTTTGTGCAGCGCAACGGACTCGGAAGGCGCTTACCACTTACGTCTTACGACGCGCTGGGGAAAATTACGACCTTCGACATATCCCGGCCTATCCTGCGCCGCGTTACAATGCAAATGCCGAAAGTAAATTTCAAATGCGCAGCGTAATTACGGCCCCCGGTAGACAGACTACAAGATAGTAGGGAGAATTCGGAAATTTTCGAGAAATAGTTTCTGCTGTCGAACGAACCGCAGAAGCAATATTGGCTTGAAAGGCCTCCGGCATTAGTGTTTTTGCTAAAGTTCAAATCACGTTATTAATTGGACTCACCATTCCTTTGTCGTCCTTAGCATTGACGAAGATGTTGGGCGCGAGTTGACTCAAACACCCAGAAAGCTCTTCCACACTCCCATTTACAACCAGTTGGTGAATGATGTTGACTGGCTCGTGTCCTTCGACGCCTTAGGAATAACAAGTAAAAGAGTTACTCAAATGCGACGCACAATAACCAAGCGGATTATGTGACAAAACTCACCAATAGCCGGAGTGTATGGAGACATCATGGTGGTTGTTGATGTTTCTGCTGGCCAATATCAAAGAAAACGATAAGCAACAGATGATACACAATACAAACAACCAGTAAACTATGGCTTACCGTATGTGGGCGCGCCGCTCATGCAGGAATAGCTGGGGAAGTTCTCTTGAGTGACGAAATTTTGCGAAGTAACAAATGCATGCATGTCGTTGTATTCGTCGGCGGGGGCAAAGGAGGGTTGTTGAGCGGGAAAGTTGGGTACCGGGTAACAAGCTCCCGGATTCTGGTACGGGGTGCTTGCGGCCACCGTAGTTAAGGGACTTGCTGACTGAATGTAGTTGGGCTCGGCGCAAGTGAAGACATTGGCGGAACACATTTGGTTTTGGTCGAAGGGCGAGATATTGGGTTGTACGCCCATGTCGTCGAAGCTAGGGTCATAGTCGCCCATCACACTGCCTTCTGAAATATAGGAAGGTGGTGGAGTCTCAGAGTAGTTGGAGGCTGGAGACGGGAACCCCATGTTAGGGTGAAGTGGTGGTGAGCCAGTTGGTCTGAACTGATCCATGAATTCGTGGCTGACTGGGGCACGGGGCGAGAACGCCATGTTTGCCATGGGTTGTGGTACATGCGGCATGACAGGTTGGTTTTGAGACGGGAATGGGATTTGGCGTTGTTGACGCTGGCGGGGTTGAGCGCGTCCCTTTTGCTAATAAAAAACGTAGGTGTTAAAACCCAAGCAGCAAACTTAATGTAGCTTTTTCAGCATGAATACCCACCCCTGACTGACGCATATGCTGTAGCACCTCTCTCACAGTCTTTGGACGGACGCCAGGATAAATAGCTGTAACACAAGTGCAAAGTAGTTACGCCGGTGTAGGGTTGTATGCATATTTGTTAAAGACGAGGACAGCAATGAATCTTAAGTCCTCAGGTAAATCCTATAAGCAAACTAACCTGGACGCCTTCCATCTCCCTTCTTGGTTTGATTCATCTTTCTCTTGGACGAGGTCTGCCTTGGCTTCCCGTTCCCGGTTTTTGGCTGAAGGCACCTTTCGAGTTTCAAACTGTATCCACAAACGGTAAACATGTTAACACCACACGAGTGGACACATCATGACTGCATAACACGAATGACTAAGGTATTACGCGCCGTGCGCCCAGTTATAGACACCCCGTATGACAAGCCTAATTTGAATTCTGTGCACCTGTAATTATCAACCCATCATGACCAGTCTCGACTACCCAACAATAATTTTTGAAGAGAATGTTTCGCACGTGACAAGTCAAAAGTAAAGAAATAAACTGGGGCTCACATTTGCTTGCTGTTAAGGTCTTCGTTGATAAGGCACTTCGGGACTTGGGAGTTCGCTTTTTTGCGACTATTTTTGTTGGTAGATTTCTCCTGAACTGAAATGGATTCCAAGAAGATGTCTATTTCTTGGCTGTAACTATCTTTGTTGCAATTCGGATTGAGTATTGGAAGCTTCTTGTTATCTGTGGAATCCGTCAGGTAACTGCCGTTGACGTCGGGGCCCAGTTGGTTATAAGCCCACTGGTTGAATGCGACGCCTTCCGCGCATTCTCCGGCATAGAAACTTCTGCTGACGAAATGGGATTCCTGGGGGTTTTCCGAGGCGTAAGTACCGCACGCCCTTAAATCGCCAGGGGGAGGATTGGGAGATAACCCTATGCCTGAGTCGTCACTTCCAGAGGGACTGGGAACTTCTAACCGGAAGCTTTGGTATGGTAAACCTTCCATGGCTTGTCACAAAAACCGCTGATGTTGAGATTTTTATTAGAGTCCTGCCAGAGCAGCACTTCAGTGGGTGCTATAACGATTACTACACAGAATATGGAACTGAATAAATAACAAAGAATTTTAGAACTGTTTTTTCTCTCACTGACATTGCAGGAAAACACAGAATTTAGCCATGCTACAACACGATTGTATAACATAAGCTTTTAAAGCTAAACTAGCAAACGCCACGCAACTGCCCAAACACAATCGCCCAGCAGCAGCCTGGTGGGCCTCGCTCTAAAAAGGCTCCCGACGCGCAAACAAGCTGCAGAGTCGTGCTTTAAAGAAAAAATGGCCCCACTTTGGTGGGCTAGAGAGAAGCCTGTCTCTCTCCGCAACTGAATTGCGCGCGCCTCTCTCTCTCTTTGCAAAAATTGCGCAGTGCGCTTTTGCGGTTGTTGCTGGCCTGGTGGCTTTGTCAGCCTCACTTGGTTAGTTTGAGTGGTAAACCATTGCGTGGCTGGTTAACGTTTACATGCTGTGCAAACCAAACACGTAAATATGATGATATTAAACTGCTGGTGGTAATATTTTTTTTATTTTTTTATTAACGTCAACTAACCTTTTGTTATATTGTTGTCATTACCACATTTTACCTATTCAGAACGTTTCGCGTTTGAACTGAATAACTCCTGCACCACTATTGCTGGATCTTTCAGTCATTCAGAAAATTACACTGGAATGGGTAATATCATAAACTTACGCAGCGTATCTCTCTAGGCACTACACCGGCTTGGGTAGGTACTTTAACCACGCAACAGAGACACAAACCGGTCAAAATAAATCTTTAGCGCCCACGAGCGCCAGAGTCCACTTTCATCATTTACCAAATAAGCGTTTCGCCAATTTGTGAAGAAATTGATACTATCTTGCACTACTGGTATGAGCGATGATATATGGTTGAATATTTTGCAATTTGATTCAAAATATTCTGCAAACCTATAAAGTAGATGCCATGATCGTTGAAATACTTCTTTGGAATTTATGCGACAAACCGTGAGTCTTAAATCATTTTTTTAGCATGGCAAGCGTGCGTTTCGCATGAAACATATTGCAGTCCACTCAAATATTACACATAGCGAAAGCACCGAAGTGAACAGAACTAAAAGTGACGTCATTAGTTTAAGATTTCTACTGCTGTGATTGGTCAGAAACAGTTCAAACATTTTCCGCCTATTATACCGGATCGTTGGCGGGGTTGCGTTTATCTGTACGTGCTTGTTAATGTGGAGTTTCGGCATTGATAAATGTTGTTAGCTTAAAATGTGTTTGATGGAACGTAAAAGTAATGATATGTTTTGTCTGGCGATGTAAAAGTTGTGCGCCCAAGTATTTGAGAGGTTGCGCCCAAATATTTGAGTGTCAAAAGTTCGTAAGTGGCTGCGGTGTTGGGCGCGATAGCCGATAAGTGTTAAATTTCCGAGTAGAAAATACTTGCAACCTGCACGTCGGCATTGATTTAGCAACAGCTTAGAGGTATCTGATCTGACTTAAGTGTTGCCAAATTTGCAAAATTGTCTCCTTGTATTTAGAGCAACGTAGTGATTAGCGTGCCGCCAACTTATTTAGTGCAATGAAGTGGTCAAAGGGAGATAAGGTTATGGCCAAATGGCCAGGAAGTTCACTGTACTTCCATGCTGAGGTTAAAGAAATTGATGAAATTGAAGAAACGGCTGAAGTTATATTTGAGGATGGGACTGCTATGGAGGTTGAGCTAAAGTTTCTCTCGGTAATGCTATCAAGCAGATAGTAAAGATTTTCTGAAAGGTTAACACATTTATATTTATTGTTGCAGTCCGAAGAAGTATTTAGGCCTAAAAGATCCAAATCTCCTGCCCGCTCCCGCAGAAGATCGAGATCTCCTGGTCGCAGCCCTGGAAGAAAATCGAAAGGTTTTTTTTTCTCTTTGTAATTTTATGTGGATCTTAGGTCTATGAAAATTAATATTAGTAGTTTAGTATATATTAAACACTACACTGTCTGTGTTTAAATGGTGACTGTAAATGTAATGAGATGTTCAGATTCAGTTAAATATAGAAAAAAACATTTGTGTTCTGTCCATTAGTGTTTAACATTTGCAAGATGTTAAGTTGTTGAAAACTAAATGTAGATACTATAGTCCTGATACAAAAATAGTTGGTTTGATTGACTGCAAATGTCAATTTAATTGAAACACAAAAATGCAAATCTGTTTTATACTCAAACAAACGCATAAAAATCAAGTCTTTTTGCATAAAGGGCTGCTTGGTGTTTGTGTAGCTTTAGCCTGGTGTTTCACAACAAGTGGACCAATAGGCTCAGTTAAAAAAAATGACAGGAAATGTAAGAATAAGACCTTTGGTCATGCGGTTTTGCATGCAGGCCATGTGATGCAAAAGTAATACTGGTTTAGTTTTACCGCCTTGCACACCCAAAAATACCTGGCTTGACACTTTGCTTTTTACTGGTCTTTTTGTGACTAGACAATTATAATATGATGTTGATAAATGTATATATATATATATTTTCATTTGCTAAAACTACTTTTGATGTATTTGGGTTTTTTCTCCAGCAAAAACTACTGTTGATGGCATTGAGAAAAAGAGTCCATCACGAGGAAGAAAGAAGAAGCTTCCGAGCACAGAGTCATCATCTTCTTCTCAGGAGGACAAACGACTGACGGTTGTAGTCAAGCGCTCAGACACTGGGAGTGCAATAAGACAAGTAACTGAACAAATCACTGAAAAGAAAACAGATTCTGCAGGCACCGTTACGGTTACCAAGTCAAAGGTAAATGTTGAAATAAGCTTTACTCTTCTTAGTTTAAAACTATAGGGCTACATATAGCAAATTTTTATGTTTGAATACTTTCAGTATATCGCATGCTTAGAGGCTGATGTGATAAACTATAGTTAAGCTGTGGGACTAGGTGAATCATCAATAATAATATATATATATATATATTGTTTATGTGTTGCAGACTTTATTCACTGAATCTCCTGTCCCTGATTCACGCTACATGGTTACAAGACAAAGGATAAAAAATCAAGTTTCAGAGGAAGAACATATTACCTTTACGACGTCTTCTGGTTCAAAGTCTAAAAAGGAGTATGAAAAGGAATTCGGTGGAGTCTTGGGCACATTTCTCATATATGCCACCATACCCATTCTGCCTTGTTTGGTATTGTTGGGGTGCACTGCTAAGGATTGCAGTGTCACAAAAGTAAGTGTTTGAACAAATGTTTTTCCTATTGTTTATCTTGTATGCTTTGTGAAGAATGAAGTTTGCAGCTTTAGTAAATGCCACTGTATTGTGCGCAACTAGTTTCTATTGTGATCGTCCTGTTTTGTTTTAAACACAGTTGATTTAGTTACCTTGTCAATGTTAATGGCTAAAAAATGTTTGGTTTGCACCAATCAACTGCTGCTTAAAATCTGAAAATGGATTACTTGCGTGCAAAATATTTGGAGTGAATAACTTTGAAAATGAAAGCCAAAGCTAAAATGCTGTTGATCATATAAGTAAACGTTTCGAACACATGCTGGGTTCATCATCAGTACATTCGCTCATTATAGTACTGATGATGAACCCAGTATGTGTTCGAAACGTTTACTAATATGATCAACAGCATTTTAGCTTTGGCTTTGATTTTCGAAGGATTACTTGTGTAGCTACAATTTTTACTTTTTCAGTTCAACATCTCAATGATACCTCGTACACTCAAGGGATATTATGACCTAGAGTCTGTGCTGATTTTCTTTGGATTCTTACTATTCCATGCCATCATTTATATTCTACCTTTTGGATATATTCTTGAAGGCCCACCAACCATGCATGGAAAACGCCTTCCCTACAGGATTAGCGGTGAGCTCCTGTGTATATACATAAAGTTTGCTAAAATTATATAAATGTACAAATTTAATTCAATTTACACTTTTGCAGCCATGTACACACTTATTCTGACATTCATTGCCTATGGTTTGATGTTTCACTACAAGATACCAGTTACCATTGTTCATGCAAAGATGTTCAAAATTGCAGTTACAGGCACTGTTTTCTCTTATGCAGCTACCATTTTCTGCTACCTGAAGGTATAGATTTTAAAATGTGCTGCACCTGTGGTATTTTTCTCACTAATAAGGCATAAATAACAAATGTATTTCAACATTTACATTGAATTTTTGTTATCATTTTAGTCTTTCGGAGTGCCTGCAGAAGAAATAAACCCCAGAGCAAACACAGGTTCACCAATTTATGATAGTTTTCTTGGTCGTGAAATGCATCCTCGTTTCGGAACAGTATTCGATTTAAAGTTATATCTTTATCGACCATCAATGGGTGGATGGGTGAGCATATCATATCTAGGATGATTTTTGTGACCCAATAATTTTGAAAGTATGACTTTTAAGTTTGTTAAACTATGACCAAAATTAAAAAAAAACTGACTTGTTAATTTTACAATGTTTAAGGCTATTTTATATGTGTAGTTGGTTGTGGTTATGATTGAGCTGCAGCGTGCTTATGAAAAAAATGGTGGTGAAATTCCAACTATGCTTCTTTTTGTTGGAGTGTCCCAAATGATCTACATTATAATGGAGTTCTTCTGGGATGAGGTAATACAATTTCACCCCATGTTTCTGGTGCATTTTAATCACATCTTGATGTTTGTGCAGTCCCAGTGTCCATTTATGTTTGATATCAAAAACGAAGGGCTCGGATTTGTTCAATTCTTTGGTGAACTTGTGTTGGTTCCGTTTGTCTACTCACTTGTTGTTAAATATGTTGCCGAACATCCACAGAAGTTGTCCAACTTGTCCATGGCCCTAACTGGGGTGTGTTATGGTAAGTGTTCTTGTAGTTATTAGGCAATTGCAGTTAACTAACTGTGTTGGTTTACAGTGGCGGGAATGTTGTTCATTGTGCTTTCTGGCATTCAGAAGAGTAGGTTCAGGCAGAATCCTTACGACCCCAGTTTGTCCAGTAAGTTGTGTAGGCAAAGAAAAGCAGGCACTAGACTTGCTTTGTTGGTTCGCAAACATACCTTTGTTGATTTATTGCTGTACTGCAATATAGTGTGTACAGAGCTAACCAGTTTTTGTCAAAACAGCCTATTGTCATTGGATTTTTGCACTTAACAGACATGGAAAGTTTGCCTGCATCAAAACCAGATGGGCACAGGCTGCTTGTCTCTGGATTGTGGGGAGTTGTTCGTCATCCAAACTACCTTGGTGAAATTCTAGTTGGGCTGGGATGGAGCTTTGCATGTGGTACAAAACTTTTGTAATAAAACAATACTTTATCATCTGATAACTACCTGATTTAGTGTAGGTGATTTAAAAAACAATGTTTTGAACGTCCCCAATAAACAATTTTAACACATTTACACAACCAAAGATTGTATTTGAACAAATTATACTTGCATATCACTTGCCACAATTAAATACCACATCAAGTCGAATAAGGACTCAATGAAAAATGTGTTTACTTTCAATTTAAAATGTGTTGAACAATATACAACTTTTTAGAGGTGTTACTGCAGATTCAAAAAATACATACTCTGGGTAATAATAACTTCCTTGTCATTTAAAGTCATATTTGTGTATTTTTTCAACAGGGTTTGAACACCTCTTGCCGTGGTATTACCCTGTGTTTGTGACAGTGCTGCTTTGTCATCGAGCACTTCGCTGCGACGGGCAGTGTGATGAGAAGCACGGACATGCCTGGACAGTTTATTGCCAGCGCGTCAAGTACAGGGTCATCCCCTATGTGTTTTGAACAAAGTGGGAAAAGGTGATGTTATAGACTTTATGACCTCAGGATGGCAGTTTTAGTGTTGGCGTCAATCCATGTTCAACCCAAAGTTTGTTGGTGTATAAATGAAGAACTTCAGTCCTGGCAAGCTGTCTTACTGCCAGCATGTTGTCAGATTTTGAACTGCATCTGTCTGACTCAAATGCAAATTTGTGAATTTTGGTAGATGTTGGAATAATTAGCTAATGTTAGTGTTAGTGAAGTGTGAACATTGCCGAAACTTGAATCACTAATTCTAATTCTTTCAACAATCGTGCTGGCTGAGACTACGTCTATGTAACTTTTTTACCTGAAGCATGATCCAAAACTGACCACACTCTTTGTAGTAGTTTGAACAATCATTTCTATGTGTAGTGTAATGTATTGTTTGGCGAAAGTTCTGTAGCGAGCCATATGGTTTTCTGAGTATATAAAATTGATATTTTTCACTGAAATCTATTGTGCTACAATATCCAGTTATTGATGTGTACATAGTTTTCTTTGGTCGGGAAATCGCTCTCCGTGTGCCTCCATTTTATTGTTTTTTTTGTGTAATTTCTTCGTCATCAGCTCGATGCTGCATGGAGAGATATTTTTTGCGGTATCTTGCTCCAATCAGTCTCATGTTATTTCTATGTTGTCGTGCAGCCGTGATTGAAATTTTCCACATTAGTACTATTGTTGACCTGATGTAATTAACTTTAGTTTGCATTATGTTGTGTGTCATTGGTACAGTGGTCTCCAGCCTTCATTTCCTTAAGCAATAATATGACAAGAAGTCCAACCAGGTGCACCCTATGAATGCAGTGATTGCATCACACTGGTCTTCTACTGAAGGTGTCTAACATGCTTTATGCTGGTTGGAAGCCACTGCAATGAATAGCTCTTTAACATTTACCTGTAGTTTTGTTGTAGAGCTAACACAGAATACCTTGTTCTTCACCAACTGTATTGCCTAAAATAAATTCAGCTACTGATGTAACTGGTGCAACTAATCCAAGACCAAATCTTCACCTTTGGCATTACAGGATTCTTTCAGCATTACGTTTGGCGTACAATGAATAAAACATGCTCTGGTTGATATTGTGATGGTAATAAGCCTTAACATGTTTTTGTATGTATTCAATAAAAGAGCCGTACATTGTAAAGCACGAATTCACATTGGATGCTTCATACATAACATTTTAATGTGTTATTGCACAAAACAACTTTTGTAAGTGTATATATGCCGCTTGGTCATAAAATTACTTGAAAAGGCTTTAAACATCTAAACCTATTATCAAAAACAGCCGAAAAAAAACTAAATTGTGTAGTCTACACACACGTTAAGCGAAACAAATGCTTTTGCATTGAGACATATGTACTGTATATACACAAAGAACTGATGCACCAGTGTTGGGTGTTAGTGAGATTCAGTATCAGCATGTAAATGGAATACCCAGCACTAACATGAATAATGTTACTTGAACAAACAGGCTTCATTAACTGCATTACATTGTAACAACAAGTCTCTGGTACATCACAGTATTAGCATAACTATCACATTTTAAATAAAGCTCTACTTTATTAAAAAAGAATAGCCCCTAAGACATGACCAAAAGAATACAACCAACATTAAGAGTATTGGGATAAAATAATGTAGTGTTTACTGGCGGACAAGGAATACACACAACAGGATAGAAATAAAGATGAGAACAAGCGTAAATACAAGCTGTTGTTTGTAAAATTGAGAACCATTGACATCAGACTTCACCAAACATAGCTTACTTTCCTATGTTTTGCATTCACTCATGGACAGCATGCTATATTGACCAGGTAAGGATTGGAACTGCATAATACTGTTACTACTCAGACTGACATTTACATTATCAGCACCCAACCATCAGGTCTGTTCTTCTCGGTCCCACGAAGTCCTGGCCGTGTACTTCTGGTGTGTATGTCAGCAACACAATCATAACCCATACATGGAGCAGGAACTAGTGAAACAAAAAATGTTGTTTATAGTTTAGTTTGGATGTTGCAGGTTGGTAAATGCTAAATTAAAATGTATTTCGAATGATCTGGTGTGGTTGTAAAAGCAATGGTACCATGCACCCTTAGTTTCAAAGATAAAGGTTGGAAAATATTGTTGCTTTTATTTTTGGTGTCCTGTTGTTTGAGCTTCAACAATGCTATAAAGGCAAGCTTATTATGTAGTCTTTAAATGTTCTAGGTGGCTTTGTTTAAGTAACCGTCAAGTAATTTTGAAATTGGAATCAACACTTATCCCATTTATAAAGTACTCACCATATAAAATATAAGGAAAAGCCTTGCCGGTGGATAACGCTTCAAAAATACACCAAGTCTTATGCTGAAACACAGAAAGTGAAGCATTTGTTAGTACAGAATAAACAGCTGTGCTTCTATATAAATGCCAAATTCCACACGACAGCAAACTTTTACCTGAATCTATCCAGCGCAGATGCCGCTTTGCGTACTTTGCCGACAACACCTTGTTCTGAGCCGTTAATACTGAACTCAGGGACGTACGAGGTATTACTCTGATGGTTTGAATGATCAGCATCAACATTTAGGCGAACATGGTTGCCTTCTTGTTTCAGTGTCTTAATCTGGCCCTACAAGTGTAAAAAATTTTAAAAATAATAAAAGTAGCATTTCTACTCGATCAATGAATGTCAAGTGCGAGCAAAGCTGTTGGTTATGCCTGGAATGACAGCTTAATAGCAGTATAAAAATAATTACATCCACCATTAGTCATTGTGTCCACTTCCATGGTATCTAAAGTTCCTATGTATAGTTCCAACTGCTGACACTTATGATTAAAATGAGTAATGTATGCAGTTTGTTCAAAAGTTTGTGAAAAACGGCTATATGGTATGGAGACGCATCAACATCGCACTTTTTTGGCAATTTATCTCCCGATGCTCAATATTATGTGGTAAAAGAAATCAAAAACCAACCTCCATTCTTTCCATTTGCACCAGTAACGAGTTTTTCTCAGCAGAAAGTGTTTCAACTATGGCTTGTTTTTGAATCACTGTCTCCGTTAGCTGCCTCAACCTTGACTCAAGCTCACTTTCCTGAGGTGAGCTTTGACTTTTGATCATAAGCTATTAAAATAACACATATTTAGTTCATTGTTCATATAAAATATACAACTGCTGCCTTTTAAGCCATGAAAAGTATACTTTGGCCTCGTTCATAAATACAATAATCATATGTTATGGACAAGATATTGTAAAATTTTGGGCCTTTGCCTCAGCTAAAATGTAAGTATATTCCAGAAAAACAGCCCAAATATTTTGGTAATACCTGATTTCGGAGACGGTCGATTTCCATTTCTTTGTCTTTGAGCCGGGCTTGCATGCTAGACCGTGATCTTGTGGCTTCATCGCGATCCTGACGCATCTCCTCTTGCAAACGCACAAGCTCTGACTGCACTTCACGATGTGATCTTGAATCTTCATCAATGCGACTTCTAAGGTCGTTAACTTCTTGTGCAAGGCTTGAGTTTTCTTGTTGGTATTGCTGTTCAGTGTCCTGGATATAATATAAAAACAATGTGGAAAATATGAATAGATTCTATTTAATTAGGAACCAGAATTTGCACGAAGGCAAAATCGATGGGAAGGCGAAAAAGTGTTTACAATCAACCAACTGATATTGATTCGAAGCCTGTTGTTTGATAGAAATAATGGAACGTATGTTAAATATTTTGATCATTTAACAATTAAACTTTTAGCATGGCATGAATTCTGTTTTTTTGCACAAATAACTTACAACTGAAACACCTAAAATCAAATATCTTATTCTTATATTACATTTATTATTTTAGCTAAATGTTATAACAAACACATTTTGTTTAACCAACCTGAAATTCCGCTCTCAAATTTTGAATCTCAATTCTAAGTGATGTGTTTTCTTCTTTGGCAACATCCCTGTCCTGTCTGAGCTCTTCCAACTCCAGAGAAGCGATGGTTGATGATGTCATTTCTACTTCACCGGTGCCTTTCAAGCTTGTAATGAGCCTTTCCTTTGACTGCCAACACAAAACAAACATAAGTGTTCAAATCCACAATAATTCTAAGCTGTTTAAATATAAGTTTCACAGTATATACCTGAAGAATTCTGGCTGCTTTTTGTTTATAATCAGCAAGTTCCTGTTTACTTGAAGACAAATTGGATTTTAATGTCCTGGTTTCTGCTGTCAGTTGGTCAAGCCTCTCTATAAACATACCATAACGGGTTTAGCACAAATGGTCCAGCATATATAATTGATGCCCACAACAAAACAATTGACATGTTTAAAAGTAAATGCATGTCATGTTTGCAAAGCAGTAGGTGAACCTATTGTTAAACAGTAAATTTTTTTGATAACTTGGGCACTTGTTCTATTACAATACTTGTTTTAATTTTACCTTTGCATGGAATGCAACAATGACAAAAATATTACACATAACACCAGTATAATATAACAGCATTATACAAAATCTCAAGATACCAATACAATATGCAGTACAAGTATGTAACTATTATTTACTTTTTTCAAACTGGCGATCTCTTTCTGATTTTTGGTAGGACTCAGCAATCTTTTTCGCCTCAGAATCCTGGCGTGTTTTGTTTTGCAAAACCTCTTGCCGCGTCTCACTTAAAAAAAAAATTCATCACAAATATATTGCACTGCCATCAAAAATAAACAACATCTGAAGTTCTACAGACTTCCAGGTACAAGTGAACGGGTTGACCACCACTTATTTCGAATTTCAAACAGAAAAAGGCCTATTGTCTGTATAACAACAAAGCCACCAGCTCTTTCAGCACATTCTGAATGGTAGAACAAAGACAAACACTCACATTCCAAAACAATAGTTTATACATGGAGAGTCCTTTACATTAAGTAATAAAGGAATCCTTCAGTTTTTTGCCTAACTTTTAACACTATGGAAACTTTTAATTTGGCATATATATATATATATATTATTATATATAATGTGGCTTAAGTATTATGTTTTGGGATGCTTGGTTTTAAATGTGACAATATTCAACGAACCTATGTGCTCTTTTTTCCATTGCAAGATTGTGTTCTGTTTCCTCTAGCCGCAACCTCAGCTCATCGATGGCTCTTCCATGCATTTCAGAACCTTCACTCTGGTCTAACCTTATTCTAAAGAATGAGTAACAGATGAAAATGCAATGAAGATATCAAGTTTATTCAGCCAAAACGAGGTTTTAGTAATTATTCCAAAATGAATTCTGCATCATCGTTACAAATTAGTTGCAGTTATTTAACACGCATTTTATATGTCAGAATTATTGTTAAGGCCAGCGTGATTGAAAGTCACCCACAAAATGATTTTTAGTGGCAACATTTTTTTTTAACCACCACAATATATTCATGGTAATTGCAGTAATTTAAAACTGGGAATTACTTTCGTTTTATTAGCTACTGTAGGGGATAATCATTAGCATTGATTTTCAACACTGACCGATCAAGGTTGTTTTGCAATTTCTCTGAGTTTTCTTGTTCCATGATCAACAAGTTTTCTGACTCCCTAAGTTTCATTTGCAGAGCAACTAATTGTGAACTTTTGACCTTCAGCTCTTCTGTCAAATCGTCGCACCGACTTCGAATTTCACTGTTCGAGCTTTGATAGTCTATATTAAAAAGGCATTAATAATTCATCACTGGTAGCCATTAATCCACCATATTGTTATACACTTAACAAAACACATACTGCATGTACCTGTTTTCATTTTCATATTTCTTGAATTCATATGAGTTAACTCCTGATGCAACGACGACATTTCATTTTTAAGAAGCCGATTTTCAACTGCCAGGTCCCGCTTTGATGATACTGTTGGCAAAACAGCTTCCCCACTTTCGGGAGTATCTCGATCTGACGAAGCGGCAGCTGTGCTTCCAACCATCTCAAACTCACTTTCAGAAGCAGTTGAGTCAGTGGGAAGTGTCATGACATCTGCAATACAAGGAATGTTTTGAGGAATGGTAAGCAAAAAGTTTTTACCCATAAAAATTTTGATTTAAAAGCACCAGGATAAACGGTTTTGTTGGGCAGTCAGAAATTAGGAGGTAAATTACAAAAACTTTTTTTAATTTCCCAACAGCTGTTACAATCAGAGCATTTTAGTATGTCTATTTACCAGCTTCGGAAATTGTTTCATGTGGTTCTGATGAACTAGAACCACTGTCAGCTGGAACTTTGGTATTTAGCTTCAAATGATCTGATTCAAAACTAGAACTTCTTGAGATTTCCAATGATGCAGGGACTGGTGGGGCAGCACCTTGTACCTCATTTTTGTCAAAGTTTAGCTTTACTGGGCTGTTCGATACACTGCTTGTGCCACTTGGTGGCTTGGCGACAGTTTTTTTGTTCACAGGTGTCATTGATGGTGTACGTGTCTTTGTAGCCTTTTTATCACTGTTTAGGAACTTAAACAGTGCATCGTCAGATGTTGTGTCTTTGGTGCGAGGTACTTCTCGCTTTTTGCCTGGAAATTTCACATTTGGACTTTTAGTAGCTTCCGATAATGTGGCTGGTTTTGGGGCAGTCTCCCCTTTAGCATTTAATGGCTCAGATTGGGAAATATCAGGATGCACAGCAGGTTCCTCACTTCCATCAGCGTTGTCTTTAGCTTTTAAAATTGCAACTGCAGCAGACTGGTCAATGTTGTTTAGCAAGTGCTCTGCTTTGCCAGCCAAATCACTTAGGTTGTTTAACCATGACATGTTTGACAAAGTCTAAGAATTTGTTAATGAAAGAAGCAAAATAAATATGGTTTGTAAAAATAAATTAAAATAAAAACAAAAACAGGAATGAAACTTTTGTTAAACCATTAAACGTCAGCAATTTTAATACCATTTACATTACATTGTCATTCGTAAAGTAATTCATTGCAAACTATTACTCACACGTTTGTCTCTAACATTCAAGCCATTTCTATTCCAAACAAACTTTATGCACAAACATATCTGTAAAATAATTTCGTTCTAGGTCAGTGATGTCACAACAAAACGTCAAATTAAAATGCATCAGAGCGTGACGTTTAGAACAACAAACGGAGGTCCCAAAATAAACATTGTGAATGCATTATTAAATTAGTTGAACTCCGACTAATAGTATAGTATTATTTTGATCACATGATTTTTATTCTCTTTATTTGACGTGAAGTACTTTCTAAATCCGAAATAGGTTTGCGACTGCAGCGAGAAAGAATACGAACAAACAGCGTTTGTATTAAATTTTATGCCAGTTTGTTACTTGGCGATCTTAAAGTTTTATTCCCATTTTAATTGATAGTTTTGTGGAGTTTCTTCGATAAAAGTGTACTATTTACGCTTTGCCTGGAATAGCAAATTGTCATTGCGACAACACAGCATTGGCCACACGCTAGAATTTATACGATCTGTCATGTGTTTACGCCAGTAAATCAGCAACCAGAACCACTTCGAGTTTCCTAAATCATTTAAAGAATACCTATTATGTTAAAAAGAAGTCGGAACATACCAAAATATGCAACCTTTGCAAACCCACCACATTTTTTTAAATTATTTTTGCCAGTTATAGTACCTATGTATCGTTTTTCGTTTGCAGTAATGTTTTGGCTCGTCATGTTAAAGTTCACCAGGATGTAGCCTACGTTTCAGAGAGTTTCCTGTTGGTAAAAAAATCTTAATTTATGACGTTTTACAAACATTACAGCAGGGGTGGCTGCAATTGACCAAAAATCAATTTGTTGCTAAAACATTGAGAAAAGCTAATTCCCGTTTGTTCATTCATAGGCCTATGCTTATTGATCCCTGCATTGTGGTTTATGTCGAACGAACATGAATTTATATGACAGAGCAGGTTTATGAGGCGGTGTGGGTCATTGGTAGCCTTCACGTATTAAAATACACAACAATAGACATATAAAAGGATACAATATATTAATTTCAAACAAACAAAGGTGCAACGTGATATTATGAGAACATCCTACGCATTACATAAAGGGCACTTACCTTTCTTTTCTGATTACACTTGTAAGGTCATTTGAGCGAAATCCTATACACCCAACTGTTTGCTAAACATTAAAACAAATGGATACAATTGTGTTGACAGTTTACTCTCGAAAATCCGGTATGAAATATCAGAGAAACTCTTTCGAAATGTTTGCGATTGTTGGAAACGGGATACGTTTATTCTCAGACGCAGACAGGAAAATGTGAGTTTTGGCATTTGGGAAGGTTAAATAGGACGACTTTAAAATGATTTACGGTTATTGTGAAGTGGTAATCGGTGTAACAACGGTTACTTTGGTTGACAGTGGCGACATTAAGTAGTAAGTTGTATAGCCAAACACTGTTAAAGCTGTTAACGCACTGACGAAGAGTGCCAGGTCGAGTACAGGTATTCCTGCCCCACCCACCAGCATTGTAAACCCGATCGAGAAAACAACGATGGGCTTTTATTAACAACGAGATCGTAAGTCGCAAGCTGATTTACGAAACAAACCGCCTGAAAACGAAGTATGAACAAAGTGCGTGACCAGACCCCGCCGATGAAGAGGCGTTCTACAAGGGTGGACAGAGCAAATCACATGAACAGAATGCAATCACGGTCTTACATGAACCAGATCGACGTGTTGGAAAATAACATTCGGAAAAAGCTCAAGGTAAAAGAATCACACGGTTTAAAGTGTTGTATATCTGTTCTAATTACATGTGCATGTACAAATATCTGACAAGCGGATAGTTAATGTAAACATTCTCAGATGCCAGGTGTGGACCCATAGTATTTTTGTAGTATATGGCTGTATTATGCATAATTTCGGCATTGTCAGACCTGAAAAAGTTCAATTCTTACTCTTTCCTGGTCCAATATGCCAATAAATCCTATAGATTTATTAAGTGGTTAATAAACAGACTTAATTCTTGCACTGCTCATTGCGATCATATATGAAGCCAGGATTTGGTATACTCTAAAAAACTCCTGTAATTTTACTTTTCTCATAGGTAATTGAAAAGGAGAAGCTTCAAGTTAGCAAATACATTCGATTCCTCCGAACAAGCTCTGGTGCAAATTCCCTTTCCATGGCACCGGCTGGTCGACACGACCGCCCAAGGCTGAGGCCAGCGACCGCCGGATCCACGTCAACTCTCCGCTTCGGTGGGGACGGCAATGCCAACCACAGTTACATGGTTTCAGACCCGAATATGAGTTGGTCGGGATCAGATGCAGGTGACGCTGTGAGTGGCGTGAGAGCCAAGTCGGCATGCATGAGCAGAACGAGAATCAACGAGTTTCAAACGACAATGACAAGGTAAAAGATGACATAACCCAACGACAGACGTACTATAGGCTATTATGCTCACTTTGTGAAACTTTGAATAAATGAGTATAGAAAACTAATGAACTTTAGTAACGCAAAATGATTCTGAATAATTGGCCTTTTCTGTTTTCCACTATATCAATTCTCAAATATCAAGTTTGTGAACGACTTTGATTGACTGTTAGGCTGCTAAATGTTACTGAGTATTCGCTGCTAAGTTTTAGCTCGATACATAATTTGCATCGGTTGCGCACAGGATAAGGAAGGTAGAAGAGTCTCTGCGCAAACGGGTATCGTGGATCGATGGTGGGGATGGCGGGGACGAAGGCATCAGGGGCTACTCGTCGGGAATACGCGCTTACTCGCACAAACTCAACGGCGTCGAACCGGAACGAAAGTCCTCGTCCACCCAATACGAAGAAACGCCACAGGAAGTGACGACAAAACTTCCGGATGATCGTTCGGACGTTTCAAGTGTTTTGTCCCACGCTTCGTCTTCAAGGCCTTCTTCCATGCGACGACCGTCCACCGGCAATAGAAAAGTTAAGGCAGTCAACCCCATAAATGTGACTTTTCCGTTTCCGGTTACGCCCGATAGATTTCTTCAGGACAAAGAGATTGCGGTGACTCCAAGGCGGAAGGGTCTGACCACTACTGTTATCCCTATAACGAAAGGAACGCGCCAAAATAGGAGCGACTTTCACTGACTCACTGCCATAAACTTTTACAATTGTGAATTTTTGTTTTACTAACACAGTGCTTAGCAACCCTTCTGTAGTCACGGACGCATTTTATACAATCAAGTATTTTTACCCCTGAGTAAATTTAGCTGGACGTCTATCGAGCGAAGTTATAGATTTCTTTAAACAACATAGGAATTTATCAAAGAAATAGGAATGTTTGGAAATTTGCCTAATTTTTTTTATTGAAGGTTCCGTTCGGCGTCCGTGAACTTCAGGGTTGTGAACGACTAAACTAAATGTCATGTGATTGCCTGCTCCACATTAGTTTAGAGGCCATCAAGAATTTTTCAAAGATTGTTTCTACATTGTACTGTGCTATACATACTGTTAAAATCCTTGCCAAACCCATAGTTGTGACGGCTGATGGTGGGATACTCTTGTTTCTGTTTCACGATATTTTGCCATGTGTATCAAAGTCGTTATTTCACTTCAGATATATGCGTGGTGTCCAGGCGTAGTGCGCATGGTAGAACGTAATGGTTATTTCCTGACCTTCGACACAAACGGTTCAACTGTTTAATTGCATTTTATGTCTCTGATGAAGAAAAAATACGCGACGGGAATAATAATAATAATAATAATAGTATAATGTAAAACGAGGGTTTGGGTCACAGCTGAGCAGTGACAAGCGGAGGCGTGTGTCAAAGTAAAATGCGGAAAAAACAAAACACGGAAAGTAAAAGGAGCTTGGGGAGACTGATTTTGGATATAAAAAATACTCGATCTCAACAAGAACACTTGATTGGTCGGTTTATATGAAACGTCACTCGCTGTTCATTCAATGACGCCCCTCGAGACGGTCACGTGGGCGATGTGGGGAAGGCTACTGAAGTGTACGAAGAAATGGGTAAAAAATCTATCAGACAGACAGGCAGGCATCTTTGTGCGGCACGAGGCCCCCAATACACGGGCTTCACAAAATAATAATAATACTGATGACGTAGGTGATGACGTCATTACACCAATGTGCCGAAATGAACTGAACTCGAATGGGTCGGGACGCAGGCTTCGGCGATAGACCTTAACAATTGGTGGCCTTGCGAATGAGTTGCCAAGGAGGGAACTTGGAAAAGGACACCAGCGGTTCTTTGTGACGTAGAAAGGCGGTCACGTCTTCGGTTTTGGTCGTTTTGGTCGCTTGTGACGTGGCTCGGGTTGGGTGTGGCGCTGCAGGCGGGTGTTGTCTCGGCGCAGGAGGTTGACTTCCTTTTCCAGCTTTTTCTTCGACTCCTGTTCCTGTTCATATACATAATGCAATTTCACCGAGTTCGGCACAAATAACGAATATCTGCGGTTAAACTTTACACGTGGACCACAAGGTTGCGTTGGGCTTCGGATTTATGTGAATGTGCAACACTAAAAATGATACTATTCGAAACTACAGGACAAGGAATCAATACTGACAAGCAGCATCCCTACATTATATGGAGTACCGGTAATCGATTAACAAAGTTACTGGAAATGTCAAGTTCATCCAACGTATAAGCAGCATGTACCATTACTTGTATGTTTCGCTAACCCATGTTCACCTTTTTTAGCTTCTCCTGTAAAAGTTTCAACTCGTGTTCAATCCGTTCCAATCTTTGTTCAGAATGACTGGCCAGAGGTCCTCCGGATTCGCCCACGCCACCTCCAGACATCATCACAGACTGCGTGTAATCATATGGATCATCGCTAAGGTCAAACGGGGGCACGACCGGGGGTAACGGCGAATCTCGCTTGCGCATCAGGCTGCTAGGGTCGCCTTGGTTACCGCGGTACTCGTGGTCGTAAAGTTGTTCCTGCGATCAACGGTAAAAAGTTAAGGATCATGTTTGTGTCGGTCGACGGGGACATGGTAGTTTGCTTACCACAGACATCGTCCTCTTGTCGGAATATCTCCTCCCATTACGATTTGCTGAGCTGGTCGGCACGTGACCAAGGTCGTTCAGGGTTCCCATGGAAACAGACTTAATACTGGACGCTTCAAAAACTGCAAATATTAAAACATCATGTTAATTTGCTAATAAAATAAACCAAAGGACGGCAGGTCGTTATAAAGGCAGTTTATTCACAGAAATGCGACAGGCGTTCACGGAAAGGTTAGTTCCATATTTCCAGATTAATGGGTGCGCATGCTTGCTTGCAAATACAGTGCTGGAAAGTAGGTTAGTTTTGCCGGGAAATGCATCCCGACAAGATGCCACAGAAATAAGCTCACAAAGAAACAAAACAACTTTCGGAAAAGGCAAGGGCAGTTTTGCCGAAGGACTTTATTATAATGTGGGTTGTTATTGCACCAGAGCACCAATAAGCCAAGAATTACGTTGCAAGGACATCCTTATAGCGTAAGGTTAAGGTTTTGTCCAAAGCAAGTCAAGTCGAAACTATGTGTGATGAAAACAGTATCAACGGATAACGTGTATTTACTTGCAGTTGGTTAAAGGTGAGCATCGTTTAATTTGGCAAATGTTAATATCTTGAGGTAGGTTGGGCAACATAAAGTGGTACACAACTAAAGTATGTCAATGCTTGAATATCGTGACACAACACATATGGACACCAACATGCATTGACAGTCCCAAGATCTCGTCTTCAAGGTAACGAGCGATACATTTGTAAACCGTGCGCTACAGATCATTCGACTATATGGCCACCAACGCAACATTATGATGGGCACGCATCATCATAACATCCCGCGCTATACACGTGAAAGTGACGTACAAACCTTCGTCGTCATCATCGTCGTCGAAGTGTTCCAAGTAATCATTAGTGAGTGCCTCTGAAAAGACCGCGCGCGACGATTTTAACTTTTTTGTCTATTTGTATCCATTGCGCCCAGTTGAAAAAGTATTACCCGCTGTATACTGACAATCATACGCTTATATTTGAAAAAGGTCTACCCCCAAAACTCAAGGAACGCGTTTCGAATTTCAAAACCAAATGTTTAATTCGCACCTTCGGCGGCCTTTGCGGCGTCGAGAAGTCGATCCCACGACGAAGAGTCGGGAAGGGGCATCATAGGGGAATTCCCGTTCAGTGCTGGCGGAGGATCCACGCGAGCGCCGTACGAGGTACGACCACTGAGAGGCGCAAGGGAGTCCACCGAGCCAGAAACTTTAAAAAGTAGCAGAAATGTATAAGCTTTCTTTACGTAACTTCGATCTCAATTTTAACGTCAAATTGAACTGATTTATGCATTTACGCTGATGGGAGTAGAGGGTTTTCGGAGGATCCGTGTTACGTCGTTGCGCGCCGTCTTGACGTGCCTGTATGACGTCATCAGTGCGAGCCCCACATAAGCTCTCATCCGACAAAGTCCGCTGCATCTTTAATCTAGAAATGCGAATAATATTTTGACACTAACTGCATTGACGAATGTATAATATAATTCGCATTTGCGGCATCGTCGGGCGCTTTGGAACGCCTGTTTGACGTCATCTGTACGCAGTTGTCACTGTTTAATGATTTGAAATTGACTAAACACAGTTCACATTGCAGGCAGGTGTACCAACACTGAATTATTCAACGTTGTAAAATGCTGAATAATTCTCATAGTTTTTAATACTGCGAGATGCGAACCTCGTGGGCGAAGCGTTGTGAGAATAATGTCGACTCGACGAGAAATCGGAAGACGATGTTCTCCTTGTCGGGGAATTCCCTTGGGTGCTTGGCGATCTTGTGGGTGATTTGCGGGACGGCGAACTTCTTTTAGTGGAGGCCTGGACGCAAAATACCATGTGATATGGTTATCCTATTTAGTTTTATCTTTGTGCCAATGAAATGGCCCTATGGAAAACAGGTCCCAATTAAATATCTATAGAGATGCAAGTGAAAGCATTCAAAAAAATACCCTATGATGTGTTTATCGTCAACTTTTCTTCTTTGTGCCTCCAATAATGAAATTGGAATTTCGAAAAACAGGTTTCAACCCTCGGATCGCATATGAAGCTTTTCAAAACACTTGTCAAAGTAACAAAAATAAATTCCTATTTGCGAGCCAACTTTTAAATTACAGAGTCCTACTTACAGATCTATGTGTGCTTTCGGCAATCAGTCGAATCAAGGTGTTCTGAATGTCGTTCGAAGTTGTCGGAACCACACCGGGCTGGGATGAGTACGGGTAATCCCCCATTCTGCTCGGTCTCTGCCTTGTGTTCGGAACAACCGACCGCCTGCAAAAAAAGTGTTATTTTCACATGTTGTTATTTTGTGCCATTATATAAGATATCAAATACTGCTCCTTTCAGTTGAGTTAGGAGCGTTGGCCAGACTACAAACTTACAAGAATGTTAGACAAGCGTTGATTTACCGTTTGGGTTTTGGGCTCGGCAGTTTGTTCGCATGTTGGGCGGATGTTCGTCGCGTCATCGGTTCGGGAGGTGTCAGCCACTTGGTGGGGGTAGAGTGGAGGCTGATGGAGTGGGAGTGTTGGGCTGGAGGGTGTGGCCTGAATGTAGGAATATAACGTAAGTATTTGCCACGTCTTGAAAACTCAAAGAATCTCGTGTTAGTTGGAGATTTGTGAACAGTATTGGGTGTTTTACTTATTTTGATATTAAACTAGTTTTAAACGTGGTTAAATTTCCAAATAGCGAATAATCACGTTAAAAAGAAATTATCGAATCATGTGTCACCTTTCGTATCCTGACGGGGTGGATGGAGCAGACACCTGACTTTGGTACAAACGAGCTTTCTTGTGAGCTTCTGCACAAAAAAGGGCAACAAAAAGCGTTAAGTGCAATCTACATTCTTGTAAGTCTGACAGTGCCAACTGACCCCAAAGCCCAATAATTTCTTACCTGTTCCGGCAATATACACCTTGAGACTGCGGTTGACTTCAGCAGATGGCGAACAATCTACTGCATAAGAGTGGCTCTTCCCTTGCTCCTTGGGTGATTCTGTCGACGCGCCTAGCAAGAGCCAAAACGTTCCACAATCACAAAACAAGGATAAAGTTTTTGAAACCGAGGACAGTGAGTTTAAAAAATATCCAGAATTCGATCAAAAAAGCTAATATTTCTATTTACGATTTGAAAAATAACTTAACACAGTATGTCGAAACAACATGTAACAGGTTATGTGTTAAATGCTCAAAACAAGATCGTCCAAATGCGCACGCCTTTTCTGGGGATCCAGCATCCGTATCCAAATTAATTTAAAGGCGCATCTAGATAAATATTTGGTCGCTGTTACCCGACAAACTCGAGCGAGAAAAAAAAATTACATTCAAGGTTCCTGCACCCATTACATGACATTTCTTGACAGTCTGACGAAAGGGTGCCACTAGCAAATCCCTTTGTTGCAATTTCAAGTTCTCGCGAAACATAAACAAGTCAACACTAGAAAATATCCGCCTATTCTTTACCACATTACTAACCGAGGGCCAGTTTGGTTGGTTTGGGATTCCAGCTTACACCGCGTATGATGGCTTCAGAGCCAGGTGGTGTTTGAGGTGGAGGATTCTTCCTGGGAATTCGTGGTTGCATCGGAGCAGGTTGGAAGTTGTGATTGTTGTTGTTGTTGCTGGAATTTATGTTGAGCGAGTAGTAGGACGACTCGCTGTACAGCGGTGATGGATTGACTTGCGAGCGGTTGCTGCGACGAATGAACAAGAAATACGGCGTAACAGCATTTGGTTTAAAAAAAAGAAAAGTACGTGAGTATTTTTACTTGTTTGTGGACGGAGAAACGTACAAAAATATAGAATGTAATTTGGTGCCGCAAAAATAAAGGCGTAAGGTCTCGTTATTTGTCCTTTACTGCAATGCTTAACTTTAAAATCATGTCAACATTATCAACAAAAAATTTTGGGGAAATAGCTCATTGGTGATAAATGGAAAATGTTCATTAGCATAGTTTGGTGTCGAAAAACAAACAAATTTTCTTGTAACTCGTCGCAATGTCTAAACCTATCAAGAGAACTAATGTATAATGAAGAGGAAAATACCTGATCGTGGGGGTGTCGGTAGAAGCTCGACTCAACGTGCTCGAGGAATTGTTGTTGCTGTTCAAGCCACTGTCGGTTGATAAACTGCTTGCAGAGAGCAAATCACCCGTTTTCTTGTCTGTAAAATTGCAATGGAGGGTGGTTATGTTTTGCGAATAAATACACGCGGAGGGATAGAACAGCGCATAGCGAAAATTTTAAAAATTAAGTTGAATTTCTAAATATAGCGAATGATAGTTACTGACAAAGGTGCACTCCTATATCATAAAGATTGGAACTCTTACCAGTGGGAAAAAAAGGCCGTTGCAGCAAAAAGAAGCAGTGAAATATACAGAGATTCGTTTTTACCATACATTTTTCAATAGCATTTTGCTTATGATTCACACACAAGTGTTTTTCACTGACATTATTGATCACCACCAGAGAACGTTAAAAGAGGTGAACGCATCTCAGTGACCGTTTCATGGTTTACGTACAGTCGTGTTATTCCCACTTACGTTCAGAATCAGCGAAGTCGATGTCGGCCCCACTCTGACTGCTCAAGTTACTGAAGGTAGACTTGGTGCTGGACAGTGTGTTCGAAGCGCTCGAGTGGCCATTGCTCTCTAACGGCATCTGGCAAAAGTACAGGTAGTTCCTTAGGAGTTGAGCGGTGTCAATACTTTGCATGCGTCACAACAAATTAGCCGTCATGCAGGGTGTCTGTCATTGTGTTTTGCATTGTCGGTTAGTTGTTGGTGATTGCATGGTGAGTCGGGTGCAGAACGAATGAAATCATCAGGCGTTGTGTTTTGCAAGACAGAGCAGCCACATTTTTTTAAAAAGAATGCAAATTGCCGACTGAACAAGCGCATGCAGATTGGTTGATTGCGCCAATCGGTTTACATCACAGCCGCAATTAGAATCGCAAGCACCTTTTGCGGCTTTTTCTTACGGCTTGTTAAAATTCCATTTATCTTTTGACGTCATCACCGGTTTCGAGGTGACGTAGACAAAACCACTCAAAAAGTTAACGTTTTCGATTGCCAAGAAAACCCAAAGCCGAAAAAGCAGTAAAAACAAAGCGACACCTTCGCACGAGGTGGCGTCCGGCCTCCTGCGTAATTCTGTGTCAAACCCACCACGGCTAGCCTCGTAGCAGTAGTCAGAAGCAGCGTGCGACTGTCGCTAGATGCGCTCTTGTGCACTCCCTTGTGCTTTGCACTCTTGCGCGTCTTCGGATTTTCACGCAAAGGTTCCGCTTAAATAGGAAACAAATGGTCAAATAACTTACAAAAATATTGTCGCTATTTAGGATGGCTTAGGTCTATACAGGTGTATGGACTTGGTAAATATGGATTGAATGCAGAATGAATATATATTTTCGTGAAACCTGTTTTCCACTGAGGTGAAAACTCACCAGTTCCGTTGCTTGCCGGTACGGCATCGTATCTGTATTTGGGAGCATTGGTGTTGTAACTTTCACTGCGATGGTGTCTGTAAGGGAATAGCCCAATGTCATAATGCGTGGAACGATGTGTTTTGCCAACGGTAAGAGCACTTAAATTCTCTGCTACGATGGAAGGACACAAAAATACGGCGAGAAACAATTGGCTTTACCTTCTGGAATATTTTACAATATGTTTGATAGCAGAAACGGTTTACGGATTCTACATACGTGGCATCCGTTGTCACGGGAACGGCGGAATCGACCACATCGTAACCGGCTGGTGAAGTGTGTTGGACAGGTTCACTCCGCGCTCTTTCGTGCATGGGTTCAAAGGTCATTCCCTGTGGCACGGGCCTCACGTCCATGATCGGCGTCAGGTGATATAGCTCCATGCTGCACCTACCGGACAAAACGGTTTGTTGTAGATTACAGTTAAACTTTATGCACATGATCTGGATGTTTTTCTTATCGGTGATTGCCTATCGGTGAATTAGGTAAGAAATACAAAAATACCGTTTCATCTTTTGCTGATCATACAGAACAATTCAAAGTCACAAGAACGCAAGCACTTTCGAAAGGACGTGTGAAATGTAGAGATCACCACATTATGTACGAATTATAGACATGGGATGACTGGAACAGGAAACCTTTTCGCTCAAATCCCAAATTGCGCCCTAAAAACCTAAACTCGTGCCGCTAATTTTGTTGAGTCATTTCTCGATTCGTCGCAAATCAGACCATCGCATCGTATAAGATTTCTATTATTGTCGACCCTTATGTAAGAAACCGAATCGCGTGCACGTTCCTTGGGTTAAATCCACTATTGCTCGTGGGTACAAACAAAGAAAGTGGTCATGTGGTAACGTAATTAAAAACACTGAATAAGATTCTTATTACACCATTGCTTGTGACACAACTGCACGCTGGAATCGCCCTCTTATTGCAACAAGAATCTATTTAAAGCGACTTGATGTCTCGTTTGCGAAAACAATCCACACTTCGACGTCATGTTATTGTCATAATTATTGTGCATGTGGGTACTAAGTTTAGCGATGACTTCTCGGAAATGGAAGTTTTTGAGACTGTACAAATAATGGGTGGGGAAGAGTGATCGTGATTCGTCACATTTCCATTCATTTCGCAAGCAAAATTTCCACTCCGTAATTCGGTTTAAATAACAAGCTTCCTCACGCGATATGGCAACTAACGAAAAATTATAATAAGACTTACTTGCGCGGGGTGCCGTCTTCATTCGGGGGAATCACCACCACTCGCACCACCTTCGATGTGCGCAACAGGTCGATGATCTCTTCGTGCGTCATCGTTGCCACGGCAACCTTGCAGATCTGCGCAAGATGTGCGTAGGTAGGGAGTAGGAGGCAAGGCAAGTTTATTGATTGACCCGACATGTACTAATGGTGCTTGCGCCACAAGATTACGGATAACTTTATTAGGAAAGTCAGTGCGAGAACCAGAGGTCAATACGGATAATGGATGGACCTTATTTGGCCGAATGACCGGAACCTGAACCAGTTGGGGCTAAGAAGGTTATAACAATGCCGTTCAAAAGGACAAAAAATAGAACAAAGAATATCATTAAACTCTGTGACGCCACGTGTTCGGAAAAAACTATGTGGGACATTAGATAGAAACTGTGTAGGAAAAAAATCGGATCGATTTCAAATTGAAAACCTGCACTGATACCGTTCCGACCTCCGGACAAAATAAGTTCAGAACGACCCAACTGAAGTCAGTTGCTACAGCAAATTATTGAGGGACACACACTAAGCAGGAACCTCACGTTATGCGGGGATGAAGATGTGAATTAGGCCAGGGAATGATTAACTACTGAGTCTAACATCCTATGCCGACCAAAACCATAAGCTGCGTACAACTAACGTATATAAAACGCAAGAACACAAAACAACATTACATACGTCCACAAGCCGACTGCTTTGTCTCAACCCGTCCTGGAAGGCGTTGCCGCTCTGTTCCACGTCCATTACAACCCCTTCATAATTAACATGGAATCCGAGTTCGCCGCGTGCATTTCTTCTCAGCTGACGATAAAACGTCTCCGAGCCCTTCGTGAATCGCTCCAGTCTGTTAAGAACAAAATAGATACACATGGTATTTAAACGTTAAAGGCATGATATTTGTACGTTGGTTTGGTAGTAGTTTTAATTATCAGCCATACAACAGTCATTTTATGAGAAAAGCGAAAAATTAAACATATGTTACAACACGTGGTCGTGGTCTTACCTCAGACAAAAAAAAAAACAATTATTTTGGAGATAACAAATCTTTCTTTTCAGTCACGTAACCGCATCAACAAGTTACAGCTATGGATGTATCAATAACCAGTTCTCAAGGCGATGCCTTCCCTAAATGTCCACACTAACACAACAATACTCCCTTACCTTAAAACTATCTCGTCACGTGACTCGAGGTCGTCAATTTGGACCGAGAGCCGCTCCCCACGACCGTAGTAAACGTGAAGATCTCGTGTGAATCCCCGCAATTGCTCAGGGGTGGGCGGGGGTACGGTCCAACCCAACACCGCCTGGCAGGGAATGCTGAAGATTAACTCGCGTGTGTTGATTTCAATGACGGTAAGGACGCAGTCGCTCATTCCCATCAGGCAAGGAACCACGTCCGATGAGCTGTGAACGAGAAAAGGTGACAGTTTGCGTTAGGAAGAACTTTTCACTGTAGTTACTTTAGCGTTTTGCAGCAACTCTATTGAACTTAAGTTGCATTATGGCTGCCATAAAAAGGCGATGTGTTTTTGGCGAATATCGTTTGTTCAGGAATTGTACAAACTTGCATACTATAGCAGTTTGGAAGATAATATAGGGGTTGGGAAATTAGTAAAATAACATGAACAGAAATACCAGCTTGCATATGTTACCATCGACGGCCAAACCGCATCAACACATTTAACTGTTTATCCAGCAGTACGTTGGACAGATCGATACAAACACCACGACTGGTAACAAGTACTATACACCAAAACGTAGGAGCTGCGTTACCTGTAATCCTGAACAGTGACATGCCATGACAGTGCGCCGCGACTCAGCAACTCGGGCGTGGGTCTCAGCTTCTGCTTGTCCTTGGCGTCACGGATTTTGCGCGAGGCGGCAGAGATCGAAAAGCGTCCGAACTTTGCGTTGGCGTCCAGGCCGTTCTGCGTCGCGTGGTGCAGGCAGAGGTCACGCAAGTACTCCTGCCTCGTGTTCATAGCCATCGCCTGCACGGTGAAAAGGCGCCAATGTCGATTGTTGTTTTCATGAATGAACGGGAATTCCCCGGATGTGTGGCACGCTGCTATTGTTTTGGTCATGGGTTTTATTGTATCGTTGGATTTTAAATTTAAGACAATGGCTACGTAGTGAGAGACACTTGAGCAAAAAACACACACAAATAGCGTTAAATATGTAGATTACAGCATGCATCAATCATCAACGTATGCAGAAACGACTTTTTTATGGTTTAGAAACTGATTTAAAATTGCCTTAGAATGTGATAGGATCTAGATTTAAGAAACTAACCAAAGACCAGGGGTTGCTCGGTGGCTTTCTTACAGTCTCAGCATGTTCATACCTTGAACTTTCCGGCGATGTGGGCAGTATTCTCCCCATTGATAATCTTGGTGAGGAGGAATTCGCGAAACGTGGGCGACTTGGGGAACATGGAACAATCGGGAATGGGGGGACCGAAGCGGGGAATGTTGCGCGATCTTGTTATGGCGACTCTGTGACGTAACAAAGAAAGTTATCGATATGACGGAAATAACATTTTCACTTTCAATTAGGTGTGTTTCGAATTAATGCTTCTCGGGTATTCGGTTTTAGGTGTTAAATATTTTCACTCTCGGCTGCAAAGACTAACAATATAAAGTGAACAGAATGGAAAAAAACTTTCCGGGGATTGAAAAACGTTAAAGCTAAGCAGATGGTTTTCTACTAAATTGTAAAAAAAGCGCAAAGCTGAATCCAAGTGGATTATTACTGGAGTTTATACTGGGGATCAAAACAAACCGCACATTCTATCGTTCCGCGTCTTAAAATCCAACGGCAGAGTAAAATAACAGTCGGTTGACGCAGGTAAAAAACGGCCCTTGAGATAATAGTCGTCAATAAGGACAACATCGAATCATTTCAGTTAAATCAGGTTGTTGCTGCTGGTCATGCTGATCTAATCTAACCGACAAAATGTCTATCTGGAGGCAAATAATCGATTCTGACGCCATGGCTCATCATTCCAATCCTTTGAGTAATAGATCTGACTCAATATAGTTTTATGTAACGATTTAAAGCGCTCGGGAGGGCCTGACATGTCTTTTGATATTTGATATTGTCGCCGTTATATGTTTTGACCAAGATAAACTTTACGCACATTAATCAAAATATTGCGGGAAATATAGTGTCAGAAAACATACAACAAGTTATACCAAAAAAGGTACTAATCATTGCGGTTTTCCTAGAAGGAAATAAAAACAGTCAGATTGGCATTCGGAGATGCAGTATCGGTACAAGTGCCGAGCCAACTCCACAATACTGTTTGGAACCAACTTCCTTGAAGCTCGCCTGGTTTACACCACACTTCTTCTTGGAACGACTCCAACCTGTAGTCAGTCGTTCCGAGTATACAACGCCATAAGCTTAAGACCATACCGTAAGGCAGTGGTTCTTAAACTTTTTTGCGCACTTTAAAAATCCCACAATCATAAATCTAACAGGACTATTTGTTCCCTTATCTTGTCATTTGCCCCGATCTCCATTCGTTTAAACTGTTACGCGGCGCCCTTTAAAATACGAAACGACGCACTAAGAGCCTCTGTTGTACATCGCAAAATCTAAATCCCCAGCCCACCTGTAGCAAGTTTCAACTGTGGAGGGCCGGTGTACGCGCACGATGATGAAGACGTGCTGGAAGTGGGAGCGGATATTTTTCGGGTTGAACGGCTCGGATCCGGGCTCCTGGAAGACGATCGTTACGATGTCGTTGCCGATGTGGCGTTTACGCAGCAACTGTGAGAAAAAAATTAGGGTTATTTGCTTGCATTGAAGGACACATTGATCGAGTAAAGCGCTGGAAATTCGTAACTAGAGCGACGCAAAACCAACCAAAACACCATGACTTGGCGGCATTTGGGTTTGTATAAAAGGTAAAGGCTGGGATATAATGCGCACCTTGCACCATTAGCGTTCCAATGATAGCCCATTACTGGTGATATGATATGTTTGTATTAATCATATCTCATCAAGTGTTATATTCTATCCATAGCGCCCGGCTGACGTAATTTAAAATTGCGGAAGCCATGCGCTACGCAGAGTTCGGCGAAATTGCGAAACAAACACACATGTGCCTTCACTAAACGAAATAACAACATCCTCGCTAACAAAGCTTCTAACGTGGGAAATTTGCGACAATTTTGGCTCAGGACGGAATAAAACAGGACGTGCGCCAGAAGTCGTTCACCAACCCCTGGTAGTATGACGTACATGTCGCTATGGTGACGTATTATCGCGCGCAGAGATTTGATTTTAAATGTAAACACAAAACATATTTACCGCGACACAAACCAATGTTGCATGTTCAGTGAAAGGATCACGACATCCTAAGGATACAACCCTAAACCCCAAATGGCCTAAACGAATTAGATCATGGAAACAAAGGTGGTCTATTATCAAGGCATCTTCAACGCTATCCACTCGATCGTGACGTGTAAGTCTTGTGTTCCGTTCATTACATGTAAATTAGGGAACCGACCTGCTGGCGATTGTTGGGGGTGAACGGAAGCATGGTGGAAACGTGGAACATGATCTTGTAACCACGGAACTTGCAGAAAACCGATTCTGTCCCGGTTGAGTCGGCTGAAGGAAAGATTAGAGTTACCTGATAGTAAAGCAGGGTAGCCTATAATCCTAAATTGATATTTTAACATGCGTTGACACCACTTAACAGTACAAGTTAAATCCAGTGGTTTTCACGACAAATTTTCACTTCACAATACGAGTATATAGATTATGAAATGGTAAATTCGGGGCAGTACTGTAATGCTGCTTGCTGTCGCATGTTTTGGCGCTTACAACGCGTATCATGCTTTAATTGCGACAAACGGTCAGTCTGGCCGAAGATTAACAGTTCAACTATTCATCCCTTACTTTTCACATCTAAACCACCACGGAAGTCACTGAAGCCGTTAAGTTTCACTTTGTTGCCGAGAAGTTCAAGAAACTCCTCGAAGGCTGGGCTTGCATGCTCATTGTTGTACATTTCCTCTTCTGTGGTTTGTCCGGCCCGACAATACAACACGCCTATCTTGTACGACCTGTACACCTGTGGAAATGAACGGGGCGTTTTGATAATGGCGTTTAATGATAGAGGCATGTAAAATCGTGTGAGTATCTTGGCGCCCGGGAATGGACTGTGGCTATAAGGGTTCTTAGCTAAGAACAAACACACAACGCGGTCAACATAGATGGGTTGTAGACACAAATGTGGCTGTTGACTAGTGTAATTTCGACAAAAAATACATCGAAAGAATTTACGCACGTTTCATGTCAATTATTTAGGCTGATTTTGGTGATACGACAAGGATACATTAAGCCATTGAAAATAAACAATATTCGAGACTTGAGGATAAAATGACATCTCTTTAACTTTCAAATACACCAAAACGACCTACCCAAATGCCAACATGGACATCATGTTACGTAATAACATTAACGCGTTAAACTGATTTCAATTTTCAAAATGATATTAGCCAAAAAAACTACCAGTACAGCTGGCCTTAGGGATAACCGCTCGGGATATACGCGATGTATATATGTGGGTTGTGCGTTCCTCGATATTAATTATTCATGTGGGTACGATCGGTCGACAACATGTTAATGCACAGAAGCATATGGACGGCCAGAGCGGAGCTGTATATCATTGCGAAAGCTCTCTGTGTCCGGCACATGTTTTACTGGGTTCTTGGGTTTTCCTTTTTACTTGTAAAAGAAATAATCTATGATAGCATGCCAACGATGCTACGGGAAGAATTGTGCCAAACCAATGGTTGCTCAGCTGCTCAATATTAGTATATAGCTTACACGAAACTTTTTTACAAGTGTTTGTCATTAAGCAATATTTAAAAAACGTTTCCCATATATGAAAAATCTACTAACGTAAGAAAACGTGTTTATAACAAATGATACCATGACAATCTGCATTAAACTTACATTCTGTTCGTCAACCTTGACCAGCTGTTCGTGTACTTTGGGTGTAGGTTGGGCAAATTTGAGACAGGACAAGTTAACTTCGGGGCAAACGTATTCCAGAACCTCTTTGGGAGGTAAACCCTTTCCCGAGCCGTGCTTGGTTGCGTTGTGGTGTATCGCTTCCTCCAGTATGGAGCCGCGAAGTGTGCAAAGCTGCAACAGGGAATTAAAGTTAAAACGCGTTCGCCTAACTCGTGTTAACAAGGCGGATAAATGGGGTTCACAGCCAAACTGTCGATTACGACGTGTAAGGTTTTGCCGTAGCACGTTGAAGGTATTATTTAACATATTCTGTACGAAACAGGCCTGCATACTTCGCTCGTTCGTACGATGACTCTGTACTGGTAAGCAACCATCGCACTGTCTTCTATCTTCTCTCGGCGAAGACTGATGATCACCGGTCCGTATTTTTCATCGATGCCGAAAAAGTTTTGATGTTCTGCAGCGAATACGTTTAATTAAATCAAAATTGGAAATATGATATGCATGTGTACGAAGCCAAGAGGTTCGCGGTATTTGTGACAAACTCAGTACAAAGAGAAAAATACAATCATTGTGCTGTGGTGGATTGGAAAGTGCAATACAGTAATTGCTGAAATCCTTCCATAGAATGACTTTAAACCTCTCCGCAATTTGTCCGAACAATGAAGTTCCAATGCAGCATCTGCTCATTCGGAGCGAGGTCATTTAAAAACTGTTCTTTAGCGATAATCGTCGGGCCGCAGCGTTTTGCAGCAAATAATGAGGTTCCATGAAGCTGCCGGCGGTTACAGAAGCGTTCAATGGCAACAGCAACGACCGCATCGAATTAGGCGCATGTGTGCGACCTATCAAGCACTAATTGCTTCCTCGATGCGCCCAACACTCTCGCGCAGTGAGGTAATAGGACACCAGCCCGCACACAACGCGAAACTACGGCAATGTGCCGCTAAGTACAATACTGCAGGGCGTTTGAAACGGGGCCGGACGTACACAAAAGTGTACTAATAGGGAAAATGATCAACATGTGACTGACGGGTAGTTCGGGTACTAAGTATGTATGTCGCGCGTTTCCTTATGGCACAGGCACAGGCACCGGTAGGGGCCGTGTTATGAGTCAAACGACAAAGGTTGGCTGGGCTGCGACCTGCACGGGTGGTGTCCAGCTTGCCAGCAAACGATTTCCTTGTGCTGAGAGCGGGCCTTTGTTTACTGGGTTGGGCAATAAAAGGTTTTTACGTGGTATGTGTGAGGGGTTAAATGTCAATCACCTTGTGAAAATAAACAAACCTAGTGAGGGCAATTGTTAGCGTTTTGAATTGTGCTTCGGTTGAAATCACAAAGACAAATCGAAGAAAGGGTGCCATGCCACTTCCCCAAGTTCACCAGCAACGTTTTTAAGTACTTTTAAACAATTAAAACCTTTCAACATGTTGATTTTGCTAAGTACATTTCAATATGACAATCAAAATTATGTTAAAAAATATTTAAAACTTAATGTTTGCGCTGCCCTATTAGCAAATATGTAAGTGATCCACACATGTTTGCTCAAACAAAAAGGTGTTTGTCTGACCTTTGTCAAAAAAATGCAACCTGTAGTAAGAAGCCCCATCGTCTTGTTTTTCGATTCCAAAACCAACTTGACCAGCTTGTGGTGATCCAGGGGGAAGCAGACTCTCCGAGTTGCCACGCTCCACCACAGAAAGAAACGTGTGACTGTATAACACCTTCTGTACATTTGTTGTGGTGTTGTCTGCATGGTTGCCAACCTGCAATGCACAGAAAGGCATGTTCAACACATGGTGGATATTGCAACTACAAACACAAACATGTCTAGCAGTGTAACTATAACTACATATAATCTTTAGGATTAAAACACAAAATCAGTCTTGGGAGATTAAAGCTTATACATATTAGGCAATTCGGATTATCATGCAATACAATAACAAACACAGTTTCATAAGCATTTGTATCCCAACTTTTAGTATTTGTGAAGGAACAATTGAAACGTGGTGAATTGTGCAGAGCCTGTGACAATTTTATTTTAACTTGTAGCAAATGACAAATTGTGTGTGGCCTGACATTTACCAAGGAAATACTATAATATATCTAGTTCACCGGCAAAACATGACACTGCTCGTGTAATCGATATAAATACACATATGCAGGTAATGAGTGCAGTCATGAACTTACTTGTACAGACACTGATGCATTAGCACCGGAAGCTGAGATGCAAATCACTCTCTCTGCGTCACCTCCGATTTCATTACGAAAGTATGGACAACTGTCAACAAACACATTTGCATCATTTTTCACTTCCTTGATTGCTCTACAGCATCAATGCTACATCAAACATATTACAATCTTCAATGCTCGAATACACATACTTCGAAACAAGTTCATTGAATTTGTTGCTCTCCAAGCCTACATCCTCTTCAATAAACATAGACATATCTTCCATACTTCCACTGATACTGGACCCTTTGCTACCAAGGCTATCAGTACTTGCTGCAGTAAGAAAACAACCCAATGATAAAAAAAGCTTATTATATGGGTTATACAATGTGCAGTTTCCAGCACCTCATCAAGACTAGACAGTTTACATTTTTATGTTAAAGCCCAACAGACGCGAACAGATGCATTATGACAGCCTTAATGAATGTGAAATAACAGGTAGGTACAGAGACAACAATGCATACCTGCCAGGGCTGCAGCCTTGCTGGCACCTGTAGTAGTGTTTTTGCGTTTCAAGCTCTCCATAGCAATAAGCACATCACGGAATGAAAAGAGCATGCTCTGCCAGTCATAGTGGGAAAAATGATTTCTGCGACGACGTTCTTCTTCCCAACTGCAATCTATGAAAGTACATAAAATTTTGGAACTTGCAAAAAACTTAAGAAAACAATATGTGACCAATAGACTTCTTGCAAACAAACTCAAAGAGTAAGTTTTCATACAAAAATAGTCACAATATGTGTCTGTGGATCAATATACTGACTGGATAATGTCAGATTTAAATTGACAGCGCAGTTAGCATCAGTGCCATTCACATTTTTGCATTATTTATTAGTGAAAAGATCAGTCCACAATTCATATCACAATAATCCTATTTACCTAAGTCAAGAGCATGCAAACACATGAAAAGCAGTGTTTTGTTTTTTTATGTCTGACCTTTAACTACATCAACACTGTCATACTGCACACTTGTCAACTTGGAGATAATAGTTCTATGGTCTGGTACATCAGATTTCGATCTCAAGGTTTCTTTGTTGCGGCGTCTCCCCATTCTGGGGCTGGCATTTGCACTGTTAGCAGGACTTGTTCCACGGGAATCCGTTTTGTTCTGCACAAAAACCTATGTGTGTGTTACAAAAAATTGAACCTACATCAGCGGAATACTGCTGCCCTCACTAAAATGAATTCAATTTTTTTGTTTAAACAGTATTTTCAGAGCAAATGAAGAATATTTCCAATGCTTCCAACCAACCGACACTATAATGGTATACATAAGAAATGAAAAGATTTAAATGACCAACAGTAAATGATGTTGCTGAATACTGCCCTTCTGGCAAACTTTATTTTATTTATGTTTCTCAACATTTCGGCTGTTATGCAACAGCCTTCATCAGGAGGTAAGAATGTAAGTTCAACCTTACATCAAGTAAATTATGTAAAAAAAACCTCATTGGATATTATCAACATAATTTCACAATTGTTGTGGATATCAAATTAAAGCCAAGCGGACATTTACACTAAGGTAGTAAAATATCTGTTTTTACCTTTTTAGTGTGTCTTGTGCTTGGTGGAAGACTGTGAGAATCTATTTTACTTGGCTTATGCTCCAGAGCATAATGCTCATTGGCCATCACCTGATCCAGGGAGGACGCACTGCCATAACCTCGTGCAGATGTGGTCAGTTTATTGTTACTATGTGAGGTGGAATCAAAGCTCATGGAGAGGTAGTCTTTGGATTTTCGCTTCTCATTTCTGGATTCACTATTTGATCGTTGTCGCTCCAACTTGTGAGGGGTTCGCAAAACAGCAGCTTTTTCTGTATCCTCTGCACTGGGTGGGGGCATTGCTTTCTTGTCAAGCAACTCTGCATCTTGGCTGTTTAGCGATGTATTTGACCCATGTAAGTGACTGTTTAGACGAGGAGCACCATTCACTTGAAGGTGATCTTCAAGTTGGTAGGGCGACTTGCCTATTCTGTTCAAAGACATGGACTTAATTCCATCCTCTTTTCCACTGACATAATGTCGGTCCAATGAATTTATTTTGGAGATGTCATCAAGCTTTTCTGCACTTGCACTGGTGCTCAGGTACTGATCTTTCAACGAAGCATCAGGTTTGGCCACCTCCAAATGCTTGCTGTCACCCAATTCATGCGAAGCAGATTTCGAACGAGATTTGCTGTTGCGGTTTGGGGTTTGAGTTTCTCCAGACGTGGAAGAATGAGTTGTCTTTTTTGGCAAAGTGTAGCTGATGGGATAGTCCTTGCTGGTGTCCTGGCTGTTGGGCCTCGATCTGGGCTTCACCCAAGTCGCGCCGTACTTGCTGGGCGACGTGTAGCCCGTGGTACCCGACTGACTCCACGTCGGTGCAGCTTTGTCGGGGTTGCTCGATCGGCGCCGAGCCTCGGTGATCAAGTCGCCATTGGACAGACCGACGGAATTGTAGAAATTTGCGGCATGGCGAGCTTTTTGTTTGATGAAATCCAACACCTCGTCGCTGGACTGATTTGGGTTTGTGGGAGTGAGTGGGCTACCTCTCGGTTTAGCGCTGCTTGATGATGTCACAGTCCGGTTGGTTGTGGCTATGTACTGCGGTCTGTCAGCCATTCCTATCCTTTTGCTTTGCTTGTTGACTATTTCCAATGCATGACGTAGGGCCAATTACAGGGCATCATTTACGACTTACGAATTAATCGGTTGGTACCTGCGAATAAAGGAATTTGCAAGGTTCATTTGAGTCGGGCCAGTACACTTACAAATACGCTCGAAAATCGGCTCAGGACGATGACGTGACCTTGTTTTCTGACAGTCGGATTTGTTGATAGTATCTGCAACTACGCAGGCCGAAGTGCAACACCTTATTAAGACGACAGCGCCAAAACACGCCGCGATAATACTGCCGTCGGCCTTGGAACGTACGGTTCACTGATTTGAGACATGCTTCTCGAGACGAGCGTTCAAGCACGGTCACTAAAGTGCGCGTTTCGCTGCGACACGGCTGGAGGCGAGACTCACTTAAAAACCCCAGCGAGAAGTGCAGGGTCGCACTGGCGGCTAATCTCAATGCCTTCGCCTCCTGCGTGCGGGTTTAATGAACTCACAATCGATTTCGGATGCCCCGCGCTCTCCACTAAGCGAAAAACTCCACGGAACTTTGGAAAACAACTAGTGTCACGAACTGTTGGTCCCGATTTAAGTTTTTCCTGAACTACTCACTGAAAATAACGACATAAAGACTTGGCCTGAAGTACAAAGAAGCGTTCGGGCCTTTATTTACGCGCATAACATCAACTGTTTACCACAGGTTACCGAATTGTTTACATTAAAATACCTGACGGGCTGTACGTGCACAAGCCTCACTTCTCGTACAATGGCCAACACCACCGCACGCCAATAAGCTATAGTCATCAAGCACTTACACAATGTTGTGCCGATGGCCGTTTTGTGACGTCGGCGTTTCCGCTTTCTCATCACGCGCTGCCGGCCTCCCAATGACGTCACGGCCTTCGGCAGGGGTGTTCGTGGTCGCTCAATGGCACGGCGGGAGTGTTAATGCAAAATAATTGTCCATGACAGGGTGCATTTCTGAACATGAATCAATTGCTTGGATTTCTTTGGAACAACTCGAATCAGCTCGGATCGTAGGGGTAACACAAAGCCTTCGTCAGCAACGAAAGTATACGCGAAAAATTTACCGTTGCCATATACACCTATCTACTGCCTGAAGATTCGAGCTACAAACTGTTACGATGACGCTACATGACTCTCTTTATATTTCACACATGATAGTCCACCTGTCTTAAACCCACGCGTGTTCCATTGTTTCCCACAACCACTGGTTCTTAACCTTTTTCTTGTGGGCACCCCGTTTGAAATCACCAACGAATTCCTGTACCCCTTGGGCAGTTTATGAAATATAATTTTGCCTAACCTTAATAACTCAGCATCCACGCACCTCCTATAGGGACAGATCTCGCACCCACTGGAGCCCCTGCCAAAAACTTTCGACCTGCGTCGTACCTTTCAAATAGCGTAAACTAAAAGATGACTGACGGGAGGCCGAGCACATCACCAGCAGTTTGAGGGACGCGTCATCAGGTTCCGGATGTTTTGCTACTGGAGTAAGCGTCGACACACCGTATAAAACACGTTTGTGCGGCGGAAACTTGACTAAGTGCCGTTTTGTCAGCAACCAAACCCCACGCAGTATTATTAAAGCGACCGGTATTGTTGCCTGGACGCATGTCTGACCCCCGAAGGCCTTGTTTGACTCATTGCGTTGATCACAAAAAGATCGAGATACGGTAGCCCATATAGGGACGGGTGGTAAAGGCCCCAAAACAAGGTGATTTGCCTCAAGGCTGTCAACGTGCATTCCATCATAATTCCGAAGGTTTTGTATAAAAATCGTTGGTGTTCTTGTTCTGGTACTGCGTTAAACGCGTATATTGACAAGCGCCTTGACACTCATCTGTGGCAAAAAAGGTCAATTTTTTTGTGAGATTATGCGCCTTAGAAACTTCGGACCGCTAAAGGAACGCATGCACCCCAATCACATACATGACAAATTATGCGTAGAAAAACACTATCCTGACATAGCATTTAAAAATGCCTTTCACGGTAGGTTAGTTTCGACGACAAAACAAGCGAGCCGGGTGTGACGGGTTTCTGGAACTTCAGGTAAACGTAAGATCCGATAAGGTATCGCGTTAAGCTCGACAAATAAGTGACGTCTGCTTCAGTCAACTTTGCGGGTTGCCATCTTGTTGCTCATTACACATACTGCAACGCGAAACCACCAGCGTTTAGTTTGTGGTAAGGTGCACTTTTTTATATGAGTTGTCGACCACTATTGTAGCGCAAAATTAAAAAAAATACATTGTAGTATTGCGACCAAGAATCGCGTTGTATTGAATATGTCATCATATACTTGGAAATCAATTTACGCAGCAGCCCAAAGTGTAAACGTGTATACAATTCAGCCAATCGTCGGTACCACAACATAAGTAACTGTTGGGGTCGTATTGTGTGAAGTTAAAACCACTTGTGCGTTCTTGCAAGAACATTTAAACAAACGAATTAGCGGAACGTGCTTGACGCGGCGCTTGTGTACAAGGGTCATTGACTACAAGCATGTTCGTCACTCACAAATTCATCTGATACATTTAGCAATGCAGTACCGACCGGAAATCGTACCAGATATGGTCACAGCTTGGGTCGCTAATAAAGCGTCTCGAACAGATCGGAGAATCTTCGAAATTCGTGCGCCAGGCTCTAATCAGAGACGCCTCGTCATACGTCATTGACAGGCACGGAAAACTAATTAGCGGCACATTCAAGTCGCCTGAACAAGACACGAAGTCCCAAAATGCGATCGACACTGGAGATTGTTGTATAGCTTGAATGAACGCAAATGATCGACAAATTTTTACTCTGTTTGCGTAGACGGCATGCTACAAGCCTAAGCTTCATATTCACGGCCTCTGCCAATTCTTCTTATACTGTGTTTACTTAGGGAACGTTTAACCGTCATATGCAGTTATAAATACGTGCGTAAACTTTCAACTATTGCTGCTCAGTGACTGGAAAGCATACTTCGTCCTATCACAGTGAAAACTAATATTTCGTCATCAATCGCCAATAATCAGTCTTAACGAAATAAACCATGTTTTTTCGAATAAACTAATAAAGCAGTTACATTGTTTCTTTTTTCTTTGCGCATAAATAAGTGATGCAACAACGCCTTTACCCACTGTAACATTTCCAAGTAAATTTATCACTTCGGAAACAATAGATATGAAAGCGCATCCCATCGGTGTGGCGTTACCACGGCAGTACAATACGTTGCTATTTCATGTGCATTTCCCTGATCGCACGAGGTTGGTGACGTTGCATTAAGTAATGTAACTACACAGCTGAAGGAAACGAACAAAAACGCAACAGAGCTCGTACCATAATGTTGATGGTATCGTTTTTAACAGCGACATAAAAAATTTTGCTAAACCAATATTCTATTGCTATTATTAGTTATATTACAATAGAAAATCTTATTTCCCCTTTGCCAAACGTGTTAAAAATATACCTGTGATTAACAACACCCGATAAATACGTTGGAACGCCGGTTGTGAACAACCATAAGGCTCGTGTATACGTGTGAAGCGAGTTTGCAAACACCAGTTGACTTAGCAGTCAATTAGAGGTGAAATAACCGAAAATTGACCGTACAGTGACTTTATACGAGCGAATATACGACCTCACGCTGCACATGCGATTCTAACCCCTGTCTTTGCCTACTAATGGCTACATCCTCAAAAAAACTTTCCACAAGCAACAATGGCTAAAAGATTACCTAATAAAATCAAAATGCGCAGAACATACAGCAATATATTTGATGGGGCAGCTTTGGATTTCGGCTTAACTGGTATCTACACAACTGTGATGGAGGTGCAGTGACCTACTTACTATCCTGGTGGAACGAATAATGCCGAACGAAATTTTGGAGCATTCACCAAACCCTGTTTGTTACTCAGATAACCAGCTACAAACCTCAAACGATAGGTAAACATCTAATGCTCCGACCGCAAATTACCACAACTTATTGTTCGATTGCTGAGTGGGCGCTTGAATGTGTCACCCGTATGCATTATTTGGCACTAACGGATCGCAGTTCTTCCACCCGCTGCCAATACGCCTTGCTATTAATGACTACTCCGCAGTGGAAGGCTACACCACTCCTGGACAATGAATTCATCCCAGACCCACACACGCAATTGGGCTTTTCCGGTAGAGCTGGGACAACAAGCGTTGCGGGGATTTGCAACAACGCACTACGTAGATGGATTCGGTCACTTCCGGACCGTTAAGGTAGAGCTTGTGACATCACAATGCAGCAAGCAAGAGCGCTCTGGCAGGAATTAACAAGCGCCTGGTGGTGACTCACCGGCAGTGTTTTAGAGGTGAGCAACTGGGGAACAGTAAGTCATTGGGCGAATGCGCACAAAAACAAATGGATGCAAACACCTGTCACCATATGCTGATATTATAAAGTCTGGCCAACAGATGTGCACTCAGCTGCAAGACTTTTTTCAACAAAAACGGAGCAAGTACAAATCAATCACAATCTGGTATTACATAATAGGAGTTACTTTTTTGCATCTATTCCAACAAAAGTTTCACACAATATACCACAACAAGGGATCGTATGCCATTAAAATTACCACAATGCTAACTGGGAATTTATTGTCTTTGACTTTTATTTTGTAAACGCTTGTTTATACATGCAACAACACGAACAGGGATAGATTTATTATTAGAGCCAAACAGCCCCAAGACATGAAGTGGACCAAGGGACGACTAGTGAAATTTGTGGTCTATTTATTTCATATGATCTTCTAGCAACAAAAGTTTTTATCATTGCAGACAATTGTGTTTCACAAAACAATGTTTACTTGTTATTTTATATATATATATCTATTGAATTAACCATTGATGAAAATCACATAAATTTAATATCTTTTTTTGCACTTCAAACTGCATAATTACTACTTATGGAAAGTTAAATTGACAAGAAGCAAAAGTTATGTTTTGAAAGTATATCTAAGACATGCGCATGTTTGTGCCTGTTTTGCAGACAGCAAACTTTTTTACGAGAACAGTATACTTCATTATTACCATAGCAAAGGTATGATACATTTTGCAGCATTCAAGTAAAGTTAACAAATATTACTATAATGCAAGACTTTCTCTTTTAATAAACTTAAACTGACAAATCTTTATTCAACAAACAACTTGCCACACTGCTGCCCTTAATATTGTCAGAACTTTTTTTTGATCAATGAAAAATGCATTCAGTATTGTTATTATTAGCCACAAATACATCTGCACTTCATCAGAAAAGGACAAAACGAAAAGTGCAAACGTACATAAACAGACTGCCACGAATGTAGTCTTCAGGCCAAACATAATTTCACTTCGTAATTCTCATGCAAATACATTCAAGGAAAACATCTCACTACACAACGATCATCGTTTCCGAAACAACCCAAGTTTATGAATTGTCTTCACAAAAGGCTCGGGTCACAGCGCCACTGAACCATAAAATTACCGGAATTTTGTTTATATTTTGGAGCAGATACTTTATAACGCATGTTTGTGCATTACATTTACAATCGTATAATTTTTCGATTTCAATAAATAAAACTCAACACACAGAATCGTTTTAATAAATTTCTTAGGCGTTTACTTCTTGACGAGACCGAAAATGATAATTTATGTCATCCGATATACTTGCTTTTCGGGGGTTTCCCTTCTGGCTTTATTTGCGAACAAGATTTTGAAGTTTAACCAGAGAAACGAAGTTTCAAAAATGGATGTCCCTGGAGCAACTGGAGGACCAGGATTCGTGGGAATTAAGTTTTGCCAAGAATGGTAGGACAACTGATTTACATACTTGGATTGTTACGTATGAACATACTGACCCCCATGTTTTTTTTTCTTTTTAGCAACAACATGCTTTACCCAAAAGAAGACAAGCAAAATAAGATTCTACTTTACTCTGTGAGTGTTGCGTTTTTCAAAATTGTTCTGTATGCAAACTAAAGCTATTTTATATAATGTTGCATTTTTGAAACATTGTTATTGGTTAATATGAACTGAAATTCATCAATACAACAGGCAACAAGATTCTGATTACTTGTGTAGTTACAAGCTTTTAAAAAATGTGAGTAAAAAAACAGCGATGCTCAGCAAAAATTTAATTTACATAACATTGTTATTTCAGTGTCGAAATTGTGATTTCCAAATGGAGGCAGACAACATGTGTATTTATGTGAACAAAATTGTCCATGAAGTTGATGAGCTGACACAAATCATAGCTGATGTTGCACAGGATCCGACGCTGCCAAGAACCAAAGACCATTCCTGCCCAATGTATGACGTTATATGTCTTACGAGTATTTTTACAGTGACTAAAATTACCACATGAATTTTGTATTCACAGGTGCCACCACAAAGAAGCTGTGTTTTTTCAATCACAGTCCACCAAAGCAGATGAAGGAATGCGGCTATATTTTGTATGCACCAACCCTCAGTGTGGGCACAGATGGACACAGTTATAACGGACAGTGCAAGTAACAGGGTCAAATTTTGCACTTTGCCAATTGAAACTTTGTTCGTTGAAGCTCATCGTACTGTTTCTTGATGATGCTTCAAAGCAAAATAATCCAAACTGCCAGTTGCTTGGTTTGTGCTTGTAATTCATTACACACACAACTAGTCATTGTATTTGGTTTTATTACTAAAATATAATGTCACAGTAAACAGTGCACAATATCACAAAGTGAAGCAGGTCAAGGACAAACATATAACATACAGAAGTTTGAATGGAACTTGCTTTCCACAAATGTTAATACCATGATTGTGTGTATCATGTTTTAGTAAAAAATAAACATGAAAACATCATAACGTTTGGTATGATATGAAACATCAGCAGCAAATATGAAGTTGCATGAAGTACAGTTTCCAGACACTTTTACTTTCGACAGGAAAACTTCACAGCGGGAAAACTGATTTTGCGATTTTACCGACCTTTGTCCAGTTTAAACTTAACAGAGCGGCACCTTGAAAGAGAAAATATGTTGCTGAAAACACGAATACGAGTGCATTTGAGTGACTTACCCAGTGAGAAGAATAACACCACTAAAGTCCAGCCCAGATTATACTCAAAGTCTCTTTCAGAAATGGAAGTTGGCTGAATGTTGTAGAATCTGTTCGTGAGAGGTAGAAGTAGTTCTGGCCAGCAGGTTGAATCAGCATCACACCTTTGAAATCAACATGTCACATCAAACAATATTTGTACATAAACAGCAAAGTTTCATAATTTCCAAGTTTTCTTCTCTTACAACCATGCAAATGGGTTGTAAAATTAGGTATTATTGAAATACTACAAGGTCCGAGAATACCGCATACTATTTTTCTTCATTCGTGTACTCAATTTACAACAATTTCAATATAGGCCGACTTACTCATTAGTAGTGGTGGTTCCTGATGCTGGGACAGACGTGAAGGTGACAATACTGTAAACTCCAAAGCTTTCAACAAGGTCAGAGTTTAGACAGGAGCCACCACCTCCGCATTGCAGCTTCCACGTTTCTCTCGTCCACCTGTGAGTTAGGGTAAATAGTAAAGAGCTGGACACATACCTCTGGGAGTAGCCAGTTATCGTAGTTTCTTAACGTTTCGGTCAACCCAGCAACCGAAGTAATAATTTCGTTTATATTCGGACAATAAAATAGGCAGTTTTTGATATATATAAATATATATATATTGCTTTGCTAGTACCAGTGCTAGTTATACCAACCGCTTTCGTATGTTTTTTCAAAAATGTGTTACACAAAATACAGTTTTTTTGTACCTGATTCTGGCACCGACAATTTCGGTGATGGGAAATCCTTCCAGGCGACCCGAGAAAGAAGTCACGAATTGTACGTTCACTTGAGCCGGAATATTATCACACTGGCCTGGTATTGTGGTGTTGGTCTCGTTCGCCACCGACAAATCTCTGCGAGGAATGCATTTAAATTGTAAGAAATTATACTTGAGCTGTTGAAGAAATACATAAATTAGGCACAGATCGACTTGCGGAAAAGCGAAATTTCAATGCAATGTTGCTCAAACTGTAGAAGTAATTTTGTAAAGCAGATTCAGAACGTAAATTTGGTCAACTTTCACAATGCTAGTTTTCCGTTGGAATTGGATTAATAACCGAGCAAATGCGGCGATGAATAGATCGTGCGACCGAATAATATGTTTGTGTTCGCGGAACCGCTGGAGCAAAAATACCAACCGTGTTTACCACAGCATAAATAAAATCGCCTATCACTCCCTAATTTATTGTTGGTGTGCCAAACTGCGTGGTGTCATGACGCAGTGATTGTTGGTTTGCACGGCAACTCGTACGCACGGTACGCTCTTCCACGAACAGATAAATAAATAAGTTTTAATATTTCGCGTGCCTGATAAACTCCCCCGTTGTGTTTTTTTATAGTGGTTGATGCAGATATTGTTCGCCACATAGTTTTGTCGGACATATAACGTCCATCGCACAAAGCTTTTTGTCCTTTTTTGAGTTGCAGAAAGTTGATATAATTCTGGGAAGCAACACATCAAAACCCGTATTTGTCCAAAAGATGTAAAAATGTTTTTTTTCTTCGTAGCCAGTATTATTGTAACTTATAAACCCGTCACACGCTTGTACGATTTTAATAAATTCTTTTTTTTCGAAATTTCATTTTTTTTGCCCAGAAAAGCACAGCATATTGTTCAGTTTATCTGTGAATAGAATGAGCGGAAAAAAGCTCGCTTAAATGGACACAAACGTAAGAAAATCAACAAACAAAATTCTAACCACCAATATATTACGAAGTCCTTACTGTATGATCGGAATCCAATCGGTCGCATCAAGTGTGGTGGTATTCGGATTCCCATATCGTGCCACGTGAGTCGCCGCTGCCACCAACAATCGCTGGTTGTCTTCAACCAACGTCCTGAGCGTTGTACAATTGGCAAAGTCGAGCGCTGAAAGACGAAGCAGACATCCAGATGACGAATCTTGACCGAAGGAGGGCGCTGCTGTGGCGTTTTCGGCACAAAGGCCACTCTTTCCTGTGCAAAGAATTTATCATTAGCGAAGTCGATTTCGACGTATTAGGTTTTATCAGTGTATAGCTTATCATAATAAAATCCATCACGATTGCTCTTAGCCAGAAGTGTGCGATCTGTTCCTAAGGGGTGGGTGGTGGCTGAATCTTTAGGGTTGTTCATATAATATACTGAACAACACCTATAGTATATATCAGAAGGGGGTGCAAAAACTTGGGTCGTTTGGAAACATTATTAAAGAGATTAAGATCCACTGCTCTGTTTCTTCTAAATTGGCGTAGTTGTTTCATTGGTTAAGCCAAATCACCTTTTTAGAATAAAAATGTACGAATCGGCGGACAAACTCATCAGCCACTGTTATTTTTTGGCCACAATGGGTTAAATAATAGTATAAAATATTGGTAAAGTTGAAATTGTATTTTATTGGAAGGTTTATATCATAACAACTGCATTGAATGAATTGTACCCGGTCTAATAATAAAATGTTTAATTTGATTGTCACCTGCTGGTCAATACACATTCAGTTATGGGGTGCAAAGGGCCACCAGTGTATGGTGTATAAACCGGCGAAGAAAGGTGTGAGCGAATTACCCACAAGGTGATATATCATTGCCTGGGATGTATGAACACACACGCGGCAGTGGGGTGGGATTTTGTAACCCTGGTTGATAAAAATGGGACCACGCATGTAGGTGGAAACTCACTTACATTTGCAGTTACAGTGTATATTGAAATCATAAATGTACATATAACATGGTCATCGTTGTCATAAAGAGCTCAAACAACGTATTGCGTGCAAATTTCTCAGAAGAGAATGTTTTTTTAAAACTATCCGACAGCTCCAACACCTCATGTACATTTTTCTGGACACCCAGAGTTCTTCTCCGAAACGGATCGTAATGCTCCTGTCACGAATTAAGCAAACTGTTGAACATCGTTTCTCCCACGTGAAAATCCGGTGTTTTCCGTCGATAGTTTGCCAAAAAAGCTTGTCAACTTGGCCATAGCGTGACCCGCTGTCGAGCAACTCGCTACATTTGCTTTCTCGGTATAATGTAAAGAGTACACGAAGGATGCAGAGCCGAAAGATGAAGTTGTAAATATTTACCATAGAACGGGTGTTCGGGCGCGGACGGACGCGGTCACGGACGTACGGCATCCGCGCTACCGTACATGGATATCTTTCAGGAGCATCGTGTCTAATTATGGACGCAACACGTGGGAATGTGTAATTCCAGTAGAAGGAAAATCACCGCAAAATCACGCCGAAAATTTGTATCTCATCAAATCAAGATTTGTGGTTGGTTTTAATGTGAATGCGTGGGTGCGAAGGGAGGAAGCTCTGCGGTGGAGGATCCCGCTGTTTGCCTTTCGGCGCAATGATTTTGTGAATTTTTTTTTGAAGTTGGACAGAGTCACATGATGCAGACTTGTGATCGTCGATTTTCCGTTGCAATGAACAGTCAGTTTTTCAAAGAAGCGCCAACAGAACGCGACAAAACTGTTGGAAAAAGGTTATATTTTCCTAATAATCCACGACCCATACACACGTTGAATATATTTATAGACGGATATGATGGTCGTTGACTCTAAAATTTATCTGAATAAACTAAAAAAAATTTACAAAACGCGGAATGTGGCAACAAAAATTTACAAAACGCGAAATGTGGCAAAAAAACACAATCAAAATGCCATTTTTGCCACAAAATTGAAAACGTCTTGGGAAATTGGCGACGACGTGTTGTTTCCTTAGTTGTGTATCCCGCATTTACTTGACACCGACATTTTTTGCCAACAAGCGGGAGGAAGACAAATTCAACATACGTATATAGCCCTCATTCTGGTGATAACCAATCACCACAACAAAAAACAATAAAAATATTTAAAAACACACATAAAAATGTTTAACACGGCAACGTTAAGCATAAACTCTATCATAAGGTCTTAAAAATACACTTGATCCGCCATTTTGTAATCTCGTCTTTCTTGGCAGTCAACGATGGCTATAAATTGTAAACCAGGAAAACACCTCATAACCACCGCCCACACATAACAACACAATGGCCTTTTGTGTCGAACCGAAGTCGTTTTCTAAATGGAGCGCCGAAAATTCCGAAACAATAATTGCTTGGCCATGTTAATCACCACAAACGTAGACAAAACAGTTTATTTCTGTGATGAAAAATGTTTTGCCAAGCACGTGCTCGGCATGTTACCGTCTTACAATTCGAAGAGATTTAAACGAGCATGCTTGGCACTTTTGCAAGTATATTGCTTGCGCTTTCGTACGGATTTTTTGCGACAAGGAAGAGAAGAAAAACGAAATTGCACAGGTGTGAAATTACAAGCCATGGCTTTCACAGAAAACGTAAAACCGCAGAAAAGCGACGCGGTCTTGTCGCAATTCTACGTCTCCTGCTATTGGTTGCTGTGGCCACGTGATTGACAGCCGGAAAACGATCCCACGGAGTTTCAAAAAGCTCAAAAACTTAATGATCCTCGGACAATTGCACGTGGCGACTTTCAAGGTGGCCACAAGGTCAAACAACACGCCCGGTTGACCGACAGCGCTAAAGTGGCGAGAAAATAGGATTTAGATTAACGTTTCTAACGCAATGCGGCCAAGACAACAACAGAAGAGGTAAATCGTATAAGTGGGTCGCGGATTATGGCCATAAAAATGACTTTTTTCCAACTTGAAATTCACATTTTTTGTCGCGTTCTGTGGGCGCTTCTTACAAGAACCGGCTGCGGGTTGAATCGGAAAAGACAGTATCCTGTAATCAGTCAAATTCCTGGCACTTAACCTCTCGAAAAAGAATATTATTCACTGGCGAAAACAAATCACTGCCGAACAGAGGTTTTATAAACTTAAATCTTACATATATTAGTTTTAGTGTTTAGCGTTTTTGAAAGTGACAGATTCAACGGAACGCCTCCAAATGCATCTTGGCCAACCACTGACGTTTTATTCAATTTCACCAAGAAATATTGGGCAAACTCCACACGTTGAATTTTTCCGATCCAAAGGATCTCAATTTAAAAAGGAATAAGTTATCCCAATTGCTTTATGCCGACTTGTGGCAGCATCACATACTCGTAAACACAAAGGATGCAAAACCACAACAAGGCTCTCGTATGAGTCGTTGGCAGGCTGGTAATTGCGAATGCTTCGCACTTTGTCTGACATACGTTTAGCGGATTCCGTCTGCGATAAATACGGCCGCCTTGACCGCACTTCGGCCGAGCTCATTGTTGCAAGGGAATGATTGCAATACGGAGTTACGTGTCCGCCAGGACCACTTCGTGTCAATAGTTCATGACCGCACGCAAGTTAATGCTTGCGTGAAACTCCCGAAGCCTTCGATAAGATGATGTTATAGCGATTTGGGAGGTGTCCACGCCTCTGAGTAGATAGTCGAGTAATTGGTGGCGTTTGAGATAATGACCAATTGCAGCATGTGGGCTGTTGGTTGTTATCGGTGAAAGCGTGATGGTGATTTCACTGATAATTGCTGTGTTATGAACTCGAAAACAGAAAAAAATGGGTCTTGAAAAAAAAACGCTGTTTTTGGGTTGGTAAACGTTGGTACGGTGGATGGTTATCACAATGTAAGTTTAAAATAAGCACAAAGCTTCCGAAAAATACCCCACGTGCATTTCTTGAAATAAAACCTTACTCTCTTTGCACAAACCCCACTTTTCCCGGAAGCGTGAAATAGCCGTGATGACGCTACAAACAAAACGTTTCAATGACAATGACGGTGCGCTTTTATCATTTGACGAAGCATTTTCTATTGCAGAAAATGCCAAGAAAATTGTCAACGAATATATTCTTAGCGCTAAATTCGTAAGCAATACTGATTCCTATTGCTGCAAAATCCCCTTTAGATGCCTCGGGGTTTTATAAGACGGATCCCAAAACAACATTTGCGCATCAGAAGGGCATAAATTTGATAGTTTGACTCCGTGTTGCTAGGGTTGAGTGGCGATAAGATTTTATCACACAAATCACTGAAATAAGGCATTTGAAAGGCGCCGGTGAAGTCGTGTTATATGTATCCAGGTTTGTGGCAACGAAGGCGGAGAACATACGGTAAGTGGGTTGTGTTGTGCGCTGATAGGTTTATGTTGTAAAAACAGAGAAATATTGGCTCAGTTTGTCGATTGAGTGAGCGGAACCACGTTATCAGAACATGGACACATTAGTAGCTGAGTACGTATAGGTGCTGTCGTTGTGTTTTCGTATTTGCTGAGGTATAAACAAGATGCTTGTTTGAACACACTCAGCGAAAACGATACCAGATTGGCTGAGGTATACAGACAAGACTGTGTACCATTGAGGTACACGCAGTACCGTTTTCGCTAAGTGTTTATAAACAAGCATCAACGCTTTTTTTTACAAAAACTACGTGGATGCGAAGCACAACGATACCGGTCAGTATATAAACAGCCACGAAAATCGTGCGCACCGATTTAAGCGAAACATTTTGGTGCCAAATTGACGTAACCTTAGTTTCGCAAAGAAAAAGCGTGTAACATTGCAGCTGGCCGATATAATTTGGTGGAATCGGAAAATCTACGACCAGGTCGGAAGCGTTAGCGAAAGCAGGTGAAATGGACGATGCTATCGCCGAGAGCCTTTAATGATCCGTAAAATTCGTGATAGTAAGTGACAACACGTTTATCACGTGTTTGTTCCGTGTCCTATGTTAACCTATAAGAGCAATTGTTGCTGGTAAGTATGGTTAAATATCACGCTGCTAAGTCTTCCGTCGTGAAAGTTCAATCGGGTAAACCTTTTGAGATGAGCCATTATCTACAACAAGAAGAACGCGTCATTTAAAGGAAAATCCAAACAGTTCCTGCTCAACACAAAGCGCCACACAAAAATGATTGAGAATTATAATGTAGTGAAACATTTAGGGCTATTTGTTATTTTTTGTATATCCCGCCCATTACAAACAGGTATCACGGAGTCATTTAGACTGAATGCATGGAATATGGAATATGTAAACGTTATCCTTCGGATTATGCGTAAAGGGTGTGTAAGGTTTCTTGTATCGAGGCACTGCTCTATTAAAGCGAAGGTTGTAAAATGGCCCGCGAGGGTTTGCCACAAGGCACAAACGTGACTAGCCTTGATAACCCCAAGCGTTAAACACCTGAATCCCGTTTTGGGGGAGTATTAAGTCGGATAAAAGAACATGGGAGAATCTTCGAGTTGCTGTGAGAAGATAAAGGCGGTTTGCTGGAACGTAGCGTGCACCGGTCGGTTTACAAGCACGTGCGGAGGTCGCCCACGGCAGGAGAAGTGGTTTTCACGTTTGTTTACGGACAAACTATAGATACAAGGGAGCAGGATTACTGGTTTCCCCCGCAGGGTTGGCAGCCGTTCTCCGCATTGAAGCAACATTTTCTGTATATGCCTAAATAAATTGTTGTGCGGACAAGTTAAAGTGCGGATGGTGCGCAAAGTTTCAAAATTGCAAAAATTCCACAGCAATTTTGCAAAATGTTTAGTAGTGTGATGTCCGTCGACGACGCCAGCAAAATATATTTTAAAATACGTACGGGATTAAAAAAGGAAGTTCATGTCTTTGAGTAAATTATAACATACCGTTAGGTTGACGCTAATTTATCCCAAAAACCATCAAATTGAGCACCTGTGGCAGGTTGTGTGCACAAAAATTTCACTCTGCTGGCCACAAAAGGGCAGCTTTGGGTTATTTGCTCAACACCTGGACAGAAATTCGACGAATTTTGTTACAAACACCGGTTACTTCGAAACCGTGACCTTTAGCAGATCCGCCGTTACGCCCAGTACGCAAATGCGATGTACACCCAACGTACATTTACGAGTTTGCATTTCCATACACTCATATAATCCACATAGTGACATTTTTCCACTACGAACTCAAACCACTAGACCGTTTTTCTCGAAATTTCGCAAAAATATATTATTAGTGTTTTATAAGGCAGTTGACGATACATTTATTTCTTGTATCTTCTATAAGCTAACAGAAAAACATCACAGTCATTGGCACGTGATAGAAAAGGAATCCTGCAACACAAACTTCACATGACCCTGAAACCATTATGTTAAAAAAATACATCTGTGCGTTAAGAAATCGACCGAAACAACAGAACAAAAAGGCCCAAATCCAAACACCAGTAAATATGTTCGTTTGCGCAACAAGCAATCAACACAAGCCTGCCCGGAAAGTGTCCAAATCAGGTGGGATGTATCTGTACGCGGCAAGATGCAATATGCCACCGACACGCATCGACCTAAACTCCCGTGGTCACCTTAAGCAAAACCTAAACCTGAAAATGCATTGAAAGGTCGGGCAAGCTGGTACGACCCGTCACTGCAGCTCTGGGGCGAGTTTCAGCAAAATGTTTTTCGCCGTTGCGATCATCGCTATGTGTGTGCGATACAGTGATTGTGTTGGCGTCGCTCGCAACGTGGGAAGTTTCTAGAAGTGGGTAATGCTTAACACGTGCAGTTTCCAATCGCGTGAATAGGTCAGATGCGGTTTATTCGACTACGAGTTGCGGGAGTGAGCAGGCGGCAAAAACACGGCTCTGCATTCTGTTTTGTCATTCTTTAGACCGCTATAGAATATATTTTGCTCGGCTTGCACGCAAAGGGAGAATGGAGAAGAAAGAGGGAGGTTGCGTAAGAACCGAACTGTGATGAGACCAGGTAAAGTTGTGGAAAACGAGAAGTTGTCACTATTCGAAACAACGATGGTGGCATTTTCGCAAATCAAGATCGGGCGTATCTCAATAGACTGCACAATCTCACATAAAACTGATCATTGGTCGTCGTATTTTTGCCGCGGTCACGAACATCGGCTTTAGTCAATCGGAGGCGGGATTGCGGTGTGACATGCAGTACGTGACACGTGACATCCAATCGTGCCACGATGAAATTTCGACCGCATGCCACTCAACCGATCTTCCACATGCACAGGTTATTGGGCTTCAAGTGCAGTTAGAAGTGTGTTACGCCCGTTTCTCGAGTGAATGTGGCAAACTGGGTTAACTGGTAAGACTGACATTTGCGGTAAGGACCACCGGCAAATTGGCCGTAACACTTGTCAGTTGCCCATCCCATATGGGCAGCAGTATTTTGGAAATGATTACTTAAGCGAATTACCTAATTTTCGAACAATAGTCACCGAACAAACTGTTGAAAATAGCTGAAAAACTATCAACACGTGAATTACTGTCCCGAGGACACATCGAATTAAGACGTGAATTGGAAACGTTATTTACAAAATTTACATACGACTATCTGAAACAGGAGTGCCATAGGAACTAATTGAGGGTTGGAACAAGGACAATGTAACATTTAGTCGAAGCTGGGGAAAAGTGGCTTTAAAACAGTAACTTTGACACAAAATGGGGTATTTTCTCACAAAAGCCTGTTTTCCAAACGTCACGGTTCTTTTTGCTTCACGTAAATTAGTCACAAAAGGTTTGCTACAAAAGCCGGGGTATAAATAGGTCGTCATGCGCATTTTCCTGGACATCAACCGTCGAAAGAGCGCTTTTGCGAGGACAGATTCAGATACGTTCAGGCCGCGAAATGTGAATATGCTGAGATTGAGTGTGTACCTGACAGCCTAAAGTCATGTACATTGTCGCCCCGAGTGAATTTCCGCGCAGAGCGACAAACATCCGTGCAATTTTGCGGTTTTTACAATTTTGTGGGATTTGACGAGTTTGAAGATTAGTGCACGGGAAAACAAAAGGGCAGACAAAGACATCGTGTTCTTCAAAAACACGCGCTGTTGAAATTTTGATGCGTTAATGATAGATATACAAGCAGGTCGTTAATGGAAAAGGCAACTTTGAGAAAAGGCAAACTGCACTATTTTTGTCCATGACGTCATTGCGGTTGAGAGCGTGAATTAAGAGCTTGTAGTTTGCCACGCGAAGGCACAATTTGCCTGCTTTTGCGCTTGGGATGCAGAAAAGAAACGTGTTTCGGACAGCTGCGTACGTCGTCTGCAATTACAGAGTTGATTGACGCGGTTAACAATTTTGCTGGCCGGTTTTTAGTCCGGCGTAGAATAACACGCATGTCCGCATAGTTCAATAGCGGGTTGCGAGCGAACAAATTATCACGTTACTGCGGGTGTCAACTTATCCACCTTGATCAAATTTACCACACGCGAGCAACGCATGAACTGTGCCCAGTTCCCAAAGGTAAAAGGAGAAGACAATTCGAGGCAGGCGAACTATACACGGCAATTTAGAACTCGGTGCTAATATTTGCTTGACTCTATGTCGTCTGCATGTTACGGCACTGGTTAATTTAACCGTTGATTCCAAACGCATGCTAGTGAACGAATGTGTGCAGCGTCTTCATTTGCAATTTGAATAATGGAAAGCACCTCAGTGTGCTCGGCAATCCCGTACAGATAAATGCGCGGGTCCGTAAATATAAAAGGCTTTTTAATCGACATACCTCGGGCAACCAAGAGGAACCGAAATTCTTGTTTGTTCAACGAAAGCCTCAGATAAAGCACCGCAAACGTAACGACCGTACTCGAAAAGGCGGTTTGTTAACCTCGCACGACCAGATACAATTATCTCATTTTGCCTTTAAGGCCGACTGTCATCGTGTGGCCCGAAAGGTATTTTGTTCAGATGCTTGTTTTGAACACACGATGAAAAGCCATTTTATCCACTCGCGAACTCCCGGCCGCAACGTGATGTTGTCAGCCAGTTGGGCGACACCCAGGGACCACAGTCGGACGTGCAGTGACGAGTCTACGCGTTGAATCATAGACGAATTAAGATTTGCTTTGCGGTGAAGCCGACTGCAGCATTTTTTCAAAATAACCGTTTTAAAATCACATTTAAAGTTTCAGGCCTATTTGACTTCTCGTTAGGCCACAACAAAGAACAAGTAAAGTTTACATACTATACACATTGTCCGCTTAACCTTGGAATTATAACAAAAAATAAAGTTACGTCGCTTTTCTGACATGATTTGGGAATGGCGACTAAACAGCAATTATTTAAATGGGACAATAAAACAGAAGTCTCGTTAGCTGGAAGATCGTAGAAGGTAGAACTAAGACGTTATTGTCAGCATGGCTTACGTAGAAAACAGAGTTTACCGGTTTTTAAGTTGAATCGAGATAAAACGTAGTGGGGTGAAGTCCGCAAAGACCTGCCCCCAAACGCGATTAACTCAGTAATTTTAACTTCGTAAAGCACCAGCATGACCGAATAAGCTCCGTTTAAACTCATTTCAACTGGAGTTTAGTAAAACCGCCCCAGTCGGGTCAAGCAAAGTCGAAACCGTTTTACATGTGTAATCGTTGAAATGACACTGTGCGTTTTCCGCTTAACGACTAATTGCCGGTCAGAGATCGTCTCAATGCTCGTTTCCGCATCGTTATTACTCAATCAAACGCCCAAACTTGCAACATCATTTCCTTGTTTTCATTAGGGGTTAAGCAAACCATGGACTCCAACCACCTCAACAGTATTTCCATGGCAAAATCAAGGTTAAAGTAAATTTTTGGCCTTTGAGGGTGAAACAACAAGATCACGGACAAATTGGGCGGAAAAAAAACGTTGTCTAGTTTATAAGGTCTTGAACTTGCGTTAAAACAGGCGTGGCCCCAATTAAAGGAAAGTGAAAAAAATAATTTGATGTTTGGCCTTTTGGTAAGCCTTGTTGTCACTATGCATTGCGCAATGTGGATGATTTACGACGAAATATTTGGTGTGGCGTGGTTTCTTCAAAGCTGGATTAATTAAAAAAACCGGCTATCAAGTTGTCAACGAAGGAGGAGACGATATAATGACGCAATGACGGCATCCATAATAGGATTTCAAACACAAACCAATGCATCAGTGTAATATGACATTACCGGTGTACGCAGACGGGAAAAAATGACGTCAAAGCGGATTGATAGTGGGATTTTTTACCATAAGCGAATATACACTTGATTACGCTTCGGCCAAACGAACTAAACTGTGACTTAAAGAAGGCGAAACTCCACATGCACAAAGCGCAATTAACCGCTAGCTGTAGACTCTTTATCCGCGGTTGCATATGTTGACATTCGGCGTGTATTTTTGATATACTGTACCACGCCCAAAGTGCCTTTGCGCAACTTGAGCACATTCCCCAAAGAATTACGGTGACAATGACCAACGAGCAACACTCAATAGGCCTTCAATTAAGTTGAGCACAGATGGGCGAAACAAGATGCTACGACCTGGCCGTTAGCGGGATTTTCCGCCAATGTGGGCAACCGCACCAAATGGTTGTCACCGTGGCATTTCCTGTTTTTAATAAACGCAGACGATTAGTTATGTTAATTCCACGCTCACGACGCCCATCGATATAGAACAAGCGTGGTGAGGCAAAACAGGCAAATACAAGCATGTGTCGAAATAATTCACAATCAACAATTCGATTCCTTATTCAGAATATTTTTTTCACAATAATTCGCCTATATCCTTATTCAGCTCAACCAGCTAGTCCGGTTGCAACGGACCAATCACAAGCGCCTGCCGAAACACGTGACTAGGACACGATACAACAATAACAAACCCGACACCGCGGTAGCGAACGGTCGGGCGCTAAATATATCGCGGTAATGGCGATGCCTAATTGCGGGGCACGCCCAGTTTGACGAGGCTTTTTACAAGGTGGTTCCAACTACTGCATGAAAATCATAGTTTCGGTTGTCCTGGAACATTACATGCACGGATACGTAGTCTCCACTCTTTAACAGCGAGAAAATTAATTAAAGTTGCCAATAACGTCACGTAATGCTTTAATTTGGTCACGTAGGTTCCTTTCGTACAAGCGCTGAAAATAGCAATGCGGGGCAATTAGATGGGAACATTACGTTTTAGCCGCAACGTTGCCCGGCTTACGCTGTCCGCAATTACCGTCCACCTTCAACAACAGGGAGGTGCATGTATGGGGGTGTGGGACGGACCGACCGCAAATTGCGTTGGATTGGTTGTTTAGCGACCTGCCTGGCGGTATCGGCGCGGTTCACAATCGCTGTTTGTCCACTTACGGGTGTGCTCTGCACCCACAATCGTCAGAGCTGGGAAGGCGAGCAAAATTGCGTTTAAACACAGCGGTGCCACGGGCGATAGTCGCGCCCTCGTTCCGTACCATCTCGATGTCGATTTCACAAAAATGAATTTGCTAATGTCATGCTGTTTTTGGTTGGTGATCCAATCGCACTAAAGTAACACTAAATCACTTTTGGCCATAAAATAGATACACATGCACCTGTTTTAGGAAAGAAAAGGGATAGGGCAAGTTGCCTGGGCACAGCTGTTTTCCCGGAATTCCGGCTCAATTTAGGCCGCCGCACAGGTCGTCGACGCCCAGAGCAATTGCGGGCACCGTGGTACGAAAAAATATTCTCGATGAATTCACAGATGCGTTGCGGTGTACGGGAACTGTTGTTTCATTACGGAGGCTTAACCTATATCTACGGCTGTGTATAAGACTGGAGTTGTTTAACGAGGTAATGCGCAATAACGGGTTATTAGCAGCCATTAGCAGGGTAGATGCGATAAGTTCTCACGCTAACGAGGCAGACGGCACGCGAGGGATAGTTTGCTGTCAGTGGTCGAAGAACAGGACCAACGAAAGCGGGCCAGAGACCGCGATTTACAACGTGATATTCGAGATACGTAAATAGCGACAAAATCGCGCCGAGTCACCATGCTCGGGCGTATTGATACGGGAGCGGCCCTGCAATCGAAAAATCGAGGCAACCCTATGCAATATGGGTGCGTCCACCTGCAGTACGCGCCGCGATGCATCGCGCTGCATACACGAACGACGCAATTACTATATATAGGCGGGAAGATAATGCGGAGGAGGGTGCGTGAGGTGATGTCATGCCCACGCGCGACGCCCATGACCGAACATCATGACTCGCGGCGCGCGCCCAGTGCAGGGTTTGTCGCTAATTGCGCGAATGTTTTTTATATTTTCCAGCCTATATTTGTGTTAAAAACTCCCGCTGCTTCGGGCACCTTTTTCGGGCGAGTTCCGACTAAGCGCTGTATATAAGTGGACACGAATACGTTCAACTTGCTAAAGACATCACCTGAACATATCGACAGTGGATAAAGCGACATTGTACCGGAATACAAAAAGTTCTTGTTCCGGCGAAAGCATGAAGATTTGCAATCTCGTATTTTCGGCGCTTGCCGCCATCCTGGCGTGCCTTGTGACGCAAAGCGACGCCATTTCTCTGGGAGGTGAGTACACAAAACGATTACGAAATTTTTGCTTACAGTTGGATTTGGAAAGTTTTTCTTGCAAGGCATTATCATACTTGCACTAATATTTGAATACTCGCGAAGCTGGTGCGGAAATTAAATTTTGATTTTTTATATGCACGAATTTTGGGAAAAAATACGCGCATTGCCAAAACCGATCCCTACCGCAGCTGCGAGATTGGGTTGCATGTTACAACGCATGTTGATAAAAACAAAAGCAGAAAATCTCTTAATTGGATCGAAAACAGGAAATAGGTCATAAAACTCTTCGTGTGCCTTGTAAGCACGCAAGGGGGGAAATAAACAACTAAGGCAGTGCAGCTTGGCACAGAAGATCGGCATTACATCAACGTTTCCGTCTGTCGGTGGTAAATGGCATCGGGCCGCTTTCGGAAATGCCCCGACGGTTGCTTCGTGATAGAAATCGGGCGACGAAGCTGAACATAACTTGATGCCGCGTTCCAACACCGCCATGCAGAATTCAAATTCGTGCAACTTACGCAAAAACGGGAGGAGGCGGCGCTTGGCGCCCGCGGCGGCATCGGGGCCGAGGCTTTTAAACATGGGCCAGCGCGGCCCATTTGGCATTCGCAAGGATCGGGCGCGCGCGTGCCTCGTCTTGGGACTTCATCCACAGCGGGCGTTAGGTGACAATTAGCGACGCTTTAAGGCGGGTCCTTTTTTCGCATTGGGCCGCAGCAACAGGCGAGTTTCGACAGAACGGGCATACGGAGTCTGAGATGTCAGAGCGCGGGGCGTTGGCGAAGTTGAAGACGATTCGCTGCAATTTAAGGTTTACACTTATGAGCAATATTTGCCGGATCTCGATGTGACGTAGGAGTAAATTATGTTTTCATTGCTTGATGGAAATAGCCGTCGTGTTTATCATAATGGCGATCGGCGTAATATGCCACCCTCAGCTAACCGCGGATTTATTTACAACAGTAAATAAAACTCATTTTTGGAATAAACGCGTTTATGTTTGCCTTAAGTGTAGACGTGGCGTGATACTCGCACGAGACGTGTGGAGTTCACGTCGGGGTTAGATCCGTTTAAAGACGGGAAATTGCGCAAAGTTTATCTGAGGGTGATTATTAGATGGCGGCTGAAATTAATGGAAACACTCGGGCCCAGATTAAAGTTTCGAGAAAACGAATGGGAAAATTAGAAATGAGAAACAAATAAGTGAATACAGAAGAAAAATATTATGACGCGTTTCGATTTTTGTGAATTCTTTGCTATCGCGATATGTCTATTTTGTTTATCTAACCATTGCTTTGCGTATTCACTGTATAGCGGAACGTTAAAATTATTTAAAACTGAGCAAATCGAAGTAAACAAAAAAACATTGTGACGCAACAGCAGAAAGGAATTATGGGAAACGCGTGGATTACGATCTTGGGTAAGTGAAAGGAACAAAAATTATGCCGCAATTCGGCGGAAGCAAATGGGGATTAACGCCCTTTTAAATCGGGGTCGGCGGAGCAGAAGGTGGAGCCGCGGTCAAACGCATGTGTCTTTTGGCGCTGGCTTGGTTGGGCGGAGCTCTACTATCCCACAATTACGGTAATTTCGGCATTAACGGACAAGTGGCACTTGTCTTACCCAGAGTGACAACTCTTGGCAAATCAGACGTTTCAAACAAGTTCGATTTTCGGGCTGGAAAGCGGCCATTATTGCGCATCCGCGCGAGTTTGACGCTGGAGGAACGGCGATACCTATACGCGCGAATATTGCGCTTCTCAAAAGCCTAATTGAAACTCAAGCAGCTGTATCATGTGTTTGCAAGTTGCATCGAAAATTGCAGTAATTGCTAGTCTGTCCTTGAACTCGACATAAGCATTTTGCGGGCGACGGTGGCGACATGAAACGGCGCTTTGTCAACATATGTTTGCAATTCCAAGTCCTTCTGATACAAACTGACCTAAGATTTGCGTCGTTTGAAGTCTCATCGACCCATTCATAAACAACCGGAAAACTCAAAATTATTATCATGTGTGATAGAAGATGTTTTGTGAATATTTGTTTATTCCGTTACTAAACCATTGATTATTTTACAGCTTTTCTGCTTCTTCATCAGCAAGCGTTGGCCAATCACAGGCGCCAACAACAACTGCTTGCGACCCAGCAACCGCCGACAAGCTGGGCAAAGTGGGGAATGTGGAGTACTTGCACCAGCTCGGTACGAACCGGTGTGAGGGTGAGGAGTCGTCAGTGCAACAGCGACGCCGCGACATGCGACACGCTTAATGGCGACAACTATCAAGTGGAATCGTGTACTCACAAAGGTTGGTTCAAGTTGTTCACTGTGATGTGGGTTTGTAAAGATATTGCGCAATTCGAGAAATTCCGAAGACATTCCAGCCATTGCGGAAAAAAATTGCTCGAAGGCGTGAATATATTTTTTGAGCATTTTTTTCCACGTACAAACTCGTTAATGTTAATGTGTTGCAAAAAAGCAGTTCTTGAGGTCAAATTGGTTATGTACGTTTTTTCAGCCACCGAAGCACACAAACGCGACTCCGAATTCGTCCGTCAATGCCGTGACGATATCGAGATGCGCGACTCAATGTCCTGTAGACTCTACATGGAAAACTCAACGCTGGCCTACGACATTTACGTCACAATGGGGTAAGCATGCCACTGTGACTTATTCCGCATTTCCTTACCGTGATTAGGGCGTTTTTGCAAACAAAGTTTTATTATGGAAAGGAAATACCAATGTTAACTTTTTGGCAAAAGAACAATAACTTTCTGGCAAAAAAGATAAAGTGTTTTCTGAATTCTCATCAACAGATAATAACAAAGTGAACAAAAATTTCATACGCCAGTGTGAAAAAATTTCCATCATTCTAATGCTAATCGGCCAATTCCTATAGCTCTGTCATTCCGTTTCAAAGTAACGCCCACTAAGTATTTTGCACCCAATTTCTCCGGTCTTAATCAGCGAATTTCCCTCCATCAGTTGCATCATGAGCGTGTTGGACGACAGCAACTACGAAGGTGAGGACGAATCAAAGTTCGTATTCGGAAGACGACCGGTGCAAAGGAGCGGGGAAACCTCACCAGTTTTTTCCACTATCATGGAAACTGAACCCTTGACGTCGGGAAGAATGTCGTCCAATCAGAACACGCCACGTCAGGGCGACGGTGCACAAGCGAACGGCGGAGGAACTCTTTCCAATGCAGTAACGGGACTTGTCACCAATCGCGTCTGCGTCGGTAAGATGGGGGTTCAAGCGTTAGTTTGAAGTTTAGCCGTTGGAACACTTTCTGCCTGCTGCATGAGTTGTAATGAAACGTGGTTTTAAAGGAATTTGTGAAATTGTGGCCTTTTTGCAAGAAAGTTTCCCCTCAACTTTTGCCGATGATTGAACTCTAGATATTTTCTTTAACCTAGATATCAATAAACAACTAGTTTCTGATGCCGCCGGTTCTGGAGTAAAAACCAAAACATGCTTAAAAAGTGCTACCCTGGCGAAGAAGAGCTTAACGGCGACTGAATTTAACGAACCAATTTTCTTTCTGGAAATTCCCGCAACTTCCATTCCTGCCCGAAATACCAGAATATTTAATTTTTGCAGACTCGTGCAACGACGTCATTTCTCAAGCCACCGGCATTAGAAATCTCCTTCTTAACCCACCGAGAACAGTCGATGGCGTCCTTGCTCTTCTACACAGCAACATCATCATGGGGAGTGCGTCCGCTATATCAAGAGAGAACGCCCAGTGTATCGCCGAATGCCAGTAAGTTGCAAAATGACCCACCCGAGGAAAAATCCTCAAATTTTTTGAAACCGTCGGTTTCAGCAAGCGAAACAACCTGACAAAGAACTTTAACACATGTTTGCTTGAATATTACAAACTTAACAAAGCCCGCCAACTAAATCAAAACCTTGTTTATCATAAACACAAAAACAGTTCGTTTTGCCTATTTACTAAAACCAATTGTCTCGCAGGCTCTTCGGCCCTCCTTATGCCTTAGCCCGGCGTCAACTTGCGAGTCGGGGCCTCGATCTCTCCCAACAAGACAACGCTTTACGCGTAGCTCCCACAGTTCGAGCCCCGCGACCTCCACCAATCACCGGACGCCGTCGACGACGATCCATACTGGTTCCCCGGGCCGGCTTTCTCAACAGACAGAGGTGGCTCAGTTTGCGAGCACGCCTTGCCAACGCCCGGCGCATGGGAACGCGCCCAACTCTCCGACCTCGTACGACCGAACCTGTACATGCTAAGAAACCCGTCGGCGTGAAAACCGTGCCGACAATGGCCTCGGTGGTAAACGCGACGGAAGCGCAGAGAGTCAAGGCGCCTGCTAAGCGGCCCAAGCCGGCCCATATGCCTCAGCGGACCTTGCTAACTCACGGCCACGAACATCGACACAACATCACCGCCATTTTGGTTCGTGGAAAACGGCAGGCGCCGATTTCTCCCAGCTCTTACACTAACCCGTGCGTTGCAGAGGAGGAGGTGTCGCGGAATCCGCGCGTGGTTGCCATGGACGACACAAAAGGCGAATTATTCTTCTTTGAAAGAAGGCGACAGGTGAGAAAAGAAACTTCTGGTGCAAATTGTTGCGTGGTTTTATTCGCTAAAATGTATGTAGTTGGGTTTACATTAGTTTGGGTTGATTGATTAGATCGAATATTACATTCATTGTAGGAAATAAAAGATTTACTGACTACTACAGAGAGGAAGACTATAGTCCCGTTCAAAATGCACACGAAAAATAACACTCAGTCTTTGTACATGATTCATTAGTTTGAATTCATTTATGTGCTAACCATTGATCTGTATTTTCAGCGTTTTTTGCGAAGAAGCTGCGCGGGAACGCCGGTGGTAACCGGTTCGCTTTACCTACCCAAGGAAACCGTGACACAAGACAGAACGAAACAGCGGGCAATTTGCAAACAAGCTTTTCTACCGCGATTCGGTCTTATGATCTTCTTCGATGATCAGGTACGTGCAAATAAGATTTTTACTTGCGGTCTGGTGTAGGTGAGAATGACTCAAAATCTTACCTCACAAAACAAGTTCGGCAAAAACGCTGTGGAATTCCACCTTCGCGAGTGCAAAATGCGGGAGAATCGCGAAAAAAACAATGTAACCTCGAAACGGGCGAGAGTGCAAGCTCTGTGGCATATTTTCCGCGGTCGAGCATCTCGAGTAGCAGACAAACTGACGCACAGCGCGACTCGTTAATTACAGTCCTTCGATCAAGCAGGCCCCGTCGACTGGCCAGGTCGCCACAAAACACCACTCGTGCACGAATTCCACATGTTAGTGTTTGACACCCGTTCGGCGCTTCCTGGCAAGGGCAAAGAACAGACGTGTGACGTATTGCAGGTCGCCGAAGCCAGGTGCGCGCCTTCAAGTCGCAATTAACGAATAGGCAAGCGCGCGTGTCAATTGAAGCCACGTTGAACTTTGGAGGTCAACTGTCTGGCCCTATACGTCTTTTTACTCTTATAGACCATCCCAATTTAAAATTCTTGTGAATCAACAGGGCGAATACGCGTTTCAAGACGGGAGGCGCTTCTCGGTGAAGTTACGCCAGTTCAAGTTGGAGTCCAACTGCGAGCTCTCGGTGCCTGTGTAGTCACACCCACCTCTCCAAGCCACGCCTGAATCCGGCGTAGCCAATCAGAGCAGAGTGCGAAGCCATCCACTCCACTGACCCCTTTGGCTGAAAGCAGTCACTGCCAGGGTCGCCACAAAACTGTCCCACATGCGTCAACGTCATCGACAGGCAACTGTTACGTCATCACCGCATCATTCACGTCTTCATCCTTTTTCTTGTATGTTTTTTTCCGCTCGCTGGTAGCTATATGCCCCCGATAGACCCAAGAGAAATAAGTGTATTTTTTACACGTGCATTAACACTGAGTGTGACGTAGTATTTAAAGGCTTGGTTCGTTTTCTGTTTTCTACAAGACGCAATCTGGCGTCAGTGCTATGACCGTTTTCCCGTGCATACACTCAAAAACCTTTCCGTCGCTCTTTCGTTTTGTCGTTATTTTTTTTTATTCCTGTTGTACAAAAAAGTCTCCTGTTTTCCTTTTTATGCACAGTGCGAAGGTTGCAATACATAAGAAATCTCGTTTCCCTGTTGTTGTTTTTGTACGTTAGTTCACAAACAGCCGTCAATGGTGGAAGTTTAACATGCTGCCAGATGCAGACCAACTCGCATCTGCAGCTTCTCTGACGTACGTGACATCGGTGCACACATAAGGAGTCACTGATGACGTGCCAAGGATCGCAGAATACCCAGATACCATAAGCCGATAAGTACCATGGGCGGCTTTTTAAACGCGTGTTTCTGCTGCACCACAAAATACACCAAAGCAAACTTTGTAGCCACAAAAAAGTCACGGTTAACTACAAAATTCCGTACGCCAAGACAATTTCTTCATTTATAAAAATATTTACTGTTTTCAAACATCGTGGAAAATATGTATGGTTAATGCTAAAATATTTTCTCCAGACAAGAGTCTGTTTGAAAGTTTATGCAAGATGGCTCTCTTTGTGTAACGCAACGAAGAGCCGATTTACAGCAAAATGTAGAAAGTGTTGACTAGATACACACCACAACAAACATCACCTGACGAAGTACGGCAATAAACACTAACTTTAATCAATGGGCGGAAAGGCGCACGAGCGTAACGTCACAATCAACATCTCCAGCAATAGTGGAACCGCGAGAATGCGCGAGGCCGTTGGTGAACAAGCAGTTGCAAAGTGGGGATTACCATTTGGCAGGAGATCCTGTCTGACCGCATGCAGAGTGCGCAGGTCGTTCGTTCCAATGCGCCACTTACCTTTGTGGTGAGAATGGATTGGCATCACTAGGCTGGAATTACGGACGTCGCTGATAGCACAAACTGACATTATTTTGTCAACGTACAACTTTCCCAGGATGCTACATATTTTCTCGAGACAGTGGGCATTGCACTTTAGCCTAGTAGTATAGGACAACTATAACTTTCTCAGTTTTTATACTTTAGAATTAACCAAATCACGTAAACCATGAACTAAACTAAACAGTAACTACAATTACATTTCTTTAAATAATCTTTCAAAGTTTTTTCATCAAAATAAGCGTGGCAAATATTCGTACGCCAAGGTAGGAACGTTTTGTATTGGAAATTCGCCTACGTGAAAAGAAATCGGTTCACCGGTCACATTAACACGTAACAAGTGACTAATAAAACTTTATGCTGTGGTTGAAAGTTTCTTGTGAAAAACCGCCAACAGCACCCAGCACCTTGTCAAACGTCATGCCACCAAAAGTATAAACACCAAAAACCGCCTGCCTTCATCAAAGGAAATTTTTTTGAAAACTGTTGTCCCATAATATCGACCTTGTCACACTACAAACATTTTTTTACTTTGGGAACCACAACCAATCTTTAAACAACTGTGAGTGATACCGAACCAAACAGGAAAGATACTTTATCAGCGACAGTGAAGTGATGTAGCCAGGATGGGCAGGTCTCCGCGGGCATGGCCATCAGTCAAAGCCACGCTGTGTTTACGGCTTAGAGGTGAAGAGTTGTGGCCTCTGTGGCGAAAACGTGCCACCACTGATGGCTTAAATCGACTCTAAAGACCGACTGTTGTACACAAAAAAGAGCCAAATTTGTTGATGGTCGACCGCGGGAGGGTTAAACCAAATGCGGGCTCGGAGTCTTTGGCTCTTCCGCATGTGTGGTTGTTGTTTCGTATTTGGGATTAAGAGATTTTGGCAGAGACGCAGCCTGCTTGCCAGACGTGCGGTGTTGTGGCCACAGTGGGCTGGGTTTGTCGGTCCAATTGTCGGACTGGTACGAATGTGTTTGCAAACACAATATACGCAGACAATACAAAACTATACGCAGTGAACGCCTATATAACACATGAGTTTCACCATTGTCAGAATACGGCGGAGGTGTGTCGCTAAAGGTTACATCTATTTCTGAAGACTAGTAAGTGTTTTCGCAACACAGCTTATGTTATAGTGGCTGTCACTCAAGGAGAACAGCAATGACGTAACTGTACCAACCAAAGTTACCGAGTATCTGCTCAAAAAGAACCGAAAATTGCCCACTTTGACGTCAAAAGCCCCACCGTTGTAATAAGCTAAAAATGGATGCACACAAAAAATATGGACCAGAAACAAAGCATAATGTAGACTTTTCACCAGTTTTATGCACAACTCGAAACTGATAACCGAAACTTGCGTACATTCTGTCACAGACTGTTCCGAAACGATTTCTGAATAGCGCTGTAAAATGCTCTTCAGGAGCGACACCTACCGACAAAAGAACTAACTGCGCACAAAGAGAGCGCGCCAGCGTTTCTGCCTGCATGCAACATCCGCATTTGATGTGTATGTTTTTATGTTATTGCACGCAACATGTCGCCCTGATCGAGACACTATGAAAGTGCCGATCGACCTTCAAATAAACTTACTTATGTATGGGTGTTTGTACGTACATAACATGGTGTCAGAAGTCGGATTCGAATCCAAGCCTCCAACTTAAACTTTCTAATAGTGATTACGAAACTTAAATTTCAATTCAAACCCACAAACACAGGAAAGGAAAATCTATAAAATCACACACACCTGGTTGCCATATCCTAAATCCTTGCGTAACGTCCACGAGTGAAGAGCTGGTCGCTTGAAACCCGCTGATAACTGGTAGGCCCACGTCGTAACCCGGATTGCCAGATCGTTGAATGGTTGGCGGGTTGATATAAACAGATTGAACAGCGAACGATTGTGAAAGAAGATTATTGGGTGTTGTACCTGGTTTCAAAAGGTAAATCTTTCAGAAATTAAGCTTTGAGTAAACAAGGTAAAGATTTCTAAATTTCGGGTAAAAATACGGGTCAGATTTTTTAGATTACAAAATTTTCAAAGTATTGCTGGCTACGGCTCTTTTTTCCTGATTGGTGCGAAGCAGCTTTTATAATGTATGATGAATAACGTAACACGCAATGTACTACTTTATATTTATCACACATTTTTTTTTAATTTACAAACAAGTAAAACATCTTAACGGCTCACCGTCTGAAGGCATTGCGTCGGTGAAAGGAACGTCGGCAAGCACGACCTGAACATCTACGTTTCTAACGAAATTCGCTTCCCACGTGATCACATACGTCACGCTGACCACGGCGTCGTTGCAAGTGGTTGCCGTAGCGACCGGGGTAGCAGCACTGGTAGGTTGCGAGGTATCTGGAAGAAAAATGTTATCATTATGATAAAGCTATGCATGAGGAAAGACGCATAGAATATACATTAAAAGCACGTTCACGTATATATTCTATTGTTTTATATAAATAATACAAATGGTTTTTGACGTGAATCCTTTCAAAAATTAGATGTGATTTGATTAACCGCAATATGGCGAAAACCCGTTTTGTTTCTCGAAATTTGTTTGATATAATGTTTTTTTAAAAAAAAATAGTCTTCTGGGGCTGCTAAGTGCAGAATATGATTGTTAGTATGACACGCAACGCCAAGCAGGCTCACGGTGAAGAACTGCAAGAATTTCGAACGCCGACCGGTTTAATTTAAAAAAGCGAGGCATAATCACATCCAATCAACGCGCATTCCCAATCATCGTGCGGCGGGGGCGTGCACAGCACGAGCAGACTTGGAAACGGAAAGCCACGTACCTCACATTTTATTTGCAAGTTTCGTGAAGATTTTAAGTTGGACCTCAGCAGCTCTGTTCTGTTCATTTGGTGAACGCTTGACGATATATTATACGCAAAGTTGCAACTCTCGCGCACGAGTTTTACCAGTTTTACTGTTCCCGTTTCCGCCTCAGTGCAAACGATATACGTTGTATCGCACCGCGAAAGATTTTTATATTTTCAATTGTTGTTTCGAAGAAAGGAACCCCTACTATACGCCGTGACCAATAAGGTACGTTGTGTTTAAGTGGCATGTATTCCATAGTTTTAAGATGGATGCTGCTACCTTAATAGCTTACTTAATTGGCTAAGAATAGTTCGTTCAGCGCAAATAGATAGATTTATAATATCGTTGTTTTTGGACCAGAGGGTTGTTTTTCTTTTAATTTCGTTGGTTGGTTTCGTGAAATTTCAAAATAAACCGTGTTTGTTTAGTTTAGATTAAACTAATAAAAACGCATTAACCAAACAGGCAGAACAACGTGTATCATTGCTCGCAATTTTTTTTATAAAATAAATATGAAGAAGCCCCACTATTGCTACAGCCGTTAACGATAACGCTAACAACCAAGAAAGTTACAGAGAAAATGCCGGTCGAGTCGAGATTCCGAACACGCGGCGGCTACACACAAGTGACCCCCTACAACCGACAGACCCGTGGCGTCTTGACCCGAAAACCCCCGGCTCCACCGAGCGCACGAGCGAGAGCAGGACCTGCTTCATACGCCTACGTCGCATCGCAGCGGATGTCTGCACATGGTAAAGCAGCACCTTTACCTTCACCGATGGGAAAGTCCCTCCCGCCGCCACAACCTCAGTTTACAGCCAACGTAAGAATTTTTGAAATGCTAGAGATCTTCGGTTGTTTAGAAAAATTGAAGTAAAAAACAAGTTAAGTTTGTAAGGAATTGGTTTAACGATTGCGCAGAGTGAGTAAACGTACGCCGCGGAGCCACACATATCGTCATAAATCGTTTGATATGGTAAACAAATAACAAAACAACCACTGAGAATACGTTTCAGCCATGCGGGTCGTATGTCGCGCCAACGTTCAACAATCCAAATGCAAACATGACTTTCGCAGCAATGCCCGTAACTCTTCTACCGCCGCCTATCTGCAACCAAACCCGTCTGCCGCAGTTCGGTCGTTTGTACGAAGAATTTGAGAAATTGAAGGTGGGCGAAATACAAATAAGCATCTTGCACTTAAACTAAACGTATTCGGTTTTTAATACATAGAGAGGTGGATTCGTAATCCAGCCGCAGCAGCCATCTTTGCCGTTGAACCCTTCACCTCCTCCACCACCTCCGCCATTACAGCCGCTCACACGCGTCTCCAGCCCAACCCCATCCTTGGGCTCTTGCACATCGTCTAGCGGCGAGCAACAGGAGCATGGAGTTTTTGCGGCGGCCATGAAGCTGTTCATGCATTCTTACCTGCCGACGGGATGTTTTGACTGTGCGACGCCCGTGGACGACTGGGGGCGAGAGGCCCAAGCCCTGTTGGCCGAGGTAATGGCGCCGGAACTAGCGGACGAGAGGTAAGGCAACATAAAAAGCATTAAGATGGACTGCATGGTAAAGTTGTTTGTTTTTCAAACCATGGAATGATGTAAATTTACAACCAGGTCGACCAAAAGCTCGTGGCCGAACTCTTCGAGCCGCAACACGTCATGCGACTATGACGTCAGCAGCGGATCGAGTAGTCCCGACAAGACGGACGAAGGAGGTTTGCAATCGGCGAGCAATCGAGCATGGCCCGTCATAGGGCAGCATTTGGAGGCGCCGAGAATGGACATTCATCGCCATATACTGGAGATAAAGCCGTCGCCCTACCCAGGGGGAAGTCCCTTTTCCTTGCCGTCGGTTGTAAGCAGTCACAGCAGCGACAATGACGCAGATGACGAGTCGGTAGCGTCGTCGGCAAGGTACGTGTAGTGGCTAAGCAATAGTAATTCTTCACATTTAACGAAAACTTTGTGTTGCATCACAGCAGCCCAGCTTCAATCGCTCCGCGCTCCTCTAGCAATACAACTGTGCGCCGGCCGTCCTACAAGAAGAAACACGATTCTGCAAGGATTCGCCTTTCCATGGACTCCGGATATCAATCGTCTTCTACGGACGGAGGCAGTTCTTGTCACGGTGGGTGATAATGACATACACGTGTATTACTCAGTATGCAACACTTGTAACGCATTTACGTGGTATCGGCTATGTTAAAGGCAGCCAGGCGCCAGCGGGCGGTTTAGACTCTGACGGTTTCTTATCTGATATTGGATCCACGTGTTCGTCGCATCCCCCATCGCCAGTGCCAGTACGCAATCCAGATGCAGGATTTTTATCACCCACCGATGTCCCGCCCTATCTACACGCCCTTTTGGAAGCTCCCTGGCTCAATTCCGGGCCTCCTGTCCCCAAAGCGCTCCCAGCCCTTCGCGGGTCCCCCATTCCTGTGGTTAGGAACCTCACCAGCACGTCAAAGTCTGCATCGGTGGGTCCCTCGCAAGGGCCCGATGCACCGGGCAGTGCGTACACTTATCACAAGCACAAGGATTGGATCACCGACGAGATACTAGAGATGATTGTGGTGCGTGACCGCCTGTATAAGCGCATGAAGAAGCATCCCGCACCGGATATCGTCGACATGTATAAGAAGGTGAGCACTTCAGGGAATATCCCAGAAAAATGTGCGAAAAATATATGACGTAATTTATTTGATACAATGGAGGTTTAAAAAGCCTTCTGGGGGCTATATAGTAAAAATGTGCTGCGGAATTTTTCAGCCAAATGTGATTTTCTTACCAGGTGCGGAATATGGTTGTTGGTATGACGCGCAACGCCAAGCGGGCTCACGAGAAAAAACTGGAAGACGAAGCCGCTCGCTCGGGTAAACCTATTTATTACAACAATATCACCGGATTGGGTCGGTCAAGGTCTAGGCGATCGGCATCGGGACTGTACAGGATGAGGTAGTGAAGCATGGTTTCCAAGCGTTTTACTGCATTTGCGATCGGGCGCGCAACGCTTCTTAAGATATTATTTCTATCTTGCGCATTTTATAATCGACATCATTTAACAGCGCTTTTTTGCGTTCCTGTTTTACGTTTCTTGTTGTTGTTTTTTCGCTTGTATGTGTTCTGCATTTTTTTGTGTTTCGTTTTTCTTTTGCTGCGCGATGTGGTAGAGTTTTACGTGGAGCTGGAATACATAGTGCATGCATGACTTTTATTACCTTGTGTGCGATTTTCTAGTCGTTACAAGCCACCTACTTGCAGTAATAATGAGATCAAATAGGCTCCGTCCTGTGCTGGAAGATGATGCACTCGCCGTTTTCACGTAGTTACTCAAATCTGTATCCTTCGTGTAGGTTACCTGGGAACGAATCCACAATAACCTTTTTGTCAGTTTACATATCAGCGCAAACTCACTGTAATCGGGGCTGCTTCACCTCCTGGTGAAGAATTTATTATACTGGAGTTAGTGATGTAGTAACTAAAATCCAAAATGGATCCGGCAATACAGTTGCTTGCCATGGAAACGACGACGTCACAAAAAGCGCTGGAGTCGTTTTGGAATTGAACTAGGGCGTTTCTAAGACATTGTCCTGATAAAGATGTCTGCAAAACAAATAAATGTGATTGCGCGTCCCCAAAACTTTTTTGAAAACTTGCCTGTGGTAAGGTTAGATATCCGGTATTAACTGGCGATTGGATCAGAATGGCATCGCCATTTCTATAACCAGACGTCTGTGTCGGTTGACCAATGGCATCTACGCTGCTGACAAATGTAAATGTGGAAAGGCTAGTCTGCTGCAATAGAACACTGAAAAAGAATCCCGGTAAGTAAGAATAAAACACAAACACTTACTAACTGAATAGAACCAATATACTAACCTTAACTGTGCAGCTGTGAGTACATTCTGTCTCCCAGTAACATTAGCAAAGAAAAGACCCAAGTCGGGGCAATTAAGGCGGGCAATGCATGTGAACTGATGCCAGTCTGGTATGAGGTATTGTTGTGTTGAACAAAGCTGAGAGTCGTCGGTGGTAAAGTTACCACCAAACATGCCAGGTGTGCACTGAAATGTGCTGGTGTTGGTGCACTCCTTTAAACACAAAACATAACTTCATGTAAAAGTAACATATATACCCTAGTATTTACATTACTGTAGATCTACTGCTTAAGCATATTTCGCTATGCAGTGCTGAGTGTGCAGCAACTTTTTTAAATTGGACAAAGATGAGTCCAGTAGTGATGATTTGACACTTCATGATACTTACCATGTCACAACAGCAATCAGTATCACACAATCCAACAGTCAAATCGCATGGACAGGGAGCAATATTCTGGTATCCAGGATTAGGAAACAGAGTGGCTACAACAATACATTGTCAGTTGACAGAAATACAATCAATAAAGGAAGGCAAAAATTTTGCCTACCAGATGCAGGAACTGTGAAGTTTGTGTTCCTTACAAGGTTTGGTTGAACATCAACATCTATCCTAGCCGACACATTGACCCCAGCATTATTGCAACACCACAGAGCCAATGTTTCGGTCAAACGTGCAGTGAGGGTGGTACTTAAAACGATCTTCAAACTTACATATGAAATGGAGGGCTAAAAATAAGCAACAGGCAAAAGATAGGCAAATGTTATAAGCAATATATAACTTTAAAAAGTACCGGTAAAATTATGGATGGTGTTTGAATGGTCCAATCAGTTAGGTTGGTTGCACCTAATATACAAACAATTGCAAAAGTTGAAACACAATCAGAAAACGCCACACAAAATATTTCCTACCACTTAAACACAAGGAAGGATTCATGAAGGCATCTAAAAACAAAAGAAATCCTTTAGAGTATTGCAAGACCCTGTTTTTATTCAAAAAAACCCACCTGGAGATGTAGCCGGGTGCACAGAACAGTTGAGTGTAACCTCTGGTTGGTTTGCATTAATTACCAGCAGTTCATACTGGTCTAGATTTACTGTGTTGATTGAGGGATAGAATACCACATCTACAAAAACACTCACAACCGTTAGTTTATGATGTAACAAAAGGTTGAATCTTCTTTTTCAGTTTATTGAGCTCTATTTTGTCATCACATGATTATTCAATAACCTACCTTGGGTTTTTGCACGAAGAACATGAGCTAGCACAATACATAACGCAGCGACAATGTAGGCCATATCTGAACAATAGGTATAGCGGTTTGTAGAGACAAGTTTTTGACCAGTTATAAACAAATCGTTCTTCCAGCTTCCCCCGTTACTACGAAACTATTCGCCGTTTGTTTTCAGACACGGAATCCCGATCAAAATCGGCGCCACAGACTTCACTATGACGTCATACTAAAAATTTTATTTCGCGGAAAATTTATTCTCAAATGCTAACAATGTTTGACTTTCAGCAAAACTTGGGATTTTTAACAGGTTTATCACAAACGTATTTAACTAAACAAAATGACAAAAAAGATTCATACAACGTGTTAGCAACAATTTTGTCACCAACGAACAAAACATTTGAGCGTTTTTCAGGAACATTTATTAAGTTAAATAAATGGAATCAATTATGATTTGAATAACAAAATAGTTTATTATAACATGCAGTGGTGACTGGTAATTGCTATTTGTTGTGCTTGATTTGTTTTCTGTGCAAACAACTGGTGTCACATGAAAGTTGATACCTTGTTGCAGCAATCTGAGCGGTGCAATCCGACTGTAGCTTGTAAAACGGCGCAGTTCTCAGTTCTCGGTTTATTTAGTCACACTAGTATCGTCTTTTTATAGTCCACTTGCCGGGTTCGTTATGAAGGAAGTATTATTATGTATTGTATGTTGGGTGGTTGTGGTGCAGGGAATGGACAATGGAGTGGCAAGAACTCCACCAATGGGTTGGCTGGCATGGGAAAGATTTCGTTGTGTGACCGACTGCAAAACATACCCAGATACTTGCATCAGTGAAAACCTTTTTAAGAGCATGGCCGACCGGTTAGTACCCCTTATAATTTTTGCTTGACAATAACATGTTTTTGGGCACTGGTAGGATATTCCTAGATAAACCTGTGCAGGCTACCTAAAAACATAACATAGTTTGTTGAATTGCACCAATTGTTTTCTTGCAGATTGGCTGATGATGGGTGGAAGGACGCTGGTTACATGTACGTGAATATTGATGATTGTTGGATGGCAAAGGAAAGGGATTCCAACAATCGTTTATATGGTGACCCTGAAAGATTTCCTAATGGCATAAAAGCACTTGCTGATTATGTTCATGGAAAGGTGTGATATAAATACCCTATGGATTTATCTGTTACAACTAAATTGTTGTAGTATACATAAGGTATTGATTGATGTAATATTCACTTTCTTGTTCAATATAGGGCCTGAAGATAGGAATCTATGAAGATTATGGCACTCACACTTGCGGAGGCTATCCTGGATCACAAGGTTATGAGGAGGTTGATGCTCAAACTTTTGCCGATTGGGGAATTGACATGCTAAAGTTTGATGGTTGTTATTCAAACGACTCTTCAAAAGCTACAGGCTACCCTTTGATGAGTGAAGCTCTTAACAAAACTGGGCGCCCTATAGTTTACAGTTGCAGCTGGCCAGCATATGATGGTGGCCTTCCACCAAAGGTGGGTGTTTAATATATGGGTAATTGAGATCACATTTGTGTACTGATGTGCATTGTATGTGCAAATTTGTATTTTCTTCTGTAACTGTATGTGATAATGTCATTGCACCTAGGTAAACTACACCGAGCTTGGGGAGATTTGCAACCTTTGGAGAAACTACGGTGACATTCAGGATTCATGGAGTGATGTGGTTAACATTATTGAATGGTGGGCCACGAACCAAGACGTGTTAGTACCAGCTGCAGGACCTGGCAGATGGAATGACCCTGACATGTTAATTGTGGGAGATTTTTCCTTGAGTTTTCAGCAGTCAAAGGCACAGTTTGGTACACAACGATAGTTGGATTCACTTTAGTTGGGTTTTATTTTAACTTTTTATGAAGGAATGTGGGCTATTCTAGCTGCACCTCTGTTCATGTCAAATGATCTCAGGAACATTAATCCTGAATCAGTAGCAGTTCTTCAAAATAAAGATGTAATTAGAGTCAGCCAGGACCCACTGGGTATTCAGGGCAAGAGATGGTTAAACAAAGATAAAATACAGGTAGGCATGTGTTGTATTTTTTTTTATGATAATAACATTAGTAGCATTGTTTTTCAACCAACCTTCCTTTTTTTCAGACATGGAGTCGTCCACTTCAACACGGCCAATTTGCAGTAGCAGTCTTAAGCACAAGAACTGATGGCACTCCATACAATCACTCGTTTTCTTTAAATCAATTGGGTATTACCCACAATGTTGCCTACACCTTAATCGACCTTTACAGCAAAAAGTCTATGGGAAAGGTATTGGTAAAAGACCAAATATCTGTGATGGTTGATCCCAATGGAATTGTAATGATAAAAGCCACCCCTGTACAATCTGACATCCATTTTGACATATTTGAGTGGGAGGAGTTTGAGATTTTCGACACACTGTGATTGCACTTGTCCAACTTTGAACAAGCAAAATTATTCATGTGAAATTCTAAACTCAGGAAAATCCTGCTCCAAGCAATTAGTACAAATTTGTAATATGTAGCTATTAGTCCCAACATTTCATATCAGTTTTGTGTAATGAAGCATTTATTGACCCTTTTTTGTGCAATATTTTTTGATTAGTTCATCTCCTTGTTGTTGCCAAATCTTGATGATTTACATTAAAAACTGTACACAATTAGATTGTCTGTGTAGAAATACTTGCAGAAGGTCCATGTTTATTAGTAAAAATTAATATCTATGAACAAAACATTTCGTAAATTGCAGTTTATCAAAGTAAAATGGTGTATGAAAAGATTTGAGATGACTCGTGAAGTGCAAGTTTTGGACTAAACTTGAAATATTGTATTGAATGGACACAAATATTTCCAGAATTTAATCTAAAGGAGCTATATTATTAAAGGGAATTACTTGCACAGTGGAAGTAAAACAATCAACTTGAAAATGTACAATGCAATCTGAAATAAAATACTCAGGGTATTCCTTGTGGAATTACAAATGATATATAGTCTGCTGTGGCACCCCAGCTTGCGCGATTTAGTTGAAACACAACATTCCATGCTATTATGCCGACAATCCATATCACAGCACCAACTGCAGATTGGATGACATAACTTTTCATTTTCGCTTGCCCTTCAAATTCCGGTTTACAAAAGACTTCTTTTCCAAACCACACAGCATTGATGGCCCACAGAAATGGAAGCGCTAAAAACCCACCTAAGCACATAATTTAGTTTTAGTCAACGTAATGTATTCTTCTCATGACAATAAAATTACTACTCTTCAAGATTTAATTACAATTGAGTAGAAATAACTTTCTGCGTTATCAACAGCAAAACACACACATGCATACATACCGATGTAATATTTCCGACACAGAGTCAGCTTTTCCTCATTGGTCATTTTCTCAACATTCATTGTAGAATTTTTATCACAACTAAAAGTTTATAAAACCTGGTACAAAAATAAAATGTAACCGTCATGAAAAAAGAAATAAAAATGCCCTTAACACATGTCACCAATCTTCATCATGACAGACAGCAGTGTCACCAGGGCAATTTTGTTTTATATCGTGTGTATCAATAAACTTATGGCCACACCAAACACAATAGAAATACAGTTTTCTTAAGTAGTCTGTTAAAGATACAAGTATATCAGTAGATGAAATTTCTTCAAGTTCTTCAGAACTGTCCTCATCTTCGTTGTCATCATCCACAGGAACACTTGGCCAAAAATAGTCCGAAACTGGTATTGTTACATTGTGTTCCGAATCAAGATGGAGGCACACCTTTTGGCTTTTGTACAAATCGTGTTCCACCTGTTTAGAGCTGTGTTTTTCCCGCATTCTCTCACGGAATTGTTTGTGTTGAACTTTTTCAACTTTGGCACGTTTTGCCTTCACAACCTCAAACATCTTCTGCTTGTGAATTTGAGCTTCTTTAACAGCCGTGTCTCTTCCCAGTCCAGTGCGTCCAGTTTTTACAGTTATAGGGACAGGCTCAGCCCTGCCTTCTCCTTTGGCACCCAACCCTTTACCAACTTTGTAACCCATTTTTTCCAGCAACTTAAAACCTGGATTGTCATTTGAAATGGCAGTGGCTAAACCTTGAGTTCTGAGCTCGTGTTCAACCACACGTCGTGGTTGGTTGTAGTTTCTGGAGTTTGTGGCATTTCGTTTATTTTCCATCTCACGTTTTCTGGCAATGGGCTTTGGTTTGCACAACTTACTCTTGTGTGGGTTGGTTTCTTCAACAAAAATATTGGACATATAGTCATCTTCGTCATCAGCCATGCTCCTTATTGATTAAAAAAATATTGTTTCTACTTCTGTGGAATTTTGCAAAGACAAAGTAATCACTAGCTGTATAGAAATATAGATGAGGTTTTCACATAAATGAGACAAGGTTTTCCAGGTATATCAACTTTGTGCATACTTATAACGAAACAAAATTTGATTTATGGCATATTGCGGTATTGGAAGGTTGTTCACTTGAACAATCGACTTGTTATTAGCTCTAAACAATTGTCTAATTATCCAGCAGCACATGTCTTTTAGACATGGATTTCGTGAAGATATGTATGGATAAGATGCTGCAAAACTTATTTGAAAGTTTGGCAAAAAACTGAAAAATAAAGATAATTTATGCTGCACCAGTGGTTGTAGATTACTTGTCAGCAAATTTTCATCAAAAATTGAAACTAACTGCAAATTGTTCGGTAGATGTGGAAACACCAACTCCACTAATCCATAGGCAAGAAGTATTTTTAGCACTTCAACACTTAACTGCTGTGTTGATGTTAATAGCTTATTGAAATTTTCAGAGTCAATTATCTTTGAAGAAATAGGTACATCGTGCTGCAGCAAAATTGCAATAACCCAACTCAGAGAATTGCCACCTGAAAAAAAATCCCATGGCAAAAGATTGTCAAGTATCGATTCTCTGTAACTGAATACTTTGGTAATTCTTTCCTCATCACAGCTTGGCAAAAGGCCATCCACAGTATAAGCCCCGCTTAACAAGATATCTAAGCACTCTGGTTGTTCACCTATAATCGCAGATAAAACTGGGGAAGAAACGTTGTTTGCAGCTAATACATTTTTATCAGTTGCCTGTATTAGTATTTTAAGAATATCCACATAACCTTTTTCAGCTGCTGCTGAAATGGGTGCCACTTTAAACTGGTCATTTTCCATGCAAAATGCACAGGGCATATGAGGGTCTGCACCTTGTTTCAAAAGTGCTTTTGTCATTTCCAGTTGGTTACTCTGTGCCGCTATGTACAATGGTGTACAACCTTCCTTGTCGCAACAATTTACATCACATCCTGCTGAAAGCAACTGAGAAAAAATTTCACTACAAATGCCTGGCTTACAAACCAACGATGCTACCACATGAAGGGGTTTACGGCCAAAAGTGTCTTCACACTCAGTATGCGCATTATAATGTAACAAAATTTTAATACAGTCCATATCCGCTTGACTTACAGCTCTGTGTAAAGGAGGTTCCGAGAACAAACTGCTGCTAGTGTTTATGTGATCCTTGAACTCCTCACACACAACAGTCAGTGTCTCTGGACAACCAACTGCCTCCGAAATAATGTTACTTGGCAAAGGAACAACTGATCTGTAGCATGGCAAAAGCAACTTTACTGCCTTGAAGTGTTTTTTTCTGACCGCGATATCCAAAGGTGAACCTGTTGTGACATCAAAAGGCAAAGGCCATATTTCCAATACGTTATCATCATTGTTTTGTGCTGTATCTAACAATACCCTTATACAATCTACGCTTCCAGATGATGCAGCTTCATGTATAGGATACCATCCTCGGTTGTCATGAATACAATAATCTTTACCTTCATTTAGAAGATTTTGTAGTAGCTCGTAATTGCCATTTCTTGCTGCCAACCCAACTTGTGAGCATGTATCTTCATAGGCTTCAGTAAAATCCATTGTCTTTATTCAAAGTGCATATTACTGGTCCTGGTGTCGTATTACATGATTTTAACGTGGTGGAATGTTTGATATAACGTATTAACTAACGACTTTCAACAATTAAACACAACATACAGAAACCACTGTTTCCCATATTTCCGTTTCCATTCACTCACATGCACTTTTGAAGTCATGGATGAGTTGGTACACGGAAACATGCATGTTAGTCCTGGGTTAAGATTCTTCCCACCGAAACTAACCCTACCGAGACAAGACTTCGGCGAAACAACATGCAGATGTCGAATACAATTTTCTGCATTGTTTCTTACATTGATAGAGCGTGGTCGTAAATTGGGGAAATTGTGACAAGACTGAGAATCAGTTTTAAGGAAATCCATTTTTCCCGTAATTATTTTGCGCTACATCTGTTAAACTTTCGAAAAACATTTTTTACGGCATTGCATGACCAAAAGTGTATGACACACAGTAAATACAGAACATATCAACTACTTTTGTACCTTATATTTTAGTGCAGACTAATTACCCACCTACAACCCTATAATTTCCTGTCAAAAACCATTGGTGTAGACTGCAGATGTTTTAGCGCACAAATATCATGTTATTTTTGTTCCAGGGTTTCTGCCAAAAAGTAAGAAAGTAGATCAACTATCAAGTTTAGTAATGCCAAGCAACATTGTCCGTGTATTAATTTAACTGACAAGTAGCAAAAAAGCGATTATAATAACAAGAAACAGAAAAGTAAAAAGTTTAACGTTAATACGTTTGCAAGTGTCAACAATGAATATATGCAATATGATACATAATTTACTTTTGGGTGAAGAATTTGTAAACTTATGTTAATAACGTGCATGAATTGATATGGTTCTTATGAAGTAAAGACACGAAACCGACTTTTTATTCGGATATCATTTTCCCCTTATTTCGTAGCGATTGGTGAACTACAAGCTAGCGCAATAAACCAAGATACATGCCAGCAGATGTTAAAACGCTAAAACTGACAAGGAAGCATTTACATGTACTGGTACTTTCCATTTGCATCTCTTTTGACTGCTTTGCCGTAAAACTCAGTAAAATCTGCACCATTGATCCCATCTAGAACCCAAGGCCTTGACTTGTCATTGGAGGCCTCAAAACGACCAGACAGACCAGTAAAAGTGTTGTAGGCGTCATACTTTGCTGAACTGAACAACATTTTCTCTTTGACTCCACAGCTCGGTCCAATCCAACACGTGAACACAAGCCTATTTGATACCGCTCCACCCACCGCCTTGCCCCGGGCCTCGAACATGGCAAATCTGCGTGAACAAAATTTCAACAATAAAGCAAAAGGCCAGTAAGGAAAAATGATGGACCAATAGATACGGAATTGGTGAGAGATTTTTTTTGCATGCTTACGAAAGCAAACGAAACACGACGGTCCTACAGGGCTGAGAAATAAAACCGCAACTAATGAAAATGGTCTAACGTTTATCGTCCAATAACTGTGTGACCAACTAAACTTAACGATTTGTCCAATGAAAAAAATGTTTAGAAATAAAAACACCCAAGCAAACCTCGCATTGCTGTTTGAAAATTGATCCACCAAGGACTGGAATGGGTCGGCGCAGGTATTGTCTATTTTCTTGTCAATTTTGACTTCAAGACCGGCGCCAACAACCATTGTAAAGCCCCGACATGTGCTCTGCTCCTTCATTTCAGCGTACAAACGCAGGAGCGCTGGGTCGATTTTTGTGGGCATATTCAACGCTGACTTGGTAACGTGCTTTCTCGTAACCAGTATGCTACAAATGGTATGAGTGCACTACTGTCGGGCGCTATTTTGAGGCAGATAAATTACTTTTTTGCGTGCAAGGGCAGGCTTCCTGGCGACCGCTCGCACGTTTTATGGAAGTTGAATGTTTTTGTTTTGATTTTGCCTCATGAAAACTTTCCGAAACTTTCCATTTCTAACACAACTCAGTTACAGGACAAAACTTTGTTTTTATTTTACCTTATAATTTAATATATTTCAGGACTTGTTAGATCAGGTGAATTGTTTTAAACTGACAAATAATAGTAACGGTAGCCTTCAAGGTTTCTCATTGTTCAACTGAAGTTTACCTAGCAATGAAGATGTTTCGACTTCATGAAATCCACCTGACCAGCAACACTCCTTCGCATGACACAAGTTTAAATTTTAAATGTTACTAGAACAACTTTATGTCAACGCTTCTAGTTTCAGAAAACATGTTTCGCTTTATTAAGCTTCAGAACAGAAGAACTTAAGAGACGTTGAGTTGAAATTGTTATAGTAATATTTGAAATTGAAGTATACCTACTTTGCATCGATAAAATCCTTCTTCCTTGCAATATCAGCTGCAAAAAAAAATTCAATTGAGCTTTCTGTACATCCGGTCAAGCTTGCGAATAAATCGTCTAGCAAAATGTTGTTTAGTGTCAAGACGGTGGGATGGGTTGCGTGGGCATTGGAAGTACTAATCACGATTGTTTGCCTGATAAAGACTAAAAGTCTATGCGAGAGAATAAATATTGGCTAATAGATAAGTACAAGCAGTTTGTCATGAATGTAATGAAATGAGTTTGATGTTGATAATATTGAATGTTTGCTTCGATTCAATCACGATAGAACAAGTTTTTCCTTGTCCCCATAAACAAAATGGTCTCGCGGGACAACTATGAAATATTCATCCTGTTTCGACTGCAGAATGCGAATTTTGTGCTTAACTGCTGTACGAGAAAGAAAACAAAGGAAGTGACAAAATTTGCGAACTTTCACCTTTCGGGAGGTTTAACGTCACTGGTAGGCAAATTTATCCTATGCAAATTGTTGAAATGTTTTTGTTATTGCTGTTGTCCCAACGTGTTCATGCATCACGAGCGACAAAACGACAGCTAAAGGGATGTTTATACACAAGCGGGAACCCAGAATGCGGATAATGCTAGAAGGCTTCCGCTAAAACCAGCTATAGCAGAGTTCATATATCAAGTACATTTCCGTGTAATATGCTAGCTACTGGCAAGCAGCAGCAATGATGATCAACGAGTCGGCAACGTTTAGTCTGAGAAAAATGGTGAGAACTTATTGATGTCGGGCGCTATTTGAAGGCTTGCAAATTGCTGCGTTTTTATCAAGCGTATGGGACTGCGCCTGACCAACGTTGGCAATAGCCCGCCCATGTAATTGCAATTCCTGATTAGTGGAGCAACCATATACGACCACTCTGATGCACCTTCGCTTTTAGGAAGTTGCCTTGTGCTTTGATTTTGAAATTTCCTCAATCCATTTATATTTTGCGGTTTGTTTGCACGTCGTAATGTTTTTACACACAATAAACATCAAAAAGGGGACATTGGCCAGCTTAGAACTAAAAAGCTTCAGAGCCGTTTTTTGCAGGTTTAGAAAACAAACACTTAGTTGATATTTTGCGACTTGTGCTGCGCTAAGTTAACATTTTGCGACTTGTGCTGCGCTAAGTTAACATTTTGTGACTTGTGCTGCCATTCTCATGTGATTTACTTATCACAATGTAGCAAACGAAAAGGCACAAAATGCTTTAAAAATTGTTTGCTCTGCAATATTTCCTTGGCTTTGTGACAAGATATTTCAGGCACCGGATGGTCTCCTCGTCTGGCGCATCTGGTGCAGTATCTACCTTGACTACATGACATTGGAAACTAAGTCTTTTTTTGTTCCAGGTGCAAATTGTTCGCTACCTTTTTTGGCGGAAGTATTTTGCAATGTTTCACATTACTGTTTTGGACTGAGCGGTTAGGAAACATTGCATTACCCGTTATGTTCGGATATCCAAACTTGATCCTAAACACGCCATGATCGATGCGCTACCGAATTAAGCAAAACTAATACTATAGGCTTGCACAACTGTATTTTTACAACAATATTACCAGTTCAAAATATGCACACATGGCAAACAGCAACAGCAACAACGTTTTGGTAGTTACAGGCACTATGTCACTGTGGTGCCATTTCACCACTTAGGTTAAAGCGATTTCAAGTAAATCAATGCACTCAATAACGTTCCGATGCTCTATTTCATTTAAACTAGTAAGAAGTTTGTTTCTATGGCTTTTTACGCATTTTCGTTCCGCTGATGGCGTTGTGCAGCGTTCCAACTCTTGGACACAAAACTCAAGTCCTCTTTTAATATTTCGATCTTGACAGGTGTTTGTAAGGCCTCCAATTGCCTGTTTGCAAATGCTAGCGGTTTCTTTGTAGTTACCGATTTTGCTGAGGCATTTCGCAATACCAACCCGACTTGAAAACCTCATCGTTGATGATAAAGTGCTTACAGGTGCCGCGTCGCATATTTCAATGCTTTCCTGAAAGCAACGTATTGCATCGTCAAATTGGAAGGCATCAAAATGGCAAATCCCTGTATGAGTAAGGCAATCAGCCAATGAAACCGGCAGTTGACAGCTTGTCGATATACGTTTCCTTAAACCAATTTCCAAATTGTAGTAATACAAACTCTGATAGTAATCGCCTTTTTTGTGTAAAGCGGATGCTATGTTTCTGTAGCACTCGGAGAGGACCTTGTCTTGAAGCAAAGAAAAAATCTCCAAGTTACCGTAGCTTGAAATTTCCTTATGCGCTTCATCAAGCTGTCTTTTAAAAGCTACTAGCGCGTCACTGTACTGACCAAGCGCCATATAACATAGCCCCATTTTGTGCATTACTTTTACGGGAAAATGTGTTGTTTCCAATGCAAATTTCATCGTCGAAATTCCTTGTTTGTAAAGCTCAAAAGCTGCTAGTTTTCTCCGACGCATCTCCAAAAGTTTCCCATGGGACAAGTAGCATTCGACAATATCAAATTTGTAAATTTCGTCATCACGCAAGTTTTTAAGCACCTCCACTTCCAGCTTAAACATGTTCGACGCTTTCATAAAGTCATGTGCACCAACTAAACATTTTCGTAACCTCCTTACGTTGTCCAACTTCTCCTCATTGTACAACTGTTTACAACTTTTGTCGATATTTCGATAAGCGTCCTCAAGACAACCAACGTATTCATCGTTCCTTTCAAAATATTTCAAACACTCGTATATATTAAGCCCAGCTTTGATCATAGCATCTGGTATCCATGTTTCGTCGTCGGGTATCTCTTCGTATTTTCTGACTACATTTTTGTAGATCGCGAGTTCTTCAAATTTACAGTTATCAGCTTCATGCCAGCGATCGAGTTGAATTAGACACAAATGAACAAAGTTTAAAGTCGTGGCAATTTCATAATCTTCAGTTTCGTTTTCAGTCAGGCGTTTTTGTATCTCCAACAACTGGAAAAACGTTTCCAATGCCTTTTTAATCTGACCAAGATGGAACAAACTCTTTCCTGATACAAATAAAAGTTGTGCAATCATTTCATCTATTGGATCTTTGTCGGATATACTTTGGCATTCTTGGATGTATTTTAAAGCAGGTGCATACAGATTCAAATGAAACAGGCACTCCCCGACACGCCCCAAACACTCACTCTTTACCATTTCGTCATCGTTATTAGCAGGAAACATTGCCAAACATTTTTCCAACAACACCAAGGCCTCAGCGTAACGACTCAATTCCATCAAGCACTCCGCCGCTATGTAAAGCATTTCTTTTTTGCGGTTTGTTTGTAAAAAAATCTGGCACTGTTCATATGCCTCCTGGTACTTTTTCAATTGGCATAATTCTGTCACCAAAGTCATTTCAAACCAATCACGACCGTCCGACAAAAACGTGAAATTCGACAGACACGCGCTACACTCCTTCACAGCTTCCTCGTGCATTCCAAACGCTTCGTAATACACCAATCTAAAATTTGGTCGTCTGTCACTCAAAGGCTTGGTTGATTTTAATTCAATTTGTTCATCACATTCTGAATCACTTATTTTTAGAACATCTTTCTTAACGAACGTCTTTAGCTCGTCAAAAGCTTGAAGAAATGCAGCCAAACGATCTACAGTAACCTCCTTAGCAAGTCCCGAGCCCTCATCGTAAAATCGATATGTATCCCAAAATAATTCATCATCTTGGCCACCAGTGTGCATGTACATCTTTAACCTTGCTTCACTTGCTACAGAAATAGCAACTTTCAAACTGTGGCCAAATTCCATTCCTATAATCGACTTCTGTTCGAGTTCGACCACAGTGTCAAGAGGACTCAAAGTTTTAAGTTCAAAATAACGACCCAACAAAGAAAGTAACAATGATATGCCACGGAAGAAAAGTCTTTTTAAGTCAAATTTACTATCAACAGTTGGTCTGCGAATTGTCGTGTCAAATTTTTCCAAAGTCTTTTCAAATTCTTGCATAAAATGCCTCGAGCTTGACATTTGACTTCGATAGCCGGTCACGCCGGCCGAAAAATCTTTAAATACCTCAAGGTTTCCTTGCACAAAACAAGTTTTCAGTAAGATATCGGCAAGATTGTAACCATTTTTTACGTCTTCGCTCATTTCCACATACTTCAGCATTTCGCCGACTGGTTTGATTAACTCTGTAAGCCAAGATTTTTGTTTCGTTTTTTGTCGACCGAGTGGGTTTTTCGAGGCGTGCGGAGCAAAACCGTCGGGACAAATCCCACAGCAGGTATGTTCGTCATAAAACCAGTTATCTTCTTTCTTGTATGGATCATTTAAACCTTCAATGTACAAAAACGGTATGATGGTTTCGCCGAAGTTAACCAGGACCAGTTGAAAGATAACAGCCGCCCATCGAAAGTATTCCAAAATTTCTTCATAATCTTCACGCAATTGTACACCTTCCTCAAGCACAATTATGCTTTCAAAATCCGAGTAGGGTGTAATTTCATTGCGGGCAAGAGACCCCATGCCAACCAGGGCATATTTGCAGGGAGGTATACATTTAAGCTGGATTGAATACTCCATGATGTTCCTTTGAATCGATAAGTATTTTTGCGTAACATAGGTTTGGATCTCGCTGACTTGTTTTGAGTACTTAGTTTCGGATTCGCGTTTTTCTAATCCAACATTTTCGTGCGAATCTTGCCTTGGAAGTGCTGCTAATTGGTCAGACACACTGTCTCGCATATCCATTACACTTTTGAAAAACATATCCACACGATCTTTAAAATTCGTTTCGCCAGCTCCTGCCAGCTTTAAAACATGAGAGCAGAGCTCTGCTAGTCGTCGGTCGGTCTCTTCCATGCTATCACCCTCTCTTTCAGTAGCCGAGTTAAACAAGGCCGCGCTCTTAATCAAGCTCAGTTTGTCGGGACTTCGGAAGCGATACACCATAGCCAGCTGGCTTATTACGTAGGCTGATTGCTTTTCGTCTTTTTCACGGCCGTTGGCATAACACATCGACTTTAGCTGCCTTGATAACAGGTACTGACATGCTCGCAGAACGTAATAGTCTGCATCGAGTCGCATATGCTTCTCTTTGCTGAAAATAGCACAATAAAGTTCGTTTTTTGAAACCAGGCCCGCCAATGACATTTCCGTTTATTCAGTGACACACATTATTGGATAGTCTCTGAAATAAGATAGACAGTTTAAATAACTGTGAGCTGGAATGCTTTCACGAAATCCACTTGATAATAAGCGAATGTGGTTCCATTAAAACTGTAACTTCACGCCACACTTTGCCAACTCAGAGTGACATAATTTCATTCTACTCAAACAACTGATCAACTTTATGTTGTTTCAGTTACTGTCTAAATAAGGTTTACAATAGACTTCAGTCATCATATCAATGCACACTAGACCAGTAACAATTAATAACTGTTGTTGTTGTTGTAGTTGACACCTTAACTTGTCGCGATAGGCTTAAGCACACAGCGCAACTTAAAACCGCAAGTTCCCGTCAAGCGCGGTGGACCGTGAATACAGCGTTGGGCCGCAAGCTACTGCAAATGACGAATTAATATTAAACCTGAACATTGTTTTTGACGTAATAATCTACCAGCAACCGATACTGAACAAACATCAGCTAACTTTATTGGTAACTTCTGATATTTTAGTAACATTACTTTATTAAACCAATCCTTACTTCAGTTTTAACTAATCTACGTACGTATACATAGAAGTCATGTTCGTCACACAGTTGGTATTGTGACGTCATTATACAGCACTTCAAATATCAGCTGACTGGCTGTGGGCTGTGTCGATTGTGCACCGATATGGCGAAACTTTCTTCTCGCAAAGCAACGCTTGTCTGATAATGGTATTACATACGCCGCGAAGCACCACTAACCTGATAAAGTCAATTGGTAAATATTGCACAATGGACAACAACAGAAAACTCATACATTGGATAATAATCTGAATGCGAAACGATGTATTAATTTACTCAACAACCCCGGGTCTAAATTGTTGTCGCAGCTAGGGTTTGTTCAACCAAATCAAAACACTCTATTAAGCGATAATGTTTCGCCTTGTTCAGACCGTAAAGCGCAATGCGATGGGATTGAAAGCAAGCAAGTTTGGTCTGATTCGATGTAAAACTTTTCATACTTTTCAGCCACAGTTCAACTGTCGATTTTTCATGCCGTTTTTGCCAGCATTGCATAAGGGTTGAAACCGCTGAGATGCAAGCTTGAAGTGACGTATCGTGGTTACCAAACTTGCTTTGGCATTTCGCATATCCGAACTGACCCAAAAATCGAACGGTTGAAGTTAAGGTGCCCATGGCAGCAGATTCACTTATTTCAATGCTTTCTTGAAAGCAGCGCGTCGCATCATCATAGCGGCAAATTTCAAAATAACAAAATCCGATTTGAACAAGGCAATCAGCAATCGGCAACTTTGTCTCATCACTGTTGCCCAAGCCACGCCTCAAACCCAGTTCCAAGTTGTAACATTGCAAAGCTTCTTCGTAGCCCGTTGACTTTTCCGTGGCCAAAGCGATGTTTCTGTGGCAGTTAGCTAATTCTTTGTCTTTTAGGAGTGAATAAATATTGTAATCGCCATGTGTGTCGTAGTTTGTTTCTATCGATGAGAATTGTTGCCGAAAAGTGTCCAGGGCATCGTGATACTTACTTAAAGACATGTAACACTGCCCCATTTTCTGTAATATCGTAGTGCAAATGTTTGGTTGTTTATCAAGCAACGTTTTTAAAACAGCGAGCTCGTCCTCATAAACGACCAAAGCTTCATTTTTCTTGTTGTTTTCTTCTAGAAACCTTCCATGACAACGGTAACATTCAGCCAAGTTCATAATATTAATTTCATCAGTCCCTTGACTTTGCAGCAACCCAGATTCCATTTTCAATGTTTCTTTTGTTTTTTCAAATTCTCCCAAAACCTCGTAACATTGTCGCAGAAGCTTGACATGCGCAAGTTTGTCGACGCTCGACAAACCCTCGATATTTAACGTTGCCTCTAAGTCTTGGACAGCTTCGTTTCTGCATTCGGTGGAGTCGTCATTCCTCCCAAGGTCTGACAAACAATTCGCAATGTCAAGCCTACAACTAACCACCATGTGAACAGTGAGCTCATTGTCACTTGAAATGTCCTCATATGCTTCCAGTATGTTTTCATGGATGTCAAGTTCGTTCCATTTATGAGCATCAGCTTCCTCCCATCGATCAAGTTGGATTAAACACAAGTATATCAACTTTAGCGTTTCCGCAATCTCACTATCGTGGGTCTCCTTCTCTGTCAAACGTTTTTGACTCTCCAGCAAGCACAGAAATGTCCCCAAAGCGTTTTCCATCTGTCCCATGTTGTACAAACTTTTCCCTTCCATGTCCAAGCAATCCACAACGGTGCGGGGAACCCCCTTGGTGCTGTAAATTGTTTTTGCTTCCTCAAATTTCCCCAAAGCGTGCGAGTAAAGATCCAGGCGGAACAAGCATTCACCCGAACGAAACAAACAGTCCGCTTTTAGCATGTCGTCCCAGTTGTCGTCGGGAGAAATCGTCGCCAAGCAGTTTTGAAACCAAACAAGTGCTTCTGTGTAACGACCCATTTGTAGCAAACATTCCCCCGTCATGCAAAGTAATTCCTTTCTGCTATTTGTCTTCATAAACTCAATGCATTTATCATAACATTCCTCATGTCCTCCCAAACGATACAGGCTGTGGGTCATTATAGCTTGACACCAATCACGTTGGCCAGCCGTACATTGGGAAGATACCAAATACTGCTGACATTCTTCAAGAGTCTGTTGGTACAAACCCAAAATCATGCACGTTACAATTTTGAAGTAATTTTTATCACGCGTAACCTGCTCGGTTCTGGACGATTCGACTGTTTTGCTTTCGGCTTCATCATTGATTCGTAGAACCGTTTTCTCAACCAACATCTGCAGTTCTTCGGAAACTTGGAATAAATGGGCCAAGCCGTCGACACTGGCTGCGTTCAATAAACCTGAGCCAGCCGGGTCGTATCGAAATGCATCCCAAAATACCTGATCGTTTTGGCCGCCTGTCTCAGTGTACATTTTGAGCCTTGTTTCACAGGCAGTACAAACAGCTACCTTTAATCTGTGGGAAAAGTCTGATCCAATTATTGATTCAAGGTCGTCGATTGTGTCGAGCGACCGCACAGCGTTCGACTCGTAATAACGACCCAGAGCAGCAACAAAAAGTGTTACGCTGCGAAACACGGTTCTTTTGAGATCAAACTTATCGCGTAACTGTATGGACGTAATACGCGACGATATTTCAAATGCTTGCAGGTCTTCTTCCAGCTGTTTGTGAAACTGTATTGATTGAGACATTTCCCTGCGACGATTTGTCACGCCAGAAGCGAAGTCATCATACAGTTTACGATTGCCTTCAATAAAGCAGGTTTTAAGGAGGATGTCTGTTAGGTGGTAACCGTTTTTCAAGTCCTCGCTCGTCTCCAAATACTTCAGCATTTCGCCGACTGGTTTGATTAACTCTGTAAGCCAAGATTTTTGTTTCGTTTTTTGTCGACCGAGTGGGTTTTTCGAGGCGTGCGGGGCAAAACCGTCGGGACAAATCCCACAGCAGGTGTGTTCGTCATAAAACCAGTTATCTTCTTTCTTGTATGGATCATTTAAACCTTTAATGCACAAAAACGGTATGATGGTTTCGCCGAAGTTAACCAAGACCAGTTGAAAGATAACAGCCACCCATCGAAAGTACTCCAAAACTTCTTCATAATCTTCACGCAATTGTACACCTTCCTCAAGCACAATTATGCTTTCAAAATCCGAGTAGGGTGTAATTTCATTACGGGCAAGAGACCCCATACCAACCAGGGCATATTTGCATAGTGGTTCACCTTTAATTTGAATACAGTACTTCATTATTTTACCCATGATATCTGAGTATTCTCCGGTAACGTATGTCTGGACTTTCATAACTCTTTCGATTTTTTGTTTTTCTGCCTGACGTTTATTTCCTTCTTCGCTCTTTGCTTCTTTCATCTCTTTGTCAAGTTCTTCTTTTACATTCTCCCTCAGTTTTTCGACCATATTATAGAAATAATCTGTTTTATCCACAATGTTTTCCCTTTTACCTCCAGCCAGCGTCAGAACGTGAGAGCAAAGTTCCTTTAGGTTATCACATATTTTTTCCAAGTTGTCAGGCTGTCTTTGCGCAGCCGCGTTAAGCAACGCCGCACTTTTAATTAAACGTAACTTGTCAGGACTCCTAAACCGGTACACCAACGCTAGTCTTCGAATCACCTCCGCGCAGGACTTTCCGTCCTTTTCCCGGCCGTTCGCATAGCACATTGATCTAAGTTGCTGTGCCAAAATAAACTGACAGGCACGTAGAACGTATTGGCCATGCTGTAAAGTCAAGTGCTTCTCTTTGCCGAGAACAGCAGAATGTAGTTGCAGCAAGGAAACCATGTCAAACAGTTGTGGTACTAGTTATATGCACTGAAACCCTCAGAGGCATCAGTGGCCAGTTTTATGTTGCAGACAAAGAAATTGGTGTTGGTGCAGACAAAGAAACTTTTACTGGTACTTGATACTATTGAGTAAACAAAGAAACCGTTGATAGCTGAAACGTTCAGTTTCTGGACAAGTGGTCTACGTTTTGGGTCATGCACTTGCTAAAAAGTACCTGCAGTGTAGCCATAGCTAGAAATGATTTGACTCCTGGAACAGCTACAAGTAGTAATATCTTTTAAATGCAGGTTTTGCCAAACGAAACGCTCACACATCTTAACAAGCATTTGTTTGCTCGACTAACAGCCAGGCACAATTTTTGGCGTTGAAGTTTTGGGCTAAACGTAACTTGCATGCGTGTTTACTCGCAAAGTATAGGCCTGACTGAAAGCTTGTTCCACATCAATTAAGCACAAATCTGGGCATAAAAACTGCGGTCTGTTGTGCTTCAGTCGCTCAAACTGCCTTAAGAGTAGAATAGTCATTTAACGTATCCCATATAATAGGTGCTGGAAATTGTAACTTCAGACCTTAGTCGCGTCGCGCAAACAGGTCTCTCAACTGCACCCAACCGTGACGTAACGACTAGTTCAATGATCTTTGTCTTGTTTCGGAATTCTTTTTTTTTTGATAGGGGGAATATACCAAAAAAAGAAATAGCAAACGTTATAATGCTACTTTGGCGTTCATACGGTTTTAAAAAATACTCAAAAGTGTTACGCATAACATAATTGAGCCATGACATAGGCGTCGATTTTTTAACGTTTTGTAAAATATTAAGGGTGACTTTTCCAGGTTTTAGAAACACGCAAAAACATTTCGTCAGTCGTATCGCCTTAAACATAGGCAAACGACGCAAATTCCGTTTCGTGTTAGTTTGTTTTTGCACCGAATCATGTCGTTGTAGCAAGTTTTAAACAATAATTACGGACCCCTTACTGAAAGCGGCACATTTTGTTTCACTCGGTCCAATGCAGATGTAGTAACTATAAAATGACTTATAAACCTATGTGCAAAAAAAGCAATAATATTTGCAAGCTGCAGAGCTTGCAATCTTATAAACCTATTACGTAACATTGCCGATTCTTACCATTATGCTACAACAATTGCTGCGCTATGCAACAATCCACGAGGCACTTGTGTTTGTCATGATTGTGACGGTGGTAATACAGGTCGTTTGAAACTAGCTTAACGCATAGTATAATGTATGTGGTTTTTCTGACAATAATTTTTAACTTAAACGAAATCCAGGGGTGACAATGCATATGTTGTCACCCCTGTTTGTTGGTGAGGGGTGACAAGTCACCCCTAAATCGACGCCTTTGAGCCATGATCAAAATACATCCAAAGTAGGGAAAATGAAAGATATACAAAATATCTGACCAAACAAACATCGCGATTGCACCTACCGTGGACAAAGACAAGTTTTATCACCCTAATTGTGCCTGCACCATCAGAGTCATTGCGGGGTTTTGGAGGAACCATTCAATCTCACCGCGCCAAGCAAGTCGTTCCACCCACACGAATGGAATTTTACGCACCAATTGTTGCCAAGTACTTCGGCAAACTTTCGAAAATGCGAAAGCAAAGTTTTGTGGTGGTTAGGCGCCTGCTTAACAGGACCAGAGTTCAGCTTTACAGAGGAGAAACGGGTGACAACAGTGTGGTTCAGTATTACCTACCTTTATTTTTGGTGAGCACAAGATAGGCGGAAAGGACGGAAAGGATGCAGGCAGAGCTAAGCCTTCCTGCAGAGTTCAAACCAAGCTGCCGATACCCTGCTGGACAATCACGTTTTTCCTGAATGTTGTTGTTCGCTCTTAGTCGCTAGTCTAGTCTCGTCTACGCTCTCAGTCGCTCGTATTCTCTCGGCCCTGTCGTTATTCTTGCCACCGCGCTGTAAACGTTCGCACGTTCTTTTAATAGTTAAATTCGCTGCTATTCAGTCACGTGTTAAACGCGCTCGAAACAAGTTAAACTTAAGTCACCTGGTAATTGCAATCGTGTGTTTCCATTAATATAGAAGTCTGTTCACGGAGCTTTTAATTCAGTAGTCTATATCTGCAAGAACACGCAAACAGACTTCAGCTTTAGCACAGCAGCGACTAGGAAACCTATTGGTACGCTGCAGTCTCCATTGCGTAGTAGTTTTATGCACCGTTAAGGTAACCACAATATTTGCTTTAAACACTGGCGCGCAATACTTCTTTGTCGGCACTGCCGTTGTTAGCGCCCAAAAGAGAATAAGAACTGAAGATACTTAATGAAAAGCGAAACATGTTTTCTAAAACCAGAAGCGTTGACAGAAAGTTGTTATAGTTACACTAAAAAAGTTGAAATTGAAGGTTAACTTGTGTCACGCGAAAGAAGTGTTGCTGGTAATAGTTTTATTTCTGCAGAAGGCTAAGAGTCATGTCAGCTTATGACGATTTGCTGGTAGATGTAGTTGGGAATGGACGATATCAGATCTTTATTATTTTTGTGATTTCGCTGCAGACAATTGTTGGAAGTTTTTATCATACAAGTTCAGTTTTTATTCGTGAGTTTTATCCAATCCAATTTAAAGTAAATGTTTAATCAATTTTGCAAACTACAGTTGGTCTTCCACATTCACGATGTAATATCCCGGTCGCACAGAACGTTTCATTGTTATTCAACGAAAGCTTTCTTCTGGAAACCTTTATACCCTGGAACAACGCAACCAAGGTTGGATGGTGTTTTTAGTCTCTATATATATGTATATGTAATAACATTGTATGACCTGAAGTCATTTTTCTACCTTGCAAGGATTACAGCCGGTGCCAGAGATACGACTACAACATAGATATGTGCGTGGAAAATTACACGAGATCGTGCATTGAGAGTGCAACTTCACACACTCAAAACACAACCAATTGCACTGATGGTTATTATTTTGATCGATCTGCTTACAAAGAAACAGCAACGACGGAGGTAATTAAGATAGTGTCTGCTACGATATTTTTTTTAAAGTCAATGCCGCAAATTTTGTATAACGCTCATTGCTATGAAGGCATACGATGTCAACCATGATTTTACATGACAAAGGCTAAGTTTGTACACGCGAAAGAGTTGTATTCAGCTTGACTCATGGCGCCAAAAGACCACACAATTCAAAATAAACGTTAAAGTGAGAATTTTCGATTGGAGCACAAAGGTTGCTCTTCACCCGCTCCAAGCTCTGTTTGTTCACAGTGGAACCTCGTCTGCGACAACCTGTATATGATGACATTCAGTTCATCGGCTTACTACACGGGTCTAATACTTGGAGCAGCAGCCGGTGGTATGGCTGGAGATAGGTAACATTAAGTAGAACTGATGTTAAATATGATTAATCATAGCATGCATATTTTAATCTATAACGCTGCTAAAATTTTAATTATCGCAAAAAGTGGCAAAATTGGCATTGAGGAAAACCTAATGAGTTCACAAACAGAATATGGGCGAACTGGCCCGAATAAATCTTCGTCCAACCAAATCCAAGGTCATGTTTAGATTCGGTCGAATTATGATGTGTAAAATTGGGGCAATCCTGAGCTTTGGATCTTGTCTCGCCGTTTCCTTCTCTGGCAATGTTTACATCTTCATAGCTCTAAGATTCCTTTTGGCGTGCTCATTTATGCTCCTCTCAGTAAACAGCTTCGTATACGGTAAGTAAATGGCATTATTGATCCCCTGGCAATGGAAGTTATGGAATTAACTGCTGCAATAGTAAGTCCATTGATATAAAGGACAGTTTTCAAACAATTTGACATGAAAAACTTCGACGTGAAATATGCTTTGCTGTTGGCCATGAGAGAATTTCGATTTACAATTTCACTTTCAGCGTGTGAGGTTTCGAACAGATCTGCGCGCCAATACCTTGGATCCATTTTAAATTGTACCTTCGGCATCGGCTGCGTCATTTTTGCTGGAATGGCTTACATCTGGCGTGACTGGAGGGAGCTCACTGTTGCGATTTCGGTGATGGTGATAATACTTTCCATACCCTTATTAATTCTGCCGAAATCACCCGGGTAAGATTGCAATATTAATGTTGCACGTCCATACCCTTGGATTTAAGTTATGGTTTTACTGTTCCAAGGTGGCTGATGTCACGTGGTAAAGAAAAGGAAGCTTTGCGCGTTTGTCACGTGATGGTAAAACGAAACAAAGGAAAGTTGTACAACAAGACATTCAAGGATGCAATGAAGGAAGCTGACGATTTGGTATGGTGTAACATTCATATGCCAGTAGTTTTGCTTCAATCTCATTTCCTGAGTCAACAATGGGGTGTTTGTGTTAAAAACCCTTCCAAATAAGTGTGAAAAACTCATTGTAAATGTCAATATTTTGTGTAAGCTGCATACAGATGGCCAACTGTTTCGACCTATAAGGTCTTATTATGGGCTCCACTTTGCTTGTCAATATTTTGGTTTGAAACCTAGATCTATTTGCCGAAAATGTTCCGTTTCATTTTTTTAGAATTCAAAAGTAGGCCTTGGAGTATTGTTGAAAAATCCATTGCAACGATTTATGTTGATCAGCAATGCAATAATTTGGTTTATAACAAGGTAATAACTAACCTAGCTGATAAACATCACCACTAACCAAACAAAGTAATCACTGGGTTACTTATTTACAGCTTGGTGTACTTCGGTCTCACATTAAACGTGGGAGCGCTGGCCGGAAGCGTGTATGTTAATCAGGCACTAGGTGGCGTTCTTGAGTTTTCTGCTTGTATTCTGGTTATTCCAATGATAATTAAAGTGGGTAGAACCAAGACAACCGTTCTGTCGTTGGGAATTTCAAGCGCTTCCTGCCTTCTTTCAACTGCTATTTTTGGGCTTGGTGGAAGAACGACAAGTAAGTTGATCAATACCGGGTTCAAACCTTATAACCTGACAAGGTAACTATTTAACTTAGTTTTATGCAATATAGGTGCAGAAATTGCTGGAGTAGTCGTTGCCATGATCGGTAGATTCAGCTCGAGTGCCGCCTTTGCTGTGATTTATCAACATACTGGAGAATTATTTCCCACACCTGGAAGGTATGAATGCCTAGGCGTAATGTATTTTAGTGGCGAAGATCAGGTTGGGTAAACCATTATTTTTGCTACCAATTTTGATTGGGTTTTTGATTGGTATCCAAGCCTTCGGCAACAAAAATTTGTTGTGTTTACTGCTTTTAGGGCTTCAGCATTGGGCGTTTCGTCGATGGCTGCTCGGGTTGCAACAGTTTTTACGCCTTTTACTTTGCAGCTCCAATATTCTTGGCCTTGGCTGACACCGGTACAGTAAACTACATACATTGTGCACTAAACGTAAGAAGAAATATCCTTAAATGTTTTTTCACTATTTGTAGACAATTTTCGGCATATTGTCTGCATTCGGAGCTTTGCTTGCTTGCGTTTTCCCGGAAACAAGAAACGAGCCTGTCCTCACATCATTTCGTCAAGCTGACGTTTTCTTGGCAAAGCATTTTCGTAATTCAGTTGCCTCCCGTATCTTCTGCCTACCGAAGGAGGAAAAACTTTTCGGGAACCAATCCCTTGCTAAGTTGGTATATTTTGTGCTTCGGAAGGAGCTTAAAATAATCATGCGCGTTTAGGTGCAGTGACTTGGAAGAAGAGAAAGAAAACTTGGAGGAAATCAATGACTCCGGTTCAACTGCGGAAATAAAGGCAACTATTTGCAATGAAACACAACATCATGATATAACAACGATGAAGCTTGACAATTATCCGACAATTTAACAATATTAGCAAATTGAAATCAAAGATTAATAGTCCGCAATTAAAATTTTCAAGTTTTAATGCAAATGTAAGCATAATGTTTTCTAACGGTGTGTAAAATAAATGCAGTTCACATTATTATTTGTCAATCATGTTCTTTGTTTATTTTCGAACTCACCTTTTATGATGTATTTGTGATTATTTGGCTTATTTTAATTGATTTTATACGCTCGAGCGATCTTGCTTGCGTGGCAAACGCAATGATTGGTTGACGTGCTGGAGGAGGAATGAGTGATGAATAAGTCAGTGCAGTTCTCTGGTGGTGGCGAGTGAAAAACACGGTTTGTGGTAGCTCGCGAGAAGTAATTGTTGTCGAACGCTATGTGCAGGGGAATGACCTTTTTAGAACAACCGTTGTTTTATTCGTACTTTTACCGTTTTGCTCTTTTATACCTATTAGCGTTTCTATTTTATTACAAAAGTAGCCACGTCTGTCATGTGATTTCAGGTCTTGGCGATAGGCTGTCAGCGTGGAGTAGCCTGGACGTTAGCCGGATTAGGGACACGCTAATTTCGGTTACATTTGGCGTGCACGCCAGGACTATGCTATAGCGTGTAAAGGGTCACACGGCTTTCAGAGAACTTCGTTTTGTAATGTCCATTAGTTTGTGTTTATCGCCACTGCGTTTTATACCGGGACAAGATGTTGGCCAGTTTGTTTCCATGTTTGAATCATACTGTGAGAGCGTGCAGTCCTGTGAGGAAGTGAAGCGTCATCTTTTTATAACATCAATTGATGATGACCTCCGCTGGCTAGTTTAGGGAAACGAAACTAATGTTTTTTAACTGAAGTACCACGAGTTAATTAGCCCCGCCCTAAAGCAAGGTTCTGACCACTCGCGACTACATGAAACACGCGCGATGTTGTTGGCCGGCGGCAGTTGCCACAGGAAAGCATAAAGGTCTTGTATGCTTTGTGAAAGCTCTTGGTGACAAGGCGTATCCCACGAAGGAGACTATTAAAAATGAGGTGTTATATTCAATACTCTTTGTTAGCATGTTGTACCAACACATGGCCAGCAGGTCCCTTCTACAATGGTTGGAATATTAGTGGGACTTTTGGACGGCCGCTCAGATGGTCTTGTCCACACATGTACCGGAAATGTCCCAGGTTTTAAGCGTGTGTCGTCATGACTTTCAAGGTCCATCAGAATTAAAATAAACGAAAAAGGAGGCAGACATCGGCGTTCGAGAATTCCAAAAAACTGTGACCGCGCTCCAGAAGGACGTCGAGGTAGTACGCCGCGAGGTGCAGCGATTGGGGAAACCAACACCACATCAGATGGCAGACAGGATGGATCGACGCTGTTTCGCCTGCGGTAAACCAGGACATTGGCAAGAATTTTGCCCCATGCAAGGTAAGCGCGACTTTCATATAAGTTTTACGCCTCGCAGGAATTTTAGCAAAAGACCTGGTACTCCTATGTTCCAAAAGGCAAAAGCAAGTGCATGTTTGAAGGACACGGAACCCAAAACTTCGAATCAACAATCGGAACACAAGCAAGAGTCCTATCCCAATTAGTCCGGTTTGTTTCCATCGCTTCGGAGTCGGTATGTGCCTAAGTTGATACTGGTGCAAGTGTATCTTTAATTACCCAAAAGTGTTTAGAGACGTTGAAAAATGATCGCCTTAAAATATTCCCGATGTGCTAAAACGAACGCTTTTCTGGAGTTAACGTACCAGAGATAATTGTGTGACCGACGCCACAGAAGTCCCTCCAATGTCGGAGGTGTGCAACCGTTACCATCTTGAAGCCCGGAAAGAAGACATCCTCGACTTTGAAGTGTATATTGCGCAAAGACCAGGGTTTACAGAAAAGATTGGACTCTGTACAGCAAACTGTGTATCAACTGTGCGGAAAAATGAGGTAAACATACGTATAGCCAATTTTAGCGATGATCCAATCCTAGTACCATCGGCAACCAGGGTTGCTGTCGCGATTGCAGTACATACCTTTGGCAACGTTGCATGCCTATTATCGGAATGGTGTGTTGTTGTTGTTGAAATAGCGGTGTGCAGTTTACAGAGGAAGTTTGCAATATCTCCTATTCACAGTCACCGACCAATGAAGAAAGCTGGGAATGCATTCACCAAGGCGTGAGTATCGGAGATGGTTTGTGGGCAACCTAGAGGGAGGATGTTTTAAAACTTCTTCGTCGCCATATGAAAGCATTTTCGTCATGTAACTTTGACCTAGGCCGGACTGATCTTGTTCGATATTCGATCGACACCGGGGATGCGGCACCAATTCGTCAACATCCTCGAAGAATGTCCATCCATCATAAAACAGAGGTCGAGAAGATCATCAACGAAATGCGAAGCCAAGGATTCGTGAGACCTTCAACCTCGCCATGGTCAAGTTGGAGTGTTCTGGTGAAAAAGAAGTCTGGTGAGTGGCGACTTTGCGTCGACTATCGACAATTAAACGAAGCAACCAAAAAAAAACAGTCACCCTATTCCCCGGGTTGATGATAGCCTGGTTGAAATGTCTGAGTCACGTTTCTTTTCCACTCTTGATCTGAAATCCGGCTACTGGCAGATCCCCATGGACGAACAATCAAGGGAGAAGACAGCTTTTGCCAGTCACATGGGTTTGATTGAATTCACCGTGATGCCTAAATGTACGGTAAGGAGCATGTGATCGTTTACGACAGTAGATCATTGAGCAAAGCTGAAAAGCATTATTCCACGACCCGCAAGGAGTTAATGGCTGTTATATTTGCGACTAAGTTGTATCGCGGTTATTTGCTCGGAACAAAATTTTAATTGCGCACAGATCATTCATCTCTTCGCTGGCTGTGGAGATCCAAGGAACTCTACGGGCAATGTGCTCGATTGGTTGAACACCTTGCTAGTTAAAATTTTAATCTTTAACACCGGCCCGGCAAGAAGCATATAAACGCAGATGTGCTCAGCCGGAGGCAACCGGAAGATGACGGATTTCCTTACGCAGTTCGTGAGGACGAGTTATTGGAAGAGGTACTCGCACGTAAAATCAATTGATTTAAAGGCGGAGTACAGGTATGAGTCCACCCAAGTATCAGAAGCGCAGTATGAAGACTTAAGTTTGCGACCTGTAGTGAAATGGGTGCAACAGGGAGCCTTTTCGAGCGGCTATCGTTTCACGATGGGGTGTTATTCATTACCCTGGTACGGTGCCAGGTTTAAATGATGTACAAAAAGCGTTAGTACTCTTTGTCATGCGCAGCGAAGTGATGTCCGCGTGCGACAGCTAGGTACATGGCGGAGGACACTTGGGAATGGCTAAAACCTTGAGCAAACTGTCACAGCGTTTTTACTGGCTAAAATGGAGAAAGGAGACAGAAGCTTATTGCTGTAAATGCGAACACTGTCAGCGAAATAAGAAACCAACCACTACCACCCGAGCCCCGCTAGTTCCATCACAGGAAATTCGACCGATGCCACGCGTTGAGATTGATGTGCTTGATGAACCAGGACAGGATATCAGTATATCCCAATCGCTTGTGATTTATTCACAAAATATGTCAGAGCGTGGCCTATGCGGCATCAAACCGCACACGAAACAGCGAGCATCCTGCTTCACAGGTGGCTAGCGGTACATAGAGTACCTGAGGTGATTCACTCTGACCAAGGAGGATATTTCGAAAGCAAATTATTTGCAGAACTGGTGAGATTATGGGTTGCAATAAGACCCGAACGACGCCACATCACCCATCAAGCAACAGGGGAGTCGAACGTAACGACCGCACAATCACAACACTCACATGTTTTTGTTTGTTTATTTTCGTACTCACCTTTTATTATATATTTGTGATTATTTCGCTTATTTAACTTGATTTTATACGCCCGGGCGATCATGCTTGTGTGGAAAACGCAATGATTGGTTAACGTGCCGGCGGCGGAATGAATGATGGATAAGCCAGGGCAGTTCTCTGGTGGTGGCGAGGTGAGAACACGGTTTTATTGTGGTAGCTCGCGGAAAGTTATTGTTGTCGAACGCAGTGGAATGACCTTTTTGTTTTAGAACAACAGTTGTTTTATTCGTAATACCGTTTTACATTTTTATACCTAGTGTTTTGTATTTTGTTACTAAAGTAGCCACCTCGGTCGTGTGACTCAAGGTCTTGGCGATAGGCCGTCAGTGCGGAGTAGCCTGGGCGTTAAGCGGGTTAGGGACACGCTAATTTCGGATTTGTCATTGCCATGAAAACACGACAATAGCTTAATAACAATAGAAGTGTGGCGTAATCTATTGCGACAATTGTTGCAACAGTATAATTTGGGTCAAATGGAAAACATGGCGGTAGGCAAGGGTACAAAGGGCTAATGTGAGTACAACGGAACAACTAAATGCAACGCAAATCCACTTTTGCAAACACGTATTACTCCACCGCTGCGTTAGAACGCGTCCAACATTGCTTAGCCAACTTTTTCTTGGCTTTGTTGTCTGCTGCATCTCTCAACGCACCGTGTATTTTTTTTTAGTTTTGTTTCTGCACTAGAGTGAAGAGCACTTGCTTAGCTGGAGAGTCATGTCAGCTTATGACGATTTGCTGGTAGATGTAGTTGGGAATGGACGATATCAAATCTTCATCATTTTTGTGGTCTCGCTGCAGACAATTATTGGAAGTTTTCACCATACAAGTTCCGTTTTTATTCGTGAGTTTTATCTGATAATAATTGAAGTATTTGTATCATCTTTAAAAAATATGAAACAACAGTTGGTCTTCCACATTCACGATGCAATATCCCGGTCGCGCAGAACGTTTCATTGTTATTCAACGAAAGCTTTCTTCTGGAAACTTTTATACCCTGGAACAACTCAACCAAGGTTGGATAGAGTTTTACCAGTTCTACATAGATCTACAAAACGCAAGGCTGTATCGCCTTGGGCATTAAAGTGTTTTACTCGAGACGTAAAATTATCCCTCTATCTTGCTACATCATAGGATCACAGCCGGTGCCAGAGATACGACTACAACATAAATATGTGCGAGGAAAATTACACGAGATCGTGCATCGAGAGTGCAACTTCACACACTCAAAACACGACCAATTGCACTGATGGTTATTATTTTGATCGATCTGCTTACAAAGAGACAGCAACCACTGAGGTACATCGAGAGTGATTGGGCTTTCAGCATCAACTTTATCATGCAAAGCGTTTTTTTGTTCAAACGTAACGTGTTCGTCCAAAACGATTGCGCGAAGCAGTGCATGATTTGGCGGTGCAAATTATTTTAAAGTTAAACTACACCCCAAGCATAAATTCACAAGATAAATACAAATTTTAATGAGAAACCAAAGTACATTAGTCACTATACCGCATGAAAATAAAATATTCGGGGCATAGCAGTTACATTGCTTGCTATTTACGCTTTCTTTTCACAGTGGAACCTCGTCTGCGACAAACTGTATTTGATGACGTTCAGTTCATCAGCCTTCTACGCAGGTCTTATGCTTGGAGCAGTAGTCGGTGGAATGGCTGGAGATAGGTAACACCAAGTAGAACTAGTTTTAAACATGTGTATATCGTGACATGTTAGGTTTCACACTAAAAACATTTTTTATAATAGTTTAGTTATTGTTGACGCTTTTAATTCGCCTTATGGAAAAGGTCCCGTTGACAAATTTGGCCAAAATAATAGTGTGCCCTTGTTTATTTGAACTGACTTCACAAACAAAATATAGGAGAACTAGCGCAAATAAATCTTAAGTCCAACCAGATTAAATGTTCTGTTCAGATTCGGTCGAATGATGATGTGTAAGGTCGGGGCAATCCTGTGCTTTGGATCTTGTCTCGCCATTTCCTTCTCTGGCAATGTTTACATTCTTATTGTCTTAAGATTCACTCTGGCGTGTTTCTTCATGCCGATCTCAGTAAATGGCTTTGCATACTGTGAGTTAAAACGCAATAACTTCTGTGATTCGGTTCATAACATTTTTAATTTGACAACACAATAATATTTTATATATTGGCATGATGGCCTGAGCTCCCAAGCCTGTAAACCTAATGACATTTGACTTGATTACGGTTTTGCTTACAGCCTGTGAAGTTTCCAAAAATTCTGTCCGCCAATACCTTGGATGCATTTATAACTGCGTTTTCGGCATCGGCTGCGTCATTTTTGCTGGAATGGCTTACATCTGGCGCGTTTTGAGGGAGCTCACTGTAGCAATTTCGGTTTTGTTGGTAATACTTTCCATCCCCTTGATAATTTTGCCGAAGTCTCCAGGGTAAGATTGCAATGTTTTACGTTGAAGGCAATGCAACTTTTTTCAAAATACACTTCCCAATTTTCAGATGGTTGATGTCACGTGGCAAAGAAAAGGAGGCATTGCGCGTGTGTCACGTGATGGCAAAACGAAACAAAGGAAAGTTGTGCAACAAGACATTCAAGGATGCAACGGAGGCAGCTGACGATTGGGTATAAAGTAACAACATAAAACCAAGAGCTGTTCTTCCTTCACAAGGACTTGCATATTCACTAATAATTTGAAAAAAATATGTTTGGTTTCATAAGGTATTTTTGCATAATGTGAAATTTCACTCTCATTCCGCATGTCAATGAGTGAACAAACCTACATTACTTTTACAATTGTTTAGAATTCAAAAGTAAGTCTTGGAGAATTGTTGAAACGTCCCTTGCTCCGATTTATGTTGTTCAGCAATGCAATAATTTGGTTCATAACAAGGTAAAAAGTGTTCTGCAAGTAGCCCAGTCAATTATCGATAGAGCTTTTTTCACAGCTTGGTGTACTATGGTCTCACATTAAACGTGGGGGCGCTTGCCGGGAGCGTGTATGTTAATCAGGCACTAGGTGGCGTTATTGAGTTTGCTGCTTGTATTCTGGTTATTCCAATGATAACTAAAGTGGGTAGAACCAAGACAACCGTTCTGTCGTTGGGAGTTTCAAGCGCTTCCTGCCTTCTTTCTACTGCTATTATTGGACTTGGTGGAAGAAGTAAAGGTGAAAATTTGTTCTTGTCAATTTAACTTTCACAGATTGTCCTTTTATTCATTGGGTCTGAATATAGGATCGGAAATTGCTGGAGTAGTCGTTGCCATGATCGGTAGATTCAGCGCGAGTGCCGCCTTTGCTGTGATTTATCAACATACTGGAGAATTATTCCCTACACCTGGAAGGTATGAATGCCAAGGGGTAATGTATTTTAGAAACAAAATCAATGAGGGTGAAGAGCATTATTTCTGTGATAAATTTATTTGGTTCTTTGATTATCTTCTAAAACAACAACAGTCTCTGCGTGTATTAGGGCCACAGCATTGGGCGTTTCGTCGATGGCTGCTCGGGTTGGAACAATCTTCACGCCTTTCACTTTGCAGCTTCAATATTCTTGGCCTTGGCTGACACCGGTACAGTAGACAATATAAGTTGTAATCTAAACTAATCACTCGCATACTTTTCTCTTTTGCAGACAATTTTCGGTGTATTGTCGGCAATCGGAGCTTTGCTTGCTTGCGTTTTCCCGGAAACAAGAAACGAGGCTGTCCTCACATCATTCCGTCAAGCTGACGATTTCTTGGCAAAGCATTTTCGTAATTCAGTTGCCTCCCGTATCTTCTGCCTACCGAAGGAGGAAAAGCTTTTCGGGAACCAATCTCTTGCTAAGTTGGTATATTTTGTGCTTCGGAAGGAGCTTAAAATAATCATGCGCGTTTAGGTGCAGTGACTTGGAAGAAGAGAAAGAAAAATTGGAGGAAATCAATGACTCCGGTTCAACTGCGGAAATAAAGGCAACTATTTGCAATGAAACACAACGGCATGATGTGACAGCGATGAAGCTTGACAATTATCCGACAAATTGACAATATTAGCAAATTGAAATTTGAGATTACTGGTCCGCATTTAAAATTGTCAAGTTTGAATGCAAATATAATCATAACATTTGCTGACAGTGTGTAAAAATAAATGCAGTTGACATTATTATTTGTCAATCATGAGCTTTGACAAGAACTACATCGATTTTTCCTGCCGACTCTTCGCATGTTCCATGGTGTTTCTAAGGTGACACCGGACCTGACGTTGCTTAAACGTAACGTGGTCGTTGGAAACGGCTTCTGCTTAAACGGGGCTTGTATTCTCAACGGTATTTTACACATTGCAATGTTTTGTGTAATAAGGTCTTTTCATTTTGGGCGGTCATGTTTAGGAAGCAACATCCGGGTTGCTGAACAGACATTTAAGGCTCTTTACTACGATTTGTATTGGTCTTATTAAAAGCCTGATGTATACCTGTATCTGTGATCGAAAACACTCTTGTTTCGTAAGGCATTCCAAATGTCCAAAATACTATAATTGAATCAATACGTTCATATACATTAGCATGTGTACATCTTTATGAGGTATGTTCCAGTACCACTGAGCACTTTAAGCTCAGCATTGCTAGGTTCTTATCCGGTGACGTAGACGTTACGTTACGCATTTTCTTGATCGCTTTCAACACAGACCAAATTGCAGAGAGTGTAGAAACAGAAGAAAACAATGACACATCTGCACAAATATATATCCAAACCTAATGACACTTTCTGAAGCTGAATAAAGATTGCAATGATGGAGTGATGGAATTTTGTCGCCATTTCTTGCCCTATTGTCTATTGTTGTATCTCATGGATTTGTGTGTTTAATATGTGTAAATGTGTGCTTGTCATTGCTTATGAAACCGCTACAAAAAAAACGCAACCTACTGCGTCAAAACCCGTTTAGTGCAACAGCAGCACAGTCTGGGTCAAATGCAACACATGACGAGGCGCAAGGGAATATAGGGGTAATGCGAGTACAACGGAACAAGTAAGTGCAACGCAAACCCTCTTTTGCAAACACGTATTTCTGCACCGCTGCGTTAAAGCGCGTCCAACATTGCTTAGCCAACTTTTTCATGGTACCTCTGTGCGTTGCATCTCTCAACGCACGGCGTATTTTCTTTAGTTCTGTTTCTGCTCTAGGAGTAAGGAGTCATGTCAGCCTACGACGATTTGATGGTAGATGTAGTTGGAAATGGACGATATCAGTCCTTTATCACTTTTGTGGTCTCGTGGCAAATGATTGTTGGAAGTTTTCACCAGACAAGTTCCGTTTTTATTCGTAAGTTTTATCTGATATTAATTAAAGTATTTGTATCATCTTTAAAAAATATGAAACAACAGTTGGTCTTCCACATTCACGATGCAATTTCCCGGTCGCACAGAACGTTTCATTGTTATTCAACAAAAGCTTTCTTCTGGAAACTTTTATACCCTGGAACAACGCAACCAAGGTTGGATGGAGTTTTATCAGCTATAATTATGTTCACAAAACACAAGGCTGTATCGTCTTGGGTATTAAAGTGATGGTTTTCATGAGCTGAAACTACCTTACGAATTTACAGGATTACAGCCGGTGCCAGAGATACGACTACAACATAGATATGTGCGAGGAAAATTACACGAGATCGTGCATTGAGAGTGCAACTTCACACACTCAAAACACAACCAATTGCACTGATGGTTATTATTTTGATCGATCTGTTTACAAGGAGACAGCAACCACTGAGGTACATCGAGAGTGATTGGGCTTTCAGCACAAACCTAATCATGCAAAGCGATATTCTTTTCAAGCGTAACGTGTTCGTCCAGAACGATTGCGCAAGACTGTGCATGATTTCGCAGTGCAAATCATTTTAAAGTTAAACTACACCCCAAGCAGAAATTCACAAGATAAATCAAAATTTTAATCGAAAACCAATGCACATTAGTCAATATACCGCATGAAAATAAAATATTCGGGGCATAGCAGTTACGTTGCTTGCTATTCACGCTTTCTTTTCACAGTGGAACCTCGTCTGCGACAAACTGTACTTGATGACGTTCAGTTCATCAGTTTACTACGCAGGTCTTATACTTGGAGCAGTAATCGGTGGAATGGCTGGAGATAGGTAACATCAAGTAGAACTAGTTTTAAACATGGGTATATCGTGACATGTTAGGTTTCACACTAAAAACATTCTTAATTATAGTTTAGTTATCGTTGACGTTTTCAATTCGCCTCATGGAAAAGGTCCCGTTGACGAAGTTGGCTAAACCAAACGTTGCTCCTAAATTATTGAAGATTAGTTTTGCTAAAAAAAACTTTGTTCCTAGAAATAGTGTGCCCTTGTTCATTTGAGCTGATTTCACTAAAAAAAAACTGGCGCAAATAAATCTTAGTTTAACCAGATTATATGTTCTGTTCAGATTCGGAAGAATGATGATATGTAAGGTCGGAGCAATCCTGAGCTTTGGATCTTGTCTCGCCATTTCCTTCTCTGGCAATGTTTACATTCTTATTGTCTTAAGATTCACTCTGGCGTGTTTCTTCATGCCGATCTCAGTAAATGGTTTTGCATACTGTGAGTTGAAACGCAATAACTTCTGTGCTTCGGTTCATAACATTTTTGATTTGACAACACAATAATATTTCATATAATGGCATGATGGCCGGGCTCCCAAGCCTGTAAACTTGATGATATTTGACTTGATTTACGATTTTGCTTACAGCGTGTGAAGTTTCCAAAAGTTCTACCCGCCATTTCCTTGGATCCACTTATAACTGCGTTTTCGGCATCGGCTGTGCTATTTTTGCTGGAATGGCTTACATCTGGCGTGACTGGAGGGAACTCACTGTAGCGATTTCGGTTTTGTCGGTAATACTTTCCATCCCCTTGATAATTTTGCCGAAGTCTCCAGGGTAAGATTGCAATGTTTTACGTTGAAGGCAATGCAACTTTTTTGAAAAGACATTTCCCAATTATCAGATGGCTGATGTCACGTGGAAAAGAAGAGGAGGCATTGCGCGTGTGTCACGTGATGGCGAAACGAAACAAAGGAAAGATTTGCAAAAATACATTCAAGGAAGCAATGAAGGAAGCTGACGATTGGGTATAAAGTAACAACATAAAACCAAGAGCTGTTCTTCCTTCACAAAGACTTACATATTCACTAATAATTTCAATAAAAATATGTTTGGTTTCATAAGGTATTTTCTATAATGTAAAATTTCAATATCATTACGTGTGAACAGGCCAACATTACCATACAAAAATTTCTTTTACAATTGTTTAGAGTTCAAAAGTAAGTCTTGGAGAATTGTTGAAACGTCCTTTGCTCCGATTTATGTTGTTCAGCAATGCAATAATTTGGTTTATTACAAGGTAATAAGTGTTCTACAACTAATGCAGCAAATCAATTACCGGTATACCCCTTATGGTTACAGCTTGGTGTATTATGGTCTCACATTGAACGTGGGAGCTCTGGCCGGGAGCGTGTACGTTAATCAGGCACTAGGTGGGGTTATTGAGTTTGTTGCCTGTCTTTCGGTTATTCCAATGATAATTAAAGTGGGTAGAACCAAGACAACCGTTCTGTCGTTGGGAGTTTCAAGCGCTTCCTGCCTTCTTTCTACTGCTATTATTGGTCTTGGTGGAAGAAGTAAAGGTGAAAATTTGTTTTTGTAAATTCAACTTTCACAGATTGTCCTTTTATTCATTGGGTCTGAATATAGGATCAGAAATTGCTGGAGTAGTCGTTGCCATGATCGGTAGATTCAGCGCGAGTGCCGCCTTTGCTGTGATTTATCAACATACTGGAGAATTATTCCCTACACCTGGAAGGTATAAGTCTTTTGATTTACTGTCTTTTAGCAAAGTAGAACTGTAGAGGATGCAGCTTTACCCCGATTTTACTGGCAGACCTAACTGCACTAAACCAAAGGACCAAACATTTAGGGCCACAGCATTGGGAGTTTCGTCGATGGCTGCTCGAATTGCAACCATATTCACGCCTTTCACTTTGCAGCTTCAATATTCGTGGCCTTGGCTGACACCGGTACAGTAGACGATATACGTTGTAATCTGAACTAATCACTCACATACTTTTCTCTTTTGCAGACAATTTTCGGCATATTGTCGGCGATCGGAGCTTTGCTTGCTTGCGTTTTTCCGGAAACAAGAAACGAGCCTGTCCTCACATCATTTCATCAAGCTGACGTTTTCTTGGCAAAGCATTTTCGTAATTCAGTTGCCTCCCGTATCTTCTGCCTACCAAAGGGAAACAAGCAGTACGCCTCCCGAGTTTTCATTAAGTTTGATGTATTTCGTTGCTTCAGAAAAAGTTAAAAATAACCTTGGGTATTTAGGTGCAGTGACTTGGAAGAAGAGATTGAAAATTTGGAGGAAAGCAATGACTCAATTTTGCGGCTATGAATGTCGGCAGCTTTGATGAAATAAAACTGGTTGTTTTTGCAAAAGTTAATAGTTTGCAAGAAGAAAATGATTACTTGACAATTTAACAATATAATTATTAGCAAATCAACATCAGAAGTTAATACGATTTGAACTTATCGTGGTTTCATGTAAAGGTACAAGACACACACATATAATAACGAACATTCATGTGTCACGTTTATGTGTGTTCGTATTTTTACTCGTTTAGTTAACATCTTACCATACAATGTTTAGAGACCATTTCGTTTATAAAAGTATTTTGGCGTAACTTGCTTTGTGCTATCACATTTACAATGTCTCGGATTAATTCGCCACACACCTTAGAGAATATAAATTTGACGCTTATTTGCCGAGCGTCGGCATAGCGCATCGATTCAAGTTGCTGTGACAGAAAATGCTCAGAGGTACACAAGATGTATCTACTAGTCTTGGTTTAACGCCAGATGCTTTTTATTGCCGAAACTAATAGTATTGAAATAATGGTTAGAAACCCAAATACCCAATACTGTCTTCGTGTACTCTCCTTGGCAACGGTGGCGTTTTTCACCCTTTGTATGAAACGTGATTGGACCAATTTTGGTACTTTATACCAGAATATGCAGAAAATTTTGACAAGAAGCTCTGAAGTGTTTTCCCGCACTTCTATGCTCACACGTCACTTATCGCCACGATTTGTCAACATATTTCAGTGTTCGGTGGAAATGGTAGCTTGGGCGCTACGCAGGCACGATGTCATTTCGAATGGAACCAACCATGACGTAAAGCCGATTTCAACAAAGTCTTCTTAGGAGATTTTTTTTCGCCGGTGTGTTTGTCAGGAAAGCAAACGTTGTCATGGTGTTTTAAAGAACGGTTTTTTTGAATTGCAATGCCAGGGGAGCAAGATTAGCACTATAGTTGTAATTGTGCTCTGTCGCATAACATAATGTATTTGAAAGACGATATGCAAACTTAGGGGAGAATGCATAACACAATGAAAAAGATCCAATGGTGGATGACGCAGAATATGGGCTTATGGTATATCTGACGAAAAAGCGTCGTGATTGCGCCCACTAAGTCTTAACCCACTGCTTCACGGAAATGTACAATTTTACACACCAATAATTCCCATTCATTTCTTCAGACGTTTTGGTTTTCTGCACCGCTGCGTTGCAATATAGCAACTAATACATTGAGGTGCAGCTTTGGGTAACGACCTTTTTCTCGTTGCCGCACCAGACAACTCGGCTGAATACATTTCTGATCTTGTTTCTGCGCTAAAGTGAAAGAGACAGGAGTCATGTCAGCCTACGACGATTTGCTGGTGGATGTAGTTGGAAATGGACGATATCAGTTCTTGATTACCTCTGTGGCTTTGCTACAATCGATTGTTGGAAGTTTTTACCATACAAGTTCCGTTTTCATTCGTAAGTTAAGTGTGATGTATAAGGTAAAATCTTGTTTAAATATCTAAACAACAGTTGGTCTTCCACATTCACGATGCAATATCCCGGTCGCACAGAACGCTTCATTGTTACTAAACGAAAGCTTTCTTCTGGAAACCTTTATACCCTGGAACAACGCAACCAAGGTTGGATGGTTTTTAGTATCTATATATATGTTTATGTAATAACATTGTATGACCTAAAGTCGTTTTCTACATTGCAAGGATTACAGCCGGTGCTTGAGATACGACTATAACATAGATATGTGCGAGGAAAATTACACGAGTTCGTGCATTGAGAGTGCAACTTCACATACTCAAAACACAACCAATTGTACTGATGGTTATTATTTTGATCGATCTGTTTACAAGGAGACAGCAATCACTGAGGTAATTGGGAGAGTGCAACAACTTGCTCTTGAACGAAGTTGCAAACTGGAGTGTTTGAAGCAAAGTCGCATACACTTTACTTTACCTATAGCTCATTGGAATTTCTGGTATCTCTGCAACTAATTAAGAAAAAATACTTCAACCGTTAAGCCTACAAAATAAATTTTAAGATTGCACAAGAAGTGCATTTAGCTGACTGCCGTCCGCAGTACAATCCATTGGACTTGATAACACACTATTGAGAATTTATGCTGGAAATATAGCTTGCTTGATCGGTATTCGTAACGCTATCTTTTCACAGTGGAACCTCGTCTGCGACAAACTGTATATGATGACGTTATGCTCCTCGGCTTACTTTGCAGGCCTAATGATTGGCGCAGCAGCTGGTGGGATGGCCGGAGATAGGTACCTTCAAGTATAGAACTGATGTTGACTATTTGTTCTTGTTAATGTTATTCAATGCTGTATAGATGCATGATATAAACCAGTGATTCCCAACCTTTTTCAGTTCGCAACCAACTTTTTGGAAATAAGATTAACAGTTGCTGGCGTACGTACTGAAGTAGTTAATGCGACACAATACATTTAATTGTCACGTATTTGTTACATTTTTGCATAAATGTTACGTAATGATAATGCAATAATTTCGTGATCTAATAGAAAACTGTAACATTTAGAAATGCTTCGCGACCCACCAATGGGTCGCGACCCACTGGTTGGGAAGCACTGATATAAACCATTGCACAAAATCTGTGTGAATCAAAGTAAAAGTTTTCAATTCCTTCGCGCACGAAGCGTGGTATGCAAAGATCGATTAAATGAAAGACAAATTTAATTTTGTTTTTCATTTGAAACACATTCATAAATTTAAACAACTGGTTTGCGAACATTCGAAACGTGAAAGTTGCAAGGCTGATTCCTACCAAGGTCACGAGCAAAAAATATTCCTCCTGATATAACCTATGTAATGTTTAGATTCGGTCGAATGCTGGTGTACAAGGTTTCGGTGATCCTGAGTTTTGCGACGACTCTTGCCATTTCTTTCTCTCCCAATATTTACATCCTGATTGTGTTGAGATTTGCTCTAGCGTGCTTCTTCATGCCAACCTCAGTAAACACCTTCACATACAGTGAGTTAAGGTGCAAGAGGGGTTCAAATAGTAATTAACTAGCAGTACTATATGGAAATAAGTTCCGGGTCTTGGTTTAAAGTTAAGCATCACGTTATGAATGATGAAAGCTCAGTACTTGCGCGAAGGTGGTCAAACAGCGTTGTTTACGGTGCAAAAGAAAACAAGTACAAAACAATAATTTGTATAAGTTCATGTCAATTGCCTTCTGGTTTTCTGCGAGAAAAATCCGTTTACGATTTTATTTTCAGTGTGTGAAGTTTCCAAAGGTTCTGTCCGCCAATACCTTGGATCCATTTATAACTGCATTTTCGGTATCGGCTGCGTCATTTTTGCTGGAATGGCTTACATCTGGCGTGACTGGAGGGAGCTCACTGTAGCGATTTCGGTTACGTTGATAATACTTTCCATCCCTTTGATAATTTTGCCGAAGTCTCCAGGGTAAGATTGCAATGTTTTACGTTGAAGGCAATGCAACTTTTTTCAAAATACTTTTCCCAATTTTCAGATGGCTGATGTCACGTGGCAAAGAAAAGGAGGCATTGCGCGTGTGTCACGTGATGGCGAAACGAAACAAAGGAAAGTTGTGCAACAAGACATTCAAGGATGCAATGAAGGCAGCTGACGATTGGGTATAAAGTAACAACATAAAACCAAAAGCTGTTCTTTCTTCACAAGGACTTACATATTCACTAATAATTTGAAAAAAAATGTTTGGTTTCATGAGGTATTTTTGCATAATGTGAAATTTGAATATCATTACGCATGTAAATGAGTGAAAAACCCTACATTACTTTTACAATTGTTTAGAATTCAAAAGTAAGTCTTGGAGAATTGTTGAAACGTCCATTGCTTCGATTTATGTTGTTCAGCAATGCAATAATTTGGTTTATTACAAGGTAATAAGTGTTTTACAACTAATGCAGCAAATCAGTTACCGGTAGACCTCTTGGTTACAGCTTGGTGTATTATGGTCTCACATTAAACGTGGGAGCTCTGGCCGGGAGCGTGTATGTTAATCAGGCACTAGGTGGCGTTATTGAGTTTGCTGCCTGCCTTACGGTTATTCCAATGATAACTAAAGTGGGTAGAACCAAGACAACCGTTCTGTCGTTGGGAATTTCAAGCGTTTCCTGCCTTCTTTCTACTGCTATTATTGGACTTGGTGGAAGAAGTAAAGGTGAAAATTTGTTCTTGTAAGTTTAACTTTCACAGATTGTCCTTTTATTCATTGGGTCTGAATATAGGTACAGAAATTGCTGGAGTAGTCGTTGCCATGATCGGTAGATTCAGTGCGAGTGCCGCCTTTGCTGTGATTTATCAACATACTGGAGAATTATTCCCTACACCTGGAAGGTATAAGTCTTTTGATTTACTGTCTTTTAGCAAAGTAGAACGGTAGAGGATGCAGCTTTACCCCGATTTTACTGGCAGACCTAACTACACTAAACCTATGGACCAAACATTTAGGGCCACAGCATTGGGAGTTTCGTCGATGGCTGCTCGAATTGGAACCATATTTTCGCCTTTCACTTTGCAGCTTCAATATTCTTGGCCTTGGCTGACACCGGTACAGTGGACAATATACGTTGTAATCTAAACTAATCACTCACATACTTTTCTCTTTTGCAGACAATTTTCGGTATATTGTCGGCAATCGGAGCTTTGCTTGCTTGCGTTTTTCCGGAAACAAGAAACGAGCCTGTCCTCACATCATTTCGTCAAGCTGACGTTTTCTTGGCAAAGCATTTTCGTAATTCAGTTGCCTCCCGTATCTTCTGCCTGCCGAAGGGAAATAAACTGTACGCCACCCGATCTTTCACTAGGTTTGGTGCATTTCGTTGCAACAGAAAGAATCTAACTTTATGTGTTCAGGTGCAATGACTTGGAAGAGAGGGAAGGAAATTTGGAGGAAATCAATGGGTTCAACGCAGCTGTGGAAATATGAGTACGAAATAAGGATTTGCTGAACTGATCTTATAAAACTACGGAGCAACAAAAATAGAACGTGTATATTGGTATATTAACATTGTAAATTAACCTCAGACTGTAATTATTGTGGTTTCATGCATGCAACTTTTAATACAAATAAAAATATAACACATTTTTGTTGACGGTATAGGTAGAAACAGTGCAGTTAACTTTTACCTACAGTATTTTGGTAAATTCCCTGTTTCATTTAGATGAACAGAATCGATTTTTCGTATGTTTCCTTGCGAATTTCCAGAGCGTTGGGCCCACGTTTGAGTAAATCAACGGGTTTAGGCAGCTGTTGATGGGCAACAATATAATTGCTGAAAATGCGTACGCTTCAGGTGGTAGAGAAATATTTGCCATGCTCAAAAACGTCATAACGCATATTGGCAACCAGCAACAAAAATCAGTCGCCACAAGTAATGCAATTTTGCGCTGCATCGCTGTGCTCCGTTGTGGTCTTCTGTGATTGGTTGACTGCGCGGGTTGCCCCGCAACCGAACGGTGGTAAATTGCTACGTACGCAGACGCAACGTAAATGAGGGACACGAAGTTGAATGTAATGACCACAAAGGACATTATGTTGAACTGTGTTTTGTCGTCGGCGATACGGTAGAATTTGGGAATACACACACTGCTTGAGCTATAGTAGCCAAAATACCCCAAGCTGAGTGGCGAGCTTTCGGGATAGCGTGCCCTGAGGAAATCGTGCAAGTCGTACCAATTGTCTGGTAACACTTGCGTTGTGTTGGAACCTTGCAGCGACAAGCGCTCTGCGAATGTTTGGAGCTTTTCGAGGGTAATTACATCTGAGCCGAAGTAGGGATTTGGCGTGATAAGCATACCGGTTACCATGTACGATGACAATGACTTGGCCAAGGGCAAACGCGCAATGGTTACGGCAAGCGTCCAAATGCAAAGAATCCACAGAAGCAAGTATCTGACTTTTGAACCGCGACTCGCCATAGGAAAGTAAATGCTGAACAGTCGGTATGACGTCAGACACACAAGAGTGAAGACCGACGCCTCGCTTGATAAAACTGTGATGATTCCTATAAAGTCGCACGTTGAACTAGTGCGCCATCGTTGGTCCTCAAGGCAATAACTCCCAGAAAATTGAGCGGATTTCGCACCGATTGTCAATAGCGTTCAAAAGTAAGTCTTGGAGAATTGTTGAAACGTCCTTTGCTCCGATTTATGTTGTTCAGCAATGCAATAATTTGGTTTATTACAAGGTAATAAGTGTTCTACAACTAATGCAGCAAATCAATTACCGGTTACCCCTTATGGTTACAGCTTGGTGTATTATGGTCTCACATTGAACGTGGGAGCTCTGGCCGGGAGCGTGTACGTTAATCAGGCACTAGGTGGGGTTATTGAGTTTGTTGCCTGCCTTTCGGTTATTCCAATGATAATTAAAGTGGGTAGAACCAAGACAAACGTTCTGTCGTTGGGAATTTCAAGCGTTTCCTGCCTTCTTTCTACTGCTATTATTGGGCTTGGTGGAAGAAGTAAAGGTGAAAATTTGTTTTTGTAAATTTAACTTTCACAGTTTGTCCTTTTATTCATTGGGTCTGAATATAGGATTGGAAATTGCTGGAGTAGTTGTTGCCATGATCGGTAGATTCAGTGCGAGTGCCGCCTTTGCTGTGATTTATCAACATACTGGAGAATTATTCCCTACACCTGGAAGGTATAAGTCTTTTGATTTACTGTCTTTTAGCAAAGTAGAACTGCAGAAGCTGCAGCTTTACCTCGATTTTACTGGCAGACCTAACTGCACTAAACCTATGGACCAAACATTTAGGGCCACAGCATTGGGAGTTTCGTCGATGGCTGCTCGAATTGCAACCATATTCACGCCTTTCACTTTGCAGCTTCAATATTCTTGGCCTTGGCTGACACCGGTACAGTAGACGATATACGTTGTTATCTAAACTAATCACTCACATACTTTTTTCTTTTGCAGACAATTTTCGGTATATTGTCGGCGATCGGAGCTCTGCTTGCTTGCGTTTTTCCGGAAACAAGAAACGAGCCTGTCCTCACATCATTTCATCAAGCTGACGTTTTCTTGGCAAAGCATTTTCGTAATTCAGTTGCCTCCCGTATCTTCTGCCTACCAAAGGGAAACAAGCAGTACGCCTCCCGAGTTTTCATTAAGTTTGATGTATTTCGTTGCTTCAGAAAAAGTTAAAAATAACCTTGGGTATTTAGGTGCAGTGACTTGAATGATGGAGAGATTGAAAATTTGGAGGAAATCAATGACTCAATTTTGCGTCTATGAATGTCGGCAGCTTTGATGAAATAAAACTGGTTGATTTTGCAAAAGTTAATAGTTTGCAAGAAGAAAATAATTACTTGACAATTTAACAATATTTTAATTAGCAAATCAACATTAGAAGTTAAAAACGATTTGAAATTATTGTGGTTTCATGTAAAGGTACAAGACACACACATATAATAACGAACATTCATGTGTCACGTTTATGTGTGTTCGTATTTTTACTCGTTTAGGTTTGCATATGCCATACAATAAGCTAACATCCTAACATACAATGTTTATAGACCATTTCGTTTAAAAAAGTATTTTGGCGTAACTTACTTTGTGCCATCACATTCCTCTGATTAATTCGCTACACACTTTAGAGAATTTAAATTTGACGCTTATTTGCCGAGCGTCGGCATAGCGCATCGATTCAAGTTGCTGTGACAGAAAATGCTCAGAGGTACATAAGATGTGTCTACTAGTCTTGGTTTAACGCCAGATGCTTTTTATTGCCGAAACTAATAGTATTGAAGTAATGGTTAGAAACCCAAGTATCCATTACTGTCTTCGTGCACTCTCCTTGGCAACGGTGGCGTTTTTCTTCCTTTGTATGAAACGTGATTGGACCAATTTTGGTACTTTGTACCAGAATATGCAGAAAATTTTGACAAGAAGCTCTGAAGTGTTTTCCCGCACTTCTATGCTCACACGTGACTTAACGCCACGATTTGTCAACATATTTCAGTGTTCGGTGGAAATGGTAGCTTGGGCGCTACGCAGGCACGATGTCATTTCGAATGGAACCAACCATGACGTAAAGCCGATTTCAACAAAGTCTTCTTAGGAGATTTTTTTTCGCCGGTGTGTTTGTCAGGAAAGCAAATGTTGTCATGGTGTTTTAAAGAACGGTTTTTTTAAATTGCAATGCCAGGGGAGCAAGATTAGCACTATAGTTGTAATCGTGCTCTGTCGCGTAACATAATGTATTTGAAAGACGATATGCAAACTTAGGGGAGAATGCATAACACAATGAAAAAGATCCAATGGTGGATGACGCAGAATATGGGCTTATGGTATATCTGACGAAAAAGCGTCGTGATTGCGCCCACTAAGTCTTAACCCACTGCTTCACGGAAATGTACAATTTTACACACCAATAATTCCCATTCATTTCTTCAGACGTTTTGGTTTTCTGCACCGCTGCGTTGCAATATAGCAACTGATACATTGAGGTGCAGCTTTGGGTAACGACCTTTTTCTCGTTGCCGCACCAGACAACTCGGCTGATACATTTCTGATCTTGTTTCTGCGCTAAAGTGAAAGAGACAGGAGTCATGTCAGCCTACGACGATTTGCTGGTGGATGTAGTTGGAAATGGACGATATCAGTTCTTGATTACCTCTGTGGCTTTGCTACAATCGATTGTTGGAAGTTTTTACAATACAAGTTCCGTTTTCATTCGTAAGTTAAGTGTGATGTATAAGGCAAAATCTTGTTTAAATATCTAAACAACAGTTGGTCTTCCACATTCGCGATGCAATATCCCGGTCGCACAGAACGCTTCATTGTTACTGAACGAAAGCTTTCTTCTGGAAACCTTTATACCCTGGAACAACGCAGCCAAGGTTGGATGGTTTTTAGTATCTATATATATGTTTATGTAATAACATTGTATGACCTAAAGTCGTTTTCTACATTGCAAGGATTACAGCCGGTGCTTGAGATACGACTATATCATAGATATGTGCGAGGAAAATTACACGAGTTCGTGCATTGAGAGTGCAACTTCACATACTCAAAACACAACCAATTGTACTGATGGTTATTATTTTGATCGATCTGTTTACAAGGAGACAGCAATCACTGAGGTAATTGGGAGAGTGCAACAACTTGCTCTTGAACGAAGTTGCAAACTGGAGTGTTTGAAGCAAAGTCGCATACACTTTACTTTACCTATAGCTCATTGGAATTTCTGGTATATCTGCAACTAATTAAGAAAGAATACTTCAACCGTTAAGCCTACAAAATAAATTTTAAGATTACACAAGAAGTGCATTGAGCTGACTGCCGTCCGCAGTACAATCCATTGGACTTGATAACACACTATTGAGAATTTATGCTGGAAATATAGCTTGCTTGATCGGTATTCGTAACGCTATCTTTTCACAGTGGAACCTCGTCTGCAACAAACTGTATATGATGACGTTATGCTCCTTGGCTTACTTTGCAGGCCTAATGATTGGCGCAGCAGCTGGTGGGATGGCCGGAGATAGGTACCATCAAGTATAGAACTGATGTTGACTATTTGTTCTTGTTAATGTTATTCAATGCTGTATAGATGCATGATATAAACCAGTGCTTCCCAACCTTTTTCAGTTCGCAACCAACTTTTTGGAAATAAGATTAACAGTTGCTGGCGTACGTACTGAAGTAGTTAATGCGACACAATACATTTAATTGTCACGTATTTGTTACATTTTTGCATAAATGTTACGTAATGATAATGCAATAATTTCGTGATCTAATAGAAAACTGTAACATTTAGAAATGCTTCGCGACCCACTGGTTGGGAAGCACTGATATAAACCATTGCACAAAATCTGTGTGAATCAAAGTAAAAGTTTTCAATTCCTTCGCGCACGAAGCGTGGTATGCAAAGATCGATTAAATTAAAGACAAATTTAATTTTGTTTTTCATTTGAAACACATTCATAAATTTAAACAACTGGTTTGCGAACATTCGAAACGTGAAAGTTGCAAGGCTGATTCCTACCAAGGTCACGAGCAAAAAATATTTCTCCTGACATAACCTATGTAATGTTTAGATTCGGTCGAATGCTGGTGTACAAGGTTTCGGTGATCCTGAGTTTTGCGACGACTCTTGCCATTTCTTTCTCTCCCAATATTTACATCCTGATTATGTTGAGATTCGCTGTAGCGTGCTTCTTCATGCCAACCTCAGTAAACACCTTCACATACAGTGAGTGCAAGAGGGGTTCAAATAATGATTAACTAGCAGTACTACATACAATTAAGTTTCGGGTCTTGGTTTAAAGTTAAGCATCACGTTATGAATGATGAAAGCTCAGTACTTGCGCGAAGGTGGTCAAACACCGTTGTTTACGGTGCAGAAGAAAACAAGTACAAAACAATAATTTGTATAAGTTCATGTCAATTGCCTTCTGGTTTTCTGCGAGAAAAATCCGTTTACGATTTTATTTTCAGTGTGTGAAGTTTCCAAAGGTTCTGTCCGCCAATACCTTGGATCCATTTATAACTGCATTTTCGGTATCGGCTGCGTCATTTTTGCTGGAATGGCTTACATCTGGCGTGACTGGAGGGAGCTCACTGTAGCGATTTCTGTTACGTTGATAATACTTTCCATCCCTTTGATAATTTTGCCGAAGTCTCCAGGGTAAGATTGCAATGTTTTACGTTGAAGGCAATGCAACTTTTTTCAAAATACTTTTCCCAATTTTCAGATGGCTGATGTCACGTGGCAAAGAAAAGGAGGCATTGCGCGTGTGTCACGTAATGGCGAAACGAAACAAAGGAAAGTTGTGCAACAAGACATTCAAGGATGCAATGAAGGCAGCTGACGATTGGGTATAAAGTAACAACATAAAACCAAAAGCTGTTCTTTCTTCACAAGGACTTACATATTCACTAATAATTTGAAAAAAAATGTTTGGTTTCATGAGGTATTTTTGCATAGTGTGAAATTTGAATATCATTCCGCATGTAAATGAGTGAAAAACCCTACATTACTTTTACAATTGTTTAGAATTCAAAAGTAAGTCTTGGAGAATTGTTGAAACGTCCATTGCTTCGATTTATGTTGTTCAGCAATGCAATAATCTGGTTTATTACAAGGTAATAAGTGTTTTACAACTAATGCAGCAAATCAGTTACCGGTAGACCTCTTGGTTACAGCTTGGTGTATTATGGTCTCACATTAAACGTGGGAGCTCTGGCCGGGAGCGTGTACGTTAATCAGGCACTAGGTGGCGTTATTGAGTGTGCTTCTTGTATTCTGGTTATTCCAATGATAATTAAAGTGGGTAGAACCAGGACAACCGTTCTGTCGTTGGGAGTTTCAAGCGCTTCCTGCCTTCTTTCTACTGCTATTATTGGGCTTGGTGGAAGAAGTAATGGTGAAAATTTGTTCTTGTAAATGTAACTTTCACAGATTGTCCTTTTACTCATTGGGTCTGAATATAGGATCGGAAATTGCTGGAGTAGTCGTTGCCATGATCGGTAGATTCAGCGCGAGTGCCGCCTTTGCTGTGATTTATCAACATACTGGAGAATTATTCCCTACACCTGGAAGGTATAAGTCTTTGATTTACTGTCTTTTAGCAAAGTAGAACTGTTGAGGATGCAGCTTTACCCCGATTTTACTGGCAGACCTAACTACACTAAACCTATGGACCTAACATTTAGGGCCACAGCATTGGGAGTTTCGTCGATGGCTGCTCGAATTGCAACCATATTCACGCCTTTCACTTTGCAGCTTCAATATTCTTGGCCTTGGCTGACACCGGTACAGTGGACAATATACGTTGTTATCTAAACTAATCACTCACATACTTTTCTCTTTTGCAGACAATTTTCGGCATATTGTCGGCAATCGGAGCTTTGCTTGCTTGCGTTTTTCCGGAAACAAGAAACGAACCTGTCCTCACATCATTTCATCAAGCTGACGTTTTCTTGGCAAAGCATTTTCGTAATTCAGTTGCCTCCCGTATCTTCTGCCTGCCGAAGGGAAATAAACTGTACGCCACCCGATCTTTCACTAAGTTTGGTGCATTTCGTTGCAACAGAAAGAATCTAACTTTATGTGTTCAGGTGCAATGACTTGGAAGAGAGGGAAGGAAATTTGGAGGAAATCAATGGGTTAAACGCAGCTGTGGAAATATGAGTGCGAAATAAGGATTTGCTGAACTGATCCTAAACAACTACGAGCAGCAAAAATAGAACATGTATATTGTAAATTAACCTCAGACTGTAATTATTGTGGTTTCATGCATGCAACTTTCAATACAAATAAAAATATAACACATTTTTGTTGACGGTATAGGTTGAAACAGTGCAGTTAACGTTCACCTACAGTATTTTGGTAAATTCCCTGTTTCATTTAGATGAACAGAATCGATTTTTCGTATGTTTCCTTGCGAATTTCCAGAGCGTTGGGCCCACGTTTGAGTAAATCAACGGGTTTAGGCAGCTGTTGATGGGTAACAATATAATTGCTGAAAATGCGTACGCTTCAGGTGGTAGAGAAATATTTGCCATGCTCAAAAACGTCATAACGCATATTGGTAACCAGCAACAAAAATCAGTCGCCACAAGTAATGCAATTTTGCGCTGCATCGCTGTGCTCCGTTGTGGTCTTCTGTGATTGGTTGACTGCGCGGGTTGCCCCGCAACCGAACGGTGGTAAATTGCTACGTACGCAGACGCAACGTAAATGAGGGACACGAAGTTGAATGTAATGACCACAAAGGACATTATGTTGAACTGTGTTTTGTCGTCGGCGATACGGTAGAATTTGGGAATACACACACTGCTTGAGCTATAGTAGCCAAAATACCCCAAGCTGAGTGGCGAGCTTTCGGGATAGCGTGCCCTGAGGAAATCGTACAAGTCGTACCAATTGTCTGGTAACACTTGCGTTGTGTTGGAACCTTGCAGCGACAAGCGCTCTGCGAATGTTTGGAGCTTTTCGAGGGTAATTACATCTGAGCCGAAGTAGGGATTTGGCGTGATAAGCATGCCGGTTACCATGTGCGATGACAATGACTTGGCCAAGGGCAGAAGCGCAATGGTTACGGCAAGCGTCCAAATGCAAAGAATCCACAGAAGCAAGTATCTGACTTTTGAACCGCGACTCGCCATAGGAAAGTAAATGCTGAACAGTCGGTATGACGTCAGACACACAAGAGTGAAGACCGACGCCTCGCTTGATAAAACTGTGATGATTCCTATAAAGTCGCACGTTGAACTAGTGCGCCATCGTTGGTCCTCAAGGCAATAACCCCCAGAAAATTGAGCGGATTTCGCACCGATTGTCAATAGCGCGATTCCCATCAAAATATCACACATGGCAAGGTTCAGGATCAGCATCTTGTTAATCCGTGCTATATTGCTCCTGCGCTGTGTAACACTGACCTTGGGCTTCGCTATCAGCTGCCGCAGGGTCACTGTGATTACTCCGGCGTTCCCAACAATAGCCAACACCGCCATAAACCACACCAAAATGCTCAGACCATTAGCTCTGATCATTTCCTCTCTAGAAGACAAAGCGTTTGGATCTGTAAACCCGGTTGGACATTCGTCAGAAAGGTCTTTGCAATCCCGTTTTCCATCCAATACCGCTCCACGTGGTACAAAGAGAGGCGAACCACCTTCGCAGTAAAAGTGCTTAATCGAGCTGCAGTTTTTTTCATCCTTCTGGTCGATGCAGTCCGTCGGCATTTTTGCGTCGCAACGCTGGTTCATTGGTATGCTGACGATATGTCTAATACCTGCCACAATTAATATTCGTTATAAAACCGCACGTGAAAATCTGCAATTACTAAAAAATATGACAAATCAAGCACTAATATTTACAAGCACAAACACGTCAACGGGCTGTTAGCCCGTTTTTTTACTAATCAAAGACATATTTGATTGAAAGGTGTGACCTAAAAGGTTTGTGCTTTGGCAACAAAAGTAAACCACAACTTTTTCACAATGAAATAAATACCTGAAAGCCACTGGATTTGGCCGACGTCACAATAAAACCTCTCGGGGCAGTCTATCTCATCTTCCATGAACGAACACTCCTGGATGCCGTTGCATATCGACGCACCAAACACATATGACAGGGCGCCAGAGCATTTTCTCAATTTGAACCGTAAAGTTTCGTTCAAGCCCATCTCTTTGGGAAATATGGCCTTGACATCACAAATGCAACCAATCATATATTTGTTACTGTTGCTATACCATCATGAGGTTTTCAGGCTTTGCAGCCCAGGCAATGCAGCCTAGCTGGATCAGCCACTTTTTCCTGACAAGTCGGAGCAAGATTTGAAAAATCAAGCTCCCGGTGAGGTTTGAACTCACGACCCTGGGCTAACCAGGCCCAACGCTCTACCAACTGAGCTACAGGAGCTCAGTGGTTTCACGGGGTATATTGTGGCCAAGGTACACTGGTGCGCAAGCGCACAACTTGCCAGGCAACCTTCACATATACGTAGGGGATCTCTACCACCGTATCAGATAACGCAGTAATATTTCATGCAATGGCATGATAGGCAGGATCGCCCCACTGCGCAGGTCCTTGCTTGGCGATCACAGCTAACGTATCGCGATCATGAGGTTTTCAGGCTTTGCAGCCCAGGCAATGCAGCCTAGCTGGATCAGCCACTTTTTCCTGACAAGTCGGAGCAAGATTTGAAAAATCAAGCTCCCGGTGAGGTTTGAACTCACGACCCTGGGCTAACCAGGCCCAACGCTCTACCAACTGAGCTACAGGAGCTCAGTGGTTTCACGGGGTATATTGTGGCCAAGGTACACTGGTGCGCAAGCGCACAACTTGCCAGGCAACCTTCACATATACGTAGGGGATCTCTACCACCGTATCAGATAACGCAGTAATATTTCATGCAATGGCATGATAGGCAGGATCGCCCCACTGCGCAGGTCCTTGCTTGGCGATCACAGCTAACGTATCGCGATCATGAGGTTTTCAGGCTTTGCAGCCCAGGCAATGCAGCCTAGCTGGATCAGCCACTTTTTCCTGACAAGTCGGAGCAAGATTTGAAAAATCAAGCTCCCGGTGAGGTTTGAACTCACGACCCTGGGCTAACCAGGCCCAACGCTCTACCAACTGAGCTACAGGAGCTCAGTGGTTTCACGGGGTATAAAAACCTCACCGTGAGTTCAAACCTCACCGGGAGCTTGATTTTTCAAATCTTGCTCCGACTTGTCAGGAAAAAGTGGCTGATCCAGCTAGGCTGCATTGCCTGGGCTGCAAAGCCTGAAAACCTCATGATCGCGATACGTTAGCTGTGATCGCCAAGCAAGGACCTGCGCAGTGGGGCGATCCTGCCTATCATGCCATTGCATGAAATATTACTGCGTTGTTGCTATACCATTGAGCATAATGTAATTAAGTGAACTCTTCTTCTGGCAGGTAGTACGTAGATTTTATCATTTAACCGACGTTTCGCCCACCATGCGGCGAGGCTTTAACAAGGTAATTGAAAAATAAGTAAGCAAAAATTGTCGAAATTGGTCGCCTACATTGTGCAAGCGAATGTTGTAGCAAATATCGGGAATGTTGCTGCAGTTCGCTCTTGCGCTACATTCATCCTCAAAAATCATGCATTCCGGAATTCCATCGCACCTGCAAAGAGGGAATATCATTTGTCTTCAACCGCGACAATTTTGGAAAAGGAATTGATTGTTTTGTGAGGACTTATTATTTTTTCTGCTCTCGTCAAGTCAAGACAACAAATATTTAGCATGTATGGGTTCCTAAAATTTTCAACAACATATTTACCGCACTGCGAATTTAGGAGCTGTTATATTGGTCAATTCTCCAATGCGAAAAACATCCACCAGCTGTTCAAATCCATGTTGAGGCGGATCGCAAGGAAAGTCCGCCGATTTCTCAGCGGTAACTTCTGTCGTCGACTTTCCGCAAGCTAATTCGTCCAGTCCATTAAGTGGGCAATCTACCACACCATCGCATACTTTGCTCATAGGGACACAAAAACCTCCAGAGCCGCACCATATCTCCCCCGGCTTGCAATAGCTGCAGGCACCGTTGCTGTGGTCGCCGTAACACACACTGTCGCAAACCGTCTTAGCTGTTCCGTGTGAAGCTAACGACTGGGAACACAGACACTCATCGGTGAGGTCGGGGCAGTCGATCACGCCGTCGCAACGTTGATTCGGCGCGATAATCGTTTTATCATCCAGGCATTTGGAGCAACGAAATGTGCCGTTCGTATAGCAAAGATCTGACTCGTCGTCGCATAAAGAATATGAATCGTTCAACGACCACTGCGGAACCAGGCAACTTCGCGCTTGTTCAACGCCGAACACCTGGCGAAGGCATTTGAATCCAACACGGTCTTGTACATCCTCGCCGTGGTTCGGGCAGTCAGTGTAGGCGTCGCACGAATATGTGGCTTGTACACAAACCTCAGGGTGGCCCGGGCACCTCAGGAGCCTCGGCTCAGCACAGCTTTCAATTTCGTCACTGCAATCGCCGCAGTGATCCATTCCGTCGCACAGAAGCGATTTTGGGAGGCAGCGTTTATCGTTATGACAACGAAACTCGCTATTTAGGCACGTCTCGTTGACGAGCATCGGCAACTCGTCGCTCCCGTCAGCACAGTTTGCTAGAGTGTTACCCCGCCACGAACGCGGAATGCACCGCGTGTTGTCGTGACAACGAAACTCGTTCACATTGCATTGTAGCGAATGTTGCTCGTCCGAACCGTCTCTGCAGTCTTTGAAGCCGTCCATAACACGGTACCTGGGAATACATCGACCGTTGTTCAAGCAACGGAACTCCGTGTCGTTGTAGCAACGTTCGAGGCTGTTCAGTTCGTCGAAATCGTCCTTGCAATCGATGGAACCATCTTCTATCCAATCCCGGGGTATGCAGCTGGGTAGAGTGCGAAGCCCCAGCTGCACGCATTGAACCTCAGTGGCGAAGCAAGATATCGTTGCCGTCTCGTCGCTATTATCCTGCACAACGTCGGTGTTGCAATCGTCCGATCCGTCTTGAACCATCCATCGCGGTATGCACTTCAGACTTTTGGTGCAAGTGAATTCTGCAGCGCGGCGACAGTTAAGTGTATGTGGTGTATACTTGTCACCCGCGCATGTAGAGTTTGTGTTTACAAATTCGGACGCAACGTGATTTGCGCCCGACCGACTTCATCCGGTTTAAAATTTTTGACTACCAACGAAAACCTAATGATTTATTACATGAAAATAGCGTCATCAGTCTATGAAGCTCTTCTCGGCGCACTTTATTTGGTTGATTCGAATTTGGATTCTTCAACGAAAGAAATTGTAATATTTACCTTCACTTGGTCGGCATGGAAGGATTATTCCCTCGTTTCGCGTGCAACTGTCTGCCGAATTAACAAGGTAGCGTGGAATGCACCTAGAAGTCACTCGACATCGAAATTCGTCGTCCGTACAGTCAAGCATCGCTGAAGCAGTTAACGTTATAACATTTAGTTAATGCTGTAGGCTACGGATCAGTAAACCCTTGGGAGCGAGGTGATTATTGATGGCACTCTAAGTGATTTATGAGCTCATATTCCAGTACTTTGCTCTGCTTATGGGATTACTGTGCGTCAGGAAAAAGGTGCTCAAAATTGTATGAATTTACCCACATAAGTTAGATGGTTCTATCGGCGTCGCTGCACAGTGATGGCGACAAATAAGGCAACAAAATAGTTTGGTTTGTGCACATGTTGACACGACGTGAAGTTATTTCTATTTTGAAATAATTTACAAACTGACACGCTGCTTCAAAAAGGTTGACGAACCCCGCTATAAACAACTTATCCTGAATTACTACCAACCTTGCGTCTCGTCGGACTTGTCCCGGCATGTGGCAAAAGTGTCGTGAACCTGGTGTCGGTAAATACAAACATTTGAGTTGGGACAACGGTGATAACCATCTTCAGGGCGGCAGGCGCGGTACAAAAGGAATCTTGCTTTCACTGCAAGAGAAATTAACACGTCACGTCCAGCCAATGGAAGAGACTGCAACTTTAGACTTCGCAGCTGTGTTCAACGTCAACAAAATTAAATTACAAGACTGTTAAAACAAACTAAATTCCTTCAAGTCGTTGTTGTTTAATATTAATATGGTTTTAATCTACCACTAATAAACTGCGCTACAGAAAACGGCATGGACCACAAACCTGCAAGTGCAGACAGTCCAACAAGCAGCAAAATTCTTCTAACGAACATGTTCCTTCTTCAACGCTGTAAGTCGTAGTGCACCAAATTGCCACAGAGACGGAGCCCAAATCGTGCGAACACTTACCGTCTTGAATTTCGTCATGAGAGCCCATGCGCGTCCGATACGTAATGCGTGTTTATATTTAGCCTCCGGTTATTATCGATGGGAAAAAGTGCTGTGACATGATTATACCAGTCGGAACAATACGATAATGAATTGTCTACAACAATTATTATTTTCTCCTGTTTTCCAACGCCGCTTGTTGTGGGCGACACTGGTGGAAACTCCACATTAAAATTACGCTGTAAAATAACCATGCGTCAAAACGCAATTTCTACTTGAGTAAAATGTAATTTTTAATGAATTGTCAAGTATTGTCGCTCAGGGGGAATTGTAAAGAAGCCTCGCGATACAGCAAGTGCCTTCAAACTCGACATTCAACTTCATCTTTTAGATATAACTTATTTATCTTTTTTTTTTACTCGAAGCTTTGTGTTTAATATTGAATACAAAACAGCGCTTATGTTTTTTGCTTTAAAGCTTTTTGTGCAAAAAGCATCACTATTTTCTGCTTTACACCAAAGTAGTCTGGAAAACCTCAAAACGTGAAGAACGCATCCTGTCCCGTTTCTTCTTACGTCACGTAATATGCCAATTTAAATGTCGTTTTGCGTCGCGATGGTGCGTTAGGGCCACATCTTTTCAAGCCAGTGCACTGTTACTGCTTAGCCGGGGGCACGCTTTTGTATTGGGATGTATTGCAGTATGTGAGACACAGCGTGATGTTGCAATCATGCAAATGTGTTTTAGATTATTGCGCAAAAATATTAGTGGCTATTAGTTATGGGAGAGATTAAGCTTGGCAAGCATCCAAAACAGTATATCATATATATATATACAGGGTGGCCATAGCGTCCAAATTTTTGCGATTTGTGCTTTTTCATGAATAGTGCATTATGAATACTAACGTACTAGCTCTAAGAATTGTGCCAATTTGCGATTCGCGTGTTTAGTTTTTTTTTACTTTTACGCACATGTTTTACATCAATATCGGTATGTTTGAGAAGTTTCAACACTATTCGGGTGCACCATTGCTAAAACACGAAAACTCGTCTCTAAAAAGGTTGCATGACTGACAAACATAGTGATAGTCTCAACAAAAAGTCAAAGTGGTTGACATCAAGCAGTGTTACGTCTTAGCAAAGCAGTCGGCTTATTTTTAGTTATATCTATGTGTAGGATTGCGGCGGTGGAAACGCACTTAGGCATGACCTTGGATGGTGTTGGAACGATGTTGGTTCCACTTTTTCTTCTTAGTTTGGCTGCACTGTCAGTGGGACAAGATTTAAATTACGCAAACTGTTCTGTTGCATTTTACCCGAAAACTGCCTGCGTCAACGACGGAACCAGGTATTTGGTGCAAAACTTTTGTAAAAGAGATCCACTATATATACTCTATATTGACAAATGGAAGCAACATATTACTTTAACTCGTTGTTATATTGTATACTGCTTATCTGTTTGTGATATTAAAAATTCAGAAAGATTTTTAAAGCCTTATCGTTTGTGAGAATATATTCGTATATGTGTGGGTGTTTGTACACATTTTTGTTGATTTGGAATAAGTGTGTTAATATTATCCTTTTTTCGTCCGTTTTGCGTATTATTGATACTTTGTAGTTTCTCTTAAAATGTGTTTTTTGTCCACCTGCAGCCGAAAGTCTCCACAAACTTATTATATTGCAATAAAAATGATCTGCCTTGAGGCTATATGGCATTATTTCACCTGACCTCATAAGACTCCTTGAAGTCGTACCACCCGTCTTGTTAAAATTCGATATTTGGAATAATGTTTACTGGATATTTATTTCTATTGCTTTTCGGAAATAACCGTCCTATATTCTCTTGCTTTAGATCAAACTACATACAGTTTGAAAAGTGCGACCCTTCCAACACGCGGGTGCGTTCAGCGTGGTTTGACGCCACACCCGTTGCCTATAAACGGCCGTTCGGAAAAAACCAAGACGATTACCCAATCTCGTGGCAGGAGATAGTCACACCAAGTGGGTATTTTGGGTTTACGTAGATAGGACCTTTGATGGTGTCTAAAATTGCTTCTACTGTAATCGCAGGAGAAAAGAGCTGTAGAAAAAATACATTAGGATAAAATGAGCGAAAAATGACATTCAGACAACAGGAATCATCCTATTTGCTAGGTTATACCGACCGATCTATCCTGTCTAATCAGTTATCCAAAATTACTGACGCTAATCGTCAAACACTCTTTCCGAGTAATTTAAGATAACATTTGTACTTTTTATTCACCCACTGTCATCAACAACGTGATTTCCAATTAGCCAATTTTGTTATGTGTAGTGCTTTGTGCCTGTAATAATGTGCGTAAAGTCCCAGGTTAGTAACAGACTTGACGTGATTTTCTCGTAACGTATTTGCAGAACAACTTAAAACGGATGGAATGTTGACGGTGTTGTACAGTCGAAACAATCGGTTTGTGATAAGAGCAATGCAGATGAGACTTCCACAATGCGGACAGAACTGACAAAATCAATTTATGTTGAACGAAAAAAATATTGAATGCTCTTCGCTTTTGATCGCTTTCGTCATTACTCTGTTGATTTGTAAGTTAATGATTTCCACTTTTTACGCGCTCCCAACCGCACGTCGTTGTTATTGGAGTCGTTTTGACAACAAAGCTTGTTAACTTCGTTTTTTTTGGTTTTCGCCTGTTTTTGAAATATGGTCAAGTGCACACTTAACTATTATGACCTATTGTTATTCGCCTGGGTTGGAATCTCACCTGTTACAAGGGCAATCTTGTTTTTTTATTGGTAACAAATGCTCTATTCGACTGTCGGGTATGAAACGCTAAGTTTCACATAAAACCTTTAAGAACAAAACAAGTCTTGTACAGTTGAACTGTTTATTTAATTACATTGCAATTACGTCGCTGCTTGAAGTCATATAGGTCAAAGTTTCTCTTTGAATAAAGGATGACTAAAAAGAAACTGAACAACAAACCAAAATGTTTCGACAGTGGCGACGAAATGAAATGTTAAAACGTTTAAAGTGAATCCTCTGCAAAAACGGTTACAATCACACTTTACGCCCAGACTAACTAAAAATAAAGCGCACCTACAGCAATCAACCCAAATACGAAGTTTTTATCTCCTGCACCTGACAAAATGTCAAGAAAGAAAAGCGATTTGAAAGCTACTTCGATCAAACTATATTAAATCAAACTCAGGCCTAACATGCTTCGACAGCTAAAGTCATTGATCATCACTTAATCTGTTAGCTCAACGTCTTGGTGGCCCGCGATCTGGTCTTTGGCCTGTTCCTGATCGTTCGCCTCTTTGATAACGGCCTCCGCTCTCCCTCTTGTCTCCACCATGATGCTGTTTCGGACGGGATGATTGGTCGGAACCTTGTTGCCAGTTTGACCCTCTTTTGTTATCTCGACGTGATTTCTCTTCTTCCTTATCATCGTAGTCGGGAGGTACTTCGAACTGAAGCATTCCTGTGTAGATGGAAATTGCAAACTGCTGTTAAAAAAATATGCAATACATGAAACTTTGCTAATTTTAATATGTGAGCATATCGATACAGTGCGCGATTGACAGTCTGCCAGGTGAACTTAAATTGATCCAGTTGTTTCATTCTGTAATCACATTGCAATACATGACAATTGTAAACAGTACTTAAAACTTCAATAAATGGAAGAAACAATTTCATCACTTGATATTTTAGTTTTATCATTTCAGTAAAATACAGTAGCTTCTTTAGTTTGTTAGATATTTGTTTGATGGAAACTGCAGCTTGACGTACGTCTTGGGTAATACTGTGTCGCTTTCTCAAAAAATTTTGGGTGAATTCTCCCACGTTTGTCTCCCTCAGACAGGATCACTTTGTTACTTGAAAGGAAAAATTTGAGGCCAGCTGCATAAACAAAAAAATTTTAAACTTTGCCAAGGTAATATCATATGATACGCCCTGCAGGAGCAGTCAATGCATTGTACACACAAACACATCTGCCTAATCGGTTTTACAGCTTTGGAAAATGAAATAAAGAAAGTCTTAAAATGATATACCTTCCAATGCCTTGGATAAATTAAGAGAAATGACAACATCAGAGGAATTCCTCATTCCACTGAGCACATCTTCATCACCCGGCATTCCAATTGCAAAGTGGATGTGAGTTCTCTGTGTAACAATGTTATTTATTACTCATTTTCATTGACAACTAAATCACAAAGTCAATAGCAATTATCGGCCGTACAAAATTTTGAAAAGCTTGGTGACACTGAAACATTTTTACAGCAAAGTTTTGGAACTGCAGCAATAAAAACTTGGGAAAAAACTGTTGTCATATAAGGTTAATAGTCTCTCGGCCACAGAATTGACAATAGAAGATGTAACAACCCGTAATAACATATATTGCTACATAGGCACTGCTGTATAATATATAGATAATATGTACATTCATTCGTTTTAATCCCTGCTTTTTAATTTGTTGCCATGCATCAAGATATGTCCCATGAACAACTTCTGGATAGTCCTTTGAGTCTGTTATTGGCGTTAAAGCCAAATTCTGCACCTGTGCACATAAAACAATGTATGCAGAAAGGCAAACATAAATTTGCAGCACCAATCAGCTCACAATAAACAGCACTAATAAATTGCAAACCTTGACTGAATGGCCTTGGGTTGCCTTGATCCTATAACCACATTCTTGGTGCAGCTCCATCTCAAATCTTTTCTTTTCGTTGTTTACGACAATCTGATGTATCATTTCAGAAGTGACTCCAGGAAATTTATTTGAAAATTTTCTGTCTTGCAAAATTTGACCAACAGGTACAAATCCCTCTGCAGAATTTTGCAATAGTAGTTTAAAATCTTTAAATATATTTAAAAAATAGGTTTTGATATTTTCTGTCAAAGTGCATTTAATCCGTTTAAATAAAACTGATTGTTTTGTTCGGTTGGTAAGAAAGAATTTACATGCATTTGTTTACCATCATCCAGTTTTAACCATTTATAAGCTCCGTGTCTTAAAATGCGTACAAGCTCTTTGGAGACATCCACTTCAGTGTACTCATAGTACTGTTGGCTGAACACAAATATCAGTAATATTAAATGTTAACTTTGTCAAAAATGTAAATTGTAAGGAAATTGTTAACAAACATTACACCAAGCTTTCACCACAAACACAAAATATGTGATTTAATTGATATTCTGTTAAACCATAAACACCACCTGGTTTGTGGATACTGATACTGGTAACTTTAACTGCTGCATTACAGTTTTATCAAGTATGTGCAAAAAGAGCCAACCGTGTGTACACCCTGTCTGCAGCTCTCAGTTCTAACAAGACTATAGCATATGGAAACACGCAGCTTACCTCTGATGTTGGTAACCACCCTGGCCCTGTCTTTGGTCATAACCCTGGTGTGGTCCCTGTTGCGATGCAGCACTGGACTTTTGTGTTATTCTTTCTGCATAAATTCGTCAATATTCACAATTGCAGTTCAATTTAAAATGTGTTTTAAGATATGTGGAACAAAATAGTCAAATGCAAATTAACAATACCTACCATTTCCATATCCAGACCCAGACAATCCCTGTTGAGTTGCAGCATGGCTACCTGTGTTTGAATGCTGTGAGTAATGTCTTTCACTGCCAGCTGCATGATCTGTTCTTTGCTTCTTGTAGTCTCCCTTTTTCTACACACATATTTTATTATGTGGGAAAATAATAAAACATATGTGGATGTAAGGAAAGGGCTTATGTGAGCAAGCAAAACATCTCAAGTAAGTGAAAATACAGTTAAGTGCCAATGTACACACATGATTGTGATGTGAACTAGACACATTGTAAATCCTCTGCAAGTGTGTATATAACATTCATACCAACCTCATCTCCCACACTTCCCCCATTATTAATAATTTGTGAAGCAATTGTTTCAGACTTTGGTAGAGTTTCTTGGGCAACTTCAACCTTTTCCTCCAATGGAGGAACCTTGTCAGTCGGTTCCAATTGTGTGGATTGATTCCCACTATTGTTGCTTTCTTTGATGATTTCTTGAGCTTTTTCTGATTCAGCCTGATTGGGTTTGAAACTGTCCCGGTTCAGGTCAAGGTTGGCAACTTGTGCTGAAATATTTTCTTGCTTGTTTTTTTCATTATTGTTCAAATTGTAAGTGTTGGCATTTTCAAGGGAGTTTGCTTCTGTGCTTTCTGGTTCATGCTTATTAGCCTCTTGTATAGCAGCAGTCTATAGAAAACACGTATCTTGCTTCAAACTATATTCAAGTTTGTTCTCCAAATGCAATATACACTCTCATGATCAGTATTTCGATGTCTTGGGTGTTAGCATGTTTTAGTATAACTTATCACGGGTCAACAAAACACAATAGTGAATGAATTTCAAATAAGAAATTTTGTGTGGCAAGTATATCTGTAAATTGTCTGCATTTGAATCAGAATGTCAAAAAACATGACACCATTTTCAGGATTTTGTCACATAGATTTCCAAGTGAATATTTGCAAACTATCAATGTTATTAGATATAATAAATGCAAGAGGCTATTTACTACGAGGTTAAAGGTCATTCTAAATTAACAAACAAATAGTTCCAGTTCTGTTTAAGCCATGTATAACGATCACAATAAAATATATTTTAGTTTCTTTGAAAAAGTCCTTATTTTAAGTCATGTAAACATACACCATTAACGTGGAACATAATTCAATAAAAAAATAGTTCTTTGCGTCTGTGTGTCTAAAAAATGATGACCTCAAATCTTACCTCTTTGTGCCTGCGTTTTCTATCTCGCTTTTTTTGGTTTTTTGATTGTTTTGCTTTGTGATCCAACGGTTGTGTCAATCCAGGTACTGGTCTCGACGACATATTGTATTTTATTTGTTTGCCAAGTTTGCATAAAGTTCCACCTTCCACGAGCAGAACAGGAAAAGAAAGGAAATGGGAAGTGGGAACTAAGATTCTACTAAGGGAAATTCCCAAATACGTAATATAAAACTGAATGGTTGCGTCATTAACGAACTAGCATATAGTTATTTTCACTATGTTTGGTTTAAAGATTGTCGTTTTTGGTAAATATTTACAAATGTAGTGGTTGCATGTAGGGCGTTTTAAGGCTAGTAGTAAGCCTTTTATTTTTTATTTTCTTATTGTGTTGTTTTAGACGCACCGACGCACCGACGATGCATTCCAAACCGAAATGTATTTGTCTAAAATACAAAAGATTTCAACAGAAGACAAATGTTTCCGTCTTTGCGGTATATTTAAATCATTAAATTTATTTCATGCACGTGCAGTAACAGTCTATTGATTGAAGTCACCAAACTATAAGTCTGTGCAAATATCCAAAGAAAAAGGGTAGGCAACATGAAAAAAAACAAAGTTAAAATATATAAAACCGGAAAACCCTAGCCATACTGTTAACGTATGTGTCATGTGAAATGATATGATCAAAGCTGTGGTATTTTATCCCGTAACACGGTCATCAGCTCTGGGAAAACCCCCGCCAATTGCACCAAAGAAACACTGTTTGTTTTATTATGTTGTTGTTGCTGTCGGGCATATCGTAATTTAATTAATTTGATCTTCTGGCACAATTAAACTTACAGTTTGTTACCAACGTTTGCCCTGCTATTCAGCTAGGCTTCGTCAGGATATAAGATTGCATGCTGCACCCAAACAAGTTTCAGGAACCCAAAAAACACGAGAAAAAAGGACAGCTAACACCGTTTGTAGAATCACGTGAATAATTGAGAATACGCGGGAAACAACATGCAGTTACAACAAGTTATGTAGAACCATGAAATATACACACTGTTTGCTGTTGTTTACACGGAGATTGTTTCAGAAAGAGGTGTTTAAGTGTGATCTTCTGCCTCCCTCTTATTTGTGTGCTGCACCATAACCTTGAGGAAGCTAGCTGAATATTAGGCGAAACGCTGATAACAACGTTTACGTTTAATTGTGCCAGAAGAACAGATTAATTAAATTAGCGTTTATTTGATTTCCTTTTTGTGGTGTATAAGACCACTATGATAAGACAATGACGCACAAGATACATTTTAAAGCGAAATGCCTAAAACAACATAGCTCAATAGATTTCAACAAAAAAAAAGTTTTTGTCCTTGCGGTATATTTAAAACAACAATTACGTATTTAAAAACATCAAATTTTCGTTATCTTTTGTTTTGTTATTTGGTTTCGTTATCTCTGCTCACATCTTTACTAGTGGTGAGTTTTCACTTTACGCGTCACTGAATCAATCCAAAATCCGAGGAGCGGTCGGAGGAGTCCAAGTAGAAATTACTATTGTTTTATTGCGTATTTGTTGTACTTTACAGCATGTATTTCATGAAATATTTGTAGCTGGTCAAGTGCATAGCGGTCTTTAAATTGTACAGTTCATTTCTAATACCCGGTCTATTGAAGTCACTGTACTATGGGTTTGTGCAAATGTCCAAAGAGAAAGGTTACCAATCTTTTCTGTTTTGAACACCGGGTGAATGTTTGTGAGCACTGCTTGACAGAAAATCATCCAAGGGTATGCAAATTGTTTTTCACTCGTCATAGAAATGTTATTTGTCTTGTTTTAAGTTTTCTGCTGTGATTCCTACATTTGTGTAGCCTGTAAGAAGTGTTTACAAAACCAGTGAATATTTCTTTCAGTGTGTTGTTCAATCCTATCTAAACTGGTTGAAAGACAGTGACTACAACCCAAGCTGTGCAGTCTGTAATGTCTCATTGTTGGAAGGAGATGTGGTGAGATTAATGTGCTATGGTAAGCTGAACTGTTTTAAAGTTGTACTTGGATGGATTTGAACCTACTTTTTTAATCATTTAGATATCTTCCACACCGATTGCCTTGAAAGTCATTACCGCTCCCTGCCTCCTAACACTGCTCCTGCGGGTTACAAGTGCTACACATGTGATTCACCCATTTTCCCGGCCTTAAATCAAGCTGGAAGGGTTGTTGATATATTGAAAGAAACACTGGCAAAGTTTGGTTGGGCCAGAGTGGGCCTCGGATTGCCACTGGTATGCATTGAGAAATTAACTTTAAATCTTGACTATTTTGTTTCAGGATATTACCTATATACATGTTATCAAGCAACCATGTTTTAAAATTTTAGTTTTAATACAGTATACCATGGTGGTAGAAGTTTCACACATACTGCTTCAAATGCATAACTGCAAAGTTTTCCAATACCACATGCTACTACCAATGAGTAACTTCCCTGAAAATTTTAACTGTATACATTTAAATAAAAACCAGAATTATATTTGTAAAAAGAAATATTTTTATGTGCTCTGTGGGTCACAAGATACCATGAGGGCCAGAGTTTGGACTGCCCTAAACTTTGTAATTGTTTTTCACTTTATAGATTGATGAACCTCCTCCGACAAAGCTGGATGACAGTTTTGATTCTACTCCACAAATTGAAGACTTAGATGATGAAAGTTTACATGGATCAACTATGCCCCCACCACCAGCTACGACAGCAGCCAGTCTGTATCTTTCAAATGCAACTGATGCGACAAAGCCTGCAAAAACTCTAAGTGACGCATATACTCCAAAAGAGACATATTGGGAGCAGAGAAAAAAGGTGTTTATTATAATGTCAAGTGTTTGTAATTTGGTTCTTTAGCAATGATCAACAGTGAATGCAAATGCACAAAAAAGGACAAACATTTTGTAATGTAAAAGTTGTGTGAAGTTTTTGTAGGCCACAATGTCAACATTTCAGAAATCGTTTTGCTTCAAATTTTGTCTGCAATTGAATTTCGAAGTTCAGCAAATATGAAAAATTGTCTGGTCCAATTTTTTATAGTTAAGTTGTTCCAATTTTTGCATACTATTTTTAAGTCCAACCCTGCCCCGTTGCGCTCACAACAAGCTCAAACCACCTCCACACCAAAGCCTAAAAGGGATTTTATAATGCCGATGGATGACAACCACCAAGGAGATGGTGATAATGACATCCTAGGTGCTGTGTCAAGAAAGACCCCTTTCCTGTCTGATGCTTCCATGAAGAAAATTACACTGGGCATTGAGGACCCTGATGGTCCTGACAAATATAAGCGAAGATCAGCCTTTTCTTGGCTCAGGCGATGGCTCAAGTATGTAGTTTAATGTAAAATGATTGCTTGGGTGTTGTACAATATACTTTTCAGTTGCAAGCATACAATAACCTTGAATCGGTTAATCTCTCTGCATATAAATGCAGTTAAAAAAATTATTGGGGATTATATCAGTCAGAACCAATGTAGGTACAAGTATACTCAAAAGTTCGAAGGCAGTGTTTTCAACGTTACTTATACACAACTCCACCACATTAAGCATGTTTTGCATTTCAGGTCCAGAATGCTTCGTGGTCGCGGCTACCACGACTCACGGGTAATACCCCGAAAAGCCGCAATCCTTCTTCTCATTGGACTCGTTGCTCTCCTTACTTTTATCGTTTTTGCGACCAAGGCGGGACGGTCCAAAGACAACGACCCTGCGTTTGATCCGTTGAATAACCCGAATGTACACGTGGCACAGCCGAAAGCCATAGACATGAACGACTTTGGGAATCACCACCTGGATGTGATCGACCCCCTGCAAGCATTGCAACCTGCTGCTGGCGGTGGATAGATCGAGCTTAAAAACTATTGCATTTAACTGCTATACATTCAGTGTTGCCCGATGTAACACGTCGGTATTAACTATAATTTCTTGGCCCATTAAAAAGTGGTCTTTCAGTTGTATTGTATTGGGTGAATTCGTCATATGGTCGCATAAAACTTGAAGCATAGGATCGATATGCGCTTACAAATACTATGAAGCATATGTTAATCTGGCGTTGATATTTTCTGTTACAACGGGCATTCCAGCAAGTTTTTCCTTTGTACCGGGCATTTGTGAAATTCTGCATTTTGTGTAATAAATGCAACCTTGCTGTACATGGCTGTGAAATACAAATGTGCAAGATGTTTGCGTGAAATGGCTTTAACAAATGTGGAAAATGTGCCGGACCTAATAGACGCCAATCAAGATGCGACTATACGTAACAATCAATGCGGTTTCGCTTATGTTGTTCTGGGATTCCTGTTTCTACAAAACTCGCCTACGTTTTCAGCTAAACTTCGAAAGCGATAAATATACCCAAGAATCATGAATAGAGAACCAATGTGAAATCCGGACTTATGGCCCTGCATTTTGAAGCTTGGACAATAGTAGAACATGTTGCAGGCAGTGTGGGTTTATATTGGTGAAACATAAAGCGCGACCAGTTGCCAGGTGGCAACGCGGCGGAAAAAATTAAAGAACGTTAAGCGAAAGCAAACAAAAGCACGTGACCACACCGGTTGGCAAACTGCGAGCGGCAGAAAATACAACTGTACACGCACACGCCAAATACAGGACTGTGTTCCTACGAGATGAAAATATTGGCCGAGTAAAATTCGAAACCACATCAAAAACGGGCCCAGTCGCATTTTCCCGGCCTTCCCAAAACATGTTACCCGAAAGGATGTTAGCGAGCCACTAAGTAATTTTTTTTTTTTTGTGGACGTAGCAGCTGTTTATGTTTTTACTGCATGAATGGATATTTGCCTTTCTATAGCAATGAACACGCGGTCAAGATAATTAAAAGGTATTATGTATGATCGAAAGCAATGATTCTAAAATATTCAACAAGGAAAAGCTGTGGCCGAGGTAAAAGCAACTAACAAAAAGCCGAAGGATCGGCCGCACCGTTTCCTTGTAAAGCGGCATTTTTTGTGAAAGCTAAAATACCTAAAACATACAAAACAAGAATTTTATCCTCATGCGTTGGTCTATCAATTAAGTTCGACCGCCGCCATACCACAAAGGTCACTAAAATGTAGTTACAACGTAGATTAACTCTATATTCAAACGAAGGTTGGGTCGTTGAAGAAGGCGGGAAAAGCGTAAGATAAACTATGTAGTTTGAAAAAACTTTCAAAAAAGCGTGTGTACATATAAACATAAACCGCGAGATGTCGCCAAAGAGCACGATGCTTTGGGCAAGCCGGAAAACATACCGCTGGGCCCGTTTTTGACAGCCCAAGGATTTAATTTAACTAAATAAGCTTGGACCACAAAGTATCGTGCTTTTTGAACCAATTCCACCCGTACCGAACTGTAACCGTGACACCGTTTTTCAACAAGCCAGTATTGGCGCAAGTACCATTGATCAAACCGACACGAAACGGAAAGGTTAATAAATCAAACAAGACATCAAAAAATAAGAGCTAGAACTTAAAGACGCTTTAGCGCGAGAAATCAAACATATGCTACATATAGCATACATACGTTAAACCGAAAATCCACGCGACCGTAAAACATAGCATGGAGTACGGGTCTCCATTGCATTGCGCGCCAATTCAGAGATATAAAAGAAATCTGGGTGATGAAATTGTGAAAAAAGGCCTGTACCTTTACTATCGACGTAAAACGGAATGTTAAAACGTCAAACCATGTTAAGAACACTTAATTTCAAGTTGCTGTTTTTTGTTACATTTCGCTTCTTGTCCCGTAAAAGGACAGTTTACAGGGTTTGCCAAATAAATTGTTAGACGAACGCTTGTCGCACGAAAACGAACGCATAGCACTCCTATGTACAACAATGCCAGGAAGAAATAACTAAATAAACTCCACGCCGTGGAAGCAAGAAACGTAAACCGAACGCAAATTGTGTAAACGACAAACTAAAAAGTTGGAAAACAAATAGATACCGTTGTTGTTGTGCCGCTGCAGCAGCTACAATCCGATTTAGAACCGTCGACGCTGGTTTCGCATGAGCGGGCGGTGGTTGCGAAACTCACCAACTGAGTGCTGCCACTCCCAACATTGGCGACAGTAATACTTGAAGCAATCCTTACGAAAAAAAACTTGTCAGTGACCTGCATTTGTTTAGTCAGGCATCACAAACCACCAAAGTGTAGGACTAACTCGCCCAAATTTATGGGTTAGCCTGGTACAATCCTAATGCGTTAGATTCTGTTATCACATACTAAATCGACTAAATTTATGGGTTAGCCTGGTACAATCCTAATGCGTTAGATTACGTGATCATATACACAGACATAGTATTACAGTCTTAGGCTGGTACAATCCTAATGCGTTTTATTATGTTATCATATACTAAATCGACTAAATTTATGGGTTAGCCTGGTACAATCCTAATGCGTTAGATTATGTTATCATATACACAGACATAGTATTACAGTCTTAGGCTGGTACAATCCTAATGCGTTTTATCATGTTATCATATACTTAGTATTACAGTTTTAATGGCTAATAACGACCTTTGGGGTTTATGGTAACTTACTGGCAGCTCCCTACAGAAGTATGGTCCCTGCAGCACTTGACACATGTTGCATAAAGCAGAGTCCTCCAGGTACGGGTCAATCTGAACTTTCTTCGTGAACTTTGGCGTGCGTATCTCCACAAACGCCGCGCGGACACCCTTCATGTAGCTCGAGTGCGTACTGAAAGTTACCCGACCGGAACCTGAGTGTAAACATTTTAACAAATCAAACATCCAATCAGATAGCTTGACATGGGTGGGTTTTAAGTGGACAATTAATGAGGTTGGCATAGTAGGAATATCACATTTGGTGTCGTCGTTAACTAAAGTACCTATATATTGATTTAATTAACGTTAGTTAAATGACCAACCGATTGGATATTTATATTTGTCAGTGTCGATTCCAGAATACACGACGTTGTCGAAGAGGTCGTTCATTACTTTGGCGAGTCCCTCCGCTGTGAGCATACCATGCAAAGCTCCAACGAATATTGTCTTGTTGGCGTCCAAACGTGCCGAAGGCACCCGCATGTAGTTGCTGTCTGATACTACCCATGGAATTATCTGGAATGATGACGGAGTGAATTATTATCTGCATGCGAGTAACGCCGTTGGAAGATCACAATTTGAAAAGTGCGAGGTCCAAACCATGTACAATAGTTGTAGTGGTTACAGTACCTGCACTTCCTTACTACGCATGCGGCGGCTCGAGAGACGGAAAAAGCACTCGTTGGTGGTTACGTCGTGCGTGCAGTTCAGTAAAAGACTCTTTATAGACTTGTCGCTTTCAAACAGCAAGTACACGTAACCAGCTGCAAAACATGCAAGCATTGTTTGTCTATTTGGTTGTTTAATACTACCGAGGTCCCTATATACCTCGCAGTGGATAACGCGGACCTTTCATGTCCTTTCCAGGCCACTCGACTCTAACCAGACCGTAAGGTTTGAACGTCATATGCAAGGCCGCTGTAAAAGAAGTGGCGCCCATGAAAACAGATATCAATAAGCGAAGGTTGAAACTGTTTTGTTTTATTTATATTCGTTTGCTTTGTACCTTCGGTTATGTCCCAAGGCACGCCACCCACGAACACTTTTGGCGAGTATGTGGGATTGAGGTGGTGGCGAATTGGTAGGTGTCCGCTCCATGTGCATGTAGCCTCACAAGTGGCTAAAAATCCGTGTTTAAACAACCAGTTACATAAGACAACACTACAATGAGGTCCAACTAACCAGCGGCCGAACGGTGAAGCCGAGCGTCATACTCCATCTTATCTGAAACCCCATACAACGCGGCAACATCCAGGAGCTGATCCGAAAATGTAATTGACGGGCCGACGTTCGGAACAAGGTTTGTGGCGAAGTTTTCCCTGGGCGTTGATGCTTCGATAATACTGCTGTTGGACCTTGCTACGTCATGCGTTCGTGCGTACATGTCAGGGTTGGTGCTGAAATGCAGGCCTTGGAGCCCGCTCTGTGCCAGACATTTTATCACCAATTTCAAAATTTATTTGTTTTGGAAAAACCTACCACTAGTTCAGATATCGAGGCTGGCTCCGATCCAGAAGAATTCAAGTAGCTGCTGTTGTTACTTAACGACGACAAATCAGCTGGATCTGGCGAAGATTGGCTGCTGCGTCCATCGCTTCTCGTCGAAAGCATGCTGCCATCCAACGAGACGCCTGACACAGTCATTGTTTTTATGAGCACAAAAGCCAACAACATAATTGCGTACATGTATAATCTACAATAAAATAATTATGTACATGTATAATCTACAATAAAAGAAACCTCACCGCGCATAGCATCTTTAAACACAACGGGATATGGATCTGAAGAAACGCTGCGTCGTGGCCCTTGAAGTTGCTCCAACAAGGTTTGAAAATCTTACACCACGAGCAGGTTATGAAATTAACTACTCGATGTATCTAAAAAGCAACTAAACTTACCCGAGCGGTAGGTAGGATGGCTTGCCAGGTGTCTTATTTTAGCATCAAACTCCAGTTTAGCTTGTTCGGCGTAATACTCATTCAACGCCTGCAGATCTGACTGAGTGTATTCTTTTTGCATCATCTGGGTTGCACTGTCCGCTGACATTGACCTCCGCAAGGTCAGCGCTGGGTTTTGAAGATTTTTTAAACGCTGCTGAATTTCAGCGTTTGCCTTACGTCCAGTGACTGTGGAAATGTCTCCACTCTGCTGTTTCATTAGCTTAGAAAGTGAATTTTGATCACTTTCTTTTGTGTCACTGATCTCCACAAACTTGTTTAATAAGTCGCTGATTTCCTTGTTCGGTTCTGTAAACAAAACGGTTCTGTTTCACGCGTTAGGTAAATACAACCGAACATAACGCGTTTTTATTGCGTCACAAAGAAAATTATCTATAGGCCTGACTGTCCTTTACATAAGACTACAGCGTATTTTAGAATTACCTTCAGCGGGCTTTTGAGCCTCCGTCTTGCTTGGAGATTCCGCCTGGGCCGACCAAGTTGTGTATGGTGTTGAGCACTGCAGCATTTCGGCCATGGCTTGATTTAAACAGAAAACAAGCGGAATTTAAATTGATTGTAATGCAAAGCATTAAAGGCAATTACCGGTGGCGTTGGATGTACCAGCCGAGCTGTCAATTCCTCTCAAATCGAGAGTGTTGCCCAACAAACTGTTCATGTTGCGAAACAGGTCGCCGTTGGAAGTTACAGCAGAACTCATTTTGATTTGAATCGGAGGTGATCAGCGATGCGTGACAGATTGCTTCGGCTTGGCCGCTTAGAGTACACTGCTTCTGTGCTGTTTGTTTCAAGTTAAAAGAACAGAATGGCTGTACCTGGCTTTTAAAGGAAGGGGCGGGGAGAACGCTCATCAAATTTGGAGGGAAACAGCAAAAAAGCATGCTCACGGCAGGTTTTGGCGCTCGCGGTCGAGTGCTGAAATGCAGCTGACGCACCTAACAGCTTCTGAGAGGAGCAACTTGGCTTGTGGGATGAAGTTTGCTGCAGCCCATAGATTGAAGGTAGATGGCAAGGCGTGTAAATGCATTGCTGTTGTTGCTTGTCACCTACTTACACCTTATTACATTGCCTGTTTTATCGGCCACGGGGCCCGAAAAAACGGATTTGGTAATCTTGCCAGTTTTCAAATCGTTGATTGGCATGACGTAAGGTTTCTGCTTCAAGGACACGGACTATGACGTCACAATCTAGCAACTGGAAAGAGTCTTGCTTTGGACTAAATACGCCGGTCGAATCATTTCAAGTTGGGTAAGTTGGAAACCTTGTATCTTAAACAGCGTGTTATCCGTGTACTACAGGACAAAAGAAAACATTTAAATAGATGCAAAAAATCTGCCATGCATGATGTAAAGAGCAGTTGCTAGTGGAAATTCAAACCTACGCGATATCGCGTGTCATGATACCCCTAATGTCTTTCTATTACCTTGTACTACACTCTGCGGGATAGCATTGCGTGTCGCATTGTGATGCATCGGTGTTGCGCCGACAGCAATTTGCAAGCGCGTGCCTCCAGTATCCAGCTATGATTTCCCGGCGAAAACAATGGCAACGGAAAGGCCAGACGGAAAAGTGATTTCGGAGATCATTACCTCTGCTGGTGCATACTACAATGTCAACATAGTCAGGTTCTTCTTTCTACAGTCTGACATTTATTTTCGTATATATAATAGTCATCCGTTTTCTCTTCTGGACGTCAGTATGCAGAACAACCCATGAACAAATTAGGGAGTAATTACTACTCACATAAAATAGGTTGTCAGTCCTTTTTGGACATAGCAAGGTACTTCAGATTTATAGCGATTACACGTATTAAGATCATTTAACGGACAAACGTCATCACTGTCGAAATGTTTGGCTCGAATTGGAGTTTAATCGTTGTTGTTATCTTGTGCTAAAACGTGCAATTATCTTGTACATCTCAAAAAAAAATTGTCGCAATATTAATAATCTGCATTTAACCTGTGCAGTAAGCAGTCCACTCTTGTATAGGATACACAGAGTTGTTTTTCAGACTTCGCTGTGATATGGACGGGAAACTGTAAGACGCGCGCAGTCCGGGCTGCAATCAACCTATTGTTCCTTGAGATTAAGATACGACGTCTTCCAGAACTCAACCATCCGCACGGGATATTTTGGCAAACAAACACATGATAAGAATTAGGGTTCTTATCAATCTGCTGGCGATCGCCGTCGAGAAACAACCAGGTGCAAATGGTGAAAGTCACGACATGACAGTTCAGCAAGGACATAGACAGGAAAGGTGTAGTGAAGTTTGGGAGTGATTTGATTCTTTGCAAAAATCATCGAATTTTGTTGATAGATAGGCAGTCATAAGTTTTGGTTAGGACAAAGGCAGTTTTTAGTTATGAGTATGTGGCTACGCAAGGAAGCCTAAGAACCTATTTGATATGTTTTGGTTAGGGTAAAGGCAGTTTTGGTTATGAAAATGAAGCCTAAGAACCTATTTGCAACAACCTAACGTCATTGCATTTACTTGACCTTTTTCAGAAATAGTTTCCAGTTTATTTCGCTAATAGTTTTTCCTGTGCTTTGTGAGCACTTTCGCGCTGGAAATATGCTGCTGGAAGACGCTTCTCACGACACAGTAATGTTGTCACCACTACAACCAACAACAAGACTTCAAACAATGCTTTGGGCCCCGCCACAAAATGTAAAAACAACTGAAAGCAATGAAATGTGTACAGTTGACACTAAAGGTAAGCAGAACATACTAACGTTATTATTTTATTATCTGAAACACTGTTTACAGTCATAGAAATCTTACATGTGAGATTTTTTACAGTGCATGCAGAGGTCTGACAGAATAATAACAAAATATGTGTTTCCGTTTAATGACGTGGTGTAACGACGTAGTGTTTTAATGGCGTAGTTATGGTTACAAACAGACAAGAAAATGCATCTGGTGATTTAGCCGACAATAAAATGTCCAAAATCCCTTCGAAAAAGACTTGTCAGAGGTAGAAAAACTACTCTTATTTGCCACTAGTGTGAGACATCTGCGTGGTGTCGGCCTTTGATTGGTGCTGACCCCCATGACTAACCAACTGAGTTATTGTTAATGGAACAAATTGGTGCCACCAAATGTCCAAATCTATTGTGTCGATCGGCCTTGTTTGTTTGTTAGTCGCCGAATATAGGCTAGACGGACGGCGTGGCACTGAGATAGCATCCACAAACGAATACTCGGACCGTTTAGTATTAAATGCAGATTGTAGTTATCTTATTTAAAGTACTATTTTTGATAACCGCATTAGTGTAGAACAGGTGAAATGCAACCCAGGTATATGTTTAAAATGGAAGTGAACGTAGGTTGCATTAAACAACGTTTTCGTGCGTTTTGTCTAAAAAGATGAAGTTCAGGCGTTTTGTTTCATTTATATTTGAGGCGGTTCCTTAAAAGAACTAAATATATCCGTTGAGAAGGTTCAGATTCCAAATTTTCTCAGTGGCAAAATGCGAATTTCATTTGATGAGAAGAAAAGTTTCCGAAAAATTACGATTAAGTTAGACTGCCCGCAGCGCGTTAATAACATCGATTAGTTTCGGAAAGCTGACTTTAGTTTTGAATCCTGTGTGACCCGAAAAGTTACAGATAATAAACAATCACTTTCCTAATTGAGTTGGCGACGGAAAATGTGATTTGCCCCTTTCCCCCACGCTGCCTTATTGACTTTCAACAAAGACAAATCGGATTAGCCGAAGCTTATTGTGTTTTATGGTTGAGGCGAAGCAACTTCTGTTTATTGGGTGGCACAGTTTCGCAAGATTAACCGCGAGACAAAAAAGTTTAACTTTCGACTAAAAGTACGGTTCCTTCGCCGACGCAATACACTCTCGCCGAATTCCCGGTGATGCCCAGCGCACGTCAGGTCCGCGAATCGATGACGATCGATTTGTAAATCTCGCGTCTGAAAGTGTTTCTAAAGTGTGCGGAGAGGTCGGGACCTCGCGATTCGCACCCCTCGGTATATGGGAGAGTGCGCATTGTTGTTTCCAAGTGGCCGAGAGTGGAAGGAGAGAAAGAGAGCGCTATTCATTGTGGTGAAGTCACTCGAAGCGTTAGGAGCATTTTGTGTTTTTGCCGGGACAACTGAATTTTAAATGATGCACTTTATATGGTGACCGCTGTGATGAATATGAAAGTGAACGTAGGCGGGTGGATATAAAGACAGGGCAATATTGGTACAAACTCAGAATTTAAACTAACCGTCCGGTTTCAGTTGAAGGTTATGTAGGCCAACGTGCAATGCAATGTAGTTAGCGTAAGTAACAATTTGGCTTCCGGGAAGTAATCTTGTGCTAAATTTGTACCACTTAAAAGTAAAGTAGTTGCTGTTAAAAGAAAGTAGATTTTCTACTGTGGATGAACGATTAGATTATTAGGATGAAACAGTGGCCATTTTGAATCGTATTGTAGAGCAGTTGATCAATGCGCAATATTAGGAATCTGAAACTGAACTTTTAATTGTGAAATGATGTCTCGCAAAATCCAAATAAAGATTATCGTCACATCTACCAAAAATGAGAAAAAAGCGCGACGGTCGCCTCATTTTTAAGTTTCTGTCTGGCGCATTTAGCGGCCCCACATGCTCGTAACGCTTTTGTGCGGAAGTTTGAGGTCCCTGGCAGCGCACAGGCGGGCGGTCGCATTTTACGCACGTCTGCATCGGCGTTCCAGTTACGGGACAATGGGCCAGGGCGCTACAGACAGAGTCGAGGGTTGCAATTAAAGGACGCCACTGAGCTATTATGCGAACGTTTAGTGAACATTTTAACACTGAATGCCGACAGTTTTCTTGGAACAATTGAACAAAACAAGGTCATTAAGCAGTTGTTTTGCTAGAGTGAAAGTTGGACTGCGTCGTAAGCTTCGCATAGTGGATTTTAGTGTATAGCGTACTCACATATAGAGTTTTGTTGTAATTAAAGCTTATTCTTTAATGCTTCAGCTATCACAAAACGTATAGGTTGCAAGTAGACAAATAGCTATCTGAGTTTTAACTTGTGTGTAATCATTGCACCTGTTACATTTAAAATGAGAGGTAAGTTGTGACGGTATAACTATTTTGTTTGTTGTGTTTTGTTTAGCTGAGTTTTCTTACTAGGTTTCGAAATGCTAAAAAAGTGTTTGCAAAATGGAATTTAGATTACACATCATAAACAACTCGCTTGAACATATGTTAGGCTTGGTATGCAATTAGGGTGTTTACGACCCATATTTTTGTTCTATTCTAAAATAAACTAATGCAATTCATCTTATTCGCAGGTCAGTTGAAACTGGTGCTTTGTGCCACCTCAACTAAACTTACACTGACCGTGCTCGGATTACGCTCCCTTCCACAGTCCTGTCTTTCACGCGATTCACCCACCTACGTGTATTTGAAGGTTGGTGAATTTTGGCCACTAAGCGTAGGTCACAGTTAACGAAAGTTACTAACGTGGATTCCTTACTGCAGGTGTCTCTATATCCCGATCAGGACAACCGCATACGTCACAAAACTGACGTCATGCCGGTAAGCAAGGATGCAGTAACTCTTCACGACAGTTTCTCATTGTAAGTACAACAGTTTGTGGTATATGAGCAAGCCAATAGTGTAGCATAATAATTTTTGGTATTGTAGCAACATTGGACGAAAGGAGTCCTGCCGACGATTGCTGATATCGGCTTGGTGTCGACACGAGAACAGATACAGTGGGGCGTCTACGTTTATCGGATGCATGAGCTTCGGAATACGAAAGTTGGTCGCTAAGCAGGAGGTGAGTGCACTTTATTCACTATCGCGTTTGGCCAAAATTGGCAATGCACTGCTCTGTGTAGGCTACCACTGTGGAATAGATTTATGAGGTATTCCGGTAGTCATTTAACCCATAATCCTCACTCCACAGGTTATGCAGGGGTGGTATTACTTCCTCAGCGAATCCTTGGGCCGCAAAAAACACCTTACGTCGAAGCACATTTGTGAAGGTACGAACAAGTGATTTTGCTGCTAAATAATAAATGTAATTGTGACTGGAATATTTTTTACGATAATTTTTTTTAATTACCCATACGTAAAATGGAATTAAATAATTTTTTTGCATTACAATTTCTGTCCATATAATGAAGTTTTTTTTCTATATAACCTAACAAACGTGTAAATCGAACACACAGACAAGTATCCCGAAAACTCGTTTCGAAGTTCAACTTTACACGTGCGCACAGTCAACATTTACCCGTCTGATGAATCGTCGTCGACCAACGATACTTCACGCAGTGTCAGCCGAGACAGACTCAACCTCGGGCTGCAGACGAACCAGGTGAATGCACTTTTGTATTGTAGTATCACTTTTAACCAGGGTTTATGCTTAATGTGGCCATTTTCCACACTGTTTCCATGTTGTGCACTGATTGAGATATAATTTATAAAGCGGTAGAAATAGTACCGGCGTAATCAATGTATTTAGTAAACAAAGATCAATCGTTGAACAACAAATCCTCTTGCAATAAACAAACGAAACTAATAACGTTCAAGCCCCAAAACTGTTTACCGTTGGTCGGAAATGTGAACAAAGAAACTATAATAAACAAGCTAACGCGAGATGTCCACTAATACCCATTTTCCACGTCATGCCAAGCGTAACAATGTATGAAAAGTTTATTCGACCCTGAGATAGAATGCCAGTGTGATAACCGTGAGAATGGAACCAGCACGTAGGTGTTGCGCATTAGGACTTTGGATCGAAAGCGACCGTCGCTGTCCCGTTAACCCCTGAGCAAGGTGTGAATCACGACCGTGCAAAGGTAATCCTTTAGACAAGGGATAATCCTCGCTTACACAGCGGCATTCGAACAGCGATTTAACGGCAATTATCAAAAGCGCTGGGGTCGCGACTTGGTGTGTTGACGCAATGGATTTCTTCCACTTTCTAAACCAGTAATGCGCCGACGCGGTAGTTTTTGATGTCACGGCGTATTACGCGGTTTTTATTGCCTCGCGAACGACAGTAAATGGTTGTAAATGATGCTGTTTGAGTTTCTAATGTGACATTTAAAACAGTTTTCAAACGATTGAATTTCGTTTCGTGGGCTTGTCATTTTGTTGCCAACTTTTGTTTTGTTGCTAACTTTTTTGTCTTACTCCGCTATCCCATGCACATACAATGCTAGAAAGGAACAAATGCGGTTGTGTTATGAACTACCAACATATAGTTCACTGCCCATTTAATATCCCAGCTACTTTTCTTCTTGAGTGCATAGAATGTAAAACTTTTGGGTAAATTCTTCAAGTTGGAAAAGAAAATGAACATTGCGTTGCCCCAACCCGTTTCTTAATTTGCATTTTACAGCTCCACCGACACATCTTTGAGAACTAGTCATTTTAATTCCGAAAAATTTGCATGTGTGTGCAAGATTTCCATTTGCATAGAGCGCTTGCTGAAACCACCCCAGTAACACCTTCGTTTTTTTTACCACAGCAACTTCGACGTTACGGCAAGAAACGAGTTTCGGGTGATCTTCCGGTGACCTCGAAAAGACCCAAATTGTCCAGACAGGAACACGGGTCAAACGTCACCCGACAACATCATTCCGAGCTCAAACCAGAGCCACACCATTTCACTGTGGGAATGGCGGTAGGCAAACGTTCTTCGGAGGTCATGAAAAACGGCTCCCAGCACTTTCGCCATACCTCCGGCCACACACCGACCGGCCGAAGACACGTTCGTCGCAAAAGCTATTCCTCAACCGACCTCAGTGTTTTGCACGAAGCATATCGGTCCCAATATACTGCGGCTTACTGCGTGGATGAAAACAGCACTAAGATGGGTGGAGAGGAACTTAGAAACGCCACCGCACTTACGACAGAAACCAGCACAGCGAAAATCGTCAAGCAACCCCACGCATCGCGCCAGAACGATAACTTCGTCATCGCCTCGCACGTGTCCAACCGATCCTCGAACGCCACGAGACGTCGAAAGCTCAACGACGCACAAGCGCCGACCAAGCGAAGCGTCAGTTGCTATGGCAACCCGGAACTGGAACTCTTTCCCGAGAACGTCATTGAGCAGGTGACACGGGATCTTTGCAAGGCCAAGAACGCCGGCCCAAAGTCGCACGATTTCCCCGATGTGGGATACCACAGCGAGACAACGTCCACATCGTCCGCTTGCTCCACGTCATCGGACATGGATTCGACATCGTCGTCGTCTGAGGAAGAGTGCCACCAAGTGGCGAAAGTTGTGGAAGCCCGACCGGTGTCGTTCGCGAAAAATTTACCTACAATTTCCGTGAAGAAGAGGGCGACTGATGCTGTTGCTGGGGTGGTGGGGAATGAAAGTCGGAAGACTGGCACCATGTAAGTTTTGCCCACAAGCTTATACAGTTAACTCATGGTTAACTCTGGTTTCATTATCACGTCATGTCACATATACACAGGCACGTAAAAGTACAGCTTATAGCAATGACAAAATGTTGTAACATTTTGAAGTAACAAACCCATTTATAATTCTCCAGACACAACCTGAAGACGTGGTTTAACCGGAAGCCCGACGCAATAGTTGACCAACCACAGCAGAGAAAAGTCGCAACCCCGACAAAATCGATGTCAACTGGTTGGTTGTTCAGATACAAATCGGCAGCCGACCATGCCATCTCACGACAGTTGAAAAGGTCAAACAGTCTTCGACACGACTACAAAAGGTAATTACACTCTTTCAACATGTGTTTTGCTTATAATGGTGTCTACTGCTGTTACGTTGCTTAATGAGTTTTTGGTTTAATTTACAATTGCTTTGTTTTATAGGAGCTGCGATTATTGCAGTTTTTCATCCAAACAACTCGCCGAAGTTCTTAAGAATAAAGGTATGTTGGTGACAGGACGCAAAAGAATCATACAACTTTCCGTCGAACATATGTTTAATTGTGCCTTTTTTTTAGCTGCTGTTGAGGCGTTCCGAGCTTTTCTCAAAGGAGAGTACAGCGAAGAAAACCTGGACTTCTGGTTGGAATGCGAAACGTACAAAACATCCAAGCCCAATCGGCGCCACAAGATGGCAAACAAGATATTTGAGCGGTTTATCCAAAGCGGATCCCCAAATGAGGTACAAAGGATCAAAAGATCAATGGAAAACTGTTTATTGCAATTCGGAAACTTAACGTTCTAAACCATTGTTTGATTTGCTTGCAGATTAACATTGACAATGAAACGCGCAAAGCGACGCAAGAGGGGATCTTATCAGCGGGCGGTGATACCTTTAGTGACGCTCAACAACGGATTTTTGATCTTATGTCTCGTGATTCGTTTCGACGATTCCAAATGTCCGAACTTCGCAAATGCAAATGTCGGCAAATAGGTTGAAGCTTTGTGGAAACTTTTCAACCGCTAGACGACGCAACAGAGTTTTCTATTGTCCTGTCCCCTTTGCATTGGTCTTGTGCAAATTGTATGTTCCATTTTTTCGTATTTTTTTCGCGTATTTTTTCGACCAGTAAAATTATTTTCGTTGAACAACAGTTGTTTGTTGTTAGTCTTCACAAACTTGCAATTCACCACATAGCCTTTATGTAAGGCCAACGAGACGTTTAACCACACTCAAAACAAGGTCACATCACGTAGAATCGTTGACATTAACTGTTCAACTTTATTCGTTCTATGCGTAACGAACATAGTACGAAAATATGACAATAAAGGAAACACTTGAATAAACTACAATTACGTGAATTTAGAGGCAAAGTCTTGAACAAAAGTAATGTGGAACTGAGGAAGGATGAGAATTTAAAAACTGCAGTTACAGAAACTTGCACAGACACGTTAGGTGTAATTTCGCGGTGACAATTTTGTACGAAAAGGGTTCTTAGCAGCGCATTTGTCCAAAGCGTTTTTTGACAAGCCGCCGACCAATGATTTATGTCCATTTCGCCGAAAATATACCAGACAAGTATGCGGTTCTATTTATGTCCCACCTGGTATACAGATATGACGTCAGTCATTAGTAGATCGAAAAGGTTCAGCGAGTTGTTTTCTTTTTGCTAATGCGACGATAATGGCCATAGAATTTGAGTTTGTGTCATACTGAGCGATTAAAACATATATTGATGACAATTCAAATACGCGCAGACTAACGAAAAGCTGATTTAATATAGCTCTCTTATACATATACAATAGGCAACAGTCGAACATATACCATAAAAATGTAAACAGCATTGTCGGTAAAAAAATTATTACGAGTGGTTCCGCCTGCTTATGAAATATTTCTGTAAATGTAGTTGTTTCTTTCTTTTCACTTCCCCACCTTTATAAGTGATTTGACGAGCAAACCCTTTTTGTTTTTCTGTCTGAAGGAGTTAGTCGGCGAAGGCGACCCTATCCCAAGGTCCAGTTTAAACATGCTGTGATCTGGAACCTCGCACGCTGTAAAAGTAACTCCTTTTTTAATGTGCTCCTCAAGTTAACCTTGGCGTGACTTTCTCCCACGGGCAGTTTTATGACGATAGGAATAAAATCAATGCCAAGTGCAACTAAAAGATTCATTGCTTATAATTCACTAATTTGCAAGGAATGATGCATTAATGGCAACAAAAGGCAAGAATTTTTAATCTGTTGGTGGAGATTACCTCAAGCTTTGTTAAATAAGAGAACTTACTAAATAGTCGTAGCGGTTTATGTTGCATTTATGGCACAAGTTTCATACATCTTAACTCAAAATACTTGTCTTCAATGATTAGGAAGCTCCCTTTTTTGCTGTTGATATTCACATACCTCCGTGTTGCAAATCGAAGAGTAGAAGATCGCTTGTGTTTGGGTGTTTCAACGCACTTTCTAGTGGTTTGAATTCTTTATCCAACGGCTTTCTCGTTTGGCCGTGAGGAAGCTTGATTAATGCTGAATAAAAGTAACACTTCTTGTCCCGATTGTAAACGTATACGAGCTTACATTTTTACACAAGGTATCCTTTTCTAAGAAGGAAACCGCAACTGATTGCCATGAAATGCTTCCATCTCGTCGTTGAATTCAACCGAAAAAACGTGATCTAACCTTCAGGACCACTGATGACCGCTTGGCCGTGGTTGACTTTCTTGTCCGCGTTTTTTCCCACCAGGTCAATGATAAAGTAGTTTTTCTGGAGTTGTTGTGCGGTAAATCCACGAAAAATAAACCTGTATTCCCACCTTTTATGAACAAAATAAATAAAATTGCACCTTTGTTTTCTGACTTAGCAGAACCAAGTGTTGGGAAAAATGATAGTGCTCTAGCATTTTAACGCCTGCTGCATGGAAACTTACATATCGCAATTTATATGGTATGTTTTGCCGTATATCGATTACTAATATAGGTTTGGTTGTAGACCTTGTCAGGCAGTTGCTTATTTGTCTTGTGATTCACGAGTTTAATTTTACCTTCACCAGCGCCATTGTTTGTCAGTGTGGCAAAACATATACTCTGATAATGCTACAGTATGCAAGTCAAACGGCATGCAAGTAATTAACCTGTACAAAATACCCTATACCTCGTTGAGCCCTTGTAGGTGACATATCGGTAGTAACCCTTCGCCGTTTGTGGATCGGATTCACCCGGTGTAATCATGTAGACAACAGCTCGACACTTTTCTGCTCTTTCCTTTTCACCATCGAACCCGTTGTTAAGGTATTTCCCTTTGACGACAGTCACCATCAACTCGGGAAGTCCCCTACCTTGTTTGTTGTCATCCCCCACGATGTTTTTCAATGCACCGAAAAGCGCGTTGTCTGTGTGGGGACTCACCACGCTTGAGCTAAAAGAAGTATAACACTACTGTATGTTTTACAATCGTTACCATTCCTTGACTTATAGCTCATGGTGTACGAAACATTCTTTTTTTATGATAAGCAATGTGGAGCCAATAATATGAATTGTGTAAGCTGCAGACAGATGGCCACTGTTTCGACCTAAAATCAGTACAGCTGGTGTGACTATAAGACGACTTTGCTGACCAAACGGCCAAGCAAAGTCTTCCACTTTGTGGTGACCATACAATCACCGTCATCCGTTTGGCACCAAAGCTTTGCTTGGCCGTAGTGTTTCCACCTTGTTTTCTCCGTAAGGTTGCACCTAGTTTGGTGCCTAACGGATGACGGTGATTGTATGGTCACCACAAAGTGGAAGACTTTGCTTGGCTTTTTGGTCAGCAAAGTCGTCTTATAGTCACACCAGCTGCACTGATGAGACCTTTTAGGTCGAAACAGTGGCCATCTGTCTGCAGCTTATACACAATTCTTTTTTTAGTTTGCCACTTCAAAAAATAACGCATTATTGTTGTATTTGTATTTTGGAAGTGGAGCAGTTAGTACATACGAAATCACGAATTCGTTCGACCACCGCTGGTATTTAATGAAGCTACTTACTTATCAAGTTCCTTGGCCTCGGCAGGATCTATTTCTATTCCAGTTGGTGAATATTGCAACGTCACTTTGACTTTCCGTGCCTGTAAACCAACGGCAATTTACGTCATCATGCGGCATTCCAATGAATTTTTGTTTATGTTACGGTTTTGTCACCTGAGTTTTTTGCCATTCTCGCTTCTTCCTCTTTTCTTCGCTTAGCTTTCGCAACTTTTCGTAGTAGTCCTGCAGGAAGGGGCTCATCTCGTCTTGGCCTATCGCCAATTTGTCACGTCGTTCTTTCTCTTCCTGTCGCCTGTTCCATGCTTGTGGATTTTGCTTTCGATACAACTCTGCTAGCTTTACGGTAAACAACAGCAAGTTTTTTAAACGACAAACAAATATGGACACGAAAAATGTATTGTATTCTTCCAACATATGAATTAATGAAAAACGGATCAATTGCATAAACATATGCACCAAGGGTCAGTCAATTGCATTAAAAAACAATCGTTTCATTTCTAAACCTAGTAGATCAGGCGTTTGTTTGTATTGTGCATGTCATGTTGTTAAATGCACCCACCGTAAAACTAATTAACTGATAGCCAGTAGCGGCTTATTAGAGCTCTGTCATTTTGTATAAGTTAGGTTTTCTAACTTGCTTGTAAGTGCCATGATTGTCGACAATACCTTAAGTAACGTTGGTTTTCCAGTTGGTCTAGACGTCGTGGCTTCCGACAGAATATTATCCAACTTCTTGATGCTCTTTTGAATTCGATCTTTCCAAGATTTACTCATTTTGTACTTTTAAAGCAAACACGTTCCTATTCCTTTGTCTACCTTGTTTATCCTGTATAGCGCCAACAATCAAACAATGGACGTTTCGAACTGATTTAACTGATTTTAATTTGTTTGTTCGATATGCTACCGCGTTTAAATACCTAAATTTGAACAAGTGCCGACGATTTCATCTAGCTTGAATTTTGTTTTTGGCCTCGGTGGTACATAAGGTGTATGATTAGTTCATCGTCATTTTATGTAAATATTTCATGAGCATTTATAGGTAAATCAGCATTTTAAAACTATACTTGCAGGCATCCGGCCTCTCATTCTACCCTTTTATATGTGACAGCGAAACTTGCTGAATGAGTCCGAACTCACACTAAACCGATTGCACACGAAACGAACGCGCACGAAAATACCATCCTTTGATCTCAGCTACCATCGTTATACGCCAGTTGAAATGTTGTCATGATGTCGCAAATCTTCTCGAATGATTGATTGCCACTAAAATAGGTTTAACTGTCGAGCTACTTGCGCCGTTGTCTCAAAACGTGACGATTGAAATGTTGATCTTGTGGCATTTATTCTCTTGTTATTAGCGAAATTCCTAGTACATAAGTGGTCTGGCAAGTACATAAAACACATACATGCGTAAAAGTTATGCAAATGTATTGTTTGAAAGCAAAATAGGTGGTTTCTTGTCCGGTGAGATGTTGTTTTGTTTCTAGGAATACGCGCGACAAATGAAAACGACCAAGACGCTTTTTTTGCATAGGCTAATAATAACAAGATGAACCGCGAAGATGTTGATGGCAAAGCTTTACCTAAAGAACTTAAAGGTTCTAAGGAGCCTCGTTTCGAGCTTTCACAGGCATCGCTTACCAAATTCAACAAAATATTGTCTTATTTTGTAAGAAAAGTGATATAAATAACACTCCAGTCTTCGACGACTAAAAATTTTAAACTTAGGAACAATTGTCTTGATAAATGATTATACATTGCAAGCGTGGATATTTCCAAGCGCGACGAACGAGAAACGTTTGTCAACTAAATACTGCCTAAAGTTTTTTTTATATTCTGCGGCCAAAACACAGTGCAAAAAAAAACAAAAACTAATTTCTTTGACTAAAATGCTCGACATTTTCTAATGCAAACTGAGTAGCTCGCTTAATGGCCTCCTATATAGCTTGATGTATTGTGGTCGTTTCTTCGGCCCTATTAAGCGTGGTCATTAGCACATCATTTACCTTGCCTCATCACGTCATGCCAAGTCACCCCAAAAGGCTCCGGGCCAATTATTTTTGCTACATGTCGAGTATTTTGCTATGGAAGTTGTTAAAACATTACATTTTCAATGTTATATTAATTTAGATGCTTGCATGGAGTAATGATCGGCTTGACGAATGTTTTCCAAGCGTTATCCTAATGTGGTTTTCTTCCACGAATTTTTGAGCACCTTTGCTCATGCTAGGATTAAGCGCAAGTGTGTAAAATAGTTACAAATTTAGGTTCAATTGATAGTAGATAAATCATCAACCCTTATGTATCCCCATAAAAAGAACCTAATTTTAGTTAGTCACCTGTGCGTATAACCCCTTTAACTTGCACATACCAACCCCGTTCGTCATTTGTCACCTGTCAGGCAGCAAAGGGTTTGGCCTTTAACCACCGCTGTGTGTACTTACTGTAATGAATACACACTATTTTACCGTGCATTTTAAACGCTATATACATTTAAGCTTATTAAACCTGTCCCACTCTTTTCGAACAACAATCGTCAACCAGCAGATGTTGTCACCAGTTTCCATCATGCACGTATATGGTTTAAAACCTAGAAGTGACATGTGATGCCATATCATTTTATCCGCACTGTGTATTCTACTTTTTCTTCCCGCAAACTTTAATTTAAAATTGGTTAAGGGAACGTTGACCTATTTTATGATACATGAAACAGCAACAAGGCGGCGCGATAATACTTGTGTACATCATACTGTCATTTTACATGCAAAAGGATTTTACACAATACCATTTTTACGCAAATTTACACATGAACACATAAAGCTTTTTCATCATTACAGGAGCATTTTGTACAGCGAAATTCGGTTTACGTCAATTTTGGTAAAAGGCTTGATTTTCTTTCCGGAAGTGGCGAACAGCTCTTTAGCGCACCCTTGCGGATGATATTTTTCTTTTGTCCCTTGTCCAAGGCTAGATCGCGTATCAACCGTGATCCCAGCGAAACTTCCGTGGTTTCTGCAACGATTGCAACGCAATCATAATTCATTATCGTAAATATTAGGGTGGTTAAGTTGTTTAATCGTATTGGAATCGCTTCTAGGCTTCGTTTAAGGGCCTGACGTATTTAAACAGCTGAAAGAAAAACATTACTAGCTTTTCAGTGGAAAATACAGCACTGTATATGGTTCATTGTATATTGCAAGTTTTCTATGTTCTTGCCAATGAAAAATCTACACTGATATTACTGGTACGGTATATTTACGCATATTTTCGTTAGCAGTGGATAATTGGTTTTACATTATCGTCAGCCTGAGAATTTCCCACCTTCAACATCCGTTAATTCGAATGTGACAGAATGGTCTGTGTCCTGGTGATCAAGCGCCTTCGAAAGTAGACGTTTCTCTTTTTCCATTGCGTACCGATGCTGGTCATTGCTCATGATTTTAGCTATAATAAAATAAAACAGTCATAAACACATTAACCACTTAATTGCTTGAAACAAAATGCTCAAAAAAAGTCCTGATGTAGGCTACAAACAATCTGAATATTTCATGAAGATAAGAATCGTTTCAACGATTTGTTTAAAGTGATTCTGAATTCTAAGGATTATTTACCGTCGTCTCCGCAAATAAACGCCTGACCGAGAGTCAACTTCTTGGCAGCGTTCTGACCCTCAACTTCCAACACAAAGTATCTCTTGAGCAAATCAGATCTCGAAGCATCCTTGATTATGAAGCTGTGATCTAATCTGGATATGGATGATATTTCATAATTGATCATTAAGATTTAGGTCTTATATCAGAAAGAATAAGACAAAGCAGTCAATCTCAGGGAGAATTAAAGTGTTCTCTTTATTGTAAAAGTCTATCGTTCTGTAAATGAATCCAGTTAACCGAAATGGCTTTGTATATCTGTAACAAATTTCAATTACAATTTTTCATACACATTTTTGTAAAGAATATTTAGTTACCCTAATTCAATAACACCAGCCATCTAGCAAACCATTTAGTCACATGAAACTTCTATTTAAAATAAATCATATAGAAATAACTGTTATTTACTACATGTAACTACATCACAAAACATGTCATCATACTTGGTTGTTCCTGTCAAAGTGAGAAAACGAAAACTGCTTCTTCGAACTGTTTCCCTTTTATTGTGGTCTGGAAAGACGAACAGCTTGACACGACACTTTTCCATTATGTCCTCATCGTCCGCAATGCCGTTGTGCATGTTCAACGCTGTGGTAACCGTTATCATCAGGTCGCAAACATCGTCGGAATTGCGACGACCCTGGTTGGTTTGGAATTGAAACACGCTGCTCTCCCGAGCTTCGGAGCTGTAGAAAAATTCTCAGCTAAATCTTATTTCAACAGGTAGAGAAAATGTATTGGTTAAGAAATTAATACAAAGTCAAGTTCATGGTGGACCGATAGACAGCATTGACAACTACTATATCTTTCTTCTCCTATAATTATTCTGTATATCCAGTGTGTATTTATTTACCTTTCGCTGGAAGTGGCCATGTTCTGAAACACTTTTTCTGATGTTCCTGGTTTACAGCAATGAATGTAAACAATAATCTTGCGCGGCTGTAAAACAATGCTATGAAGTGCTTATATATACACAACATTGTGGATCTTTGTTCATAAAAGCAGTGCAAGCCATGCACATTATTGTTCTGCTTCAAATGTGTGGGGGCTATAGAATTGAACAATCACATGTGACTGTATTAGAATGCTGTCTGGTTTCTCTGGCATGTTTCAATAAAATTTACACAACACCGATAAAGGATACCATTTTTTTATACTTTTCCCACCTCCAGTTTTCGTAGTTGCTCCACCTGAAGGCTCTGCTTTCTCTCATTGGACGCCTTCTCGTTGTATCTGCGAACAAACGAGCCAGCCTTGGCCTTTCCCAGCAGCTCCTCGGATCGCTTTTGTCTGTCTTGTTGTTGGTCGCGGTATTTCTTGGAGAACTTCTTGCGAAAGAGCTCTGTCTGTTCCAGCAAAGTGAGAGGCTTGCTGGTGGGAGTCTCGATGTTGCCAGTGGAGAAACGCCTCACGTTGTCCTCCTGCATCACAGTGAGCAACGGCCCCTCAGCCTGCTGTGTTTGTCTACGGTGCGGTGCACCTCTACCATAGGATGCTGTACTTTTGTTATGGGTTGCAGACATTGTTAAACTCTACACTTAGTGGACAACACCAAGAGTTTCACGTATTTGCTGTGAGACTGCAAAAATACTGTTTGATTTGCCAACATGTTGGAAAAAATTTTTATTGATGCACAAACCTTCCGCTAAAATATGTTACCAAGCCTATACAAACTGACTGTGTCGCACAAACATATATAAAAACTCAATAAAACTGATTGGCTAAAAGACTTTTTTTTATTTATTTATTACACGAGCGAGAGCTTCTGATGGTGGCACTACACCCAACAAAATCTTGCTGCCTAATATAAAGCGTCGCTTTCGCTGTTTACAGTTTCAGAGCGCAAGGTAGAAATGTGTGCCAAAACACGAAGAACATCAGCACTTGTTGGTGCACAGACTTATGACATCCATTAGGCTTGCTACACCGCACGTTGAAACACTTGACAGCTTCCCGTATCGGCCAGATGCGTGATTACGTGCATGCACAGGAATCGCTGGTGTCGCATTGTCGATCAGTGCGAAATATTTTGTCTAACGTCGGTTTGCTGGTACCGCGTTTTGCGAATTCCGTCCATCAAAATTTGTTTTTTGACTCAAATTTCGGGTACATGATGGCGTTTAACTCAAATTTCGGGTACATGATGAACATGTCATGTAAATTCAACAAACGGACGTTATGTAAGCGACAAAGATAGGGGACGTCCTTCCGGCACTGACTGCGTAACTCTATACGTTTGGTTTCTAAAATAAAAAAATGTCCCAAAATAATTGTCGTGACTCAAGAGGTTGGTCGTTTTTAATTGATCGGCATCCGCGTATTGAACTAGGAAGCACTTGCTCGTTTCCTTTTTAAAAGCAAGAGACCTTTCACTGTTTCTTGCTATCAATACCTCGTACTCACGTCAACAGCAGCGCTGGCCAAAAATAAAAATAAAATATCTCTTCCCATTTCTGCCTCCCACGTTCATCCTGCACAGAGAATTCCTCCTAGATTATGTGGGAAATTCTGTCTCACAGGTATTTTTATTTAGATTTAGAATGTCGAATGAAAGTCCACTCTGGGGTGAGCTTTTACGCCCTTGTTGTTTTATTCCTCGGTCGCGACCTTCTGTTGAGACCTTAACTACCAACGTGGTACGCTAACAGAGGGAAATGTCAAACAGAACGCCTGGACTTTCCACAGTTTATTGTATGAAGTTTATAAATCACAAAGCACAAGTTTTCACAGTTAAATGGGCGACGCGGGATTTTACGACAATATGTATAAAAAAGGAGTTCAATCGACACAAATTTCAATTCTTTTTGCTGAAATGATAAACCGTATAATGTGTAAATGCTACAAAACATTGCTTGGATCTTGAAAATATGTCGTGCAACTGTTGTTAGCTACGACAAGTCGGCGCTTTTTCTCTTGTCCTTTTTAACTGAGCTTTTTCGCAGCAGCTTGAGATGCTTGAAATTACCTTTGTGATGGTGGGACGCAACGGAAACGTAGTCTGCAAATAATATTTGCACTTTGTTATGGAATCAAAGGAAATTATAATCGAAAATTGAAATAGCGTGCATTTTGCTTATCCAAATTAACCCGATGGGAATTGCCTTTACTTAAAATCTTTGAAAAGTGATTATCCTTAATTTTTGGCCACAATATTCACAGCTCCTAGAAGTATTTTCCACAAATTAGCGTAATCACTTAAAAACACTTCCATTAGGAAGTGTACATGACGTTTCGGATGTTATATATACGTTATGAGTGACGCTGCTTACCTTCCTCATCTAAATCAAGCGTGTCGGAGACCGTACATTCCGGGTTATTTATAGCTTCCATCAACTTGTCTTTCTCTTCAGTAGTCGGCGACCTCATTTGCCTCTCACTCTTTATTTTCGCTGTGATTAAATTTAGGCTTTAGGTCTCGCAGACTGGGTGACCAAATAGCATTGCAACTGCCATAGTCTAGCACCAATATAGCTGCGATATAAATGTTTTTCTAGTGTACCTTGGTCGCCAGCAAGTATAACTTGTCCCATATTCATCTTTTTAGAGTTGTTCTTTCCAGTTAGGGTGAGTACAACGTACCGACTCCGAAGTAACTTTTGACTGAGACCTTTTATTACAAATTGATGGTCCCATCTGCGTGAGAACAGATTATTATTATAAGCAATGTGGAGCCAATAATATTAATACCAGCTGCACTGATAAGACCTTTTAGTACGAAACAGTGGCCATCTGTCTGCAGCTTATACACAGATTATTATTAGTTTGATCATCAGTACCGCTGCGTTGGATTAACCTTTTTCAATTTTATTTGACACGATCATACAAAAGTGTATTTCAAAAAAAATTAAAACCACAGATTTGGAAATAAATTTTCACACGTAGGCGTAAGCGATCACCTTCCAAACTTTAAGTATTATTGCAACTCTTAAAGGTAATCTGATCCAACCACCCACCGTGTAACGCCCTTTGTAGTGATAAAACGGTAACTTGACTTCTGCGCGGTGTGTTTTTTCTCCTCGTCCGGAAATACGAAGAGCCGGACGTGGCACTTTTCCATGCGATCCTCATCTTTAATAACGCCGTTGTGAAGATTCAAGCCTACTTCGACAGTGATGAGCAATTCAAAACTTTCTTTATCTCGATCGTCGTCTCCCACGTCGTGCTTCAGTTCCACGAGGCTCCTTGTGTCGAAGTTGCTCGAATTGCTGCTTATGGATGCCCTGTCGCTGTTGGGACAACGAAGATTCGTAAACAAAGATACAATGAAGTTGTTGGTCTGTTAAACGAACTTTGCAAAAGTAGTTTGCGGAATACTTTCGTGACATTATTAAAAACACTAAATATCCCAAAAAGGTCATTGTGATTGTTATACGTACCGAGTTAACTTGGTTTTGGTTTATGCGTTTAGTCAAGTTATCATAAACATCTCCAAACTCTTGGTTACCTGGAACGAAGACTCATCGTGTCGGCTCCTAGATAGTCAGATTTAACGAACTGAATGTGGGCGGTCAATTTCCTCGGCTGAAAAACAGGAAACAAACGTTTGGTTGACGTAATACATTGCTGACGTGCTTTCCCCATAACCCAGTACCGTTGTGCGCTACTTTGATACAAAGGACATAAAAAAATCGCATGATCATGTGTTAGTTATCTTACAAAGGCAGGAGAACAATTTTTGCGTCATCGTGCGATTTTGTTGGTTGCCCCACTTAAATACATTCATGCAGAAGCAGCAACCGCACGACTCCGTGATTCTACAAATAGCCCCACAGCCTTTGAGAATGGTGGATAGCGGGTTCGTTCCATATTGATCTATACTGGTGATAAGGGGAACCTACGTATTTTTGGCGTTTGGAAATTTAAATTTTCTATTTTTGTTGTGAAAAGTTGGTGACTAAACATCAAGTTATTGTTAAGGGCAGTATTTTTGTTCCCAGTGCTTTTGCGGGTTTCCAATTTTACGTCACATGCATGAATGGACTAAGACGGTTATGCTAAATTCACAAACGAATTGTGGCTCGCAAAAAACATGAAGAATTTCAAAGCAAACGACCAGCTTTGGGCCAACAATATTCAACCAAAAACCAAAACATTTTTCTCACCTCAAGACGCCTCAACTTTTCCTGCTCCAAGCTGTTTTTCCTCTCCTCGGCCACCTTCTTGTTGTACCACTTTATAACTGGCTCGGGAGTGATGAAACCCTTTAGCTCCAGCGAACGCTGCCTTAACGCCAGCTCGCGCTGATGCCACTTTTCTTCATGTTCCTTTCGGAATTTTTCAGCCTTCTGGAGGAGGGTAAGTGGCTTATGTGCCTCTTGCTCCTGTGCTGGCTCCGAGGATTCTACAGACATGCGTCTGTCCTCTTCCGACGCGCTGCTTCTCGCTCTCTTGCGCATCTGGTAAATGTGCATTGGACTTTCTTGTCCGTTGAACTTGAAGGGCGACGTGTGTTCGTGCTTTCCCATCTTTCACAAATATTTCTCAAATATAGAGTGACGAAAATGTTTGTTAATAGTTTTCTAAAAAACAAATAAATGCATAACTAAAGTGTCCTATTAAAAATCAAATGTGTGTCACTTTTCAGTAAAACGCAATTAACACAGCTCTTGTTCACTCCAAGTCCGACCTCATTTTCAACTAATTGTCTCTTCGTTCCGTCACGCATTTGCGTTTGCTTGCATTAAGTTCAACACATTAACGAAATTTTTTGGAAGGTATTGTAAACCCACACAAAACAATTAACCAAATACAAGTGAGGCAAACATTGTCACCCTTTCTTCTTGTTTATGTCTTCGTACCGATCGGCCATATACTTTCGGTTCAGAATTTTAACAATGAATTTTCAGTTGCGATAACATTCAACGCATAAAAACAACGCAGTGCACTTTCAATGATCTCTATCTAACTTTACTTCTTGGGTTGAATTCTTTGCATATTATCTGTCTTCTATCTGTTGCTGGATCTTTCTTGTTTGGTTATCTGCCTCCAACTAACATTCAGGATTCGCGAAACCTCTTTATATCCGCAGAAGCCTTTGCAAGATCTTATAGTGTCAAGCGGATACACCAATGTGCGGATATTAAGTCACAGGCGTTATAAAGATGGCGCTCTGTGACGTATCACACGCCATATGGGTCTATTCTCCTTCCTCTCCACGTCACAACTGCGCGCTGCGTCGGGCGACGTACCTTTACGCAAAAGTTCGAACCGGTCTGCCATTTGCGTCATTACGTTGTTGGGAAAACAACTTCTTGATTGAACTGGGATGATTCAAAAACAGAGTTCAAGGTGTCAACACTTGATGTTCGACGTTTCAACCAAGTTCGTTCCATTTTAACCCTTAGTTGCATGTTTTGTGCTTTACGCTTTGTTACGGGGACGTGCTCGTTTTTAAATCTACGCTATTCTTCAACATTTGTAGGTTTCTTGTGCAACAAGCTTTTTATATGTAAGCAATAGAGCCAACAAAAAGATTTAAAAAAACTGTTAAGTCGAAACAGTGCTGGTCCTGTCTGCAGCTCACTGTAGAAAAGTTCTTTTTGATTGATATCCCACAAACATTTTACAGTTAAAACAACGAAATAGGAAATTAGGCACTTATACGAAGCCCTACGTAATCGAAAGAAACTGTCCGCTTTTGACGCGAGGTTGTACGACATAACCGCTGACGTGCCCCGTTTGAACTAAGCCTTGTGTCATTGCATTGCCTCATTTGCCGTATTCACTAACCCCCACAGTTTCAATTTCCTGCAGGCAACTGAAGCTGTACAACTTAATATTCGAAGTTTCCCTAGAAGCAACGGATTACCCACATTTCCAAGAACCTGCGCATTAACTTCACTGCAGAAATATCCCAGGAGCGGTGGAGGTCAGATTGGGTGGGCTATTATAGGCAAAAGAGGGAAGTGAAAGCGTTAGTGGCTTTAATGACCATCTTCCGGTGCTGCCTTGGAGGTATTGTAATAATAACAAAATTGCCCTTGCAAATAGTGTGATTCATTTTGCTCAGTGAAACACACATATTTAAAAATATATCTCAATTACAGGGGTTTCGTTAGCAATGACTAATTTCGCTGAAAAATTGTTTTACGTAACTTTTATCTAAATTCAGGATGATGATTAATTCGCGTACTCAGAAAGCTTATTCTTTTATACGAAACCGATGACCAGCAGCACGTTACCGACTACATCGCCTTTAAATATTCATGGTGATTAATTGCTTCCACCCTCGTACAATCTGACCTCACGTAACTAACCACCCATGTCGGTCTCTATGTTTTTATCTCTCGTGATAGCCAGAGATAGGTGCAGCTTTATACGTGTAGAGGGACACGCGCAATTCTTTCATGCTGATCCAAATACAAAACAAACGTGTTTTCTTTGGCTGTTAAAACAAAAGTTTCGCGGTAAGATTCATATACACTTGCCATATATATATTCCTATATATTAACACGGCGATGCGTCCTGTTTGCATTGTTTGCTATAATTTCCAAAAAGTCCTGAACTTTTGCTTACTGATGGCTGCTGAGCGAAATAACTCACTGGGGGACATTTACATCACGCAAGCTAAAAACCATGCGCCATCAAAAGTTCGAAATCCCCGCGTTTGCATATATAACTACTGCAAACACGACCAATACAATTTGTATTAAAGCTTTGTACCCCGACATTTTGAAAATAAAATTGTCAAAATACTTTTCAGCTGTCGTCATACTGCTGTAATCTTACTTTGTAAGCTTCTCCCTCTTGCGTTCGTCGATCCAGAAGGATATGAGCTTTTTGATCAAAGCAATCGACATTTTTATAGTTCCACAAAACCATACAAGCGAACAATGTATGCAGTAAGCGCGTATGTTTCGCACGTCAAACCAAAAAGTCACAAAATATTACGCATTGATTAGTAACAATGTGGGTGAAAACGCGGAGTGATGAATCAGAAGTAGACGCGTGGGCATCGACAAACAAATAGAACAACAGTATTTCGATATGTTTCGTGCCTCGTTAAAACGTTGAACAAGAACATTGCTGATCGTGGACAACAACGTATTTGTCACACTGCATTTTATTGCTAAATGTTTCGAGGTAACGCAATCACCCGACGCCGCGTTCTCTTTATCCTCTTGATTGACGTCTATGAGGAGTAAAATTGCTTGAACAACCATCATCGTTTTAGTGTTTGAGAGAAATGCAAGTTGACACAAAACAAAAACAAACATCAGAATCAACCAAAATCCGTGTGTCATCGCACAAGATTTGAGGGGGGGTTTGGTGGCAAATTTAAGATCGAAACTTCAACAGAGGTTCCGGTGCGACTGACATCTTTCGTGCCAGACTGGCCGTCGTGGTCGACATCCTTCGACCAAGTGTTTTTACCTGGGAAACGTCAGCACTTTCCACCACGTTCTTGATTCGCGTCCGGAACGAAGTATTCGGTTGATCTGTAAAAGTTGTATTATTTAAGTTTCGTTGAAATGCGTGCGGGATTTAAACCTATTTTGTATCCGAATTATATTCCAAACTGTCTCCCACTGGGTGTCACACACATAAGTTTTTTTTCAAAAAGGAACCTGATCTATTAGGTCAGTACATCGTGGTTTCGAATCCCGGTTTGGTCAATATAAATATATATATATATTTTAAATGTAGACAAACGAATCAAACCTAATCGTTCACTTAAAACAGTAACAAGAGAATTAGAGATTTTAAATTTGAACACCTCAGTGTAACGTGCATTATTGGTGATATTGATGAACAAGAAAATGACGGGTAATTTGTTCCAAGAAACATATTGTCTTTATGGTACGGGGCTACTGAGCTGGATGGCCTTATTCTCCACATTTACATTCACGCGCTCTGCAAATTACCCGTGGTTGTTTGGGCGGGGAATGACTATTTGTTTACTGTTTGAATGACGCAACAATGACGAGGCATTTTAGAATTCTGAATATCCGCATCGAGCGCGAATAATAGAACTGAGTCGTGATCACGAACTTGCACGCCAGGGCATTTTTGCATACAGCATCAATAGAGGCATTAACGAAGCTGAAAAAACGCGATTTCGAACTGAATTCTGGTTTACCTTCCGGCTGTAAATCTATATGTGCCAAAACACAGGAATTTTCACTCTTGAGAACTCGCAACAGGGGTTTCATCTCTTCCTCTGTAGGAGCTCGTCGCTGTGTTTTCGTTCTTATCATAGCTAAAAACAGCGGGTTGCGTTGATAGTGAATCGAGTTTGCTGATACAAGGAGAAAGTTAATACATGCATGATATAGCGGTTTATAGCGACCTTTGAGTTCATACAAGGGCGCTCAGCACGTCATTTCCGCGAAAAGTTATGTAACGTTTAACTACGGACTAAACGTGCACCTAAAGCTTACGAAGTGAGCAATAAAAGGTTTTGGGGTCACGAAAGCAAGCATCAAGACCTCACCTTTTTCACCGGCAATGATGGATTGGCCGAGAACGGTTTTTCCTCTGGTGGTTTTCGCTTCCAAGATAAAAAGGAAGTACTTTCGTTCCAGCGTGGCCGCGTCAAGACCTCTGAATGCAAATTTGTGGTTCCACCTAAACAGAAAAAAAATTGTGCTTCAATAAGTGACTTGGTTGGTTGTTTAAAAACTGTCCATATAATAAATATGTCAAATGGTTGATCTTTAAAGTATGAGCTTGTTTGTTTTTCACGTTTAACCGTTATTATATGCATAGAAATTATACAAGTTTCCACAAAAACTCATTGCAAGTTATTTTGTAGCTTCACGAGCTTCGCAAGCAAATGACCTTGTCATTTCCTTACTGATTAGTTTTGATAGATTGTGTCGTTGTCGTAGTGCTTACACCTCGTCTATAATATTATGAAAACCCAGTCTTATACGATAGAAATCCCTTAATTCATGGGCCCACATTTGCTATTTATTTACCCTTATCGAGCAGGGGCCCTGGTGCACCGCAAGAGCTGCAGTTCCCTCACATGGGGACTGATACGAGGTAACGTTTTCGCCAACCTACGACGTTTACTATCAGGACGATAGAAGCAACATATGCCGCTTCTCATAATTCCCGATAATACGCCATCATATGCAGTTTCATAAACCAAAACCACTCCAGGGTTAAACAATATGAGTCAACAGTACGCACTTGGTTGTCCCGAGCGGCGTGACGTATCGCGAATGGCTCTTTAGTTCCGCCTCGCGTTTCTCTGCGTCAGGATACAGACTGACAGTGACGTGACATTTCTCGATCTCTCCTTCGCCTAGGCCGTTGCACAAGAACTTGCCCATCACCACGGTAAGGGATAACTCGGGTTGATTGCCGTTCTCGTCAATTCCACAGTCGTATCGACTAAACCCTACACACTCCTCGGCATCGGAGTCGTCTGAACTGCTGCTGTTTACAAAAAGAAATGGTGAATACAAGGCAATGTCGGTTGTATTTTATAAGGGAAACACAATTGCCTGTTATGACAATTGTTTTCGTTTGTCTAGAGATTTGCTTCCTTCGCTTGTATTCACTTTTTCGTGAACTTCTCATACCTTACAATGTAGACGTAATATATACAATGCCGAAAGAATATTGTCGAACAGTTTTATGCGTAATGGGAAGTTGCAAATTGAAGCAAATTAACTTAAACCACACGCAAACGTACGACTGCAAATCGGTATAAAAAGTTTTAAATTTTTATCTACACATACCAACAATACCGCTTCTGAAAGAATTGTTTAAATTCGTATGAAACACACAACGCGAGTAAGAAATCAATCTAGATTTCCAAAAAGGTCTGTATTGGGCCCATGAACAATGCCTGAACATTGAAAAGGAAGGTTAAACATTATGCGTGCGTTGTATTACCAACCTATCTTCCTCTTCTGCAGGGTCGTGCATTTTTGATGGATTAAACTCCAAGCTGACGAGGATTTTCCGGTTCTGCAATAACAATAAACAGAAGGTGGTGCGAAGCTGAAGAAGGCAAACGTTTTGAAAACAAACTCTGCAAAATTGATTTCTGCCTACATGTTGTACACCACAGGATACAAAAAGTAGTAAACTATATGCGTTACCATCCTTACACCTTAAATCAAAAGCAAATTGAAGCTATTAATATTTATCAGCATATTACACATTGATGTGATACGTATTCGCCTTGATCTTGTTTCTGGTGATAGAATAAATCACCTAATGTGGGTATATTACCTACCTCTCGTTTTAGTTTTTGAGCCAATTGCAGTTTTTCCTGCTTCTCCTTCTCAAACTTCTGCACGTAGCGCTTGAGAAAAGGGTCCCATTCGGACTTGCCGACCATCATTTGATGCGATTTCTCCCTCTTTTGTTCCAGCTCTTTCCATTTTTCCGTGTTCTTCTGACGAAACGTGGCGGCCTTCTGCAAAAGCGTAGGCGGGGGAGCTGACGTTTCTTCAGCAATTGCAGCTGGCGTCGATTGGCGTCGAGTGGTTGAAGTATGCATTTGAGTTTGGCTTGTGGAAGCTGAAAACGAACGATATCTTCGCGTGTTCACAAGCCGCGGTTGGTGCGGTTTTGGCGACTGGCCATCAATTCCCATTTTGTTTTCGAATGCACCCCACGCACTAATTGCGATATTCTATTTGAGAAAAAAAGAAAAACGTTGCACCCTTTGTACTGCCTTATTTGTACCAGTATCCGGGCAACGCACGCGTGCAAATTACCCACACGCTTTACGTTTCCAAATTGTCAGAGACAAGTGATTAATCTCATATGTTGACTATAGGTTATACAACTTCTATAAGTAAGGGACCAGACTCTTTGCTATATGTGACGATCATTATCTGACACGATTTGCCCTTTCCTCGCATTTGGCCTTTACTTGGTCGGGTTGTATGCAGTTTAAGTGCGTATCTGAATGTTTTTCGTCACCTCTAAAAGAAAACCGTTAAATGTTGACCCTGTACTACCCACAAAATTCCCTTCATTTTTCTATACTCATAAGCATACATTGATGATAGGAATCTGCATTCAACACATCTCGCCTGTAAGCAAAGTCGAGTCTAAAGGAAAGTGACGTGACAATCACGCGCTTACCTTTCAAAATAAACTAATGAGTGATTAAGAAAAAAAACGACTTGCTTCCTTTCTAACGCGTCCGGCCACCGAGGCTGGGAGTCTTTGTTGTGAATAAACTGCAATGGTTGCCTTCAAACGACCCTTCAAAACTCCCCAAACACTCTTCGTGATGCAATGGACAACAGGTTTGATTCGTCTTTCGTACGATTTTAGGATTGCTTGTATGTTTTAATTGAATTTCTTGCCAAAGCACTGGCAGTTATACCTTTTAAAAATAATCTTTATTTGAGGCACTTTATCTACCACCCACATTACGGGAAACAAACTCGTTACAGATGCAGTTCTGCCACCGAAACAGAAAGCTCAACAAAAAGTTTGCTAATTGAATCTTTTGTAAGGAATAATAAAAATCTGCCATGCTAATGGTTGTAAATGAATGCCCTTTTCAAAAAGTTAATTAAAGGCCTTGTAAGTGGTTTAATAACGTAATCTAAATCCACACATATTGCAAAGTACTCTGCAATACAATGCCCAAAAATTATTAAAATGGCGACCATGCTGCCAGCATGATGGCCTAGTTTTCATAGATTTGATCTTCATTAATCGACTCCAAGAGATCCAGTAGTTTTTGGGTTTCCTCTTTTCTCATCATACCGTCCACTTCTCAAACAGAAAAAAAACAATATTTAAACAACAGGATGTTATAACTGCGAAAAGTAAACGTCATACTACTTACATTTGTGAAAGGTATCAGATCTTTGCAGTTTAGATCTCATGTTATTATCCCACCACCAACTCCTGCATAAAAACAAACAAAACCAGCTCGTAGGACATTGAACTCCTAATAAATTTGAAACAGGTACCTGTGTTTCGTAACTCGTCTTCTACCGTGCCACCAGGCCTGGCCATGGTTGGTAACGAGCAATATAAGAATAAGGGTCGTTGCGCACGTAATAAAGTTCATACTTTTAAACACAAATCTGGCAGTTTATCCTTTGACTGTTTACCACTGACAAAGAGTTAAATTGAAAATCTCTCACGTGGCAGGCGTTAGCGCGGCTACGGAAGGAAATTCGCCCACCAAATCCTCACGCCCTCGCCAGAATTAAGGCACAGGATCTCCTTTGCGATGCAGAGTGTTTTCTGTTCATAACCGATCTCTTCTTTAATTGCTCTAGGTAGGCTACTAGTTTGAATATTATGACCAACATGAGAAACAACATGTACCATGTACGTATGACATGCATTTATTATTACAAGCATAATGAACAAAACTGGTCTGGATTATTGCAAAACTGGTCGCTAACCAAAGTCGTAGAAACAAAAAAACTCTTACAGAAAACAAAAACTATATCTGTGTTAAATAAGTTAGTGATACACCACGTTATTTACAGAAGAAATCCTTGAAAATACGAAACATTGGTACAAAATAATGTAGTATGTTGGTATAGTGTCACGAAAGTCAAAAATCGTGATGCATCACAAAACCCATAGCAACTTTTAAACGTGTGAAATGTTGATTACAAGGCCTATCAGCACTTTTACAGTTCTACTACAGGGCGACATCTTGCGGTAAACAACAAAAATAATATATCAGCTACAACAATATTAAGCCATATTGGGAAAGTTCTACTTGTTTTTCTCCTTGGATTTCTGTTTCTTTTTGGCTTCTTTTTCTTTGGCCTTTCTCTTCTTTTCTTCCTTTTTACTGGACTTTGTTTTCTTGTCAACTTTCTGCCCTTCGAGCTCCTTGCTAGACTCTTTAGTTGTCATGATATTTATAGCGCCGCTGGATTTGGTTTCACTATCTCGTGAAGTTTCATGGGGGTTATCTGAATCAATGGTAATCTTTTCTGTTTGTTCTTTTGTGCCACCGCCAAGGTTTGCTCTCATTGCATTGTTTCCGTCTTGAGTGTTTTGCTGAATCTGGACCTTTCTTTGAATATTTTGATCAGATGCAACATGTTCCTTTATTTGGTTACCAATACTCGGTTCGGCTTTGATTTCCAATCCTTCAACATCTGTGGTTTTCACCACGGGGATTGGGATCTCTAACGTTACTGCCTGGCCTTCGGCGCTTTGTTTCTCTACGTCTGGGTCAACTTCTCCTTCCTGCAAGATTCTCGGAACTGGCCCGCCTTCACCCGTCAGACTAAGTAGATTTCCTGTTTTGTTCGGAGAAGTTGAGTTATTTTCATCGTCCAACGTAAGTGTATTGAACACTGAAGCTCTTCGCAATGTCGTGAGAGGTCGTTCTTGTTGGATAATCGTTATGTCTTCCATTCCTTCCCAATCTAAATAACGTTGTTTATTGTTATTTTGATTTACGAAAGTAATGCTAAAAAACGTTACTAAAGCAAACAAGATGACATTAAATCAAACCCTGCACAGCCACCTTTCGGATAAAGTTGCAGTTGGGCGAAAATTGTCTCATCAGCGTTTTTGAATACCTTTCCCAAGACACTTATTTCTTCAGCAATGGGTTTTCTGGCTTGATAGTCCTCCATTTGTATAAGTGCTGAAAAATACAACTAGTCCATCAGTACATTTGGAGATGCAATAAAAAACTGTGTAATACCGTCCTCGCCACAGAGGGCTGCGTTTCCAATCATCTTCTTTTCTCCTCCCCTGGTTACACCGGTGACGGTGATTATTAAGTACTTGGTGTCCATTTGATCCTTCGTCAAATTTGGGAAGGAAAATATGTGATCCCAACTGTAAAGCGAGATTTTATTCAAATTGTGTGAAGACTTATAACTTTGGGGAATAAAAAATGGCCTGTACTGTTGTCAACGTTGTCATGTCATGAGACGTCAATCAGGTCAATTCCATATAATGATGGAGCTACACTAACCGTGTCATTCCAACTGATAATGGCATAAGTTCTTGCCGAATCGTTTTTCGCACATGAAACACGACAATGTTAACAACAGTATGCTGGGGCAGTCTCTTTATTCTCAGAATTATGAGCAAATCCGTAAAGTGTTTCTAACTCGTAACGTATTCAACACAAATAGTTCCAGATTTTGTAAAATATATTTTTACCTCACTATAAATATGTAATACTCTTGAATTTCCGCTCCAAATAAGTTTCAATTTAATCAACAAGCGAAATAGCATACCGTGTTGTGCCGGTCGTGGTAAGATATCGGTATTCTGACTTGTTTTTACTATTTTCCATGTCGGGGAAGAGACAAGCTTTAACGCAGCACTTCTCACTCCGTTCCTCCGTCTCGCCCGAGTGGTTGAAAAGGTTCTTGCCTTTCACAACCATCAAGGACAACTCTGGACCGACGTCTGACTTTCTTCTCATGCCAAACATTGTTCAGCACATGTTTGTAATTTTTTGCTTTTATCGGTAGATTTGATTTTGTGTGAAATAAAAATATCGTAAAATAAACCGTAGCATTTACTTGCGCTCACCCGATACCCCTTGCTGGTGTGTATTGTTTGGTTGCACTGTACTTCATCTCCACTGTCACAGTTCGTGGCTTAACGAAACACAGGAAAAGTTACAGTTTGTTACGTACCAGAACAATTTTACTTATGCATTGCCGTGTAATAGTCTAAATGTATCGGTGTAACTCTTAACTTAAACGTTCTGCGGTTACTGTGGTAATAAGGCCTGTTGGAGTGGATTTTTTCTCAGATCATCGCACATACCTGGAGCCTCCTTCTTGCTTCTATAAGTTTTTTCTCTTTCACTCGTTTCATCTGAACTTCGGTGTACGCCTGGAGAACGGGATGAGTATCAATGATACCTAGAGAAAGTTTGCGCTCTTCCTCAGTCTGCTTCAGACGCTTTTGCCATTTTTCTGGATTTTTGCGGCGAAATATCTCTGCTTTTTCGGCCAACGTTAGCTTTGCCAATAATTTGGGCTCTTGATAGGGCTCCAAATGCTTAAAAAATGATGAACGACGACTTTTTCTGGATCCTCTTCTACCTCCTTCAGTGTCCGTATCAACAACGGTTATTTCTTCTCGAAGGTTTTCGCCGAGGTAGTTGAGGTTATCCACAATCTTATTGTGTCCCAAAGTCTCCAAGAGTGGGCTGCCTAGAGAGGTTATGGTGGCCATAACGCCAGTACCAGTTGGAGATAAGGTATTCATTGTTAACTTGGTTTATCACAAGCAATAAATAATCGCTCATTTATTCCCTGAGGAAGTTGTTGATGAAAAACGAACACAATGTAAATTATCTTATAACTTTTTCGTCTGGTGATACATGGTGGCAAATGCCAAGTATACTCTTTCGCTATGCTGTCTTACAAAGTTTACTTAAATCCTATCATAAAGTAAGCCATGAGTCAACAAACAGTATTAGTGTAACGAATCTATTTAAAAACATCTTTACAATATCGACATATCGTAAATATACAAATCAGGAACTGCAGAAACTCATCTTTCCGGCGCAGTCCTGAGCTGAATGATCTTACAAATGATTTGTTGCTTAATGCGTTTGTGATGTTTAATGAGTTTCAGAGAAGATATTGGGATGTCAACACCAGGCGGGTTATAACCGCTATCACAAATCTAGGCGAAATTTTCCCCACGTTGTGTTTAGTGAAGACACATGAAAATCGAACACGGGTTGTTCACCGACCAACAGACACAATAACGGGCTGTAGAAAACTATTTGTTCCATGAACAAATAACTTACAGCTCTACCAACATATTCTGCACTGAGAACGTCCGGTAAATCTGAATATTTAAAAATTACCACGTAAAGTTTACAGTTAGGAAATCAATGTACAAATATACAACTTCATCTTCATGTTAGCAACTGAAGCTTTAGGATTTAACTTTTTCTTTGACTTTCTCCTTCTTTTTCGCTTCCTTTTTTTCTTTTGCTTCCTTCTTTTTTGCCTCCTTGCTTTCGTCACTCTCTTTTCTTTTTCTTTGTTTGTTTTCTTTTTTGGTGTCGTCCGTCTTCTTTTTATCTTTGGCGTTTTCCTTTTTTTCTGTCTGGTCAGATAGGTTGCTTTTCTTGACTTTGTTCTTTTCTTTAAATTCAGTTGTTTTCTTCTCACCTCCCCCAACTTGATCGTCCACTGTGGATTTCACACCTTTTCCTTCTTTGGTTTCATCTTTCTTGAAATCCTTCTTGTCTTCAATTTTTTGAACCTGTTTTACTTTTGCGTCAGCATTCAAAATAGCTTTGTCGGAATTTGGCTTCGAAACTTCTGCGTTTCTTTTCTTTGATTCCGTTTTGCTTTCTTTTTCAACCTTTTCCTTCTTCTTGTTATCTTGCTTTGTATATCCCTCATTCAAAGACTCTTTTCTTTCAGAAGTGATGCTTTTCTTGTCGGCTTCAGTCGCGCTGCCTTTTGTGACATCAACGTGTTTCATTTCTTCCTGCTTTGATTCCTCCTCAGTTGAACTCCGGATGCTTTTGAATTCTCCTTGAACGTCGTTGCCAACACCCGCTGAAGAATCCCTCTTCCTTCGCAGAACATTTTGCCGATGTAATCCTTTCACCAAGTCGTTCTCTTCATCCCTCCCTTGTTGCTGCATGCCTGAGTCATCACCGTACGTCTGTTGCCGTGACCCCGTCATCACCAAAGATCCTCCTGGCACTTTTGTTGGAACATTGAATCCGTTACCAAAGCTGTTGTTGTTGGGAATACCGAGTGATGTTCGGCTATCGGTTTTATTCAAACGCATTTTTTCTTCTGTGACAGTCGTCATCCGTCCTACATCGTCACCACTGGTAGCTAGAAGGGTGAAGACAGAACCCCGTCGACCGGTGGGCAGAGGCTCCTTTTCGACGTAAGTGATATCCTTCATGCCCGACCAATCTAAAAAAAACAGTTTGTAGATGCGTTTTTGGTGGGAATTCCTGTAGCCTATAGTCAGCTTTGCGCGGTGTGCCATGAGAACTTTGATCTAAAATGTGGACGTCTCTAGATACACTGGTAAGAAAGCTATCGCAGTACACATCTATTGCGGCGCCTGGTTTCATATTCTTTACGCTTTTATCGGTGCCTAATGCCATCCTGTTTCTTTTGTGCATTTTTTTTTTATCTGTGATTTTTTGCGCAAAATATACATTTAGGGCAAGTCGTTGCTAAATCAAGATTCCTCACGTTTCTGATAAAGTTTCAACTGGGCGAACACGGGTTCATCGGGTTTAGCTAAAGTCTGCTCAAGCATCGTCGTTTCCTCAACGAGAGGTTTTCGATGTTTATTTCCCTCGATGTGTATTAACGCTATAAAGGAAGATAGCATATATTAACAACTAGACAAGCCCTACAGCAGTTCGTTCGACTCTTTTTAATCGTTGCTAAGAATCATTCCCCATTCTGTTGCAACAGCTTTGTCGTTTGAAGCGACATTTTTAATGGACATATAGAGCTTAATGATTCATTAGAGTCAACAAATTACCCGTTAAAACAAAACACGGTTGCTTACCTTCGGCGCCAACCAACGCTGACATGCCGATAAACTTCTTATCCCCTGCTCTCGTTAGGCCGGAGACGGTTATGATTATGTACTTGTTCCTCATGGTTTCAGGCGTACACCACGGAAACGTAAACTTGTGCTCCCAGCTGTAAACAAACCTAACATGGTCACAGCCATCTAGGTGTAAAAGACGCGTGGAAAACACCAGTATTCTTCTAATTTCCTATCGGTTCAGTTTATTTTCTCAACTGTCCGTTTCAAGAGTTTTTTGACAGTGATTTGGTAATAAAGTGATAAGTTGACACATTCCACGTGATTTGTTGGCCAGCGGCGAAGCCCGAAAATTGGGTGGGTCCAAATATATATTTTTTGAGGTTAAGCCAGCAAACGTTTTTTGTCATGCTTGTTTGAAACAACGCTCCATGAAACAGAAAACGAATACTTTTTTATAAAAATCGCCGCACACTTGACATTTCAATGAACACCAACCTCAAAATATTTAATATAGTCCCGTTGGTCCCTATGTATGCCAATGTTATGGGTTATACGGTTAGTTAGTTTGCTTACTCACCATGTTGTGCCGGTCGTGGTGAGAAATCTAAAACTGGACTTATTTTTGTCTCCCTTCTCACCGTCGGGAAACAGAACAGCTTTAACGCAACATTTCTCGCTTCTCTCTTCTGTATCCGGGAGATTGTTGAAGAGATTCTTACCCTTGATCACTGTGATGTACAATTCAGACGCGTTGACATCGGATTGTCCTTTTCTGCTTGTCAAAAAAATAAAATAATAAAGCACTGCAAAGCGGTCATTCTTTTTACGATAATTGTATCTCGTTTGTGAATATTACACTGGACATATATGTGACGCTACTTACCCGCTATTGGCTTTCACTTGTTCAGCTGTGTTGTATTTCAATTCAACAGTAAGAGTGCGTGGCTTCAAACAAAAAGATTCGCATGAATTCTAACTATACGACAGTATTTTAAATGTTACCAGAACAACTTTGTGTCCACGCTTTATAAAACATGTTTCGCTTTTTATTAAAGCATCTTCAGTTCTTATTCAAATGTTATGCGACAGTATAAAATAGCTACATTTTGCATGTTTTGGTCGCATTGGGTATTAAAACATAAAAGAAAAGTAAAAGAAACATACCAGCAATCTTCGTTTGGCCTCCAATTGTTTTTTCTCCTCCAGGCGTTTTATTTGTGCCTCCACGTACGCCCGAATTGCGGGCCCGGCCTCTATTACTCCCATCGACAATTGCCTCTCCTCCTCCCTCTGCATCATCCGTTTTTTCCATTTCTCCGGAAATCTCTCTCGGAATATTTGCGCCTTTTCGCGCAATGTGAGCTGCTCGGCGGCCTTCGGTTCTTGGTACGGCTCGAGCCGTTTGAAAAAAGAAGGTCTTCGCTGTTTCCTGGATTTTCTTCTGAGGAAATCGCCACCTGGCGTCTCGATTTCTGTGCGTAAATTTGCGCCCAAGAAATTAAGGTTGTTTACAAGAAGGTTGTCTGTTAAGCTCTTTCTCATCGAGGCAGTAAAATCCAAACTTTTCCGGACTGTCTCGTTAAAACCGATCCCCTTAAAGGCCAAAGTTTCCATGTTTGATCAGGGCAAGCACAATCTTATCTATTATTTCAACCTGATGAAAAAAAAGAATATTGTTTGGTTGATGTCTGCCGTTTACTGTGGAGATATCCTTTCACAAGTTCGTAGGTACATAAACAAAGAAATGCTGGACATTAAACCAGCTTATAACACTGAACGAACCATTTAAAAAATCAGCGAGGAAACGTACTGAATACATTGCCAACAACGCTTTCAGGCAAAATAATTTCATCTCTTTAGTCCCGAAACGTACAGTAAATGATACCAAGCCCTTTAGTTTTTTCTTAACTTTCTCTGGTAAAACATCAACAGCTTTTTAACAAAGAACACCAAATAAGTGTGAATAACAAACACCCTGTGCCGTGTTCCCGAATTTTTCTCGCGATTCGAAATACTGCTTTCGTCATCCGGTGCATCATCTCGTTATAAAACTTAATTGATCCAAACCTGCAGCAACGGACATTGCGTGTTTTGCAAATGTCACGTTTGTTGTGGTTGCTATCTTGTATACAAAAGGTACATTTTGGCTAGATATTACTTGGAATAGTTGAAGCTCGTTAAAAATCTTAAAATTATGCTATAAATTTTTCACCACTTGACAAATTAATACAATGTTTCTATGTCGTGATATCACGGTTTTGGTGATACCACGTGACCACAGTATGACTCAACAGTGTTTTAACAATTTGTGTTGCAAGATATGTAAAATTTGAAAAGCTGAACAATAACAACAACAATTACAAATATGAACATTCCACAAGACGTTAAAAGTGAACAGGTAACTGGTTCAGCATCTTTTTGACATGAACGAAGATAACTACCTCGTTCATGATATAATTGTTCACATGCTCATCATATCTGTGTTCATTATCAGGATTTTAATAACAAGTTGCAAGATGCCAAACGTTCACTGGTTGTCGTTCACTTTTGGGCACCCTGGGCCGAACAATGCAAGCAGATGAATGATGTTATGGTTGAACTTGCCAAAGACAATGCAAATGTATGTTGAGCAACATGTGAAAAGAGCAAAAACATGTTACCTTGGATGTAATTTACAGGTCGTTTTTCTAAAAGTGGAGGCTGAAGAAATTCCAGAAGTTTCTCAAAGATGTGAGATTGAAGCTGTTCCAACTTTTTTCTTTTTTAAAAACAAGCAATCTATAGGCAGGCTAAATGGTGCCAATGTCCCAGAACTTAAAAGCATGGTATGGTACTAGGCTCGTGGCTTATAGCTGTATAACAGCAAGGAATTACAAACATTGTTTTTAGGTAAAGCAACACATTGACACTGTGGCTCCACCATCAAAAGAAAGTGTTGACCCAAATGAAATTCTGAACAATAGATTGAAGTCACTTGTCAATAGCGCTTCATGCATGCTGTTTATGAAGGTGCAAAGCCAACTTTTTTTAACATATTTGCAAATAACCAATCTCTGCCCAAATAAACTAACAAGACTCCTGTTATTAATTGTCTTGTTAAAAACCGTTTGTTCATTCCTGCAAACTTGTGCAGAAAAAACCTATAAAGCATTGCAAATCATTTACTGGCTAAATATTCCTTTTGGTGTAAATTCATATAAAAATGTAGCTTTGCAATAGGGAGACCGAGTCCAACCAAGGTGTGGTTTCAGTCGTCAGATGATTTCAATTCTGAATGAACACAACTGTAAATATTCGACTTTCGACATTTTGCAAGATGATCAAGTGAGGCAGGGATTGAAAGTATATTCAGAGTGGCCAACTTATCCACAGTTATATGTTAATGGTAAGATACAATTGCACTTATATTTTGTTATGAATAAAATGTGATTCTGTGGTGTGATTTTAATTTGGAATATATACCACTAGTCTCACACATCCAAAAAACATGTGCATTAAAATGGATTAAAATGGCAGAAATTAAATTTTGAACATGTCTGTATGTGGGGCTGTGCAGTACATTTGACTTATTTGGATAATAGTGCCCTATGCTATTACTGCTCTAATTTACCCTTAAGACCAAAAAAAGTCAAGTTTAATTAAGATGGTATTTTTAAGGTTAAATATGGGCCCTACATTCCCTAGGACCACCTTGTCCCTGTTGATATGCAGAGTCTAAGGCTGTACTTTGGGTTATATGTGATGTTTTGTCCAGGTGAACTGATTGGAGGACTGGATATCGTCAAAGATATGGTAAAGGAGGGTGAATTGAAGGATGTACTTCCAAAAGATGAAGAGATCAGCATTGAGGATAGAATTAAGGTTTGAAGTTGTTTGGTAGCAATCTCCATTAGTATTCCAAAATTTGTGTTTGCATGTTTTTTTTCTGAACTTCATAACTCTTTTTTTTTTGCAGGAGATCCTGTCCAAAGACAGGGTTGTATTATTCATGAAAGGGGAGCCCTCCACTCCGCGATGTGGGTTTAGTCGTCAAATGGTGGATATTCTCAACGAAACTGGAGCGAAGTACGCGCATTTTGACGTTCTGTCTGATGAAGATATCCGACAGGGCCTGAAAAAGTTTTCTGATTGGCCAACGTACCCACAACTGTACGTAGCGGGGGAACTTATTGGCGGGCTTGACTTAATCAAAGAGATGCGCGAGGCTGGCGAATTAAAAGACGCTTTATAACTATCCGGGCGATGATCGCTTGAAGTAAAGTACACATTTTTTGCCTGTTTTGTGTTAGTTGATACTGTTTCACCGCCAGAACCGAAAACAAATAAAGAAAAACAAGAGCAATGTGCGGTATTGTCATTTTATTGACGAACATAGGCAGTGATGCTGGAGAGCACGCCACACATTAATGTACTTTTGCAATTTCGCGGTGGACGGTTATTTTACAAACATCACGTGATCTTTTTGCGAATGAACACTTTCGCGCGGCGTCGCGCCACAATCGGGAATTTGACGGACGAGGTTGTTGTCTTTGTCTCTAGAAGCGTCGTCTGTAAAAAAAGTAAAAACGTTTGTTTCGACGAAACTTGTTTTAGTGTTGTGAGGTAACTTACCACTGATGTAATCTTACGACCAGGCGTGTTTCCCTTTTTTGGCATTTCGATAAGAACGACGTCGTCATCCGATGGAGATGAAACGCCTCTGGCATCTTCCTCTTCCGCGATATCCGGGAGCACCTCTTCCTCCTGGATCACTTTATCTTGCTTTGTTCGGGAGGAAGAATTCGTCGTCACAGGTTCACTGTCCGAATTAGGTGCAGGAGCTTTTCCGCGATTCCTTGACGAAGTGCGGGTCACCACTGGAGGATCTTCCTGCTCTTTTGACATCTTCCTAACAGCTCCTCTGCCATGTTTGCTTTTAGATGTAGTTTTTGCGACCTCCGGGGGGCCATCTTCCACACCCACGGATTTTGTCTTGCCTCTTCTGGAGGACGTTCTTGTCACGGTTGGCGGAGGTTGTTCTTCAACCTCATTTTTACTGACTTTTGTACGAGACTTTCTGGAAGAAGATCTAGTAACATGGGGTGGCTCAGTTACCTCTTCCAGTTCCGCGACCTCCACAGTTTCAGCAGTTTTGCGTCGCCTAGACGAGGTCCTTGTTACAGTGGGGATTTCCTCGGTCGATTTTTCAACATGCTGCTCATGAACTTCTGTCGTTTTCCGGCGTCGTGACGAAGTCCGTGTCACAATGGGAGGATCGGCAACCACATCGTCCGCGTCCTTTTCAAGGCTCTTCTCATCTTGCACTGTTTGCTGCGCCTTGGTACGTCTTTTCGATGCCGTTCTAGTTACTGTAGGCGGGGGGTGGATATCTTCAGTCACAGTAGGCAGATCCTCTGTCGATTGTTTTCCTTTTCTTTGCGAGCGGGTTTTAGATGCTGTTCGAGTTACGGTCGGGGGATCCATCGTCACTTCCTCCTCGGCAGCCATTTCCACTACCGTGTTGCTATGGGAACGTTTTCCTTTGCCGCGAGTTTTCGATGCGGTGCGAGAAACAACTGGAGCCTCGGACTCCGATTCCTGCTGTGTTTGTTGGTTTTCAACAGCGCGGGTTCGTCTTCTTGAAGAAGTTCTGACTACAGTAGGTGGGTCTTCTTCGCCATGTGGATATTGGTCGGAAGACGAGACTTTTCTCCTCTTCGACGGTGTCTTCATCTCTAGCTCCTTCTGGTGGTCGTCTGTGTCGCTCGAATCGCCCTTATTTCGAGATCTGAGCTCGTGGGAGTCATGCAGATCGGAAGTTTGTTTTGACGGTTTTCTCGTCGACCGAGTGGTTGTTTGTTTCTCTTCTGGCTGCTCCTGTCGGGATGGTGTACGAGCTCGGGTGCTTCGACTCCTAGAGGAAGCTCGTGTTGTTGTCGGTGGTTCGGCAAATTTTTCTTCGTCTTCGTTTACTCCTGACCTGCAAGTTTTTGCAATTGTCAGTGAAGTCATTATATTGAGAACCTGAGTGAATTCGGGTCAACCGCTGTAACTTTTCAGAAATCCAAAGTTTGAATTGTAAGCTATAGTCTTGGATTGTAACCAAACGTTCTTGAGAATTTTGTATGTAGTTCATACGCTCAACTAATCGAGAATCAGCGACGCGCCAAATTCAGCAAACAACGGTCACAAAACTACAGTAAGTCCAATTCCACATCCTGAAAACCTTGCAAATAAATCGCGGAGTCAAGGTTTTAAAGCGGCCAATTTGTGGCACCCCTGGTTATATTCCGAAATATTTAGACTTACTCGTCGTTCTTAGCTGTATTCTTTTTGGACGGAGAACCACCGACTTCTGAGGCACGCGCCTGTGGTCAAAATTAACATGTTTCAAACAGAAAAAGGCCTGAATGAAAATTGTATGTAAACGTCTCTACCTTAACTCTTGCACTACTTCTCGAGGGTGTGAGTGGAACCACTTTCCTGGACGGTGATTTTCGCCCCTTTTTCGTCGACGCGCCCACGGGTGCTGTTGTCACATGTTCGGGCGATCTCTCAGGGCTGGCAAGCCTTCGAAAAAGCCAACCGACTGTTTATTACACTGCTTGTTACATACGCCTTAGAACTTCAATATATCAAGACATATAATCGTTGGATTGCAAGATGACATGAACAGAAACAACTCCCCAGTACACTCGTATAATTATCACTTACATGTAGATGCTACACTTATGTGAGTACATCCTGATGAAAGCTACTGCATGACAAGCGAAACGAAGAGAATTTGGGCATTGACAGTATGTCTTGCAAAAAAAAACAAGTTTGTGCATGGTTTACCTGGATTTCTTATTGGGCGTTGCCTCAATCTTTTGTTTTTCTCTGTTTTTTCTCGTTGATCTAGTTCGTGTTGTTGCAGGAGAGAGAACAAAATGGGGTTCCGGAGTTCCAGGATCATCTTTAATCAACGCTATGAACACAAAACACCTTAGTAAGACATTTGAATTCGCATTTCCCAAAGCTTATTCGTATGTTTTAAGGCCAAGAAAGTCCTGCGCCGTCAACAGTTATTCATATTTTTAATTGTATAACAACTCACCTGCTTTCGAGCGATGGCCTCGTGTCGTTGGCGGTGAAAGAAGAAATATCGGCTCGCTAATTAAACGAGTGGTTGTGGGTGTTTGGATTGGTTTAGTGTCAGTGAACGCTGCGGGTTCGGGCTTACAGATACCTTCTGCTGGTTGTGGTTTCATATCAGATGACGTTTCTATCAAATATAACGACAAACTTAATATTGTCAGGGTCTTTTGCGCTCCACCAGTTTACAGCAAACCACAAATTACAAAACCGGTTTTGAATGTTTTTTAGCTTAATACCTAATCTTTTTGTTTTGTTGCAGTGGAAAATTGTGCAGGACAAATTAAAAAAATTAGTCCCCACAGATTTTGACGTTACACACCTGCAAGTTGTTCGACTTCTTCAGTTGTCGTCATTGTCTCTTTAACAACCGTTTCCATTACAACAATATCTTCCAAAGGTTTGGCATCCACAGCGGTATTCTGGGTAAGAAGTTGATCCAATTTCTTAGTCTCAGAAAGGAATCCCGTCTCTGTTTCTTCCGTGCTATCACCAACATTCAACGAGATTTGATTATCAGGGTCAGCCGGGCTTAATGCGTCTCCAGATCCACTCGAATCCAGTTTCAATTCCATCTCGTCCGACTCCTCAACATCCGCGGCGCTTGAAAGCATCGTCAAAACGGCTTCTTTGCTTTGAAAAAACTCAACGTCAGATTCCTCCACCGTATATTGTGCCTTTGATATCCGAATTTCGACTTTTTCCGACTCGGCCCGGACGCTCATAACCTCGTCTTTATTCAATTCTTCTTCCACTGACAGCACCTCGCCCTCAGAATCGCTCATCTGAAGGGTAAAGTCTTCTGTCGGTTGCGGTTCCACAATGACAATTTCCCCATTGGCTTCTGCATTCAAATCGACAGCAGCAGTTGTTTCCAGAGCACGTTCCGCTCCTTCCACATCTGGAAGCTGCTCTTGTATGTTGTTATCGTCAACTTCCTCTTCAGAACAGCTCATTTCAAGCGCGAATTCGTCCCTGGCTGCCGTTGGCCCATCTGCAATTTCCGATTGTTGGGTAGCGTTTACGCTTTCAGGCAAATCAGACACAATTTCGGCCGTTTCCTGACTGGGAAAGGCGTCTTCGGCAATTGAGAACGGGGACGTATTTTCATCATCAACGCTTGCGCCTGTTGTAACCTCATGGGACTCTTCGAACGAGACCATTTGGTCATCTAGCAGCAAAAAAAAAATTAACTTGTATTGGGCCTTTTAAACCTGTACGGTGAAGCGGTTTTACTTACTGCTGGAAAGCTCTACTATGTCGTCCATGACATCACCAGTGACGTCAACGTCAAGGTCTTCGTTGGCTGAGCGAACCACCACGATGTTGTCGTTCGCTATCGGCTTTGGAGGGCTTGTACTGCAAGAAAAAGAGCAGCATTTAGAAAGTTCAAAGCAAAGTGTTGGGCAGTGTGTCTGGTTCAATTAAACAATGACCGTTACCTCGTCTCCACATCACTCGGACTTGCAGCAACACCGAAGAATCTCAACTTCTTAGGCGTAAACGGCCTGCGCAAAGTATCACAGTGGCTACAGTTACACGACACGCCATACCAACATCGGCAACACACAAATACTCACGTGGATTTAGTTTCATTAAGACGAAGCCCTTTGAAGGCTGGACGATCCACGCTAGGTGTTGGCACAGCAAACAACAGGTCCCTTTAAAACATATCGGAAAAATCATCAATGGGTAAAAATTTACGTCACGGCAAAGAGCAAAATATATTACGTGATATCCTTTCGGCACGAATTACCATTGTTCCTAACTCCTGTCTCTGGGATCTCAGCCTCCACCTTCGAGCTACTTAAAACATTTGGTTTTCCTGCTACCTTAGGTACTCACACTTTTCCACCTAACAGCACATAGAGCAGTGGTTCTCAACCTTTTTTTGTCTAGGCGTACACCTTTCGATGACATCAGAGTAGAGGGTAGCCCTGACAACGCTTTGCAGACCCCCGGGTTAGAACCACTGACCTACCGACCCTATTTTCTGGTTGCAACAATTACTCATTGTCACTTATTGACGCGTTAACACGTAATAAGATTATGCTTCTAGCTGTGTGTATGAAACTGTATCTGAATCCACAAATGTTCCAGGTAACTTTTACTACATACCGGTTACGTTGCTCAAGGAAATATTCCTTGAACGATCTTCCCTCGTACACGCTTCCTGTTGGGGTCGCAATCGCAAGTACTGGGAAACTGAACACAAAACACTCGTTGCACTATCTATGTATAAACATGTATAACTGCTTGTGTAAACAGACATACATGTCTGGTATTGATTGCTTCCTAACCCTCGGGTTTTCGTTGCTGCTTTCTGAGTCTCGGGTAGTTTTTTGCTGGTTTATCCTAAACCAACAACCATTTGCTTTAACTATAGTTATCGTATCCGACTGCAAAGCACGATACGAAAAGTAACGATTACAAAAAATCAGTTGCTAAAACTGTCTTTCTTTGCTCTTTCGCTTAACAGCTAATTGTGAAGGTTTACAAAGGGAGCTACCGGTCGGGTTCACGACACGACAAATAATGGTACCTTGTAGGGGCCGCTTCAGGCTCTTGACTCATTCGGCTTAAGGATGTCAGACTTCCCGACTCATTTCCAGTCATGTTGCTGCTCGTGGTCGAGTGTTGTGGAATGGATGGTAACGACGGAGATTTTGCTCTGGAATAATAATTGTACAAACACTACATTCATATGACGGGAGGTTTATGATATGTGGAATTTTCGGAGAATATAAAGATTAACTTCACGGTTAATGAAACTCATTTTCAAACGCTTCGGTTATTGCTTTACAGACTTGCGTCACTAAAATTTTAGTCGTCAAGATTTCGTATGTTTTTTCCAGGTGGCGCCAATGCAACGTACTTTAAAGTCCTTGAGGAAATTTTTTAATTATTCCACCGACTATTCTTAATTTAAATTTCACGTACATACCAACATGAGATATGCGATGAATTGATTATTTAATTCTAAATAGCATATATGTACGTGTTTTATATTCCTTAATTAAACATGATATTAGAATTGTACACTTGGAACATACTTGAGGAGTTTCACTTTAAGAATCGACTGTGGAGTCATCATATCGAAGTCTGGCTCCCTGAAAGTTGACCTGGGAACTTTTCTAGTGATGGGTGGAGTTTGCAGCAAAAGCGACGCCATTCCCGACAACGAACTGTTAACCAACACCGTGTATTATTTAACTATAACGAATTATTTCTGATGCTTTACGATAAGTAAAAGTTGCAACATGTTAGCGTCAGAGCTTTGTCCAACGCCGAATAAAAGTGTGGGAGATTTTACATAGAATGTTTTATATACAGTAGGTCTATAACATGGACAAAATCTGGCCCGTTGGGACTTTCAATCTGGGTGTGTGTACAAAATAGTCTCGCTAGAACACTGTCCATATTGCAGTTTAATGTAATTGTACTGCAAATTGTCGAGTAAACACTATTTGTGATTGTATAGTCACCACAAAGTGGAAGTCTTTGCTTGGCCGTTTGGTCAGCAAAGTCGTCTGAAAGTCACACCAGCTGCACTGATGAGACCTTTTAGGTCGAAACAGTGGCCATCTGTCTGCAGCTTACACACCACTATTTGTCTACTTTACTTTTGCTCAGAACATTGGTTTTCCTGTTAATTTGTTGAAAATTTTGGCCGGTGAGTCGAAAACTTTGCCCACCCCTGGTCTATAGAGAATTTACCTTTTTCTCATAGTTTTCTGGGAGACTTCATAGACGGGAGAAGTGACTTGAGCGCTTGACAGGCGACTGTACCGAGTAAAAAGCGGAGAATCGTTTCCACCACCGAAGGAAGATCTGCTTCTCCTGCGTCAACAACACAAGCTTTGTTAGTGATTCAAGGAATATACTACAACTTTTCCAAAGAGTTAGAGTAGTAACAAATACTACTTTAATGTGTTTGGGAGACAATGGTGCAGTGATTCGCCGAACCGTGGACCATGATGACATTAAAGGGCCACAAAGACGTTTCCATGGGTCACAGATCCATTTGAACAGAATATACTGAAATGTGTATAAGCTGCAGACAGATGGCCACTGTTTCGACCTAAAAGGTCTCATCAGTGCAGCTGGTGTGACTATCAGACGACTTTGCTGACCAAACGGCCAAGCAAAGACTTCCACTTTGTGGTGACTATACAATCACCATCATCCGTTGGGCACCAAACTAGGTGCAACCTTACGGAGCAAACAAGGTGGAAACACTACGGCCAAGCAAGCTCAACCAATAGTGCCGTCAGGCCCCGTGTCACAATAAGTCGTCTGATAGTCACACCAGCTGCTCTGATGAGACCTTTTAGGTCGAAACAGTGGCCATCTGTCTGCAGCTTATACACAAATTCATATTATTGGCTCCACATTGCTTATAATGAAATGTTTTACGCAATTTAAAGCCTAAATTTCTTGATATGCGAAGATTGTTAATGCTTTTTTTCTGTTTGCGTTTCTTTATTTAGAAATATATTTTGGAATTTGGTACTCAGCATAGGGTACCCAACAGATCGACGTTGACCGGACAGGTACCACAAAGTGGAATCTGGTGTGCCTGCTAGTGTAAAAGCTAGCACAGTGCCACTGCAACAGCTGCACTGATGAGACCCCACAGGTCGAAACAGTGCGTGTACACACCCTGTCTGCAGCTTACCAATATTATCATGGCTTTTTTGCACATATTTTGGAAATTAATTTCCCATTTTGGTCGTGATCACAAACCTTTTAAAATTAATATTAGTTTCACGGGTCAAAAAAGTTTGGGAAACACTGCAATAGAACTTAATAATGCATCAACCGTAAAACTTGAAAAGGTATGCAGACAAACACATCCAAACGCACACCTTGACATAGACTTCCTTGTGGGCGTTTTTACTGTTGTCGAGTCCGAAATATCATTGGAGAAAAGGATTTTGCCAGTCAGGTGGAGAGGCGTTTCCGATTTCCCGAAAGACCTACGTAAGGCGAAAAGAATATTCAGCACAGTGTGTTTAATAGCATGACACGATGTGTTGGACGTACTTTTTCCGAAAGGGCGTATCCGATGGCTTGGCGAGTTCCGCCTTTTTTCTCTGAAAGGACATCGAGAACACGGCGGCGTGGGAAAGTGGGGCTTTCCCGCCCCGGGAATTCAGAGCGGCAGACAAAGGTTTTGCCTGGAGGACTAAAGCAACAAGTTTTGCACTAGGTTAGTAATAAACCTAGAGTATTTGATTGAAAACATTCCCCAACACTGGGAAAGTACGATCTGCTTTTTTTTACCGTATATATGCCAACGTATGTATAAATTATATATGCCAACGTTTTCATATTTTCGACAAAAATGTTGTATGAATATTTACGCCAGTGATATCATGCAGCATTTAGCGCTCCGAGTGGTTGCCAACAAACTCAACGTGGAGATGACGCTGTTTAGAAACTAACCGGAACTTAGGTTACCTTCTTTCCGCATATGCTTGTTCCATTCGAACGCCTTGTTACTTGCACATGCGATTTCCCTCTCAACTTCTGGAAGGGCGTTCAAGTAACCTTGTATCACGTGCTTCAGGGTCTCGTGTTGTTGCTTCACTAATTCGTCGCGCTCGACCTAGAAAACATTCAACATGCAGAACCAACTTCTTGTAAAGGAATATTGTGTTGAAAAGGCTCACCATCATGTATGAATGCTTGTTTTGTTGGTAAGCCTTGATGGCCTTCGCGTAGCGCGATTTTTTAAGATGGTACAACACGAGTAGATAGTGCGAGTTCGGTATCGATCCACTTTGCAGATATTTTGACACGAGTTCCTGGGTAAAAGGAGTCGGGTGTTCAAACACTCGAAAAATACTTAACTGAGAACCGAAACCAGTGTTTCTGTCAACCAGCAACACCACAGAGGTGTAGGATCAATTCCCAGGTGGTTTTTAATGGGGGGTTGTATATATTTGTATACATTTATATAAGGGGATTTGAGAAGTAGTATGGATGGATGAGGGGATAGATCAATGTGTGTTAAAACGCTGTGGTTACTTGGTTACATGGCCTGGGATGGTATTTGCAACCAATACACCGGGAATACGATCGACCGAGGAAAACAACTTACGTCTTCCGCTTCAGAAACTGGCAGTTCAAGTAACGTATTGAGCAAATTATTCTCGAAACAACAGGAAAACAAGTGGAAGTATATGACGTCGACGTTGGTCGGGTCAGAGCTGGTCTGTGCCACCTCTAAGGCGTGCTGAGGCAAACTGCAAAGCATGGAGAACGTAAACCACCTCTTCCACAACTTGAAACCAAATCACGCCTACCCGTTCTTAGCGTAAATCTCGATTTTCAGTTTTGCGTCTTCGGCTGATTGACTCGATGGCTGTTTGTTAAGTAAGTACTTCAACGCCAGGTCCCAGTGCCCTTGCAGCATATAAGCGAGGAGGATTTGGCGGTGCTGCCATGGCAACGGCGCGGTTTCCGTTCCCGCATCACAGAACAAAGTGACCGACTCCTGTCGTTAACAATTGGGAAAAAATGTTAGTTTGTAAGTAAGTGCAACGTCACTGCACTTGCAGATACGTACGTGGAATTCTTTGTGATCGAGCAACCAGAAGGCTTTGATTAGATTCGTTGTGTTGTTGGGAAGGTGAAAAGTGCTCGGAAAAAAGGCGACTATTTCACGGTGGTAAATCATCGACTGTTTGTAGTTCTCCTCACAATTTGAATCGCCCTAAATGTGTAATGAAGCAGTACATTGAACAAGGGCTTGCCAAATTGGGGTCGCTAAGAGTTCATTAATTTTACACAAAATACTACATTCAATTGCACTATTTTACAAACATGCCTCGGCAAACATGTGCCTTGGGCCACTAGTTTTTCTGTCGTTTCAATACAGTTTAAAGTATCATAAAATTAAGGACTGCCACACAAAAAGGGTCGCGAAAAATTTCAAAAATTGAAAAAAGTCGAGAGCAAAAAAGTTTTCCCTGCATTTAAACGAACGTAATAACCACTGTCGAAGGCTTGTACCATATCTTACAAGTACCAACCTCTCCAGTCTCAACCATTGCGAGCACATCCAGGAGGAAATACGTTACAATCGTGTGCTTGAGTTCCGTATCAACGCCATCCAAATAGTACATGTCAAGAAGGGCCTACAGGTCAACATAAGTCGGTCAATGTTTGGTGTAGATTTTTGTTACTGCAAAAGCAGGGCTTGAGTATATCTACCATAATGCTGGGTGGAGGGTATAAACCGGATTTATCGTCACTCATTTCTGTCCAATTTTTCTTTAAAGCCTCGCTTGCCTCGTTTACAGTGCCGTCGATAATAAGGAAGCATTCCTCTGCCGACCTGCACAAGATAACGTTCGACATTTAAAAAAAATACCGGCACAGTCCAGTTTAGGCCAGTTTGGCCCGCTTGCATGGCTTAAAGGAAAAATGAACTTCAACGATCGTCGAACCGAACTTATCCAAGCACACTTAACATTTATTATGACCCATGGACCCGCCAGAAGTCGTCAATAAACAACCAGTATTAATTCTCTTACTTCAGGCCTTTCAGTTCCTTTCTCCGCCTTTCAAACACAGATTTCAGAGTTTGCTGTTCGTACACAAAGTGGAACTCGGGGTGATCTTTTAGCTCGGCGCAAACGTGACCTTGAAGTTGTTCGGGGAGAAGACGCGCCTCAATGAACCACCGAAGAACCTTCACAAACACTAGACATGTTTAGCTGCATTTTTACTTTATTTAAAAGAAGAGTAGCAACATGTAACAAAATACTGTAGCAACGAACAATGTGACGATCAGCATGTTTGCTAACAAACAAGCAAAAAGTGAAAGTCCAGGTTTTATGAAGAGATTTTTAAACAATATTTTATCATGCTATAAATTTAATCCAAAAGCAAACAAGTCCCCTGGTACAAGAATGTATATACCTTGATGTACCCCTGAATGAGTTGGACAACCTTGTGTTTCAGTTCTATATCTGCAACACTCTGATCACTTGATACAGAGGCTTCTCGGAGAAGGCCCTTTAGGGAAATCTCAATTAGTTGTACTAAGTATGTTATCCAAGCCACATCAAGCATCCTATTAGTTGAGCAAATGTGGTTACAAAAAGCTGGAAGGATTTACCTTAAATATATGAGCAAGGTCGCCAAGATGCCTCTGGTACTTGGACAGTTGTGTGTGAATGGTCACATCCAATGTTACAGTGGAACAATCGAAAATAGGAACACCTGCATATTGACATGAAGTTTTCAATAATCATTTTACCACAGCAAGTGACCAGGGGTACTTACAGAGCTGGTCAAATGAATCTTTTATAATTGCCACCGTCTTCCAGGCCCACTCCATGACAAATCGCAAGGTGCAACCTGATGATGCGAATTCTCCAGAAGCAACATCGACAATCACTCTGGAAATGAAGCTGAAGAAGCTGTGATCCAGTGCTGAACAAAAATTCACATAATTAGTTCTTGCACGTTTTAGTACAACCACCATGGTCTACAATTAATTAAAATTCACACTAGTCTTCACATAGAAGTAAATATTTGAAAAATATAACCTTGCTAAATACAAACTAATGGGTTGAACCTGCATTGAGTATTTTCTCTCTCTTTCGCTCGATAGTTAATGAGTTGATTCCAACATCATCAACCAAGCCCACTTCAACCATTTGGTCAAATGTATCTGAAGGTTCAACCAAGCAATTTCGAACTGACTTTTCTTCCATTAAATAAAGGATAACCTAAAACAAGCAAAAGTGAGTGAACCATGAATTGATAAATAACTCTGAAAACTTCACATAAAGTACTACAGAACCACACCTGTCTTTGTATTCCATGCATTTGCAGAGTCAAAGTCTCGTCTGGTGTAAGAACGTAAGTAATAACACTGAATGCGGATGGTCGTGAAAACTGCTCAGGCATTGGTTGGGTTCGACTTTTGAAATGTTGCAGACTGCTTTCAGGTGTTGAGAATGACTATTTTATAAATAATTAGTACATAATAGGTATATATATGATGAAATTAGCAAAAATGCATGTTATAGTCAATTTACCACCAGGTTTCTTGAAGCGGATTGTGTCAAAACAGAATCCATTTCCCAAATTGCAATATATGTTATATCTTCTCCATCTCCTCTGCAAGGTCAAAAAGTGTTACTACGCTTGCTGGTATAACCAACACAATCCAGAACAATTTAATTTAAAGTCAGAAATGTGATGGCACCTGTAACATGTTGGCATGTGCGCGTTGTACCAACTATTAATGTCGAACATGAGGACTTGGGTACTTCTGCTGGTGTCGGTGCAACTTTGCCATCCGACAATAAATAAACTAGTGAATGGAGTGGAACAATATTCACTCTCTTCTTCACTGGACTGCTGGGGAGGTGGGTATGTTTCTGATGCAAAAAAAATGTTAAAAAATCTTCACATATACAATGATACTGATACAGAAAAAATGTACTTATATTTAAACTGGGTGTATTTGGATTGGTATGAGACTGTGTAATGCATTCTTACCTATAGTAGAGCATTGAAGTAGGGATGACCTCCCACTCCCTGGCGACAAACCCATGCTAGCATCAAGTACCAGCTCATACTGTGTTGCACAATTTTCAAGCCCTTGATAAAACGAGGTTAATCTGTTGTTTTGGTCGCAGATGTCCTTTTTCTGATATACAAGTTGATGCATCGTCACAATCAGGGGAGAGTTTTCCCTGCAAACACACAAATTATTTTCAAAAGGTTACTTGTTTTTTGCGAATTCTGAAATAACAAGACTTAATAATAAAATTCTGCATTTTTACTTTTTAAGTGACTAATGCTGTTATGGCAATAGTTTCACAGAAGCCAGGGCTGTCATTGCCAGTGTTAGGGATCAACTCATGTATATTGTACACTCCCAAACTTTAATAGTTTCCAATGAAAACTTTTCATTATACTTACATCAACTCATCGTCATTCGGAGATCTAACAACCCAAAGATAGCAGCAATTCCGAGGATCATTTTCTGGTTCTTGAAATGCAAAGTCAACAACCTCTGTGGTTGTATCATCATGCAAGCTGCTGAAACTGTTAACCCAAGGAAAGTGATTATTCCCTCAACTAATTCGAGTTAAGATCCAGTCTTACCAGAGAGTTAAGTCAGTAAGGTCAAATATCTGAAATTGGCCAAAGGAATATCCAACCAGCAACGATAAAGTACGCTGTTCGAATTGCAAAGCAGTAATACTGACATCACTACAATCAACAGTCTCAATAATCTGGTCATCTGGAGCGGTGTAGTGAAAATTATTATTTTCAAAGCAGGAATCTGAATAGAATATTCCCATAGTTACAATCCCAACAAAGTCGGTGTGCACTGAGAGCTTACCTAAAAGCTCAAATGCAATATGTGCGGATCTGCTATGCACAGTATCACGAACTGAAGGGACATTCCGCACCACAGTAGGTACTGCTTCAATCTTAGATGGGACAGTGCCACAAGTTATCTTGTCATCCAACCTACAAAAGACAGTTTTAAAAACGCTAGCATAATGATTGCAAAGCATAAAGACAAATATCCGTCATATACAAAGAGTTGAGTAGAAACAATTCATTTGCAGTGTTAATTGAAGCCAAATGCAGATTCAGAAAGTTCAAACCTGAGATCCAATAAATAAAGATGTCCCCCTTCTGTGCCAACTGCAACTACTCCAAACAACCAGCGCAAATTTTGGGCAAATGATTTTGAACTAGTTGTAGCCCCTCCTTCATGGAGAACAACCTCTAAACAGGTTACCTGAAACACAAACCCACAAACATATTTTCACCCAACAATCAAAACACATAAAAATACTTGGTTAATAGACAACTTTGTACATTTCTATGCTAAAATCATATCATACAGCAATACTTACGGGATACGGCACTTCAACGGACTTGACAACTTTGTTGGATATAAGACTGAACAAATATACTGTTCCTTTCTCTTCTTCTGTTTTTAATCCAATCAACAAGGTGTTGGAGTCATATTTCTACACACAAAAACATAAAATTAACTATACTGGATCATTGAACCAAGCTATCCTGGCAGGCTTTCAACCGATTACTGTTTTGATAGTTTTTGTGCAAAGCTGAAATTAATATTGGTTATTATCTAAACACCAGATTGGAAAGTTTGCTTTTGTGCAGAGGATTTTTTTTTTGACGAACGTCAATTACGTGGACAATCGCAAGGTTTTTTTCGTATGTTTTCCAATTCGGTCTAAACACAGTACATTACTAAATGATAAAAGTAGGCCTACCTTGCATGTGGTGACTTTCACAGAAAGCTCATCATTGTAATGAGTAAATGTTTGTGAAAATAAAATAGATTTTGAACTGTGATTGAGAAGTTTGAAACTTGCTCCTTTTGCCAACCAGCAAAGTTTTCCTGTAAAAACTGTTATTACCTTTTTGATCTGATTAACAATTCAAAATGTCAACTTACCCCCCAAGTAGCCACCAATTATTTCATCCTGTTTTTCGTTTGTGGTAATTTCGGGGAAGCTTGAATGAACTGCAGATAACGCACTGTCTATTTTGCAGTGTAAAGCAGAATCCATTCAGCTTGACAGGAAACTGTTGAAATATTAACCTAATAAACACATGAGGTACGTAAAAAACACCTGAATGGAAATTCACTAAAACAAGATGAGTTCAATAACATGCGTCTTAAAACGATTTTTATATAGCCTGCTAATCCTCTAACCACCAAGTACGCACGCATCTCTCTTCTCTTACCATTTACCAAGTCCAAGCGCAAATCGCGGGATAGTATATTGTCACTATATTTGAATCGTATTTATACGAAAACTAATTCGGGGAAGTTATTTATCCGTTACCAAAAATTAAAACGTAGTTTGGAATCAAAAGCATACAAGTTCGATTAATTACGTTTCCAAAATTCATACAAACAAAAATCAATAATAAAATCGCATGTCTGTAATTTTAAGGAAAAACTACATTTTTATGTATTTTTTGGTCGGCCACTGATACTGATCTCATACTAATTTGAATTTGTAATAGAGATTAGACGAGTGGATTTTTGAGCCATCATAGTATTCACGATAATTTTTAAAAAACGTACTTAGCACAAAAGATTCTTACATAAAGTTTTTGGTAATTAAAATTTATTGATCAAATAACGAATTTACCTAAAAGAGAGTTCAGAAGAAAGAAGATTAAACGATTGACGTCCCGCAAACGATTGACGTCCCGCAACATTAATAAGACGCGAGTTTGAAAAATTACTTAACATGCTAGACCAAAAAGTAAAAACATCAAGATTTAAAAGTTCGTGTGAAAAAGCGTTTTTATTTTAATGATATCAAAGGTCATGTTTGGTTCAATAGTTTTCCAATCATCGACAAATTTCTCCACAGTTCACAGTCAAAAGAAAAAGCAAAAGATTTGGAAACAACTCTTTTTGAAAACGAAATAGTCTGAAAACTGAAAATAGGCTTTGACCACCAGGTATCATAATGAATTATGAATCTGACGCTCTTCTGGTGGAGAACAACAAATATACACCTTTTGTTTAAAAAAGATTGTATTTTCTGACGTTTCGCCTGTACGTACGACTAGGCTTCTTCAGAGAATAAAACAAACACAGTAGCGAAATGGTCTGTTGGTTTTTGTTATGGTTCACCGAACATCAGAGAAAAGCAGGGGAAACACCACAATGCGAACTTCGTTTTTCCCAAGTTGCAGTAAACAACAACAGTGTGAATTGAGTTAATTTGTTTGAGATGAGAAGACATCATCCTAGAGGATCTGGATCCGGGGGAACAAGCGATATAGACACGTCAAAAGAAATAGTACGTGTTTTGAGACATGGAAAATACGACTTGGCAATGGATGTTCGTAAGTTTTCGCTACAACTTTTAAACCGAGTTACCCAGCAACCACAATATACATACAATCCACATTGGAAAAAATGTAGTGCACTTTATCCCCCGGGCACTTTTCTGAAAATTTGCCGATACGCCGCGCAATATTAATTAGCTAATGCATTAACATAAGAAAAAAACGTTGCGATTGTCTGCGCAATTAACGATCGCCGAAAAAATCCTCCACGCAAAAAACAAACTTTCCAATCTGGCATACAATGGTATTGATTTTTATTCACGTAAAAATATTAGACATCATTTTTAGACTTCCTTGCATCCTTTATTTATTTTTCAGATGGTTATGTTGATGTTGCCGACATTTTGAAAGCTTTTTCTGATCATGGATTTGCTCACTTGACTCGTAATGATATTGAACGCATTGTTACAAATGATCGGAAGGGTCGTTATGAGCTAAACAAGGAGGGTAATGTGTGGAGAATAAGGGCAACCCAAGGTCATACTGTGCAGGTGTTTCATTGATGTTTCTGTGTAACTACCACTTGTTGGATAATGTTGTTTGTTTTTTTGTGAATGTAAGTAGACCTGATAGGGTTTTTTTTACTTGCAATCGTGAACAGTTTGTGTAACATCTTTGATAAGGTTGAAAATCCAGACTTGGAACTACTGACACAAACAAACAAGTACACAGATGTCATTCATGGCACTAAAATGTATCGTTGGAACAGCATTGCACTGAGTGGTCTGCATAAAATGAATGTATGAAAATATATTCTTTTCGTTGAATCAAAATTGTAACCTAAAAGCCTGGATTATTTCAGAGACAACATATACATTTTTGTATTGGATTGCCTGGCGACAGAGCCGTGATCAGTGGGATGCCCCCCGGTTGTGATGTTGCAATTTACCTTGATGTTCCGAAAGCAATTAGAGGTATTGTACAACTAAAAAGGTTTAAAACTCAACTTACTTGTTGATTGTTTCCCCAGCGGGGTTGAAATTATATGAATCGAAAAACAAGGTTATCCTCTGTGAGGGTGACCACAAAGGTAGAATTCACCCCAAGTTTTTCAAGAAGGTTATCCACATTGGCACTGGAGGTACCAATTTATGAACTTTTTATACAAAAAAAAATGGTCAACTGTAAAATATCCAATTACATTTTAGAGATCAAGTTTCCAATACCTGATGGCTATCAAGACTGAAAACCAGACTGAGATAAAAACAATATTTTGTGGTAACACTGACTGAAACAAATGTGTTCCAGTTATTCACATTTAAACTGTTTCAAATGTTTTTTACAGTTTTTATGGTATTGATTATTAGTTTCTATAGGAATTTATACCCTTTACAATCTATGCATTTAACAAAAACCCACCACAACCAGTAAGTTCATGATATTATTGTGCAGTATTTTTCATGGCACTGAAATGTCTGTATGATTTGAGATGCTCGATTTAAATTTACAAAGCTTTTGAATTACTTTTCTGTAATTGTGTGTTCTGTCCCATAGTTGATATTTTAAGGCACTTGCATTGTTTGTTTGGTTTTGTGCATTACCATTTTTTTGTCAAGTAGTAAGTAGATAAAATATTGGCTTGTTTGTGTGGCATGCTTTTCAGGACATGTGACAGGATAATAAATATATCTGGCAAAATCAAATGCAATTTAATATAACAGCGTTCTTCAACATATAATAAAAAAGAATTACACAAAACCAGTTGGAATTGGCCATTCCAGCATTTGGGGTTTCAAAATAAGGTCATCCATGTCCATTTGATCAATGTGTTTTATGGTGTATCGCACATAGTGTACAAATGCCTCCAGGTGCCATGCCTCAGCCCTATCTATAAAAAGAAAGTTGGTGTTAGTGAAGGCATCACAATTGCAAAATAATAACATGCCATTGTGAATACTAAAGTATTGACTTTCTCGAACACAAAATTTTTTGTCACAAATGAAACATCATTAAACATTAATATTATAAAAAACATACATGAATTAGATTCATAGAGGAGGGACCACAAGGATGAAGCCAGTTGTGAATCTCCGCCTAATATCCCTTCATCCATATACATTAAAACCGTATGTATCATGTTGTAATTCTCGCGTAATTGGTTTTGGACATACAGGCGTTGTTTGACCTCATCCTCCAGTTTTCCAAAGCGCTTGTCTACATCGTCCCACAGTAGCTTAGTCATTTTTTGAATCACGATCTGTTGATGCACACAAAACACCCACTCAGAGTTCTGAAACATTTTTCTTCTGGGCTAATAATTGAGCATTTTGTGCATGGACATTAAACAATCCAAAAATGTTTATCAAGAGATGCCATACTTCTTTATTTCATTGTGCACTCGGCACAAAAATTCAAAATACAAAAAACATATGCAAAAAACTTTTCATTTGCATGAACAACCAGGTTTATGCAATGGAGTCAATGATGTTTTTTAGTGATGTGGACTGCACTGTTGGTTTTAGCTTTTGTTTGGCCACCGTGTTTACAACTTGGTTGGTTTCCGAATCTAGTATGGTACCCAATGGTTAATGGTGGCTGTATAGGATCCACGAAGTGGAAGTCTTGCCAGTTATTTACCTGACAAGATCATTGTATGTCACACCATAGCTGCACTGATGAGACCTATTAGGTCAAACAGTGGCCCTGTCTGCAGCTCAATTTAAAAACCTGTTTATGTTTATTGCACACTCACCTCTCCATCTCTGCCCTCTTGTCTTAACTTTACAAAAATGAACCAAAGATGTATAAACACTACTCGCAGCCACATGTTAAAAGAATCCTCCAAGCCACCACCTTCTCTTAGCTTTGCATGTTGGACCTGACAAATAAACAAATTTAGTATCTTAATTTAACATTCTGCAGCTCAATGCAAAATATTTATAATAAGGTTGATTTTTTTTGTGAACAATTAATTTCAATAATGCAAGACACTTTTTGGTTTAAACAATAAATCAAATAACATAAGTTGCCAAACAAGATTATGCATAAGAGAATAAAAAATAGTCATAACAAACCTTCATATAAACAGAATTTAAAATAACATATGCAGCAACTTCAAGATCAGAGTACTTGTATTTTTTTGGCAGAATGATTCCAATTTTGTATGCTCCAAGCTTTAATTTTTCTGTTAGTGACTGGGAATACAACCTTTTGGAGAAGGAGGCCTTGTGTACAGCTCCGGGTGTCGCAAATACTCTTCCATGCCCCTTTGCATTTGAAGCAAATTTCTTGTTGGTTGCATGGCACACAGCAACACCAACTCCATGATACTTTAGAATGTTGCTTGAATGTAAAATGTATTTTATACAAGCCATTTTTTTGTTGGTCTAACAAATTCTAATATTATCCATGATCGAAGAACAATGATATACTGCAAAAACGTAGGGGTAATCATTCATTTCCTTGTCTTGCAGCTTATTTACCAGATCACTTACTTGATAAAATAACATAAAGTAGTTTCTTAAAAGGCTTTTAAATGAAATAAACTGATCCAACGGCAAAAAAACATTAGGTCTTTGATGCATGTAAGTCACGGCCAAAATATAGCACAACGGTTTTTAAGGAATATTTACAATTTCAGAAAACTGAACCACATTTACTATTAAGACAAACAGATGATCCGACATTAGAAGCAGCCATTTGCCAATCACAAGGATATAAGAACATGTCTGTCAATTGCACGTGTTTGAACAAACGTGCATTCGTTTGTTTGGCCATTGTTGCGTAAGTATGATCTTTGTGGAACAAGGTGATTTCCCGAATTAAAAATATCACTGCTTGTTTTTTGTTATTTTCCAGCTAAAGTTTTTCGTGATGTCAAACAACTGCTAAAATTTTGGAAACACATCTTAACCTGAATCATTTTGTTTGCAATGAATCCCAAACCAAAACTTTCGCTTGTACTATGCACAATAATTCTGTTGTTGTCTTTGTTTATAATTATACCCATGAGTTTAAACCTGAGCGACTTTAAGGGTTATTGTCTTTTGTATGCCCAAGGTAAGACTATGTTGTTAAAAGAACAATAAAGCTTTTTTGCTAAAAAAACTCGTGTTGTGTAGATGGAAAAGTTGTCATGTAGATTAATAGGTATGCCACCTGACCTGACAAAGTACAATCCACAGATGTTTATATATTTTACTGATTATATATTCACTGATTCATATACATACATATTTAGGCTAAAAGTACAGTGATTTCATTTCTAACTTTGTCTATGTTATAGTCAACAGCACAAACATTACCGAAGGAGTATCTTTTCAATGGGGGAAAAGTAGTGACTGCAATTTCATTCTCTATATGGGTTATTCCTCATTGGTAACTTCTATTGTCATATTGTGGGAAACGGCTGTGTTGGTATGGAAGGAATATGACAGGTAAACTAATTTGATACAATGTTTGCATGCGGCAAAAACAATCAAACTTTGTTTTGAAACAATTAAACAGTAATTATATTACATTCAAGTATAAAACCAAATTTACTACAAGCTTACCTTTAACAGCAAAGTTACAGAAAATGTTGTTTTCACAGAACTCCATTCAGTTCTTTTTTGGTATTCTGTGGAACGGGCATCATGACCTTCACAATGTTAATTGCAGCTCTTATTAGTACTGTCGGGTATTCTACATGGTGTTCCAACTTTACAGACAGAAGCATGTTAGTATTTATTATTTTAACTGGGTATGTACCTGTCACACATCTATTCTGCATTCAGGTGTGAAAATATTGATCTATCATGGCTTGAAGTTACATATGGTGTTGTTGCTAAAAAATTTTATTCTCATATGATGATTACACAGGTATGTAAATTTTGTCCTCAATTATACTTTGTATAACTCAAAAAATATATTTTCCAATTTTAGTTTGGTGTCTGGAGCAGCCTGTGTACTTGGTGTGTGACACTACTTGTGGCATTCTTTAAAGTAAAACACTATCATGATAGCGATGAATTAATGCAAAACCTTGCTCATGAAAAAGAAAAGCTGTTTCCACCAAGAAGCCGTTACTCGAGAGTCCATTTTGCTGAAGACAGTCAGCCTGCTTGAGACAAAAGAAGTATTTTGTATTTGTTAAGTGCAAAGTGATATTGTCTAAAGAACAATTATGCACATCCTGCTTTAGGCTCACATACTCTCTCTATGTAGATATTTTTGCTGAGTTTCTAAAGAATAATTATGCACATTTTGTCTGTAAAAAAACAGTGTCTGACTTTGTTGTTTGCACAAAAAACATGCAGAACATTTTTGCAAATGACCCTTTTAAGATATAACCACCACACAAAAAAATACCAGTAACTGAACCTCTCTGAATCTTTGAGCACTGTGACTTGCCATTGCATCATGTATACCCCCAACTTCATTCAATGCCAGTACATCAAATATGTGTAAATAAAAATTACAAATATATACCTCCTGAATGTTCTGGTGTTGTCATATCAACCAGCTAAAAATACTAGAATTTATTAACCAATAAAACAGTGGCAAGAACAAAGTCATGTTACAGAAAGGGCAGCAGCACAGCATTATGGTTCAATTGACAACACAGCTAGATAGACCAACAAATTTTCAAACAAAATTTGAGTGGAAAATGAGAATAACTACATTAGTTTCACAAATAAAAGAGAACTAATGACCTGTCTCTTTGTTTCCAGGTAAGTATTAAGGTTCCTAAAATTCATATTGTCCAAATTATAACTCACAATCAGTTGCTATTCATAAACTATTGTCTGGTGAACAAAGATTCATTGATATGAGGTGTTACACAGAACATAGGTAAAAAAAATAACACAAAATGCAATGAACACAAACCTTACAACAGTACACCTACAGCAAAAGAGCAGCACATATAATTTATACCAGAAACATATGTACATATTTTGTACCTCAATTGCATGAAACAGCCTTGGCCTGTTTTTCTCATATGAAATATGAAGAGCATGGTAGTTTTGATTTATGTTATAAATGTAATCAATCACAAATGACTTGTTTAACGGGACAAAAACCACATCTTCAGGCACAATATAGAGCAGCTTGCTCAGACATTTCTTGTTTACTCATGTCACCAAACAGATCAGGGTGTTGTTGCATCAGCTCAAGGATTTGGCTCAACTGGGACTCTTGTGCCCTGCATACAAATTACAACCATCATGTTTATAAAGCAAATACCTAAACTCGTTTGTTAAAGCTAGGGTGAAATTCAATCGAAACATTTTTCCAATCAAACAAGTACAAACCTCCGTTCATCTTGTATTTCGTTGTCAGAAAGACTGTCCACCACTTTTTTGTATGATTGTACACTTGTTGGTTGGCATGTGTCGCAAATTGAGGTCAAACGCTGCTCGTCTACATTCAACATCATGTAAGTTTATTTTAAGCAACCCAGCATAAGATGTTCATGTCATGTCAAAACAAGCGTCCATAAATGGTGCATCATGTCATGACCTAATTTTGGGTCCCTAGACTGTCCCTTTTGCGCAGGTTACCATAACCAAAGAGTCAGTTTGTCTTTCTTACCGCCATCACTTGTTTCACATCATGATTTTGCAAATGTTTGATTGTTGCATCACAGTTGTCTCTTTAGGGCAGAGAGACATTAGGAAAACTTTACCGTTTTTATTACCATTCCTAATGTACTCTTACTGTCATACTATAAACACTTAGCTTGGTATTCACCTCTATGTTCTTTCTTCGCTAGGAAAATTGCCTTGCTCACAAACAAACTTGCAACTAGATCATGATACTTGCACATGGCAGCATCACCACTACCATCTTCCCCTCCCTCAATGGAGTCTTCACCTTTCGCAGCTACTACCTCATTTTCCTCATTGTCTAAATTTTGAATCATGCTCTCAACTCCCATCTCACTGAGGGCCGTACACATTGCACTGTCGCTCAATTTCAGTGCTGCAAACAACATTATCATATGCATGTTACGTTGCATCAACCTCCTTTCACTAGTTTTGAAGAAATCTGCATGAGCAAAGATTAATAGAGAATAGGTGTAATATAAACGTACACCATCCTCCCAAGCTGTCAAACAAAATAAAATTTAATATATTGTGGCAATTCATGTTTTCAACACATATTATGTTGCATAAATGAAATAAACACATATAATATATTGAATACCCTGTGTGTTGATGACATCATCTTCGTGCAGGACTGCCTCCTCCTCCTCGGCATCATTTTCTTCAGGAGCTAATTCAGCTTCTACAAAAGTGGAAATGGTGTTTCGACATTGTTACCTTCTTAGTTGTTTTATGTTTAGTGATATATTGACATTTTAACCTTAATTATTTTGTCCTATCAGATCTCATTAGCACAGTATTGTGACCAAGCTAAAAACCAGCTATAGATTTTAAATTGAGGTAACTTGATACCAAACTACATACAAATTCTCAGGGATAAAATCATTGAGGTACACAAATTATTTTGGGCAATAACATTAGGAAAATATCCATATTTCCGTTACCTGGTGTCTCATGTGTAATCACTATTTGTGGTGTTTCTAATTCCCCTGCTTGTGGGTCGGGGTGGTGTTCCACTACTAAAGAATAGTCTTGCTCAGCATACATTTAAAATACAAAAATAGGTTTTCTCTTACTTGGTTCGTCATCACCACTGGAGTTTTCAGCAGATAACATGCTTGAATCCAGCAATTCAGCTTCGATGTCCGCCCTCGCCTGCAATTGCCCAAAATAAATTTTAGGCTGGAACCACAGACATGTAGAAAGCTTTAAATATATGATTTATTTTTAAACTAAAATGTGTTTAATTGAGCTACTAACCTGTGGACTAATATCATCATCATTTTCTTCTGCCTCTTCGTCATTTTCAATTGTTATATCCTCAGCAAGTAAATCAAAGATATCAGGCTGTGTGTGCAAAAGTACTTTTAAATTACACTTTATTGTGATTCAAACACAAATTTCACCTCTTCACCGCCAAGTGGTGTGCTTGTATTTAATGTCACGCCAGTTTCCACCTGTAAAAAACATTTTTTTAAGAAATACGACACAAATGCAATAGCCTACACCAAATATGTATTTATACAATACACTATTTACCTGTCCGAGTTTTTCCATCATTACTGCACATCTTGCAATTTCAGCAAGATTTTTTTTAGTGTAGTTTTTCTCAAGATGTTCCCTTAAGCTCACTCGTCGCCTTGGGTGCTCGGTCGCTTGTTGCTTTTCACTGGATACCGAGGTACTGGCTTTAAACAGGCGAAGGGTCCAAATTAACGCAAAAATTGTTGCAAACGTCGCCGCTATACCCCATGCAACTGTTGTGCAATTGTCCACACCCAACCACATGTTTATTGAAATTTTCTACACAACAGAACACAGTTAATATGCAGTCGAAACAAATAAGTTATGTTCTTCGAAATTTTGTCCATGCAAAGCTTTTGCGAATAGAAATACGGTTACCAATCTATTATATTCCTCATGTCATCTAGATTATATTATAATTCTTTGATTATAAGGATAATAATTCTAGATTAAACCACGAGTCATATACCCACGTAGACTTTGCAAACAGTAATTTTCATGACATCTAATTACCAGAATGACTTTACTACATTAATCGGCGACGTTAGTAAACAAACGCATGAGGCATTTTAAAAATTAAATGCTTTTAGAACATTTAATCCGGACCCCTGTGATCAGATATATTAAGCATTTACAATCACAAAGTAATTTTTAAAGAACAATTCACAGCACAAAGCAACAGTTGTTACTGACCGTAAAATCAAAATTTCCTTATATTTCCAACAACAAAATCTGAAATCACATCTGCCGGCGACGTTAAGTAGGTATGGCCTGCTCTTGGCAGTAACGACAAAAAGTAGCATATGTTTGTGGCATTTCATGGAAGTACGACACCCTTATATCATGTAAATTCTACGTTTCAATGTTGCGTTGGATCAAGTGTTGGTTACCGTTATTTACGAAATTGGGTCCGTGCAACTTTTATAACAAATAACGATCATCTCTGTTGTAAAGTAAAAATGACAACCATATAGGGAATTCTCTGTCGCTAGGGACTCAACAATGCGGGAAGAAAAAGTCAAGAAAGCAGTATGGACATATTTGGATATTTGTGACGCAAAATATATTTTATGTGACATTTCTTTCCAATAGGAGACGGCGCGCAATCAGTTTTTCTCTCAAAAACTTTTTTACTGTCAACCACAGTTGTGTTTAAAACGCTGAATTCCTCTTTTTTGAAAAGAAAATTGCACTCATCCCCATTGAAGTTGCAACAACATGGTAATGCTTGGCCTAGCGTAGTCTACGTGACCTTTTCAGTCATTCGTAAATATCACATCGGGCTATCATGCGGATTTCATTGCCTCTTGTTTCAAAAGTTGCCTCATTCCTTTTACTTACCGAACACGTCATACCGAACATCCAACTCCACCAAAGAAACCAACAGTGCGTGTAGGTGGTCTGACCCTTAGCTAAACATGTTCACCTGTGGCCTATTGGCTTAAGCAAAAGATTATCCTACTATTCTGGGTTATGATGTGAACTCTGACAGGGACAACAAAACTGTAATAAAACGAATCGCATAAAACGGTTGATGAAATATGCGATGTGGCGGTTGCATTGTGGTGGCCTTACTCACGAAGTCAGCATACTGAAAAAAGGTAGGTCTGTTTTTGAATGTGTCACATTTCAAACAATATAAATGTACTGCGGAGTTTACCTTGACATAGCGTTTGATCTGTTTTTGAAGTTTGTGATGCGCAGGCAAGCTGCGGTGCTTGACATGTTCGAGAACAACTTGTGATAGCGATAGATGTAACCACAAACTCCTCAACAAAACTTGGGCCTTTTGACTGCGGCTTTTTGGATACACACTGCGATTATTGTCAATGACATGATGTTCATGTTGTCTCCTATAACTCTCTTTTCGGCAGTTTTTGTAGAAAAATTGTCACGCATGGGTAGCACCATCCTTAATGATGTTATCCTGCCGTAAATACGGTCTTAACAAAGTAATATACGAACTTGAATATTTTTTGATATTGTTTTTGTTTCGCAAACGTGTTGCGATATAGACACCCTGCAGGGTGCATGCGACATTTGTTTATAAGGGATATCTGCAAGTGTGTAAGGGATATCTGTAATGTCAAATTTATCTCGTCCACGGCGCAACGGAAAATGTCACGTCGTCATCAGGATAACACTTGGGAAACGGCGGCTTTAGCATTGAGCTTTTGTACCGCAAGGAGACCCGAAGCCCGGGGCCCTTGGGTAAAAAGATTATTACGTAAGAGACGGCAGAGGCAATACGAGAAAGTGGCTCTTCGAGACGACTCGCGATAAGAGCGATGCCTGGTGATCTGCGAGTGAAATCGCGACGAAAGTCTTCCGCGTGTGGCTGTACTTCGAATCAACATGAAAACAGTTGCCGGAATTTTGTTCCTGTCATGGATTGCAATCTTGGTCGGAGCCGCCCCAGAATACGCTGACTATTACGCAGGTAAGTTTTTGTATTAACTGGTGAAAATGTTGTGTAAAAATTCATTGTAACAAATTATCGTGACGATATTGTTTGCTTTTCGATTTTTATCGTGGTTTCAACAAAAGTTTTACAAAAAAAGTCGTACTACAAGGTTTTACCAAGTCAAAAGCAATGCAGTAACTGGTCTTATACTGTAAGAGTGGGACACTTTCACTATAGGCTATACATTTATTGCAAATTATTATTTAATCAGTCTATATTTCCTGACTAACGATTAAACCCAGCAGCAGTAATTTCAACAAAATATCATTGCTGGCGAATTTACAGGTGAGACAGGAAGTTTAATCGAAGTATACAAGGTTGGCAACGTATACCTGCCATACCACATCGATAAGATCGGCGTTATAGTTAATCTTAGCCTTAGCGCGCCGCATACGCGAATTCGCGAAGAGATATTTGCAACAAACATCCTGAGCCGCTCTTCACGTTTCCCAGCTCCACTTTCTCGATGTGGTGCGCCGGCAAAATTGCCACTGCTGTGATTGACAGACCACACAACAAGTGTACGTCGAAAGACCCATCGACGGGCGGTCGGCAATCCTATTTTGCGGGGTTTTAAAGCGGTTCCAATACTACCGGCTTTCAATACTTCTGTTATTATTGCAGCGGAGTACGACGAACAAGGCGAGGTGACGGCAGCTCCATCCCCGCCGACAAATCCACCAGGTACGGGAAACGAAACGCATTGTTTTCGAGAGTTTGACACACCGCCAAGCCCGATATAATTACCAACAAATCAGCACCCATGTTTTTTTGCAGGCCAGGCATTTCAAGTCTCTTGCGATACTGACGCCTTGACGTTATTGGTCAACAAAGCCGACTTGTCGAAGGATCTGGTGCTTCACGTTCCGCGGGTACGTTGCATTTGAGCCCCGAATCCGTGACTTTGATGGACCGCCAGTCGACTGGGTCTCCAAGTTTAACGCGCTTATCTCGTCCGTTTAAGCATAAGCAGGCCCAGCACGGTACCAGACGGCGCGATAATGTGTCATTCGTCATTAGCTGTGCGTCGTTTGACAAAGGACGGCGGGCACTTTTTTATTTGTTTGTTCTTCGGTCGGGAGTGGGTACGTGATAAAGTTGGGATAAAAAGGTGCACTTATCGTCATAGAAACTGAGGAGGCAACCCCCAGGATGTCACATGTGATCGCGCAACGATATTTTGTAATCGAGATCGAATGTGATCTAATGGCCCGAAGTTACGGATTCACACCTTGGTCAACACATGGTTCAAGGCTCGCTTTGCGAGTTGAATTCTCCAAGATAAGCTGATTAACGTGGTTGCAATCTTTTGTGTACAGCGCACCCACGATGTAATCTCCCGTTGGCTAGACACCAGTTTTTGGGACATTAGCAAGGTTTACATGCAGTGTTGCAGGCCCGAATATGGTGCAACCTTTATGCAAGCAAAAAACTGTAGTTCGACACAAACTTGACCGAAACTTGGTCGAATTATTATTTATTTCTACGCCATCGCCGCTTCCAAAAGTTAAAACCGCTTTCTTCAACGATTTCTACTCGCCATGCGCAAGAAAAGAAAAAAAGACGGTTAAAAGTTTGCCAAGGGGTAAAACACAAAAGTGTAATGATTTTTTTAGTATGTGGTTCAGTTTCAGCTACTCGCTTCAAGGCCCGTATAACTCATCTACGGTGTGTTAAACAACATAATAAGGGCTCTGTTCAGTTGTTTGTGTATTGGAAACACAACAAACCATTGCACTTTGCGTGAGATTTGACCTTGATATTAAAAGGTCTGATCGATTCGCTTTCACGAAAGCGCGCCGCAAATTGGATGGAAATGCCACAGAGAGCGTTTTCTGCGTTAAACACAAAAGTTTAAGTCGACAGCGCCGTCAACGTTACCCGCAGCACCATAAACCTTAAACAACGGACACTGTCGATGGATCAGCTTTCTTTGTAAACCACATGGCGATGCAAGCGAACGATTGTTCCAAATTATCACTAGTTGTATATAAACCTTACAATGCGATCTGATTGTGGAGCCGATTCTGTAACTCATCTGCAGATCAGTTCGTTGAATACCAGCGGAAGTGCATTTACTTGCAAGCCAACTTCACGCCAAATATATCGTATATCAAGATTAATCCGGAAGAGGGTGACAGCAGAATACAATGCGTTATCGCGTTACAGCCTTCGGTTATTTTTGTTTTAGCCGCAAGTCTGGAGACACAATGCATTATTGATTGCCAGCGGTTAAGTGTGCAACACATAACCTGGGTGGGAATTAAGTTAAACATAACCATGTACCTATTAATTTGGATTTATGAACCACAAATCCAGAGTTTCAAACTTGTGCAATGATATATCACAACGAAAATGAATTTTTAAAGTTGTTTTTTCTGCTGTTTTTATTGTATTCAACAGTCCATCGTTGAAACGAAAACATATCTTCCTATTCCAAATAGCTGTGTTGAAATTATCATAAAAAAATTAAGGCAAAACCGATGCATTGCCAAGCACTTAAAGCTGTTATTCATTTTAATGGCAGATGTTTATGCACCGCGTCAAAGCGCCTTAACAGGTTGAGGTCTAAAACCGCCAGTCCTTCGGTAATCGCGTTACAACAACAAGCAGGCGCTCATTGCGAATAGCTGATCAAGGAAAGATCTAAACCCAACTCACGGATCCGCAAAATCTACACGATGGCATAAGCGGTGTTGATTATTAAAACGTTGCTTCGTCACGCGCCAGTGAACTTGCACCTGATACCGCTCTCTCGTCAAACCAAACGAGAGCTCCAGCGGCAGTGAAAACGCATATTCTTGAGCAAACGATCATGAATGCTTGTCTGGCATGTGTGGCGTATTTGCTTTTACTAAATTACAAAGAAATGCTCTTTGCCAGTGTTGCCTAAGCGGTAGTGGCTTGCGTTTGTCGGTGGAGGCAATTAACTCACCAGCGCTCTCTCGGAGGTGAACTGTGTGGGATTCATTAACGGCTTTCACAGAGCGGCCCGAAACACCCACGAGACTGTTTACGTTTCTCGTGCGGCAACAATTCGCCCTTGTATTAGTGTAACAAGTGGAAGTTCAAAGCGAATAGCTGGCAAACCGCAACCGCTCTGTGCAGAAAGATTCAATTTTGAGCTCAGCTCCCACTTTAACCAACAAAAGGAGACTGGCACCTTGTCCACAAATTCAATTTCAACCCAGACTGACGTTCGCTTTACAGGAAAAGAAAAGCGGAAATTCGTGTGTGGAGTTGACGCAGTCTTCGCTAACTATAAGCTACCGTGTTGCCCTCACATGCCCTCAAGTGGTCAGCCAATCCCACGTTGGATCGAGGATATTTTTGCACCACGAGGCTCTCCTTGTGCGGAAAGGAGCCGTTGTCAGTAGAACGCAGTAAGTCACGGTCGCTAACGTTAAAATAATGTCCAATATAATTTATTTTATAATCTTTTGATATTATTGCTTGGGGTGTATGCAATCGCCTTGTCAAAAGATCAGTGCGTATTTTGTTTTCAAGTGGCGGTTCCATTTTGAAGCAAACCGTGTCTGTGATAACTGTAATGCACTTCATACATGACTTTTACGATCAAAATTGAATCTACTTGACAATGATCCAACTTTGTCTCTTACGACACAACAGAATTCTTGTGCCCACGAATCTCCTTGCCTCCCACACAAAAACCGTCACGCAGTGACGCGAACTGTTTTTGTGATTGACAGCCCTTACACCACGCTTTACACAATCGTCTTGGAATGCGAACGGCCAGACGTAGACGACGGAACCATTCCACGCGCCGACTACCTTGTCTACGAGCACAGGATCTCATCAGCTTCTTCGAAGAATTGCAAAAGAACAGAATGTCCATACGCCGAACTTTGCCTCTCCCCTGACCTGGTGCACGGATATTATTGCATCTGTTCCGATTCGAACGTCTGCAACCGTAAGTGTTCTCGTGTTGTTGTCAGTAAACAGTGTAAGTAGACTGTCGGTAGATTGGGCGTTTAAATGAAACCACACAACTAGGCGTATACGCAACACTTTGCGTCTACCGCTTTTTTTGCTACACATAATTTGATAAGAAAGAGTTGCAGCTCATTTTGGCGATAAATAACCTATTTTAAAAAGCAACGATCGTCAGTCTCTTGTATATCGTTTATATCAATACCCGGCAAGTGTGAAAAACTAAGTTAATTCTTCTTGGACAAGAGTAATACATATGGTTTTTTTTTGTTTACAATTAAAGCAAAACCAATATCTGTCCATGCTCAACCGATGTTGTTTAAATCAAAGCATTTTTCACACAGTGACTTGCCCTGATGATTTTTATGGGTGTGAGCGAGAGAATTCATCCCAGCTTCTTTTCCCGAGATTACAATGCATCAACAACATGTGGTTGTGTGACAAACGCTTCGACTGCAAACTGAAAGTAAATGAGAAGTTTTCTTTTGTAGTCCAAGGTTTACACTTTTCATACACTTTTTTTGCTGAATCTTGCACGGTGTTGTTGAGTTTGGTGACTTTCAACAGTGAATTCGTGAAAACAACAGGGTTGTTTGATTTTTGTGTTACTCCAGGACGACGAGACGCCATGTGCCGAAATATGGTCAGAGTGGAGCGCGTGGAGCAAATGCAGCGCATCGTGTGGCAAGGGAGACCAAACCCGGAAGCGGAAGTGCGACGTGTCGTTCACACGAGATCCGGACAGGTGTAAAATCCACCGTCACGCACTCGGGTATGCGGCATGACTCACGCTTATTGATCTGTTCAAATCAGTGGGAGCATTTTGTATGTGATAAATTTTTCAACGGTCACCACGCCCAACTGTATCAGAAAAATAGCAAATCCTTGATTACGTTGTGATAATTATGAGCACAAGCGTACCTTATTAACTAAATATTGCCCAAAACTTGGCATTTTTCTCTACATTAAGGTGCAATAAAAGTATTGTTTACAAATAGTTGTGTGTGTTGAAGATTATACATGCTTTCATTCATGCAAGCAGAGCGCCTATATAAACAGTGTATAACACAGGATATTTTATTGTCTGAAGTTAAAATTAACATAACACCATATTCAGATTGCCAATTGTGATTGGGAAAATTGCCTGTTTCTTGTGGTAAGATTAGTTTTTCATCGGGTACTGTTATTTATTTCATTGGTGAGTTATTTTCCCCAGCACTATATTTTGTGCACACGTGGCCGATCGCTTTGAAGTGGAAATCCCCTCACGAACACACTTGTATGCCTCCACCCAGACGATTAACACTTGTTGAAAGCACCCACTAGTCACTGTATAACACTTACCAACAACTGACCTTTGTCTTAAACAACCTGGTTGTTCGAATATGCTTTTCTGTTGTTTCAAATATTTTCTTTCAATAAACCCTACATACTTCACAACAGGTGCAGTCGGCGGTGCGCGACAAACAACCAAACGGACTTGGAGCTGAAATCTTGCAAGCTGCAGAGTTGCTCAGTGGTGACGTGTGATCGACACCGCATGACTGTGGTGATTCCCCGCGAAAAGAGCATGACCTCTACCGCTATCAAGCGGAGGATGACGATCGGCGGCGACCCTTCTTGTTCGCCGAGTCACAATGACACGCACGTCATTTTCGTGACGTTGTTAAATCGTTGCAATACGACGTCACATGTGGGTACTTCGTTACGTTTAGGTTGTGAGGCGCTTATTTCCTGAAACATTTTTTCTAATATATCTTTTTTGACCACACCCAGGACATACCGGGCACAAATCCCGATCAGGTTTTCTTCTTGGTTTGGCAAATTATGCTGAGCGTATATTGCGCTCCAGTGGGGCCATGCTAAGAAAATATCGATATCCTGCAATCAACTAGTTACCAGATATATTGTCTTACATGGCTTTATGACGTGTCCCATGGTAAACAAAATAAAACACCCCTACTTAATTTAAAGTCAGGCACGCCAGTGCATTGATGTATTATGTTTTTTTAGCGATGTCGCTCATATGTTACAACATTTTTTCTACATTGTCACAGGTGGACGAACACACTGTTACGTACCGCAACGAGATCATGTTCAAGCCGTCCACTGACCCGGCAAGTGTAATCATGCGGGATATCGGTCATTCCTATGCGGTCAACTGTCGCTTCAATCGCCGGCGTACGGTAATCCTGAGAAGGAAAAAGCAGACGTCGGTTAATGGAACGATGGAGTTGGCGGCCTTAAAGTTCCGGAATCACAACAGCGAGGAATGGCCTCCAGGCGAAAATTTGGTTGAGCATTACGCAAGTGGCGACGGGGAATTTGATTTTAAAATGGATTTGTACACAGGTAACGAAGTATTTAAAGTACAGTATCAAAACGACGGCCTTGTCAACAACTACTTTGCTTAGTTTTAATAGTTTGGTCTAGTATATCCCTTGCTAATTTAAGGTGTTTAGTGAGCAATTAAACGTTGCTGCTGATCAAAGTTTTGAGACAATCAATTCTGCAAGTTAAAAAGCATTGCTATTTCTGCAATTGACAGCAAAAATAACAATTAATGCGAAGCAAAACGTCTGATAAACTAACTACACTTAATGTTCAGATTCGACCTTTGCTAACTCCTACCTCCGAGACGAATATCCCCTGACCAAAAAACTTCGCGAGGAGATCTTTATCGGGGTTCGTTTTAACACCGATGACGTGGAACTGAAACTGGTGGCAGAGAAGTGTCAGGGGACTCCTGATATCCGAAATAGAAACGACATCTCATATGTTTTCATCGAAAACGGGTTGGCATGGAGTTATATATACGTGGGCGATTGGCCCAAACGACCAGGGAATAAACGACGTTCCCTCGCGCTCGATTGCCTTTCAAATTTGGCATTTTACCTCAAGTTTTTAAATGTTGCACCAGAAAACAGATATAGGTCAACGAATCTACGTTTTTTTTTTCACTTGTTACAGATGCCCTGTAGATGACACAGTCAAGTTTTACGACAGCGGCAATGAAGCTTCAACGTTCTCAATCCAGGCGTTCAAATTCGCTGACGCTTCACTTCCGTACGTTTACTTTCGATGTGACGTAGTTGTTTGTGACGTGGGTGACGAAGACCCGTTGTGCCAGAGGAACTGCAGCAGTGTAAGTAGGCTCGATGTGTTCTTGACGTTGACCCCGAAATATGTCTAACATTCTCCTTTAATTTTTTTAATATGTATTGAGTTTTCCTTAAAAATTCATGCGGTTTTCACTTTGCACAAAATTGCTTCAATGTATTTAGAGCTCATACAACCGACGCAAACGAAGCGTCATGGATATACCGCCCTCTGTCGACGATGAACGCATTAGGGGTCACGTGATTCAAGGTCCGATCGTCATCGATGATGATTTTGGCGAACTCATGGAGAGCGACATTCGATCGGAGGAGAGCGCAGTTATTCACCGTCGGATTATAAATATTAAAAGTATTGCGCAAGATGTTGGTTATAGTCCATATAAGGACTTGTTTTGTGACAAATTAGTTCGTATTAGTGACTTTCCCAGCATACTTTCACCTTTTCGTCAAAGCTAATAGAAATATTTTTACTTCAATAGCAACAGTCGTATGAGAAAGGTTTCGCAATTAAGTACGTTTAAAATTACTGTCGAAAACTGGTTGAAATACAGATCATTTAATGGAGGCTACATCAAAGACATGTTATTTATCGTGGGACTGATTTCATGACACGGCAGTTTATTGAATCGTATTTGTCACAGCCGACGGATTCTTCGAGGAGGAAAACGGATTGAGTAACTCGGTCAGTTTGTCGCATACGACGTTCATCGTCATTGGTGCTGTGGTTTGTGTGACGTTGGGAGCATTTGCCGGCGTGTTCCTCAGCTTCCGGATAAGGAGGAGCAACCCTCCCACTCACGTGTGATCCGCACATTCGGAGCTTTCGTCTTTAACGAGGGCGACTCTTCTTCTGTAAGAGAAAGACAATGAAACAACTTGTGCATGCGTTGCGATGTGTTTGATTTTTATGCGTGTCACTTGGTCGCGAATCTCGCACATGTAGGCTTTACGAAGCCATAATAAGTTAATACAACGATTCTTTACACAAAATTGTTAATGCACTGTTTTAACTTGCGTGTCCGCTGGCCCCACCAATGGGGGTGTAGCCGGTGTGGCGCTCGGGACCCAAACCATTGTGTGTTTAGAAACTGAGGGGTTTCCACCGTACCGGCTGGGTTGTATACTTATAATATCATGTGAATTCAAAACAATTAGGTTCTGAACATGCACAAGGGCTTTGCGTGCATCACTTCAAACAGCTAAAGATCTAACGGAAACCACCTGGACAATACGACGAGAATGCCAATTTCAACATTACTTGGAAGGATTGGTCAGAATAAGACATGCCCTGGTCTGTTGTGTCAAATTTTGTTGTCAACGCAGCAGGGTTATTTCCAAATCGTCTAGGTTTATTTTAAATAATTGCATTGCCTACAACTGAAGTTGTACGTGACTCTGGTAACGTTCTCGCAGAAACATTTCCCTAGCAATTGCGAAAGTCACGTATTGTTTCCTGATTGCTTCAGCGACTGGCTTCATTGAACTAATTCCAAATAGTTTTCATAAAATTGAAAGTTTCTGAGGAAAGGAAGTAACTTTCGATGCGCAAGTAGAATGGATTCGACAGAAATATTAGGAATGATTTTACATTTTGATCCTCGCGATTATCTGTAGATTGGTTTGGTTCGGGAACGCAACCTTTTCCAGAATCGTTACGAAAAGATCACTCTTGTGTGTGACTCAACGAAGAAAAGTTAATTCAGCTTTAGGCGATTTCCATCACCCGATAGATATATCAGCATATCCTTGCTTGTTCTGTCGGCATTTGGAAATTGCTCTGTGGTAAGGCAGATTTGCTGTTATAAAATATATTGGATTCTAAACTTGGAATGTCACTTTATGCCGAAAACTTGTGTTTGCAGATAAGAAAAAGCTGACAAATTCACAATTAAAATGATTGGGAAATTCTTGTCGGCGATGTTGTTATGTGCTGCACTGACAGCTGCTTACCCAGTTTGTGGTAGGTTTATAAACTAATTTACAAATTAGGTTATTAGATGTGAATTATAGAACAATTACAGAGCTGTTTTTGTCTTTCTGCTATCATTCACCACAATCCTAAAATGCGGAATTTATTATGTGATTACCAGTTTTGTAATCTTCAAAAAGCAGTGAAACAATATTCATGCTAGCGTGAAATGCCAGGGCCACAGCATTAAGTAATTATGGCATTTGAAACGGTTGTAAAGAAAAACAGAAAAAATGTTAAAATACAATTTATTGAAAACTGTGGGACAATTGCAACAGTTTTGATCAATCTCTCACACGAAAATGCTCCATCTGTCTATATATACGTGTTTAAAAGAAGCATTGACTCAGTCTTTTTGCCATTTAAGACAACAGTCCAATGACCGATGACTTGCGAGAATTGATGGGTGATTACATAGAACGGCTGCTGCCATCAAACAACAGTGCAGCGATGATCAGTATCCAACTTACTGACCAAACTCAGTTCTACACATTGGATAAGGCTCTAGCCGCCCTCAAGGAACAAGTGCTAGCTGCAACCAAGTAAATAATAGGCCTTTGTATGTTGATCATTTTACATTTTAGAAACCGCTTGGATCCTCTACTCACATAAACTGAGCAAAATTTAGGACATTTTAAAATAGAAAACACATTGCAGCGGATTTGTTGTTCGTAGATACGAATTATCTTGCATCTTTTTTCAGGAGATATATTTTTGTTTATTACCTTGACCACAGTTTAAAGTCTTATAATTTGAAATTTAAAATGATTTTCGTTAAATTTTGGTACAATTGTGCTTAGTTATGCGTGGTATTTGCTAAACTTTTTGTGCACGTAATATTTGTATATTGTTGCAGCCAAACCAAAGTTGGATTGTTAGCCTACCATTCAATGGCAGTGTTATCCACGTGCAACAATCCAGAAGATTTCTATGGCGTCAACTTACAGGAGCTTATCCAACAACGTCTGAAAGCTCAATTCTTCTACAAAAGTAGTCATAGAAATGATCAATAAGTATATATTACAATTTAAGTGCGTGTTGTAATTGCAGACAAATACCAAAAGTTGGCTTTTGACGGTTGGTACCAGTATGGTCTCGCTCTGCAGGCACTATGCGTTGGAGGTGTGCAAGTCAAGCAACATGACATCATAAAAGCGTTGCGAGGACAAGAAAGCGACGGCAGTTGGGCGTACGGAGTCGGTGGGTCGTTGTTGTACACACAAGTAAACAAAGCTCACCTCAGTCTATGAGGAAAATGCTTATTACCCTGTTGTCTGTTGAAACACCGCAAAAATACAGTTTGATTCTAAAAAAATTCCTTAATTATGGCATTGGCTTCCCAATACCCTGTGTGTGTCGTAAAAGTGGTAAAAAACTTTTGGGTTTAGACGAAACCTCGCAGATGCTTTTGGGTATCCTATGCGTGAAAAATCAGCGCAATGTTGTGAGGATTCGCAACATGGCGGACAGCGTTGATAAGGCAATTGAATCGGCTGTGGCCTACTTGGAAGCATCGGCGAATACTCATGGAGAATCCACGTATTTCGGAAACCGCTATTCGACACCCGAGGCGCTGCTTGCGTTGAGCGAGGCCAATAAAGTGACTGTGGTTGATATGTCGATGTGCAGGTACACTGACGGTTTTAGCGTTGCTGTCTTTAACCTTTTCAAGAAGGTTTAATTAAAATGTTGTCTGTAGCGTCGCTGCAAAGACCATTCTTACTCCGTTAAGTGATGACGACCAACTCGCTGCCGTGTATCAAAGGCTGCCTGTGATTAGCGGAAAGAGCGTGCTCGCCCTGCAGAATAACTGGACATGCGATGAACCTGGTGGGTTTGCAATCATTAAAAACTGTTTCTTGACCACGTGTTTGCTTTGTTTGCTTTGAAAACTTATGTTGTATAAACGTTAAAATCACAAACAATTCCATTCATATGTAAGATTGTTTCTGCAGAGTTCAATTGAAACGAAACTAATGCAGTACTTCAGTGGCGTCAATTAAAGTTATTATCGTGAAATTTGACATGTTACGTAACTGTCGTTGGCTTTACAAATGCTGCACGATGCAAACCTGAAAAAATTCCACTTTGGTTGATGTTTAAATGTCAAGTACTTTCGATCGAAACTTTGTATTTCCTCAGGCACCACCGTGGAACCGAGCGTGCCTACCAGCACCACAACAACGATAGCGACAGACGAATGCATTGATTACACGGACAAGGTGGACTCCGAAACTTACATCACTGTCACTATGTTGGTGATCGAGAAATTAGGAGTTAACTATACCGGACCGTACGATTATGTCCAACTAGTGGATAACGTTGTCAACGGCACGAAACTCATCGGGGTCATGAAGCAGGCGGAATGCACCGGAGCTTTTAAGTTGGTTATACTGATGTTTGCGTTGGAAATGAAATTAAAAACTTCTTTATGACGTTTAATAACTAGGTGGCAACATTTGATGTTTGTATTTTCAACTTAAAGATTGTCAACTGTCTAAAATGTGAATAACGTTGCTTTCAGTTCAAGGCTACGTGCCAGCCTCATACGTTTCCCACATTAACTAAGTGAACACTTGTTCGTGCTTATCCAAATTTATGTTATCAAGACAATTTCACATCCTAAGATTTTGCACAGAAAATATTAACAATTTATCCAGAATTAATGAAAACCGTATCCATAACCTCCCATGTCTGCCACTAGATACGAATCGCGAATGACTACTTGGGGAGCTTCCATAACGTCTGTGAACGGTCTTGCGGCCAGACCCGAAGAAAGAGAATATTGGTCTCAGCGTGACGGAGCCACTGGAGCTTCTCATAACAGCGGTGCAAGCAGCTACGTTCCCATAGATAATGAAATGCTGTTGTTCAAACTCGCCACCTGGTAATATGAGTGCCACCAGGAATGGTTGTATATAACATGTGGTTTACCTACATAGCGATGTGGATGCTATTAGGCCTATGTGTCTTATTTTTATCGCAAATAAAGCATGGCAAATACACACAAAACTGTCACTTGTAAATGGGAAAATAGCGTTGGTTACGAATGTCAGTTATCCTTAATCGCAAATAAAGCATGGCAAATACACACAAAACTGCCACTTGTAAATGGGAAAATAGCGTTGGTTACGAATGTCAGTTATCCTTAATCGCAAATAACGCATGGCAAATACACACAAAACTGTCACTTGTAAATGGGAAAATAGCGTTGGTTACGAATGTCAGTTATCCTTAATCGCAAATAAAGCATGGCAAATACACACAAAACTGTCACTTGTAAATGGGAAAATAGCGTTGGTTACGAATGTCAGTTATCCTTAATCGCAAATAAAGCATGGCAAATACACACAAAACTGTCACTTGTAAATGGGAAAATAGCGTTGGTTACGAATGTCAGTTATCCTTAATCGCAAATAAAGCATGGCAAATACACACAAAACTGTCACTTGTAAATGGGAAAATAGCGTTGGTGACGAATGTCAGTTATCCACTACTTCACATTCTGTCGTGGACTCTTGAGTTCAATGCAAATCTAAAAGGCTCTGTCTGTGCAGAAGTAATGACGTAAGGCGAAGATCCCCAAACTGTTTTACAATGCGGGTTCAAGTTACACCAGACAAATGTAGCATAAATTAATGACACTGTAAGGTTGTCGCACGTTGCGTTAAATTTCTCTATAACGCTGTATGGGTGGGAGTTCGTAAAACTACACACCACGCGACAGTTATTGGTGACTGGACTAAGTTTGCAACGTCTTTGCAGCTGCCTGCAATTAAACTATTTAAAATATTGTTCCGTGACAAGGTGGTTGGGGATCCATCACGTAAATGGCGCCACCGCTTTCTATTCTAAGCACCGTCTTCCGTGTAATAAAGAAATAAAGAAATTTAAACTGCATTCTATTCTCAGGGGTCTCAGGAGTACTTTTCCCTATTTCTTCTGTCCAGAGCCAGGCAGTTTTGATAATGAAAGTAATACTACTAATGGGTATACAGGTATGAATCCCACACCAACAAACTGCTTGGGTTAGCATTCGCAAATTGGATCCTCTGCTACCAAAAAGAAATATTCTCTAATGACAATGTACAATATCTGGCAAAGCAGACAAATTTAAGTTCTTCTATTTCAAGACCGCAAATTTATTCCACACTGCAGTTTCATTAACCACTTGCAGCAAACACAATCAATATCTGCATGTTGAATTACACAAACAATAAATTTTAAACACTATTTAAAATACTAACTGACTGAGCAGGTCCGTGAAATCAAGTTTTTATGCTAAGTTAAAAGGGCAAAACCTATGCCGAACATCTAGTCTGTGTATACTTCATCATCCTCTATCAAACAGTACAACCCATAAAAAAGATTCGTAAAGCAATACATGGCCGGGGCCCCCATTTCTGACAAGTACTTGTTTGTGAATGCAATACCTTTCACCCGTTGGCTTATCCTTGCATTGCTCTGATCCAGCATGAAAAACAGTTTACCAGTGGTCACATTCCACATGTAAGCATTGCCATCTAGTGCCACACAGGAAAGAATTCGGTCGTCAAAAACAGATATCCTGCTGTTTGCTATATTGTCTTTTCTCTGACCTTCAATTGAAATATAGTCAAATAGTGGCACCGACGATTTTCTGATATCCCAAAGTGTTACTCTGTCCTTTTCTCCAATACATCTTGTTATTAGTTGCCTGTCATCTCTAGATATGTGAAGATCCTTGATCCCACCACTTCCAGCAGACCCTGAAAAATATGGTTGGAACATGTCAGAAATTTTCAGGATAACATTCAACAAAACAAAGTCTAATACAAAATTTACAGTTAAACATTGCTAAATAGTTTTGCCAATGTTTTGGTAAATTATCAATAAATAAATATTGTTAACTGTAGTTTTGTTCCTACCTGATGCACTATTTGTAAATATACCTAAAACCATACAAGACATGTAATGAAAACAAAAATTTTAAAACATAGTGTATAATTGCAAATGTTTCACACAAATCTATTTACTCACTAAAAAAGTTTTACTATATACCGATGATTGTTTGTCTCTTTTTTCTGTTTTTGCATCTCCAGTCCACAAGTGCTGTGGTTCCATTTGTAAGACCAGAAAGATGAAAAGGACTGGATTTGGAAAAACAATGACATGAAACATAGCAAGGGAAGGAAAGGTTGTGAGCAAAGCCATCCACAGGTGTTCTTTCAGCAAAATGCTTTTCAATGCTTTTGACCAGGACTGTCTTTTTACCCATGGAGTAACTTACAGCATAGACATCATCTGTTGCCACTTGATTTCCCTTACAAGCAAATGGGACATCGGTAAGGTTTTTGCAGACAAATTCATCGGTTTTGCTTGTTGAGCCCAATCTGACAATGGAGTGGTTATAGGTTGGTACGCATGTTGTAATATAATTCAGTGGTTTTCCTCCATGCATGACAAAGGAAAAATCAAGGAACTGTTCATACTCACACAACCACACGCTTTCATTAAAATTTTCCTGACCATAATCTGCCAAAGTGTGCCTGAGTACGCCCTGTCCATATACCAAAGCACCTGAAAAATCTGGTGCTGCCTGCATGTCAAGAATCGGTAGGGCTTGTCCGTCCGTTCTCCCATAGACAATGCGTAAATACATCTGTGACCACGTCCACGTATTTGCATCTTTAATACGGCCTATGCGATTTTCTAAAGCGCATTGTGAAAACGCAGAGTGGCTGTGAGACTTTGCGTAAATTTCATTGTTCCGAATAACTTTGGCAATGTTTTTTGATTGTTTCGTGGGCGGGCTTGAAGTTTTGTGACTAGCTGGTTGAGGTTCACATGACTTGCCGTTGTGTTCACCGTTTATCTTGAAGTAACGATTTTTTTCGGGGTCAAAGTAAAAACCCGGTATGTTAGGAGCTGAGTTTTCCATCACAGATGGCGATCTTCACTTCGTTGATTTCTCTTTCACGTGGGACATAGATTAGAAACTGTAATCCGTCCACAAAATTTTGCATGAAAAGCAAGTTTAAAAAATCCCCGGGGGATTTTTGTAATCGATGGCCGCTTGGTGGCCAAGATTATTTTCGAAGCGAAACTTTTTGCTTGTGGCAAACCATTGTGCGCAGACGACATTCTTAGGCAAATCCCAACAAGTTCAACGCTCAAATGATATTGATTTTTTGCCATGCTACCTCATATGTTGGCTCAAAATTATGCCTGCTCAGGCTACCGACATGTAGAAGATAAATGACAAAACTTGAATAAGAAGATTTAATGTCTTTAGCTACAAAAAGAATGACCGATTGTACAAGATGCGTGCACCACTTGTCGTTGTCGCAAAGTGCCCAAGCAACGTGAAAAAACGAAGGTGAAAACAGAAAACACACAGTCAAATGAATTAACCTGAAATGAAGTCACGCGTCATGCACAACACCTTTTTGTAGCGTCACAGGCTTTCCATCATAACGCGCCTTATACGTACTTGCTTTACAGTGAAGCTAATGCTACATGGAGACGCTAAGTGCACAGTGGAAACAAACAACGAACATCGTTCACACAATATTTTTCTGCTTAGTTTTTGTGCAGGCACATGACGGCACCCAAAGGCTAAGTGGAGTATTTGTGCGTTTTTTAGTTCAACTTAGTATGACGCATAACAAAAGTCCACACAAAGTAACGAAAAGAGATTATTGTGCTTTGCTTCCACAAAATAACACCACAGACTTGCACCCAGTTATTTGGAAGCGCTGATAGAACTGAAGCAAAATATAGCTTCCACATGTTGACTTTTCACCACCCGCAGGCAACTGGTGGACGGTAGCTGAACAAAAATATTCAGCTTGTCAAAATGACCAGCAAAGCATTGAGAAACAAAGGCACTATGGATGCAACGGTTCGAGTGCCACAAACATACAAACGAACTTGGAGGAAAGAACTGAAAGTAAAGCACAGTGATGGTGACCAACTTTCGTACCGATAACATATTCAGCAAAAAAAATAAAAAATACAACAAGTACTAAATAATTACAGCGTTCGGTTATTTTGCAAACAAACGTAAGTACGTCATCAAACACGGGTTAAACTAATAATAATCTCGCAATATCTTGCTGAAGAATAACGTCATACCTTGAAAAGCGGGAATTAACATGCAAGGACAGAAACCAATTAAAGCACCTCGAAGCTGACGTCAGCAAATGATATCCAGTATGCAAGTGTAAAACACTATAGCGAGTAAATACATTAATATCTTGGATGCATTGGTGCTATTGTTGAGATTTTGTAAATCCCACATATCTTGAAATTTAATATTGTAAAATCGAACGTTTCGTATGAAGACACCAAAATTCGGAAGACAAATACATGCGTGGGTTATCGTCTGTGCATCAGCGATCGCTTCATAAGGCACCAAAAATAATCGACAAAACAAGGCAAATATCAATTGCGTAGCAGCTCTTTTAAATTCTGGCTCGGATCAACGATCTCGTCGGCACGCAGCAACTGCATTTCGACGTGCCGCAAGTTGTTCACGATTGTGGCCATCTCCTGACTCCCGGTCTGCTGTAGCAACGGCACCTGTGACTTGGAGAGGTCGTATGGCGCTGAACCGCCGTGCAAGATGGCCAGCTTGCCAGTTAAACTGTCGGCCACCGCGCACAGCCTCGCCGAGAGCGCGCATACGTTTGACAGCATCAGTCCGTCCAGTGCTGCTACCCCGCACGAATCCCACGTCTTACGCTTATCACACTTCCGCACGGAGGGTGGAGAGCCCACTGTTATGGCCTTCACCTCGAGACTGTCCGTTTCCGAAGGTGTCACCGTACTGAGCGACGACAGTCCGGTGGATGACGTCAGCGTGGTGACCTCGTCGATGCCCTTGGACGAGAGAAGACGCAAGTCACGTGCAAGGTCGTGACTGGCGCGTGCTATTTCGTCGCTCATTTCGCCATCGGGTGGAGATCTGCAGGAAATTATTGCATATTAATGCAACGGACATTGGTTTAACTGCCCCAGTAAATGTTTAGGCTTAGAGCAGCCTTTGGAAGGTAACGTAGACGATTTAAAATGGCCCACTACAAAGAAATACCCTAAAGATTTTAAGCATGTTTCCCTGTATTTTGATACTCAATGAAATGTCAATATGTTATGGGAACAGATGCGTTTGCAGTGCAATGTAATCATTCCAAACAATCGAATCGAATCAACATCATTTCTTCATGTAAGGACACAAGAAAACAAGGCAAGATGCGCACCTGTTGTAGGTGGTTTCGGTCGTCTCAGTAGAAGAGGTTAAAAGGTTATTATTGCTGTCCAACGTATCAAGTTCGGACTCAGAAGTCGACATCGAGTCGGAGTACGCGTGGTTCAAGCGATGTTTCGAATTCAAACGCCGATTTCTATGGGTTTGTCGGTCGAAGCTGGTCGAGCGGCTCAAACGGTAACTGTGGAATAATTTGACTGCGAAGTCAGTACGGGACAAACACGCAGTGGATGCTTAGCTACGAAACCAGCATTTATTTAGACATGTACAAGGTTTAAATTGCTCAGAAAATTAAGCTTAATTTTACATAAACATAAATCAAAGAATAAACATTAAAAATTATGAAAATAATTTTGTTAATATTATTGCAAGTAAATGATCAAGACCTGCTATCGGCCTGCTGTTGGCTTTTCCGCACGATTTTAGTTCCCAGGCTGGTGCCTGACCGGTGTGTACGCAACATACTTTCATCTGTATCGGTTGAAACTGTTACAACCCCACGTGACTGTCGGCGTGGTCGCGAGTTTGTGGCGAAGGATGCGCTCTGCAAAGTTTTCAAATTTATTTATTTTTTGCGTATAGTTTAAACACCTCACATAATTATTAATGTAACCGCATGTGTCTTTTGCTTTTCTTAGGACGCAGCATAGTTTGTTGTGGCAAAAAGGATTTTATTTTGTTAAACCGGTAAAGGTAAAGGTCGAGAATATTTACCTTTCGCCTGTTTGGCTTGCTGCTGTGGTTCATTTCCACGTCCGAATTTTCGGTTTCGCTGTTTCTTGACGACATTCTTCTCGCCGGAGGGCGCGAGAGTTCATTCAATCTTTCCAAACTGCTTCGCGATGCTGCGACCAAAAAGTTGTTTTATTCCAAAATCTTGTTGAAAGTCAAACTAAACTAAATTCGTTTTGGTCGATCGCAAAATTTTGTTGTAATAGCAAGGAGGCCAATAATTTATTTTTTTCAATGAAAGAAACTAGAAAATAAATCCGCACTTGACTAAACAATTAGTTGTTCTTTGTGTCGTCATATATTTCTTAAATCTCCCAAAGTTATTCGTCACTGTTTTGTTCACTTCATGGGTTTGCAAAATTATTACCAGAATGAATAAACGATTACCAACACTGCAAGTTAATCGAGGGGGATTTAAATTCCGAAATTTTTGGAGAAAAAATTAAATAACGGAACTCAAGTTTAGCCACCAACAGATGATTTTCCATGCCACTGTTATCCTTGTAATTGTAACACATCGTTGCAGAAAGTGTCATAAAAACTCACGTTTTTTCTTCTCCTTCGGTACTTGGAAAGTTGGGGTTGGGGTCGTCGTCGTTAAACTGCTCGAAGACTCCGAACGCTTGAATCTGAAACGAAAACAAGTTCTAATTAATTACCAAATAGTTTAACTATTTCTTCAGGCGATTCATTGCGCACGCATCGCCACTGGATTCAGATTCATATGGCGACTTTACGCCCGCCTCTTACGTGTCCTCGTTAGTATAGTGGTGAGTATCCCCGCCTGTCACGCGGGAGACCGGGGTTCGATTCCCCGACGGGGAGATCTATTTTTTGGTTGCTTCGACGTTTTTTGTCAACTGTTTTCTACACGGTTTATCTGATACTAATCAAATTATCGCACATGGCTACATTGAGCAGGAACTCAGTCAGACACATTCTTGTCAATTTTATGCAATGGACAGTGGATTTACCCCGTCAAAAAGCTACTTTTAGTTGAGACGTAAGCCACAGTACAAATCAGGCCGGTAGAATGTTTGGGAAACACGGACTAAACCGTATGCACAACTTTCTAAACACACTTAATGCATTAAAATATGGCTGCAAAAGAGCACCTCTTCTTTTCTGCGTCCTTGGCCTTGTTTTGTCGCAACAGGGTCGTCCTGGTTAATCTCAAGGCTGACGTTTCACAATCGGAAGCCGAAACTTGCCGAGATTTTTTCTCGAAGGATCTTCGGGCGGTTGAGTTTCTGTAGTTTTCACCATCGCTCATCAAGCTCGTCCCGGTCGTCTGTACAAGGTTTTTGATGAACAATTTCACAAATACAGGAAATGTTTTTGCATTAAATGTTTTCTTCGCTTTTTTTTGTTTTTTATTGTTAATTTCGTTGTTATTCAGCACAGTTTTATTTTTGTGTCTAATTGAATTAATGGTTAAAAATGCCGCAAAAACAAAATATGTCATTGTTTACATGTAAATTCCTCACGTCAACGCAACCCCGAGTGCAAACAACGTCATATAACAAACCTGTGACGTCAAGGAAGTTCTATCCGACGTTCCGTTTTTGGTAGAAGTCGACCGAGAAATCGTGGGTGAACGTCGACCGCTCTTCGGAACGGGGGCCTTGGGGTGCGGGGGTTGATTGGAGCGAAGACGTTCGCTCATGGCCCGACGGGGACTTACCCTGTTCCACCTGTCACCCTCCTGACCGTCGGCCATACTCACAATGCTTGAGTCGTCAAATCGAGGGGTTGGGTGCTGTGGATTGGGAAGTAACCTTCGTGTTTTGTATTTCTTAGTTTGCATTAATTTTTAGGTGTATATACGCATGATTTGATGATTGAAAGCGTATGTATCTAATTAAACAAACTATTTGATAGTTTGGGGCAAAACTGGTTTTACGTAAAGAAAAGCATTTACAGATAAAAACTACACTAATTTCCAAAAATGGTTAAGATAACTAAAAAACATATTTCCGCACCAATTTTTATTTTTAAAAGCAATGACGCATTTTCCGCACCATGCAGCTTTAAACCCAACTTTTAAACAAACTACAAGTGTATTTAAAACTATATCGAAGCAGGGAAAATGATGAGTAGGATTATCTACCTGATCTTTGAGCATTTCGGTGCTGCAGCTTGACGACGTTGATGATGAGGAGTCGCTAAACTCGGACGAAATCTTAGGTATAAGATTATGTGCTATACCAGGTTTCTCTTTGGTGAAACTGCTGGAACGCATGAGACGCGGTTCTGGCGGTTCTTGACTCGCATCCGGGATCTGTGACGTCGGAACGATGCCGCTCGGGCGTTCCTTTGTGAAACTATTTGATCGTAACAGGGGACGAGGTTTGCTGCGGTCCACAGATGAATCGCGCGACGATGATGTCGAAGAAGAACTGGTTTGTTTTGCTTCAGACGATTTGGCCGATAGAGGGCGCCGCGTGCGCACTGGGCGGCTGTTCCCGGACGAGTCCTTTACTCCCTTTCGTTCCGGCATCACCACAAGCGGAGGTTCCACGTTTCGCGAATGTTCTGAAAATCGCTCATCCATGGAGGCCGAGACCCTTCGCGATTCGTCCCTTCCCTTCGAGCCGCGACTGGGAAGCGATGACGCAATCGGTATGACGTCATTTGATTTCCTTCTGTCGTCAGCATGGGAGTGTGCTGAAGACGTGACTCCATTTGTGGCGGATTTGGAAGATTTCCTTTGGCGACTTCTGGAGTGCGATGTGATGGAGCCGGACTTCTCGGGCATGACGTCATTGTGGTTGTGTTTCGTTCCAGACTTAGAGGTTTTCGCCTCAACTGACGGAGATCTTGATCTGCAACGAGAATCAATGTAAGACATAAAGTGAAACTTGTAATATTTATTTCGTTGGTTATCTTATATACTTAAACCAATAAAAAACATTTATAAATGAACAATATTTTCAGATAAAATAAAACCAGATATGTTTGATTTAGTAATAGAGGTTGCAAAACATACTACAATGAACAGAATTAGTCATTAGTCACCTATTCGTGCGTTTCGAATCCGATCCGGATCCCCGCGCGGATCGAACTTTCGTGGACGCTCGCGATGCATCCTCAGCCATGTCATACGAACTCGGGGCGATTTGCTTCTCTGACGTCACGCGCTTTATTTCCATTGTGGTGGTCGTTTTCTTATGTGTAGTCACATGAATCCGGTCGTCGGAAGTCATTTCCGGCGGACGAGGTTGTTCTCCGGCGGAGTGACGTTGCTCGTGGTCACTTAAGGAAGAATGAGACCTGAAAGAGTAACTTTAAAGTTTAAAGGTGAGTGCACCACATTGATGAAAAGGTCACTCCAATACAGTCGCAGTCTTTCTCTGTTAACAACAAGGCTCCGTAGTTGGTAATCGTTTAAAAACAGTCAGGCAAATAGTCATGTTTGTGGCACTTGTTTACTGCAAATTTTCACAAGGCATGTTGTTAAATCCACATTTTCATTAAAATAATCTGTTTGACTGCTTTTGTTTTATAGAACCAGAAATAATTTTTACAACAGGTTTTTGTGAATCACCTCTCGGTAATTTCTTCGTGCATTTGAGCGACTTTTTGTGCAGCTTTAACGGCGCTTGCTGGAATAGCCGGAAGTGACCTTCGCACTCTTTGACCTTCAGACCCCGACCTGCTCATCTTGTCTGCAAGATTAATTGTTATCATGCATCTGCGTTTTTAATCATAGGCAAACTTTTGTAAAAAAAAACTTTGAGTTTTTTTTTTGTCGACAGCTTTTAAAAACGTTAGTTTTTGCAAATAAAATAGTTAGTGCAAACACTATTTTCATGCTCCCGTACAATTTCTTGCCCCAAAGCCCTGTCATAATCAGCAGGGTACAAAGTAGAGCGTGGTATACGCACCTTCCTCGTCAGTGTTGTTGTTCTCATCCACGTTCTGTGGTGATATACGATGTTGATGGAGCCACTCGTTGACGTAACTCGACCTCAACTCGCTTGCGTCAGCGGTCGCTCCACCGATCTTAACCAAACCAGAGACAGTGGTACAAAAATCACAACTTACAAACAGTTAGTTAAAGGTGTGTGCGCCTGAAAGTGATGCAGAATATTTGGCTTCAAGCGGCGATTGGAGAAAAGCAATTTACATCCTAATGTACGTTTCCGTTTGAACCACAAGGAAACAATGGTGGAATTAAAGGGCAAACGTTGCTGAATTATTCAATGGGCGGGATTGATCTACGGTAATTACGATCGGAGGTGGCTTGCAAATGTGCACGGAGTAATATTAATCAAACTCGCCTGATTTTCAATTACCACTATGTGAGACACTGACCGACGTCTGGCTTCGTCACTTACGTGTTTAATAGAAATACATGTAGCTTTCTGGGCCCCTATTTCTTCGACAAATCTCCCACGAGGACAGTAACCTTACTTGCATATATTCCCTATCTGATAAGTAAGTTGTCCATCTAACTGCGACATATCTAAACATTGTGCTCTTGATGCAACGATAACCTCACAAATGAAATATTTTCCTTCAAACTCTGATTTTGGGATCGTTTTTGCAAGGTAATAATATAACATGAAACAAATATATCCGCTCTCAGATATCAACAGAAAAAAACTTGTATACAGGGTCGGAAGGAAATCCGCTTGGGAAAAACTGCATCCCGACTGTGGGCGGGTCGGAAGGCGTTTGTGGAAACAACTACGCCCTTGAGCGGGGCCATGAAACACTTATAAAACAATGCCAGTCGTCGCTTAAAAGGCGACCTAACCCACACTCGGAGTGCGTTTTTCAAACACGCGCGTTTGGCCTTCTGGAAACAAACCCTCAAAAGCCCTTTGTTGCATCACAATCGCGATGGCCATCACGAGATTTTGAGCGCAATCTGAAAACGGGGTTGGGCGACTTTCAAGTCGAAGCGCTTGGTCTGCGAGATCAATTTGAATACATAACAATAGTCTTTACGTTTTCTTGAAGAAACTCGATGTCCCAACCTGACCTATGGACATTTCAATGGTACACGATTTTGAACACCTGCTGTATATTACCTCGAAAACGTTGCTGCGACACTAAAATAAATCCAACATTAAAACTTGTTGTCTGTGGCCATATATACCGAGTACAAAGTATACCTTTTAATGCGTTAAGTCGCCCTGGCTCCTTCATAGTCAGCCACCTGGCCCTTGCAATAAACAATGTACGCTACTGTCATAAGCTCCCCCACGAAACTTTAATACTTGTAAGAGCAACTGAAAGTGGAATTTTGTGAACATTTGTTAGGTGAGGGACAACAACCTGTCTTTACATTATCACCTCTGGTGGTTACACAATTCACGCGGTAACACGAGAAATATTTTAAACACTCCAGACGACGTATTGCGGTTCTTCTGCAAAGGAGTCTGGAGGGTTTGAAATCGTATTGCGGTTCTTCTGCAAAGTTGCGGTCGAAGCTGGCTTACCGAAAACGCCCCATGGGGTGGCACTGTTGTCAGTATACGTTACAATTGTAAATACCACAAGCATCTATAAATATTTAGGAGTTAAATATAAAAGCAACTGACACTTATTGGAAACCTGTCTTGCTTCATACGAATCTCACGAGCTAAAATAATTTAATGGCGTTGCTATGGAAAAGATGCATATAATCGACGGCCGGATTCTACTCCAAACAAAACGCCGACCAAAAATCCTCCATTTGAAGCAACAAAATTGCTGTATCCAAAATATAGTAAAACAAAAGACAATTTGCGAGGTATGAGTCGACCATATAATGACCGAGAAGGGAAAAAGGTGAAATCGGGGGTACTTTGAGCAAGTGCCAGGGACTACGAGTGACACCTGGATGGCAACGGGCACTTGTAACAAGGACAACAGATCAACAATAACACGAAACTGTAGACTTTGCTTCAGAGACACGCGACAAGTGCACTTTCACTTATACTCCGTGGCAAACTCTCTATTATTCCGCACCTTCGACATCTTGTATGTGGGGAATTTCTGCACCCTAATTGCTTGCGAAAAGTGCAACACGAGAACGACGAAAGGTTTTGAAAATCATGAATGTTAGAAATGAGTTTCTGTTAATAATTATTTAAATACAAATTTGGACAAAAACAATTTTTATTCTCAAAATAAAACCAAAAAAAAACAAGAGAAGATTAAAAGGGACACAACATTTTCAGACCGACCGTAAAATATCAATAGAGTTTGGTAACTGTTGATTAAACGGCGCTGAGTTACGACGTCCGAACTTGACCCAATACACCTGTCGGGAACATAACAAAGCCTATTGTTGAATGTTATAAGCGGGTTTGCGAAAGTTTGGTTAGCAGGCGTCGTTTTTATTGATACCGCGTATACCTTGCCATGTTATTGAATCTGCCTGGCGAACTGAAATGACTTGAGGTGAAATTAAAGGGCTTTAAAGCGAATTCAACTACATTTATATTGTGCAGTCAAACCTCTCGATTTGCACCGATGCACGAACACAGCCGTTGATGTATTTAATTCACCTCTCATATAGCTCTTACAGACACACTTTTGCAAACCTAGATTTCTAGGATAAGGTTATGTTATATTATTACCGGATACAGTAGCAACTTTACAAATCTAACTGCAAAAATCAGCCACTATACCACATCAAGCAAACAGTTTGCAGCAGCAGCTGCAGCTGCACGTCAAAAAACACGTTATAGTCTGTAACATACTTTACTACCTAACCCTTATAACTCCACTATTCTCGTAATATACGAGTCATGCATAACAACACGCCGAAAACTTCCTACGTTCATTTCAATACCAACAGTAAACCAACAATAGCCAGTCGTTTGTGTACTCAAGCGAGTCCCGGGAAAAGAACGGTCAACATGCGAATCTCAGTGTGTGAGTTACGGGGTAGGCGCAGGTTGGTCGACTGTCAAGGATCGGCTTTATTAATATCGCTGCACCGCATATCCGGGTGTGTATTCCGCCAGGCGGCACGCGTTGTTTGCATCAATCTATTCGCCAACAGGGGAACATTGTTCGGGGTGGGTGGTGTCGTAAAAATCACTGTTGCGATAGCGATGAAACGCTATCTCCAGGGGAGAATACTTTTTCATTTTCTAAGAAACTGACGATCCGTACGAATAAACGCAGATATTATTTTACCGTAACTGTGTTGTATATTTGTGCTAGGTGGTCAGTTTGTTAAAAATTACAATTTTCCTGGCAACAACAACAACACAATATCTATTTCGCTACCATTGTGCGTTATTGGGATATAAACCACTGAGATTCTTTCTACTGTCTGGCTTTTGTCATGACGTGTTCTTGACAGACTGGGCGTATGGCATATCCAACGTAGAGACCGTCATGATGCAAATAGAGTAATCACACACTTGGAACCTCTGAATAAAGATAAGTCAAATCATCCAACACGTGAACTTCAACCATGCAAATAAATTTCCCAAATACAGACTAAGTACCGAGCCAGACACACCTCATTTCTGCACACGATAAACTGTATCTCATCTGCATCTATAACTCTTTTAATGCGCTCAGACCTATCTGTAACCTGGCTCCACACTTTCGCAATTGCAAACGCCCCTCAGCCGGCTCGCATGGGCACCGGCCGCCCTTCCAGTGCAAGGATACGTAGGAGCAAGTGTATAAGGTTGTCCTAGAGGCAGAGGCGAGTGACAATCGATACAAAACCGTCAGCGGAAACGCGAAACGCCGGGCGATTGTGCGTCGTCGTAAGGCGATATGTGGGCAGACAGTATGACCTGTAAACAGGAACAGAACATGGGAGGGGCGGATTGTATCGTTTTAGAAAAGGGGGGTTGAGTAATCGAGTTGAGATTGGGCGCCACCTGACGGATCTGGAGGGGAACCTTGGTTTATGAAATTGCAAGCGTTGGTAATTTTGGGTTTTTATTCAGTGTCTGGACGAACTGAAGTTATTTAGATGAAAGTGTAAGACTTTACATAAAGTCAACTGCGTTCAAACTTCTTGTTTTGCATACCGATTCACGGACACAACCGCCACACTTATCATCACACGTGCACACAGGACCGAGCCAGTCATAATGGTAAAATATAAATTTGAAATGTTTTGATAACGCGCACCAGTCGTGTCGTGATACAACGGCAGCTTTTCAAAAAGCATAAAAATCTTTGACGTTTGAGAATGAATTTGTTATATTTAGCACAAGCGATACCGAATATGGGTGAAAAAGTTTGCCTCTTTAGAAAGGGCGGAGTTAAGTTTTTACCTGCACCAAATCTTCGGGAATTTTTTCCTCCTTTTTGGAATCGGCTTTTTTATCTTCTTCGTTTTGTATGGTGTAAGTTCCACTTTCACTCAGTTTGGACGCCTTGCTATCTCCACTGCTGCTGCTCGAGCTAAAGCGAAAAACAAGTTTGTTTTAGACGAAGTAACGACTTAAAATGGGTCGGTTTTAAACAAGACGAAAAGTCAATGCTTACACATTAGTACGTACGCCGCTATGTTGAACAAAAAATAAAAAAAAATCATGCTTAAATAAATACATAACTGCAAAACGGAACTGCTGGCAGTTCAACGTCAAATTTAACATCTTCATGTCAAAAAACTAGATACAACTTGCATAAAAAATAATTGTGAAGAACGCCAATGTACACTACGCATTATGTTAGTGCGTTAACAATAATTACATACAGCTACGCCCATGCTGAATTCTAGATACCTGCTACTGCTGCTGCTAGAGCTCGACGAGCTTTTCTTCGCGTTGCTGCCTGTAAAAAGTCCACGAAAAACTTGCGTTAAATACATATGTACAGGATACAGAACCACAAGAAACGCCAACCACCGACGGTGTTTATAAAACAGGGAGGAAAAGCAAATATTTAATACCGTTAATCAATGGGAGGCCATTTATCAAAAGTCGTTCTCCGCAAATCATCGGAAAAGTTAGTTGACTGGATGACTCATGTCGAGCGTGCTGAATAACCCTAATGCGCCCCGACCCGTTTTGATTAAACTCCACAACACCGCTCCCTGTACTCTGCCCTATTCCATGCACGGGTTTGATTGCAAACATTACGTCACACGTCGAAAGCAAATCGAAATCTTTCAAAAAAAATTAACAAACATTTTTCCTATCTTTAAAATTTATAACAATCTAATAAATTGTGTATACGTCACGTTTGTTTGGGTATAGGCGTGAAATTGTAGCTACAATTAATATCAAGTGGTGAAAACGAATGTTATAGTGTTTAGGTGAGTGCAATTTTCGTCTGCAAGTTCACAACATTTTATCAACGTATACCTTTATGCGCGATCTGACTGAGTGGCATCCGTGCACTTGACCCGATACTTGACCTTTCACTAGGTGGCGCCGGGTACACGCGCTCATCTGTATAAAACATGGCTGAAATAAGGTTGGAAAATGGACATAAATTAAAAAAAACACCATAAAAAATGATATTGATCATCAATTTTGACACAACTTTGGTATGTTAATAATGCCAAAATCACTAAAAACCTTTTCGGACACTTTCGGTGCTGGAGCGCACTTTATTTTTGTTCACGACGCTGCTTTTGCTACCACGCGATGGAGCTCGGGAGTCATTTTCGTCTGTGACCCAACAAAACATGTAATTGGATATAAAAACACAGACCTATGTTTTAGGTGTAACGAAGTAATCCCAAACCTTTTCCTTTTTCCAAAGCTTTTGCTTTTTCCAAAGCTTTTGATTTTACACTGCTTCTAGTGTTTGGACGGGAATAATTGCTTCTAAATCAATGCACAATAAAAATATTCAGTAACTAAAAAAAAATTTTTTTCACAATGTGTTTAAGTCTTATAACCACCAGTACAATCGCTCATTACACAACCACTTTTTGTTTAAACATAAAAAAACTTACTAGAAAACTTGCTCACTTACCCTGAGAGGCTTTCATTCTTTTTCTTCTCCCGTATCTCTGACCCTGCTACGAAAAAGTAGGTTTAAATTGCCAGAAAACTGACAACTAATCAAGTGAATATTTTGACCATTCTTTCACATCTTCGCAGGTTTAAACTTCTGAGACGTGCAACTCTCATACTGCACATTTCCATAAAGAACCAAACGTTTTTACTTCTACAAAGTAGCATTTCAAACTACACCTAAAAAATTAGCGTTCTATTAAACAGAATACTTAATTCGGCAACTCGACTTACAACCCCACGTTTACGCAACAAGAAAAAAAAACAATGTGCTTTTTAACAGCGTCGTAATTTGTACGTGAATAAGTTAAAAGCCGCTTCGCGTTACACGAACATCTGACAGCACAAAGATTCGATTACTAGGGGGTTAGTTGTTCTCACCCGTCTCCCCTTTCCCTTCTCTCTTGGGCTGAGTGTCCAAACCGCGGGTAGGTCTGTTCACAGCGAACCACCGGTCGACAGAATCACTCGAATCCGGTTCTTTCTGCGAAGTGTAAGATTCTCATATGAAAGATGCTGTGTATAGGTGGATAGTCACAATAACAAGTGGTACATATTGTGTGGCACTGACTACTTTATTACTGGGTATACTTACAATAAGCGATCGTGCGAAGGGTCGTTAAAACGCCGGTTTTACTGAAACGTGGTTAAACAAACAAAAACCCTAAAATTTTAATTATTGACTAATTTTCTAGAAAGAACATATTTTTGTCATCTATTATGTCTCATAAACTCTGGTAAAACTGAACGCGCTCTCAGGCCCCGAGGAAAGTAACTTACGTGATCGTCTTGCATCTTTTTGTTGCGTCGCATGGATGCGTAATGCTGCAAGTTCTTCGCACCGTTGGCGATCACGTGATTTCCCGACATGTCGATTGTGAATGAGGACGGGGATCGCGGACTGTCGGATCCTGTGGGTGCAACCGACAAAAAAAATTGCACTTATAATTTAGAAAAACGTTATTAATTCAATTTCTATAGACCGACGGGCAAGAAAGAACTGGTTATTGATTGACCGTAAGAGCACAAATGGTGTATTTCCTTACTTACATGGCCAGGTTAACAATGTGGGATATAAATAATATTAAGTTCATGATGGCAGTGTTACACAGCATCGCTGTTGTTATGAACCCAGACTTCCCTGTTTGGTACAATATTTGAGTTTACTGTGTATAATGTTGTTGAATGCGGACATTACCTGCGTTGGAGACTTCTTTGGTTGGAATTTTGTCAAGTTCTTCGTCCTTTTCCTTGATGGTCTCTTTGTGTATTTTGTTGGTACCATTTAACTTCGCACTTTTACCGCTTTTAACATCTCCATTCATCTTCGACTTCCTTGCTGTTGACGTTGTTGTTTCTAAAGAAAATGGAATCTTAATTGAATTTCATAAACACAAAACAACAGTTTGCAAACACACCTAAAAATTTTTTTATGCAATGTTCTACATCCATGCATTGAATATTCTATACACCACGTTTTTTTGCTTAAATGTAATTTGTTACATTAATAAATTTTAAGAGAAAAGAAAGTTTATTTTTACAAATATTTTTACCACTAGATGAAGATGAGGATGACGAGGAAGATGATGATGATGAGGAGCTTTTGGAAGAATCAAATATAGCTTTGTCTTTTGTGACAAGACTCTTGTCATCATCATCACTTCTCTTGATTCTTAGGATCTTTTAACAATGCAAACAAACAACCATTTTATTATCAGGAAAAATCTTAAATCTTCCATTTATAAGCATCTTTAAAAAATAACCATTTACAATCACTGTTTTTATATGTTTTACTCAGGTAATTATAAACATTACTTTACCAAACGTAAGTCCAATTGTATATTGAATAAATTTACACAACCTTGCTGTTCAACAGTACTTAGCCTTATTGGGGCTTAACATACCCTAGCAATGCTGAAAGTCTGTGTGTCATAACCAAACCGAATTGAGTCTCCATCTTTCAGAGTAATGTACACTTGCGGTGGTAGGCGAGTTTCATTGACAAACGTCTGTCAAAACACAGTGAATGAAAACGTACATAGTCATGTTAAAAATTTTATACACCACCAAATCCTAATAAAAAAGTATTTCTTAGTGATCAGTACTAAGCAATGCTGTAGACAACAATCAAAACAAAGAGAACCAAACAAATGTGTTGTGTTCTTTTGTGGACAATGGGCTGTTGTCGTAATGTGCAACAAAAGTGAAACCACAGACGGCATCACTCAGTAACTTCACAGAGCGTTTAAGTGGAAATCGGCCACATACTTTTTTGAAAGGATGGGCCACAATGGGCATTCCAACAAAGGTTTTAAGAAACAAGCGGGCTTTTAATAGTTCTTGACTTACTTATCAGTGATAACAATTTTCTGCTGTAAATACCAACAGAAAACCACAATATATGTTTCTATATTATGCAGCATTCAATGTACAAACTGCGAGAATAAAGTAGTAAAAACATAATTTATTTGCTTTTTGCATTCCAATGCAACAACATGTGTACATGCAATATCACTGTAACCTTCCATGTGTGTTGATGTGTGGCTAGCTATTACACTGGGGACATTGGAAAACAGATGTCTGGTCAAATAAGACAGACCTCAGTTGGCAGTGATTAAGAGCATGTCTACATATTTTCCCTTATAAGCTGCTTAATGCATTTAAGCTCATACTTACACCATTAGAACTTCCAAGGTCTTTGATTCTGAATGCATGCTGAAGCATGTCATAGTTCATCACAGCATGTTGGTCATCAACACTCTTTGACTACACAAATTATTTTGAAGGGAGTTACTTTGGTAATTATCTGATTACAATATTGCATTTTTATTCATTTGATAACTCGTTTAATTTACGTGTTTATTGTACGCAAACATATTTCAGAAGAAATAGATAAGTTTTTATAAAATGTTTAGAGCAAATTGGTATGTTAACACAGTTTTGTTAACACGAGTGTAGTCAAGGTCATGTTTTCCTAAATGGGAGGTATTTGTTTGAAACAAAAGCTTTCATATTCTATTCCCAAATACTGTAAAGTCACTGGTAATTGTGACTGATATTTATATTACCAATGAAATGATTGTATTAAAAAAAAATTGCTACAATCACCTTTAGCTTAACTTCACAATCCTTGCGTCCAACAAAGAGCATTTCACGAGGTAAGCGATGTCTTGCTCCATCACAACTTGTCAGGTACCATGCCAATTCAGTCATAATTTATTTACAGAAGTACAAAAATCTATACCTAATGCATATCTCTTGGGAAAGTAATACTGCCGTATCCTACACAAGACAAAGAATTTCTGTAAATATATCTATGTTTTCCCACTTTATTACATTCCCAAAGTTTACCCTAGAAATAGTATCACGATGTTGGTTCAGGTGGACATTCAGGTATTTACTGACTCTTCTGCACCATCACCACTACGGCTGCTTTTTAATTTTGCAACCATTCTTTAATTTACAATTGGCAATGTTTAACAAGCACAACTTAAGGTAAAAGTTAGAATTGGGATATTACTGTCACACAGCTTTAGTTGGTAAAGACATTACAATTTAGTTGACAAGAATGTTATAAATTTATGGACAAGAATGTTTAGTCCTCTGTTATAAAGCAGTCAGAATCTAAATGTTGTAAAGCATATATATGACTTGAGGTTTTCCCAATTTTAAGATCATATGTACGTACAATTGTGCACTAGACGTGACAGAAGTACTGTTGTCACTGAAGACTAATTATGACAACCATTATGACTCTATTGATATTGTATTACTTTTGTTTCTCGTTGCTATCCACATAAACTTTGAATTGATGTGCATCTGTATCAGGGGTAATTACAGCAGAGTTCCATGCACTATAATGAGAAGAGAAGATAACTAATAATTTCTCAAACTTTCGGTGAATTTGTTTTAATAAGTTTGCTGATAGTGAAGTTGAAATCAAAACTTAGGGAACTCTACAAGGGTAAATCAGTACAAGACATAATATTTCAATAATCCAACACCATCCTAAGTGAAAAAACTGATACATCCATGGCATGTCGATGCAAGATATACATCGAACTGGCGTCCCGCATAATAAACGCAGACCCTGAATAAACAACGACAACTGGCATCATGTGCTGTTCAGCCTTTTGTTGGTTCCAGTTTTGATGCGTAGCGCACTACTACCCGTCTTTGCCTTTGTCAACAGTAACTTTCTGTCTACCAATCATCTAATTTAAGAACCTAACTTGCGTAATCAAGACGATATATTTTTTGAGGCAAAAGGTAAACAACGGTTGCGGGTGAATGCCTGCGGGACTTCATTATTCTCACAACGGTCAGTTGACTTCTATGCATGTGAATACTATTGTCATTCTGGCAGAATCCAAAATTATTTTTTTGTAAAATTTGTTCCGCATCATTGAGCAGCATTTCACAGCAAAGTTTAAAAAACACAATTAGGTTTATTTTGGGTTTATGTCATACCAGATTGCATAATTGTGCAAAATATTTGATTTGACAACTCCTTCGCATTCGTACCACCACAGAATTCCCACGTATTCCATCAGAATGACCTGAAACATGGGTGTTTTTGCGCTTTTTTTGCATTGGCGATGACTTCACATTCAATCAAGTGCCAAACCACTTTCCGCTTCATAGGATTTTTTTTAAATCTCGGTATCTGTCAAGGATAGAGTGCAGAATAGCGTAAAATTAATAAAAATCGGTAGAGATCCCACGTATTCCATCAGAATGACCTGAAACACGAGTGTTTTTGCGCTTTTTTGCATTGCCGGTGACGTCACATGCAATCAAGTGCCAAACCACTTTCCGCTTCATAGGATTTTTTTTAAATCTCAGTATCTGTCAAGGATAGAGTGCAGAATAGCATGAAAGTAATAAAAATCGGTAGAGATCCCACGTATTCCACCAGAATGACCTGAAACACGGGTGTTTTTGCGCTTTTTTGCATTGCCGGTGACGTCACATGCAATCAAGCGCCAAACCACTTTCCGCTTCATAGGATTTTTTTTAAATCTCAGTATCTGTCAAGGATAGAATGCAGAATAGCGTGAAAGTAATAAAAATCGGTAGAGATCCCACGTATTCCATCAGAATGACCTGAAACACGGGTGTTTTTGCGCATTTTTGCATTGCCGGTGACGTCACATGCAATCAAGTGCCAAACCACTTTCCGCTTCATAGGATTTTTTTTAAATCTCAGTATCTGTCAAGGATAGAGTGCAGAATAGTGTAAAATTAATAAAAATCAATAGAGATCCCACGTATTCCATCAGAATGACCTGAAACACGAGTGTTTTTGCGCTTTTTTGCATTGCCGGTGACGTCACATGCAATCAAGTGCCAAACCACTTTCCGCTTCATAGGATTTTTTTTAAATCTCATTATCTGTCAAGGATAGAGTGCAGAATAGCGTGAAAGTAATAAAAATCGGTAGAGATCCCACGTATTCCATCAGAATGACCTGAAACACGGATCTTTTTACGCTATAATGCATTGCCGGTGACGTCACATTCAATCAAGTGCCAAACCACTTTCCGCTTCATAGGATTTTTTTTAAATCTCAGTATCTGTCAAGGATAGAGTACAGAATAGCGTAAAATTAATAAAACTCGGTAGAGATCCCACGTATTCCATCAGAATGACCTGAAACACGAGTGTTTTTGCGCTTTTTTGCATTGCCGGTGACGTCACATGCAATCAAGTGCCAAACCACTTTCCGCTTCATAGGATTTTTTTTAAATCTCAGTATCTGTCAAGGATAGAGTGCAGAATAGCATGAAAGTAATAAAAATCGGTAGAGATCCCACGTATTCCATCAGAATGACCTGAAACACGGATCTTTTTACGCTATAATGCATTGCCGGTGACGTCACTTTCAATCAAGTGCCAAACCACTTTCCGCTTCATAGGATTTTTTTTAAATCTCAGTATCTGTCAAGGATAGAGTGCAGAATAGCATGAAAGTAATAAAAATCGGTAGAGATCCCACGTATTCCACCAGAATGACCTGAAACACGGGTGTTTTTGCGCTTTTTTGCATTGCCGGTGACGTCACATGCAATCAAGCGCCAAACCACTTTCCGCTTCATAGGATTTTTTTTAAATCTCAGTATCTGTCAAGGATAGAATGCAGAATAGCGTGAAAGTAATAAAAATCGGTAGAGATCCCACGTATTCCATCAGAATGACCTGAAACACGGGTGTTTTTGCGCATTTTTGCATTGCCGGTGACGTCACATGCAATCAAGTGCCAAACCACTTTCCGCTTCATAGGATTTTTTTTAAATCTCAGTATCTGTCAAGGATAGAGTGCAGAATAGCGTAAAATTAATAAAAATCGGTAGAGATCCCACGTATTCCATCAGAATGACCTGAAACACGGATCTTTTTACGCTATAATGCATTGCCGGTGACGTCACTTTCAATCAAGTGCCAAACCACTTTCCGCTTCATAGGATTTTTTTTAAATCTCAGTATCTGTCAAGGATAGAGTGCAGAATAGCGTGAAAGTAATAAAAATCGGTAGAGATCCCACGTATTCCATCAGAATGACCTGAAACACGGGTGTTTTTGCGCATTTTTGCATTGCCGGTGACGTCACATGCAATCAAGTGCCAAACCACTTTCCGCTTCATAGGATTTTTTTTAAATCTCATTATCTGTCAAGGATAGAGTGCAGAATAGCGTGAAAGTAATAAAAATCGGTAGAGATCCCACGTATTCCATCAGAATGACCTGAAACACGAGTGTTTTTGCGCTTTTTTGCATTGCCGGTGACGTCACATGCAATCAAGTGCCAAACCACTTTCCGCTTCATAGGATTTTTTTTAAATCTCAGTATCTGTCAAGGATAGAGTGCAGAATAGCATGAAAGTAATAAAAATCGGTAGAGATCCCACGTATTCCACCAGAATGACCTGAAACACGGATCTTTTTACGCTATAATGCATTGCCGGTGACGTCACATTCAATCAAGTGCCAAACCACTTTCCGCTTCATAGGATTTTTTTTAAATCTCAGTATCTGTCAAGGATAGAGTGCAGAATAGCGTGAAAGTAATAAAAATCGGTAGAGATCCCACGTATTCCATCAGAATGACCTGAAACACGGGTGTTTTTGCGCTTTTTTGCATTGCCGGTGACGTCACATGCAATCAAGTGCCAAACCACCTTCCGCTTCATAGGATTTTTTTTAAATCTCAGTATCTGTCAAGGATAGAGTGCAGAATAGCATGAAAGTAATAAAAATCGGTAGAGATCCCACGTATTCCAGCAGAATGACTTCAAACAAGGGCTTTTTCATTTTTTTTGCAATTTTTAATGAGGCCCAACGCTCCACTAGATGAGCTGTTCAGGATCGCAACGATTAGAGAAGTCAGGCCAATGCACTGTTTCATGCACAAATTGCCTGGCAAAATTTGCATTTACGATATCTACCATTGTAATCAAACAACACAGAAATGTTAACATTGCATGCTATAAATACCATAGCTGCCAAATGAGGGTTTTCGCATTGTGACGATCCTGTCTTGTCACGCGATATCATGAAACGTTTTTGTGATTCTTATCATATTATCAGCAAGGTAAGTTTCCCATGTTCATCAACCATCGATATAGCCTTTGAGGTACTTAATATTATCCGGTTGGGAGTTTGTATTGACGAATGGTAGTGGCGAAATCGTCGGATTCTAACTTAATTTACATGCCGACATTAACATCCTTTGCAACACTTCTTGATTAAATATGCCATTTGCCCATGCTGGTTGAGTTGATTCGATATTGTGCATGTGTAATTTCGATTTACGTCGCTGTATAAAGTTGTTGATACACATACCAAACTCGTTTGTTAGTCTTTTCATAAACACGCCTAACCCTTGCGAATATGTACATGTAACCATTTGTGTTGACTTCCTTTTAATACGAAGGTTGCTTAGATTTATATTTCGCCATGTAAAGGGCGTCATCAGTTTCCGTTGAATGCAAGACATATATAAGAAATGTAATAAACATTTGAAAAATAGGTCCAGCAAGTATCAAACCTTTTACTCAGCACTATAGAAACGGTAATCGATCGACAGCCTGCCAGGGTACCTTGGTTCCATCATCCAGTAAGGTTTGAACAAATGATTTTTTTCTCTCGTTTGTTTTCCTTTTTGTATTGCGAATGTGCATGATCGCCATTAGGCCTATTATTAGCATTGCGCACACCTTTATCGTCATTTTTGGGTGTAAAACGTACTGTGAACATACATTATTTCTCAGACCTTCTTTTCACATATTGAAGTACATCCCAATATCAGGGTTGAGTATACTTTGTAGCGTCATTCGGTTTAAATTGCGGTCTTGTGATGCAAACCGCCTTTGAAATATAAGTAATTGTTTTGAGGGTGAAAATGGACCCTCTATCGCGTTGATAAGAATTTGCATTGACACTCACCAAGCTACATGTGGGACAATGTCAAAGCTGGAAGCTGCATTGATAAATTGTCATCGCATTCCATCGTTCAGGGAGTTTGTGTGTGACAGGGATACTTCATCCTTCGTAAATGGGCTAATTTTATTTACGAGTCCACTGTCTTTCTCTCACAATATCGCATACCACGAGACAACATGTTTGTACGGTAACGCTTTTCGCCCTTTCTGGCCGTTCTATTTGATTCTAAATCTATTCCATTTTATTTGAATCCATTCTTATTTTATGCTATTTGGTTACATTTCATCAATAAACAATTATACCCAACTGCCTGCATCTTAGCAAAGTGCACTGGTGAACGGACAATTTAAAGGCAATTAGCCACCATTATCATCGTGACAAATTGCAACTTTACATTCAAACCCTAAACGTATATTATGTTGTTTTTGACTTACTGTTGGCCAGGCTTCAAATAACGAGCACGTTCGTTATGTTGTTTGGGACATCGGTGTCATAATATTGTACGCGTACCTTAGATAACGTGCGTCTGCCTTAATAATTAACGTACGCGTTATTTAAAGCCTGGCTAACAGTGTCAAATTCCGAATTAGAGCGACATAGTGTGGAAAAATAAGGTACACGCGCGTTAATAAGCAGCACGTTCGCTATTAGTGTACATGTACCTTAATAGGATATATTTCATGGCCAACCGTGTCATAAGTCCAACTGATGTGTACCTAATTAACGAACATGCAACTTCTTAAGATGCTTGTAACTTAGTAACGTGCGCGCATGTTAAGTTGGCCGACAGTGTTATAATCTTAGTTAAAATTACCTGTACTGTCGTCGTATTTTTTTTCATTTCAAACAACAAATAGTGAGCTTCAAGTCAAAGCTTATGGGAGTCGATATGCTCTTGTTTTCTGCATTTACTTTGCAAATATAACTCATGCATCCATCTCGTGGATATCTGTAGTTCGCACCGTTTACTTCGGTGTCTCGCAACCCTAAAGAGAACCTAAAACGTGGGGTTTTACTGCAATCAACTCTGCATTTTGGCAAACTTGCGACGTAAAGATGCAAACTTTGTAAATTATTGTGTGGCAACATATTGCAAGCGCTGTAAAATTCTCTTGAATATAGGCAGCCCATGCGTATTAAAACAAAGTATGTACATGTTTACTATAACTTAAAATCAAAATAATTTGTAAAGGCATATGCGTACGTAAAAGTACAAGGTTAGCTGAGAATACAGCGCAACTTCGCTGTTCAAATGTTTAATTCTGGAAAAAGAGGACAAATTTGACAGAGAATAAATATTTAAAAAATACATTTCCGGTATTTACAAATTTGTGTGGGGCCATGGTATATTTGGGCCTGTGATGCAACACTTGCATTTTTAAGCAGTTGCGATAACATTTGAGGATTTGACACAGGTCTGACGCTACCTGTCACTACATGGATACATGAGTGATATTTGCAAAAGCGAAAGCAGAAAACAAGAGCATATCGACGCCCATAAGCTGAGGACAGTACATGTAATTTTATCTAAGATTGTGACACTATCGGCCAACTTGACATGCGCGCACGTTACTAAGTTACAAGCACTTTAATAAGTTGCATGTTCGTTAATTAAGTATGCGTACATGAGTTTGACTTATTACACGGCTGGCCATGAAATATATCCTATTTAAGGTGCATGTACACTAATAGCGAACGTGCTGGTTATTAACGCACGCGTACCTTATTATTCCACATGTTGTCGCTCTGTTGGTCAGGGTTTAAATAACGCGCACGTTCGTTAATAAGGTCACGTTATCTAAGGTACGCGTACAATATGATGAATTATGACACCGATGGCCCGCACCATATGGGGCAAGACCACTAATCTTTTGCAAAACCTTTTGGTCCATTATTGTTTGTTACCATACAGTAGAGTCTGTTTCAATTTATTGTTGCTTGTTCGAGTAGCATCAATGATGGAAGTATCACGATACACATCCTTGAAATAAAAATACGCAGTTTTAATCTGAAGGGGTTCATGGTTCAAAAATTTGAATCCTACAAATCAGCCCTCGGCGTCATTTTTCAAATATGATCCACTTGTTAAAATGGGTGTGAAAACGTCAATTAAACCATGTGGTTCAAAAATAACGAATAAAAAACAAATCAGTTTAAAATGTAAAACTACAATACATGACATTTTTAAGCAAGGAAACAGGGACAAGATACGGTTGCGCAAGAACAACTTCTAATTTGTAAGTATACATTAACTTCAATTGGCCAAACGTGTTTTAAGTTATGTTTGCTCCATCCTTTCTCTTCATCGACGCTTTCCTCCTCTTGCTGAAAGTCACGTTACACCGAATAAGCCAATCACAAGGTGATGCATTCCAAAATCACAATTCCAATTGTTACGAAACAAACAGCTGACATGTTGATGTCTCGTATGAATTCCTCATATGGTAAACTTTTGTGCCAGTGAAGATAGGGGTGTTTAGAAATAACTCATTCAGCGCATACCATTTTTGTTGTTGAGTTGAATATTTTTTTCAAGGAAACTGATATAACAAACCATCAGCTACTATTATCAAAATTTTATAAGTCTGCAACATCTACTGCTGAATTTGTACACTGAAGAAAATCTAAGTACGCATCAACAGACGAAGATCAACTTAGCATTTCAAAAGAATTGATCCAGGCTACACATCATGGGAAGAAGAACGCCACCTGTCCATTACAACACAGGGATCTGCGGAAAGCAGACCTGTTACCTCCGTGCTAAAGGTTCACAACTTCCTTCCGTGTTGTTGGTGACCGATAGCAATGGGAGGAACATTGTCTGCCCTCAGGTAGTATCGTCTCGCAGTGAACATTTTGCTTTAAATGCGATTTCTATTCCAGGTGGAAAAATCGGTCACGGCGCTGAGGAGATTGTGTACGGGAATAGGTTCGAGCCAGTCGATGTCATTATCCTGGCTCTTGGCACCAACGACGTGGCTTCCCGACGTGCTGAACACCATCACCACAGCATCGGGGCGGAGTATCAGCAGTTGATTGAGGTTTGTCAACAGAAGTACGCACAATGCCAGGTTGGTAGAAAGGATACTGTAATTGGCCTCTACAGCAGTACAATATGTACATTTTTTTAATCCTTGACAGATTGTTGTAGCTGGCATTCCGCCGCAGACTGGCTTCCATGAACGTTGTGTTTATGGCGTCAACCACGTACTTCGAAACCTCGCAGTCGAATATGGATTGACCTTTCTTGATTTCAACATCTCAGACGACCGGGAGAACTGGAGCGACAACCTTCATCTCTCGGACGTCGGGCTGCGCCATTACATGGACAGTCTGGAAGCTCATGTCCATACTCTTCTTGCTGTTACCGATGCCACAGGTTCAATTTTAATAAGTAGAGTAGTATATTATTACGTCTGCAGGCTTCGACTTTTTCCTAGCAAGGCCAATCATTGTTCCACCTAAAGTTTCTGTGACGTATAAACGTATTTGTGTCTGACACATCTCGAGAGTCAGAGCTTCGGTTTTAAATCGTTCGCTTAACAGATCACCGATTTCGTGTTAAAGGAAGGAGCTTTATCTGAAACTTTTGGGGTGGTTGATATTTGGATAGGCCGTTTTACAATTTAGTTTACTCATCTTAATAAGAATTAATGTACAGTCAAAAATAGTCTCGAGTTTTAACCATTTTTTGAAACATTGAGATTGCATTTTTAACGAATAATCCGCCACGTCATGTGACAATCAGACAAATCACGCCAGGACCTAAAAATATACCGCAAAAAGTGGTAAAATTTGAATGTCACACCATTTGGTTTGCATTACCATGAAATTAATTTTAACAGAACCTTCAACTACACCAGTACATGTTGACGCTCCAGCAGGGAAGAAAAGAAATAAACGGTTTCATACAATCAGATGTTTTGGGTGTATCTCCGACTTTCGCTTGCTATCAACAAAAAAACAACCCAACCCAGAGGAAGAGAAGGCTAATACTTCACAAATATCGAGTGCGAAGAAAAAAGTATCGAAATCATCCAAATCAAATCCGGTCACCGATCTCCAACCCAAACTGATGTCCAAATCATCCAAATCAGCCCCGGTCACCGATCTTCAACCCAAACCGATGTCCAAACCATCCAAATCAGCCCCGGTCACTGATCTTCAACCCAAACTGATGTCCAAACCATCCAAATCAGCTCCGGTCACCGATCTTCAACCCAAACTGATGTCCAAATCATCCAAATCAGCCCCGGTCACCGATCTTCAACCCAAACCGATGTCCAAACCATCCAAATCAGCCCCGGTCACTGATCTTCAACCCAAACTGATGTCCAAACCATCCAAATCAGCCCCGGTCACCGATCTTCAACCCAAACCGATGTCCAAACCACCCAAATCAGCCCCGGTCACTAATCTTCAACCCAAACTGATGTCCAAACCATCCAAATCAGCCCCGGTCACCGATCTTCAACCCAAACTGATGTCCAAATCATCCAAATCAGCCCCGGTCACCGATCTTCAATCCAAACCGATGTCCAAACCATCCAAATCAAATCCGGTCACCGATCTCCAACCCAAACTGATGTCCAAATCATCCAAATCAGCCCCGGTCACCGATCTTCAACCCAAACCGATGTCCAAACCATCCAAATCAGCCCCGGTCACTGATCTTCAACCCAAACTGATGTCCAAACCATCCAAATCAGCTCCGGTCACCGATCTTCAACCCAAACTGATGTCCAAATCATCCAAATCAGCCCCGGTCACCGATCTTCAACCCAAACCGATGTCCAAACCATCCAAATCAGCCCCGGTCACTGATCTTCAACCCAAACTGATGTCCAAACCATCCAAATCAGCCCCGGTCACCGATCTTCAACCCAAACCGATGTCCAAACCACCCAAATCAGCCCCGGTCACTAATCTTCAACCCAAACCGATGTCCAAACCATCCAAATCAGCCCCGGTCACTGATCTTCAACCCAAACTGATGTCCAAACCATCCAAATCAGCCCCGGTCACCGATCTTCAATCCAAACCGATGTCCAAACCATCCAAATCAGCCCCGGTCACCGATCTTCAACCCAAACCGATGTCCAAACCACCCAAATCAGCCCCGGTCACTGATCTTCAACCCAAACGGATGTCCAAACCATCCAAATCAGCCCCGGTCACCGATCTTCAACCCAAACCGATGTCCAAACCATCCAAATCAGCTCCGGTCACCGATCTTCAACCCAAACTGATGTCCAAATCATCCAAATCAGCCCCGGTCACCGATCTTCAACCCAAACCGATGTCCAAACCATCCAAATCAGCCCCGGTCACCGATCTTCAACCCAAACCGATGTCCAAACCATCCAAATCAGCCCCGGTCACCGATCTTCAACCCAAACCGATGTCCAAACCATCCAAATCAGCCCCGGTCACCGATCTTCAAACCACGCTGATGTCCAAACCATTCAAATCGAACCCGGGCGTCGATATTCAACCCAACACATTGGTAACCGAGCCATCGAAATCAACAGCGGGCGTACCACCGAAACAAGTCCTTTATAAAACAAAAGGTGATGTATGGATTTTTTGGGTCATTTGCAATTCAATAAGATTAATTGGTTGTCAAAGTTTTCTTTGTGTTTTGTGGCTACTCACTGCTTTTTGGACATTATTACGAATTTGTAAGCATACGATCAGTTGTCTTGTTTTGCTGGTTTTATTTTATGCTTTTTTTCTGTATTTTTTGGTTTGTTCGTCAGGAGTAGTGGCGATTTTGAACTGCTTGAGACTGTTGCTAAAGCACATATTGGCTTTGTTTCCGTTTCATTACGCCAAACCTCCCAAGATCAGAAAACGTGTTTTTAGTCCGTCGAGTAGTGGCTTTCCTTCAAAAAGTTTCATCAACGTTTTGCGCCTTCCTGGTCGTTTCGTATTGACAGGCGGTGTGCGTTTTGCTACGCCAGGAGACAGGATTAGTACTATTGCCCAGTATTTTATTACACATGACCTCAACCACTTTGATGTAAAATCAGGAAAGGAGTTTTTGCAAAGCAACAAATTTTGGCATGGAAAGCACATAGCAAAACGCCTTATACTTCTTGTGAACTTTTGCAAATTAAATCAAGAAAAAATAGATTCAATTGTTATAAATCGCTCCAGTGCTAACAAATATGACGGCAACCCCCAGTCAAAGTTGCTTTGCCCAAACTTCATTTCTAAATTGGCAAAATGTTTTAAGAACTATCCAAATACGACAAACTTACCGTCAGTTGTTGCAAGAACAATGCTTACGCACATGAAAAAGCAATTTACCAAACAAAATTATTTCAAAATGAACCAGGTTTGGGTAAAAAACGACAAATTTAGGCAGATGGTTAAAAACAAATGCAAATTTGTTCTTGACAACAATTGTGAATCGCAACTATCGGTTTGTTTTCAACCGTGTCAACCAACCAATGTAGTTAACTTGTACTGTGTTTGTTATACTCCGTATGATGGCAGGTTGATGGTAGAGTGCGAAACTTGTGGCAAATGGTTTCACCCGAGTTGTGTTTTTGATCCTGTAAGTGTTGCTGCAACGTTGTCGGCTAAACAATGGAATAGGTCACATCTGGTTTGTCCAGGCGCTGGAATGCTTTTAGACTCGCGTTTCGAACATAACACGACTTTTGACACAATAACTAACTCAAATGCAGACGAAAACCAATCGAAAGGTGCAGACGCGCAAGCCTGCATTAATTCGCTTGTTGACCACACTAGTTCCGAAAATGACGATGACATGTCGACTGTTTTTTATGGAAGTAACAAGAGTTTTAATGACACAGTTGTTGACAGCCCAAATTCTTTTTGTTCCAATGATGAGAAATCCACGATCATATATAGACCGCATATTTATGCTCCTGAAAAATTGGATACAAAACCGAAGCAAAAGATTCCATCGCCTGTTGTTAATGCACCCCTAGAGCGCAATAGCCGTTTTGGCGATAGTTCAGAGGATCTTGACCACCCAGTGGATAATGACGTATTCGACAGTAATTTTCGTACCCCTGTTTACGCAAGTTCGGAAGAGAGTAGCTCCAATTGTACCAATTGTTCTGCAAGTCATAGCGTTCGTGATGAGGAGTGTGTTGTTTCAGAGGGCGAGGATGATAATAATGATGATGATAATTTGGTTTTTGATGTGAGTGGTATTGGTGCAGACATTCGTTCAAAATTTAGGCGTTCTGGTAAATTGGACATTAGCGGTGAATTTGTGATTTCAATTCAGGAATGGAAAAAGATTGTAAAAAATAGAAGTGCCAATCATTTTGGGAACAATTTATATGTTGATTTAACGGTAAAAAATGTGCATCAAATTTATAATGGTTGCGTGCCAAACGTCTTAAACAATTATTTACGAAGTGAAGGAAGTGTTGCGAACATAACAAGGAATGATGATTGCTATAGAGAGGGATGGGTAAACTTGTATTGTGCGCATAGGAAGTGTGAGGATTGCAAGTGTGAAGTTGTTTTTGTGGTGACGTTTTGGTCTTTTGTTGACAAAGTCGAAGGGCGCGTCAAGGTATCTGGTATGCGAAACCATTGTTCTGGGTGTAAAAAATGTAGACGGGTAACTGGAGAAATGAGGAAGAAGCTTCGCAATTCATTGGAAAATAAAAGCGCCGTCAAACGATTTCGGGAAATTTACAACGAATTATCACCAGAAGAACGCTGGCTTGGGGCTCATACTTTTTTGCCATCGCAATCTGTTTTAAACAACATCAAAAGTGAACAAAAAAAAATCAGCAACTTATGGTTTATTAATTTAAATGAAATCCGCCTGGAAATGTTAAAGAAGGGAGAAACTTACATTCGATCAATAGCTATTCATCCCCCAGAAGTTGCATTGTATTGTAATAGTCAAATAAAAATATTTAATCACATATGTTGCAAGGACGTTGTCTACTTGGATGCCACTGGAAGTGTAGTTCGACGCATTGACGAATATTCAGATTTTCAAATTTACACTTTGCTAGTTAGAAATCCGAAAAAGGGTGGCACTCCACTTCCTGTGGCAACTTTTTTGACATCGCGCCATGATTCAAATACAATCAGTCATTTTTTGGAAAAATTTATGTTTGATTGTTTAAAATTGTGTGGCATGGCAAAAAAGCCCAGCCTGCTCATCATTGATGGCTCCATGGCAATGTGGAATGCAGTTTTGAAGGCATTGTGTCATGAATTGCGCCTAGACTTTTATAATCGTTGTTATCGCATTGCAACTGGCGTTCCTAATGAGAGAGATTTAAACAAGACTGTATTGCACAATTGCTATAGCCATGCAATGAGAGCTGCCAAAATTTTTTGTCATAAACATTGCAAAAGCAAAAAAATTGTTGAAACCTATCTGTATTGGATAAACATAATGTTTTCTTGTGACACATTGGCTGGATTAGATAAAGTAATTGAAAGTTTTTTTATTCTCACTAATTGTGAAGCTTCTTCCTCAGTTGTCGAATTTCATTTTAATCTCATAAAAGAAAGAATTGCTCGATCTCAAACTGACCATGACAGTGATGGTGACAATGCCGCAGATGATACTGATTATTTTTTTACTGCTAAAGCAACTGATAGATTACAGGAAAAACGTTCACCATTTTATAAAAGATATAAGCAAAAACTTGATAATTTTTTCTTGTCTGATATTTTTAAGCAACATGTAGATCCTGAAATTTCAAAAAATATATATTACAACCCTGAATTTTGTACAAAGGTTTTGGAGGTAATTGTTTCAAGAATATGTTCAACATCCAAAATAATGCTGGGAGATTTGTCCCGACATGTAAACAGTGACATGACAAGTAGTGCACAAGCACAAATGTATCATCAACAGAAAGGCCATTGTAACATATTAAAAAGTATGAATCATCAAACAATAATGCGTGACAATCAGACTCAAGGTATAATAGAAGAACATTTTCGTGATTTAAAGACAAATATTTTGGATGGTAAGCGTATTTCAAAAATTGATGACTTTGTTGTTAAATATTACAATTCTCTAAAGATTTTGATTAAGATATTCTGTGATACATTTATGCAATTTAAAACATTTCGGGACAAATCTTGCAGTTCGAATATCTCAAATTTGAAACAAAATGGGACCAAAGTTGTTGAATCTAAGTTTAAAAAACGTAAGCATAATCGCAGTGGCTATTATTCATCTAACGCCGCTTCGAAACAGATTAAATACAAAAATAAAACAATTGAATATTTGTGCAATAACAACATGAAACCTTCTCCATTTGCCTCACCATATATTTTCTGCCCCTCTGATGAAGTAGTTCACCGGATTTGCAAACCAATAGCTGATAAAATATGGAGCCACAACCAGTTAACCAAAAGTACAATATTTGATACTGCTTTGGTCATGCATTGCCACCAGTCATTGTCATGGTTGGATTTGTGTTCACTGTGTTTGAAACCATGTAGTAAAACATATATTTCCTTGACAGAGAATGCTGCTAGGTCCCATACGCACTCGACTTTAGGTTGGCTGACTGATAAGGTAGTCGATGTTTACGTAGCCAGAACAGTTAAATTGTGTAATGCTGTATTGCCTCAAAAATTTGCCTGTTTGTCAACTGCTTTGACTATGGAGGTGTTGCATGGTAAATGTTTGAAGGATGTGCCTAGGGCTTTTGCTAGCATTTTTTGTAAGGACAAAACAGTGTGTGAAAATGTTTTCATTCCTGTTTTGTTTAAAAGTCACTTTGTTGTTTTGTGGTTTGACAGATCTTGTAATAAACTTATCTTATACAACTCATACTTAAGATTTGATAAAGAATTGATAAAATTGATTATGCAATACCTGGTTCCCATTTTACAAACGTTTACTGGCCATGTAGTCATGTTTGAAAGTGATTCAATTGTCAAACAATGTGATGATTCTAGTTGTGGTTTGTGCGTTTGCTATTCTGTGGATTATGTCGCCTGTAAGATTTTAAAAGTGCAAATTTCACATTTTAATACTTCAATGTTTCGAATGTGGATGGTGTATAGTTTGGTGTGTAATTCACATAGTTGTGAGGAATCAATTTACAGGTGTGGTTTAAAGAGTTTTGAATTTGTGTTTATTGGACTTCCAAATGAATATAACAATTGTTGGCTGAACTCTGTTGTACAAGGCATTAGATGTCTTTTTGAAGAAGCCCCTAGGAGTTTGGAATGCGAAGGTGGTGTTGCTGATAAGCTAGCTTTCATGATCAGTAATGTTGCATGTGGCAAATTGGACAGGGTCATGTATCTTAAATTAATAAAGGAGATTTGCAAGCATCTCCACTGGGTTTTAAATGCGCAACAAGATCCCAATGAGTTTATTTTTGTTTTTGACTTGTGCACTGTTTTTCAGAAATGTGGATTAGATGTCACATTTCAATTGGTTACCACAAAAAAATGTCAGTCCTGTAATAAAATTGAAAGATTTGTTAGTAGCCAGTCAGCACTCGTTTTACCTATGTTTGAAAATGTGTCGGATGGTTGTTTTCTTAGTAATTATTGTGAAACTGAGTTTTCAAGTATTTCAATCAGTCTTTGTCAAGCTTGTAAATCAAAATGTGGAATGACTGTTGAATTAACATTTGGAAAGATGTCTCAAATTGTTTGCATGGTTTTGAATAGAAATATTGGTGGTAAGAAATGTATGAAGCGAGTAATCCCTGACAAAACCTTGACATTTCAGTCCCCTACTCATACATTTACACTAAAATTGGTTTCGGTAATTGTTCATGTTGGGTCAAATGTTAATTGTGGACATTATATTACGTATAAATTTGTTGATGAAGAATGGGTGCTTGAATTAAATGATGAAGTGGTTAGGTGTGTGCCTTTAGAAGTAGTGAATGATGCTCTGTATACTGGTGGATGTATATTTTATTACCGTGTTGTCGAATGTTTAGTACCTAGCGTAGATGAACTTGTTAAAATCCCAATTAAAGTGATCTCCAGAAAACGTCGCCATTGCAACTTAGATGCAGTCAAAACATGTGAAAAACTGATTTTGAAAGATATAAAGTTAACCCAGCATATTGATGGCAAGTTAATTGACTACCCAACCACACTGATATTAGGAAATGATGTAAATTTTGTTTACAAGCAAATCCTTGATAAATTATCTTTGACAATGCAACAAACTGTTAGTCAAGCGAATTTATTTCCAGAATTTTACCGACTGTATTTGTTTTTCAACAACCATAGAAAAAAACTACTAGAGTTTAACTCCTTACTATCACTAACTAACACAAACCTAACAAATCTTGATTTTGAAAACCTAATTCGATTTCTAAATTATTCCATTTGTCAACATCAGTGGCGACAGCGCTTTGTTGGGGATCAACTTTTTCGTGAAACTTTTGTTGGTAAGGTTATAAAACCTGATTTTGTTGTCTGTGGAAGTAGTTTACAAAAAAAAATTGAAGGTAACTTGTTGAATGTCGATACATATTTATCACAAGTTTTGCATTTAGAAGGAATAACTTTTTTTGTGATGTTAACAGAAAAATTGTCATACAAAAAGGCAACACTAGCCTTAGGTTTTGCTGCCACAAAGATATAGTTTATTTATATTTCATTACATATTGATAAGACCATCGTATATCTCTGCATATATAATTTTTGTTCTCTTATATGCCAATATCTTTTATGATTGCATAATTATTTTTGGTAGCTGTTGCTCTTGTATGCAGTGCATATTTACACTGACCAGTGACTAATATAGACTAAATATTTTTATGTTTTGAAGAGTAGTTTTCTGCTGGGAAATATTTATTGTTTCAGACTCAAGAAAATTTCAGCAATCTTTCATCCTTTTACAAGAAGTACCAACCACAGATGATGCAGAAATGTACATGAACACCAAAGATGTGGCAGTTATCTAAACTCTTGATAATTTAAAACTGTCCAAATAAACGCGCAATGTTTCTTCGTTAATTGTGCCTGTTTACCCAATTTGCTTCTTAGACTTAGTGGCCACTATAAAAATTGTGTTTCTTATATGTTTGTGTAAGAAGCAAAGATGTCAAAATAGTGAATCACTTTCACCTTTGATTCATCAACATCATGTATAAATTTACCATTTTTCAGAGTAAATATTCTTTCATTTGAAAATGTTAAATCAAAATATTTACGTGCATTTTAACAAGCATTACCTTTACGGTCATTTATATTCACTACAAAAAAAGGAAAAACAATTGGACGCATATTGCACAATAAAACGTTCTTTGCAAGTTCATAAGTGAACACATTGTGATTAGAAGGGAAAATGTATGAGATTGTGTGAAAACGGATGTGTCAGTCGATTAGATTTTGCGACGACAAAAATTCTGGACAAATACAGAGATTAAAAAAAAATCCTATGAAGCGGAAAGTGGTTTGGCACTTGATTGCAAGTGACGTCACCGGCAATGCATTATAGCGTAAAAAGATCCGTGTTTCAGGTCATTCTGGTGGAATACGTGGGATCTCTACCGATTTTTATTACTTTCACGCTATTCTGCACTCTATCCTTGACAGATACTGAGATTTAAAAAAAATCCTATGAAGCGGAAAGTGGTTTGGCACTTGATTGAATGTGACGTCACCGGCAATGCATTATAGCGTAAAAAGATCCGTGTTTCAGGTCATTTTGATGGAATACGTGGGATCTCTACCGATTTTTATTACTTTCGCGCTATTCTGCACTCTATCCTTGACAGATAATGAGATTTAAAAAAAATCCTATGAAGCGGAAAGTGGTTTGGCACTTGATTGCATGTGACGTCACCGGCAATGCAAAAAAGCGCAAAAACACCCGTGTTTCAGGTCATTTTTATGGAATACGTGGGATCTCTACCGATTTTTATTACTTTCACGCTATTCTGCACTCTATCCTTGACAGATACTGAGATTTAAAAAAAATCCTATGAAGCGGAAAGTGGTTTGGCACTTGATTGAATGTGACGTCACCGGCAATGCATTATAGCGTAAAAAGATCCGTGTTTCAGGTCATTCTGGTGGAATACGTGGGATCTCTACCGATTTTTATTACTTTCACGCTATTCTGCACTGTATCCTTGACAGATACTGAGATTTAAAAAAAATCCTATGAAGCGGAAAGTGGTTTGGCACTTGATTGAAAGTGACGTCACCGGCAATGCAAAAAAGCGCAAAAACACCCGTGTTTCAGGTCATTCTGATGGAATACGTGGGATCTCTACCGATTTTTATTACTTTTACGCTATTCTGCACTCTATCCTTGACAGATACTGAGATTTAAAAAAAATCCTATGAAGCGGAAAGTGGTTTGGCACTTGATTGAATGTGACGTCACCGGCAATGCATTATAGCGTAAAAAGATCCGTGTTTCAGGTCATTCTGGTGGAATACGTGGGATCTCTACCGATTTTTATTACTTTCACGCTATTCTGCACTGTATCCTTGACAGATACTGAGATTTAAAAAAAATCCTATGAAGCGGAAAGTGGTTTGGCACTTGATTGAAAGTGACGTCACCGGCAATGCAAAAAAGCGCAAAAACACCCGTGTTTCAGGTCATTTTGATGGAATACGTGGGATCTCTACCGATTTTTATTACTTTCGCGCTATTCTGCACTCTATCCTTGACAGATACTGAGATTTAAAAAAAATCCTATGAAGCGGAAAGTGGTTTGGCACTTGATTGAATGTGACGTCACCGGCAATGCATTATAGCGTAAAAAGATCCGTGTTTCAGGTCATTCTGATGGAATACGTGGGATCTCTACCGATTTTTATTACTTTCACGCTATTCTGCACTCTATCCTTGACAGATAATGAGATTTAAAAAAAATCCTATGAAGCGGAAAGTGGTTTGGCACTTGATTGCATGTGACGTCACCGGCAATGCAAAAAAGCGCAAAAACACCCGTGTTTCAGGTCATTCTGGTGGAATACGTGGGATCTCTACCGATTTTTATTATTTTCACGCTATTCTGCACTCTATCCTTGACAGATACTGAGATTTAAAAAAAATCCTATGAAGCGGAAAGTGGTTTGGCACTTGATTGAAAGTGACGTCACCGGCAATGCAAAAAAGCGCAAAAACACCCGTGTTTCAGGTCATTTTTATGGAATACGTGGGATCTCTACCGATTTTTATTACTTTCACGCTATTCTGCACTCTATCCTTGACAGATACTGAGATTTAAAAAAAATCCTATGAAGCGGAAAGTGGTTTGGCACTTGATTGAATGTGACGTCACCGGCAATGCATTATAGCGTAAAAAGATCCGTGTTTCAGGTCATTCTGGTGGAATACGTGGGATCTCTACCGATTTTTATTACTTTCACGCTATTCTGCACTGTATCCTTGACAGATACTGAGATTTAAAAAAAATCCTATGAAGCGGAAAGTGGTTTGGCACTTGATTGAAAGTGACGTCACCGGCAATGCAAAAAAGCGCAAAAACACCCGTGTTTCAGGTCATTCTGATGGAATACGTGGGATCTCTACCGATTTTTATTACTTTCACGCTATTCTGCACTCTATCCTTGACAGATACTGAGATTTAAAAAAAATCCTATGAAGCGGAAAGTGGTTTGGCACTTGATTGAATGTGACGTCACCGGCAATGCATTATAGCGTAAAAAGATTCGTGTTTCAGGTCATTCTGGTGGAATACGTGGGATCTCTACCGATTTTTATTACTTTCACGCTATTCTGCACTCTATCCTTGACAGATACTGAGATTTAAAAAAAATCCTATGAAGCGGAAAGTGGTATGGCACTTGATTGCATGTGACGTCACCGGCAATGCAAAAAAGCGCAAAAACACACGTGTTTCAGGTCATTTTGATGGAATACGTGGGATCTCTACCGATTTTTATTACTTTCGCGCTATTCTGCACTCTATCCTTGACAGATAATGAGATTTAAAAAAAATCCTATGAAGCGGAAAGTGGTTTGGCACTTGATTGCATGTGACGTCACCGGCAATGCAAAAAAGCGCAAAAACACCCGTGTTTCAGGTCATTCTGGTGGAATACGTGGGATCTCTACCGATTTTTATTATTTTCACGCTATTCTGCACTCTATCCTTGACAGATACTGAGATTTAAAAAAAATCCTATGAAGCGGAAAGTGGTTTGGCACTTGATTGCATGTGACGTCACCGGCAATGCAAAAAAGCGCAAAAACACCCGTGTTTCAGGTCATTTTTATGGAATACGTGGGATCTCTACCGATTTTTATTACTTTCACGCTATTCTGCACTCTATCCTTGACAGATACTGAGATTTAAAAAAAATCCTATGAAGCGGAAAGTGGTTTGGCACTTGATTGAATGTGACGTCACCGGCAATGCATTATAGCGTAAAAAGATCCGTGTTTCAGGTCATTCTGGTGGAATACGTGGGATCTCTACCGATTTTTATTACTTTCACGCTATTCTGCACTGTATCCTTGACAGATACTGAGATTTAAAAAAAATCCTATGAAGCGGAAAGTGGTTTGGCACTTGATTGAAAGTGACGTCACCGGCAATGCAAAAAAGCGCAAAAACACCCGTGTTTCAGGTCATTCTGATGGAATACGTGGGATCTCTACCGATTTTTATTACTTTCACGCTATTCTGCACTCTATCCTTGACAGATACTGAGATTTAAAAAAAATCCTATGAAGCGGAAAGTGGTTTGGCACTTGATTGAATGTGACGTCACCGGCAATGCATTATAGCGTAAAAAGATCCGTGTTTCAGGTCATTCTGGTGGAATACGTGGGATCTCTACCGATTTTTATTACTTTCACGCTATTCTGCACTGTATCCTTGACAGATACTGAGATTTAAAAAAAATCCTATGAAGCGGAAAGTGGTTTGGCACTTGATTGAATGTGACGTCACCGGCAATGCATTATAGCGTAAAAAGATCCGTGTTTCAGGTCATTCTGGTGGAATACGTGGGATCTCTACCGATTTTTATTACTTTCACGCTATTCTGCACTCTATCCTTGACAGATACTGAGATTTAAAAAAAATCCTATGAAGCGGAAAGTGGTTTGGCACTTGATTGCATGTGACGTCACCGGCAATGCAAAAAAGCGCAAAAACACCCGTGTTTCAGGTCATTTTGATGGAATACGTGGGATCTCTACCGATTTTTATTACTTTCGCGCTATTCTGCACTCTATCCTTGACAGATACTGAGATTTAAAAAAAATCCTATGAAGCGGAAAGTGGTTTGGCACTTGATTGAATGTGACGTCACCGGCAATGCATTATAGCGTAAAAAGATCCGTGTTTCAGGTCATTCTGGTGGAATACGTGGGATCTCTACCGATTTTTATTACTTTCACGCTATTCTGCACTGTATCCTTGACAGATACTGAGATTTAAAAAAAATCCTATGAAGCGGAAAGTGGTTTGGCACTTGATTGAATGTGACGTCACCGGCAATGCATTATAGCGTAAAAAGATCCGTGTTTCAGGTCATTCTGGTGGAATACGTGGGATCTCTACCGATTTTTATTACTTTCACGCTATTCTGCACTCTATCCTTGACAGATACTGAGATTTAAAAAAAATCCTATGAAGCGGAAAGTGGTTTGGCACTTGATTGCATGTGACGTCACCGGCAATGCAAAAAAGCGCAAAAACACCCGTGTTTCAGGTCATTTTGATGGAATACGTGGGATCTCTACCGATTTTTATTACTTTCGCGCTATTCTGCACTCTATCCTTGACAGATACTGAGATTTAAAAAAAATCCTATGAAGCGGAAAGTGGTTTGGCACTTGATTGAATGTGACGTCACCGGCAATGCATTATAGCGTAAAAAGATCCGTGTTTCAGGTCATTCTGATAGAATACGTGGGATCTCTACCGATTTTTATTACTTTCACGCTATTCTGCACTCTATCCTTGACAGATACTGAGATTTAAATAAAATCCTATGAAGCGGAAAGTGGTTTGGCACTTGATTGAATGTGACGTCACCGGCAATGCATTATAGCGTAAAAAGATCCGTGTTTCAGGTCATTCTGATGGAATACGTGGGATCTCTACCGATTTTTATTACTTTCACGCTATTCTGCACTCTATCCTTGACAGATACTGAGATTTAAAAAAAATCCTATGAAGCGGAAAGTGGTTTGGCACTTGATTGAAAGTGACGTCACCGGCAATGCAAAAAAACGCAAAAACACCCGTGTTTCAGGTCATTCGGATGGAATACGTGGGATCTCTACCGATTTTTATTACTTTCACGCTATTCTGCACTCTATCCTTGACAGATACTGAGATTTTAAAAAAATCCTATGAAGCGGAAAGTGGTTTGGCACTTGATTGAAAGTGACGTCACCGGCAATGCAAAAAAACACAAAAAAACCCGTGTTTCAGGTCATTCTGATGGAATACGTGGGATCTCTACCGATTTTTATTACTTTTACGCTATTCTGCACTCTATCCTTGACAGATACTGAGATTTAAAAAAAATCCTATGAAGCGGAAAGTGGTTTGGCACTTGATTGAAAGTGACGTCACCGGCAATGCATTATAGCGTAAAAAGATTCGTATTTCAGGTCATTTTGCATGTAAACTTGGGACTTCTACAGAGGTATTGGTACGAATTGGTTAACAAGTGAAATATTTTGCAAAATAATGCTTACTGGTATGATATATCCCCACAATAAACTCCTTCGTATAAGTTAAACCTTTTTGTGCAATGCTGCTCATTGATGCGGAACGGATTTCGCGAAACAATAATTTTGGATTCTGCCAGGATGACAGTAGTATGTGAATGCTCTGATTGAAGTGAAGTTGATAGTTGGTAACTAAGTAACGCTTGAATGATGCTGCGAGTGTCCATAGAAATATTAAACCATGTAGCATTGACTTGGCGTCGAAAGCCCACGAAAATGCTTTTTGGACACTAACACACACACAAAGCCGTTGTATTTGTACTACAGAATGAGTAAAATTATATTTTTACTTATTCTGTTTTCAAAAATAGGCATTTTACAGGAAATGCCGAAAGGCAAAATACTTTGCTTTCCGAATCTACAAAACGATAAATCACAATTTAAGCTGTACATAGTACCGGCTTTAGCAAGCAACAAAAAGCAGAGAAAAATACAAAACGATAATAGCATACATGAAGCCGCCAAATTTTGTCTTCCCAACTACACAAGGTATGTATGGATCAGAAACAACCACCACCTTTACAATGAACAGTCCAGCCACGCAAACAACATCTACGTCATACTGTGCATTTCTATTAGCAAGTTTAAATCATGGTCGTTGTCGGTTTCTCCGCAGTTGGTTGTTCCTTCCTCTTTGTTTTTCATATACTTTGCGGCAGGTATTTCAAGCCACAGGACCAAAGAGGCAACGGCAAAGCAGCATGTGGCAACGATAAAGCTATACGTATATGACTGTGTAGCATCGAACAAGGCACCTGCAAACAAATAAATAATGTAGTAAACGGTCCGTGATATTATCGAAATCCAAATAAAACACGGCACCGAAATTACATAATAGAAAAAAATTGCTTGGACGTTTTAAAAATACACGGAGATATGATACCTTGTGGCAGCGACAGATGGCAAGCCGCTTTCACAAGTTTCTAAACGTTAATCGCAGACCATCTCAATTTAAGTATGTTAAAAAAATTACCTGCAACCGGAGGGCCAATAAGTTGGCCACAAACTCCACTGAAAAAGAGGCAAAACCCGTAGGCGCTTCGGAGTTTACGAACGCCTAGTGTGTCCACTGTTACCGGCAGGATGTTGCCCTGCCAACTTCCTGACCCGCAGCCGAATACCACGCAGTATATGACCATTGTTAAGAAGGAGTTGGCGACCAGGCTACAGGCACTTGCCACCGCCATTACAGCGATGTAAATCTTGTGTAAATGGATTCTTCTCAGGTAACCTTTGTCGGCGAAGTAGCCGGACGACAGTTGAGCAACAACCTCCGATAAACCAATGCAGGACAGCAGCAAAGCAGATTGATACTCGCCTATCCCCAGAAGCTTTGCTCTGGCAACCGTGTGGACGAGCGTGATAGAATACCCGAACTGAGTAACGACCAAATTAATGGTCACCACCGCCCATAGTGGATTTTTGAGCAGCGAGAAGTCCAGAGTCTTCTTTTTGGTTGGTTGATACACAGGCTCGATTTCGGGAAAATGGTCCACGATGAGCGATTCCGTTATTCCATACTCCAAAACCCGCTTTTCAATTTCCTTCTCTAGTCGGTTGGCTTTCTTCTTTTCTAAAGCCCGTCTCGCAGTTAATTTATAACCGTTGTTGGGAACTTCGTCAGCCCGTTGGTCTTGCATAATGCCACCCTCGTCACTTGGTGGCATGATGCTAGAACGATGCTTCTCCAGCGTCTCCTCACGATCAAAGGCCAATTCATCTTTCAAGCGAACTGGGCGCAGAAGTAGAGCACACACAAAAAGATTGAGCTCCATACCCCCAACAATTAAAAGACATCCCTGCCAACCGTACTTGTCAACCAGGAGCTGTAGGACGGGCGCAAGAAAGAAAATTGCCCCTCCGCCGGACCGCGATAAGCCATTTGCAAGGGATCGCTTGGTTTTGAAGTAGCGACCAATCATGGTGAGCGCTGGCAAGGATGCCAAGGCAAAGCCAAAACCTACAAAAAACATAGTCTATAATTTCCAGCGTTTCTCTCTTTCCGGTCATGAATATAAACTCACCTGTGACACACCCGAGTGAAATATATAAGTACGTCGGGGAGGTGGCGAACATACTTATGATGAGCCCAATAGTTACAAGTGCCGCTCCCCAAGCTACCACCTTCCTTTCCCCGTACCTGTTGCTCAGAGCTGCCGATAAGGGTGCTGCAAGACAAATGATTTCTACTAAAAATCCCACTAATACAGCTTAAAACTGTCAATTTGGTGCTTTGGGCCGTACAAGTTTCGTCACAAACCTTAAACGACATGCTATACCATTGAGTAAAAACTGTAATAATTGCAGAAATGTTTTACCTGCAGTTGCGCGCATCGAAAGCGATATTGAATTAATCCACGAGATGGCGCCCGCACTCCCATTAAAATAATTTCGAAATTCAGGAAAGAGTACACCCAATGACTTGAGCATTCCAATCACTAGACAGTTGTCGATCCATACGGCCACGACCACCACCCATCCCCAACCCCCGTCGGGCGGTTCAATGTACCTGCAAAAACGTTTGGCATTTTAAGGAAGGTTTCAGTCACTGCGATGCTTCTTGACGTTGAATGCATATTTTTATCCAAGGAGCGTTAATAGCATTTTTTTAAAGGTACAATTATATTTGTGGACTCGACTTTTTGGCCGCCGTCTGACTCGATAACCCATAAGGTTTTATTGCTGCCCATGAAATTTGTGTATGCAAAATCAAAGTGACTTGAATGGACTTTTCTTTTAAAAAGCTATTGTTACGTAACAGCACATGTCCTAGCTCAGCTCATTTACAGCTCTTGTGTAAGCGCGCTGTGACGGAACGTGCGAGAAAACATGGCTAAGTTATTACAGCGGGTGCGACTCAATGCAGTTATGGTTAATGAGTAACTTTGACCGCGAGGTTCGCAATCGTCCCGGCATGTGTTCCGGCGTTCCCTGCAAGTGGGTTAAGTTTGCTTTTACAAAGGTCGCCGGTGCGAGAGCGAGTTTCCGAGCTCCGATGCCGCAAACAAACAAGGCCCAATGACCGCTTTTTGTACCCATTGTTTTTTTATTGTGCCTCCAACGGAGTTACCCCGACGGGGCGTAAAATAACACCTAACGACTGTTTGTTTACGTAAGTGCTGCAATAACGCTAATTGCAAAAACACATACAGCTTTCACCCGCCATTTAGGGATACTCTCTTTGGTGCATTATAATCAAATCAAGCCAAACAATACGGTTAGTTGGTGTGGTCTTGTAACAACTATCCCAAAAGTGACAATGTCCCTTATGCGCATTATCACGGGGACAAATATAATACCACTCACAAAACAAGGGCGTGTATCAATTTTGCATAATCTCAAAATAGTCTATTTGACAGCAACGGGGTAAAAAATGTCCAAACAGACATAATTTTGCAAAACGAGGTACTCACTTTTTTTGGTTGACAACCAAGGGATTTGGGTCACGAAGCGATGCCCGTTTAGAGTAGGAAGAGGTGGATGATGTTGACGTCAAGTGCGACCTCCGGTGACCGTTGGCGGTCGTCTGTATCGTTGGTGGAAACTTAACATCAACTGTGCCGTCATCTCCTTCGTCGCGGTTGGTCATGTCTGGCCGTCGTTCCGTTTCACTCATCGCAATCTGACAAAAATGGACCCACACTGAACATGTCAGTTATATGTGGTTTATCTACAGAGCGTACGGCTTAACGTCCCAATTCACAGAAAGGAGCAAATATGGATCTTTTGTTACACTGTTTGCAAATGACATGTAAGTCTTAGACCTTTTTGACATGCTTGTATGTTGTAATGGGCTGTACCGATAATTTATCGAATGCGAACGGCATAATACTCACCTTTGTTCATGCCAACAGATTTTATTTCTATAGAAATGAGCATTTACACCTTAAAATAAAGAAATACATTAGTGTTGCAATGTATGCAGCAAATTTGAGAAGAAATAAAAAGTTTCTTGTTGAAAACTGAAACACTGACGAAATCAGGTAAAATTCTATTACGCAACGTGCTGGTGTGGGTTTTTTAAAATATTGGTCAAACTACACGATATATTGCTTCTTTTCTTGCTGACCCACAAAACAGAGGCAACAAAACAAACTTCCCTTGCCCTCTCCACGCCCACATAAACGGCCTATTGCATCCCGTCTTACACAACCCGTCCTACGCAATGTCGCAAAGCGAAAACACTTGAGGTTGAAATATTGCGTTTCCCCAATTAATTATTCACCCTCAAACTGCTGACTCGGCTCGACGCTTGCCGTTGATATCAAACTCCAATGTGTGTTATTTTACTCGCACGTATGCCTGATTACCACTCACACACGACTTCCACTTAACAGTTTCATGTGACTCCGGCAAAACTCCCAATGTTGTTGCCTGAATCCAACAGGATTACGCAACCTGACCACAGTTACGTCATTAACTTCCAAAGCACCAGAACACGATAACATCGTTGATCGGTAAACAAGCTCGCCATTAATCAACCTGCAAGTTTCAGCTCGCAACGACACCTGCATGAAAACCGTGCTATGCGACACGAAGTCATATTTTAACTGGGCTGTCGCAACTCAATTATGCAAGACAACAACGCGGGTCAAAGGTTGCGCAAACAAGTCAAGCCTCCAGCTGTTGAGTGCACCGCGATAACTCGACAAACATATCGCTCGCTGGTGAATGAATCACGCCATGAGTTCAATCGTTCTCCAATGAAATGCCTTGTTTTTTTCTGCTGTGTCGGAAGTTCCCCTGTATTTTACCATTTCGTGTTATGGCTGGTGTTAAACTGTTGAACTATCCGTTTGCTTTAGAGTCGATCTTTTTTAACAGAGAACCTTCAACTGCTCAAGAGCTCGCCGAGAACAGCGAATGGGGTATCTTTTTACGCAATTGTTCTTCGAAATTGCAGTCAGCCAAATGATCTCGCCAGAACCTGGCCGTGTTTTTGTCACACTAGGTTAACGCCAATTGCTAAAAGAAGTATTATCAAACATTTGTTTTGCAACTTGCACCACCGTTCCGTTCATTTATAACATATTTTTATGAACATGTTATTCTTGTGGACGTAATTTCCACAGTGATTACGTGATTAATCGACCAAGGGTCACAATCCAAGCAAACAAGGGCGGCTATAAATTACGTAATAATAAATATTTCATTTACGACTCAGCAATGATGCGGCCGCATGGGTCAGACCACAAAGCACACCCAACATACCTTGATCTAGTTTCAGACTAAAAACCACAATGTCCTTTTAACGCCAACGTAAAAAACTATCAAACGGTAACTTTAATACAGGCGTTTCTAGAAAGGTTAGCTTTAAAACGTGTTGATCAAGAGCTTGACTTTCACAACATTGTGTGGGTTTGTTTGCTCTAAAGGAAAGTATTTCGTTGCGCAAGTTTAGGCCAAAAATAGATTTTTAAGTCGGGATTTAAACTGGAAAACATCGCTTTGTTCAAACCGTGATCGGCGATGTATACAAGCGACTGGACACTTGTTTTGGTTTTACGCATATGCTTCAAAATAGCACCAACGTAAACACAAACAATCCTACTGTCATCAGGCTTTAGGTCGTCTTTGTTTGTATATGCTTGTCGCTGTACTGCAACCATTTGTGTGTTATACTGACGATTATGACATTCAAATACATACGGTGTCCTATCGGCCTTCATATCAGTAAAAATTTCCTGCAAGTTAAACCTGTTCTAGTTGTACGGCTTTCTAGCTTTTTCATCACTATATAACCTCATTCCAAAGACCCAATATGCACTGAATCTATTTGTGCTGTATCGAATTCTTTGACTATACGGCGGTATATTTAAGCGAGTAACAACTATTATTTTGCAATAGCACGTTACTCTCTCAGGCCGACAAATTGTGACAAAGCGGCCTCGTCCCTGTAGCTTTTGCGCTTTTTACGTCGACTGGGGATGTAAACACCAGCTGATCGCGAGGCGTCACACACGAGTGAGCACCAATCAGCGCTAGCGGGTATTTGTGCGCCTGTGTACCAGTGCGAAAAAAACTGCTTTCGGCTTTGCAGCACAAAAGCTGTTATTTTTCGCTGAGCGATCACAAATAAATTAGCATTAACAGAGCTAAGTTTGCCCTAAAGACTGCAATTGGTTGTTTCGGAGGTTAAACGCGTTGGCGCATGCTTGAATGGGGCACCTTAAATGCCAGGCTTTCCAACACGCAAATGTTTCCGCCTTTGGTTTGATTGATGTCGGGTTGCGGCCGGACCATGTAATAAAGCGCACAGCACAAGGGTTCAAGTATGGTCAGTAGGCACCACGCTGCGAGAACTGCACCCGAGTAATGCAGCAAATGACGCATTCGTGCATAAAGCGATCCGTCAAAAGGAAGCAATAGAGTCGAATGCTGTTGTGATTGCCTTTCCAATGCAACGTTCGCAGAAGCAATGGAGCTTTTGCAGTTTTTTTCCTTTACAATACCCACAGAGCACTGACATCGCTAGCCAAAAAGGCTTGAACAGCTTGTCTGGAAGCATTACAACTTGGTTGTTTTTTGCTGAAAAAGATAGAATTGTCAGGCATCAAATGCTGACAACGGCCTTTGTCTCCCCAATAACAAAGCAATGTGCAACCGCGCGTTCCCTTTTTTGCACTATATAGTCGGTTCAACATAGGCACAATTTTACGGCCCTGCTTTCGAGGCGTGGCAGATAAGCTACCGAAAACATGGCACGTTCTGAAGACTATGTTTTACCGAACAATGAGAATGATTTGCCTGTTTTCGATCCTGTGTATGAATTAAACGTGTGGCATCCTTGCATTGAAGCCAAGAATCTATTCTTTCCATACGAATCAGATACAAATAACTCACAGGAGGATAAACTTGGTAACATAAGCCATGGCAAGCCACGAATTGGCAAATCAAGGAATTTATTATTAATACTGCGATGCGAAGGTTAAAGACAATAATTGCGGGATTTTCAAAATATGAGCCGTCTGCACTGAATTCGCGCGTAAACTTCGGTAACTTTTGCGAGTAGTTAAACACACAACTTAACACTATATGATAACGTCACAAAGTACTCCACTTTGCGACACTGTGCTCCGGCGAAAAGGAGACAAATTTCAGACTAAGGTGATCAATGTTTGTAAGTCCGTCTCTGTTTTCACGGCGATGCGGCCACTGCTGCCGGGATGCTTTCCTTGCTACTGGCCCGTGAGGAGGCAAGACTCGATCGTCCCGAGTGGCTTCCATAGCTATGTCTCTTTCGGCCGATCTTCTCAAGAGGATAGAGCCTCATTCCAGTGTCCTCATCAACCACGCTCCTGCGCAGCAGCTCGCTGTATGTCACGTTTTCCTCCGTGTTCGGATCGAAGAAGGTTTTCAGGTTGTCGGGAACCTCGTCCATCGGTCCGTCGGAGCAGGTAGCCTCGACCAAGTCGGCAACTCGCCTGTCCAGCAGTCCCTGCTCCACAGCGACGTCTAGCGGCAGTCGCACATTGGTCTTATGATCAATGATGCCGCCAGTGGCAAGCTGCGCCTCAAGCAAACGAACGCCGTGGGATTCGATCACAAGACCGCGCTCCATGGCTTGACCCAGTGAGAGAACATCGTTCGATACACGTGACTTGTACCCAGTAACTGCACGCTCCGCCCTGGAAACTACGGTTTCGTAAACCTTGTCGAGTAATCCTAGTTGAAATGCCTCGGTGGTCGACATTTTTCTGCCGGTGAGAGGATCGATGATGTTACCAGTTGCTGCTTGCGCTTCCAGCAAACTAATCGCAGTGCCTCGCCGAATGATGCCATCTTTGGCAGATCTGAATATCGAAGATTTCTCGCTCGTTTCTGATACCAATATGCCGGCAACCGGACTGGAACCACAGAGAAACGGTTTCAAGTCATCGTCAATCGGTTTCGTTTCCGTATCGCCTAATTCCTGCAAAGTGTTTTTAACTCTGTCAGCCGTCGTCGCTGTAATCAGATTGAGATCCACAAGATCTTTTAGATTCACACTCCGTCGCCAACCGCCGCGGATGAATATGCCGTCGAAACGCGAGAGGTCGTCGGGATTTTTCTCCTCCTGCTGCTCTTCATTTTTTCCTTCTTCCGCGTCCTGTGAGCACTGTGGAGGAGGAGGAGCGGATTCTTGGATGTCAGCTTCCTCTTCTTGGATGGTGTCTTTGTTTGACACCACCAAGCTGAAGTCTTCCACATCGGATTTGTGGAGGGAGAAGTGGTTTACTTTCTGGCGATCTATCTTCACAACCGACTTCTGTGTTTGTAGTATTCCGCTCTGGTCGTTTTTGCCTTCTGGTTCGAACGCGTCGTCCGATAGAACTTTATCCAGCTCTGTTGAGATAGGTGTTTCGAAAAATATGTAAGATGTTTAACTAGGACTTTAGACACAGTATGTTACTAGATGTTTTTAATTTTTTTCCGCAGTATACAAAATGAAAAACTCTTCCTGCATTTAAAAAGAAAAATGCTTATTGGAATAATACTAAGCTACACCAAAAACATCTCTAATGATATTCAGGCATTGTATAACATAAATAAACATACTGGGGTGGGAAGAAGCCATCTCCGAATCTTTTTCCTGAAGTTGATCAACCACTTGATCCACCGGGGCATTTTGTGGCTCAGGCTTTTTGTTTTCCGTTTCTTCTTGAACTGCACCGACCGCATTTTCCTAAAAAGATAGGAAATTTATACACTATCACCCGTTCTAAACACTTTTCGTCATCAGCAAACCTTTTATACACAAGAGATTGTTTTTTTGGGGTAAACTAAAATAAAAAATTACATAGCAAGCAGTATAAGCAAACTGGAAAACACTCAGGATTTTTTCCATGCATTTATAATATATCGTTTCCTTGTCCTATCATCGGCTGCTAATTGTTATTTTTAAAAAACTTTCAATCAGCTTTCTAAATCAGGATTAAATGATAATATGTGCATGGCGAAGTATAATTTAAAAATATACAATGATCGGTTCGCAAATGCATTTAGACATCTAAATCCAAATGCCACACTTAGCTATAACAGTAGGCGACAAACCCAAAATGGAAACTTGATCAGGGGATCTGACGACGGTCTACGATTTAGGTCACATTTCAGGGAACATCGATACGCACAGGTATCGCATTTGATCGACGCAGGGTGGCAATTTTCTCGGTCTGGTGACAAGTTAGGCTTGCAGCTATGCACCACCACTTCTCTGTGCAGGAATTTAATCGCAGCGGCATCGGCCACCTTTCATCATAAAGTGTGTAAGACTGGGCTGTGCGCGCCGGCAGGGACACAGTATGTCCATTATAACCCCGGGCACTGTTAAGGTCCATCAAGAAGGGACAGGAAGGTAGTTTGTCTGATCGAGGGTTTGTTTTTGGCCGAAACAATGCGTGGCGTTGTTTTCAACGGGACAGTTTCCAAGAAAAATAGAACATGTAGATGACGCCCACATTTAAACCAGCAAGAACTGAATATTATAAGCTCCCCAGAAGTTACACCAACATCGGGTAAACTTAGAACTTTTGTGGGATTAAAAATTACCTCCTTTTTATCCAGAGTTTCCTCCTGCTGCTCTGCATCGGGCTTCTCTTTGTCAGTTTCGACCTTCTCTTTCTTTTCATCTGTCACTGGTTCAAAAGCCACGTTCGTCACTCCGTTTTCCTTGCTCTTTTCGTCGGCACCGTCTTGCTCTTCCATTGCAATTTCAGCTTTTTCAGCATCTTTATCCTCCGTTTTGTCTTAATGTCAAAAATGTCGTCGTTAGCATATACAGTTATTTATATCCTTGCATACTAAAAAATTTAAATTTACATATTGCGCCAAGCCTTATTCTTGAACCAATTAAAGTAATTACACCTGTACGCATCCGATGCTAAAAATACAGGTTAAGTGATAAGTGAAATGACAAGAAGCACATGGTTATTTATCAGATCAAACTTAATTTGTTCACATTTATACTTTTCTAATTAAAAAGTTCTATAAAAACTCACCCTTTTTCTTTTTTCTCAGAAATTTGGTACAGGCGGCACATGACGTAAGCACCAGCGTCACACAAGCGATAAGTGAGACAGATACAATCCCAGTTGCTGCGTAAGAATTCAACATACTTGCTTCAATCATCACAATATGTCGTTTTTAACCCTAAATTTTAAAGTGTTCTCATCGCTTATCGGCACGACCTATCAAAATATGCAACAATTTTACTGGACATGCTACATGTAACACGAGAGTATACACTGCTGGAGTAAGAGAACGACAACAACACTCTTTTCAAACCTAAAAGTTATTTCTCCAGTTTCAGTACCTCCTCCTTTTTGCGCGCCAAGCTGTTGACTCTACAATGTTCACACCATAATTACCCATTACAAGCCTCAAACAGCGAAAAAACATTGAAAACGTCAAATACCATAAATTAGCCGTCATACCGATGATCAAAAGCATAATTGTTTTCGATTAAACAAGCATTCCAAGGAGTTCTTTCTTCGTGACACCAACAGCTGTTGCTGCGATACAACTGCCCAAGACGTTTATCTCACCGATCAAAGCACAATTCAAATGCAGAAAGAATGAATATGCCATTTTCCTTTCAAAATCTATACATTACTACTGAAATCTCAAAGTAGCAGCAACAAGAAAAGATTTTAAGATCAATGCATTTGCATTTCATTGGCCTTTGGTTGCCCTGACACTGGCTTTTCTGCACTGCCCGAAGACAGAACGCAACTCACTCATTTTGGACGTCGGCATTTTAATAACCGCCCACACGTCCACGTATACGTTTGCCAATAAGTCTTTACATGAGCAACTCAATATTACCCGTCAACTTCCCAACAGTTCTCATCGAAGTTTAATCCGATTTCGCGGGAGGTTCGTCGTATTTTAACGGGGCTTTCCGGCAACACCACTCGAACCTAGTTATCGCAAAGAACAACTTGTAATTAAACACGCCACGAGGGTGATCCGCAATAATCGTGTTTATAGCGGAAACGAATGACACAACAAGGCGCTTCAGAGAGGAGATTTCGAGCGCAACGGATTTCTTTAATAATGAATGACAATAAAGGGGTAATTGTAGCGCTTTTGAATTGAATAATTAAAATTATTGTATGTTCAATAATTAATAAATTAGCACAGTCAAGCGAAACGAAATTATTTTTTGTAGGTTTCCCACTGCATCAAGACGCCTTGACTGTGCTCTACCCTTTTAGGCATGTTTGAGGCAAATAAGGTTAGTCCATGCTATTTCGGAACTCTTTTTCCTCTTATGAGTCATTTGGAAAATTGCCCATCGCACACCAAAAACCTGGCAGCTGTGTTAAATGCTGTAACAACATTTCCACCTGTGAAATTTCTTTCCTCTAATAACCTAACTGTAACACATGTGATGTTTTATCTGCATTGACTTTGATTAGTCATGTTGCTAACAGTACCCACGGCTGCAAAAAAAGATTTTTTACGCGAAGCGGAAGAAAACAGGACGTCGGCATAACAAAGTGAAAGTAGTTTTACATCTCCTTGCAGCCCGAGGCACATGTGCCAAGTTATGTGTGTATTACATCTCTTGGACGACTTTACGACTGGGAAACTGGCACCAGTTGAATCAATGGCTTTACGAGCAAAATTACTTTCATAACACGTGGCTTTCTGGCAACGGGGCGGCAATAAACCCTTGTACCCCGCCCGAGGCTGACAAACACTGCGACAAACAAAACGCGGCGACCTGTTGCCAGCAGAAGAATGAAGAAAGCATTGGACAGAGCAACGCCCGAAATATTATACGTCACAACAAGATTTTCTTGTTGATTGATTGCTCCATTAGCGCGATTAAAACACGCACGACTTAAGGCAGCTATTTTAGCTTGCGCGTTTAACACTCCAACGTCTGCTTGTTTGTTTTAGCGAACGTTGTACAGACCGGTTCAGGTAATTTGCGTATTCACCTTGAACTCGAAACAAGTGTGTAGTACTTACCATGAAGTGGGTAACCGCGTGAACTACCAAGAACCACTGCATAGAGATAAGCTTCCCTCTGCCAAGCTGTTTGTCATAACAAAGCGCACACACTCTGCGATATGTTAACATTTTTGTGTGTATTATAACTCCAGTATATTCGAACAAGCCAAAATATTACACTTCCTCGAATGCAACTTTGCAACGAAAATCATTTGGCCGCAGCGACAATACCTCATGAAGCGGAGATTTTTTCGCGGTAGCAAATCCTTTCACAGTCCAGGACAACTTCGCCTAACGCCCCGGGCAATGTCAGCGGAGGAATTACACCAGGCGTGCCAAATTACTTCTCTGAGCTGATTGTTGAGCTTGATACTTACGAGGAAGATAAAAGAGAAGTATTTTTGTTTCGCCAGAGGTTGAGCGCACGGCTTAGTTGTTGGCAATGGTTCAATATCGGTATGAGAGGTATTCGTCGTTCAATGTACGAGAATATTGTGATAAATTCAAAATATTTTTGGAAACCTAAATATGTGATAACACATATGATGTCACACACGAGTAGTTTGTAGCTCAGCGAACCTCTTTCACAAAAATATGAGAACTTCATTTGTCGGCTGCCCTTGTAATCTATGACTATAAGAAAAAAAATCAGGCGCCTACCACTTCCTCAAAAATAATTTAGTTTGTTAATTTTCGTAACTTTAAAGTCGTTGCCTTTGTTAATTTCAACCCAAGGTTTCTATCTCAGTTACGCAACGAAATTACATGCATGTTTCCTGGTTTTGTCAATTCATATTTTTTGACGTCTGATAACGTCATATTTATTGACGTCACGGGTTGTATGTGGCGGCGAAGTCGATAAAACATTTCTGTACATGACGTATTATTTGGCGACTCCAAAAACCACTGAGAAAAAATCTGAGTCGGCACAAATTGCAATGCTTACGGGATATGCAATGGGATGTCGGTTGTGTACAAAGTAGTGCAAACCTCAAACACTGTTCTGTTGTTGGAAAGGGAGAAAGTGGTCAGGTTTTTTGGGTAGGAAGACATATGCAACAGTGTAAAGTATAACATCGAAATATTAACTGGAATTGCACTCGGCGGTAGAAAAAGCTAACGTTCGTAAAAATCACTTCAGCTTGCAGTACAGAAAACACGGCGCAGTACGTTTATCGTTTGTGTGATCGACACACGTGATTTACAGAATTCAATACAACAAATATGAGTTCATGCGCACGCAACGGAAAACACGAGTATGACCCTGACAACACTATAAAATGGAACTGACGAAAATAGAACGTATAACAAGCACTTATTTGTGTGTCATCTTTGGTTATTCACCACTTGACTATCTCGAAAACCCACTGTTAAGATATCTTCCCTTGAACAAGAAATCCGGATATGGGACTTTTTACTCCATATCTTCGTAATCTCAGTCGTCATCATAGACGTTTGGCACTGAAGCGCTGACTGTTGCGTGGAGAGTTCAACAACTCGAGGAGGTGATTTTCATCGCTACGTCCTGTCCGCATCTTCCAACCAACAAACGAACGTAGTCCCCAGCTTGTCGGACTGTTTTTGTTGCTCTGAGCGACAATAAACACAGTTTATAAAACTGTCACATCATGGAAATGTCTTTGTTAAAGTTAAAGAAAAATCATCGACTAAAATGATCACACATTTGATTAAAAGGCAAATAAACAACAAGACTTCCCCAAACAATTAATACAAACCTTTTGTAAAAAAAGTTATGCACGTAGCAAAGCGTAGCGACCAATATTGTGATTATCGACTGACCTAAATACGAACCTTACTAACATTCTTCGATCAATATTAAAACGATTCGTTTATGAACGAAATTAATAAAAACAACTTAGGATTCTAGGTACTTACTCGTTGTAACTCATGTTGAGCAAGCTCACTCCGTTTGCGGCGAGAATTCGGTCGCCCAACTGCAAGCGACCCTCCTGTAACCAACACTTAATCACATCGTGATGCTTGGTGTGGCCGTGCTGAAAAATAATACAAGCGCCCGTTAATTTCCAGTTCGCTGTGCGTGTTCGCAACGAAATCCATTTCAAACAATCTGACATTCGCGATTTTGTTGGTGATAAACGTAGAACTCGCTTGTACATAATTATGTTGAATCGAAAATACTGTCAATGCTGCACATATACCTTGGTTCCTGGAGCGTCTGGCACCAACGACCTGACGAAGACGCCGGGTGTACACAATGACGTCACTGTGCCATCCACCAATCCAACGCCGAGTCCGTTTCGTCCTTTCTTAATGTCAACGATGAACACTTCTTTGGGCATACCCTGGGCGCCACCTTGCGGCTGAGAAGGCGAATCGGTAGACTCGGTCCTGGCTGTACGCAAACATAGATAGTGTAAGCGACTCACCTCATATTTTCGAGTGGATTTCGTTGTTCACCATTGGTTATACGACAGGTTTAAGATCATTACTTTCAACCCTTACCTTCTATATTGTTTGTAGAGACTTGGGTCGGAAGTGACGTCGTCTCGGAAACCGGAAGAAGAAGAACCTCGTCACACGCTTTCCCACGCTCATCTGCCTCCAGCTTTGACTTTGAGTCGAGAAGTTCGTTGATCGCTTGCGATGGACTTAAACGATCTACGTCACTCTCCTTACGATGTCGGCTCTTGTGCTGCCTGATGACGTAACCTTCCGGCTCTGATGACGACGACGAACAAGACGATGACGATGCAATGCGACCTTGCCCATCGGCCGACGCTGTTTCACCTAATTGGTGGGTTGACTTCGAACGGACAGAGGTAGGGGTTATACTTGTGGCTGGCGTTGTGCTCGCTACGTCAGAATTCGTGACCCCGCTCTTCGGACTTTCGCGGCTCGACGGTGGCTCCTGTGCGCCCTTCAGTGTTGGCTCTGTGTTGCGACGCGGACCGTTGGCTCGGGAGCGGGGATCCCCCGCAAGTTTGACTTTCCTGCTCAGTGTTTCGAACCAGGGTGAATTCGGAGGTTGGGAAAAATCAATGCGAGTCCCAGTAACAGGAAGCATCAGTGGCGGGTGTTGGTCGTAGCTTTCCATAACCAAGTCTGAAAGAGCGCATTTTCTTGTTAAGACCTGACTGCATGTGTTAATGATAAGTTCGCTACAATGTTTACTGTCGGGATGTCAAGTGTTAAAAAAGGTGACACAAATATATGAATAATATGAAGTAATTCTGTCACTCACTTTGGTCCAATGAGGATTCTGCTTCGTGTGTATGAGGACTCCACGCTTGAGGTTTTGCTCGGTTTCCAGGCAACTGGTATCCTTCCAAAACATGGTGAAGCTGGGCCGGCTCCAGACACGAATACGTTTCCCTGAAGCTTGTCCATGATCCCTGAAAAGTTCATTATAGTTGGAAACATTTCTTGATGAGATATTTTCCGTATCTTTTTTACATTAAAATTTTCACCTATGTTTTTAGTGTTTATGTTGGAAATAAACGCACACAGGATTCAAATTAGTACAAATTTTCAAAATCTAATCACAATTTTGTTAAATAAATTTTTCTACGTCATTAATTTTATAATCCTACCTTCGTTATCTGGGACCTTGGCGTGGCGAGTAGGTTTATGAGGGCCGACACCTTCTCCAGAAACACATTACACTGTTCCAAATACCCCGCATCCCCAGCCCAGGATTCAATCAACTCAAGGTTGCCCCGAACACGAGCTCCCATCTCCCACTTGTAATAACGGCGGTGAGCGTCTACAAACGTTCAGAAACAAAATTCCGGTCAATTTGCCGAGAAACAGATATAGATTTTCCAGTCTCGATAGTATTATGCTGGACAAATTAAGTAAAATAATTCCGTTTTTTTGTTAGGAATAATGCAAGATTGAGCTCTAATGTTTTCTCACGTTGTGATGTAAATGATAAGGTTTATATTTAAATTAATATCCGTGGTAGCAAATGGCACTTTGACTGACTCGAACCTGTGTTATTTTAAAAATATTTAACAAAATCAGTGCGACCAAAAAATCAAATTTGAACAACTCACCGTCCTCCATAAGAGTATTGAAGAGCGACACGTTGGTAAAGAAGAAGAGATAAGCGAACAATTGGTCGGAAATATGCTGGTGAACGTCATATTCTTCCACCATTTCACGTGCACTCTCGTACACCCCGGTCACGTGATCGACAAGAAGGTCGCCGGTGGGTTCGGAGAAAGGATTGCAATCAAGCACGGCTGGGAGGTAACTGTACAGTGTCTGCGAAAAAAGAAGACTTCAAGACGTGATCGGGTGAAAAGAAACTGCGGCGGAAGATTTAGTACCTTGGTTAGGTAGTAGACGAGTTGCTGGAAGGCGTACATCACAACTTCTTCAAGAAGCGCGAGAATTTCTTCATTCACTTCGAATTGTTCGATTTCGTTCAATAACGCGACATCCACGACACCTCTGCAAAACCAAAAAAAGATCTAATAAAAAAATTACTACTGATGCTCTTAGGCATGTTTCATTGCTGCAATACGGCTCTATGTTCGCCCCGCCTTTGCTTATCGTTCTTCTTTTTTCCTTTTCGATCTTTTTTGCGCTTTTTTCTCAGTTTGTGCGCCTTAACTTTGTCCACGTTGTATTATTCGCATTTTTACATCCTGATGAAGGCTGCAGCATGGTGGCCGAAACGTTGATATAATAAAATTATTGCAAGAGCCGTGTGGCAGCTATATAACTAACAAACGTTTGAAACAAAAACTATACAAACCATTGACGTATGAACCGTGGGTTGTTTATATACGTATGTGATGTTATATGGTAAATATTTTTAGTCTGTAGTCGTGTAATTGCAGTCATACATGTGAACACTGACTACAGTTTGAACATAGTTTCGATTGGTTCGTTACCTCATTCTCTCCTCGGTGATTCGCTCGTGAAGCATCGGAATTAGGTTTTTCTGCAGAAACTCGAATATCTCCAGTGAGTTTGACATCCAGTAAACCACAGGTCGGAGGGAGGGGAGAGTCAAACTAATGTTGCTGTTTGGATCTGGAGGTCTGTGACAAAATTATGTTCAAATTTAGTTGCTAATAAATAGGAAATTTTACTGGTTTACTGGACGTTGTACTTACGATTGTATTTCTTGGACAGAGACGTTACGCGTGGAATTCTGAAAAAGCAACAAATATGAGGAAACTGCATGGCTTTGAATGTAATTATTTGCTTATGTGTTTAATTACTGTATTATTATCAAGCTGTTTACGCCAGCTTTGCGACATCAAATATATAGGAGATGATTTATGACTTGGCTTGTAAAAAGACTTACCAGCACTAAAGTCTGTAAGTTGCTGGCGATTTTCAACAGCAGGTCGTTTTTGTGTTCCAGTCGAAAATTCAGACATGAGTGATAAATGCACTGACATAACAGAGCCGCCGGTGCGAACGGATATTCCGTACTTCGTTCATCCACCTCCCTGAACGAATCAAAAATGGCGCGAAGCACGTGGTCCTCACACTCGAGGGCATAGTTGAGGTCAGTGGGTATAAACTCGGGGACTTTCGGCCTAACTGTCGATTTCGTCGGTGTGTTTGTTGACCTCGACTCGCTGGTTTTTCGAGGCTTTTCTGTTTTCTTATCCGGGGTCGCCGGCAGTGACTTTGCTAACTCGCTAAAAGAAAACTTGTTGCTCAGATTCACATTCGACGATGGGTCTTTGAACATGAACATGGATTGCTTGCCGATCGTGATTAAGTCGCCGTGCTGCAGGGCGTACTCGGAGCCCACTCGGAGCCCATTGGCGGTAACCTCGGCTCTACTGTGCAGCGGGTTTACAGTGACGTGCCACCGACGATCGGCGCCCAAATCGCCGCCATCTTTGAATAAGATCTCGAGGCGTCGTTTGATCACACAGTGGTGCGGCAAAACGTCTGATGCGTTTAATCTCACATCAGATGCCTTGCTTCCAATCAATGTTTCCGGCTGCTTTAAGTAGTGCACAAGGCTCTCTTTGCCGTGGTGCCTGCCTACATCGCCCTGCAATGTTATAAGACACGGCAAAGGTGGAGTTTCCTCCTCGGCTTTGGACGATTCCGTACTGACGCTTGCCCTTGCGTCACAGCTGACGTCAGAGGGCGTTTTCTCCGGACTGTTTGTGGAGGTCGGGACCCTTGTATCGGCAGTAGTTGGGGGTGCACTTGCCACCTGCACGGGCGTCTCGGCAGGTGCGTCCGGTTCCCCGACGCTGTGAGCGGGAGAAAAGACCGGGTTCTGGCCAGACTCGGTTTCTTCCCCTTCCGATTCCTCGCTGTCCGTCTGTGGTTGGTTGGAAAGGGCGGCGTTGAGGTGGCTGTTCCTGCAATAAGGGACGGGTTTTTAGATTTGAGTGAAAAGCTTGACGCGAACATTGCGATGGTATTGAAGATTTTACCTCGATTTTTGTAAAATAAAGCGCCTGGCTTGGTTGTTGATGTCGCGTGTTGCATGGTCCTTCTCGTCATTCTTAAAAACCTGAACAAATCAATATTGTTTTAGGATAGGTGAAAGTTGTAACAGTGTTTATGGAGGCACGACAAGAGAATCCCAGAATCTTTCTAAACAAATCTTTTACAAGCAAAGCGGAGCCAATAATATGATTTCTGTGAGCTGCAGAGACTTTATAGGTCGAAACAGTGGCCATCTGTCTGCAGCTCACATAAATCAAATCTGTTACATTCAGCACATTGGTGTCCTGAAGTATTACATATTCAACAATAACAGTTTTTCTTCAGCATTTCACGAGTTCTTTTCGACGTCTATTCCTACCTTGGATCGTCTCCTAATTTCGAATCTCCGACAATGCCCGTCCAGCGGTTTCCAATACGACTGGAGAAGAAGAGGTTTGTCGTGGTCGCTAAGAGGACGAACGAGGTCCTCCTTGAAGTTGTCGCCCGCTCCAATCGCCATGGACGTGACATCCAACGACATGCTCCCTTATTAAGGAAACCATAATTAATTACCGAACGAGAATCATAAAATAATACTATCACCCTGAGAATGAAGAGACTGGCACATACTATTGTCAACATTGTCATATTTCATGGGAAAAATGTTTCGGCAAGAACTTATGCCATCACCGACAATGTTGAAAATAGTATGGGCCAGTGTGTTTATTCTCAGAATCATGAGCAAATCCGTAAGTAGTGTTCCTAAATACCATCGTTTTACAATCCTCAAACTTAACACAAACAAACCGTTTTCTTACTTGAGTTTCGTTTTGTTTTGCCTCCGTTCACCTTCGCCTTTATCGCCTCGAGATCCTCGTCCTGAACCCTCCCGACCACCTCACACAATACAAATTCCTTGGCTTGCTGCCTGGGTATGCCGTAACGCTGCAGTGCCATTTTAACCAGTTCCTGTGCGTTGGATTGCCGTGTTGCCATCACACTTTTGTAGTTCGCACCAGGGCTTACGGCGTCTCCAAAAATCTTCAAAATCCCAGGAAGATTGACGTCAGAGGACAATTCAGCGCTCTTGGTCGGTGAAGCGGATTCTTCCGACTCAGATGCTGCTCCTTGGTCTCCTCCCCGCTCCCTGGATGCGGATCGGGCACGATTCTTGCGAAGACTAAAGAAGAGTCGTCTCGCGGAGGCAGACCGCGGCTCTCTGCGCTGAGCTATGTTACCATTTTTCTGTTTTTGCTTCACGCTACGCAGGCGCCCAGTCCTCGTGTTGGCAGTTGGTTTTTCACGATTAAGAGGTAGAGTTGCTGATTTGATGTCGGTTTGGGATCTTCGAAGTGAGGATGCCTTTCGCTGTTGTCGGTGCGTGGGCGTCTTGGAAGCTCCGTTGGGCACCTTTGGATTGGACTTTTCCCGTTTAACCTCGCCGTTTCCTGTAAAATCAGAATAATCTCTAGAACAGAGCTGGATAGAGCGGTTTTATGCCCAATCTAACAATATACCCATAATAATTACAATATTTTATGAGATTATAATATCCTTTCTTTTGAGTACTATTTTTACAAGACAAAACCTTATTTGGTATCTCTAAAATATAATGTTTCTACTGTTGTCACACTCTGATGATATGAGCCATGTACGAGATTCGATATCTGATAATATGCAACTACCGTTGATTTTGGACATGGCAGCGACCAACAGCGGCGAAGCGGTTGTACGTCGACCGTCGTTCGTTGCCGCACTTTTTCTAAAACTTCCACTGCTGCTTCCACTTAAACTCGTGCGCCTGCGGGGAGTGCTCGGCGATGACGCCAATGAGCTCTTGTCGTCATCCGTGTTTTCTTGGTTTAGATTAAACCTGCGACAAAACTGGTTGATAACCGGGAGAGAAAAATATCAAAATTATTGCTATAATGGGCGTCTAAAATGATTTAAGAAATAAGTACATGTATTTGGAAAAAACGCCTATTTTTTAAGGTATTTGGTAAAGTTGGTCAAACAAGTTGAACAAATTTGTTAGATCCCTTGGAAGTGTTTGCACAATGACCTTTCATCCACATGCGAACTGATGTAACAATACAAAGAATTCGTGGAACATTGTTGAAGTCATGTTGTTTTGCCATCAGCGAAACACGAGCATGTTATTATTATTGGTTTGTGGCCCAGCTCATTAAAATCACAATTTTTCCTTTCAGCTTCATTAAATGCCAGGCGTGCCTTGTCTGAAACGATCACGCGTCGTTTTAAATTACCGCACGATTGTAATTTTTTTTGGGGGGAATAAGCTTGTGAGTTCACATTTGGAAAATGTGTTATTCCCAAAAAACTTTAAATTCGTGTCATAAGAAAGCATTATCCGCAATGAAACAAAGATATCCCTTGGAATAAGCTACAATTTTTCTTGCTCTTGATTCTTCAACCTGTGACTCGATTACGATGGTTGTTAATATCAAAGCAACGTCTGACGTATCCCACATAGCGTAACCAATTCGATATACACGTAGCCGGTGATTATATGCAAACGGCACTGGTGTTCCGCAATTAAAAAACCACACGTTTTGTAACGGAAACCCCTGCATACTTCTCCATGAGGCGCCTCCTTTGTTCAGGCGAAAACCCTTCGTGTCCCAAGATCCTCAGGAGCTCAGCGTTTCGGTCAGCTCCAGCCACGAGGTGAAAGGTCAAAGGTGACTTGGAGTTCACTGCCAGTTCTAGAGGACGATCGTCCGGATCCAGCAGTATTTCGTCTGTAAAAAACGCTGGTAAAATATGGCCATGCGTTGTTTCATATCCAGAAAGCAGCCTTCACGTAAGCAACACACACAAGCTGATCAAGCACTGAAAGCCGTTTGCCGGCCGTTTCATAAACGATCTAACCACTTTTCAGCAGTCTGAGTTAAAAACAACCATGCGATGCCTCTACCCTCTGTTACCTATAGTTAAGGAGCAACACCTTAACACAGCGTAATAACCTTTACGGTTTGGCATATTCCTGCTACTGCATTTTTAGCCTGGTTCCTGAATAGCTCTCAATTTCACTAAATCGGCTTCGCCGTGCGCGTGTCAATCCACAAACGTTCGCATCGTAATCGATTGGAGCAAAGAAAGCAGACATTTTAACGAAGCAAGCGGGTCGTGACGGAAAACAATTAATCGGCTGGCCCGGCTATTTATATCGTGTTCGGGCTTGTTGGGGCACAGCATCGGGCCCATTTTAGGCACCTGGTATACACATGAAGACATTGAGCGCGTGTTTGACTGAGAGGGGCCAAACGCATTGAATAGATCAATTGATTCATGTACGCTGACAGAACCAAGCATTTTGTGGGTGCCCACATATGAATTTAGAATATATAACTTTATTTACACGTTTAAAGACTATTTTGTAATAATACCTTCATTCGTCTGCGTTTGTTTCGCTTGCTCGATTAAAATACTAAGAAGTCGAAGAGCTATAATACTCTCCAATATTTTTACGCAGCACTAATTTGTGAGTAATATTCTTCAAAGAAACCATAGTTAGACAAAAAACAGCTGTAAGTACAAAGTAATTCACCCACGAACCTTTAGGAAGCATGTGGGATCCTCTGCTTGCTGATGCTAAACTAAACTGATTCAGACTAATCTGGAATTCCACCTGGCCGGATGAGGCCTGAACTTAATTACGGGTCAGCAAGTCGAAGCACAACCTCCGAGCTATCTCAGCGAAGGCTACCAATTATCCCAGGCTAACACGCAGCGTTTACACTTTATCCAGAAACAGAATCGGAAGAACCGCAAAGGAATTCCACTGCTAGACTTAAAGTCAGGATCAAGACCCCAACTGCGCATAAAGCTGATGTTTGCGTTTCGTTCACTGAAAGTATTTGCAGTTTTCTTTCCCTTGCCGAAAATCCGTTTAAAGGCGTGTGCTGTATTGTGGATCACTTGCACCTTCGAGGATTGTGTAACAGTGGCACGACGGGCGCTAATTGCCGCTCCGACGTCCCCCCGGGCCACAAGATATGAGTAAATGTGTCTTGCGTGGGAAAAGGCATGTCGGGGCGTCGGTGTGGATACGGTTAAGCTATGGGTGGATCACACAACGTTCAGGCATGGAAATAACCGAAAGTTTCCAAAATTCTCTTTATCTATCTGAAAGCGGGTTTACATTTGATGTGCCAGTACTTTCAAATTCCCTGTTACATTTGTATTTGTTTTCAATTAAAGTTTTTTTTGTGAATAGAGTACTCACGCACGCGTTCACCAGATAGCAAATGGACCTAACCAATGTTATATGTTTTAGTTGATAGAATCGATACAATTCAACGTTTCGCCAGTAACGCACAATCTTTTGCACAGTTTAATGATAACTAAAGAAACGCCTATAGCGGCAAATCAAAAGAACGTCCACCTCGTTACATAGGTTGAGTATACATATACAAAGAATATACATGTACAGAGACGTCTGAGGCCGATCCTGATCGCACTTACCTCTGTAACTCCAACCACTACCGCTGGACGGGCAAGGGGAGGGAACTTCCGGTCCCGTGATGTCGCAGTCGACCGACTCAAACGACTTGTACGTACTTTCCATGCTGGTAGTTTTACGCATCCTCGCCAGTATTTAAATCATTACGGGTGGTGAACTGGATTCAATTTACACTACAGATTTACACCCCCTATAAAACTTGCTTTTATACTGGAAACAAGAGGAATTTTCATTTAGTTTTCGGCTGCAACTGTGCTGATTCATGAACCTTGGTCAAAATGCACTGGTTTTTGCTTGGATAAGTAATTTAGCGCCATATTTTCGCAAAAAGGTAAAGATTTCAATCACATTTTCTTTATTGGATGACTCACTCAACAGATAGTGTCGTACCCTTTCCTTAATTCCAGTGAAAATATACTTCAAACAGAAAACCGTTAAAAAACAAACTGAGACCCTGCTTCCCTCAAATCGCCTCGGGACAACAATGCTACGGCGTCATTTTTGGCCCGACAGATTCGCTCGATTGCAGGCATTTAACACAGCACTGCTCACCGACTACGTAATTAATACGTAATCGCATCGTGTGCGCCCTGATGAATCATGCACATCACCTAAACGTACCGGTGGTACCTAATAAGACTAAGAGAGCATTGCAAACTACCTGCAGAATGGCCTAATAGGAAATTCCTCACCATGTCTTGCTTCATTTGAGCGCTACACATATATGGCGCCTTCCTTGATAACAAGGCATCGCAAATACACCTTTGACTGATCGCTTTCGTTTTTGTGAAACTCCATTTACAAGCAAATGACTGATGGCTTGGGCGTTGTGCTGGCTGTAGGCCGAATACTTTCGTTTGAAGTACGTATCGCGGTATTTAAAGTACAAACTGTCCGTGTTTCGTACAACAAAGCAACAATATAACGCTTTTATTATTTGTGAATCGTAAATCTATTTATTACCGCCATAACTGACCTGGCGACAAAATTCAGTGTAACCTCTTGCTTCTGCGCTTGTAACTGGAAAAGTACAGGACATTTCTGGTTGCAACTGGGCAATAGCGTTCGTTCTTTTCAGGCAATCTGACGTCGGTCCACGCCAAAAACAAGTCGTTCCGCATTCCCGGCCACGAACAATTGCAATACGACATAGAGAGAAGCGGAAATCATTGAAACGCAAACAAAATCTCATGGCTAGTGGGAAGCGGAAAACTGCTCTTGCGGGTTTGGGAGAATTGTGTACGAGACTTAATACTGGCCACTGTTTGCAACACAGACTATTTCCCGCATAATCCCAACATTTAAACAGACTCGGCTCTACACAAAATACGAACATCCATGCGGCTACAATAGGTAACAACAAACAGGAACTGCAACCTCCCTAGGCCTGCGGATACAAACGAATTAAAGATTACCGATGTCGAGTCTGACGCGTACCTATAGGTGTTAACGCACTTACAATCGACATGAATTGAGTTACGCAGCGCAGCGCGAAAATTCGAAACCACAACCGAAATATAATCAAATATTCAGCGTCCACAAGCTGTCCGTGAGGCGGCGAACAGACAAATTTCGTTTCTAACCTCGTCGGTCAACGCAATTTTGTTTAAAATCGGAGCGTCAGTCGATCTCCACTCGTATGTGATAGGCTTCATGTGAACACTTAAAGAGTTACAGTAAACAGGAAAAATTTAAAGCACTTGCCCACATTCTTGGTAGCAAACCTATCGCACAGCGGAAGACACTACTTTAAGTTTTCGCCAAACTTGATCCACATATGCCTACGCAACATGGAAATCTGTGCGAATGTTAAAGCTATAGTTTGGAGTAGTATTTCAACTCAAATGTATAACCAAAAATAACGGCTGGTTGCCCTGTTCACACTGACTGATAAAATTCGCACATATTTCTATTTTTAGTTTTTTCCATCGCACAGAATTCGATAATTCGGCTGAGGCCAAACCAAAGCCGAACGAAAATGCTACAAACGATTGAACCGCCGATATAAACAAAATAAACTCCTCCGGTATTTTGCGTTTAGTATGCACACTGCACATTAGCAGAGACAGTATAGTAACCGAGCGACGTCTTTAACACCGATTATCGGTAAATAGCCACTTGTCATAGGGACCAACTGACCCTGACCAACTGTTTTGTGTGTGGCGCTGGCACATAAGCCTGTAATTTACCGTTTGAGGTGCATTAAAAGTCGAAACAAAACCCATACTAACAAGTGTGGGAAAGACCTTTAAAGTCGTACTTTGTTGTTGTGCTTCCAATAGCTTGCAGAATACTCTGCCAGAATTGTTTGCATATCAACTCACACACAATATTTACTTTCTACGTCATCTGCTATAATGTCCCTGTTCATCCGCTATTGTCAAAAGCGAAAGAATCCCGAGTTATGGGAAGTCTGGTCGGCCATTTCCTTCTGCGCTTTGACCCCGAGCAAACAATCTACACCCCCTTTCCTCTACAGCACACAGCAATAAAATAGCATAATCGCTTCAACTCTTGACAGAATCCAGTAATTTGCATGACTTGAAGCCACCAGTAAGTGCACCCAGACTGTGAGGAATCCAACAAATTTGACTGAAGTATAATTACCGGCGAGACAATGACGTTATTGTACGGCCACAGTGTTTTAATTGCGCAACACCTAAAGTGCATCTTGGTACGTTCTAGGTAACAGCGAACTGCTTCAGAGAATGTGTATTTCGTCCTTTAACCAACGGGTCTTTACAGGTTTACACAATAATGGGTCGTTAGTTGTCATAGCGTGGACATGCGACCACGAGTGAGGTCATGAGTTTGCTGTGTCAGTACAAAGGGTACATGATGGCCTTTACCAGGAAATTGAAATCATTAGTAAAATACATTATCTGTCCACTGTAATTTATAGGGACGTCGTAGAAGCGATGCTTTAAACATTTAAATGTGCAATACAGTTCACCTGAAAAACTGCTTTAAGCCCAAACTTCAGGTTAGGTTACATACAAAAACGAAATTTTGCTGAAATAACGGAGGAACAATTTCCTTCAGACAATGATATTCTGCAAATCGCGTATTTCGCAGCTGCTTCTGGCGACGATTTATTTGCTTTCCGGTTTAAGTGAAAGTGCTAACTGTAATTTTCTGCAATTTCTCCTTTTTTATCTAAACTTACGGAAGTCTGCATCACAGCCACGCACGTGTTTCGAAATGGCACGGCCTCCGATTCGCCAATGACGACCGCTGAATAAACATATTTTCACCTTCCCGTGACATAGAGTTATCAGTTGACCTCAACCAACGCGTGACGCAACCGTTCTCTAGCCTAACATGGAAAGCATCTTTCAAAACTATAACAGTACTTCTTCGCGGAAAATCTGGAAGATTTTTGGCCTCCGCGGTTTTGAATGAAAACAACCGCAAACGTAAGTGACGTAACAAGGGGCCTCAGGTGCGATCGTCATCTTGAACTTTCAAATTGGGAAAGCCAAAAAGCCCTTTCGAGTGGCGTAAGCCGTATAACCTAGAGCGGTAACCGTTACACGTTAGCACAAAGGTTGTTCGTTGAGATAATTGTACTTTCGGGTAATTACATAGCCTACATAGTAACACAGTCATTAAAATTACGTTGTTAAAGACATAATTTTTATTGATCAGCGACACTGTGATGCTGTGTACTGCGTGAAGTTGTAAAGCAAGTGTGGGGTCAGTGGTCTATCTCAACTGACACAGGCCATTTTCAACATGCGCATCGTGGTTACGTAAATATTTCAATACCGCATGATTTGCACACGAACCGATAATTTCTTGGTAAACGAACAAGCCAACATTCAGACTCTCTTCGAAAAATACAACACAACAAAAATCCTTGCACACACAAACTGCTAAGTCCTCTATTTCAGACGCCTTGCAATCTAAATATTAAAACGGAACATAAAACGTCAATTAAGGCAGTTTTTATACTGCTATCGAACCTTTTCAATCAGTTATCAATTCTTTATTACGCGGCAGTTCCGCTACACTAGTGGAAAATGCAACGGAAATGGCACCTGAATTGACGTGGCTGTACAACAATACATCGCTGTATCTATATGCATCTCCATAAAGCATGACGTCGTAAAGTAGTTGAACGAACAGCTGAGATGAGTTATGGGCTTCTATCAGTCCCATCCGTTACCATAAACCGATCGTCGCTAGCAAGACTAATAACTGACTGACCGAGTCCTTTCCAGAACGATAAAGGAAGCAGCAAAACGTATACAACGGAAACAAAAACACAAAAACAAATGGGAGGGGGGAAACTATATCGCCCATAGGTGCTCGTGGGTCTGTATCAACACAGAAGCGCTATTGAACATCACCTAACCACCTCAGGTTGATAAACCTGCCTGTGCGCCACGCTGTAAAAACAAACTGAGACAATATTGTGTCTCCACCGTATGATCTAAACGGCTGGTCGTGCTCTGATATTTTGTGATTAAACCCAGCTGGTTGGTTGGCATTCTAGGAGATTGTGGTGTTTTATCTGCACAGCAAGTTTTTGCAATTCGGATCTAATTTAGTTTTACCTGTGTAAATTGGAATTGATTTTCTTGGACCTAAGTAACATCCATACTCAACCAATGTCCAAAGATTTTGTCATACCCCTGATTTTGTTTTAAACAATTTTGCTGCAGTAAACAGTCAAGCACTTATTTGACCATATAAAACCACACACTTGTAACTCTGACATGTGCTCTACATAGACAGCGGTTAGCGTCATGGCTTATCCATAAGCTAACTTACTAACATGCTACTGGAAGCAGCAGCAACGACTCGTCCATCAAAACCACGAAGGTGGAACAATAATCTTACAATCTAGAGATCTGGGGATCGCATCTCGTCTATCTCGAACATCTGACATTAAGTTTAACAGCCGACAATTATCAGATTCAATTCTGACGCGACTGTCGGGTTTTCCTAATTCGCCTCGAGCGGATTGAGATGTGATTGCGACTTTCACGACACCTTCCTGGGCGATTACGAAAATGACCAGTGAAAACACCCAGTCCAAATACCTTTTTGCGCTTTTTTGCTTTACAAGACTACGTAGTTGCCTATCAATTAAGAAGCAGGGACCGTCGCCATCAATTCCCATTTCTACATTCACACGCTGAATATATTATTTCCCATTCACACGAAACGTAGTTCCTTCAGGATCAACTTTCTGCATGCTATATTCCGTATATACGACTGCCATTGTAAACCCACTGTCTTCTCCCGACCCGTGATATAAATACTGCGTATAACAATCAACTAAGTGGCCTATCCAAAAAATAGCTGCAACTGCATAAACCTGACTTACCGGTCCTCGAAGAATCTCGAAGTCAGTTATCAATACAACGAACGCACTATAATCGGCTACAGAAGCCATATCGGTATAAACCTTCTCCTTCATAGGACAATCGTCATCAGAAACCTAATCCGCGCACACATTCAATCGGATATGTATTGTTTACACGCGTAACGCGCAGTCCGATAGCTGGCCATTAATTCGACGAAGTACGCTCGGGCGAGCACTGAAGGGTCTGTGAGCGGATTACAACCCAGGCGCCGAGAGCAGGGCATATGTCGACAACCTGTTGTAAGGCTACTGCCCTTAAACGCAATCAAGTCATCTCACCGCTTTTCCGCCACTTCAACGACGACGATGCTTTAAAAGTCGCTCGTCTGAATAAAGTAGCGTTGTCTGGCCTTTAATCGCATATAATATCGATTCACATTTGATGTTTAACTTCGTGTTTGTTGTTCGGGAACGGGCAAACTTCGGACATGGGAAACAACGTACAGCATGTACGTACGACACACAGTTTGCTTTGCTGTTGGACAAAAGCGTATAAAGTGCTTGTATTCTCCTAATGGGACCCTTAAGTACTAGCGGTGCTTTTGTGTTTTTCACCGCAAACTCACCAAAAACAAATTGTTTCTACTCAGCTAGACACGCCGTGAACCACCTTCTTAACAGAGCGTTATATACACTAAGACACAAATGTTGCCAGCAGCAATTAAACTCAAACTGAAACAATTATGTAGGATGAAATGTGTTTAAACTCTCGTTTGTTTTTTTTACTCCATTTTAAAATGAAACACATTTTCTTGCTTGAAAAACCTTGCCCATTAGACGCCTGTCCGACAACACTTGCTCAAAACAAAGCAAAAAGTTCGAGCACCAAGTTTCCTGATAGTGATAACGTATTATCAAAATTAGGACCAGATGCGACCGCGTCGTACTGAATTGTAAAAATCACAACAAAACACTGGTGTTGTTTTGCGCGTTCGTCTTCGTCACCATGGAACGATAATTAGCGGTTGTGCCAGCCCGAAGCGATCCATAGGCATTGTCACAAAACAATTGGACTGTCCCCCCAATCTGTGGGAAGGCACGATTGGCGTTAGTAGCACAACTCTCAAAAATACTGAAATCGATGACCATGTTCCGAGCGTTAACTCAACGTTAACCCTAACCCATGCACCACTACGAAGCATTGACCATCGCGGTAGCGTAAAATTGTTGACATATCTGGCAAATAGTGCCATCCAGGCGGCATGGTACAATTACGTCTGGTGTTCTAAAATTAGATTAAGTACATAATTTTTGCCCACATGAAACCCATGCTTGCTTCTTGATAAACGCAATCACACAACTTTTCAATTTTGAACAAAAACTCCAATTTGCATCTTGTTGGGAAAATTGGAATTTCATTGATTTGCGTAATTTTTCCTTCGTATACATTTGGAAATGGAATGAGCACGGAAGTACTGCGCCTTACGGGGCCTAATGAAGACCACCCAAAAGTCATCAACATCAAGAATTTTGATTAAATTCAGGTACCTCACTGTGCAAGGTACGCTAACCAATATCTTAAATAGGTGCTGGCCTATTAAGGTAGGGGCGTTGTCGTAAGTCCCAACCAGATTGACAATAATTATTGAATTCCTGTTACGTCAGCATAACGCGGTAATTGGAACGACCAAGAAGGGCATCGGTAAGAGACTCGGTTAATGATCCGCTTCCATGTTGGGTTGTGTGCGCAAAATTATGCAAAATGCGTTAATGGTCGCATAAATCATGCGCTTACAATATGTTGCAGCATTGCGGGTACATAACTGTGTTTTTATTTTGCATACATTTTTACAAAATTTTCGCATGCAAGGTTGGTGTTTGAGTTTCAATATGTTTTTTTAATTTTCCGTGAAATTCTGCCTTAGCTTCCTGAAAACTGACCTCTCAAAACATGCTTTACCAACGTGATCACGACCGGCGAATTCGACAATAAGTTCACAAATAACACAAACCTCCATTAATGATCTCCCGCAAATCGCAGCGAACGTGATCTTGAACTCCGAACTTTCGTCGCAAAGTGGGCATGATGTCGCGCACGCAGTCGCGGTCCGACAGCGTCATCAAGCGTAAACTTTCCTGCTGGGTGATTGGGGAACGATAGAAAAATCGAAGCGGACCGGAGTAAACAAGCTCGTCTGAACCCTTAGATGCAAACATTCAAATTGAGAGAGTTATGGGCTGATGGGCAAGAAATGTGTAAGTAGATGTATACCTACATTGACAACGGCCAACGTACATAAAACATGTCAAATAATATTTTAACCCTGAGGAAGCCTATAGGCTTGGATAGCAGGAGAAACGTCAGTGAATGCGAGTTACGTTTTAATGAGCCAAAAAAACAGACTATTAAACTATAATATGCCTGACAGCAACAGCAACGTAATATTTTAACCACTGATTTTCAATATAAACAAACAGAAGGGCTAGGAGTCTTTCTTACTATTATGTTAAAATTGATTCTGATTGATAATTATGGCCCTTGGTAATCCACACATAACTTCTACCCGCTCACTTGATATGTTCACACAGATGGGAAAAGCAATTATGGAATTCAAACACGTTTTTTTTCGAGGGCAAACGAGTGCAAAATTAACTTGGAATCGATTCGCCTTTTCCCCTTCCAACAAAATTATAACGAGATAAAAACAAAACCTTAAGTAATCTGGGAACATTAAATCATCAGTCGGAAGTTATGCACGTTTCCAAATCGTGAGGTAATCAACCAACCCGTCTGAATTAACAGACGTTGTTTTGACTGCCAGGCAAATATAATGGCGCCAAAAACGATGTTTGCAATCATATTGGCCCGAAAAGTGTTTTTATGATGGAATTGTTGTTAATTCGCATGATATTTTAACAACTAACTTTGATCATTAAGGAACCAACTCACATGATGTCCAGTGTGAGATAAAGTAAACAAAAAGTGCTTTAAAACTAAAAATGAGGGTTTATACTTGACGTGTATTGAGAGATTGTAATACGCACTCAGCAGTACACTAATATTTAAAGGTTATATCTAACACCGTTTATATAATTTCGCACCTTAAATTTAGCAAGGAACTAAATATAAAGCATTCATTCGTTGCATGAAGTTTGCCGCAAGGCGCCAACGGGGTTCATAGAGTAAACATATAGGGTTGGATGAAAACATTAGCATATTGTTCGAACGCAAACATCGGCTTATTTAATCTGAGGCTTTTCACAACAGAACAATGAGCTGGTATGGTTGTAAAGAGAATATGTCGTCAAAATCACGTTTGCTTTCTCATTATTGAAGCAATTTACGCCGACTGAAACCCAACCATTAATCGTGTGTACTTTGTGAAAACGTATAAAATAAAGGCTGCTGATCTGATTTTGTATTAACCACTTAATTACAAACAAGAAATACATGTATAACATACGGGATATATTATATACCTCGAGGAGTTTTACTTTAAACGCCCCAACTTGACCTCTGCGGTTGAATGCCTCGACTTTGGCACGAAGTTGGCGTCTCCTCTCTTCGATGTCGTCTTCAATCATCTGATGGTTAGCTCTACATACAACCAAAAGGTTTCATAAATAAAGTAAAATCTCTACAAAAACTAACGTCACAAAACAGATCAAAGCGAACGGCGAGTATATAAGTTTGACCATAAAATATCACTGGATGCATCCAACCTTCTGGTCGCACGCTCGTGGATCTTTTGCAGATGACGTAATATAACCGGGTTGGTTAGGACCACATTTGGGTCAGAAGCGTGGATGAGATGTTCGGGTGCCAATACCAAGTCTTCCGACTTGCGTTCGCCATAACTGACTTGGCTTATATCCGTGGCGGTGGAGTATTGCCTACTCTTCTTACGGTTCCCGCCCATAGCAGTTGACTTCTTTCGACTGGCGTACTCCATCGTTATATATTTTGCGGCTTAGAGTCGGGTAATATTTCGATAAATCATGATTTCAGTTGCCCAGCAACATATAAGCTCCTATATGACATAATTAACCACACTGGGGAACAAAGAAAGTTATATTTATCATTAGGGTCACAAAAATTTCAGAATGGTCTAAGAATTCCGTATTTGTGAAACGCAGTGACTTTCAGTTAGTCATTTCAGTTAACGCCACGAGGGCTATGCACGTCACTGGTCATATTTGATTGCCTATTTATTCACTCAAACAAAGAAAGACCAGTGCAGCTATGGTGTGACTTCCAAAGATCTTGTCAGCTGAATAGGTAAGCAAGACTTCCACAGACCTATTAGGTCGAAACAGTGGCCCTATGACTGCAGCTAATGAATAAAATATTATTGGCTCTACTGCTTTTGAAAGAAGGGTCAATTGATTTAGAAGGGACAATCGTTGGAACTTTAAACTCACATTGTCACTAAAATTACACATAAACATTTGTGACCCTTTCCTGCAGTCTCACTTTCCAAGTATAGTGTATTTTTAATCTAAAAACTTGATCTATTGCTGCAGCACGACACATCTCGTTCAAACCTTACCACGTGCCTTGAGTAAAATTAAATTTCGGACCTTGACAGCATTATAATTTTAACACATTATATGATGCATTATATTCGGAATGAAGTCAGGCTGCGGGCGTCGCTAACTAACCATGCCAAGCGGAAGCTAAATTGTGACGTATGCCAGGGCTATGTCTACTTCTCAATCACGACTATCTGGTGCATATCCACACGCACGTATAGAGGTGAGATGACAATTTTACTTTCTTAAAAAACAAATGAGTTAACAACACATTTCTACGACTCAATAGCGGTTGCACAATGCTCTGCCTTTTCTCCAATAACTGCTTTCCCACATTTACGAGCATATCGACTGTCCAATCATCGATAAAATACGTAAGCAAGATGCCAAAATTATAAGTCGACACTGCACTGTCCAATCTTAATGTATCCTATGATACGCCGTTTCCTGAATGGTTTAAGACAAAGCGTCGACAGATTTAGAAACGTAAACCCTCAATTGAATTACAATATACTTGATTACAATTTTGTCTACAAAACGACAGTCTTCTGAATGCATCAATGTTGGATTAACCCTTCGCAACAGTTTGTCAAAACAGCTATAGTTAGTTCGCAAACATTCTCAAATAAATTAACAAAAAATCCCATTGACCGATGAATTTTCGGTTGATTTCATCGTGACGTACAATTTTGTGTCCGAAACAACAACCTCTGATGAATACATCTATGTTGGATTAACCCTTCGCAGCAGTTTATCGATACAGCTATAGTTAATTCGCAAACATTCTCAAATAAATTAACAAAAAATTCCTTTGACCGTGGATTTTCGGTTGACTTAATCGTGACGTCAGTTGTCAGAGTCAGCTTGTGAGTTTAAACTCCACCAGGATAATTGATTTTCTAACGTCAATCCAAATTTGGAAAATTGTGACGTATTTTTACGTACAACGTCGCTTTGCGAGGTCACTGCGAGGGGGCGTATCATTAATTTTTTCAGCTTTGTTCAGACTGAAGCCTTTATTTACAAAATCAATCAAGACATGGGCATAGAAATTCCAAAAAGTAGCACTTGATCAGTAAAAGATAGTAGCGATTTACTTTTTGTCACTAAACAAGAACACATGCTGTTCTTCATTGACTGTGGCGCTACTGGTCATGTCATGTTTCTATATATGAAATACTTTTTCTCAAAGAGACGTGTTCTTGCTGCTGATCTGCCTTCCAATTATGGCGTTACATTTTTGTAACCCTAAATACGACACATTTTAGGCGCACTTTTTTGGCATATCCACAAACATGGTGTTGTCGGAAGTACTTGTTACCATTGAAATGTGTTTAACTGCAAAATTATAGTTAACGCTGGTTTGCTAAATATCCTCAAAGACATTGCGCAGATCAGTATCCAGCCTGAACGCTGAATACGATGTAATTAGTAAAACGCATTTGCTTTCAGCTGTTGCTAAGTTGCCAGTACTTTGTGACAGCCAGTCTTTCTACAGACTCCCTCGGTTTGTTGTGACAGCTTATCTGGCAGCGTCGTTTGCTGACGACCACGACGAAAGAAATAAGCAAAAATATGTGATTAATGGTTTCGGGCAAAAACGCCCGCCTGGCTCTCGAGGCGAATTTTAACACGAGTCGATTTTATCAACCGTTAAAGCGGAGAGCATTCCACATGCGCCCGCTCGGCCTTGGTTGTGATCCGTTTTCGCGCCATTGAGATGTAAATTATTGACGTGAAGACATTTAGCGTTGCAACAACTCGTAGTGCACTTGTGCGCCACTTCGTTATATGCGCACTGGGAAGTGTGCTTCCTAATGACAACGACACCGTGCAATTAACCACGCATAACGTGACCTAAGACTTAGGCCATGTCCTCCAAATGCACATGGCAATGCAAATCACTCCTTGCGCACAAAATCATCTCTAAGTGTGAATAGATTTCCGAAAATAAACGTCTTGCATTCCCACAGGAAAAGACCTCCAGTATAATTTAAATACCTCGTTAACCTCTGAGCACAAACACATTAAACTGTTTGCTGACAAACACACACACTTTTCCTTAAACGTAGTTGGGTTACTTTGCCCTAGCCTACATATCCTGAAATGTTCGATCCTAAACTTGTCTAATTTACAACGAACAAATAGAACGGTGAAGGTTAGCTATTTGCAACTGTAATTGCTACAAATTAACATATTAGCACATGGTTCGGATACACCACAGCGGTATTTAACCAGAATGCGGTGGGCTAAAAACCCAGCCACAAACGGGAAAATGCTGTAAGCCGTCGTGGCGTAACGTTTGTAAACAAACAACACAAAGCGACTTGATAACATTTGATCACCCATCAAATAAATGTAACCCGATAGCATTTCACTAGACTGATTGACTTTAATTGGTGATCATTAGCCTATCTGCAAACTTACACTGAATCCCTTTGAACTGAAACACTGTTTTGTCAAATTTTACACGTTCGCCTCACAACCACATTGTGTATTAGTGAATACCTAAGGCATCAGTATAGATTCTAGTCTACATATCTTGCTTATAAGGGGAGTCCCAACCTTTGCACTAATTCTCAACTGGAGCCCACAGATAGAACCCTGAACAAGCGGAACACCTAAAGTTGTTTTTGTCACAACTTCTTGCCTTTCAGGAGCAGAAAAATTGTCATAACTTGACGATAAAAGCGCCTGGAACACAAACGTCCGAGCGACGCAAAGAAAACGCTGACGACTCGATGGGCCTGAAAAATGTTTGGCAACGACAAAATACACGATTCTGTGCAAACAAGAGCAACTTTGAAAGGCCTTTGTAATTTCTGCGATCTGAAACGAGATGGCAAACAGGCGCTAGCGCATAAGCGAGGCGCGAGAGATTTATGCCGTTCCGTTATTGTTTGCGCTTTCTCATATTCGACAATCGTCTTTAAAATGCGACTAATCCGAATTATTGAGAAGCGTGGTGGTCAGCAGCGGTGCGCATCCGATGGACGCAGTATGAAGTGATATATTTTATTTGGTTATGAAAGATTAAAATTCAATAAACACAGTTGTTTGTGGGAATGCCACCATCAGTAGCATTTAAACAAGTCGAATACAAAATTGCGGTTTAAAGCTCTAAACATCCAAAAACTGTTAAAGTCTTTATGTTATAATGCGTCCGCCAGAAAGGCACACGTCTTCGTTTAAATTTTCTTCAGTTAAGGCACTATTGCAATTGTTGTTAGGAAATTGGGTACACTGTTGAGAACATGACACGAGGATTTTTTTTAACGTCGAACAACCACACACACGCACACACGATCTCAATACATAAGTGCCATTATTTTTTGTTCAAAATTGATTTAACCTGATACAAATCAGTTTTATCGAGCTCCCTGTTTGACTTTCCGTAAATACAGTCAACTAGCGCCGAAAGTGTTTGAACAAATCCACGACAAGACAACGAAACCAAAACGTTACAGAAAAACCTTTCTTCGTGTGTTATGCTGTGCACGGACAACTAAAATTATTGTGGTAAACCACGGCGCTATGTAACAAACAGAATGTCGGTAATATTGTATGGAAGAAATAAACATTACATTGCCTTTCCATCGTGCCGAAATCCGCTAAAGCGGCCTCGTTATAGCCCGTTTTCTGCGACGAGCAGTCGTCTGGCCGGTTAGCTCAGTTGGTTAGAGCATAGTATACTCTTATGGTAGTGCAACCATTGTCTCTGTCACGCATGACTTCCAGGAGATCAAATGCGACTTTTTGCATACGAAGAGATAGGAAACTCGCATATAAATTGGAATTACTTAAAACGTGGGTAGAATTTCGAGCTGAATTTTTAGTATGTTAAAGTTAGTTCTATATTGATTCCAATAATTGAAAATATTAAATATTTCCTACCCTTCTTTCCGAGGTACGGTGATGTTTTGTTGATTAGTTTTTCGGACATCATGTGTGAATGGAAGTTTTAAAGTGTAAGTATACCACCTTACGTAATATTTGGTTTAAGTATGTATCAACGTACCTGTGTTGACGTAATAAATCTAGTGACGTAATCATGACGTCATTTTACAGGCAGAAATATGGTTATAAGGTATCCTATGGTGTAAAAATGCGTTTTTTTAGCTATTGTGATTTTCATGCAAGATTCAATTCCTAACTACAAGCAATTATGCAAACAATATAGATCATCAGATGACCAAAGGTCGAAATGCTTTGGGGCTGCTTGCTCTGAAATAATGTTTGTGAAACTGGTGAAGTTAAGTAGCCTGTCACAGACAAAAATATTTTGAAAAACTTGAAGAATACACATACAAATTTTTGTAATATGATATGTTTCATAATCACCTACAGTTTTTTCTATGTGAGTCAGTATGTTGTGTAGATGTAATCTTGTGTGTATTTGCCATACATAAACATATTTATGAATTCTTTTAGGTTGTTGTTTACAAAATTCACAGTGTGGAGAAACAAAACTAAATAAAAAATAAGCAATACAAAATGTGCCTGAAACTTAGATTCAAAAATGTCTTTTTCAAAGAAGCTATGGGTTTCATGTTGTTGAAATATATTCTGATGCTATCATGAAATGAGTATTTCCTTTGCAATTGTACATAAACAAAGTATCCTGTTTACTTTTTGTGTGGTGAGTGGTTTTACTAGACAGGAGTTAGTCATACATTTTGATTTATAATTTATTATCATACACCATACAACTTACAATAATTTTAATATATGAACACATTAAATGTTTTCATCAGAGACAGAATTCAAATGATATAAATTTCTGGAGATTGGTACAAAAATCTTGTTTCTTCATCTGAGAATCCTGCAGATTGTCTGAATATTTTTTACTTCTGTCTTGTTCTGGCAAAATAGGATGTGATAATTTGGACATACAAATTTAGTCAAGGAAGACAGATTAAGTAGAGTTTTACTTTAAACTGCAACATGCGAACTTGTGACATAATACCACAATCTACTAATTTTGTTTGGTCACTTAGTTTTTGATACATATTCACACATACAAATGATCAAACCCTATTAAAATATTACATCAAGATGTAAGATACATGCAAAAATAAATTAGCAGCACATTTATAAATATCTGAAGACCCAGAATAACTTCAAAATATGGTCTACTTGTGGCAGACTACGTTATTTTGCCTTAAAATGTCTTTTTACAACAAACAAAGCGGTTTTAGCCATAATAGTACTAAGAAAACTACGTCATGATTACGTCACAGTCAGATTACGTCAGCACAGGCATGTTGAAACACACTTAACAACAAAAACAAATGTAAAGGGGCATATTTACGCATTTTAATTCCATTTGCACACGGCCTTCAAAATATTCTTCAGAAAAACGATGCGTTATTTCAAAAAAGGAAATGATTTATTTATTATTTTTTTACCCATTTGAATCAGTATAATACTTGTTTTAACATACTGAAAATTCGTTTCAAAACTCTACCCACATTTTGAGTTATTCAAAATTGTTTGCGAGTTTCCTATCTCTTCGTATGCAAAAAGTCGCATTTGATCTCCTGGAAATCATGCGTGACGGAGTTTCCCACAGACAATAAAACAAACAAAGAAAAGAGGAGCCGTTGCACTACCATAAGAGTATACTATGGATTTTTTTTAACGTCGAACAACCACACACACGCACACACGATCTCAATACATAAGTGCCATTATTTTTTGTTCAAAATTGATTTAACCTGATACAAATCAGTTTTATCGAGCTCCCTGTTTGACTTTCCGTAAATACAGTCAACTAGCGCCGAAAGTGTTTGAACAAATCCACGACAAGACAACGAAACCAAAACGTTACAGAAAAACCTTTCTTCGTGTGTTATGCTGTGCACGGACAACTAAAATTATTGTGGTAAACCACGGCGCTATGTAACAAACAGAATGTCGGTAATATTGTATGGAAGAAATAAACATTACATTGCCTTTCCATCGTGCCGAAATCCGCTAAAGCGGCCTCGTTATAGCCCGTTTTCTGCGACGAGCAGTCGTCTGGCCGGTTAGCTCAGTTGGTTAGAGCGTCGTGCTAATAACGCGAATGTCGCGGGTTCGAGCCCCGTACTGGCCAGTATGTCGCCTCGATAGCTCAGTTGGGAGAGCGTTAGACTGAAGATCTAAAGGTCCCTGGTTCAATCCCGGGTCGGGGCACATTCCTTTTGTCTTCTGTTCCAAATTTTTGCTTGACATTTATTTGTTCATAATCATCAACGGAAAGCTTGTAGCCTCGATAGCTCAGTTGGGAGAGCGTTAGACTGAAGATCTAAAGGTCCCTGGTTCAATCCCGGGTCGGGGCATATTTTGGGCCAACATTCCTTTTGTCTTCTGTTCCAAATTTTTGCTTAACATTTATTAACTCATAATCATCACCGGAAAGCTCGTAGCCTCGATAGCTCAGTTGGGAGAGCGTTAGACTGAAGATCTAAAGGTCCCTGGTTCAATCCCGGGTCGGGGCATATTTTGGGCCAAGGTGATGAATGTCAATGCATTTTTCCTGATGTTAGGTCACTCGGAAATTTGTTGAGCAGTTCTGTCTGATGCGAAGGATACTGACCAACGTATCGATCGGACATTTACGCAAAATGGTCAAGGAAATTTTTCTTTGTCTTACATCGACGTGATCACACATTTAATACCCAAATACACGTTGTCAACATTAGTCAATTGACAGGAAGGGACGATAAACTGCATATTTAAACTGTTTTCTTTGTACCGCGCTTCGGGTACAGCTCATACTTCAATCACCAAGGAAAAATTTCATGTCACTATATGTCGTGTGATTGCGTCGAAGTTTTTATAATGCTGTGTTTATTAGCTAGGCAGGAAACAAAAACAAACGACTATTTCATAAATAAACAACAAATTCGGACCCAGGAAAGAAGTCAAAAAGTAAAGCCAGGTCTGACTCTGTGGAGAAAAGAAGGGATTTTATTTCATTTTTGTCAGCCCTTGATACAATCGACCAAGAACTCTGCACTGCACCATGGTCGATTAAAAATTTATAGGAGTTTGTTTCTTTGGCGAACAAAGTTTACCGGTCTCAAAGTCGATGATAAGGATTGCCGAAAAAGGGCACAGATCGTTAACCTTTTCCAGTGGCTATAGATTTAAGAACATTGATAAAGATACAAAATGAATAATTCCGCGCAAGAGCCAACGCCGGCTCTCAGATAACCCACATCGATTTCAGAGGATGACTGAGTTTAGTGAAAGTAAGCTGCTTGCAAATGAATGAATCAGCACCACTCAAACAAATAAAAGTTCCAAGGGAATTTCCTTTTAATACAAATCGCGTTTGGAAGAACCATAGATCCCTTTGTCAATTTACAGTAGCGCTGTATTACGGTGAGGGACGTAATTCCACTACTGACTTGGCAATCATTTATTTGATATTTCCTGTCGTCCAAAATACAACTTATTATCAATTAATGTATTTGTTTGAATAGGATATAGGGTATACATTTTTGTTTCTCGTGAGTTGGTCTATTTTTTGTTTTATGAATTGTTTTTGGGATAAATAAATTCACTGGGGCTCGGTGCATTGGTCTCTTTCTGTCAATCAGTTTTCGCTTACCTGCCTAAGTATAAGCAAGCAGTTCTTAAACTTTGCATATAAACCCGACAGTTAAAAAGGTCGCTGTCCGCTATCCAAGATATTTCTTATCGATTTGGCAAAGGGATTATACGGACCCAACACAATTCTGTCACTTTTCGGCAGATCGCCATCGTCAGACATTCCACTCGCAGTATTACATGGACACTGTTGGTGAACAATAGCACGTAAACGGTTCTCTGCTTACAAACAGTTGGTTTATTTAAGGTGCGAGGATATAGCATGTAACAGATGGTTGAGTTGCGTAAAGCAGAAATTTTGTTCGCACAAGTCTATAGGGCTACAAACTTCATTGTTATGGTGTTGTTGGTCGTCACGTCTGTTGGCAAAGGCTGATGCGTGAACTCAGGTTGTATTTTCAAGGTGAACCATATTTGATTCGATGGCAGTTCTGACAAAATGTTGCAGTTGTTTACGATACCAACGGATAAGTTTTGAAAGGCAAAAAAGCATTGTTTTGCGAAAGGCATTGTGCCAAAGCGAATCAAACGCGAGGGAATGCAGTTGATAATATTTTGTGACATGCACGTCTCCTTAGTCCTTGATGCCTAAGTCATCGCGGAAAAACTCCCGGATCGAGGTAAAGTCTGGAATTTACAGAAAACGTTTACTTTGTCGCGATCGATTGGGAAAACATGAACTTAAGTGTGCATCGATCTACGTCCACACGAGTCCCGCGAGAAGCAGAACGTCGATGCGGTGAATTGGTTGTGTAAACCAATTACCGGAGCAAGCTCCCACCGATTCCAGCGGCAAACAGGGGAACTTGCTCCAATTGAAACTGAGCAGTTATACATCGGTGACGTCAACCGTGGCGTCCTGTGTTAGCAGGGTGGGTTGGTACATCACGTGACACGTGATTTTTTTCCTTAAACGAATACAGAAAACAAGTCAACAGCTTAAATATGATTGTAACGTGGTTGTTCATGTATACTGGGGTGCCACCGATACTACGTATGATTCGCGAATTGTGCGGAGAGTAATATAATCACAGAAGAATTAGAAGTCCAGCTGAATTGTAACATTTGTTGAGGTTTACCAACAAGCAAGATTTAAGCCAGATGTGTCAGTTCTGTGACTCAGCGTTAAGAAGATAGAAGAGATACCTCTTTGTTTTCTAACCTGTTATTATATGCATGAGTAAGTTTACAGGCAACTTGTGCCTTCGAGCGGAATCACATTTTGAAGTAATCGATTGCTGGACAAGTTGCCCACTGTTTAAACAGCCGTGTCGGATTTAGCCAGGAAAGGTTGCCTTTAGACAGTACATTTTACCACATTCGACAACTAAACAAGCCTAAGACTTCGAATACATGTCAGCCAATGCCGCTAATTGTGGCCGTACGTAGCATTGAGTGTTTGCGTTTCCAGGAAAAAGCTTATTTAAAAACAAATCAATAGTGTTGGCCGCATGCAAAGAGGCGACTGGAATGTGTTTTCTTCGCCAAGTTTCTCTGCTATATCGTGTTGGGAGTGGAGAAAGTTCCAATGCTGAGAGATAGCGTTGTAGCCTTGACGATATTTTCATGTTCGTATTATAATGTGTGTTTGGCTTCGGAGCATCGGCTCATCAAAACGTACCTAGGGCGGATACAATTTCGCGCCAAAAGACCACATTAAACTTTTACGAAGTTTGGCCGATCAAATATTCAGTGGATCGTTTTGTTGAATGTGAAAAAAATTACGCGCGACTTCGACACATGTTCAGGTTTGGTTTCGCTGCGGGGACACTTGGGTCGTTTGTGTTTGAGATGCACAACTTTTATTCCGGCAAATTTATCGATTGTCTGTGATTGAAGTTTTGATGCAATATTAACCTCAAAATACAAATACATTACGAATAATAGAGCCAAAATGTCATATTCTACTTATTTGGATTGAAAGGCCCGAGTCATACAATATTAGTAGAAAAACTGATTGCGAATCGTGTCCATGACAACCTTTGCTCTAGGAGCAGAAAAAAAGTGAAAAGGCGCTTGCAAAGCTACATTCATTTCCCACACCCTCATCCAAACAATGCCTTTCGCCATTGCCAGCAAATGCGTGCGATCCTATCCCCGTGCGCTAATTAAACCACTACGTCACGGGGTGATTCCCAATTTCAAAAATTTCCCCTTGCGTCAATGTACTGTAAGGGAAGAGCAATCAATCGCGCGATTAATTATTAAGGAAGATACGATTTCTGATGCACACAAATGTGACATTGACATTTGCGTGTGACGTCACGAGAGGATTGTGACGTGCGCCCGTACACGATGTAAAATTAGGCCCGGGATGTCGATAATTCCGACATAAACATTATGTGGTTACAAACGTCATTTTAACCGTTTGAATTTATTTTTGGCCATACCTATAAATGTGGGATTAATTGGCACAAATTGCATAGAAAAAATTAATACGTGCAGTTTGAGTGATTTTTAAAATTGAAATAGTGCTTGTTCAACTTTTCGTCAACCACAGCAGTTTGAAGCAGTTCCAAAAATGTGTCTTTATCCTTCCCTCGTGTTACAGTGTTAAGAAACTCGCAGGTAGATTATGACAGGTGTCATCTCTCCCACCGGGGTAGTCTTGAGGCGCTAAATGCATGAGTCATGGTGATTTGGCTGTAGAATCAATGGACCACTCTCACACATTTGACATTTGGTTACTCGACCAGCCTCAGATCAAATTATGACACTGGCCCACCACCATCGATTTTCTGTAACCGAGTTATCAATTTATTGCGTCATTGGCAAGGTGCCAAAGCTCTATTGAGAGATATCGATATAGTGGTGCAATTACTAGAATATCTGGAAGCAGAGCGTTGTGGAGTGCGATTTTTTGCAGAATAGGTCTAATCTGTCCCTTAGTGACGTGGGTAATTCATCAATTACATTAAATATTGAATGTATTAGAGTGCAAAAATCGAACTGATGTTTTACACTTTGAACTGTTATTCGAAACGTTAATGTGGCGCGCTTACCTCGTCATCTTACTTTATAGCATATATTGTGGCGCAAACATCATGTCAGCTTAGTTTTGAAATTGGAGGAGGGTAGGATGATGATCAGGAAAATATGAACTGACCGCAGAAAAATATTCTAGGGAGGGGATATTTTTCTATGTGATATTTGACTTTCCGATTCTCCGCCCTGACATGTATGTGTTAATTTTTGTTTTTTCGTTTATTAATTTTTCACCCCCTCCCCTCCGGACGCTCATGATCAACCGTCAAAGTCCAACAAACGTTAAACCTGTTGTAATGATTTTGTGAATGCAATCATACAGAAAAAAAAACTGTAAAATGGATTTGGACGGAAACTTGTCAATTTGTGACGTCATGTACGACTGACGTAATAAAGAAATAGACCCACAAAAAAATAGTATGGGGTAAATGAAGAGAGAAAGTATCAGGGACCGCGAATTCGCGGCTTTGTTGCTACGTCATCAGGGCGACAGTGGGCGTCTCGTTGTCGTGCGAGCGCCGGACAAAGAAGGTCCCAAATAAACTTGCTAATACATAATGCATCCGCCCACGAAAAGACACTTATGGTGTTGGCGGCGTAGGACAACATGGAAAACGTTGCGGATATTCACACTAGCAAGGAAGTGTGGGTAATTTTGTGCAAAGATTCACGTAACTACATACAGCCGCAAGTTATTCAGAATATACAGGCCATGACTAATTATTGCGTTGAAAACGCAACTTACTGATGAAGGTGTGAAGGCTTCATTTGGCGAGAATAGGATTGAACAAAAATGCGACTGGCAGATTTTAAAACAGTTTCGCCTGTTTGATGATCGTCACTTCAGTTTTCTGTACAGTTCAGCAAATATTTCAAAAGAAAAAACAACCACAGCAACTGTTTGACGAAACCTAATTCCAGAAATTTAGTGTCACTATATAATATAGGTAGGCAAGTATAGCGAGGGAATATTGGTGAAAATCAATGTTATAAAAACCTACAACGCACCTGATCTAAGTTAATTTATTTTCTTGTTATTTTTTGAGTACATGGAAATATTATTGCAAGGTGTCCATCTTCGTTTGAATGTGCAAACAACTTGAGTAAGAAACAGCTATGATAAAACTGTAATAATATTCAACGAAAATATGAGTTGCTTCGTCAAAAAGTTACACGTGCAAATGTAAAGTTGATTACAACAGTTTTAGTGAAATTCTTAATATGGACGGAAAGTAAACCTTTTTATCGCCAGTTTAGAGCCCGAGGCAGGCTAAGCAGCAGAAAGGCAAAGTATAATTTGAAGCAATTATATGTTGAGTTGCAGAGCGCGTGGCAATGACGCAGAGCTGGGCCAATATCGCCCCAGAGTTAGCGGAGAGAGCGGCGTTGGGCATGGGCCTTAACACGCGATAAATAATTTACGGTAGTGGAGCTAACACGCGCGCATTGACTTTCCATTCAGTGGGGCGATTTGCCGCAAGCGGACAAACAAACATCCCTATCCCCACCCTCGGGTCGAGCAAATTACGCTGGGAGCGCTGCCTTCGGTGTCGGAGACATTGGCTGCGAAATGGGCCCGATTAAAAGAAGGTTAATAAGTCTCCTTAAAACCACCCATCGATTCTCGTGCCGCAGAAAGGTGAATGTCGGCTTCGTTCGAATGGAAATGCAGAATAGCGGAGAAGACGCGCTCGCAACTTAATTCGCTCGATCGATTTGGAAGATTTAACGTCGGGTACTTGGACAGACTTCTGCCCCCAAGCACAACGAATTGAGGGAATTATAAACTCACGAAATTGCGTTAACGCATTGAAGCTTCGATTTGTTTGATTTCATTAAGTCATCTGCAAAGTCTATAGTTTTGTTCTATAGAGTCGTTTGGGGTTGAGTTAGCTGCAATGCATGTTCACAATAATGGCTGTAGAACCGTTTTCGTGGTGTATAAATAAGGTTAGGAAATCTAAATAACGAATGTTTAATGTCGTTTACAGGCATGTATCAAGCATAGGATAAAAACTGTATCATGACCACGACGGTTACTTACGAAACGGAGAAAAGGACGGGGACGGTGATTGATGAGGATCACCTTCGGCTGTTAGATCCCGAAAAACACGCGCTGATGGCGAGTAAAGAACGTCCACACTGCAGCAGCGGCGCGAACTGCAACTCAAACAATAACAACATTCCAGATGGGAACCCGGGCCACAGCGCGGCGCCTGTGCAGTCAGCGTCTCGTGTCTTCCAAGAGGTGCGCTCATACAAGAAGATTTCCCAGAACCCGACAGAGAAACTTAAGTACCTTGCTAAGCCTATGGCATTCGCGGCGATTGGATTCGGCCTAACCTGCATCGGCATAGCGCTCACAGCCTCCCATTTCTTATACGAAGACTCGTTACGAGAAGACGTCAAAAACCCACCGTACTTTACCTTCGGCCCGTTGATTTTTGCAAGCGGACTTATCATAGCAATGATTGGCGTCGTTTGGTTTTCACAGAAACATCATAAGTGGGCTACAGGCACGGCGGCGCCCATAGCAACAGCAGCGGCCGCCGCTGCAGCCTTGGTGACGAGCGCAACAATTTCATCCGAACAAATGCGAAACCTTGCCCGGGAACCTGCAAACGGAGGAGTTCACATTGCGTCAGCCATAGCGTGACCCGACAACACGAAACTGGTTGAATAAATTTGACACGCACAAAGGGATGCGCTGACGACGTATAGGGAATTTCGTGGGACATATTGGGTTTCCAGAATATTTTAACTGTTCGTCTCTGTGATGACTGACAGCAAAATCCGAAGTCTATATAGCGTGAGGGCTGGGAGTCGGCTGGTGGAAATTTATTCTGGTAAACACGTTTCAACACAATTCAGTGTAAAATAGTGGGAAAGTGTCTTCTTCTTGGGCATTTTCTTCGTTCAACAACCATATTTCTGTTCAATGTTCGGCAATCGAAATGAGCACGAAAGACAATCGACCACACCAGGGGTTATCAACCTTTCTTGTAGTCTGTACTACTTTGTTATGCTTGAACGTTTCCAATTGACAGTTTTTATGAATGAAATCATGTATTCTTTCCCCGTTGCCAATTAAATCAGAAAATATGCGAATTAACATAATATTAAAATTGGTTTATTGTCAGTAAAATAAACACTTTATTAACTGACCAAGCAACTTCGTTCTGCTTGGAATCTATAATCTCCACTGTGAGGCACGAGTAACTGGTTGGCAACCTCTGGACTACATAAGCATTTGTTATCGTTGAACAAATTTAAAACTTCTAAACAGGAACATTTTCATGTACTTTCTTTGCTAACTCTTGGTCGATGTGTTGGAATAATAAATCAGAACACGTGTTATGAAATTCATTGTCGAGGTATAGAAATGAACACAAACAAAGATCCATACTAAGATTGAGAAACAAGATTGTGAACGTTAAGCACGAGACAATTCCCTACACAGCATTAGGTGAATAATTGCCCTCAATATGTTTGGCGTTTTAAAACGCAGCACCCAAATGACCGGTGCAACACGAACCATTGCGTTAGTTAAAATTAATCGCCAGCGACATCAGGCGATTTTTGTTGGACAAAAGTAATTTTAGCTTCGAGAAAAGTGAAGACAAAAGGGTTTGAAAAAAAACATCCATATTACCAGAAAAATGCTTCTTGTTCCTCGCGCAGCACACCACAAAAACACTTTTTACATTCTATCGAATGTATCCTTGCAGAGCTATTTTTACAAATGTGATACTGCTGTGTCGTTTAGGTTACATGTACCGGCACATTGGGCGAGAAAAACCAATGAAAACAAATGGCGGAGGTTGCACATTCCGTATTAACAAAAAACGACAAGCATAGAAACTTATTCGGTTGCAAGCTCGCTGTATGTACAGGTGGCAAAAAAACACGGTTATGTACATTCTGGCAGTGGAAGAAAAGCGTAAACATTGTTAGAAATGCATTGTGATTGCATATCAAGCAGCCCCGCGCCTATTGTTGATTGCACCAAAAGTAACGAGAAAAATTTGTTGACGTGAAGTTGGGTCATTTTATCTGTCCGCGCGCATCTCATTGGTTCTTCTGTTCCACAGTTGGCAACTGAACGTTACCTTGATCTACTTCCACGCGTGGGCTTTTGACTTGCGATTCAGCGGGCTGCCGAGGTTGAGTTACTGTCTGATGCTTCACGTAAGGATTGGGAGCGGGATGGTCACCACGCCAGGCTTGCTGTCCGGGATGAACAGGAAATTGGGACGGAGGCTGCTGCCAAAATCCCTGATGTTGCACATTCTCGTGTGGATTATAATGCATGTCCGGCTTAGCGAGGTAAGTCATGCCGTCGGCGGGAACGGGCCCGGGCTGATAGTTAAAATTCGACCCCTGCGGCATGGCAGGGTTACCAGGGGTTAGTGGCATGTTAGTGGGTGTTGCCGGCGCACTCCCAAATCCACGATTCGGGCCCCCCGAGTTGGGACTCATGTAAGGGTCCAAAGAGGGCCGTCGGTGGGACGCAGGGCTGTGTTTTGCCGGGTGCCGTGCCCCAGGGCCTTGGTTGCGAAGTTTTGGCGTCCCGCTGCGGCTCCCGTGTTGAGAGATAGGGGAAGGTGACTGTAACGGCGACTGCAAACGTGGCGACGCGATACCGTGTGTTCCCATCTTCGGGCTTGGGCTTCCAAAAGACGGAACATCATACGAAGAACCAGGCGACTTCTTTGGCTGGTTTGATCGGCTGCTCGGTCGTGTCGGTGCCGGCGGATGCTGCATGGTAGTTGGTGACGTGGCTATCTCCGGACTTGTGCATGGGCCTTTCATAATGATCGACACGGCGCCAGAGGGCAAACGCGCCGCGCTGGTTCTTCGTTCACCAAGGCGACCAGGTTGTGTTGCGTGCTGCCTACCCTGCTGGTAAGGCGTCATGCTGGTTTGTGGAAGCGTTGGTAAATATCCGCCCGGCTTAAACTCGGGCATGGACACCGGTTGTGGCGTAGAAGTGTTGGGAAATAAACGACTGTTATTACTGTTGTTTAGGTTTTGCTGCAAAGCCATGTTGTCCATATACCCAGGCATATTGGGATTGACCATCTGTTGACCGCCGTGAATACCGTCCGGTGCCATTTGAAAGTGCTGTCCATGGGCCTGTGGCATCACCGCGCCCTGAAATCCACCGCCAGGCGTGGTGGGCTGTATCGGATAACCTTTCATTTGTTGTTGTTGTTGCTGCATCATCATTTGTGGATGCTGAGATTGCATGGCCATTTGCTGGTTCTGGTCGAACTGAGAAAACTGGTTTCCCATCTGGTTCATGTATATGTGTTGTTGGTTCACGTTCTGGCCCATGTGCTTGTTTGGAAAACCGGCGCCCATCTTGCTGGGGTCGAATCCAGCCGGGAAGCTATGGGGCGCTGACTGTCGCACTGAACTTTGCCTTTGAAACATCGGCATTTGTCCAGCAGACATTTGCATCATCGCTTCGGAACCGATCGCGCTCGGTGCATTACCCGCAAAGGTCATAGCCTGACTTCCAATGTCACTGCGACTGATTGAGTCGATTACTGATGCCTTTGGGTCTGGAAAATTCCCTTTCATCATGGGGTTCATAGTGGGCATGTTGGGGTGTACGGGCTGCTGCTCCTGCATCTTAAACTGAGGGAAACGCGGCCCTATGTATTGTTGGGCCCCGTCGACTATGGGCTGTTGTTGTGGGCCGCCGTCTGCTGGTCCGAACATCCCTGGAAACTGCATTGCCCCACCAGGTGGGGTACACGGTGTTTTAGGCTGTTTCTTTTTGCGCTGTTGTTTTTTACGCTTGGGTTTCGCAGGTGCCGGCGCTGTACCCATGATGGGCTGTTGGTTTGTGACGCTTGGTATTCCGGACGAAGCCTCGGTTTGCAAAAGATTCACCAGCAATGGACTCGCCATCGACATACCCTTTTCCTGTTGCATTTCGGCGGCTTTCGCCATGGCCTGGTTGTTGTATGAGAAGGGAAACTGTGTCTGGCCCGCAGAACCGGGAGACGCCATATTGTGCTGCATCTGCGCTTGGTTCGGTATGTTTGCGGGCACAGGCATTCCTGCTTGAAGATGAAACTGCGGCTGTGGTTGTGGCTGGCCAGGAGTGCCGGGGTTCGCCATGGTGGGCTTGTACATTGGGCCTTGCTGGGAGTTCATTCGTTGCAAGACTTGGTTGTTCCACTGGCCCTGAGGGCTGTTCTTGTGCTGGCTTGTGTCCGCGCTGGTGTTTGGCATCATCGGGTTGGTGTTTTGAACAGGAAAGTTGTTGCCGGATATGGGAGTTCTAACCGAATGAGGACTGTTCACTGCTTCCATGTCTGCGATACGAAAACATACCAGTTCGCAAATAATAAGACAAAGCGTTTTCACTTAGTTGTTTGCCAATTACCACAAATGGCGCCATGTTTGAACTACGCGGTAAGTAGTTTCAGCCTCTGTGTAGTGATTTTGTAAACTAATCATAAGGGGCTGTAAGAAACAACCATCTTACTTGCTGGCATTTGTTGTCCCATCATGCTGTTGTCGGGAAGATGTTGATTCCCCAAACTTAACATTCCAGGCGCCATCTGCTGACCTGGCATTGTCTTGTTTCCGCTAGTCACAGCGTTATCCGACGTAAAACCGACACCAGCTGGCTGCTGAGGTTTGCTGGTGTTAAGCATGCTTTCTGGACTGAAAACCTGCCCGGGCGTGGTTGAAATTTGCGGAAAGTTCTGCGACTGTCCTTCAAACGAATCGTTAAAGTTTGAAGTGGCGCTGTTTTGTCCTGTGGTGACGTTGTGACCGGAAAGCAAACTCTGAAGTTGTATTCCCATGATGTCTGCCTCTGGATTCGAACCGGTTGTAATACTTTGAGCTTGAGGTACTGTGGTTTGTTGGTGTTGCTGCTGGTGCTGTTGTTGTTGTAATTGTTGTTGTTGTATATGTTGTTGTTGCTGGTGTTGTTGATGATGGTGGTGGTGGTGTATCTGTTGGTTCCAGGCTTCAGAAACCATTTCTTCAACACTTGGAGACAACTGGGTTTGGGTTGGTTGTTGCATTGGAAACTGTCCTCCGTTTGCTGAGGAATTCGTTGCCATAAAATGTGCTTGCGACATATCCTCGCGAGCAGGACTTTGGGGTATTGTGGCTGTCTTTGTATTCGATAACTTGGGGGCTTTCGGGGGAATTTTTTCCTTCGGTTTCCTGTTTCGTTTCTTGGTGGTTGGTGTGGTTGCAGCCGCAGATGTAGGTGTTGGCTTCTGAGGTTTTATGTTGCCCTGACGAACGGGCGGCGTGTTCCCCGAAGATCCCATCACCTGCATGCTAATGCCTGCAAGCAGTTGCAACAGTTAGCTGTTATAGGCACATCCACATCATAGATGCATCAGCTTAGCTGTTAGGTTGCCACTTACTGCTGGAATTGATACTTCTATACTTTCGATCCTTGCTTAATGATTGTTGTTGGAAACACCCACCTTCCTGTGGATTCTTAATCCTTCACCTTCCTACACTCATTTACCAGCTCAACCCAGTGTATATAGAAACGAATTGGTTTTACCTGCAAATGTCTTGCAACTGTGTTTTTTCCGTAATTCCAAAACTTACCCAACAGATCGACGGTCACCGCAAGGTACCACAAAATGGAAAATAGTGTGCCCATTAGTGTAACAGCTAGCACAGTGCCACTGTCAACAGTTGCACTGATGAGACCTTACAGGTCGAAATAGTGAGTGTACATACTTTGTCTGCAGCTCTCCAAAACTTGTTCATGACAAATCATTCTTGCATTGCTACACTGGTAATCTTGTTTGGATTCAAATTCTTTGAACAAACTGTTTGTTCACAATACAGCAAGTTTTTTAACTAAATAATATAATAAGAGCTATTATTTTTCAAAAATATCTAACCTTTGTGGCTTCCATTTGGTTTTCTGTGTCTGATGTGCAAGTTTCATGGATTCTATTCAATGTGCAATTGACTGGACTAACAATCTACAGGCACACCATTGGGACTAACACTATCTTTCGAGAGCGTTAATACGCTTGTCAGTATAACGTTATCAACTAAAGCAACACATTCTCACAACATACATATATTTTTTCTTTAACGTCAGCTTTTTCTGGTCAATAAATTTTCTTGATAATAACACTCTCTAGCCTTTTTCAAAGAAGTCTTCCTTACCCTTTACAAACAATTTAAATCTTCCTTACCCTTTACAAACAATATTCCAAAAACTTTCCCCCCAAAAAAATTAACACAATTGTTGCAAATATTAACAGAAAACATAAGAAAAACGATGAACTTTATTCTAACTCTGTCTGCAACATTAAAAAAACAATTAAAATAAAACAAAACTAACCTGATTCCTGATTTGGGGCCTGTTGCTGGAAAACCACTTGTTGAGTGCTTCCCTCGCCGTCGGAAAATGAAAGCTTAATGATGTCCTCACCTGAAAGTGAAAAGCCGAGTAGGTTGTGGTGACTTGCATGACAATTGACAGGTGTTAGCAATAACAGAGTCAGTCAAAAATACCCTGCTAAATTTCCGCTGCTGAATTGCCCTCTTCCTGTTTGTAAAGCAGCTAACTTGCGCAGGAGAAGCAACGCACCAACAAGGCTCAATTGTTAAACATTTGTACTTGTCATACGGCACTCAACGATGTTGAAAAACCGTTATTTTGCCATTTCAACTAAAACCATCAAATTTTGTAGACATGTATAAATGGCTTAGCAGACAAATATTTTAGAGATAAATTACTAACATTTTTACAACCATTCAAATTATATATATTAATATTGAAAAAAATACTTAAGACCTAAAAATATTTCTTTTGCAACAGCCAACAGTATAGACCACATTTAAAAAAGCTTAAAGTTGAGAGGCTTGCTGCAACTTATGCAGAGCCCAATAGTACAGGCAAGAAACAATGCAAGTTAAATTCCTGTTTCCTGTAACCCAACACCCATTGCAGTCAATCGGTTGGTGGACAGCGCTACTAACCACATTTTGCAAGCCTGTCTAACAGGAATTCCATGTCAGTCATTCAATCACAAAAGATTTAAAAAAATACACATACCTTTGAAATGTCATTTGTAATACATACAATTTAAAATTACTAAAAATATTCAGTCATAAACTAGTTTTAAAATACATAATTTGGTGTAAACATATTTGAATAATTATGTCAGTTGAGGTAAATGCTCCTGGTCTGACCATTAATAAAATTTAAAAGATCTGTGTTTATTGTTGGTAGGTTCAGTGATGTAAAATGGGAGTTTTTACAAACCTTCAACTTGCACTGATAGAATGCCAAGTTCATTTAGTTGATTGTTGTTGGTCATAGCCATCATTTTTAGCTTGTTTGCAGCCTCTCGGGGAATGCTGAATGTCACTTTGACACTGTTCCATGGTTCCACTTTAGTAACAACACAACCTGACCACAATAATTGTTTTTATATGACATGTTATGTTAAATAAATAAAGTATTATAGTAATCAAACACCTTCTTGCAGCATTGGTTGTTTTTTAAGAAATAGGATAGCTTTTTAAAGCTTTGGAACTACATACCAAATCCGACTACATTGGACAGGCCATTTTTTAAAGCTTCAATTTCCTGAGAAATGTTCTTGTCACGGTAATCACCATGATACACGACGCACACATTCATGTTGACCTAACAAAAATATTTACTGTTAGAGCACACCTATAACAAGCCATACATCTTGTCTCATAAAGATGAGTGTTAAAAATAGTGCCTAACAAAAATATCTTTCCATAAACAATCAGTTTTGTAATCTCCTTAATTTGTAACCAAATATCAAGTGCTTGAGAAAAAAATAAAGGGATGTCATCATGCCATTCTCTCAAAAGCAAAATGACATAAAGGAGTGCTAAGATACAGACAGAAAAATGTAATGCCTGTATTGCAAACTTTCAGGTCTGACTATTTTCTTGAAATATCCAACATGTGAAAAATATGAAAACTTTTTATGTTTAATTAACCAATGGGTGTCTGACTCAATAACCTGTGGTTTTATCAGTGCACATACAATTTCATGTTAATGTGCATAAAAATTAATTGATTTAATCTCCTGATAAATATTAGTACATTTTATGACGCTGTTTAACTGAATACGATAATCTATTAGTTCAAATAGGCAGACCAGTTCAATTATCATCTAATATGTCACTATTTGTATAGTTTGTAAGGTCTACCTATGAAAAAAATAGTAAAAAATTGGAACTTGACAATAAGTAAGCAAATCTAGAGTAGTTTTCAACCCATGGTCACAGTATATATACTTTCCCCCAAAAAAATTCAATTGAAAGTTAATTTTCCAGATTTGTTTATTGTATTTGTGACGTGGCAACCTTTGTGGGGCAACATTTTTGCAAAACATTGTTAGATGCAGAAAAAACAGGTTTGGGGGGGGGGTCACTGGTTAGGCTGAATTTAAATTTTAGGGGAAGTGGTACAAGAGTTTGTAAGGTACAGATGTCAGGCAATGGCTGCCTATCTTTTTATTCGGATTTAATTCATTCACAAACCTGAATGGAGTTTAGTTTTAACACAAAGAAATAGGTAAACAAATGGGTTAAAGCAAGTGTATTGATTCTATGCTCAGCTCATGAGATAATTCTTGATCTTAATGAGATCTTATCTATTCTAGCCAGATTTAATCAAATTTAGCCAAACCAGAAAATTAATGGCCCATATACATTGTATGTGATAAAAATGTGATTAAACAACTCAAACAATCCAATGATTTTGAGCATTGACGGAATACTATTGCATGTAAGTAAGGTAATAAAAAGTATTATAATAAATCACAGCACGTAATGCACCTGACCCCTACATATATCTTAATCGTTTGAAATACGAGTTGGTTTTACTTTGCCTTATAACTAACTCAACATGTTCTTTTTACCAGTGTGTTTTTTTACATTAGACACAAATAAAACGTCCATACGACTTACCTGTATGTGGAAAAGATGTGGCAGAAAACAATAATTTTAATACATTTCATTCATCGCAATCCATTTCTTTTGACAAAGCATTGGTTGCTCTGGATCTAGACACCAGGATTAAATTAGAGTTCGAATTTCTGTGAAACTTTCCTCATGCCCACGATCGTATGTAAAAGAGACATTGTCCAATATGGTCAAATTTTTACATAATCGACGTATTATTCGTGTGCCTGATTCTACAATGATGTCATATTTATTACCCAGTTGATGCTATTGACACAACATGTACCGAAGCGCCCCGTAAACTAACATTTTAATAAATATGGTTAGTGAACATATTAACCAGTAGTTCTCAACCTGTGCTCGTGCGAACCTATTTTTAAAGATCATATGAAATAAGTTTCCCAGCATTTTCGGTGGAAATCCCTCTGCTCCAAATCAACAATGATATTTATGACCCCTTCACGTCCATACCCCCCACCCAGACTCTTGCGAGCCCAGGTGCGGCAAACCGACTGCTCCCTCTTGTGAGGCCTGGTGCCACAGTATACGTTTTTGCTTGTCACATAACAAGGCTATAACGTGCTACTGCTGTTAGGTCTATTGTAAAATATATGACTAATTAAAACAATGGTCACTTGCCGGGGTACCTACGCAATTGGTCGCGTCTCCGCTAACCCTGTATCAAAATATATTTTGCGTTTGATCTATTAAGTCTACACAAATATTTATTTTTTCAAAAGTAGAAATATTTAATGTTACGACATCTCAAGATTTATTGCAATGAAAATTCATGAGACAAGCGTTTGCTATTCACATGACAAAGCAGGTGCACAGTGTCGAAAGTTTTGACTTTATCAGAACGCAACTCATTAAAACAACTTAGGATACTTGATAACACTTAACCTAGCGATATCCAAGGAGTGATGAAGTAAAGCTGGTGTTCGTTATTAGTTGTTAACATAATTAGCAAGAACGTATACGTATGTGAAATACACGCATCACTGGCGTAAAAGTACTAGCGCAATAATGTTATGTAACCTGCGATATTCACAAAAATCCCTTACAATTTTCGTTCCTGCGGCAATAGTGGTCGCCTTTTGTTGGAAGACGCTGTGTGTTTTTTAAATCTATATATCGTCAAAACCTTAGTTAAAAAAAACAAATCTGCACCGCATGTTAAACTATCGACGATTTTGGGGTCAGTAAACCACATTTGGAGGTAAACATCTCACGAATGATACTAATAGCACCAATTGGCGATCCCGGACGCTAACTGTACGCTGCTGTGATCGATGAAAAGCGCAAGACAATGTCCTTCAGTGCAACCTTCGCTCTTAGGTTGTAACTACACATCCAATGATTCCCAGTTCGAGCAAAAGGCTGAGAACGAGGAATACGACGTACAGGAGTAGCATGATGATTCCAAGTCGTCGATTCATTCGCCATTTGCAGGCCACAATGCTAATGACAATGAACAGGAGCATCGAGAAAAGAAGAAGGATGGAGCAGAAGAGTCCATTGGACGAAACCTTGACGGCCTTGCCGAGGGAAATGATGCTGCCGAGAAGCCAGGGAAACGGCAACCTGCATTACAAGAGCACTGACTTTTAGCTTTTGTTTGTTATCTAATACAATTCGGTAGTGTGTTTCCGCACAACTATAACGATATGGGGTTAAAAGAATAAAAATACATTTGCAACATTACTGTTTGGTTTGTTTTTAATTTAAAAACTTTCGTGTTTACTGAAAAGTTAAGATTATGCAGTCTGAGGAGATATTACAACGACGTTTCAAATCTTTTGTTTATTAAACTAATTTGCTTAAAAATCGTGAGCTAAGCTAATACATACCCAACAGTCACATCGAAGATGTTGCTGCCAACTGAACTCGACACAGCCATGTCACCCAGGCCTTTCCGTGCCACTATCACACTTGTTATCAGATCAGGGACCGAGGTTCCGGCTGCAAGAAAGGTTAAACCCATCTCCGCTTCCGAAAGTCCGATGGTCTCGCCCACCTGTAGGAGTGGACAATGTAAACATTTTCTTCGTAAAATCAACCAATTCCAGCAACACCTCTTTTGCGTGATTGTGGAAACGTCAACGTCAATTTCAAGATATTAAACTAGATATTTAACCTAAACTAAACTTTTGAAAATTTTTTTCGCTTTATTTGGCATCTTTTGTTCTAAAATAAAAAAAATAGAAAAATCATTTATTTTGATACAGACTGTAAAAATAAACCAAGAAAGGCTTTGCAAACAGATTTTGTTCCAATATCATCCTAAAACTTCAGACGATATTATAAAATATGAGGCGTATTGGCAACTGAAGGTATAGATTTTATGGGGACAAACGCACCTGATGAGCCATCCACACCATAAAATACGAGAAAACTGAAATCCACAAGATGCTGAAAAAAAAGGTGATGGCGAACCGACCTTCTTTTTTCTGCAAATACCGAAAAAGAATATTTTTATGATTTAAAATTCCAACGGTACATGAACGTTGCTTGTGACTCATGCTATTATGTTATCTCGCAATGGCGGCGTAAAGTGATACTTGAAATTTGCGTATGAGTCACGAATCCAATTAACGAAAGTGGAAAGTGTCGTACAACCACATTGATTGACTTGTAATGCTCATACTGATGCCAAGACTTTCATTTTATTTAAAAGCAGAAATATTAATTTTGATAAAAAAATGGCGTGAATTGAAAATCTTGAAACAAACGAATCAGGATTTATTGCAGAAGTTAAGAAGTCTTTATTGGCCATAAAACTATCATGTATATAAACTCTTTGCAGTGACAATATACTATACAGCCTCTCATCACTGTTTTTGGGTGCTGTAAACCAGTTTGGACTTAAATATTAGCAAGTGAAGTCAATAATATATGATTTCAGTGAGCTGAAATCTGTCTGCAGCTCACTGAAATCAGTTTGGACTTGTTGCGTAATAACACCTACCGGGTCCCTGACGTCGGGAAGGGTGAGCCACAGAAGGAACATTATCGGGGATATCGTGACATAAATACACCGCTTTGTGCATGTTTTCGGCCACGAAAGATCCAAAGTCTCGGTGTGCTGCTCTGGTAAATCCTGTCAGACGAATGATTGACGTTTAAACCCAACCGATGGGGAACTTATAAACTTAACAAATTAAGGAATAGTTCCACTAACCTGTGCCGAGACTGCGCTCGCCTTTCGTCCGTTACCAACCCATTCTGCAAAGTAATCACACGTTTTTTTTTCTCCCATTTCAGTGCCGTTATTAGTTTGCGTTATGCGTGGCAATATTATATGGACATTTCGACAGGAACGTAATTGCATAAGATACGTTTACGAACACATGCCATTAAAATTGTCTTGGCATTCAAGTTTTGTTAAATATTTATTAGTATGATGTAATGTTAAATGCAATTTTCAAACGAAGATACGGTTTTTGTGTTGCCATAAGAATTTTAATACCATGCCGTTTCACGATTAATTCTACAGTGCTATATTTGTTCCGCCTTTAATAATGCAAACATCATCGCAAAAATGCATCCAGTTCCCTGTCCAAAGACTTTCGGACAATCGCTCGATCTCTCATTGCTATCAAATTCCACGACATACGTAAATGTTATCAATAGATCGATCCAAATATAAACTGAACGCATATTGAACATAATGCTGCAAATACGACAACCCATATTAAACGTTTCCAGTCACGTGCAAGTTTGTGTTTTGGTGTGCAGGATTGGCGAAAATCATTGACAACAAGTGGTTCGTTTTTTAGCGTATCAGCTACAGTTTTATTGGAAAGGAGGATTCCAACTCACGTATATAAACATGCTCTTATGACTCGCATGAAATTGTTTGAATCAAATGAAACACCTTTTGTTTTAATGTATGTTCATTGCTCAGTTCACTTCACATGTATGAAAAATTCTTGTACTGTTACTATTACAGGATCAAGATCGAAGTTCTACGGTTTTAGCGGTTTAATTTCACATGTTTCCACTTACCGTTGTCTCGTTTCCCGTCTCCGTTGCTTCGACCAGGAATTGAAACGTCGCCCACTTTGTTCTTTAACAAAAAGTTACACAATCGACGTAAGTTTGAGAATAAAACTTGAGTCGTTCGTCGTTTCTTCTGATATATATATTTCGCTTACAAGTATGTATCGTCAGTATCACTTATTCAAATAAACAATTGCCGATGAAATATTGATATCAGATAAAACGTAACGTCATATGACAACTTATCGAAAAATCAGATACCAAGTCTTTGTTGCCCATGAGACTGTTTGGCGATCCAAATACTTTTTACGTAACTTCGTAATGATAATGAAACACAAAAGTGATTGCGAAAGATACAACAGCTGTTTTATCGCATGAGTTTTACGTAAGTATACGAAAAAGCATGCGAAATATTAATAATATACAATGTTTGTGTCGGTCAACTTACGTCCGATGAGAGCATGTCTCCCTTTCTTGACGCACTCGCCGACAAAACCCTGACGTCATCGTTGCTGGCACCTGGTTGCGTCACAACTTTGGTTCCTGCCCCGTAGAATAAAAAATATTCGTATCACGATCAAGCCTCGCAGTTTCTCAAAAATTATTTCCTCCAATTCGATAAAAAATATATCCTTTTTCGGAGATATAAATGTGACTAACAGCTTTAAAATAAAACTCGCAAAATGTTTAAATCGGTAGGTTTTTAAGACTTCTTTCCGTCACGCGCTGGAAATAGCACGACGCGTTCACTGACTTGTGAGAAATAATCCAATTAATCACACGTGGAAATTTTTAGCCGCAATCACAAACCGCGAATTTATCACGGGAAAAGCATTCAGGACCGAAATAGACCGCGCACTTCGAACTTCCTGGGTTCGGCTGAAAGGTTTTACTTGTCGGACGTGCCTAAATGGCCATAAAAAGGTCTGAAGTTCTAATGGCGTTGTTGTCGTTTGCGACTGTCGCAGCGACACGCTTGTGCTTTTACGCCGGGCATCGATCGGCAACTTACAACTTCACGCGAATGACGTGGTTGTATATTTGTTCAATGCAAATTTTTTCGCCCGAACGCTGCTCGGCAACCACCTCAAAAACCGCTTTACTGCGCGTGCCATGAAACTGTGCGAGTCGTTGTGGGATTTTTGGCCGGTGGTTAAAGCAGCTGTTGTACCGCAATGGAGTGGTGAGTGACCCAGCGACAGGTGATGGAGTATTGATTTAGAACTGATTGTCCTGTGTCCCAGCTGGCTTTAAAGGTGTTCTATGACTTGCGGGAATTACAAGCATAATTGAAACTTTTTTCTAAATTTGTGGATATGTCATATTTTTGTCAGGAAATAGTGGCTTACTTGACGCAACTTGGCGGCGATGCCAATGTGCCTTATTAGTGTCTCATTCAATTACTTTTCTGCCACCATGATAAGGAATGCATTTATATACACACACAACAGGAACAACGGTTTTCAGCTCATATAGGTCATTTGCGGGCTCACGTAGAAAAGCGGAAACACACAATTCGTACCTTCGTTTTCATAAACAATTGCTGTGTTTTTCCCGTTGGCCGGAGACTGCTGTTCTTCAATATTCGCATCGCCACTGCAAACTACCACGTCGCCACTGTATAAGATTAATTTTCACTGGTTTAAACGAGTTTCAAGGCTAGGCCAAACGTCGGGATTTACAATACTTTCAATGGACGTCACCCCAGCAAACCGTAACTATAGAATAACACAACAAGTTAAGATATGCATGCTTATGTATGAAGTACAAAAGGTGTGGTCAAGTGCAGAAGTCACCTGTTTGATTTTTCACCAAAGTGCGCCATTCACAAAAAGCGAAAGAAGATTGGTATGTTTTAGTGCAAAGCAATCAAAATCTATTATTTTAACTTCTAAAGCATTATTTCTATCTCTACAGTGCAAACTCAACTACACTACCAGTGCCATACGAATAAAGGTTGAAGAGAATGAACTGGTGCAAAACCAGCCAAAGCCGAGAAGCGTTTTAGATTGCCAGGCCTACACAACACTGCACAAGCAAATGGTGGTGTTAGAATAGTTAGTGGATTGCTACTTTAACAAACCATTCTTTCTCTTCTAATCTTGATGTATTTCCTTTAGCCATTAAACTGTAAAGGTATACGTTGTACATTCATGTACACATTGGTTTGACAATGTTGTAGGTCACTTTCATGGACACAATATAGTCATGATCAACAACGTAAATATACCTCGACGGCATATATAGAAAAGAGGTCAATAATTTGAAACTTTCAGAAGTTTTAGATTGTAGTTAGCTGGTTTTATCATTAACATAAAAAAAATCGATTTCGCCTGCACGGGCATCCTTAGTTTCTTATTGAAACGAAATATAGAAGAGAGTATATTTGATCCCGTATATGTGTTTTTACCCTTTGTTTTGACCGGACACCGCACAAATAAAAAGCTACTTTTAACAGTCATCTTGCATTTAATAGGTATAACTGCCACAACATCTGTTTTACCTTGTCATTTCGCTCTCATTTCTGGTAAGAGTTTTGGCGACACGTGGACTGACCAACTTCATCCTTGCTATCGCGTAAAGCCGGGACGATTTCTCCGCTGTGTCTTCTGCAAAATTACATTGCCTTGTCAGCAATCGTGTTGCGAATAGTTGTTATGCTTCTCAAAGAGATTTCGATGGGATTATGGTGTTTTGTGTCCTATTGTTTTGGTTAGCATAAAAAGGTTGAAAAACGCTGAATAGGCTTTCGATTTTTCAGAACTAAAATATTGTCATATGCTAGTTACAAAAGTTGCGTGCATCATCATGTAATTTCGACACGGCGCTTACTTCTGGCAAAAAAAACAACGTATACTTTCTTAAACAGTAAACTATTGACAGAAGGGAAGTATTGTGAAATTATAATGTGTCTTGTGATTTGTAGAGTTGCTTTCTGGGGCAGCAAACCCAGAACAAATCGGTACCAATGCCTCTGCCAATAGCGAAGCTGCTCGAGATACAGGAGTTTAGACCAACGGCGGCATGGAATTTAAAGACGTACCGTCTGTGGTAGGATCAAGACTATGCATCATAAGTTGCACTATCCCATAACTGAAAGTGCTCTTCCCTCGTTGTTCTCCTGGATTGGAGATGGCGTCCACGATGGCTTTCACGCTTCTTGGAGGCTGAGCAAATACATAATATCTATAAGTGATCGTTTACCTTAAACCAAAGTTTACGCCACGTTGAGGCAAACCGTTACTCCCTGTTAGTGTGAACCAGAGTTGTAATCAGGTCGTACATTTTAGACCTGAACCCATACATTGGCTACATACCCCAGCCAGGAAATTAACACTGTTTTTAAGCCCTTTTTCAAATATATATTTTAGGAGCTCTGAACTCGAAATAGAAGTTGCGACGCAAATGTGACAGAGTGTAATTTAACTGTTTCAAGACGTTACGTTGCACTAAGACTCTGCTATTTTTGTGACTTGACCTACGTCACCGCATGCACATTCGTGTAACCAATGAGGCACACGAACCAGTGAGTAAATCCAATTGTTTCGACTGCACGCTAGGGAAGTGTGCACCATATACAATGCCCACGTACAAGAAAAACGTCACTGTGGTTGTTTGCCACATGTTTTGTGTAGCCACAAACTTGCATTAGGAACACAATTAGCACGAATGCTAATGGGGGACTCGCTCCCCCAACTTGCGTGAACTCACCTCGTTTCTACCGCGTGACGTAGCAAAGGGCAACTTGGACTTGACCCAGCTCTCGATCTGACTGTTAAACTTCATGAAAGTGACGTAGAGAAGGTATATCATTAAGAGTATGATGCTCTCGTAATACTGCAATGAAAAAATCGGGCATTATTTTTTTATGTCCACGAATCCCATATCGCCCAATTTTGTTGGTGAGCTCATAGAAGACAATTTTTTATTTCTCCCACAGACATTCATGAGTCTCACAGAAATTTTCGCCAAAAGAGACTGACAACGGAAGATTGTACATACTTTCAGTTTGCTTAGCTTTACAACTGATTCGTTTATGTACATGTTGCGGTATATATAACCAATGCTTTTCAGTGTGCAAAAGTATAATATAACAAATAAAGCTTATCATTTATCGCACCATTGAATTATATACATTTTACAAGTTTTTTCATCTTTAAATGTTCAAAATGGGTAAAAATAATACAAGAGAAAGCAAAAAGATGCGACGTTTTGCTTTTATTGCGAAGCAGAAGGAAACGCGCAAAACCGGTGAGTCGGTGACGACCCGCTTGAATATTTCATGGCCTTCGTTGAATTTTTCAAGGGCGTGCATAGGGGAGTTTTAAAGCAGTACGTGTGCGGTCGCTTTGTGTTTCACCTAAACTTGATCGAGCACTCGGTTAAAGCTTAAACGAACGAGCATCAGCACGGAAGAGAATCGCATTAAGGACAAAAGGAGTTTTATATCACTGCGTTTAAATAGCGCACGTGTGCGAAGATACCAAGAATCATTCATTTGCGAGGAAGAAACAGAGACGAAGACCCCCCGAAAGGTTGTATAACTTTATTTTCGAACGAATGATTTGCGACCACCTGTAATTAAAGGCATTCCCAGGCCACGTGGACCATCATTCAACGTCGTTAGTTGCTTGAATAATTTACCCTATATCGCTCCCACTGGCGCGGTAGGCAACAAATAAGCTTATTTATCTGGAAGGGGAGAAATCCCACGCGGGTAACTTAGCGCTCGTAAACCGGTCGCAAAATCGACGTATAATTGGTCCAGAACCGGCGAAAATGCTGGTTGAGACTACATTGCGGGGGAAATCTTACGGTCCTTGCATAATTTATCACAACATATCACCGTTGTTGTGGTTGATCCCTGAACCCAAAGTCCTCACCATAGTTTCTTGGTATTAAAAATATACAGTTTAGGTAATTGAGCCAATAATACGTTTTGAGTAGGGTGCATACGAGGCTTTATGGTTTAATACATCATTCCAGCTAAGACAATGAGATCAAATTACAGCCATCTTGGAATCGGGCCGTGTGGTTGTAAATAAATTAAAACAGATGTAATTATCAGTACCTGGCAACGCAACCGCTTCAATTAAAAACGTTGGTAAACTAAAACCGAAACGGATAAAGCACACCTTATATACAAGATTATCAGGTTATGCAAAATCTTGAAGGTTTCTATAAATAATTGAGGTATCAAATTCTTAACAAATTCATTCATTCTAACTGGTCGAAAATTGATAAAGGTTTAAAACAAGTTCATTCATTTCACACCTGAATTTGGCTGTCGCTAAATGCAATGATCAAGCCTGCCAAGCTGATGATGTAGAAGAGGCAGTCACGAAAAAGTGGCCACCAAGTAAGGCGCAGGACTTCGCGGCTAACCAAACTGCACATCCCGATCACGAATAAGATATTAAACACAGCTGAACCAACGATGGTACCTGAGGCAAAGAAGGATTCATATTAGGGCGCTCTCAATAGCTTCAGTATGCAATTTAGACTTTTCATTACAATCAAATGGTTTGGCCTAATGCTTGTTGTGGTATAGCTATTATAAAAAAGCGGTGTGATCTTAAATACGGCGTTGTCGAAGCTTATTAGTTCCTCGACGTTCATACGTTGTATATGCATGTTGGAGCTATATGCAATTAATAAAGAAAAACATTTGATTGTGTCATAACTTGCGATTAATAAACTATGTCGACAAACACTATTCGAACTAACACAAACATTTCATTTTTCAAGTATAAAAACGAAGCGTGAGGATACACAGCTTTTCGTTGGTCTTTTAGCTAGAATACGTTATGTGTTAAGAAGGAAAACTTTCATGTAAAGCTATGGCAGAATTTCCTTACCAATGCCAACATTGCTTTTTGCGAGGAAAAGACCAATTAGCGAGGTTGCTAGTTCGGGAGCGCTTCCACCGGCCGCCATGAACGTCGCCCCCGCCACGTCATCCGATATATCCAAGCGTCGTATGATCACCTGGCATTGTATACGCAACCGTATGAATTATGCATCCGAATGCATAGAAGGCGCCACAGGTGGACGCTTCACTCAGGTAGAACAAGTTGCATTAGGGTCAGAACAGGAATTTGAAACTATTTGCTTTAAAAAAATTTGAATAATTTTGGAAGTGGTGGTTATTACGATACAGTTGGGCATATGTAAGCATTGTTGCACAAATTGTAGGAGTATGTCAGGTTTCTTTTGCACTATACCGAACTATCATCTACCTCCAAGGCCGGAACAAAAAACTCGTCGCAGACAATTGCGAGCGCCACGAACATGTAAAGCATCCCAATGGCGTGCAAGATGACAGCACCTAATTTCACAGAACAATACATGTCAGAATTACAATGTACAGGCAATAAGGGATAACAAAAAGGCGAACTGGCATTACCTTTTCTTCTCATTTCTAGATCAAATATGTCAGGGGGGTATATGGGCGAATCTTTTGTTACATTTGACAGGGACGAGTTGAGGCTGGTCGCAGTTGATCTCCGCAAACGGACGTAGTCTTGACCCATATGAAAACCCTCGCTTTGCTCATCTCTGTCGAAAACAGTAGACAACAGAAGCGTGCTGAACACCACTGCCAAGATGACGGCAATTCCCCAGACGACATTTTTCATTCTCTTCTTAGAGACGCGCTTTGCAAGTGACGTCGTCGGCAGTGACGCCGAATTGGATTGCAAGAACATGTTGACGACGATACGTCAACTTTTTGAGTGACTGCCTCAAGTCTATGCAATTTCCCCGGTACTGATTTCAAAATATACACTAGTCCTATTTTGTTAGAATTTAGGAACTTTTGAAATATCTGTAAACCAAATTCGGTTGTGAACACACCGTACCACTATTTAGTAAAAAGCAAACAAATGATGTCCTGCTGATTTAATTGCTGACAAAGTTAGACTGCAGCTGCTTTGAAATACTCTTTTGCCTGACGTAATTGTTTGGGAAGTATAGACTGTAGCAAAGAAAACTATACTAATAGTTTACCTTATATGACTCACACATTGTTAAATACATTCATTCGACAAAGCCTCTGTACGTAATGACTGGGCAAGAACAACATACTCAAGTACTGCAAAACGTCTTCAAGGCTTCCGTAACATTGTAGGAAAAAGAATGACGCCCGTTTGTTAATTGCACGTCTGCAACTTGTCGTGACTGAAACACTTGTCACTCGCATGAGCAAACACACGAAATCGAGCCCTGCAAGGGAACAGAGGAAATCGATGCGACCCAGGCATTGCACACTAATTTACGGATGATAACTGACGAAATACTCTCGGGGCCGATGCGGTTCAAGAAGTTCGTGGGGCCATCGTAATTTCATTAATAATGTAAGTTGGACAGCGAGTAGCCTAATAATGTACTAACAAGAGTCAGCAGAGCCCCTGTCTGTATAAGTGCTAATTACGTGGAATGCAGACTTAGCCATTTTGTATTAAATGCGCAAGCGATTGCATCACAGAATGTGCAATTACAAGTAACAATTTATTACCCTTAGCAAGTGGCAATCTCATTTAGGCCGGATTTAAGTCGTCACATAACTATAACAACACCAGACCCATCAGCACAAGGAAACGTATAATCAACAACGACAGCATCTGGTAATGACGAGATGCCCTCTCTATCTTCTGCTTACGTCATAAGACGCCCACTGCCCATGACATTTAACTAAACCCATCAGAGCAACTGTAAGCAGCCTGCTTATTTCGCAACACAACGCATTGACTAATTGGAAGCGCCGTCGTTTGTGCGCTGTGGAAGCGCCTATTTATCACTTGCGAAACAGAGTTCCAAATAGCTTGTGACTGCGTTACACTGCTTCATCGAAACAGCAGCATACAGAAGCTAATATTTAAAACCATTTACTGATGAGGGACTAAGTCAAACCATGGCCGAGTGCGCGTGTCCATGTTGCACAAAACCTCGAATTTACGGTTCACCGCCTGACAGTCCCATCCAAACCGAACACAAAAATAACGCAGGTTTGAACGCACTGCTGCCTTTCCAACTCACGCTTACGAGCTGCGGGTGCAAATGTGAAAGTGAAATGAAGAAAAAGGGAGCCGGGCAGAGATCGGTGGCACAACGCTTTTAAAAATTCATAGGCGATCTAATTGGCTTTGCACAAATGCGGGTCTTGGTGTCCTGGCAATATATCAACAAAATGTCAATAATCACAATGCAAAGGCGGTAGCAAAAACCTTTCAATCAATCCGTGAATTGCATAACTCAAGAACCTAAACAAACGACAATTTAACCTCTTGCTGACCTGTTAACATTTGTATGTCGGTATTGGCTGCTGTAACGATAACCATATACGTAATGTTGGTTTGATAAGCGCGTTTTTAGTGTTTCAGTGGAAACTGTTGATACCACTTACATTGACATCAACGCGACATTTTCGAAGTTCGAAGTAAATAATGTATAAGAAGCATTGATTGGATATTGATCATAGCGAAATGAGAACTAGCCTCGGGTGGCAGGTAACAAATAACTAACGGTGAAAAAATGCGCATCAGCAGCCCGGCCTAACATAGTACATGCAAAATGCGTGGGCTCACATTATTGCACCATAACGTCAGTTATAGTGCAAGAAAACAAAACATAAGGCTGTAAAACTCATCCGACAAGGTTGTAAACGGCTGTTGTAAACAAAGCTTCAAACATTTTACTTTGGGCATTTTGCATGGATTCAGGTTTGCCCAAAAGCATCTGACAGAGAGATGGCGCACTGCTGATCTAACCTCATAGGCAGCCACCTACATAGTATTGAATACAGCTTTCTAGGCGAACAATGCCTTTATGTCCACAACAATCGAGTTTCAGACACTCGGCCGTGCCGAATCGTATCGGATGCCAGTCACAGCAAAATAAGCATATGGTGTTAAGCAGCCAGTTGAAGCTAAACGTTTCTACTACCCAAATAATTTGTATTTTGCGCAAAAAAAATGGTAAATTATGTTCCAATTATACACAAACGTCACACTAAAAAAGAATGCGTTTGTTTTGTGCACCAGCAATCTAACGTAATTAAAGCAACCTCTGTCAAAAACAATCTAGTAAAGCATTGCAACATTTTGTTTTCTTCACAAAGCAGCTGACTATTGAAACAATAACTACTATCGGGTATACAGACAATTTTTAAAAAAACGCATCAAACGTGGGAAAATCCCTTCATTTGTCCACGACCAATGGTAAATGTGTGTTTCGGAGGTGTGGCACACAGTTCGAGTATCTTAAGGACGTGTCACATATAACAATCGAAATTTTTACCCTGTCTGTTGTTAAAAGTTTTACAAAGTTTTATTTTTGTACGCGCTACTTGTTGCTTTGGCAACGTGGATGAACTACAGTACAAAGGTCAGTCAGCAACGCTATAAAGTAGCTGCATGGTTCTGGTTGGTCGTAATCTTTAATTGGGACAACTTTTGCATTCAAACCGCTTGTTTATTATCTGCCTCCATTGATCTACACAGATAGTTAAACTCAATACTTAGACATGAGCAACGACGGACCTCTTCACTTCAAAACCCCATATAGAAAAAGTCCCGCATTGAGCAAACTAACTGGATGTGAAATTTGGTTAAAATTTGAAAATTGCCAGCCATCTGGTTCATTCAAAATAAGGGGCATTGGACATATGTGCCAAAAGTGTGTAGCAAAGGGCTGCAAAAGATTGGTATGCTCATCTGGTGGAAATGCTGGCATGGCTGCTGCATATGCTGCTAGGCAACTATCTACACCAGTCACCATATTTGTGCCAACCACAACTTCACAATTAACTGTGGAGAAATTAAAAGAGGAAGGCGCAGAAGTCCATGTGGTTGGGTCAGTTTGGGATGAGGCAAATGAAGAGGCCTTGAAGTTAGCTGCACAGGATGGATTTGTTTATGTTCCTCCATTTGATGACCCTCTTATTTGGGAGGGACATGCAAGCATTATCAAAGAACTTGAAAGTAAACCAGATTTGGTCATTTGCTCTGTGGGTGGGGGCGGTCTGCTGTGTGGAGTAGTTAAGGGTCTGCAGGCATGTGGATGGAATGATGTCCCTGTTTTGGCTGTGGAAACAGTTGGTGCTCATAGTTTCCATGAAGCAGTAAAAGCAGGACATTTGGTCACTCTACCTGGCATAACAAGGTTAGTAACAAACAAAATATTGCTATAACTAAGTCTATGACAATCATTTATTTTTTCCTTACTGATTGTTTAGTATTGCCAAATGTCTTGGAGCAAAGACAGTGTGTCAAGGTACGCTAGATGCTGCAAAGGATCACACAATAATTCCTTGCTTAGTTACTGACAAGGATACCGTCAAAAGTATTGGTACATTTTTAGGTAAGTCTTTTAACCATCAAAACTATGTACAAACCTTGTTACACTTTACTTTCCAACAGACGATGAAAAAGTTCTGGTGCAGCCAGCATGTGCTGCCTCATTTGCTGTTCTTTACAATGGTCAGATAAATCAAATTATCGCAGAACAACCAAAACTGAAAAATGTAAAGAAAATTGCAGTAATAGTCTGTGGCGGAGCTCAAATAACAATGGAAATGCTGCAAAACTGGCAAAGGGAGTTTAACTGTTGATAAATAATCTTATATTTGTTTGTATATTTTTGCATCTTTTAATTGCAAATTAACCTACCTACGTGCACGACTGTCACATGTTTGGTGGATTTGAACAGGCCAATAATGCCTCATTCCAGTGTATGCATTTATTAAATACATAAATTCATATTGCATTTTTGAAACTGGTTTGGAAATTCCTGAAGCAAGACAGGCTGTATGGCTGTATGTATAAAGTTTTAAATGTTATTGCATAACATGGTCTTTTTTCCATACATCTAGCGGAATTGAAATTAAACAAGGTTGTTTCTTTAGTATGAAAAGTGTCTACGTTATTAACATGTGGCCATGAAAACCATTTGACAGCGTGCAAACACACAACAAAAATGTACTTGAATAGATGAAAATAAACGAAAGGTTTAGACAGTTAGATACTTATTACCAATTTAAATTAAAAAATACGATGTTTTTTGTAGAGGATGTAAAAAAAACGTAAAAACGATTTGTCCGAATCCAAATACTAACAGTCACCGAATATAATGTCATCATTAATAATGGTCATAAAAAACTTCAGTTTCCCGGAAATAACGAATTCTACCAGAAATTATCTCACCGAAAAAGATTTATGTCGTTCCAGTTTCTAGCTTTTCCCCCTTGCCGATACATGGGCGCCTGACTCGATAACCATTATGGTTTTATCGGTGCCCATGCCATTTCATTTCCTTATATATTGTTCTTTGCGTAGTTGCTTGTTTCGCAAAATAAACATGATTGGATTTTGATTTGATTTGCCGCATACACCCACAACTACGAAACAAGTAGCCTATAAATAGCGACTTCGCAAAATACTGTATTTTAGTTCAACGTTTGGTGTCAAACGCACAAATGCAACTTTTCTGTAGAGTGGAGAAGCCCTTCAAATAAAGGTTCAAAGCCAAGGAAGCAGAAAACACATAGTTCGGAGTAGCCTATAGTGGTACTTAAACTATGGCGACCTCATTTGGGGTGTCAAAATGCTGTTTTTTGGAGTGATTGTGTCAATTTTCAAGGATAAGGGCGAAAATCCTACAAATAGTCTGACCAAGAGATTGATTCAATGGTCGGATTCCAATATTTTAGAATCCGGTTCTCTTTCTAGCAGCATGCCATATTAACCGCAGGAATACAATACAAGAAGTTAAACATGAACCGGTTCGCGTAGGTCAATAAATTGCAAGAACCAGTTCTAACGAAGTCCCACTGGTGGGCCAAGCGCCCTGCTTTAAGAACCAATGATTAGAGTCTATGATACTGAAGAAATCCAATTTTGCACATGGATTTATGTTGGCAACGTTTTTTTATGTCATTTTATGTGTTTGTTGGGTACTAATGTACAGAATATACAGAGAGAGAACCAATGCTATATGAACCGACAAATTTTCCTAAAATTTTACTGTTTATAATTTCTTAATCTTTACATTAAAAAAATCTTTTCGATGGTGAAGTAAAATTTTGAAAAAGAAAAAATTTTCCAAAAACGAAAGTAAAATTGTTTGTAGCGCCGCATAGTGACGAGTTGCTAAGCATCATAAGCCAAAAGCTTTGTTACGTCACAATGCTGGTTTGTCAATTTAAGAGAAAGGGATGTTTATATTACCTGTTATTATTACATTATAACTGACTTGCGTTTCTATGTTGGACGTTTGTCGTTAGTAAGAGAAATATAAAAGTTTGATTACATACCGCGCAAGGCTATTTAACAGGGAAACGTTAACAGTACTTTTGAAATTCCAAAAAAACCTTCGTCCTTGTTATTTACACCGGTAATTAAAAAAGAAGCAAGCAATTTAATATACTGCTATGATTCAGCATAACAATACTACCTAGCCTAGGATATGTTGTGTTAAGATACTAACGCCAGAATCAAAAGTAGTTTTTGTTTTGTGCACAAAACACAAAATATATATTCTCTGGTATTTTGACAGTTTCTCCATCACAATGGAGGTTTCAAGTATTGTCGGTCGAAAAACTGTGAGTTCAAGTGCAGTTGATAAGTTAAAGAAAAAACGGCGAAAGAAAAGGAAACTAAAGGAAGGAAAACGTTCCTCTGCATCAAGTGCATCTGCAACTGGTAGCCCTGATTCTGTTGGTATGTTTTTGCCCTTTTGTTATTGTAAGATTGTCAGATATCAGTGGTTTTAAACCTTGATGTCAATAGTCAAACTTATCTAATCATAGACATTGGAGAAAAAAACAAAGATTTCAGTGTATATGAAAAATGCACTTACACCAAATTAACATGTTACTGAAGAAAAAATCTCTTCCAACAAGATTAGTTTGTGCATTCAGTGGACCAAGTGTTTTATTATTTTTTACATATGCTCCCAATAACTATGTATTAACATGTCAAATGGTCCGAATATACATGTAACTTATGGTTGTTTATTTCAAAGAACGTCCACACAAATCAAGATCATCATTTTCTTGTCCGCCCAACATCATTCCATCCAAGTCGAAAAAAGCAGATGAGGAAATGGATGAGATTAGTCAAAGTTTTAATGACAGTCTACGCTGGCTGCCATACATTGTCACCTATTCTAATATGCTCCCCCCGAAGTCCTCAAGCTCTCGACTTTGCAGTCCCATCGCATCCAAAATTGTTGGCTCTTCCACCTCCCTAAGTGAGTCTATGGAAGAAGAGGAAGAGCGAATAGCTATTTATAAAATGAACAGAAGAAAAAGGTACTTGGCAGCCCAGCAGGCCCTGATGAGTCTCTACCCTGATACTAATATCTATGCTGGTGCATCAAGCATTGAAGAACGTTGCTCTGAACAGCAGCCTTTGCATCCTGATGAACAGCACAGCCCACATTTAACAAGCACAATGTTTTCCTCTGGACTTCTGAGTGACCCCTCCACTGAAAGTATTCATCATCACAAGTTTGAGTTGGCCATTCAACCGTCCGCTAAAGAATCAAGTTCCATAGTCAGCCAGTCAATTTTATCATAATAAACTACACACTGAATGTGAATCAATTTTTTGACATTTTATCACTGTGTTTCATTCAAAATTTTTGTTTTTAGGGAGCATTTTACTTCCATAAAAAGCATTATAAAAATCAAGACCCATTGAAGAACATTTCATACAACTGGATTGTTCATGTTTAAATCTACATTTAATTTAAGTAGTCATTCCAAATTGGACCCAAATATTGAGATATCTAGCACTTAACGCCTATGCCAGGTAACCCAACCCAAAGTTGTTTTATTACTTCTGGTGATCTCTGCGTGGTTCAATAGCCACTTTGTATTATCACATCATAGGACAATTGTCATTTGGCAGTGTCATCAGACAATTGTTTTCTGGAGGTAGCACGACCCTTTTTAAAAATTTCTATGACTGTTCGTTATGATCTTGTTGTACCTCACCGTTAAAACCTGCTCACTTAATGATTTTTTGTCCATTTGTAATATTGTTATATATCAGTGACCAGCATTTGAGAGTTTTTGGTTGCAAAATGCCTTTTATGAGCAAGGTCAAAAGTGATATATTTTTGTGTGAGGTTTTACTGCATATTCTTACATTTAACAATATTTTTATTATATTTTATCTCCCGCCCTAGGTTGGCTGTTTGCATTCCTGCCATGGTGAGCTGTTTGTTTTTCCTGAATGTTGTATATACTCTACACCTTGCACAAATGATATTTTCTCTGCCATTAAGCAATGTCACACAAAAATACAGACGTTTTGTTCATGTAATTGTATTTACCATTGTCATGTTACAAGAATTTTACAAAATGCCGTTGTAAAGCAAGGAAATATATAGAACTCTTTCATTTTGCAACAATCAACATTTTGGAAGCAGAAATTTGGTCTGTGCAACACCATTTACAAATGTCATGATTTGTTAACACAAAATCTCATATATACATTATATGTTGTTATCTTTTGCAATTGTCGATTGTTTTAATCCTTCATGATTCCAATCACCCCACAAGCCAGTCTCCCCCCTGCGTGGCCAGTGGTCAAGCTATCCTCGTGGCCCCCGAGCCCAAGGTCATCCACATCTGCATGCACTACCACTGCTCTTCCAATCACTGAACACGGCCCACCAAGAGAGACAAGAGAATCTGTGATATCTACCTTTGCTACACCATCATCGCCTGCTGTGATGTTTCCAAGATCTCCGTAGTGGCGCTCTGCTGCATCAGGGGCACCATGGTTTTTCTTTTCTGGGTTGAAATGCCCACCTGTGCTGATGCAACCATTGCTGTGATCGCCGAATTCGTGGATGTGGAATCCGTGTTGCCCAGGTGTTAGGTTTTTCAGCTCTCCGCTGATATGGCACTTGGCTCCCTCTTGCTCAAATTTAATCACACCAGATCCCTCGTTGCCAGATAAAATACACATTCCCCTCATGTTGCCTATGGAGTTTTGTTGTCACTGTTAACGCACTGGATTCCTGCATAGAAGAAAGCGTAGTTGTGAATAATACCCACAATTGCACATGATTGGATCAATTTTACATTGCTAAAATATGTAATCGGGCAAACAGCATTGAATAAAACACTACTGACATAGAAAATAAAAAAATATTTAACCAAAAAATTAAGACAATGTATCTAGAAAAAACATGCAGAAATAAAAAATTGCAACCTTGCATTTCAATAGATCAAAAACAATTGCACAATTGATATTAAATTATGCTGCCTACAAAGCTCATTGTCATAGCAACTTATCACACCTAAAACTATTTTTGCAACACAAGCAGCCTAAGAGCAGGATTAGAACTACTTTTTCCATGCTAGCCTTCCTTTAATCCACACTTCTTTAACTGAAGTAGAAAGAAGCAATTTAGGATGTTCAGGAAGATTTAAAGGTTTTCCATCCTCCCCCTTCGGCACGTCAAGCAAAACATAATCTGCTTGAAAACCTGCTTCAATTTTACCCTTGAAAGTTTCAGCATTGTCTGCATATGCAGAGCCTGTTGTGTATAAATCAACAGCTTCCTGAAACGTGAGACATTCATCAGCAATAAATGGCTTGTCACCACCATGATAAAGGTCTGGCCTGAATATTGCATCGTACATGCCCTGCAGTGGGTTAGCTGTTTCAACAGGTGTATCGCTGCTTCCACCACAAATAATACCATTTCTAAGCAGTGTTTTCCAAGGGTAGATACATCCCATTAAACTTTCTGGCAGTCGGCTTCGAATACCTTTCGAATCTGTAGGGACAAATGAAGGTTGAACAGTTGGAACAACACCACACTTGATCATGTCATCCAGTAGCTCTTCCCTTAAAATCTGGCAGTGAACAAAAATCGGACGACTCTCTGGTGGTACTTTGCACTTTTTCAAATACTTCAAGGCAACTTCAGCTGCCCTGTCACCAATCACATGAATTTCCAACCTAAATCCAGCATTCGTAACATCAGTAAAACACTTTTCAATCTGCTCATCAGTGAGTAAAAGTACCCCAAGGTTATTGTTGCTGTCCAAGTATGGCTGTGACAGCGCAGCTGTTTCACCATTAAGTGCGCCATCAATAAATACCTTTATACATTCACAAGACAAGTTGTTATATGATTCACCAGGTGCTTTTGGAAAATTGCTTGTAGTCTTGTCAATATACCATGCAGCAAAGTAGCAATGGACAGGTAGCATGTTGCGTTTTGCCAAATTGACATATTCATTCCAGCAAGCCTGGTCGACAGGGTGAATACTTGTTAAACCAAACTCAAGGCACTTTTGAGTTGCACACAAAATAGTTTCTTCCAAAAGCTTTGAAGTTTGAGAAGGCATTATTTTTAAAATTAACTCAACTCCACCATATTCACGCAGAATTCCTGTTGGCTCACCAGCTTTGGGATGACCTGTTGGATAACGATCAATTTTTCCATCCTCTGGATCTGCAGTGTCAAGTGTAATATTAGCTAGCTCAAGAGCTCTGCTGTTGACAACTGCCATGTGCTGGCAAACTCTCCACATCACAACAGGTCGATCGGAAACAACTTCATCCAAATCAGATTTTTCAGGCAGTCTTTCCATTATTTCATGGTTCCATCCATACCCAATAACCCATAGGTCCTCCTTGCTTGTACTGTTCGATATTTCAAGGGCTCTTTTTTTTAAATCCTTGATAGATGTTGGCATCTTTAGGTCTTTTCCACAGAGCATCAGCCCCAACCACTGTGCATGTAGGTGAGAATCATGAAACCCAGGAAAAATCCACTGGTTTTCCATGTCCCTCTCTTCTGACACGCTGACATCTGGAGGTAGATTACTGTCAGTCCCGCATTGCACTGTTTTGCCCAATGTTTGGTCAAAAATCATCCATGTGTAGCATTCAGCAGCACTCTTCCAAATTCTTGCATTATAAAATAGCACTTTCATACTTACAGAATCACAATTTAGGACTAGATAAAAAGCACCTGAAAAAAGAAAAATACCGTTGGCACCATTGATGTAAATATCAAGAGTATGAAAACATGTCCGTTGGGAAAAAAAATATTCAATTATCTCATTCCAGCTTTAACGAAAACTAATGTAAAGTAATGAACAACACCATTTCAGTAATACACATTAAATTTGATATTAAAGGACACATATTGAGTGGTGCCACAATTTCCAAATCTGCTCTACACCAAATGCATGTTTATTTTTTTCTTCCAGTTTTGCCGCTTTTCTTTTTGTCCATTCGCAAGTCTTTTTTCATTCGTTTGTCAACTACTTTAAACTTTCCAGATACACCAGGCGGTCTTCTAACTCTTTTGCCAGTACCCTTTTTGGCAAACACATAGGTGGTGTGCTCTTTCTTCTTACCCAAAAGCCCAGCTTTCTTATAAATACTTTTGACATGAGCTGCCTTTTCTTTGTTGGACATATCTTGTGAGTCGGTTATACCTTCTGCTTGTTTTCTGGCTTTATCCGTTTTTTTCATCAGCTTTCGCTTCTTTCTTGCTTTTGCCTCTGCTACTTTTTTCACAGTCCTGTCATTAATCTTCATTTCCTTGGATTTGTAAAAGTTGACAAGGTCCTTTGGCAAATGTTCATTTAAATGAGTGCGTACAATTCGTCTTTTTTCATCCTCCACAAACCAGTCAGGTAGACTGCACACAGTATCATCAAAGGTATACCGGTTAAATGATGAATCAATAATGTCACGCTTTTGTTTGTTTGAAGTAGCAATGACTGTTCCGAGGGCCAAACCTTCAGCATCCATTTTGTAGTTTGCTTTGGCAACTTGTGGTGGAGTTTGTTCTTCATCTGAATCGCTGTCGCTCTCTTCAGCTTGTGGTTCAGGTGGAGGAGTTTTATCAACCTCCTTGCTATCAACATTCGATTCTTTGGTCTGTTGTTTTTTCTTGGCGTATTTCTCTGCTTGCCTTATTTCATCATCTTCATCTTCTCCTTCCTCTATTTTGCGAAAAATGTCTTTCTTAAACCATAGTTGTGTTTCAAATTGATCAACACTCCCATCAGAATCGTTATTATCATCAGGTTCCTCAATTTCGTTGTTGTCAGAATCTTCAAACTCCATCTCATTATCAGAGTCTTCAGAATCAGATCCAAGAGCCTGGTCCACATCAACATCATCAGAAATGTCAACTGGTCGGTTTGCATTTTCAACATTTTTCAATGCAAATAGTTCCATATCATCTTGCACAGTTATGGACTGAGCCATGTGGCTCATGCGTTCACGCAGCTTGTTTCTTTCCTTTACCACAGTTTTCTTTTTCTTTTTTAGTGCCTTTGCCTCATCCTCTTTGAGCTCAGCAAGCTTCTTATCAATTTCCTCCTCACTATCCTGTTCCTCATCATCCTGGATCATCTCTGTTGCAACCTCACCACCCGAAGATAACTTTTTCATTTTTCTGTGCCAGTTCAGAAGACCCTTTATCTCTTTTTTACCTAAACTTTTAATGTCCTTGACATTTTCCACTATGTCCACAGTGACCAATTTATGAGCTTTCAAGGAGTCGTCATCAAACTCAATTTCATTTATTTCACTCAGAAGTTTCATAGGATGAGCACTGGCCAGAAAGTCAGAAGTTGTAATTCGACGAAATAGTAAATCCCGCTCTTCATCATAACCTTTTGCTTTTGGCTTTTTCTTTTTTGGTTCAAAATCAAGAATGCTGATATCTCTTTGCTTGCCCTCAACCTCCTGAAAAACTGCTTTTGGATCAAAAAACTTGTGGTCAGTCTTGTCAGGGCATTTGTAACCTTGGCAAACAACAAAAATTTCAGCCGACACATTTCTTGAAGCCTGTGGCTTTGTGGCATGGACTTTATTAAAAAGCTGACCAAAGACCCACATCAGTGCCTGATAGTCTTTGGATCTGAACACCTTGGTTATAAACCAGCCACCCTTTTTCAAAAAATTACAAGCCAGTTTTGCAGCATGTAAAGTTAGCACAGATTGTGTGTAAGCATCATGGAGCCAATTTTTACCAACGTTTGGTGCACCATCGTGCAGGAAACAGTCAACTTTCCAGCTATGCAGCTCATTTTTTATTTGAGACTTACAACTTTCCTTGGTGATGTCATCTTGAAATGTAATGCATCTTGAAACAGGTTTTATTGGCACCAGATCCACTCCAATAATGATGCTTTTTACTGGCATATGTTCTGATGCAACCTGCAGCCATCCTCCTGGAGCAGCACATAAATCAACTAACACTTGTGATGATTGCAGGAAATTAAACTTTTTGTTTAGCTGAAGTAATTTGAAGGCTGAACGTGCTCTGTAACCAGTCTCTTTTGCAAGTTGATAGTATTTGTCCTTGCGGGCTTTGGCCTTAGCTTTGTTTTTTCCCATAATGACTATGTACTAGTGTTTTATCACCGCCACAGCTGGAATATTCAACAAAACAGTTGAAAAGCTTACATGACCAGGGTTTATACACTGATTTGCCAGAGGTAACAAGGAAATAAAAGGCGTTTTTTAATGCAAACACTTACCACGTTACAGGCAAAAAAGGATTTAAGCTTGTTAATAAAAAACCACAAATGTGTTGATGAAAAAAATAGGGATAATATGCAAATTTACCTTGACCTTCCAACCTTTTACATGTCCTGTTTGTGCTGCTATTTAACAACTATTTTAACAACATGATAATATCTGCAACGACTATTACCTTATTCTACGCAGTATCATGCGAGTCAAGACAAGAGTTCATCAAGACACACCCCCTAACTAACTAACCACGTTTCAAAGTTATCCTAAGCACCAGAACATACAAATGAGACAACAACTATAAGTTATTTTTCGAAACTGTTCTATTTACGATGTATTAAAATATATTATTTCTTTGTATTTAACAATCACGTTTCAGTAAGAGGTTACAACTGTAAGCCAATGCTATATTTTATTTTGGTTAACCAAAGTGTAGCGGATTAGGATACGAGAGTCTTAAAAGGTCATGAGTCAGCACTATGCACATGCGAAAAAATGCTTACAAATTGTTCGTAAGTCAACAAACCACTAAACAAGCGTTGCGCCGACGTAAGTAATACGCAAGCTGGCTGTTTCCAAGCGTTTGTGCTTTAGCCAATATTTTTTTTTAATATCTTAACTATGAAAATTTCGTTGTTATCTTAAAAGCTATTCAAAACATTTTTTTGGATTGTTACATGAAATAGTAAAAAGGTTACATTTAAATTCTAAAGCCTTGTGTATTTCCACAAACAAGATGATGTTCTACTTCCCCAGAAGGAAATGGACTATTATTCCGCTACTTGAAACCATTACATCACAAAAATTAGTATTCTACACAAAATACAAAACTGCAGTTTTATTGCACATACAAATCTGTACAGTAGAAAATTACTTGACAAAACTGAAGATCATTTCAATATAAAAAAATACCAGTTACGATCCAAAAGTTGACTTGACACCATTGTAAGCATTTGCCACTCCTAAAAGCAGTTCAATGTAAGCATAAAAAAATCAATGACAGCAGATTTCAGCTTACCGCAAACATTTTCACCAATTTTGATCCGTAGGTAACCATTCTCGCCAAAGCCACTGCCCCAGGAATTTCGAACAATCCAATATGGAGGTTGTTCTGTTCACCATCACTTAAACTGTTATTCAATTTCAACACAAAGTCTAACATTTCTTACCATTCATATTGAAGCCAACTATTTGTACAGCATGATTGGCAGAATCATGTGAGCAATGGTGTTGTATAACTCCACTGACATAATCCTGAAAATTTCAGCATAAACACCATATATATTGTAAAAAAATTAAACCCAAATGTGCTTTAATACAATGACGTCTATTTAATAAAAAATAGCAAGCAATCTGCAGTACCTGCCAGCTTACTGCATTGACAGAAATAGCCATTGGGCCTACTCTCTGTACAAGAGGTAGCATTTTTTTAACTTCAACACCAGGGCATGCTCCGTGGCACCTGAATAATTGGATTAAAAAATTGAGCAGGTAAATTTTTTATGCATCTTTTGGTTACTTAACTTACCAGTAACAATAGTAATCTGAAATGCCAATTCCAGTACTCTTGCTGTGGTCAAAAATAGAGAAATTAAATTTTATTAATTATTTAATTTTTTTGCATTATAATTTTGGTACATTTACCTGTTTTTCAGACACTTTTCAGTTACACCTTTGTATGGATAGAGTGAATCCCGTTCTAATTTAATTTGATTCTATAATAAACATATAGTACTTTCAATAAATAAACAAAATCTTGTAACTAATAAGTTGCAAGTTTAATCAAAATAAATGAATTGCTTTAGCCAGAATAAAAAATACTTACAGTTTTTATCCAGGAAAGAGCATTGCAAGGCGAACCACCCTTGCACCCATAGTTGTTGTTGCTACAATCCACTACCTCTTGGGTACTTAGTACAATCTTTGTGTTACCTTGCAAAGCCCAAGAACTTTCCACATTTTCAACTGAACTAAAAGCCCTACATCACAACAGCATTTGGATATTCAGATAGATCCTAGGGCATAGATCACAACCTCTACTTACCAGCAACTCCCACACTGTAATTTTATGACAAGGTTTAGCACTTCACTGTGTTAGAAACAATATTTATGGTAAGTGTAACTACGCACCGCCCCTTGGTCCTTTACGGCAGTTACAATTCCTTTGGTTCTCCAATCCCATGTGTTTGCAAGTGATGAGTGTCTTACTTGTCCAAACAAAAATGTGCCATTCTGTTCGGATTTCCAATCAACATTTGTTGACAGATACATCTCTGCAATAAACAAAACAGTGACATTGGCATCGATCTTGTGTATTCTGAATGTTTACCTCTAAATTCCTTTGGTGACAAATCGGAAAACTTTGTGATTCCATACACAGTTGTTCCATTTTTGCCTCCAGTTTGAATTAAAGTAAGTTTGTTTTGGTAACTGACACGCTTGATGGATGCCTGATTGAGAACATATTAGCCTATTTGTAAAAAGCATTATGATTTATGTGTCTACCAAGAAATTGCTGTAACGCATCTTGTATTCACTGCTGCCATACTGGTATGTCCTGTTGTACTTGAGTATGAAAAGATTAAAAGTATCTTCATAATTGTTCTCTTGCAAAGGAAGTGCATGTGATCGAAAGGAAAGTAAATAAATAGAAAATAAATAAAGAAAATGATTCATAATTAACAATAAAGTGCAATCTGGAACAGTAAAACATAATGTTTAGCCTGGATGTTGCCAAATACATCTCATTGTAATATTATATAATAACTAATTACATTTCTATATAGCCTATGTCTTAACAACATGTCTAACTCGACCAATGACTTTAGCTCGTTTGATGATAGTTTATTATCATATTAACTGGTTATATAACAAATGAATGACAATTTGGAATGCAACCAGTTTCCGATGTTTTGCTACTCTTTACTCCGTCGTCACAAAATCAACCAAGCGCAGCAATCAGCACAAAAATATTTAGGCTATACAGCAAGTTGTGTTGTGCTCTTGCTTTGTTATCTTTTCCTGAACCTGGCATATTGCTTTGAAACCTTATCACTTCTAATTCCGTAAAATAACTTTCACAATAAAAATCATCTCAGTGTGAGCAACGTAACATGAGCTGCTATGAACAACCGCTGCTTTTGTATTGATTGCCGAACCAGAACGCAAGCGAAGTGTTGATGTTTCTGGGACAATAGTAGTCAACGAATGTTGAATCCGTCTTGTGCTTTTTTATATGCCTCTTAGTACTAAATGGACAGCAACTTCAACTGATGAAGAAGAGTCTACTACAAAATTTTAGATTTGGAGGAAGAACGGTTACGATTGCTCCAACTTCCCGATTCTGTTGAAACGGACATGTATATCGGTTTTAACCACCTCAGTATTATTTTCATACGTTTGTGTTACCCGCTTTCATCCCACTCGACTCAACTTAGCTGAATAACCTCGATTACTAAAGTTACCACTGGGCTCGCTCGGCCATTAGAGCACAATTAAGTAACTCAGCTGGCTACGACTTGTGCCTTGATTGCGTGGGGAATTAAATCAGGAAACATGCGTACATATCTTCCTTGGTTGCTACAACAACTTGCCTTTCAAAAAATACTCGTTGTAATGTCCTATGACGTCGCGGCGCTTGGGCGGTGAAAATCACACAAGGCAGAATTCCCACAGTGAAAATTTTCCTATTCATTGAAGGCAGCACGGTTTCAAACAAATTCGCATGCTAAACATAAACAAAACGAACGTTTAAACGCTCACCAATCATTGCGGAACCGACACAAACCACACACACATCAATGGTCATCACAATGGTGAACTAACTGCACGAAATATAATAATCCAGTTACAACGTGATGGCAATTAATTACTAAAATTCGTTATCAAGGGGCGTAAATAATCAGTTAAAAAGGCAAAAAAGTCAAACATAACTTACAACTGCACTAACGCAGAAAAGATAGCAACTTACCAAGTCTTCAGTCACAAAAACTGATGCGTACTGCAAGTGCAAGAGGAAAGACGCTTAGCCAAAGCATATTAAAAATTGGTCATTGTTACCGACACACTTCTGTTTGGGAGCGGAGCAGGCTCCGCCAAGAAGCAAAACACAATTAAAATAATATATAACAACAAACAGCTTATGAACGATCCACAGGGTATTTAATTATATGCATGCAGAGGTGTGGTACTGTCGAAATTAAGTGATCGGTCATAACATGACGCGCTTTTTTTGTTTTTCTTACTGAAGCGCCCGGGAACCAATAAAATTACAACTTAATTTCGACTGCATTTCTGCATTTCTTGCTACAGCATCGTAGCAATCCTCTCATATTAATTCCAGCATTTAGGAAAAGTTCCGAGGTACACAATATTGAACGACCGACCATCATGAAACGAAAAAACCACAAGAACGTAAAATGAAAGCCCCATCGACGGCCAAACGCATGTGACATAACACCCAAATACCGCGACACAAGCTGCGCGCATCTTCCAATACATTCATGGGTATCATGTTGGTCCACAACCTTTTTAATTCTACGGTTCAGCTTCATATTGTGACACACATCAATGATTTACTTTGGTGAAAACGTACTAAAACTTTGTGACTTACATTAGGGAAGGTTGACCTCTTTACAAGGTTCAATGCAACCAGTAACGACGCCAGGCCAAAGTTACTGCGCGCTAGTCTACACAGGCAGTCACGCAGAGAAGGAGTGATTTTGGATACATAGGGTACGACCAGTGAATCTGAAAATACGTTGTCTGAATTACCAGTTTGTATATTAACACTGCATTAGTTGTAGAGGAACTTTCTTGCATCGGTGTAAGAATTTAACTGAAAAACCCTCAGTATAATGGCAGCTAAAAAAATTTTGGATTACAAAAATGGGAAATTTGTTTTCAACTACCAAAACATTCCTACCACAATAGCAGAAGATAGCGAGATGGGTTCTAAAGAACTTGGAATCATTTCAATAATTGGCGAACAAGGATCCGGAAAGTCATTTCTACAAAACGCCATTGTCAACTATTTGCAGATTGTAAGTAACATTATTTACAATTAAATCATTACTAAAAAAAGCCTTGGTTGTACTTTTTACCGCAGTTTTGTATAAATATAAGTGAGTAATACTAGTTTAGTCGTGAAATAGCATTTAAGGACAATTAGTGGTTGCAAGGTTTTCCACTAGTGTCTATTCATTCTGTATTGACATGTTAGTTACGTTACACGGTCCTTGGCATGATGAAAAACCGAATTGTAGATAACTGAAATGAAAAGATTGTGTTACTAAATAATCCAGGTGGGATTCTATGAATGATTTCTTGAACATGAATGTTTACAACACAGCTACATTTTGGCTGGTTGTAAGTTGTTATTATGTTATACTTTGTTATACTTCTAGAAGGCAATGTACATTTTCCAAAGCTTTCTCGGCTAACGCGCCCAGTGCTTACAAAAACACAGCAGGAGAATGGTCAAAGTTATAATTATAAAAATTATGGTTAAAACAGATTTAAAATCATAAAGTCATGAGCAGTATAATAAACTATGGTTTTCCTCACGACAACACAAAAGCAACTTCTAAAATATATTTCATTACACGCGTTGTATTGCCAGTTATGTTCACGATGCGGAACCCAACCCACTCAATACCAACGGAGTAGCCTAGCATGAATACCAGTCGTAAATTTAAAAATAGAAAGGCTTTATGTTACCGCAACGGTCCCCAACCGGGGTAAATTTACCTTACCTTGGGGGTAAATTGGATTTACCTTGGGGTTAACATTTGTCAGCAGAAAATTTGCACACTTTTTACTGTACGTCGTGTAGTTTTTGAACGGTTATGTTTTTGTTTCGTTCGCAATTTCGTTCGGGTTTGTATTACGAAACTTCTCTTTTCAATTGCAACTATTTTGACAAATTAGTATGCTAAAACATGGGGGAACCTAAAGGTTGGGAACGTATGCGCTAAAGCATACCAACCCAACCATTTTGCGAAGAAGCAGATATAGAAACGTTTTACTTTGGACCCAAAAACGATAAAGGAGTAAAGCAGTAAGAATTTTCCATATTTCCCATTGAAAATTACATCTTTCGTTTCATGTGACACTAACAAACATATGTACACTTAGTGCAACATTAAACCGTATAGGGAAGTTGAGGAAATATCGGATATTTAGTCCTAAATTTGAAACTCTTCATGTCCATCATTTTTAGCATAACTTGTTTCTACAGGGACAAACCAGTTTCAGCGATGAGGAAAGCTTGCTTCAAGTATTTCCACTGGAAACCAGTTCCGATCCTGAGACAAGCGGGATTGATGTGTATGAGAATTACATTTGGTATGACCCAGAACGATCAGGAAAATGTCCGGTAATCCAGCCAACAACACGATATGGCACGTTTATTTTTTCGCATCAAAACAAAATCTTTTGCACGACAGCATTACGTGAGTGTTTGGGATACGGAAGGATCATTGGATCCACATCAAGATGAAAACAAAATCCCTGCAATTCTTGGAATGACAGCGTTTTGTAGTTCCGTGACAATTTATAATGTTAAAGATAAACTCGACAGCAATAACATGGGAAATATGCAGGTATTTTCAATTTTAGGGATTCATTGATATATGTTATATATGTTGTATAAATGAATATAGCGAAATATTATGTTTTATAATATACCGTCGCTGGTTGTGTTAATTCCGGCGCGTGCTGCCTTTTTCTTGTGACCTTCTTACGCGTCATGTGTCACGCCATGTGCTCGTCATTCGATTTACAACTACCAAAGAGCAAGCACACCACATTTTGGTGACCCCGACGTGATTTGAACAAGCAATCTTTTGAAGTAATGTATAGCGACATATTATGTGATAATGATGTGCCGTTGCTACAACGTAAAATATATTAAACCTGTATTATTAGGAACTGCTAAAAAAATTACGTGATTCCTGGAAAGAAGCTCTCGATAAGCAGTTTCAAGTAAGAATAATAACCACGACAGAAAATGTTTTTAAACAAAGCGTCAACAACGCAATAATTTCTTAGGACTTGGTAATCGTGATTCGTAATTTGGACGATGACCGTTTCAATTTCGGCTTCGAAGGTGGAGACGAATACAAAAAATTTCATTTGTCAAAAGATGGCGTAGGAAAAATCAAACCATTTTTTGAGGAACTGGAACTGGTTTTTCGAAGCGTTCGTATCTTTTTGATGCCAGAACCCAATACGAATGTGCGCAAAAGGGCAAAAAATCATTCTAGAAAGATGTCAGGTAACAGTTATACACGTAGATATTAAAATAAAAATGTGGAATCACCTCATAGGTAAACTTATTTTTTGCATTCACTCTAGTCCCACACAAGATCAAAAATTTGTCATAAAATATAATATTCAACAATATCCGACAAAACGCATGCAATTCGAAACTATCGTATTGCAGACATAGATGAATTGTTTCGATCAAGCCTTCAAACTTTTTGTGATGTTATTGTCGGAGAGCTGTTGGAACCGAGAAAATTTGAAGATGATTTTCTGACCATCAACAATCTGTACTCGATGATGTCACAATTTAGGGAAGACTTCGTTTCTCCTGGCCAAATTTTAAACAACGTAAGAATATCAGGTTATTTAATTTGTCCAACATTCTGGTTTGCCTGTTACTTGGGAATGTTCTGTGCTTATACGTATCGCTTTATAAAATAGAATAGGGACAGTGCAAGAAAGGTTGAGTGTAGGCAAAGTGTTACTGTCATCAGTCAACCCAAACTCCAATTCTTATCACATAATAGCTTTAACTTCCTCAATTAAATTACGCATAGGTCAAACGGTCACATCAAAAGAACCATAAATGAATGAAACTGTGTGTGGACTTTGCATAAGCATTTTCTCCAGACAAGACAAGTATTACCATGCATTCGCATTGCAAGACAGGAATGCCCCACTCCGCAGGCCCTTTATATTTGGCGATCTCAGCTCTCGTATTTTTATCATAAGGTTCACAGGCTTCGCAGCCAAGCTGGATCAGCCACTTTTCCTGACATGTCGGAGCGAGATCGGAAAAATCAAAGCTCCCGGTGAAGGTTTGAACTCACGGCGTGGGCTAACTAGGCCCAACGCTCTACCAACTGAGCTACAGGAGCTCAATGGTTTCACGGGGTATATTGTGGCCAAGGTACACTGGTGCGCAAGCGCACAACTTGCCAGGCGACCTTCACATATATAAGTCTGTGAACCTTTTTAAGAAAATAATCAAATTAGTAACGTTTTAACACAACCATGTATTTCAGGCCATGCAAGGAAGGATTTTTGAATCAATTACGCAAACAAGCCTTAAAACATATCAGGAAAACTGCATTTCTAAGGTAAAGTTTGACACAAAAGCTTGACAGCCATCACACAACATAAAAATACATGGTACATACAGTTTAGAGCCTTTTTCTCGGTTGTGGCAACGCGAAGAAAAAAACACGAGGAAATCAAAAAGTTAGTCATTTCCGAGGCAGAGAAAAAAATAAAAGTGAAAAACTTCGGAAATCTCAAAACTAAATCGCTTCTTGCTGGATTGGCTCAGATTCTAGAAAAGCAGTATGAAACGGCTGAAGATGACCTGGCCAATAAACGAGAGGTGAGACTTCTATTATTCCGTGCAATGTTTCGATGTAAGTTAGTACTATAGCCTTTGTGCAAGGTGTAAATATAGAGTTATTTCTGTACGCTTTGTGTCAATTTGTTTTGAGAGTTAATTTCTTTCCAAACAACTGCAACAAAGCGTATTAATAATGAGCATATATGACTACCATTTGTTTCGCAGATTACTTTCCTTTCCATTGGTGGATTTGTGATAACAGGGGTAGCAGTTGTGTTTGTGTTGGTGGCACCTAGTTTGGCAAAAAAGTTGTTGCCTTCGCTTTTATGTGGTATTTTGGGCCGCATCTTTGCCAATTTGAGGAAAGGCAAAAATGAAACCCATACAAGGGATGGTGTCACAACCATTGCTCGATACTTTCCAGACTAACGAAACTACATATGTTTTGCACAATCAAACTAAAAGTGCTCTGAAAAAAACTATTCGTCGCTTCATAATGTACATACAGGATTAGCCATACCATGCTTATTTCGAGAGCAGTGCCCTAAAAAATATAAATGTGCATAAGTTTCTTATCTTAGTTTGCTTATTTTCATCAAATGCGGATTGTTAATTATATGGCACAGTGCTGTGATAAACGATTTTAGTTGTGTCCAAGGTCATCATCCTGACGTAATTACTAATATGGGTTCCAAAATCGAGCGAAATGATTTTATTTATTTTCGTTATTTAAATGTAGTTTCGATAAAAGTAGTAGTTTAAAGATAATCCTGTGTGTATAACTGTTGCTTTTTTAACCAAATAAATCTGATGTGCTCATATGCACGCAAGTAAACATAACTCGATGACTTTTTCTTACATTACATTGATAGCGTTGGCAATTAAACTAAACTGCACCTTTCCTCTGATTACTTGGACTGTTTTTACCGATCAATCTGGTACAACACGAAAGTCTAAATCAAAAACTGCATTTTTCGTACCGTTTGGTAAAATAGCATATGTAGCCTACTATTGTGATTTTAATAATTCATCACTTGCCGTTTATAAAGCGATTTTCCAGTTTTGTTTTCTGTATTTTCTGTATTGAGTTGTCATTGCATGTTTTTGTGAAAAGGGAATTGGAGGCGAAAACAATTCTGTCATACTTTCCAGAATATTGTATATTTGAACCCTTCGAGGAAAGTATATGTATGAAGGCTTTATGTTTCTATGACGTTAATTGATATATCATTAATAATGTTGGTGTGATGTGTTTTATCGTTAGTAGTTTACACAGTTACTCTATTGACTGTCAGTTTGAAAAAAAAGGCTACTAAAAGGCTTTAGTACAAGAAATGTAAACGTATTTCGTACACGTTTTAATATTTTGACAGCAATAAAATTCGGATCGATCACCGAAAGGCTGTATCTGTACTTATATAACGTCAGTCGAAAACTTATAAAATGTAGAAAAGGAAAGTAAGTTCAACGACCTTATGATTACTAAGTTAAATTATTGAGGAAATCCTGTTTTCCATGTGAACCGTTAAGTTCTAGTGTTTCCTCTGGTCTGGGCTGCCTGCGTTGCAGTCTCGCGTTGGGTCATTCATTTATTCATTCATTCTATTGTACACGAGAATGCTAACTCTGTAACGTAATACTGTTTGGATTCACAAGGCTTAAAAGAATAAACATATTTTGATTGGAAAGGACGACTGAGAATATTTTATTACTGGAGAAAGTACAAGGAAGCCGGGTCTTTTGACCCGAGGCCTATTCTCCTCAAAACAGACGAATAAAATAAAGTGAGGAAACAGTTTACGCTATATTATGAACCAGCACTTGACGGTTCACATCGAAAACAGGATTTGCCTAAAACTTTTAACTTGATAATTACGAGGTCCAACTGTAGGCGTATGTTTCAAACGATTAGGCTTATATGTTTCGATTTCGAAAGGTTGCTTTTCGCAACGATTGCAAATTGTGCATTACCTTACTGGTGAATAAATGAATCTCTGGCACAGACAAACGTTTTTTGTCTTATTTTTGGCTTTGATTGAATTGGTATTACAAAAACAAAACGTTTTTCGGTTGAATGTAAAACTTGATTTCGTCGTTGGCAAGGAAGTAATGAACCATGGATAAAAACCGAAAAAAATCCCAACCAAATAGTGCTGTCGCTTGTAAAAGAAGATCCTACGTAAATAGGGACAAAAGCACAAGAGTGTTGACTTTTGTTGAGCGCAAACACAAAGATACGCCAAGAGCCGGCTGTAAAAAAATGCGGAACCGATTTGGAAGGTTTATAGTCGCAGATTAACAATGCAGTGCTGGTAAAGAATGACTTTGATTGTGCTTGTTTTTTTAAAAGGGCCTGGCGACGCTAGCCAGGCAAATATTTCTGCGCAATCAGGGTTCCAGCAGCTATGGAGTGTGGCTGTGCTTTCGGCACAAGGAATGTAAGTCACGATACAACTAAACAGCCCTGCGAGAAGAAAGGTCGTCTAAAATGGATTTTGGTATTTGCTATGCAACAAAAGCAGGAGTTATCGTGCGTGTTTCAATTGATTTCAAAAATACTTTTTAGGACAATGGCAGCTAAAAAAATTTTAGATTACAAAGATGGGAAATTTGTTTTCCATTCCGAAAATCTTCCAACGACGGTAGCAGAAGATGATGACTTTGGTTCTAAAGAACTTGGAATTATTTCAATCATTGGTGAACAAGGATCTGGAAAATCATTTCTACAAAATGTTATTCTTAACTATTTGCAAATTGTAAGTAACAAAACGAAATAGAAAAGCCAGAACTAATATGCAAATCACAGCAGAGCAAACATTTCGAACGCTGCTGTGTTCATTATTAATGCTGTAAGGTAACTGCAACAGGGCGCGCTTAGAAAGGGCAGGCAATTGCGAAGACAAACAAAAAAGTATAACTGAAACTGAAATAGCAACTATCCTCGAAGGTCCACCGCAGTGACGTCATCATTTAAAATGTATCGAGCTGCAGTGAAGCCCTAGGTGTTAACAAAACATCCTGTGTACTTCCACCTGCAGGGACAGAACAGTTTCATCGGTGGAGAAAATTTGCTCGACGTATTTCCGCTTGGAGCCACAACCGATGCTGAGACATACGGGGTGGATGTGAATGACAAATACATTTGGTACGAGTCGTCATCGTCTGGAAAAAATCCGGTATAGTACTAAACAAAACGTTGCGAGTTCAGGGTGGTCTTTACACTGGTATACGACGGTAGCATGCGGCTTGCAGGGAATATTAAAATATTTCTAAAGTTCTGTTGGTTTTCTGAAAAAATCGTCGTTTAAGTATAGAACATTGCGTTTATTCAAATACAGTTTGCAGTTTGTTGATTTGTTTGTTTTGCCAGACTTCCGTAATCTCACCTGCAGTGAGGTCGGTAAGTCTAAAATTTGAGTGGCCAACAGCTTGCGATGAAACAGTATTCCTGGATGATCGCAAACATCAACCAACCTGGCCTGGTTTAATTTACGCTTCGTTGAAAATAAAATCTTTTTCTCGACAGCATTACGTGAGTGTTTGGGATACGGAAGGCTCATTGGATCCTCATCAAGATGAAAACAAAATTCCTGCCATTCTTGGAATGACGACGTTTTGTAGTTCCGTGACAATTTATAATGTTAAAGATAAACTCGACAGCAATAACATGAGAAATATGCAGGTATTTCTAAGTTCTGCTGTGGCCTGCTTATACAAATTATAATAACTCCCCCTTCAGAAACTGCTGAAAGATCTCCGTGATTCCTGGAAAGAAGCTCTCGATAAAAAATTTCAGGTAAGAATATTAGCCCACAATAAATTTACTTTCGTGCCCCTGCGTGTTTCAGTGTGATTCAATTGTTGCGTTATACCTGATGAAGTCTCGCCGCATGGCAGACGAAACGTCGTAAAATACAGTACGTTTATGCCAGAAGAGCAGTACATTTTTAATTGCAATATGCCTGGCAGCAACAGGAATTTCAAATTTAATAAATTTACAATAACACACCCCTCCTTTTCTCCAGGACTTGGTAATCGTGATTCGAAACTGGGACGACGACCGCTTTAATTACGGATTCGAAGGTGGAGACGAATACAAAAAAGCACACTTGGCTAAAGATGGCCGAGGAAATATTACAACGTTCTTTGAGGAACTGGAACGCGTTTTTCGAAGCGTTCGAATCTTTTTGATGCCAGAACCGAATAAGAACGTGCGTAAGAAGGCGAAGAATAATTCTAGAAAGATGGAAGGTGACGCAGAATGAAGTTTCTTCCATTTACTCTACTGTATTTTACAAAATTATCATCGGGAATATGCTGGATCGAAACTACACCCGTAGTGTTGAATATCGACACCGATCCGAAATATTAACATCAAATCGTACATTCAATGCGCTTTAGTTAAAATTTAAATTTTGTCGCAGCAGCTAAAATACAAGTGTTTTTGCGACTTTTATGAAATGAATGATGTCAATTAGTAGGCTATTCGGTCCAGATTCTGTCGAATATTGACTGGGTGTATTAGTCCGAATTCAAATCTTTTGTGTGTTATCGCATTCCCGATTATTAGTTTCCATGCTCCAGAATGAAGTCATTTGTAAAAGTCACAGTATAACACACAATTCTAAACGATATACAATAAAAAGGAAAGCAATTCGATCATATCTTTATATCTGTTGCAGACTTGTGTGAATTGTTTCGATCTAGCCTTCTTACTCTTTGTGACGTTGTCGTTGGAAAGCTATTGGAGCCAAGAACCTTTGAAAAAGATGTTCTAACTATCAACACCTTGTACACGATGATGTCACAGTTTGGGAAGGAATTTACTTCACCTGCTGAAATCCTAAACGATGTAAGATTATCACTTCATTGAATACATGTTAGTGGGTAAATTGCTTTGTTAAACGTTTTTAACTGAGATCCTTAAATGAATTTGTTTGTCTTGCCTCTGGGGTTAAAACTAAACCCACGCATTCAGCCGTTAGTTTTTTGCTGTGCATAAATAGGATTTGAGTTTTGAGTTTCAAAAAAAAATTTGAGTTCAGCAATACTATGCAAATAACTGTTCTTTCAAATTAAACTCTTTACCATCAGACATGTAGATATATGTATTTTTACGCACTGAAAAGGTGTTTACATGTTGAAAAAAATCTAGTTTTGCATCCACGTAACCTATAGGTCAGTATTACTGTTGACAGTAAAGTCAAACAGTAATACTTATTTCCCCGCTTTTTTTTATCTTACACGCATTCTGTTTTGTCACTGAACTGCATTCAAGTTATACCTTGTTGTTTCAGGCCATGCATGGAAGGATTGTGGAACCAATTATTAAAAAATGCCTTAAAACATATCAGAAAAACTGCTTTTCTAAGGTAATGTTTTACATGAATTTGTCATCCACAGTAAAGCACAATCTCGTAAACAGTTTATAGCCTTCGTGAGGTTTTCGGGCTTGGCAGCCCAGGCAATGCAGCCTATAGCTGGATCAGCCACTGGATGCATTGCCTGGGCTGCCAAGCCCGAAAACCCCATGATCGCGATACGTTAGCTGTGATCGCCAAGCAGGGACCTGCGCAGTGGGGCGATTCTGTCCATCATGCCATTGCATGTAATATTACTGCGTTACAGTTCATAGCCTTTTTCACATTCATGGAAACTCGAAAAAAAACTCACGAGGATAACAAAAAGTTGGTCATTTCCTATGCTAAGGAAAAAATAAAAAATATGGGAATTCCTAAAGCAAAATCAATACTTGATGAATTAGAAGGGATGTTAGAAAGACAGTTTGCAGTGGCTGAAGATGACTTGGCAAACAAACGAACGGTAATACCTATATAAAAGCGTCCGTACATAGTACATTTTTATAGTCGCAAGGTTTATTGAAACAGTATTTCTCCCAAATTTCAATCCAAATTTTGTGTAGGAAATATACTACGTCTATATATAAAAAAAGCCCTTCACTGATGTGTCATATATGTTGCGCTGTGTGGCATATTTTCAAAATTCGTTTCGTGTTCAATCTAAAGTCTTGGGTAGGATGACGCTTTAATTAGATGAAACATGTGTCCGCAAACCAATGAACAGAACTTTTTAAATCATGAAGAAAGCGTGTTGATAATCTTTCTCAACTGTTGCAACAATACTTATTATTACGTCATAGACCGTATGAGATTGCAACACACATTAGTGTAGAGCAGTGGTTCCCAACCTTTTGTGGTTGGTGACCCCCTATATTGATTTACGCTAACTTGCGACCCCCACCGTTTTTTTCCCAACAGCAATATCAATCAAAGTGCATTTTACAGTATATCATTTATTGGCAATCACTTTGCTCCATAAGACGGCTGACTTGCAACTTCATAGCCAAGTTTGAAATCCGTGGTTGAGTATTTGACAACGCTAAAATCTGAAAACTACCTCCCAAGTCAAATCTCTGACGTTTCAAACCGTCTTCATGACGTTTGAAGAATTCCTAATCTTTTTTTCACGTGTTGGGGGTGCATGGTGTGTAAATGGCGGTTTAATTTAGACGGCTTAATTCAGCACTGCACCACGTTGCACACACACGGAGGCTTTTTAGTGCAAGTGCAGATTATGCGGGTAAATCCAAACTTCAAATATTCTACGCTTCTTCTCCATGACCAGAGTTAAAGAAAAACACTGCACCTTGATATCTCACTGCTACTTACAACTGAACGCCCGAAACTGCTTTTTGATACTTTCATTGTTGATGACAATGATTTCTGTGATGTTTCAATGACAATGCCTGTGCACAATGTTAGTGGCACAGGCATTACTAGCGACAGTAGGCCCAACTAGTTGTTTGTAGCCTATGCGTTGTAACAAGTTATGAAAACATCACATATCTGTCGCGACCCACAGATAGCCTTCCCGCGACCCCCTTAGGGGTCGCGACCCCCAGGTTGGGAACCACTGGTGTAGAGAAAAATGTGCATTCATAGAAATCGGCAATTACTGGCAAACAAGATGTAACAGATAATCTTTCTCAACTGTTGCAACAATACTAATAACATATTACTTTGCAGATAAGTTTTCTCGCTCTCGGAGGAATCATTATAGTTAGTGGGGTAGCGGCATGTTATTTCTTTGCACCAGTTTTGGCCATAAAAATACTCCCGCCAGTTCTTCTTAAAATACTTGAACGGATTTACGACGCTGTAAAAGGGAAGAAAAATGTCACACATACACAAGACGGCATCACAACACTCACCCGTTGTCATTATGCTTGATAATCGATAGAATGCACATGGCTCCGTATTTTACTTTCTGAAACGTTGACGTCCAGTACGTAAGTGGTGTTTGTAAAGAACCAAAAAATAGGTATTTCTTTGATGACGGAAAAATATTACTGATTAAAAATGAAGCTGGAGTCGTTATAGTACCATAAAGGAAAGGTTGCCATAACGTATTGCCCCCGACCATCGCTATTTAGAGACCTTATTATAATTTTCGCAATTATAAGGTATATTTTGTAGATGCTATTTGGAAAATGTTTCGTTAATTTAACATTTCTGTGTTTATACCGTTTGCAAATGTTTGCACTGTTTGTATACAAATCAAACTGAGAAACAAAAGAAATAAACTGCTAATAACTGACGGGAAAGCGTGACATATTGTCATTCTATAGCTATACTGATTGACAAAGGTTGCCATACAACATCAAACAGGTTTCATTATATTTTTAAAATTCATTCAATGCATGAAAACTGAAAGAAACACAAAAAATAAATTTCTTCTCGTAATTCAGTCGTATTGACGATTGAGCTCTTAACAAAACAAAGAATCAATGTATTTCTTGTGCAATCATATTTGCCACATGTATCTTAAGTGTTTTTAAATGGTTATAGACGAGTTTAATGACAATTCACGAGTTAACTGGCATTCCTCGACATACCAAATTGCGCCATAGCCCACTGGTTGGGAAACTCTTGGTTGCAGTACCAAAGTAAAGGATGTCTTAATGTATTGTTAAATATAACATAAAACTTTGCCATGAAAAACTATAAATTAGGACAGCCAACAAACGGGGAACTACACTGTCACACTACACGTAAGGTGTAGGAAAAGCTCTTCCGTTCATATATTCTTTTCTTATTGCGCATCCATGTGGTTTTGTTGTCTGTCATTGCTTTGTATAAAAGATATGCAACTACAATACCAGCAGACAAAAGTGCGTCGTATAGACGTCAAATTGTAGTATACAGTTTTTTAGTGGAAAGTGCAAATTCCAAAGACGTCAAAACCTGACGCTAATCAGACGTGGTTAGCTGAAAGGTCTATTAACGTCCAAATATGCTCGTTGCGTCGACATTTGGTTGTAAATTTGCATCTAAATACGTCTGTTCTTACCTGACGAAGTTCATGTTTAGCCTGCATAAGGTTTCAAATAGCCCACGATGTTACAGCTGAAAACAAGTTTAATAAAAAGAAAAGAATGCATAAGAAAGGTTTAAGGTTTGGAAGTTTTAAATTTAGGCAGAGGTGCTTGGGCTGGAGGACGGGCGACCACCTTTTCTGCCGGGTGCATGCTTTAAGTAATCTCCCACATGCTTCGGGATACAACTTTTTAATCGGTCACAAAAAAAAATTAAAATGTGATTACCAGTTCAAAATTTTATTAACGTTATTCCATGCTGTTTTCCCCCCAATTAGATTTAATTGCTGTTTCTGAATAATTAACATGTGCATGTCGCTTGATGTACATACGCATTTCCATTTTTGTAAAACTTTTGCGATCAGATAATATTAAGTCCCAGCAGACCAAACTACGTCGTATAGACGTCAAATTGTAGTCCCGACCAATGGTAAAAATCTGGTCAAGTTTTTGGTAGAAAGTGCAAATTCAAAAGACGTCGAAACCTGACTCTAATCAGACGTGGTTAGCTGGACGTTCTGTTAACGTTCAAATATGTTCCTTTTTACCAGTGGTCGAAATCTGGTACAGGAAGGCTCATTGGATCCACATCAAGATGAAAACAAAATTCCAGCAATTCTTGGAATGACGGCGTTCTGTAGTTCCGTGACAATTTACAATATAAAGGAAAAATTTGACAACAACAATATCAGAAATATGCAGGTGCAAAAACTGTACGAGTTTGGTTATTGTTCCTTTGAATATGATATCATATCACCTCAATATAACATAATCTTTTAGAAGCTGCTAAAAAATTTGCGTGATTCCTGGAAAGAAGATCTCGGTAACCAGTTTCAGGTAACCAGTTTTAACAAAAGTAACGAGTATAAAAACGTATTGATTAAACCCTATATGGTACGAAATACATTTTCAGGACCTGGTAATTGTTGTTCGAAATTGGTACGATGTCCGCTTTGCTGTCGGCTTCGAAGGCGGAGAGAAATACAAAAAGGCACAATTGTCGAAAGACGGTAAAAACATTAAAGCATTCTTTGAGGAACTGGAACGGGTTTTCCAAAGTGTTCGAATCTTTTTGATGCCAGAACCCAATCGGTATGTCCGCGAAAGGACAAACGATACTTCCAAGAAGATGATAGGTAAAACTTTTGTAACTATATGAAAAAGTTATATCCTTAAAGTTGGCTACGCTTAATCCCTACTTTTAGTAAGTGCACGATGTTGCTTAACCCTGTTACTAAATGCAGGTATTTGAAAATATCGCAGTTAAATGCAATTATTAATCAACGACATCCAACAATAACCTTTTTTGTCGTTTCTGTTTAAAAGAAATCAGAAAAGAGTTTCGATCCAGCCTTCAGACATTCTGTGATGTTGTAGTCGGGGAAGTAGTTGAACCAAGAACCTTTGAAAGTGGTTTTCTCACAATTTTTACCTTGCCATTAATGATGTCACAATTTCAAGAGGGCTATACTGATGCTGAGGAAATTCTAAACAATGTAAGAGAATTAGGCCATTGTACTTATCCAATTGATTTTCTGAAATAGCTAGTTTAAAGGATTCTATGGAGAATTTTGGTTTATTTAACAATGTGTTTTGCATTGCAACACGAACACCCTTTGAAAATCAACCCTTTAGTAAGTTTTTGGAGTTTTAAAAGACACTGGCTGTGTTTCAGGCAATAGAAGGAACGATTGTGCAGACAATTATGGACACCTGCCTTAAAACATATCAGGAAAATTGCTTTTCAAAGGTAAAGTTTAAAAGAAAATCGACTGCAGTAAGAAAACCCAATGTTTCATACAGTTTAGAGCCTTTTTCACGGTTGAGACAACTGGACGAAAAACACACGAGAAAAACAAAAAGTTGGTCATTTCCTATGCAAAGAACAAAATCAAAGAGAAAAATATGGGAATTCGCAAAACAAAATTGATACTTGATGGATTAGAAGATCTAATAGAAGAGCAGTTTAAAATAGCTGAAGCTGACCTAGAACATCACCGAGAGGTAGTATAACTATTAAAATAGAGAGAGTGTAAACTATTTTACCGCACATGAATCTGAAAAGGTTTCATGTTTGGTATATTAGCAGTTTAAGAACAAACACTTTTTTACCACTTTATAACAAATTAAGTTTTTATACCACAAGATATATGGCCAGTTGGTTGGGCGATTAGGTTTCATAGGTCTATATAGCCGCCCAACCCATATACGAAGAAGAAAACCTGATTGAGATTCCTGGCCGTAATATATAGTGGGTTCGAATCCTGACGTGGTAAGAAAAGTTATATGGCCATACAGCACCTTCAATTCATTATGTATTCAATACAAAATATTTTATAAATTTGATAATATATACACGTTCGTTCAGTAATTTTTTGTGAGCATGGTCGTCTGTTTTAAGATGTACTGGTTCATTTTACCAAATGATGCTCACCGTTTGATGCTATGAGTATTTTTACTATTAGGCTACTAGAGACTACTTCATAATCGTATAAAAATTGAACCTCAACCAAGTTTATTGATACAAAAAGAAGAAACGCACTATATAGTACAGAAGAAATGCACTTTTTTAGGGAATTCGACTTGTCATAATTCGAAACCTTTTAATATTTTGTTTAAACTTGGTCTTTTGAAACTGCTTTCCACTCGTTACAACAGGCCTCTAGTGTCCTGCTTCTCGCTTTCGGAAGGCTTTCTAAAACGTACCCATCGCGGCACTTTAATGATTTCGAAAAAAAAAATAAAATAATGAGCAGAAAGCAGTTTTAAAAGACCAAGTTTAAACAAAATATTATAAGGTTTTGAATTATGACAAGCCGTATTCCCTACACTATATTGTCTAAATTTTGATGGTAAATATACTCGCACGATTATTAACATAACCGATTTTATTGTACAACGAATAAAGATTGTTGTTACCTTACGCTAACATCCGCAATATATTTTTGACAGGTTTGTCGCATTGTTCTTGAGGGAGTTTATATTATTGGTAATGCAGTTGCAATTATCTTCCTAAATCCATTTTCGAACCCAACAGTTGTTGTTTCTGTCATTGTGAGTATCGTGAGAGGCATTTATGAATTGATTAATAGAAACAGAAACAGCACACAAACAACAAACGGTATCACTACAATAACTCGTTGTACAGCAGCTTGAATCAACCTTAAACACAGTGCTGTACCTCCCGAAACCTGAAGTCCGTCTCGAGATTTTATATCTTTAAAAGACATTTGAATAATTATCAATTGTGATGGAGTAAAATGGAGTGTCTGCATGCAAGTTTTACCCTATCATGCCTTTTCCTTCCAACGTCCATAAACCACGTATAGCAATGATGCTATTTGTGCATTTGATTAGTTACAATCGATTTGCGGGCATGAGAGTAGTGAATGTTAACTCTTAGAAAAATCATGATATACGTTCGATGTATTTTAGCGTTCATTGTTTGCATAAAATCAATACTATAAGATGAGATTCTATTCTCTGATTTGATTTGCACAAACATCCCATGTAATTTTTATGGAAATGTCAAATGTTTAAAAATATATATTGTATAGCTGTAAGAAAAATTTGTGGGTGTTTCAAGACGGCAGAAAATAGCCTGCACAGAAATCAACCAGGATACTTCCGAGACTAAAAAAAGCAACTTCAAATAAAAATTAATAAATTATTGACTATTCACAATAAAAAAGTTAAACTTTAATGAGACAAGCCGAAAAAACAATTTCTGATTAAAAAAAAAAATGCAAGCTGTCCCAGAACAAGGAAAGCTGATCAACTTAATTTGCCAATATCAGCTAACACGTATTGAAGTGCAATGGCATTGTCGCCATATTGGTTTAAAGGCACCTTTTCCTGCCGTTCATGCTAACAAAGAAATATTAGAAGGAAATTTATTGTCAGAAGGAACATTTGCTTTGCATACACAATCATATTTGTAATCCCATGATGATATTTTTGTCACAAAAATTAAAACAAATTTGGCAGTGGAACAATATAAAACCTAAAAACAGGTGTAGAAACATGCTTGAGTAAAAACATTACAATACATACACAATAAAAACACTATAAAAAGCGACAAAACATACAAATTATTCTTAGCAAAAAGCTAATTGGTTGCTTGTGTAAGCAGGGTAATTGAATTCCACAATGGATTCACATATGTATCATCATCAACATTGCTTTCAATCAACTGTTTAATTCTGGAAGGTGGATTTAGACCAAGTTCATAGGCTCGCTCCCATCTTTCAAGTCGAGTCAAGCCTAGTGATAGTAGTTGCTTTAAATAAGTACATTTCCAAAACATATGGTCTTACCAAGGCTGGGGCCAAACTTTGTGTCGAGGTCAAACTGTTTGAGATAAATTATGTCATCACATTCCTTGATAACAGTAGAAGCTGAATGATCATGAACTGACTGCTTCTCTTTTTTAACACCTGTACACAAAAGCAGTTGCTAAAAATAAGATAAATGACATTTTGTTTTCACTACAACAAAATTGTAGAAGAGAAAGTACCATATAATCAAACAAAGCAATGTCTATATAAGTCAAATGAATTCAGACTTTTTATTAAAGAATTAAATTTAAAATCTTAAATTAAGATCAGCTGCAAGGGCCACATGAGGCTCTCAACCATTTTTATGCAAGCCCTCGGTTGCGGGACTATTCGTGGAATGTTTTTTTTTATTGATTTAGAAAGACCCTTTTTCTTGTTTGTAAAAATTAAATGTTTGGCAAACTGTGGGCCCTTTTAAGCGTTGGGCCAAATGTGCAATCTGGCCCTAATTTATTGCAGCTCCTACAATTTTGGGTTTTCCCATTTGGATCCAATACAAAAAAGACTGAGAATCACTGATTAAAATAATTTGCTGCAAAAATAATACACAAATAAAACAAAAAATAAATAAAACACAAGGCACCAAATTATTGAAACAGTGTTTTAAACATGCAATTTTGTTTAAATTAACAGATTAATAAGTTTTTGAGGAGCCTTATACGGTAACCCCAATGCTATTCTTAATACCCCTCACCCACCTTTTATTTTTAAACCTTTACTTATTCAATTACCTTTTGCTTTTCCCGCTGGTCTTGTTTTTGCTTTTCTGAACTGGTTTGTAAGTTGCTGTTGATTCGACATTGCTGATTTGGTTATTTTCAAATCCTGAATTCAAAACCAAATCGAATGGCAAACATACAAACAAGGACTAACTTGCATCACACAATCGCAATGCTCTGTTTATTTTTAGATGTACGCAGTGAACCAGGTTAAATTTGTTTTTTACGGGTCATCGATTTTACGCATTCGCTCTCCGCCGCTTATTTATTTTTATTGTTTGCTAGCTAGAATCTGCTGGATGCTTCGGATGTTCCAAAAGGTAAACAGAAAATGAAATTACGAAAACAGTTTTGGATCTACAATTTTCGTAAGTCAAACATAGTTGTTTAACCAGGTTTTTATTTTCTTATTTTACGCCAGGGCGGTAATTTTGGGTTGAAAATAAAAAATAGGGCAACCTTGTTTTTCTAACTGTTTTGATGTCAATTAACGTAATGGATGCCCACTCAGGGTTCGCACAGAAGTTTCTGCTGTAAAATTAGGTTAGGCTATAAGCCCCGGTCCACAGCAGGGTTTCGAAAAATGGTAGGCTGAACCTGTAGACAAGTGAAATAAGCCACAAAGACACATTATTTACTACTCATGTAAACTCATTCTTTTCGATAATCACTTTGTTAAAAAAATTATGTGGTAGAAAAAGCTTACACATAACAAAACCGAACATAGTCAAAACTTCACTTTTTCAAAATAGTAATAGGCCTCATATTAAAAAGTTGCCACAAATACCTACAAGCACAAAAACTGTAATCGCACACACGAAATCACACGAGAAGTGAATAAATTCTTGTACGAAAAATTCATCTCGACGATCGGCCGCGATTTGTTAAGTCATTGTGATCATATATTTCCCTTTCTCTGGATAGTCGGTCGTAACTTTCACTCGTATACTGTCCATACGACTTCGCGTTCTTCTTGCGTTTCTCTTTCTTCTCCACTGGAAATTCAGAGTCTTTTTTTCCGAACACGGAGTAAAATCCTCTTTTTCTCCCCAAATTAAAAAATCTCCCTCGGTTTGTACTCTTATCATTCTCCGTTGTGGAACTACTTTTGTGATCCTTGAGTTTTATGCATCGGTATATAAGAAATCCCACCAGCAGTGTGAACACAATACCAGCGACAAAGCACATGGCTATGTAAACCACCACAGGACCACAACACGGATGACCTAATGCACACAAAATAAGAATGTAGTACAATAGTTAAATTTGAGGTTTATGCGTCCAACATTTGCTTGTTAAGAAAACACTTTAAAGAAGACAGACAAAAGTAAAACCATTCTCAAAGTTTTGGTTTCCTTATTCCAAAAGTTACCTTTACACACCTGTAAAAGTTATGGTAACTGATCCACGGCCTTTTTGCAGAGACGAATCCCGCGGTGTCTCTCCTGCATTCATTGAACCACCTCCTCCGCCCCATCCGTTTGGTGGCCCGCCCCCACCACCAGAATATCCTCCACCACCCCCTGCTCCTCCGTCGGCACTCCCAGATCCACCTCCACCAAAGCCGCCATTGTTTTCCAGCACGCTTCCCCCGGCGGAGGTAAACATCAGGTAGCCTCCAGCGCCAGGTGAAGTGCTTCCGAAACCTTTGTTCGTATACTTAATGCTTGGCAAGGGAAACTCCACCATTGCCACCTCGGCCACGCTTATGTAGCTGGCCTCGCCATTTCCATTCCATCCCGCTCCGCCACCAGACGAACTTGCCCCATCGGACGCCGCTATGCCCCGAGCGCCGCCAGTTCCGTTGGCTCCACCAGTTCCCTGCTCGTTAAGCGTTCTGGAGCCTGATTTTCCGTCGAGCGTATATGCGGCATCTGCGAAGTTCTTCGCGGACAATGGGGCATTTTCTGCTCGCGTGCTTCCTCCACCAGCAACTAGCATTAGAAAATCGTCGCTGCTTCGCGATACGAATGTCCCTCCGGATCCGCCAGGACCACGTGTCGTACCCAGGGTAAAGTCGTAGTCGCTCTGTTGGCCTATAAGCGTTGTTGCTTTAACTATTTACAGCACTCTTTGCAATTGAGAAAAAAATTGAGATACGGCAGTACGAAGATACCTACCGACTAATATTTTGAACTGCTCCCCCTTTTCAATTCGAAAATCGGCGGTGACCTCAGCTCCTTGTCCGTAATTTCCCTGAACAAGTTCTAAGCCCGATGGACCACGAGCTGCAAAAATAACTGGCTTTAAAGCTGGATCTCTCAGCGCAGATATAGCGAATTTTATTTGTCAGGGTTAGCAGTCCTGCTAATAGTTTAACTGCAAATAATGACGTACTTCCTATCAAAAGAAAATGTTGCAAGAGTAACTTACCCGTAAACAGATACAAGCCAGAAACAGGCGCGGTCCACAGTTGAATGCCCTGGTCTAGTGTCACATCGCCTTCAAGACTCGAACCTTTGTAAGCCTGGTCGCATTGGGCCTTCAAACAAAATACAAGGTATAAACGCTTGGTATAATTGAGAATTTCTGAAAAACATAACACAAACCTGGGTTGGGCCGAATCTACCCTTTTGGCTGCAATCTGTAAAGTCCCAGCGCATTTCGACCACAGCTTCAGTTTCGAGTTTGCCAAGCACTACCGAAAGCACACAGGAACATATCCAAATCGCTAGCAACATAGTTTTCTTGTTCAAGTCCCCACACCACAAAGCACTAAAAACGTACACTATTAATAACGCAGTTGATTAATAGCAAAGGTATTTCTGCATGTCCTGTTCTCGTATTTTACAGCAAACAGCACGCGACTTCGAACGCGCTTTGTGGCGCTATTACGCCTTTGTAAATACCAGTATAAGTGGTCCATCGCCTGCGGGTATAAAAGCGTAATTGGAAAAAAATCGAACCGATGAAATAGTTTTTTGGGAATCTATGCCATGGGGAAAAAGTTTACTATTGACATTTCATTGGACGTGGATGGCAATGCAACAACAACAACATGCATACATAAATGCAATACTTATTAAAAACAAACAACCCCAACACTTGAAGTTCAAATCTTTATAGCAGTACAAGAACCTGTTTTGCATAACAGGCAGCAGCACGGCAAACCGTTTTGTTTCAAAATTATGGCAGACTTATAAAAAGATATAATGTCAAAGCACCTCAACGATGTACAGTATATAACTTGATAATGACGTAAGCACAATCGTTCCGGTCCTTCCCAATCGGGGCGATCTCGTGCGGGGAATAACCAAGGGGAAGCGCGAATCGTATAGCCCCGCGTCATGTCTTTAAATGCAGTGAAGAAAAAGGAACGGTTTTAGTTGTATGTCAGCTGTGTGGAGTCAACAGTCAGTATCTAATGAACGAAAGATTGCCGATATTTTATATGTAAACTATATTTCTCTGCGAGGATGTTATTGATTTTGTTGACGTTTGTTTGTCACCACTCTTGCACTATGCAGAATTGTGAAGCGGTACCATTGACTGGAACCGTATGGCCAAGTCATCCATAACCTTTGCTTGAAACCTACCTTTTGGGAAAAGTCATTGGAATATCTACGTAACCAACAAATGCGTCATTTGCTGTACAGCTTTGATCGCGTCATTTCCGTGTAGTGATTTGTAAGCGTTTATCCCGAAGTCTAATCAACATTCATCAGGCCAACGTATCGCACATTCATTCGTTGCGCTTTGGCGCATGAGAACATCACGTGTGCACCTCTTGGCGTTCTGAGCGTGTCTGGAGAGGAGAAGCCTGTTTCTTTATAATGTCTGGCGGTCCCAGCACGAGGAGAAACTTGAGATTCGACCCCGGTGGTTTTACGACCAGTCTTTACACGGCTCGGTTCTTACAATTTAAAGCGAAGCCTTTGTTTGCCGAGAAATAGTATGATGTTGTATGAAAGGCTAGTGCGAGGCTTTTAGCATGCAGGATTACAAAGGAAACAAACAAAAGAACCGGGCTTTAACTTGTCACACTCAATACACATCATTATGTAATTGTCAGTGGTTTTTGTTTAATTTTGTGAACTGCAACTTCAAACAACAAGCGTTCATAGCAACAGGGCAGGTGTGCAACATTACTGGATTATTGCAGTGATTTAAACTTGACAGACGCTTTTCCATTCTCTGCAGAGCTTTGGTGTCAAGTGCTAGTTTCCAATCGATAAACATAGAATTACTGCTGGCTGTGCGTGAAAATGGGCGACCTAACCAAAATTCTCGATTTACATGATGGAAAATGGACAATTCTGCCACAAAACATTCCGGACCCTGGACAACACGCCGACAAAGCTTTGTCAATATTTACGTGTGTGGGAAGTTTCGGCATTGGAAAATCATTTCTCCAAAATATTTTGCTCGGATTCATTCAACACGTAAGTTTACGCTATCTGGTTATATTTGTGAAGTAACAATTTTCGGGGTTAACTGTAGTGCCCTTGAAATGGTGGGTAATGAAAAAAGATACACTATTAGTATTTGACACATACATTGTTATCTTTCTTAGGGCGAAAACTATTTTGAGGACCACAATGAACTGTTGGAAGCTTTTCCCATTGAAACTTCTGTAAATTCGGAAACAAAGGGCATCGACATGTACAAAGATTACCTCATACCTCCTGTGCACAACGAAACGGTATTTAAAAATATACGAAATATCAGTATTTTACCCGTTTAGGTTTCATCTGTTCAGCTTGTGACTGAGGACAGTCTAGGCATATATATATATCTGACGGATTAATGTCAAAGGCAAATTCAGCCTCAAAGTCTTTACTTACACTTGGCTAGGTAGCCACCATGGCAAACAGATGGATTTTAGGAATGTAGTAATTACGCTTACTTGGATTAAAACGTGGCAAAAGATGTGACTTGTAACAAATTCGTAATCCATTTAGGAGTCTGTGTTGGCTTTATGGGACACAGAAGGTCCGTCAGACCCCAACCAACGCCAAGATCACGCACTCACCGTGTTTGGACTGAGCGCCTACTTCAGCCAAGTTCTAATCTACAACGTGAAGGAAAAGTTCAGCATGGAAAATATGGATAAAATGCAGGTGTCACTTTCGAATCTCCCATATTATAAGATTAGTCAAATACGTATTATTATTTTGAAATGTAAGCTTGATCCACTGTCAATAAAGCGTAATTACATGTGTGTGTTCAATAAAGCGTAATTACGTTCTGTGTGTGTTCATGAAACGGAAACCCGTGGTTTCACAGGCAAATAAACTCGTTTGACTAAAGAGTCTTATTTTATCTGTAAACCAAGTGGAGAAATTGTAACAGAGCACAAACATGTATTGCATGTGAAATACTGAAAAAGAAGCAATACTGGTTTATTTGTGTCCACAGACATTTTTGGAGGAAATGCGTACAGCGAATGGAGGTGGGGAACAGACCAACCTGTTTCAGGTGGGTTGCAACACCAAAGTTCGTGGTTCAGTGACGTTTCAGTGCGTTCATGTGGGCCAGTTTGTTTAGAAGCAACCTTTGTTCTATGGAGTGTTTAATAGCAAAATATACCTCTAACAAATATTCTTTAAAACATGTAAAAGTGACAAAGTGGTGACTGTTACGCATAAATTTTTATGGGGATTGGATAAAGTTACATTAAGGTTAATAAGAAACACCGTAAATTTTTTTGGAAAACAAAACAGAATACGGTTACGATTATCCCACTATTTTGGGACACGTACTTTTAAATTTAGACGTTGGTAATTGTGGTACGGGATGCCGATGAGGAGTTCGGATACTGCTGGGAAGGTGGAAAGGCTTACCTGAATCACATGAGGGAAGAGGCCGGAGGTGCCGGACAGACAGACGCATTTCTTCGGGAGCTGGAAAACACATTTACACAAGTGTTGGTGTTCATGATGCCACCTCCCAACCAGGAAGTGAAGACGAAAGGAATAAAAATCTCCAGAATGCGAGGTTAGAGACAAAATAACAAGTCGGTAGGTTATGTTGTTGTGTCTTACCGCATTGACTGTAACAGCCCAGTGAGTTTATGACGTCACTGCTTTTTAGAGAGCCTGACGTGGGTGCTATTTGAATACAATTAGTTGTCCCTTTTTGCGGCATTTTCGGGATGTAAAACCTGTTTTTTCTAAGAAGTTTGGTAAAGCAGGAAACAACGTTAGATTTACACAATGTGATTTTGTCAGATGTTGATCTGTTGTTTCGCCATGCGTTGCGGATTTTCGCACAACAGCTGTTTTTCGAATTCGTTGAACCATCGAGCGTGAACGGCGAAGTCCTGCGCGTTGGCGATCTCGAAGCACAGCTCACTAAACTTGCTCACCATTTCCAAAACGGAGGCGAAAGGAGGACTCACACCCTTGCTAATGTAAGCCTGAAAACAAAAAAATGTTGTGACAGTGTTGTGGTTAAACGTGTGGCGATTTTTAAACGTGTGACTGTTGAAGGTTTTTGGTGCTTTTTGCAACCTCATATACGTGGTTAAAACTTTACAGGCAAGAAAGGAAGAACACATCCGCAAAGTGCTGAACGACAGTTTCAAGAAATACCAAGAAGAACTTTTAGAGGTTGTATTGAGTCTCCATAAAACAATCCACAAAACATTTTTTTATAAATATTTCGTGATTGTTTCATTTGCGTGACGTAATTGGTGCAACACAGTGTAGCAAACTTCTGTGGCACTTTACCAGCAAGTTAATTTTATCATTAAGAATCGAGGTTGGTTTCAAGCCGAATCGACCAGGAACGAACGACACGAGGAACTGAAACAAAAAATCTTGAGGGATTTCAAGATAGACATCGAGCTACATTTTGTTGAAACTGATGTCGTTGACGCCGCCACTCTGGAACTAGAGAAGCTTATGGACAAAAGGTTCGAAGCCTACAACGACAGCGCTCATACAGCGCAACTAGTGAGTTGTCAAGTCCTATGTCCTGTATTGTCATTCAGGGACTTTTGAGACCCAGTATTTTGGAACACCAAGCTAATACAAAAAAATAAAAAAATAAACTGTTTTATGGTTAATGATTCCTAATTTGTTTACCATTATTATGCACAAACCGTTTCAGGACCTTTTTAGAATTCCTAGAGCTAAAATTAGTTTCAGCAATTAGGCATTATATCTTCGTTGTAGGCCATGTGGGTGGTAGGAGGGGTGGTGATCAGCGCTGGGGTGATTGCTGCCATCGTATGCTTTCCTGCCGAAGCAGCCGCCGCCGGAAGGGCAGTGTTGCCTCACATTCAACGTTTGGTATTGCGCGCGTTACCAATATTGATGCCGCATGTGGAAGGAGCTGTCAATACATTAGTTGGCCCCACAACTGTCCCAATTGGAAGCGCAGTAATGGCCATAATTGCAACTATATGGCAACCCAAAAAAGTTTGAAGAATTGAATACATTTCCATATGTGTGGGTTTATCTGAAAGGCTAAAGTTGCATTTGCTTGCGAAACTTTGCTTCACAGCATGTGTTAATACTATTTGCAAAGTGTTTGTATAATTTTATACGTCGCTGGTATAGTATGTGCATTATTTTATAATATTTTGACAACAAAGTGTTGTAAATATTAATAGGCTATGTAGTGTTTTTCTTCACTTCCAGCTGGAAAGATCAAATTTTCCGTCAAATAAACTGTTTCTTATCTTGTTTCTTAATTTTTGTTCCTCTTAGAGAACACATATAACCTGTTTCTTTTGCGTTTATTAGAAGTTTTATTTTATGTAGTGTGTGCAAACAAATGTCTAAATCCAGTGAAGTGCCTTTAGCCCTATCAGATTTTACAAAATCGTACTGTATAGCACTTAAAGCATATGCATCTCAACACAAGAAATGCTGCAAATGAGATACGACTACATGCGTGGGCGGAAATCCCAGAAGGGACATCGGGTCTTACCCCCAAATATTTGGTTGGTCGGAACACAATAATATTTGTCCCGCCAAAAAAATCAATTTTTAATGATTGGCGTGTTAACTCCCTCGAATGTTAAATGTCGGCTTCGTCGGATCAGAGACTATTGAGTTATAGTCACTGGTAGGATTAATGAATTATTTGAAAGAAACGTGTTAAATAGGTGTAAGTTTTTTGTGATCATTCCCGCCACTTACTTTGTGACGTTCGGCGGCTGTGATGTAACAGTGTACGGAATTTTTTTTTCCGTACGCTGTTTTTAACGTTGGTAGGTAACGTACGTGCTGTTTTTGAGCAGTTTAACTTGATTGACCGTGTCTATTGGAATAAACGCAAGCTGTTATAATAACGAATAAATTATGTTATATATGGGAAAAATGAATAATTCAAAGCTGGATCCCCTAAAGTTGGTATGTTGCTATTGTTATTGTTGTTTACATTATTTGCTGTACTAAATGTTTGTTCGTTTAGAACAGAGAACCTACGTTATGTCAATTACTGGTTCAAGGAGCGGGGGACGGAGTCGCGTTCACTTATATGGGAAAAAATCTAATGTGGCATTTGGCACGTTCCATGCCGTGCAGAATTTACGGGGCAAATCACAACAGTTACAATACGACAGCTCGTAGGGAGGCTTCATGTATGCACCTCTAGTCACATTTACCATTTCTGTCGTTTGCCTATTAGTTTTTAGCGGAATGTTACGTATTTTTACGTTATACATAGCAACGTTTGCATTCATGGAATAGGTCGCAACACGGAAGTTTTATCGTATTGTAATGTTAGGTCATTTAATTTTAGCAGAAGCAGTAAAATCTGGCCAATTATGTTTTTAAAGCCAAAGAGGACGAATTTAAGTATATTTTATATATATTACCTTGCTTTGCCGTTTTCGCGCCACATCGTTTTTTTGATTGATTTCGGACTTGAGTGGCAGTTTGTTTATTTCAGACACACTTACGATTTTGTATAAATGTTTGTTATCAGAATCTAGTTGTGACCTCTTGTGCTATCTGGTTTAAATCGGGTTAATCTGAAAAAAAGGTCAGGAAGAAACTCGAAAAAGGTTTCTAACCGCAACAAGTCAAGCGTGAAGTGGAAACCGTAAAGAGTTTTGTGTGTTGTGGAGATAGAATAATAATCGTTGAAGTTGATAGCAGAGGGTAATGTTAGACTAGAGAACACTTGATTAGATTTAAAATCATTCGCTTTTTGTCAAAATCTTTGCATCAAATAAAAAAAAATTGACATTCAAATACGCTGCCTTCATAACCAGTCCAAAGTTATCTTGAGTTGTGCGCTGTGGCTGTTGTGGTTACGGCCACAGGCGTACGGGGATGATTAGGAATCTATTTTGCATAGCTATCGCTTGTGTATCAAAAGTTATGAGCTTATTTTTATGTGTTAAGTGTACAAATGATTTTAGAATTGGAAGGCATGCCGCATGGGTAACAAATGAACTATACAACAAGAGGCCAATAATTTGCTTTGGTTGTGAACAGCAATTTGTATTTGAAAGAAGGTGGAACAACCTTTATTTTATTTGTGTCCAATTACTGTTTCATTTAATAAGTTTCATGGTGTTATTTTGTTTGTTTTAGTTTTTTGTCTTTGGTAATAATTATGCTGGTTGAGTTTGTAGTTTGGCTTTAACCTTTGTTTCTTAAACAACATTGCCTGGTGTTCTTAATCAGTTGGTTTTGTAACACTGTAGCATCCAACAACACTGGAATAAACAGGTAAATCCTGTTTATATTTGTAGTTTATTTTTTCTTTGTGTTTTTTTGAAAGACAAAGAACTAGTTAAAAATTTTGACTTGTTTGTTTGTTGCAGTATGGCCAATGCACCGGTTATATTAAATGTCTACGACATGGTAAGTTTTTGTAATATTTTTTGTTATCATTGTGACAACTCTGCATACCTATACCTTGAACCAGAATTTTGTTTGTATTGCAGTATTGGATAAATCAATACACATCCAATATAGGATTGGGTGTCTACCACACAGGAATAGAAGTCTACAACCGAGGTATTTTGGACAGCCTGTTTTTTCTTTATCAGTGAATCTGACTAAAAAACGTCCAATATAAAAAATCTCAACGTTTTTTGACTGAATTCATGCAGGTTGCAATCTTACATATCCTTCTGTATGTAAACTGGTATCAAATAGTGCCGTATGTAATAAACAAGAAGTGTCAAAGAAGTGATTAAGTACAAATTGAGCTATTAAAATGATCCAGTTCTGTAACTTACAATGAAAACAGTTTCCTAAACTTTGACCATCATACAGAATTTGCATATGGTGGACATCAATTCAACTTCACTGGGGTGTTTGAAATCCTACCAAGAGACACTACAGAGCTTGGTGAATCTTTTAAGTTCAAGTAAGCAGAAAAACAAGTATAATTTATGCATAAGTACATTTTCACCAGCATACACATGGTAAGGCGATGCAAAATTTTTTTGCAATCTCTTCGTGAGTGTTAGTGAATTTGCTTTGATTCGATTTTACTGTTGTTTACCAAAACAAAGCATCACGCCAAACAGTTGGGCGGACTTCCTGTTGATAGTTACTCTAAAATGTGGAGACTGGTTATGATTGGGTGCTTTTGTCAATTGAAATACATTAAAATCTGTCTTAAATTTACTTTCATACAAATTTTTCATACCAAAAGCTGTGCTGTGTAGCCTTTTACTTTCAGAAATTTAACATACAATTTGACAGTGTATATATGATTATTAACCAGTTGTCCTTTATTGGTGTATTTGTAATTATGAAGGAAAAATATCTTCATTAAGTAAATGCCAATTTCTGACTGCTTTAGTAGCTCAGGTGTTCTGTAGGGTTGTTTATTACCAAGCAACTAGACAACCAAGTGGTATTCCCTCAAATAAGTGGTCCAAACTGAATGGCATTTACAGCATTTCCTGTATGTGGACCACAAATTGATTGGTCGTGTCTGGGCATGGGTTGAGTAGTGGCTTTAATTAGTACCTATGTTAAGTCTAAAATTGTTATCACAAAACCTCATGTGCATGATGAACTTTGTGAAAATTGATTGGATTCAAATCAAATGAGGTGTATTTTGTTGAACAAGTACACAAAAAGAAATGGTACACAGATGAACAAGACAGAATGGATATAGTTTAGTATGGTCGCTAAAACTGTAAAGGTTATGAAGTCATGCGCCCATAAATCAAATTTTAAATCACTGTAATGGTCTTCTCCGTGTCGTGTGCATATATATATAGTTTAATAAAAATTATCTATACGTTTATTATTATTAAAAATAAATAACAATGATTTATTTACAGAGAAAGCATAGTGCTTGGTATGACTGATTTCACCCAAGGCGATGTTGAAAGCATTGTTGAGCAACTGGGCAAAGAGTTCAAAGGTTGTGCTTATCATCTCATGCACAAAAACTGCAACCATTTCTCTTCATCGTTCGGAGAGGTATGTACCCTGTTTATTCAATATAACATAGGGTAAACAGCAGAACACAAAATACCTAATGTTGGTATAGCATTGTGTTGTCATTTGTGTTGTTTTGATGTGAATTCAATCGCTCCATCAGTAGCTTGTGGGAGGCAATGACAGTTATCGGTAGTATCAATACTGAAGCACTTTTTCCTTGGTTAGGTCAGCAGTTATGTAGGCATCTTTGAATCATGATATCATTTTTAAGAGGTTTTCACATTTTGTGTTGCCTTTTGGTAAAAGTTTATTCAAAGCAATCCGTTTGCCACTATACACTGAAAACACTCTTTAATATTACTTAAATTGCATGAACCAATGCAGTATTGTGGCTGCACAAGCCCATCTCAAAACCATCTGTTAAAACTTGAAGGTGCCAAAATTACTTTTGACCTTACATGAACGTTAGAAGGAACACTATAGTGCCAATATATAATGACATTTCTATTGGTGTAAAGTGGTTGCCCATATGCAATAAACAGGTTTGTTGGTTTTGGATTTCATGCTAGTGTTTACGAAGCACAGCGTTGGTTAAATCCATGTTCAAGCAGCGATGTATTTAAAAGGATTTAGTGGAACGCAACATATGGAGTTTTACTCCCAAGTTGTCACTCGGAGATCATACTGTACATCGCAAGGGCAAAATAAATTCATTCAAGTGTCCAGTAGTGGGATTTAGGTCAAGGCGCTTATGTGTGCCAAGCCGTCCACTCTTGTCCGCAACCCGATTAAAAGCTTGTCTGTCCATCAAATACGACAGTAGGATACATAACAATTCGATCAGTTTCAGTTTTCTACATTTTTGAAACGAATTTCGGGGAATTCCGTGCAAAACCCTGTCCTGCTTTTTGTTGACTTTGTGGCACGGGGTTGTTATTTTTTAACACGCTCATCCAGACACACGATTTTTAATCGATATTAAAACCTGTGAGAAATAAAATGGTACAGGCGTGATGAAAATTTAGATTGCCATGACAACATGACGTCGTACTGCAAACCTCATCGCTTACTCCACGGCGTGAGTAATAACTCACAAGTCGTTGTTCTGATATGACGCGCCCATGACGAACTATAAACTTGCCGCCCGCGTTAACCATACTGTGACTCGCGCCCTCCAACCCAGACCACATAAACACACAAGAGAACTCGTCCTACATTGTTTTTGTCTTGCTTTGACAAGATAATGGGTAATGGGTGGTTGAATGAAGCGATTTGTCATATAGAAATGCTGTTTTTATTGTTAAATGGGTTTCGTAGCAAAACTACGCACACCTGTAGTCGGCAAAACGTACGGATGTTTAACAGCAAGCCATACAGCGTCAAATGGGAAATATAGCAATAAATTTTTTATTCCACTTTGTTTAAACCGGGCTAACCCGTGAAGCGGTAATGTCGTTAACGTGCAAGTAAAGCTTATAGGCTGTCCAACGACAGATTGCATCCTAATCCCAGGGCTAGCCAATGTAATCTGTAAAATCGATCACAAACCATTCACCAGCAGCATGTTTTGTATTGAGCAGATTTTGTGCGGTCGACCCATCCCTCGCTACATCAACCGTCTTGCCTCGGTCAGCTCCTGCATTCCCTTTCTGCAGCGTTGCCTCCCCCAAGAATGGCTAACCCCGGTCGCGCTTGCCAACAACATTAACGAGCCCCAAGATCAGTTCTCCGACATCACACCAGGGAGGACTTGACACCCAGAAAACGCTTTGTAAACCACAAGGTGGCGCTCCATATCTTTTTACGCGTGCGTTTTTCATACGTTAGACAGTGTTTTTCTTTTCGGAAGACGTATAGTTTTAGGAGCGTCTGTCCGTTTTTTTCTAAGTTTTGTGTGTGGTTTCTGCACACGCGTACAGACTCGGAGGCGCAATAATGTACAATACATTCGCTTGTTCTGGCTAAAGCAGAATTAAAGCGTTTTGAGTAAGAATTATATCTATCGCAGTTTTAACTACCACAGTTTACAGTGAGCGTTTGTTTCGTGTTGTCGTCCTCGTTACGCCCTCTAGTGGGCGATCCGTCTCTTTGCATGTAACTGCACATCGGAAAAAAAGTGCCATTTTCCTCAAGCAAAAACGCTCAACCTGCTAGGATATCGGTAATTTGCCGTCCGAATAGTCTGCTGTCATTGCGACCACTATTCATGTAAAATCCAGCCCATTTTTTTAAATGCAGCGCTATTTGAGATCCAGGAGGAAATGAAAATACATTACCTCTTATTTGTGTTGTGTATTCCTGTTTTTTTTACAGAAATCGTACATTTTTGTATACCGATTACCCGAGATGGCGTTTTGGTCATATGCTACCGCACACGGTTAACGCCTTTAATATTTTTTGTGCATCCGACATGACCAATGAGAAAAATTTCTTTTGAGGTGTTGTACCTTGTTGAGTCGAAGTTTAACTCACTGTCCGTCGATCAATCTTGTTGTTTCTTGGTAATAGTACGTTGTTGAAAACAAACATTTCTCGTTCCTTTGCGTTGCGAATACCCTTTTCAACGTGTTTTCGCATTCGTGAGTTGGTTCATTTTGCCATCTACGTGCAATAGCCGAAGTTCAAAGTACAATACACACTTTGCAGCAGCATATCAACTTCAAATTATTTAATTTTCATTTCCCATGTAGATGTAGGAATTACGGCCAATGGTGTGTTCTGGATCTGAACATTTTTTTCTTTTCCCCCATGTACACTTTCAATGGACGTTACTCAGTTTTTTGTGTGTTATATCCTTGTTTGGTCGCTAAAATACATCTTGCTTTTCATTTCACAAAACGTTGCTGTGGTTGCGGTTCTTTGTCTGGGATGTAGGTTACTAAGATAAAGGCTTAGATTAGTGTTCCCCAAGCGATGGTATGCGAGCTGCTCTTGGAAGTTGTTTTTTTAATAAAAAGTCACAGTGCTCATAAAATATTGCTTACTTCATCCGCAAGGTTACTTGTCGCTTGATGTGTTTTCTGCAACTGGTACAAAAACAATGTATTGAGAAAACAGGCCATGTGTACCAGAAGAGGTCGTCTCTACCACTGTAAAGCAAATGCAGTTGTTGTAAAGCAAATGCGATTGTATCAAAGATGGTGATTGAAGTGACGTAAATCTTCGATGCTTGACTGTCCTAGATCCTAAGATCTTGACGATGTACATCTTTTTAAAGTTTATTGAAATATATTGCTAATTACGTGCTAAATAAGACAAACATGAATTAAAAATACAAGGGGCTTGCATGGTTTCAGGGCGCCGTAAATTTAATTCGACATAAATGGTAAAAAAAACTTAATACTTGATAAAACAAACATACTGTTTAGCCTACCTACCAAGAACAGATTGATCCAATAGCGACATTATACCACTTCTAAACATCTTGTGAAGTACTATGGCTACATGACTCATTACGCCAACTTCCGGTTAAAGCTAACTTTGGATAGCTACGTGAAACTAATAAAGCAATTTTCAAATGGTTTTCTCGCGTGCAACTCTTCTGCGTTCACAACAAACCAAACAGCATATTTTAAAGTTTCGTCCCCCACAACCCAAGAAAATTAAGGTAAACTCGGGAATTTCCCCGGTGCAACGAATCTCTCTACACGTCACAGTTTGTTTATGGTTGTGAGTTACAAAAATGAACGTTGAGAAAAAATATGATGCACTCTTACAAAACTCCCAATTGTCTGTGCATTAAGTGACACATGGTAGGATTTTTCGCATAGTGTTACGGTTTACCGATCAAATGTGTATTTATTTTAATTACAAGAGGGTTTGGTTACACGTGAAACTAATACCAAGCATGTCACACTAGTCACACCATGTTGTTTGATGGGATTTGCGAGTTAACAGCGAATTTATGTATTTATCGGATTTATGATGCGAGGTGTCGGAGATTTCCTTGATTATTTAATTATTTCACAAAGTTTATGGTTTCCAGGCTTTGCAAAATGCCTGCAAGTGGTGAGCTAGGTGGTAATAATGGCAGACCTTCGGTCATGTGGATGCCCACAAATGAGACAACCAAAATAAATGAATTCAAGCAAAGAGTAAACAAGAAATACAACCTTCAACTTGGTAATTACAGCATCTTATTATTTCAAGCATAGATTAAATTTATCCTTGGTGTAGAAAACTACAGAGATCTTTGGAAATGGTCAACAGAGAATTACCCATGCTTTTGGGAGGAGATATGGAATTACATGAACATCATTTGCTCAAAATCGTATGATAAAGTTGTTGATCCTAAAATTGGCATTACAAGTGTACCGGAATGGTTCCAGGGAGCAAAACTAAATTATGCTGAAAACATGCTTCGCTATAATGATGACAAACCAGCTATATATGCAACAGGCAAGTCTTGCACCTGAATTATTGTTTGCAAAAAATGCAATCCACTCCCAACAAGAATTGCATCTTTATTCAGGAGAAGGACAAACCATGAAGACAGTAACATTTAAAGAGTTAAGATGTAATGTGGGTCTCTATGCATCAGCATTGAAAAAACTGGGTGTCGAGTGTGGTGATAGAGTTGTTGGTTAGTGTTTGAGCTATCATACTGACTGATTTGGTAGTTGCCTAGTTATGTTGCTGTGCTCAGGCTACATTCCAAATTGCAAAGAAGCTGTTGAGGCGATGTTGGCTGTCGCAAGCATTGGGGCCATTTGGAGCAGTACATCACCAGATTTTGGTGTAACTGTGAGTTTAACAAGTCCGATGTATGCTATAAGTTCATTCAAAAGATTTGGAAAGTTTGTCAGCTTATGTAATTATCTCTCTTATTTTAACTAAATTTGGTCAACTTTTGCATATTCTCTGTGTCTGAGTGGTAACCAAGCATGTTCATAAGCATAGGCTGACCAAGCAAGTATGTTCCATAATATATGATATTGGTTAGGGGGTGCTGGAAAGGTTTCAGCAGATTCAACCAAAGTTGATCATATCTGTGGAGGCAGTTCGCTACAACAACAAAATTCACTCTCACTTGAACAAATTGGAAAAGGTAGTCCAGGGCCTCCCTGAACTTCAACATGTGGTTGTGATCCCTTTTGTTGCATCTTTTGATGAAGATATGGATATAAGTGCAGTGCCAAAGAGGTGGGTACATTATGAAAAATTAACATAGTAAATGAAGGACATAAACGAAGCAGTGTTATATGATTTTATTGCTTGAACATCTGTAAGTGATGTTTTCCCAATTAACTTTTACAACAAAAATACTGCACCAGGCAATGGTTTTTGTCTGCAATAAGAGAACTGTTTCTAGTATGACACTCAGCCAATTCCTGTTACATGGTTCAAAAGAAGATCAACTCTTCTTTGAGCAGTTACCCTTCAACCACCCTTTATTTGTCATGTATTCATCAGGGACCACTGGACCACCAAAGTGCATGGTCCATTCTGCAGGGGTAAAAGTCAAATCTGTCAATAACATGCAACTTTATATGACGACCTGTATGACGGTGTTCATTTTCAGGGCACATTGCTGCAACACATGAAGGAGCACATTCTGCACAGCAACATGACCAGGGATGATTGTTTGTTATATTACACCACTGTAAGTATGTTAAACTATTATTGTAGAAACCCAAAAATTGAATTGGTACAAAGAAATGGATGCAATACTGAAAAGTAAGGTACTATTGCCCTTTAAAGATTTATTCTTTTGCAGACTGGTTGGATGATGTGGAACTGGATGGTGGGGGCATTGCCATCAGGTGGCAGTATTGTTACATATGACGGTTCACCTTTCCATCCAAAGTCGAGTGTTATATTTGATACAGTTGACGAAATCGGGTAAAGCACACATGCAATATGTTGAATTGTTGATGTATGAACGTTCGTATTTGGCACACTTACACTCCAATAAAATCTTTCCTTGCAGAGTGACAATTTTGGGCACAAGTGCCAAATGTCTGGGGGTTATGGAGGAAAAAGGCCTCAAACCAGTGGAGTCACATGACCTGAATAGTTTGCACACAATCCTTTCCACTGGATCACCACTGGCAGCTCATCAGTATGATTATGTATATGGAAGCATTAAGAAAGACCTGGTTTTAGCATCAATAACAGGCAAATACATTTTTATTTTCGTTTGCTACAGACATGATTTTAACAAGAGATTTTTAATGGGATTGACAGCTGATAGCTTTTGTTATCAGCTTTTCAAAACCAACAAATTTTACTTTTATGGCCCTAGAAACAGGAATTTTTTGTCATACAACATCTAATTGTTGCAGGTGGCACAGACATCATATCTTGCTTCATGGGCCAAAATCCAACAGTTCCAGTTTACAAAGGTGAATTACAGTCGGCTAATCTTGGTATGGCTGTAGCTTGCTATTGTGAGACACAAGATGGCGCTGGTGAGCAGGTGTTTAATGAATCTGGTGAACTGGTTTGTCTCAAACCCTTTCCCTGCATGCCCACTCACTTTTGGAATGATCCCAACGGCGAGATGTACAAAAAAGCATATTTTGGAAAATTTCCAGGTCAGTTGTTTGTGTGCTGATTGTGTAGGATGTACACGCTTTAAAACCGCCAAAATGTATTTAAATTATTGCTTATACAAACAAGGAAAAAGTGCGTTTAAGTCTGCTGTGCTTGACAATAATTGATGTTTCTATGTAAGGAATATGGTCCCATGGCGACTTTTGCATTGAGAACGAGCAAACCCACGGGTTTGTGATGCTCGGAAGAAGCGATGCAACCCTCAATCCAAATGGTGTCAGATTTGGAACGTCAGAGCTTTACACCATAAGTATGACGTGTTTTAGTTGCAGTGAATGTTCGCAACATTTTCGTGATTAGGTTAAAACCAGCTTCGTTTCCGAACTTTTTATGTCATATGTTGATGTAAATTTTAGTCCATGTAAATACCAACTACATATTTGTGCCATAGTGTAGACGTTAACTTGTGCAGTCGCGCAAAACATGCCTTGTTTAGCAATAGGCCAACTCTATAACCAATTATAAAGTATGTTTTATTGCAGTCGATTCAGAGTTTCGCAACGAGGTCGTTGACTCGGTGGCGGCAGCTCAAAGGCGAAATCCCAGGAAAAGTGCAGATGAAAATAACATCTATGATCAAGAACGAGTGGTATTATTTCTCAAGATGGCGCCGAATATCACACTCGACGAGGAGTTAAAGTCGAAAATACGAGTAAAAATACGAACGCAGCTGTCACCAAGGCATGTGCCAGCTGTTATACTGGAAGTAGAAGATATCCCAGTGAGTGCGGTTAAGTGATGCGTCTGATAAGATCTAGTTGCATATAGTAGTATCAAATTGCTGACATTTTGCTGTTATTCATGTGTTCCCAACTTTCAGTGAAAACTCCCACTCTTTTTTTAGTACACAATCAGCGGAAAAAAAGTGGAAATTGCGATCACTCGAATTCTTTCCGGAATTGACATCAGACAGAGAGGTGCTTTCCGAAATCCACAGTCGCTTGATTTGTACAGGGACATTCCTAGCTTGAGCGACTTCTAGTACATTTGACCAAGTTTCCGATTATATCGTTGGCATTGTGAAAATGTTTCGTTTAAATTAGTTGCAAAGCTGCAAGGGTACTTATATCGGTCAAACCATGTCGTGTAGTTATGTTGTAAACAGCAAAGATTTTAACTGCTGTGTATTTTACCTTAGCATTTAGCCTAACAGGCAGTATTTGCATAAATAATAGTATGAGGTCCTACTGTTAGCATCCTGTTTTGCACTTTCCTATATATTTTGCGCTATACACACTTCACCGAAGCTTGCTTGCACCGACTTCTTCAAAACACTTGAGACGATGTGTGACCACCGAAGTTTTACAAAAACCCTGTTAAAATGTTTTGTGTTTTCTTTCACAAGTGTGGTTGAAATATACAGAATTGTTGCTGTTAAAAGGCTCTTTTGTCGTTAGTTTAATGTTGACAGGAGTATTCCAGGGTGCCCACATAGCTAACAGAACTTGATTTCCAATAGTGATTTTTGCAAAATGTGGTTTTGTAGTAGGCCAAATCCCATAGTAACGGCACATTTTAATATGTAGGTGGAAAGTAGTATTTGGGCAAATCAGGAATTCAGTCATTGTTAAATCACCATCAGCCTTGGCGCCAAAACAAAAAGTGGTAAAATCTATCATGAGTTTTTTTCAGTAAGTTTTGATGCCATTTCATTTGCACATCGTAGCTTGCTCCGAAACTAGGGAATTTGTAATACAGAGGCTCGGCATCTCCTGCAATCTAATGTGACCTGCACGAAAAAGGTCTCGCACCGGCACATATATTTCCCGCGCCTGCAAGTAGTGAGCAACATTTCTGTCCAGTTTCCTATTCTGGGAGCAATTGTTTTTGTTCCAGTAATAAAACATGGAATCTTCGGACTTACAACACAGTTAGATACTAAGTATCATGTTTGTTTGAGGGGGGTATCTGATTTGCTAAAAAATATGCATCAACATTTGCAAATTTTAATGTAAAAAGCACGTAGCCCAGTTGTTCAATGAATAACCAACATTTTTAAAAGAGAAAAGCATTGCAGAATTCAAAATGCTTTGTAAAGAAAATGTTGCACGAAAATCTTTAACATTAGGTCCATTCGAAAAGCAGTTGTTTTTTTTTCGTTTGGCCACTGAGCGACGACAATTGTCAGGAAGTCGAATAAGTGGTAGTCAGCGATTTTGCAATTATCAATGGGTCATGTGATTGCGGCAAGAATACCATTTGACTTCCGTCATTGCAAAAATGTCACAAGACTCCTTCAGGTGATTTCCCTTGCGTGGAGTGTTTACTGCCTGAGTTATCACATCGATTCAAACAAGCTATTGACAATCAAAACCTTCTAACACCGTAATACGAGTGAATTTACTCAAGCAAGAGGCGTTTCGTTGGCATTCGACAGTCCGTGACGAGCTGTAATCCAGGTCTAGCCGGTTTGTTTGTTATCAATCATATGTGCGTGTGAAAGTCAAACTCGAATTCAGTATTTTGTGTGTCAGATTTTTATAAAAACGCCAAATGCGTCTGTGTTTTAATAATTAATTGTGTGTAATCGTGCATTTGGACGTAGGCCCAAGTGCTACTATCGTGAAACGCAAGTTTTTGCTTGCTGTGTTGCGTCACGGTAACAGCTTATGATAACAAACGATAATTAAACTCATAGTATAACTCTTAAATTAATTATTATGTCCACAGGAATGGTGAAAAGTTTGAAATAGAACAAAAAAAAAGAAAAAGATTGCAATGGGGCCCTTTTGGTTTCAGCGTGGTTTGGCTTTTCTACCAGTTTTCCTTGTTGTGTGGACATATTTAACCTTTACCATCTCCTATATTATTGCTGTATCAAGAGGTGACGTTGATCCAGGGTTCCCATATATATCAGATACAGGAGCACGGCGACCGGAGAGCTCGATATTTGGCCAAATGTTGAATATCTCTGCTGTTACAGGTACTTTTGGTTTGTGACTGTACAGAATGTTTGGGTTATTCATTGAGATATATTAACTGTTCTGTTTGTTCAAGTGCACCAGTATGTATATTTCAAATACTGTGATTTTGCAGCACTTGCCTGTTTGTACATTCGATATAAACAAGTGTCAGGATACACTGAAATGCTGGAGATAGAAAAGACACGAATTGTCACTATTTGCAACAAAATTTCCATGGTTTTGGCACTGTTAGTGTGTCTGGGCCTATCTTTGGTGGCAAACTTTCAGGTACCTTAAAATCATCTACACATCTGTGTTAATCTTTTGTTTTTTTCAATGTGTCATAACCATTATTTCCTAGGAAACTAGCGTTTTTGGAGTACACATTGTTGGTGCCCTCATGGCATTTTTTGGGGGAACAGTTTATGCTTTTATTCAAGCCTTCATTACCTACAAAATGCATCCAGAAGTAAACAGTAGGCACATATTTCATGCAAGATTTATAATAGCATGTGTGTGTGCTGCAGCGCTGATTGGAGGTAAAAAGAATTGTTGTTTTTGCTTAAAAGGTTAACATATCCGATAAAAAAAATTTGTAATACTCCTACTTGGTGCTTACTATTGCAGCATATATGTATGCCAAAGCAAAGTGTGTTTTTGCAGATGCTATTGCATCATCATTTGTTTCTCATTTTGATGAACATGGAGACATGAAATTGCATTGGAAACCATGGGAAAAAGTAAGGAAATAAACATGTCAAAAAGTTGTGCTCATGTCCTTTTTCTTCAGGGTTATTCTGCTCATTTGGCAAGCACCATTCTTGAATGGGTTCTGGCAGGGGCATTTCTTGCATTCTTTTATACATTTATCAGAGATTTCCAAGTAATATCTATTCGTGCGGAGACCCACCTCCACAATAATACACTTTATCATCGTGAAGGTGATCAAATGCACGAAGAACTACAGGAGGGTGACCAGCTTGCATAACTGTTTTTTCAGTTTTGGGGCATGTTGGTGTTACTGTAACACCAGTTACTACCTAATGTTGTAGATTTGATTTTATCCAATAGCTGACAAGTATTGTTGTTTAAGTGCCTATCATGCAAATATCAGCCATGACCAATCACTGTTAATCTCCTTTTTTGAATATTGATTTTGCGATTTACCATCATTGGCATGCTTTGTTGCGCTGGCTTTTATTCAGGAAATTGAATTGCCGATGCTGTAATGTCACCATGTAGCTGCTCCAGACACTTTTTCCTTTTAAGTAAACTACGATATACATGATTGAGTTGTCCCAAGAAAAGCATATCAGTGAAATCAGAATTTATTCGGAGGCATGCATGTGTGAACCATTTATATATCTCTAACACAGCACCACTACAAGTTCTTAATTGCTAAACAGTCTCAACCTCTTCCAACTTTACCAAGACGTTCATCAGTCTTTGGGTTAGCAGTGTGAGATTGCACAGCCACTACCAAATTGTTTATGTCTGTCTGAAGTTGACGAAGTTCATTGATGTGCAACAACCGCAGTGCACGCGATGCTTTGTTCAACAGCGGATCTCCAGTGTCAAAGCCCAGTTCTTGCTCATCCAAAGGCACAGTAGTTTTCTTGCAATGGAAATACACATGAATTGTTCATGCAGCATTTTACTACTACGAACAACATTAAAATCACTGGTGTACCCACTTTTTCCGACTTTATTTGAACTTGATTATTGTCCCCCAGTCTTTCTGTAATCAGGATTCTTACAGCTTCCAGAGTCACTTGGTCATCTTCATGTAGTGGGATGTCAAGAATTTTTGCCAAATTTCTAACTCCTTGCTTAAAGTCTGGATCACTTGCTAAAGAAAACTAGCAGAGTTTAGAAAATGGTAGTTTGAATTTAACCGGCAAACTTAACAGCAAGACACCAACCTTTTATATTATGAAGAGAGTTTATACCGTTTGATGACTTTTTTGGTGCAATGTCTACACCTCTAATGCTTTGATATTCCTTTGCTAAATGTGGAAGAGCATCAAAATGATCAATAGTGTACAGTACATCTAACTCATACCAATTTACATGCTGCTTAACTGGGACTATGTACTTTCACCGGACATTATAACATATCTGACAAGGGAAACCATCATGAAACTTACACTTGTCTCCATACTCGAGTCTGACAGCATATCCTAACATCCAATCAACAACTGCATTAGTTTCACTGGATGGAAAAGGGCAGTTCAAAGCTTTTAAATATGATTCCAAAGAATTTTGCCATTGATTTGACTAAAAAGCATATATGTTATTGTTTTACGACCCTTATTGCAGAAAAATGAAATTTTTTTTCTTATTTTTGCTTAATTTGCAAATATTTTAGCGGTTATTTGACATGTTTATAACATACTGTAGTGTTTCGCAAGTGTTTTCTGTCTTCTATCTTGAAATGTCTTATCTTTTGGTCCTCGAGCCAAACAATTAGATTTTTAAAATTCTCCAAGTCTGAAACAATACATAGAAGTGTTACATTTTTTGGTGCATGTCCATTTCAGACAAGCAATAATTAATAGTGTAAAGTATATTTATGACAATAACTGCCCGAATGGCAACAAACCAAAGAAAGTTAGATGAAGTAATCTTTCAAAATCATATTAAATTAGCACTTCTAATGTTTGGGCACAAGCTCAATGTTATTTTGACAAAATATGTTGGTGAAAAGCATAAGACATAGCTTCGACTGCTTTATTGCATTTTATTTGCAGAAACTGATGATGCATTTGTGGGCGAAATCGATTTTATGAATTTTTAAAAATAAACCTACTGACGGTAATCAGAAACACTTGGTTTCAAACATGGTGAAAAGCATCAACAATTGTTCACACAAAAGCCAGTCAATCATAGTCTTAGAATGCAGTCGGTGCCATTGTATGGGGGAAGATTAAGTGCATATTTTTCTTCCAGTGCTTTTGGAACAAATCTGCCACCAAGAAAGTGATGTTTGCCTTCAAAATACTTTGCACAAATCTTGGGAGCTGTCAATGATATCAGACAATCTGGTTTAATGCCTGTACCATCAGTATCTCCTGTCTCAACATCCCAACCAGATGGTATGTCAATGCTGCAAACAGGGACAGACACTTGCTTGAGAGTTTCCACAATTTGGTCAAATGGGGGCCGTATGCCAGAACCAGGCTTAAAGCTAAAGCCAAAAATGCCATCAACAATGCAACAAAATTGTTTTTCAACATCTTCTGCTGCGGGTATTTCACTTATAAACTCAAGACCCATTTTTTGACATTGTGTGGTAAGACCTTCAAATAGAGACTTCTTTGGTCGTTTAGGATAAAGAATGACAGGGTGGTAACCAAACAAAGATAAATGACGAGCGCATACCAGGCCATCACCACCGTTATTTCCTGGACCTGCAATAACCAATATGTGGTTGCTTGGTTTGCATGTAGCCAATGGATATGCTTTTGCAATGGCATGAGCACAACTAAGCCCTGCAAGCTCCATTAATTGATCAACACTGAATTTATATTCATCAAACAGCTCCTGGTCAATTGCCTGAGCCTCTGTTTGTTGAAGGTACTTTAAGGAGTGGGTAGTCATTGTGCAAAAATGTTGACTGTTTGATGTGCACAAGTCTGCAGCCGATATCTTTTTGTGCGCGTTGTTGGTAGCTCCACAAACACAAATTCCGCCTCGGATAATTACGCTAAACGCCAAAGCTCGGGACAACACCCGCAAAATTGACATAACATTAAGCAGTCTTTTTCCCAACGGAAACCTACCCTATCAAAATAATTTAGAAAAGAAATTACTCACTTGTAAGGTCAAGTTCATTGCATTTGGGGTGATTCAATGCGGCCAACTTTCGACGAAACATGCCAATACGATTTCCCCTTGACGTTGGAGAAGGTTTTTGGCCAAAAGTTTTCGTTTTTAATAACTGAATTAACAATACCGCTAGGTAGCGCTCGTAAACAACTAGAACACTCGCCTTTTTCTGCGTGTTCTCTCACACATCGAAAATGGTGAAATTTGGAAAATAGTGGTAGTCTGGTGCACATGCACTAATCACTAAAATGCTGTTTTCATGGAAAAAGGTTTGTCTACACTGCAAACATTTTCAAAATTGTTTCTCACAGAACAGTTCTCTTCAACCTTTTTGGCGCCATTGAACCATTAAAGTGTGGCAAAAATGGGACTGTTTAGGTGTGGGACATTTTCACACCACGTCGGAGTGTTGCAAACATATGTTATTATGTTTGGTACAACTTGTAAACTGCTTTGCAGCAAAATATGATTTTACCTCAAATTTCATTGCTTTATTTGTTGGAGAACAGACTGGACTTTCGTTGTTCAAGCGTTTGCATCGTGAAATTGAAACAAAAAAGATTACTCATCTTTTAGACTAAACTCCAGGTAAAAAACTAGGGGTTAACTTCATTAATATAAGTTCATGGATGTACCCGCGGTGCTTGAATCACTACCTGATAATCATAAAAACTACGCTGTAATATTTTTGTAAGGCAAGAGGCCGCTATAAGAAAGCATATTGTGCTGAGGATTCTTAAAGAAAACCGCGATGTTAACTCCAGCAGTAGGCTAAACACAAAATAGCGAATGTTTGTACAGCAATTTTTATTCAATGTAACTAATAGTTCATTAGAGTAGAGACGAAATTTCCATCTTACTTTTATACGCATTAACAAACTGGATACAATAGTATATGCTTAGCAAGCTGATTTGTTTATGTTACACACAAAAGTGCCCGAACTGGAAGAGCACCAGATCATCCTGTTTGGGGACATAGGTGCTGACGCCGACTTTGTATTTTTCGCCGGTTTTTCCGTCTTTCAGCCACCAGGTTTCTTTCTTCTCTGGGTCGGCTGCCTTTCCCATTACAGAAGTTACAAATTGTCCAAGTGGTCCAGAAGACTTAGACTTGAACCTATTTGACAATCGTGAAAGTTAAAGCGATGTTAATGTAATGGATTGTAAAAACAATAAGGTCATGCAACGCCAAGTTTGTCAAAAAAAATTCTTCCAGTTTTTCCAAGTTTGTCAATTCCATTTTATTTAATATATTTGTATTTTATCCCAACAAGTGTGTCTCAAAATACCTGAAGTTGCCAGTTAGTTCAGCTTGCAGCATTACATCGATCAACTTGGTACCCATACGAATGTCGCTGACGTCTTGTTTGTAGTCGTACGGACCTTGCCAGCTAACATTTGGATCCTTGATAACGAGCAGCGTAACAGATATAAGCGTACAACTTTCGGTTTGTTGGGTGTCCATTGTGAAATGTTACAGATTGCAAAGTGCCAATATTTGTGACAGTTTGATGCTCAAAAAATGTAGCACAAAATATACTGCAAAGCGAAAAGAAACACCTCAAAACAAACTCAATAGCGTATCATTTTTCAACATCTCCTGCTGCAAACACTACGATTTACAGATGCAGTACCTTGTGCAAATGTTACCAACTTTTAACGTTAAACATCGCATTTTAGCGTGCCTTGCTTCCTCCGTATAACATTCTAACTGGAAACTTTTATTTTCCTCTGTTGCGTTTTTTTTCCTGGTTCAGTGGAGCCCGTTTCCTACTTCAGTGGAGCCCTTTTCCTTGTTCAGTGAGCTAACCTCAGGTAGTATCTGCATTAGAAACGTGACATTCGAACAAACGCATATTGAGTCATCTTCCAGGATCCGGTTGGTAACAACGGTGAACACCAATGAGTAAGCTCCACGTGACTCAAGATCCTAAATGATAAACCGTTTTGTCATTTTAAATGAAAAAGCTAAGACCTACTGTTGCACGGATTATTTGTGATTACCTGTCTCGTGTTGAGCCAGAAATCGTAGTAAGTTTGATGCATAACGAAATACAACTCACACAGTTAGTCGATTCATGCTTGTTTTATATGTTTTACAGATGCAACAAAACACATCTTTTCGCACGACTAACGGCTTCATTATACACGTAACATAAATACAACGCCATTAACTCGGCAGATATTTGCATAATCTTGTTATACAATTAAATATATACGTTGGAGAGCTGAATCCTGTGTCATTGTGTTTTGTGATTACTCATTTCGTCCAGGCTTTAGGCGTGGGTGACATGATAAAGAAACATGAACAAAACACAACTGTTAGTTGTTTTGAATCGAATATTTGAACAAAGTATATTCCGTCTCAAATGAATGAAACCCGAAAAACTAATTGTTACTTAATTTAAAAATTGCCGTAAATCCAATTACTTTTCCCTTTTCAACGAGCATGTTGCTCGCGTATCAGTTATGATACGTGCATCTCACTTCGGCCATCACATTACCGTCGTAATCGCGTCGTAAGGACGATACATACGACTGATCAGGTCAGACCCCATACTTTTGCTGAATCCAGCGCAGCGAGGACATTTCTCATAAGGTGCACAACCTTCAGCCGTACTACGTGACCGTGGATGCTAATTCATGCGGCCGTAAAAAAAAAGCTTTTTGGTACTATTGTATTGTCGGCCGTGCATTGCCAAAAACCTAACAGATTTTGCATGAATGTTTGGCTTATAAAATTAGTCAGTCTTTGTTATGAAACAGCGGCCATTGGTGAAACAAAGTCTGTGTGATGCGTACAGCAATAATAAAAATGCTGTGCGCCCCTGACATAGGCCCTGTACAATGCTTTCCACGTGATGAATGCTCATTTACCTTTCGGATAAAACTTAACACATGTATATTGCCCATGTATAACATGTGCTCGATTTGTGCTGTAGTTCCAATGTCCCTGTCAACAAAAAATAATTTGACGAGCTAATGGAAAACTGTTTACAGCGAGTACTTAGTCACACAACAAGCTTAATTTACTCTAGGCGCACGCTATCTGTGGTGCAACCCTCCTCATTTGAAGTCACAATGGCCAATCGACTGATTGTTGCTTTTGCTGCGGAGTTGGGTTTCATTGGTGGGTCATGAAACTTTCGAAGATATCCTGAACGCTATAGTGTGCAGTGAGGCTCTTCTTATAATTTATTAGTTTCACATGTGCACCGTAAAAGGAAGTATATATCACCACACGAATACGGTACTAGTGCTCGGCACAGTCATTCTGCAAACGTCGAAACCATATACCTTGGTGATCCGAATACACGAATGATTTTAGGCTTGTTTAAATTCCAGCAAATATTATAGATTGAAAATGCTGCACATGCGAAAAACAAATTAGACCAACAAGATCAAATGTATTGGAGAAGTGCAAATCGTATTGTGTATTTCTGAATAGCCTATTGATACGTCATAGATAGAGCTTTTGATCAAGCTTGGAAAAGCATGTGTTCTCATAAGGCCAAATAGGCGTTGTTTTGAGTGGCGCGAGCTGTACCGTGCTGCACAATCACACACGCGCGTGGGTGAGTGCTCGGATCACAGCAGAGAAAATCGCTCACCGAGAGAATGAGAGAGAAAAAAACGAACGCAACCGCAGGAACTTTGCGCTTCGCTCGGTAAAGGGCACTCAGAGCAAGCTCTCTTTGTGCATCGTGAGTGACTAGCCTCATGTGACTGGCAGTAGTGTTCTTTTGTAGGTCATTCGGCGCTTGGAGTTGTAGTATTTAGGCAAGGTTGGTGCCAAATCAAAGACATTAGTTTAGTAAAGGACACAGTGTGGTACATAGTAAAGGTTGTTACTGGTTGTTGCAAGCCTAATCCCACAAAAATCCTGCCTAAGTACCTACGGTTAGTTTAGTACTAAGGCAGTGAGGTAAGATTGATCGACTTAATTTGCATATGGATTACAAGCTTATGTTTTCAAATGCATGTGCATAAGATGTCTCTGTCCTTCTGTAAGATTGATTTTACTCTTAGACGGACCTTCAAGTGAAACGAGCCAACAAGAAGCCATTGTTCATTGGTAATGTTGTATTCTTTTTTATATCGAGGCAACTAAGCGATGTTGTTGGGTAAGCCTTTATTCTCGCCCTGAAACTGACGCTCAGTTGAGTTCAATTGATTGAACCGTTCCTACATTCTTAAACACAATTTAGCAAAGTTTAGGGCATGCAAGGGCCGATTAAGATGTTTGTTCGGCAAGTAAAAAAGGCTGTCACGACTGGCTGGCTTTAATGTGTATGTGGGCACGGAGTGCGTTGGGAAAAATTGGCTTTCGGCGCTTTTGGTAAGCGGGCTTGCGCAACACACAGTCCATTTTTGCTTGTATATTGTAGTACCTATATACTTAAATTACTAAAGAAATGAAATGCGTTACTGTTTGCAGGTTAAAAATGACAAACGTGCCAATTCTCTCAGGTATTCTTTCAGCTTACTAGGGGCTGTATAAATTGTATGTGATGTCTGGGGCAACGTTCACGAGTACCAGAAGAGTCAACTTTACACATGGGGAACGAGTGCGTTTGATTTCGCTGGTAAAATTGTTGTTATCCGGTTATTGAACATCATCCACCAACAACATTATCTTTCTTGTGATAACTTACAGGTTGAAAAGCACAACGTCGCCTTGACTGGTCGAAATTACGATGTGGCGAACTCAAAGAAAAAGGCGGAGGTGTGGCGGGAAATAGCACATGAATTCAACGACCGTTGCCAAGTATGTTTGGGTAATCTCTTTATGTTAGTGCCGAGCAATGAAACCATAGAAGCACTTGTCCTAATAATTTTTATCTTAAAAAGTAAAGTAGATGTGCATGTTTAGATCTGTTCCACAAAATCACACCAGTTTAAAAGCTGGGTATTTTTTAATTCGGAAATAAAGCACTAGTTTGCTTTCTTTTCTCCTATTTTACTTTCCCAATTGGTTTCGTCTGTACCTGACGTCGAGCTTATGCAACAGGAAGGAAACGCCCGTGACGTGAGGCAGTTACGCAAGTGCTGGGAAAACATGAAGTCGCGATTTCGAAAAAACAATAAACCTGTAGCAGTACAACCCACAGTGCTGCAGGGCGGCGGCCAGTCTGCTTCAAAGTTAGCTTACGCCGACCTTGGCTCTACAACGCCGACGTCACAACTAACCGAAAGATTGGCGCCGTTCGTGGATAGTCAAGGTATACAAGAAATAGTTTTAAGGATAGGTTGTCGGATGTTGGAATTTATTATAGTGTCGATTGACAACATTGTTCACAAAAAATGAATTAATTTTAGAAAAATATTAATATATTTCATCTTTTGTTGTGGCTTTTTAACGTTAAATGTTGCAAATATATTACTACACAAAGCAATCTGTCTGAGCCATTTGATCCTAACGTGGGCCATTTGACTTCACCCGCCTGTTCAAGTAGTGATCATTTTTGCGGCACAAAAAATTAAAAAACTATAAAACTGAAACAACAGTAGAAGTAGCTCAAAAATGAGGCAAAATAAATTCCTAGCAGGATAGTTTCCATTTCTAGAGCTCCAAAAGGAGTAAAATTTTTGGAGCTCTAGAAATGGAAACTATCCTGCTAGGAATTTATTCTAGAGCTCCAAAAGGACCATTAATTTTTTTGCATATATTCCGAAGAAGCGACACATGCCTCATACGAATGCCAACTTTACAAACACCATTGCAATCTTATTTGTAGAAGTTTATAGTCGTATACTCTTGTGTTCAATGTAAGAATTTTGTACAGGCGAGGCGATTTCGAGCAGCAGTCTTCCTCGGTTCGTTGATTCTATTCTCAATACGCTTGAAAATTCGTTGGACACCGATCCTGCACAACAGCAAGTAGTAAAGGAAGAACTATCACCTACCCCATCTGTAGAGTTTGTCGGTCAAGATGGCGCACAAACTGAAGACCCAAGCTGTAAAACGCTGCAAATTAACTCGGTAGTTTCTGTTTCGCAACCCGGAACTTCGGGTTCTGGCACTGCAAGTATAACGCGTCGTATTCCGTTCCCCTCTGCTGCGCCGTCCATTGGAAGTGGTCACAGATTCAATACGGACCCGGAACGAAAACAACGCCGCCTCGTCATCACAAAACGTCTTCACAAGCAACCGTTTACGAGGCGTTTGAGGCCGAACGAACGTTTGAATCCACCAACAAACAGTCAGGGCCCGGAGACCACGATGCAAACCCCAGGTCCACAATCGCGTTTAAGTTGGCCTGGCGATAGGAAAAGACTGCAATCGAGACCGAATCAAGTGGACGGCGAAAAAGCGCTGCGTATGCGTTTGCTGCGCGCAAGAATACGCGAGCATGAAGTGCGAACTCGGGCGATGCAGCAGAAGATGCGCCACAGCATGGAGCGCCACGAAGCAATCCTTATGCTGTTGCGAAGGAGGACCGCTCACTGTGAGGCCCAGTTGGTGAGGATGCGAGCGGCGGAACAGGACGGAGACGACGCGGAGCTGGAGGACGAAGACGAGGAGGATCTGATGTGGGATATTTTGGATTAAGTAGATCCGCGGACAATATATTGCGTTGTACGCTATTCTGTCCAAACGTTGCCGGCGTGGAGGAGAATTCATTTGGATTGCAGGATAAATTATGATGCAAAAAAACAAAATGGTGGACGAAAGACGACGGTCTGGCTGCTGCTTTTAAAAATTGTTTTTTTTCTGTCTGTACGTTGTTACGTCACACTCCATCGAAGCTCCGTAGCATATGCAGATGTTTGATTACGTCGATCGCTTGTGAACAACAAACACACACAACGACCATTTTTGTATTTTATTTGTCTACATGAAACTCTACAATCCGGGTCAGGTCGATTATGTGAGGCCGACATTTACACGGGGAGTTATATCTATTACACATATGTGCGAGCACAAAGAACACGAGGACGCGACAATATCCATATTATACACCACGAAGCTACGCACCGCCGCGTTCGCGATTGCACGTAAAGTTACTCCTAGACTGGTAGCTTAAAAACACGCTTATATTGGTCGTTACAGTTAACAACGGGGCCCGTTGCCGGCAAACACAACATTTTCTACGTCAGATGAAAAGTACAGGATTCGATGGAAGGCGCCTTCGTCCGCCAGTGGGCGCGCTTACAATTCTTCGCGCTTTCTGGCCTGACCGTATCTCTGCATGGCGGCGTAGTAGCGCTGCTAGAGTAAAGTGTAATGTTACATTATTGCTGTTAATTTAGTGATGTTAAATAAAGTAATGTATTAGAGATGTTAAATTTGATGCGTTAGTGTAATGTTAAATTATTACGCCATAGTACAGTGTAATGTTAAATTATTGCTATTATTAATTAGGTAATGCATTAGAGGTGACCAAATGACAGTATCAACGAATACAGAAGTGCTTCTTTAATTTTCTTGTTATCTGGGCAACAGGCCTGAAACCAGCGATTTTTTGGGATCTGGCCAAGGTTAGTTGTACAGTTTTTGTTATTTTTTTTGTATAGGTGTTAGATCTAACTTATATTACAAAACTGGTTCAACAAAAGATTACCTAAAGTCCCAAGCTTGCTTACAGGAATGATTTTTGAGACATATTTACAAATGAACAAATTCGATGCAAAGTAGGCCGCGCCAGCAGCTTTGTTGTAATAATAATAGAACAAATATATTGATCTAACACAAAGTGAGTTAGAGAAATCTATGTTACGTTAGATACCATCGCTACCAAGCTACCATGTACTACATGATCACCTGTAAGTATGGATTGATCTGAAAATATAAGGACAAGTTTACAAGGTATATGCAGGAAAAAAGATGCGTTGCTAAGGTAACTTTGTGACCGAAACAAAACTTAAAATGCAAGCTGTCAAGATAAATTCAATGTTAACTGAATCTACCACATAATTCAATAAGGAAATACTCATGGGTGACAAGAAAGGGTGACAAGAAAAAAAAAAATATTTTTATGATAGTTGCTGAAAATGTGGTTGATCTAAAATGAATAATGACATGATGAGAACCAAGCTAAATGACCTTTCAAAACTAAAAACAAGCGCTTGCAAGCTATTTATGTTTTACCCCCATTCTTGACCAGTAGTTCTGCCTTCTTTGTTGTTGAGCGTATGCCATCTGGTTTCTTCTTGCGACTTCGGCGCGCCTTCTATAGGCGTTTGCACGTTGCGCATATTGGGCTCTGGCGTAGTTTTGACGTCTCTGGGCGTTTGCTCCCACCATCATTGCCGCCTTTGCCTTCTCAACATCGATTCCGAGTTCTGTGCAAAAACATAATCAGATGTGCTCGCAACTTCGTGCTGTGCTACTGCGGTGAGATTTTACGCGACAAAATCTGATTTAGATTATCGAAAACTATCGGTTTAAACAGTCGACTGTTTAACTTTGTTACAATATGCTGGTTACAAGTTGATTCGCAACGACTTCAAGACCGCATTATACAATTATGTGGCCAAAGTTTCTAAAGAGCTGTCCTGATGTGACATTCTCACAATAACCTGCTGTTAATAATAACAATAACCGATAAACAAAGTATGGAAATCTTACTATTTGCCCAGTCCTCTACGGCTTTGTGTGCCCTCATCTGACGAACAAATGCTCTTGCATTCGGGGATTGGGAGAATCTGTCGAGTAAACAATGTCCTTTAAATCGTTAGCAATAAATCTGTTTTTCCTCATAGATATAAATCTTGTAAATAAATTTATATATTTGTTTTTAGTATACTGTAAGTTTTTTTTTATAATAAGTAATCCCAAAAAAGCTTATATATCCGGACCTTTCGAATTCGGACACAGTCAGTTTGCCGTCCTTGTCCAAGTCCATCGACGACCACAGCTGCAAGTCCTCCAGCTCCAGTTCCTTCTTGCCATCCGCATTGGGAGTCTCTGCATCAGCATCACCTTCTTCCGTGGTTGCTTCGGCATCTTCTCCCTCTGAGGCCACGCACACATATGGGGAATCCCCGCATCAGTTTGATTTTAAGGTGGTTTTCGACAAACCACTCGCCGAATTAACTTCGACGGGATGAGATTTATGACGTGATGTGATGATGGAAAATGACGAGCGGTGCGTGTGACCCCAGATGAGATGATGACGCAAAAGCAGCGACGGAAGTACACTATGTGTTTTGTTTTAAACTTTATCTCAGAATAATACTGTAGAAGCGCCATGGCATTGTTGCGTACAGAACGATTGGAAACTTACTATAATGAACCCACGGTGGAATAAACGTTCCCCTGCGCAGACGTCGTCGGCGTGGTCTCAAACGTTGCTATGGAAACAAACCAGGTAAATGCTTCCGCACGTTTGCAAGCGAAGAGTTGTTTTAATTCTTTTTTTCATGCGTAGCCGCAGAAATTTACAACTAAGTTCGCAATATTTAACAAACAGAAACAACGTAAAGTCGAGCCACAAAACGTCAGTGTTAAGAGGTGCTAACCCGTTGAAGAGTCTTGATTGCGCGTTGCTGATTGGCTCGGCTCGCCCAATAGCGTGCCATGTTGGTCGCTACTCTGTTCTTTCGCAATAGATATTCGAGCAACGTTACGCAAGTACAACCCAAAGCAATAGGGATGATATTTGTGATGAATGATGGATCACGATGATGAAAATGTTGATGATTCATGAAAAAACAATAAGATGAAGTTCAAACTACATGATATATGAGGATTTTACCTGTGGCTACTTCCGCATCGTCGCTGAAAAAATATTTCATTTTAAGCACACCTTATTTAAATCATATGTAGTGGCTAACAAGGTCTGGTTTCTGATTAAAGTGTTATGATAATGACATAGACTTGTCAACATTCTTTTTCTCTTTAATATTTCTATTTCGTGTTTGAAGATTGAAATTTTTTGCGGAAATATAAATTTATTTAACTCATTTTCATGATTTAATTGCAAGACTTCGTTGATATTCGGTATCACTTACGCTTCGCCGTCTTGCGCAAAGGAGACTTGTGGCCAGGCGAGTGCCAAGGCAATTAAAATGTAAAACAGATTCTTCATCTTTCGAAGGTCCAATCAAGTTTCCGTGTAATAGTTTTAAAAAATCTGTGTACACAAATTTAATTCAATTCCTGACCGTTGCTTTGAACTGAGCAATTGACGCTGAATATTTGGCTCCCAAAATTAGTCCTAATATTCGAGCTATACTCAAATAGATTTGAATTTGCCAACTGACACGGAGCAAAGGAATCAACCATATACTTATAGATAGTGTGTCGGCCAATCACAGTTCCCCATGCAACTTAATGACATGTGGCATAACCGTTCGTATTGTGACGTAATAATCGCGGGCACTCGAATAATCGATTCCCGAAGAGGCGCTCGCATCTTTTGAACAAGTTCCATTGATTTTTGCGCGCCCGTATAGTAAGCGACAGGACACGTCAGCTACGTGTCGCAACACCGGGCGCCGAAAACTTGGATTCCCGGGCCACGTGTGAAAGTGATGACCCCCGTGTAAAATTTCAGGCACTTTCACACTTCCTTAATGGGTTGTCGTGTAGGTTTTATGTGCGACCAGTAGACGTGGCCTTTGTACAGCTATAATACCATTGGTTTGTTGGCTTAAAACGTTCCGTTTCACTGAAACAAAATTGTATGAAAAATACAATGAGAATAAGAGGATTGTAAGTTTTTTACCTGTACGTTGCTTGGGGAATCCACTTTAAGGATAGAGCTTTCACGAGACCCTACAAGTCATAAATACTTCATTATGTTGAGCATTTTGCAAGGCACCATTGCTCGCAATCCAAACACAAAAAGAATAATGTGCAACTTCAAATTTGATTTGTTGCGACTTCGTGAAAACAAGTAATACCAGCACGGTTTCCAAGTGCATCCGCTCTGTGAGCCATTCTTTGGAAAAGCCAAGTAGGTAAATTGACAATTTTGTTACAGATCAATAGCTACGCACAGTGCGATCTAGACACTAAAAAACTTTTGAGGGATTTTTGCCACCTGTAGAATACTAACACTCTTCAATACAGCCTCCCAGCAGTCAATCTTAAAAAGTTTATTCAATGTCACGTGACACAACGATTAATCACGTGATACGCGCAAAGCACAAGCGGCTTAAAGTTCAGTCACTAGGGTAGGCGTGAAAAATGTTGCTCTGTACAAAAAAGGTGTAACGTATTACATAACCTGTACCCCGCCGGCCCACCAAGAACTGTCGATCAACTCAATTGCGGTCAATAGTATAATCGCTGCTATAGAATAGTATGGCGTTTATGTGTTGGGGCGCGGCGGTGCGTAGGTTTGAGATGAGCTTTTTTCATAAAAATCAACGGGTTGGGAAATGATTTAAACCAAGCAACGGCGAAAAAGTGCAAGGGCCGGAAGTGCACCCGGAAGTTCTCACGCGCGCCCGTGCGTGCGTGTTGTGTGCAGTTGATCGGTAAAAACGTATGTACAGCTTGGAGTGGGGCGGGCGCATACTGAACATTTGAACGCAAACGGTGGCGGACACGCGAAAGGTAAAAGAAATATAAAAGCGAAAACGCTGCTGAAACTGAAAGGGGGGGAGAGGGCGGCACCACTGAAAACAAGAAACTAAGGTTTGGCGCCGTATATACTGAGAGTACAGAATAGCGTCGTCGCGATCTACGAACAACAGAAACAAAGACGACGCCACGAGCAATACTGCCTCGCACTACAAAGTTCGAAACGCGATTTGATAAAAAATATAAAAAAAGGGGTTCGATTGGTTGAAAATGTCATTTTCTTCATTCAAAGTGACCTTTGTAACCTATAATAGCTGTTTAACTGTAAAAAAGCAGTAACTATCAGTAACATTACCGTGAGATGAACTTCCAGTGTTTGCCACGATTTAAACAATGCGCCAGACATGGTCACGTGACGCGGTTACCAAGCACCGGCGAGTGGAGTCGCCTCAGAAAAGGCCGTAATCGCAAAAAAGTAAACCAACAACGCAAATGACAATAAAAAGTAAAGGAATAACATGTAGCGCATGATTCAGGAAAAGCGTTAATTGCTGGAGCAGAATAAGATGAAGCAGCGAGAAAATACTGGGGTGTTGGCACAAATTTACGTTGCTCGGCTCCTGTAATTCCTGTCGTCTTGAAGCCATGACACGCACCTGATGAAACCTCTACCACGTGATGATATCACGTGATTGCCTTCACCAATCAGTACTTGGGCAGCATGTGGTGCTGGAGATGCTGCTGGTGTAGTTGTTGCATAACCGGATTAGAGTACATGGAGTACTGCGGCAAATGTAGAGAGAGTATTATTACAAGATATGCAAACCTATCATTTTGTATTGCACTTGAGGAGGGAAATAAAAAAGTACACATTGCGGTAACACCGAGAAAAAGTTATGAAACCGAATCCTACTATTCGATTTAAATTTGGATTCGGATAGTATAAGACTCCTTCAGATTCTTTATTCAGAATTGCTCAAATTGCACGGAAAAAATTGACACAAATATAGTTTGAGTTAACCTCACCTGCCCGTGCATTCCTGACTGCTGCATTAGGTGATACACAGGATCCATGTGCGGTGACGCAAGCAGGTTGCTAGGGTAACCGGCTGGTGGGGCGGCTGCGGCGGCCTGTTTAAAGGATAACCCCGACATTATTTCAATACCGCCGCATTATGAATCAACAAGAACTTTACCAACCTGAAGCCAGGGTGTGCTGAGATGGGCGGCGGCTGCTGCTTGACTGGACGACGTGGATGCGTTTTGATGGTGGTGATAAACTCCAGCCAATGGGTGAGCGTGCTGGGGTGTGGCACGATGGTGAGCTGTACAACAGGTAAAGGTTCACGTAGTTGTATTGCTGCCAATGCTGAGTTTAGGGAATTGCAATGCGTAAAAATACACCATAACTTTTTTTTGTGGATTGGCGTTGAGTTGTTCAAAGGGCTTTCTGCAAGTGCCTCGGCTAAACTCTTTAAAAAACGAACAAAAACTCACCGTTTGCCAGTCTGTATTGTTCGTTGGCAGCAGCCACAGCTCCTTGCGTTTGTTGTGCAGCAGCGGCCGCCGCGTAATGCAGCATGCTGGCGGCCGCGTGAGCCGGTCGGTCGGACTTGTGTTGTTGTTGCAACGCCCTGCTTTAAATCGACAATGGCGAGTCTCAACTTATATACAGCAAACGAAACTACGTTTTCAAAAGTAATTTCGGCTTTGGTTTCTAAAGTATCGAAAAGAAAGCCGACTTCTCGATGTTAATTTTTTTTGTTATGAAATGAAAACTTTTAATCTACAGAGCAACAGCACAGCGTGAATTCACACAAGAAAAACTAGCACACTTCATATTTTGTGCGGAAAACCATATCTAACAGCTCAAAATCAGTCTGTTTGCCCTCGAAGACAATAAGCATATACATATATTTACATTGTTACACTTCAAAAACTACAGCGCATGATGGCTTACCTGAGCGTCGCGGAAGCGGTCAGATCTTGATGCAGAAGGGCCGTATTATTATTGGCAGCAGCGCCAGCCGCAGCCGACAAAAGTCCGTTCTGTTGATGGGGCGAATACACAGGTGTCCGGGCGTCGCGTGGGGTTGGGGCAGGCGTTGGGGGTATGTGGTACCCCATGTAGTCGGTATGCGTTTTCTGAGCAACCGGTTATGGATTAATAGAAGCAATAAATTATCACCCTTCACCAAAAGATGTCTGGCAGCAAAAGAGCATCGGCATTGTGGTAAAATACGAAACACATAAGTGTATCATGGAGACCTATTTTCTTGCCGACGTTCCTTCGAAATCACCAACTATATCACACACTACCTTCTGCTGGTATTGGTGTTAAGAAGTTTTGTAACAACCAACCCTAATGATTCAACATACACCCACCTCCCGTGAAACAAGCTCTTACAAGCAGTTTTAAATGCCATTGCGCATTATGGTTTCATTAAAAATTACCATTAAGCCTTTCTGTTTTTGCATAACCCCCGAAACTGCAATAATATTTCAAATTCGCACAAAACCAACCTGATACTGCTGCCCAGAGTTCCCTGACTGCCGTCTTGATTGGCCGCCGCCGCTGTTACCACTGGCAACGTTGTTGCGCGCCTTGTTACTAACCTCGGTGCTTTGCGTTCTGTGCTTGTTTCCCGATTGGTGACTGCCTGAGCCTTCATGGGAGAGAACAAAGTTTACGTCGAGGCTTGAGATCAAATGTTTTGTTGTTTCAAATTCATGACAAACAGAGACCTTTTTTTTAAACTGATTTCAACAAAACCGAGTGCAAGCCCCCGATTTTAGATTTTACAGGAATAAATAATCGACCTTGGTTAACTCATTATAACTGCAAGTCCCGACGACAATACAAGTCAATAAAGCCAAACAAAGGGGAAAAATACATTTTATTACTCACTGGGTGTATTGTGTTGCTGGGCTAAACTGCTGGTAGTCGGCGGGGTATGGTATTGTTGTTGCATACTTTGTGGAGACATTGTCTGCATGTTGCTACTCCCACTGCCACCGCCACTGTGGCCGCTGGTTTTACTGCCGGGATAAGCGTTACCGCCTGGAAAATGTTAATGGTCTCATGTAGAGTTCGATTAAAGCCATACTGAAACCACCAAAATCCGAAACCGAATTTAAGTAAATTATAAAATTTAAGAAATAAAGCTCGTTTTGGGGAAACTTTTCGAGTATTTGGGAACCGAATTTGAATAAAAGTAATTTAAGATAGAACCTTCTTTTGAGAAATACCTTAAACAGATGGTACTAGATTTGCTATGCTATCCACAAAAAATATGGCTTATTATCACATTAACCTTTGTTCGGGATTTGACGACGTACACTTACCCGTGTTATTGCTTGATTTACGTTGTGCGTTGTGGCGTCCTCCGCTATTATTATGAGCAGACTGAACATCGTTCGCTTGCGACAGAGACCATGGACTGAGACCGAAGTTTGCCATAGTTGGGTTGTGAAGCAAAGGTGGCGTTGAGGATTGAGCTGAACAACATGAGTCAAAAATTACCAAACTGACAAAGTTGCAAGAATACAGCGGTCCGGAGCATGCGGAAATTTGTGGTTTTCGAAAACTCGTGGGACCGAAATAATGGAACAACTTTTACAGTTTTAACTATTAGGCGGCGCCAAAAATTTTTGATTTAGCTGGTAGGAAAGTTAATCAATATACACATTGTAATATGTGCTGCAGCTTCCTCCTTCTGTCATTACTCCGCCATACTTACTCTCATGAGCGTGTGAATAAGAAGGGTTGCTTTCCGATCTCGCGACGGAAGTCGCCGAACTGCGTCTTGAAACTTGCGACTGTTGCCCGCTTCCGTAACTATACGCATTTGTCGATTGCTGTGGGGCGCAGGAAGCCGAAGGGTGGGCATGGTAGGCATTGTCCATGGATCTGTTATGGGACGAAGACCTTTGGTCGTATCCCTGACCAGATGACGCAGCCCCCGAATGCCGCCGAGAGGCGTCGTGAGTAGGAGCTGCCGGTGGCGTTGCTCGAGTAGTATACGAGTTGGCTCTGGTGACCTGCTGTTGTGTCAGGTTTCCGCTGCCTTTTGTCATTTGCTGCTGCTGCTGCTGCTGCTGTTGTTGTTGCTGTTGTTGTCGGTGAACAGGAGCGGGATTGTTCGCTTGGTGCATGCGACTATTGGCTTGCGGAATATGCTTGGGTTTCTCCACAGGGGCTTTCCCATGCTGTGGCTGCACCTGCTCAACGCTTTCCGAGCGTTTGTACTGCGGGTTTGGGGATTGCTGATACATCGCGCGTGGTGATTTGGTCGCCACCTGCGGCTGCTGCTGATGTAGCTGCGAAGGCGGCCCAGATCGGCCGGGGTTTGGGATTTGAGGAGCAGTGCCCTGGTGTTGCATTTGTGCTGCGCCCGGCATGTTAGTTGAGGTAGGCGGGGCTGGGTAATGGTAATTGTTTTCGTTTTTGTCGGGGTATCGATGCGCCATGTTGGATAGAGCAGTCAGAGATCGGCTACCAGCAACAGCTGCTGGAGTTTCCGGGTTCAAAGGTTTGGAAACAGCAGAAGGCTGGGATTCAATATTCGCTTTCGACTGGTGTTGAGCTTGGGGGGAATTAGGAATCCTCGGCGCTGATGCTACGGCGTGCTCTTGTGACACGGGGTGCGGCGGCGTGGGTACTGCTTTATTCATTGCTGGGTTATGCGAAGGCACAGGTGAGCGATCTATTGTCCTGCTTAGCGGCGACTGGGGAATATTTCGAGGTGAAGGCTGACTGTTGCTGCTAACAGGAGGTGCAAACCTCGGCTTTATGTTATCAGGCATCGATCGTTCCTGCTGTGGTTGCTCACTCACCCTCGGCGAAGGCCTTGGAGAAGGTAGTGGTGGACCCATGGCTGTGTTGTCCACAGGCCGAATATCTTTCTGAATTGTCTCGGCGAGCTGTTGCGCCTCTGCGTCAGGTTTTTTGGTGAACACGGTTGCAGGGCTGTCCTCGTCATTGAAGCTGTAAGGATCTGCGTCTGAATCGTTGCGTCCGAATCTCTTTGGTTTAACGGACTCATCAGCGGAAGGACTGGGAACCACTGGCGATGGGTTGGACATTGAATTTCTTCCCCTCTGTCGACTGCCTATAGGAGACGGCGTCGGTCTACGATTGTCGTCGGGAGGTTTTGAAACGTCGCTCGCCGGCGTGCTGGGCTGACTACTGTTCTTTCTCACCATGTCGACGGACTGCTTGCGCCCATCTGTCCTCGTATTTGAGGTGGATGCCTCCAGTTTACGATGCTGCTCCTCGAGGACTCGAGCTTGCGAGGCAAGATAGTCGAGTGACCACAGAACTTGCGGTTTCGACTTTGCGTCCTCCTCGAGCTTTTCGAATTTTTCGAGAGACGGTGAGGGAGAGGACGCACGGGAAGACGAAGAAGAGGAGTCGCCTTCTCTCACAGGAGACTCCTCCCGTTTCTTCTCCTTCTCCTCTTCCATTGCTTCCGGGGGCAACTGGTTCGCGGTGTCAACACTTGAGCTGGTTGCATTTAACTTCAATTCTTCCTCCTTTTCATTGTCCGTGGATAGGGCGTCCGTGTTGTCCACCACATTCTCGGAGAGGCCAACTTTAGGAACTGCGTCCTCCTGCTCCGAGAGTTCTCCATCCGCATCCTCATCACTCTCGTCCAGCTCGGAACTGTCCGACTTGGAAGCAGGGACGTTTTTGTTATGCTGGCCTGTCCCCTTTCTCGACTTTGCTTTGCTGTTTGTGACAGAACTTCCCCTCCTGTTGCGGCCGCCACTTTTTGCTCCGGTTTTCTTGGAAGGTAACTTCTCCTCCTCACTTTCAGAATCCGACTTCTGGAGATTGCTCCTTGTGGTAACTGACAACCGTCGGGGCCGAGCCTTGGACGGTCCACGCACTTTCCCGCGCGTCACGGATGTTCTTCGTTGAGAGGTTTTCACCGGAACAGGCTCGTCTTCCTCTTCCGATTCGCTCTTCTTCCTTTTGACCGCTTTCGCCCGTGCGTCCGAAGACGCTCTGCGGGGTAATACCCTTGCGGGGCTTTTTCCCTGGCCCGGAGTCTTGCCTTTACTTGCAACGGGCTTGTCCTGGATGACCCCAAGGGTTTTCGCAATTTCGAGTCTCTTCTTTTTCATCTGGGCCTTGGAAACCCCGGGAGGTGTAAACTCATCCGAGGAGGAGGACTCGTCATCTTCATCCTCCACGTCATCGTCTTCGAAATCGTCAATTAGTTCCACGTCACCGTTGGTCGGCTTTGCCGGGCCGTGGTTCTCTGCAAAGGTAGTTGGTTAATAAATCAAGGTTAGATTATAGCGCGAATGCGGTTTTTGGACACTTGCCTTTCCCACTTTCAATCATTTCGACTTTTGGCGGTTTTTCTTTCTTCGGCTTGGAGACAGGTTTGTTCGTTGACAGCTTACCGAACAGGTTGGTTTTGAACAACTTGTCGAGGTCGTTGGCAAGCTGGGTGTATTCTGCGAGGCAAAAAAAGAATTGTGGTATTTCAAGCGTAACAACTCTGGTTATTTGTGTTCTAATGCGGTGCTCCGCAAACGTTGTGCTACAGTGTGGCGACAAAAAACATAATGACTTTTATTTTTGACAAATGTTTTGACGTTACCACAGTTGAATATTCGTTCAAGTTAATCCAGACATTATGACTAGTCTACATCTACAAGACTACGTACTCATATTGTGACGACATAGCTCTTACATAATAGGTTGGGATGTTATATGCGCAAAAGAGCCACAATAATCAATGAGAGCTGCAGACAGGGTGTATACACGCACTGTTTCGACCGCAGGTTGGTTATACACGCAGGTTGGGATGTGTTGCCGAACTTTTAAAAGTTTATAAGTGTGACGTCAAGGAAAAAAGGTTACGAGCACCGAGCTAATAAACAAATGTGCACTATATTTGACAAAGAAAACACAATATAACGTATGAGATGTATTAGATATTAACCCATGTACAGCCAATTAAGTCCATAGGAGATACCCATGTACAGCTAATTAAGTCCATAGGAGATACCCATGTACAGCTAATTAAGTGCATAGGAGATAACCTTATTTCGATAGGCTGTTATAAAAAAAACCTAAATTGGTAAAATACCAAATGCTTCCTATGTGCGTTAGTGCTTGGTTAAAATCCGTAATCCCAACCGGTTCATCACGACAGGACCATAAGCAATCACCGCACACGTAAGTTATTGCCTCTGCGTTGCGTTAAGTAAACAATAACCGATATTATGCATATTATTTATCGGAACAGGAAGTCCCTATCACCGAGCACCAAACATCCTACCGCTTTCAGGTCCGTTGTACAAGCGGCAATTGTTGAACATGAGCGTGATGTCGTCTTTGAAGGCCGACACTTTTTTGTAGTCGCGTTTGTTCAGTTTCTCTTCGATCGTGGAAAGGTCCATAGGTCTCTGCCAAACACGTAATTACAATCTTTCACAACATCTTGCTGGCATTTAAGCTTACCTTGATGATGTTGTGGTAGCCAGGGGCATACCACTCTTCAACAGGACACTGGAAAGGCCATGCGTCGGGATGATTGTCCAACAATTCCCACGTCTACAAAACATGTTGGTTTAGCAATTCAAAATGAATGGCACTGCAAGCAATTTATGTTTACAATTGGAATGCAGGGCTATAAAAACCATGCTTGTCAAAAGCTTTATCGGCGCAACAGGGGTTAAGGCAGCACACAGTTTTCAACGCATACGCTAGATACTGAACATATTGAAGGTATAGAACCACCACAAACAAGGTTGAAAAGAAGGACAGACGACCGGCCAATTCCATTTATGAGAAGAAATATTTATTTATAAAAAAATCAAATCAAAATACTACAGCCGCCGATCGCCTGTCACTCTTATTGGCTTGACCCTTGGTGATTGCTGATACGTGCAGACAAAACCGTAGCAAGCAGTACATGGTTCTTCAACATGCAATTTTTTTCTTTTGTTTGGTGTGGCAATAAACATGTCAATAAAGTTGTGATGCAATGAAGCTGGCAGCAAAGCAAGAAACCTTGTACGTTCTGGAACACTGGCACTCAACATTAATGTATTCACAGGCCTTATTTATAAAATCCTTAACCCCTATGCAAAATTTCCCTGTGTCTCTTGCAGCAAAATTAATGTTGTATTTATTTAAATCAAAAAAAGGGGGGACAGAATAAGTGGGAAAGTTTAGAAACCAAAACTAATTTCGTGAAAAACAAAAATAACAATTATAACAGTGAAATATAAATCAAACCGTACAAACAATTTATTATGACTGCACATGTCCATTCACATACACCCGTGTAGCCATCCCGCAAAGGCCCTGTGGGGTTGGTAACAACTGTACAAGTGATTAAAATTAAAGCATGAACCTGTTTCATGGCCGTGTACTCCTTGTCTTCTGCACTCCTATCCAAGAGGAGTAGATTCAAGTCCTCTTCCTGCTCTTCTTCATGGCTACTCTCCTCTGCCTCCTGGCTGCTCTTCCTCGATTGGACGCTGGACCTTCTTGTTGTGGAGGTTTTTTTGCCCACTCTACATTAAATTCACAACAAAAAGTATCAGCAATTTGCATTATTTTAATCACAAAACTACTTTCATCACTGCAGTCCATTAAAAAATTCAATAAATTCAAAGCTCTTCTGACAATGCCATGTTATGCAGTAACAAATTGTTTAAAAAAATAATTTGCATAGCTAACTGTTTCAAACTGAATAAAACGGAATGTAGCGAGCTTAAAGCAAACTCTATTGTTGTGATATTCTGCCATGTGAGACACCATGGTTTAGTCACTTTTTGAAGACAGTTTATAATTGAATAAAAATATTAATGTAATTATATGCTTGGCATCATATCAGCATCTAAGGTATTTCATGCATATTTGACCAGCAAAGTTACAAATGCAAGCCTGTTCAACAACCTTCTTACAACATTATTGAAAAGGTAACTACGGTATTGAAAAGCATTCAAATACCTTGAGTTTTTCAAAACAGAATTTCTTCTCGCCTTTTCTTTGGCAGGAATGCTTTTTTCACATGTTTTTCCACCTTTGCTGGTTGCTGGTTTGTTTCGAGCTGGGGTTTTAGCGGCCTGCTGAATTTTTCGAAGTGGTTTTCTTTTGGGTTGGGTAACGCTAGCATCAGTTTGCATAACTTCATCTGAACTGCTTCCAGAATCTATTGGTAATCCTTCAGCCAATCGGTTTGCTTTTTCCTCTTCTTGTCCTAGAAAACAAGAGCAATTCATGAACTATGGAGAATTTCAGCAAAATTGTCATAAATAAACATGGAGCAAATAATATGAATTTTGTGAGCTGCATACAGATTGCCAGTTTCAACCTACAAGGTCTCATCAGAGCAGCTTGGTGTGACTACGCATCTGTATGCAGCTCACAAAAATAAAATTGCTGTACAAGCAATGAACCCAAAAATATGTTCAAAGTGAGCTGCAGACAGGGCCACTGTTCCAACATGGGTATAATCAGTGCAGCTCGGTGACAAGTCGTTTGGTGGACAAGTCGTTTGGTGGACAAGATCATCAGTCACCAGGCAACAAGCTGCACTGGTGAGACATAATAGACATGGCCCTATCTGCATCTCACTTAAAAGTAAATTGTTGTTGTTGTTCACTTTAAAGCAGCATAACGTAACTGAGAAAGAAATGAACAATTTGGACAGAATATTTCATGAAAATATTTACTTTTGTAACTTACTTTTCAGCCACGTGTGATGTCTCTCCTTTTGCATTCGCTCAACTTCTGCATTGAGCATTATCTTGAAGTCAGATGCCACCCTTTCCTCATCTTCTTTCCTCTTGATCTTTTCACGTTCTTCTCTCTCAGCAATTAATTTCTCACGGACTTTTGCACTGAGTTCCTGTGATTAATTATCTCAGTTAAGCTTGTTGTTGTTGTTCTTAAAAAATAGATCACTTACAACAAAACATACTTGGAGAATGTGTGTTAGTTTTGTTATGTAACAGGAAATATGAAAATACTTCTATATAAATGCAGTGTCTGGTCGTTCAAATTAATAAAATACAATGAAACCAAACATGTGGCGATGAAGTACTAAACACATTGTACTGTCCAAAAGCACTTGAACTTAATTAAACAAAGCCATGATTTCACACCAAACAACCTTCATACTTCAATCAATGTAACCTTTAATAAACCCACCACAAAATACATCAAGTTCATGTAAATATGAGTTTCACAACAAATTAATAAAAAAAAACATCCCACCAGTTCATCTTCCTCTTCATGCAATTTCTTGGCTAGAAGACGACAAGAGCTTCTCCGTGGATAATCAGACTGGGCCTTGTTTTTCTTTTGCAGTTCCTAAAAATTTGCAGGTTGCACATAATTTTTAGAATTTCTATTTTTAAACCAGTTTGGTGGCAATCACTGTGTTTTGCTTTTGTTTAACACTGCCGAATCGAGTAAAATATTTCAAAATAAAAGCACAACCACATTTCAACCAATTAGAGGAAACATCATCATGTATTTGTACAATATTTATATCCAACTATGGAACCATTGAAAATGTCCCAAAGAGGCTTTTAGGATTTATACATTAATACACCCCAAACTATTGATCCTACCATGTCCTCCACAATTTTGGGAAGATTGGGAAGAAAATTCTCGACAATAAGTTGACGCAAGGACTCCTCTCTACGCGATGTTCCATTTTCTAGCCTAGTGGAGAGCTTGTTCCAGTCATCGACATTGTAACACACAACCTCCCACATATTGTCAGACAAGCTGGGGTGGGGAAATCCTGTCATTTTAATGTGAAGTGGTTATCCTGCACTACATTGCTAGCAGACAATGAAAAGAGGTTTTGCAGTGGTTTTGGGACTTGCCTCTTAGTGACACATGGTAAATTGAGGGGGATTATAAGATATCACTTTGCACAATACAAATAATACATTCACAAAAACATGTTTAACCAAATTTATATAACTGCAAAAAAACAGTACACTTCTTATTTTGTCAACTTGTGCTTTTAGAAATGTTAACACATTAATTTAGCAAATTAGGTATAAAATATTTTGTAACCACTCCTTTTTTGACTTGGTCAACCCACATACTTTGTTGTATATATATATTTATCCTATGTATCATTTGCAAACACATCATAAACGTAGAAACAAACCGGTCAACTTCTCTTCCTTTCCCTTCTTGTGTTTCTTTTTCTTCTTGAACTTCTTCTTTTTTCCATGCACAGAGTTGTTGGTGTGGCGTTGGTTGAAAAAGAGTGAGAAGTTATAAAGTCCCCCTTCAGGTTCGGAGTCAGTGTATGACGCATGGACACCAGGCTTCTGTAATTGTTTAAACACCATGACTCATATGACCTTTAAACTGTCACAATGTTACAACCACAATCATGTACTACATTCAAAATTAAGGGTTTCATCAAATAATTTGACAACACCAAATTTATTGTATACTTTGTCAGGTGTAAGATCCAACTTGGATTGCTTTGAGTTTACTTTTTTGTCTTGTTCTCTCTTACGCTTCTTGGCCATTTTGTCCCAGGGCGTTTCTTTGTAAAGTCTAACACAAAAAAATATGTGTTTGCATATAAATGTCACCATATGCTTTATCGCAGGAACAATTATATGCATGTATCATGGGAATGTAAGATATGTGTATTATTAAAAACTATTTACACATCAAGGAAATTGTATTGCATAGCTGCTCATTACTATGGTTCAAGACAATGTAGCATTCAAATGAGTATGAAACAATCAATACTAACCATGTGCCCTATAGTTTTATTACCATCAAATAAATTAAAAACATGTTTTCACAAATAAGTTAACTGCAATTAGCCTGGTGCTTGTGGAAATATTAATGTCAGTGTTTTGATCAGAATTAAACAAGGGAAGTTGCAAGAAAATTTACATGTTTTGTTTTTAATCCATCCACAAATAAGCATAAAACACTTGGAAGATATTGGATCAAACAGGGGTTATGTATACATACCTGACACCAAAAAAATACCAGTAGCGGGACCCATGGCGATCTGCTCCTAGTGGTTCAAGGCGTAGGTCTGATGGATTTAGGCCTGCTAATTTATCAGCAACGTCCTTTAAAAAGATGAACAAGAGTTTATACTAGTTTGGAAATTTAACTAGCAGGAGTTCAAAAATATTTTTTCAAAAAAAGAACAATAAAAGCTCTTCAGCTAATACGCTATATTCAATATTGCAATACAGGTATTTTCTCAATACCTGGGCATCAAGGCGGTATTCTGTAAGGCGATGAATGATTTGAACTTTGAGTTGTGTTGGAAGGCTGTGGAAATCTGCATTGATTGAAGAGAGAGGATTTATTCTCCCATCTTCACCTTCCCACCTCTTCTTCATGATGTCTATCAAGCTTTCATGGTAGGTTGTCACACTGTGAGAGTAAATACCATGGTTTGAGTTTTGTAAGCTACAGATGTCTATAGCCATATACATATACACACCAATGGATTCATACCACATTTTATATTCACAAAACTGTTACTGTTAAATGAGAAGATATGCAATTGCCAAATTTTAAATAGGTCATATTGTTCCTGCTGCTAAAAGCACTTTGCTCCGTTGTTCTGAACTGTACCTGATGTTTGGGTTGTCGTAGCAACCCTGAAGTAATTCCGTTAATAGTCTGGAAGTGAAGATAGTTGATTTGTCATCCTCTCCATCTGTCATCAAGGCATCCTCCAACTCCTTTTTTTCATTTCCCCAAAAATATGTTTTGATAATATGGCACATATATATATGTACCAGATTGGAAAAAATGTCTGGTATATATACAATATTAAACACACACTAAGGTATTGTGGCACGAATAATGCCATGATATTACATAATAGCTCATACTGCATTAATTACTTGTAATATTAACAGCTAAAACACTGGTTATTAGCAATGGATGCCATATTAGAACATTTTCATGCATCACAACCAATTTCACTCCTAAACTTTACCAAATAAAGCCACAAAACATAAACAGGACTATTTCCTTAGTTGAGACCTACCTCAATTGTGAAGTCAGTGAGCAGAAAGCAGCTCTTGAACAGAGAGAAGAAGTGAGCAATGGCAGGTACTTCCCACCATGTGCGCAGCTCATTTAATGAATACATGACATGTAGTTGGTAGAATTTGAAATCCAACCATGTAGTGACATTACTGTGCCAGCAAATAATCCAGGTTGTCAACTGGCTTCTAAGATTTAAAACCTACAAGATTTACATATCAAGCCAGTACAGTCTGAAAAAGGTAAAGAATGTTTAGTCAACTGTCATAGCAAAACATTTGCTTGAAACTTTCGGAAAAGTCTTTACACAAGGTATATTTACATGTATGTTTTGTTTGTTTTCGCTTGATCATTTTATGTCAATCTTTTGAAAGACAGGCCTTGGCATTACAGAGCTGGCTAGTTCCCTTAAAAACAAGTTTCACAATTTTCCTGTCCACCACACATTGATTATGACCAAAAAAGCAAGTTGGAGACATTCATGTATGCAATATACACATTAATCGCTGCTTTGGTTATATGGCTCAATGTGATAGGCTAATTGCTTTTAATTTGGCAGGTAATGTAAAAAATCAAAGTTTTAATCTGCCATAAGTTTTTTGAGGTGGACAATTAAATTTTATCATATATACCAAAGTAAAAAAAGCATAAAAAAAAGATATAGCCCATGCATTTGAGTCACTATTATAAATGTTTGCTGTGTTTATATAAAGGATCAACAAACAACTCTATATGACTGGTTTGTACTAAACACTGAACTGGAGTCTGGGTTTGGCTTCAAGTGTTGTAAGCTCCATGTTAACTTTTTATTAGACTGTGGTAGAACTAGAAGTGTTTAATTCTTTACTTGCAACAATGTACAATTTTGGGACTTCTATGCAATGATACATTCTGTTTAAGTTGTACCACTATTCAACTTCTACCGCAGTCTAGTAAAAAGATTTTCAACCCTAATAGTGCCAATTGAATAGTTTAAAAATAACAGAAGTATTGTGTATACATAGTCTACCCTGTTGTAACATATTTTCTTTTAAAGTGTTTATTTTTCAAAAAGCCATACAAAACATCTTTCAAGTTTCAACACGCTTTTTTGTGGCTTCTAAAAATAGTGAGACTAGAAAACACCTCGGGGTCAATAGAGAAAACAAGTTGAGACAAAACGCCATCTCTTTCCACCAAAAATTGATTTGGTTACGATTCACACGTACCCATTTCAAACACTATTCTTCCTTTGCGCAAGTTGCACGAAAATTGCGTTTTCATGGCGGGATAGATAGTTCCCATAGAAATTGCACGAGTCGTTGTCAAGGTTCACTACCTAAGTTCGATTTCATCAACGCCAACCAAAAAATAAGCTTTATGCCTAACCTTACTATTTTTTGCCAAATATGTATTTGCTTTGGTGATGGGAACGATATGGTTGTATTGTTGCCATCAGTTTTAATTGCTTCTGCTTTAAGGACTATTTTGGTATCGGTATCGCTCGTCATGTTTGGTAAATTCGTGTTTTTTTTCCAACAAAATTTTTGTTCCGTCGGTAACCAAGTTATCTCAAACTACGCAAATTAAAACGTTTGACACTGATCACAAGCCATGTTTCACAGTCAATGAACTGTTGAATTGAAAGGTCCGCGAGTCAAGGAACAAAACCAGTGTTTTTTTTATTGCAAAAAATGCAGAGCAAAATTTCGGATGGTCATGAACTTCTTCAGTCGCGTAGTTAGATCATAAGTCTGTACGCGGGCTTCTTCGTAACGGTCGGCTTCGTTCGCATATCCAAACAACGCGGGTCGTGGGCGGTAGTTTGATGAAGCAAGAGCGACACCAATCCAGCCCGACTGGACATGGCAGTTTTTATTCTGCGCTCCTCGTCAAAGATTTCGTCAATTTTCAGCCACTGACGAATGCGCTGCAGGTCGACTTCTGCTCTGTACATGGTTTCCCATCTGTTTGGATTTACATTTATTTGTTAACCAAGAGGCTTTTACAGTAAATTTCAAAACATACTTGAAGTGTTTGTTGCATTTTCGTTTCCGAAGTCGACAGAAGTGTGCAGGAGTCGAAGGTTTGTTTTTATATATATTACACATTAGGGGGCAACCACAGACCTCGTCTTCAGAAACCTTGGGTTCCTTTGTGTGTTCTGGACAAAGAACCTACAACCCAGTCAAATTCAATACCAGCACATGCTATCATATAAATGCATTACATGGAACAGCGGTTTCTACATACCTGCAATCTCTTGCAGTAAGTTTGTTGTTGGTCATTGTACACGTCACAAAACAGCCGTTGAGAACCTTCTATTCTGGTTGGGTAAACAGAACCAAAAGATATTTGTGACTCGATCTTTACGTAGCATCTGCAAAAGTTTATTGATATAAGCAACTAATGTACCAGGGATAAGACAAAAAAAAAACTGTGATCCTACCTATCCATGTGTTTGATGGCACTTTTTAAGCTCACAGAATGACCACAAACAACACAATAAATCAGGTGATCGGATTCTGTTTCACTCTCATCATCACCATCTAACTTCTTGTCATCTATTGTCAGGCTTTTTGCAGCAGATATGATGGACTCCAGAATTCTATACTTTTGTTCTATAAAATGCATTACATGATTTTTATCTATTTTAAATGAAAATAACAATAAAAACAGTGTTTGTTTTTCATTCATTGACCTGCAAACTGCATAGGTTTCTTATAAGTAAACATATATAAAAAGTTTGCATGGAAATTTAAATTACCTAAGCCCTGTAGTTCTTTTCTGGCTTGATCCATTCTGCTACGGATCCTTTCCAATTCTTCTCTTCCCATATCGTTGGCAACTGTGGGAGTGCTGTGCCATTCTTGGATTCTTTGCGGCATGATTGCCATCAATCTATTGCGTGCCAGTCGCCTCCCACATTCTTCACTGCAATACCTACAAAATAATAAATTAAATTATCATTTCATTTGGCTAAATAACTTGGTCTTGCGTAACCACAGTGGTTTAAATAAATATGTACTTGGAAGGTGCGTTGGCAGCATTGCTACATCCAGGTCCAAAGCATTGTTTCACTGAACTTGTATTAACACCAGAAAGTCCAGTTTGAAGGAGGCTTTGTGAAATAGAGGGAATATGTCTGCTTGTGTCCATGTTTGTTCTTGACCGTTTCTGCTGGGGCTACCAAGAAACAACAATGGAGTAGTTAAAAAAACTGTTTGGCACAAACTGACAACATGCAAATAACAATATAAATGTTGAAGAAAGAAATATATTAGTCACACCTAACACATATACCTCTCTTTTAGTATGATCCTTCAGTTTGCTTTTTGTTTTTTTCGGCTTTTCATTCAGGCATCTCCTCAAACGACATTTAGGAATTTTTCCTTCAAGACCCTTCCTTCTATCATGGCATGCATCGCAGAGATCACAATCTTCAGTTCTGAGGCAATTTTCACAATTCCCACATCTTTTTGAGCTCTTTTTCTTTTTTTCATGCTTGGTGAAATCATCCACAAATATCATTTCATTGCCATCACTCCCACTTAAAATTTCTTTTTTGATTGTTGGTTTGTGTTTTAAACCATTATCTAAACAACAGCAAATGTCAATGAAGAAGTTTAAGTCAAAACTCTATTTAGACTTCAAACTAAATGCTTATACATACCATAGTCCTGATCCTTTTCTTCATCTGACGTATAAACTTGAATAGAAAAGTTTGATTTTTTGTCTTTTATCACAGGCTTTTTTAATTTAGTCGGCTCCCACGCCTCATCATTTTCATACCTTCCCTTCATTTCTGAAGTAAAGACAGGAGCAGAAGAAGATTTGTGAACAGTTCCAGCATCTTAAAAATTCATTTTGAGAATTACTTGATCAAGAACTTTACAAAGAAAAGAGTTTACCTGAGTCTTTCTTTTTGAGCCTTTTTTTCTTAAGTTTTTCCTTTTGCCTTTCATGCCGATCTTTATCTTTTTTCTTCGATTTTCTGTACTTAATTTTCAGTAAGGGATTTTTACTTCTGCAAGGTTTGCAGTAGAAGTTCTTGATATGCCTGGCCTCTTTTTCAGTTACATGTATGCAATCACCATGGAACCTGTGCAAGGATATTACAGTTTCAAAGCATGCAATGAATAAGTAGGATGTTAAATCTTGTTGTAAAATGACCAAATCAAAAGAAATGTTAATTATAATCTACACAACAAGTAAGTTGGTTTTACACTCTAGATACAGAACACACGTTACAGTAATCTAGATGGCTTTAAGGATTGTTTTTACGAAATGCAAAATACGTACCACTCCTCACAATCATCGCACATAATCATAAATCGATCGATGTCAGAAGATCTGCAGATGCAGTACACTTGCTCATCGCTGTCACTCATTGTTTTCGAAGGGTAATAATTTCTCTACTCTTGTGTAAAAACGAGTACTATTCGAAGAGATACTGTCTGCGTGCTTTCAAACCCAACACCACATTTGATAACTAAGTACTATGAACAATTGCCAGCGTCATGCTTTTCATTATTACGTCATTGAGTGTACATTGTCATTAAGATTCCAATTCTGCTACACAAAGAAATTTAAAAAAAAATTACAAATAACCTTTTTTATTAACCGCGTTTTTATTTTTACAGTTATTTTTTTATTTTGGCGACTTTTCGATTTCGTCATGTGCACGTGATTCAACGCACCAGTGCGCAATACTATGTGTAAACATTTGCTTTGCTCGATTTGTATTTTGAGGAGGTAACGAATACAAAAAAGGCGCTGTGTGAGCTGTCTTGGTTGTAAAACAGCAACCATATCCGTGAATGATATGTCTGGTCCACTCGTGTGTTCGGTTTGCACGGCCAAATTCGGATTTTTCAAGAAAAGTGTAAGTGATATATTTGCAAATCAAAATTATTTATTTTTTTCACAACGCATTCATTGTGTGACGCTGTTTGTTGATGTCATATTTTTTTGCTTTATGTTTGCAGTACAACTGTGGAAAATGCAATTGTACCGCATGCAAAGACTGCTTGTCCCAAAAAGCAACCCTACCTGGTGATAATTTAACACCAGTGAATCTTTGTCGAAAGTGTTTTGACCTCATTCAAAATCCACCCAAGTCTGGACGGGTCTCTCCACCTGCTAACTTCAAAAGGTGTGAGGTTACATGCATTTTACAAATGTAGCATTCTACTGAGTATAAGTATGAATAATTACTGTGGAAAAACAAATAGGGTTGTTTTATTTCTTTGTTGAGTACATATCGTAAGTACCACAAGTTTAAACAGTTATTTATTGTTAACGTCGCAGAGAAATGGAAAGAAAACTAGAGAAAGAAAAACGGCCAGAGACCCCTGAGAATCCTGAAAATGAAAAACTGCGACAGAGATTAAAAGCTCTCAAAGAATCTCACAAACACACACAAGGCCATGTTGAGGAAGGTAAACTGTTTTTCCGAAATTTTTTTTTTGATTGTAATAAGGATTACTTACTTCCTTTAAAAGAAACAAGTTTTATTGCTGTCTGTTCAACTTGTTTTGCTTTTTTGCTCGCAGATATAACAGTTGATGAGATTGAGTCACGAATGAAAAAACTTTTCGCATCAAATATAACCAATGATGAAATTGAATACAGGCTGGCAAAACTTAAAGGCTCGCGGCCTCCAGCAATACGAGTACATAGTATAAAAGTAAGTCATTTGGTATTAAGAAAGGCCAAAGAAATTTGTAACTAAATACAAAAGATTGTTATGCTTATATCTGTTGCATTTTTGTTACGTATTCATGCAAACTTGGTTTTAGAACGATATTAAGAACTGTTGTCTTTAAGAGCAGCAGACAGGTGTACACACTACTTTGACCTTTAGGCCTCATCAGTGCAGCTGGCAAACTTTTGTCTTATTTGACAATTTAGTGAATATATGTGAAAACATTTTTTTGGTGTTCAGAGACATGCAGGTCATAATGAAGCAACTTCATCTAAGCAAGAGCCTTCATCTGTGCAAGAAAAGAAACTAATTCGCCAATTTACTGAAGAAGTTGCCATGGAAATTGACACAAATCCACTGGGAGATGAAACATTTGAACCAAACCATGTTCCGAAAGGCAAATATTTTTTCGTTATACTCCCAAACTTCTGTTTTCAACATCATATGTGATGATTGTTCCTGTATTCATGTTTTTACAGATGCAGTTACTCCAGATGACCTATTTGAATTGGCACTTCTAGAGATTAAACAAGCAAAAGAAGGGATAAAAGCTGCTCAGTTGGAAGAAGAGGAAATTAAACAAAAACTTGCACAGCTTCAGGATGTCCCTGAAAGTAAGTTCTGCATTTTTAAAGTCACTGTTCTGAAGCTTGGGGAGAGTTATGACTGCACTTTTGTCATATGCTATGAATACGTACTACTACACTCTGTCTGGAAACATATTTTGGTTGAGACTTAAAAATACCAATTACAATGTTATGCTTTCAACCATGGGTTTACCAAGAGTAATCATAAACAACAGAATATCATAAACAGTTACTGTCCAATTTTAATCAAATAGTATAGTATTGGCCAGAATTATTTTTGTATAGAATTATATTTACACTTTGAAGAATTTAGTTTGGTCTACATCCTAAACTGTTTTAATAATTTAATACTTTCAGCTGCTGTTGGTAATGGCAATGAAACTTCCAATATAAAATTTGATGAGGAATCTATGGATGCTGAGAGTGCAGAACTCATCAAAAGGATCATGGAAGAAGACCGCTTGGAGCAAAATATGATAAATAGAGGAATTTCTTTACCAACCCAGAAGAAGTTGATAAGGTCTGTTGTACCCTGCCAAGAGCAATTTAATGAGTGGAAAATTTTTTTAACCAAAACAAATGTTAGTAAGTTAAAAAATCTTGTCTACATGTGGTTTTGGAAAATTAGTGCAGAAATACCCCAAAATGTAAAAGTGCAGTGATGACAAAACCAAATGTCAACGGTTTTCAACATTCCTTTTGCATCAATGTGTGAATGTATAACTGTTTTTTTTAAAATAATGTCCGAATGCATTTCGGCAAAGAAATAACAGCGAGCGCTAAGTGCGTCCTATTGTGCGTCGCGCAAGTTTGCCTTGCAATGCTTAGGACGTCATTACCGCGATTCGTGGCGCTTTGTATTTGAGGCCTCCATAGCAGTTGAAATGCAACAGGATATATATTGTCGCGTAATACTCGCTCGCATACAGCCGCATCGTTAAACTTGGACATACGCACATGCAAATACGCAACCTAAAAGTCGTGTGCTTTGCGAACGAAAGTTGGCTGTTACATGGCGTAAATTACTGCAATAAGCTACTTGTTTTGAATGTTAAATATACGTGGTAAATGTCCGTAAAAAAAATCCCAAAGTCTGAAATTTTTACTGCCTTTTCGGACATTTGTCAGAAACATTTTATTGAAATATAACAATGTAAAATGTATCTATATATATGTATACAGGCAGGTGGAATGTGCTCCCGAACCGGAAGACGAGTTTCCTTGGTGCTTTATGTGCAATGACGACGCTACCACCAGGTGCTTAACCTGTGACCGCGAACTTTACTGTAAAACTTGCTTTCGCGTCGCCCACCGAGACTCTGACATGCGAGGACACAAAACAGAAAAGTTTGTCAACAAGAACAAGGCTGAGGAGGATTAGTGACGTCCTTCTCCCATAAAATCGAAGTGGTCCTGTGTGAATTGAATTCCCGTTATCAACCTTGGATAAGAGATGTGTGCACTTATTATTTACATGTAACTATGTTGTTTGTGGTTGAATTCCGACCTGCATGGTTCCAGTTTCTACGCACGTTTGTCGTAAATTAAAAGTTCTTTTCGACAAGTCTTTATTGAACAGGCAGCACTTTTAAAGGAAAGTGTACTTTTATTGCAAATGTCCAAGGAGAACAAACGCTTATCAATAAAATACAACAACGGTTCTGCGTGGGAAAAAGTTGAAAAAGGAAAACTGAAAAGGCTCGCGGGCGAACCACCTCACGTGCGCCACCCCGCGGCCTACCACGGAATCGGCCAACAACGTTCGTCGGCAAGAACAAAAAAAAAATGGAAAACGCACAGAAGGAATTGCCACACAGTGGCAGTAATTGTCTTCTGTCTAATCTTGCATCTCCTCGGCGACATCGTGCGGATTTATGATACCGGGAACGGCCATTTGAGTTCTTCGTTTTTCGTCCTGCGCCTTAATAAGGGCTTGCTCCCTCTCTTCGAGGAAGAGGTCTGAAGTGTCTTCACCGGCAAATTCCTAAACGGATAGCAATTTCTTGTACCAATTTCCACAATACATTACAAAGTATTTTTTGTAGTGATATTAAGGTTTCACGTGGCTTTGGGGTTTGAACAGGGGATTTATGTCAGAAAATAGTTATGACGAACCAGACCAAATAGGTAACGAGAACCAACCTTGATTTGTATGAGAAAATCTCGAAGGTGGTCCTTGAATAACGCGATGTCATGATTAAGACTGAAAAGTCCTCGCACAAAAAGCTTGATCTGAGCGCTGAAAAACGACACAAAACCGTTGACAATCTTAATTTCTACATAGTAACGCACTATTTCATTGCACTCACTCTTGTAAATGTGGAAAGGCGGTTTTTAACAAGTTGGCAACATATTCCTGTACAAAAACGAGGTTGTCGCTCTGGTCCGGGTGGAGAGGGACAGTAATTTTACCCTCCTCGACCAAACTGAACATGTAGGCCAGGATGGAGGCGTGCATTGTTAAACCTGGAACACAGACACTGTAATGTTGATGTGCATTGCGACATGTACAACATACACAGCTGCATCCAAAGGAATTGTTATTTTTTATAATTGACATAAACTGTCTTGCAAAATTATTGGGCGAATTAAAACGAACTTAGTTGACAAACTACATAATATAAGGTGACGGTAAAGCTATAGGCTCCACCTACCGGAAGTATGCGACGTATCAGTGCCCACACTAAAGACGTGCTGCAAGATATCGGTGAAGTACATCTGGTAGAAACTCTGCGCTGCCTCTTCGACGAGCGTAATATTCTGCAGCAACTGGTAGAGGATGCTCAGCCCTGTGTGAGCCACATTTCTCATCGTGTGCTTGAACGCCCAGATGATGGAATCCAGTACAAGTTTGAATTGTGGCTGGGGGATGTTGAGAAGTGCCGGGAAGCAGTGGTTGTTCACCGCCTGTGGATTAAATACGCATGGTGATACTTGAACTACAGTAGCATACAAAAAATACAGTGGTATAGCAATTAAAGAAATAATCTCAAATTGTTCAAAACCATATACTTTTCATAGTATTTCCAATTACACACAATTACAATTGTGCAAAATCAACCTTGAGTTTAATTTCAGAAATTTGTTGACAAAAAAACCAACACACGCAATAAACTTAGCCAATGACTGTCGAGGTCAAGGTTTACCTGCAACAGCAAAAAGAAGTTGGTCCTGTACTCTGGAAATTCTTCAAAGTCTTTGTTGATCATCTCCAGTGTGCACTCAAACACAGCGTCGAAGATTTGCGGTATTTCTTTCGTAATGGCGCCCTGCACAGAAAAAGTTTTAATTGCAAACTGTCAGTTGTTTCTGTGTGACAGGAACTGGGGAAACCAGCGATCCCGAAATCTCGGATTTATTGTTCGATATTTTCGAACCCTCAGATCTCATAATCTCAAGTGTCATCGGGAAAGCAATATCAACCGTCTGAATGAAATGCAGTGCCAGAATAGCTTTGTCAAAGGTATATTTTTTACTGTTATTACTTGTATCGAAATAAATTCAAATTACGACGGAACTGCAGGACAAGGAGACGGCCAAATTGCACCAAAACTCCCTACTAGGCAAGAGTGTCATCATCGGGCAACGTCATTACAAATACAAAGACCTTAAAACTCACACATGTGTGCTTACCTCTAGCTTGTTGACAATGGTTGCCATGGTGCTGAGCACTTCAGGCTCTCTGGCGGCGGGGACGTTGGTCTTGTAATCGAGCAATACGGCTTCGAGGAGTGGTGGCACGAAGTTCTCCGCCACCTACGTAGAGACGAGTTTTAACCACGGAAAAACAAAACCAGACTTTTCCAATAGTTCGCATTTTGTACTTACCATTTCAAGGTCGGTGGATCGATTCACCCAACCCGAGATGAGCTTGAGGGTTTCCTTCTTCACTGTCCGCATGCTTCTGATTAGGGGTTGTTTCATCACGCCTTCGCCGTTCTGCATGATGGCCGCCGATATGTTCTCGCTCAAACATTTGTACACGTTCAGCATGTCCAGATAGATTCGTCCCAACTAAAATGTCCAGGATAATGTATTACCCGCGAAATAGCGTATTTTTGTCACAGGGGAGGGGGCGCTGGGGGTATTATTAAACATCATGATATAAATGAGTCACAAACGACGTTTACGTTAACATTAAAACTGTGTCCGTCAAAATGTTTTTAAACAATTAAGTGTAAAGTTTCACCGGAGAATATCATACTAATGCACAAAATTAAGGATAAACTGAGTCCGAAAGGTTGTGCAAGGACATTGCGTTTACCTGCACGACGAAGTAGTGGCCAACAGCCTTGCAAGCCCGCACGTTCGTCTTCAGTATGCTGCCGAGCTGCTTTACTGTGGCAGGGTCTTTGAGGACATCCACATTTTTGGTTGCCTTCTGAATGATGTTGTCCCATACCTTTGTATACCGTTGGCAATATGTTAGGGTATACGTGTAATTGGTAAGTGCAAAACTAAGTAGGTTACGTACCTGGTTGGGCAGCAGCATGTATTTCTCGATAAGGTGTTCCTGGACAACTTGGTCTGTTTGCGCGCTTATCATAAATCCAACAGCCTCATAGAACGTGTGAACCTACAACGGCATTAAGGACGACGTGAAGGACCTCGGATGTCATATACATATTCACACGTGTAATTACAAAAACCGTGTATGGTTGGTGCGGTAACAAAATGTATACCTGCTGTGGTTGGAGATCGCATATGATCGTACTGATGCTTGAGAGTATTTCTTCTATAAAGGGCATCACTTCGCCCGCTTGCATTTGGACAAAATGACGTCGACATTTTTGCGCGATCTTGATGAAAGTGTCACACGCCATATCCTGCACGCCATCGTGAGTCTCTGAATTGGGAATAAAAAGTTTTGGTCAATTCAAAAATAGGCTAAACTATCTAAATAAATTGGAAACCATTTCATGCAACTTGGATAAATCGCGAATTACAAACGTTCAAATTATATTTCAAACGAACATTGCCGCGCACCATGCATGAACTCGAACAGCTTGTTGACAACCGTCTTCAGAAATCTCCAGTGGGCGCGCAAGAACCTGGGATACTGCCCGACGACGTACATAATATTGGAGGCAATAATCGCCTTGTTGTCCTTTCCTCTCTTTAACTCGCAAAGACCCAATAAATCTGCTCAAAGCAAATACATCACGGTTTCAAGCAAATGTGTTTTTTTCGAATATGTTCTAGTAGGCACTACAAACCTCTTATAACTGTGACTAAGAATCTCTTTTCGTCTTCTTCATGCATGGCGCCGCTGATGCTACCGATGGCCCAACATAAGGTGTTCAAGTTCTTCCAGGACCACTCAGAACCGTTGACCTATTTTAGAAAAGTATGATTCATTGCATGTTTGTGCAGTTCAAGTCAAGAAACAGAATACATACTTGATTGTGAAGTTTTTCGGTCATGATTCTTTCGGTGTCCACGTAGTCCAAGTGAGTTAAATATACTGAAAGAGATGATTTTTTTTTAAAACTATAGGCCATTTTAATACCATAGAGACAGAATGCAACTAAATGCAAAAATGACAATACCAACAGGATGCCAATTAAAACAATACTTTGGCAGAAAATTGTTGACAAATATTCAACAAATCTTTACCTAATGTTTCCCTCATGTTTTTGTAGAGATTGATTGAATCTGTGTCTTTCATGAATTCCCTCACAACTTCCCCCTGTTCATTTTCAACAACCAAAACTTCCTCTGGCTTGGCCATGCGACTGATCATAACAAGTCGGACCTACAACAAAAGAATATAGATCAGTTCAAACACATGCAAAAGCTATTAAAACCACAGCAATTGCTTCAAAAAAGCCTTCAGATCTCATAATCTTATGTGTCATTAGGAAAGCAAACCACACAACTGCATGAAAGGCAGTACTGATTCCCAATCAATACTAACATCAAATTAATGAAACTATAATTATAAGAATAAAATTTATTGGGAAAATTCTACAGTGACAGGACTGCAGGACATATAGTAGGCAAATCTGCACAACAAACCCCTCCTATGCAAGTTTGACATCACTAGGCAAGAAAAACCAGTCATTAGAACAGTCCAGTGATACATACCTTTGACAAAATAGGAAGATATATTTGACGACGGGCAGGTACATTAGAATCATTGTTAGACAGAGGAAGACTAGACCCTGGAGAGAAGGGGTTCTCCCTGTACAGGTCTGAAGCAAGGGAATTCCAGTACTCTAAGCAAATTTTAAAGATCTCGGTCTCTTCTACTTCAGAAATAAGGACAAGGTATTCAAGGGCCTGAAAGGAATACAGTTTTTAGGTTTGCGTAAAAAAACTTTGCACACAGCGTTGAATCAAATGCTTACCTCCAGCAAATTGCTGCGGAGTTTTTCCTTTTCCACCAAACTGCCATGCTCCTTCAAGTAAGTGCAAAGAAAAAGTGCAAGGTTTTGAATAAAATTTTGTTCTGTGTCTGTCCCGTTTGCGTAGGCAGTTTTCATGCTTACTGTTGGGGGCAACATCTGCAGTAAACAGAACTTTTAACCAAACGAATAACACAAGCTATGGTACTGATATATAGATCTATATTCATCAAAAATCAGAATGGGCATCAAGAAAAAAAAAGGCATACCTGTTTAAGTTGTTGCATGGTATTAGTGAAAAGCTTAAGAAACTGCTCATCATATTTACCATCAATTGTTACACCGGCTGCAAAGAGAAAATATGGTGTTATGGACGAGTCGTGCCTATTTAAAAAAAAAATCCTTACCAATTTCAGTGAGGCATTTTAACGTAACATTCCGGAACATTGGTAGGTTAAGAAACTGAAAATCAAAATAGGTTTATAAAAAGACCAATCTAACATTTGTAAAATATCGTGTTACTTTGTATATTAGCTGCGAGATCAACTCAGTTTCAAAAATGTAGCCAAGTGGAATCCAGTTCAGAAAGCAAAGCAGCGTGCTCAGAGTCGCATTCACCAGAGGTGCATTCTGTGAGTTGTCCTATAAAATAAAAGAAATGTTGTCCGATTCGAAAACACCTTGAAAGATATTTGAAAAGCCTTACTTACCATCACAAACTGACAAAGTTGAAATATGTCAGAGAATTCGTTGCACATGCTGTCCTTAAGGTGTTTGGCCTTCACCTGAGTCATTTGGTCTTGTGAAAAGTCAAAAACCTCCTCACTGCATAAAAAAAACACAGAGCAAAAATTAGAGACAGCAACACACAAGTATAGAGCACTACGGAAATTAAAAATGTTGGTAAACATGCCCACCTAAGCAGCTTCAGGATAACCATGTTGTTTTGACACAAGGATTCATTTGTTCGACTTGCACCCACAATGTCACTGATAAAGGTGGGCCAATTTTTAGGCCAGTCCTGCTTGAGAATCTGTACCAAAATCATGTTGAGTTTGCCAAGATATGTCTTCTCTTTTTCACTAAGTGCTGCATCCGATGATGTTTTGATAATGAGAGCAACAATGTACTTTTTGATTCCTGTAAGTAAAAAAATCCTAATATGCAGCAATGCAAAAGATACATAAAAGCTAAATGACATTCTTTAGTTGTACAACATCTGGTTAAGAAACAAGCTGGAGCTTACCGTCACATTGATTTCTTGGCAGAACCTTCCATCTTGTTTTTATCACGTTTTCCAGTATTTGTAATGCATAGTACTGCAAAGGATAAAACACTGTTAGGCCTGAATTTAACATGAAGTCTGTCATGACTTTCATACCTTAGTTTGCTGGTTTTGTGAATATTCAAGGATTGTATCTACTCTCGTCCATGACTCTGGATGTTCTTTCAGGGCAGTTAAAATGTTTTCAGCGATGCGTTGCTGCAAAATTATTTAAAGTATTAGGTCACTTTAAGCACTTTAAGTGCAAAATTTGTACTTACAGACTGTCCTTCACCATTGTATAGACATCCAACAACATTATCAAGCAATGAAATGTCTAGTTTCTGGGAGAAGTCAAGAAGCTGTTGTCCATGCTGTTGCGTAACAGTGATGGACATTGCAACAGGAGGCATCTTGGTCTGTACGTTAAGTCGGTAGGTTAAGACTGGAGATCATTGTGATGGAAAGTGGGTTTGTAAAGGAATCGGAATATTTTTCCGATGGTTGCCAATCCGGTACATTGCGCATTGGTCGCGCTCCTTGTAAATTTCCATAGTTAGTTTGTTTACGTTTTTTAATCTCATGTGAAAGCATAAGCAGAATTTCAAAAACCGGACGATTCCGGTTTTAGAAGCAGCATCTCCTGGTTCGGTTTGAACCGGGTTGGTCGGGAACAAAGCAATTTTTCAGATTGTTTCTTTTTACCCTGATGGTGTTTATGGGCGCACAGCGCAAAAAGATACTACACAGGCGCGACTACGCGCGCACACACACGCGCCAGTCTAGCACGTGCATCGGTGTGGGAAAATTCATTGAAAATTTCCATGACGTCATCAACAACAGCGAACTTAGTCGCGTTAAGGCGTCATTCGAATTTCGACAGTACGAAGGAAGGAGCTACGGAAAACTGACCACGTTGGAATAAAATTGGAATAATGTGCTTGATTCGAATATCGTAACACGTGATACTGGCATAATCTAAAAATTTAACACCATTAATAACTTCTGGCACCAAAACCCCTTCGATTGAAGTTGCATTAATACTAGGTTTATGACTGCAGAATCTCGCTTTTCCTCATTGAAAATTTCGTGCTATAGTATAAATTTATTTTGTATTACAATAACGCTATGGTATTCTACACAGCGCACTCTCGATCAGGTCCGGCAAAATGTTAAATTATTACGCAATACCATAGCAGGCCTACTTTATAATAATATTTTTTTAATTACAACGCATGACAATCATTATGTACAAAGTTTTTTGGACTAATAAATACAACAACGTTAAAACATACCTTTAAAAGTGTAGGACTTTTCTCAATATATTCAAAATTCGCGCCTTTCTCTTTGCTTCAACGAATCTGCTTGATTTGTTGCTGTATGAAAGTTTACCTTGTATTTAACAAATTAGCTGACTTTAAAACTCGACTTGCATTCAACACCCAATCTGCACTGGCCCTTATATTCTTGACGCATCAGCTTGACGCAAATTTTGTGAAATGCTTGTTTCAACTGCGCCATCGCAATCGGTCGAATGAAAAAGCGACCTGGTTACAAGACCGGTTTGTACTGGTTTACAGCTTGCCTTTACTACGCGCGCTCGTCAGACTTCGGACGGCTTCGGATTGGCAAGATGCGATCACGTGACAAAGCACGCTGCGCTTGTTTACTCGAGTCGCGAGCAGTGCGAGTTGGTAATCACAGGCGCTGACTGCACCCACAAGTTGTTTGTCCTTGCCCGACCCGTCGATAACACTTGCTCTACAATTAATTGCAGTGCTCCATGTGTTGCATAGTTGTGGAACTGCAGCTGTAATTTTCCACTGTGTTGGTGCGAGAATTTTCGAGTTTGTATTTGTCATGGTGATTATTGTTTCTGACTGTAACGACTTAAGAATAGCAGTAGATATCAAACTTATCGTGCTTTAGACTCACGACACAGTGTTATCACTCTACCAAAAGTGATAATAAACTTGGAATGTTTTTGAGGAGATTGAAAATGGTTTTTAAAATGCATTTAAAACAGGTAGGGACCGCTTAAAACGTCAATTCAAAAACATTCTAAACACTGCATAATAATCCTTTTTTGCATAACAACAGATCGATTAAATATGTGTACTAAGGTGAATAATAGCGTCCAGCACGCGCACATGACGGAGATCACAACTGGTTTTATCAGGTTCTCTCCGGATGTGGTGATAATGCCTGCCCGTGATAAAGATTTTAATTAACGCCAGCTGGGTGGCTCTGTAAGTGGCAACATCGCTTACTTCTGAGCTCCAAGCCATTTGCCAGAAAGGGTTGACGAATGTTTCAAATGATTCTTACCATTTTTGTAGTGATAGTTGCATTGTATGTGTTTTGAAGCAACAAGTCTCTTATAATTTTTGTCAGGAGATTTATACTAAAAAATCGATTTTCTTGTGTGTTGCAAGCAATCAGTTCCCGTGAATATAAAATGTAGGTAATAAGACAATGCCTAACCAAGGGTAAAATTGATGAGCAAATCGTAGTTGCATTGTGTCTGATTTGCAGAATGAAGATTCTATGCGTATATTTTTTTACCACAAAAGTTTGTTCTTTTTCAACTTTAAGTCACATATTACAAATGCTTTAATTTTGCTCCAATTAGAATAAACGTAAAAGCGTCTAACTGGGTATTATACAGAATCTTTGCAAGGCAAATGTAGGTGGAGAGCGGATTACCACTAAATGCACAGTACTTTTCCCACATATACCGTCTGATCACGAGTTTGGAACTGATCGTGTATAGGATTTGCAAACTGGCTGAAACCGGATAGAGCTGTACTTTTGAAAGGATACAATCGTACCATGTTTCACTTCAGGGGTGTATGCGCCAACAGGCTGCACCATCAAGCATTATTAAATAATTGCCGTTTTAAAATGCTTTGGCTAGTTTGTGGATTTTATGGGTTACAATTTGTAGACAACGCTGTTATAGTGCATTGGCGCACATAAATTGTTGACATTTTCTTTGAAAATTGGTTGACTTTCAATGAATCTGACTTGCATCTCACTTATTTAAACTTCACACCAACTAAGGCAAAAAATGGCAACACATCTACAAGTTCCCACAAACAATAACGAAACTACCAAACGATATATTTGTATCTCTCTGCAAATTAAAGCGAAGCGTTTAAAATCAAAACCAACGGAGAAGTAAAAAAATGAACATAGACCAATACACAGTGTCGCGTCTCGCGCAAACCAACGCTAACGTAAATGTGACGCCATAAATAGTTGCTAAAAACGCAAATGACATCAGGCGCGTAAGTATATGCCGACGTAAAGATAAATTTTGCTCAAACGATGTGCGGTGACGTCAAAAAGTGAAACTTATATTTTGCAGAAGGAAAACAAGTTGAATGGTTTGATTTACGCAAACCAAAGCAAAAACGGTGTCAGCTTATAGAAACGCCCAAAGGAATCACATCAGTTAATAAACAAAAAGTAGGTTTTAACACACTTTTTTTAATCATTGAGTCAAACAGCCAGGCAGATCAAAAATATTTTTTTATTTTTACACATTCTGCCGATCACTTTTTAAATGCCACGGATAGGTCTTCATGGCGTTTGAGTCGCCTTTAGTAATATTGTAACAGTTGACAACCGCGACCGCAAATAACAAGGCCTGTGGTGATGTATTTTCCAAGAACTGCAAACCGTAGTATAAAAAAACAACCTAAACGTCGTCGTCCAACTCAAACAGAAGAGATTCGCTGGTCAGGGTCACCGCCGACTTGGTCACGTGATCGAGGATAACCTCCTCCGTCTCGCCATTCTCCTTTCTAACCGTCAGTATTCCGGGAGCAGGATTGCGAGGAGCAGTTTTAGCCTTGGAATCACCATCTTCTCCCTCTTCCTCCTCCTCGTCGTCGCTATCCTGCGTGGCATCCCCGCTCCCTGCAGTCCCCGCATCTTCCTCTTCTCGCCTCTTCGCGTGTTTTTTCACTTTATCGGCGAAGGTGTCACCGGTCTCGCACGTTGAAGCGTCGTTGGCGCCCGATTGTGCAGCTGATAGTTCTTCGACGGCCTCTGTAATAATTGACGTAACAAGTCGTCAAAGATTTACGCCCGAATGGAGTTAAGGCAATTAAGCACAGGGTAAAATTTTGCTTGTGTTGAACAAAACATCCCAAGGTAAGGTCGTCAAACTCATTTGGTGTTGCGTGCCGTATTGACATATCTGGATTTCACGCGTGCCAACTGATATTAATTCCATTTATTTTATTTGTAGCACTTCGACTTTACATTAGAATGTTATTTTATGACATCGCAATAGACGTAATTTATTCCACTTTGAAGTCAATCTCTGTGCATTTTTTTGTTTTTGGACGCAATGCAGTCGCATAACTAAGATGACGCCGGTCCACAAAGCAGTGGGTGGCCTATACGACACCTCTGTTTTAATGCAACACATCAACAAGACTGTTATGCAAGCCACTGTGTAACTGGATAATACCTTCGCCATTTTCTTCGGACTCGGGGTGACCGTTTTGTGTTGTGAAATCAGTCTCAGGTTCTTTAATTTGGCCGGGATCCTCGGTTTCAATCCCGGTTGATTCATTTTTTTCGTGTGACGAATTTTCCTTAGGCTGCAACACAAATTACCACAACTATACTATCGTCGGGTTTCATGCGACTAATGAACAAGCGTGAGTTCAAAACAAAATACATGCTGTCTGCCCCTAAACCAAACATGAACAAGGGACAATCCCCATTGGACAAGTATCTATGCTGTATTGAACATGAACCAGAATCGTCTTCGAGCACTTCAATCCCTGGCAATTATTACATCAACAATGTATCGGTTCAAAACAAAGCAGCACGGTATCGATTGAAACGAAATTGAGACGCAAATTTAGGCTCTGACAGCGATCGTGTACACGTGTCAGATGTTTAAACTCACCTCCAGTGCTAGGACGAGAAGATCCTCCTCCTGTTTCACCACTTTGCACACAGATATGGGAGTTGACTTCATGTTGGCAGCGTGGTTATAAACCAACGTGTAAAGCTCGCACACATTGCGGTCGGTGGCAAACCTCCGTGTCTAGACACAAGAAAAAGTGGCTTAAGTTAAAAAAAAAACATAAACGTACAGTCGTACACTTTCGGTTGGAAACCCCAGGGTTTGGTATGGGTAAATCGATTATTATCCCAAAAATATGTCACGATATACGATTAACATATTGCATGTTTTAATTTTTTTGTGCCAATGAAAATTAATTCTAGGAAAGCATAATAATATTATGATTCTTTATTCTATAGCTAGAATCTATAGCACGTTACAGTATAACGATATAGGAAGACTTTGCAAAATGAGTTCGTGCTCGCGATTAAAATGGTGACAACAACTAACCTCAAGGTTCTCCTTGTCAAAGCCAGCCTTAAGGAAATTCCAACTTTTGCGCGAATCGGTTTTCCGCAGACAGAACACGGCATTGTTTCCAGACACGTCAACTCTGGATCGCTGGGGATCTATGCGAAAACCCGCGTCAAATTCGATCCAGAGCTGAAATACGGAGTTCACCATGTCGTCATCGAGACACTCGGACAGACAACAGAACTGTAGCATGCCGCTATATACAGCATACCTATAACGAAAATGAATACGTTTGCTGCTTCATGATCGGTCAGCGACTGCATATAAAAGTTTTTTAGGTACATAAATAAGTTGCAAAGGAAAAGGTTATTGACTTTTGACTGTACAGTATTATTTCTGCTATTTTTTCGCATTAACATAACTCTAAAGCGCTACAATATATTAATTAAAGATTTGTAACCCCTTAGAAACCCGGATTTTACAATCTTTAATTGCGTCCTGTCTAATACATACACAGTGCTGCTGCTCTTATAAACTCCACATATAGAACACCGCCCTGACTCACCAGAGGCTCTCTTCAAAAATGTGTGGCACTTCGATAATAAACGTGACGTAATGGTCGTCCTGCTGAAAAGCGTATTGCGGACAACGTCTTATCAACCCTTCATATTTCATAACCATATCGATGAGGAACGTTGAGTTTTTAGTTAGCGGCGGTAACTTTGCGTTCGGTTCGCACACAGGGTCGTCTGCGAAAGGAAAAGCAGTTGGAAAATAGAGTATAACACGACCCCGGCGAGGGGTAGATTACATATTAATAAATTCACAGGAAAAAAGGGATATAACATAATAAATTGTGACACTACAACAACCAGAAAAATACAATACGTAGCTGTTTAAAGAGTAAAAATTCTTACCGACTATGACTTTAGCGAATTGTAAAAAGAAACAAATAAGAACAACTGGAAAACGGAAATGTATTTCCAACCACTCTGGCCATTGTTTACCATGTAGGTCGTCGTCATCCCTCCACTTTGTTCCTTCTTGATAATGTCTCCTTCCTTCCTGGAAAAAGGTTGGTTGCTTGGGAGACTGAGACGCTTTGCTTTTTTCCGTCTTTTGAGTTTTTTCCTTTGTACCACACTTTCTGCAAAGTGTTTAAAACAAATCTTTAAACTGGAAAAAAAGGGTTCAAAGGACCTAGAAATATACACAACATTAATTACTTTTCTGCGTCGGCGACGTTGTCCGTGCGTTCAGATGAGTCTGGCGCGGAGGAGGTTTCCGTTACTGACGACGTAGTCTGAACACCTTCTGATGTGCTCTCCGCAGACTGTGCCTCGTCTAAATGCAAAGTAATACTTTCATCAAGTGTTAAAACACTGCAGAGATGATTTTGATTTACTGACAGGTGACAAAATCTAAAAAAATAAAGCTCGTTAATGTACAATAGAATCAGTTTTGATTTCTGATTACCTGTTTATCGTACAGACATATCAACTGACCTTTTACTGGATGGTCCACCTGCTTTACTTCGTCCACTAGGGGCGCTGCGGTGAAGGGTATCAGTTTAGGGGGCGGAGGTGCGGGAAGAACTTCTAACGTCACCGTCAACCGATGACGACTCTTGTCAAACTTGGCGAAACCTAAAATGATCATGGAATTCTATGACTAAATAGTTGTACAAGACGTATAATTGGGACCCGGTTTTATTTCTTTTCGAACATACCACGATCACTGGAAATTTGCCGACCCAAACACGGATTCACAGCTCGCAGTTTGATGGACAAAGACACCAAAACTTACCCTTGTTTTCATCGACTGGGTAGGGTAGCTCGAAGTCTAGTTTGTATTTGGCCGGTTTGACCGAATCCAGATGAAGCCTACGTTCAAACACTTCGAGGTTTACGGAATTGGCGGCACTCAAAAGTGGCAAGTCAATGTTAACGACCAACTCCCTCGGCCAAGTATCGGTTTTCGCATCCGACGACATACGATAGTTCTGAAAGAAGTGTATTTTGTCATGATTAGCGCAACACCTTTCAGTATGTGGGGCCCAATTTGCCTATGATGCCACTATGATCTAATAGGCTTTCTACCACATTTCAGCCCGAAGAAAACCTGTTGCACGTTCGATTTCTGTATATTTAATTTACCTCCAAGTCTAGAGTTTGCACTGAATTTTCCACTATTTTAAGTGCTCATGTGGATTTGTTGGGATGTTTGCATGAATTTTGCAGCTTGAAAATACAACAAAATACCAACCTGCATATCAAAGTACCCTCTATGCATGATGCTGTATTCAGGTTCAATATAACCCCAGTCGTCGTTTTCAGTTTTTGATTGTTGCTTTGCTTGTTTGGCCTTTTTCACTTCTTCTTTCAAGTTTGGAAATGGCTGGGCCTTGGCTGGTATGCCTGCAGACCCATTGGTTGCTTCTGTAACGAATTTGTGAAAGAAAAAACAGTTTTTGAATGTCAATGTTAAAGTAAAAGAAGAATACCAATTATAGCGTATGCAAAATTTTCTAACTGCAAAAAAAAATTTTCTTGATTCTAGAAGTCTAGTTAAATAGCAGGCGAATGTCGGTGAATAAAAGTATATACATATATATGTTTAATTGTGCCAAAAAGAGCATATTAATTAAAATACAATATGCCTGGCAGCAAAAGCAAAGAAGTAAATACAAAGAAAGCAATGATGCTAAACTGACCATTTTCTGATGGTGAAAAGGGTGGTTTGAGTTTAACATCAACTTCATCTTGTGCACTGTTTGCTTCAGTTGGCCCATTTGGATGTGGAGTGCGAATAACTGATGACATTGGAAGTCCTAACACGTGAAACATTAATATAATTGTAAGTAGCAAAAAATATTTAAGAATATAAACATAAGCATTTTATGTGCAGAAACACATTCAAAATTATATAAAACTTAATTTAATACATTGAAATTGTACACTTTTACGCTGTCAAATATTGTAAATGTAAAACAATATGCGGCACTTTTTTAGTTTATGCACCTTTAAATTGCATTTTTGGTGTTTTGACATTTATTTTGTCTAGCTTTACACCAAACTGGCGCTCGACTGCATCCAGTGCTGTGTCATGAATCATTTTCTTGAACCTGGCATTCTTCTTCAAAAGGTAATATGTGTCTGGGTGGAAGACTACATCGTACACCATGCATTTATTTCCAGCCTTGATATAAAAAGACATGGTTTTATTGTCATCCAAATTTCAAAAATGCTAAAATGTCAACAAGAAAATAAAATTCCAGTAAAAAAAACTGTAAAATATGTAAAAAAATACTCCAGTGAATTAACAGAAGAAACAATCTGCAAATTATCAAAAGTAATGAATTTTGGGAAGGATAAGTATGCAAATGATAAATAGGGTAAGATAAACCCACCTTGTCAACATCTTCCCTGTCCTGAGAAACACTGTGAGGAATTGACCATTGCATTCCACGAGTGTTGCCCTGCATTGATGGGCGACTCCGAGGTTGACCCAGGTTTTCGTTGGTACAAATATTTACGAAACATTTTTGCTTTCCTAAAACAGTATCTATTAGATTGAAGACTTTTGGAACAAAATCAGTGAACAATTAACCATTAATGCTTGTTTTTAAAACATGGCCTGGCTTGGGGTTGATGAATTTCACGTCCATTCCTCTGTCCCTTTCAAGCATGGCAATTTCTTCTTCATAGCGCTTACGGTTTTCTGGGTCTGAAATTTCCTCCGCATACTCACGAAGAAGGTCACGGAATTTTTCATCCTGCGCATGACAAAGTTTGTGGTTGTCTTATCTGGGATTGGCAATGAATCGAAAACTGACCTTCATGCATTTTGCCAAGCGGTCAATCTCCTCTTGGCTGAGATCAAGTTCTTCCAACTTCTCACCAAACTTTCCTGAAGCCATAAAGCACCAATGCTGCTCAACTGCACAGATTTAAACCAAGAAAAAATATTCGCTGGAGGTGTAATAGGCTGATATACTGTAACACCACTGTGAAAATTTTTAATGTTGTTTTCTTAGATATAGGCTATTTTACTGTACGTTTAAAAGTGTACTGTTAACACAACATGACAGAACTTATTAAATTTAATTTCTGACCCATTTGGCACGTATAAAAATGGAAATTTACGAAATAAAACAAAAAAAAACACGAAAAAAAACAAGTGACTCGGCTGTAACAGCAACAGTTAAAATGTTTGTCCGCATACAAACTGCCAGAGGATTGGTTTTAAAATGAGAGACTATACTAAGGCGTAAGGCCCACATGTGAGATGTGACATGTCAAGGCCAGATTGGAAAATATGTCGTGCGCGGAGGATTTATCCTCCGCGCAGAATTTTTAAAATCGGTCAAAAATCCGCGCAATTTTCGTTATTTTACTAGCAATCCGCGCAAAAATTATTAATCCGCGCACAAATCGCTCCAAGTCTTGCAACACTGATGACTTTTCCCCAAGACCCCAACTGTTCTGTGCCAATGTTCGGTTTGAAGGCTCTTTGGATATGCTTCACTGACCTGAGCGTTGATTTTTTTCTCTCCTTCTCTCGAAAATCACGAACAACGAAAAAAGGACAAGGTCGAGCGGGGTGAATGCAGTATTTGCCATCTGTATTTTATAATGGCGAAATTACGCACATTCGTCAAATTTGGAAATCCATTTGATCTTTTTTTGGAAAAACATGCGTTTTTGAATTCTTGGGCCGAGTTTTCTGCGCGCATATATAGGAGGTTACAGTCAACCTTACTTAATGTAGTTTGGGGATTAGCCTATGTTTCAAACTCACTTTGCCGTAATGTTTGATCACATTAAGACGGAAGATTGCGACCCAAGCTAAGAGCCATTTTCTAAAATTGATGTTTCTACAACTCGGTTTCTTGAGTTTTCCTTCTTTTCTAAAACGTTCACCAAAGTTTCTTTCGATGATGGAAGATCGTTTAATGCTGCCTTATTTAACGAAAGAAAGTTTATCCGCGCCATATAGGTACATCGACCCCGAGCTATACGCGAAAATAGGTCAGGAATTTTGCTTGGTTTTTCATATTATGTATGCAAAAACAGGCACTGAAGCAGTTGTCGAGTCAATCTACGAGTAATGGAAAAAAGTTTTAAAGTTCTCAAAAACGGAACAATCGTTGATTGTTCTATGCCCCATGCAATCCAGTGTGACGAGGCGTTATACGAGATGGCCAAACTTTATGTTAAAGGCAGCAAGAAACATGGGATGGCACTCATCCCTGTATCGAAAGGTCGTCGGAGTAAACATAGGCATGGCGCTGCTTCTAAAGTGGTTACACGACAAAAAAATTAGGAACCAAAGTTTCCCTTTCTTGCATAAATTTTCGTGATGGCAACTGGCAAGTTACAAATCAAGTGTAAATAAAGTTAAAACGTTTTGAAACACTTGTTTTTGCTTCACAGTTGTTTGTGGCAAATGGTTTTGTTAGGTTAAATGCGTTGTAGCTCCGTGCCAGAAAGAAGAACACCAATTAAACATTAATAAGTTCCTGGAGAAAAAAGTTGTAACCACGGGATTCCAACTCGCAACCCTCCAGACTAGCTTTCGCCACCCGTGGCAACTACGCCAAGTCATTGTACCTGACAGCCGCTTAAAAAGCGGATATAATCATCTGTGAAAAGTGCAATTTTATTCAAGTAAACGCTAATAACATTAAAGTATTATGAATCGGTTCTTAAAAATACATTATTCCAGTGTTTTTTGTCAAAGGGAAAATAGGCTTGTTACTAAAGGCACAGTGTACTAAACAACAAAAAAATCTACTACAATCCGCGCAAAAAAATCGCTATTCCGCGCACAATCCGCGCAATCACCACCGACAGAAAAAAATCCTCCGCGCAGTTTGCAAACTTTCCAATCTGGTGTCAAGGTCGAGTAAACAGATTTCTCAATTGTGTTTCTGCGTTTTAATAAGAAAACATTTCACTTGGCAGACACGGCTACCACGTGATTAACCGTAACTTGAAAAATTTACAGTTTTATTGAGGTCGGAGTGCATTAGATCGCTTAACATACACCAACACTATAACAGTAACTTGGTTTCAAAATACCTGCGGCTCAACAATGCTTTTCTTTCCAGTATGTGGCGCTATTTTTTGCAGCAAATTTTTTCAAGTTTGGGAGTTCAACTCTCCAAGACATCCATCCCAAGGGGACGAACTTTTCTTGAGGTCGACAGTATATTATCCAAAATCGACAGAAAATGTGAGTGATTTTAAGCAAAATGTAACTTATAACTTTTCACGGCTAATTGGTGTCTACTGCCTACCGATTCAAATATATGGAAATAATTGCGCTCTTTTGCTGTATCCAAAAAAGTATTACTGCTATGTTGCAATTTTTGAAACTCGGGGAAGGTGGATAATAAAGTACATGTGACATGAAAAATAAAAATTTAAAAATAATTAAACTGCGAAATGATCATAAATTTTAAAACTTTTGGCGAAGAAAGTAGCTTGATACGGGTTTCTGAGATACAGCTGATCAAAGTTGCGTTTAAATCGTTGCGAACGTAATCGTGCGAATGACGTCAAGTCAGCGAGCCTTATGCGTAGGAATGGAAAAAAAACTGCTTTTATAGGTGCACAAAAAGTTAAGCGATTCGGTACTCCACTAATTATTGTTCAAGTTCATTTTTGCTTTAAATTCCGCTTACAAAAACTTAAAATCAACACTGAGACATTTTTCGTAGTATGTTTCGTAAAGAAATACTAGAACCGTCAGATTACGTTATCACAAAGGTGAGGTTAAAGTTATAATATCACATCACAATAGACGTCAAGTCATGTCCCTGAGTCACTGAGCGAGGAAACATCTATCATTGAAGTACAGAATAACGTCGTTGCTGCTGTAAATTTTGCTCCGCAGATAATCAGAGACAAATAAGCCTTCGGTTTGTGACGTCACAGTGACGTGTTTTTTTGTGTGGTGACACAGCTTGCCCTGACCTTTGGGATAAGATAATTTGGGGGTTCTTCTATATTTGAAACTAATTGGTAATATCAATATTTTTTTTTACGCGAACGCCTTGTATGACGTCTATTTCGCCATTACGAAAATGGTTTACGATTATTGTTTGCCACTACTTTTAGTGCCGTTTTCTATTTTTTTAGTTGGCACAAAACCGAAATATTTTGGAAATATTTGACGCAAGGTTGCCATGACCGTGTCAAATGCACTTTAACTTAAATTAACAAGCAAAATTATAATTGGCTATCAATGAGTCAATGCCATAAAGCGAAAGAAGAATGCGGAATGAATGATTTTGATTGTCTTCCATTACCAAAAATCCAACATAAAAAAAGACAAGCAAGTTTCAGTCTAACACAAAGCTAGCTGCAGGTCTCTGCACCGATTGTCTGTTCTTGGACCCAAGTTCAGTCTGAAATCAAAACCGAAATCTTGATTACTTTGTAAGACTAAAGGTTATGATCTGTTTATTTGTGCAAAGAGTCGCAATATTAGGGCGATATCAAAATGTGTTATTTGGCAAACCCGCCTAAAAACGAAACCCGCTGCTGGTTCTTCCGCTAAAAAAAACAAACAATATACACATTTTATTGAAAAATAATGTATTTTTCTGAGGTTTCGCCTGTCTGGACGACTTAGACTTCTCCAGTAAATTAAAAATAAACACTGTGAAGAAACCAAAGGGCAGAAAATTTGAGAAGGGGCTGTAACGTTACGGCCAACATAGGTAAGCGTCCAAGATCAGTAAACTGGACAAAATCGGTAACCTAAATTGAACAATTAACGAACTTACCTATCATGGACATAGTGCAAGGTAGAGCGTGACTACCCTAACGTTTGACAAACTTACCTATGATGGACATAGTGCAAGGTATAGCGTGACTACCCTAACAATTAAGAAACTTACTTATGATGGACATAGTGCAAGGTATAGCGTGACTACCCTAACAATTAAGAAACTTACCTATCATGGGCATAGTGCAAGGTATGGCGTGACTACTCTAACGTTTAACAAACTTACCTATCATGGACACAGTGCAAGGTATAGCGTGATTCCCGTAACAATTAATGAAGTTACCTATCGATGACGCAGTACAGGTTAAATGATTTCAATTACTCCCCTTGGATGAAAATATATAGATGAAAAAATAGAAAATATGTACCCTCCCTGTTTTCCGCTGCAGTCACGTGTTTACGTTACCGATTTTGTCCAGTTTTCTGATCTTAGACGCTTACCTATGCTGGCCGTAACGTTACAGCCCTATATGGAAAATTTCACAACAAAAAAGTACAAAAGGGCGCAACCACTAAAACTCAGCGCGACATGAATCAATTAAAATCATCAATCACGGGTCAATCGGCCAAATATGGAAAACCAGAATTATGAATAGTTACGAGCGAAATCACAGAAAACGGGCGAGAGTGCTTTTCTAGCACTGCGATATAACATGTTGGGTAGAGAAATAGGATAACATTTTCTGGACCAACCATTTGTTTTGTTGAACTTATAGTCTACGTTTCAACTGATACAGTGGTCTGTTTCAAGCATGTGGGCACATAAGGAAGATGTATTGGGCTCGCACACGACTGCCCTGCGTTCTTTAACTCGGAATGTCAGATTACGTTCCTCTGGCCGAAACAGCATTGCAATCATGGCAAGGTATTTGACTAACTTTGAATGATCATTTGAAACATGTATTTGCGATCCTTTGGTTTGGGTAGCATAGTTTAGCAATACATCATGTTACTTGATGGTCTAAACCTGGTTTTAGGTTCAAGTACAATACTGCCTCACACCGTCTCAAAATGAACTGCAACACAATACCAGTTTGGCACGTGTAATTGTATTGCCTGAAATTTTTTCTGGTGTTTCTGCGTGAATTGTTTGCGCTATAGATGCATTAACGAGGTCAAATTCAATCTTTGTAGAGTTCGACGAAAAACACAATTAGATATTACAATAATGGCCAGCCATCAAAATAGTAATGTGACCTTTAAATTACTTGCATACTATCAAAATTTTGTTGCACTTGCGGCGTTCTAATAGACAATCGCATTTGGGTTCTTTCAGCACCTCAATGACTTTTAAATCCTTCTCCAAGCAACTGTACCTTCTCCAAGCAACGGTACAAAACAGCTTTCAACAACAAAGCGATGGTGTAAGAACTACAATGTCCTGCCTGAAATTTGATCATTCGCAGCAAGAACGATCAGTTGTACACTAAAACAATCGTCAGTCAACGTAACTTTTGATAACTCATGCGATTCCAATTTGAAAGAAGCAACAACTTTGAAGAGCCTAAAAGTATGTGAATAAATTCGCTGTAAGTTATACTTTGCTGTATCTTAAATTAAAGAAAAACCTCACATACACATTTGCAAGGCATTACGATATAATTCTAAAGCTTGTTACACGTAACACAAACCATTTTTTTTTGGTGAAATATGTTACAATTAGAATGTCATGACATACAAACAGACACTTGGCAAGAAGTGTCTGTTTGTATGTCATGACATTCTAATTTGTACTTGGCAAGAAACATTGTGGAAGTTGGCTGCCTTGACATTGGTCGGTTGTTTGATATCAAACAGAAACGGAGATGTGAACAACAGTTACTGGGACTTACTCGCATTGGACTATTGCATGATGCAACACGACAGTATGCAGTCGTGTTTATTATTTGGTATATAGATGGAAGTATATGGGGTAGGAATCCAAATTTCGGACAACCACCTGCACCAGTGTGCCGGGGTAAAACAGACATGTACATTTGTTGTTGTTTTTATCAGTAACATTGTGTTTCAGATTAAGGCATAGTTTAAGAATCCGGACTCAATTATGGGCTACTATGAAGTTTATAACCGTGTTGACCAAGGCAGCGATGGTTTGATCTAAAAATCTTCGTCAAGTTTTCTCGCAATAAGCGTGAACAAATATTTGGGTAATGTGAATTTATTTGGGTTTGCAAACAGTTTAATAACAAAACCTAATCCATGCAAAGGTGTTACGGCGATTGGTCAACCATAACGGCGATTTGTCAATCATTTACGGCGATTGGTCAATCATAACCCGCATGCTGGTAATGATTGTAAGAAAGAAGCGGATGCATTGGCAGGATATTTGGAGGGATTATTTGGATTTTAAAGTCCAACAAGATGTTTACGTTTCAAATATTTGCTTTCGAATTTTAAGCTGATCTTCCATAATAAGGCTTTATATTTTCAAAAGCTTCGGCTTCACATTCAAAATGAAATATAGTTTGCAGTGCGTCTCTTGTGTGAAAGTTTTATTGCAATGCAAGTGGCCAAAACCGTGCAAGATAGCAAAACCTCATCAAACCCTTTTGAAAAAAAAAATTTGCAGCTTCACAACAAAACAACATTTTAATAGCATCGCCTAAATCGCCTGCACCAAGGAACAGATCCTCCGGCATTAAACTATTTATTTATAAGTCTAGAATTCATGGAAATACGAAATACTGGCAAAAAATTAACCCCTTTTTCCTGCATATTGCCGCCGCCTACCAGGAAACCATCGAGGCACGCGACATACCAAGAAAATCTCTGGTTAAAGTTCCGACGTCGCGATTTACATTTCTGTCTTTTTAGAAAGTTGGGGTGTTTTACTGCAAATCAACTGTGCTTAAACTACTAACTTATTTAGGGCACTGGTTTACTGGCATTGGAAAAAAGAAAGTAACAACAAACATTTAGGCAACCCGCAACACAGAATAAGTAAAATAAACTATAGCCTAATTTTTTTAGATTTTTGTGATTAAATTAGTACGTTATGAACGTGCATTTATAGGGTAAGGAACTATTTTTTTAACCTATACAATATTTGAAATCATATAACCTCTTTACGAAATTTTTCCTTACCGTTCATAAATTCGGAGACGTATTTTCATGATGTTTAATGAAAAAAGAACTGAATGGGAGCACAGCGACCAAACAAAAGAACAAAGATATCGGTTTGTCTCACTACCTCTTCCAAAACTATTTGAGTTGCATAGTTGCAAAACTTTTAAAAGCAAAAAATGTCGCTTTTTGCATGTAAGACTATTGTTCGGTTTTTATATATTTATGCAGATTAGGCCTACTGGTATGTACCTATATTCATCAAAAATTACCGCATACTAAAATAGTCACGCATACTAAATATTAATTCTTATAAGTATAGTCTGGTTGGAGCATTACTTCATGAAATGATTTTGTCCTGTCGGGTTTGTAAACATCTATTCATTTTAGGTTGCTTTTTCGTTCTCAGCAAAAAAAACCCATCACGTCAACATTCGGTGACGTAACCCGACACTATTGTTCTTTTGTCGCCGCCGCGGCATTTCGCAAGCCGGCGCGAGCTCTTGTGAAGCAATTTTTTCGCTGTGGTTTTCGGATTGATAGTAAAACCCCGAAATCGACGAAATGAAGGCATTTTTTATTTCTCACGAAAGTCTCGAAGACTTTTAAATTTCTCTTTCTCCCCACTTCGGCGTACCGGAAGTGGGAAGAGGGTGACGAAAAACAGGGACTTTTGATAGAAACTGCACGACGCCCGGATAACCGTATAACATAGCAATTTCAAAATGAGAGCCTTGCTTTTTCAGGATATGCTACTCAGCTATTGCAAAAAAAATTAATTCACTCAACTACACGATATTGCAACTGCTAGTGGGCGTTTGATACGACAACCCCTATGGTTTTATATCGGTAATCATACAATACATAGCTGATTTCCGGTTCATTCACGTACTTGTCACATTGAAAAAAAAAATTGATTTGATAATGTTTCATAATCACTAGAAAAACCATAAAAAATTTCCACGTATGGAATCCCAACAGTTGCGTCCAACGCCACCATTACCCGACACATCAGGCACCAACACGACACGACACGAAACGTGTAGACACGAATAACGTCCCAAATTTTTAACGAGCGAAACAATCGTCGTGTAATAAAAGAGCCTGTATGCGGACGCAACCACAACCGCTTGGTCACTACAAGCTATAACGGTCCGTCAGCCATGCACTGTTTTGGTGCCACCATGCCACAAATCCCCGTCTGGGACCAGCCCCAAGCATTGCAGTTTTATTTCCCGAGATCTTATATATATAGGATAAGATCAACACTTCAAGTCACAAACACAGAGTAGCTTCAGGGAAAGAGGACGGGATAAAATCATCCGCTGTACACACGCATAAAAGTCTTCTTGGGAGACGGAATTTAGTAAAGTTTGCTACCATATTGTTGAAGTCTAGAAATACATACAGGACACACGATGGTACGTACGATTCGAATTTTAGCGATGTTTTGTAATATCTGGTTGAAACAAACGTTGCAAATGCGGACGCTTTAGCTTATTTTTTTGATTTTATTTTATGGATTAAAGTTCAAAATGAAAAGTTTATAGTTATGTTAGTTGGGCAGTGTTGGTAAAAACATTATTTTCTTACCGTAACGATTTCATTACACGCAAATTAAGCCAAAAATTTCTCCAACGGCGCCAGGGGGATTTTATGAGTAACTTTGTCATAACTGTTAGCGCCACATCGCTGGGACCTTACCGGAACGTGTATATCGACAAGATATTTTAATGCAATGTCGTTTCGGACCATTCCGGATTACTACATCACTACTGCATGCAGTTCATTATATAAAGAAAGAAAACTTAAATTTTGACCGAAAGCGCAATCTAAGACAAAACACAATTAATACAAGTTTTTATTTTTCATCACAGAACCGAGTCTATACATTTTCGTGCCTTTTTCTGGCCTCCGTGATGGTCTGCGGGTTGTTGCCGAAAACGGTTGAAGCCCAATACACGAGAATCAGCTTCAACACGCCTGGGTGAGTATTGTTATTAGTTGTTGGTATTAGGTGGTGGCTTTTGAAAAATGGTGTTCGTCATCAACGCGAGTATGGAATCAAGAATGTCCGTCAAATTGTTTTTTTTATAAATGACTGGAAAAGTTTCAGTCGCTTAATCCGTTTTAATCAGATCGTCCAATTTCTGAGACCTAAAATGATAAATAAACATTTCGATTTTGCGTTTAGAATAAGGTTACACAAAATTAATCACGTCACATTATGTCTATATCAGATGCATCAACATTGGACCTGGAAAAAAAGTGATAACTCTCTCGTCGACGTGGAATTACCACTACCTGTACTGCCCTGCCAAAAGCAAGCAGCCAATTCAGGTGGCATACTGCAAGAACGTAAAATGCTACAACCGATACAGACATCGAACAAGCAAAGCTTCCGAACTCATATACGTCATAAGGATTTCGAAAACATCATACGAGATACCTGTAGCATGTTTCTGTCCCAAAGTGTGACCCTTGTTCCCGACCATGATTTCGCAATTTTACTTATTTTATTTATTTAGTTTTTTTATTTATTCGAAAAACTTTGCATATCGAAGCGTGTTCTTATTTTCGCACAGTGTTTAAATAAAGTTTAGTGTCGATGATGCGCTCGCATTGTATTGCTTCGTGGTCCTTATGGTCCTATTCTGTGATATTTAAAATAAACTGTTTGTTTGCGGAGCAAATGCTTTTTTTTAATAAACTTTGACATTGTGTAATACGGGCTTATCTACTTTAAGGTTTTAAAAAAAAGTTTTACCCTACCGATATGCAAGCAGAAAAAATTCAAGGGTATTTTTCCAAATACAAGTTACCATATTTTAACCGTAGGTTTATCAAAAGTTATCGCTATACCGTTTACCCTTCTTGTAATTTTTTGTGCGTAAATTCATGCTCTTAATTTAGCTAAAAAAAAGTAAAATTGAATGCACAATGTTGACTTGTAACGTATTCAAGTCAGAAATAGTTGCAGAAAATCTTTCGTATAAAACTATAAACAAATGTGTGACAAAGGATTAGCGACAATAACACTTCCTGGCACGGGCGAGGCATTTAATTACAACAAGTAATAGGAACATGACTTTTAGGTTTTTTGTAACGCTGCGTATGGATTTTTTCGTCAATTCCCATCAGTTAGGGGGGAGCAGGGTTCGTCAATTCCCATCAGTAATTCCCTTGGCAAATTGTAATAGAGACAATTCTCAATTTGTCCATGCAGTTTAAAAATAGTATGAATTGTATCCTTATGCTATTTATAATCTGTTCAATGACATGATCAAGTTAAATCCGCACTCATATCATGCCCTGGGTGTCTTATTACATCTTAACCAGACGTCACCCCCTTGATTGTCTGCACTGTCAACACGGACAATAATAGTGACGTTGGTAAGCGTGGGAGCCAACAATCAGGCTTTATGTCCAAGGAACTGAAAACTGACCACAGGAACCATTTCTGCATTATAATTGAATGGGATATTTTTTCTGATGAAGAACCCACGTCCAATTAATCCGGTAGTTAGTTTAAACCACTTGCCTTCTTGTTGCGCAACAATGGTATGGAACTTCCACACGTTTTATTGCGCAACAAGAAAACAAACGGTGATAAACTATCTTTAGCGGACTCAAACCACGCATTCTAAATTGCCTATATCCAGAAAATATTTTGCCATTACGATAAGATTTGACACACTCAGCTATAATTAACGATCATCTTTTGCAGTGGTTTTCTTCTATGGTTTGTTTAAATATCAGGTTACCATTGTTTGTAAACATAATGCAATGTTACGGGACAACAAGTTGCAGTTTGTCCTGAGGACGAGTTTAAAGTCACACAACCCCTTTGTTACGATCCAGTGAATATTTTGTGTATACACGAGGTGACGCCATGACGCGTGTTTTGCATGACTGGCCATTACCGACACCCAATCTTATACTAAAACTATTGGCTGAAAAACAACCCTCTACGTTTCAGTAACAAGCTCTGTGAGATTAGTGATCGAGAGCATCACGAAACAATATACTAAATTATGGTTGTTAACATTTGTCCATGTAACGGTCAATAACGTCAGATGGGCATAGCGCATAATTTGCAGTAAATGGAAAAGTTACGATAATGTATTCTATTCATGTCGGAAACAAAAGGTAGTGTTGCATGCAGAGAATTTAATTGTTACCGAATGCTACCTCGATGGCTTAATGAAGGAAGGAAAAATCCGAACCAGGGTAATTTTGCCTCGTTAACACGAAACGCTTGACTAGTTCGAAGTTAAATGCTATATGACATTGGAAGTGTAAGGACAAATATTTTGGCAAACATTCACGTGGGACCACAATAGTTCCATGTTTTTTACAGGTATTGAAAGTCAGTGTTTGTCGGGCTCACCTGTCAGCCTCATGGTCAACAAAGAGTTGCAATAGAGTTTTTCAGCAACTCTTGTATGAAATCCCTTGTGTGTACATGTTGTGCCTACTTCACCAGTGCCGCTCAGACAGAATCTGCACAGGTGAAGTGTCAAATCACTATCGTACCATTTAACTGTACTTCAGTGGGCCTTCCAAAGGTACCACGGAAGCCATGCAGTTGCTTTACACGACGGCAGAGATTTTTTCACGTTGCGATAAACGGTTTTTTTTTGGCGGGGGGGCATAGATAGCGACAGTTGCGTCACACGACCGCCCCTGAGAAGGAACGTGCTGCTTGGTAAGTACTTACCAATTGTAGTATATGGGAGGAATGCTTTGTCAAGTTATTTCCCATCAAACATTAGCAATGGAAGAAGCAACAACCTGTTAACCCACTTGACCCTGTTGGCGTTTGACATGAATCACGATGCAGACGAAAGATGAAGTCTACAGTTCCGCAATAATCGTGCTCCCTACGATCTCCGGCCGGGAAGTCCATACAACCATGCTGTCTGATCCTAGCAATCTAAGTGGTCCAACATCCTTGCTACGTCAAAATAGCGGGTGGCACTTATGTATGCAGAAAAGACAGCCCTTGAACGTTATAGAAAATCGTGTAGGAATGCTGGTCATAGAACGCTGGCAACCGGCTGGACATGATGGAGATCGTCACGATGTTGGGCGTTCTGCTTCTATTGGATCAGTTTCGAAGTGACAGGACTTGAAACTCGATCCCATGCCTCAAACCAGACTTTGGACAGACACCTTCTGGCCCTAAAGAAATGGCCCGCCGCGTCGCTTTGGCGTGAAGCATTTAAACTGGTAATCACAACAAGAATAAACAATGTATTGTTTTGCTCGTGTGCGTGAACCAACACACATTGTGATTTCTGGTCGTGAGAAGACAGCAGGGAATTTGCTAGAGCGAGTTGAAAATTTTACCTTGTAGATTAAAAAATCGGCTAGGCCACACATGCAAATTTTCAACTATTCCGCGAATATGTTTCGGTCGAAACCGCAAACACAAGTAACTGAAATGTAAAACACTTTGATTTTGCGAAATGGTATTTTTCTAAACTACTACAAGTTTTGGGTTGCGATAGTCACGAGTCTTCTCGAATGTGTAGTGTCCGACGCTGACATGCTCAAGGGTTGCATGCAGAAGTGATCCGGATAGCACTTGCCAGCAACCGGTCTATCCATTCAAGAAACCGACACGTTACTACTTTTATGGCGATTTTATTTATCATGACGTTTCATACGAATGAATTAGTTCACACAGCTGGGAAGTTAAACATACTTCAAGCTCGCATTTTTTAATCACACCAGGATTTGAACACAGGCAACCCCAGCCCCTCCTGGACACCAATCCAGACCAGGTTTTCTTTTTAGTGTATAGGTCGGTAAGTTTTCAAGAAGGAGGGATTGCAGCGAAGCGCCCCCGTGTGATCACGAACACCACCTAGTTTCCATGGCTAGGTGCTACTACATCAGGGCACAGCGAGGTCACAAACCCATAATTTCCAGCGTTCATCGTTTGCTTGTTTGCCACAAAATGCATGCGCCACGTGTGCGCAATAAGATATGAGTGGTTTAGTTAATATGCCGATATTAGTGGTTAGTTATAATATGCGACAATAGTGGTTAGTTAATATGTTGTTTTTACAGTTGCAACATTGCTTGTCAGAGGGTGATGTTTGAAAAAACGTTGTCATTTATCCAACATAAACTCACTTGAAAATACACTGTAGGTCAAATTGACCTCGGGGTGCGTTTGAGATTTAGAATATTACACTACGAGCCAATATTTGATTACCGCAAGGAGGCGCTAGACCAGTTGCTACTGTAAACCAAAAACTTCACGAATGTAAGCTGTTGGCTTAGTACCCAACTTTGTGTTTCGCCGCCCCTTTTTCTTCAACAGTGGTAATTTTTTTTGGTCTACATGAAGGTGAAAATGCATTAGAAGGTTAATTCCAAGTATTGCGTACACAAGAAGGGGGGTGGGGCCAAAGAATAATTTTAACAAAATCCGTGCAGGAACGTAAATACTTAAAACAATACTGAATTGTAGATCTACGAACAATTTTTACGCATAATCGTGTCCCCTGCAGCTATATCTTTCCCACGCCTCAAGTCAATCAATTGCAATTTGCTTGTGTCAGGTTTGGCGAAAATAAGAACCATTCGGAAAGTAGAAGGTAAGGTTACAATGATTCGGTGTATTTTCACCACGACGCGCTTTTTGTCCAATGTAGATCCATGCTGTGTTGTTTTAGTCAATGTGACGACCTGAAGAAAAGAAAGAAAAAAGGCGCATGTTTGGTAACGCTCAAGTTGAAATAAAAGCTTCCTCAAGCGAAGAGTTTACGCTACCATGAGCACAGTGAAGACCGTTATGTATGGAATGTTTTCCACACACTTGCAATGATGGTTGTATGTTTTAAAGTGATCGAGACAGAGTAAAAATTTGAATGTGACACAATGTCGGAACAGCTGAAGGTATTAGACCATCTCAAGAATACAAACTCAGAGCAGAACTAACCCAGGTAAACTTGCAGATGCAGGAATACGACCCTGGGGACATTCTGTGCGTAAGGAGTGAGGAGGGTGAACTTGGATCTGGCTCATATGGAGTTGTTCTGCTCGCTCGACATAAAACCCTTGGCTTCATCGCCGTTAAATGCTTTCCAGTGAAAGGAGGAAAAGGCGAAAAACAGATGCTGGAGAACAGGTGAAAAATACGACTGAATTCAAAGTTTACATACTAATCTTGTTAGGCGTATTTTAACGTCTGTGAACAACTATAAAATGTTTGATTTGTTGCAAAACACAGAAGTTCCTGTAGAAGCAGCCAAACCATTATGCTCATGATCAATGAACGGCATAAAACGTGCACACTGTTTCGAGCAAAGTCTCTAAACTGTATCTGTTTTACATTCTTTGCCACACAATTAATACAAAGTAACCGATTTACGCAGGATTCGTCAGGAGATCGGGTTGCTTCAAAAGTCGAACCACAAAAATATCACCCGAGTCCACGGATGGACCAAGTGGCCGTTTGCTATGGGAATAGTGATGCAATATTACCAGGGAGGTAACCTGAGAAACCTTCTCCTCAACGCATCTGTCAAAATTTCCCTTCAATTGAGATTGCGCATGTGCGCCGAAATAGCAGAGGGCTTGGCTTACATCCACAATTTCGCACCGGGAAAGCGGATGACCCATGGAGATATGAAGCCAGAAAACATACTGGTGGATGAGGATTTCCATTGCCTGATTGCAGATTTCGGAGGGGCGAAGATTGCCAGCGCTACTGGACTCACCACCACTACCACTCAACACAAAGAAAACAACATACAGTTTACAATGATATATGCGGCTCCAGAACGTCTTTTAAATGAACATGCAAGACCCAAATGGAATGAAGATGTCTACAGTTTTGGCCTCATTATTTGTTTCGTGCTCGGTCGAGAACAACCGTTCGAGTACTTCCGAGGCAATGTTGATCAATTTAAAGTTTCCATGAAGGAAGGTGCCAGACCTGACCTTGATCCTATTGAGGAATTCTCTCAGACCCTTTCAGAGGAGGAAGTGCGTATTTTGGATGAAGCAACCAACATTATGAAACGGTGCTGGGACCAAGATCCCTCTAAGCGACCGCAAATGACTTCGGTCAGAGATGAATTTTTGAAGTTACTTTCGCTAGATTATAATATCTCTACGGATGTGGCCCAAATTCGTGAACAGCTTGGCATGTCAACAACCTCATTAACAAGGATGAAGTTTACTCCTATCGATAGCTTTAACCCAGAGACGGGAAAATTTTATGGTAGGTTTTGTGTTTGTAAAAATTTCAACTTCATGGTTATAACTAATACCTTTTTAAAGTGGGGGATGCACAGAATTTGGTTCAACCTGCTGCCACAACCGAGGAGGCATTAGGTAAGTTTTGGATGTAAGCAAATGATCTTTAGGAATTACTGTGTTGCCAAATACACATTGTTGACAGCTCAAGATACTTTTTCAACTTTGACACTTGATGATAGTGTCGAAGATTCGGTATTTACCGAAGAACCCGGAACTAGTTTAGCAGACACGCTGGAAACAAACACATCAGTTTCTCTATTCAGCACAATTTCAGCATCAACAACAAGTGGTAATTGCATGATTTAGACTACATGCATTTTTCACGACGGTTATTACACGAGTACATTTCGTTACAGGTTCATCCAATGGTGAAGAAACACTATCGTTTATGGAGGAGCCGGAAGAAGTGTTTGATTTTTTTGACGACTCAGTCGGTTGGTATATTTTTATTCTTAAACGAGCGTGCGAATTTTAGGTTCAGGCAAATGGTCGTAAACAATTAATGACTAACTTTGCGGAACCAAGCAACTTTTATCCAACCCTAAAGCAGTTGGATTAAGTCAAATACAGCAAGACACGTATGCCGTGGGTAACAAGACATGTATGCCGTGGGTAAACAATAGGTTACCTATTACCAAATCTGTGTTATAGTTTTACTCTGTGGCAAACAATGCTGTACTCATCTTTGAGAACAAAAAGTTTGTTTCTGCATTTAAAAGAAAAATCACAGCCGTAAACACCAAGTTGCATTATTTGTGTAAACAAGACCTCTATTACTAATTTCAAACAACCGTTAGTAGTTTTGGCCTAATCACCCCAATGACTTCCATATAGAAATATCAGTATTTAGGAAATGTTTTTAAAAATGCCACTCCTTTTTGCAGTTGAATCGCCCACAGCCATCGGTGATCTTAACGGGGTGGAATCTTTGGCGGAAACGTATGGGTTTGTGGTGGCTGATGGCGACTTTTCCAAACGCTCGGAGGTTAAAGAAGAACTGACCAGATTGATTCTTTCACAAGTCGATGCCTCGCCCAAGCAGATCAGAAAGTTTGCATCGCAGATGAGAGACGAAGGCCAGTTTGTGGAGGCCATTATGTTTTACGACCTTGCTGCCGGTCTGTTTGCTGCGCAATGCGACCCTCCAGTTGCGAGTAATGGGCTTGTCGTCACCGCAGGGGGGATGAAGAAAACCTGCGTAGAAGCGGCTAAAACTCCTGGCAACAGCACCACCCTCGTGAAATTTGTGATTAGGCTTTTGGACGATATCTCTCGAAGTCTGGAGGAGCTCCGCATCGAAAATAAGAAAATGGAGGTTAACAACAAATGCAGATGTGTGTATTACGTCTCTTGCCTTGAAAGATTAACCGAGAATTTCAAAGAGTGCGAAAACCTGCTGACGTCGGTGATACAACTCTTGAACGCCACCTTTGGTCCACAATCGAGAAAGCAACCCCTACATGCGCTCTGCCTCACACAACTTGGTTTTGTGTACAGTAGCACTTCTCGCTACAACGAATCACGAAAGTACCTGCAGGACGCAATCCACAGTCATCTCGAGGTTCGATATGCTGATCAAGATACAAGAGATAAGAACGTCACTATGTGCAAGACGGAGCTGCAAAGAATTGAAAACATGTGACTGCCAACTACTTCAACATGGCTGCAAAACAAACTGGAGTTCACTGACCTACCAAAATATACAATCCATGTGAACAATCTTACTGACGTATTCCTCATAATGTGCATGCATTTACGGAGATTGTGGACGCCGCGCCTGTATATCAGGCTTGCAAAAATACAGGTTCTCCGTTTGCTGTCATTAAAACTTTTTTTCCAGTTTGGTTAGGTGACGCTAGAGAGTGTTTCCTGTCGCATTCTTTTGTATACTAAGAAATAAAAACTGATCGGGATTCGTGCCCAGGACAACCCAGGTTCAAATCCCGGTGTGGTCAAAATCAATTGGACGGGCTGAATTGAGTAATCAGTTGGTTGAATAACTTTTTTGGCTAACAAAACGCAAGCGTGGGCTAATTAGGTACACACATTGCAACTTGATGATTTTATTGCGCTTGATGCAATATGTTGACATAACCCTGAGGAAGTCTAGCCGGATGGCAGACGAAATGTCGGTTTCGAATAAATATCTTCAGAAACTTAAGTGCCAGAAGAACGATTTTGATTAATTAGTATGCCTGGCAGCAAAAATGGCAGTATATTTGATGATTTTAGTAAACGTGCTGTTCTATCCTTTAATTTGAACTTTTATCCGCGACAATCAGAAGCATCAACAAAGTAGGAAACATATCGTTGAGTTAAAACATTGTTGTCTTCAGCTTTCGTTTTGGAGAACGAACGCAAATCCTGATGATTGTCAGTTTGTTTAGAAACTTTGAAAAAAATATTTAACAAAATAGCAAGTAAGCAACTAAAATGTTACAAAATTATCTACACTACCCCGGTTGAAAAAAGACACGTCTACCTTTCTTGTTCGATACTGTATTGGGGTCGTATTGAAAACCCCTATCAGATGAACAAACACCGTTATATGGGCGTCACCTGCAATGGGGACGTTTCGCAATTTCTCAGCTGAGTAACCACAATAACCAATGTTTGCTGTCTGTCTGGAAACACTACGATCGATCAGGTACCTGGGGTAATGGTTTTGTCGCCCAATACATATACTCTTTTTATACAGCAAATTAGGATAGAGTAGGGATACAAAATATCGGTAGCCATATATTTCAGTTGCGTTTATATTTGTGGACGCTCGTTGCTAAGATTGCATAAATAATTTCTGTTGTTGTTTGAGATCAACCGTACATTTGGACAAACGCGAGTAAAATATTTTTAAGAAACAGAACGGACGAATAATAAGGTAAGGCAATCTGTTGGTCTAAACCTGCTTTCCCAAAGACACTGTTTTGGATCCCAATTTCGCGTGTGTTCGACATATCTGCTCTCCAACTGCTGCAACGCATGCCGCCATGTTTGGATCGATTTCGTTGGCAATGAAAACGAGATTTGGAGCAATTGCCGGTCGAAGGTTAATCAGGAAATTACCGATCGTTCCACATTCAATTAAACGCCTCACGATCTCACTTCCGGTTCGTAAGATCCGTACTCTGTAATTAGCGGCGTCCAGGCGCAAGAGCACCGGTCTTTGCAACCACAAGGCGGCAATTTACACCTCACTATGAAGGGCCACCGCCTGTGCTCCTCGGGGGTTTCAACGTTTGATTTGACCTGAGATTTCGAGAAAAAAAGTTTTGAATAAGCTCGGGTGGTGCTACTTGTTCAGCACAGAACATCAACAAGTGTGAGTCGTGAGGTTAATGCAAAGTGCAGAACCGATAAATGTACATCAGATAAATAGCACCAAAGCCAGTGTAGTTTACCGATATCAGCAGGTGTATACAGTTTTGACTTTGATTTGTATGTAATTAATTGACGTTGCACTCTCTCCGAGACAAGGAATGTGGCATTTTGGTGTAACAATTGGAAACTCCATCATTTTGCGTCAAAAAATAACAAATCGACGTTGCACTGCTTTTAGGTCAACCAACATGTTGTTCAAAACAAGTTTGAATGCCGTGTGTCGTCATTTGCATGATTCGTCCTGCGCCCGTCACGCGAAATCGTTACCAGATTAGGGCTAATGCGCGCCGCTGTCTCCCTCATCCATCGAAAATTGAACATAGAAGTGTCTGAAGTACCCCCGAGCACTGTGCATGGTCGGCTTATTATTAGCTGCAGATACAAGGAACGAAGTTTGCGGGCTGACATTTGACGTCGGAAAGGAATTTTCGATCGCTCTCTGGTAAAAACGTTTTCTCGGCTTGTGGACAAAACAAGCAAGGATTTTAGCTGTTGGGTTGTAAAGTCTGATACGGAGTTTTGTCTCCAAGCAAAGAAACTGAGATCTTGTGCAAATGTATTGTTGCAACGATGTATCGTGTTTGCTTTGCGATTTATGAAGAGTATTGAATTAAAGACTGTCGAGAATGTCATGACTAAAGTGAACAGAAGTGAAAATGCCTCACGACGTTTTTCTTTTGCCAATTTGTCCACGTGTTAAAGAAAATTAAACTGGCGTCAAAAAAGCATTGCAGCTAATTTTCTAATAATATAGAGCAAGTTTCGAATATAGAGCACTGCAGTGCGGCAGAGTTGACGCAAAGTTTGGAATATAAATCAGTTACCGTTACTTTCTACCACTGGAAAAATCATTTGGCGTCAATGAACCTTGCGCTTCAACGCAACACAATATTTTCTCTGAACCGCGATGAAAATCGCCCGAGCAAAGAGGAGATTGAGACATGAAAATATAAAATCGGCAAACAGATAGTCAAGCAAATTTCGCCTTTCGCGCACATCTCGACACCTGTTTACAGAATAAATGCCACCCCCGACAGTCTGATGCAGAAGGTGACCCGCCTGCCCTCGGGGGGCCATATATGGCAGAAAGTGCTGAAACATAATCCAGTAAGGGTTGTCGTTGGGGGCGTCGAATTGGGATGAAAATAAAAAAAATTGTACCAGTTGTTGGACAAATGAACTCAGAAGTGAGCCATTTAGGCCTTTTTTAACTTTGAAAGGTGATTTGCATCGATTTTTTTATCAAGTTTTCTTTAGATACAAACGTGTACTCTGGACGACAGCTTTTGTAACATCTCTTGAATTCCATTTGTGCGGACAGCAAAAAACAATAATACATTTTTCCTATAATGCCATTGACATAAATATAATTTGTTTCACCAGATTCTTTTGCCAGTGAAACTTTCTAAATTCAGATGCAAACGCATATTTGTAAACACAAGAAAAGTACCATCGTGGTAGTATTTTCAAAATTGTGCCTGCGCGCAGCAAGCAACCCCTCAGCGTCTCTCTGCGCAGGTGAAAATATTTATCGTAGAGAACGCAAGGGTCTATAGTTACGCGGTTCGGAACAGCTTACGTCACGAAGAAAATTTGGGTAGGGTGCACTTTGTTCACCCGACAGCTTCTCCCGTGATGCGATGCGTTCAGTGTAATTACACAAAGCCCGATTGTTGTTAGCTCACTGCGGTTAGGGCAGGACAAAGCCCTGAGACATGACGGATTGCGAGTCATCCTGGTTCCTAGTTTACTGGTGAGATCGCCACATGTGTATAACAGTATGTGTAATAGGCGACAGACTTTGGTCGGCATTGTCTTTTTTATCGAGCAGCAAAGGCACTGAAAAAGGATAAATATTAAAGGTTTATTCACCTATAGTGAATGGAAGTACAGTGAGGTTAGATGTTTCCTTTCTCGGTCCAGGGAAATGACGAGTAAACATTGGTTACAAATTTAGACAAAATATCCAGGGTGGTCTTGAAAATACCGATTTGGGTCAAGGTGACAAACAATTTTCTCCATTTTTCTTTAGACTTGAAGACACGCAAAAGCGAGCGTAAAGGAGAGGAGGTCAAACGTGATCTCGTGTCTAAACGCCGTTTTAAGGGCGTTTTGCTCCAACATGAATCACTGCCGCACGTATGTGTCTCAGATCGAGGTGAAAGCTCACAACTGTTTTTGTAAGTCCGTTCAGACGATCTGTCAGTCGGTATTAACGAAGTTGCGACCAATTTTTTTTAACTAAATCAAAGACGTATTCGTGCGAACAATGCCTTTTGAATCTAGTCGATACATTATTGCGAAATTAAAAGTTTACTTCGGAGATATGCGTACAAAAATAGTAGATATATAATGTTACAGAATATATGAAATTTATCACAGTTTCTAAAGCCGCCCATCGACGTTTTAGTACAAATTTATTTTCACATGCATTGGGCTATACATGATATTCCTGAAAATACAAGCGGTTTTGTCCTAATTTTTCGTTGCGGTTCCCAGGGTCTAGGGCTTAATGCGCTTACAAAGCCGCGTCGCGCTTGGTTTCAAAGGAGAATTGCAAGCGCTTAATCTGTTTAAACACCGGCTCAAGGTGACCTTGTTAATCACGTAAACATTTTGTATAGCCGGAAGCTTACTTTGTGTAGGTATTCCAAAATTTTAAAACTGGAACCGTTTTAAATATCAACAAATACATTAAATGGACGCAATTTTTACCACTGCAGGGTGTGTGACATAATTTGCAAAAGAATGGATTTATTAAGACAGCATTGGAAATTGAACACAATCGTGATGAACAATAGCTTCAGGCAAAGTGTGGGTCTAAGTTTAGAAATAGGACGCGTGCACAGAAAATATGCAACTAATGGTCGGCAAATATACATACTAAGTGCATTTGTTACTTAGCTTAGGCAACCGCACGGTTTATAAACGCTCGAAAGAAATATAATCGGAGGCAGATAAGATTTTTCGCAGCGAGTGGACATGAACATTATGTTAAACGCGCTCTAATGGGGCTTAGTGTGGGTGCGGCGAAAAGGATAGAGTTACGCTTGTCCTGTTCCACTAGAAATCATGGCCAAACCCAATACCTGTTAGCAGCTCGTTTGCCTAGTATTGTGATAATGGTAGACATGAGTTTGAAAGTGGGAATGGATTGGACATTGGCATTGATAAGACACTTTTAGGCGTGGAAAGTATTGATTTGTCTGCCTCCGCTGATATCTCAGCTGAAGCGTGCGCAATCTTTCTCGCACGTAGAGATTTACTGCGATAAGTTGATATTTGCGCAGAAATCTCGGACGAACCCGAACGTTAATATTACGGGTGACAAAAACACATGACGCGGGTAGCAGGTTTTAAATAGCAAGTGACTTAGAAAAAAGCAATCGTTTGCTACGAGGCTGCGTTTTTATTGTAAGGACCTACCGCTGTTACCGAACTAAAGCAAATTGAGCAAAGCCGTGACAGCACGGTTTCAAAGTCACGCCGGCAAAACAATCGCGTTGCTTTTTTGTTGTCGAGTCGCATTAACAATTGGATGCAAAACTGAAGAACGTTGTGAAATAAAGAAGCGGCGTGTGACTAATATGTTCGCACCAGGCGAGCGAGTACATTTGCTTCTGTGCACTGGCGCTAGACGACAAATCCCCTATATCGCTTGTGCACACAAAACCGTGACCTTGTCCCAACCTAAATTGTGTGTTGGCGTTCGCCGCGGCCACCTGCGACCCGAGAGGCGACGGGAAAAAGGCCAGTGGGCGCGCTGTGAAGGCTTTGTTGATTTAAAAGGGAGCTTTTGAGACAATTCGAGGACGGCGGCGGAGACTCTGGTACTGCTTCTTACACCAGTCAAGGCATCGACCCTACGAGTGTTCTGCTTGTTGTCGCAATGAAAGTGGCGACTTGAGACGTTAAGAGGGGCCACGGTGAGGTAAAAATGTGCGAGCAGTGGGTGTTGAAACTACTGGGAGATTTTCGCAGCGACTTCTCATGTTGTGTTAACTGAGAAAACATTGTCACGGACTTGCGCCATATGTTACACTTGCGGGTTCGTAGGAGAATCGTTGGATGATAAAACGACAGCTTACTTTATAAACTACGTTCAATACAAAGAGCCACGTTATTTTCACGTGAACAAAAGAGAAGATTATTTAAGCCGCCAGGGCAGACTTTGCTCCGAAAGTGTGTCAGAGAAGCTTTTTTTGAGTCGGAGGTTCCCCGTGAGAGTGCAAAGAACGGAGGCCGCTGCCCAGTACTTTGTAGTTGGGAGAAGCAGCGACTCCGGGCCGGACAATGGCAACCCCCCCATTTCGCAGAAAAGCCGGTAATTTCGAAACCAAATACCCAAATTGTCGTAACACGGCTTTACATGCCTGGCACCGCCATGTTATTATAAAGGATCTTATAGAAAAGTGCATACGAAAACGACAGTGCGAGGAGCATTACAGTACACCCGAGCGGATATTCAGCTGAAATGGAATATTACTGCGCATATATTAATTGGTTTCCTACAACCTTATCAGGCAAATATTAGTTGGAACTTTTGTGAAGGAGGTTACAAACAATATTTACACGTAAAAGTGTTTCGTAATATTTTTATTTGTGTTATAATTTTACCCTCTGCTGCGGCAAGGCTCTGACAGAAAGCTTCGTTGTCTGCAGATCTCTGTTTGCCAAAAAAAGTTTAAAAGTTTGTTGCGCAACCTGTGTCGCACACAAGACAGCGTTTAATGATGTTTAAATCAACGTCGACGAACCGTATTCGTCTAATGGTGGTTGGAGAGGAGAGAGTCGGTAAATCAGGTGAGCTCTTTTTATTTCTCGCAAATCGTTCTACAAGAAAAGATCCCTGTTGGACACCTGGCAATGCCATCCACATGCAAAATTACACACAGAAAAACAGTAAAATACTCGAGTTAAAATTGTTTGTGAATGCAAATTTAATATCATTTATGAATAATTAGAGTAAGAAAAGAGATAAGGAGATAAAATGCAGATAAAAATGTCCATATAACTGATATTAATTACGTGCGGTCATAACTGTGGCAAACGGCAAAGAATCTTTCGAGCGCAACCGCGTTCACCTGACGGACAATCAACCCACTGTCAAGGTCTCGAGTTAGCAGCAAGGTTACTGCAGACTGCAAACAAACTCACTGTGAACGCTTGTGTGCATATCGTTAAGCTCATAGGCCCTTTAATGTTGACGAGGTATACGATTGAGAAAGTGCGTGACTAACGACGTTTTCGGAAATACTGGTTCCTAAACTAAATTACGGCGAACTTGTGTGTCGATAGCAAAAGGTTTTGCCCGATAGGCAAACTAAAACCCTAATTCCGCACATAATTTCACGCGAAATGAACCCATTGTTCTTTTGACCTATCTCTGACAAACAGTCACACTCGAATTGATTAGAACCGAATTCCCAACGACAGGAAAACAAACGGAACGAACACCATATTGGGCGAAACATGTCCCACACGTACGTTGCCGGTGTCAATCAATCCACCATGCGAAGTATTTCTACTGGTCGCGCTCGTGCCCGTGTCACAACAAAAAGTCGGCGTATAATAGGTTTCGTCCGTCCTACACAAATACAGCAAATATTATCTCGAGCTTTTGGACTTGATTTAAGAGCTCGGCTGTACACCGAATACAGAACGGATCAAAGCACAGGCGAGATGGGTGGTCACTAAATTACCTGAGTTCCAAACCTCAGTTCGTTTGTCCACGTCGTTTCGAACCAATCGATCGTAGGGAGCGCGTTTGCGTAGTGAAGCTCCAATGGATATTACTGGCGTAATTGTTCGATCGAATTCTTTCGGGGTTTACTTAACCACCGGTTTTGACGAAATCAACTTTGGCGTGCGTCAGGTAACGGTTACCAACAGTTCGGCCTTTTCCACTCTCTCGACAAAGATGGATCAGACCAACATTCCCCTCTCCGCATACATTTTTCACGACTTCAATGCTTTGCAAAATACCGCAACGAGGGATGTGCGCAACCCCCACAATATTTTTTTATATAAGCTATGTTTAATCCCAACTCCTGGGTTCGCGCGTTTCATTTGTTTTGTGGTCCGGTGACGTCAACGGCGACGTGCCAGAACAATCGACGAGCACCTTAAAAGCGCATTATGACGCGGTTCTGATATTGTCCGTGCCTGGTGAAAGCTTGTTGTGCCCCAATGATATGAAAAGAAGTATGGAACCGTTCACAAACAAACCAATAAGACGCTTTTTTTAATTGTTTGGGGGAAAGATTATAACATACAGTAGTTGTAAGTCAAAAATATAAAGACACAGGTTTGTGTGAAAAATGAAAAAAAATGATCTAAAATATTGCTTTCGATTTGTTCATGACTTACCCAAAGCGATGTCAGCAAATTAATTTGCAGTTATTTATTTTACTTGCATTATTTTTCAGCACTGGTTGTGAAGTACCTGACGGGAAGGTTCATTTGGGAATATCAGTCGGACGATGGTGAGAAAAACGATAAACAATGATTTGTATCTTTGCTCAACAACACAACCTAGAAATTAGAGAATCAATCAAAACACATGCATCAACCCAACAACACCTTGGTAATCGCTCCCACCCCGTATTGCATTACGCGTAATTTTGCAAAGGTCGGTCGACCGCAAGTGAGATAGATCTCGACAATGGTGCAAACACAATCTGAATCACCACCAACACACACGCGCCCAAATCCGCACAATTGCACCTTTAATGTCTTATATTCCGACAGTGAGAATTGATGACTGTTCGGAGCTTCGTGATCCTGTGGTATCGCGAAAAGCCAATAAATAAAAATAGATATTGCGAGATCGGCGCTGAGGATTAGGTTATCACAAGATCTTGAGGTGAAAAACCTCAGTCTGTTGGCGCATGCAATACCTTAACACTGTCGAGTTCCTTATTGACCTACACGGCTTGCAAAAAAAAGTATAACTTCAGAGTTATGAAAATATAACAAGGGGTAAAAATATTTGAGGGTAAAGTCTTTCGAGAGGTGCCACTGTTAGCTATGGACGACCCAAATATCTCAAAGTGAGCGACAGCGTTTCGTCGAAAAGGCTCCGATGCGTAAATAATGATACCGGCGAACGCGCAGTCAAAGTTGCCGATCCGCAGTAAAACGGCCTAAAGCCTTCCCGTCCTGTGTTGACACAACTTTCGGGCAATTTACAAATCCGTCCGCATCAAAATGCCGCTATTTACGTCGACCGGCGTCGGGAGCCAAACTCTAGAGCACGGAGAAACTGAAAAGATGACAGATCGGTTGGGAAAAAACACTGGAGAATATGGAGGGGTTGTAGAGATAAGGATGGCATGCGATGCGATAGAAAGCCTCGCCGTCTAGACAAATTGATTTCTATTGTCGTCTTGTTCGGGTTATTTGTGTTTGCGCGGCCCAATTCTGGGGGGTCAGATTGTCACCCGATGGAGTCACCCCGATTGGAAAATAATTGCAGGCTTCCTGAAAATATGTGAATTAAAAAGCATGTTGTCTAAAAATACACCGGAAAAGGTTAGCCTCCATCACATCCAAACACAGGCGCCTGATGAGAAAAGGGATATTTTGGACAGATGTTGAATTTCATGCGCAGTAAACATGGACTATGACTGTGTTTTGACGTAAAGGTGACACCAAACGCGCAACACAGAGTTTCGTGCACGCCACAACTGAGCTTAGAGATTGCCATCGCTTATCTGATAATGGCAAACTCAATCGAATCTTGAAACTTTACACGGGCTGCGCCCATAACACCGCAGGCAACTTTAATGGACCCCCTTGCTGCGTTGACAATTGTATCGCCTGCTTTGTGTGGCAAATTTCGAGTACACTGTTTTCTCCGTCCAAACAAAACAAGGAATAGAGCTCGCTTTGCAACTAATCTTGGGCTGCGTAAATGGTGTCGGCTTGTGTATTTTGCGGGGCGTGAGTTTATGTACAGACTCCCGATAAGAGCTACCCCGCGTTGGGTGCTGTTGAAATATTTCCCGGTGTGTTTAGGCTGTTCTCATTTTTTGTCGCCCAATTGACATAGCGATGCGTTGGTCGACGGAAACACATTTGTGTAAATGGCAGGATGAAATGGGAATCCAAATCAGTATCGAAGTCCTTTAAATTTTGCGTGGCGAGTAAAAATTAATCAAAACCAAATGCTCCCTTCCAACCGAATGCTAAGGTAACATGCTTTCTCCAACATCAACCGTGAGAGCGAACCGCAGCCAATAGCCCGTGAAATTAGCCACCGCGCAGGCAAAAGTGAAACAAATTTGTTGCGTGCCTTAAAGCGCCCATCAAATGAACAAAAAGTCTGGGAAACCCAAACCTCCAAACATGCGGCAGAGTCCGCTAGGATTAAAAGATCAGTCTGGTTGCAAGGTTGTGTATCTAGGGATTAAAGTAATTTTTCCTCTCTTATGAAAAAGCGCTTATTCGCGTAAAGGCACCAGCAGGCATTTACTGCCTTACAGTGTACATGTAATTTGCCCAAATTTATTTACAACAAGCGGGTCATTGGCTATTCCAAACTCAAAGCAATTGGAACATACTTAAAACCGTGCTTTTGCACTTAGTAGTTGCAACCTCGATTAATCAAAGAAGGTGTAGCAAACGCAACAAAGGCGGGACACGCGCGTAATTACAAGCTTCTGTAAACATTCCGCATTTGAGTTTTGAAGTGATAAATTTTCTGTGACGATCAATCAACTCCTGGACGGTGGCAATTTTAACGAGCATTTTAAATTGTTCTCAGATTGGAAGTACGAGTACCAAACATTCATCGATGGCGAGCTGGTTTTTATGGAAATCATAGACTCGCTTACGATGGTAAGACATTTTTGAGTCTGTGTGCAACACTAGTTAATCATAGCACAAAACAATCGTTTTTTGTTTTTTTATTGGGCAAAATGTTTAAAACGCATCCTATTAAAAACTTCATATTGCATGACCAGCCGATGAACACATCAATGTCGGGTGAAATTTGCCATTCAACTTCTGTTGTTATTTAGGATGAAGGACAAATACGACGAGCAGAAGGTTTCATATTAGTGTATGACATCACAAAACCGGGCAGTCTACGCAGAGTAGAGGAAATCAAGAAAAGATTGGAAACGATTCGCGTTGGAGCGCGATTTTTGCCTCTAGTTATTGTTGGTAATAAATGCGACTTGGAACACGCCCGTTCCATCGACAGGGAAAAGGCACAAGCTGTAGCGCACAGGCTTTCAGCTGTGTCCCACGTCGATTGTTCGGCGTGCGGTTCGGAACGCAATATCCGTTACGCCTTCGACGAAATCTGCCGGGAGGTTGCGAACGTACGACATCGACTTGCGCAGAAACGGGAGCGGCGCCGCAGCAGCCTCAGTCAAGTGCGCCAGGGCCTTAAGATGTTAGTCCACACCGGTAAGGCCAAGTCGAACACCTCCAGCACACCAGCAAGCGGCAATAGCAGCCCCATTGGTTCAATAAATGGACGCTGCACCAATAACAATAATGGACGTAAATCTGGAAAGTACGCGCCGTCGTCTCCCTTTTCGTCGCTCGTTTCACCGCAAATTTTAAACGATCTTCCAGAAGAAGAATCGGGAAGTATTTTGCGATTTTTGTCCCAGACGGACGTCCGGCGTGACGCAAAAGACGCTGAGGGAAGAGACGATTTTCACAGTCGCGCAGCGGTGACGAGAAGCATGCTTATCCATTAAAAACGATGACAGACGCGCTGTGTTGATTACGATGTCATGTTTATCATCATAATGCGCTTTGTGATTAAATCGTTCATGCACAAAAAATGCAGCAAAAATTTTACGCAAACCCTTAAAAATCAAATGTTGTATACGACTTTTATACATATATTGACGTAATTTAAATGAAATTAGGTTCAATCTACCCTATATGAAGGGTCTGAGCATCAAGGCGAAAAATATGTAGCCGAGCATTGACGAACATGTGATTCGTTCCCAAATTGTGTCGTATGTCTCGTGGGAAACGTCGCGTTATGAATGTAGCGATGTGGCAATTTCATGACATTAACCCGGGGCACAGGTGTTCATTTACAACAGGTGTATACCAGCATACTTTCGCGTCACGAACCAGTAGGGTAGCTGTGCTTCAAGAGACACCCATATTGTGATGTACGCATTGCATTGCGTTTTACGGATTGTAATGGTTACAATTACAAGCCCTATTTTCCAAATGTACCGTCAAGGTTGGAGTGTATTGCAGTAAGCTAACAACATTTGGTCTTGTCACAAACATGCGTTTACCGCAGCAAACGCAAACGCCACAGTAACACACTTTTCAAAGGTCAAATATAAATAATTCTTACTTTTTCTTTCCACTGTACTTTTTCCTTGCGCCAAGAAATAAACAATCAGTCATGCAGATGGTTCAAAGTTTTGTGGCAATATACATTGTACTGTCAGCCAAACGTACTTAAACATCTTGCCAGTACATCTTGCCTGTCATACTGGTATAGCAAAATAGTGGCAAAGGCATTCCAATTGAAGAAAAAAATTGCCTGCATTCGAGAAAGTTTTAGTGCACTTTGTGACGTAATTCAGTGCATTCTTTTATTATTTCTGTACAAGATGTTGAATGAAAGGTAAAATGCGGCAATTTTAATGAAATTCAATATGAAGAAGATAAAAAGTTCTTCAAAATCTGTTCGATGTTGTTGCTAACGCATCGCATCAATAGACATTAAGTTGTCTATGATCGCATGCAAGTATTCGGTAATTTCAATCACATTGCTACTTGTCCAGCAGACCGATAGTATTTTCCCTTGATCAAAACCACATGATTATTATCAATGGATGTCACGTTTGAGATCATAAGCACATGCCAATAACCAAACAATAGTTTTTCGTTACAACGTCGGTGTTGCTTCGGACCAGGGGTGGGTCCAGGAGGGGAAATGCGACAATTGCAGACAAAAAGGTTGTCTTCAGATTGATTTTCGTAAATTACTAGCGTACGCACGCACGTGCAGCTACCGAAAATCGCCAATATTGCGCCACAAATGAGATACAATGCCAGAAGATTTTTCAGAAGTTATCTCGAACCATTAAAAATGACTTTTGTTGGAATTCAGATCTAAAGTGGTTCCCAAATAAGGGTTTTGATATTGTAGTTGGGTCACAAGTTTTGATATTGTAGTTGGTTCACTTCCTTAGCATATGCAGAGCCTTCATAGATTTTCAAAGACGTTTTAGGATATTTTGTTTTGGCATGTCATATTTCGATACTGGCCTTTCAGCGGATGCAGTGATAAAAAATAAACGTTTAATCTACACAACTCCAAAAAGAAAAATATTAACATTTTAGTGGGGATTTTTTGCGTGCGTAATCAAAACATTTTGTAAGGAATGAGTGCGCCACCGGTTCATGGAAGTTGGGAATCTGGAAATTCTTTCAGGACAAAGTAGGTAGGCAAAAGTTTTATTGAACACGAAAAAGTACAAGAAATCGGTTTGGAAACTTGGCGTGGTTTAAAACAAAACGTAACACAAAACCCAAACGCCACCGTTGAACACAAACAAGGCTCTTTACCGGCGAGGATAACAAATGTGCTTTTAGCCTGCATCAGGGAGATACCACTTCTTTGCTGAAAAATATCACGCGGAAAAAAGCTGGACGACTTTGCGAACCGGAATCCAAAAGCTGTACTACAAAGCGAAAAAAATAGAAATCTTATTAGAGTAGCTTGCCCGCCAAAGCTTTCAAGTCACGAAAGGAACAAGGCAGTGATAGTGCAATAGAAAGCGGCGGTTACCAGCACGAGCCTCGGCGAAGCTTTCATAAAACAGGGGCTGTGTGAAGTAAAAGTAAAAAAAACTACAACGCAAAATGTGCGACTTGTGCGCAGCGACTCCGTGGTAGTGAAAAGTGCGCCACGACTGCGGCTTTATTTTGATGAAAAGCGAATCGAAAGATGAATTTGCGACAGAATGAAAACGCAGAAAATGCTCCACGCCTGTCACGCAAGCGTTTCTGACGATTTGTCGCTGTGATTTACAATTGGCGCCTCACATGCATTCACTTGTTTTTGACCGTCGACCCTTTTGTTGACGATAGTATGTTCACTATCGTCGTGCACGACCGCTGGTGCCATCTCGCGGTGACGCCATTTTTCCATAGCGTCGGAAATCGTTGTTGTGGTGGCAGCGCTCCTAGCGATAACAACATCGGCATAACCTCGCTCTTGAAACGAATTGGCCGCTACGTGATCATTTGCAACGTCACCCGATGAATGATTCCAATGAGAAGGAGATGATAACGGTTCTCCACGCTGCGATGCCATGCCCACAAGAGACAGAACTGCCTCTTCCGTCGCAATCCTTCGCTCCGCCTCGGCGAGTAAATCTTCGGTCGTGTGACGTACTTCGTCGAGAAGCGAGTGGCCACTGGAGGTCGGCGAGAGGCCCCGTGACGACATCGGTGAGCAGGAAGCTGTTGTTGTGGTGCTTGAGGACTTAGTCGATGGCGAATCGAGTTCGGCGGAAAGGGTTTCGTTGCAAGTGAGATCGATTGAAGCTATCCTGCCTATGGCACGAGACGGCGGCCTGCTATCTCCACCGTCGGAATCAGAATGCACGGCACCAAGCAGAGCCATGTTCTGCGTCTCGGACAGAGCAGCCATGCTGAAATCCAGCAGTTTCGGTTCGTCTTTCGTTTTCGGGCGCTTGGCAGGTCGCCCAGCGTCGTCTCTTAGCAAAGGAGAGCTGTGCCGTTGGCGGCTGCTCTTTTTCCGCTTGGAGGCGCCGTGGAACTCATTTGCGTCGCTCTTACGCGCCATGGCAGCTTCGATAACGCTGCCACCGGGTACTGGGGAGGAACCGCGGACTGGCGTGCGGCTCCTGGAGTTGCGAGGCCGGGACGTCCCCTGTTGCTCTCCTTCGTCTTCTTCCTGTTTAATTTGATCTTTTCCTGGTTTTCTCTTAGCCTGCCTCTCCTTTTGACGTTGCGAGAACCTGTTGAAAAGCAAGCGGAAAACTGTCTCACCATAAAAAATGATTATCCATTATAAAGCGTGATTTCTATCATGAACAACACTGAGGATTTCGTACACTAGGGATTACAGGCGTATATGCCTAACGTCACCGTAACGGTCTTGTTTTATTTCGTAAGATTTAGGCACCTTGTGGGTTTCATATCGTCTGCAATGTTCAAGTCGTGATCGTCGTCCGAAAACGCTTCAGTGACGTCATCGTCGACAACTGATGACGCGGCAGAGTGCCCACGGGAGCTGAAACAATATATAACATTCTTTACATGACAAATTACCACGGTAGGAAAAGTGGAAATATATCAAATGACTTATTTTTAGTTTTTGTGACAGCAAAACACTAAAGCGTACGACTCACAATTGGACGCAAAACTTCGACGTGGAGAATTTACTCATGAAGTTATTTATGGTTAAAACTTCATCACAAATATTTATGATGTACAAACTCACTACCTGGAGTTGTGGTTTTCCGATCTTTCGACAATATCCATACGCTGCCCTCTTGCGCCATCTCGAGACAGTGGTATTTCCGCCTTTCTGCGCTCCTCCGACTTCACAACGTCCTTTGAATCACACAAACCCATCCTCGACGAACCATCCTTCTTCTTTTGCGTGGATGAAGATCGAGATCTTCTTCTAGGCTCCCCATCCTCTTTGCTCCTTCTGCACGCGCGCTTTGGACGTTCACCGATTCGCGCGTTGACGTCATCATTGTCGTCAAACGCATAAACGTCACCATTGTGGACCAGTGGTTCTATGGAACTAAAGGGGCGTTTGGCTTCGCGTAGCACGGCTGCGGTTTTGTGCCACATGCGTGTCTCAGGTTCTACAAAGTAATGGAGTTAATGGTTGAGGTTGCACTGAACAATAGGGGATCCGTAAGAGGTTTAAAGTGGTTTTAGTAAGATATTGAATAGAGTGTTGGTTACAATTAGGATATGAATTTAAAGCATCAATAATGTAGTTGAAAACCGGTACAGGTTAAAATTAGACAGAGAAGAGATGCAACAGTGTGGCCTTCAGCCTAATGACATGGTGTAAGAGTTCTCAAATTAAAGCAGAAAATCAAAACAGCTTTTTTTGCATACAAAAATATCTGGGTGAAAGAAACGTACCTTTCATAATGCCTGATTGCCGAAGTTCAGCGAACTCCGGAAGGCAAAACACAAATTCTAGGCAACCAAACTTGATAAGAGAGCCATGGTGCAAGATGGCTGGGCCTGAAGAAATAATGTCCAGAATTTAGACAGATAAACTCCACATCTAGTTGTTTGTGAAAGGTTTGTGTTTAGTGAAGTTCTGTAGTGTGGTGAAGATTCAAGGTTTGTCGTAAAATGTCGTTTTTGCCGATAATGTTTTCATTAAATTAGCTGGCAACAACAGGTTTAAAGTTGGACATCGAGACAATTTGACTGAACCAAACTCATTGGCGATGCTTTTTCAAAGCAGTACAAGGCAACAACAGCAAACTTACAAAAGCGAAGCTCTTCAACAACGCAGATTGCAAAGTAGAAGAATAATGGTGTTTTTTTCATCGAAAAAAAGCATGCAACCTCGTGTTAAAACTCCACTTGAACCAGTTACATTTACCTTCCCAACCGCACACCAGTTTATTCCCGCTCTCCGGACATTTGCACGGTTCCTTGTGATTGGGTTTTTCCCCTACCGGTGAAATGAAAGTGAATGCTTCCTCATAGTAGGGGTTTTGCGCCTTGGCACTTTGTCGGCGCGTTCGCGATCCTTCAAGAAAACGGCGTTTTGTTGCATTGATCAATTGCGCATTGCGTTTTGACAGCAAACAGGGCACGGTTACGTCATTTGTCGCGAAAAACAAACAATTACAATATTCAACTGCAGAGCATCCTGGTTAACAGTGAATATCAATTGAAACCAAATTACAAAGCACAAATTTCATCGTTGGAAAATTTGCAGCATTTTTCCAGCAGCCTGGGGCAAGTATTGGACTGCACGTCGTTAACTGTCGCGACGACCACAGCAAAGGAGTTAAACCAACAACACACAAGCAACGACAACAAGATAAACTGCATGATTAACAAGAACTCACCGTCCTTTTTCTTCGCCAAGCGTTTTATTGCTCTGGTAAGTGGTGCCATCTTGTTTCGATGGCGTCCACGATGCGAGGAACGTGTCGTCTTCCCAACAGCGTTTGCAGCAAACTTGATTCCATCCACAATTGCGTCGCCATAACACAACAGTTCGTACTGTTCCGTGAGCTGAAACCGGAATGGGACGGAGTTATATTTTGCGCATATTTGTTGACATGTCATTCTTTCCTCTTTACTTTCAAATGTCGGAATAGCACGATCACTACGTTACTCTAGTTTACTGCACGGGACCACTGTCTGCATTTTATGTGGGAATACTTACGAAGGTAAGATACACAACAACAGTAATATTTGTCCAATCGTTATGAACGAAGAGAAAACATTGCTTGCTTCCAGCTTTCAATTGTGTATTTTTATTTTAGTGTAAACGTTAATTTTCGAAATCAAGCATTTTCAAAACTGACAAGTCATGTCATACGATAAGGTAGATTTTACCAACCTGGTCGTAGAAGACGCATGCATGTTTTGCTTTGATGTTGTTGCAGTGTTGAAAGGTTGACAACACCATGTCACATTCGCGAGATGCTCCGATCGTGAGCGACCTAAGGTTTTACAACGCGTTTACACAACAACTGTGGCACTGAAGTTTCATATAATACATTGTATACAAAAATACATTGTATACAAAAAAGTAAGTTCTTTTGTCAAGGATTGTGCTTTAATTAAGATACAACAAAGATGGACTTTGGTTGCCATGTTCATAAATGGACAGTTCAGCCACAGTCATGAAAATTTCTTTGCCACAATTAAGTTTTTTTCTTTCAAGATGCCTTTTCAATTTCAAACACTCCACCTATGACCTATGCATCATCTAGGCTGTAGCCCCCCACAAATAACAAAACTGTGAAACAACTGAGCTCACCTGTAGTACATTCGGGCCCTTTTGCCAGACTCCAAGTGGTAGAAGACTGAGCGAGCGGGTAATACTTGCGTAACGTTGTTGTGGTTCTGGTCGAGAGCATCACTCTTCTCTTCCTTGCGCTCCTCCACCTCCATAGACTGGCTCTCATTGGCGGGAATGTTGTCGCTTGCTGTGGCGTTCTTGCGGGTAAGGTCAGTCGCTGTGCTTGGGTCGGGCAAAACTGTCTCTATGTCGATCTGTAGTGGTAGAATACAGCAAAATGAAAAAGCAGAAAAACTTAGAAAAGTTTAGTGTCCACTGACGAACGGATTGATTTGAATATATATTTTCTACAAGAATTGCGCCAATTGACTAATTGAAATGTTCAACTGTGTTATCAAAACCTTTGACCAGCAGTTATGGAAATGAATTCAAATGGGAAAAGTTGTATTTGTTGTCTTCTGCACTGACTTTACAAGCCATGTCTTGCATCCCAAAATTAGTAATTAAACTTAGGGGATATGTGGATTCTACAATCAACAGAATTGATGGAAAACTTATAACTCGTCGATATTTTTCTTAAAAACTGTATTGGTTGTTTTATCCACACTGTTAAAACTACTCAGAATTTACTGCGAAAAATTATTGAGCCGGGAATCATAGCGACGAGAGGTCTGTGACGAATCAATCAACTTCAAAAATTATTTCCCGTATTGCGAGACGAATATGACAATGACCGGTTCTGTGAACAGTGTGATACGAACGAAGTTGGCCAAATTACATTCATTTCTCTAAACGACATAGAAATATGGCGAACATCATTGTCTTGACATGCAACCCACCTTGTCGAGAGCCAGAATTTCCCTCAATCTCTGCATTGCTAAAGCCTTGATCAACTTATCGTCGAGACCGGAAAGGTGTGGCGTATTGTCGTTTGTGGTAGCAAGGCGTTCACCCAACTCCTTCATTACCAATTTCATTGGGTCGATGTCTTTGGAAGCTGGAAGTGGAAGTGCGCGTTTTTTTAAGTAGTCTTAACATATGCTTGATAATTTAATCATTATGGCTTACATGACAAGGCAGGATCTGATTTTTGGAATATTTCGCCCATGTCTGCGCCGATGAGTTGTTTCGGTTCCGCCTCTGCTTCCTCGGCGTCGTAACATGTGCTGATTCTTGGGATTATCAAAATTGTGTTTACATTTACAGCTAAAAACACCTATCAGCATTCGTCAGTGTAATTTATGATAAATACCTTGTAGAAACACAAGCTTTGGGTAAAAACTGTTTTTTCTTTCATTGAAACCGGAATATTACCTCGAAAACATCTTTTGAGCCAGGTGGCTTGCAGACTTGGAAACGTACGTCGAACTTGAGGAAGGTTCCATTTTTACCGGGTACTGGCCGTTCATTTGTGTGTACGGCTTGAACTCCAGCTTCGTAAATGGGCGGTCGGGTAGTAACACGGGTTTGTATATCGTCACACTATCAGCTCGCTTCGGTCGCTTGAGTTCGCTATCGTCAATCCCCGGGGTAGCAGGTTCCGAATTTCGGCGCTTCAAGGTCGAACAACCCGGCGTGCTGGTGGTTTCATCCGACAAGGGAAGGTCACTAAGTTCGGCCGCCATTTGAAATGAAGTGATGGCAGTTTTGTTGGCGTTTAGGGCCTCCTGTGCCAATTCCTGAAGAGTTTTTGGTGAATGCAACACTATAGCCTGCTCCCGTTTTGAGGAAAAAGCTCTGGATATTTTGCTACGCTCCAAATGTAGGGCAATTTCAGTCTGAAGGTGAACGACTGATTGGAGCCAAAGGTCCTGTTCCTCTTCGGAGGACCTCAATGGTTTGGCCTTACCAACTTGGTTTTCTAAACTCTTCTCAGACAATTCTTCTTGTTGTAAAGAAAAAGGGTCTTTATCTGCATGTACAAATCCTGGGGGTGGAGGGGGAGGAATTGGATGCTGATAGTGATCCTTGATAGATCTCGGAATCCTGGTGGTGACTCTTCTGGGGTTGACTCTTGGCTTCGGTGGAAAAGTTCTATTGCAAAATTATCTCAAAAATTATTTGCGGTTAAAAACGAACTGTGTCAACTTTACCTGTGTCCCTTGTGGAGAAAATGAACCTGGATGTCATGCTGGTCGATGCGTTTGTTAAACAGGTCATGAATTTTTGTTCGTTTTGTCAGTTGGCAGCTTTTTGGATCGAGCTGTACAAATTTATAGTGGTTAACCCATGTATTATGCTTTTGTTTATAAAAATAGGGCATAACATTCTTAGCTTAGCATACATAAATATAACTAACTTTAATGCCCCAGATTTGATTTACAACCTAACGAAATTCTGTATTTGCATTGCCGTTACTATAAACCTCTCTACAAAGGAAAAAAGCTTACTAAAGAATTGTTTAAAAAAGCTTACTAATTTTCTTTCAGCGTGATTTGGGCACATCCATCTGCCACTAGGTGGGTTTGTGAGTGGTGGGTCAAGACAATCAGAGTGAAAGACAAGAGGACAGAAGTCGCATTGAATAAGCGGAGCAACTCGACATGACCTGACAAACAACAACATTTAAATAATAAGCACTGCTTCAGAAATACAATTGTGTCAGTCACTAATGATGCCTACGCATATGTGAAATATACGCATATATCAAGGTAAATCCTTGTCAAACAAACGACCTCGGATTCTATGCAGGAGTTGTTAAAAATAATCAGTTACTAAGTCTTTGTTGGCCTTGAAGCTTAATACACACTTCCATTGGTGTTTCAGTCATTCACAGAGATATTTCAACAGTTCTCACTTTGAGCAGATGAAGCATAGTTTGGCTGGAAGAGGCACAAGGCCATTGGGATCCAATTCATGCATTGATGATTTCTTTGGTCGACCCCCGCGACCATCAGAGCGCTTTTTCTTTGTTCCTGATTGTGAATCAGATTTTTGAATGAATGAAAACAGCTATTAAAAGCGCTGTGAGTGCAATACCTGGCAGTGGAGCATTAAGCATGTATTCATTTGGCAGATCAAAGAGAGTGGTATTGTCCATCGATGCAGCAGCTATTAACATTCCAAATGGATTGTCCAACGATACACCTGGCTTTGTAACTTCTGGGTCACACTACAAATAATGGTAAAACTATGATATATTAAGTCAAAACTTGTACACTTACTACCTCCAAAATTGCCTTCTGTCCCCTTGTAGTTGCTTTGATAACATTTTTCCTCCAGTCTTTGTCAAAAGTGGATCCAGGGCTTGAATTGATATCAGTAGTTGGGCGATGTTCTGTTTTTGTCACACTTTTGAGCGATGTAGCACCTGGACCTTGGGAAGATCTTCTACGTGTAGTTCCCATAACTTGGTTGATTGGAGGAGTTGTAGCAGGCTGAGGTCTACATAATTTAATGCAATCATTTAATAAACAAACACAGAAATGGGCAGAAGCCATCCTTTTTTAAGAAAACACAGACAGAAAGCGCACCTTTTTTCCACATCCAAATTGGCAGAAATTGTGGCACTTTTTTCTTCTTTTCTTCTCACATTTAACACATTCTTGTTGTTTTGTAGTGATTCTTGCAATGGCTTTGGCAGACAACCCAAATCTTCCTGATGTTGTTTCAAAAGGCTGAGGGCGGTGTGGGTCAATGTGTGACGATGGTGACCATCGTTAGTCTGTGCAACATGTTTTCAGAAATTCACACATAACGCCCAGGACATTTATTGTGGAAAGTCACTATTGCTAGAATAATATTGAAGCGACTACTGGTAGCATACCTTTACATTGCCAGTAACCACACAGCGATGGCATGCCCATTCCCCTGGGGGCACTTTGTCTTCGTCCAGTGGTGGGTTGCTGAACATATGAAACAATTACATTAAATTTTAACATTAACAACAAGCCCTGTAGCAGAGTTCAACATAACAATATGTATCAGGTGTGTTTTAGGAATTATTTTTAATGCACTGTTGTATAGGCTTTGTTGCTAAAATTGAAAGTTTACGAAACTGTAGATTACACTCCTCAACTACAAGAACATTTGGTTGTTTTGTATTCTTTGTATGTATTGATTACCTAAACTTGTTTGCAATGGAACAACATTTTGGATGATGAAGAAAACATATACAACTAGTACATTGAACAACATTTTTGAGGTGATGCAATAAATGAAACTTTATTTAAAATCATACCAGCACTGCAAGTGAAAAGCCGCAGGGCAGCAATCACAACAAAGCAGATCACCGCCTTCACCACATGCATCACAAGTCTCATGATTGCATCTTCGTTGCCACATTTCGCGCTCTGCTGCTTTTCTTTTTCTTTCCTGTCTTGCACCTTCCTCACTGAATGGAGGTGCAATCAACTGCTGAATTTTCTAAAAAAATAATTAAGTTCAAAGAACAAACATTGACATTCAAAAAGGTTTCAAACGGAAGGGTGAACAATTGTCAATGAATTAAACCAGTCTAGCCCGATATTATGGTAATATTGCTAAATTTCATACCTCCATCAGTCCACCAGTATAGTCAATGTCATAGCATTGTAAAGGCGCATGGGCCATCCTGTTTGCCTTAATTTGGCTAAAGTGTTGACTGATAATTTCAACTCAATTCTTTTATAGTTTAACAAACGACAACACCAAAGCAAAAGCATCACAACTATGCTGTTTAATTTGATAAAACACCAACAGAAATTAAATATAAACAACACGTTATGGTACTTTACATTGGCAGGTTCAGCCACATTTTAAAATTCAATGCATTACAAGTTTATGAATTTTATATTGGCAACAAATTTACGTCATCTGAAGAATAATACAATCTCCCACAAAAATTTTGTAAAAATATCTTATTTCTTTAACATTTTTTACGCAAAATTACCCAAAGTTACTAATCATGTTGCCAAGACAGCAACCAGGAATCGCAATATTTTAATAAACCTAGGCGTAACTGGTAAATTCTCAATCAGCCATTATCACTACCAATACATAAATAAGTTAAATTTACTGAATAAACACCTCAGCCCAAGACAAGTTAAATGTAACAAACGCAACTCTGAAGTTGCAAAAATATGTCCGCGCTACTCTACCCACACGAACGTTCGTGCTGCTTTATTACATTAAAAAAACAAGACAGCGCCATCTAGTTAATTGCGCGATATGGAGCTTTAATCTCGCTACAACAAAACAAAAAAATTTACAATGTTTTGTATTTTTACAAGTTTTTGGCGAATTCGTATTTTTGTGCAGAGTAAAAAAACAGTTTACATGTTTTGTAATTTATTTTGAAAGAAACAATATGAAACATTGGACCACTGTACGTACGCAGTAAAAAGACAAAAATAATAATCTGGTTTCCATGCTAACACATTGAAAATATTTACCGCCATCGCGTGCCTGTATATTATACTTTTTTGTTCAAATTTTACAGAAAATAAAAATTATTCAAAACTATTTACGACATAAACATGCAAACAAAAATCAACTTTTTGCAAACATGTTTGTTAAAATGGGTTTTATTCGCACGAATCGCGCCAACAATACTTGTGTTATTTCTGATGTTTGTTACTATTTTAATATAACTCTTGATTTTTTTGTTGTTTTATCGGTGCCCATGTCGTTCTATTTTTTTCTGTTGTTCATCTGCGTAGTTGTTTGGGGCGCATAACAAATATGATTGGATTTAATTTGAATACTTCGTTTCTGACATGATGATTTCCAAACTGTTTTTGTATCTTTTTGAGTGGAGGCAGATTGGAGGTTTGACAATCTTTATCCCCCCCTTAAGTAGGGGCAAGTTTGGCATACTACACTTACAGAACAGAGTTACGTCACTGCAACCAACTTATGTATCAGACTTGGCAGCTTGGAGCTATTTGAACTTAAATAAAATATATGCAACCTGCACAAGTCGTATGTTGCTGTTGGGAAATGTATTGTATTTAATTCCTGTTTTGATTTTAATTTATTTGATTTGGAATAAAAAGTTGAGTTTGTCATCCGCTATATCGAATCCGAGGTTTCGTTGTTATTGGGAAAATGCCAGCCGTTGTTCTCCTTCACGTTGCAAAACACTTCGGAATGTAGTCAGGCAACAGGCTCCGTGTATGATTGTTTTTCGGATTAGAGGAATTCCTGTTAACGCGACACCGCCGTCGTTTGTAGGAAAATGATCTCAAGGCATCACGGTTGTTGTCTGACCTCCGGCTATTTAGCACAAGCAAGTTCATTTTGCATCGATGCGTTGTTATCCGTACCCGTCCGGAATGTGGGCGATTAAATATCTGCTCTCGGATTTTTCATGATGTTGTGAATATGTATTCTCAATTTACAATATATAGATAGAGTATGTACCCAAAATGATATCGTTAGAAAGTCCTTCCAACGACGTGTTTTAGGAAGTTGAAACGTGTCTAAATTAATTTGCAGACGGAGGTACACCAAGTCAAGTATATATGCAAATTAAGTGCAGTGAGTTACAGTAGTCGAAGTTAGCACAGCGATGATTTTTTTTAAAATACAGTATTGGAAAATTCTTCACAAGCTTTAAATGGGCGAAATAGAATGCTCAAGTATTTTGTGGCTAAAACGTTTACCCGGGTCGAGAATTTTCCTGGGCCCTGCACCGAGGTTGTTAAACTCAGAAGGCGAAGACGCAATTCTCACCACTGTGCCCGTCATCAGTGTAACCTTACTAACAGAGACGGGAAGGGTTTTGGTTAGGTTGCGTAGTTCCGGTGTGAATCGACATCTGTGTGTTTACGAAATCAATTTTAGGAAGAGGTATACATGAGGAAAGACGAAATGGAAATTAACGCTTACAGATTATACAACCAAACGTTAATAAGTAGAAATTAAAGGGAAACGTGCTGACTATGGGAAATTTCGCCAAGGCGGTAAGTGAGTGTTTCTAAACATTTGACGTACTGTGCTTTGTGTAATGATCGGCTTGCTCTGTGCTGGACTGAATGTATATTCAATTACGGTTTAATATGTGGGCGCGCCAGAGCACTATACGTTAAGAGTGTCACGGGCTAAAAACGTCTGTTGACTGTGTGGATATTACGGTTTGTCCGGTTACGTCAATGGTATATCACATTAGGAGAAGATTTTGATGAAGATGAGAATTATCGGAGATATCTTGAACTTGGTTGACATAATCGTTTACCGTCTGCGATTAACAAAAACGCATTTTCCATGCTCATATTTTATGCCTCAAATCACAGGCCTTGCGGACAATTTGTAGTGAATAAAATTCAGATTTTATCAAACATTAAAACTGCTGTCGTATGTACTTAATGCTGAAAGCTATTCTGGATTAAATACAATTAGGTAACGAATTGCAACAAAATTGCAGTTCTCTTATTATTGTTGGTTATATTGCGTCAAGGTACAGAATGCTTTTTCAAAAATATAAATCAGGGTCACTCAATGTAAAACTTTAAACCACCTGCTCCAGCAAATTAGCACGTTCCGTTAAAAAACAGGATATGACTGACCATACGAAATGGTTTTGATATCATGAATAACAGAACGACAAGATGCGTTGTCTCGTAGTATATTTAATTGCATTATGCGATTGGGCACAGACAAGCATTGCCGATGATTGATGACCACAAGCAGTCGGAGGAGGATTTGCAAAGCTGTTTCCCCATCCAAGTACGAAGCAGATTTTCTGGCACTAAGATCGCTTGTTTTTCGGTTGCCGATTGCGCGATATTCAATATTTCTCGGAACACTTTGCATACAAATTCGCAACGACCGCGACCAGTAAACACAGAAACCAACGGAGTTTGGTAAAAAAAATGATCATAGGGATTATGAGCCGTTGTTATTTAAAGTTAGTCGACAGATAAACCTATGCGTTAATTAAGTTTCGGAGTTTGCCAAACAGGATTTACGAACATTTACATTTTCTTGTGTGATCGATATTGGCAGTGGATCAATTTCAAAATAAACATTGCAAACTATTTGAAGCGCGCAGCAACTTCACATTTTAGCAACGAAATTGTTACTGGTCACAGATGTCGATTGTTTTCCAAAGTGCCGCGCTGTTCTTTGTAATGATGGGGAAGACATCCCTAAGTGAGCGAAATGAAAAATCATCCACGGCATTTTTTTATATTGCAGGCTGCAACCACGTTTCGGAAAGTCCGTAACAAAAAACAAGCTTAAAGTGCCAGCACCTGAAGTTAATATTAATGTTTAGTAATATATACAGAGCTTGTTGGAAGTTATTTGTCTTGACGATGTTTACAGATGAGCAGAAAATCCCTGAGATCTTTCAGAGCGATAAAATACCGATTGTTAAATGCGCGAGGTTTGGTGTTTTTCAACTTTGCCAATTTCCAATAATCCTAACTGACACCCGTTGCTTATGAAAGGTATTATCTCTGTGCAGGTTAAAACCTCTTATTGGACTTTATACATTGGCTCTAAAGACACTGCGGCTCCATATAACTGTGTACTTATTCAGGAAAAGTTAAGTAAACAGTGCGATCAACGTGTTGCTTGGATGGTATAGGTGCACAAGCAATGTTTAGCGCCGACTTGAGGTCCTGTATCTTACGGTCGGAAGGTTAAGAGCAATATCCGGACGTTGGCGTTGCCGTGATCGGATTTGGTTTCCTGAACGAAACATAATTAATTATTAAATACCGACGATGCTCGTGTCGCAAATTACTGTCACGTGTCGTGGTGGTTCAAGTCTCTTCGTGTACTTAAACTCTGGGATTCGGCTTGTATTAATAATAAATGCTCGCCTCAGTAATGATATCATGTGGCTTGTTAGTTTGCTGCTACATAATTTTTGAATAGCGTTTAGCGATTTTGTAATACATCATGTAAAAAATTATACGATAAGCAATGTAAAAAATTATACTTACGAAAACAAATATTAGAATGCGGTGAAAATAATTTATGAATTCCTACATACGATTCTAACGCTAGTTAACAGTGTTTAGAACACATCTACTGTGTTAATATTACCGATGGTATATGTTACATATCGTTCGACCTCATTACAGACAGCGCTTCCTCTCGACGCTTGTTGTCGTCTCAAAATCGACGTGCACTATCCACTCAGCCTCTGCCACCAAACACCTGGTACCCAATAAACAGATATGACTGCAGAAACGCTTGGCAGTTCACAATCCACTCTGAACTGTCACGTATTGGAGTTTCCCTTGACGTTGGTGTCGCGCGTCGATCGTCTGCGGCATCGCCTGAATTTTCGCATATAATGCCCTGGAAACCTTTCCCTCACACATATCAGCCAGTTTGCGGTTTATTCATTTCGTTTCAATTAATATAACTCTTGGGTCGAGAAGTCGCATTCTGTAAGTATAGCATATAAAACTTTGAGATCGCTCAAAAATTTGGCTCAAAATTTCTGAGGGTAAAAGATAAACTTCAGTCGGTCAATACTTTGATAAATTGTCATAAAACATTGTGTAAGTTGTAAAACAAGGTGATTTTAGTCCAGTTCAGCAGCAGTACCAGAAAGAATTTTTTCTGCGCCCTCTCGTTTTACCGAATTGCGGTTTTGGGCTGAAAAATTCCTACGAAATTTGTCGATATCGGTGGGCACTAAGGTACATGCCAGTCATTCGATCAGACAAGATTATGGCAACGAAATATGACGCTAAGATAGAACTGGCAGGGCTTTAAGGGGCGACCTCTTACGTGGGTACGTTAAGTGGATTTTGAACATCCAAGGTACGAGCGTTTTTCTCTGAACTTCAAGTACGGCAAGGAATCAATTGCGCAAAATAATATCTGGTCTTCTTTTCGTGACGATCAAATATTGCGTGATTATACAGCAGCAGTGATTGGGCCAAACCCACTAAGTTGACTTAATGTTCTGTTGATTTTTCCTCGCAGTTGTGTGCCGGAAACAATTAGCCCGGTTCTGCATTTGTCCGACCACAATATTTGCTTCGAAGCCCGATGATTAGCGATGGATTAATTCCGTTGTCTTTATCGAAGTTCGTGATCTAATAGACGTGTTGAGCTTGGGCCATCATTGCCGAGTTTGCTATTAGCGAGAAGGACCAGGACATATATTTATTGAAATTCACAGGGCAGCGAAACCATATATGGATGGTTGTGTCAATTCAGCAAAGCTGTTATGTAGAGTTTTCGCTTGTACAACACAAATAGTTCATGAATATGTGTTATGTACTATTAAGAGCACGAGAATGATATAAGCACGCATATGGTTGACTTAGAATAGTGAAGGGTATTGATTATGTTAGTGCTGATTTGTGAATTTGTCCGTTCACGAACATATATTTAGAATAGCGATATCATTTGCATAATCTATGGGTTGTCGTCTGTCGATTGCATGTTCTGAACAAACTTTGCACACGTTGTCAAGACGTGTTACAAGACGAGCTCACTTAACGACGTATGACGAATCACCCACATTTTTTGGGTCGCTGCGCAACGCAAGTCACCGCACAGCGAGAAACTATAACTGTACCACGGCATTACGCCCAACGCGTAGTCATGCCAATATTATTTATAACGCGAGTGAAAATAATAAAGGAAGATGGAAAATCGCCTTCTAATCGTCTCTTCTATGTCTTAAACCAAAACACCAAAAAACGATTTTTAGCATACTGCGTGACATCATATAGTTTGTCAAGCTGTTTTAGCATCTGGCAAAGTTGGTATTTTCTATACCTGATGGCGAAAATATTAATACATAACGTACTGCAATTAGGATTACATGCGATTTTACAACGAATTGCGAATACATTTTTCTATCTTTTATCTGCGATATATTATACCAGACTTTGTTTACCACCCACAGAAAAACAATTCATGTCGTGGTATTTGGCCCTTACGCGCCCACGCATTCCAGTTGTTACTAATGCTCTAAAGTATGCTACCTGTTTACTCACAAACTTACCCAAGTATAATCTTAATTAACGGACAACGAAACCCACAGGCCGATAATGGAAAACTTGTGTAAGCACAAACCAATAAAACAAACCATTGGTCGCACGTATAATCTTTGTTATCTCGGACAACTGTAAACAATTTCGATTTTATCTCGTCCTTGGTGTTTTGAGCGTTAAAAATCCAAAAGTTTCACAAGAAAGTTATCTTTCTTATGGCGAAAAATTTACCTCTAATTCCTGAGTATTATTTTCTTGAAGAATTACGCTGGTCTGATATAAAATAAAAAACAGAATAAAAAAAAAAAAAAAAAACAGAAATAAAATATTTTTTAGCATTTTGAAGATTTATTTATTTTTTCTGCAAAGCGTGGGTTCGCAGCAAAGAAGCACAAAATGGTTCAATCCGACTGTTTCCATTTACAATTCATCCAAATTTCGGTGAAATGTCAGCATTTCGTAACTGCGAAGAGGTGACAAGGGGAGTTATTTGCGTGGCTTACGCCAGTGCTTCGGTATTTTAATGTCACAAAGCAACAGTACGCGCGCTGATAGCAGACGTTCGGAGCTCATGTTAGACTGAAGCATTGCGGTTTCAATGCAATAACGCTTTAAGAGAGATAAGGTAACGGTGGTATGACCTAGGGGGGTAATTTTGTAGCTGTGATATTTGGTGTGGAATGTTTTTGGTCACTTGTAATACGATTTGGTTTGTTGAACAAAACCGATTTTCTATTTATTAATCACTAATGTTATTTTGTGGAAACTCTATTGGTACAGTTGGTAATTTAGCTCATGGAGTTAAGACACTGTCAGTTTGAACCAAAGTGCGGGTATTGTATTGTTGCAAGATTCAACTGAAGTCTTCTTGGTAAAGTTTTCTTGTAACGTTTAGAATTTCGTAATTTGATGAAAAATTGCAAAAACGTTTTATTACTTTTGAAACCAGCCATTACCAACGTAACCAATCAGGCAACAAGTGAACAGCAACATTCACAATTTTCACCCCTTTTTTGGGTGAACAAAATGACCTAGTTTCAGCACACTGCAAAAACCGCAGTATATCACGTGCAAAACAAAAAAAGACTTTGGTCGTTGTTTCCGAGTAAGGGACGTGTGACTAACCCACATGTGAGGTGCCAAGCGCCTAAAAGATTAGTCAATTTATGTATTCCAGGAAGTGGTTTGGAAACTACGATGATGTCTTACATTTTTACTATGGATTTCGGGTTTTTCTGTATTTCGTGACGTTGTGTGTTGTGCTACTTAGTCTGCTCATGACGAGAATACAGACTTATTGGACGATGACCGATAAAATGAGTTTTGTGTACGTTATTTATAAACAACAGCACCACCACAGCGATTATTAACTCTGAAAGTGGGTTTTAAGGCTGTGTCTTTATTTAGTTTTGCTGTGCCTTAACAGTTTTCTATTGCATCATTTAACGTACCATAATAACTTCCACGTTGCGTGACGTAGCAGCTCATTTGCACGAAAGTACATCATAAATGATGCAGGCGTTTATATATTTGTGGCGCAACCTACCGCTACTTGTGCCTCACTGTAAAGCTGTTACAACTGAGGAGCAGGTACACGCTGGAGTGCGCCATCCAGCACTACAATATAATTTGCTCTCTTTTTACGTTTATAATTTTGTTCAAAGGCATTGGTTGAACGTCAGGTTGTTATTGGGCAAGCAATCTCGATCGAGTTAGACCCGGCAGTATAACCGTATCACAAAAAAGTACCCGCTCAGGCCATGAGATAGGAAAATAGTGGTTGACCTTTGATTTCATCACGTCCGCGCGCTCGCTCTATAAACGTGCCCGTGTTTTGAGTAATTTGCGTAAGGGGCGCGTGCGCTTTAAGTATTGGCTTGCTCACAACTTGATCATCGCACGTTACAGTAACCCGGCGGTAAGGGTTGCGCCCCCATGTAACAAGTTCCGAGGTTTATTCGCAACTTTAAGGAAGTGTGATTAGTCACAAAATGTTTTGGCGGCGCTGCGGAATATCGTATGTAGCGGCTAGTGGATTTACTGGTATACTGTATACGAGAAGCAAAAAGGATTGGATGTTGCCACAATTGAAATTCAAACGAGCAATAGACGTTCGTAATTCTTTTTGGTCGCAGATTTTGCTCTTCGAAGTGTTACTTCATCCACAGGGTCAGACAATCGCGGGTTATTTCGATTGTGCAACGTTCGACCTGCTTGAGATGGTTATAAGAGGGCGCGTTTCGATCAACAAACACACAGAGCGATTTGATTTGATTTGTTTTGTCCAGTGCAGGAAATGTTAAGCAAAACGTACTCGAACGCAATCGAAAGCAACTGTTGCAGGGTCGTATCTATCCGCTTTCGCAACAGCGTGACTACATAACATGCGAACTTTGAATCTAACACTTCCACGGAAGCCCGCGGCATTCATCATACGATGAGCTTAACTGAGCTAGACTCACCACAAAAACGTAGAGGCTGCGAGGTTGTTGTTTCAACGAGTTTCGATAATGTTTATATAATGGCAAAGATTATTCAGATGTCAGGAACGGGGAAAAACATCTAATTAATAAAACAAGATTTAGTGAATAGGAAGGTGGGTGTGAGAAAGCGGACAGAAAATTCTTAGCCATTGTTTGTATGTTCGTTGTATTAAAATTTTTTCTTGGCGTTTGCATAGGCGCGTGATTTTGCATGCTTTGCAAAACGAAAAACTTGTTTAATATATATCGCTGCGGTTGTTGTTTGTTTACTCCTTTCGTAAAGGTTAAACGACTTGCACCACAGCAGTCATCACTTCCGCAGTTAAATTTTATTTAAATTGCATCATTGCAAATATTTGAAAATCGGGTAATTTCCACAGGATGAACGAGTCGTTTCCCGAATAATACCTCCCTCTCTATCTGTTCATAGGTGTAAGAAAATAGTTCATTGTACAACAGTAGAATGTCTAGCGTAGACTCCCGACGACCACTGTTCATGTACTGTTGTGTATCACTCGTGATCGCAGCAGCGCAGTCTGCAAACAACGTGCAGTTGGTGCAAAGTCAGAATATCACTGCGGAATCAACTTCGGAAACACCACGGCCACTGAAGCTCGAATATTGTCGCGAAAAGCCGAAGTTTCACATCGGCCGGGGGTCTTTTTTGGCCTATATGATGCGTCTGAGCCTTTGCAGCGTCAGTGAAGGTAATGGTTGGCTGGAGCAAGAATGCCGACAGCGGACGTACGCCTTCACCGATTATTACAGGTTGGTTTAGGTTCAATCTGTAGCTAATAACTGACGCTTATACGGATTGGCGACGATAAAACGTTACGCAACGGAAGGTACTGGAGTCATGCTAAGTGCAGACTAGTCGGTTTCCCCGAAATTAATAAACTCAGTGTTTAGGCGCTTAGTTAACCACGATTATAGTTCCAGCTTAGGGCTAAGCGTAACGCAAATGATGGCATTAATAAGCCTGAAAACAAATTACATAAAATTGTACCAACATGCAAGAAAAAACACCTGTAATGGTTGCTACAGTATTTTGTGTGCGGTTGTTTAAAATGATCTTTTCTGATGTCAAAATAAGAGTGGAGAACAATGTTGTCAAACTCGTTTTTGGTTGAGTCAGCGTGTAATTAGCTGTTTTACTTTTGCAGTGTGGCATACACAAAATTTTGCGACGAACGGCTGTTCAACCGCAGTTGTCAAGCTACCGCAGACACCAATGGCAAAATTTCTCCCTCGAGCAACCCGAATTCCATTGTGCGTTGGTGGCTACAAAAGTACAACATCACCGCAACCCCAACCATCACACAGACAACGTCCTCTTCTCCAACACCACACACACCTGCGGCAAGTGACGCCTGCTTTCAAATAAGCAACTATTTTTCGTCTCTTCTTGGTTGGTACGAATACACAAAAAACGAGACAACACCTTTGAGCAATTCCACCGCGGACTTTAACAACCCGTTCATGAACCCCGATTACAGTGAGTGGTTTCTCGCATACAGACCCTTTTGCGAGCCTGTGGCATGTGGAAGCTCGAGACGGCAGCACGACAAAAGCGCTCTCTCTTCGTACGACTGCTTTCAGGAGCCTTGCCGCTCAGGAATCATTTTTGTCATTGTCTTGGACTCAGTACTGGCTGTGCTGATAATTATTGCCAACGTACTAGTGCTTGTTGTGGCGGCAAGAACGCAGATTATGCGAAATATCCCAGGATATTTCAAGATATCGCTCGCCGCCGCCGATCTTATGATTGGACTCTTCGTCTTGCCAGGGAGCGTCTACCAGAATTACGTGCTTTACATTGGACCGCTACCATACAGGGTCGAAGGTCAGAGGCCCCACGCGACCGATTATTTTGACCAACGTTACCTCAACTTCATGGGAGTCTTCACCGTTTTATCCATGGGAATCTCCATCTACACAATGGGTGCCGCCAGCGTGGACCGGTATTTGGCCATTACAAGACCCTTCCGCTACCGACAGGGCAAGTACCTGACAAAGAAGCGCGTTGCTGGTGTATTCGGATTTATCTGGCTTTTTGCGCTCGTGTGCGCCATCTACCCGACGTTTCTCAGCTCGCAATACGACATATCGGCTCTCAGTCTGGTGTTGGCTACCGGAAACGCGGCATCGGCCATATACGCCATCACTTTGGGTATTCCCCTGTTTGCGGTGTGGATCATCAACGGCATGATGTTGAAACAGGTAAACGTGGTGACGTCAAACGTAACTTTTTAACAAATGAGAGTGGTTCTGGTTTGCCTTGTGCGTGTGAAAGAGAACAATTACGTCGATAACATCCAGTTTTGCGTCAATACGTTCAAAAATATAGAAACGTGACCTTTCTATCCTTGTAAAGCAACAATTCCTGTTGCGGTTATGCTTTGCGCTCTTTGGACACGAGCTCGCCAGAGTAGTTCACTCAAAAAACTATCATTAAACTAAATTATGTTACCCACCCTGCAATTCGAACCCAGCTTATTCTGGTTTTAATTTTGTTGGCAGTTCTTTACTCTTTACCTCCCACTTGTAGGTATGTGCTGACGGAAAAAGTCGCCGCACGATGTCGGCCTCACGTATAACTGTTAACACACGTCTGTCCTCCGGCACATCAAACTGTGATCCGACGAAAAATGGACCGAAAGATTGCGAAGCGACACAAATTCAAAACAACAATGTTTTCAAGTCGCCTAACGAGTAAGTACCTATCTTTTTAACTGCGTAAATTCTGACTTAAAAGTATCATATATATATATATAGGCTGCCATATAAGTTACCATAAAAATAGGAAAGACAGTTTGTCATGTAACTCAAGCGAATAGTGGTTTAATATAAGTGTTTGTTTCTCAGGCCCAGTGAAAAGCCGAAAGCATTGCCAAAGCCTAGGTTTTCAAGGATCACAAGATCTGTGCAAAGAACGGTAAGTTTTTCAGTAATACATTTTTGTATCCACAGCCAACAACATTAAGCATAATCGTGTTTTGTTGCCAGTTAAAATTTGCCCGCCATCCATCACTGGCCAGTGGGAATAACCAGAACCCTCAGAGTCAAGCGAACGTTGAAAGGAAACTTGCCAAAACTTTAGCTGTGATGATCGGGGCTTTTACATTGGCAATTTTGCCCTCCATTATTGTTCTTGTCCTCATGTCAGCTCTAAGCACGTAAGATCACGGGATATAAGTGTAGTTTAATGAAAAAACATAAGGCGTGTAGATAGTGTACTAATAGAGAAAATGTCAAAATTGACTACAGAAATCAGCCTGTGCAAGTCGGTCACCGGCGGATAATGTACTATCGTCTTTTTTCATCATTTGTTAGATAAAACGTTTATTTCGACAGGAGCGCAGAAGTTGGTTGTTCACGCTTTTTTTTATTTTTGAAAGGTGGACATCACCTCGCACGAGGCCGAAAACTTACTCGCCAGTAGCGATGAACGCACTCGTATCTGCCCAATACATCGCCGCGCGCCTCTTCCTCTCCAATTCCTTCTGGAACTGCATCATATACAGTGTCCGGAACCGCCATTTCCGCCGCGCCTTAGCTGACTCTTTCATTTGCGACGAAGCCAAGAAACGTGAGAGGAGGCGAGGGGCATCCATTGCATCCAATCGCGAACGGCGGCTGAGGAAGATGGGAAGTACCGACAGTGGGTGCGTGTCACAGAGTAATTCGGAAGGAGGCAAGCGTCGTATCAGCACTCAGGTGTGGGAAATGTCGTGCGTGTCGCGGAAATATAGCGATCAGGCTGAGGATGCAACAAGTGGCGGTGTATCCCGCGTCTAACTGGGCATAACTACGAGCGTTTAAATATTGTTTTTTTTTTCATTTACGTGCTTGTGGTTAGTTTCATTCGCTTTATTTTTTTGTCTGGCTGCAAAAGTCCCAATCGCTCAATAGTTAGGGCACGCAATTTTTATTTTTCTTGGTGTTACTTTTTCCGAGGTTGCTTTTCGTTATTCAAGCTGTTACAATTTCATGAAAACACAAATGTTCATTTGCACCATTCTTAGCCATAACGACCCAAATCGTTCTATTAACGGATGACCAAGTTTCGTTCTTACGACATCCTTCAACAATGGCATCCTTCCGTTCCTTGTCACGCAAATGAAATTTTCATTGCCGCCATAAATGTTCCCATCGTTGTATCCTTGTGCGCAAATTACGTTTTTTCAATAAATACGTTTATTGACAAAGAAGAAAAATATGTGGTCAAGGAATAGAACGGAACATTGATGAATGCACTTAGACCGAATCACACGATCAGCTGTGGCATCTATATAAATATTTAGCAGCCATGGCAAAGGAAGAAATCCTTCAAGGTAAGCATGCAGTTCACGAACACAAAAAACAATGTTACAGCAACGAAACAGTCAAAGCTGGACATTTACAAGTATTACAACCACGTTTTACGCAACAGATTACCTTTATTCGAAAAAATACGTGATCACAAACTTGTTTGTGGACGAAATTAGTGCAGTGAATTCATCGAAAAAATTTAACACAACATATATGCGTGCAACAAATGGCTTAAGTTGAACTTATTATATTATAGTTTTTCGACTAAGACACAGCTATGTTGTAATGTCTATCATCCTCTGCTATCAGGTTTATTTTGTCCCATTTGTCTACCATGTGATCTGGATAGTATGTCACAAAGTCTTCCTGTTCGACATTGGAAGGCCTTACAACTTTAATAGCAACCTGGAGTGCTTGACCCAACAAGCACATTTCCACCTGGAAAGCAATACGCATGTCAGACAGCACACTCATAAAACGGACCAATGTACTTACCTGTTCCAAACCTCCTGAATTCCCAGCTGGGTTTAGATGATTTAACATCAAGTTTTTAGGATCAATGCTTGTGTCACGAGCAAACAGCAACCAAGCGAATACAGGCACCTCTTCCCCACTCATGTTAGCATCATGAAGTTTGACTGCAGTGTCAAGGAGCAAAAGTTTCAGTGCCTCAAACAACTTAATTTCAACCGTGGAACCGGAGTTAAATAATGCAGAAAAATGTTGCTGTCTGTCGTTATCGCTGGCAATTGCTTTTGATAGCTTTAGTTGCTCCACAAAATATGTCAAACAATTTTCCATTACTTCTGTCCTGTTTGTGGCAGTGGATGGCAGTCTTTCAGCAAATGACCATTGAGTGATCCACTCAAATCTGGTCTTCAACCGTTGCACAATTCCTCCTATGTGCTGTTCCCAGTTTGATATATTTTGAAACAGGTCCAACTTCTGGGTGAGTATTTGAAATGCTGTTGCACGCAATGCACAATAGTTATCACCACGCACAAGTCTCAAAAATTTGCAACCAGTTGCTTTGATTAGCATCTTATATCCTTTGCGAAGACACTGAGCTGTGTATGTAGACCCCTTCCATTCAGCATTAGCATAGTCCAAGATGTCCAGCTTTCCAGATATGCTAACTAGCTGTCCAGGATCAGGGTCACTAGGTGTCTCAAGCTGCGTCACTTCCTCAGGCAGAATAATTGGGGATTCCTGGTGGGGTGAAGGCAATTGTGTGGCTTCACTGTTGTCAGCTTCTTCTGAGGAATTACTGCTGGTGGCTGCAATAACATCTTGGTCATTTTCAGTTGTATCATTGTGACATACATCTGACTTTCCATTTTCCACTGCAGTTGTGTTACCAACAGCAGTAGTTTCACCATTGTCATCTTTGTTAGTTTCACCAATGTCAAGGACAGCTGCTTTTTGGTTATTGGCCTCATTGCCACTATTTTCTGCTGGTGCCTCATAGTTAAACTCTCTACCTGTAGGTAAACTACTGGTTTCTTCATCCAGCTCTGCAGCCATGTTCACAACATCCAATATATCTTCCTCAACTTCAATGTTGTTTGTTTCATCTCCCACCAAGTCTTTACTAGCAGTCTCCTCAGATGGGGTTGATGTTGCAATTTCTGGAACAACAGCTGGAGTCTGGTTTTCAGTCACAGAAGAAACAACACTGCTTTCACTTCCATTACCACTGGTGTTGTCATTTGCCATAGTCAATGTTTGACTTTGTGCAACAGTTTGTGGTTGAACACTGTTTGTAATGGGAGTTTCAGTTACTTCTGCTGGTGAATGGTCATTGACCAGAACATTGTCAGGTGGGACATTTGGAATATTGCATAAAATTACTGGGTATTTTTTGCCCAAAAGTTGAACAAATCGTTTGGAAGGGTCATCTTGAATTTCAGTCATCCTGTTTTGTGCATATTGTCTAATTCATGTAATAAAATGTATGTATATGGTAAACATCCATCACAAAACAAACATATCTTTAAAGCACAAAAACAAAGTTATTCAGGGATAAGTAGCCTATGTGCTCTTGTGGGTACCAAAAAATAGTTTATTTATAATAAAGGCCTTTTGAATAAATATACATTTGTTTCTGCGCTCAAAATAACATCTATTTGTATTTGAGGAAATTAGTTAGGAGCAGCAGCAGTATTTTTACTCAAAATTAGCCTATTGCAAACACTGTGACTAATCAGATCCATTACAAAGAGAAAGAGCCTAATATTTTCAAAATCATGACGTTATTTAATGCTAAGTATGCAAAAAAAGGCAAATAACTTTTTGTTTGTCACCCTGGAATAAAAATAATGTGGTATTTCTGTGTTTTGAAGGCATGCACACCTTGTGAAAAATATGACTTGAATAACAAAAAATTGCCCAATATACTTATGCGATGACTATTCCTATTTCCTACAACGAGGTGGCGCAGATGCGCAGTAGATATTCCCTTGTCTTTGTCGCCAGATATTTTAAGCAAAAAAAAACATACATGGGAATGGAAATCTTATTGCTCACTCATTCATATTAATGTGGGTATTTTTCCAAACTTAAAAAAGAAGTAAAAGCCTCTCCGCAAGCCGCAATTGCAATAACGATGAATGACAGCTCGAGATTCTTCAGGGTTGATTGAACTAATCATCGTGGAGAACAACGTCGGATAATGTCTGCTGGTCATTTGGTCTGCTTTATAATAGTGAAATATCAAGGCCCCTGAGGTCTGTAGGTCCATGGCGGTGGTAAATCCAGTGGGAAACGACGAGAGGGGTGTTGGTACGGTGTACCGCCAGGGCCCATTCGAGTCCAAGGGGCCCAATGAATGTTATTGTTTCCGTTAGACTGAGACATCTCTTCAAAGCCTCTCCCCTCTCTCCAATCTTATGTGATCCTAAAAAAAGGGATCATCGCACTGGTCCTGCCAGAGTTCGAAGGAGCTATTTGAGCAATTGACAGTCAAGACTATTGGCGCCAATGAAGCTGATGCTGATATTCGAGTTATGGGAGCCGCACCAGAGTATTGATGGATGTTAAAACTGCGACAACTGCGACAATTTCTGCTTTGTCAGTTTGCCTCAACACAAAAAAATTCCACAAAATGATTTACCGCAGCGCCACACGCGTTTTATTGAATAATTCCTATCCAAAGCATTTTCCGCCAATCTATGCCGGCAAAATTGTGACGTCAGACCCATTGTTGACGCGAAATCGGAACCATGAACTTAATTAGCGTTTCATTAAAAAATGACAATGGTTTTGTTGTTGCAGGCGGCATAAACACGTTGGAAGCAGTTATTACTAACCTCTAAAACTATATCCGGTGATTTTTTATCCGGATGCTACCAACAATAATGGTACCGCACATAATATAAGTTCTGACCATGATACACGTGAGCTTAGGTTTGCATGTAAACATAGTTGACAGCCTAAATGTGGTTTTGCTAGCAATGTTGTGCTGCTCTGGTTTTAATTATGTTCCCCTGTGTTTGGGTTTATGGCGGCGTTTGTCCCCTACCCACACGAATGTTGCATAGAGGGTAGTGGTATATGCATTGCTAATTGCAAGTAACATGCATTTTATGTGTAGCTGTGTTAAATAAATTAATAGACAAAAATGATGCGTCCAAATGCACCAACAACCTCAGCAGGAATGGTGAATGGTGTTGGTGTTCAACATTCAAACAGAGTAATGGTACAAGGTTCTTCTGCACAAGGTTAAATAAAAGAGAAAAAAAATGTTAAAATATCTGCTACCATACTAAATATTATTACCATGATTAATGTTTAACATGCAGTACGACAACAAGTCCCTGGTGGCTTTGTGCAACAAAGACCCCAGCAAGCACAACAGCCTACTTCACAACAGCAGCAGCAGCAACAACAAGAGCAGACAGACCCTATTTTACGAGTCAAAAGCATTCTTCCACACTTGAAGGAGGCACTGGTGGTAAGTATCTATTACCAATTCTATTTGTTTTGTATATAAATTACACTATCCTGATCTGCAGAACTTGATGGCAGTGGCAAGTCAAAATTTTGCTGTGAGTGTGGGTGTTGATGACATGCAGTAAGTTGTACATTGTGATTCTGTTGGGTGTACCTTTATGTAACAGTGGCATTCTTTAGGAAAGGTGTGGATGGCAGCAGTGTTCCACGATTTGACAAATGCCTTGAACATTTTTATACCCTGTGTGACCAACTAGAGTTACAGTTGGTGAGAATAATATGACATGTGCTTCTGCAAACATGTGCTTAATGCATATTGACTGTAGATGGTTGCACACCAGCAGCTATCACAGACTTTCCTCAGCATGCAACAAGCTCCACTACTACACAACGTTAATTTCAAGTCAAACCCGAATGGCCCACAGGTAACATGTTTCTTGATGTGCACTTAGTTAGTAAACCAGGGCTGGGCAAACTTTTCAACAGGTGACAAGGCTGGGACTTTTAGACAGGTGACAAATAATGAAAAATTTGACAGGCAACAGCCATTTGAGTATTAATTAGACAAAGCGGGTTTTAATAAATGACCCAGCCTGTTGCAAAATGTGTTGGTTGTACTCATCCTGAACAGCCAACATAACAAAGTGATATTTTTTTGAAGTTGTACAACAACTATGTAAACACCGTGGAAATGCAGTTACGCTTTGCCAAAGAGATTCATGGTTATCTGACGAAATGCTGCAACATGTTAGCCGAGCACCAAACAACACACCCAACATTGTGATGGAGGAAAGAGAGTTGAAATTTCAATTTGATCATATTTGAAATGATGCAAGATCTTTGAATGGAAGATCTACCTGGGAGAATGAGAGATTATGTGTTCGTTTCACTGTTTTGCATGCGATCTAACTATGGCTTTTCAAAACTAATAAACAAAGTGCCACTGCGAAGTAAATTAACAAAAGTTTATTCTGCACAAATGCTGGTAAACAATTAACATCAAAACCAACGAAACAATGCACTTTATACTTTATAAAGTTGCTTCACACAAAAAGGTTATTGGTTGAAACTCAAGATTTTTGCCTCCAAACATTTTATTTTTTGATAAAGATGTAGACTGATCAAAAAGACTGACCATGTACAGGTACATATAATGTGCAAAAAGTAAAAAATAACATGTCCACAAGTACAGAGATGTGAAATTTCCCCCAATGAAAGCACCCAAACTACCAGGTTTAACAAATGTTTATTATTGCGATGGCCAACAATCTCTCAGTGGCACAAACTGCATTATGTAAGACAAAGTGCACTTGCCTTCATAAGTTGTACACATCACAAAGAAAAATAACTGAACAACAAACAGGACAGCAAGCAAACAGAGATATTCAAGTGTTTGAAGAAGTATACTTGTCATGGGGTTTCCCTAAATTGTTCATTCTGGCAAGGTTGGACCGATAATATATTTCTGTATGTCTAAGTACATGTCAGTAGTATGTTTGGTGGTGTGTAATGTGTTTGCTCAAACATCCACCACCATTTTCTTGTGGACGTCCAGTGAGGAAACGACCTAAAGAAAAAAATGTGCATGGATACAAATTGATTGACATGAGACCTGCCAAAATGTTGTGCATTAAACTTGCGCTGATAAAGCAAAATCAATTTTTCAACATTAACTGTCTTAGACCAATATACACTCAGCTCCATGGCGCGAAAATTTAATGAAGCGCAAGGCAGCGATAAAGAAAGCCCTGTCAGTAGCTAACGATCGTTTGCCCATTCGCCTCTTGACGGGTCACCCGGTCGATTTCTTGTGGAGATGACGCGGACAAGATCAAAATCCTACGATGTGCAAGACCCAAAACTCATTGCGCAATGTTTCATGAAGCTTCATGGCAACCACAGAAAAAGGGCGTGTACTAAAGCATTAGGAACGCCCACTACCAATAATCCACGATATCACTACTAGGTACCTTTTGATTATGAAAGAGTTGCACAAACTGAAACAGTATTCCAATTTATGGTTATTCACTGTTGTGTTGCGCTAGACTGAAGCGAAAAACTAAATTACAATACAGCAGTGGTTTAATCGGGCGCGTTTTGTGCTTTCGCTAACGGCGAAAGGCCACTGTTCATTCGGCGCAATTGATTGGAAAGGAGTGGTTCTCGTTCGTTTATTCTGTATCCACGTTCTAAGTGGGTCGACAAACACAGCCGCTGTACCAGACAGGCGATACGTGTTCAACTTAAAATCTGATTTAACCTGAAAACTGTTTGTGACATGACGAAGATTTTGCGTGATTTTATGTCAAGCAATAGTGCAATAAAACTTACAGCTGAAAATTCTTCATAGGAAATTTTTCCATCTCCATCTTTGTCTGCGTAGATGATCGTTTTGTCCACAATCTGTTGCAATTGTGCGTCCTTCAAATTATTTCCCACCATCATCTTCAGTACTTGGAACAACTCTCCATTTGATATAAATCCATCATTGTCAATGTCATAAATGCGGAAGGCAACTAAAAAGAAGTTTCTTTATAAATGATCAATAAAAAAGCATAAAAGATTAAATATATTACCAAAATTTTACAATAAAACATATCAAAAAATGCAATAGCAACCTTTCACTTTTGTGTGTACAAGGCTACTGATTAGGCTAAAACACTTCCGATACTTACATTTGAGTTTTGACGACTTGTCACCTTTTACACTGAATTGAGACACTCCCTCGATGAATTCTGCAACAAATTGCAAAAACACACATACAATTTTCAGATCTCGTACAACAGTATTTTAGTAGAAATAAGTTAAGGTAATTAAAAGTTGTATATTACGTATACAGTGTAGCCACACAAAAATGCATACCACGAAAATCAACTTCTCCATTGCCATCTTGGTCAAATATTTCTATGACTCTTTGAACAAGGGGGTTCTGTTGCAACTCTGGTAGTGACATAAACTCATCAATGCTCAAAGAGCCTGAATTGTCAAGATCCAACTTGCGAAACCTCTTTCCAAGTCTTGCTATTTCATCAGGGTCAACTGCATGTTACATAATGAGACAAACAGTTGTACTTTAGGTAAGGGATGTAGGTCATAAACATGTATGAGTGGTGCATGCATAATTAAAGCAAAGGCCACAATAAAGGAATACACCCGGGAATTAGCATACTCTTATACATTATGCTAAAAGGTACAACTTTTAGCTGAACATAGTAGTGCTGGTTCTTCTTGAAACTTATGCCTTTGTTGACAATACCCCACAGAAATTGTGAAGTGTGTTTTTCTTGACAAATAGCACATGGTGGCAAAATTACTAAATCAAATTATTAAAACTAACATTACTTTCTAAACCCGTACACACTCTTGTACAGGAATATTTAACCAACAATCCTACAGTTTCTTACAGTGAGAGCACATCTCCATTGGCATGCTGAGGTCGTTTCCCTGCATGTAAAAATAAACTCATGAAAGGTTTTGATCAGTGTCAAATATGCCAATCAACTCACCATCTTGAACTTTTATTGGAGTCAGATCATAAAAGGTGTGTAATTTCTTCAGTGTGGTTACAGATAAAGCCAGGTTTTACAAAAAAAGACAATGTTCACTAATGGTTTTGGAAATATCAGCTACCACAAATACACAAATAGATTTTGTTCTACTATTTGCCAATTTATAAACACCACACTGCAAAGGTGTATGACTAAACACATAAAGTCACTCCACAAAACTTTCTGGTATGCTTTGGTATGAAAAATATATTTATGTCAAATTTCGTCTTACAAAACAATTTTTGAGTAAAGTTACACTAGATTTAAGAATTGTAAAGAGAAAAAATTAATTATTGCATTTATGTTATCATTGCAACGTTACGTCTGCAAAACAAGACCATTGGTGGAACTTAAAATGATACAGATAAGTAAGTAAATCACTAAACAGATCTCCAGAATGATGCTTGGCTTGTTTGTACTTAGTTAGCACTAAATTAAAGAGTACGTGTGCATTGCATGGTGTTAATCCTTACACAAAACAACATCCTTCGTAAGAAAAAAACAACTTACTGGACAGTGGCAACGGCCATTATTTTTCTTGGTGCAAACTAAATAATATAGGCCTATAAGGCCTGCAGCTGTTTCTTTAGTTTGCAAAACTGTAGTGAATTGATAATATTGCTATTATTTACAACCAACATAACATAACCTAAACTTATACGGCATTTGTATTGATTAAGAACTAGCCTATTCAAGACACAGCCGCACCACAAACTACAAAACAAAAACTGTAACTGTACCTTCCATTGAGATTGAGGTTGAGGTTAAGATTTGAGAAATACTTTTTGTTGAATGTCCGATTCGTAATATGATTTCTATTGTCGAAATTTAACTACTATCGTTGCAATTAAGAAAGAAAACAGTAGAAACAAAATATAGGCGCAACTAAATAAATACATAGAACCGGACCCAAGCACATTTCACCGATTTTACCTAATCAGGCATGCGCTTTAAAGGCCCGCAGTTTACCCGAAAAAACAACAGAGCTTTTCTGATTATGTTAGCCTACTTTCTAGTAAAACAGTCCACATTTTTGCTCCAAATTTCGTAGGACCGACCCTGCAAATATGAAGTGATAATATTTTATGATTAAAACAAATATTTTGCGACAACGAATCACTTGAAACAATGGTACATAAGTACGAGGAATTGGACATTTTTACAACAAAGTTACACAAGTTAGCCCACACAATTTCAACAAAAATATTGTTTTAGGCAAGAAAAGTACATTGCATAAGGCCTATACTAGTCACCCTTTACATGGTTTAAATTAATCGAAAAATCGGGAGCTAACGAAAGGAGGCTGCTCATTTTTTCATCTGCACTGGGGAGTTCGCCATTTGATTCAATATCGAAGTTCAACAAAATACTAGTAAAAATGTGAAAAAGTTCAGCGCGAGCCAAAGATTCTCCCATACAGTAGCGACCGCCAATTGAAAAGGGAATAATCTTTGATGAATAAACAAAGCTCCCATCTTTGCTGATGTGTCTTTTTGGTTCGAATGCTCTGGGATTGGGCCAAACTTTCGGGTCAGTTAAAACCGCATGCAAGTTAGCAAGCACCTAAAATGAAACAATTAAATAAGCAAATCATATTTTATTTTCGAAGACAAATATATTTTCGGTGTAACGCCAATAGGCAAGTGGCCTGACCTCAGTGTCCTTCGGGATAAAGAAGCCCTGTAGATTTGTGTCCTTGGTCGTTTTGCGATGAATAATTGGTGCGACGCAATGCAGCCGGAGAACCTCCTGAAGAAACGCTTGAGTCAACGGAAGTTTGTCCTTTTTTGTAAGAGAAGAGCGACCCTTTTGCTCTGTAAATGTACATAGAAAGGTTTGGGCTACCCTAGAAAATTTGAACTTGATTGAAAATTTGCATACTAAAAGCATCCCGAATCTCATCGACTATAAGTTTCTTGTATTTTGGATTTGTGAGAAAACATATTAGAGCCCATGCAACCGTCGAACTTGTACTTTCCGAACCAGCTACAAACAGATCTCGGATGTACACAGCAAGCTGTTCGTCCTAAATTCAGTTATTGGGATGAGTTCAACTGTATGTCACCGATCATTTAAGATTATTAAAACACTATGCGATTACCGAAAAACTGCCATGGCTATTCCTCTTTTGCTCAAAGATGAAGGCATCAATAAAGTCTCTGACTGTTCCCTCTTTGTAGGTTGCTTTGTGTTCTTCAATAAAAGACTTAAATATGTCTGTAAAAATCAATATATGCCAATAAGTTTATGCAAATTTGTGTGAACTTGGTGAGTAATTATGTGAATTGTACATATATTGGTAAATAATGTTAGCCTATCATTAGGTTTGCAGGCTTGGCAGCCCAGGCATTGAAGCCTAGCTGGATCAGCCACTTTGTCCTGACAAGCCGGAGCAAGATTTCAAAAATTAAGCTCCCGGTAAGGTTTGAACTCACGACCCGGGCCCAACGCTCTACCAACTGAGCTACAGAAGCTCAGTGGTTTCACGGGGTATATTGTGGCCAAGGTACACTGGTGCGCAAGCGCACAACTTACCAGGCAACCTTCACATACACGTAGGGGATCTCTACGTATATATTACAGCTAACGTATCGCGATCATGAGGTTTGCAGGCTTGGCAGCCCAGGCATTGCAGCCTATAGCTGGGTCAGTCACGTTTTCCTGACTGGGCTGCCAAGCCTGCAAACCTCATGATCGCGATACGTTAGCTGTGATCGCTAAGCAAGGACCTGCGCAGTGGGGCGATCTTGCCAATCATGCCATTGCATGAAATATTACTGCGTTAATGTTAGCCTACCAATCATTTCCAATTGTTTTCGTTTAAACTTCGTATTTTTTGAAGAAAGGTAGGGCAAAAATCTTGAATTCTCATAGAGCACCAGAACACCAAGATGAGGATCGGTCAGTCTAAATAATAGGATGGATCATCTAACATTCTATTTTGTTTGGCTATTAGATAAAAAGCTTTTTGCTCACAGTCCTAAAACATCCATAATTTTCTTGTACTGCGATTCATTGCCTTTGAATCTTCTCCCGAGAACCATTGTAGAAATCACATTGGCCGTTGTTCGTGTAAGAAGCGGCTATAAAAAATGTCATTTAAAAAAAAAAAAATAAGTATCGACCGAAAAACCTTTTTTTACCAAAATGTTAACAGATGAAGAAGCACGAAAATGCAAGTCTTCAATCAGATAGTTAACTTCTTTTAATATGTGGCTTTCCATGTGATGTCTCTCAAATCCTAGCCTGCGGCCATACGAGAAGAGCTGTTATGGAATAACTAACTTACACAAAATAGGTTGTAATTTCTTTTCTTTATAGGTGGGGAGTGTTGTTCTGTTTATCAATACGTAAACGTGATTTTGATTTTACGTAATTTTTATCATATAAGCAGTGGTGGGATTTAGCCGGTTCGCACCGGTTTGCCGAACCTTCTAACTGTGATACTATGAACATGAAGTCAATCTTCATATTCTGCCTCTTGTTATATTCATTTTGTAGGCCAAGTGTTTGCAAAATAAAAAGGCAGAAAATAACGAAGAGTTGTGTTGTCTTATGTCATCACCAGTCACCACTGATCCAAAGCTGGTAGCCACATCGTGGTTCTAAATGCATTCCCAGCAAACATACAATGTGTAAACTTCTTGTAAACACACTGGAGTTTGATCACTATTTAGTCTGAGATTTGGCCAAGACTATTCATATGCTGGCTTAAAATCAATGCAAAAACATAGAGACGCTACCAGTCGTCGCCTCGCAACATACCTGATCAAATAAGCGCGGAATAAGGCATCAAATTTTGATAAGAATAAGATTAAATTTCATCCGTCCATGATAACCGGCCTGATGTTATCCCGTGGTTAGTATGGCATACTGCTAGTGAGAAAACTGAATGCTAAAATATTTGAATCCCACCACTGCATATAAGCGTCTCAACCAGTGGCTCTTAAACATGGGTTTGATGGAATAGCACCTGGCTTTATTTGAGCCGTTTGATCATTATATTACCGTGGTATAGAGTTTCGACAAAAGTTTTTAAATTTATGAAAAACAAAGTTACAAACCACTTTTGTAAACCTTTTAAGGAAGGTTTCCCCTATAATTGACATTCACAGATGTCGTACAAAAAAAAACCTTTTCAATGTTTGGATGCCGAACTTGCGTTGGTGTTTGTAGTCGTCACTGTAACTCCGGAATAACACTCCTTTGTCTCCACATGACTGGGTCAGTACGTGAGGGGCATTACGGCCAACGAAATCACGACTTTGCTTCACAAATGCCTGCATAAGACCCACATTGGTCACATATAATTTCTGTGACGATCAACCTCGACAGAAACGCATACTGACCTCGTGTATCACGTTAAAACTACTCAACACCACACAGTCTTTCGTCCCCAACCGCACCGACATTATGGGACCATATTCGTCGACACTCCACTTTGCCAATGTTACTTCCAAACGAGGACCGACGAAGGGTGTTACCCCCAGTAAGGGCAATCCTTTTGGCCCAGGAGGGAACCGAGGATGGATATTTTCCCCCCAACGAACGAACAAAGCAATGATGAGCAATAGACAAGTTATCGCGAATGCATTCGACGAAATGAGCGTGGCTGCATCAGATACATATGTTGCGAGACTATTGTCCATCGTAGCGTTACACCCACACAACCAACGCAACTAAATATTGCACTAGATCAGCTAAAAATACATATAAAATGGGTCTGCACGCAAAAACCACCACACTCTTCATATTCACTTCTAAAGGGTTAAGAAATATCACCTTAAATACGAAACCATAATGGTTTCTTTTTTTCCTGTTAATTCAATCGTTCCGGTTAGAATTTGTTTACTTTTATTCCTGCCTATATCCATTTAATAACACTGGTCTAGAAATCTGGATATAACTTGGTTATATAGTATGCAACATGAACTTCTTCGCGCAAAGGATTCCGAGCCTTCAGCCACCCTTTGTCAAATCCAGCAGAATACCTTTGTTCAACAAGTTTTTATGGGTATAAAAAGAAACGTGATACCTTGGTTGCGTTGAAGGTCAAAATGCTGTGGTGCGCCTGCGTGTAATGTGTAACAAGGTGGAAAAACCTTGACGCCCAAACGAAACATGCTCTCGATGCGCATTCACCCTTAACAGAAATCGTGTACACTGTGGAAAAACACTGACGTCCAAACGAAGCATTCTCTTGATGGCCAATCGCTAAACTGGTTACGCACTACCAGATATTTTAGTACATACAAAACTGAACCTGTGGCCAATGTAAGTAAATAAATTATAACAGAGAAGCGAACCATAGCATAGAGATGTTCCGGAAACCAGAGAGCTATACGTCAGTGGATACTTTGGCGTGAGTAACCACAACGCATTAATGTCATTATTAATCACCTGTTTGGTGCTTATGTTAACTATCACATGTTCAATCATGCGACATGACCAGTCTTTATATTTGTTTTGTTGGTCACTTTAATTCATATCGAACGTTGAAAGTAGCTAATACGGCACATATACAGCTAAAAAAGTTTCAACATATTTTTAGCGCATTTTCTAGGGGTGCAAGCAAATATTCGGAAATAGGTCTTTGGAGGTTTTAAAAAGACGAAGAAATTAATTTCGAGAATTCAAAATAATTCTTCAAATTTTGGCAAATTTTCCGGTAAAGTGGATTGCGACAACTTTTCCCAGATCACTAATAATAGCCCATAAATCGACTTACGTCGCAACAGGAGAGTAATGATATGTGTTTCCGGTTGCAACGTTTACGCTATTCTATATCCGGGCATGCAATATCAGGATTGTGCCTGCGTAGGTTTACCCTACATTACTTTCCGTGCGCGAATAGAGAATTCCGGTGCTAAGTGTACAACGTTACTGACTTTTCCCTCCAAGCTCGGGGGTTCTCCAACTGTGTCAATATCGAAATGCAACAATGTTGAAGTGAACAAAAGAAAGTACTCCGCACGAGCTAAAGATTCACCCAAGCAATACCGCGCCCCAACAGAAAAGGGAATGATCTTGGGCGAATATACGAATTTTCCGTTTTTGTCGATGTGACGACTTGGGTCGAAGAGGTGGGGTTGTGGCCATAAGTCGGGGTCATTTAACACAGCGTGAAGATTGGCTATGACCTGTTACAAAGATACAAACTGTTACATGAAGAGCATCGTCAACAATAAAACAAGTAGTGGAATACGACAAAGCTTGCAACACTTAACAACACAAGTTAGCTTAATGAGATCTTATGTGGTATGATAAGTGCGTTCTGTTGACATTATTAAGTTAAATGGGAATTCAAACCAGCATTTTGGGTTCCACATATCAATGGGTTTAAACCACTCTCCATCCACCTGTGTTCCTTTGGGAATGAAGAAACCATTAAGCGATGTACTTTCGGTTGTCTGGCGGTGAGTGAGCGGAGTGACAAGTTTAAACCTCATCACTTCTTGCAAAAAGGCCTGTGTTAGGGGTAAATCGTCTTTCTTGGAAAGAGTAAGTTGACCTTTGTCTTCTGAAACAACAGCGCTCATTGAAGTGGAATCAGAGTTCGTGAAGGTCATACTCGCGCTTACTAAAAGTAGCTCGTATCTCATCGACGATCAATTTCTTGTGTTGGGGATAATTCAGAAGACAGATGAGAGCCCACGCAATCGTCGAACTTGTACTCTCCGTGCCTGCCACAAAGAGATCGCGAACAAGTACGGCTAGCTGTTCGTCCTACAAACTCAATGTAAAACACGTGGAAATGTTTTAAGTTTATAGTTTTAAGTAATTACGTACTGAAAAACCGTCGTCGGTTTGAAAGTCGTTGGTATACTGTTCATTTATAAAAGCATCGATAAAGTCACGAACAGTTCCCTCTTTATACGTTGCTTTGTGTTCGTCGATAACTTTTCTAAAGATATCTGTAGAACAGACAACTTGATACCGCTACAATTGGTATTTGTTAGTGCTTATACCAATCATTGAATTCTGCTGTTGCATAAATTTTTCATTTTTTCCTTTAAAGTACGGAAAAAATCTCGAGTTCTCGAACAGGACAAGTACGCTCAGAAGGGGATCGTTTAGCCTACAAACAAAAATAAATGAAAATAAGATGTAACGCACAATATGCTTTTAAATGTTGTGTGGTTCTTGTCTGAATTGTGGTGCTGAACCCTGATGAAGTCTTTCTGTATGGCAGACGAAACAACAGGAAGATGAAAATATGTTAGATTATGCCATAGAAGAGCAATCCTGTCTAAATCACAACGTGAACGCTTACACTTCCAAAACTTCCATCAGCTTTCTAAACTCCGGTTCGTCACCTTGAAACCTTCGCCCGAGGACAATCATAGAAATAATATTGGACGTGGTGCGAGTCAAGAGAGGCTGAAGTGGACAAAAAGATTTTTAAAACATTTGTATTTATTTTTATGTTTTCCAAAACGTATCCACGCAATTTGGTGGGAGGTGATAAGGTCATGCGTTTCGCAGAGCATCTGCTGCACATAATTTAGATCTTCACGGATAATATATAATATAAGAACCCCGCGATGGCGGTTACATGTTAGTGCATGTCATGTTAAACACACTAACCAGCATGTCCACAGGCAATTTGCTGTTTTTGTTAATAGTCTGCACGAGGATTTTGGCCTCGTCCAAGATAAAATGTTCCACGTCTTTTTTCGCAAAACCCAACCTACAAGTATAAAAAACGAAATATTTTCTATGCTTGTTGGATATGAAGAGCACGTATTACTTTTTGAGTGTTTGAACTCCAAAGTGTCTCTGGCGCTTGTACACCTCGCTGTAACTCCTGAAGATGATTCCGTAGTCACGGCTCGATTGCACGAAAGCGTGCAAAGGTTGTCGCCCAGCGAAAACACGACTTTTCTTCACGAAAGCCTGTTATCATCACGTTCGTCATTTTATTGTTACGAAATGCATGAAACACGTGACTGCTATAGGAGACATACACTGCTTAAATTTTGCTAAATGTCATATAAACGCAAATTTAAAGTACATGATATGATAACATAGCTAATACAGCTAAACGGTAAAGTGTCAACATACCTCATATACAACATCATAGCTACAGAGCATGACACTGTCTTTCGTTCCTAGGCGTACAGACATTATAGGACCGTATCTTTGCTGACTCCACTTGGTAAACGATAATTCCGCACGCTGACCAACGAAAGGTATCACCCCCAGAAAGGGGACTCCCCTGGGGCCAGGGGGGAAATTTTGGTGCGGTTTTCTCCACCACAAATAGTACAACGCAGACACCAGTAGGATTAAAGGTAAAATCAACTTGCCTAAATTCACATTTTCGCCGAACAAATCCATCTCATACTCTAACATGGCAGCAAGTCTGGAAAGCAGTCCACCCGCCCTGGACGTAAACTTAAATGAGCGAAATTATTTTGCCCGCGGTTACAGTAATTGGTCTTCCAGCGAACGGTTTGGCACAAAAACACCTTGACCGTACGCATTATTGAGATTAAAGCGGCCAGACTCATTTATCAATGCTCCGTAAGTCTTATCGCAAAAGCGGTCGTTAGAATCTGCGTGTTTATGCACGCGTTGTGAACCTGTTAAATCCTCAACCAAAACCTCAGCATAAATGTTACATCGTAAAACAAATACAAACTATTTTTTTACAATCTGAAAGAACGCTTTAAAATGCAAATGCGCTTTCTAATTTAACGAATACCATTCTTATTTAACGATTGAATTGATTGAATTACCCTGCGGCAAATGCGTGATCCATCAGACAGATTACAAATGCACCACCCAGGCTGTTGCACACACTGTATCATCTCGCCAAGTATTAAGTCTCCATAACCTATTTGCATTGTTAAAAACAGCAGGCATATACATACAACCACGCTCTCCAGTTAACTGGTGCAAGCTGCAACCGCGACCACAAAATTTCCCGAATTTAAGGACATTAGGACCAGTGTTTTTTATCAGTAAAATCCCTTCTAACCTGCGTTCAGCAAATGAATGACGGCCTTATTTTTGTGCGGTATAAGCGGCAGGTTTTTGACGTTTTTTAAAAATATGTTTTTTAAATCCGCTTTCATTCAAGAAGGTTTGTTTTAAATTGATATGATAAATCTAGCAATAAATTGTTTTACTACATGAAATCTACCTAACCAGCAGCACTTCTTTCACGTGACACAAGTTAGCCATCAATTCAATTTTAAATGTTACTAGAACAACTTTGTGTCCACGCTTCTGGTTTTAGAAAACATGTTTTGCTTTTTATTGAAGCATCTTCAGTTCTACAAACAAAATAAACAGAAAAGACATAGTTAGATGCTAAAAATGATAAAACGATAAAACGATAAAACTGGCCGAACAGTAGAAACCTCTGGTGCTAACATACTGGACGACGCTCTGATCAGATGTTACAAGTGACCTACTTTTTTATCACCACAGGCGTACATTGGTTAATCAGGTGAAACAACGATAAAAAGATTGTAATAAAGAAATAAAACAAAATGAAATGAAATGGGTGGGGGCTCACGTAACTGACGGTAAAATTAATTTTTGAATGTTTATTTTTGCGTTTAAGTGTTTGTGCCATTTGTCCTCGTATATGTCCAATTGGTCCATGGGCGGTTGTTGCATATTGGCAATATGCAGAATATGTCATGACAAATATGTGGGACAAACTAAAAATAAGTTTTCAACCTAATGGAACCAACATCGACAAATGCGGAGAACTTTTAACACCAGGGCCACAGGTGACAAAAGTGCATTACTCCGCCATTACGAAGTACACCACCATCAACAATTCAGCGAAAGACCAAAGCTAGCTGAATGCTACTCTGTGGTGTTTTTACAACAACCGCCCATGGACCAATTGGACATATACGAGGACAAATGGCACAAACACTTAAACGCAAAAATCAACATTCAAAAATTAATTTTACCGTCAGTTACGTGAGCCCCCACCCATTTCATTTCATTTCATTTTATTTTATTTTATTTCTTTATTACAATCTTTTTATCGTTGTTTCACCTGATTAACCAATGTACGCCTGTGGTGATAAAAAAGTAGGTCACTTGTAACATCTGATCAGAGCGTCGTCCAGTATGACAGCACCAGAGGTTTCTACTGTTCGGCCAGTTTTATCGTTGTATCATTTTTAGCGTCTAACTATGTCTTTTCTGTTTATTTTGTTTGTAGAACTGAAGATGCTTTAATAAAAAGCGAAACATGTTTTCTAAAACCAGAAGCGTGGACACATAGTTGTTCTAGCAACATTTAAAATTTATGATAAATCTATTTTGAATTCATATCAGCATATTATTTCCTATACATTCTTAAAAGCATTAATACGTTTTGTTGCAGCTAGTTGCAAACTTCCTAAATTTTTGTTAACTTTGTTGTCATGCGCAGGAGCACGAGCGTCAGAATACACAAACACGGTGTAAACAAACGCCTCGTCATCGCGAGACCAATCGTGATTCATTCTCTTGTTATGTGTAACCAATACCGCAGGTTAGTAATGCAATTTTCTACGTGAATTTCCATTAGTAACATTTAAACAGGGAAAGACGCCGGAGCACGAACCGGCCCTACGATTACTGACCCAAATGCAGTGCAAGTAACTGCGGGGACTGCACCGAAAGCTACAACTGCAATATTGCTTTCCCAATTGGGGGCACTTTAAAAGGAACTGACGTTTCTCGTAAACATTGACTGTATTATAATATTTACATATTAACACTGTGCAAAAACTCTTGCATATACTGTACATATAAAATCAGAAAACATAAAGAAACTCTTCGGAAATATCATGAACAAAATGCAATAATTTTTTTATAGGTTACCGCATATAAAGATTGCATAACGGTCAGTCGATGATGCAGATTGTGACCAAAGGTCAATACAAGATGGAACGAGAATTGGCACAAAGTCGATATAAACCGCTAATGTTGATAAAAATAAGCCAGTTTACTGAACAAAAAGTATTGGAAAGGCAATATTAAGTCTGTGTTGTGTTTAAATATCATAATTCCTTGAGGGTAACGTCATTTACCTTACGCACGTTAAACGGAGTTGAAAATCTGGCGGCGAATAAACGATATTACTGGTGGTAGCGAACAAAGTGGGCAGGCCTCCCACCGGTTCGACATCAAAATTCAACACGATTGTGGTAAAAAGTAGGAAGAGAGAATTACGAGCTAAGCGCTCGCCCATGCAGAATCGCAACCCCACGGAGAACGGTATGATTTTTGTTGACTGAACGAAACAACCGTTATCGTCGATATGGCGGTGAGGGTCGAAAACTTCAGGTTGTGGCCAGAGTTTGGGGTCGTTCATTACGGCGTACAAGTTGGCCATTACCTACATAAAACAAATGCCGGTTACTTGTTTAAACAATATATCTTCCACAGTTTTAAGCGGTTAACGTAAACCTCCCCAATTGAACTTCCATAATTGACGTGACGTCCACAGGGAGAACCAATCAATTTCGGCATTAAAAATTTTTAACAAAATCAATGGTGAAAAATAAATGCCATAATTAACCAAAATTCAGTTACATACATGTGTGCCTTTGGGTATAAAATACCCGAACACTTCCGTGTCCTTAGTGGTTTTGCGGTTGGTGAAGCGCGTGACGCTTCTATATCGGAACAGTTCTTGAATGAAGGCCTGGGTAAACGGCATTTCGCCCTTTTTCGCAAGACTGGGCCTACGATCGCTTTCTGCAATACAGAGCATATAACTTTCCGCACTATATTTTTACTATACTGAACAACAGAGTAAAAGCCTTTGAGCCGTATTTAAATATCCAAAATTAAAACACCAAAATTACTAAACTAATATAATCGATTTAGTGGTATTTAATATGATGAAACTTTGTTACCAAAAACACTGCGAATCTCTTTTATGAGAGGTTTGGCGAACTGCGGATAGTTGAGGAGACAAGTCAGCGCCCACCCCAGCATAGAGCTGGTCGTTTCAGCGCTCGCTGAAAATAGGTCTCGGACATACACCACAAGCTGCTCATCCTATAACCAACATTTTGCCATTTAAAATGCCTAGTCTCTACAACTGACGAAAAAAAATCACTACAACTTGCAATACCTACATGAGACAAACTGGAAACAGTTCCTCTAAATTACATTGAACTATGTCCTTACTGTAGCATAAATTACCGAACGCAATGCTAAGCGCCAAACAATGCACATAAAGCCTTACGTTGAAGCTTGTGTCATGTTTGCCGGATCCGAAACGTTGTTCGTGGATATAAGCGTCAATGAAATCTCTGCTCACATTGGAATCAAATGTAGCTTTGTGTTCTTCAACAATATCGCGAAATATGTCTACAAGTAACAGAATGCACAAGGTTGTCAGAAATTAGATGCTCGATATGATTTAAATAACTTCGCCGACCAATAGAATATTGTTAAAAAGTGTATTGTGTATACTCAGCAATGCGTGTTTTTGTTTGCACCTAGCATCGTGTTCTGCTGTTCCTTAAACGTCTTGCTTACGCCGCGGAAGTAGGGGAAGTGACGGACGGCAGGAAATAATATCATAAGCGGCAGAGCAAAGGACAATGAAGGATCGTGCAGTCTGCAATGATAAACAAGAAAACGTACTGATTTAATCGCTACATACGTAACCAATGTTTTAACACAAAACATACAAATAGTGGAGTATGTCAGCAATCTTTTCAGGTCTCTCGTCTAATTCATGGAACTTATGGCCGATCATCACCATGGAAATGATATTTGATGAAGTTCTTGACAGTACTTTCTGGAAAGCAAATTTTCCTAACTATATGTTCATATAATTTATTACAACACAACATGGTAATAAAAGTATTCAACTCCCAAATCAAAGTCAAGGTAACATCATACCAATATACTTAAAGGAGAATTTTCAGCTTCAGATATTTTTTGCAATAAGCAGTCAGCCTCATCCAGTATTAACTGCTCCATATCACGCTTGGCAAACCCACACCTTAAAAAAAAACACATGCTCCGGATTTTTCCAAATTTATGCCTGGCATATTGGTGGTCTGTTACCAACTTATTTAAAGTAAACATGCCAAATCTCCGTTGGCGCCTTAGGTTTTCACTGTAGTCTGGAAAAACAACTCCATACTCCCCAGTTGATTGTTGAAACACCACCAATTCAGGTCGCCCGGCAAATGCATTTCCCTTGTTAACAAAAGCCTAAAATGTGCAAAAATAACATCACACCAGTGCCACAATACAAGGGTTACTGGAGACTTGCCTCCATTACTGCCTCATGGCTGTTCAAAACAACCCAGTCTTTCATGCCTAAACGAACAGACATGACATCACCATACTTTTCCATTCCCCATGTTCTCAGCTTTACTTCAGCCCTTCGACCAAGAAATGGAATTACTCCAAAAACTGGAAATCCTCTTGGACCAGGAGGAAACCTGGGGTGAGGTTTTTTCCACCATGTATAAATCAACACCAATGTTCCAATGACAATCAGCCATAAAGTTTGCGATTCAATACAAAAATTTAACAGTCTTTTAAAATTATACATTGCTGTTGCATAAACTTTCGTAAAATAAAATTATGATCCAAAGAAATTGTTCTTCTGGCACTTAATTTACAAAAGTGTTTATTGTAACCATCGTCTCGTCCACCATCCGGCGAGACTTCCTCAGGGTTATGTCGCAATGATAATGCATCAAGCGCATGATGCGCGGACGAAATGTTGGTTACAATAAACACTTTCTCAACTTAAGTGCCAGAAGAACAATTTCTATTAATTACTATGCCTGGCAGCAAGAATAGCGCTGCACTATAAAATTATGAATTCTATGTAATGTACGACTTTCCATGAACTTAACTTATCTCAACCCTATGATATAAATAACTGCGATGCATGGTCGGTTATAGCTAACTATCATGTCAAACGGAAATTTTTTGAAACAAAACGTGCAATCGTGAGATTTGTTTGTAAACAAAGTAAGGCGACACGGACAAGCGTCAGGCAACATGAGTTTCGCGACAGGCAGGACGCGACATAAAATTGTCAAGATTTTTGTCAACTTAGCAGAAGTTGTGTTGGTTGAATTTCTATTTAGATGGTACAAGTAAATAATTGTATTTGTTGGTGACCATGACAAGCATAGTTAAAGAAGGAAATTTGCAGAAATATTGTAAGTATTGTAAATAAAGTAACTATAGCAGAGTTTTCTTTTATCTTGAATGCATTGCATAACTTTCCCCACATATTAAAACATCAATCTTATAGTTTGCTTTCTACACAAGAAGAACCTAACAAAACACTCCATGTAAAAATGTACATTTTTGTTGGTAAGCTTGTCAGCCTCGGTCAATGACGTACATGAAACAAGTTTTTATCTGAATAGTTTTTAAGGTAGGCTACTGTACTGACCCTCTTTTTTATTTTGTTTAGCGACTGGAATATTCAAGGGATGGAAGCAACGGTACTTTACCCTTTACAGTGATGGACATTTTGTAATATTTGATCATAAAGGGGGACCAAGAGCTGCCAAATTTTATTTACCAAGGGATTGTCATGATATTCAGGTACAAATATGCCAGATTGGAAAGTTGTTTTTTTGCACGGAGGATTTCGTTTCGGTAATTGTTAATTGCGCAGATGATCACAACGTTTTTCAAATGTTAATGCATTAGTTCATTAATATTACGCGGATTATCTGTAAATTTTCGCGCGACATTTTTTCCAATCTGCCAGATATGTGTTATTTACCACTAACAGTATATAAAGTAGAAGTTACTTTAGTTATCCATAGTAAAATGAACGTTCATAGCTTACATCACTCATCTTTAGGAAATAGGTATATGCATATATTTTTGGAGTTGACCAAATCCACAGCTTTTTGTATGAATTGTTGAAATGTGATATATTGCTTCTGTTTGCAAATTCTGCAATATTAGTAAGCCAAAACCTTGTTGTCAGTTGCCCTGAAGTAAATTTCATTGTAGCGTAAATGCAACAATAGATTTGGTATATAGAGAAAGGCACTAATTTGAAAATTGATTTTCGTAAATTGCAAAAAATACTCAGCATTGAGTTGCAGACAGTACCACTGTTTCAACCTGTAAGATATCATCAGTTCAGTTGGTGACTGTAGTACTGAACCAGCTTTAACAGTGTTAAATTCTGTCTGTTGCTGACCGGTTGTTCAGTTTCTTTTGCTTCTATATTTAGCATTGATTGGGCCTAATTTTTGTTTGTCTTTTTGAAGGTGGGTGCTGGTATACAGGCAAAGGTGCCACAGCTACCAGATTCACTAACAGTGGACTGTGTGATGCTTTTCATTGCCAGAGACAAGAGATTTCTGTTATTGGCCCCAAATCGACCAGAATTAGAGTAAGTCAAACAGTTATATTTCTTGTTTTAATGGGACCTGACAAAGCTGTGTTGCTTTCAGCTCATGGATGCGGTCCCTGAACAACTTACGGAATCTAACTACTGCTACTAATGTCCAAACACAAGGAACTGGTTATCCAACCATGCCAGCAAATGCACCACAACAGTACCCATCCGCACCCCCTATTCAACCTCATGGAATGTCAGCCCCACCGCCGTACTCCAGCCAACCACCCAACGCTGGCACACTTGGATTTGAAAAGCTAAACTTGGGTGGTTCTGCTTCTTCCTCATCTCCATACCCACCACAGGGTGGTGCTAGTGGATACCCCCCAGGACAACCATACCCACCACATGGTGGTGCTAGTGGATACCCCCCAGGGCAACCATACCCACCGCAGGGTGGTGCTAGTGGATACCCTCCAGGGCAACCACAAGCATCCTATCCACCAGCAACTTCTGGCTACCCACCAACCAATCCACCATTAAATAAACATGGCAAATCATCATATCCAGTATCTGCACCACCACAGGTGCACCAGGGAGCTTATCCAGTTCAAGGGTATGGTCCACCACCAGGCCAACCAGTTGGTGTTCCTACACCACCATATCAGCAAGGGTATGCTCGACCACCAGGACAACCACCATATGGTTATCCACAACAACCCTATGGTGGTTATCAAACACAGCCAGGGTATTACCAACAACCTGTTGGTGGAAACTATCCACCAGGTGCATACCAACAACAGTATGGTACACCATATGGTCAACCAGTGTACCAAAAAGGCCATTCGTCAAAGTCTGGTGGCCTTGGTGGTTTAGGTGGTTTGGCTGGAGCAGCAGGACTGGGGAGCTTGGTGGGTGGAAAAAAGGTGAAGAAAATAGGAAAGCACAAAAAGTTGGTTGGTGGCGCAGCAGCTGCCCTGGTGGGTGGTTATGCCCTCAGCAAAGTTGGCAGAAGAGGTTCCTGGGGTTCTTGGAGCAGTGGCAGCTTTGGAAGTTTCGGCAGTTGTGGAAGCTTTGGTAGTTTCGGCAGCTTCGGCAGTTAACGTTCGCTTACTCACACCCATTTTTTAGGTATTGCAGTATTTTGTAAAAGTGAAATTAAAATGTTTTACCTTTTCTTGCATGCCGTTGTTGTTGCGCAGTTTTACCAAAAATATATTGCATGGAGTTTCGTTTCATTGCACTGTTTTCATATGTCTGTAAATACTGTGTGCCTGTTTTTTCGTTCAAAAGACTCGTTACCTTATTTTACCTGCGTTGGTTATACGTTGATGTGGAAAAACTCTGTCGTGTTGTTGGGTTGTCGTGTAAGTTAGCCTGGCCTAACTGCTTTGCACTAGGTTGTTCTACGGTAGTCGTTATTCTAACACTTGTTGTAACACATGTACGTTATGTAGTCCCTGTTGCTCCAGCACATTGCATGCATGATTCATAATTTACTGAAAACTTTCGTTTTACTGACCATGTTCATTATTATTTTATTCCGCTAACCGATGCGTTGCTGATTTCATTCTCAATGATTTCGGTACCGTCGCCTTTTTACACCTGGTGTTCTTGGATTTCTTTGATTACAACAAAACATACCACTGCACATCGAACAAAACGTACCACTGCGCCATTTCTGTATTTGGCATCTTCATGTAATACATGGTCTTCGATGAACTCGCTCGTTGCTATGGCAGGTCAAACACTTTCTGTACCAGACCTCACGCGCATTGTGGCAGGGGCATAGGTATTTCATGGCCACTTTCGCACCTAGCCTGAAAACATGACCCGATCGTATACTCGGCTCGAACGAACAGGCGCAAAACCGCTTGCGTTTCCATGTCCGTTAGGATTTTGCATATGGTGGAGTATACGACCAAAGAATGCGGTCTTCCTAGTTATTAGACATAAAATAGAGCCACACTACATTGAATCACCACCAACCGCCTATTTCCAATTTTTGTGGGGGAAAGAAGTTCAAAACAGTACACATTACAGATTCCATCATAACTATGCATATCTATATATTTGATTTTATTTCTTGAATTGAAACAATACATAGTACACAAATTCATTCATAGGTGAGCATTCACAGTATCCATCTGCTTTCAATGGTTAGGTCCATGCACACATGATACTGTGCACCATGATCAAGCTCATGTGAAGTTCCAGTGACCATCTTTAGGTATCTGCATAAGCTTTACATGTTTACTGGATTAGCAACCTAATGCATTCTCTACAACACAGAACATTTTCAAAAGGTATGTGCTAACAAGGGAAGCACATGGTGGTCCTTGCAGAATGGGAATTTAATTGCCCTTCCTCCAAATACAATTTGGTTTCTGAACTTTAAAGCCAGTAGCTACATGACAATTAATATCCATTAATTGACAAACAAGAATTAGATTGCAAATAATTAGTCATTTTTAATTTCATCAGCAACCTGCTGTATAGTACGTCTACCACAATCAGGTTTATCGCATGTTTGCAAGGTGGCTAATCACATTTTTGTCTCCCTGCATGATTATTATTTTTAATAAATTGTTACTTCGCAGGTTAACGACATTAACGCCATTCGTAGACCCTAACTCTTATCACCATCACGACTGCACAGTTGCAACGTCAACAAAACCGAAATCCTTTTGTCCGAGTATACTGAGCCTGCGTCCATCTATCCAAATTAAGTAACCTTGAGTCCATACAGGAATGCTGTTCAATGAGTGAAACAGTGTATTTGAAAAATAAAACGATAAGTGGCAAATTTGCGTGTGGGCTTGAAGACTGTTCTGGCAGAGTTTTTTGCCTTCGTAGAGTGGAAAAACTGTAGTACCGCAAAGAAAATTCCGTGGCAAGGAGGCCGTATACCAATAACGATAATAACACAGGTTGTACAAATAGTACATTACAGGCTTTTAGGAGGCGATCAAATATACTAATATGGGAGTACCAAAAGTCACAACGGGGTCTTTCCGTGTGTGCACAAAAATTAAACTCGGTCTTTCACACAACAACAACAACTGTCATGGAGGCGTTGCAAAATTCGAAACCCAGCTGCGATCTCGCTTGCTTCACCGAATTCAGGAAACAAAAAGCTTTGCGTCATCCACAGACACAAGCTCTCACGGGCAGATCAAATTTATTTCGCGGTCGTTTCCAACCGCACAATTTCGTGTACGATCTGCTGATGCTCGAGCAGCAGTTTTTCCAACTCACGCCTCTTCTTCTCCGCTTGGCTCTGCAGTGAATACATGTAAGATTGCGTTGCTTTCATTATAGAATGAACTAACACCTTGGGGACACCGTTATTTGACGAGTAAACAATTCTGCGCTGGAATAAATTTGCATTTGCCACCTCAAGATTTTCGCAGAAACAGAAACGGTTTTGTTGCGTTGCGCACATATTTAGCCATACAGACCAAAAATACCCCTAACTGTCAAACACCCTTGAAGTTAACCAGGGAATAGAAATATTTTAACTCCTAAAGTTGGTCATTTCTACAAAACGATTTGAAATATCACAGTGTGACAGGGTATGCGAGTGAAAATGCATTAGACTACATCTGAAAAAAATCTACCACAACATCATCCTGTTACTAAAACACCACAAAACCACCCACCTCAACCTCGTCAAGGATCGTTTCGATCGCGTTTTCCTTGTGTTTCGATTCCACCTCTTTGTTTAACAAACAGGAGTTAGTCACCAAAACACAGCACAACACACAAAGCACCAAAAGGGTTTATGGTCTAGTATTTTATACCACACTTTCCGCGCGCTTTCCATTTTTTGTTTAAGAGTTCTAATGACTTGTGGTATAGACACGAAATTCGCTTATTTAACTACTTTCAATACAGCAGTCATGAAATTAATACAAATGCAAAGGTACAATATTTGAAAAGCGTGTTTCTGTTGATGTGGACAGGTTTTGTACGACTACATTTCTTTGCTATGCGATAAATAAAAAATCAATTCTCCCACAAAGTTGTGTTGTGACACACACGAGGACAACGCGCCACGCAAAACACAAGCGAAAACCTCCCAAGCAGAACACAAGAAAAGCTGCCATACGCAAGATAAGCTTACCCATTTCGAAGTTGATGGGCACCCGCTTGCCGTCGTCCCTCTCCACCGTCAACTTAATTGACACTTCCGAAGGGGGCGGGGAAGGGGTGTGGTTGCTTGTTTTCCTGGTCAAGCGACTCGCGGCGCTACCCATGTCAGCGTGGGGTTCTGGAGTCGGGGGCAACGGGGTGAGTGGCACAGGTGTGGGAGGCAACGACTGTTCGTCTTGGAACGACGCAGGTACGACGACTGACAACGCGGCTTGCTGTTGGGTGATATCCGGGGTGGTGCTTGCGTCCAGTCGCGTGGCTTCAATGGGCGGTTTTCGAGCAGCAATATCTGTTCAGTTTTACGTAAGCCAGGTTTTAATGGCAATGGCCTGGTTGGTTACTGTGGAAAATGGCAGTTGTCGAAGGTTACAAACAAAACAGTGAGGGTCGGGTCGCAACGGTTTAATCAATGCAATTAATGTGACGTGACCTGGAGAATCCCAGAAGGCGTTGACAGTTGCGATTTCTGTCCTTCCGCGGCCTCTCGAAAACAAGGCTGTGATTAATCACCAGACAACGACAAAGAAAATCCCGCGATATAAACCGTTTACTAATTCCAGAGGGGCGAACGACTTGGGCATTTTGTAACATACTGAAATTACGTGAACTGTAGAACACAACCGGCCCATATACTTCTTGACATTCTGACCGAGAATTGTAGCCCATAATATAGTCGTATATTAACATCATGAAGATGAAAATGGCGAAGCACCGAGATTTTCGCAGGGACTATAATACCACACCAGCTAAGTAAAGTTATATTGTTAAGTATTTTTGTCGAAAATTTACAGCAGTTATTTAGGCCAGCTGTTGTCAAATACTTTTAAGTCAGAAGGAAATCCAGCGTTTTATAAAAAGCAGAAACATACAACAGATGTGATATAAACGTCCAGCAAGAATTCGATTTAACAAAGTCCAACTTTTACCGATACGGGCCAGGTTCAAATATCACCTATTAACATTGACACGCGTCGCTGCTTGATTGTTTCTCTCATTCCCTATAGAAACCCGCTTCGCGTTAGGCAGGGGGAGGCATCTTACAATGATTGTTTGTCAGATTTAAATAGCTGCGTTAAAACAACACGAAGCATCCTGTTTCTGTTTGAATTAACCGCGCTTTACAGCATCTCCCTAAATCGACAGACACATATCACAGCGGACCAAAACGACAAGTTCAACTATTTTAACTGGAAACTTTCACTCGTCCTCGTCCTGCTATCCACTCCAACAAAACAGCACAGACATTAACGCGTGCCATTATATCATTCCTCTCCCCATGACATACTTTTACGGGCTGGAATGCTCAAGCAGGTTTCAACATGCCTTTCAAAAAAAAAAATTTACTTCCTCACCAATACGCTGTCCTTCTCTTAAAACTCATGATTAATTCTGGAACGTAAATGTCAGTGCGGTGGCGGCCGCAGAGGTACAAAGCGCCTGAAAACTGATTCCGAGTTCCATCGACCGTGCGATGAGGTTGCACTCCCCACAGTTTGCGCACTCAGATTAATGGCATCACTGTGGTAAGTGTGCCCTGTGTCCCGGCTCTGGCCAATGCTCCCAGGAGTCCAGGGCCCGGCATTCGACCGCGAGCGACGGAGGCGCTACTGCGAAAATCGCCTGTTGCAAATCGATCGGGAGATAGCTTTATCGGGCTTATCGCGCGAGAGTGCGTCAGCACAGGGCGTCGTATAAATAGCGCAATAACACGAGTGGAGCCACTTACCTCTCACCGTCCCAGCTCGGATTCGCTCCCGCCTGGGCGATTCGGCTTCTTCCTGTAAACAAGAACACTTCTGTTGCGCCGTGGAAGAAATGAAACCGACATACGGCGTTACCATGGTGACCGGCGAGGTGTGGTGTTTACGATTTTTTCGCGTTTTACTGAATACCCAAGACAGAGAAATCGACATAAAGATATTATGAAAAATGACTCCAATTGTAGTCGAACCTGTACATGGCGTTGCAACGATTTGGTGTTACCGACGTGGGACCCGACCCTCTACTAAAGTAAATCTATATCACAAAAGTTATTGACCGTTTGTAACTCCGTCAACGCCTGATACTGAGCACATAGCAATTTCGTTAATTTTAAAACCTTGCCCGATTAGCAAATGTAAGAGTAATCCAGGAGCACGCCGCACCAGCAGCTTGTGACGTACAGAGCTCCGCACTTAACCATTACCATACAACAGGGAAATAAGCTCGACCTTGAATGGCAGTTTAAAAGGTAGAAGGAGGCGGTTTAAGGCCCTTGGGACGTTTTGCAACAAACGACCGAGTGCAAACATGTAATCATGTGTTGATTCGTTGATGTTATGGAACCGTGTGGACCAACAGTTACGTTTTCTCACAAACACACAAAACAAGAGTTGTGTAAGCTGCAGACAGATGGCCACCTATAAGGTCTCATCAGTGCAGCTGGTGTGACTGTCAGACGACTTCGCTGACCAAACGGCCACAAGCAAAGACTTCCACTTTGTGGTGACTATATAATCACCGTCATCCGTTGGGCACCAAACTAGGTGCAACCTTACGGAGAAAACAAGGTCTAAACACCATAGCCAAGCAAAACTAAACTTTGTTTGTTTGTTTGTTTGTTTGTTTTTGTTATCTGCTTGACGCCTAAAACTTTTATTTAAACATAAAAACGCTATTCCACATCCGGCACCCCAGTTCCTTCACCTACATTCGATTTTTATTGCATTAAAATATGCATTAACCAAACAGATACATTTACAAAAACATCCTCGACGTGTTCCCTCAGGGTCAGTTTTCCCCTTGGACTTAACAATGACGCAATGTTGAATATAGTAGAAGGTCGAAGTTGTTTACATCACACATAAAATGCTGTGTGCTGCGGGACAGAATTAGCAGCAGTCAAGTGCAGTAAATTATTTATACAAACAGCAGTAAATTCTTTATATGATATGCAAACGATCGGTTGGGTCACTTTTACATCATCTACAAAAACGTAACAGGGCACCTATGCATTTGCGCCCACACGTAATACATAACGTTCAGCTCAACGCATTTTACGATGGAGAAGCATTTCATGCATGTCTGGTAACAATGGTCTCCAAAATGGGCGATTATGGGGCTCTGATAAAAATGGGCAGTTTAGCATTTAGTGGTCACAGCCGTTATGCAACCTATGATATCAGGTTGAATTAAAGATATTTGTAACGTTTTGATTGTAAACTAATGTTCAACACACTGGTTGTTGTTGCATCACCCTCCAATGGAAAGTTGAGGGGTCGTTTTCAAGTCACTAAGCTCTCAGGGGGCGCCACGGAAAAAAAATGTTCAAGAAACCGATCTAATTTGACGAGTCTCACCAGCGCAGCCGCGTCGAGAAGCTTCTGAAGACGCTCGAACGACGACACGCCGATATTCGGTTGACAGTTAGTTCCCGGGATCATAGGTTCTGGTGTATTCCAACGCACACCGTCGTCGCGGTAGTTTCGCTCTAATGGTAAGAGTTTAACGTCAGTGTAGGTTTGTCACATAATTTCAGGCAACTACAAGGAAGGAGTTTCACCCTTCTTGAGGGTCTTTTTAAAATTTTGCCGCCATAGGCTTATAAAAACAAAACAAAAATGGGGTGCTGATAAATTGATCTTGAATCTAGTTTATAAACACACACAGTTTTTGTTCTTTGCGACTGCAACATTTCAATGTTTAATTGCCAATTTACCAGCTTTGGCCCTGTGCATTCTTGGTGACGTGACAACCACGTTGGGAAGCCAGGGAGTGACGTTGCCCGATCTGGTCACGCTCCTATGATCCTTGGGATGTGATCGGTGATGCGAAACGAAGGGTACGGGCAGAAGGAGTGAAGAGGACCTCAGCACCTCATTTGGGGGTAAGGTCGTGTGGGGCCGTTTGGACATTTGGGATTGGGCCATGACCCGCCGAGGATGACCATAAGAAGTGGCCACTCTCTTTTGACCTCGAGCTGGACTGACTCTGTAAAAGTATGTGAATTGTTGTATAGAAAGCGCCACCTAGTGCACAACACAATTGAAACAAGTGCCCACGTACACGTCGGGTCGAATGCTGACGTTCGAGTCGTTGATGAGAATTCGTTCCAGTTTTTCACGGTTCCGCTTCATCGCGTCGTCCTGCACTGACACCACCTGGCGGATTTCTTCGAACATGGTTTGATAAAACTGGTCCTCGTCGTTGTCCCGGTAGAGAGAAGGAGTGTGGAACGTCTGATTTGCAGAGGCGTTGGAATTAAACGCACAACGACAACGCAACAGTAGCACAAATAAGTAGTGTTACATTTGAAAATAATTTTTAAACTTGTTGGGAATAAGACACAGGTTTTAGAAGCGCAAATTACTAAAATATGCGTACTATACGTTCAACGCCCAGCGTTAAGTACCACTTGTATACTTCTTAAATAATGGTTTGTAGTATATTTATAACCCTTCAACAACAAACAAAAAACAATTTGGGGAACACAGGTTTTTCTCTGGTTGGACTGAAAAATTACGCTGCATTGTGATGGCACAGTAGATTACTACTTCACGTTAAGAATTTTGCATTTTGCGTTTCACGAATAAGTTTCAGGGGTTTTATCTGTGTTCTTGGGTTCCTGAAATTACAACTGGAACAGTCTTTCATATTAACTAAGAAACCGAATTTGTTAAATTAAGCAAGTGATTGAAAATGGTTACAAATCCTATACAACAGAAGGGCAGGTTTACGTGACCCCTTGAGCACTATGTATGTAAGTCATTCAATTAAATACAATTTAGATTTATTACCCGATTAGCTATGCCGACATGTGCAGAGCGAGACGCTCCAGCTTCTACAGCATTTAGTTTGGCGTTTTGTGAAGTTGCGTTTCCTCCGGCCAGTACGCATTCCGCCAGGAAACTCGCAGACGAACCATTTCTGTTTCAAACAGGGTGAGTATTAAACGCCACCATATTCGGTCAAACAAACTTTTAGGGCTTCAGGCCAAGGTTTTCCAAATAGTTTTTGGTCCGTGGAAACGAAGCCAAATTAGTGAACTCTGTGGACCCCATCACCAACGAAAAATCGAAAAACCCTTTTATGTTGATTGCTTGTTAAAGCAAAATGAGCTTTATCGCTGAGAAACCTTGCATTGGGCCTAGTGAGTGACAGACAAATACACGAGTTAGTGGGCAGTAAGATTACCCAGCCATTTTTCGTATTTCGATGGTCATCGGGTAGTTGGCCCACTTCCCTCTTGTTTTGGGACGCCAAGACGTCCTTTGTTCGTCTGGATTCTTGAAGTTCTGCGTAAACATGGACAAAGTTCGTCCCAGAAAAATAAATACAAACAAAACTATGGACAAAAACATGGAATGTTACGTCTGAACATAAACCAAAACATATCATAAATTGTGTGCAGAAGAACAAACGCAGTTATTCATAGAAAAATGTTGGCAACAACAACAACACGCACTGTATCTGGGCGTATCGGTTAGCACTGCAGGCATGGAATACGCCGTCCCTGACTACAAAGCGTTGATTCTTACGTCACTGTTGACAACGCTCGGCTTGTAAACAGCCTGATCGGCCTTTGTGAAAACAGTACACAAGTTACATTTGAAATATGACCCGCGTTCGTTTCCTCGCGTCTTGTGGCGAGTCAAATGTAATGCGACAGAAGAACACGTCCAAATACATTGACATCGTCGGCGATAAAGAGGAGTTTGACATTTACACTAAGGTTTTCCATTAGGTTTGACCTTTCTATGTCCCAATTGAGGAAATGAAAAACAAATTGACGTTCCCCTTTGAACCGTTTAGTTAAATATAGTAGGCGTTCTGGTATTTGAACATTTTGTCCAAAATACCCCATGTGACAAATAAAATTAAAAATTGATATTTATTTCACAAATATAGTGTAAGGTAAGGTGACAGTAGTTACCATTTGATCTTTAATAGGAACTTTTAATCCAGCAAAACCAGAATTGAGTGAGTGCATTGGGTATCTTCCCACAGAACTCTAAATAATGTAAAAAGTGTATAATCCAAACACATAATTTCGTATTCTCAACCCACATCTACATATTCTATATTCTCATTTCCAATTATTTATTTTGAACAACCATCAAATCATGGTAATACACATGACCGCTATCTTTTATTCAATTTCACTAAATTTATATTGGAGGGTTTAACATTAGGACTTACTCTATGTGGATTAGAGTTTGGGGCTCTTGCCAACTTCACAACATGACCTCTGTATAGGGTAGAAGGAATAGTTGACTTTCTTTCTCGAGGGGGAAGATAGCCTTCTTGAATAAACTAAAAACAAACAAAATCAGCAACTGTGGAGTTATTTTTTTAACCATGCACATCAATTCTAACAAAATGTTTTACCTGTGTCTGTGTGTTAACAATGTGTTTAAAAGTTTCACTTGTTCAGTCAATATTTAAACAGTCATTGTGTAAACATTAACAATAGTCATATTTTTAGCACAAAAGGCTTTGAATGGTTGGGCCTCTAAAGCACACACACACACACACACAATGTGTGCCCAAGTCAAATCTTCCTCAAAAGAATATTTGCTACATTGATTTTTTTATACATGAAGAAAAATTTGGTTCATTTTGGACAAATAATTAGCCTTTATAAGTAATTCCACAAAGTACTCAAATGAAAGTATATACATACTAAAACGCAATTCACTTCTTTCAAACCTTGGTTATTATAAATTGACACTAGTACCGAAAAAGTGCATTTCATTTTTTAATTTAGCACAAGGCAATAATATCATGTTTGATGTTGTTTCTATAAATTATTGCACCAACTGCAGTATACACACAAAGATAACATTTGTATCAGCTTTAATGTGAATTACCTCTCCAAGATAAAGACCAGTCATGTTTCTTGGCACATCCATTTTCATCTGAAAATTCGTTCAGTTTCCTATAGCGAAATCTGTCACACAACCCAACTTTGTTGCAAGCAATTTTGAAAATCCCAAGGCAAAAAATATGGCAACAGCACACAATGGACTACCAACTCAGCTGTTTATCTGCTACAAGATTTCTTCATCTTTAGCAAACTTTAAAAAGTGTAAACTGAATTAAAATATATAAAAAAGTGGAACAGCACTCGTAGTTTCTTCTGCCACAATCACCATGTGAAGCTGCGTTCCCAGCAACAATGCAAGAGCACCAGTACGCCCCCTTATGTCGAGTAAAATAAAACTTTGTTGCCGTTGTGTAGCTCTAGCGAGTCGAATGTTAGCTAAACTAGCCAACGGCGGGAGATTGGCAGCCCAGCATTGGTCAAGCGCCCGACCCATACATCTGCAGCAAAACTTAATATTATTCGTTGTGTTTATTTTGTGTATTTAAATTCCGTATAAACGCATGCTGCATACCAAGAAGAAAACCTAATCAGGATTCCCGGTGTGGTAAAAAAATGGTGGTGGTTGTTTCATTAAAACCCACGAAACGTTTGCAAGTCACTTCCGCTCTGGCTATGTCAGCGTCACGAGCTTCGCCCGTTCAGTGTTTGTTCTTTACTAGATATTGGGAAGCAATATTTTTGACAAATGCCCTTGTATAGATGGCGTTATTGTTAAACACACTCCGCTTAGTGTTAACCAAGACTTGCTTGCTGAGACAACACAGTTATCAAATCTTGATTGTTTCAACGGCGTTCTGTGTTGTTTCACTGTATAAAACTTTTCCACCACATGCTTTTATTTCGTGAAAGTGCAGTGTATTAAGGTATTCTTGCTCGCGCGTATTGTCTAGTTACGTTGATAATCACATTGGGCCGTTTTTTTTACGTACAGCAACATTCCCAACCCCTCAAATGAATGCAGACCAAGCATTGATAACGAGGATCGGAAATTCCAGTTACTGATTGCAGGGGTAGAGTGCTGCAGGAGTTGTACAAGTCAATAGCAAGATTCTTCAATTCAACATAAATTGCCACTAAACACATGAATAATTGCCAAGCCTAGCTAAGCAAACAAAGATTCGGGTAGTTCTTTGCAATATGGAAAGCTCTTTTGCGTTCCCTCTCGGCGAACCGACTCGCTGGCAACGAAGCACGCACGACGTAACTTTTCGTGCAGTGGTAGCTGAGGTAGTTTTGCAAAGAAGAAAGCTAAAGCACCCGCAAACGCGTCTCCAGCACCCTGTAAAAAGAAATGCGCGATTTTTAAATGATTAACTTCAAATTTTAAGGCGAAATTATGTGAAATTTTCAGTCACTATACTGCAGTGCTACTTTTTAAAGTATATAATCTAAATTTCCTTGTCAGTGACTGTAAGATACAATTTATATAAAATCATACACACTATTATTGAAACAAAAAAATAACATTACTACAAAATCAAATCAACACTTACTGTTGTGTCAATAGCATTAACTTTGTCAGTCTCAACCCAGGTGGGATCATTGTTGTTATTTGCATACACACAGCCTTCTTTGCCAAGGGTAATAATTGCCAACTGACAACCCATTTCAAGAAGTGCCAAAAGAGCAACTTTAGCAGTTTCAACACTGGTCACTTTTAAACCTGTTAGTGTGGCTGCCTGTTGGATGAAAAAAAGTTTCATTATACCGGAGGTCAAATTAGAAAACAACAAAAATTTGCTTACCTCAGTTTCATTTGGGCAGATGATATCTGAACACTTAAAAAAGTCAATTGGAAGAGCTTCTTGAGGTGCTGGAGCTGGATTAAATATCGTCAAAGCTCCTGCTGCCTTGGCTTTCTTTAAGGCATGGAGAGTTGATTGCACTGAGATTTCCAGCTGACATAGCACAACCTAATAACCAAAATATTATATTGAAGCCAATATATGAGTACAATCCCACCTTCACTGAACCAAACAGTGCTGATGCCTGATCAATGTTAGCTGTTGTGAGGTGCAAGTTGGCTCCTGGGACAATGATAATTGAATTGCACCCATCTGCTCCAACTGTGATGGGGGCAACACCTGTGCATGCCTCATTGGTCTTGGTAATGTATTCTGCAAAATATAAAAACAAGTGTTTCTTGTGTTGAGCAACTCTCTAGCAATATGTATACCTGTATTAACACCTATAGCATTAAAATTTTCTATAAATTCTTCTCCATGGGTGTCATTGCCCACTTTTGCAACGATTGCTGTATTTGCCCCTAGTTTAGCTGCAGCAACACACTGATTGGCTCCTTTGCCACCAAAGCCTGTCACATATCTTGGAACAAAAAATGTAAAAGTTCTTTTGCAAAAAATAGCACACATCAATAAGTAAACCACCAGTATATTTTGTATACTAATAATAAAAAACAGTTAATTGCTTTAGGTCCGAATGATTCGAAACATGTTATTTTTCGGCATACCGAGTTCCATGAATGGTTTCACCGGGTAGGGGCAGTCGCGGTGCATAGGAAATGAGGTCCATGTTGCATGATCCCACAACAAGTATTTCTGCGAGATACAACAACTTGTAAGACATAAATTTACGAGAAACATATATTTTACAAGTGCAATCGATTTACCTACTGGATTCATTGTCATCTACTGCTTTACTTATCCATGTGCACTATTTTTAGGTGCTGCAATACTATACGCGTGACACGTTTGTTTACATTAGTCGACCGTTACGCATGATCAGGACATGAGAAGTACTTTGGGTCATATCTCTATCGAGATCTGTGGTCACATTTATAAAAAAATATATTAATTTAGAACATATTGAACCTGTATTGCATGGTGTTACAGTGCAAGTTATTAACAGAGCAAAACAAAATGTTTTTTATCGCGTCAAATGAAGCATGACAGTAGCTATTTCATTCATTTTATTGATTAGCTGCTGTCCGACTTTGTTAGCGGCTTCGCGTTAAGTTTTATTGCAACTTTTCGGGATCAGGATGGCGACGTGCCCTGGAAGATATTGTGGCCGAATCCTTGTAAATGTGTCATCAGGTGGCTATATGTTTGTAGTAGTCTTTAATTGACCAAAAAATAGACACAACAAGCTTTACAAATGTTTTACAGGTGTGTGGGGAGAATGTGGAGCTTGTCCCGCTGGTTTCCGATCAGATGCTTATGATCATTGTATGAGATGTACTGAATCGCCTTCTCTGTTTGAGTGGCTTTACCTTGGTTTTATGGCAATGCTTCCATTGGTTTTGCACTGGTTTTATGTCCTTCACAAACACTCGGAGTGGAAGTAAGTAGGGGGAAACAGTTTCATCCAAAACATCCTCCTGTATTGATGTTTCTCTCTGCAGAAAAAATGTGGCCATACAGTTGGGTTTTGCATTTCTTGAGACCGTTATGGCCTCAATCTTTACACTACTTTCGTTTGAACCGAAAGGTTCTCTGTATCTTGAAACATGCACAGTTCAGCAAATATCTGATTGGTACACAATATTTTTTAATCCTCAAATAAAGTTTGTTGAAACTTTGAGGTGCTCCCAAGAAGCAGTCTACCCATTGTAAGTGATTTTGTGCGGTTTGTAGTGACTTGTATTTAATAAATACATATTTACCTTCAGGTACTCCATAGTATTTTTATTTTACTTGTTTTCACTTGCGCTAATGCTGGTGTTACGCCCTATTTTGGTTGGGAAAATTCTTGGCACAGAAGCAGACAAGAAAAAGTGTAATATGTCAATATATGCAGCTTTATACTTTCATCCTGTTCTCGTTGTCATACATGCAGTGTGTGCAGGACTAATTTGTAAGTAAACAATGCACAAAAGCTTTTTTGTGCTTACAAGTTGTTTATTTTTATTCCTTTAATATTGAAATTTTTAGATTATGCCTATCCATTTCTCATTGTTTTGGCCACCATCACTGGTCTGGCTGCATATGCTGTATATTGGGACATGAAGGCAGGTTTAAATTTGAATGCATCGTCTGTACACTTACTAATTAAGCATTTTTTGCAGAAACCAAAGGATTTGTTTGGGGAACACTTGTTACAGAACATATTTATTATGATTTGGCACCTACTAACCTTGGCATATTCAATTATTGCTCTTAGCAATGCATATAGCCCTGTTTATACCCCGGTTAGTTTTGCATACTTGGCATTGGTGCCTTTGCCTCTGGTTTTTCTTTTACTCACCGAAAGGTGCACAGACCCTAATCATATTAGCAGAGAGACCGCAGACACATCATTATGATATTTTTATGTGTTGTTTCATAATAAAACACAAAAACTAGATTGTGTGTTCTGATTGAAACAAAGCTACTATGCTATTAAGAAAAGGCCAATTGATATGAGTGCATTTCTTCATGAAGGCAAATAATTGGGTCAACAAACAAAAGTTTTTTTGTGTACAGAATTTTAATTTTATTCCTTCCAAATGAAAACAAGTTCGGCAAGAAATTTACAAGATACTAGAAATGATGTCAAGTGGCAGTGTTACAAATTAAGAGTTCCATTGTTCGCAGCAGCTTTTTCCCTTTCTTTCCTGTCATTTTCACACAGGCGACATATCCAACTTCCTTCAGGTGGTGATTCCATAGGAGGGCGCAAGCAATACATGTGATAACCTCGATCACAGTCATCGCAAAACAGAAGTTGTTCCTAATTGAGTAATACAATGAATAAGAAAATGGAATGATTTACACTTAAATCAAAAACACATACATCATTATCTGATGTCCCGCATAAATGACATGATTTGCATTCAATGCACTGCCAGCTGTATTTCTTGACATTCATGGTCATGATGTCAGTGAACTGCAGACACGAGGGATGGCCTGACCTACAATGGTACAAGTTTTTAGTATGGAACTTATCTGAAGTAATTTTTAAATTGGTTATTAAGAAATATACACAAAAATACAACATTGCTTGAGTAAGTATTGCTGCACCTGCCACAGTCAGCACAAGAGACCAGTTCTTCAGATTCACCAGTCTTCTTATTTTCATCTGCGTCACCAAGACAAAAATCACAATAGTCATTCATCGGTGTTTGACGCTTTTTCTTTGGTCGAGTCTCCATACCCTCTTCAACCTCAGCTGAAAAATAACAGACAAAAAGGTGGTGCTGTGACCCTGCACTGGCAGTTTTGCTTACCAACGGAGGCAGCTACAGCCTTTTGGGAATTAGCAGCAGATGTGCGGGATGAAGTGGAATGCAAATCATCAGACATGATTGATGAAGGTGTGTGACGCCCTGCTGGAGTGTACTCTTCATCAGCATCAAGCTCTTCTTGGTGCATATGTTGCAAGTGATTATTTAAACTTGGCCTGTTTTTGTATTTTTTTCCACAATCTACAGTAAATATTGCATACATAAAAGATTGAAAGCAAACTTTGTACATTGAATTTCTTACATTCACATGCATGAGTTTTATCTTCCGGTGGCTCAGTGCGCTTTGCTTTACCAGTGGAAGTCACTCCCTGAAAATAGCCCAGTTATAATATTAAATCTACCTGGAAAAGGTAAATCATTTCCAATTCTCTGGTGAAAAACCATTGCTCTGCTACACATACACATATAAGTATTTTTACCCTCTGGGAGCGTTTGGATCTTTTTCTTGATCTCACGTCATAGTCGTCATCAAAATCATCAAGATCATCATTATTGATGACAGTCGAGTTGGCTTCACCGACTTCTGACTCTTCCTCCATCATGGCAGCAGCAATGGCATTGATATTGGATGAATCGTTAGAATTCTCATTAATTAAATGGGAAGCATCTACTGAAACAAAACACTTTAATTCAAAAAATTTGAATTTTAACCAAAGACTGCAGAAGCTGGCCTGGCGATCACTGTACCTTACGTAATGAAAATACGAAAAAACAAGGTTTATTTAGGACAATAACAGCCAACTACTTTATTTATAGAATCTGTTTGTTAAAAAAATGAAACCTTCAAAACGAGTTTCTGGCAGTGGGTTGAAACGAGGTCTCTTTTTCCACCGTTTACTTGCATAGGAATACACTTGGTTGGGATGGAGCCCCGGGCCTCGGTGTCTAGAAAACACTTACATTAACAAAGTTTTACTCAATTATTTTGAGCCCCTACAGAAAGTATATCAGGTTTATGCAATAATATCACCAACAAACTTGCCTAAATTGACTCGCATAACAAAAGAGTTGATCAAATTAAATGCTATTTGAAACCACCTTGTGCGCATCAACAATAAAAACAAAAAAGTACCGTTTTTCAAACCACAAGCAGCAGTCATTCTGTGCGACACGCGTCTGAGAATCCAAATATGGCAATCTGACCTAAGAAAACAGATCATATCTGACTTGTATTGAAATTACCTCACCAAAATTTGTACTGATCAATGCCATAAAATGTATATACTCACTCTTCTTTCTGTCATTAGGCGACTGTTATAAGATTGGCAATGTTCCATTGCTTCTTTGTAAAATACGTCGGATAGAGCCATTTCGTAACTATTCAGTCTCTAACAATAACACGTGAACAATCGTACAAGACAAGAAACTAATGCCTGTGGTTGTTTATTCCTTGTATGTTAGTGTGGTTATATTTTGTATTTAACTTAGCTAGAGATGATCTTTATGTAATAGTTCAGATTTCTATGGTTTCGGCCCAATATTTATGAGGAAGTCCATAATCGTTTTTGACGTTTGTTCTGTATCTGTATATACCCTTGTGTCATGCATATTTTGTAAAAAAAATCAGTGTTTATTTTTTGACGCCTTTGGGTAATGATTTAAAAGTTAGCCTGTTAAGTCGGAAATAAAGTTATTTCTAAACTTAGGCTACTTTCACAACCATGCGATAAATTATCCAAGCTTTATTTTGCACTATTCCATTCACAAATCATTAGACAGTATTTTGGCGCGCTCGTTGAAGTACCCGCTTCAGCGTTTGCCCTTAGTATCACTTTACGAAGTTCTACGTGCAAGCAAGTCGGCGGAATTTCAGGGGAAAACAATTGCTCTTTTTTAGGTTACAGGACGAAGCGAGTGGTGCTTGAACAAAACTTCCTCGAAATTTGACGAACAGACGCACAAGTGGACACTAGAACGAACACGAGGACCATTACGGGAGCAACTTACTTCATGTCAAACAGAAGCTAATGAACAAAACGCACAAAACGTCTGTTTCTCATTCTTCTTCAAGCATGAGTCCTCCAGGACCGTGTTCTGTCACGTTCACAGTATCACAGCTAACTTTCACTCTGGGTTTCTTAGCACTTCTCCGTGACATCAAATTGTCTGTATCGGATGGACGGAGAACTGATAAGGGCCTCGGTGATGAAGACTTTCATCAAAAAGGTCATGGTCTTGGACTAAAAGCTCCTAGAAATTAGTCCCTGTATCAGGCTGCAGGCTGAATAGCAGAGTCTAGTTGGTTTTAGTAGAGCCCAATGACATTTCGTTTTATTTAAAAAATGTCGTGTTTTGGCAAGGGCGCAACAAGTAGGACTGACAAAGAAGTTATTAGATGAATAGCATCGTCAAACCCTTTTTCCCTATTTTAATAAGTTGGCAACCGCCAGAAAGCAGTCAATCGTTAAGAACCTGTGATTTAAACCATTGTTATGTCCTATAGGATTACACAGTGATATGTAGACAAGGTTTGTGGATTGCCCATGTGGGATGCATAATTGTTTCTTCGTAACTAAAGAGTTAACAATACGCATTTGGTTTACGACTCTTGGGCCGAAAGTAAACTGTTATCGAGCCGTTTCAAGCCGATCAAGTGTTGGTGCTGCGGCTCACGCCCGGCAGGAGCTTCCACTCCACAGTCGGTTGCCATGGCAATGAGTGGCAAGGTTGCCGGCGACTTAAGGCTAAGCACCATCGTGGTTGAGTTGCCACTTCACTAAGCTGCTGTGTCGTCACAAAGAGGTGAACTTACGTAATGTCTTCACGGAACAATAATATAGCAATGCAAATGGATAGATGTAATTGGGTTACCACAAGGTTTGAATGCACAATGGTCAAAATCCCATGTACAATTTTGGCACGTTTTCTGTATCTGTTTGCCAGTTTATCGCAATGGAATCTACACCATCATGTTACTGACATTGTCGGAGAGATATAATTAAGCTAATTTGCATATATTGCTTGATATTAGATATGTACCAACTGCTTATTATTTATTTTAACATTAAACTAATCGAACAGTTGTTGTCATTAAGGTATCCATACGTCTCCCATGCAACTCAATAACATACACGTTAACCCGACGGGCTAAACTTCCCATGTGTTGGAAGTTTGGAGTCAATTCTTCGCGGCGTCCTCGCTTCCGTTTCGACTTTGCCGCTGGAGACGCGCGAAGCAAATCGATTCGGAGCCTACTCGAGACTGCTTCAAGTGGACGGCAATTATGGGAACAATCGACGCTGATTGGCCAGCTGTCGACCTCGTGACCGGCGACGAGTATAATTAGCAGAGAACGCCGGAGGTCATCGAGGGTCCACGTGCAACATCTTAAGGCCCCGATTTGTGGTTTTGAAATGCGAAAACGAATTTCATCATTGGGGTCCTTATTTGAAGACTTTTTTTTTGCAAAGTTCCAACCTCATTTTTCGTCAGCAACAATGCCTGTGACGTTACGCAAGGACCAATGTCCAAAAAACTGCCATATGCGAGGCAACTTTTATTGCTGCATGTTTTAAAGTTCTGAGTGAGTAACCATCGAATTTCAAAATACGGTTGAAAAATATTGTTTTATGGGTGGAATTCACATCTGAAATTTATCCGCTAGGTGTTTCAGAGCCATGCCGTAAATCAGGCACACAAAGTTTTATATAATTTACCCTGTAAATTTAACTTTTATGCATCATTATAAGTGTCACAACAGGAGACCTGTGTATTTGTTTGCGTACGTTTTGTCCCTAGGTGTTTACATTCATACAACTTGCATGAGGATGAATTTATTTAGGACGTAAACGTGACGTGATCGCAAATATCCTTGTTAACACACGGCAAATATTCTGAGATGTTAGCCCACACTTTTTGAGGGTAAGTAATAAATTTTCCTATAAAGTCTCTGTTTGAAAAACAACTATGAAGAGTAAAACGCCGAGCTTACATATCAGCGATGGTTTAAATATGTAAATTGTTGCAACTGACAAAGGTAGTATAATGAGGTGCATGTATAGTAGCAGGGTAGTCACTAGTCTGTCTATTGATAAAGGGAAAAAAAGAGATTAGGAAACTAACAAACTTAACAGTGGATCACAACACAAACACGAACGAATGAACTTTGTACGAGGATGTACTGCAAAAATCATAACGAACTCAATTCGCAAAAACAGAATTAGGGTGTTATGAAATAATGGCGCTTTTGTTGCTACAGCACAATAAAGGCACTTTCGATTACCGCGGGGCAAAGCAGGTTACATCAAGAATTGCACAAAAGCTGATCGCTGCGATATCGTATATAGATCTAGTAACAAGAATGGCCACGCAGTAAAAGTTCAATACCACGGAAAGAAAAATGTAATGATGGAAAAAAAAAGAGTTGCATAAATTATCACAATGTTATCCCTCCTTGACTTCTTGTTCGCCTGCGTCGCCGTTTGCAATTAAGGGATCTTCGTCTGGAATCTCGTATGCGCCAGCCTTTTCTTTCATATGCTATACATGCGGGATGGTAAATTTGTTTGCCGTGCGCAACGTATGCAGATCACGTTTAAATATGCAACTCTATATGTTGTCGGTAATAATTACTCTGCATATTTTTGCTCAATACACAAGGCTTCGTCAGCACTTACACGAGAACACACAGGTGAGATATATTCGTCAATATATATATTTCACTGTGTATTCTCGTGTAAAGCAATGTCACCCCTTAACAACTGTTTAATTTGCGCGTATTACAAAAAATAATATTTCCTTTCCCATGGTCACAAGCAAGCCGAAAGTAAAAGTTGAAAAAAGTACTTACCCCTTTTATCAGCAAGGTGGCGCCCATGAGCACGAGCAAAATACCAAGGCCAAGAATGACGTAGGGCAGTGCGTGCACAGCTCGCACAAGTAAGCGCACTTCGTTTTTAAACTGGTTGGCAGTGGCAGCATCCAAGTACACACTCTGAACAAAAAGAATTTAAAATACATCAATGTACCCAATTTTACTGAACAAAGGACGAGGTTGGTTCCTTGAGCATAGTATGTATGTTTTTGTACACTTAAGAAAGAGTCTGACTTTTGTAAAAATATCAAACACACAATAAGTCAGAGTTACATGCCGTTTCATAAATACCCTTAGCCGTAAGCTTCGACAACGAAAATATCCGAAATATATGTTTTACCAACAGAACAATAACATGCTTGTCGAAACCATGCATAGCGAAACGCTAAGTTTGTTTGTGTGACATATTTCTCTTCCTAAAGCTTCTCGCAGTTTCAACCCATAGGTATGACGTCACCCTACTGGGATTATGGTTTACCACGCGCACTCCAACGGCACGATTTTGCCGATGAACGTGATTTCAAGTGGAAACAGCAGAATCGATCGTTGAATTGTGGTGCTGTATTCAAAAAGCGATCCTATTCGAATTACACTTGGCGTTTAATGTAAAGCCTGGTCAAAACCAGTTTATTAAACAATGACTTCAAATAATACACTTAATCATAAAAGCATGTGCCAGACTTACGTCTGGTTATTTTCCATCATTTAAACTTTAACCTCAAAACAACAGCTTTTACTTTGAATATGAAAGCCAAAGCTAATGTTATGCTGTTAATTTGGCTGTCGTATTCAAAGTAATTCACTCCAAGTAGTTTGCACCAAACAAATTTTACTTTTAACATACGCCACAAAAATTACCTCGTTTAGCCAGAGAACCGGCAGAATTACCCGGTGTACGTTCTTTATTTGGTTGAAAGCGGCTTCGCTTGGGTCGAGATCCACGCTCACCTGCAGTCTCTTGGCTGCATGGAAAACCGCCCCCGACATCTGGTGAACGATGCACAGGCGTTAGGTGTCAAGAAGTGAAAACGAAAGACAGACCCATGTGTTTATTAGATTGACATTTGCGTTCTCACGAGCGCCCTTGTAGCTCTCCAGGTCAAATGACGCGAATACGTTTGTGTTTGCGTATGCACTTCTTCAGCGTACTATCAGGTTAACCATTTAGACCTGAACCCTGTTACCATAGGAACGGCATATTTATCAATTGGATTTAAGTCTGCGAGCAATAATTAGTTCATCGCAAATTACTTTTTTACAGTAAAACTGGAAACATGGACCCAAAGCACAGTGCATTTGTGTGCGAAAGAATAGCACGTATCCTTTCGACATGCCTGTATGGGATAATTGTTGGTTTCGATATAAAAGCGTAGTTTATGAAGCAGTTTGGCTAAGCCATCGCCTTTAAATAATAACGCTCCTTTGCATTCCAAGGCTATCTTCAAAGTTTCAAAAACTGAAGCATGTTTTGCCTTTATCACGAAAACTATTGCTCGGGTAACAAAGTTCAGCAACCGTGCATCCAAAGAAGTAAGTGTAATTCGACGCGGGGAAGCCATTAGATCGCATGTTGTTCGACACGTTGGAAGGCAAACACAAAACACGATCGCCGCGCGTTTAACAAGACTGAACTTACCGGTTCAATATCGAGAAACGTCTCGTGTTCATCCTTATTGGGATGCATGCCCTCAACGCCATCGATGATTTCCTGGGCCGCCATGTAGAAATGCGGTGCCGAGATCAACACGGGTGCTCCCTGCCTGCACGGACTGATGGTCATCACTCCCGTGTTGTAACAATTGCCTGGAGTCAAATAAGGTGGTGAACGCAAATTTCGCCTTACAGGGAGCTGACACGCTCAATATTGGTTGAAAAAAACGTGGTGTTTGGCAGTGAAAAAACAATTTTGTGAACATTTATTAAAAGTAAGAGAAAATTTAATTAAAAGTAAGAAAACTTATTTACTTTTAACACTCGGAGACACTTAATTTTTCATCTTTTTTGATATGATGGATGATAAATAATTGCACAATAGCTTGCCTTTGGGTACACAAAAACCAGCATTGTCAGGATTAAGAGTAGTGTTTTCAAATACAGATGATGGCAGGCGGAACCGCATGGTGTCAATTCCCCGTACAGATGTCTTGTTGGAAAATTTAAGGTACAACGATCTGAAAAAAAACAATGTCTTTTCAAAATTTCTGACAGAAACTATTACAAACAGGTGAAAATGCAACAGTAATTTTTCCACAATTCAAAATAAGTTGGTAAACATTCCCAAAGTAAATCTTTCACATGGAGAAAAATGAGTTATTCAGAGGCAAAGATCATCTTGCTCACCTGCACACATCTGTGTTGAAGATGTACAAAACGTCAGACTCCGTTACTTTTGGGTTCATAAAAACTCCATCTGTGAAACAAGCAATTGTGTTACAATAGACCAAAGGATTTTACTAATTTATAAAACCTACCGGTGCCATTAATCATGTTGGCATAGTCTGATGACCAGTAGTTCAAAGTGCTAAAAAAAAGTATGCATATTAAACTCAGTCCCTCTTGCAATTAAAAGTTTAAAAATATTTGGAAAGAAATTACACTTGTTGCTTTACGTTAAATATGACAAAAGTGTTTTGAATCAACGCCATATGCATATTGCATTTACACATATAAAGTGATGAAAGATTTAGAAACAAATAAATTCCATGAGACAAAATAGTGAACATTAACTGGAGTTATTAACCACTGTTGTTCTAGGCTGAAGTTAATAATTGATTGTCCACAAGAAACATCAACACATGCAGATATAATCTGTTCTATTTGTAAAGCTCAAACAATGCCAGACAGTAAACCACTGCAACAACAGATATTATCGCATACACAAATATTTTCTATAACCAAATACATGATACAGATGGCATTATGTAAGTTTTTTGCTTGATGAAGAGAAAGCACTTGCCAGTTAGCCTACATTTATACCTATTTCCATTCCAGCGGTACAAGTTGTTTGCATTTGATATGTCTCCTTTTCCAGTGTCGGCCAAATACAAACCATCATCACTGTTGTTGAACTAAATGTTTAATTGTGGGATTTTTAGCATTTTTAACAATCTATTCAACACGAGCTTACAGCTTTACTGCGAATTTTTAGCCTGTGTTCACCGTTGAGTTGATTTTTTTTATATATGTAATTTCCAGTTTGCACAAAACATACACGTAGATCGCTCAGAAGATTTACAAATGAAATAAAGCCCAGATATACAAGGGGCAGTTCATTCAATTTAGCGTATGTTACCAGCAAATCCTCCAAGAAGCCTGTTTATGAGCTAGTAAGCCACATTACTGCTGACTTGGCAGTCACATGCTGTTGGCCCTAGGCTGTTTGCATTGCATTAGCATTATGAAATAGCGGAGCCGAAATGCACACATCACAATGAGCCTCATTATGACAAATGGTTAACTGGCTGAAATGTTAAGTGCCCCCAAATTTTTAAACAATTTACAATTCCAAATTTTTGAAAAATTTAAATTATTTTGGCTCAGTTTTTACCTTTATAATAACTGTTTTTCGTTGAAACAAAAAACCTACCCATAATGTATATGTATAGAAAATATACTGTTTCAATTGCCACCTCTAAAATACATGCATGTACTTTATTTACAAGTACCAGAAGTTTCTGAGATACAACAAAGCTTGTTCAACTATGGATAGAAACTTACCCCGAGAAAGAGGCCAAATGCTGGATCTAAATGGACATTGAACCTTTCCAAAATTTTACTGGCAGCCATCAGCGCACTGTCATTGTACCCAAACAACCACTCTTCAACCGTATGTTCAACAAACAAATCTGCATCACCAAGAAACGCCAGTAGACCTTGAACCAAGTCTTTGACCAATTGAGGAAGTTTTTTCACCATGCTGTTTATAGTCTGTTAAAAGAAGTTCAAATTATAGGAAGCCGCCCTGAAAACAGTTTATAGTTTCAGTGACGTACCACCAATGGGACATTAAGCTGTCGAATGACCGTGTCCTTTCCAGCTACTGATAACAGTGGCTGAAAAACCAGAGTGTGATTGTACTTGTAAGACACAGTATCATTGGTGTAAAAAGCAACATCCATTCTGGGTTGGTACAGCCTAAAGAGATACAAGAATGGTAAGCTCTGTCTGGATTTGAACAAAATCTTTCCAGAAGATTCTTTCCTGTTGTTATGTAGCAATATTATTTTTTTTTAAATACCTTTACTAACCTGTAAGTAAAGGGACCATATTGTTTTACAGACGGTTTTTCACCCTTTGTTATATTACCAGGGTTGGTAACATGGAAGAAGTAATACTGCATATATAAGGGCGGAGCAGGGTTCATCCACTGTGAAAAGACCGGCGAATCCAAGCCCAAAACCAGTTGCTAAAAAATAGAAAGCATCAAGAAACTTTAAACTAGCAGCGGTTAAGCATTGGAATTGCCCATAATAATGGGTCTATTTTATGTGCTGTTATTCCAATTGTTTAATATGATGCGCCCTATGACTCTTATCAACTATTTAAACTTACTTTGTCCATTTCTTTGTTTATTATCTTTGTGGCAACATCTAAGGCCAATAGAACGACACCTGCTATAACAGCAAGGACACCGACTACAGCCAAAGTGACATGACACGGGGTCTTCCTACAACACCCCATGTTTTTGATAGTCTATAACCTTGTGGAAGTTTTACATGGTTAAATAAGGGCTCAGAAACAACACAAACAGAAGCAGCAAGGGAAGTGTCACACTAAAAATTAGGAACTTAACAAGGCAAACGAATAGAACGTAGTCTACCACTAAACAGAAAAGGAATTTGGAAAAATCGGCCATTGTTAACCAAAATACTAGACCTTGCATCCCGGGGTAACACAAAAAAAGAAGCACAAATTATGGACTAGATGTGACATAATAAGCACATGTCATGCAATCATGCGTCTAATAAATAGCAAAATAACAGTTACAGTAAGTGGAGATTGGGACATTGGCTTGCTTCATGAATCAAATATGGACTTTGAACGTGAAGCTGCTGGAGAAGCTGGTGGGGAAGGCTTGATAAACTCATTTTGATTAGTCGACATTTGTTGTGTGGCCGGTGCTCTTGCATTGTTTACATGACGTGAAGTACTGGGGCTACTGGACAGCAGACTAGCACCTGGTAAAGAGTTATTGTTGTTAGTTGGCTGTTGGACTCCTTTTCCCATTGGAGAAGGTGGAGCAAAGCCAGATGCAGTTGTAACACTAGTATGTGGCGAGATTGGCCTGCCTGTCACCATTGCATACGGCACTGGACTTGAAATTGCCCGGGGCCTTATTAATGCTGAATTTCCAGATACTAAAGTTGCTGATGTATCCAAGTTGTGGCGACTTTCATCATCCATTTCCAAACTTGATTCGGACTCTGAAAGTTGTCGTGACAAAGCTTCGCGACGCTCGGTTTCAAGTAATAACTGTCTATGCAAGCGGGCATTTTCTTCCCTAAGGTTTTTCTCCTCACTTAGATACAGACTGAGTTTAGAATTTCTTTCATTTTGCATTGCTTTTACTTGACGCCGAAGATAATCAACTTCTTTTTTCAGATACCTTACATGTGCAGTCAGATTGTCACTTGAACCACCATCGAGGGAAACGGATTGACGAGGAGAAGGTGGTGCACTGACAGGTTGATTCAACTTCTCCTGTAAAAGCCTTTTTTCTGCTTCTAGTTTATCCATCTTTTTCCAGAGCTTATTAACAAGGCCTTCCTGTTCTTTTTCCAAAGTGTTTTCCAGCTCAATTTTTTCGCGGCGTAGTTCCTCCAACTTGTAGTGTTTGTCGTGAGTTTCACGTTTCAATTTCTCAATTTTCCTCATGAGTGTGTTTACTTGTTTCTCCTGCTCTCGCTCCAGGGTCTGCTCCAGCTCCACCTTCTCCTGTCGAAGTTGACTAAGTTGGCGTTGTAGTTCATTGGTGAGAAATTCCTCCTCTGTTTCATATTTGTTAACCAGCGTCTCCTTTTCTTTCTTCAGCTCCTGGATCTTCTTCATCAGAATATTTGAAATATACTCCTCCTCTTGCTCGGCTCTGGCTTGGATGTTGACGCTTGCTTGTCTAAGACCTTTGTTTTCCTCCTGCAGTGCATTGCACCTTAACTTATATGTTTCCAACTCCATTTTCAGCACACGATTTTCTTGCTGAAGCGAGGCCACTCTTATGGCTAGTTCATCTCTTTTAATAGCCACTGCAGCTACACCCTGGGTTGAAGTCAACCCATCAGTGTCTGATTCCGATTCAGACATAACAGAAACACTTCTTTTCTACTCCGTCACTCTACCTTATCCTGTGGTATAAATTCAAAATACAATAACTTGACATACAAAAAGTGTAACCCTAGAACATTTGGACAATTTATGTTGATATCAATCACAATTTCTTGCTTTCACACGCTGAGTTACGTACTGTCGATTTAGCCTACCGTTACTTTCAATTCAAAAAACGAATCACAACTTGAATCACAATGCAGTCCCTCGGCACGTGTAAAAACCATACCTTAATCACGCCCAACAGGTTCACCGCCTAACCAACGAAACTTTCACACAATTTCCGAATTATGAACACAAAACCGAAAAGAAAAGAACGTTACTTGGCGATGTTGATCTTGCAGTGGTCGTGTTTTGTCACGTGATTTCTATGTGCCCAATTGATAGACAGAGATTTGGCCGAAAACAAATCACAAGACATGCGGCGGCAAGAAGGAATCGCGCATTTCTAAATATAGAAACCACGAGGTGTTTGGCCTGCAACTTGAATTGTCCGAATATATTTCAATGTATAATTTTGTACAAACTTATTAGCATAAACATTAGGCGATGCCAATTTTGTTTGTTGTGCACGGGTTTTCTGGCGACTATTGACTCGATGAGGAGACAACAAATTATTTTTTTGCAAATCTGACATGTTATGATTGTAAAAGTTGGAGAAGTACCGGTACGGTATTGATAAATACATATGTTTGTTTTTACCATTTGAATTATTTAAAATATAGCCTACATTTTTTAAATTAAACCTTTAAATTCGAAAATACTTGGGGGAAATGCGGCAACCTGTTTTACTCCAATACTTATGCTAGTAAACTGTTAAATCATGCAACGCCACAATTTAGACATTATGACAACAACAATTAGGGGAATCACCTGAAGATAGTGGCGCTTCGTTTGCATGCAAAGGGCAATCTGCATGTAAAACAGAAAGGCATTCACTCACTGATGCATAGCAGTTCTGATGCATGGAAGTTCCAGATACAACAAATCTTACAAGCGCACCGCAGGATAAAATATTTCGCCTGCGTAAAGTCCCCAATCAAAACGTTGTGTACAGGTTCATATACACTTTGTTTACCGTATTCCGTATGTAGCAAATGAATAAATTTAGGTTTTTCATATTGAACACAACCGATTTGATCAAAGTGTTTTGTGCATTAATATATGTAGTGTTGTTGATAGATTGAGATCAAGAGAGACCAATGTCTGTCGATGTGGGACCAGATGGAATGAAACACGTAAATTCTACCACTGCATTATTCCGAACTTTACCGTTGTGGGGGTAGAAAAACCGGGTTTCTATTTGAGAAAGTTTTCTCCAAATGGGCAGTACTTTATAGCGTTTTCCTTGGACCAGACATCAGTGGAAGTGTATGAGTTTCAAGGTGCAAAATGGTTTATAGTTTTTTACGTTACAATAGTAGTTGTATCTTTAATTTAAATATATACTAATTGAATTTAACATATATCAAGGGTGCCATGCAGCAGAAAAACTACTGGCCAATGTTGCTGGAGAAGTGCTCCACGAATCCTCTGGTGGAAAGAGAAATGCACAGTTCAAACAATTTTATCAAAATGTCAAAGAGCAGCTTTTTTCCAAGTTTTTTGTTTTGAAACATCAAATCCCTGTGGCCAACGAAGGGCAGAATCTTAATAGGTTACTTTATAAACTTAATAAAGTATTTTTTAAATTTAATGTTAATCTGCACAAACCAGTATGCATTTGGTCTCTGTTTTTCATGTCCTTCGGCTTGTGCATTTGTGAAACTTAAAAAGGCAAGTTTAAATTTATATCAGGGAATGCAGCTTGTTTACTGATGATGGTCGATATGTCCTTGTGGTCTCTGCCTCCTTTATTTCAAATGAATCACACCCCCTATACAATGACATCTTCACAAACAATGAGGCCATGACCCCCAATCCACGCTATCCACTGGAGGACTATACCATCCACTCTGTGGATATGATAAATGGAGTTCTTCAATGCTCAATTGATTTCAAGTATGTTATTTTTTATCCTGTTCTGCTCTAGTGTTGTAAGTTATGTGATAAAAAAATGCATTCTTCTGGTTGTGCATATAGGTGTGACAAAATCTTCCCCTCACACAATCAAGGCCTTTATCTTTGCAAGAATGTTCTTGCGGTATTGTCAATACAGCACCAAACCCTGTCACTGTTTCATGTAAGTCTTTATGATATCGATTGTAAATCTACACTGTCTATTCAATCTACTGTACGTTATGTTATTTCATGTCAGAAAATAGTTGTTCTGTTTTTATTGATTTAAGATTTAGACACATGGAGCTTATAAAAATGTAGTCTATGGTGATCCTGCTGTGCTTGTAATACTTTCTTTGCAGTGACACTACATGTGCATTAAACCCAATCAGTTTTACAGGTCAGGGAAGGAAATCTTATTCTCACTCACACTATTGGGCGGTTTTGTTTCGATGATGATCCAATCACCATTGCTGGCATTCCACAAACTCAGCAGGTGCAGCAACTGCCTTGCCAAGAAATTACGTTTAACTCCCTCAAGCATAGGTGGGGATTTGGTATGTAGGAACACATATTTATGTACTGTGTAAATTATTGTTGTTTGCAGAATTTTAGCTCACCTCTTCAAGCAATCTGCAGCCGATGGCAGAGATAGCCTGAGGCGTTTCTATCAGCATTTCTCTTTCTTGGAAGATCTAAGGATGTGGAGGATGCAACTTCTGGATGAAGAGCATGTGCTACTTAAGGTGTCTAGGTCATTTTTTAGGGCAGTTGAAGTACATTTTTTGACTCTTTCTCTGTAACCTCATAAGGTTTTCTGGTCCTTCCAGTGCTTCCTAACCTTTTTCAGTTTGCGACCCACTTTTAATGCAAGTTTTATTGTGCGACCCACAATGAGATATGACCAAACGAATAAAAAACAATTATAATGCAATAATTTTGTGATCTAATAGAAAACTGTAGCATTTAGAAATGCTTCGCGACCCACCAATGGGTCGCAACCCACTGGTTGGGAAGCACTGCTCTAACCAATTCACCTTGTTTAATTATGTCATGGTCCTTAATGCAAAAATGAAATAATTTAAAATTGTTTGCACAGTACGCCAGTGCAGACGTGGTAGGATTGCGCATTCAGGAACCGAGTGCTCAGCCTTCCTTCTTCGTGGTTTACAACTTTCGTTTGGCAACCGTGAAGGCAGTATATGAAAACACGTCCCTGCATCTGCTCAAGGTGTTCGAACAACATCCGGGACTTTTCCGTTATGCAGACATCATGCGCGGTCAGCTCCAAGCTGCCTGTTCGGACGTGCACACCACACAGCTTCAGCAAAGGTTTGTTTCAATCTTTTTTTCACGCCAAAGCAGCAAATTGCATATTATCAAGTTTCTAGCATGCTCGATACTCAAAATATATATCTCTAATAGGCTAGTGTCGTGCTGTGTGGCAGGTTCGCCTTAATATTCTTTTGCAGTTGTCAATTTTTTCTGCGATTCCGACAGATTCAAAGAAACAATCATCAACGCTAAATACGGCGGACACACGGAGGCGGTAAAGCGGCTCTTATCGCAGCTTCCCGTGCAGTCGCAGTCACACAGCGCCAGCCCCTACCTCGACCTTGCATTGTTCAGTTACGATGACAAGTGGATTTCGCCGGTTGAAAGACCCAAAGCATGTGGAGATTACCCGATCAGGTGAATGGAATTTGTCCATTTTGGTTCAAAGATTCGTATTAAATGTTTGTGGAAAAAATCAATGAACTGTGATGTGGGAAGGCCGCTCTGTCCAGTTGATTAAATCTTGTTCATTGAATGTACAATAAGACACCAAGAGGCCTTGTATCCGATTTTTGATTGGTTAAAATTCGATTTTTTAATGTGGAGTGTAGCGATTTGCCGATACAATTCCCAAGATTTATTTCTAGACTCCTAATATTCGAACATTTTGCTTTTTTTTCAGGTTCTACTCGCGACAATCCGGTCTGCTGAAGTTTCAAATAAGGGCGGGAATGGTGAACTCAGTCGGTCAATCCTCCGCCCATCGCCGCTTGGTGGCGTTTACGTTCCATCCACATGAGCCGTTCGCTATCTCAGTACAAAGAACCAACTCCGATTATGTGTTTAACTTTCATTTTCGTCACGTAGCGAGTCCGTTTAGGTGACAAATCGGAAATTGTGATGCGATGTTTGCATTGTGAAATCCTGAAATCTGCCGCTAGATCGGGCGGAAGGCGTGGATCGCGTATTCATGTTGTCTGTCATAGTTTTATTTTCTGTTGTTGCATTAACGTTTTTTGTAACTGTTCTCTTGACTTATTTGTATGCAATTGGTTCATCGGCCACACAAGCGAAATGTGTACGAAACAGAAAATATGTAAGCTTATTTTGAACTTCTGACCCAACCATATCATCCCTTTGGCTGCTGTCAAATTACAAATCAGCTTTCTATAAAAATACTTTATTGTATAAAACTACAAACTCCAAACAGCAACAGAGGGAAGTGGTTTCATTGAAGCAACTCATCCGGAGGTTTGTTTCTGGCCAAAATGTTGATACCGTCATGTTCACGGAGGGCGTCCAGGAACCTTTTCAACATTAAAAACACATTAACTTGTTCGTTATTTTGATGTAGAAGTTTTGATCAGGAAGTCACACCGACGAAAATGTATGATGTAGATCAGCGATTCCCAACCTTTTTGTGGTTGCGTACCACTTTGAGGTCAAACATTTTTGACGCATACCACCCAGTTGAGTATTACGAAGTAACCTAGGGGAGGAGGTAGCAAGCAAACATTTTGAGATCACTTACGATATTGTAAATTCGAATTATATCCGCTAATTACGTAAAGGGGAAACACTGATGTAGATTGTAGAGTATTTGGTCAGTTTCTGATTTTCACGCAGACACAATATGTCGGTGGGAGGCCTGATCGGCTAATTGTCAAGTAAGTCTGCAAGAATCACTGGCAGGCAGGCAATTTATCGAATTATAAAGTACCCCTTGTTTAGAAGACGGTTCTCGTTGCAAGAAATAGAATCGCAGACAAAAATTTCGTTTCAAAGAGATACAGTGAAAAATTATAAAAATACATCATGTAACAGTACCTCTGATCGGTCTTAGCTAGTTTGCCGAGCGCGATGGCGCAATTCGCTCTACAGGCTTTGATGTTAGAATCCCTGCATAACACCAGTAGACGACGCACCAGGTCGCCTGCGTCAAATTTGTCCAGAGCGCAAGGAACCGTAGAAAAGTAACCGATCATCAGGGCAACATGACCCTGGTTGATTTTTGCAGCGTCGTTGCTTTCGTCAGCCAGGATTGATAACAAAACTTCAAAGTCTGCGTACAAAAATACAATCGTACATTGGTATTACCTTGCACTAAAAAAGCAGTAGCCTTTTACTGCAAGATCAGCCTGGATGTTGTTTGGAATATATATTTCGCCCCATGCGCATCTTTTATTCCTTACAGTTAACACAAAAAAATAACAAAAAAAAACGTCCGAAAAACAACAACAGTAAAAAATGGGTTAGTGATAAAAAAAACTAATTTTCCCCTTTTTATATCAAAACAAAGAAATCGCAGAGGCGTAGAAGCAGTCAAAGTTGCATAATAGCTGCAAACTAAAATCCCTCTACTAATTGACCCAATTTGATGAGATCTGTACCCAAATCAACCCGTTTTGACAATAGCGCGGTTTGAAATCCACTTTAACAACCTTTGTCCAGGGTGATCCACGTGTCCAGTTTCTCTGGTACTTGTTGTCCGACGCAACACAGGACTTTCAGAGCGTAAGTCCGAACTCTGATATTCTCTTGCTGCGCATAGAAGAATAACTTATGTCTAACAAGTCTTAAATTTCCACACAAACAATAAGTCTCAAATTTACACACATTCATCACCAAAATGCAAAAAGGGCGTTTATTTGAACTGACGTATCGATATGATTTGAAACTCTGCCGTTATAGGTTAGTCGAATAAATGCAGACAATATCACGATTAAATATGAAATCTGGGGCCACTGAACAAACAAAGCAGATTTTTAGACTATTTTCAGTCGCTGGCGATTGCAGAAATGTTGTTGTGTTTAATGAGGAACAAATTTCCTACCTTAGCATGCTTGAAAAGCCGCTTAAGGACTGCTGTATTCGCAAAGCTGTGATCCTTGCTCATCTCCAAAGCGATGCTAATAACTTGGAGGGAAGTCTACAAAACATAAAAGTAATTGCAAATTTTGTTATTGTTTGAAAGCATTTTCGTTTCGTTTTACGGCAAATACTTGGGACTTCCCTTGAACAAGAAGTTTTGAAAAAGTTAAAAGAATGTTAGAACACAAAGTGAGCGTGACAATATGTAGTAGTAGGGAATCTGCCGAAAAACGTTAGTTGACTTTCAACAGCCGGTTTGTGTTAATTGTTTAGCGGTCCACTAAATTTCATTCTGTAAGCTTGTTCGGAAACTTTGTTAAAGCTGCGTTTGGCCCGTACTTCATCGACAAGACAGCAGAAAATTGTAGAGCAAATTGAAACTAAACAAATGCAAAATACACTTACTTTTGCCCAGTTGATTATTGATTTTTGCCAATATGTCCGTATGGTATAGGCTACATTATAGTTTCGATTTAACAAAATCACCCTGCCGTAAAAGTTTCATCGAAACGTTAAGAAGGGTTGAAAACCACTGACTCACTGAGAGAAGGTCTTTGCACTTGCAACGCAAGATTATGGGGGTCAGATGTTGCATTAAGTCAGAGCAATCGCGTTGAGTAAAACCAGACCGCATAATGCCAAAAATCACGCAGAGCAGCTCTTCCATTGCACAAGGGTTCGAGAGACCGGACTTGAATCTTTCCACGCACCGAACCTTTGGTTGTAGAAAAAATGAATTTCGTCAAAGAGCTGCATAGCGGAAAAATAAAAATTAAGTTTGTTACCAAAGCTTGTTGACAGGATTTCTTTAACCAGTCCACGGAAGCCGACTGATCAGAGATGATTTTACTTTGAAGCAACTGTGCCAGACTCCTTATTCTGAACGTCAGAGCTTCGTAATCTGACGAACCAATTTCTTCCTGCAAATAGAAAAGAAATGTAAAAGTGTACAAGCCTAAATTTCGGGTTGTGCAAGAACTTTGATTAAATCATGATGTGCGTCAAGAAAAGCGATTGAATGTTTTTGTTTAGGAAACGAATCTCACCAAATATTTGTCGAAAATCGGCAAAACATCCTCCACGAAGTTCGTTTGGAGAATCGTTCTGCATCTGAAGTGGAACATAAGGTTAGTAAGATTGCGTTCAAATGTCACAAGATAGAAGTTACTTCTGGTCCAGTGACAGATTCCAGACAGTTGCCGACGCTGAAGAGTTTACATCAGCTTTTCTTGTCTTCGGAGCCAAAAGATGAACAAAAAGCCTAAAAATTACAGCACAGATGTGTGTGCGCTCGTAGCGATTTTAAAAAACAACATTTGCAACGTTTTTTACCTTTTCGTATCAAAAGTTTTGTAGATCAACTTTCTACTCGATTCTTCCAAGGAAGCCTCGTGAAAGAACGTGATAATCTCGCGCTTGACCAGTTCGTCAGGCCAATCAAAAAAACTAAGCAGCATCTAAAGACACACTTGATTTGCTAACGACTCTAATGAACAGATATGAAACCCCGTGTTATGTAGATAAATTATATTGCTAAGAAACATCTATTTTATATGCGATATGCAAATTAGTATACTACTGCGATATGATGTGACAGGTTGACAAAGTATGCGGTCATTGTATGCAACTGTTACTAAGCGCTTTAGTAAGTTCTCATTGAGTCTTGAAAGGCAGTGGCTCTTGTAATGTAATAAATTGAACAATAATTATTATTCCGAGACTCTGTTTAAGAAGTAAAGTGATAATTTGCCACCTTCAATCGCCAACGGGGTGCGAGTGCACCCGGTAAAGAACCACTGTTGCTTGAACAAAAAAAATCGTTGCGAACAACGAGCAGGTCATACTCCTATGTTAGGACATTACCTCTGGCATTTTCTCCAGTGTTAGAAAATATTGCAGGTTTTCAAGCAAACCGTGACAGGCGGCGTTGCAAAGGCCAACTGCGGCTGATACAACTTCGCCAGAATGATGAGGTGGCTTCACTTTGTCCACCCGACTTCTCATACAACGTGAGATGCAACCTTCATACGTCATCAGATTGAAACCGCCGCTCGTCCGGAAAAGTGTCCTTGCCTCTTCTGCAAGTGTACAAATCAGCTGGGGTTTCAATGCAGGATCATGCAAAGCAAGCACTAGTCTTAAAAGGGCATAAAATGGAAACCCTGCCAATATTGTGTGTTACAATGGAAATGAAGCAGTATTTGTCTATAAAATTCACGAGGTCCAAAGATTTGTATGACAATGTCACGTCTGAATATACACTTTAGGGAATGCATAAATGTTACCATCAAACCAAAAATATAGGGCATGGGGATCCTAATATATAAGTTAAATACAAAACACGCAAATAAACATCAGTAGCTACTGGATAGTTTCTGACATCAGAAAAAACCCAACCTATTCATCAACTAAATCAAAGGTAAAATTTTACATTCCTACCATCGGTTAGCTGGGTCTGCAAAACCCTTAGTCCTCCTGCATAGTACATGAGACTTCCAGAGAGATCACCTCCAACCTTAAGCTCGTCCTCCAGTCTAGACTGAAGTGTATTGATGACCTTCAGAATACCCTCAGCCTCCGGTTTCTCTTCCTTCAAAGATATTTGAGCTTTAGACTCAAGTTCATGGATCCGTCTTGCATTGTTAACGTCTTTCATGTAACCTACAATGTTTTGTGTTAACACCAGGGTTTTACAGGAGTTTACACTACAAATGGCATTTTACCTTCAGACAACTTTTGCTTGCTTTCATCTATTTCTGCAATAGTTCGAAAAGCTTCGATTGCTTCATCAAACTTGAACATGTGCTGCAGTGCCCGGCCTTTGAAAACAAAGGCCTTAATCCACTTGTCGTCAATCTGAAGATTTTGAACATGACTTTCAGATGAAGTTAGAATTTCAATAAAAAAAACAGCTTTACACAATGGTAACTTATTTTTCAGCAAGAAGAAAAAATTGCTTACCAAAAGATATGTGTTTTTAATGCCTATTTTACCACACCATTAAATCATATATACATCCTTATTTCTTACACGAAGTGAAAATTCACAGTCATCTACTGCCTCCTGATATTTCCCCATTTGTAAGTATGCTGCTGCTCTGTTGGTGTACAAAGCAATCAGGTCCCTTGCCACATCCATGGCCTTGGTGTAAAGCTCAACAGATTTTGTGAACTCCCCATTTTTGAAAGCAACATTGCCTTCTTCTTTGATAATGTTGGCCTTTCTGTGTCTTTCTTTCCTGGCTTTGGCCCTTCTCTGGCTATCGGCTTCCAATGCATTTAGAAAAGCATTTTGATCCATATGTTGTTGATCCAATGCAGGGGCAGCAGCCTATATAAAGGAACATGCATAGCCCGATAGCCGTGAATAGTACGTCTAATATACTAATTACATGATCAAGTCTCAATGAGTGCAAGATTCTAAAAAATACCACAACCAATCACAAGATTTTGTTAACTTACTTGAGCAGGGGTGCTCATGTTTTCAAATGATTTCTTATTTATGACAGTTTTATCAAAACCAATTTTATCAGTGGTGCCTTTAAAGTCTCCTAGTTTTTTGTCAGCTTGCTTAACTGCCTGTGCTTGTCTCTCGGGATCGTCTGAAGTAAGATCCTTCATAATGGACTCTAAAGTATACAAATATGCAACAAGTCTGTTAATATATATGGTATAAAACTGCTACCTCGAAAAATTGTATTAGTAAAGCTATGTGTCATTCTGCCAGGAGTTTGTGAACTTACCAAGGTCATTGACCTTTTGCAAAAATTGATCCAAGTCTTTCTGCTCATCGGGATCGTTCATTATTGTTCACAGTGTTTGCATTGAAATCTTAAACATGCACTACTAAATTTGAAAATACAAAGCAGTGTTTTACAACTTGAAAATGTAATAACCCATAAAGAATACCCCGAAACGAATCCAAAAAAAAAATCTAAAACCAAACCAAATCCTGATGTACTTTTCTTTGAACTGTTTCATTTATGTGAAAACTCACTGCCATGATAACACCAACCAGGATAAATGGATATTTTGTTGTGGAACTGATCCATCTGGAATCAAAGTTTTCATACAAATGTGTCAAAACAGTATTTTTCCTACTTAATGTCATGTTTCTATAAAAATGGAGAAAAACATGGTTGGCAGCAAAGTTAACCAGAATGAACTTGATCACATGACTGAAAAACGAACAATATGCACAATGTAAATTTAAGACAAACAGGTTTTCTTTTGTAAACAGAAGTTGTCATTAAATCCATATGTTCTTTTGTGGAATTTAATTTCTTCTTTGTTAAGTGTCACACAAGCATTTTGTAATAGTGTAACAATGTTGAGCAAATTGACTTCAGAATCAAATCATATGCACATAACTATGTTGAGCACAAAATGTCAAAACGAAATGATGTTTGGGCAGTTCCAACCACATGAAAGAGAAGTGTGGGGCAGTTAGCTTCACAAAAACAATTGTTTATCCAATCAACCACTAAGATCATTTGAGTCAAATTTGTCCTGTGGATAAACAATTGCAGATATTTTCTGACCACCAAACCATCGCCCATTCAGGGCTTGAGTGGCTCTAATGCAGAACTCAGCAGATGCAAATTGTACAAAAATTTTCACCAACACAGAAGCATCATCTTCCTCACTTTGCTTCTCCTGATAAATGATGACACGATTGACAGTGCCAAACTTGCCACACTCCTCTGTGACTTCTGACTCAAGATCTTCATCAATGTCCTCAACATTAACCATATTTCGAAGCACCATCACAGTTGACTCCTCTTTCCTCATCAGCTTTTGCATTACCATGTGACGAGCCTGCACACCAGAGAGCTTAACATCTTCCTGGGCACTCAATGTGTTCGGCAACTCCATATTCTCCCGGGCAGCTTTGGAATCAGGTTGTTTGTTGGCTAGTGAAGCAATTGTGGTTGGGATAGCAATGCCAGGTGGAGGAATAGCAGGAGGAACCGACCTCCCAATGACTGATGGTACTGCAATCCCTGGAGGTGGCAACAAATTAACAGGAGGTGGTGGTGGTGGTGTGGGCACTGATGATGTCAGAGGGATTGAAACAGTGCCAGCAGGAGCATTGTTAAAGGAGCTACCAGCAGGAATAGTGACCCCTGCTGGAGCAATGGCCTTTCCAACCCTGAGATACTGTCCCCCAAGGTCAAATAAGTTCATTGATGAAACTGCATCATTGGACGACTGCAGTGTGTCATATTCTATAAATCCATAACCCTTATGCTTGCCAGTTAAATGGTCAGGCACAAGTGAGCATGACATGATGTTGCCAAATGCAGAGAAGACTGATTTCAGGTCATCCGTGTTTAAATCAGTATGAACAGAGGACACATATATCCTCTTGCATCTCTTTGACTCTTCCAGCAGAAGATCTATCACAGGATGACTCTGTGGCATGTTAGCCGGCCTGCCAACTTTAATAGAACGACCTCCAAGCATGACTCCACCCATTTGCTCAAGGGCAAGCTGTGCTGCTTCAGGGCACTCATATTCAATGAATGCAAAGCCCTTGTGCTTGCCAGTGATTGGGTCAAAAGACATGTTAATTGACTTGAAAGGCCCAAACGGAGCAAATGCATTACGGATAATTTCCTCCTTCAAGTCATAGTAAATGGATCCAACATAAACTCTGCACATAAGAACCAACGCCTGTTGTTTCTGTAAGTACATCGCCTCACTCATCATTCCTGGAATGACGGAACTTGCCTGAATAGCAAGCTTTGCCTGTTCCTGTTGTTTTAGCAACACAAATTTCACACTCTCTTGTACAGCATACTTTTTAGCTTTGGCCAGAGCCTCCCGTTGCATAGCTGATAATTCCGGAGGTGGTGGTGGAGAAGGTGGTTGAGTAATGCCATTTGGCTCCGTTGTAACCGTGGCCATAGTTGCACTACAGTTTCACAAAAACGGAAGCTAGTTATTTATTAATTCTGGAAAATTGTAATATAATATGTAACATTGTTAATTAGATAGGTTTAAAAATACACGCATAATTAAACGCAACAAATAAGCAATTTTTTAGACAAAATTTAAATTATAACGTTCAACCAACATACAGAAAACCAACTTACAACGAACAAATACGTTCCATGTTGTTCCATGAAACAAAATTACTCAACCATGAAAATATGTTGGATGAGACGAAGTGTAAAATAAGAGCACATTTAAAGTCATAAAGTCTCACCGACATTAGTTAAACATCTCTTATTGTATAAAACGTCTTTTACTTTAAAGAGATCAGCAAGTTCAATCAGCTCGCATTGTTTATTTTGTATTTATTTATAGCGAACACTCACTCTCTACTTTCGTATAAAAACGTTTACAGCATACTAAAAGATTTTTCTGGACGCAGTGTTCAATATTTAACAGAAATGTAGCTTACTACTGGGCAAAACATTTTGGTTCTATTGATCGAAGTTGTTTAGCCCTTTGAACAATCTACTGACACACAGCTAATTAAAAATGATTCTCAGTTGGAAATTATATGTTTTCAATAGTCCATAACCTATATTGTCCTCAATAAAAATGATCTTTTTGACACAGAACGTTTTTTAATTGCTGAAAAGTAGTGATGCACCGAAACAGCATTTTTTTTATTCGGCCGAAACCGAATATTCGGCAAAAGTTGCCGAATAAATTCGGCCGAATAAACCGAAACTAATTTTGGTGTCCATCTCTTTAAAATCGCAATAAATTTAAACAAAACATGCTGAAATTGAACTGATCCTATCATACAGCCCTTCATTGGCATATTAAGAATGCTGTACCAACTTCTTGAAGTTAATTTCGATGACAATTACCAAATAAAACAAATTAGTACAGTTGAAACAATGATTCTAAACTTTGTGTATCAGTGTTGCATGCAGTAAAAAAGTTTCGGTTTCGGCCGAATAAATTTGGCAAACCGAACTTTCGGTGCATCCCTACTGAAAAGGTGTTCAATGTGGTGAAATCTTTGTACAAGGGCATCAATTGCTACACTGATTAAGCCGAAAACCCTACACTGGAAGATGCAAGGGCCACCTTGTGAAACAAGAGAATGATTCTGGATTAATTGCAAATATTAATGACAAGTGTTTAGTTTGTTCAACTACATTTGGGAAATTGTGTTTTCTGTATGTTTTCGCAAGCTCCGTATGAAATCGCATACGCACAAGTGCTGTCAAACAATTTTTCAAACGTTGCCATGTGCGATAAACAACGTAAGATGGTACGTATCTTTAGAAACTCATTTCTGGCACTGCGATGAAAAAGAAGGCTCCCTTTTGTTGGAGAGTCGCCGCGGGCGTGCTACCTTTCACGCTGTAAGTCTGTCATTACAACGTTTCGCAGAGTCGAAGCCGTCGCCGACCGCATATTTATTGGAATGTTTTGAGCAGAACAGCATGTGCTTTGACTTCAAAGGAGCTATTAAGGCAAAAGCATACACGGTAGCCATCCCTAAGTAAGATTCGGGAATTCAACTCAAAGATTGTTCGGTTTATTCGAGTTTGAAGAGCGTTATGTAGAAAGTTGTAATGGAATATAAAGTCTGCCCAGGCGTATTGGACGGAAGGCCATCCCTGGACAGGGAAGTGTTTAGTCGTGTCGCGGTATTTACTCAGGCGATCTAGACACAGCGAAAGAATTTGAAACACCTAACAAACACTTTGAATTCAGACTATTTATTGTGATATAAGGTTTAAACTGAAAACGTCGGTCGTTTATCGCAATGATCAATAATCTCTTTACTTGTTTAGGAACTTCTTGTTGTTACAATCCATAGAAGCTTGCAAATAAAAATGGCGTCTGTCAAAGGATGTGGGAATATAGCTTCGGAGTTTACCAACCTTTGTGATACCACAAAATTGTGGGGAATTATTGTGATCGGTGTAGCCGGACTCGGTCTGCTGCTCACATTGATTTTTGCCATTGTCTTTTCGGCCAACCTGATGCGGTTCGTCAGGTGAGTGCAATTTTCCCCCATCCCCTCTCATCAAATTGCGTCTGTTCACGTCAGAGTGTAGGCCTGTGTTTATTCCTGGACGTGGAATCAATGCCTATTGATTTGCCTTTAAATCGCTCTTTGATAATTGGCACAGTGCATTTCTGGACTTACGTTTCGTAAGTGGGAAGATTGGATAAACAGAAATCAGGATCCAAAACACGTTGTTTAGTTTAAAACATATTTGTTTCTTGTACAATAAGGCAAACACAAGCGATGCGCAATGATTTACGCAACCAATACATCACGAGAAAACACGTAACGCGTTGAAGAAAATACAAAATAACACAAAGGAGAATTGGGCCACTTTGTCAAAACGTCTCTAAACTGCCGTCGGCGGATCTGTACGTTTCCCTAGTTTGTAGCACAAATTAGTAATTTTAGCGCCCGCGCACAAGAAACCTCGAAAACACCGACCACATGCCATGCGTAGGTTTCCTCTCCATTCACCTGTGTAGGTGGCACCCATGTCGTTTCGCGTATAAATTATCAGCCACTGGTCTTGTGCATCTGGAACCGAGTGACAACTTATGGCCGGGCGATAATGCTCGGGTGAGAGTTCCGTTTCGCCACCCGCTCTAACTTCCTCTGAATCGACCGTCGGAATATTCGCCCCTCGGGCTATGGCCATAGTAAAGATGTCGTATATTTTCGGCCCTGTGATTGTCGTCGACACAAGCTATTGATCGGGGATAGAAGGTCTGTCACCTTGTCCTGAGTAATGCGATAGCTGATGGATGGCGTTCGGTTACATCAATTAAATTTATATCATGTTAAAATCAATGGCCGCATAACCCCCATGAAACTATTTGTGTACATGGCGTTTTAGGGTCCCGTTCTGTGTTGTCTCGATGCACCAATGTCAATTCCACAGGGCACTGTCTGATTAACACGCGGAGTGATAAAATATCGTATTGTTGCTACAACACGATCTACATACAAAACAAACGATTACAAACTTTCCTGCTTGAATAAATTTATTATAATTAGGTTTATAATCATGCTTCTAGAACATTGCTAAATTGCCTCTGTTCTGTAATAAACGCGTATTAATTACTATTCTTTACACAATTATTGTTGTTTATAAACAAAGAAAGGCATCAAATAACCAATGTACGCGTACCCAACTTGGAATGTCAAATTGACAATGTCAATGATTAAACTTATGATAAGCAATGTTCTGTGCCAACCAACCGGAGGAAGGGCAAGGCTTACAGAAGGTTGCTCTTTCAGAAGAAAGCAGCACTAACCTCACTAAATAAGACTTTCACTAAATAAGATGACGGTGACTGTATAGTCACCACAAAGTGGAAGTCTTTGCTTGGCCGTTTGGTCAGCAAAGTCGTCTTATAGTCACACCAGCTGCACTGATGAGACCTTTTAGGTCGAAACAGTGGCCATCTGTCTGCAGCTTATACACGATTAAACTTATGTTTTTTACTATACAGGCACGAAAAGCACAAATACTCGACTCTTCTCTATTTCGTGTTGGTGGGTGTCTTTCTCCTTTTGGCGTTCAGCATAGCATTTATCATCAAACCAACGAGCATTGTGTGCATTGTGAGGAGGGTGGGGATCGGAATAGCATGGATCGTCACCCTCTCTCCTCTGCTGGTCGGGATTACGAGGACGTGGCGCATGTCCTATCTGGATGACATCAGGTGAGAAAAGGCCAACCATAAAAAACTGCTAATGTAAATGTTAAATATGCGTGAGGTTGTATTCATGCGTGACCCAAATAAATGGAAAGTCTGCGGTTGCTTCTAACGTCCCAATACGTTTACACACTTGTTTCGACAATCGAACTTTTACAGTCTATTCTCCAGCGTCTGAACGTTGAAAAATTGCGAAATGGAGCCGCACAAACATAGAGTAGAAATGGTGACTGTTTCTTACTAGTATTATTTACACCAAACTTGAAATGGCAAATAAAACAGATTTACTCGAGGGCACTAATTGCAGCTTGGTCGGGTAGACGTAATAATATGTTTTGAAAGAGATTAGCGTGCAGTTTTGCCTGAGAAAACATCCGACAAATAAATAGGTTCCTTATGCATTTCCATAAGACGCGGATCTGAGCTGACAGCTGAGAGATGAAATACCTTTACGCAAAGTGCACACCACGACGCGGTAGAAAGCAAAAAAACGCGACGAGGCATAAAAAACAACCTCACGTGATAATGCTAATTTCCTTTTTAAAGGAGTAGTTTGGGTACTGCAACCACTTTATATTCCACCGAGCAAACAAACACTGCAAAAAACAGTTTGCTTGAGCAGAAATCATGTTTAATTGACCACATATACAAATAGCCTTTTTTGCTTTTGCAAAAAAAAACATAATCAAAGCTGTTTCAATCCAATTAGGTTAACCCTATGGTTTTGTACATCTTTATGTTGTTGGACTTTAAATGAGCGTTATACCCTCACTAACAGATCGATTTGGCATACAACTGATTCACTATAGACATTGTTTGAATGGTTGTGATTTTCCCAGGAATGTTCCAAAATAGTAAACCAATAATAACTTCAAACCATTGTAGCAAATCTAAATATACACCTGAAGGCATTTTGTGGACTTTATTGTTTACATGTTTGCATGTCTATTTACAGGTGCGGATGGCTCGCCTTGGCTGTATGTGCATTTGTCAGTGTGGAGATCATAATAGTGACAGAATGGTGTATCCTCTCCGCGCCCAAAGTAACCAACATTACAAACAGCAGTAGCGTTACGAAATGCGAAGAGAACACGCACGATCTTCCCTTATCACTGGTGTTCAATGGATTGCTGTTGCTGCTGTACGTCATAAGCTCCATTGTCTCCATTTGCAAACCTGACAACAACGTCTCCGTGAACAAGGTATAGCATTGATACCCTGCTGTGACAAAAGCAACAGTTGTAGTCAAATGTGAAATGTTACATCAAACCTAAGAAAAGTGATTTGTTTCGCTAAAAAAAGAATCAATAACGCAAAACAGCACTATATACACGTGAAAAGATAGTGTGACTATTAGCTCAAACTTTCTTCATTCGCTGCACCGAGAAATCCCAAGTTATTGCGTGCTCTATAATGTTCACCGCATGACAAAGCCTTCACCGTCGTGACTAACCGAGCTCCCGTTGTTTGCAGCACTTCTCGAGCTTTTCAATCAGTTCGCTCATCACGTCACTCCTCGTCACCCTGCTGGCAGGCGCTTGGGTTGTCATGGTAACATATGGAAATGGTGCTCTTGGTAAAGAGGACTGGTTCGACCCGGCGACAGCCATTTTCATGGTGGGTAACTTGTTGGTTTTCCTGAAAAAACATATTGGTATGAAACGTGGTTCCCGTGAAGCTACGACAGTAATAATGGTTCCTTATGGTTTTAACAAACATTTTAACAAATTCTGTGTAATTCGCGCTTTCCTAATTAAATTCCGAACGAACGTTTCTTTTGCATCCCTTAAAAATAATGATTTTTGCACAAATCATGCGGGACCACTGGCGCAAATTGTTTTTCATTAAAACGATGGCAAAACCAAAGTATAAACTGGCAAAAAAACTGTTCTGTTCTGTGATCCAACGAGCTGCACCAAGGCAACAGAATACGTACATGTGGACAATTAATTCGACCAAATTTTTCAGCAGCGCGTTATCATCATTCTTATCAATGGGCATTTGTCAAACCTAATTTCTTCACCACTATACGTTTAGTCAATTACTTTTGAAAAAGACGCCCTGTTAAGCAAGGCGTTTTACATGCGGTATTTTTTGGTCTTCAGGTTTCCAGTGCGCTGTGCATTCTGTTAGTGATATTCAGCCCCGTACTGGCAACCATGCGAAGATTGCGAAACCTGGATGACGACGACGAGCTGTTTGGCAGTGGGGGTGCCAGTCCAGCCAGGGTAGCGTACGGTAGCGACAAGTACGCATCACAGAGCACCCTACCCAACGACAGAAGTACATACGCCACAAGTAAGTTTTTTGGCCAGGAGACACTTCTTGGCGCGAATTCCTACCAGTTTGCTTGGGCTGACGCAACGAACAGACTTTTGTCCGCCAAAAAGTTGTATGTGCTTGCTACCAAACGCTGCGCTGTAAATGGAGTCTTTTCAGTCGGGATCGTGTTGACAGCTTTGCCTGTGCTGTTTCAAAATTATTAGATAGCAGGTCACGTGACTTTAAAGGCCAGAAAATCTTTGCAGCGCATGGGGTAAAGATAGTCAAGGAAGCGTGACGTGTTGGTATTAACTGGGATCTTGTTTGGTGCTCTTAGAAAGAAGTGTTTGACTTGACACAACCAATAGTCCGTTTGATTACTTTTTTCCTAAATGCAACAGAGCACCGCTTCGTACGTAAAATATAATTTTAATCAATCGCAACGACTGTTAATATGTTATGACTTGGAGTCGGACATGCGAACTTTTCTGTGTTAAATGGAAAATTGTCTTATTTGGATTACATTAGCAGGCGATCCAGTTTGCTTGTACTGTAACATGCTGTTTTTACGATCTTTTATGCCGAAGAGCCCAAATCTTCAGCCTATTCACTTAAGCGTAAACTTTCGTCAGAGACACAATCTTTCTGCTCTATTGACTTCGTAAAATCTTGAAGTCGTGCTTTTTCGTTCAGGCGTGGAACGATTGCAGAGCTTCAGGAGCGCGAGTGGCGAGACGGCCCTAGCGATGAGTCATTTGCCGAGCTACCATCCTGTTCCAGCCAAGCGGAACGGGGTTAATAACAACGTAGATAGGTAGGCGTTCTTCTTCATTGCAATGTCTTCGTTTGGTGGAAATTCCCACTGCGACTGAACTGGACACAATTCTTCACTAATTTTTTGCTACATAGCGATTTTGTGACTTCCTGTCAAGATATGAAAGCAACATTAGTTTCTCTGCATTTTGGAACATATCATATCAATCGAAATTAATTACTTTTATCATAGGCCCAAGTTGTAACTGATGCAAATGTTATGTTATAACGATATTAGGCCAAATATAATCACGTGTTTTGCCTAAACTTATTTGCTTTTTTTAGATTACGAGCGCCCACAGGCGGACGCCTAAATCCAACTCTCGAATTAACTGAAGAGGACATTTGGAGAGATCGACATCTTTGATTTGTCGAAAATGTTTATTTGTTGTTCGCATATTTTCGCAGCATTGGCCTGAAATTCTCGTTAGGCTTTTTGTAACTGCTATCGATTTTTCAATCATTCACAATTGTGGATAGAGTTTTACATTTATACATATATGCATGCTTTTGAAAACAAGAACCGTTTTTTTCTTGTATTATCGAATGTTTTGTAAGATACGACGCTTACTTACAAAACCAAACCTAAAGCGCTAACACATTGTGTCCAGCACTGCTTGTCTGCTTCTGCAGAAATAAAACTTCTTCTCATTCTGTTTGAACAAATTTTAAAATAAAAATACAGTATGTCTTGTTTTAGTTTCAAACTAGTCTAATCAAACAAAAATCAGTTCCTTAAACTACTTCCTAAAGATAGACGACTAGTTACAAAAGGAACTTTCCACGCTCTTTGAAGCAAATATTACGTCACGTTGCCATCTTGGGCCGCAAAACCACCTAAAGTTAAAGGTGGGTGCGATGAATATTTTTTTTACTAACATCATATTATTAGTTAGTGCATTACAACAAAGTTGCTATAATTTGTTTTGTCTATGATTTGTTTTCTTATGTTTGATTGGTACAAAAGGCAAGCAAATACATAAAACCTGACAAAATTTTTGTCTCCTTTGGCTGTCACGCCTTTATGCCCTGTTACCGGAGTGTAGACAATTGAACTGCTACGTTCCGTTTTGCACGGGAATTTTTCGAACATGGCGTTTTGGCGTGTAGTAGATCATTAGTCAACCAGTGCGTCTTTTGTTCTGAAAGTTAAAAATGATTGGAAACTTTCAACCGGGTCGTTCTTGTGTTTGTAAAGTGAAGCAGCAGAGTGCACTGAAATAAAACACAGTGGTAGTGGTGATGGCAATGAAAGGTCAATGTTTCGCATTTGTCTTGTTGAAGTACATCTAAATAATGTGCTTTTTATTAGGGCCCAAACTTTATGGATTACTTGTGAAAATTTGGTGTAAGCATAAAGCACTATTTGTAAAACTTCTTTGAATTATTTCAGGGTCTTTTACAGTTGCCTTTTGTGTATATTTCTTGTTTTGATTAATGCAAAGCAAGATGGAATGGTTTCTGTACATTTTCTGTGTTTTTTTGACCACAAAATAAAGTGTTTTAATTTGAAATAAAGGACAGGTTAATTTTCCTCTACTTATTGCTTTAAATTGTTTCGAAAACAAAACGGCCTAGGAGGTTGTTTGTGACTTTTAATTGTTAAGGTTCAATGTTTGTTAATTGGCAGTGATTTTTTTTTTCTTTTGGACATTATGTGGACCTTTGTTAATATTGCTTTAAATTGTTTCAAAAACAAAGTGGCCTTGGAGGTTGTTTGTGACTTTTAATTTTTAAGGTTCAATGTTTTGTAATTAGCAGTTACCAGATCAAAAAAAATGCACTTTTGCGAAAATTTACCGATAATCTGCGCAATATTAATTAGCTAATGCATTAACATATGAAAAAACGTTGCGATCGTCTGCGCAGTTAACGACGCCAAAAAAAAATCCTCCGCACATAAACCAAACTTTCCAATCTGGAGCAGTGATCTTCTTTTTTCTTTTGGACCTTATGTCGACCTTTATTAGTATGTTGGTTAAAACTTTTTCAAGTATATAAGATATTTAAATTGCTTTAGTTATGATTCTAAATAAAGTTAACATTGTGAAACTGTTTCTTGGGAAAGTGGAACAGCTCAGAAAACATATTATGCTGTGCATTTCTGGTGCTGCAAAAAGATTGTATGTTGTGTTTTAGAAGTTTTTAATCAAACTTTGCCTTAGCTTGATATATATCAGATAAGAAAATTTAAAAGTATGTAAAAACATCTCAGATTTTGTCATGTAGTGGTTTGAAATTCAAAAAATTTGCATAAAAGCCAATTATGAAAATGTTTAGTTAACCTCTTATCAGTAGAGCTTGTTTAATTTTTTTTGCTTTAAAACAAAAAACATTTTGTGGTTCACATATCCAGTGAAATTCCACACAGCGAATCTTTTTTTTTGAAATTATTGCAGAAATCAATCAATGGTATACCCAATTTCGTTTTGCACCATATGACAAGAGAGTTAAAAAGCTGTTTTTGTAATTAATTTAATCTGTGTCAATGTGTTGGTTTTGGTTAAGTCCTGTTATTCTTATGTGATTTTTTGTCAATCACAAAAAAAATGTGTTTTGAGCTTTATTGAGACATTCAGTTCTAAAACAAAACAAAAAGATAAGTGTATTTAGTTTATAACCTCATAAACTTGCACCCCTGCTTTAGGCAGTGAATATTAGTGAATTACTGGAAAGGTTTGTCAGCCATTTGGGTCTTCAACAAATCTACTAAATGCAGTTGCATTAGGAAAATGAAAAAATATTGTCAAGTAAATTTTGAAACCTGTGTGTGCTTTTTTCAAAAATTGCTTAGCAACTGCAGTGATTTAAACAGGAATGCTGGTCGTATTCTTCATGTCAGTGAGGATGCTAAGGGGATTTTTTTTGTTTTGATCTTCTGGTGATAGTTTGTCTGAGGCTTCATATTTCCACCTGTCGTTGTGCAGTTGGTGTCATTTTGCAACCTATTCATAGCAGAGGTATAGGTAATCAGGAATTTCTCAATTAAATCACAATCTATGCTTGATAAAAGTCACAAACTGAGTATATATCTGTTGTTGAGAACTTTTTTTCCCAACTTTCTACAAGCTGTATTTTCATTTTGGTTATTATAGGAATTGTGCAAGTATTAACTCTTTGTTTTGTTTGTAGCTATATCAAAAAGTATGTTTTTGTGTTGGGAAATTAAATATTATGTGTGATGCATGTTTTTAACTTGTAACTTTAAATTCTAGATTTAATCTTTTTCTGCCTTGCTGCTTGTAATGGCACTTTAGGCAACTGGCAAGAACTGTGAAGCCAGAAATACCACCCTACATATCAAAATTGTGTTGAAAAAATTCAAAGCACAATAGCAGAGAACAATCATGGATAACAGGATACGACTGGAAATAGTAGAGCAGCCTCAGCAAAGAGGCATGAGGTTTCGGTATGAATGCGAAGGTCGTTCTGCAGGAAGCATTCCTGGTGAAAACACTACAGCAGACAAAAAAACTTGGCCAGCATGCCAGGTTTGTGTTATACTTGTTTCTTGCAAATGGTGATGCTCATATTTTTCAAATACACATTGACTTTAACTTGTATCCAGCAGAAATGGGAAAATTTCATTTTTATTTGAATGTCTGAAATGTTTTTGTTGCAATTCTCTGTTACTTGCTTGTAAACAATGTATGCTTTGCTTTTTACAGATTGTAAACTACTCTGGCCATGCGGTTGTTCGAGTTTCATTAGTTTCAAAAGATGACCCACCACGACCCCATCCTCACAGTCTAGTGGGCAGAGATTGTGACAAAGGGGTTTGCCAGACAAACCTTGATCCCAGCAATCAAATGCTTGCCACGTAAGTGAAAACCACTGTGATCGAGCTATGGGTCAGTGCATTTTGTACAGAGGTTATGGTAATGTGTTTGACACAAACATTGCACACAACACACTGACGTAGATTGCCGCACATAAAATGCACCCCAGGGAAGCGTGATAATACATTGGAGTTTCAGTGTTATTGTATCATGGGTAGTAAAGTTTGCTTTTCATTATTAAAAGTTAGTCTTGTTAAATGTCTCTGCTGCTGCAAGCCAACTTCATTTATAAACTGAATGGGGTATCAAAACTTACTCACACAGTTTAAAAACTTTGGTTAAAGTTTTTGTTGTTATATCTTCCCATAATTATTATCAAATTTTAATCATTTTGTTTCATGATTTAGTTTTTAAATTCTTTTAGTTGTGATGTGACTTTGGGTGAGATAAAACTATACGCACAACATCTCCCTGTTTTTTACCATCCACCAATGGTTAGATTTCCGAACCTGGGTATACAGTGTGTAAGAAGGAGAGAAGTGAACAGTGCCATCATGGAACGCATTCGCAACAACGTCAATCCATTCGGTACAGTGCCAGAAGGTGATGAGCGTGCCTCAGTTGATGTTGATTTGAACATAGTACGACTATGTTTTGAAGCATTTCTTCCTGATCGCAATGGACATTACACAGTAAAACTGGACCCTGTTGTGTCAAATCCAATTTATGACAAAAGTAAGTTTTGTGTTTTTTTTTTTTTTTATTGTCAGTAAATGTTTTCATGCAATGAGAATTATAATCAAATGAAATTTTGTCTTTTGAAGCAACAAGCAAAAATAGTATATCATCAGTAAATCTCGTTTGTACTATTTTTTTTGAACGATTCTTGTTGCTGTTAGCAAATGTACTGTTTTGGAATCTGGTCAGAAAGTATGTTAAAAAGTAACATCTGTAATCTGTTGTTTGTAGAAGCCACATGTGCGGGAATCCTAAAGATATGCCGTGTGGACAAAACACACGGCAGCGCACGTGGGCAAGACGAGGTCTTCCTGTTGTGCGACAAAGTACAAAAAGGTGAGTACCTTTGCAGCAGTTTTCCATGCTACACATTTCCACACATGTGGGGGTGCTTGCATTATTTTGGTTTCTTTTTTGCAGAGGATATACAGGTGGTGTTTAGCAAAGGAAAGTGGGAGGCACTTGCTGATTTTTCATCTGTCGATGTGCACCGACAGGTAAATATCTATTTTCTAGTACACTTTTTCGTTCCATACATTGAAATGAATCTAAAACTATAGATTGTGGAAATTACTTTAATACCCGATTATGCTTACCCAGTTGTATAGCCTGCGTTTTACAGAGTCCTTGTATAATATTGAACTATCTGTGCAGTAGTCGTCATGGCAAACATGCAAGTCATCCACATGACATTCCGTCAGATCATGTTTATGATTGCCAAAATCATTTGTAGCAAGCTCTAACATTAGTGTGCTTGTTTAAGGTGGCCATTGTTTTCCGAACACCACCTTACCTGGACCCCAACATACAAGAGAGTGTGGAGGTTGAATTTAAACTACGGCGACCATCAGACAAGCAAGTCAGCAAATCCCTGCAATTCACATACCTTCCTATGCAACAAGGTGAGTCCATGACGCCACTTTTGCGGCTTCGGCCTGTCTGTTCTCCAGGGTGTTGTGTCTCAGACAGCCTGTTTCTTTGGCAGCTTTGCTTCTGGGTATATAGTGAAGAAACAAGAACAAAGCGGAAGAGGTCACAAACTTGCACCATTTTGTGTCCGCCCATGCTGGACGCATTAAATTGCACGGGAGGGAAAGAATTGTGGCGCTGTCTTGGGTTAACAGCCCCCTTATTCAGGCTCAGGGCCTTGTCATGACAAAAGCTTTTGTCTCAAAATATATTTTAGCGTTTTTGTAGAGATTTATACAATGTTTTACACATGATACTAAAACCTCGGCTTGAGATTTTGTTTTTTAAGCCACATTCATAATGACCTGTTGCTCAAATTGTGAGGTTTTTTTTAAATTTTACTGTCCACCCAAACAAAATATTTTTGCTTCGTCGATCAATGTACGTTTCCGTTTAAGTGCACTTCAAATAAAATTTGTTTCTGTGCCTTAAACCCTGGGTGCAAACAATGTTGTTTAACATATTGATTTAATGAACTATGGCAGATGTGCGCGTAGGTTTTGGCTTGGTGAGTTCCCTTTCATTTCACTATCCTAGTCAATCTTGACTAAACAGAGGTTTCTTTACAGAGGGAAAACACAAAACCTTTTCTATTTCCGTTCCTTCTTCGAGCAATGATGGTCGACATCAACAGCTAAGAAGAGCCATTGAAGCCAAATGCCAGCAATCAACTCGCCAGTATCCGAGAAATCCAATGCAACGTATGTTTATTTAATCAAAATTTTTTAATGTACATGCCAATGAATGTACAAATTGTCTTTAAACCAAATAAGATTGCCCTTACTATGTGTAGCCAAAAAATAGGGTTAATAGTACTGCATGTGGATGTAAAGCCACGAGTTGCCTATCTCTTGCATATTACAATGCACATGAGAAAGTAGCACAACACCTTCTACAAATCTCATTATTTTGTGGTCTATTAAAGGCAAAGTTTAAATACCAGTATTTCAGTTCGGGAAGCGTCACCTTCTCCACAAAGCAAAAATCATTTTTTTGAATTTATGTTTAGGTCCCAAAGCCCAACCGACCAGAACAATGCCCCAAGCATCAGAATGGCCACACACAGAATTTCAGAAAGTCAAACAGGAGCCAACTTTTCTTCAGCCAAGTATGCCCTCCTGGCCCACTCCCTTTCCCCAACCATTTTTGCCCTCACAGCCGGGTGCAACCATGTTTGACCCATCACCTCTCCCCAATCCAATGCCATTTCCAAACCAGAGCGACATTGCTGGGACCAGTGGCCAGTTTATGAGCCATGCTGGTCAACTTATGTCAAATTTGGAACCACCATCCTCATTTACACCCTACATTAATGGTGACCCCACACAAGAGAAGTTTCCCAGTGTTGGGCTAGAAATGACTGATCGAATCCTAGAAGCAGAATCGACCACAAATCATGCTGGGAATGATGCTAAACTGGAAGATCTTTTTAGCATAAAAAATCTTAGCTTGGACTTTGATGGCGATGGACAGGCACACATGAGTATCACAGATCCTATTCTCCAGGCACCTGTTAATACCCAGCAACAGCCTGAATTTCGTCAGCTACCAATGCATGATAACTTTGCAGTAATGTCACCAACACAGATTATGTCTCCTCAGCAACATCAACATGCAAATATGATGTCACCGCCTCATACCAATCTAATGTCTCCACAGCAAGCACCAACACCGCTACATCACCTACCGCCAAATGGCATGAGCCAGCAAGACATGCTGCCTGGTTTTGACCTTGGCAATTATGCTGGTTACCATACCAACAACAACAATAATCTCTTGAACTACGAGGCTCAAGAACCAAGACCAGACGATATGATTGACACTTTTCTGAAAACCATTAATGGAACTGACATACAGTAGTGCACTTAGTTTTTAGTTTGTTTTTGCTGTCTACAAAGAAGAAGAATGAGCAAGTACGGGCTGAACATCATGAAAGGATGAACTACTGTTGTTGTTACTCCGCAAGTTGGTGGTTCCTGAACATTAACTACAGCATCCTAATCGCCCGAGACCAAGAAGTCATAATTTTACTGAGTATCTAATGTTTACAGCATAGCTTTTGAAATAACATGCCTAACATATTTGTGTGAAAATTACCAAAAAAGTGGTGCCATGTCAGCCTGCAACTGGTACCATTCCCCGGTTGGGAACCACTGCTTAAAATTGTGAATTTTGCAGTAAAATATGTGTACATGTACATATTTGAGATTTTTACATGCAATGAATCTTATTTTTCTGTAATGTTCCAAATCGTGTTGCAATTTTTTTTGTAAATATATAGGTTGCCAATGAAGATATTTTAGGAAGTGTTGGTTATTATTTAAGAAAAAGACAGCCCTGGCCTGCCTTATTTGGTTATGTACCAGGTGCCCAAAAACTAAGTTGGTGAAGTACAAAGGTTTTGTGGAGTGGAGGATTTATTTTCTTTATCTACAATTATAGCTAGGGCTGGAGGTTGCTTGTAGACCATAGAAACATATTCACATTTTCGGGCTAACCCCATAACATGTTACAAGCCACCAAAAGTTTACATACATTTATTAGAGTAAGAAACGTAATTCAAAAACTGTCTTTGTTATCAGGAAATAAAGAAACACTAATAGAAGGATTTACAGGTTACCAAATTACACTACACATGTATATTTCTGAAATAACAGTTGTGGTGCAACAGGTTGTGCCAACCACAGAGAATATGAGCAAAGACCATGCTAGTTTTGCTTTTTCATAGTATTGAGTCTAAAAATTTTATGTAACATTTACCGACTTATGTTGGGCAGGTATAAATCACATGAAAAGGTGAGTGAATAAAAGTCAAAGATCAACCTGCCAATCTGGATAACATTAACTGTTAGTTAACAAGAAAACAATTACTAAACTATTTCATTTCCATGTAACAATGAGCATTTATATTTGGTTTAAAAACCACATGCTAAAAACATAAATTCGACGCAGGCCATTTGATTCAAAGCACATGATTACATAGCTTGCACTTTGATTGCAAATAAGGCAACTTGATTTTCAACTTCCTTTTTTAATGCGTTGTTTGAGGCATTTGGGTTGTTTTTGACGAAGGCTGCAATATTTGCCACACACTGGGCCTGAAAAGCAACAATGCACAGAAAGTGATTTGTGGTTCAAACCACTATAAAACATTATTTGTAGTAAAACTGAGCACATACAACATATCCCACAAAAAGTAATGCAAATAACTAATATCAAATGATAAGCCAAAATCTTTAGACTTAATTGGTTAAGTAGTGGTTGGAATATAAAACTTAAGACTGCTTTTAACATTATAGCTTTTTGCCTTTACAGATTTAACATACAGTTGTTTATCTATATTAAGCTATTCCCCAAATACATGGGCCTTGTGTCAAAAACAATGTTTCTCAGCAACAAATTTTACAAGTTCGTTTACCCACACATACTTTACCTTGAAGTCATCAATTTTTCTCCGTCCACTTAATCTCTGATACACTTCATTTCCTACTCGAAGTGATGTCATAAGACGATAAAAGTGCTGGTGATCTTCACCATGAAGGATGTAGTTTCTTTGAGCAATCTGGTAACAGCAACAGTGCATGCTATTTTCAGGTTTTAGTATTTTTTTAACAGCAAACCTCACCTGCTGCAAAAATTCCAAGTTGTTTTCCAATGCTCGATCTTTAGCAAATGAATCCAGCAAAAATGACATTATTCGTAATTGAGGTGATACACTATAATGTTAAATGTAGTTAAAAACACCAATTTGCGGAACTTTGTAGGCTACGAAATTCAGTTAAAGTTGAAGACTCAAATTTACGGAACCTCGTAGGCTGTTTTTTTTCTTCTGAGAAACGGTTGCTGCTGTTTTCTGATTTTAATTGAGTGATTAGGTGAATGTTACACTAACAACACCCAAACTAGGTTTTAAATATTTATGTCCAAATAAGTTATCATAAAATAAACACCAACTTCTTCAGTGGAAATATTTTTGTTGTTGTACAAGATTTTAGCGATCACGTGATTGCTTCCAAAACATGCTTTTCGCTCATCCAGTATTCATTTGCTGGTTTTCTGCAAAGTTTGCAAGCCGCCATTTCGTGTTTTGTGTATCAAGTGCAATCGACATCCAACGGTTGAAAAAATTAGTTTATTTGACCAAATATATTCATATTTTTGTGGTCCAATTCTGCCAATAACTAAATAAATTCAATGGAAGGAAGTGAAAGCAATGGTAAGCACTATTTGATCCGCCCAATATTTTGTGTAATGGTTTAACTTAATCATTGTCTTGTAATACACATTTTTTATTAGCCTAAAATTTATATATCATACTTGAGTGAAATTTGTTGTTTTGTTATGTGAGGCTTGTTTTTAATACGTTGGTGACATAAAACAAAATTTGTGGTGGTTGCAGATGCAGGTCACCAGGACAAACAGACCAGCAAACCCGATACCGGTAAACGAAACAAGCTCATCATTCTTGGTGTGGGGATATTCGTGTGCGTTGCCGGTGTTGCTACTCTAGTTGCTGGTATGTACTCTGACCTTGTTGCTGTGTATTGAAAATGTATGAACAAAACATTTTTATGAATTACTGTACTTGTTTGCCATCTCTTTGGTTACATCGCCATCTTTAAAAAACACATCTTTACTGATCAAACGTACTATCCAGCTAATATAGACGATATGTATGTGCTTAAATATGCGTCTTCAATGATTAAAACTAAAAGCATTCTTTGGACTGATCTTGGTTGTTACAAAAGAGGTGTTGAATTTACTGTTGATCCCAATGCAGCAATGCTACAAGCTGGACCTGTTGATTACGAATCCGAGCAGCCAATTTTTACTGGCGCAATCCAGTTTGAAGAAAATGAGGAAGGGATGGTAAAGTGGAGTGACGAGTACAACGACTTGCAATCGGCGAAAGCGCAGCAATTGATCACAGCCATCGCCCCTAAAGTGTGTTTTAGTATCCTGTTTTGTCATTCAGTTTGGGCGTTAAAAAATCACAACATTTGGTGGCAGATGAAACACGCGATTGATGCTGAGGGATTTTCTGTTGACGACGTTGAAATCACGGCACTCGAACAGACACAACCTGTTACAGTAACACGCAAAGAACTGGTGAGTCAACCCAAGACGTTGATCAAGGGTGTGAACTTACTTGACCAATTGAAGACCGAAACCAAAACGGTACGCCTTAATGGAACAAATCCCCGAAAATTAGTCATCTTGCTAAGGAAACTTATGTATGTTTAGTATCCTTTCGTTAAATATGTGCGGGCAAAGTTCGCCATTAGGGGCAGGCCCATCAGAAACGCGGCCACATTTCGAAGCGCAAAACCTGATCAGTTAAAGAAGGTTGGCAGATTGATGGCCACAAGACTGTCCAGCACTGGGTGGACCAGTAGGACAAAAGAGTTTGAAGGCAAGTATCTGATATTCACGAAACTCCTAGGCGCGAGATGCGTTTGCCTATCTGCATATTATTATTTTTTTAGCGAATCCCCAATTCTCCAAAGCTGTGGAATCGCTGGTTTCCGAAATGCCGAAAGCAGTTACAAAAGCGCCCATAGCCGCACAGTTTGATTCAGGTGGAGTTGTTTCTCGTTAGTTGCAGAATGACCAGTTGACAATTACTAGTTTCAGCATAAATAGGCAGCGCGAATCACTGAACCCTGTGTCGATATGATTTTATGTTGTACAGCATTCATATCCAATACTTTTGCCAAAAAGTTAAAGTTTCTTTCCAAACACCGGTAAAAAATAACATCCGTTTGCACCACGTAGCCTTGCCGTGCACCTGCGACACGACGAGTGCCGATTTGTCAACAAGCAATCCGCTCATGGCATGTATGTGCGACAGCAGCTGCACCGACGATAGCAACTACATCTATGGTGGTGTGGAGAATCGTTTCACTTGTGTTGGATCGAGCGTGTGTGCGACCGCCTACTACGCTGGCATTATCGGGGTTTGTATGGTTTCATTTCGGTTTCGCGGTTTAATGTCAGGAGCATTTGTTTTAAGCCGGACGGTGGAGAGTTTGAGGTCATCTACAGTGGAAAGGGAACGGTGGAAAAAGGTCCGGAAAAGGACGGGTTTGATGTAAACGCGGTCGACGTAACGATGGGCGTTTGCACATATAAAGGTGAGAAGATTTTTTTTGTTGTTGCCACACCGGGGTTTGAACCCTGGTCATCCTGGGCACGAATCCCGATCAGGTTTTTCGGCTTAGTATATGGGTAGGGCACTTGACTGATGCTGCCAATTACCAATTCGATTTTTAACCAGGGTGGGGTGGTTTTCAACCATACTGCGACCTCTAAACCCATTTAACTGTGTAAGCCACCTTATGTTAAAAAAACTTGTAGATTGCCAATCTACAAGTATAAACCGCTGGCCAACTGGTGTAAGCTAATATGGCAGTCTTGAGACAGTGAGTAACAAATTATGAAGAAGTGGAAACGTTGTGGAGACAGTGCTCCCCATCCTTTCCCCCAAAAAGCCAGAATCACACTTGCACATCACAAATGCAACGCTGAGAGTTGCTTGGCGCGATTTGAACATAAAACCACGGAAAATAACACTTGTTTCGATATGCTGTCGCGCAGAAGCGGGAGAAGTGATCAGTGCAACGACACCGTTTAATCCAGTGGGCGGGGGAAGCTTTCGGACGACCACACCAGTGTACCTCCCGCCGGCCATTTTTAGTGGGGGAGATGACGAGCCCCAGTTCAGTCCCGACTTTCCTTTCGACGGCACCGAACACGTGGTCGTCCACATCAAGCACACTAATATCGGCGGCAGGCCAACAAATTACCGGTACGCTTTTTGGTAATGATTCAATACAGTTTTTCAATATTTGGTATCTTGCTTGAACCTGCTTCAGATTGCACAAAAAAAAAATCCTTGGTCGCAAAGGCCTATATAGTGGCTATTATTTCTGTGCGGTTTTTATACTTACGCATTATGCCCATGCGCTCCTATAATTTAGCATGGTGAATAAATCTTCAGAACAAATAGTGTAGCCCATATAACCGATCTAAAATTTATTGTATCAACAATTATTATCAATGTAGCCTACATGCGTAAGCTATGTACCATTATGACTGAAATTTACGTAGGCTATAACACCAGAAATAGCTTCGTTTAATAATCAGACCGGAATACGAAGACGTGAAACACAAAGACGTCGTGGACTGGAAAACAGCAGCTGAACCCCAGGTAAAAATTAGTCAAAGCGCTTTGTTAACCTACAAACAAATTTACCAAATGTTTACAAGAAAATATGGGTTAGGTTAAACGTTTGTTCATTGGATGGCCAAGAAGACGATATAGGCAGTATTGCGGTTTTGTAACATATCTAATAGGAGAATTAGACTGCGTTACTCCTCGTCAGTTGGTGGTGCTCAGTGTTTACAAATACTCGAGTTGCTAGTATTAAGCACAGTGAAAGTCTGGTCTTTCATAGCGCCAAACTGTATGCAGCAGAGTTTATCCGTTTGTGGACAAAGTCTGAATTTTGAGCATTTGACACTTTATTATCCACAGTACGTGCGAATCTTCGGAAAGATTGGGATAAACTACGACAAGATTACACTTCGCCACGTGGTGGAGCCACAGGACGGGAACGGTATCGTGTTCGGTCTCGCGTTGGGAGGCGACGCTGGAACCATAGCTTCGGTGTAACTGCGTGGTACGCTAGGGTTACTTTGTTTTTGTAACAGATTTACTTTAAAGAGCGTACGAGGGAGGTGGAAAGGATACAACGAGTTTAGAGCAAGGGTAAAGGGGGCATTCGGTACCTACGCCACTTTACTCAACATCAGATGTAAGTCTAACAATATGCAAGATCGGTAGGCGTAAATCAGTTTAGTCACTAAACTCGTCAAGCTTTGGTGCAATTTAAAGTAGTCGAATAGAGCTTGTAACAGTCAAGTCACAAACATTACGAGACAAACAGTTTATTTGGGTGTTACAGTTGGACGGGATGTGTTGTCTGCGATGAACTGAGGGGATTAAAGGATATTGTGCCAACTGCGTTTTGTTCGTGTAACGTATTCATGTTCATTACATTACTGATTTACAAAGCATTGGGAGGTGTTTTTAAAAAGGAAGCCTGGTTTTGTTAAGGCTGTACGGAAGTGTTATTTCTCCAAAAAAGCACAGAAAGTTCCTTTTTGTTTTTTTTTAATGCAAAGTCAGGGTATTTTTCCAGATTTGCGCGGTCTCAAACGTCTCTTCATTACTTTCGGGGCATACAGGTCCTATCACAACAAATAAGATTTAACATAAACAAGCGAATTGAAGCTTTTATTTGTTAGTGATGTCAAAGTGGCGTCTAGGGACCTAAACTAGTCCCAGTGACGTGCTTGCTTTATGATTTTAGTTTAAAAAAGACAATTTGTTACATCGTTATTCGATGTCTGGCCTGCATAAATTCGATACAGGTTAATTTAAGGTCAACAGAACTTAATAAATTTGACAAACCTGAGATAGACTATGAAAGAAAATGAGCAAGGACATGAATTTTGCAAAAAAAAAATGATGAACAAACCTTTCTGTTTCTGTATTCTTGCTTGGCTTTAATGTAGTCGATTTCTTCTTGATCTTTCATTTCGATATCTGCCGGACATTCATCGCTTGTGTATAAGGGCAATGCAACAGAATCATCAGTTTTTACATGAATTGAGCGTACATTTCCCCAACCCTAAAAATAAGCAGAATATTAAAAAAAAATTATTTCCGCAAAACAAGGTACTATGCACATGAACAATGAAGTGAGGTTAGGTGTAAGACACATACCATGCTAAATAAATGTAAATGCTTTTTAAATACCATGGTAAAGTAAATGCATTTCAAGTATAAAAACTTAATACTTTTTACCCGTATCATTTCAGAAGCAACCTTTGCAAGGCATGTTTCAATGTTATCCACAATGTGGTCCAAGGAAAAATTCGTATATGCAGCATGTATCATACTGCAGTTGCCTTTACCTGTCAGCAAAAGCTATATGTTTAGTGGCATAGTTGTTTGATCTGGTTATACTAGAATTACCTGACAAAATCCAACGTGTTACTGAAAGCTTATTGAAAAATTCTTCTTTGAGGTATTTTGTCCTCAAATTTATCTGTATAGGCTGCCTAAAACAGAATAAAAGATTTTGGTTTATTGAACTGATGCAGAATTACCTGCCATTGTTATGCCCACTTTTTCTTGACATAGAAATGTTTTCCTATTCGTGCAGGAACAAATTTCATAATTCTGTCATCAGCAAGAAATAAATCATAAGAATCACACAAAGATCGCTTGGCTTCGTATGATTTATAATCTTTCCTCAAGGAAAGCAGAGGAACAATCTGTAAGTTTGCAAAACATGCTGTCATAACAGCTTCACATTGTCCAGTAATGCAGAAGTATAATTATTATAATCTACAAAGAATGTTTTTGAAGGTCAACATGTTCATTTAGGTCAATATTTTCATGTCATAAAAACAGACAGAAAACCATAATTGATGTAAAAGCAAATTCATTTGTTGCTTGTAAAATGCAACCATACCTTTGGTACAACTCCTACAACCGATTGAAACTCATCTTTATATTTGTCTTCAGTTTTTTCCACATCTTTTCTGTCAACATCATTTGTGAATAGGCAAATTTCTGACTGAGTTGTGAAGATCGGGTGTGGTAGCTTTCTGCATTGCCAACAAAAAATGCATTAAATGACAGCAGTTTTTTGTTAAGCGCAAAACAAACCACTCATAAAATGGTTTATACAACAAAAGTGCTTGCAGCTATTGTGGTCGCAGGCCTAGTATTTCTTAAAGTAATGGCAGAAGACTAACATGAGAACTTTCTTCTCTTTCCTTGACGGGATTTTGTGTGTTACTACAAGAAGATTTACTCTCGGATGTGATGATAGCAGACTGTTTTTGCTTGACTTGTCAATAACTTTCAGCAAAGAAGTCACACACGCTTTAATCTAAACAAAGATATAAAGTTATTTTTATGTCGGCCTACGGTTGTTTAATCGCAGTTTCAAGCTACACACCTGGTCCTTTGCAATAGGACACGTATTTTCTTCATCTGCCATTTTTAAACGTGTTTTAAAAACAGAGGGGTGATAAAGCTATCTGTTGCTCAACCATGTGTCGACACGCTTCACCAGTTTTTGTCTAGATTGTGTCAAAAAAATTACTTCGCTTTGCTGTGCGGCACGTTTAAGATTTTTGACATATCGATAGGCTACAGGGACGTCTAACTTGCTTAATCCTCGAAAACAGTGACTTATATTTTATTCGTAAGGAAACGTTGCTGGGTCACAGCGAGATACAGCACAAATAACTTTTACCATCGATGTTTTTTTGGCTGAAAAAAAAACCCACAGACCAATTGCTTAATGGAAACAAAATATGTACATTAAAATTTATATATGGACTTGAAAGACATGCGACAACGAATGGTTTTCAGTATATGTGTTATTCTATCCTGTTGTGAACGACTTTACTGTCTACTGTGCCAATTCATCGTTTTATTTTATTGCAGGTTTAGGCTTATAGGCCCAACAGGAATTTACCACCGTTCTTACGAGACTTGAACATTTGGCGATCCATCGTAATTTATGGTGGTTAGTTACTCACCGCGGTTGATTCTTTTACCGCAATAAAATGTTTCTATTGATGTTAGAAATGCGGAACAAGTGTTTGTGTTATTGTGTATAGCAGTGACATATCTCCAGCCCCCTTTTTTGGTAGGGGCCAAACACGTTTTGGGGATCAAGCAATCCTACTACAGAAGGTGATTCTCCGTGAGAAGATCACCTTAAACATAGGCGTCTGACTTGATAACCTTTTGGTTTTATCGGTAATACAACATAAACTTTTGGTAAAAAGTCTTTGTAAAGTTTCTCTAAACATTTGTAATACTCCTCCAAAGAAAACTTACCAGCAAAACAAAATTACCAAATTATTTTTTTTTAAATTTAGTAGCAAGGCAGTAAGCTGTATACAAAAACACAACGAGAAAGGTACAGAACATGGTGTGTGAATTATAAAATCGAGGGCACAGAAACAGTGTGAATTTTAGAATTTGGCAGGAATCATGGACAAGAAATCCGTCTGTATGACAAATATATTTAATCACGTTTGTTATCGTTTTACTCAAAACGTAGTTCGTTTAAATTCCAAAGTGTGGAGCAGAATGTATTAGAGAGGAATATATGAAGTGGGCTAAACAGAAAAGTGTGACAATTTTGCTAAAATTTACCGATAATCCGTGCAATATATAAATTAGCTAATGCATTGATATATGAAAAATGTTGCGATCGTCCGCGCAATTAACGATCGCCGAAAAAAATCCTCCGCACAAATAACAAACTTTCCGATCTGGTCAGCACCATGTAAGTGCATGGCTCTTTTGAGCTGGAACAGTAGCACCATACGCGTACCAGTATTTTTTAAAGGGGGGTCAATATTTTTTGGGAATTCCCCGATTTTCCGCTGTAAACTAAGGTTAATTGTGGCCAAGCATTGCAAAATACAAAAGCCAGTGTTGGCGCGAATCGTCACATAAACGGTGGTTTCCTCTGGCTTGCGCAACGCCATGGAACACCCCATGCAAGTTTTTGCGGTAGTACTTGCACCGTAGTTTTATTACTACTAGTTTGAAAGAAATGCGTAAATGTACGTTTACAAAAAAACATGCAAAAAAAAACAAGTTTGCATGCGGGAGCCTTGCAAACGCTAACAGTTTTTTTAAACGTGCGTTATATTGGCAACGTGTTCAACAACTAAACTCATTGACTTAACACACAGGAAAACCGCTTGCCATTGCAACAACGTGACAACTATAAAAGTAATTTTGTCCTTAAACTGCCGAAAAACGAGGAAAATTCCAATACTCCCTGTTTGGAAACAATGGCCAGCGCAAGCACGATGCAGTTTTTAGGTCAACGTTGACGTTGAGGAAAGTTTCTGGTTTTCAGGGTAATTTTGACAAAAATAAAACACAATGGCGTTTGTTTAGTATCAAAACAGACAAAAATATTTCACAAAAAGGGGGGGGGAGTGGGTCCGGACCGCTCGGACCCCCTGGATACGCAAATGGCTAGCCCTAACGCGAAAGTGTCATGGAATGTAAGATGGTGTGAGACATTCCAAAATAAATACTTTTACAAATCACTAAAATGGTTTTGTTGAAGCCGAATGTTGCTGTTCTGGGGATAGCTTGGGACTAGCTTCTATAGCTTGTTGCAAGTGTTCAGCTAGAAGGGCCTGGCCAGAATCAAAAAAATGCTGTATTATCTCAGCAGCTTCAAGCTTCTTTCCTTGGGCATTATAAATTTTCTTGAATATACATGCCAGAAGACTGCCCTTTGTATCTGTGCACAATAATAACTTGTTACCCTTAATTTGGATGCAAAAGATCTGAAAATAATATTTTAACTTAAGAAGTCGAAAAAGGCATCCAGGAACACAAAAAAGCATAATTTTTTTTGATATTGTGAATATTTAAACTTGCAAGTAAACAAAATATTGTAAACAAAGCCTTATTAAGCAAAACTTGTGCAATCATAATACCCTTAAAACACATACTCTTAGAAAATATATATTGCCACACACCTTTTGCTGCGGTGCAAAAGATCTCATTGAGGTTGACGTTAAACTTGTTTGCGAACTCCAATATTTGGTTGTCACTGATTTCAATCATATTTTGGTTTTCAATTGTCAAAAAAATTTCATATATTGTTTCCACTGCAAAGAGAATTAGGGGCTATTATAAACTATGATAGAGATATTGTTGTGGAATTCCACATAGGTACAGGCAAACATGATTTTTGTTATATTTTAGCAAAGAAAACTTATCACATACTTTCATTCCCTTCTTTATATGGCTTGCTATTTTCTTCTCTATCCCAGCTTGGTGGAATACATTTAAAAGTGTCCTTGCTCGCTTCCAGTGGTTGTTGTTTCATCTAGATTGTTGAAAATGTATTGAAAGGAATGCACGAATGGAAACCAATAAAAACTCAATTCAAATAAGTGGTAAATGGTTTATTAATTGGCATAAATTACAACCAATTATGTCAAGTGATGTATAATCTTTTATTTTGGATGTGCTTTACTTCTGTTTACATCCAGAACCACTTATGGCTACAATACCAAATTAGGTTTATGGTTTCTTACCACAAAGTTGTGAGCACTTGATGATATTTTTGAATGGGTTCCAGAAGACTGTCTACAAATAGAAAAATGAGAAACAAATTGTACAATAGAAATATACTTAAACCATTACATAAAGTACAGATGAGGCATTTAAAACAAAAACTGTCAAATTTTAATTAAGAAGCGATTTTATGTCTTGATTAGGCATAATAAGAGAAAAGGTTACATGTGAAACAGTAAAATCTGAACTTTTGTATTAGTAGTGTTTTGGCCTCGGTGAATCTTCTTTTCCATATATTACACAATTTGTATATTGTACAAACTACTGTTTTCCCTTTCTTACTCAGTGTAGGATTTGGAAGTGGCAGGCGTCTGTATTGAATTTGATGAAGAAAATGAGTCATTGTCACTTAAAGGTTTGCCCTGAAGAAAAGTTAGGTACTGGTAAGTGTATTAAAATATTAATTTTTACCATTTAAACATTATGGCTGTGTTTTAAAAATAATTGGTGCTAGCAATGTAGCATGTCTTACTTTTTTGCGTGGCACTTCTGCAATAACGTTACTTTCAGATCTTACGAACTTTGGTATGCCATCACTTCCATCACTAAAAATACATTTTAAATTATGATGTGAATGTGAACAAACCTAAATCAGCTTTCGGCGAACATTAAAACAAATTCAAAACTGTTGTGTTACTTGTGATATTAAGTCTATTTTCCTAGTCCTATTTAACATATTATCAGTTAATACTGTGTAATTTAAAGTTTACTGTTTACTGTTCCTTACTGGATGCGGGGCTTGGGACTAGCAGGAATAGGCATTAAATTTGAAGAAGACGAGGTGTTATCACTTGAAGGTTTGCCCTGAGAAGTTGGTACTGGTAAGTTTTTTTTAACAGTTTTCAATAGGAACAAGTAAACCTTATGATTGTGTTAAATCCAACTAGTATACAACATAGAATGTCTTACTTTTGAATCTCTCTCTTCTTTAAAAACTTCACATTTGGATGTTTTCATTTTTCCTTGGTAACTGCTTTTATTTTTTTTTAAAAAAAAACAATAGTCAATTTATGTTTTCCTTTTTACATAACTTGCTAGCATAACTATTATCAACATATCTGTTGAAACCTATAGAGGGATTTTATTGGCAAACGGAATCCAGGTTTTAATAAAGTTGAACTTTGACCAATAAACCAAAACACCAGTAAAAAAAACAAAAGTCAAACTGCACACAGAGAATGCCAAGAACAACTAAAGAACCACAGAGCGCTGGCAGACATAAGAAGCGTACATTTCTAAAGGCATGTTTAATTACATGCGCCCGTGTAAGCGTTGCGTTTGATCACCACAATATGTGTAAAGGTTAAATGGCTTTTTGATTTTTACTCAAAAACACTCCAAAAAAACACAAAGGTTGCTTAAAGTTTAACCAACATATTTAATTCAAAATAAATGACAAATTATATTTGAATAATTAGTGATGGCGTCTCCTACACAGTGTAAAGCCACAAAAAATTGTAATAGCTTAGTCATGTATTCATTAGTTATTGGATATTTGAATTACCTTTTCGATGGATGACAGAAATCTGTTTCTGAATGATCCTTGAACAACCGATCTGTACATTTTTTTCTAAAAAGTGCAATTTGCGTTGTTTGGTAATGTTTCATCATCATAAATTGAATTGACACATTGAAAAACAATCTTTAATTACATCTGTGGCAGTTCAGGATGCTTTGCCATACAACTGCTATCAATTCAATTGGAGTGAGATTGACAGGAATAACAATCTCTTGGCTCTAATACAGTGGTTCTTAACTGGTGGGACACAACCCCCACCAGTTACTGTTACATCACAAAAAAGCATTGTGTCACAAAAACAACTTTTTGATGATTCATCTGTTTCGTCGCTGTTCTCTCACTTTTATTTAAAATAAGCAAGCTGAACTTTACACATTACGTTTGGCGAAAAGCAGTGTCAAGTCCAGTGGCAAATCTAGGGGGGTGTTTGGGTTTCAGAACACCCCCCTCAGTATTGTGCTATATTGTTTTGAGGGATGTAAAACTGTTAGTATTACGCAACGCAGGAGCGAACACTTCGGGTCAGTGTTTGTCTCCGCAATTTTTTTGTTTACCAGTCGTGCCCGATGCGTTCATGACTCAAGTCTCTCACAGATGTGTAATCAAAAACCACAAAAACACAATTGCTTTTGGTATGAAACATATTTAAAATGTGTGAGGGGGCGGTGTACAGCACAGGGCTGTTACTAACGGGGCACATGATAGAAAAAAAAGATGTATAGTATTGTTGGTTCATTTTATCATTAAAGTTTCTTTAAAATAGCATTTAGATGACTATTTAATAATGTTACATAATAAATATCATTGGCATACCCATCAAAGTCTGTTGTGCTGAGCTTTTTCTCTGCTTGTTGAGTTCTCTTAAAACAATAGAAACTTGATTTAATAAACAGAAATTCATTGAACAGTGGGCCAATATTTTTGTCACAGACATAGACTAAAAGGACATTGAATATTAACTTGTGTGTTGATATACATACATGGGCGTATCCAGGGGGGTCCGAGGGGTCCGGACCCCCCCTTTTGTGAAATATTTTGGTCTTTTTTGATAACTAAACAAACGCCACTGTATATTTTTGGTACCAGAAATTTTCTTTGACGTTGACCAAAAGCCCGCATCATTTTTCGTCAATTTACGGACGAAACGTCGTTTTTCAGTGGCCACATTGTAAGGACAAGCGGTTTACTTGCGTGAAAGGCAATTAGTTTAGTTGTTAAACTTTGAAAGCAGTAGTAATAAAACTACGGCGCAAGCACTACGGCAAAACCTCGCATCGAGTGTCCCATAGCGCTACACAATTGCGCAAGCCAGAAAGCCACCGTTTGTATGACGATTGGCGCGAACACCGGCGCTCGTATTTTTCGATTCTCGTCCACAATTAACCTTGGTTTATACCTGAAAATCGGGGAATTTCCTACAAAATTTGGACCCCCCCCTATAAAAATTCCTGGATACGCCCCTTTATACATATATTACTTTACACCAAGAAAACTATAGTACATTACAAAAACTAAACATTATTGACATATGAGTTCATATGAAACACATTTAAAGATTAAGTTCTTTGCAAAATATCAGGTTTAGTCTGAGTTATGAAACTCACTTTATTGGTTTTCCTTCTTTTCAAGTGCCAGTAACAAAAATAAGCCCCAACTGCCAACAAAATCGCAACCACCACAACAGTCACTCCAAACGCAATTGTGAAACCATTTGGTTTAGTTTGGTAGCTTTGTGCTGTGTTGTCTGTTGCAATAGTGCTTGCTGTGGTGGTGGTGCTGCTACTGCTGAGCGGAGAACTGTTGGTGGGTTGCACATAGCCTGGAATCGCATCGCAAGTTGTCTGGCTGTGGGCCTTTTTCAACACGGAAGTGCCCGGATCACATTTTATGCATTTCGATTGAAGGTTGTTATTGCCACTGAAAAAAAGGCAGTTTTTATACTGTGGGCTATACCATCTCCCCATTTGTCCCCTATGCATCTTAATTCATTCTATATTTCGGACACACCAGAGAGTTGCAGCTCACCTACAGATTTCCTCCAGTCTATAACCTGGTGGGCAACCACAGCAGTGCCAATCACCAGAGTTAAATAGAGTCCGTCCATTCTCATTTGGTTCCAGATGTGGACATGGTGGTGGTGTCGGGGTTCCGTATACCTATCAACGAAAATCCCAATAATTTCCTTGTTGTATTTGCCTCTTTAGATTTAGTTAAGGCCCTATATCAGCATTTATACCCAAAACCAAGTTTTGAAGGCTATCAGCATTAATACACATACTGAGTGATTTGCTCTCTTGCCCACAACAATTCCTGTGGTCAATGAACCATGAAAATCTACTGGTACTATTCAAAGAGAAAAAAATTGATTGCAGTTGCATTGGACAAAACACAGCTTTGAGGAGCCTCTCAGAAGGATCTTTTGTCATATAGGATCGCAAAAACAGTCCTAGGGGCCAGGGGGCAACCAAAGCAACTTTCCTGTGACATTTTTTGCCATTGCGTATTGGATGAGGTTTTTGCGACTTACATTTTTGCAGCCTATAGGCTATATTTATCTAAAATAATGTCCGACCAGGGGCCGAAATTAAGGTATACTTCTGTTATTCAATTTTGAGCTACATCCCCTTGAAGATTTTGATGCTTTTTCAACTAACTTTTTCACAGCACCCAGCAGCACCAAATGACTAGCTGACTGAGAAAATCGAAAAATGCACAAACACGCTGAAAAAAGTCTAAAATTGAATCCAATGCATCACCGGTTGCCTTGTGACGTAACTGAGTTTCTCTATGACACAGAAGGCATTCCCCGCCGGCGAAACTTTTTTAAAAGAAATACTGATATGAGGTCTAAAAAGAATGTTTATTATCGGTGTAACAATGGTTGCATGTCAAGCTCTTCATATGGAACATTTTACATAAATGTGTCGGTTTGTTGTCGTTCACTGCGACACAATTAATTTTTTAAGTTTGCCCTTCTTCCAAATGAGACTGTAGTATAGTGACTTGCGTGCGACCGTTGTCTCAGACGAACGTTTGTACAAGTGACGGACACTTTTGTTTGTTTTCACAGGCGCTGATCTAACTTGTGCGACGATGCGAACAGCTTGTCTGTCGGATATGCCCAGTTCGCCATAATTTTCACTCTTTGGTTGTACTACGGCATTTGTGCCTCTAAAAACTTAGCTATTCGTTTGTGAAACTACTAAATTTGTATGCGACACCCACCATTCCTGTTTGTGTGAAGAGAATAATTTGTTTCAGGAACAATTCCACCAACAGCTTAAAACAGGTTGTAGTACTCCCGACTGCTCTCTGTATTGTATGACCCATGCCGCGCATGTGTGAATGTTATACAGGCAGCGAATCCTTTCTTCCTCAGTTTCTGAAACAGTACCAAATATTTGCTATCACACAAGGTATATTGTCATACGAATACGACCATCCACTTCGGTTTCGGATGAAGTCTACAATACAATCAACGACCATCTGTCGTGAAAGGCTGTCACAGTTTGCTAACATATGCGCTCACCAAGGTTTATTTTTCGGGGCTTTCTTCGGGGAACCTCTCTCGGTAGGGTATATCCAAGCTGAGGCCAATTATTACACGGCTTTATCTGCACTGTTTACTGTAAGACTTTCTGGCGGAATTTTGATTTGCGTCAGCAGTAAAATTGTTCTTTTCAAAAACTTTTCACTGACCAGCAGAAACTTTTAATCTGAAATGGCATAAAGTCAAGTCATTCAACCGCAAGTAAAGTAATATAATAGGTTTACCTCCTCTAAACGCGTGTGCTCATGTAGCACATCAACTTTCGACTCAAAGTAATGCGCTGTTACAAACTGTAATGGTGTCCCGAGAATTTGTGAAACTGCCACGCGTAATCGTGAATTTTAAGTAACAGGCCACACCTCGTTTTTTTTGCTAGCTGTACAGATCTACTTCACATTCACTTCTTTCGTATGAGCACAACACTTATTTTCTCTTGAGGTATACCTTTCCCAAACGCAAGGAATGGCTGTATGCCCCCCATGTTGGTGATTACCCGCGCTTTCCCCCGGCGGTGTTTTTCGATGTCGCAATGAGCGGTTGGGGAAGTACCCGGGGGTTTTCAGGTGTTTTTCGGACAAAAAACTTCGAGCTAAAATATATTTTTATGCGTGTAAAATAAGCAACGGCAATTCAAAATATTGCTTTGTTGCATAGCCAACAAAACAACAATATTTGTATATTTTCATTATTCTGGCGTTTTGTGGGGTATTATCAGTGTGTAATAACCTTTCATACATCGGTCGCGCGAAGTATTTGTTGTCAACAGCAGATGTTTATAAATTAAAAACTGCTGAATGGAAAGTGTTGGATGTAAGAAATTGAATGGTGCGTAAGTAAACCCGACGTGATGTTTGCGTTCATTTTAAACGCCCATTCCTCTTGACGCCACTGGCATTTTCTCTTGTAAGTGTGTGGGTTTGCGTGCGTTGCCCTTCTTGTGTTACATCAACCATGTTAAAACTAAGAGCTCCATTATGCGTCTCGCGTGCCTAGGATTTCTGAGGAAATCACGCGAGTTGTTTCTTATCGACAGTAGAATTTATCAAACCGATACTCAATACTCATTCTCTCGTTCCCAAAATAAAAACAAGTCTTTGGGTGCACAATTAAAATAACTGGCAGGTAATAAAGCGCATTGTGACGTCACAGACACCATTCTTCATGCGTGAGTCACGTATCGCTTCTGTTCTTAAGTTACATTGATTGTGTTGTGGTGAAATTGGGAACTTCTTATTATAGGATTCAATGGTTGCTTAAAAACATATAATCACATCAAAACGTACATAACTACAAAGAACCATGTCGACTATGTTTACGACTCTAAGCACAATCCGTGAATTACCAATTGCAAACAAAATTGATAAATTTCTACACAAAACCGAATATTGAAGATAAAAAGTACATTTAAAGATGACATACAAATGGCAAGAAGTCGTAACAAACACAACGCTAAGATCTTGGAGACTACAGTTTTGTTTCCAGCACCGTCTGTCGCGTCTCGCGCGGCAAATTTTCTTCCAACTTTTGGGCAAGCAACACTTGTCGTGTCGACTTGAAGTATTGAACGATATCGTGTGACTGCAAGGAGCTGCCATTTGCATTGTAGATTAACAAAAATGTTTCAAGCAGACATTCGCTCGTCGAACCTGAAGAAAATGATGGAAACATAGTGAGGTTTGGTGCAACACAATAGTAAGGTTTCAAACAGGACCAGTCCAAATCGGGCCCCGCAGAAACACAAACAAAATGGTCAAATCCCCCAACTTTATTGTCGGATGACCTTTTCTTAGGTAAAGAATAGGCCCCGCAAAAAGTTATAAATTTGCTCATTTGGCCTATTTGTATATTTGTTAAAGTAAGTTTTTAAAACTGGTTGCCGGATAACTGAATTAGCTGCACTCCAGGGTCATTTAACTCCAATGGTTGGACAATATTTTGGTTAAAAAGTTGCAGGCCGCGGATCTGCACAATGGCATAGGCTAACATTTACTTGTTTTGGGCGAACAAGCGAAACAGTCTATAATTTTACTTGTTTTTGGGCAAACTGTCATATTGGGCCTTAAACGGCACTTTTTAACTTGAAAAAATTCCCATTTTTGGCAGACTGTAATCGAATATAATATATCCGTATGGGATTATAATCAGACCAGGAAAAGTTCTAGGAACGGTATGAGCAAAAGACTTACTGTTACGTTTTTGGATTTCTTTCAAAACTTGCTCTCCCAAGTTGAAGGAACGACCGAACTTCATCACATCACTGTCACTCAATATTATATCCGGGCACAAGTTTGTAATGTTGGAAAAAAAATCTTTGATAGCTGACATTTGACCTACACAAAAGAATTGACGTCAAACTTGGTATTAAGTTTCTGTATGCTGTTGTAATTTTTGTAGAAACATCACATAGCTAGGTATAATCTTTCAAACTTCCGATATTATTATAAAAATGAAATTTTCGTACATTTAAAATGAAACTGTGAGTCAGCGGACAAAAACAACTTACTTTCCTTCCGGTATTGGTTGGTTGTGGAGCGAGAGTTACTCCTGCTCCTTGCGTCTGAATCTTCTACATCAAATTCTCCAACTGGTGACACAGGTGTGCTCATGTGTTCTTGCTCTCCCGGCTCCAGCACCTTTGCCGAGCATACGCCTTTTGTATCCTGAATGTAGGTTACCATGTTATGTTGTTGCAGGTTAGAGATTAGAGATTTAATTCCAATGTTGACGTCACGCTTACCTCGCAATAAACCTGTGAGTTGCCGTTTGTCTGACTTGTTTCGCCATTTTCTCTGGCTTTCTTAATGTCGACTCTGTGTTTGAGTAAAATTCGCATCGCGTGGAGCAAAAGTATAAAAGTTTGTACCAAATTCAAATGTTTAATGTTGAACTAATAAAATGATACAGTTCTTTGCAGGTCGTAATAGTTTGTCCATACTTTTGAAAACAAAATTTAGCATATGAGATGCAAGATTCGAGCATGCGTACAAACGTTAGAAATTGACTCACCTCAAATCGTCAGAATAATTTCGCGTGTGTTTGAAAGGTTTCAATGGGGCTGCCCTGCGTGTTAAAATAAATCCCAACTTAGAAATGTTTTTATGCAGCAGTTAGCAGTAATTTCTTACGTTGTTTGTTCTTCTACGGGTGGAAGGTGCTGCTCAAACAACGTGTTGCTTTCATTTGTTTCTTGAAGTGAAGACGTTACGTCGAAATGTTGTTTTTCCTGCGTAAAAGAATGTGTAAACGTTGTGACGTCACTTCAACACAATTCTAATACAAGTTGTGTTGTATGTTGTAAGTACCGTCGTGTTCTTTCTTCGTTTTCGGCGGTAGCAAACAATTGTCGGTATTAAAACGCAGCAGCTGACCAACAAGGTGAATGAAATGACGAGCAAGTAAAAATCTGGTCAAGAAAGGCGCATTAGCAAATGTCGCAAACATTCCAAACACTATTTGGTGCGATTCAATGTTGGTGATGGATAACGAATAAGTTTTTTATGAACGTTACGTCAACATTCTAAATGCCTTTCCCTTTTGTTCAGTAATAAAGCATGGCTTCAGCATAAAGATATTTCAGTCACTACTAACTTGTATGGTTTTCGGTAGTGACTACCTCCGTTCCAGTTGTCACTTTTGTGTGCGACTTTAACATAAAAGATCGCTTATTGCTGAAAGGAAAGGACGTTAAAATACTCTGTACAAACCCGTCATAACTGGACAAATACGCAATATAGCAGAACAATGACCTTGTGGAATGTGAGATTACTGTTGTTGGCATTTCTGTTTTGTTTATGACTGTTGTTGTTGCTGGTGGAGATGTTGTGGTTATTGTAACAGCAATTGTTGTGGTGGGACGGTTGTCTACATCGCAAATCCTTTTATTATGGGAGTTGTCGGTAACGTAGAGTCCTTTTGCGCATCGTTCACATATGGTGGTATTGAACTTTCCAGGTCTGTATTAAGGTTACAAAAAAACTGTAAAACCAGTGCTGAATATATGCTGGAACGATCCGGAACGCCGTTCCTTAAAAAAAAATTCTTGCCAGTTCGCCGTTCCGGTATGAATTCAACGACATGTGTATCCCAAATACATGACAGAAACTAAAATTTTGTTCACTATGTTAGGATATGTCGCAGAGTATACGAAGCCACAATGGTTTGTTTTTTCTGTCAATTTAATCGTTGCGGTAAGAATGATTTTTACTAACAACCCTGATTAAAACGACACCTTCATACATAGGCCGAAGCACCATCACCATACAGACGTGACATTTTTCAAAAAGGTAAGTTTAACAACCTAAGGGGGCGTGGGAGTTCTATTAAACAAAACAGTATCCATTATTGCAGTTCTTTTGCTAGTATTTTTGCAAAACGAAAAACAAACTCACATACGTAATTTTGAAATTGTTGCACTTTCCCATAACTACAGTGTTTACTTACATGCAACTGAGCACCAGTCTAAATCCTGGCTGACATCCACAGCAATGATGTGTTTCTCCATTCTCACCCATCTCGATTAGTTTTCTGTATAAACCCTCTTTGAGATGTGGACAGGGGTCAATTGAGCGACTCTTTTCAACAAACGTATGTCAGAAAAAATGGTTGTTGTATGCTTTCAACATTAAAGTGCTCTAACAGTTTATATTTATACTCACTCTGGGCTTGCGGCCGTATGCAGTGACGGACACAAGAATGATCCACGACGTGCAAATTTTTAAGAACAGAGTGCCACAGTTAGTATGAATATATTTTACTTCCATACCAGAATTTTTAAACTAGAAGAATGTCGATTTAAGTTAGTCAATGCATTGTGTGTGTTCTATATTGCCTTACATTCCATCGCGGCAGTGGATACATAAAGCTGTCTTTATTAAGCATTATTTACCAATGACGTAAGCATTATTTACCAATGACGTAGGCATTATTTACCAATGTTTCACCTCCTTTCAAAATATTGCGAAATTCCTAACATTTTTTAAGGTTATTGTTGCTTTCTGCGATAACCAGTTTTACCTGCAGTGCAGAAGTATTCTATCGAAACAAAATAAATTATCTGACAAAGTTGGTAAAATCGGCTGACGCTGGCGAAAGCTTACAATAAATAAAGGTGGTGCAATCTCCTCGCTCACGCGACCAAGCACCGAACCACTACAAGTCTCCTTGGCACAAACTAAAGGTTTCGGATATGAGTAACAAGAACCTCTTTTATTCCTCGACTGCCATCTTTCGGCATAAATATAATAACGCCTGTGCTTAACGTTTGGGAGACGAGTGTTGAGATATGGAACATTCGGGAAAGGTTTGGGGGGAATAACCGGGTACATTTACTGTCGCGCAAACAATACTGTTTGTTAACAAGGCTGATGACGTAGCAAATAATTTCGACAGTTGTACACCACAGTTGGGTCAATGATATAATTATAAATACAAATACTTCAAACTTGCAAATACACTCACCAAAGTTAATTAATCCCGATTTCCGAAATTCAAAAGATATAATTTGAAAAAAATAAATTGCTCAAAAATAGCAAACAATTTTCCATGCCACGTCTCCAACCTCCATAACGGTGTAATTTTAAAATTTTCGATGAAACAAAATTAAGAACTCTCAATCACAAGTATGTGAAAGAATGTTTTAAGTTAATTACATTAGGCTCAATCTTAATGTAATTACAAGTTTGTAAGTGTGCTCTATGCATCAAATTTTTGAAGGAGTTATAATAGGCTTATAATATCATACACAACATTTATATTATTGCCTTTCTTAAACTCTTACATTTTGCTTTGACGAAATGGAAAAAGTCCAATAGCCATTAACTGCAATGCACTGATATGTAAAAAATATAAAAAAAATATCACCAAACCTGTCACTATTATATAAAGTGTCATCTAATGCAGAATCTAATATTGCAAGGGAATTTAATGTTTATGTGACTAAGCATCGCCTTTGAAGGGTAACGATTTAAAAAAAAAATGGTTAAACATGGGATCTCCTTTTTCCGTCTGTCTAAGATTAAAAAGTTTTTCTGAGCCACAGGAATTTTGTCATGTGTAAATTTATTAGCAAAGGTTTATCGAACACTGAAAGTGTGTCAAAATGCCTGAATTAGCACTCAACATAATGTTTACTAATGAACTATTATAATATTACACATTATAATTTTCTATTAACTTCACAAAATGAAATTATATTATAAGGTGTGGTTATTTTACTGAACTTATCTAGAAAAAGAATCTATTGGAATTAAAACTCATAGGCACATTTAACACTATGATTATGATACAGAACACGATAATTTTTAAAACATACATTACATGTTAGTAATATACAAGAAAACAGCTCGTTTTTTTTTACAAGAAAACAAATAAAATCATTTGAAGACTGTTCAAAATGACACCCAAAGTTCATTCTTTGTGTGAGAATTTTTTGCAAGGGCAGTATGTCACAGTCATATTAAGTGTTAATAATTGTCTGGTGCCTCTAAAAAATAGTACTGCAGGTAATGAATATAGTACATTAATCCCTTGACATTCTCAGTTGTAGAGAATGTTGATGTAGAACACAGGTCAACTATGACCAAGTTTTCAAAAACCTACAACTTCAACTTTAAATATTATCATAACACACTAAAACACTTGTATTTTGTCCGGTCCCCCATTAAGTTCTACAATAAAGAAATATGTGTAATATGAGGGCATTGTGTATTGGTAAAGCATTGGTGTAAAATTATCAGCATTTTCCCTAATGAAGTTGCTACAGGAAGTTATAATGCTATTTCAGGAAGCAGTTTAGTGTTTTAGTTAGGCACAACCACAATTAAGAGCATGCAGGATTTGTTTGGCACACATTGCACTGATAACAGAAACAGTGGGAATTTCATATCAATCTGAATAGCAGAATACTTGATCCCAAAGGTAACAGTAAAAAAGGTAACTACTGTAAATGGCAAATTAATACTTGATTATCCTGGCCCCAACATTGTTGACCCAGGTCCATAAGTTTATAAATGTGCTTCAAAACTGCAAATGTCTGTCACAAAGATTGATCGGTTTGGCACCAATGACAATAAATCAATGGATATTCAGTTTGGCACCAGTGACAATAAAGGCAATGGATATTCATCCGTTTAGTTTGCAAAACAAATGAAGAAAAGAGTTCAATAAAATAGAAGGAAAAATACTTTACATGTCACTGCTGGTTGTAAGTAAGTCCTTTTCAAGAGTTTCAGCAAAGCAATTCATTTGTAGCTCTTTCATTTTGTCAATAAACTGTTTGACAGTAAAATCTTTTTTACGGTTCTGACAGTGAGTCACAATGCTCACAAAATACTGAACCACATCGCCTACACATAAAACAATTTTTCAATACAAGTTACGATAGATAAATTCGATACAAGTTACAATAGATAAATTCGATAGAAGTTACAACAGATAAATTCGAAACAAGTTACAATAGATAAATTCGAAACAAGTTACAATAGATAAATTCGATACACGTTACAACAGATAAATGCAATTTCTGTGAGCTGCAGACAGATGGCCATAGCTCACAAATCATATTATTGGCTCCACTTTTCTTGGATAAATGCAATACAAGATACAATAGATTTTGCTTACCCTCATGTTGTTTTGAGATTTGATCACTGTCAATTTCACCGATTCCAAGCATCCTTGCCAGTTTTCTTCCTTCCGCATGGGTGAGGAGGATGTGTTTGTGCTTGTAAGGAAACACAGTGATGGCTTTCTTCACTAAAATTGTTACAAGTTAAATGACAGTGGAAGCTTTATGAAGGCAGAAAGAACATAATAACTCTGGGTCTAAGAGCAAGACAATCATGTGGCTGTAATCACATTTATGTTAAAGTAATGTATTCCACAAAGAAAAAACAATTTCAACCATACCATAGAGAGTTTGTTAGGTGTTTATTCAAAAAAATAGGTATCAATGCAAATAGACATTATCATATGTTAGAAAATTTTGCTGTAGTTTTGTTTATTTTTTGTTCTCTCCGACATAAGATCACAAATACACTTATGCAAGAATCCAAAAAAATGTTTATCCCAAAACATTATGACAGATGGTAAAGTCTATAAGGGATTAGTTTAAAACTTACACAAGTCAATGTTTTCTTTGGTGGTACATTTGATCACAGTTGCTCGCTGCACGGCAGTGTATGCTGGAAGAGCATCGCCATGTGCCGTATCCATTGTTGTTTGTATACTGGATGCACTTTTGTTCTTGTTAATAGCCTCCACCTCTTCTTTGCGTTGTATTTCCAACAGTTCGACAGCTTCATTTGCTCTGCACCAATACAAGAAACAAATAATGGCCCACAATGCACAAAAGAGCTTGCTTTTAAACATGATAAGCCTGGCATTGTTTCAACACATATTTTGTCTTTTCGGCATTGTCTAACGTGTATATCATTAACAGAAATGGCAGAGATTTCCAGTTTTTTTGGTATAGACTCAAATATGCACACAACCAGGAGTAAGTAGGCTCATAATGTTGATACATCTCCTTTTTTACCCATTGGTGTTGCCGCTTCTAATGTTTTCTTCCTTGTACATCCCATCCTGGTTTTGTGCATGGTTCACTGTCCTCTAAAAGAATAAATTTTGTTACTTTAGGACAATCAGAACCATAGCAGTATTACATTCAAAAAATAGTTTTATTGAAAATATTTTAGGACATTTGTACCTATTCAGGGTAAAAATTTTTTGCACATATTACACTGACGTAATTGTCTAACATCCATTATGGAGAGTTTGCATAATATTTGCAAACAAGTTTTTGAAAATGACTTTGCTGTAGTTCCAGACTTTGCAATGGAAAAAAATTATTTACCTTTGAGCATTTTGAGCAGAAGATTTTCTTCCAGCTAACATCAGGCGACTTACTACAACCAATTACAACCAAGACGGCAATTACACCAGAAACAACACCAACACCAAATGATATTATGTCTGTTGTCATGCAACAAAAACAAACAGTTTATATTTTGAACAGCTGAATGGCTCAAGGGCAACATACCTGACACTTCAATAATATTACCACTTGCTGGTGATTTTGTTGTTGGTGGTTCAAAATCTGTGACCAAACATGTTGTTTTGTCATGTAGCTTATCAGGAATATAAGTTCCATCCTCACACTTTTCACATTGTGTAGTATTGTATTGCTTGAGCCTGCAAGATAAAACTGTGATTGGTATGACCACATGCTAACCTAACGACACACAACTAAAGAAAGAAATAATTTTTAACAGAACATGTTAAAAAATTAGTTCCACTGTACAGTGCACAAAACAGGTCAAAGTGACTTTGCAGTTATTGTTTGCAGAAACTTGATTTAAGTGTATTACTTGCAGATTTTTACAAGTCGATGATTTGGTGGACATCCACAACAGCGTCTCAAAGTATCATCCTCAGACATTTTAATGAGTTTTCTGCCATATTCATCTCCCTTCAAATGTGGACATGGATCAGAGAGGTCTTTCACATTAACTTGCTGAAATGAATAAAGTAAATACAATTGATACAAATGTGGTGAATAACAAGACTTAAAATGAGTGGCAGGGGATCAATAAGATTTTCATTGGAATGCAGAAAAAATTCTTTTTCCAACAAAAATTTTACTGACGCAGTGGTAGGCCATTGTGATTTGCATTTTGTGCATACTGACATAAAATAGCACCACCAAACAGGACAGGGTGATTTGTATTGTTTAACAACTAAATTTTACAACATTTTGGCAAAGCGGATAAAACCAATTCAATACAAAAGAAACTTACCCCCAGAAGACTAAGACTCAGCATCAATGGGAAGAGCATTGCAGTATATACAGTAACAATTAACTCAAACAGCAATAATAATCAAAAATAGAGAGATATGTTTGACATAAGTGGTTAATTTTCCTAAAGAACATGAAATCAAAGAAGTTATCAGAAAAGTTGCCTAGCGATCACCTGGGGAATCACCGCTTGTGTAAAACCCTGGGAAAACAAGAAACATAGAATTGCATGTTGAAAATAACTTGTCCAGAACACTTAAATTTATTTGTCACCAAAAAGACAGAATAACCTTTGCAAGTCTTGTTCGAACAGGAGTCAGATATTTTTTTACAGCGTTTACTACAGAATCCACGAAAAGTGTTATGTTGCTTGTAACGTCCGTTGAACGCGCCCCGGTTCTTGGTGCGGAACGTCACACGAGGCGGAATTCCCGCAGTCAAAACGCGTATCCTTAATGGGCCTCAAACTCGCTCACTCAGTTGATGTTATTCTTGTTGTCGAGTGTGCAGTACGCAATCGTACGCAAGAAAGAATGAATTTGAAATGAAGACGATATACAGACGTCGGGAGTAGACGAAATACACGTAGGACACGTGGACCCTTAGAACACGGTTTCTACACAGAGGGCAATGTGTCAAACAAATACACTTCACACGTAGTTAAACAGTATAAGGCTTACCAACTATTTGGGAACCGGGAATCTCCGGACCAGGGCTGCCAGATGGTCAAAACACTTGACGGCCAATTTTTTTTTCTCTTACGGCCAAAATTCGGCCAAATCACGTTAAAAGTTTGATAATTTCTACAGAAACGACTATATAGCCGGAAATAAATTCGTAAATTGTATGTTTAAAACACTGTTATCAATATGCTTATCAGTGGTTTCAAAACCGGTTATGTTGCTAAAGCATTACGATTGCAGCATAATTCTTTGCCAACTCAGTCAAGATTAGTTTATGACGTAACAATTTTTCTGAGACATATTTATGACAACACAATCGTCCACAAATCTATTGACAACCTGAAACCAGCAATGCCTTGTGGATTTATATAGTACCAAGTGAAATTCGGCCAAATATCTGCCTTACGGCCAAACGATTTTTTTGCGGCCAGGCCGATTTTCAAACGGCCAAATTTCTGGAATTTGGCCGTGAAGACGGCCAAATGGCAACCCTGCTCCGGACCACATAGACGGTCCAAGCAGTTACTGTCGCACACCTAAACGAAACAAGCAACATAAACTACAATGCGCCACTATGACGTAACACACACAATGCTTACCGATAACTTTGGGCGCCAGAAGACTGTGAGTACAAAGGCAGCGTCAACACCGTGTGTAAACTTAATCACATAAACAAGGGCAGCTATACTGTTCAGCGAACTGACTTCTAAGTCATCGCATTTAAATGCCAAAGTTACAATTTACACATTTGGGTTATTTGTTTTGGTACTTCAGTCGTTTCACACATATGTACAAATAGACTCGCCAGAAAATGCTCGCTCGCAACACAAAAAACCTTTTGCAGAATAAAAATTACGTAGCACCGTCCTGCACAGTTGTCGGACACAAAAAGCATAGAATACTAAAACATGGAATGGAAACTCTTTTCGTCACGCATGAGTAACACTTTACGCAAAATGAAAAATGCATTGGGTTAAATGCGATTTTGGCGTTTTTCGGCGGCGAAAAACTTCAAGTTAATGTAACCATAAGAATTTATTTAAATGTAATTAAAGTAGTTTCATCCTTAATCTTTTAAAATATATGGATGATTTTAATTATGACGCGCTCCAATACACTTTTTAACCGTGTGTTACAAGTCACCTTACTGACCAAAAAAATATTAATACGTCATCGCGTCAACCTCAAAGATGACGTAAGAAATGTAATTACGTCATTCAAGTGATGACGTAATGTTTTAGATTTGCATATATGCCTAAAAAGCAATCATGGGATTCAGAAACCTAATATTTGAACAAAACAGTCTGACCCAGAGGTCACATTTTTGCAGTCATTATTGGGTATGTATCAAAATGTTTCATAAATCCTCTTTTTGTAAAGACATATGTTGGACAGATAGTTCAGTACTACATGAAGTAGTTTTTGGCCCAAAATGTCAGATTGTAGCTTTTGTAAACCAGATAAGATAGGGCCAAATTTAGCTACTTAATTTTAAAGATTGTATTTACTTGGTTAACCATACTTAAATCTGGCCATTTTTCATCTTTTATGCAAATAATATTAAATAATAAATAAATAGTGGTAACTATCTAAAACATATTGACATAATCAAATAAATTCTTGTGTCATTTTTTATATTCCATTGGTTTTGAGCAATTCATGCCACATATGAGCCGATGCTCTGTGAATATTAATGAACTTGCTTTTTTTGTACTAGTAATCTACCTTATACATTTTTCCCACACATCACTAAGTTTTCTATTTGATTTCATTGTAAATATTTGGTTGTATATTGTCATTTTTGTCCGAAAGTTCGCCTTTAAGTGTTGATTAGTCCAATATCCCTGAGAAGAAAACAAATTTGATTAAAATTATTTTTGTCAAAATTGCACACATAACAGAAGTATATTTTTTTACTCTTATCATAACACTTTGAATGGATGAATGCTCCTGACACAGTTGAAAATATGTAATGTTTTGTTGAACTAAACATAATTGCCTTTTGTTTCAGCAAAATTGGACCTTAATATATTAATAACCTTTTTCACTAGTCATTTTTTTTCTTCGCAGATTAGTTTTAAGTAAAACACAACATAATTTGATTTAGATATGTATTAAAATGCTTCTGAGAGAAACATGTCATGTTGAAGAAAAAGATGAAAGTTTTCAGAATTTGCTCGTATGCAAACACTTAAAAACAAATTATAGTTGGTTTATATTGGAAGTATTCCCACTGCCCTTGAGTATTTGCAAGCAATCAACATATATTTTGTCAGGGCTTAGCTTTTTCAAACCCATATTATGCACAAAAATGTTGTTTTGTGTTGGACTTTAATGACAACATTTGCACTCAGCAGTGTGAACATGGTGTTGGTGGGGTATTTCCTGATATCAACTGATTTAATAATTTGGTTCATTATAATATCTCCATCTTCATCAAGATACAGAAATCGCAAAAAAAAGCAGTCATACTATCGTTTGTCAACTGTTTGTCAAATGCCCTGTTTTTGCAAAATAAATATTCCCAAACAATCGCATTACTGTGTGCAGAGATACTGTCCTAGAAAAAAACATAATAAGCAAGTAGTTGATTTTACATAACAAGCATAGTAGTTGATAATATTACTCGATTTAGCCTCCCACTGCTTGCAAACAGCAAAAGCGCGCAATTATTTGTTTATAGTTCGACCCAAAAGGCAGTAGACAGCAAATCGCCTTAAAAAATGATGCGACGCGATTTATTCAAAATCATCCACATATTTCAAAAGACGAGGGAGCAAACTTCCTGTTTCTTTAAAAAAGTTTCAAATTTTGTTCTATTTAATGGGTTTTTAGGCCCCTTAAAAAACACCAAAATCGCATTTAACCCAATGCATTTTTCATTTCGCGTAAAGTGTTACTCATGCGTGACGGCGCACTTTCAACGGAGTTTCCATTCCATGTTTTAGTATTCTATGCAAAAAGGACAGAACCACGTTGCGTTATCACTTAAAACTTGGTCTCTTATTATTGCGCCACAGACTGTGTGAGATTGCAACACACATTAGTGTAGAGAAACTTGTGCATTCATAGAATTCGGCAGTTACTGGCAAACAAGATTTAACATTGCTGTTATATTTTGAAAATTACCAATGAATATTCTGCCACTCGAATACAAGGATTTTATTTAAATCTAGATGTTCAGTCGTTTGTATGATCTTTTAGACCTCTGAGGCTCTGAACTGTAACGTGTAAAAGAACCATGCAGATTGACGAGTTACCCGCGTCCAAAGATTTGTTGACTGGAGATTTTCTTTGGTGGCTATAACTTCCTTTGGTTTTAAGACCGCAGTAGTCGGCAACCCAAAGATAAGTTTCAGACCTAGGAGCGCTGAACATCTACATCACAACGTGCGGTTGGTCACCGAGATCTACGATGATTTATCTGCGTTGTTGTTTTTTGCGCAAAATGCATATTATTTCATTTAATAAACGTATGATTGGTCAAGCAGCATGTCTGTTGTTTCCAGAGATTGATAATAAGAGAATCTGCTGTTAATGAGCCTATCAGTTCTCGAGCCTATCAGTTAATGAGCTGTTAACGAGCCTATCAGTTCCCAAAAAATAAATCCACTTACTATCGCTCTATTTGTTTTGTTGTAGAAAAAAACTACCAAGCATAAAATTATATTCATTGGTCCCTTGGAGTCATATGGGCTCTGGTGCGCCCTACGAGCTGCATACCAACCTTTCATGGGGCCTGCCCTATTAAAGCATGCGCAATGAGTCTGTGATGGGCGGCCACAGACCTATTGGCTAAATGTCTTTTCCAAATGTCGCTATGTGGGAATCAATATCAGCAGTTTAAACAGAACAAACACTTCATTATTTGTATTACGGGATAAAATCCCAAGTCGGATGTGTCTTGCAGCGTACATGTAGGATTCCCAGTCGCTGCTTTGCTGAAGCTAAAGTCTGTTTGCGTGTTCTTGCTGATATAGACTACTGAATTAAAAGCTCCGTGAACAGACTTCTTTATTAATGGAAACACACGATTGCAATTACCAGGTGGCTTAAGTTTAACTTGTTTCAAGCGCGTTTAACACGTGACTGAATTGCAGCGAATTTAACCATTAAAAGAACGTGCGAACGTTTACAGCGCGATGGCAAGAATAACGACAGGGCCGAGGGAATACGAGCGACTGAGAGGGTCGACAAGACTAGCCTCGACTAGACTGAAGTGGTTGAAGGATTACGAAATGAGCGTTTTATAACAAAGTGTCAGAAAAAAATTGTTGTCCAGCAGGATGCCAGAAAGCCTGTGGGAGCTCCTGCAGGAAAGCTTAACACCGTCTGCAGTCTTCGGTCCGTATGTGTTCCAAATGTGTAAAGAATTAAGTAGGGAAACATGCGTGTTGCTACACATGTCCCTTCCTTGTGAAGATTGATAGTTTCTATCCGAAATCCAGTGTCGTCTTGACCTTTGGCTGTTGAAAATTGGGTTGCATTGAATTCGGTGATTTGTGGTGGTTATCGGCCGCATTATCGTCTTGGTTTTGCTGTCACGGGGATTCTTTTTTTCTGCTGTGTACAAAAGAAAATCAGCAGTAAAATGCTCAAACAATTCAAAATATCAAGCGTTTATGGAATTTGCGTGCTGCATGACAAATTAAAAAAGGTTATTAAAAACTAAAATGAACCACAAATTCCATCGCATTGGAGCGTGCGCAACCAATGCTTACATTTTCTCTTGGGCCGTCAAAAAGCATAGGCAACGACCCGCATGCGACTTAATATGCGCGTATAAAAAATAATAAGGGCTCAGCTGGATGGCCGTCAAAAAGTAAATTGGCTCATCTCGTGTAAAGAAATCATCTGTACTCATTCAGGTACATAAGTGAATAAAGAGCTGGCCTCGCAATAGCAATATGCAACCAATAGTTGTATAGGTTTAACCAATTATCCTCAATGCCAATTTTTGGAATAATGTCAAGTTTTAAGACACGTCACACTTAATACTTCCAAACTGGAGGTGATCTTCCTAAAAATAATGGACTTACAAGAGTTAGGCGTCCTCTCGTCAAATTAACGCTACAAGAAAATGTCAAAAGTAGACGAGGACTAAGTTTGTGGCACTAATAGTAGTAAAAAAAATATGTTTTAGGATATGACAGCAACAAAGACCATACGTTAAAAGTGGTAGTTTAGTTTAGGATAAATTCATGTCACAAAAATATGGGCCAAAACTTAAAATCATACGTGAGTTAGGTTAATCAGCAGTTTCATGCTTCAACCAGCCATATAACAACCCTAGCTAAAATAGTGCAAGGATTTCTCCTAAAGGAACGTCAGTCGTGCTTGACTAAATGCCATTGGCATAGAAGTCATGTCGTCAAGACCAGGGAAGGTCTAAGGTATTCCGACATTATGACTAAAAATTGTATCTGTGTGACCTTGCTACACGAAGGGCGTCAGGTCCCCTAACTGCGCCGCGCCTCTGCTGTTGTGCATATGGAGGACTTTCTAAGCAGACAAAATGTTTAGGCTAGGGTCCACAATTCACCATTAAGTAACGTCAAACACGTATGCCAATAAAACTAACGTTTTAGTTACATGAGTTACTTCAACTAAAGAACCCCTTTCTTGAAACAAAAAGAATATAATACACACATACATACATATTGACATAACCATATAGGATAGGCGTTTTACTTGCATAGTATAGTTTCACAGACAAAACATGCTATAAGAGCAGTTTGGCTTTAAACGTAGTGACTTATAAATATTGCGTTAAAACTTATATATTAAAATTACAGTACCGGGTTATAATTGATTCTTAGTCATTGCGTCCACATCTATTCTCGCGTCCGTCGTGGTTATAGAGCGAGAAGCACTATCTGCCATTCGCCACGAAATTCACTCCTAAACAAGTAAAATTTCGTGAGAATCACAAAGTACAATGCAATAGAATATTACCAAAAATAAACGGAACAAACCAACCTGATAAGAGCAATTGTGATCACATCGAGCAAGGTCACCAGTGCAGCGTACAAGTAGGATTCCCAGTCGCTGCTTTGCTGAAGCTAAAGTCTGTTTGCGTGTTCTTGCTGATGTAGACTACTGAATTAAAAGCTCCGTGAACAGACTTCTTTATTAATGGAAACACACGATTGCAATTACCAGGTGGCTTAAGTTTAACTTTTTTCAAACGCGTTTAACACGTGACTGAATTGCAGCGAATTTAACTATTAAAAGAAAGTGCGAACGTTTACAGCGCGATGGCAAGAATAACGACAGGGCCGAGGGAATACGAGCGACTGAGAGGGTCGACAAGACTACAGTCTTGTCACAATAGCCCATATTGGAAATGCAAATGAACTACGGTTCATACGGTAGATCACGTGACGTAAACGTCACTGAACTGTGAGAAAATGGTCTTGAACGGTGTTTTGCGCAACATGGTATCGGTAACACATAACGCCTAGTTGTAGTTTTGAAATATCAGTAGCAAAATTGCTACATGTGACAAACAATTACCATCCATTTAACTACCTTGATCTGGTGCTGCACACGCATCACTCTGTCAAAAACCTCATATTGTTTGTCATGTTGGATTTTTGTCGCTCCTTTTTTTCTTTTTTTTTGTTTATATTTTTTTGCAAATTAGAAGGAAACGATTTACAGTAAAACAAAACAAACGTGTACAAAATAGCCAGTGCAAGTAATATAAAAGACGTACAAAAGCAGTGGTTGCTTTAAAGACACTTGCTGAGTGAGCACATTAAAAACAACAAAAATTTACAACGTAAAAAAAAGTTAATTGTTCTCCATACTAACCACCAAAAAGACTGATCACCAAAAATAAGCATGAACTTCTGTTTTTAGAAAAATTGCCCCCAAACATTTTTTATAACCTTGAGGCCTGTCATTTCTTACATGTTGGAACTGGTTATTTCATCATTTTTTCAAGACTGTTGTTGCATCACTTTAATTCTATAAATTAGGTGTTGTTGATCACATATCCTTTCCCCGCAAGTGTTTCCTCAAGAACCTCCGCCAATAAAATCATCTCGTTCGCCCTGAAGTAGTCGACCATCTTCTCCGGGGTAAACTCGCGCCCTATTTTGTTATGCATGCATCGGAAGACGTTGACCAGGAATTCTGTTGTTGTTTCTGTGGCAAAAACACTTTACTGTGTAGCCTCTACAAAAGAATTGTATGTAGTCTGTACAGAAGAATTGTATTTAGCCTGTAGAGAAGAATTGTACGTAGTCGGTACAGAAGAATTGTGTGTATATAGTCTGTACAGAAGATTTGTGTGTAGTCTGTACAGAAGAATTGTATGTAGCCTGTACAGAAGAATTGTGTGTATATAGTCTGTACAGAAGATTTGTGTGTAGTCTGTACAGAAGAATTGTACGTAGTCGGTACAGAAGAATTGTGTGTATATAGTCTGTACAGAAGATTTGTGTGTAGTCTGTACAGAAGAATTGTGTGTAGTCTGTACAGAAGATTTGTGTGTAGTCTGTACAGAAGAATTGTGTGTAGTCTGTACAGAAGAATTGTGTGTAGTCTGTACAGAAGAATTGTACGTAGTCGGTACAGAAGAATTGTGTGTATATAGTCTGTACAGAAGATTTGTGTGTAGTCTGTACAGAAGAATTGTGTGTAGTCTGTACAGAAGATTTGTGTGTAGTCTGTACAGAAGCATTGTATGTAGCCTGTACAGAAGACGCGACTATTGTTATATGTTGTAAAGTGACAACTTACTGGCATTACTTTCGCACGTTGAAATCTGATTAACGGAAAGATAGAAAGCTTGTCCAAATTTCTTGATCAGTTCAGACGTGATGTTTACTGTAGAGTTCTCAAGATTCCAGAGGCATGTTTCTAGCACTGTCACTGCAAATGTAAGTATTTTACGATGGTTTTAGCAATGAGGTGTGAAGAAAAAAAATGGGGCGATGTCAAGTGTATCCCAGACAACCAAAATTGAAAATTGGGTTTTAGAGGAAAGAAAGTTTTAGTGTCTTCTTTCAAACCAAATAATTATGCTGGCCTTCTAGTAATTGCTAGGAGATTGTACGATGAAATGGCACCAAACATTTATATTTAAACTCCCAAAGGCAAGCACTAACTTGCACTGATTAGGTCTTGCATTGAACGTGTAGATGCTGCAGTGCATGAATTTGTGGCAAAAGCAGGGTTGTCAACACCACCGTTCTCATTCTGGTGGCGAACCGGTGGCGGTAGTTCACTGGTTGTTGCTGCGTTGCACCCCAGGTCCTGAAAAGGTTCGGCCAGCAACTTATCCCTGTCAGACCTAAACTCTTGAGCGCTAGTTGTAAACTCCGAACAAGCTGTAGTCGGAACACAGCTTGCAACTATCCCACTTGCGTCAAGCGAAGACTCCAGGGGTCTGCGAAAGTAGCAAACAACGTATTTCAGGTTAACGATGCTTTTGGTGGTTGCACATTACAAAGCGCTAGGGTATTTACAGTTTAACGTGCTAGAATTTGATAAAATGGCAATTTACTTGCTTACAGTTTGGTGGGGTAGTTTTGCGAAAGAGTTCCTTGTGAACTTTGAGTGGAAAAGTCGGAGGTCTGCTGATGTTCCACGTCGGTACGTGCGCTGTTATTCGTGCTCTGATTCTACGCACAAATGCAAGGCACCACAGTATTTACGAGGTGTTTTCACTGTGCAAAGATTTCGTCACCTGATGCGCTCTTCGGTTTTTGCACTTTGAAACAACACAAACGACCCCAACAACGATTACCAGAAGCGCAGCAGATACGCCGGAAACCTTTCCCCAGTTTGGGCCAATAAACCCTGACGAAAGGATGTTTATAAAACTTTTGCAATATCTCATTAATTTCTGTCAATACTAAGTAACGCAATTAGAAGCCAAACTCACGTTTAAACAAGTACCCAAATATTTCGCTGAAACTTGCGTCTTGCAAACAGGTGCAGTTGCATGCGTGTCCAAGTCCAAAATGTGGAGTTGAGTTTGCCACTATTGTGTCGTTTATATTCAAATAATTGTTGGTGGCATTTCGAAAATGTCTGCAAGTGTTGTTGCTCAATGTTTATGATATATAAAAGCCATAATGTTATTATTGAAAATGCTTTTTTAATACAAGTTCGTACTCGATTAGTCACACATTTGCTCAGCCAAGTTGTTTTTTGTGTATATTACACGCAAGCAGGCAAACCTGGGTTAGCTTGTGTTAACTTTACCTTCAAACGTTTGGCCCTTCAAATTACAGTTATGTAACAAGCGCAACCACGCTAAAGCAAGACCAGGATACCACCCTATAACAATTCCACCACACCACAAATTAGCAACCTAGCATACAACTCAGTGTTAAAACGTTCAAAGAACCATATTGTAACAAGAGGACAGTTGGAAAGACTTCCGAGGTCTATTTGTGAAGGTTTTTGACCTATCGAGCCATCACCCAACATGTTTGCATGCCATACGTACAACTTCATATTTACAATAGCGCCATGGCTACAGTATCATCGCGCCAGTCGTGTGTATAATGTAAACCCAACCGCATGCGAGGTGTTGACGCGATGCCTGCAGCTTCAGTCAAGTGCTGGTTCGTCACGTTGTAGTGTAAGTCGGCGTCCTGTGTCGCAGCAACGAGTGGGGCCTGCAAACCATTGGTACACAATAAGCAAAATACTATGGGTGAATGCATGTCAGAGGCTGAGAAATGTGTCGCCATTAAACAATAGTATACACGTATATACACTTATGTAGGGTACAGCGTTGGTGGGAAATGACCACCAACAACAACAACATCAACATTAAACTCATTACTCAATTTATTTACCTTATATTTCAACAGGACTGGTCTTACCTGGAAAACGACCACACCGAGCAGGGCGAACAAGGTAACAGTTTGATTCAAGATCATTTGGCAAATTTTCTCTGGTAACAGCTTACTGTATGCTGTGGGGTTTATAAGATAAGTTCTTTACTTGCAACAGGTATGGATAAGCATTGCAGCGGAAGTAACTTGTCTGGTAACTTGCAAAGTCACACGTTATCAACCTCTTTATACGTAACCGAACCTTTTCAAAACGTCTGTGTGACAGCACTTGTACCTTAATCAAACTTTGCTAAACATTCAATGCCGTAATTCAGATAATTAACAAAGCTAGCACAACATTCAATCAGATAATTCTCGGCAATGCCTATGTACGTCAATTAGTTCCGCTGAGACTAGGTTACGAAGTGGGCCGATCACGAGACGACTTGACGTCAAGGACCCTCAACCAATCACGGTTCGACACACGATTGGAAATAACTTTCGGTGCTTTTTTCGGTGGTGCTGGAAAGGTGAATGCTGCTACGTACTTTTGATCTGCTTCGCGACGAGAGAAACCAGTGCTTGCGGCACGGGCTGGCAGTAATATCGTACAACACATACCCGCGGAAAAGCAGATAGGTCTTTCTATATTATACATATGGCACTGGGCACTTGTAGTATTACATAGGGCCTAAAAAAATTCCTCACAAAGTGAAACACAAACTTTTGTCTCATTACATCTATGCTATACCTTATCATATCACTACTACACCAGCACGAGTTTATGTTTCGCTCTTTCATATCCTTGGCTAGTATTGTGGAGTTGTAAGACGTATTGCATCACCTATGTATATTGAAGGTTAAGGCGGGTCGCAGGTGGCGTGATTTCTCGTCTGGCACAACGTGATCACTGATCCGTGCAACTTGGGAGTTTACGTTTATTATCTATCTATATGTGTACACAATGGCACTGTTCAGACATGCGCAGTGTACAAGTATTATTTGCGCAACAGCAACAGTAAACGTGTTTTTATATGTAGCATGGACTGACTCAGAGTAACACAATTACAACTTTTCATAACAGGCCGTTTGCTCATACCTTTTTTGGTTCTTAAATGCAGTCAGCCAAAAGTTTACGACTAAAAACATATAAACGTTGTATTATATTCTTCAACAACGTATTTCAAAATTAAATTTGGTGCAACAATGCAATGTTGCTTTAACAGAAATCCAACTTAAATTTGACAATCACACAAACTGAAAACGCATTTTGTCAAGCAAAGCACACACTTTTTTATTAATATACATATATACACTTTCTATCGTCGCAAATAAGCGCGATTTTTGTGTGATGAGACAAGGTCTTGACGTCCACAATTGCGTATACACACTTGATCACATGCAAGAGTATAGCGTTTCATACTGGTTGCTGTCGGTCAATTTATCACAAGCGATATATCTGCTTGGACAATATCACGGCCGAGCAACTCAACAAATCTCGTGAAAACAAGGACAACGTCACTTGTGAGAAGTAAGCAAAAGCACTCAGGGCTTTTTATAGTAATAATAATATTTCTTTGAATAAAAGTGTTTTGTTTCATGGTAGGAGTATTGCCCTTCGGCTTTTTGGGTCAATTACTGGTTGAACCCACACCAAACAACCCTCCACATAATAACATCACGTGGGAGAGACGCATTCGACAACAACAAAAATGCAACACAATTCGACATGGCAAAAACATTACTGCTGCTTAAAAAAAAAACTTATCGTGCGAACAAAGGAAATTCGCCGAAGCATTTTAATTCATTGAAAACAAAAGCATGTCATTAAGCCAACAAATACAGAAGGGAGAAGTTACACTAACCTATGCCAGTCATAAGTCGTATTATATATAGGTACTAGTTTTGCAGAAAATTGGTACAAATTCACGAAAGTTTGGGGAATAAAATGTCGATCTGAACGTTTTTTTGTTACGAGTTTGGGTCTGCGACTGAAAAGTTGTGTAAAAGTGGTCATCGCTTTGTTTCGTATTTTGGAACCGTTAAAATAAATCTTACTTCATTAGAGTCAATTTTGCGCATCCAAGACAGGAATAAAACGGTTTCTTGCGAAAAAGAACCAACGTGTGCGCAAACTATCCAAGGGAAATGTAACTTAATGGACTTCAACCTTGTGCAAACCATCGGATTTACTTAAGCCCAAGTTTGTTGTGAGTGTGAATAACCCTTTAAATCAAGATAAATTCTTTATTTCTAACAATGTTAAGCAAAGGTTATCAACCAAAACGCAAGAAGGTATCTTTTTAGCAAGAAACTGGTCACTCCTGTCGCTTAAACAGATCTTTTAAAAGCTCACGCAGGGCAATACATCCAAATTTGCCTTTTAATTTTGCTTGCTGGTCCGAATTCAGTCTGGCATGGAACTGCCAATCGTGAGCTTTAAAGAAACTAGTTTAAACCCTAGTGTTTTGCTTACATAAAAAATACACACGCCTGATCGAAAACGACTAAACTGCTATGTTCATTTTGCGGGCCAGGTAATCAGCCAGGTCCGGCTTGTGCTCCATCCAATAGTTGATTAATTCTTCTACGGTGAAACTTAGCGAAGTAGCACGAATGGCTCTGAGGGTGTCCACGAGGTACATTACAATGCTTTCATCTAAAAATGACTTGAAAGTATTGATTGTGCCCCAATGCTTTGGATGCAGAAAGGGCATTTTAGACGAAGTTAAACCAATTTACCAGCGATTTGACAGATGGCATTCACAGCGACGCGACAATATCAAGATTACCTCAAACATATTTGGGTTACGTTTACCTCTGTTAAAAATTCTCTTTAACTCATCCTGTTTATTCCTGTTAACTTTCCAACGAGCAGATAGTCGGGTCACGTGTAGTGATTGTATTGGTACTGTTGTATGAAGCAAGTGGTCTTCAGCTTCGTCAACTGTTGGATTGAAACGTAACTCTTTTTTGTTTTGTTTGATAAAAGTGTTTTTATCTTTACGATATAGAGCCGATAATACGTTTATTGAGCTGCAGAATTGACAACTAAATAGCCAAGTAAACTAGGTATAACCCTTTCGAAACAAACAAAAGTGATAACACTATGTCCAAGCAAATGCAAAAAGCAATAGTGCCTTCAGGTTCTGCGAAGCATCTCGCCAAAGAAGTAATGTGGAGAAAATCTAATACACATGAATGTGTACACGTCCTGTTGCGACCTGCACGATTGACTGCTACATACTTTATTCTATACCCACTTACGTTTGCGGTTTCGCTCATCGTGGTCTATTTGGGGTACTTCCCGCTCTGTTCTTCCATGCTCCTGGTGTTCTGGAACAAACGCGCCATCTTCATCGTGCATGTCGTGTGTATTGCTAACGGACACGCGCGGTATGCGCGGAGGCTCTCTAGTCTCCGTCGTTGGTCCTCTGGCGGGAATGGAGGCTTGCTTGATTGGCGGATCTTCTATGGTATTTCCCATCAGGGGTTCATCTTCTTCGTGCGAATTCTCGCTTACCAACGATTGGCTAAAATCATTTTTATGCATGTGAAAGTTGGGCGAAAATTCACAGTATAGAAACGCTTACAGCACTTCGCTTGTACAATAAGAAACAAAACAAGAGTAAACTTTCGGTTAGTGATTGTTGATGGCTTGTCACGATAGATGCTGTTACACAGTTGTAATTGGTCCCCATGTGAAGTGAAATTATGCCACGAAAATGTGGTAGAGTTTGAATGTTGGCCTTTCCAACTCATTCCCGAACCATATTTTTTTGCGCTGAGGGATGAATTTTAGAGATACTTACGTTTCAATATCCTTCTTTACATGTATTTTTGGCACCTTCCCCGAATCCTGGCTTGACTCGCTGCTGAAAAAAAAAAACAATCAGTAACAACTCTAACAATTTGAAATTCACTGTTTTGGCAGTTTTCCTTTCAGCTTAAACCGTTTCGATTGGGTGTGCCTTTGTCCCATTTATTATTCAGAAAGTAATTTGTCTTTTTGACAAACTTTTTGCCACACATGATCATAAATATCGCATTTGACCCTTCGTGAAGGACGGGGAGTCTAAGACAAGAGACAAAAACATTTGTACAGTAAATTGTTGAAATTGTTTGCTTTTCAAGTAGTAAATAATTAACAACACCGAACTACTGCGATTACAGTTCTTCTCTGATTTCAATTGTGAAATCACACTATCCCAGAATAATTTCCAGCAACAGCAAAATCGAATTTTAATACAGAACCCTTAATAATTTGTTTTTTACCGTAATATATTTTAAAACATTCTACTGAACTACGATAATTTGTATTTACGATCACTGTACGTTACAGAAACATTTAACTTACAAGTGTTCTTCATGTGCATCAACATCAGTGTTCTGAGTTGGTAGGTTGTGTTCACTTCTATGACAGAAGGTTTTTTTACTCACTTCTGTGCGTTAGGTATATTGACTTGTTTGGGTGTTCGACATATTTTAAATCATACACTTAATATAAATGAACGGTAGGCTACAACATTATGTGTTACATTTGGTGTAAGTCAGCAGTACTGCGTTTCGGCGTGTGGTTTTAGCAATGAATGACAAACAAAGGTCAAATGGTAAAAACAAGTGAGTGTACTCACTTATAAGTCACTATTTAACTTGTGCGCAGTCCTGAAAGCGATGTAAAACGATCGAGAAAATCACAATGGCCCAGTTCCTCCTATCGTAGTTTCGATAGGTGATACCCCCAGGTAGGAACACTAGTTCCGAGGTTTCTTTTTATTATTAGGGTATGACGTAAACTGTTTTTCAATTGACTTACGGTTGTGAGAAAGCAGTACCCGTTTGTTCCGACTCGTTCTCAGATTGCTGTTCAATGACATGGCTGAAACAATAACACAAGCCGGATTGAAGGTATGTTGGTCACAACGTCAATGTATTAATGTATGCTGGTAGATAATTACGACGTATTTACCTTTCCGATACAACTTCTTGGTCGCTATTTCGTCCATTAAATCTGCAAAATGATTTCAATTTCGTTAGGTCTATTAACAATTTGTTCTGGCGATTTGTTTCTAAAACTAAGACCAAGGACACAATTTATGTTCATATTTGTTTTTTGTCCACCATTTATCACAGCAAATTGCGTCCCAGCAATTGATAAAGGACCTCTTCTTTAATTCTTAATTTTGAGACTTCGCTTACCTTTTAAGTAGGTAAACAAGTTATATTTATATTGCGGTATCTATTACACAATTTTGACAAAAACCTCGCTGGTTTTCAATTTACTTACGGTTCTGAATGAGCTGCATCACGTGCGTTGTCAGATTGCTGGGCCATCATTAGTCTAAAAAAAATATGGTAACTTTTTTAACCTTAATTTTTAGCACATGTAATCTAGAACAAAACAACTTGATGTTGGAATTATTGGCAGGCATTGTTTTGATAGAAGTGGACAAAACATTTGGCTTTACTAACCTTCCAGATTCAACATCTTGATCGATATTTTGATTGTCAGAGCTGCAAAAAAATGGATTCAGTATTATTGCAATAAATTTTGTTTGTTGGCTGTTTTTTTTTAAATCTAACTTGCAAAGGGAAATCAAAAAACTTAAACAATCTTTTGTGCATACAAAGCAAGTGATTTTGACAGGTTTAAGCTAAGATGACCATGTTGATTAACCCTGATCGGACTAACCTTACTATGGATGTGGATACAGATTCTTTTATGTCGTTTGTTCGCAACCTGGAAATTTTGACAACTCAGAAATAAAACCAGTAGCTTGACTTATGAGTAAAAGTGATTGACTGAAAATTATTGGCACTTCTAGCAAAGTGTTTGATCAAAAACACCACATATGTACTCACACAGTTGACATCCATTGCCGGAATCTCTGGAGAAAACTCTGGAGAAAACTCTGCAGAAAACTCTGCAGAAGTCGCGAGTAAAAGACATGTTCTTTTAAGCAGACGAATTTGTTTGCCTTATCATACCTTTATTTTCTTTCTCCAGAAGCCTAAGAGGCATATTACAATGATTATACTTCCAAAAATGATGATAACATCAATGTAGTTAGATTCTGTATGCTCATCAGCCTTTGTTGTAGTTGACGATACGTCTGTCGTTTGCTGAAGTTCTGGTGAACTGGTCGATGGGACGTTAGATTCGCTACTGGTAGTTGGTGGTTGTCTATTCGTTTCTTGTCTAAACAAGTATGAAGATTACGAGCAAACTTAAATCAGTTGCTGAAAGAGAGCTTTTGTTGCTTACATGTTTGACGTTTCCTGTACCACAGAAGTATGGAAGTCTTTTAAAGGTTTGCAGTCTTCTAAACCCTTTATGTGAGCAGTATCGTTTATTCCTGCCCCAGGTGGGCAGGGCAGGCAAAGGGTGTCATCTTGTTTCTTGCTGCGTAAAGATAATTTATTATGGATCGTTAAACATTACGGAAAACTAATATACGGTAATGTTTTACCTGCACGCTTTTTGAAAATACATGTTAACCCCACAAGCACAACACTGAATTAAATTTCCTTTTCCGTCGAAAACCGATTGAAGTTTATAATCTTTGGTTTCAAGACTGGGACATGGATCTGTTTGGGATATTTCCTTGACCTTATCTTTGTGTGTCAGAACCCCCTGCAATACAACAGTTTACAAGGGTAACCCAACAGAAAAGTGTTCGCAAAAAATTTCCAAAACTTTTGTGGAATTTTTTTTTGGATGAAGGACTTTTTAAATCTACATTTGACACCGAAACACTGTATAAAAGACTTTGGTCGACGTTTTGGGTTTAAACGATATCTAACGAGATACATCTTACCTAAGTCTAAAAAATATATTGCACCATAAAGTATTTATACGAATACAGCAAACACTCATAGATCTTCATTAACTTACCTTGTTTCCCAAGCAGCAACCAAGCGCTGCATAGAATATGATATTTGTCAGCCCCCTCATTTCGCTCCAAGTAACTCAAATATTTGCAGTTTATCGGTCAGTGCAGCTACAGTTGTGTTTCTAAGGCCAAAAAATAGCTTAAAACAAGTGTTTTTTTTTCTTTTTTGACTCTAAATAGTATCCAAGTGATATATGAATTCGGCGGTGTTGACCAGGTACATTGTCTGAATCAGCTGTGCCCGACAGTTTGTTTGTAGCACTAGCCCGGCCTGATTGCGCCACTGAGGTTTGCCTTTTTTCTTTCGTCTGTGACGTAAACGTAAAGGAAAGTTCTAGACTTCGGCCCAGAACCTATTGAAATCTCCAAAATATCAGGCAATATTTTGCGTTATACCACCGTCACCTCAACCTCGATACAAAAAAATTATTTATATTTTAAAGGTTTGTTTGTGCGTACCATCGACACATCCCAAGCGTCTCATAATATGCTGTGTTTGGATCTAACTTTTCGAATCTGAACCAAAACAATAAAAGTAAACCTTCCTGCAACCAAAACACACCATGAAGCTTATTTCAGCGCCAATTGCTAAGTATTTTTAAAATCACGCTTAAGGTAAATCTGAAAACACATCTGAACTGTGGAAAAACACGTCAGATGGTTTTGTTCTCGAAAAGTTTACCCACGTATTTACCCGGGGACTTCACCGTACGGGTTGATTTGTTTTGAAAAGGCCACAGGAGGGCGGTAGAGAATTGGATTGGGTGCCAAATGATTGAAAGCAGCCAAAGTAATCAACCACTGTACCAAGAAACATTCAATGAGATTTGCTCGTAGAATATTATGGTCAAATCTCTGCAACACAGTGTAGTTTACATATGAACATCTCATCTACCCAACGGGAGTGACCTTGAACACCTTTATTATCAATATTTTTGCACTTTCTCCATTTGTTTGGAGTCCAGATTTTTCCTGACACCATTTTTTGCCTTTGTTTTGAAGTCTATAGTGCTGAAGCAAAAGGCAGAGCAGGCATCTAGCGGATCAGATGTCAAACATTTAGTTTTTATCCTGTAGCCAGAAACTAGCTGTTCATATCAAGCAGACATTTGTGTAATTGGTAACATTTATTTACAGATTCTACAACGTACAGTAATATACATGACGCCTCCGTATAATAACGAGATTCGTTATAAAATCGGGTCTTGACATTTTGCTCACAAATTGACAAGGCGTCCGCTGCACCATGAACAATTATCAAATTATTCAGTGTGCCCATCTGTTTAAACGCCATTTCAATTACAAAAAGTATAACATATACACGATTTGTTTGAAATGCGATTCTGTTTCTTGTGTTTCAACTTTGGTTAACAACTGTGCCTATAGAAAAAGTATTTTAAAAATGCTTTTGCTACTTGGGCAATATTCGTTTAGATTCTGTTTAAATCCAATGCACGGATCCAAACGAAACGTACAACGAATCATTTCAGAGAAATGCGCACCTGCATTCTCTTGTTTCAATAATTTCACTCGACGAGAAATACGGTACTCGTCAAGAGAATTGTGAAAACTAACCACTTAGTTAATTCCTGCATTTGAAATGTCAACACCTAGAAATGTCATGACTTTCTGCAGGTTTAAACTTCCCTACCGACATTAGAGATGTTTTGAAGCCTTAATATTATACAAAAATTATATATATCAAGGTCATTGCAAGAAACTGTCAACCAAATGTTGACAAATTGCAGGTTAGCTTTAAGGCGGGTTTAATTGTAAAACCTTCCTATAACTCCCCACAAGAATTACATCAATTTAATCGTTGTCCCCACGCATTAGTTTGCTAAGTTATGATTTTCATACTCTTAGTTTGCTAAGTTATGGGGTTCATAAGTAATATAATGCTCTGGTGTCACATCTGACACGAAAGCGGGGCGATCCCGTGCTGGACCGGACGGACAAGACCCATCTCTTGACTGACAAAGTAACCCAAGGCTGGCTTGTGCTGCATCCAGTAGGCCACTATATCATCAACCGAAAGATTGCTATTGGAATCGCGGATGGACCAGATAACCTCGACGAGGTATTCTCTTACATCGCCTATGAACAAAATAGGTTAATTTTCCGTTAAACGTGTAGCACGAATCACAAAGATGTGAATCAAGAACTATTGCATAAGTACAAACTTATGTAAGTACAAACTTATGTTTAAAAATCTGTTGCTTTTTTACGTTTTTCAAACTTCCGTTCTAACTCGTCTTGTTTGTTGATGTTGAGTTCAAAGTAAGCGGCAATTTGCTTCACGTTAAACGGTGTCACGTATATGTTTGCTTTCATGTGGAGTAGGTGCCTCTCCAATTTTTGAACTGCAAAGCAATTAAAATGTTAAAGAATTTCCACTACTAGCTGGTTCTTGGGTCCTAAGAGTATTCTTGGGTCTAATATTTGTAAAGGTAAATACATATATGGTTTTGTGCGATTAAAGTGCGTCCTGCAAAGTTAAAGAATGTACATTTAAATTTGCTGTTACCATAATATATTGATTGTGGTTGTGAACTTTTCAGTAAATTTTGCAAGTTAAACATCACTGAGGGACGAATATATCCCTCTGTGGACTATTTCCAGTCTAACGTATTTGTCGCGTACATTGGCGAAGACGCTCCGTTATATTTGGCTGCGACGTTGCAATTCCAATTTCTTCATGGTCAATGTCGTTTTCAAAAGCTTGGCGCAAAGGAGGATCTGGTTCCTGAATCAACGTTGATGGGGAGTCGTCACCAATGGCTTTGTTCTGCTCGATGGCACACCCTTCAGTTACTTCCTTTTGTTCACTGAGAACTGCGCAGACCTTCGAGGGCGGTACAGGACCGCTTTTCACCTGAACCACGACGTTGTATAATATGTAAGACGCATTTCTATATTGTATATTTTTGGAAAAGGAACATACTTCGAACTCTGATGAGTCGACAGGTTTCCAAGTCTTTGTCTTTGAAATGAACTCCTTCTGCAATGAAATACGTCATTCTAAATTGCAAGTCTAGGAACTGAGCATCACGCAATCTGTTACCTTTTTCTTCATTCGTGTCACCCAATACAAAAATAGCAACATGACAATAACCACGCCAATCAGAAGAAAAAATCCGTAAAGCAAAACCAAGCTTGTTTCGTTGTTGCCTTGATCTTTTGAGAGAAATACTTGTTTATCACCAAAGTTTAAAGGTTCGATTGTATATTGTACCAACCTTGTATCCGAACAAAATCCGATCGTTTAGCAGTTTGTTTTTTGGCGTCCCAACACAAAATTAGCAACATGACGATAACCACGCAAATCAGAAGAAAAAATCCGTAAAGTAAATCCAAGCTTGTTTCGTTGTTGCCTTGATCTTTTAAGAAAATACTTGTTTATCACCAAAGTTTTTGGATTGTATTGTAAGGTTGAATTGTATTGTACTAACCCGATCGGTGCTCTACACACACAAGATGACTCATGTGCCTGAACAGCAACTGCTTGCCATTTAGCAGTTTGTTTTTTGGCGTCTTTAAAATCATCTATTTCTTTTCTTGGTTGTGCGGTTTTTGGTTCAGCATTAGGCCTGAAAGAACAAATTGGTTTGCACGGCATGTGTAGAAGCAGCACCAAAAAGGAAATATATGTGCTTTGATTATGTGATGGGAATGTCGCGGGAAATGAACCTTTATTACACCTACATACATCGCCCAAGTGCTCTGAAAGGTAATGTCAAAATAGAAAAGATTTTCGGAAAGCGCATCTTTTGTGCCATTTCTTACCCGAATGGCTGCACCTCAATCCCAATCCTTTATTTATCGCTGGGGTGGAACGGTTGTCAATCGTTCAACGCTACATGGCGCTTTTAACACATAAAACGCTAAAAAGTTTTACTTACAAACATGGGTCTGCGTTCTGCGCGCTCAGTAGGTCCTTTGCACCCGGTTCATTAAAACTTATATCTTCACAATTGTCATAATATTGTATCAGAAGAATTTCTCCATTAACGTTGATTTTCTTTGTCCTGTTTAGATCAGAAGTCGAAGTGATTTTACAGGGTTTAAAATGACCATGGTAATAAAATAACTTTTTAAACTCTTTTTAACCTGTAAATGTTTTTCAGCTCCCTGCATCCATCACTACGGTTGAGAACAAGTCCGTCAAACGGGCAGAAGCAGGACCCTGCTGTAATTTGCCCCATCACATGCTGTAAAAACGTATTTTATTTTTGTTTCTAAACAATGACTGCTGATATTTTTCATATTTACCATTTGCTGATTAGTCAGGGGAAGCATCAGAATGATAATCTTCGACAGATTTTGAAGCGACATGTTTAGTTGATTTCGGAAAAATACACCCTGCTGCCTTAAAAACTCTGCAAACAAATTAATTTTTTTGAAAAGCTCTAAATTATTTCTAACTGATCTGTTCGACTATCCGGAAACATATTTTTTTGTAAAAACGAACAATATACAAGTAGATTAATAAAGCTATATTACACGATTAAAATCCACCAAGGGACAAGCTACCTACAACTAATGCCCATTGCTGGTCTGTTTCGAAGAGAACTCCTTGTCTAACAGCGGAACTTAAACCAGGGCTCTTTATTGTCGAGGGCGTTCTCGCGGATCATTCTCTGCCACGTACGCAAACTCACTCAAGCTTATAAATTGTGTGGAATCGAATACGAATACAGTTGCATTACACTTAACGTGAAAGATTTAAATATTGGAGTAAGGTGGCCGAATAGAAAGCACTTGGAAAAATTAAAAGTAAAACGATTTCCAGTAATTTTCCTTAATTAAAGGTAATGAACGACAGTTGTAACTTGTGGCAATAAAGCAATTACCACAAGCGCGCGCACCTTGCAACGTAAGATTAGTGGTTAGTTAATATGCGATTTGGTGGTTAGTTTATATGCGATTTGGTGGATAGTTAATAATATGCGATTAGTGGTTAGTTAATGTAAGATTTGGAATTAAAAATGTGTACGCACCCAACAATGATTCCCCAGAATACTTTCACAACCTATTCGCAAAGCTGTCAAATTTTTCTGGTGGACCACTTGTAATGTAATGTGATGAGAATTTAACCTAGCATTAGACGCACAATGAAAACTCTCAACACCCCAAAAAACAAGTACTGGATCCTTATTCAGGTTACATGCAACACTCAAAACTAACCGATATTTTTCGTCTTAAACTCCCCATTGAACAAAAGATTCTCCGAAATCGTCAATATCACGATCACAACAGATCACAGTCTATTCAGGGACGTGGTTAAAGTCGACATTGTCCCTGGAACCATGTCGGACCATATTATGCTAACCCTAGATGTCGCTATAAACCCATCTCTAAAAGGAAGTTGGCTACTGGAAGCTTAATACAACAACGCATTTAAAAGACGAAAAATGGAACTAATCAAGAAAGTCACAAATAACTTCGTTTTTGAAAATATAGCAAAAGACACAAACCCACACGTTAGATGGCCGCTAATGTCCTTTTTTCCATGATAATCATACAAAAAAAGAAAAAAAGATTGTGCTGATTGTCATCATGGGGTTGCCTACTTTCGTGTCACCCGTTTTGGTGTATTGTGATGTATGTGGTAGCTTGGAAATAGATTACTCATGACCAAAGCGAACAACAATTTTTTTGTGCAAACTTTGTTTTATCTCCACCATTTTTCCAGAAAATTAGAACTCGCCTTTAGTCCAAATATCGCCAAAATTATATCCAGAAAGCTTTACACCTTCATATAGTTGTCATAAGTGTGTTTATTGAAATCATGGGCTTGTTATGTCCTACATGTTTCAAACAGCTGGTTGGTAGCATGTTATAAATAAAACCAAAAGTATACATCAATAGCACGATTTATTCACAAACATAAGCTGGCAAAAATGCAAAACACACAAAAAAGCCTAATCAGCCAACATAAAAAACCTACTCATGAACACAAAGACATCATACATCATAAAGTGACCAAAAACGCCAGTGCTGTGGCCAAATATACATTTCGAATTTGTACTTTTCGTAAAACTTCGTAACATTCAAGGAACATGATATTTAGGTTGTTTCACTGTGTTAAGGGGGGTTGTCAAATGCAAATTTTACTTTTGAGTGTGGCACACAATCGAGGAAAACACACGTGTAGGTACAAAAATTATGTATTTACAACTGTACACCCGGTTAAATCGTCGCGCAGGAGGGCGATTTTTGTGTGATGAGGCAAGGTCTTGACGTTCATAATCGCGTATACACACTTGATCACATGCAAGAGTATAGCGTTTCATACTGGTTGCTGTCGGTCAATTCATCACAAGCGATATATCTGCTTCGACAATATCCCGGACAAGCAACTCAACAAATCTCGTGAAAACAAGGACAACGTCACTTGTGAGAAGTAAGCAAAAGCACAGGGCTTTTTATAGTAATAATAATATTTCGTTTATACGTATGCAAAAGAATTCAATACTTCAACAGCATACGCATACAAGTATTTCATGACATTTTTTTCATCAAGTATTGCCCTTTGGGCTTTGTGGGTCATTTAGTGGCTGAACCCACACCAAATATAGCTTATCATAAAGCACAATACAGAATTCAACAATGCATTAACAAACACTTATTAATTTGCATGTTTTTTTTAATATACCATTATACATCAATAAAATACCCTTCTTGTCTAAGAAAGAGGTATATAAACTCAAGTAAGTTTGAAAAGTTCGTTATAACACAAAAAGATACTTTTACGTACACAACCCCACTTGCGCAGACACAATGAGGCAGTTTTGGCAAATCTTCAGTAAATAAAATATTTCTAAATGTAGTCAACAACAAAATTGTTGATGAGATGTCTATTACATGTTCCGGTTGTATACGTTAAAGTATCATCCGTGACTATAGTTGGGCTTTCGCATGTGCTTTGTGAAACGCGCAGTGAACACTTTTACACCACGTTACATACCAGGAGTAAGGGGATGACCGTCAGTGAAAACACAAGTTGACATTTAGTTGTGGTTTGGTAGTTAAGTGAAATTTCAACGTCGGTCGGTTCCGGTATGTAACGTGGTGTAAAAGTGTTCACCGATCTGGGAATTTAGCATTCATACAACTCGAATATAAATTGCAGAAAGTTGGCGGTCAAAACTTGCGTCCAGGACAAGAGTGAAAAGTTTCTCGCGAAAAAAACAAGTGCTTGTGAAACGTTAAAATACATATCCATTATCTGGCCGCACTCCAAGAGCGTTCAATCACAAATGGGTCCCAAAGTAAAACCGTCTAATCTAAATGTATATGTAACACATAACCCTATAGTGGTGACCAAGTTGTACATTTTTTACTTTTTTTTAGCAAGAAACCGTTCACTCCTGTCGTTTAAACAGATCTTTGAAAAGCTCACAGGGCAATACTTTCAAATTAGCCTTGGAATTTGTGTTTCGTGGTCCGAATTGTATCATGTGGCGATCTGCCGAGTGCTAGCTTTAAAGAAACCGATTTAAACCCTAGTGATTTGCTTACATTAGAAAAGCACATGTGAAGCCCGGGAGGGTCGGCCCCAATACAGAACCGACCCGGAGCGGACATCTAATGGGGACTGTCCACCCCTTGAGCCATCAGGTATCTCCACAGCTCGGGTTTGTGTTTCTTCCAGTAATCAAGCAATCTTTCCACCGTGAAATCGGTGGAAGTCTCTCGGATGGATCGAATAACTTCAACCAGATACCATCTTACGTCCCCTGCGTATAGAAATATTCCTTAGTTAGTGTATGTCGCAAACTGTTTGTATTTTAGGAACACTATTTACGGATTTGCTCATAATTCTGAGAATAATGAGACTGGCCCGTTTGCCAACATTGTTATGATTCATACGAAAAAACGTTTCGGCAAGAACTTATTTTTTCATCAGTTTGTTTGCATTTTCATTGGAAAGTGGTTTAGTGACGTTGTTTTTTTACGTGTGATTACCTTTTCCACACTTCCGCTCCAACTCTGTCTGTTTGTTGATGTCCAGTAAAAAAAAAGATGCCAACTGCTTCACGTTAAACGGGGTTATAACAATGCCGGTGACGTGCGTTAGGAGAGCTTCCAGTGAGGTAACTATGAAAAGACATCATTTAGATATTCAGCGTTGAAATAGGAAACTCTATGGTAGGCATTAGATGGTGCACATAATCACACAACATTCAGTGCATCTTTTCGTAACACAAACTGGCTTTCAAGGAACAGGGTTACCTTCACAAGCCAATATGTGTCATGGTTGCAAAAAAAAATCCCGGCAATGAGAATCTCAATTAAAACAAAAGTTTTGAAAACAGATTACACGCTTCCATTTCATAACATGTGTTCGTCTCGCAATATTATAGGACGTAAAAACACAGTAACTTCAAACATGTTCAAAAGACCTAACTAATTCATAATCACCCCAACAATTCCACGACTCATTGACTTACATTTTCTCTGGCGCTCCGTGTCATTAGGTACTGGTACGATGTTTCTTGGAGGAGCGTTGGGGATTGCCTCCCTTCTTTCCGGGAAAACGCCGTCGTGTTCTTCCCTGTCGTTGGAGTTTGTAACAGCCCGTCGCGGCGGAGGATCTGGTTCGTGAATCAATGCCGAAGGGTGATTGTCACCAATGGCGTCGACCTTGTTGGTAATCGGTCCTCCAGTTGTTTGCGAGGATTCGATGAGAGGTTGGGATTGCTCGTCTGTATCGCTCAACTCAGCCTTTTTGGATGTTTTGGGCACTTTAGTTTCACTGAAAATATTACTTCATTGTACCTTCAGCATGTCATAAATATGTTATCTTATGGCTACCTGACCCAGGTTACTTTTGCTTCGTCATCGCGACTGCCTTGTGGACGAGACCTGGAAGAAAATGCATTTGTAATCATACAACTACTTTAAACTGTTATGGTGAAAATGTACAATTACCTTCCTCCCCCATTTCCTCCAGTTGAGTTTATACTATTAAAATATGAGTGTAAAACACACATTTTTTTATCTATTTGCAATATTTCATATATTGAAATTGTTTGTAGATAAATTACTTTATTTACTATTGGAACCAACAGGGTCATAAATTTTGACAAAAAGATATCACAAGTTTATACAAATTTTCGTTAATCTTTCAACAACAAACATACGTTTCAGCAGATTGATCAGTACTTTCAATTGGGGAAGCCAAGATCTTCAATAAAAATCGGTTTATTATTCGATGGGTATCCTATCTTACACAACTAAATACCTTTTTGCGTTTATTTCGTCTCCGGTGACGATACAGCTTCCTTCCCACATACAGAATAATCCCCAGAGCAATAAGTGATAAGCACCCAATCAGAATACCAACAATTTTTCCATTGTTGTGGTTTTCATCGCGTCCAACTATATAATTTAAAGTGTCAAAATTTAAAAAAAAAGTTATTTTTTTAGAGTATATTTAGACCAACCTGTACTTTGCTTTGTACTCGATGTTAGTGGTTCCGCGGTGTGTGGAGATACAGGGATAGAATGACGTTTGGCCTCATTATCAACGTTACTGTCGAAGTCAACCGCAGGAGAATATGCAGCCTTTGTTGTCGACCTGTGAAAAAGAAGCCGAAATGTTTTATATTGAGTTACTTCGTGCTACATGCCCGGCCACCTGTGAGGGTGCTGGTAGCAGGTAGCTTTGTTTGATTTGGATGACTGAGATTCAGACGCACGGGTCCATAACACAAAAGGCGACAACACACTTTGTACAATAGCGCTTTATTCATTTGCTTTATCGACTTCTTTAAATACCTCGTACACCGCCAATAAATTAAATGAAATGGAAGAGGGGCTAAGAAAGGAACAACGGGACAAACAAGTTGTACTGATTTCTCATAACTGGGAATGTGAACATAAGTCTAATATACAACTATTTAACATTGTGCAGCCTATACCCACACACTGGATATAACAAGAAATCATGATGTGTGCTCTCCACACACGAAACCTGATGATGCACAGAAACTGTATTTACTAAAGTTCCACAATTTGCTTTATGACTTACCTCACTGTGGGGACATTCAGTATGTCCAGAGGCTCCAGGTTTTTGATCGGTGTGCAGTCCGCTAATCCTTTGACATGAGCTGTATCATCTATTTCCGTGCCAGGAGGGCACGTCCTGCAGTCAGTTGTGTCGAAATATCCCGATCTGAATAAAATCAAATACCAATACATCCGCCGCCAATATATTACAAACAAGGTAACAACAAACAATGGCAGTGGATATACAAAATATACACGTGAAATATACAAGAAGACACACAAATATACACGTTCTACAATGCTTTGTGATAGTTGCGAACCTGCAGACTTTGTCCATGTACATGTTGCGCCCACAAGCACAACAATACACAGATTCCCCATTTCCATCAAAAACTTCGAGAAGTTTCCTTTTATCGGTAATCAGGTGAGCGCAGGGGTCGACCTTCGAATACTTCTTCACCTCGCTTTTTTGCCCAGCAACTTGCTTAAACACGAAAACATATTTCCACGTTATGCCTCATTATAGCAACGAAAACACGCAGTAAGAGTAGGTCTACAGATTAGCACCCCAGCACAGTGGGATTTGGGTATTACCTGACAAATTGTCAGAACTAATACGAATCTCCACATACTTTGGATGATCGACTTCACTTCCATTTTCGTGTAATTTTTTAGGAATTACAAATAACAGTCAAGCAGAAAATTGAAAGGTTCTATTTGCACTGACCGCAAATGCAAAAATGTCTGAATTGACAAACACTACTTCAATTTAAGGTTAACATGTAAGCATGCCCTAGTTTATATAATAAACTTAACACAACTACCCTAAGTTTGTTTCAAATAAACTTTTAGAAAAACTATAGCTGCCTTCATCACCAAGATGATACAGAAATGATTCTAGTTCCGCTTTCAAGTCAGTGCAAGACTTTTTTTCCTCGCCACTGAGAATGTTCTCGAACAAGTAGGCGTTTTTTGTATTTGCACTTGATTTTCCTAATATACATCCCCTTGCGTTCTTTACGCCGATTGTGCCACACAATGCTGATTTAAGCCATTTTCCAATAAATTAGCCTTTACAGCAAAAGTGTTGTCAACGGTAAATGTCATTTACCCCAGGGGCGATATAAATTTCTCGTATTAATATAAGTTAACAAAGTAGAAACACTCGGTAATTTTCTCACAATAAAAATACGCTGCTCTGTTGCAGTAATAGCTCTCAACGTCAATCTTTAAAACTAACTCTCAGTGTGACTATGTTTACCTGTCTGGTCTGCAGACATGGCGTCTCGACAAGTCTTGTGACTGTTGTGTTTACCCCCCTTTTTCCCGCCTTACAGTCGGTACTCTCTATGGGGCTCTGTTGATATGATGTACGAACGAACTTCAAACCAAACTGTTCTTGTAGTTATTGTAGTCACAAAATAAGTGACTGCAGCGAATGTTTCCACATACCGAAGTTTAACGTAAGTGACACAATTATTCGTTTTGTCTTGGTTGGCAAATGGCAAATCAAAGTTTGAATAACATCAGGGCAGACATCGTGTGTGTATATGTGATGTTGTTGGGTTGGTGCTATGGTTAAAGTATTGCATCAAATCAAAATATACTGCATTTCTTTCAAATGAAACAAACATCTCAAATATTATGCCCTAATTTCAAAGTGATCATTGTATTTTTTATAGTGAACTGCACACAGGGCAACTGTTTCGACCTAATAGATCTTATCAATGCAGCTATGGTGTGACAACGATCATGTCAGCTATATCCCGAATTATTGGCTCTATTGCTTATACATGACTATTGTACAATTGAAAAAAGTTATTCGCATCATCTCCTCATGTCGTAAGATTGTGTTGACAAGAATAAGATATATGCTGTGCGTTTCCTTCAGTAAAGGTTGAACAGCTTTTAAACCTCGTATTACAATTGCAAAACATACATATACGAAGAAGGTGTACAAGTTATATGACCTACAGTTACCTCGTGCGTTTTTACTGGTAGACCCAGCGATCGTACGAGTCTGAGCCGACCAAGCATTGCCGCATGCTAAGAAGATTCACTAAGTTGAGTCAACATTATCTGCGACGCTAGATACAAAATCAACATGCTTTGCGACACTTTGTATGTAGCAACCAAAATTAACGCCGATGCTTTTATTTCAAATTGTGAGTTTCCTCGCCATTTCCCCCTTCTAATCAATAAATTGACCCCAATAGGTAGTTTACACTGATTAATGGGTAGACGTAGTGAGGAAGAAATCAACTTCAGTGTTTGACGCAGAAATTGGAATGTTATCATCAGAAGTTCAATGAAAAACATTCCGATTTCGGAAACCATTTCGCAGTTCGAAGACTAAATAGAAACCATGTTTCGCTTCCACAATCATGTAGGTTTCGATAAGGAGGGGTTATTCAGCTGCAACATTCTTTCCATTCGGCATTTGAATATTTGGGTATTTGTGAACACGACCCCCGGGTACGTTACAAGGCGGCAGTGGTTATTGACGTCATGTTTTCTCAATACTATATCCAACCAACCAGAACAGCGTAAAAGCCAATAGAACGTCTTTTGAGGGTTCTTACTGTGTGTTTTTTATTGTTTGTTGTTTTCTAATGTTGCCCCTACCACTCGGCCAAATTGCCGGTTAATGATAAACTTTGAAGGCCACGGTTCGTGAATGAGATATAAGGACGCTGTTGGACTTTGGCTGTTGATGAATCATCTTTTAACTATGCGACAACCGGCATCAACCGGTTTAGACTGGCATTCACAAACCAGTCCTGTAACCGGCTTTCGTCGAAATCCTTCCAACGTGCTTCGCTATGTTGGTTTGTGTTACGTTTTGTTCTACGGCAGACCAAACGAGGATTTAATTTGGTCACGCTCAGTCGATCAAGTACAGAATTCATTTTATTGCGGTCAAATGTATTTCCCCCACTGCACACAATAGCTTCTAGAAGTGCTATTTTTATAGCAGACTTGATTTGTTCCTTGTTTAAATCCGTAGTGCCACCCTGTTGCCGATTGGGTAGAAAGAATAGTCACAGCCGATTGAAACTTTGACTGGGTTAATATTTTGGTGAATCTTTGTATTAACAATGCAGCGCGCCGGGATCCGGAATAAACCGGTTTTGTTTCCGGTTTAACGCGGACAACGGACTCCTGGTTATATGGAATTTGCCCCATGATATTTCGCGGTGTTAGGTTTCGTTGGGCAAGACCGAAACGATTTACGTCACACTGCATCATTGGCAAATGGTTGATACAACAAACGCGATTTAAAAATCTGGGCAAGCAGTTTCTATTCTTTTGCGGCAAAGCACACACAGAATGTTTTGCCTTATTAAGATATCCATCCATCCCACTACTTCCTAAAAGCGTGTTGGGTAAAGAATTTGACCTTAATCCTTAATGTGTAATGTTAAATTTCATGCCAGACGTGCCCGAGGATATTAATGATACACACTACTTCATGTGTTTCTTTCTTGTTTCTTCATGAACATTTTCCTCTGATCACTTGCATTGAAAAAGAGCGCTTAAATGCGCGCTCGAAGTTTGAATGGCTTTCTTACACTGGTGATTTTGATGCCGTATAATCTGTTTAAAAAGCACATCTGGCATTTCGATTAATCACAAATCTACTTCCATACAGGTACGCAAGGAGTTCTGAAGAAAGGAAATGCAATATTCGCATTTGCGTAGTTGCGTTAGTGACGACATCAGGAATGGACTTCGCGGTTTCCACTTACCTCACCGGCGATGACGTAGAAGCAGGTGGCGTGGTTTTTGACGTGTTCTGATTGGTTGAAAACACAGGCGTTTCCGCGAAAATATGTTCACTTGCGCCATAACCTGCGCCGTCGCCATGGTGAAAGCAGTGAATGACGCGGGCGCGACGTGCATTGTGACGTCAAATATTTACAGTGAAGCGATCGAATCTCGCTCGTTCGGCTTCACTCCCCAGCCATGCTCTCTGTGCGTTTATTTCGCAATGTGATTTGTCTGCGGTTAAAAAACGCGTTTTTTTTTCATTGTAAAATAATATGCACGTTTGACATTATTTGACAAGATCCAAGTTTCGGTTCAGACAGTCCAGCGCACAAGTGAAAATTAATAAGCCACCTTTAAAGGTCTTATTTTTAAGGTTACTTCTTCACGTCACCCCAAACTTTGTTTTGTGGACCTAAATAAAGATAAATCAAACTTGTCCAAGAAAAAGGCTCGACGGATTTGAATCATCACTCAATCAATATCCTGTGCCATTTAACACAATCATATTTGTTCTGTGGAAATCTTAAATTAAAATCACATCACAAAGCGTAACCGCAAAGCATGTTTCAATGAATTTTGTTCATTCATTACCCTAGCAGCACGAGTAAAACAGGTCAAGTATACCGGAAAACAGTTATTAGCATGCCTACAATTTAGCAACGAGATTCGGTACGTGGAAAATCTAATTTGAACTTGCGCTATTTCGGATTGTTAAGGTGTCGTTTTGATCGTCAAACGATTGGAGTTGTCATTTCGAAAACCAACACTTGTATAAAATAATATTACAAGTTTTCCGCAATAGGAAGGAAGAACAATGAAGTACAATTCGCAGAAGCAAAGAAAAAAAATACACGCAACAGCTCCAAGAGGTATGGCTTCACATGGAACAACAAATACCCCTGATTTTTACCATCGGAAAAAGTTGGATCAACAGTGTCCGTAGTTTGAGGTTGTTCGTTGGGTTCGAAGGACCAAATTGTGCTCTTGGTGTTGATTTAACCGAAGTATGTTTTGTTGTCCAAGCCATATATGCGTGCACACAAATTATCATTGCGGAGTGCGACGCTTGTTATTCCCACTCTCACGTCTCTTATCTCTGTGTAATAATACTTGAGATGATGCGTAACAGTTTTCCTCTACACTCCATTTGACTTCAAGGTTGCAACATTTGCGATTGTAATAAACCTTCAGAAAGCAGGTCGTCGTTGCGAAAATCACGGCTTACGAAGCTCATCCAACAGGAGTTCGTACACTCCCAAAAGCTTGTTGTCCCAAAAAAACTTCAAGACTTTGGCTGCAGTCAAACTGGTGCCGTGTGTGGTGCAAAGATCTTTAAACACCTCAACTAAAAAGCCGGAGGTGGTGTCTGGACAAAAACACAAACGTTAACAGATGTTTTTCAGTGTGACTACATACTTTGGGGCATACCTGCGTCACGGTCAGCGGCATTTATCAAGTCGTCGTTCAGTTTAAAATGACGTCCGAAATGTTTGACGTCTTCTCTCCTCAACGGGATGTTATTTCGTCGCCTCATGGAACTAAATGCGCCGCTAACTCTTTCCTCTGTTCAAAAGAAAAATTTAAACAGATCAGGGGACGCGGGTGTATGTAAGGTCAATCTCGTCTGCAACTAAACATAGAGTAATTCTTGCGAAAATAAGGACTTTTTATGTTTGGTCTTGAAAATCTGTTTTTCGGAACTTACTTTGGATAGTCACAGACAAACGTGTCCGAAATTCAGGCATTTCGTTTTCCTGGTCGTGTTGAGTTTGTGAGTTTGAAGCTCCTTGGTATCTTATCTGGGTTGGGGGTTCTCTGACGGTAGCCGGGTCGGAATAGGGAGTTTGCAGAGGGTCGGCAAGATTTTTAGAAGTCGATCGTCCGCTGACGTGTTGCAGTAACGTTAAATTTTCCACTTCTCCGTCGCTGCCTGTGGGGAGTGACTCGTGTGACTGCAACGAACAATATGCTTTAGTGTTTGTTGTATAAGTCATACAAAGGTTGGCACTTCACGGCAATTTTTTTAACTGTGCTGGTGTTGTCGCAAATACCAAATACGCTTAGTACACGTATAGGAAAATGCAGAACCACATTAGAGCACCACAAATTGACTTTGTGTAAAATGAATGTTGTATAAAGAAATGTTATTTCACCTCTTTTCTACGTTCATTCACTGTGGAAAATACTCCGTCTTGTCGCCTGTTTTGGTCCACTGCCGGTGTGTTGTTTCTATCGATGTATACATAGGTCTTTAGCTCAGAGGAAACAGGAATGTAATCGTGAAACTTACCCTCTCGTACCAACACCGGTGGAAAAAGTGTCACGTGACGAGCCTGGTTCTTGTCCTGCTTCAAATTCGCCTAAGAAACTTCCACCATTGCCGCTGTCGCTTCCAACGCTATTATCCCCAACTCCTTTCTTCTGTTATGATATTTCGTAATAGTCGTAAAGAGTTTTCAAACCTTCTACGCCAGCTTACCTTGTCGTATAGGCAACTTGTTTTATGTTTACGGCAACATAACACCACCACCACCACCAAAATTAACACCATTATGCCACCAATTATCGGACCAACAATATTCCACGGAAAACCATTGTGAGTATCTTCAACAAACAAGAAAAAGAGCTTAACATGTATATTTGAAAAAAAGCCGATGTTGATTGATATCAGCACAACAACAAATAAAATTGATTTTCTAAATGTCTCACCGTTTTGTTTGTTCGAAGGATCCAAATCATTTGATGGCGATGAAGACGAGTTTTTATTCGACTTCCTGCGATGTAAAACAATATTAATACGGATGTACATCACTAAGAGCTGCAGACAGGTGTACAGACTGTTTTGACATGTAAGGTCTCATCAGTGCAGCTGGTGACTGTCGCACTGTGCTAGCTGGTAGCCTAGCAGGCACACAAATTTTCACTTTTTGCTACCTTTCGGTGAATCGTTGATATGTTGAGTACTAAACTACTAGGTACCAGTGTGTACACCTGTATGCAGTTTTCATTGGCTATTATGGCTCCTTTGCGCATACAATACATCACTAAATTTCATTAAATTTATAGGAACTGGAAGGCTATGACTTACATTTCAACAGGCGGTTTATCTGTGGTAAGTTCCTGGACTGGAATAAGGTCGACGGGTGGTTTCTGAACGCATTTGTTGCGTCCTTCTAGATGTGCGAAAGCACTGAGCACGAGCCCATCAGGGCAGGGAAAACATTCAGTCGTGTTTGGGGAATTTTCTCTGTGCAATGAAAAAACAAAATTAAAGCGTTTTACAAAGACTCAGCGACCACTGGATGCGCATCAATTTAATGGCCACTTACACGCAAGCTTCACTATAGAAAGAGTTCGGCGGACATCCGCAGCATTGATAACCCTCAGGAACCCGACGTGTTTTCCTAGTTTGGCCATCGGGCAATTCTAAATGTGGGCACGGGTCCATACTGTGAATCCTGACAGCTGATTTGTGGTCGGCTCCTGTCACCTTAAACATACAAACCAATATTGAAATACGCACGTCACATAACCTTAGTTTTGGTAGGAAAACGTAAATTTACAAACTGTCTTTTCACTTACCTTAGAAAGCGCAAAGATGCATAAGAGGAGGAATCCGAAGATAACTGTAGAAATAGTGGCAGGTGAATGGAAGTATTAACGTTTAATTTCTAGCATGTCACGTTTAATTTCTCCCTACACAATGCGCTTACCTTTCTTTTTAAGCATCTTTTTGTCCTGTTATGTGTGTGCTTGATCTTGTTTAATATTTCACAGCTGCAGTGTTTTTTTTTGCTTATTTAAATTTCGTCGACTGTACAGTTCACTAAAGTTCAAGTATGGACCTGCAATAAGCAAAAACGGTTGCTTTACCAAAGCCAACTTTTAGTATCGAGTACCATGAAGGAATTCACAACTTGACCTGAAGTAACCCAACGCCTAAACCTGTGGCACGTCAATGGGCTGAGCCCAGCGCGCGTGATCAACACACGTATTAAACATGAAAGTTTACAACATTACTGGACTTCAGAAACTGCTGTTTTTCGTCAGACTTTTGCAGCGCTTTCGACAGTACCGAGTTGTTGAACAATAGTGAACCACAATTTGTATATTTCCGAGAAAAATACTATTTTTTTAAATCTTTTACGACAAAAAAATTTTTTTTTGCTGTAAATTTTTTCGACAATTAAGGTTTTTTTTCTAATAACTCGTATCTAAACCCTCCGAAATTGATTGTGCGCTTTCCGGCCGCAAACGGCGCACAAACGTAAATGCTGGTAGTTAAACCTCGTCAACCTGTTGTTCTTTAGCTCGAGCTGTAAAATCCACACGCCAAGCCTGCCACACCATATGCAACCCAGTCACACGATACCCACAGCAGCTAAGCTACAAAAGAGAGTTTTCAAGTAGACTCACCACGCTTCGCAGCTAACGCTAATCGTTCAAATACTGTCGGACCATAATTTGTTAATGTACAATGATGTACTGTAAAATACTTGACCAACACATATTATTGCACTTTTCAGCAATAGTTATCGCGCAGCTGTCGTAAACACTTTTTTTTAACTGAACCTGAAAAGCCATCCCTTTACTAACACGTCCTCTCGACACAACACTCAGTCTGTACTAATTCGTCTGACTCAAGCCTAGTCAGATTTCAGCATAAAGCGAGGGGAGAGATCTTGGGGAATCCCCTAACGGTTCACCTTTCGGATCACCGGAAGGAAGCTTTCTCTTTACATTCGCCTTAAAATAGCTCTTATGGTAGGGTCTAAACGTGTTACTGTGCTTCTGTGGCATAACCACTGTGACTAATACAACAAGAACGCAAAAGGTAGGTCTGACGAAGAGAGTTCGTTTGTAGTCGCAACACCCAGTCCGGAGGTAATAGTTGCAGGTCGATTGGCTGACGCGTGGTCGATGATTGCGCAAATCGAATCATTTCTCGAAAACTTTTGCATTTGTGTCGCATTAAACGTTGTTCCCACGCCCTCGCAATCTACATCGTTGTAGTGAATGCGTCTCCTGTTTTGTCCCTCACAAAGAAAAGTCGTTGGCAAAGGCCAAGCAACGTCACACGACGGTGGTAATTGTGAAGTTCGGGTTTCCTTAATACCATTCGGCTGAACATAATATTATGTTTGCGATAACTGGACAAGGGCGCCCAGGTCCAAAGTACAAGGCTTGACAGTTGTTTGCGTGATCCAATTGTTGCCAAACGTGGCTTTTCAATTTGAACATTTTTCCATAACCCGTTAATTATTGGTTAAATACACAAAATCAGAATGTGTGGGCCAGTGATTACCGGTAAATCATCTTTAAATACGCCTCCTGAAACCGGAATTGACCGGTTTCGTCTGGCGGGCGTGTAGGCAATTGGGGTAAAAGGTTAATGCGCACATGCTCATGGACAAAACAGAAAACATGACAAACAATTTATCTCTTTAAAATTAAAAAAAATATTTATCATGAAAGGTTTGGATTCAATATTAAAAGCATCGGTAGCACTTTGGTCTCATAACTGGCCAGGAGCCAAAGGTATTTTACTGTCTGAGTCACGTGACGCAACAAAACACACTTCACATCACATAGCCAGCATGTTGCGCCAATTTTAAAGGTTTTGTGTGTGTCGACAGCGATTTGCGTCGCTACGGCGAAGAAAACTGCGGTCGGGGAGTGGCATTATTACACGCTCGATTAAATCGTTTTCCTTAGACTGCGGCGGTCAAAAGTGTCAAAAGATTAGAACACCACCCTAGAAGCTTTTAATCAGGCAACTCACGTCATCACGACACAGACGAGGCCCGGACAACCGTAGTACACGTTTTTGGTAATGTCTAGCCAATGATTAACCTTGGGGGTTAGGGGCTTTTGATCAAATCCCAAAATTGGTAACGAAAAGGCGTGGCGTAATCTAGAACACAACGGGCGCGCCATGAATCCCCGAAACGCTTTGATATGAACAGTAGCCAACAATTACCTTGTAAAAGTGCTCGGATTGTCGCATACGTCACATATCAGACCCCCGCCAAGGGGTTGGCAGAAGACGTCACCATAACAAACAATATTTATGTCGATACCGATGAAAAACAAACCTCCGGGACGATTTGCCACGCGCAACAACTTCACAAACAATTGAACCCGGCTTTGAATAGTTTTTGACAGTTGCGAGAAAGACGATTTTCAGATAACCTAACAACGTTTATACCCCAGGGGACAAGAACCCCTGGAGTGGATTTTTAAAGTACAACGCTTGACAATTTGTTTACGTGATCCAATTGTTGCCAAACGTGACTTTTCAATGTGAAACTTTTCCATAACCCGTTAATTATTGATTACAGAGAAAATAACGTAGATATTTTCAGATATCCTAACACAGTGTATACCAGGGGCAACAACCCCTCGTGTGGATTTTTAATGTCATTCTCGAGTTCACAGCTCAATGCCGTTGTAACATGTAAAATCCCCTATCAGAAAAGTTAAACGATAAAATTCAATCCGGGAATTCTAAGTTTACCCCGGGAACTTGCAAATATTACGTGATTCAGGCAGTGGGCGTCGTGTGGCAGCAGTTGCGAAAATATGGCTACATATTATACACACAAATGTGTATAATATGACACGCAAAATCATTGACATACTACGATTTACCAATTAAAATCAAATGTTTAAATTTATTTTCACTGAAAGTTGAAACAAATTGCCATTTAACTACACCACAAAAAATATATCAATTTAAAATTTGTTTTATTTTTAAAATTTTAAAAGGTTTGTGTGTTCCGACAGCGATTTGCGTCGCTACTCAGTTTAGTCGTTTTAATTATACTGTGGTGAAATAACAGCGATCGGCAAACGCCAACTGCGGTAGGGGAGTGGCATTATTATACGCTCTATTAAATACCTCTTTCCTTGGGCTGCGGCGCTCAAAACTGTCACCCCAGACAGAAGCTTTTAATCAGGCTACCAAATGTACACATTTTGGGTTATGTCTGAGCCAATATCGGTAAGCTGTGACATTGCACACATTACACTCCTCAGCGTTTTGGCCAATGATTAACCTTGGGAATTAGGGGCTCTCGGACCAAATCCCAAAATTGGCAACGAAAAGGCGTGGCGTAATCTAGAACTTACAGAGCGCGACATGAATTCCCGAACCGCAATGATAAGGAAAATACTCGCCAAACTTAATCCACATATAAGTCTAAAATTAAAATCTGTGCGAATTTAATAGTAATCTATAAACATGGTGACCACCTGTTATTTTCGGTCATAAATTTGAGTTAAATATACTACACAAAGTTATAGCGTTAATACCCACACATATTTCTATGTTACATGGGCTCATATGTGGATCAAGCTTGGAGAAAACTGTGTGACCCACTGTAATAGTATCTTCCCTATTATATGTACAGTAGCCGACAATTGCCTTGTGATTCTTGTGAATGTGCTCCAATTGTCACATACGTCGCATGCCAGACCCCGCCACGAGCTTGGCAGAAGACGTCACCATAACAAACAATATCGATACCGATGAAAAACAAACCTCCTGGGCGATTTGGCCACGCGCGACAACTTCTAAAACAATTGAATTCGGCTTTGAATAGTTTTGACAGTCGCGAGAAAATGACGTAGATATTTTGAAAGTTAATAGTATTTAACCAACGTTGCGCCTGACACTGAGCAAACTTTATCAGAGCTAAAAACAGATTTTCTAAAATTACAATGTCTTACAGTAACAACAGCATAAATACAATCTTGTTAGTCAGGCAACATACCTCACCGTGCAATAAACTACGATATAAAAAAGGGTTGAATTGTTGATAACTATCTGGTACGAGGCAACGAAACATGGCGTAACTGTAACTGCGTGACCTTACTGTACACCCCCTAAATTTAAAGTCTTTCTCACAAAGGGATTGAATGGCGCGCAGTTAGGTAATTATTATCCACACGCTTCTCTCATAAAATCCTTCGTAAACATTGCGACGCAGGGTTTTGACGCACAGCAAAAGGCCCCATTCAAAAAACAAACGTTGGAAAAGCCCAAAACGTCACACAACCAGCAATTATGGTCGAATGGCGCACTTGCGTCGGAACAACACGCAATTCGTAATCCAGCCCCGCCCTATGGTTCGACGATTTTTATCCTTTAATTCCGAAATGCGTTGGCGTAATTTTGCGATATTTTAGCGCGTGTGGTATAATACGTCTCACTATCTGATTAAAACGTTCACAGAAGTACAAGAGTGGTGTTTTTTTTCTAAAGTGGTCCCCGTCTAAGAAGTGTTTGAAATAGCGGACAAACAGAGTCATAGATTAACCAGAGTAAACACCGCCCTAGAAGCTTTTCATCAGGCTACCCACGTGTTCACGACACAGCCGAGGCCTGGACAACTTTTGTACACATTTTGGTCATGTCTAAGCCAATACCAGTAAACTGCGACATTGCACATTACATAACCCAGCCTTTTGGCCAGTGATTAACCTTTGGAATTAGGGGCTATGTACCAAATCCCAAAATTGGCAACGAAAAGGCGTGGTGTAATCTAGAACCCGCCATGAATCCCCGAAACGCTATGATGTGAACAGTAGTCAACAATTACCTTGTAAATGTGCTCCGATTGTCGCATACGTCACATATCAGACCCCCGCCACGAGGTTGGCAGAAGACGTCACCATAACAAACAATATCGATACCGATGAAAAACAATCCTCCGGGACGATTTGGCCCGCGCGACAACTTTTCAAACAATTGAATTCGGCTTTGAATAGTTTTTGACAGTTGCGAGAAAAGACGTATTTTCAGATATCCTAACAACGTTTATACCAGGGGACAGCAACCCCTGGTGTGGATTTTTAATGTCATTTACGAGTTAACATTCCAATGCCGTTGCGCATAGGTCCGAAGTACAACGCTTGACAATTTGTTTACGTGATCCAATTGTTGCCAAACGTGACTTTTCAAGGTGAAACTTTTCCATAACCCGTTAATTATTAATTACAGAGAAAATAACGTAGATATTTTCAGATATCCTAACAAAGTGTATACCAGGGGACAACAACCCCTCGTGTGGATTTTTAATGTCATTCACGAGTCCATATCTCAATGCCGTTGTAACATGTAAAATCCCCTATCAGAAAAGTTAAACGATAAAATTCAATCCGGGAATTCTAAGTTTACTCCTGAAACTTGAGAATATTACGTGATTCACGCAGTGGGCGTCACGTGGAAGTTGCGAAAACATGGCTATACCTAAAATAACCTTAAAGAAGAAAACTTAAATCCATAACAAACTACAAACTTACTTCATAGTATATGAACATAAAAGTTGATGGTAAAAAAATCAGAGGTAAAAAGAAAGATTTTCTAAAATTACAATGTCTTACAGTCTGTTTATTTTTGTGTCATTTGTCTGTCATTGACATAATTTTTTTAGAAATGAAACAAAAAATCAAAGCAGTTTCGGACAAAATGTCCCAAAGGAAATTGGCTAATAGAATATTCAAGTTGCTTACATTTTTGCCAACGAAAGTATTACACCTTAAATGACCACAATAAATTGAAAATGTCCTAAATTTTTGTTGGTATTTCGGTCATTTGACAGAAATTTTTTAGTGAAAAAATAAACCCAGCAGTAACAACAGTATAAATGCAATCTTGTTAGCCAAGTAACATATTTCACTGTACAGTAAACTACGATATACAAAAGGTTTGAATTGTTGATAACTGTCTACTACGAGGCAACGAAACATGGCGAAACTACTGCAACTGTGAGACCCTACTGTATACCCCCCGAAATTTAAAGTCTTTCTCACAAAGGGATTGAATGACGCGCAGTTAGGTAATTATTACCCACACGCATTGCGACGCAGGTTTTTGACGCACAGCAAAACGCCCCATTCAGAAAACAAACGTTGGAAAAGCCCAAAACGTCACACAAATAGGCAATTATGGTCGAATGGCTGACTTGCGTCGGAACAACACGCAATTCGTAATCCAGCCCCGCCCTATGGTTCGATGATTTTTATCCTTTAATTCCGAAATGTGTTGGCGTAATTTGGCGGTATTTTAGCGAATGTGGTATCCCACGTCTCACTATCTGATTAAAACGTTCACAGAAGCACAAGAGTGATGTTTTTTTCTAAGGTGTTACCCGTCTAACAAGTGATAGTTTAAAATAACGGACAAACAGAGTCATAGATTAACCAGCGTAAACCGCAGAACTACCGCAAGACTTTTTTTGTCAAACGACACCCAAAAAGATTCTGCGGTTACCAAGGCGTAATACCAATCCGAAGATACATTTCAAACTGTAGGCAGGTTGTCAAATATACCGGTGTCTCCAAAATAAACGTTATTTTTTTTTATCGGACCTCCTCACAGATTTTGTGAAGCGGCCAACCCTGAGGAATGGAACAAAAGTTTGAATATGTCGCAATAATTCTCAGGTTAATGACGCAGGCGCCGAGAACCAACGTGATACACGCGCGTGTGATGGAGGCGATTTGACGTCACAACCAAGTGCAGCCGTCTCGCTCGACTAATCCCCACTTAAAACTTCCGACGTTGGCTAACGCTGTTAGTTTCGAAGCGAAAGAAAATACGTCAACGCCTTCCTTTTGACAAAAGACTTCATGCTGCATTTTTATTTGGATCGATTCAAGTCTAACAAAATTTTGAATCCTCGCGGTTTAACAAAGCATTGGATCAAACCAACAAGCACTTTAACCAGAATTTCCTACCCTTATTATTTAGGGAAAGAGTAGCCACTACGCGAAGTAAAACTATTAAGTCGATCATGTAAGCGTTCCCGTGGGCGTGTTCGACAAATACAGGAGGTAAAATGAAAAGCGGTTGTAACAATAAAAAATGCACTATCACTGTGACTTGCGAAGGAAATGTGTAACAAACGCCATGAGTGTAGCTTCCTCTTATAGGTAACACTGCGGAAACGCCCAGTCACAATGATAATTCAATTTAATTTCTTTGATTGCAACACACGCACAATGCGCAGATATGTTTTTAAATAAGTGCTGCAAGTTCAAGGTTTATAAGACATGGTAACCGGTCTCTCCTAGCCTGTTATCCAATCGCAGCGAAAGGGTGGGAGGGGTGTCACCCCGCCCTCAACACGAGTGTCATCAGACCGACGATTGCAGTTACAAAGAATAAAACAGTTTAATGGATAACCCAACAATCGTTAGTATCGCAGCATAACTCGTCTACAGAGATCGCGTGGAATCAACAATTCCTCGTCGCCACTTTTGTGGACTTCATCACTAACAATTTGAGGGTAATGTAATTTTTGTTGATACTTTGTACCTGTCTGGAGGGTGAAAGGCCAAACTTGGATTTTCTTACCAATTTTTAATAAATCGGGTAAGCGCTGCAGCATATGCCTTGCCAATGTATTCAAACATTATGGTGTTGTTACTCGTACCAATTTTCGCTAATGAAGTCTCGCCGTATTCTATACCAGCGCTATCTAAGAGGGAATTTTCCCGTTTTGACATCAGCATCCATGACGTATGGCGAGGTGGTGTGATTTTTGTACGGTACCGATTGGTTAAAAACGCTGGTGTTTTCGTCATAACCCTCCCTTTTACGACGTAACGAGTGACGTGTGTTTGCAGATTCGCGGACAAACGTTGACATCACGTTCTACGACCGACGATACACCACTGGCAGAGACGGGCGGTACATTCGCTAAAGAAGTTTCCAAACGCCATGTCAGTCTCTGGTCTATACCTATAGTACTCACTGATGCACTGTTTTGATAAGAGACTGCTAAACAACTATATTCGCCGGAGCTTTCGCGACAAACTGTTTGTGATACTCCTAAAGTCAACACCCAGTTTCGAAAACATGACCGGTATAGACGTCATTATAATTGCTGAGACTTTGACCCATGTAGACTTGTACCTTTTGTCGCTTCTCGAAATAAACAGAGCGCCCTAAAATGAATTGCGAAAGGTTTTAGCGATGTCAACAGCATGGATAAAATGCTAGAACCGCGACAAACGCGTCCAACATTTAGAAAGGTTGGATTTCGGAAAACAATTGTTCGCTGCCTTAAATTCCCCTTGTCAGTATATAATACTCTGAATAGCCTTCTGAAACTTGTGGCACAAAGACAAAAAAGCAAGGATGTTATTCAATGTGCGTCTTACGAATCCAACAAAGACGCCACAATATTCTGTTAGATGCAGATATGTTAATAATACAAAAAGGCTCTTTGCCAGAAAAAGTCGTTACAAGTTGATATATTCTTTACCTTAAATCTGCCTCGCAGTTCTAATTTCAATTCGAGCATTTGATTTGCAAAAGGCACAAAGTTGCCTTCAGTCTTAATCCATTCTATATGTTGTTTAAACATACATTTTGCACTACAGATTCATCGCAGTAGTTTTGTTTTAAAACACGCTGCTGTGCTTCCCATTGCTCTGTCTCTCATACGGCCGTATTCCTAAGTAGACCCAACAAACAACCCAACGCCTTCAGCATTAACAGAAGCTGATTTTTACAACATGGGGATGGGACACTCCGGAACATTCTGGAAGTCGTAATGGAAAATTACCAGACATTTTTGTTTTCAAGGCACAAGCAGGACGGTGATTCATTCGCATTGCAACGCTCGGAGGTTTCCTCGTCGCTTGCTCTCGCGGAGAGAAGAAACCCGGCCTGACGCCATTTCACGTTTGTTTTAAATCAGAGCGGCCGAATGTGCATTTCAAATGATTCGCAGGTGTGTTTATTTTATCGCATGTTGGTTGAAAACAGACAAAATCTCTCACCCCAACAACAAATTCACATGTACATTTTTTGTGAGAATTATAGAGCAGCACAGCATGGTTATTTACCACGGTGTGGCATTTTTACAACAAGCTAGGTTAGATTAGGCGGAATCATGTTTAAACACCATTTCAACGTCACCTTTCAATGCTGCAAACGCGTGCCTATTATATTCATTAGTTAAAGAGAGTCGCCACCTTCTGGATCCACCCTTGGTCTAAAGTTTGTACAAATAACAGTCCTTTGGCGCAACGCATTTCCACATTTGCAAACCACTTCCATGCAAAATCACACGTTCATCTTCATACGTCACAAAAGGGTGTGCGTCTTGACAAATAACAGCTTTTTAATGGCACGCCGCTGTCGTGATCTCCTTACGTCAATTGATAAAAACGCTTTTGTTGTCTAAATATAGGACACGATAAACACAAGTTAAAACTTATTTTTAATGGATCAAAGTGAAACATTTGGCGAATTAGTCAATATTATTTAGTCACAAACATGGGCTTGTTCATAGAAGACCGTTCGTCAACGCGAGATTAAAGTTTTATCGCAGGTCGTCGCGGTGTGTACTATCAGTAAGGGTTTCTCATGTACGACTCGGGAACAAAGGCAGTTGGGCGCGATTGATGTGATAAGTGAGCAAATATGCGGCGGTAATTCGAGGCAAGCCTTCCGTGAACATGAAAGAAATATCACCCACTTTGATCGTTTTGCAATGCTTACTTTGAAGTTAATAAAAATAGCCTGAGGTTGTCCTTTTAACACTAAAAAGAACACGTTAAGTTCAAAGATTATTCTTACGTCATTAGGACGACATCAAAGAAACTAACTCATTGTTGCGCAATGACCAAACCCTTTGTGGGGTTATTGATTATATTGAATATGTTTATGGAGAGATTAAATCCACAATTGCAAATTCTTTTTGGTTGGTCATCCTCTACATTCGGTTACTATCTCCAACCGTTCCCTATTTACCAAACTTAAATCCTGCTTGTGGTTTTAACGAAATGTAGGGCATCTATAATAGACAACCACAAAACACGCTACCTGGGTCGTATTGGTGTTACGAAAATTGCAGATAGTTTTCTGTGTTGTTAGGTATACGAAAGACGACGTATCAAGATTGACTTGACCAATCAGGCAGACAATTTTCGCATATTACTATTTGAGTTTATAATATAATTAATCGTCTTCCCGAAAGTGCGTTTATGTTGCACGTGTAGCCTAAACATTTTGTTTGGGTTTGTTGTCAAATAGATGAGGCATGCCCGGGCCTGCCCTACCTCGCGCCCGCCAACGCTTTCTTTGATGACGTAGTGAGCACCTGTCACCTGCAATACAGGAAGTCATAAAGAAGTTTGCGCAATGAGTTAAACCTTAACATTCCTTTTATAAACAACGTAGTCAGATGGACAACAAGTTTACACGAGAACAAATTTGACCTAATGATTCAAAAAGAGGGCGGAGCAACACTTTTGTAAATCGCGGAGGTTTAAGACATAATGAACCAATTTCTTGACCTATACCCGTTACTATCATAGTATTTCATTTGAATCGCAACATACCAATACATTAGAAACCATTTACTTCCGAAGGGTATGAGATTTTACAGAGCATGGGTCAAAATGTTTGAGAGTCGCTGGCGTGAAGCAAAACGATGTTGAGACGTGGTATATACGTGATCGCAATTTGCATTACTTTTGTACCAATGAAACGTGTGGACGAGTGTATCGCTTTACTTGTGTTTCTTATCGATTGATAATAGATCGGGCATGCGCGGGCAGGCCCCAGTAAGTGTAATTTACCCAATGCAAAGTTGTGGTCGTATAGATCGTTTTACTAAATATTCCTTACAAAGTGTGGTGTGTGTCTGCGTGTATTAGGCTCTTTAAATAAGCGCCATACCAGTAGTGTAATCCAAGGCGGAAGGATAGGCGCTTTGACATCAGCACTGATGACGTACGACATGGCGTGATTTTTCCACGGTACCGATAGTTAAAAAAGACGGTGGTTCCGTGAAAAAATGTGCCCTCTTACGCCATAGCTTATGACGCTGGTCTACAAAACAGCGCAGGAATATAACGTCACGGTCTGTTAACGACAAGCTTAGGTGTGCAATGCAAAGTTCTTAAGCGGCAATTAAAACTCCAATGACTGCAAGTGACCACATACCACTGGCAAGGACGAACAAGGTCACTCGCTCAAGGAGCCTCAGGCAATTTTCCCAGGACACATAACAGTTGTCTTTCCAGCCAATTGGTTTCTTGGCATTCGTAACCAGTGGCCTCACGACATTGGGGGTACAAAGCTGAAAAACGTCATGGGGTTTACTGTTTCGGGTCGGACAACAAACCTGTGCACACCACATGACTTTTGGCGTCAGAGTGACGTTTATCTGGTTGCCCGAGCATCAAAAAACACACAGTACCTTGTCCGATGCTGAAAGGAAATATTTACCTACTGTGAAGGTCATCCAATGTCAGCGTTCAGCTTGCGCGCGTTTGTGAAACAAATATCCTTTTCTCCGTTATAGGATACGCTTTGGTAGGCTCTTTGTGCCGTCATAAAAGTTTCAAATATTAATTTACCGTTTTCATGATGAAACCAAGAACCATTTTCAAAATCACAACTAGTAGACGTCATTAACTAAGCCAAGACTTCAAACCACTTTTTTGTTTACGTTCACCCGCCGCTTCCGGATCCACTCAAGCTTAATTGAGTGCCTCAAAACAAATTGGAAAATGTGATTACCGGACAAACTATCAAAAAGTCAATCAACCAAGTTCAACAAACAACTTGGTCGCCTGCTGCCTTGACTACCACTAGTGCTAGGTTTATCATCCTCATTGCTAAACTTTACACCTTCCAGAATAATTTTACAAAGTAGTACCACAGATGCTAAAGTGCAGGTACTTCAAACCTCAACACAACAGCTGTTATTTGATATTTCCTTCGCCTAATCAGCCACGGTTGTAATCCATCTGGCCCGCATGTAAAGTTAGCTTTTGAATGCGTGGGCTATTAAACCATACCCAAGCTTTTCGGGCAACAGGCGATACCATAAATCTAATATTACTGTTTTGCGCTACTGCGAGACCCAAGTCTTGCTAATTGACTCGGGTAGCCTTTCTTCGAAGCAGTCGATTCACAATATTCCAACGTGGATAAATGTCAAGCAGAAAAAAGGCGACATGAATGAAAAACTACTGCAACACGTTGGTTCCAGGATGATTCATTCGCAATGTTGGGTTAGCGCATTTGCTCGCGCTTAAAGGGTAACGCAGCCCTCCGTCAGACGCCAGTCCTTGTGTTTGTTCAAAGCAAATGCGCGCATAATTTGAACCCTTCAGCGCAACAATTACTGAAAACGGAAACGCGGGAAACATTGTCCTAATATGGCTTTGCCAGTTTTCTTATCGTCCCAATGTAAACTGTAAAGCTCACCATTCTTTGCTGTCACTTCCACAACGTCTTTTTGCAGCAGACAAGATGATGCAACAATGCGCAACAGATACACTGACGGGTTATTGCGCTAAGCGTCGCGTGGCGGCATGTCTAGCTACTATGGAAACCTAGGGTGTGTTTGCTCGCGCTTTCGTGGGCACGGGACCGGTTAATAAACGATTCCAAATTTTTTAATAGTGTTGATGGTTCAATTACAAGTGAGTAGCATTGGGTATGCTTTGCCTATTGGTCAATAAAAAGGGCCGTGTCATTACACCCACTGGCCAAGTTGTAGTTTATAAATTCAAGCAGATTACTTGCATTTCCAATTTTAGTTCGTGCACGTCGGTGGCAACAAAACAATGTCGATCAGGTAAATTTGTTGCAGCGTCTGGTGTTTTTGAAAAGGCTTTACAAGTAAAATCGGACATATGTCGACGAACACACCACGCGACTTCGAAACACAAAAGCAAGGAAGGAAGTTAATTATCCAAATTCCATAGCTTTCAGTCGTTATATAGCGATAAAATTTATTTAGAGATCTTCAGCAGTCGTGGTGCCATGTGAACTGGTCTACCGCCGATAAACCTAGACAACGTTCCCCAAAAGCTGAAAATGGCCTGAAAGCCAACAAATGCGGTTTTCCGGACTGATGATTTTCTTGCCATTGCCACGTGGCACAAACTGCGTCCACTTTTCCTATTGGTTAGTGAAGAGGGCGGGGTCGTATACACCCACAGTACAAAACTCATGAAATTCAAGGTTCTAAATATAAACCGCTGTGCCAATGTGTTGCAACGTCTGTATTTTTTCAAGTAAAACGGTTTACGGGTAAAATCGGACATATTTTGACACACACATACACACCACGTGACTGCGAAAATACAAAAGCACAGAAGGAAGAAAAGATTAACAAATTTCCGGTAAGTCGGGAGAGCTTCCCGTGGTTTGCCATAAAATCCGTATCCCGTTCAATCGAAGTAGAAATCCGTAGCCGAAGTTTCAAAGTTCTGCAAAAGCTCTGGAAATGGGGAACCGCAGGTCGGTTGCTGCTCGGTGGGTGTCGGCACGTTAAGCAGGGCTTGGAAAAAGCTGGACCACAAACGACGATTTCTCCTGCAACAGTGGGTGAGATGATAACAGAAGGTTGATCATAACGGCCATCGTTGTTACCCCGCATTATTTTTACGTCTCCTGGTATGGGGTGCATACGTTTGCCTGCATTATTTTTTTGTGTACATGTTCTTTTCAGTACATTTCAGCTTGGATTTTTATAAATATATCGCGCCGTGAAAGTGGTTTTGAAAGTTTGCAGGTGCGCAAAAGCAAAAAGGATAAGAACCGCTGTTCTAACTGTAAACAATTATTTTTACCAACTATACTTTTATGACCTTTTAAAGTATAAGAAAACGTTTTGTGATTTTGGTGCACCGGGTTATACAATAAAAAAAGGAATACCACTGGCTTAAAATTTCCTAAACTAACCTGGGCAAGCTCTTCGTGATGCCCCAAAGTTGGTCTTTCTGTTTCACAACCGTCATATAAGATTTGTAGAGCACTACGTGCATTGTTCCTGCCACACCGTGATAGTCAATCTGTAACGTCGATAATGTTATGTTGCTTAGGAACGCATTGCAGGGTGTTATGGCATAAATCGTTTATTTGACCGTACATGCGGCTTTAAGACACTGTAACTTAGGAGCAAAACATAAAGGTCAATAGTAAACAGTACATCACGTTTGGATTAGAACAAGAAACTGCACTACTGTAACAGAACACGTGCGCGATAGCACATAGATAAATACGCAAATGTAGAGCGCGCAAGGCTCGGGGCAACTTGCGTACCGCCGTTGACACATGCCCTTGAACACAATTCTTGTCTTAATTTCACAACAGCAGCGGAAATAAATACGAACCCATGTCCGACTCACGTGGTAGTTCCATGGTTTTTCCTCCTGCATTTGCGTGCAAACGAACCCGCTTGTGCCACAGTTCTTCTTAAATGCGATTCCTTTTGGAAAGGCGTGCATGTCGATGGACCGACCAAAATCAATCAGCTTTATAATGGGGTTCAATGGGTCCGTGGATTGACTTTCGGCCCTATGTACGACAAATACACTGCATAAGGCTTGCAAAAAAGTAATGTATACTGCGACATGAAAAGGACCTTTTTATGTAAAGTATGTGGCAATTCAAATTAATTTTAATGGTACAATACTACCTGAAACTTACAAACATCTTAAACAAAAATTATTCGCACTTAAATTACAGTTCTTTATGTATAAATGTAGCCAAGTAAGCACCCGATTATTCATTTTTTGTGAATTGCAGCTTGATAAAGACAGTGTTTACGAGCGGTGGCAACAACATAGCTTGCGCAAAACGAAAATAGTTCCACGGTATTCACTGAACTTTACTTTGGTTAGGTTATCCGTTTTGCTTCAAGTCTGGTGAATTTTAGGTTAAGTCGCGTGGAAACCGCGTAAAATATCTGTTTTGATTTCTGCAAAAAGCGGAATATTTCTTACATAAAGTTTACAATCCCCTGGCAACTGGAGAGGTTTTATCCTTATATGGTTCTTAAGTGTGTTAGCTACTGTTACTTACAAGTATACCCGATCAATTAATGACACCACATGTAGCCTCGCTACATAGCAAGCGAAACGTATAATTGTCAAAATATACCTTGTTTTTTGTCAGAAGGTCAGATCACAAGGATTAAAAACATTGTATGATCAGTTGTTCTCCAGGGCGTTTTTAACCTCAATTTACCAAGTCTCTGGTGCCTTACAGCTTGTGTGGTATATGTATGGCCAATGTTGTATTCTGGTATTTACTTCATGATTTTAATTTTTTAAATTAATTTTCAAACTGCGTTGTTTGTGTTTTAGCGATACCAATGATGCGCGTAAATACAGACGAAATATACATCTTGAACAACGTCAAACAAAAACTTGTAGGGTAACTTGAAAGAATCGGTGATCTTCAACTTACTCTTTAGTGTTGACGACCATGAAGTTGTCAGGTTTAATATCGCCATGGATGATTCCGATCTGGTGTAGAGAGTGGACCACCTTCATGATCTTCAACGCAAGCTGGGCATGGTCCAGTGATCGCAACCGTGCGGCACTTTCCTTCACGAAGTCCTGCGAAACCGAATCGAACGTCATGTTTGAAAGCGTGCGCGTGACTATTGACGTAAGAGCGCGTGATGCCGTCAATTGAATGGACCAGCGCGCCAAGACAAACATTCCAAACAATGTTGTTTCTTCGCGCGTGCGTGAAGTTATAAACAGCAAGTAATGATGTCAACACACCAATAATCACGCGTATTATTGTTAAGTGCAATATATATATATATAGGCCCATAGATATGCCAATGAGTATCGATACCTTTAACCACAAAAGTTTGAAACCAAGTGTTTCTGATTACCGTCAGTCGGTTAATTTATGAAATACCAAAAATCGATTTCGCCTACAAAGGCATCATCAGTTTCTGCAAATAAAATGCAATAAAGCACTCGAAGCTACCTTTAATCACAATATTTAAGGTCCGGTGAATGTACAAACGAAATACCAAACAAAATCAACGTACCAGAAGTGTTCCCTGTGGAAGGAATTCGCTAATAATGAAAGAAGCTTCTGGAAAAATGCAAGTGGAATGCAGGTGTAGCAGGGCAGACACAAAGTGGGAGTCAGAATTGCGCTTTTTCGCCTCAGACAGGATGTAGGTTTCCCACAAACACGGAGGTGATTGAATCTGAAACAAGGTAGTGAAGTGTGACCGCTCGTTGCCTTGATATTGCCATGTGCCTATTTTGGTGACATTCAACATGTAGAGAGTAAACTTACCTTATTCTCGAAATCAATCAGTCCCGCTTAATGCACACATGTATACAGAGATATATAATATATTGAAACAACGGAACAAACCGCGTTGGACCGGAAACAAATTGACAATAATTATCCGGTTGCCGCGTCTCCTTAGTAAAGGCGGAGTATCGGAGTGCGTAGTGCTTGGCATGTGACATATTTGGCCCCATGAGGTAGTGACAGCTATTGCGAAATGCTAATCAAACGAACCAGTTCTGCGCCTGTAAGTCGGGAACACGTTTACATAACTCCCTTATCACGACAGAGTACCGGTATGCATGTTAAACGGGATGTCACTAGATATTTTGTGTTTAGTTCGTGCAAACGGTCACACAGGAAACGAATTCGAATGCGTTTCACTCAACCACTGCTCCTGTTTTTGCGCAAGAGGAGCGACGGAGCGCTCAATCCGTTTGAAACAGGTGTGTTGAATTCGCTTCGGTTTCAATCCACTTGGAGAACAAAAGAATGCGAAGGGTTTTAGGTGTGCGGTTTTGTTAAGTTTGTCACATTGCATTGGACAAATGATTAACATCAAAAGATAAGTGCTTGACATGGGTTTTAATGTTGTTTGAGGTGTAGACCTTCCACATTGCATGCAGTGTAGTGAATTCCAGCACACTTAATCTTTTTAGTTTATTGTAAATGGATTTTTTTGTCTCCGATTCCATCGAAAATGGCATGCAGTTCAAGAGAACCTTGCTTATTTTAAAACGTTTGTTTATTTTACCATGTTTTCAGTCTATGAAAACAACCGAACCTCACATGTAAATTCATGCGAATTGTGCATTGGATTATGATGTTTTAATTCGTCTTAATTCCGGCCAATTTGAATCGCTTCCGGTTGCACACGTAAACGGGCTATGTGAACAAAATGCCTTTGATCTCTTTACTTCTGAGAACTAACTACTTGACTGATTTTGCTTGACGGCATGAGTCATATCTACTGAGTCACAAACCAACAGCAGAATCATTGGCGGACCTAGAAAAAATATGAGGGGGGTTTTCGGTTTCGGTACCTAATTAATGAAGCCGTTAGATGCGGTTACAATGTTTTTTCTGACATTTATCATGCTGTAATTTTTTGTCAAAATCTCGGTGGAAACCAGTTTAGTTGTTGAACACTTTGCCAATATTACGCACGTTGAAAACAACTGTTAGCGCTCGCAAATGTGCAAAGAGGAATATAAGGCCACCGCATGCAACATAGTTTTTATTTGAATGTTTTCTTGATAACATAAGCTCACATTTAATTCCTTTTAGATAACACGTATATTTAAACCTTTCTTTCAAAGTCGTGGTAATTTAACTACAGCGCAAGCAAATTGTAGCAGAAATGAATAAACTTATAAGGCCGCGCTTTCGAAAACAGTATTGTTGACGGGTTATTGACCAACGGCACAACAAACGATTGTTTCATAAGAGTCATCGCCGCGTGAATGCAGCGCGCGCGACCGAGAAACAAAGAAACAGCGAGGACGAACGCTTGACCGTACTGTTCGTTCCTTCGTGGCGGGAAATTAATCGCACTTTCACACCCCACAAAACAACGTGCCAAAATGCTGAGGGGGATGTTCTGACACCTAAACACCCACCCTAGATCCGCCACTGAGCAGAATCGTTTTGACGTTTCCGAGATATTTGTACAAACCGGAATAGCAAGTGATAATTTTGGATCATATTGCGCAACACTAACGGACAGACGTACCTTGATTGCAACAACAGTGTTTCTGTCCGACTCGAGCGTGGCCTTGTAAACCTTTGCAAAGCCCCCCTTTCCGAGTAAATCCGTCAAAGAAAAGGTGGCGTCCCCTGAAAAGAGCAGGTTTAACAACAAGTGATAGCATATCTTAAATACCAGTGGTTGTAATTCAGCGACACCACTATAGCGGTTTGAATCACTTTTAAATTTGGACTTTAATTTACGTTTAAAATTAGTAGTAAATTTTGAAAACATACAACACTGATTTTAGTCGTTCGATTGTGGGTAATGACGTCAGAGCAATTTGATGCTTAAAACAGGCAGCAGTTCATCCATTTAATGGTTAAGCAAATATTTGCGGACGAAAGCGTCATTTTTCAAACACAGATTCTGCTCGCACTTATTGTCGGGATGGATTGAAAGGTGCTCTGGCCTAAACGTATCATTAGGGCAGTGTTTCCAAAACTTTTTCGTCCACGAAACCCTGCATAGGTTAACAAAGACCTAATCCCACAAACACTCCAGGACATGTTCAGCAGGAATATTATCCTGTTTCAGTGTACAATGCTATTCATGATACACTTGAAAAAATAAAATCAGCACTGTAACTTACCGAGAGTAATACTGCTGCCAGACCGTGCCGCCGGCGCCTTTCCATTCGCAAACATCAGGTTTTCTGCGGGGCAGGGGGGCAGAAGACTTTGGATAAGATGTTCGTCCCAGGGGTCGTGTAGGACTGTTAAACCGCCAGTTCTGGTAACTTCTACTGTTGGAAGACTTGCGAGGATTTGGCTCTTGTTTGGAGAATCGCCGATATGTAGACCTAATATATAAAAGTTTTGCTTGCCAACCGCGCAACATGTTTAAACGTCCAATGTAATACGAAAAATTAGTGCCAAGAAATTAAGACCCTGCAAACTTTTGCACTGACCCATGAGAAAAGAATCATATGCTAGTATAATTAAAACCAAAGATGATTTTACCATGCGAGGAATACTAAAAACGTACTTGTCGACAAATGATCGCAAAGATCGTCTTCCACGTGGGCAGTTCCGTCCAGTTTAATCGGGTTCAAACTGGTATTGTTGAGCATATGTAAGTCGATTGGTGAGCAGTGAGTTGTGTTGCTTCCGTTGGCGAGCGAATGTAACTTGCTGACGCCACCAAGTGCAGACATGTCTGGATTAAAATGTTTTCATATTTGAAGTGTGGTTTCACACGGATATAATCAGATTTGAAAACAACAAAACTAAATGAGCTTTTGTAACCCTTAAAAACAACACGGTTTGTTACCGGCCTTCTTATTGACAAATATTTTTAAAAGAAATCAGTTTTAAGGCGTAAATTTGAAAAGCATGTTAATTGCCTCAAGGAAATTGGTGTTAAGTTTACTGAACAATCAGTCTTCGAATGCAATAAAGCGCACACAACCACACTCCATACAATATAACAACATTCTCTCACCGAAGTCAAACGTGGTTTGAGCGGTAGAAACCTTCAGCGGGTCGTATGTGATGGCAGAGAGATCACCCAACGGCTTGCGGTTAACTGTTGGAGGATGGATGAACGACTTGCCGCCCGTTGTCACGGCAACGCTGGACTGGCCATCGGATTCTGACGAAGTAAGTCGGGACCTGGCCTGGACGGACTTTTCATATTCGTTGCTCGCTTCCAGAATCGGACTACATTAAAATAGGTTCGTTACGCTTTTACAAAACAGTTTGGAGACCAACTCGCAGATGGTATACAGTGCGCTTCACCACTACCAAAACAACAATAAAATATATATACTTACTTAACTGTTAATGTTTTTCAAAATGCGGTAACGTAAAAGGACTCTTTTTCACCACAACATACCTGAGCTTTTCTCAACAACCGGTACAATAAAAGTTAAAGGCACTAAAACATACCTAAGCTTTTTCTTTTCCTGTTGGTTACCGGCCTCAGTGCATTCCACTCCACCAGCGTTTTGTTCTTGTGATCGAGTTTTCATTGAGTCGTCGTATTCCTTTTCAGTCACAACGTTTTGCATTACGCCACCCTGAAAAGGAAATTCGTAATAAAATTATGTCGCGTGATTCTGGGGCAGCTGTTGTCGTCTTACCTGCCAGTAGGTGGTGCTCTCGGCAGATATCTTGCTGCCGCTGGCAAAGTTGATTTGCATGGAATCATCAAACTTCCCGATTCCCAACATAGACGAACTGCCAGGGAGAGCTTGACGACCAAAGTCCACACCCAATGCGGATGAAGAATCTGCACGCAAAACAAACGGGTAAATTGAAATAAACGAGATAAGTTTTAGTGCTATTCCTGCTTCCAGGCACGGTATTTAATAGGAATTGTTCTTCTGGCACTTACGTTACGAAAGTGTTTATTGTAACCAACATTTCGTCCACCATCCGGCGAGACTGCTTAACCCTGAGGAAGTCTCGCCGGATGGTGGACGAGGCAAGTTAGGTTGTTACGCAGTTAAAAACCTTGCAATGGTTTGGTTGACAAGCTTTGGCGACCGACAAGATTTTGTCCAGCTGCTATTGTGAGGTCAGTAAGAAAAGTGGGAGCGGTCTCCAATTCTTCAAGCTGCTTTACGCCGATTTCGATGTCGTCCTCCTGGTAAACAAACATGCTCTAGTTAAAGCTGAAAAATGTGGCAATGCATGAAAGTTGCGCGTACGTCATCCTGGCTATCGGCGTCCGGATCTGCGAGTTCAAAACCAACGGCTGGCTGCAAAATTCCGGACAGATTTTGACGCTTGGGTGGACTTACGTAGTCAGGAGTTGGTCTGAAAACAGTGAAAATAAACACATTTAAACATACGTTTGGCTTTAAGTGAGCTGCAGACAAATGGCCACTGTTTTAATCCACCAGGCCTCACCAGTACAGCTTGATGACAAGTGACATTGCCTGCCAAAAGGCCAGGCGACGACTGTGGACTTAGATATACGTAATACGATTTTTACGTTTATTTACCAATCACCAGGATAAATGTGTAAGAGTTTGTGAACGACCTCCATTTGCATCCTGGCGGTGCGTCCTTAGAACCGAAAAAAATTACTTACATGTTTTCAGAATTTTCCGATCTGTCGTTTTCTTCAAATATGTTGAACTTCACCGGCGTCTTGGCTTGTGGCTCATCGTCACAATAAATCGAAAACTTGGGTTTATCGTCGTTGCTAGGTGACATCATACTCACGTCGGGCATGTCTCCTAGTATCGAATTGACCACCACTGATGTGCCGGCGTTCAGTAGAGGCATTTGGAACATGCCGTTTATTTCACCTGAAAATAATGAATGTTTGGTTGGAAGATTTTGACGTTTTTGAGGTTATATTACTGGTGCGTCGCATCTGCTACAGGGTAAGCACCGTTACAGGTTGAATATTTTGCAGTATCTACTGCCAACGAGTGCTTTAAAGGACCCTGTCTTTGTTAACTAATCATTTATTCAAGCGGTGATATGGTTACAAGGTTTGACTGTGGGCCATGCCTTTCGGGACATTATTTAGTACAGACATTACACACTATTTATAATAGTATTGTAATAATACCTAAAGCTTCTTTGGTGAAGATGGTAGGAGACGGTTGAGCAAGTTTTGATCGGTTCAGAGAATTGGATAGAGAAGCTCGACTGTTGTCACATCCACCTCCATCCTCCACTGATGGAAGCGGCAACTCTTTAACATCAGCTACATCTGTATGTATGGAACACTTTTACTTCACTTACAGGATTCATAATTTACAGATATGTTGGAAGCTGTTTAGGCAATTTAGTCTTGTCAAGGTATCTGCTTTTATCTGTTCAAAACCCATCATTTTGAGGAAGAAGGTGTTTTTGCAGTTTCAAAAAACGTTCCCCAATACGCATTATTTATCAGGCAGACTTACCGTCCATCAGATCCACCATAGCATTACTCTCTGTATGCATTGAACCAGTTGGCATCTCCATTTGCTGTATAACACAAAAACAAAATTGTGTAACTTGAAACATGCGCACAACAAACAAATAAACCTATACCTTATCCACCTGACTCTGTCGTCGTAGCATTTTCGACCAAACATTATTGAGTTTCACTGTCATCTCAGAGTTTGTGTCCATTGGCTCATCTGTGTCCATCAGGTCCTGTTGATAAAACAGAGAAGATAGTAAGTTTTTTTTGGCAAGGCATCATTAACAATACAAACCTTGTCTTCCACAAGTTTGATAAGCTTATTTAGCTGTTCTTCCCTTCGTATCAATTTCTCTTCCAATTGTTCCTTCTCCCTCCGGGCTTCCTCCTCTTTGATCCGTTTTTCTTCCAATTCTCCTGGAAAAGGGTTGTTAAGTTGTTTTGTAAGCAACTGCATGATATGTGGTAGAATTTGTTCACACTGCCACATGTGTATATTTACACATCCTATGTCCAACCCTAATTCATATAATCTGTGTCATGAGATCAAACATTAAATCAACCTTTACATGGACTATCAAATCTTTATTATTACATTTTATGCTTAATTTGTTGAGTGCCATAAAGCCCATCATTTCTGTATACCCACCCAATATACTGTTGGAAATAAAAACATATATACAATTAAATATATGTCCATAAATACAACTGAATTTTTACTTCGCATTCTTTCTTTTTCCTCCCGTTCCCTCTTCCTTCGTCTCCACTGAGCAGCCATAATCTCCTCTGGAGAGAACTCGCCCATCACAGAGTAAACTTTGTCCACAGGATACATTCGTACCTTTAACAACAGTTGTTTTTTGTGAAGTTTTGTACGTGTGCTGGTTTCTTGACAGAGACAAAACTGTTTGCAAGATATTTTGAGAGAGAGCTTTCCTACCACATTGGAGTCTTTGTCCCCATAACTTTCCCTAATCCTTTTGTGAAAGTCCGACTCTTCGAATGGGTTGGCTTTACGATCGGTCAGTATTTTTTCAACATTTGGGCAAACTTTCCGAGTGGACGAAGGGCAAAAGTCAGCACCTGATAAATCGTTTCCAATAGTTGGATTCTGCGTTTCCATTTACTTTGCATAAAACTTACCTGTAGCACTGTTTTCAGGAGTTTCCTCTTTGTATATGGAAAATGAAGTAGATCCAGCAACCGGAGGAACCTTTATAGTAAGTGCAGTGGACCTTGTCTTTTGCTTTACCTGCAGTATTAATTTGGTGATAACTTGCTGCCTTACCTTTCCAGTAAACTGCATCACTAAAATATGCTGACTAACCTTTTCTCCCTTCCACATTTTGGGATCATTGATGAGATTTTCTTTAGCAGCCCTTTTTTTATCTGGCATTTGTGCCCAACTGCCTGCAGATATTTCATTGTTGTCTTCATTTGAGTCGTCATATATAACCAGCTTTGAGTTTTTCTGGATTTGTGGAGGCTTCTGCTGTGCAGTCTGCACTAAAGGTGCTTGACCTAAAACAGAAGTTTTTTTTAATCAATACTTCAATGTTAGGAAATTCTAAACACTTTCATGTCAAGAAACATTCCACAAAATAACACATACAATCACTGAAAAAATATATGATACCTGTCAGAGCGTTCCCTGTTCGAATTGTTCCAACTGTTTTCTTTGTTCCCCGACCTGATAAATTGCCTAGAGCCTTCCTATCATTTCTGAAAAGTATTAATTTGTTAGAATTATCAGTGATTTTTTTTAACCTAATAATTGTAACTATATAGTATATACCTGGTTTGGGTCTTGGGGTCTTCTTCATTTATGCTTTGCTTGTCATTCAACTGTTTGACCGAAGCTCGTGCAGCTCTCATTTGAAATGCACTGGATAATAATAAAGGATAAGTAAAAGAAAGCAAACTAATCAGATAGTAGGCAAGCCATACTTTCTCATCTTCTGCAGATACTCCTTTGGTTCAGCATTATTTTTTTCTGCAAGGTTGTAAACTTCATCTGCACTTTTATATTTTCCATACTTCTCATAGTCTTCAGCCCATGCAATGTACAAGGGTGCATAGTTTGTTCCGATTCCTTCACTTATCATATAACGAAAAGTGTTTCTTGCAGCATCCTGAAGTTGAGCCATGTTCAACCATGCGCTGACATATCGTGGGTCATTTCTACATGCAAAAGTTTAAGATCACTACTGGTAAAACCACATATCTGCTTGCACATACTTATACTGCGACATGTTCAAGAATTTGTTGATGTACTTCTGCAAAAGTTGTTCATATGTTTTGGTGTTTTCTCCTGCTGTAAGGCGCTGTTGAATCCATTTAAGATACCTAAGAAAAGGTTGTCAGCATCGGATGAAAAGATAATTTCCCAGTTATTCTAAAAAACACTATTCTACCACTTTCAAAACAGCGGCACAGTTATTTCAAATGCCTTTGTTAAAACTATCTTCCATCAGTTCTAGATAATCTTTCATATACAATTTACGTATAAACAACTTCCACATTCATGATTTACAAAAAGTTTATGAGGTGGTAATAATCACTCACCTGTCCCAGGCATTTATTGGATCTGACGAGTTTTCACCAGCAAGTATTTCTTCCTCAAACCTTTGCCGCTCTTTCAACATAGTTTGAATGTCCTGATCACTTGGCTATAAAATTACACACATTAGGTTACTATCAATAATTTGGACAGTGCATGAACCAGCAAACATTTTTCATATATAGATGCATTATGGGTTTTTTTTGCTGGATTACCGAAAACATCATTTTCAATGTGGGTGGATATATGGTATAATCGTAAGCTACATGAGTCAAGTGAAAATGCCTAACACACCTTCAATGCCGCTCTGAGACAATTCACATTTCTTCCAGATCGTAATGGCTGAACGTTTTCCTTGCTTGCCTCCCACATTGCTTCACCTTGCTCGCTGCACTCCATTTTATATCACTTTAACAAACTTTACAATAAAATCAATCTTTCTTGCCAGCACAGCAGCAGGCAAATCGTAGCTGACGGTCTGACGTCTAAGATATATCTGATCACTAAAACTATATACGAATAAAATAAAACACAAAACATTGTATCCTACACTAGCAACACCTATAGTAGTGTGATTACTTTTTACATTGTAAATACCATCATGAAACTCTGTTTACTGTTTCGAAATTTGCCGCCGCCGCCCTTAGATTGCTTGCTTACTTTATTCCAAAAAGCCGTCATGGTCCAATAATTTTAACTTTTTTAAATGATCGGGGAATTTCTACCTCGGACAATTGTTTGGTTAATTTTTTAACCCTTGAAATACCCTTGATCCTAAAAATCACTTCCATTTTGTGTTAGATCATATATTTATTGCAATAGTTTGTGACGCACCAAGAGGCCTCTGCCTTCGCGAGTACTATGGTTGCACCAAAGAAACTGCATTGCACGACAAATGCCATACGCAAAAAGGCTGAAGAGTATTGAATTTGCTTCTCGTAAGTGAACAAAAAATGTGTGCGGTGTACGCTTCAACATATGTTGACATTAATGGAACTTTTTTCAAGGGATGGACAAGTGGACAAAAGTAAAACAGCACCGAAGTTTCTTACCAATAGCAAAACAATGTGCAAATGAAAGTGTTGTGTTTTATCATGCCTACATGTATCCACTACAAAAAAGGGAAATTTCATTTTCCTTCAAACACGTATTCTTAACCAACATATTTGAAGAAGTTTGTACATACTGTCACAGCATTAGCTTTAATACAAGCAAGCAGATTTTGTTTTGCAACATTCTTGTTACTTTCGCTTCCATATTGTTACATGAGCAACTGTCCACTGGTGCTTTCTATAAGTTTCTCTGATTAGAAATGGTTGATCAAGAGTGTCAATTAAATCAAAATGTGGATCCAGAACAGATTTCATGGTGTCAATTGCTCTTACTTCACGTCCATTTTTGTCAACATAACCACCAAGCCATTTACTCTGAAAAAAAAAGTGTCAAGTAAGTTTATCAAATAGAAATATTACGCTGGCAACTATTTTTTAATTGCTAAAATACTTCTTAATTTTAAAAATTTATTATAAAACTACAAGCAACTTCTTTTACAAGAAACAGTTGTTAGTATGGAGAACACAACCATGAAGCGTTGTTAAAATTACCTTTGAAGTAAATGTGTCCATAAAGGTATAAGGGCTTGTTATAACACATATACCACCACTCTCAACTAGATTTCCCAAACGGAGCAAAAAGTTTGTTGGTGACGGCAACCTGCAAATTAGGTTTGCAGCAAGAACACAACCAAACTTTCCCAAGTTCAAGGGTAGGTTGCAAGCATCACCAGTTTGAAACTGGCATCGGTTTCTGTCCTGTACACATACAACATTTGCATCCAAAAATTTGCTATCAATTAAAGAAAACATACAATGTCCTCTGCAACAACTGCTACATGTTTTTCTGTAAGGTCTCCTTCGACCAATGTTTCATATTCCATGCTTCCAGCTTGTTTCAGTGCATCGCATGTTTTTACAAAACCTTGACTATAATCAATTCCAATCACTTCCTGAAACTCTCGTGCAAGTTCAAATGATGCTCTTCCAACAGCACAACCAATATCCAATGCTCGGCTTGGAATAGAAGGCTTAAAAATTATTGTAGATTATCAATAAAGATCATGGCCAATTTTACCCACTTTTAATACAACTTACAGAGAGTGCATTATTATTTACAATTTAAAGAACTTACATCAGATTTGTAGTACTTCATGCAAATGTCAGCTGTTGCCTTAGGAAAGTCAAACCCATTCTTTGGGCCATCAAAATGACAGTTCACAGATGGGCCACCATAATTAAAAGTTAGATATTGATTTAGCACCGCAACTGATTCATAAGGGTTCTCAGTTTCACCCTTTGTCTTTGGTTGCAGGTAATTTTGAATTCTATCTTTGGAAACTTTGTAAACCACCACCGCACCACCTGCAACATACTGACAGTTAGTATATTATCAAATGAATATAAATTACTTAATTAAAATTGACATATTACCTGCAAAAGCAGCTGCACAGATGGCTTGCTTCCAAGAAAATGAACAATCACAATTATTGAAAAGCATGATTTTTATAAAATGATATAAATTAAAGCAAAAGCTATAAAAATAAAGCATCAATAAAACTTTCCATTACAGTGTACAATAATAGAACAAAATTTTAAAGTCAGAAACACATTTCATTTAAGAGTCTTAACTTTTACAAGAAATATATCAACCATTTCTTTGACAAAATCACCTTCATTAATGGTAGATTTGTTACTTTTTACACTTTTATTAGACAGCAAATTTGATGCCAGTTTATCTGGTTGTAGACTATACGCAGCCTCTAATATGCCCCTAGGTTTATCATCATCTTTTATGTTATCAAGGGCTTCTTTAAGGGATGACATTAAAGTTTCACATACTTCTTTGTCAGTAACCTTAACAGAATGTTTCCCGCAGAGCACAGCAAAAAGGCTAACACACAATTTAAGATAGTCTACAAATACATAGCACATTGTAACTCCATATCTAAACACATCAAAAGGAACCATTTCACTTCCTCTACATCCTATACGTTCCAGAAGCGATGTATGGTATTGCTTTGTGACACTTCCTAAAATTGACAAAAGCAACTCTTCAAAAACGCTTCCTGTGAGTCCAGGTCTGTTCAGTGAAGGCTTCTTAGAATTAGGGTTTTTTGCCATACTTGCTGTGTCGTATGCAATGATTAAGTTTGTCTGAAAAGATTGGTGTGAGTGATGAGTTAGCTGCAAAACTTGGTTGACCGATGCTATTTTGTCCGACTTGTCACTGCTGGATATGGAGTCAAAATAATCCGCCAAAAACAGCATTGGCTCCTTTGGTTGGTTTTCAATTAATTTTAACAGAGCTCCGCGCATCTGGGCTGTCATATCATTCTTTTCAAGATAATCACGGTAATTTTGCTTACTCTCGTCCACAGTAAACTTCTTGCGATCCGTCATTGCGAGCTTTTGCTATTGACAGAACACGGCAGATAGTTTTTCCTACTTCGTATTGTAGGCTACCGTGAAATTCGGCTTCCCAGTTAGACTAAAGCCCGCAAGTTAAGTCAAAAATGTCGCTGACTAACGCCGGTGATCTGGAGCGCCACTTATTGGTGAAACCCGAGACCAACAACAGCCGCTGGTGAAACCATAGTTTACTCAGGATACTATAGTAAAACTACACGAAAAGCTGTTTTTGATGCGACTTGGGGGGTGGGTTTAATTGCGGGTCCTATTTTACATGATTCTTATTACGGAGATTCCTGCTAGCAGAGACTTAATTTCCTACGAGGTTATGGGTTGCCATATGTCAGGAGACGCGTCAGGGATTTTGAGTATTACTCATCTTGTTCAAATATATATCAGTGACTGTGGATGGTTCAGCGTATGCCGCAATATGTAGCGTTTAGTTTAGGCATAGAGTTTCTAGGTGAACCTCACTTTAGAGTTTAGGGCCCTTGACTTTTAAAAGGCATGAGCCTTGGGGTTAAATTTGGCACTCTCCTTTTTTCTGGTTGCGAACTAACCAATCTTCCGATTTGTATATACAATTTTATTCTTACCAAGTGCCAATATCAAGACACAAGGCAGGCAAAATATGTTAACCTCAATCCTTTTCAATCAAGCAGTTAGCGTGGCAATCGATAGAGTATAGAAAAGAACGCCCTACCCCGGTCCTCACGGTGGACCGAGGCAGGCAAACAGCGACTTGCCAAGACTAGAATGACCAACTGCAACGCAGGCGATCTAGAGAAGAGGAAACAATTTAAGCTGTCACATGAACTAGCATTTAACCGTCATAAGGGAAACAGGATTTACTTTATTAATTAGCTTGGTAATTAAAAGATCGTTTCAATGGCAACCAAAAAAATCACGTAATATTTCACAGTTGCGAATCAGGCACCACAAAAGAGGTCAACACCAAGACGTGGCCGAAAAGGGTCGTCACAGGGAAAATAGAAAAAGTGGGCCTCAGAAATTAGCCAAGGTATTGAATAGACCAGCCATAGAAATTGTGCCTGATCAGTTGTAGCCGCAAGAGTGTCATGAGAACCTTCTTAAACCCTGATTATGCTAGCTCCATTTTCTCCATATGTTTTTCCGATAAAATCCAGCCATTTACGTTTTTTGGGGCGTAGGCTATATCAAGTGGTGGGGTTCAACCGGTTCGCACCGGTTCTGTAGAACCGTCTTACGAAATTTTACGAGATCAGCGAACCGGTTAGAATTACTGCTTACTGTCAATGGATTTTTGTAACAGAACCGGCCTAAAAATATGACTTTTGTTATAGAACCGGCTGACAAAAAAATTTGAATCCCACCACTGGGCGCATCGCTTTTTGCCACCGTGTCTGTTCTCTGAGCTTCAGGAACTCTAAATGACTTCCGTGACAAAATTATTATTATCTGTTGCAGCTTAGGATTATTTTGGCCCAGAGCTTATATTTTGGGTCCATACAGTTGTGCAAATAGGTTTTTAAGGCTGCCAGAATGTATAACCTATGAAAGGCCGAACATGGATAAAATAAATATTTATAATTTGATGTATAAGAGTGTGTTTCTCCACAAAAACTACTAAAATATATGCAATATAGTGACTTATGTAACGAAACCATGCCAGTATTATAATTCCACAAACGGTACACGGCAAATAATAGACCTTTTTCGGACGTCTATTTGTGTGCGCGTCGATGGTGTAACGGTTAGCATTGGTGCCTTCCAAGCACTAGTTCCGGGTTCGACTCCCGGTCGACGCAATTTTGTTTTGAAGTGTATATATCCTTTTTTTATTCCACCGACGAATTTTGCCATAGATCCATGACATGTCCGAATATTTGCGAACAATTGTGCTGATGACTATGTTATTCTCGAAGCGGTCTTAATTAGGTATACCGTATTTACTCGATTGTAAGCCGCGGCTTTTAAACTTTTTTAACTTACCGTTTGTGCGGCTTACAATCGAGGGCGGCTTACATTATTTAATGTCACGCCGTTATTTTGTCTGCGCTCTGTTTTTAAATGAAATTTACCATCAACTCACTCCATCGTACCAGTATGTTTTATTGCCCAATGGTTGTCAGCGTATCTGACAATTTTAAACGACAAATGTGTTGGCAATTATTGTTGTAGGGCACCTAACTTTGTCTTTAACATTTACGTGCGGCTTACATTCGAGGGCGGCTTATATTAATTGTTTATCACCGTCGCATATGTGGCTTACCATCGAGGCGGCTTCCCAGCTAACACAAAACGTTATATCAACTTTCGTAACGTTTTTTAAAAGTTGTCCAATGGTTTCAGATCGTTTTTTTGTCAAAGTAAATGTTGCATAAAGGTTGCATGATATAACGTTGGCCTTCAACGTAACTCAAACGATATTTCAACGATCAATTAAACACGACTTGAAAAAAACGTTTTTGTGTGGACCAAACACAACATTTTAGTGATGTTATTGAACATACGTACCGATATAAACGTTTCTGTATCGTTAATATAAGACGTAATAAAACTGTTTTACACTAACGTTTGTATGAGGCAACATTAATTTGTTTTGAAAACGTTATTTGAATTTCGTTTTAAATTGTACGTTCCTGTAACGTTACTAAACAACTAAATAAAAACGTTTCGTATTGACGTGTACCTTTGGTTACATTGATGTGTTTTAAAAACGTTATTTAAATTACGTTTTAAATTGTTACGTTCTTGCAACGTTACTAAACAACTAAATAAAAACGTTTCGTATTGACGTGTACCTTTGGTTACATTAATCTGTTTTAAAAACGTTATTTGAATTACGTTTTGAATTGTACGTCGTTGTACGTCGTTGTAACGTTCTTAAAAAAACAAATAAAAACGTTTCATAGTGACGTGTTCGTTTGGTTGCATTAATCTGTTTTGAAAACGTTATTTGAATAACGTTTTCAGTTGTACGATCTGTTACTAAATAACCAAATAAAATCCTGTCGCATGGACGAAACGTTATTTGAGTATGCTCGGATATATACTGTCTATTACCAACTTGCGCAAAACGTTGCAGTCAATTGCATTTAAAATTAAGAATAAATTATGTTTTGTTTGAAGGAAACGACATTATGCATTGTAATTGTAAAAATGTGTAATATAAAGTTTTGTCTAAATGAGGCGAAGTAGTAATTACTGTGTAATCCGATTTGGATAAACGTGTACCATTTGTCAGGATTAGGTGAGGAAACTTCATCAACTTCGCTCTAGCAAACAACACCAAATATATTTGTTGCGTAATTTACTGCGCATGCGCAACCTGTCACATGTAGTCAGTTGTGGCGTCAGGTTTGTTGGTACCGGTAATTTGTTTGCTTTATCGCTATACATCGAATATTCTTTGCATTGTTGAAAGTTCTAGTTAATCTTACTGGTTGTTGTAACAATTGTTAGGCTTGTGTGTGATTTTACTGAAGATGAATCGAAAAATATATCAGCGAGGGTGGATAAAAGCAAAAAGAGCAAAACTGAAGAAAAAACGACCACCTGTGTACGAGCCTAGTTCAGAAGAAGATGTTGATGTTAGTAGTGGGCCTAGTAGTATCAATAATGATGACGATTTCAAAAGTGAAAATCGCTACATGGATGAATGTGATGAAGAACATAGTAGAAGATTTGAGTGTGTTCAACATGATAAGTTACCTTGTCTGCTTGAATTAAATGACCAAACATCATTATCATCAGATGACAATATTAATTGTGATGAATTTAAAGTTTTTTTGCAAGAATGGGTGACTAAATATCAGATCAAACACAATGCTGTTGATCAGTTGTTAAAAGGTTTGCAGAAGTATGGTCAATATGACTTGCCTTCAACTTCAAGAACACTTCTTGCTACACCAAGATTCGTAAACACCCAGACAAAATCGGGTATGGAATATTACAATTTTGGTTTAGAGGCCCAGCTATATTCTGTTTTAAATGAATACACAAAAAGCCACAGCATAACCACATCAGTCGATTTAAATCTTGGTGTAGATGGCCTTCCTCTGTTCAAAAGTTCTAGTAAATGCTTTTGGCCGATTTTGGGTTCTGTATTTGGCATTGTTTTTCCAGTTTCTATAGCTTATGGGAGTACGAAGCCCAGTAACTTGGATTTTCTTCATGACACCATAGAGGAGGTTTCAAAACTGCATGAGCATGGATTGCACATTAATGATAAATGCGTTGCAATTACACTTAAATCAGTTGTATGTGATGCACCTGCTCGGGCTATGGTAAAGGCAACAAAACTTTTTTGTGGGTATTATGGTTGTGATAAGTGTATGCAGAAAGGTCAATGGGCAGGCAGGATTGTATATCCACAGTTAGAGTCTCCTGTTCGCACAGATGATACATTTAGGTCAAAATGCAATGAGGAGCATCATAATGGAACTTCACCATTTTGTGACTTAAATATTGACATGATAAAATCTTTTCCACTAGACTACATGCATCAAGCATGTTTGGGTGTCACAAAAAAGCTTCTTGTATCCTGGATTCGTGGCCAAAAAAGTACAAGAATATCCCAGACAAATTGCAATGAAATAAGTGTACGACTTTTGCATCTACGAACTAGTATTCCAAAATGCTTTTCACGAAAACCAAGATCTCTGAATGAGCTGGATAGGTGGAAAGCTACTGAACTTAGGCAGTTTTTATTGTACACAGGCATCATTGTACTAAAAGATGTGCTGCAAAATAAATTGTATTCTCATTTTGTATGTTTAACCACTGCAATGAGAATTTTAGTTTCTCCAATTCTCTCAACAAAACATCATGAATTTGCCAAAAATTTATTGGAACATTTTGTCAAAGAAATTGGATGTTTGTATGGCCTAGAGTTTTATGTCTACAATATTCATTGCCTCTTACATCTTTCTCAGGAAGTATGTGAAAATGGGGCACTAGATGGTTACAGTGCTTTTCAATTTGAAAACTACATGCAGTTTCTAAAACGACTGGTAAGGTCTGGAAATAACCCTCTTGTTCAAGTGATCAAGCGCATAGAGGAGCGGCAATTAAGCATCACAACCCGCATGGACATACTGGATGTTTCCACAAAATATCCAAATAACTTTTATATTTTAAAATTTGGTGCATCTGATTGTTTTTGTGTACAAGTAACCGCTAATATTGGCAATGGATATTTTAGATGTTGTGTTTTTAGAGATGTGTATAATTTTTTTGAATACCCATGTCCCTCACAGTTGGTTGGAATTTATCAATGCAACCCAGAAAATTATAAAGAAGAGGTTATTTATGAAGAACATTTGAAAATGAAAGCAATTTGTTTATCAAATACAAAACATTTAGTATTCATTGGGATTTTGCACAAAATATGATTTTTTTATTGGATTTTGCCTTTTAAAATATGGCATTAACACTATCTGTTTCAATCTTTATTTAGCAATTGTGAAAAATTTTTCAAAAAATGTCTTGGTCCTTGGCCGTATGGCTAGAAAAAGAAAGGGAAGAGGAGGGGTGCATTCCATCTAAGTGGATTGAGGGTACAAGTGTGCGTTGGCCCACTTCCAATGTTTGTATGTCCTTGAATAAACAAGTGGACCCAAAAGAAAATTGGAAAGTGTTTCATCTTGTAAAAGTCAAATTTCGTTCAGGTTTGATTTTTTTTCCTTTGTAATTAATATTTTACTCGAAAATTGCACCATATTACTTACAGATTCAAAAACTGCTTGTGAGGTTTATGATGATACCACTTCGGTAGAGCAGTCTGATGTAGAAATAGATTGTGATAGAAGGAGGAAGCAGCGAAAAAGGCAGTTCGAGGATTTTGTGGAAGGTATTGGTTTAAGTGGATGCAAATGTATTTTAGAAAGCTTTATGATTCTCAACCTTTTATGCTTTATTATTTCCCCACAGTAATGCTTGAAGCCCTGTTTAATTATGTAAAGCCTGTTTACTGTGGTGAAAGGTAGCAAGGTCAGAGAAACCTTAGAAAGTAACATAAGTCAATATGTCGAAGTCTATTTAAGTGGATTTTATGAGCACAAAGCTGTCAGTCTTATTTCTTGTTAGATTTTACTACAGAAGATGAACTTCTACACAATACACCTACTTGTTCAAAAGGTATATATTATTTTAATGCATTTTTCACTACTGCACTATTTTGTGACACCTAAAGCACGTGTATGAGTAACATAAATTTGTTTAGGTATACCGGCACTTACAAAAATTACAGCAGCAAGTAAGTTTATTGGCAGTTACAATGCATCAGACATGTGCTCATGTTTTTTTTTACCTTAGCTTCCTCACCGAATCAGTTTTCTCGTGAGTCGTCATTTGGCTCAAATGCATCAACCCAACCACTGTCTTTAAGTTTTGCATCATCAAATGAGTTGGATGGAGTTGTCAGTGGTAAGTTAACTTTTTTAACTGGTAATAAAAATTTTGGTGAGTTTAACAGTGATTTTTATTTTGGAAGTGAGGAATTTAGGTACATAAATTTCATGAAAACATGTTTGTTTTTTCTCTGATCAAGTTCAAACCAGGGAACTTGATAGATTTTGTATTGCAGCAAAACTGGAGCGAATGGAACAGAAAATAGCACAGATTCACGGTATCTTAATATCCCAATTTGGAATGACAATTAAAGACAATTTTGATTGGGATAGAGCAATGGACAGTATTGAACAGTATAAGGAACTTAACGAGAAGCTTCAAGAGAAAAAATATGCAAAACAGTTAGTAAGTTACACCTCAGTCAGCCTCTGATGGGATAATTGTTTCAAAACTAGCATATATCTTATTTTATTTACATTAATTTATTTTACAAACAAATTTTTAAATAAGCACCAAAGCTTATTGCATAGGTGTTTTATTTACTGGGCCATATTTTTTCTTGTGCAATTGCTTTGCAACATCATTTTGTGCTGGGAGTTAAGTGATATTTTTGCCAGGTAAAATACCTGTGTTCCCTTGGAGGCAGTAGTGTCAGTGAAGTGGTTAGACGGATGATGAAGGAGTTAGGCACCACATCATTATGGGCAAAGTTCAGCTTTTTTGGTAGAAAGGGAAAAGAGTCTTTTGCGGCCCAAAAGTTGTGCCAAGTTGTTTTAAGTAAGTGTGTTTATAATGCAAATATAATTAAAAACGAGTGTCATAAATTCTTGGCCAATCACATGATTTTCTTCAATGTTTATGTTTTACTATTCATAACTTCATTACATTTTTCTGAACCGGTTTTTGTTGGCCATGATGGGTTGTGCTCGACGGGTGTGGAGATACTGCTTCAAACCTTGAGTGCATTACCACATTTTATTGGAAATCCCAAGAGTAACATATTTATTCTGGTGCTAAATTTTCCAATAACTAATTTGTTTTGCATATGATTGTTTATTTATATGTTCATTATTATATTTCCTTTTTTGCCAGGAGCTGGAATGAATGCTGCCGGTGTAACTGCAAAGGAGGTTGAGACACAAATTAAAGACATCTTAAAACAGGCTCCACATAAAAAAGGCGGGCCACATTATGAGGTATTTCATAAGTTCAGTTTAAAATCACATATTTTATGAGATTATTGCAGTTTTGTTATATTACTGACCACAATTCACATACCATAATGTTATGAATGTGTTTGTCAACGTTTTTTTTTTTTTAAAGGAGTGGTATGGGCTGTGAAGCCATTTTTAGTTGGACACAGGGCTGTTATGAAATACAGATTTTACGTTTTGTCATATGCCTAAAATGGAACTTTTAATTTAAAATTAACTTGGCTATGAACGACTGTAATGTTTTTCCCATACCTTGCAGGACAAATCCAACCCTCCAACATCTGCAAGTCAGAGTTTGCCACTTTCCGACTCTGAATAGTATCTCTTAAGTGGTGATTTTTGTACATGAATACATGGAAAGAAATGATTTTGATTGTTCTTTCTTCATCAGATGATACCAAACCACTAGGTTAGAAAAACTTTGGGCAGGTGCCAGCAACACATTACTGGAACGTTAATGAAATCGGTCATAGAACAAAACTGTAAAACGTTTTCAAAACAGTCATCTGTATCGTTGTAACAAAGATAAGTGACAACGTTAGAAATGGGTATCGGTGTGTCGACAGTTTTTGGTTTATATAACATTGCAACAAGACGTCGCTAGAACGTTCATAAAAAACAGCTTGCAAACAAAACTCTGAAACGTTTCCCCAACGGTCGTCTGCACCGTTGTAACGCAGTTAATGACAACGTTAGGAATGGGTATCGGTGTGTCGACATTTTTTGGTTGATAAACCTCTGAACATAACGTTTCCAACACTTTGGCAATACCTAAAACAAACGTTGTTGGGACGTTTTTTTGTTAGCTGGGTTATACTCGAGGGCGGCTAACAATCGAGTAAATACGGTACGCAATATGATGGGCCTGATTATGACAAGATAAAAAGCAACTCTTTTAGACTATTATGTTTCAATTCGTTTAGACATACGGAGTCCGTTTTGGCTGAATCTGTGCATACCGGTTATAGGCCACAAAATCAAGCTTCGGTTGAACAATACCAAAAGATACAGTATTATCTGGGGATACCTCGGACCATGTATTTTACGTCACAAGTTTTTCATATATCAGTCACAGTCAATCAAAATGCAGTAGTTGTTGGTGTACTCATGGATAGGCCAATGATAATTTTGCCTAACGTTTAAAAATACGGCCATATTTTAGTAGTTTTTACGTCGTCACGTGGTCGGGATATACTTCGGACATCATGGCAAGAAATCGCGAGAATGGACAACACTTTTTGAGTTTTAGGAAAAATAATCAGGTCATAAAAAAGGGAATTTACAGAGGCTGGAAAAAATGATCGAATTTTGGCAGTAAGAAAAATTCCCAAAGATAAAAAATCGTTTATTGACCCGAATATCTATGATATCCGTGCTGCCGTTAAAAGTACACGAGTTACCAAAAGCATTGGAAAATCCTGTACGTCTGAAAGCTTGAATGACATTTTATGCGCTAATAAGGCCCCAATGCTGATATTGCGCCAAATTTGATTTCAGTTATTTGTTAAATAAACAAAAAAAAGTCTATTAAAATTTGCTGTCTGAGACATCCTCAGACCTGTTTGAAAAATGAGCTGAATAGGCATTTTTAGTGAGCATTAAACGAATGAAAAGCCTTCTGTTTTTTGAGCAATGCTTTACTAGTTACAACAAAATAGAATTTAAGAATGAAATGGTGCATAATTTAAAAAAAATATGAGCAATTTTCCAAAAACCGTCCGAGCTATTTCCGGTCTCCCCTACATCAGATTTGTAGTACTTCATGCATATGTCAGCTGTTGCCTTGGGAAAGTCAAACTCACCATTTGGTGGAGATGGGCCACCAATAGTTAAAAGTTAGCTATTGATTGAGCACTCATCAGATTCACAGGGGCAGTCAGTTTCACCCTTTCTTTGGTTGCAGGTATTTTTGAATTCCGTCTATTGTGCACAAACAGCTTGTTTCCAAGAGAAATGAAAATTATCTAAAAGTATGATTTTTCAGTAAATTGACTAAATGAAGTGAAATCTACCTTGATCAAAAATCGTCTACTTTTGAAAGTAATACCTCAATCATTTTTTTGACAAAAACATCTTCTAGTTGTGGATTTGTTACCTTTTCCACTTTCACTTGCGGTGAAGTTTGCTGACAGTTTATTTGGTGTCAAACCACAAGCAGCCTTCATCATTTTTAATGCAATCAGGGACGTTTTGAGGGTGACAATATAGTTTCACATATTGGTTTATCAGTTGCTTTTAAGAATGTTTGCCGCATCGCCCAGTAGCCTACTATTCGACCAGATGATTCAAATTTAAAAAATGCAAATGCACATGTATTGTGACTGCCGTATTTTTGTCTAAAACAGTCACTGTGTTTAACAGTATATTCACTGTCTTGGCGGCGAAAACTAATCAACTATAAGTATCTCAAACAACATGTACTATCATCAAGGATATATTGATCGACTTGACAGCACAGATACATGTGTACATGCAAATGCGTACATGCGTTTTCTGTAAGAAACAGAAAAAGAGTTGATAACAAAAACACACTAAAGTAATGAGACGTCATTGCAAACACTCACCGAATACTTGTGACTTTAAGAAACTTCACCGCGTGTTATAAATTGTTCGGTTAATTTAACTCCTAATTCCTTTAATTCAAATAGAAAATAATAAGCATTGTTGCTACTTGAAACAGATACAAATTGTTACTAGTTTGACACATACGAGGGGCCAAACGGATCGTTTAAATGTCGTGTTAACATGTGCAAGATTTCTATTGGCAAAAAATATTAAATAAACGTTAAGGGGTAACTTTTCGCTGTTACAGGCCGCATCTCTCAATTAAATCCCAAAAATTGAGTTTTAGAAGTCATTTGTTATTGTGCACCTGGTTACAGTTTCTCTTGTTTGCCAAAAACAATTGCCGGGTCTGATGACTCATGAAGGGGGACTTCTATTGCTGAACAGAAAAAAAATTGATTGCAGCTGCATTAAGACAGCACATTGGGGGGTTTTGCAAAGGCTAACTGCTAAATTGTCAGTCCTAGGGGGTGTACAAACAGCCCCGGTGGGGCCCCAAGACAATTACAAGACATCTAATTCTTCATGAATTGTGTAGAGGAGGGTTGGTGGCTTCACTTAATCGCAAATGGAGGTAACTTTCTCTGATTCATTTTTTCACAAAACAAACCTACACTTTTTTCTGCTTTTTTGACCAAAATAATGGCCAACAGAGGGTCAAAATGCCCCCGGGGGAGCAGTTTAAGTAGTTATTTTGATTATAAATTTGGCCACAATTCCTTGCCAAGGGTCCGCACTAACAGAAAATCACAAATTGAACATACTTTCTCTGATTCATTTTTTCACAAAATCAACCTCAATATTTGGGTAGTTTTTCAGCTACATGTACAACAGCACCCTCTACCAATTTACTGCCTGACTAATAGCCCTGAAAAACAAACTAAAACTGCCCCAAACACGCTGAAAATCGCCCTGGCAACAGCCTGTTCATCTGCGCTCATTCAACCAAAACACTGGCGCCCATGCATGACCCATTGCATTGTTACACACAATTTTACTCTGTTACGCAGGACAGAGTTCGAGAAGGGCAATTCCCAACCGGGAAAGTCTTTTCCATAGAAATACAGAGATGCGGCCTTCAATGTATCTGGTATTTATTCTTTCGTAAAATTGACAGGTGCACATTAAAAGGGAACCATAGTCGTATGCGATGACTAAAAGGATTGTAGGAAACGAGTTTCAAAAAAGAAAAGCAACCATAACTGACAGAGTCTCTCCCGGAGTGCAAGTATAGGCCTATTGGAAAATCCCACAATGGGGTTTACTGGCATCGTTACAAGAGTACTTGTTTGGCGGGCGCCATTGCAAATTGGTTTGATAGGATAGGCTGTGCTCGTTTGATAGGATAGGCTGTGCTCGTTAAGCTTTAAAAGCAAACATTTTAGAACCTGCCAAGCACACTTTGGTGGTGCTTTTTGGAGAGCGCGCGGCTTGTTCATGAATGTCCGACTACTTATGATTATGTTTTGTTCTCTAAGCTTGAAGACAACTGCTGAATTTTACGGACACTCTTCCAAGCTATTCGCCGGGTTGTTGTCCGAAAAGTCTGAACCGTCGGTAGGGATGCCAGCAGTGCGACTGACTGCGGAGGCGATTCTGGGCAACGACCAATAGCCGGTCATGTTTAAAACTGATTTAATCGTATCCTCGCCTTCTTACACTTTTTTTCGCAGAATTTTATTGTACGGGAACAGCAGTTTTGGTTGAACATTGTTTAAAACGAAAGTTTATGACCGGGTGAAATTAGAAACAGTTTCTTCGACATGTTCTCGCACCGTACGTTCCATAACAGCAAACATGTCGCTGCATCCCGAAACAACTGAATCCAGAATATTTCCGATTTGGTCTTCGTGCAATCTGTACCAAAATATATCGAGTTACTGCATTAAAAAAGAACAAAGTAAACTTTGCATTTTATTTTACATCAACAACCAAATAATGCTCTGGGCCAAAGAATGAAAGCCTATTTTTTAGATTTTACCTGCCGTTAAGTTCGGAGTAAACGATTTTTTCCAGTTTTGGCATAACAGCTGCGGAAAACTCGGCACATCCAGCTGATTCTTCCACGTGGTTGATGTCGATAATCGTCTTTCCTTTTGCGACGCTCGCAGAACATGCACATACATAATCCTGTGGAAAAGAAAATTTTAGAAACAATATCAAATAGATTATGTAACAATAATCTATATGCAGCTTATACAATTTATATTATTGGCTCCACTTTGCTTATAATATCAAAACGTTTATAAAAAGCACAGATCTCCCACTAAAAACATGGGTTGGTTTTGGGATAAAAGCACTAAAATTATTGGTTTTGTACAGGATTGCGGTCTGGAGGTTAAGTGTATGTTAGTCTAGATGTGTGCTAGACAAAAAACAAAATTTGTCCATGACTCTTGTTGAAATTGCAAGAGATAGTTGCAAGTCAAATTGGCTTGTGCCCAGATAAAGGTTAAAATCTCAACAGTAACAAAAAAATACAACAGACCATGACCTTTGATGTAACTGCAAGGGATACCGGTAGTAATATGACAAACAACACCCAAACACATACGCCTAACTAGATAGGTTAGCAGTGGCAGATATAGTATATCTTTAAGTTACAAACTAAGATTTACCTTCATTGCTATTCCCGCATCGATAACAGCAAGGGTAGCAGCATTTACACATGCACAGTAGTTACTGCCATCAGATTGTAGAATTTGCAAAAATATGTCTATCTGTGACCTACATATATACAATGGGTGATAACGTAATATTCATTCATTTATACCATTTGAAGTTTACCTTGGATATAAAGTTGTATGAATACATGACTCAAAAGTTTGTTTTATGTGCGCTGCCATATCAAGACTCTTTCTGTCGCCACGAGGACGGTGCTTTCTCTCAGCTGAGCTGAATGATGCTTGACTGTATTCACAGTTAATAATGCACTTTTCGTGACTGGCCTGAAACAAACGTACTGTTTTGGTCGGTGTTCAAAAACTAACCATTTTGGCCAGTGCTTTCATACGTAATAACTCTGGGGAAAGAGAGACCCTATAGGCCCTATTGAAAAAACTTACAGAAGAGTAAAAATACAATTTGAAAAAACTAAAATAAAAAATGTTTTTATGTGTGTGTTTACAACACGACGTATAGAGTTTAACCAAAATGTCAACAATACACAAAATACTGTAATGGTTTGTAATGAAGTTACTTCGGGTTCTTTTCATTAAAAAAATACAAGCAACAGATTACAAAAGAGTAATGTCAAACCTTGCTCCTCATGTTGGAGGAAGGCTCATGTGGTCCGTATATTGCAGCTAGAACCTAAAATAATAGACGTAATTGAAGTAAAAAAATTAAATACCCATGTGGACAACAGCAAGTGTTATCTGCAACTATACTTAAAAAAATTATCCTGCCCAAATAATAATACAAAATGTTTTCAAGGAGGCAAAATTCCACCTTTGTGTTGCCTTGTTCCACATAAGAGGAACCATCAGCTTGTGTGAATACCCCTAACCGACATCGTATTTGTCGAAGCTCATCTGGCTTTCTTCCATCGATTCGATATCCCTGATCAGAAATAAGTTCCAGCCCAGCCATTGTTGTGAAATGACACTAACTAAAACCTAAATTTTAAAATTATTCATTTATTCCTTTTCATTTTGCAATACAAAACACTTCACACCAACAATAAATTACTACCAATCAAGTGTTGAGTTATGCCCAGGTAGTAAACGCACTAAACGAAACATGTCCATGTACTACCCAACAATGGACTCCTCAGACACATTCTGGCATTTGCCTTTCGAATGGTGTCGTCATAGTTGTTTTGTTGCAGCCATTTACCAACATAGCATATCACTCTCTTAATGGAAAATTCAACACAGTCTAGTGGGCAAATGTGTAAACAAACAGAAAAGCAGCAATTGTGTAAAAGAATATTGAAGAGAAATAGATCAAATAAATTCACCATTTCACAAGTAGGAATATATCTTAATATTTTCAAAAGTACACATTTTCACACACAAGACATATGTATATTGGAAAACAAGACATTTTCATCAATCAACAGAAACAATACAAATTAAAACAAACAAGGGTATTTTTAGACTATGTACTTTCTAAACTCTACAACCCACCAAATGACCAAAGGCAAAACAAGCTATTGCACAAACTGCTGGTTGGTGCCTATATTTTCACCCCCACTAATGTGCGAGTCGATAATTTGCATCAACTCTTCAACATGAGGAACACGGCCAGACTGCAGCTTCGACCAAATGTTGACATCGTTTAATGAAATTTCAAAGGCACCAGTTGAAGTTAGCTGAGTTTCTATGGCATTTGTTAGGAAAAACAACATAAAACAGGAATATATCATGTTCTCTCGAGCCCACACGTAAATTTGAGGTGTTTCCATGCCAAAACGCTCAAACGGATTGATCCCAGTCAATATGCAACCGATGAGAATGAATTTGGCAAGTGAAAGAAAAGATGCAATGGCTTGGTTGATTTTTGGGGGTGGGTAGTTTCCCCCATCAATCTTGACCCCTGAGTAACGCCGCTGAATCAGTTGAGCGTATTCCTCAAAGGCCCGCTTGTACCCTCAGGATTGGCAGATGAGGAATTTAACCACGGGTACAGTAAATTGACTTTTTAGTTTTGGTACCGGTGAGTCGTCGTTGTCCATTTTGGCATTTACTTCAGTATTTTTTGAAAAGTCTCTCCATGTTATCATAACAGCAAGAATGCCAACCATGGCATACAAGCCATAGTTAGCCATTTTTGAGTATTTCAAATCACCTAAAATTACAAATACAAATGAAAATAAAATAGATTCATTTACTAAATAAGCATGGTTAAAAAAAAAAGAATCTCCCAAGCAAAATATAATTTATCAATTTGCTTATCTGTCATTCAATATGCTTCAAAAATAAACAGCCACAGACGGAGACAGTTTCTCCGTTCTCTATCCAATAGAACTGAGCAATAAGCTAAAATTTAAATCGTAAACATAACTTTTTACAATTACTATACTCAGCACAACGCCGTACCTTCCCCCAAAAAACGAGATTACGCAGCATTTTGTTTCAGCAAAAGGCAGGTCACGTGATTTTTAACAAAGAATTTTACGACGTATCGAATATGACAACAGTGGTTTTACTTTATCGCCGTGTGGAAATTACAGGTTTCACCAAATTATTGTTTCGTCGAAGTTGTTGGTAATTGTCATATATTTATTACATAATGAAATGCATTCCTTGAAATTTTTTTTTTAATTATCTACAAAAATACTTTTGCATCACTTCAGAATAATTAATACGAATTATTTCAAATAAAATGTTATTTAAATTGCAAGTTGGTTAACATTCGTTTTACTTTATACTTTTTGATATTTTTTGATATTTTCAACCAATCATTGACGTAATAATGTTTTAGTTCGTGTATATTTTTGTGTTGAGTTGAAAAATAAAAAGACTACGTCACACAGAGAGCAAAGGCAGAGACAGAGCTCAAAGCACAAAGAGAGGGCTTGTGGTACAGTTAAGAGTACGTAGGTATGATACTAATATAGTTTTAATTGCTAAGTTATGCACCCAATGTTTAATTTACGTTTTTTTTTTGTATTTACAATGGCCGTGGACCAATTAAATGTGGTGTTTACTTACAAATACTGATTTCAAAAATTTAATTATATTTGGTAATTTTTTGATTTGTAGATCATGTGAGGCCGAGGGTTTGTTTTCTAGTTTTGTCGTTTTTTATCAAAAGTATGTAAATTAGTTTCAGTAATTTGGGAGTATGAAATTTTTTTATTGTGTGCTTTAGATATTGGTGATGTAAACCATACAGTTGTTTCTCTGGAAATTTGTTTTGCAGAAAATAACTGTTACCAAATTTGTACTATTCCTGTTACTGCAATATTGTATTATTTTTCAGTCAACTACACTGTTTCATAAGTTTTCCTGCGAATAAACCTTAAAACAAGCATTTTTGAAGAACTGTTGTTGAAGTGTCATGCAAACTGAGAAATACATACCCAATCTTATCAAGCAGCATGAAGAAAAAGAGGAAAAAGAAGGCTACTTTACTGTCCTTTCTTCCTCAGTGCCCCTCACCTCAGTATTCCACTGTAACTTCAAAATGGCCCCCAGGCCTCAGCAGTGCTCCTGACGTCCCTAATAGGTTTATATACGCAAAATTCACACTTTATCCTTTGGGTAACAGCCTTGTTTTCAAACAGGTATTGTGTGAAAAACAGGACCGCAGAGTCCCTGCAGTTTGCCCGTGCTGTGTTGTCCAAAGATTCTGTGTGGGGAACTGGAACATGTCAAGACATTCAACTGAAATCATTCCTCCGGCAATTAACAGAGCATGTGATGATACGATATGACTCGGTAACATGTCAAAACTTCACAGCTTTGCAATAAATTAATCTCAATTGTTTTCATTACAGCTGCAGCTTGATGATCAGCTTTTTGTCCACATTCCGCTGGAACCGTCACGTGACAGTTTTATTGAGCTCTTGGATTACGCCGAAGAAACACTAAAAGTCCAGCAAGTGGTCGCCTGCATTGACAAGCACCACCCAGATTTCCAAAATCTTGTCAGATCATTTCACTTCATGGGTTTTGAGGCAGTATCCGCTGATCAACTGGGCAGCTATGTGCAGCCAAGTGTGGTGGCGCCGTCCATGTTCCATTTCATGGGATATGAGATCTGAAACGTGGACAACCAGCATTGTTGTGTCCTTGGTGATGTGTTAAAACATGTTAATATTTGTGTAAACTAAACTTGCAAAATAATTGATCATGTTTGTGTGTGTGAACAGCTAAACGTTTACTGGTGAACAACATTCGCATATTGTAAATAGTTGTGAGCCTGGTGAAATTTTCATTTGTTAGTCAATAAGTTTCTGAATTCTTTACCCAAAATGCTTGATATACTATATGATGCTGTTGACATTGGCTTAGTGTGATTGTAATGAAACGAGTATTTAACGTATTTTATGATAGGTCTTAATGTACATTTTTGGAGTGTTTTATGATGAAATATACATATGTTGAGCACACCAGAGTACAAATGTGTTTTAATTGTGTGTGGTGTCTTAAATTACAGGTGTTAAGAGTATGTTAAAGCTTTGATAGCGTTCTGGCGCTGGCTTGATGGCCGCAGGCAGTAAAATTGTTCCAGTGCTTCTGGCGCTGCTATTTTTAGCCGCGTGCTGTGCTGCGAAACTTGTGCCCTTTCCGGAATGGAATTTCAACTGCCAATTGCTGAAAAGCTTGCCCATGGAGGAAAACACAGATAACTACGTACGGCAGGTGCGCGGTTGCGTTTTCTCGAAAGTTCAACCCACTCCATTATCAAATGTGCGCCTCGGTTTGGTTTCTCGCGACGCTGCGGAAGCTTGTCTCGACCTTAATTTCTCAACGGTGCTGACCAGCAACCCGTTCACGCGCTTTGCGGGGGGCAATTCGCTTTTGAACAACGTCAGCTTAGCTCACAGGTAACTCAAAAGAAGGGTTTTGTTCACTCATCTGTCGGACGTTCACTCATCTGTCGCTGTTGCAGATACGGCGGACATCAGTTCGGAGAATGGGCCGGGCAACTTGGTGACGGCCGCGCCCATTTGTTGGGAGAATATACAAACTCGCGCGGTCAACGATGGGAACTCCAGCTCAAGGGCTCGGGGCGCACTCCCTACTCGAGACACGGTGATGGGCGCGCAGTTTTGCGCTCATCTGTTCGCGAATTCTTGTGTAGCGAGGCGATGCATCACCTTGGAGTGCCAACCTCGCGTGCAGCAAGCCTTGTTACGTCAGATGACACTGTGCTGCGCGATCCGCTGTACAACGGAACAGTAGTGGCTGAAAAAACTGCTGTGGTGCTCCGCCTTGCTCCTTCCTGGTTTCGCATCGGCAGCTTAGAAATCCTGGCTCGCAGCGGCGAAATTAAACTCTTAGCTAAGGTGTTGGATTTCGTCATAGAGAATCACTTCAATTCGCTGGGCGAGGCACCCAATCGATACGTTCGTTGGTTCGATGTCGTGCAAAGCCAAACAATCGACATGGTAGTAAAGTGGATGAGTTTGGGATTTGCGCACGGTGTGTGTAATACCGATAACTTCAGCTTGCTGTCCATCACTATCGACTATGGCCCGTTTGGCTTTGTGGACTCGTACGACCCCCTATTCGTACCTAACCTGTCTGATGACGGTGGTCGATATGCTTTGCACAACCAGCCGAACGTTGCGCTGTTCAATCTTTATAAGTTGTTTAAAGCCATTTCGCCGCTTCTCATTTCGACAGAAAAAGACGAAGTTAAAAGGATTTTGAAAACCTTCAACGAGTCGTACCAAGCAAAACTGATGGCGACGTTTCGGCGCAAACTGGGCCTTGTGGACGCGAACGAAGGCGACACAATGCTTGTTGCTGCGCTTTTGCATTTGATGAACGAAACGCGTGCGGATTTTACTATGACCTTTCGTCAGTTGGGCTCTTGGCAACTGAACGAGATCGCTGAGGTGTCAATCCCACGCCATTTGTGGGCTTTGAGTGACCTCAGTAAACACACACTCTTTCCAAACTGGTGCTTGGCCTACTACAAGCGCATAATGGGTGCAGAGCCAGGCTTGACTGATTCCATACGCTGGACGCGTTTGAACGGAGTTAATCCCCGTTACGTGTTAAGGAACTGGATGGCGGAGTTGGCAATCCGAAAGGCCGAAAACGGCGACTTTTCGGAGGCCTGGCGCATCCACATGACCCTGCAAAGGCCGTTCGAAGAACAGGCCACTGCAGAATACAGCGGCTATGCAAGCAGGCCCCCTGTCTGGTCGCAAAAACTTCTAGTTAGTTGCTCTTCGTAGAATAAAATGCATCGTATAATTGGAAAATTAAATGCTGCGTGTTTTGCCTTGGCAGTCTTGAGTTATACCCACAATGTTTAGCGCTTACATGTGGACCAGGCTGTTATTTGTCAAACCTGAATTAAAACACATGCAGGATGCTATGACGCGTTTCACAATGTGAACTACAGCAGCGTGATTATGACGTAGCAGCATTTAATCACACGATTGTATACGTCAGACTTACAGCAGCAAAGCGAACCTTTCCAGTCAAAGGCTCAACGCAACATCATTTGTGTGATCGAAACAGGGTCGCAAATGCGTTCATTTATGGGTACTGTTTTTCCATTGGCATGCACGTCCTTCTTCAGGTCTTAAATAAATGTATTGGCTTTGGTCTTGTTCTATACTGTGACTTTAAACACAACTGGTAGGCTGTCGATCGATTTGCCGTAGCGTCGACCATAATGAGATTATAGCGTGTCACGGATTTCAGCGTTGTATGGGTGCCGAACAAACAAAGGGGTGTGTGCTGCATGCTGCGTTGCGTAATATCCTCTTTAGTTAACCCAATATTGCGTCCTGGGGTCAAACAGGCAAAAGCAGGAAATTGTCTGCCTTGTTATTTTGCTTTGATATACACTCGGCGTTGGTAATGGAATAAGAGGCTATAACGACGAAAATTAATTTTCGTTGTATAAACCAAAACGTCATCAAATAGTCGTAGCACTGACATGACGTGTTACAAAGAAATTGAACACACAGCTCCAACTTTTCGTTTTGATTTTTTGCATAAATCAGTTTCTGCTGAGGCCTTAAACAACCCCAATTCCGCTTTTGTCACATTAAAAATTGCCCTTTTTGCCACACGGGGATCAGAACCCAGATTATTTACTTATACACCATGACTGACGTTGCAAATCGCTCGCCAACATTTGGACCGTTTTTCTTAAAAGTGAGCACTCTTCCGACATCGAGTGGTAAGAAAGTAACTGTTTTCCTAATCCGTTTGAGTGCGCTGTTGACAGTTCAAAATTCAAATTGACCCTTGGTGACGTGGCACGAGGAAAACGATTTCCGTGGAATCATACACTGTATTATCTATTTATTCGCATAACGCACAAAAAAAGTGTACAATTGTTAAACCATAAGTTACATTGTTCGGGTATAACATCATACAATATACTTCCAACCTCCTGGCACAGCTGCACCTGACAGCTGTTTTTTTTCCTTTTTATTTGCAACACAAAAGAGCATGTTCATTTGTTATGGATCAATATGTTAATTCGGTCCGAGCAAAAAAAGCATGCAGTATATACCAGGTCACATGGAGTTTTGTGTTCCGGTAAATTGTACTCGGCAGCACGTATATACCGTGAGCATAGATACTGCGTTGCGAATATGCCACATATACATATATGCACTTCGTTGTTTTCGAAAGTCTTCGTGGTCTTATCTGACGTCGTTTGGTTTCACGGTGCAGTGAACTTTCACGGTCCCTCCTGCGTAAATGTGCACGCTTGACCGGCGATGTGTCGCATTTACGTGAAACGTCGCGTGCCCGACGACGCCCGAACCCTGTGGAACAAACAACAGACCTTAGCAAAATTGGCAGCTTAGGGCTCGCTTGAACATAATCATCTTGTGTTGACAGAAAGGAGACAATATGGGTCTGGAGGCGGCGTTTTCTTCGACTGACTCTGAAAGTATGTTTCGCTCAGGCAAGTTTAGATCTGCTGATCGGCGAGGATGATGAGTGCAGGTGCCGGAAAAAAGCAGTGAGACAATTGAGCCCATGATCCTTGGCCCTTTGCAAAATTCACTTGCTATAAAGCGATTTTAGGTTTACCACTTTAAATCGTCGCGCTAAGTGTTTTTCCATCTGCGGGTTTGCATCTCTTTCCATACGGTCGGGTTTTTGCTTGTGTGAGTTGGATTTGTTAATCATTACATTGCGAGTGATTTCCGGCTAAAAACAGATTCAACATTCCAACTTTTGCGTCAGTTGACATGCAAGCGAAGTTGTTTAATCAACAGTGCAGCAGGGTTGAGGCATGTATCATCGTCACGCAGGCCATATTTATTGCATAATTCATAAGGGAAAAGAGCTTATCTATATGCTGTAAAATAATTTGCCTCACTGGGCTCCACCAGGCATTCTCAGACGATTAAGTTGATCGACCGAATGTTTCAATTACGCAGTACAGCAGGCCCCGAACTAGGCATAAAACTTTACGATTAGGGCGTTTAATTGCCATGTGCGGATTAACATTCGCTTTGGGGTCGATATACGACTCAGTACATAAGCGCATGTGTGTACTGGGTGTTTGTCGGCCAAACACAGCAAGTTGGCATTGAAAAGAATAGGCGGAAAATCAGAAGTTCACCGGCTTCTTCTTTTACAGCCCACCACAAGGTGAGCAGGGACAATTAAATAACTGCATCGCCCCAAGGTTCGAGAACACCGTGCGAAAAGAACGTGCAAAGAGGTGTTATCTCATCGCCGGCAGATCAACGGTCGAAAATGGCGCGAGTTGTTTTCTTATCCTTTCAGTTGTTGACACAGCGCTTGTGGTCGAAAAGTACAAGTCCACTTCACGTAGAGGAGGTCTACCGCGTAGTTATACAGGATTTAGCATGTGTGGAAGGTAGCACGAGGGCAGGAACAGTCGTATTGAACCTACTTTTACGATGGTTACTTAATCTTTAGGCAAAGCATTTTTAACTGTTATAACTTTTGTATTAGACTTCGTTATATTAATGTTTTTATGCCAAACGCAAAGTTCGTAGGAAACGAACGACATAAAATAGCAAAGGTTTGACCATAGGAAATGCCCTACCGTCGGTTTTGAGGTCCTAATTTCTTCAGTTTGAAAACGATGTGATTTATTACATGTAAGCGCTAAAGCGGTTGGGTCGGAGGTTAAAGCTCCTAAACTATTAACATGGCAATCAACTAGACTGTTGCCAACGACGCGACAAAATGCCATACAATTGCCCATAAAGTAACTTTTATGTACCTCGTGTGTTGCATTACTAAGTTGACAACAGTTTGCGACTGCCACAAACTTAAGGAGCACTGGCGCATAAGCAAGTGTATATGACGTTGGGCGGCAAGCCTGCTGTATGATGTAAACAAACAATTTAACAAACAGGATAAAGGAATTTGAGACGATAACATGGTAACTTGCTAAGTTATATGTGGTTGGATGTTTCAGTTATTGAGATATACCACTGGTCAACGACTGGTCAATAAAGGCAGCGGAAGAACGTCGCTTTTGTAAACAGCAATTAGCAAAGTAAACACTTGCAGAGTGTCGGTTTCTTCGCTGAAACAGGCGTTCGGGGGGTTGTTGGAACAAATCGGATTAATCACTAGGGTAACGTCGTGCGCGTGGCGCTACTTGCAGGCGACGCCTCATGTATAAATATTGTATTCCCACCCAGAGTGTTTGTAGGGCGGCGACGTTTTAAAACACCTGCCTTAGGGAAATATGTACGGGTCTGTGAAGTTGAGGTCGAGGAATGCAAACAACAATAATTCCAGCTACGTGACAAGACCGCGCTCCTGGGGCGAATTTCAATCCAAACTTTCCACATTTCAGCGAATATCTGCCCCTGGAACCAATGCCAACGTGGATGTACGGTCGACAGGTAAGCGATTTTACATTAGCATCAGGTTAGCTACTGGGATTATGTCTGAAAATACGCACAACCGCTTTAAGCAGTGATCTGTTGTCTGCAATGATTTTGAATCCTGTACCACCTGTATCATCACGAAAACATTGAAAGGTCTAATCGTGTTTGTCCAATTTTGCAATGAAACAATTTGTTGCGTTAAAACCACATAAATGTATTGGAATACAAATCGAAAAAGAGGTGGAATAATAATAACGCTTTGCAGATGCGAAAACACCACAAGAGGTATCACAGGCTGTACATCACACCCCCAGTGATGAACACAACGCAGCATCCACAAATATAAAGGGACGTCCTGCATCAGAGTCGTCCGTACAAACGCCATTCTTTAAACCGTTTCGGCCATTTGGACAGCGGACATCAAGCAGTGACCTTGATGTAAGCGTCTTCACTCCAAACCTTCCTCCACCCCCAGCCAGCTCGGCCCTTTTGCCGACCGAAAAAGTTGACGACGCCCCGAGCTTGGCATTTGAAGAGGCTTTGGGCGTGAAGCCAGCGGAGCGTGAGGCTGAGGGAATTACTGTTACCGCGGTCGCCGATCGGCTTGCTGATAGTGCAAGCCCGCGCGATCTAGTTTTTGTCGACCCATCCAGAAATGCGAAACCTCCGCCTGAGGGAACGTTGCAAGCTACCGCGAGTCGCTTGTCGGACTCAGCGTATGAGTGCGCTTCTGAAGCGTCAGGGGAAGGCCTTAGTTTAAGTTCCGACATCGGTTTGCCCGAAGACTTGGGGAAGGCAGCAAGCGAAGGCGCCTCGTCGGACGTGTCTTCCATAGTAGACACCGGGTTCTATTCCGTGGAAGAAAAAGAGGCTTTGCAAGGGTCGCCGGATAGGTTGGACTTTCATTTTACCGAAGGTGTGGACATGGAAGATAACAAAGCCCCGGCTGCAGCACCGCGCAAGTCGCGATCGACTGGAATTCCGAAATCTCTGCGCTCGTGTTATAACCACAATTACGTACTTGACGGTGGTGACGTAAGCAGTAAATCGTCCTTGGACTTCACTGATGAAGAGATCTTGTCAGAACGGTCGAGAGATAGCAAATACAGGCCTCATCAGCAGGCCTCAAAACAGCAGGGCAGTGGACTGCCGGTACCGACCAGACGAATGTCCAGCGAGCAGCCGAAGAATCGTGTGTCCACTTCTTCAGAGAGCAGTTTCAAGTCCGAATCAGACGCCAGTTCACAGCCGTCGGTACGAAAAGGAATTCTTCGCAAACCAAAATCAGACCAACATGGGCAACCGGCAAATGGCGAAATCGCGAAGGTCGCAGTTAAAGAACTGGGCTGGAAAGACGATCAAATTGTGGACATTGGCTATTACCCCAATAAGACGATTGGCGATAAAAACAACGGAGTGTCAGCGCACGGCACATGGCCGCGGCGCCAGCAGAAGTCAAGAAAAAAGCAGGGCCAGGAAGAGGCAGAAGAACTGCTCAGGCGATTTCGGGAAACTTCGGACTCTTATCGTCACAAATTCAGGGACGTTTTTGCGGAAACACGCCGCAAAATGGAAGAGGCTGTGTTTGGTTTACGTGTGACTATGGCGAAAAACGGATACAGCGCTCGCTGCTACCAGCCCAAGTTTACAACAACAAACCTGCCACGAGACGCGAAAGCGTGACGCCCACATTCCTGAGCGTTTGTATTGGTGAATGTTTGTTCCAGTGGTTCGGCACGAAAGTTTTTCTCAGAGTTTTGCCGGAACGAAACTGTGGTCGTTCTATACGGTATCTGGCTTAACGCAAGCCACGTTTATTTGGAGATTCATTTTCGCTACACAACTTGTGGATGTTTTTTTGTATTCTTTCGTTTGATTATAAACGATTTTTTGAATGTATGAATTTTACAAATACCGTTGAATTAAATGTGCTTACAGTAAAGAGTGTGTGTAAATTGGAATTAACCCGCAGAACTACGATACGCATCACACCAGTGACAAAATATACCCACAACCCGACCAACCATAAATTCAATACAAATTCTCTATTTGTGACGCAGAGTTAGTGAAAATAAAAATACCCATATACACACGAATGGGTGGTATAAGCAATTAACGGATGAGGTTTCGGTACTTGAAGATGTCCTGACACTTTTGGCCCGTAAGGCATATTTTGTATACGTCACAAGCAAGGTCATCAAGAACACAAACTCAGCTCTTCGAAGAACTGTTTATTAAAGGTCAGTTATTTCAATAGATTTATTCAAGATTTAAATTATTGCAAATCAAGTAATAAATTTTCGAAACTGTACCAAACTACGTCCTAGATGTGCGGTTACATTTACTTTTAAACAAACCACTAAATACTCCGTTAATGAAGTTGCCTCCTGCCAGGAATATTCATAATGCAAAAATACTCATTTAGCAATGCTATTGATTTATTAAAAACTAAATACAATAGACTGAGTGATTCACAATTCCGCTTTTCGTTTCACAAGCAACCACTAAGCGAAGTTTATTTCCATAGTCATAGAATGTCGATCACGACTAAACTCTCAAACCCAGGTTATAAATACATAGGGGGTACACGATCACATGAGCGGAACAAATGTGCAAAATGCAGGTTTTTACATTGGGACGGACGAGATTTTAGACTTGGGACAGAGATTCGCGAACTGAGCAACTATCCACCACAAACAGTCTATTGCACACTCATCGCCGTCAACGATGCATAACGTGAGCTGTCGCATGTTTTACGTCACAATATGCAATGTTACGTCACAGCGCTCAAGTGTGGCGCTGCTCGTTACTGTTACAACGAACAGTGGAAAGAATCTTCGGATACCGGTATAGTATAGCACAATAAAAAAATACGATATAACGATGTGTTGGTAACGAATGCTTAGAAGTGAATATAACGCAATGGTTTGCAATTATAACATAAAATATTTCCTTTTCTGAATACTTATTATCGTATGTATTATGTTGTGAGATATATCATTTGCAGAGGAATGCGAAAGCTCTATTGGATACGTTTGCGGCAACTTACACACACGACATAGGTGGGAAATTTGTACAGGATTATGGAACAACAGCCGCTTGCAAGCTACGATATTGGAAATAATATTACATATGCGAATACACTATAAGTATGCGGGTTAACAAATGCGAAGGTTGACACGCGAAGAGCGAAACACAATAAACGCAAAGCAACAGGCCAGGCACACCGCTTGGGGGCGCTCCAACACACCACAACACCGACGAGCTTTTTGCGCGCGCAGCAATAAAGAAATAGATGCATTCAGTGAAAAAATAAAATCTGATTCAAAACGCGTCGATTTGCTACAGTGGGGTGGGTGTATTACTGGGGTTAACGACTATATCTCATCATCGGAACTGAGCAGGTTAAGTCGTTCGCTCGCGCGCGTGTCCTTCAGGAGATAAGTTGACGCGTTAGAGGGCGCCGAACCTTGTTTGCTTACGCGCGCCGCCAATGACCTCTTGGGTGACGGCCGCGCGTTTGACGTGTGATGACCGTTAGCCCGGGTTGTTTTGGAGTCATCCTCCGGCATAGCGTAGCCGCTTTCCCGTCGAACTCCAACGCGCGAGTATGTCTCCTGATCGCTCGTCTCGTCGTAGTAACTGAGATCGCCGTTCTGTGAGCCCCGACCGTTGCCCAGTCTGTCCACGTGGTTTCCGGTGTGTTGCGTGTAGTCTTGGTATTTGGAGGAGAAATTGTGGATGGCGTCCTGCAGGACATCGCGAGGGTTGATGGTTTCTCGCAGAGAACTGGAGATGCTCTTCATCATGATGCCTTCACCTGCGTATCGCGTTTAACGTAAGACTGGCGCTTGGAAAATGGAGCTTCAGTCAGATTCTGAGAGATGCGAGGTCGTACACATAATTGCCGGTAAAAACGTTTTTTAAAAAACTTCTGTAACGACTGTACCCAGTCTAAATTTGTGACTAAACACTATTAATCACAAAGGTGCTTTTAAGAACAACTAGAAAAATTCATCAACAGTCCATAATGTCTATTGTTCATAAAATCAAAAAGTTCTAAAATTAGAACAGTCGTTCATGCTAATATTGAAAGCAATATTTTGTGAAACATGCAGATTTGTGTTAACCACCAGCATAAAAGCACCAATTGTAACAGACCACCACCCACCAACTTAATAACCAAGTCACCACAAATGTTACAAAGACAATTTAGGCTATGTCATAATGATGATGTGTTTCCCAAACCCAGCAGCGCGGTACCAAAGGCCAACAAATCTCATGGTTCAGATATAACATACAACAACATGCATGTCTACAGTGTAATACATCGTAGCAAAGGTTTTGGTATCGTACAGAGAACAAGTAAGCATATTACACACAGATAACCTCCCATAAAGGAATGGCTATCAGCACCACCACCATCCAATATTTTAACTAAATGAGATGTTTAATATAGGGCTTCTGTTAACAGAAAGTCATTGGAAGGGGAATATGTTTACTACTTTATGACAAACCAAGCATGTAAAAATATGCATCAGAAAAAACTATGCCAGGTTATCAGCTAAATTTGCAATGGATCTAAGTGAAGTTTAATACTCACTCTGCGTTGTTACTAGGGGCAGATTTTGGTGTTTCTGGCACTCTGCAAAACATACAACAGGTGTACACGAAGTACACTAACCATTCATAGCAGGTTTAAGCAGAAGCTTTATTCTTGGTTGAAAACTTGTAAGGGTCACACAATACTTGGCTGTTTTTACTACATTTTTTCCTTAACAGGGTAGTGCATGTAAATGCGGAGGATGTGGTGACAATTTCCTCATATTGTTTGGGTTTTGCAACAGTATCACATGCTGTATTACATATTGTCATAAATATGGCATGCAAACAAAATTTCTTGTAACAAAAAAATAATACAAAGTGGAGTAAAAAAATACATAAGACAAATTTCATGCCACACCCAATCAGCAGAGAAATTACTCAACTGAAAACTGATTTGGGACTTTTATTTATCTTGTGTTAGCAAAAGTGGTCATTGCAAAACAGTACTTTAGACACACCCAGCGCAGGCAAAATATACTAAGGCCTGTTGGTAAGTGCATGTTGCATGTGACTGGGCTCGGCTAGGGGTCTTCGAGTTTGAAACAAGGGCACCAACTACTGGTCATACTTGAGATGGGTGTAATTCTGGTAGGTGGGCGAGAAATTGTGAATTGCATCGTGCACCACATCTGAGGGGTTCACTGTGTCCTTCAGACGCGAAGAGATGGTGTGAGCACTTGTCGACTCTGCAACGACAACGTTAGCTGAGGGACGTGCAAACGACAACGTTGAGCATGCATGATGTGCTGGGTTTGGGCTAAATTCAACGCCACGTTAATCCATGATACGTGAAACGTAGTGCCACAACAGGTGGTAACAGAACACGAATGTCAAGCATGATATGAAAACAATCAACGCCAAAAAAAACGCGCCATTCACGACCACATGCGTGAGGAACAGAAAGGGTTTCAGGTTTGATCGGGCCACCGACATCGTATAGGTGAGGCTGAATGATGTCCTGGCGGCCGAATCGATGGTTAAGTCCACAAACCAATGTGGTTTAAACACTGTGCGCCAAGAAAACAGCCAGTCGCGCAGATGCCACACGGATAATCTCCGATAGTCACATGGCAGCCGCCCAACAAACCAAGGCCGATAAAAACCAATTGGCCCTAACTCACGCCACATACGAGGTTAACACATCGAGGGTCGACTCAACTTGCCGCAATTTGCGAGCACGTGACCTCATGACTATGAAGCGCGTGATTGGCCCACGAGACAAGAGGTGACGTCACGGCGGGTCGATTTAATACCTCCATTGATCAAGAGGCAATTTGGATCACAAGCTAGGTGGTTAACAGTGTCACAACGTAATCGACTTTCCAAGATAACCTACTGATCACAATTACTTGAAACTGGATAGTAAACCAACAAATCAAATCATACAGCAGTAAGTTTCCACACAATGAGGTAATTATTTTGCTGCCCATAACATGCCGTTCAAGCACACACCTCACTCGTCCTTGTCAATTAAAATCAATAAGGTTATTAGGAAAAGCCTAAAGCAGCGAACATACCTCTGTCGGCTTGCTTTTCCTGATAGATCTGATATGGAAATGCATAGCGCAAGGCAATGGCAGCAAAGAACATTTCAATGCAAATAATGAAATTCTGAATTCCTGCTGCAACAGTCCCAGTGCCAAGTTCTTTGTTAGCATCTCCACCCACGCTTACAGGGGTGATAGCCCCACTAGCTTCTAAGACACTCAGCAACACACCTGGTGGAAAACAGACAAATTAACATAGTTTTTAGCTGGAATCACATTGTTGTAAAGGGCTTTTACATGCCCTGAAAAAGAACTAATCAATACTCTTATGTGGTTATGAATATCTATTGGAAATAAATGTGAATGTTATTTCATTGGCACAAAGAGATTGTGAACAAAACGTTCAATGAAAACATCTAAAACCAACCTTGCCAAAATGAAAGAAAAATCACAGACTTAACCACAATGAATTTTAAAACAGGGTCGTAGGGATCGAGCATGTCCTTGGTTGCATAGTAAAACAAAGCAAGAGCAAATAGAGCCAGACTGACGGAAATGTTGTAGATGATAGTCACATACAAGTAACCAGAAGTGACACTGTAACAAAACAGCAATGCTTTAGTTCAAACAAACTGAAACCTAATAAGGTACCAACTGATTGCCAGTCAATGGGATTATGTTTCTATTACAACTGGCATCTGGGTACTGGTATTGGATTTGCCTTTTTGCATCTAGACAGTGTGTATCAAATAAAATTCTTGGCAGCATGTACATGGATGATGAGACAGTCAACAATATGCCTTTATATCAAGACTTTAACCAATTTCCACAATTATTTCCAGAAAGGGCAGCAAAAATGTTGAAATTCTTACCACATAAAACTTATGTGAATGTACATATAATGCTTGTAAAAAAAAACATTATTTGACAGTTAAATTGGCTTTTGTGTTTTTCACCAGATATTTACATGATAAAATTGACAGCATAAATAACTCATACCTGAAATCACCTTCATGATACAAATCATATGACTGGAGTATCAAGGTGATAATAGCCAGGGGGGGCTTTACAATGCAAAATTGAAGGGTAGCCTGGAAAGATAAAGTAAAGCACAGTGACATGATTGATCTAATGTTATGAAAATACCAATAGAAATGTTGACATTACCTGTTTGCAAAAGCGCAAGGTCCCAATTGTATAAGTTCTACCAGCCAGACAACATGTGCATGTAATCCAACTTGTCCTATAGAATAAACAACACAATTTTTTGAAAAAATTCATATACTTTGCCATATTGTCTGGAACTATTAGTAAACATGCATAAAGCACTGCATGAGAGACTTAACTAGTTTGGCTTAAGTTCTGCAGTATATAGAAAATATACTGAAATCACATGAGGTAATATTATGTGGCACTATCCGTAATTGCAAGTTAACTGTAAACTACTAAATAATTCACAATTTTTATAATTACAGTCAAAATTCAGTATTGTTGCAGCATATCAACATCACATGTATATGTAACTGACTAGTAAAGCTATAAGTTAAACAATTATGTAACCTAAAAGTCAGTAATGGTTTTGTGTTTCTTTTGGGCCTCACAAATGGCAACAGATCAACAAGCATGACTTCATATTAATACCAAAGCATTTACAGCAAAATTTGTCCATTGTTGAACCAAAGCTGTTAAAACTTCTACAGTAACCATCAGAGGCTCTGATGTAGAAGTTACTGTAGAAGTTTTCTGATTCAGAGCCATATGTTTATGAAAGAAAAAAATGCAACAAATTGACTTTTATGCCACTGCCCTGACACACCACCCACCTCATTGGCTTCCCTCTTATTTCAGCCATTATTGCACTTTCACCGCCCAAATATCCTTCATAGCAAAGGCTCAGAAAATTGTATATCACAAATGCTGTAAAAATATGCCATTAAGGTTGTTGTAATCAAATAAAAATTAGAAACTTAAATATATCTACCTTCGTAGCAGTTTCTGATGGTATCCAAATAAATGTAAAAATTATTCGTATTAAACAGCATCAGACTCAGCCAGGAATCAAAACTATAAATTGGCACAAACATTAGAATGCGAACAATCCATCTTTGCTCGGCTGGCACTGTATAAAATCTCAGATGTTTATATATCTGTAAAATAAAATGGTAAGGGATCAAATTAATAATTGGACACAAATTTAATGCTTTAAGCTTACATGATGACATGTTATTAGTATAGCTGCCCATGTAAATATTCCAGAAACTGCTTGACATGCAACAGTCTGCATAAACACCAGTGAAGTGCTTTCAAGGGGTACTGTTGTCGCATTCTGTAAATAAAATAACTTTTAATCAAATGTCGGTTATGATTAACTTGCTTCTATGTTTTTAAACTATTTACAAACTTACTTACCTCAACGGTTGAATTGTTCGACATGTTTTGTGGTTATACTTCCTGGAAAAAAACAAATACTCGCTCACTCAATCAGTTACTGTCACAACATGCCCCGACCCAAAACTTAGTAAGAAACACTAGAAGACAACAACGAAAAATAACAGTTTACTGTACAGGAAAGAACTACATTCTCCTTAAACAAACTATAAAAGACCAACTAACGAGAATTCTTGGACCAATGACGTCAACCTGTAAACATAGAATTGCCAAATCGTCATCTCACTAGGGTCACGTGACGTATGCTACAGAGATCATACGCATATACAAGTTTACAGTACCACGTTTACTAATGATTGTCAAAATCTTCCCGGACATGTTGGCATTTTACTTTTTAAAATCTGCACCTGGATAAAATGTTAAAAATTTATGCAGTTGTTCTATGCAGTGCGTCAGTGATTCCTCACAAACGTAATTATTAGTTTTGCGCAATTCCGTCTCTGTGATGTCACAGACGCAATCCAAGTTATTAGAGCCATCACAAAACGTGGTTTATTTTTGTCGTGTCTGCTGTGAACTTAAAGGCAAGTTGTGTCTGTTGTGTTTTGCAAGGAACTATAATTATTGCAGTTGATCGAAAAATATCATTCAATAACTCGAATCAGCTTGTTTGCTATGGCACCGACGGATCAGTCGTGGATTGCGTTGATGTGTTTCAATTGCGATAAGCTAACTATTGCGACCCGCGAAACCGTATAGTTTGGAAAACCCTGCCTAGAATTGTGATGTATGTAAAGTTGCAGGAAAACGACGCTTGCGAAGGCAAAAGTGTAGGGTCGCGCAGCTGAGTCTTTGTTTGTCCTCCTTCTGGCACTATTTATCAAATCCCGGGTTTCCCACTTCCCGAAAAACATCCAAAACTATAGAAAAACAGGTATTATCGCTTTATTGATGTGAAAGTTTGTCCTGAAAATTGCAGTTTCACGCAGCAGATGAGTTGTCGAAAACGATTAAAGAGTTCGCAGAGCCAAAAATGTGCTTGAAAATACGATTTGAAATATTCTGACCTTCCAGGGTGTGCTAGATATAAACACAACATCAGAAAATAACGAATGTATAAATTGTACAAAGTTGCAACTCTCCACAGCAGTACTATACCAATGGGAATATAGAAAATACAATCTGGCAATTATTGCTCGCTGTGGATGGGTTTGCAACCTGTTTTATTCGTACTGCATGTACGAAGCATCCTCAAATTATGGCCAATCATTGTTTTTCTGTAGCGGCCGGGCAGTTTTGGAACCCCCTGGTCTAGAATGGTTATAATTTATTTCCGCTGATTGCAACACTAAATGGTGTATTTTATGGTTATCCGATGCTGGTGTTTTTCATCCAAAAACCGATTTTTTTTATGAAAAGTACTACAATTCCGATACTGATGAAAGTAGGCCTTCTGCGTAGGTACATACAAAACTTGAAGTTTCGTATGATCACTTTACGCTATATTTGATGCTGCAAAACTTTTAACCTGAAATCCACAAGTGCACTTGTCTACAAGACGTTCAAAATAGCGTTTGTTTGCTTTAGTGTTGAAAACAAAATGGCATGTACACATGCAAACAATTGTTTTTAGTTGCAATACCATGCAATGGCAGATACGTGTACATGCCTTCGTATGATCGTAAATTTCTTGTGTCCAATGCGTACTGTTCAAAATCTCGGCGCCGGACAGAATTATCGTCGGTCAAAGTTTTGTCAACTGGGATCTGCTAATGCTTTCTTGCATTCTTTTGTAGGTTACTCAATACCACAACTAACTTACCAAAAGGCGAACATTCCAGAGTTTTTTTTGTTGGAAACTTTTGTCAAACGGAAACACAAATACGTTCGTACAAATGCACATAGAACTAGAACGTTGAAAGTTACGATTGTCTCGTCAGCAACGCGTGTTGTAATTTTGCGCAACCCGTCTGTCGCGAGAATACAAAACGTACTTCTCATTTCACTTTCCACAAGCAACGCCTTTTTTCCGCTGTGTCCGTATGGGTCCTGATATGGCATCGATTCCAATCCGATAACTACATCAAAGTTTCGATATCGGATTTTTAGTATATTCCAACAAGGACATTGCTGTGGATTTTTTTATTGCATGGGTTTAATCAATTGCGATTCTATTGTTTTCATACTGTTCAATCTTTCGGTTAATTTTTGATTCTAATTGCTGCATAAACATCTGCTTATCCTCAGGAATATCTACATATAAAGTATACAAAATGATTTGTTTGTGTATGGGTGTAATGAATACTCCATGTCTTATTTAATATATATTACGAATAAATTGATAGATTGTCAAAACATGAAACTTTTATGTGTGATACAAAAATATTTTACTAAATTCAACACTGTTTAATGCAAATTCATTGAAAACCTACCCAATTAAAGACAAAAAGTAATGTTTAAAAATGGTGGATTTATTGATAACTACATAATATAGACAAGAACAATAGTTTACCATGTTCTTCAACAGCATTTGTTGCAACTCTCAACATATTGTGTGGGAGTGGTGATGAACAGACATGGGCCAAATACTGTTTGAGCTTTATTGCCTCAACTAAGCTTAACTTTTGCTTTTCGTCTTGATATTCTAACAAAATGAATTTCATGGCATTGTGTAAACATCTTCTCAAATCTCTTGAAGCTGAAAAAATGTTTGTTAAATACAGTCACAAAAATAAAAAACAAACCACTTTTTACCACGGCCTTTAAAAAATAGGGCCATGTCCACAGCTGCAAGTATTTGAGTGCCTTTGAAAGATGACACAAAAAATTCCTCATCAACTGATAAGTTTTCCAAATGTAGTAGAAGCACTTGGTGCAAGTCTTTCATTAAAGGTTCTTTAGAACGAACAATTTTCAGAGATCGAAGGGCTCTAGTGCACATGGCCACATCCTGCAATATATGTACCACATCTTAAACTTGGTTTAAGAGTTAACATATGTACGTACCCTTGGAAAAAAGTAGTTTATCCTTGTTTGTATTGTTTTAATAACATGTTGCAAAGAACAGCTTGAAGGTGGAATACCCAATCGCACCAAAACATTGAAGAGAAATGCCAACTGAATCGATTTCAAATAAAAAGACGTCTTCAAAGTTCTCTCAATTAACAAATGAAAGCGAGTGTCACTTAAAACTTCAACCGGACATATAAAGTGTTGTGTCCTAATTTCTGAAACAAAGTTTTTGGGTGCAACAAGGCTATGAATCCGGCTGATACATAAAAATGCGATGTCGGGAGGTTGATCGGATTGCTCCAAATTTAAAAATAGTTCTAAGACAGCATCAGCATCCATGCAACTTAGTAGTTCAGTTTTGAGTGGATCAGGCTCCTCAATTTGCAATGGTTTCAGATAGAACAACTCTCTATGTGCATTATCCAACAAACCTTGAATGGTTTTGGTACCATAAAATGCACTAGGGATGAATACCAAAGTTGGTTTGCACAGAAAAGCATGTTTAACAGAATGTTTTGAAAGATGATGTGCTTGTTTGCAATAAAAGCCTGAAATTGCCTTTACCAATGTGTGGACTTTTTGCTGCATTTCCTTTTCACGTGCACAGGCGAAGTGCAACCTAAAAGAAAAAAAAACTTTTTTATATATTAATAAAATGTATACATATATACTTACAATGTATTAAGCAGTGTCTAATCGTTTTTTTGTTTCATTGAGTTTTTTTTTCAAAAAATCACGTTTTGCTTGAAGCCACTTTCTTCGAATATTGCCAAATTGGTATCCAGCTACAAATCCAACAACAAAGCATGCAACAGAACAAACAACCAACTGAATGTCTCTAGTTTGGCCCATTCTGAAAAATATGGAATGGCCCAATGTTAATCAATGCACACAATCCAATGTTACAAGACAATAATTTACCATGTGCATAACATGATATGCTGTAACTGCAACTAAATTGTAAGAATCCAAATTACATGTTTGATTTTTTCAAACAACAACATAAAGTGCTTTATCAAGCCACAATACGTCCATTAAACTGCGATTACGTAACGTGTATTTGGTCAAATTTATGTTTAATGTTAATTTCTTTCGAATGTTTTTTTGAACAACAGATGAACTGGCACAAGGTGTACGAAATTCTCCTTCATTCAACTTTTGAAAAACGATATCTAAAAATCATGTCGTAAATAAAACGGCATAGCGTTTTGCAAAACAGAACCCCAGTAGCAATAAAAGATATCCCAACCAGTTCGGTTATTGACGATCAAACCAATGTTTTTCCAAACGCAAAACATGTGTTTCGTAAAAATCCATTAAGTCACGCTTCACTGAACCGCGGTAAAGCGTGGGTATGGAATCTATGGATATGCTGCACTTTTTGAATGAAATGAAGTATGTATGTACGTGGTACGTATTCAGTATGGTACCAGGATAACAAACTCAGACAGTTTGGTAACTTTATTGGTTGCAATTATGTTTGTCTGTTAATAAAGGCTAGACCCTGTCAGGTTTTTCTGTCACAAATTTATAACACTAAAATTTTTGGTCTCATGCTTAGAAAACGACTGTCCAGGAATTATCGTGTGATCATGTTAGTATCAACAGTTTGTTGTTTGTAATTACTAAATAAATCTTGTTGGTTCTTTTAAGATGTTTAAACATGTGTAAAATGAAGTATTTTTTCAATTGATCGAAATGTATTTTTGCTAGGTGGAAAAATTTTGAGGATTGATATGAGTTTTATATGCCCTCCTGGGGGTGGTCTGAACCAAAACTATTTAAGTATTGATGACATACTTATGTCCAGTGAAAAGATACCGAGTGTGTTTCAGGTGTCTGTCAAGGGTCTGGGATTTCTTGATCCAAGCACACATAAGAAGGACATCGATGTTGGCTCCAAAATGGATCTGCCACTTTGGTTAGCTAGCAGTCTTGCTCATCCAAGACGGAAGTTTGTAAGCACTGACTACACAAAGCCATACAAGGCCACTTACCGCGAAATCCTTAAAGCTGATGCAAGTGTAGTTGACTTACACAAATTAGGTCCACACTTTTACTCATTTGGACAACAACTCTTGACATTGGAACATGGTGAGTCAATCTTACTGGCCAAATCCCTGGTGTTGGCATTTAGTGATAGATTTCGCCGGATAATGGACTGGTCCAGTAATGCTATAGACTGTGATAGTGGGCAGAGAATGGAGACTCTTGATGAAGTTGAGCGACAACTATATCGCTTGGGACAGAAGTCCTTGCAAAGTTTTCAGCAATGGGAGGTTGGGGAGAGCAGAAAGCTGGAAACTTCAGAATTTGTTTCACGGCATAGAAAGCGAAAACGAGATGCAGTGGATTGAATAAAAACAGTAAAATAAAAGCAAGAAAATACAATGGCAACCTGGAATTCTAACTTTTTTGTGTTAAAGATACACTAGAGGGCAGAGATTGGGATGTTCATAAATAAGATCATCCTCTCTTCACAAGTGTATACATATGATTGTTGGCTTATTTTCAATCATACAGCATCAGTCTTTTGTCGTTTTCTTGTAAACTAGTTAAAATTACACATGTATATAATTTATTTAAGCATTCTACATTTTTTTATGTTTTTCATAATCTTTGTTAGGTAAGTTAATTTAATCTTGAACCATCATCAAAAATTTACAAGATGGCTGAAAATGTGCATCACTGGACCGAGCAAATGCTTCCTGAGTTGGAGCAAATGCACAGAGTAAATTTATTCACAGACAAAGAAGTATGTACATATTGTGTTTTGTTTGTTTACGTATTTTAGTATTCACACCTACTTTTTTGTATATTTAGGTGAAAGCCATTATTAAGAAAAGAACTGCCCACGAATACAAACTTGTTCGTCGAACAAAAGACAAAAAAGATTTTCTGGCATACATACAGTATGAGGTAAATCTTTTGGATCTCATTCATAAACGCAGAAAAAGGGAAAACTACTATTTCAAAAAGGACGAAATTGAATTTGCCATTGTAGCTCGAATTCACAGGTGATATGTTGTGTGGTGTTGTGATGACTGTCGTTTGACAAACATTGATATTAATGCGTATATTTCTTGGTTAATTTTACAAACAGACTTTTTAAACAAGCTACATTTCGATGGGCTGGTGATTTAAAACTTTGGTTTTCCCATGCTCAGTTCTGCATTAAGTGGAAAAAAAGAGTTCAACTGAGCAAGGTCTGCACCAGATTGTTGCAGGTAAAGTGATTATTATTTTGTAAAGCCTCTGTCCATAAAACATGTCATTAAACTCCAGTGACTACCATGTTAAGTTATTTTTTCTGTGCATCTTGTATGTCTGCAACACACATCAAATTTTGGCCATATTCTCTAGGTCCATGGAAACAAGTCTAAAATTTGGGTCCTTGCAGCAAAGTGGCAACTTGAGTGCAGTGACTCAGTAGAAGCTTCCAGAGCAATATTTCTTCAGGCACTTAAAAGTTTTCCAACAAGCCAATATATTTGGTTGGAGTACTTTAGAGCCGAGCTTTTATACTTGGAAAAGATCAACCAAAGACTTTTTTTGCTTTCTGGTGAACGTGTTGCCGGTGTTGATAGCAGGTGAAAAGATGAGATAGTAATATATGGTACAATACATATGCTTTTTCAAAAGTAATACACATATGCTTTTTCTGCAGTATGGGAACAAACGAAGCCATTTTATTGAAAGGAGGTGCAGTTAAAATTGTTTACAAAAATGCTGTGGCAGCTATTGGTGACAATGTAGATTTCCAAATTAATATTATGGAAGTTGCTGCATTGTTCACATCTTCAATACCATGTGCTGAGCAGATTGTGCAAGACCTTGCAGATGACCTCAAAACAAAGTATAGCAATAATGCCAAGGCACTGGCGGCTGTTGCTAAACTACCCTTAAAAAGTGAAATTGGTAAGATACCAAGTATGCTCTGCTTTTAATATTTTTTTTTTCTATTTGTGATGATGATAATGGCACTTGCATAAAAGGTCTGCTCGGGTACAAGTTTTACTACTAGTTTAACATATTTAAAAAAACACATAAACAGGTCATTATATTTACAGCAAATTGTTAACATTTTGGTTTGCTAAAATTTTGTATTTGTATTTCTGCTAAAAAAATTTTTTATGTTTATTCGACAGATTCAGGATCACCATTTTTTGTAAATGAGACCGAAAAAAGAGAAGACTTGTGCTGTCAGGAATTTGAAAAGGCAATGAAATGTCTCAACACAATTGAAATGTGGGGAGAATATTTTGATTTTCTTAACGCCCTTTATAACGACAGTTTAACCCAAACATCTCAAAAATGGAAACGACTGAACATGTTGCGAAAATCGAGGTTTTTTACTTTTGCCTACTCTGCCCATAGCTCCGACAAACTTAATTCAGACAGATACTGTGTTTTTGTCAACCATTTACTTGCCAATGGTTGTTTGGACGAAGCACTGAAAGTGATCAAGAATGCTTATGAAAAGCTTCAAGATGCCATTTTATTCACAAATCTGACAAAGATTTCCTTCTTAGTTTCTCAAACCAATCCTTCGCTTGTTGATAAAAATGACCTGTTGGGACAGTTTCTTTCTATGAAGTGCAATTCACAAGGAAACACTATGAAACAACTGGGAACTTTTTGGCTGCAACATGCGATAATGATGAACGAATATGACATGGCTAAACAGATTATAAAAAGTATCATTCATAAATGTGGAAAGGATGAATCAATTGAATGCCAACAGTTGTATTGGAAGTGGATTGCAGGAACCAAGGGATTGTTGGATTTGTATGAGGTATGCAATAAATATCAAGGAATAATATTTTAATAAAAACCTGAAATCCAAACTAGTTACTCCAAAGAATCACGATTCATTTGCTGTGAGACAGCCATTATTATGAAAAGAACTGCCCATGAATACAAACTTGTTCGTCGAAAATGACAAAAAAGATTTTCTTGCATAACTGGTTATTTCAAAGAATCACTTCGATTCATTTGCTGTGAGACATATCTGCTTTAATCCTCATGGTCTTGTTATCATGTGTGGTTGTTTGAAATATTTGCTGTAAATAGCAAATTTTATAGGTATAATAAAAGTTATGGAGCACAATTAGAAAGCACCGTTGCATATATCCAAAGCCCAATTTTAACTTGTTTATCTGATTATTTGGTTTTGGATGATTAGTGGTTGTGGAATTGTACTCATTCACACAACTGATTGTACTCTTTTGAATTACAGCTGTTTAAGGAAAGTACACCTCTACTGCAAAAGCCAACGCTGAAGCAGTACAGATGCGTGTTGGGTGTAGTGAGTTGTTTTGATGCCCCGAAAGTTGCCTTCCAATTTTACGAAAATGCCTTAGATCACTACGGGTCAAGCGATCCAGATATCTGGATTGAATTTATCAAGTTGAAGGAGAGACAGGGCGGCCAAGATGCGATGGATGTTGGCAAAATTTATTGGCGCGCAATGAAGACCCTAGAACCGGCACTAACGGAAAAGTTCATTGGGTGTTACACGTTGTTAAATTTGTAACCGATGCAAGTTTTCGCAATAAAATGGTATTTGTGAAAGCAAAAGTGTAGTATGGATTCTCCAGCTGTCAAGAGTGACTTTTTGTCGTACACTTTCGAAAAAAGTTAACGCCAACCCTCTTGTTTTGTTTTTTTAAATCAAGGAACGTCTGTTTACAATGTTGCCTCGTTGGCGCAATGAGCTTCCGCTATTGTCAGTTTCTCACCGAAGTGAACAAATCAAGGTACCAACAAAATCGCACAACTGTACGATAGTATTTTAACCACAAAATCAAAGCAGTTAGTAAAATATGTTAAGTACAAAATATTTTGGGAAACACTGTTTTCGTACTTCTGCAATGAATGATGTTGTGTGTTGTGACGTATTAGGTCTCAAATCACAAAATTCACAACGTTTGTCTGCGCAGTGCTTGCTTTCCCAGCATAACTAGTATTAGTGTTTGTCACAATAATGTAAAAAAGTATTATACTTGCAGATATTAATTAAATATCACAGTTATTCAAATGATGGTGTAGGCTCGCACAGCAAATCGACGAGAATGTCCATTAATCGAGATGAGTGGGGTGGGTTTAGCAGTGGCGATGAACAAATGCCTGGTCCGGTAAGTTTCTAAAATATCAATCTATCGTGTTTTGCATAAGTATCTACTTTACAGTTGTATATGTTTATAAATACTATCTATGTCTTTCTATGTTTTAAATTTACTGCAATTCCAACAAAAAAGTTAAATAAAAGGTCTCTTGAAGAAGTTTATTTTATTGTGAAACAAGTTGTACTGTGATGTTTGTTGCCCAAATTTACCGATTGGGTAATTCCTATGCAATGATTTTTTAATAATTGGAATTTTTCATCTTTTAGTTCTATAAATTGCACAATTGTATAGTAAATAAATATTTTTAGATGACCCAATCAAGCAACACGGCTATAATTGATATGAGTAATGTGGAGGACTCATCTGCCACATCAAGCTTTGAAGATGTTGGTGACGTAAACCAAAGGATGAAAGACACAAATGACACTCAGCAAGAGTCCTCAAATCCTGGAATGATGGATGGAATAGGTGGAAATCTTGGCAAGGCTGTAGCAGATCAAGTACTGAGACCATTGGATAAATAATGACACTAGCAAAAGTAACTTGCTTTCAATCTAGATGTGGCAAAGTGGACATCAACAAGCAAAGAAAATGCTTGATGTTTATGGTAACATTGACATCCTTCGACCATATTTTGACATTGACCCAAAAACTCTGCTTTGGAGAATTGCATATTCTTTTGTACCATTAAAAAGTTTATCCACTGCACAGGTGGTCTTTATTTTCCAATATACATGCATGTCTGAATTAGCATTTATTTATATTCAAGCTGTATTTTAGAAAATTCCTAGTGAGCTCTATGGACCTTCAATGACAGTTTTTACGTTGATTGCAATTTTGTTGATGAACATGAAAAACTCTGGAACAGTTCTGGTATATATACATTCTCATGTCTTTTGTCAGGAAGTTCTGGCATTAAGGGCATTCCCTACATTATTTTTTAGCAACAAGGAACGTTGATGGGAACTGCATTTGGCATTTGCTTTGGATATTGGTTTGGAGTGTCCGGCTTCATGTATTTTCTTGCCTTCTTATGCAATGCATACATCAGCGTAGTGCAGTGTCTCACACTACTGGTAAATATGGAAACAAATATTTTGTAAAGGCCATGTTTTACTTATTTGTTAAATCTTTGCAGGGATATGGAATGGTCAGTCATTGTGTGATTCTGCTTTTTGGGCATTTTACCCACTTCTCCCATGGGACCTTCTACATTCTTTGGGCATTAGTTGCTGGGGCTTCGGCAGCAAGAATGGTAAGAATTTTAAGCCCTTGATTTTATTCCACTGCAACACAAAAATATGCAGTTCCAAAGTGTTGGTCAAATTAAAGATTGGACAGGAAAGGCTGTTGGAACACACGTGCTTTTCTTTTTCTAGATAACTGTTCTGCTATCTCGCACTGTTGGAAAGTCACAAAGACTTATGTTATGTATTTCTATTGCATCGTTACACATGCTTTTTCTTTTATATCTTCACTTTGCGTATCACCATGTGGTTGAAGGTGAGATGGATTTCTTGGTTTTAACAATGTTTTTTTTTACCAGTTATTTATTGTGGTTACTTAAACCCAATCATTCAAAAACATTTATGCTGTTCTAAACGCTCTGTTGTTACAGGACAATTGACACATTTGTATCCTAATAGAACCAGGAAACTAGACTAAGTTTGTATATATTTTACAGAAATTGTGCATTCACTTGAAATGCATGAACCAAGCAAATTTGAACCAGATGAAACTGTCCGTTCAATAAGGGATGCTATTGACCAGAAGATAGATACAGCACTTGAAGTTAAAAATGGCTCTATTAATGCTGCATGAAATTGAATAATTCCTAATGACTGATTGCACATATATTCGATGTATACGTTTTAAGTGTCAGTAATCTGTTTTTACTGGCATGAAGGGCATATATAAAGTATGGTGCTTCTATTTGCTTGAATGTATTATTTTTCTGGCTTGCAACTTTCACCATCACATAAAAAGAAACCATTTTTTACCTATAACTAACACAAAGAATGCTTGATAAAAAAAATGTGGTGTAATACTGTAGCTGTTGAAATTTATCTGGAAAACACTTTTCACCTTTTACTTTCATGTGTTATTTATTACTGCTTTTATCCAGTGTACAAAAGTTTGATGAATGCGTTATTGATCGTATAGAAAATACACCTTTATGTAACACAAAGTGAGTAGGCATTTCTATTTTTCTAAATCATAGATTACCGAAAAATGATTTTTGTTTGGAAAATGTTCCCCTGACTCCGAAGGGAAAGTATTGTACTGCAGTTCACGGAGGAGTACAAAGTTGTTGGGCTTTCGAAAGTGTGTTTGTTTTGATTTGACGCAATTAACATAGACATTTGAAAGTGTGCGAACCCATAAAGTATCCATTGTAGGCAAGTTCGGTTAAAATCTATATACGATATAACAACTTGACAAGACGGAGATACCGAGGTTGCTTGTGTTTTAGCATAGTATACTCTTATGGTAGTGCAACCATTGTCTCCGTCACGCATGACTTCCAGGAGATCAAATGCGACTTTTTGCATACGAAGAGATAGGAAACTCGCATATAAATTGGAATTACTTAAAACGTGGGTAGAATTTCGAGCTGAATTTTTAGTATGTTAAAGTTAGTTCTATATTGATTCCATTAACTAAAAATATTAAATATTTCCTACCCTTCTTTCCGAGGTACGGTGATGTTTTGTTGATTAGTTTTTTGGACATCATGTGTGAATGGAAGTTTTAAAGTGTAAGTGTACCACCTTACGTAATATTTGGTTTAAGTATGTATCAACGTACCTGTGTTGACGTAATAAATCTAGTGACGTAATCATGACGTCATTTTACAGGCAGAAATATGGTTATAAGGTATCCTATAGTGTAAAAATGCGTTTTTTTAGCTATTGTGATTTTCATGCAAGATTCAATTCCTAACTACAAGCAATTATGCAAACAATATAGATCATCAGATGACCAAAGGTCGAAATGCTTTGGGGCTGCTTGCTCTGAAATAATGTTTGTGAAACTGGTGAAGCCTGTCACAGACAAAAATATTTTGAAAAACTTGAAGAATACACATACAAATTTTTGTAATATGATATGTTTCATAATCACCTACAGTTTTTTCTATGTGAGTTAGCTTGTTGTGTAGATGTAATCTTGTGTGTATTTGCCATACATAAACATACTTATGAATTCTTTTAGGTTGTTGTTTACAAAATTCACAGTGTGGGGAAACAAAACTAGATAAAAAAATAAGCAATACATAATGTGCCTGTTAACTTAGATTCAAAAATGTATTTTTCAAAGAAGCTTTGGGTTTCATGTTGTTGAAATATATTCTGATGCTAGCATGAAATGAGTATTTCCTTTGCAATTGTACATAAACAAAGTATCCTGTTTACTTTTTGTGTGGTGATTGGTTTTACTAGACAGGAGTTAGTCATACATTTTGATTTATAATTTATTATCATACCATACACCATACAACTTACAATAATTTTAATATATGAACACATTAAATGTTTTCATCAGAGACAGAATTCAAATGATATAAATTTCTGGAGGTTGGTACAAAAATCTTGTTTCTTCATCTGAGAATCCTGTAGATTGTCTGAATTTTTTTTACTTCTGTCTTGTTCTGGCAAAATAGGATGTGATAAGTTGGACATACAAATTTAGTCAAGGAAGACAGATTAAGTAGAGTTTTACTTTAAACTGCAACATGCGAACTTGTGACATAATACCACAATCTACTAATTTTGTTTGGTCACTTAATTAGTTTTTGATACATATTCACACATCAAATGATCAAACCCTATGAAAATATTACATCAAGATGTAAGATACATGCAAAAATAGATTAGCAGCACATTTATAAATATCTGAAGACCCAGAATAACTTCAAAATATAGTCTACTTATGGCAGACTACGTTATTTTGCCTTAAAATGTCTTTTTACAACAAACAAAGCGGTTTTAGCCATATCAGTACTAACAAACTACGTCATGATTACGTCACAGTTAGATTACGTCAGCACAGGCATGTTGAAACACACTTAACAACAAAAACAAATGTAAAGGGGCATACTTACGCTTTTTAATTCCATTTGCACACGGCCTTCAAAAAATTCTTCAGAAAAACGATGCGTTATTTCAAAAAAGGAAATGATTTATTTTTTATTTTTTTACCCATTTGAATCAGTATAATACTTATTTTAACATACTAAAAATTCAGCTCGAAATTCTACCCACGTTTTTAGTAATTCGAATTTATATGTAAGTTTCCTATCTCTTCGTATGCAAAAAGTCGCATTTGATCTCCTGGAAATCATGCGTGACGGAGTTTCCCACAGACAATAAAACAAACAAAGAAAAGAGGAGCCGTTGCACTACCATAAGAGTATACTATGGTTTTAGTCAGAAAAATGCTTTTTTTGTTAAGTGCCGTCATACATTTTCGATTGATGTTAAACATCGAGAGAAAAAGGTGTTAAAAGGATATATTTGTTTTTAATGAACTCGTTGTCTTTCTATATTTTACCATAAAATACTAAAACATTCTATGATATTACCCAAAACTCCAAAAAAGAAGTCCGTAATAACGTTGTTACGGTCGAACAACGCCAAGCCTCCACGCCACCGAAGCGTAACAAAATCGCTTACACATTTAATTTTAAAACCGAAATCCGTTTTAAAGACTGACACTTGTTCAAAACTGTTTTTGCAGGCCTGTTATTTGCCATATTGGACTGGTATTAGGTCACCTAAATAATACTATATGTTTTAGCTTTGTCTTGTTAAAGTGTTTTATTTTAGAGCTGTTTGTCTTCGCTTTGTTTTATATGCGCTAGCAACGTTTTGACATGGATTCCATTGAATTTTCCGACAATGAAATCAAGAGTCAGCTAGCAGCTTTAGGGTACACAAATGTATCAGAATCCAGGATGAGACAGTTCAAAAAAGGTTTGTCCTGAAAACTTCTGGTTTGAAGTCACTTTCATAGTTTAAATTTGTATCCTTTTTCATAATTTTAGATTTGCACCGTTTGATTGAGCATGATAGATCTATGAGTGGAAGTTCATCATGGTTTACTGGAGTATCATCGCCAAGCTCTAACTCTGGTAAATGTTTTTAATTGTTCTGGGTCTCTGTTTTCATTGGATTATAGAGTAACAATATTTTATTTTTTGTTTAGATTTTAGTGAGAGCGACAAACACAAGCTGTCTGGTATGTCTTATCCTGCGACTTCACTTAACCGTTTTCAACCTCATATAAAGGTATTTAAAGTTTCTACAAAAACCAGAGGAAAAACTAACCTCTAACATAACCTATAGGTGGCACCTCGACCACAGAGATCAACAGACTCATTGGATACGCAAGAATTGTCAAAGACAACTGATCTTTCACTACAAAGCTCAGCCCAGGACAAGGTAACAATTTAAATAAATTGATGTAATTAATATGTTCAAGTTTATCTGCTCACACCTACTTGGTTTGCATTTAACTAGGAGAATTTTGAGGTGCCACAACCCAGACACTATGAATACACACTACCTAAGAATGTTGACACACCAGCATCTTCATCCCACTTTGTGACCGACTCCTCACAGCAAGAATCAGACAGTGAATCTATTGACAGCACATCCAATCTCCCAGGGAGGGTCATTAGAAAAAGAAAAGTGTTAAGGTGTGGATATAATTTTTGTGATCCAGTTAATCTGTTTTCTCAAATGTCAAATGTTTGTTACATCCTTAAAGGAAGCAAAGTGATGGCACACCACGAATTTATGATGAATCCTTGATAAAAGACAGGCAGGGAACCTATAGAATGCACAACCTATCAGTAGATGATTCAGATCCGAGGTTGTTCCAGCCATCACAGAGGCACAACCTTCCTCCCCGTCCTCACAGTGCCCGACCCACGGTATGCTTTTTAATGCTCCAAAAATTAAAATTTTTAAAAAAGTTGTACCACATGTATTTCAGTTCAAAAAAGATGTGAACTTTGAAGCATTTGTGGGTCCTGACCAACCACCATCATGTAAGAATTTTTTGGATCTGTTTGTTATTTGAAGTTACATGATATTAAACAACACACTTGCAATTTAGACATAAGACCCAACACCAGTCATCCACATACCAGAAATATCAAAAAGACTGACCCAGTAAACAGGTGATTTTGTAACTACATACTTTGGTACTGATTCTTGTTTTAAAGATAAATTGCTGTAGTATTGAAACACTCTATATATAAACAGCAGAATGAAAATTCCCAATATTTTTACATGCCAGATATCATCAATACAAAGATTTCTGGACAAATGTGAAGGCACCGGGGGAAAAATCACATAAGGATCTTCGCTGGGAAGTTAAAGCACAGATGATGTACAAAGAGGAACCTGCACCTGTAAGTTTATCTTATTTGAAAACAACACAAACTTTCCTTACTTATCAAAAAATTTTCGAAGTAAAACTTTCAATAACTATGTACACAGAAACCACAACGAGTATACGTTCCCAATACTTATGTGGTCCCGACCAGCAAAAAGCGCTCAGCCTTGCGCTGGGAAGTAAGACATGCAATGGAAAGAGGCTTGCCCGTGCCAACTGCATTTGATGTTTACTAACTGTGAATGTATTATTTTTCACCTATATTTGCTTTCACATTTCTAAGTCGTGCTTTTTGAAATAAAAGATGTTATAGTGCAATGCAGGGTGGTTTATTATAAGCATTGGTCAAATAAATTTGCTGTATTAACACTAAAATCATTTGAGAAAGATTATTTTAAGTGCTTGCTATAATTGAAAGAAAGTGAAGACAGGTTTCTTCCTCCATGCAAAGTATCAGTAAACAATTTGAAAAATTTTCAGGCTTTTCTAATAACAAATTTTCATTGGTTCCGGTGAATATTGGACTGCACTATCTTCCCACAACACAAGTACAGTAAATAGATGGTTGACCAGATACAAATCGCCTCTTCTGGCAAAGCAACTGTGACACTTTTCAATATGTATATATATGAAAAGAATCTATTCTTGGTTGTGAATTTCATAGGTGAAGTTTGTTGGTTGTCGCTGCCTTTGAAGTGGGTGTGCCAGTAACTTTGCCATAGCATTGTAAAGCAAAGACATGCTTCCTTCCAAACCCACTTCAAGGACATAGGAACTTCCATTTGCATCCAACTGACATAGGCTTGTGAATATTTCCTAAATAGTACAGTTTTTTGTAAAAGTTGACCTTTAACATGGAAAAAAACCTGCAAAATAATGTCATTTACCGTGACAAGATTTTCTTCTGTTGGCTCATCATGAATGTACACAGAGTCAACAAAAAAATAAGGACTTTTCATCAATTTTTGAAAGCTCTGCAAACAATTTTTAGGCTATTATTCTTGTTCGTTATAAAGGCCTTGTACAAGAAACAAAATAGGGCAAAAAATGATATGTATAAATAAAAGCTAATAAAAATCCAATTCACCTCCTGCCCATTTAGAAATTCCAACTTGGATCCAGATCGCCCATATACAAAAATAAGGCGAACCACATAAGAAGGTGCAACTTGTGAAGGATTCTTCACAACAGGCAAGGTAACATGCTTTTCTATTTGGTCAAACAACTGTGAGATGTTAACGGAGCATTGTGCATCTATATCACTGTGCTTCCCAACTTTTGGTGTGTTGCTTATGTCTTGCATCATAAACATAACATCATTGCCGAGTGTACTGAAGTCAGATATCTGAAGACAAAATGTATAGTTATATTTCACTAATACTATTTCTACTGTGTTCTGATAACAATCAGATAAATTAACTATCCCATAAAAACATGTGAAACTACAACTAGTGGGATCTGACTAGTTCAATTTTTCTACCAATTGAGCATCGTCGTTCAGCATAAAAAGAGAAAATTCATGTCTTTTGTCAATCGTTGACTTGGTCATCACAAATTGGCGAATTGCTCCATTTAAAACTTGCATCACTGATGAATGTTTTATCGCTGGCTTTGTCCGACGAAAGTGCTCAGTGAACATTTTGCTTGAGTGATCAACACAAAGAATCTGCGAAACAAACACTAATAGAATCATGCGAGAGCAAAATAAAAACAGTTTACATACGATTTTTTCAGGGCAGTTGACTTTAGGAACTGATACATTGTCTTGTGCGCTGGATGACAGTCTTTTCAGAACGACTCTTGGTTTTGGTTCAGGCTTCGGGGATGGTGAGCGTTGTACTTCAACATTTGTCTCTATAGCGTTCACTTCAAATTGAGACTCTTTGTTTTGGGCTTGATTTGATATATTTGAAGTAGATTGGGGTTGGTCACATGTTTTATCTTCCTTATTAACATCATCATGCTCTTGAGGCAACCTTCGTTGCTTTGTTATGTCTGCATAAGAAGGTGGGCCAACGGCCTTTTCTGTGTCATTGTTGTTGCTTGCCATTTGTTACCTGTTTTCTATCATTACAATTGTAACATACAAAGAATTGCTTTTTACTAACCTTGACACAAGAAAATGTTAATAGCAAGGATTTTGTCACAAAATCTTGCTTGAAAAAATGGGAAATAATATTTCAACAAAGGTTAAACCAAAACCATAAAAATCTCAGCAAAGACCCCAGATATGACGAATTTTATGGTTGTATACACAAATAGCTTGAGTATTTATTTACAATTAATAACTCCCAAACAATAACATTTAACTTTTTCGTTACTTACGACAGTGCATATTGTTGAAACTTTTTTTCGATGCGGTTCGACGCCCTCCTGATTACGTCGGTCACGTGACTTTAGTAAGTTTTAAAATAGGGTATTTCCCAGATCTAAAAATGAATTGGATTTGTTGCAAATACAGAGCACAATGTATTGGAAATTGTATTGTCGTGCCGTAAATTAACCCATTACTATTTGACAGTGAGTCAAACATCGTTTTTATCAACAATATCTTGCTATGGTGCATGACTGTTGTGGGGCCAAGGAATTCATGTGTAAACTATCAAATTAATAAACGTGCCGTATCAGTCTATATGTGTTAAATTCTTTCTCTGATTGGCACTCTTTTGTAAAAGACTGACTTTTGTAATGTAAACAGTACACAAGCTTTCACGATTTTCCCTCGCTTCGTCAGGTGTAAATGAACACAATGCGATACAAAAAAAACGAGCGCAAGGCGGTCTTTTCTTCGACAAAAGAGTGCCAATCAGAGAAAGAATGTGTAAACTATGTAATGTCATATTATCTTATAATGTTCAGGCTTTAGCCTAATTATAAATACCAACAAAAATACAATATGCACAATTCATGTGTACTTTGCATGCCAAGGGGATATCAGCCCACCTAACAATTTTTATTAAATTATATTTTTAACTGTACTAACATATCTTTCCTAAACAAATGTTTTGTGTGGCTTTATGTAAAGTTACATTTTGGTGAGATAAAGATAGATGATATGCATATTTAAGAACCAAAATTTCCATTCAGCATAAGGCCTGACGCATATTGACAAGTATCATTAACTGACCTTGAAAACCTTTGCCCACATAAAAGTCATTGTATATTATTATGCTAAGGCCTTTATCATGGGGGACATGTAAATGCATTTAAGGTTGTCCAAAGTTTAGAAAAGTAATTTTATTTTTAGCTTGGGCCTGTAGTGGTGTTTTTTCTCTCCCACCCAAGTTTGTATTTGAAACACTTTAAAATGATAACTATCTGACTTTGACACTGCCTATGTTTCAATTTGGTTCATGTTCTTAAAAGCATGTAAATGAAAACTGTGTTATGAAAATGAAGTACAGGTTTATATCTATTCAAACCAACTGTTGGTATATGATTTAATTTTGGCAGAATATCAGTACATATAATATATATATTATTATCTGTTGTTGCTCAAACAGACATATGTGTAAACAAACATCTTCTGGTGAATATCCAAATATCACTAATAAGCCACTTACCATTCCTTGAGAATTTTCACATGCAAATCTTGTGTTGTAAATACTTTATATTATGTTTTTTTCATGCAATAATACCCATGATTAACGTGGTGCGTGATGTATGTTAACATAACATATTAATGTAAATGCATTTACATTTGTTGGTGATATTTTGTGATAATGAAAATGATTATTGTGTGACATTTTGTACATATAAAATCAGACAGCACTTTGTTAGTGCCTTCTGGCTATAGATAATACTTATCGTGTCAATCTATTATTGTCGCTTTCTGTTTTGACATGAAGTGCCATAGTGCAATTTCTGCGTACATTCGTGACATGAGTAAGCCTGTGTCTAAATGTGCAATTCACTAGATTGACTGAATGCCTTTAAATCATGAAGCGGATGCATGGAGAGGAACTGAGCTGGGCCACTGCCTCATGTCACGTTTCCTGCTTACGACCTTTTTTCGGTGGTGTAAATAGTGAGCAAGCAATATACCCCAAGCTGGCGGCTGCAAGTAGGTTTAATTAGATTAGAGTGATTGACACTTTCTTACTCGGCATTATGTTGCTTTTGTAACAACAACTATTTTTTATGTTGCATTGGACAGTTTTGTACATTCTGGTCATGAAACCAAGTGGATACATACTGACAAATTGTTTATTGTAATTGATGTTTTGTTAAAGATGAGCAACATACTGCAGTGCCAGTGAACAGGAAGAAAAATGGAAAAGCAAGATGGCACAGATATGTATTCAAATGTACGTAAATAATTTTGCTGTAACTTTCATTTTTTATTTTCTTGCAAATGTATTTAGTTGCTTGATGCCTTTGGAAGTGATGTTGGTTCAACTCTTGATGACTTGGCAACTGATTGGGAGCAGTATGACAGCAGGTACCGGTCTGTTTCTATTAGTGTCATGTAACACAAAGCTGCTGTTGTGTTTGCCGCAGTGTCAAGTATGTAGGCCTGTGGCGTGTCTGAAGTCGATTGCGTATTGTTGAAAATAGCATGATGCAGTGGGAGGCACAATGACAGTTAAGGAAGTCTTTTGTGTGAACAACTTATGAATCATATGAATAGCTGGGTGTGAATAGTGCATATTCATTTGTAACTATTTCTGATGCCAGAGTGTTGCCATTTTCAGCAGTCAGTTGATCTGTTTTTACACCTGCTGTGGCTTACCACTTATTTCACGGCATGCTTAAATGTAGCAGCTGTGTTGTAGTGATTGATTCTTTACATTTTAATTAGGATTTATTTGTTTTGTGGTTTTATTGGACTTTGATAATATATATTTAGGCAAAGTGAAAGTGGTCAAAACATGGAAGACCTGGGGAAGCGAATGGCTAAGCCATTGTTCTTTTTCAATCCTGTGTACAGCATGGTTAATAACAATAAGGAAGTACCTGTGGTAAGTGTCTGTTAGTTGTTTCTCTACAGGGGAGGTTACTTCCTGTATGAAAGCAGGCTGGTAATTTGATCCAGTACTGCTTTAGAGGTTTGTAATATATAAATTAAATAAAGTGTATTACATTGTATGCTGCTATAAAGGCTCATATTATTTTTTACAAAAACATATTACCACTTTATCAAAAAAGTAAAAATATCTTATTGTTCAAATTGTGTTTACTGTCCTGCTTTTATAATGGCACAATAGTATTAATTATTTTGGTCACAACAACAACCTGGTATAACGGATACATAAATATTTTACATGACTATTATTTACAATGCTGTATATACCATTTTTTTGTGCTTAGTTGTTTGTTGTATTTGAGGCAGATACGAAGGCCAACATTAATTCCTTTGGCCGAACTGAACAAAAACAATAAAGATGAGCTGAGAGAGAGGGCGGATAGCAAGTCACATGAGAAAAAGAAACATGGACTGTTATCAAAGATTGCTGGTATGTTGTTTGCACTTACAAAATTTTATTGTATTTTTTTTGATAGTATTGGCAGTTTGTTATGGACACAATTAAATAAAATTACCACATTATTACAGTGTTTAAAAATAGATTTATTGAGGAATTTTTCTGACAAAGAACATGTTGATTTGTGTTTGAATTCTCAGTTAACACTTGCCGTTTAGGGCTTGGGCGACGTCACTCCAAAGACAAGCTTGAACCTTACAGGAGACCAAGCACGGAAGTAAAACTTTCTGAAGAGTCAATTGTTGAGGACATAAGCTCTTTCGCACCTGTTGAAAGCTATTCTAAACGAAGCACTCCTCTAAGCAACAGCCCATTGACAGTAACACCTGAGAAACCTGCAAGACATTCTTTGACATCAAATCTAGTAAACAATGGGGATGAACCCGAAGTGGCAAAACCTGTACCCACGCCAAGAAAAAACAAACCTTCGCCTGTGATGCCACGAAAAGAGGAGGAAGAGAAGGCCAAAGAAACTATTGCTGAATTAAAGAATGTGGACTCCGGTAGCTCTTTCTCGTCAACACACTCTGATGAGGGAAACATGAGTGACGATGGAGTAATTACAACAATGGCCGATGTGATAAATGAGGTTTCCACGGCAGAGAAAGAAAACAATTGTGCTGAAGCAAACCCTACCGAAAACACTGACATAAATGGATTAGATGAAGCAAATCATAATACTGGGGAAGTTAGTTTGCTAAAACGCAACAAGACGATAAAGTGGTCAGGATCCCGTAAAGCACCAGCCCTCATTCGGGAGTTCACCAGACGACAGAAAACTCGCCACCTCACCTCTGACTCTAGTAACCTGGGTAGTCCCAACAAGGAGGTTGAGTCAGCATTGCTCTCCAATTCAATTATGGTAGTTGTTCCTAAATGTTGGCAATAAAATAATAAGTTTCAGACAAAACACATGTTTTAACTGTTAAATTTGGAATAAAACTTGACATTGTGTATTCAAACATTTTTTCAACTTAATGCAAGTGTTTCATTGGTTTTAATATGTATAAATATATATATAGTCATTTAGCATGGTAAGAGTGAGAAAAACAAATTTTTCATGCAAACACAACAAAACAGCAGGAATCCCCAAGGCCGAGGTCCTGCACGCCATCACAGCAAACAACAAGCTTTGGGATGGATGCAAGCGATCCAACATCAACAGCAGATGAGAACACTGAAGCTAAAGGTTTTTTAACTTTATTTACGTTCATGCCCAACATTTAATGTTAATTTGTAGTTTTTTATCCAACCATAGTATTTACAGAGATGGTGGAATCACTTGCGGTATTTAAAAAAAGGATATATTTTTGTCAGCAAACTTACTATAACAATGTTAAGTTGTTTGTGTTTGGCAGAAACCTAAAAAATTAAATAATTAAAAAGTTGTTTTTAATAAAAACGCTTCTTAATTTGGACAACAGCATTCAGCTTTCTAAAATAATTTCCTCTTCCTGACAACTTCCTTCCTTGCACTACACAGCATGTGTTGGTCACAAAATTTTGCCAATATGTTACAGGTGAAGCAGCACAAACTGAGACTGTGACAGGTCGATTAATTCCAGAACCAACCCATGCTGAAGACACCCTAAAATCTCCAACAGGTAAATTGTTGTAAACTCAATAAGACTTACAACTTTTCATGCTAAAAACTGTTCTGCCAGGCAGTGGAAATAAGCGGGACAGTGCTTTTATTGTTTTGTCATCACTGCTGCCTCCAGCTCCCCGCCTTAGAAGGACGCAAAGTTCAAAAGTCCGTGCTTATCTGTACAAGATGGGAACTAATTCTAACAACGCACTAGGATATGCTGTGGGTCAATTTATCCAGCAAACCTTGTAAGTTTGTAAACTAGTTGTTATGATAAACTGTTTTCTGAGGTTTTGGTACCTTTAACTGTTAGAATGCACCTAGTAACAACAAAATTTTGTGTGTGAAAACTATTTCACCCAACTTTGGTTTGTTCAATAGAAAAAACAAAGAAACACGCCCGCTTGTGCTACTCCATGATATCAGAAGCTTTCTGACAGATATCAAGCGATATCTTATATCCAACCCTCACATTGGCGTTGTGAAGAAGATTCAAAAAATTGTCAACAACAATTCCAGTGTTGATGTTGGTAGGTTGTGAAATTCATGCACACAACAAAATGTAACACAACATATCCAAACAAAATAACAATATTGTTAAACAGAGGAAATATAGTTATTAAAATACCATGCATTTGATTGATTTTATGTAGGAAAGGAGGTAAATATATAAATACATTCATCCTTATATTGTCTTACTACTGTTTACAAATTTCCCTATTATCGTTGCCCAACTTAATCGAATTACTATTGGCTATATATGGATTTAGGCTAATAAGGTGACAGCTGCATCAGAGTAAATCATACCACTGCTTACAGAGGGTGCTGTGGATGATTCATTGGACAAGCTTGTGCTCTATCCTCTACACAGTGCAGTATATCGATGCCTTGTTATTGACTATACCAAGATTGGGCAACTCAAACTCCTTGAGGAGGCCATCCATGTATGTTTGACTGTGGAAGTTAAGAATTTTGTGATTGTTTTTTCATGGGGTTGGAAAAAATTTCTACTTCCATGCAATAGAGGAAAACCAATTTTAAAAACTATATGTTAACAATCACTTTATTTAAAATTCAAATTATATGGTATTTTTAAAATTGCGCTTACGTCAGTTGCCACAGCCACGACACTGAGCAATTTTACTACTATTCGACAGTTCAAACAAGCAAACAGCATTATGCTAAATTCATATGACGCTGTGTGCACTTCCTGGATGACTTGATCAGATTATTTCACATGCAAACGTGCATACATGTGCACTACCTTAAATGTGCATTAATATATTTTAGCTTGCAAAAACCAAGACCAACCAGGAGCTTGGCCTGAGACCAACTCTAATACCACCAAATGAGGAGCATTTGGAGGTCATCAAAGGTCATTTTGTGCAACTGCAGAAGACTTACTCACCTTACTACAAACTAAAAGAGCTTTTGCAGGCTGTTACAGTTATTTATGAAAACAGTAAGTGTGGGTGTGTCCATCTTTGAATTGTAAAAGAAAAAAAACATGTTTTATTTCAAGTGTTACACTGCTCTCTTAAATCTCTAGTTTGTGATGTTTTGTTGCAACCTTCATGTGTTTTGGGGTGTATAATTACATTGTTGGTTACATGTTTTTTGTTTAGCCCAGGACATGAATGTGGATGACCATAGCGCAAAAAAGATTGGAGCTGATGATTTCCTGCCTTTGTTGGTGCATTCTGTTGTTCACTGCAATTTTGTGGCAGCAGATATCGAAGCACAATACATTGATGGTACGCATTGTCTGTTGCATTAATTTTTAAATGTATTCAATGACATTTACATTTCCACTGAGACATTTTACATAACATGTGACATTTAAGTAGACAAATAATCTCTTCCTTGACTGTAAGCCATTTTTAACCTCTTATTATATTTAAGGTTTGCTTGATCCAACTCTGTTACTTGGTGAGGGAGGTTACTATCTCACAACACTAATTAGTGCTGTCCAAGTTGTTTTTAGTATGAAACGGAGGGAAGCAGCTCTGCCAAATATCTCAGACCTACAGGTGAGCGTGATGTATTATGGGTTTGTTTACTCAATTTTAATGCACTTTATGGCACATTTTTGGAAAACAAAAATTACTTATTATCAGTTTATTTTGCAGTTGGAGTGCATCATTTTTTTGTGCACTGTTTTTGAAAAAAAAAATACACTTGCCCAAGTATGCAGATCATTATTATTGTGAATTTTCTTGATTTAGGGATTTTTGAAAGTGGGAATATCATCTGTGAGGCGGAAGAGAAACAGCTTAAACAGCACAGCTTCCCCCAAGCAAGACGTAACAGCCACGGAAGATTTTATTCTTCACAAAACCCTGCATGTTCCCCCTGCAATGACAGCCCACAGTCTCTGTCAAATGATAACTAGAAAATTTAACATTGGAAGCCCAGAAGTGAGATGCATTTTATGAAAATAAAACTGTGCTATAAATGGACAATAAATTGTTGCTCATATCATGTGACTTTTTAATAGCAATAGAACCAATCGTGATAGTTGAGTATATACAGTGACTCTGTTTTGACCTTTCATGTATCATCAGCTCTGTTATCTGTTTCATTTTTAACATTAGCACATAGAAAGTGTCATAAGGAGTGTTTTTTTCTCTGGTATTCGAACCCAGGTCATCCTGGGCAAGAATCTCAATCAAGCCCACCACTCTGTATAATATTGTTTTTAAACTATTTCTTGCTTGAAACAGGACTACTGCCTTCATGTGATTGTAAACAACAATGCCCATCCACTGGAACCAAATGAATGCCCCCAACTTGTGAAAATGGACTTGCTTACACAATTTCCTGCCTCAGACTTCTACTTTTCCTTCCAAAAGAAAAGCCTACCAAATACCAACAAACTCCGACCTATTTCTATTATCCAGCAGGAAGGTGTGCTGATTGCAACTTCTACAGTAGTGGAAGGTATATAATGTGGTTTAGTATATTTTCCTATCAGCTTAGCTTCATTATAGTTGGTGGTTTGAATTAATTTTCACAGCATTTGCATAAAATTGGGGAAAGATAAGGTGGTGTTGCATTGAAAAACTCTACATATGTTTGATTCAATATAAACTGTGATTTAGACGTTGAAGGAATTGTGGTTCCAGTACCTGAAAAAGAAGATAAAGCTGATAAACCAACCGATGATAATAAACAAACTGAACACAAGGAGCCACAAGACACACAAAATATGACAGATACAAATGGCGACATGGAGAAATCAACCAATGTTGACAAAGAACCTGAAGCTGTGCAAACAGGTTTACCTTGCACCTGTGCCTTCTGGGACTAGTTGTTTAAATGCATAACCCTGTATCTTTTAATAGTTAAAGATGACATTACAACCGATCCAGAAGAAATCCCCCTCACAAATGATACTGGTAAGCAAAAAATGAACATTTTAATGTGATTGAAAACAATGTTTTCAATCAATGAAAACACTTGCATTCAGATAACGACTGTTTGCAAAAGTCTGAAGATGAAACAGCATCTCCACAAAAGTTACAATTGGATAAAGGTAAGCAAATACTCGTAGGTTTGATTTCACTAGAAAATTGGCTTTTACTTTTTAGAAAATGACCACATATCTGATAAAGAAGTTATGGCAAGTCAAGCAATAGAGGAAAAGGGTATGAATTTTGTGTTTTGGAATTTAGCTCATTCTGGAAATGTCTAATTTGAGAAAAACTTTTTTTAGAAACTGACCATTCGCCGTTAGAAGAAAAAATTGTTACTACTAAAGTGGAGGAAATTCAAGCCACCACGAAAGATGGTAAGCTTCCTAAAAACAGTCATTTAATAAAAAATTGCATTTGATTGTTTTATTGAAAAATTTACATTAGAAATGGTAACAATAAAAGAATTTACTCAAATTCTTTGCAAAATCCTTTACAGAAAGCAAGGAGCAAGAATCAATCACTTCCAACCACAAAGATGATGCAGTTGAAACAGTCACTCAACAGGTCTGCTCAACCGATGAGCAAGTGACGCGAAACAATGCACCAGAAATTTCTGTCACAAGTTTTGCCGAAGCACATATGGATGCCTACATCTTAAGCAACACCCAACTTGGTCATACCAGCCATTCCGGTAGCATGGATGATGTGTTTTCGCAAAGCCTTGCTGCTGAACTGTCACATCCTCACAGGGAGACTGTGGCCAGTCTCACGGAGTACTTTGAAAGTCGAAGTACCAGTGCATCGCCAAAGTATTCTCCTAAATAGCAAGGTTTTTTGAAAATAAGAATGTGTTCTAAGCTGCCGATTCTGTATTTTGTATACTGTGTGTTATCGTAATGGGTGTGTTTTTATTGGTTTATATTTTTGCTGCATATGGTTCCATAATTAACCACAATCAGCAATAAATGCTATACATTGCCGAACATTTACCTATCCTATGAAAGCCATTCCAAGCCTTTGTGCACAACATCTTTAACAAACTCAGTAGCAGTTTTTCCACCAGCCAGATAATCCACAGCCTTTTTTGTGAGGCCATTAATGGCCATTGATGAATCCACTGAATATTCTTTAGTTATCCTAAAGGAAAGGGTAAAAAGAGAATGCCTTTACTAGTTCTGCACCATATCTAACTTACTGATCTTGGTGCACAGAGATTCTCAAACACTTTCCTTTGTATCGGGTGCTAAATGACAAACTATCAGTTTCTTGGACAATGTCGAAGAATAGCCGAGTATCTGAATATCCACCTTTAATGCAAAGATAAAATATATTTAGATAACTTTCAAAAGGCATCCAGATAGCTTACCATTCCAAGCTTGGTTGTAAGAATACATTTCATCATGCCATTGATGACTAGGGTTGATATTAGCTGATTTGGCGAACATAACAGAAGATAGGTTCTTCAAAACAAAAATGAGCGATAAGGAAATATATTTGTCTTGTATATACACCAGATTTGAAAGTTTGTTTTTTAAGCGGCGTTTTTTTTGCGGTGATCGTAATTTTCGTGTGTTAATGCATTAGCTAATTAATATTGCACGAATTATCGGTAAATTTTTGCAAAAGTGCGACATATTTTCCTATGGTATATACACAGTTTCTTGTACCTGCTGCATCTGAAGTAGCTCATGTTTCTGCTTTTCTTTCTTGATTTGATAATCAAGTTCTTTAATCATTGCTCGTTTTTCATCATCATTTTTTTGACCAGTAGGAGTGTCGTTGCTGAAAAATGATGCAGCAAGTGAAATGTGTATTTTCTGAAGCAAACTACAATGAAACAGTACACGTTTTGGGTAGGATCATTATACCTTTGCTGTCCTTGTTTGACCAAAAGATTTTTGAGGAGTATTTGGTACAGTTCCTGTAGTTTCGCTGAAGATGGGATAACTTGAATATCTTCCATGTCAAAATATATCGAAAACTGTATTTTTTTACTGAAATAAACTGCACACAATATTTTAAGATGATAATATGCACACAATGTGATACATGGTACGATCTCTAAAGGGTGCCCCCGCAAGTAGGGTTATTTTCAATCATCTCGCGAAAAATCAAAAATCATATATTTGTTGTTTATCAACAGTCACAATGCCGATTATGAGAAAACAACCGCACACACCCACTCTGGTAAACACGTGAATGACAAGAACCCAAATCATCATGACTCGTCACTTTACTCATTAAAACAGAAATGCAACATTGTGGTGAAATGCGGATTCATAAATATGGATGTGTCGAACCTTTCAGCACTAATGATTTTTAAGAACTAGACAAAAGGAGTCGCGTTACCTAAGTAACATGTAACATGCTTTTTTGCCTCAACAACGCACTTTCTCCCAACCAATTTGACGCTTCATGGTTGAGTAGCAGCAGGAAACGCTTCGCTGCAGCGTATAATGTTTACAATTTGTACAATAACGCCTCAATGGATTAACTGGCTCAGTTGACAAGAGTTGTACGCAGTGCTTGGACGAGGACTTTCGGTTTACCGTTAGCACCCATTTATACTGTTGTCAAATTATGTGTAGTGTAGAACCTGAATTCAGTCAAACACCTCTTTTAACGCAGATTCTCAGCGGCTCGCAGGCCTGCCTGCCCTGTCGCCTACGTTAATTTTAATGAAAACATTTTTTTCATTTGTCAGGTTAATTTAAGTGAATAATATTTGCATTATCTGCCGCCTGCGCTAACTGGACTCTGGAAAATGGCTGACCTGGTAAGTATTGCAACAGATTTGCAGATTGCAGCTGCAATGTGACAACAAAATATTTTACTAGCTTGTGGTTTTTGTAGGTTGAGGATGCAATAAAGGCATTTCACGTTAGTGATGAGAAATTGCGTAACTTGGTTTCTTTGATGGAGGCTGAATATCAAAGAGGTCTTGGCAAAGAAACTAATGAGGCAGCAGAAATAAAAATGCTTCCTGCTTACATTACTGAAACACCTAATGGAAAGGGTAAAAAAGATATTTTTAGTTTTAACTTTGAATTTTCATATCAGTCTCACCTTTGTTTCAAATTCGTTTTGATTTTTTTTGTTTCATATTGAAATAAAAAAGAGTTTTTCTCTTGAGCTTTAAAAAACTACAATTATGTTTGAACTCATAGTTTTCAAAAAATTAAAAAAATATGTCCATATTGTTCAGAGGAAGGTGATTTTCTTGCATTGGATTTGGGAGGGACAAATTTTCGAGTACTTCTTGTGAAAATAAATAATGGGGAGGTTCAAATGTTTAATCAAGTATACTCTGTCTCCAAAGAACTTATGACTGGAACTGGAGTAGAGGTCTTGTATTCTATGCATTTTTTTTAACTTTTTTTCTATTTTCAAAAAAAAATTTTATTTTATTTTAGCTTTTTGACCATTTGGTGGAATGTCTGTGGGATTTTCTTGTCAAACATGATATGATGTGTCAGCTCCTGCCAATCGGGTTTACATTTTCTTTTCCTACAAAACAGAATGGAATTAAACATGTAAAAATAATATTTTAAAGTACTAAAAAACCTATTTAATGCTGGTCATGTAAGGGGTAACTTTTTTTTTCAATTTTAAATTCGTATTGAAACAAACTTTGTCGCATATAAAAAAAATAAATAAGCAAAATTTTTGCCACAGAAGTCATCTTAATATTTTGCTCGCAGCATGTTCAAAAATACAGTACTATTTCCAAATAGAACATAAATACTCTAATTGTTTTTGAAGACAACACTTGTAAGATGGACCAAAGGATACACTGCATCCGGAGTGGTTGGCCAGGATATTGGAGAATTGCTAAATACTGCCATCAACAAAAAGTTTAAAGTTCGATGTATGGTATGTAGTTTAAAACAGCCCTTTATATCTAAACTTCAAATATCATAAACAATATTTTGATCAATATGTGAATACCAACAACGCAACAAGTATAAAAGTGTGCATGTATAATATACTTGAATGCATTTATTTCATTTATTGTTTATAAATCAAGGTTTCCATATTCTACGTGCACAACCACATTGTTTTACCAAACACTATTTTACAGAACTTTGAGTTAAAAATAATGTCCACAGTGGTGAATGACACAGTTGGGACGATGGTTTCTTGTGCATTTGACCATCCCAGTACATGCATGGGCTTGATAGTCGGTATGCCCCATATTTTTTCTGACATCATGTTAATTTCATCTAACCAATTTGTTCATCATAGGAACTGGTACAAACATGTGTTACATGGAAGCACAAAGCAAAATTAAAACCATAGATGATGCTGATCCCACTCCGGGAAAAGAAATGTGTGTAAATACAGAGTGGGGAGCATTCGGAAACAATAGCGGCGCCTTGGCCAGCGTCACAACCGAATTTGACCAACTTGTTGATAATGACTCACCTAACAAAGGACAACAAATGTAGGTCAATGCATGTTTACTGGTAGTGGCAGCAAATATTGAAATGAAAGTGGGCAAAATACTTAATTTGATACTTTCTGATGATATGGGTATTTTCTGCAATATTCAGAAATAAGTTTGAAAATAGAAATATACACCTTTAATTTTTACTCCCAAAAATGACCCAAACTGATGTGTTAATGCTTTGCAAAGGCAACTAACTTAATACCATCAGTTCTAAAAGATAGAACATGAAAGAAAATTATGATGCTTAGATTCACCAAGACAAATCACAACTTTGTCTGTTGGCTATCACAATTCCAGCAAGTTTATTAAATACAGATTCCTTTCAAATGTGTGTCACAAAACATCTGGGTGTTTTTGTTTGTAACTTTGGCATCTTACTCCGATCAAATTAGAGCTGATTTGGTTTAATAGACTTGACTGGCATCTCATCAAAAACCTCAGTTTAAGCTGATGACATTTTGCTGAAGTACATACCACTTATGCATGATGTATAGTATAACACTAGTGTGGTTGGGCTTTAATGTGGTTGATTCCATTGGTATGCGCAGATATGAGAAGATGATCAGTGGAATGTACATGGGAGAGATTGTACGTAGAGTCATGGTTAAACTGATGCAAGCAAAACTACTTTTCACTAAAGTTTCTGAGGAAAGTTTGCTTTTGACAGCAGGACTATCCACTGCCTTTGTCTCGCAAATTATAAGGTGAGAAGACGTTTAAACAAAATGCACAAATTCTTTTTTGTTGTTGTTTACCGACTCCAGCTTGTTTTGTGAAAGTGGAAAGTTTTGTTGCTATTTCAAACCAGTGTTTGGATTATCTATTACTGTGCCCACAATATCAATACTGTTAATATTGCTATGATGGTTTAATTAATTTTTTTGGTTGGTGTAACGAATGAATGGTGCCAGATCAGTTGTTACTTCCTGTCAAAGCAGGATTATTTCACATGAAAGTGCCATCATTTATCTTGTTTTCAGTTCCTCTCCTTTTTGGTGTTGTGGTTTGCAATTTTTTACTGCAACATAATTGTATGCATATTTTGTGTTCCGTTCTTATTTTTTTCTTTATTTTTAATTTCCAAAATACTAGAGTGCTTATTTGTGACTGGACATCCTTGTTTTAGGTCATTTTTGAGCTTTTTTAGCCACAAGTGTCTTTATTTCAAATATCTTTGGGCTCAAACAGCAATGAGTACAATCCTTTTCTATTATTAAAAACATTTTTTTTATGGAATTTTCACATCAGGGCTGAAAATGGTCATCCTGTTCTATTATCTGTAAAATGTAGCTTCATGGAAAGTCGAATTCCTTTTTAGGCGTCCTTACTTTCGGTTTAATAGAAACCCTGTGTATAACTGATAATTGTGCAATTCTTCTCAGTAAAAGCTTTCAACAATAAGTCTGCTACGAGCAAAACCTGTATTGCCAAAGGTGTTGGATCTATTTTTTTTCAGCCAATCCAATGTAGACAGTTTGAAGAACTACCTCTTAGGATTTGGAGTTGAAGCATCTGAGAGAGACTGTGCTATTCTGAAAAGGGTACGTAATGCACTTTTTCACTACATGCTGCTGACCTTCATGTCATTGAAGAACATAAAACACTTTTGTGCAAAACTTAATCTTATTGTTTGCAGCTTTGTGAGGCTGTTTCATTGCGTGCTGCTAATCTTTGTGCAATTGGAGTAGTGGCGACTGCCAAATGTGTCGTTGCAAACCGTGGTAATGTCACTATCATTGTTGGTGTTGATGGGTCTGTTTACAGAAGACACCCAACGTAAGTGTAAAGAAGAAGTTGTAGATTTGCCCTGTTTTTGTTGAAACAAAAATATTTGGATTTTTAATTGTATAAAGATACCCAAGGCATAAAATAAATTTCAAATATGTATAGCAGGGTTGTCAACCTAGTGACTCACAGCCCAAATCTGGGTAACCATGCTCCTTTTGTTGCCTATATTAAGACAAGAGTTTAACAAATTTATAGTTACAACCATAAAAGTTACAAGTTAAGCTAATTAATGTGGGTTGGTAAGTAAGGCCCACAGCACCAAATGAGTGCAACACCCCTGCCCTAAAGTATGATTTGGCTAAAAGACATTTTAGAAATCATTCAACTGTAAAGTTAAGAAATGTATTCAAATTTTACAGCTTCAAAGAACTTTTGGTCAAAAAAACCAAACAACTTGCACCTGATATAGACGTCCAATTCCAATTATCATCTGATGGAAGTGGTAGAGGTGCCGCACTTGTTGCTGCAGTTGAAAGCAGGCTGCACAACCTACAACTTAAATAAAGTCAATGATAATTGGATTTGTACATATTCATGAAGCAACAATAACTCGTCTGTTTCTCCAATTTCTGTCGCAAAAGCAAAGTTTCCAGCTTGTTGATGCAATGCAGTATTGGTCTTCCATGTGCTGGTTTTTTACGATATTAACTGCAAAGAAAGTTTTAGACAACTATTGTGTAAATTCTTTCTCTGCAGAATTGCAACTTGCATAAACTAGAAGTAAAGACTATTACCTCTGATGTCAATTGATCACAAACCTTGGTTGAATGTGAATCTTTACATTTAAAATCTATGCATTAATTGTTCCAGTTTTAACTATTTTACTTGCTTACTTAATGTATGTTTAAGTATAAGGATTATCTTTTTAAAATCTGTATTATAATTTGCACTTCATCCGTAATATTGTTCCATTCGGTTTTCTTACAAAACTTTTGCACTAACAAATGAATAAAGTGGTAGATAGTATTTTACTTTGCGAAACTTATTACCTTTAAAGAGCTTATTTGTTCTATTTCCATGAGGAAATACTCTGAGGGTGTTGCATGTTTTGAATAGTATTAACAAATGTAATGAAACCAGTGTATTTTTAAACAAATATCAGCTGCTGTATTTAAATGACATTTGACTGATATGTTTTCATTTTGATTCACAACACTCCATACTGCCTGCATACTATTCCATTTTTGGTTTTTGCAACCTATGTAGCATCTTAACCCACAAATAAACAATAGTTGCACTTGAAACAGCTGGTTTTTGTTTATAGTTTTGGACAGGTAGTAAATAAACACTGAGGAGGGAAATATCACAGTTACCAATGTACGCAAGAAATATACCAACAACAATAGGCAAGTCTATTAAATAGGTAACTGTCGTTGTTTAGGAATATTCAGAATCACATCATCTTCTGGTCTGCACCTAAAATCATTACACCGTTTCAGGGTTTGAGAGTGTTATCTTTAAGTGTATTATTTACATTTTAGTGGGATGGTTGACCTCAGGAAAGACATATTGACGGACTTTTGTTTGCTTCATTTTTTTCAGCTCTGAAACTTCTGCTTTTAGTTTTCTGATGTCAGCCATGATTTCATCATTAGTCTGTTGGCAGTGATCAAAACAAAAAATTTAAATATTTTGCCACAAAATTTGATGAAATGCTATCCTTATTGTGCAGTTTGTTACAAGCAAACAATTCAATTTAAAAAAGATTTATAAAACAGTTTGGGCTATTTGATTTTTGTTGTTGTTTATAGCAAAGCACCCTAAACACTTGCAAAAAATATAAAAAGCTTTTTAATTTGTCATCATATTTAAAGTTGCACCCAAGCCACCACCATTTACATATGTTGTGCCCAACAAGCTTATGTATAATAATGAGTGGCAGTATCAGTATCATCTGAGTCACTTTCACCATACAAAACCTGGCTGTTTAGCTGAATTTCATGATGCAATGTTGTGTTGTTAAAGGCAAGCTTTTCCAAGTTGCTGGGTGTTGTTGTGTGATACACAGATTCAGCAGCATTGTTAAGTATTGCAAGTGTTTTGTGTTCTCTGCTGGCAAACATTTGATTTTCCTCGCCAGAAATTATTCTTTTCAGTTCATTCAACTCTGCCTGTGAAATGGTTGATAGCTGATCACAAATGTTTTGCAGAAATAGGACAAATACATCATTTGAAGGTGAATTTGAGAAATAGTGCCATGACACAGGCCATATATGAACAGTTGCTACAAAACATACCTTTTGGCGTTGTGCTTGATGATGGGCATTGTTTTGAAGTTTAGAGATTGTCATTGCTTTTGCTGGGTATTCTTTGTCCTTGTAAGTGCGCAAAACCTTCATAAGGAAATTTGTGAATTTGTTTCTTGCACTAACATTCACCAAACCTTACCTGAAGGTCTTGCAAAAAGAAATTAAGCTTGTTTTCACGGTGTAAGAGCTGTGCCTCCAGTTCTAAAATCAAAGAGTTTTTCTCATTTTTACATCACATTTCAGTTATAAATGGAGTGCTGTACTTGACTTCATGAGACATGTTTTAGACATCACAACATCATGTTGTGTTATGTGCTACACAAACTTTTAGTGAATTTTAAAACTTACTATAGAGTATAAATAAACAACTAATCTTTTCTAACCTGAAAATCCTTTTTAGATAAATGTTTTAAGATAGTAGCAACCTAAATGCTGTTAAAATGGACGAGACAAACAAGCCAATATAGTTTGTTTCTTCATTAATTTATTGCAGGAACATTCGTAAGTTTACCTGTTGTTTCATTTTCAACAATCTGTTTAGTGATTTCAAAGTCCTCTTTTGCAGTTTTGACATCACCAATATGCCTGTGTGTCATAACCTTTGATGAAGCACTGCACTTCTCATATTTTTCCAGAAGCTTGGTTACAGTTCTGTTGGTTTCCTTTTCAGCATCTTGAATTTCTTTCTGAAGGCTTATGTTTAAATTTTGAATGTCCTTCTGAAGTTTTCTGTCAAAACAGTAAAATTAATTGATGAAACCATAAACTTTTAGCCAATGCTGTGTTTTAAACAATAGGCATAATTTTAAGTGGATACTTGCAAATGTACTACACTAGGATTTCTGGTTTAGGTTGCATCTACCATGAATTTGTAGATAGAAAATCTTGAAATATTACAATGAACAATATTTTAATGTGACAAGTTTTACAATACCTTTAAGTGATACCACCACTATTGTTGTAACTTACTTATAAGCTTCAATAGAATGCTTTCGTGCAGCAATCTGTGCCTGTATGAGCAAAACCCTTTTGCTTTTCAGAATCTCTGCAGTTTGATCAACTGGAACAGGTTTCTTATTCCATGGGTGAAGGCACAAAGATGAACATGCAGTTGCTCCACTTTGGCCTAAAGCAAGTGGACAAGATGTTGCATAATTATGAAATGCCTATGATGCATTGAAGTGTTTCATGCTATCATATGGCAAGACAGGAAAGTGGCTGATACATCTTTACCCCAATGTAAGTGAACCTAAGACATAAAATATTACTTGCTTATTACAGGACTTAATATAGTTAATATATAGTTTATTACAGGACTTACTGTTTTTTCACCTTTCTGTGCTCATGTTTCAACAGCAATTAATTTCTACACAAGTTACTGCATGACCCAGCCTACTAAATTTTTTTGCCTATGTCAAAAAACAAAACTTACTCTCGCTCAATTTTTTCTCTGATCTAAAGGAAACTTCTTCCATATCTCTTTATTTACAGCTACTTCTGCTAGTTCATCTAATATTCATGCATAACTTATGTCCTACACCTTTCCTGCAAAACAGACTTACAGTACAGCATCTGAAACTGATCAAGCAGTATATTTTAACATCAGTTACTCCTGTTTTCCAGGACCTGTCTATCTGCAAATGGTGAACATATTTTTTGTAGTCATAGAAAACTAAATTAAGTGTATCAATAGAAGTGTACCTGTCTGGGGTCTACTTGTGGTTGAAACTGTTTTTGATTTGGCCCTGATGCTTGTTTTTGAACTAGGCTGAGGCGACGATACAGTTGGCAAAGAATCCCGTTGCCATTGGGAATAATCCTGGAAAAAATACACAACAAAAAATACTTCATTATGTTTATAAATTTTTATCGTCATTTTTTATTATTATGTGGAATTAAGATTATTATGTTAGAAACACTGCACATTACATCATTTTCTATTTGTCTCCATACAATTGGCATAGTTTTTTGTCCTATATTTTTTCTTACCTGAAACTCAACAGAGAGTTTGCCTTCAAGAGCTTTTAAAATTTCAGCTTTAACATCTTCTTCAGACTTAGCAAACCTTGACACAGCAAGCCTACCCCAACCGTCACCAGTTTCTGTTTTGGGCATTGTTTTTGTGGTACCAGCGAAAATCTTACGTGATCATTTCTGAATCACGGCCAAAGTCAATTGTACTAGCGTTGCTAACAACCCCACGCACTTCTAGCGCCATTGGTGACAGAATTAGATTTTTATGTCAAAAAATTATAAATTTAAGTTTTTTGTAATCTTAGCGAAAGTATTGTTGTCAATTTGAATCATTTAAATTCGAAGATTGGGAATTATTTGTGTTTATTCGATATTGTCCGGTGCTTCTAAAATGTGCATATGTGGAGCTAAATGCAACTATGTGCAAATACGTAAAGCTATATGCAACTATGTGTCGCTACGTACAACTACGTAAAGCTATGGGCAACAATTATGCATGTCGCTGCACATAGTTGCACAAAGCTCCACAGAGTTGGCCCATAGAATACTTATTAGTTTTCAACATTGCTTTAACTACTCAGAAAACAAAACCGCACGATAACAAATCACATGGGCACAAATGCTATGAGTTTACTATGGTCACACCAGAGACTACTACTTAGGATAGGAGTCTCTGGTCACACTACATATTTAAGGCATAAGCGGTCATGCGTAACGATGGCCAACGTAACATGAACTCCCGCACAACATACGAGTTGAGTACAGGGTTGCCATTTGGCCGTCATCACGGCCAAATTCCAGAAATTTGGCCGTTTGAAAATCGGCCTGGCCGCGAAAAAATCGTTTGGCCGTAAGGCAGATATTTGGCCGAATTTGGCCGAATTTGGCCGAATTTCACTTGGTACTATATAAATCCACAAAAGGCATTGCTGGTTTCAGGTTATCAACAGATTTGTGGACGATTGTGTTGTCATAAATATGTCTCCGAAAAATTGTTACGTCATAAACTAATCTTGACTGAGTTGGTAAAGAATTATGCTGCAATCGTAATGCTTTAGCAACATAACCGGTTTTGAAACCTCTGATAAGCATATAGATAACAGTGTTTTGAACATACAATTTACGAATTTATTTCCGGCTATGTAGTCGTTTTTGTAGAAATCATCAAACTTATAACGTGATTTGGCCGAATTTTGGCCGTAAGAGAAAAACATATCAAAAACGTGATTTGGCCGAATTTTGGCCGTAAGAGAAAAAAAAATTGGCCGTCAAGTGTTTTGACCATCTGGCAGCCCTGGTTGAGTATACTATGGTTGCCCATAATAGCTAGCAGCACCGCACAGTTGTACAAGCACATTTTGGAAGCACCTCCTTTGTGATGCCGCTGTAATAATGCACATTATCAAACGCACATTTATTTTTATGTCCTGTGTGACCTAGATAATAAAACAATTCGCTATAACCCGTCTACTGTTTCATTTCAAATAAGTACAGACAGAGTGCAATGAGAAAAGTTGATGATTCAAACAATGTAGATAAGTCTTTAATTTGGTATTTATGAATTGCCTAAAATTGCATGATGCACAGCAGCGATAAGGTATTTTTCACCATAGTATTGAATTGGAATCTGAATCCTGTCGGAGGTATATGCTGCAATATTATTTGCTGAGGAATTGTTGTATACGATGACTAAATCGAAGGACAAACACAGTTCAAGTTCATCACTCTTACCTGTGCCGGCCACAACGTTGTGTTTTGACAAAAATGAATTCATGAAGGTTTATATAAATATGTTGATTTTTTTTAATTATTTTTTACACATATGCTTAATATTTGAAAATAATGGGATAAAAGTTATGGGTTGCAAACATAACTGTACGTATTGAATATTTACCTTGCTTATTTAGGAGAGCTTTAGTGTTGATCATTTTGTTGCCGACTGCCGAAAACGAGTTCAGTTGGAGGTTTTACGACAAGATCTAGAAGTGTACTTCAAGCTGCTAAAAAATGCAATGATTGAATTAATTAACAAGGACTATGCAGACTTTGTAAACCTCTCTGGTAACTTGGTGAGAACCTGATCTTCCTATATTTTTTGTGAAGAATTTTTTTTATGCTAATTTAATTTTTCTAGGTTGGAATGGAAAAGGCTATTGGACAGCTCCGGACTCCTTTGCAAGAAATTCGTCAAGATGTGACTGTATGAAAAAGAAAACTTGTATTATGTTTATTGTTCTTAAACTTCTGTGCACATTGGCAGGCTGTCAATGATGTTGTCATCAAGGAAATAAACGACTTTGAACATGTACTTGAACAGCAAAAGGTTGTATCAAGTAGAAGAAAACAATTGGGTCATATGCAGGGTCTCCTGCAAGCAATAGAAAAAATTGAGCACATTCAAAGATCAGAAGACTCCACAATGGGCCAGGTGGGTTTATACTTCCTTTTCAAAAACTGCAAATGTGATGTTTTATGCCTGCTTTTGTCAACAGATTTTAGAACGAATTGCTGGAGAGTTCAATCAGCTACAACACCACACAATGTATTGCAAAGGCCTACCTGTGTTAAACCTGATAAGACCAGTAAGAATTAGCTTCATGGAAAGTCAATAAAGTTTTTTGGAAGAAACCTTTGAGTTACGATTTCATTACTCAATTAATTATTCCTGAAAGTTTGTGTTTGGCAATTCATTGTATTAACATGTTTGTTAGAATGCACAATGCATCTTACATTTTTTTCTTGCATCTTTTGCAACTTACAATTGAGTCATATTTTTTAATAGTATTACTTTTTTACAGTCATGCCAATATTTTGCACTTGATTAATTTTTTTCATTTGTCAATGTTTTTTCTCTTAGAGAATATCAAGCATCACAAGCTATCTTCAGAGCAGTTTAGAAGGTGAACTGGTCAAGGGCATGGCAGAACTTGAAGCAACTCACATTCACAGGTGTCTTAATTCCTATGCACTTATTGGGAAGACTAAGGATGCAGAAGTTCTTGTCCGCATGCATGTTGTAAAACCTCATGTGTATCAGGTAAGTTGGTTTAAGTCAGTGTCTCTAAAAATTTTCTTTCCATGCTCACTGTGCAAAAGTTTGTGATTTGAAACCCCTTGCAAAAATTTTTGCTGTTATGTGTGAGTTGTTGTAAAATACAAGGCTGATGCAACAACACAAGTTTCTCAAACTTTGCTCATGTTTCTCGGTGCCCCCCAATCACCTATTTATTCTCCAGTGCAACCAAATTAAATATGCCCCACAGCCCAGCGGGTAGTGGCTCCCACGTTAAAAACCACTGGTTTAAATCTTCCTCGAGTTCTGTACCAGTTGACAAAACTCATTTAAGGTTTAGGATGCTTTTGATTTGTCGTTTTTACACTACTAAATATATGAAGAATGTTGTTTGGAACTGTGCTATCGTTAAAGGTTATGGAGGAGCAGCATGGCGACCTTTCAATTTCTGGATTGAAGCAAATGTTTTACAAAATACTGGATGTGGTTCCTAATCATCTGCGTCTACTGTGTAACATCACATCTGGAAGAAAAAACAAGTACTGTGCACTTGGAAACTACTAATAACATGAAACGTTGTGTGTATTTACTTGCCTTTAGCCAAACTCTTTTATTGTGCTCCCCCAATTTTGTTTTTGTAACAATAGTTACGAGGAATGCCACACTGTCCTTATTTCTTACAATTCTTCCTTATTTTAACTCGCTTTACCACCAACAATGTTAAATAAAAGCCTTTTTTGTCAACATGATTTGTTTGAGATTCTCATATCACCCCTTATAAAGGTCATCATGTTATAATTTATGTAAAATATAGCATAATTAAAGGTAAATCTTTCTTTTTTCCGGTCATCCTTATTTTAGGTTCCACATCAATGACAACCCTGGTTATAAAGACTAGCCTTTTGTACTGACATTGCCGTTAATTTGATTTTTGCTTTGCAGGTCTGGGGAGCAATTTCGAGGAATCCCTGGCTATGATTTTGTGGTGAATTCTGCATGGCCAGAAATTGTATCTTGTTTGGAGAAGCAGCTTCCTGAATTGTTTGCTTCTGGTGATCCAGACAAGTTTCACAAGGTTACTTTCCTTTGCAAAAACCAAACAATTATATGATTAAAACTACTCCTTTCCCATTAATTGCCAAAAAGCGTTTCATCTGCAGTTAAAAACTAACACTTGCTGTTATTTTACTCATCATATGCCTTAATTTCTATGTGATTTTGGGCACATGCTAATTTTGGGTGTTTGAGCATTTATGTTAGTGTAGTTATTCATTGGTCTTTTTTAGAGATACTGCACCTGCATGGAGTTCGTCGACAAATTTGAGAGACAGTGTGGATCTCAGGCGAGCATAAACAGACTCCGTCAGAGTGAAGCTTTTCAATGCTTAATGACCCATTGGAGTCTGCCCGTGTATTTCCAAATCAGGTACTATCTGGAGTGTGATAGTCGACTTATGAGTTGCTACCCATTCTTGTGTTGCAGGTTTCAAGCTATTGGTGGACAGCTGGAAAGTGCTTTAACTGGGGATATTGTTCCAACAGCTTCTAACCAAGATACATTTAGGTTGGATAAGTCTTGGCAATTGCAATGTGTAGGTAAAACTTTCATCTGAAATTGGTTTGCATTGTTTGTAGGTTGCAGGCAACCGCACTTACCTGGCTGAGTTTGCAGTCATGTTGGAATAAAGATGTCTTCCTTCCAGGCTTGTTGCACAGGTTTTGGAAATTTTCTTTGCAGATTCTGTCACGCTATGGCAGTTGGGTGAAAACAGTTGACAACAGCGAGGTTAGTTCCAGTGGTCCAAACACTGAAACCTGTGGGAATTTTTTTTCCCCGTTGTGTGTTTCAAGCAATATCTAACCACAGTTGAGAAAAACTTTGGCACACCCATTGCACCTTATAAAGCATTTCTAAAAAAAGTTCCTTTTTGACAAGTTTAACAACTACATTTGGTTGTCTTGGTGCTGTTCAAAATCCCCAAATTTATTGCTACAGAGTGATGATATTACATTAAAAAGGTTGCAGCCAATGGTTAATTTTAAACCAACCATTTTAGGTAAAAAGGAAAGGAAATTCTTCAGATTTGGAAAAAGTTTCTAAAGGGATTATTCAAGTGGCTGGGTTGGTAATTGACTTAGGAACTTTGCATGATAAAGTTGGCCAACTCTACACAGACAAAATTGAACCGCTGGCTAAAAAGCAGGGCATGAAAAACACAGCTCTGTTAAAAGGTAATAATTATTGTTGTTTGTTCTTTACGAAATTTACGGAATTTTTTGTGTGTAAGATGCTTTGTTGGAGCTGCTGGACAGTTTAACAAACTTCAAAGATGGATTTGTCGGACACATCATAACTACCTTAAGTTCACTGTCAACTGCTCACTTAAAACAGGCCCAAGATGTACCCAGACTTTACCGCAAAACCAACCGGTAAATACAGAAAGTGATAAAGAACGATTTTATCTTCATACCACACCATGTATTGCCTTTATGTGCAGACAAGCGCCCACGGAACCGTCGCAGTATGTGACTGGCGTTATTAAACCCCTCAAGTTTTTTAAAGAGGAAATGTATGACCACGTCGACCGCCCTCTACTATCTGAATGGGTCACCAAAATAGCGTTGGCGGTTTCCGAAAGGTATGAACGTTACCTTGTATCCTCGGTTTTTATGTTTCGTTTTAGGCTTACTGTGTTTGTACCACGAATTTATTATATTTGTCCAGGAACTTTAATACAACAAATTAAGTTTGCGCTTTGAAACGAAAGCTTATACATTGCGACTGTTTTAATGTGGGCGCCAGGCACTATAACCTTTATGGTTTCGTCAGTGCTAATGCAATTTAATTTATTGCGTTTATGATTCATCCGCGTCGTAGTTTCTGCGCAAAATACAACTATTTTATATGTTTTTATCTCCGTGCTCTCGCGATAGATATTTCTCTGTGGTCACCGACGTTTTGACGTCTGTGCGAAAGATGGAAGAAAGTCTTATGCGTCTTCAGAAAATGCGTAGCGCCAAATCTTCATCGGGAAACCTCGCTTCCCTTGCTACTGGCAGCGAGAGTTTGTCCGATGACGACAAAATCAGACTGCAACTCTACCTGGACGTGGCGCACTTTGGCAACCAGGTAATTTAAACAACAAAATGTTGTATGATAACACTACAGTTAATACAAAAGAATCTCTCTTGGCGTGTTTAATACACACATCGGTGTCAATATAAAACATTAAAGTGATTATGTTGTAAAACCAGAGAAAAACGCAGTTGATCACTAAACGTGCATGGAAATTAATGATTGACGATACATAAGAAGTATAACGGTTTTTAGCTGACTGACCTTTATCAACCTATCACAAAACTGATTAGTTTTTGCTGCTGCAGGATTTGTATCTTTTGTAAATCTTTTGTAACGGAAACGTGTTTCTGATTTGCCCCTTTCAAGCGCTATTTGTAATTCTAACGATTATGTGAAAATTTCAGTTACAGGAATGTGTGGTGAAAATGGACGACGTACCGAGTTATCATTCACTGCTTGACATGGTCACAAAAGCCAAGAACAAGCGACTCAAACCAAACGAATGAATGCTTGTGCTGCTTTGATGTAATGCTGTCTTAATATATATTCGAGAAATCAAAATTCAGATTCGATGTGAAGGGGACGTGAATTCGACCGAAGTTGCTACTTTAGGCGTTTTGTGCAATATCGAATCCAAATGCTTATTTTTGGCGCCCTTTTCTCGCAAAGCTTGTTTGACTTTCTTTACTTAGGCCGACTTGTATGTTTGACATTCATAGTAAATAGCTACTGAAAAAACTATGTTCGAATCTTTGTTGTTCAGGTTGTTCAATTATTTAAGCTACGTTGGATTATTTAGCGGACATGCAGAAAGAAAATGTTTTATCACTAGGTTTGAAAACATATAGCAAGTCAAGTTCAATACTAATGGTGCAATGACTGGTAGTAAAAGTGCACGTGTAACTGAAAGCATTTTATAAGTTTTGCAGTGAACTTGCAGAAGAAACATAAATAAAATACCGGCATCCCATGTGTTAAACGTGTTGCTCGGTGCTTGTTTATCAGGAAAGTAAATTGCAACTAAAAGAGGTTGTAAATTTTTTGATTTAGATTTTACGAAAATATATGTGAAATAGTTGGTTGGCAATAACGAGTTTATTAAATTTAGTTTTGTCAGGCAAAATAAAACCAATTGTACAAAAAAAAATTATCCACCAACGTGGAGTAAAATTTACGTGAAGGCGCGTAATCGATAAAGATAACATGGACGACTCGTGGGTTTTGGTTTATGGTCGGAAAAAACAGAAAGTTTTTACTAAAATGTTTGGCGCAAAAGTGCAATGCAATTTAGAGGTGTGTTGTAAATTTGCAAATATTTGCACTACAATTAAAAAATGCAAAACAAACCTTTTCTAAAGTTAAACAGCGAAACTTTTGCCGTAATAAAATGAGGTCTTAAGTAGGATTGAAATTTTTTATAGTGCCTAAGTACAATATTAATGAAATTGGCCTACAATACAATAACACCTGTGCTCATGTTTAAGTGTTTTTTATGACAACTTTAGTTCATGTTTTGATTGTGTTTTATAACTTTTCAAAACATGAGCGACGGAAATGGGCTGCAGGAGCCTATCGCTGAAAGCACTGAAAAGGGGGAAACCGGAAAGGAACTCAACCAAAATGTGGATGACAAGCTTGTAGAAGAGGTTTCACCAACAACCTCCACAGAAATTTCTGATTTAAAAGAAAGCAATTTATCCACTGCAGAGGGGGATGAAGAAGCAGCTTCAAATGGTAAAGAAGCTGTGAACAAAGGAGAGCAAGAAGATAAAAATAATGCACACAACGATGACGAAGCAATGGAATGTGATTCAGAACCAGCTAAAAACACCGAGGATAATCAAGGTGCAGAATTAAAACACGACACAGAAAAAATTCAGGACACAGATGAAAAACAGGATTCTGAAGAAAAACAGGATTCTGAAGAAAAACAAGATTCTGAAGAAAAACAAGATTCTGAAAAAAAACAAGATTTTGAAGAAAAACAGGATTGTGAAGAAAAACAAGATTCAGAAGAAAAACAGGATACAGGTGACAAGCAGAATGCAGAACAAAAACAGGTATATGTGGCACAATGTTTAAGATTTTTTTGTTTCTTACTTTTTTATATGCTGTAGATTGCCTCAAAACAACCTGATCTCACCACCATTGACACAGGTGCAATTGAAAATGTGACTAAGGATGCTAAACCAGATAGTGAAGAGAATGCAGCAATGGAAACAGAGGAAGCAGAGAACAAAACTGAAGCAAGCGAGGAAGAGGAAAGTCAAGAAGAAAAACCTGGTGATGCTGATGAGGACAAAGATGAAGAACCCAAAGGTTGGATGATGCATTGTTTTTTTGTTGTGATAAGTATACTAGCAGAGAGGGAGAGCAGTGAATTTTATTAAAACTTTTTTGTTGTGGTGCAGAGAAAAGGGGAAGAGGTCGCCCTCCACTGGAAAAAAGACCTGGTACTACACCACCAGTTGAAACAAGGCAAAAATCGAAGAGACCCCGGCGACACATTTCTGCCATTGCATCCCAATATGAGTATGACATTAGGTTAATAAAAAAATTAATTTTTTGGGATATTAGCTTTCTATTCTTTAATCTTGTTTGCCATTAGCTTGATCAATATTGTCAAGTTTGGACCAGCATTACCTCGGAAAATGCTTTAAACAGTTACCATATTTAAATTTTACCAAGGACAAGCAGAACAAAAACCTTAGGTCTGTACAATTTTGACTTTTGTAGTTTTGAGATGCCTACCAGCCCGGTCAGTTCACCTGGACATGGCAGACCGGGACGTCCACGGAAGAACCCTTCACCTGCCCCCGCTCCCAAACAAAAAAAGGGTGAACAACAAACTCCTGAAATTGGTACACCACAAGGAACTCCCTATTATGTAAAGGGAGAAGTTCTAGCCGTCCGCAATGAAGATGGTAAACAATTCTCCCTACATAAATACACATGTGCATGCACATTTGCCAAATGTGATCTCTATTTTGCAGGTGGCTTTTACTTGTGTACATGCCCCAACAACATCTTTACCATTACAAAGCCCTTTAAAGTACAATGGCTGGACAAGTGCGGAGATAAAAATATATTTAAGCGGTCGTACTTTGATTACCTGCATTTCAAAAGCGTTCTGTACTCTGGGGTTTTGCTAAGCAAGATTGAAAACAACCAATTGGAGTTGCCAGCGGTATGTTATTATTTGTCTAAATATGTTTGTGTGGATTGTAAGTGTACTTTTTTGGTTGTATGCATGGTTACGGGTTTTAAAACCATCAGACAGTGCATGAAAGGCAGCTACAAACAAATATTTTGTCACTGAAGAATAATTTTATATTTTGTCTTATCTGTAGGTTGTTCTTGAGGGCTAGTACCTGTACTTCTGGGCATATATTGTACATGTGGGCATATGTAATGCCCATAGAATTGCTATTTTGAAAGGCTGTGATACCACATATATTTAAACTTAGGTAGAAAGTGTTGCCAAACACCTGTTTTTACAACTTAGAACCAAGAAAAGAAAATTTTGCATCGCCTTGAAAAGTCGCTGCGCGGTGAGGAAGACATTTCATCCGACTCTGAGGATGAAGGTCCAAGTGGCAAGAAAATGGCAAATCTTAAGCGCGCTGCCAAGCAGAAGGAAATCGGTGGTAACACATATTTTTTGACAAATATAAAGGTCTTGTTTGCAAACCTACATTGCACCATTCCTAGTTTGCTATCTATTTTATTGTGACATGGGGCCTGACGGCACTGTTGGTTGAGCTTTGCTTGGCCATAGTGTTTCCACCTTGTTTTCTCTGTAAGGTTGCACCTAGTTTGGTGCCTAACAGATGACGGTGATTGTATAGTCACCACAAAGTGGAAGTCTTTGCTTGGCCGTTTGGTCAGCAAAGTCGTCTGATAATCGCACCAGCTGAGACCTTTTAGGTCGAAACAGTGGCCATCTGTCTGCAGCTTATACACTATTTTTTTTTGCAATCCTACAATGCACCATTCCTAGTTTGCCATCTATTTTTTTTTTGTTTTCATGAATTTCAGATTCAGTTGACAGCGGTGAAGATGCCCCACTGTCGGCAATTTCAAGCAAAAGCCCAGGAACAAAGAAGGTAATTTTTGGTTGAAAGTATTTTTACATCAGATATTTTGATAAAGTATATGCTAATTTTGTAGAGAAAATCGTCCAAGGACACGGACATCAACCGTAAGCTTGGCAAGATCCAGATTCCGGGAGTTCACACAACTGGAGTGAAGCGGAAGTCACAGAAATACGAGATTGGAATTTCTAGTCCGTCATCACGCTTGGCTTCCCCCAAATCAACCCCTGTGAGTGTCACTAACACACTATTGGCAGAATTGTCATTGTTTTGTATTATTAATTTAACATGTTAAGTGCTTGTTAATTGATTCTGGGGATCATTCCTCATTCTGTTGCAACTGGCCCCGAAGATTTCCACCTTATATGGCAGTAAACTTATTTTCTTGTGATTTATTTCACCAACATAAAGCCCATTTGCACACTTATCTCTGCCAACGGTGTAAAGTATTCGGTTGTTCAATACTTTTTTCCCCATTTTTTAAAACATTTTCCTTATTTTATTATTCAGGTAAAATCTGGGGCATCTGGTTCAACAACAGGACGGCCAAGAGGTCGACCTCCCAAAAACCAGAGTGTTGGCAAGGTAAGCATCACACGTTTTTGTTAACTATAGATTTCGATCAGACATCAGCTTTTTCAGGACTCTGGTGCCCAGATAATGAGTTCAGACTCCGATGGAGCTGTGCGTTACATGATTAACCCTGAGGTCACACAGCAGATGCAGCCGAAACCTCATCGTACCAATGAAAACCTGATTCCAAACCAGGCTATTGATGTGGCAGCAAAAGACCCTGCTTTTGATTTAAGGTGGTCTATTATCTACTGACGTGTTTATGTAAAATAGATCTACGATCTCTTCTGCAATTTTGTGATATTTTTCTGAAATTTTATTTTAAATTTCTTGATGTTCCAGACAATCTGAGCCGCATTTGCCAAAAGACAAAATGGCAATACGTGCTGCAATTCTCCAAGATGTTGGTGAATTGGAAACCATCTTTTCTAGCAGTACAGACATGGGCAAGGTACTCGAGTTTTCAAATTACATTTGACATTTTCTATGTAAAAATGTGTTTACAGTTTTGTCTTTTTATCAAGCTTCTGTGTAAAACAAGATCTGTGGATGTGCCCTTGACAGCATTTCATTACGCTCTGCGTGCCGGCAATGCAGGGGTCTTACGATCCCTTACTGGTGAACTTTCCAAGCTGACAGAATACAATCTCAAGCCTAATGTCGATCCACCAGCAATGCTGCGCGATGCATCTGATGCCCAGTGAGTGTTTGTCGCATTACAATGTTAATAATATCTGTTGACTTCTGGCATACTAAGCTGATACATATCATATGCATAGTTTTTCCTTTTTTGTTTGTTTATATTCTGTTTTTCTGCAATCTAGTTAAATTTTGTTGTTTTTTCACCAGTGAAGGTATCTGTAATGTACAAAAATAGTTAAAACTGGAAATCTTAATCTTTCTCTTTGCTTCAGAAATGGATTTAAAGGTGAAGAATTGTCCCCACTCGATATTAGCAAGGGCATGAAAGAGGGAAATCATGCTTTTCTTAAGGTACGAATTGCAAAATAAACTTCAGGCTTAGCCAGGTCCAACTTACTGGGTGTTACTTATACTCAGGACACCAAGGCTGTGTTCGAATCTGCCCATGCTTTTGCATCTGACATCGCCCACTTTGCTTGCTCGTATGGAGTCAGCCCAAACATGCTGCAGCTTCTGATGGATGTTTATCCCAAGACCAAAGAAGTAGATATGAAGGTGAGTAATTTTTTTTTCAGTTTGTTTGTTTTTTTTAGCAATATCTCACATTAAAACGTGGAAATGATCAAACAATGCCCTTGTTACATGCTTATTCAAAAAAAGCAATCCCTTGGTGCCTTAAATTAAAAAAAAAATTATAAAAATTATGTTTGTAGGAACTGTTATTTGATAACATGTATCGGGCACTGGAAATGGGACATGTGGAAACAGCTCAGTTTTTGATCCGTGCGTCACGACATGAAGCAATTGTAAGTTCCACATCTCAATCATTTGGTGCCGCATCTGGTTCACCTTCAGCCGGTGGAAACATGGGGGGCTCGCACGGGATGACTGAACTCCATGAATTAGTTCTCTGTTGTGATGATCCGGTACCTTCAGTGTTTACGGTACGATGGATTGTGGCATTTTGTCAGTGATGAACTGTGTTAATGGTCTGTCACATGTTACACTGTTGAATGACTTCATAACAAAAATTAGTTTTGTGGCTGACCAAATGTTCGGATCTATTTATATTGCAGTTGTAACAGTTTTTATAAAAAAAAAGAAATTTACTTGTGTGGTAAACAAACTAAATGAAGTGAATTTACACAGTTGTGTTCTATGTATTTTTCCTGTTAGTGCCTTTGTTATATTGATACAGTGATTTTTTGTTTGTTTCTAATTCCCTTTTTTACTTTTTAATCATATTTTGTGGTATATTTCCTTTACCTAACACCTTCAGCAAAAGTTTTTTCAAGTCGATTTCACTCGACTTGACTTTAGGTTAAAGATGCCAAAAAGAAGAGTGGTGACAGCCACAGAGTTCAACCTGTGCATTGTGCTGCCTGCAATCCCAACTCCACTTGCTTGAAGCAACTTATCACTGCCGCCAAAGAGTGCCTCAACACAATGGATGGCCGAAACCGCAGACCCATCCATTATGCAGCTGCCTGTAGTAGCACTCAACCCCTAGAATTCCTCATAAACAAGTAAGACCTTATTGATGTTTTGCTGGTTAATTCTAAACCAGTAGATCGAACATGGACATTGTATGTTGTGTGGATTCTTCACGTTCATGACCTACATGAGCTGTTTTGCTGCCGAAAAATGAATAATTTAATTTTAGTAATGTCATGTACGTTTCCTGTCCTGTTTGACATGTTGACACCATTATGTGTTGTTGCAACCAAACCTTTCCAACCTATGGGACATGCAATTGTAGTTGTTTATATATGTGGAAACCACCAGTACTGCTTGGCTAACTGCCAAAGTTTAAACCTGAACTACTCGCGTTGTTTCTGTTTTTCTTTACAAAGTTGCAGCATTTCTTGATGAAATTCCACATTTAATAGCAGGAAAAGAGATTTTTGACCACAAAAATTGCAAATTCAACTCTAGTGTTCCTATACTGCAGTGTTAGAATGCTTTAAAGTTACTAACACTAAATTAACATTTGTGATCACAAATCCAACCTTTCACCAGAGTGAGTATCGAAGAGCAGGATGTTAACGGGATGACACCTCTGATGATTGCAGCAGAATCCGGACGGGATAGGAATGTGGATCTTATACTGAAAACTGCAGCAGGCAGCAAAGTCATGCACGTTGTGAATGTTGTGGAGAGACCAGACCGCAGCAACAGGTCGGCTGTGCATTACGCTGCCTTGAACGGACACGCGGTAAGTGTGCAATATGTATGATGCAAAGTAGGTTTTTATGGCATATTTTAACATTGCATCTCGGCACTTAAAATCTTCGTTATGTCAGGCAATTTATGACGTCATGACGCAACTATCAACTTTTACAGATCACAGATTAATAGTTACCTTTTTTAAATTTGGTGTGCGTATATTGGGTACTTGGCGTGAATTGTGTGGTGAAATATGTGGCTCAATGTGTAAGCTGTAAGTAACTTTATGCAATAAATTTCAGATGGTTCACTTTTTTCAAACAGAATCTGCTTTGCAAGATTAGCAACATTTCGCCTGTTTTCACAGATCAGCATGATTAGTTGACAAATCGCATGTAACCTAAAAGCATTTAAAAATGTAAATTTCAAGTCTTCTCTCCTGCGTCGTGGTTAGCGTGAAAATACGAACGGCTTCTGCGGTCATTTGTAATTTCCGCTTGCGTTCAGAAACCTCGTCGGTTACTCCGTACATTTTTCTGTTACAGAAAGTGATAGAGATACTCTCCAAATACAAGGCGGACCTCAACAAGTCCCTCAGCATATCGAAAGCGAGGGCCACGCCGCTCATGTTAGCCGCTGCCAACGGACACACGCAAACATGTATATCCTTAGTAGAGGTACGTGATGTAACTCACGTATATTTTATCTTTATATAAAGTACATGTGCATTTTGCACCAAAAGAATTTGCATGAAAGGTAATGTAAATTAACCCAACACTCTGGCAGGCAATTTTTTTCAAATAGTTTTATCGGTTGATTTGCAACTCTGTTTTTCTATACTTATATACGTCTGTCTATGTAGTGTGGTGCCAGCATTGAAGTAACTGACAAGTTGCAGCGCACGGCTCTTATCCATGCTGCAATGAACGGACATTACCCTGTGATCACGTACTTGCTACGCAAAGGTGAGAATGCAAACTAACCGCTCATTTCCACCTTCACCAGTCACTTTGCATACTGAGTTCAATATTAGCTACTAAAAGTTTACTGTTAGCAAACTTTATTCTTAGGTGCAAAAAACTAGGAGTTTAATAATTTAAACAAGAAAGTCACTGATATGCTGCTATACATTATGTACAAACGTTTCGAACACGACTTCGTCCATCATCAGTGCAATTTGAGGATAAGTTGCAATCAAGAGAGCGCTTTCACATATTGTATAGCAACATATTAGCTTTGGCTTTCTTGTTCAAACTTCAACGAGCTGAATATGCTGCGTCTCTATAACGTTTTTCGTTTTTTGCCTAAAATGCCTTTTCTTTCATTTTAAATCACAGGGGCCGATCCGAACGTATCTGACTCATCCAACAACACCGCCATACATTACGCGGCTGCATATGGGTGGTATCACTGCGTCCACGTTCTGCTGCAAGCCACCGCCAACCCGGACGTGTACAACGACAGAAAGATGTCTCCGATAGGGGTGGCCCTGCTCAAAGACCACCGCGAAACCGCCCACTTGCTGTCCGAACACCACGCCGACGCCAACTTCAGAGATGACCGCGGGCGCACTCTAGTGGCGCGTCTGCTTGCTGAAGAACCGTTGACGTGGAAGCTCGTCGATCACGTGACTTACCTCTTGGAGGCTTACAAGCCGGAGGTGAACGCACAGGACGTACTCGGCATGGCTCCGGTGAGTAGCTTTGAAAAATCTGGTTCTGAGTGCTTTTATGCAAAACACTCTTGAGACTATTGTCATAAACCAAATCGTTTTCACTGATATATGTATATTTATGTGTCTATGATTCCTTCCAAACTCAAAATGGTTAGATCAGCGGTCGATAACGTTCAGCTTACAAAGAACCCTGTTTACAGTAAACTCAATACTACACGGTGCCTCAAAACGAAAGTTGACAAGGATTTTTTTGACCCATCAATGCACAAAAACCAAAATAAGTGTCACTGTACGTTTTCATCAACTCTTTACAAAACGTGCCTGTGGAGCCAATAGCACCGGAAGTATTAAACGTTGATTCCTAATTAGCATTATTGTTTGTTCCTAAACGAGCTATCCGTCAAACTGTGGAGCCAAACAGAGCGACGACAGAGCCGCGGCTTGCTGACCTTTGGGTTGGAACATCAGGCTTTATCGCTATGTACATCACAGTGACGTATTCCTCTACTGTGCATCACGATTGCGACCATCCAAACATCGAAAATTTATCGCGAGGCATCAATAAACTGTCTTTTTATCTTAGCACTTGCTTAGTGTTATGTGGCACTGCGTTTTCTATCAGCATTTTGTTCATTGGAACCGAAATGGTGTAAACGGTTTTCTTTTCTTAAGATCCACAACCTTGCTTCCAACTCGGTGCGACAGGGAAAGGGCAAAGTCGTGAATGCCGATAGTCAGTCTGTGAGCATGTTTTTGGCTGAAATGTTGTTGGACAGAGGAGCGGAATTAAACATGGCAGATTATCGCGGTCGTCTGCCTCTGTACTTCGCTGTGGAAGATGTAAGTTGATGTAATTTTGCGTAAATAAAACTTGTATGACTTCAATTTTTCATGCCAAAAAGTATAGCCAGAAACTACAGGGTTGACAAAACCCAAACAAAATAAAATCAGAGCTTTGTCATGCAATTGCAGATGAACGTGGCGCTGATTGAATTGTTCGTACGTCGTGGGACCCATTGTCCACGAAGCACGAACTCCACAGCGGACAACGTTCTCCACATGTTGGCTCGCAATTGGGAGCAGGGCAACATGGCGGATATCGTATTCGGACTAGTCAACATGGTAAGTTGTTGATTGATGGTTTTGTGAGTATTTGTAAACTTGCTGCCTTGCTTGTGTGTAGACATCTCAAACTGTGCAAGAACTGGCGGTGAAGAGAAACAAATATGGCTTCACTCCACTCCAACTTCTCACCAAAGCAATCGCCGACGTAAGTTTTAAAAACACTGGCACGTGCTTTAAACTTTTTTGCAACGATTTTTAGCAAAGGTTAAGGGTTAATATTTTGTAGTAAAGGTTCAGGAATAATCGATTAATACTCTACGATGAACTGAAATCCCAGTTTCACCTTCAAGCCTTTTTAAAAACATATTATTTGCGAAGTTACCACATGTTTTCTCTGAACGAAACTCAATGAAATAAATCTCAAACCTTACTTTTTTCAGCATCCCAAACCTTCCCCCACAGAATCCCTTGAATCGACTGAAGCCGAAAACAAAAAACTGGTGAGTTGTTTACGGACTTCCACGAAACATTAAAGGAAAAAAATCTTGTCATTTCCTAGTGTACATAAAGAACCTGACATTCTAATTTCTAAAATGCATTTTAGCAAAAGAAATTGGAGGATCTCGCCTGCCCTCTACTGGAGGCGCTTGTTCTTGCCGCTAAGTCAGATGTGAGCGCGGTAGTGGGGAAAACCCGCCGTAATTACCGAAACCCGAATGACGATGGAAAAACTGCAGCTCATTATCTGAGTAAAGCTGTTGCCGACAAGGTGAGCTTTGCTTACTAAGGAAGAAAATTTCACCTTTCATATTCAATAAAAATGCCAAACCTCCTTGTAATATGAAGACAGATTTACAAACTTTTTCACTTTGATTTCAACGAAAACAATAAACCTGGAACGTGAACAAGGCAAAGGGCCATCAAAACCAACTGTTTTTATATGGTCTTTAATGTAACGATGTACTGTTATTAATTAGTCGGTATGTAATGAAAAATATATTCAACAGTCTGGGTAGGTACATAAGTCTCGTTGAGTATCTATTTTTGCAACAATTCTTCAATTGCTCACTGTTTAACAATGTCTTGCGAATTGTTGTATTTCTGACAACGCCACCTCATATTCACTATCTATACTTGCAGGAGTGCAAGGTCCTAGCGTGCCTTCTCCGACACAAACCAAAGCTGGACATTCTGGACCAACATGGCGCGTCTCCACTTATAACGGCACTGCTAAATCGCAACTGCAGAGCTGTACAGATGCTGCTTGATGTTGGAGCTCAACCAAACTTCTGTTCCAATAATAAGAAGCACAAGTACCCTGCAGCGCCGCTTATTCTGGCAGTGGCGAGACACGGGTATGTTGTTCACTGTTATAGCAAAACCAAGCGAAATTGTATTTTTGTGTGGTTGTTTTGGTTTATTTTTCTGTGCAAGTCGACTTTGATTTCACGCGAAAAAGTGAATTGCATTACAGCAGTGCCCTGGAGATTTAAAAGAATTCTGCATTAAATTAATCTAATAGAGAAAATGTCAAAAGTGACTACATGAATCAGCCTGTACAAGTCGGTGACCGACTAGTGATGTTCCCAGTTCCAAATTATCCGGCCCGGCCGGATCCGGATAGTTATTAATCAAATCCGACCGGATAATTTGGATCCGGCAGTTTGTTAACACCGATTCGTGTATTATGGCAAAAATGTTTGATTGGCAAACAGAATGCTATGTTAAGGTAAACGTGTGCATTTATTAATATGGTATAACACGTCACGAAAAACCTCAATAACAAATAACAGAAAAATCTTACGTCGGCGAGTATAACAGAGTCCCCAAAACGAGTAATTTGCGAAATGTTTGTCCGCTTTTAGGACAAAAATGCTTTCCCAACTATCCGGTAAAATTAATTGTATTATCCGGCCGGGTCCGGGTATTGAAAATTGGTCAAAATCCGTCCGGGTCCGGGTACCCGGATCCGGCGCAACACATCACTATGACCGACGGATCTGTCCTTGCGATATATTGAATTAAATCTTTGCGTTTTGTCAGGCATGTCCGGAGTAATTCACTGAAAAGGAATCGTGGCTACGGTTTGTAAATTCTCACATTAAATTAATATTTTTTCGCAATACTCAGATCGGGTGACAAGAGTTTACTGTCAGCCATCCGAGCTGTTCTACGCACGATATCAGACATCAAGCATGTCCCGTCTGACCCAAGGAATGGTCGCACAGCTCTCATGTACGCTGTGGAAAAGGAGGAAGGTGGGCGTTATCATCTAACAAACAAAAGCAACGACTTATTTAATAACGCGCCCACGGAATTTCGATTAACTTGTGTTATTGAAATCTTCGTGGGCATTTTGTTTAACAAGAGAAGAATCAGAAGGGTGTTATTTGAGTTTCAAGTGTTTAAAAAACACTTTTCCTCTTTTTTTAAGTTTTGCCCCGACAACTGGAAATATTCAGACTGGGTATAAAAAAAAAAACATTTACCCATAGTTCTAAGCCGATTATAAAATATCCTAGACTAAAATTTTACCGTATGTGGCAGCCTTGGCGATTATCTGTACTAATTAGATGCTCTCAATATTCAGAGTTGGATCTGGTGAACGCTTTGCTCGAGAAACAAGCTTCGTTAAGCGAAACGGACGCAGATGGTCACGCTCCACTTCATCTTGCCGTGAATGCGAGCGGTCCATCGTCTGCACTTTTCGATATTCCTGATTTGTTGATTGAGAAAGGAGCAAGCTTGACAGTCTCCGATAAATTTGGAAGGATTCCGCTGCATTACGCTTACACCAAGATATCCAAGTACGTTGAAATCTCTCTGTTTCGCATTTTGATATGAAGTGTATTGGACCAGGTTACAAATAGCTTACATAACACATTGCTGCAAAAACCGTACCAGTGTTCAAAAAAATTGGTTTTTAACGTTTGCGCAAAGTGACGTTTTATTAATGCACAGTTGAATCTGACTTCGTTTTAGAGAAGGTGCAAAAACACAATTGAAGTGGTCAAGTCAAAGTGGTTTCGTAGCATCAAAAGCTTTAAAAAACTCAAGAAAATTCCTCTTTTTATCAGGGAAAGTAGCAACACTGACCTCGGTTGCGACCCGATCGAACTCACAACCCTCCTCACATCCGGTATGAGTGGGGGGGAGGTGGACACGGCGGACTCCAACGGTCGGACTCCGCTACACGAGGCTGCCCGACGTGGCGCGATGATCTGCTGCATGCATTTAGTTGAACGGGGAGCAAATATTAACAGACAGGACTCTGACTGCAACACCCCGCTCAGTTTGGCGGTGAAGGCCGGACATAACAGGTTTGTTACAACTTATTAAATTTTATTTACCTTGAAATCGGGTAAAGTTTTTTCATTTTGGCTGAAATCCAGCTTATAAGTTTTTATTGAACTGCATAAATTACCTGTAATTTCTGCTTTAAGGGACATTGGTACAATAAGAGTAATTTATCCTACTAATCGCATCAGTTAAAACTGGAACTGTTTTGTCAAAACAACATGTGATAATGCCCTTATCTCAACAATCAAAGCTATTGTTTATCCAAATGATTTTTAAGTGTATTCTTCCTCCCTGTAGTTAATATATAGAATTAAGTGGGAGCGAAGATACCTTCACATAATTGTTCTTTCATTGTATTCCAGCTGTGCTGTGATGCTCATCCAAAAGGGTGCGAACGTGAACACGAACGTGATCACCATTCCACAAAGTTCATCAACTGCTGATGCAAACAGTGAGGCTGTCGCCCCCAAGTGGCGACTTAAATCGGCGATCGAGCCCCCGAGAAAGTCGACATGCGAACCGGTTTTTAAGGCAAGTTCCCTGAATCTTGTTAGTATGTCAGTCTCCTCGTCTAGTGCTGATCGTTTATTGGTAATCGTGTATTTATAGGTTGTCGTGGAGAAGGGGTGGCAGGGAGTGACGTACGTAATGCTCGATAGATTGGAAGCCTGTGGAGTGAAATATGCCGCAGCAGTCGAGGTAAGCTATACGTTGTACGTTATTGGAATAAAATCGCTGGTAGCATTACTAGCAAGATGTGTTAGGTCAGCGAATTTTCGCAACAATGCGCAAGTGTTAGAAACGTTCTTACATGTTACAACCTGCATTTTTGCATAGTAAAACGAATATTTGTGGTTACAAGACACTTCAAATGCCTTTGTTAAAATTAACTCACAGTTTCTATCAATTAAACAGATAATTTGACTGATGTCTTTTACAACCTTGCGTCTTTTTGCAGTCGGCGATGCGTGCGCGCAAGTACCAGGTGGTGCTTTCCCTTTTGCGCAAGCAGCGTGATTCAAGCAAACTGGGCGAGAAGAACGATTTGAAACAGAACCTCCTCCATGTGCTTGCCATAAACAAACCGACCAACACTGACGTTCAGATCAAGGTTCGAGCTGTTTTTCAATCACAAACACCTCTGGAATTCTGTTTTACGCAATGGCATTTTTCTGTATTAAGGTTGCCAAAGTTCTGATTGAACGCGGCGTTCCGAGTTACACTACAGACGAACACGGCTGCACGCCCTTACATTATGCTGCTTTCACCAAGAATCTCACGCTTATTAAGTTCTTCATCGGTGAGATTGTGATAAGCGCTCGTAAATGATAAGATTGGTAAAATAAGGGGATTGGCTTTGTTGAAAATAAAAAAATTACCTTGTACGAGTTTATCCAGAATGAGACGTTAGGAATTTGTCAAAACTACCTGAAACCTGAAACTTATTATAAGGAACCACATAATTGTGCAAAGAACAAGGCTGAAACTATTGCTCGTGTTTGAAGAAAACGATGCGATTCAAGTAATGTTTGTCGATGTCAAAAATCCATGCTTAACGGTATATTTGAGAAACATACCTAATTAATGAGCAACATGTAATTGCGTTATTAGAACGGAATCCATCTTCTTTCCGTGGTATGATCGCTCTTACGGACCATGCGGGACGGAATGCCTTCGCCGCTCTTCTTTGGAATTCCGTCATCAACGATGACGTCACCGTCAGTATTCTCAAGTATGTTTTACTTTTATATTGGTTGATTGGAATTATTTTAAAGTTTGTCCATTTTTTTTGGTGTTGTTTGTTTGAAGAAAACTGTGTAACAAATACGAAAGGCAGCGCTTAGGTATAATAATCCGATGGTAAAAAATAGTAAATGGATATGAATTTCAATCCTTTGTTCGGTGGCATTGAAAATGTCGGCGCCATTCCTCAGCAACAAAATGCAAAAACTTAATAATTTTAATTCGCGTTTCTCCAGGTTGTTTTTGGAACACGACCGTGGCAGTGGCGCCATCAACCGGACGTGCAACTTTCCCGTGGCTGGGGTGGAGGCGGTGAGCCAGGACGTGGATCCTGCCGTGGCCGTCCACGATTACTTTAACGGAGAGGTGGAGAGCAACATAATAAATCCACTGATACGAGCAATTCAGCTACGAGCTCACCGCGTAAGTTTTTTTGGACTTGATTTTTTTTGCGTCGAAAGGTTGATATTTGCCTTATACCATTGCATTTGTGTGACTTAATACAATTATCACACGTGAGTGAACTGCGAGTTGCTGGTTTTCTAATTCGGAAAACATCTCATCCGGTCTGTAATTTTTAACTCTGCTATAAAAAATGAACAGTGCAGTTGGGTAATTGTTGATCGATTTAAATGTGCCTAAATTTTGTCGCAGTCTGTGGATCTTCTATTGGACTACAACATAGACATCAACTTGCAAGTGGAAGGATTGAAAAACCAGACTCCGCTTATGCTCGCCGTACAACTTGTAAGTTTCACGTTGGAAAATATAAATGTGAAGCGATGGAAAGTGTTTTTCGCTCCCTTGAATACCAGAAAAAATGCAAACGCTTCAACGATATTAAATCCTATTGGAGGCGCCCTTTTTACCACTGTTACCAAGCTCTGCTGTAGTTTTGTGTCAAGTTTAACAATAATGTGGTTTAGAACGACGAGTACGTGGTGAAGAAACTGCTGACTCACAAAACTCCCGTCCTTCTTTCATCTCTCGACTGCGACGACAAAACTGTTCTTCATCATGCTGCGAAACCACTTCCCTACGGATACTGGGAAAACATGACCATTCTAAGGTAACGTGACAACTGGTGGTGAATTGGCTGAAAAACTGCGAATTTATGCTCTATTCTAGTGAAATGTGGGATGTCAAAAATATCAGTATTTGCAAGTGTTGGATCTTGCTTTTATCGAAGAGTTATTTTTGTTATATCTCCTTACCGCTGAAATCGTTGTTGGAAATAATTTCCGTTTAGTTTTGACTTCAGTTGCTTCCAATAACCGATTCTAGAAACTCGTCAACCCCATGCCAACTATTTCGGTGTGTACAACACACTCAATGCAACCAGTGTTTGCAAACTCTGAAAATATTTAAAAATGTCTTATTCCACGCAGGTTGCTTCTGGATCAGGGCGTTCCAGTGCAACAGGAAGACAAGGAAGGTCGCACCGCACTCTCATACGCCCTGGAAGGGGGTTCGGGTCGAATGTCGGACGAACTTCAATCTGTGGCAGGAATTCCAGCCGACAAATTGGTGAGATATCGTGTTCTTCTGGCTTTAGTGTCCAAGGCTACCAGTACTTACTTATATGTTTCGTGAAACCTCCATATATTGCAAGAAACAAAACAAGTGTTGTTGCCCTTGTTAGAACTGCGAGGGTGTCTAGTTGCGTGTGAGTTGAACTAAGTGCATAAAACCAACTGCATGAACTTAATTAAAGCCATGTAATTGTATTTTTATTGAGATTACTCTGTGCATTGTGGCCCTAACGTTAAACAACGCGACTGTACAGGAAAAGCCAGGTCGTATCACTGCAGAGGTGACTGACGGTGTCGCGTGGAGTTCGGTCGTTCCCGAGTATGAAGTGGACGCAGTCACAATCCTCGAGCGAATCCGTGAAGATGAAATGGAAAACGACGCCGAACAACCAACCCCCAACCCTGACATCCTGTCGGGTCTGCGTGAATCAGGGTGTGTTTCTAGTTTTTTAGTACCTATAAGCTTTAAACGAAAACTTGGCTTGGTTTTAACTAAATAAATCCACACATATCGTCACGAAGTTTAGGTATCAATTGTTGTAAATTTGAAACACAAATCTGCCGTTTGTGAGCAAAATGTGGTTGTATCTGCTGTGACCATACAAGTGGACCGAACTTTCGTTTGCAAACAAGGCAATTGTTTTTTTAATATCTTTCTGTTTCAGCGAGATCGTATATGACCCCACGGTAAACAGACACTGCGACGTTTTCCTCATCGCCGTGGACGTACAACAGAGTGGAATCATTCAGTACAACTTCTTCCGCATGCAAGTTCGTACATCGGTCTTTTAGTAGAATAAAATCAACTTCATGTAACCGAACTTTACTCGCTCCAGGTGATCCACCAGAAGGGGAAGAACCTGTACATGTTCTTTACCCGCTGGGGTATGATTGGAGAGCGAGGAAACTGGCAGACGTCGCCCTTCACCACGCCAGCAAACGCAATCAAGGAGTTTGCCAAGTACTTTAAACTGAAGACTGCAAACGAATGGAGGAGCATTAACAGGTAAATGAATTGTCACCGTTTCCTGGCAACAACCAATCGGTGAGCTCTGATTGATGAATTCCCAATTTGGTCATTATTTCACATCTGAGTAACGATAAATAATCATCACCGAGTAACAAAACTATTCGCGACAGCTTCAAGCCGCAAACCCGCAAATACCACTTGGTGGCAGCAGACGTACAAAGACAGAAGGGTGTCGCTGACCTTGAGTTTGACCTTCACACCGACATCCAATCACTGCTCAGCAAAGAACTGCAAAATGTGTTCGGAGATCTGGTGAGTCTCCTGTTTTGGTTGAAAATTCACTTCAAAGCACAGCTTGTATGATTTGTTACAAAGAGTAGCATTTACGATTTTGCCCTGTGGAGCGTAAATATGGGTATTCCTGAAGCAGTTAGGTTTACCTTGTATTCATTTTCATTGCCATTGTATTGACCAGTTTTACTTCAAAACACTATGAAGCAGTGTTACTGAATTCGGAAGGAAAACAACTCACTGATTTTACCGTTTTATCTCCAGATCAACGTAGAGAGTATGAAGGAAGCTATGAAGGACAGCACCAACGTCGATCCTGACGTCATGCCGTTCGGTCGGTTGGAGAAGGAACGTCTTACGCACGGAATCGACATTCTCAACGACATCAAGTAAGATTGCGATCAACATCTTTTCTTTTTTTGTGTAGCTTTGCCAACCCAATTGTTTTATTACAGGGAACTGATCAACTCCACTGTTGAGTTGAAGACTTCCGACCCACAAGATCAGATCAGACTGCAGAGGATATTGGAGAAGGTATGAGCTCAGTTTATATTGACATATTGGGTGTTTCGCCATAAGAATTCTGCATGGTAGTGTATTGAACATCGGAGATAAGTCCTGTGGCTATGTTACCGTGAAGTCATCAGTTGACACAACAACACGACAAACATTGCTCGCGACTTCTGGATACAATGGCTGTGTTAACAGTGTTAAAAATTGCATAGAACAAGCTGCCACTGATGTTTGTGTGCAAACACGGTTAAAACATCCATCCTTTCCCCAGATACAACAGCGCAGTACGGAGTATTACCGTGTGCTGCCACCACGCGGTGGAATCTTTGACCGCATTCGTCCGATTAGCGATATACCGAATCTCTCTGTTCTCATGTTGCAAACCAAACGTCTCTCCGAACTGGAGTTCGCTAACAAAGTCTTGCTGGGCGCCCAGTATAGAATCAACGGTAAGCTGTGTAAAACTTGCAATTACAAGTTAGTGACGCCATTTGCACCACCACTGACAGTTGCCAATTGCTTTGTATCCTTTGTAAAACCGAGATAAAATTGGTTGTTTGAATTCGGCTCCATTGCAATTTATGCTGATAAATTTTCAAATATTAAGTAAGAAATCAACGGTTCACTGTGTAACATTATACAATCCAAAATTCATGAAATTATATCCCATACATAAGATTGTTGGTCTTATGGTGAATGACACTTCAAGAGTGTTTTGTTGGAAAAGAATATGCAGCTTGACGTATGGTGTAGTGCAAAGGCCCGACATTTTTTTTCCACTTATGTCAATGTTCTATCAACACCTTGCTTGGGGATATCCTGATGTGGCGTTTTTTGTTTCGTCAACAGAGATGAATCCATTTGATTACGTGTACCGGTCAGTGGGATGTCAGATGCAAGTGATGGATCCTGACTCAGACGAGTCGCAGTATTTATTGCAGTGCATTCACAACGCAGGTGAATTTAACGTTTGTATGCGCTTGCTTTCGATTTGAAATTGCGTTCCACGCAGTACAAGTGTTTCTCGTGTTGACAACGCATGGTGCGTTTTTTAATATTTTTGAAAGAAACAAACTTAAATGCAATCACTTTTCTTGAAAATTACACAATATAAAAAAAACACAAAATAATTTAAAAACTTAACATGGCTTTGTGTTACAAGATGCTCAAAAGCTTGAAACGCCCATCTTGCTATAGTTTACCCCAACCATTTTGATTCAGGCCCAGGAATCAAAGTGGATTGTGTTTATCGGGTGGGTCGAGACGGCGAGGCGGCAAATATCGTCTCTACGGGTCTTGGAAACTACCGTATGTTATGGCACGGAACCAACATCCTTAACCTGATGTCAATTCTTCACAAGGGCTTGCAGACCAGCGAAGCTCCGGTTAACGGAAACCTGCCCCATTTCGGAAAGGTAGTTGAATCGTTTTGTGTATATAGGCCAATGCAGAATTTGTAGATTTTGTGAAAAGTGGTGCATTGACTTGCTTATTAACTGTAGAAAAATCTGGTCCTCGGTTGGTCATTGTCTTTTTCTCTGAGACATCAAATTACTGCGGCTCTTATTATTATAAAGCAACAAGCCTCTAATTTATGTCAGAAGATTTATTTGGAAAAATCGATTTCGCTGATGTTTAACTGTTACTTCGCTTTTTGTTTGTTGTTGTTCAACAAGTATAGACAGTACAAATCCTAATGTCATAGTTTGTTAACCATTGTTCTCTGCAGGGTATATATCTATCGGATATGGCTGGCAGAGCGATGCAGGATTGCAAAATTTGGGCCGGCGAAAAGAAGTATCTCATACTATGCCAGGTAATTGTCTCGAGCAATTTCGCTTGCGACGCACTTGAAAGACTCGCCGTGCTTAATGATTTCTTCCTATATTAACAACTTGTCGAAGGAGGCTGACCTCCCTATCATTCGCTTAAAAAAAAATTTTTTTTGTTAAAGTACCTATGCGACCGCCAAGAAAACTTAAAACGACCCGCTAGACGCTCAGTTTGCGGTGGCTTACACAATAGGCTTATTAGAAAATAAACTTTGAACTTTTTCCCGCGTTTTACTCAACTGATAAACCGTCAATATAACTTCATTAATACAAGAAAGGCAGTGGCTGTAAACTCACGCCAGTATTTCCCGGGCAGGTGGCTCTGGGTCACGTGAAAGAGATCCGGGACAATGCGAAAGGTTCGGATGCCGAGGTCGCCAACTCGGTAATGGCAGTGGGGAAGTACCGCCCAAATCCGGGCAAAGAGCTCATCCTGCCTGAAGGTACAGGCTTTTAGTTGCCAATTTCTGTGTATTTTATCCTCTTGCTTATATTTGCCTTAATTCTGTGTTATAAAACGCCGCAATATAAACCGGTACCACCTTTGTGAGAATGCCCCAGGACTTGAAATTTATTTTTGCGTCCTGTAGGTGGCGCCATATCGCTTGGCGAAAAGACGAAGAATCCTGACTTGAGTGGTGTGACAAATACATACAATGAATATGTTGTGTATAGTCCGGAACAGGTGGGTTCGTAATATATCTCGTTATAACTCCTCGTCGTTTCCAAAATTTTGTGTGCTGATGAAAACCTTGCTTGCTTTTGCAACAGGCATTCTGACCAGACTTCAATTTCGCTTGAAAAAAAAACAAAGTTTAAATTCGCTTGAAAACAAGGAAAGCCTAAAATGTGTTAGGGCTTCTTGAGTTTTTTTTGCCACAGTGAAATTCATGGCCTTTAAAAATTTAAATTTAATGAGGTCTCAAAACAGTTAGCGGCGTGAAAGAACCACAACGCAATTTTTTTTTGCTAATGTCCACACTGGACAAGCCTGTTCTGCCAACTTTGCCCGCCGTACATTTAAGGACATGCATTCTACAGGTGTGCTTGCGGTACTTGGTCCGTTTCGAACAGACGGATGAAGGAAGTTCCCCGCCCACAGCGAGCAAGTGATTTCCGTCTGCCGTAATTCGCTTTCGCCGAACATTTTTCCCCATCATGACCGCTTTCCCGTGGCCAACCCTTGCACATATACTGCCATGTTTGTCGGCCCACGAACTGCTTTTCCGCCCCTCACTGCTTCATTCCATCGCACTCGCAAATCAAGAAATTCGCAGAGGTGGAATAATGATGTACACCGAGGCCGGAAAAGGCCTCTGCTGTAATTTTTGCGTAGTACCGACCGATCGATGGAAGGAAGGACTTTTTGGAACAGTTGTCGTTGGTTAATCGCTGCCGTTTATTTGGTGTATTGTCTCTCCCTGTACAGTGCCATCTGTTGTAACCAGATTAAACCAACCCACCTTTGTATATCGTCATAGCGTGCTGTGAAGGATTTAAACCGCGCCAAGGGTAAAGATTGTCAAGTTTTCAGTGGCTTACACAAAAAGACAAAAAAAACGTGGTATTTATTTTCCTAGTATTGCTTAACTGATAAACCGTCGATATAACTTCTATTGATACAAGAAAGCCGGTGGCCGTAAGCTTACTCCGGTATCTTCCGCGCAGGTGACGCTGGGTCACGTTAAAGTGAAAAAATGGTTCGGATGCCAAATCGATAACAAAAGTAAAACTTAGGAGAATTTGAAATAAACCACATTAAATTGCCTTCGGTACAAAAATTCCCAACCAACCTAACAGTTCCATTAAATTTATTAGTTCCATCACAGACCTGCTATACAATTTAGTATCTCGTTTTGATTGGTCAGCAAAAAATGTCTTTAACCCAGCTAAGCCACGAGGTCGCCGTTAACATCTGATTTAGCTAAGATAATCAAGTAAAGGCTTCGGCATGTGGAAGTATATGCCCTGTAAACACATACTACAGCTTTTTAAAAAAAGGTTTTGTTTGTGTGTAACTTACGTGTGAGGATAAATAAATATAATAAAATCAAAATCATGTTTATTTTTGCGAGAAAAGCAACTACGCGACGAACAAAAAACAAGGAAATGAAATGGCATGGGCACCGATAAAACCATAAAGGTTATCGAGTCAGACGCCCATGTAAAGGTGATTTCCTCAAGGAGAATCACCGTCTGCCGTAGGATCGCAGCCAGTCGCACTGGGAGGTGATGGGTTGCGACAAGCTGCATGTGACGAAAGGTGGCCACCCGATATATGATATAATAATCATACGATTTGACATAACTTTATCACAGTTAAGAATCTATTTTGAAAGTAATTAGTTAATAGTCTTCGCGCATTAACGATATATGTGTAGATAATATAGCCTACTCATAATAAGCACCTTCAGTATCGCATATTTAACTAAACATGCTAAAAATATCCTATTCCTTTTAAAAAATATTGTTTGCACAGCTGGTAATATTTGTGGCATAGTTAAAAACATCTTCACGGGGAGTGAGCAGCCGTACTTACGCTGGCTAATTATTTGTTCCCGATTAACAGACTGTGTTTGGTCAATGTGATGAAACGTCAATATGTAATGGGCCATTTGCTCGCGATAAAATAGCTATTACGGCGACGTGGATTAAACCCAACTCTCAGGTCTCCAGGGAGAGGAAAGACAACAGAATATCAGGAAGTTTTCGATCGACCGGCAAATGTTGATTGAGATTTGCATCAATCTGCGTTTCAATTAAACAGTAATGGCGTCCGCATTTGTACAAGGCTTATGGGAATTTAATCGCAACTCTTTCCTACATAAAGGTGCTCTGGTACGTCTAACAATTACCAGTTACATCGAGCGACAATGGACAGCAAAGACTTGGCAGCAAGTTTTCCGACTGCTTTTCCGTCAAACGAATCATGGAACGACGCGATTTTGTCTTCAACAACCCAAGGTACTTTTTTTTCATAGGTTTAAAATAGAGAGGTATACTGTCCTGATCTTGTTGAAGCGAATATGACCAATGCCGTATACTTTAGCGCTTTTTGAACAATGGGTCGAGACCCCATGTTAGGGGTCGCCATATATAGGCTAATTTTGAGATCGTGTAACAAATTGGCTGTTGTATTGGCAACACAGTATATCACACTTTTGGATGTTTTCTATATGGATCGCATAGAAAATTCATTTTTTAAATTAGTAGAAGAAATTGAATTTTTCATATTAAGTTGCACAATAAAAACTGCCTGCAGTATATAAAGATTGAAAATCTTCCAACTGTTATCGTTGGGTATAGAAAAGTATCTATATTGTACTTCTTCAGGGAATCCGCTTTCACTGCCGTATCCTTTTGGAAGCACCGGACGTCGGCGAAACCGCACCAGCTTCTCCCAGGAGCAACTTGGCATCTTAGAAACCGCGTTCAAAGCAACCCAGTATCCAGATATATTCTACAGAGATGCCCTGGCTTTGCAAACCAAACTCACCGAGGCTCGAATTCAAGTCAGTGGTATTTCATTCATTTATTAAGGTTTTGTTTGCGAATATTATGTTAAAATCATTTGTTTTGTGTTTAGTACAAACTACCATTATTTCACGTTAAACTTGCGGTTACGCGCGCAGGTGTGGTTTCAAAACAGGAGAGCGAAGTTCAGAAAGCAACAAAAACAGCTCCTTTCTGACGTTTGTCCTCAGACCGACGTGCTCACGTCCAATGAAAAGACCAATCAGGAACCCACCAAAGAAGAAACAATTTTTACTACTCCACAGTGCTCCACCGAAGTGACAAGACCAATAGCTGTGTGCAACAGACAGCACCAACACTTGCAAATGCTCCACAGCTTCTACGCTGGATGCTATCTTCCATTTTCAAGCCATCGAGCTCGCTGGCCTTCGCTCTGTCCTCCTGTCCCTTCCACTGCACCAACTTACCAACCCATTTTAAATTTCCCAAACAGACTAGCGTCGCCTTTTTCAATAAGTTCATACTCTCCCAACCCAGCATTGGGTCGCACGCCACTAAATAACTCTGCTCCCGTCGCAAGACCGCAGCAAGCCAGCGCGGAGGTGGAGAATTTTTTGACGAAATTAAAGGGCTCGGTTCATCAGGCAGGTCAGCGCGCTCTGCTAAACATGTTTGACGGCAAACAAGAGTATTTTGAAGCAAAGCTCGCCACTGCGAAGTTGGAATCGCCACCGAGAATTTGTGACGTCACTATTTCCTCGCCGTGATTGTTTCGTCCTTATATGTTGTATTGTATCAGTTCGTTTGTCCTCTATGCCAATAACGACGAGAATTACATTGTTTTCTTGTATAATATATGTTTAAAGGATTGAAAGGCAAAAAGGGAAGACAGGAAAAGGTTGCACCCACAGGCACACAAAAAATACAGCAATTTTAAATAATGATTTGTGAATTAAATACACTGTACTGAGCTTTTCAAATTTAGCTTATCAAAACAGTAAAAAATCATATATTAAATGCAAGAGTCCGTTTTCATACGTCATGGAAGAAGAGGCAAGTGCGAAGAAAGCATTTACACAGCAATGACGAGATAAAAAAACAGACGCGGCTTCTTAAAAAGGCTTTCCCTATAAGTTTGTTTTCACTTCAATGGGGCGTCGACCAAACCCAGCATCATTCCCTTTCGTCCCATGGGCACCTTTGAGCTATCTGTAAACAAATATTGATCAAAATATTCAGGCTGAAGACAAGGAATTACCGCAAACTTTTAACACTACTGTTTGTGATTCAAGCAATTGAAGAATCATCCGTAACAAACGTTCCTTACGGAATACACTGTTCCTTACAAATCAATAGCGGCTCTAAAAATGGTTATTTTGAAAACCTGCAAGCATTGTAAGACCAGATCAAAACGTTAATTTGAAAATCGTCAAATAAAATCCACTGCACTTAATTATGAACTCATGGTTTTGTGTACTTTTAAAATAAAACTATACATAGCATAACTTAAAAACTGAAATGTTTGGCAAAATGAACTTTACATTAGTTATATGACCTATCTTGTTCATTTAAAATCCGCTGTCTTACATGTTTTGGGTTTTTTCTCTTCGTACCAATACTTCATCCCCTGTTTACTGTGTTGATAGTAGATTGATTTCTCTACAGGTTTCTTCAAACTAAGATATTTCTTTTCGGATTTTTCCTCTTTTGTTGGAGAATTCTTTTCCTTGTTGGATTTTGGCGAGGTTGATTTAATGGATATGGAGGCATTTTCTTTGAGTGGTTTATCGCCTATTGAAATACATTCATTCGATACTCTTCCTAGTTGCTCCGTTTCATTACGTACCATGATTAGGCGTAAAAACGTGCTGGGTTATTGTTATTTTATGTCGCACATAAATCATAAATATAATATATTAGTAAAATATAGGTTCGTTTTCGAGGATTTTCCATGACCACAAATAGGATAATCGTTACAGTCCGTTGGAGTACTCACACATAATAACCAACAAAAACGCTTACTGGTATTTTCCTTCGTCTGCGGTACTGTAGGTAACGTAACAGCTGCACTCGTTGTTGAACTGGTGCTACATCTTTGATGAATCCTTTTTAGTCCAAGTCTTGCGTGATGTAACAAATTTAATTCCATCTCCTTTTCGATGTCATAGTAATCTTCTCCCCGCATGGTTCGTAGTTAGTGTAACAAATGGAACTTAAACGTATACTGTTGTTATTGAGGTGGTACTGCTCACTCTGTAAAACGACCTTTGATATTGATGCTTAAAACGCAACAAGTACCCGTGCTTGACGCGGAAAATAAATAACGGAAAGCCTGTGTCGTTCTCTTATTTGATGTGTGTGCACACCCATAGTTCATATAATTGTATTAATTCTCAGTGTATCTGACCCAAACGTTAAACTTAGTTTTTGTTTCTATTAGATTAAGACATAAACTGATAGTGCCATTATACTACGTGAGTCAATATTTTTACTTTTCAAAATAAAATGCCACAAAGACGCTGATCGTATGCCATATTTATGACTTTCCTGGATACTGACACGTGAAAAACAGATCCGTCGGTCAACAACAAGCAGTACAGGCTGTTTCCTGCAGTCTTTTTGCATTTTCACGTGTATCTATTTAACTTACCTTACAACTGCATAGCCTTAAGGCCAAAATATTTCCTTTATATCTATTGTCAATAACGATGACACCGATTCTTGCCCGCCAGTCTGCCCTTTCCCTTTGTATTGTTCGCGTCCAAAGCCAAACAATTCGTTCTAATTCAATTTCCGCCTAATTTAGCCCGCACGTATCTGGCAATCTTGTTTGGTATGCCTAATATAACTAAATAAGTTAGGGCCTAAAGAAACGCCGTCGCAAACAAAGGGGCTTTGTCACTGCTGTTGATACAAATAGATCTTTTTTCCTCACCAAGCCTCCACTACATAGATGCTTCTGTTTGTGCGCTGGCCAGGTCGCTCAGGCCAGGCTATTGTTCAAATTCCTCTCAGTGGTCGCGCACAAGTGGCCCATGGAAACGGCCGTGCCGCACAGCTGAAGAGATCCTGAATGGACGAATCTCTCTCCCAACTTTGAAGTAGGCTACAGGCCTGGCAGCGTGGTGTTCCTCGAGCCCAACGCGCAAAGGAGGAAAGTTGTTCTACGCTATTATGTTACGAGTGCCTCTAAACCACAAGTTCCATTTGAAAAGGAACAAGACCGGATTGAATAATGTTGTTGGACCCGACTCAATTATCGTGTGTATTTTACCGATAAATTGTTTACAAACCCTAACACAGGACACGTCGTAGCAAATATCGGTTGCACTAATATGAAACCAAGTTCCAGTTGAAATAGTAATAGGCCTATATAAAAGCAACATATTGTTCAATAACACCGGACCATGAATAATTTGAATATTGCTCACAATTCCAATGTGCCTTGTGTAAGTCAATCTAGCGCCATCATTTAATGGCCATTTATGGTAATGGCCTGGTGTCAAAACAAACTTGTTTTGAGACTATTCCTACAAAGAGTTGTTTTGTTGTTTATGGTTTTGCCTGATGCAACAATTTGTTTCCAAGGCATGATGTTAAATCCAAGAGATTTAAAAAACTTTTGAACCTTACATTTATATACCTACTGGAGTATACTGATGCTATCTTTATAGTCTACCTAAGGGGTATTGGGTAATGAATCGTTACGGTAGATTCGTTGCTTGTACCCTCTTTTATGCTGTGCTTTTACAACTTCGCAGAAGAAATAAATGTGCAATGACGGCGATAGCTAAAAAAAATTACAGAAATATTTTTGTTGGTTGGGAGATTGCACCTACAATGGCTCTGTTAAAGTATGATAAAATCATCTGGCGGGTAAAATGACGAAATGTTTTGATTTGTCATGAACCAACTTGCCTTGCTTTGACATGCCTATACTGGACATTCTTGGAGTAAATGTGGACTTTCCATTCACTCCGTACGATGTCCAGACAAGCTACATGACGAAGGTGATTGAAGCGCTGCAAACAGGACAGAATGCAGTGCTGGAATCGCCTACTGGCACAGGAAAAACTCTTTGTCTGCTGTGCGCGACTCTGGCTTGGAGAGCTGCTGAGCTGAAAAAGATCAAAGCACTTGATGTAAAAGATAATGAGGTTTGTTTCCTTTTAACAAAACTGCATTTCTCCGTGATATTTCCAAAAATATACATTTTATTTTAGCTGGAACAAGGTTTGGGGGCTTGGAATGCAAATCCAAATGAGACAAATGAAGCCACGCCTGCAGTGGCAAAAATAATTTATGCATCTCGTACACATTCACAATTATCCCAAGTGGTAAAAGAGCTCAAAAGAACAATGTATGGAAAACAGTAAGTAGATGCTTTTTTGTGTTTCTTTTGTTGGTTTTTGTCACAATATTTATGTGTCATTAAAACTGAGTTCACTCCAGATACTTGTACTAAAAGTAAACTAAATTTGACAAGTTATCTACTATATTTTTTTCCCTGTTGCAGAGTTGTCATTAGCTTACTGGGCTCTCGCGAGCAGATGTGCATTCACCCCGAAGTGTCAAAGCAGACAAGCAACCAAACAATGGTTCACATGTGTAGAAACAAAGTTAACAAACATCTTTGTCATTTTTACAACAATGTGGATGGTATGAATATTAATCTGCTGGCAATACACTAGGATTTTTTCATACATATATTGTATGTTTCTAAGATGCCAGAAAAAATGGTGTGTTTACCAAAGAGGTAATGGACATTGAGGAACTTGTTACGTTGGGTCATAAAAGAAATGCCTGCCCCTACTATTCCACAAGGGAAATTTCAAAACAAGCTGAATGTGGAGTTGTTTTTACACCTTACAACTACCTACTTGATAGAAAATCACGCAAATCTCAAAACCTGGAAATTGGCGGGAATGTAATTATATTTGACGAAGCTCACAACCTGGTAAATTTTACTGAAAATCCAATTACAAAAATATGTGTCTTGCATCAAGTTTTGTGTATTAAGATTTGCTCATGGATCTGTTGTAATAGATTTATGCTTTCATTAGACATGTAAATCCATTATTCTGACTCTACATATTTTAACAGGAGAAACTGTGTGAGGAATCTGCATCATTTGATTTGACATCTTTGGAGCTTGCAAACTGCATTGAAGAAGTGGGGGATCTACTCAATGCTGTCAACAAAATGTCAGAGACGGGTACAGTGGCAGATGGACATGAAGCTGGTGAAGCATCAGGTAGCTATTTTTAGTTTTTGCAACACTACTATGTCATAATTTTTGTTTTGTTATTTCAGCTTTATCTGAATTTAAAAAGGACGATTTGGCCTTGATGAAGTCATTTTTTCTTGCCCTGGAAGAACATTTGGATAAAATTGAACTTCCAGCATCAAAAAGCAAGTCAGAACCAGGAAGGTGTTTTCAACTGTTTTGTATGCATTGTGAAAATGTATTGCACCTGATCACACAATAGTTACCGTGCATACTTGTAGGTACATCTTTGACTTCTTCAGCAAGGTAAACCTGACCTTTGACACACATGAAGTACTGTTGGAGCTGATGGACAAAATCTCCTCCTATTTATCTACATGTAAGTTATGACAAAATAAAGTGTTATAAAGCATTAACCATTGGTCTAGGTCATAAACCTGGCAATCATAGCAAATTGTTTTGTTATGAGGGCTACTTTACCTCTAGTTCTTCTATTTTTGTGCCTACAACATCCAAACAGTTTAGACAATGAATTTTGCCCAAAACACAAAAACTAAGGCACTCTTGGGGTCTTAAGGGTATTGCGTATAATAGCACACCTTTACAGTGAGCAACTCGTTTCGTACTCGCGGAACCGCCCTCCAGAAGTTTTCCGAGATCATCAAGATCGCCTTCAGCGCGTCCGCTTCTGGGTCTGCCGACAGTAGAACACCGAGTTTTTCGATTTTCTCCGCATCAGCGCGCCCCTCCATCGAGGACCTGACCCGTTTCTATCGCGTCCACATATGCGAGGACGTTCCGAAACCCGGCAAGAAGGACCTGTGGAAAAAGGACAAGGGAACGCTGAGAGCCAAACCAAGTAAGAGTTATTAACATCGTGCGCCTATTTTTAGTGGTTGTTGGTAATGGTTTGTCAAACCAAAAAGTTCAATTTCTCCGTTTTTAATGCTCATCTTTCATGTTACAAAAAAAATGCTTTGCAAACTAGGTTTACCTGGTGTTGTAAACGGTCGTGACAAAGTGCCAACATGTTTAGTCCGTATTTTGCACAATTGAAATGTTTGGCACACCTCAGCTCTCCATAACAATAAAATGGTGCTGTGAGATTGAAAAATGGTAGACTTAGTTATTTTACAGGTCGGACAATATCGTATTGGTGCTTCAGCCCTGGCTTCGCGATGCAGGATCTAGTAAAGAACGGGGCGAGAAATTTAATCCTGACGAGTGGAACCATATCGCCTATAGATTCCTTCGTCTCAGAACTGCACGTGTACGTCAGAATAACATATCGCTTTAATGTTTCATACAATATGTTTTACGCAAATCTACACCGTAAGTTCAACTTAAATCCCACACACACGTATTTGAAACTGCCTTGAAGTGAGATTTCTAGATCGCATGTAAGTAACCTTTGAGTCAGTTTAAACTTAGAACGATAATTGTTGATGTACAAAGTCCAATCCTGTTTATCTCCATTCGGGCTCTATTCTTCTAGGGACTTCCCCATCACTCTTGTGAACGATCACGTGATTGACAAACACCAGATTTTCGTGGCGACGCTGAGTCGCGGACTGAACGGCATCCGTCTGGAGTCCACGTTCAAATCGCGCGGCGACACCGACCAAGTGACCGAACTTGGTAACACCGTGGCGGAGGTGGCGAGGAATTCACCAGGCGGCTTGCTCGTCTTTTTTCCTTCTTATGCTGCTATGGAGCATTACGTCAGGGAATGGCGGGTTCGTAGCAGTTTGTTTTGACATTTCGTATTTCTTGCGTTCATCGTGCAATGGATTTTTTTCTGTTTACACCCTCGTTTTCAAATACTTATTTGCATATATAATAGTTAAACCAAATTAGGAGCTAATTAACGAAGGATAGCCATACAGTGTTTTGTGTTTCAAGTGTATATATCACTAAAATAGTTATCCCTTAACATTATCTAGATTTAAAATCTTCTCTGAAAATTATTAAAAGGTGTATCGTATATCAAAATTCCCATTTGCCGCGACGTCCAAACCGGTCATACTTGCGAATGTTACAGTTTGTTTCAAGATGAAATGTTCCCTTCTTATCCGCCCCCTTAGTGTAATACGAAACCAGTCAAACTTTGTATTCGCTTTGACCACCTGAAAATTCCCATTGCCGTGGCATAATATTATACGTACAGAATGATGATGGCAGTCGAAAAGATGAACTAGCAATGATTCACCCTTTACGTGGAACGTGTGAGTAAATATTTTATTTGTTGCGTAGGAATCCTCTAACGTGATGCAAAGACTCGAGTTGGCCAAACTTTGCACGGTCGAACCGCGTGGAAAGGGCGAACTCCGGGACGCCATCGACAAATTCTACTCCGATGTTAAGTCGCCGCAGGGTGGCGCTCTGTTTGCAATATGCCGTGGAAAGGTTGGTGACAGCCTTGTCATGCTTTAGTGATATCTTCTTGTAAAATACCTATTTCCAAGTTTAAAATCTGTTGGCTTCCATACATGACAAATATATTTCGCCGAACAACATTGTCAATGCCTTACGTGAATACATATTATGTTCTTATAAATACTCCTTGGTATAAATACTCATTGGAACGGTTGTGCGTTGTACAACTTACATTAAAAATTAACATTTAGGGGGGCTTATCTTATCCTGGAAATGTATTATATTTTATTTCTAGTTTAAGCATTGTAGGTGCGTATGACACAAAACAGTCACCAAGGTTTCTATTATACGATTTCCGCAACATGGCGACAATCAAAGCGCTTGTAGTGAAGTGCCGGCTTGCGCACTGTCCTGGAGCAAAACGATGGAACCCTTTCGATTCCACTTCAGGCCTGTTGAAACCCTTTAATACGGCAAATAGCTGCAACACTTGTGTTCGTGTGGCAGGTTTCAGAGGGCCTCGACTTCGCGAACGACAACGGTCGCGCGGTGCTCATAGTGGGGATTCCCTTCCCGCCAACCCAGGACGCCAAAGTCAAGCTGAAAATGTCTTTTCTCGACGACTTAAGGAGGTCTGGAATGCCCAACGTACGTGCCTGCCCCTTGTTTTTGATTTCATTTGACGTGAATATGTTTAGTGTGGTGTAGGTATTCGACAAGTACATGCGCGATTTTTGTGTTATTGATAAGTATAGAACCTGGCGTTACAGAACCTTTGGTTGCCTTTTTGACAGGAAATTAGAAAAAACCGTTTTGGAGGTATGGGCAATAACCTGCATAGTTTTATATATGGTTTGTGGATTTTTGCCATCATCAGTTCTCTTTTATCGGTTTTAAGCAATCTCTTTCTGACGAATATGTTTGTACAATTCATTTTAGTTTCCACGTAACCGGCACGTTCACAACCAGTAGGCACCAACCCGTTAGCACGGCATCCGTACGTGGCCTTCGCTGCTTTACGCAGATTTCACCTTACTCGATATGAAACAATTAAACGTCACGCCCAAGTACGCCGCACTTGTACTATCCCTTGCCATCCACTCGACAACGACGTCAACGACGGTTCTCACGTCGGCTTACAAACCTCTCCGCACGCAGGTAATCCAGGGATCGGAATGGTACAGGCTGCAAGCGTGCCGAGCCGTCAATCAAGCAATAGGTCGCGTGATCAGGCATCGATACGACTACGGGGCGATTATCCTATGCGATCAACGCTTCACCAGGAAGGATCAACTGAACGAGGTCAGATCCTTCATATGAGTGCCACGCTCGTGCTTGGAACTCGCTCGTATTTAATAAACAGGAGCAATAATCCCCGTGGTTCAAATCGACTCGTTTAAATTTTCGAACTGCGGGGCTTCTGAGATCGCGAAGGTTTCGACAAAACTCGAGTCTCATTACCTTTTTTTTCCAAATTCTTGGGAAGTTTACAACACTTTTCTGCGTTGAATTTTGACTAAACACCCCAACGAGCGAATATCCAAGCAGTTTATGTACTTTTGAGAGCGAGATAACAAAGTTCAACGAATAAGCAATAACAAAGTTGTATTTGTGTCGGACAAAACAATAAGCAAGCCAATAAAAAAACAACAAAAATGCTAGAACAGTTATTCTCATGCGTTCTTTATACAAAATCTGTCTTGTATCGTAATGGAGTTGTTTAGTAAAAAATGAAACGCCCTTTAACAATGATCCCCTTCAAGCTGGAACGAGTAAAAGCAATCGAGTTCGTAGTAATCCCGCACTGTCCCTTTCGTGCACGTTAACCCGTTCGATCATTATTATATTACACGTTAAACAACATCAGCTTAACACGATTTGTGATGCAATTATACTTTCTGGGTTATTGTCCCCGGTTTTACCTGTGTACCCTCATATTCAACCGCTGTTCGTATACATCCATTCGTGTTACAGTATTCCTATTAAAAGGTAAAACAGCGATCACAGGAGAAATGTCTGTAGATGCTTTATTTATAAAAAGATATTGTTTTGAATCGGTGCACGAAAGACAGCCTGTCAGAATGCATTGTTAGTTTAATTGAACCTGTTTTTTTCCTTGCGTCACACGCACTTACGTCCGTTCGGTTTATGTGCAATTTTAGTTGCCAAAATGGATACAATGTCACGTGACTCCTTTCGACGACTGCCACAAAGCGATGCGCCGACTCAAATCATTCTTCTGCTCCATCCGCGAAAAGGAAAATTTTCGACTCCGGTACGTGAAGTTGTACGTTTTTCTGTTTCAATGTAAATATACGTTTGCCTAAACACAGCATTCCTGTCAAATTACTCCAATTGATCTTGCGCGCATATCACTAACATGATAATTTTCGTCGCTTTGCAAGGGGTGCACGTTAATTTTACGCCACGCAAATCATGGCTGGACACGGTGGTAAGAAAATATTATTTTCATATAACCTCCGCACTTCGCTATAAATACTGCAGCATTGCAGAAAAACGTGTGTCTTATGTCATTGTGTTTTTTCTGCTTTGTATACAAAACGAATAAACCAACACTACTCTTTACCAGCCTCCACATATACTTTTTACAGGTCATTGAGCAAATCAAGCTCCAACGCCAAAGTGACCAAAACGCCCAAGGATTCGCGCGCGGATATATCAGTGGTTAAAAACAGCAGTAGCACCAGCAGCACTCAGCAACTTTCGTTCGGTGGAATGAAGAAAATGTACGACATTACGAGACTTCCAAAGATGAGTGACCCCGACTGCCACGTTCCGAGTAGAGCCAGCAACCCAAAGTCAGTTCAGCTATATACCTTGTGGACGAAAATCGTGTTTTTAATATCACAGTAATAAGCTTTAACATACGCGTTGGGGCGTTGCTTACGTTGTTTGAAATGATATACAACCACCTACTGAAAATCTAAGCTGTTGAGTTTTTTTTTCCACAGGAATGACAAAAAATAAATGCGCTGCTCGGTTGTATCACTTGTAGTAAAAATTTATGTAATGTTTAAAAATTTCAACTGCGGCAGCCTGCCAAATTGATGAAAACTATGCCAATAAAAGACTAACTAAGCGAATTTAATTACGTTCCTAAGAAATTGCGATCATTTTTGTATTTTTGCCATCCTTAAAGCAAATATTCCGACTTTTTCTTTAGCACTTCGATGTTCGCTCCATCTTGCCTCTGCCAGGCCTCAACCTCGAACACAAGGAAGCGCAAGAGAGCCGAACATGGGTGAGTGAGAAAACAAGGCTGATGTGTGAGAGGGACGGATTAGGAACACTGGCTAATGTCGAGATTGCATAACAACTGGTTTGGACAGTTGTGTTGCATAAGGCAGGCCTTAAACCGTACCCTTGGTTGCGCCAAAGTTTTGCAAAAAACATGTACATGTACACGTCATAACGCAGATCGGCGGTACTTCCACATTGTGAACTTGGCAACGCACACATGGTTTATAGACTGTGATGTTTAAATGTGTCCTCGTAAAGAAGATTTTGTTTGTTTTTGTAAGTGGGCGTGTCCCCGCTGGTATGCGTTAACGCTGGTTCCTTCCCATTTAGAGAAACCATGCCATGTAAGGTTTTTTATGCAAAAGTCGAAACAACAATACCCTAAACTTGGCGATTAATAGGAAGGGTTACTGAAATGCTCTTCCATAAACAAGACGCTCTAATCCGTCCAAATTGGAGATGCGCATCTTGTATCCACTCGCCTTGCCAGGCGCTCATATCCACTCTTAATGTGGTAAGCTGTAATAAGATGTTAAATGCTTGCCGCAACGAACGGCTGAGCGCCTTGAGCTGCCGTCGTTACCCAGGGGACAGTTTCCGTCGCCATGTACGTATTTGAGGAATTCCAGGAGGGCCCTTGACGTCTGAACTGCCGTCTACCTGAGAAAAACATAGGAAATGTTATTTGTTTTGCTGATGTTATTGCAACGTTTTTTAGAGTCATTTTTTCCCACATTTACTTCATGATTTGCATTGAAATGAGATTTTTACTACACGCGAAACAGTAGTTGGGCACCTTAGGAACAATTTGCAAAACCTGCAAATGCGTATATGTGTCCGGGAGCCACGTAAATTGTTTCCTAAGGTGCCAAAAACTACCAAAACTGATTTATTTCCACAAAGAAAAAGAAACACTTACCCGAAATCGAGTCATGCGATTCAGTATTTTCAAAGTTATAAATCCGATGCTTGCAATGCAGAAACGACTCCAAAAAAGCGAACCTTCTCGACGCTTTGGACGAATGCGTGGATTCCACAGCACCCGAAGACGATGAACCTGACCACTTGGGCGAAGCTGAGGTATTACTCCAATACACGGTCCAATAATCACTTAAACGAACTTTTGTGTCGTCGCAGGCGAACCGTATGTCCACGCACTTATTAGTTATGGACCGACGAATGACTGAGACGCAGAAAAAAAAGAAGATCAAGTTGAAGGTGGGTTTTACTGTTCCAGAATCTTCTTTCTGTGTACCTCGTTTTAATTTGGTAGCCGTAATACTTCTAGCAGCGTGTGTCTGTCTTGGAATCGAATCCTAAGAAAGCGGAGAAGCCAACGACAAGCGCGCGAGTTCCTTCCGAACCAGGTATTGTATTTAGGAAGAAACAGTTTTCGTCCTAATTTAAAAAATACGACGTTTAATTGGGAGAGTATTTGGGGTCTTTTAAGATAATTTACGACGTTGCGTACTGTTCGTGGCGTGGCATTCCCGTAAATTTTCATCCTTGTCGGCAATGCGTTTGTCACATTATAACATGCGGCCGCTGAGAGTGACTAAGCCTTTGCCGCAGTGACCAGAGTTAGCAAGTCGGATTTACGGCATAAATCACTCCTATACCCGCATAAAGTGATCAGCATTGATTTAACCCACCCCGAACCGCAACACAGCCCTGTAAATACACGTTCAAAGTTGGCGGAGAACAGCCAACAAAAATGACAAAATATACAACCACAAACCGAATAAACCCTCGTGGGGTAACCCAGCGACGGTCCCTCTTTCGTTGGTAAACCATTGCTAAACCACATTGGTCCGTACGAACATACGACAACGTGTGCTTACTTTTGGGGTAGGGTTAGCCGCAGAGCAAGGGTTGCTTTTTTACAGGGACATTATGTTGCGCAACGGTGTTTGCGCGTCGCCTAGGTCGCACCTTGTCCCTAATTGGTTTTTGCGGTTGCTGATCGTTTTTTTTTTTGCCATGTGCAGCGCTCGGGATTTGTAATATGATGCTTATTGGAACTCGTACTCACGAAAAATTCCCTGGCAAGTTGAGCTTCTGGGCTTGGTACAACGTCACTTGGCTTCATTTTCCGGCCCCGCTCATAAAAGCGAGTATTTTTCAATTTTGTACTTGCAATATTCGGGGCTGTGTTTGCATGTGACTACGACCGGCTTCTGTGTTTTTTCCCACTTGCTGTCCTGCACAAACTTGTTTTGTGATACAGAAATAAACCCATGTCCGCCCTCAAAGGACACATCCATAGCCTTTTGTTTGTTATATCAACCGCCATTGCTCACGCTGTTGCAAGTAACCAAAAGCCCGTAAAATATTTGGTTCTTGTAACTGTCAAGAGCATCACGCAGCGCCATAACGTGATTTACGGCTGTGATATTTTCAACACAACTGACGAGTAACCACTTCGCTTCACTCGGCAATTCATTGGTCGTTCGTCTGTCACACCACGCGGTGTTTGCTTTGGAAAACGGAAGATATAAGCGTGTCATACGAGCGAGCATAACTTTATGTCTCTCAAATCTGTCGCACGCACAGCATGCGTGGAAAGTTTTCTGTGGTGCTACCAGTGCAAATATAAGCGAATCTCGCCGGTCGTGACTTATGGAAACCATTGCAAAGATGCAAACCTTTTAAATAGTTTTCGAATTTTGTTATGACGATGGTATATGGTGTGTTATTCTTATGTGGCGCCACCGTTAAAGATGTTTCACCTCCAAGAGTTAACTAACTGCGCTTTATTGCAAAACAAATTTTATCCATGATTGCTCTTATTATTTTTTATCAGTTCAGGCTAGGTTTTTACGATCATTTAAAAACTTGTTGTCATAGTGATAATATATTCTCCTAAAATCGAATTTCAGACGAACGCGCTTTCCGCTTCGGTCCTGCCGCCGACCTGCTCAAATCCATAAAGAAAATGCTCAACGACGAAGGCTACAAAGCTCTTAAAGCGGCTACGGAGAGCTACCGCTTGAAGGAGGACGTCGAGGTGTTGATGGAGACGCTCGCCGGGCTGTTTCTGGAAAACACAGCACACCATCACCTACTTCGCGCGTTCGTGCGTTTTGTCCGCCCACGACACCACGTTCGCTACAGCGAATTGTGCGAAACGCTTACCGGACAGAAATGTATTCTTGACAAGTCGGCGTGGAATACGTAGCACCCCCTCCATTGCAACGACTGATATGATTTTCACGCAACAATACACTGACTCTATGCAATCGCGTCAATAGTTGTTGAGCTGCCACGGAAAGTTCGCGAAGGCAGATGCTACGTTATTTTTAAACTGAGCGTTGTCCCAAGAAGTTCAAACGCCTGTCGAATCAAAGAGTTGTAAGCAGAGCCCTTGAGAGTAAAAAATATGCCGTTGCGAGGTCCTTTTTTATGAAGAGCACATGACATGATCGGTGGTACCCAGCCTTCACGTTAGAAAAGTTTCAAGGCAAAGAACCGCCATATGCTATTCATGGGCCTTCTTAGACGGACAGGGGCCCCGGTTGCGCTGTGGGGCCTGGTGGTAAATCGGACCGGGCTTGATGTGAAACAAAGCCGGGCCTGAATTCAGACCCTGCCAGATTTGGTCGTATTGAAACTTTTCTTTTTACGAATGTGCGTGAGCTAACGTTACGTCTCTCCTTGTTTAAAGACAAGGCCTTGTTTCATCACAAATGCTTACAATTGAATTAACACTTCACACCACATTTTTGTTTTAGGTTCACTGTCGGGCTTGAGAAAACGTTCGGATTAAAGTGTTGGGCTTAATTACAACCCTGGATCGAATTCCCAAACTTTTTCGAAATATTACAAGCTGTATGGCCAATATTTTGCATTTCAGCACGAGGTCATTTGTTTCAAACCCACTGTTATCGTGTTATATGTAAAGCACCAACTTTCAGAATGAAAAACGGCATAAACTCAAATACACGTATCAAATGATCTCGGAAGGGGAACAATATTTTCTTATCGAACAGAAAATACTGTGGTACAGACCATATATGCTCCGGGAACCAATCAGCGCCGTCCTCTTCCGCGTCTGGCGGTTTCTTGTTTCATTGTCTCTGCAATCCACTTGCGACCGGCACAATGGCACAAAAGCCTTGTCGCGCGCACGTAAGAATTCCGCAAGCGGGCGATTTTCTTCGCTTTCTGGCAATTAACACAGGCTTGTACTGTTCCAGCATTGTATAGTAGCTGTGGGTGGTTTGAACCAACCGCTGTAGCTTGACAAACCCTCCTACTATAAAACAAATTACAACTTACTTAAGGAAATGGGCAAATTTTAGTTGTTCCTTGCAGCTGCAGCGCATCAACCGTGCGCAATTATTGGGATGGTGGTCAGGCCACAGGCAAATGGGCTTTTTGCAAGAATTTTGATTAGTTCACTGGGTTTCATTGCAGGTCTAGTGCTTAGTTGTGCCTTTGTGTTGGTATTGTGAGGATTGTTGGTGGAAGTGATGCAGCAAGATAGGAGAAACTTTGAAAACCTTGTGCATGAATTGATGATATTGCTACAACGGTCTGGATAATCGTGTATTTGTCGTCTTGAACAGGTGGGTTTGTTGTTCGATTTGTGTCCCTTAACTTCAGGCCCTTGTTATTTAATATACATGGATAAAATACGTTTGGAAGATGTAGTAACATAAATGTTTGCTCAAGTGTCCTGTTGGTTAGTTTTTGTTTGATGCTGTTTGGAATTCACACAGAAAAAAAAAAGGTAACAATTGGTATCAGTCAACTACATTTTTAATTTTGGTATATCAACCATTGTTGCGAAATTATTAGTTTATTTGTTATGTAACGAAAATAAATGCACTGAGTTCTGATTGCTGCAAAGACATGAAGTTGAACGGGTCTTCAGAAGGTTTTGATACTAGACATTTTGTTGAATGCATTGGACATAACTTTCAAAACACCACAAGTTGTTCCCAGGTCATTAGCATATAGGGAATATTGTAACTTGCATAATTTTGCTCGGCATTTGGTATGTGCTGGGATTGTATATTCCTTTATGCTGCACTCCTGGTGGTGAAAGGGAGGTGGCCGCACCCGAGATGTCGTGGACGCGATGTAGTCGAAATCCGAGATACCGCTCGCCAGCAATCGGAATCCAGGGTTTTGAGGAAACTATTATCCCGGGCTATGCTTTGTGGGTATTAATAGATGCGACGGCGGGTAACACGTTACAGCTGGGTCGGGCGGGCAATTGTATTCGAGAGATTTAAATCGATTGTTGTGCAGAGTAACACAATCGTGATTCGCCGACCCCACCGAAGCTATCAAGCAAGGGTCAGATTTCGCATTCAAATATTTTCGCTATTCCGCCTATAATTTAATATGGTGCGCATCCGGTGGGCTGAAATTTGTTTGCATGTTAATGCGATGGCTTTCAGGCATCGCCCTGCACAATAGAAGACAAGCAATTGTCTACTAATAAAAGATAATCATCATTCGTACGTCATAAACAGTTAACAAGTTTGAAGTCCACAAACAAAAGGAAACGTTCATTGTATCATTGTGTATGTGATTGATGTTGAACAGCAGCAAGTGCAAGATTTAATTACCTGCCGCCACAAGAGAATGGATTTATAGTGCAAGATATATGGGCTTGGGTTATCTCATTCCTAGTAACTTACAGACATCCGTCGAGCCTCGCGTTAAATTGGGCGCTCGCAGTGGTTATTGCTTGGTAAAGCAGGCAAGAGTGATGAGTTCCTGCTTAGATTGCTGTTCCGGAGCATATTAGTGTTGATAAATGTTTTAGCAGATAGTGCCTTATCCTGCCTGGCATCCTACTAACTTCCCTTAAGAACGACAGCACTGAAAAGTGCTATTAGTTTCAATCCAGTAGTTTTATTTAAACTGGATGTTTGATGACCGATTGCTTGAGAGAGGAATCGCTTTTAAAAAGAAACTGTGGCACTGTGGTTAACTAGCAATGGTATTTTGGACACGTTGCCAACGAATTGCATCGCAGCTATTCCAATGGCGGTGGTTCGTCGGGAGGCAAAGTGTTTGCTGTCAAATATTGCGGCCAATGGTGCCGGCGTTTAGTTTGATTAGTGGCTTTAGTCACGACGGCAAAATCGTCCTGACGAGGCAAGTTCTTCAAACGAGACAAATCCTGCTGAATCTTGGCAAAAATAAATAGATTTTTGCGTTGAACATAATTAAACCGAGTGTTAGAAACTCGTATTGTGCTTGCTACATTTAAATAAACACCGTCATTGTGCGAATCTTCCTTGCTTCTTTTCCTTTCCAATGGAACAATGTTTATTGTACAACCCACGCTGTAAAAAAGCGCGTTCTTTTGTGATGGCCAACTCCCGTCGTGCGCCAAGCCTTCCAGTTAGATCATAATTGGTATAAGTGCGTATAGACGTGCCCAGCCTTAGCTTGGCTGTTGAATTTTCCACAAGAACGTGGCCATAAAGCTCTGCACCCCTCTGCGCAAAAGAACTGCTTTAGTCACAATCACCACACTACGGGTCGCGCTGTCCCATCGTTTTTCCCGGCAACTTTAACGAACCCCCTGCATGCAGATGCGCGCGCGCTGTCGTGTATCTCTATTGTGACGTCACTGTTGTCCCAGCAACGTGCTATTCCGAGACTGCGGTGAAAAAGGCCCTTTAGGCTGAGGAGAGCCCGGCGCACTCTTTGAGAGAGAGAGAAAAACGCTGTGACATCATCACGCGATGAAGTGTTGCGAAATAACTCAGGCTATCGTCAGTGCTTGCGTAACGCTGATGAGGTAGAACCGTACTCTGCTAGGGCCTGTAACTTGGCGTACAGTGTCGGTACATTTTGCAAATTAGCCAGCAATTATTTTTTTTCGGTAGTGTAATTGAAAATGCAGTTTTTGCAAATGTTTGCAGTCAATTAAAAAACCTACAATAATTGCGTAACTCCGTTGAGCGCAGAAGACAGGTATAACAGGGCTGGAAATGAGGGTCGCGCAGGGTTCGAAGTTACTTTGAGTTTTCTTATCAGCTACAAGCTTGTTTTCTAAACTAGTAACGCAGGTTATTACAAGCTTGCCGCAGACGGTAGGTTCGAGGCCCGGGCAGCCAAGGGTGAACATGCATCGTCCGCGTATTTTTTCTCCTAAACCAAACGAACATGGTTCCTGTGATTGCTGCTGCGCCTGAGTGCTGTTAAGCTGCGTTGTTAAACTATCGAACACGAATAGCCGGGTCAGCGACACTCGGGCTGCGCGCGCTTACCGTGACGACATGAGCGTAGGCAAATAAGTCGCGTGGTTGCTCGTGCGGCGCGCGGTTCGCCGGCAACGAATTAATCGCGGTGTTGACAGGTTGTATTCTCGCTCGATCCGACAAGTGTGGATCTACCGGTAGTGATGACACAATCCAGCTGTTGTGCAGGCCCTGCCCAACAACTTAGTATTGCCCGCGAGCACCACTCTCGTCCATACCCCAGCCACCGCCCGGCCGATCAATGCCTAATTTGTATTGTTTTTTCGGCCGGTCGATAAGTTTAAACCGGCCCACAAGTTGATTGGTAATTACCGTTAGTGGCTTGCGCCAATCCGGGGCCACTCGCCCGCAAACCCGCACTGCCCCATCCGATGGCACCCCCCAAGCGCCGGCGTGCGGAATATAGCCACGTCAAACCGTGCTAATTTTAGCGTTTGACTTTGCCTTGGAGCGCCCAATTCACACTGGACCAGGGTACATTCGTATCGAAATAGTTGCAAGCGCGCAGTTGGGCGATTTGCACGCTCGGGTAGCTTGCGCTGCAAAACATGGCGGCAGGCAGGCGTGGGCGTAAAATAGGCTCCCGCTATTAAATTGACTCGTAGCGTGCAGTTGGTATTATCTTTCTTGTGGTTTGTCTGCGTGTTAATTATCGGCACTGTTTATTGCAAAGAAAAAGGGATATGGACAGTTGTGTTTGTGTTTAAATCGCTAAACTGAAGAATAATCAACAAATCATGCATAACACGAGCATTGTTTTGCAGATTATAATTTACAAAGATCATGTGCAGCATGCTAACAAGTGAAGACGTTTTGACATCGAGCTACAGCATAAAGCAAGAACCGTACAGCCCCTTGGGTAGCAGTGGTGCGTTCAGTCAGAGCTTTAACTCGTCGTTGAGCAGCCCGGACAGCCTAGGTTCGGACGGTGATGGCTACAGTCCGCCCACCATGGTGCAGTTCGGCTTTGGGCCCTGTTCGGACGACTTCACGGCCGCGTCAATGGCATCCCTGGCGCCGCATTTTAACTGCAATTTCAACAACAACCGTCACGGTTCATCGGGCGACGAAGATGCGTTCGACGATATCCACAGTATTGTGACGTCGGCGCAGGACGCGGTCGCGGCACAGGGCATTATGACGCCGAGTATCTGCGATTTCTCGCAGAACATCGACACGAGCGACATAAGTGACATGCTGGCTGCACCACCTGGGGCAGTCATGATCAAGCGCCCCTCTGGGTCCATTGGAACCGACGCCCCCAGTATTGATACCAGTTCGTCGGGCTCGTCCACTGTGTCGTCCCCTACCACCCCGGTTGCCCCCAAACGCTTGTGCCTGGTGTGCGGCGACGTGGCGTCCGGGTACCACTACGGTGTTGCGTCGTGCGAGGCTTGCAAGGCCTTTTTCAAGCGAACCATTCAAGGTAAGCGCGGCGCGTGCATATCTAATGACGCCATTGACCGTTTTCGTTGCGCCGGACTTGGTACAAGGGATTAGGCATAAACCGTATTGTAAACGCGGTCTTGAGTACGCTTAGGAGCCGAGATTAGACGTCGGCATCGCGGTGCATTTGGATGATTAAAAAGCGATTCAGGGTGCACTCCGCGAGCGCATGCAGATTGGGATTGCACTGTGAGCCGCCCATTGTCGTGAAATTACAAAACCTGTTTGCTTTGCAGGGAGCATCGAATACACCTGCCCGGCCACAAACGACTGCGAAATAACCAAGCGTCGACGCAAGTCCTGTCAGTCGTGCCGCTTCACGAAGTGCCTTCGGGTCGGAATGCTCAGAGAAGGTTGGTATTCTGTTTGAACTCGATTGTAAACAAACAAGTTTTCAATGCAAATAAACGAGACACGTGTAGCCGATCTATCAAGTATGTTTCCGACAAATCACCAAACGCCGATGGTAACGGAGTCAATTGCAACGCTATAAAAAGTTACATGACGAATACGATAATCGTATTTGACGTGACGAGCGGGTCGGTGGAATATAACGTTGCCGGTTTTCGTGCGCGAAGTCGTTACCCGCGGACCATTCCCGTTGGTTCGGTGCCCGTTTATTTCTCGGTGCACAAGATACCCGTGCGACTTCCAGATAGACATCATATAAATCTGCCTTATGTGTCAGCAATGACGTAATAATCAAATCAAAAACACCAGATCGCAGCAGTTTATGTCGCTTTCCCCGTTTTTAACTCTTCTCCACATCTAGGTGTGCGCTCGGATCGCGTTCGGGGCGGCAGACAAAAGTACAAGCGCAAGATCGACGCCACCGACTTGCCACCTTACGGACCCCCGACGATGCCTCCCTCTTCTCTTGACATCAAACCTACCATCGTCTCACGTGAGTGATCTTCCTCGGAAGCTGTGGACGGCAACCGCCGCTGCCGACTTCCTCAGTTTAATGATTACCTAATTGATTATTACTAGGGAAGGGTCGCATTCCCGGCCTTCTTCGCACTTTTAGCGATTGTTTCATCGCGCGTGAACAATTAATTTGAGCTCCTTCCCCCGGAGGTGTTGTGATTTAAATTTGGGAGGCCGACGTTCGGGCGTGAAGTGGCTGCAGAATGACGCGTGACGTCCCATTGATATCCTGATGCCTTAATTTGTTAAACCGGAGCTCGAAACCTTGATTTGTAAACATAGCATTCGCTTGTGGATGATGCGAAGGCAAAATATCTGCAGAAAGTTTTTCTCATATTTGCATATGATATGGTTGTCATTTTCAATTTCGCAGAACACAAAATTGTGTCGCACCTTCTGCTTGCTGAACCAGACAAGATATACGCCATGACAGATTTGGCCTCTCCGAGGTCAGAGGTCAAAGTTCTCACCACTCTGTCGGATCTCGCCGATCGCGAGCTGGTGGTGATTATCGGCTGGGCAAAGCATATCCCAGGTATGTTTGAACACCTTCCCAGGATCCTACTTACAGTTCACCGCAAGGGTTGTTTGCAGAGCAATTGGGCGCTTTTTGCTGGCACTAAAAATAGTGGTTTCTTTTTGTTCGCGAAAGTAGCGTTTTGTCTGCGTTCCGCCACGACTCGTGATCGTTACGTCACAATGACGCTGCTGTTCTATGTCGCGCTCAACGAGGTGTCTTTCCCCCAGGTTTCACCATCCTTTCGTTAGCTGATCAAATGGCGCTCCTTCAGTCGGCGTGGATGGAAATTTTGATACTCGGAATCGTACACAGGTTGGTGATAACAAAGTTTGCCAGCTGACGTAACCGTTGCGCAATCGACTGATGACGTTGTGCCATACAGGTCGTTGCCCTACGACGGCGACATCGTGTTCGCCGAGGACTTCGTCGTTGATGCCGAGCTTAGCGCCGAGATTGAGATGACGGAGCTGTACCTTTTGTTAGGACAGTTGCAACGCCGTTTGAAAGGACTTCGACTGACCAAAGAAGAGTTTGTCCTCATGAAATCCATCGCGCTTGTCAATTCGGGTACGTTTTGGTCAGATATTGGTGATATACGAACAGGGGTAGGGTGAGAATGGTAATCTGTACAAAGATCGACGCCAGAGTTAGAGCGTGATTTATTAATCGTGTCCGCGAATTGATCGCATCCTGCGAGCCGGCACATTTGTAAAACCCTAGGTCAAGCCACTGAGAAACCAAACGGCCTAGTCTGAACTTTTCCATTGCCCGTGTGTGCGAGCGCGCGGTGGGCGTGAACGCGCCGAATACTCGCCCCCTTTGGGTGACGTGTACATTGCGTTATCGATGAGCTTATCGTTGCATAGTTCCTTCTCCGCGCGTTCTCTCTTCGCCTCTCTGTCGTCTGGGCAACTCAATGACGTATGCGCTCCCGGAGCGCACGCTCTTAAAAAAGAGAGAGTGGCGAGGCTAAGGTAGCGGTGCGTTAGCTGGGCCGCCCACTGAACCTTTTTTCGGCATTCTCTCATTGCGCGCCATAGCAGAATGATGTCATGACTCATATTTGCTTGCTGTTGCTTTGCAGACTCTCCGCATGTGGACAATCACGCGACTCTGCAGGAGTTGCAAAACACACTGCAGCAGGCTCTTCACGACGTGACGATGACGTCACTCAGCGGCGCCTCCCCAGTGGCCAAGTTCCAGCGCTGCGGTCAGCTCCTGATGACGCTGCCGTTGCTCCGCCAAGTGGCGACGAAGGCTATTTACTTTTTCCACGGCGTGCGGCAGTCGGGAAAGGTGACCATGCACAAACTTTTCCTAGAGATGCTCGACGCCAAGCTGTGATCAAATTAGGCAAATATGTTGTTTTTCAAGTGTTTCTACCAGTTTTAGGGCCTTCCGTCGCACTCCCGGCCTTCGTGGGAAGTTTTACGGCGCCATTGTATTCTTATTATTCACAACAGCACGCGCGTTATTTATCTCCAGTTCCTGAAAGCGGTACTGGCATGCGTCCATTTACACGGGCCGGTTGCCTCTCTGTTAACCCTTCATGTTTTTGCACGTCGCTTTGAATTTTTTCGACAAGTTTGAGATTGTAGATTATTACGCTTCTCGCGTTCAGGGTGCATGGAGCACCTTCTATATAGACGTATGCGTCACTGTGAATCTTGCCGTCGGCCCGAACGCCACCCGAAGGTTTGGTGGAATGAACCGTACAGCGGAGATGGTTTAAAAGGTGTTGAAAGCTTGCCTCGCGACGCGTATTTAATTTATTGGGTCGTGATCTCTCCGTTGATATATACATAGATATTCTTATTTTTTTGCCAAATGAATTTTAATTGCGCTTTCGCGTTTGTTTGTTTTCGTGGTTCCCGAGCCGCCGATTTTTGAGTTCTGCGTTGTTCCCTTTCCTTATTTTTCCTTTCAGCTTTCGTTTTTGCGTTTTGCCCATTTGGTTCCACGCGCGTTTCAGTTTGTTTCCCTGTTTGTGGTCGGCGAGACCGACGGTAACCCCACAAAGGCTCCTCGACCGCTGCGTGCCCACCGCACTTTACAAATCAAGCTAGCAAGCCACACATAACAAACCCTGCTGCGTTCAATACTGCCGCTAATGCCGTTAACACGGGGTCTCTCACGTCCCGTGGAAACGTAACGCTGCAACAGAAGCCAACGGCAACCCATCTTGCTGTAGTAAAAGCCTTTCATTTCGGGCGCATGTAACTTTCGACTGCCCAAAGCTTACCAGCCCAATGTCTGCTTGATATAACGAAGCAGATCGCCTGTGTTTTGTGTTTGTCATGCGCGCCTGTGGCCGGCGTTATATAATTTATTCGGCCATTGGCCGCCCTCTACACAGATATTTATTTATCTCCGCTACACTTTTGTTGTCTCTACTCTTTTCGCTCCCAACCCTTCCCAGTTTCAAGTGTGCATGCTATTTAAGACAAATAAAAACGTTTAACTTGCTCCAGACTCGATTGATGGTACTAAGCTGTCTACAACAGGATTCTACAGAGACAGAAAAGAAAATTAACGCACATTGTAGTTGCAGAGGAAAGTTAAGACGAAAATTTTGTCCGCTCGCTCAACCGGAGGTCGCGACACTCTAGCGCAGCGCGCGGTTGCACAAGCGACCAGATTCTTTGTACATGCGCAAATGGTGAGTAAAATAGGGAAGATGCCGCGCTTATGAAAAGCGTAACCCAGCAAATGATACAGTTATGAAAAAAAATATGGTAAGGAATCGAAAACGTGGCGAATAATTACAAAAAAAGAAGTTTTTAAATGGCGAGAACGCGTTCAAGAACCAGTGAGCAAAGACAAAACTTAGCAGTGACACTTCTACATGTACATCTTGTAAGCATACAACACAACACAACAGCGGGTCATCGGGCAGCAGGCAACTGCGGCATTCATGCAACAACTCAGCTTCTATGCAAACACTTTTAAGCCTGATTTTAAATGTGTTGGTTGGGAAGAAATCAATAAAACACAGGTTTTGTAAATTTGCCATGTTCAAGGCGGGATTTACTGAAGGGTTTGGCGTGAAATAGAGAAAAACTGTACAGCGGAAAAGCCACGCGCACTTACACAAAGCAACCGGGATGCAAAGGAATTGAACAGTTCATATAGTTGATCAACCGACATTTAGAACAATTTTCAACGGAAAGAGCGCAAAAAAAACAGGACATACAATTGGTGGATATGCGTGGATTACTGTGAAACGCACGATTTGGCCAAACAAAACATGCACGCCTAAACACACAAACACCGTAACTCATTAGAAATATTGTAGGCAAAGGTAAATTTACCAAACTTCGCACCCCGTCCTGTCGCAGTAATGCGCAATGACTGCGAAAAATATGTGTACATTTAACTATGTAGATCTATGTAGGCGGAAAAGGGCTACCAATGCATCTCCATACTAAAAATCACTTGACGACAGTAGGGGCTGGAAGCACCATCGGGAGCTCACTTAATCTTGCAATGCGGCTACAAGAACGTGAGCGAATAAGAAAAGAACCTTATTAACAACAAGGACCATCTCGCAGCAGCACAATTATATTGAGTCATGGCCCGGGCGCATTACTCGTATGGTATTTCTGTTTTATCGCAATTCCACTAAATCAATTTCAATATTCGTATGTTGTATGTAAATTGTGTCACATATCGGTTGAAGTTCAGTTACGATTTTTGTACAACAGAACAAAGCCGGTTCAATCCCTGTGATAGTAAGTACGGGGTTCTCAGCAAGAACACTCTAGATGCCCTATTAGCTGTAGTATCACGTGGCGTTAGTTCGCTTATACGCGTATGAGTGCATTTAGTCTCGTATACAAAACAGGGTAAAATGATAAAAGTTTGTTGGGAGTGCGTTTTGGGTGCAGTATACGCTCGATTACCGGAGGACGGGCTAGAGTAAGTGCCTGTATTGCGTTATGATTGCCAATTTAACATAATACACTACTTCGGTCTAAGCCACAATTTTCCCAAATTGCGAGTACACTTTGCCAACATGGCATTGGTTGATTGCTTAAGGATATATAATGGGGGTTGTTAATAGATGGAAAAAAGGGAAGAGTTTATAATTACAAAAATCGGCTGTTCAGCAGGCAATGGAAATTACACCGAAAAAATGAAAGTTGGCAAAACCCATTGAGTTAGAAACAGTCGCAACGCGTTAACGAAAGCGTTGGCAAATTATATATTTAGGGCTTTGAACTAAAATAACAACATCGCACCAGGCAGCACCTCATACAGGGGTTTCAACATCATCGCATTTTCTTTCGCACCGTTTCAAATCATCAAAAAAAAGGTTTCTACAAACGGTGGCGGTGTTAGAACAAAAAAGGCTCATGGACATACCGCAGTTAGATGGACAGTGTTACAATGTACCCGATATGGCAAAGGGACCTCTGTGTTGTACCGGAGGAAATAAAACTACCGCGTTTTCGGTGAAAGAAGATTAGGTACCCGCTTTTGCCAGCGGGTAGACGCGTTGTGATTGGCTGAGACAGGTGGGCGTGGTTCGTGTACAGCTAAAATCGATACGACTCACGGCGAATCCATTGGCGTTGGCGACAGTTAGGCCTTCAATAGTATAGCAAGTTAAAACGGTAATACTTTCAGAGCGCAAGAAGGGTACAGCCATCAGATGCTCACCACGAAGCCATGTGGTTTTCCCATTTGAGGCTGAAACGGGTCGACCGCGGATCTATTGGGCGGCGGAAAGTCGGCGAAAGCCTGCGGCTGCTGCGGAGGTATACTGTGGTAGGGCGCCATCGAGTGGTTATTGTGCGTAACCTGCATTTCGACGTCACTCAGCCACTTATCGGCCTCTGACGTTGTGCGTTTGTGGCCATGCATGGGTGCGCCGCTGGTGCCGAACTGGGTCGGGAACTGCTGCCTGCGCGTGTCTTCAGCCCACGGGTTTGTGTCTCGTACAGGCGAGGACGCCTGCTTCTGCTGATGTTGCTGATGGTTGCCGTGTACTGGTGTGGGTTGTAGTGGAAGAGTGGATGGCTTCAGGGGAATGTCGAATCCGTTCACTGCGCAAGTGTGGAAAGTATGACTAAAACAAGCTAAGGGCGAAGGCAGAATTTCACAAATGGTGGATATACAATGAACTGGCAGGCACTTACATGTGTGTTTTCAGATATTTAAAAGGTTCAGACAAAATTAAGAAACAATCGTGTTTTAAATTTAATTAAAAAGAATGATTCTAAATAGTAAATGCGCACAAAATGGGCGTCGTCAAGCCAACAAAATGCCATACTCCTGGAAAACAATTGACACAAATTCGGTTTTCTGTTAAATGTTAAAAATGGCTATCCTTAAAAACAAATGTCGACTCTGTGCTCACGAGGGATTGAAAAAATTGACGTCCAGACAAATGCTTAATGAAGAATTGTCTCTTATCAGGTAATCATTTTAACTTGCCACACCCATTTAACAAGAAGACGTTCCAGGACAAAAATAGAAATCATCGGATTATATGGAAATTCTAAATTCGTACCTGGTTTGGGTGTTAAAGGGGATCCAAGTTTGGGCATTGGAGCTTTGGCGAATGGGTCATCATTGTTGTTACTCGAAAACGTGTTGGTTATGGTTGAACACATCTGACTTATGTCCGCGCTTTCCTCTTCCTCCATCTCAGGTACTGCATAATCAAAAATCGTTCAAACAACCGAATCGACACGATTAAAGTTATTAGACTGATGGCAAAATCCGTGTTCAAATGGACAACTGTGCGTAGTTTTAACATTAACGATATTGGAATCCAAAATATTTAATGAGTGACTCAGCGTCAGTTCCATAAAATATTCTCCTAAAGGCTGGTCGTCTGTTACTCATTTCGAATATTATTTCACGCTGATCAATACAGACTGATACGTCATTCATAATAGCGCAACACAGGTTGATTTCTGACATTTTTTGTCTTTCGGGCAATGAGAACCTCGCGAGGTAATACCTGCATTCATCACCGGCCTATTAACATTCGACCTTCCCACTTGCAGCGGCAGGGAGTAGTTGCGTTTAAACGGTGACGTCAGAGAATTTTCTTCGCCTTTCTTCGATCCGAACGTTCTGGAAACCAAACACAGCAAACTTAAAACCAACTTGAAATCTGCGTGGGTCGAAGGTCACGAAGTTTGTGCGAATTGGACAGAGAAACGACTCGGTCGCCTGTTTGCGGTCGTCTGATGTTTGGTTTGCTGACGCGCAATGATAGTGGGGCCACTTCAGCCATTACATCATTTTTGGTATTTACATGAGTTACATTCACCCCGGGTTCGCGTGCATGCCATTTTCTGTTTGACCTGCGCGATTACGCGGACATGTTTGCAAATAAGAACGAAATATCTAAAATAAAAAGTTGGGTTCAAATGAAAGTGTCTGACCCTGATTTTAGCCGACCAAAAGCGTTAGACTATTCAAAATGAATACAAACGATTTAACCAGGAACTTCCTCTGATGCTGTCAAGAACATTTAAGTTCAATAACCTGAGGGTTGTGTGGTTTTACCTGAGTGACGCCTGGCGTATAAGATGAGCCGGAGCGTGTGGTCTTGGCACTGCACTGGGATTATGAACCTCCACTTTCACTTGAGATGAGCTAACCGGAGCTGCAACCGCAAACAACAGTCGTTTAAAGTTCCATGAAGTCAAATATTGACTAGCCAGCATTCTTATCACGTAAAATAGCTGGAGGTTTAATCTCCCAGTGCTTTGTTGAATGCAAGCATTGTGGTGAGCTTATTTCACATTCCCAGAAACTGCATGAAGCAGATTATGCTGGGTTTGATTTTACAAATTACTGTGACTGCATAAAACCTGTTTCAATGTAAAGTAAGTTAAAATAGCTTGTATATAATATGTTCAAATTTACATTAAATATTCAAGGCATTGAGATTTCAGCTTATTGTGTGAAATGCATGTCAACAAATTACTATATTTCATTACTATTTGTATTTTACCAGCATTGGCAGCACTGACTTTGTAAGTGGCAGATTTTATGGCTTTAAAACACAACCCCCGTTCTATTTTGATACAATGCAAATACCCATCATCACACACAGTCAGGCAAATCAACTTTTTGCCAGACATCCACTTACATGTATTGTTTTTATTCAGTTCCTCTTGTTGTTCAGTGAGTGTTTTCACCCGAAAGGAACCCTCACGCGTGAATGTCGTTCTGTTCTTATCATAAGTCACTGTCACGCCCGTCTCTTTTTCACGTTTCTGCTTTTTCTCCAAGCAGGCGGCAAAGGCGCACCCAACAGCATGGCTTAATCTTTCACCCTTTACACATTCATAAATATTGTCTCCAAATTTTTTAGGGCCAAACATACCACAGGAAGTTGTTAGGGGCTTAACAATGACAAATGAGCAACAAGCAACATACTGCAGTACCTTATGCTTTCCAAGTTTCAAAACAACACAATTAGACTGGGGATAATATGTTACTTTACTGTTACTTTAAATCAAAAGGAATTTGTGTTTTATTAACCATTGATCCAGGTCCTGATCCATATACTGGAATATCAACAGCCTAATCTTGTTCAAACACATGTGGGGAAACTAAAGAGGAAGTAGATGGCAAGTTTTGCAACTAAAAAACATACCGTTTCCTTGATGGCAAAAAAAGAATGACACAGCCATCGCCTGGAAGTTCCGTCTCTGCAGATGTACGAAAATGCCCTGTCGTAATTGCGGTCAGGGGCACAGAACGAAACTTTTTCGATGGTCTGATCAAGAAGAAGTGCTTTGGTGGAGTCCTCAACAACGCGCAGTGCATCTGGGGAGACGTGCAGCATGGCCCGGATTTTTTTCTTCTTGCCCTGTTAGTGGAAAGATCTTAATAAGGATGTAAATCTCATTGACAATATTTTTTTATTAATTTGTGTTTAGTGCACTGAAATGAATTAAATCTTTATTGGATACAAATCTAACACTTTATTACACAATTAGCTTGACTAGTATGGTTTATAGCACATGCGAACAATGCAGTTACAAATACAATGATATTGATACTGGTGTATACTTTATAAACTTTTCATGAAATGTGCATACAATGCTACTATAACCAATATCACCCAGGTTCATCACCACAGCAAATGAGTTTTAGGATAGATTACAAATTCTATATGAGTTGTTTAAAGCATGCAGCTTGCAAGGTTACATAATAATTCTGTGTACACTAATTTTACACAATTTGGAATGTTGCAAAAAATGTACTAGTACTGTCTGTTGATAAGATGCTGTAACACTTAAGGCAGCTCAGCAAAATCACCATGTTCCCAGATCAATAGTTGGGTTGCTAGGTGATAAAGGGTTTTAATACAAAATACAGTAAACTGTGTTGTATAACCCACATAGTAAAATCATTCAAATGGGAAACAAGTGAAACCAATATACACCTTTAAACATTTGTTGTTACACATGAACAATCTGGGCACATACAGTAAATCACACAGTAGTTATACAGCTAAATTTCCAAATAACTATTTATTTCTAACCGGGAACTTGCGTGCCAATAGATTATAATTATCATAGTAGGGGGGAAATATAAATTTATTGAAACTTTTGACCAAGCACAATGTTAAGTAACTCCATACATGTTATACATAATTCATAGGTATTTGTTAGAAACAGAAGGAAGTTGTTAGATAAAGAAAAAGTTAGATATATGCTTCTTAATGCAAAGAAATGTATGGAAAAGCTGCACTTCCGGTCGTGCACAAAAGAAATCAAGTATGTATGCATGCTGATCATGCATGTTGGACATTACCCGGCCAAACAAATGTGGAACTCTGTTTCGACGATTTTCCTTCATCACATAAACAAAACTCGTTCAAGCATTTTGAAAAAAAAACAACAACAAAAAACAGACAATGGATACAACCATTTATATGTGACACTATAATGATACACTCAGCATGCTGAGGCATTACCATAAGTACTGTTTGTATTCACTTCACAAAATCCCACTGTAACAGTTGTCATTAAGTAACTATAACATCATGCATTACTTACGTGCTTCAATTGCTTTACAGCCTGTTCACATATGTGCATCCCTCGCGACTCCTGCACCTCAACGCTGCCCAAGTACTATTACAAAAACATAAACACTTCATTGCAAGTTGTGTTATTGACCAGATTTTCTATCCTAAATCTTAACATTGGACATGCAATTATTATTAGCTCATGGAACAGATGCCATAGTATTGATACACATTTATGTGCATTATTACTAAGTTGAAACAATACTGCGATTAAACTTCCCTCTATCGCCTATACAATATAAGTAAAGTGTGTACATTTAAATTGCACCCAATTGTAATTTAATCCTTTTCTGTCCACAATAAAAACTTATTTTAACATATTATATTATGTGCTAAAAGAGACTTCATATCAGGTATACAGACATGTAACAGAAAAAAAACACCTTCACATGAAAACTGCATTTAGCCCCTTTCACTGCCTCTTCATCCTGTTGCCATTGGTGGGGTCGGCTGCTCTCTGGAACTTTTGGCTTCTTTTTTCTCCGAAAACTCTTTCTCAGTGTTCGCATCATATTTTTGGCCAAAAGTAAAAATCACCAAAAAGATGAATCGACCATGTACCAACAAAACCAGTAGCCAATTTATGTTGTATTAATGTGGCAGTGATGCGACAAATCTGCAAAATAGTATAAATGTGAAAATTGGTATCATTCCGTGCTATAAAGGATACTGTATGAAACACTGGCAAACTTATGCTGTTATATATCACTTTAAACAAGCCAATTTATTTGTAATAAAAACATGATTTGTATGACCAGTGCAACATACAAAACAACACACCTTATTGAGCTACAGCCTACATTGACAAATTGAGTAGGCCTAAACATGAAACAGAAACTCATTGAATATTAATAGATTAACACTAATTTAAATAGACACCCTAATTGTACATATGTTTCTATCTACATATACCCACATTCTCTATAAGGCAACGAAGTACAAAAATAATATATTATTTGTAAATCAGTTCAAATTCAAATTCATTAGGTTAGAGTTAAACCATTCTGATCTGACGATTAACCAGGGGTTATTCAACAACAAAAAACATACACAATAACGCCAATCGCCAATGGCTTACAACAACTGCATATTAAAGGGTCTAAAAATCGCTGAAACTGTACAACCTTCTAACAATAAAACCCCAGGCAAAAACGAATCCACCCAAACGTAAATACCGAGAGAGCCGCTAGGGTACAGGTTTATGTTGTGTTCCCGACCGAAGCAGTAAAATAATAATTTAAAATAATTAAATGATAATTATTGTTGATTTATGCAATGATCTTTTTTTTAAATCCTACACAACGCAATGTTTATTTGAGCATTGAAATTTTTTTATCTTTTTGTGACGTAGGGAATGTGAACAATGAATATATTCCTCACGGAAATAATACCATAGTCGTTGTCGCTTTCCTATGATCAATTTTACAATTTTATCAATTTGAATAGATCTTAAACGCTACAACAAACATGAAGATTCTGCAAATAAAGCAATACCCTAGGGCGAAAAACAATTTCACAAATTTTACGCATGACGTATCCCGAAAAGGAGACGCAAGAAGTCAACAAGCACTGCAAGGCGTGCATTGTAAAAATTAATATTCAGGTTTTTTTTACCTGTACTTTGTAGTTTTCCCAATTGGTGTTTGAAGCTAACATTGTAAACAACCAATGTTTTTATCATGCATACAATTGTGTTAAAAGTTGGCTTAATGTGTTTTTTGTTTTTCCTGTTGGAATTTATAGGTTTTTGCTGAATTTTGTTTGAATAAGATATGTATTTTTCCATCATTACCAATAGTATCAGAAAGGTTTGTTTTTATTTGCAGGTCAGACTAAGCTTGTATAATTGTGCACTTATTGTAGCGGTCTCTTTGGCTATGACATACATTTGATACTCAGCATAATGAATCCGAATGTTTATGGCTATCAGCCGGGCGCTTCCAACTATGTGCAACGTGGATCTGGAGGTTATGAAGGTAATAACATGTTTATGATAATTTTTTTCTAAAACATACCTGTTTAGAGTCGGTTATTAAGTAAAACTTTTCTTGTTTGCCAAATTGGAACAGATGTCATACACCATGTTATCTGTGTAAAGACAGCTAATGTATTAACACACAAAAGACATTCGTTTGTCTGCACAATGAATGACCGAGGTAAAAAAATTCTTCACAAAGTATTAGATTTGGAAAGTTCATGATTTGCAAGAGAGAGTCTTTTCTGGTGATTGTTAAATATGCAGACAAACTGACATTTTTGTATGTTAATGCATTAGCTAATTGTTTTTTCCCAGATTGTCTGTCAACTTTTTTATTCATGACAGTGTACAACTTTCCAAACTTGTGTGTAAAGCTCATACCAGTTGTTGTTATATGTGCTTTAAAAAGAAAACCATCACACATTAAATCTCGTACCAAGAGTCTTATTTATCTTCTGCACTTGTTGCAGGGCCAGGCACTACCAATGCTAGCTTGCCAATTAATTACCAGCAGCAGCCACCAACACAACAGGTACAAATATTTTTAATAATTTTACACATTTCAGTTATACAGTTTGCAATGCTCCTGTTGTTACTGGTAGTTTTGATTGACTTACAAATCTTATGCCTTTTAGACTGCCCTACACAGCAGTTGGGGTTATCAGCAGCCAATGCCACAGACAGTTAATCCAATAGGTAAATCAGTACTCTGAACAATCTCTTTACAATTAAAATGCAATGTGACTTTACCAACAAATAAATTAAATGATATTTTGTAAAATATATCCTCTTTATAGTAGGTCAACACATGACACCACCTGTATCCGCTAATGTCAACCAAAATCAAATGGTAAAACAATATCTAGATTGTATATAATGTTTGTTTTTTTCTAACAACACTGCTGTTTTTGCATTCAGCAGGCACCAATGCAATATGCCAATGTCCCTGTTGGCGAAAAAATTTGGACTGAAAGAAGTGAACCAGGTTCTAATTTGTTTGTTTTCCTTTCTTTATGCGAGTTTTGTCCATAAGCTTTGTGCTGTATTTACTGCTTTTCAATTTTTCAATAGAAATATATCTGAATTTATTATGTATACCTTTCTTTTTTGCTGTCCCCTTGTATCTATAACAACGTACATAATGGTGTTTAGCGGCAGTGGTTCCAAAACCGCAAGTAAACTTTTCCACTGGTTCTGCAATGGGTGCAAGCTTTGGGGAGGATTTTAATCAAACAGAACTTTTCCAAGGACAGCCTGTCCTTCGACAATCAAATCCACCAGCACAACAGACTTACCAAGCAAAAACAGCTGCTCCTACTGCACAACAAAATGGTATATATCAATTTGATTCTCTGTTGTTTGTGAGCTGTTGCACTGACAACTTGCTTTGCAGGAAACAAAGTTACAAACAAAGAAGCATCTGACCCAAATTGGACTGCACCGCCGCGATATGTAAATACTCCAGCTACCAACAAACCTAACCCAAAAGTTATTGGTAAGGGGGAATCTATCATAGTCTGTCTATTTTTTAGTCACATAAAACAAATTTTTTTTGGCCTACAGAAATATTAGTTTTTTAGTGTTTAAACTGATTATTTATATAAAATTAAGTTTTCAATATACTTTCCTTCAATAAGGTCTGTTTTTTTACACACACAAATTTAACTTTAGGTATTGCCAAGCACCTTTTCAGTCCAGCTACAGTTTCAACAAAATCTCATTAAAAATGCATTAATGAAAACACTATGTGGTGATTTTGAAACAACAAGCCAGCAGAACTTTTTGCTTTGGCAAACTTTAATAGTCTTAAGTTTCAGGCAAGGGCTAGCTAAAATACTTATTGGATATACCACATTTTTCATTACACATGTATTCCTACAACCCTTTATACCAAATATGTGCATTACATATTGTGTGGATATATTCCATCTATGTCACCACACCCTGGAAATTAGATGAGGTTAAAGAACTTCTAATGTTTAGAAGATGAAGAGGAAGATGAAGAGGAGGAGGAAGAAGACAACGATGTGGAGGATGACGCAACTAAAGACCCTTGGTTTGAGCCGGAAGAGGAAGAAGAAGATGACTTTGTGCCAGACATGTCGGGTTCAGATGAGGATTTCACTATTGGAAGAAAGAGAAAGCCAAGGAAGGGCAGAGGGGGTCGTAGAGTGACAAGAAGTCAATCACTGAACACGAAAAAGGGAGCGTCAAGGTCGGGGAGAAGAAAGAGACGTTCGCAGGATGACTTTATTGATGATGATGATGACTCGGATGATACCTATGCCACGGTTCCTATCCGACGTGGTCAACCTGCCTTGGGGAGAAGTGATTTAAGTGATGATGAATACTTGCCCAAGGGCAAAAGAGCCAAAGTGGCACCCAAAAAACCAGCACCCAAGCGTGGTCGAATGCGTAGTAAATCCACCCCACTGACCAGCAAGGGTGGGCTGAAATATGAAGTTTATTCAGATTCGCCAGATGATGATGACGACGAAGATGCTTCTGATAGTGATGAGGAGGAGATTATGTTACACAGAGGGCAGCCTGTAACAAACACAAGAACATCATCAAAATGCAGTGAAGTCAGCAAAAAGGTACGTCCACCTCCAGCAAACTAAATCTGATTTGAATTATATATTTAGCCTCTGTAACAGAGGCTCTGTTAATCAATTGTGTAGGTTATTTTAGTTAAATGATAAAGGTACTGAACTGAATTAACTGATTGGTCGGACTACTTACTGTTACATTTGTCCCAAGGCTTAATCATGCTTGCTAACAGAAAGGAAATATTGCCCCAATTTCATAAAAAAATTTTGAATGAAAGTGATCTAAATTTTTAAATATATGGCTTGAAGTGTAATATTTGCTTCAATGCGTAAACCTACTTTGACATTGTATGCATATCATTTTCTGCCAGACATCATCAACATTGTCGGAACAAAGCCAGGTAGTTTTTCTGGTTGATCGCAACATGCAGGAGAGAATCAAACGACTGCCAGTGGATTGTTTGTATTCAGATTCCAACTACATTTGGCGATTGCAAAATTCTGTGCTCGTCAAGTTTAAGCAAAGGGGAGATACAAATGTAAGAAGAATGACATTTTCAAACTTGTTTATTTGTAAAATTGAATGTTTTTTCAGTATTTTCAAGCTACATCGAACTACCTTAATTATTTGCCGGAGATGGAGAAAAACTATGCGCCAGTGAGTGTGGAGTTTTTAAAAGACTCTGGAACTGATGTTGTGAGACTTTTTGATGTTCCGGAGTTGCCCGGAAGTGGGTGAGTGGTCGCCTTGTTCTTTTTATACTAATTCTAAAGCAATTTACACACTTTAGACCATAAAATAGCAAAGTGTAACTGAAAAACAGTTTGGATTGTGTATTGCCTCATAAACATGCAAACAGCAATTTAAAACATCAAAACATTTTTAAATCACTATGTACATTTTTTCAAAGAATTGTATTGTTTTAGGACATCACAATCTGGTGACAACATGGACTTCCAAACAACAAAGCAGCCTGCAGTATGTGTATTTTTTTATTTAATTGTCTTGTGTCTTTTTTTTACGAGTGGCTTTTAGGTTAAAAAGAGGAGAGGAAGACCGCCAAAAAGTGCTCAGTTCAAAGGAGACCAACCAACTGCCAAGAGCAAAGTACCCCAAACCCCACCTGCCCAAGGTGTGTATTTGAAACTCAATCTTATATTTATTTAAAATGGGCAAAAAAGAGCTTTAGCTTTTCTGTATATTGTTTAGGCACAGAACGCAAAAGAGGTCGTCCTAAAAAATCAAAAGTTGAAGTCGAGTCGAAACTTGTGTAAGTGTAGAAAACTACTTGACGTTGCAACCAAACTTGCAGTGAATGTTTCAAAAAACTTGCAGTGAATATAGCTGCAATGCTGCTGTTAACTGACATACCTTAAATCAAACACTTTAAACACACCTGTGATCGACATTAGTGAAAGAAAATAAATCAGCTCGTTATGTTTATGTCAGTCAGCAGCAACATCAGCAAAAAGCGTTCACTGAATACTGTTCGCATTTAAAAAAAAATTTTATCTCATGTGAAATAGGCTTTTTAGTGAAGATGCAACTCCTACAGCAGAGGAAACCATAGCGGAGCCAGCACAAGAATTCTACCTGGATGATCCAGGGCTCCTCAGAGTAGTTGTGAACGATTACATGAGAGTAAGTATTCCTGTCATATTGTAGTAGACCTGGAGAATTTAATGTGACCTTCTTTGTTCTGCAGTGTTTGTCGAGGACTGATGCAAACAAAAATCTGGATAGAGAAAACAAAACTGAAGGTGGGTAAAGATATCAATATGGTTACGTTGTCTAAAATCTAAAAATTTGTTAGAGTTTTGATTAAACAATTTATAAAAATTATGTTTGTTGAAATCTTCAGACAATATAATTTTCGAACTGGATTGCGTCGTTAAAACCATGTTATTTTCTGCTTTTTCTATTAGCGTTTTAGTTTATTTTCTAATTGCTTTTTAGCAATGATAAAGTTTGAGCGAAAAATCACTGCCCTGAAGGCTCAATTGGTTGAGTCCCTTCCTCTGTCACAAGATTTCAAAGTAAGATCGATTGAAGTTCTATTTTTATTAGTTATACACACTTGCAACCATTCAACAGAAAAAACTTTTGACCAATTTGCACACAGATCTCTGTAAACTATTCAGTGGAATAGCTTCCTTAATTTAAAAGTCTGGTATTGCTATTACCCGGAAAATTATTCATACCCTTGCATTTCCTAGGATTTACTGGAAAAAAGTGAACCGAGTGCCATTGAACAATGCATGGACGACCACACATGTCAGGCTTTGACAGATGGTTCTGCAAACAAAGCCACCAAGCGGTTTTGTTTCCACAACCTCGGTTAGTATCTCACATTTCTACAGAAATGGTCATTTGGCAATCTTGGTCAAGCGTCATTTCCCAGGTACTGACAGTCGTATTTTGAGCAACAACAATCCAGCAAAGGTCATTTATTCAGGATTCCTTGATGTTGGTACTGCAATTGTCTGTTGGCCAATATTATGTTTTACTGCAATACCATTTTACCGTTGATGGTATTCCAAAATTGCTGACTGTTGCATTCAAGCATTTTTATTATTTTTTTAAGAAAGTTATTGCTCTTTTGGGATCCATCTAGATTTTGCCATAACTTCTCAGACTCTTTTTTCGAAGCTACCAGAAGTGCCACATAACAAACCAACGTCTCAATTACGTTTTACACCTAACCTATCTTGAACTTGATATTAATCAGGCATTGAGAAGAAATTTTTCGTCTGCGAATCAGTCGCTGAAAGATGTCGGGTTTGGGCCAAACTTCATCACTTTCCACAGCGGCGCAGTGAAGATGCACAGGACGTGATGAGAGAAATTGTGGATTACGTTGTGAGTCGGGAGGGGGAAGGAGACGAGGCCGCGGGACTTCCCTGTACAGAAGACCAGGTAGTTTGTTTTACCAATAAGTTTAATTTTGTATGAAAGCAGCGTGCTTTAAGCAGACCTAATTTACACGTTCCACTAGTTTGGATGTTTTTGGCAATAGTATTGTGTTTGTACATTGTAATTTTTTGTAATAAATCAAACAATTACGTGCTGTAAAACAATAATTTCTAAAAAAGTTCATATTAGATGTTACGACATCTGATGTGTTTAGGTTGAAGCTGATACAAACAGCAAAGGTAGTTAGGTATTCTGCGGCACATAAAAACCATATATTTCTGTTACGCAGTACCTGCGAGAAATCACTGATCTTATTCGCGAGGCAACCGAACTTGTGAAACCAACAGTTGTAGTTGGCCAGTGAGCTGTTCTGAGCGATCATCGGATCGTCGTCGGTACACCTTCAGCTCATCCAGCTCCCCGCCGCGTTTCTACGGAACTGCGCCACTTTGTAAAGTTTCATTTTTAACGTTTTTTCTATCGCGGCGCTGCTCGTCTTGTTTTCTTCATCATCAGACACTTGAATAAATCGTGGACAGTATATGTGTAATTCCTGTAGTGTGGGAAGTAACCCGAGTAATTGATTTCGCTAATATGTTGTGGTCTTCTGCTACTCCGTTCAAAGTTAGCCCCGCATGACGAAATCAGTTGTGGAAAATAAACCCTGATGCACTCTTACATCTTGGCTGGTGTCGTACGCGGTAAATATGTGTAATGGATTGAGGGATGTTCCACGCACAAGTTTATGACAGAAGGTTAAAATTTGGACCGAAAACGTGAAAAAAAAACAGTTACAACCCAGAGAAGGTGGTATTCTTTTTCAAATCCACGGCCCTGGCTGGGTGATACGTGCGGTGTTTACAATCAGTGCAAGTCAGTGGCCATTTGCAGTTGTTACATCTGCTGCCGTTTTGTTGAGGTTTCCTGGCTATCGTTTTACAACTTTTTGGTAGGTACTCGATTTATTTGAACAATCTTGTGCAACTGGTTTGTAAATTCAAACGCAAACAGAAGAGCAAGGCTGTATCATTTCAAAAAGAGCATGGCTGTATCATTCGAAGACTGACCTATATAAGAACTTAAGATCCTTAGGTTTCATAGCTTGCCGAAGGATAAAATGAAATCACCGTATTTTGCGCAATTAACTACTACATAATTGAACATTGAAAGTATGGACTGCAATGAGACAGAAACCGATGAAAACCCACTGTATTTTGTGCAATTAACTACTACGTAATTGAACATTGAATACCAGAAGTATGGACTGCAAGGAGACATAAACCGATGAAAACCCGAGATACTTGGGATTTGGACTCTATAGAAGAGCCAGCGGACCTGTAGTATTAGGAGGCAACGATAAACTACCCCTTACTTTGCAAAACATTGTTATGTAATTGGCGTGAGGTAAAATGCCTCTTCAGTTTTTGTTCAAGCCACAATCCGCAACTTTTCATAACTTTTTGACATTTCGACAACATCAAATTTATATATACTTCGTTATATTTTTGCAATTACACCGAATTCTAAGCGTGTGGCATTTGGGCGAGGCACTTCTTCAGCAAGTTCGGCAAAAACATTTCGAGGTGGTGAAGGAAGTTGACGTAGTCGTTGTGGCCGTCGTCGGAAGTGCAGCGGAACTGCAGGCGCAACGCTCCGTCGTCTGCTACACAAACTCCGGTGGTGAAACAAAACAGGGGCGGCGCGTTGCTGTCGATGGACGAAGAACTCGTGTTGAGCTGTTGTTCCGGAGCGCTGGGATCTTTTTTATCCAAGTCGGCAAGGAGAAGTTGGGACACTTTTCTTTCCAGGTCCAGAAAGTCGGCGAGTCCTTTTTGGACGAGTCTGCGCCGCGCTTTCCTCCGACCCTGCCAAAGTCTTTGTCTGGCCTCGCACTGAATACGGCAGGGAAGCTGGACTGAAGACGTTCGGACGTCGCTCGAGTTTATGGCCACTTTCGCGCGCTTACAAAATGCGCAGTCATCGTCCTCAGCCGGTCGTTTTCTGCCTCCTGCGAGTTCGGGGCCGCTTACGTCACAGGAGTGCTGCGTTGGGAAAGTTTGGACCGCCACAGAAGAGTCCACAGCCTCGTTTCCATCGTCGAGGTGAAGGCTTTCTGGTTCGCTCTCGACACTGCAGTCCATGGCAAACACGTCGCGCAAAATCGTGACGAAGTAGCCAGCGGCTTTTTGATAATATTCGCTTTTCTCTGACCCTGCCGGGTTTAATTTAACGTCAAAACTGTAAGCATTTCCCTTTCCAGGCTCGGGTGCAGCTGTCTCCTGATCATCGCGCTTACGGTGGTGGTCTATGAAGAGCTCTAGTAAACCCCAGGTATTGGAGTACATGGACTTGTGCTGGTATCGTCTCATTTTAACCACGAGAGCCGCGTTGTGCATATGTCTGTAGAAATTCTGCATGTGGCGTTCGGTGACATTGCCGGCCACGTTATGAGAAAGTTCGAACGGGTCTTGGATGTTCAGGGCACCGAGGCGAAACTTCCGTGCACCACCATCGCCATTGTTAAACACCCCGAACCCATTTGGTGTAAAGCTTTCATAACTGGCCGATCGGGTATCCAACACGGTCTTAGAGAAGTCCACCTTCGCGTAAAACTGGAAGAAATCAGCGAGCAAACCAGGCAAAGAGTGATCTGTGACTTTCGGTACGAGGTGTGCTTCGACCAGGGTGCAATCCCAACCGTTTACAGACACACGCTCGGTGATCGGGACATGCGAGGTCATTTTTGACAAGCTGGAAAGTTTTCCCGAGTTTTGTAGAAAGAACAGAACAATAAGAGTGACAGCGTAGTTGTTTAATCTTGGCCCGTTGACGTGTATTCCACCTGGAGTATATTATACACACAGCTTACTTCGCGGCAATCTTAAATTTCTATTCACTGACGTTACTTAATTTATTGTGTAATTAACCAATAAGTATTATAAACTATGAAGTCAACTTTCTTTTTTTTCACTAAATCTTCAGAAACGGGAAAGAAAAGGCATAATTTGACAGACCCAACTTAATTTAAGTCTTGTTTGAAAAGAAAAGTTTACCTACCAGCCAGCTCCCAATGCTTCATCCAGGCTCGTACAACTATGACCAATGGTTTTAAGAGTGGAAATACATCACAGCAAAGTTGAAGGTATTTGGTGTTGACCAAAGCCAGTTCGTTGGAGAGGGAAAGATCGCACCTCACATGCGACCCCATGTGGCGAAATCGAACTAGCGGAAATCTCGTTTGACAGATAACTTTAATTTTGTGGCAATCTGGAACACATTGCTTTATAACTTCGCCGACGGCAGCAACAATTTCTTGACAGGTAGCTTTGTATTCCAACATTTCCATTTCTTTTCCATCGGAGTTTTCTTTTCGATGAACCTGGATTTCATGTAAAATATCAGGGTGGATCTCGCTGTGTTCAAAATGCAAATCCAGATCACAGCCGTGCATTCCAAATCCGTTCACCTGTATTAAATGGTCAACTTAACACTTCTAAACCGTAAACATCTGCTTTTTCTGAAAATTTAATGGTAGATGTGCAACATGCAAATAAGGTCAATGCAAGCCATAAACAACAATAAAAGTTTTCTGTTAATTTAAATATATTTATTGGTACCGATGATCCATATGGCTTTAGGACACAGTTGGGAAATGCTTCATGTAGGGCTGATTGCAGAAGTTTACAAATTAGGTTACGGATATGGATTTCCTCCCCAGACAATTTAACTTCCTCATATAAAAGGAGAAGCTGTTCATTTACCTGAGAAAACAGTTTTATTGTTGGCTATTACACCTGAAATGCACTTAAAACACTTCAGTTTCACTCAAAAGGTCAACTCTTACATTTTGTACATCGAGCAACTTCTGCCACAGCTTCTCATCAATCACAATTATCTTTTGATTGGATCTTTCCTTTTTAGTCTGTGGTTTGTGATCTTTAAATTCTCTGTACATTATAGTATTGGGTATCAAAACATGTAAAGAATAAATAACCATGATCCAACTTTCAGTTGCTCACACCTTGGTTTAATCGTAATGGGGTTCCCACCAATAGCGGGGTTTTCCAGGGCAAGCACACTTTGAACAGTTTCCTCACATTCCAGTTCCACAATGGCATATTGTTTCTAAACAAATCAGGTCTGTTAAGTTAAGTTGGATACAACAATAAGACCAGGCAATGGTAAGACTTTCGTGTAAGCAACATATAGTGATATTTTTCATGTCAAGCAACTTCAGAATCACATTTTTGGCCTCAGAAATCCTTTGAAGTCATATATTACAAACATCAAAGCCCAGCTGACAGCACTCATTTTAAAACATAAGATTGTAGCAACTGCATTACCCAAAGCAACATATCTTTGTCACTTTGGAACTTAACATTATCAGCAGTTGCAGTTATTGTCAATGTGAGTTAAACAATCCAAGCTCAAGATCTTGGAGCTGTGGATCATGAGTAATACCACATTGTAGAGGAACTGTCAGTTGAACATTGAATAACTTGCAACTCAGACCTTTTACTAATCATCACAGGCCAGTAAAATAGGTGCATGAATAATGCTTACGTTTGTTTTGTCAATTGTAACATTTTTTACATTTCCAAACTGCCCAAAGAAATCTGCAATAGCCAGTTCTGCAGCAACAACACTTTTCAATCCGCTAACATAAACAGATCGTTTTGCAGTGTCACTCCATTCCTTGATTCTTTCAATGTTCCGCGTATGTTTACGTCCTTTTAGATGTTGCTGATATGTTGTTTCTGTGTTAATGTGATATTTTATTTACCTCCATTCCGCATACATGATATGAATACACATTCGGGAGCAACTGTCTAAGAAACTTACGTTTCAGGTTAAAATCTTTCAGTCTTCTTTAATTAGACATATATAATCTTCAGGGCCAAATTGCAACAGAATGGGAAATGATTCCCAGAATCAATTCTCAAACATTCGGGAACGTTTATTTTATGATTTACAATAGATTACATGATAAATACATACACTAAATAGGTTGTTGTTGCATCTTACCATTTGGAATATGTGCAGAACAGGCATCACAATACAGACCACTAGAACTCGGTTCATCAGTTGACATGTCGGCGTATTAAACCATTATCACAAAAGCATTAGTCCTGCTCCTCGGCTCGCACAAAAACGTTTCTTGAACGAAGCAAAGATAGTTGACTTTCAGAATTCTCAAATTGAGATAAGTCATGCGTGCAAGTTTCGCGCGAATTTTATGATATCTATTATATTTCCCTTCAAATTCAAAGATCGCAAATATCGCTCATAATTAAAGAAAGATGTCAATAGAAAAAGGCATGATGAGGTTTTAACAACGCCAGGTCTGTACAACGCGTCTACATTGTTTTACAAAACAGAGCATTTTCGCACAAATATATCCGAAATTCTCTCGAGCTGACAAAATGTAGGCCTACTTTTAAAATAAATACTCAGATTAATTGTATTCGCCCTGGCATACAATTCGTGAAGAGATTAAAATGTAGTTCAGGCTCGATCTTCAACGAGTCTGCGTTTGTTAGTGCACTGCGCGTATTTCCCTATTTTTTTTGCTTATATCCCAAATTTTCAGTAATGCTGTATTGTAGCTGCTGAAAATGGCGCAATTTTTGCCTAGGAATTTTTGCAGTATTTGCTTGAAATTAACGTATTTTTTTAGGAAAACCTGACCTATCGCTGAAGTTACTTTTGACTTGCACAAGAGATTATCCAATTTTGTTTTATTGGCCAATAAAAAAATAAAACCAAGTGACAACACACGTACAAATAACCGAAGTAAAACAACAACGACTTAACGTCGAGGGCGGGTATATGAAAACGGCAATTGACCGAACGGAGGCAAGAGAAAAGACGAAGTTTCTAACATAAAAACACAACACTTTAAACAACAAGGTCGCGCAATGAAGAAAAGACTTGCAGAAAGTTAGCCTATAACACGCATTTGAGGGTAACGTCTTTACGTGGATAGGAGAAACTGTATCATGATTGACGAAAATAGAATTGCGAAGTGATGATATGTGTGCTTGCCGACAATAGTAAAAAGGACATTCATAATACTGAGTAGCGGGTGAAAATATGTCGCAAAAGAGTTGCCAGGCAATTCACAGTTTTAATTCAGTTGATTCATGATCCTAAGAATGATGTCCAGTGGGTGGTATGTAAACTGCCAACAAACCTTGGATTTATAATTGCACTTGCATGTCCAATTCCTCACACACAACTGGCAACAACTATTGCTTAAAGATTATGATTAAAAGAAGTAACTTACACTTCCCATAAAACGCGCGATTAACAGAGAGTGCTAAAAATGACATTTTGTGAATCTTTGTGCTGGGAAGGCAACGCCAACGGTGTGTACTTATTTTTTAATTTGTTTTCAATTTGACCTTCTTCTGTACCGCCTTTCCTGGCCGGCCAATCACTCTGCAGGATGAAGGTCCCGGTGCCATTCCTTATTCTAAAGTCTTCATGTATTCACGATAACCTTCGGCTCCTGTGACGATCACGTCCATCCAGATGCGCATCTCGGCTGCGCTGGGTGCCACCATGTAGTACACACGGTCGTAACACTTGACGCAGAATGTCAGCGACGGGTTCGGGCTCTGAATAATCACGCATTGGGGTAAATAAAAAAAAACAGTTGTATTTTTTTTTCAGGAGTTTTTATATATTTAAATTATATTTTTTTAAATTATTATTTTTACATTAGTTTTTCTATGTTAAGTTTTTTGATACTGGCATGTTTTTATTTTCGCTATGTCTGTACCAACATGTCATATGAACATACCTTGTAGGTTTTTAGATGATCGTAAAACACGTCCTCGATGGCTTGAAAGTAGATCATACCTTTTAACTTCGTCTCGTGTTTATCTGCGAATAAACAGAAGTTATATTAACAAACATATTCGGGAGTTTGTGGTTCAACATTCCCTTCAGGTAACTTACCACTGTAGTAAGTGAGACTTTTCTTGATTCTGTCGAACACGAACCAACGCTTTCTCCAAGTTTTGATGCGACCTCCCATCTTCGTGAGGTAACCCCTGGTAACATAAAAACAATTTTATCAAAAATATCAAAAGTTAAAATGAATTTAAAATGTTCAGAAAAATGTTTAAACAGAAGAGAAAAACGTTGAAAATACTTGAAACTATCACCCAGTGCAAAAAATGTCTTTTAATTTAAGATGGTAGTCAAAAGCCTTTGGAAATGTAACTTACCGACAAGACGTAGCATTAATCGTCAAATTTCGGCAAGTGGTGGGCGTGTGTCCGCACGACTCAATGTGTTGATTCAGGTTGAACTCAGACGATCGTACCGGCAAGTACCTTGTCATTGGTCGCGCCTGCACCAATCAGAAGCAAGGTTATTCCGGGTGAAAACGCAATGGAATAACTTCACAACTAACCTGTCGCTTGTCACCATTGTTGTTGCTGCGAAGTTTTACCAGTTGTGTGACGTCATCGTTAGGGGAATCTGCATCGGCCGACGGCCGCCTGGTGTCGCTGTTTCTCGGGGACGAGCTTTCGCCAGAGATGTTGCGATTTGCCTTAAATATTGTAAATGTTAGCGATTCGCGTATAAATATCGATTGGTGATTATACACAGAAGGAAAGATATTTCACCAATAATCTTTCACACGGGAGCATTGCAAGTTTTTCAAAACGCATTTATTTTCTAATTGAATTTCTATATGACAGCAACTGTCAAAGCGCTATGTGCATCTCTTCAAAGTCCGCGACCCCCAGTCAAAAAGATGAAATTGTCGCACAGCGATTGATAAAAAAAAATAAATTGCGTTTCCATTGTGACCATAATGTGTCGGATTTTAATCAATTACATTCCCCATGTCCTTGGATGGTCTAAGATCAATAATTAACGTAAGGACGCACGTCACATTGCGTTAAGGCGACGTCACTATGACAACTTACCACGCTGGCGAGTAGCCTTTGTTTTTCAGCCTTGGCCTCAGAGATAAGACGTTCCATTTCCATGAGTTTCTTCATTTCTGGTCTGTAAAGAAACAAAACAACTTTACCAGTGCCAAGCCTGCGGTATGACGAAATCAAATTAAATTATCATGTGATTGTACGGTATACGTTGTAATTTATGTAGCGTGCATATAGTCTAATCACATTGGTCAATAAGAGAAATAATCGAATAGCTTTAAACTGTAGGCACGTAACTGCGGTTTTACAAAATCCTGTTACCTCACGTGTAAAAGTAGTGAAATCAACGTTGTAGTTATAACCAACAGATATAAAACGTTGTGTTGTTACATACGTGTCTTGGCTGTGGATTGACCAGGCGGAAAGGGTGGTGTCCAGACTGTCCATCGAACTGATGCTGATGTTATCAGACGACCTGAACCTGAATTGAATTGAACCATTAATATCAAAGTGCTGTAATTTGTTATTGTCGCCACGGATTGCTTTGAACACGACCCTTTACCTCGACTGGCTGCTGCTGCTGCTGCCAAGGCGTTGGTAAGCCGGATGAGCGGACGGGCTCAGTTTGTTCCGACTCATTTGCACGTAATTCGGGGAAGTCCCTGTCGACGAAGTGACCTCGAAGGCCTTTATCCGTTGCTGCAGGGCGTTGAGTTGCTCGTCTGTTGTCATGTCACCCGCCGGTCTGGTAGCGACACCGAGTGGCGAAGTGGCACCTAATTGCAGGAATCCGGTTAATACTTTTTATACAGAGTTCCTCATAGGATTTGGGGAGAGAGCGATTTTTTCCAATTAACCAATCACGTCGAAAAAATTCTGATTGAACACACCATGGGTGACTTGCGTCACATTTTGTCACAAGCAACAACAATCTGTTTTTGGTGGATCCGTTTTCACATGTGGTGATCGGTGAACAATAAACGACACCTTGATGTCAGTGATGAATTACACGGATGATTGCGCACTCAAAACACATGAAACAGCAATTAACCACCAAATATTTGCATTGACTTTTTAAACCAATGTGTGAACAAGACGACAAACAACCTCAATTTAAACAACATTGGGTGAATTACAAATGTGTTGAGCTTTTAATACACCAGGAGTGAACGGGTGGAATTAATTAAGCACGTGATCGTGTGCGAATTGAATGAAGTGGAAGTGAATGACGTCACCGCGTGCACGTGGCTACCTGCGGCCCTTCGGCGCGCCCTTGCAGTCAGGGGCTTGGGCAGAGTGCTGTAGTGAGTGGTAGTGGGCTTGAGGGAGGTGACTAAGGGCTGGCGACGAGGTAACGTCGCAACTGTGATGTCATCGTAACTCCTTCTGCCTGTTGCCCAGCACCCGAACACAAAGTACGATATACACGTGTCAAATGTAAATAGGGCAAATTGTACGGGTGGTAGTCTGTCTTTTCGTGTTTGTAATAATTTTTTTAAACAAAGACCAGTTTAATCAAACGTTATGATAACAAACGCACCCTTTAAAAAAATAACCAAACCAGTTTACATAGCAACTCTCTGTTTTTGCAGTAACGCAGCTATTCAATGTGGAATTCCTTGTTTTCGAAGTAAATTATCGCACTCCGCGTTTAACCGTCAATATGCCCGAAAGAATGTAACACTATCCCTTCCCCAACGTCAACAACCACGAAAGTAGGGGGATTAAATCGTACACAGAAGAACGGGGTCAAGCTTTTAGCACAGGAATTAGCAAGCGCGGGGTTCGCAAAAAGGACGTAGAAAATTTTTCTCGCTAACTTACAACACCCACCTTGTCTGTCCGAGCCCGCACCGTCCGCCTTCTCAACGAGCTGCGAGGATAAGCCGGCGTGAAGGCGTTGTTTCGTCACAATCGCTTCATTGTCGAGCTGCGGTGAACATGTTGACGTTAACGAGCGCCTTTGGGTCGAGCCAAAAAGTAGAAAAACAATCCGCGATTTGCGAGGCAGGTGCAAAGGTCAACGACGCTAATGACCCTGTAAAATCTGGTGCTGATCCGCGGTGAAGGCGCTCGTGAGGCGGCGAAGCGAAAACCCAATTACTTGTTAGGAAAATATCATGCGAAAGGATGCCAAAATGATGTAATCTTAAAAATATTCGGTTTTCGGAATCCACCCGTTTTGTCCTTTTTCGGCGTTGGTTATTTTTGGGCTTTGTTTATCTTATTTGAACAAATTAAAAAGGTTGAACGTAACATACGTGTATTTGCGCTAAATTAATGGTCGGAGATATGGAATATACATTAAGACGTAACTGGACGAGACCAAATGTCTCTGCAGGGTCAGTGAGCCCAGTCGCAGCGATTTTCAAAACATTAAAATTTTGTTTGCTGTTTTGACCAGATGTCAAATCCTAAAAATCCTAAAGTGGCGATACTAGTTGGGTTTGTGATGCTAATACGTTAACATGTACACGACAAACTCCATATGGAAAGGAATTCACATCAACCCAAAACAACCAAATTACCTCTGTTCCTGCTTGACTTGAGTTGGTTCTTCCGACCGATCCGCCGCTAATTTGACGTTTAACGGGCGAGGAACTCCTCCTGCCGGAGTCGGAGGCGAGGATTAGCTCCTGAGAGGCGGCGGAAGGGATGCGGTTGTGGGATCGCGGGATGGAAGGGGGTGGAGGCGGCATCTCGCCAGTAAGCTGGTAAAATTTTTGCTCCAGGAGTGTGGTTTCTTCTCGTTGCTGGAGGAGGAAATTATTGTATTCAGTTTTGTAATTGTTTACAACGATCAGATGCTGTCTATAAAGAAGTGGTTCTCAACCTTTTTGCAATTGCAGACCGAAAAAATTCTTTTTATTAAATCTAAACTAATAAAATCTAAAATGTAATTCTTTTATGAAATCTAAAATTTAATTTTATTAAATCTAAACTAAAACATGTCAGAGTATTTAATAAGGTCAAGAAAGGGGAGAAACACTGGTTTAGAGATTGATTTGTAAAAAACGATTGCCGATAAACTGTTGGAAACAATTTATTCAGGACTGTAATTGGGTAGATAAAACATTGTGATTCTGGAATATTTTTGGGTTTGTTAATGTTTTTGATAAGCTGAACCGAAAAAGAATTATCTGGGATATTTCATCCTCAGCAGAAAGTTATAACACTATCAGTTCCTTTTACTCCACATTTAAAGCCATCAGAATCCACGCGTATAGTTACAAAGTAATAATAAGATTCGCAAACGTGTATATCCGTATTCAGTAAAATAGACTGATTTTTAAGCACGACAAAAATTGACAAAAGGTCCAACGCCAAAATTACCTCCTGCAACTCAGCGATGGCTTGATCTCTCTCGTTGCTGAGTCGTTGGTTTTCGACACGTTGCTGGTCTTTCACTTCCGACAGTTGATCTTCCAATGCTGCGACTCGCACCTAAAGATGACGAGAGTGAATTACAAATATAAGAAACCAAAGGCACACTTAGTCGTGGTTAAATTTATAATGTAGCTTTAAACTACTTTTACGCGGCCCATAAAACGTCGACAAAACGTTGGGCGAAAATGGGCGAAATGAAGCATTTTAAGCAGGAATAGATTACTAATGCTTCCTAGGTTATATCCCTTCTTTCGTCGACGCACATCCGCAAGCAGAATACACGAACCATTTGGTTATTTGGTTAACAAACAAAAATGACCATAATACAGGTATGTGATATTGCATGTAGGGCACCAACGCCTTGCATTTCCTATTGAGTTTTACTTACAGATTCGCGCAATTTAAGTAAAATACACACAACAATTTGTCATTTGTCATATCGTTGATCTCCACAACCCACCTTCCTCGCGTCGATTTGTAATTCGAGTTTCCTCTTTTGTCGAATGAGTGTCCTTTGTGTTTGTTCCTTTTCTTCGTCGAGACGACTCACCGTCTCCAGCGCCTGAAATTCCGCGTCCTCAAACTTTCGTGTCTCTTGCTCCATCTCTTCCTGTGCCTGCAATTCGGATGAGAGCAAGGTTATTGCATTGAGAAGAAAATAAAAGAGGGAACAGGTGTGTGAGTATTTTGAAGACTAAATTGGGTAATCGTTTTGATGAAGAGTAGACTATTGCAGGCACATATAACCGCATAAACAACACCACAAACTAATTTCGTTTTCACGCCATTACCCAAAATTTGTTAATTTTGTTAATTTATCCTTTGCCAAGTGTTGGTGAGTCGCAGAAAACATGCCAACACGATAAGCTACCACTGTGTCGTTATTAGTGATGTTCCCAGTTCCAAATTATCCGGCCCGGCCGGATCCGGATAGTTATCAATCCAATCCGGCCGGATAATTTGGATCCGGCAGTTTGTTAACACCGATTCGTGTATTTTATCGGTATGGCAAAAATGTTTGATTGCCAAACAGAATGCTATGTTAAGGTTAGCTAAGACGTCACAAACAAACTTAATAACAAACATCCGAAAAATCGGAAGTCGGCGAGTTTCACAGACCGGGTCCCAAAAAATGAGTAATTTGCGAAATGTTTGTCCGTTTTTAGGACAAAAATGCTTTCCCAACTATCCGGTAAAATCGAGTGTATTATCCGGCCGGGTCCGGGTATTGAAAATTGGTCAATATCCGGCCGGGTCCGGGTACCCGGATCCGGCGCAAGACATCACTAGTCGTTATACAATTTTTCCAACATCCACCCAAATTTTACAACGCCTAAACGCTTAGAGGCAATTGATGTTCAGTCAATGAGTCTCCCCATGTGTTTGATTCATACTTTGTGGAGTTTCTCCTCCATTGATCCTCGCATGCTTTCGGGACATTTATCGATGTGACGTTTGGTTTCCGATATCAGATCGCCGAGTTCAGTCAATTTCTGCTTCTCCTTCTCAACCAATCCCTGGTGCTAAAAAAACAAAATTGCCAACTTTACAAAAACACCATAGCAATAAACAGAAATGGTAAAAATTGTGACAGTTTGTATTAGTGATGTCTGCAATAAATGCAGTGGGGCGAAACACGTGGTGTTCATTGTATGTAGTTAGGGGAGGATTTTGCATGGCGTTATGCGGCACCAAGTTAGGTGTTGTCGGCCATTTTAGATGCAGCGATAACAACAGAACGTTTGGCGGGTTCTGCTGTTTGCTCGTACGTTGTTGTCACGGATCGTTGCGTTTGCGGTAACCGTATGTGCGTGTGTGTGTGTGCGTTCAATGGACTTGTGCTTGCGCCTTGGCACGTTCACCAGTGAAGTACAATGCCAGCCATTCGCGTAAGTGGAGATGCGGCATTATAACTCAGTCTTGTTTTTGATCACTTAATATACAGCTGAATTTTTGCACCTACACTGGATTTGCTGGCCCTGCTTTCGTCACGTAGTCATTGGTTATAGCGGGATCAAGGATAGCAAAATATAGGTTGATATGTGGTGCAATGGGCTGATACAAGCCAAATGAGTCGGCCCGGGATATATTCCAAACACACATAATCAGCCTCAGAAAACATCATAATGTAAAATTACATACGGGATAACAAACATCCACTCTTAAACTCGTTGTTACATTTTTTCTGTACTCAACAAATAGTGCCAAGATGTTACGTCAATAATTACAGTCACTTGCACAAATTTACCTTTTCTCTTTGAGTGATGTACTCCTCTTCCAGTTGAATAATCTTGTCCTTAACTTGTTCACAAGCTCGTTCATCAGCTTCTAACAATGACCTCTCAGAAGTCAGTTCCCCATCTACCAAAGCCTTTTCCATTTCGAGCTGAAAAAAGACGGCTTTTAAAAAATAAACCTAATGTACCCCCGTAAAGGTAAAAGATGATTGAAGTGGCAATCCTAAACGAAACCAGCAAACACTGAAAGTCTATAGGGATGAAATAACAGACCTAAACAGAGCAGCCACTTTAAGATTTTACGACTTTAACAACATATAACTGCTCGGTATTGTATTGTATTGTATGCTGTACAATGTCTACATAAAAACCACCGTTGGGATCTGACTAAGCAAACTTTTGCATTGGGACAATACCAACATGTTGATCATGAGCCTAACTAACATATACCACCTTCCTCTCGCCCAAAGGCTAAACACATTCAAATTTAACCGTACACAAACACAAGCGCCCGATGCACCAACTCCTGCATAATGTCACTGCCAAAGGCTTAACGCGCAGACCAGTACAATACCTTTAGAGCACACAAACCTATCTCTTTTTCTGATCGAGTGTGTACACAACCAGCAGAAGGCCAACAAAAGGTTTCCACTTCAACCGGATCTATGTAAACTGCCACACACACACGTTACAAGGCGGAACCTTCCTAAGGCGCCTTCGTCGCACCCTTGTCAACCTCCCACGCCACAACTCCGCAAAGTTTCTGACCATGTTTAACGCCTACGCATGCACAACACAGCTATGGACTCTTACAATTGCTGCTGCATAGGAGCCAGGTCCAAACTGAAAGGAAACCGCGATGAGTAATGCTCGTCTTTTCGGCCAGCTGAGCTTGGGAACTTTAAAGTGTGAATCGCGCGCTTGGTTTGAAAACACAGGCCATGCGCAGCCGGCGTACAAGCGACAAAAGAAGCCGAGCAACCCGACACGGTGTAATGTGTTGAAGGCTCGGCGAAACTACCTCAAAGTTCCCGAGTTCCCAACGTTCCCACACACAGAGGAAGTGGGACAAGAAATAAAAGAAAATCGAGATCAAACGTTTTTTTTCGGTTTTGCTCTACGTTGGCGGACAAATCAGTTTTGGTTAAATAAGAGATTGGTTAAGAAGAATATTAGCGATATTGAAGTACAAGAGATTAATAAAGTTGCCACAATCAGCCATTTGCACACACCCTCCCATATCTGTGAAACTCATTAACACTCATAACGATTTTAAGCAATTCCTGCAGCTAAAATCGCTGCACAGGTTGACCAACATCATGCATGATGTTAACATATTATATCCTTTCATAAACAATCACACTACGATACTACGCTCTTGTACATACAGAAAACTGTCTTCCGACGTTAAACAAACATTTTTTTGGCTAACTATCAATTTCGTCCAACCATATTCTGCTAAAAAAAACAGCGCTTAAGACCCTAGCACGTTTCCCAAACGAATATCTATAAAAAAAATCAATTAACATCACAGCGGAACGTACAGGTCGTTAGCAGGCGGCTTCTGATTTAAATTAAATCACGAAGCTCATCTGACTGTGACTCGTTATGAGAAATTGAGTCCCGGCGAGACAAATTAACAATCCATATTTAAATGACGGGTTCAAACCGCCAACGGCGATTAAGGTAAATTGGTAATTGCGCAAGTTTGTCAATGGGATTGTGAACAGGTGTAAAACCAAACTGACTGTTTTGGAAACGATATACACTATTAAATATACAGTTATACAACGGACGGCAGCAAAACGTTTTTTTTTTCAACACCAAGTATCGCTTCCATAGTCAGTGAAAGCAGATTAGTTATAAAAGTAAACTATATGCGACTTTGAACACATGATCCCTAAACTATATCGTAACCTTCTTACGCACAAACGTTTCTTTCCTCACTTGGCTAACATTTAGAGAAAAAAAGAAACGCCCATACGAGTATAAGGTAATAAACCCTACGGTCATTCACCTCGCTAACGGTTTCACTCAGCTGTATTTCTAGCTCCGATATCTTCTTCTTGATCTCGTCTATGCGGGAAAACCCCTCTTCTCGAAGTCGCTTCACCTCCGCAATGTCGGCCTGAAGGATAAAAACAACACTGGTTACATTTAAGTGCAGTAATGGTTTAATGGTTAAATGTGTGCCACGGTGTATGTTTTGTTACATCTTTTGGCCACGTCACTCCATTTTCTCTTAACTTTGATCTTTATTTTGCTATTAGCAACGTAAATCACAATGTCTTATTATTTTTTGTGACCACCAGAACCGGCGGATATTTAAACCCTGACGACCCCGTGGTATATAATTACGGTCATAAAGCAACGGATTGTGCTGCGGGCAGTTTGCGCAGTTCTCCAAAGCTTGATTACCGCGCTGCAATCGCATTTGCATGGGTTTGTAATACAAGGCGAGTAAATATACATACAGTTACTGCGTGTTTGTGTATTTGCATCCATCTGACGACGCCCAAACACAATTAAGTTTTGGATTTGGGTTTTTTATTTTGAAACAACTTCCTAAGGCGTTTAAAATAACTGGTTTGTGGGGTTCATACCTACAAGCCGCCCTTATCTTGTCATTGTAATGGATGTAACCACGCCCCGTGGGCACCTCAAAAGAGAAATTACGCGGTCAGAAAACCCATTTAGGTAGTTGACATGCTGCAGTACACATGTATACTACAGAGGTTTAAATCTTGCCTGTGCAACTTAACCACGTGTTTACACAAAAACACGCCACGCAAAAGAAACATGTCGGTTTCCATCTTATCCATACATGGGCAGTTGTAAATTATAAACTATCTCGCCGAATCTATGTCTCTCATGAGTGCACAACATACATTAACTTGCTGCATACGACATTCAACCCTCTGGACCCAACTAGTACTTATAAGTTCATATATGCAAGCTTACCATAGCACAACACGTCCTTTAAAACTTTCTGTAGTCCGTCACCTGTTACGACTACCAGCCGTATGAGGTCGCACACAATTAGTCAGCAGGGCAAGGCCTTTTTCGTACTTGGGAAATCGGTTATCAAGAGCGCGCCATTACCAACAAAGGCTTTACCCGCGCGAAACCTGATCGTATCAATTAGCTTGGGGGCGTCTGGGTGGCAATGATACAGGAACATTACTTTTCACAAGAAAAACGGTTGCTTTTGTGATTTACGAATGCGACCCATGCTTAAAACTACATGGCAAAGGACTTCACAATGACAAACGCATAAAGTTTTGCGATTTCCAGAAGCTCATTTTAGTTTATCCATCATCCTGTCAAAAAAGCGACAATGACATTTGCATTTTTACAGAAAATATGTGGCGTTGGTGAACATTTTCAAACACCGACGTGATGTATGGACTGTCGCGAGTCGCCTGCGTCAATGCGCTCTCGACTCGATGGCCATCGTGCCAAGTTGTGACGTCACGCCTTTGCGTAAATATAGCTGGCATTTGCAGATGTTTGGTCCGGATAATGGTCAAACATAGCGAAACAATTGGGTACAACAACACTCGGGGCAAATTAATCGATAACCGGTTGGTTGGTTGAAAGATGACGTGACGGATGTATGCGTTGTCCACAGCAGGGTTTCCAAACTTTTTTTCCTCGCGACCCAATACAATTGATCACAGTTTTCTGCGACCTTCCTTGTTTTGCGATCTTAGTTTTACGATCCTTTGAACAGCAACTTTATCGAAAAAAACGGGAAAACGTCCTGTGAGTTGTGACCCAACGTACGTGTATTACAGTTTGTAAAATAATACAGTTAAATGTTGTCTTATCTGTGAAGTCATTGTGGCCCAAAAAATCGGCGTGCAACCACAAACGAATCATTGACATTTGCATATTTCTAGCTGGGTCACAAGGCGCAGAAGAAAGAACAAGAGGCGCATTATTGCACTGCATACGATTATTCAAAAGTGTCACGGGACTTACCGTAGGTAGGTTCCAGCATCCTCCATCGCTCACGCCAACCTTAAGAGTATTGTCATCGCCCTGCAAGGCTTTTAAAGTGCGTTCAGTCTCGTCCTCCAGGGAAGCAGCTTTTACATCGACGACCAACTCGGATTTTCTGCCACCTAGCGGCTGTTTCAGTATGTCCTCCTCGAATGAGGCCAGACGACGGTAGTTCCCCTGTTTTGAGACTGAGGTGGGCGAGATTGCTAGCGATAAAGCTGTTTGGTGGTTTTTGTTGGAATTTTCTGAAACGAAATGGGGACAGTTACAAGGGGCGTAAACGAAAAAAGTTTTTGGGTATTTCGCGTTGGAATTTGGTGACTCTTGTAATCACTGGTTTATTTATGCAGAGTTCTTACTGCAAGCTTTTCAATCATCAGATCATTTATTAGCTTTCACTCGATTTTAGGCTTTTCGCGTTGTGTTATCACCAAGGGTCAGCGAGCATTCAGATTACCACTGGCTTAAATCACGATGGGGTGTAGGTATGTTTTATAAATGACAAACATCAGATCCCAGCGTAAATCGACGTAATTCATGTCAAACATGCGACGCGATCCCAGGGTCCATAAATATTTCATGTCCTATGTTGGATATTTGAAGCACACGGTAACAATGTGGCGACTATAAATACGCTAATGATATTTACCATGAAATATTAATGAGAGTGTGTGTTAAGGATATGGCGAGCTACTCGGCAATAATGGCTGTCACAGACTAAGAAAATGGATTTTCGCAGGTTCGCCGTTTACAGGAAATCAACCAAACATTAGCAGGACGCAAAAAAATTTTAGATGAAAATTTGTTGAAACATGAAACCAAACAAACTTGTCAAAATAAAATGCGTCCTCTATTATTATTTTAATACTCAGAAAAGGCGCAATATTCCCAATTGTAAAAAAATCAACTTTCAAGGTCAGAATCGTTTTTATTGTATTCGATCACACAGTTTGACATTAAAGGTCGCAGATCGGTGTTGCATAAGCAGCTGTAAATTAGTCACAAAAAATCAATTCCACGGCGCGCGTGCCCACAAATCCACCCAGCCTAAATTAAAAATCTTGCCTATCCATCAGGATCCTTGGTGCACTTATTTTCAATCACTGAGCCCAGAGCGGGTGGAAGGGGAGGCGGTTGACAACCCATACCATTAAGTTGGCCGGTGGAGAGTCGCTTAATGATCGCGCGGACGCCTACACGCTGTAAGATCAATGCAAACGAAATCCAATTTGCAAGAAGGAATTTGCGCCGTCGAAAAAAACTTTGCCGACGCCCTAATCGAATATCCACAACCCAGGAATGCTCATTAACAGTCGATCGAGGACTGACGAACAGACAGGATCGATACAAAGTGAACACGTACCCTTTTCTGCGGTTGAGGCGGCGGAGACGAAATCGAAGTCGAGCTGCGCGTCTTTCTCGCGTGTTTGACTCATGAATTCGGCGCACATGTCGAGGATGTTCTGAAGACGATCTCTCTCCTGAAATGTGAAAGGAAACAGACGATCAAACTGTGTAAGCCTCACGACAAGCACGCCAGTTGCATTGGCTGTCATTCGCACGCCTACTTGATTTAAACTGCGTCATTGTCATATCAATAAACGAAAACTCTAAGGCATTTTCTGCGTTTAAGCGAATGGAGATCAATAATATTCCACTAAGCTCTTATAAAACAATAACTCCGTTGTCGTATATGGGAAGCGAAATTGCATATGGAGCCTAAAAACTATTGTAAAAATAAGAGGCAAAAAATAAATATTACTTAAAAGTCGCCAAAAAATACAGAATGCAACCTGAGCTAAACGAGCCTCATTTCTCACGTAAGCGTAAAATTTGCGCACAACAGACCTCCTGATCCATATTTCGTGCCTTCTCAAGAAAGCGAGTGGTTGACTTCAACGCTGTTTTCCTAAATTGCCACTTTGCTAGAATTGCTAAAACGCTGCTGTTAACCGATGTCATGTTACGGTGACCGCTCAAACGTGTACCTTGTCTCCGTGTCAATCATTAACATGACATATGCTGGGTGACTGATGTCAACAAATACGCGGTGACAATTACGAATATTATGCGGTCGTGACAATTGCGAATGTTAAGCGTAACCGGTGATATTTTTCGGTGATGTGAAAAAAAACCATTGACGATAAGTGCGTGCTCTTGTGTACAGAAAACTGTTCTTCCAGCTGCTTCGAACACTTTTTGCCTTTTTACGCTTTTTGCAGTTTAATGAAACAGGCGTTTTGGACCAATCAAACGCCTCGCGTTGATTACGGGGCCGTGGGTATTGTGTAAAAACGCTATCCGAGACAAACCTATCATTGTGTGCCGATAGGCTGGAAGTGGACATTGGGTGTCTTTTGGGCTACACGCAAAAGCACGCCCACATTTCTTAACAACCCAATACGATCGGCGGATAAAGGAGCTGGTTTTCCAAATATAGTCTTTTGCCTGTCAAAACCTCGGCGCTAAATTTTACACCCAAATCGATAATGCGCTGTTAAAAATCCCCCAGTATTAAGTGGGACTTTCACAACCTCATTCCTCACCGTTGCAGCAGCTGCTTGTTCCTTTTTTCTCTCTCTCACTGCGTCATCGTGCAACTCGCGCAAGTCTTCTTCGTACGATTCGGATTCGAGAGAGAGGAGCGACGTGGAGCTGCCCGAGCGGCGACCGCGAAGGGATCGAACTGATACTGCGCAGAGGCCCAAATAAAGGGTTAGTTCAAAGCGCATCGAAGTCGAACAATGAGCACTTTTGCTATTTAAGTGAGAACTTTGCGTTTTACAGTTTGGCACTAACAGCTCGTTTGTCATTAGTCGCCGTTGGGTCTGCCCCAAGATTATGACAAAGCAGCTGTTTTATTTGCTCTCACCCCACAAAAAAAGATTTAAGCCGATTACTCACTTGACTTTCGCATTCCGGTGTTAATGTCAGCAGGCAGTGTGGAAGAAGACATGCTTCTTGCGAACCCCCTGTTGCCCGTCGTCACGAAATCGCTTCTGCATGGCAGAACACACTATTTCATAACAGTTTATACACTGCCTATACTGAATCATGATATATCGAGATCAGTTGAAGTAATACCCTTTCACAACCAGTTAAGACGTCTAGTACAAAGAGCTTGCATTTCCAGCTCAATACTGACAAAATAGCATTTGTTAATTCTGACTACAAAGAGACTAGCCCATACTATTGTCAACATTGCCATGTTTCATACAAAAACCGTTTTCGGCAAGAACAGTTTAAATGACGCCAATAGTATGGGACAGTCTCTTTATTCTCAGAATTATGAGCAAATCCGTAAACAGTCTTCCTACCATTTGTTAAATTGTCAAACTTTGAATAAACAACATTCTGCACAAAACGCACCAACTAACGAACACCTTCTTATCAAACAGACTGCCATTAACGCACAGTCGACGAAGCCTAAACATGCATAACAAACACGGAGCGATTTCCAGAATCAACGGAGCGCGATTCCGGGGCTCCAAGCGTTTTACCTGCTAGGCGACGGACTGCGGTCGCGTAGGCTGGTGGTGCTAGTGTGTCGCACGCGTCTTGTACCGATATTTCGTCCCATTGTTCGACCGATCCGCCGTCCTGCACCGACACCAGCTGCATCTGGAACACAATAGGTTAAGGTCTGTACGATTGGTTACAGTTACTCCGCTAGGGTCGGTAAGTGGGGGGTTCCGCACGCGAATTTGTCACATTTTCCGCTGCGCAAGAATGCGGCGCAGCTCGGCGGGCGCGACTCGCGAAAAGTTGTGGGGATTCCCCGTTGGGATTATGGGACGGTTTTCAACAGTGCAAAACGAAGTGGGCGACATATACTTTGATTGTCCGTAAAAAACAATCTGTAGCGTTTCTATATCGCATTGGGATCTAAACGTTTTGTGGAGTAATACAAATAGCCATTAGAAAAAGGAACTTTTCTACCAAGTCGCAAATTTGATCCATTCTTAGATATTCTTTTAAGTCAACAGGACCTTTGCAACCAGTAACCTAATTATGGGAATGGAACCAGTTTCGCCTGGCGCCGTAAAAAAGGCATTAATGCTGCAAGACCTCGCAACCTGGGTGGCACCGCTCACTTATGGCATTCCAATAAGCATCCCTGGCGCCGGCCAAATTTTCGCACGTCCGTGTTAAAAGCGACCAGAAACGGAGCACCGCCTTTTATCTTTTAAGTATGGAAACGCGTCGTCCGTCCTTTTTGGTTTGCTAAGCATGTTTTTGGCGAATAATGAAGTGGCAAGGGAATCTATTTTAAGTGGGTTTTTAATGGAAAGACCGCTTTGTACTTGTGAATACTTACATTAGGTAATTTTGCTACACAAGTGCGTCAGAAGTATATTACATTCAAAAACCTTTTTCGTAAAATCGATTTCTCTAGAAACTGTTGACAGTGTTTTCGACCATTTTCTTAATCTCATCCGACGAGAGGAAACAATATTTGCAACATAAAAACCCGGTCGTCCTATTCGTAAAGGGAAAATAATGGCGGGGAAATGTTAACCTTTTTGAAGATACTAATGGCATTTCTCCGGACCAAAATCGATGTTAACTGGATTTTATAGCTAAAATAATGCCAATACCTGCGCCATGCCTCCTGGTAAGTGTAGGGCTTGCCGGGGCGCTCGACGAACGATCTTTCGCCTTAGCCTTGCGCAATGCCAAAAGTTCCTGATGCTTCTGTCGCAGTTGTTCAGTAGCCAGAGCAATGGACGACTTGTTGGGCTGGACTTGTGGCTTTGGCCTAACTCGCAGAGCCATCTTGCTGGGCTGTTGGACGTTGTCGTACGGACCTGTTGCATTCATCTAACACATATTGAACGTTAAGCGTCTTGTGGCTATGTCATGTATTGTGGTAAAAAAAATAGCATGGTGCTGAAATGGGTGACACGCCTGCATGCGTCAGAACAAGCAAACATGTGGCCAGACAATAGCATACAAACTGTTTGTAATGGGCTCGGTCCAATGGACCTGGTGTAGAGAGGAATGTGTAAAAGTTTACAGAAGCCCGATGATACACAAGTTAGCTATTCAACACATACTTTAGTACTACATGTCCCAAAACTATTTAACTACATTTACAGAAATTGATCTGGTAATTAAGTTATTTTCTTGTCTGCATGTTACACAGTGGTCTATGCTGTTCAGTTAACAGCAATTAAGATTGGTTTAATTGAGCCAATTTTAACCATTATTCAGTTTTAATCCTTGGCAAGTGATCATTTTCTTACCTCATAATAACTAGGTTTACTGGGCTGGGACTTCATGTTCTTTGTGGGCAGTGAAGTTACTGGAAATTTGGCTGGTTTTTGAGCAGAAGATTTTACTAGACCTGACCTTAAACCATTTGGTGGCTTGGAAAGCAAAGTGTCCTTATCCAATTCCCCAGGTAATTTCTGAAGAATACAGCACATTACCACAAAGTATATACCTAGCAACATGAACATTCTTTTTAAGCTGCCAGTAAAGCCACATATATACGACTTTAACAGTTCAAAATCAAGCTATACTAACAAGCAACAGTAATAATTATGGATGCACTCAACTGCAAATGGATTATATGATGTCAAAGAAGATGAACCACAGGAATCTACTGAGGTTGGAGATAAGGGACTTGACAGGCTGCTTCTTTCACTTATTCCAGTGTCGGAATTGCTTGTCGATAGAACAGTGTCTGGTCCGTCCTCACAACCCCATTTTGTCCCAGAAAGCAGATCATTACTTGGGAAAGCAGACCTGGGCGACAGCTTGAGTGTTGCACTTCTCTCTGTGTCGGACTGCTTGTTCGTAAACCAATAAGAGTCATCTTCCACATCATTTATCATATCTTCCAGTTCAAAATCATCTATTTTCTTTTTATTGGCAAACTTTCCAGCTGTTTTGCTTGCAACCAAAGATTTTCGTAAAATGACAGGAGAAAAACTTGAATCAAACTTTGAGTCAATTGTTTTGTTTGCAGTATTATGTTTCAATTGATCGGGTTGATTTCCTGGTTGGGAGTCAAATGAGGAAATAACTAACTCCTTCATTAAATGTCCTTGCAAATCACAACCAGAGTATTCAATAGGGTCGAAACAGAGGTCCCCAGAAATTTTGGAAAGTTTGTCATACACAGTGTTTTGTTCTATCTTCGGTTTTCCATCTACACAGAAAAAATGTATGAACATTTACATACAACTAGCAAAGCATTGGTAACATATGCAAACAAACACGTACCTAATGAGACATCACGTCTTTTCGCAAGACTTAAATCTGTCTGGAATAAATTCTCTTCGTTTTTGTGGCACAGCAACGGACTCAGATTATCGTAGTCGGGAAACTCTACGTCCAATTCAGTGAATGGTTGGTGACTATCTCCTCTACAAAACAACAACTTCGCAAATCACTCTTGTTCACTATTTCCGCAATGGCACAAATAACAACAGAGGAAATTGAAAAATCGTCTGGGAACGACGCATGGTTGACGATTTATGGGTGCAATTGACCTTTGTTGGCCATACGCCCTCAACTGTAGTTTGAAAAATACAAGCGGTCCCTGCCCGCAAGGCATAACGAAATTGAATTTATGTCGCTGAGCGCGCGTGGTCAGGACAGCGTAAAATGAACTATCCTTTGCGATAAAGCTTTTCGAAAACACTAAACACATTTCTGACAAATGGCCTGCGCTCTCCCCTTGCTAACACAAGGCCCCATTCAGTACTCCATATGTTAAATCCATCACAACGCGACAGATAACAGATAAGATGCGCTTGGTAGAAGCACAAATAAATACTACTTTCATCAGTTACGTTCCTGGCGTACATCAAGCGACCGCAGTGTTTTGAGATGGGCAGGGGCGTTTCTCTTTTTCGACTTCGTAACACCGTGACGGAAACCGTCCCAGTGCCTGCGCATCTACGATTCCCGAAGCATCACAAGTGACTAACGACGGTTCAAGAAAAAAATTGGCCCCGCAGACTAGAGTCAGGAAATGGCAACTCGGTAATTACGCGCTCGGCAGATGTCAAGCGGTGATGCTGATGCCCGGCGAGAAATTTGTTTCTTGAAGTTCAAACAACTGCGGAAACAGTAACTGATGCTCTCTGCGCTTAGTAATAAACCTACAGTACGAATGCGCAGAGTCATTCCTAAAGCGCGATACTGCAACCACCGCTGAAAGTAAGGAATGACTGAATTGCACGAAGAACGTTACCGACTTGACGAAAGCGCGTGTTTGCTTAGCGCTGTTACGCCGCTGTAAAACGTCCAGACCTCAGCGGGATACCCATTTGCTCGTTTGCCTGTTGACTTGCTGGACCGTTTACCGCCCCCAGAGTCCTTCTTGGGCTGTCGTAAAGTTAAGGTTCTGTTAAAAGGGAATGCTTGGTTCGTAAAATCGTCGAAGCACCAAATAATGTCAAGTGAGTAATTCCAATAAAAGTTGCTCCACAATTTGGCTGCATAGGGATAATGCTATAATCCCTTTCTGATGTATTTGCTTCTACAAACACTTCACAAAGCTGGCCTCCCAATACACCTCTGATTAGCATTCTTGACGACTCAATATTAACTTAACTATTGTAGCCTATTTTTCTTAAAGGCCCGCTAATGTTTCCAAACCTTTTGTTAGTCTACCACGTAAACAGCCTTTCCAGTCAAATCAATGTAAACCTAGTCACGACCTCCCAAATCGTGACTGTTATTGCTGTTGACGTTTTGTGTCGTCATAGCCTTGTGCCACTATACTAACACAATTTACTACGAGTTACAAAGATACATACGTGTTCTTAGCGGCCACAACTGATGTATTTTCCGTTTTAACTTGGTTTGTTTTTCCGTCAAGCTTGTCTTCGGTCGATCGTTGATTGACAGAAACAGACCTCCCCGCTTGCTCGATCGTCTCTAGCAGCTGATCCAAATCGTACTCTATCGCCCTCATGAGGTGGGATTTTGTGGTGGAGACGTCACCTTTCATTTTTCAACCAAAGGGGGTGTGTCACTTTGACACCTTGGTTTTGCTTTTTTCTACGTTTTACACCTGTTCAAAACAACGTACAAATTTGGTTAGCTCCCAATACGTATCTCAAACTGCTGGTATTTGGAAAGAACTTATTTAGAAAACAGTAGCATTTTTTTATCAAATATCCGATATCTGTGCAAGTTGCCCACAAGAATTAATGCACGGTGCAAATTATTAGTTACACGACCTTTTGCATTAAAGTCACATTTTAGCAGTTACAATTCTCTGACTAATCTGATCCTTACAACCTATAGCTGTTTTTTGCAACTTGGTTAGGCGCGCGACAGCCATAAGCAAACATAACGTAACTGCAGCTTCATGTAACTCTGATAAGCGCTATCACTGAAATTCAACCACACTGCTGGGAACCATACCACTGCGAGTATGTGAACGATACCACGGACCATGGATTGAGTTCGGACTTGCTCTACAAAACAGGGCATTCCATTGTTTGCCGATCATTTGTGGACAAGCGTAATCTCCAAGGCGTCGTTAGGCACATGCTGCTCATGCAGCAGCTTATTGGCGCTGTGTTTGTGGTGTTGCGGCGAAACTCGAGGGACCAATTACTTGGCACTTAGTTGACGCGTCTTCTTCAGTAGGCAGATGCAGCGCGTTGATTGTCCCCGATTAACCATTTTCCCGAATAGCGGAACCGGCGACGTATTAGCGTCCAGACGCGCGATGCATCTTCTGACACTTGGATAGAGTCACGCCCAGCTGCCAGTGGTATGTTTAACGCGAACATTACTGAGTAACATTTTGTTGTGTTTTCCTAGGAGCAAATGAGGAACTTACACGAAAAACAAATTCTGTGATTTTACATTTGAGGCAATGTACGTTATTAATCCAACAGCAAACGGAAACTACCCCGAGTGTGATTGTGCTAATTAAATAAACTACCAGCGACTTGTTTTTTTAGTTTTCATTATGTTTTTTTGATACGTTTTGGAACTTTTAAAGCGAAATACGGCGTTCCAAATAAAATGACACAGGAGCACACGTGACACTACCAATGGACTGCCGCCAGTGACAAAGTTGATTTTAAACGACATAACGTAACCAGTTCTTGGTCAACGAGTTTCGAATTTATGGGCAAAACGTTAAAATGCCAAGCTGAGTTTTTTGCCTAGTTTCGTTCAAGTTAGATCGTTACGCGGGCGATATACATCAGTGTGTTTGGAGTCATTAGCTGTGGATAATGACACATCAGGCGGAGATTGGATCTAAGTGATCTTTTGATGCCTTCAAGTAATTCGCCCAAGACAGGGTAATTCACAGGCCGACGGTCGAGAATCAAATCTCCGTGGTCACTGTTTAAAGAGAGAGTTTTTTAAGAGAAACTATTTCTATGTCATTTCGCTGATAACCAGAATCAAACTTGAAATTATATTTCCGACAAGGTCTGGTTCTATCAGAAAACTACAGGGCACGTTTAAATCTGAAACCTTGTCGTTTCCTGTATTCGTCGTATGTAAGTCTGCAGTCTGATTGCTGTTTTTTTTAGCATTTGCTTATCTTTCATGTTATATTAATGGAAATGGAAATTTCACTTAGATAAATGCCGGGCCATTTTTTTGGAGGCAGAAGTTAATGCTTAGCGCCGATTTAACCTGACATAAAACTATTCATCAACTAAACAGCTTATTTTGACACGTCTTATGTTTGAAGAAAAACCTCAGTAGAAAATAGCGCAAAATTCGAAAACAAAATTAACTTATCCTTAAATTGGCACCAACTGCATTAGGCCTCCTGTTTTAATGCGCACATCAACTTACAGCCTCGCAGTCGAAATCCCAGGGCGTCAAATTTGGAAAGAATTCGTGCAATATTTATCAGGCCCAAGCTGGCATTGTTCGGGCGTATCGCGGAAATAATCGAATTACAGTTTCCATTTCAATTTTCGCGCGGTTTGCCGCCGAATCTTCTCGCAAGCCTAAACATTTCCTGGTAAACTTGGCGCATGATTTTGTTTAATGTTTTCAAAAAGTTTCATCGGATCACAATGTAAACTAAAGCTAACACATCATACAAAGATCTTCTGGCAAAAAACGTGTTTAATTTTACACAAACTTTTATATGGGCTACTGTCAGTATACTGCGAAAACGCAAGGCGGGCATAATCACTTCTTAAGGTTTTTTAAAATACACAGTGAAATAGGCAAACTAAAACATGCAAAAAAGTACAACCAATTCTCAGATACCCTCATCTTAACCCTCCACTACTAAAAAGTTACTGTGTACCACTGTTTTTAACCAACAAGCGAAACAAAGGGCGGCCACACGCGCAGGTGCACAAACTACTGTTGTGAGCGTTCCGCTTGCGGGGCTCAAAAACGTTGAACAAACAAGGCGTGTGGACAGGTGCGGAATTCAGTAATTAGTTCGAGCTTTGAACGACCGATAGCGGATAGAGGCATTGCGTCCTGTCGCCGAATCCAGTTGCGGAAACTTGAACCTTATCCGCTCATAATCCGCACGATAAACACCCGAATCCGATCGATTAGCGAAACAAACTAGTGCGTGCAAATGGATCCTTTAACAGAATTACAAAAAGTGAAAAACCACAACGAAATTCGACACCCTGGTGAAGACATAGTGAAAATTACACAAAGCCTGATTGTTCGACCACAAAATAAACATTACCACAATTTGTCTTCCGTTTCAGTTGATTTCCTTTCCCGGCTAATTCATGTAACCAACGACAAATAAAAATTCGCCCACAACCGTTAAGACAACTGTATATAATTATGTTTATGGAACAACATTGAAGCAGGAAGTCTTAAAAGTTTATGATTTTGCGCATCATGTGATCATCCCTATCTACTTTAATTGTTTCTGGTCGAATGTAATAGTTTTACCGTCGCCCCAATGACACGCCTGTTTTTGTGGCGTAATCACCGGTAGGGATCGAGTTGAAAGTGCCGCCAACCACAACGAAATTCCAATCCGCACCCAAATAATTGGCATTCTGCCGTTGCCCGGTCAGCTGATTAAGACTTAGTGTCCGGGAATTAGAGACCTCGGGGCCTCTCAAATGTGGGCACTTCGAATCCCAAGAGTAAACGCACAATAACCTCCCAGAGCGAACGGTTGGACGTAAACGAAGCAAAGGTGGTTTAGCGCAACAAGTCCAAGCCGTGTGAACCGACAAAAGCGAGACCGACGCGCGCAAACGGATAGGCCTGGCGCCGAACCGTATCGCTCGGCGATAAGCTCTCCAAGTGTATCGCGAAGCAGATGAGTTTCCGTCAACACGCCGGCTAGATAGCACACTTCTAGGAAAAGTAAAACAACTCACGCTATTGGGTGACGGTTCACTGGAAAACCCGGCACCACATATCGACAGCAGCTATGTTGCATCAACTTCGTACTACAATAACTGCGTTGTCAATAAAACGTGCCTCAGTGAATTTCGGAGCATTCTGTGCGACAGTGAAAAAAATGTTGACCCTGTTATGTTATATACATGTTCGCCGCAGCCTCTCGAAACTAGTGTTGCATCACTTGGGTACAGCGTCACCCTAAAACTAGTTGTCTTTGGTTGAACTGTCCGTTTAATCATTTTCTTCAGCTCTAAATGCCGCAAATGCTTTTGCAACAAAGTTAGTCTCTATACCTCTAACCTGCGCTGTATATAGTGCATAATGCCGCAAACAACACTTTCACCATGCAACCTGAACTGTCAATGAAACATTTACGATATTTCAAAAAGTTTAAAAATGTTGTATTGATCACTGGCAACTGATAGCGTATGATCCTAAATATTTCCGACAAGGCCTGGTTCTATCAGAAAACTACAGCGCACGTTTAAGTCTGAAACCTTGCCGTTTCCTGTATTCGTCGTATGTAAGTCTGCAGTCTGATTGCTGCGAGACGAGTTGAAAACAAACTTCGGTTTACAAAAGCCAGCTATTCCTTTGAGTCAGCACGGAACGCCGACCCGACAGTGATTACAAGCCGTGAATCCCGGCAGGTCTCGCCATCTATCAACTGCGCCGCTTCGGCCTTCTTTGCCGTCGCCTGTTTTTCGTCCGCCATCGAGCAAGCCTCATCTATCGCATGACGTAATGCCTACGTTGCGCAGCGCAAAAACCCAAACAGCCGTACTTGTGCGAGTCGACGAAATTCTGACTCTGAGCGTTGACGGTAATTAATTACTTTGTTTTTGTGCACTGTCTTTCAAACCTGTCCCTTATTTGTTGCCTTGCAGCAGATGGTGCTTTTTATAAAAGCGTAAATACTGTAAAACCCAAGCCCTTTTCAAAACGTACACTGCAACGTCAGCGTTTACTTCCGCACTAAAATCATAGCACACAAGATATAAAGGTGGACCACTGAAATATCATTATTTTGTGTTGTGTGTTGGAAAAAGTGGGTACTCACAATAAAGCAATTTTACACCTTTGGAAGTTCGAAGATACGATCAGTAAAACCATTCATACTTATCATTAACAGGGAACGTAAAATGAACAAGCAACGTAATCACTACTTTTGTATAGTCTTGCACGCTTTATAAAGTTAGAGCTGTATGTGCCGCTTACATAATTGACAACCAGGAGCTTGAGCTCAGTCCAGAATATTGTCAAGTTACAAAATCAACCCCTGAATCATGTTCACTTCGTTATCCATCAAGATAATGCCTCCACGCTGCTACAAAGGAAAGCTTTGTTCCGGCTAATTACTTTTGACACGAACTAGTTGAGGAAGATCTATCAAAACGGCTTTTCGGGATTACTTCAAGGGTCTAGAAAGTTTTATTTTACGCGGCATACCTGGTCGTTTTACAGCCGCGGATATTGGTTGCAAAGCGCATATATGGCATGTTAAACTTGTGCATTCCGCAAAGAAGGTTGTGCGAAGGGTTGAAGTAAGACTAATGGGACGGCGACGACAGCAGTACTTCGACGATACATTACGCCTCGATATTACAATAAAATTTCTTGAAATGTTGAATTAACACTCGGAAGTGCCGACTCATTGTCCAATCTTTTATTTTCAGGTCATATAGCCTCAATAAAAGATTTTTCAATTCAAGCTACTGCGCAGTACCACGAATCCGGTCAAGCTCCTCCGTTAGGTTCACACAAAAACAACACACTGTCGGATCAGCGCACTTCGAGCACGAGGGAATTTAAAAATCAAAACAAGATTTTCTTCGCCTCGCCGCCGCCAAACAAGCGTTCGAAAGCGGCCACCCGCTCGGCAGATGCGCCTCCGGTTTTAGAAGATGACGCAACGACAATTCTCCTCATAAGCACAGTGACAAGACTGCATCAGTAGCAGTTGCCGTACAGCCAGCAGGTGGTCAGTACGACTCTTGCTTGATGCGGCTTTTGCATTCGCTTACGCGCGCGCACTGACCGAAAACGCGACGATCGTTCAACCGGGGGTAATTCGATTGGGTGCCTCCCCCGCGTGGCCCACAACCGGGCGCATTGTACCTTCGGGGAGACCAAAATCTTGTTTCGCGCGAAGCCAGTGACGTGAGCACAGATGTTTAAGGTCAGATGCGCCGCAATGTGCGACCTGGAAAAGCATGGGGGCGGGTAGACTGACGGTGAAAAACAACTTACATCATTTTTCCGGAGACAGGAAGGTCTTTGAAATGGCGCAAAATGTTTATTTCGCCTCTAAAATGCTGCCACTGGATTGCTTGTCGCAATGGACCGATAACGTCGCTGTATTGACGTGTTGTCGAACCGAAATAACTTTGCAAAGTAACGGACTTCGGTCAAACGATCGTCGCACATCAGATAGGCGAGAAGCCACAAGGAAAACATTGTGGCAATTTCCCAGGCAACTTACGCAATTGCCGCAATTTTGTTTATTTTTCTATTAGTAGTGACGCACTCAACCGCTGTTGTTTCCTATACCCCGCCTGCTGATTGAAAGCAAGTCAACGGAAACGAATGGTTTTAGTTTCAACACGGGCAAGACGGCAATAACAAAGTGCCCGGATATTGCGCTGACGCACAAACAACTCCGGCCGTAAAACGTAATTTGTTAATGAAACAATTTTTTTGTTGATGCAATTTTCAAGTTTTCAAGCAAATCTCCTTTTTTACTACTACAAATGATTTTTATTAAACCATCTCTCTACCATATTGATAATTCAAGAGTTCAACAAGAGCAACGAGGCTTTCCATTCTTTAATATATAACCATTAGCTACATCGATGAAAGCTGCAAGTTTGTCAGGCGAAAAATTGCCGATTTGTCGGTGCATCGAGATAAAGTTATCTCGAGTGAATCACACCAACAACAATATAAAGCATACAGCCTTGAGTCACAAGCCAGTCAACGCTACATTTTTAAAGATTAAACGGTATCTGCACGTTGCGGACGGAATCATGACTTATCCGTTTCTATACATAGAACTTGTCGATGTCGATACATGTCGATGTCAAAACCGCCGACCACACATCACCCGTCTTAGCGGATCATTCGGCCTGCTACCCGCCTCAACCAAACGCCTTTGCGATATCTCCCAGAAAATCTAGTGGTGTGAAAAACGTTGACATGCTCAAGTAGCAGATAATCAATTTGTCCACTTTGTCTTTTTTTGCTCAAACCAACCAATCTAATCACGATTCTCGTCATCTGCATTGATTGGCGGCATCTGATTATTTGCGCAAGCGTCCCTGGCTTCGACCTGAACGCTCAGGATTGTGTGGCATACAAGGTGCTGAGTGGTGTGTCGGATTGATAAGTGCCAGCACTTGAGGAGCACAAAGATTTCGTGTTTCGACAGGCCCAGACAATCGGAGATTTACGTCACGGTACGATGTCAAGACTGTATACGAGTAAGTAGTCTTAGCAAAACTTGTCCTAAAATACCTTTAATTTTTAGCTTCACACGTTATAGGTCGAAAGTTAGGACATCGTATTGCTTGAAAATGGACACAGTTTTCTTTGAAAATCCACGAAATATGTTAATTGGCTTATTGGGTTTGTACACACGCAAAACATATTATTTTACGATTATGCTTAAAATCTATTTCATACCACCAGCAACTTATAATTAACCTACGGTGCAAGTGATGATAGCAAACGTAAATGGTATTTTGATTAAATTAGCCACAGAGTGATCTTCGATTGTGTTTGCGATATTGTCCCCGTATCGATCAAACTCGTTCTACCTCGCAACCACCAAGCTCTCGGCTCTTTACAATGAACAAAGTAGATGAAACAACAATATGGTGAAGCGAGTGGATATTTCAAACACATACGCATGCCTCTAAACGCGCACAAATAACTTAACTATATCTGTCATGTTTATTTTACCAGTAAATATTAGTAAATACATATCAGTAGTATCCCGTTCATCGTTTTGCAGTGCTGGGCACTTTATTCCATTCTGTCGAATCCCTCATATGGTTGCAAACGGACGTTTCCCACGTCAATACAAGATTACATGCCGTATCACGTATAAACAATTGTGCCTTGGATTACTTTTTCTTGTGTGGTTGGCATCATTAACCCTTGTTGGAAAGATTAGTTGAACCTTGAGGTGGGCATTCATCATGAACAAAAGTTTTAAGCAGTTTGTCACTGTAAAAACGTTTTTTGATATGGATGTAATCATCACAACAGAACCTACAGCGATTGTGCAATGCTGGCTTTTGGGCATAGATGTCATGTTATAGTTCAATGTACGTTATGTTAAGACGCAATGCGTTTTCACTCTGTGTACCTCTGATCTTGCTTGCTAACATCATTGCACAGATACAGCTTGGACGTTGTCCCTACAGTGCGCAATATACATGAACAGTTTAAACAAGAAAGAACTACAAATGATCAAAAAAGATTTTGCTATACAACTGATTATAAAGCGAAAGAAGTTACATCAAAGTTTCCAAAGCGTCAGGGTAATCTTCACACGAAGAGGAGGATTCTTCGTTTTTCTTTAATTTAGAGGCAGATTCTTTTCGACGCAGCTTTGTAAACGATAATAACAAATAAAATATAATATTGAAATAAAGGCATCAAATTTACTAAAAACTAACCTTGGAAAAGTCCCTGTCACCTTTCCATGTCATCAAAACCTTGTACAGGGCGAATGCGGGGATTCCTATAACTGTACTGACAGCTATGAGATTAGCAACACACTGTGACCACAACGGATAAACATAATCTTCGTAAACCAAAGGTTTGTTATTCCACAAAAAATAAACCACCATCACCTTAAAGCAGATATTGTTGAGGATATTTGCGACTCAAAACAAAGGAATAAAAGTTACCAATGGAAAGGTGACTTACTGCGCATGTGATTGGAGTGATAAACACCCACGATATTTTGATCCAAAGTTTGCCACGACGATCTCCAATCATATCGACGATGTTGTCCCAATATCGATCAAATCCGTACAACCAACCGATTGCCACACTTTCACAAGCAACAACGAAGAACAACGACCACCCAGCGAATCCGTAATTGTTGAATATTTCAAACGTGTACACCCCTCCCTAAAATCGAACAACAACAATCATGTTATCACATTGTGCTTTATGGACTTCATCCATGACCCACCTCATCTATCATCGAAAGTCCAATCAGCATTAAAGCAGTATAGACAAGAGCACGGACGATTCTTGTGTGATTCCTCAGGAACCTGAAGTTGTCAACCAGGAGTGCGATCAAACTTTCCAGACATGCAAACTGAGCATTAAAAGCGAGTTGGGTGACCATTTTATGCATGGTTGTGATTTATCCTAACTATACCCTTTTTATCCATACGGACTTGACCAGAAAACGTTACGATTACAAAACGAACAAAAAACCTTTGAATGAAAAGCAGTGTTCATGCCATTATTTACCTGCGTGTCTATTCCCAGCAACAAAATGGTGCAAAAGAACAAAGCGCTCCAGAGTTGAGGGAGAGGAAGAAGTGAAATCGTCTCAGGATAAGCGATGAAAGCCAAACCAGGTCCCGACTTTACCACCTTGTCTACAGTCGTGTTCTGAAAGTTCATGCGGCCAATGAAGGTTCTAACCGGTGGTTCACAAACTTTTTTCCCGTTCGAATACTTTTAACATGTACGAATTTTCAAGGACACCTCAAGTTTGACAACAACATTTGATTCACATGCGCTCATTATCGCAGCAATTAATATTGTTATGAAACGACTGATAAAGTCTCACTAGGAACGTAGATAATGAAACAGCGCATGCGGATGCGGATGCCGCAGTTTACGTGAAATTGACTCTTTGCTAACATAACTTCGGTGTGCGACCCTAACCTTCACTCTCAGAAGCCCATGGTTTAAACAATGCAAAACAGTTAATATCTTGCCTGGTATTTGGCCATGTAGCCAAGAGTAGAGAAGACAGCAAATCCGCTGCTTAAGCTCACAACTGTATTGAGTGCCGATATCACAAACGATCCCCTGCACATTTTGCAAACGATAAGGTTGGGTTAATTATGATTTTTGTTGAAGTTAACAAGAAACACACATACCTCCAAAAATTGTAATCTCGCTTATTGAAACTTGCCAAGGTTACAAGTTGAGGCGAAGCCACTGAGTATGAAAAAATTACTTGGGTGCCTGCACTTATCCAAACCTTAAAGTGAATTTGTCTTTACTTTACACAAAAGCGATTTTGTACATTTTACCTCGGGATCTTTCAGTTTCACCAAATCAGGAACAAGATAGTAGTAGATACCCTCTCCTGCGCCATCTAGCGTAACACCGCGTATCAAAATCACAAAGATCAGGATAAATGGAAGGGTTGCTGTAAAATAAATTACCTGCGAAAACATACAAGAACATAAGGTACATAACATAGTTTGTCACAATCACTGTTCATAAATTTGTTTTAGAGCCAACTTTCTTTTAGCTTTTAATTTGAACGACTTACACTACATGCATTGTTGACTTTCTGCAACGTTTGGTTAAAAGTTACCTTTGCCGTCCATTTTATTCCATCGAACATACACAGGTAGGAAACAATCCAAATTAAACAGAGGTAAAGGGCCAGATCAGGAACAACGGTGCCGGGTTCCTCAAGTCCGGACGACACGTGTAAAACTTCACGTCTGTAGCAAAGTATATTTGAAATGTAAAGTTCAAAGTTGGGCGCCACAAGATTACCCGAAATATTCGGTCGTGGCTGAAACCATGGTCGTGTTTGAATCGTTGGATTGAAGCAGATCACTGCTGTTGCTAACCGGACCAATGGTAACATTTTTCAGAGCTAAAGGCGTGGAACAATTGACCGTGTTCCAAGTGTTATTGCAGGTGGACCAGGGAAGCGGAGAACTAAAACTACCCACCAAATACTTCGTCGCCCATACAAGGATGATCGGATAAGTCACACCGGAGTAAATTGAAAACATTCCTTGAGCTATGGCTATACCTGGACACACGTGGTAAATTTTTAGTGTAAACATATTTCCCTTATCACAAAACTTTAAAAACCGACCAACCTTTAAAAATTGGAACAATTCCCCAACTCTGGAATATTCCCCGCCTCACGTATTGTCCGATAGAAGTTTCAAGAATCACCATCGGAATTGCAATCACGACAGCAAATATAAAATATGGAACAAGAAACGCTCCTAAAATAAATAAATGGGTTTTAATTATCACAACCATGTGGCGTTTTTATTAAATTTGGCGTTCACCAACCTCCTCCGTTCTTGAAACAGAGATAAGGAAACCTCCAAACATTTCCAAGTCCCACGGACGAACCTATAATGGCAAATAGAAAATCCCACGATTTGCTCCATTCCACTCGTCGACTTGGAGAAGTTACAGTGCCGTGTGTGGTTTCGCATTTAGTTCCCATTTCACCTGCTACTTAACTACAATTGTATTTCAATAGAAACGTTAAGTAGAAAATTTTGAACAAGATTAACATCCCATGTTATTTATATCCACTGATTCTCAATTGTTTGTTAATTTGTTCTGGTTCGTCGGCAGTCCATAGAATATTTTCTTTAAAAAAAACGCACAACAAATTTTTGTATCACACAAGCACCTGAAGTCAACACACTTTTCAATTCTACGATCACAGAATCTGCATAATTAAATTGTTATTTAAACGAATGCATTTGGTTAGCGATACACAGTAAAACTTTGTTGAGCAATTAAAACAACCATCGATTTGTCAAATACTTGCAACTACACGTATAGCTATAGCTCATGTTTATAAAAGTCTAAATCAACAGCTTCCCAATCGGTATCAGGTTCAGCCATTATATACATACGCACTAAACTGAATATAAACAACGCTACTGCGAGGTTAACAAGCAACGTTACAGCGTTAACTACGCGAATAAGAAGTTAATGATGCCATAAACGTTACAAATTTTTTACTATATTATTCATATCTATAGTATGTAATACGTTCAAAATCCCTGCAACATAAATAGTGACGTACAATCCAAAACTAAGATCGTCACTTGCTTTTTAACTGGTACAGTAGGCAACATATTGCATCAACATAAGACACAAAACAATGTCGTTTAACAGAACTAAAAAGTAAACTCGCCTGGGCGGCGTTTTTATGGAAGTACATTCATTTTATCGCGACTGCGGGTATCATGTACGTCTCAAGGTACAAACATTCTTATCAGCGACAAAAAAACAGGTTTATACCGTTTTAAAGTCCTTTGCCTAAACTTAACCACCGCCAGTGCAACGATCTATTAGAACTACCGACACCAAAAACACGTTACCGGAAATGTGACATATTGTTAGTGTCCAGTGCTTTGAATATGTTTCTCTCACGATACAAAAGCACAGCAATGGGGAGTGCACATATTTTGTCCCAATTGCATTTGTACAGATTGCACACATACTGTATTTCGAAACCGCCGAACAGAAAATATATTTTGAATTAGGCATCCTTTTTCAACATTTGTTTAATTTGGCTTGATGCTTGTTGCATTGAATTTGGTTAAAAGCACAAATGACCATAATGATCCATCGGAAATGCGTAATATAAATGAATGCTGCCAAATATACATACGAGACACAACCGTTCTAGCTGAAAAATTCTGCATAGCCTTGTTGGCCCAATACTAAACGTAACAACTGATTGAAAACTAATGAATGCTTCAATGTAACTGCACTGCCTGCCACAACACTAAAGAGTGTTTTTTCGGCGCAGTGCTGACGCAAGACTAGTTTCCGTCAACAATATGAAATGAAAATCCGAGGGGGGAGGCAGGGGACCAGACCCTCCCAACATTTTAGTTGTTTGGGACATAATGTGATTTGTCTCCCCACAAAATCCAGAATTTTTATTTGACGTCTCCCTAGAATATTATAGTCACTTTTGTCGGATAAATGAACTTGGCATTTGGCTTTCATATGGGGTTGAAATTCGGACGGCCAAGCATAGCTGAAACCCCATCTGTCGTGCATCCGACCAACTATTAAAAAAATGTTGAGAAAAGATGACGTATACATTAGTGGTTGAATGCAGTTGGCGACGTCCATGGATTTGTCATGTTAAGTTTACAAACAACAGTAACTTCCATTCTTGTGACCGTGTAGTTGACAATGTCGACCATTATTTTGTCCTTGACTAAAATCCTGACTCATCTGGCCTGTCTGACAATTGCAGTGTTTCCCAAAATTTATTCAGGGAAAGTAGCCTCACTTTCGTGATCGTGCGTTGGAATTGCCGGACCTTGGTTGTACTTTAGTTATATAAAATTGTGACCTGTGGAACATAGCTTCAGTCTTCTTTCGTGTATTTAGTTTAATTCCGTTTGTTGAGTATTTTTGTGGTTGTGCAAATACACTTTACCTTAGCCACCTGACTGCTGTGCATTGTATTGTTTGCACTAACTATAGCACTAAGTGGTTGTGCCGGTTCTAGCAAGGGTTGAATGTTATTCGGTAGGATCAACTCCCACGCCATCAGATTAGAATCAGGTTTCGTCGATGTAATCACGAAAGTCAGGCCATTCTTTTGATTTTAGTTTCAAGATCATATATTTATTTACCACGCAAATCATGCTACTTTACCTGAATAAACTATGGGAAAAACTGCTTTTAAAGTCAGGTAGTCAGGATTTTACGATGTGAAAAAAGGAGGGAGGAGGAGAAGCGCAATTGTTGAGATTAGAAGCCGAACAGAGTTGCCTGTGGTAGTGATAAAAACAAAGGGTAAAAAACAAATTAAATGCACTGTGCACAATTAAAAAAAAATAAAATAATATAAAATACACGGCAACGTTTATATGTTAAAATTTGTAATGGCACAGAGGATGTGACGGCATTTAACAGCGGCTGAAATTTTTGTATGTAAATTGTTTCCAAATAAGAGAGGCGCCATTTTCCTTTAATCTATCCAAGGATTGCTGGGTTCTTAAAGTCGTTGTGCATTGGATTAGCCACAAGATGTTGACAAACACCCGAAGAAGGGTTTATCATGTGCTCCCTGAATCTCGGTGACACGGTTTCGTCTTGTCTGGCCAATGTATGTCGAACCACAAGAAATACGGTAAAACGGTAAACAACGTTAGACCGTGTTAACATTGGTTCCTGGTCCTTCAGAGGAAACGAGGTGCCAAGTTTGTTGGTGTCAAAAACAAGAAGTAGGTAACTGTTTGAAGCAAGGCCGAGATAAGGAAGTCGCATCAGCAGGTGTTGCTCGGGTTGCTTTGTCGTCTCTTTAACCTGGGGTTCAGTGAGACGCTTTTGCAGGAATGTGAAAACGCAACGATCCAGAAAAGCCATTGGATAGCCATTGCGTCGCAGGGTAGTCTTTATTGCCTAAAATTCCTCGTGCACGAGTTTAAATAAGCTGCATCAGTATTTGTAATAGCCGTAACTTGATAACGATTGGGAAGATTATGAATCTGCTGTTGATCAGACTTTTATAAACTTGAGCTAGTGCAATTGCTACGTGTAGTTGCAAGTATTTGACAAATCGATGGTTGATTTAATTGCTCAACAGACTTTTACTGTGTATCTTTAACCAAATGCCTTCGGGTAAATAACAATCTAATGTGATGTCTTTATCTTCAGGCTTCCTGTGTAAGACGAAAAGTTGTTGTGCGTTGTTTGTAAATAAAATATTCTATGTGCTATCGACGAACCAAAACAAAATAGACAAACAATTGAGAATTAGTGGATGTAAATAACATGGGGAGTTGATCTAGTGAAAAATTTTCTCGTTCACGTTTTCATTGAAATACGATTGTAGTTAAGTAGCAGGTGAAATGGGGACTAAATGCGATACCACACACATCACTGTAACTTCTACAAGTCGTCGAGTGGAATGGAACAAATCGTGGGATTTTCTATTTGCCATTATCGGTTCGTCCGTTGGACTTGGAAATGTTTGGAGGTTTCCTTATCTCTGTTTCAAGAACGGAGGAGGTTGGTGAACGCCAAATTTAATAAAAACGCCACGTGGTTGTGATAATTAAAACCCATTTGTTTGTTTCAGGAGCGTTTCTTGTTCCATATTTTATATTTGCTGTGGTGATTGCAATTCCGATGGTGATTCTTGAAACGTCTATCGGACAATACGTTAGGCGGGGGTTGTTCCAGAGTTGGGGCATTGTGCCGATTTTTCAAGGTTGGTCGGTTTTTTAAGTTTTGTGATAAGGAAAATATAGTTATTCTAAAAATTATAACGGGTTTCCAGGTATAGCCATAGCACAAGGAATGTTTGCGATTTACTCCGGTGTGACGTTTCCCATCATCCTTGTATGGGCGACGAAGTATTTGGTGGGTAGTTATAGTTCTCCGCTTCCCTGGTCCACCTGCAATAATACTTGGAACACGGTCAATTGTTCCACGCCTTTAGCTCTGAAAAATGTTACCATTGGTCCGGTTAGCAACAGCAGTGATCTGCTTCAATCCAAAGATTCCAACACAACCATGATTTCTGCCACGACCGAATATTTCGGGTAATTTTGTGGCGCCCAACTTTGGACTTTAGTGTTTTTCTGCTGGTTTGCGATTTACATATACTCTGCTACAGACGTGAAGTTTTACACGTGTCGTCTGGACTTGAGGAACCCGGCACCGTTGTTCCTGATCTGGCCCTTTACCTCTGTTTAATTTGGATTGTTTCTTACCTGTGTATGTTCGATGGAATAAAATGGACGGCAAAGGTAACTTTTAACCAAACATTGCAGAAAGTCAACAATGCATGTAGTTTAAGTCGTTCAAATTAAAAGCGACGGAAGTTGGCTCTAAAACAAATTTATGAACCATGATTGTGACAAACTATGTTATGTACCTTATGTGCTTGTATGTTTTCGCAGGTAATTTATTTTACAGCAACCCTTCCATTTATCCTGATCTTTGTTATTTTGATACGTGGCGTTACGCTAGACGGCGCAGGAGAGGGCATCTACTACTATCTTGTTCCTGATTTGGTGAAACTGAAAGATCCCGAGGTAAAAAGTGTGAAATCGCTCGTGTGGAAAGTAAAGACAAATTCATTTTAAGGTTTGGATAAGTGCAGGCACCCAAGTAATTTTTTCATACTCAGTGGCTTCGCCTCAACTTGTAACCTTGGCAAGTTTCAATAAGCGAGACAACAATTTTTGGAGGTAAGTTTGCTTCTTGTTCAACAAAGAGCTTCATCAACCCAATCTTATAGTTTGCAAAATCCGCAGGGGATCGTTTGTGATATCGGCACTCAACACAGTTGTGAGCTTGAGCAGCGGATTCGCTGTCTTCTCTACACTTGGCTACATGGCTAAATACCAGGCAAGATATTAACTGTTTTGTATTGTTTCAACCATGGGCTTCCGAAAGTGAAGGCCAGGGTCGCACACCGAATTTATGTTAGCAAAGAGTCAATGTCACATAAACCGCAACATCTTGTTGCGCTGTTTACTAATGAGTGATCCTCCTGAGACTTTTTTAGTCGTTTCTTAACAGTTAATAATATTTTTTGGACACATGAACTTTCAGAACACGACTGTAGACAAGGTGGTAAAGTCGGGACCTGGTTTGGCTTTCATCGCTTATCCTGAGACGATTTCACTTCTTCCTCTTCCTCAACTCTGGAGCGCTTTATTCTTTTTCACCATTTTGTTACTGGGGATAGACACACAGGTATATACAGCTGTTTCACTGGTTATTGACATACTTCACTTTCCAATTTTTGGCAGCCCGGAGTAACCACGAAAAGGATTTCCACATGTCTTTATCCTGATGTTTGACAAATGTAAACAAATATCTAACCAACTTTACTTTTATTTCTCAGTTTGCAAGTCTGGAAAGTTCGCACTCCTGGTTGACAACTTCAGGTTCCCGAGGAATCACACGAGAATCGTCCGTGCTCTTGTCTATACTGGTTTGATGTTGATTGGACTTTCGATGATAGATGAGGTTGGCGATGTAACCCATCTGTCAGGCTTGGGACAATGATCTAAAATTGCACAATTCTTTTCAGGGAGGGGTGTACACGTTTGAAATATTCAACAATTACGGATTCGCTGGGTGGTCGCATTTTTTCGTTGTGGTTTGTGAAAGTGTGGCAATCGGTTGGTTGTACGGATTCGATCGATATTGGGACAACATCGTCGATATGATTGGAGATCGTCGTGGAAAGCTTTGGGTTAAAATATCGTGGATGTTTATTACTCCAATCACATGCACTGTAAGTTTAACAGGGCAAACATACCTTGGCGACAAATGTATGTTGGTATTATTTGCTTTAAGGTGATGGTGATTTATTATTTGTGGAATAACAAACCTTTGGTTTACGAAGATTATGTTTATCCATTGTGGTCACAGTATGTTGCTAATATCATAGCTGTCAGTACAGTTATAGGAATACCTGCGTACGCTCTGTACAAGGTTGTCGGGACCTGGAAAGGTGACAGAGATTTTTCTCAGGTAAGTTTTTGTACATGTGGTTTATTTGAATCAAGAACTATATGTAGAATTACTTCTATATTTCACAAAGTTGCGTCGAAAAGATTCTGACTCTGAATCAAAGAAAAACGAAGAATCCTCCTCTTCGTGTGGCCCTGAAGCTTTGGAAACTTTGATGTAGCTTACTTATTTGTTTGTGTAACTTTTCTTGATGATGGCATACCTCCATTAATTGATCCAGCTTAATGCAACCAAAATTAGCGTGTCCCTGACTAGGTTAACGCCTAGGCTACTCTGCACTGGCGGGGTATCGCGAAGACCTGGAGTCGCACGACCAAGGTGGCTACTTTTGTAATAAAATAAAATATAGAGATTATAAAAGAATAAAACGATTGAAGTGCGAATAAAACAACGTTTGTTGTAAAACTTGCACATAAAGGACATTCCACTACAACTCGCTAAAGTGAAGGTGAAGTGAAAATACAAAAAGAAATAAAGCGTGTGAAAAACAAAACGAACAAGGACGTTTACACTAATACTTTTATTGCTACTTTTCATCCAGCATGTTACTATACTGCTACTTTTTTTCTTTGTTACAATATGATAGCAAAATTCATCTGCGACCATCTGATTACTTGTTTGTTATGAAAAACCCTGTTCGCTTTTTTCAAACTCCTTCTTGTCATTGTTGAATTTTTGGGATAGAAATGTATCTCGCAAGTTGCATCAAATATAACGTATAACTTGTATTTTGTATTGTTACACATCCATTATCGCCTAACCGTTGTCACAACAGTACAATACATATTGCGGAAATAAGTTGGCTACTAATTCTAGCAAGAGTGACTCAAAAGTGCAGAGGCAACGAGTGCCTGGGAATGGAGAAAGTCTTGAGTTCAAGCGATACCGACATAAAAACCTTCTTTTTATTGGGCATAAACAATTAATGTCTGTTAGGTAAATTTTTACCTATGTTATGGATGAGCCCCTTTTTCAACAAATTTACCATCAAGTATAGTCGTCTCCAAAATCATGAAAACATTAACCGAGAACGAGTCCAGAGGATTATGATTTGCCAGCAGAATAAGGACCATGAATTTAAAACATCAATTTTAAGTTAATCGATTATGTTATGTTAGATGAGGGAGCATATTTTTATCCACCACGTTAAAATATGATAACATAGAATGCACCTAACTAACACCAACAGATGTCGATACCAATTTTTACATCGGTTTTTGTTTGACACCACGATTAAGATATCGAAGAAGTTTCCAAATCGAGTCGAATAGAACAAAGTTTTTCCACAGGAAAAAAATTAATACTTCATGGGTAAAAAATATGTTCGGTACAGACTGAAAGAAAAACGCATACTGCGATGCAGTGACTACTGTACCGAACTTCATCAGTAAGATGATTGTACCCATGTTATCCATATCGCTTACGGCGATTCTTCATTTTAGTTTATCTTTCACAAGATTTACACTAAATCTCTTGTACAAAAATCGACATGTATTTTGTACTTTTTGGGAACTCGTCAACAACGACCTGCACAGACTGATTTCTGTAGTCATTCATGACATTTAATTACCTTGTGATTCCTGCAAGACTTCAAAGTCAAAAAGAAAATTGGCATGAAGGACATTGGCTTTTACCAGAAACTAACTGCCTCTGCCCTCTTGGGTCACTGTTGCGACAATTAGTAACAAACTCATTTATGCATTATATATTGTACTGTAGTGACACCGGTTAGGCGATAAGCAACTTGTGAGATATGATTCTACGACCAAAATACTGATACAATAATGAGGTAATCAGATGGTCACAGATAAATTTTGCTATCATATTCTAACAAAGAACGAAAAAATGTAGTAAAATAATGCTGGATAAAAAGTATCATCATAAAAAGTATCAAACTGGATCAATTAATGGAGGTATGCCATCATCAAGAAAAGTTGCACAACGAATCAACAAACTACATCAAAGTTTCCAAAGCTTCAGGGCCACACGAAGAGAAGGATTCTTCGTTTTGCTTTGATTCCGAGTCAGAATCTTTTCGACGTAACTTTGTGGAACATAGAAGCAATTCTACATATAGTTATTCACTCAAATAAACCACATTCTCAAAAACTTACCTGAGAAAAATCTCTGTCACCTTTCCAGGTGCGGACAGCCTTATACAGAGCGTATGCAGGGATTCCTATAACTGTACTGACAGCCATAAGATTAGCAACACACTGTGACCACATCGGATAATCATACTCTTCGTAAACCAAAGGTTTGTTATTCCACAAATAATAAACTACCATCGCCTAAAAGCAAATAATTACAACACACATTTATAAGTCGCCAAGGTATGTTTGCCCTGTTAAACTTACTGCGCATGTGATTGGAGTAATAAACATCCACGATATTTTAACCCAAAGCTTTCCACGACGATCTCCAATCATATCGACGATGTTGTCCCAATATCGATCGAATCCGTACAACCAACCGATTGCCACACTTTCACAAACCACAACGAAGAACTGCGACCACCCAGCGAATCCGTAATTGTTGAATATTTCGAACGTGTACACCCCTCCCTTAAAAGAATTGTGCAATTTTAGATCATTGTCCCAAGGCGGACAAATGGGTTACATCGCCAACCTCATCTATCATCGAAAGTCCAATCAACATTAAACCAGTATAGACAAGAGCACGGACGATTCTTGTGTGATTCCTAGGGAACCTAAAGTTGTCAACCAGGAGTGCGATCAAACTTTCAAGGCTTGCAAACTAAGCAATAAAAGTAAAGTTGATTAGATATTTGTTTACATTTGTCAAACACTAAACAAAGATATTGGTAAGCTGCAGACAGGGTGTGTACACGCACTGTCTTGACCTGTGAGGTCTCACCAGTGCAGCTGTTGCAGTGGCACTGTGCTAGCTTTTACACTAGCAACATATATTGCATTGGTGTTTTGCCTTTAGCGCTATCGGTTACCAAGCAGATCCGTTTGGCCATAGTGCGCTCCACAGTGGTTCGTCTCTGTTATTTGGTAATCAGTATAGGGTACCCAACAGATCGACGTTGACCGGACAGGTACCACAAAGTGGAATCTAGTGTGCCTGCTAGTGAAAAAGCTAGCACAGTGCCACTGCAACAGCTGCACTGATGAGACCTCACAGGTCGAAACAGTGCGTGTACACACCCTGTCTGCAGCTTACCAATATTATTATGGCTTTTTTTGCACATACTAAAAAAGACATGTGGAATCCTTTTCGTGGTCACTCCGCGCTGTCAAATTACACGGTTAATTTGAAGCGGGGAGCCAGAAGTAAAAATTTAAAATTGAAGTAGGGTAATAATCAGGGAAACAGCTGTATATACCTGTGTGTCTATCCCCAGTAACAAAATGGTGAAAAAGAACAAAGCGCTCCAGAGTTGAGGAAGAGGAAGAAGTGAAATCGTCTCAGGATAAGCGATGAAAGCCAAACCAGGTCCCGACTTTACCACCTTGTCTACAGTCGTGTTCTGAAAGTTCATGTGATCAATAATCTGGTTATTCTACAGTGTTTTCAACCATAGTGCAATCAGGAGTGTTATCTTGCCTGGTATTTTGCCATGTAGCCAAGAGTAGAGAAGACAGCAAATCCACTGCTCAAGCTCACAACTGTGTTGAGTGCCGATATCACAAACGATCCCCTGCGATATCAATACATTCGATAGACCCTGTATTTTTTAAGTAAATAAGCAAAGACACAATTACCTCCAAAAATCGTAGTCACGTTTGTTAAAGCTTGCCAAGGTTACAAGTTGAGGCGAGGCTACCGAGTAGGAAAAGAGAACTTGGGTGCCTGCACTTATCCAAACCTTAAAATGAATTTGATTTACTATCGACAGCATTATTTTCAGTATTTTACCTCGGGATCTTTCAGTTTCACTAAATGAGGAACGAGATAGTAGTAGATGCCCTCTCCTGCGCCATCTAGCGTAACGCCGCGTATCATAATAACAAAGATCAGGATAAATGGAAGGGTGGCGGTCAAGTAAATTACCTGTAAATGGATATCTTTATTAGTTGGCGCAAAATAGTTTATAATATTCGGTCTATTATACTAATTTGGCCCTACCGTTTCCTTCAGCACCAAGTCTCTTATTACTGCGGGATTCAAGACGTATTACATACGATGATAACTTACATAACGGCAAACTTTAGTTATATGTTACCTTTGCCGTCCATTTTATTCCAGCGAACATACACAGGTAAGAAACAAACCAAATTAAACAGAGGTAGAGGGCAAGGTCTGGTACAATGCTGCCGGGTTCCTCAAGTCCGGACGACGTATGTAAAACCTCACGTCTAAAGAAAATGTCAACACCACAAATTAAGAGTAAAAAAAAGGTTTTTGGGTTTCAAAAATAGATGAATATCTCTTACACGAAATATTCGGTCGTGGCTGAAACCATGGTCGTGTTTGAATCGTTGGATTGAAGCAGATTACTATTGTTACTAACCGACTCCATAGTAACGTTTTTCAGAGCTAAAGGCGTCGAACAATTGACCGTGTTCCAAGTGTTATTGCAGTTGGACCACGGAAGCGGAGAACTAAAACTACCCACCAAATACTTCGTCGCCCACACAAGGATGATCGCATATGTTACACTGGCGTAAATCGCAAATACTCCTTGTGCTATGGCTATACCTGAAAACAGGCGATAGGTTTTTAATGCAATCATTCACTTGTTAACAAACTCCGACCTTGAAAAATCGGCACAATGCCCCAGCTCTGGAACAATCCCCGCCTCACGTATTGTCCGATAGAAGTTTCAAGAATCACCATCGGAATTGCAATCACGCTAGCGAATATAAAATATGGAACAAGAAACGCTCCTGAAATAAATAAATGTGTTTTAATTATCACAAACATGTGGCGTTTTTATTAAATTTGGCGTTCACCAACCTCCTCCGTTCTTGAAACAGAGATAAGGAAACCTCCAAACATTTCCAAGTCCCACGGACGAACCTATAATGGCAAATAGAAAATCCCACGATTTGCTCCATTCCTCTCGTCGACTTGGAGAAGTTACAGTGCTGTGCGAGGCATCGCGTTTAGTCCCCATTTTAAACCTGGACAACTTGTCTGATATCTATAATTGTTTCCAAATCCTACACAAGAAAACACAAAATTACGTGTGGTTAGGTTGTCATATCTATAGGCCCTATCAACAACCCGTCTCACAAAGTAAAGTTCATCGACCAGCAAAACCTTGCATCGGCCAGAGACGGGTATCGTGTCTTACTAATGGAATCGCTGTACATACAGCAGCAACCATCACAACCAAATGTGCACAGTACCACTACCCCATTTCCTGTTACATTCAATGTGTTGTTGTTTACGTCTTTTGCCGTTTGCTGCTCGTTAATTGTTCTTCTGTTTTTCGAGTGTGTGGCAGATATTAATGATACATGGCGTTACCACCCACGCGAGTCATATCCACGGTTTGTGACGTCAGACAGGTCTGTTTTATATAAACGAGGAGATGGATCAACCACGCCATTTTTAAATTGATAATGACATAATTTGTTGCCAAAACGTCCTAGATAAACAAAATCTTTCTTTAATTGTTTATTATCGAAAACCAAACATAAACGCAACTCAGTATTTGATAATATGCAATAAATGTTCGCAACACCAACGGGTTACTCTGGTTTTTAAATTTATTTCGGTTTGGTCACTAACACATATTATGCCATATATTTAATTTGATGCAACAAGCTTTTACTCTCTCCCATTAAACATATATGATCTAAATCTGCTTCATTAGAACACAAATGCCAAAACCCTTCTGTGGAAAGTATTTTTAAGACCCTTACACCGTTAAACATTGTCGAGAAGCCAAAAGCCAACTTGTCCGGCACACGTGACAGGGGGCATTGGGAGTTTTTTCAAAAAAACATATCATTAAATGAACAGAAGCATATTAAACCACTATACTTCATGTTATCATTATATTGAACAAAATCTTTCCAACGAGACACACTGGTAAATTATAGCCACCAGCCTTTAACTTTATGCTGTCATACATGTCACAACTTTTGCTGTTTACAGTATATATCTACATACAGTAAGTGTAGATTAAATCCCTTCCACAAAAAAATTATTGTGACTGCCCGGAAGCAGAAACCCGTGGGCAGTCACCCAATTATCAGGGTTTAATCATTGCATTTTTACTAGGAAAATAGACAACATTATAGGTTGGATACATAAGGGTCTGTACCGCGAGGTTGAAAAAGTTGTAAAACTTGCTACCTGTCTGTCACACAACTGCTTGCCTTCAACAGTAATATGCCAGCACATAGTTTGCACTGGTCCAGAGAATTTGATATGTGCACTAAATCGCCCAAATTGAATGAAGTCTTTGGGATTCGCGAAACAACCGCCTGCGGGTGTTAACCATTGTGTATATAACGCACGATAAACTTACATATTTTCTACTCTGACCTGCTAGTGCGCAAACGCAGCAATGTGATCGAAACCACTTTATTCAAGCAAGCATCAGTACATTCGTATCCACGTCAAAGTCCTTTGTGACTTACAGTATTTAATCCATTTAATCTGACCTTTACACGGCCATTTAGGTCTGAGGAATTTTTCTATGGCACAGTAGCCTATCTGATGGTCTTGTTCGAACCTGCTGTTATTGCCTGATGTGGTTTGCTGCTTATTTCCGCTGTCAACACGATTATATGTCATACTCCTTCGTATATACGCTTATTCCAATTTAGTTATTAATGTTTGGTTCGGCCTCGTGCATTTTTGTAAACGAAATCGCAAAACTAAAAAAAACAGCTCACGCAGTTGTGTCTTGGATGCACGCGATTTTCTTGCTGAAAGTCTGAACATTCGCTTGGGTGTTGCGCCTAAACACCTTCGAAAGGTAATGCCTTGATATCCTACTCGTTGCGGTCTATCACCATTTTGCATTTATTTTAGTGCTTTTTGTGCAGTCAGTTTATTTGAAAGCTCTTCTGGCGTTACAGTTTATGCCCGGCAGCGTCATCAACTATTTGCTTTTCGTAATATTTTTCGTCCTTTTTACCCAAAGGTGTAAATAGGTTTTTAAATACTAGCAAATACTCTAACAATAAGGTCAGACATGCGACCGTTTTGTATAAAATATCTTGACACACATCTTCCCAATTTGATTGGCCCACCATGTTCTATACCAAAGAAAGCTATCATTTGTTAGGAACAAATTTCTAAAGGCTGGGAATACTCGGTTGTATACTATAGTAAAGCTGTGTACAGTCTTTCACCAATTCCTTAAAATGCTGAAAAACTTATGTTTAAATGCTCCAATGTAACTCGCACTCCCTACCACAAGTAACAATGGACGCGATAGCTTTGTATTTTATGTTTCAAACAAAAACAATGCAGAAATTAAAAAACGAATTTGTGCCGCACCCCGATGACGCCAGACAATAGCTTCCGTTAAAAGTATAAACAAAATACAATTGTATGCTAGATATCGCTAATGCTGGTAGAACAGTGGATTAAAAGCACTTTAGTTGTTTAATTTACCCTACAAAGCCCTGCAGTTGTAGGGCTGATTTGTGTGATTCAAAGGGCTTGATAATTAAACATCAGTGATAGATCAAAGTCCTCTTTGTCAAAAATACAATTATTTTCCACTTTCCTAATAGTTTTTGAAAATCATTACGTTTTCCGCAGACTACCGCAAAAACATATTGCACTCGCGGACAATACCGTAAAGTTCTCTTGACGTTTGAATTTTATCCGCAAAAAAAGCTGATAATAGCCATAGCTTTCAAGAAAATCAATGTAAAAACGTATTTTGGCTACAACAAGTAAACGGAAAAATACTGTCGTAAATAACGAACTAAAAATCTCTCTCCCAATCGCTCAAAACTAAGCTCCTACAAGTTTCATAATTTACAACAAAACAACTCAGTAAAACGGGTTTCGGCACAATTTTTGAAATTAAATGAAAATCAAATCTGTACAATAGGAAATTATTAGCTATCGGCCGTATTGCCTAAGTTGGCAATGGCAAAGAGTTATTGCATGTCTAGCGAAACGTCAAGAACTCTTCATACCAGACGAACAGAAAAAGAAAACAAAAAGATTTTGGGGCTAAAAAAAAATTCTTCAATTTTTTCACTGATGTGCATAAACATATGTTTAGGGTTTTGGATTTTGTCCGGGAAACAGGACACCAAGTATCCAATTGTATTTACTATTAATTTTAATAAAACAACTTTTGTTTTGAGAAATGGTTCCACGACTAAGACTAATGTTCTTGTATTCTTTCCCTTCCGCTTTACTAAACACGAGTAGGCTTTGCGGAAATAATACGTCTGTTGTTCGTCTGGGGTTGTTTCCCCCGCTCAAGAAAACGAAACAAAACATATGTGTGCGCAGCGACTGCACTTTGATAAACTGTTTGACGCCAACGGACCAACTTGTGAATATGTTTGTTAACGGTGAGCTTTTTTATCGCCATTATAGAAACGACCGCCAGGATAAACTTTTGTTTCTTCGTTATACAAAACAAACGCAAATCCACAAAACATAAGCAAGTAACAGCCATACAGGAGCAAAATAAATGAAACACTAACACTAATGGTACAACAGAGCACTTATAGCATATTATAACACGTATGGGTACGTATTTAGTAAATATCCACAGTGCAACAAAATGCGGCGAAAGCAAAGTTTCCAAAGCGTCAGGGTAACTTCCACGCAAACCGGATTCTCGTTTTTCTTTAAGTCCGTTTCCTTCCGACGCGATTGTTGAATATATCAATATTAGCAACAAAATATGGGTGAAAATTTAAATTTGTCAACCAGGAGTGCGATCAAACTTTCAAGAGCTGCGAACTGAACATTAGGCTTTGAGTTGGTATATACTTTTCACCAGTATATTTATTGTAACTGCATTCCATTGTGTATGAGGACACAAGAAAAATAGTTATCAGTCGTTACCTGCGTGTCTATTCCCAGCAACAAAATGGTGAAAAAGAACAAAGCGCTCCAGAGTTGAGGGAGAGGAAGAAGTGAAATCGTCTCAGGATAAGCGATGAAAGCCAAACCAGGTCCCGACTTTACCACCTTGCCAACAGTCTAAATGTGTTCTGAATGTGGTTAAAAACCAGGTTACCCAACAGTGTTTCCCAACATCCAACCGTAAAACAGTCAGTAGTAACATTTACCTGGTATTTTGCCACGTAGCCAAGAGTAAAAAAGACAGCGAATCCACTGCCCAAACTTACAATTGTGTTGAGCCGATATCGCAAACGCCGCCTTTGAACAATAGAAGTAATGTTCATTTCCTAGGGGCAAATAAAGAAAACGCTAACCTCTAAAAATTGTAGTCGGCTTATTTTTGTTTTCAATTTAATGATTATTTCTATCGGGATCTTTCAGTTTCGGCATATCCGGAACAAGATAGTTGTAGATGCCCTTCTCAGCGCCATCTAGCGTAACTCCGCAAATCAAAATAACAGCAATGGTAAGAAATCTGTTCAATCTAAATGACGCGCAGAAAGGAGAAGAAATCCGCAAAACCGATATACATGTTTGCTGGTATGCGATGTAAACCTAACACGATACTATATAATTAAAAATTTCTTGGGTCCTCATTGTGACATAGGAATTAGCCTTCTCATGAACTGTATTTTATTGCTGTAATAATCATTAGGTGGCATTTGAAACTGTAAAGCTTCATGATGGAAATGGTTGTTATATATCATATACATAAGGCAAGCGATGATAGTTACGTCACGAAGAAGATACTATGGACATAAGCGTCAGAAAAGAAACACAATCACTAAAGGCGCAAGTGAGCACTGACAATGGAATGATAAATTCTTGTAGCATTTCAAACATATATACGAAAATACAGTTTACAAATTAAAGCTACAATCAAAGCCAAGTACACATTGGTTTTGAAGGTTTGCAAATTTAACATAAACAGGCATCAGGTACAATAGATAAAACAATATTTGCCGTGAAGAAAGAAAAAAAAAAATAATAATTATAATAATTAAAAAAAAAAAAAAAACAGCAAGTTTATTACTACTTATATTGTTGCAGCAAATAGAGAAAATTATTCAAACAAAAACTTGAAAAAAAATCTACATCAAAGTTTCCAAAGCTTCAGGGTAATTTTCACTTGATAAAGATTCCTCTTTATTCTCAGGCTGCTGAGTTTCCGCTTTCTTTCGGCGCAACTTAAAAACACGTGAGAAATATGAGAAATTGTCACTTAAATGAAAATTACTGGATACAAAACAGTATGTTCTAATAAATATTATTGCCAATAGAGCCGTCTTGTAGTAATAAAAATGCATGTCAGCGTCAGTAATGAATCATTATGTTCTAAATACAAGTTAAACTAACCTTGGAAAAATCCCTGTCACCTTTCCATGTCATGAAAACCTTGTACAGAGCGTACGCAGGTATTCCTATAACTGTACTGACAGCTATGAGATTAGCAACACACTGTGACCACAATGGATAAACATATTCTTCGTAAACCAAAGGCTCATTGTTCCACAAATAATAAATCACCATCACCTTTAAAGTGGATAATTTATAAAACCTATTTGTAGGCCACTAAGATTAAAGGTTTTTTCTGTAGAGGTTTATCTTACAGTGCATGTGATTGGAGTAATAAACATCCACGATATTTTGATCCAAAGTTTGCCACGACGATCTCCAATCATATCGACGATGTTGTCCCAATATCGATCAAATCCGTACAACCAACCAATTGCCACACTTTCACAAACCACAATGAAGAACTGCGACCACCCAGCGAATCCGTAATTGTTGAATATTTCGAACACGTACACTCCTCCCTAAAATATTCACAGTTACGCCATATCTTTCTGATGCCACTGTAATCCTACATATCACTTTTTATACTTTGGTACAAAGCCCACCTCATCTATCATCGAAAGTCCAATCAGCATCAAAGCAGCATAAACAAGAGCACGGACGATTCTCGTGTGGTTTCTAGGGAACCTGAAGTTGTCAACCAGGAGTGCTATCAAACTTTCAAGACTTGCGAACTAAGCAACATATTTGAGATTAATTACGCTTTTTGTCTGCATATTGGGCCAATACCTTTCCGTGCATATCAGTGATTAATGAAATCAAATTGTTTCTTTTTTGTCGGGCGTCTACACATGTCTTAAGTTCGTTTCAAAATCATCCCAAATCAAAATAAACCTTAAAAGGTGTGTTTTGAACTGAAATTTTGTTCAACATTCGACCCATCAAAACTTTTAATTAAACAAGGTTCACTTTACAATGGAAAAACCGAGTATTTGTTCGGACAAATGTTGTAAACACACAGTGGAAAATTGAATGTAAACGTTTACCTGTGTGTCTATTCCCAGCAACAAAATGGTGAAAAAGAACAAAGCGCTCCAGAGTTGAGGGAGAGGAAGAAGTGAAATCGTCTCAGGATATGCGATGAAAGCCAAACCAGGTCCCGACTTTACCACCTTGTCTACAGTCGTGTTCTGAAAGTTCATTGGTCAATATTCTGGTTTTTCTATACACTGTTTCCAAGCATAGTACAATTGCAATTAGAAACAGTTAACATCTTGCCTGGTATTTTGCCATGTAGCCAAGAGTAGAGAAGACAGCAAATCCGCTGCTCAAGCTCACAACTGTATTGAGTGCCGATAATACAAACGACCCTCTGTCGATAAAAAGGATAAACATGCATTTAATGACATTGTGTTTATTCGACAGTTTTACGTATAAAGTTTATTACAATATCTTGCATGTATTTATCAGATCATTGGTACTGTAATGTGGTAGGAATTTGTTGCTGTATATTGTATTACCTTTCGGGTTCACTGCAGTACATAGGCGTCGATTTAGGGGTGACTGGGGTGACATGTCACCCCTCACAAAAAACAGGATTGACAACGCATGCATTATCACCCCTGGATTTCGTTTAAATTAAAAATTATTGTCAGAAAAAACACATACTTTATACTAAGCGTTAAGCTAATTTCAAACGACCTGTATTATCACCGTCACAATCATGACAAACAGAACTGTCTCGTGGATTGTTACGTAACAAAGTGACACGAAACGGAATTTACGTCGTTTACCGATGTTTGGGGCGATACGACTGACGAAATGTTTTTTTCGTGTTTCCAAAACCTGGAAAAGTCACCCTTAATATTTTACAAAACGTTAAAAAATCGATGCCTATGCTGCAGGACATAACCAATCGTGTGTTAACTAACGAAACACGCTATCCGTACCTCCAAAAATTGTAGTCTCGCTTATTAAAACTTGCCAAGGTGACAAGTTCAGGCGTGGTGATTGAATAAGAAAAGAGAACCTGGGTTCCGGCACTTATCCAAACCTTAAAATGGCAATTGATTACAACAGTGATTTACATTGAATTGTTGGTGATTTACTTCGGGATCTTTCAGTTTCGCCATATCCGGAACAAGATAGTAGTAGATTCCCTCCTCAGCGCCATCTAGCGTAACTCAGCGAACCAAAATAACAGCAATCAGGATAAACGGCAGGGATGCGGTTAAGTAAACCACCTTTAAGTAGTTAAATATTTTCCTTTGTCATTTCGTTCGTAACAATTAGTATTTACACACCTGGAAACTAAAATGCGTTGTATATGAAAAATAAGAAATTGTTTGTATTGTTGTCTTGTCCTACCACAACAGCTATCGTATGTTACCTTTGCCGTCCATTTTATTCCATCGAACATACACAGGTATAGAACGACCCAAGTTAAACAGAGGTAAAGCGCAAGGTCCGGAACAATCCCACCGGATTCCTCAAGACCAGACGACAGGTGTAAAACTTCACGTCTACAGAACAAGTTTTGTTTATCAGGAAAAACTTGCAACAAACAGATTTACCACAACTGCAGTTTAAAGATCTTTTACCCAAAATATTCGGTCGTGGCTGAAACCATGGTCGTGTTTGAATCGTTGGATTGAAGCAAGTTACTATTGTTACTAACCGACTCCATAGTAACGTTACCAAGAGCTGAAGTTGTAAAACAATTGACCGTGTTCCAAGTGTTATTGCAGGTGGACCACGGAAGCGGAGAACTAAAACTACCCACCAAATACTTCGTCGCCCATACAAGGATGATCGGATAAGTCAAACAGGAATAAACCGCAATCATTCCTTGTGCAATAGCTATACCTGGATATACGTAAGACGTTAATGTTGCTAAACGATAGCAAGGTAAAGACCAGGCCAACCTTTAAATATCGGCACAATTCCCCAGCTCTGTAGTAATCCCCGCCTCACATATTGTCCAATAGAAGTTTCAAGAATCACCATCGGAATTGCAATCACGCTAGCGAATATAAAATATGGAACAAGAAACGCTCCTAAAACAAATAAATGGGTTTTAATTATCACAATCATGTGGCGTTTTTATTAAATTTGGCGTTTACCAACCTCCTCCGTTCTTGAAACAGAGATAAGGAAACCTCCAAACATTTCCAAGTCCCACGGACGAACCGATAATGGCAAATAGAAAATCCCACGATTTGCTCCATTCCGCACGTCGACTTGTAGAAGTTACAGGGGCTGATGCTGTATCGGACATAATCCCCATTGAAACAAAAGTGCTTTGGCTTGACGTGTGTAGTTATTTTATGCGAAACCGTCTGAACTACGACACAACAACACACATACATAAAAAAATTGTGTTTTAATAGTGTGTACATGCTACAAAGGCTGAAATTGTTTGCAGCAAATAAAACGAAACAGTGTGGTTTTTGGTAACGCACTGAGTTTCAAATAATATATACTACATATCGTTTTACGATTCTAAAAAAGAAACAACCAATAGGTTTTTACATGAATGTTGTTATCGTAGAATGAAATCATTTTTCAACTGCATCCTTATCAGAGCGGTTAACTTTAATGTATTTCCTCAAATTTGTGGAATAATATTCTCCTGCATCAAACATTTTCTTCATACACTCACTTCATTCTATTTGTTTATACCTAAATAAACAAGCGTAAGTTTAGCATGCTTCCAACCATCCTTTGCTTTGGAGTATGAGCAGTTGATAATGCCTTTTTATGCTAAAACCTACTTTTATTCAAAAAAAAAAAAAAATAGAACTAATTTCCAGGCAATGCTTTGTCAGAATTCTGAATTTAAGTTGTTAAATTTTAAGATAAGAATCCTGACAATGCTGAAACCAAAAAAACAGTGCTTACTTTTACATGTGGCAGCTGCATATTTGTTGCCGTCTTTTTTGTTCCCTGTATTTAAGCACGCCGTATGACGTGAGTGGTGGGTGTTGTAACGGAAACGTCACAGACGTTTTTGTCAAAACAATGTTTACTTGGCAAAACGTCACAATACATGAGACTTAATATATTTGTTGATACTAAATAAATACCCACAAGATATTTTCAAAGTTTTCTTTGGTAGACTATTTGACGTGTGGCCAATATCCTATAATTGCATTAGGCCAACTACAATGACCTTATATATTTATGTCGCAAAAAGCTTATAGCTAATTAACGACTGGTTTGGCCAGTACATTTCAGCATATAAAATATCTAACCAACAACACGAGATAAACACATACATTTTCCGGATATGGCGCATCGAAATTATTCGAAAAAACGTCAGGATATGAAGAGTTTAGTATGCAAAACAATATAGGCTACATATATTTCAAAACAACAAACTAGCGCGCCTGCAGCAAATATTTGAAAAGTTGATGGTCCCACACTACCACAGTGTGGCAAATCTTGTCGTGCTTTGTCCTACAAGCCTTACTATTTTTCCCGTCAACATTTACATTGGAATAAATTTGATGACCCTTCGTAGAGAATAGTTTATATTCTTTCTATTCTCTATCATCCAAAGAAAGTTTGTTCCCCAACACCAAGATATTGGGCTGGCCGAAGTTCGTGCTAATCATTGTTTATTAATTTTGTGATAAATGTTTTTTTTTTGTATTACTGAAGTAATAGGAAATAAAGTGTCCTTCCGAGGTTTTCATTCAAATTTCTTCATGATCTTCTTGAAAAATGAAAATCGGTATTATAACGTTCCCGGCCTGAAAATTGTTTTTCTGATAAGACGCTTATATGTTCAAGCGTATAACTACGATAAAAAATTATAAATTCATGTTAATATTCGAATATGAAGATGATACATAGCCTATACCATGTTATAACCGCGAGTAAACATCGATTACCGATGAAATCCTTTAGGGCTAATTTTTTGTAGTGTCCATTGCATCTTATAATATTAAACTTTTACGCAAAAAAACACGAACATTGTCTAATTTGAGGAACAAAAATCATACGCCTCATAATTTGCTATGTTTTGCGCTGGCCACGAACAAGTTTCGGCCATGAATCCTTGCACAAACGATTACCGTTGAAATCCCGTTAATCAAACAACCTTACACAACCATGCTATCAAATAAATAAAACTTTGCCTTCTAATAAAACACGAACATCCTTAAATTTGACGAATATGAACCATAGAGTTTTGAAGTTCAAGGGGGCGTATGACGGGTATGGTTAATATTCGTCAAATTTAAGGAGGTTGCGTTTGTTAGAAGGCAAATTTGATTTTGTTTGATAGCAGGAGTGTCACTACCATGCCGATTTCTTACCAAAGAAACGCTAGTCGACAAAACCTTTTTTCCAGTCGACAAAACTTCAAACGCACATAATTCTACCGTTACTCGTGGGATTTCGATAATTTTTTGGCAAGATGCATAGATTGACACAAAATTTATAAAAATGTAAAAATATTTTCAAACGAATTTTGAAACGCATATAAATATGCATTGTCATAAATCAGCCATAACTTTTTTCATGGGTCGACAGGAAAAATAATTCAACCACCGTTCAAAAGCCCTTTAAAATCCCTTTACAGCGATACCTAACTTGTTCGGCATACTCAAAGCCGCAAACTCTAAACAAAAGTCATCGCTCGCGTCCTCATTGTGACATAGGAATTAGCCTTCTCATGAACTGTATTTTATTGCTGTAATAATCATTAGGTAGCATTTGAAACTGTAAAGCTTCATGATGAAAATGGTTGTTATATATCATATACATAAGACAAGGGATGACAGCTACGTCACGAAGAAGATACTATGGACATAAGCGTCAGAAAAGAAACACAATCACTAAAGGCGCAAGTGAGCACTGACAATGGAATGATAAATTCTTGCAGCATTTCAAACAGAAAAACGAAAATACAGTTTACAAATTAAAGCTTCAATCAAAGCCAAGTACACATTGGTTTTGAAGGTTTGCAAATTTAACATAAACAGGCATCAGGTACAATAGATAAAACAATATTTGCCGTGAAGAAAAATAAACAATAGCAAGTTTTTAATACTACTTATATTGTTACAGCAAATAGAGGAAATTATTAAAAAAAAACTTGGCAAAAAAATCTACATCAAAGTTTCCAAAGCTTCAGGGTAATTTCCACTTGATAAAGATTCCTCTTTTTTCTCAGACTGCTGAGTTTTCGCTTTCTTTCGGCGCAACTTAAAAACACGTGAGAAATATGAAAAATTGTCACTTAAATGAAAATTACTGGATACAAAACAGTATGTTCTAATAAATATTATTGCCAATAGAGCCGTCTTGTAGTAATAAAAATGCATGTCAGCGTCAGTAATGAATCATTATGTTCTAAGTACAAAGTAAACTAACCTTGGAAAAGTCCCAATCACTTTTCCACGTCTTGAAAACCATGTACAGAGCATACGCGGGGATTCCTACAATTGTACTGACAGCCACAAGATTAGCTACACACTGTGACCACAACGGATAAACATAATCTTCATAAACCAAAGGCTCATTGTTCCACAAATAATAAATCACCATCACCTTTAAAGTGGATAATTTATAAAACCTATTCGTAGGCCACTAAGATTAAAGATTTTTTTCTGTAGAGGTTTATCTTACAGTGCATGTGATTGGAGTAATAAACATCCACGATATTTTGATCCAAAGTTTGCCACGACGATCTCCAATCATATCGACGATGTTGTCCCAATATCGATTAAATCCGTACAACCAACCGATTGCCACACTTTCACAAACCACAATGAAGAACTGCGACCACCCAGCGAATCCGTAATTGTTGAATATTTCGAACACGTACACTCCTCCCTAAAATATTCAAAGTTACGCCATGTCTTTCTGATGCCACTGTAATCCTACATATCACTTTTTATACTTTGGTACAAAGCCCACCTCATCTATCATCGAAAGTCCAATCAACATCAAACCAGTATAGACAAGAGCACGGACGATTCTTGTGTGGTTTCTAGGGAACCTGAAGTTGTCAACCAGGAGTGCGATCAAACTTTCAAGACTTGCAAACTGAGCAACATATTTGAGATTAATTACGCTTTTTGTCTGCATATTGGGCCTTTGTGTGCATATCAGTGATTAATGAAATCAAATTGTTTCTTTTTTGTCGGGCGTCTACGCATGTCTTAAGTTCGTTTCAAAATCATCCCAAATCAAAACAAAAGTTAAAAGGTGTGTTTTGAACTGAAATTTTGTTCAACATTCAACCCATCAAAACTTTTAATTAAACAAAGTTGCAATGGAAAAACCGAGTGTTTGTTCGGACAAATGTTGTAAACACACAGTGGAAAATTGAATGTAAACGTTTACCTGTGAGTCTATTCCCAGCAACAAAATAGTGAAAAAGAACAAAGCGCTCCAGAGTTGAGGGAGAGGAAGAAGTGAAATCGTCTCAGGATAAGCGATGAAAGCCAAACCAGGTCCCGATTTTACCACTTTGTCTACAGTCGTGTTCTAAAAGTTAATGTGATTAATGATCTGGTTTTTCTATACACTGTTTCCAAGCATAGCACAATTGCAATTAGAATAGCTATCTTGCCTGGTATTTTGCCATGTAGCCAAGAGTAGAAAAGACAGCAAATCCGCTGCTCAAGCTCACAACTGTGTTGAGTGCCGATAACACAAACGACCCTCTGTCGATAAAAAGGATAAACATGCATTTAATGACATTGTGTTTATTCGACAGTTTTACGTATAAAGTTTATTACAATATCTTGCATGTATTTATCAGATCAGTGGTACTGTAATGTGGTAGGAATTTGTTGCTGTATATTGTATTACCTTTCGGGTTCACTGCAGTACATAGGCGTCGATTTAGGGGTGACTGGGGTGACATGTCACCCCTCACAAAAAAACAGGGTTGACAACGCATGCATTATCACCCCTGGATTTCGTTTAAATTAAAAATTATTGTCAGAAAAAACACATACTTTATACTAAGCGTTAAGCTAATTTCAAACGACCTGTATTATCACCGTCACAATCATGACAAACAGAACTGTCTCGTGGATTGTTACGTAACAAAGTGACACGAAACGGAATTTACGTCGTTTACCGATGTTTGGGGCGATACGACTGACGAAATGTTTTTTTCGTGTTTCCAAAACCTGGAAAAGTCACCCTTAATATTTTACAAAACGTTAAAAAATCGATGCCTATGCTGCAGGACATAACCAATCGTGTGTTAACTAACGAAACACGCTATCCGTACCTCCAAAAATTGTAGTCTCGCTTATTAAAACTTGCCAAGGTGACAAGTTCAGGCGTGGTGATTGAATAAGAAAAGAGAACCTGGGTTCCGGCACTTATCCAAACCTTAAAATGGCAATTGATTAGAACAGTGATTTACATTGAATTGTTGGTGATTTACTTCGGGATCTTTCAGTTTCGCCATATCCGGAACAAGATAGAAGTAGATTCCCTCCTCAGCGCCATCAAGCGTAACACCGCGAACCAAAATAACAGCAATCAGGATAAACGGCAGGGATGCGGTTAAGTAAACCACCTTTAAGTAGTTAAATATTTTCCTTTGTCATTTCGTTCGTAACAATTAGTATTTACACACCTGGAAACTAAAATGCGTTGTATATGAAAAATAAGAAATTGTTTGTATTGTTGTCTTGTCCTACCACAACAGCTATCGTATGTTACCTTTGCCGTCCATTTTATTCCATCGAACATACACAGGTATAGAACGACCCAAGTTAAACAGAGGTAAAGCGCAAGGTCCGGAACAATCCCACCGGATTCCTCAAGACCAGACGACAGGTGTAAAACTTCACGTCTACAGAACAAGTTTTGTTTATCAGGAAAAACTTGCAACAAACATATTTACCACAACTGCAGTTTAAAGATCTTTTACCCAAAATATTCGGTCGTGGCTGAAACCATGGTCGTGTTTGAATCGTTGGATTGAAGCAAGTTACTGTTGTTAATAACCGACTCCATAGTAACGTTACCAAGAGCTGAAGTTGTAAAACAATTGACCGTGTTCCAAGTGTTATTGCAGGTGGACCAGGGAAGCGGAGAACTAAAACTACCCACCAAATACTTCGTCGCCCATACAAGGATAATCGGATAAGTCAAACAGGAATAAACCGCAATCATTCCTTGTGCAATAGCTATACCTGGATATACGTAAGACGTTCATGTTGCTAAACGATAGCAAGGTAAAAACCAGGCCAACCTTTAAATATCGGCACAATGCCCCAGCTCTGTAGTAATCCCCGCATCACATATTGTCCAATAGAAGTTTCGAGAATCACCATCGGAATTGCAATCACGACAGCAAATATAAAATATGGAACAAGAAACGCTCCTGAAACAAACAAATGGGTTTTAATTATCACAACCACGTGGCGTTTTTATTAAATTTGGCGTTTACCAACCTCCTCCGTTCTTGAAACAGAGATAAGGAAACCTCCAAACATTTCCAAGTCCCACGGACGAACCGATAATGGCAAATAGAAAATCCCACGATTTGCTCCATTCCGCACGTCGACTTGTAGAAGTTACAGCGGCTGATGCTGTATCGGACATAATCCCCATTGAAACAAAAGTGCTTTGGCTTGACGTGTGTAGTTATTTTATGCGAAACCGTCTGAACTACGTCACAACAACACATACACATAAAAAAAAAATTTTTAATAGTGTGTACATGCTACAAAGGCTGAAGTTGTTTACAGCAAATAAAACGAAACAGTGTGGTTTTTGGTAACGCACTGAGTTTCAAATAATATATACTACATATCGTTTTACGATTCTAAAAAAGAAACAATACAATAGGTTTTTACATGAATGCTGTTATCGTAGAATGAAATCATTTTTCAACTGCATCCTTATCAGAGCGGTTAACTTTAATGTATTTCCTCAATTTTGTGGTATATTATTCTCCTGCATCAAACATTTTCTTCATACACTCGCTTCATTCTATTTGTTTAAACCTAAATAAACAAGCAAAAGTTTAGCATGCTTCCAACTATCCTTTGCTTTGGAGTATGAGCTGTTGATAATGCCTTTTTATGCTAAAACCTACTTTTATCAAAAAAAAAAAATAGAACTAATTTCCAGGCAATGCTTTGTCAGAATTCTGAATTTGAGTTGTTAAATCTTCAGATAAGAATCCTGACAATGCTGAAACCAATAAAACAGTGCTTACTTTTACATGTGGCAGCTGCAAATTTGTTGCCGTCTTTTTTGTTCCCTGTATTTAAGCACGCCGTATGACGTGAGTGGTGGGTGCTGTAACGGAAACGTCACAGACATTTTTGTCAAAACAATGTTTACTTGGCAAAACGTCACAATACATAAGACTTAATATATTTGTTGATACTAAATAAATAGCCACAAGATATTTTCAAAGTTTTCTTTGGTAGACTATTTGACGGGTGGCCAATATCCTAATTGCATTAGGCCAACTACAATGACCTTATATATTTATGTCGCAAAAAGCTTATAGCTAATTAACGACTAGTTTGGCCAGTACATTTCAGCATATAAAATATCCAACCAACAACACGAGATAAACACATACATTTTCCGGATATGGCGCATCGAAATTATTCGAAAAAACGTCAGGATATGAAGAGTTTAGTATGCAAAACAATATAGGCTACATATATTTCAAAACAACAAACCGGCGCGCCTGCAGCAAATATTTGAAAAGTTGATGGTCCCACACCACCACAGTGTGGCAAATCTTGTCGTGCTTTGTCCTACAAGCCTTACTATTTTTCCCGTCAACGTTTCGATTTACATTGGTTTAAATTTGATGACCCTTCGTAGAGAATAGTTTATATTCTTTCTATTCTCTATCTTCCAAAGAAAGGTTGTTGCCCAACACTGAGATATTGGGCTGGCCGAAGTTCGTGCTAATCATTGTTTATTAATTTTGTGATAAATGTTTTTTTTGCGGTATTACTGAAGTAATAGGAAAAAATAGAGTGTCTTTCCTAAGCGAGGTTTTTCATGCTAATTTCTTCATGATCCTCTTGAAAAATGAAAATGTTGGTATTAGTGTCCTTAAATTCGCCGCAAACTATATTTGACAACCGGCCTTCAAATTGTTTTTCTGATAAGTCCCTTATATATCCAAGCGTATAACTTCGCTATAAAAATGAGAAATTCAAGTTAATATTCGAATATGAGTATGATATATAACTTATACCATGTTATAACTGCCAGTAAACATCGATTACCGATGAAATCCTTTAGGGCTAATTTTTTGTAGTGTCCATTGCATCTTATAATATTAAACCTTTACGCAAAAAACACGAACTTTTTCGAATTTGAGGAACAAAAATCATACGCCTCATAATTTGCTATGTTTTGCGCTGGCCACGAACAAGTTTCGGCCATGAATCCTAGCACAAACGATTACCGCTGAAATCCCGTTAATCAAACAACCTTACACAACCCTGCTATCAAATAAATAAAACTTTGCCTTCTAATACAACGCGAACCTCCTTAAATTTGACGAATATGAACCAAATGGCTTTGGCGTTCAAGGGGCGTATGGGTATGGTTAATATTCGTCAAATTTAAGGAGGTTCGCGTTTGTTAGAAGGCAAAGTTTGATTTTGTTTGATAGCAGGAGTGTCACTACAATGCCGATTTCTTACCAAAGAATCGCTAGTCGACAAAACTTTTTTTCCAGTCGACAAAACGATTCCGAACACTCTTCTCCGGAATCCTCCACTTTGTCTGCTTGCCAGAGATACCGGTTTCATATCTCTCGACTCTATACAAGACTGTAAAACGATCCAAGGTCAGCAACCGCAACAATTTATCAACAAAAGATTAAGCATATCACATGCCTTTCTCTGGCTGCAGACTATCTTAAAACCATTGAACATGGAAGGCATTTCAAAAGTTTTTCGAAAAGTTGGAAAGAATTTGCTGTTTGGCAGTACTTCGTTGTGAAAACGAAATTGATCGAAGAAGCATTTTCCCTAGGTTTATATAGAGTTTCTTAAAAAAACCAAAAAAATAGCTAATCTGATTGGAAAAACTTGCCGCACGACTTTAAGCCTTTTCACCTCCGATCAGATGCGCAATCTATGCATCTTGCCAAAAAACTATCGAAATCCCACGAGTAACGGCAGAGTTGTGTGTAAACTTTTTTGAAGTTTTGTCGACTGGAAAAAAAGTTTTGTCGACTAGCGATTCTTTGGTAATTTCTTGCATCAGAAGTTCGCGCCGTTTTTCTTCTGTCACGCGCGTGTCTATCCAGTATTCACTATCCAGCCATAGACGCTTAGCGTTACTGAAGTGGTGTTTTCGAATGCTGAAAGAACCAAATGGCAATTTGTAATGGAACAAGCGGTGAAATGGCAACTTCTTTGCCCACCGTTAAGGAGAGTGAAATTCGCAATAAAGTAACTGTAATACTTGGGGCACAGTGGGGCGATGAAGGAAAAGGAAAGCTTGTGGACATGTTGGCCACAAAAGCTGATGTTGTATGTCGGGTACAGGTAAAATATGAGGTTTATATATAACATAAAGTGGTTACACATTGCATAACTGCGGTATGTGGTTTGCAAACAACTAGGATATTGAGTGTGTGGTGTTTGTTTTTACCAGGGTGGAAATAATGCAGGTCATACAGTGGTTGTTGGAAAGCAAAAGTACGATTTTCATTTACTTCCAAGTGGAATTATTAACAAGGATTGTAAATCAGTGATTGGTAATGGTGTTGTGGTGAACATTCCAGAACTCCTGAAAGAAGCTAAAACAAATGAAGAGAAAGGTGAAGTCATGTTGTCTACAGTTTTATTTTATTTTTAAAAGAAGCCTACAAGGAATAAAATATCCCATGTGTTATTTATAACAACTTTAACTTTGCTTTGACAGGTCTAACATGGTGGAAGGACAACCTGATTATATCAGATCGCGCCCACATTGTGTTTGGATTTCACCAACAAGTTGATAAGATGCTGGAAGAAATGAAAGGAAATCAAAAGTATGACACAGTTCTTTAAGTACAATGTCTTAAGGATACGCCTGTGTACATAAACTTTACCTTTCAAAGTGTACTTTGTTATGTAATGTTACGTAAACATCTCTATTACTAAGAGATGTATATAAAGCAGTGCCTCAATAACGCTAGCGCCCGAGTCTCTTTGTACTTTGTTATAGCAGACACATGTATTGTAATTGTAACAAAAGCTCTTAACAAACATATATATGACTGAATAACTTTACATTAGTCACGATAAAAACAAAAATATTGCTATATTTGTTTGTTTCATAAACACCCAGACCTCTTTATGCAAATAATTACACTTGGTTGATATGATACGTTGCAACAAATTTTTTTTTAATTTTTTTTCCTGTTTTACATTCTGTTTGGTTAGACATGCCAAAAAAGTGTGGTTGCTTGTAAGAATTTACCACATGGAAAATTGCCAATTGCACTTGATTTTTAAAGATTGCACTTGTTGGTAAATTAAGTACAGTGTTGTTTTTTAGACTTGGAACCACCAAAAAAGGCATCGGTCCAACTTATTCATCCAAAGCGGGAAGGGTGAGTCTGAGAATGTCTGATTTTGTGGGAAGCGAGGAAAAGTTTGAAGAGAGGTAAGACTGGGTACATATTCAGCAGACTATTGGCCATGTTTATGAGCTGCCTTGTTCAAAAAAAAATGTATATATACAAGCTGTATTATAGTTGCCATAAATTTATCAGCCACTTGGAATGCATTTATTTATACCATTATTTTTATGTATAGTAACATGTACCATCCTTTGAAAGGAGGTTTTTTTAGCCAAAAGTTTTAATCTAGGCAAGGCAGGATGTGTGAACTGATGATCTCCTAGACATAAGTGCTAATCTTGTTGACATGTTTCCATCTGTTACCAGCTGTGTTGTATTGTGGCAGGAATAACTCTGCTGTAGTGACATAAGTGTGTCACACTAAACCTATCATCACAAGGCAAAAGTATGCCAATCCAAGTTGTCAATGCGGCCACTTTGTGTCAGTCGATTTGCTGGGACAATTTCAACAATACAGAATACACTTGCTTTACAGATTCCGTTCCCTTGTCCAGCTCTATGAGAGACAGTACCCAGGACTGGAAATTGATGTTGATTCTGAAATTAAGAAATACCTTGAAGATAAGAAGGTGCTCAAACCCATGGTAAGCTTGCAGACACCAACGATGTGTTTTGAAAGCATCATTTTATTGTTTCAAAACTTCTGCTTTTGTGACATAAGTTACATTCGTTGCGAAGTCATTGTGGGAAACCTGCATGCATGTAACTTACATTGTTTACTTGGTTCCTGTAACAACCTGTGTTTCCGTGTACGCAAATAGACAGGTGATGTGTGAGCCTACCCTTTTTTACATTGTCTAATCGAGCTGCGAAGGAAAACACGTGACAAAAGGTTGCCAGTGAATGTCATTGAATTCATAGAAGTTTATACAAGGACACAACGTGGTTTAATTGCATGATTTCGTAGCAGTGGTGAAATGTGAATGTCTAAAACGTTCGCCAACAAGCCTGACACAATGTTGTCGGCATCATGCCTGTTTATTGTGTCTTTTATTGCGTATTTCGGGATTGTAACAACGCAAAGAAAACTGTGCACAGCGTAGTTGCTGCTGTGCAACCAACAGCACACCAAACGTAATAGAGCATTTAATCTAATTGCAGCGCCATTTACTCCTCGCTTCAAGGCTTGTAAAACTGCAAGCGCCCTCACTAGTCTTGTGTAGGTGTATCTTTGTCAAAGATTGTAAAGTAAAGAAAATTAAGTTAAGAATTATCTCATGTTATGTTCTTGTGATTAGGTTCAAGACGTGGTGCACTATATGAACCAGCAACTCCACTCGAAGGAGAAAAAAACTCTCATTGTAGAAGGGGCGAATGCCACCATGCTCGATATTGACTTCGGTAAGTCCATGCTCAACTAAACACTAAATAGAGTCTTGCCAGAAATATTGGCCAAGTTTTCATCTTGTACATCAGGCACGTATCCCTTCGTGACTTCGTCGAACTGCACTGTTGGTGGTGTGTGTACTGGATTGGGCGTTCCACCTGCTGCTATAGGAGAGGTGATTGGTGTTGTCAAGGCATACACCTCACGTGTTGGCACTGGACCGTTTCCAACAGAACAACGTAATGTAAGTAGTGATTGTAAACATTGGATAAAGTTGCGAGGTGCAGTAAATGTTGAAGGCCTGTATTGTAGTCGCGTAAGCCACGTAGTTAATCCATGAGGGCTAATAAACATAAGTTTTTTAAGATAATGGTGATTGTACCGGGTTGTTTGTGACCCTTCTGTGTATGTTTAAACTGTTACGCTTATACATACACTATTGTAAGATTATGCCACGACAGTCATTATTAATGTTTTGTACCTTGCAGGAAATAGGGGAAAACCTTCAGAAAATCGGGCATGAGTTCGGCGTCACAACAGGAAGAAAGCGTAGATGCGGATGGCTTGATCTGGTCATTATTAAGTACTCTCACATGATCAACAATTTGTCAAGGTGTGTGTCTTGTATCCCGCCATTGCTACCAAGTGTGCCTGTTACAAAATGGTATCACTCCTTACAAAAAAGGGACACAAAATGTCAAACAGTGAGAACATATAATGCCTTTTGTTTTTTCGAAAGTGTTGTACGTGACTTGGGGAAGCCGGTCTGAAAGTGACTACAATGTACTTCCCATAAAAACCCATAGGCCCGCTGCGTGCCACTTCCTACTTCATCACGTACAACACTTTCACCACTCAGACTAAGTTGACCCAACAATAGTCCTCCTAAACCTTTCGAAAGATTAACAAAGAACCATGTGTGGTTTCTTGTGTTGAGACAGAATGACAACTCTAGTCTTTACCTCTTTATAATTTTCCTATCGCCGAACGCATTTCCTTCTGAATTCGTTCTTTGCGTGCTGTGCCTGATAGGAGTTCCGGCAGAAAGAATATTAGCTCAGATTTTTTTACTGATGACAATATTCAATACGTCTTGTTCTGGTGTTTTAGTATTGCCATCACCAAGTTGGATATCCTCGACACCTTTAAAACGTTGAAGATAGGAGTCGGTTATATAAAGGACGGAAAAAAATTGCCTTCTTTTCCAGGTGAGGGGTTTAACGCTATGAGGGTCAATTTCAGTATACTATCAAGCCTCAACAAAAGGAATTTGAAACTCTCTGTTGTTATCCCACTTCGAAAAACACTTGAACAAAACGTTCAGTGTTAATCCAATATCGCCGTGCGCAACGCATTGTTTCTTTCAAAGCTGCGGTTTACTATAATCAGTTTTGATTCAGAAATGTTTTGTTTTGAGTCAAAAGCTCTATTCAATTTCGTTTATGTGCGTAAAGCGTCGCTGGAGGTGCTAGAGGACGTCGAAGTCGAGTATTTGACTGTACCGGGGTGGATGACACCGACGTCTGAATGCAGAACCTTTGCTGAACTACCACAACAGGCCAAAGATTACCTGAGAACAATTCAAGACTTCCTCAATGTCCCTGGTAAGCTCGTGTCACTTCACCAAACGGCGTGAAAACAGCAATACACATGTTGTGACGTGACTAATATGCAATCAAGCTAAAGCTACATTCTAGAGTGAAAAGAACGAGATATATAAAGCGATAAACAATCGGCGTGACTTTAAGTTATTTTGTGTTAATCGACCAAATTAAATTCATGCTAACAAGTGTCCAAACACGTATGCAATTAAATGACGTGCCCCAGCGTACAGCATGACTACGTCGGTCGATGTTATTACCAATGAAAAGTATGTGAGAGGATGTAGCTGGATAATCTTCTGTCCAGAGCGTTTCATTTCCCCGTCAAACAATATCCTCCCTTAACTGACTTACCAATAGTACATGTCTGTCACTTCAATCCCAATTACTGGAACACACACAACTTCATGTAGACCTTTAAATAGCCGCAGTATCCACCACTTTGATGGTCGTTAAATCTGACCTTAACTTCCAACAGTGGCAGACTGGTTTGGCAGAAGATCACGTGCCATAATTGGATATGGTGGCGTGTTTGATCGGGTAGCGTCAATCTTGATATAAACTCGACCTTGTCCGTGCGTGCAAGCTAATCACTAACCACGTAATATACGTGGTCAACTCGAGCATGCTTAACATATGTATATATACATACAGCTAATAAAGTGGGCATGTTCAAAGCAACAATCACATCTAAAGTCGTTTTTTGGCGTGAAAGCTGTGACTTACCGTCAAAAACTATATAGTTCACTATAATATGTTGCGATATCTGTTTTGGAATGGTCCTGGGATAAATTGACATGCTTCATCTCATTAATTATAATCCCCATCCATTGGAGTAATCCGCAGCAACAAGTGTATGGCATTACCTTCAGGCGGTTATGAACCAAATGGCATGGGACCCAGGAAGGTTTATTAAGAAAATCATTTGTGCGCCGCAGCCACCGTAGCACGGATCGAGCGAACATCTAACCGAAATCCCCGCATACCGCGACTTCCAAGCGCTTCGGCGTATAAACCTTACGCGAAACCCTCCCGCGGTTGGAGGGAGGACGCTTGGAGGAATGCGAACAGTTCCCACTGGAGCTAGGCGGACGCGATATTGTGTTTGTGTGAGCGCGCGCATTCGCACGTAATTTCAACAGTTGTTTCGCGCTTGCAGTGCGATGGATTGGAGTCGGGCAGGCGAGATCGGAAATCATTCAGGTCTTCTAACGGCATCCAGCCAGCACTTGCACTCGAATGGATGCCCCACACGAGCCCACTTGGAACCTCACACACCCTGCACACTAGGGCACTTCTCCCTGTTTTACAAATCAAACCTTTTGTCACGCATGTGTCTTACCTTTTAGCCGAGCTTTATTTTATCAAGCTACGATAGTTTGTTTTGTGCCTGTTCGTTTGTTTAAATATGTTGTCTGATACTTTGTACCGCACCAAGACTTGATGTGACTAATACACAATGTGACTAATAGTAAATTTGTGGTTATACACAACTAATAAACTAGCTTTCTCCTGGTGTTTATGGTTTGGTTGCTTTGAAGAACTTGCTGAAATGTTGACAACGCTAGCCACCCAAGTTGTCGTTACTGAAAAAAAACACATTGTCGAGTATAACGACTTTGTCAACGTCTGCGATTTTAAATTTTTGTTTTAAGGACACATATTGGGATTTCTATTGCAATAAGTTCTGTCGGCGGGTAATGCCCACCTATATTCTGTGCTCTGTTAAATGGGAGAACGCCACAAACCAACCAGTGATGCATAGGGGTTAGTTATACGGTGGAGTGAGCACTATTGCATGTGCTGTTGCGAGCCAATTTCGGTTTTGGGCGTTTTGTATCGGTTAGCAACTTGGTGCCGGGTGCATTAGAAAATTGAACTAATAAGGTATCTCAAACTTCCGGCTATATTTACAGTAAAACAAATCGTTGAAAGGCATTTGTGGTTTTAAGAAAGATCCATCCCTCATCTACGCATTCTGGTCAAAATTGACCCCTGGAGGCATTTGATCCCCCCGGTTGAACATTATTTGGGGTAAAAATGCAATGGGATTTTGCAGGAAAGTCATTCGTTGAAGTATCCTATCTCTTATAAGGTTCATCTCTCCTTTTAGCACCAAAGTAGGTATTAGCACCAAAGTAGTTGTTGAATTGCCTAAGCCCCCCAGGGCTGTTCATGCCCCTTTGTAAGTCACAAAATCTCCCAGGAGGCTCAACAAATCCTTGCCGTGTACTTTCCCATCCAGGTGCAATATTTTTTTAACTTTGAAGAATATTTGGTCCCTATATAATCACAACACCCAGCAACGGTTATTGGGAAACAAGCGTAACAGTCGGCAGATGCATTATTGCAGAGGACCTCGAAACAGGATTTCTTTGGTTTCATTGCCATATAAGGCATTAAAGCTAATTTCCATCGTAACAAGGCAATGATCGCCTACTTTCGGTTTTGTCCCACATGACGTATAGTCTGCAGGTTTCAATATGAATCATAACATGAAATGATTATTTGACGTGTGCGATACGTTGTCACGCTTAATTCTTGGCGTATTGAGTTGGTCAAAGTCCCTTTGGCCTATTGATTAGGCTTTGAAGTTGTTGACAGCAACATGGACTAGAAGATGTGAATCACGGTAGTTATTTACCTGTGCAGTGAAACGAAAAAGGGAATAATATTTTGAAAGGAAGGTTAATCTACGTGGCGGAAAGTACGAAAAGTCAAACGTGTTTGTCGCAGAACAAACAGCCTTGTGTAAAATCGTTTTCGTATTTTCGGTAATCGGCGTCCGGAAAGGTCCTGGTATAATGTGAGACTCCGAAAGAAAAGTGTGCGCCCACAGATTTACCGAAATAGATGTACAGTGTGCATGATAATTTTGCAAAAATAGTTTTCGGATGTCTGCGTGGTTGCGGCCGTTAATCACACGTGAGTTTAGGTAATGCGGTTATTTCTTCTGTGCTATTTTTGTTTCAATTTCGTTCCTAGCAGTTCGGCGTTGTTTACCATCTTTCAACCAGGTTGCCCAAAATATACTGTCCCGGAGCCTGCGGTCGCGAATGTAAAAAGGCATTTATGTGTAGTGTGTTCCGTAAAAAGGCATTTATGTTTAGTGTGTCGAAAACATCCCGAGAGCTAGTATTTGGTACACGTCACGTTGGTTTGTGACCTCGCCAAAGCGGGGAAAACATGTTGGGCGTCCGGAGCCACTGAGAACGTAAGTTCCAGTTCATTGCTGTAAAGCTATACAGAAACAGGGAAGTTAATGGTACTATAATAAAAAAATTCTAATCAACTTTACATTAATAGGTGGATTCTTTGACCAAAAAAATATATCCCTTCTTTGTCATGATTAAATAAAAACAGTAATTCTTTTTTTTCTGAACGTTATTCTCGGGTTCTTTGGTTGTGGAAAAAAGTTGTTTGAATCTAATTTTGTTTGTATCGCTTTGGTTACGGGATAATAAAAATATACCTGATGGCACAGAGTCTTAAGTTTTTTTGGTGTTTTATGTAGTTTTGCCAACACAAAGGGTTACAGGGCCAAAATCCTACAGAACTGCAAATGTTTCGGTCTTGTTCACATGTTTGAACGTTTGTTATCACCATCAATATAACTGCAACATTATCTAAAAACCCCAACCCGCCTTAACATATAACCCAGTATTTCCTGATAATTAGATCTGGGCCTAATAAAGTTCGAACTCCACAGAGTCGTGACGATCTGGATGACAAAGTAAACCTTGACATGCCAATGGTAAGTGAAACCGACCGCGTACTTTTACGTGCGCGAGGTATCTCCTGATTTTCCTAGAAACCTTTCTCTTTTTCCTGCTACCCGTCACGCTGCTCGACCCCACGTCACCTTTCATTTTCATGACATCAGGTCTATTTAAATTGGAACTCGTTATTGGATTGCAGGAAACTTCGGTTTCTGTTGTTTTTCACGAACGGATGTTGCGATTTTCTCGCTTAAATTCCATTTGTTTTTGCGTTGGTAGTCAAGAGAGCGGGGTGTCCAGGAACGATTTTCCTTTTTCATCATAAGAAAACCTGGAAACACTTGCCAAAATATCACCACCGTACGCCGGTATTTACTTTTTAGGCAGCTCGGTTCATCATATTGCCTGGCAGAGTGGCACTCCAGTGGCCTACACTCACTGATCACGATACATATACGGTTGACGTCGGAGGCTCGGTAAAAATACGCTGTCAACGCGATGAATACAAGTTTTTAGTCTGGGTTTTTAAAAACCTATAAGAGGCGCCTGTTTGTGCTACAACGTTTGTTTTCGTCAGTGAAAGCCCGGGGCGTTCCTAACAAGCAGGACAATGCCACCACACGGCGAGACCACATCTGTCAAGTTCGTCATGCTGGCTCAACAATGCAATTTATCGCGTTTGATAAATTGGGTTGTTATGGAGGGACTCGAAGCCCGCAGGTGCTCATCATCTAAACTAAATTATGTCAAGCACGTTGCCTGTTGATTTTAGGATTCCAGTTTTTTGTTACCCATCTATAAACAGCTGCGCTTGCAAAATCGGCGGCCGCATTACCTGGAACAACGTGGATACGCACGACATCACGACATGGCGGTCTGCATCAGGTGTTCCGCACCGTAATAGGAAAAGCGAGTGTTATTGCCTCCCTGTGTTAAAATGCGTCATTGACGTCACTCGGTGATAGAGGGGGGCGGGGCCGAATCTATGTTTGGGCGTCCGCCTTGGGTCCGCCGTGTTTGGTTGTTGTCGATCAGCGAAACCGGGCACGCTAATCGGAGTGCTTCGATCTCCGCCCTCCAACTGCGGTTGCAATTTCATCCGTATACATTCACCAGGTTATGTTGTGGCCTGAATTATAAAAGGTCACCCGCAACGTTGCAGTCTTTCGTTTCGAAAAACCTATATGTTTACATATAGCAGTGCTTGCTTAAAATCAGTTAGCTTCGTTCTAAGTAAAGACGCATAGCGACTGTCTATTAAAATTTACCGCATGACGATCCAACCCCTGTATGCTTAGCTCACTAGACCTGCGCAGGGCGACATTAACGACCGGTCACGGCTATCTGCATTTCAAACGAGCGTAGCAGGTCGGTTCTGTTTTGGCCAAACAACCCCGGCCTTTCATTTCTCTTTCTTTCAGAGTTCACCTTTGCGAAAATACCGGCGCGGTCGAAGGCTAAGGAAACAATGGATGCATAGAGCAAAGGGCCCGACGGGCATGTTTTATATGGTGGGCAGCACAGTGAAATCGGTTTGTACTACAATTAACGCAAAAGAATACGGGGTCCTGCGCGGAAGGAGAAGTCGACACGACACTGCGCAGGCGCGAAAAGTACAAAAACAAACAAAATAAACCCAACCAGAAAATACTTTAAAGCCCTCCAGTCCATCGTTACAGATTGCCACTTTAAACAAGTCACAAAAAGACTCGAAGAAAAAAGTTTAAATTCAAATTTGTGAAAAGGTTGTGAAGTAAAACAAAACATAGTAACCCGCGTATCAAACTAACTTTTAAACAAACTTTTAAGATAATTTAAATATTGGAAAAATCAATATCAGGTAAAGGAACACGCGAATAACAACAGAACAGTAAAGTCATATTTATGGCAAGCTGTATTGTTATCTAACACTTCTTTCTCGTCGGACATTGAATGCAGTTTGTTGTCCGCAGCGCAACACAACATGACAACCTCCGACAGAACGTTAACGAATAGGGGCAATTTTTATATGGTCCGGTGCGTAAATAATAGTAGCGGAAGGTTTCAAATAGGTGGACGGAAAATGATGTGGTGGGTCGTGCAATGCACGGTACTATGTTTCAAAGGTCGCCTTGCAATATGGTTTTCGCCTTGGGCGGGAACACAGGTAACGGAACATAAGGGAGTTGAGCTTGTAACAAGAGCTATGCTGAGGATATAAATCACAAAATTACACCCAATAAAGCTATTTAAAACGTATTTCGCCAGTGAAGATTAATACCAATGTATTGATAACGTTTAAAGAAGGTCAAGTGCTCTTAGACGAGGACGACGAGGGCTGTGGTTGTGCTGTGCGCGCAGATACTTTTCGGGGTTTGGTGGTAGTTGGAAAGTCTTTAACATGACTGGAACGCGATGTTCTACATGATAGAAGCTGTACGAAGGTCTGACGAAAGGTCTTGTTGCACAAGGCGAAACAGAACGGGTTGATCGTGGAGTTGATGTAACAAAGGTAGTAGGCGGCATCCCACACCTCGATAGGAATGCAGCCGGTCTCTACCACGCAGAAAGACTTGTACACCACGCACACGTTGTACGGCAACCACGTAATAATAAACGCAAGTAGAATTGCACTGAGAGTTCGACCGGCCTTGCGATCAGAGGCTGGCATAGCAGGCGGCCGCTTTCCGTCAATTGGGGACCTCCTTCCAACAGTCGCTGCATCCGAAGGAGTGGGACAAAGCAGTCGAGAGTTGCGATTCGAATCGCTCGAGTTTGGAACCAACAACTCACCGGGGCGCTCTTGGTGGCTACAGTCGTCGGTCCGGTGGTTGGTAGTCTCCTTTCCGGAATTGGGGACGCGCGCCCCGAACAGATGACGCATGTTGAACTGCATGAGGCCGAGAGTGCGCTGTGTCTTGTTCGGGTAATCCCCTCTCCGTTTCCGGTCCTCGACAAACACTTCTCCTGCTCCAAGCTCGTTCTGTGAGTTGCTCAGCGAGCCGCAAAGCTTGCCGTCGGACAAGTAACGCTGCTTTTCGGGATGCGAGTTCGTCCCGCGGGTGCGAACGATCGAGCCCGAAGTGATTGATGAAGTTTGGTTACTCCTCCTGTCCTTTCTTTTGTCACCGTGCGCAAAGGAAGAGGTGGAAGCAACTCGTGCTGAATGAGTGGAACTAGCGACCCGCCCCCCTCCCGTGTGCTTGCGGAAGTTCATGAACGGCGAAGCGAGACTGGACGAACGCGTCCTTCGGTAGCTTTTAAGATACTCGAGATACTGAGAGCACTTGGTGGTTTCGCGGTAGATGAGTGCGTACAGCACCGACATTACCAGTACCGGTAAGTAGAACGCCAGGATCGCGGTCACAAGCGTAATAGTTCGGTCTGAGAAAAACTGTATCACGCATTGATTGTCAGGTGACTCTCGACCGCGCACGCGAGGCCATATGATGATAGCCGGCGACCACAGCAGCATGGAGAGCACCCAAGCCGATATGATGAAGATTCTGGTCCGTCGTCGCGTGCGTTTCGCGCGGTACGTAAATGGGCGCGTAATGGAAAAGTAACGATCCAAGCAAATGAGCAGAAGGTTGGCCACAGACGCCATGCTGAGCGTGTAATCGAGACAGAGCCAAATGTCGCACAGTTCCGGGCCGAGGTACCACGTACGTGTGATCATGTAGATCGGATACAGTGTCATGGACACCAACCCGATGACCAGATCCGAACATGCCAAGCTGACAAGGAACATATTGTTGATCGTGCGAAGACGTCGGTTGACTCTGTAGGACGCGATGACCAGGAAGTTGCCGACGACCGTGACAGCCATGAGCAACACTCCGACGAACCCAACGCCGATAACCTGAACAGGGAAATATTGCGTTTGATCGATTGTGGGCTTTGCTCGGTGCGTTCCGGGATGTTGTTGTTGTTATTGATAAGCGCGTTTCCTAAACGTTCCTATCGATCACCGCGAAAAGTGCAGAGGTTTCTGACGAAGCCACCAAGAAACTACGCTGTAAACCGGAAGATCTTCGAGCTACCACAGGCTCCGACCTATACCCATTTAAAATAATCACCCAGTGAAGTTTTAGGAAGCCTTACGTTACCTGGGTCATGGCGATATGCCGTATAGATAACAATGAGCGGGAAATACGGTTCCCTAGTCTGGTAAAGACGAAGCTGAGTTTTTTTACAGTAATAATGGCAACCTTTGCACGTACATTCGTGTTAAAACACCTGGCCTAAGTTGCCCGTTAGGGTGTTAGCTATACACAGAATACAGGGTTTTGGTACAGGGACACCTTTATGTGGCGCATGCAGGACGCAGCGAAATTCCATTAATCCTAAAAACAAAATGTTGGCATCTAAGCGAGTCGAGGCGGTGCTGTAAGCCGTTTTACGCTTTAGCTCAGATAACCGGTTTCATTAACGCCCCTTGCGTGAGGGTCTGGTCGATTTAGTGACGTAGGTGATCAGGCAATCAGCAATTACAACACCGGTACCGGTTGGTGCTGCCTGACGTCAGTGAGAGTCGTCCTACAGCGGAAGTCGGTTCAATCTAATCGTGACTGCTTGCCATACCACGCCTTTGAGTTTGTCGGTAATCGGGATGTTACTAACATAATACGTAATGGGAAACAAGGCTGTGGAAATCACTTGACGTCAGACAAACGCTGATTTTATTGCTTGTAGCTTGAAAATCCATTGCATTGGATCGATGCAAAACGATTGGTTCCCCGGCAATCGCAAACACAGGCTGTCGGTTTTTATAACGTTACTGCCTCGGTTCCCTGTCAAAACTGCCTTTAACAGCCCAAGACACCGCAATAATACAATAACACGCTCGGCCAGCTGTGTGCATTGTTTCGCGTCACGCATCATTAAACCCGTGAAAAGTCATTCAAGTTTGCTTGTTTCAGAAAGGCAATTTTCAACGATAACTGTTGTTCTAGGCAGTTTGACGCGGACATAATTGACTTGTCTTCTATGCTATGATCGCACACGAACGCTGTACGGGCACCGGTGTTGGCCTGCGAGGGCCAGACTGTTTAAACGCCACTAATTTATTCACACTGACTTATAACTCAGCATGAATTTCTATCCTTGTGACTTGTGGGTACGCAAGTACGAAGAATAATGCGTTAACGACAGTCACGTATTTTGAACGCCCACCATACCCAAGTTGCCGCATGATTAACCCTCAGTTCCCATTAACCTCCAACAGGATTATCCACTCCGGGTTATTTGCATGCCTGGCCCATTTGTAACACGACCGTAATTGGATGACGCACGGTTGGAAGTAAACGACCGTTGAGAGTATTACTCTCCTAACAGGTAACGTCATCAATGTTGTTGAACTTAAACTGCTGACGTGGTGATTGTAAACGAGTAATTACTGTTACTAATGTTGTTCATTTTGGAGGGACTAAGTGGGCATGTGCCAAGCCGAACACGAATACATTTGCCGAATAACAAACCAAGTTTTGTATTAGTGCGAACACTTCAATATTATCCAATAAATAATATATTTTTGACGGAATATCTATTTGCCACGTATAATGAAAGCCGCTCAAATGCATTATTGCCTCATAATATCGACTTTCCCTTAATATTGCCATTTAATTTCGACCAGCTATTGCTCGTTTGTACAGGCAAGCTGTGGGTGGTTAGATGCTGGAAGTTTGTCACAATCTTTTTATAGAAATAATGTGTCTGGAATCGTTCCGTTGTTTATCAGCAAAATATTAGCAGCTCGACTAATTTGCGTAGATGATGCGACTGGCAGGTTTTTGTTAGATCATACCAATTTTATGGACCTAGCGTAGGGTATTGCCTGTACGTCTTATCCTGGCTTTTCACTGCCTAAGCCACAACACTCAATACGAGCCTATAATGAAGAGCGTTCATGACTGATCAAAAATCGATTGCAGTCACTCCAATACCTAAGTTCAAACTACAGCCCCGTTGATATTTCTTAAGCACGCTGCCTTGCAAAGCTTAGCACGAGGCTCAATCGCGAAGGTCAACTTTTAAGGATAAAAATTAGCGGCTGTTTTGCCCTTTCAATTGCGTGAACATACACGTATTGCTAAATACAATAATCACTTGAGGATTTTTTGAGCGAAAATGAACAAAAAAACTCCCCTAGCAACTGTGATTTTATCTGTGGATGTTTAATACCTATTTCCATTTTAAAACAATGGTTTCAAAAGTGTTTAAGTAATGAAAAGTATTAAGACTTAAGTTCTTTGGAGATTCTTCGTGAACCATGGGAATCTATTGGACCGCGGTTTTTACATCATAGTGCTTTGCGGGTAACAATGTGGAACAACACGCTTGATGACAAAGGTAACGATGCGAACACGTTGACTTAATCAATGCAGTTGTCATTAATTCCCTAAAATGTTTTTTTAAATTACAACTGTGCGATGGCTTGAAAACGGAGGAAAGCAATCAGTCGTTGACTTCCCCCATTAAACAATTCGCCCTTCACGTCGATTTGTATCGACCTGTGGCGCTATCACCGGACACCAAACACCTTTTACTGCCAAATGTCTTTCACATAAACGCGATAACAGCTTGCAAACGCCGATAAGCCGCTTTTTTGTTCTCATAGGGGTTTTGCAGTCATAGTTGTTTAACGCAGTGCGTTTAATGCAAGACTGTGTTAAGCAAGATTGAACCACGGGAGTAGAAATAGGCCCTTTTGCTGTTTATTCGACAACGACAACGTATTTTACGTTCACTCTCGGCTAAAAATTTGATCTATTTAGACCAAGAACGCGCCAATTGTCCTGTTATGATTTTATAGACCAGAACATTATATATTAAAATTACCATGGACTGAAATAATTGAGCTACATACGGGGAAAACTTTTGGTTGAAACGATCGAATCTAGATCACTAACGTTTGACATAGCGCTGGTGAAAATCACATTTGTTTCTTTGAAAACCCGTGCAGGAGATTTAGATTTGGGGCTATTTTGCGATAGGTTTTCGTAATGCTTTTGCCCAAAGCTCACCGAAAGGTGTGTTAAAGGGTTATGTATTATTCGGCGTTTAAAGCCATACATGCAATTTTCCTATATGTCTCTCGTCTCGTCGGACAAAGCCCAAATCCCGCAACACCAAACCTTTAAAGAGGAGCAACCTGAATGGCGCCGCCAATGATAGAGCGATAACATTTGGAAAACGATGCACGTCATTACCTTAGCCAATGAGGAGTGACTACCGTTGCCATTGACGTCGTCCTGGGTGACATTGTACGTAGTGTTTGCTTCAAAACTTCCGGTAGGATCCACAGCGACGGTCGTTGAGGCGGCGAAACTCCCGGTGGAAATAAATGCGGAGGCTGTGGCGTTGATATCCATTTGCCCAAGCGCTCACGTGTGTATGTGGGGACCTTCAGACGTGGCGCATTATTCCAGTTAATGACGCGTCCCTCCGCTGACAGTCCTCACGTCGATTGGAACTGGTTTTGTGGTGGTGGATTTTCCCGGCCACGCGTTCGCTGTCCTTCGTAGCTTCCGCGTAGCGACTTTCATCGACCGATCAAATGAATTTCAAGAGTCATACAGGTCCGCCTGCTGCAGTTCTTGTTATTTCTATACGCGTGACAGTGTCTATACTAGGTGCCTGTGCCTGCGGATAAAACGGGGTATGTCACTGCGCGACCGCAATCATTGACAAGCACACCCAAAGGACCTTGAGGTTCAGGTCTCCTGGAGTTGAAAACGCGCTTTGTAAACTGATACTTCATTCTATACTAAAATCGATCAATAGCAAAATTATCAGGTTATGGAAATGCCCAGGCGCATAATATCCAGTAAGCCGTGATATAATAAACACAATGCCCGAGAGTTCCAAAGCAAGCCTCTACAAGGTCATTTCCCAAGACAGCTTCGCGAAAGATACACGTCGCCTTTCGGAAGCGCCTGAACCGCTTTGAAGAAATCTCTCCAGTGCCACTGAGGGCTTTCAAATTACTGAGCGCTGAAACAGCGTCCGCGACATATGCTGTGTCAGCTGATTTCATTACATAACCAACCAGACATGACAAAGCAATAATACTGGTATTAAAACATATATTACGACTGCGCCGTGCACTTTGAATTGTGCCACCCTTGATATAATACGAACTGCAACTGATTTTATCTGTAAGAAACGGTTGGTCGGGGGAAGTTACATTCTTTATGTCGGAAGTGGGTTGGACCGGTGGTATGCACGTCCAGGTCTTTTTAATATGACGCCAGAACAACTTGTTCGCACATCCTGGATGTCACGGTGCGTGTGCAACATAACATCAGACCAACATCCCGTCGAATTATTAATAATCTGCATGTGCAATCGCCCCTGCTATGCATAAAAGTAACCGCTCGGTCGGCGAGGGCGAATGTTTGGCTGGCAAGCTTTTACACCAATTTTTGACTTTTAGTCAGTCGTCGACGCTCTGCCCCATTTGCATCGTTTGGCGCCTGCGGCAAACCATAGAGCTTACGCGTACGATGATATCTAAAACTACACCGCGACATATCGTAAAGTTTAAGCGGGCCGTTCCGGAGAAGCGGACTTGAATAAGCGGCAGTGATTTTGCGCCTACTTACGCACGTAAATAAACCACGACCTGCCTTTCACCATTGTTTGGTTGCTTCAGGAAATGCTAAAAACGGACAATGATAGGGTATCTATCCACCACTGCTATCAGGTCAACACGAATGAGCAACGATGGTCGTGTGACGCATTCCTTCATCCTTACGTCATGACGCATTCCCTTTCGATTAATGACAACAACAACAACCTTTGATAGATGTTTTTGTAGCAGTTCCGGATGTCTGCAGATCACCAATGCATAATTTACACAGGGATCAAAAAACAAACACGCCTATATTGGATTAATTTAAACACTTTGTCCATTTTTGTTGGACATTAGGTAAATTACGGTGGAAGAATAATAACCCTTTTTTACGGGGATATTTTGTGTAAACTTGTTTTTTAGTCAGCCTGGTCCAACCAAAAACAGCAGTTAGCTACCACTAATAATCCGTATTTAATGAAAAAGGGCACTTTTAGACAAGAATTACGCACCCAAGTCCAAAATAAGCACATTTTTTAGAAATAAGCTTTTTTTTGAAGAAGGCACATTTGCATTTTCTAATACACAGTACTTATAGATGCAATATTTGCAATGAGAAAGTATAGCAAACATGGTTATAGAAGAGTGCGTAATTTTTTATTGTGTATTGTCCAAATAAACATAGCAGTCGAAAATTCCGCACACTCTGGATAGGAAAAGAACTGATTCTGTTATCTTGTAGCTTCGACTATAATTGAACTTGAACGAGATTTCAGGACGAGGGTGTAAACAAGCGTAGGATTCTCGCAATCTCATTTCCCTCAACTCTTGGCTTACACAGGCATGTAGTTGCGCAATTGTAACAAACACTACACCCTTTTGGCGGTCATGTGCCAGTTATGTAACTCAAACTATTTACTAAACTCTGTCGTAGACTTGTCACGACTGCTAGGAACATCACAAACGGCCACACTAACGCCCTTATAGCCTTTGACAAGGAAGCTGTTGCTATTTTGATTGGACAAATGCGAACCTCAAGTCCGAATCACGTATGACAGTCGCCAGTGTCCGACCCTTAATACGCGTTGAAAGTCAACAAATTCTGAGAACCGACCTCGCAGTATCAACTTCACGAGGTAGGGATCTACTCCAACAGGCGCTGCTTTATGGCTATGAAAGCCCGTAATCGATCCATGTCAATGGTATTTATTCCTCTCAGAAAGCCAATTACAGTGCAATGGCGCGATTGAAAAGCAACTGGTTACAAAAACTGCCAGTAACCCGATCGGCCGCTTCTAGTTTCCATATGTTTTTCCGGAGTTCCACACTGCACGTGCTTTGCTGTGCTGCACAATATGAAACGCTGGCTAATTACAAACCCTAATATAAGATAACAAACAAATTCTATCTGCTGCAAATAGCTACACAAGGGGTTGACACGCAGCTGAATCGCTGCTTTTAACAAGCAGGTCCATGACTCCTTTAGCGTGAGTAGCGCCCAGCTGACAACGACTTGTTAAGTGTAAACATGCCTGTCACCACACTCACCAACAAGTGCTTACCCTGTTTAATTATTGCCCACGCGTACTGCACAACTCCATTGAACGCCTCGCAACGCATTGCCTGCTGGCATGCCTTCGTCAGCAACGCATTGTACTGAACGTCTGACCCGGACCGAGCGCTTATCGTTGCGCTTAGTATCCTTTGAGGCATTCTGATCACTGATGCGTGGCGGCTTCAAGCGAAAAACTTTCGTTGATACGATTAAGCGCGCCAACTCCACTGGGATAATCGGCAACATACACTAATAGGCAGTGGTGTAACATAAAGGTTGCTTCAGCCTGAAGAGCTACTATGGTAGCCCCCCAGCGAAAAAACAGCCTTCTAGACTTTTTTTGTCCCAATGAGAGGGTAATAATTTGGCGCGAATGTTAAAAAGGAAGTGACTACGCTTGCAGTAACCACATCCTGTGTACACTGTTATATGCTTTAAGAAGTTTCCTGTTTTATTTGACAGAAACCTGCTGCGACAAATCGCCCACACGTTGGTAAAGCGTTTTGTCGTATTTGATATAACGAACTTTCTTTACCTTGCTGTTTTTGAAAAAAAATATGAAAAAGGCATAAATCAACTGTCTATTCCTGGGTAATACAGGTAATTTTAACCAAACCATTTAATGCACTGCACATTTACCACAGCAAAAACAAAACAAGCGTTGTGCGCCCGACAGCATCGGGATAATTGACAGCGTTTGTTAACCCCAAAACGTCACGCACTACTGTAATTCCCATGGCAACTAAAAACACGAATTGACGTTTCTGGAATAATATCCCACACACTTACAACAAACAGCCTCCTTGTTAGCATAAGGTGGTCGCACTTCGACCTTGCTTGCGGCGAAGTAATGCTGCTCCGTTATGACAAAATGTCAAACAATCCGTCCGACTTCCCGCTTCTCGAATACGCAACCGATAAGATCGATTTGATCTTTCATCTTCGATCCGATGCTGCGAAAACGCGATTTTAATAACTTAAGTTGGTCACACGACACAACGGCTTGAGTACTGTGCGCCAAACGACACCAACAAACCACCCAACAGAACAGCTAAAGTCGATACAACTTGGTTTACATTGTTGCCTGTTCAACTTGAACTGTTTTTCAAAGCATTATTGAGTAAGAAAAGCGGTTTTTCCACTCACATTCGACAAAACAGACGTACGCACGCTTCTTAGAAACCTTCGTTCCCGAATCAAAACATCGTTTGTCTCATTCCTGGAACACATTGTGTTGTGCTTCGACATTGTCGCCTCCATTTGGTGAAAACCTTAGCAATGTTATTTCTAGGATTGACATCGTGTGATGTGTGACCGGGGATTGTGACGATGTGTGACGTGTTGTGAAAACTGAATACCCGCATGTGACCCTAATATATATAAATATTGTCCATTCTAGCTGACCTAAACTCTGCCGCTGTATAACATCTTAACCTAAGTATTTTGAAATTGTTTATCTCATAACTTTCTTTTAGATTCTTACAAGCCTTTAACCGTCTACACTGTCTTGTTTATTTTCCAATTTTTAAAGTGTTTATTTTCAAATAAGTGCCTGTCTCTCACCAAGTGCACTTGCTCCGCATAAGTTGCGCGAATGAAGACGATGTGGCGCGCGTTTGATCGCCGATGGAAAACGCAGCAAACGCGCAGCAGCAACTTGATCGTGCGGTTTGAAACCCGCATCGATTCGTAAAGATTAAACGGCAAACCCGGCGAACGCGGGTTTTTTTTTCTGATTACAAACGGTCCCCGGAGTATTCTTACCCACTTACGCGAGAATCTGTGAGTAGAATGTCAATAATTTTACCGGTATTCGTGCGTAAATGACTTGTTTAGTTCCTGATAAAAAATAAATGCAAAAGAATGCGATCTACTCCATGGAGTAAGTACAGGCTATTGCTGTTTAGTCACTAATGTACAGCCATAGGGATAGTTTGAACGACCGAATCAGTGGACTCGAACAAGAGAACTAGCGACAAACGCGTTGAGTGCTTTTACGCAAAGGGGAATGTATTATTTATGGTAAGCGGAGTGTGACAAATGTGGTGCTTGGGTAATCGCCATTTGTTGTAACGAGAAGGGGGGCAAAAATCCTATTTTTGTCTTTACTCTCAGAGAACCGGAACAGGAGTCGTTATATGTTCAGTGGAATCATGTACTTGACGAGAAGATTTCGTGCAAATTCGATGGAAAATGCGATTGTTAAAACATATTTACAATTTAGATAATAGCTAGCGTTTGGTTTCAATACAATATCGATTTGAGCTTTACAGTCAATTGCGTATAACAATACAATAACGTAACAACTGTCGCTGCAGATCGAACACTGTCGGGAAATTGTTTTTCTTTATGATCGTTCTACCAATACCAATAGATACTACGCCCAAGAAGCGGACCTGGTCATGGCATCACCCGATGCAATTAAAAACCTTTCATTTAAATACACAGGGACTGGTTAAAAATAAAACTCGTTCACTCTTTATCTTAGAATTAGAACCCCAGCGCAGAACATACGTCAATTATTCATGGACGAATTGCTCGCTTATCTTTAACAAGTGCAATACAAGATGTAAAATACACAACGAAAACACGCAGTTTTTTTAATGAGGTGCGTCAAGTAAATGGGTTTAATTACACACATGCTTTATCAGATACTGCTGATAATGCGTGGTTGTCACTTTCTTCCACTAGTTACCCGTACAAAAGCTCAGCATTAAACGCTCTATAATTTATTGCCATTGTTCTGAATTTACGCTGACGTAGCGGGTGTGACGTTAGTTAAGTTTTTTATTGGGTTTTTATAATGTGTCACGTATTTGCTCGATGTAATTTGCTTGATTGGGTTCGTCGTAGTTAATCAGCAAATTTCCTCGTCGTAGAGAAACCAAGACAAAAATCTCTTATATGTACCAACTGTTTTATTTTTTGTACCTGACTAGAAAAACCTCTCATACTTGGTAATATTAACCCACGTGTGTCGCCATGTGGAAATGAAATCAGGGAAATAAATTTCTGCCTTATGTGCGAAAAAACTCTGAGTTAATTAAGTTGAAAATGAATGCCGAAGCTAGAATGCTTCTCATTGAGCAGTCGTTTCGAACACAACTGCGTTCATTAGCACTAATGAATTACCACTGATGATAAAAGCAGTTGTGTCCGAAACGCCTGCTCTATAAAAAGCATACTAGCTTTGGCATTCATATTCAGATTAATCTTTGTCTGATTGACAAATTTACTTTCACAAAATGTGTACAGTGCTCAGTGAAACAGAACTCTGCATGGTTCTTCTAGGCATGGCACCATAAAGGCAAACTTGTGCAAATGTGAGTATTAAGAGGAGAAATTTGACTCCAAAATGCGTGGTTCTTAATCCACAAGTGAATGTTCTTGCCATTAAGAGAAATACTCGAACACAAACTAAAATAGGTTCCGTTCCAGTTTAACAGTTTCACATAGAAATCCTAATCGTTTTGTTTTTATTTATTCTGTGGCGCCAATTTTTTTGTGTCTTTTTTTTAAGATACTTTAGAAATTATGATTAGAAAAATGATTAATGCTGAAATACTGTTTTAATTAGACTTGTATATTATAGGATGTTGAGTATGTAGACAAAATGTAGGCAATTTTCTGAAGCGTTTGTTAAATACAATGGAAAATGATGATGATGATGATTATGCATTGGCCTTGTCTCTATCATTGCAACTCAATGGAGCCTCAGATGTCAGTGCAAAGGAACAACATGCTCCATCTAACCACCGTGGTATTGTTGATCCGGAATTAGAATTGCTAGATCCAAATCCAAATTTGCATCAACTGTTCTTGGATTTTAATAGAACATTCTTTTGGGGAAAATTGAACATGGTTGAAGTGCGTTGGAGCCCAAGAATGACTTTGTAAGTACATGTGAATTTATTGTATTAAATTGGGTAGACTTTGCATATGTTTCAATAAAGGTGTGCTGGTGTTTGTTCCTATGAAGGGAAAGGTAGGCTTTGTTCAATCCGATTAAGCAAACCACTGTTGATGTTGCGCTCCAGAAAAGACATGGTCGAAACTTTACTGGCAAGTTCCAAAATGAGTATAATTTTATTACATCTATTACATGCTGACTTAATATGCTTTTCCCCTGCCTTTTTACCTTATGTAGGCTGGGTGTATTTGTTCATTTCTAAAGGTTTTGTTTATTCACACAAAACAAAAGATTGTTGGCTATTTGTTGCAGCATGAAATGATCCACGCTTACCTTTTTGTGACTGACAACAACACTGACCATGATGGACACGGTCCTCAGTTTTGTTCCCACATGAGAAGGATTAATACCAGAGCAGGAACAAACATAACGGTAACATTTAACTAGATCTGTTGTTTTTTTTAAGATCTGTTGACTTTGAATCATATTTTCCCCTTATTAATAAGCATTAAGCCAATAATATGAACTCTTTGAGCTGCAAATAGATGGCCACTTTTTCGACACATAAGGTCTCATCAGTGCAGGATGGTGTGAATATAGATGTCAAACAGCCATATTTTTCCCTTGTTAGATATATCACAGTTTTCATGATGAAGTTGATGAAATGAGGAAACACTGGTGGAGGTGCACAGGGGTATGCAGAGACCGACCTCCATATTTTGGATTTGTGAAAAGAGCAATGAATAGAAAGCCATCGCCTCAGTAATATTTTGAAAACTATTAAATTCAGGTTAGTTCATGGACTTTGTCTTTATTGGGAGATTTGTTCACAGAGATTTTTGGTGGCCCACTCACCAGGCGTCATGCAGTGGAACATTCGAGAAAGTCAAAGAGCCAGAAAATTATGGCAAGAAAAAAGCAGCCTCTAAAAAGGGTATATGATTGTGTTTTAATAATGGGAAACCGGAAATCCACAAATATTTTTTGCACAGAAACTCCCACAGCTTCACAGACAACTTCGAACGGTTCTCAATCCATGTTGAAGTTCTTAACACAAGTTGATACAAAACCAAACACCAGTCCAGCTTTCAAAGAAGGAAGCAGCAACAAACAAAGTAAAATGACAAGGAAATCCACATTTTCAAGAACTAATGCAGCACTAACATCTTTTTATTGTGTATCAACAACTTTAAATATCTTTAGCATATGATATTGTCACCAGTTTAAGTTGTTACCAATCTTTGAAAATAGTGGATAATGAACCCACTTAATGTAGAATTGTTTGAGTTCTTTTACAATGGTTTTGTATTTGTGCAGTTGCTTATTATACAAATGCAGTAATTTCTTGGTTCCTGTGTTGTTTTAGAATCTGAAAAGGGTTCGTCCATATCCAATCTTGAAGGACGGCCTTCATCCTCCAGTACAATTCAACGACCGAACGCATGCGGAATTCCTCTAAACAGCAAAATTTTCGACAAATTTAGAACTAGCAATCGTGTACAACCGAAACCACCAAACTCACTTGTTAAGAAGAATCCTGGCAAAACATTACGAACTCCCTTAGACGAAGTATGTCGCCACATACGCATGACTGGCGAACCCTCCGTAAACAATGGGGCTCCCGCCTTCAAATCCTGTGACGTCATAACTAAGTTTCTCACCAGGAAAGAACAAAGGCAAAGGGTTGCGTTTTGTAGCGACGAAGAAGGCGAAAACGTTTACACGAGAAAACAAAGCACTGTGAAGACGGAAACACATAGGAAGGGCGTGAAGAGGAAGTCGGAGAATTCAGAAGACAACACAACGCAAGTTAAGCGCATTCCCCGCGCTAATCTAAACGACGCACTTCCATCGCTTAACCGGGAAAACAGGAAAGTATTTCCGCCGCCCAGTCCCAACCGAAGGACCTTAACCTCAGGGCAGGAATCGTCGATTATGAAACCGCCACCCCAACATGAAACTGCATCCGGAAGCGAATCTTATTCAGCACTGATACGTGGTAGTGACGCAGGGAGTAGTTCTTCTGACTCGGAGGATGACGTCACGCTCCTGGAGGTACTTTCCCCGACGGCAAAAGGCGATAATGTTAACCCTGAAATGTGCAATTGTCCGATATGCGACAAGAGAGTTCCAGTGGCAAGCGTTAACAGGCATATAGACGTTTGCTTGAACGAGACTGCCTTGGATGAGTTTACGTGATTGTTTGTTTGTTGGACATCGTGTATTTTCGCCCGCTAACTTAATTTTCTATTCGGTTATTGAGCTTCACTTCTTTTCTGTTTATTTCATTCTACTGCTCCCCAATAAACGTTGCTAGGCAATTTACCACAGGCATTTGATTGCATTTTGTCATGACATTAACCTGTTTAAATGAAATTTCTAGCGTAAAAACTGTGAAAGAAAAGTAGCCTTAATAAGAATGTAAATGTCAGGAGATTCCTTCCTATACATATTTTAAGAGTTCTATACTTATTGTGTCTCAGTTAAGCGAATTATGGCAAAATGTCAGTAATTCTAATTTTCATCTGGTTTAGAAAGAATGAGTAAGCTGTAATTTAATATTTGAGTTTTTTTAACAAACGCTACTTTGTGCAACGTCCTTATTTGTTCCGGCAAGGTTTCACAAACACAAGCGAATGGTACATAAACAAACGTGTCAATCTTGGCCTACAAATTGTTGTCATCTATTCTGATTCTAATAAAAAATAATTCAGATTGGCATGAACAGAACTGCACTTGTTTCATGTACCGGCAACTTTAGATCCCACCTAATTGAACAAAAACACAGTAGTTCTCATCATAATTCCAATGTAATTCAAAACAGCTTAAAAAATGTAGTTGCTTAAGACTCCAAGCAGGTGTAAATAACTGTAATTGTATTAAATATATTCAAAAGTGCCTCGATAGCGTGAGCGCGAATTGCTGAGCTTCTTTGATTGTTAAGCCTGCTTCTGCCTCGTCCTATAAAGCAACGTACCAGACTTCGAATAACTTCCCGGATAATTATTGTATTCAAAACTGTTATCGGCTTCATTAAAACGGTACATTACAACTCTTCAATAGAATGTTGATAGAATAGAAGCGAATAAAATAGACTGAATATACAGGAACACACTGGACTTTTTAACGCTCTCCATGCTGAGAGCTGATTGGTCAATAATGTCACGTGATATCATGAGGCCCTTGAAGTAATATAATACAAGAACATAAAATGCAGGGTGTTGTCAGCCAGGAGACATCGAGATCATATGTGAGTCGGACAAAGGTGTTCTGAGGCCACACTGACGGAAGGTGATCCTCCGCGTGTTATTTGGGACGCATTCAAATGATTAGTTTAATACGAGTGTAAAAAAGAATATCTTATGTGGTAAACAATGTATTAAACGAATCACTTTACTCGAGAACATTTTATGGATTAATCTTTTGGGTTGGAACTTGCGAAATATTTAATACATCTGGTAATGGGCTTGCAAATGCTTGTGCAATGCTGTCAACGTAATAAATTATGCAATACTTGTGCAATGTTGCACACAAAACATTACGCAATACAAGCACTGGGTTTCTGTGACGTATGTTACAACTTATGCCGTGCTGCACACAAAACATTACGCAATATAAGTACTGGTTTCTGTGACGTATGTTACACAGGCAAGTACTTTTTTGGCTGAGTTTATTAGCGGTTTGTCACAAACATACGCACGTTGTCGCCAAAGAGCACCAATGCTTATATAATCAGGCCTGCTTGTTAAGTAATCAAATTATCATCCATTACTTGCAGACGCGTGAGTCATTTTTCATGCGGATTAACTTTCACATCGTTGTGTTTGCTGTCATTGTCAGATATGACGTCATCTGCGCCACGAAGCGCTCACAAACGGAGGGGCAGCAACGGGAAGTTCCGAAGTGCAAATATCGTACACGAGTGATTCGCGGATTTCCCCTCTTTGAAATCCTTGGGGAATTGCCAAAATTTGTGAAGAACTTGCCCTTCTCAATCACATACAAAGCTAAAGTCTCGCTTTGAACTCATTCAAGCGATTAAAACGGCGCGAGTAACTTCAACAGCCGCTCAAGAGAATCTACGAAAGGCAAGTTCCAAGAAAGCGAGCTTTCCCAACGGCAATGTTTAAATAAACCTTGTCAAGTACTGTTGCGATATGCGTGTCGTTAGTCACGTTTTAAAACATTTCTCCCTCTGCTTCACAGTCAGCCGACCGTACGGAAGTTGTATTCGCAAAAATACCTTGACTGCATACCTGGGCATCAGCGTAACCAGGGTGAACCGAAAAACTAATAAACAACAAGTCTCAATGTTAACCCGTCGGACTTTCGGTGTGATGAACACTGCTTCTACTTGAATTTCCCCGTTTTACGTAAAGCGGCTAATAATACTACAGGCTACACGTGTGACTGGGTAACCGTCGGGTGGTATGTTGAACTGACTAATGCAGTTACGACACCTGGTCTATATTTGCACAAACACATATTTAGCTCGTGCTACGTGTAACCAAATATGTTATGCAAAATACTTTAATTTGTTTTACTTCTCCGTCTACAAAATGTTTCATCATTGCCCTAAACTAAATGAATACATGTGGTTGTTGATAAAATCCACCGTCGAAATCAAATGAGCGAAAAATGTCATTGTACCGATGGTGGTACCGACGGATCTGTCCTGACTTGTCAGGTTGTAAGTTGTTACGAAATTAAATATATAGTGATCACCACCAGGCTGATATTATTCCAGTATTTACTGCTGAACCCAACTCTAACGAGATGGAAAAAATTGTAGTGGCGGTAGTTTTCCTTGCCAACAGAACAACTTTCACACACATCCATGCAAAAATGATAGTTTTATTTCGCACAGGGGTGTATACACAGACAGTACAGTCGGGTGGAACATGCAGAGTTTATCCGAAAAGAAATTGGGCGACTTGCACCGCTTTTAGGTTAATCGTTTATCCGGTCGTTGGTTGTGCAGTTGAGAACGCCTGAGAAGCTTCTGGAACCCGCGTTCCGGCGGGCGACTTGTTAATTGTGTTATGAGGCGGAATGTGCAAAACGTGTACATGTAGAAATGCAAAACACGGGTGAAGCAATTCGGTTCGTGGAAAACGCGCTCGAGGCCAATGTGAGACAGCTCGATAGCATTCTTAGCATTTTATTTGCACAAGTCAGGAAAATTGGCCCGGGAAAGTTGCTATCTTTCTTGTTTGTTTTGGCGGGTGTGGCTATCACAATGCAACACAGATATAGTTTACGAAACAACGAAATCAACCACAAAACGAAGCTGCTGCGAAACAGAAACGGAAAACTAAATACTACTCGGGGAAACTAAGACGTTCACAGAAACTAACGTTGCTACCGTTTATCTACAACGAAACATCAAAGTCTACAACACACAAGGAACCAAATTGCTACATAGTAGAAAGATATCGCGAGAAAACGGGCGAACAGGTCGTAGTGCGAAGGCAAGTTACAAAACGCTAGCACTGGCAATTATGAAAGGCACTCTTTATATGCGTTGTGGTTAAAGGTCGGCACTCTTTATCATTACACTCTTCGTTTGAAGATGAATATAGTACCGGGATTTTTGGTCACTGTAAATAGTACCGCGGCGGAAACACACATTTTTCACATTTTGGTCAACGGAACATGTGGACAGCGGTTTTGGTGCAAAACTCGTTGGGTCATAAAAAGTATAAAAAATGACTCGAAGGCACGGCGATTGGCAGTTTTTCTCTGTGTGTGTTTGTGAGGAATGTGCTCTCGTGGTGCGACTAAGGGTTGGAACGTAGCATGGGGACAGCTCAAGGCACCGTGGTATAAAAAAGTATAGTCAGGAAATCAGTACAAACGCGCTGGCTAGATACAAAAGCTTCATCAAACTGTATCGCTTCGCTATTGCTGTACAAAGGGAATATATGGTAAACAGACGGCGATAATAAATAGCATAGAAACGCAGAGTGGTAAGAAAAATGACAGGGATGCAAAAAGCGGCGTTATCAATGCAGGAATGCTGACTCCGCGCACTGGATGGGCAGAAAAAGTGCCAGACTTTTCCCAGCGGCGGTTCTTTTGGTCCGAGTCGGGGTGGAGGGGGTTAGTGAGACCAACATGCGTACCAGAACGAAGGCACGAAAGCGTCACAGTACACGAACTGCTTACAGTGAACACGAGATTCGTATTTGCACCGCGTTTCGAAGGGGGTTAGAAGAAGATATCGGGTCATTTAGGGATAGTACGGAATACACGATAAGGTGGGTGTAAGCCACCGCTTAGCATCAGTTTCATATAATTACTTTCGGAAAGACCGGATACATCAGCTTCATTGCGGTCAAGCTTCACATTTCGATGGTTTGGGTATAAAACTGGGCTTCAAAATGGTGCTTTTTTAATTTTCACTCGATTCCATCGCGCTTGTGTCCATCACCAAGGACATGGGCTCGTCTTCACCATAATTCTTTGGGCTCACTTCGGGATGCTCTCGCTTCATCTCACCAGCTTGCTCCTCCGCAATTTCCTCCTCTTCCGAAAGTCTGGCTCTCTTTTCCATTGTTTCTTCTGAAATTACAGACAGGAGAATTTGAAATTGTGGAAGTGCATGTTCATGAATGTACAAAAGACATAGGAGTATAACACGCATATCTTAGACTGCGGTGAATTTTATGATGGACATTTCCTGTACAGCATGAAATAAGCATCACATTATCCTTTAGGCGGTGAAAGTATTGGCCTCTCCCATAATAAGCGTCATAAAAATTTGCATAAACGGCATATCAGGGCGCATTATTTCTCCTAAACACAACAAGAAACTAATACTCGAACTTCGATGCAATTTTCGAGGTTTGGCCTCGGGTTAGGTTTTAACGACCCGAGAACAATAGAAACGCGGGGAGAAACAATGAATGGAGCCATTCACAGTCGAGGCACGCGCGCGTTGCATCGCAGGCGCCGACAGTCGAGCAAGGATTGCAATTAAGTTCCCGCCGCCGGAAGTGTGGCGGTCTTGCGTGCGGTTAGCCTAGAGACGCCACAGTGGCAGGTGAAGCTATTATCGCAACGAGGCCATGTCGCCATTTGCATACATACTAAATTGTTAAAATGTTGGAAATTGGTCAACGTACCGTGGACTTTGGAGGCTGCCCCAAGCTCGGTGTTGTCGGCTATACCTTTTTCTGTGGACAAACAAACGAAGGACTGTTAATATCACGTCCCGTTGATGTGATTGGTTAAACATAGGAAGTGATAATGCGGTGATTTGGTCAGGGGCTTCCAAGAGAAAATGACGCTTAAGTAGCCCGAACGCAAGAAAAAATGGGCACCTGGGCAGGTTATGTTTCCCACAAGCAGGAAATGGACGCGGGTAAAGCGACGCACAATTTAGAGCGCATGGCACGACTGTTTACAGAAACTCATGTCTTGGTTGTACCAATTTCTGTGATAAATAACCACGAATTCAATTTGGGAAACCATCAAAGTGACCACGAAAGCTGTTTCTCCTATGGGTTAAGTCGCATGACTGAATGTCGTGAAAAACGGCGGCAAAATCCTACGGATTTCTATATGTGTGAAACTTTAACGTAAACTTTTCTTTTCCCTTTCCTTATGGCCTATGTCCATTACATAACGATGCAATCAAACAATTTGCTGACGCTACTAGGCATAATATTTAATAACTCATGGCTCGTCTGGCAAATAATCTGTTGCATAGCAACCAAAACGTCGACCAAACTAATAATTATTTGCCAGAAGAGCCTTGAGTTATTGATTGCAATCAAATAAATTACAAGCTTTGAGTTTGCCGCTGGTAGAAAGTAAGACAAAGAAACGTCAACTCACCCTCATCGTCAGAGTAAGACCGCTTAGTTGTGAGATCTTGGGGCGAACCGGTCAACGATCGGTCGCTCAGATGTGGCGATTCGGAACCAAAATACGAAGCCATGAGTGTGCTGTTGGCCATCGTCGGCGGGGAGATGGTGCCGGTGGAGCCTTCAGCGGCGCCCCCACCACTGCTTCCAGGAGATCCAACCCCGTAACGCAACATACTTGGTTCGAACTTAAGCAAACTAGGTGACATGTGGGGTCCGCTCAGATCCTCGGGCTCAATCATTCTGGCTTGGGTCTGTGGTGAACCGCTGCTGCCGACTGTAGATAAGCATGGTTTGTATTTGATGATATGTTTTCAGGCGTTGTCGTTTAAAAGCTTTAAATATATTGCCATTTTATATTCAAGCAAACGGAAAGTTATATTTCTTTACATGAAAGTGTTGATTTTATCCACAGCGATCGTTTCTAACGCTATCACAAATAAACACCATAGCGTGTGTCATTAAACTATTGTGTTACCAATTACACCAGTGTTGACATAGTTTCAATGGAAACCGTCCGGAAGCTCTTTAAAACTCAATGCGGGTCGGGAGCATTTTACGACCCCTTGCATCGACCCTTGGGCGCGGGTTTTAACTCGAACGAGTCAAATGGGGCTTCTTTACGGCGCGTGGATAAATCAATTTCGCTTTCGCGGCCAGGTCGGGGCGGATACGGCTTTGTGCAGAGACAAATATTGACCTTACCTGGCAGATGGGAATGCATGGTGATGCGGAGGTGAGCGCGGAACTCGCCCAGACTTGTAAATGACGCGTCACAGGTCCCGCATTTGAAGTTTCGCATTCCCACGTGCTGCGGAGGAAACGGAATGCAAAACATTAGGCGAGGTTTACAGCTTCCGGTACAAAACAGAGCCAAAATTATCCCACGATTAAAAGCATAGAAGTCACTGCGAGCTTTAAGGCTTGTCTGAAAAACTGACACTATCTAAAATATTAATAAGGGCGATAGGAAACGGGTATAACAGTGTCTATATACGGACCTTGAAAACATATTAATTGCCTCGTTGAGCTTGTAAGACGGCGGGCCCATCTCGAATAAACAAACATATGCATCCTTACCTCTGCTGCTTAAGTGAGTGCCATGATAGAGAGAAGGGCAAGGAGAAGAATCGGACGTGAGAGTTTGGAAAGGGATTCGCTTGAGCGGAGGCAAAAAGAGGAGGGGTTTTAACATCGGCCACAGCCTAAGAGAAGGATAGAAAGGGAGAAAGCGAAGAGAGGCGTCGGGCTAAATATAAAACGCAATACGTAGACAAGAGGCATATATGCACATGCGGCACTCAATAACACCCGTTTCCGCCCTGGCTGTCCGGTCTCCCTCCTTAGAGGATAACTATGACCTACACCAATGTACAGTGCATGTCTGCTTTCACTTTCCTTGTCTCTCCTGCTTGTGTGTTTACGATATCGGACTAACTACCAGCGCGCCGTGGCTTAAAACTAAAAACACAGGCGTTACCTTCATTTTGTGCAGCCGCAAGGTGTAGTTTCGCGTAAACCGTTTTCCGCACTCGTCGCATTCAAAAGGTTTGATTCCAGAGTGAAGCTTGATGTGCTGTTTCAGGTTGTGGAACCTATGGATTTACAAAAGGCTTCAATGAAAAATGCGGTTTTGTGAAACACGAATACTATGGATTTCTATCAAATCATGTTTCAAGAATACATTGTTGAAAAAGGTGAAAATTCCCAGTTGGATGAAGTTTATCTTGGCCATGTGCCTTATATTTGACATTTACTAGGCCATTAAAAGCCCCACAAATATCACCAAGCATTTTTAGTTAACGAAAATAAGTTCGATAATAAACTATTTGCGCCGAAAATTCCACTTCAGTTTCAGAACAAAAAAGTGACTTGACAGTGTGGCGTTGTAAATATTTGGTTTCAAACCTTGTGAATCTGGATCCGCAAATTTGGCATTGATGGGGTTTCGGTACGTTTGATTGCAACGTCCTCCTTCTCACGCTCATGTATTGACCACCGGGGGGCTAGAAAACAAACAACAATCGTAAGTCGGAGGAATACATAACTAGAGTGTTGGAAACCAACCACTGCTGGAAGGTCGGCTACCAGCTTTTCGGCTTCGTCAGTTGACTTGGCGGGCTGCTGTGACGACAGGAGCTGTTGTTGTCTCTGCAGCAGTGCGGTGTGCATTGAAATTCCATTGAGACGCGGTACCATGGAAACGGACGTATCGAGCCTCGACATCGAGCCGTTAATCTTTTCAAGTACGGACTCTGCGAAACGAAAGCGGACGGGTTGAATTGTTTGCGAACGACGCTTTAAACAGTTTGGGGCCTGACTCAGTGGGTCACGTGCACCAGTATATGCACGTTTACACACCACTTACGTCATGCGAGGGGTACTTACGCAAGCTACTGGCGGTAGTGGGAAGCCTGTTGGCCACGATGGGGCTCCGGGGGTTACTGTTGAATGCATCGGCAAGAGATGAGTGGACAGTGCTGGCAGTGGAAGCTTCATTCCCAGCGACACCAGCGCCACCCTTGTTTTGGAAGCTGTAGAGTCGCTGCAGGCTTTGCCAGGAGTCTTCTGAATCGCATTGGGACGGGCTACCGTTGTTTTTGTTGATCAAATCTGCGTATAACGGGTATTAGCGTTAGGATTGCGAAAAGCGAAAAGGGGATAGACAGGTTGCGCAACTCCGCGCAAACCGTCTCGCCTGAGACAACATGATGCAAGCGACAGGAGGAGACTTGAAACACGTTCGTGCGCACGGGAACAGATTAATTGTGCCCCGAACATGCAAATCACCATTCGCCGGCGTCTTTCAATTATGCCTAACGAGCGGAGGAATCGCAGGAAACGACCGATTAAAGTTCACCATCAAGGTCTGACGCTCGGTGACATGCACGCCCCGCCAGCAATTAACGGCCGCGACACCTTTTGCGATCTGTATCCAATGGATGGTAATTACAAGCAAGTGGCGGTGCAGTTGTGGGCGCGGTTGGGGCCAAATTACGCGACGTGACGTCATAGGTCAAGTTCTCCGCATGAAGGCGCTGGTTACGATGAAGTGACGCGTGCCCGGGGCTAAACCTCCTCAGGCTAATGGAATACACGCGTTGTGTAATGCCGTTTAGCCGCAACATATGTTTTTGTGCTGACTCTTGATGTAATGCATGTGAACTATACAGTACCGCCGCCGCACAGAGCACACAAACATCACGATATCTCGATAAAAACGCGAACGATTGCACTTTTGCGCAAATGGCTCGTTTAACCTAATGCGTCGTGGTGTTGACGCTGTCCAGGCTTGCTTTGGATTGTGGTCGGGAGGCCGGGAAAGCTAGTGTTCCTTCGCAAATAATAAAGTGCACAAGTGTAACAAAGGGCAGGTCCAACCGCCGCGACGGTGATGCAGCGAGGGCTCCCTAATGGAACGGCACGATAAACAATCTCAAAACGTTGCCAACAAAGCGAGCAGTAACAACAGATGACGGGGCGAAGCTACTGCTTTTCATGCCGCGGCGGACAAAAAGGAAATACGAAACGCACTATGGCGACCGTTGGGCAGCGCTTACAATTGGACGGTGAGAATAGGAGAGCGACAGCACCTCTCCGCGCCTTTTCACTTGCGCTGTGAGTGGGCGGCGACAGACTCTTCCTGAAGCATTTGTGGATGCGCAAGGAAATTTCGACACAAAGGCGTAGCGAGGCCCTCGCATTAGGGCGTGCGCCAACGACACAATACAGGCATGCCGCAGCAGGATCTACGGCGAACGAAAGTGAAAAGAATCCTCGGCGTTGTAGTAGGAAGCGCGCGGTACAGAGTAAACAAGTCTTGGTCGCCTCATGCAAGTCGTCGCCACCGCGGGAGTACAGTACAGGTCTTTGGTGTTCCTTATTCAAACATACACAAAGCGTCACGGCCGTTAAACTGGAGCCGCCGTGACTGGGTTGCTATGCACAGACAATACAGTCATGCATAGGCTTCTATATAACCTGCCTCCTGTGGTAAGAACTGTCTTGTCACGGGGATTTATGATGCACGTACGAATAACCAGGCGCCGTGGTGGAAAACCACAGAAGTCGCGGTGGTTGTTTATTTTGTGTCCCAGTAGTTTTCCGCCCAAAGTAACCGTGCATGGGGGCCAGTCGCCAAAATGCGGCTTGCTGAACCACACCCATAGACATACAAAGCGGTGTGTGCAAAGACGCCTCTTCTGCAAATGGAACTGTGCTGATTGATGGACTCGCGTCCTGTTGGGATAGTAGCGAGCCGTTGTTGACTTCAGGCTGGGCGTGAAAACAAATTCCGCTCTTTGCAGAGTTAATAAAATGTCGCGTGCGAAAACGCATTTGCGATCAATAATTCAAGAGGCAGGCAAGTGGCAGTGCAGCACAATGGTCCATTCAACGGCCGCGTCGCCAGCTCACGTAATCCCTTTATGCTGGCCCGCGCATTGTAATGACCGACAACGCGATGCGGGCTGGGAACTGGAATCGTCAGCCAAGTCGGTTCGCGAAGCAATTACGGAGAAGGCAGCCGAAAAGCTAATGATAGGGGCACGAGACGCGTTTCGTCACCAAGTCCCTTCCGCATGTCGCCGAAAGCCCCTTTCATCACTCCGCGGCCTCCGCACCTACACGAATATTAACGCGCGACGCTCGATGCACCTGCGGAATCGTCCAAGTAAGCCCGTCGACCCGGCTGGATTGGTTACATAAAGGCGTTTGGCAACCCACCGCGACTCGCAAGCACAAAAGCAGGAGCCGCGCTGCGGCGGCCGCGAAACAAAGGGCACAGGCACTTTCTGAATAATACAACAGGCGCGCCGCAACACAATGGCATGCCAACTGAAAAGCACGTAGTTATCGAAAACAATCATGCCACGGCGAAAGGAACAAACCGGAGCGCCAAGGAAGGCGGGGGGCGGGTAGGTTGTGGGACGCCTCGCGAGGCAGGCGGCAACATCGGTCGTCTAGGCAATTTGTAGCGTGGCATGGGTCGAACAATAGGCGAGATTTGTCGCAGGGCAGACACGCCGATCGGCCGCGATGCGCATCAGTGGGAATCTATGCGAGAGCCGCTAGCGAGTGTGGCAGAGACGGGATGCGAAATTCGATACCTGAACAGTGTGAAGGCGATTCGGTAACACCCCTTATCGTGCATGTATCCCAGATTGAATTGCAAGCGGAGAGCTCATTATCGACACTGCTAACTGATGCCCGACTCCAAAACCGCTTTGGCGACAAATTAAGAGTCGGGAAGCAAAGTGGCCACTGTGCGCGTTGTGAAAAACAACACTTTGAATGGCGGCCGTTTGCGACTGCTCATGCAGAGCGTCTTTCGCAGCGGCGGCTTAATGGGCTCTTCAGAATTCCCGCGGCGGGGTCGATGAAAGTGCTTCAACGCGACTTATTTTCGCCTACGGCCCCCGCTCGCTCTGATCGATTGCACCCACTGCGCCGGCGTGCACACGATTCATACCGGGGCGCAGTCAAATTCTTTTTTATGCCAACCGGCAATTGTGTGGCAGCGAAGCAGAAAGATTGCTTTCCATTGCGCCAAAAATCACACCGTGTCTAAACATCCGGGGCCCTAGCGTCGCGCTAATGCATGCCGAATGACAGCCTGTCCCGCTTCTTTTTCCAACAACACGTCGGGACGGCACTTGTTGACGGGTGGGGAGGCAACGAGGTAATGGAGAAAATATATTGCGTTTCCGCTTTAACATCAAAGGCGCAGCGCGTTAAAGCGACAAGAAGCGCGCGAGAGGCCGACACCTGTTTGGCGCCCGAAGTGGGTTGGGTCGCCTGTAACGCGACCGTCTTCATGGCTTTAACTAGACACATCATCATGCAAGTCGGGCGGTTTCCCACAGAATGGTAGTCGATTGCGTAAATTTATAAAGCTGATTTATTGCTGCAAACGCACCTGTCTGGAGTGATCCAAGTTTAAGAGCGCGAAGCATATTTTCCGTTTGCCCAATTAAGTTATACATAGCCTGTAATATTTACAAGGGATTTCTCAGTGACGTGCATGACCGCCGCCAGACGCATATAGAAGGGCTACGCCCTGTATAAAGGAGAACGCAAGGCTTTTTAAAATGTCAAACGTGTACAACTATAGGGACTCGCGGTGACAATGCAAGAGGACTGGTGGGCGACGGAATTGGATGTATATGGAGCAGTGCAGGTGCGTTTGAAGTGATGCGTTAAGTAAACGTCTGCACGAGATTCCGCAAGTTGATAAACCCACACTTTTGCAGATCGCGTGACCATTCCTTGCCAATAGGCGAGTTACGTGGATTTATAAAACACACGTAAAATAGATAAGTGCATATTACACCGGAGCAATATTCGTTCCCACGGGGTTTTACCACTACAAGAGCAAAAAAACGACGCAAATATTTTTGTTTGTCAGACAAATTGGAGGCGGTCACGTCGTCACGCGTTGTTATGCCAGGCAATACCATCTTAAAACGCATGCCACTGCAGCACAAGCGAGAAGCAAGCGGATCGTTGGCACGCACACTGGTCCGCCGCATGAAATGCCCTTAGACATGAATTGCGAGTGGCGTCGACCGCCCATACACAGGCAACGATGCGTCAAGCAGTTGCCACGGTCCGCCCTGTGCGACAGGCACTGTTATGACAACCGCTTCGAAGCAGGAGGCGAGAGGCAAGCCTCAATGCGGATTATCGACTGGGCAACCAGCAGCCTTTCGCTCACACAAAACAACGCGTCTTTTGGCGTCAGCGACTTGTTCGGCGCCCATCGCCGGCTTAATATTCCCCAGGTGCCAAGCAGAAACTCGGTTGCAAATTGAAGTTTAGACTTCTTTTTATATCGTTCCCCCTGGCGGCGCCGGCGCGAGGAAACCGCTGCCGCGCATTCGTCTTGCATTAGATTCGTCAGAAATGGCGCAATTTCATAGTGATCGTGTTTGTCACATTGAAAGCAAGAAGGCGTGGGTGTGCGTAGCAGTCACTTCGATCGACAATCACTACAATGTGAAAGATCTGGATCACTTCTGTTTGACAAACTTAGACTGGTCAACCTTTTACTGACACGAAAATTCACATTTCACAAGTTATATTTTTCCATGGTTTGTCTGCGTTGTAGGAGGCAGTAGGTCTTGTAATTAATGAGATTTTGAGCGTACTTATACGCAAGCGAAACCTCGCAGTTTCGTCCCTAATATGTATATTGCTTGAGCAAGCGTTGTATGATTCAACGGCGCGTCTCGATTTGTACAAACAAGAATCGTAAGACTGCACTTGAGCTCCTGTCGGCAGCTCTTTCTGTCTTCCATTTCTCTTTCAAATTGTGTATATCTTCTTTCTCCTTGGGTATCAGCCGTGCCACACAGAGATATTGCACGACATGCCAAAAATAGTGGGAGTCCATTTTAGACGGGCATCGCTTGCAGTAAAATCCGAAGCCCGACTTCATTCGTGCGTGGCTGGCGAACGTTTTCGTATTGAAATATCTTAAGTTCGTCATTCCGCGAGCCACCGAAGTTCCTCTCCAGACGGCATCCGGCATTGGGAGAAAAGACCCGAGCGTCCGTAGATGTTAGGGTAGTACATGCAGACCCGCCCCACTTACATGACGCACGACCTCTTCACCGTACGATACCAGCAAGGGTCGTCTCGATGTTTCGGTAAACACAACCCTCGCGGCAGGGAAACGCATTAGTGCGAATGCGCCACCAAAGTCATTCGCAGTTTCCGAAATGGCGAAATTTCGGTCGCCCCTGGCGAAATCTGCGCGCAACTGGCAAGTGCTTGTGGGGTTTTACGCCGAAAAAGTGCAATTATGCAGCACGTGCCTAGCGTAGAGAGCGCAATTTGCCAAACAAGGCCGGTGCCGCGACACGCGGGCTGAGGAGAAGTTCGCCGGCCGCGCAACTTAACTCCGAGGCATTTTTAACCCGAAAACGCGGGAGCTCGAGACGATGACGAGATGGGAAAAAAAATAGATGCGTAACTTCCCGCAGTGACTGACTTATTACAACAACGATGCAAATCACCGCCTCAGGCCGCTACGACCGCGTTTTCGACAGGAGCGAGAATTTGCTGGTGCTTATATCATTTGCGAGGCGGGCGACTATTTTTGGCACAATTTTCTAATTCGACGTGCTAATATATTGTAACATGCCGTGTAACATACATGACGGCAAAAGACAACGAGGATTAGGATTACCGAAAATTAGCCAAAACAGGCTTCGTGGAAGTTGATCACCGAGGCGCGCACAGGAAAGACTACATTTGCTCCGTTACGGTTTATAACACGGAAGATGTCATGCGCAACCCTAAGGCTACTGCCCTATTGTGCAATAACGGGTTTGGTATTAAAACAGACGGTTTGTTTTCCGCTGCTGTCGCAGGCGCACCGTATAGACGCACGCCGATACTGAGCAAACATCATAATCCAAACGAACGCCATCTGGCACACGTTGCAATCTAACAATAGCAAGTAAAAAAAATCGAAGGACACGTGGGGTCTTTGCAATGGACTGCGCACTTGTGTGATTAGGCGTCTCCGCCCCGGCGGCCGACTTGCATCGAAAGAATCAAACGTGGAAACGATTGTGAACCTTTTCAATTTCTTCGTCGTATCCGCTGGGGCACAAACACACCCGACCACGAGTCAACATTGGAGGCAAGAGCGCAAGGCAACGGGTCAATACAGGCAGACACGTATAACATGCGGCACTGTAGATTGAACCGTGCGAGAATGGCAAGTGATACATACGAACGCTTTTTATCGCATGCCGAACGATATTTGCGCCGGCTGTTTGCCAATGGTCCTCTGTTGGATGCTGCCCCGCCCTGATCAACATGTGAGTCAACAGACAACTCAAAAGCGACGGCCCGACCCTCTATCGTTGCCCTAATGCGGCGCATTCGCAATCGGCCATGCACACCGCAGCCACATTTCAAAAAATGGAGCGCACAGAAGCACTTAGAGCGCCGTTTGGGCGATGTTATTTAATCACAACGGCCCTTTATCTCCGCGGCATGTCGACACACAAACCATACATGAAAAAGTCAGAGCCGACAGCTTCAAACGACTTTTTCTCTTAACGCCAGGCAAAGATTGACACAGTTTTGTCATGCACCGCAATGACGCGATGCATGGAGCGCAAACGGCGGGGCGCGGGCGATCAAAAAGGGCAGTCAATCACCTGTTGTATCGTTTTGACGTCGTAAGTTAAAGCGCAAAGTGCAGGCGGATAAGAAACGGAGTTCAACCGTCGCAGAGCGATAAATGATTAGCGGGCTCCGGACAGAAATTACTGGAAGGTAAACGACGAGAAAATCGATATCGGCAGCTGCGCGCTCGTTGCCCGGATACATGGCCAAGCGGGTGACTTGCACATTGGAAAAGTAAACGGCCGGGAAGGCAGATCTGCGGCAGCGCGTCGGCACCAGGAAGAATGTGTCGCTTCATCAAACACAACCGATGTACGACCCCGACCCATGCGTTGCCACTCCAAGAAAGTAATATTGCACGGAACGGGATTGCTGTACTTTATGTGCGGCGATGTAGAGATGGCGCCGCGATCAAAGTTGCCAGGCCGATGCACGGTAACGGCTTGGCGGGAGTGTGCGGCAAAACGCACCCTCACTCGACGGTTTGAAGCAGCGGGCGCCTGGCATTAGGCTCATCGAGCGCGAGTGTGCATTGTTAAGTGGTCGCAGCAGGGCAGCAGGCGAGGGGGCTGCGATAAACCGGGCCACTCAACAGTCGATTTCGCGTTTCTGCGACGGCGAATCGAATTAAACGCGAATAGGGAAAGGCAGGGCGGCCGTTGCGTTTCGCCGGCTTACGCTAGCCCCCCCGAGCACTTATACAGCACTTGCATTCTTGCCCACCCACTTGAGAGACGAAGGGGGGACCGTGTGCTCGATGTTTTGCGAAAAGTGGCCTCGACCCTCGCGCATATGAATCACAAGCGGCACAGTTCTTCAGCCGCGCACCGCCTCTCTCTGCAGCGACAAGAGGTCCAACGAACCTCGCCTGTTTGTTAATGCTTGTGAAATGTGTTCGCATGGGTCGACGTCTCGTGGGAAAAGCACCTACAGCTCTTTGGAGCGCTTTTAGACACAAGAGCGACCGCGACGAAAATGCACGTACAACACAAATCTGGGATGTCTACACAAGCAAAGTTGATCCACCAGCATTCCAACATACCTTCGTTGCCGTTGCTGTGGGTTTCGTCGTCGGTTGTGGTTTCGACCTTCACTGCCATCGACTTGCGGCTTCCTTGTCCTTTCTCTTTGACTGACTCTTGGCCAACTGGCGCGTTGTTGTTGTTGTTGTTACTGTTGTTGTTGCTGTTGTTGTTAATGTTATTTGTAGCTGTGTCCGTGCTCGGAGAGAATCCGTTTTTCATCGGCGATTCACGATCTGACGACAGGTTTGGTTTATATTTAGAAATACTGCGAGTTGAAAGACACAGCGTGTGACGCAGATGTGTCAGCAAATTCGCACAGACAACGAATCCACGATTTTTTCACCGTATAAGTGACATCTTTTCTGAGGTGAATCACACGCGCAAACATAACAACATGCCTAGGAGTCGAAACTGGAGAACGCAACGTCATCGCGCAGTTAGCGGGAAAAACCAATGCACAGAAATAGCTGGAATGTTACCACCAGTCCGCCAAATCCCTATCGTTTTCCCGCTTAGGTAAATTTCAGTAAACAAATATTTTCACTACCTGTACGGACAGGCGAGCATGCATTTTCAGCTTCCTCCTGTTTCGGTAGTTCCTCAGTAGAATCGCGCGATGTCTTCCTCGCGACCGGAAGCACGCTGCTCCAGTCGTTGCTTGGCGACGCGCGTGGCGATGAAGGAGGAGACATGGATGACGCCGGCGATTGGGTGCTTGGGGCCGACTGTCCATTCACGAAGCGAGACAATAGGTTTTGTGTACCTGACGAAATACAAATCGACTTAAAATAGAATGTAGACATACAATCAGACTATTTGTTGCTCTGATCGTGATCAACCGAAACGGATATGAGGCATTATACGATTTGTTAGCACGTAGGGGTGATGCGGTGAATACACGCGTAAAATTCCCCTAATTATCGGGGGTGGAATTTCGTATGCACCTGCCACAGTGTCGACCCACTGTTGAAGACCAACATCATAAGGGTTCATTGAAGAAATTGGTATAAGCATCGGCGGTTGTGCAAGAGGATTTGCCGTGCGTGATCCCTGCAGAAGATTTTGTACAGCTTCGGGCAAAGCGTTGGGTCTACAGATAAATGAATATGTTTAAAAAAAACCTCTTCACGCATTATGGTGTTAAATGGAATACTATGTCGGCTCTCATTCCCTCACCTAGAATTTCCAAGACCGTGTTCGCCGTGTGTCTGGCCGTTTATCAAAGGTGGTCGCCCGCCGCCTACCAGTGGCAGATTGGGCAATCGCGACTGCGACTGAGTCCAGAGCAAGTTGGATCGCATAAATTCAGAACAAGCGCTCGCCACCTGCGAAAACCAACATGCGTAATCAGAAAAGCAAGTTCAAACAAGATCAACATTACTCTTCTTACGTTGAACATTTGCATGTAACTGGCTGCCGAAAGCACATCAATGACGTCAGCAGCGTTGACGTGGAGATCGGACGAGTATGCATACTCCAAAAGTGGGGTAAACCCTCGTAGAGTGACGTACTGTAGCTCGATGGTCATGTGATCACCCTCCGGACCTTTGGAGATTGATACGGCTGGGGAGGATTTGCCTCCGCAGATAGCAGCAAGAAAATAATCGCTGCAAGCAGCCATAACGGCTTTGTGTGCCTGAGGAAAGAAGGAAGGCAGGTTTACGAAATGGTACCGTCACATATAAAAGGCAAACTTACTTTGAACTTCTGCCCTTGAACAAGTATTGTCAGGTCGCAGAGGAATCCTTCTCTGCGCAATTTGCCGAGACGCAGCAGTGAGTCACGTGCGTGAGAAGGATCCCGATGACTCAGACCCTGAGCCAATCCTGCCATTTTCATTGTCCTATTTCCGCGCAGTTCTGTTTCCTTTTGCCTTGATTTCTTGCAGTTTTATTCTCCGCAGTGTTAATATAATGTACTTATTCCTTTCAATTGTGTGCGTCCCGATCGTCCCGCACAAATTTCTAAACCTAGACCTACAGTTTTAGTATTCCACCGTTAGTACTTTCTGCCAACGAGGAAACATAAAGGGCATTTAAAAGTCGAACGACATCACTTTTATGACATGGCGCGCAGCAAAACCTTGCAATGAGATATTTGAACAGCGACGCTAAGATACGCTGCGCAAACAGCATCGAATAGATACAAACTGTCGGTCGTTACCCACAATGCAAGCGGGCATGCCTCAAACACACTGCCACCTCCCTTAAGTCAACAACGACATGCCCGGGCCTTTGAATGCAGGCACTCGGGCCTCGGAGAAAGCACTTTGTTACGAGTGCAGAATCAACATGCACGCGTCCAACTGTGGTCGTAAGGCGTGTCCCACGGCCTGCTTCGCTCACGTAATGCAGTGTTGATACAAGAATTTTCGTAAAACAAAAAGACAGAGCAAGGACCCTGGCGAGGTGGGTTGTCAATCAACCAACGAGCGGTTTACGGTAAACTGTTGCGGAGGTCAACGAACGAATGCAGCGGGACAGTCATGTTGCCAAACCCCGCCGGAAATTTACTTTCATCATCAAACATCGTTACGGCTTTTCTAAAGGTGTATCCAACTGGACAAACAGACCTCGCCGCGACACCCACGCGAACGACGAGCTCTGAAATGCACACTGTCGCCTTTTAGTGATGAACAGCCACTGCCAAACCGCCGACTGAAACTTTACCGCACGCTTATCAGCCACGTAATGCAAGGCACAAAGAGTCCCAAATTTGTCCGTCCAAAACTACAGGAAAAGGGCAAAGTAAAGAGGCGCGATGCAGATAAAGTTGGCGCCGATTGACGTTCCCCAAGGAGCGCCGCAGCCGACAATAGACAGACGGCAGGGCGTCTGATAATGCACAGTGAGTTGCTATGCATACAACCGAATCAAATAAAAAACACTGCCTCCGGCGCGAAACAGCGAAAACAACCTTTACGTTCGTACTTTGCAGCAACCGCGCGATTCACCAAATTTAGGCTTAACCGCGAGTTAGTGGTGACCCAATTGCGGCGAAGAAAATTAAAAAGTCGTACGCATGCGCGTTTATGCTGCAGTGCGTAAAGTGCCAATTTAGCGGACATTACGCCCGAGGTCAGAGCAGGAAGTCCACACGAGGCTCTGGTCGCATGCCCAACCTATTGCGACGGCTAATTGTCTTCGTGGAAAGGGCCTTCATGCGCTCAACTGTCTGCGAATCCCTTTACGGGGAAACCTGTCCGTTTTCCAGCTTACAGACCAACACACCTTGCTGCCTACGCATTGCTTGCAGCGAAATCTATCGTGGCCAATCCGGATAATTCCTTTCGGCCACACCGCATCGTAGCGTTCTGTCTAAGCGGAGTTTGTTTTGAAGCAGAACACACTCCGGCGTCAGCTGTGCGATCACACTGTGACGTCATGCCATGTATTGCCCGGAGTCATGTTGATGCGCAAAAGCTACGCAGCCTATGGCAACCTGCCGTCGGCTTAAGGCGAGATTTTGGATGCGCCGTGGCGCAGGGCCGCGCGAACAAAGACGCACAATTCCAGTGTCCTGCCTAATCATGCGTGTACTTTTGTTGTTCGCGAACGGCCTGAAGCGGAACTACGATTGGCAGTTATAAAAAATCGCGGTTTGAAATACCTCTCACGGGCGCGTCAATTTTGCTTTCCCAGGGTGCTCACATGGGAGAGAGTCAACAAAAGACAAAAAAGACAGTAAAACATCGCCTGCCTTTTCGCCTGGCATCTTGCACCAGCGGAAGATCAAACAAACGAATTCCGCTCACACGCGATCTATCCGGATCCCCTTGCCTACAAATATCGTTAATTTTTATCGTTTCCTGTTTCGCGACGGCGCTGCTTGCAGGCGCGGAGCCGTAGCCGCCGTTCGCCGTGCTTCTGTTTCCTGCATACGGTTTCCTTCGCTGCCGTCGAACTACGATAACTCCTCGCTTTGCCCAAATGAGGAAGCACCGTCTGACATCGAAAATGGACGTGATATCACTTCCTTTTTTTGTTTGATTTCGCCACGCATGCAGAAGAGACGCCTCGGCGAGGCTGAGACTGTCGCCGTTGCTTTCGCTACCGCTGAGCCCGCTAATGCAAGTCGTTAACGGGCAAGTAACGATTTCCGACGACACTACGTTTACGAGATGAGCAAATACACCTAAAACGTCTCAAATATTGGCCCAAACAACCGTTCTATTTGCAAAACACCTGCCACGGTTGCTTGGCCCATGCATGTTCGGACGAAACTCCAGGTCCGTTTCTTTTTTACAACATGCGCCTAAATTTACTACTTAATGGTTGTATTTGATTTTACGCACTACTCAACTTGCTCACAATAGACGAAAAATTAATTAAAAAAAATGACCATCCTCATTCAATTTAATGACATTTTTAGTCATACTGTATTCACAGATCACTGAATACAAGAAAGAGTCTATATCTAATCATCATTTCCAGATATTAACCTTTCCTTTTGATAACTGTTTCTACTTGGTGCTGCTGTCAACCCCCGGAAAACTCTTTGTTGAGAAAAGTCATCCTCGCCCGCCAGTCTCCCATCCGCCACTACAGCGCGTCACTTTTGAGACATACTGACAACTGATACACATCAATACACCTGGACAAAGCGCACTTACGTCAGCGCAGGAACAGTGCGGATTAAAGCGAAAAAAGTGGATAAGCATCAGTTTTTAAATGCGGCGGGGGCGCAGCGACACCTAGCGATAAGCGTAGTAGGTGACATAATTGTACACTACGTTGAACGAAATCGTTTTTTAATTAGGAAGTCGGACACAGGCATACAAAATGCCTGCTATTTATCCCGACAATTGCGATAAAATAGTCACTGCACAGTGTCGGTTAAAACTGGAGTGCAAAACTACAGTAAGTAACGTGGCCACGGTTTCTGTGATCCACTTTTTGCTGGACCGGGGAAATAAGTTTATGAAGTAAGGGAATGTGCGACGCAAATAAGCGGTTTTTGAAGCCTTTACTATTGTTGGACATCACATGTGGAAAAATCAAGCAAGCTTTGGGCTCAAAGTTTTACCACTCTAGAATTATGTGAAACTTGGAAAACTTACAAAACTCATTACCGCGAAAAAACTAGTTGTTATTCAACGTCAGAATTTGTTATTGAAATTCAACGAACAATAGTTTATATTTATATGATGGCAACTACAGGATAATATCATGCCAGGCACAAAATTGTAAATGTTTGTGGAAGATCTCTAGTCAATAACGATGCCAACCATGGCAAAGGACAACCGTACAGGCTAGTTTTGACCAGTGTGTTTTTATACCATCATGAAAAAATAGTGTTGTCAGATTACCGTTGGATGAAAAAGACATTGTACTTTTTGCTACATCAGCCTTACGCAAATGCGTACATTAAGTCATTGCGTTTGTAAAAACCCTCGCCAAAGGCGCAAAGTTTTCAGCTTCGTGCGTTAGATCACGATTCGGAAACCACTGAAAGTCCCTGAAAACACAATATTACCTTTTTAGCATGTTGGACAGACCCCACCAGAAGGGTTGTGCAACCATTGCCAATAAATGGCAAATGGGGTCCACGAACACCATTTTAAGCTTTGAAACTTCTATCTCAAAAGGCAGGCCCCCACCTATACGTCCATGTAAAAACGGTTCTTGTACTGGCACATTTCTGGATGTTGGACAGCAGTGCACATTGTTCAGATCAGAACCTAACCATAAACGTATTGACTATACACAGAAAAATGCCCATACAAGGTTCTGTGTATGCAGTCAGATCTAGTAACCAATTTTTAAACGGAAATATACACAAGAAAATAATACGACCTGTTACGACCTTCCAAAAGTGCTTGGGCTTGCGGCTACCGAAAGGTTGCCGGCCCCTACCTTGAAGGGTTTTTTAGTTTAACAAAATCTGGGCACCTTGCAAATATGGCGTATTTTATTCATACTTGGCTGTAGCCTACACCACGTGTGGGCAAACTGATCAAAAGACAATTGCTTAGGGAAAACCTCAGACACCATTTTTTTGCGTTAGATTTTTTTTTGCAATACCGCAACCTATCCTGCTTAATAAGACTGCGCTCTTTGTTGCTGCCGACACGAATTGCATCGGTGCAATTCTGCTGTGCATTGCTCACACTGCAATCTTACATAACAATGGATATTCTGTGTCAATCGAGGTAGGAAACAGATAGGTGCCTGTTGGGTCACAATAATACATAAATAAATGAAATAAATGCCAATGTTCTGAGGTGCCAACTATCCATCATATGGAAATATTACTAATCACCTGAAAAGCCCGCAAAAACAGTTTCTGTTTGTTGCAATATGACGAGAGCCATCGGACCACGCAGTTGCTACAAAATTTGTACGGGCTGCAGGCCGTAAGTTGCCGTCCCCGGCTCTAAACCGGCAAAGTTAAATTGAGGTCAGACTGCATTGGCCAACGTCGCTTAAATCGACAACATACAGCAGTTACTTCACACTACTCTGAAAAAAGGCCATTCAAAAACATCATTGTTGAAAACATGTATTAAACGAGAAACTTGAAATGAATTACGCCATGAAACAACAATTGGAACAGAACAAAAATATATTTGACTGAGCAATGCTTTGTTACATTTTTAAATAAACACTGAAGCCAAGGAACATTTACATATAGGCTTCATTGGTTGAAATGTTCACCATGCATAAGCCATAAAATATTGCCATTTGCTTTGCAGCAGCATAATCACATTTCATCATCATCATCATCATTGACATCATCCAAAGCTAACTCGGGAAAATCACCACATTTAATACTTTTTGGAGATACAAAAGCACCATAACCAGGTTTGCAAGTGAAGTAAGATACACCTTTCACTGTACCATTATGTTTCCCATATGGCTCATCATATTCAACCCCAACCCAAGTCCCAGGCTTGAACTTTGTTTCACCTGCAAAAGACAATGTTGAGATTATGATCTTCTTTCCCTGAAAACCAATTTAACTTTAAAACACATAAAGTGGATCATGTCTTGTTACTCATGCTTAAAAAAGGTTGTAATACCACAGTTATAAAAACACAACTTTAAATAACTTATCATAAGATAAAAAAATTCTTATAAAAATCAAGATTTTATTATTCAGAAATAAAGCTTGCAAAACAAAATTAGTTCATATAGTTTTAGAAAAAAATCACTTGCCAATAAATTTTACAACGCCCCTTCGAACCATCTGACCAGGCACTGTTACTTCACATCTGGAATTCAGACTTATAGTCTTGAGTGCTTCTTCATTCAGGAGTGCATTTTCTTTTTCTTGCTCTTGTTTCATTTTCTCTTTTTCTGGATCATATTTTCCAAGCTTGTTTTGCAGCAGAAATGATTTCACTGTGTCTGAAAATTAAATAAATGATTTGTACCATGTGACTGTTGAAGGTATGATCAATTTCATCACAAAACTGAGTAAGAAAAGCATTTCAAACTAAAAAACTCTATCCTTTTTGCAAGTCTAGTTGTTCTAAACAATTTAACGTATGAAAAAGAATGTGATAGCAATAATTGCAGATCATTCTGCAAAAATTTTTCAAAGAGATTTATGTAACTTGGAACCAACTGGCAAACATACTGCGTTTTTTTGAGTACTCGTCATCAGGCATGGCATATTTCTCAACCTGTGACACATCGGTGAAGTTTTCCTGTTCTTTTGGATGTTTGCTCACAACCTGTAACAAAAGGGTACATCAGACTCCTGTACTTTGTGAAACATTGACGAATTAACATTTAAACGCATGTCATCATCTAGCTGATAGGATCCAATCAGACGCTCAGGGTTGTCAAGGTTGAACAGGTGTTTGTCATCTTTGGAAAATACTTCAATCACCATATCTGCCTCCGAACATCCTGTGATAAGCACCAACTTTCTCTGTAAAAAAGAGGATACTGCCCAACGATTATTATTATTATTAAAGAACATTTGTTTTTACCTTGAGACCCTCCACGGTCAGAGATTTATCAAATCTATTTTCATACATGAATTGATTTAAATTGTTGCTCACTCGAACATGGACAACACTGCTGGTTCTTACAAAACCATCCATTTTAGCTTGTTTCCTGTCGTTGTATCTAATTTTTGCTGTGTATTAACAAATAGGTCTAAACAAAGACAATTCAAGTTTTATTTTAGACGTGGTAATGGTGAAGAAACTTCTCACAAATGCCAACACACGACGTGAGTCGGGTAACACTAATTTACGGAATAAGGAACCTAAGGAATTTAAGGAAACTCACACTAATTTACGGAGCTAAGGAACTAAGGAACCTAAGGAAATTCACAGACACTAATTTACGGAGCTAAGGAACGGAAATAGTCTAAGGAAAATACACGCTGCTTACGGAACTGGCCAAGGGCGTCTAAGGAAAATACAGAAGGCTTACGGAACGGGCCAAGGACGTCTAAGGAAACTAGATAGTGCTTACGGAACTGACCTATGGCGTCTAAGGAAAATATATAGAGCTTACGGAACTGGCCAAGGGCGTCTAAGGAAAGTAGATAGAGCTTACGGAACTGACTAAGGGCGTCTAAGGAAAGTAGATAGAGCTTACGGAACTGACTAAGGGCGTCTAAGGAAAGTAGATAGAGCTTATGGAACTGGCAAAGGGCGTCTAAGGAAAATATATTGAGCTTAAGGAACTGACCAAGGGCGTCTAAGGAAAATATATGGAGCTAGAGCTTTCCGTAAGCTCAATATATTTTCCTTAGACGCCCTTGGTCAGTTCCGTAAGCCCTATATATTTTCCTTAGACGCCCTTGGTCAGTTACGTAAGCTCAATATATTTTCCTTAGACGCCCTTGGTCAGTTCCGTAAGCTCTATCTACTTTCCTTAGACGCCCTTGGTCAGTTCCGTAAGCTCTATCTACTTTCCTTAGACGCCCTTTGTCAGTTCCGTAAGCTCAATATATTTTCCTTAGACGCCCTTGGTCAGTTCCGTAAGCTCTATCTACTTTCCTTAGACGCCCTTGGTCAGTTCCGTAAGCTCTATCTACTTTCCTTAGACGCCCTTAGTCAGTTCCGTAAGCTCTATCTACTTTCCTTAGACGCCCTTAGTCATTTCCGTAAGCTCTATCTACTTTCCTTAGACGCCCTTGGTCAGTTCCGTAAGCTCAATATATTTTCCTTAGACGCCCTTGGTCAGTTCCGTAAGCTCTATCTACTTTCCTTAGACGCCCTTAGTCAGTTCCGTAAGCTCAATATATTTTCCTTAGACGCCCTTGGTCAGTTCCGTAAGATCTATCTACTTTCCTTAGACGCCCTTGGTCAGTTCCGTTAGCTCTATCTACTTTCTTTAGACGCCTTTGGTCAGTTCCGTAAGCTCTATCTACTTTCCTTAGACGCCCTTGGCCAGTTCCGTAAGCTCGATATATTTTCCTTAGACGCCATAGGTCAGTTCCGTAAGCACTATCTAGTTTCCTTAGACGTCCTTGGCCCGTTCCGTAAGCCTTCTGTATTTTCCTTAGACGCCCTTGGCCAGTTCCGTAAGCAGCGTGCATTTTCCTTAGACTATTTCCGTTCCTTAGCTCCGTAAATTAGTGTCTGTGAATTTCCTTAGGTTCCTTAGTTCCTTAGCTCCGTAAATTAGTGTGAGTTTCCTTAGATTCCTTAGGTTCCTTATTCCGTAAATTAGTGTTACCCCGTGAGTCGTGAACGATGTTTCACACAACCGTTTATTCTTTGGGGAATTTCCCTAATTTTTAGATAATTAAACTTCGTATTGTGATTTTTTTTCATTTTGCAAAACATTTAAACCTCTTTTTGTTTTTGTTTTGTAAATGTCCAATAATACTAATCAGGTGCCGTGTAGTCTAGCTTAAAAACACACTTGTAAAAAATTCCTGGTTTAAAAATAGTTTAAATTTTAACAGCTAAAATAGGTAACTTTTACCATTCCACCAGTGGTTCGTACTGTAAACTATTGTTTGGCCTCTAGTTGAATGATTTTTAATTTTGCTTCGTTTTCTACCTCATTCCACATAATAGCTAATATTTACTTTAAATTCAAAAATTACTATTTTTTGACTAAACAGTTTGTCACAAAATATTTTACCTGTTACTTAAAAGTAATGCTTGGTAACCATAGTAACAACAGAGCAAGCGAGTAATTACGCAATTTCTCGTTTTTGTTTATTATTTCACCAAATTTTTAATTTAAAGAACGGCAATTTGCTGCTACTTCATTCATTCCCTTTCATTTTGTGTCAAATTATATATTTTTTTAACACAATGATTTTTTTTCATTTAGGCAAATAAAAAGCTGCAACATAACAACAAAACAGCTCAGGAATCAATAAGATTTGAATAATGGTAAGCTCTGGTAGTAGGCTATAACAGATCTTTTAATCTTTTAAACCACCTGTTTACTTTTTTTCTCCAGTCGAAGGGTACAAGTATAAAAGAAGCACTTACAAAATGGGTATGTTATAGATAGGTTATACTCTGTCTATCTCCATCCTTTAATATTTGGTAATTAATCATTTTAGGAGGAAAAGAATGGCCAAAAAGGTTGTGACGCTTGTGAAGTGAAATTATGTGCACAATTACCCCCCATTGAAAAAATGGATGCGTCCTTGTCAACACTTACCCATTGCACGTATGTATCTTAACAACTCATTTCTTTGCACATAGTAAAATAAAACTCAAAGTAACCATATTTTCTGTCCACCTATTATGGTTGTTTGATGTTTGTCTGGGTTTAATGCTAGAATAGAAATGTGGCGGTATTTTATAGAAACAACTAACCGATGGAGCTATGATCACATTTTAGTACACATAATACGTTTCTTTTTTGGCAGAAAGCTGAGTCTTTCCACAAACTGCATTGAAAAAATAGCAAACCTCAATGGCCTGAGTAAGTCACTAAATGTTTAGCAATGTTTTGCAATTTTTTATCCGATGCTTTTTTGTTGACAGAACATTTAACAATACTAAGTCTTGCAAGAAATAGTATCAAGAATTTAACTGGCCTGGTAAGAAACATGTTTATTGTTCCTATTTTGATCACACACATTTTCTTGATTTCATAAAAAGAACATTGCTTCATAAACATTAAATATTTTGTTAAAAATGTTTAGGAAGCTGTCAGTGACAGTTTGGAACAACTTTGGATTTCATACAATAATGTTGAAAAACTCAAAGGAATTCATGTTTTAAAAAAGTTGAAGGTAATTCAGCTAATGCAAACTATTGTAACATGAACATGAAAAACAACAACCCTCAACATATATTTCATGTATATTGCAACATGCACATGGTTACTTAAAAAGTCACCAGGTTTTGCTTATTGGTTTTCGATCAAAATAGAAGCATCTCTAAAATTAGGCATGTTTATCTTTTTGTTAAAGGTGTTATACATGGCAAACAACCAGGTGAAAGATTGGGCAGAGTTTTTGAAGTTGAATGAACTTCCTTGCTTGGTTGAACTACTTATGGTTGGTAAGTGATCTCTTCTCGGTGGTGGCATTTTCAGAATGGTACACACTTGCTTCATGCAACAATGTTCGAAATTTGTATCCTAAATTTCTGCTGAACAATAATTAAGGCTTTCTTCTTGGATTTAACCCTTTTCCAGCACCTTGTGACACAAGTGGAACATCAACATTTAAATTCACAATATAAAAAGACATGGTGTCTAATCACAGTATATTTAAAAAAAAATTTTTACACTGTGTTTGGATATGAGGTATTTTGAAATTTCTGTTTCTATCAACACTTTTTTCTATCATCTATCAACATAACTGCTATTTTTTATGTGTCTCTCAGGTAACCCCATTCAGGAAAATGCAGGTGACGATTGGATGAAAGACGTCACAGGAAAGCTAAAGAACCTTAGAAAGCTCGATGGAACACCAATTATTAAACAAGAGGAGGAGGAGGAAGAAGACTGAGCCAACTGTCAGCCATTTGTTGTAAATTGAACTGTTTGCCGTGCGAGTTGTTCTATTGTTGAATACGTACAATACATTTGTCAGATATTTTGTTTTAGCAAATGTGAGGGTGTTGGTGTGTCTGGTGAATTTTTGTAATCAGTTAACTTATGAATGTCTGTCTTAATGAGAGACCAGTGCAACAAAGTTAAATTGAAAATATTTTTTGTGCAACCTTATAACAGCATACTGTTTTTTTTATTATTCCCTCAAATTTTGTTATGGAGTAAATTAGGTAACTGCACAGATAAGCTCAGCAAACAAGAAACAACAACGGTTAGTTACTCATTTTCTGTAATCCGAAAGTATTACAACAAGGCCATTCTGATGTAATTGACAATGCTTAGATTTTGGTTAAACAGTCCAGTTAGTTTCGCCCTTTCCAGCTCCACAATGGATAGGATTTCCTCCAAGTGCATAAGCAATTCTTCATTTGTAGACAAAGTTTCTGCATGCTGCTTTAATAGCAATCCGAGATATGAATTTACTATTTCAAAGTACTTTTTTTTAGCCAAACAATCTTGCAAAAACTTGAGAAAGATAAGAATGTTGCTAACAGAACCGTGCCAATCGATCAGGTTTTGCATTTCAAACTCCACTGTCGAGGGCTGCAGCTTTTCTAAGAATGTGAACACACTGTTACTGTCAGCTCGGCCATGTTCATAATCTTCCAAAATTTGAACAAACTTCGAAGTGAATGTGTTTGCTTGTGGCAACTGTTTATCTTTTTGTTCTCCAATTTCAGTGAAAAGAAGGGAAGGCAAAAAAAATGGCGCATTTACGGGAGCTTTGGGTGGTGCAATAGGTTTATTGCGTGATCTGATAATGTCACTTGACATGAGGCCAAGCCACTTAGCAACTGGCCATTTGGAAAGTGTTATCAAGTCATTCTCAACAGTTGCTATGGGTTCAACTTTAGTGACATTATCACTCAAGGCATGCAGTGACACAGGCTTTGTAAAGGTTGTGTTTGTCCACAAGCAAATTCCAGTCTCCTCCACATGGGCTGTAACCAACAGATTAGAGTTCGGTGAGATTGACAAACTGGTTGCTATACTGTCAACGGCCATGCGGTTTATCAGGCATCCAGTAGGCACATCCCAAACACAGATGCTACAATCATTGCCTGTTGTCAAAATCCATTTTCCATCTGTTGTCCAACAGCAGTCAACAATGGCCCCAGAATGCCCTGAAAATGTCCTGACAATTTTTTGACTGGAAATGTCAACAACTACAAATGAAAAGTCATCCAGGATTACTGCAACCATGTCTGTTTCATTTTGTAACCTAATAAATGAAGCCGCTTGATCCATTTTGTTTATTCGAAATTTTGTTTTTGTTTTAAATTTCCAAAATTTCATGTTGTTGTCTGAGCTAGTTGAAACCACTATTTGATTTAAAGAATCAACTGCCACTCCTGTGACATTGCATCGATGTGCTTTTGAAGGGCAATTGCTTTCATCAACAAAACTACCTCTGAACATGCCAGATTGCACATTGTGCAAATCCATGTGGCCCGTGCTGTGACCAATCAAACAAAAGTTACCACAGGATGTCAGAAAAACAGAGCTTACATAGTGATTTTTTACTTTTAACTTGTGTAAGTCCTTCGACCGGAAGCGATCATGCACAATTTTGTGAGAACCCATTCTACCCTTAACAATGTTCCATGTTGTCACAACTGGATGACGATAATGATAAGCCACTGCACCATCCCACTGTCCTTCTCGAACATCATTCATATGCAAGTCACATATTGTGGGAAGTACTGAATTTTTATACATGGCTTTTCCCAAAGGTTTATCAGCTGACACATGCTCACATGAAAATAGTTTCACAGTTGAATCACATCCAGCTGAAAGTATCGCTGCATCATTGTAAAATTTAACTTTCGTGGATGGTCCACCATGGCCACTTCTTTCACGCAAAAGCCTGCCAGCAGAAGTACCCTTGTCAAAAGCCCACATCTTGATGGCATTGTCAGATGAGTTTGACAAAAGCAAAGGCTGTCTAGGCAAGAAAGTCAGAGCTTCTACTGCTTTTCCATGTCCGTGCTCAATTATTCCAATTGAAGCTTTTTCTGAGAGATCCCACATACATATATGACCCATGACTGTGCCAATTGCCATGTGCTCATGTCCATCCATCCTAAAACTAATACAAGTGACAGGCCCATAGTCATTATGCAATTTCATTATAGTGATGTTAAACCTCAAATTAAACAACACAATGTCTCCAGTTTCTGTGCCAACACCAATCACATCCACTGCTGTGCTCTGTTGCAATGCTGTGATGGCTGTGCCCTTCCAGTGACTAAATTCAGCAAGCATTTTTCCTTTGGAGATGTTCCACAACTGCAGTATCCCTGTGTTGCTGCCAAACACGAGTTTGTTGACATATGTGCTTGGGTGCAAAAGTGCAGTAATTTCAAAGCTTTTGTTGAGCTCAACACTCAAATACAACTGGCCACTTAAGATATGCCACACCATCACATTGTTACAACTGTCTACTGACACCAAGTGCTTCCCAAATGGCAAAATGAATTGGACTTTGTGTTCATGACCATTCAGCACTCTGATAACTTGCTTGCCACCTTTATAAATGTATATATCACTTTCACATCCAACATACACATAGTACGAATCAGCTGCAATGCATTCTATATGGGATGGGCAAGGATTGCTTGTTTGACACAAACCAAGTTTTTCACAGTTGTATGATTGAAAGGAATCACCAACTGCCAGAATGACATAATTCTTCCCATGGCGCTGATGGAATCTAGTCACATGGCCAATATGTGTTGAAATCAAACCAAGGGTTTTGTACTTCTTGAATATTACACTAGCATCGTTTTGACTTTCCAAATTGGTCATCGCTTTTAAAATTAACTTTTAAACACATCCAAAAGTGTATTTCTGTGATCTATAAAAAATCTAAGCTATACAAAAATGTTTTCTGACTCAACCTTGTACAAATAATAAAAATATTGCATAGACAAATAAAAAGTATTTGTTTTTGAGCACATCCAAAATTATTAAGGTATCATACGGTCATTGTTTCTGAGCCTTTACTTTATGTTTGACTTGCGCCAATTCTTTTTACTTTACCTCTAAAAATAGTAGGCTACCCTATCGCATACCTGTGGCCTGAATTAAATTTGTTACATAAAACAAGTTGTATACTATGATACGTAAATTACTTTGTACCTTCATTAAAATTATATCTTCTATAAAACTAATATAATTCCTCACTATGGTGCCAGTAACGTGCAATTCCGATTGCAGTGAAGTCTCAGTCAGCACATGTTTTACTTGCCAAATTTACACAAGGTGGCAGTATTTTTTTTTGTTGTTCTCTTTGTACAATTACAGGGCCGCAGGCATGCATGCATAATAAAATAATTGTGATACAATAAACAAAATATGAGAATACAGCTAATTATGTGCCTATCCCCATGTTCGTCGAATTAAAAAAAAAATCTTTTACAACTTGCGCAAGCTGTATGTACGCAATTGTGTTACTACTGTCATTCTGGCAGAATCCAAAATTATTGTTTCGCAAAATGCGTTCCGCATCAATGAGCAGCATTGCACAAGAAGGTTTAACTTGTACAAAAGAGTTTATTGTTGGTATATAACATACCAGTAAGCATTATTTTGCAAAATATTTCACTTCTTAATCATTTCGTACCAATACCTCTGTAGAAGTCCCAAGGTTATATTCAAAATAACCTGAAATACGGATCTTATTGCTCATTTTTGCATTGCCGGTGACGTCACTTTCAATCAAATGCCGAACCACTTTCCGCTTCATAGGATTTTATTTAAATCTCAGTATCTGTCAAGGATAGAGTGCAGAATAGCGTGAAAGTAATAAAAATCGGTAGAGATCCCACGTATTCCATCACAATGACCTGAAACACGGGTGTTTTTGCGCTTTTTTGCATTGCCGGTGACGTCACATTCAATTAAGTGCCAAACCACTTTCCGCTTCATAGGATTTTATTTAAATCTCAGTATCTGTCAAGGATGGAGTGCAGAATAGCGTGAAAGTAATAAAAATCGGTAGAGATCCCACGTATTCCATCAGAATGACCTGAAACACCAGTGTTTTTGCGCTTTTTTGCATTGCCGGTGACGTCACTTTCAATCAAGTGCCAAACCACTTTCCGCTTCATAGGATTTTATTTAAATCTCAGTATCTGTCAAGGATAGAGTGCAGAATAGCGTGAAAGTAATAAAAATCGGTAGAGATCCCACGTATTCCATCAGAATGACCTGAAACACCAGTGTTTTTTCGCTTTTTTGCATTACCGGTGACGTCACATTCAATCAAGTGCCAAACCACTTTCCGCTTCATAGGATTTTTTTTAAATCTCAGTATCTGTCAAAGATAGAGTGCAGAATAGCGTAAAAGTAATAAAAATCGGTAGAGATCCCACGTATTCCATCAGAATGACCTGAAACACGTGTGTTTTTGCGCTTTTTTGCATTGTCGGTGACGTCACATTCAATCAAGTGCCAAACCACTTTCCGCTTCATAGGATTTTTTTAAATCTCAGTATCTGTCAAGGATAGAGTGAAGAATAGCGTGAAAGTAATAAAAATCGGTAGAGATCCCACGTATTCCATCAGAATGACCTGAAACACCAGTGTTTTTGCGCTTTTTTGCATTGCCGGTGACGTAACTTTCAATCAAGTGCCAAACCACTTACCGCTTCATAGGATTTTTTCTAAATCTCAGTATCTGTCAAGGATAGAGTGCAGAATAGCGTGAAAGTAATAACAATTGGTAGAGATCCCACGTATTCCATCAGAATGACCTGAAACACGGGTGTTTTTGCGCTTTTTTGCATTGCCGGTGACGTCACTTTCAATCAAGTGCCAAACCACTTTCCGCTTCATAGGATTTTTTTTAAATCTCAGTATCTGTCAAGGATAGAGTGAAGAATAGCGTGAAAGTAATAAAAATCGGTAGAGATCCCACGTATTCCATCAGAATGACCTGAAACACGGGTGTTTTTGCGCTTTTTTGCATTACCGGTGACGTCACATTCAATCAAGTGCCAAACCACTTTCCGCTTCATAGGATTTTATTTAAATCTCAGTATCTGTCAAGGATAAAGTGCAGAATAGCGTGAAAGTAATAAAAATCGGTAGAGATCCCACGTATTCCATCAGAATGACCTAAAACACGTGTGTTTTTGCGCTTTTTTGCATTGCCGGTGACGTCACTTTCAATCAAGTGCCAAACCACTTTCCGCTTCATAGGATTTTTTTAAATCTCTATATTTGTCCAGAATTTATGTCGTCGCAAAATCTAATGGAGTGGCACACTCGATTTTTCACACAATCTCATACATTTTCCCTTCTAATCACAATGTGTCACACTTATGAACTTGCAAAGAACGTTTTATTGTGCAATATGCGTCCAATTCTTTTTCCTTCTTTTTGTAGTGAATATAAATGACCGTAAAGGTAATGCTTGTTAAAATAAATATTTTGATTTAACATTTTCAAATGAAATGATATTTACTCTTAAAAAATGTTAAATTTGTGCATGATGTTGATGTATCACAGGTGAAAGTCATCTTTGCTTGTTACACAAACATATAAGAAACACAATTTTCATGGTGGCCACTAAATCTAAGAAACAAATTGGGTAAACAGGCACAATTAAAGAAAAACATTGCGCACGTTTATTCGGACAGTTTTAGATTATCAGGAGTTTTGATAACTGCCACATCTTTGACAATTGAGTTCATGAACATTTCTGCATCATCTGTGGTTAGTACCTACTGGTAACAGGATCAAAGATTGCTGAAATTTTCATGAGTCGGAAACGTTCGCTATTACTGTACATGCACCTTAATAGGATACATTTCATGGCCAACCGTGTAATAAGTCAAACTCATGTACGCGTACTTAATTAACGAACATGCAACTTATTAACGTAACTAATTAACGTGCGCGCATGTTAAGTTGGCCGATAGTGTCATAATTCTATGTAAAATTACATGTACTGTCATCAGCTTATGGGCGTCGATATGCTCTTGTTTTCTGCTTTCACCTTTGCAAATATCACTCATGTATCCATCTAGTGGCAGGTAGCGTCAGATCTATGTCAAATCCTCAAATGTTATCGCAACTGCTTAAAAATCTAAGTGTTTCATCACAGGCCCAAATATACCATGGCCCCGCACAAATTTGTAAGTACCGGAAATGTATTTTTCACATATTTATCCTTTGTCAAATTTGTCCTCTTTTTCCAGAATTAAACATTTGAACAGCGAAATTGCGCTGTATTCTCAGCTTGTACTTTTACGTACGCATATGCCTTTACAAATTATTTTGATTTTAAGTTATAGTAAACATGTACATACTTTGTTTTAGTGCGCATGGGCTGCCAATATTCAAAAGAATTTTACAGCGCTTGCAATGCCACACAATAATTTTACAAAGTTTGCATCTTTACGTCGCAATTTAATCGTGTTAAGCTTGCCAAAAAGCAGAGTTGATTGCAGTAAAACCTCACGTTTTAGGTTCTCTTTGGGGTTGCGATACATCAAAGTAAACGGTGCGAACCACAGATATCCACAAGATGGATACATGAGTGATATTTGCAAAGTAAAAGCAGAAAACAAGGGCATATCGACTCCCATAAGCTTTGACTTGAAGCTAACTATTTGTTGTTTGAAATGAAAATATACGACGATAGTACAAGTAATTTTACCTAAGATTATGACACTGTCGGCCAACTTAACATGTTACTAAGTTACAAGCACCTTAATAAGTTGCATGTTCGTTAACTAGGTACGCGTACATCAGTTTGACTTATGACGCGGTTGGCCATGAAATATATCCTGTTAAGGTACATGTACACTAATATCGAACGTGTTGCTTACTAACGCGCGCGTGCCTTATTATTCCACATGATGTCGCTCTTATTTGGAATTTGACACTGTTGGCAAGGCTTTAGATATCGCGCACGTTCATTATTACGACACACGCACGTTATCTAAGGTACGCGTACACTATGGCGAATTATGACACCGATGTCCCAAACAACATAACGAACGTGCTCGTTATTTAAAGCCTGGCCAACAGTATGTCCAAAACAACATACGTTTAGGGTTTGAATGTGAAGTTGCAACTTGTCACGATGATTATGCTGGCTAATTGCCTTTGAATTGTCGTTTACCAGTGTACTTGGCTAAGATGCAGGCAGTTGGGTATAATTGTTTATTGATGAAATGTAACTAAATAGCATAAAATAAAATGGAATATATTTAGAATCAAATAGAACGGTCAGAAAGGGCGAAAAGCGTTACCGTATAAACATATAGTCTCGTGATATGCGATATTGTGAGAGAAAGACAGTGCTGGGCTCGTAAATAAAATTTGGGTAAGAAAGCCCCAGCCCATTACGTAGGGTGAAGTATCCCTGTCACAAACAAACTCCCCTAACGATGGAAAGCGATGACAAATTTTTTATCAATGCAGCTTCCAGTTCTGACATTGTCCCACATGCGGCTTGGTGAGTGTCAATGCAAATTCTTATCAACGCGATTGCGGGTACATTTTCACCCATATGTCAAAGGCGGTTTGCATCACACGATCGCAATTTAAATCGAATGACGCTACAAAGTACTTAACCCTGATATTGGGATGTACTTCAATATGTAAAAAAAAATGTTTGAAAAATAATGTATGTTCACAGTACGTTTTACACGCAAAATTGACGATAAAGGTGTGCGCAATGCTAATAATAGGCCAAATGGCGACCATGCACATTCGCAATACAAAAAGGAAAACAAACGAGAGAAAAAATCATTTGTTCAAACCTTACTGGATGATGGAACCAAGCTACCCTGGCAGGCTGTCGATCGATTACCGTATCTATAGTGCTGAGTAAAAGGTTTGATACTTCCTGGACCTATTTTCAAATGTTTATCACATTGCTTATATGTGTTTTGCATTCCACGGAAACTGATGACGCCCTTTACAAGGCGAAACATAAATCTAAGCAACCTTCGTATTAAAAGGAAGTCAACATAAATGGTTACATGTACATATTCGCAAGGGTTAGGCGTGTTTATGAAAAGACTAACAAACGCGTTTGGTATGTGTATCAACATACTTTATAAAGCGACGTAAACCGAAATTAAACATGCACAATATCGAATCAAGTCAACCAGCATGGGCAATTGGCATATTTAATCAAGAAGTGTTGCAAAGCATGTTAATGTCGGTATGGAAATAAGGTTAGAATCCGACGATTTCGCCACTACCATTCGTCAATACAAACTCCCAATCGGATAATATTAAGCACCTCAAAGGCTATCGCATAACGAGACAGGATCGTCACAATGAGAAAACCCTCATTTGGCAGCTATGGTATTTATAGCATGCAATGTAAACATTTCTGTGTTGTTTGATTACAATGGTGGATATCGTAAATGCAAATTTTGCCAGGCAATTTGTGCACGAAACACTGCATAGGCCAAAATCTGACTTCTCTAATCGTTTCGATCATGTACAGCTCATCTGGTGGAGCGTTGGGCCTCATTAAAAATCGCAAAAAAGTGAAAAAGCCCTGGTTTGAAGTCATTCTGATGGAAAACGTGGGATCTCTCCCGATTTTTATTACTTTCACGCTATTCTTCACTCCATCCTTGACAGATACTGAGATTTAAAAAAAATCCTATGAAGCGGAAAGTGGTTTGGCACTTGATTGAAAGTTACGTCACCGGCAATGCAAAAAAGCGCAAAAACACCCGTGTTTCATGTCATTCTGATGGAATACGTGGGATCTCTACCGATTTTTATTACTTTCACGCTATTCTTCACTCTATCCTTGACAGATACTGAGATTTAAATAAAATCCTATGAAGCGGAAAGTGGTTTGGCACTTGATTGAAAGTTACGTCACCGGCAATGCAAAAAAGCGCAAAAACACTGGTGTTTCAGGTCATTCTGATGGAATACGTGGGATCTCTACCGATTTTTATTACTTTCACGCTATTCTGCACTCCATCCTTGACAGATACTGAGATTTGAATAAAATCCTATGAAGCGGAAAGTGGTTTGGCTCTTGATTGAATGTGACGTCACCGGCAATGCAAAATAGCGCAAAAACACACGTGTTTTAGGTCATTCTGATGGAATACGTGGGATCTCTACCGATTTTTATTACTTTCACGCTATTCTGCACTTTATCATTGACAGATACTGAGATTTAAATAAAATCCTATGAAGCGGAAAGTGGTTTGGCACTTGATTGAAAGTGACGTCACCGGCAATGCAAAAAAGCGCAAAAACACCCGTGTTTCAGGTCATTCTGATGGAATACGTGGGATCTCTACCGATTTTTATTACTTTCACGCTATTCTGCACTCCATCCTTGACAGATACTGAGATTTAAATAAAATCCTATGAAGCGGAAAGTGGTTTGGCACTTGATTGAATGTGACGTCACCGGCAATGCAAAAAAGCGCAAAAACACCCGTGTTTCAGGTCATTCTGATGGAATACGTGGGATCTCTACCGATTTTTATTACTTTCACGCTATTCTGGACTCTATCCTTGACAGATACTGAGATTTAAATAAAATCCTATGAAGCGGAAAGTGGTTCGGCATTTGATTGAAAGTGACGTCACCGGCAATGCAAAAATGAGCAAAAAGATCCGTATTTCAGGTTATTTTGAATATAAACTTGGGACTTCTACAGAGGTATTGGTACGAAATGATTAAGAAGTGAAATATTTTGCAAAATAATGCTTACTGGTATGATATATACCAACAATAAACTCTTTTGTACAAGTTAAACCTTCTTGTGCAATGCTGCTCATTGATGCGGAACGCATTTTGCGAAACAATAATTTTGGATTCTGCCAGAATGACAATAGTATTGTGTTGATGTTGTAATGTAATTTTATAACCCTATTGTTCTTTGTTGTTAGAAGTTATGTTGTGTACTTGGTTGATGGCCTGTCCCTTGCTTGCAATTACTGCATTAACAGTATCATGAACAGCTTTAGTTATATCACCCATTCGTAAAATTATCACGCTATGAAGTATGAAAACACTTTTCTACAGATTTACTGTCTTTCTTGTTTTGCTTCAAAGGTGGATGTGGTTAGAAGGCAAGTAAACATGTTAAGTAGAAAACTTTGCTTGTCATCTTTCCAAAGAAGTTGGAATTACTCCCACAATCAGGTTGGAATCTTCACTTTGCCTACTAGATGCCTTGTCTCAACCCAACAAGGCAGATACAGAGTCAAGCAACATGGCTGTGTAACCTCACAAGTATTCCTTTGCAACCATCACTTAATGACCCGGGAATATCATTGTTCAAGGGTACTCTTTGACAAGTCGAAAGTAGAGGATTCGTTGAAGGCTAAGAAAAAAAAGAAGCAAGTTGAAGTTACTTCAACTGTGGATGCAGTTAAAAGTGAAACAGAGGGTGAAAAAACTGTAGCGGAGGTGAAACCATCATTATGGATTCGGTTTGTAAATGAAGTCAAGCATTATTATCATGGCTTTCGACTTCTTGCTTTGGATGCCAAGATAGCATCTAGAACTATGTGGAAACTTTTAAATGGAAAAACAGTAATTCGTCGAGAACGTAACCAGTTTCGTAGAGCAGTGTCAGATATATTTCGTCTTGCACCTTTTTCAATTTTTATTATCATACCTTTTGCGGAATTCGCACTTCCTATAGCTTTAAAACTGTTCCCCAGCATGCTACCTTCAACCTTTGAAACTTCCTCAAAAAAAGATCAGCGACTGAACAAAGAATTAAAAATAAAACTGGAAATGGCTAAGTTTCTCCAGGACACTGTGGAGGATACTGCCATTCGCACAAAAAAGTCTTCTATGAAGAATGAAGCTGCACAAGACTTCGTTAACTTTTTTCGTAAGTGCAGAGATGAAAATGCGATGCCAACCAACGATGAAATATTAAAACATGCAAAGTTGTTCGAAGATCAAATCACCCTGGATAACATGTCAAGACAGCAGTTGGTAGCTCTTTGTCGATTAGTGAAAGTTCCAGCTGTTGGAACCAATGAGTTGCTCCGTTTTCTGCTGCAAATGAAAATGCAACAGCTCCACAGTGATGATGTTTTAATACAGGAGGAGGGGATTGATAGTCTAACTACAGGTGAATTAGTGTCAGCCTCACAAGCAAGAGGAATGAGGGCCCTTGGTGTACCGCGTAGTCGCTTAAAGCAACAGCTATCGGAATGGATTGACTTGCACTTGAACCATGACGTTCCAAATTCGTTGTTACTGCTTAGTCGAGTTCTTTACTTGTCTGAAACTGTGCCTGTCGAAGCCAAGCTGAAAGAAGCAATTTCTTCACTGCCTGAAAAAGCAGCTGGTGAAGCTGAAGTCAGGGCTGCAGAACTTAATCTGGAGAGGGTGGATAACACAGCCAGGTACAAAGTAGCCAAGGCTGAGGAACAGGCACAAGCAGATGAAAGCAAAATGGAGGAAAAGAAAATAGATCCCACACCTGAAAAATCTTCAGTTAAGGAAGCTGAGGAAATTTTAGTGGATACAGCCCCAATTTTGACAGACAAGGCCAAGGTAATATGTGATGACAACAAGATAACTCTGCAGGACATTGATGCCATAGAAGATGCCATGGATAAAATCACTGATGATAAGGAAGAAATTGCCACCGTTAAGTCTGAGTTAAAAGACTTGCGCGAGGATCATCAAGAGTTCCAAACTGATGTTGAATCTTTGACCGAGGAGTTAAAGACATCACAGGATGAGCTGGTACAGAAAGATGCTAAAACAAGCAAGCGTCTACAAAAGCGCATTGCCAAAATGATTACAAAAATGGAAGACACCTTAGCCACAATGGAAACAGGGTCAGAAAACGAGAAAGAGCAGCAACAAGGTAGCATTTCTGTCACGCAAATGATAGAACTAATTCGAACAGTTAAAGACATTCCGGATGAAAAACTGGCCCAAGTTGTTGAAGTGTTGGATACCAACAGCGATGGTCACATAAATGTAAACGAGGCAAAACAAATTATTAAGGTGTTAAATGAAAATGATGTTGAAGTTACAAAGGAACAATTGCAACATATAGTCCAACTACTGCCCAAGGCTGAAGCTGAAAAACAAGACCAAGAGGCAGTCAGCAAATAGTTTTTACTGCTTTCAGTTTAGGGAATATTTTTATGCTTTTAAGCCTGCTCAACTGTAAATACAGAGTTTAAAAATTTAAATGTGTGTAAGTGTTTATCTGTCTAATTTATAACCTCACACTTTCAATTGTTGTGTGAATGTAGAAAGTTCTGTGAACTACCTTAGGCAATTGTGTTGTTGTATGGAGGCATAGTGTGACTTTTTGCTCAGCTCTGCATACATTGAGGAATGCAATGAATTAATCAAGTAACTAATGTGTCACTGCATGCAGCAAATGTGTTTATTTTATTTGTGAACTACATGTGTGAAAAAATACATTTTGTTACGATGGGGAAGTAATTCTGTGTAATGTTCTTTATGTTCCTTTATGTGAGTAAATCTGCACAATAAATTGTATTCATATGTTCCACAATCACTAATTTTGCAGCTTTAACTTAAGAGTGTTTTGAATGTAAACAATGGCTGAGATCAAAACGGAAAACACAGATGCCTTGGCTTTAGAAACTGAGTAAGTTTTTATAATTGGAATTTCACATCATATAATTACAATACAATCTTAAACTATTTTAGAATCATCAGTTTGTGTGCTACCAATCCCAAGGGTATCACAGACAAGGCCATCGAAAATGCTGTTCCGACTGTTGATGTTCAGCAACGGGTTACAGCCATCAATAGACTTCTGACAATGGTATGTATATTGCAAAAACATGGCCATCTTGAAACCACTCTTTTCCGTCGCAGGGCAAAATTGAAGTTCTGAAAGGTGCATCTGGTCTTCTGTATAGGTTAAAAAGCACAAACACCAGGTAAAAACTAGGCCTAAATATTTTGCCAATAAAGAGCAACACACACTACACTGATTCATAAAAGAAAATAGAAACAGAATTAAGGTCCGAATTTCTTTGTAATTGCCTCACAGCAACATCAAAGGTGTTGATCGTCATGAAAAGCTTGTCTACCAAATCATTGAGAGTGCAGGAAACAAGGGCATATGGACACGGGAAATCCGCTACAAGTGTAATCTAATGCTGACAGAAGTCAACAAAATTCTCAAGAATCTGGAAAGCAAAAAGTTGATAAAAGCTGTGAAGTCTGTTGCTGTGAGTTTTTCAGTAAACAAATCCTTTTGATTGTATTATCTTCGACATGAAGTCTAAAATGAGGAAACTGTTCAATAATATATTTGCTATATTTTTAAATGTATTTTAATATATTTGCTGTTCATTGTAAAATTCATCAGTTAAGTCTATCCATGAATTACATCATTGTACAATATGCTGTAAAGTAACAGTGAAACATTTTTTACCACTAGTTTTTTTTGCAAGAAGTAGTTAAATTACTTTATGTATTTTAGCTAACTGTACGTTTTTGTCCTTTAGGCATCCAAGAAAAAGGTGTACATGCTCTTCAGCTTGCAACCAGACCGTTCGGTGACTGGGGGTGCTTGGTACAGTGACCAAGATTTTGAATCAGAGTTTGTGGAAGTGCTCAGCCAGCAATGCCATAAGCTTCTCTTGCAAAAGCTTGACACTGCTTCAAAAGATGTACGAGTTCACATTTGCATGAGTTTATCCATGCTAGTTGTAATCGGGTGTGTTTTATTTAAAGGAAACTCTCAGTCCTATTGCCAAGAACACCAGCTCCTACTGCTCGTCACAAGAAGTGCTCGATTTTATACAGAACTTAGGAATAAGTAAAGTACGTTCTGCGCATTGATGCAAACTTAAAAACGGGGCTTATTATGTAGATATGCTAATCAGAAAATCCCAATTTCGCCCAATAGGTCGATCTTACAATTGAGGACATCGAAACCATTCTCAACACTTTGATTTATGATGGGAAGGTCGAGTTATCGGATGTGTCCATGACCGAAAGCGGAAGCAAGAAGCTTTACAAAGCAACTCGATCGTTAATAGAAGCAACCAACGTTACGAGGACGCCATGCGCCGTTTGTCCGGTAAGTGCTTTTTAATAAATCGGACAGAGTTTTGCTGCAAAAATTCATGCTTGTTAAACCAGCAGTAGCTTACATAATATATTGCAGCGGCCTGTAGTGTTTATGTTTTCGGCCACCCTCTGCGGCGACAACTTCCGGCTGTGTGCTACCACACAGTTTCCAAACGGGCCCTCTCAAAGCCATTGTGTAACATTAACTTTACACTTGACAGGTATTTCACCATTGCCACGTCGGCTGTGAAATATCACCAGAAAATTGCACGTATTTTGATGAGTGGATGAAGTACTGACTACATACGCTGCGATGCGCTGCACGTTTTCTTTTTAATGAGTTTATATTGCGAATACGAGGCGGAATCAACAGGGTGGACATACAATCACAGTAATAATAGTAAAGATAGTAGGGATTGCACATGAAGAAGTGTTGAATCGAAATGGACGGTGGCGTAATTGACAGGACGGCGGTGACGTAATCATGACGTGCTACCGCGGAATTCGTCGAGAAGGAATGGCGGAACGTCCGTTACCAAATCCTGCAACACAAAAAATGGTTGAATACCGAGTGAGTTTAGCGCATCGGGATGCGAGGATATGTACGTTTTTGCGCATTCCTCCGTGAAATATGAACTCTTCCAAGAAAGCACAAGCGCTCACAACCTCCGGCGCCAGTTCAAGTGTTTTTCCGCTAAAAACAATGATATATCATCGTCCTAAGCTATTTGAAACCGGATCGGCAATGAAACATATTTGAAAGCAGTTTGTATTGACAAACATACAAGTTGCTGGAGTCGTGCCCTTAAACTATTTCTTGCATCTAATTAGTACTAAAATTACCCGGAGGTAGAAGTGTCCGTGTAAGAACGGACGTATTGTCCCAGCAGCTGAATGTATTTCTTGGTTTCGTTGGGATGAAATTGCTTTAGTACGGTAAGCATTCCGATAATAAACGGAGGAGCGTCCACCCCGTCATTGAGCTTTTTGTGTATCAGTCCGCCTGAACAACACGAACAGTGCTGACTGTTAGCCGTTGGTTTCTCCACAAAGAAAATGCTACGTTGGTTTAATATTATTTTCGATCGTTAATTCTTCGTGGTAACCAAAACATAAGGGTTGGGACATGAAAACCACGGCCGCATATAAGAGTTCATCACAAATACGGTAGAATGTGTCGTGGATTTTCGACAGCCAAACACTTCCACGTTGGCTTGTTGTACTGCAGCTTTTGTAGCTGGGAGATAGTGACCAAGAAACATAGCAGTGCGAAGTGTTGAAGGGGCCTGAAATACAAGGGATTCGTATTATTACGTTTAAAACGCCACAGGGGTCCTTTTCACTTTGTCGTCACGTAAATCTTAGAAAAGGGGCAGCCGTGACCGGTTGCATCGAGGAAAGAAGCCAGTTCGAACATCATCGGGTTTTCTTTGCTGGGATAGGGCTTCGACGGGTCCTCGTAGTGAGCGCCCACAGCTGTGAGAAGTGCGCTGTACAACCAGGAATAACGTTAATAGGCTTCAAATTTACATGTAACAACTGAACAGAATAAAGCGCCATTCGGTTTTTAGCTGTAATTAGTAGTGATGCACCGAAACAGCTATTTTTATATTTGGCCGAAACCGAATATTCGGCAACTAATTTTGGTATCCATCTCTTTAAACGCAATAAATTTAAACAAAACATATACTGGATTACATTTCATCCTATCACACAGCCTTCTTTGGCGCTTGAAGAATAACCTCGTCTTCCGTACCATAAGTGCTTAAAGTTGATTTTTATCATTTCTGTGAAAGTGAACAAATGAAACGAACATATTCGTATAGTTTAAACAATGATTTTGACCTTTTCCAAACTTTGCGTTTCAGCGTTATATGCTATAAAAAAGTTTCGGTTTCGGCCGAATTCTGCAGAAATATTCGGCCGAAACCGAATAATTGCGAAAACCTTAGTTTCGGCCGAATAAATTCGGCAAACCGAACTTTCGGTGCATTCCTAGTAATTAGGGTAAAAATTTCATATATTTTTATTTTAGGCAATAAATTTTTTACGCTTGAAGCGACATTGCCATGGTTAGTTAATATGAAATGAGCGGTTAATTGATATGCGATTTAGTGGTTAGTTAATATGAAATGAGTGGATAGTTGATACGCGATTTAGTGGTTAGTTAATACGCGATTTAGTGGTTAGTTAATACGCGATTTAGTGGTTAGTTGATATGCGATTTAGTGGTTAGTTAATACGCGATTTAGTGGTTAGTTAATACGCGATTTAGTGGTTAGTTGATATGCGATTTAGTGGTTAGTTAATATGAAATGAGTGGTTAGTTGATACGCGATTTAGTGGTTAGTTAATACGCGATTTAGTGGTTAGTTAATATGTCATTTAGTGGTTAGTTAATACGCGATTTGGTTGGTTTAGTTAATATGTCATTTATTGGTTAGGTAATATTCCATTTAGTGGTTAGTTTAATATGCGCTTTAGTGGTTAGGTAATATGCCATTTAGTGGTTAGTTTAATATGCGCTTTAGTGGTTAGTTAATACGCGATTTAGTGGTTAGTTAATATGAAATGAGTGGTTAGTTGATACGCGATTTAGTGGTTAGTTAATACGCGATGTAGTGGTTAGTTAATACGAGATTTAGTGGTTAGTTGATATGAAATGAGTGGTTAGTTAATATATGCGATTTAGTGGTTAGTTAATATGAAATGAGTGGTTAGTTAATATATGCGATTTAGTGGTTAGTTAATATGAAATGAGTGGTTAGTTAATACGCGATTTAGTTGGTTTAGTTAATATGTCATTTAGTGGTTAGGTAATATGCCATTTAGTGGTTAGTTTAATATGCGCTTTAGTGGTTAGGTAATATGCCATTTAGTGGTTAGTTTAATATGCGCTTTAGTGGTTAGTTAATACGCGATTTAGTTGGTTTAGGTAATACGCGATTTAGTTGGTTTATTTTAATATGTCATTTAGTGGTTAGGTAATATGCCATTTAGTGGTTAGTTTAATATGCGCTTTAGTGGTTAGGTAATATGCCATTTAGTGGTTAGTTTAATATGCGCTTTAGTGGTTAGTTAATACGCGATTTAGTGGTTAGTTAATACGCGATTTAGTTGGTTTAGTTAATACGCGATTTAGTGGTTAGTTAATACGCGATTTAGTTGGTTTAGTTAATACGCCATTTGGTGGTTAGTTTAATATGCGCTTTAGTGGTTAGTTAATACGCGATTTAGTTGGTTTAGGTAATACGCGATTTAGTGGTTAGTTAATACGCGATTTAGTTGCTTAAGTTAATATGTCATTTAGTGGTTAGGTAATATGCCATTTAGTGGTTAGTTTAATATGCGCTTTAGTGGTTAGGTAATATGCCATTTAGTGGTTAGTTAATATGAAATGAGTGGTTACTTAATATATGCGATTCAGTGGTTAGTTAATACGCGATTTAGTGGTTGGTTAATATGAAATGAGTGGTTAGTTAATATGAAATGAGTGGTTAGTTAGTATGTGCGATTTAGTGGTTAGTTAATACGCGATTTTGTGGTTAGTTAATACGCGATTTAGTGGTTAGTTAATATAGGCGATTTAGTGGTTAGTTAATATGAAATGAGTGGTTAGTTAATATGAAATGAGTGGTTAGTTAATATGAAATGAGTGGTTAGTTAATATGAAATGAGTGTTTAGTTAGTATGTGCGATTTAGTGGTTAGTTAAATACGCGATTTAGTGGTTAGTTAATATATGCGATTTAGTGGTTAGTTAATATGAAATGAGTGGTTAGTTAATATGAAATGAGTGGTTAGTTAATACGCGATTTAGTGGTTAGTTAATATGAAATGAGTGTTTAGTTAGTATGTGCGATTTAGTGGTTAGTTAATACGCGATTTTGTGGTTAGTTAATACGCGATTTAGTGGTTAGTTAATATATGCGATTTAGTGGTTAGTTAATACGCGATTTAGTGGTTAGTTAATATATGCGATTTAGTGGTTAGTTAATATGAAATGAGTGGTTAGTTAATATATGCGATTTAGTGGTTAGTTAATATGAAATGAGTGGTTAGTTAATATACGCGATTTAGTGGTTAGTTAATATATGCGATTTAGTGGTTAGTTAATATGAAATGAGTGGATAGTTGATACGCGATTTAGTGGTTAGTTAATACGCGATTTAGTGGTTAGTTAATACGCGATTTAGTGGTTAGTTGATATGCGATTTAGTGGTTAGTTAATACGCGATTTAGTGGTTAGTTAATACGCGATTTAGTGGTTAGTTGATATGCGATTTAGTGGTTAGTTAATATGAAATGAGTGGTTAGTTGATACGCGATTTAGTGGTTAGTTAATACGCGATTTAGTGGTTAGTTAATATGTCATTTAGTGGTTAGTTAATACGCGATTTGGTTGGTTTAGTTAATATGTCATTTATTGGTTAGGTAATATTCCATTTAGTGGTTAGTTTAATATGCGCTTTAGTGGTTAGGTAATATGCCATTTAGTGGTTAGTTTAATATGCGCTTTAGTGGTTAGTTAATACGCGATTTAGTGGTTAGTTAATATGAAATGAGTGGTTAGTTGATACGCGATTTAGTGGTTAGTTAATACGCGATGTAGTGGTTAGTTAATACGAGATTTAGTGGTTAGTTGATATGAAATGAGTGGTTAGTTAATATATGCGATTTAGTGGTTAGTTAATATGAAATGAGTGGTTAGTTAATATATGCGATTTAGTGGTTAGTTAATATGAAATGAGTGGTTAGTTAATACGCGATTTAGTTGGTTTAGTTAATATGTCATTTAGTGGTTAGGTAATATGCCATTTAGTGGTTAGTTTAATATGCGCTTTAGTGGTTAGGTAATATGCCATTTAGTGGTTAGTTTAATATGCGCTTTAGTGGTTAGTTAATACGCGATTTAGTTGGTTTAGGTAATACGCGATTTAGTTGGTTTATTTTAATATGTCATTTAGTGGTTAGGTAATATGCCATTTAGTGGTTAGTTTAATATGCGCTTTAGTGGTTAGGTAATATGCCATTTAGTGGTTAGTTTAATATGCGCTTTAGTGGTTAGTTAATACGCGATTTAGTGGTTAGTTAATACGCGATTTAGTTGGTTTAGTTAATACGCGATTTAGTGGTTAGTTAATACGCGATTTAGTTGGTTTAGTTAATACGCCATTTGGTGGTTAGTTTAATATGCGCTTTAGTGGTTAGTTAATACGCGATTTAGTTGGTTTAGGTAATACGCGATTTAGTGGTTAGTTAATACGCGATTTAGTTGCTTAAGTTAATATGTCATTTAGTGGTTAGGTAATATGCCATTTAGTGGTTAGTTTAATATGCGCTTTAGTGGTTAGGTAATATGCCATTTAGTGGTTAGTTAATATGAAATGAGTGGTTACTTAATATATGCGATTCAGTGGTTAGTTAATACGCGATTTAGTGGTTGGTTAATATGAAATGAGTGGTTAGTTAATATGAAATGAGTGGTTAGTTAGTATGTGCGATTTAGTGGTTAGTTAATACGCGATTTTGTGGTTAGTTAATACGCGATTTAGTGGTTAGTTAATATAGGCGATTTAGTGGTTAGTTAATATGAAATGAGTGGTTAGTTAATATGAAATGAGTGGTTAGTTAATACGCGATTTAGTGGTTAGTTAATATGAAATGAGTGTTTAGTTAGTATGTGCGATTTAGTGGTTAGTTAAATACGCGATTTAGTGGTTAGTTAATATATGCGATTTAGTGGTTAGTTAATATGAAATGAGTGGTTAGTTAATATGAAATGAGTGGTTAGTTAATACGCGATTTAGTGGTTAGTTAATATGAAATGAGTGTTTAGTTAGTATGTGCGATTTAGTGGTTAGTTAATACGCGATTTTGTGGTTAGTTAATACGCGATTTAGTGGTTAGTTAATATATGCGATTTAGTGGTTAGTTAATATGAAATGAGTGGTTAGTTAATATATGCGATTTAGTGGTTAGTTAATATGAAATGAGTGGTTAGTTAATATACGCGATTTAGTGGTTAGTTAATATATGCGATTTAGTGGTTAGTTAATATGAAATGAGTGGTTAGTTAATACGCGATTTAGTGGTTAGTTAATATGAAATGAGTGGTTAGTTAATATATGCGATTTAGTGGTTAGTTAATATGAAATGAGTGGTTAGTTAATATACGCGATTTAGTGGTTAGTTAATATATGCGCTTTAGTGGTTAGGTAATATGCCATTTAGTGGTTAGTTTAATATGCGCTTTAGTGGTTAGTTAATACGCGATTTAGTGGTTAGTTAATATGAAATGAGTGGTTAGTTGATACGCGATTTAGTTGTTAGTTAATACGCGATGTAGTGGTTAGTTAATACGAGATTTAGTGGTTAGTTGATATGAAATGAGTGGTTAGTTAATATATGCGATTTAGTGGTTAGTTAATATGAAATGAGTGGTTAGTTAATATATGCGATTTAGTGGTTAGTTAATATGAAATGAGTGGTTAGTTAATACGCGATTTAGTTGGTTTAGTTAATATGTCATTTAGTGGTTAGGTAATATGCCATTTAGTGGTTAGTTTAATATGCGCTTTAGTGGTTAGGTAATATGCCATTTAGTGGTTAGTTTAATATGCGCTTTAGTGGTTAGTTAATACGCGATTTAGTTGGTTTAGGTAATACGCGATTTAGTTGGTTTATTTTAATATGTCATTTAGTGGTTAGGTAATATGCCATTTAGTGGTTAGTTTAATATGCGCTTTAGTGGTTAGGTAATATGCCATTTAGTGGTTAGTTTAATATGCGCTTTAGTGGTTAGTTAATACGCGATTTAGTGGTTAGTTAATACGCGATTTAGTTGGTTTAGTTAATACGCGATTTAGTGGTTAGTTAATACGCGATTTAGTTGGTTTAGTTAATACGCCATTTGGTGGTTAGTTTAATATGCGCTTTAGTGGTTAGTTAATACGCGATTTAGTTGGTTTAGGTAATACGCGATTTAGTGGTTAGTTAATACGCGATTTAGTTGCTTAAGTTAATATGTCATTTAGTGGTTAGGTAATATGCCATTTAGTGGTTAGTTAATATGAAATGAGTGGTTACTTAATATATGCGATTCAGTGGTTAGTTAATACGCGATTTTGTGGTTAGTTAATACGCGATTTAGTGGTTAGTTAATATAGGCGATTTAGTGGTTAGTTAATATGAAATGAGTGGTTAGTTAATATGAAATGAGTGGTTAGTTAATACGCGATTTAGTGGTTAGTTAATATGAAATGAGTGTTTAGTTAGTATGTGCGATTTAGTGGTTAGTTAAATACGCGATTTAGTGGTTAGTTAATATATGCGATTTAGTGGTTAGTTAATATGAAATGAGTGGTTAGTTAATATGAAATGAGTGGTTAGTTAATACGCGATTTAGTGGTTAGTTAATATGAAATGAGTGTTTAGTTAGTATGTGCGATTTAGTGGTTAGTTAATACGCGATTTAGTGGTTAGTTAATACGCGATTTAGTGGTTAGTTAATATATGCGATTTAGTGGTTAGTTAATACGCGATTTAGTGGTTAGTTGATATGCGATTTAGTGGTTAGTTAATATATGCGATTTAGTGGTTAGTTAATATATGCGATTTAGTGGTTAGTTAATACGCGATTTAGTGGTTAGTTGATATGCGATTTAGTGGTTAGTTAATATATGCGATTTAGTGGTTAGTTAATACGCGATTTAGTGGTTAGTTGATATGCGATTTAGTGGTTAGTTAATATATGCGATTTAGTGGTTAGTTAATATGAAATGAGTGGTTACTTAATATATGCGATTTAGTGGTTAGTTAATACGCGATTCAGTGGTTGGTTGATATGCGATTTAGTGGTTAGTTGATATGCGATTTAGTGGTTAGTTAATATATGCGATTTAGTGGTTAGTTAATATGAAATGAGTGGTTAGTTAGTACGCGATTTAGTGGTTAGTTAATATGAAATGAGTGGTTAGTTAATACGCGATTTAGTGGTTAGTTAATATGAAATGAGTGGTTAGTTAATACGCGATTTAGTGGTTAGTTAATACGCGATTTAGTGGTTAGTTAATATATGCGATTTAGTGGTTAGTTAATATGAAATGAGTGGTTAGTTAGTACGCGATTTAGTGGTTAGTTAATATGAAATGAGTGGTTAGTTAATACGCGATTTAGTGGTTAGTTAATATGAAATGAGTGGTTAGTTAATACGCGATTTAGTGGTTAGTTAATACGCGATTTAGTGGTTAGTTGATATGCGATTTAGTGGTTAGTTAATATGAAATGAGTGGTTAGTACGCGATTTAGTGGTTAGTTAATATGAAATGAGTGGTTAGTTAATATATGCGATTTAGTGGTTAGTTAATATGAAATGAGTGGTTAGTTAATATATGCGATTTAGTGGTTAGTTAATATGAAATGAGTGGTTAGTTAATACGCGATTTAGTGGTTAGTTAATATATGCGATTTAGTGGTTAGGTAATATGAAATGAGTGGTTAGTTAATACGCGATTTAGTGGTTAGTTAATATATGCGATTTAGTGGTTAGTTAATACGCGATTTAGTGGTTAGTTGATATGCGATTTAGTGGTTAGTTAATATGAAATGAGTGGTTAGTACGCGATTTAATGGTTAGTTAATACGCGATTTAGTGGTTAGTTAACATATGCGATTTAGTGGTTAGTTAATATGAAATGAGTGGTTACTTAATATATGCGATTTAGTGGTTAGTTAATACGCGATTCAGTGGTTAGTTGATATATGCGATTTAGTGGTTAGTTGATATGCGATTTAGTGGTTAGTTAATATATGCGATTTAGTGGTTAGTTGATATGCGATTTAGTGGTTAGTTAATATATGCGATTTAGTGGTTAGTTAATATGAAATGAGTGGTTAGTTAATACGCGATTTAGTGGTTAGTTAATATGAAATGAGTGGTTAGTTAATACGCGATTTAGTGGTTAGTTAATATATGCGATTTAGTGGTTAGTTAATACGCGATTTTAGTGGTTAGTTGATATGCGATTTAGTGGTTAGTTGATATGCGATTTAGTGGTTAGTTAATATATGCGATTTAGTGGTTAGTTAATATGAAATGAGTGGTTAGTTAATACGCGATTTAGTGGTTAGTTAATATGAAATGAGTGGTTAGTTAATACGCGATTTAGTGGTTAGTTAATATATGCGATTTAGTGGTTAGTTAATACGCGATTTAGTGGTTAGTTGATATGCGATTTAGTGGTTAGTTAATATGAAATGAGTGGTTAGTACGCGATTTAGTGGTTAGTTAATATGAAATGAGTGGTTAGTTAATATATGCGATTTAGTGGTTAGTTAATATGAAATGAGTGGTTAGTTAATATATGCGATTTAGTGGTTAGTTAATATGAAATGAGTGGTTAGTTAATACGCGATTTAGTGGTTAGTTAATATATGCGATTTAGTGGTTAGGTAATATGAAATGAGTGGTTAGTTAATACGCGATTTAGTGGTTAGTTAATATATGCGATTTAGTGGTTAGTTAATACGCGATTTAGTGGTTAGTTGATATGCGATTTAGTGGTTAGTTAATATGAAATGAGTGGTTAGTACGCGATTTAATGGTTAGTTAATACGCGATTTAGTGGTTAGTTAACATATGCGATTTAGTGGTTAGTTAATATGAAATGAGTGGTTACTTAATATATGCGATTTAGTGGTTAGTTAATACGCGATTCAGTGGTTAGTTGATATATGCGATTTAGTGGTTAGTTGATATGCGATTTAGTGGTTAGTTAATATATGCGATTTAGTGGTTAGTTGATATGCGATTTAGTGGTTAGTTAATATATGCGATTTAGTGGTTAGTTAATATGAAATGAGTGGTTAGTTAATACGCGATTTAGTGGTTAGTTAATATGAAATGAGTGGTTAGTTAATACGCGATTTAGTGGTTAGCTAATACGCGATTTAGTGGTTAGTTAATATATGCGATTTAGTGGTTGGTTAATATGAAATGAGTGGTTTGTGGCGTGCTTGCTCTTTATTCGTAGTCAATAGAATGATGCGTACATGGCGTGACGCGTGACACGTGAGAGAATCGCACGAAAAAGGCAAACACGCACCGAAACCAACGCACCCGCGACGGCACATCCTTACAACATATTATGTCGCTACATTACTCCCCCCCAGAAGCGGGTTTTGCACTTTTTGGAGGTCGGCCTCGTTTTTTAGGCTTTGGTGTAAGAACTGGCTGTGTTGCATCAATAAAGGCCGGCGTAAGGCGATCAATGGAGACTGTTTGCCGAGTTCCAGAAATATCTAACACAAAATATTTGTCGTTGCGCGTTACAACATGAAAAGGTCCCTGATATGGTGAATTTAAAGGAGGACGGTATCCATCTTTACGAACAAACACATACGCGCAAGTAAAAAAGCAAAATTTGTAAATAACTCTAAGGGCCTCAGAGATATTTAACAGTGTCTCGATGGCTTGAGCGCGAATTGAGTCTCTTCAATTGTTAAATCTGCTTCTGCCTCGTTCTCACCAGCAAACCGCTGATTCCAAATAAACAGTTTATTATCAGGCTATGGGAATAAATCCCAAGCCGGCGAATAGCTTGTAGAGTCTCAGTAATATTAGCAGTGTAACAGTAATACGATAGAACAAGTAGAATCGAATGGAATCAAATAGAATGAATTAGAATGGATTAGAATTAGAATGAATTTACCGGTCTAACCTGGGCTTTTTAACGCTCTCCATTATGAGAGCTGATTGGTCAATAATGTCACGTGATATCATGAGGCGCTTGAAGTAATATAATACAAGAACATATATGTGATGTGACATAAGCATAGGAGGACATTTTATGTGGTAAACAGGATGTTGAATGAATCACTTTACTCGAGAATATTCGATGGCTCAATCATTTGGGTCACATTGTGGGATTATGCAAGCGCTGGCCTCTGTGACGTATGTTACACACGCAAAACATTAAGCAATACAAACAATGGTTTCTGTGACGTATGTTACAAGTTAATATATGCGATTTCGTGGTTAGTTAATATATGCGATTTAGTGGTTAGTTAATATGAAATGAGTGGTGGTTAGTTAATATATGCGATTTCGTGGTTAGTTAATATATGCGATTTCGTGGTTAGTTAATATATGCGATTTCGTGGTTAGTTAATGTGAAATGAGTGGTTAGTTAATATATGCGATTTAGTGGTTAGTTAATGTGAAATGAGTGGTTAGTTAATATATGCGATTTCGTGGTTAGTTAATATGAAATGAGTGGTTAGTTAATATATGCGATTCAGTGGTTAGTTAATGTGAAATGAGTGGTTAGTTAATATATGCGATTTAGCGGTTAGTTAATGTGAAATGAGTGGTTAGTTAATATATGCGATTTAGCGGTTAGTTAATGTGAGATGAGTGGTGAGTTAATATATGCGATTTCGTGGTTAGTTAATATATGCGATTTAGTGGTTAGTTAATGTGAGATGAGTGGTTAGTTAATATATGCGATTTAGTGGTTAGTTAATATATGCGATTTCGTGGTTAGTTAATACAAAATGAGTGGTTAGCTAATATATGCGATTTCGTGGTTAGTTAATTTGAAATGAGTGGTGGTTAGTTAATATATGCGATTTCGTGGTTAGTTAATATATGCGATTTAATATATGCGATTTCGTGGTTAGTTAATATGAAATGAGCGGTTAGTTAATATGAAATGAGTGGTTAGTTAATATATGCGATTTCGTGGTTAGTTAATATGAAATGAGTGGTTAGTTAACATATGCGATTTAGTGGTTAGGTAATGTGAAATGAGTGGTTAGTTTCTGTGCGATTTAGTGGTTATTTAATGTGAATATGCGGTTTAGTGGTCAGTTAATATGCGATTTAGTGGTTAGTTAATATGCGATTTAGTGGTTAGTTAATATGAAATGAGTGATTAGTTAATATGCGATTTGATGGTTAGTTAATATAAAATGAGTGGTTAGTTTAATATGAAATGAGTGGTTAGTTAATGTGCGATTTAGTGGTTATTTAATATGAATATGCGATTTAGTGGTTAGTTAATATGAAATGAGTGGTTAGTTTAATATGAAATGAGTGGTTAGTTAATATATGCGATTTCGTGGTTAGTTAATATGAAATGAGTGGTTAGTTAATATATGCGATTTCGTAGTTAGTTAATTTGAAATGAGTGGTGGTTAGTTAATATATGCGATTTCGTGGTTAGTTAATATATGCGATTTAATATATGCGATTTCGTGGTTAGTTAATATATGCGATTTCGTGGTTAGTTAATATGAAATGTGTGGTTAGTTAATATATGCGATTTCGTGGTTAGTTAATTTGAAATGAGTGGTGGTTAGTTAATATATGCGATTTCGTGGTTAGTTAATATATGCGATTTCGTGGTTAGTTAATATATGCGATTTCGTGGTTAGTTAATATGAAATGAGTGGTTAGTTAATGTGCGATTTAGTGGTTATTTAATATGAATATGCGATTTAGTGGTTAGTTAATATGAAATGAGTGGTTAGTTTAATATGAAATGAGTGGTTAGTTAACATATGCGATTTAGTGGTTAGGTAATATATGCGATTTCGTGGTTAGTTAATATGAAATGAGTGGTTAGTTAATATATGCGATTTCGTGGTTAGTTAATTTGAAATGAGTGGTGGTTAGTTAATATATGCGATTTCGTGGTTAGTTAATATATGCGATTTAATATATGCGATTTCGTGGTTAGTTAATATATGCGATTTCGTGGTTAGTTAATATGAAATGTGTGGTTAGTTAATATATGCGATTTCGTGGTTAGTTAATTTGAAATGAGTGGTGGTTAGTTAATATATGCGATTTCGTGGTTAGTTAATATATGCGATTTCGTGGTTAGTTAATATGAAATGTGTGGTTAGTTAATATATGCGATTTCGTGGTTAGTTAATTTGAAATGAGTGGTGGTTAGTTAATATATGCGATTTCGTGGTTAGTTAATATATGCGATTTAATATATGCGATTTCCTGGTTAGTTAATATATGCGATTTCGTGGTTAGTTAATATATGCGATTTCGTGGTTAGTTTGTAAATAACTCTAAGTGTCTCAGAGATATTTAACAGTGTCTCGATGGCTTGAGCGCGAATTGAGTCTCTTCGATTGTTAAATCTGCTTCTGCCTCGTTCTCACCAGCAAACCACTGATTCCAAATAAACAGTTTATTATCAGGCTATGGGAATAAATCCCAAGCCGGCGAATAGCTTGTAGAGTCTCAGTAATATTAGCAGTGTAACAGTAATACGATAGAACAAGTAGAATCGAATGGAATCAAATAGAATGAATTAGAATGGATTAGTATTAGAATGTGAAATGAGTGGTCAGTTAATATGCGATTTCGTAGTTAGTTAATATATGCGATTTCGTGGTTAGTTAATATGAAATGAGTGGTTAGTTACTGTGCGATTTAGTGGTTATTTAATGTGAATATGCGGTTTAGTGGTCAGTTAATATGCGATTTAGTGGTTAGTTAATATGCGATTTAGTGGTTAGTTAATATGAAATGAGTGATTAGTTAATGTGCGATTTAGTGGTTATTTAATATGAATATGCGATTTAGTGGTTAGTTAATATAAAATGAGTGGTTAGTTTAATATGAAATGAGTGGTTAGTTAATGTGCGATTTAGTGGTTATTTAATATGAATATGCGATTTAGTGGTTAGTTAATATAAAATGAGTGGTTAGTTTAATATGAAATGAGTGGTTAGTTAATGTGCGATTTAGTGGTTATTTAATATGAATATGCGATTTAGTGGTTAGTTAATATGAAATGAGTGGTTAGTTTAATATGAAATGAGTGGTTAGTTAATGTGCGATTTAGTGGTTATTTAATATGAATATGCGATTTTGTGGTTAGTTAATATAAAATGAGTGGTTAGTTTAATATGAAATGAGTGGTTAGTTAATGTGCGATTTAGTGGTTATTTAATATGAATATGCGATTTAGTGGTTAGTTAATATGAAATGAGTGGTTAGTTTAATATGAAATGAGTGGTTAGTTAATGTGCGATTTAGTGGTTATTTAATATGAATATGCGATTTTGTGGTTAGTTAATATAAAATGAGTGGTTAGTTTAATATGAAATGAGTGGTTAGTTAATGTGCGATTTAGTGGTTATTTAATATGAATATGCGATTTAGTGGTTAGTTAATATGAAATGAGTGGTTAGTTTAATATGAAATGAGTGGTTAGTTAATGTGCGATTTAGTGGTTATTTAATATGAATATGCGATTTTGTGGTTAGTTAATATAAAATGAGTGGTTAGTTTAATATGAAATGAGTGGTTAGTTAATGTGCGATTTAGGCGTTATTTAATATGAATATGCGATTTAGTGGTTAGTTATAATTCTCAACATTTATGATGGGAAGGTCGAGTTATCGGACGTGTCCATGACCGAAAGCGGGAGCAAGAAGCTTTACAAAGCAACTCGATCGTTGAGGCCGCATCTCTGTATTTCTATGGAAATGACTTTCCCGGTTGGGAAATGCCCTTCTCGAACTCTGCCCTGCGTAAAATTATGTGTAACAATGCAATGGGTCATGGGCGCCAGTGTTTTGGTTGAATGAGCACAGATGAACAGGCTGTGGCCAGGGCGATTTTCAGCGTGTTCGGGGCAGTTTTACTATGGTTTTCAGGGTTATTAGTCAGGCAGTAAATTGGTAAAGGGTGCTGTGTTGAACATGTAGCTGAAAAACTACCCAAATATTGAGGTAGATTTTGTGGAAAAATTAATCACAGATAGTATGGTCAATTTGTGATTTTCTGTTAGTGCCGACCCTTGTCTACGAATTCTGGCCAAATTTATAATCGAGATAACTACTTTAACTGCTTCCCCGGGGGCATTTTGACTCTCTGTTGGCCATTATTTTGGTTAAAAAAGCAGAAGAAAGTGTAGGTTTGTTTTGTGAAAAAATGAATCACAGAAAGTACCCTCCATTTGTGATTAAGTGAAGCCACCAACCCTCCTCTACACAATTCATTAAGAATTGGATGTCTTGTAACTGTCTTGGGGCCCCACCGGTACTGTTTGTACACCCCCTAGGACTGACAATGTAGTAGTTAGCCTTTGCAAAAACCCCCAATGTGCTGTCTTAATGCAGCTGCAATCAATTTATTTTCTGTTCAGCAATAGTAGTCCCCCTTCATGAGTCATCAGACCCGGCAATTGTTTTTGGCAAACAAGAGAAACTGTAACCAGGTGCACAATGACAAATGACTTCTAAAACTCAATTTTTAGGATTTAATTGTGAGATTCGGCCTTAATAGAAGCAACCAACGTTACGAGGACGCCCTGCGCCGTTTGTCCGGTAAGTACATTTTAATAAATCGGACAGAGTTTTGGTGCAAAAATTCAGAATTCATGCTTATTAAACCAGCAGTAGCTTACATAATATATTGCAGCGGCCTGTAGTGTTTATGTTTTCGGCCACCCTCTGCGGCGACAACTTCCGGCTGTGTGCTTCCACACAGTTTCCAAACGGGCCCTCTCACAGCCGTCGTGTAACGTTAACTTTACACTTGACAGGTGTTTCACCATTGCCACGTCGGCTGTGAAATATCACCAGAAAATTGCACGTATTTTGATGAGTGGATGAAGTACTGACTACAAACGCTGCGATGCGCTGCACGTTTTCTTTTTAATGAGTTTATATTGCGAATACGAGGCGGAATCAACAGGGTGGAAATACAATCACAGTAATAATAGTAAAGATAGTAGGGATTGCACATGAAGAAGTGTTGAATCGAAATGGACGGTGGCGTAATTGACAGGACGGCGGTGACGTAATCATGACGTGCTACCGCGGAATTCGTCGAGAAGGAATGGCGGAACGTCCGTTTCCAAATCCTGCAACACAAAAAATGGTTGAATACCGAGTGAGTTTAGCGCATCGGGATGCGAGGATATGTACGTTTTTGCGCATTCCTCCATGAAATATGAACTCTTCCAAGAAAGCACAAGCGCTCACAACCTCCGGCGCCAGTTCAAGTGTTTTTCCGCTAAACAACAATGATATATTATTGTCCAAAGCTATTTGAAACCGGATCGGCAATGAAAAATATTTGAAAGCAGTTTGTATTGACAAACATACAAGTTGCTGGAGTCGTGCCCTTAAACTATTTCTTGCATCTAATTAGTACTAAAATTACCCGGAGGTAGAAGTGTCTGTGTAAGAACGGACGTATTGTCCCAGCAGCTGAATGTATTTCTTGGTTTCGTTGGGATGAAATTGCTTCAGTACAGTAAGCATTCCGATAATAAACGGAGGAGCGTCCACCCCGTCATTGAGCTTTTTCTGTATCAGTCCGCCTGTACAACACGAACAGTGCATGCTGACTGTTAGCCGTTGGTTTCTCCACAAAGAAAATGCTACGTTGGTTTAATATTATTTTCGTTCGTAAATACTTCGTGGTAACCAAAACATAAGCGTTGGGACATGAAAACCACGGCCGCATATAAGAGTTCATCACAAATACGATAGAATGTGTCGTGGATCAAACACTTACACGTTGGCTTGTTGTACTGCAGCTTTTGCAGCTGGGAGATAGTGACCAAGAAACATAGCAGTGCGAAGTGTTGAAGGGGCCTGAAATACAAGGGATTCGTATTATTACGTTTAAAACGCCACAGAGGTAGTCCTTTTCACTTTGTCGTCACGTAAATCTTAGAAAAGGGGCAGCCGTGACCGGTTGCATCGAGAAAAGAAGCCAGTTCGAACATCATCGGGTTTTCTTTGCTGGGATAGGGCTTAGACGGGTCCTCGTAGTGAGCGCCCACAGCTGTGAGAAGTGCGCTGTACAACCAGGAATAACGTTAATACGCTTCAAATTTACAATGTAACAGCTGAACAGAATAAAGCGCCATTCGGTGTAATAAGGGTAAAAATTTCTTATATTTTTATTTTAGGCAATAAATTTTTTACGCTTGAAGGACGCATATTGGTATTTCTATAAAAAATAGTTTTAGTGCTGGGAAATGCCCACCGTGTAAACCTGTGTCACAGTGGGAAGGTCATGCATCACCAAGCAAAGCAGTGACGCAATTAAGTTAAATTTATGGTTGAATGAGCGCACATGTGCGTGCTGTTGCCATGGCGAATTTTAGGGTGTTTGGGGCAGTTTTAGTGGGGTTTTGGGCTATTCCAATTAGGTAGTAACTTGCTGGTGGGTGCTGCTGAAAATTATGTTGAAAATGGAGCAAAAAAATCAGGCTGTATTTGTGGAAAAATGAATCATTTAAGTGTCCAATCATTTGTGATTTTATGAAAGATCCATTTCATATCTACAAAGTTTGATCAAAATTAGTCTCCGAAAAAATGGTTTAGCCACCCCCCTAGGGCCATTTGCCCCCCTGGTTACTCAGTATTTTGGTTAAAAGAGCAACAAAAAATGGAACTGGATTTTGCAGAAAAATGAATCATTCAACTACCCACTCATTTGCATTTTTTTGTAAGTTCCAACTCTTCTCTATGCGATGGCATCAAATTTAGTTGCTGAAAAAGTGTCAAAGCCCTCCCCAAGGGCTGGGTATACCCCCCTTGTTGGTCATATGATCTTCCAGGAGGCCCAACAAGTCCTTGCTCTGTACAATCTCATCCAGGAGCAAATTTTTTTTTTCAACTTTGTAGAATTTTAGGTCCCTATGTAAGTCACAAGACCCATCAACGGTCATTGGGAAACAAGCGGAACAGTCGCTAGATGCATTACAGCCGAGGGCCTTCAACACAGGATTCTCCAATCTAATACCCATATAGGTCCTGAAGCGACATTGCCATCGAAAAAAAAACACGGAGGCTATAGAGCTACAGTATTCTGTTGTCAAATTCCAGATCACTATACAGTTACAAGGTATTACGGCAAAACTTATTACCTGTTCATAATGTTCAGGCCTGACGCAAGAAACTTCGAATGAAATTTGCAGGAAAAGTTTATTTCGTTGGCAATTTGCTGACGTAAGATCTGCAGCTGTCCGACACGCATCACTGCCTCGACATACGTCATTAGCACTTTGGTTGCTCGTTGCATTATGACCGGGTAGACTTTCACTGGATTCTCTGCGAATGGAAATAAACAATGCTTAGTTAATACGATTTAGTGGATGAAATGATGAAATGGTTAGTTAATATAAAATGAGTGGTTAGTTAATATGAAATGAGTGGGTTAGTTAATATGCGATTTAGTGGTTAGTTAATATGTGATTTAGTGGTTAGTTAATATGAAATGAGTGGTTAGTTAATATGCGATCTAGTGGTTAGTTAATATGAAATGAGTGGTTAGTTAATATGAAATGAGTGGTTAGTTAATATGCGATCTAGTGGGTTAGTTAACATGAAATGAGTGGTTGGTTAATACGCGATTTAGTGGTTAGTTAATATGAATATGCGATTTAGTGGTTAGTTAACATGAAATGAGTGGTTAGTTAATACGCGATTTAGTGGTTAGTTAATATGCCATTTAGTGGTTAGTTAATATGAAATGAGTGGTTAGTTAATATGCGATCTAGTGGGTTAGTTAACATGAAATGAGTGGTTGGTTAATACGCGATTTAGTGGTTAGTTAATATGAATATGCGATTTAGTGGTTAGTTAACATGAAATGAGTGGTTAGTTAATACGCGATTTAGTGGTTAGTTAATATGCCATTTAGTGGTTAGTTAATATGAAATGAGTGGTTAGTTAATATGCGATTTAGTGGTTAGTTAACATGAAATGAGTGGTTGGTTAATACGCGATTTAGTGGTTAGTTAATATGTGATTTAGTGGTTAGTTAATATGAAATGAGTGGTTAGTTAATATGCGATCTAGTGGTTAGTTAATATGAAATGAGTGGTTAGTTAATATGCGATCTAGTGGTTAGTTAATATGAAATGAGTGGTTAGTTAATACGCGATTTAGTGGTTAGTTAATATGCCATTTAGTGGTTAGTTAATATGAAATGAGTGGTTAGTTAATATGCGATTTAGTGGTTAGTTAATATGAATATGCGATTTAGTGGTTAGTTAACATGAAATGAGTGGTTAGTTAATACGCGATTTAGTGGTTAGTTAATATGCCATTTAGTGGTTAGTTAATATGAAATGAGTGGTTAGTTAATATGCGATTTAGTGGTTAGTTAACATGAAATGAGTGGTTGGTTAATACGCGATTTAGTGGTTAGTTAATATGTGATTTAGTGGTTAGTTAATATGAAATGAGTGGTTAGTTAATATGCGATCTAGTGGTTAGTTAATATGAAATGAGTGGTTAGTTAATATGCGATTTAGTGGTTAGTTAACATGAAATGAGTGGTTAGTTAATACGCGATTTAGTGGTTAGTTAATATGTGATTTAGTGGTTAGTTAATATGAAATGAGTGGTTAGTTAATATGCGATCTAGTGGTTAGTTAATATGAAATGAGTGGTTAGTTAATATGCGATTTAGTGGTTAGTTAACATGAAATGAGTGGTTAGTTAATACGCGATTTAGTGGTTAGTTAATATGCCATTTAGTGGTTAGTTAGTATAAAATGAGTGGTTAGTTAATATGAATTAATAAATTTTGGACACGTCTGTCAAAAAATCGCATCTCTACGAACCGATAAGCTTGGTGCTTGGGGAGGTTGCCTTGACAAATTCATTCAGCGACGAGGTCCACGCTTTATTGGTGTTGTTCATCGAACGTATCGAGTTAATGAGTTGCTGAAGCTCACGGGCGATCATGAAACAGAAGAGTCTGTCCAGCCCACAAACCCCGTACGTCCCCAGGCTGCCGTGGATTCTGCAATGAATATGTACTCAAATAACAAAGTCAATATGGCTCATTTGCGCATAATCCTTTTTTTCTGATCACGACTTTTCTATGAATAAGTTCATAACGCATATATCACCCCCAGACAACCAATTCAGCAACAGTTTTGGGGCGAAGAGGTCCTTTGTCACGTGATGACTTTTGGTACATGTAACGGCCTCCAAGTCCCCAAGGTATTATATTTCAATACGTGTAGAAAATGTATTTGAATTTCGCACACAGAGCACAAACCTTGAGAATAGCTTTTTGTCAATAACTTCTTGCTTCGTTTTCGAGTCATACCATGTACCAAGCAGATCCACGTAGCTCGTGACCCTACGTGCAAAGCAGCGAACGTGAATTACTGACAGGCGTACACTGATTGTTGAAACTAACAAAACGTTCACGTAAAAAACAACTAAAACTTGGGACTTTTTTGAGTTTTTTCCCATGCAATAATTGATGGAGTTTTATTTATTGATGTTTTGACTTACCGGGGTTAATTTTGACAAACGCAAAGGCTTGGCGCAAAAACAAACCCCGCAAAATTTTTTTTCATGAATCCGTTTAAAAAACGAAGGATTTGCGACAACAAACATTTAGTGATCGTTTGCATTAAAACCACACAAAAACTCTAGTCTATATTTATTTTGATTGCTTTTTGAGATGGATTTAAAACATGTAACATAACATGCTAGCGTTACTCCAACCTGCCATCTGTTATTCTGACTATCTCCCGAGCCAGGCGACCAATGAAATTAACAGAATCGTCGATTGGCCTAAACCTGGGTATCGGGATTTCCTTCGACTGATACAAGCTCTCATAGTCGTGTACCTACAGAAAACAACACTTGTTGCAATTCGTGTGGTTGCTTGGGTGTGAAAACGTACCTTCTGCCTTAAAAAGCTGTTACATTCCTGCTCCACGTTGTAGTTTATAATCCTCGATATTTCTTTCTGCCATATTTGGAGCCCGTAGATGTTCACGTAATCCTGCACCAATAGTTGTGAATAAGAGATTTTTTTCGCGATGAGCGTGATACTTAGGCCGGGTCCACACTCACGCTTTGCGCCGGCGGATTCTTTGTTTGTTTCATTATACGCCGGCGTGCGGGCGTACGCTCGGGACATTGAAACAAACAAAGAATCCACCGGCGCAAAGCGTGACCCGGCCTTACATCCGGTATTTTAAACACTTTTAAATGTAGGCGTCAAGATTTTGCAGTCTTTATTACTGCAAGGTCAATGATGCGTGATTTTTTGTTTCGATTACTTCCGATCCAAATTTAGGCAACCAGAAATTATCATATAGCACGGTTTGAATCACTTTGTTAACTTTGATCGGGATCGGAATCAAAATTCCCCACCTGAATGTATTCAAAAGAGCGACGGAACCCCTCTATAGTTTGGGACAACATCTTCAATCGCGAGCTGATTTCGCTCGCCTGCAAATATCAAAAACGAATCAAGCCCGATATCATAGATTCACTTCAACCTTCCGTTCAATACCTTGACCTTCGCGTTGAACTGAAGAGTGCTGTGCATGGCTGAGGCAACCTGCATCACTAATTCCTTTCGGATTCCGTCTTCTAGGAGTTGCTTAGGGTCGATTTTGATAATACCGACAAGGGTTGTCTTCATCATAAGAACGCCCTCCGTGAATACCGAAATCCCCTGTGTCAACTTGGCGACCTGGATATCAAGTTATCAAGTGAGGACTTGTTGAAAATAATTTCTGCAGTCAACGATTGTGTTTTTTGGTAATATCCAGGCGGCAAAACGTGGCAATAATAAAATTTATTATACTACAATAATTTATATTACCACGACCACAAAACGGTTGTTTGTAACTGAAGAAAATTATTAAACTTTAAGGACAAAATTGCGAGTCGGGAAACGCATTGCCACCGAAAGTTATATTTCTTATGAAACCGTGTTTGAATATTGTGTCATAAGAGAATGAAACAGGTGCAACCATAGTGTCGACAATTTGCATAAATTGGGTTTAACTTTAACCAATCTTAAGCTTCATTGGGCTGACAAAACTTTATGGTGAACAACCTCAGTAAAATAGACATACGACACCTCGTATCTCGCGTCGAGTTGTGCGAATTCCTTCATCTTATCTTTTTCCAATCTCGTTGGAAGTTCCTGGATTTGCGAGGTTTGAATTTTCACGATTCGCGCCAACAAACCGAACATTGTCTGTGGAATGATCTGAAGAACCTACGTAAACATAAAACTAAAGATCCAGAACAAATCATCAGTAAATTCAAATCCATTGCAAGAACCTTTGGTCATTTACAGCATTTTACCTAAACATCTTATATACAAACACGCGGTGTAACAACTAGCACTGGATTGTGAAACACAAACACCGCGGTAGTTTGCTTCTGAATGCGAGATTTAAGTTTACATTAAAATTTATTTAAGTGCAACTGATTTATTATACAGTAGTAACAACTTACATGCCGCTATAGATCGGTATGTAAATTTAAAACACTTTAGTTGCGTTTTTGGTTTCAATATTTTAAGTTTTAGTGAACAGAACACGAGACAATGCTGTACCTTCCGTACGTAGGCTACCAACTCGCCAGAATAATACTGTGAGACGCTCAACAAGTCTTTGCTGTTGGCTTGGTTGATTCGTAGCAGGGGAAGTTCAAGAGCCGAGGCAAGTTTGAGGAAAGTTGCTCGCAACTTTATCACCAGTGAAGGGTTCGACTTTATGCCTTGCTGCATGTTGGTCGTGTAGCTAAGAAAACACGGTTTTGGATGGTCATATTTAGTTTGTTTTTTATATGTTGAATCTTGAATCAATACTGGCAATGAAAGTGGTGAAATGGTCATATATACATATCAGTTCATTCAAAGGCGAATGCTTAGTCTTTCTCCGTGGCGTTTGAGTCTGGTCGGGTGAAGTCGAATAGCGACAACTAACTTTGCATTGGAAGAAATGGTACGTAAGTATTATTCACTCGACGAAATCCGATTTAAACCAAAATTATTTTGTAAAAATAAAATGTTATGTTTGATACAATTAGTCTGAAATTCGCCATGCGATGGTTCTGTTTTCTATCGGGGCATGGGTTCGCAATCCAATATTAAGAATTCAGAAGTCTGAAGTAGTCCTACTTCTGGTCCATGACTGTCCACGCGTACGACAAGTCGGCAACAATCTCGATAGATATGAGAACTTCTTCTTTGATGTTGACGGTTCGGATCATTTGATGAAGCAACTGTCTTGTGTCGGCCAAGAACTGTCGAACCTGGAAGTGAAAAGAAAAAAAAAATCGTTGGTAGTTATTTTTCAGCTTAAGCGAAAAATGTCATTCAGACAACTGGAATTAGCCTGTTTGCTTGGTGGTACCAACAGGTATTCAAACTAACTCACAAGGAGTGCTGGACGATCGGCGTCAGGGCGATTTTTTATTTAAAATTTTACAGAAATATTAATTTCGCCTTGATGGCATCGTCAGTTTCTGTGCTTATTTAGCTTGACATGCAAAGTTCCAGCTTTATTATGTAAAATTTGCTTTTAATGCGTGTCCATATTTTCCATGTTTTCGACACGGAGATATTAATAATAGATTTGCCGGATTGTTTAGTGAGCCTTGTATGCGCGGTTATAACAAGCTGCGTGACAGGGTTGTTGACAAAAAAACACCTGCAAATTATTTTCGAGCTGATGGAATTCTTGAACTTCTTCGAGCGCCTGAATCAGTTGAATCATTTTGCGTCCGGCGGACGTGGAATCACTATAATCAAGCGACGAAATCTGTTGAGAAATTTGAGTGAACCACTGCTTGAGTTGATCTGAAAATAACAAAAAACATCCACACGTTATCATAGGTCATGATTGATGTAAGTGGCTTTAGTGCTGTATATACCGTTCTTCTCGATGCGTGTTAACGGTTTGGTGCCAGAGAAAACGTCGGCGAGTTCACTGATCATTTCAACCGCTTCCCCTTTGTATTTATCCCACTTGCTTTCCTTTTGCTGCAGCAACACTTTGAACATCTGCGAATATTAACAATCAAGTGTAAAAAGTTAATATTCAAAGTCGCACTTCCAGTTGGCATTAAACAACCTAACACATAAGGCTATATAGTACGAATGACCGTTCATATAGTTTGCAACTATTTAGGAATGCTACGTGGCATAAGATTGCAAACTATAAAAACAGGCCTAGGTTTGTTTGTGTCATTTGTCTGTCATTGACCCATTTTTTTAAGAAATGTCACAAAAAATAAAAGCCGTTTCGGACAAAATGTCCTAAAGAAAATTGACTGGTTGATTATTCGAGCGTCTCGTCGGTAGACGAAAATGCCCTTTGTGTTGCCCCGGACGGCGTTTTTATAATTCTCTATGTCGTAAATGACCAAAATAAATTGAAAATGTCCTAAATTTTTGCTGACATTTTGGTCATTTGACAGAAAAGTTTGCAACTGTTTGGGAATGCTACGTGGCATAAGATTGCAAATTTCTGTGTGCAACAATAAACAATACTCACATCTTTCAGCTTAATTTCCAGCTGGGCGATGTGGAGAAGCAGTTGGAAGATGTCCTTTTGTTTTATGTCGGTTTGGGACATGACACTTTCTTTAAACTGGCGATACTTCTTGTTGGTTTCGGCACCTGCACATACCCGAGTATTTTTTACGCAATTCTAGCCTCGGTTATTATAGGTGAAGAATAAATACGGTTGTCATGGTTACGTTGATAAAAAACAGCAATTTGCACAACTTTCATATCGTTGTTGCGTCGCTGCGTTAACGTTTATTCCCAGGTTTGCAGATAACGCGTTTAACACAATAGTTAGATATGTTACATTGGTCCAAGGTGCCTCATGCAGTATTTACACGCTTTGCAAAAGACTTCACCATAAAACAACAGTATTACACTTCGGAGGACCGATGCAAAAAAATGGTTTGTCCTTGTGTTTTTCTATTAAGTGCTAAAAGTTTTATCCACAGATGGCATGGTACCTGTAGTAATTGTGTGAAGCATCATCCATCTTAGCACCACGTTTGCTTCACGAAGGGTGTTCATCATTTTCGGGATGTTATCGAGCAAGTAGTTTTCAGTTAAAACGCCCTCTTTGAGAAAGTGGAGTACGTTTTTGTAGCTGACTTTCAGCTGCTTTCCATTTTTTACAGCCTGAACAAACGTTTTCACAATTTAAATACCCAAACCCAAAGATAGACAATTATCTGTCTGCAGCTTATACACAAATTATAAAGGAAACAATGACTTTTGAGTCCTAACTATTTTCTATGAATAATTTATGAGGGAACAAATACACAACATCACACAAATACCACAAAACTTCTGTGTTCAAGTCCTTAGAAAAACTGTTATCCAAAAGGTTGATAAAAATTATCAAGATTAAAATATGCAGCAATGCCAAACTGCAATTTACCTTTGGATTTTAGAGAGCTAGCCTAAATGGATGTAACTGACTACGTGATAATTATGCATAAATAATCAACCTTCAAGCATCTCTCCTTTTACACGCGGTTCCCACGCCTCTTTCCCAAATAAATAAATCATGTGGTTTTATGACCAAGCAAATTGCTGAACACAAACAACTTAATGCAGTAAATATGCATGTTATGCTTTTTTTTCCTGTCGAGTTCATAGCAGCTCTTGGCTTAATGAAGGATTAACCATTTGAGGTCGGCAAGCAGTGGCAGCAACATGTGCAGAATTTTGACAAGACCTTTCCATGGCTGGATCAAGTATTTTTATGTCACTGTCTTGTATGGAACAGTGCAGCATTTGGTAAAGCATTTTAACTTCTTTTGCCGAGTCATTGCACTTCTTTTGCTGATTGCCAGCAATGCCCTTGATGTGCTGCACACTTTTTACTATTATATTGGAGAGATTTTTCTTTTATCAAAATCAGGTAGAGATATATTTTTGCATATTCTGTAGTAATAAGCATTGTACAAGTTTTCACAACTAACATGCATTTGAATTTTTCTTTACAGATGAAGACGTCATAATTTATTGGATTGTATACACAGCTGCCAGTCTTTTGACATCTGTCTTTTGTATATGGGGTGTTGGAAATAGTAAGTGTGTTGTAAAAGTCTTAATATTGTACAGTTTTTCAGGACATTTTGTGGTGTTTCTCCACAGGTTTACTGCAATTAATTGAAACAAATCCAGCACCCCCTGCCAAAAATAAAGTCCACATTAAGGATGCAGAAAAACAGGTAAATTTTTGTGCTTTTGCATCAGTTATAGTAGCAAAATCTATAGTGATGGGGTTATTTTTCTTCCATTTACAGACATATAAATCTTTAATCATTTTGCAGAAACCTGCAGAAAGTAAATGGCTGGCTATGGTAATTTCAATGCTGTTTGTTGTAATTTCCATGACAATAACCTCAGCTGTGCATGCATACCTGGTAAAGTTTTTTATAGTGGACTGCATGCTGATTAATCCTGTCATCCTCACAAGCAGACTCATTATTGGTGGTGGGTTAAAATACAGTGAATTATCAACACTTAGCCAAATTTCTTTCTTCACTCTATTTTTTAAGGTTGCGTTATGCCATTCATCCTGTCTTGCACCAACATCATTGACCTGGCTGAGACTATTAAAAGTCGCAAGAAACCACTTTTGGCCAAAATCTTCACATCGGTTCTCTGTCCAATAATAGTGGCTGTCACCATTTTTAGCATCTGGTTTGCCACCAGCAACATTTACTCTGTATTAATACTAAATGCTGAACCAACAAATTCTTGTCCTGGCAAAGAGAACTTCAAGGTAATAAGGATATGAAATAGTACTAGTGAAAATGAATTTACCAGTGTAGTTGTGTGTGCTTTAGTTCTTACAATTTCAAATTGGAGTTTACTGTGGCTTACTGGGCCAATATTAAATGCTTTACTCGGACGTAATTGTGTGTAGGTCACTGACAAAGGTCAGCTAGGTGACCACTAAAATCATTACATTCTTAAGAATACAGTATTTATTTTATAGACTTTTTAAAGTTAACGGTTTCTCCAACTTTAACTTCACTGGCAACTGTTTTGCACTTTCAGAACTACACTACATTAACCATCACAGTTGACAAATCACCAGATAGTGACCTGATTCCTGTTAAGTTGGTCACAAATCTGGGCTTTACAGAGCAATCTTTGAACTGTAGCAACTTTCCTGCCACTGCAAATATGGTACCTGCATGTAAGATGGTGCAAGTGAACTACACTTACGACAAGCAGGAAAAGACGATATTCTATAGCGGACAAGTGCACTTCACAGATGGCACATCAAAAAGTTTTCTTGATATGCAAATTGATTCTTTAAGTTTGTCATGTGGAAAATGTACACAAAATCTGCCTCGTCTGCAAGGCAGTAACTCAAAATCTAAAAAGAGTGCAACTGCCTGTTACAAAGAACCTACATGGATTTTTACAGCTCTCCTATCATTTAGCAGTCTAATGGTCCTCATCTACATCTCAGCTTTCACAGGAAGTATGTATTCTTACCGAGAGGAGACAAGAAAGAGAAACAAACCCAAGACACCAAAAACCAAGGTGGTGGTCGATGAGCATGGCAACGAAAGAGTTTTGAGAATCAAAAAGCCAAAGGTCGTGAAAGCAGTTTCAAGAAGGCGATAATTTGACAATTGAGCTCTAACACATTATCACTACAGAGAATCATCTGTTCAGTTTAAATATTTGCCTGCAATATGCCAACATACCATATGGCATTTGTGTATGATGTATAGTATTGCAAAATAAATAAAAGCGAGTCATACCAAGCTTTTGCAGTTGTTGATATCAAGTGTATTTTGAAGAGCAATTTTTGCAGCTTTGTATGGTTCCCAAGCCTCCGAGAGGTTGACAATATGTCCCATGTAAACACTTATCACCTAAACAATGCAATAAAAATTAGTAGTTTGCTATGCCAAGAAGAGATTTTTTGAGAATTTTAGGAAGAGCGTTTGTTACAACACAAAATCATACCCAGTTATCTGGGAAATATTTGTCCACAATTTCTCTCATTTTCGCTTGCTCGGTGTTAAGAATTTTGGCGTCAAAATACAAAACAACATATAGCATGGATGCTTGATTTGCCAGAGCAGTGCTTCTATGTTCTGGCAGTGGATATGCAGCAACCTAATAAACCAATATCCAGCATTAGGTAAAGTGTTACACACATATATTGACAAATTTTGACATGGGTTATACTTTTTTCACTGAAGTGACATAATCCATGAAAGAAATCAATTTTATTTTAATATTTACCACATTCACAGACCACATGGTGCAACTTCAGCTATTGCAAAAGTCATGTAGACTATAGATAAGTATGATTAGTCACCCAATAGGCTGTATTCGGTCTAACCGCTGCTAATCAGCCAATTGAAGTTAGGACACCAAAAATATTACTAACTATTGGTCCAGTATACTCTATATCAATATGATGTTTACTAAAAATACAATTCACAAAATTGTCTGTACCTGCCCATAAACATCATCGGACCGAAGTCGACCTATAATCATTTTGACATAGACAGGGTTCACAGTAACTCTTGCAAAGTATGATTCCGGGTAGTTTAGTGGCCTCTTGGCACCAGGCTGTGATGAAAACCCAGTGCTACGAAGTAATTTGCAAACATCATCGATGTTGCTGTCTGAACCTGCACCTTTGGCGGCACCACTAAGAAGAAAAAACAACTAATCACTCCAAGACATGAATTTACATGCAATTGTTTTTTACCTGTATCTGTAATAAGAGACTAGCATCCTTTCCCTTAACAATCCATCAATTTTCATGTCAACAAGCAAAAGCATTACTCCATATAGAAATAAGGCTTCACACTAAAAGCAAAATAACATAATTCATTTGCATTGTGATCTATTGTTGTGAGTGAAAATAAATACAACTAGAGGCAAACACGTAGCTTAATTTTCTCAAAAAAAGAAGAACTCGTAACTAATTCTGAAACTGTAAGATACTGAAGCAAATCTAAAAATTAAGGAAAATATATGTCTACCATCAGTTGCTTTCCTTCGGTATTGACAAGCACAGATTCAAGGGTTTGTTGGATGTACACACCTTCACTTAGCTCATCTAAAAACCTGCAAACAATAAATAGTTATTCAAAAACTGCAATTTTAGTCAATTACACAATTTCAGATGCCTTTATTGGGATGTACCTGTTTAGGTCTGTTACATATTTGTGGATGCTTTCAAACGCAAGATAAAATCTTGTCAACATCTGCAAATGATTTTCACGGAACTCATCATCAATATCCTGCAACTGCCCACTTTGTTCGATCTTGTTTTCGAAGTATTCTGCAGTTTTAAAGTAGCCAAAATCCGAAATGATACTTCCTGAAAAAGAACAAGGCACAAATTTATTCAATTTTTTATCTCGGGCTTCAATAGATAATCAAACATAAATATATATGCTTCGGGTGAATTGAAAAGCATTATAGTTTACGAAAAGTCCATGTACTTTTGTGAAGCAGTAGTTCAGGCTACAACTGTATTAAAGCTATAATATTAAATGTGCCAAACATTGCTTTGATAATGTTCCTAAATACTAAACAATGTGATATAAAAACAAACGCGACATACCATACTTCACATTGTCATTTCTACTTTCAAGCTTGAACACCGGCGGAATGAAATCTGACAACCTCAGAAGTTCGGCGATAACGGCGTTTCCTCTGCTGACAAGACGCAGCAAACTCTGCCCACAAATGTTGTTTTCGGCCAAAAAGTCCTGAGCCATCTTGTAAAGACAAAATTGTTCTTGCTCGCAAAACAATCTTCCACACTCCTGTCACATTACTGTGACGTCACACTGTATAGGGGAATCCCCGTACAACTAATTTATTATGTTCACATACGTTCGTGTATTATTGTTGCAATTCGTCGCGTCTTTGGACAAACAGCAACTGTTGGCAAGTTCTGCAATTATTGTACTGTACATTGTTACAGCTGTTACCTCAATACTAGTGATACAAACTTAAATCTTTGTCACGGTTCACCGTTTTTCACATTTTTCCTAATTTTGAAAACTATTCCTAAAATCAAAACCTCGAAATACGCTTTTGTATCGTAGCTCTGACACAAAAACAGTTGCTGTTGTATGTCAGTTTAATAAACGTTAAACGATGTGTCACTATTTGTAGCTTGATAAAAAAAACACAGAAAGTTTCAAATCATCAACGGAAGCGAGAGTAGCATTATGTGTGGATGTTCGTGCCAAGCCGAAAAGTGAACAAGAGTAGACACATTTTTTAAACAAAGGAGAAAATGACAGACAAATAGGCACCGAAAATATTACACTCCATCAATAGGTAAAACTGCAAAAGCAAGAGACAGTGGGACTTCTCACGGAAGTTCTAAGTAACGCAATTTAAAAGAAAAAGAAAACGATTGTACACAGCAAAACAGACAAATTTTGGCGCACGCAGTGGAGATATATGAACTAAAGCAAAGTGCAGAAAGTAACTGGCACTGTGCAATTTCAGTAAGAGAGTTGCTTTCGCACGTCTACGAAATGGTGTTCACAAGATGCTTTGCGAACAGCCTGACACACTAAAAGACAACGGCTAAAATGGAAATAAAACTAAAACATTTGGCAAGTTAGATGAGGTCACGTGGTTTCGCTCATTGGCAGCAGAGACCACTTCTTGAAACAAGGATTCGACCCTTTGGGTTCGATCAACCAGGTGCGGAGGAATTGCTCTTGGGAGTAGGAGCGCTTGACCGTTGAAGAGTGCTGTGCATTTTTACGACCAGGTCGCTGCAAAACGTAAAAAGAAAAGTTGTCACACAGGCGTAAAATTTTGGCACAGCCTTGCCCTTGGAAATATATTTTTCTGCACTAAACCTGCAGGGAGTGTTTGCAGTCATGTCAAGATGTTCGTGGATTTTTTTTATAATTTAAAGGATTTTTCAAAATGGTTTGAGGTTAAAAATGTGAATTTATCACTTATTCAAAATATTGTCATACAGGTGGCATCTAACAACTGCACAACGCAGTATTTTTGAAACTTTTTATCCGCGAAACACTGAAAGGTTGTTAAGGGACCCCCAAAACGTCAATTGGCCCTACTCTTTTTTTTTGTTCTTATGCGTTTATTGCCCAACGGTTTAATGAAACTATTTACCAATTTTTGACTAAAACTAGATAGTAGCTTATAGAAACCTTCATTTAAACCAATTATGCCGGCATAAGGCAACTCCATAAAATGCGAGTAAGAAGAAACGACCTCCAACGCATTCGAGTTCAAATTCGTATTAACCAACCACGCCCTTGATTGAATAGACTTAGGCGCGGTTTCGGCGCCAAAGGTAACTTACTTTGTTTGATGCGCGACTGTCTCCACATCGTGGACGCGTTTGATCAGAGCCTCGTGTCTCTGCGTATAAAAGTTCGTTTATCGGCAATTCTACTACACGACCTAACCACAGTAGTGAGGACCCACCCTTCTATGTTGGTTGTCGGTACCACCGCGATTGACGTTCGGGTTGTGAGATGAATTCACGTTAAGAGCACTTAATCTAAAAAAGAACAAATGTTGTTTAAATACAACCTTGCAAGGAAACACCAATAATGATGTTGGTACGAAAACTTGTGTTGATTAAAATGGGTGTAAAGGCTGGTTATCTATGCAGCTAAGACTCATTTAGGTACTGGGATTTGGTTGTACACGGAAACAAAACCAAATTTATTTTTACAAGGTACAGGCAAATAAGTGCTAAAATAAGGAAAAATTTACAAGGGCTTTAAAGCAATAAGTTACTTTCAACTGAAAATGTATAGTCGCCACAGTTAAATAACATGCAAGTCTTACTTTAGTTGTTCTACTGATTCAAAGAGTTGAGATTGTGAAGTAGTGCACTTTTCCGTCCACCTTCTCAAATTGGACCACGTTTCCTTGTATTCCATCAAGCAACCTTCAGCCACTTGTCGGAGTCCACGCTCATTAGCGACTTGGGCCTCAAGAACTTCTGTTTCTTCTTTTAGCTAGATCAGTATTTTTACATATGAAATAAGCACTGTGAATACAGTGACATGAGTTATACCTTGTTCAAATCACTTTGCATAGATTGCATCTTGGCATTTAAGGTGTCGGCGTATATGCTCTCAGCTGCATCTGATATGCTTGCTTGTATTTCACTTGTGAGCCTTGTAATGGCGGAAACCATTTTACGACGTGGTCCAAATAAGCTAAAACAGCAGTGTTGTTTTAACACCGAGGATCCAATACAGTAATAATAGGTCAACTTTCAACTGCTAAAAAAACAAAGCCAACAGTATTTTAGTAATTACACTTACTCAATTCCAATTTCTTTCAGGTCAGCTTCTGAAAGTGTGAGAAAAATATGAAGATCAATATCCTGATCCTGAAACTTGCTGTAGTGTTTTATGCAGCCAATCTCTTTTAACAATGCCTCTAAATCCTGACAAACCAAGAAATAATGTTAAACAAAACAGTGTTTTCTTAAAAAGTTTAATGGTTTTAAATTAATGCAAACTATTAAAATAGCACAAAACATACTTTTGGTCCCTCCCACTTTGCTGGTTTTGGTGTTTCGGCAGGGAATGGATGATCCTGCATGACTGCAAAAATAATTTATTTTAATTCTTTGTTCTACTAATCATAAGAATAACCTGTTTAATACACATATTTGAAGAAAACTGATGAGACTCATTAAGGCATAACAGCTCACTCAAAAACATTTTAATTTGACAAATGAAACATTTAAACAAACATTGCCAAAAACAGCACACAGAAAAAAGTAATAAAAGCCTATGAATTAGTCCTTTTGGGGTCTCAAGAATATAATGCATTTTTATTATTTATAACATCATGCTTACAAAATGGAACCGCTGCATGGGGTTGTGGTTTTCCACTGGGATCCAACCCAGTCATCTGAGCAAAAGCCATTGGGCCGTCATGGATGCTGGGGCCTGACCTGGCACATGGATTGCCTTTTTGGTTAGAATTGTTTTGTTGATAACCTGCAAATAAATTCAACATTGTGCTGATGTCGATTGTCTGTTACATATTTTTGAAAAAAAAATGCATACTAGTATGTATGTCATTACTGGATTGAGTTCATATACTAACCTTTTTTATTTCCACTTTGCCTTCGTTTGTTTTTGTGCTGCTCGATAATCCGAACAATATTGATGTGACCAAAAACCTTTGCTAATGAGCGAGCATTGTCACCATTAAAATCCTGCCGGGATGTGTCTGCACCCTGTTAAGTAGACAAATAAACATAACATCAAATTTCTCACATGCAACATTATACCTTTTCTAGCAAGTGTGTAACTATCATTTCATGTCCAGATGCAGCTGCTTCCATCAGTGGGGTCAATCCTTGAGATGGCTCACTGAAATCCAATTATTTTAGCATTTGGGCAAAAAGGATAAGTCAACTTTACACCTACACAATTTCATAGTTAGCTCCCCATTTGATTAACATCTCTGAAGTTCTTTGATGTCCGGCACTGACAGCATGAAACAGGGCACTCCAACCTTTGTCGTCAGTCCCATCCAGATTTACACCTCGCTAATAAGATTTGTTTTAATTTATTGCAGCGAAAAACCTCACAGTCAGCCTACTTGCAGCAAATGGTGCATGATATTATCATTGCCACACATGGAAGAAAGGATGAGTGAAGTGTATCCATGAGGAGTTCTTTGGTTTGGATCAGCACCACTTTCAAGCAAACACTGCACCGTGCAGTCATGGCCCATATATGCTGCATACATGAGGGCTGACCAACCACCTCCATTCAATGCATTGACCTTGACTCTTTTTCTTAAAGCCAAGCATATGACCCAGTTTTGCAATGCAGTGGGAATGGTTTCAAAAAAGTTGGGAATGCAACTTATGGATCACAAACTATAAATGTGAACAACTAATGCCCGAACACCTACTTCACTGTTTCCAGATGTTTTGGTTGAGCTATAGTGCAATGGACTTTGCTGTTCAAGTTCAAATTTTTAAATGCCAATGCTTCCAACCAATACTTTAATAATTCAGCAAAGCAATTTGATAGTTGTGGACAATTAGCATGTTTTTGAGAAAGTACCTGTCAAGAATATCCTGCACAATGTCATCTTCTCCAATGGAAGCAGCTGTAAACAGATCAAGAGGTATTGGTTCGAACTCATCGTCTTCATATGACAAAGATCCATCTGAACAACAACCAAAATAACAATTATTTTTGTTTTGTCATCAAATTTTGTCAATCCCCCATGTTGGACATGCCAAACGTGCAAAGTAGTGCAAAAAAAACAATTCACAAATTGAGTCACCTCTACGAAAGCAGGAAAATGTACATACCTTTATTCTGTTTTAAGCCTTTCCAGATGGACAGACTTTCAGCAAAGATGCTAGACTCCCCGAATGAGTCACCCATAACTTAAAACACTATTGCTTAAAGTGTGATGACTTGTGTGAAGACAGAGGACTACATGAAACGCGATTCCGTGACAAAGGCGCTGCCCACAAAAATCGTACTCGCGTAATCTACGTTTGTTTGTCACAAGATATTGAAGCACACTACAGAAAAATGCAGATCCGGTGATAAATTTTGAAAAACGAACAATGGAGTATTTTCGGGCAAAACAAATGGCAAATTATTCAATTTAATTGCTGCTGTACCCTATGATGCAAACTTGTAAGGATAAAAATTTAAACCAGTTGATAAATGTGGTTTTATTGTAACTTTTGCCATTTGTTTCGTCCGAAAATGATTATTTTTAAGTTGCTTATTCGTATATATATATTTTTTTGTTTAAAGGTATTTTTGTTTAAAATGTGTTGCAATAATGTTTACTCAATATTATACTATAAAAAAGTTCTATGGGTTAAGGATCGGTGTTAAACGTCACAATAGTCGGTGCTTTCCCTACAAGAAAACACAAACGAGAAAAGCATATTGCGAGTATGTCCATTGTTTCCAAATTTGTAGCCTACAACTAATTGCAGAAATGCCATGTTTTAATTTTTGAAACAAATACGTTAGTTGAGCAGAACTATTACAGGAAAATGTGACTTGATATCGATTAGTGATATGGAAACGAACGAAAATTACGATAAAATACGTTCCATTTTGGAGCTTATTAAATCTTCTTTGCAATGTTGGAAATCAGACTTTTTCGCAGTGGTATCGGCACCCACAGAGAAGAATCCTAAAGAATTCATCAATACTCTTCTTTTAATGAGTGATTCTTGTCGAGATCTGGAAATACTAATTTTACAGGTTTTGTCACCATGCGATTTTTTATGATTAGTCTGACGATTTAAAACAACTGTAAACATTTGACATGTACCAGATTGGAAAAAAATTCTTACATGGAGAGTTTATTACTTTCACGATACATGTGATGGTTGTTGGGCCAATGGTCTACAACTTTTTTGAGAAGCAAGTAACGTGATGTTTGTTTCATTGTTTGTATGTTCTTTTAGGTGGAAGAGAAGGCAAATGTTTACAGAAACACAGTTCAGCAACTGCAGCAGGATAAAGAATCACTTCGACAAGAATTAACAAGAATGCAGGAACAATACACGAAAATACAATCAAGCATAGTTTCCAATGATGGAAAACAAGGAATTAACAGGTGAAAATGGAAAAAAAGTTTATCAAAATAGGAATGTTGCGGAATAATATGCAATACAACAAAACCAATTATTTTTCTAGATGTCAAGCTTTGCATGAAGAAATTAGCAGTTTGAAGACAGACATGACTGAACTTCAAAATCAAAATACTTTCATAAATTGCAAGTTGGAAGACACTAGTCAGGAGTTGCATGAAACGAAGGATGAACTCTTCACTTTGAAAGAGGAAAAGTGCGATTTGGAAATAAACATCGCAGAAAGTGACGTTTTTTGTCAAGCATTGCAGGAGCATGTGGATGAGCTTGAAGTATGTCATATTGTTATGTTTTTAAAAAACCCCACTGTTATACACTTTTAACAGTTTTATGTAATTGGATTGCCAACTAGAAAAAAATTAACATGCTATTTTCAAGGGTATATGCAGTACAATGCGATTACAAAGAGAGGAGCAGATACATTATTACAATCAAAGAGAATCCATGATGAAACAAAACTTTGAGCATGAGCAGAGTAGGGTGTTAAAAGAAAAGTCTGATGTTGCTGCCCAGCTGATGCAATTGAGTACAGAACATGTTCTTGTGAAGTATGTTATTGTATACAACACAACGTAAAACAATAGTAATCCCTTTGCTTTGAAACTGTTTCTAGGGATGAACTTACCCATCTAACAGAGGCAAGAAGCAATTGGATTCACGAAAAAAATAACCTTCGAACTACTATCCAAGAACTGGAGACCAGTGTAAAACATTTGGAAAAAGACTTGTTGTACCAACAAGAGCACAACTCAAAACTTCTCAAAAGGCAAACAATTTACACATTTTCGCATTACTACTTTTACTTGGTTCGTCTGCATGCAAAAAGAAATCTAGTTTTTATTTGTTATTTTGTTGTGTAGTCAAAAACAAGGTACCCGAAAAGAAAGAGATACTGAACACAGTACATCACCAAGTCAACTTCCAGAAAATATTAAAAGGGTTATAGATGACTACATAGGAGAAAGAAAAGAAATTTTGTCATCATTTAATTCTACCAAACATGTGGAGCTACAAAAGCAGGTACATAGTAAATAAAATGCTGCCAAAGTTTCAAAACCAGTAGATAAGAATATATGGCGCTCAGCTTGCATTATTATTTACAATTTTTTACATTTTCAGTTGGTTCAGTTAAAAGTTGAGTTGCAAAAGGAGAAAGATGCCCACCAGGTGGATCAAAGTGAGATCAACAAACTACAAGTCAGTCTGAAAAAAGCTGAACGAAGAGCATTGGCTGGGACACAAGCATCATTAAACTCCAGTTACAGTCTAAAGCAAAGATCAAACCTTAAACCAAGTGTACAGACCGTAGACGAAATTTTCTCCAGTCAAGATCTGTCCTGGGACAACCAATCTATTGACTCTGACTTTTCCTTTGTGAATGAGCCGTGTATGTTGCATAATACAAGTGCTGCATTTGATCAAGTCACTTTAGCCGACAAAGCTGCCATTGAAAAGTTACAAAAGCTTGCCATTATATGATGCAAAATCTATGCACTGCCTTTAATTTTTGTATGCTGTTTATATTATTGTATTGTGCAGGTTTTTCAAACATGTTTATTTTTGCCACAGCAGTATTATTATTTAAGGTTTATAAGGACACAAATTGAGATGGGTCAGTCAACGGTGTAAAAAGATAGGAATAATGGTGTTTTTGCAGATCGTTTAAAAAATTTAATAGTGGTACACAGCAGTATGCTGTCGACACTCTGAATATTTATACAAAATTATTTCATGTCATTTGTAAATTTTGCATCAAGGAAGCTAAGCATCATGGCCTTGAATCCAAATCATGGTGACGCTGACAGTGCATAAAATCTGTGACCATTTCATTTAAAAATATTTTGTGCACATTTGAACACTCAAACAACTTAAAAAATGTGTGTTAAAACTGTTCATTGTAGCACGGCCTACTAAAGATTGCACCTGTGGGATAAAAGTAACATAACATTTGAAGAGGTTTGTTCACTCAAGCGTGACTGTTGCGCTACTCTGTTGCCTATGTAAACACGCTTGATGTGTTGGCTCACTTGCGCGTAGATTAAATCCAATGTTTATTCAGGGGTCTGTGCAAACGATGACAGCCTCACGCCTGCTTTGCACAATTGTATTCATAAACTTTAAATTTTCTTGCAGTAACCGTCTTTGCCGAAAAGGTGTGGTTTTAAAGTAAGAGTGGTAATACCCAAAAAGCGTTATTAAGGTTAGGTACTTCCCAAGAAAAGCATGCTCCCGGAAGACCACAACAAATATGAGGTTGTTGAATCAAATCAACTCAAGCCCACAAGCAATGGATGGGTTACCACACATGAAGAAAGGTTGTTGTTTTATTTGCACTCAAATAAAAACGTCATGATAAAGTTTAAATAAAACATTTCCTTTTGATAACTGTGAAGTACAGTATATTTTTTTCGATGCATATGTGTGTAGCAGTTAATTTAAGGATATATAAAAACTTTACAGACCCACGTCCAAAAAGGAAAACGCTGACCTGCATTCATTTCAAAGCAACAAAAGATTTCAAACACGCACATTGTCTACACCTGAAATAGTTTTACCAAGAAAGTCCAGCGACGCACTTCTGGCAGTATATTCTGCATCAACTGTGAGTGTTTATTGTCATAGTGTTTCTGTCAAACTGTTTTGCTGGGCATTATTATATAAGTTTCTGTATTTATGGTTGTGTTTTTATTCAAAAGTTGTTGACAGGTTTTCAGCACTAAAAAGCCTAGAGAACAGGTGGTATTCAAATACCCACAGGGTAGAATGCGCTCTACAAGTACACCAAATATAAAAAATGAAGCAGCCATGGACAGAATTATTTTGCACCAAGGTACAGTGTTTTCTTTGGGGAACAGTGTGAAACTTATAATAGATGTGTTTTAACTTTTAGATGGAAAAACAACACCAAGCAAGTTGTGCCTACCACCCCTAGATTCAAGGTACGAAGTTAAACCACATGAAATGGTGCTTCTGTATAAATGTGCAATTAAAATTTCTGTAACAGAGTCTATACTGTTGTTTAGCTTAACTGTCATTTCCTTGTCACGCTCCTCAACTCCATTTGATAGAGATGATGATTTTGAAACACCAAGGACAGCCAGATCAAGAAGTATATTCCTTAAGTTCATAATTATATCTGCTGACATAACTATATCCTTGTTCTGTAGGCACAACACCCCATGGCAGGTCCACACCCGGAACTTGGGCTTCTGTGCGTCGAAACCCACTGTCAATTCGACTAGATCCACTAAAAAGTGGAAACAGAGAAGATGAACAAATCATGATCTCCTCAGTTTCATCAACACCTCGTAAAAAGGTCGGAATATTAGGCGACCACCCATCACTTGATCATCTTGCGGCAATCGAAGAACACCATCATGAACACTCCCTAAGTTCTTCCACAAATATTTCACCATTGCCGAATGGAGCTCAAGAAACAGAAATAGACAAAAAATCATCAAGAAACTTTGTTTCCTTCCCAAGCAGCAGCATTTTGCCAGTTAATCAAAATGTTATTCCTGCAAGAGATGCTGTTGTTGTGCCTCACATATTATATGATGACTCTGCTACTAGATTTTCACCACCACTGGTTAACTTCTTCGAAAATGGACAAGCAAAGAGCAAATACCAGTATCCTACATTTGAAGATTTGCTTAATGCCAACCAAAATTCTAACAACAACCATAATGTGGAATCACCTCCTGCAGAACCTAACATAAAAAATGTTGCAGTAAGTGTCAAAAGTAAGCAGCTGGAAAACTCCCAACATAATTTGGCTGAAACAGAAGTAAAAAAGTTCCCAACTAAAAACAGAAAATCCAACTCTGCCAAGGAAAAAATGGTAGAGGGTGAAGACTACAAGGAAAATATTCCAAAAAAACAGGTGCAAAGTACTGACAAGCCCCAACAAAATGATTTACAATCAAATGTGAAGAGTGGGATGTTTATTAATTTACCAAGCAAAATAGTCTTTCATACCACTTCTGAAATATCTAACTCTGATGTACAACAAAGAAAAATTCCCTTTAATGCAAATGAAAAAGATGCAGAGCACGAACCTGATTTGGAGAAAAGCAAGGAAGAAATTCTGATGAATGCCGGGTGTGACCAGATTTTTGTTGCTGAAGGTAGGATAAATGAACCAGAAATAATGAAAGATTTTAATTCAAGAAGTTCCTTTACCCCAAATGGCAATACTCCTATTTCACAATCACAAGCAAAACCAACAAAGTCTTCCATATTGATAAACTTTGACAAAGCAAATAAAGAACTGAAAGATTTGATAACAGAAGAAAACAAGTTAAATGATCATGATGACAAGCCAGCATCATTAACTTTGCATGTTTCTGAGCAGGATAAAGCTGTCAAGATAACAGTGAGTCTCAAAGGAAATTCTGAAGATGTGAAACTCCTAAAAAGTGGTGCAGAGCCATCTGGTGTATTGTCACCATCTGCCAAGCCCACAGATAAGAAGACACTAAAGACCAGTAAAAGCAAAATGGCAGTTGCCAGAAATGGGAATAAATGGACTGATCAAACCAAAGGCAGAAGGTTGGGAGAAAGAGAAGGTGCCACATCACAGGTGGAAGCTAAAAGAAAACGAAAAAATATTTCCCTTCGAAACATGCCTTTGCAAAAAAGTAAGCCCATTGTTCAAAATGCCACTGCTGCTAAAAAAGACAATAGCATGCCACAACCTAAACAGAGTCAAACACCTATTGATAAGTCAAAAACAACAGGTATCATGTTGCATGAGTCTATAGATTTAACACAACCCTTGCCAGAGAACAAAGGCACACGGCCAACAAAAGAAAAAAACTTAACAATGGATGTTTCTGGAAATGAAGGCACTTTGCAAACCTCTAAATATAGAAAGAAGGTAGCTACACCAATAATCCAAGAGGCCTATCCATCTGCTGATGTAAAAACACCAAATAAAAATGCAGCAGATAAGAAAAACACAACTTCTTTTCCTCGAAAAGTCAAAACTGCTGACAGCAGAATTAGGTCGGCCAACAACAGTGCCAAACCACGTGGTCAAACAAAATATGGAAAGAAAGAAGTGCCAAATAGTCTACAATCCAAGTTCCGCTCAAAATCTGCCGGGCTTGCAGTTGAAAAGAGGACAAAAAATAAAAAACACAGCAAACAGCTTGAGCCTTTTGAATCAGAGCTATCACCCAAGATAGAACAGAATGAAGCTGTTATTTCTGGCAAATCTTGGCATGTGGTTGTGTCCAAAAATGAAGATGGAGACAATATTTTATTGAAAAGTGGTACTGAATCTAAAATACCCAAGAGTGAAGTTTCACTGGAACCAAATAATTCCATCAAATTTACTAAACTTAGTCCAATCCCTGAAATAAATTCTTGGAAAAGTCCTGTTGCTTCTGTGCATAGTTCCATTGAAAAGCCAATACTTGCTGTGCATGGGCATGAAGTTTTACCCAGTAATTTTCCAACTCAATCTGATCCTCTTGTAGTTGTTCCTAGTATTCCAGTTATAAATGAAGAACATCACATTGTTGCACATGGTGACTGTAACAATAACATTGAACCAATTCTGCATGACTCAGATCACAGTGACCACAGCCAGAACAATTTGGAAATTGATGTTGATCCCAGTGGTGATTGCGATAGCAGCAAAACTTTAACAGATGGAGATGAAAGTACTACAAGTGAGGAAGAGGATGAACTGATATCATTCCAGAAACGACTCATGCAGCCTCGCTCAGAAATGGACGCACATGTTTTGACAAAATACCCTGACTCTGAAAGTGATGATGAGGAAGGTAGTACACTGAAGAGCACCGGTCTTCCACCCATAATTGCATCAGAAGATGATCCAGAAATGCATATCAAACCTAAGGAATCTCCAGATGATGATGATGACATGTCACTGATAGATTGTGGAGCTGACAAACCCCACAATGATGGAATTGTCCGAATAGTTCGTGAGTCTTTCATTGAGGCATTTTCAGAAGATGATTCTGAAATGGAAATGCTAGAAAACATGAGACAGACGTTGCACAACTTCGATGATGATGGTGAAAATTTTTCATCTGAATCCGACTGCAGCATACACCTTGGTAAACCACATTTCCCGACAAAATCAACAACAAATTATTTGTGCTGACATTTCGCATTTTTACTTTTAGATAATCCTGCTGAAAAGTCATCGGTTCCAAAGCTCTCTCGTCAACTCACTATGTCTGCGTTGAAGCAGCACGATGAGATAATGATTGAAAATGCAGAAGATGACCCAAGACTTGTTAGTAGCAAAAAAATTATTAAAAAATAAATTTACGAATGGTCTGTTACTTTACACATGCTACGTACAGCTTTTAAAGTGGACCCAGGCCACCTTGTTAAGTTGCATGTTTATTTTAACAGATGGGTGTTCAGTCCAGGGCATCAGAAACAACTGAGGAAAGTCTTCTTACAAACACAACAGTGTCAGTGGCACATCTCAACACTGAAAATTGCATGGGATGGAAAAGAGGAGCTCTTATTGATCAGGGAGCATTTGGAAAGGTGGGGCTATTTTTTTAGTGACAGAATTTAACAACGTATGAGTTTATTGATTGGTGGTGTTAACGTCTTCCTCCCGTCTGATCTCTATTGAAAATCTCTTTAGCATTATCTCTATTGATCGTAATGTGTGGCCTTGGAATATAAATCACTTTTCACCGCCACTTGAGGCCCTGAAACAGATGCTTTGATATTTTGTGCATGAATTTTGCAATATTATCTTTTCTGTGACTATTTTGACACGATTTCGTCATCCGTTATGTGTTAGGTATGGCAAGGTATGACCCACGGCGGACAACTAATCGCAGTGAAACAAGTCGAATTATCCCTGAGCCGCACCGAGGCTCAGAAGGAATTCGAAGGCGTGCAGCGCGAAGTTGACATCCTCAAGGATATGAAACACCCCAATATCGTAAGGTACAAAGTCAATAACTATTTCTCCGCAGTTGTTTGCCATGTGAAGGCGCATCGTGACTGTGTTCATTGTCAAAGGTTGCCCAGGGACTTACCAAATTTTACGTATTTATATGTGAAGGCATCATAACTCCCAACTGACATAATGGCGCAATGGTAAGCGCACAATACTGCTACGCAACATATTGTTTTGATTGTCGATTTTGAGCACACGCTCGGGGGATAGAGTTACCTTTGCAAAGTTGACTCACAAGGAACAGTACCGGTTTAGACAACGCCGCGTAGGTCCCGTTTATCGGTTTTCATTAACCACGCAGGCAGTTTTGGTTGAACAAATTCTACTGCGTCATTGTACTTTCCAATCTGCAAAATAGCAACTCTTGGTCTCTATGTAGCGAAGCATCCCAAGACATAATAGTCTAAAACATATCTTTATTAATGTAATTTTGGAAGGATTTACGTATATAAACCAAACGCCGAGAACTTAACCGTGTTTTCAACATATTTTAACAGTTTCTCCTGTTTTATCGCAGCTTCATTGGCACATGCTTGGAAGACAACGTTGTTAGTATTTTTATGGAGTACCTCACCGGTGGGTCGATTTCAAACATACTCAAAAACTTTGGAGCGCTACGAGAGCATGTGTTCAAACGCTACACGAGACAGATTCTAGACGGTGTTCGATTTTTGCATCAGCGCAAGGTGGTTCACAGGTTGGTGAAAACTCTATATTACAAAGCAAAGTTTTTAAGGCACGTTCATGGAACTTTTAAATCACCTGGATTGCTCTCAAAAGATATATTCAGAAATGGCAACAACTCGAGGTTTTGCCGAAGAAATCTTACTGCTCAGGTGTCAGCTTACATGCTGGAAAAACATCCACAAACCACAATGCTTTCGTGTATACACTATAGTGTAGACAGAATAAGCAACCGGTACATTGCTGCGCCGAAAACAATATCTATAAAAAGATAAAATAATACATAGATAAATATGAATTTTTGGTAATAGTTTTTGGTTCAACCAGCATCGTTTAAAACACACAAAAAGCATTTAAGGCAGTTATGAATGTTCAAAGACTGAACAATTTTATTTCTGTATTTTTACATAAAACGCTTTGGCCTATGCAGGGACATAAACGGCAACAACATTATGCTGTTACCAAACGGAATAATCAAGCTTATCGACTTCGGTTGCGCCAAACGAATCCACGAGCGTTCGGCCACATCGTCGTCACGCAGCAGCGCCGCCAGCAGCACCAATAACACGCTCGATCGCCAACTAAAATCTGTGGTCGGAACACCGTTCTGGATGGCCCCCGAAGTCGTTACAGGAAAAGGACACGGACCAAAATCAGACGTGTGGTAAATGCATGGGTTTTTCTGCGAAATGCAAACGAAAAATTATGCGTACAATTGTTTTGAAAATAATAAGGAATTGGATTTGGCGCTACAGCCTTCTGTTCGGGTATCGCATGAATTTTTCTGTTGAAATTGGGCCGAAGTATTTAGGTCATGTATGTACGTCTTCGGGAGTCTAAAACCAATACCTTTCTGTCATATCTATCTATTGATACTGGTATGATATGCTCTATATGCCTAAGATACGTCGAATATGTATGTGAGAAGAATAGTACTCAGTATTAGCTGATATTCCAACAATGTATTTTGTATGTTTATTGCAAGAAATGGACAATGTAATCAATCAATGGTTATCGTCTAACTTAGTGATGTCCTGCGCCGGATTCGGATACCCGGACCCGACCGAATATTGACTAATTTTCAATACCCGGACCCGGCCGGATAATAGATCTAATTTTACCGGATAGTTAGGAAAGCAATTTTGTCCTAAAAACGGACAAACATTTCACAAATTCTCGTTTTTTGGACCCAGTCTGTGATACTCGCCGACTTCCGATTTTTCGGTTGTTTGTTATTAAGGTTTTTTGTGACTTGTTATAACATATTAATAAATGCCCACGTTTTTTGTTCCACTCATGATAAGCTATAACCTTAACATAGCATTCTGTTTAGCATCACAGATTTTTGCCATGCCGATAAAATACACGAATCGGTGTTAACACAGTGCCGGATCCAAATTATCCGGCCGGATTTGATTGATAACTATCCGGATCCGGCCGGGCCGGATAATTTGGAACCGGGAACATCACTAGACTATCAAAAAACCTTCAATGTCATCTAAACTGTAAGAGCAGTATAAAGTACCACAAAGTGCAAATCTCTGTATCTTCTAGTTTAAAAGCTAGTCCAGTGCCAGAATCACCAGCTGCACTACAGTCTGCAGCTCTCAGTATAAAGCTATACACATCTTTTGCAGGAGTATCGGATGCACTGTGATGGAGATGGCAACTGCCCATCCACCTCTCTATGAGATGGGAAGTTTCGCGGCCATGTTCCACATCGGTGATGGCCGCCCAATGCCTCCACTCCCGAAACGCTTTTCTAAGCACGCTCGCTCCTTTGTGCGCCGATGCATGGAAATGTAAGGGTCAAGTTGTGGTGGGGTTTAACCAAACGCTGGTTAACAGCCAACAGATAATTTAACCCATGTAGGCTAACTCCTCAGTAAACATTTTGACGGAATCGTCGCGAAATTTTAACGAATTCATGCAAAACTGTCGGTTACCCAAATAATACTGGTTGGAATTCGCAACGTAAGGTGTTTGGTAAATTAAAATTTGTATTCTTGGAATCTCCTGTTGTTCTTTATGGCCATCAAAGACTTAGTAACAGATTTTTTTAACAACTCCTGTAAGTAATCCGCACGATGTTTGTATTATTTTTTTGCTGTGAATCACTCAAACACCGCTGTAAGCCAACATCGGGAATCCTTTTTAAACCCCAACCCTTTCATTTGTAGCGATATCTCAAAACGTCCCTCGTCCGAAGAACTTTTTCATCATCGTTTTATCCAAGGCAAGCAGGGAACCAAGAGTTGAACATCCCGTTCATCAATTTTCCTCAATTTTTCTATCTTTCTCTTATTGTGTCCATTCCTATCATTGCGTCTGTGGCAATCCCTTTTCCAGTATTATCGCCAAACGCCTTATTTTCTTATGCCGCATACATTTTTTTCATATCATGGTTGCGCTAAATTTGTATTTTTATCCTTGTTATTTGCACGCTGGTCGTGCGAGTTCCACTTTTAACGAAGTTTTACTACAGTGAAATGCTTTTACCCTCGCGCAACGCAATCCAATACATTTTTTCTGTGTCCGTAAAATACATTTTAGGCTTTATAAAACTTATATTGAGGTTGGAGACCGTTTTCTTTTAGTTGGATTTCCTCTGTAGCAGAAAAGCGTATGAAATAAATCGTATATCACGTGTAGACGTGCATGCGCGCCACACATCTTTCTGATAACAGGATGTGACTCACGCCACAATTAAATCGCCCTGTTCGACGACTACAAACGTAATACAATAAGTCGCGACTGACATCGCTTGTTTAGAATAAAGATATACAATTCGCTACGGCAAAATGAGGCTGGAAATCATCGCATTCGTGTTTGTGCTTCTAAACGTCTGGGGCCAAATTTTAGTCGTCCAAGGTAAGAAGAGCTATGTACAACTACAGATACGCAGTGGTTATACTATACATTAAATCGGGTTCCAATAACTCTAAAGACTGTGAATTATACAGATCTACTGTGCAAAGCTTGTAAGCCCGTGCATTTGTACTTCAGGTTGTCACATCGGTGGCTTGCACAAAAGATCAACAGGGGACACGGATGATAAAGTCCGCGTGCGGTCGAGATTTAACAGTTGCTTCGACCAGAAAACAGGACAGGTTTGGGCCGGGCCGGTTGACTTTGTCGTTTTGCACTCCCAATGGTATGTGGAAGCCTCCGCCGTGTGCAAGTAAGTGAGAAATATGAGCTATGTTGTGCCGACAAACATAATCAACGCTAATTTGGGACAAAATCTCGTCGGAGATCATTTGTCATAACTTTATTTTTTGCCTTTCAAGTTAAAAAATTAAAGCGCCAGTTTAACATTGATATCATTCTTTTTCCCCTTCCTACGTTTTTGTGTAAAATTATACTTTATTAAGCTTTGTAAAAACACACATATATACACGAATTTGCGATGTCACTTGTTTGGTGCGAAGAAGGTAATTATTTGATTTGAACAACAAACCAGATGTTTAAAAACGTACATTTTTGGGGTTTAGTCCCAACACAAGCACTGACACATTGGAATGCTGGCTGCAGGAAGCCAACAAACTTGTGGGACGCCAATCTCCAAACTTGCGACGACTGAAAGAATGTATGATCCAATACTCTTTCAATGAAACTGGGACAAATTATGGAGGTGGGATTCGCCTCAAATCATAATTACAGTAATTAAAATGACTTGCAACATTTGTAACAATAACCAAGAACCCTTCAAATTATTAATTAAAGACCCCACTTCATACGAAATAGTTGCTCATTGCATTTTGAACGACGTGTTCTGATTCAGGAAGTTTCTTTCCATCCAATGAAACGGCCAGTCCAGACGATAACCCACAATGCCCAACCATCACTTTGCAAGACTTCGAAACTGCGTTTATTAACTTCTACGATTCCAATTTGGAAGACATCACAGACGAAACTTTTAACGAGATCGAGAGAGTGTTAGACGTGGTGCAAGCAGACCTCATCTGCACGTGAGTAGATGTCTGTACCGCATGTGATATTATGCTAAGCTTTAGTGTCGCAACTGGCCAATCACCGTTGCAAATTCACTCAAATGAGTTGTTCTTTTAAATATTGCGTCACCATACATTTAAACTTTTTATGAAATAAAAATCGCAAAATGTAGTTCAAATGCCGATGTATGTGTATGGGTAAATAAGTAATGTGCAGAACATGCTGAGCGAATGCAAACGCATACAGTACACTAGCTTACAAGCAGTGACGTTGCAATGTTACACAATTACAGTTTAAACTTACTAAAACAAACTTAATATTTTTATTGTAGAAGCTGTACCTGCGATGAGCTTTCGAACAACCTTGGCCTATTGGAGGATTACGAATTTACGTCAGGATTGGAATGCGGAGATTGTTGGTCCACTAGGGTCGCATCGATGGCAGCGGGCATTTCGCCAATTGTGGATACCCTCGCATTGTCCGCGGTACAAACCGCTCATCTCCAACCAAGTAAGTTTTCCTGCCAGAACAATTTATCATTTTACCTTGATTTTGAAAACTGGACAAAATAAAAAAAAACTATATTCTGTATCGCATATTTTATTACCGTCGTTAGTTTTGCGATATAAGCCAGGTCGACAGTCGCATTTCTTCGCTATGTACAATAAATCTTATTCCAAAGACATACCGGTGGTCAAACGTCTCAAGTGTGCACAAACATAAAAAGTTTCCGTTTTGTGTCCTGCCTGTAATTACGTTGACATTACAGCAGGTGCTTTCTCAGGAATGTGACATGTCAAAAATATTTGATGTAAAAGTATTCGGATTAGAGTTGTTTTAAACAATACTACTATCCTCTGTCAAAAGCGTGTTCAACTTATAAAAATACACGCTTGCAATACCCACCCTTTGCATAGTAAGCACATGCCCGCAAGAAGCCACAGACATCAACGGTCCCAACGAACTTTTACGACGAGTGAGTCCGCGAGTTACCTGCAAACCGGAGAAAGTTGTGATAAAGTAAGTCGTGTGGATAAAACGACTAACATTTAATTTCTCACCCAACTTCTGTGGGCAATACAGACTGCACAGGTGTGCCATCGTGGACCTTGGATTGCGGCTTCTGAAAGAGTTCGTGATTGCGGCTGCAGACGGCATGATCTCTCCACCCGATGTCACACAAACGTGCACACCCTATTTCAGCACCGAAGGAAACAAGTCCGACATTATTTATGAGATTACCAACGACCTAAATCAGTGCGGAGTGGCTTTATACGTATGTATTTGGAATTATACTTACCTAAGTGACAATTTAGAACACAGTGCTGGTAAACGGTCCTTTTTGGGTCGTATTATTTACATATTGCTTTGACCCAAATGTGGGATTGAAAACATTTTTATGACTGAGTGAGTTGTGTCCTATTGTTTGTAAACTCTCTTTCCTTGGTATTAAATAGGTGATACAAAATCTGATGCAAAAGCGAAAAGGGTTCAAACTCTTAGATTAGATGATGCTCTTAACTTCTTTCGTCCCTAAATTTTAACCGCGGTCAGCAAATACCACATGGTTCACATGAGTGAAATTGAACTAAAGCCTGTTCCTCCCATGCGTGCTATAACCAGCAACATGTAACACTCTTTTAAGGAAAATGCAACTCACATATCTTACACCTATACAATGAGGACATATGAGGACAACGCGCATTTAACGAGCACCGTCCGTTTCACCAACGACATTCGCATCAACGTTACCTGTACATACCAGCGCAACTACACAATCTCCAGCGACGGCATCGGCGCCCTGCAAAGGCAAGTAACAATGGCACATCATAATCACACTATTTGTTGACGTAAAATGCCAGTTGAGCGTTGCAGAACGAACACAAAGGTTATCTATAAACCAAGTTTGTGGGTGCTGAAAGCGATTATGCAGTAAAAGCAAACAAAAAGTTTCAAAATAAAGTTTTCCAACGTGTGTTTGCATATGTTTGGTGGATAACTGAGATAAGTGACTTATAATAACTTTTCTTAATCCAACGCATTTTATTGACCATTTCGGTAATATGTTCAGCTCCATACGAATTGACGCTGGGAGGAACGTGGGCGCTTTCGACGTTGTGATCACCTTGTTCCAGAACTCGGGTTTCACGATGCCGATCCAACCGAATGCCATAATATCGGTTCCATCTGAGGTTTACGTTGATATTAATATTGCCACAAACCTGAACACGCTGTTGTTGACGGTATGAAAACACGTAATTGTCTTGACTGAATTTTGATTTATGTTTTGTTTTGTGTTGTGCACACAGGCTGATTCGTGTTGGATTTCTAACAACGCATCCGCAATGAGTCTTGGTCCTTACGTTTACATCTACATGCTAGGGTCAGTTGAATCCAACAGATGTTGATACCAAGGCAACACCAAATAGACTGAAGTGTAAAACTTAAGATTTGTGAATATCGACTTGCCATTAAAGGAAATTTAAAGACTTAAATTGTTGTTTTCCGTATGTACAATCAAACATATTTAATACAAAATTATCGCTTGGTCATATTGTAGATGTCCAATGGACTCCGCGACCAGCGAAGTGTTGGTCTCTCCGATATCAACCCAAGACTCTCGCCGACTGCGTTTCAGTTTCACATCATTTACGTGGGTGCAAATGGTGGAACAAAAGCTTTTCTTGCATTGCGAAGTCTCAGTTTGTCAGATTTCAGCTTCGAATCCGGATTGTCAACAACCAGTAAGTTTGGGGGCAAAACTGTCTTGGCGTTGGTACATTTACTTTTTTGTCAGGCTTGTAATACTAAAAGAAAGCGGTCGCTGGATGGAGATGATATGAAGAGTTTGGATAGGGTTTTAACCGTCGGTCCAGTGTTTCTGCACATGGAGAAGCCCGGCGAAATTGATTGCTCAAAGGTATCCAAATTGTTTGAAATGTATGAATAATATTTTTGCAGATTCTGGTGTGCTTTTCAAAACTTAAGTCAAATCGCAAGAATATTCACTAGGTTACTTTGAACATATTCCGGGGGCACATGACTACTTTTCAGTCAAGCAAATAAATTAAGATTGGACTGACACCTTTCTATAGTATGCTATAGCTATAGCATATATATATCCCGTAGTGCACAAAAATGTTTATTATATATTAAACAAAACCATCACAAACATCATACGTTTCTGTCCTTTGCAGAACAACGGTGGCTGCTCTCACTTTTGTGCGACCCAAAAGGATCATCCCTCCACGTGTATGTGTCCCAAAGGAATGAACTTAATGGAAGACGGAAAATCTTGTGTCGGTAAGCGAATTCGCAATGTTGAATGAAAATTAAAGTCAAGACAACTTTTCTACCACACTGGGATTCGAACCAGATCATCCTGTTTTACAAATTTTGATCAGTTTTCTTCTTGGCATGCATGGGTCAGGCGCTCTGACCGATATTGCAAAACATTTTTAGGGGTTCGACCGCCCCAAGTGTAACCATTTCTGCATTATCTATTTAATTGATAAGCTAACGTCACAGATCACGCACGTCAGTAAATTACTCCCCCGCAGAAAGCAACCAGGACGAAGTTTCCACACAAGAACAAAATCACTCACTCCTGCTGTTTGTACTGATGTTTATTGGCGCTTCAGTGTTGGCAATCCTGCACTTCTGCAGATGAGGTCGAGGATGTTCTCCAAAGGTGACAAAGAGTCCGCGTTGAAGAAAAGCGATTTTGGAAGGCGGATATTTGAAACAACGACTTGAATCAGTGACTTTAATGATTTTTACCGATCAGCAGCGTTATTGAATAAACTAAACGATTTCAGTCGCCATGCAGCACAGTTAGGACGTTAAAAAAACGAGGCCGTTTTTCACAGTGGTCCAATATAGATATACCTGTAGATAAAACAGCGAGCAGGCGTTAACAGGTACGCAATACGTCAAGCAAAAATTAATACTTGGCAAAAAAACAGCCTCAGGTTTAACCTTTAGCCCATGATTGTGTTGTGTATGTCGTGGGTTGCGTTACCATGTGGGCGGGGAGTGGGCAACAACATCGGCAGAAGTTATTGCACAACGCGGGGAAAAGGAACTAATAACACCGCAAGGAGTGAGAAGCAGGGTCGGGGAACTTTTAATAAAAACGACTGAGAGGATTTCAGACACTTCCACTGGAGAAGACGGCTAGGGGAAAAAGCTTGACGTGGCTTGACCAATGAGAGGAGAGCTGGAAAAACTTGATATCTCGCCACTCCACGCCGTCGATTTTCACTGAGAAAAATGTATGGGTGAAGGTAGGCGGCAATAAGTAGCGTTTTACAAATTTTGATTTCTTATTTTCTTTAACTATAGACATTGGCAAAAATCATATTTTGCTGTGAACTGTATATCTTATTGCACCAAACACTCAGGGCCAGTTGTACAAAATTCGAGGCCCAAATTGAAGAGACAACTTATTTTTGGCGATGTATCGGTGATGACCTGTTTTGGTCTCCCTGGCCCCAACTGCGGAGCCCTTTTTTTAAGGTACGGGTGCCCTTATGAGCCCTGGGCCAAAATGATAAAATGTGCCTGATAACGGCCAGGCAGAGTAAATGTGAGGTATAGATTTCGGTTTCAATTATCACGACGGTATTTAATACGAGCTTCAGTGGTTGCACAGTATCAGGTAGATTAATCAACATTGCATTACAAACTGTTACCTTTGAGGAGACTGTGCTGGTGTTTGGACGAACACAGGAGTCGGGAAATGCTTCCAAACACCTGCGACTTTGATTCAGACTCTTTTTCTTTACCTTTCTTGCCAGGTAGCCGCACTAAAATTCACAAGGATTTGTACTCAAAACCATTTCTCCCGCTCTTATCAACTGTTCACTCACTAATCATTTTCTTTCCTTTCGTGACGACATCGAGGGCAAGCCCTGTCGATGACGTCACGCTCTCGCCGAGAGTCGGAAGGCGATTGACGTGAAATGATTTGAAGTTGGTTTTCAATGAGTATTTGCTCACGTCTTTCTCCTTCCAGTAATCGACCTGGAGGCCGAGCTTGGTCTCCGGTGCCGACGATGTGCTGCTGGATGCAGATGCTGTGGACAACCTGGGAAGAGATTATTTTTATGTTAGGTTGGGTTTTGCAAGCTAGAGTCGTAAGTTATTGATTATTGCAGCTTAGAAAAAGCTATTTTATAGTTTTCCTTGATCATATCTTTTTCCATTTTCCTACCCGCAAAGTTGCACTTGCACATACTTTATAGGTAAGTTTCTGAGGTACGTTTAGTCAAGGTTGCTTGAAGGGAATTGAAAATAGCTCTTGTATCAGAGACAAAATACCAGATGTACACAAGACAATTTAGCAAAATCGCTATAAACCGAATCGTTTGACCAAAAAGCATGTTACAATAAAGACTAAGTAGCGACTGGCGAGTGACATCCCATACATATGCAGCATATATCATAAATATAATCAAGCACAACTAGCAAAGGAATTGACGAACTGTGTGGTCAGGTTCGGAGGGACCGAGGGTGAAGCTGGGGGTGAAGTTAGGGAAGAGTTTGCAAGTTGTGGAGTTTGTGAGGACGGGACATTGCTCGCTTGACAATCTTCCTTGTCCGAGTCTGCGACTGTCATCAAATCGTTCTCACCCACTTTCACATCCTGCAGTGTGAAAAATACTTTTTTGCGAGAACCCAAGCATGACGTTTTTTCCGCGTTTCGCCGTGAGTTCTGGAAACTTTCATACTTCAAAGGACTTTGTAATCCGCACAATACAATTTAAATTTAGAAGCCAAAAGATGGCAAAAGGCTATATTTCATTGTTCAACCATTATTCGGCCACAAACCTCACGTTAATTAAGAAACCCCGACTGTACTGGAATACAGTCTTGAGAAGACGAATATTCACGACAATACATGACATTAAAGTATACGTTCAATAAAATGCATTTTCCTGGCGAATCAACAGCCTTTTACTTACTGATATAAAAGGTAGAAATGTCTGTGTGCAGTCTTCATCGCCACTGTTAACACAATAACCATCAAATGAAACTTGGCAATCAATCATTCCATACAACAGCACTTACCTAATCTGGCGCAGAGTGAGCATCGCTTCCGCCACACTAAGTGATAACGTATGTGCGGCGTCTTTAAGGTAGTCTATAATGCGGTTTGCAAATTCTAATGGCTTGCTGTTCTGCTCTGTGTTGTCGCCCAATTTCTCGACGCACTCTCGCCAACTGGGGTCGCCAAAGAGCGCGGCGTAACGGGCGTCCACGGATGCGATGTAACGAGCAACCCGGTTGGGACCTGAGTATATTTTGATACTTAGTGTAATTGCTGGTTTTGGTTGTTGTGATTTTTGTATGCAGTTCCAGTTTTGAAATGGTTGCGTGGGGTTACATTTAAGCTTTTGTATTGTTTTATTTTCAGATCATTTTACGAGCGTATATCTGCACCTGCAACCGACTGCAAGTATTCGTATGGTGTCCACTATAGCAAAAAAAAGTACAATAGTAATTTAGGTTACATCAAGCAACACAAATGAGATGTACTGATGATAAATACAAATCAAAAAAAAAATTAGCATTGGAGTAAAAGTTGTGATCTGATTAAAAGTGAAAAGCGGATGGAAGCAAAAGGTTGGCCACCCCTGATACACAGGGTGCCGAAAAAACTGCAGTCAATAGACTGACCGTAAACAAGCATAACTTACCGAGGGGCAAGACGTAGAAGGTGAAGAAGGTTTGCCAATCGGGAGCCCGGGATGAGAGTTGCTTCACATACTGACGAAGGACGTTATTGAGAAAAACTTCACCACCTAACACGACCACTTTGAGAGGCTTCGGAGATTCCGAATTGCTGTTCATGCTAAAAATTTAAAACATAAATGATGAAATTTAAAGAAACCCTATGCAGTTATCATAATGTGTGTAGGAATAGCCCGACAGTCTTACAAACAACGGAGACTTGGCATCAAATTTTTTAACTAGTTATATAAGAAAAAACCTAGTATGTGGTACTGATGATGCCGAGTTGTAGGCCAAATATATATATATCAGAAACATCAGAAAGACAAATGACATAGGTTTTCTCTTAACCTGTGCAGTTATAAGAGGATATTGTGCTCCTTTTTCATTAAACACTAGTCAAACAATGTGACATCATCAATGCGATGAACTCTTTTTAAAACAGCCCGTTGTTGGTTTCAGTATTAAAACCTAATAATGCCAAACAGATGAACTCAATATGTAAGAACTTGTTAAGCATATAACACATATGTACTACTTCGACACAAGTTGGTCTTCAATATACATAAAAAAAACTTACTACTTTTGGAGTAAACCGACCACACAGGTGAATACTGTTTGCACGTCATGCTGTCCAAGGGCCAATACAGGGGTGCACTGTGTTTGTTGCTTCAAAGCGTTATACACGTTCAACCCGTTTCGGTCGCAACTATCTATCAAGCAAACGGCGTCGGGCAAGCCTTCTTCCATCGCTTGTAGAGCGTCGGTAATGGATCCATAACCAATGTTCTGTGAAAGAAAAGTGACGTAACTTAGAGCTCACTGATCATTACGCCTATTATGCTTCTAAACGTAACTTAAATGTTTATAAATATCAACTATCATAGGAACAAAAATATTTCTTATAAAACAAATAATAATAGATGACGGTAGCCAAGACACATTTCACAAATGCGTTTATGGCCAAAAACAAACGGATATTGTACTTAAGCTGGTTGGCGTGTGACAGAATAGTTTTGCTCTGCAGCAACGTCTTCTGACTGATCACATAAACAATATGTCACTCGGTACATACAGCAAAGGTCCCTGGCATATTCACATTTCTCTATGCTGCGTATACGACACAGATTAATTTAGGCCTTGCATGACGCGGTCAAAACTCGATACTGCGAGGTAGAGTTAGACATAGATCGATATGGGACTCTACCAATTACAGTACAGTACTTACAAGTTCCTTGGCACCCGACATTTTGAAGTTGGTGGATTGGGCCCAGGGCGTGTCATCTCTTGATGCGTGACGACTCTTTGGCGAATTGGAAGCCGACGAAACGGAGACAGCTGTAAAAAAGGGGAAGTTTGCGAAACGATGGAGGGCAGGGTAAGGCACTTGCCATTGTAACCAATATTTGCGATAATCGGAAGGTTAGACAGAAATTCTTTTGACGTTTTTACACCTTCCAATGTCCGAAACAATCAGGGACGGCTAATAAGTGCAAGGTTTGCCAGTACGTTGAACAGGGGTAACTGGTGATTCAAAGGGGTTGGGCCCTAAAAAAACACCACTCATACCCCAACAATCAACACGTTATAATAACGTCTTGTATCAGTTGGGAAAAATTTTCTGTCGACCATAAAAGACCGAACGAAAAGCGAGTGATGTCGTTTAAGCGTCTTTTGACCAGCTAAGGTGATTAAATAATCGATCTCTACCGACGAGCATAACGGAAAGCTTCCAAGCATGCCGGTGTTTTTGAGAAGCCCCTGTTGTTGGGACCTTTTAAGAAATTCACCAAAGCCAGGTTCTCGAAGACCGCACATAAAAAATAATCTACAGTTTGTTGTTGTCAATATGGTTTGTCCCACCATGCATTGTAATCTACATATTGCATATCATAGAAATCAAACTAAGCCGTTATACCGGCATCGGCGGAGGTGGACAACACTTTTTTAGGTTCGTTTTCAGATGTCTTCATGGTCGGATGATCGTCCCACGACCGAGAGAGGGCGTTACCTGATGCGGAGTTGGCAACGAACGACTGAAATAAATACGAGAGTGATAATTGGAGGCTTGTATCAACGGGGAAAGGAGCAACTTACCGTCTCAGCGTCCATGTCTTCGCTCAAACCGGGACTATTCCCAGATGATCTGCGGTAGGATGGATTCTGGAAGGAAAAAAACGGTTATAAGAGTTACACTGGGCGATAGAAAGGGGTAATATCTACAGAGGGCCTTTAGGTTAAAACCAGGTTGAAATAAAACAAGTGTTCTCGCTAACATAGCGGTATGTTGCAGAGAAATATGATTGAGAGAAGAAAAGGAACAAAAATCATATTCAGGGCATTTCAAATTTTGCCCGATTTGTGCATTCATCCCTTTACAAACTTGTGTGATTTTTGGTAGGTTTTTAAAACATTTAAACCTGTGTTACCCACATAAGTACAAAATCGACAACAAGCACCTGATCTACAGTGGGTTGATCCCTTAAGCTGCTGATCTCCGTTTGTGAGCTTGAATGTGAAATTCGATCGAAGAATGGTCTTTACGAGAAAACATAATTGTATTTGGACAACTTACTGCACAATAATAATAAAAAAGTCTCATCAAAAACTATTAAAAGATGTGGAAATAGGACAGTATCCAAAAAGTTTTGTTTTTCTAAAAACACTTACCGGAGTTTGGGTTTTGGGGTTGAGACAATACTACAATTATCCTCCATCTCCGGACAGCTGTCACTTAAGTTGAAATCCTCTAGTTCATCATAAAGGAAATCATAATCCACTGGATCTGCTGGATTGTGATCAGTGTCAGGCACCATGTCAGGCTCAAGTCCCTTGAGAAGTCAAATAAATTTTATTAATGTTAGATGATGAAGGAAAATATTACATGTAATATGGATGTCTGTTTATCTTATGCTTAACAAATACTGTAATACAACTCCTGTTTTTAAAGGAAACTGGTTTGAATATTTGATTTTAATATGTAATTTGTGATATGGGCTTCTACACAAAACCATGTGCTTATTATCCTTAGCTACAGAAATTAATCATATAAAAATCATAAAATAACATCATAAAAAAGTCATATTCTGTAACTGTAAAACAGATAATGCAACTTCTAATTTTCTTCATTGAAAAGAGTACTTGGTGTCTATCAATGGGTGATATAAATGCGTCTAGGGCAGATTAGTATTGTCAGAAAACAACTAAGGGTGTTAAAAGGGTAGGTAAACAGTAATTAAAACATTACTAACTCTCATGGGATTACTATCTTTTATTACAAGGCAACCCATTAAACACATCTCTAAACTATCTACCCTATACTCACCTCATCAGCAACTTGTTTAAATTTTTTCAACAGTGCTGCCACTTTGCTCTTAATAAAGTTCTGCTGTCTGGAAGAAGAGGACATCCTTACCTTGCGTCGGTTTTTGCGCTTAGGATTGTGAGATTCATCACCAAACTCCTGTACAAGAAAGGCCAATCACAAAGAATACAGGGGGAAAAAAGATATGTCACTCTATTTGTATAACCCCGATGGAGTTTGTGATCGTCGCTACAGAGTCTATTAAATATTCATGACTTGGTGGCATAAAAGGACAACAGAAGACAGCATGGGAAAGGACAATGTATTTATCACCAGTCTTTTATTTGTATTTTAACCTCAAACTACATTGACAAATCAATAAAGTGTAAATGAAGCTTGTTTTTTTTTATCAAACACACTTACCTGCGGATTGTCACTGCCAATGTCCTGCTCTGAGGAATATGAATCCACATCTTCATCATCCTCTGAGTAATTTTCGACATCTGGGGACCTATCTTAAAACACATTGCACAGAAGAGAGTAAGATTTTTTGTTTCACAAGATATTATCTTACTGATGAACACACAGATCATTTTAATAATTGGGATCTACTTGTATATATAAACGCATAAAGGTATAAGGGACAGTAAAACACAAAATCCATTTTTTTTGCACTTGATTCTATGGTACACTGCAACTAGCGAGCACAATTTCTGTGATATTGGCTTGTGTACTTATACCCCATAGATTTGTGTAAATAAATGATAAAACCTAATTGATATTCATACAGATACAGTGCACCATAAGTTTTGCAATGCAATGCTTAAAACCTTATGGTAGTTATTCTTTAAAAATATAAATAACCTGTTTCCAAATGCTTAGCAGCTCTTTCACTTTCCATGTCAGCATCAATAGGAATGCTGCTCATGTTTAACACATTAATTTGTGCTACCAGAACAACATTATTCTCTTTTGCCTTTGCATACATTTCAATAGTTGATTCCTCGACAATGGGACATTGAATTATCTGCAAACAGAGTCCATATGATCAATTCATCCTGTGGTATCTTTTTTGCATCTCAATGGCCAACCTGTGCCATGTCCACTCTTCCCATAGCAAGTGTTTTGTAGCCAAGCATAGCTCGATTTTTGTACCGTTTCTTCCGCTGCAACATGAGTTGCAATCTGTTTTCATCGCGTTTGACAAAATGAGGGTACTGCGAAAAAAATCAGTAGTTCTGTATCTTTTATATCACTGAAGATTGAAAGCAATTAAAAATCACATACTTTTAGAAAAAAACTGATACAAAAAAAGTTTTCTTACTTGCAAACTAAACGTAAGTTCAAGCATTGTGTTTGTCATTCCACCACTACCTAGAAATATTTCATTGGACCGAAAAACCCTTTTAGCACCCTGCAGAGTAAAACACAATGTTCCAAAGCCATATATATACCCATATATATAAGAGGTTTAAGGACTTCGCAGCCCATGCATTGCTGCCTAACTGGATCAGCCAGTTTTTTCCAACAAGTCAGAGCAAGATCTAAAAATCCAGCTCCCTATGAGGTTTGAACTTACATCCTTTGGCTTACCAGGCCTATATACAACAGTTGGTGACAATAAACAGCATTGTCCATACTCACTTGCATTTTAACAGCAATAAATAAGGATTGAACGTCTTTATCCAGCTCGCGAAGTACAGTCAAGCGACAAATGGACATGCTGCATATCCTGAAACATTCATTTTGTCTTGAAAAAGCTCAATAGAATAAAAAATGGATATGCTCATCAACGATATAAACAAATATTGGAATATATAGTTGTAAAACATGCTTTTGCAAACAAATATCAAGGTAAGGTTTCGTAAATTACATCCAAACCTTGGTATGCAATTAGAAGATGATCGATCTATTTCCCATGTTGCGAAAAAGTTCATAGGAATGGAAGCCTGTCCACTAGAACCACCACCACGATTCATTTTTGTTGTCTGATGAACAACTGGAAATTTCTTGAAACTTTATCACAGTTTCAGCACTTATCTAAATTCCAAAACTAATACACTAGATTTAGCATTGAGGGAACAACTAAGTCTAAAAATGAAAATCAAACATAAAAATTAACAGCAAAATAAAACTTGTAAACCTAACTAATAAACAAAACATAATGACAAAGTAAAACTTGTTAACCTTACCAATATACAAAACAAAAACACCAGTACAGGTGTTATGATGACAAATTGCACTTTTTCCGGTGCAGTTACACTCCAAATAAAGTGTATACGTGCGTACGGTGAACTGGTGGACTTTATGGAACTTGCACACACAAAATTTTTCCAAGAAATCCACCGGACACGACAATCGCCGATATCACAACCAAAATTGTATTTTATGATGGGAACGAAAGTTACCCAATATTGTTGGGGCCTAATATCATATAATTTCAGCTTGAATTGCATCTTTTGCCGTAGCTGCAATATGACAATAACAATAACAAAGCCTACCAAAAACACCAAAAAGAAGGCAATCAAGTAAATGTTATTTTGTTTCTAAAACATGTCATCCGATGAGACAAAGGTATTTCCGCGACGTACACAAAAATTTCGCGGGAAAAATGCAAAACTAAAATTTATGCAAGTAACAAAACTCGCTCCATGCTTTGGACCATGAACTCATTAGCAAGCGAAATCGAAAACCTACAAGGGCAGTGTGTAGATTTACAAAAGAAACTGGAAGGATTAACCACTAAAGTATCAGCTAAACAACCATCTGGTATGTTTACTGTTAATTGTTTGTCTTTCCATCCAATTGCCTTCGAAACCAAAAATAATATTATGTTTGATGAATTCTCATAGATGCACCAGTTGTTAAAAATGCGGACCACTTGACCGAACTTGAAACTCAATATCTATCAGCACAACTAAAAGCTACAGCAGATTGTGGACATCTAAAAGAAGTTTCATTAAATCCTCTTGTTGTTTCATTAAATCTTTATGATGAACTGACTGCAACTTGTGCATCCATGACTGAGTTACTCAAGGTAATGTATTTTGCATTTCACTGTATAATGCTCAAAGTGGCTTTAACATAAAAATGAAATCTTATTTACTGTTCATTGTCACTCTTCAGGTTGTGGACACTCAGATTGGAAGTTTGGAAAAGAGTATAGAGCACAAAGGAGGCCTGATAAAGCAGCAAGAAGAGATACATGAGGCACTTTTAAATCAACTTACTACCCAAAACCAATCTCTATCAAAGGGTGTGGAACTTAGCCAAATAATGGAAAGCAAACATGCAAATTACTTGAAAGAAGTTGGAGTTGTAAAAAAAGAAATGAACAAATTTATGGACAAGCACTTTGCTGTGCCAGACACCAACAAGTACAAGCTTGCTGAAACAGAAACAACTGCACAAGAGTTGTTGTCACAAAAGAAGTTTGTTTCTATGAGGCAGCTATACTCTAGTCTACTGTCACTTGCAACAGATAAACCAGATGAGCCGTACTTGACCATTGGGTTGCAGCACTGGCCGCAACATATTGATTTGTTGCTGCGGTTTGGAATTGCAGTAAGAAACCCATATGATGGAAACCAAATTAAACTTGCCAATACTTATTCCTAAACCCTTTTGTTTAGTTTGATTTTTTTGTTTTGATTCCATGCAAATTTTTTGTTGTTTAGATGTTAGAAAGTGTCTATTTTTGTAGATTCCAATTTTTAAATCAATCCTTCAGTGCAAATTTTTTTGATGATGAATTGATGAAGACTAGTGTTGATTATGTTCACAACCATAGGGGACTTGCACCCAATATTTTGGTTGGTGGGGACACATTATGATTCCTCACCAAGCAGAAAAAATCATAACTTTTAGTGTTTGGCGTTTTAACTCCCACGGATATTAAAAGTCGGTTTTGTTAAATCAATGCATTTTATGAAAGAAACTGGTCCAGAGGAGATAGCCGCATAATATCATTGTCTGTGTGTCTAGTATAAGCTGGAGATGTGTCTTTTAAATCTTGTTGTATCAGAAAAGAACAGTTTGGTCAAATTATGCGTTAATAGCGCTGCAATGCATCCCGACTAACGGGCGAAAATTTTGATAATGTATGTTTGTTGTAGTTTTGTTGGCAATCCGACACTTAAAATAATAGTTGCTGGTGTTATGTCGTGACGACTAAAGAAGCTTAAGTTGATGGCCGTCAGTAACAATAAACGATGCGATTGTTCAACTGATTTTTAAAGAATTGCGATTTGTTTTAGTAGAAAATCTACTTTCTTGCCAGCCCCCTTTCGAAATCACCAACCAGTTTTCGCACACCCTTCTGACAAAAATGTAATGAACTAATTATGGAACCAACCCTGATGATTCAGTATTCATGCACTTGTTTGGTTGGGAGGCACTGTTTTAATTGATACGATAAAGACAGCACCGAGAGCAACATAAACCTTTGTGATTAGATAACATTAAATGGTTTATCGCAAGGCTTCACAAGGTGGGAGACGAACGCTAAAATTTTTGGATAGCAAAGAGTTTGGCACACAAAGACAAATTACAACATTTAATTGTGTTTCATAAAGTACGCTACGCCCATCAGAAATGGTCGCTGTTTCAAAGAGGAATCGGACAAAATCCTGGACTGAAAACCGACACATCCCCAATGAGCAATAAATACGCGGCAACCTGTGCATCAGCATGGACCCAAACGCAAATTGCCAAGCAGTCAAATTATCTCCAATCCCCACCAGCGTCTGCGTCCCAGACGCTACTTCTCTCGCCCCGCTGTGAACAGGTAAAAACTTCGCGTCTGCCATCGTGTCCGCGATCACACAATTTTTTTCTCCTTTTATCTTCTCGCCGCGCTTCTTCCGGCCACGGTCTATATAAACCGCAGGAAGAGATAGAAAAATCAGTAGTCGTGAAAGGAACCTTTAGTAAATTACAACTACAGGTCTGCTCAATCCGACGACACAAATATGAAATCGACTATGAGTTCACGCATGATGAAGATCTATTTCTTGGCGTTACTTTTTGCAGTCGACTGCAACGCCACAATCACAGAGCAAGAACATTTAAAAGCATCGATGCTCAAATTTCTGAGCTTGGACGAGCCGCCAGAAGTGTCAGGACAGGAATTTCAGTCTGTTCAGGTACCGCAAAGTGTCCAAGCGAAATACGACGATCTCATGTGGAAATATATGTCCAAAGAAGAGGACAAAGTGTATGAAAGGAAAATGCGTTCTGCAGAACCGTCGCTCGCTGCTCTATTCAGAACAGCACAAAAAAGTCAAGGTAAATTCATTTAATTTTTAATATATATTTCAACACAGTAGATTTTTGATGCAACTTCATTGTGCGATTCACGGAAGTCCTGATTTAAAAACAAAAATTTGTTTGAGTTAAAATTGTAAAATTGGCGTTAATTAATAGCAATCGATCGTTATCAAAAATGTAACAATGTATTTTGCACTAAAATGCAGATACTCGTTGCCGATATCGGTCGCATACTTACAAAGGCAATAATGGCAGACATCAAAACGCTACCGGCATTTGATGTTTTCAAGTGACGGGGGGCACGCACTTCAAGTGACAAGTTTAATCCCAGCAAACAGGCCCCCTCTCACAGGGAGCGCACAAATAACGACCACGTCTCGCCCCTCGTGTGTATTGGAATCGTCTGACGCAGGCTGACGTTCCAGCGCGTCTTGTAAGGTCGTGACGATCGGCACTTAGTCGTAGAGTATTCACCTGGTTTTAATCGATGCGCGCTCTAATCGTTTACCGATATACGATTTTGATCGGGGCGATATCGTCGCTACAAATTACGCGTATTGTGCTTCGCGCGACTCGTGCATTGTTTTAGATATTTTGTTTTGTTCCCGGTCATAATGGAAACAGCACTCTAACAGCGCCGTGTATTGTGCGTCGTCGCCATTTCACACAATGCAACAATTGTGAATTGCTGTCAATAAAGTTACGATTCGTAACAGTCACTTACCGCGAACAAACGATCGCGCAATTGAATGCTGAGGTCAGCAGTCTTTAACCGAAGTCCAACACTCCGGCCACTTGGCGTCTCACTCTCCAGTCGGGCCACTTGGCCATGTGTCCATCTCAAGCTAACCCTTGTATTTTTCATTGCAGGCATAACAGGTGACGTAGTGTTTTCAAACACCTTCAGCGAGACGTTAAAATTTGACATGGACGGGAAAATAGCCAAAGATGCAAGCGTTGCCTTCGCTGAACTCAAGCTGTTCAAGAAGCTGCCAAACAGACAGAGGCACCGCCAAAATCGCCGCCAGGGGGAGCTCGACAGACGGCGAAACCGGGTTCAATTATCGCGACGTCGTATTGAACGTCAGCGCAACAAGCAAAAGGCTCGAGTTTCCATTTATCACACGGTGTACGACTCATTAGGTGTGGAGCATTTGCAGCTGCTTGATTCAAGGTTGGTTTCTTTAAAAGCATTTTTCTGTGCATTTTAATTTGTAAAATTGTAGAGTTTTGTGACCATATGGCGTTTCAGGCTCACGAAATTTAGTAATCCAAAGCAAATTTTTTTGGCGTTTTTAAGTATAGGAAAATTTGGACATTCGGTATTTTTTTGCATTCGATTGTTAAACCTTAACCATTGTTTAACCTTAGAATGGTGATGGTCAACCACTCCGGATGGCAATCCTTCGACATCACCAGAGCAATCCAACAGTGGCAAAGGCACCCGGTCAAGGTGATGTCTATCACATTCGAACTTCGCGTGGATAGCGCTCGACCGGGCCGAAAAGCGGCAGAAAGCGCGAGTTTGGTTCGCTTCACGAGTCAAGCCGCTTCCTCCCACTCCCCCAGACGTCCGGAAATCGTCATATATACGAGAAAGCCCCCGAAACCAGGGTATGCGATGTTGAAACTTTTAAATAAGGAATTTTGTCGCACTATACGTATATTTTAATTCCGTGGCGGGGTTATAATTCGTGAATTTTGAGTGTGAAAATTATAAGGATGGTCTGGGAAAATAACAACAAATTTGCATTCTATGCTGATTGGGTATTTGACAATTAATCAACCGCATGAATTTTTTAGGCCAAGCGACTGCGTCAGCTCCTCGGCGGGAAAATGTTGCCGCGATCGCCGCTACATCAACTTTCGCGACCTGGAGTGGGCCCGGCGTTGGATCGTTCAACCTTCGGGTTACGACGCGTTCCAGTGCCGTGGATCCTGTTCCGAAGGCCGGTGGAAGTTTCTACCACGAACCAGGCCCACTTGCGCCGCTGCCAAGACCGCACCTTTGCCTATTATGTACTTGGTGAAACGCAACGGCGTCACCCAGTTGGAAGTGGCAGAGTTCCCCCACATGGTGGTGCAAGAGTGCGCTTGTTCTACCGACCGGGAAATTATGAACTGATGATTTTGTCAGTGGTCGCTTTCTGTGCTTTTAATATTTTTTTTTCATGTTCCATTTTTGTTTTTCAAGTAATTTGTTTCAATTACAAAACCGCGCAATAAAAGTTTTCCCCAATGCTTCGAATACTTTCTGCAGTCAGTTGTAGAAACAGAAGAATGCGATGCGACTTTTCTGAAATTTTAAAACCACTCGCCACCGTATTACCGGCGCCAACTCAAGTGTAGCTTCTGCAGAATTGTTGCAACTACCTCATAAAAAAGAATGGGATTTTTTTTTCGCCATTATATTCCAACAAAAATCGCGAAAAAATACGTCAACCACTTTTAAATGTCGCCTTGCTTCTCCACTTTCACCTTCGGTTTCTTTTGGAAAGGCTTCTTGCCTTTGTTTTTGCCTGGGTTTGTCTTTTTTGCCGCTTTGTTTTGAGGAACGGTTGAGCTTGCCTTCACGCGTATCTTCTTCTTGTCTCCGGTCTTTTTCTGTCCCTTCCCATCCTTTCCTGTCGACTTTCCTCCCTTCTTGTTTTTAGCAAGATATTCGGTGACATTTCTCTTTTTGGCCAAGAGACCCGGAACCGGCCGCACGATGGCACCAGGCTTATGCTTGCGCTTCTGATATTTCTTCACTTGCTGCATGCTCAGATCAGAACCCGGGCCTTCGAACATAACATCACATATTTTACATTTGTTCTCGACGTCTACACTGCAGTGGACACTTACGTTTTCTTGGCTTCTTCGGAATCTCAACTTGATCCGTTTCTTCTGTTTTAGTTTCTAGCATTTAGGCATCGTTAAGACAAAGTTATATTGGATATGCTAGATAAAAAAACGATCGAAAAAGCGGAATGCTCACATAATAAGGAATTTCTCGGTTAAACTTTGAATTTTATCACAGCACAGGACGTGAAATAATGTTCCTTTTTTTAAAAAAAAAAGACAACACACAGGTTTAACTCCGGTTTTGTACCCAGATAAGGTTAACACACCACTGTAAGATTAATGTACTTTTCTTTAGGCAACACACCGCTATAGGACACAACAAACCTAATTCGATATTATTAAAAGCACACCTTCAGTTTGCTTATCTTCCGTTTTGGCGGGAATCTGGTTGGAAAATTTTTTCAGTTTGGCGACGAAGAACCCGTCCATGTTATGCGTGTGGGGGTAAAACCTTTTCGTGTGTTTCAGGCTCGGATGGAAACGATACTGACGGTAGCTGAGAATAAAAAACATACCCTAATTAATTGGAAGGTCGAAAACTCTTAATAGAGGCTTTTTCTGGGAATATAAAAGGTAAAAATTAACAACAAACACTGACAAAATAGAAGATTGAAAATTCTCATTTCGGCATTTTCAGGACCTGTTCACTTAACTCAGCTAAAGTTAGGAAAGCAGAAACATTCTTGCGAAAAACTTTAGTTCACAAATGTAAACGTTTTGATCACAGCTGTGAAGAGACTGATCGAGTTGCAAAAACGTTCTTAACGCTTACCAACATTAAATTTTTCTTCAAGAAAAAATTATGTCACAACTGCTCGTATTAATATTCAAAATTCCCACTTAAACTTTCACAGGCCCAACTTGAGATGTGGGAAACGCTTCTGAAATCACTACGTACCGAGTGAAGCCTTCCACCCCGAACTCCAAACCAGTCGGCACAAGTTTCACATTTCTCCGTTGGAGGGCGTAGTTCACAACGTCCTCGTTCTCCTCGACCTATCAAGATTTTCAACACATTCTTGTCTGTTACTTTGTGCACTCCACATAAAAAAGTATTAAACTGTATTTTACACAATATGTCATTTAAACTGACGCTTACTTTTCAAAACATCAAATGGGAAGCATTATATGTACTTATAAGGTAAGCAAAAAAAACGTTATTACCCAAATACACTGATGTTGTTTACTCACCAGAATAGAGCAGGTGCAATAAAGAACGTAACCACCGCTTTCCGAGTTGGCGTTGCACGAATCAATGGCAGATAGAATTAGCTCTTTCTAAAACGTAAAAATCCTAATTTACGCTAACGTTTCCAAATACAGTCGGTCGACACATTAAGTTAAAAGGTCACGCTTGTTGAGGTAAGTAGGGTCGTGTTGAACGGTCACTTCACTTTAACGTTGCGTAATAACGTCTTTCTTTGCTGTGAGCTTGGAATTACGCTATTCGACACTGGTAAGCCTGACAAAAGCCAAATAAATCGGGCACACATTTTGTTGCAAGGGCTGTCACGCCCATTACACATACCTGCAAATGCGAACATCTCAGAATGTCGCCCTCGTCCTTGTTAATTTTCACAGCCGGATCTTTTGATATCACACCTGTGCCACTGCATGGAGCATCCAACAACACCCGTGAAAAGTTCCCCATTATCTGGACGACAAAAATACATGAAACAATTTAACATTATCTACTGGTTAGCAATTTTTCACTTACAGCTGGAAATGATCTGCCATCATAGTTGGATACCACGGTGTTACTGATCCCCATTCGGTGCAGATTTCCAACAACAGCTTTCAGTCTGGGGGCGCTCACGTCGTTCGCCATTATCATGCCAGTGTTCTTCATTAGCTGGGCTACAGTAAAAACATGTGATGTTAGTAAGATTGTCTTGCTTAAGTATGTGGCAATTAGTAAGGTCATTGTAATCAAGCACCGGTGCCTTGGATAGAATATGAGCACCAACAGTGCACAGTGGTTGGATTTGTTTGTCTACAAAGTCGGAGCAAAGTGAATTACTTTTAAGAATCTTGCTTGATACTTTTTTTGAATGTTATGGTACAAACAATTAGTTTTGCTTTTAAATCTTGTGTTTTACCTATATAGGATGTTTTTCCCCCTGGGGCAGAACACATGTCCAAAATCCTTTCCTGCGGTTGTGGAGCGAGTGCCATAACAGGCAAAAAGCTTGAAGCTCCTTGGATCATATAGTGGCCAGCAAGATACTCCGGTGTTGCACCTGTAACAAGTAAGTATTAGTGGGCTATAAGCAGTGGTCTGTGGGAACTATAAAGCTGGTATCTTACCAACAGGAACTGAAGAGTCATAAACTACAAGTCCAACTTTTGTCCACTTGCCCAGAGGATCCAGGTTTACTCCACGAGCAATTAGGGCCTGAAATTGTTAAAGTGTTTAACGGGGCAGTCATTCACAAGATTGGGAGTTTATTTTCGGCTATAATTTATTGTACAATCAGAATCTCACCCAGAAGTCATCACCATGATATGACATGTGGAATAAGTCATCATTTTGTACAAATAACATCACACAAGATTATATAGTGCCAATCATACAAAATGCCTAACATTTGTGGTGCTCACCACTGAACAAATTATGTGTCGCAATACAGGTGTTTTTAGTTTTGAAATACAATCTGATCGTTACCTGTGCCAAGTCTCTTCTTTTCGTTTTGAGTGTGTTAGTACGGATAGTGATTGGTCTGCTTACTTCATTGGCTTCAAGAAATGCAATCAACTGCAACATATCAAAAGTTTTATTTATCAACAATGGGATTAACAAACTTATTTAAATAGTTTTACTGCAAGGTTTAAAAACAATAATTAGTTTATCCAAAGTACCTCATTTTGCGGAAAAAGATCCATCAGTTTGGAAATCAGAAACTTGTTGTAGCTGTAGTAAGTTTCCAAATCTTTTTGCAAAACAGTCACATATTCCTTTCTTTTCCTGCACACATATTTGCATGACAAAATTATTGGTGTTGAATCTTCAAAACTACCACAAGCTAAAGTTAAGTTGTTACTCACTTTTCAGGATCCCTCTTGTTTGTAAAGTCGGACAATACACTCATAACATCTTTAATTCGCTGATGGACAAATTCCAAACCACCCACAGGTAAAAAACCGTTAAAGAAATTAAAAAAAATATTTCTATGTCAGCAATAATAACAACAATTTTGTAACGACTAATGAAAAATTAAGCATTCTATTCCATGGCCAGTAAGAGTGTTTGGTTTTTAAATTTAGGGTTATTTGGTTTGCAAAATTTTGTTTTAAAGGATATTTTCTTTGCCTCCTTCTTCACTCAATGAAAGTTTGAAACTGGGTTGTGCGAGATTGGTTTCAATATCTCCTTCCGGAATTGCTCTGCAAAACAAAAGTACTCGATTCGCACAGTGAAACAAAAACAAAGCGTTTGAGCAAATCCAGTTTTTCAAAAAACTTACTTATTTATCTTCGAACGTGTTTGACTTGCTGATTTTGCTTTCTTCTCAATGGGCAGGAGGTAGTCATCTGTTTCACCATCTTCATCCACACCACTGTCATTTGATGAATCATCACTATCTCCATATTCCTCTGCTTTCATTTCATTTAATACCATTTCCTTTATGCTAGCCTTTGTCATTTCAGTGGCAGCAACTTCATGACCAAGCTGAATGATAGAGAATATACTTTTTTACTGGCGAATTTTTTTTAACTAGAAAATTTTTTTCCTGGCACTAGTACATGTTGTTAATGGGTGGTAAGGAACTCCATACATTGCTTGCTGTGTTTTATTAAGCTGCCAAAGTTTTTGCATATTATATAAAACATGTTAAGGCAATTTAACAGATTAACAAAATCGATGTATTAGGCAGCATAGTTTATTGTGGCAAAAAGGATAGTAAATAAACAGACATAATGGGCATCTAATGGTGAAAACATTACAATGTCTATTTCTAGTAAGTAAAGAGTCACTAATGAAAAATTGGCTCTTCATTGCCAAAACATTTAATTCACCATTTCGGTATCTTCGGGGATTTCTTCATCGCCTGATCCAAACAAATTTGTGGGTTCAGGAGCTTCTTCTTTTATACCTATTATTCAGCATATAACCATTATGCAAAAACAATGTGTTAAGTACATACCCCTTCATAATATATACCCCCAGTAGTAAATTTTAAAAGAATTTGCTGTATTTACTAAACTCTGAACTGAACTCGGTTATAAGTCACAGGTAAATGTTGAAACAATGTTTAGTGAAAAAGTGCGAAGTCACCAACTCTGCTATTAGACATGTTAAGCTTGCTAATTAATTTGCGCAATAAAACCACAAATAATACACAAAAATAGGTAAAGTCAATGAAACATAGAGCTTCCGGAAAAGTTTTAGTGTTGCATTAAAAAACTAAAAGCTGCACTAACAAAACTGTACCATAAAAAACTTCTCAGTCATCAAATAAATAGTGGCAGTTTGTGCAGTAATACAACAGTTTGGACCTGTTCAAGTTTATTAAAGGCAGATTTTGTTTAAAATACATGGACTGACTGCAATTTACCTCCTACAGGAGACTTCACTTTCAACAAGTCACATAACTTTCGCTTTCGTTCCCTCTGTTTTGATCTCCGAGACTGTTTGACTTCAGATTCATCTTTAAAGAGTAAATTGATGGCAAAAATTATGAATATGTACAAACATATAGATCTCCCTTTGACTGCATTTGGTCTAGGTCTCGGGATTATAGGTATAATCTACATTATTGCAAAATTGTCCAAAATGTGTAACTGTAAAAATACATGTTTATTTCAGCCTTATGACATCAACAATATTCTTATTAAAAAAGTGAAAACACACACAATGTCACAAAGTTCTTGTTAAACTAAAAGCAGCAAATATACCTTTCCAGTGGGAAGGGACGGTCAAATCTTTTTGCCTGTGAGCTTTTTTGCCAGGGCCTCGGACATGCTTTTTCTCAGGATCCCGGTGATGGCGTCCCATTGTCTACTGTTTTATTTATCTAAAATGTACATCCAGTACACATATCATTATAATACAACATGATTTCAACACATTACAATTTTGTGTCCTACATCTTACAGATTTTATCTTGTAAATTTGCAGTTTTAGTAAGCAAAAATATTAGGAGTGCGATGTAGAATTGCCATACATTAGGATTTTTGGGGGGAATGTCTGGCATTTTAGCATCCAAATTTGCATCAGGGAAAAATAGCAGTCAGGAATTTTGAGTACAGTGTGTATGTACATCTAATATTCTTACTTTGGAATAATACTTGTTTCGAAGATTTTGGTACAAACTCAACCTCTCTTGTTTTGTGAGGCTAAATTCTGTTCCCGCTTGGCGATCTTTTTTTCGGCGACTGTACAATATAACTTATAAGAATCTGCCAGTTATTTTGTGGCTATAGATGTGAATAAAACATACAAATAGCTTTGGACATTTTAGCAACAGGTTTCTTTGCTTGTGAAAAGTTTTTACCTCACAACAAATTTTTTCTCTAAATTTATATTTATTCAGCTCTTTGAAGTGAATTGGACAATACATAAAAATTATCTTTGCATGGTATATGCAAAATGCTACAAAAACATGAAAAAGACCTTACCTAATATCAATATAGGCGCAGCAAGCAATCAACGCCAGGCCCCAGAAACTAGTAATTAAATCGTAAAATCCAAGAACTCTCCTTGCTTTAAAGGGTGCTGGGCCCTGCAGACGTCGAATTAAAACTTTTTGTCGAACTTTGGGGTTTTGCAATGGATGTGGCTGGTCAAAGCTCTCGATGTTTTTTGGTTTCGAGTTTTGTTTACCCATAACACAACAATTTGGTCATTATAAAGTTTTACCGACCTGATAATTGGTGAATGAAGCAGTTTATCAGACACAAAATAAAAACAAAAAAAGTTCAAACAAACTACAATATTACCACGTGCAAAACGCAGAATTTGCCGTCACACGTACAATCGACCTCACAAGACTCTTCAGCGTTCCACGTTGTGTAGCCATGTATGACGGAGGGACAAACCCAACATTTTGTTTCTATGGTAGTAGGTAAAAAAGAATTTCTAAGGCCGGGTCCACACTCACTCAGGTTGATCTAGCAAGGTAAGCTAACCTAACACGAACCTTGCAACGTCACTGTCTGGATCAGTGTTTCTCAAATTTTTGAAGACACTATTAATGCGATGGACGACCAGGCTGATGCAACGACACCAATTTCAACTTTAATTTACACTTCAAACGTAAAATATAACTTTATTTCAACCTAATATCATCGGTCTCATAACTATGACCACCAAATACTGAAATGCCCATTTTTTTTATTCTCCTGCGCTCCTTCTTGATTGCAAAGGCTTCCCGGGGTGCTGGCGCCCACTTTGAGGACACACTGTTATAGGGATTTGGCATAACACAAAAGAGATTCGAATACGCATTGGAACGCCAAGCCATGCAGGTTTGCAAAACAAGCCGCAATCATGGCCCTTTCCTCCTTTAAATATGCTATTTGCCTCTTATTTGTGACCTACACTACAGGAGCAGCAAAACTTAAGTTGGCATTATTTGATCCTTTATTTCACACGAAACAAAATAAACACAAAAACGTGGTGATATAGCCAAAGTACTAAATGTTGGTTTGATATTTACAATGGTGTTTATTTCAGTAATACACTTGTTTCTATATCAAAAGGGAGAAAGTGCCACATGCGGCTCGGTAGTCGCGGGTTGCAGATATCTGCCCTAACCCAAGCGACTGCACTGGAGTTTGTGCTAAAATATAGTGCAGTATATATATACTAGGTAGTCCGTTTCAGTACACTGTTAATACAGCAGACATGTTTTAATAATAACTACCCATACAACATTTCCAACTAGCAGATGCGTTTCAACATAGAACAACAAGTCGCAAACACGTTTATGACGTAACTGTGCAATGGTTCTCATCCACAAAAAGAGAACAAATGGACCTGTTTGGCTTGTGGCATACACATTGTATTGCCTACGAGGAAACAAATACGAGGAAACAAATACGTGGAAGTCAAAACGGTTTGGACCGTAACATTCTTTGAGTCACAACATAGAAATGAACAGCAGACGGACAATTGCAACGTTAGACAAAACTGCTCAAACCGAAGCAGAGCGCGGGTACAATTTATGGAATGAAACTTCGCGTTATTTCATACGCTGGGATTTTTGCAATCTATGCCACGTAATCCGGATTGACGTAGCTGAAACCGTCGAATTCTGATTGGTCCAAATTCATGATGAAGAGTCGGTCACATGGCGTGAGTTTCACCTTTTCCTTGGTGAAGGATCGATCGAAGTTTGAAATGTCGAAAGGACTTGTCTGCAATTGTCCAAATATTAAACATAACCCTTTTATAGACCACTCGTGCATTTCAGCAATTAACAAGCGGTGAATGTGGACTAGTTTTTTTAACAACCAGGAAACGTCTTGTTGTAAAACCGTCTTAAAAGTTTTGCCTACTCGGTGAACCAAGCTCTGCTGATCATCCCCATACACTTGCTGGTCAAAATATACCTTTCCATCTAAGAATGAACAACTACCCCTCCACAAGATCTTGCATGAACAAACACAAACCTGCAAAACGATTTCTGCGAGCGGGTGTATCGTCTGGTTAAGAACTTGTTAACCGCAATCACGTCCATATCACAGAATTTGGCGAACACACGATCAAGGGCGAATTGGAGTAAAAACAAATTGGAATACAGGAATTCGCCCACTGGCGCCAATTAACTCGGCAACAAGCTTAGATCCACAAAACACAGAGATTTGCGTGTAACACACTGCAGTGCAAAAGGCGTCATTAGCCTTTAAGGGTTGGAATAAGGATGTGAAATATTTGCGAGAGAAACTTTGAAACATTTGCGCGAGGATCGTGGTATTGTGAACGTTGCAGCGACCATTAGTTGGTCTGGGACGGCATTGGTTTCAGCAAAAATTGCTTCATATAATTCGATGCGTCATTGCGGTTTTGTGCACACGTACAGTCCTCACAAGCGAGGATTGGCTTCAACATAGTGTGAATTTAACAAAGGGCGCTTATACTAAATCTTTCACGATATAGAAGTACACATGGAAAAAACACAATGATACAGACAGGGAGGATTATGAATGATACATCAACGGCAAATACAAGGTCGCACAACGACAAATGTGAAACAAAACGACGGAAAAACACGTTTCCTCGCCAAAACACACGCGAAATTGATGACGTTAACACGATGGTGGGAGGGTACGCAATACAAGCATGCACATAATATACGGGCGATTTGTATAATATTATGGGCTAACGATCCGTTGTGTTTAGCATACAGACTGCCTGCAACACCAATTTCACATGTGCAACGCAATCTATTGCGAAGTGGTGCTACTTCGTGAACACAATAAACGTCCTGAGACGGGAAAATAGGCTACAACTACACTACGACTGCGTTTATGGGCAAGGTTATTTTTCCAGTTTGGCGCAAACCCACCTCGGATCATTATCGTGGAACAACAGCTACACACAGAGCGAACACAACCAGCCCAAAGCATTGCACATGTATCCAATTGACTACAGAATTTCCATATCTAACAGGAACGCGTCGGGCGGCTCACACAAGCGTACAATAATAAAAAATATATATTGACGATTAAGGACGAAAATGCAAAAACATGACAAGAATTGTTCGCGCTTGGTGGTCATAGCGTTCGGCGCCTGCGACCAACCACACACGTTCTACTGCAATTTCATGCGGTTTTCGCGCATACAAATTCGTTAGTAATCACGTAAGTAATTTGTGAGGCAGTTATTTGAAACGAAATGATGTTAGACTGGCCGAATGTTGACCGTAACGATTTGCGCTGGCAGAGAATTTGATTTTAATTGATGTTTTCGGCGGGCCCGTCACGAAAAGCGCAAACTTTTAACAAAGGCGGAAACGTTAGTGACGGGATGAAGTAGAAAAAGCCGCGAACATTTTAGTAACATTATAAGTGAATAAGGTAGTTTTCTTGGAAGGCATTTATAGATAACAAGATTAGTGATTTTCTAATGTCCCTTAAGCATGGTTGTTTTAAGTTCCTCCCTTAAAGGGGAAACACAAAAAGTCGATTGATTTGCCTGTAGCTTGGTCCCAACACGGGCGCAGGGTTTACATGCAAAAAGAGATTTTTTTTAGTAAATGAAGATTTAGATCACAAACAGCTGAACGTCGCCGTTACGTTTTGCCCGTTTGCACACACGAAATGCGGACACGCCCGACTGCACACGATAAAATTTGAAAAAAAAATCGGCCTTATTTTGAGACCAGGCTACTTCGAGTAACGGGAATAAACTCGTCGTTGACGAACGTGAATCCGTCGAATTCGGTCTGGTCGATGTTTTTAAGAAACGCCGGGTCAATCGGGGTCAAGTTGGGCTTGCTGCGCGTGAAGTACTTGTCGAAGTTCTCCGTGATGTTGGAGCTCTGCGCGTGACGTCACCGACATTTGACATGCATGGACGGTCACGTGATGGCAGGTACGACGGTAACAGTGCAGCGTAGATCACAAGGACAAGCACAGGACGAACATGAAAAACACAAACGGAGAACTCGGTGAACTCGGTGAACGATAGCTCGTGGTCATTAAACAGGTATACGTATATATATGACCGATAAATATGTATATAAATACATGACGGACATGACGAAAAAACTACTATTACAATTGTGGCCATATTTTGCTAGAAACAGAAACAACGATAATCCCCCAAAAATGATGCTCTACATCAAAGATTTTGTGACGAGGATACATTTTTGGGGCATAAGCTACATAAGAAGTACCACGTGTCGTATCAATTGCTTCTGTCTAGTATCAAAATGAATTATTAATAGCGCAATGGCCAGGGCACCCACGAAGCTTAGTTAACACGACATATATAACATTGATCGAACTTAATCGAAAATTTACGTTGCTGGGATACAGCTTAGGGCGGCGGCCAACTTATCTTTTAACGTCAAGCCACCATGAACGGCACTTTCATGGTCCAATGATAAGAGCGCCATATCGAACCGCCATTGCGCAAAGCTAACGACCTGGGTAGTTTCTTTTAGCCAAATATAACAATGACAATGCGTTGCAATCATTCGAGATAAGTTTTGCCACGCCCAAAATAGGTGTCAAGGTCAAGGCAATTACGGAGCTACGGAAGTTAACTGTCCACCTATACATACACAGCCGATCAGATATTATGGGTCAGTCACGTGCGGATCTAACTGGTTTAAATGCGCGGAGAATTCGTTGACGGATGTAGCGGTGCGACGAACCGCAATTTGTGACTTAAATCGCCTTTAATAGCCCCGACGAGGATTGAGAAGCGAAATTGAACGCGAAGCTGCCAGAACGAGAAGGGGAACTTCCTGGAACAGGAGCAATAACAAAGCGGGGCGCTAATAACGCCAACTAATGTTTTTACCGCGCCTATACGTCAGATGATGTGCGCCATTAACACTTTCTCGCCACCGACATTTGAGAAAATTAGAGTGACGAAGAATGTTCACGTCAGCTCGTCAATCGATTAAGTAAATATACGAGGTAGGGTAATAAAAACAGCCCAAAGTGCGGCCAAAAGTTAATGCCAAACTTCGAGATCGGCTTTTAAGCACTGAGTCGATACAATTGCTACCACATTGGCGCGAGGAAACTAGTTACGCACGCGTTTGCTTCCTATTCACAATGCACAGGAGCACGTCAGCTGTTTGGTGTGTGGGCACGGGCGGATGTCGCTTGTTAAACATAAACAACACCACCGCACGGGATAGGCTTTGATTCGATGAACCTCAAGACGAAATTATAAGGGCCTTTTGATGCTTGTCGCACTAAGGGGCGGTAACCACAGGCATCCAGGCACCGGTTACGTGCGCTTTCGCATATTTCGGGGCTTTGAACTGTGAAGCGCGAAGCTACACCTTGGTGGTATTAAAGAGAAAAAAAGGGCAGGATTCGCAGAATAAACACTTCGGCGTGAGCCGAAAGGCTACTTACGACTTTTGGCTTGAAAGGCGGCTGAGTTTCGCGGGCTTCAATCCTCTCCCAGTTGATCATGCGGAAAAACGCGTGTTCCATGATCTCCCGCCTGCTGTTCGATCCGCAGCCCAGGCGCTTGGTGGGATGCTTTTGCAGGAGCTGTGGAAGGAAATTAAGGGTGGAGTCAGCTCGCATAGTAATGAGCGGGGTTTTCCGCCTCCGACATGAAAGCTTTTTGGTATGTGGTGTGACGTATGGGGTTTTCTGCTTTATCTGTTTCACTACGATTTACAACAACGGATACAGCATGCGTTTATTTTTAGAACACATGAACCAAAAACAATAGTCGCGCATGGCCAAACAATATTTTGGGTCGAACTATTGGCATCGATTTTCGGCCGTTGAGATAATTAGTTCAACTCCGGTTTTGAGCACACGTTTTTTGCAGAAATCCGATGCGTACAATTTATTGACAATGTACAGCGGTGCGCGACACGGTCGGCACAACGACCAAAATCGATCGAGTCAAAAGCTCCAATCGTTCGACAGAGCACGCTGCGACTTTAATTAGGAACGCGGCCCTATGCGCAAGTGATGCAGCGGTCGTTAAACGAACACGCTAGGGCCGTCGATCCTAGATTAGACCGCACGCTCCCAAAGGAATACATAAACATGAAAGACGTGTGGTTGCAGCGATCAGCCAGCGTGCTGCAGATTTGTTTGAATCGTTGCAAAGTCGGTTCAAGGGTCAAACCACTGTTGTTCACCTTAAGGCGGTTTTACACGGGAATAGGGCGGCTTCTTCAAGAGACATAGGCCTGTCAAAATAACGGGAAGCCGCATATGAAGCTGCAAAACCACCGTTGACACGTTTTCCTCTCGGCGGTCACACAAAAGAAACGTACAAAAGCAGCAGTAAAGAGGTATTGGATGTTAAATTAGTAACATGCGTCATTACCCCTTTGCAGATTCCAACCGCCTCTTTGGACATCGACCTTGGATATGAGACACAATTTTCCATGATTGACTGGAAGAGCTCGTCCTCGTCCTCGCCGTCGAATGGAGGCTGAACAACAAAGAGTTGCTGTATGATCATGTAGAATGGCAAACGCGGCGGATATAGGAAGCGCACGAAGCCGGTTTCGGCGTAAGAAGCAGTCAGCAGCACGCCCTAAGGTTTCGCAGGCGTGCTGTGAATCGAGCCAGAAACCGCATTTTTGTTTGGTGCTGGGGAAGGGTGGTTTTGTTGTATGTACATGCCACGGAAACTCACTGGCATTTTCTCGATACACAGCGATAACGAAACATCATACATTTCTGTTGCTTGTCCCAAGTAATTAATTTTGTGCCTATAAATGACTCCTCGGAATTATTAAACGTGTGTTTTTCGAAATTCCTATTTGAATAATAATGTTTACATATACAACCACAGAACGCCAACAGGTTTTGATCTGAAGCCCGCATTTATTATTTTTTTTCTGGCACGACGAACGAAAGTACTGTTTACATGCAAATACAAGATAATTTCAATGGATATGGACGCTAATTGTTGGCATTCGTATATAAAAGCTCGTAAATACACAGCATATTACCTGGCCGGCCAGCATCTCATAAAGCAACACGCCGTATGCCCACCAGTCAACCGACTTGCCGTAGGGTTCGCACACGATGATCTGAAATGGAGAGACGACAAACTGTCAAAGAGGCCAGTGACTGGCAGTAAGATGCCTTTCGATAAGCGGGGCCCAAGTGAGCAAGGGTATAAATTATTTAGGAAGACGGCAAGTTTCGAGCGATTGGCGCTCCGTTCCGTTTAGGAAAACTGGAATGCGGCTCACGGGAATATTGATCCGCGTCTTCTGGGCCACGGACAGGCAATTTCGGGATCCTATTGGAATTCAATGCAATACTTGGCTAATTAGTACTGAACAGTTTCTGAGGTCACCCCATCCAACACATTGGTGGAAGGCGTTCAACAATGCGGTTAAATTCATATATTCGCTCAAGGCAAGCGCCAGAAACAACGAGGTTACGTCTTTTAAGCAGAAATAACCCCACAAGCCAGTCATTTTGGTTTTAGGTCGTCTGGAGACGTGTTTGTCAGAAATAGCTGTCGGGCGAGCGGAAGTCCGCATCACCCAGTCATTTTCTCGGCGCAAACAATGCTCTTCCAACGGCAAGCTCATTGTTAAGTGTTCACCTCAGACTAATCGTTTTATCCTCGTAGTATCTCCCATTTACCGCCAGTACACAATTGTCAATCAGCTAATATTCCACTATTTAGTTTCGACTATTAGTTAGGAAGTGACACACAGCGCGACCAACTTTACCTCGGGTGCGATATAGTCCGGTGTTCCACAGAAAGTGTTGGTCGTGTTGCTGTCCTGGATGTTTTCTTTGCACATGCCAAAATCGGCAATCTTGATGTGGCCCTCGGCGTCCAGCATTACATTGTCCAACTTAAGGTCTCTGCGTACGAGTGAGGTGTATTTAAATTGTTAAAAGCGTTCCGTAAACTTTAAGTTCGCACGGGTGCGGAAAGCGTTGAGTGGGTTTTGGGGCGCCTTAAGAATGATTAAATTGACAGAAAAAAAATATTATTTTCAAAAATAATTATTCACAAAATTTATGTTTTTGTGCGCATTTGTGGTCGCATTTCCTCTGATAGAAAAACTAAAAATCTTTCAAAAATGTTCCATTTTGTATAGCACGCAATTGTGAACAAAAAGTCCGACGTAACACACGCATAGTTTCTAACACGCGTATAGTTGTATAATCTCACGGGCAAGGCTACAAAATGCAGCATCGATCAACGTGACGCATAATGACTTTATCGCCTGAACCGGCACATCACATCACCTTCATGCTACGCGCAAGCGAAAATTGCCCTTACCTGTACACAATACCGCGGTCGTGGAGATAGAACAGACCCAGGGCTATTTCAGCGGAATAGAAGCTGCGTGAAAAACAAAGATATTGTTTTATTGTGTTAGGGTGTACACAGAAAGGCGGAAATGGAGACGCCGCAGCGCAAACCACAAGCCGTCGAAATCATGACAAAGATTGGAAACCACGAGCTGCATTGAGATGTATCCACGCAACGGTGAACAAGGGTGCCAGGCTCTTAAAAGCGAAACCGTTGCGCGAGGACTTGGCTGAGTGCTCGGTGGTTACTATTTAACTAAACACATGCATCGGAAGCCAATATACCACAGTCAAACATTGACTAACCAAGGGGTTTTATGACCGAAGCCAAAATGTTGTAAAACGTTTTAAGGGGCGTTCAATGTTGTTCATCAAAACTGTTTCCTTGTTGCAAACTTTTAGAGAGGTGCGCTGCGTTATGTTGCAAATGTGTTGCATAAAAGGTTGGGACAACTCGCAACGTCTAATTTCAGCGCGAAATGTGGAAGAATGCGAGTACGTACACGGCCTGCGGCTCCTTAAACTTGCCAACTTGCTGAATGTGGTACATCAGGTCACCGCCGTTGATGTATTCCATCACGAAGTAAAGGCGGTCCTGCGAAAAAGCGGGAAACGCGTTGAGGCGAAACTGATACGTCGGGCTAGTAGCGCGGGCAGACAACATTCCGGTAAACATCGCTTGGCACTTACGCCGGTCTGGAAGCAAGAGTGTAACTGGGTGAGAAACAGGGGCTTGTCACCGAGGGCCAGCACTCGTTTCTCAATCATTGTGCACTCCACGTCGTCGTCCTGCACGATCACGTCCTTCTTCAACACCTTGATGGCGAAAATTTCGTCCGTGCCTTTACGCTCGGCCAATAAAACCTAAACAGAAAAGCATGGTCAAAACGGGGTCACGGAAGAAGGGCAGCTATTTTGGGCATCTATAAATATAAGTCAGAAATAATACATAGTAATATTTTATTACAGGCGGTGCAAGCAGGCTTTCGCTTGCAAGAGCAAATATTTAAGGGACGGATTTAAAATTTGGCTAGGCAAAATATAGTAAGGATGCGGCTTTGCGCAAGATATCACACTAACCCAACAGATTAACGGAATTCTTTCCAAGCCAAACTTCGCCGGGGGCCACGATAGCGAATGTATGTTGGCGTGACGCTCATATTTACATTTAATAACAAGAGATGACAGAAGCGAAACCGTCCGGTGACGTAGCCCGCAGGCAAACATCTGTACCGGGGCCGTGAGTTGCTTTATTGAGAGCAATACAATATTCAGTATATATAAAGTCGTCTGATAGTCACACCATCTGTACTAATGAGACCTTATAAGTCGATAGTGGCCATCTGTATGCAGCTTACACAATGCAGTATTTCACAGCAATGTTTACCTTTCCGAAGCTGCCGCGGCCGAGCACATGCAAGAAATTGAAGTCCGATGGCTTGACGTTCTGGAACTGCTTTTGACCGGCAATTTGACTTCCGGCCTTCGGTTTTCTTTCCTGTTTCATTTTGTTTTCCTCGAGCATCTGTTTCTGCAGGAAGACCAGGATAGCGCGTTTACGGCGCGCTCAACCGGCAAGCATAATTAAATTTTCAAACTTGGCATGCTAATCACTACGAGCGCAACAGAATGTAATTAAGGATGTATTAGTGACGAATTAAAATCATCAGAGGGGACCAAAGGCGCATGTTTCAGTGCGATTGATTGTTGATACACAGGCAGTGGAAGAGGCTGTGTTAAAAAATAAAACTTCGTTCAATTAGTGATTACCAGCGTGCTCGACAGAGCGGCTAGCGTTGCTTGTTCACGCACGCACGTAGCTGCGGACCTCGTGCCTTGAAACCGTGATCCAACGCAACGCGGGCCTCCTGTCTTTGCTGAAAGTGTTATTTGCCCAGTGCAGAATTACGAGAAACAAGTGCCGAGTGTTTTGTTTCATTGTATGTGCGTTAGTGCGGCTGAATTAGAAATTGATTGTTGCTAATGGAAAGCTTCTTACCCTGCGCTGGCCACTGCCACCGGTTGATTTTATCTGCGAACACGGGACAACGGGCGTGAGCTGAGTAAGCCCCTACACCGGAACACGTTAAGACAAACGGGGCAGTAACACTGCTTTATTTATTATAGCCGGTTTGTCGCACCGCCTCAGCTCTTGGTGGAGATCGGTTGCCAAGGCTTCTAAATGCTACAAGGAGCACGAAAAATCACGCTAAACCTGCTTGCGATAGGGCAAGGCCAGGAAGCCGACACGTTAACAACGCGGTTATGTGGCTTTGCAAAACAATTCGGGATGGCGTGGGCCAATTATAGGTGTCATTTAACTGTCGCTGCCACTGCGTAATGACAGATGGACCAAAATCACTAAGGGTTGAATTGCGCTGCACTAATTACAGTCATGTGTTACCAAATGTTGAGGATGCTTTATTTCCAAACATGAAGCCGTGATAAGCAAGATGACAAAACAACAGAACGTGCTGAATGTTGGCTCCAAAGCATACACAGACGTAAGGGTAAACAGACATCCTGATGACACAACAGCCCTGGGTAGGTAAGATGCAAATTTGGCATACCTCCAATTTCTTCGTAAGAGCTTCCATTTCCTCCCCTTCCTCCATAATAGGAACATTGTAAAATTCACCCTCCTGCTGACTAAGAAGTTTGAACCATCCTTTGACAGAAACTTTCATCAGCTCTGCACAAATATACAGTTGTTGTTGTTATTACCTCTGGAGTTTACCAATTTGTAGAACGAAGAGAGCCACGAAAAAACACTATTTATAAGCAGACCTGAAATGCCAAATGAAAGTGAGCCCATGAAGTCATTAGCTGACGTTCGATCCCAGTCCCACACTTCAACAAGAAGTCTGCGGTCTTTGTCGCTGTCTTTCAATTGTCTGCAATGTTAAAATGTGCATTGTCATTAAATGCTCTCAGGCATGCAAAGCACAAGACCACTTACATAACCAGTGTCTCGTTCCAATGTGGATTGAGGTTCTTTTCAATGATTGTTGTTTTTCTCTTGGTTCGGCTTCCATCATGTTTCTCAGCTGGGATGAGTTTAATTTTCACATAGGGGTCAGAGAGGCCATTTGGATCCATAGGTGCCAGATTTTTGCCTTCGTGCACTAAGCCACAAGGGAAAAGGTTATTGATTTCAATAACAATGCAAGACATGCACTCTGTCAGCATTGATGCAAAAATCCAGTATCATTTACTAATCAATAGAATCCATAATGCTATTTCAAGAAGATCCATCACAATATGTATGAGTAACATCTTACCACAGGCAGTTAGTTTTCCATCACTAATGCTTGCTTGCAGATAAAGGCGGCCCCGTTTTTCTGTATGATCCCTGCCACATGTTGGTGGAACATATGGAATACATCTCTTGTGAAAGTTCAAGTTGCATGCTGTTCAACAGAAACAATTTACTATTATTTCAAAGTAATCTACACGATATGCTCCAACAATACAGTACAGGTATCTGTATAAAAGTGCTTGAAATAAATTTGGTACTGCCTAAGTACAAACTTACATGTGCATTTCATGCCTTGCTTTACCAATCCATACAATAAGGATCCGCAGTGGTCACAAAAGGTGGGCGAGGCATACGAAGCCACTTTGAAGTTGTGTTCAGATTTTGTAGCCTAGCACACATCATATAACAAATGAAGCAAAACATTCTAAAAAAATGTGGTCGTAAAATAATTTACCCCTCCTCCTTCAGTGTCTGCACCAGGACATTCGAATGACACATACTCGTGGCAACGCTTGTGAACAACGAATCTACAAACTTCAAAGTAAACAAAGCAATTGATCAAAACTACACATCAGTGAACAACGCTATTTACTCTCATGCGCTTGGCTACTTAGAAAATATTGGTCTGTTTGAATTACAACAGCAGAAGGAATGTTAAAATTTTGGCAAATGACGATAGAAACAACTGTCTAAAATTACAAAATTTGGGAGTTTTTGGAAGTAAAGTTGGCAATAATAAGCATAAGTCTGTGCCAATTGATGGTTAACTTGTGTCACATGAAAGAAGTACTGCTGGTTAGGTAGATTTGATGTAGTAAAACAATTTATTGCCAGTCTGTGCCATAACTAATCAAAAATGAAATGGCTATTACTATTACTCAGCTGCACAAGCTGATATAAATACCACTAACTTCCGTTACTGTGCTACTACAGGCTGAAACTGTCTTTCCTGTGTTCTAGTCATTTCTGTCAGACCCGAAATGCTTTACAAATTCTGCTATATTGTTTAGGTCATGGATTAAGGTGCTTAGTTATAAAAAAAATATTCAAAGAAAACCACAGCACTTACTTTGACATTGATATCCCTGTTTTCCCATACCCCTGTTCAAAAGGATAGGAGGTTAAAAAGTTGATAAAATATATGTTGTTGTACAGTGATTGTGGTGGTCAATCAATGACAGAGGGCCATTCTTTTGTACTTCACAATAACAAGGATGAAATAACCACAAAAATCAATATGATTATTGGACAACTCCAGTTTATGGTATTATTATTATGTTGTGACAGTGTGAAGATTGTAAATATAGAAAAATCATTTTGAATCAAGGCATAAAAATTGGCAGCGCCACAATATAACTCATGACTGTGATTGTGTTTTATATTAAACAACTAACAAAATTGCTACCATTGACTGGTTGCATTACACACTTTCAAACTGGATGTGATGGACTTTTTGTTTACATTAAAAACTTGGGGTCTACTACCAATCTAATTATCTAGTGAAAGAAGGTTAAGTTTTTAAAGCATTTATTTAGTTTAAAATCAAAAAGAATATAGATTGCAAACATATAAATACAAAATGTGCAAAATATTTTAAAACTTACCACACAAATGCTGTGCAGTGCCCACAAAAGGTGAACTGCTTAAAAAAGCGTGGAATGAATTCATGTTTCTTAACCTTGTGGATTTTCTGCCGCAAGGCTCCCTTGCGATGAAATCCTTTGAAACTGGTGCCACCGCTTTCACTCATGTTTCACGCTCTTCGGGTTGCCTTGAAATTGTGTGTTAAACATAATGAAACTACTACATACAACTCAAAATGTTCATGCAGCCAATTTGTTCCAATTTTTAAACAGTGATATTGTGGTTTATATAAAAATTAATGCACAGATACAACACTAGTTCAGGTTCATTTGCACAAGTTGCATGATTAACAATGGACAGCAGCTTTCACAATAGCCTACCAGAATTATTGAAAGCAAAACTGTTTTAGGCATAAGAACGGTTGTGAGTAATATTATGTGCTGAATCATTGGGATTTTAGTTTGAAATGTTAACCAGGTTCCAAATCAGGTAATAATTTTTGGAGCTAGCAATAGTTTTTATTAAAAAAGCTATTTAATTCAGATCATTACAGAACAAATCCTTTTCCATTTTGTGCATGTGCTGTAGTAAAGAATTGTTTAAAAAAAACATTGCAATTTTCGTTTTATTTTATTTGTTAATTTGTACCTTGAGAGAACTTCTCTGTCTGAAGGATAATCACCGTTTTAACATAAACAGAGCCTAGAATTTATTAATAGGTTGTTGAACACTGCAACATAAATAACATGACGAAAGTTACGTGCTAATAATGTGCTTAATCATGCAGACTATGCCAAGTATCCAACAATAGTCTCAAAATCTTTTAATAGACACAAATTCATCTTGCATGCATTTTCAGAGCGGCACCAATTAGGTCAATCATAAATCAAACTATGCCACTGTTACAGGAAGACTTTTTTATGATGATAAAGATAAGCAAACAACAATAAAACGACAGTATATTGTTATTGGTGGTACAGTATATATATATACCATATTTACATTACAACTTATATTCAATACATTCACAGCAAATGGCAACAAAGGTTCATTATATTACCACCAACGAGCATATTGTATGTGTTTGGAGCCAGGATCACTTTGAAGTTTAAGACACAATAAGGAGAAAATCACATTACTAAGTGGATTAACTTTTTGAATCCTATTTACGAACAATAGCCAACATGACATCTGCTTTTAAAAGCTTAGAAAGTAGCACTTTACAATAGTGTTGGTGTTGAATTACTGGACAATACTTTGCACTCATTACAAACAGTGCAATTTTATGACTTTGTATACATATACAAGCATAAAAGAACAGACAACTATGTGGCTTACCGATTCTAAACTGAAAACATATTTGTCCTACTCATACATATTAATAATTGACATACATATTACCAAACTTGTCTGCAAATACATATTTAAATATTTGTAGGCTACTAGTCCACACACACCAACCAAATGCACGTTTTACAGCATAGCAATCCTGCAAGCATTTGAGCCTGGTAAATAATAGTTAATTACTTTTGCTGCATTGCCTGTGGAACAAAAAATAATGTCTGGCCAAAATACTTTCTTGCACTTCAAAATTTCGATGAATCACAAGTGTCCTCATAAATTATAAGTGTGGAATAACCAAGTGTGGCTATCTGGAGTATGCTCAATGCTCATTCAAGCTGCGAAGTTGTTATAGATTTAATTTTTTTGGTGCGTAGTGACAAGACATTTAAACATTATTGTGGAATTACATGAAAAAAGCTTTGAATCTCCTATATTCACAAATACAAATATTTTTTTTTTAATTAATATTTTTTTTATATTTTTAATTATATATACCATTTCGGTTACTGACATTGTGGGATCACAAAAACTTTGTCTACAAACAGACAAATGGCTAAAAATCGTAACTTTAACATCGCAGTGTTATACTCATCCATACATGGTGGATGTGTATATTCAGATTTCATACTGACATAATATATATTGAAATTATGTTAACAACCTTTTAAAATAATGTCATTATCCCTGCCATTTTATGCTTACATGCATGGGACATATTATCCTGGACATATGGTGACAACCAAGTAAATAACAACAATTTGGACACACCAACATTATTGCAAGTAACGAAGAAGATCAATTTTAACTAAATTACATAGGAAACAAAAGTGAATTGTTCAATCAATTTTAATCTAAAACTTAACAATGCCAACAATGCAAGAATGTCATAAAAATTGAGGGCAACATTAACTATTAATATTATAATATGTATACGTCAAAAGTGTTTAGTCCGCGCAATCAACGTAACGTTGGCCGAAAAAATCCTTTGCACAATTAAGAATTTAATGAAACGGGCGAATTTCAGTCATATCATATATCAATTGTGTATAAGCTGCAGACAGATGGCCACTGTTTCGACCTAAAAGGTTATTATTGGCTCCACATTGCTTATAATACATTTATGTCTGCAATGCCTGGACTGCGACGCCTGTACACCATAATATATTTATTGACGGATTACGCTCCGCGCAAAATAAGTGAAAATTACCAAGTGCTGAGCAGAAAATAAAACAAATGCTAATCCTAATAAAAACAACTGATGCTGAGTTTTCAGAAAACAAAAGTCACTGCAGTAACGCGTTGCTGCAATCGGCCGAGAAGTCTCGACAATATCGCTGCTGCTCACTCCATAGCAAAATCGTTAACTCTGCTGTTCGGATTGAATCCGCCCCGCTAACGCACATAGAAACAATACGTAACCGACCACAAACGAAAATAAGAAATGCCCCGTACAACGGAAATGATACCGCAATAACTTTTGTTTTTAAAAGGAATAAGCAACTCTAATGTTTAGAAGTTCCCAATCAGTACTAGGCAAAATTTTCTCATTTTTTTCACTTGCTTTTTGTCATCTTTATTTGTTTTAGGTATTAGCAAACGCCTAGCCTGTTTAGAATATTTCAGGAAAGTAGGCTATTTCCGGCAAAATGTAAAAAATAGTTGAACTTAAATGTAGTTTCTTAACCAATACCCTTGATGCTTCATAAAAATGGGCTGGTGGATTACAGTCTATCATGCAAAAGCACTCATCCGTAGTGGTTTTAATTATTACAACAAATTCTCGCTCATACATTTAACTGCTACGGTTTATAAAGAGTCTTTGACCCTAACAAGTATGTAAAGTAAATATTTTAGTGCCTAATCCGATGCTGTTTAACATATGATTGTTGGATGGCTGTGGTAATTGCTTTCTTTCGTTGATTCCTATTTTTGGACAGTCTTGAGAACGCTGAAGTCTGCCAAATCAAACTAAACGTTTTCTGAACCAAGTTAGCGTTTTCGTATTTATAGGTTTGGCTTCGGCCACCACAGCCAGGTATAGATAGTCATGTGCGCCTCTTAATTGAGTTCTTTGCATTGTTTTTTTGCATTGGACTTTTTGCATTGGACTCTTTGCATTCGGCTCGACTCTACTCTATGTGGAATCATTGTTCTATATTTGATCTTCAATTCGGTGACAAGACACTGCTGTTATTAGTGAGACTCTACAAGCTATTCGCCGGCTTGGGATTTATTCCCACAGCCTGATAATAAACTGTTATTCGGATTCAACGGTTTGCTGGTGAAGTAGCTGAAGCTTACAGTATTGTAAATAACTCTAAGTGTCTCAGAGATATTTAACAGTGTCTCGATAGCCTGAGCGCGAGTTGAGTCTCTTCGATTGTTAAGTCTGCTTCTGCCTCGTCCTGTAAAGCAATCAGAATTCGAATAACTTCCCGCATAATCATTGTATTAAAAATTGTTGCCGGCTTCATTAAATCGGTACATTATAACTCTGCAATAGAATTACGATAGAATGAAGCGAATGAAGTGAATTTACAGGTACGCACAAGGCTCTTCAAAGCTCTCCATACTGAGCGCTGATTGGTCAATAAGGTCACGTGATATCAAGAAGCAATATAGTACGAGAACATAAAATACAGGATATTGTCAGCCAGGACACATCGAGGTTATATGTAAATCGGATAGGTGATTCACGTGTGCTGGGGAGTCACTAGTTCACACGTTCTTGTGCACATTAACGGAAGGTGGTCCTTCGCGTATAATCTGGGTCGCATTCAAATGGTTAGTTTAATGCAAGTAAAAATGTATCCTGAGAGAATATTTATATGGTAACCAGGATATTAAATGAATCACTTTACTCGAGAACATTTGATGTACTAATCATTTGGGTCACGGTTTCGAAATATTCAATGTATCTGGGAACGGGGCTTACAAATCCTTGCGCAAAGCTGCAAACGAAATGGATTATGCAATACTTGTACAATGCTGCACACAAAGCATTACGCAATACAAGTACTGGTTTATCTGGGTATGTTACACGTCCAAACCAACTCTAAACCAAATCGGCTGCGATCGTACGCCGTCACCAAGCTCAATAACCACTAAGGTTTTTTATAGGTGTAAGGTTATACAGTTCATTTCCGTTGTATAGTCTTTTGCGCAAAAATATATGTTAATGATTTGGTTACTTCAGAAATTCACACTGAAACACCACCAGATGTGAACGAAACAATTACCTTTTAATTTTAGTTGTTGATGAGATTTGAAATAACAAATTAAACCGTTTACGTTATCGCACGGATTTGAATGAAAATTCAAACAATAAAGTTAATTGAAAACAATTTGTAATATAAATTAATTCGAAATTAAAAATGGAAATCCTTTGCCTCTGTCATGTTTGTCGAATGTAATCACAGAAGGGTCGTAACATAGTCCGAAAACGGTAATTAACAGACCACCCTTAGTCAGAAAAAAGTAATTCAAACCCCTTAAAAATGAAGTCACGTTAAAACTCAGACATGTGATTGATTCAACCTTAGTTAGATTAAAGTGCAGGCCTCCTGCCAAGCATGGTTTGACGGTTTGGGTTTAAACATGCAGCTACAATTTAAATGTGCTTAGGGCGATATCTTACCCTAGTTTACTATGAGAACATTCGATTTCTCCCTTGATAATATATTACGATTCTGGCATAAATTAAAACTATATACAACTATTATTTAGAATTAGATTCTTCAACCCTGTTGAATAAACGTCTGGTCTGTATCTAATGCCCCGTTGACAAAGGGAATTACCCCATATGACAAGCAAAGTCTCCGCAGAAAATTGTTGAGCGGGTTTGTTTGTAAAAAAAAGCAACATGATTAGTTTCTAATGAAACCTATTTTAGGGTTAAATTCATAAGAAGTATACCCTAAAACAGTATCAGTTCTGTCTGTCCAGTTTGTATGGAAACATATTGTAAGGGTGTTACGTCAAGTGTTGTTATTTCGTTGCTGTTGCGCGGGAACTGCCATCAGTACGGGATGTAATTTTTATTTATGTTTTCATACGGTTGTGTATGTATATTCTAGATAATTTTAGGAACAGCCCAACAGTTTTCCTATTTGACAGGTATCAAAGCACACATTGGTAATAAGAAAAGATAGTCATGAGCATTGGACAAAGTATAATTTTAATTGCTTGTGGTTCCTTTAATCCAGTAACAGTCATGCATTTGCGCATGTTTGAACTGGCAAGGGATTATTTGCACTCTTATGATCCTAGTGTTAAAGTGAAGAAGGGGTACTTATCACCAGTTTCTGATCTGTATGGAAAGAAGGGTCTTGTTTCATGTGGACATAGGATAGAAATGTTAAAGAGGGCAGCTGCAACAAATGAATGGCTTGATGTCTTGCCTTGGGAATGTGAACAATCTAAATGGACACCAACTGCTCAAGTGCTTGACGAGTATTATAAATTATTGGACTGTGCACAAAATAATATTAGGCTCTTGTTGTTGTGTGGGGCTGATGTGTTGGAGTCTTTTTCAGTCAAAGGCCTGTGGAAGGAAGCTGATATAATTAGCATTATTAAAAATCATGGCTTGGTGGTAATTTCACGGCCAAATCATAATGCTCAGCAATATGTTACAAGTTCCAAGCTTCTCACATCTTTGAAAGACCATATCTATGTGGTGCATGAGTGGAATGAAAATGATCTAAGTTCTACAAAGATCCGTCTGGCAGTCCAAAAGGGAAACAGCATCAAATATCTTGTCCCTGATTCAGTTGTGGAATATATACAGGAGCATAGGCTTTACTCTGAAGCACCTCAGAGCGATCACAGCACTTTGGCACCTTTTCTAGGAACTGACAAGTGATGTTATCAGTATTAATGTCATGATTACCGTAAGTTTTACACCCCAAGCTTTGTAAGTATTAGTTCATTTGGCCAGGTTATATTACAGTTACATACACAACTTTTATAATTCAAACTGCAAGCTTATTTTATGTATATTTTTTTATATTTCTTCATGTTTAGTCAAACACAAGATAACTTCTTCCTTTTTGTTCCCAACAAAACAAAAAACTATTTATCCACAAATTAAACTACAAGTTTAAATATATTGAAAAAACAAAAACAAATATACAGGCTTTTATACTGATAGTGATGATAATCTTAATGCATTTTTTGTTCTCTGTATATACATTCTGTTATATTTTTGCACTGTTCAGGCAAGTTGCAAAGCCAGTCATTTTGCATGTGTACATAATGTTATGAAGGTGTCTTCATACTTTATGGAATTTGTTAAAATATTTTTCTTAAGCTAGTTTACTACTGTATGATATCAAATCATATTTAGACAAAATGTTTTTGCAAACATAAGACAAGCCGAAGCTTAACAATATTTGATAAACATTTTATTTTGCTTTTAATTAATCATGAATAAACAAAAAATACTGGACGGCGAGAGTGGATTCCCCGGATAATGTTTTTTTTGTGAAACTATCTGTTCGTGTGTCATATGTAAGACCATCAAAGCAGTACACCTAGAGTTGATATTTTCTTAAATTAAGTTCTGAAGCAAATGAGATTTTGCCAGTGAACTGCAGACAGTGCACACTGTTTGATCTATAGGGTCTCACCAGTGATAATCTGATAAGATGTTACATTATATATGCTAAAAGACAAAAATTAAACAACAAAACATAAAATTGAAAAATAAAAAAATCATAACAACTATTATGACCAGTAACCGAAACAAACCCTTTTTTCATTCTATGCACAATTAGGCCTACACAAAAACAGCATGAATGGGTGTTCTCTCAAGAAACAGCTACAATAATGTATATTTTGCAAAACACATATGTGAGAATAAGAAAACAACAAACTCACACGGAAAGTCTTTGTTTTAAGCAAATATTTGACACTATACTAGGTTACATGTCAGGTCCCTTGTTTACAAATTTAAAGCATTCATATAAATCAAACTAAACCAATTTGTCTGATAAAACGTAAATTTACTGGGAACCACTTAAAATACAATGCGTCATGCATGCTATCGGACAGTGTGTCGTTCATAACATAAAGTTTCATCCGGTTTTGAACACGAAACTAGAAAAGAACATCAGCAACAACCAACAACATTTAACATACCACCAGCGTCGAAGCGTAAAATGACCCGGCAGTGCATTATACCAGTACGATGTGCAATGGGAGCAATTAACATAAAGTTTCCTCGACAACAAAACAAATTTTAGGTATGTAAAGTGACTTTTTTAAAGTCCGACAATTGCCTGCCGAGTTTTTGTTTTTGTGCGAATTAATAGGTTTTAGCTACTTTGCATTTTGTTTCAACTTTTACTGGGTAACAGCGCGTCTTTTTATATTTGTCCTTGTTCTGTATGTAGCAGTGACTGCTTTGTAAATTAAAACACAAAACAACAACTTGGCAAATAATCCCGAAATGTCAAAAACAAAAAATCTAACTTCAAATTCGGACGAAAATCAAAAATATGTATACCAAGTGGTAACCCGGATGTTGTCCGATAAAGCAAGGCGAGACGAAATGGCGATTTAAGAAACGGATTTGTCGTGTATCGTAGTAGTTTTGTGCATTGTTGTTCTGGGCTTATTTTCGCAAATTTAAATACCATTGTTGGTATGATAACTTGTGGGTTTTTTGAAGTTATTTCATACAACTACTTGATATATTACAGTCCACTAATTAGCAAATCGTTTAGAACATCATTGTAACTATAGGCTACAGCCGGAACGTTGTATCTGTTGTGCCTCTTAACAAAATACATGGGCATTGCATTTGCTTTTTTAGATAGCAAACAAAATATTATGCATATCAGAATTTGCACTAGTTTAAATTGTACCAGCTTACACCATTTTTTTTCCAATACTGGTTTGCTTTTTTGTGCATATTTGGTTTAGAATAAGCATGCATTGTTATGAAGATGACTGGTAGTTTCTTTAAGATTAAGTAATTTATCTGTTTTACAAAAGTTTCAAGCAAGTGTTTAGGTCAAAGGCATTTAATAGTTACACCAAACATTCAGTATTGCTGCCAATTTAAATTTGAGCCATAAAGTAAAGTTACCTTAGACTGTAAATTCATGACTTAGTCTGTGGTCTGGTATCTGAAAAATTCTCTGTTTTGTTTTTGGTGTCTTTTTTTGCAATTCACAGCTAAATAATTGACAGTTTTGCCTGAAAAATAACCTGGCGATCTGTTTTTGTACTATAAGTTGCAACCAATTTGTTTAGTGGTAGTATCCATATAAAGCTACTTGGTCTTCACACCATGAACACTTACTTTGGTTTAGTATATATAGTATATATCTTTACTAAATCATATTGATGTAAAATGTTTCAGTTTTGGGCTACAATGAGTTGTAGTTTTTGTGTGTTTGAATGGAATTTCATGTTTATTCAAAAATAATTTTGAAAAATAGATTTTTTTAGTGGTTCCTACAAAAATATGTCATTAAATGGTGTTTTAATGAACAAACAACAGTAAATTTATTCTTTTACTTCCTATTAAAAGGGTTTTTCATCAGCTGACTCCATGAATATTACCTGTCAGCAAAACCACAGCAAATGTAAAAATGTTGCAACCAACTAATTCACAAACCTGGTTGATTAAATTTGATAGCGCTAGTGGTACAAACTCACACTGTAAAAATCAACTGGATTACTTTTCCTACTCAAGTTATAAATCAGAAGCAAATCACAGTCTGGTTGGTGATATGCAGAACTCCACATCTGAGTTGGCATCATGTGATACCGATTGTACCAGTGTAGTTTCCCCACAGATGAATGTCTGCTTTGAACCATCAGGTGCCACATGTAATAGTCCAGAATCTGGTTTTGGCAGTGAACATCAGTACAGTCCAAGAGGTCCACTTCTTAGTTTGGCGGAAGGTCACTCCTCAAACGAACCGCGCGATTTACCACAGATACTGAGCGTGACAAGCCTTGCGGAAAATTCAGACGTTGCGCGAGCACCTGACGAAACCGTGTGTTTGAAACGAAGACGAAGTTCTTCAAAGACTTGCGCGAAAGCGAGCTGTGCCTCAAATCGTCTGTTCATATGCAAGGTTAAAGACAAATACGTAATGGAGTTGAACTGGGCAACAACTGATGCTACGAAAGGGACAACACAATCGCAACAGCTTTTACAAAAAATACTAGACGATGGAAAGACTTCAGGCCACGCAAACCACAAGGTGTTGTTTGGACTGCCGGCTTTGACGTGCTGTCGCCATAAACTCGCTAAAGTTACGGATGTGCAGCTGTGCGAAAATTGGCCGTTTAAAAAGCAAAAAAAATCTTTAAAAGCAAGCTCCCACCCCAGCAAGCTTGCCGACGAAGGTACTTTAATTCCAAACGAGACGGAGTCGAGGACATATATTAAAAGAAATGTAAGCACAATATCAGAAAAAAGCATGCCAACTGTATGTACGCCAACAACGTCAAAGTTAATAAGCGATACATCTGATACTGAACGTTGCCCAATCAACACTTGCGAAAAAGCTATTTCTCCAGACCAATCAAAAGAAAAGAACATCAAAACGTCACCAAGTAAAGTTTGTCAAAAACCTGGAAAGATACGACCGCTTAGTAAGATTGACCGTTTAAAAGAGATCCTTCGTAAACGAGAAGAGGATTTAGAAAAAGTTAGAAGAAGTTGTGGTTTCATAAGTTAAATAAATCCTATCCGATAAAATTATTGGTGAAATCGTGTTTTGCATTGTGTGTGCATGTTTGCACTTTTCATGCGTTGCTTTTTTTCTCGAATTGAAGCCCCGAACGAAGTAGGTTAGTGTTGGAAGAACAAACCACTACAATCTGTAACGATCGTTGCTGCTGAACGTTTCCTGTTATACTTTTGTTTGATGTTTTCTGTTCATTTCTTTCATAAATTTACGCACTGCATCCGCGTACAACGAGGCTAAGTTGAAGCGTAAGAACAAAATGCAATGTATAACAAATCAATCAAGTTAGTAGTTGATAGACTAGATGACAGTGCGGGAGAACTGGTTTTGTTATTGGCATCTTTCTAATGTTTCTGGGCTTAATATAATGGTTTTTCGTATTTCTTTTCAAATACCAGTTGCTGTTATCACTAGCCACTTGGAAATAACAAAAACTAAAACGGGTTTAAGTGAAAGGAACATTTATTTATTTTTGTTAGCTTGTAATGCAACTCGAATCCAAACAAAATGGTACAATAGAAGGTGGTCTGATGTTTTTTGGTGTCTGTTAACTTCGTCTTTGTTAGATTTTGTATACCAAGCGGAAATGGGAGTAGAAAAGCTGTTTTCGAAATGGTAAGTTAAATATTAATATTGGGTTATGTACATTCATGGCAGTGGTTCTTATCCATTGTTGCTGTCCCTGGAGATTGCGTGAATGCGATATAATTATGGTTAATTCTTGGAACACGACATTGCATTGATATAAAAAACGGATGTGAGTAATCATTGGTGATTTCAAAGTTCAGTGCACATCAAAAAAGGTTAAATTTGGCTGAAGACTCCCTAAATACAAATTAACCCAGCGCAAGTGCGGCATTTAGTGGCCAGTTTTTCGCTCCTCCATGATAATTGGGCACGTGAAGTTCTTTTCTAGCGTTGTATATCAAGATGGTAAGTTATTGTATTTGGCTCGTGCCGTGAGGTTGGAAGTGGGATAAATTTACGCATCAAGTAAACTGTGGCTTGCGTTTATTTAAATGTCACTAAAAACAATGCAAATTGCAAAGGACAACTATCAGAAACCACCTCTTAAAGTTTTTTGAATACCTACATTGCAAAATAAAAAAATGGTTAACATCTAGCCATTATCTTTTCGTTAATGCAAGCATTGCCTGCACTTGTGGTAATGCTCTGTTTCGGATTGAGATATTTTGCAATTAAGTGATTATTTATATGTGTTGTATGTTTAAATAGCCGCCAAAGCAACAGCAGAAAGGAGGCAAAACCTCCCAGAAGGCGAAACCATCTGGTTCTGGTAAGGCCAAAAAGAAGAAGTGGTCCAAGGGAAAAGTCCGGGACAAACTGAACAACTTGGTATTGTTTGATAAACCAACATATGACAAATTGTACAAGGAGGTATGTCCAATTTTGTATCAACTGTTAAACTTATGTAATAAAGTGAGAGCCAAGGTATTTAACCAAAAAATATCAAAAAACTTACTTATGACGTGTACAATTCTATGTGGTCAAATGTATACAAATTATTTTGGGTGGGTTTGGTATTTTAAATAAGCCAGTGTTTGCGTTTAGACTACTTTAACCAAAAAACAAATATTTAGCTTATTAGTAGTGAGTGAATGTTGATTTGCGTGTGATTGTCAATACAACAAAACAACAAAGGTAGCATTTTAGGCTTGTCAACAATTTTAGACACCTCACTGCAAAAAGTTTATGTTACTAAGCAAATTTTGTGTTTTATTTTTAATTGATAGAAGAGTACCACATGAAATGGATTGTTGTATTATAGCTATAAACCAAAGGTGTGCAGCACAAGGCATGCATTCCTTACTTGACATGTCATTGGCTGGAAAATGGCACATGTAATACATTGTGCTATGTTCAGCATTTATTCTGTTAGATTATACTGGCTACGTTTCCTATTTCCTACACACAATCATTGTTTTGCGAACATTTCAAAAGTGTTCGAGTTCTGTAAAAAGGAAATTTTCAAAAATGACTGGCAATTAAGTAATTGACATTATAAGGTGTAGCATGCCAAGGGGTAGTTTTATGAAATAGTTTGGTATGTTACATGGTTTGGTTGGTCATCCAACTACAATATATGTTTTTTGAAATGGGAAATTGACGTTTTCAGGTCCCCAACTATAAACTTATCACCCCAGCCGTCGTGTCTGAAAGGTTAAAGGTCCGTGGTTCACTTGCAAGAAAAGCACTGACCGAACTTCTCAACAAAGGTATGCAGTTCATAAATTCTTGGAAGCGGCAAACCACAAAAAATTGTCATACATAGCTAGAATTGTCTTGGGAAAACTAGTTATTTTACTTTTTTGTTTTTTGTAGGTCTTATCAAGCAGGTAACCAAGCACAGCTCACAGGTATGATTTTTTCCCTTTTGTACTGGTTTGTTTGTATGATTAATGTTTTTTCTGTTTAAGGTCATTTACACCAGAGCAACAACTGCTGAGGCATGAATAAATAAATGATATAAAGGTCACCTTTGTGTGTGTGTGTATGTATTTGGAAAAATACTAGCGTTACTTGGTAGTATGTATAGCTAAGGTTGGTGTCAATAATTTGTAACGCGTGCTTTTTTGCATCTTGTATAATTCAAATGAAGGTACAGTTGAGTCAAATTATAGTTGATGGTTTGTGTTGGTAGTAATAGCGGCAAAGCAGTGATAGTTTGTATTGGAAGTAATAGCGTCAATAATCATAATCAAACGAGCTCCAGACGATGTCACTGTTTCATCAAATTATGATAATATCACCATAAGTAACCTGGGTCCACTGATGTAGCTAAGACGTAGTTGTTGTCAAGGAATTGTGTTCAGTGGTCCAGGCAGGTATCTGCTCCTCGGGGATTAGAAGGCGCAGGATTATTGGGGTTTGGTAACATAAATACTTAGCTGCCATAATATTAAATGGATTGTGATGTCCAAGGAAACAGGTAAAAGAATGGAATTTTCCAACTTGTATTTATTTTGAAGAAATGCAGAAAGCCGATCCTAAATTCGCTCAAGACAGACATTTGGAGCGTCACGGATCTGATATATTTTTAGGCAAAATAAAAATGTGTACGTTATTTTAGGAGCATACGCAACATAAACAAGCTACATGGAAAGAATAAAATTGAAAACACCTGACAAGAACATAAGGGGTCCAATACAACGAGAGGAACGTTACGAGAGGGGATGAAACCGATGCGGCACAACAGCCACAGGGTCAATCGCCACCAATGTTTGGCTTAAAACCCGAGGGATTTCAGCCGAGAAGGCTAATCTAATGTCAATGACTGTTGTCTCATTGGACACAATTGTTGGGGTTACAAAAAAATAAACGTTTTGGACTTGGAAATCCGTCTGCCCAGGGTTGGGTTTTGGGGCGTAGCGTTTGTGTTTCACGTTCAAAATGACTAATTTACGGAAACCCTTTTCAAGTTTAACATTCTAACCTGGATGCCTTAAGAATAGAAGTTAAGACATGTTTGGGCCTGCATGGTAATTGCTTTTTGTTAGCTTATTTGCATAATAAACATATGATATATGGATCATTTTTATGCCAGAAAGTTGACTGTGATACCACTAAAGCTCAGTTTTTACAAATAAATGTTTATTTATCTTGGCTTAAACTATTTGTATGTTTTTTAATTAGAATGACTGTACTGCAGTTAGGTATACTGAAGCATAGGAAGTAGTATACCCCTCGGGGGATTTATATTAATGTTACTGACAAGATGATGTTGCTACGGCGTATAAGAAACCAATTCATATGGAAGAAGACAACCACTTTACTACTGCTTTTTACCATTACCGTTTTTGCTTTAAAACTCTTCGTTTATGATGCTTCGTGCATAATTTCAACACCCATATCACAAAGACGAGATGCTGCCATTTCAGAAAAAGAACTTGAAGCACTAAAGAAGGCATGGTTAATTGAGCAGCAAAAGAAAAATGCCAACGGGCATGAAAATGTTGGTGATGAGCCCCCAAATGAAAATGCTCAGCAAGTTGTTATTCCTATTGACTGTATTATAAATGACAACTATACCGTGCAGTGTTTAAAAACCACAAACAAGAATGAGATGATATATATGCCTTTTGATTTTTTGGAAAAATACTTCGAAGTTTATGGAAAAATGAAGCACTACGATGGCTATGATCGGTTCGAATTTTCGCAAAGCTATACAAAAGTACAAAGCATTTTCTGTCATGTAGAGTTGGAATTATATGTTAACATATTATAACTGATTTTCAGGTGATTTACAGACCAGTGAAACCATACACTTATCATGGTTGTTTTATGACCTTTGATAGTTATAATGTGGAAGTCCGAGAGCGGGTCAAATGCATTTCAGGAGTTTATGGTACCTTTGTGCATATATAATTTATATTTTTATGTTTTTTATTGTCCTACTATAATTGTGTGTCAATTATTGGAAAAACTTGTGGACAAACCAATACAACAGTTAGTAAAGTTGTTTTTATTGAGTGTTAAAGTGGATATAAACAAAACATCAACATTTGAAAATCGTTTATGAAAAAAAACACCATCAAACCTGCCCAAATTTTTGTTTGTTTGTGATGTCTTTAGCACAAAAAATTGCGTGGCTTTACTTTGCTGATAACTTTTTGCTTCAGTATCACACACCTGTCTTACACAACAACACATTTCTTTCTTGTTTGTTGTCTTTAACATTCCAGGTATCAGGCACCGATTGTTTTTTGTATATTTCCAACATAAAATTCCTAATTCCAGACATTGGTTTGATTGATTTGGCTATGAGATTACATTTTTTTTGCTGTCTAATAGCTGCACTTGATTCCTCATTGTCTGTTATCTTTTAAAACAAGACGCTATGTAAACAATACTGCATGATGTGACGCATATGTCCTCAAATAATAAACGTGGGTATTTTTTTTAAGGTGTTCCTGTATCGACACAATGGGATGTCAAAGGGTATTTTTATCCAATCCAAATATCCCAGTACGGACTTAGCCACTATAGCAAAAACCTTGTTCAAAAACCGCCAAAGAAGAATGTATATGAAGATGGATTGATCTCTAGTCAGGTGTGGTATCGTTTATAGAATGTATTTGTGTGATGTGGTGTATTCAATGAATTTGTAAATCGCGTCGTTTCCGCTCAGGTAAGATGGAAGGCGACCAACCGTTACTGCAATTACGAGTCCGTTGAAGACGACGAGTCTAAATCTTGCGTGGTCAAATTTGAAACGCCAGGTAGCACATCATTACAAATGACAACGGATCACTTTTTGTTTAAATCTATGGAACATCACGTTACCTCAATGTATTTTTTAAGAATCAATCCCGCTTGGAAGCGGCACGACTTTGGTTTTGGGCAACACAGTCGAACACGAATTGTCTTTCGACATCAAATTCACAGCGAACGGCTCGATTTCAGTGGTGTTGGACGGAGCAGAAAAGTCCAAGCAATACACAATACACTACTTAACGAACAGGTGGTGTACATACACATGTCGCATTTATAGAAGTTTTGAAATTAGACTGTGTATAACACTGACTAAAGAACAATATAACCAGCACTATGAAAATGCGGCTTTTTGTTGTATCTTTTTACAACAATGGTTCCAGTGATCTGTAGGTTTTGATACATAATATAATGTACCTATATCAGAAGGTGCAAATACTAGTCAGTTATCTTAAAGGGGTGCGCAGCAATAAAAATAGATGAAGAGCCACTGCCCCAGTGTGTCGTTGACAGACGAACACTTAGTGTTAGTGCGAACACCAACCAACGCAATTTGTTTGCCAGAGATCTCATGGATTATGACGGACGGTCGAATATATTCTACGGCATCGGCCCTTCGATAAATTGGAGACACATATCACGTGACCTTCTGGCAGATTTAAGGAAGGGGTTGGGAAATATCAAACGCAAGAAAAACAAACGAGTAAAAATTGCAATACAGAAGGTGGGCGGATATCATTCCTATCTGCACAGACAAACCTCCATATAATACAGTTTTTGTTTGTATTTCACGCATATTGTTTGTTGTTGTTGGATTCCTACATAACAGACGCTGCTTTTTAGTCAATTGTTTCGAACACTATGATGCAGCGTACCTGTACAACCATAACTGGAGTGAAAAACGCTTTTCCGTATCGTTCAGGTGTCCAAAATCATTCTCCGTGGCGCCGGTATGATTGATAACGTCACCATTTCCACGTACGATCACATGTCGCACTTCCGGGACGCTTGCGATTGGATGGTAACCAACCAGGACCGCGTCGGCGGGGGCTGGAAAATGAACATTCCCCGTGTTCTGGACGAATTCGACGTTATTAAACCGGGATGGGTGTCCGCTATGGCGCAGGGACAAGGCCTCTCTTTGCTGGCGAGGGGTTATTTTGCGTTTGAGGACGTAAAGTACCTGGAAGCTATGGTCAAGGCACTTTCGCCGTACAGCATACCGTCTGCGGAGGGTGGTTTTCGAGCGAACTTTATGGGCAAGTTTGTGTGGTACGAAGAATACCCGACCACGCCGAGCTCGTTCGTGCTTAACGGGTTCATGTACTCGCTCATTGGGCTGTACGACTTTAAATCGTTATTGGAAGATAAACTAGGCATGGGAGACCACCAAACTGGCATTTTCGCCGGTGCCGTCGACGTTGCCAAGAACTACAAACTCGTTTCAAAACTATACGAAGACGGAATTTCGTCGCTCAAATCGATGTTGCCATTATTCGACGGCGGCTCGAGGACCTTTTACGATTTACGGCACATCGCCTTCAAAAAGCAGCCAAACATAGCGAGATGGGATTACCATACAACGCACCTGAGTCAGCTTGCGCTTTTGGCCAACGTCACTGCAGATCCAGTCTTCGAAAAGTTCTTCCACGCGTGGTTCGGCTACATGAACGGCAAAGTAGCTAACCACAACTGAACGGCAGTCGTCGGCTTGTGTGACATTGCGCATTTGCTTGGCCCTTATTTTTGTACTTTTTCGGTTTCAAATCGTTGCGACGCCGGTGTTGTTTCCTACGTTTCGTTGCCCACTTTATGACACGCCATTGAAGTTATCCTCTCAGTATTGTCCCCCATCAAATGGCGCAATTTTGATACTCTTCGTCTACTTTTTACCACTGATGCCACTGCTTTAAGTACACCGCCTAAGCAAACTAACCTGTGGTTACATCATACAGGCAGCATTGGATTTGCTTTTAGTCAAGGAAAGGTGGTCCACGGAATTATCGTTCACGGTCGGTAGAGAACAATTTGGAGTCAGACGATATTTTTTTTTTTTAATTTAAACATTGAGCACGATATATTTGCAGACGCGGTACTTAAAGCGATTATTGTAAATTAATTTAAACGACGCAAAGTCTGAAGCCTTTGTGAAGCGCTTTATCCGGCCATGAACGCAAGTACGTATAGATTTACACCACGTTTATTAGTCTCCAAGGTTTTGTACAGCGAAAAGAACAAACTTACAACACAGGGCAGTAGATAAATGCACGAAGTTCACGAAAAATCGAACCAAGTCTTACGTGAATAACAACTCGGTGATGATAGGGTAAGCAAATGAAGAGGCATTAGTTTGTGGCAGTGTCGTCGCAAAGAGATTAATTTTCCTTTCCGTACTTTGCAACGTCGGCTCTTGGCGGAGTGCACCCAAGAGAGTTTGACAACCTCATGGCAGAGTTTTTGCCTCGGTACCGGGGAACACGACTCGCAGGCTTCTTTAAACTCAGCTGCAAAAAAGAAAAACAATTTCAACGTGTCTTCGTGGTTACGATACGTGACGGAAAGAAGGGTGTCAAACCACAGACCGTACGCCGAGTGATTTGTAACCGGTCTGTACAGAAGGAACAAATGTTTTACACTAATTTAGGAATGCCATACGATTCAAACATGTCGCATCGGAATCCAGTTAAACCGACCATGGACAGTACTACGGAATCTATACAGCGCGATGTTCATCATCACCGGGTAACGGTTCAGTCCCTGATTGATTCGTCACCAGTCCGTACAGAGGGAACAAATTTGCCAGGCTAGCGATCATGTAATTCCAGAAAACAATTAAACACTGTAAGGATATAATCTGTACTGTTGCTATGAGTATTCGTGGAAAAACAACAATGGATTAAACTAACCTAAAACATGCAGGAATTTACATATTATTAAAATAAACACAACAGCAGAACAATACCAGAGAATCTCGTGTTTAATTGGGAACAAGGTCTGTCAAAACTGTTTGGGCTGTACTTTATACTTTAACACTAAACATTTACATACTGTACCTGTTGAGGTTTGATAAAATCTGGCGAGTTGCTGTGGCCCAAGACTGCAAGTGGATATCTCACATTTTGTTTTCCCTCCTGGGAGCCTGCTTTCTTCGATTTGACTTTGTGCACACTTAGAACTTTTCTGGGTGGTTTCAGTCCACTCTTGTTAAGCATGGAGGAGTCGCTTTGCTCGGCGGTTGAGTCATTTGCTGCAGAAATAGGTGTATTTAAACATTCAGTCTCTTCAAGATCAGTGTTTCGATAGTTCAAACCAATTTTTTTTATTAAACTTTGATCAGGTTTAGAAGTGTTCGCACAAATAAAAAAGACATGAAATTAAATGTAGGTATATTTCGGAAATTAAACATTTAAAAAATAAAGCCCTAAAGCAAACTAAATATTTGATGACGGGCAAAAACAAACCTGAGCCATCTTTGTTTTCATCATTATCCCTGTAAAATGACAATTGTTTTTCTTCGTTCTGCTTTGGAGTTGATCTATTGGCTTGTATGTCTTCTGTAAAAGATATTTGCTCCACTTCTTGTGGAAAATGTTTCTTGCTCACTTTCTCCACGTTTATAATAAGATCTTTTACAACTCCTTCCACCGAGGCAGTTGTTACCATCGACACAAGGGACTTTCCATGGTCATTTTCCTCATTTGGCATTTCATCATCACTGAATGCGGCGTCAGTTGATATGTCCTCAATATCAATTGATTCAACATTGAGGCTGTCACTGCCACAAGTGGCCATCATACTTGATGACTGAGACACATTTAAGTTGCTGGCACAACTGAGGTTAAGAAGGCCAGAGGATAGATTGAGGATTGTTGGCTCTAGTTTATCACCTTTCTCACTCAGGACTTCAGTTTCTGCTTGCAATGGTGGGTTCAAGGTTGGTGTAAATGTGTTGGAAAGTAGAACTGTTCGCCGAAGGCTTTCTACAATTAAAAGCAGATACCAGTTATCTGTGATAACTAATTTCAGTGTGATTTTTGAACAAACCTGCAGCACCAATTTTTAATGGAGTGCGGGACACTTCTGTTGTTGGTGATCTGGGATCTTCCAAACCTTTCAACTTTATCTCCTCATTTTGTTTAGTCTTTTCTTTATCTAAATGGACAAGCATGTTCAGCAATTATGTACATATGGTAACTTGAAGTTGCACTAACCATGATTTTCTATCTTGAGAGGTGTTCGGTGTAGTTCTGTTGTAGGTGAACGAGGATCAATAAGATTGCGAAAGTTTGTTTCCTCGTTTGCAGTTTCACTATTTGAGCTGACAATATCTGAAAATAAATGTTAACTGTTCAAACTACCAGGCAAAACATTTAGGTCATTTTAGAAGCCTATTGTTTTTATAAACTTTCAACATAAACATAGCCCTTACATCTGATGGAAAATTCATCTGGGCTGTATTGTTTATGTTGAAAATTCAGGTCAATGCTTCATTTTGTTAACTTAACACTCTATTATGTTTATTCTATTAACTCACCTGATTGAGGTATTTTTACAGGTGTTTGGTTGAATGAAGCTTCTACAAGAAAAAAAAAACAATATTTAAAGCGTCTATGTTGGTTATATAGTGGATATGTGAACTTATTGTTCTACTGGGCATCTGCAAATTAGAGAAATTATTTAATACTTTAATTAATAATGAGCTGTAAAACAGTTGTTTTTGTGAACATATCTTAGTTATATTTTTCACAAGGCCTTTTTGGACAAATGGTTCTGTTTCAGCTCCTATTGTGTAAACATGTACAAACTTAACCTTATTTTCTGGCCAAAATCTACACACCTGAACTTTCAGTATCGCCACCAGCAAGAATTGGTGTTCGGTCAATCCCAACACTAGGTGATCTGGGATCGATTAAACACTCAGCGGCAAATTTCTTCACAGGTCCAACCGGAGTCCTTGTTATTTGACATGAAGGGGACCGTGGATCAAAATGCATTCCTGCTGATTTATTGGGACTTAGGTTGAAATCATCATTTGACACAGTTTTTGGAGTATGTTCAATTAAAGGATCTCCAGAGTCCAAGGCCAACTGACTCACAGCTTGAACCTCTGTGATGAGTGGTTGAGGTATTGCTGGGACTTGAACTGAATGATTAGAGTTTCTCTTTTCATCTTCTTCTGTGTTTCCTTCGCAGCAATGACTATCATAGTTTCCCATATTTTAACACTGTTTTAATGCACCTTTAAAATCACATAACAATGTAATGTTGGGCTGTACAAGAGGTTTTGCAATATAATAGTTGTGGTGTGACTCCTTTGAGCAGAATTGTATAACAAATACAAAAAAAGAGTTATTTGTCAGGCATATTTACCCTTGCTCAAGTAGACATATGGGTACCAAGATCTCAACTGTTGAACAATATATTTCAAAATAATGGGGTAAAATGCAATTAGTGACGTATATAACATTTTCATTGACATGCAACAATCCATTATTAGGGCGCTTAAAACAATATTTTTTATGCTAAATTCGTGTTTGGGGCAAAGTCCAATGTATAGTTTCAGTGAACTTTTGTAACACAAAACCTAAAACAAGTTTCTGTCTTCCTTTATCTATCTGGCAATCAATAAAGTAACATGATGGAAAATAATTCGCATTAAAAAACAATAGCAATCAAAGAATAAAGCAATCAATGTACTGTTCAAAATGCTGAAAATCTTTTATTGTGAACGAACCTTTATCTACTTTCCCCTTTTTATTATGCTTCTTCTACCAACAAAGATTTAAATTTCGTGCGTGCTTGCGGTAGTCTCGAGCAGTCGCATTCGCTACAGCTCACTGCTCATCGCGCACAGATATTTTGTTAGTGAGGTTAAAACCGGCCAAAATTACGTATTCATACGAAACTAGCGGATGTATATCAATTTCAGAAGAATTAACTCTTATTGTTGGGATTTTCCACATAAGCGTTTTTATTATTTTTCACTCCACAGGGATTCTTCTGCTTGTTTTGACACATGCAGCAGTAAGTGTGAGGACAATTGCTTTCTTGCAAACAAATAGCCCTCTCCTACCGCTAGTTTCTTTGTGCTATAATCGGAAGGTCACACACACACGCACTGAAGAACATCGCATGGTGTTTATGTTGAAAGTAAACAAGCACAACAGTGTGATTACACATTTACTACACAATACTTGCAAAAACAAAATCGATAAATGCAGTCACGTGAAATGAACTGAAGGATTTCCACAAATCATGACTCCTGAGCTGCATGCATGCTCCAATGGCACAACAAAATATCATGCTAAAACAGTTTTCTTGGTACCCCTTCGTCTCTCTCTGCAAATAGGTAGGGTTTATCATATAATTTGGCATCACGAATGGGCTTACAAAATTATACGCCTATATCAACGACGTTTTCAACCGAATTTTGTCTTATTCTTACGCGGGGTCTGGTGCTGTAGCAAGTGGCGAAGCTGGAATGGCGAACTTTGCAGTGAGCCATGGAAACATGATCTTGCAGTTGGTCCAGAGTCATTCCCAGCCGAGAACTGCTCTACATTCTTTCCTGATCACAAAAGAAACGGTCGTCATTAAAAGCCCGTATCTGCGTAAAAATGCGCTCACCGAATGGAATGACGAAGTCGTCCAAGGTCTGTGGTGGCTCGTATTTTCTTTTACTGCTCAAATTTATTCTGTCTTTGCCACTGCCACTTTGACTTCTTGATTCAAAAATGGAAAAATCTGAATGCGATTTTTGCATGTTCATTCGTTTAACCTCGCTGTAGGACGATTTTGCTCTCTGAAGTTCTCTGTTTTTTTCCTTGAGTACTGTGTTAATCTATTGCAAAAAAACTAACATTGCAACATATTTCGGTTTTCAGCACTTGATAGACTCCAAAGTGTCATACCTCATCGTACTGTTTCCTTGAGTTGCTCAGTTCTGATTTCAGCTGGCGTATTTCCTGACACATGGATTTCATTTCAATTTTGAAGTCGGACGCCATTTTGGTGTAGGCGTGTTCCAGCTTTGTCAACTTTTCCGCTGACTTTTTGACCACATATTCCTGCAAAGAATAAACATAAACTAGTCAAAATCATATAATCGTACAATGCAATGCTCTACCTTGTACAGGGATTCCTGTTGATTTTGGAATTGCCAAAAAGTAAGAGCGCGTGAGCATACTTCAAGAACAATTTCGGGACGATGGCCACATAGCACCATTGACTTGTATGACTCTGAAGGGTTGAGGTCAATGCAAACAATATCCAGTTTTTCTTTGAGGGAATGTCCACATACTGGACACTTTTTCTCTGTCACTAAAATTTAAATTATAAGCTTACTTAAAAGTCGTAGTTTAACCTTTATGGTAGCACTACTTATAAACTTTTACGGAAAAGAAAATGCACAAAAGTATTTACCAAGAAACTTTTCTCCATCTTCATTACAAAACATGTGAGAACATGCAGTTACCCAAGCTCTTCCCGAATGCAACGGTTTTCGGCACTTCTTGAGGTTGCAAAGCACAGTGCCCTCCATTGTTACAAACTTAAATTAATTTTTTTCGGACTTCTAATTTGACATATGCTGTTTTTTGTCTAGTGCTGTTTTGTCAAAGATTTTCCAATACTGTACCATTTAAATAGGGCGTTTTTATGACGCCATAATGCCTAAAATTATATTTGTTGTAGATTTTTTTAATGGTTGGGGCGGAAACGATGCATGATATTTTCAAATTTTGGATACGGTTTGTTTATCTAATTACAGGTAGAGTTACGTTGGAACCATTTTAACCAAGAACTAGAAAACTATTTAAATCATGCAAAATATGCTGGTATAAATTGTTTTGAATCTTTGAAGTTTTCTTTTTGGGCTCTTGTGTCTTGGGCCACATCAGAGATACAAGTTAATATCAAAGGAAAAACATGAAGTTAAAAACGCTTTAAGTAACACTTTTTCAGTGGTTAAGTAGAACACATGTGCAGGTACACTTAGTGGTATACTTTTGTAACTGCGCATGTGTTCCACTTAGCCACTGAAGCAAAATGATGTCACTGAAGCTCCCGCTGAGATTTTGCGATAAAAGTTCAATTTATTTTGGAGGCGACAAAACCAACTATACGCCTTTCGAGCCATTGTTAAATTTAATGATTTACCCGAAGGTTGGCTTGATTGAACTGTTCAGACTCAGCGGTACGCAACCAGCAAGCCTGGGCTTGAACCCCAACCAGCAAGGCGTTGCGTGTACACAGGAGCACGGTAGTGCCCACACAAACTGTGCGCATATAGGCCAACATTTGAAAACTGGCATCGCCCGTGAATGGAAGCCAACCGAATGGATACAATAACAGGACAGCCTTTGTAGATCGAGTAGCTCGTGCCAGTCTGTGTCGAGGACGCTTGTGTTCAGGCTTGATTGTTTACACTCTTCAGGCATCTGCTATCCACAGTAATTTTACACTCACAGTATTTGTTGATTCACAGACAAGGTTACACGGGCTATTGGTGTAGTAACATTGCCGCAGGTAAGGGCAGCAACTCAATCAAAATATATTTTATTTCTTCGAATTTTCGTTATTGCCTATGCAGAGCTACCTTTTTTCAGACAAAAATGTGATCTTACCGCTTGTGTCAACAAGATTACTTGTACAAGTAAATTTATGAGCGTTACGTCGTGAAGCCCGCGCCTTGTACCATATGTTTACGACAGGGTTACTGCTGATCTAGATGGAAACCCATCTATTTGGTGTTAGTGTCATTAAGCAGGTTTGTACAGTTGCAAACGAAACATAGCTTTCGTTTTCAGGGTTGTAGCGACATGTTTGTTTTTCACTTTTATGAAGCGTTTTAATTAGACACAAAAGTTTCATAAAAACATGGCTGCCCGTAAATCGCAAGTAAGTGTAAAGGCAAGAATGCACCAGCTCGAAAGCGCTGCGGCGAGCGCGGAACACGTTTCCAGCCATCCTGATCTGCTTCGACAGCGTCAGAAAATCGCTTCGACCAGCTCGAGCGTCCGCGAAACCGAAAGCGACGAAAGCGGGGACGAGGGCTCCCAATTCCGAGAGCTCGTAAGGGTAAGGTGAACAACTTTAATTCTCGAATTTGCATTTCTTCAAAGAACGACGGGGCTTATTTTCTAAATGATTCCATGGCTTTTGGTTGTACTCTTGTGCAGGATTCAATTTAGTCTTTAAGCGTTACATGCATCTTTTTTTTAATCCAAATGTTGATGGCTTTGATATACCTATGTGAGGATTAATTGTCATAGGCTATTTGGCTCCTTGCTTGTCTTGAAACTTCCAGTGCTGAGAACTGTTTCATAAACATGGCCCCAATCAATGCACTTTCAGTTGATTTTGTTTTTTTCAGGCTTTGACGCTGGACAGTGGAATGCCAGGTGAAGGCAACCGCGGAACATCGGAGTTGGACGCCCTACGCGAAACATTTAAGATATTGGACTGTGATGAGGACGGCTTCATAACCTTGGCGGATTTGCGCGAGTCCATGAACAATTTCGACTCGGATGATGACGACGATGAAGAGGATGGCACTCGACACAGCGACGAGGACTTAATTGAGATGATTGCGGCCGCTGACGAGAAGGGCGACGGGAGGATATCATTCGAGAGCTTTGTGAAAATGGTTGAGCCCCGAAAAGGGAAGAAATCGCCAAACAAACTGCCCGGAAAAGGGTCGTGAGAGACTGGCTTAAACAGACTGCCGCTTTTTGCTGTGTTTACGTTTCCGCCACTGTTGCCAGAATTTATAAAGATGTGCAATTAATGCCTTTCCGATTTGCTACCAGCGCACGTAGTGGCGATCGGTTCGATTGTAGTGTAGTTTGTCTGTCGACACTGCACCACCAACATGCTTTAGAGTTAGAACACCTTCTGTACGATTTACTTGTTCACCTTGCCTGATTGAAAGGGTAATAAAACTTCGTATCTGCCTAACACCTTTTGCTTTTCCAACTCTCCACTATGCTGACTGTTTCTTGTTAAAAAGTGAACTCAAAATGAGAGTTACCTTTTTATCATAAAGGCACAATTGGTAAATTTGTAAACCCGACTGGCGGCGCAGAATGCTGAGCACTTAAAAACCAAATGGTGAGAGAATATACAAGTGGGTAGATGTTGGGACAGTGGTAGGGCTTGAAGACGCGAGCGATAGCCGTGCGTGCGGAACCGTGCTACAAAACAACACTGCGGCCAACGAGTGCAGGACCAGACTAGACCCACAAAGAATAGTTATTTCCCCGTATCACTGCGACAAAAAAAGGGCAAGATAACGCAATTAGATGCTGAACCGCTTAAAGGTAAGACCGCTGTCGGTTGTATACACACGGACTACTAATACTAATTAACACACTACTTAAATTAAGACATCTTATACGCCGGTAATTAGCTTTAAATGTATGTTGGAATTGCATAACATGTGTAAACATACAGGGAGGGTGGCGCTCGCGCTATGACGTAACATGTCTCGCACAGCAAGGCAAAATCATTTATTCTATCGACATCTCAAAAATGTTTATATGTTGATCAGACCCACTCCGTCCGGCTCGCGTCGACAAGCACGAAGATTCTTTTTCTCCAGCGCCCCCGAGTGGCTGAAATCCAGTGGTGTGGTTTCTGCGTCGTCCAGGTACCTTGATCCCAGTTCAACTGATCTTCCCTCGGAGACTGACGTCAGCCTTACGTCACGAAGACATCCGGCGAATCCTGATGAATATCGCCCCGCTGTTGCCCCCGATACGTCCGGTGCCCCACCTGTCAATGAGAAAATATTGTATTATCCACTGCATGAAGGTAATAGGTAACTCAAATATATACCCATTCTCAGCGTTCGTCTACTAGCACAAAAAGACGACAGTGATTGTCCCTTACCTAGATACACACGACCGGGCGTGTTGGCATCGTTGTGAGACGAAGCCGACTGGACGGCAGTAGGCGCCACTAAATCGTCGATCCACATTAAAGCAAGGGAACCCCGTCTTACGACGATAACCTTGTGAAACAGGCCGTCCACCACAGGGAAAGCGCTTTGGGCGCTGCTGGTTCCACCGCCCAGGTTAAAGCTGTACACGAGGTGGCCCGCCTGCAAGCCGATCGATATGAAGTCTCGCTGATGTCGAAGGTTGTTTCCAGCTCCTGTTGACTCCTGTCGGGCTTTTAAGTCCTGTCACGTGTATAGGTTTTTATGACTCCGGCGTGGAATGTTAGAAGGTGCGACATGCCAGACTTGCTGTTTTTTCAAATTAATGGGATACGGGAGTAACGGGAATTGTAACAATGCAAAGTTGATATATTTTCCATTCCACGTATTTATTGTTTATTTCCACGGTATAATTCGTTGTGTAAATTCGATTAAATTCTAGCTACACTAATACCATTTACAAAAGATGTTAACGAAAGTAAAGGTTGCACGAACACCGGCAACGGGTCTTACCTCGCCATGAAAGAGGATGAGACCTTCTGGGTTCAACGAACGAAAGCGGAATGTGATTTGTTCGGCTGCACCGTCGTGGAGGAAGGATGACCGATGGAAAGATGCGTAGGAGTTGCGGATGAATCTGGCGGAAGTCCGACCTCGCGGAAGAAGAAGATTGCTTGGCTGCATATCTGAAATGACGTCATAAATTCATGATTAAAAACATTATTTCTCCACACAACAGGACGGCAAATTTAAAGCGAGAAAACTACAATAGGTTTAGTGTATATGCAACAGGAGCTTTTCTATTTTTACAAACACCAGACCAAACGGGTGATAGAAAACTGACTTATTTTACAGGGATATTAGCGTGAAATTTGTACCCATTTTTTGTAAAGACGTAACTTTAGTTCAGTATTTCGACAAGGATTTTAATTATCCCACCTGACAAGATGTCGTTGTTTACGCTCTCCACCTGGTTAGTGCAAGTGCCCACGTTTTTCTTCACAAATTTCTTGCCGAACTTCAGTACCTTCTTATTTACTTTTAACTGCAAATAAGTCACATTCTTTAGAACAGAAACGTAAATGTCTTTGAATTGGAGAAAGCAATATCTACGGACCTGAGATAAACAGCCGTCGAATCCGTCGTGCACGTATACTTTCTCATATATTCCGTCCCAGAAGCGGACGCCGCCAACGTACATCGGCCCAGTAAGACCGAGGAAACCAAAGCCAGATGCTCGGGCTTTTGCAACAGTGCGACCATCAACCTCAAGCTTGCCTTTGCCTCGACGGCGCGTGGCTCTGATCACGTGCCAAGAGCCTACGCCAATCACCGACATCGGGCTTTTCAGGACGGCCGTTTCTAAAACGTACACGACATTAAGAGTCGAACATAATGACAATCAAAACATATTAAAAATGTATAGTGTCACTGTGTTTTGCTGATAAGTAAAAATAAGTTCTGATAAGTGAGTACATTTTTTTTATAAAGTCAAGTAACCAATGCTATCCAATAATCCTCACCCGATCCCCAGGAAAAACGGAATTCAAGAGCATTGTTGCGAAACGCCAATGAAACAAAATGATAATTAGAAAACTGGTCGGTCCCGTTGCTCTCGTCCCTGTTGAAGAGGAGGACTCCGTTGGATCGGGAGCTCCGTTTGATCCTCATCGTTATGTCGGTTCGTTGAGGCAGTGACGCTTGCACTGACTTCGACATCATGTACGACTCCTGCTCAAGTTGATGTTGTTGAGTTGTTGTTCTTTTTATACGTTACATTACAATGTGCTTGTGTTGTTGATATGTCTCAAAGACTATGTTTATGATTGGCCTGCGTTTATTAGCCTGACGGCGTCAAACTTCAAAAATGAACAGAATATGCACCTCATGAAGACCAATATCAGCTCAAAGCAATCTAAAAAAAACTTTTTGTACGGTTTCAGTTCTGTCGTACCTTATTGAAAGACACAATAGCGGGGGCTTTCTTGCTGGTCACGTTGTTCATGGTCAACGTCTTTCCCTTAGATTCGAGAGTCGGACGGTCGGGTATGACGTCAAACAGGCCATCGAGAACATTCGGTTTCCTCGTGGAAGTAGCGCAGCGTGGACCAACCCACCCCGGTTTACAATTGCATCGGTAACCGAGCTCCCGTCCCAAGTCACGTTCGCAAACTCCGTTCACTTCGCAGGAACCTGGAACGTACACGAGCAGGCGTGTTTATTTCGACCACACGGATGGTGATTCGGTGCCGTGGGAATTTCAAGCAACCAAACGCTGAATAAACACCATTTGCATACAAACTGGCGGTGAATTAGTTTTTAAATCGCAACAAGTTGGTGCTAAAGTCATATAGACTACCCTTTTTCAATCACATTGGCAATACTTCAGATCACGTGATACACTTGGTTCTATGTACATGGGTCAGTGTGCTTGCAGTGTTGCCCAAACGAACGAAACAAGGTACAATATATCTTAAATAAGCGGTAGTTTTACAGCAAAGTTCGGTGTTGTGAACAATATCTACCGGTTGATTCAGAACGAAAAAAATCAGATGTATGTTCATTCATCGAGTGTTTCTGATCACTTCGCCACGTAATCAACATCACACAAAGCGTTCACAAACCAACCTGGTTTACATAACTCCTTCTCAATAAACTGGCAGTTATCGCCCAGCACGCCGCTCGGACAGCTACACGCAAAACCCGCCTTCCCGTTGTAACTCTCCGCACATACGCCAGAGTTGTAGCACGGAGAGTCGTCCTGGTCAGCTCCGCATGTTTTACACCTGACGATGCCAACGCGGTCGACCTCGGGTGACCCCATGTCAATGACCTCAGAGTTGACCTCGAGTTGACTGATGCAACCTGGACATGGAAAATCATGTAAGGCCTACAAATGTATATGTGCGTTTCCTTGAATAGTGTTACATTTATTTACACCCGTTAAAGCGAGAGGATCTCGCGAAGCTCGTGTATTTTAGAAAACAAAAAAACAGTCTGTTCAGTTCTAAGCAGAAAAGTATAATATATATATATGTCTCTGTCTGTAAGTCAGTGAGTTTTTGAAGAAACACACCGACCAAAACTAACCGTAAAAGCCCAAGTCCATGCCAAGACTCTGGATCTCGCGCGGAAGTCTTCCGTCCAATTCACGGGGCAATCCTCCCACGTAAAGTAAGGAACTGATGTCAAGTCCACGGAATTCGCCCGGCGACTTTTGCTCCACTATTTCCCCGCCGTCCAACTGGATCTTCCCGGTCTTTCCAGCACGCGACACCACAACTGTGTGCCACTCACCGATGACAGCTGTGGTCGAACTGCGAATGGTCGCAGAACCCGAACCGACGTCAAAGCGAAATTCGAGCTGTGTATAAATATGTGTACGGGATTATTCGGTGCAAAATACTTGGTTTGATATATCCTGAATGCAAAGACCAAAGCCAGCAGATAGACCTGCAGTTAGTTACTGCACAGAAGACAAATAACGTTTGTGTTTGAAATAGCGGCATATAACTTTGCTAATCTGCTATTTTTGGCTTTCATAATTCAAAAATGGAGCTGTTTATTCCTGGAAGATTTTATCATGGATGAAAGTTTTAGGACGATACGATAATATCACTGATACCATGTTGTGTTTCCCGTGTAGAAGTGGCGTAATTTATTAGCGGTACTCGTCAAATGCCCTGTTGGGTTTTAATCGTACAGAACAGGAGAGTTGGCATGCAATTGAACTTACGTATCCATCCGCCAGGTTCAGGCTGATGAAGTCGCTTACTTTGCCGTAAGCGTACATCAACAAACCGTTCAGGGAGTTCGGTCGAAATGATATCTTCACAGTAAAGCTGGTGTACAAAGTTGCCGGCACAACATGCACACCGAGGTAAGATCTCTCCGTTTGCGAGAAGAATGGAATGTAGGCTGAATGCAGAAAATACATGCGAAGTTTAGAATATGTGAATGTTTGGTATTGTTGTTATTGGACACCTATGCGAAAGTCTAAAGTTTCTACAGTCGTTATTACGTTGTGTAGTTGGAGCTACAAGTTTCGGGGACCGTTTATAAATCATCTGGCCAATACAACTGTAGCAATAACGTTATTCATTTTGCCAGTAAATAAATGTGTATCCGTATACATTGCCCATACTCTTAAGTTATAGCTGACTAAAAACAGTTCATAGGTAAACTCGTAATTATATATTAAATAATGGTTATTGGGCAAAATACTTACAATGCACCACGACAGTGCCTTGGTCCAATCCGGTTCCAGCTAGATTTGATACCGAGCACATGTAAACTCCACTATACTCGGGTTGAGCGTTGCCTAAATTGAGCACGTGACCGTGGCTTGAAATATTCGGCGAAATCTCTCCATTCTGTGAACGCAACGTAATTAAAATTCTGTTTTGTGATTCGACAGACAACATGACCCTGTGAGCATATAGCGTGAAATTATTTTCGAAATACCAGGTTGATACCTAATAAGTGCAGCGAATTGATCTTGTGGGCCGTCGAGTACGTGTGTTTACCCATGGGACTGTAATGACTACATGATGTCGCGCTAATGTATATAGCGACCGCCAACAAGATTCGATTGTTGATTAGATAAAATATCTCATAAAGCCCTCATTTATACGCAGTACGACGAAAATGCAAAACAACATAGCTTTCGGCATTGGTCTTGCAGGTGTATTGATGGTTTTAATACATGTAATAACAGCCTGGAAAAAACATCAGATGCAAGTGAGGCGTCATCGACCGACAAGCTTGTTTTTGCCACGACTACAAACCTATCTTAAACTTTTTTGACGGCATCTGCGATTACATTACAACAACGTATGTCGCTGTATAAGGTGGCCAAACAGTTGATGAAACATGATTTTTTTACAAAAAGGTGAACGCGCCTATTATCACATTAATCTACTAATTGCCGTAGCAGTCTATAGACCAGGGGTGGCAAATTTTTCGACTCGGGTCAGAAATTATCAAAACTTGTCTAGGCGAGTATAAAGAGAGCAAAGAGTGATTATACCTAATCACAAATATATATATATGTTTGAAAAAACGTTCACTAAAATTACATTGAACTGCAGTGTGAACAGAGTGGACAAGACTGAAATTTCGATTGGATAGAAGCTATGCAAATAAGCGTTTTGCAATGGAGAAAGTGTTTTCTAATGTATGTATGAATGAAATCGTTGCAAAAAGTAACACCATTTTTAACCTAATACAATTAATTTAGTCCCACACAGAAAAAGACCTGTAGTGCTCGGTTAAATCACACACTGGTCTTGCTGCTTACCATTTTCGACCAAGTGATGTTGGATTCGAGGGTCGTGTTAACCAAGCAGTGCATCGTGAGAGTTTCGTGAGCTCGCACTTCTTGTGTTGAAGGTGTCACCCGAACTCCCGGTGGCCCTGAAGAAATGAAAACAAAGCAAGTTATTATACCGTCATAGTATGATAACAACGTTGTCTTACCGTGTATATTAACGTCTAAACTGTCTCGAGCGGTTCCAATTGCATTCGTAGCCACGCAGGAGTAAGTTCCCGAATCGGCTGAAGTTCCACTGATCGTATACATGCCGTCAGGATCCGTTTCCAGTTGGTTTTCACCCTAAAACCATAGACCAGCACTGTCTTATAAGCGGCTATTATGATGACAAAAAACGAACACATGTCGAGTACATGTACGTGAAGGTTACACTGAAGCAAACGATAAAAAAAGTAACTGGTTATGGTCACGTGAAAACACAAGGTAAATATTTCGTACCTTGAACAGAGTAACTTCTGGTTCAGGAATTCCAGTCGAGTTACAAAAGATCTGATATTCCCTCCCTTCAATCAGAATATCCTCATTTCCGATGAGGTCAATAAAGGGTGTAGGCGGGTCTAAGAAGTATGTTAATAGTAGCCGATTTTACTCTACAAAATCAAGGCGGTTTGCCCATACCTTGCACAATAAGTGTAACTTGAGCGGAGGTGGTTCCTGCAGCGTTGGACGCATGGCATTCGTAACTTCCAGCGTCATCCACGTGCAAGTCCTCTATCACCAAACGACCATTTGCGTTGGCAAGCGCCTACAAGGGTTGAGAGTTAAAAGAGCCAGGATGTTTATATTCAGTTAATTACGTATGCGCCATAACATTTCAATGCCATTTTCGATCGCAAATTGTAGCAGTTTGTCGGTTCAGTGAGTGAAAACGCTGCTCTTGCTTTTGTAGGAAATACTTAATTCTAAGCAAACTCAACGGAAAGAGTAGAAAAGGTGCATCGGAACACCAGGTTTTAAGAGCTGTCCAAACCCATGTCCAATATGTGGGTTATACGCCAATAAAACTGAGTTACTAAAATGTCATACTCGGTCTGCAGGCAAGCTAAGGCCGCCTCCGCGACTCCAGGATAAATCAACATCAAGAGCGTCGCCATTGACCGTACACTGGAATTCAACAAATTCTCCGGTGGTTTTCGTCGAGCTTGAGGGATGAACTCTGATCACAGGAGGATCTGCGACGACAAAAAATTACGTGGGTTTTAATTGCAGCAATATTACACATAAGAATACGTGTACAAATGCCATACACCTTTAATTTAAATCTGGGAATATACGCAGTTACACAAAGACGAAGTTGAATCATTAAGGTGTAACATGCAAATACTGTCAAGCCAAGGCTTGCCTAAGGCGCCAAACGGCCTTTCAGCCCGACATTGCCTTTTGGCTCCTATTCCATCGAGATATATCCTGCCTCTAACAAGGAGTTGGTATTTCAAAAATGTTGTTTTGCGACGGCACAACTTAATACCACGCCGTAACGATCCACCACATTTCCAGAAAACATTGAGAAACGACCTTTTTGCGTTAATTATGCGCCAGTGGGTTGTTTACGCTCAACAACTCGAACCTTGTACTAGGTAGTTTGGGCAAAAACATCCAAAGATGCGGTGGATGAACTTTAAACAACTTACTGGCTTCGGTGATGGTAAAAGTGGTAGTTGAGGAACCGGCGTCGTTCACTCCGGTACAAGTATAAACACCTACGTCACTTGCTGGATCGAAGCTGGTCACTTGCATTAATCCGCCGGCAGTGAGAACGGAAGAGGCGACGCCCGCGTTCTAGAAAAACACAAATCTTTACAAAACATTCACAAGAAATAAATATTACATTCTTTCGCTTGTTAGCTTTAGTTCCATACTTTCTGTCAGAAAATGTGTGAAATGGTTCCAAACTGAAAGATTTTGGTTTACCTGAATGTATCTGTTGGTGAGAAGCACCACTAAAACAATATTACAGGATTGTAAAGTGCCATATCATTTTCAACATTACTACTGAAATCTTGGCAAGAAATGCTAAATATAGAAGAGCAATCCAACGGGTTGGCACGATACTAATAACCGAAAAGTCAATGATATATCCTCTCAAAGAAGAGTAGATAATGCAAATTGAGAATCGAATCGTCACAGAAAATCACAACAAACCTTATGCCAACTAAAGGCGATTGGGGGAGTCCCCGCAATTGCGAAACAGGTGACGTTGGCCGACTGACCGAGAGCAAGGGAGATACTCGATGAAGGTTTGACCGACAACGATGGCGGGTCTACATGCAAACGTTTATGATCTTATGGTGTTATAGTTTGATGAACAGGTTCACACTCACAGTGGAGGTCAACGTCCACAGTTTGGACGTCCATGCCTAACTCGTTGGCGGCTTTGCATTCGTATTGACCAACATCTTCCACATTGAAGTTGGGTATGTGGAGAATTCCTTCACTCTGTCGACTTCCTAAAACCACCACGACACACACATCGGTATTGTGATCTTTTAACTAAAAAGCTTCATTCGAAAAGGGTTATAATACCATACCTGTAGGGAGCTGTTGATTTGCCTTGGACCAAGTGAGGACGGGGGCGGGCAACCCAGATGCCACACAGCGCAGTTGTACGTCACTTCCCGCGGTCACGTGCTTCATTGACTGACCGACCGTGACGCGAGGTGCCACGTACTCAGATGTGGGATGAACTGTTGAAAATGCAAGAGGTAACGAAAGTGAGTCACTTGGCGACGGTTTCAGTCGTACGGAGGTCACGTGGGCGCACAGACACAAATTGCGGCCAACGCGCAACGGTGCAAATTATTCCGCTACTGCGATGCTGCTGCATACGTGTCACATGCAGGGTTGTGGAATTACGTCAGCGGCGTATCATGCACACGTAAAGCGTTTGCCGAAAAAACCTACACAGGGACATTGCTCTCAAACCGGACCAAAACGAAAGCCCCCCTTTTCGCTGTACAAGAAGATGTAAGAAAGACGCAAGTTATTACAAACAAGGAAAGACATAACGACGTGTAGGATTCCCACCCATGACGCGAATTTCCATTTGCGAGCGCCCGGCATTGTTGATGGCCATGCACATGTAGTGACCCGCGTCGGCGTCGGTCGCCCGATCGATCTCCAAGGTGCTTGAGGCCTGTCTGTACCTCGTCAGTGTCCGGGTCAAACCTGAAAGAACACAAATATGTGGCTGCTTCGCACGTTATGCTTGGAAATGACATTGGCTTTAACAACTACACTCATTTGAGTATATTTGTGGAAAGTGGGGAGTGATACTCAAGTGAGTGAATTTCTTATTTAACCGTTTTATTTCAGTGAGACAGAAAGGGAGCACGGGAATATATTTTAATTCATTCTTTATTTTAATTGTTCTCAGTTTGTGAGGTGTTTTCCACATTTTGTCAGTTTTTGGTGAAAAAGATTTATTTAAAATTTTCCATGACGCAAGGCACAAGATTTGAAAGCGAACATCTCAGTTTTTCAGTGTGAAAAAAGAGCGCCGTTTTCGCAACCACAAAGGTTTTTAAAAGTTCGACAAACCGCCTCTGGTCGCGTTTAGCTTCTTCCATATAACGGACGGCCTCGAATTGCCGTCAGCCATGCACTTCAACGCCACCGACTCGCCGTCTCTCAACGTCACAAACCTAGCCGGAAGGACTCTGATCACCGGTTTGCCTGCAAAGCGAAAATATTATGTCTGGCTTTAAACACGTCAGGGACGATTTTAGTATATTGCCCACGGGTATAACTTACGCAAAACCTCCATGTAGACCATCACTTCACGGTGACCAACTGCGTTGCCCGCCACGCACACGTAATAGCCGCTCTCATCTACCGTCACGCGATCGAACGTAATGACGCGATTTCCGCCCGACAGCGACGTCTGACCTGCATTGGTATTGAATGAATTACGTGAATCGAGGCTTGGAATGTGTTGAGACAGGCCAAGGTCTCGTGCGAACAACCTTCGTTTGCACACGGAGGGATTTTGACGCACAAACATGTCTGGTCTATTTGTAAAGAAAGTTCTGCGTGTGGAGCCATGCTATTTACGTATCCACTACAATGGAATCACAATTATGAAATTTCAGTATATTTACAATTGTACAACGTACATTCTGACGAAGACTGCTGCTGTATAGCAACCGAAACATTTATATATGTATAAATGTTATTCCTAATAGAGCCTCTTTTTATTGATTCATACTAACAATGGTCTAAACCCAAACAACCAACCTGAGAAGGGCCGGTGGTCGGAGCGCAGCCAGGTAACATCAGCATCACTTTCATTCGTATGACAAGTGAACTGTACTCTGTCACCCGCATTCACCCTTTGCGAGCGCGCAGGTGTGACAGTGACCTGTGACGTAAAACGCGTCATCGTAGGCATTCAAATCTACTTTCAAAGAAATGTTCTCAGTCTAGCTTACGTGTGGAAGGTCTTTTTTAACAACGCTGAGGGTCATTCGACTTTTCGTAACGCCGCCGGCAGAGGTCGCCACGCACACGTAGCGTCCAGCGTTTGATTTTTGAACATCGATTATGTGCAACTTGCTGGCTTGTACCTACAATGTTTAAAACACAACAAGTAAATATTGGAATTGTCGCATTTACAAAACATATGGTATTTTATGGAGCAAACGTTTGGCAACAAATGAAATATTCCAAATATTTGCCAGAACATCAGTTCTCAAGACGTGTTGCAGAGTGACAACATCAGTTCTATTGTAAATTGAAGCATTCCAAGTCGCTTTTAAAGCAAATTGTTGCTGATACTGCAAGGTGCGAGGTGGTGACACGTTTAAACGAGAGTTCAATTTCAAGGGCAGAGTTTTTACTACAAGTCGACTTTGTCACTCTGCAACACGTCTTGAGCCTGTGTTCAATCAGTCTGTCACACACTTACAATAATGTTGGAGTCGAGAGGTTGTCCGTCCTCCCGCTCCCACGACAGACTAGGTAGGGGATTCCCCCCGATGAAACAGGTCGACGTGCTGTTGGTTCCGACATAGGCGGTCACTTCTTGCGGCTCCGTGCGACATATTGGCTTCTCTGCAGGGACTAATAGACAAGAAACAAATGATTATCGTTTACACAAAACAACTTAACTGTCGGCTGATTTTTTTTAATTTAAAGACGTTTTTTATTTGCATGGTTAAAAATACATGAAACAGAGAGTCTGTGAAAGACGTGGGCCTGCCTTACTGGAATTAATTTAGTTAAAGAACAAGAGACAGGGCGTCAGTGGAAAGTATTGTAAGGTGACTGCGATACTTTGTCGCGGGACATGCACGTAATGTAATAGGGAATGTATAGTTTCACTGAACAGCCTGTTATACTTACACAACAAATGCATTCGGAAGATATGTACTTTTCAATAATGACAACGAGGGCAACTATGGGCTACTTTTTGTCTTTGTTAAGAATGGCGGTAATGTATTTTATTCGTTTAATAAAGCGGACCTACCTTGGGGAAGAACATCGACACGAACGTAACCCGAGTCCTGTCCAAACGTGTTAGTGGCGATACACTGATAAACACCAGCGTTGTTGGTAACTGCTGACTCAATTCGTAAATTCCCTCCTTCTACGAAAGACTAAAAAAACACCAGTAGTCGTCAAACCATACCATTTTAGTGGATTTTTATAAAGAATTGTATCATGACAGCAACAAAATGATTCTGTCAGATTTCAAGAGTGACATAATTAACATACCACTCACGAGAAATTGTTAGGCATGTACGAGATACGATATGTTCACTCCAAATTCATATTGAAGGTTTTAATAATGTTTCCACAGTCATTGTGTTGACAGTCTCCACATTTAAATATCGCTATACTAAAATCCCGCGTTGTTTCCTACTTTACTGGGGTATATAGTTTTGACGTTAACATTACTTACATTGGGCGGAAGAAGGCGACCAAGTTTCACCCACGAGAATGTCGGTGTCGGTTCGCCGGTTGCAGTGCAACGTAGGATCACCGATTCGTCAATGATCACCGAAACTTCGGGCGTCACAACTGTAACTGTCGGGGGAATACCGTCTGGAAGTCAAACATTGTTAAGTGTTTGGGTGTCTTTTGAAACGGTAGTTGTAATTGGACAAGAGCGAGTACATGTTTACTCCAACAAGGTAAAGAGAATGGGTTAGGCACCACGCGAAAGTCCAATAAAATAATGGCAACCACGGGGCAAACACAAACCAACTTAACTATACATTTGCTGTATTCTGTCTTACGATGATGGCACCTTATCACCCTATATATCAGAAAAATGTAAACTAGCGAACACTCACCAAATACTTCAAGCGCTCCAGTGGCTTCCGCTGTTCCGTGTTGATTCGAAGCTATGCACATGTACAAAGCCCGATCATGCATCGATGCGGAGGGAATCATCAGCATATGACCACTCATGTGTACGTTCTCTGGCATGGGGCTGCCGTCAACTGCAAGAAAGGAAAGCCGATAAAAATGAGATACTCAAACCTGAACATTCCACGTACCTCTGTGCCAATGCACCTCGGGGTCGGGATACCCTTCAGCGTTGCAATAGAATATCACGTCGTCGCCCTTCATCACGCTTTGGTTGTTGGGCGTTACTACCACAACCGGTGTGGCCGCGTTGTCGGCTGCGAGAACGCCAAAAATGAGGGCGGTTCGATAGGACTTCGCCGCACTTAAAGACGCGGCACCACGACACAAAAAGAAATCAACATACATTCCCACTTACCCATGCAACCAGGAAAAAGACGCAAGACAATCGAATGGTCAAGCTAAACGTGTGCGACATCTGCTCGCTCTCAGTCTCCGTGTACATCTGACTGTGTTTAGGTCAAACGAAAAGGGTGGTGGGCACACAAGCGGTCGTACATTGGTTTATTGTCGCACAGGTGGCTTGTTAAGTCCAAAACATGACGCCGATAAAATGGATTGCGAGGGGTATATTTATTTGACAAACAACATTTGGTCTTTGGGCAACAACAGTCGGCAAATAAGACTTAAAAGCAAAGCGATATGGTCGTATGAATGCTTGGTAATTATGCCGCTGTTTCAGCTTACAATCGAAAACAATGTTCAATGTTCCAGAATAGTGGAAACGTCCACGTTTCTGGCAAGAACAGTTTGAGAATTGCAGCGCGGCAGAGCAAATGGAACCGGTTTTGCAACGGCAGTATTGGCAGGTCCTAGAAGCCAAAGCAAAAGGCGCGAGGCGAAGCAGGTACGGTAACGTGTTACAAAACCAACCGCCCCGCTGTTATGCTGCCAGGCTTTTCATTGTTATGCAATCTGGTTAAGCCATAGCCTATATATTAGCGAATGGAAAATTAGCCGCGACAGCCCGAGGTTATGCTTATGGCGGGGTGCAGTGTTGAGATTATGGCCACCAAATGAAAGGAGAACAGTTCCGGGCGACTGTCCTGTCGCGCAGTAACATCATTCCTACAGGGTTATCCGTATGCGTGTGGTTAAGGGACATAAACCGCCGTTGGTTATGTGATTAAACGCATATCGCACGAATTACTTTGAATTAGATATCGCACAAATTATAGCAAACGCACACACAGGTGTCTTAAATTTTACGCAGAGATTGGCCGCGGGACGTGCCCGCAGCGCGTCTAAAGAGCAAAATTGCTGCTCGTAAATGCCGCATTTGATGCTCGCTCAGCTTGCCAACAGATTGCTCGCGTGGTCATGCGGATGACGTGCATTGTACAAAGCCACAGCACACACATGCAAGCAGACAATATGTATTGGCACCGAGCCGCTGCCACTACATCATGCAACATTAGCGAAGGCATGCTTGGAACGCTACGCGCGTGTAAGTGAACTGCATAAGTGAGAGAAGGGACGATATGGAAAGTATGCTGCATTTCGAAATGTAACAACACAATGGTATAAGAGTAAAGCGAAAATTTTAAATGGTAGTGACTAATGCCTGTAGCTTTGAATCAGTTTTATCGTATCTTTGGCACAAAAAAAACTACGATCTAAACCACAAAGGAGTCTAAAAATTATGCAACGAACAACTTGTGTGGTGGAAATTCCAGCTAGGAACGATTCAAGACAAGCGCAGAAATCAAAGGAAATACACTCCAAAACGTACCGACGTGCGAGAGCAAAGAGTACCAGGCACACTGCAATCCCGACGACTAACCTTCGACAACCCGAAGTGTGGCGTTCTCATACACCGTATCGTACATGCTCGATCCTGTGCACACGTAAGTGCCGGAATCGGAGAGTCGGGCATCGGTGATATGAAGAATTCCGTCGAAGTCGGTGGCGCGACTGAGAGGCAACCGACCGTCTTGTTTCATCCACGTCACGATGAAAGCCTCAGGTTCCTGAGATGGATAAACAGGAGCGTTTTGCATAGGAATTAGGGATTGATATGTTGGAAAGATTGTTAAATTCATAATTCAGTGTACAATACAAGTCAAACTCTGGCACTGAAAACAGTGTTGTCGCAGTCACAATTTTACTGTTTGTAACGGGTTTGCTCGCACAACGATAAGCTGTATGTTGCAGGATAAAAGTTCAAGTTTTCTGGCACTCGATACCTTACACATGAACGCAGCTTAAACTAATTTGACCCTCCGCTAAAGTGCGAAAATATGTTGGTGTTAAAATGGTATTCTATAAAGTATAATTATAAAACAAATGTCTTTCTTCCGTAACATACACGGCATTACCTTACTCGAAGCAGTGCAAACAAACGAAACCTCTGATCCGACTTTTACAGTCAGTTGACGCGGTTCCTCCACATGAACACTTATCATCGCACCTGGCTCTGAATAAATAACATGTGAGCGATATAACAGTGAGACCACAACTGACAGGGATGCAATACGTGGGTACTGAGCATTGGGCTACAATGTAACAAAAGTAATCAGCACCGGAGATCTACTATGTGCGTTTTTCCATTGCGGGCTACGTAAACTTTTACAATATAGTTGTCGAGGATATGTTTGAAACCAGTGCATTATACGACCGCAAAGGATCTAATTTTGTGAACCAAACACCCCGTGGGGATTCAGTTCAGGAAGGTTTACGCCTTGTTGAAGACGAACAACAATAACGAAAAATGAAATAAAATTATTAAATGCCTTCAATCACACAAAATCTTAACATTTCCAATCACATCCGGAAATTCACATCCATTGAAATTAACAAAAACCCAACAAAGCAAGAGAAAACCTACTTGCGAGAGTGACGACAGAGGTGTCGCTCGCCGTCCCGTATCGATTTGCCGCCACACATTCGTAGATGCCAGCCGACGATTCGTCGAAGGTCGGCAGGGTCAGGGTTTTTCCGCTATTGGCAACAATCGCGTTGACGGGCAAGTTTTTGCCGGAACGTTGCCAGTTCAGACGCACTCGCCATCTTGAACTCACTGTACACCTGAAAGCGTCCGTAAACAAGTTGTCGAGTTATTACGAATACAATTTATCAACAATTTGTAATTGTGCCTCGAATCGCTTCCAAGAGCAAAAAAATGATTTTTGTTTTAAGCCCGCTTAAATGTTTTTTTGTCGTTTTCCACTAAGTTGCGCTTATTTCCAACAATAACAGTTCCAAGTATTTTACCTCAGTGTGACGGTGTCACCCGAATTGGCGTTCACGTTTCGTGGGGATACGGTAACTCGTGGGAGATCGGATGAGTCGATCACACTTCCCGGGTTGTCTGCGCAAAATATGCTGTCAACCTTATCGTGATGCGCGCCAACACAACACTTTTCTGGCGAAGATCGGGCAAAAATACCTTTTTTACACGGTATACAAATTTCCATAATATCACAATAGCAATATGTCAATTTTCATTCCAAACCCAACCAACGTCGTATGCATACAACAAGAACAAAAGTCATATAGTTAGTAGTAATAGATTCACATTCAATCCAATGCCTCACAGGTTCACAATTATACCTTCAATTCTCACACAGCTTCCACCGGGAGCAGTAGGTTCTCCAACATATCCGGTAGCACAACTTTCGCACCTCGTACCAACGTAACCCTCCCTGCATGCTGTGCAAGTGAGGGCGTTGGTGCTGTCGTCGTAATCGCATGTGTCCGAGAAGCTGCAACGAATACGAATCACGTATAGTTTACAATGTGGTTGATAAAGTGGTTCGTATGGCGTAAGATGGTGAATAACGACAGAACTAAATTGCGAGGTAACTTGGCATTTTCAAATAGTACCAGCTACTGCAAATAGCGGTTTCAAATAATACACACCGTGAACGATTAGTTATTCGCACGTAAGGTCAGGTGCTGCTATAGGAGCTATTTGTTGACAGCTATAATGTATAAAAAATCCCGACATTTGTCACATTTTCTTTTGTTTCTCCGTTTGTACAGCGGTGCACAATTAACAACTTACCTGTTGTCGCCAATTCCGGGGCAAGCGCACGGTCGGCACCCGTTGTCCACATCCGGGTTACCGAAATATCCCGGAGCGCAGTCCTCACAACGTGAACCAGCTCTATTGTTCCGGCAGTCCTGGGAAAGAAAAACCACAATTGTGGTTCGCGGTGTCGACTGGAACCATTTGGTCCCATGATAGCGTACACAGGCTGGAAGTATTTGGCTCTGGTTATCGTCAACCTTTATGCGCCGACGCGAGGCCTTTCATGTATGAAAACCCACACGTGCCAACTTCGTTTCATTAGTGGGTTTGCCTGTCGTCGTATTGCTATTTGTTACGAAATTATTTGACCCCGAGTAGAGAAGACTGTCGTTGTTGTATTGTTTATTCGTACAATTACAATTTTCTGCTTGCGCAATGATCTTTGATTTAAATGTGGAAATTTATAAATTCCGGCTTACTCGTAAATATCCAGTGAAGTGTTGGGGATTTTTGAATAAAAACGTTTTTTTTTTAATGAAATATTCCCGTGCTGCATTTTACAAACCCAAATGCAAGTTATTCGTGTTTCAATACTCACATGGCATTCTCCAGTCTCGGTGTCGCAAAGCTCGGCGTGGCCGCTACACTGACAGGCAGTGCATAGTCCCAAATAAATCCCGCCGCCAGACCTGGTAAAGCCGGGCGCACAATCCTAAGAGAAGAATAGTGATTGTTATTAGTAGTTGACCACATGAAAGGCATTTCCTTCGCTTCAAGGGAAAGGGCACAAAGAACGCGCAGCTGGCTTTGTAAGCAAAATCAACAACGCTAATATACGGGCTACCTCCTTATTTCGTACATTAGTGTCACACAAATATTCCGAATATAGCTGTGGGATGGTCACGAGTTGCGATGCAACTACAACTGCATTTGACATGGTAATATTTTTTGATTGATCAGTGTCTTTTTATTGCAAATTGATAAATTTTATGCATGTTTTAATGCGAGCTTTATCACCAACTTGTAATCGAAATTACGTGGGAAAAATTAACAATACGAATGAGTGCGAATAAAGGTTGGGTGTCCCTCGTGGATTCGCAACTTTCAAGCTGTTATACCACTGATTCAGCTATTGCTTTGCGCTTAAACAAGGTTCACTATGTCAAGCATAGGCAGCAAGCTTCTTACTAAACTAAAACACATTCACTACCTCACAGGACAAGCCTTCGTAACCATCCGGACACACGCAATGTTCGATTTCCAAACTGGGTTCGTTCATCATGACGCTCTCGCTCGCTGTTTCCATGGAAACGCTAGTTATGGTGGCGCGCATTGTAGTTGTGGAGTAGGATGCTTTGATGAGGACTTCCTCCAGGTCGGCGAGAGCCATGAGAAGATGCTCCCTCGTCGCCGGTTGACCGTCGGCCCGACGCCAGGATTTCTACACGAACATCATTAAAGTCGAGTGTTGCCTTTATGCAGAGCTTCCCTAATGGTGCGTTAAATTGATGTTGTTGGGTTATAACAAACTTACCTAGGAGGTTTTAGGAATGTTAAACAGCACGGCCTTTAAGCTGTTACAGTAATAAAAAAATTGTTGAACGTTTTAAAGAAAAGGCCCGACAGTTTTTTTGGGTGCAATACAATGATAAAAACTATACTGTCCCCAAAACAGAAGCCAGCAGTTTTGTGTGCATCGTCATTATATTTTGTTAGGGATCAACTCAAAGGCACAGTCCACATGAATGTTGTACATAAAAATACGTGCTGCCAGTGCTTGGTGTTTTCGAGAACGAGTAAGTAAATTTGTTTTGATGGAAAGGTTGTTCATAGATTTCAAAAGTATCACAGCTCGTACGCGAGTGCTACACAATACACAATTAGGAGATGCATAATATTAAACCGCCAGCACTGCATATGGACTGCCTCAGAAGTGCTGTGCTAATCAAATATAACCCCAAGCGTCTATTCCAAGTACTTTGTCCCCCAAGGGGCGCCCAATGCCACAAATAACGTTCTAAGCATCGACGCTGACCTTCCATCAAAGCAAGCTAAACATGTTTTCCTATACGTTTGGTCTGTCTGTGCTATAACACAGGGTAAGTGTATTCAGACCTCTTGGAAGACGGTGCTCCTTTCCGTTGCAACGTTCTGGATGACGTCACCACTGATGTAGGAATGGAGCACAATGTCGTTGCCTCGCAGTATGACGTCAGGTTCGTTGGAGGGGCTTCCCCGTCCGTAGGTTGTGTGTGTGACCGTGTAATCCAGTTTTCCGCCGTAGGACACAATCTGCAAATTACGGCGTTGTTCATATACGTTTTTTATACGCGAGTAACCGGTATTTATGTAATGTTGTGTTTTAAGGTTCGTTTCTGTGCCATATTGCTGAGGAGAAAACAAGTTTATAAATTTCAACCCAAATCGAAATAAAATATCGCATGCATCTATTGATTATTTAAACTATAGCGGAAGTTACGGCAAAGTGTGATGTGAAATATTTCTTCTTCGTGTTTTTAGAAAGTGAAAGATCTGCCACCAAATGAACGCATTGTTCATTCGAATATAACATTACAAAATAACGTTCAGATAAAAGGGGATCTAAGTTGTCAAAACCAATTTTCCCAAAGCACACGCAGAAGGCGTCTGGTCAAAATCAACGTCAACAAGATTAAAATACCTTATCTCCCTTATATTCCTCGGGAAGTCGCCAGTAGTAAGTAATTCCTCTTGTCAAAGTATCCACACGAGGGTATGAAAGAGACCGACCCCCGTCGGTTACCTCGAAACCGCTTGAAACATGTGCGTTCAACTGTCGGTTTGTGAGAGAGAAGCCGCCGTTGTCTTCGTTGAAGTCTGACGTCACCTGTGAGTTTGAAACCGGCGATTAAGAATTCCGGTTATGATTACGGTATACGGAGTGGAAATGCACCTGTACTTTTCTGGATATGTAGTTTGATAAAGTGTTAGACAAGGCGGTATACGACCACTAAGTGCTGTATGGTACAGCGCGTTTAACACATAAATCACAGAGAGGGCGTAACAACCGTATACGAATGAATGGGCTTGTGGGTTATATTGCTGCTTTAGTAAACAGTCGAGTAGTTATATTGATCGAACATGTTGTCTGTGAGTTGTTTTCTCATATTTTATGTTGCAGTTAAGTTACACAAATTAAGCAGCACACATGGTACCTGCGTTGTTATATACATTTTCTATATGTAAGTAACCTATATACATGTATTGTTGTGTTTTCGGGTTTGTTTCTGTGCAATAGTATTAAGGAGAAAACAAATTACTAAGTTTTAACTCAAATCGAAATAAAATATTACAAGCATTTATTGATTATTTAAACTACAAACACACAGCAATACGCCGATAGGCATAAATGCAACATTTTGAACCAAGATCGCGTGTTCGCTTGCATATTTACCCCATTGCGTACAAACATTACATCAACCGTGAAACAAGCGCCTACAGGGTTCACCGATTTGCAGACATTCACTCTCACAAATGTTTGACGGTCGCGCCAAAACGCCAAACACACGTTATGCGGTTCGGTGTCACAACGGGAGAATGATTCATCCTATATTTGTTGACTGACCTTGTTTCGTTCGTAGAAGGCGGAGGTACACTGTCTGGTGAGCCCCATGCAGAAACAGGGCAGACATCCGCCGTCGTGCTCCAAGCTGAGGTGGAAAAAGCCCGGCTTGCATTCGTCGCATTTCGAGCCCCGCGTGCTTTCCTGCTCGATACAAAATACATGTGTTCCGCTATCGAAAAACATGCACTTGACCCAAGGAGTAATTTTTATATGGTCCAGGGGATGATTACGTACCGGGAAACGAAAAACTTGCATGTTTTAAAGATTAGACGCACGTTCTTTTATATGTAAATGACGATAGCACTCAGAAACGATGCCACGTGTGTTGTATGGTGCTAATTTTTGAAAACTCTTCGGTTTATGTTTAAGATGTGTCTTCTGGTATATACGAAGAAACAACAATTTATCTCAATAAAAACTGGGGATATTTTATTCTATATCACGGACAATCAATCTTTCGGGAATATTTCCACCGCTGACGAAACAAAGTGTTATAGAAGCAAGAACATGACAGTGACCCACCTTGCACCTGCACTGCCCTGAAGAGTCACATGCGTTGTCCACCGACCCATTCTCGTCGCAATTGCAATTGGAAGTCGCTCGTCTGCAGGTCGACCCAGGAATGAGCGGATTACCTACATAACCGGGCGCACACCTGGACATAAGTGTGAAATTTGTTGAAAACATCTGCTACGAAATACGTAAAGCCCCATGTTTTGCTATTTGCGTCACGTAAATTGACAGTTACTCAAGCTGAAGCGTTTTATTTAAAGAGAAAATTTACGTCGCAACGCAACATATAATTTTTCACGTATAGCGAACCAAAACCTTTTGATCACACGTAGCGCAAAACATATCAGGTCACCCACGTAAAATCGCTGAACGTAAAGATCGTAACGCTTATAGCTAAGTTATTAACAACGAACTTTTACCGCTCGCAACGATCTCCCTCATAACCAACTGGGCATTGATCGCAGATAGCTCGTCCATTGCGTCCCATTGTACAGGTTGGCAAGGTACCCTGGTCCGACCGGCCGTCGATGTTTGGACACGGGCAGAGTTGACATTGAGACAAACCGCCCGCCCTTGCGTCTCCATAGAAACCGTACGCGCAAAACTCGCAATGGTCGCCAACCGTGTTGTCCCGACAACCCTGCGAATGTGGATAATAGGGATTGAATAACTGGCCTGTGTGAGGGAAACGAAAAGTCCAAACTCTTTTCGGATGTATTCTTATATTTGCTCAAAACGAATGCATGTCATTTAAAGCAGCAAATACAAAAAATGTAACCCATACTACAGTACAGGACATAAAAACAACCATCTTTAATTTCCGACCACAGGCCTGTTTTATAAAACGCATTTTCGTTCTCTGTACAAAGGCACTATACAATTTAAGTATTCTTAAAAGGAAAAATGACTGAGGTTTGGCATACCTGACACACTCCAGTCTCCCTATCGCAAACGTCGCTGTGTCCGTGACAGTTGCATCTACGACAGGTGCCAAGGTACGGACCGTCACGGACCCTGTAAAAACCGGACGTGCATTCCTAAAAAGCGAAAACGCGTTAAGCGACAAAGAGGCGCATGGGATGAAAGAGCAGATCTGTCAGCAACTCACCTCACAGGAGAGCCCGGCGTATCCCACAGGACATCGGCACTCTTCGACCTCATATGCCCGATCACGACCGGTTTGTCGCGGTGCAGCGCTCGTCAGATAGATGTTAGTGATGCTGAGTGAAATGCATTAGGTTTGATAACACACAACTGTCCTGGCGGTCAATAATAGTGATGTGAGAACTAGTAATACCTGGATAGTATATGTTGGTTGGCAAGTCACGGTGTTCGTTAATTTAAGAAAAACGCCGGGACAATTTTACCAATGCCTGCATACTTTGCGTTTGTACATGAGTACGCATGTTGCTTACGTAATTTGCTTGAAAAGAAAATTTCCTACATTTGAAATGCAAATATTGCTAAAAACACGCACAAACGATTTTTAATTCTTCAACAACTAAATAGCACTAAGCATATTTTAAGAAACAAAACTTATACTTTAGGCGGACAGAATCCTTATACCAAAATGCTAAGGAAAAAAATACTAACATGCTTTGTATCATTTGGTTGGAGTAGGTCGCCCGCACAAGGAAGGATTCAACATTGCTGAGAACCATCAGCAAATCTTCGCGACTTGCAGTCGTGCCGTCCGCTTTTTCCCAGCTATCCTGCAACAGAAACACACCTTGCTGCAAAATTTGTCATCAACTAGGTATTGGCACATGCAAAGCGTAACTTTTGTCAAGTAAAATTGCGTTCGTAAGCAGAAAACCAATACTGGAATCAATCGTCCAAGTCAATGTTGAAATTCAAATGTTAATGAAGAAATGCAGTGGTCTTTGGCCTGTGAGTCAGACACTTGACTGCCGGGGGATCTTTGAACCACAACGTATAAGGTTGCCCAACTTTGGATGAACCCAGAAATGCATCATTTAAAATCAATAACAGTCTCACCTCCTTTATGTTCGCCACAAATCGGGTGTTGGTGTCGGGGGACGGATGGCTCCCGCTGACGTGTGTTAACGTCTGTCCGTTTCCTGTGAGTCTCAAGTCGGCGATACGAGATATTGGTCGCGACCCTGGTCTTTCGCTGTAGCGAATTGTGTAGTCGAGGTGACCGCCATATGAGGCAAGCTGTACATTTATGGAAAACAGTTGTACAGTTTGTAGGAATGTGACCGCACGATCGGTCAATGGTTCCATTAGGAAGTTTATACAAATGCGTTTGGTTGCTAACTATAGATTTGTCGTTGTTATATAGGTGGGCATTCACGTTTCGAGTGGAAACGCGCAAAGAGTCGTTTCCGTTGACGCAAATCTCCATTGTTGGATGTTAACCATACTGACCACTACCTTTTAAGTGCTTATGTGAGAAATTACATCACCACCAGTGGCATTACTGACCAAACAGGCCAGTGATTTGTAAAAACTGCTAAACATGTACAATAACGCGCGGGCAAGATCGAAGAGTCACCAAGCTGCACTGTTGGAACCTAATAAGTCTAAACAGTGGCTTTGTCTGCAGTTCACTTAAAATGTACATGAAAATTATAACGTGTAGGCTAAGATGGCCAGAGGTACCCACTCTGCGATCCTGTTACCTGTTTGCCGACAAATTCTTGAGGAAGCATCCAGTAATACACGTCACGTGGCAGTCGGTCGAGATTGGCTCTCACCAACGGTTGCCTGATCTCTTCTTCCGTTGTTACGAAGCTTATGTCGTCTTGAAAACTTTCGGTGGCTGCGGCGTTCGTGAGGACGAAGTGATCGGCGGAGTCGTAGTTTGCGGTAATCTAAGTGGGGAAATTTTAACTGAAATTAGTAGAGAATTTGTCCTGCTGTACAGAAGCACATTCTGCTTTGTGCAAAATCATAAACGCTTTATTCTTATATTGCAGAGGATGGAATTGGAATCACATCCAAACATGTTTGCGTACGTAGAACATACACGTAAAGGGCTAGTACAGACGTTGAAAACCATCACATAATAATTATTCTCAATTTATGACGATCAGATACTAAATCAGTCGATTATTTCGCATTTTACAATTATCATAGCCATTTACCAGTGGTTATCAGCTATACCCGATCACGTTCAACGAATTGAAAATTTATTTTGGTTAATACAGTACACTGCTGCAAGGCAATTCCAACAAAACTGCTTTCAAGCTCAAAATATCCATTGTGGTTGCCATGACATCCTATTACGTTTCACGAAACTGGCGTAAAAGGGCCTTACTTCCAATCTGTTCCACGTGGTGCTGTTGCATTGGTCGGTGACGCCCATACAGAAGCAAGTCAGGCATCCGGCCGCGTTGGCTTCCGATAAGAAGTAGTGACCCGGCTTACACTTGTTACACCTCGGTCCCTGGCACCCTTCCTAAAAACCAAAGGTAGATAATAGATATGATATACTCGGCTTGAATTTGGATTGCTGCGCTGTTTTTCCGGGTTTTAAGAGAAGGTGGTCTGTATGTCAGTAATTAAAACGCAAGCTGCTAATCACGCAAAAAACGCGAGATGTTAGATTGTACTAAGGTAGGTTTTTGTGTTAGCGTTTTAATATTTAAAACACCTTGGGCCACAAATAATACATGCAAGGTACAACAGTAAATCTAAATTCCAGGAACAGTTAGTACGAAATATTGCACACAAAAGTTTAACTTACATACATTCATTAAAAAAGTCAGAAAAGGTATCAATGGAAACTATTTTTAAGTGTACACTAAAAGTATAGGCAAGAGAAATAAAAGCAAAAACACAGCCTTAAACACAGAGAAACGCGTTTAGGACGAGTGTAAGTATGCCATGCACGGGAAGAAATTGTTATACCTTACACTGGCAGGTTTGCCCAAAGCCAACACCAATGCTACCAGCTACATCACAGTACGTGCCAGGATAGCGTGTACAGCCGCCCTTATAGGGGCTATAGCCTTCAGCGCATTCTGAGCAATTAACACCCGTGTACCCATCTTTGCATACTTGGATCGGAGCGCCTGTACGCAAGCATTCACCGACGTAGGGGCCGACCATTTGCCTCTCGTAGCCCGAGTCGCATTCCTGTAATACCGAATAGTGGGTTATGTAAAGTTAATGTCAAAAGGCGGAAGCAAATTTCTCAATATTTACTTGAGGCTAATTTATTTAATATACCGGAGTGTAAAATGTGAGAATAAACTTAAATGCAAGCCTTACACGATAGTGCATTTTGTAAGTGTTTTCTACAAATTTCTGGCGTCGTCTTAAAGGTAAACTCACCAACATATGGAATAAGCGTTTAAAGGTGACTTGAATTGTTCATTATTTTTAGTAGTGAATCACACACTGAATACTGGGCGCTAAAACTAGTGAGACTTATTTCAAACAGAGCAAGCACAAATGCATTAAACAGCTATTACTTTCTCCACAATGTTGGCACGCTGCAAAAAATTGGCCTAGGCACAAAGCATATATTTGCGACACAGGAGAAAGTGATGGATACCTCACACGATAGGCCAGTATAGCCTTCAGGGCAGACGCACTCCTCCACAGTGGATGCGACCGCACCGACAGGAACAGTTGTTGCGGTCATACCAGCTGGCTGCGCCACTTGCATTGATACGTTTCCGATGCTGTAGATTTTACAGGTAAAAGACTGTAGATTTCGTAACAATCGCGTAATTTTTTACCCTGTACTGAGCATGGAGTTGTCGTAGGCCGTGCGCAGGAGAATGCCGCTGATGTTTCCCAGCGTGTTCATCATTTCATCCCTGGTCACCGGCGAACCGTCGGGTTTGGTCCATTTATCCTGATTTATACACAGAACAAGAGTTACTAAAATCCAAAAAAATAAACTGGTTCAATGCTTTGCGGCCAAAAATAGCATCATGTTTTGTTAAATACCGTGATGTTGTGTGATAAGCAATCATGGGTGGTAAGATTTTATCTGGGAGTACAAGTTGGAGTCGTACAAAAAACTGGTTTTCCTGCTTTTTAACCACTATAATATTATCGTACAATGCGGACTTAAAGTTAGTCAACAACGTGTACAAAGCGACGGCAAAATACATTTTCGAGTGAAGACGTGCTAGTTATATTTCTTTTCTAAATCCAAAACAACTAAAATGACCATCAACTCATACCTCATCAAAGACAGCAGTTGTCGTGTGCTTGCTGACGGGACCGGGATGAGGTCGGTCTTCTCTGTATACAAGAGTTTCACCATTACCCTGTAGAATGACGTCACTGTTGTTTGTGGGGAGCGCAGGAAAGTTATAGGAGTTGTTGTAGCTGAACGAGAACTGCAGCGTGCCACCGTAACTGTTGATCTACAAAGCAAAACGATAAATATATTTTGTGTTGAGCAATGTAAGGTTGTGTGAAGGCCTTCGATTTTCTTGGAATATGCTGCACAAACCTATGCCCTGAGGGCAAGATTAATAATTTTAAAAATTTATTGTAGAAATATGAAATACGAATACAAAAACTTAAAAATGAAATATCAAAATTTCATGAAATATCAAAAATATGAAATATCACAATTTTTTGTAGAAAAATTTATAGAAATATGTACAGACCATCGATATTTTGATTTCACATACACATTTTCTCGTACGTACTTTATGCAATTAACAATAGGAAAGTACCTTGGCTCCCAAAAACTGGGCAGGCAAGCTCCAGTAATGGGCAGCTGCCAAAAAGCGTTTGGACAAGTCAATCAACTGGAGTTCTTTGGCGGCGGGATTGACAGTGATCTGATTGCTGTTAATGGGCTCAGGCGACCCGGGTACGCCGCCTTCAATCTCTGCAGGCTCCAAATCCAAAAGTACGTCGTCTTGCTCGTCGTCGAAGGTTATCCCGACCTGTTGCAAGTGGAAAAATTTGGGTTATGGCTAAAAAAGTGTCCAGCAGTTCAATACAAGATATACGCATATCTGTTGATTGTAAATATTGACAAAGCCCAGATTATCATATCACCTCGTGGAATTCTAGATTGCTGGAGTGACATTGGTCGGTCACGCCGAAGCAGTAGCAACGCTTGCAACGACCGGTAGAGTCGGAGGAACTGTCGAATTCCCCAGGGGGACACTCCTCTGTTTCGTCGGCGGCAGGGGTGGGTGGTGCAGCTGCAACGGATAGCGCTGTCACTTGGTGGACGCAAAACGTTTGTTATTTGACGTGAGGGCACTCACTTGGAACTGGCTCCGTGTCCGGTTCATTTACGGTAAGAATTAAATCCGGCACCGCTAGAATCGCACCACCTCTGTTTAGCGCCTCGCACGTGTACGCACCTTGGTCCGATGGTTTTACTTTCCTGACAAAAAGTATTTTGATAAAGTATTTTGATGTGGATGCCGGGTTTACTGTGTAATTTAACGCACCTGATAGTCAAAACTCCCAAACCGTCCTTGGATGTCATTGACACCCTTTGGCCGGGAGGCACGTTGCCCCAATTCACTCTCCAGGAAATAACAGGTGTCGGAGTGCCGACTGCTTCACATCTCATTGTCACCGTTTCTCCTTGGTTTGCCTCAAGTCTGCTGGCCGGGGGCACTATGACCACTGGAGCAGCTATAGGAAAAATGCTTGTATTATTTGAAGGTCAAACAGAGTTTGTCTTGAGGTAATATGGTTTCTTACAGCATCCAACTTCATCACTGGCATCAAGACAGTCGTCCTCTTTGTCACAATGATAACTTCCTGGAATGCAGCTGCCATCTCCACAGAGAAAGTGGGTTGAAGGACAAGCGCTGTTTGGGTCAGAAGCTGAAGAAAGTATGTTCAATTTATTATAACTTATAAACTTTATCAAGCCAGGTCAAATTCCATGCACAAGAAAAAGGGCAAAAACTATTTTCAACAACGCGGTGCACTCACGGCAGTCAAGTTCATCAAATCCATTGCCACAGTCATCATCTCCATCACAACGCCAGTGTTTCTGTGCACAAATTGCTGTTCCATTGCAAAGGAACTGAGTTGGGTCACATTCTGTGCCTGAATCTGTACAAAATCATGATAAAGATAGAATACTACTGGCATTGAATCGGGTAATTTGGCTTACTGGAGCAGAAGTCTTCATCACTGCCATCGTAGCAATCATTTGTTCCATCACAGACATACAAACGATCAATGCACTGAAGGTTTTTACAAGTTGCCTGACCAGGCCCACACTGTGGAACATCGCTTCCTGGAGTGCTGTAATCATAAATTTTAGACTATGCTCAAATCAAGGTACTTATTAAATCATAATTTGTATTATTAAATCATTTCTGCAACATTTATTCTAGTCCCAAAACAGTTCCCAATATAGTCTTAAGACAGTGCTCTGTGTTGATTAGTGACTTAAGAACTTAACCCAAACAGAAGCAAAAGTACACAATGGCTAGACTTGCGGAAGACAGAGTTGATGAGTTTAAACCACAACACTTCTCTGTGCATACCTATAAACCGCAAGGTCATCTGGTGGAGTGGGCTCAGCGGTGGTTGTGCTCCTAGTTGTAGCCTAAATAAAGACTGTAATTTACCAAACCAAAGTTGCACAGATTCTTTTACAAACAACACACAGAATCAAAAGAAAAAGGGACCAAGCATGAAAACTGAATTCCATATAAGAAGCGAGCTTAGTGTATGTAGATCAGTACTTACATCAAATTCATCAGTCACAAAGACAGTTGTGGTTTGTGGAACTGTTGGAGCAGTCAAAACTTCTGCAAAATAACAATTTATTTTCTGCAACATGGCAAAAGTATTTTAAGGTTAATCACTGTAAATGTTTTTAAATAAAATACATTTGATAAAACTTTGACACTTACGACACTCCTCTCTGTCAAAATCAGTGGCAATGTACTTGATCTTAAACTGTTCAGGACTAAGTCGAAAGCGTCCCAAAGAACCACCTCTAACCAGTGCCACAAGGGCTGCTGTTATGTCATCAGCAGAATTTGATACACAAGTCCCAACATCCACCATAAGTATCACATTGCCTCTCTTTTCCCTAAATTAACAGCGGTTTCGTTTACTTTGTTTTGGGCCTAAATTATACCAATAGGTCAGCAATTAACTAAAGTTACCCAAACATCAATGGGGTGGCCTCCAGATATCCATTAAACCATTCAGTCAAATAATCTTCCAGCTAAAGTAGGGACAATTAGTAAGGGTAACTGATAAATCTATTTTTGTAAAGAGGTCGTTTTCTTACCAAGACCATAATTTCAGAAGCAAGATCCTTAAACTCATCCGTGTGGTAATCTCTCAGATTTTCAGTCATTTCAATAGAGTCCAAAAAGTTCAGATCACTTCTGTACCATACTGAAAACCAATAGTATTTGCAACGTATGTGTACACAATAGTATTCATTAAGAAGCCCCAAAATTAATCATTAGGATTCTGCAAATAAAATAACATAAAAACCATCCTAAAAACTTCTAAATTAGATTAAATAAAGCTCTAAATATGAGAGATGTGCAAGAGGAACTTACTCCAGTCAGAAGAAGATGAAGTTTGGACATTTTCAGGCAGAGTAGGTGAGCTGGGTGGAGGTGCAACCACATGAAGATTATCACTTCCACTTCCTGGATCAAAATCATAGTCCCCAGCTTGTCTGCGTGCTCTTCTGTTTAGCAGGTCAGCAGAAAAGGAAGAGTCCAACCGAAATCCAACTTCTTTGGATAAGCGCCGTGCGAGCAATTGTTGTCGAATAATGTTTCTGTCCTGTGATCATATTTTAGGTGTATTAATAATTATATTTATTCAGTTGAATGTTCCAAACCAACAACGATGTAACGACGATGCAATTACGATGTAATATTACCGAACCCGTATCGTCGGTTAAAACACGCACTTTCGTGTTTTCTGCGGTGCCAATTTTCGCTATTTGCAAAATCGCTGCCCGCTGAGAACAAAATTACACGCTTCGAACACGCTTGTGGCCCGAAATGACAAGGCAAAGATGATAAATTAAGCGCCAACGATCACAAACGTGCCACATTTGACAGTTTGAGCCGAAAACAGAAAGTTGTTGACTGTTTGCAACACAAACTCCCAAATTTGTAATCTAATGGCGTAGAATCCAGAAAAGAGAAGATGCCTTGAAATTAAGACGGCGCTTGGACCACGATGACGTAACCTCGACGCAAAATAAAGTCGACAAAAACTTGAAGTACTTCGCCTCTCATGTTCAACCGAACCGTTTACTGGCAAACATAGCAAAGAAGCAGATATAATGGCGGTTAAAAGAACATTTTGAGAGGCCTCTCATGCGCATGTAAGACAGGGGACGAGTAAGAAGCACACCGGAAAAGGGAGTTGTTAAGCCTTTCGTGTCTCGCAGCTGTTTTCGGACACCGGGCGAGGCACAGACAAAACACCTGGATCAATGAGGTGCCACTGACGTTGATATAAAGATTTACATCCGTTTGTTTTCATGTCGAAAGCGTTGAACGATTTAAAGAGAACTTCTAGCCTAGCCCTGTGGGAAGAAACAACCGCAGTGCCTGTGGCCAGATAAGGTTATCCGTTGCGCAGCTTTGGTTTCATACACATGAGCGTGTGAGGTCTAGGCCATGTGATAGTGACACCACAGTACACAAAACTGAAAGATTTAATAAGGGGAAAAAGTTCATTTGACTGTGTCTCCAATCATTATAGACACATGGGAAATGCGTCAAATTCGTGACCGTGTGGAACTTAGGTGTACGTTTGGAGATTGAACTTCTGTGCAAATAAGCAACGGTATCACGTAACACAACATTAGTCAAAAACAATCCAAGTTTGTGGTGGAACACCATCTGCGACACTGACCGGTCCCGGGGTGAGGCCGATGTTTTGGGTCGGACGTTGATAAGCCAAAACTAAACACCCGTCCAAGTGCGTGCTGGCCGCAAGGCGATCCCGCTGCACTTCAACGCCAGCGTAACTTAGCTCCGCCGACAATGGCATAATTTGATAACAGCGGGGTGGTTTAACAAAGCAGTCCTCTCGCCGGTGTTGCGTGAAACGTGTTACCACACAAACGGCCATTTCCGCGCGGCCCCATTGACAACCACAGGCTTCTTTATGCGGTATAGGGGCGATGCGAGCTTTTATTATCAGCGCGTGCCGCCGTTGTAGCACTGACGGACGTCAAACAAATCACCGATGGAAAACTGGAGCAGTTCAACAAACAATTCGACGATGTGTCTCACGGGCTGACAGGGGACGTTTAGGTGCGACTTGTCATTTCACCGGCCTAATATGGGTTAGCAGTGCAGCGGGCGGGTAATGATGAGTGTTCGTCAAAGCCACATCCTGTGTCAGTCGAGCTCGGGCCAATTAAAGCGCGCTCGAAATTGGAAGAAATTACCTTGCTACATCCGCGTGATGGTCAATTGAGTTAATCCGCGCTAACGTTCTACATGTTCAGGACCAGTTCACAATGCTGTGATGAACGTGTTACATTACTCGGTAAGCTTGTCCTGTTAAGTGGACCACTGGTCCATGTATGTGTATGTTGTAGGCTGTGACGCGGCACAACCCAATTTGCGTCCACTTTCCAAAACCTCCTATGTAAACAGCACTTCCCGTTGAACAAACGGTCGTTTGATGTGCAGAATCACGCCAACCAGGTCACTTTTGTGGTGGCGGCGCAGATGAAACGAACTTAGCGGTTCGAAAGCCGCGATCTGCGTTAATTCCTTCTTCGCGTCGGTGGTGAAACGAAAAGATTACGTCAGCGCCCACATACGTAATCCCCAAGCCCGCTGCGGCTTTTACGACACACACCTCTGTAACTCACGTCCTCGAATATAGCCACTTAGGTGTGTTGCGTTTTTGTTCCTGAAGCCTCAATGACTTAACTTTTTTGTTTGGAAAACAGCAGAGTGGTCTTGAATAGAGTGCGGATATTTCTCGTATACCCACCCCTAACCCGAAGGCCGGAGATCAAAGCGGCGACAATAGAATCTATGAACCTTGACCTTTTTGCATGAGCTGAGAGAACGTGCGGAATGCCTTGGCTTTAAACCAGATCATTCGCTTCGTCTGTGGTCACGCATGCCGATTTGCTGGCCCTGTAACTTCAGTCTAATCTCCCAAGCTGGCAACTGTAGAAACCTTCAGTTGTGTCACGTAGTAAAACAAGCCCTCGAGCCCTATGCCAAATGTTTGCATTCTCCTTTCCCCTATGAGATTATTAAACCCACACGCCCGATTAAATAAGGCCCAGGTATATTAAAATTGCAATTAGGTTATGCGCCTTTGAGCGTGAAATACAACCATAAATCAAAAACTTACCAATGCATAACTGCTGCTCGCCAGTAAGACCAGGCAGATAGATAGAAATAACTCCATGTCTGTCCAACTGCCTCGACTGAATACTCTCGAAGACGTCACCGTCCCGTCGACGTTGTTATGCCGGGAATCTCACACAGAATTTCTTTCGATCGCGCGCAGCACACAAGGCACAGCAAGACTATTTCTTACACAGTGTCGCTACGAAGTAGAGCTGAAAACAAACACAGCGCGTCGCTTTGCTTTCCAGTGTCCCAGATACAGCTGACGTGCGAAAATCACTTTGCACTTCTTAGCTGCGATACCGTATCGCTCTCGCACTTGTCTACAAGCGATTCTGCCACTCAATGCCGCGTTAATTTCCACTACAGAGCTGACCGCACACTAAGAGCTCCTGACAATGGACTGCTGTTTTTCTGTGTCTGAAAGACACCCGATTCAGAAGAAATAACAAAGGCGTTGTCTGAAGTACTCGCAAAGATTTTTCGTCTTGCTGCTATTACACAAAGTATGCATTGAAGCGCACCGTCGACATGTCAGCAGATAGAAGACTGTAAGTTGGCAGACCCGCTCGGCACTTTTTTTCTGTCTCGTAACTGGTTCGCCATTCTTCGTCTGCCTTGGCCGCCGCCTTCATTCGATCAGACGTCTCGCTTCCGTTCCATCTTCTAAGGTAAGCGCGGCGCAATACGGCACTGTCGAAATATTACCCCGCGCGAGGTTCGTGTACTACGGCGTACACGCAAGGTCGCCTTGCTTGCTGTCAGAAAACGCAATCGCAATTTCCGGAAAGCCGAATTTCGGGAAAGCAACTGCGGCGCTCCGTTGAATTACTACAGTTCGAATGAACCACGCATGCCAATCATATCGATTTCAAAATAAACACGCAGCGCAGTTTAGCCTCATGTAATCGCCTTTGTTGGCCGAAAAGTGCGCTGTACCCTAAACGGCGCTGGAAAAGGGGATGCGCCGCCCTTTTCCGCGACCCATAGAGTCAGGATGAGTTAGTGTGCCGTTAACACCGGGTATAAACTGCCTCTGCGGCCGCTTGTAAACACAAATATTGACGAAGATGCTGACCGGGTGGCGACCGCCTTAACGGAAAGCAAATTGTCTGTGTCTCTCTAATCTCACCAGTGTTTGCGGATTTGTGCTCGTCCTTGCGATGATGTTAGTACGAGATTCGACCCCGTTTGCATTGCCCTGGGAAAACTTATACTGGGAATGTTGTACATGCCAATATACGGTTATGGATATATGTTGACAGCTGTGTAGTAATCCAGCTGTGTGAGGAACTTACTTTTCAGAATAAATTCCCCACCAAATGTCAATTTCTCTGCAATTTTGTCCAGTTCCAAAAGATTTTTTTGTATGGTTTGAGTGGTTTCATTGCATGGCAACACAGAAAGTCATTTTAGTTGATCCTGTGCGACACCTAACGGCTGCATAAGTTTCTGATTATTCCATATTGAAAATTATGACAACGGAAAACAGTATTACACAACAGTTTATTCACTTAAAAATCATTTTAACCTTTATGGACCCTTTCATTTTATATGTAGGTATATTTTTAAGAAAACACCAAAATGAAATTAAACTTTTCCTGATGACATGCGAGGGCTTTGCAAAATAGACAAGCAGGACGAACAAACGTGGCGGTCAGGTGGAATCAATTGAAAATCATTAAATCCTGTTTGAAAACTACACTTGCGGTGAGGTTGATTTATGAGCGCAAGGAAATTAAAATACGCCCGACTTGTAATACAGTTCCTACAGGTGGCGCTAAAGGGCTTGCGCCGAAGTCTTTCGTGCCAGGATTCCACAAACATGTCCTTCGTGACTTAGCCCAGTTCCCGGACAAAGGTATTTTTTCCATCTGCTTTCAATCTTCGTGACTTCCTGCCAACTGCCGGGCGCTCACGTTTTGTAAACACACTCCAACAGGAACAAAGCTCATCTCCCAATTAACGCTGCGAACGTGATGGTCAATGTATCGCGCGCTATGTAAACTTGCCACGGCCGGGCGGTGCCGAAAGCTTGCATCGCGAATTCCCGGAATCGCGCGGCTCTGCAGATGCCCGGGAAGTTTTGCATTCGAGCGTCCCGGGTACGCGAAGTCGTCACGACCGCCTTTTGTGATTCGGATGCGGCTCGTGAACTCCCAATGTCCCGACGTGGAAAAAGTACCGATGTACGTTGTTGGAGAACGAACCCTTTGTTTTTCCGGCCGCACTAATTTAGCTGACGGCCCCATCCGCGTTCGCGCGATTGTCTCCCGCCCAAGCGCGACTTAAACGTGTTTATTGCCGTTTCCTGGATTGACAAACAGCAATGTAAACGACCGAGAGTCCCCACAACGCCCGCGACACGGTTGACCGACGTTAAAGCGCAAACTCGGAAACGAGGTCATGGCCAATTTCCCACACTTGCAGAGTTTTATACAAAGCAGAAAGTCTCCAGGGTCAACTCTTGTCACTCACGTTTAAAAGCCAAATTTTTGTCGAATTTAAAAATTTGGCGAAGCGATTTTGGCGGCTTATCAGCTTTTGCGAGAAGGTTAACCAGGAACTGTGTAGTGAGGCAACAGATTTTGAGAAAAACGAATATAGTTTTAGGTGGAATTTGATATCCCTTTCTCCATTCGGTTTGCAACCGCCCAAACACAACACACAACGACATTGGGTCGCACACTTTTGTTCAATGGTGCCCCCTGCCTAAGGGTGTATCTCATGTGCTCTTTTCACAACAAGCGTCATTGTCCTTCATCGGGGCTTTACATTATGACTCAATAGTCGTAAACGTAAATTTCCGTTCATAATGAAAAGTCGTTCCCACACTGATTTACGATTTCCATTGAAGTGAACATTGTCGCACCTGTTCGTTTTAATCTCGTTTTGGAAAGCGGTGTTTGCCGTCGGGTAGTAACTGTCTGTAACATCAGGTTGCTGCGAGGCCGTGCAAGTCAGCGGATGACGCCATCGGTTTTCGTCATGTTTCACCCTGTTGCGTTAGACCTACTTTCCCGCGAAAGGAACAAGGCTTTTGCGTGGGCGCGCTTTGTCTTGCACCATAGCGATAAAATCGCCCCTCGCTCGAATTTCGACGCGAACCGCGGCATCAAAAAGATGCACTCGACTGGCGATGGGGCAACTGACGCGAAACTGACAGAAAAGCCGTAAAAGAAACAACGACGGTGATTTTTCTGTCAGTAAACATTACCTCACCACTGCGAAGGGGTGGGTGGGTGGTGGCAGTTAAGTGTACGCCACCGCTTGCCGGGCGGCGGTGACGTAATAATGATCGGGGGGGGGGGGGGAATTCTAAATCATCAAACGGTCATTGGACATCTCTCCTATTCCGTGTGCGCAGCAGGAACGTTTGATCGTCTCAGACCGCACGTACTTGTTGAGTTTGACAAGCACACATGTCAGGATGTAAAGAGTTCATCAGGATGTGGCGCTTTCGTTCTTCTATTTTGGGGACTCGGTTTCTCAAGGCCTGCAAAATGCACCTTTTATGTCAAAATAAAAAAAAACTCAAAATGTCGATTGCTTTGATGTATTATGACACAAAAGGTTATCTGAAAGCTACATGGCCAGTTACAGATTGCGCAATATACATCTGCCAGGTTGTTTATTTTCATTTCGACGGAACCCTGGCGAGAATATAAACACCAGCAAAACGTATCAGGTTTTTGTGGGAAATTACGTAATGTTTATGGGTGAGAACCCCTCATACCCACACCACCTGTCTTGTAGATATAAACTGATGTGTGATGTAACGGTAAAAGTCGGTTTCGGTTATGACTCGAAAATCATGTTCTTCATTCCACCTACGATACAAATCAAATGGCTCATCTTTAAAAGGTATCGAGTCCGTTGCGCTTTCATTTGCCCTCACTCACGTTCATGGCTTAAATGATAAGATAGTGTTGCCGGTCCGAAATTCCAAGCCACGCCGTCAAATGGAATTGGTGCTTTTCTGCATAAAAGTTGCTGTGATTTATCTAGCCGCGAACCGACAGCATCGCGTGTGTATTTCGTTGCGGAGGTCCTCAGGCATCTGTTGTCTTTATCGGACGAAGTCTAAAAAGCCGATGTGTATCGTTAGGAACGTTTATGTTATACTGTTTTGCAGCCGCATATAACTACATTCTTGATTGCGGGGGTGCTTGTTAGTTCACTTATGTACGAACTGAGAGCAGTAGTTGAACAACGACCTTGAATGAAAAGCTGCTTTTGTCTTAAGGGCGTGGCACGCAGATAGGATCATGTTGTTCGGTCAGTTGATCTCCCAAATACAAGTTGCAGCTTTAATCGTCGATGGCCGTGGGCTACGCGAAGTCCCGGTGGTTGTATAGTAGAACCAGGGGATTCGCCGTCACAGCGCCACAGAGCAACTGGCAATTTTGCAATTAGGCTCAAGGCCAACTATCAATTTCGAACGACACGATTGCGCCGCTTCGCACTTGGGAGCTCGATTAATCGGGCGTGTGGTCGGGTAAATACAGTATTTAGCGGCGCCTGTGAGGGAATGAGGTGAATGTTGGACAGGGCACTTATTGAAAAAGTGTAATAGGTCTCATGTTCAGTGTCAGTTGGATAAGAGGTTTGCCGAGCTTTAGGCAAAAGCTTTATAGTAATTGAGCCGCTCGGTGTCAAACGAAGATACTGTGGACAGTTAACACCTGTTGCGTGTTTTTCTGTACATACGTATGTATTTGAAAACCTACAAAATGCCAGTGCCGATACAGATAGTTCCCAAATATTAGGGCTAGGTATATTTCAAATGCAGTTAGTTAGAAAAAAAACAATTTGCAATAGTGCTTCAACTATACAGCAAGGGCTGTGTGCACATCAGCGCGAAGTTACATTCTGTTACAGCGAGGTGCAAAACTAAATGCTGACTGTGTTACAGCCCCCAGGTTGGAAGGGAAGGGGAAAGTTACCTAAACGTTATCGCAGTGGTACTCAAAGAGGTGTGGGCTGGTCAGAGGGCGCACAAACTACAACACGGGCTCCAAGTTAGAAAAAAAACTAATTTGCAGGTGAAACGCGATCGTCATCAGCTGAAACACTTGGACGTGCGAGTGTGAGAACGTCCTGTCAGGACGCCGCTGAATTTGCGACAGGTCCGCATCGCGCAAATGAAACGCATCATGTAGCTTAAATTTGAAGTGGACCGACTCCCCAGGGGTGGGGAACCACGACGCCGCTTGCCACTTTAAACTATATGTATTGGCCCTCTGGAGCGTCGGGCGTTCTATTGTTGTATCGGCCTTTGGCCTGTGGGCTCCCTAAATCGGCTGCTGTCACATCCACTTAGCCGCCTTTTGCGGGGTTCTCTTACATTAATTACTGAATAGTTGCGACGCAGGGCAGTTTAAGGATGCCACGCCGCCGGCTGCAATACTACCCCGGTGCCGAAAGTGTGTTTAATTACGGCCTTGATGTATCGGTCGTGGGTGCTCTCGTGTTAGAGGAGCGACCCACGGATACATGCAGTCTTGCAGCTGTATCGATTCGCGCGCCTAAAGAAAACAGCGGCGAGACGAGGCTCCGTTTTACTACAGAAGTTTCCCAGGCCCTTATGGCTGATCTCATATCGCCCGAAGTGAAAGGTCGATTTGGGACGAGACCTCATGCAATCGCACAATCCCATGACCGACCGAAAACGTATCAAACCGAGCGCGTATCAATTTCCATGTGTTATCAAACGTTACCGCGAGTTCACGATAGTATCTGTCGAAAAGGGCGAGCAAATTTTCTGGGAGGATGATTTTGCCGACGGCATCATACGCGGTCGGGGGAATACCCCGTTTTCATCACGTACACATCCATTTGCAGGCAATCAAGCGAAAACGAAGCATGCTGATTCGGTTCGTTGCTCTGTACAAGAAAGCGCATGTAATTTTAGGCATCCTATGGAAAAAACTTACGCTTGCCCGCTGTTTTAATCCCATTACTGTACTAATTAGTAACTGGTTTGCTGCTGCGGGTATAGCAGTGATCGCATTTCTGCTGCGGATACAATTCCTAAGTTGGTCATATTTTCAGTTACAGCAATATTTCCTGTTTTTGTGTGAGGATTTATAGCATTACCGGTTGAGGTAGATTGTCAAAACATACAACATTTTAGTAGGAGAGCAACCTTTAATTCTAAAAGTCTATTTTTTACAACCCGTTAGGATTACGGTGAGCTATGAGCGATTGCGTTCAATCAGGCGTGATGAGCTAAGATCCAGAAAACACATATAAGCAGAGAGCTTGTATTTAACAAACTTCGATGAGCATCTTGAAAATTGTTTTAATATTACCCTTGTGCAAGGTTACAATAATAAAGCATCATTCTAAACCGAGGAGAAAAATAACACCGCCAGGTCGTTATTCTTCCCAAATACTTTGCCACGCGCCGCGCATATCGTGGATGCGTCTGTGTCACCTAGAATGCCTAAATATGTTCAAACCTTACTGCGATTTCAGCAAGGTTCACCAACCCCACGCGTTCTCGCAATTCCAGAGAGCACAGAGGCGCTGTCCACTGGCTCGGGTGAAAAAACATCGCTCCCCGGCGGTTACACACAACCACTTTGGAAAAAAAGGTAGCGCCTGGCTTCGTATAAAAACTCAAAGGCCACTGCTTCCAGACCGACCGCGGGACGGAGGTGCGGCGAGCGAAGTCTTGTAACCACTTGTAGAAATTTGTGCGTGTCTACTGTTTGCAGCAACTGATTTGCTGACCTTTATTGACACCTATTTGTTTTCTCTTAATGTTTATTAGGATTGTTGTAGCAGTGATAAGTTACAGAGAAGTTATTAGCGACATATTCCTCTGAGATATTTGTTGTGCGAAAAAAAAACAAGCTTTGCAAATGCGTCAAACGACGGGAGATCGGCCTACGTGGTGCAAAGGGGCGTGCTCTTGCCTTCTTATCGTCGCTCTGTTGGCGATGCACGCACCGCCGACCGCATCGGGGTGTGGCGTGAACTTCGAGAAAATGCGCAAACGCCGCATCGAGGCCATCCGCGGACAAATTCTTAGCAAAATGGGGCTCACCCACGTGCCCACAGATGAGCAGCCTCCCCCCGATAGCATGACAAATGAGATTGAAGCAATGTACAACCGCACGAGGGACTTCGTGCTCGAGCAGGCACGCAAGAAGCGCCAGGATTGCATAGAGCCCGAAGACAGTTATTACGCGCAGGATATCACCACAGTGTTCATGAAAAGCAACACGAATCAAGCAAGATCCACGATCACCGGTTCCACAGCACGTGAGTTGGCATCGTTCTTGACCTTTTTCCGTTTGTAAATTTTCAGCCGGGCCGGAGGTCTGTATTGCTGGGTTTGGCGTACGTCCAGCGTCGGGCGGTTAAGTCATTTTTTGACCCACTTTTTCCGGTTCTTTGAGCCGCGGCTACTGTGCAAACCCGACGGGGTTTGAACAAACGCCTTTCCTAAAAACACAGCACGTGAAAACGGGAGCAAAGGTGGCACGGGGTCCCAGCTGAAAGTGAATTATTGGCGCTAACGTCGATGTCACGGGCGACTGCGCGTGACATCTGGGTCGAAAAACCGCCGGAGCGCCACAAGATAAGCACGATAACACGACACGAGAGCCAGTTAGACTAAATAACCGCCCAAAATAACCCCCCACTTTACCTCTCGCTTATGGTGCTGGGTCGCAGCAGTGCTGGAGTTTAGCAGCCGTACAGCTGCACTTGTGAGTAATATGCTATTTACTGGTGGATGTGACGCACAAACAATGGTGAGAAAGCAAACGGCGCAAGACGAAATCCTATTTTTGTGGGGCGCGGTAAAAGCTTTTTGTCGCTCAGAGGCCCGGATGCTGCTTTGTTTATGCAACTCGCATCGCCTTCCGTTTTCACATTTGTTGTGAAGTGCGGTGGTGGAGCGCAGGCGTTGTGTTTTCCCCATTGTTCAAAATTGCCGCCCGCGAGGCAAGAACAATTTACCCCTCTTTTGACTTGTGTAAATCTGCGGAGAATGACTTCTTGTCGTCGCGTTTCGAAGATGAGTCTGATAACCCAATTGCCCTCTTTTAATTACGTGTTCACCTTCTGAACCTCGTCTGCTTCGGTAGCAATGAAGATGTAGTTACGTTCTCCAGACTGATGGGCGCGATAGCGTTGGATAGCTCTATGCTGGCCAGGAGCTTTCCAACCAGTCAAAAATAAAGTCGTACAGGCCCTCGCGATTGATTGCAAGCAGACATAATGGCTGCGCGGGATCGTGATGCGTTCGGCGTTTATTACCCACGATTGTTCGAAAAACCTCCATCGTTCCAGATTGTTCCGCTTGTAGACAATTAGTAACGCGCTTTCTGGCACGAAGGTGACATTCCGTGCAATGTGGTTTTCGGCACGCGTGCCTCTCAATAGGATTGGCAAATTGGCCTTTCTGGAGTATTGGTTTCACGGGCGCATTAACCAATGTATCATGTATACCCGATGTCAAATTAGCGACGGAGATCAGAGGCATTCACGCCCGCCCACGGGTCACGCGGAGCAGGCTAGGCGCGGCGGGACTCAAAGGGTCCGTGATTAACGTCCTTTGTGAGTCGCCAAAGCGTGGCGCACAATACTGCTTGTTAGCCACTAAGCTGTACAACCTACTACGCCGCTTACGTGGGAAAAATCGCACGCCAGGTGTTTTGACACTGCTCCCTCCCTTCCCGATCAGCGCTCCTCCCAAACATCTTTCTCGCCTAAAACACTGTTGGAAAGTCCGAAGTTGCTTTAAAGGCCAGCGCGTTTGGGTACAAAGGGATACAGCTGGCGTCTATTGAGGGCGGGGTGGATTTCGTAAAAGTTTGTTGACACTCAGCTACTATGAGGCCGCGCCCGCCTCCGTAAACACCTGATCCCAGTTTTCGTTTTCGTGTGCGCTTTTGGGCGAAAGAATCGGACAACACGCACTTGCCCCACTACGTAACGCACCGAAGCAGGTATAACTTTGACCGCGCGGTCATGCACGTTCGCTCCTTGCAAACCGCAGTCCGCTTATGCATTTCCCGTGACGTTTGCGCGATGGAAGTGCGCACTCGGAAAGGTCGCTAACAGACGGGCATCGGGCCACAGAACAGGAACAGTAGGCGCCTAAGTGGACGGGTCAAGTTTAAACAGGTTCAGGATTTAGCGACTTCGTTTCTGCCCCCTCGCACATCCGCTCCCTGCCACGTCATGTCCGAGTCGACGAAAAGACGTGTCACGTCTTCAGAACTTACGGAAACCGCGCCTGTCCACCCACATTGATTCATCTTTATATTTGGTACACCCCAACCACGTGCTCCAACCGAATCGTTACGTTTTTAGCTCGCTACAAGTACCAGAAAAGTCAATACGGTGTGTCAGAGTTCTTCGATTTTGACGTGACGCAGACCGGCTTGGATCCGGACAACATCGTCAGTGCCACCCTTCAGATCTACCAGGTTCCAAGCACTGCCGAAGGCGTCAACGAACAGGTGAGAGCCATTTGTACATTTCTGATCATGATCTGCGAGTCCCTTACGTTGCCAAAGCACGCTTTGACGGCCGTAGTACCCCATTGACGAGGGAAGAGTACCGCAAACATGTAATTTTACTGATGCTAAATTGGTTAACAGTGGCAACACAATTTGGAGATATGTTCAGTCATTGCCTTGTGACGTATATGTGGCTTTGCGAATACGTTCTCGCGTGCTAACAGTGTTGCAGATACGCCGAATGTTGTTTTGTTGCGCTTGTGTTTTGAAGCGCATTGCTTGAATTCCTGGTGTCAACCGACTCCTCTTTTGCACAAAGGTTGAGCTCTATCACCTCTCGTCGCCACAAAAAGACGGCCAATCGCCCACGAAATCCTTTCTCCAGATGCAAGTGCTCGATACTGCCAATGAAGGCTGGGTTACGTTTGACGTCACATCTTCCGTCCGTCAATGGATTCAGTTTCCCAGTAAGTTCCTTTGAATTGTGAACCGGCCTGCAAAGTGAATTGCTTTGCGGGGTGTCGATTCATATACCGGTTGCGAATATTCTCGGCCACAAAGTGCCCGTTTAACGTGCGGCTAAATCGGTCTACCATACACAAATTATGCGAAACCCTGCACCTTAGCGTTTGCCCAGCAAGCTCATTCGCCAGAAATCTGACTCCATATTCGGTCAAAGAGCGCGTGAAGTGTCCTGTCATCGCAGTGCATGAGAATCGATCATTTTAACTCGTCACGCGGCCCGAAGTTGGCCAAATTCACACGGTCCTCTCCGGGCGGACGCGTGACGTCACTCGGGGCCTTTCGCCGGTCCCAGAAGGCAGACGCAGTGTACACTTGACTGAAGGGAGGCAAAAATGAACAGGACATCGAGGCTTAGCGGATTACGGATGGAACACACACGCCGGCGGGTCTCAGAACACCTGCTGCCCGGCGTCTTTTGTGTTACCAGGCTCCTCCTCCAAACCGACGTTTATTACCGCTCGAAAACGCCGCGGTCCGTAAACCAATGACAAAGGCGAGTCGGCTAAGCTATCAACGCAGGTGTCAGTTCACTATAGGGGCCAGGAAATTTCGCGTTTGGAAACAAATTGCGCGTCTTCCAGTCCGCCTCCGATTCTCAAGCGTCCGGGGTCGGTATCTCACGGGTGGAATTGGCCCTGACATCCCTAAACTTAAAACAGTGGCCACCTGACCAAGGCATTGGGGCTTGGCGAAGGCCAATGTCATTTGGAAAATTGAAACTAAAATCAGACTCCCTTAAAGTCGCGGTCAAAGAGCAGCCCCAAGGCCTATGCGATACACAGCTGATAACAACGCCAACCATTAAGCCGCTGCCGGGAGAATCGGACTGCCGCAAATTGCCATGTGTCTGTGCGGCAATACGCACCTCTATGATCGATCGCCTGCTTCGGGGTCTGCGGTCGCGCCGCAATAAACCTTATTTCTGGAATCATCCGTCTCCCCGGTTACCGGTCAACCGGACGGAGATCCACCGCCAAGATAGACCGGGCCAAAAGCGTTGTGTTTCAAATCCGATCTCGGAACGCAAATTGCTTTCCACCCAATGCGTCTTTCTTGCGGTCGCCGGTTTAACGATATTACAGGCAGCCAGCGCTTGTGTGACGTCATGCGGTATCGGCGTTTAATGAAGCTGATGCTACAATCAAAGTCTCACCACGGTGTAAACAATCGTTCCTTTTTCCGGTGCAACTCCGCAAAGCTGCACTTCAAAGGGGGCATCGTTCCCCCAGTCGCGTCACTACTTTTCGCGGCGGGGCGCTATGATTACGTGGTGCGCCGCGGGAAAAGAAAACTGTGACGTTTTAGTCATCGCGAGCGGGTCCCACAAGGCTTCTTTTGTGACGCGGTTTCTATTTTGCGAACCTGGCGTCATACAGATGCCGTGGCAGCCCACTTCGCGTCGCTGGTCTCCCCGCTGAGTTTCACGAACCTGTAATGGCGAATCAAATATTTTCTGCCCCAGATCGGCCTAAAGAGATACGCAAACACGTCTCACGACGTGGGTTTGACAGTTGTGGAACGGTGATTCGTCAAAAAGGGCGCGCGTTTTAGGCCGAGGTTCAGTGACCCGTCGTTCACACAAACCCTCATCGCGTTCCAACGCTAACCACTCACCCCTCCTGAACGGGTGCTGATGGAAGGCTGATAGCGCGGCGACTGAAACACGGCCGTTAAATTTCTGTATCGGTTTCATTGCGCAGGGCGCGGCAGCCAATCGAGCCCACGCGGTTATTGGTTCCTGCCTAAACGAACCACGCGAGGTCTTGACTAATTCAGCCGGACAAAGGTAACCGGAGAGCGTGGGCCAACAGGTGGTTCCCACAGAGCGAATTAACCCCGAAGGTTGGGGGACCCTAATTGCGTTTAACACATTGCCCGTCTGGCTTTGTTTGCTTTGGCCCATGTTTCGCCCCTCCAATAGCCCTGTTAACTCATAAGCCCGTCACTTAAACTTATCAGGACCTTTAAAATCGTCCCCGTGCCCGTAATAGCTCACATCAAGCCGAGTATGGGCCACTTCTGGCATAATGTAAATACCCGGGGGAGAGACGATCTCCCTAGATAACAATAGCGCATGACTAAAAAGCCTCCAACATTCGTCTCAGCGCCCGCCGCGTAATGTAGCTACAATAATTGACGCTTATCTGAACTAACTGTCGCTTAGGCTACAGAGTGCGCTTTGGGGAGCGGACTTAATTGGCCCACAGTCCCGAGCAATTGGATCCGGCGGCCTCGTCAACCAACGAGTCACTTTCCATACGGTATTGGCAAGCCAGGTGCCATGCATGCTAAAGTTCAAACCTCGCGATAACAAGTTTACCGGTAGCACCTGTTCCTAGACCCGCTGTGACAGCAAAACCCGAACGTTACTCACGGTTTTGTATTTGTCCCCGTAGTTTACACTGTAGCTGACATCTGAAGTGGCGGGGCCATGTGAAAATCGCAACGCGATCTACGCGCACTCGAAATCAAACGTGGCTGCCCGAGCCTCCGACAAACATGTACGAGGCTTTGGGAGTACAGCTGCCAGTCATGAGACCGCAGCGACTGAAACACCTATAGGTTCTGAAACGTGAAACGATTACAGACATGGTTATGGATATGGCATGTCACGATCGAAAGGGGATCATGTCAGAGGATGTGTAAGCGACTAAACGCAAGTTGACCACATCGTCCCGAACCGTATATAGGCAATAATGATTCGCTGTGAGCGAAGATAATTGGCTTCGTTTTGCCTTAACCCTATAATGTCGATCTTAGCGGAAAAGCAGTGCTTTCCACACCGCCATTGTTGATGATCGTAAAAAAGGGGGAACGTTTTGCGCTGACGAAAACTTGACATTTAGGAGAAGTACGGTTTGTCAGCACCCAAACTGCATCAAGCATCACCTATTGCGTCGGTATCTGTGGCACAGCCGACATTCATTAATTTAATTGGACCGCAACCCCACAAGACTGCGGTAATCGCCCAATGACGTAGGCAGGACATCCTAAATACACAGAGCGCGCCGCTGTAGCGAACCCGCGAGATGCCACCGGTCCCCCATTCAATTGCCTGCTCCTTGGTTAATGTTTCCTGCCCACCAATAAGTGGATGTCGGCCTTGTGCGACGGTATTTGTGTAACAACAAACACTCCCCGCTGCCTATTGATTATGTGAATGTTGAGTATTGTACTTGGGATGATCTATTCATGCCCTTTCCCGTTTTTAACTTCGACTTTCCCGCGCAGACCTCAACCAAGGCTTGGAGTTGACGGTGCCGTGTTCGAACGATGAGGCGCCCTCGACCACGAAACGACACGCCAACCGAGGCATAAGCCGCAAATTGGATGTGATGTTTGCAGGTAAATGAAGCGAGACGGTGCCTCGACGCTGCTACCGTTCGACTAATTCGTCTGACCAGTAATTCCCCTCCCGACAACACGCACTGCCCTGTTCCACTTAACCCAGAAACGGTGTTTACTGATGTGATAGCTATCCACAGCTTGTGTTACACGCTTAAACGACCACCCATCGGCGGCAAATGAGTCAGAACAGAGAGTGCGCCGAAATCACTGCTCTTTGCCATGTTGCTCATTGCTGCTCGGCACATGCGTACGTGAGACCTACAGCGTTGTTGCTAGCAATTGACATTTCGCAAATGCCGGATTGTGTCTCCCGCGCGGTCACACCAGAGGATTGATGAGAAATGATGAAAACACCGAAATCCCTCGGGTCGTATTGTAGACACGAACCACTTTGAAACTAACTCCTTCTATATTTATACCTTCTCATCACGCTTATGCTGCGGGTGAGAGGGCCTTTGTGCCATTAATCCGAAGAATCGTTATTCCGAAAACTACCGCCCAAATAGGATAACCAGTCTGGATAAGCTTTTAGTCAGCGTGAGTAAATCGTTTTAAAATTTCCCGCAAGCACTCGGGAGGCCATTCGAGTTCCGGCGGCTTCTCCCTTGTCGTTGGATAACCTATTATTGCTTACGCAGGTTCTACGAAAATTTCCAAGTCGCGTGGGGATAGCGATGCCGGGCCGACTGTGGACAGACAGTTGGGCAAAGAGTTCAATCCCCATTTGGTGATCATGGTGCGAACAGCTACACCCGAAGCCTCACAAGGAACCTCCAGGCGGCGGCGCAAGAGAGCGTTGGACGCCGACTTCTGCTTTCGCCGCAATCCTACTGAGACCAACTGCTGCCTTCGAGAGCTCTACATAGACTTCCGCAAGGACCTTGGGTGGACCTGGATTCATTCTCCAACTGGTTACAAGGCAAACTTCTGCAGCGGCGCCTGCCCATACATGTGGAGCAGCGACACACAGTACGCTACCATACTGAGCCTCTACAAGTCCATGAATCCTCAGGCCTCGTCGGCACCGTGTTGTACGGCCAAGGACCTCGACCCATTGACTATCATGTACTACAAAAATGGCTCTTACAAATTCATTAACATGTCCGATATGATCTTGCTCTCTTGTAAGTGCAGTTGAGCTCATACTGTTTGTTGCTGGACATTCTCACTATTGGCCGGGGAAGATTGATCGTCGCTCTGCCGTAAAAAGATTCAAAGCCGCCTAAACTCCCCTGTTTCAATGTTACCGCAAGATGTCGATGTCTATGTCTATGTCCGTGTTTGCGTTTTCTTGTATTTATGTTGTTCTCCACCGACACCCAACCCTATTTATATACCTTGCCGTCATGCAACGTATGTATCCTGTACTTCCTTTGTGTTTCTGGCCTCTGCAACCTTTGGTGAGTTTTTTTTAGCTTGTGTGTGTGTATGTGTGTGTCTTTATGGTGTGTAGTGGGTATGGCGTTTGCTTGGCCTCTCTACGAGTCCCGCTACCGTTTACTGTGACGTAGCATCCGCCAGGTTCTTAACTGGGAAGTTTGCTTGCGCATCTGCTGGAACAGACGCGTCGCCAGGACTTTCCAGCAAGCACAAGCTCATTTTAACAATTAGGCTCTAACAACTTTTTATATCGTTGTCGTAGCAAAACCATTACTCGCATTTCTTATTTTCGTTATCAATTGGCGCCGTTCTTTAGGCGCACTGTGTTGTGTGATTATAACTTATTAGTTTCTTTCTATTTTCTATTTGTTTGTGCCTTTTGTTGCCGCGGATTTTGTGAGAAGTTTCCCTGTGTGTCGACTCAGTGCCCAAAAAATAAAAACATGAAACCACCCGCATTCAGGCGGTTACAGAGAAATCTCTTGCGTAATCTTGTTTTCCTCAGTTCCCGGTTACCGTAGTGACGTAATTGCGCACGAGCTCGGGCGTCACACGAGCAGAAACGCGAAGGAATTGACGTGCTAACGGAGCAAGGTTGTTTTTCCCGTTTGCAGCCTGCTCTCCTGATTGCACCCGGAATAACAGGCACTTTACTTCCTGCCTGTGGCCCGAGCAGAAGCTCGGTTGGGGTATTGCGCAATGCCAGAGCCATAAACTGAAGGAAGGCGCATGACCTGGCTTGTACCGGCTTTCGCAACTTTTTATTACATCCGATAATTGTTGTTCCGCAAGCACCGCCATCTGGACGCCGCCGAAATAAACAACTGTAAAAGGAGGAGCGACAGTTTGGCGAAGAATACGAGCACAGACAATGCCTTGTTTGACACTACCGGCGAATCATTATTCTCTCGGGAGCGAGTGTAGGATCAAACATGGTCTGCAACCGCGTTCGGCGAATGCTTCCCGCTGGCGTAATTTTTGTGGCATACAAGGCAATACAAAATAGGTTATGGCGATTTTTCAACTGGCAAATTCTGGTCGATCGCACTGTTTGCTACAGTGGCCAAATTGGTTGCATTGGGAAATCTTGTTCTATTTATGTATTTTATTTGACTTTACCTGGCGGGTATTTCGTGATCTGATACGTCTGGATTTATCAAGCTGAGCTTGGGATGCTTGAAGTATGCACCACTTCTCTCGTTGCTCCATAACAACGAAAAATTTCCACTGTTGCACCAAGGTCACGCACGCAATATTGCTGCTTGAACCTATTTGCTCAAGCCCTTTTACATTTCTAACTTATTGTTTCAACATTCCAGTGCATAGGCGCTTACGTATAGTATATTGAACAATTTACTTTATTCGGGTGAGCAGACTGAAGGGACACTCGCAGCCGACTAAGTCGGAACCACTGAACAGAGATCAGTGGTCGGAACATAAGCTACTTTTTGGGGTGGCTTATCAGCACAACTTAAGACAAGGGAAACATGAGAGCACGCAAACAAGTTTGTGGACGTGGATGAAGTTGGTAATTTTTGGCATGACAAATTTGCGCAGAGCAAAATTTACATGTAACATGTAAGAGATAATACGTCAAAAAAGAAAAGTTGCATAAAATAGTTGCCTACACGGGTATTTCCCCATGATAAACGATAGGAGAGTCAAGTCACCATTGCTATTGCGCACATGAACGTAGTTTCAAAAAGTCCTGAATTACCCCCTAAAAACGTTTTACTAAGTTGTCTTAGTTGGTGTTGGTTGACGTATAGGATTGGCGCAGAATGTTGATTCGTGCAATATTGGCGATTGCTGTTGTGTTTGGTTGCGTATTCGCGCAAGATGACTTGCATCTCAAACAAAACAAAAAACCTCAAGAAACCAAATTTCGCTCATCTCGAGTTAACCAAGTATGGGAGAAAGCAAACCGGGTAAGAAAGTTATGTAAAAACCTATTTTTGAACTAAAAAATCAACAAACAACTCATCCAGTGGGAGTTTTTGTATTATTATTAACTAGAAAAGTATTTTGTGCCCGGACAAATCATTTATTTTTTGTTCCATTATTAAAATTGTATGTTAATGTATTAGCTGACATGTTAGTTGGTAAACATGTATATTTAGTTGGTAAAGTTTTACTCTGAACACATTTTAGAAAGAGATTCCCACTATTCTTCTGACTGATCTTTTTGCGGAGCTGAAGGAACATGACCAAGCATTAATGGAACTTAAACTAACCAAAGCAAATGGTGGTGATGATGATGGCACTGAACAGTCAACTCTGGATCGCAAATTTAGAAGTAGGTGTACAACAGTGTATGTTAGGATACTTTAAAACACTATGTTGGCCTAAATTAATGGATTAACTGTGTTCAACTTCCAATTTTTAAGTGTATTACATTGTTACCATATGTAGAAATATCCAGTATGGTAATTTTAGGTGTTCCTTTTTGTTCCTTTTCAGAAATAATGATGAAATACAGCTTGATACGGGATGAAGATGTGGAAGAGTCAAATATTTTGGATGGGAAAGAATCTTCCAAGAAACCAGTGTTTAAGGTCATTGGCTGGTAACATATTTCCCTTCTACTATTCCAAGTAATCAAGGGCATATCTTTTGAAATTAAAGACTACAGGGATCCTGTGGCAATCAATTACAGTTTGTATAAAAGTTATACACAAAAATTTGTTGAACCAAGTCCAGCAGGGCAATCTTAAATTTTGTGACAATAGGATGTCCAGCTAAACAAACTTTGGGTTCAAACAACAAAAGGGGGCAATTTAAAAAAAGAAGAACTGGAAAAGATGCATCTGGAGTTTAAGAGTCATGAAGATAAGCTATATGAATATCAACGACTAGAAGAGTCGGTTGAGAAAATAAAGGGTATGTGTTGCTGATTAAAACTGTATGAATACGTTTGATCTCAGGTATTAATACAAATGTCCTTTTGCAGCAATATCTGAAAACTCATTGGACAAGTTTGAATATGCTGATGAACTACAAGAACAGGAGTTGTCACTTGAGCATTTAAAAGAAGAAATAAAACACAGCTACGACCGTTTGCACCTCTTGTCAAAGAAGTCTAAAGGTAGTTTGTGATGCTTTCTTACTTACAAGGTGTAAAGTGTATGGTACACTTCTATAGTACATCAACATGTAGTTTAAAAAGTAAAAAAAAATCTAGAAAGACATATATTTTGCATTATTCATGCATTACGCATGTATTACCTGTTTAACACCAACCAGATTTTGGTGCCATCACTCTTTGTTTGCACAACTCGTAAAACTACTGTTGTCATTCAGCCATCACTTGCATAGTACTAACCCCACTTTTGTACTTATTGTGTGCAGTGGGTGATACAGTGCCTTTCACTGATCCAAAAGCAATGGAGCTGTGGAAATTGGCCCAAGAAGGCAACCACACTGCTTCTGAGTTGGAAACCATTAAGCAGGAACTGCAGTTGTTTGAAACCAGACAAGACAAACACAGACATTTCAGGTTTGAGGCTCATATTAAATTTCGGCGTATTTTTCCAAAACTTCTTTGTTTCCAACTTACTTTTGAAAGTGAAACATTGCACATATACTGGCCAAATAACAACAGTGCTTGGGAAAAGGAGAATTGTTTATGTTGGTCTTGATTATGTGAAAAAATAAAAGCTCGCATGTGGTTATACATTTAAATAGGCACATGGTTTAAAACAAATACTTTTCTATATGTTACAGAGATGAACTAAGAAATTCTGCTGCCAAAATAGACCACCATGGTGGAAAACATGCGGTTACTGAAGAAAAACGTAACAGACACCAAAAACTACAAGACAAAGTTCAAGACTTAGCACACAAGGTTCTTAATTTGCTTACCTTTGTACGACTTAATTGATTAACTACAAAAAGTCTCGTTTTAATTCTTCACAAATTACTGTTTTAGTTTGTATTTCACAATTTGTATCTTTGTGCATTGCAGGCCAGGAAGATGTTCGGCACTTTAAAGGAAAAACTGTCATCTAGAGTCATGTCACACAATGAGCTGTAAGCTCGTTTATTTGGCTTTTGTTTAACATTTCTGATTTGTAACACAACCATTATAGTGCATCACGACCAAGCGATCTTTTTTATTTTATGCACTGGTTGTTAGTTTGTGATCTTTCACTTGCTGTTTGTATTAAATTATTTACAACAAAGTGTAAATGTCACTACTGAATTTTGTTCAGCATCGAAAGGTGTCTGTACGCATAACTGCCACCCTGTAACTTTTCATGTGTTTACATTGCAATTTTAATATCTTTTTGATTTATTTTGTTGTTTGCAGCTTTATTGTTTAAAAACTATCAAAGATCCGATACATGTTTGTCTCATACCACTTGTGTATTATTTCCTGTTTACTTCTTGAAAAATATGCGAGGTGCTTAAATTTGAACCTGCACTGTGAACAGCGACAAAAACAGTTGTGTAATTATTCATGATTTCGTTGCCTATCGTGGAGCATGATTATACACCCTAACACATTATCATTACTTAATTTTATTGCATTGATTGGAATTATGATTTTCGGTTTGTTGATAAGTTCCGATGCTAAATGATAGTTTGATTTTCTGTTAACTTGTAGCAATGACGTAGCTGTATACTAAGCTGTCACCTATAAATTTCTGTGATGGAGTTCCATGCCTGTCGGATAATTAAAAGCAAAACTTGGGAAAACACCGTCCACCCTTTGCACCTGATTGTGGACAAAGTAAAGTGGCTTACGTTAAATGGAAGGTAAGAAATATTCCTTAACATTCAGCCAATTATCATTACCACTGTTCCACTCCATAGATATATCAGCCCAGCAATTATTGCACTGAAAAGAAGAACAGAAGCTCTGTCATACCCACCGAAAAAGGAACACCTGTGCATGGTTCAACTTGAAAATTACCCTGAACAGGAAGAGCCTCATGACAATTTGATTTGTATGTGTAGCAATTCATTCTGACAATGAATTGACATTTTAGCCCAGTTATGACTATCATTAGCAAAAACTAAAATTTGTTTGAAAATATTTCAATATATATAAATTCTTTTCTAAAAAACCTTAGTTGTTATGAAATATTTCATGTTTTTTATTATTTTATAAATTCAAAGCTCAAGTTTGAAAAGGAAAAGGGAGACCTTACCTTTTATTATTGTTGTGGTTTTTGTTCGCACTAATCATTTTCTAAGTCATAGCAATGAGAAAGATTTCTGTTCTGTTGTTTCTGCAAAAATTGAGAAAAAATTATATGTTTTTTTCTGAATTGATCGAAACCAAAAAAAAATAAACAAATGACAACACTATTCATTTGCAGCATTTCACTGCAGCAAGGAATTTGTGGAGCATTACGGTCTTTCTACTGCTTTATGTGAGACTTACACCTTCGCAGTGGTCTCTGCATTTCCACTGGAAAAGGTTCTTCTTGCGGCTACAACCCCAGAAACATTTCAGTGGACCAAAGAGCAGAAGTTTGAAACTGGTAACATTTGATAACAGTTGAAACTTTTGAGCTACTGTGAGTTAGGTTTCCCTTTAAAATAAAATACATTTTTTATATCTCACTTCCACTTGTTGGGAAAAAGTGGCTTCAATTGTGATTGGCTGCAATGCCAGGCAACCTTGAGGTTTTATTAATATTGTTTCTTTTCATTGTTGATAAGGAAATGCCCTATGTTGATACCAAATGCAAAGTTTCAGATAACTAAACTCCTATGTATGTTGCTTGACAGGCCTACTGGTGTCCAGTGCATGCAACCATGCTCTATTTGCTCGACAAAATGACATGTTTCTGTCGTCACTGCATCAAATGTATGGGCAAGATTATAATAAAGTCCTTCAGCACTTTAGGGAGTTAGTGACCATAGAATGCTCACCATTGCAACAAGGACTTATAAACACAAAAACATCAATCACTGTCATACACATGCAGGTGTGATTTTTGATCTTGGATACTTGTTCTATTTTTAAACGTTTTTTTTTGTCAAAAGGGTTTGGAAGGCTCTATTGTTGATTATAATTATCTAAATTTATCATCATGATGTCATTAAGGACACATATTTTTACGCTGATAATTTATTAGTTTTTTTTATGCCAAAGTATTTTGTTTTTAAGGACCTTTCAAACAAACAAGATACTACTGCTCACAAAGAAAACATTTTGGTTCGTCTTTGTGACTACATTAGTGATAGTAATGTGGATCCAGAAAATTCATCATCACATCAGATAGTTCAAATACTTTCCACTGTGGTGTGCAGGTATGATTGGAGTTTAATAAGTGACATTGATTTTTCAGTAGTTTCCAAATCTGTTGTATTTATTGTTCTGCATAATGGTTCACATGAAAATAATGATTTAACCATTGGTGCATTGATAACGTTGACTCTGCATATGTTTTTGCCCAGCCAATTCCTAGCCAACGTTGTGGAAATTACGGATGAGGAAGAAGTGGAGTTGCAGTTGCTGAAGTCAGGAAAGGTAATTGCATTGAAAATAGTTCAACATCCAACTAGGTTGAAAACAGACTTCTCACACAGGTTGTAAAATCAAGAATATGTCAGCTTAAAATAATTCCTGATGAGAAATTCTGCACACATACAATGCACGGCAGTGGGCAATCCCATTCAAGAGGGTTTGCTTCATGTAAAAACTGTCTCAGAGCAGTGCAACTTTCCTCTGCACTTTGGTTTAACCTGCACCAACCCTCAACCCAACCCTCAACAGACGACTTTCAAGTTAAGGTGAGCTGGAAATTTGTTTCTATAACCTAACAATTATATGTAATGATCCATTTTATTCCATTACGAAAACAGTTTACACAGCAATTGTTATCACAAAATCCTCTGTATTTTAGCTTCGAAAAGTTGACACGAGTTTGCCATACGCTAGGGAAATTCACATTTCGCTTGTACTGTCTCCCAAGTACACACCTTCCAGCCACTTCGATAAAACGGCGGTGAATTATTTGACGCCAACCCGCATTCTAAAAGTGGGGGACGTCACTCCTATTGACGTTTCGGGTAGGAAAATTTCTAGACCTTTTTTATTACTTTGCACTTGCCTTCTGGTTTTTGTGTGAAAACAAAAGCCCACGTTGACAATTTCTACCACTTGTTTCACTTGTGCGCAGATGACGTTGATTTCTACGAAGCAGCCGACGCCAGGAGTTGCAGGTGGGACTCAATAGTTGCGAGTTTTTGTTTGTGATAAACCACAAGTTTCCTGCTTGCAGTTCCAAAGTGGTTTATTATAAAGTGATGAAGCTGGATGAAGGAGCTTCACCCGACGCTCATTTCAAAGTTGACCTAAAACATACGTCCTTGTTCCAGGTAAATGACTGTTTGTGTTGCGTCCAATGTACTGAAGAATGAATAATATGACGTTGTTTTCACTGCCATAAGTACAAATTATAACAGAAGCGACTTCGATTTTGGCTTCAGCTAAATTCACTGGTTAGCCACTTTCCCTTTGTGGAGCTACATTTTGTTCTCAGTGGGTGGCGCACCCTTACTGGATTCGAATCCCGGTCAAGATTTAGCACCGAAAAAACTTCCTTAAACCATGTCAAAACCAAGTTCATGTTATTGTGTTTTTTTCCTAGGACGGGACCTGCAACAGTCTTGTGCCAAGTTTGACGCCCAAGGTGTTTGACGTACCGGTTCCAACCGGTTTGGACAAGTACGCCAACGCTTTGAAACAGACTATGCTGCCGTATTTCTCACCAAGAAGGTAGGATGCCCCGAACACACTACGGCGGCAATTATAAACAGAACATGGTTTTGATTGTTTTTTGCAGTTTTGGGAATGTTTGCACTGTCCTCGTATGCGGCCAAGCTGGGTGCGGAAAATCAAGCGTGGTTTCCAAGGCCTGCGAGTCACTCTGTCTACATACAGTGGAAATCGATTGCTTGAGTCTGATCGGGGACACTGCAGGATCCACAGAGGCAAAAATCAACGAAGCCTTCCGCAGAGGTTGGTGTTGGGTGCTTTTTGCAACCAAGACCGTTAAAAAGTGTTGGCAATTTTTGATTCCCGTTTATGCAGCTGCCGCCTACACACCGTGCGCGATCGTTCTCGAAGGAATCGACCGTCTTGGCAAAAACCGCGAGACGGATCAGGCCGAAAATCGAGTCTGTATCGCGCTGGCCGAAGCCATTGAGAACGCTGCGTCGGTAGAGGGCGACCGCGAGTCGGTGTTTGTCATGGCAACCACAACAAACAAGACGGGCGTGGTCACCGAGATACGCACCTTGTTTTTGCACGAGGTATAGACGGTATCGGGAGATTAAGTCAGGGTGTGTCGAGGCTTTATAGATGTGGTTTGCAGATTGAAATCGAGGCTCCAGGCGAGAGCGAACGACTGCTCATGGCTCGCTTCGCTTCGAGACACCTCGCGCTATCCAGAGACGTCGAGTTTGATTGGATTGCTAAACACACCGCTGTAAGACTTTATTTTGTTTATGAGAAGAATGAGGCTAAAAGTTTTAGGTCAGTATGCGCTGACATACACAAATTTACCAATTTGGTCGTAATAATATTTCCAGGCTATAATTGTTAATGATACGCAAGTTTGCACTGTTGTGCACGTCAGCAAATGCTCTACCTTAGACCATAACAAACTGCTCATGCGAATTTATCATTACTACGAGTATTTGGCCAGAGAAACAAAATATTTACGAGCAATATCCTCTAAACAGGGATTCGTCTACAGTGACATGTGGGAGTTGTTCAATAAAGCAGCGCAAACTTCGCATCAAAACATCATTGAAAAATGGTAAAATTTTATTTGGACGATCTGACGTTGTTATATAGATTCTGAGAACTGCTATATCATTAGTGCACCTTGGTGTGACTCCGGGCAAAGACTTCCACTTTGTGGTGACTACATACATTCACGGTTGTTTTCCTATTTAGTGCTGTCGGCAGCAGACTGTCGTGGAGGGACGAGCAGTGCGTATGCATGTCAGGTGTGATGACTGGCCAGGAAGATGTAACCGAAGCCCTAAACCAGATGCAGGCGGACAGAGCTGACTCCATAGGTGTTCCAAAGGTACTGTTTGTTATGGCTATTGCATTATCACTGTTTTCACCTCGTACAGATATTTGAAGTGTTTCTGTGCCAAGGTTTTATGGTGTTCAGGTACAAAACCAACTATAGGAATGTATATTTTGCAATGTACGCTTGTAATAGTATTTTTCGACATTTACAAATCACGTTGGAATTGATTGGTTAATCAGCCCCGTCAATTCCTTACAAGCATAAGAGAACTGCTAACCAAAGTCGTAATCCAAAACATCTGCAAAATCCATGGTATCAAGTAAGATGTCTTCCTTTCAGATACCAGACGTAAAATGGGACGACATCGGAGGTCTGGAAGAAGTCAAAAACCATATCTTGGATACCATCCAACTGCCTCTGGACCACCCAGAACTGGTATCAGCCGGTCTAAAGCGGTCCGGCGTCCTGCTGTATGGCCCGCCAGGCACTGGGAAGACGCTTCTTGCCAAAGCCGTGGCCTCGCAGTGCGCTCTCAGCTTCCTCAGTGTTAAAGGTTTTGCCCTCCGTAGTTTACAATTCACAAAAAAATCGGTTTGAGGCTTTTTAAAAAAATATCGTAAAACATCGGATATATTGGATTTGCTCAAATCAAACGTTAACAAAAACGTGATCGCTCAATGCTTTAACGTATTCCTTGCAGTGAACACTACCTTACTATCAAAGAAATGTATATGAATACACAAAAAGAGATGTTTACTAATAGCCTTAACTTTTCGCAATTATTCAAATGTTTATATAATCTTATCAGGTCCGGAACTAATCAACATGTACATCGGCCAAAGCGAAGAAAATGTTCGTCGTGTTTTTCAACGTGCACGTGACGCTGCGCCCTGCGTCATATTTTTCGACGAGCTTGACGCTCTAGCGCCGAACCGTGGACGCAGCGGCGACTCGGGAGGGGTGATGGACAGGTTACAATTATTCGTATATTTCTGCGAGTTGGAGACCATGGCCACAAATATGATATTTCATGGTGAAATATGTTTGCCAGTGCGCGTTCACGTATAATGTGTAGATCGGTTTGTTTTAAACTTGGACATGCTCGAGTCCTATAGCTGCATACTTTTTTTGCAGCTATAGGACTCGAACATGAAAATTTTACCAAGCGCAAATGAAAAAAGGTTGCTGTTGTAATCAAGCGAAAATGAAAACTATACGTTTTTTATCCCCAATGTAATCAAATTCGCAGCAACCGTTCACTGTATTTTCCCAGGGTCGTATCTCAACTATTGGCTGAACTGGACGGTGTGAACGTAGCTGACGACCACGACAAACAAGTGTTCGTCATAGCTGCTTCCAACCGCCCTGATCTCATCGACTCCGCACTGCTACGACCGGGCAGGTTCGAACAGATTTTCGCATACCGCAAGTGTTCGGCGATACACCTGTGGAGTGTGGATTAGCACTTTAGCGAATTATCCAACTATGTTAACGCAAAAGTTGCCAAAAATTAAAGATTATTTGTAGTTAAAGTTCTTTTTCACATCACACAGTACACCTGGTTTAGATTAATATATCCCCTTGTATTTTGCATTTGACTCTTGTTCCAGTTTTGCAATTCTCCACCCTTGACAATTATTAATTTCATCTCTGTTTTAGACTTGACAAGTTGCTGTATGTTGGTATCAGTGAAAGTCGAACAGATCAGTTGAAGATTCTTCGCGCTCAAACCCGGAAATTGAACCTCGCTCCCACGGTACTTCATTATTATTATCGCCTTCATATGCACATATATATTAAAAGTCACCCTCTGTTGTAGTTGATAAGATATAGTTTATGTGTGATTTTCAGGAAAAACAAAAATCGGCATAAAACGTTTTTAACAAAATCTTTCAAGACCATTTATTCACTACTTACAGCACCATATGACTATCACTGTTCGGCACGCACCTATATCCTGTTTGAATAGAAGTACATATATGTAGCCTTAAATTACACAAACTTATGTCACCTCCTAGGTATGCCTGGAAGAGGTGGTTGAGAGATGTCCGTTCAACATCACCGGTGCTGACTTCTACGCGCTGGCCTGCTCTGCCGCCATGAACGCCATTCGCCGTCGTATACGCATAGAAGAATCACGTGAATTGGAGGACAACCAATCAGAGTGTGCAGTTGAACAAGAAGATTTATTAAGTGCTGCCGAAATGATAGTTCCAAGTGTTAACGATGAGCAACTGGCGAACTACAGGCGCGTTAAGACCGATATGGCGAGATAATTGCTTTGCTTGTCAGTTTTTAAACAGTCGCGCCAGTTTTCGGCTTTGCGTCAATTTCAGCCACACATATTTTATCCTGTGATTATGAAGCTGCTACCTGGTTGCAATAATTTTTCTTTGCTGCAACCCTCGAAAAGTTACAGATTTATACAGAATTACTGCCAATAATAAATGCAAAATCAAAAAAATTAAATTTCTACACAGCGACGATGCAAAAGAAATGTTTGGTGACACTGCTGGTACAACCAACGCAGTTAACAGAGCGATTATAGAAACTTACAATTAAAAACGTATGTTACTTAAAACTGGTATAACTTATGCCATGTCAGGTACATAACATATTTTTTGGAAGTAGGAAACTGTAATAACACTTTAGTTCACATCAGTTAAATTGACCTGGTTTGATATCTAGGAGGCAGTCGTCGGCAACCTTTTGAACGCGGTGTGCCAGCTGACAAATTATGTCCAAATGTCAAGAAGTTAACTTGTCAATTTTTTATGTAAAAAAGCAATAGTTTTGATTATAAAATCAGTGTTGGAATAGGAAATCACCAAAGGCTACAGCGACATGGGTAACTAAAAGGCATAAAAAACAAATTACTACATATAATTGTAAAATAATTGATACATACTTGGTTCCTGAAATATAGGGACCTTTTTGGTTTATTGCAACAAACTATGTTTGCACTTACTACCATGGGCTTGTACTATAATTGCAACGTTTTAAATTTCTATGTTGAAAATGATCTATGTTGAAAAATCGTTTTGATAACTTACTTCTAAAACTCCAAAAATGTCAATTGGGTGCATGAAATATTCCTTAGATTTAACAATGTATTTTCAAACGGTATTTATCAAACTTATGTTCTAACCTTCATAATAATGCCAAAATATTGTTTGGCCAAAACAGGGAATTCACCCCTTCACACTTGAGTGTCTTTGTTACTAAGCACGCCGCCTTAACCGTCCATTGCGCGTATCGTTTCAAGGAAAAGGGCATTTTTTGGCGCCACTAAATCCCTTTGAGCGTTGTTCAAGGAACCCTTCAAGATCCCAACGCGAAGCGGGTAATGTATTGCAATGTGGGTCCGAAACTGCTACGACTTCGGAGATAGGGTGATATAAAGCCACTTAAAAAGTTCAAGTACTTGCCCGTGCTCTCGAGTCTAACCAACGGCGCACGTCTTTACTTTGTGTTGCAAAACGTTGTGTCCGCTGAAATGGACAAGCAATTTGAGGAGCTTATTACCTGTGCCGTGTGTCTTGACCGCTACAAACAACCGAAGATTTTGCCCTGTCAGCACACTTTCTGCCTTAAACCATGCTTACAGAAGTTGGTGATAGAGAAAAGGTAATTGTTAAGTAGTATCACAATAATACGAAAAACTCAAATTCTGAGGCATTTAGTTAATTCTCTGATAAGCTTCAACAAATTTAATTCGCTGCCAACTTATTTTTATAAAACTTTTTATAAAAACTAGTAAGTAGATTAACTAACCACAGGCAGGTTAGACCAAAGCATAAAAATGTAGCCTTGAAGGCTTTCGATATTGTGTTTGCAGCATTAGATGTCCACAGTGCAGGTCAACACATAAAGTGCCCAAAAATGGTATATCTGCATTGCCAAATAATCTTACTATGGTTGCAATTCTTGAACTGCCGGGGAAGAAGAGTCCCAAAATTGAAGAAGCTTGTCAGGTAAACATATTGACTACAATGGGAAAGTTACATAGTTTATTGAAAGTACACATTCCACCATAATCAGAATGGCAATTGTTGTCTATGATTCATGAAACTGGATAAGGGTATGTAGTGGATGACAAATACAATACCCACTGGTGTTATCTTGTACTGTATAAACTGTGAAGGCCACCATTTAAAAAAATATAATTTTTTAATGTTCTCAAGAAAACTCAAAAAGAAGAAAACATACTACAAAACTATAGTGTATTATTGATTGTCACTAATAAATGGCACTGGAACATTTATTTACCGTAACCAAATGTTTTTCAAGGAATGTTTGAAAGAACACTGTGCACCAAAAAAATGTAGCCACTGTGAAAAAAAACTATGTTCATCATGCACCCAAGTTCATTCACAACAGTTAGTTCAATCACTTTCAAGGTCTATAAATCAGGTACAGCCCAAAAGAATATGTATATTTTTTTTCTCTAAATGCTAGCACACACTCATATTGTACATACCCAGCTTAAACGACTGCTACCAAAGTTATCTGACATGATATCAGATTTAGAGGACAAGCAAGTTAAGTCCAACACATTAGCTGTGGTTGTTAAAAGTGATGTGGACCAGGTATACAATATTGATTCTAATTGGGTGATTGTCCTACTACAACATCTAAACTTTACTGTTGACTTTCCAGGCTATTGATCATTGTGTGGCAAAATTAAAAGCAAGACAAAAGGATTTGCATGAACAGATTGATTCATTTGTTGCAACTGAGATACAGTAAGTGAGGCTTATTTTTGTTGTTTTACCTTGTTTGGAATCTTATGTTTGCTCATGTAGGTTAGCATGTAGGATGAATCTACGTTTGTGTCCATATAACAGGCATTAAATGCCACATGAATGTTTTCATGCAATGTGTGGCATACAAAAACAAATTCTCTCTGGTTTTAGGTGCTGTTAGCAAACTGAAATATGTGTTTATCATTGCAGTCAATTGAGAATTGAGCAAGAAAACATGGAAATGGAGATGGCCATGGTAAACAGCCATTGTGACACAGTTGAAAAGAAATGCAAACTGTTCTCCGAATCAGAGAAGTGAGTGTATTCCTAAAGCCGGATATCACAAACCTTCAAGACATGTCTTGTTTTGGTTCAGTCCCGATGTTTTGACGCCATCGGAAGCATCACTTCTAACTCAACAATGTAACGAGCATTTGCGAAACTTAAAGCTTATTTCCACCAACATAGAAGATAAGATTTCGCACAACATCAAGGTAAGTGCTTGCATAAGACCCACAATGTGTTTCACAATGGAGCAGCGATGTGTGGTCTCATGTTTGCACTTGAAACACAAGAATAAAATGTTTGCTCAAAAAAAGAAAGTAACAACCTTCTCGCCACAATAAAGTTCCGCAACGAGGGCGAACGATCGTTGCTGAGTGCGGTGGGTTCCTTCGGAGAGATTACCGTCAACGTTCCGTCGCGTCTCTCCTTCTCTCTGGGCTCAGATCCCGATATTAATGACGTGGAGATACACAGAGCCCTGCACGCACCTCACGGTCGCAGGAGGACTGGTGAGTTTTACGCTTGGATAAGTTTCGACAATTTGGCCTATGTTCCACTTTGCAGAAGTTGCAGAGTCCTACGTGCCTTCGTTTTCTGTACCTCATATCGAATCCAGCGTCGTACCCGGGTACGCTTCATCGCCATCTAACGGAAGCCACAGCCCACGTGATAGCATAGGTGATGCAAGCAACCCGAACCAAAGAAGCTTTGCCAATCTTCCTGTGCCTGGTAAATATTTCCCGACGCCGATTTTTCAGTTTCTCCCTCTGCTGTGATGCATTAAACATAAGATTCTTGTTTTGTTTATTACGTTCTTCAAGATGACCCAATACAAACTTCAAACAAGTCGTTATGTTCGGCCACAAAATTATTGACGGGAAATCCTATGCTAGTCGGGATGCCTCAAACTAACATATTTCAACAACAACAAATTTGCAGGGGCGTCACTCCAGCCGCACAGAATGCCTCGGCCAAGGAGGACGTCGTATCGATTGCAGGCACCCGACAACGCCAGGATTATGGCAGGAGGAAATGATCTCACTCAGTCAGGAGATTCTCCCGCGTTAGTGCAATATGCGAGCATACGGGGGACACTGTGGCAATACAGATCCAAGGGACCGGTGAAAAGGTAGCGTTTATTTTGCTTTTTTGGAAAGGATTCTGTTGATTTAGAGAGCATTTGCTTCATTTTCAGCGTAGTGGTCCAGTAGTTTTCGAAAATTTACCGTATAATGGACAACATGGAGTAAGTTGGTATTATTAACTGAACTGTTCGCAACTTCTAATTTTCAGTCAATACAGTCAAGTGCGTCCCGACTCCAATTGTAAAGCGTCCTTTTGCGTTTGATCAATATTGGATGAACCTTGTCGAGACACAATGACACAGCACGCCAGACAATTTGTTCGATATTTAATTTACATTCTTGTCTTCACAGCTGGTTTGGCGAGAAAGGCAGCGACGTCGGATGTCTTAACTGGCCGAGAGGCATCGCAGTCTCCTCCAACGATAGGATAGTGGTGGCAGACAGTAGTAACCACCGAATACACGTGAGTTGAAGAGTCAACCCCTGTTGTACGATATTACAAATACATGACCTAGTGGTTAAGGTAATGTGTATATTTTGCGTGAGACTAACTTCGTACACGAGTGGTTTGGATGCGTTTATTTAGTACATTGAAATTGGTATCCTATTTTTTTTTATTTCAGTCCTTTCATTATTGTTGTCTCACAAGCTTACGACAGTGAGAATATGTGTTACGGTGCACGTTTCCAACGTATTGACTTTCAATAGCGCCTACTCAATGCACACAAAAGTCGCTTTCTTTGAAATGCAAACACCGCTATGGGTTGGCCGCGTTTACTCGTACATTGTTTTGAACTCAAAGTATGTTTAATAAAAAATCATCGTGTTCTGCGATACGAGGTTGTAGACAAGATACCATGTTTATACAACTGAGATGGTAGGTATTGTCTTTGCGAATACTCATATAGTGTCGCCATTCGTAGGGGATATATGATACTTCGTATACAAAACACGTTCATTGTTGCCTTTGCGCGGCAGCATAGGCACCTGTGCCCTTTGATGTGCCTCACTGAGGTAAAATTATCTCTCTCAAAATATTTTTCGTGCCTCGGCCATTGATGTTCCTCGCCGTTTCTCCCGTTATTTCTTGAGGTGGCCATGAATATAGCAGGGCATTGTGTTGGTTTATGAAGTTGTTGCATTAGATCTCTCTTGGTGACGTCATCACTGAAATACTATGGCTCGTCCGTAATGAATACTTTAGACACAAACTATTCGTTGATGTTTCTGAACTTGAAGAAAACATGTGTTTTTTCGTTCTTAAACGTAGTTTTTTTTATCAAATTTACCTCCAATCGCATTGTTCTTGGGTTTATGTTTGATCTCACAATTAAAAACCTAGGTATGACGACATTGATTACGTCATAAAACCACGAAGTTGTGGCACTAAAACCTTTTACAGAATACATAGTCGTCGTTACAACTTTACTCTTCCTCTCAAAGTTTGCTCTTCTGTATATTGAACGTGTTTATTTAACTTAATGCAGTTGTTCGAGTCGAATGGCGAGGCCGCGTTCACCTTCGGTAGCTACGGGTCGGATGAGGGCGAATTCGACTGTCTTTCGGGCGTCCACGTCACTGCCCAGGTAAGGGCTTTTGTGGTAACCGCACTTTGCCGAAAGCAAACCCTCTTGGGGCAACAGACAGGTCCATGGGGACAACGATAAGTATTGAGGTAATTGTCACTGGAGTGTTTGCTTTGGCGCTGGGACGATTGGCACTCGCTTTGCAAAACAAGTATTTTAGGATATTACCTGTTCCCACTGGGATAAACGTATTAAGCCTAATTTGGATGTTCTGTTGTATCTGGTGTTACGCGCCAGACTTAACGTTAAACACGTTTTAGGGCTGGGTGATTACCACCGACCGCTACAACCATCGCGTTCAGATATTTGACAGCATGGGAAGATTCATTCGAATGTTTGGCCAAGAAGGAAGCGGTAAGTTTCGTATATTTAAGCTTTAACTTACGTGAACAAATGATCGCATTCAGTACAATTAAATTTTGGCAACTGTTCCTAGGAGAAGGGGACCTAAGCTATCCATGGGGAGTCGCTACCGACAATATGGGGTTCGTGTACGTTTGCGACAAAGACAACCATCGAATACAGGTGTTGTGTAAGGTCTGGTTTGGTCTGTTTAGTGTTTCAGCAAATTTTGGAATAAAACGGGACAGAAAACTTTTTAATAAGTGTGAAATATGCTCTCCATTCAACTGAATTCAAGTGCTGGACGAAATATCGGTCGACTTTTGCAAAATATTGCACTTTCTCAGGTTCTTCGTATTTTTTCAGTGGATTTTATGTTTATCAGATATTCACCCTGGACGGCCAATTTATTCGCAAGTTCGGAAGGATTGGATCCTGTGACTCACAGTTCGACAGTCCGCACTACCTCGCCGTTACCAACGATAACAAGGTACCCTTTTTGCACTAGATTACCTAAAGTTTAGCATAATTTATCCTTGCTCGTATGTGATATCCCTAAAAACGGATGCGTGTTTATCGATGCAGGTCGTGGTTAGCGACAGTGGAAACCATCGCATTCAGGTCTTTGATAAATACGGTCGGTTTCTGCTCAAGTTTGGTCGAGAAGGTTCCGCCGACGGACTACTCAAGTACCCGCGTGGTGTCGCTGTCGATCGACACGGTAATATCGTTGTCGGGGACAGTGGAAACAACAGAGTGCAGGTACAGCTTGCATGACAACCCATATTGCCACTATAAGATATGTTTGTTTAAAACCGTTGCATAGTTGCATCAGTCTGGCAGCAGTGATTCCGATAAATGTATGACTTCAAGATTCGACCCAATATTTTGAAATTCATAAATTTTAGCCGCGTATGTTGGTAATTTATTCATTAATTCATGTCGTGACAGGAGTGCTGTGTGTTTTATATTGAAAGGAATCAAGTAATGTTTTTGCTTTAAAAACAAAATAATAGATAAATGTTTGATGACTCGAACAACAAATTTACACTGGGAAAACTTGGTGAAGACACGTTTATCCAGGAAATTACAATGCGGTTAAAAGTAAGTCTGTCCCTCAACAGGTGTACACAAGCGATGGAACTTATGTAGCCGGTTTCGGATCATGGGGTCCAGCCCCAGGTCAGATGAAGGGCATTGAGGGCATCGCGTTGCTGAGCAACAACGACATCGCTGTGAGCGACCGCGAAAATCACCGCATTCAAATTTTCTAAAGTGATCGACGGAACTTGTATGTGGTATAATTTAAAGCTGATGCATCGGGATGTATCATGATTGTCTAACGGGGCCGTGCAAAGTTACATGTGAAAATTTGCCATTTTTATTACAAAAGAGTTGCCATTGCGTTACATCAGTAGTATTTACAGCTGGCAAAGAGCCGAACGCTCGTGATCTGAGGAAAACGATTGTTGGCTTCATCGGTTGTAATAGTGTGGACTATGAAACGTATGCTGTAAACATACGGCACTGATACGCGCCCTAGTTTAGTGATAAAATCAGGTCGTTTATTTTTTATTTACGAAAAGAATATTTGAATTCACCTTGGGCACTGAAGAAATGTTGTTTGCTTTTGTATGAGAAAGTGCACTTTCATGTCGTGATATGTTACGCACTAGTGTCAAAATTTGCACATTGTTGTTTGTCGTGTTGTTATGTAGCAACAAACAGTTGTACACTGCTGGCACTTGATTGGTTGCAACAATAAAACATCGCATAATTGACAGCGAATGTCAGTGATCAGTTCTCTAAAAACACGATTGGTTGTATTTCATCATTGTACGCTAAACAGCACTGGCGCTTGGGTCTTTAGCTATCCATTTGTGACACAACAGTGCATCAATTGTCGGCCGTCGCTCGGGGTTGGGGTGTAGTACTTGTGATAGAAAGTCTCGCAAACGACGCCCTGCTTTTGGGAAACGTCGGTTGACGAGTTCACCTTGCTTTTGTATGGAAATCATCTTTCTGCGTGACAGAAAGTTTTCTGTAAATATCTTTGCCATGTATTTTTTCTTGCAGCGCTATTAAACAGGGTAAGCGCTACCTCTAAATTGGTTTGGAATTTACTTGAAAATCTACATTAGGTCTGATGCTTAAAGCAAAAATGTTGATTTATTGAGGCCTTTCCTAAAAAAAAAAAAATAAGAAAAAAACGCACACAACGTGCTACAGGTGATAAGAGAAGACTCAAATGTGCGAAGTGCTAAAGGCAGCAAGGCACAAATTTAGATACAAAGTGACAGAAGATTGGACTTCTTTCACCAGTTGGTTAGGATAATTTACGAATGTTAAAACTCTAAATAAGACAATTCGATCCAGTAAGTTGAGTGAAGTACGGCGCGATTGCATAAAACAAAAGCCGAAAACGGAGATTTTAAACTGTTTCATTGAGTAATGACCTGATATCACTTTCGTCGAAAGGCATAAGGCCGAAGACAGCTATGTAACAGACGATGCCGACCGCCCAAACATCCCCCAACATCGGGTCATGAAGATTACGTTCCAGAATCTCCGGCGAGGCATATTGAATGGATCCGCAAAAGGTACTGGAGCAGTTCTGAAAAAACATGCAAACGAACACGGGAGAAAGATGCGTTACATTGATGATATCCTGGGTTGGTAAAACCGTTTGTTTAGAGTAAGAAGGAAACTCCCATTCTACTAATTTACTCCTGGAGGAGATACGTGAACTATAAGGTATATAAGAACTATAAGTTAAGCATTGGTCAAGGGTTCGACCCACATATACCAAGAAGAAAACCTGATCGGGTTTTGTGCCCAGGATATCCTGGTTTAAAACCCCGGTGTGGTAAAAAAAAGTAGTGCCACTACCCTTATCATAAAGACCAGATGCTGCTTTTATTTGCCAACTGAGTGCAGTCACACAGGTACAACTGAGTGGTATTCAAAATGACTGCTTTCGGCAACGTCAAATAACAGCAGCATCTTACATGAGCGTTATATTGCTTATAGCCCAGTGGTTGAGAACCCCAGGCTTAAAATATACAATAGATTTATATTTGTTAGCCGATGACTTTGCAATGCGTCTGAAGAACCTGAAATCTTTCACCGTCCGTCGTTACACGTTCATGGAATTGGCGAGCGAATCCAAAGTCGCACAGTTTGGCGATGAAACCGAGTCCTGGTCGCGGGGTGGTACTTCGATCGAGGAGAATGTTCTCACATTTTACATCTCTGTGGGCTATATTTTTGGCGTGGAGATATTGTAGAGCTTTACATACGTCCCTGAACACAACTTTGGCATCCACCTCCGACATAACGCCCATTTCCTATAATGCATGAAGGTCAAAACCACAAAGGTCATCACTGCAATTAAAACGGCTGACTATTTATTCTTGATGGGCAACGGAGCAGAAATTATATACCCTACTGGTCTGAAGGTCATGAGGTTTGCAGGCTAGGCAGCCCAGGCTATGCAGCCTAGCTGGTTTTTCCTGACAAGTCGGAGCAAGATTTGAAAAATCAAGCTCCCGGTGAGGTTTGAACTCACGACCATGGGCTAACCAGGCCCAACGCTCAACCAACTGCGCTACTGGTCTGAATTAGGCATTTTTTTCACAATTTTATTGAAATCAGGAAAATTAAGCAGACAGTCGAATTTGTATTTTTTTTTTCTTTGCACCTATAGTATAGTCAGAAATCATTCATCAGCTGTTATTTAAGCCCAACCTTCACAAGTCCCAACAATCACTTTTCGTATTGTCTTCAATTTACCTTCACGTGGTCTAATAAGTCACCGCAATGAAGGTACTCAGTGACGATGTAGACCCTGGACGGTGTTCGTGTTTGAAAGATTTCGTACGTCTCGACAACGTTAGGGTGGTGGATGATAGAAAGAATTTCCATTTCGCGAGGGAGAAAGCGCTCACGAAAAACCTCTGGAGTCTCATCCAGGCTTATGATTTTGATGGCCACGTCTCTCTTAAGGGCAATTGAGCATGCCCGCTTGCGTAAAAATGGCTTATTGTCAAAAATAATAACAAACTAACAATATTTTTTCTGTGAGCTGCATACAGATGCCGGAACTCACGGAAATCATATTATTGGCTCCACTTGTTTATATTTTACAATATTTTGTTTGGACGATACCTTGACTTTGCTGTAGGTGCCTTCGCCAGCTGTATTCCTTACAATATAACCCTTACAACGCAGTAAGTCTCTGGTTGTTTGCGTTTGGACCTTTGCGGGCGGAGAATCCGCAAAATCACTATTCGCCACTTTGTCCTCCATTTTTTAAATAATAATATTCAGATTATATGATAAAACTTCCATCATATCAAATCCTAACGTGTTGCATATTACGCACAGGTTTTTATACTGTTCGCAAATAGTACCCGACTGTGATGTCATTGAGAGATGTCAATTGCACCACAGATTGTAAGCTCCAGTTCACTTACCCGTGTTAACATTTCTGAAAAGGAAAAATGTCAAAAGCTGTGTAAGCTAAGAGTCGTGTTGAAAGTGTGCGATCGTTGCTAAGATGTTTTCTATTTTCTGTAGCAAGTGCGAGGATTTTTGTGCTTTGGAACGCAAAAAGGGGTCGACTGATCTACGACCATGGATATCTGCAAAACAAACTTGCCAGTCCCAAACAGAGAAGAAACACAACGATTTCGGACAAGTAAACCTTGTGCAGGTAGGGCTGCATTTATTAACTAGCTTTAACTAATTTATCGACTCCCTCATTCAAAAGTAATCTTGCATAATAATATTACAAAAACTCCAGGTGTATCATATATTGCACCCCTTTCGCCAAAAAATGGAAAATTTTCCTCCCTGTTTTTTAAAATGGACCATGTTACTATCAGTGTAAATTTGAAGTGTATGCTTTGTGGAAACGACAATGTCCAGTACCATCGCCAAGTAAGGATATGCGCAGTGGGGCAATTCTGCCTTGTCATGCGATAGTATGAACCATTTCTGCGTGCACTATCTAGTAGCAAGCATACAAAGCATTTTCGTTCAGACACATGTCAAAGGTTCTTTGAGACGAAAAAGAAAACTGAGAAGCGATCTAGCAATTGCATCCGAATCCAATAAAGGCTTTGTTTGTGATGAGTCACAAGCAGGCGGTGAATCTCAACAAGTGTTCAGGGCTAAAACGGTATGCTTTCTATGCTCATGCGCTTACGAAATATCAAGGGAATTTATTTTTTAGTGCTTGTCGGCAGAGGGCACTAAAGAGCTATTTTTTTCTTGTGTTGCAAATGAAATAACATCAGAAGAAAACGTTTTGGCTCTGGATGGAGTTAAGTAGTAAATAAAGCAAGACAGGCAAAAAGCTTGCGAGTAGCGACAGTTGATTTTTCATACAATTTCAACATCTTTCAACCGAATAAAAAGTTGGTCAAAAATGCGAAACAAATTTGACAAACAGCGCGTAAGGTTCTTTACATTTAATATTTGGCACAAACACGGATTACTTGGATATTGTTGAAGAGGTAATGACTGTTTGGTAACTTAGCAATACAGTCACGCCAAGTATGTGCACCACATAAAACCTGATGTCTAATGCCTTTTAATTCCCATTCTTAGTGTGATATGTCAGCTAATTCACGCTCTTTATATACGGTTGATTAGAATTTTCAAGTTAAATCTTTAACAAAACGAATCTCTGAGAATGTTTGTCAATTGACATCTTACTGTTATAGGCTTTATTTAACAAACATTAATTACTTGTGGCATTTTAGTCAAATAAATGTAAAAAATGTTATATCAGTTTAATGTGTATTACTTAAAAAAAACACAAAAAACATGATTTGAATTGAGTGTTCGGTATCATAGAGACAATAACAAACATGTACGTTCACTCGCATTCAATTATTGTCAATGCAGAAAAACAATCGCACATGCGGCCTAAAGTAAACTCTTGGCATTGTCACGCAACAATCGTCAAAACGTGGTCTGAAATGTAGGTGATCTTTGCGGTTACTGTAAGTCAACATGGTGAACAAGGTGTTACAAGTGAAGAATGGGCAGTTGGATAGTTCTAGGCGCGTGGTGGTGTCGAGGTTTGAAAGAAACACATTGCTCGCTCGAGGCGCCGCGGCACAGGCCGCCGAGAGAATCGCTGAAAAAAGAAAACGCTGCAAATATCGCCGGACAGTTAAACAGTTAATTTCTTCTTCAGTGTTTACGTCGCGTTCGATTGGCGTGCGAGCGTTTGTATCCATATTACGCGGACATCTTTAACGTTAGCAAAACTGTATCAGCACAGTCTTGGTGCTAGTGTGCACTTTCTTATGTTAATGATAGTAAGGCATGTTATTTTAACTGTGAGTTTCGATTGGCTAGAAAGGTTGGAAAACGGAAGGTATTATTGGAATAAGTGGAAACAATGAAAACAGTGACTCGACAGGGAAACCATTTTGCTCAGACTCTTTTGAGTGCAAAACTAGGGTTGAGAAAAATGCGCTGCGGTTTTATCCTCTTGAGGCGTTTATTGAATTTTCAAGTATCGTACGAGTGCTTGTTTACCGTTATATTACCTTTTTTTCCCATGTCGAACAAAATATCAGCTTTACTACAGTACCAGTTTGTATTCTGCCAATGACACGGTGCAGTAGGGTTACGAATATACACGTTGTCTGACCAGCCCTTTAAGATACGGTAAGAAAATATTCTGAAAAGGAGGAAGAATTGATGATGCAGAATTGCAAGTTCTTGAAAGCAAAGTGACAAGAGCTTTACTAGCGTGTGTTGATATACGTTTTTGGATTTATCTACTTCAAAGATCTGCAAGAAGCTAATTGTGGTCCGCCACTTATAATGGATAAAAGACCGTCTCGACGTTTTCTGTGTCTGGCACTGTGGATTATTTTGGCCGAGGTAAGACACCCAAAACGCGGCGCAAATGGTGGCGTCGGCCGGCAACACGAAGTTATTGGAGGTGTTTGTCCATATTCGTGACCTGCAGTACGAATGCGTAACTTTTGGTTAACGGTCACTGCTCCAGCTTTGATATCTAAATTTCGGTGCTTGATTATTTGCTACATTAATGAAGCTTTGTAAATTGCCGTCGCACACACGCGAGGCTCGGGACTGTAATTATCATTCGACGGCTCCTTGTTAGCTACTGGCTGAAGCGTCAATGTGCGCCAGGGTTGGTTAACTTGCGCCGGTATATAAGTAATCCAGCCCTCGGGAATATTACAAAAGTCCCGTGCGGCCTGTCAGAGTGCTTGCATCGTCGCGATGACTGATTCCCGTTGTGCGCTACTATCCAACACACAATTGCTCGCATATGGCCAGAAAGAACATACTTCTGCTATGTTAAAACACTGTGTGTGTGTGCAACGATATACAAGGCATTAATTCATTGTACATAGGTGTGTCGTGGAACTCCGTTTGGCTACTTCGAAGTTCAGATTGTGCGGCTGCAAAACACGGCCGGCGAACTGATCAACGGCGCATGTTGCGACGGCACACGCAACGACAGTGGATTGTGCCTTAGCGACAGGTGCGATACCTACTTCCGTGTATGCTTGAAGGCGTACCAGACAATAAAGAGCGAATCCGATGCGAGTAAATGCTCATTTGGCACGACTACCAGCCCCGAGTTGGGAAAAAACTCGCTTGCTGTGGAAGCCGTCGATGATCCTGACAACCCTGGCCGCATGAAGATACCTCTGTTGTTTACATGGCCGGTGAGTAAGCTCGCTGACTTTCGCTTAGCTTGTTATATCACTGTAGGTTAAGCTCGCTAATGTCCCCATTCAAGAAAAAAAACTTGAAAGTTTCTGTTCCCGCTCTTAAAGCCGAAAAAGAAATGTTTGTGACCAACATAATATTATGTGTTTGTGGGCCTCACTCCAAGACTTAACCACGAAACGACTACACGAGTAAACAGCAATCAAGCGCCGGCGCTGCCCTGCTGACAAGTTCCCACAGTTTCCATTACCACCAAAAAAGTCAATAAAAGGTCGCAGCGGTACGTTGTTTGCCGAGTGCGGATTCAAACTCTTTCCTTCTCGGTCCACATTCCCCTTGTTTGATATGCATCCGTTTCGTAGTATAAGTCATCGTGCATTGGGGCGGGACACAGGCGCCATTGGCGTGTTTATGAAAGTTCTCCGTTTGTTTGCGTTCACTTAAAAATCTCGTATTGCGCGTGTTTTTCTGTTACGCGAGGTATGCGATCGCGCATTATTTTAATTCCATACAATTTCGCGTCACGCCTGACACAAGATTGGGCGATAATTGGCGGCGCGCGTCTAATAACACCTTATGACGCGATGCTTCGCAGTGCCTGGTTCGTTTGTGTCAGTTTTCTTGAGCTGCTGCCGCATAAAAACAAAAAAAAATTGCGTCTTTGAAAATATTTTTCGCAGGATAGACGTTGAATCGGTTCAGACAAATTTTCATCAGACTGCATCTGCGCAACAGCGGTAAAATTGCGTGTAGAGATAAGCTCCAGTTATATGTATTGTCCCAGACATTGTTGCGTCAGAGCTTTGATCGCGGCGCAATCGACCAACTGGCACATTGTAGCGAGATAACAGCTCGTTACTGAAAGCGCCCAATTTGGCCCTTGTCTCTCTTTGGGCCGGTTCCCGACGCTGTGATTGGGCAGGTCCCGTGGCAAATGGGGCTTCTTATCAGGCACAGCTCGCCACTTTCACATCAAACAATGGAAAACCGGCGAAAAGGCGTTTTTGTCTTGCACGCCTGTTGGCCAGTAATTGTATGGAGTTTCAGCGTGCTGAGAACTTTTGTGTACGTAACACGTCCGATTTTCGCACTCGCAGGCGACCGCTGTTTACGTTATTCATTACGGTCGCAATCGCTCGACACGCCGGCCTGTTGCAGGCGGCCTGATCCATTTGTACATGGCACTCGCAGACGCTGACGGACCGTTGTTTGCAAGGGTTTACCTTTCGTCAAGCGCTGAGCGATTACACGCGATCGCCCGACGTATTAGAAGAACTTTCTCGACCGGTGCGTTGTTGTGACTGCGGCAAGTCGCATTGTTTTGGTTTCGGTCGACTTGCACCTGTAAGTGGAAAATCGTGTCGCGCGATATACACGCCTGACGTAGAACCTGTTAGTAAATATTGAGCAACGCAGTTATTGCGCACCGCCAAGTGCTTTTATTTCCCACCCAGCCCGGCGTCGACGCTACCCGACGGCAGTGTACCAGCGACACATCGTTTACATTACAACTAAGTAGTTGCGGAAAGGCCCAGGTGCGTGACAGCGCGCGGCTACAAATGAATTTTCGTCTTATTTTTCGGCAAGTTGTCGTTTCTAGAGTAAACAATTTACGGTCGACCAGGTGCCGAAAGTGTATTGCGTATTGGCATGACGTGAAAGTGCATCGACATCAACCGTCACCCTGTCGTTGTCACATCACAATGGTCCGCTGTCGGCGCAGACCTAAAGAATGTGTACATACGGAGCTGGCAATGTCCGGGCCGGTCACGGTTGCGCCTTTGACAATCTCCAGATGTTCCCTACCGCCTTTGGCACCACAGCTTGTCCTCCACTTTGCCTCCACTGTGGCGTTTTTACGCGCGAGCGCTTCAAATTGATTCCAGTCTCACCCCCGACGTTGCCTTGTTACGGGGGGCAACCATCAACTGTCCCTCCAGCACCCGCTGCGCGCGCCTTTGTCGTCACGCCTCTGGTCGCGGCAACATCATTGACAGACGAATTATAGGGAATTTGTTGTGAGCACTGGGCATGGACAAGCTTCCGCTTCGATGCCTCTAATAATGGCCGATTGAGTCGAATGAACCTTTTGACTGCCGCGCGAGCAAGTTGGGTGATGGAGGACAAATTGAATTAAACGCCAAATCGCTCTTCCGCCGTTGACGCCTCCGCTGTTTGTGTGGCGGAATTAATCGCGCGTCATTAATTCGCTTACGCCCATCACCCGGTTATCCAAGAAAATTATAAATAGTTTCCGTAACATTTTACCCCTGCACTCTCGTCGTTGCGGAAATACCATGTAAAAAAATGATTTTTATGGTGTTAACAAAACCTGAAGTCATTGCGCCACAAATGCCCGCCCGCCAATTCCCATTGTACCTGGCCGCTACCTACATAACGCGCCGTCCGTTCCGCTTGTCCAAATGACGGGTGCTCGTTTGCTTTTCCCACGGTTCTGTTTGACCGCGACCGCCTAAACTGCGAGCGACGCGTTCTCTCCTTATTATGCGCTCTCGCGCTACGTGCCTCCCCCCGATCGCTCGATCGCCGGCCTTCGCGTTTGTAGCGCTTGTCTGTGTTGATTCTGACCCAAAGCGAGGTGTTGCCTGCTTCCCGGGGAACGGCTGCGCTCGCCATTCTCTTACCTTGCGCCCAGACGCCCGCTCCCTCTAATTGTCTGTATCGGATGGCAAGTTCAGCGCCAGGGGCATACCTCGCGCCCGAATCCCTGTGTAATCCCCCGCGTTTATAAAAGGTTGCAGTTCGAACCTCGTATTACCGGGATCGCCACCCATTTCGCCGGGCGCAATACACTCCATCTACGGACCTTTATCAGTCAAAAGTTTTAAAAGCCTCACAGAACGCGCGTTTCTGTTTACCTCCCCCCCAACACGCCTTGAGGAGGCCCGACCCGATTTACAGTTGGCAATGTGTACCCTCCAATTTGCCTGACGTCACTGAGCAAGCATGAGCCAGCTGTAAAGCCTGAGAAAAGCAAGCACGTTTACGATCTCCTCAAAGTTCAGTCAATGAAATTCAATTGTGGGTGCTCCCGACAGCCGCAGTATGTAAAAACACCAACCGTTCCTAAGTGGAAAGTTTCTATACCTGGGTCATCGGGTTAATAGTTTTTAGGGTCGTCGGTGATTTAGTGTCTGTTTGTTTAATACCCACGGCCAAGTCGGCACCTGGCCTCTTTTCAAGTGGCCTTAAAACGACCAAATTTACGGCTTGTTTTTAAAAGTTTAGCAGCTATGATCTGGCTTGACTGTGCAGCTTTGTTGAAGCAGTAGTTAGCAGGCACGCGTTATTGTGTCCCACACCAGTCACTGGAGAATACGGAAATAAACGCGGGCGTGCGCACATATAGGCCGTTACGAAAGCCGTGTGACGCGTTTATGGTGATAAACGAACGGGTTGAACGGGACTCGCCCAGATGCTCGATTTATTTGCTGGCGATTGTGTAATCGACAACGAGCAATGGTCGCACGGTTACGCATTGCGACGGGCGTGTTCTGGTGTATTGTTTATTCCTCAAAACAAGAAATGGCGTCCGTCTCTGTCGCCTGTCGGACGGCAACACACGCGGGAACACGCGATGGGCGTTTCTTTTTACACGCCAACGCGACAAAAAGTGATGTCCTTCGGCCCCCGACCGTGTAACGCAACACCGCAACATTTTCCCCAAGTAACGACTGTCGCGGGAGAATGGATTATCTGGAGACAACAAGAGTGAGGGTGTTGACCGATCACAATGGCCAATGTGGGTCGCAAACAAACCCTCCCGTGTTTTCCCGTATAGCTTGCGTCAGGTGGTGCTTGCGGCGTTCACCAATCGGCCGCGGTGTCGCATTTCACTCCGCAGACGCCGCGCTCTGTTTTGGCTTCGTCGGCAAAAATACGGACCCTTCCCGGACCGATGTGTTAAGCAAAAGTAGGAACTGGTAAAATGTTGGCTTCCCAATGCAAAACCGGAGAGTGAGTGACGCCCCTTTAGTGTTGACAAAACAATCAACCGAACTATAGGTTGATAAGTAGTCACGGCCTGGTGTAGAAAACACTTAAACAAGCTCCACCTGCATTTGGCAGAAAAACCCTTGCACACACTTAAGACACAGTATATAAATTTGCAATAGATTCGTTGACCCTCGGTGATCGCGTTTTGTTGTTTTTCACAGAGAACCTTCACGCTTGTTGTGGACGTGCTTGATCGGGACGACAGATCTGGTAAGAGTGGTGGCACTATCTGTATTTTAATTACCCAAGTTGCACGGGCGAACCCTTGACGAGTTCAACCTTTGTAGACAACAACGACGACACGTCTTCTGCGTTGATCGCCAGGCATACGCACACTGGAATGTTAAACCCGGGACCTGAGTGGCATTCCATTCGCCACAGTGGACGCGCCGCACACCTGGAGTACCGCGTGCGCGTTCGGTGCAACCGACATCAGTACGGTTTCAACTGCACCAAGTTCTGCGAACCGCAAGCCAACTACTTCGGTCACTACACTTGCGACCGACATGGCAACAAGAAGTGCATGGAAGGCTGGAGAGGGGAGAAGTGCGACCAAGGTGCATATGCTTTGTGATACAGTAAAGCTTCCTAACAGGCTTTATTAAAACTGATTCGATTTCGGACGTTTATTAAAAACGCACAAATCGCCCTTTCATGGTGTCGGCGCGCTCTGGCGGATTTACGACAGCGACATCCCCTGGAAACAGGATTTGGCACGTGGGGGGTTCGCCCGCGCTCGACCCAAATCGTCATTTTGTAATTTAATAAAGCTAACCCGATTAACGACTGGCACAATGCGACCGCTTGGTTCGCCATGGCCAAATCACGTGTTCGTTGAGACAGCCAATAGGAAGGGAGCTTGCATGAAAATGCAATTCGTACTTTTCAAAATGAAATCTGATGGTAACAATCGCGCTGTGAGTTCCAATGTTTTGGCTTAAACTTGCATGCGAAGCGTGGTAATGTCCACACGCGCGTTAATTGTTACCAAGTTTCATCCGCGCTTCTTCAGTTCCTTGGCAATACGGTAACTTTCATCACCAAGTAACGAGCGACGGCACGCACGGATCAAAGTTTGACGGCTCAGATCGTTTACATATCAACGTGATTTGCAAAACACTCTGCTATGAAGATGTGCAGTAATTAAATGATAAATTCGGTTTAAAAATAATATGGAACATACCAAACTTGAAGTTGTTTTATAAACAAAACAACTGACTGTCACAGTTTGGCCCATTGATCTTAAAGCACCGAAGCCGAAAAAAATGGAAAAACGTTGTCACTTGATGACCATCGGATGGTTTTTGAAGACTGTTGTAGTTCACTGGGATTAGTTTAACTCAATGCGGAATTAAATTCGTTTATAAGCTTTCAATTTCTTTCAATCGCCCCTACCGCTTTGCACTTATAATTGTGAATGGCAAGGGCCCCATTCTAACATCGGAATGTTTTGATTTGCAGCCATCTGCAGGGTGGGATGCAGCACGGAGCACGGTGACTGCGAAGTCCCCGGGGAATGCAAGTAAGTCGCGACAGTGCATGATGTGAATTGCGTCTCTCGCCGGCGTATATAGTTGCATAATATCCAACTCTCCGTATTGTTAACACACACATGATGTGCACTGCACATAAACTTCGTATATGAACTTCGACTGGCAAAGATACCAGCGATTTGTGATATACACGCCATCCGGTTTAACTTTTGACCGGGCAGACTATCTAAACGGCTTTGTCGGCGTGTGCGCCCTCGCCCGGCCATGCGTGGCGACCGGGACGCGGGCCAGAGCCGGAAACCGTGCACGGTCAAGGCCTCGGCCAAAGAGCATTTCTTCGTTGATACCCGGTCATTTGGCAGATGCGCGGTCGCACGCTGCTAGTTATTAGTGCTTTCCGCGTACTCTCGTTAATTGCTACCCTGTGTAATGCAACCTCTAAGCGACGGTTTAATAATGTAACGGTGGAATCGCAGTCGTGTCACGAATTCTGCGACGTGGCAGTTCCTTTTATAACTTCTGTGTGTTTTGAGTTGTATGTGGAATGTAAACGGGCTGGAGTTTTAGCTTTGCAACGATATTGTAGTTTGTTAAAACGTTCCAAGAATACGAAATTGTGACTTTTTCGCATACTTTTGTTTTGTTTTGTTATATAATTTTTAACGTAACGACGAAAAGTATAGTCACCATTTACCAATAACCGTACTAGGCGCTTTCTTCAAGCTGCGTAACTTTAATCCTAGTTCAATCCAATAGGTGGACCTACTTGGAAACTGTCACGTGTTACTAAACGACCAAATTCTCCAGTCCAACTTAACCTGTTACGTGTAATGCCTTGTCGAGGGATGCAAGTGCCCGCAGCCGCCTCAAGTGTCAGACGCAGCGATCGGGAAGACGGGAGTCGTGGCCACTCCTAGCAAAAACCGTAGTCTAGTCGGCGCCGCTGTACGGTGTGGCACACAACACTAGGTTGGCCCGCACAATGGCCAGGGTCGACCATCTGTGCTTCGAATTACGTACCGGGATTGATTAAGAGATATTAAGGCAACACTAGGCCGCAACGCCTTTGTCCGCCTTGCGAGCGCTTGTACATGCAAAACTCACGGCTGGCCACTGGGGCAGTCGATCCGGCGGCTTCTTTGAAGTGGCCTGTTTGATGCACGCAGATGAGCTCGTGGTTTAGATGACACACATTTGCCGTCGCCGCGCCGTGCCAAGTTGGCACACGATACACATTCCCGGTAGCTTGGGGCAAAAACAACATTCCGGGTCCCGAGAATCGCTTTGCATTGCTCGGTTTCTTGGGTTTCTTCGAGCCAGTGAGTTTGCACACATACACAAAGCTACCTTGTCCAGTTGTTTACAATCTGCATCGTTTCTTTCGTTTCACCGCTAATTTAGACATGTTCTTATTAAACGAGTTGAAAAAGTCTACCTCGGGCGGTATTCTCTCAACAACAATAGCGCGCAAACCTGTTATTTCCATACTCGTCCCAAATTACTCGGGAATATTTACGTGAAGTGCCTCGGGAGTGACGTAATTTTATCGCATACCTGGCGTGGTCGGAAATGATGTGAGCTACACATAGAGACGACGATTGTTTTGAGGGTACAACACCAAATAGAGCGGTGTTGGTTTTCGGGTTCCTTGTTCTTTGTGTAGGTTGTTTCCCGCGATAGATATTGGGCGCCTGTTACGTAACGATGACATGCAGGTTGGAATGCACAGAGTCAGGAATGCGTTACCTTTCAAATATGCGCACCTCATATGACTATTTGCACCTATATTTAACCCCCCCGACAAGGTCGCGCTATGCGAGTTCGCCGCGTGGGGTTTGCATGCCTTCCGTGCCGACACTCGACTTCCCGTAAATGCAAGCAGAGCACAAGCCCTTGCGACCCCCGCTTCGGCAACTCGCGGCCCCGGCTTGTCGTTAAGTGGCTGCGCTTTGAAATGTAAGACACGTGTTGCAAGGAGCGGCTACAAGACCCACCTGGCGCGGTCGACCGCCGCGTCGCGCAAGCATCAACATTTTCGCCGCCGACCAATGCCTATATTTGGCTGTGACCCTGTGTGAATTGCGCCGGACTGATTGACGTAACCGACCGATTTGTATACACGGTTTAGTCGTTCTTCCTTACGTTTCGTCGTATCCCGACTGGGAAAAAAAACTCGTCTAGTGAGTCAAAGCCAAAGTGGCAGAGTGATTTCCCCTACGCCCTTGAGTGTGTGCACACTGTAGATCTGCGCTACATTATACGCTGTGTAGCCGGGGGCTAAGTGAGAGCAGCGAAACCAAACACACACCGAGTCCCTCAGTCGCTATTTTCCAGGCGGAGTGCGCGCGCCGCTCCCGTTTTCTGTACATAGCCGTGTTCTCCTCGCTTAGACCGCGAATGCGCACTGCAGAATCTTTTCCCGTGAGAAAGTGGACGGTGGCGCGTGGGCCGCGGGATATTTTGTCGCCCGCGCCGATCAACGCGCGTTCTCTATTAATTTGCCCTTCGCCTTACAGCGGCGTATCTCCTAGGTGTTGTGTGTGCACGACAACGGCAGCGGACGCCTGAACGGAGGTGTGGCACGTGCGGGCGCCAAACAGCTCGCGCTTCTAATTGCACGCCACTGTTTACCCCCCATCTTCCCTCGTAGTTTGTATTGCGGCTGCGCAATTAAACGCCCCTTTGGCGACAGCGGGTATGAGCACACCGACATTGTGATAATACATACGGCAGCAGCGAGGAAACCAATACGCTTGGGGCTTTGTAGAAATCTGACATTGTTATCTGCGCGCTTATCGCAAATCTGGACGACCACTTGAACCCGATGTATAGTCTAAACTGAGGCGAATTTTAACGTGAGCGAGTTTTGTCTCGGTCACGCTCAAACGCATCTCGGGAGGTTAACGAGCATACCTTCGCATTTCCCACATCGCTTGGACTTAAACTAGAATGACTCGGTCCCGCGCCAACACGCGAAGAAATCAACCCTGTCCGTCCCCTCCTGTCGTTGGACAAACCAGTGTCTACCCACGTACCTCAGTTGAACGCCGCTGAGTAAACAGCGCGGCCTCGCCGTCCCTTTAACAGTTCACGCCGACGAAATGACGGATTATGGGGCCGCCTTGTAGCAAGAACAACAAACTTGATTCAGGCATTAATGTGGGGATAAAGTGGTCACGCACACATCCGGGCTGGTTTCGAACATCCCTGCTGGTGTTTTTTGTCCAGTATTCGGCTGGTTTAAATCAACGAACGTGGTTTGTGGCCCTGGGCCCGTTGTTGCTGCTGCGGCTGCAAATGCGGTTGAGGCGAGAATTAAGCGATCTTGCGGTAGATCAAGATGTAAATCACTGTGTGAGTTTTTGCCGTCGTGCATCAGGAATTTGTCCTCGGGCTATGCGTTCACTTCAATGTTGTGTTTTGACAAAGGCCCAGGTTATTCCTTCGAAACCACTGATTATTTTTACGTTAAACGTTAATTAAATCGCGTCAATAGAACTGCGAGTTTTTATACAATTCCAAAACAAAAGAATTTAAAAGTGTGTCAATCCATTTTCATGGGAATCGGCGCCAAAATCAAACAGTCTTTCGAATCGCGGCAACTCCTCATTGTGGGGTTGTCGCGTTGTTCGCGCCACCCATTCTAATCATCGCACCGTGCCGCTTGTCGTAGTACATTATTATCGCGGGCGTGGCGACCGAAAGGCAGGTGTCTGTGCACCGAGTAGCGGACAGCTCCAGCGCTCAGAATTAAGCCCTGCCATCTCACGTGATTTGTTAATTTGCAGTCTTGGCCGCGCCTAATTTTGATCGAGCACACGTTTCTTTCCGTGCATGTAATACTTTAATGCATGTGTTTTTAAGACCACCCGTTTGTTAACGGCGCATTAACGCACCTCCCTCTCTGTGCTGTAAGCGTCTTGTGAGTGGGTATGGGTTTCGATCGACCCCTCCCACCCCTCTCCCTATTCCTCACGCCTTATCTCGCGTCCATCTGTTCCTGGCCGCGACCCAAATTACGTTAAGGCGACGGACCGCGGCACAGGTGCGCATGCGCGATAGCCGCGGTCGCGTTTATTTTACACGTTCGATTCTGCCAGAAATCGATTCGCCGCGTTCCTCTGCGGTGACCTTCCAAACCGATGGGGTCGCATTTAAATTGTGGCGTTATGCAACCCTTCCCGGAGCGGACGCGCACGCGAGCGAATGAGAGGACGATTGCTTTATTATCAATTAATGGTTGCAATTCTACTATTCTGGCCCGCGCCGCCATATGCCACTCGCGCGCCACTGTTAGAAGGACGGATCGGCGCAGATTTTTTGGGACGCGTGCAACATCTGGTACGTGACCGATTCGCTCAACCCATCTCGCGTAACCCTTCTGCCCGAGTGGACGATTTGTAAAGTTGGTCACGGCGAGTTAAGAGTGTATCCGCGAAATTGTTTGTTAGGATTGTGGGAGGTCAAAAGCAAGCCCGAGGAAGTGAATCGATTGTTTTCGTGTCCTCAAATCGCAATAATTTTAATACATTGCGGTTTACCGACTTCCAAGAAGGACAAGTGTCTAAACAAATAATTGTTTTGATTGTTTTACTAAAATATAACAAAAACATCAACTGGCGATCTTTGCACCCTTGAAACTTGTGCAATCATTTAAACCATAATTAGTTAACAATAAATTGATCGCCACTGCCGGCTTGGGTGGAATTGCTCTGGCCAGCCAAGTTCACTTTTCTGGCTCTTTGTGTCTGCCATACTCAAAACTTGTCAAAAAAGACTCCTCTGTCCTCCCGAAACCGGGCGCGGTCAAAGTTGCGCGTTGCAACATGCGAGCGGTTTACATTAGACGTGAGATTGCGCCGCATACCAGACATAATGGGTCTAATTGTGCCGCACGGTTATCGCGCGCCGTCCGTAGGCCGTTTACAAAGCCGGGGACATGTTCCGCGCCTGGAGTGATGCGGCCAATTCGTGTTTTCGAAATGCCGTGCACCTCCCCCCACTTTTCCTCCAGTCGCGTTTCTTTCTTTCTCCTCGCGCGCATTCCACGTCCCCGCGAGGGTCGGGGGCGCGTGGGAAAATAACCCATGTGTGACCGCACGGGGCCCCCGCTCTCGCTCGCTTCATCGGTTAAGGGCCTAAGACACCCCTTGGTCTATGCGCGGCGATGCAAGGAGTCGCGACGCTGCCTTGACAGGAATTATTTCGCTGATCGCCGTGTTTACTAATATTTACCAGCTTAACGCACGCGCGCCCGTCCGCCGCCGCCGCACCCGTACTGCTGTTTGCGCTGGAACGCCGGTGCCGGTGTCGCGCAAACTTATACATCATCCAGCTAAAAACACGCGCTAATCGCGTTTTAATTAGCGTCCAAAATGTGGAATGGCCCACGCGATCTACAACTTGCAGTTAAAGCAACGCCGTGTCCAGTACACCGAAGGCGCGCATGTGCCAAGTCGTCGTGCACACGCACGATCGACGGCCAAAGCCAAGTTTACTCTCGCTTGTTGATCAGATAACGACTCGCTGGGCGTGGGAAACGGCCTGACTCGCGATGATAGTAATCACTCTTAGCGCGTTCCTGGACGCGGGGCGTGCATGGTTTAATATCAACGACCCGGTCGGCTAATAGTAATCGTGGTTAAAGCGGAAAATGCTTGTGCAAGTGTTTACGTCCACTGACGCGCGGAAAAAAATGCGCAACAAAATCTTGCACGTGGTTACGACCGATCATTCGCCAGATATCGCATATTATATTACGCGGCTTGGTATCTATATGCAATGAAAAACCCGCGGTCTATTTGTTTAGACTCTTGTCTGCCAAATTTACATGCGCGGAGCGTCTCGAAATGGCCTCTCGACAGCCGCATGTGTGTGTGCTTGCCTTGCATTGCTCGACCTTATGGCCAAGTTCATGATGTTGCGCCGGGAGGTGCTTGTTACTAAGCCATGATTCACACGAAGGAGTTAAGAATGTGAACAAGTAACTGTTGGATTTTACCTTAACGGTACTAACCGAGTCCCGTAGGTTTTACATGCGCGAAAACGCGGGAACTGGAGATAAGGCCCGGACCCTTGTGAGTGTAAGGCGCTGCATGACGAGTTCGAGGGATTAAACTATTCAGAGACTTAATTGCGCGCACGAGCACCGATCGAGGGTGCGTGAAATCACCGCTGTTCATAAGTGCGTGTGTGAACTTTTCCCATTTCCGCCCACGCAATGCTTTGGGCTGGTTTAACATTCGACTGGCGATGGACATTTTGTCGAAAAATCCCGCTTTAATGTCCAGCGGCATTTGGTCTTAAAACATGTTTTTTTTCGCAATTGCAGGTGTGCACCTGGGTGGCAAGGCGAGCGTTGCGACAACTGTGTGACTTACCCTGGTTGCATGCGCGGATCGTGCACCAAAACGTACGAGTGCATATGCGACACCAACTGGGGAGGATTGCTATGCGACAAAGGTAAGTTTACCCCAAAATCCCAAAGTTAAAGCGCTCTCTTATACCTTCACCCATTCACAAATTCAAAACGTCGTGCAGATTTGAACTACTGCGGTACCCACAAACCCTGTCTTAACGGAGGTCTGTGTTCCAATCCCGTTCCTGGCGGATTTAAATGCAGCTGCCCCGAAGGATATGAAGGTCCCCGATGTCAGATAGGTAAGTCCCTAAAACCCTAATTCCGCGACTACTTCTACGGCTTGCTGTATTATTCGCGCATCTCAGGAGCCTCATTCCCCTTGTTGAGAGGAACGGGTTGTGTATAAGCGCGTGTGTGTGTGTCGATAACGTCGCGTCTTTCACACGCTTGTCTATTCCTGGGGCCCGATCCTAATCTCAAATTGATGACTCGAGCGTTAAACGGATACGCATCAGCTCCGATTGTATACCTCCGGTAGTCATTAGGAGTAAAGGCCATGTTTTATTGAGAGCCTTGGTCAACAAATATGCAAAATATGCTTCTCCTGTAACTCGCCTGTGTTCTTCATTTTGCTTTTGGATTAGTGGCATAAAATTATGTGGTATGTTTACACTGTTGATCGTCAAACTGTAAGAGCCAGACACGACATTTTAATTCTTTTCAACCTTGCATGCATATGGCGGTGTAGTGAGCCACATCTTATCACCACGTTTAATACCCTCTGTACGCTATCAAAGACCTCATAATAAAATATTGTTTGTGTAATATGCTTGTTTTGCAGTAAAATTCGCTTGCGTTTCGGACCCTTGTGAAAACGGAGGAACATGTCATAACACGGGGCGGGGTTTCCGCTGCCAGTGCCAACCCGGATGGACCGGCAAGAACTGTGAAATAAGTAAGTTCTGGAAATAAATAACTGGACATCAAACTCAGTGCAACACGACGCGAGTCTGATGCTGCCTGATCGAGATTTTAATCTTGGACTGAAGCCTGGGCGCCGAATACCGAGCTTATGAATCGAAACGAGAGGCCGAGTATGAACGTGTGGTCGTTCCGCATCCCTTCAATGACTGAATGACTGCCGCAAATATTAGTGTTTAGGGGACAGAGGTGGGCACGGGCCCGACCCGCTTTTAAATAATTCACACGAGTTATCGGCCCATCATCGGGATCTTATCTCCTTTCCAAATCTCGGCAATTTTATTAAATCGCTTAGGCGACTCTTCCACTCGGCAGACGCGCGCGCTTTGTTTTCGTGGCCGCGTGTGCGTCAAATTGGCCGGGCAACCGGAGGCTAAGTAGTAAAAGTTGATCTTTGACGTGGATCGGTTGCGCACTTGTGTTCAACATGCAGTGAAACGTTCTGAATAGCGAATAATATGCTATAATTTGCTATACATTGCTGTGTAATAGATACATTTGGTGCGTATGTTATGACCAAGCTTAAATGTGTACTAACTGTTAATGCCTTTCTCGTGTTTATAATGTTATTGTAAATGCGGACTTTTGGGGCGCGGTTGGCGATAATTCCACCTATGTCCCCTTTTTTAACCACTCTCCAACTCAACACCTGTCGCATCCGTTTCCACTGTTGTGTCTTCCCGCCCCGGTGTATTGTTTTCGTGCGTGTCGATGCGGTCCCCACCACCTTTTACCCACGAATCCCCAACGCTTTGGGAAGGATGGGGCAGAAGCAAGCTAACGGCACCGGCTATATGGGTCGTCTATTGCTTGACGCGGTTCGTCGACGAGCACCAATCCGTTCTCGCTCATGGCCTGACTTTCACAGCTCAACTAATCGCGAATGCTTTGGCACACTGCAGCCGATCGAGGCACTGATAACCCTTTCTAGCCTTGCCAGACACCACATAGCCCGGTAGGCCGTATTTGCATTTCGCGCGCGCCACGATAATGGAGGCGAAGAATTTTAGCGGATTCGGTTGCCGGGTTGTAGCTGATAATTCGGCGCGACAAAACTTGTCCATGGTCTTGGTCGGGATGGAGTGTCTCGATTGCGGTCGTTTTGTGGCCCCTTAGATTATCAGGAGCGCAGCCTCAACTATAGGAAAGAAAAACGCGAACAAACACATAGAGCGACTTTTAACTCGATATGTGTTGTTGGAAGGAAAACGGACATACAATCGCCACCCCCCCGCCGCCTTTCATGTTTGAGACATTTAGCACATCGTCGTTTGTCGGTAAACATGAAACGCCCCGAGCGACACTCGAAACAAGAGGGGCTCCTCGCCTTAAGCAACGCTATATACATCCTTCACCCATTAGGAACCCGTTAAGGTAAACACAAACAGCACAGGGCGGTCATCGGAGGATCCGGTATACCGGTGACGTCACCACGTGTGGGTTTGATACTCGAACCCCTCGAAAGGTTGTGTCCCGATCCGTCGGCGACGTTTTTAATTGAAACAACTTTATCTCGCATTCCCGACTATCGTCATCATGGGAATGCGACTGATTCACACGCCGGCATCGTATGTTTCGGTCCCTGACTCACACCTACACGCGCCAAAACTTGCCATCCCGCCGCGTTTAATTGTCTGTGTCAGTGAGCGAGCTGCGAATTAAAACGTTTTTTGTCTTGTTGCCGCCCCTCATAGCTCCGTCCCGACCGTATATGTCTTTCCAGCAGCGCGTCACGCCTTCGCACTCACTGTCGGGGATTGGGTTTCACCCCGGACCCCAGTTGATTGTTTTTCTTCTGCGCCCGCTTTCTACTTGACCCGGAGCGCTGCAGATACGCGTTCTGTTCTCGCCCATCGCGGCCCGTTTTCGGCGGCTCCTCGTTATGGTTTCATCGCCCGTCGCCATGGCAACGTGGTGGCGTGAAGCGGCAACATTGTGTTAACAAATTTCTCTTTCGTTCCTGTTCCCTTGTCGCAACGGGATCATGGAGTGGCGTGGGAACGTCTGATCGCGACATCAGCTGACTCGTTCGAGTGGTGCGTCCATGGGCTCGCGAACGCTAATTTCTCGCGCCCCGGGAGCCCACCGGGCGTACTTCAGTGTCGTCGACATCCATGATCCCGCGCCTAAAACGCGACCTGGCTCCGCGCTAATCGCTATTAACAAGCCGAGAGGATGCTCGGTCACACTCAAGGCGCCAAAATCGCACCCTGTGATGACGCTTCGGGGTCCATCTCTGTCGCCCGGGCCACGATACGTATTCGGTCGCGCACGTCCGGCGTGAGGAGAAAACCGTCCAGTTTATTTTGTCCCGCTGGCCTCTGGCGCCTTCAACGAGTGTCCGTGCCGCTGAAGTACGCGTCCAACTTCCACTCAACCCCATAACAGATCGCGACTGATTCACTCACGTTTCATTTTTTTTTATTTATCGCAACAGATATCGACGACTGCGCGTCGGCACCGTGCGCCCACGGCGGAGTATGCGAGGATGTGGTGAATGGATTCTTGTGCAAGTGCCCCAAACCCTGGGAGGGCGCCACCTGTCAACTAGGTAAGTGTCCGAAAGAAACTGGCGTAGCGCCTTATGTCCTGTTGTTGTGGCTTTAGAAAGTGCGAGTGTCTGTGCATACAAAGGGATGTCTGGCAGTTGTTTGTGAATAAAAAGTGTCTTCCGTGCGACAGATATGCGATGAGTTTCGCACACACAAAGCTTTTTCGCGTGCTTGTTTATGATAAGATAAGTTGTGTACGGCGTCCACTTTCGTGTGGTGCCCAAACATCGACCCGAGCACCACTCGTCGCGACGCAAGTGTCGCGCGAGTCGGTCTTAAGGCTGTTGATTCAGCTCCAGAGCGATGACACCCGCAAGCATATAATCTCGCTCGGCGCCAATCAATACTCAATGCAGGCCAAAGTGCCTGCTTGAGGCGCGGCCAAAAGCCCTCCAAAGAGCCCGCGAGATGCGTATTCGCACGACCGTGTATATGACGCGCGCGACGCATCAAACGTTCCAGATCCATTAGTGGACGTTTGCTTTTCGGCTACTCGTCCGGGGTCTCCCCCACGTATAAAAGTGCCCCGTGAGAACAGATCAACGACATAACCCCCGCCCGATCTGGCTGGATTTACTCCGCGCCACCCACCCAGTATCCCCACGCCGAAGGGCAGAGTGTGGCACTTGTAAATGTCGCATCCCTTCGCGGTGCACCACGGTCAAAGCCCACAGCGCTCTTGGTTTAATTAAAACCGATGCTGGGATTAGCGTAACTCTATAGCGCGGGGTGTCGCTCGCTTCCTCATTATTAAAGCCGCGACCCCAAGACGAGCGAGGGCCACATCCTGCGTGACCGCGGCAGTGCTATCGCCTTTACCATCGATTATTGCCGCCCAACTAGCATCGGTGGAGAGGTTACTTCCTCTCTGAGCTATACCAAAACAAGGCCACAGAGAGCGTATGGAAGAAATTGAATACCTCACGCTCGGTAACTGCCGTGCAATGACACTTGTTGCCACGTTTAGCGTCCAACGGTTGAGCTTGGCATAAACCAGTTCATTCGGAAATGAGACGCGGCGAATTCTTAAGCGGCAATGGCTGTGATCCCAGGGCGAGACTTATATAGCTTTAAATAGAGGTTCCGACCCCTGTGTACATTGTGCAGATACCCTTAACCCCGCGCTGTAACACGAAAAAAGGGGTTCTGTTTGCAAAACAGGTACGAGACGTTTTTTTATCTCTCGTCGAAATCGTTTAATCGCGTTGAGCGATTTAGTCGTTATGTGGCCTTCTGAGGAACCAAATCCGGGCCCTTTTGTGTCCGTGCGACGGCCGGGTATTGTCTGTGCTGGATTTCCCTGCTTTGGATAGAAAACTGCACCAGCGCTTCTATGCACAACCCGATTTTATTCGTTACCGCGACTGTAAGCCGAAGCGATGTAATTACCGCCCTCTTTTTAAGTGCGTGTTGACGCAATTCGGTTAATTTAGTGCCGCTGAAAGGAGTTGCTTTCGGTCTAAACGCCGGTAAACGAATCCGCTGATTGTCTGGCCAATGAAAGGGGGTCGGTGCTACCGCCGCGTGCTTTCAGTCGCTTTGAAAAGGATTTTCGCCATTTCGGGCTCAAACGAAATCCAACTCGAAAGAGTTACTGCGCTCAAATGTTATTGGAGCATCGTGAAAACAGCGGCTTTCGGCAGTAAAAGGTTGCCCGATCGTCAAAAATGCTCGCAAAGTACGTCCAAATTGAGAATTCGCACGGTGGTCGCTTTATTGACAGGCTTCAAGTTAAGGGAGTCTTGATATCGTGTAACATTGCCTCGCCGAACACCCGTGAATTGCCCGCGCTCGCCCAACTGGAAAGGAATTAGCATTGAAAAGTCGACGATACCGGTCACAATAGATCATTAGGGGCCCAAGGAGGTTAACACAAGCGACCTGGGGATTGGCAACAAGCGTCATGCACTAACCGTTATGCTGCCTAAATAAGGGACGCGTTGTCGCAACGCACTGGGTTAATTTTGGAACCGGCATTTACGAAATGCCAACGATGCGCAACAGACCTCAGCTTAATTTTCACGGCCCCGTCCCAATATTGTGAATTCGCACCAGAGATCAACGTGAAGTGTGATGGAAGCCTAAAACTGCGGTTTTCCCACTAAGTTCCGGACACGAACAGTCGAGACGGGTGTCTAGAAAGCCTAAAACCGATACCATCGAACTAGCTGCGATATCGATATTCAAGGCGTTGCATCCGATAGTAGGTTTAGGATTAATATATAAATAATAATGCAGATTGTTTTGCCTTGCATGCAGATTGTTTTGGTTTTATTTTTCCAATTCCGCGAAAGCTTTCTTAAGCGTATGGTATTCGTCATTTCGGCGAGGGGTTGACACGCCAGGGCACGTCCGTCCATATAGCGGCCCACAGGCACCTCGGCGGCCAGGCTACACCGCACACTTCGCACCGAGGGCGATAGGAATGTGGACGTGTATTGTTCGCGCACGCCTTTCCCACGTTCTGTCCGAAGGCAAACCTTCGTCCGCTTAAAATCGCACCGAAATATCGTTCGCAGACGTGTTATCCTTGTCCCATATCTTCTCTATCGTATGCGTCCTGCCATTCTTACAGTCCTGTTCCTATATACAGTATTACGTCTTCCTACTCGCGACTGAGTGTAATGTGGGATTGACTTGCTACACCCAGAAATGAGGAATGGAGTGATCCGTGTTAAAATTGTGTTTTGTGGGTTTGCAGACAAGGACGAGTGTGACAACAGCCCTTGCGTCCACGCGCGAAGCTGCCACAATCTACCGGGGAAATATCATTGTGTTTGCGAGCCCGGATGGAGCGGAAAGAACTGCGACATCAGTGAGTACAGGCCATCTCAATAAACCAAGTTCTCCAGGCAAATCCCTTGACAACTTACGTATTTTTGTTTCAGATACCAACGACTGCAAGGGCCAGTGCAAGCACGGTGCGACGTGCACGGTAAGAACGCTATATATCGTCATGCATCTTTCCCATTCGCTTATACCCGCAGCGCATTACGCCACATCGTGCCGAGCATGTCACCGCAAGCTCATTAGTTCCCAATCGGCGGACGGGTAATCCCGTTAAGGATTACAACCCCCGCGGCGCGCTGCCGGAACCTACAGCGGTCCCGGGGACCCACGATGACGCGGCGGATTTAGTTTCGCGTCGTCGGCGGGTGCCACATACATCAAAGCGCGATGGCTAACATAACACGCTTAAAACTTCTGGTAAAGTAGTTTTTATACTTGTGCAACAACCCAAGGCCACAGTTCCGTTTCCGCCTAAACGCAGCCTCGCAGTGGCAACAGTTGTGACAGCCTGCTATTGTCTCGGCCACAAGCACTTTTAGACCAGCGTCGCCGTTGCCCGGGCAACGCTACATTGATATGTCAGATTTGTGGCTCGTACATCGCATAAGTAACACCGTTAGTGAAGTAAATGCCCGCGCAATAGCGTGTCTTTGATACCCCGAATCGCGACTTTCCTGCTTGTTTTCGCACCTGCCCGCTTTGTCATGCCGAATGTAAGCGCCCGGCGTGGCGTCATCGGCCCGCCTAATGCGTTTCAAGGGCCCGGGCCTGTGTATATATCGCTGGTTACAGCATCTCCTCGCGACGTCAAGTGGCCTGGGCCCGGTCGCCATGGCGCCGACGGTGGCACCGGGACCAAAACGCCCGAAAAACAGTAAAGTTTAAGGCAATGATTGCGATTGTGCAGTTGCGCGTTTTCTTAAGCCAATACGCTATTTTGGGCCTAACATCATAAGCCTACGCGTTGAAAGGGACCGCCGCCTATTCTAACCCTTTGTTATTGGCCTTGAGTTTGCGTTGGCGTACCGTGAACTTGCTCGCACTCCTCCGATTGCCGCGCAATTGTCGCCAATCAGTGATAGGTCACTTCTTGCTCTCCCGGCCTTCTGTTTGCTGGTTTTATGATTCGTCTCGCAGTGAAGTCGGTTTAACCTCGTCCGCCATCTGCTTGCCGGGGTTTACAACGTGCGAATTCCGCGTATTTCTAAAACGAAGCACTGACTTTATTGCTTAGGACATCGTCAATGGCTTCGTTTGTTCCTGTGCTCCCGGATACGAAGGTCCCACGTGTGAGATTAACACTAACGACTGCGCTGAGGATCCCTGCCTCCACGGCGGTCAGTGCGTGGACGAGGTCAACGACTTCCAGTGTATCTGCCCTGCTGGGTTTTCTGGCAAGAGCTGTCAGGTATGTTTCTGGTGTCTGTTTGTGTGCAAGCAGTTTTGGATTCGCTACAGCGAACTATTGCCATCTACCGCACGAACACACAAAACACTATACGTTGTCATAGAAACGCGCTATTTCCCGTAAACGCAGAGAGCTTAGGTACGATGAAGTCATTATTGGCGGGGAGCATTGTTGAATAATCGCGTCATCTCCAACGCTTTTCCCCGGGAAACGGGTGTGAGACGGTCCGTTGTGTATTGCACTTAGAAGTACTAATCAGATTCTCCATTTCGAAGGCGTGTTGACAGAATATCGCCCCCCGCATGCGAAATCCTCGCTATCGGCCCATATTGTTCACCCGCCTTTTATAGATCAGGCCACGACCGGGCACTTTTGAGCAACTGTTGGTAGTTTTTCGTTGTTTAGCGAACAACGCCCTTTTGTCAGCTCGAACTAATCATCGCGTCGGCTCGTTTTATCGCGGTTGTCTCGAATTCTTGCTTTGTTTCCGCCCGAGGTGTTGTCACGTCCCTTCGGGAACGACTTTGACGTTGGCCAGGGTCGCGAGGGGGCCCTTGCGCAACAACAGCGTGGATCTATATAAGGTCGTGACGCGAGCCAGCCTTGTTGAGGCGGGTGCATGACTCCATTGTGACGAACATATGGAACAGAGCACTGGAACCGGTCATTATGAGCTGGGACTTTATTGTCGCTGCCCATTGCCGCGTTAAGGCTGGAGGCTGGCGAGGTGGGTGAGCTTCGTGCAATATAAGATCGGGGGCTGAGTTATACAAGTAGTAATGAGGGGTTTCGAGCCGCCGGCGACATTCAACGCGAATGACAAGGCTCGCAATCGTGAATAATTCATCGCCAGTGCCGCACGCACACAATATACTATAGCTGGAGGTCGCGTACGGTAGGCGTGGAATCTTGGCAATTGTATAATCGCCCGCACCCTTGACATGCGAACGCGCTTAACACCAAAGCCACCACTTGTTCGGGACAAGGTGCGTTGCCATTATTGCACGTTCAAAGCCGGGAACGTGTCCAATTCCACAAGCACGCAGAACCGTTATACATTATTCATAGGCGACCTTCGGGCGATAAAGCGATCTCTTAATTTTGCAAGCATCTGACAAGCGCCCTTGAATGCCATATATAACCCGCCTGTCATTGTAAAGCAAAATCGTGTGGAATGCCACGCAAAGGGGACCGAAAGCCTTCCGCCCCTCAGCCGTTGTTTGCTCCTGGCCTAAATCGGAAAACATGACATATGTGGAGCGAGCGTAGACCCCCATCGTCGTATCGCTTTCGCCTTGGCTCGGATCGTAAGCCCAATAACACTGTGTGGTATCAAAATAACTCATCGCTAAATGTGGACTGTCCTTTTCTGTTTGTGTTGTGGGACAATTTGAGACTGTTGTTAGTAATACCTAACAATACAATCGTTATATTTAAGAATGTCCGTTTAATTTCTCTTAAATATACACATTTATATCCACTTAACAGGAAATGCATATCCTTGAGTTATAAGTGGATTATTACTTTCATTTTCATGTTGCATAAAATATTGATGTATTTTCGTATAGCTGGAGGAGGGGTACTGCGAACCTAACCCGTGTGAGAACGGCGCCGAGTGTTTCAACCGGAACAACGATTATTATTGCAACTGCAGCGCCAAGTTCGAGGGGAAGAACTGCTCGCGTTTGCGCAACGACTGTGAACACAAAATATGTCAAGGTAAGGAATGCAATAATGCTTTTTTGACCTTCAAAAACGCCTTTCTGATGTAGCAGTTAATTGTATCTGGGATAAACGCACAGAACAATTTGAGTCTTTGAGTCTAAGAAGTTGATTTTCAATTTAATTAAACGAAATTTGTCTACTTTCTTTGAACGGTTTATTAGGATGCTTGCAGGCACGATATAGCTGAATATTTTAGTTGCTAACCGGCAATTTCGCATGTGTGCCAGTCGAGCTTACGTCATGCACAGAACAAGTGGTAAACCGCTTCCGCCGTTAATTGCCGCCCGCTCAGGTGTCCGCTGCCGCCTTTCTAATTCCGCCGGCGCGCAAATCGGCTTTGGTCGTTGCGCGAAACTCGGGATTAAACATTTACCAGACCATGCGCGCCTTTCGGCTTAATTAAACTGACGGTAACATAACTACCAACTTGGAGCGCTCATCATAGCGACTTAGCAGTCTTGGGATTTACATTTACGGGGTCACGCCAATGCTAATCTCACGCTTTTATCCAATCGCCGGAGGCACGTGTGGAGGTCACTTTTAGCTTCGCACTCCTTTCGCAACGCGACTGTGGGAACCATCTTCAATTCGAGTGCGCGCACTCGTCCTAATTGCCGCGGAATGCGCGCGCGAGGCCTCCCACCCGCTATCCAATACACTTTCCATTGGTCTTTCAAAAGCGCCGCATCAACTTGTGTGCTCGTCGGCGGTTTGAGATTAAATAACGCGACGCTGAAAAGTTGCTCGGACCGCAATTGCCAGACTGTCGTGTTGAGCCCAGCACTGACGGGGCCACCTTGTGCGCAGTACCGACTCGTGTATGGGGCTGTCGTCAGCCCAGGATTCGAATTCTATTTTCACTATCTTCCACAACACACATCAAAGCCGGATTTACAAAATTCGAAACTCGAACCCGCGCGATTGATGTGTGGAGAAAGTCTTGCGCGCGATGCACGGACGGACAGGGACAGAACGCTTGTCGGCCTGCGCGATTTGTTCGCGGCCAATTACGACGCGCCTAAAACGCATCGCCCTTCAATCGTCCGTATAATAGAGTTTAAACGCGACGCGCAGATTTGGACCTGTCCGTTACGGCGATGAAGTCACATTCTTGCGTCATTGTTGCGAAATTCGCGAGCTCTGCCATTCACCACGTGGTCACTGTTTTTTTTGCTCGAGTTCGACCTGTAACGATTCTTTGTTTTTCAGTGATTGACAGCTGCACAATACACGTTCCCTCCAACAACAGCGCCCGTGGATATGTGGTGCAGGGGTCGGGAGTGTGTGGGAGCCACGGGTCATGCGTCAGTCTCCATGACAACGAATACAAGTGTCAGTGCCATTCGGGATACGAAGGCGTCCACTGCGAACTGAGTAAGTGTCTCCATCGATGTCCTAATCACGATTTGAGCAACAGCTGGACTCTGCACACTTTGTACACTTTGTCGGTACCTTTCTCGACGCGCTTCGTTTCGCTTCTGTAGAGACTCACGCTGTGGTAACGCGAAAATCGCGACGTTGTCGTCTTTTCTCGACCCACTTCCTCGCTGTTCGGGAACGTATACACTGTTGCCGGTCGCTGTTTGCATAAAGAACCCCCCTTTTGGCGTCTTTAACACCCCTCTGAGTTTAGACAAGCGCAGTTATGTGGGATGCAGTGTGAAAAGGCAGACTATTGTTTTATTTGCCTTCATCCCTTGTGGCTGTGTTTGACTTGGAAAGACAGGGGCGGGTTGTTCCGTTTGCAACATTTAATGAAAGGCGGCGCAAGCCTCGGTGACGTAATTCCTTACAACGTCAACCATGCGCCAAGCCGTGACCGGAGCTCGGGAAGACTTCACCGGGGCGGACAAACGACCGCCCTTGTCTTTTGCCATGTTTACGTTAGCGCGCGGCCCGGGGTCCAGGCCCTGGCGAAAGCGGGTCCTGGGCCGAAGCGAAACTGTCCCTGCCACGCGCTACCTCTCCCATGACTGAACGCGCTTATCGGGACTCGCCGCTGGTGTCGAGTTCGCCCAATGTTGTCTTTTGCCAGCTTCAACCGGACAGGCCTGCCTGCAGTCGCGCGTGTGTACGGGTCTGTCGGCGGATTTGCTCAGGGGCTCGCTAGGCGGGGATTATCGTTCGCTAGGTCCCAGCAACAATAACAAGACCTCCACGCCACCGCTGTACTGCAGTGAGGCGGTGGTGATGACCGATGGACCTGAGCAAGTATTCAGTTAATTGCCCGTTGCAACGGAAACGCCACGTTTGGGTCCCGCGCCCGATGCGGCGTGACGCGTCTCCTGGACTTTAAACGCTGGGTGGGCGACCCAAGTACATAGACCACAATCAGAAAGCTTCTATCACCACCCCGTTACTTTTCCCAGACTACATCGATCAGTTGCAGTATTTAAATCAAAAACACTGGTTTTCCTCATTATAATTTACGTTTACAAATATCAAGAACTTTTGTGTCTTTGTTTTGGTTGAACATATTATTATTATGGCTCGTGGGGGTGCTTGTTGTTGCCTTTTATCATGGGGCCCTTAGCGAGGACAAACTGGCGAGCCTCCAAGAAAATTATGCTCCGGGCAGTTGATCGCCTCAATAGCGCCAAATCAACTCACACGTCACGAGCATTATTTATCCACTCGACTTTTCAAACAGGACGTTCGCACGGGTAGCACAAAGGGTGAAAAACAACAGATTACGATACGGCTCGTTCGGCTGCCCCAGCGCGCTAATAAATTCCCTCTGCGACGATTTTCCCATGCCCCAAGTTGCCCGCACGCGTCACGCCCGGAAATTTATTCCCTCCTCCTGTTTAGTTCCGCCTCGCGCTATTTTGTCGTTAAACCCGCCCGGCCGTAGCCTGACAGCTAGCTATGGCTATATGCAGGTGGTCGCCCGTACCACTTGGGGTGTAAGGTTACCTTGCAAAAGCAGTAAAAGCACGTTGGTGGTCAGCGGAGTAGGTCCGGCTTGACCTGTCGTTCAATTATTGATCGAAGATACCTCCGAAGAGGGGTAGTCGGTTGACAAGGTGCGCCCTCTCGCGTCACGCAGGAAATACTGCCGAGAGGTCTTCGCTAAAATAGAGAAAACGGCAAACTGCAATTTGACCCCGGTGCGATCGTTCGACTTCGTATAGAATTGCCCGACCGCCGAGTGATATATAATCACAGCGGCGAAATGCATGGCCCGCGAATGCAACGCAAAACACGATTAACCCTCGGCCAGACGTAATTAGCTCGGTAAACAGGGATGCAATCCACCGTGTCAGGGCACTCGTTTGTCTACGGGCCGACTCATAATCTGCTCCGTCGTCACGGGGATCCGCGTGCCCGAGTAATGGCGATCCACGTGCAGACTATTACATTCGTCTGCCTATACGTCGCAACAGGCATTTAAGTTCGCACGCGTTACTCATTCAAAATGGCCGAAGGCGAATAGCCATGCACACACGCGGTATCCCACATTCAGGCATAACCTCTGTCTGCTTATTACCTCTGGAGCAATCAAAACGATTTTTTTGCTGTACAATCCTGTAGAGATGGTAATGTCTGGATTTGTCATTTGCAGACAGTGACGACTGCCTTACATCCCGCTGTGAAAATGGCGGCACGTGTATCGACGGCGTGAACTCATACACCTGCCTTTGCCCGCCTGGATTTGAAGGACGACGCTGCCACAAAAGTAAGTTCGCATTTACTGTGACCACTGTGACGTTGCATGTGACCTTTGAATCCTCTTGCAGACGTCGACGACTGTGCATCCGAACCTTGCCGACGCCGTGGGGAATGTGAAGATTTGGTGGAAGGTTTTGTTTGTCGCTGCGAGTCGCCCTGGATGGGAAGGACTTGTGAATCCAGTAAGTGTTCGTGGATGGTTTTTCATCTCAGCTTCGAGTTAAATCTTGCGAGTGTTTTGGCTATTATTGATAGAATTTAAGTGTCCCTCTGAGCAGGACAGCAGTTTAAACGTCGGCCAAAACAACTACAGCGACGTGTCTTATAATTTGTGACTTTGACACAATTGAAACGAATTAAACAAAATAATCAAAACTAAACTTCCGCAAGAAAAGGTGCCTCACCTTTCCGTCTGATCTGAACATCTTCCACGGGGTTCACTCGCATCACTTCGTAACGTAACCCCTACCGACAGTGAGGCGCGACTACCCTAAATCTGACACTTGTTGGGTCGCGTTACGTGTTTTGCCCAACACAGAATTCGCACTGTATTTACGCATAAGGTGAGGGGCGTCTCCGCGTCGTACGCATTTCATGTCACTTTTTGGGGCCTAGGGCGCCGTTTGGGGCTTGAGAATGACCGACGACGCGGGCGGCATCACCCTTCAGTCGCGTTAAATATCGTAGGTCGCGGTTTAATCGGCGATTTCAGGGTCTAAGGGGTGCCTCGAAACACGATCCACCGCCTCAGCTGTCCAAAAATCCTCCGAGTCTAAGTCGATTTTTTGCGCTTTTTGTCCGCAAAATTAAGCGAGGGAAGTCGGGCCATTCATCATGGGCTGGCCAGCCGCAGTTTCCACAAGGCGGCGAGTCTAGGCACGTCCGGCCCTCGCGTTCTGGTCCCACGATATCGCATATCGCGACTCGATGATATGAAACGCTTAATCCCCCAGGAAACTCGGCACTGATTCGACTCGCGGCTATGCGCCAGGGAACGCTAGGTCGTGTCTCGCCATTGGTCGCTTTATGTTTACGCGAAACCGGGGCTTGTATACATCACCGATCGGATGTATTGTCGTTTCTCAATAGGGGTGAGCGACCAGTGCACGATAGTAGTTGTTGCTAAAAGAAGAGCCACTGTTAGAACTCTTGCACCACCGCCAGGAATTAACATTCTTGGCCCCTTGACACGCGCCCACAGGGCTTTTGACTTTCTTCCGCTGTGCGACACGCGTCATTGGTGTCGCGGCGCTTTTGGGCCTGCGCAGCAACAACGCGGAGACTGGGGTCCAACTGAAAGCGCAAGAGTTGATTGATTGATGACTTAAAGCGAACAGTGGTGGAACAATAATGCCTGCGAGCTCAATACCCTGTTCGGATATGTATCTTAATGAGCGCGTTCGAAGAAGAGCGAGACAGCGCACTTTGGCATACTTGCTGGATTCCGTCAACCCTAGCCGCCTGCGCAGTGCAAACACAGGTGCCCGCGGCGCGACACCCGATCCACCCCCGAAAATCAATCGGGCCCTACACGGGTCCCAGTCTAACCCGTACCTTCTGTATGAACTTCCTTCTTGTCACTTAAACCGCATACCAGGCAGTCTGCATCCCGCCGTCCCTGTCGGTCAGCTCGATGTCCGCTCGCGTGGACATACAAAAACAGACGTCTCATAGTGGGGCCCGATGACGTGACGATGACGTCACTAAAACCGTGGCGTCGGATAGGTGCCCAGTTGCCTTAACGCGATACTCGAAAGCAGGTGAGCGTTGGATGACGATACTCAAACTTGAGGCATCCCGCGCGTTTGATCTCTTGCGCAGGATCGAGTTTCGACCACCGCTGTTGCTCTGACGTCACGAGTCGTTTCGTCGCGTTTTTCGTCAGAAATGCGCGTTTGGCATCACCTGCGCGCGACCGTGACTTTGAAGTCGCACGGATTAGCGCCTTGGCCTTGTAGCAGGCTGTGCAAATCGACTGATCCTCATCGAGAGGTGGGAAAATAATTGGTTGGTGTCGTACCTTGGTCGTGCCGAGGTCGAAGGTCCGGCGGGTCTGTGACCATTGAAAACCGGTGCAGTCCGAGTATTCTAAAACCAGCAAGCGCGTAAGCGGCAATTACGCACTAATAACGGTTGGCGGGCCATCGGTATGCCCGGAAACAACGCAGCTGCGTGCACCGTTGCCCGCTGGCCGTCCGCATACCGCACGCGACGGCCTACAAAGTTCTGCGAATATTATCTGTCCGTATTTGCCACACACGTTCACGCACCTGATTGGACCCGAACCAAGTGGAAGATCTCACTGTCATTATTATTCACGCTTTGCTACTTTCAAGTTCACATTTTCTAATAGCCGTTTGTTTTTTCTTGTGTAGAAAGAGACCAGTGCCAAGGCGAGCCGTGTTTGAACGGGGGAGTTTGCCACGCTGCCGATGACTTCTTTGTGTGTGATTGCCCGACTGGCTGGACTGGGATCACCTGTCAGACACGTAAGTTTCCACCTCACAGGCAAACTTGTTCGAGCCTTAATCCGCAATCATGCCGTTACTGCGGTCGCAACACACCTTTAGACGCGCGACGACGACGGTGCATGTGTAATTCCTTCGAACGTAGCTGGTACCGCTTTTCTTTGTGGCTGTAAGACCTCGGGCAGTCAGTTTTCAAGATTAGGTTTGAAGAAAATCGTCCCAACCTCGTGATTTGCGGTTTTTGCAGGTGAGCGTTCACCGTGTCTCGACAACCCGTGCCTGAACAACGGCACCTGCGTGGGAGCGGGAGACACTTATCAGTGTGTCTGCAAGGACGGCTTCGACGGTCTCCGTTGCCAGGACGGTAAGTGTTTCCTGGTTTTAAAATCCTATTGGTCTTTGTTTTGCCCGTACACCAGTATCGGTACCGAGAAGGATGGATTTATCGTATTAGGACCGGAGTACTGTTGTCTATAATCTGATCCCAGAGAATCGCTTTTCGTTTAGGGGATTGAGGCAATAAGTAAAAACACTTACAGGTTCTCATGTCTTTTGTGCGCAGCTCTAATTAATCTCGATCGGAAGTAGCGTTCTATTGAAAGTTAGACGAAAGATTTTGGCCCAAAACACTGTGGGAAAATAGGCAGGGACTTGGGCGCCGCTATGTCAATTGCCGAAAATCGTGGCAAGTTTAAACTATCAACGCCGCGCTCTGAGGAAAATACCCACAACGTGTCTGGCTGTAACAATGAGAATACCTTCGCTGCCCCTGCGAGACTCAATCATTTAAAACCTGTGTTGGCGATGCGCTGTTTACCACCTCACATCCATTAGCGTCCGTTGGCATCCTTTTACAACAGCACTGTTTCGGCGGCGGGCGTTTTGAATCGCGGACCCGCGCGAGACCTCTAGCCACGTTCTGCAAGGCCGACATTTTATCGTCATTAACGCTGGTAACTGGATATCGCCAGAGTCGGCCATGCGTGTCGGTCGTTCGGGCGTGACAGCAAGGGTCAGCATGGGAAGACCGCTGAAAATTGCCGCTAATTTCGATAAATCGCCTGGGTGAGCACTCGCACCCGATTACGCGACATTGGTGTCAAACGAGTGATTTGAGGAAGCTATTTTTCGCCACGCGACGCGTCACATCACCATTTGCAACGCCTAATTTGGCGCGTGACCCCAAATAGCCCAGTGACATTGTGATTTGGGACCACTTAACACAGAGTGTTTGTAACTTTTTGGCTTGGCCTTTTCGCACAGGTTAAATCGAAAAAAAAACACCAATCTGTTGATTCTTATGAAAGACTAAAATGTCTGTCTGTAGAATCTCATATTCTAACAATGCGGTTATTACCCTAACCATTCTCCATATAAATCTTATGTCCATAATCTATTTCCGTCGTCGTATTCATTGCAAAGGACATATAGGTATTTCACCATGTGCTCATCGCCCAATAATAGCAAAGGCGAAATATTTTTCACTGATGTGGCGAAGCAACTATTTCCGTCTTGCGATCCGTTTCTCGCGGCTTCCGCCTGAAAACACACCTCTCGCTTACATTTGGCCAGGGCCTCGTATCGTGTGGCCTCCATACGATCGAGGAACGCGACCGCCGCACCCAAAAGAGCACAGTAACTTTATATTCCCGATTCCAGTGCTTGTACCCAAAACGAGCGCACAAATTGTAATGTTTGTCTGGCCACGATCCGTTTGGGCGCCTGAACCGCTTGTATTAGTTTTCGAACTTAAATGACAGCGCTGTGCCATGAAATCCATTCCATGGTATTTTCCAACCCCTGTACAGGAAAAATTTAGAGCGGGGTTAATGCTCGCCATTATAATATCATGTTTTTGGAAATGTTGGTCGCACAAGGCTTTGTTCTACATGTGGAAGGTTTTTTTGGGTTGTCGCCACAATTTTACAATGATTAAAATGGAGAGATTTTGGAGCAAATACTTACGCAGCCCACAGAAACCATGTCACTGTTACCTTTTAGCGACACTAAAACACGGCAGGTGATAGTCTCCCCCAATTAGTTAATGTGTCATTTTTCGGCCAAACCTGACTTAGCCTGTGTGCCATGGAGTCATGAGACTGACTGTTCTGTTAGTTCACGAGCGACACGCTCAACGGGGCGCGTCACAAACTGCCTCAAACCGGCCGTGGGGCTGGGCAACTGGCAGAAGGCTGCCTGCTATTATATTACAACAGCCCCATTAGTCGGTCTATTTCCAGCCAAGTCTGGCACAGTCTTTTACTTATGAGTGAACCAAGTGTTTTGCCGGAACTGAAGGGTCCGCGTTGTAGTTTTTTGTCCGACATGTAGATGTTTTTTTGTGAAAACATTTTCCTTTTTGCGCTTTGCCGGCTATTTTGTGTAACATTTCTCTGTTTGCCTTTTCAGATTTGGACGACTGCAGTCCGTACCCTTGGTAAGTAGTTTCTGTTTTAGAATTTAAATTCCTGAAATATTTTTAACTCTATAAGATCCGTTCAGTAATATAGTACGACCCAAAACACATTCGAACCGTCTTTCGTTTATTGCAGCTACAACAAAGGCAAGTGCATCGACGGCATCAACCACTACAAGTGCGAGTGTCTTCCTGGATTCGCCGGGCCCGACTGTCGCATAAGTAAGTTAAAATATAACAACCCAGTGCTGTGTGACCCGCAGGCAATTGACCCCGAGTACGCGGATACTGCTGCGCTGAATTGGTCGATACTAAGAAACCCTCGATGGCTTCAAATCCGTCCGACGATTAACCCGAGTATGTTTTTTTGCCTTTCGCAGATATAAACGAATGTGCGTCGAACCCGTGCGCCTACGGAAGTACTTGTGTGGACTTGATCGATGCGTACAAGTGCGTGTGTCCGCCTGGAAGAAGTGGCAGACGTTGCGAGCAAGGTGCGTATGTGGATCATTTTTCTTGTACCTGTTGTAAGTCACGTATCAACCTGCGCGCTTATTTGCTTTGGATATAATGAAAAGCCAGCGGGTAGTTGCGTGGATTTTTTTCTCAAAATAACTTTACAGTCCTCTTTCCGCTGCAATGCCCTTCATGTACTAATACCATACAAGAAACTAATGTGAATTTTTGATGCAGTTGATAACCCAAACCATGCCTGCGTCTCCAAGGGCAACGTGCACGAGGACGGTGATCGTTGGAAGGAGTCGTGTAACTCGTGCCAGTGCTCCGCAGGGCGGGTCCGTTGCTCCAAGGTATATATAACGCCCTCTATGGGTTCATAGCAATCACAAATGCACATTGTTCTAACCCTCTGCTTGCCCTACAGGTGTGGTGCGGCCCGGAGAAGTGCTCCAGCTCTAGCATGCCGCACACGAAGGTTTGTCAGAAAGGTGAAACGTGCCAACCGTTGACCATCGACGACTGCTTTACGAGGCCGTGTACAAGCAGGGGTTTGTGCCGCAGCGAATCGTTGTCGCCTTATCCGGAGCGCTTGCGTTTCGTTGCCTCCGTGCGCTCTTGTCTGCCAGACAGCGACGACGCGCCAAAAACCAACTGCGCTCGCCTCACCACCTCCTTTAGGCTTGACCAGCTTCCAGAGGTAGGAAAAACTTGAAGATCTCTGCGGGTTATTTTTGTAAAGTAGCTTCCACCAAATGTAGTTACACACGATGCCACTATTGGGTCGGAAACAAAACGGGCGATTATTCAACACATTCTATAGTTACATCTTTTCAACATCTAAAGGCCTTTGCATTTCTTCACTTTGCAGAATTTCTACGTGCATGACGTGTGCGTCGCAGTACGAAACCTCAAGTTGTTTCATCCGTTTGCTCAGCAGCACACTCTGGTGATCAACTGTGGCGCGAGCGAAAAGGAGCGAGGTGACATCCATATCACCATTGTAAGTTGCAGCTTTGCTGTGTGAACCGTTCAGTTGTGAACTGTGCTTAACCAAAACTTTCCACCACTTGCAGTCGTCCAACACGAGCGACCCAAGTGACAACACGGCGGCCGAAGCCAGCGATGCTTTGATCACATATTTGAAGTCAGAGGAAAGCCGGGCATCCGTTCTAGCTGCCATCAAGGAGGTCCAAGTGACGAAAACAATTTACAAGCCGAGGACAGATGAAGACAGTAAGTCCGAAATAATAATTCCCAAACTTAATCCTTTTATTTGAATAATCTTGCTGCCCGCTGGGATTAGACAACGCCTGGGAAATTGCTTACTTTTACCGTGGGTCGCCTGATCGTATTTAATCAATCTAAATGCGTTCCATACCAAAGTCTGTCTTTTTATTACGTGTATAAGCACGAGCAATTGTGATTTTTTAGTCCTTAAGCATAAGGGCGTTTGTTGGGTTGTATCTTCCAGCATACAGATATACAATTCACAAAGTAGAAGGCGCAAGTACTTCTCTATGTATGAGACATTCCAATACTAAATACAAGTCTGAAAGAGCAGCCCTGATAATTCAATTAATGCCCACTCCGATATTATTGGATAGCTTTTCCGTTCACACACGGCAACGCCTAAAAATACCCCACCAATCTGCCTTTAATAACAGGCAAGCAGAGGCGCAGTGTACAGACACCTGCCGCCGGCTTGTGCCTACGTTTTTGGCTTTGGAAGCTCGGAACAACCAATTTGTGATGGCGAACTCGCACCAAAGCGCTTGAAACGAAAACAAAAATTCGCGACCTTTTCATTGCATTCGGGTTATCCGAACCACGCGGTCACGCAATATGACAAGCACGTGCTACTGAAACGCGTGTCGACTCTTCGCAAACTGATCGGCGGAACGTAAACTCCAGGGCGGCATCAAACGGCTCCGAATTCAGCTGCATTAGCTTTCAACCGCGGTCTATGAATCCATAGATCTTCGGGTGACTAAAGGTTCAGGGGTTTTCGATAGTGCCAAACATTCGCCAACTTCGCACAGGCGTTACGCTAAATTGTTTCACGTACATTGATGCGCGTCGCGACACCCCCAACAACTTTGATGGCGAAAAGCGACGCCGGAACTGACTGTTTAGTAAATACCGCCGGCGCGGGCGTTACAGCACCGTTTAAGGCACAAGATCGCGCCTGATGCGACAAAATTCCTTGTAACGCGACCATAAGCACCACTTCCAGACGGCGCTACCCAGGTGTTATTTGTTTGTATCATTGCCAGCCTCCGTTGCCAAACTCCGCCACGCATCTGCCCACTCGCTAACCTTATGTCTTTGCGCGCAGGCTACCTTATCCCTCTTGTGGCTTCCATCGCCGCTGTGCTGGTTGGCATCGTGGTGTTGGCCCTTCTGATCTGCGTGTGCATTTACCGGCGAAACGACCGACGTTCGCGCGACTCTAAATTCATGGTCGAATCGGGTCGACGTGTTGATTCCGTGGAGCGCGTGGACAACAATAACAAACTGAACGAGCAAGAAGACGAGCCTGAACCTGGAGGAAAGAGTCTGAAAGTGATCGGTCTCGATATGCGCAAAATCAACAACGTGCAGCTGCAGGAGAAACAATGCGCCAATCTGGCCCTTGACGTCAACCGCCTGCCTGGCAGTGACAAGGAACCGGTTTTAAACAACCTGTATCCAAAAAAGGTCTCCACAGCTGACTTGGCCGTCTCGGCAGCCGCCGCACAGCGCATGGCAGTGGGCAAATCCTTGCAATCTTCACGCGGTGCGACCGTCAAGCACCCCGCAGTCTCCAAACGACAATATATTTCCTCAAGTGGGGTTGCTTTCACAGCTCCAATGACCACTGTCACGGGCAATGATGACGCATATTATTCAAGTTCCCGAGCACACATGAGCGGCACTTCGGCCAGTTCCAATCCACATTACACTCATTCTCATGAGCCCCACAGCCATCACCATCACGGCGCACGATCCCAACACTCTCGCCTCAGAGAACAACCTGAAATGTCTGACGAGGACGAAGTGTTCGAGACCTCGGGATCGTCTCGCATCAACCCCGAAAGCCGATGTCTGCTTCCCGGCTGCGATTGCCACGGAGACTCCTGCGTCGGCGACGAACGCCCATGTCGCTCCACATTTTCACATCCTTCACAGGAAGACTACTCCGAATCGGAAGAGGTTGCCATGCTGATGGGCCAGACCTCAGGTCCCCCGGCTCCACGAAGACAAAGCCACAACCGACGGCACCACCGCTGTCATCGGCCACACCACCATTACGATGCACCTACCGACGCTTGTCGATCCAATCGGCATCGTCATCGAAGAAGGACACCCCAGCATCAAGCGGCCGTCTATCGCGACTCCGACCTGCCACAGTCGGACGTCGACCCCATAACGTCAGACACTAGCGCTGCACGCGCTAACGCTTCATCGCTCGGCGATGCAGTGTTGCCACCTTACGAAAGCGTGGTGTCGCTCGCTGAGTCGAGCAGTAGCACACCCTGTGACTGCGCACAAGGCCGCCAGTCTTCGGCCTCCAGCGCTCAAGCGGACCAGCCTGTGACGTCCGCCTACCACCAGTCCCCACCGCCGTCGTACTCCCGCCATTATCACAGGCCAACACAGTCGTACCGCAACACCACTCCCGCAGCGGCGCCCCCTAGCGGCTCGGACCACTCCAGTCGCCACCACCAGCAGCGACAAACTTCTATTTATTCGACTCCCGGCTACGAAAATGTACCGGGCACATTCTCGTCTCGCGGTGGCGCAAGAGAGGAAGACGGCGAGTACACAAACAATGAGAGACAGTCGGCTCTCCATGAGCGCCAGGACAGCAGCAGGACTGGATCGCTGTCATCGCCGGGCGACGACTCGACCACTGAGCTGCTGGCCAGTAAGCGTACCCCGCATGAAGTGACTGTATAGCGGGATTCGCGTCGCGGCCCCTTGATCCCACTCCATAGTTCATGACGGTTTCCTTATGCTTGTTATTTCATAATTATTATTACGATTATTATTATTATTTAAGTCAGTAGCGCGCAGTCTGTGTGGTCGTTTCCCTTTGCTTCAGTCTGTATTACCTATCTTATCCATCGTGTGTAAAACTTCTGTGTAACGCCGCTTGCTCCCCGACCACACAAACATTCACCGCAAAAATATGTGTTCGAGCTCACACAATCGACATGTATATGACGTCACACACACACACACACACCAGACGTCACAATGTAAACCCATCCCATTCGTCGAGGCCTATATCCAAAGACAAGCTGAAACTGAGAGATGCACTTGTGCTACTTTCCTATTGACGTCACACCCCGACCTGTGCTATTCTTTCTGTTTGTGGTTCGTTGTTATTCTTTATTTTTTGCAACACGCCGCCGCCGGCACGCGCTTTTCTTTTTTTAATATTATTCCTTTTCGACGTCGTCTGTCGCCGCTTACGGAACTCGGTCGTGGAACGCAATCCAGTTTCCTTCACCCCATTGCGGTTCGTAGCAAGTCATTCGGTATCACTGCCTTTTACACATTTGGTGGACAGCTTATACACCGAGTACTGTATTGCCTCTGGTCCAATATTTGCAGCTGTGCGTGTGTAAATACCAGATACTATTCCAGTACACTCGACTGACTTGTGCGGCTTAAAAGCATGTAAATAAAACTTGAATGTGCGACAGACGAAAATGACTGTCTGGGCTGTTTTGTGTTGTTAGAGTTAGATACAGGTCGACATGTCCGCAGATAGATATTTATTATATACCGCTCGATAAAAGTTGTAAAACTCATAACAACAAACAGTAGGGGATAAAGTTCGATTTCAACTAAAAACAGCAACTAAAAACCGCGCATCCGCGCCGACGTTAGTTCAGTGTGACGCAACAAACACGATTGTGACGCAAATATATAGTTGGGATACGTGGTTAAAGTTTATTTTCCAAAATTTGAGAAGTCCATCTTTAGTTTAATAGTGGGCTGAGCGGCGGTTTTTCTGGTTGCCGCAACGTTATCAGCTGACGTCGCTCTCTGCTGCGCCTGGTGGACCTTCGCCTGGTTGCTACGCAACGCCCCCTCCAACTTTTGCTTCAGGGTCAAGTCCTTCTGCATTGTGGTCTGGGAAAAACAAAATCGCGTTCAGGCGTTTTGTTACCATTGCAACGGGCAGTTACGTTTCTGGTTGAGGAAAATCCAGGCAGCCAATGGATAGAGCACAATGAAAGCGTTACGTATCATTTATAGAAACAAAATACATGCGTTTTGTAATCATAAACGTTACCTTGAAAGCGACTGGATACTTGGGTCCGATCTGCAGGAGCCGCTGGAGGGCGCTTTCGTGCACTTTGTTTTGTGACGTCGGATTTCCGTTAGCGTCACTGCCGTGCGCTTCCACGTTCAGACACGATACGAAAAGAGGAATGAGCGATCGGACCATCTCGTCTCCTGCATAAAACCAATCATTACCTACTGTGGCGAACCCCTGATTAAAAACTTAAATTAAATCTCACTGCTTTCGTCGTCGCTCAGACCGATCAGCAGTTCAAGAAGGTTCAGGCATTCGGCGACGACGGCAGCGTCTTCTGACGTCACGAGGCTTTTCGCTCTTTCAAGCTGCGCGGTGAGCAAGGGTGCCATCCGGTGGACGAAAGGTCGTGATATTGCGTGATCGGGCAGCTTGAATATTGGCGCGAGAAGTGTGGCACACTTGAGTTTGTCCTGAAATTGCGTCGCTGTGTATTTAAAGTTGTTATCTAAAGCAAGTGATTGAAATGACAGCATTCGAAACAGGACAGGTCGTTGTATAAAGCATTTCAGATTTACGTGTATTTAAATGCCATTCCGTTTCAGTAAACGGGCGTTTTGGCCTTGACATACCTTAACATCGCACGAAGTGAACACCTTTTCAAAGTAGTCGAGCATTTCAATTAGCAGCTTGGGGTGTTGACAGACGCTAGGTGGCGCAGTAAGGAGGAATAATGATTGACAGGTGAGCAACGAAGATACATCGAACTTATCCACGTCTGTGAAGATATAACAATAGAACCGCATTTTTACTTTCAGGTTGCACACTGTTCTGCTAATGTTCTATACGTTCTGCACGCACAGTGGGTAGTTTTAAAGCATGCGTTGATTACCTTTTCCAAAATCAAGGATTGACGACAAAGCACTTTGCAGAAGCTTCCTCCATTCATCCTGGTAGAGTTCCATTTTCAAAAACGGGGAAGTTAGGATCGAACGAAATGCCTGAATACAATTTTCGCAATTTCAGTGCAGATACGGTATTAAATGCTTTGTGGGAAGATCTGGTCCTTAATGGTAGAAGAATGTGGCCCTAGTAGATTATGACTATTAGTATCATATATTTCCATAAGGCAATAAGTCTCTGACTGATGTCACAATTCAGGTGAGTTTAGACTTACGTGGAGTGCCGAGGTTGCCACGGAGACAAGCGAAGGTTCCGATTGGCCGTTTTCGTCACGTGACGAGCCTTCGCGAAGAGCGCCGACCAGTAGATATAACACAGTGGGAAGTATTGTTAAGCTACCTGCAAAAGCAAATAAACACATTACAATAAATTCTTGTTTTATCAATCCGAATACCCTTAGGTGTAAAGAACTTGGAGACTGCTTTGAATAAGAAATCTAAGGCTAAGATGCTGAACATATTGAGCGGACGTTTGAAACACAACTGCATGTGTTTTAGCAATAGAACTAATGATGAACACAGATGTGTCTGAAACGTCTGTTTAATGTGTCCAGCATCTTAGCTTTGGATTTCTTATTCAAAACAAGTTAAATAACCGAGACAAAACAAGTAGTGGTGGTTGATGTACAAGCCTCACACAAATTTTGGGTTAATAAAAAACTACATTTTTTAGCAATACGTAAAGTGAACATTAACAGACTCGCCACAGAGCTATTGGGAAACATGAACCACAGTTGCACAGAGTTTGTAGTACATGAGAAACCAGTTTAATAAACAATGTTAAAATATACCTCTCGGTGAACATAGGCATAACACATCGCTCAACAGGCCGATGGCAGAAGCCACTAAGTCGGCCGCCTCCTGCGGAAGCTTCCTATTGGTAGAAACTGCGTCACGTGATTTGTTCCTGCGCGGAAGTTGGGTTAGACAAGTCGCCATATATTGAACGAGATATCACACTTGCCTGAAGGTGGGGTTGATGGCTGGGACTTGTCGAACCAAAACACACATGCAGATTTCGAGAATCGCGAACACCGTCGACTTTCCCGCGTCAATGCCGCCAGACTCACCCCCCTCTCCGTCGACTTTCACTTCATCGAAAACTACGAAAATGTGACGGGGTTTAACGATGGATGCGACCGAAAACTATCTTTATTGGTAATTTTTGTGACGAAAGCATTTAACGCTGTATGACGACAGTATAGAGCAGCACAGCAAGTACTGTAATTGACCAAAACTTTATAAAATATCACTTCCAGTTAATTGGACACCAAACATATACTACGCTAGGGCGAAATTTTATACGTCCATGTGATGCATAACACCAGAAATATTGAAGGGTAATAAAACGTATCTACTTAATTGGGACAAATATCAAAAACCATACCCCCGTCTTGGAAGATGTGCTCTTTGGCAGCGAGTAAAATTTTCTTCACAATTCCAACGACCAACCTCTGGGTGGAGAAAGAATCCCGTGTGAGGAGAAGGCGATGAAGGACGTTCAGGATTTCAATTCCAAGTATCTGGGATTAAACAAGGAACGCTGAAAACTACATTTTGCACACAAACGCCTTCCTACATGTTTAAACCGCGAAGTTCAGTAATTTACAACTTTTCAATGACCATACTTCGTTTCTATACACCACAAATACAGTAGGACTAAAACAAACGAATGCTTGCATTGCATTGGAGTCGGTAGAAATTGGTTTGTGGTCGAACTGACCTGGTTTTCTCCCACTTTGCTTCGTACCCACTTGGACGAGAAGAGAGCGTCCAGAGAGGAGAGGCAAGCTATGATCACACCGACCGAGTCCGATATTCGCGGCGAACACAAAGCCTCGACACACACCCCTGTGAAAAAATAAACTATAAGTGAATGTATAGTTACATAATTTTTCAAAATTAAGTGTTGAGTGGCCAAGTCGCTCATTACAAATAAATTCATCCCAGCACTGCATCGTGGAGGGATTGTGGCCTAGAACTTACCGATAAACGCCCTATAATAAACTAAACAACTGTACACAACGAAAAAAGGCTTTTCGGCTACTTAAGCTGCCGTACATCGAGTATAAGGTATTTCAACATGGACAATAGGATGGATTGGAACGGTGATTTACCCATGACCAGGTGAAGTTTTTTCTCGCGTTCCTCCTCCTTCTTCTCGTCCACCTCATCCTCTGTGGACGCGAAATCAACGTTCGCCAACCACAGTGAAAGCGCGTTGAGGATGTTCGGCCATGCGTATCGATAGTGTGACGTCACTCGCGATGCGCTCTCCATGGTAAAGAAGGCGCCACCTAGTAGGAAGTTTATTTTTAGGTGACAGTTCGCAGCAGAAAACAGTAATATATTGTCACGTTTTTTTTTCAACGAAACGCAATATTTGCAAAGATTGCAAACATTGAAATAAAATTTCCAAACATTTGATTACGTCATAAGATTCGCAGCTACTAACAATTAATATCAATAACAACGTGGTCAGGTAGCCGGTAAGTCCTATACCTTGCTCCGGTAAATGGGCGTGAAACTCTTGTGGCAATTTCAGAATCGCTTGATCTTTCAATGCCTTCTGCCAGTAGTCGGCAAGTTGCTTGAGATGGGGTTCCACCAAACTAAGGAGGCTTCCTCCCGCAGACTTTTTCTCTTCGGCACCCGACTCGTTTTGCACAGCCACGATATAAACCTAAAAAATTAGAACTTAGGTGCTTTTTGAGATTGGCAAAGTGACATAAGCAGGAGTTTTTAGGTCGAAATTCAATTGTAGCAAAAATGTAGTTATAACAACCATGTTGGAGATAGCTATCACGGGATAATCAACCATTTTACCTCCGACCAAGCTTTGAGCACGGCGAGCTTTTCCATCGTGGATGCGCTTTCGCTGTAGATAGGAGCAGACGTTGCATCGTGTTGACTGACCTATAAGAAGGATTTAAACAAAAACAATTATGACGTTTCAACAGAAACACGAGGAAAGTTTAAACAAGTTGTTCTCAAACTGTGCGTCGTTTCAAATTTTCAAGGACGTCGCGAAACAAATTACACAAAAAATTGTTGCAGGTTTTTGAAATAAATGGAGACCATGTAACGAACCACTGGTTTAACCAATACATCACGATCACGACCCATACAACAGTTTTTTTTTGTTTAACGACCGTTTTACAAAACATTCCTAGCGTACCACAAACCACATCAAAAACCGCCCACTCACCTTAGCGAGGCTGGAGACGAGCAGGGCGTGGACGCGTTTGAGATCCGAGAGATCGCTCACAACTCCACTGGCAATCCACGCACTACACACTTCACACGCTCGTACCGTCACATCGTGCGAGTTGTCTGAGAAGGCTGGACGCAATGCCGCCCCCACCTATAGTAGAAGGCGAAATTCGTGAGACTATGAATAGGTTTCGGTAGAAATATTGGCTTACGTTGGCTTGGAACTGCTCGAGAATAACGGAGCCGTGAAACTCGGGTTCTGGGACGTCCTTGAAATATTTGATCACGTCCTGGAACAAATGAAATGCCGTCTAATGGGTACTTTTTTTAAAGAGGGTGGGAAATTCACATGGAGTTATACGCAAGATACGTTGTTCGTATAAGATCATCAATTTTTGTTTTATGGTCGGGAAAGTTGCGTTAAAACCAGAGTGGACAAACCTGCAGGGCTTCCAGTCCAGCCATGCGAAGTTGTGCGCTGTTGTCTGTGGCAGCCATAAATGTCATACGGACCAGGTCGGAAAGGTGAAGGACCAGAAAGTCTCCTGAATACATGTTACTCGTTAAAAAACATAATTTGATAGGCAACACTGTAGGTGTTTATGTTAATAATAAGAAAAATCCGGCATTTGCATTACATGGAATTACAGCATTGCACGAACAATGGATTTAATAAACTACACACGGATACCAACATGTTTGCGAGTGAAAAAAATACATGTGTAGAACGACAAGTGACTATTTTGTTTCTACATTTTATACCGCACTGGGATTCGAACCCAGGCTATTCTGCTCACAGATCCTGATCAGGTCCTACTTTAGATAAGTATCAAGCTTTCACCGATAATGCCGCCTTCAGAATCGACAATAATGGGCTTTTGGGCCCACGTAGTACTTACCGCGTTTGCCACCACGGACGATGTTCCTGGCGGCCGCTAAATCGAAGTGTGCCGGGTTCGAATCCGACTGACGACACATCGCGATGATTCGACGTACCAACTCCACTGCGAATACGCGGGTCGTCCAGCGAGGTGTTATCACGTTCTGAAACACGTGGATGTTACCAATAGCTATAGGTTTGCGACTTATATTCCTCTCTCTTGTGAAGAGGGACGTAAGAGAATTAAAGTAAGTTTTTTGTGCGTTATCTCAACTTACTTTTCCTTTTCCTTCCTTTTTGGTGGTAAATGTGTCATCGTCGTTGGTGTCTTTGGTTTCGTCATCACCAGCCTCTTGTTGTTCAGTTTCGATCGTTTTTAATGCTACGCGATCTGCGACACAGAAAAAAAGATGATTTTTCCAGTCACGAGTTATTAAGAGTGTGGGAGCTATTACGCATTGCGAAATCGTTCATTTCATAGGATATAACACAATTTAATTTTTTTGTATATTTTGCGAAATTGTTTCCGAAATGATGAATGTTGGGTGTTCTGAACCACTGTGAGATTCGGCACTTTACGTGGTATGCATACAGGAAAAGTGCCAAAATTAATTTCAAAACTTGAGCTATTTCTTATTATCGATATTTGGGACAAATTATAGAGTGCAATCTCGCGTATACCAACCTTTTACACACACAAACCTGTTGCTTTACTGACATTGTCACAATAAAACGGCTAAAGGTACACCCCATAAAAAGCAAGCAGCCTTTGCTTACCGGTGGAAGCGGCGAGTGTCGACTTGCAAAGGTCGAGCCAGAATCCAATGTTAGACAGAGCAAGGTGTTGCAAGATGTGACTGAGCGAGTCTCGAACGTCAGAGACCAGTTTCGTGTCGACCTCGCGATCCAATAAAAAGAACAAGGCGCCTTCCAAACCTGGGAGAAGGGATACAACTTTATGGGATTCCGATAACACAACGACGTTTTGGGTAGTTTGGTCAATGTGTCAGATTCTTTTTTGCTTTCGTTAACTCCTAGGTAGCCTTTGAAGATAAAACTAGCCCAAAAGTATATTTTATTATATTAAATAAAAAAGCCCAAAGCTAGAAAATCTGGCACGTAATCACAATATTGTGTCATTCAAATACTTGTAAATACCATCTAAAAAACGCGTGTTGTTGACTTATACGTTATATCGTGAAATAAAAAAGACCTGCAATAACTAGTATGGCATGACTTCAATCTTTAAGCAAAAGGTTACGAACCCGTTTCGCCGATCATAACGCCACGCTTCACGTCACATATGTCACGCTCAGTTGACGATTTGGCGGCAATCTCGCACACCTCGGCTGCTTCCTTCTGCGAGAGCTGACGTAAGCAGGAGACGCTTGCACGACGAAGAATGAGATGCCAACTTGACAAGTAGCGCTAAGGTCATACAATTTTAGTGCGGGCCCTCTTGATATTTTTTTAATTATTAATGCTGTCGTTGTAATAGTTTGTTTGAATTTCGTTCTGCAAGCAAGAAATTCATGAAAAATTTGCCAACGTTAATAATTTACGTGGTTTTTATGTAATGTACATCATCTGCTTTAAACATTTAACAAGCTATAGCTTACATTATTAATACAATAAGGTGCGTGGAGATATTTTTAAACAGTTTTGTGTAGTAATATGGTGGGATTGCATGCAGTCCGCACATTTAAATGATTCTACTGCCTCAGCTTACCCCAAGTCTTGGCACCAAACTGGAGAGTTCAACATGTCTCGGAGCAAAAAGATGCAGCTGTTGAAGACACGAAATGGACTCGGCCTGAACCTGAATAGAAATAACAAACGTGCGTTAATCTCATCATAGTGTCTGTGTTCATGTCCAATGACACCCGTAAACTTATACGTCGAGCCAAAAATACACGGCAATTTTCGTTGCAAGGACACCAAGGGTATAAATACATGGAGTATTCAGTGGGTTACGTGGGTTGAAGCAGGAAGACTTCAAATAGACGTGCGATGCAAGTTTTTAACATTTGTTCATATTAAAACTGTACCTCAGGCGACAGAATATTATGAGTGCGCTGTACTGAAGGGACATGAATTATTTAACACGGAGATCATTAGCTCCGATAAGCAATATAAAAACAACGTTGAGGAAACAATAATAATCTATGAAACTACTCTGATCTTTTATGTAGCACTCAGTAAACTATAGCCTATTCTGTCGACAGGCAACGAGTACGACTTTTTTCAGGGAACACTGAATAATGGCAATGCTTTAATTGTGGTAACTTCTTACCTGTGCATCGGTGGAATGAGACATGATGGCGCAACAAGTTAAACACGACGACCGAGCAGATGATATCGAAACCGTGGTCCCTTAAACAACAACATTATATTTTTAATATATTTTTTCCTCACCGCGTTTGAACCCAGTATATCCTGAACATCAAACAGAGGTGTTTTATTTGACATATGGGTCAAGCGCCTAGGGCTAGGCAACAATTTTTTTTTTTTTTGACCGCACCGGGATTTGAACTCAGGATATCCTGGGCACGAATCCCGATCAGGTTTTTTTCTTGGTATATGGGTCGGGCGCTTGACCAATGCTGCCAATCACCACAATGTATCATTGAGGCAAACACAAACAGGGTGACGTCGCCATCTAGTTGCGCACAACGGATTTACCTTGCAGCTCTGGACCCAAGGTGGTGATAAGCGCTCCGAGACATTTTCCAAGACATCGGTGTACTTGGAAGTGATGTGGGGCTACTTGTAGGAAGAGGTTAAGTACAACTTGGAGTGTGGCGTCAACGTAGGATCGGAACATGGGTCCAAAAGCGTCGATGATGAGCGAGAGGGCGTGAAGCGACCAAACCTATAACAGTAGATGAAGGGGAATTGATACAGGCTCGACAAAAATCGGATGACGGAAGTTATATATAAAAGCATGTAACTTTTACTTAAAGTATTTTGTTTGCGGGTCAGGCTACTATGTATTGACACAAGACAAGTGAATGACCCAAAAATGAATGGATTACTTTTCGGGAATGGATTTGGAGATCTGTTTTTTAGCGGACGTATTGATGCGGTGTTACAACAAACGAAACACTTAACACGTCATATTGTATTTGGTAGTTTTAAGAAAATAATAATATCATGATAACAGTATACTTTTCTACATAAAAAAATTATTTCTGATGCTGCCGGGCATGTTTTATTGCTGCAGGTTTACTTTTATCGCAAAATCCTCATGCACAGAAGAGATTAATTGAACATACTTGGACTTCAGGCGAGTTGTTGTCCTGGGAAAGTGCGAGTAATATCCCCACACTCGTGCGCAAATGTTGACCCGATCCCATCCCACCAACATACCGGTGGAGGCAGCCGAGAGCAAGGGAATGCCCCGTCCGCGATATGACGTCACGGGCGGTCTTCAATCTGCAAAACCAAGGGAAGTCAGACTTTTTTTTTTGAGAAATTAGAAAGAGATTTGCTTCAGAAATTTAAATTATTTCAGGATAACTTTGCTCCAATTTGAAAACATTCATAACGTATGTTATGGTAATAAATTTAACTGGGCTCTTATGAGCAATTTTAGAATGGTATGAATCAAGGTAAATGCACGGTTACAGAGTTAATCTGGTTCTTATGCGCTGTGTCTACTTGTAATTACACACAATCGAACTTCGAAAAATCCACATTTTCTTCTAATTAAAAATTTTTTTTGCTTTCATGAAGAAAAAAAAAACGCGAACTTGTCAAAGCAAATCTGGGCAGTTTTTGCGACGAATCCGGCGTCGTTGGTGACTTGCGCCATCCTTCCAACCGCCTCCCCAGCCGCACATCGCAGTGTGACGTCAGTTGACGCCAGAGCTGATATGATCAGTTGGGTGGCGGCGTTTCGAATCTCCTCTCCTCCCAAACGACGCTTGTTCTCGCCCAGACCTGTAAAGAACGTGTAAAGGAAGATAAGTTACAAAATGAGTATAGATATTATGTGTAAGATGCTAATGCATTCACATTGTTGGCATTTGTAATGCGATTCTTAGCCGATTTTGTTATGAAGTTACCAAACATTGAAGAGTAATATATGTGCAAAAAAAAGCCATAATATTGCAAAGCTGCAAACAGGGTGTGTACACGCACTGTTTCGACCTGTAAGGTCTCATCAGTGCAGCTGTTGAGTGGCACTGTGCTAGCTTTCACACTAGCAGGCACACTAGTCTCCACTTTGTGGTACCTTTCGGTCAACGTCGATCTGCAGGGGACCCTATACTAGGTACCGAACAACAGAGACGACGAACCACTGTGGAGCGCACTATGGCCAAACGGACCGTAACATCTTAAATTATTTACTTTACTGCTGTTAGTTATTTTGTATGTTATATATTAAGTCTCACCTTTCAGGGCGCATATGAGAGCCGTGAAAACGTTTATCTGAATCGCACGGTGGCGCTGTTGGTTTTTCTCAGCCTGACGCGCGCAGTCGTCAAAATGTTTCAGCATCTGTAGTCTGTGCTTCATCGCCACGTGGGGAAAGGCGATACCGAAAAGTGCGATCGCAGCGTCGATTACGCTGACCCCAAGCGGCAGTGGTCCAGGCGCCAATTTGTCCTGAGGGTGGCGCAATAGAGTAACGTCAGTGAAGCCCGCACAAAAATAAGGACTATACGTTTAAATATAAAAATACATAACCAATGCATATTGTTACCAGTGGACATTGTAGGTAAATGCAGGTCGGGTCATGCTCAAGAGATCCAGATCCAGAGGCACTGTGACCTTGCAGTTGGTTTTCAATTAAAGATTGATCCGTTTCCTTGAACAGAAGCTTGCGTAAATGCCAGAAATCACGTATCAGGTTGAAGAAATCACAACCGTTTACGTAACAATATAAATATAATAACGTAAGGTTCTGCTATTGCGAGTTTCAGCTAAAACGTCTTCCAGCGTTATCAATATAAACTTTCTCTGATGGTGCGATAAAATACACATCAGAATCGTTTCGTTTTAACTTCGGTCGTGTGAGTTTAAATACAATTACCTTCAACCACGAGCCAAGAAGAACGCTGTCATCCTGATGACACAGTGAGTGAAGAAGTGATGTAGTGGTGTTAGCCGGGTTATCTGTGAGCGTGAATTCCGCTACCAGCTCACGTAAAAGAGCACTAAAACTACCTGTACAGGAAACATGTTGACTGTAGCGACACAAGAAGATCGATTATAATTCATGGAAAAACAAGTTTCTCCTGTAACATTTTGAGAAAGAATAAGAAAAATTCCAAGCTACTTGTGCGACGATATATATATATATATGTAGGAGACAGGCAAGTGTCGTACCTTCGTATGAGCTTGGCGGTAATAGGCCAAGGATGTCATAAAGCCGAAGTCTAACCATTGCAGAGCTGGCCTTCAAGTGAGGCCCGTGCATGGAAATGATTTGAGGCAACCTTGTAAAGAAAACGTGTCCAGTTATCAGGTGATTTGCACTTGGAAACTTCACCCTATATTTTTTTCTTTTTCTTTTTTAAATTATTTGACCACACCGGGGTTTAAACCCAGGATGTCCTGGGCACGAATCCCGATCAGGTTTTCTTCTTGATATATGGGCGCTTGGCACTACATTGCTGTGTTACTTACATGGCCATCATCGCCATAGCGCTCTCCAGTGGCACCATAAGTTTACGTGTTATGTCTTCGGTGAGGAGTTCACTGCAATGCGCCACAAAACTCCTCATGGCTGTAAAAACACATGTAAGAAAATTCAACAACAGGGCGAGTCTCAGTGGAAGTACCAGGTAAACTTGAGTGTAGTACACGACGGTATAGCTGTATATGCCATAACGCAAAGTAGACAATGCGTTAGGTAACCTAAAAGAGGTATGTTACATATACAGCAAAAGAAACAATCGGGACTGGGAACTCACCACAGAGCGCTCCAGATCTAGATTCGAGCGTAAGTTGCCAAGTGAACGAGTCGCCTCTTTGCTTCTCCTGATCCAACTCCCTCATGGAGCGAGGAAACGCGGTCCTCCACAAGAGGAGGAGTTTTGGAATAAGATGTTTTACTGTGGATGGACCTAAATATGAACGCGTATTATTTGATAGTAAAAAGAAGAAAACGAGAAACAATGTCAGGTGAAGATTGTTGCAGCACAAAAAACACTGGGGTTCGTGCGCTAGATATGATCTTTCTCCAGCAATTAAACGAGTATACACTGGTGCAGAGGTTCATAATTACGGAAGACACTTGAGCAGCGGAAGGCAGAATCGTTAAGGCCTTACTGCTTCGTGACGAAGTAACTAGCATTGGTCTGGAAAGGTCCGGTGTATGGATATAGATTAATTTTCACGATTACTAGTTGAACACCAACACACACAGAAAAAGGTTGCCCATTTCTAAAGTAAAACATCTTCATGCACACAAGGATAATAGATCTCGTTTAAACTGTCATTTTCCACAGATTTCGTTTCGTAATGGCCTTTCAAAACATGCAGAAACGCGCTTTAAAAGGATTAGCGTCGACCGGAAAGGAACGTTGAAATCGATATTTATCGATCCCGGTGCTCGGTTTTCCTTGCATAAACCTCTACATCCCCCATTTGGCGTTCTATTGTAAAATATCCGCGTCGTCAATCTCTTACCGAGTGTCATAATGGAGCCAATAAGTAGCCAAGCGCCCTGTGTTCTGTGAATAGAAAGCTGACGATTCTGGTTCACTGAGCGTAGCATCTCCTCGGCGATGGTAAAGACGACCTGGGTTTAAGTTGCATTAACAATAATAATCGGCTTGTATTTATCAGCTAGTCATGTTTATTCGATGCGGATTATTGGAACGTTTTATAAGCCCTGATCATCCTTATGGGGATAAAATGTCTTGTTAAATATCACTCAGAACTAGATGTCGTTGATCGTCTTTTGCAACGCACACGAGAAAGGCAATTACGCTTAAAGCTAAGTTGACCGAAAAATGAACATTACAGATCAGTCTACAATTTTAACAAACCGAAATGCGTGGATACGTTTTCAGTTACCAACAAAAGTGCGAACTAAAATCAATAGCTTTACCTTGCCCTTAGCCTGTGGAATTCCCATCGGACATTCTTGCACAGCCCCAAACAAGGCTGAAAGCGCTGAGCTGTAGCCAGAAATTGCGTCCCCCGAGGCTCGCAGCTTTTGCAGTCTTAACATAAACAAGCCATTACATTACAATCACTCGAAAAATAATGACACAACTAGAAAATGGAATTTGAAATGTGTGGTAATTGGCCACACCAAACAACCGTTTTACACCTAGTGCATTTCTTATGTAATGTTTAGAAAGCGTTTTAACATAGCTAGAAAAAAATTCAGGTGCATATTAAAAAATGTATTTAAATTAAAATGTGGTGCCTTGTGTTCATTTGAACCAATATATTGATGGGACAAAATGCATACTTTTCAATGCTCTTGTCTATTAAACCTGTAAGCTGGGATGGAATGGCAACACTTATGCAACGCAGACACCAGGCAGCTGAGAGCCTTGCTGAGTGGGCAGGAAACAGCAATACACTCATAATGCAGTCAATCACACCTGAAAACAAACAAACAATATGATTGCAAAAATCTTTACCAATGTGGAAATATTGTGAGGTACAAACTAATTCTAATGCTTTAATGTTTTCACGTTTATGGATTTTAGTAAAATGGTATATATTACGCTTAGTCCACAATAATGTTTCCAAAAATTTTTGTCCCAAGAACACTGCAATGTTATTTTATTTGACAAGGAACGCCGCTATTGTCAGACGCATAAAGTAAACCTGTTTTGCACTTAAATAGTAGTTCCTAAAGATTTAGACGACAACAAACGATGAAATTATAGAACTTTAAGCTTAACACAAAAAGCTTAATAGACACTTTCAAAAGGCCTATCTAACAGCTCATAGAATCCACATTTTTTTGTGAAACCCTAGGGCTGTTTGGAATTTACTTTGGGGAATGTTGAAAAAAAGAAAAACGCTCAAAAATATGTCAAATGCACTTACTGTTTTGAGCATCGTTAACCAGTGGAAGAGCAGATGTACCAAGTGATCTCATCATACTACCAACTTGCAGGCAAGCGCACACAAGAACATGCTGGATCTGAAAAACCTCGGCCGATGATGAGCTGTTAGGGTTGTTTCCATCAACCGCAAATGTGTCTAAAACCAAATAATTGCTTTGTTTAAGACGGAATGCAATAGCTTTATTATATCGAGAGTGATTGTCAGATTTACTTTGTCATTTACACAAAACATGGTCAAAATCTTTCCTTTTTTAACTTCAGAAATACAATTTCATTTACGACGAAAAAAGCATGCTCTATGGTCCATAACAATTTCAAATAGACACGTTTTTTACAAAACCAGCAGCAACTTACCAACAGTGGTCATGTGTTTATTGATGATTTGACACAATTCACGGATTGCTGCCTGTTGTTGAGATTCCCCAAGTATCGCACCCAATGTGGACTGTAGGATGAACGAGACACAGCGTCGAGAATACACAGCCTCAACATGGGAGGAAGTTGCCTAAAACCAACACAAATACATAGGTAATTTTTCTATCAATCAACTCAAACATTACGACCAGTGGCAAGGATAGTTTTACCTTAGGATGGGCTACAATGTCAAGGACTTTGGTGACAAAAAGAGCTAAATGCCTTTCGAGCCATTCCGTACCCAATTCGCGTAAAAATTCCACATAGGCTTCTGTGATACCGATGCGGATACTTCGCACTGATCCAGCTTTAAGTAGTTGTTTAATTTAAGCAAAATACTAAGCTTAACAAATGCAAATGTATATCTTCAAATCATTTCCTGCTCACCACTAGCTGATCCCTTTAATAGCTCCCTGGCCCCTCCAGTTGATCCTGCATTGAAAAATCCATTTGCCAATGAAGAAAGTGCCTCATCCAAAGTAGGCTTTCTTCCCTTGGTTACTGGAAGGAAAATGGACAAAATTCAACAAGATGCTTTGCCTTTAAGCAAGGAATAATAAAAAATATAGGATTTCAACACCACTTGGTCTTGGATATACATACATTTTTTCTATATAGCACAAAAAACAAAATAGCAAAAAACAGATTACATTTTAAAATTGACGGGATGGGCCAGCTGAGAACCAAAAGTGGTTACTATAATATGTGAAACCCTACCAGCAGGCCTTGGCCGTTGAGTGCCAGCTACTAGGGTCCCAAGAAGCCTAGCAACAGCACATCTTGTTTCGTATGTACTACTATCCAGGGATCTGACACATTGCTGTATCAGTGACTCAAATTCATTTGTGTAAACAAAAGCTGATTCCTTCACCAGTTCTTCTAAGCACTGCAAACAAATTTGAATTTACAGGTGACATCATTGACAGTGACTCCTGAAGAATACCTGAGCAGCTGATGTTCGTACATTCATTGATCTATCTACCAGCGCTAATTTGGCTGCTTTGTAAATGTCTCTATGACACATAGTGGCAGAAGCACCGAGTCCAACCAACAGGGAATGGAGCGCAACCATTGTTTCTGCACGAGTTTGCGACTCAGCATTTCTCAACCCCTTAACAAACACTTGCACCGAATCTGGAAATAGTCCCCCAAGCTGCAAAATAATATATACATAAAAGAATTACACTGAGTGAATACTTTGAAATTTGCCCACTTACCATTCTGCCATTGTTTTCATACAGAACGCCTGCACAAACGATGGCTGACCTAAGAAAACCACACATATATTGAAAGAATAACTACCTTTAATAACAGTACTCACAGTCGTGTTAACAAAAAGCTTGGTGAGTCGTCCTTGTTTCTAACAATTTCATTGCACTTGTTGACTGTCTCGTAAATGGTAAAACTATCCCCCACTTTATACAGTGCCGACAAACACTGACCGATTAGAGTCCTAGTTGGGGGCCCAGGGCCGGCTGATATTTGAGCATTGAGCTGAGACACTAACTTGTTTTGCTTCTCCTTAATGTCTGACTGCAAACGATAACGAAAAAAGGTATTTTACAGTTCAGTAAAGCAAAAAATGTAACATACCTTTTGTGATGCTTTCAAAACCTTAAACAAAAACCGGAGCCACTCATATATAAAAATAGGCCTCTTATTCTCTGGTACAGTTTTTAGGGCTTCTTCATTAAGCAGAAGGCCATGTGCAAGTTCCATCGTTTTACAAGGGAATTATACTTGTAGTGAAAGTCAAAAACTGACAACATGCATTGTTAAGCATATGCTGCTTATGTTCTGAGCCTATGGTGACTAAAAAGGAGTTTGTATAATCAGCAAAACACAATTCACTCACAATTTATCTTTCCTTACACCCTCTGTGCTGTGGGTTGCCAGTGAAAAAAAGAAACATAGAGTTGTCATCAGGCAGGCACTCACTGAACTGAACTTTTCGGTTTTGTCAACATGCACGTGAGTCCAGTGCCAAGAGCTATGACATTTGTTGCGCATGGGCGATTGCGATGGACAATTCTTGATAGTTTATTATGCAAAACAAAGCAGTAAAATATAAATCTGCGTAACTGTGCCAATCAGCTACAAAATGTGAAATACATAATATCCGAAATAACTACATCATCAACAAAAATTACATTTAACAATAAAAAGCACAGTCGGGGAACTTGGACTCACTTTCAATGTTTAATTTCCTCATGTCACAGAAACCTGTTTGGAGGGTTAGATCAATGATTTTGAATGTAAAATCTTTTAAAATCATTGGTTAGATTGCACAGTTTTTATTACACGGTTATAGCAGATGCAATTCATAGATCTGAGTTTGTGTGACCATTTGTTTATAATGGTGCTAGTTTAATTCCACGAACGACATCACGGAACTCCGTTACAGATGGATCTTCACAAAAAAAAGTTCAACATCCCGTCGTTTTTGCGTGACATTCAAGAAAGCCAAAGTAGTTATTCCGGTATAGAAAAAAAAACACAAAACAAATCGAATTTCAATGAAAATAGTTAGTGTAGTCCCATAATGACTAAAAAGGAGTTTGTATAATCAGCAAAACACAATTCACTCACAATTTATCTTTCCTTACACCCTCTGTGCTGTGGGTTGCCAGTGAAAAAAAGAAACATAGAGTTGTCATCAGGCAGGCACTCACTGAACTGAACTTTTCGGTTTTGTCAACATGCACGTGAGTCCAGTGCCAAGAGCTATGACATTTGTTGCGCATGGGCGATTGCGATGGACAATTCTTGATAGTTTATTATGCAAAACAAAGCAGTAAAATATAAATCTGCGTAACTGTGCCAATCAGCTACAAAATGTGAAATACATAATATCCGAAATAACTACATCATCAACAAAAATTACATTTAACAATAAAAAGCACAGTCGGGGAACTTGGACTCACTTTCAATGTTTAATTTCCTCATGTCACAGAAACCTGTTTGGAGGGTTAGATCAATGATTTTGAATGTAAAATCTTTTAAAATCATTGGTTAGATTGCACAGTTTTTATTACACGGTTATAGCAGATGCAATTCATAGATCTGAGTTTGTGTGACCATTTGTTTATAATGGTGCTAGTTTAATTCCACGAACGACATCACGGAACTCCGTTACAGATGGATCTTCACAAAAAAAAGTTCAACATCCCGTCGTTTTTGCGTGACATTCAAGAAAGCCAAAGTAGTTATTCCGGTATAGAAAAAAAAACACAAAACAAATCGAATTTCAATGAAAATAGTTAGTGTAGTCCCATAATTTCCAGCAAAAGAAAATAGGAATCATATCTTTTGTTCGTCGTTCCCAAAACGGGAACCAAACAACGTACATTTAAATGAGGCAATATTATATTTCCGTTGGTGCGTGTGAGGCACAATGACACACACAATTTCAACAAAATAGACCCCCTGAATTCCCCAAGCACTATTCTTGAACCATTTTTCGCAAATTCACTTGTAGCGTGTTGTTCTGTAAAGGCTATAATCATTGTGGTTAACTGTAACACAAGTTTATTATCGACTTGATTTACTTATATTAGGAGTTGTTTCTGTTCGGCGGATCTTCATTATAATAAATATCGTATAGAGTGTGGTTAGAAAGCAAAGTCATCACAAGGAAGGAAAGGCGTTTTTCCAAAAGTTTGACAATTTGAATGTGGTGAAACTGCATCGACAACATAAAGGCTAGTTGTGTGAAAATTAAACAGGACAACATATAAACCAATTGTTTTAAACAATCTAGCATTCTATACGAGTTGGTTCAATGAAACGTTTTACCATGTCTTCAGCAAGTCACCACTTCCTTTTAATTGCTTTACTTTCATCGCTACTGTTTGGAAAAAATGGTAAGTTTGGTTGGAAACGAGCAAGGTCTTCAACTTATGTCATGTGGATTATTGCAGGTGAAGCAAAGGCCTCTAGTTTGCTCATGCGAGATTGCCGAGCGGAAGATGGGTTTTTCAAGTGCAGTTCGGGGATCGATTGTATATTTCGGGAGGCGATACAAGACTCGTTTCCTGATTGTTCGGATGGCAGCGACGAAATTGTTGGTGAGTCCATGAAAATTACTTTAGGTAAGCCCTATTTTTCCGCGCTAATGTTTGAAAATACAGCATTGTGTTTTATATTTTTACATATATTTCGCTACCGAAAATAAGTTAACTTTGAGTTTAATATCGCAAACTATTGCAGATTATGTATTGCCGTAATCCTGACTTCGGCGTTCAAAAATGAAATCGTATATTACTTGCTTTATATTAAAATACGTGGGCACAGTTGCTCATAAAAATTACTCCGATCGACGCATTGTATTGTCGGGATTATCAATAAAGCATAAGATTGTGTTGTCAGCGTGAGTTTCGTCTGACGAAAGATTCTAAAAATACTATGCATTAAAGTGCAAAAATCTGGAAATGCAAACATGGGTTCGCATGCCATGAAGTGCATCTGAGGCTGTGTAGGCAAAACTAACTTCAACACAGACGCTTTTCACAGAGAGAAATAGATGACGATATTACCGCGGTCAGGGCTCCGTCTTGGGGCAGAAAGTTTTTAGGCAACACAATGAAAGCGAAATTCGGCAAAATAAAAGCGCATCCTTATATGCCTGGAATGCAAGTGTTTCATGCTTTCTTATGATGAAGCAGGATTGCCCCACTGCGCAGCGGATCTTTGCTTGGAGACCACAACTATCGTATCGAAATTATTAGGTTTACAGGCATAGCAGTCTGGGAGTAGAATTTATAACCCACGTGGAACTGATATAATACCATTTTATTCAACTTTTATTAGCTTTGTCCTACATAGAAAGCAGGTTGTTACTTAATTTGTAAATTGAAGTGTACAGTTGACAGACTGACAAATCGTTGGCAGAAGGTAAGGAACGACCTTTCTTTTTTTAAGAAAGTCGAGGCTTTGTGCCGTGACTTTTGACGTCAATCGCATTAATAATCTCAAAATTGGTTCCGTTTTTAAGGCTGTATTTTTTTAATATATATTCTCCCACCACAAAAATATACACAGTTGTTTGATGAACGTGGTGATAAAAGAATGAAAGGGAGTGAGATATATATGTAGCACTTTTACGCACAGAGCGATAAGAACATTCATCAAATATTTTTCCCCTAACGGGCATTGTATTGTTATCCCCGTTTGTATCAATCTCTACTGAATAGCCCCAATCCATCATCAGTCTTAAACAATTTTAAATATTCTTCCACGACAAATTTATAATCTTAGATTCCCTTATTGAGCTAAAAATGAAAGTAGAATGAATATTTGCTAAACGTCCCGACAACGAAACGATATAATTTTAAAAAGGGGATATTTTCGATATCTTTATCGAAGCATCAGAGTCAAGGCTATATAATGGACTTCTCTGCAAAAGGCGTTAAATTTAGTTTGTGTGAGGGAAAGGATAAGACAAGGTTGAACGTGTTACCATGCGGGAAGCAAGCAATTACTGTGTGGCTGTTTCTCTACTTGCGTTGCTACTGATTGGACAAGAAGGTATGTAAAAACTACTGTTTAACCCAAGCGTGGATGGGAAATTTTGTCACATTTACTGCAGGTGACGCGAAGCCTCCCGCGTTGCTTGTGAGGGGTTGCAGTGCAGAAGATGGATTTTTTAAGTGCAGTTCTGGACTTTATTGCACATTTCGGGCCGCAGTGAAAGATACAATAGACGTGTGTCCAGATGGCAGCGACGAAACTGTTGGTAAACCAGTAGCGGATCTTGCAATACTATGTGTAAATTTGATTTCTTTCTAATGGACTTGAACTGCAATAAAACAAGCTTCGGACGTGCACTCAGCGCCTGAATGATGCCCAGTGTTAAATCTAAATTCGCGTTGGGTATATGTAATAGTCTGAACCACACATACATTTGTTTGTTTAAACCTACAGCAATTGTGTAATAATATTATCTTTGTTTTTACGCTATGTCATTTGAGTGAAAAAAAATACTCCAAAATTACGTTTCTCAAAGTTATTGTGTGAAAATATTTTGCAATACACCATGTCAGTCTTAGGTCTGTAACTTTCAGTAGTTACCGGTGCATTATTTTGGACAGAATGACTGTTTTTAAACTATATTTTCACAAGCTTTCGCGAGCTTTCATTCATCAGGTGATGTCAGTCTGTCCAAAATAGAGCACCAGTAACTATTAAAAGTTATTTACATGTGGCTTGAACCTTATAAAAACGTGAATTTATGAGCTTATTATACGCGTTCATCCCCATATAAATAAACGGGTAATTCTATTTTCTTATACTGTACGTTAGTTCGTTGGGTAGAAATATTGAAACACTATCGCTTATTTAATTCTGTAAATTCGTTTAATTTTCGTAAAAACAAGTGCACTGGTTTGTTGTACAACCAATGGGTCATTCCAAACAGCTCTATCATATGTAAAAAAAAGTTGTTCGGTGACTAAACCACCCTTGTTGTCATGCATTTTTGAACTAAAATCATCCCAAAAGAGCACAAAAGCGAATGTGCAACATATTGCAACGAATGAGTCCCGTTGGATAAGTAAAAAAACGTAAACAATATAATCCATTTCTTTTTTACTTGTCGGTGAATGATATATTGGCTGCCGTACAGCTTTTCATCATACAACTTAATGTTGATCGCACATACACTCACAGACAGATGTAAAAGTATATCGTGACCACTAGCGTAAAGCTGTCACTTTCATAGCGAGCTTGAAAGGGCAGAGATGAATGGATAATTTTAAGTTGACCGGAAAGTCCTCTAGGCCCAATATAGCGACGTAGTACCATTGTTAAAATAATCGCAAAATCTTCGGGTTTTTTTGACATCGATCTAAGAGCGACTGTTCAGCGAAAAGGGAAATACCGGAACCTGTTTAATCTTCGCAAACGACCAAAAATTCGTGACGTTTGATGAATTGGTGGTTTTGATAATCCTTTGTGTCGTGTGCTATTTCCGTCAAGCAATTCTGAACCGCTATCAAAACATACTTGTACCACCCACGGCTGATTCCAAAACACAGATAAAGACACTAATTTATTGTCCTCCGAATATCGCTTCTTCTCATAAACCCAATGAAACTATTTGGCTAATCCTCTATCTCGTTGCAGATCCACTTCAGTGTTCGGACGATGAAGTTCGATGTCGTGCAACAGAACGCTGCATTCTGCGGAGATTTATCAATACACCGTTTGGATGCCAAATATCTGAAACCATCAACATTCCCTGTCGTCCCGATGGTAGATTTTCCAAACACTTTAACTTCATACAATAGTTGAATGTTTTTTAGAGTTTCAATGCACACGAAGCAGGATCTGTCTTCCGAGATGGTTGGTAGTTGATGGAAAGGTTGACTGCAACGGAGAGGTGTTGACGGACGACAGCGACGAATCGATGGGATTCCAGCATTGCTTGAACACCGAATTTCGTTGTAACGAATCGTCGAGCGGACTGACGCGATGCATACCACGTGACTGGGTGATGGACAGATATGACGATTGCATCAATAAAAGAGATGAAATGCGACCTTTCGAAAATTGCATCAAGGAAACAGAGTTCACATGCAACACAAATGGAAGATGTATCCCAAGATATCGAGTCCTTGACGGGTATCCTGACTGTATTGACGGATCAGACGAAGAGGAAGCACTTGGTCCCTGTGTCAAGAATAAAGAATTTCGGTGCCAAGATAACGGACGTTGCATTCCACGTTCGTGGCGACAAAACGGTTTAATTAACTGCGAAGACGGAAGTGACGAAATTCCCATGTCTAAGAATGAGAGTTGTGTGGCGGGAGAGTTTCGTTGTCACAACGACAGAAGATGTATTCCCACTTACTTGTTATGTGATGGAATGGATCATTGTGGTGATTGCAGTGATGAGATAGAAAGTTGTGATGAACCGAGAATGTTTCGTTGTCCAAGTGAACCAAGCAAATGCATCTACTGGGGTTTCTCATGTGACACATTTGAAGATTGTGCAAATGGGGCAGATGATATAAAAGTAATGCCCGGTTTTAAATGTCGACGTGATCACGCCAGCACAGAGAGATATTGCTCCATACCGGAGTGGATGCTACACGACGATTTCTCAAATTGTGACGACGATTCTGACCTTTGTCTGAAAGAAAATAGCACATCCACATGTACGCGTTGCCTCGACGGGAAAACGGTGATTGCCTCTCGGCAAATATGCGACGGAATCTTAGACTGTCCAGATTTTTCCGACGAGTGCTTATGTTCTGGCAATCTCGCAGAGAAACGAATTCGCAAGTTTTGCGATCAAGTTTCTTACACATATAGTGGTTATAGTTGTCTTGTCGGAAGTTTGTTTTGCCCTGAAAATAACAAATGCATTGAATCACATAGAGTCTGTGACGGAAAAGTTGATTGCGAATCGTCCGGAATAGATGAGGACATTTGCACTACCGAGCAGCGACTGGACGAAAACATGAAGGTGCTTGACTTTCAATGCGATCAGTTTCATCCGGAATTGCTTGCCGCCATTCCTGGAAGTGATCTTGAAACATTTTTTCACCTACTTGTGCCATCCAACGCGACCAGGTATTTCTTACATTTTTGTTGCTCTTTCTGTGACAGTTTTTGTTGCTTACAACAGGTGCGACGGAATAACGGAGTGCTTTAACTTCGAGGATGAGTGCAGCGTCAGAGCTAACTGCCCCCAACGTTTATCTATATGTGATTCGATACCAAGCAACAACGTACGCTCCCCGCGCCCACATGCGAACAAATCTTATTCCACTATGTAAATTGTTTGACTTCTATCGACAGGAAACTATTCCACTGGACTACTTCGGCATTAGAGGACGCCACACTATAGCAATAAGAAGGTGTGAAGGGATTTTAAACTTTGCGTTTGGAAGGTCGATCTGCAACGGAGTTGTGGAGTGTGATGATGAAATAGATGAACGTAACTGTACTGAAAGACAATTTTTGTGTGATGCAGGAACAACTGAATGGCCAACAGGTACCTTGGGAAATGCTTTAGGCGACAAATATAATGAGATTTTTCATGCCTGTTTTTCGGTTTTTAAAGGTTCTAAAAATGTGATAAGTATCCCATTGGAAAAAAGGTGCGATGGAAAAACTGATTGCGTTGATCAGTCAGACGAAATCAACTGCACCGTTAAAACGTATTTTTATTGTGAAAACGGGGACCCACTCTTCATCAATCGGAGTGAAGTTCTCGACGGAAAGCAGGACTGCTCTGATTTTTCCGATGAATGTCCGAGGGATGCCTTTAACGAAGAAGGGATTTCGTCTCGAGAGGAACTGATTAAATCACCATTTCTTCGTGTGCTCGTTTGGATCATGGCCATTTTCGCCATATTCGGTAACGCGCTGGTTGCTTTCGTAATCGCAAAGAAGTTTTACAAGCGACCTCGTAACCCAAATCAACGACAGTCAAACGTGGCCTCCGCTAATGACATTCTGATTCTCAATCTCTCCATGGCTGATTTTTTGATGGGTGTAGCTCTAATGTGTATTGCGATTCGATCATTGCTATACAAAGGTCGGTATTGTCTGTTTGACAACCTTTGGCGAACAAGCAACGCGTGTACAGCTGTGGGTGTGATTGTGGTGTTATCAAGTCAATGTTCAGTTTTCACGTTGGTTGCCTTAACATCCTTTCGCTTGTACAGTGTAATTTACCCTATCAAAAGTAAGCAGTTGAGCCTTCGTGTGCTTTATGTGTGGGTTTTCGTCATATGGTCTATTGCGTTTTGCATAGCTCTTTTACCCTTGTCTGTGCCCTTGGCCAACTTCATGATAACGAGGGCGTGGATATCCCCCAACCCCTACTTCCCATCCGGTACAGCTACCCTCGGTCCTTACCAACAATTTGCCAAACGCATTTCGGGCCTTAGTGCTATTAACAACTCCAGCACCCACGAATCGCCTACCCACTGGTACAGCATTGAGGAGCATTTGAAGAAATACTTTCCCGATACTGCTCCCACAGTGAAAGGCTACTTTGGGTACTATAGTGAAAGCTCGGTCTGTATTCCAAGACTTTATCTCACCGCCCAGGACGACAAAGATCACAATCCGATGATCTTCGTCACAATGACCTTCAACTCATTGGCCCTCGTGTACATGGTTGTTGCATATTTGGTAATTTACCGACGTTCTATCACAACTAAGGTGTCCAGTTCCACATCTCGGAGAAAAAGCAACAAGCTTCATAGAAAAATCGCCATTCTTGTGGCAACTGACCTTACTTGCTGGTTTCCATTGTGTTTCATGACCTTTCTTAACATGGGCAATGTCATTCTTCCTCCTATTGCTTATGCTTTATCGGCTATTGTTTTTCTGCCCATCAACAGTTCTCTTAACCCGATAATTTACACCAACCCATTTGAGATTATCATCAACTCTTTGAAACATTTGTTTGATAAGATTCGTGCAGTAATCACCAAAGATACGCCAGAGGCAAAGCTTCCCCCCACTGCACGCCAATGAAATGTGAGCAAAATTTACTATCAATTAATTTTGTGAAGGCGTGAGACCAAACGTCTGCTGATTTTACCTCCAAATATGTACATGCAACCACACATTTAATAGCAAGTAATCTGTGCTCAACATTTTTACTTGTAAATTGCCGACTTGTTGTCTCTAATTTCATGCATAGATCTACTCTATGTAATTGTTTATGGTTATTGCTGAGTTGAAAGTATGATTGAGTAGTTTTGTAACTTCATGTCGGTTTTTGTTTCGCAGCATAGTAGTTCGGTAAAATAAATGTAGAGGTAGCTTTAAGTCTTGTTTCCTGCAGATACAGTGTAAGAATTCTCAGGTGTGTTTTAGCAATGAACATCAGTATTTTTGAATGATTTGTGCATGGTTAATTTTTACATTTAAAAATATTTTAAACTTAATCCGTATAAGAAAGAGCTCATCGATAAAGATACAGATGTTATTTGGGGTGGTTAGGCCTACTTTTGGTTTTGTAAACCTAACCAGTATGTTTGTTACGGGAATATTGTTTATAATTCCGTGGTGAGAACGAAGACTCTTCAAACAAGATTAGCTATTGATGCAAAACAGACAGGCCTCGCATGGATATGGTATATTATGGGGATGATATACAATGTAATTACAAGGCACGCAGTAACGATATCAGTGGTAACGATAACAATCATTTACACAAAGCGCTTTGGGCCCGTGAGTTTGCTTATTTGCGTCAATAGGCTGAAAATATAAGATAGAAAATATAGTGGCTGTAATGTTGAAATTTTACTTCCATTGAATAATGTCATATGTCAGGGGAAAATTTGTTCTGCTTTTTGTTAGAATTTGCGAACCCGATCGCGAAACCTTTCAAAGTACTTAAACAGAACAGAAAACGGGTTGGTGTAAATGATTGGGTTGAGTGAACTGTTGATTGGGAGGAATACAATAGCCGATAAAGCATAAGCAATAGGAGGAAGGATGACCTTTCCCATACTGAGGAAGGTCATTAAACATATTGGTAACCAGCATGCTAGATCGGTGGCTATTAGAAGCGTTATTTTCCTATACAACATTTTAGTTTTTTTCTGCGCGAGAGAATTAATTGGCATGTTATTTGTTGAACGCAAATATATCAGCACATAGGCCACAATAATGTACATAAGAGCCACAAAGTTAAAGGTCATCACCACATAAGTCATTGGGGTGTGATCGTGGTCATCTGGACTGGTCAGATAAAGTCTAGGAATGCAAACCGCACTTTCGCTGTAATACCCGAAGTAACCCCTTATTGACGGGGAAGCTTCAATAAAATATTCGTGCAGGTACTTTTCTATATCGTACCAGTGAGTGTGATGACGGAGCGTTGTGACGTTATTTACGGAGCTCAGAGCAGAAATACGCATGGCAAACTTTTGGTATGGCTCGAGAGCAATTGTATCGGATTGAAAATAGGGATTGGACGAAATCCAAGCTCTGGTTATCATTGAATTTGCAAAGAGAGCCGAAAGTGGGAGAAGTGCAATAAAAAAAGCCACCAGCCATATGATCACGAGCCAAACAAACAAAACACGAAAGCGCAACTGCTTGCTGGCGATTGGGTACAACACACTGTACAAACGGTACGATGTTAATGTGACCAAGGTAAACACAGAGCATTGACTTGACAACACAATGATAACTCCCAAAGCTGTGCAAGTGTGGCTTGTACGCCATTGTTTGTCAAAAAGACAGTATTGTCCTTTATACATTTGTGATCGAACTGCAATACACACTAAGGCCACACCCATTAGAAAATCGGCCATTGACAGATTTAATATCAGTACGTCGTTTGTGATAGCAACTTTCGTTTTTCTTCTCAGCGGGTTACGAGTTCGTTTGTGAAACTTTTTGCTGACAACAAACGCCACGAAGACGTTTCCGATTATTGCGAGAAAAGCCATGATCCAAACCATTACTCGAAGTGCAGGATAACTTATTAGTTCTTCTCGAGAAGAAATACCTCCTCTACTAAAGACGTCTTTTGGACATTCGTCAGAAAAGTCAGAGCAGTCTTGCTTTCCATCGAGGACTTGCTTCCGCTTGACGAAAAGTGGGTCCCCGTTTTCACAATAGAAATGTGTGGCATCTGTGCAGTTGATTTCATCTGACTGATCAACGCAATCCGTTGGAAGATTTGCGTCACATCGTTTCTCCAGGGGAATGTTAACCACTTTCTTTAAACCTATTATTCATCATTCCATGTTAACTATGGTAATAATTTAGACATCATCCTTTTACCTGTTGGCCACTCTGTTGTTCCGGCAACGCAAGTGAACCTTGTATCGGAGCAGTTTCGTTCATCAATTCCATCTTCACACTCCAGTATTCCATTGCAGATCGACTTCCCAAACGCAAAGTTTAAATCGCCGCCACAGCGTCTCAATTCTGTGATTATCTCTTCAGTAATCCCGTAGTAACCTGGAGGAACAGTCTCCTGATCAAAAATAATATTGGATTTTTTTATTGGATTACGAGATCCGTTATATTATTATGTATACAGCATACATTCCCCAGTGGTATATTATCACATATCGACAATCGATGGGAGCAATTTGCTCTCTTACTGCACTCATCTTCGAAGTTCATGCACTCGGTGATTCCATTGCACCTGGAACATATAGATTACCAGTTGGCACTAAGCACACGAGATGATGTTTATAACCTACCTTTTGGCCATCAGTGGTACAAAAAAGTCCACGAAGGTCTCAAGACTTTCGGGAACAGCAGCCTGCAACGTAGGGTGTAGTGGGTCGCACTTAAAATCATCAGGTTCTTCAATTGCCCCCGTCAAAGTGTTGTTGTCTTTGTTACAAATTTCCTCATCTGCTTGTGAAACCAAACAATCCGCTATTCCATTACACACAGATAACGGCCTCACACAATTTTCAACTTCCTGGCATTGCACACTCCCCAGTGGACACGTTTGATCTGAGTTTGAGTAAGAAACTCTTTCACAAAATGCCCTAACCGGTTTGCTTGCAAGTTCCACGGAGCACAAACACTCGTCGGAGAGGTCAGGGCAGTCCACAATACCGTCGCAAATTTGCCGCGTGGCAAGCACCGTTCTTCCTTCGAGGCAACGAGTGCAAGTCGATGTGCTGTTTTCTCTCAAACACAGATCTGAATTGTCGTCACAATCAGAAAAATCGTCGTAAAGCATCCACTGGGGTATGGCGCAATATCTCTCAGTGCTGGCGTGATCACGTCGACATTTGAAACCATGCATCATCTTAATATCATCTGTTCCATTTGCACAATCCGAGTATGTATCACATGAGAAACCCCAGTAGATGCATTTGCCTGGTTCACTCGGACAACGAAACATTCTTGGTTCGTCACAACTTTCTATCTCATCACTGCAATCGCCACAATGATCCATTCCATCACATAACAAGTAAGTGGGAATACATCTTCTATCGTTGTGACAACGGAACTCTCCTTCCACACAACTTTCATTCTTATGCATTGGAATTTCGTCACTTCCGTCTTTACAATTAACAAAACCATTTCCTTGCCACGAACGAGGAATGCATCGTCCATTATCTTGGCATCGGAATTCTTTGCTTGCATTGCATTCAATTGGATGCTTTTCGTCCGATCCGTCTGGGCAATCCCTATAACCGTCCATCACACGATATCTCAAAACGCATCTTCCATGTTTCTGGCATCTAAACTCCGTTTCAAGCAAACAAGCGGGGAGAGAAAAGAGTTCGTCTCTTTCGTTTGTGCAGTCGTTATGTCCGTCCATTACCCACTCACGGGGTATGCATCTTGTTTTTTCTGTTATTAACGAAACGCAACGAAATTCCTCATCCAAGCAGTGCGAAAACCCTGTCAACTCGTCGCAGCTGTCATCCGACAGCCAACTGTCGCAGTCAACTTTTCCGTCGGACACCATCCACCTTGGAATACATATTCTACTTTTGGCGCATTGAAACTCTGTGGAGAATTAAAAAAACTTGATTTGACGGAAACTGGATTGGTTGTTACGTCATCACTTAAAACTAACCATCAGGACGACAAGGAAAATTGATAGTCTCAGACAATTGACAACTGTATCGTGTATTCAAGAATCGACGCAGGACACATCGCTGTGTTGAACGACACAAAACTTCGTCATCCGTACACTGAAGTGGTTCTGCAACATAAAGGGAATCTTTGATCTATACCTTTACACGTAATAGGATCGTCATGTAATGCAATTCGGTGACGGTTTTTAAGTGATTGGCGAGTTAAAAACATTTTCAAACTTACTGATACTTTCGTCACTTTCGTCTGGACATGAGGGGTTGCTGTCTCTCACCAATGCTCTATGTATACACTGCCCCGAATTACACATGAAGAAGCCATCCTCTGCCTTGCAAAGCCGTGCAAGCAATTCAAACGGCTTTGTAAAAACTACCACAAAATATCGTCAATATTATCGTTGTTAAATTGCACGTTTTTCATGTGTGTAATTTATACTGTACCTTTTTGATTACCACCAAGCAGAACGAATAAAATAATTAAATTGCACAAGCTCAGTTCCATATCGTATCAGTCATGTTTCGATATTTTATTCCGATGTTCAGAACTTCGGTTCTGGCAGAAATTGGTAAATGCTTGGAATAATATACTTACGTCTTTCTTTTCGCGGGGGCTTTGTACCTATAAAACAAACCCAGATGTTTTTCAATGTCTTTTCAAAAAACCATACGGCGTCTGTCGCCATTTACATAACTGTTTCAACAATGATTAAAAAAACAATGCGGGTGCTTTGAAACGTCAAACAAATTTACTGTTTTGTGTTTACGCGAAGGGGTTTTTCTGTGTTGTTACGTTATGTTACTCGACAACCGATTTAGCCCGTTTATCTTTGCACATAAAAACCATTCGATAGTTAAACAGCGTTTGGCTCCTGGTCGTGTTTATCTAATATTTTTTGTAACTGATTGTCTTTCACTTTCGGGGCACCCACGTGCATCGATTTGTGGCCATGAAAACACAATATGCGATAACCTTATCCACGATAGTTCCATACCGTTAGGTTTTGCAACCGTACATACGTAACTGCCAATAAAAGTCATCGACCCGAACAGCAATAAAACGTCTGTCTCTCTCGTAAAGCTTTTCTGTGTTGCTCTTGGGCACCACATTTTTCTCTTTTTGTGAAAACCCCTACGCAACAAACTGAAGGTGTTGCTCAAGGTTGAGTTAACACCGAGGCCCTGTTGGGTTTTAAAGCAAACAGTGGTGTTAATAGGTCCTTTCATCACGTATTTATTTTTCCCAGACTTTTAACGCGCAGCAGCGGCAAGCGGAGCCGACAAATTGAACCTTTTACGAGAGAAATTAGGATCCATAAAAACTGATCGCTTTCACTTTTGAACCTTAATTTTAATCCACCGTCATAACATGTTCTGCTCATTGACATTGTGAGTCCCCCCCAAAAAAATACCAGCTACATTGCCTGCATTATTTATCAAGAAATATTTGAATTCAAATTGCTCTTCCAGACTCCTCTAGCATGTTATTTCCTTTTCCTCATTCCTATGTACACTTGATTATTTTCCAACTAGAAATCGACCAAGCAATCACGATTTTAAGAATTCAAAGCATTATATTTCGGTGTACACATTGAATAAAACTTAAACGTACCACATTTCAGTTTAAAGACACGTTTGAAATAAATTAAACTCAATTCAGCATCACGTTCATTGATTCGGGCCCGAAGTTGTTTTGTTACCATAAGCTATTAGTTTTGCAGGCACTTCTGCTCGAAAATGGTTTACATAGTAAAGAAAGTGGGTTGGAGTAAATAATGGGGTTAAGAGAACTGTTTATAGGGAGGAATACAATAGCTGATAAAGCATAAGCAATAGGAGGAAGAAAAAATAATTTAAATAATGTTAAACACTACAAGTTAGAATAGGATATTAGTTGTCGGAGGAAGCTTCTTGGTCTGTTGAGCAAATTATCAGACGAGCTCGGAGCCAACCCAAGCCCTTCCTGAAGGGTTTTTCCAATACAGAGAAAGGGTTGGAGTAAATAATGGGGTTAAGCGAACTGTTAATAGGCAGGAAAATAATGGCCGACAAAGCATAAGCAATAGGGGGAAGAATGACCTTTCCCATACTGAGAAAGGTCATCAGACACAATGGTAACCAGCAAGTAACATCGGTGAGAATTAGAAACGTAATTTTTCGTGACAGGAATTGAGACTTTCTCTGTGAAACAGAATTTGATGTGATGTTGGCCGTATATCTCCAATATATCACAAGATAAGCAGCAATTATGTATATGATCGTTGTAAAGTTAAAGGTCATCACCACATAAGTCATTGGGTTGTGATCGTGGTCATCGGGGCTGGTCAAATAAAGTCTGGGAATGCACACACCGCTTTCGCTGTAGTAACCGAAGTAACCTTTTACTGAAGGAGAAATTTCGGCAAAATGACTCTGCAAGTAATTTTCGATTCCGCGCCAAGTATTGTGATAAGACTCTGTTGTGATATTGCTGATAGAACCCAGTGCAGTAATACGCATGGCAAACTTTTGGTAAGGCTCAAAAGCAATTGTATCGGATTGGAAATAGGGATTGGACGAAATCCAAACTCTGGTTATCATTGAATTTGCCAAGGGAACCGAAAGTGGGAGAAGTGCAATAAAAAAAGCCACCAACCATATGATCACGAGCCAAACAAACAGAACACGAAAGTGTAACTGCTTGCTGGCGATTGGGTATAACACACTGTACAAACGGTACGACGTTAATATGACCAAGGTAAACACAGAGCATTGACTTGACAACACAATGATAACTCCCAAAGCTGTGCAAGTGTGGCTTGTACGCCATTGTTTGTCAAAAAGACAGTATTGTCCTTTATACATTTGTGATCGAACTGCAATACACAATAAAGCAACACCCATTAGAAAATCTGCTATGGAAAGGTTAAATATTAACACGTCGTTTGCCAGAGCAACCTTGTTTTTCCTTCCAAGCGGGTTACGAGGTCGTTTGTGAAACTTTTTGCCGACTAAAAACGCCACGAATACGTTTCCGATTATTGCGAGAAAAGCCATGATCCAAACCAGTACTCGAAGTGCAGGATAACTTATTAGTTCTTCTCGAGAGGAAATTCCTCCTTTACTAAAGACGTCTTTTGGACATTCGTCAGAAAAGTCAGAGCAGTCTCGTTTCCCGTCCAGCACTTGCTTACGTTTAACGAAAAGTGGGTCCCCATTTTCACAATAGAAATGTGAAGCTTCTGTGCAGTTGATTTCATCTGACTGATCAACGCAATCAGTTGGAAAATTTGCGTCACATCGTTTCTCTGATGGGATGCTTACTACTTTTTTAGAACCTGTTGGCCAGTCTGTATTACCAGCATCACATAAGAACCTGTTACTCGAACAGTTTCGTTCATCTATTCCATCTGCGCACTCAAGAACGCCGTTGCAAATAGAGTTTCCAAATGCGAAGTTTAAGGGTCCGGCACAGCGTATCATTTCTATGGTTATAGTGGTTGCCAAGCCAAAGAAGCCAGCTTCAAAGGTCATCTGTCAATATGTGTTTTGTAATTTAACTGTTATGTGGTAACTTGACCATACTTCACTTGAAATGAATAGTGCATATAGGGCATTGAAATTATTTGTGCGTGTAATTTTTGTCTTGATAATCGCTATTCTTTTCGATACGTTTTTGTTGTACTGAAAACAAAGCTATGACCGTTCTATCACAAACACATCACGTGTTAAGTGTTTTGTGCATCAGCGCTTTTACTTTTGCACGCCGATAAAGATTCGAAGATTTTACACCACCATATACTTACATTGACGGTAGAAAAATCATCACATATTGATAAACGGTTCGAACAATTTGCCCTTTCGCTACACTCGTCCTCGAAGTTCATACATTCCGTCTTTCCGTCACATCTAAAGCATAAACAGAATTTGCTTAGGTTTATCTAGATATTACACAATCACGCAAAATACCTGACACCACTCGGTGGCAAATAAATGTTAAGGAACGATTCAAGTTCACTCCCCGATATGGCCGCCTTTAGTTCTGGATGTATTGGGTCGCATTCGAAGTCTAGTTGTTTATAACTAGCAGCGCTTGAGTAGTTTGCAGTACAAAACTTTTCATCCAATTCCGACAAATCACAATCAACATTTCCATCACAAACCATGTGTGACGTAACACATTTCTCATCATCATGACACTTTACGCTCCCACGTGGACATTCACTTGCGTCGGTATAACTGACTTTATTGCATAACTCCGCAATATGCGCGCCTGTCTGATCTTCAGAACATAGGCACTCGTCTGAAAGATCCATGCAGTCGATAATTCCGTCACAAATCTGCCGAGTGGCAAGGACAATTTTCCCGTCAAGGCAACGTGTACAAGTCGATGTGCTATTTTTTCTCAAGCACAAATCTGAATCGTCATCGCAATTAGAAAAATCATCATGTAACATCCACTGGGGTATGGCGCAGTATCTTTGAGTTGAGGTATGATCGCGTCGACACTTAAATCCATGCATTACTTTTATGTCATCAGTTCCATTCGCACAATCAGAATATATATCACATGAATGACCCCAGTAGATGCACTTGTCTGGTTCACTCGGACAACGAAACATTCTCGGTTCATCACAACTTTCTATTTCATCACTGCAATCACCACAATGATCCATTCCATCACATAACAAGTAAGTGGGAATACATCTTCTCTCGTTGTGACAACGGAACTCGCCCTCCACACAACTCTCATTCTTAGACATGGGAAATTCGTCACTTCCGTCTTTGCAATTAACCATTGAGTTTCCCCGCCATGAACGTGGAATGCATCGTCCATTATCTGTGCATTTAAACTCCTTGTGGTTAAAGCATGAAGGAAGTGACTCTTTCTCGTCGGAGCCGTCCGTGCAATCAAGATAACCATCAAATACTCTGTACCTTGGAACACACTGTCCGTTTGATTTGCACCGAAACTCAGTTTGTTCATGACAAGTATCAAGAGATGACAATTCATCAGTTCCATTTTCGCAATCTTCGTAACCGTCCATCACCCATTCACGTGGTATACATCGCGTTTTCACGTTGGTCTGTAAATGGCAACGAAATTCCCATTTAAAGCACTCTTGATAACCTTCCAATTCGTCGCTGTCGTCAGCCAACAACGAACTATCACAATCAACTCTTCCGTTGGCCACCATCCACCTCGGAATGCAGATTCTACTTCGGTTACATTGAAATTCTGAAAATAATCTCCGTTCTGTATTTCGCAGCATATCGTTATAAGTATTTCAACTCACCTTGAGGGCGACATGGATAGTTTGCCGTCTCAGATATCTGACAACTTTCAGCTTTGTTCATGGTGCGACGTGAAACACAGCGGTATGTTGCGCGACATCGAACTTCGTCGTCATTACACCGAAGTGGTTCTGGAATCAAGAGAACATACTTTGACTAATCCTGAATGGAGCCTTGCACGAAGAAAGATTTATAAAATTGGATCTGTTATAAATGCTCGGTCTAGTCGTAGCGCTCTATAGCATTAGAATTATAAATCACAGTATCTTGTTTTGTGACTAATATTTTGGAGGTCGATATATCCAGCGGTAAGCTGATAGTGGTTTGTAAGGCATGCAAGACCGAAAGCAAAACCAAGCTGCAAAACATATACATTGTTTTCAGCATTTTACCATTGTTTTGGTCGCTTCCGTCTGCACACTGGTTATAGCCATCTTTTACAGATTCTCGAGGTATACAAGTATTGCTCGAATTGCACTTAAAAAATCCGTCTTCCGCTCTGCAAAGTCGAGATAACTCCTCGAACGGTTTGGCATCACCTGAAAGGGGCAGCAATTAACATTGATAAGTTGGTTGCTTAAACAGCATTTACCTTTTTCCCCACTTCGCCACAACGCAAAGATGGCTAAAGCAATGTAAAAATGCGATAGCATGCTTGACGAGTAATAAACGGTTTCCTTTATCTATGTTATGCAATGCTTGAACATAATGCTGCTTTAATGTGTATTATTAAGCATAGAAAATCAAAAGGAGACAGGAAAATGAAATCCACCGAAGAATACAAGATAGTAAGAACACAACAAAAGCGTTCAATCTTGCCTTTGGTATCTTACAACAAAACAACTTTGTTTTGGATCACACCTTTACTGTATATGCTAAATACGACCGGCCAATCTTCTGATTTTTGACCATTTAACCTGAAGGGCTTTCTAAAAGGCTTCCTTTCGAATATCACTAATCAGTAAAAGCACGGTTTTCCCCAATGTGCTTCCTGATGCCGTTTTTACATCGGCTGTAAAATTTATTACTTGACTACAGAACAGGGAACCATTTTTTTCGTTCGTTTATCCTCGCACACACAAGAGCAAGCTTCGGCACATTTCCAGTTCATTGTAGCGACTCTTCAAACACAATTAGGAGTGTCGCACCTCTTTTATTGTCCGCAACGTGCGCAAATGACTACCAATGTGTTTAGCTAAGGATTTAACAAGCGCAGTCCAAATATGCTGCTGATCTTACATCTCCACTTTACACGACCCTAGTGTATAGAACACCTATTATTCCTGTTTATTCACTTGTTCTGTTTGTAGTAGGCTGCGATTCTATCGATGGGTATTGGAAGTTTCAAAAGTTCGAGAAAGGAAATGTTCACCGTTCACATTTTACCCCGCGATTGTAATATCTAGCCGACCATTGCTGTATACATACTTTTTAAAGACGTTTTTTTAAAATATCTGTTTGGTACAACGAAGATTTACCTTATGTTACGTACCTTAAATATGATGGATACAAGGGGATCACTTTTTATTGTAATTACACGTTTTCTCAAATATGTTCTAAGCCAACGTCGTTTCATTCATTTCGCTTCAGTGTTATCAACAATAAAATTTACACAACGAATAGTTTTGGGTAAGTATGGAGGTTAAGGATGTGTTGAAAGTTCAAAAACCTTGCAGCCATACACCTATCGCTTAAAAAACTCTAAGGCACATGTTTCGTATGGTTGCAAAACGTGATGGTCTGCTTAGGGCAAACATGTCATTCAAGTCAAGTTCCAGGCAAAAAAAACGTACTCATGCCAAAGATGAAATAAAAATTGGATACGTAAAAACAAAGAATGAACACCAAGTGGCGCAACTGGTTGCAGACAAGGTGAATTTATAGACAAATTGGCAACATCGATCAAGCGCCCGACCAATATACCAAGAAGAAAACCTGATCTGTATTCGTGACCAGGATATCCTGGGTTCAAGTCCCGATGTGGTCAAAAAAGAGAATATTATGTTGATTTTTCATACAGTCTTGTTTCAACGAACGTTGGCATGGTTATTGACATTGAGATTTTCAAAAACTCTGTGGCTATGTATTATGAATTACACTTATAATCTAGAACTTTGGGTAGTGGAGCCAATCCCGCTGACGTCATCGGGTTTGCCTTGACCGCGGAGAAAAAGTTTCTTACGAGCTTCCTCGAAATGCTTGGCCAGTATTGAAAACGGGTCGGTGTAAATGATGGGATTAAGCGAACTGTTGATTGGGAGGAAAACAATAGCCGATAAGGCATAAGCAATAGGCGAAAGAACAACCTTTCCCATACTCAAAAAAGTCATCAAACACAATGGAAACCAGCAAGCAAGATTGGTTGCTATGAGAAGGGCAATTTTTCGGTGGAGCTTGTTTGTTTTCTTCTTTGCTGCTGAGCTCGAAACCCGATTCGCAGTAGAGCGATAATAAATCATTGTGTAAGCGAAAAGGATGTAGATCAGAGCCACAAAGTTAAAGGTCATCACCACATAGGTCATTGGGTTGTGATCGTGGTCATCTGGACTGGTCAGATAAAGTCTAGGAATGCACACACCGCTTTCGCTGTAGTAACCAAAATAGCCCTTTACTACTGGGCTTAAATTTGGGAAGCTCTCGCGTAATTGGGTTGTAATCCCATACCAGTCGGAAGAATGTTGGATCTGGGTTTTGTTGCGTGAGGCGCTCAAGGCAAAAATCCGGCTGTAAAATTGTTGGTACGCACCGAGATCTACTGTGTCGGAGGGGAAATAGGGGCTGGACGCTATCCAAGCTTTTGTCACCATGGAATTAACCAAAGCTGGAAAGAGTGGAATGAGTGCGATTAGACATGAAACTGACCATATAACAACAAGCCAAACGTAGAGAACCCGTAGGCGCATCTGTTGACTCTTGATTGGATGAATTACACTGTACAACCGATAGGAAGCGAGGGCAACTAAGGTAAAAACAGAGGACTGGCTCGATAGAACAGTGATAACACCCACGGCTGTACAGGCGCTGCTTGTGCGCCACGATTTATCGAACAAACAATATTGTCCCTTGTATATCTGTGACTTTATGGCAATTGAGAAAAGAGTTGCCCCCATTAGTAGGTCGGCCACAGAGAGGTTCAAAATCAACATATTATTTGCCATTGCGATTTTAGATCTCTTGTTTGGTGGATTATGAAAGTGCGTATAAATAGTTTTCAAAGTGGTAAAAGCCACCAAAACATTTCCGAATATAGCAAAAAGTGCCATTATCCAGACAAGAACCTGAAGAAACGGTGACTTGATAAGATCTTCCCTAGACGATATTCCACCTTCACTGAACACGTTCTTTGGACATTCATCTGAATAATCTGAACAGTCTTGCTTCCCATCGAGCACTTGGCTTCGTTTGACGAAGAGCGGATTTCCATTTTCACAATAGAAATGAGTTTTATCTGTGCAGTTGATTTCATCTGACTGATCAACGCAATCCGTTGGAAATTTTGCATCACATCGTTTCTCAAGTGGAATGCTTACAACTTTCTTTAACCCTGCAGTAAAGAATCAAGTCATGCGTGTTTTTATTGCTAAGTGTGTTTTAAATAATTACCTGATGGCCACTCAGTTGTTCCAGCATCACACAGAAATCTGTCATTCGAGCAATTGCGTTCATCTTCTCCGTTTTCACACTCAAGAATTCCATTGCAAATCGATTTTCCAAACGCTATATTCAAAGGCCCACTACAACGTTTCAATTTCAGTGTAAAGCTGGTTGTAACACCTAAAAATCCGACTGGGAAATATTGCTGCACATTAACACGTAAAATTAGTAATTTTTATTGTATTACTAGGGGTTGAACTTAGTGGTGTAACTTACGTCTACGGTCTTCAATTCGTCGCATATGGAAATGCGATCGGAACAGTTTGCTCTTGTGCTACATTCGTCTTCAAAGTTGCCGCATTCCGTGGCTCCATCACATCTGCAAGTATCTTAGGTTTGCATGCAGGAAACAAAATTTAACTGTACAATACCTTTTGGCTCTTGCAGGCAAGAATAAGTCAATGAAACGTTCGGGATAACTTCCAGCAATTAAATCTCTTGCTATATTGGGTAAAGGATCACAGTCGAAGTCCAGCATTTTTGTGCTCTCCGTTTTGGTGTAGTTTACAGTACAATGGGCCTCGTCGATTTGAAATGTCGGGCAATCAACCTTTCCGTCACAAACCATATTCGGTTTAACGCACTCTCCGTTATAACAATTCAGATCTCCGGCTGGGCAGCTTTGATTGTTGTTAACGTAAGACACCCTTCGGCAAAACTCGTTTACACGGTCGTCTTTTCTACTTGCTGAACACAAACACTCCAAAAATGCGGATATGTCAAACACTGCAGCACTGGCAGAGACAAGTAGCAGTAACTAGTGAACCATGCAGAACATTAAAATTTTAACTTACGTGTTTTTTTCTGATTTCATTTCAATAGTAGGGTTTTTTGTCGTGTTTTATGGACATGTATGTCACTAACTTTTGAATGGCATCGAAACGTGGCACACTGTTTAGGGACTTTTATGTAGTATAAGATAGGAGTATAGTCACAAACACTCTGCGAAACCGCCATGATAATAATTGTTAACTCACTAGTGGATTGATCGCTTCCGTCCGCACATTGTGGGAATAAATCTAACACCGCTTCTCTGTACAAACATTGGGCGCCAGTTTGGCACTGAAAAAATCCGTCTTCGGCTCTGCAGCCTCTCGAAAGTTGTTTAAACGGTTTAGTATCAACTGCAACAAAGACCCATCATAAAGTTTACTGCCTATAGTTACTTTGTGATAATCAACAACAACCAGGCACCTTTTTTCTCCCATATGATCAATAGCAGTATAAGAAACTTAAATTCTCCAAACAGTTGTGACATGCCTCTTTAGTGTACTGTTCTTCTGTAAAATTACTGTATTATTTTGTTTGTCTTGTATGTCGCACGTTTGATTCCTCTTGTTGTCGCGTATTAACTATGGGCACAACACTTGCAATGCAAATACATGCAAGACGCAACTCGTGGGAGAGTGTTACGAATCCTGTGGTCATTGAGTCCGGAAATGTGGGCGATCATGTCATAAGAACCTGTCGAACTTAAACAGACGCAACTGACCTCATGACAGCGGGAAAACCCATACACACCTAATCCCATGTAATTTCCGTTACGTATAGACTTGTATCAGAAAGTTTTGAAATTAATTCATCTATTTTGGAGGTCGATATAGTTAAACAGCATTTGGCTCCTGGGCGTGTTTATCTGATATTTTTTGTAACTGATTGTGTTTCACTTTCGGGGCACCCACGTGCATCGATTTGTGGCGATGAAAACACAATAACCTTATCCACGATAGTTCCATACCGTTAGGTTTTGCAACCATACATACGTAACTGCCAATAAAAGTCATCGACCCGAACAGCAATAAAACGTCTGTCTCTCTTGTAAAGCTTTTCTGTGTTGCTCTTGGGCACCACATTTTTCTATATTTGAATTCAAATTGTTCTTCCAGACTCCTCTAGCGTTACTTCCTTTTCCTCATTCCTATATACACTTCATCATTTTCCGCCTAAACATCGGCCAAGCAATCACGATTTTAAGAATTCAAAGCATGATATATCGGTGTACACATTCAATAAAACTTAAACGTACCACATTTCAGTTTAAAGACACGTTTGAAATAAATTAAACTCAATTCAGCAACACGTTCATTGATTCGGGCCCGAGGTTGTTTTGTTACCATTAGCTGTTAGTTTTACAGGCAATTCTGCTCGAAAATGGTTTACGTAGTAAAGAAAGTGGGTTGGAGTAAATAATGGGGTTAAGCGAACTGTTAATAGGCAGGAATATAATGGCCGACAAAGCATAAGCAATAGGCGGGAGAATCACTTTGCCCATACTGAGAAAGGTCATCAGACACAATGGTAACCAGCAAGTAACATCGGTGAGAATTAGAAACGTAATTTTTCGTGACAGGAATTGAGACTTTCTCTGTGAAACAGAATTTGATGTGATGTTGGCCGTATATCTCCAATATATCACAAGGTAAGCAGCAATTATGAAAATGATCGTTGTAAAGTTAAATGTCATCACCACATAGGTCATTGGGTTGTGATCGTGGTCATCGGGGCTGGTCAAATAAAGTCTGGGAATGCACACACCGCTTTCGCTGTAGTAACCGAAGTAACCTTTTACTGAAGGAGAAATTTCGGCAAAATGACTCTGCAAGTAATTTTCGATTCCGAGCCAAGTATTGTGATAAGACTCTGTTGTGATATTGCTAATGGGGCTCAGGGCAGAAATACGCATAGCAAACCTTTGATAAGGCTCGAGAGCAATTGTATCGGATTGGAAAAAAGGATTGGACGAAATCCAAGCTCTGGTTATCATTGAATTTGCCAAGGGAGCCGAAAGTGGGAGAAGTGCAATAAAAAAAGCCACCAGCCATATGATCACAAGCCAAAAAAACAAAACACGAAAGCGTAACTGCTTGCTGGCGATTGGGTACAACACACTGTACAAACGGTACGATGTTAATGCGACCAAGGTAAACACAGAGCATTGACTTGACAACACAATGATAACTCCCAAAGCTGTGCAAGTGTGGCTTGTACGCCATTGTTTGTCAAAAAGACAGTATTGGCCGCTATACATTTGTGATCGAACTGCAATACACAATAAAGCAACACCCATTAGAAAATCTGCTATGGAAAGGTTAAATATCAATACGTCATTTGCCAGAGCAACCTTGTTTTTCCTTCCAAGAGGGTTACGAGGTCGATTGTGAAACTTTTTGCCGACTAAAAACGCCACGAAGACGTTTCCGATTATTGCGAGAAAAGCCATGATCCAAACCATTACTCGAAGTGCAGGATAACTTATTAGTTCTTCTCGAGAGGAAATACCTCCGTTACTAAAGACGTCTTTTGGACATTCGTCAGAAAAGTCAGAGCAGTCTCGTTTCCCGTCCAGCACTTGCTTACGTTTAACGAAAAGTGGGTCCCCATTTTCGTAATAGAAATGTGTGGCATCTGTGCAGTTGATTTCATCTGACTGATCAACGCAATCAGTTGGAAAATTTGCGTCACATCGTTTCTCTGATGGGATGCTTACTACTTTTTTAGAACCTGTTGGCCAGTCTGTTTTACCAGCATCACATAAGAACCTGTCACTCCAACAGTTTCGTTCATCTATTCCATCTTCGCACTCAAGAACGCCGTTGCAAATAGAGTTTCCAAATGCGAAGTTTAAGCGTCCGGCACAGCGTATCATTTCCATGGTTATAGTGGTAGCCAAGCCAAAGAAGCCAGCTCCAAGGGTCATCTGTCAATATGTGTTTTGTAATTTAACTGTTATGTGGTAACTTGACCATACTTCACTTGAAATGAATAGTGCATATAGGGCATTGAAATTATTTGTACGTGTAATGTTTGTCTCGGTAATCGCTATTCTTGTTCAATACGTTTTTGTTGTACTGAAAACAAAGCTATGACCGTTCTAACAACACATCACGTGTTAAGTGTTTTGTGCATCACCGGGCTTATACTTTTGCACGCCGATAAAGATTCGAAGATTTTACACCACCATATACTTACATTGACGGTAGAAAAATCATCACATATTGATAAACGGTTCGAACAATTTGCCCTTTCGCTACACTCGTCCTCGAAGTTCATACATTCCGTCTTTCCGTCACATCTAAAGCATAAACAGAATTTGCTTAGGTTTATCTAGATATTACACAATCACGCAAAATACCTGACACCACTCGGTGGCAAATAAATGTTAAGGAACGATTCAAGTTCACTCCCCGATATGGCCGCCTTTAGTTCTGGATGTATTGGGTCGCATTCGAAGTCTAGTTGTTTATAACTAGCAGCGCTTGAGTAGTTCGTAGTACAAAACTTTTCATCCAATTCCGACATTTCACAATCAACATTTCCATCACAAACCATGTGTGACGTAACACATTTCTCATCATCATGACACTTTACGCTCCCAGGTGGACATTCACTTGTGTCGGTATAACTGACTTTATTGCATAACTCCGCAATATGCGCGCCTGTCTGATCTTCAGAACAAAGGCACTCATCTGAAAGATCCACGCAGTCGATAATTCCGTCACAAATCTGCCGAGTGGCAAGGACAATTTTCCCGTCAAGGCATCGTGTACAAGTCGATGTGCTATTTTTTCTCAAGCACAAATCTGAATCGTCATCGCAATTAGAAAAATCATCATGTAACATCCACTGGGGTATGGCACAGTATCTTTGCGTTGTGGTATGATCGCGTCGACACTTAAATCCATGCATTACTTTTATGTCATCAGTTCCATTTGCACAATCAGAATATATATCACATGAGTGACCCCAGTAGATGCACTTGCCTGGTTCACTCGGACAACGGAACATTCTCGGTTCATCACAACTTTCTATTTCATCACTGCAATCACCACAATGATCCATTCCATCACATAACAAGTAAGTGGGAATACATCTTCTATCGTTGTCACAACGAAACTCGCCCTCCACACAACTCTCATTCTTAGACATGGGAATTTCGTCACTTCCGTCTTTGCAATTAACCATTGAGTTTCCCCGCCATGAACGTGGAATGCATCGTCCATTATCTGTGCATTTAAATTCCTTGTGGTTAAAGCATGAAGGAAGTGACTCTTTCTCGTCGGAGCCGTCCTTGCAATCAAGATAACCATCAAATACTCTGTACCTTGGAACACACTTTCCGTTTGATTTGCACCGAAACTCAGTTTGTTCATGACAAGTATCAAGAGATGACAATTCATCCCTTCCATTTTCGCAATCTTCGTAACCGTCCATCACCCATTCACGTGGTATGCATCGCGACTTCACGTTGGTCTGTAAAAGGCAACGAAATTCCCATTTAAAGCACTCTTGATTACCTTCCAATTCGTCGCTGTTGTCAGCCAACAACGAACTATCACAATCAACTCTTCCGTCGGCCACCATCCACCTCGGAAGGCAGATTCTACTTCGGTTACATTGGAATTCTGAAAAAAATCTCCGTTCTGTAATTCGCAATATATCCTTATATGTATTACAACTCACCTTGAGGGCGACATGGATAGTTTGCTGTCTCAGATGTCTGACAACTCTCAGCTTTGTTCATGGTGCGACGTGAAACACAGCGGTATGTTGCGCGACATCGAACTTCGTCGTCATTACACCGAAGTGGTTCTGGAATCACAGGAATAAATTTTGTTTAATCCTGAATGGAGCCTTGCACGAAGAAAGATTTCTAAAATTGTATCTGTTATAAATGCTCGGTCTAGTGGTAGCGCTCAATAGCATTAGAATTATAAATCACAGTATCTTGTTTTGTGACTAATTCATCTATTTTGGAGGTCGATATATCCAACGGTAAGCTGATAGTGGTTTGTAAGGAATGCAAAACTGAAAGCAAAACCAAGCTGCAAAATATATATATTGTTTTCAGCATTTTACCATTGTTTTGGTCGCTTCCGTCTGCACACTGGTTATAGCCACCTTTTACATATTCTCGAGGTATGCAATTATTGCTCGAATTGCACTTAAAATATCCGTCTTCCGCTCTGCAAAGTCGAGATAACTCCTCGAACGGTTTAGCATCACCTGAAAGGGGCAACAATTAACATTGATAAGTTGGTTGCTTAAACAGCACTTACCGTTTTCCCCACTTCGCCACAACGCAAAGATGGTTAAAGCAATGTAAAAATGCGATAGCATGCTTGACGAGTAATGAACGGTTTCCTTTGTCTATACTATGCAATGCTTGAACATTATGCTGATTTATTGTGTATTATTGAGGATAGAAAATTAAAAGGAGACAGGAAAATAAAATCCACCGAAGAATACAATATAGTAAGAACACAACAAAATTGTTCAATCTTGCCTTTGGTGTCTTACAACAAAACAACTTTGTTTTGGATAACACCTTTCTTACTGTATATGCTAAATACGACCGGCCAATCTTCTGATTTTTTACCATTTAACCTGAAGGGCTTTCTAAATGGCTTCCTTTCGAATATCATTAAACAGTAAAAGCACGGTTTTTCCCAATGTGCTTCCTGATGCCGTTTTTACATCGGCTGTAAAATTTATTGCTCGACTACAGAACAGGGAACCATTTTTTCATTGAAATTTGGTTTATCCTCGCACACACAAGAACAAGCTTCGGCACATTTCCATTTTATTGTAGCGACTCTTCAAACACAATTAGGTGTGCCGCACCTCTTTTATTATACGCAACGTGCGCGAATGACTACAAATGTGTTTAGCTAAGGATTTAACAAGCACAGTCCCCATATGCTGCTAATCTTACTTCTCCATTACTGAGTGTATAGAACACCTATTATTCCTGTTTATTCACTTGTTCTGTTTGTAGTAGGCTGCGATTCTATCGATGGGTATTGGAAGTTTCAAAAGTTCGATACAGGAACTCTTCACCGTTCACGTTTTACCCCGCGATTGTTATATCTAGCCGACCATTGCTGTATACATACTTTTAAAGACGTTTTTTTTTAAATATCTGTTTGGTACAACGAAGATTTACCTTTTGTCACGTACCTTAAATATGATGGATACAAGGGGATCACTTTTTTATTGTAATTACACGTTTTCTCAAATATGTTCTAAGCCAACGTCGTTTCATTCATTTCGCTTCAGTGTTATGAACAATAACATTTACACAACGAATAGTTTTGGGTAAGTATAGAGGTTAAGGATGTGTTGAAAGCTCAAAAACCTTGCAGCCATACACCTATCGCTTAAAAAACTCTAAGGCACATGTTTCGTATGGTTGCAAAACGTGATGGTCTGCTTAGGGCAAACATGTCATTCAAGTCAGGTTCCAGGTAAAAGAAAACGCACTCATGCCAAAGATGAAATAAAAATTGGATACGTAAAAACAAAGAATGAACACCAAGTGGCGCAACTGGTTGCAGACAAGGTGAATTTATAGAGAGATTGGCATAATCGATCAAGCGCCCAACCCAAATACCAAGAAAAAAACCCGATCTGTATTCGTGGCCAGGATATTCCGGGTTCAAGTCTCGATGTGATCAAAAAAGAAAAAATTATGTTGACTTTTTATACAGTCTTGTTTCTACAAACGTTTGCATGGTTATTGACATTGTGATTATCGGGTAATAAATCCTTTTCATAGGGGGAATCTTCATAAACTGTATTTTGAAAACTCTGTGGCTATGTATTATGAATTACACTTATAATCGAGTACTTTGGGTGGTGGAGCCAATTCCGCTGACGTCATCGGGTTTGCCTTGAACGCGGACACCAAGTTTCTTACGAGCTTCCTCGAAATGCTTGGCCAGCATAGAAAACGGGTTGGTGTAAATGATGGGATTAAGCGAACTGTTGATTGGGAGGAAAACAATAGCCGATAAAGCATAAGCAATAGGCGAAAGAACAACCTTTCCCATACTCAAAAAAGTCATTAAACACAATGGAAACCAGCAAGCAAGATTGGTTGCTATGAGAAGGGCAATTTTTCGGTGTAGCTCGGTTGTTTTCTTCTTTGCTGCGGAGCTCGAAACCCGATTCGCAGTAGAACGGTGATAAATCATTGTGTAAGCGATGAGGATATAGATTAGAGCCACAAAGTTAAAGGTCATCACCACATAGGTCATTGGGTTGTGATCGTGGTCATCTGGACTGGTCAGGTAAAGTCTAGGAATGCACACACCGCTTTCGCTGTAGTAACCAAAATAGCCCTTTACTACCGGGCTTAAATTTGGAAAGCTCTGTCGCAATTGGGTTGTAATCCCATACCAGTCGGAAGAAGGTTGGATCTGGGTTTTGTTGCGTAACGAGCTCAAGGCAAAAATTCGGCTGTAAAATTGTTGGTACGCACCAAGATCTACTGTGTCGGAGGGGAAATAGGGGCTGGACGCTATCCAAGCTTTTGTCACCATGGAGTTAACCAAAGCTGGAAAGAGTGGAATGAGTGCGATTAGACATGAAACCGACCATATGACAACAAGCCAAACGCAGAGAACCCGTAGGCGCATCTGCTGACTCTTGATTGGATGCATAACACTGTACAACCGATAGGAAGCGAGGGCAACTAAGGTAAAAACAGAGGACTGGCTCGATAGAACAGTGATAACACCCACGGCTGTACAGGCGCTGCTTGTGCGCCACGATTTATCGAACAAACAATATTGTCCCTTGTATAACTGTGACTTTATGGCAATTGAGAGAAGAGCTGCTCCCATTAGTAAGTCGGCCACAGAGAGGTTCAAAATCAACATATTATTTGCCATTGCGATTTTAGATCTCTTGTTTGGTGGATTATGAAAGTGCGAATGAATAGTTTTCAAAGTGGTAAATGCCACCAAAACATTTCCGAATATAGCAAAAAGTGCCATTATCCAGACAAGAACCTGAAGAAACGGTGACTTGATAAGATCTTCCCTAGATGATATTCCACCTTCACTGAACACGTTCTTTGGACATTCATCTGAATAATCTGAGCAGTCTTGCTTCCCATCGAGCACTTGACTTCGTTTGACAAAAAGCGGATCCCCGTTTTCGCAATAGAAATGTGTGGCATCTGTGCAGTTGATTTCATCTGACTGATCAACGCAATCAGTCGGAAGTTTTGCGTCACATCGTTTCTCAAGTGGAATGCTTACAACTTTCTTTAACCCTGCAGTAAAGAATCAAGCCATGCGTGTTTTTATTGCTAAGTGTTGTTTCAAATAATTACCTGTCGGCCACTCAGTTGTTCCAGCATCACACAGAAATCTGTCATTCGAGCAATTGCGTTCATCTTCTCCATTTTCACACTCAAGAATTCCATTGCAAATCGATTTTCCAAACGCTACATTCAAAGGCCCACTACAACGTTTCAATCTCAGTGTAAAGCTGGTTGTAACGCCTAAAAATCCGACTGGGAAATATTGCTGCACATTAACACGAAAAATTAGTAAGTTTTATTGTATTACTAGGCGTGAACTTAGTGGTTATACTTACGTCTACGGTGTTCAATCCGTCGCATATGGAAATGCGATCGGAACAGTTTGCTCTTGTGCTACATTCGTCTTCAAAGTTTGCGCATTCCGTGGCTCCATCACATCTGCAAGCATCATTAGTTTATATGAAAGAAGCAAAGTTTAACTGCACAATACCTCTTGGCTCTTGCAGGCAAGAATAAGCCGATGAAACTTTCGAGATCACTTCCGGCAATTGAATCTTTTACTCTATTGGGTAAAAGATCACAGTCGAAGTCCAGCATTTTTGTGCTCTCTGTTTTGGTGTGGTTTGCAGTACAATGGGCCTCGTCGATTTGAAATGTCGGGCAATCAACCTTTCCGTCACACACTACATTTGGTTTAACGCACTCTCCGTTATAACAATTCAGATCTCCGACTGGACAGCTTTGATTGTTATCAACGTAAGACACCCTTCGGCAAAACTCGTTTACACGGTCATCTTTTCTACTAGCTGAACACAAACACTCGTCTGAAAAGTCTTGGCAGTCGATAATTCCATCGCAAATTTGCCGGGTTGCAATTACCGTTTTCCCGTCGAGGCAAAGTGTACAAGTCGATGTACTGTTTTCTCTCAAACACAAATCCGAATCATCATCACAGTTCGAGAAATCATCATGTAGCATCCACTGGGGTATGGCGCAGTATCTTTGAGTGCTGGCGTGATCACGTCGACATTTGAAACCATGCATTACCTTAATATCATCAGTTTCATTGGGGCAATCCGAAAATGCGTCACATGAATAACCCCAGTAGATGCATTTGCTTGGTTCATTCGGACAACGGAACATTCTCGGTTCATCACAACTTTCTATCTCATCACTGCAATCGCCACAATGATCCATCCCATCACATAACAAGTAAGTGGGAATACATCTTCTATCGTTGTGACAACGGAACTCTCCCTCCACACAACTCTCATTCTTATGCATTGGAATTTCGTCACTTCCATCTTTGCAATTAACCAAAGAGTTTCCTCGCCATGAGCGTGGAATGCATCGCCCGTTATCTTTGCACATGAACTCGGTGTTTTTGATACAAGGCAGGGTGTATCGTTCGTCCGTTTCATTCTTGCAATCGGGAAAACCGTCCATTACGCGATATCTTGGAATACATCTTCCAGTTATACTGCACCTAAATTCCGTTTCGTTGTGGCAAACCAATGTGGAAATTTCGTCGCTTCTGTCAGTACAATCGTCGTATCCGTTCCTTACCCATTCCCGTGGTATACATTGTTGCATTTTGTTGGCCGACAAGCACGGAAATTCTGATGGTAAGCAATATTTGAACACTTCTACTTCGTCGCTATTATCTGGCAACACAGAGCTATTGCAATCCACTTTCCCGTCAGCCACCAACCACCTGGGAATGCAGATCCTACTCCGTGAGCATTGAAACTCTGACAAAAAGAGGATTACGTTTTTGATACAACATAATACAGTTCTCAACAAACCATTTCGACGGCACGGAAAATTAAGAGTTTCGGAAATTTGGCAGCTGGCACGTGTATTGAGGAATCTGCGATGTATACATCGCCCCGTGGCACGATGACAACTCACTTCGTCATCTGTGCAATTGAGAGCTGCCAAAAATGCGAACATGTCAATCACTGCAGCACTGGCAGAGTCAAGAAAAAATTAAGAGTGATAAATGTTTAATATTAAATTTGTGAGCATGTGTTTTCTCCTCTGTCGTTCCCGTTTATTCCTGTTTTATGTACAGGTATGTCACTAATTGTCGTATGTGTCTTGTAGATCGCATATTTGATAACGCTTTTTGTCTTGGTTCACTATTAGCGACTTTTCTGCAGTATAAGATAGGTTTGGTCACAAACATTCACTCTTAGTTTGTTTGTTGGTTGTTATCAGGCATTCAACTGAACATCTCCGCGAAACTTCCACTATATTAACTTTCAACCAACCAGTGGATTGATCGCTTCCGTCCGTACATTGTGTATATGAATCTAACACCTCTTCTCTGTACAAACATTGGGCGCCGGTTTGGCACTGAAAAAATCCGTCTTCCGCTCTGCAGCCTTTCGAAAGTTGTTTAAACGGTTTAGTATCAACTGCAACAAAGACCCATCGTAAAGTTTACTGCCCATAAAGTTGCTTTGTGATAATAAAGAACAACCAGGCACCTTTTTTCTCCCATATGATCAACAGCAGTATAAGAAACTTAAATTCTCCAAACAGTTGCGACATGCCTCTTCAGTGTACTGTTCTTCTGCAAAATTACTGCATTATTTTGTTTGTCTTGTATGTCGCACGTTTGATTCCTCCTGTTGTCGCGTATTGACTATGGGCACAACACTTGCAATGCAAATACATGCAAGACGTATCTCGTGGGAGAGTGTTACGAATACTGTTGTCATTGAGTTCAGAAATGTGGGCGACCATGTCATAAGAACCTGTCGAACTTAAACAGACGCAACTGACCTCATGACAGCGGGAAAACCCACACACACCTAATGGCATGTGATTTCCATCACGTATAGACTTGTATCAGAGGGGGCATGTTATTATGGATTTGTTTATGGTGGTAACAATTGGCTTCCGTACTGCATTCGTCCGTATAGTTTTAGAAATCCAGTGATATTAACTGCAACCCGAAATTTTGCAGCCTAATTTTCTGCACATTCTACGTTGCAGCCGAAAAAGGGATGCATGACTTGCATCATGCAATGAAAGGATTTAGTATCGCTGATACTTGGAACGAATCACTTTAAAACAGACCTCCTATATGCATTTTGATGGATTGGTTGTCAACAATAATGCTAAAATATATCGCAGTATAAACCCATGGGCAGGATCAATCCCCACAAACACTGATTGCATGCCAATCCCCACAAACACTGATTGCATGCCAATCCCCACAAACACTGATTACATGCCAATCCCCACAAACACTGCTAACACTGATAAAAATACGAAATCATAATCTCCTATTTTCGCAATTGGTCTACAGACCTTTCAGTTTACTGATATATACTCAGTGTTTAATCTTTTCTTGAAATAGGCAGTGATATCGCATCAATGCCGTAAACACCATCGAAATACCGTCTCAATATAAGCCTGACAAACTCTGTACTGATTCCTGCCCCTTTTTGGTAATTGGGGTATTTCTGTTGCAAACAAGTCTGTGAACTGATGGTCGAAGCATGGTGCAATGTGACGTCTTAAAGATGGCACAATGTCACGTCTTGGATTCTGTTTTCAAGAAGCTGGATGCCAAACGAGAAACCAGGAAGTATTGTTTTCGTTGTCATGCTGTACTTGTACCCACGCCAGATTTAAGACATATTTATAATGCCACGCCCTCACAAACTTTCGGTTGAATTTGTTTTTACTCCATATAAAATTTGGAACAATCTCTGTGTAAATGACAGGGAACAGTGGGTATATTTCCCCATGCTTTAGGAACTTGTTTAACTTAAGTGGCCCAAAGAGGTGCTTTTTTGATAAATTATCAATTCCGTTGTGATTGGCCTAGAGACATAAGGTTTTCAGCAACAGACAACTTGAAGCGTGAAGTTTATTGAAAAAATAAAAAAAAAATACATTTGCATTGAAATTTTTTGACTAATTAGTCATTCATTTGATGATGATTATCATTATGAACAAACCAGCACAGCAGGTGATCTGATTGCATGTCCAATTAAATGGCCAACTACCCGTTGGGAGTAGCGCGAAACGTTCTACAGACGAATTGTGCGCGAGGGTCTCAGCTTTCGATCGGCGGTTTCCGTTTCTCTCTATGACGTCACAATGGCGAGATGTGCGCATGCAAATTTTGACTGGTGGTATTGCTGTATTTTTTGCGTACAAAACAACAAAATAGCAGGAAGAAATGTACATAACATGAAATAAACATTATGAGGGTGCAGTATAAAAAAAAAATAAAGAAAAAAATTATAATAAATAAAGAAGAAAAATTTTTTTTTTTTCGCCGAAGCAAAAAAAACACCAATTTACAAAAAAAATAGAACACCTTCATTACTTATAGTTACAGGTTTTTATTCTGGTTCCATAACACTGGTTTTGCTTTCCGGACAATAGACAATTGAGTAATTCTTTTCTCAGCATAACAATCGCCAATGGTTTTCGGAAGGGTATATCCAAAACATATCCACAAAAAGTTCAATGATGATGATTTGGTCATGTCACAGTCACCTCTGTAACATCCCTGATGCATAATTTGCTATCAAAGCATCATATATTGAACCATATTCATGCAATTTGTTCAAGAATCAAAGGGTTGTGAGTGTCGTTGAAGGCATGACTCAGTAAATACGGTCGCTTCAATTTCATACAGCTGATTTTTTCCTTGTCTTTTTTCTAGAGTGTCTCTGTCATGTTGTGGGTAAAGCTTTTCACTGGTAGTTGGCTTGTATATTCAATTATTCATATTCTTTTCTTTGCATAACAATCGCCAATTGTTTTCGGAAGGGTATATCCAAAACAGAACCACAAAAAGTTCAATGATGATGATTTGGTCATGTTACAATCACCTATGTAACATCCCTGATGTATAATTTGCTATCAAAGCATCATATATGGAACCATATTCATGCAATTTGTTCAAGTATCCAACAGTTGTGGGTGTGGCTGTGGGCGTCACCCAGTAATTAGGGTAGCTTCAATTTCATACAACTGATTTTTTTCCTTGTTTTTTTTCTACATTGTCTCTGTTATGTTGTGGAAAAGGTTTATATGCACTGGTAGAAGGCTTGTCTATTCAATTATCAATATACTTTGATGTTATGCTTTCTTTTTCATCAACTTGCTGACATACACTACCAGTTGAACACAAAAAGAAACAAACAAAAAAATTTTTTTTAGAAGTGCTGTCAAATTCATCTGCTATCAGTTAGCAAACGCCTGAGCTGTGTTATAAAGTTTACAAGCCCTTTTACAAGCAATAACTAACAGTATAAGTAGGTTATACCAAAATAACTCCCTAAAATTTCAGTTTACTAGACAGTACCGTCGCTCAAAAATATCAAATGCAGCGACCCAGTTTTTTCGCTTCATTGCGTCTTGGTGTTCACACTGATTCAGTCAACAGTCGAATTATTTTAAAATTCGCACAATTTCGGGAGTTATGGAAATTTTAAATAGGGTACCTATGGCTTGGAAGCTATTTTAGTAGGGGTGGTTACATTTTTGGATATAACTACTCCAAAACATGGAGTTATTGAACTGGAAAAGCGATGACTGTGTAGAGTATGAATTTGTATATGATTTTTGTGTTTTAATTTTTAGTCTAGCGTTTGTAGATAAAAAGTTATAGCTTCCTAAACTTAAACAATGAAAAATCTTCAATTGTTGAATATAGGGCGTGGCGCTTAAAGGGTTAAACTGTTTTTCCCTCGTTTGAATTATATCACGTGAATCACAAGCGGTGTTAGAGACCCATTTTTTCGTGTATGTACGGTTTTTGATGATTGTTTTAACAGAAAACGATATTGCTCAAAGTGCTGAAGCAAGGATAACGCGAGGGACATATTGACTTCAAACAACTTCATGCATCGTATCTAACTTCCTGTTCTCTAAACCGTATAATTTTAGTCCGATGAAAGTAAATATTATACATTGGTAGTTTATTGCGTATTGAATGAATAATTTTGAAAGTTAAAAAACTAATAGACTGCATCGAAATGTTCTGTATTGTTGACATAAATACGATTCAACTTAAACCACGAAAAAAACGAGAAAACGTGAAAAAAACGAAAAAATACCCGATTATTCAGAAACACGTGCACAAATGATGCCCAATACAAAGTGGTCTCGAAAAATTGAAAAAATGACTTTGTAAATACTCATGAAGGTCAAACAGATGTAGGATTAGCCAAAAAAGTCCTATACAAGGCGACTTGTGGCAACTGCGTACGACGGAATTCACGACACTAGTTTCTATCTTGTTGGACGCCAAAGCATTGTGACGCAAATAATATTGTGCCTGCTAATGCCAAGTTCTTTTTTTTCTAAACTTAGAAATGTTTTTAAATAATCGTTTCATTAAAAAAAATACGTGCAAACAGGTACAATAATACAAAGCAAAAAAATGTTCTACAGTAAAATCCTAGACAATAATTTCAAAAAACACAATTTCCACGAACTAATCAATCACAACGACGTACATCAATTACTTGCAAGCGTCATACAACACAACCCTGTTTTACATTGGAGTGGTACGTTGGCTGGAAGACGCTGTATGCGTATCCACAGTTTCAGACCTTAAACAGGCGCGTGCTCTGTCTAAACCTCTTCTAAACGGTTTTACTAACAGAGAGAAAGGGTTGGTGTAAATAATCGGGTTAAGAGAACTGTTAATAGGGAGGAATACAATAGCAGATAAAGCATAAGCAATTGGAGGAAGAATGATTTTGCCCATACTTAGGAAGGTCATGAAACACAATGGAAACCAGCATGCTAGATCGGTTGCTATCAAAATTGCAATCTTCTTATGAAGCTTATTGGATTTCTTTGCAGCTGAACTTGCCACCCTGTTTACGGTAGAACGTCGGAATATCAAAAAATAAGCAATAATAATGTACATGAGCGCACAAAAGTTGGAAGTCATTACAGCGGAAGTCATTGGGTTGTGCTCTTGGTCGTTATCGCTAGTTACATAAAGCCTTGGAATACAAACACCACTGGCGCTGTAGTATCCAAAGTAACCTTTTACTTGAGGAGAAATATTAGGGAAATGATTGTTTAAGTAATCTTCAATATCGTACCAATGCGTAGGAGGTTCTACAGTAGATATGTTAGCAGTGCTCAATGCTAAAATCCTTTGTGAAAATTGTTGATATTGGACAAGAGCAACAGTATCGGATGAAAAGAATGGATTGGACGATATCCAGGCCAGGGTTACCATTGAACTTGATAAATGCACTGAGAGGGGAAGAAGTGCTATAAACAATGCAACGATCCACACAGTAGCAAGCCAGAAGAAGACAACGCGTAAACGCATTTGACGGCTGTTAATTGGAAATAAGACACCATACAACCTATAGGAAGTGAGAACGACCAATGTAAATACGGAACATTGGCTCGACAACACAATAGTTACTCCCAAAGCTGTACAAGATGTGCTTGTACGCCATTGTTTGTCAACGAGGCAATATTGTCCTTTGTATAGTTGCGATCGAATGGCAATAGAAAACAGAGCTACGCCCATGAGGAAATCAGCAACAGACAGATTTAGAATCAAAAGGTCATTTGCAATAGACACCTTAGGTCTTCGCATCAATGGGTTACGGGGTCGTGTATAAAGCTTTCTTAAAATAATGAAGGCTACTGCGACATTACCAAATGTGGCAAAGAAAGCCATTATCCAGACAAGAACCTGAAGAAACGATGACTTAATAAGATCTTCCCTAGACGATATTCCACCTTCACTAAACACGTTCTTTGGACATTCATCTGAATAATCTGAACAGTCTTGCTTTCCATCGAGGACTTGACTCCTCTTGACGAAGAGCGGATCCCCGTTTTCACAATAGAAATGTGTGGCATCTGTGCAGTTGATTTCATCTGACTGATCAACGCAATCAGTTGGAAGTTTTGCGTCACATCGTTTTTCCAATGGTATGCTCACAACTTTTTTTGTACCTGGAAGTTCGTGATAAAAAGTAAATAGGTACTTCTGATGTTAAGTATGCAGAAAATGGAACGTCCTTGTCATACCTGTTGGCCACTTTGTTGTTCCAGCATCGCAAATAAACCTTGTATCTGTGCAATTTCGTTCATCTATTCCATCTTCACATTCCTGAACTCCATTGCAGATTGACTTTCCTGACACAAAGTTCACCTCACCAGCGCAGCGTTTCGATTTCACTGTGATGAAGTTGGGAATGCCGTATAATCCAGGGGGTATCACTTCCTGAATGTTGTTAAAGATTCATTACAATTGAGCTATGCCCATGAAGTTTGCAGTTTGAACTCACATCAACGGTTGGCAAGTCGTCACAAATTGACAGACGATGGGAACAATTGGCCCTTTCGCTACATTCGTCCTCGAAGATGCTACATTCTGTTACGTTGTCACACCTGAAATAGAAAAAAAGGTGAAAATTTAAACTAAATAACAATAAAAATAACAAACCTAGTAGCCTCAGCTGGAACAAACGCCTTCAAAAAGGCTTCTAGGTCGCTTCTTGAAAGTGCTGCTACCAAATCAGGATGAAAAAGGTCACACTTAAAGTCGAATTTTTTGCTGCTTTTGGTTATCACTGTTTTCAGGGTGCAAAGGTCCTCATCGACTTTAGTATCCCCGCAGTCTATTTTCCCGTCACATACCTCGTTTGCTGATATACATTTGTCGTCGCATTTTAAATCTCCAACTGAACAATTGGGATCGCTGTTAACGTAAACCACTTTCTGGCAAAACTCGGAAACATTTTTGCTCGCGCGTCCTTGGGAACAAAGACACTCGTCTGAAAAGTCTTGACAATCAATAACTCCGTCGCAAAGTTGCCGGGATGCAATCACAGTTTTCCCGTCGAGGCAACGTGCGCAAGTCGATGTACTGTTTTCTCTCAAACACAAATCCGAATCGTCATCGCAGTTTGCAATATCGTCGTAAAGCATCCACTGGGGTATGGAGCAGTATCTGTCAGATGTTCCAAGATCACGTCGACATTTGAAACCAGGTAGTGTTTTTTTGTCATCAGTTCCATTGGCGCAATCCGAGAATGCGTCGCATGAATGACCCCAAAAGATACACTTGCCTGGTTCATTCGGACAACGAAACATTCTCGGTTCATCACAACTTTCTATCTCATCACTGCAATCGCCACAATGATCCATTCCATCGCATAACAAGTAAGTGGGAATACATCTTCTATCGTTGTGACAACGAAACTCTCCCTCCACACAGCTCTCATTCTTAGACATGGGAATTTCGTCACTTCCGTCTTTGCAATTTACCAAAGCGTTTCCTCGCCACGAACGTGGAATACATCGCCCGTTGTCATAACACCTAAACTCTTTATCACTGATGCAAAATATGAGTGGTTCGTACTCGTCGGATCGATCAGAACAATCAGCATAACTATCCTTGACTCTGTACCTTGGAATACACCTTCCATTGGCATGGCACCTGAATTCTGATTCGTTGTAACAACTTTTTAGTGGTGAAACTTCGTCCCTCCCGTTTTGGCAATCTTCGTAACCATCCATTACCCATTCGCGTGGAATGCATCTTGTTTTCTCATTCGGCGATGCAGTGCAGCGGTATTCGTTTTCAAGACAGTTATGAAAACCTTCTCTTTCGTCGCTGTTGTCGGACAAGGGAACGCTATTGCAGTTGACTTCACCATCAGCCACCATCCACCTCGGAATGCAGGTCTTGCTTTTGGAACACTCGAACTCTAATTACATAACTGTCGTTCTAAAAATGCCAACATGCCAAATACACAGGTTTTGTTCACGTTGCCAACACCTAACATGTAGCCTACACACTAAAGCCATATTAAACATACCATTTGGGCGGCAGGGATAATTTAAACTTTCTGATAGTTGGCAGCTATCTTGGGTGTTGATGAATTTTCTGAGAACGCATCTTTGGGTTCCTTGACAACTGATTTCATCGTCTGAACACGCTAGTAGCTCTGAAAAAATTTACTCTCACATATTAACCGGTGTTACAATAGGAAAGTCAGGCATCCTAGAATGGATATTACACTAGAAAGAATCACCTGATGAAGCAATTTCTCAAAAGTAATGCTTGTTGTTTGCAAAAACTTTACTTTAAATATGGGTGACCAATAAACAGTATTTAACTGTTGCATCTATGTCCAATTTGCACGTTTTCTAAAGAACCAATTCTCTCTTCGGTTGAATGAAATTTTGTTAAAACAATCATTTCATTCGAACAGGTGAACCGTCAAATTGCAACTGCACGAATCGTTGAAATATTAATTTACCAAAACACCAAAGTAATTCCTCAGAAAAATCAATTCTGATATCGGTAAATACAATTTTTTAATGGGGCAGAGATCTAGTCTGATATCTGAAGAGTTCAAGAAACACAGATCTACTAACACGAATTTCAAATCTTAGTAATCGTTTGATTGGGACTTGAAATTAGTGTTATTGGATGTTATTGGGTGTTTCTTAATCTTTTTAATTTTTGATTTCCCAAAACGAGTATGTATCTCACAACAGATAACCTTACCAATATTCTCGTCACTTCCATCTTGACACTGTGCAGCTCCATCATTCACAGATTCTCGGTATATGCAGCGATAATGCCTGGAGCCGCAAAGAAATAATCCATCCTCCGGTCTACAACCCTTTGCCAGCACCGAAAACGGTTTTGCGTCAACTGCAAATAATAATTGTTCTCTCATATAAGTTGCATACAAAAAAACATCAGTAAAAAACCTTCACCTTTCTGACTGCTTCCAACAATAAGCGCAAAAAGCGTAAAAATGAGACGAACGTGTCTATCCATGCCGAAAGTGTTGTTTGAATTAAATAAATGATGGCATGGGCACCGAAAAAACCGTGAAGGTTTTCTAGTCAAGCGCCCTGTTATAATGGTATTTTCATTAACCTATATCAATAGAGTTTCGTTAAAGGAAACTGACGACGTGAAAACGCCGCGTCCGTACATTGTGATATACCTGAAAGTCCAACATGAGCATCAAGGCTTTGGTTACTTTATCATCACTACTTTCCCTTCACACAACTAGCAACCGAATATGGGAAAGTCGCGAGGGGCCTTCAATTGGATGAAGCTTTTCATATCTGCAGTACAATTAATTTTCTATAGTCACGTGGCTGTATTGTTTTCATGAATGCTTTCAACAGTTTCTATCCCATGTAGCGTTATCAGTTGGAGAAGTGAAGGCCACCACGTTTGGATAATACGTCATCAAATCGAGTATATACGCCCAACATCACAAATAACATGTTACATTGTTGCATTTTGTTTGCCGACAAGCACTGAAATTCTGATTTTAAGCAATATTAGAACACTTCTGCTTCGTCGCTATTGTCTGGCAACACATAGCTGTTGCAATCAACTTTCCCGTCAGCCACCAACCACCTGGGAATGCAGATCCTATACTCCGTGAGCATTGAAACTCTGACAAACAGAGGATTAGGTGTTTGATAAGCAACATAACACAGTTCTTAACAATTTTCGCAATTAGGATTGCAGACCTTACTGTTCAACCTTACCTTGAAATAGGCAATGATATCGCATCAATACCGTAAACAGCATCGAAAATGACACTCGTACCGCGTTAATGAATGTACTGATTCCTGCACCTTTTTGGTAATTGGTGTATTTTTGTTGCAAACATGTCTGTGAACTGAGGGTCGAAGCAGGTGGATGGTGCAATGTCACGTTTTGGATTGCATTGTGACGCAAATAATATTGTGCGTGCAAATGTCAAATTGTTTTTTAGACTGATGGCAACTGTTTTTTTTTTGGTAAACTCCAAAAAACATTTTGAATGATGGTTTTATTGAAAAAAGCATACGTGCGAAAGTACAACTATAACACAAAAGCAATAACAATATTACAGTAAAAAGCTTGACAAATCGTTTCAAGAAAACACAATTTGCAGGAACTCGAACTAATCAATCATAACGACGTACATCAATTACTTGCAAGCGTCATACAACACATCCCTGTTTCACATTTGAGTGGTATGTTGGCTGGAAGACGCTGTATGTGTATCCGCAGTTTAAGACCATAAACAGGCGCGTGCTCTGTCTAAACCTCTTCTAAACGGTTTCACTAACAGAGAGAAGGGATTGGTGTAAATGATCGGGTTAAGAGAACTGTTAATAGGGAGGAATACAATAGCCGATAAAGCATAAGCAATTGGAGGAAGAATGACTTTGCCCATACTTAGGAAGGTCATGAAACACAATGGAAACCAGCATGCTAGATCGGTTGCTATCAAAATTGCAATCTTCTTATGAAGCTTATTGGATTTCTTTGCAGCAGAACTTGCCACCCTGTTTACCGTAGAACGTCGGTATTTCAAAAAATAAGCAATAATAATGTACATGAGCGCACAAAAGTTGAAAGTCATTACAGCGGAAGTCATCGGGTTGTGCTCTTGGTCGTTATCGCTAGTTACATAAAGCCTTGGAATACAAACACCACTGGCGCTGTAGTATCCAAAGTAACCTTTTACTTGAGGAGAAATATTAGGGAAATGATTGTCTAAGTAATCTTCAATATCGTACCAATGCGTAGGAGGTTCTACAATGGATATGTTAGCAGTGCTCAAGGCTGAAATCCTTCGGGCAAATTGTTGATATGGGGCATGAGCGACAGTATCGGATGAAAAGAATGGATTAGACGATATCCAGGCCATGGTTACCATTGAACTTGATAAATGCACTGAGAGGGGAAGAAGTGCTATAAACAATGCAACCATCCACACAGTAGCAAGCCAGAAGAAGACAACGCGTAAACGCATTTGACGGTTGTTAATTGGAAATAAGACACCATATAACCTATAGGAAGTGAGAACGACCAACGTAAATACGGAACATTGGCTCGACAACACAATAGTTACTCCCAAAGCTGTACAAGATGTGCTTGTACGCCATTCTTTGTCAACTAGGCAATATTGTGCTTTGTACAGTTGCGATCGAATGGCAATAGAAAACAGAGCTACGCCCATAAGGAAATCAGCAACAGACAGATTTAGAATCATAACGTCATTTGCAATAGACACCTTAGATCTTCGCATCAATGGGTTACGGGGTCGTGTATAAAGTTTTCTTAAAATAATGAAGACTACAGAGACATTACCAAATGTGGCAAAGAAAGCCATTATCCAGGAAAAAGAACCTGAAGAAACGATGACTTGATAAGATCTTCCCTGGACGATATTGCACCTTCACTGAACACATTCTTTGGACATTCATCTGAATAATCTGAGCAGTCTTGCTTCCCATCGATGACTTGACTTGGTTTGACGAAGAGCGGTTTCCCGTTTTCACAATAGAAATGTGTGGCATCTGTGCAGTTGATTTCATCTGACTGATCAACGCAATCAGTCGGAAGTTTTGCATCACATCGTTTTTCCAATGGTATGCTCACAACTTTTTTTGTACCTGGAAGTAAGTGAATGCTTTTGATTTTTAGTGTGTAGAAAATGAAACGGCCTTCCCATACCTGTTGGCCACTCGGTTGTTCCAGCATCGCAAATAAACCTTGTATCTGAGCAATTTCGTTCATCTATTCCATCTTCACATTCCAGAACTCCATTGCAGATTGACTTTCCTGACGCAAAGTTCAACAGACCAGCGCAGCGCCTCAATTTCACTGTGATGAAGTGAGTAATGCCGTAGAATCCAGGGGTATCACTTCCTGAATATTGTCAAAGATTCGTTACAATTGAGTTATGCCCATGAAGTTTACGGCATGAACTCACATTACCAGCTGGCAAGTCGTCACAAATTGAGAGACGGTGGGAACAATTGGACCTTTCGCTACATTCGTCCTCAAAGGTGAGACATTCCGTTACGTTGTCACACCTGAAAAAGGAAAAAGGTGAAAATTTAAACTAAATAACACTAAAAAGATTCTAGAACAAACCTAGTAGCCTCTGCTGGAACAAGCGCCTTAATAAACGCCTCTAGGTCGCTTCCTGGAAGTGCTGCTACCAAATCAGGATGAAAAAGGTTACACTTAAAGTCATATTTTTTGCTGCTTTCGGCTTTCACTGTTTTCAGGGTGCAAAGGTCCTCATCGACCTTAGTATCCGCGCAGTCTGTTTTCCCGTCACATACCTCGTTTGCTGATATGCATTTGTCGTCGCATTTTAAATCTCCAACTGAACAATTGGAATCGCTGTTAACGTAAACCACTTTCTGGCAAAACTCGGAAACATGTGATGCATTGCAAACGGTATTCGTTTTCAAGACAGTTATGAAAACCTTCTCTTTCGTCGCTGTTGTCGGACAAGGGAACGCTATTGCAGTTGACTTTGCCGTCAGCCACCATCCACCTCGGAATGCAGGTCTTGCTTTTGGAACACTCGAACTCTAATTACATAACTGTCGTTCTAAAAATGCCAACATGCCAAATACACAGGTTTTGTTCACGTTACCAACACTTAACATGTAGCCTACACACTAAAGCCATATTTAACATACCATTTGGGCGGCAGGGATAATTTGAACTTTCTGATAGTTGGCAGCTATCTTTGGTGTTTGTGAATTTTTTGAGAACGCATCTTTGGGTTCCTTGACACCTGATTTCATCGTCTGAACACGCCAGTGGCTCTGAAAGAATTAACTCTTATATATCAACCAGTGTTACGACAGGAAAATTCAGCTTCCTGGAATGGATATTACACTAGAAAGAATCACCTGATGAAGCAATTTCTCAAAAGTATTGCTTGCTGTTTGCAAAAACTTTACTTTAAATAAGGGTGACCAATAAACAGTATTTAACTGTTGTATCTATGTCCAATTTGCATGTCGTGACTAAGGAACCAATTCTCTCTTCGGTTAAATAATTTCATTCGAACAATTGAACCGTCAATATGCAACTGCACGAATCGTTGAGACATTAATTTACCAAAACACCGAAGTAATTCCTGACAAAAATCACGAATGCGAAATTCCAAAGATTTCTGATATCGGTAAATGTAATTTTTTAATGGGGTAGAGATCTAGTCTGATATCTGAAAAGTTCAAGAAACACAGATCTACTAACACGAATTTCAAATCTTAGTAATCGTTTGATTGGGGCTTCAAATTAGTGTTATTGGATGTTATTGGGTGTTTCTTAACCTTTTTAATCTTTGATTTCCAAAAACGAGTGTGTATCTCGCAACACATAACCTTACCAATATTCTCGTCACTTCCATCTTGACACTGTGCATCAAGATCTCTCACAGAATTTCGGTATATGCAGCGATAACGCCTGGATCGACAAAGAAAAAATCCATCCTCCGGTCTACAACCCTTTGCTAGCTCCGAAAACGGTTTGGCGTCTCCTGCAAATAATAACTATTCTCTTATATGAGTTGCATACAAAAAAACACCAATAAAAAAACCTTCACCTTTCTGACTGTTTCCAACAGTAAGTGCAAAAAGCGTAAAAATGAGACGAACGTGTCTATCCATGCTGAAAGTGTTGTTTAAATCAAATGAAATGATGGCATGAGCACCGATAAAGCCGTGAAGGTTATCGAGTCAGGTTCCCTGTTATAATGGTATTTTCATTAACGCTATCAATAGAGATTCGTTGAAGTCCCTACATTGTGATATACCTGAAAGTCCAACATGAGCATCAAGGCTTTGGTTGCTTTATCATCACTACTTTCCCTTCACACAACTGGCAACAGAATATGGAAAAGTTGCGAGGGGTCTTCAATTGGATGACGCTTTTTATTGCTTCAGTACAATTTATTTTCTGTATATCAAAATAAAAGCTTTAGTTTCAAAATATCGAAGGTTTGACGCCGTTCTCTCATCGTTTAGCACAATGTATTTTAAAATTTTAACGGGGTAACACGAAGATTTTGTTTTTTCAAGTGTTACGTACAGAAACATGCACAAACGTAAATATTCCTTTTTATCCGAATTACAATCAATCCAATAACTTTTACCACTAGGTTGAATAATAGATATTTTTCAGGTCCTTGCAATTTTGTAAATTTGATTGAAAATTTTGTGTGACATTTCCAGAAAGACAATGACAGATTCCATTTATTCTGACTCTGCTATAGAATCATTGAGATATAAGTGACATGTCCTAACGCTTTCGAACGCTTGCGAATGTCACAAAACCAAGTGGTTTGAGCAATCACATGGCAGAAGGATTGCAAAACACGTTGTTGTGAAGAATGTTGATTAATGCCACGAACCCAGTGCCATTAATTTGTGTTCATTACCTGTCCTGACCAGGGTATGTGGTTGTCACCGATTACAGAAATGAATTCGATCCTCAATTGTGATGTGGCACTAAGTGACACATACAACACAGTTATTTGCGGACTTCCCTTATGACCGAGCTCGTCACTTTTTGAACGCAATATCCCAGCATTTTACAAATTATATCCATATGCGCAACAACGCTTATTTCACAAAAACATGTTAGCCTTTTTTATAATCATTGCGCCGCGACACCACATTGCATAAAGTGTCTAAATTTAAAATAAAAATGCGGTCATTTAGACACTTTTCAAAATTTATTCCCCACACAATACTAAAATCTCTTCAGGACCACATGTCAAGGAAAATTCTTACGTGTAGTAATGTTTGTGCTATAGGGACTACTTTATGGTATTCAAAACTGGTGGCCATGCACATATTCTCGGTATGCAAAAAGTAATATGGCCCAGTCATTAGGGAAGTCCACAAAGTCCACAAATGATTGTGTCACTCATGTCTCCAAATGTTCTGCCAAGTCTCACTAAAATTGTGGATCGAATTCATTTTTGCAAGTAGTGACAACCACATACCCTGATCAGGACAGTTTATTGAACACAAATTGATGGCAATTGAAGGGTTCGTGCCATTAATCAACATTCTTCCAACTGTTAAAAATTTTCAATAAAATCGTAAAGCCTGTTGTGCAAATAAATCATCGAAACAAGCCTTAATTATCTCTTTTATCACGGCAATATGTTATCAAAATATATGTTTGTAAGTAAGTTATGTAAAGTACCTGCCTTTTTTCCAAGTGATCCTGGCCTTTAAAATACGATTGTAGAAAATAAACCCTGGCGAATGTAGCGCATGAATAACAACACTGCAATAGATGTAAGTCGCTACAGCGAAAACACGGGCGTTGCGTGTGATCTTTTTACAACAAATATGCAAAATTATGACGTCATTAAGTATTGGAATTCGGCCAAATATTGCAGAATATTCTGCATTGGTACATCCTTATTAGTTAGCATCTATTGATAATTTACCTTTTTACTTTCGTTGACCAGAAGTCAACTGGGATCAACGTTATCTCCCGTTTGCCAATATAACATATTGTTTCGCAGTACGGGAAAAAGATACTCTGCATTTGCCACCACCCTTTTCGTGGTTATTTATAGTAATTAATTTGGTATTTTGGTAATGCCGTGATTCAGCAAATCGTGCAATTGTTAGCGGACTATATCCACAACACGGGCTGGTAAGTCACAAGGTGGTGTGGGCAAAAATATTTCCGAGTTTTGCCACAAAATTGATTCCAACTGTTTAGTTAGAGGCCCGATAACAAGTGGAAAGTAGCAAAGCAAGAGTGTTATAATACCTTTACACTGCGTCATCTGTAAGTAGCTCAAGTTTTAACTTCAAATGTGGCCGTCTTCTTTGTAATTTGATTAGGATTGCAGACCTTTTAGAAGTTTTCTGATATATACTAACTGTTTAACCTTTCCTTGAAATAGGCAGTGATATCGCGTCAATACCGTAAACAGCATCGAAAAAGACACCCCTACGTGTTCCTGATTGTACTGATTCATGAACTTTTTTTTCAATTGGTGTGTGTTTGTTGCAAACAGGTCTGTGAACTGAGGGTCGAAGCAGGAAGATGGTGCAATGTGACGTCTTTGATTCTTTTTCAAGAAACTGAATGCCAAACGAGAAACCAGGAAGTGTGGTTGCTGAAAAGAAGGTGAAACGTGAGACAATAAAAGTAATGTTAAGTGTACCAGAAGGGCAGATAGTCAAAATACAAACTTTGGCTTTGAAATATAGAACGGTTTGACGCCGTTCTCTCATCGTTTCGCACAATGTATTTAAATTTTTAACAGGAAACAGGATAACGAGAGGGACATATAGACCTCAAACAACTTCCTGCATCGTATCTAACTTCCTGTTCTCTAAACCGTATAATTTTAGTCCGATGAAAGTAAATATTATACATTGGTAGTTTATTGCGTATTGAATGAATAATTTTGAAAGTAAAAAAACTAATAGACTGCATCGAAATGTTCTGTATTGTTGACATAAATGCGATGCAACTTAAACCACGAAAAAAACGAGATAGCGTGAAGAAAACTAAAAAATACCCGATTATTCACAATCACGTGAACAAATGACGCCCAATACAATGTGGTCTCGAAAAATTAAAAAAATGACTTTGTAAATACTCATGAAGGTCAAGCAGATGTGGGTTTAGCCAAAAAAGTCCTTCAAGGAGACTTATGGCAACTGCGTACGACGGAAGTCGCGACACTAGTTTCTATCTTGTTGGACGCCAAAGCATTGTGACGCAAACAATATTGTGCCTGTAAATGCCAAGTTTTTTTTTTTTTCAAAACTTAGAAATGTTTTTGAATGATCGTTTCATTAAAAAAGCATACGTGCAAACAGGTTCAACAATAATACAAAAGCAAAAAAATATTCTGCAGTAAAATCCTTGACAATAGTTTCAAAAAACACAATTTCCACGAACCAATCTATCACAACGACGTAAATCAATTACTTGCAAGCGTCATACAACACAACCCTATTTTACATTGGAGTGGTATGTTGGCTGGAAGACGCTGTATGCGTATCCACAGTTTCAGACCTTAAACAGGCGCGTGCTCTGTTTAAACCTCTTCTAAACGGTTTTACTAACAGAGAGAAAGGGTTGGTGTAAATGATCGGGTTAAGAGAACTGTTAATAGGGAGGAACACAATAGCAGACAAAGCATAAGCAACTGGAGGAAGAATGATTTTGCCCATACTGAGGAAGGTCATGAAACACAATGGAAACCAGCATGCCAGATCGGTTGCTATCAGAATTGCAATCTTCTTATGAAGCTTATTTGACGTTTTGGAAGCTGAACTTGCCACCCTGCTTACCGTCGAACGTCGGTATATCAAAAAATAAGCAATAATAATGTACATGAGCGCAAAAAAGTTGAAAGTCATTACAGCGGAAGTCATTGGATTGTGCTCTTGGTCGTTATTGCTAGTTACATAAAGCCTTGGAATACAAACACCACTGGCGCTGTAGTATCCAAAGTAACCTTTTACTTGAGGAGAAATATTAGGGAAATGATTGTTTAAGTAATCTTCAATATCGTACCAATGCGTAGGAGGTTCTACAATGGATATGTTAGCAGTGCTCAAGGCTGAAATCCTTCGGGCAAATTGTTGATATTGGGCAAGAGCGACAGTATCGGAAGAAAAGAATGAATTGGACGATATCCAGGCCAGGGTTACCATTGAACTTGATAAATGCACTGAGAGGGGAAGAAGTGCTATAAACAATGCAACCATCCACACAGTAGCAAGCCAGAAGAAGACAACGCGTAAACGCATTTGGCGGATGTTAATTGGAAATAAGACACCATATAACCTATAGGAAGTGAGAACAACCAACGTAAATACGGAACATTGGCTCGACAACACAATAGTTACTCCCAAAGCTGTACAAGATGTGCTTGTACGCCATTCTTTATCAACAAGGCAATATTGTCCTTTGTAAAACTGTGATCTGATGGCAATAGAAAACAGAGCTACGCCCATGAGGAAATCAGCAACAGACAGATTTAGAATCATAAGGTCGTTTGCAATAGACACCTTAGATCTTCGCATCAATGGGTTACGGGGTCGTGTGTAAAGTTTTCTTAAAATAATGAAGGCTACTGCGGCATTGCCAAATGTGGCAAAGAAAGCCATTATCCAGACAAGAACCTGAAGAAACGATGACTTAATAAGATCTTCCCTAGACGATATTCCACCTTCACTGAACACGTTCTTTGGACATTCATCTGAATAATCTGAGCAGTCTTGCTTCCCATCGAGGACTTGACTTCGTTTGACAAAAAGCGGATCCCCGTTTTCGCAATAGAAATGTGTGGCATCTGTGCAGTTGATTTCATCTGACTGATCAACGCAATCAGTCGGAAGTTTTGCGTCACATCGTTTCTCAAGTGGAATGCTTACAACTTTTTTTAACCCTGCAGTAAAGAATCAAGTCATGCGTGTTTTTATTGCTAAGTGTTGTTTCAAATAATTACCTGTCGGCCACTCAGTTGTTCCAGCATCACACAGAAATCGGTCATTCGAGCAATTGCGTTCATCTTCTCCATTTTCACACTCAAGAATTCCATTGCAAATCGATTTCCCAAACGCTGCATTCAAAGGCCCACTACAACGTTTCAATCTCAGTGTAAAGCTGGTTGTAACCCCCAAAAATCCGACTGGGAAATATTGCTGCACATTAGCACGAAAAATTAGTATTTTTTATTGTATTACTAGGGCGTGAACTTACTGGTTATACTTACGTTTACGGTGTTCAATTCGTCGCATATGGAAATGCGATGGGAACAGTTTGCTCTTGTGCTACATTCGTCTTCAAAGTTTGCGCATTCCGTGGCTCCATCACATCTGCAAGCATCATTGGTTTATATGCAGGAAACAAAATTTAACTGCACAATACCTTTTGGCTCTTGCAGGCAAGAATAAGCCGATGAGACTTTCGAGATCAGTTCCGGCAATTGAATCTCTTACACTATTGGGTAAAAGATCACAGTCGAAGTCCAGCATTTTTGTGCTCTCCGTTTTGGTGTGGTTTGCAGTACAATGGGCCTCGTCGATTTGAAATGTCGGGCAATCAACCTTTCCGTCACAAACCATATTCGGTTTAACGCACTCTCCGTTATAACAATTCAGATCTCCGACTGGACAGCTTTGATTGTTATCAACGTAAGACACCCTTCGGCAAAACTCGTTTACACGGTCGTTTTTTCTACTAGCTGAACACAAACACTCGTCTGAAAAGTCTTGGCAGTAGATAATTCCATCGCAAATTTGCCGGGTTGCAATCACCGTTTTCCCGTCGAGGCAAATTGTGCAAGTCGAAGTGCTGTTTTCTCTCAAACACAAATCCGAATCATCATCACAGTTCGAGAAATCATCATGTAGCATCCACTGGGGTATGGCGCAGTATCTTTGAGTGCTGGCGTGATCACGTCGACATTTGAAACCATGCATTACCTTAATATCATCAGCTTCATTGGCGCAATCCGAAAATGCGTCACATGAATAACCCCAGTAGATGCATTTGCTTGGTTCATTCGGACAACGGAACATTCTAGGTTCATCACAACTTTCTATTTCATCACTGCAATCCCCACAATGATCCATTCCATCACATAACAAGTAAGTGGGAATACATCTTCTATCGTTGTGACAACGGAACTCTCCCTCCACACAACTCTCATTCTTATGCATTGGAATTTCGTCACTTCCATCTTTGCAATCGACCAAAGAGTTTCCTCGCCATGAGCGTGGAATGCATCGCCCGTTATCTTTGCACATGAACTCGGTGTTTTTGATACAAGGCAGGGTGTATCGTTCGTCCGTTTCATTCTTGCAATCGGGAAAACCGTCCATTACGCGATACCTTGGAATACATCTTCCAGTTATACTGCACCTAAATTCCGTTTCGTTGTGGCAAACCAATGTGGAAATTTCGTCGCTTCTGTCAGTACAATCGTCGTATCCGTCCCTTACCCATTCCCGTGGTATACATTGTTGCATTTTGTTGGCCGACAAGCACGGAAATTCCGATGGTAAGCAATATTTGAACACTTCTACTTCGTCGCTATTGTCTTGCAACACATAGCTGTTGCAATCAACTTTCCCGTCAGCCACCAACCACCTGGGAATGCAGATCCTACTCCGTGAGCATTGAAACTCTGACAAAAAGAGGATTACGTTTTTGATACAACATAATACAGTTCTCAACAAACCATTTCGACGGCACGGAAAATTAAGAGTTTCGGAAATTTGGCAGCTGGCACGTGTATTGAGGAATCTGCGATGTACACATCGCCCCGTGGCACGATGACAACTCACTTCATCATCTGTGCAATTGAGAGCTGCCAAAAATGCGAACATGTCAATCATTGCAGCACTGCTGGCAGAGTCAAGGAAAAATAAATAGTGAACAATGTTTAACAATAAATTTGTGAGCATGTGTTTTCTCCTCTGTCGTTTCCGTTTTGTTCCTGTTTTATGTACAGGTATGTCACTAATTGTCGTATGTGTCTTGTATGTCGCATATTTGATACCGCTTGTTGTCTTGGTTCACTATTAGCGACTTTTCTGCAGTATAAGGTAGGTTTGGTCACAAACATTCACTCTTAGTTTGTTTGTTGGTTGTTATCAGGCATTCAACTGAACATCTCCGCCAAACTTCCACAATATTAACTTTCAACCAACCAGTGGATTGATCGCTTCCGTCCGTACATTGTGCATATGAATCTAACACCTCTTCTCTGTACAAACATTGGGCGCCGGTTTGGCACTGAAAAAATCCGTCTTCCGCTCTGCAGCCTTTCGAAAGTTGTTTAAACGGTTTAGTATCAACTGCAACAAAGACCTATCGTAAAGTTTACTGCCCACAAAGTTACTTTGTGATAACAAACCACAACCAGGCACCTTTTTTCTCCCATATGATCAACAGCAGTATAAGAAACTTAAATTCTCCAAACAGTTGCGACATGCCTCTTCAGTGTACTGTTCTTCTGTAAAATTACTGTATTATTTTGTTTGTCTTGTATGTCGCACGTTTGATTCCTGTTATTGTCGCGTATTAACTATGGGCACAACGCTTGCAATGCAAATACATGCAAGACGTATCTCGTGGGAGAGTGTTTCGAATACTGTGGTCATTGAGTTCGGAAATGTGGGCGACCATGTCATAAGAACCTGTCGAAAACTGAAACGAAACTCACCTTGGTATGACAGCGGGAAAACTCTCACACACCTAATGGCATGTGATTTCCATCACGTATAGACTTGTATCAGAGGGGGCATGTCATTGTGGATTTGTAAACGGTGGTAACAATTGGCTTCCGTACTGCATTCGTCCGTATAGTTTTAGAAATCCAGTGATATTAACTGCAACCCGAAATTTTACAGCCTAATTTTCTGCACATTCTAAGTTGCAGCCGAAAAAGGGATGTATGAATTGCCTCATGCAATGAAAGGATTTAGTATCGCTGATACTTGGAACGAATTACTTTAAAACAGACCTTCTGTATGCACTTTGATGGATTGGTTGTCAACATTAATGCTCAAATATATCGCAGTATAAACCCATGGGCAGGATCCCATGGACTTTTGCATGCCAATCCCCACAAACACTGCTAACACTGACAAAAATACGAAATCAAAATCTCCTATTTTCGCAATTGGTCTACAGACCTTTCAGTTTACTGATATATACTCACTATTTTAATCTTTCCTTGAAATAGGCAGTGATATCGCATCAATGCCGTAAACAGCATCGAAATATCGTCTCAATATAAGCCTGACAAACTCTGTACCGATTCCTGCCCTTTTTTGGTAATTGGGGTATTTCTGTTGCAAACAAGTCTGTGAACTGATGGTCGAAGCATGGTGCAATGTGACGTCTTAAAGATGGCGCAATGTCACGTCTTGGATTCTTTTTTCAAGAAGCTGGATGCCCAACGAGAAACCAGGAAGTATTGTTTTCGTTTGTCATGCTGTACTTGTACCCACGCCAGATTTAAGACATATTTATAATGTCACGCCCTCACAAACTTTCGGTTGAATTTGTTTTTACTCCATACAAAATTTGGAACAATCTCTGTGTAAATGACAGGGAACAGTGGGTATATTTCCCCGTGCTTTAGGAACTTGTTTAAACTGTTTTTCCCGCCTTTAAATTATATCACCTGAATTCACAAGCGGCGTGAGATACCCATTTTTTTCGTGTATGTACGGTTTTTGATCATTGTTTTAACAGAAAACGATATTGCTCAAAGTGCTGAAGCAAGGATAACGCGAGGGACATATTGACCTCAAACAACTTCATGCATCGTATCTAACTTCCTGTTCTCTAAACCATATAAGTTTAGTCCGATGAAAGTAAAAATTATAATTGTGTATAAGCTGCAGACAAATGGCGATTATTTTATTCGAGGCACCAATAGTCTTCACGAATATCGGACGATATCGAAAAATACGACAGTAACAGAAGTCCAGGTACGTGATAAAGAAATGTCGAGCATTAACAATAAGAGGCAATAGAAACAACAAGTACAGGAGTGTAATAAAGAAATATCGAACGTTAACAAGAAATAAACAATAACACAGCGAGTACATGTACGTGGTAAAGAAATGTCGAACATTAACAGGAGATAACAATAACACAACAAGTATACAAGAAAAGGGGCATCGGTCATTAAGGAAATTTGCAATGACACAACAAATACGGGTACACAAAACACAACAAATACGGGTACACAAATACGGGTTGACGGGCACTGACACAAGGTGATCAAATGGCTCTTACAATAAGGTCCACAAGTGGGCGCTGAGGCGAGGTTTTGTCTATTTTGCCGGGAGAGTAGTTTTCATGTAGTTACAATTTACAATATATACAGTATACAATACAAAAGAAAAACACGGAGATGTAATTTTGGGGTGTGATCCGGGATAGGGCGGTAGAGCGCGGTTTTTGCGATTCATTGGTTGGGTATGGGGTTAACAACATCAGCCAAGACTTCCTCGAGAAAAGGGTTGCCTCTGTTCCGTTGGATAGCTAGCTTAAAGTGTACAGAGGTTTTGAAGGATGAAACCAAATGCCGGGAAATGTCGTTGATGGGTCGTATGTCATGTTTAATTCTGTTCCGTGTTTTCCAAATAGTGTGTGTAAGTGAGGTGTTAAGGAATGCTGCTAATGTTTTTGTGTATGGTGTTGTGTTATGAAGTTGTGGAAAGACGATGTGGAAAGGTGTATCAAATAGAGAAGAGTTTGAGTTAGTTAAAGTTCGGAAAATATTTTTAATTTGGGTGAGAAGAGGTTGAATGGAGCGACAGTTGTGAAAAAGGTGAGAGAAGGTTTCGAATGAGGAATTACAAAGGTAGTAGTGGGGTTCTTGATCCAGGGCAAGGTAAGTTTGTTGGCATTTTAGCGGAAGAATTTTAAGGGTAAGGCGATAATTAAAAGTTTTAAGGTAGTTGGGGAAAATAGGGTGTTGGATTTGGGACCAGTCGTTAAAATGATGGGGTGTGTTGGATTCGTCCACGATACGGTGATAGAGGGGCTTTAGTTTATGGGTCATGAGTTCAGTTTCGGTAAGGTTTAAAGATTTGAGGAGGTTTAGAATATATAGATAGTGGGGAGAAGGTGTTGTTGCGTGTGGGAGGTAATTTCTAGTACGAAGGTTGAAAAGTTTGCTGAGGGGGAGTCCAAGATTATATTCTATGAAGGAAAGTTGCGGAGTAGTTGGGGAATCCAAAAGGCGGTGATTGTAATATTGTTTGATAGAATAGAGAAGTGATAGGTCAGCGTAGAGGGGAATGTTTGCCGCGCCGTAACCACCATGTTACGACGGGCTGCCAGGATGTTAATTGACAAGGTTGGATTATTTGGGCCGACGACGAACTTTACCACAATGCCGTCGATCCGTTCTCGTTGCTGGGGTGGTAAGGGGTAAGTTTTAGCAAGGTATGAAATTTGGGGTAAAAGTATAGTTTTTGAGAGGATGCATTTAGAGTCAAAAGTAAGAAAAGGGTTGCTGATAGATCTGGCGCGGGATTGTAAAGAGGTGATTGCTTTGTGCCATGTGATGGTGCGCCTATTGGGGTGTTTAACGGAGTTATCGATTTAGGGTTCCACTTTATATTACACAAGGTTGGGTCGTCAAGGGGAGGTCGAAGGATGGCAATCGCTTCGGTTTTGGTGGGGTTGAGTTTTAAACCAGAAAATTTAGCAAAATTGTCAATGAGGGAGTGCCGATGAGCCACCACTAGGGTGACGTCATCGGCGTAAGCGATTGCCTTGGGTGTGTTGCGGCATGGCACTGGGGTTGAAGTGATAGCAGGGTTGTTTTGAAGGGCAACGAGAAGCGGATCTAGGGCAATCAGGAAGAGGTTCAGACTAAGGGGGTCACCTTGTCTGATACCTCTCCTGATCGGAAAGTCCGTTGTGGCAAAGCCGTTTACGAAGACCCGGGAGTTGGCGCTAGAGTGAAGGGCAGAAAGGTAATTAGTAAAGCAAGCGGGAAACTGAAGAAGTAACCAGGAGAATGAAACAGAATCGAAGGCTTTTTGAAAATCTAGGGAAATGAAGAAAGTGTCCGAATTGATGGAGGATGCGTGGTGGTGCAGATCGCGTAAGAGTGAAGTTGCGTCGGATGTGGATGAGCCGGGGGTAGCGAATTGGTTTAAAGAAAGAATTTTGGGTATAAACGGTTTGAGTCTTAGGTTCAAAAGTTTGTGGAGAATTTTAAGATCAGTATTTAACAGGGAAATGGGTCTATAATTATTAAGAGGAGTGGGGTTATTTTTCTTGAAGATAAGGGTAAGATGGCCAAGGTTGAATTCTGTTGGGGTGTAGGAATTGAAATACGCGTAGTTGAGAGCTTGGGTGAGGTCAGCCCCGATGAGGTCCCAGTAAAGCGAGTAAAACTCGCTGCTGAGACCGTCGGGGCCGGGGGTTTTGCCTGAAGGAAAAAGGGAAAGTGTTTTCCTTACTTCGTGCAGTGTGATGGGGTTCGATAAGGTTGTAAGGAATTGATCTGGTATTACTTTTAAAGGAGTTTTAACAAATAAGTTAGAAGGGTCGGGAACTGGAAGATGTTGATCAGAATAAAGAGTTTCAAAAAATTGCCGGGTGTGGGAAAGAAGTTCCTTCGGGGTAGAAAGAGGGAGACCATGAGTGTCTTGAAGCTCTAGTATAGGACTGTGAAGGCGTGAGGGGAGCAATTGGGAGTAAAGAAGTTTATCAGTTATATTCTTAAAGTGGGCGTCGGAGGAAAGGGATTTTAGAATAAAAGAACGGGATTTAGAAAGGTAAAGAGAATTTAGGTTTTTTTTGATAGATTGGAAAGTAAGTTAACGGGAGAGGGATTGTCGTTGAGAATTTGGCGGGCGGTGTCGAGTTGTTGCTGTAGGGTGTAGGTTTGGTCGCGGGATTCTTGAGCCAGGCGTTTGGAGTGGGATTTTATCAATGATTTAAATTTAAATTTAAGCGTTAGCCAAAAGTCCATGGGGTTAGAGTGGAAAGGAGCGAGAGTTTGCCAAAGAGGGTAAAATCGGTGAAAATCGAGGCGAAAAAGAGGGTCGTTAAGGAATTTAGTATTATTCTTCTAGGTACCTCGTTCCCTTGGTGGGGCAGAGATAAGGTTGACGGAAACCGAAACTGAATCATGATCCGAAAAAGGGCATGGGATGAATAAATGTTTGTTGGGAATTAACGAAGAGGAAAGATAAATTCTATCAATTCTGGACTGTGTATTTAGGGCACGACGGGAAAATTGGCGGAGGTTTGGGTGAAGAAGTCGAAAGGAATCCTGTAGGTTAAAAGTTGTCAATAATTTTATAAGGTTGTAGCTGGGCTGTCGATTGGGTACTGGGGGGTGTTTGTCCAAGGTAGGGTCAGTTACACAATTAAAGTCACCAGTAAACACAATGGAGAAGGTAGAAGAAATGTAGGGGTAGAGAGAATCGAAGAATTTATTATTGAGTATGTATTGATTTGTGCCAGAGGGTGCGTATATATTAATTAAGTGAAAGGTGTGGGTCAGGGTTGAAATGTCGGCCGCAATGATGCGACCGTCAGAGTCAGAAACGGAGTTAAGAATTCGAAGATTGTAGGAGTTTAGAAGAACTGCGACACCCCCGCAGGCTGGGCATTTAGAAAAGTCGAGTTTAAGAGGATGGGGCCAGAAGTCCATTCGGACTTCCACAGGGATTCGGTTTGGGGGGTAGAATGAGTTTCTTGGAGGCAAAAAATGTCAAAGTTTAAAGAGGAAAGGTACCGGAACAGGGCTTTTCTCTTGGGGGCTTGGCCAAGGCCGTTAACATTAAGGGTACATATCTTTAAATACGACGCCATTGTATGAAATTAAAACAAGAAAACAAAAAAAAGGGGGGGGCAACAGAAAATAAACAAGAACGGGACAAAAATAATGGGGTTGTGGTTGTTTAAAAACACGATGCATTAAAATCATCTGGTATTACTGCTTTACAGCTACACACTAATTTCTCTCCCCGCGTCGGCTTGTACGTTCTGCGCGTTATCATCGGTGTTGCCACCTTTTGCAGCTGCGGCCCGTTTACGGTCTTCTACGTGCTTCGCGAAGCTGGGGCAATCGCCTTTCGTGTGGCCCATTTCAGCACAAAATTCACATTTCCTGGGCTGACCGTTATATTTGATTTCAACAAATGTTCTACCGAGGCGTAGACGCTCGAGAATTGGATTCTCCCTTAACACTGAGGCCTTCATGACAATAACTCGTCTGCCTCCATATAGACCGAAGTCATCAAAAAGCTTCCACCCGCGAAGTGTCGGGGCGTATTTCGAAAAATATGCAAGTAGAGATTGCATCGTGGCGCGCGGGGGAACCCTCGTTAAAAAAACCCGTTCCTCATCCTCGCAGTGCGCGGTTGCATAAACTGGTTTGCCACTAGCTCTTAACGTCATGGCTAAACTTCGGGCTTTCTCCATAGTCGGGCAAAAAATTTGACCCTGCCATTAGGGAATTGAAAAATACCTTCTAGGGTATTTCGCCAGCGAACATTCAACTGGCGCAACAGTAGGTGTATTTCTGGACGTTTCAGGCCCGGATTAAAGCGGGCGTCCACTTCAAGATTCTCGTCTGTATCGAACGGATCAGTTCCTGGCACAGAAAGAGCCGCCACATTTGGCCCGGCTACAGCTCTGGCAAAATCCATCTCGTAACAAAATTGTGTGTCAAATAAACAAAACACACGCTGGCCACTTGCCGTTCACCACTACTACAAAGCAATATAGTAGCCCTAAGAAGGGCCGGGCTCACTAAAAAGTGACCTCAAGCCTTCTCTGCACTTTCATATAACGGTTAGCAAATCTCGTCTCGAAAGGAGTTCCAAATGATATGGTAAAGTCCTTTGAACACTGTCCTCTACCAACCAGAATATTAATAAACAGAAACGACTCGTAGAACAGAGAATACCTCGGAAAAGGTAATCTTCAGTAAAAGGCGAAAGATTTATGCGTGTGAAGAGAAACCAAACTAGGTGAAATCAAATAGTGTTTCCACTTTGTTTTCTCCGTTTTGGTTGCACCTAGTTTGGTGCCCAACGGATGACGGTGATTGCACAGTCACCACAAAGTGGAAGTCTTTGCTTGGCCGTTTGGTCAGCAAAGTCGTCTTATAGTCACACCAGCTACACTGATGAGACCTTTCAGGTCGAAACAGCAGTGGCCATCTGTCTGCAGCTTATACACAATTCATATTATTGGCTCCACATTGCTTATCGTAAATATTATATATTGGTAGTTTATTGCGTATTGAATGAATAATTTTGAAAGTAAAAAAGCTAATAGACTGCATCGAAATGTTCTGTCTTGTTGATGTAAATGCGATGCAACTTAAACCACGAAAAAAAAACGAGAAAACGTGAAGAAAACGAAAAAATACCCGATTATTCAGAATCACGTGCACAAATGACGCCCAATACAAGGTGGTCTGGAAAAATTAAAAAAATGACTTTGTAAATACTCATGAAGGTCAAACAAATGTGGCTTAGCCAAAAAAGTCACATACAAGGCGACTTGTGGCAACTGCGTACGACGGAAATCACGACATTAGTTTCTATCTTGTTGGACGCCAAGCATTGTGACGCAAATAATATTGTGCCTGTAAATGCCAAGTTTTTTTTTTCTAAACTTAGAAATGTTTTCAAATGATCGTTTCATTAAAAAAACGTACGTGCAAACAGGTACAATAATACAAAGGCAAAAAATATTCTACAGTAAAATCCTTGACAAAAAACACAATTTCCACGAACTAATCAATCACAAAGACGTAAATCAATTACTTGCAAACGTCATACAACACAACCCTATTTCACATTTGAGTAGTATGTTGGCTGGAAGACGCTGTATGCGCATCCACAGTTTCAGACCTTAAACAGGCGCGTGCTCTGTCTAAACCTCTTCTAAAAGGTTTTACTAACAGAGAGAAGGGGTTGGTGTAAATGATCGGGTTAAGAGAACTGTTAATAGGGAGGAATACAATAGCCGATAAAGCATAAGCAATAGGAGGAAGAATGATTTTGCCCATACTTAGGAAGGTCATGAAACACAATGGAAACCAGCATGCTAGATCGGTTGCTATCAGAATTGCAATTTTCTTATGAAACCTTTTGGATTTTTTTGCAGCAGAACTTGCCACCCTGTTTACCGTCGAACGTCGGAATATCAAAAAATAAGCAATAATAATGTACATGAGCGCACAAAAATTAAAAGTCATTACAGCGGAAGTCATCGGGTTGTGTTCTTGGTCGTTGTCATTAGTTACATAAAGCCTTGGAATACAAACACCACTGGCGCTGTAATATCCAAAGTAACCTTTTACTTGAGGAGAAATATTAGGGAAATGATTGTTTAAGTAATCGTCAATATCGTACCAATGCGTAGGAGGTTCTACAATGGATATGTTAGCAGTGCTCAAGGCTGAAATCCTTCGGGCAAATTGTTGATATGGGGCAAGAGCGACAGTATCGGAAGAAAAGAATGGATTGGACGATATCCAGGCCATGGTTACCATTGAACTTGATAAATGCACTGAGAGGGGAAGAAGTGCTATAAACAATGCAACGATCCACACAGTAGCAAGCCAGAAGAAGACAACGCGTAAACGCATTTGACGGCTGTTAATTGGAAATAAGACACCATACAACCTATAGGAAGTGAGAACGACCAATGTAAATACGGAACATTGGCTCGACAACACAATAGTTACTCCCAAAGCTGTACAAGATGTGCTTGTACGCCATTCTTTGTCAACGAGGCAATATTGTCCTTTGTATAGTTGCGATCGAATGGCAATAGAAAACAGAGCAACGCCCATGAGGAAATCAGCAACAGACAGATTTAGAATCAAAAGGTCATTTGCAATAGACACCTTAGGTCTTCGCATCAATGGGTTACGGGGTCGTGTATAAAGTTTTCTTAAAATAATGAAGGCTACAAAGACATTACCAAATGTGGCAAAGAAAGCCATTATCCAGACAAGAACCTGAAGAAACGATGACTTAATAAGATCATCCCTAGACGATATTCCACCTTCACTAAACACGTTCTTTGGACATTCATCTGAATAATCTGAACAGTCTTGCTTTCCATCGAGGACTTGACTCCTCTTGACGAAGAGCGGATCCCCGTTTTCACAATAGAAATGTGTGGCATCTGTGCAGTTGATTTCATCTGACTGATCAACGCAATCCGTTGGAAGTTTTGCGTCACATCGTTTTTCCAATGGTATGCTCACAACTTTTTTTGTACCTGGAAGTAAGTGAATGCTTTTGATTTTAAATGTGTAGAAAATGAAACGCCCTTCCCATACCTGTTGGCCACTCTGTTGTTCCAGCATCGCAAATAAACCTTGTATCTGTGCAATTTCGTTCATCTATTCCATCTTCACATTCCAGCACTCCATTGCAGATAGACTTTCCGAACGCAAAGTTCACCTCACCAGCGCAGCGTTTCAATTTCACTTTGATGAAGTTGGTAATGCCGTAGAATCCAGGCGGTATCACTTCCTTAATGTTGTCAAAGATTGGTTACAATTGAGTTATGCCCATGAAGTTTGAGGTATGAACTCACATTAACGGTTGGCAAGTCGTCACAAATTGATGGACGGTGGGAACAATTGGCCCTTTCGCTACATTCGTCCTCAAAGATGCTGCATTCTGTTACGTTGTCACACCTGAAATAAGAAAAAAGGTGAAAATTTAAACTAAATAACACAAAAAAGATTCTAGAACAAACCTAGTAGCCTCCGCTGGAACAAACGCCTTTATAAACGACTCTAGGTCACTTCCTGGAAGTGCTGCTACCAAATCAGGATGAAAAAGGTCACACTTAAAGTCAAATTTTTTGCTGCTTTCGGCTTTCACTGTTTTCAGGGTGCAAAGGTCCTCATCAACTTTAGTATCCGCGCAGTCTACTTTCCCGTCACATACCTCGTTTGCTAATATGCATGTGTCGTCGCATTTTAAATCTCCAACTGAACAATTGGAATGGCTGTTAACGTAAACCACTTTCTGGCAAAACTCGGAAACATTTTTGCTCGCGCGTCCTTGCGAACAAAGACACTCGTCTGAAAAGTCTCGACAATCAATAACTCCGTCGCAAAGTTGCCGGGATGCAATTACCGTATTCCCGTCGAGGCAACGTGTGCAAGTTGATGTGCTGTTTTCTCTCAAACACAAATCCGAATCGTCATCGCAGTTTGCAAAATCGTCGTAAAGCATCCACTGGGGTATGGAGCAGTATCTGTCAGATGTTCCAAGATCACGTCGACATTTGAAACCAGGAAGTGTTTTTATGTCATCAGTTCCATTGGGGCAATCCGAGAATGCGTCACACGAATGACCCCAGAAAATGCACTTGTCTGGTTCACTTGGACAACGAAACATTCTCGGTTCATCACAACTTTCTATCTCATCACTGCAATCGCCACAATGATCCATTCCATCGCATAACAAGTAAGTGGGAATACATCTTCTATCGTTGTGACAACGAAACTCTCCCTCCACACAGCTTTTATTCTTAGACATGGGAATTTCGTCACTTCCGTCTTTGCAATTTACCAGAACGTTTCCTTGCCACGAACGCGGAATGCATCGCCCGTTGTCATAACACCTAAACTCTTTTTCACTGATGCAAAATGTAAGTGGTGCGTACTCGTCGGATCGATCAGAACAATCAGTATAACTATCCTTGACTCTGTACCTTGGAATACACCTTCCATTGGCGTGGCACCTGAATTCTGATTCGTTGTGACAACTTGTTAGTGCTGAAACTTCGTCCGTCCCGTTTTTGCAATCTTGGTAACCGTCCATTACCCATTCGCGTGGAATGCATCTTGTTTTCTCATTCGGTGATGCATTGCAGCTGTATTCGTTTTCAAGACAATTTTGAAAACCTTCTCTTTCGTCGCTATTGTCGGGCAAGAGAACGCTATTGCAGTTGACTTTACCTTCAGCCACCATCCACCTCGGAATGCAGGTCTTGCTTTTGGAACACTCGAACTCTAATTACATAACTGTCGTTCAAAAAATGTCAACATGCCGAAATACACAGGTTTTGTTAACATTACCAACACTTAACATGTAGCCTACAGACTAAAGCCATATTAGAACATACCATTTGGGCGGCAGGGATAATTTAAACTTTCTGATAGTTGGCAGCTATCTTCGGTGTTGATGAATTTTCTGAGAACGCATCTTTGGGTTCCTTGACACCTGATTTCATCGTCTGAACACGCTAGTAGCTCTGAAAGAATTAACTCTTATATATCATCCAGTGTTACAATAGGAAATTCAGGTTTCCTGGAATGGATATTACACTGGAAAGAATAACCTGATGAAGCAAGTTCTCAAAAGTATTGCTTGCTCTTTGAAAAACTTTACTTCAATAAACAGTATTCAACTGTTGTATCTATGTCCAATTTACATATCGTGACTAAAGAACCAATCCTCTCTTCGGTTGAATGAAGTTTTGTTAAAACAATCATTTCATTCGAACAGTTGAACCGTCAAATTGCAACTGCACGAATCGTTGAGACATTAATTTACCAAAACACCGAAGTAATTCCGCAGAAAAATTACGAATGGGAAATTCCAAAGATTTCTGATATCGGTAAATGTAATTTTTTAATGGCGTAGAGATTTAGTCTGATATCTGATAAGTTTAAGAAACACAGGTCTGCTATCACGAATTTCAAATCTAAGTAATCGTTTGATTGGGACTTGAAATTTTTGTTATTGGAGCCTTGTTTGTCAACCTTTTTAATCTTTGATTTCCCCAAACGAGTGTGTACCTTACAACCAATAACCTTACCAATATTCTCGTCACTTCCATCTGGACACTGTGCAGCGCCATCATTCACAGATTCTCGGTATATCCAATAACGCCTGGAGCTGCAAAGAAAAAATCCATCCTCCGGTCTACAACCCTTTGCCAGCTCCAAAAACGGTTTTGCGTCAACTGCAAATAATAATTGTTCTCTCATATAAGTTGCATACACAAAAACACCAATAAAAAACCTCCACCTTTCTGACTGCTTCCAACAGTGACCGCAAAAAGCGTAAAAATAAGACGAACGTGTCTATCCATGGCGAAAGTGCTGTTTAAATCAAATCAAATGATGGCATGAGCACCGACAAAACCGTGAAGGTTCTCGAGTCAGGAGCTCTGTTATAATGGTATTTTCATTAACCTCTCAATAGAGTTTCCTTGAAGGAAACTGACGACGTGGTAAATGTCACGTCCCTACACTGTGATATACCTGAAAGTCTAACACAGCTATGGCGCTTTTGTGATGAGCATCAAGTTTTTGGTAGCTTTATCATCACTACTTTCCCTTCACACAACTGGCAACCGAATATGGGAAAGTCGCGAGGGGCCTTCAATTGGATGACGCTTTTCATATCTGCAGTACAATTAATTTTCTATAGTCACGCCGCTGTATTGTTTTCATGAATGCTTTCAACAGTTGCTATCCCATGTAGCGTTATCTGTTCGAGAATTGAAGGCCACCACGTTTGGATAATACGTCATCAAATCGAGTATGTACACCCAACTTCACAAATAACATGCTACTCGATTGTTGCATTTTGTTTGCCGACAAGCACTGAAACTCTGATGGTAAGCAATGCCTAAACCCTTCTACTTCGTCACTATTGTCTGGAAACACATAGCTATCGCAATCAACTTTTCCGTCAGCCACCAACCACCTGGGAATGCAGTTCCTGCTCCGTGAGCATTGAAACTCTGACAAACAGAGGATTAGGTGTTTGATAAGCAACAAACCACAGTTCTTAACAATTTTCGCAATTAGGATTGCGGACCTTTCAGAAGTTTAGTGATATACACTTACTGTTCAACCTTACCTTGAAATAGGCAATGATACCGCATCAATACCGTAAACAGCATCGAAAATGACACCCGTACCGTGTTGATGAATGTACTGATTCCTGCACATTTTTGGTAATTGTTGTATTTTTGTTGCAAACATGTCTGTGAACTAAGGGTCGAAGCAGGAGGATGGTGCAATGTCACGTCTTGGATTGCATTGTGACGCAAAAAATATTGTGCGTGCAAATGTCAAAATTTTTTTTTTAGGAAAGTGGAGCCAATAATATGAATTGTGTAAGCTGCAGACTAATGGCCACTGTTTTTCTTTGGTAAACTCCAAAAATAATTTTGAACGATGGTTTCATTTAAAAAAGCATACGTGCGAATGTACAACAATAACACAAAAGCATAAACAATACTACAGTAAAAACCTTGACAAATCGTTTCAAGAAAACACAATTTGCACGAACTAATCAATAACAACGTATATCGATTACTCCCAAGCGTCATGCAACACAACCCTGTTTCACATTTGAGTGGTACGTTGGCTGGAAGACGCTGTATGCGCATCCACAGTTTCAGACCATAAACGGGCGCGTGCTATGTTTAAACCTCTTCTAAACGGTTTTACTAACAGAGAGAAGGGGTTGGCGTAAATGATCGGGTTAAGAGAACTGTTAATAGGGAGGAATACAATAGCCGATAAAGCATAAGCAATAGGAGGAAGAATGACTTTGCCCACACTCAGGAAGGTCATGAAACACAATGGAAACCAGCATGCTAGATCGGTTGCTATCAGAATTGCAATTTTCTTATGAAGCTTATTTGACGTTTTGGAAGCAGAACTTGCCACTCTGTGTAACGTTGAACGTCGGTATATCAAAAAATAAGCAATAATAATGTACATGAGCGCACAAAAGTTGAAAGTCATTACAGCGGAAGTCATCGGGTTGTGCTCTTGGTCGTTATCGCTAGTTACATAAAGCCTTGGAATACAAACACCACTGGCGCTGTAGTATCCAAAGTAACCTTTTACTTGAGGAGAAATATTAGGGAAATGATTGTTTAAGTAATCTTCAATATCGTACCAATGCGTAGGAGGTTCTACAGTGGATATGTTAGCAGTGCTCAAGGCTGAAATCCTTTGTGCAAATTGTTGATATGGGGCAAGAGCGACAGTATCGGATGAAAAGAATGGATTGGACGATATCCAGGCCAGGGTTACCATTGAACTTGACAAATGCACTGAGAGGGGAAGAAGTGCTATAAACAATGCAACCATCCACACAGTAGCAAGCCAGAAGAAGACAACGCGTAAACGCATTTGACGGCTGTTGATTGGAAATAAGACACCATATAATCTATAGGAAGTGAGAACAACCAACGAAAATACGGAACATTGGCTCGACAACACAATAGTTACTCCCAAAGCTGTACAAGATGGGCTTGTACGCCATTCTTTATCAACAAGGCAATATTGTCCTTTGTATTACTGTGATCTGATGGCAATAGAAAACAGAGCTACGCCCATGAGGAAATCAGCAACAGACAGATTTAGAATCATAAGGTCATTTGCAATAGACACTTTAGATCTTCGCTTTGATGGGTTACGGGGTCGTGTATAAAGTTTTCTTAAAATAATGAAGGCTACTGCAGCATTGCCAAATGTGGCAAAGAAAGCCATTATCCAGACAAGAACCTGAAGAAACGATGACTTTATAAGATCTTCCCTTGATGATATTCCACCTTCACTGAACACGTTCTTTGGACATTCATCTGAATAATCTGAGCAGTCTTGCTTCCCATCGAGGACTTGACTTCGTTTGACAAAGAGCGGATCCCCGTTTTCGCAATAGAAATGTGTGGCATCTGTGCAGTTGATTTCATCTGACTGATCAACGCAATCTGTTGGAAGTTTTGCATCACATCGTTTTTTCAATGGTATGCTCACAACTTTTTTTGAACCTGGAAGTTCGTGATGAAAAGTAAGTAAATGCTGCTGATTTTAAATGTCTAGAAAATGAAACGCCCTTCTCATACCTGTAGGCCACTCTGTTGTTCCAGCATCGCAAATAAACCTTGTATCTGTGCAATTTCGTTCATCTATTCCATCTTCACATTCCAAAACTCCATTGCAGATTGACTTTCCGAACGCAAAGTTCAACAGACCAGCGCAGCGCCTCAATTTCACTGTGATGAAGTTGGTAATGCCGTAGTATCCAGGGGGTATCAGTTGCTGAATGTTGTCAAAGATTCGTTACAATTGAGTTATGCCCATGAAGTTTACAGCATGATCTCACATTAACGGTTTGCAAGTCGTCACAAATTGATAGACGATGGGAACAATTGGCCCTTTCGCTACATTCGTCCTCGAAGTTGCTACATTCTGTTACGTTGTCACACCTGAAATAGGAAAAAAGGTGAAAATTTAAACTAAATAACACTAAAAATAACAAACCTAGTAGCCTCTGGTGGAACAAACGCCTTTATAAACGACTCTAGGTCACTTCCTGGAAGTGCTGCTTCCAAGTCAGGATGGAAAAGGTCACACTTAAAGTCATATTTTTTGCTGCTTTCGGCTTTCACTGTTTTCAGGGTGCAAAGGTCCTCATCGACTTTATTATCCGCGCAGTCTGTTACCCCGTCACATACCTCGTTTGCTGATATGCATTTGTCGTCGCATTTTAAATCTCCAACTGAACAATTGGGATCGCTGTTAACGTAAACCACTTTCTGGCAAAACTCGGAAACATTTTTGCTCGCACGTCCTTGGGAACAAAGACACTCATCCGAAAAGTCTTGACAATCAATAACTCCGTCGCAAATTTGCCGAGATGCAATCACAGTTTTCCCGTCGAGGCAACGTGTGCAAGTCGATGTGCTGTTTTCTCTCAAACACAAATCCGAATCGTCATCGCAGTTCGAGAAATCGTCGTAAAGCATCCACTGGGGTATGGAGCAGTATCTGTCAGATGTTCCATGATCACGTCGACATTTGAAACCAGGTAGTGTTTTTATGTCATCAGTTCCATTGGCGCAATCCGAGAATGCGTCACATGAATGACCCCAGAAGATACACTTGCCTGGTTCACTGGGACAACGAAACATTCTCGGTTCATCACAACTTTCTATCTCATCACTGCAATCGCCACAATGATCCATTCCATCACATAACAAGTAAGTGGGAATACATCTTCTATCGTTGTGACAACGAAACTCGCCCTCCACACAACTCTCATTCTTTTGCATTGGAATTTCGTCACTTTCGTCTTTGCAATTGACCAAAGCGTTACCCCGCCACGAACGTGGAATGCATCGCCCATTGTCATTACACCTAAATTCGTTTTCACTCATGCAAAATGTGAGTGGTTCGTACTCGTCTGATCGATCAGAACAATCCCAATAATTATCCTTGACTCTGTACCTTGGAATACACCTTCCATTGGCGTGGCACCTGAATTCTGATTCGTTGTGACAACTTTTTAGTGGTGAAACTTCGTCCGTCCCGTTTTGGCAATCTTCGTAACCGTCCATTACCCATTCGCGTGGAATGCATCTTGTTTTCTCATTCGGCGATGCAGTGCAGCGGTATTCGTTTTTAAGACAGTTTTGAAAACCTTCTCTTTCGTCGCTGTTGTCGGGCAAGAGAACGCTATTGCAGTTGACTTTGCCGTCAGCCACCATCCACCTCGGAATGCAGGTCTTGCTTTTGGAACACTCGAACTCTAATTACATAACTGTCTTTTAAAAAATGTCAACATGCCGAAATACACAGGATTTGTTAACGTTACCAACACTTAACATGTAGCCTACACACTAAAGCCTTATTAGAACATACCATTTGGGCGACAGGGATAATTTAAACTTTCTGATAGTTGGCAGCTATCTTTGGTGTTTGTGAATCTTCTGAGAACGCATCTTTGGGTTCCTCTACACCTGATTTCATCGTCTGAACACGCCAGTGGCTCTGAAAGAATTAACTCTTATATAACAACCAATGTTACGATAGGAAATTCAGGTTTCCTGGAATGGATATTATACTACAAAGAATAACCTGGTGAAATAAGATCTCTAAAGCATTGGTTGCTGTTTAAAAAGTCACGAATGCGGAATTTCAAAGTTTGTCTGATATCGATAAATATAATTTTCTAATAAGGCAAAGATTTAGTGTGATGTCTAAAAAGATCATAAAACACAGGTTTAATAACGCGAATTTCAAATCTTAGTAATCGCTTGAAAGCGATTGTATACCCCACCTAACCTTACCAATATTCTCGTCACTTCCATCTGGACACAGTTTACCGAGATCCTTCACAGATTCTCGGTATATGCAATAACGCCTGGAGCGACAAAGAAAAAATCCATCCTCCGGTCTACAACCCTTTGCTAGCTCTGAAAACGGTTTTGCGTTTCCTGCAAATAATAATTGTTCTCTTATATAAGTTGCATACACAAAAACACCAATAAAAAACCTCCACCTTTCTGACTGCTTCCAACAGTAAACGCAAAAAGCGTAAAAATTAGAAGCACGTGTCTATCCATACGGCAATTGTTGTAATGATATTTTCATTAACGCTACCAAGAAAGTTTCGTTGAAGGAAACTGCCGGCGTGAGAAACGTCACGTTTCTGCATTGCGACATACCAGAAAGTCCAACACAGTTATGGCGCTTTTGTGATGAGTATCACGTTATTGGTTGCTTTATCATCATTACGTTCCTTTCAGGAAACTGGCAACCGAATATGGGTATAGGTGTTCAATTTGAAGACGTCTTGTTTTGCTTCAGTAAAATTCGATTTCTTTATTCACCAGGCTATTCTGTTTTTAAGAATGCTTTCAACAGTTTTTATTACACGTGGCGTTATCTGTTCGAGAAGTGAAGGCCACCACGTTTGGATAATACGTCATCAGCATATACGCCCAACTGCACAAATAACACCTCTTCTAATCAACAACATGTTTATGCTGTTTCAGGATAATCCTGCTTTTCTCTCATATGTTTTTTTTACTATCTTCTCATATATAAAATTCCGTTTGCACAAAGGCAAGTCGTATCTTGCTGATACATGCTTGGTAATGTTTGAAACAAAGTGTTTCTGATTACCGTCAGTTACCGTCATTGGCGACTGACGTCATACCGATACCGACTGACGGTATAATCAGCAACACTTTGTTTCAAATATTTCATATCGGCTTATTGCTGTTGCTGGTTTTAAAGACGGTGCCACATCAGGGGTTGGATTCTGTCCACTTAAGACATTAGAAGGTTCACAGGCTTCGCAGCCAAGGCATTGCAGCCAAGCTGGATCAGCCACTATTCTCGAGTATTACTTCTGCGTTGCTTAGGAGATTAGGTTACATGCTTGTTATTGATATGTTTCAAAGTATTTTAACCTGAAGTAATACGCTCGTTCATCACTCAACTCCCACAGAGTATTCGGCAGAGCATGGACCTTAATACAGACGTTCTTGTCCGTATGGTAACAGAGGCCTCATGGCAGTCTCGTCGCGTAACCGGCATCTAACTTTTTACGGAAATTATCTGATTTGATTTTGGAAGCATTTATTGATTTCATTGTATACTCTTGCGTCGGTAAATAGAGGTTTTACAATCATAGCATGAAAAAATCGCAAAACATATAAAAGGCGTTTCTGGTAAATTTACCTGACATTTTCCTACAGACTAAAATACTTTTTGTAGAACCTTTACGTAAGATCTGCCTCTTACAAGGAGCGGACACTTGACACCAAAAGCGTACCTAGCGAATCAGTTTATGATATGTTCTGTATAAGGTAATAATGTACGATACAAATAGAGCAAAATATGCGGATGTTACACAACAACAACAACAACAACAACAAAATCAACAGTGAAAAGTTTGACAAATGCTTTGCAGCAAACATAATTTCTTTGAAGTAACCAACAATAGCCACATAATTCATTTTTTAGCAAGCGATGAGCAACACAATATTCAACTATTTTCAAGGGCACAGATAAGGGAGTTTCGTTGATTGTTTCACATCTGAGACGTTTGTGGGATGGAAGTCGCCGCAAACGTATCTGGTATTTCGGACCTCAAACGGGCGCGTGCTCTGTTCAAGCCTTTTCTAAACGGTTTTACTAACAAAGAGAAGGGGTTTGTGTAAATTATAGGATTAAGAGAACTGTTTATGGGGAGGAATACTATGGCCGACAAGGCATAAGCAGTGGGAGAAAGAATGATTTTGCCCATACTTAAAAAGGTCATGAAACACAATGGAAACCAACAGGCTAGATCGGTTGCTATCAGAATTGCAATTTTCTTATGAAGCTTATTGGATTTCTTTGCTGCAGAACTTGCCACTCGGTTTACCGTCGAACGTCGGTATATCAACATGTAAGCAATAATAATGTACATGAGCGCACAAAAGTTGGAAGTCATTACAGCGGAAGTCATTGGGTTGTGCTCTTGGTCGTTATCGCTAGTTACATAAAGCCTTGGAATACAAACACCACTGGCGCTGTAGTATCCAAAGTAACCTTTCACTTGAGGAGAAATATCAGGGAAATGATTGTTTAAGTCCGTACATTGTGATATACCTGAAAGTCCAACATGAGCATCAAGGCTTTGGTTTCTTTATCATCACTACTTTCCCTTCACACAACTGGCAACAGAATATGGGAAAGTTGCGAGGGGTCTTCAATTGGATGACGCTTTTTATTGCTTCAGTACAATTTATTTTCTGTATATCGGAATACAAGCTTTAGTTTCAAAATATCGAAGGTTTGACGCCGTTCTCTCATCGTTTAGCACAATGTATTTAACATTTCAACAGGGTAACACGAAGATTTTGTTTTTTCAAGTGTTACGTACAGAAACATGCACAAACGTAAATATTCCTTTTTATCCGAATTACAATCAATCCAATAACTTTTACCACTAGGTTGAATAATAGATATTTTTCAGGTCCTTGCAATTTTGCAAATTTGATTGACAATTTTGTGTGACATTTCCAGAAAGACAATGACAGATTCCATTTATTCTGACTCTGCTATAGAATCATTGAGATATAAGTGACATGTCCTAACGCTTTCGAACGCTTGCGAATGTCACAAAACCAAGTGGTTTGAGCAATCACATGGCAGCAGGATTGCAAAACACGTTGTTGTGAAGAATGTTGATTAATGCCACGAACCCAGTGCCATTAATTTGTGTTCATTACCTGTCCTGACCAGGGTATGTGGTTGTCACCGATTACAGAAATGAATTCGATCCTCAATTGTGATGTGGCACTAAGTGACACATACAACACAGTTATTTGCGGACTTCCCTTATGACCGAGCTCGTCACTTTTTGAACGCAATATCCCAGCAGGTTACAAATTATATCCATATGCGCAACAACGCTTATTTCACAAAAACATGTTGGCCTTTTTTATAATCATTGCGCCGCGACACCACATTGCATAAAGTGTCTAAATTTAAAATAAAAATGCGGTCATTTAGACACTTTTCAAAATTTATTCCCCACACAATACTAAAATCTCTTCAGGACCACATGTCAAGGAAAATTCTTACGTGTAGTAATGTTTGTGCTATAGGGACTACTTTATGGTATTCAAAACTGGTGGCCATGCACATATTCTCGGTATGCAAAAAGTAATATGGCCCAGTCATTAGGGAAGTCCACAAAGTCCACAAATGATTGTGTCACTCATGTCTCCAAATGTTCTGCCAAGTCTTACTAAAATTGTGGATCGAATTCATTTTTGCAAGTAGTGACAACCACATACCCTGATCAGGACAGTTTATTGAACACAAATTGATGGCAATTGAAGGGTTCGTGCCATTAATCAACATTCTTCCAACTGTTAAAAAATTTCAATAAAATCGTAAAGCCTGTTGTGCAAATAAATCATCAAAACAAGCCTTAATTATCTCTTTTATCACGGCAATATGTTATCAAAATATATGTTTGTAAGTAAGTTATGTAAAGTACCTGCCTTTTTTCCAAGTGATCCTGGCCTTTAAAATACGATTGTAGAAAATAAACCCTGGCGAATGTAGCGCATGAATAACAACACTGCAATAGATGTAAGTCGCTACAGCGAAAACACGGGCGTTGCGTGTGATCTTTTTACAACAAATATGCAAAATTATGACGTCATTAAGTATTGGAATTCGGCCAAATATTGCAGAATATTCTGCATTGGTACATCCTTATTAGTTAGCATCTATTGATAATTTACCTTTTTACTTTCGTTGACCAGAAGTCAACTGGGATCAACGTTATCTCCCGTTTGCCAATATAACATATTGTTTCGCAGTACGGGAAAAAGATACTCTGCATTTGCCACCACCCTTTTCGTGGTTATTTATAGTAATTAATTTGGTATTTTGGTAATGCCGTGATTCAGCAAATCGTGCAATTGTTAGCGGACTATATCCACAACACGGGCTGGTAAGTCACAAGGTGGTGTGGGCAAAAATATTTCCGAGTTTTGCCACAAAATTGATTCCAACTGTTTAGTTAGAGGCCCGATAACAAGTGGAAAGTAGCAAAGCAAGAGTGTTATAATACCTTTACACTGCGTCATCTGTAAGTAGCTCAAGTTTTAACTTCAAATGTGGCCGTCTTCTTTGTAATTTGATTAGGATTGCAGACCTTTTAGAAGTTTTCTGATATATACTAACTGTTTAACCTTTCCTTGAAATAGGCAGTGATATCGCGTCAATACCGTAAACAGCATCGAAAAAGACACCCCTACGTGTTGATGAATGTAATGATTCCTGAACTTTTTTTTTCAATTGGTGTGTGTTTGTTGCAAACAGGTCTGTGAACTGAGGGTCGAATCAGGAAGATGGTGCAATGTCACGTCTTTGATTCTTTTTCAAGAAACTGAATGCCAAACGTGAAACCAGGAAGTGTGGTTGCTGAATAGCAGGTGAAACGTGAGACAATAAAAGTAATGTTAAGTGTACCAGAAGGGCAGATAGTCAAAATACAAACTTTGGCTTTGAAATATAGAACGGTTTGACGCCGTTCTCTCATCGTTTCGCACAATGTATTTAAATTTTTAACAGGAAACAGGATAACGAGAGGGACATATAGACCTCATACAACTTCCTGCATCGTATCTAACTTCCTGTTCTCTAAACCGTATAATTTTAGTCCGATGAAAGTAAATATTATACATTGGTAGTTTATTGCGTATTGAATGAATAATTTTGAAAGTAAAAAAACTAATAGACTGCATCGAAATGTTCTGTATTGTTGACATAAATGCGATGCAACTTAAACCACGAAAAAAACGAGAAAACGTGAAGAAAACTAAAAAATACCCGATTATTCACAATCACGTGAACAAATGACGCCCAATACAATGTGGTCCCGAAAAATTAAAAAAATGACTTTGTAAATACTCATGAAGGTCAAGCAGATGTGGGTTTAGCCAAAAAAGTCCTTCAAGGAGACTTATGGCAACTGCGTACGACGGAAGTCGCGACACTAGTTTCTATCTTGTTGGACGCCAAAGCATTGTGACGCAAACAATATTGTGCCTGTAAATGCCAAGTTGTTTTTTTTTTCAAAACTTAGAAATGTTTTTGAATGATCGTTTCATTAAAAAAGCATACGTGCAAACAGGTTCAACAATAATACAAAAGCAAAAAAATATTCTGCAGTAAAATCCTTGACAATAGTTTCAAAAAACACAATTTCCACGAACCAATCTATCACAACGACGTAAATCAATTACATGCAAGCGTCATACAACACAACCCTGTTTTACATTGGAGTGGTACGTTGGCTGGAAGACGCTGTATGCGTATCCACAGTTTCAGACCTTAAACAGGCGCGTGCTCTGTTTAAACCTCTTCTAAACGGTTTTACTAACAGAGAGAAAGGGTTGGTGTAAATGATCGGGTTAAGAGAACTGTTAATAGGGAGGAATACAATAGCAGACAAAGCATAAGCAATTGGGGGAAGAATGACTTTGCCCATACTGAGGAAGGTCATGAAACACAATGGAAACCAGCATGCCAAATCGGTTGCTATCAGAATTGCAATCTTCTTATGAAGCTTGTTTGACGTTTTGGAAGCTGAACTTGCCACCCTGTTTACCGTCGAACGTCGGTATATCAAAAAATAAGCAATAATAATGTACATGAGCGCAAAAAAGTTGAAAGTCATTACAGCAGAAGTCATTGGATTGTGCTCTTGGTCGTTATCGCTAGTTACATAAAGCCTTGGAATACAAACACCACTGGCGCTGTAGTATCCAAAGTAACCTTTCACTTGAGGAGAAATATTAGGGAAATGATTGTTTAAGTAATCTTCAATATCGTACCAATGCGTAGGAGGTTCTACAATGGATATGTTAGCAGTGCTCAAGGCTGAAATCCTTCGGGCAAATTGTTGATATGGGGCAAGAGCGACAGTATCGGAAGAAAAGAATGGATTGGACGATATCCAGGCCAGGGTTACCATTGAACTTGATAAATGCACTGAGAGGGGAAGAAGTGCTATAAACAATGCAACCATCCACACAGTAGCAAGCCAGAAGAAGACAACGCGTAAACGCATTTGACGGCTGTTAATTGAAAATAAGACACCGTACAACCTATAGGAAGTGAGAACGACCAACGTAAATACGGAACATTGGCTCGACAACACAATAGTTACTCCCAAAGCTGTACAAGATGTGTTTGTACGCCATTCTTTATCAACAAGGCAATATTGTCCTTTGTAAAACTGTGATCTGATGGCAATAGAAAACAGAGCTACGCCCATGAGGAAATCAGCAACCGAGAGATTTAGAATCATAAGGTCATTTGCAATAGACACTTTAGATCTTCGCTTTGATGGGTTACGGGGTCGTGTATAAAGTTTTCTTAAAATAATGAAGGCTACTGCGGCATTGCCAAATGTGGCAAAGAAAGCCATTATCCAGACAAGAACCTGAAGAAACGATGACTTGATAAGATCTTCCCTTGATGATATTCCACCTTCACTGAACACGTTCTTTGGACATTCATCTGAATAATCTGAGCAGTCTTGCTTCCCATCGAGGACTTGACTTCGTTTGACAAAGAGCGGATCCCCGTTTTCACAATAGAAATGTGTGACATCTGTGCAGTTGATTTCATCTGACTGATCAACGCAATCAGTCGGAAGTTTTGCGTCACATCGTTTCTCAAGTGGAATGCTTACAACTTTTTTTAACCCTGCAGTAAAGAGTCAAGTCATGCGTGTTTTTATTGCTAAGTGTTGTTTCAAATAATTACCTGTCGGCCACTCAGTTGTTCCAGCATCACACAGAAATCGGTCATTCGAGCAATTGCGTTCATCTTCTCCATTTTCACACTCAAGAATTCCATTGCAAATCGATTTCCCAAACGCTGCATTCAAAGGCCCACTACAACGTTTCAATCTCAGTGTAAAGCTGGTTGTAACCCCCAAAAATCCGACTGGGAAATATTGCTGCACATTAACACGAAAAATTAGTATTTTTTATTGTATTACTAGGGCGTGAACTTACTGGTTATACTTACGTCTACGGTGTTCAATTCGTCGCATATGGAAATGCGATCGGAACAGTTTGCTCTTGTGCTACATTCGTCTTCAAAGTTTGCGCATTCCGTGGCTCCATCACATCTGCAAGCATCATTGGTTTATATGCAGGAAACAAAATTTAACTGCACAATACCTTTTGGCTCTTGCAGGCAAGAATAAGTCGATGAGACTTTCGAGATCAGTTCCGGCAATTGAATCTCTTACACTATTGGGTAAAAGATCACAGTCGAAGTCCAGCATTTTTGTGCTCTCTGTTTTGGTGTGGTTTGCAGTACAATGGGCCTCGTCGATTTGAAATGTCGGGCAATCAACCTTTCCGTCACAAACCATATTCGGTTTAACGCACTCTCCGTTATAACAATTCAGATCTCCGACTGGACAGCTTTGATTGTTATCAACGTAAGACACCCTTCGGCAAAACTCGTTTACACGGTCGTCTTTTCTGCTAGCTGAACACAAACACTCGTCTGAAAAGTCTTGGCAGTCGATAATTCCATCGCAAATTTGCCGGGTTGCAATCACCGTTTTCCCGTCGAGGCAAAGTGTGCAAGTTGATGTGCTGTTTTCTCTCAAACACAAATCCGAATCATCATCACAGTTCGAGAAATCATCATGTAGCATCCACTGGGGTATGGCGCAGTATCTTTGAGTGCTGGCGTGATCACGTCGACATTTGAAACCATGCATTACCTTAATATCATCATTTTCATTGGCGCAATCCGAAAATGCGTCACATGAATAACCCCAGTAGATGCATTTGCTTGGTTCATTCGGACAACGGAACATTCTAGGTTCATCACAACTTTCTATTTCATCACTGCAATCCCCACAATGATCCATTCCATCACATAACAAGTAAGTGGGAATACATCTTCTATCGTTGTGACAACGGAACTCTCCCTCCACACAACTCTCATTCTTATGCATTGGAATTTCGTCACTTCCATCTTTGCAATCGACCAAAGAGTTTCCTCGCCATGAGCGTGGAATGCATCGCCCGTTATCTTTGCACATGAACTCGGTGTTTTCGATACAAGGCAGGGTGTATCGTTCGTCGGTTTCATTCTTGCAATCCGGAAAACCGTCCATTACGCGATACCTTGGAATACATCTTCCAGTTATACTGCACCTAAATTCCGTTTCGTTGTGGCAAACCAATGTGGAAATTTCGTCGCTTCTGTCAGTACAATCGTCGTATCCGTCCCTTACCCATTCCCGTGGTATACATTGTTGCATTTTGTTGGCCGACAAGCACGGAAATTCTGATGGTAAGCAATATTTGAACGCTACTACTTCGTCGCTATTGTCTTGCAACACATAGCTGTTGCAATCCACTTTCCCGTCAGCCACCAACCACCTGGGAATGCAGATCCTACTCCGTGAGCATTGAAACTCTGACAAAAAGAGGATTACGTTTTTGATATAACATAACACAGTTCTCAACAAACCATTTCGACGGCACGGAAAATTAAGAGTTTCGGAAATTTGGCAGCTGGCACGTGTATTGAGGAATCTGCGATGTACACATCGCCCCGTGGCACGATGACAACTCACTTCATCATCTGTGCAATTGAGAGCTGACAAAAATGCGAACATGTCAATCACTGCAGCACTGGCAGAGTCAAGAAAAATTAAAAGTGAACAATGTTTAACATTAAATTTGTGAGCATGTGTTTTCTCCTCTGTCGTTTCCGTTTTGTTCCTGTTTTATGTACAGGTATGTCACTAATTGTCGTATGTGTCTTGTATGTCGCATATTTGATACCGCTTGTTGTCTTGGTTCACTATTAGCGACTTTTCTGCAGTATATGTTGGTTGTTATCAGGCATTCAACTGAACATCTCCGCGAAACTTCCACTATATTAACTTTCAACCAACCAGTGGATTGATCGCTTCCGTCCGCACATTGTCTATATGAATCTAACACCTCTTCTCTGTGTAAACATTGGGCGCCAGTTTGACACTGAAAAAATCCGTCTTCAGCTCTGCAGCCTTTCGATAGTTGTTTAAACGGTTTAGTATCAACTGCAACAAAGACCCATCGTAAAGTTTACTGCCCATAAAGTTACTTTGTGATAATAAAGAACAACCAGGCACCTTTTTTCTCCCATATGATCAACAGCAGTATAAGAAACTTAAATTCTCCAAACAGTTGTGACATGCCTCTTCAGTGTACTGTTCTTCTGTAAAATTACTGTATTATTTTGTTTGTCTTGTATGTCGCACGTTTGACTTCTCTTGTTGTCGCGTATTAACTTATGGGCACAACACTTGCAATGCAAATACATGCAAGACGTATCTCGTGGGAGAGTGTTACGAATCCTGTGGTAATTGAGTCCGGAAATGTGGGCGATCATGTCATAAGAACCTGTCGAACTTAAACAGACGAAACTCACCTTGGTATGACAGCGGAAATACCCACACACACCTAATGGCATGTGATTTCCATCACGTATAGACTTGTATCAGAGGGGGCATGTCATTATGGATTTGTGAACGGTGGTAACAATTGGCTTCCGTACTGCATTCGTCCGTATAGTTTTAGAAATTCAGTGATATTAACTGCAACCCGAAATTTTACAGCCTAATTTTCTGCACATTCTAAGTTGCAGCCGAAAAAGGGATGCATGAATTGCATCATGCAATGAAAGGATTTAGTATCGCTGATACTTGGAATGAATTACTTTAAAACAGACCTCCTATATGCACTTTGATGGATTGGTTGTCAACATTAATGCTCAAATATATCGCAGTATAAACCCATGGGCAGGATCCCATGCCAATCCCCACAAACACTGATTGCATGCCAATCCCCACAAACACTTCTAACACTGATAAAAATACGAAAATCATAATCTCCTATTTTCGCAATTGGTCTACAGACCTTTCAGTTTACTGATATATACTCAGTGTTTAATCTTTTCTTGAAATAGGCAGTGATATCGCATCAATGCCGTAAACAGCATCGAAATGGCGTCTCAATATAAATCTGACAAACTCTGTACCGATTCCTGCCCTTTTTTGGTAATTGGGGTATTTCTGTTGCAAACAAGTCTGTGAACTGATGGTCGAAGCATGGTGCAATGTCACGTCTTAAAGATGGCACAATGTCACGTCTTGGATTCTTTTTTCAAGAAGCTGGATGCCAAACGAGAAACCAGGAAGTATTGTTTTCGTTGTCATGCTGTACTTGTACCCACGCCAGATTTAAGACATTTTTATAATGTCACGCCCTCACAAACGTTCGGTTGAATTTGTTTTTACTCCATACAAAATTTGGAACAATCTCTGTGTGAATGACAGGGAACAGTGGGTATATTTCCACGTGCTTTAGGAACTTGTTTAAACTGTTTTTCCCGCCTTTAAATTATATCACCTGAATTCACAAGCGGTGTGAGATACCCATTTTTTTCGTGTATGTTCGGTTTTTGATCATTGTTTTAACAGAAAACGATATTGCTCAAAGTGCTGAAGCAAGGATAACACGAGGGACATATTGACTTCAAACAACTTCATGTATCGTATCTAACTTCCTGTTCTCTAAACCATATAAGTTTAGTCCGATGAAAGTAAATATTATAATTGTGTAAAAGCTGCAGACAGATGGCCACTGCTTCGACCTAAAAGGTTTCATCAGCGCAGCTGGTGTGACTATAAGACGACTTTGTTGACCAAACGGCCAAGCAAAGACTTCCACTTTGTGGTGACTATACAATCACCGTCATCAATCAAATAGTGTTTCCACTTTGTTTTCTCCGTTTTGGTTGCACCTAGTTTGGTGCCCAACGGATGACGGTGATTGTATAGTCACCACAAAGTGGAAGTCTTTGCTTGGCCGTTTGGTCAGCAAAGTCGTCTTATAGTCACACCAGCTACACTGATGAGACCTTTCAGGTCGAAACAGTGGCCATCTGTCTGCAGCTTATACACAATTCATATTATTGGCTCCACATTGCTTATCGTAAATATTATATATTGGTAGTTTATTGCGTACTGAATGAATAATTTTAAAAATGAAAAAACTAATAGACTGCATCGAAATGTTCTGTATTGTTGACATAAATGCGATGCAACTTAAACCACGAAAAAAAACGAGAAAACGTGAAGAAAACGAAAAAATACCCGATTATTCAGAATCACGTGAACAAATGATGCCCAATACAAGGTGGTCTCGAAAAATTGAAAAAATGACTTTGTAAATACTCATGAAGGTCAAACAGATGCGGGATTAGCCAAAAAAATCCTATACAAGGCGACTTGTGACAGATGTGTACGACGGAAGTCACGACACTAGTTTCTATCATGCTGGACGCCAAAGCATTGTGACGCAAAGAATATTGTGCCTGTAAATGTCAATTTTTTCTAAATTTAGAAATATTTTTGAATGATCGCTTCATTAAAAAAACGTACGTGCAAACAGGTTCAACAATAATACAAAGGCAAAAAAATATTCTACAGTAAAATCTTTGACAATAGTTTCAAAAAACACAATTTCCACGAACTAATCTATCACAACGACGTAAATCAATTACATGCAAGCGTCATACAACACAACCCTGTTTCACATTTGAGTGGTATGTTGGCTGGAAGACGCTGTATGCGTATCCGCAGTTTCAGACCATAAACGGGTCCGTGCTCTGTCTAAACCTCTTCTAAACGGTTTTATTAGCAGAGAGAAGGGGTTGGTGTAAATGATCGGGTTAAGAGAACTGTTAATAGGGAGGAATACAATAGCAGACAAAGCATAAGCAATTGGAGGAAGAATGACTTTGCCCATACTTAGGAAGGTCATGAAACACAATGGAAACCAGCATGCTATATCGGTTGCTATCAGAATTGCAATCTTCTTATGAAGCTTATTTGACGTTTTGGAAGCAGAACTTGCCACCCTGTTTAACGTTGAACGTCGGTATATCAAAAAATAAGCAATAATAATGTACATGAGCGCACAAAAGTTGAAAGTCATTACAGCGGAAGTCATCGGGTTGTGTTCTTGGTCGTTATCGCTAGTTACATAAAGCCTTGGAATACAAACACCACTGGCGCTGTAGTATCCAAAGTAACCTTTTACTTGAGGAGAAATATTAGGGAAATGATTGTCTAAGTAATCTTCAATATCGTACCAATGCGTAGGAGGTTCTACAATGGATATGTTAGCAGTGCTCAAGGCTGAAATCCTTCGGGCAAATTGTTGATATGGGGCAAGAGCGACAGTATCGGATGAAAAGAATGGATTGGACGATATCCAGGCCAGGGTTACCATTGAACTTGATAAATGCACTGAGAGGGGAAGAAGTGCTATAAACAATGCAACCATCCACACAGTAGCAAGCCAGAAGAAGACAACGCGTAAACGCATTTGGCGGATGTTAATTGGAAATAAGACACCATATAACCTATAGGAAGTGAGAACAACCAACGTAAATACGGAACATTGGCTCGACAACACAATAGTTACTCCCAAAGCTGTACAAGATGTGCTTGTACGCCATTCTTTATCAACAAGGCAATATTGTCCTTTGTAAAACTGTGATCTGATGGCAATAGAAAACAGAGCTACGCCCATGAGGAAATCAGCAACAGACAGATTTAGAATCATAAGGTCGTTTGCAATAGACACCTTAGATCTTCGCATCAATGGGTTACGGGGTCGTGTATAAAGTTTTCTTAAAATAATGAAGGCTACTGCGGCATTGCCAAATGTGGCAAAGAAAGCCATTATCCAGACAAGAACCTGAAGAAACGATGACTTGATAAGATCTTCCCTTGATGATATTCCACCTTCACTGAACACGTTCTTTGGACATTCATCTGAATAATCTGAGCAGTCTTGCTTCCCATCGAGGACTTGACTTCGTTTGACAAAGAGCGGATCCCCGTTTTCGCAATAGAAATGTGTGACATCTGTGCAGTTGATTTCATCTGACTGATCAACGCAATCAGTTGGTAGTTTTGCGTCACATCGTTTTTTCAATGGTATGCTCACAACTTTTTTTGTACCTGGAAGTTCGTGATAAAAAGTAAATAGGTACTTCTGATGTTAAGTATGCAGAAAATGAAACGCCCTTCTCATACCTGTTGGCCACTCTGTTGTTCCAGCATCGCAAATAAACCTTGTATCTGTGCAATTTCTTTCATCTATTCCATCTTCACATTCCAAAACTCCATTGCAGATTGATTTTCCGAACGCAAAGTTCAACAGACCAGCGCAGCGCCTCAATTTCACTGTGATGAAGTTGGTAATGCCGTAGTATCCAGGGGGTATCAGTTGCTGAATATTGTCAAAGATTCGTTACAATTGAGCTATGCCCATGAATTTTGCGGTATGAACTCACATTAACGGTTTGCAAGTCGTCACAAATTGACAGACGATGGGAACAATTGGCCCTTTCGCTACATTCGTCCTCGAAGTTGCTACATTCTGTTACGTAGTCACACCTGAAAAAGGAAAAAAGGTGAAAATTTAAACTAAATAACACTAAACAGAACAAACCTAGTAGCCTCTGGTGGAACAAACGCCTTTATAAATGACTCTAGGTCACTTCCTGGAAGTGCTGCTTCCAAATCAGGATGGAAAAGGTCACACTTAAAGTCATATTTTTTGCTGCTTTCGGCTTTCACTGTTTTCAGGGTGCAAAGGTCCTCATCGACTTTAGTATCCCCGCAGTCTATTTTCCCGTCACATACCTCGTTTGCTGATATGCATTTGTCGTCGCATTTTATATCTCCAACTAAACAATTGGGATCGCTGTTAACGTAAACCACTTTCTGGCAAAACTCGGAAACATTTTTGCTCGCACGTCCATGGGAACAAAGACACTCGTCCGTAAAGTCTTGACAATCAATAACTCCGTCGCAAATTTGCCGAGATGCAATCACAGTTTTCCCGTCGAGGCAACGTGTGCAAGTCGATGTGCTGTTTTCTCTCAAACACAAATCCGAATCGTCATCGCAGTTTGCAAAATCGTCGTAAAGCATCCACTGGGGTATGGAGCAGTATCTGTCAGATGTTCCATGATCACGTCGACATTTGAAACCAGGTAGTGTTTTTATGTCATCAGTTCCATTGGCGCAATCCGAGAATGCGTCACATGAATGACTCCAGAAGATACACTTGCCTGGTTCACTGGGACAACGAAACACTCTCGGTTCATCACAACTTTCTATCTCATCACTGCAATCGCCACAATGATCCATTCCATCACATAACAAGTAAGTGGGAATACATCTTCTATCGTTGTGACAACGAAACTCGCCCTCCACACAACTCTCATTCTTTTGCATTGGAATTTCGTCACTTCCGTCTTTGCAATTGACCAAAGCGTTACCCCGCCACGAACGTGGAATGCATCGCCCATTGTCATTACACCTAAATTCGTTTTCACTCATGCAAAATGTGAGTGGTTCGTACTCGTCGGATCGATCAGAACAATCCCAATAATTATCCTTGACTCTGTACCTTGGAATACACCTTCCATTGGCGTGGCACCTGAATTCTGATTCGTTGTGACAACTTTTTAGTGGTGAAACTTCGTCCGTCCCGTTTTTGCAATCGTCGTAACCGTCCATTACCCATTCGCGTGGAATGCATCTTGTTTTCTCATTCGGCGATGCAGTGCAGCGGTATTCGTTTTTAAGACAGTTTTGAAAACCTTCTCTTTCGTCGCTGTTGTCGGGCAAGAGAACGCTATTGCAGTTGACTTTGCCGTCAGCCACCATCCACCTCGGAATGCAGGTCTTGCTTTTGGAACACTCGAACTCTAATTAAATAACTGTCTTTCAAAAAATGTCAACATGCCGAAATACACAGGTTTTGTTAACGTTACCAACACTTAACATGTAGCCTACACACTAAAGCCTTATTAGAACATACCATTTGGGCGACAGGGATAATTTAAACTTTCTGATAGTTGGCAGCCATCTTTGGTGTTTGTGAATCTTCTGAGAACGCATCTTTGGGTTCCTCTACACCTGATTTCATCGTCTGAACACGCCAGTGGCTCTGAAAGAATTAACTCTTATATATCAACCAATGTTACGATAGGAAATTCAGGTTTCCTGGAATGGATATTATACTAGAAAGAATAACCTGGTGAAACAAGATCTCAAAAGCATTGGTTGCTGTTTAAAAAGTCACGAATGCGGAATTTCAAAGTTTGTCTGATATCGATAAATATAATTTTCTAATAAGGCAAAGATTTAGTGTGATGTCTAAAAAGACGATAAAACACAGGTTTAACAACACGAATTTCAAATCTTAGTAATCGCTTGATTGGTACTTGAAATTAGAGCCTTGTTTCTCAACCTTTTTGATCTGCAATTTACAAAACGAGTGTATACCCCACCTAACCTTACCAATATTCTCGTCACTTCCATCTGGACACAGTTTACCGAGATCCTTCACAGATTCTCGGTATATGCAATAACGCCTGGAGCGACAAAGAAAAAATCCATCCTCCGGTCTACAACCCTTTGCTAGCTCCGAAAACGGTTTTGCGTCAACTGCAAATAATAATTGTTCTCTCATATAAGTTGCATGCACAAAAACACCAATAAAAAACCTCCACCTTTCTGACTGCTTCCAACAGTAAACGCAAAAAGCGTAAAAATGAGAAGCACGTGTCTATCCATACGGCAATTGTTGTAATGATATTTTCATCAACGCTACCAAGAAAGTTTCGTTGAAGGAAACTGCCGACGTGAGAAACGTCACGTCTCTGCATTGCGACATACCAGAAAGTCCAACACAGTTATGGCGCTTTTGTGATGAGTATCACGTTATTGGTTGCTTTAACATCGTTACCTTCCTTTCACGAAACTGGCAACCGAATATGGGTATAGGTGTTCAATTTGATGACGTCTTGTTTTGCTTCAGTAAAATTCGATTTCTTTATTCACCCCGCTATTCTGTTTTTAAGAATGCTTTCAACAGTTTCTATTACACGTGGCGTTATCTGTTCGAGAAGTGAAGGCCACCACGTTTGGATAATACCTCATCAATATATACGCCCAACTTCGCAAATAACATTCTAGCACCTCTTCTAATCAACAACATGTTTATGCTGTTTCAGGATAATCCTACTTTACTCTCATGTGTTTTTTGACTTTCTTCTCATATATAAAATTCCGTTTGCATAAAGTCAAGACGTATTTTGCTGATAAAGATTTGATAATGTTTGAAACAAAGTGTTTCTGATTACCGTCAGTTACCGTCATTGGCGACTGACATTATACCGACACCGACTGACGGTAATCAGCAACACTTTGTTTTAAACATTTCCTATCCTCTTATTGTTGTCGCTGGTCTGTGACAGTGCCTAATCAGGGGCTGGATTCTGTCCACTTCAGAGATTAGGTTACATGCTTGTTATTAATATGTTTCCGAGTATTTTGATCCTGAAGTAATACGTTTGTACATCATTCAACTCCCACAGAGTATTCGGCAGAGCATGGACCTTAATACAGACGTTCTTGTCCTTATGGTAACAGAGGCCTCATGGCAGTCTCGTCGCGTAACCGGCATCTAACTTTTTACGGAAATTAATTGATTTGATTTTGGAAGCATTTATTGATTTCATTGTATACTCTTGCGACGGTAAATAGAGGTTTTACAATCATAGCATGAAACAATCGCAAAACATGAAAAAAGCGTTTATGGTAAGTCTTTTCATTTTACCTGACATTTTCCCACAGACTATAATATTTTTAGGTAGAACCTTCACGTTAGATCTGCCTTTTACAAGGAGTGGACACTTGACACCAAAAGCGTACCTAGCGAATCAGTTTATGATATGTTCTGTATAAGGTAATAATGTACGATGAAAATATAACAAATATGCGGATGTTAAACAACAACAACAACAAAATCAACAGTGAAAAGTTTGACAAATGCTTTGCAGCAAACATAATTTCTTTGAAGTAATCAACAATAGCCACATAATTCATTTTTTTGCAAGCGATGAGCAACACAATATTCAACTATTTTCAAGGGCACAGATACGGGAGTTTCGTTGATTGTTTCACATCTGAGACGTTTGTGGGATGGAAGTCGCCGCAAACGTATCTGTTATTTCGGACCTAAAACGGGCGCGTGCTCTGTTCAAGCCTTTTCTAAACGGTTTTACTAACAGAGAGAAGGGGTTTGTGTAAATTATAGGATTAAGAGAACTGTTTATGGGGAGGAATACTATGGCCGACAAGGCATAAGCAGTGGGAGAAAGAATGATTTTGCCCATACTGAGAAAGGTCATGAAACACAATGGAAACCAGCATGCTAGATCGGTTGCTATCAGAATTGCAATTTTCTTATGAAGCTTATTGGATTTCATTGCAGCAGAATTTGCCACCCGGTTTACCGTCGAACGTCGGTATATCAACATGTAAGCAATAATAATGTACATGAGCGCACAAAAGTTGGAAGTCATTAGAGCGGAAGTCATTGGGTTGTGCTCTTGGTCGTTATCGCTAGTTACATAAAGCCTTGGAATACAAACACCACTGGCGCTGTAATATCCAAAGTAACCTTTTACTTGAGGAGAAATATTAGGGAAATGATTGTTTAAGTAATCGTCAATATCGTACCAATGCGTAGGAGGTTCTACAATGGATATGTTAGCAGTGCTCAAGGCTGAAATCCTTCGGGCAAATTGTTGATATGGGGCAAGAGCGACAGTATCGGAAGAAAAGAATGGATTGGACGATATCCAGGCCATGGTTACCATTGAACTTGATAAATGCACTGAGAGGGGAAGAAGTGCTATAAACAATGCAACGATCCACACAGTAGCAAGCCAGAAGAAGACAACGCGTAAACGCATTTGACGGCTGTTAATTGGAAATAAGACACCATACAACCTATTGGAAGTGAGAACGACCAATGTAAATACGGAACATTGGCTCGACAACACAATAGTTACTCCCAAAGCTGTACAAGATGTGCTTGTACGCCATTCTTTGTCAACTAGGCAATATTGTCCTTTGTATAGTTGCGATCGAATGGCAATAGAAAACAGAGCTACGCCCATGAGGAAATCAGCAACAGACAGATTTAGAATCAAAAGGTCATTTGCAATAGACACTTTAGATCTTCGCTTTGATGGGTTACGGGGTCGTGTATAAAGTTTTCTTAAAATAATGAAGGCTACTGCGGCATTGCCAAATGTGGCAAAGAAAGCCATTATCCAGACAAGAACCTGAAGAAACGATGACTTGATAAGATCTTCCCTAGATGATATTCCACCTTCACTGAACACGTTCTTTGGACATTCATCTGAATAATCTGAGCAGTCTTGCTTCCCATCGAGGACTTGACTTCGTTTGACAAAGAGCGGTTCCCCGTTTTCGCAATAGAAATGTGTGGCATCTGTGCAGTTGATTTCATCTGACTGATCAACGCAATCAGTCGGAAGTTTTGCGTCACATCGTTTCTCAAGTGGAATGCTTACAACTTTTTTTAACCCTGCAGTAAAGAATCAAGTCATGCGTGTTTTTATTGCTAAGTGTTGTTTCAAATAATTACCTGTCGGCCACTCAGTTGTTCCAGCATCACACAGAAATCGGTCATTCGAGCAATTTCGTTCATCTTCTCCATTTTCACACTCAAGAATTCCATTGCAAATCGATTTCCCAAACGCTGCATTCAAAGGCCCACTACAACGTTTCAATCTCAGTGTAAAGCTGGTTGTAACCCCCAAAAATCCGACTGGGAAATATTGCTGCACATTAACACGAAAAATTAGTATTTTTTATTGTATTACTAGGGCTTGAACTTACTGGTTATACTTACGTCTACGGTGTTCAATTCGTCGCATATGGAAATGCGATCGGAACAGTTTGCTCTTGTGCTACATTCGTCTTCAAAGTTTGCGCATTCCGTGGCTCCATCACATCTGCAAGCATCATTGGTTTATATGCAGGAAACAAAATTTAACTGCACAATACCTTTTGGCTCTTGCAGGCAAGAATAAGTCGATGAGACTTTCGAGGTCAGTTCCGGCAATTGAATCTCTTACACTATTGGGTAAAAGATCACAGTCGAAGTCCAGCATTTTTGTGCTCTCCGTTTTGGTGTGGTTTGCAGTACAATGGGCCTCGTCGATTTGAAATGTCGGGCAATCAACTTTTCCGTCACAAACCATATTCGGTTTAACGCACTCTCCGTTATAACAATTCAGATCTCCGACTGGACAGCTTTGATTGTTATCAACGTAAGACACCCTTCGGCAAAACTCGTTTACACGGTCGTCTTTTCTACTAGCTGAACACAAACACTCGTCTGAAAAGTCTTGGCAGTCGATAATTCCATCGCAAATTTGCCGGGTTGCAATCACCGTTTTCCCGTCGAGGCAAAGTGTGCAAGTTGATGTGCTGTTTTCTCTCAAACACAAATCCGAATCATCATCACAGTTCGAGAAATCATCATGTAGCATCCACTGGGGTATGGCGCAGTATCTTGGAGTGCTGGCGTGATCACGTCGACATTTGAAACCATGCATTACCTTAATATCATCAGTTTCATGGGCGCAATCCGAAAATGCGTCACATGAATAACCCCAGTAGATGCATTTGCTTGGTTCATTCGGACAACGGAACATTCTAGGTTCATCACAACTTTCTATTTCATCACTGCAATCCCCACAATGATCCATTCCATCACATAACAAGTAAGTGGGAATACATCTTCTATCGTTGTGACAACGGAACTCTCCCTCCACACAACTCTCATTCTTATGCATTGGAATTTCGTCACTTCCATCTTTGCAATCGACCAAAGAGTTTCCTCGCCATGAGCGTGGAATGCATCGCCCGTTATCTTTGCACATGAACTCGGTGTTTTCGATACAAGGCAGGGTGTATCGTTCGTCCGTTTCATTCTTGCAATCGGGAAAACCGTCCATTACGCGATACCTTGGAATACATCTTCCAGTTATACTGCACCTAAATTCCGTTTCGTTGTGGCAAACCAATGTGGACATTTCGTCGCTTCTGTCAGTACAATCGTCGTATCCGTCCCTTACCCATTCCCGTGGTATACATTGTTGCATTTTGTTGGCCGACAAGCACGGAAATTCTGATGGTAAGCAATATTTGAACACTTCTACTTCGTCGCTATTGTCTTGCAACACATAGCTGTTGCAATCAACTTTCCCGTCAGCCACCAACCACCTGGGAATGCAGATCCTACTCCGTGAGCATTGAAACTCTGACAAAAAGAGGATTACGTTTTTGATACAACATAATACAGTTCTCAACAAACCATTTCGACGGCAAGGAAAATTAAGAGTTTCGGAAATTTGGCAGCTGGCACGTGTATTGAGAAATCTGCGATGTACACAACGCCCCGTGGCACGATGACAACTCACTTCATCATCTGTGCAATTGAGAGCTGCCAAAAATGCGAACATGTCAATCACTGCAGCACTGCTGGCAGAGTCAAGGAAAAATAAATAGTGAACAATGTTTAACAATAAATTTGTGAGCATGTGTTTTCTCCTCTATCGTTTCCGTTTTGTTCCTGTTTTATGTACAGGTATGTCACTAATTGTCGTATGTGTCTTGTATGTCGCATATTTGATACCGCTTGTTGTCTTGGTTCACTATTAGCGACTTTTCTGCAGTATAAGGTAGGTTTGGTCACAAACATTCACTCTTAGTTTGTTTGTTGGTTGTTATCAGGCATTCAACTGAACATCTCCGCGAAACTTCCACTATATTAACTTTCAACCAACCAGTGGATTGATCGCTTCCGTCCGCACATTGTCTATATGAATCTAACACCTCTTCTCTGTGTAAACATTGGGCGCCGGTTTGACACTGAAAAAATCCGTCTTCCGCTCTGCAGCCTTTCGATAGTTGTTTAAACGGTTTAGTATCAACTGCAACAAAGACCCATCGTAAAGTTTACTGCCCATAAAGTTACTTTGTGATAATAAAGAACAACCAGGCACCTTTTTTCTCCCATATGATCAACAGCAGTATAAGAAACTTAAATTCTCCAAACAGTTGTGACATGCCTCTTCAGTGTACTGTTCTTCTGTAAAATTACTGTATTATTTTGTTTGTCTTGTGTGTCGCACGTTTGACTTCTCTTGTTGTCGCGTATTAACTTATGGGCACAACACTTGCAATGCAAATACATGTAAGACGTATCTCGTGGGAGAGTGTTACGAATACTGTGGTCATTGAGTTTAGAAATGTGGGCGACCATGTCATAAGAACCTGTCGAAAACTGAAACGAAACTCACCTTGGTATGACAGCGGGAAAACTCACACACACCTAATGGCATGTGATTTCCATCACGTATAGACTTGTATCAGAGGGGGCATATCATTATGGATTTGTGAACGGTGGTAAAAATTGGCTTCCGTACTGCATTCGTCCGTATAGTTTTAGAAATCCAGTGATATTAACTGCAACCCGAAATTTTACAGACTAATTTTCTGCACATTCTAAGTTGCAGCCGAAAAAGGGATGCATGACTTGCATCATGCAATGAAAGGATTTAGTATCGCTGATACTTGGAACGAATCACTTTAAAACAGACCTCCTATATGCATTTTGATGGATTGGTTGTCAACAATAATGCTAAAATATATCGCAGTATAAACCCATGGGCAGGATCCCATGCCAATCCCCACAAACACTGATTGCATGCCAATCCCCACAAACACGGCTAACACTGATAAAATTACGAAATCATAATCTCCTATTCTCGCAATTGGTCTACAGACCTTTCAGTTTACTGATATATACTCAGTGTTTAATCTTTTCTTGAAATAGGCAGTGATATCGCATCAATGCCGTAAACAGCATCGAAATGGCGTCTCAATATAAGTCTGACAAACTCTGTACCGATTCCTGCCCTTTTTTGGTAATTGGTGTATTTCTGTTGCAAACAAGTCTGTGAACTGATGGTCGAAGCATGGTGCAATGTCACGTCTTAAAGATGGCACAATGTCACGTCTTGGATTCTTTTTTCAAGAAGCTGGATGCCCAACGAGAAAGGTAGCAGTGGGGTTCTTGATCCAGGGCAAGATAAGTTTGTTGCATTTTAGCGGAAGAATTTTTAGGGTAAGGCGATAATTAAAAGTTTTAAGGTAGTTGGGGAAAATAGGGTGGTGGATTTGGGTCCATGCAGTCGTTAAAATGATGGGGTGTGTTGGATTCGTCCACGATACGGTGATAGAGGGGCTTTAGTTTATGGGTCATGAGTTCAGTTTCGGTAAGGTTTAAAGATTTGAGGAGGTTTAGAATATGTAGATAGTGGGGAGAAGGTGTTGTTGCGTGTGGTAGGTAATTTCTAGTACAAAGGTTGAAAAGTTTGCTGAGGGGGAGTCCAAGATTATATTCTATGAAGGAAAGTTGCGGAGTAGTTGGGGAATCCAAAAGGCTGTGATTGTAATATTGTTTGATAGAATAGAGAAGTGATAGGTCAGCGTAGAGGGGAATGTTTGCCGCGCCGTAACCACCATGTTACGACGGGCTGCCAGGATGTTAATTGACAAGGTTGGATTATTTGGGCCGACGACGAACTTTACCACAATGCCGTCGATCCGTTCTCGTTGCTGGGGTGGTAAGGGGTAAGTTTTAGCAAGGTATGAAATTTGGGGTAAAAGTATAGTTTTTGAGAGGATTCATTTAGAGTCAAAAGTAAGAAAAGTGTTGCTGATAGATCTGGCGCGGGATTGTAAAGAGGTGATTGCTTTGTGCCATGTGATGGTGCGCCTATTGGGGTGTTTAACGGAGTTATCGATTTAGGGTTCCACTTTATATTACACAAGGTTGGGTCGTCAAGGGGAGGTCGAAGGATGGCAATCGCTTCGGTTTTGGTGGGGTTGAGTTTTAAACCAGAAAATTTAGTAAAATTGTCAATGAGGCCGAGGGCTTTGGTGAGGGAGTGCCGATGAGCCACCACTAGGGTGACGTCATCGGCGTAAGCGATTGCCTTGGGTGTGTTGCGGCATGGCACTGGGGTTGAAGTGATAGCAGGGTTGTTTTGAAGGGCAACGAGAAGCGGATCTAGGGCAATCAGGAAGAGGTTCAGACTAAGGGGGTCACCTTGTCTGATACCTCTCCTGATCGGAAAGTCCGTTGTGGCAAAGCCGTTTACGAAGGCCCGGGAGTTGGCGCTAGAGCGAAGGGCAGAAAGGTAATTAGTAAAGCAAGTGGGAAACTGAAGAAGTAACCAGGAGAATGAAACAGAATCGAAGGCTTTTTGAAAATCTAGGGAAATGAAGAAAGTGTCCGAATTGATGGAGGATGCGTGGTGGTGCAGATCGCGTAAGAGTGAAGTTGCGTCGGATGTGGATGAGCCGGGGGTAGCGAATTGGTTTAAAGAAAGAATTTTGGGTATAAACGGTTTGAGTCTTAGGTTCAAAAGTTTGTGGAGAATTTTAAGATCAGTATTTAACAGAGAAATGGGTCTATAATTATTAAGAGGAGTGGGGTCATTTTTCTTGAAGATAAGGGTAAGATGGCCAAGGTTGAATTCTGTTGGGGTGTAGGAATTGAAATACGCGTAGTTGAGAGCTTGGGTGAGGTCAGCCCCGATGAGGTCCCAGTAAAGCGAGTAAAACTCGCTGCTGAGACCGTCGGGGCCGGGGGTTTTGCCTGAAGGAAAAAGGGAAAGTGTTTTCCTTACTTCGTGCAGTGTGATGGGGTTCGATAAGGTTGTAAGGAATTGATCTGGTGTTACTTTTAAAGGAGTTTTAACAAATAAGTTAGAAGGGTCGGGAACTGGAAGATGTTGATCAGAATAAAGAGTTTCAAAAAATTGCCGGGTGTAGGAAAGAAGTTCCTTGGGGGTAGAAAGAGGGATACCATGAGTGTCTTGAAGCTCTAGTATAGGACTGTGAAGGCGTGAGGGGAGAAATTGGGAGTAAAGAAGTTTATCAGTTATATTCTTAAAGTGGGCGTCGGAGGAAAGGGATTTTAGAATAAAAGAACGGGATTTAGAAAGGTAAAGAGAATTTAGGTTTTTTTTGATAGATTGGAAAGTAAGTTAACGGGAGAGGGATTGTCGTTGAGAATTTGGCGGGCGGTGTCGAGTTGTTGCTGTAGGGTGTAGGTTTGGTCGCGGGATTCTTGAGCCAGGCGTTTGGAGTGGGATTTTATCAATGATTTAAATTTAAATTTAAGCGTTAGCCAAAAGTCCATGGGGTTAGAGTGGAAAGGAGCGAGAGTTTGCCAAAGAGGGTAAAATCGGTGAAAATCGAGGCGAAAAAGAGGGTCGTTAAGGGTTTTAGTATTATTCTTCTAGGTACCTCGTTCCCTGGGTGGGGCAGAGATAAGGTTGACGGAAACCGAAACTGAATCATGATCCGAAAAAGGGCATGGGATGAATAAATGTTTGTTGGGAATTAACGAAGAGGAAAGATAAATTCTATCAATTCTGGACTGTGTATTTAGGGCACGACGGGAAAATTGGCGGAGGTTTGGGTGAAGAAGTCGAAAGGAATCCTGTAGGTTAAAAGTTGTTAATAATTTTATAAGGTTGTAGCTGGGCTGTCGATTGGGTACTGGGGGGTGTTTGTCCAAGGTAGGGTCAGTTACACAATTAAAGTCACCAGTAAACACAATGGAGAAGGTAGAAGAAATGTAGGGGTAGAGAGAATCGAAGAATTTATTATTGAGTATGTATTGATTTGTGCCAGAGGGTGCGTATATATTAATTAAGTGAAAGGTGTGGGTCAGGGTTGAAATGTCGGCCGCAATGATGCGACCGTCAGAGTCAGAAACGGAGTTAAGAATTCGAAGATTGTAGGAGTTTAGAAGAACTGCGACACCCCCGCAGGCTGGGCCTTTTAGAGGCGTCGAGTTTAAGAGGATGGGGCCAGAAGTCCATTCGGACTTCCACAGGGATTCGGTTTGGGGGGTAGAATGAGTTTCTTGGAGGCCAAAAATGTCAAAGTTTAAAGAGGAAAGGTACCGGAACAGGGCTTTTCTCTTGGGGGCTTGGCCAAGGCCGTTAACATTAAGGGTACATATCTTTAAATACGACGCCATTGTATGAAATTAAAACAAGAAAACAAAAAAAAGGGGGGGGGCAACAGAAAATAAAAAAGAACGGGACAAAAATAATGGGGTTGTGGTTGTTTAAAAACACGATGCATTAAAATCATCTGGTATTACTGCTTTACAGCTACACACTAATTTCTCTCCCCGCGTCGGCTTGTACGTTCTGCGCGTTATCGTCGGTGTTGCCACCTTTTGCAGCTGCGGCCCGTTTACGGTCTTCTATGTGCTTCGCGAAGCTGGGGAAATCGCCTTTTTTCATCAAAAAGCTTCCACCCGCGAAGTGTCGGGGCGTATTTCGAAAAATATGCAAGTAGAGATTGCATCGTGGCGCGCGGGGGAACCCTCGTTAAAAAAACCCGTTCCTCATCCTCGCAGTGCGCGGTTGCATAAACTGGTTTGCCACTAGCTCTTAACGTCATGGCTAAACTTCGGGCTTTCTCCATAGTCGGGCAAAAATATTTGACCTTGCCATTAGGGAATTGAAAAATACCTTCTAGGGTATTTCGCCAGCGAACATTCAACTGGCGCAACAGTAGGTGTATTTCTGGACGTTTCAGGCCCGGATTAAAGCGGGCGTCCACTTCAAGATTCTCGTCTGTATCAAACGGATCAGTTCCTGGCACAGAAAGAGCCGCCACATTTGGCCCGGCTACAGCTCTGGCAAAATCCATCTCGTAACAAAATTGTGTGTCAAATAAACAAAACACACGCTGGCCACTTGCCGCTCACCACTACTACAAAGCAATATAGTAGCCCTAAAAAGGGCCGGGCTAACTAAACAAGTGACCTCAAGCCTTCTCTGCACTTTCATATAACGGTTAGCAAATCTCGTCTCGAAAGGAGTTCCAAATGATATGGTAAAGTCCTTTGAACACTGTCCTCTACCAACCAGAATATTAATAAACAGAAACGACTCGTAGAACAGAGAATACCTCGGAAAAGGTAATCTTCAGTAAAAGGCGAAAGATTTATGCGTGTGAAGAGAAACCAAACTAGGTGAAATCAAATAGTGTTTCCACTTTGTTTTCTCCGTTTTGGTTGCACCTAGTTTGGTGCCCAACGGATGACGGTGATTGCATAGTCACCACAAAGTGGAAGTCTTTGCTTGGCCGTTTGGTCAGCAAAGTCGTCTTATAGTCACACCAGCTACACTGATGAGACCTTTCAGGTCGAAACAGCAGTGGCCATCTGTCTGCAGCTTATACACAATTCATATTATTGGCTCCACATTGCTTATCGTAAATATTATATATTGGTAGTTTATTGCGTATTGAATGAATAATTTTGAAAGTAAAAAAGCTAATAGACTGCATCGAAATGTTCTGTCTTGTTGATGTAAATGCGATGCAACTTAAACCACGAAAAAAAAACGAGAAAACGTGAAGAAAACGAAAAAATACCCGATTATTCAGAATCACGTGCACAAATGACGCCCAATACAAGGTGGTCTCGAAAAATTAAAAAAATGACTTTGTAAATACTCATGAAGGTCAAACAAATGTGGCTTAGCCAAAAAAGTCATATACAAGGCGACTTGTGGCAACTACGTACGACGGAAATCACGACATTAGTTTCTATCTTGTTGGACGCCAAGCATTGTGACGCAAATAATATTGTGCCTGTAAATGCCAAGTTGTTTTTTTCTAAACTTAGAAATGTTTTCAAATGATCGTTTCATTAAAAAAACGTACGTGCAAACAGGTACAATAATACAAAGGCAAAAAATATTCTACAGTAAAATCCTTGACAAAAAACACAATTTCCACGAGCTAATCAATCACAAAGACGTAAATCAATTACTTGCAAACGTCATACAACACAACCCTATTTCACATTTGAGTAGTATGTTGGCTGGAAGACGCTGTATGCGCATCCACAGTTTCAGACCTTAAACAGGCGCGTGCTCTGTCTAAACCTCTTCTAAAAGGTTTTACTAACAGAGAGAAGGGGTTGGTGTAAATGATCGGGTTAAGAGAACTGTTAATAGGGAGGAATACAATAGCCGATAAAGCATAAGCAATAGGAGGAAGAATGATTTTGCCCATACTTAGGAAGGTCATGAAACACAATGGAAACCAGCATGCTAGATCGGTTGCTATCAGAATTGCAATTTTCTTATGAAGCCTTTTGGATTTTTTTGCAGCAGAACTTGCCACCCTGTTTACCGTCGAACGTCGGAATATCAAAAAATAAGCAATAATAATGTACATGAGCGCACAAAAATTAAAAGTCATTACAGCGGAAGTCATCGGGTTGTGTTCTTGGTCGTTGTCATTAGTTACATAAAGCCTTGGAATACAAACACCACTGGCGCTGTAATATCCAAAGTAACCTTTTACTTGAGGAGAAATATTAGGGAAATGATTGTTTAAGTAATCGTCAATATCGTACCAATGCGTAGGAGGTTCTACAATGGATATGTTGGCAGTGCTCAAGGCTGAAATCCTTCGGGCAAATTGTTGATATGGGGCAAGAGCGACAGTATCGGAAGAAAAGAATGGATTGGACGATATCCAGGCCATGGTTACCATTGAACTTGATAAATGCACTGAGAGGGGAAGAAGTGCTATAAACAATGCAACGATCCACACAGTAGCAAGCCAGAAGAAGACAACGCGTAAACGCATTTGACGGCTGTTAATTGGAAATAAGACACCATACAACCGATAGGAAGTGAGAACGACCAATGTAAATACGGAACATTGGCTCGACAACACAATAGTTACTCCCAAAGCTGTACAAGATGTGCTTGTACGCCATTCTTTGTCAACGAGGCAATATTGTCCTTTGTATAGTTGCGATCGAATGGCAATAGAAAACAGAGCAACGCCCATGAGGAAATCAGCAACAGACAGATTTAGAATCAAAAGGTCATTTGCAATAGACACCTTAGGTCTTCGCATCAATGGGTTACGGGGTCGTGTATAAAGTTTTCTTAAAATAATGAAGGCTACAAAGACATTACCAAATGTGGCAAAGAAAGCCATTATCCAGACAAGAACCTGAAGAAACGATGACTTAATAAGATCTTCCCTAGATGATATTCCACCTTCACTGAACACGTTCTTTGGACATTCATCTGAATAATCTGAGCAGTCTTGCTTCCCATCGAGGACTTGACTCCTCTTGACGAAGAGCGGATCCCCGTTTTCACAATAGAAATGTGTGGCATCTGTGCAGTTGATTTCATCTGACTGATCAACGCAATCAGTCGGAAGTTTTGCGTCACATCGTTTTTCCAATGGTATGCTCACAACTTTTTTTGTACCTGGAAGTTCGTGATACAAAGTAAATAGGTACTTCTGATGTTAAGTATGCAGAAAATGAAACGCCCTTCTTATACCTGTTAGCCACTTTGTTGTTCCAGCATCGCAAATAAACCTTGTATCTGTGCAATTTCGTTCATCTATTCCATCTTCACATTCCTGAACTCCATTGCAGATTGACTTTCCTGACACAAAGTTCACCTCACCAGCGCAGCGTTTCGATTTCACTGTGATGAAGTTGGGAATGCCGTAGAATCCAGGGGGTATCACTTCCTGAATGTTGTTAAAGATTCATTACAATTGAGCTATGCCCATGAAGTTTGCAGTTTGAACTCACATCAACGGTTGGCAAGTCGTCACAAATTGACAGACGATGGGAACAATTGGCCCTTTCGCTACATTCGTCCTCGAAGATGCTACATTCTGTTACGTTGTCACACCTGAAATAGAAAAAAGGTGAAAATTTAAACTAAATAACAATAAAAATAACAAACCTAGTAGCCTCAGCTGGAACAAACGCCTTCAAAAAGGCTTCTAGGTCACTTCTTGAAAGTGCTGCTACCAAATCAGGATGAAAAAGGTCACACTTAAAGTCGAATTTTTTGCTGCTTTTGGTTATCACTGTTTTCAGGGTGCAAAGGTCCTCGTCGACTTTAGTATCCCCGCAGTCTATTTTCCCGTCACATACCTCGTTTGCTGATATACATTTGTCGTCGCATTTTAAATCTCCAACTGAACAATTGGGATCGCTGTTAACGTAAACCACTTTCTGGCAAAACTCGGAAACATTTTTGCTCGCGCGTCCTTGGGAACAAAGACACTCGTCTGAAAAGTCTTGACAATCAATAACTCCGTCGCAAAGTTGCCGGGATGCAATCACAGTTTTCCCGTCGAGGCAACGTGCGCAAGTCGATGTACTGTTTTCTCTCAAACACAAATCCGAATCGTCATCGCAGTTTGCAATATCGTCGTAAAGCATCCACTGGGGTATGGAGCAGTATCTGTCAGATGTTCCAAGATCACGTCGACATTTGAAACCAGGTAGTGTTTTTTTGTCATCAGTTCCATTGGCGCAATCCGAGAATGCGTCGCATGAATGACCCCAAAAGATACACTTTCCTGGTTCATTCGGACAACGAAACATTCTCGGTTCATCACAACTTTCTATCTCATCACTGCAATCGCCACAATGATCCATTCCATCGCATAACAAGTAAGTGGGAATACATCTTCTATCGTTGTGACAACGAAACTCTCCCTCCACACAGCTCTCATTCTTAGACATGGGAATTTCGTCACTTCCGTCTTTGCAATTTACCAAAGCGTTTCCTCGCCACGAACGTGGAATACATCGCCCGTTGTCATAACACCTAAACTCTTTATCACTGATGCAAAATATGAGTGGTTCGTACTCGTCGGATCGATCAGAACAATCAGCATAACTATCCTTGACTCTGTACCTTGGAATACACCTTCCATTGGCGTGGCACCTGAATTCTGATTCGTTGTAACAACTTTTTAGTGGTGAAACTTCGTCCCTCCCGTTTTGGCAATCTTCGTAACCATCCATTACCCATTCGCGTGGAATGCATCTTGTTTTCTCATTCGGCGATGCAGTGCAGCGGTATTCGTTTTCAAGACAGTTATGAAAACCTTCTCTTTCGTCGCTGTTGTCGGACAAGGGAACGCTATTGCAGTTGACTTTGCCGTCAGCCACCATCCACCTCGGAATGCAGGTCTTGCTTTTGGAACACTCGAACTCTAATTACATAACTGTCGTTCTAAAAATGCCAACATGCCAAATACACAGGTTTTGTTCACGTTGCCAACACCTAACATGTAGCCTACACACTAAAGCCATATTAAACATACCATTTGGGCGGCAGGGATAATTTAAACTTTCTGATAGTTGGCAGCTATCTTGGGTGTTGATGAATTTTCTGAGAACGCATCTTTGGGTTCCTTGACACCTGATTTCATCGTCTGAACACGCTAGTAGCTCTGAAAAAATTTACTCTCACATATTAACCGGTGTTACAATAGGAAAGTCAGGCATCCTAGAATGGATATTACACTAGAAAGAATCACCTGATGAAGCAATTTCTCAAAAGTAATGCTTGCTGTTTGCAAAAACTTTGCTTTAAATAAGGGTTTAAGTAAGGGCCAATAAACAGTATTTAACTGTTGTATCGTTCAATTTGCACGTTTTCTAAAGAACCAATTCTCTCTTCGGTTGAATGAAATTTTGTTAAAACAATCATTTCATTCGAACAGGTGAACCGTCAAATTGCAACTGCACGAATCGTTGAAATATTAATTTACCAAAACACCGAAGTACTTCCTCAGAAAAATCAAATCTGATATCGGTAAATGTAATTTTTTAATGGGGCAGAGATCTAGTCTGATATCTGAAGAGTTCAAGAAACACAGATCTACTAACACGAATTTTAAATTTAGTAATCGTTTGATTGGGACTTGAAATTAGTGTTATTGGATGTTATTGGGTGTTTCTTAATCTTTTTAATTTTTGATTTCCCAAAACGAGTATGTATCTCACAACAGATAACCTTACCAATATTCTCGTCACTTCCATCTTGACACTGTGCAGCTCCATCATTCACAGATTCTCGGTATATGCAGCGATAATGCCTGGAGCCGCAAAGAAATAATCCATCCTCCGGTCTACAACCCTTTTCCAGCACCGAAAACGGTTTTGCGTCAACTGCAAATAATAATTGTTCTCTCATATAAGTTGCATACAAAAAAACATCAGTAAAAAACCTTCACCTTTCTGACTGCTTCCAACAATAAGCGCAAAAAGCGTAAAAATGAGACGAACGTGTCTATCCATGCCGAAAGTGTTGTTTGAATTAAATCAAATGATGGCATGAGCACCGAAAGAAACGTGAAGGTTTTCTAGTCAAGCGCCCTGTTATAATGGTATTTTCATTAACCTATATCAATAGAGTTTCGTTAAAGGAAACTGACGACGTGAAAACGCCGCGTCCGTACATTGTGATATACCTGAAAGTCCAACATGAGCATCAAGGCTTTGGTTACTTTATCATCACTACTTTCCCTTCACACAACTAGCAACCGAATATGGGAAAGTCGCGAGGGGCCTTCAATTGGATGACGCTTTTCATATCTGCAGTACAATTAATTTTCTATAGTCACCTGGCTGTATTGTTTCCATGAATGCTTTCAACAGTTTCTATCCCATGTAGCGTTATCTGTTGGAGAATTGAAGGCCACCACGTGTGGATAATACGTCATCAAATCGAGTATATACGCCCAACATCACAAATAACATATTACATTGTTGCATTTTGTTTGCCGACAAGCACTGAAATTCTGATGTTAAGCAATATTTGAACACTTCTGCTTCGTCGCTATTGTCTGGCAACACATAGCTGTTGCAATCAACTTTCCCGTCAGCCACCAACCACCTGGGAATGCAGATCCTACTCCGTGAGCATTGAAACTCTGACAAACAGAGGATTAGGTGTTTGATAAGCAACATAACACAGTTCTTAACAATTTTCGCAATTAGGATTGCAGACCTTACTGTTCAACCTTACCTTGAAATAGGCAATGATATCGCATCAATACCGTAAACAGCATCGAAAATGACACTCGTACCGTGTTAATGAATGTACTGATTCCTGCACATTTTTGGTAATTGGTGTATTTTTGTTGCAAACATGTCTGTGAACTGAGGGTCGAAGCAGGAGGATGGTGCAATGTCACGTTTTGGATTGCATTGTGACGCAAATAATATTGTGCGTGCAAATGTCAAATTGTTTTTTCAGACTGATGGCAACTGTTTTTTTTGGAAAACTCCAAAAAACATTTTGAACGATGGTTTTATTGAAAAAAGCATACGTGCGAAGGTACAACTATAACACAAAAGCAATAACAATATTACAGTAAAAAGCTTGACAAATCGTTTCAAGAAAACACAATTTGCAGGAACTCGAACTAATCAATCATAACGACGTACATCAATTACTTGCAAGCGTCATACAACACATCCCTGTTTCACATTTGAGTGGTATGTTGGCTGGAAGACACTGTATGCGTATCCGCAGTTTAAGACCATAAACGGGCGCGTGCTCTGTCTAAACCTCTTCTAAACGGTTTTACTAACAGAGAGAAGGGATTGGTGTAAATGATCGGGTTAAGAGAACTGTTAATAGGGAGGAATACAATAGCCGATAAAGCATAAGCAATAGGAGAAAGAATGACTTTGCCCATACTTAGGAAGGTCATGAAACACAATGGAAACCAGCATGCCAGATCGGTTGCTATCAAAATTGCAATCTTCTTGTGAAGCTTATTGGATTTCTTTGCAACTGAACTTGCCACCCTGTTTACCGTAGAACGTCGGTATATCAAAAAATAGGCAATAATAATGTACATGAGCGCACAAAAGTTGAAAGTCATTACAGCGGAAGTCATTGGGTTGTGCTCTTGGTCGTTATCGCTAGTTACATAAAGCCTTGGAATACAAACACCACTGGCGCTGTAGTATCCAAAGTAACCTTTTACTTGAGGAGAAATATTAGGGAAATGATTGTCTAAGTAATCTTCAATATCGTACCAATGCGTAGGAGGTTCTACAATGGATATGTTAGCAGTGCTCAAGGCTGAAATCCTTCGGGCAAATTGTTGATATGGGGCATGAGCGACAGTATCGGATGAAAAGAATGGATTAGACGATATCCAGGCCATGGTTACCATTGAACTTGATAAATGCACTGAGAGGGGAAGAAGTGCTATAAACAATGCAACCATCCACACAGTAGCAAGCCAGAAGAAGACAACGCGTAAACGCATTTGGCGGCTGTTAATTGGAAATAAGACACCATATAACCTATAGGAAGTGAGAACGACCAACGTAAATACGGAACATTGGCTAGACAACACAATAGTTACTCCCAAAGTTGTACAAGATGTGCTTGTACGCCATTCTTTGTCAACTAGGCAATATTGTCCTTTGTACAGTTGCGATCGAATGGCAATAGAAAACAGAGCTACGCCCATAAGGAAATCAGCAACAGACAGATTTAGAATCATAACGTCATTTGCAATAGACACCTTAGATCTTCGCATCAATGGGTTACGGGGTCGTGTATAAAGTTTTCTTAAAATAATGAAGACTACAGAGACATTACCAAATGTGGCAAAGAAAGCCATTATCCAGACAAGAACCTGAAGAAACGATGACTTGATAAGATCTTCCCTAGACGATATTCCACCTTCACTGAACACATTCTTTGGACATTCATCTGAATAATCTGAGCAGTCTTGCTTCCCATCGATGACTTGACTTGGTTTGACGAAGAGCGGTTTCCCGTTTTCACAATAGAAATGTGTGGCATCTGTGCAGTTGATTTCATCTGACTGATCAACGCAATCAGTTGGAAGTTTTGCATCACATCGTTTTTCCAATGGTATGCTCACAACTTTTTTTGTACCTGGAAATAAGTGAATGCTTTTGATTTTCAGTGTGTAGAAAATGAAACGGCCTTCCCATACCTGTTGGCCACTCGGTTGTTCCAGCATCGCAAATAAACCTTGTATCTGAGCAATTTCGTTCATCTATTCCATCTTCACATTCCAGAACTCCATTGCAGATTGACTTTCCTGACGCAAAGTTCAACCCACCAGCACAGCGCCTCAATTTCACTGTGATGAAGTGAGTAATGCCGTAGAATCCAGGGGGTATCACTTCCTGAATATTGTCAAAGATTCGTTACAATTGAGTTATGCCCATGAAGTTTACAGCATGAACTCACATTACCAGCTGGCAAGTCGTCACAAATTGAGAGACGGTAGGAACAATTGGACCTTTCGCTACATTCGTCCTCAAAGGTGAGACATTCCGTTACGTTGTCACACCTGAAAAAGGAAAAAGGGTAAAAATTTAAACTAAATAACACTAAAAAGATTCTAGAACAAACCTAGTAGCCTCTGCTGGAACAAGCGCCTTAATAAACGCCTCTAGGTCGCTTCCTGGAAGTGCTGCTACCAAATCAGGATGAAAAAGGTTACACTTAAAGTCATATTTTTTGCTGCTTTCGGTTATCACTGTTTTCAGGGTGCAAAGGTCCTCATCGACCTTAGTATCCGCGCAGTCTGTTTTCCCGTCACATACCTCGTTTGCTGATATGCATTTGTCGTCGCATTTTAAATCTCCAACTGAACAATTGGAATGGTTGTTAACGTAAATCACTTTCTGGCAAAACTCGGAAACATTTTTGCTCGCACGTCCTTGCGAACAAAGACACTCGTCTGAAAAGTCTTGACAATCAATAACTCCGTCGCAAATTTGCCGGAATGCAATCACCGTTTTCCCGTCGAGGCAACGTGTGCAAGTTGTTGTGCTGTTTTCTCTCAAACACAAATCCGAATCGTCATCACAGTTCGAGAAATCGTCGTAAAGCATCCACTGGGGTATGGCGCAGTATCGTTCAGATGTGCCATGATCACGTCGACATTTGAAACCAGGAAGTGTTTTTATGTCATCAGTTCCATTGGGGCAATCCGAGAATGCGTCACACGAATGACTCCAGAAAATGCACTTGCCTAGTTCATTCGGACAACGAAACATTCTCGGTTCATCACAACTTTCTATCTCATCACTGCAATCGCCACAATGATCCATTCCATCACATAACAAATAAGTGGGAATACATCTTCTATCGTTGTCACAATGGAACTCTCCCCCTACACAACTCGCATTCTTAGATATTGGAATTTCGTCACTTCCGTCTTTGCAATTGACCAAAGCGTTACCCCGCCACGAACGTGGAATGCATCGCCCGTTGTCATAACACCTAAACTCGTTTTCACTGATGCAAAATGTAAGTGGTTCGTACTCGTCGGATCGATCAGAACAATCCCAATAATCATCCTTGACTCTGTACCTTGGAATACACCTTCCATTGACGTGGCACCTGAATTCTGATTCGTTATGACAACTTTTTAGTGCTGAAACTTCGTCCGTCCCGTTTTTGCAATCGTCGTAACCGTCCATTACCCATTCGCGTGGAATGCATCTTGTTTTCTCATTCGGTGATGCATTGCAGCTGTATTCGTTTTCAAGACAATTTTGAAAACCTTCTCTTTCGTCGCTGTTGTCGGGCAAGAGAACGCCATTGCAATTGACTTTACCGTCAGCCACCATCCACCTCGGAATGCAGGTCTTGCTTTTGGAACAATCGAACTCTAATTACATAACCGTCTTTCAAAAAATGTCAACATGCCAAATACACAGGTTTTGTTTACGTTGCCAACACTTAACATGTAGCCTACACACTAAAGCCATATTAAACATACCATTTGGGCGGCAGGGATAATTTGAACTTTCTGATAGTTGGCAGCTATCTTTGGTGTTGGTGAATTTTCTGAGAACGCATCTTTGGGTTAGTTGACACCTGATTTCATCGTCTGAACACGCCAGTGGCTCTGAAAGAATTAACTCTTATATATCAACCAGTGTTACGACAGGAAAATTCAGCTTCCTGGAATGGATATTACACTAGAAAGAATCACCTGATGAAGCAATTTCTCAAAAGTATTGCTTGCTGTTTGAAAAAACTTTACTTTAAATAAGGGTTGACCAATAAACTGTATTTAACTGTTGTATATATGTCCAATTTGCATGTCGTGACTAAGGAACCAATTCTCTCTTCGGTTAAATAATTTCATTCGAACAGTTGAACCGTCAAATTGCAACAGCACGAATCGTTGAGACATTAATTTACCAAAACACCGAAGTAATTCCTCACAAAAATCACGAATGCGAAATACCAAAGATTTCTGATATCGGTAAATGTAATTTTTTAATGGGGCAGAGATCTAGTCTGATATCTGAAAAGTTCAAGAAACACGGATCTACTAACACGAATTTCAAATCTTAGTAATCGTTTGATTGGGACTTGAAATTAGTGTTATTGGGTGTTTCTTAACCTTTTTAATCTTTGATTTCCAAAAACGAGTATGTATCTCGCAACACATAACCTTACCAATATTCTCGTCACTTCCATCTTGACACTGTGCATCAAGATCTCTCACAGAATTTCGGTATATGCAGCGATAACGCCTGGATCGACAAAGAAAAAATCCATCCTCCGGTCTACAACCCTTTGCTAGCTCCGAAAACGGTTTGGCGTCTCCTGCAAATAATAACTATTCTCTTATATAAGTTGCATACAAAAAAACACCAATAAAAAAACCTTCACCTTTCTGACTGTTTCCAACAGTAAGTGCAAAAAGCGTAAAAATGAGACGAACGTGTCTACCCATGACGAAATTGTTTTTTCAAATCAAAGCAAATGATGGCATGAGCACCGATAAAGCCGTGAAGGTTATCGAGTCAGGTGCCCTGTTATAATGGTATTTTCATTAACGCTATCAATAGAGATTCGTTGAAGTCCCTACATTGTGATATACCTGAAAGTCCAACACACCTATGGCGCTTTTGTGATGAGTATCACGTTGTTGGTTGCTTTATCATCACTACTTTCCCTTCACACAACTGGCAACCGAATATGAGAAAAGTCGCGAGGGGTCTTCAATTGGATGACGCTTTTTATTGCTTCAGTACAATTTATTTTCTGTATATCAAAATACAAGCTTTAGTTTTAAAATATCGAAGGTTTGACGCCGTTCTCTCATCGTTTAGCACAATGTATTTTAAAATTTTGACAGGGTAACACGAAGATTTTGTTTTTTTAAGTGTTACGTACAGAAACATGCACAAACGTAAATATTCCTTTTTATCCGAATTACAATCAATCCAATTACTTTTACCACTAGGTTGAATAATAGATATTTTTCAGGTCCTTGTAATTTTGTAAATTTGATTGAAAATTTTGTGTGACATTTCCAGAAAGACAATGACAGATTCCATTTATTCTGACTCTGCTATAGAATCATTGAGATATAAGTGACATGTCCTAACGCTTTCGAACGCTTGCGAATGTCACAAAACCAAGTGGTTTGAGCAATCACATGGCAGAAGGATTGCAAAACACGTTGTTGTGAAGAATGTTGATTAATGCCACGAACCCAGTGCCATTAATTTGTGTTCGTTACCTGTCCTGACCAGGGTATGTGGTTGTCACCGATTACAGAAATGAATTCGATCCTCAATTGTGATGTGGCACTAAGTGACACATACAACACAGTTATTTGCGGACTTCCCTTATGACCGAGCTCGTCACTTTTTGAACACAATATCCCAGCAGGTTACAAATTATATCCATAGGCGCAACAACGCTTATTTCACAAAAACATGTTGGCCTTTTTTATAATCATTGCGCCGCGACACCACATTGCATAAAGTGTCTAAATTTAAAATAAAAATGCGGTCATTTAGACACTTTTCAAAATTTATTCCCCACACAATACTAAAATCTCTTCAGGACCACATGTCAAGGAAAATTCTTGCGTGTAGTAATGTTTGTGCTATAGGGACTACTTTATGGTATTTAAAACTGGTGGCCATGCACATATTCTCGGTATGCAAAAAGTAATATGGCCCAGTCATTAGGGAAGTCCACAAAGTCCACAAATGATTGTGTCACTCATGTCTCCAAATGTTCTGCCAAGTCTCACTAAAATTGTGGATCGAATTCATTTTTGCAAGTAGTGACAACCACATACCCTGATCAGGACAGTTTATTGAACACAAATTGATGGCAATTGAAGGGTTCGTGCCATTAATCAACATTCTTCCAACTGTTAAAAATTTTCAATAAAATCGTAAAGCCTGTTGTGCAAATAAATCATCGAAACAAGCCTTAATTATCTCTTTTATCACGGCAATATGTTATCAAAATATATGTTTGTAAGTAAGTTATGTAAAGTACCTGCCTTTTTTCCAAGTGATCCTGGCCTTTAAAATACGATTGTAGAAAATAAACCCTGGCGAATGTAGCGCATGAATAACAACACTGCAATAGATGTAAGTCGCTACAGCGAAAACACGGGCGTTGCGTGTGATCTTTTTACAACAAATATGCAAAATTATGACGTCATTAAGTATTGGAATTCGGCCAAATATTGCAGAATATTCTGCATTGGTACATCCTTATTAGTTAGCATCTATTGATAATTTACCTTTTTACTTTCGTTGACCAGAAGTCAACTGGGATCAACGTTATCTCCCGTTTGCCAATATAACATATTGTTTCGCAGTACGGGAAAAAGATACTCTGCATTTGCCACCACCCTTTTCGTGGTTATTTATAGTAATTAATTTGGTATTTTGGTAATGCCGTGATTCAGCAAATCGTGCAATTGTTAGCGGACTATATCCACAACACGGGCTGGTAAGTCACAAGGTGGTGTGGGCAAAATAATTTCCGAGTTTTGCCACAAAATTGATTCCAACTGTTTAGTTAGAGGCCCGATAACAAGTGGAAAGTAGCAAAGCAAGAGTGTTATAATACCTTTACACTGCGTCATCTGTAAGTAGCTCAAGTTTTAACTTCAAATGTGGCCGTCTTCTTTGTAATTTGATTAGGATTGCAGACCTTTTACAAGTTTTCTGATATATACTAACTGTTTAACCTTTCCTTGAAATAGGCAGTGATATCGCGTCAATACCGTAAACAGCATCGAAAAAGACACCCCTACGTGTTCCTGATTGTACTGATTCATGAACTTTTTTTTCAATTGGTGTGTGTTTGTTGCAAACAGGTCTGTGAACTGAGGGTCGAAGCAGGAAGATGGTGCAATGTGACGTCTTTGATTCTTTTTCAAGAAACTGAATGCCAAACGAGAAACCAGGAAGTGTGGTTGCTGAAAAGCAGGTGAAACGTGAGACAATAAAAGTAATGTTAAGTGTACCAGAAGGGCAGATAGTCAAAATACAAACTTTGGCTTTGAAATATAGAACGGTTTGACGCCGTTCTCTCATCGTTTCGCACAATGTATTTAAATTTTTAACAGGAAACAGGATAACGAGAGGGACATATAGACCTCAAACAACTTCCTGCATCGTATCTAACTTCCTGTTCTCTAAACCGTATAATTTTAGTCCGATGAAAGTAAATATTATACATTGGTAGTTTATTGCGTATTGAATGAATAATTTTGAAAGTAAAAAAACTAATAGACTGCATCGAAATGTTCTGTATTGTTGACATAAATGCGATGCAACTTAAACCACGAAAGAAACGAGATAGCGTGAAGAAAACTAAAAAATACCCGATTATTCACAATCACGTGAACAAATGACGCCCAATACAATGTGGTCTCGAAAAATTAAAAAAATGACTTTGTAAATACTCATGAAGGTCAAGCAGATGTGGGTTTAGCCAAAAAAGTCCTTCAAGGAGACTTATGGCAACTGCGTACGACGGAAGTCGCGACACTAGTTTCTATCTTGTTGGACGCCAAAGCATTGTGACGCAAACAATATTGTGCCTGTAAATGCCAAGTTGTTTTTTTTTTCAAAACTTAGAAATGTTTTTGAATGATCGTTTCATTAAAAAAGCATACGTGCAAACAGGTTCAACAATAATACAAAAGCAAAAAAATATTCTGCAGTAAAATCCTTGACAATAGTTTCAAAAAACACAATTTCCACGAACCAATCTATCACAACGACGTAAATCAATTACTTGCAAGCGTCATACAACACAACCCTATTTTACATTGGAGTGGTATGTTGGCTGGAAGACGCTGTATGCGTATCCACAGTTTCAGACCTTAAACAGGCGCGTGCTCTGTTTAAACCTCTTCTAAACGGTTTTACTAACAGAGAGAAAGGGTTGGTGTAAATGATCGGGTTAAGAGAACTGTTAATAGGGAGGAACACAATAGCAGACAAAGCATAAGCAACTGGAGGAAGAATGATTTTGCCCATACTGAGGAAGGTCATGAAACACAATGGAAACCAGCATGCCAGATCGGTTGCTATCAGAATTCCAATCTTCTTATGAAGCTTATTTGACGTTTTGGAAGCTGAACTTGTCACCCTGCTTACCGTCGAACGTCGGTATATCAAAAAATAAGCAATAATAATGTACATGAGCGCAAAAAAGTTGAAAGTCATTACAGCGGAAGTCATTGGATTGTGCTCTTGGTCGTTATTGCTAGTTACATAAAGCCTTGGAATACAAACACCACTGGCGCTGTAGTATCCAAAGTAACCTTTTACTTGAGGAGAAATATTAGGGAAATGATTGTTTAAGTAATCTTCAATATCGTACCAATGCGTAGGAGGTTCTACAATGGATATGTTAGCAGTGCTCAAGGCTGAAATCCTTCGGGCAAATTGTTGATATTGGGCAAGAGCGACAGTATCGGAAGAAAAGAATGGATTGGACGATATCCAGGCCATGGTTACCATTGAACTTGATAAATGCACTGAGAGGGGAAGAAGTGCTATAAACAATGCAACCATCCACACAGTACCAAGCCAGAAGAAGACAACGCGTAAACGCATTTGAAGGCTGTTGATTGAAAATAAGACACCATATAACCTATAGGAAGTGAGAACGACCAATGTAAATACGGAACATTGGCTCGACAACACAATAGTTACTCCCAAAGCTGTACAAGATGTGCTTGTACGCCATTCTTTATCAACAAGGCAATATTGTCCTTTGTAAAACTGTGATCTGATGGCAATAGAAAACAGAGCTACGCCCATGAGGAAATCAGCAACAGACAGATTTAGAATCATAAGGTCATTTGCAATAGACACTTTAGATCTTCGCTTTGATGGGTTACGGGGTCGTGTATAAAGTTTTCTTAAAATAATGAAGGCTACTGCGGTATTGCCAAATGTGGCAAAGAAAGCCATTATCCAGACAAGAACCTGAAGAAACGATGACTTAATAAGATCTTCCCTAGACGATATTCCACCTTCACTGAACACGTTCTTTGGACATTCATCTGAATAATCTGAACAGTCTTGCTTCCCATCGAGGACTTGACTTCGTTTGACAAAGAGCGGATCCCCGTTTTCACAATAGAAATGTGTGGCATCTGTGCAGTTGATTTCATCTGACTGATCAACGCAATCAGTCGGAAGTTTTGCGTCACATCGTTTCTCAAGTGGAATGCTTACAACTTTTTTTAACCCTGCAGTAAAGAATCAAGTCATGCGTGTTTTTATTGCTAAGCGTTGTTTCAAACAATTACCTGTCGGCCACTCAGTTGTTCCAGCATCACACAGAAATCGGTCATTCGAGCAATTGCGTTCATCTTCTCCATTTTCACACTCAAGAATTCCATTGCAAATCGATTTCCCAAACGCTGCATTCAAAGGCCCACTACAACGTTTCAATCTCAGTGTAAAGCTGGTTGTAACCCCCAAAAATCCGACTGGGAAATATTGCTGCACATTAACACGAAAAATTAGTATTTTTTATTGTATTACTAGGGCGTGAACTTACTGGTTATACTTACGTCTACGGTCTTCAATTCGTCGCATATGGAAATGCGATGGGAACAGTTTGCTCTTGTGCTACATTCGTCTTCAAAGTTTGCGCATTCCGTGGCTCCATCACATCTGCAAGCATCATTGGTTTATATGCAGGAAACAAAATTTAACTGCACAATACCTTTTGGCTCTTGCAGGCAAGAATAAGTCGATGAGACTTTCGAGGTCAGTTCCGGCAATTGAATCTCTTACTCTATTGGGTAAAGGATCACAGTCGAAGTCCAGCATTTTTGTGCTCTCCGTTTTGGTGTGGTTTGCAGTACAATGGGCCTCGTCGATTTGAAATGTCGGGCAATCAACCTTTCCGTCACAAACCATATTCGGTTTAACGCACTCTCCGTTATAACAATTCAGATCTCCGGCTGGGCAGCTTTGATTGTTATCAACGTAAGATACCCTTCGGCAAAACTCGTTTACACGGTCGTCTTTTCTACTAGCTGAACACAAACACTCGTCTGAAAAGTCTTGGCAGTCGATAATTCCATCGCAAATTTGCCGGGTTGCAATCACCGTTTTCCCGTCGAGGCAAATTGTGCAAGTCGAAGTGCTGTTTTCTCTCAAACACAAATCCGAATCATCATCACAGTTCGAGAAATCATCATGTAGCATCCACTGGGGTATGGCGCAGTATCTTTGAGTGCTGGCGTGATCACGTCGACATTTGAAACCATGCATTACCTTAATATCATCAGTTTCATTGGCGCAATCCGAAAATGCGTCACATGAATAACCCCAGTAGATGCATTTGCTTGGTTCATTCGGACAACGGAACATTCTCGGTTCATCACAACTTTCTATTTCATCACTGCAATCCCCACAATGATCCATTCCATCACATAACAAGTAAGTGGGAATACATCTTCTATCGTTGTGACAACGAAACTCTCCCTCCACACAACTCTCATTCTTATGCATTGGAATTTCGTCACTTCCATCTTTGCAATCGACCAAAGAGTTTCCTCGCCATGAGCGTGGAATGCATCGCCCGTTATCTTTGCACATGAACTCGGTGTTTTCGATACAAGGCAGGGTGTATCGTTCGTCCGTTTCATTCTTGCAATCGGGAAAACCGTCCATTACGCGATACCTTGGAATACATCTTCCAGTTATATTGCACCTAAATTCCGTTTCGTTGTGGCAAACCAATGTGGAAATTTCGTCGCTTCTGTCAGTACAATCGTCGTATCCGTCCCTTACCCATTCCCGTGGTATACATTGTTGCATTTTGTTGGCCGACAAGCACGGAAATTCTGATGGTAAGCAATATTTGAACACTTCTACTTCGTCGCTATTGTCTTGCAACACATAGCTGTTGCAATCAACTTTCCCGTCAGCCACCAACCACCTGGGTATGCAGATTCTACTCCGTGAGCATTGAAACTCTGACAAAAAGAGGATTACGTTTTAGATACAACATAATACAGTTCCCAACAAACCATTTCGACGGCACGGAAAATTAAGAGTTTCGGAAATTTGGCAGCTGGCACGTGTATTGAGGAATCTGCGATGTACACATCGCCCCGTGGCACGATGACAACTCACTTCATCGTCTGTGCAATTGAGAGCTGCCAAAAATGCGAACATGTCAATCACTGCAGCACTGCTGGCAGAGTCAAGGAAAAATAAATAGTGAACAATGTTTAACAATAAATTTGTGAGCGTGTGTTTTCTCCTCTGTCGTTTCCGTTTTATTCCTGTTTTATGTACAGGTATGTCACTAATTGTCGTATGTGTCTTGTATGTCGCATATTTGATACCGCTTGTTGTCTTGGTTCACTATTAGCGACTTTTCTGCAGTATGAGGTAGGTTTGGTCACAAACATTCACTCTTAGTTTGTTTGTTGATTGTTATCAGGCATTCAACTGAACATCTCCGCGAAACTTCCACTATATTAACTTTCAACCAACCAGTGGATTGATCGCTTCCGTCCGTACATTGTGCATATGAATCTAACACCTCTTCTCTGTACAAACATTGGGCGCCGGTTTGGCACTGAAAAAATCCGTCTTCCGCTCTGCAGCCTTTCGAAAGTTGTTTAAACGGTTTAGTATCAACTGCAACAAAGACCTATCGTAAACTTTACTGCCCATAAAGTTACTTTGTGATAACAAACCACAACCAGGCACCTTTTTTCTCCCATATGATCAACAGCAGTATAAGAAACTTAAATTCTCCAAACAGTTGCGACATGCCTCTTCAGTGTACTATTCTTCTGTAAAATTACTGTATTATTTTGTTTGTCTTGTATGTCGCACGTTTGATTCCTCCTGTTGTCGCGTATTAACTATGGACACAACACTTGCAATGCAAATACATGCAAGACGCAACTCGTGGGAGAGTGTTACGAATACTGTGGTCATTGAGTTCGGAAATGTGGGCGACCATGTCATAAGAACCTGTCGAAAACTGAAACGAAACTCACCTTGGTATGACAGCGGGAAAACTCACACACACCTAATGGCATGTGATTTCCATCACGTATAGACTTGTATCAGAGGGGGCATGTCATTGTGGATTTGTAAACGGTGGTAACAATTGGCTTCCGTACTGCATTCGTCCGTATAGTTTTAGAAATCCAGTGATATTAACTGCAACCCGAAATTTTACAGCCTAATTTTCTGCACATTCTAAGTTGCAGCCGAAAAAGGGATGTATGAATTGCCTCATGCAATGAAAGGATTTAGTATCGCTGATACTTGGAACGAATTACTTTAAAACAGACCTTCTGTATGCACTTTGATGGATTGGTTGTCAACATTAATGCTCAAATATATCGCAGTATAAACCCATGGGCAGGATCCCATGGACTTTTGCATGCCAATCCCCACTAACACTGCTAACACTGACAAAAATACGAAAATCAAAATCTCCTATTCTCGCAATTGGTCTACAGACCTTTCAGTTTACTGATATATACTCACTATTTTAATCTTTCCTTGAAATAGGCAGTGATATCGCATCAATGCCGTAAACAGCATCGAAATACCGTCTCAATATAAGCCTGACAAACTCTGTACCGATTCCTGCCCTTTTTTGGTAATTGGGGTATTTCTGTTGCAAACAAGTCTGTGAACTGATGGTCGAAGCATGGTGCAATGTCACGTCTTAAAGATGGCGCAATGTCACGTCTTGGATTCTTTTTTCAAGAAGCTGGATGCCCAACGAGAAACCAGGAAGTATTGTTTTCGTTTGTCATGCTGTACTTGTACCCACGCCAGATTTAAGACATATTTATAATGTCACGCCCTCACAAACTTTCGGTTGAATTTGTTTTTACTCCATATAAAATTTGGAACAATCTCTGTGTAAATGACAGGGAACAGTGGGTATATTTCCCCGTGCTTTAGGAACTTGTTTAAACTGTTTTTCCCGCCTTTGAATTATATCACCTGAATTCACAAGCGGTGTGAGATACCCATTTTTTTCGTGTATGTACGGTTTTTGATCATTGTTTTAACAGAAAACGATATTGCTCAAAGTGCTGAAGCAAGGGTCGTATGTCGTGTTTAATTCTGTTCCGTGTTTTCCAAATAGTGTGTGTAAGTGAGGTGTTAAGGAATGCTGCTAATGTTTTTGTGTATGGTGTTGTGTTATGAAGTTGTGGAAAGACGATGTGTAAAGGTGTATCAAATAGAGAAGAGTTTGAGTTAGTTAAAGTTCGGAAAATATTTTTAATTTGGGTGAGAAGAGGTTGAATGGAGCGACAGTTGTGAAAAAGGTGAGAGAAGGTTTCGAATGAGGAATTACAAAGGTAGCAGTGGGGTTCTTGATCCAGGGCAAGGTAAGTTTGTTGGCATTTTAGCGGAAGAATTTTAAGGGTAAGGCGATAATTAAAAGTTTTAAGGTAGTTGGGGAAAATAGGGTGGTGGATTTGGGACCAGTCGTTAAAATGATGGGGTGTGTTGGATTCGTCCACGATACGGTGATAGAGGGGCTTTAGTTTATGGGTCATGAGTTCAGTTTCGGTAAGGTTTAAAGATTTGAGGAGGTTTAGAATATATAGATAGTGGGGAGAAGGTGTTGTTGCGTGTGGGAGGTAATTTCTAGTACGAAGGTTGAAAAGTTTGCTGAGGGGGGTCCAAGATTATATTCTATGAAGGAAAGTTGCGGAGTAGTTGGGGAATCCAAAAGGCGGTGATTGTAATATTGTTTGATAGAATAGAGAAGTGATAGGTCAGCGTAGAGGGGAATGTTTGCCGCGCCGTAACCACCATGTTACGACGGGCTGCCAGGATGTTAATTGACAAGGTTGGATTATTTGGGCCGACGACGAACTTTACCACAATGCCGTCGATCCGTTCTCGTTGCTGGGGTGGTAAGGGGTAAGTTTTAGCAAGGTATGAAATTTGGGGTAAAAGTATAGTTTTTGAGAGGATGCATTTAGAGTCAAAAGTAAGAAAAGGGTTGCTGATAGATCTGGCGCGGGATTGTAAAGAGGTGATTGCTTTGTGCCATGTGATGGTGCGCCTATTGGGGTGTTTAACGGAGTTATCGATTTAGGGTTCCACTTTATATTACACAAGGTTGGGTCGTCAAGGGGAGGTCGAAGGATGGCAATCGCTTCGGTTTTGGTGGGGTTGAGTTTTAAACCAGAAAATTTAGCAAAATTGTCAATGAGGCCGAGGGCTTTGGTGAGGGAGTGCCGATGAGCCACCACTAGGGTGACGTCATCGGCGTAAGCGATTGCCTTGGGTGTGTTGCGGCATGGCACTGGAGTTGAAGTGATAGCAGGGTTGTTTTGAAGGGCAACGAGAAGCGGATCTAGGGCAATCAGGAAGAGGTTCAGACTAAGGGGGTCACCTTGTCTGATACCTCTCCTGATCGGAAAGTCCGTTGTGGCAAAGCCGTTTACGAAGGCCCGGGAGTTGGCGCTAGAGTGAAGGGCAGAAAGGTAATTAGTAAAGCAAGCGGGAAACTGAAGAAGTAACCAGGAGAATGAAACAGAATCGAAGGCTTTTTGAAAATCTAGGGAAATGAAGAAAGTGTCCGAATTGATGGAGGATGCGTGGTGGTGCAGATCGCGTAAGAGTGAAGTTGCGTCGGATGAAGATGAGCCGGGGGTAGCGAATTGGTTTAAAGAAAGAATTTTGGGTATAAACGGTTTGAGTCTTAGGTTCAAAAGTTTGTGGAGAATTTTAAGATCAGTATTTAACAGAGAAATGGGTCTATAATTATTAAGGAGAGTGGGGTCATTTTTCTTGAAGATAAGGGTAAGATGGCCAAGGTTGAATTCTGTTGGGGTGTAGGAATTGAAATACGCGTAGTTGAGAGCTTGGGTGAGGTCAGCCCCGATGAGGTCCCAGTAAAGCGAGTAAAACTCGCTGCTGAGACCGTCGGGGCCGGGGGTTTTGCCTGAAGGAAAAAGGGAAAGTGTTTTCCTTACTTCGTGCAGTGTGATGGGGTTCGATAAGGTTGTAAGGAATTGATCTGGTATTACTTTTAAAGGAGTTTTAACAAATAAGTTAGAAGGGTCGGGAACTGGAAGATGTTGATCAGAATAAAGAGTTTCAAAAAATTGCCGGGTGTGGGAAAGAAGTTCCTTGGGGGTAGAAACAGGGAGACCATGAGTGTCTTGAAGCTTTAGTATAGGACTGTGAAGGCGCGAGGGGAGCAATTGGGAGTAAAGAAGTTTATCAGTTATATTCTTAAAGTGGGCGTCGGAGGAAAGGGATTTTAGAATAAAAGAACGGGATTTAGAAAGGTAAAGAGAATTTAGTTTTTTTTTGATAGATTGGAAAGTACGGAAGTTAACGGGAGAGGGATTGTCGTTGAGAATTTGGCAGGCGGTGTCGAGTTGTTGCTGTAGGGTGTAGGTTTGGTCGCGGGATTCTTGAGCCAGGCGTTTGGAGTGGGATTTTATCAATGATTTAAATTTAAATTTAAGCGTTAGCCAAAAGTCTATGGGGTTAGAGTGGAATGGAGCGAGAATTTGCCAAAGAGGGTAAAATCGGTGAAAATCGAGGCGAAAAAGAGGGTCGTTAAGGGTTTTAGTATTATTCTTCTAGGTACCTCGTTCCCTTGGTGGGGCAGAGATAAGGTTGACGGAAACCGAAACTGAATCATGATCCGAAAAAGGGCATGGGATGAATAAATGTTTGTTGGGAATTAACGAAGAGGAAAGATAAATTCTATCAATTCTGGACTGTGTATTTAGGGCACGACGGGAAAATTGGCGGAGGTTTGGGTGAAGAAGTCGAAAGGAATCCTGTAGGTTAAAAGTTGTCAATAATTTTATAAGGTTGTAGCTGGGCTGTCGATTGGGTACTGGGGGGTGTTTGTCCAAGGTAGGGTCAGTTACACAATTAAAGTCACCAGTAAACACAATGGAGAAGGTAGAAGAAATGTAGGGGTAGAGAGAATCGAAGAATTTATTATTGAGTATGTATATTGATTTGTGCCAGAGGGTGCGTATATATTAACTAAGTGAAAGGTGTGGGTCAGAGTTGAAATGTCGGCCGCAATGATGCGACCGTCAGAGTCAGAAACAGAGTTAAGAATTCGAAGATTGTAGGAATTTAAAAGAACTGCGACACCCCTGCAGGCTGGGCCTTTGAGAGGTGTCGAGTTTAAGAGGATGGGGCCAGAAGTCCATTCGGACTTCCACAGGGATTCGGTTTGGGGGGTAGAATGAGTTTCTTGGAGGCAAAAAATGTCAAAGTTTAAAGAGGAAAGGTACCGGAACAGGGCTTTTCTCTTGGGGGCTTGGCCAAGGCCGTTAACATTAAGGGTACATATCTTTAAATACGACGCCATTGTATGAAATTAAAACAAGAAAACAAAAAAAAGGGGGGGGCAACAGAAAATAAACAAGAACGGGACAAAAATAATGGGGTTGTGGTTGTTTAAAAACACGATGCATTAAAATCATCTGGTATTACTGCTTTACAGCTACACACTAATTTCTCTCCCGGCGCAAGGTTGTGGCATGATCCGCAAGTACATTCTATCAAGAGTCGCTGACATTTAATGTTAAGACAGCGTGAAGGGCTGAGGTAAGCCTCTTCTGAGGCCCAATTACCACATCTGCACTTAAGGTGCAAGTTGTTACAAAGGCATTTAATGCTCTCGCCTGTTGTGTATGCTGTACTGCAGCAGGGTGTCTTCTTCGACTTTGGGGTGGTTGGGCTCTTCTTCCGTTTGCGGGAGCGAGCTTCCGTGAATCCTTCGTTGGGGTTTGCGCGTCGGCTTGTACGTTCTGCGCGTTATCGTCGGTGTTGCCACCTTTTGCAGCTGCGGCCCGTTTACGGTCTTCTACGTGCTTCGCGAAGCTGGGGCAATCGCCTTTCGTGTGGCCCATTTCAGCACAAAATTCACATTTCCTGGGCTGACCGTTATATTTGATTTCAACAAATGTTCTACCGAGGCGTAGACGCTCGAGAATTGGATTCTCCCTTAACACTGAGGCCTTCATGACAATAACTCGTCTGCCTCCATATAGACCGAAGTCATCAAAAAGCTTCCACCCGCGAAGTGTCGGGGCGTATTTCGAAAAATATGTAAGTAGAGATTGCATCGTGGCGCGCGGGGGAACCCTCGTTAAAAAAAAACCGTTCCTCATCCTCGCAGTGCGCGGTTGCATAAACTGGTTTGCCACTAGCTCTTAACGTCATGGCTAAACTTCGGGCTTTCTCCATAGTCGGGCAAAAATATTTGACCCTGCCATTAGGGAATTGAAAAATACCTTCTAGGGTATTTCGCCAGCGAACATTCAACTGGCGCAACAGTAGGTGTATTTCTGGACGTTTCAGGCCCGGATTAAAGCGGGCGTCCACTTCAAGATTCTCGTCTGTATCGAACGGATCAGTTCCTGGCACAGAAAGAGCCGCCACATTTGGCCCGGCTACAGCTCTGGCAAAATCCATCTCGTAACAAAATTGTGTGTCAAATAAACAAAACACACGCTGGCCACTTGCCGCTCACCACTACTACAAAGCAATATAGTATCCCTAAAAAGGGCCGGGCTAACTAAACAAGTGACCTCAAGCCTCCTCTGCACTTTCATATAACGGTTAGCAAATCTCGTCTCGAAAGGAGTTCCAAATGATATGGTAAAGTCCTTTGAACACTGTCCTCTACCAACCAGAATATTAATAAACAGAAACGACTCGTAGAAAAGAGTATACCTCGGAAAAGGTAATCTTTAGTAAAAGGCGAAAGATTTATGCGTGTGAAGAGAAACCAAACTAGGTGAAATCAAATAGTGTTTCCACTTTGTTTTCTCCGTTTTGGTTGCACCTAGTTTGGTGCCCAACGGATGACGGTGATTGCATAGTCACCACAAAGTGGAAGTCTTTGCTTGGCCGTTTGGTCAGCAAAGTCGTCTTATAGTCACACCAGCTACACTGATGAGACCTTTCAGGTCGAAACAGCAGTGGCCATCTGTCTGCAGCTTATACACAATTCATATTATTGGCTCCACATTGCTTATCGTAAATATTATATATTGGTAGTTTATTGCGTATTGAATGAATAATTTTGAAAGTAAAAAAGCTAATAGACTGCATCGAAATGTTCTGTCTTGTTGATGTAAATGCGATGCAACTTAAACCACGAAAAAAAAACGAGAAAACGTGAAGAAAACGAAAAAATACCCGATTATTCAGAATCACGTGCACAAATGACGCCCAATACAAGGTGGTCTCGAAAAATTAAAAAAATGACTTTGTAAATACTCATGAAGGTCAAACAAATGTGGCTTAGCCAAAAAAGTCATATACAAGGCGACTTGTGGCAACTGCGTACGACGGAAATCACGACATTAGTTTCTATCTTGTTGGACGCCAAGCATTGTGACGCAAATAATATTGTGCCTGTAAATGCCAAGTTGTTTTTTTTTTCTAAACTTAGAAATGTTTTCAAATGATCGTTTCATTAAAAAAACGTACGTGCAAACAGGTTCAACAATAATACAAAGGCAAAAAATAATCTACAGTAAAATCCTTGACAAAAAACACAATTTCCACGAACTAATCAATCACAACGACGTAAATCAAGTACTTGCAAACGTCATACAACACAACCCTATTTCACATTTGAGTTGTATGTTGGCTGGAAGACGCTGTATGCGCATCCACAGTTTCAGACCTTAAACAGGCGCGTGCTCTGTCTAAACCTCTTCTAAACGGTTTTACTAACAGAGAGAAGGGGTTGGTGTAAATGATCGGGTTAAGAGAACTGTTAATAGGGAGGAATACAATAGCCGATAAAGCATAAGCAATAGGAGGAAGAATGATTTTGCCCATACTTAGGAAGGTCATGAAACACAATGGAAACCAGCATGCTAGATCGGTTGCTATCAGAATTGCAATTTTCTTATGAACCTTTTTGGATTTTTTTGCAGCAGAACTTGCCACCCTGTTTACCGTCGAACGTCGGAATATCAAAAAATAAGCAATAATAATGTACATGAGCGCACAAAAATTAAAAGTCATTACAGCGGAAGTCATCGGGTTGTGTTCTTGGTCGTTGTCATTAGTTACATAAAGCCTTGGAATACAAACACCACTGGCGCTGTAATATCCAAAGTAACCTTTTACTTGAGGAGAAATATTAGGGAAATGATTGTTTAAGTAATCGTCAATATCGTACCAATGCGTAGGAGGTTCTACAATGGATATGTTAGCAGTGCTCAAGGCTGAAATCCTTCGGGCAAATTGTTGATATGGGGCAAGAGCGACAGTATCGGAAGAAAAGAATGGATTGGACGATATCCAGGCCATGGTTACCATTGAACTTGATAAATGCACTGAGAGGGGAAGAAGTGCTATAAACAATGCAACGATCCACACAGTAGCAAGCCAGAAGAAGACAACGCGTAAACGCATTTGACGGCTGTTAATTGGAAATAAGACACCATACAACCTATAGGAAGTGAGAACGACCAATGTAAATACGGAACATTGGCTCGACAACACAATAGTTACTCCCAAAGCTGTACAAGATGTGCTTGTACGCCATTCTTTGTCAACGAGGCAATATTGTCCTTTGTATAGTTGCGATCGAATGGCAATAGAAAACAGAGCAACGCCCATGAGGAAATCAGCAACAGACAGATTTAGAATCAAAAGGTCATTTGCAATAGACACCTTAGATCTTCGCATCAATGGGTTACGGGGTCGTGTATAAAGTTTTCTTAAAATAATGAAGGCTACTGCGACATTACCAAATGTGGCAAAGAAAGCCATTATCCAGACAAGAACCTGAAGAAACGATGACTTAATAAGATCATCCCTAGACGATATTCCACCTTCACTAAACACGTTCTTTGGACATTCATCTGAATAATCTGAGCAGTCTTGCTTCCCATCGAGGACTTGACTCCTCTTGACGAAGAGCGGATCCCCGTTTTCACAATAGAAATGTGTGGCATCTGTGCAGTTGATTTCATCTGACTGATCAACGCAATCCGTTGGTAGTTTTGCGTCACATCGTTTTTCCAATGGTATGCTCACAACGTTTTTTGTACCTGGAAGTAAGTGAATGCTTTTGATTTTAAATGTGTAGAAAATGAAACGCCCTTCTCATACCTGTTGGCCACTCTGTTGTTCCAGCATCGCAAATAAACCTTGTATCTGTGCAATTTCGTTCATCTATTCCATCTTCACATTCCTGAACTCCATTGCAGATAGACTTTCCGAACGCAAAGTTCACCTCACCAGCGCAGCGTTTCAATTTCACTTTGATGAAGTTGGTAATGCCGTAGAATCCAGGCGGTATCACTTCCTGAATGTTGTCAAAGATTGGTTACAATTGAGTTATGCCCATGAAGTTTGAGGTATGAACTCACATTAACGGTTGGCAAGTCGTCACAAATTGATGGACGGTGGGAACAATTGGCCCTTTCGCTACATTCGTCCTCAAAGATGCTGCATTCTGTTACGTTGTCACACCTGAAATAAGAAAAAAGGTGAAAATTTAACTAAATAACACAAAAAAGATTCTAGAACAAACCTAGTAGCCTCCGCTGGAACAAACGCCTTTATAAACGACTCTAGGTCACTTCCTGGAAGTGCTGCTACCAAATCAGGATGAAAAAGGTCACACTTAAAGTCAAATTTTTTGCTGCTTTCGGCTTTCACTGTTTTCAGGGTGCAAAGGTCCTCATCAACTTTAGTATCCGCGCAGTCTACTTTCCCGTCACATACCTCGTTTGCTAATATGCATGTGTCGTCGCATTTTAAATCTCCAACTGAACAATTGGAATGGCTGTTAACGTAAACCACTTTCTGGCAAAACTCGGAAACATTTTTGCTCGCGCGTCCTTGCGAACAAAGACACTCGTCTGAAAAGTCTTGACAATCAATAACTCCGTCGCAAAGTTGCCGGGATGCAATCACAGTTTTCCCGTCGAGGCAACGTGTGCAAGTCGATGTGCTGTTTTCTCTCAAACACAAATCCGAATCGTCATCGCAGTTTGCAAAATCGTCGTAAAGCATCCACTGGGGTATGGAGCAGTATCTGTCAGATGTTCCAAGATCACGTCGACATTTGAAACCAGGAAGTGTTTTTATGTCATCAGTTCCATTGGGGCAATCCGAGAATGCGTCACACGAATGACCCCAGAAAATGCACTTTTCTGGTTCACTTGGACAACGAAACATTCTCGGTTCATCACAACTTTCTATCTCATCACTGCAATCGCCACAATGATCCATTCCATCGCATAACAAGTAAGTGGGAATACATCTTCTATCGTTGTGACAACGAAACTCTCCCTCCACACAGCTTTTATTCTTAGACATGGGAATTTCGTCACTTCCGTCTTTGCAATTTACCAGAACGTTTCCTTGCCACGAACGTGGAATGCATCGCCCGTTGTCATAACACCTAAACTCTTTTTCACTGATGCAAAATGTAAGTGGTGCGTACTCGTCGGATCGATCAGAACAATCCCAATAATCATCCTTGACTCTGTACCTTGGAATACACCTTCCATTGGCGTGGCACCTGAATTCTGATTCGTTGTGACAACTTGTTAGTGCTGAAACTTCGTCCGTCCCGTTTTTGCAATCTTGGTAACCGTCCATTATCCATTCGCGTGGAATGCATCTTGTTTTCTTATTCGGTGATGCATTGCAGCTGTATTCGTTTTCAAGACAATTTTGAAAACCTTCTCTTTCGTCGCTATTGTCGGGCAAGAGAACGCTATTGCAGTTGACTTCACCATCAGCCACCATCCACCTCGGAATGCAGGTCTTGCTTTTGAAACACTCGAACTCTAATTACATAACTGTCTTTCAAAAAATGTCAACATGCCGAAATACACAGGTTTTGTTAACGTTACCAACACTTAACATGTAGCCTACAGACTAAAGCCATATTAGAACATACCATTTGGGCGGCAGGGATAATTTAAACTTTCTGATAGTTGGCAGCTATCTTCGGTGTTGATGAATTTTCTGAGAACGCATCTTTGGGTTCCTTGACACCTGATTTCATCGTCTGAACACGCAAGAAGCTCTGAAAGAATTAACTCTTATGTATCAACCAGTGTTACAATAGGAAATTCAGGTTTCCTGGAATGGATATTACACTAGAAAGAATAACCTGATGAAGCAAGTTCTCAAAAGTATTGCTTGCTCTTTGAAAAAACTTTACTTCAATAAACAGTATTCAACTGTTGTATCTATGTCCAATTTACATATCGTGACTAAAGAACCAATCCTCTCTTCGATTGAATGAAGTTTTGTTAAAACAATCATTTCATTCGAACAGTTGAACCGTCAAATTGCAACTGCACGAATCGTTGAGATATTAATTTACCAAAACATAGAAGTAATTCCTCAGAAAAATCACGAATGGGAAATTCCAAAGATTTCTGATATCGGTAAATGTAATTTTTTAATGGGGTAGAGATTTAGTCTGATGTCTGATAAGTTTAAGAAACACAGGTCTGTTAACACGAATTTCAAATCTTAGTAATCGTTTGATTGGGACTTGAAATTTTTGTTATTGGAGCCTTGTTTGTCAACCTTTTTAATCTTTGATTTTCCAAAAACGAGTGTGTACCTCACAACACATAACCTTACCAATATTCTCGTCACTTCCATCTGTACACTGTGCAGCTCCATCATTCACAGATTCTCGGTATATGCAGCGATAACGCCTGGAGCTGCAAAGAAAAAATCCATCCTCCGGTCTGCAACCCTTTGCCAGCACCGAAAACAGTTTTGCGTCTCCTGCAATTAATAACTGTTCTTTCACATAAGTTGCATACACAAAAACACCAATGAAAAACCTCCACCTTTCTGACTGCTTCCAACAGTAACCGCAAAAAGCGTAAATATAAGACGAACGTGTCTATCCATGGCGAAAGTGCTGTTTAAATCAAATCAAATGATGGCATGAGCACTGACAAAACCGTGAAGGTTCTCGAGTCAGGAGCCCTGTTCTAATGGTATTTTCATTAACCTATATCAATAGAGTTTCCTTGAAGGAAACTGACGACGTGAGAAATGTCACGTCTCTACATTGTGATATACCTGAAAGTCCAACACAGCTATGGCGCTTTTGTGATGAGCATCAAGTTTTTGGTAGCTTTATCATCACTACTTTCCCTTCACACAACTGGCAACCGAATATGGATAAGTCGCGAGGGGCCTTCAATTGGATGAAGCTTTTCATATCTGCAGTACAATTAATTTTCTATAGTCACGCGGCTGTATTGTTTTCATGAATGCTTTCAACAGTTGCTATCCCATGTAGCGTTATCTCTTCGAGAATTGAAGGCCACCACGTTTGGATAATACGTCATCAAATCGAGTATGTACACCCAACTTCACAAATAACATGCTACTCGATTGTTGCATTTTGTTTGCCGACAAGCACTGAAACTCTGATGGTAAGCAATGTTTAAACCCTTCTACTTCGTCACTATTGTCTGGAAACACATAGCTATCGCAATCAACTTTTCCGTCAGCCACCAACCACCTGGGAATGCAGTTCCTGCTCCGTGAGCATTGAAACTCTGACAAACAGAGGATTAGGTGTTTGATAAGCAACAAACCACAGTTCTTAACAATTTTCGCAATTAGGATTGCGGACCTTTCAGAAGTTTACTGATATACACTTACTGTTCAACCTTACCTTGAAATAGGCAATGATACCGCATCAATACCGTAAACAGCATCGAAAATGACACCCGTACCGTGTTAATGAATGTACTGATTCCTGCACAATTTTGGTAATTGGTGTATTTTTGTTGCAAACGTGTCTGTGAACTAAGGGTCGAAGCAGGAGGATGGTGCAATGTCACGTCTTGGATTACATTGTGACGCAAAAAATATTGTGCGTGCAAATGTCATATTGTTTTTTTTAGGAAAGTGGAGCCAATAATATGAATTGTGTAAGCTGCAGACTAATGGCCACTGTTTTTTTTTGGTAAACTCCAATAATAATTTTGAACGATGGTTTCATTTAAAAAAGCATACGTGCGAATGTACAACAATAACACAAAAGCATAAACAATATTACAGTAAAAACCTTGACAAATCGTTTCAAGAAAACACAATTTGCACGAACCAACCAATAACAACGTATATCAATTACTTGCAAGCGTCATACAACACAACCCTGTTTTACATTTGAGTGGTATGTTGGCTGGAAGACGCTGTATGCGTATCCGCAGTTTCAGACCATAAACGGGCGCGTGCTCTGTCTAAACCTCTTCTAAAAGGTTTTACTAACAGAGAGAAGGGGTTGGTGTAAATGATCGGGTTAAGCGAACTGTTAATAGGGAGGAATACAATAGCAGACAAAGCATAAGCAATTGGAGGAAGAATGACTTTGCCCATACTTAGGAAGGTCATGAAACACAATGGAAACCAGCATGCTAGATCGGTTGCTATCAGAATTGCAATCTTCTTATGAAGCTTATTTGACGTTTTGGAAGCAGAACTTGCCACCCTGTTTACCGTCGAACGTCGGAATATCAAAAAATAAGCAATAATAATGTACATGAGCGCACAAAAGTTGAAAGTCATTACAGCGGAAGTCATTGGATTGTGCTCTTGGTCGTTATCGCTAGTTACATAAAGCCTTGGAATACAAACACCACTGGCGCTGTAGTATCCAAAGTAACCTTTCACTTGAGGAGAAATATTAGGGAAATGATTGTTTAAGTAATCTTCAATATCGTACCAATGCGTAGGAGGTTCTACAGTGGATATGTTAGCAGTGCTCAATGCTAAAATCCTTTGTGCAAATTGTTGATATGGGGCATGAGCGACAGTATCGGATGAAAAGAATGGATTTGACGATATCCAGGCCAGGGTTACCATTGAACTTGATAAATGCACCGAGAGGGGAAGAAGTGCTATAAACAATGCAACCATCCACACAGTAGCAAGCCAGAAGAAGACAACGCGTAAACGCATTTGACGGCTGTTAATTGGAAATAAGACACCATATAACCTATAGGAAGTGAGAACAACCAACGTAAATACGGAACATTGGCTCGACAAAACAATAGTTACTCCCAAAGCTGTACAAGATGTGCTTGTACGCCATTCTTTATCAACAAGGCAATATTGTCCTTTGTAAAACTGTGATCTGATGGCAATAGAAAACAGAGCTACGCCCATGAGGAAATCAGCAACAGACAGATTTAGAATCATAAGGTCATTTGCAATAGACACCTTAGATCTTCGCATCAATGGGTTACGGGGTCGTGTATAAAGTTTTCTTAAAATAATGAAGGCTACTGCGGCATTGCCAAATGTGGCAAAGAAAGCCATTATCCAGACAAGAACCTGAAGAAACGATGACTTGATAAGATCTTCCCTAGACGATATTCCACCTTCACTGAACACGTTCTTTGGACATTCATCTGAATAATCTGAGCAGTCTTGCTTCCCATCGAGTACTTGACTCCTCTTGACGAAGAGCGGATCCCCGTTTTCGCAATAGAAATGTGTGGCATCTGTGCAGTTGATTTCATCTGACTGATCAACGCAATCAGTTGGAAGTTTTGCGTCACATCGTTTTTCCAATGGTATGCTCACAACTTTTTTTGAACCTGGAAATTCGAGAAAAAAAGTAAGTGAATGCTGCTGATTTTTAAATGTGTAGAAAATGAAACGCCCTTCTCATACCTGTTGGCCACTCTGTTGTTCCAGCATCGCAAATAAACCTTGTATCTGAGCAATTTCGTTCATCTATTCCATCTTCACATTCCAAAACTCCATTGCAGATTGACTTTCCGAACGCAAAGTTCAACAGACCAGCGCAGCGCCTCAATTTCACTGTGATGAAGTTGGTAATGCCGTAGTATCCAGGGGGTATCAGTTGCTGAATATTGTCAAAGATTCGTTACAATTGAGCTATGCCCATGAGTTTTGCAGTATGAACTCACATTAACGGTTTGCAAGTCGTCACAAATTGACAGACGATGGGAACAATTGGCCCTTTCGCTACATTCGTCCTCGAAGTTGCTACATTCTGTTACGTAGTCACACCTGAAAAAGGAAAAAAGGTGAAAATTTAAACTAAATAACACTAAACAGAACAAACCTAGTAGCCTCTGGTGGAACAAACGCCTTTATAAATGACTCTAGGTCACTTCCTGGAAGTGCTGCTTCCAAATCAGGATGGAAAAGGTCACACTTAAAGTCATATTTTTTGCTGCTTTCGGCTTTCACAGTTTTCAGGGTGCAAAGGTCCTCATCGACTTTAGTATCCCCGCAGTCTATTTTCCCGTCACATACCTCGTTTGCTGATATGCATTTGTCGTCGCACTTTAAATCTCCAACTAAACAATTGGGATCGCTGTTAACGTAAACCACTTTCTGGCAAAACTCGGAAACATTTTTGCTCGCACGTCCTTGGGAACAAAGACACTCGTCCGTAAAGTCTTGACAATCAATAACTCCGTCGCAAATTTGCCGAGATGCAATCACAGTTTTCCCGTCGAGGCAACGTGTGCAAGTCGATGTGCTGTTTTCTCTCAAACACAAATCCGAATCGTCATCGCAGTTTGCAAAATCGTCGTAAAGCATCCACTGGGGTATGGAGCAGTATCTGTCAGATGTTCCATGATCACGTCGACATTTGAAACCGGGTAGTGTTTTTATGTCATCAGTTCCATTGGCGCAATCCGAGAATGCGTCACATGAATGACCCCAAAAGATACACTTGCCTAGTTCATTCGGACAACGGAACATTCTCGGTTCATCACAACTTTCTATCTCATCACTGCAATCGCCACAATGATCCATTCCATCACATAACAAGTAAGTGGGAATACATCTTCTATCGTTGTGACAACGAAACTCGCCCTCCACACAACTCTCATTCTTTTGCATTGGAATTTCGTCACTTCCGTCTTTGCAATTGACCAAAGCGTTACCCCGCCACGAACGTGGAATGCATCGCCCATTGTCATTACACCTAAATTCGTTTTCACTGATGCAAAATTTGAGTGGTTCGTACTCGTCGGATCGATCAGAACAATCCCAATAATTATCCTTGACTCTGTACCTTGGAATACACCTTCCATTGACGTGGCACCTGAATTCTGATTCGTTGTGACAACTTGTTAGTGCTGAAAATTCGTCCGTCCCGTTTTGGCAATCTTCGTAACCGTCCATTACCCATTCGCGTGGAATGCATCTTGTTTTCTCATTCGGCGATGCAGTGCAGCGGTATTCGTTTTTAAGACAGTTTTGAAAACCTTCTCTTTCGTCGCTGTTGTCGGGCAAGAGAACGCTATTGCAGTTGACTTTGCCGTCAGCCACCATCCACCTCGGAATGCAGGTCTTGCTTTTGGAACACTCGAACTCTAATTACATAACTATCCTTCAAAAAATGTCAACATGCCGAAATACACAGGATTTTTTAACGTTACCAACACTTAACATGTAGCCTACACACTAAAGCCTTATTAGAACATACCATTTGGGCGACAGGGATAATTTAAACTTTCTGATAGTTGGCAGCTATCTTTGGTGTTTGTGAATCTTCTGAGAACGCATCTTTGGGTTCCTCTACACCTGATTTCATCGTCTGAACACGCCAGTGGCTCTGAAAGAATTAACTCTTATATATCAACCAATGTTACGATAGGAAATTCAGGTTTCCTGGAATGGATATTATACTAGAAAGAATAACCTGGTGAAACAAGATCTCAAAAGCATTGCTTGCTGTTTAAAAAGTCACGAATGCGGAATTTCAAAGTTTGTCTGATATCGATAAATATAATTTTCTAATAAGGCAAAGATTTAGTGTGATGTCTAAAAAGATTATGAAACACAGGTCTAATAACGCGAATTTCAAATCTTAGTAATCGCTTGATTGGTACTTGAAATTAGAGCCTTGTTTCTCAACCTTTTTAATCTGTGATTTACAAAACGAGTGTGTATCTCACAACACATAACCTTACCAATATTCTCGTCACTTCCATCTGGACACAGTTCACCGAGATCTTTCACAGACTCTCGGTATATGCAATAACGCCTGGAGCGACAAAGAAAAAATCCATCCTCCGGTCTACAACCCTTTCCTAGCTCCGAAAACGGTTTTGCGTTTCCTGCAAATAATAATTGTTCTCTCATAAAAGTTGCATACACAAAAACACCAATAAAAAACCTCCACCTTTCTGACTGCTTCCAACAGTAAACGCAAAAAGCGTAAAAATGAGAAACACGTGTCTATCCATACTGCAATTGTTGTAATGATGTTTTCATCAACGCTACCGGGAAAGTTTCGTTGAAGGAAACTGCCGACGTGAGAAACGTCACGTCTCTGCATTGCGACATACCAGAAAGTCCAACACAGTTATGGCGCTTTTGTGATGAGTATCACGTTATTGGTTGCTTTATCATCATTACGTTCCTTTCAGGAAACTGGCAACCGAATATGGGTATAGGTGTTCAATTTGATGACGTCTTGTTTTGCTTCAGTAAAATTCGATTTCTTTATTCACCAGGCTATTCTGTTTTTAAGAATTCTTTCAACAGTTTCTATTACACGTGGCGTTATCTGTTCGAGAAGTGAAGGCCACCACGTTTGGATAATACGTCATCAGCATATACGCCCAACTTCGCAAATAACATTCTAGCACTTCTTCTAATCAACAACATGTTTATGCTGTTTCAGGATAATCCTACTTTTCTCTGATGTGTTTTTTGACTTTCTTCTCTTATATATTCCGTTTGCATAAAGTCAATACGTATCTTGCTGATACAGATTTGGTAATGTTTGAAACAAAGTGTTTCTGATTACCGTCAGTTACCGTCATTGCCGACTGACGTCATACCGATACCGACTGGCGGTATAATCAGCAACACTTTGTTTCAAACATTTCCTATCCGCTTATTGCTGTTGCTGGTTTTAAAGACAGTGCCACATCAGGGGTTGGATTCTGTCCACTTAAGACATTAGAAGTTTCACAGGCTTCGCAGCCAAGCTGGATCAGCCACTATTCCCGAGTATTACTTCTGCGTTGCTTAAGAGATTAGGTTACATGCTTGTTATTAATATGTTTCCGAGTATTTTGATCCTGAAGTAATACGCTCGTTAATCACTCAACTCCCACAGAGTATTCGGCAGAGCATGGACCTTAATACAGACGTTCTTGTCCGTATGGTAACAGAGGCCTCATGGCAGTCTCGTCGCGTAACCGGCATCTAACTTTTTACGGAAATTAAATGATTTGATTTTGGAAGCATTTATTGATTTCATTGTATACTCTTGCGTCGGTAAATAGAGGTTTTACAATCATAGCATGAAAAAATCGCAAAACATATAAAAGGCGTTTCTGGTAAATTTACCTGACATTTTCCTACAGACTAAAATACTTTTTGTAAAACCTTTACGTAAGATCTGCCTTTTACAAGGAGCGGGCACTTGACACCAAAAGCGTACCAAGCGAATCAGTTTTTGATATGTTTTGTATAAGGTAATAATGTACGATGGAAATAAAACAAAATATGCGGATGTTACACAACAACAACAACAACAAAAATCAACAACAGCAACGAAAATCAACAGTGAAAAGTTTGACAAATGCCTGCATAATTCATAAACATAATTCATTTTTTAGCAAGCGATGAACAACACAATATTCATCCATTTTCAAGGGCACAGATAAAGGAGTTTCGTTGATTGTTTCACATCTGAGAGGTTTGTGGGATGGAAGTCGCCGCAAGCGTATCTGTTATTTCGGACCTAAAACGGGCGCGTGCTCTGTTCAAGCCTTTTCTAAACGGTTTTACTAACAGAGAGAAGGGGTTTGTGTAAATTATAGGATTAAGAGAACTGTTTATGGGGAGGAATACTATGGCCGACAAGGCATAAGCAGTGGGAGAAAGAATGATTTTGCCCATACTTAAAAAGGTCATGAAACACAATGGAAACCAGCATGCTAGATCGGTTGCTATCAGAATTGCAATTTTCTTATGAAGCTTATTGGATTTCTTTGCTGCAGAACTTGCCACCCTGTTTACCGTCGAACGTCGGTATATCAAAAAATAAGCAATAATAATGTACATGAGAGCACAAAAGTTGAAAGTCATTACAGCGGAAGTCATCGGGTTGTGCTCTTGGTCGTTATGGCTAGTTACATAAAGCCTTGGAATACAAACACCACTGGCGCTGTAGTATCCAAAGTAACCTTTCACTTGAGGAGAAATATTAGGGAAATTATCATTTAAATACTTTTCAATATCGTACCAATGTGTTGGAGGCTCGACGATAGATATATTGTGAGAGCTTAGGGCCAAAATGCGATGGGCAAATTGTTGATATGGACCAAGTGCAATTGTGTCGGATTGAAAGAAAGGATTGGACGATATCCAGGCCATGGTTACCATTGAACTTGATAAATGCACTGAGAGGGGAAGAAGTGCTATAAACAATGCAAACATCCACACTATAAAGAGCCAGAAGAAAACGACACGTAAATGCATTTGACGGCTGTTAATTGGAAATAAGACACCATACAACCTATAGGAAGTGAGAACGACCAACGTAAATACGGAACATTGGCTCGACAACACAATAGTTACTCCCAATGCTGTACAAGATTGGCTTGTACGCCATTCTTTGTCAAACAGACAATATTGTCCTTTGTACAACTGTGATCTGATGGCAATAGAAAACAGAGCTACGCCCATGAGAAAATCAGCAACAGACAGATTTAGAATCATAAGGTCATTTGCAGTAGAAACCTTTGAGTTTCGCTTCATTGCGTTGCGAGGCTTTTCATAAAACTTTTTCGTAATAATGAAGGCTACCGAGGCGTTGCCAAATGTGGCAAAGAAAGCCATTATCCAGACAAGAACCTGAAGAAACGATGACTTAATAAGTTCTTCCCTAGAAGATATTCCACCTTCACTAAACACGTTCTTTGGACATTCATCTGAATAATCTGAGCAGTCTTGCTTCCCATCGAGGACTTGCTTCCTCTTGACGAAGAGCGGTTTCCCGTTTTCACAATAGAAATGTCTGGCATCTGTGCAGTTGATTTCATCTGACTGATCAACGCAATCAGTTGGAAGTTTTGCATCACATCGTTTCTCCATTGGGATGCTCACAACTTTCTTTGAACCTAATTGTTCCGCAAAATTGCTTTGGTATAAGTTTCTCTAGCGTTATTTATATAATCATTTTCATACCTGTTGGCCACTTTGTTGTTCCAGCGTCGCAAGCGAACCTTGTATCGGAGCAGTTGCGTTCGTCAATTCCATCTTCACACTCCAGTATTCCATTGCAGATCGACTTACCCAAGGCAAAGTTGAAAGTACCAGCACAGCGTCTTAAGTTCAATTGGATTACTTTAGTGATGCCGTATGACCCAGTTGGGAGTGTTTCCTGAAAACGTAAGCTAAGTTTTAACTAATATCCATATATTTTAGTCGTGTGCACTCACAAAGGCAGATGGCAGTTCGTCACAAATTTTCAGACGGTGGGAACAATTGGCCCTCTCACTGCATTCGTCCTCAAAGGTGAGGCATTCCGTGATATTATTACATCTGCAACATACACGACTTTCAGAATACTCAAATCAAACAATTTCTTTGTGAAAGAAAATTGATTGCAAACCTAGTGGCATTTGAAGGAACCATCTCGTTGTAAATGGTCTGTAAACCGGCTAGACGGAAGATTGTGGCCATGGCCGGGGACAATGCATCACACTCAAAGTTATGCTCTTTTGTGTTTTCAGTTATGTCTGTTTTTATTGTGCAGAGGTCTTCATCCAGACCGGACTCCAGACAATCAATTATTCCATCACACACTTTGCTTGCCCCAATGCATTTGCCATCGCATTGCAAACTTCCGATCAAACAATCAGGATCACCTCCAGAGTAAACAACTTTCTGACAAAACTCGGAAACTTTCTTGCTCTCTCGTCCTTGGGAACAAAGACACTCGTCAGAGAAATCTTGGCAATCTATAATTCCGTCGCAAATTTGCCGGGATGCAATCACAGTTTTCCCGTCGAGACAACCTGTGCAAGTCGATGTACTGTTTTCTCTCAAACACAAATCCGAATCATCGTCGCAGTTTGAAAAATCATCATGTAGCATCCACTGTGGTATGGCGCAGTATCTCTCGGTGCTGGCTAGGTCACGTCGACATTTGAAGCCAGGCGCTGTTTTGATATCATCGGCTCTGTTTGCACAATCGGAGAATGTATCACATGAATGACCCCAGTAGATGCATTTGCTTGGTTCATTCGGACAACGAAACATTCTCGGTTCATCACAACTTTCTATCTCATCACTGCAATCGCCACAATGATCCATTCCATCACATAACAAGTAAGTGGGAATACATCTTCTATCGTTGTGACAACGGAACTCTCCCTCCACACAACTCTCATTCTTAGACATGGGACTTTCGTCACTTCCGTCTTTGCAATTGACCAAAGAGTTTCCCCGCCATGAACGCGGAATACATCGTCTATTATCTTGGCACTGGAACTCCTTGTTGCTAAAGCATGAAGGAAGTGACTCTTTCTCGTCAGACCCGTCCGTGCAATCAAGATAACCATCAAATACTCTGTACCTTGGAACACACTTTCCGTTTGATTTGCACCGAAACTCAGTTTGTTCATGACAAGTATCAAGAGATGACAATTCATCCCTTCCATTTTCGCAATCTTCGTAACCGTCCATCACCCATTCACGTGGTATGCATCGCGACTTTACGTTGGTCTGTAAATGGCAACGAAATTCCCATTTAAAGCACTCTTGATAACCTTCCAATTCGTCGCTGTCGTCAGCCAACAACGAACTATCACAATCAACTCTTCCGTTGGCCACCATCCACCTCGGAATACAGATTCTACTTCGGTTACATTGGAATTCTGAAAATTAATTTTCTTTGGAAATTTTCACGCATGTTTCTGCGAATGAAGCAAAATTACCTTGAGGGCGACATGGATAGTTTGCCGTCTCCGATGTCTGACAACTCGCAGCTTTGTTTATTGTGTGACGTAGAACGCAGCGTTCTGATGTGCGGCATCGCACTTCGTCGTCAGTACAATTTAGTGGTTCTGCAATGAGAAAATAAAATTTCGCCTTTAAATAAGATGAAAGCCTGGTGAAAGAACAGATTTTCAGGTTGCATTTCTTTTTCCAATGCTCGGTCGTTTGAAGGAAATGGGTTGGAATCACTTTGAATTCAGCTCCATGAGGCGTTTGCTTTATTTTATTTTGATACAGTTCTAAGTGGCAAAATGCAAGCCTGATTGTTTTACCGAAGTTGTGGTCGCTACCGTCTGGACACTGTACACGTCCATCCTTCACTGATTCTCGATTTATGCAAATGTTGCTCGAATTGCACTTAAAAAATCCGTCTTCCGCTCTGCAATGCTTAGATAGTTCCTCAAACGGTTTACCATCGCCTAGAGGTACATCAAAATATTAATTCTGAGTAATTGGTTGTAATGATCCACTATACCTACCTATTTGCCAGCTTCGCAAAATCAAATGGAATTTCAAAACAGTCAAAAGATGCTGTCGCATGTTTTTAGGATTATTCAACAGTTAGTTTATTTGTGCTGCGTGATACAAGAACTATGTAAGAAAATATTGAACGTAAGAGGATTAATTGTGATACCAAGGAGGGCAGGGGTGCTACAAACAAAGCAATCATGCACAAGGTAGCAAGTCCGAAGTAGATAACGCTGAAAGTCTTGTATACATCGTAAAAGGTGTTAATTTGCAACTTCCAAGCAAAACAGTGTTATTAACCAGAGCTTACAATCATTTGCTTTGCCATCGTCATCCAATTTATATAATTGTGACACAACAGCCCCATTCATTCTTTTGTTTCTCTTGATCCGTGCAATGGAACGTGTCAGCTATAACAACTCCACGACATGATATTACCAAAACACCGAAACTATTCCTTATGAGAATCACAAAAACTCTCACCACCAACGTCATCACACAAAATTTATGTGTTTTCGTTGTAGGGAACTTTCATAGTAGCACATTACATGTAGGTTTCTATATTACGAGTAGCTCTCTGCATACGGACTCGCAGTCTATATTTAGACACTTTCCTACTAATTTCGTGACACTCGTTTGGCCTGGCACGTAATTTGAACCCCAGGAATGCATACTCAAATGATCCGTTTGAGGCTTTGAGAGTGTTCTTCAAATTAGCATTGCACTTTTTAGCGGAGCGTCTTATTGTAATTACCCCAAATACTTACATTGCGAGAATAAAATGTTGTTTTCTTGAAAAAAATTACTATCGTTACAATTATTTTCATCATACTTTTGCAATGAAACAAGAATTTTGTTAACCTGCTATTCAAAAACATACAAAATGGGTAATGTCCCTCGATTTTCAATTGATAAAAGATCTTCCTGTCTGTGAAGGCCACTTTGCTGTTTCAACATCATAAACTTTGTTTCCAAACATTCTCGTTCATCTAACTTCACACACCCGGCCTGCATTGCAGTTTGACTTTCCCACCCCAAGGTCCCACTACCTGTTTAGGGCCTCAATTAAGCACAAATAAAAATGTGCACGGATTACATTTGGTTTTGATAAAAGTGCTGAAAATACACTAAAACCAATTTTAACTTGGTATTTGTGACTAAAACTAGTCGTCACATGTTTAGGGGATACGAACAGTTGACTATTTTACTTCAATCATCCAAAAAGTTGCACGGCAAAACTTACCTACGAGCTTCCTAAAGTCTATCTTGGAAGTGCTGCTTTCAAATTACAAAGAAGACGGCCACATTTGAAGTTAAAACTTGAGCTACTTACAGATGACGCAGTGTAAAGGTATTATAACACTCTTGCTTTGCTACTTTCAAGTTCCTTGCTTTGCTCCTTTCCACTTGTTATCGGGCCTCCAACTAAACAGTTGGAATCAACTTTCTGACAAAACTCGGAAGTATTTTTGCCCACACCACCTTGTGACTCAAGAACCCGTGTTGTGGATATAGTCCGCTAACAATTGCACGATTTTCTGAATCATGGCATTACCAAAATACCAAAATAATTCCTACAAATAACCACGAAAAGGGTGGTGGCAATGTAGCGTATCTTTTTCCCGTACTGCGAAACAATATGTTACACTGGCAAACGGGAGATAACGTTGATCCCAGTTCACTTCTTGTCCACAAAGGTAAAAAGGTAAATTATCAATAGATGCTAACTACTAAGGATTCCAATATTTAATGACGTCATTATTTTTGCATACTCGTTGTAAAAAAAAAAACACGCAACGCTTGTGTTTTCGCTGTAGCGACCTACATCTATTGCAGTGTCGTTATTCATGCGCTAAATTCGCCAGGGTTTATTTTGTACAATCATAATTTAAAGGCCAGAATCACTTGGAAAAAGGCAGGTTGCACGTACGTTACATAACTTACATACAAACATATATTTTGATTACATATTGCCATGATAAAAGAGATAATTACGGCGTGTTTTGATGAATAATTCGCACAACAGGCTTTACGATTTTATTGAAAATTTTTAACAGTTGGAAGAATGTTGATTAATGGCACGAACCCTTGAATTGCCATCAATTTGTGTTCATAACCTGTCGTGATCAGAGTATGTAGATGTCACGACTTGCAGAAATGAATTCGGTCCCCAATTTTAGTGAGACTTGGCAGAACATTTAGAGACATGAGTGAAACAGCTATAACATAATCATTTGTGGACTTCCCTAATGACTTGGCCATATGACTTTTTGCATACTAAGAATGTGCATGGCCGCCAATTTTAAATACCATAAAGTAGGCCCTATAGCACAAACATTACTACACGTAAGGATTTTCCGTGGCATGTGGTTCTGAAGGGATTTAAGTATTGTGTGGGGAACAAATTTTGAAAAGTGTCTAAATGACCGCATTTTTTTGACATTTTGACACTTTATGCAATGTGGCGTCGCAGCGCTATGATTTTAAAAAAGGCTAACATGTTTTTGTGAAATAAACGTTGTAGCGCATATGGATATAATTTGTAACCTGCTGTGACATTGCGTTCAAAAAGGCGACAAGCTCGGTCATAAGGGAAGTCCGCAAATAATAATGTTGTAACTGTGTCACTCAGTGCCACATCACAATTGAGGATCGAATTCATTTCTGTAATCGGTGACAACCACATACCCTGGTCAGGACAGGTAACGAACACAAATTAATGGCACTGTGTTCGTGGCATTAATCAACATTCTTCATACCAACGTGTTTTGCATTGCTCAAACTACTTGGTCTAGTGACATTCGCAAGCGTTAGGACATGTCACTTATCTCTCAATGATTCTATAGCAGAGTCAGAATAAATGGAATCTGTCATTATCTTTCTGGAAATGTCACACAAAATTTTCAATCAAATTTACAAAATTGCAAGGACCTGAAAAATATATATTATTCAACCTAGTAGTAAAAGTAATTCGATTGATTGTAATTCGGATAAAAAGGAATATTTAGGTTTGTGCATGTTTCTTGTACGTAACATTTGAAAAAACAAAATCTTCGTGTTACCCGTAAGATTGGACTTTAAATTTGCGCGAAACATTTAATTTTGGTGTAATATTGTCCAAGCAATCGATTTCCATACTTATACCAATTCATAACCTCCGAAGCTGTAAAAGGTATAAATTTCTCGTTTGATCATATATAAGCCACGGAGGTGGTGACGTTCTTCTCACAAACAAACGACAAAGTTGGCAATGCAAATTGTTAAAAGATTTTAATAAAATTGGAATGTATAGTGCGAATAAATCATTACAACGCGTCTTAATAATTTAGTATATTCACGGCACCAAGTAATGAAAATATATATGTTTGTAAGTAGGTTGTGGACCGTACGTTCAACCTGCCTTTTTTCCTCGCTTTCTGTGGCCATTAAATTGCCTTTGGACGCGTGACATTTTCCTTCGATACAAAGAACTCGAAACTAAACGAGGGCTATTCGTGATGTATTTTAAGGGTGGTAATCTTCATCGAAAAGAGGATTTGTCTGTCAATAGGGAAGACGAAAAGATTTTTGATGATCAAAAACTAAAAGGAAGTAACGTTTCTTTTTTTTCCTGTGTATCATAGTAGTGAGGTTAGATAGTGATAAATTCTAAAAGGTATATGCAGTGGTTATCCCGTGCAAAGCTATCAAGTTGCAAGAAACCAAAAACATGTATTTAATGTACGGAGCTCTGATGGTTTTGTTGTTTTGTTTCTTGCAGCATACGTTAAGCAGTTCAAACACAGTAGTTGTTAAAACCAATATACAATAAACATGAAACTGTATGTTTTGTTTGCTATAACCTCGGTAGCGGTTTTGCAAAGTGGGCAAACAGGTGGGTATAGTCTGTGTCTGATAATTACCACTCAGCCTAAACTTGTAAATTCCTGGCATTCCAGGTGATGCCAAACCGTTCGAGGAGTTATCTCGACTTTGCAGAGCGGAAGACGGATTTTTTAAGTGCAATTCAAGCAACATTTGCATACCTAGACAATCAGTGAAAGATGGATATACCCAATGCTCAGATGGAAGCGACCAAAATGATGGTGAAAATTCTCATAGTTAAATTTGTTACACTTTTTTGGCAAAGTTGTTTGAGTTTCTGCAGAACCACTTCAGTGTACTGATGACGAAGTTCAATGTCGCACAACACAAAGGTGCCTTCAACGACGCACTATGAACAAAGCTGAGAGTTGTCAGACATCGGAGACGGTAAACTATCCATGTCGCCATCAAGGTGAGTTGTAATACATTATCAAAAATTAATGCGAAATACAAAACGGAGATGTTCTGCAGAATTTCAATGTAACCGAAGTAGAATCTGTATTCCGAGGTGGATGGTGGCCGACGGAAGAGTTGATTGTGATAGTTCGTTGTTGGCTGACGACAGCGACGAATTGGAAGGTTATCAAGAGTGCTTTAAATGGGAATTTCGTTGCCATTTACAGACCAACGTGAAGTCGCGATGCATACCACGTGAATGGGTGATGGACGGTTACGAAGATTGCGAAAATGGAAGGGATGAATTGTCATCTCTTGATACTTGTCATGAACAAACTGAGTTTCGGTGCAAATCAAACGGAAGGTGTGTTCCAAGGTACAGAGTATTTGATGGTTATCTTGATTGCACGGACGGGTCTGACGAGAAAGAGTCACTTCCTTCATGCTTTAGCAACAAGGAGTTCCAGTGCCAAGATAATAAACGATGCATTCCGCGTTCATGGCGGGGAAACTCTTTGGTCAATTGCAAAGACGGAAGTGACGAATTTCCCATGACTAAGAATGAGAGTTGTGTGGAGGGAGAGTTCCGTTGTCACAACGATAGAAGATGTATTCCCACTTATTTGTTATGTGATGGAATGGATCATTGTGGCGATTGCAGTGATGAGATAGAAAGTTGTGATGAACCGAGAATGTTTCGTTGTCCGAGTGAACCAGACAATTGCATCTACTGGGGTCATTCATGTGATATATATTCTGATTGCGCGAACGGTGCAGATGATATCAAAATAACACCTGGTTTTAAATGTCGACGTGATCACGCCATGATAGAAAGATACTGCGCAATACCCCAGTGGATGCTTCATGACGATTTTTCAAACTGTGACGATGATTCAGATTTGTGTTTGAGAGGAAACACTACATCGGCGTGCACCCTTTGCCTCGACGAAAAAACTGTGATTGCATCCCGACAGATTTGTGACGGAATTATAGATTGCCAAGATTTCTCTGACGAGTGTCTTTGTTCCCAAGGACGAGAGAGCAAGAAAGTTTCCGAGTTTTGTCAGAAAGTTGTTTACTCTGGAGGTGATCCCGATTGTTTGACCGGAAGTTTGCAATGCGATGGCAGATGCATAAAACCAAGCAACGTGTGTGATGGAATAATTGATTGTCAGTATTCAGACCTGGACGAAAATCTTTGCACAATAAAAGCTGACAAATCTATAAGCACAAAAGAATTTAATTTTGAATGTGACGCATTCCCTTCGGGCATTGCCGCAGCTCTACTTAAAGCCGGTTTGGAGTATATTTACAAGGAGATGGCTCCATCAAATGCCATTAGGTTTGTCATTATTATTTTGAAAAAAATAATCGTGTGATTTGAAAACTTGAAATGCGGTATGTGTTGCAGATGTAATAATATCACGGAATGTCTCACCTTTGAGGACGAATGTAGTGTGAGGGCCAACTGTTCCCACCGTCTGCCAATTTGTGACGAACTGCCATCTGCTTTTGTGAGTGCACACGTTAATAATACACAGATTACAGTTAAAAGTAAGTTTACATTTTTAGGAAACAGTTCCATCCGGGTCATACAATATTACCGAAGGGACGAGGGTGAACTTAAGACGCTGTGCCGGTCCTTTCAACTTTGCCTTGGGTAAGTCGATCTGCAATGGAATACTGGAGTGTGAAGATGGAATTGATGAACGCAACTGCTCCGATACAAGGTTCGCTTGTGACGCTGGTACAACAGATTGGCCAACAGGTATGAGTAACAAAACGCTTTGAGAAAATATTTGAGAAAATTTCAGGACAAAAATACAAGCGTTTCTGTTGACAAACAGGTTTAAAGAAAGTTGTGAGCATCCCACTGGAGAAATTATGCGACGCAAAACTTCCAACGGATTGCGTTGATCAGTCAGATGAAATCAACTGCACAGATGCCACACATTTCTATTGTGAAAACGGGGATCCGCTCTTTATCAAACGAAGTCAAGTCCTCGATGGGAAGCAAGACTGCTCAGATTATTCAGATGAATGTCCAAAGAATGTGTTCAGTGAAGGTGGAATATCATCTAGGGAAGATCTTATCAAGTCATCGTTTCTTCAGGTTCTTGTCTGGATAATGGCTTTCTTTGCCACATTTGGCAACGTCTCGGTAGCCTTCATTATTTTGAAGAAGTTTTATAAACGACCCCGTAATCCACACCAAAAGTCTAAGGTGTCTATTGCAAATGACCTTATGCTCCTAAATCTCTCCTTAGCTGATTTCCTTATGGGCGTAGCTCTGTTTTCTATTGCCATTCGATCGCAACTATACAAAGGACAATATTGCCTCGTTGATAAAGAATGGCGTACAAGCACATCTTGTACAGCTTTGGGAGTAACTATTGTGTTGTCGAGCCAATGTTCCGTTTTTACGTTGGTCGTTCTTACTTCCTATAGGTTGTACGGTGTCTTATTTCCAATGAAAAGCCGTCAAATGCATGTACGTGTCGTTTTCCTTTGGCTCTTTATAGTATGGGTGTTTGCATTGTTTATAGCACTTCTTCCCCTCTCAGAGCATTTATCAAATTCCATGGTAACCATGGCGTGGATTTCGTCAAATGATTTCTTTCCATCTGATACTGTCGCTCTTACCCCATATCAGCAATTTGCCAAACGCATTTCGGCATTGGATTCTTTTCACAAACCAACAACAAATTATCCTACGCATTGGTATGACATTGAAGATTACCTAAACAGCAATTTCCCAAAAATTTCCCCTCAAGTGAAAGGTTACTTTGGATACTACAGCGCCAGTGGTGTTTGTATTCCAAGGCTTTATGTAACTAATGACAACGACCAAGAGCACAACCCGATGACTTCCGCTGTAATGACTTTCAACTTTTGTGCGCTCATGTACATTATTATTGCTTATTTTTTGATATACCGACGTTCAACGGTAAACAGGGTGGAAAGTTCTGCTGCAAAGAAATCCAATAAGCTTCATAAGAAAATTGCAATTCTGATAGCAACCGATCTAGCATGCTGGTTTCCATTGTGTTTCATGACCTTTTTAAGTATGGGCAAAATCATTCTTTCTCCTACTGCTTATGCCTTGTCGGCCATTGTATTTCTTCCCATCAACAGCTCGCTTAATCCCATCATTTACACCAACCCATTTTCTCCATTGGTGAAACCGTTCAAAAGATGTTTAGACAGAGCTTGGTCTTGGTTTTTACCTGGTACAGCAGAAGCTTAAGTACCCTCTTCCATCACCAAGTCTCAACTAATATGTAAAATAATTAAAGGAATTCGTATGCTTAACTCTGTATCTGGGTACGATTTTATTATCAAACGTCGTGACAGACAATTGTGATCTTGGTGAAATGTATTTTGGAAATGTTATTTTTGCATTCTTTAAAAAATTATGACTTTGCATAATGGTATGTGATCACTACATATATTCATCAGAATAAAAATCAAATATATAAACTTTGTTTGGCTATTTGTTAGTCTCAATATGATAATTGAAACAAGATGCCAAGGCAAATGGCTTTTTGTTAGGACGCAAAGTACACCCAAATCTGTAACGATTTTTTACGTAACATCAGCAAAAACAGATTAATGTCGCAGACCTGATTATATTCCTGCTTATTTTAACACGAAATAGTGGCAAATGGTAATATTAGTAACGTCGCTTCGGTGCAAACCAATTCTTAGAACGTGCTGTACCCGCACAAGAACCATGACAAATTTCCCGTAATCGGTTGCTTTGTCGTTGTCACCACGGGAACTGGAGACAAGGAAGTATCAGCAGTGTTTCATTTCTAACGTCCCTTCGGTGCGAAACAATTCTAAGAACCTGCACCCGCATAAACTTCATGATAAATTTCCTACACTCGGTCACTGTATTGCTGTGACCGCGGTAACTGGGGACAAGGAAGTGTCAGCAGTGTTTCGTTCTATACTCTGTGAAATGACGTACATCCAAACCAAACTGCAGTCAGTTTTTATGTAAAGACGTATAGACAGATTTACAATACCGTGCTTATTTTAAAGACGTGTTTATTTGCATTAACAGTGTCATAAAAAATGCAAATGTGCTAAGTTTTCGTCACCAAGCGCGCTTATTTGTTTATAAAATACAGATTATTGGTTATATGGCGCGGTGCTGGACGTTTTCTGATCAACCACCTGAAAAAAGGTCAATCATCATAAATCCAATATTTCTGCATTTAAAAGCATAGTGCCTATTTTTTGGTCCACGTCGATGATAACCCTGCGTATATAGAGCTTAGGTTAACATTTGCTTGTTTTTAATCACACGATCCAACCATTACTCACACAGATATGCACGCCAAAAAAAAAACACTACAGAATTTGTCCTTTTTCGACGAAATCAACTCAAAATTATCAAAGACTGACAGACGTTGGATGTTTTCCATGTCACAAGGCGGTCGAGCGTTGTCATACATTTCGATTTCGAATTTAACGATGGCGATCACTTCATTTACGCAACGGGAAACAGGCAACAAAATATTTTACACTACTTTAATTTACAAGTGTGGGAACCATGCTGTGACAATTGACAGCCCAAACAGCCGGGCCATACTGACTAACTAAATGGGACGTCGGGACAAGGCGTTTGAACCGGGACCTTCGCAGCTAATATGAACGTATCACATAACCGAACCAGATTATAGTCGCTTTTAATGTCCTGCCAAAGTCTAAAATGCTTGTGGTTTGGATTTTAATACCGCCTACATTAACCGATACTTCAGACGCGTACACACATTATTATGGTACTCCAAAATGTCGAAGAATTTACAGCAGTATATTTGCCCCCTTTAAGGATATCTCAAATACGTATAACCAGCAACACACCATATATTGACCAAAGGAAAACGCTATTGCCCAGTAAGCACAAAGAAAGAAAATCAACAATTAGAGTTAAGTAATGTAGTTTAATTTGAATATTTACCAAGAAGCGACGCCAAGTTAAATAATTTATCAACCAACTTCATGCAACTCAAAAAACTTTCTTCCGCAATTTTTTTTCGATATTTAAATAATGTGAAACACTACAAGTAAGAATGGTATATTAGTTGTTGGAGCAAGCTTCTTGGTCTGTTGAGCAAATTGTCAGACGAGCTCGGAGCCAACCCAAGCCCTTCCTAAAGTGTTTTTCCAATATAGAGAAAGGGTTGGTGTAAATAATGGGGTTAAGCGAACTGTTAATAGGGAGGAATACAATAGCTGATAAAGCATAAGCAATTGGAGGAAGAATGATTTTGCCCATACTTAGGAAGGTCATGAAACACAATGGAAACCAACACGTAACATCGGTGGCTATAAGAAGAGTTATCTTTCTTTGGAGCATGCTGGATTTTTTGTTGGAAGCCGAACTTGAAACCTTGTTGGCGGTTGAACGTCGATAGATTATCAAGTAAACAATAGCTATGTACAAAAGTGCTGCAAAGTTGAAAGTCATCACCACAAACGTCATTGGGTTGTGATCGCGGTCATCTTTACTTGTGAGGTAAAGTCTTGGAATACATACACCACTCTCACCATAATATCCAAAGTAACCTTTTACCGTTGGAGCAATATTGCTGAAATTACTGCGCAAATGTTGTTCTATGCCGTACCAGTCTGTGGGAGGTTGATTAAAGTGCTCTAAAGAGGAACCCAATGCGGTAACGCGCTTCGCAAACTCTTGGTACTGACCGAGGGAAACAGTATCAGAAGGAAAATATGGACTAGGCGTGATCCAAGCCTTTGTTATCATAGAATTTGCTAACGTGGACGAAAGAGGCAAGAGAGCTATAAAGGACGATACCAGCCACACAATGCAGAGGATGACATAAAGAAAACGTAGGCGTATTTGTTGACTGTTCATTGGGTTAAGAACGCTGACTAACCGGTAGGATGATAGAACTACCAAAGTGAACACAGAACATTGGCTCGACAAGACAGTGACAACACCAAGGGCTGTACAAGATGTGCTTGTGCGCCACACTTTATCAACCAGACAATATCGACCTTTGTACAACTGCGAGCGTACTGCGATGCAAAACAGAACCACGCCCATTAAAAAATCCGCCACAGATAGATTTAGAATCATAAGATCGTTTGAAACAGCTACCTTTGACTTCTTATTAGTTGGTTTACGTCGCTTATAAAATTTCTTGAAAATAATAAAGGCTACAGAGGCGTTGCCAAATGTGGCAAAGAAAGCCATTATCCAGACAAGAAACTGAAGAAACGATGACTTAATAAGATCTTCCCTAGACGATATTCCACCTTCACTGAACACGTTCTTTGGACATTCATCTGAATAATCTGAGCAGTCTTGCTTCCCATCGAGCACTTGACTCCTCTTGACGAAGAGCGGATCCCCGTTTTCACAATAGAAATGTGTGGCATCTGTGCAGTTGATTTCATCTGACTGATCAACGCAATCAGTTGGAAGTTTTGCGTCGCATCGTTTTTCCAGTGAAATGCTGACGACTTTTTTCTGGCCTACAAAAATGCAAGCGCTTGATAATATTGGGTCACAATTGGTTAACAAGAGTTTACCTGTTGGCCAATCTGTTGTTCCAGCATCACAAACAAATCTTCTCGCAGAACAATTGCGTTCATCTATGCCGTCTTCACACTCCAAAACGCCATTGCAGATTGACTTACCAAACGCAAAGTTAAGGAATCCTTTGCAGCGACGTAACATAACAGTGACAAAATTTGTCAGTCCGTAGAATCCAGGTGGGATAACTTGCTGTAAAAAGTATTTTATGACTCATTGGATTTATTCAACAAAACAGTTAAATGTACATTTGCACTTGGCAAAGCATCGCAAATGGGTAAACGATTGGAACAATTGGATCTTGTGCTACATTCATCCTCAAAATTTAAGCACTCTGTAATCCCATCGCACCTGAGAATAATTGTGGTTTAATACAAATGAACAAACTGGACATGGTACCCACCTTGTGGACTCAAACGGCGCGAGATTTTTTACCAAATCCTCGATTCCACTTCCAGGAACTGAGATGGTTAGTTGAGCAGGAAGAGGATCACACTGAAAGTTAGTTTTTTTGATGATTTGGGTTTTCTCTTCTTCCGAAGTGCAAACATCTTCGTCCAAACTAGAAGATATGCAGTCCACTTTTCCATCACACACCATGCTTGGTTTCAGGCATTTGAATTTATCGGAGCATGTAACACTCCCGACTGGACAGCTTGGATTCATGTTAGTGTAGCTAACTTTCTCGCAGAATTTTCTAACTCGGTTGCTTGTACGACCTTGGGAACAAAGACACTCGTCGGAAAAGTCTGGACAGTCGACTATTCCGTCACAAATCTGCCGGGTAGCGAGCACCGTTTTCTCGTCCATGCAACGAATACAGGTCGATGTGCTGTTTTTTCTCAAACATAAATCTGAATCGTCATCGCAGTTTGAAAAATCGTCGTGTAGCATCCACTGGGGTATGGAGCAGTATCTTTCAGTACTAGTGTGATCACGTCGACATTTGAAACCCGACATTACCTTAATATCATCAGTTCCATTTGCACAATCCGAGAATGTGTCGCATGAATGACCCCAGTAGATGCATTTTTCTGGTTCACTCGGACAACGAAACATTCTCGGTTCATCACAACTTTCTATCTCATCACTGCAATCACCACAATGATCCATTCCATCACATAACAAGTAAGTGGGAATACATCTTCTATCGTTGTGACAACGAAACTCTCCCTCCACACAACTCTCATTCTTATGCATTGGATTTTCGTCACTTCCGTCTTTGCAATTGACCAAAGAGTTTCCTCGCCATGAACGAGGAATGCATCGCCCGCTATCTGTGCATTTGAACTCTTTATCAGTAATGCATGCAGGAAGCGCCCGTGTTTCGTCTGACCAATCAAGACAATCACCGTAACCGTCGAAAACTCTATATCTTGGAATGCACCTGCCGTTTATTCGACACCGAAACTCCGTTTGATTGAAACAACTTCTCAAGGCAACCTTCTCATCCGTACCATTCGCACAATCATTGTATCCGTCCTTTACCCAATCACGTGGTATGCATCGCGACTTTTTCCCAATCGATTTTTCACAACGAAATTCGTATATTCGGCATATTTCAAATCCTTCTATTTCGTCGCTGCCATCAGACAATACAGTGCTGTTGCAGTCCACTTGTCCATCACCTACCATCCACCTCGGAATGCAAATCCGACTTCGGTCGCACTGGAACTCTTTAAACAAAAATAGATTGTATTTGTTGTTGTTGTTATCAACTGTTGTTTGTTTTTGACAGCTTGTTGCTAATGCTGCAAGGTATTTGTATAATGACCGAAACGTCGTTTAAACAAGTTTTCTTGCCAGAGGAGATTTAAATCATTGAGTTCGTTTTGGACATTTACCATTAGAGCGGCAGGGTATGTTAATTGTTTCCGATATCTGACAGCCGAAGGGCGTGTTCATAAATCTGCGGGCAACGCAGCGCTTTGTTGCACGACACCGCACTTCGTCGTCTGAGCACTGGAGCGGATCTGCAAACGAATTTTCAACAAAAATCACGTTTAAAAAAACGTTGTTGGATTAGTTAAGAACCCGAAAAGTAGCAATGTACATGTTATCACCTTTAAACCATGTTTACCGACCTACGATTTCATCGCTTCCGTCCGGACACACAGGGTTTGCGGTTTTCACGGACCCTCTGTAAATGCAATATCTTTTCGAACTGCACAGAAAGAATCCGTCCTCTGCCCTGCATCCCCGGGCGAGCTGTGAAGCCGGCTTGGCTTCATCTACAATAACATGAAATTAGTTTCAATTTTAAAATCAATAAAATTATTAAATTGTCTCACTTTTCTTGCTGAACTGTATCAGTATGCACAAACTTAAGATAAACCAGGAAGTCGTCTTCATGCTGTATTACTGCGGCGGCAACTGTGCAGGCATTCTATTTCTCAGCATGTTCTTATGGCGTGGGTAACATCTTAACACAAGTGGGTGGAGTTGAGAAGGGCAACAGGCAGTCATAATCACAACACAAAAGATGGCTAGACTTGTCCATTTTTACTTGGCAAGTATGAATTACTGATTAATCAACACTTTTGTAACAAATGAAGTCTTTGTACTGTGGATGTTAACTGTTTGTTTCTGTATTACTTTGTTCGTGTAACCTTGCGTGGTCTCACTCAAGGCAAATCAAACCGTTTTCCCACACGTTGGATGTGTGGCTGCAGGTTTGTATGGGGAATTTCCCCGTCCTTATGATGTTGTGTTGAGTGGGAAACCCAATACAAAGCGCTTCCTGGGTGTGTATGAAGCCAAGTCTCGCTTGTTGTTGCTTTCAACAGATTTAAAGACGAAACAGCGTCTGCTAAACTGGAAACTCAACATGATGGCGAGGATTTTGTTTGCTTTGTGTGTCATACTTGGGTCTGTGCCGAAAGGTTATAAATTTATATTTAATAATACCTGCACCATATCAAAACGTGATACATTTCAGGAGACTCCAAAACATTAAAAATGTTTTCAAAAGGCTGCAGGGCCGAGGATGGATTTTTTCGGTGCAAGTCTGGGGATTGCGTTCACCGGGGCAGTGTCAGAGACGGTCGAAAGGAATGTTCAGATGGAAGTGACGAAAATATCGGCAAGGCCATTGCGAAGATACACTTGAAAATTAGTTACTTTATCGTCACAGATATATTTGGCTTGGATAGTATGTGCGCTTGAGAAAGTGTTTGCATACACCAAGTTTTACCTGCCTACATGAACCAACCATACTTTTTAGCATTCGAGAAATCTAAAATTTGCTGATGAGGATTAGACTCGTTCGTTTAAAAATAACACAAACAACACAGGTGTCTTTATATCAACCCTGTGTATTTTCATGTATCTAATTTCTTTCGCAGAAGCCTTAAATTGCACCGACGACGAATGGGAATGCCGTGGATCCAAACTATGTAAGCTGCGTCGGTACCTAAACACTAAAGTCGGCTGCAAAGTAAAGGAGGGGATACACTTGCAGTGTAGGCCAGACGGTAGGCGTCAAATGATACAGCAACCAAAAAAATCGACACAATTTTACAAAAGAATGCAATTGTTTCAGAGTTTCAATGTACAAAAGGAAAGACGTGCATTCCGAGGTGGATGGTAGGTGATGGGACGATCAACTGCAATGCAGATCTTTTCCCCGACGGAAGCGACGAAATGGAAGGATTTCAGGAATGTTTGGCTACTGAATTCCGTTGCAACCAAACAGGAGACGAAAAAACAAGGTGCATACCACGTGAATGGGTGATGGACGGCTACAAAGATTGCGAAAACGGAAGAGATGAAACGTCACCTTTGAAGAATTGCTATAATGAAACCGAGTTTGGTTGCAGAGTAAATGGAAGATGTGTTCTCAGATACCGCGTGTTTGACGGTCATCCAGATTGCCCTGACGGATTAGACGAAACCGGGCCATTGACTTCCTGCATTAAAGACAAAGAATTTCGTTGTCTCGACAACGGGCGATGCATTCCACGTTCGTGGCGAGGAAACCGATTTGTCAATTGCAAAGACGGAAGTGACGAAATTCCCATGACTAAGAATGAGAGCTGTGTGGAGGGAGAGTTTCGTTGTCACAACGATAGAAGATGTATTCCCACTTACTTGTTATGTGATGGTATGAATCATTGTGGCGATTGCAGTGATGAGATAGAAAGTTGCGATGAACCGAGAATGTTTCGTTGTCCGAATGAACCAGGCAAGTGCATCTTCTGGGGGTTTGCATGTGACGCTTTTCCAGATTGTGCAAATGGAACTGATGACATAAAGGTAATGCATGGTTTCAAATGTAGACGCGATCATACCTCAACTCAGCGATACTGCGCCGTACCCCAGTGGATGCTACATGATGATTTTGCAAACTGCGACGATGATTCGGATTTATGTTTAAGAGAAAACAACACATCTACTTGCACACGTTGTCTCGACGGAAAAACGGTGATTGCATCCCGGCAGATTTGTGACGGAATAATAGACTGCCAGGACTTCTCTGACGAGTGTCTTTGTTCAGACGGACGGAGCGACAAAACCATCCGACAGTTCTGTAATGGAGTGTCTTACACAAATAAAGAAAATAACTGTCCCATCGGAAGTGTAAAGTGCTTTGAACACGATATTAAGTGCCTGAAACAAAATGTGGTATGTGACGGAAAGGTTGACTGTTCATTGTCAAAAATAGATGAAATTTTGTGCACCAAACAAGTAAGAAACAGGAAAAGCGGTCAGGTGCGCGACTTTGAATGTGACCCACTGCATCCAGTTATATCAGCAGCTTTGCCTGGAAGTGGCTTTGAATCGTCGGTTGAATTATTTGTGCCTCGTTTAGCTACCAGGTGGGCTATTTTGGTCTACTCTAGAAGTTATGTGATGACAGATTTGAGACAAAAACTCACATTTTTTACTGTGATTCAGAGTATAAAAGACGGCGGCTTTAAATTTTTTGACAAGCAAAAACCCCTATCTTAAATACGCAAATTGTAAATTACTAATTTTTTCGGCGTCCAAACCTCGATAACCTCCACGAAAGATCGTATTCGGAGGCGTATCCCCGAGGGATTTTTCATAGTACACAATAATTATACTTTGTTCCGAGGATATTAAATTGCATCAACTGCAGTGGTAATTTAGATATGTGGAGCGTTTTTCGATTAAATATGCGCAAATTATGAAAGAGATAAGTAAAAGAATGTAAAGCTGTTTTTTCGCTGGAAAGAATGTAAATCTTTGAAGAATTCTCTTATTAAATTTAGCACTAAAGTATAATTAAAAACTCAACAAAAGACGCTTGGTTTTAGGTGCAACGGAATAACGGAGTGCCTAAACTTCGAAGACGAATGTAGTTTGAGAGCAAACTGTTCCACTCGCCTGCCAATATGCGATATTATACCAAGCACAAATGTATGTTGACAACTACGTGGTTTGTATAAGGCGTAAATGATAAACAAAGGTCTCGCCTCACAACAGGAAACAGTACAGCCTGCTGGATCCTTCGGTATTTTCGTGCCTTTCACAGTGGAGGTAAGAATATGCGGTGACAAGAAGAACGTAGTTTTCGGCAGGTCGATATGTAATGGAGTTTTGGAGTGTCGCAATGAACTGGATGAACTTTACTGCTCTGAGACAAGATTTGCCTGTGACGCTGGAACAACCGAATGGATTCGAGGTGACTCGCATGCAATTAAAACACATTTAACCTGTTTTCACAGTGCGCATGTTCATTCAAAATTAAGGTTCTGCGAAGGTCGTTAGCGTCCCCCTGGAGAAACGATGTGATGCAAAACTTCCAACAGATTGCGTTGATCAGTCAGATGAAATCAACTGCCCTGATAAAACTCATTTCTATTGTGAAAATGGAAATCCGCTCTTCGTCAAGAGGAGTCAAGTGCTCGATGGAAAGCAAGACTGCTCAGATTATTCAGACGAATGTCCAAAAGGCGTATTTAATGAGGGTGGAATATCATCACGCGAGGAACTCATCAAATCTTCCTTCCTTCAGGGCCTTATTTGGATTATGGCTTTCTTCTCTACATTCGGTAACATGTCGGTGGCTTATAAAATCCTAAAAAAACTCTGGAAACGTAGAAATAATCCAAAAAAGAAATCAAACGTGGCTATTGCCAATGACATTATGATTGTGAATTTATCAGTGGCTGATTTTCTTATGGGCGTGGTTCTTTTCTCTATTGCCATAAGTTCACAATTATACAAAGGAAAGTATTGCTTGTTCGATAAATCGTGGCGCACAAGTAGAGCCTGTACAGCCGTGGGTGTTACCACCGTTCTGTCAAGCCAGTGCTCTGTTTTTACATTAGTTGCTCTTACTTCATACCGACTATACACAGTTTGGAACCCAATCAAGAGCCAGCAAATGCGCTTACGTGTTGTATATGTTTGGATCGGTGTTGTGTGGCTTGTTTCGTTTCTGATGGCACTACTTCCTCTGTCGACTGCCTTAGTTAACTCCATGGTAACCCGGGTTTGGATTTCTTCTAGTGATTTCTTTCTATCCGACACAGTTGCTCTCGGTCCTTACCAGCAATTTTCTAAACGAATTTCTGCCCTTGGTTCTGTTAACAAGTCGACAATTTCATCGCCATCCGACTGGTACGGCATTGATCAACACTTGCGCGAAAACTTTGCCAACTTTGCTCCAACAGTAAAAGGTTACTTCGGCTACTATAGCGAAAGCAGTGTATGCATTCCAAGACTTTACCTAACTAGTCCAGATCACGATAACAACCCAATGACCTCTGCAGTGATGACCTTCAATTTTGTAGCGTTAATGTATATTGTTATTGCCTATGTGTTGATATACAGACGATCTACTGCTAATAAGATATCAAGTTCTGCCACAAAAAAATCTAACAAACTTCACAAAAAGATTACCATCCTTGTAGCCACCGATCTCACTTGTTGGTTTCCGTTGTGTTTTATGACATTTTTAAGTATGGGAAAGGTAATTCTTCCACCGATTGCCTACTCTGTGTCGGCTATTGTTTTTTTGCCTATTAACAGTTCGCTTAATCCTATTATCTACACTGACCTATTTTCGATTGTGCTGAAATCAGGCAGAAAATGTTTTTCTACTTTGCTTGCAAAATTTCAGAAGAAGCCTAATTCCGTGACTCAAGCATCACTTTCCAACCCCCAAACCACCCCACTTTAAACCTTTCTTTTCGCAACTGATTGTATATTTTATATTGCCGAAAAAATGCAATTATTTTTGAAAAACATGGCCATTTTTATGGTCTTTAAATTTCTATCTGACGTATGAGAAACATCTGTTTGTAAATGTGTGTTACACAGCTGGGCGTAATATTATATTTTCAGCCAAATATACAGATGTAGGTAATGTGTAGCTTACTGTCGTGAAAATGCAGCGTATAAAGACAAGTTTTAACTGCAATTGTGCAATATTACGCTTCTACTCTATTCGCCGGACCAACAACAGGCAACTATAGGCAAAACTGTAAAATAACTGATTTGATGGAATGTGGCTAATGTCATAATATACGGACTGTCATCGATGTGAAAGCGATAATACTTGTTTTGCAGAATTATTGCAGAAGTTGTGCAGCCGTATCAACATTTTACATTTCTATGAGTAAATACAGTGGGATTTCGACATTTTACGCTTGACTGGCACTAACTTTGTAAAAGTAAAAGCAATTTGGGGGTGTGTGCATTTAACTATTAATTTTTAGTTAAATAAACATGACCCACCACCGTAGTGTTTGCAAGTGAAGCAATCTGGACACAGAATGTCTCCGGGCCGGAAACAAAAAGACAAATGCTGCACGTTTGACTTTCCTGACATACCAACACCTTGGCTCCTTTTCATCGAATTCGCTTTCACGTTTGGAACAACTATCGTCTATTTTGCTGATATTGTGACGGACGTCGTCACCTTAAGTATGTTTGAAAGCATGAAAATGATATTGATAACTGTTCTATTTAACTTGGTGTTTATTTTGTGGCAGGGGTTTACTGGATAAATGATTGGCATTATGCCTTTGCTATTTCACTGACGTTCATAATCCTACCATCAATCCTTCTGGCTGTGCTAGAGTACCGCTTTCTAAAGAAAACTCATGGCAAATCGTTTACATGGAAGACAATACTACCTCGCACTATTTTAAATGTCCCATTTCAACTCACACTTATCTGGTACCATTGCAGACTGACCTACACATTTTTCTCAAACTGGCTGGATGACATAAGGTTTTCTTTTTGACACAAAATTCCTTGATGAAAATTACAAATATTTTTTTGTTTCTCGTGATAGAGGTGTAGATAAGGAGAAGACAACTTCCCAGTGGTATGGTCCCACCACTTTAGAGAGGTCGCGAGGGGCTTCACTGTCAAGTTTAAATGAGCTGGATTTCTATCATAGGACAGTTGAAGATGAGGTAGGTGTTGCAAAGTGATTATAGACTGGGAATGTCCAGTCTTTTTGACTGAAGAGCCTAGTTTGGTTTGCAAATGATATTGCTGGAAACTTATGTTCTTGTTTTCATCACATGTCGGTGTAAAATGGAAAAAAATCAACACACCTAAATTGCCCCTGCAGAATATATTTCTACTATGTACTATGTGTTTTGAACTTTGTTAGATTGTGTTTTAAACAGCATTGTTTGTCATTTTCAATGTTGCTCATTACCTGAGGATGGTTAAGTGCATGCATTTACTTCTATAAATCATTTCCATGTAAACATGTCATGTTATCTGTGGGACAAAAAGGATTGGATAACACCTATTCTGATCCAATAGTTTTTCTTCAGGATTCAAACATACAAGGAAGTGCTGTTGTATCACCACCAGCCCCCGCCAATCTATCCCTAAGCTTGCCCTCTTTGGCAGCAATTGATGGGGTGGAAGGTGAAAGAGAGAAGAGCAGTTGGTGGCAGAGGCTTACCAGGGAACAGTGGCTTTCACATCTTAACACCCTTAAGCTGTCTGAGAGCATGCTGGAATCACTACCACAGGTATATATGTTGGCTCTCAAAACAAGTATATATATACCCTGGTGTTTATTATTTTTTGTTTCACAAAGTGATGATATTTTAAGTGCATTCACTACAGAACAAATAAGATGGATCCAAATGATTTTGTAGGGGTCCAGAAAAGTTTACTTAGCATGTATATAAAAGTGGATCACATTATAATCTGTGTAATAGGATTAACAAACCAAGACAGTTGATCTTATGCGTTTGTTTGTTGTTAACAGCTTCTCATAAATCTCTATGTGATTGCCTACTACAAGGAGGAATCCTACACTATCCAATATCTGTCTGCAGTGTTGTCGTACTTGTCACTGTGTGGTGGGGTGGTGAGGTACGACAAAACACGCAAGGATAATGAGGCCGACCAGTGGATGGTGGACCGAACTTTACTGCATTCAAGGGCTTCACATACAAGACTGGAATGGCCGCAGATACTTTTTATAGCAGTATGTCTTAAACATTTTGTTTTTATGTTATAACTCTCACTGTCATTATAGCACTGTAAAAAAATTTCAGGTTTGATCAGATTTGTGGTGTATATATACTATATGTTTAGCTGTTAATCAACATATTACTTGCAGATGTACAAGGGAAGTTTTTTGGCAGCAAGAATTTTGGCATTTGTCTTTTTTACCCTGTTCTACTCCTGGTACATTCTTATTCCTATTTTAATCCACTGGGGGATCATCCTGTGTTATTTTGTGTACCGTTGGTATCCTGACTTCAGCAAAGTAAGTTTGTATGTCTGTTTTTTGTGTTTTTATCAAAATAAACCAATGCAAGTCCAATGTAGAGAATAGGAAATATGTCAAAATATCCCATGTTACTGAAATTGGTCACATAGAACAATTGTGATCTTAGATGAATCCAATCATTTATTCGCATATTCTTATGAAACAATCATTTGTGCTCTAATTGTGCAGGTCAGTCGGCAGCTTCAACAGGCAGATTACAAGTACAGAGCTTACTTGTTCCTAAGCCACGACTTCATGTCTGTTTTTCATGCCAGCCTGATGGCCATCTTCATCCATGTTCGTCCTTACTATCATGCATTTATTGACCAACCATACTGCTTCATGTTTTGGTGAGCACATAGTCAAAAGCAACTTGACTTATGTAACGGACAGAACTGAGTATGATTTCTGTGGGTGCACTCATGCGCGGAAACTTATTTTGTGTTTGGGTTGTGCGCGTGCTTGTAATGTTGAGTTAGTGTATCCATTGCAATCTAGTTATTTGTATGTTATTTTAATGCCTTCTTGGCTGTGATCAGTTGCATTCTATTTGAATAAGGTGGAGCCGTGTAGGCATTTAGTTTTAAATCAGGTTTATTCTAGTTTTGTTTATCTGTTTGCCGTGAAACTGCAAATTGGAATAAAAGGTTGAGAATTGCACGCATATAAAAAAGTACACGGCAATTAAGGATCTGTATCCTACAGACTTATTTTAAAAATATACCGGGGGATATATTATGACTTCAGTCATGAAAATATATTTTTTCTCTGCATCCCACTATTACCAATTTATTCTCCAGTACTTCCTTTGTAAGGGCAATTCTCCCACCATGACTGGTGCACATGTTACTTAGTTGCAACAGATCATTATCAATAGCAGGTGTCTCTTGCTGTTAATTACAGTTCAAACATTTCGTCCATAACTTGATTTACCCGTACTGGTGTAAAACATATTTTCGGTGAGCTACGGACAGTGACCCTGTTTTGTCCTATTACGTCTCACCAGAGCAGATAGGTGACTAAGGGTGTTCTTGTCGGCCGACTAACCAGGTTACCACAGGTCATTAATCGTCACTTGACTTTCTACAGGTACTACGTCGTTTATGTGACGGAGAACATAGCATTGTTTTTGCTCCCTGGGATAATATATTCGCTGCAAGGGAAGGACGACAGTCTGAAGTACTATGAGTGAGTAAATTGCGGTACAAATACGTTTTTGTGCGAATTTAAACTAGTTTCGTTATATGGGACGATTCCGCTATGGTAACAACCGTTGGATTCTAGTTCAGTTGGTTTAAACATACAGGTAACGTATCTATTCTCAAGTCTTTTATCCGCCACACACAGGTATTATGCCCTCATGGCCACCGACCTCTTTCTCAACGCCGCAGGCTGTGCACTCTGCACTGTCTACTATCTTGCCGTGCACAAGATGAGAGCCTTCACTGCTCACGCTTACCCAACAGCTGCTGGGATGTTGTGTTGCTGTTGTCGTTCTGATCCTCAGGTGGTGGACGAGGAAGAGGACTTGTGGCTTCCAGTGAGGAGTGGGTGGACAGTGTGCAAGCAGGCAGAGACGAGTGAAATCTTTTTTCTGACAAAGGAGCAACTTAAGTCTTTCCACCAGGTGGGGCTGTTGGTCATTTTTTATATCTAGTTGGTCTGTGTGGAACATATATCGGTCCGATAGGAAACGCTATCCGATTCAAATTTACAGTTAATGGGTTGGTGACAATTACATCAACGCCGAAACTTTTGCGCAGAGACCCGCAACTCGAACAGAATCTTAAGTCATTAACAGAACTTTAATTGTAAACCTGTTTTTTTACATAATGTTACTCAGACTTCTGTACAAGAGCTTGGCGAACAAGTTACTTGGTTGGTTTTATCTTGTGATTGTGACCTTTTCAGGAAAATCGAGGGATCCAACCTTATGTATTCCACGTTGTGGTATGCAGTGCGCTGTAGATAATTATTGAAACAAAACACATTGCTGAGATTCACTACGTTGAGCTACTAGGTCGTAAGCTCTATCTGACAAAGTTAATATCAGCAACCTCGCGTCTATTCGAAAACAGCACTATTTTTTTGTCATTTCTATTCCCTCCAGACGTACAACACAGTGGTGCGCAAGGATCGGCTGAAGGGACGAGCAGTGGAGTGTTTTATCGACGATCGTTGCAAGATATTTTACGCCCCACGTTCCAAGATGCGCAAAATGACTGTGCAAGGATTCAACACCGATTCTCTTCCTCGCCCCTCCCTCCGGAGGTTGAAGGACACGTCCTCTCCTGATCCCGTCCACAACGACATCCTCCGTGATGAAGGTCGAGCACTTTTGGATGAACGGACTTCTTCAGATAGAAGGGAGATGGACAGGAGCGTGTCTTTCGAAGTGGATGAAACTGCTCCTAAGGAGGTTGAGAGAACTGCGGTCGAGGCAGACATAAGGTCCACCGAGGAAGCGACAGAACCGGAACCGGTACCGGTGCTAAAACCAGTGCCCAAAGCTCGAACGTCTATTAAACGTGTTAGAGCACCAGCCTCCGATGAAACGAGTCTTCCTTACAGGGAAAGTAAGAATCGCGAAACTTCTCCGGATGAGGTTGTGGTAAACGACGTGGACACTGATAATGTTCGCCCTACTGAGGTACAAAAACCTGTGCAGCAGCCGCTTGCAGAGGAAGGGACTCCACCACGAAGACCACACCGTAGTGTTGATGCCCCTTGCAGTTCGGGTAGAAGAAACCATGAGAAAACTTCCTCTGCAGCAGAAAGTGACACCAACGGTTCCCACAGGCGCTCTTCACGAAACAAGGATGCAAACAGAGAAGCGAGAAACGAAAGGAGTTCATCTTCTCGAAATTCTGGGAGGAGTCGGAGGAGCCATGATAGTTCGACGTCGAGATCCCGGGATGCTGATCGCTCCTCCTCCAGAAAAACTCGTGAAAGAGAAGATCGCTCTGCTGCTGCTGGTCTTCCAGCGGAATCTAGTCATCCTAGGAGCGAGGATCGTGGAAAAGAGGTGGGGAACAGGGAGCAGGATGAAGACATAACGAATGAACATCCAGGCTGGAAACAGGCCTGGATATGAGTGTCCAAAAATTAAATCATGGAATGAAGTTTAGCATACGTCTTATTATATTTTACTTTTTCATATAACTTGTGCGTTTTATCGGTGCTAATGTTTTGTGCTTGTTGATTTTTATACCAGATTTCCACCCGTTGTGCGGTGCTTGCATTCTATCAAGTTTTCATATAAAAATTTTTTTAACGTTTGCATATTCCCGTGCCGTTTTTTACCTTTGTCTCATATACCGCATAAACTTGTGCCGGTAGAACACAGGAAAAGTGACCCACCGAAGCGTCAATACGGTTCAGTTGACTTCTACTCGCCCTTTCACGACTATTCTTCCTACACTAAATGCCGAGTTTAAAATATCCACTTCTGCGCGCGAATTTCTCTGTTATATGCAAATGTGCTGACGCATCAGCTCAACGGAACAATTGACTCGTTCACACGAGGCGCCAGAGTGGTGTTGCGCAAGGCTTGTTTTTGTTGGCTGGGTGAGGGCATAGCGTGAGATATCTCAATCTTCGCATACAGCAGTCTTGGCCGCCAGATGCTGTTTATAACTTCACGCTAAATGGAGCTTGTCATTATTTCCTTTGCCGGCATTGTGCTCGTTAAAACGCACATTTTTAATTGCTCGCCAAAGATCCTTTGTTATCATGTTTCAAAGCCATCGTGTTGCTTCTCAATTAGGCTATTTTGGTGCTGGTTTATATTTTTCTAACTACGCTGAACTATTATGTGCGATCCTTTATTGCGTTCGTCATTCCTGTGTATCGACAGTATTACACTGATTATCTCGGGGCCAATAACTGATTGGACCACCTTCATATTCCTACATATTATGTTCGGTACTGTAGCATTTTCTGTTTACCGTCTCTGGTACACAAAATATAAACTTATAACTGTTATCCTAACGCGTTAAGGCTGTGCGAAGGAGTTCGATAGAAATGCATAGTTCCTGATGAATTTGGAAGTTCTTATATTACTCAAGCCAGAAAAACATGGATAGAAAAGCGTGCACCGTAAAATTGACAATCGATGCTTGTACGAATGTTGGATCAACCGAAAAACAACAAGTCAAGTTTGAAGCTTGTTTCTTGCAGTAACCACAAGAGGAAATGTCAGCGGTTAAACTGAGTGCGGAAAACGCTGCGAACTTGAATGCTTCCAATCGGAAAGCTAATGACAGCTAATTTTTCGTGTAGATAGCCTTTTTCGTGCATGTGATGCACATGTTGTTGCACTGGAAAGACTTTCCGTAAGACTACATCTAATGCACGCATACACAGCGTTTAATCCACGATTAGCTCGAGGGGGAAATCGGGGTATGTTTGGGGGAAATTCGGTTTCAGCCGACGCGACCCCTTCTTGATAAATTGGCCCTTTGCCACTCGTTGCGCTGCTGCAGTTAATGCTGTTGAGCAACCTAACATAAGGCAGTCTGTGTGGGGATATCTCTCTGACTCGTGTCATGAACATGGATTGGGTCGTGTATACCGTCAAACCTATTTAGCAAGCACATGGGGCGGGGGACGAGTCATCATTAAAGGCATAAATGCAGTTCCTATACGAAACTGTGTGTTGTCATCGGTCATCAAAAAGTTTTATCGGATCTGTAGCATGTCAGACGAACTGGGGGACATCAATAAGGCTGTTCGGTTCTACAGCATATAGGTCGCACTTTGGAATATTTAAAACAACCCGACTTGATTGTAGGTCATCGCTTCCGGGACTGTTTGACACTTATTTAGCTGCATGACATTCACTGGTCACCAGCGTAGGCCTATAATAAGCGCATTCATACCAAGAACATGTAAGAAGTGTTGTTATCATCCATTCGGCGTACAGACGGGGTTGACTTTCAGATATCATTCAGTTAACTATACATCGAAGAGCGGTGACAAACAGTCATTTCCGAAGGCGCGTGGCTGATTGCCATCCGACATGTGACTGAATGTTGCATGCAACATATTATCTACCACACTGGTGAGACTTGAGTGTGTCGCCATTTAAAACTGGCCAAATTGCACTTTCACAAAAAACAAATTATATATCCAGCGATATATATATTCAAGGATATCAAGCGAAGCGCAAGGATATATATTCAAGGATATCAAACTGGTAATAACGATTCCGATTACATTTCGAATCAGGTTCCACTTGGTATCAGCTTATCCGACACAATACACAACAGTTTAGGCAAAGTCATTAATTTCGTCTAGTTTTATTTGTGTTTTGTCTGTGTTAAAAATGATACTTAACCATTTTCTCACACAAACCTGTCATCACTTAGGCATCAACATATTTTCTCTTTAAAACCATCAGGTCTCCAGCGGTGTTGAATCGGGATGTTCTTTTGTCGGCGTAGGGTTCCTGGACAACCCCGGCAACCAAGTCGCGACGCATACGGATGGCCCGAACATCTGTTTACATGCTGGGGTGCTGAGACACACTGTGCCCTTTGAACGAAAGTTTTTTCTCGCACGCCCTCTGATGCGTACTCCACTGTGTGCAGACGCGAGGGGAGATGTGTCTCACTCAGTCTAGCAAGCGCGTAACGCGCGTAACGCGCGGGTCGGGCGACTCGCGCGCACAGTGCCCAAATCTTACCGACAATTCATGTCAGGCAGAGGTTGTAAGTTGTTGGAAGGAAGGTGCGAGGGGTCGGAGGCAGGTTATTTGTGTTTTGGTTCTCCGTCCCCGGAACGCAAGGTGAAAAGTGATCGACGGCGGTGAGCGGATGTTGGCCGGTGTAGCGCTTGCAGAGCCCGCGGGAAAAGCTCCGTTCGCGGCCTTTTAAACAAGCACCTGCGCTGATTGATAGTCGATCACCCCAGCGCGTACGCTCCCCCTGTTATTGCTATTGTCTCGAGTGCGCGGGATATGGGGGAAATCACACGGATGTCGCCTGTACGCGCACCTAGATGGCCGGGGCTCGTATGAAAACAACCAGTGCCTAACGCTCTTGACGGAGCTGCTCAGAACAGCAGGTTTGAATCAGACAGGGGCATTGTAGTTTTACCGGCGCAGGAATTCAAATCTTGGGCCACCGTGCGTTGTTTGGCTTTTGCATACAGCAGCTCTTGCATTCAGGAAGGAAAGTGGTCGCACAGCTGTAATCTGGCTAACAATCATACAAACCACAAGACAAGGGCATCCGCATCAGTTGTTTACCGCAAGGCTTATGTCGAGAAAATTAATAACAGAAATGAGCTGTTTTCAAAATACGCAAAGATTGTTTGCATGAAACTTGTCAGGGCTGCAGGTAGGTGAAAAATAATGTTCGTAAAAGCAGGGCAGAAATAAATACGGTTGTCGCCGGAAAAAAGTTAAAGACCGAGTTTTGCATATTTCGACCACTCATTTAAATATAAAGTTCTCCGTTTACTCCTAGTTACCTAAAATGACGATACATTTAGTGATGTAATTGTTGAACTTCACGCTATACGTTTTTCCTCGCAACTGTAGACAAACTCTGGTGTTAGTTTGAAATATAGATTTTTGACCAAGTCGGCCAGTTTACATTCGCAATCCCTACGCAGTCGGGAATAAATAATTTCTACACGATCCAGGGCCCAGCGCTGACATCCAAAGCGTCCAAATATAGGGACGTCGTGGCACCGGTAGCGCAAATGACACGCGCTGTAGTAAGTCGTGTCATTCGTGGCACTTTCTGTTGGTAAAGTCACGCCTTCGTCTGTTTCAAGGTTGTCGCGCAACACACGGTTACCCGCACACCGTACTCGCTGGGGGCTTTCCATGTAAGTTGACGCTTACGTAGATGCAAATGGTCATGCGGGCTTCTTCTTGCCCTCTGATTACAACGGCGAGTGGTGTCCGTGGGGAGGCTGTGATGGGACGGCATTATTCACTCTCGCATATTTTACGCATGTTTTTTAATATTTACCTTGCGGAAAGACAATTATAAATGCATGACAGGAAGCAGTTGGTTGGAGAGGTAGCGGGGACCAATCTTCACTACTCACAGTACACTTATTAAATTAATTTATTTTATATTTCAGTTCATAGGCTTGTTTTGTAGTTTTTGGTGCCCGCGTCGAGTAGCTTGGGATCAAGACTACTTCGGTAAGTAGTTTGTTTTGTTTAGCAATTTTCAGACAGTTATCTTCTGTTTAGCTTGAAATCTAGAGTGGTGTTTCGGAGAAATGGTTTGTGAGTCACACTGGGCATTTCTCTGAATAAAATGGCCGTTGACGCGCGACACCCCGAAATGGTGTGGTTTCGCAATGGGTAATAATTGCTTGGAACACATCCCACATTTTCGTACTAAAAGCGCATCCAAACTTTCCCGATTTGGCAATCTAGAAATTCAAATTGTGAAACTTGCACTTTGATAGCAGAGGAGTCGGTCGGGAGCAGCTGGATTTTTGCGCAATCATCGCAGAAAATTTCCGGAAGAGAAGGCGCGAAATCTGTCTAGGCAGCTGACGCAGATCGTCTCATCCCAGGAAACGTAAGTCATTTGTTAAATTGCCTTTGGTTTCACATCGGGCGACCAACCGCCCGGCAAGCTTCTGTTTTTTTCTTTTAAAACTTTTGGCCGAGGTTTTTGATGGAAGTGAGTGCCAGCCGCGTGCTGCAGGAATTGTCAATGCATCCAACAGTTAATGACCGATCTTTCCGCGGGTCACTGATTCACCACTTGCCACTGTTTTAAATGTTAAAAATAAAAAGTTCAAATGAAATATGTAAATAACTCAATTTATATTTTAAGTACTTAATTCCAATGTTTGGATTCTCGGTAAGTCAAAAACGTCTGGTTTAGGAACAAAGACCGAGTCCACTATTGGGTACAAAAAAATCTAAAAACAAGCATTGAAAACGTGTATATTTACATCTTATACATTTGACACAAATACCCGAAGAAAAAAATTCTTTGTCTAAATAACGCGCATTTGGATAAGCAAATAAACGTTTGTGCAATTGATCAATCCTGAATTTTGCCAAAAACAAAGAAACCTTACAAAGTTATGCGAGAATCATAACGATGATGTAACCTCTAGCTCTAACCGGAAGCGACGGGCCTCGGATGGGCTCGTCTGTCCACTTTCGCGGATCCCAATACCCAATGACGCCATGGCGTCAGGCCTGGAGTCATCCCTCGTCATGGCCTCTGATTGGCTGAGCGGCGAGCTGTCCTCTGGGTGCATCGCAAAACTTGTTTTGATTTTTGGGGCGGAGGATAGGCAGTTTCCGCTGGCTCACAGCGCGAATCATGTTTATTTTTATTGAAGCTGCAGCGTGTTGTTGTGGCGGGTTCTAATGCAACTAGTCGGCAATGCACTTCCCTCTGCCTCGAAAAATGTGATCAGTATTCAACAAACTTTTGTCCATTTTAAACGCATGCGTTAACCGTCATATATTGTCACACGATTCGGTAGATACTATTGCTTTGAAACAAAGAGGTTTTTTCCTTTACCAAACGTTTTGACCACTGTCTGCAGGAAAAGTTTCACTTTTTGCATTTTTGAACCTTTGCTTTCGAAATGATAAGGCAATACAGTGCCAAAAAGTTGTCCAACATGAAAGCTCGTAGTTAGGTGTATTGTGATTGCTAAATTAGGCGATTTTTTATCTATTGGGTCGTTGTTGTTGTTTGTCTTTCCCTTTGCAGCCCTCGCCTAGTGAATTGCACACTAGACATGCAATCAGCAACTCTGACCTTTGTGGTTGCAATAATTTTGTGATTCTAACCTTCTGCGGGTCGAAAATTCGGTTGTTTATCAGTTTGACTGGCTTGACGCCTCCGTCAGTGTTCACTCTGTCGGAAACGCCATGACGCATGTGTCCAGTGTGGCAGGGCAAAACAAATTTTCGACCGACGGCCGATTGGCAGGAAATGACGTGAACGTGGGGTGTTGTTTCGAAAGTCTGATATCGCAAATAACATACTCTGTTATTTCAAAATGCGCCAACAAACTCCAGCAAACTTTGTTCACTGGCTGTGGACTCAGGCAAGCAGCTGCCAGAAACCGGCACGTGTCTAATTTCCGGGATAAGGGTAATCTGTGTTGCAAAACAGTCATTGGATTTTTTTTGACAAATTTTAACTTTCGCTTCTTGGGTACGAATACCTATCTACCGTAAACAATACGTTGCTATTATTGGATGGGTTATCGTTGTGGGAAAATCAACACTACTGTAAACCCATTTGATTCTGTTTGAATAAGAGATGTCAAAAACGTAATATCACATCTATTCAAGGCGATCAATTGTAGTTAAAACCAGCGTTGGTTGTTTTTTTGCATGACGGCTCCTGTGCAACGGTACCACATGGAACGTATATCGCGAGTTCGCTGCAGCCTGCAAAACATAGATCGTGACTTGCCGCGATCAATAAACGACTATAGTCGTGTATCGCGCGCCGTGATTGAAGAAGATCGATGCCACGCGCTGACCGTTTCATTCACAGAACGACGTGATTGTGAGTGACGCGACACACGTGGCTCTTAACATGGTGATGTTCGCCATGATTCGGCGACATGTTTTTAGATTGAGCTCGGCTGATTACCAAATGCGCCCGGCGGTCACAGGCGCCGTCATTGTAGGCGGGTCTTTTCGCGATCCGGCGCTGGTTTTTGTTCGCACCTCTTCGCGTCGCATCATGCGTGTGAGATTCCGCCGATTTTTACGGATTTCCACCCATTGTGACATTGTGACTGGCTGCCGATATTTTCGTTTCCGCGCATACGGCGGTAAGAATTCGAACAACTCAAAATCGAACAGCAAGGATCCCTGCGGTCGTTTCGCAAGTATTTCCCGTGTAAGGACGCGTAAATCGACACCCGAGCGACACCATTAGCGCCAAATGACGACGGTTGCAGCTGAAGTCCCATATGTTGCGACTCCTGCTTTTTGCAAAGTTCCGCTAAATCGGCAATCACGACTTATGAGTGAAAAGGTCGCGCGCGACGCGGTTTGTTGTGGTGCTGTCGCGAAATCATAAACAAGCCAGCCGCAATCGCGAGGGATCGAAGAATTCGAATTCCGGTTGCGCGATGCCCGCTGCCATTTGTCAAACTCGGAAAGACGCGCGATCCTGTTTTGGTTTTGCGACGAGTAATCATCGCGATTCTGCGTCCGGCTGACAGATTTAGCGGCGTGATCTACGGCCTCCGTGACCCGTTGTTTTTCGCCGAGTTTGTTTCCATTTTTTAGCCGCAGCACCAACCCTTGTTGCTGCACAGCATCCACCGGCGTTTTGTTTATAAAACTTCCTTCGTATGGTTTGCTGCTCGGATGTGACGCTTCCGCTATCTACACCAGGGCTGGGCGTTGAAGGATGTTTCGGACTTTTCTTCGTTTTAAAGGGCGACGACCCGCTCCTTCTCTTTCCTTCTCCGAGCCATCTTTAGGGCACTCCGATTAATCGTCTAACCAGCCCCAAGCCAAGTTTCCGATTATCAGTAAATTGTGTTTTTTGCTTCTATACTTCTTAACAATGTTAAATGCAAGTAGCTGTGACCGACTTAAGTGGTTTAACGTGCTTAACTGACAATGCAAATGCCAAGTATAAAGACAATGCGACCGCGCATGCTCAACAGAGCCAAGATTGCGTTTTTGCCACGAGCATTTTCCCACAAGTAATCACAATGAATTTGTCTCGTAAGCGGCCGTCACGTCCGGGATGTAGGAAATACGTTTTTTAAAGTTTCTACGTAAAGACTAAAGACTTCTGCGAACAAAGCTTTGTGCTGTCGACGAATTGGTCACCAGATCAGCAGCATACGCAGAAGTCACAAATTGCCCCTAACTGTTTACGATGCTTTGGTCGAGAGCGTGTCGTGCGAATGAAATTACTTTTTCCAATCTGACAGATTATCAGCCACGCCCGCCAATACCCGTTGTGACATTTCGGCTTTTAGGAAGTAAGTCCTTCAATGCGTAATTGCGATATATCGCGTCGTAAAAACGATGATCATGTATAATTGCAATGTACTATAAATAGTTTAGTGATATAGGGGACGTTGAATATTGCAAAAGAACGATGTAGGAAAGTTGGTGAAGTATTTACCAATAGAGGTACGTTTTTCTTGCACCGGAGAGCCATACCTCGTTTAGCGTGTTTGTAAAATCAAAATGGCCGGACCCGTACACACAGTGCTGGCTGCATACTACCCAGTGATGCATGGGCTACATAGACAATTGTAGTAGAGTACAGCCACGCACTTCTCTACAAAGGAGCTGGGTTGAATGTATTTTAATACAAGGGGATTTAAATCCACGTCTTCCCGCTCTTTGGCCTGACGAGAATTTGCATTGGGAAGCGACCAATTGGCTGAAACATCGTCACCCAGCAACTACTAAATTTATTTTAATCGCGCATTTAGAAAACTTTGCCCCCAGTCGCACGTTTTTCATCGGCAGGAATATTCAGTCGCACCCGAAGCACTGAAAAGAAATGCGTTCTATAATTTCCGCAGCCACGTCACGCAGTTAACAGTCGGGGCCTTAGCGTTAAGTGGAAAAGTCACAGCAGGGTCAGTTGTCTTTGTGGCCGATTGCTGGTGATGAATCTGCGTACGGTTTTTGGGCTTCACTGACAAGCCCGCGTGGTTTGATAAATCGAATCGCGAGAGCCAGACTGATTGCTTTTGAAGTGGCACTATTTTCCGCGAAAGTCTTTTCGCGAAAGACCATCAACGGAAATGGTCTCCTCTCCACTCCGAGTTTAGAAAAAACTAGAAATGTTCGCGGATATTTTGCTCTGTGCGTTCTTCATGAGCAAACACAAAACAAAATTACCGCGAATCAGCAGAAACAATAGGATTTCACATCATTCATTGTATAACAGCCTTTGTTCAATATGAAGTGTTCCATTCTTAATTTTTCCCCCTTTAATGAATAAATATAATAAGATTTCAAACATGTCGTCAATTCCGGGATATGTAAATCCCTATGCGAAAAATGCACAGTCACAAAGCAATTTAGTTCACGTCCACGCAGTACATGTGTGAGCATTCATATACCAAGAATTAGTAAAGCTCGTCTGGCCCTCATATGGCGCATAACAAAGCATGGATTGTCATTAAAGGTTAATGGGCTCTTGGTAATCGCGTGAGATGGTGTTGGCAATAAAGTACACAACGTCCATCAACGACGAGTCTTCGCAATCTGTTACACATCCTTCGAAGACGAACATTGGTGATTAAATGTTGCGCTATCGCTGTTCCGTTTGGCAAGTATCACTGCAACGGGTACTGCATTGATGGGATAGCATAATTTTGACATGGCGACAACAGGTGATAGGTGTGTAGTAGGTAGGTGGGTGGCACGATGTAGGCTTGTTTTTGTATATATTTTTTCTGCATTGCCAGTAACGGTGGAAAGGGAATAAATAATTAAGACTTTAGATGTAAACTATTAATCCGCGCGTATCACAATTCTTCTTACTTCGCGTGACAAAAGGTTGATTAATACCAAACCATAGTTCTCCAATTTGCATCGAACCCCAATCGAGCGCCCAGCCAGGCGCACCGAAAGGTCAGGCAATTATTGGAAGAGCAAATGATGGTCACGCTCCAACGGCTTCGCGGAACAGCCATTTGGCGTCGCACGACTAATGACGAGCGTAATTGAAAGTTTTACAATTGTATCCGCGGGCGGGCGCTATTGAGCTACACGCTCGCATGCACGTAGGCCGCTTTTTGAAAATCAACAAGCACTTCCTGCATTATTTCTGTTGTTGTGAAATAGTTTAGCAACTGCCCATGTAAGTTTGTTGTTTGTTCAAAATCTCGTGCGCAGCGGAAATGCGTACAGAGGGCGGGGCAAGGGGATTTTGAGGGGTGTGTCTTGACATAAACACATGACGTTAACAAAAACAAAACCTGTTAAGCGATCGAAACTACACGGTCGGAAGAGGGGAAATTTATACCAACATGCCAAGGATTTGCTTACTAGTTCTTGGTAAATTATAAGTGTCAAGTTTCCCAGCTAAGTGATTTGCCCTAATAGGGATGACGGCCCGTGGTTTGTGTAATTATGTTTCTCGGGTGTTGGAGAAACAACATGTTGGCATACTGTATTAGCATAACCTGTACCAAATTTATGCAACGATCCAAATCTACCCTGATGCCTCACATATTTTTGTAAAAAGGAGATTTGTTACTTTCTCGAACAAAGAGATCTTTCAACGCACCACAGGACAACAATGCATTGCTATTCACAGCGTCGGGGCAACCGCAGCCAATTTCACGCTTGCGAGTGTATCGTGCTTTGTATATTGGCCAAAGGCATAAGCTTCATCAAGTGGCCAGGCTGGTCTCCGCCCAAACATGGTCCCAAGAAACGCCGACCTTCGTGGAAGGGCTGCCTCCCGCCCGAGAAGACAACGATTTCGTTGCTGCAACCGACGTGCGTTTTGCTGATTGGTTCGTTGCCCAGTGTAGCAGAAGCGCGACTCCTTTCTCAGAAGAAATTAGGACTTTCAGCGGCCCAGTGTTGACGGGCTGTTTAATGTCACTACAATCCGCAAAATTCTCAGCGCGCGCTATAAACCGATCGCAATGTCGGACTTTATGTAATGGAAAAATACGAACCGATTTATAAGTTCTTAAATTCTGTCTGGTGTCCTAAATCATAAACCGATGAGTCCCATGCCCGTCAATTACGACCATACAAGGTGACGCGAGGAATACACAGCATTTCGCGGCGCGTGATCGCTTACAGCTTTATGTTATCCCAGTAATGCTCCCGAAATCCGTTTGTCGTCAATTGTATATCAATACCCACGCGCCAGAGGGCCCTGCGCAGTATCGCAAAACAACACTTCTTGGAAAAGCAACTTCGGCGAGGTTTTTATTGATGGCAATCTCCCTTCATTGTTTACACTTCGCGGCGATGGGCCGTCGAGTGATGAGAAACAGCTTCGAAGATCGTCGCTTTGTGTTTCATTTGACAATGCACAGAGGCGATAAAAAAAATAGCATCACCCACCCGCAAAGCGGCGCCTTGTGCATTGTTTAAAAACATCTCTTCCAGAGGCGGCGGGAATTTTCTGTGACGCATTTGCGGATGTTTTCGTGGCTAAACCTCGATTGTAAGCGGCCATCTTTCCGCATAACGCAAGTGATATACGAGGCAGGAACCCAGGAATGCATCAGCTATCGAGGAAGTGGAGTTTCTTGTGGGGTTCCAATTTTGAAAAGCGCCACAACGAAACCCTTCCACCTGAATACGTTATTCCCCGAACGTCGAACAATCGAGAAGCAAACACAAGCCCGGTCTAAGGAGCAATGACTACCATAACCCGACCTCCGCTCAACGAGGAAGTGGCGACACGTTTGAATGGGAATTACACTATGTGCATTATCGCAATATATACGCATAACGCCAACAAAGGGATGGGCAGCTGAATGGTTAAGGACTGCCACGTGAGCGGGGCGCGCTGATACCCTCTTGGCTGTTTTCTCATTGTCAGCGCACACACGAACGCTGCTGGAAAAATTCCTGCGCGATTGACGATTGTGCGCCTTTTCCGGCAATTGTAAATATGCTGCTTGAAAACATGGAGGGTTGTGAGGGGGTAAAGGAATGCTGCACTTCGTCTAAAGCGATTCCTCACCTTCAAATAACGCAACACTACAAAGCTTTCGCCGCATAATCCAATTAACCAGTACGTCTTGCGCACGAACGCCTCAATATAGGCACCCAAAACATATTACGCAGTTCTAACTGTTTTCAGCCGACCGGGTACGCGGGCAAGCGTAAACCCGACGCAAGCTAACGTGCTATTTCCAGTCGTGCGCATACGGCGATGGTAATTTACGCTGCGGCGTAAAGGGCAAAATCCACCTGGTACGCATTTAAGCAAAACGTTTAAACGCATTCCTTAGCAATTTTACATCGAAGTTCCATGCGTCACGACGCTACGCCTTACGTTGAAGTGCTATTATGGACGTCTTACGGCATCCATGACAATTTAAGCGCAGAGACCTTTCGCTTTGCTCAGCAGCGCATTTGTGTTCGGAAACTGACCTAGCGGACCGGACACCGAAATTTAAACCACTGGTGTTATTTCGCGACCAATGGTGGATTTCTCCTGAAGTCTGTCAATGGATGAGTCAATTTATGGACATCACACGGGAATAACCGAGTAAAAATACATTGTTTTCCAGCCACCGGTCCGATGGAAACGTCGCAATGTCTTATGTTTAATTTCCGTCTCTGTCCACAATTCGGAGACGAACGGAGGAAAAGCGTAGGGCGCCACCTGGCGTTGTGACGTCAATTAACTAGACCATGGTGGTTGTCAACAAAACGGAGTTTGTGCCAAAATCACTAAGCTTTTGTTCCTTAAACTTCCCACGGTTTTACTGTCAATGACACCTACGTAAATCCAAAGCAAACAATTTCAAAGCTTTTGTGGAGTACATTGCCTCACAACCAGAGCTTTTTGCGTCAAAGGTAGAAGACAGCACTTTCGCGTGAACCCGAAGAAAAAATTGTCTGCATTGTAAGGGCGAAACGAAGCGCAAAGCGACTGCGGCAAAAATATTTTCAGCGGTTAATTAACAGACGATCTTCGGGAGAAACTTCCCGGAGGCTGGAGCTCGGTTTCCGGCCGAGAAGTCGTCGCCAGTCCTTGGCAAATCTAATCGGATGCTGTGGGCCAGCGCCATCGCAGACGAAGTCGCGGGTCGAATGTTTGTTAATCCTATTAAAGTGCGGTCTGTTGTGGCAGGTATTAGGAGATAAATATCGTTTCGCGTTGCTATCGCTCGGCCTCGCCTGTTACCAACGACGGGATTACCTTCACCGCACGACGATTTATGTTCGCTGGAAATACGGTGTTTTAATACAGTCGCCACCGCACCTCACCTTGCGTTGTAATTGAAAACGCATTTTTGCGAAAGGCCCAACCTTAATCATCGGCAACTTTACAAACACTGAAACACTTAATGCTGTCAGCTCGTTGCAACGGATTTGCTACAAACACACCGCTAATAGATAATTCGACGGCGCAAATCGCAAAACAGCAATTATGTATTGGGCCCGTACATCAACTCAAGGCCAAACACTTCAATAATAAGCGTATGGTGCTTTCACGAACATGGCGCTATATAACCTATTGAATTGAGACATCGCCAATGCCAACCAAAACAGTCAAGGATGCACACACCCCGCTTGGCCCCCGCTGCGACTCGTGGCCCGTGGCTGACCCGCACAAATAGAAAGTGTTTACGGAAGTTACAATCAACCTCGTGCGTCAATTCTAACCCCGCGAAACGATATTGTCCAATCCAGTAAAGCAAAGATAAGCCATTTACATACGTCACCATGCTGTTCGATATGCGCAAAGGTCAGCAAGCGGATTTTGAGGAGCTCGAGCGTTAATGCTGGTATTACCTGATGTGGTGAAGGTCTACGCGCACTTAAAAAAGTTTACATAAAAGTCAAGCGCCTCGAGTGTTTTGTTTTCTTTGCAAATGGAAAATCGGGCGTGCAGCGTATCGGTCGGACTATTAATTTGTTGGGCAAATATGAAATATTCCCGACCTGAATGCATAGAAATATGATCGAAGTCGTAACAACCAAAACATTTAATTGTCGTAATAATAATCATGAAATGTCCATGAAAAAATTAAATATTACAATTAATTTTTATTTTTAACTATTATTAAGTATCCATGTTGGAACCATAAAGCTATGTTTACTGCGTGAAATATGATTATCCTCACACTTGAAGTGTGAAAAGTTGAGGCAATAAAGATGTGTTTGTTTTGTCATAATGAAACATGTTTACTTAAACTGGAAGGACTAAACGGCAAAGGCCTTTTGCAAACACCTTTCCCGACATAAATGAGTTATTAATTGCTCTACTGACTGTGTAGCGGAAATTTGTTGAGCGATGAAAAAGCATTAGGATGGACACTCAAACAACAGCATACTTTAAACGTGATATCAGACGATAAAATCTTTCGCGGCGCGATATCCAAAAAACGTATTTGTTTTTTTCCGAAGCAATTTGGCAAACCCAACGATTGAGAAACAGCTCTGTGTACGTGCGTTCTCGAAATCGGAAAATAACGATATTTAATCGCAATCGGTTCCACCTCCGTATAAGTCTATCGCGAAATATTGTGGGCGCGCATAAGCGCTATTGACTCGTTAAAACGATAAAGTTTATCTCAAACCGCTGCAGAGCCCAGGCGGGAAAATATCGGAGGGTGCGTCTTATGTCAGGTTGCTAGAATAGCTCTTGCGCTCATGCTCCAAAAATCACGTTCATGATATAATGCCCCAAGGCGAATCCATCGTTCCAGTGAATCTCGCATTCTTATGGGATTGCTACGCTTGCGCTTTTTGATGTCGGAGAAAGGACCCACCACGCTGTCTGCGCGTTGCGTATTCAAACCCGCCCCATATTAGAACCCCATTCCCCGTCGCGCTCGGTTACACCGGAAAAGTGCATTTATTTTCGTCATTGAGGTACGATGCCCGTCCATGCGTGCAGGTGCCAGGCTGAGAAGTGGGGTTGGCTTAAAATCGCGCCGCGCTCTCGGGTTTCGCGCACTGCATCTGAAACGTTCGCACGCTATACGGAAAATGGAGAGCTCGACGCAGCCTGTTAGCGCTGGTAAGTGAAATATTGCTTCCGGTTTATTAGGAATATGAAAAGCTTTTTGGTGGGTCTAAGACAGGGTCCGGGGTTTTCGTGTGTGTGTGTTGAAGAGGATCTTAACAGCGCCACAAGGCGATCGGATTTCGGAGTTTTCTGGCGTTGGGGAAAATTTCCGCGCTCTTGTTTTCGATCGAGATTCTTTTGACAAGGTTGTGTTTCGTTTTGGTTCTTGAGGTCTGCGCTTGTATGCAAAACCAGCAGCCTGAATGACTTGTTTTTTCTTGTAATGGGACAACGCAACAGCAAACAAAAGCAATTGTTCTCACTCGGAACAAAGGCCACCCGGAGAATGCAAATGCTGCAAAAGCTCCTGGGGTCAAGTAATTGACTGAAACTTGCAGGAACAAATGCATAAAACGTTTGTTGTATCTAACAAATGGGGCAACGGCCCTTAACACGAGTGCGACGACTTTAATTACGCGTGTTATGTTTACAACGTTACAAAACGTTCAATCACCGACGAGCTTAGTTTATAGTTTCATTATATTTGTGCGAAACCGGACGCATTAATTAATCGTATTCGCCTGTCACCGAACAATGCACCCTGGTCGCGACGATAAATGAGTTCCGGGCATCATCTTGCCGCGGCCCACAGCACAGCATAACCGCTCGTAGGCAAAACAATCAAATCGAGGATGCTAGCTCAACAGGAAGACACCGCTGATTGAATACTCGTACGTAGTTCGAGTATAATACGTGGGGATTTTGTGCCAGACAAAATTGTAGATTGTGACGGTTGGCGATCGTGTTGTGAGTCCTTGCGCCCCAGGAAGCGTAATAGTTGTGTATGAGGGGGAGTTTCAGGCAAAGGCAGACGTGTCCGGTACGCACATAAACGATGTCCAAAAAATTGCCTCACCGGTAGTAGGCTTCTGACGTGTGCATATTTGATCATGTCTTTTATTATTGTGGATGCTGCTGGGTTGACAGCAGCAGCCCATTAACAAAACGAGCGCCTTGAAATGTTAGCGCTAAGCATCCGGAGAAGAAAGTACCCCAGCCGGAACCTGTTGTACTCGATGATATTCCAGTGTAGTGAGGGCTATCTATCAAATGCACTTGGGCGGAACCGCTTCGATGCCTTTGGCTTGCACCTTTGCGTGTCGTTATTTCAATTCCGCCACTGAGATGAGACGGCATATTTGCGAGTGTTTTTGTAGTCGTTCTATGTGATTCACTTATAAAAATAGGACGAGCGTATAAGGGGAACAATGTTGTTGGGGACCCAAACGTCTGGGCGTGGCCTCGGTAAAAGAACGCCTAATTGAGCCAAAATAGGGTGAGGGACTTTAATGATACCACGTGCTTGGCCATTGATTCGTAAATTCACAAACCGCAGTTTAACATTTATGATAATTGCTTCCATGTTTCGAAAGTCAAGTTTTAAGAGTTGTTGTTTCGTTATGGCGAATGTAAAAAAATACATGTTTTTGTTCAAACGCAGAAAGTCAAGTAATAGCACTCTTACTCCAAGATCATTTGACGGAAATTGGCCCATTGGTGTAAGAACAAAAACAAAGTAAATCACTCTAATTTGGCCTGGGCGCTTTATGGGGCGGGGGCCCGCGATCGCAAAATCAACAGAGAGATCTTAATTTTCGTCCGGACGATGAAAAATTTTCTAAAATTATCCGCCCTCGCCTTCGCGTCAACGGGCCGTGAAGAGAAAAGAGAAAAAGAGAGGAGGCGCGTGCTGAAAAAAAGAGAAAGGCGCTGGTGAGCGGGTGGGAGAAAAACGCGGCAAGGTAAATTGCCTCGACTCGTCGCGATTTGAGTCAGAGCAACAAGACTTCCTCAGAGTAAGCAGCGTTTGTGAACATCACCGAGTTATCGATAGCTACTCGATCGAGTTTGCGTAAGAAAGCTTTTTAGAAACTGTTGTCTTCCCCCGTGGAATTTTTAACGGCGACCGGACAGAACAAAACTTAACCAAGATGGCACCAAACGGAAAACCAGCGTAAGTTTTTGTGTGGAAGTAAAGTGTTTCAAATCGGCGTGGAGTTTGTTTCACTAGAAAGTGTGTTGTGAAAAAAAAACGATGATTGAACCCCTTGTGTTGACTTTACTTGACATAAATTTCTGTACATGCTTTTACATCTTTTGTAAGTGCGTATGTTAATGGTTCGGCTCGGTGTAAGCTCTTTGCAAAAAAACGAAAAAAAATAAACGCGTTGAGTGTCGACGCGCGTAATTGATGTCGTATTCACCGAAACAGGCACCTGGCGATTCGTCTGGTTCTCACAGTTAAAAGCTAATTTGCTTCTTTGAACTTGAACGTTGTGCGAAACTTGTGACGTATTCTGTCCACCCGAGTGTGGGAAAGATAGCGAGGCTTATCATTATGGCGTTAAACTGTCGGGTAATGGGGGTAATTGACTTGCGACGGTCGAAGAGGCTTTTCCTGGAAGCGATCGACTTCTCCTTTCAGGCCCCACAGTCGCTGGCTCCGCGCACAGGAATGCGGCCCTTTTTCGTTTGGGTGGAAAATTTTGTTTTACGGCGAGGAGGTCAGCGATTGGTGGTTCAGGCTATCGCGGACGTCCGCCTTTTTTCCGAAGCGAATATTCTTTTTCATTGGCTCGCCCCAAATATGGGAGAGCCCGCTAACCCACATTAACACGCACGACATGGGGCCTTTCACGATTTGTCTTGTCACTTCCCATTCGGATTGCAATTTGCAATGCCAGCCCATCATGACGAATGCACCAAGCAATGGATTAGCTTGAAACGTAGTTGGCATCTTGTCACCCGACATCGAAATCTCACTACTTCCGACCACGATTTAAAACTTTTTCGAGGCGGTCACATTCCTCGATCAAGTCGTTTAATTATTACGTCACTGCCCATCCTGCACTAATGAACCCAACGAGAAATGCATTAAAAAATGTAATTTTACCAAGGGACGTTTGTTTTACAGGAGCTTCGTAATGCAACATCAGCGTTCGCAATTGGAACCAGTTGTTGATCTTGCCCCACAGAAAGAATCTAATATCCGAGTTAAGAACGAGTGCATCTTATTTTCACAATCCATCATGAGCGGGTAAGACCCACATTTCATAGTTTTTATTTTAATTAAGAATTTCATGCGAAGTAATTTTTTTTCTTTCACCTCACAGTCGGTGGAACCCAGCTAACAACGTACAAGCAGTAGAGCCAACTTCGGCCACAACCGATGGCCCGGAGCCTCGTATTCTCTCCAAGAAGAGGCGCGACCTCATTAACGCCGAAATCCGGGAACTGCAAAACCTCTTGCCACTGAAGAAGAGCGCACGAGAGCGACTTTCCTATCTTGGAATCCTCGCGCTTACCAACACATTCATCCGCAAAGCGACTTTCTTCAAGAAAGGTACAATTACTGTCCGTTCCTTTCTCCCAAGTCTAATCGCCTTCCCTCGCGTAACAAACTTATGCCAGATTATCGCTCCTTATGTGTTTGTGTAACATGCCCACGTCTGACCTTATGAGTGCAGACACATCGCCACAATTCGCAGCGTTAGCACTTTTGAATACACGTGACGTCTATTGTTGTGTGGAATCCAATGACGCATTTCTATATTGTTGCTCATTTATGTGCAGAATGCCTCAGTTGCGACGCTTCGATGAGCTGCACCCTCGTCCCCGAGTTTTCGTCCTCGTTATGTGGCTTCCTTCTTGTCTTTAACCGAGAGGGCAAGATCCTTTACTCATCGGATAACATCCTTGATTATCTCGGCAACACAGTGGTAAGGACCCGGATTTTCCGTTGCGAATTGAAAATTTCAACCACCAATTTATCGCTATCATTTTGAAGGTTGAGTTGGCCAGTCAGGGCGACAGCATCTACGACTTCGTGGACAAAGAAGACCACGATCAGATCCGGGCCCAGCTTGACATGCCGCCACACGACGATCAGGGAGAGGCCAGACGCCTTTCCTTTTACTGCAGAATGTCCACATCGCGCTACATGAAGACACAAATGCGATCGTGGAAGAATAAGGTAAGACATCACAAACCGACGCATTGAACAAGTGCATTAAAAATATATATTTCATTCAGATTGTACACGTCACTGGACGTTACCACCGCCCAGAGATGAGCAGCGATTGGTCCGACACAGTTTTCTTTGCCGTGTGTACCCCAATCGAGTCGAAACCAGTCACAGACGTGCGCCACCATCCAAGCCCGCGCGCCACCGAATTCAAAGCAGTCCACGGTCCAGACATGAAATTTCTTGAGGTGAGAAACAATTCATGGACCAACTTTCTTGTTGAGCGAACACTGGACTGACAGTGGTTTGTTCCGCTTGGCAGGTTCCCAACACAGTTGAAACCCTTCTCGGATATGCGCCAGAGGAGTTGGAAAACACCAGCTGGTACGAATGGGTCTACCCCGAGGATCTCGCCCAAGCAAGACAGCAACACCTCAAATTCGGTAAGCCGTGTGACGTAAATACTGACGCGCGTTCGGTGGGGCATAACTGGGTAAATTTTGCCGCGCGATTGGTATTTTCTCCGACAGCTAATATGATTTTGCGGTCAGGCGCGTCCGGTCGGTAAGCGCAATTATTTGAAACCTGTTTTGTTTTGAAAATCGCAGTGAAAGAAGACGGTTCGGCGTTCGCCTGCGTGCTGCGCATGGTAAAGAAAGACGGCAGCCTCGTATGGGTTGACATCACTGCCGAAAAATCCCAGGAGAGCATCAGCAGCTCATTCGTGTGCAACTACATCGTCATAAAGTAAGTTTCGCTCAGCCCAATTTAGTTAGTTTCGCTCTCATTGACTTACGCAGAACTTAGAAGCCACTAACCGCCCTTTTCCCTTAATAGTGAGGAAGACGTACCCTACTTCCGCATCCACCACAATCTCCTCCCATTCCCTGAGCATTACACAGAAGAACAACGCCAGTACCTCGCCTACCGCTCGACATTGCTCAGCGCTGCAGTCAATTCCGACGTTAATTCTGGATCCACTTCACCAATGACCTCGCCGACTGCAATGAGCCATCCAGACCCGATGTCAGCACATTATGCTCAACAGGTGTTCGCCGACAACCTTGACACCAAGGCGAGACTACGCCAGCAAATCAAACGTAAGATGAGCTCCATCGACACACCAACTTACAACACTGATATGTTTGGAGTTCCCCCGAACAAGATGCTCATCCGCGCCACCTCCGACATTACCTACCCGGCGTCCGCCTACCACTCGCCTCTCCAGCATTCCTCTTCCTATCCAGAGGCTTCTTACCACCCTCACGTCTTCTACAGACCCGGATTTCCGACAGACGAATCCTTTATGTCGCAGCTGCAAGGCACCGCCGCTGCACCGGGCTACTTGTACGAGGGTGGGTACACGACCCTTGCTCCCGTGCGTCCGGACACCCTGACCTTGAGGCAAGTGTCCGACCGATCGCCAGTGGCGTCCTCCTCTCCCGTCAACGGCCACGTGACCCAGCTGAATCAGAACAACAACGTTGGGATGCAAGCGTCCGCCATCAATCAACAGTATCAACATCAGCAGCAAATGCAACAACAGCGATCCTACTCGCAGCAATATTCCCCAGCGACGCGCGAAACTGATTATTACCAGAGCAATCCATCCCCATGCAGTCAATCGTCTCATTCGCCTGCCCACCAGTCGCCCCACTCACCCCTGAATCTGCAAATGTCGCCTGGTCGCAGCCCCAAGCGCACTCCCTCAAATGTCGTCAGACCCCAAGTGGAAGGCTTGTTCTGCGAAGTCGGTGACATCATCGAGAGCGAATCTTCTCATCACGCGACCTCATCCTGCGGCAGCATCACCACCTCCCCCAACGCCGCAATCATGCAGCCTTGCTCTGAAGCCTACGACGCCGTCACCTCTTGCCAGCAAGGTGGTGCGCGCCAGTGGCAATACTCCCTGCAGAACCGCCTCCAGGCCGAGTCAGAGATGCACAGCACTTCGCCTTACAGCAGATCCAGCTGCGCTTCCGACGTCATCCCGCAGCCTAATGGTATGTGCCAGACATCCATGAAGGAAGAACCCGTCGGCTCTCCACAGCACTACAATAACGTGATGTCCCCTGTCCAACAACAGCGTTACAGCCCCTCCCACTCGGCTTATGACGTAGGCTCTCCGACCCGCTGCTCCCCTTCTGGATTCAAGCAACATCAGCAGCAACAACACCTCTACTCCTCAGCCGGCACGTGCGCGTCCCCCAACCAGCAGCACGTCGCTACTGAGAAGCCCTACCAAGTCCAATACTCCATCTCGCCTGCGCACCCTTCGACTATGCACAAATACCAAGCCGCTGCCGCCGCGTTTTACGCAGCAGCGCAGCAAGGCCACCCGCGGGTCGATATGCGCCAGAGTGAAGTGGAATGGGTGAAGAAGTACGGCAACATGACCGCCACCGTAAGTACAACTAACTAGCGCACCAGCCAAATGCAAGTTGACACATTTTTAACGGGTGGTGATTTTTGTTCACAGGAGATGCTCTTTTGCGAATCGGAAGGCTCCCCCTATCTTGCTTGATCGACGAGGCGCCCGTCACCTGTCACTTGTGGCAACCGGCGGGCTTTGCTCTCGTGCCAAGAATCGTAACCAGTCAGTTACGGAAAATAATGTTCTCCTACAATAGGAGATGTACCTATCCTGTACCATACGAAAGTCCAGCTGTTTCCCTTTGTTTTCGGCTTGCAAGCGTCCGACCTCTGCCGCTGCCCGCTTCGGGCATTGTGCGGAGTTTCCAACTCGCGACGTCTTCAATTGTTAATATTAAGTGTTCAACGCTTTCGCTTTTATCGATTACTAACGGCTTCTCACTTTGCAACTAACACCGTTCGTGGGCACCGCGACCTGGTTTGAACGCCACCTAGCGGTGGACCCTGCCTTGTCGCGGGTCGCTTCGGTAATAGAAGCGTCGGGTCCGCACGGGAAGTCGCACGGTCGGCCAGCGTCTTGCTCTACCATGGTAATGTGGTCGGGCGGACGTCAGGCGCCACTGTGTGGTTGTTCCGTCGGCACCTGCCCTCCATTTTGTGAAGTCATGGCATCGGGATAAAGTGATAGTTTGAAACCGAGGGCGCCGGACGAGGTTTAAAACCTTCGTTCGGGCCCATGTAGGGATAAGCAAACGTTCGAGGGAATAAGCGTCTTGGAATTCGGTACAGCCCCATCTCCCACAACTAGGTACAACTAAACTCCCAAAATTAACATCACATCTCAACAAATTCGCACGTCATCTTGGCACAGCACGGCATCTAAGCGCACGGTAGGGTGGTTGAGCAATTCGCGGCACAACACATATTTCTGTAAGCGCGGAATTCGTTCCGTTGCCTTCGTTTCATTTTGTTCGGCGGCCCCAGAGCCCTGGACGTTTTCCGCCTTTATTTGCGTTTTTATGGACGATAGCAAACCTCAGCCTATTTTCGTTTCATTTCGCCGCGCATCAAAATTAAAGGCTTCTTCTGCGTTTCTTCGATGGCCGGCCAGCCAGGATTATTGCGCCGTTAATACCTCGTGGCCACAAGCAAACAGAATTTGCAATCATGCTGTCAAAAACCTCGCCGGATTTTCGTCAGCGCCGACCGCAGTTTATCGCCATTGCCTCTTCTCATCGCCTGGGGCCCCTCTTCGCAGTCAACTCAAAACACAACTTTGCCGGGCCTTATTGACCAAAAAAACGTGACAAACCCAAGCTAAATCCGTCTCCGCGCCAGGCACTGCTTGTCACGCGATGCCTGGAGGCCCAGCTTACGTCATTGCTCTTAGACCGCGGCCCGGACGAGAAAAAGGCCAGCGCGTAGGGATGAGGCCTCCTCTTAGGCGAAAACAAACGGCCTGACCCGATCGGAATGCGTTCCTCTTTACCTGCGTTTCGTTGCGCGATCTCATTTCAGGTCTCACGAAGCGTATCGAGTCCGCTCGCACTAATCACAATAGCATAGGCAAAAAAGCGTTTTGTTGATGTTATTCTCGCAACTTCAATTTGGCTTGGGTCAACACAATGCCATTATCACGACAATCCTCGCTTGCCCGTTTAAATTTGCTTTAATTTCAAGTTTGGGACCTAAGTTTGCATGAGGAAAAACGAAAAAATATTTTGGTTTCAGAATTATCATTTTATCCCGATTGCATGTCTTCACATTTGTTTTCATTTTACTTTTACTTTTTTTGTTTGTTCTTTGTTCTTGCGCATCACGCCCGGAAACGAGTCGCACCTGTCGATCGATTAACAGCCAATCGGCTCTCTCGAAAGTGTCACGTGGCCGGGTGTGCTCGCAGAAGGTAAGTTCTGTGGGCGCGCCACGGTCTAGTGATTTCTCCAAAATGTTCCGCGCGATCGGCTACGTGGCTGTGACCGCTGGAGCGTGACTGAAAAATCACCGTCGAACTAAAAAATCACGAATCGGCGCCACTGCTTCTCGCTCTTCCGGTTTCGTGCGCGCATTTTTAATTTTCTAGGTTCCTGTTTACTTTTTCGTTCCGTATTCTTCCGCGCAGCGTTGGTAATAACGTTACATGTACATAATAGCGAACTTTGGTAATAAGAGTTCGCTATTCTGGTGTTTCGCTATTGTTGCCGTTCGTTTCGTTTCGCCAAATTTACCTTGTGTCGCAAATTTCTCTTTTGATTTTGAACTACTGAACGACGGCCAAAACTGAGCAAGTGCGCCTTTGTACAGGGCCGGACGTTATCGGTATGTAAATAAATACGTACGAACGTTCGAAATCTGCCAAAAAGTTGTATACTGCCAAGGTGTATATGTGGTATGTATTAGTGCATGCCCCCCTCCAAGTGAAACACGTTGCCATATCTGGTAGTGCCTTGAATGCGCAGCAGCACAGCGCATTATGTGTGCATTGTACCCGTACTACATTTAAATTTTCGTTGTTTTCGTATTTCTTGTGTTCGTTATGTTGTAGCTATAGACTGCGTCCTGCACCGCTTGTGGCGCGCGCAAGCTTGGTTTGTTGGTGTGCAAATAGTTTATTTATTAGACGTTCGTTTTTTCTTCTTTGTTTGTACAGAATTTACGTCATTCGCGCAATAAACGCTTCACTGAACAATTACATTTATTGGAAACAAATTTACGATAATTCCAATCAATGAGCTTAAGAAATTTGACAAAAAGTGCGGCTTCTGATCAGGACAAACCAAACAAAATGGCGGCGATGGGTGGAACAACAAACATCTTGAGCTTTGTATATACTTGGCACCATTAAAGGTTAATACGCATACAACAGGGTGCCGGGTCGTCCACGACGTGCAGTTCAGTTTATTGACGTGCGCGGATCGACACAACTTTCCGCGAAAAACCAGGCTAATTGCGATGACTTAATCGCCCACGGTGAGGCGGCAAAAAATACCACCTTCGTTCCTGGCAAGAGGACGCCAGCAGCACCAAATATAGGCATGGGAATTTGCATATTCGTTGCCAGCATAAAGTTCGAGATATTTTCCGCCTTTGTGGTGAACAGGGCAAGTGAAAACTTAATTCAACGCCAACAATGAACAATGGCGGTCGGCTGATAATCTTGCAAAAATCGCGTTTATACCTTGGACATATAGGTATGGCAAAACACCACGGAAATTTTAAACAGATGTTAGCAACTTTCTGACGCATATGCGGGTTTCCCACACCCAGGAAAAACCAGACCTCGCGGTTTGTTATATTGCTGTTTCCCAGGTCAGTACCAATTTGCCAGGAAGAGACTCCGGCATCTGCACTTGACCGAAATTAAAGTCCACCATGCAACTGAAAGTAGGGCGTTTGTTCCACACACCAGTCGGCGCCAGTGGTCGTATGTTATTGATTTCAGTGGCAATTACTACGGCAATACCATACCAGCGACGCTAAATTATTACCATCAAGGAAGCCACTTGAAAGCGAGAAAAGCTTTAATTTTATGAGTAAAAGCACCTAGTAATTTCGGCCCGTCTGTCGGTCGCTTTCGAGTAGATTAAACAAACGGATTTTGAACCTTAAAATCAAGGTAGAGAGTCGAAAGTCAAGTACCCGATTTCCTGGGCTAATTCGAGTGTACATAAACTTTGCTCCGAAAATATCTTTCATCATTTTGCTCACCACCAAGGCCCCCAATGCACATATTAGCGAAACCCCACTGTGTTGAATTAAAGTGTTCTTGTGAAACCCGGCACGTCCTCTTTTCAGTTTTGCGCCCAAGCGTCACAGAACGCTAAGTCACCGTGGTCTTGGTGTGAATAGTTTTCCTTTTGTTTGCTTCACTATCTTGCTGTAATGGATCGCGGGTTCCACAATGCACCCTTGGTTCTGCCTTGACCGTGTCGCCCCTGTGTGGTGGTGGGTAAAGAAAGATGCCGTGCGAAAGAAGCAGGAAGCTTACTTATGTGTCAACATCGGACAAAAGGCCAAGGAGGGAAGCACAATGTAAGCAGCGGCTGCCTCGGGCGCTCGCCTGGAGAATTTTGAGGAACTGAAAATCTGTTTGCGGGAAAGCGAAACGTGATCAAACCGGGACTGTGCATGGCCACTGCGCTACACAAAAACCACCTTAAATTTCGACAAAAGCACGATATTCACACCTGGAAACTAATCATTTAAATAGAACGCGCCCGTCTGCAAAGCATTTTTGGTAAAAAACAACGCCAAGAACATCAAAGATTACTGTTTTTATTGCTTGTTTCGCACTGTGGTGGCGGTGGTGCTTTCCACAGCCACAAAAAGGAGTTCTACTGGTCTTAACGTGGAAAAGTTCGACGAAGCAATAACCCGACAACAAAATTACCCGTCGGCGTGCAAAATATGGTAATAGCTCGGGAGGGATTTGGTGTGTCGACAAATGCCCTGTCGTTTTGGCGATTTGAAATCTTTTTATCGACGTGCAGGTTGTTAGCTGTTAGCTGCGGTCAGTGGATTAACTGGCAAATCCAAATTTCCAGCCAAAGTTTCCCGAAAAAAATCGCCTATCGCCGTGCACTGAAACTGTGTTCTTCAGCAATTGAGTTTCGGGGTTGCGTATACGGGTGAGGTGCAACGCAAAAAGGCGTATCAAATACCAAGTGAACTAAGATCCCTGTAAGGCTTGGGCCACACAACCAGCGCTAAACGGGTTCGCTTCGCTACACAGCCAACGTTAATGGCCCCAGTGAAGGTCGAGACAAACTTCTGGGCAGTAGCTTGCGAAAGTCAAGTAACCGGTATGGCCGTAAATTTCTTTTGGTGCAACGCAGGTGCGAAATGCGAACGCGTATTTGGTGGCAGACGGCGCTGTGTAACCCTTGTCATCTGGGCCCTTTTTGCGACCCTCTGTTTTATCTTCCTCCCCCTTTTCGTCGCGTTTTTGGCGCTTTGATGATTTAAACGTTTGTGGCGCTTCCTGATTGGTCCTCGTGATCATCTGACCCAACGACAGCTCATCTCCAGTTTCATACGCGCAGGATAGCGGACCTTCGCGCGACAACACCTTTTCTCTAACGGTCGGATTGTCCAATCCCAAGTCGGCCACAGGAACATTAACCCGCTTGACATTGTGGGACTTCCGCACAATTTCTATGGTCTCTACGTCACGGAACCCACTACCAGGCTTGCGGAGGAGAGCGCAGAATCGCTGTGTTTGTTCGATGCATGGGGAGAAGGAACAGATGCGGCCGCCTGTTTAATGTAGAAGGTTACGTAAGTGATGAAAGCCAGACATTCAAAGCAAGTGAGGGTTGTCTTACAGTAATATATAAAGATGAGTAAACAGCATCGAGTGATGTTTATAAATCCAAGGCTTTTTTACGTATAACCAGTTGAATGCCAAGCATCAGTAGATTTGTTTACGAGTTCAAAGGTGTTAACCAAACAAGATTACACAATCTTGACAAGGATGGAGCCAAGGAGCCCCGCCGAAGATTTTTGTAGAAGAAAAAGCCGCCCCAACATTAACCAACCTGCGCGTTTGAGCGCTCTGGCAGCTGAAGGAAGAGCCTCGTCCGGGCGCGGAATATCAAGAAACACGGCATCCGCAGCATCTTCCACAGGAAAACCGTCCCTTATTACATCCCGATGGTACGTCTGTAACAAACAACAGCTTTCAACAACGCCCACGTATCTCCCCAACTAGTATGCAAATTTTACCGTGACGTGGTCTGCCAGGCCGTGCTGCTCGAATTCAGCCTTCGCCTTTGTGAAACGGAACTCGTTGAATTCAACTGTGTGCAAGTGGCCCGTCGGCGCCACCGTGCGGATGATTGCGTGAGACAGCGATCCGCTACCAGTTCCTTGATAACAATAGTGTACAGTACATTATTTACCACGTAACGCTGTAACAACCGCAACATTAAGATCAAATAAGAAGCATTCAAATTTGAGACTATTTCATTGCACGTATATACTTACCCGATTCACACACAACAGAGCCAGGTTTCAGTTCTAGTTGAAAAGTAATCATGGCAATGTCGGCCGCATACAATATCTGTGTTCTGTGCGGTAACGTAACGGTCCAGAGCTCCGGGGTCGGTTGAAGAATGTAAACCCAACCCTGACCAAAGACAATGCAACTATTAAAACAACCTAGCTGTTTTCTAAAGTGCCCGCATAAACATATCTTACTCTTGAGCAAGTGAACTTAGTACCGAACTCGTGGCCGACCAGTTCGTCGTGTTTAATCGCCCCAAATTTGGTTTGAGTAATTTCGCCCGGCTTGGTCGTTAGGGGCAGCATGGAGTCGTGTCCCATATATACGATGACGAGGTCTTCGTAGTCTACGGTAGGTTTTGTTGCGTCGAACCCCATAACTCAAAACACAGTGTAAGCCTAAAACTACGTCCTGTCAAAACAGAGTATAAGCAACAATAACATAGTGTAAATGTGTATATAATATAGCTCAAAAAGCTATGAAAAGAACTCTTGTTTATCTTCCAGATTCGGAGCACATGAAAAAAAGAAAACAAATGGGATTCTTGTGTTTGTGAACTGATGTAGGCCTACTCTCGGGACGATTGCCACAGAATTGCAACACTGTGCTCATGTTATGACTCAAATTTGAGTAAATTTCCTGATAGTACGCAACATGTGCTTGGTAATACCTCGATTAATCAATAGTCATCTACTAATTAGGTCTAATACTGCTTTCTGCGTTTGACTAACAGAAGAAAAAAAATCTTGCTCTTGATTGGCTGTCCTGTCGCCACGTGACCATGCGACAGGCTTGTGTCATAAAGAGCTTCTGCCTTTCAAACAATCCCATATATTTTTAATGCACAGGGTTTATTGAACACGGCGCAATACAAACAAGTAGGGGGTGCACAAGTTGCATTCAGCCATGAAAAGTAAAACGATGAACAAGAACAACACGAGCACACACGCAAATGTCGGATTATAGTTAGTGAGAAATCCACTTGCAAAGGAGAAGCCATCGGTTGGCAGAAAATCAATGTGAAAAATTATAACATTAGACATGCGAGGCGAAAGTCGGTGCACAGTCAGCCGACAGCGAATAAAACTAATAGCCGTAGTTGTACAGAAAATATGACACAGGTTAGAATCAAGCGAAGCGAAAGCTGCCTATGTTTTTGGCGGGCGTATGGTAGGTAAGAATGGAAGGGCTTTTAGTTCAGATGGAAGCCCTTCTCTCTGGTTGCGTCCAACAGGCGTTGTCTGAGGATCTCCTCCGACGAATATTCAGGAAGTTTTAGATAATGAACGCACGTGTTGACGGAGGGAAAACTCCCGTCTCCTGAGTCGACCTGTATAAGTGCGACATATGGTTGCTAGGCTGCATATTGCTGTATAGTTTAACGAGTCACGAACAGAGTTCGTAAATAACACTGAAGCCCACAAAATATTGGGCGTTTATTCCTTAATTTTATCATCGCATAACTTGTTTGCATATCAACGCGGAAAAAAGTTATTTTGAACACTGAACGTTCTTTCGTTGATGTAGACATTGTTGAAACGGCTTTTTAATTAGTTCAGTCCAGTTTAAACATTTGCAAATACGCCGAACCCCAATATTATAGTTCAAGCCTTACGTCGAACCTCTGCATTGCAATGACATATGAAACGTTAAACAGGCTCACTATGAACTTTCTGGGCGTTACAATACGCAGAAGTCGCGACGCATTGATTCCATACGTTTCAAGACAGCTGTAGCTCACCTTGCGTACGATCGTCAGTCGCGGTGTTAGGTTCGCCAAACCGCCAGGTGGCAGCGAAGAGCAGCCAGTGGTAAACTGCAGGAAGGCTTTCCGTTCGTCGCCCGTCATACCGCAAACAACATTGACGAAACGGAGAAAACCGGGACTGAGCAAAATAAAAAATCGGGGTCACCAATGTACAAATCAGCAAGTGTTCAGTGACCAACCTTTCTTTGGTGAAGCCGAGTTTTGGTTCCGTGTAGTTAAGAACGTCTTCGCGCGTCCAGGTTGGTCGTTGGTCGCCGCACAACATTACCTTTAACTCGGCTGGAGAGAAGAGCAGGAGGTTGGAGGCCGGGAAGACGCTACAGAAACCATCTGTAGAAAGTAGGAAAGGTAAAGGTTCAGTGGTGTATCAGTGAATATTAAAAGTACGCCACTCCTTTCCAAATTTGTATCGGCGGAACTAGTCACATATATGCAAGAGCCATAATAACCATTGAGAGCTACAACTGGTAACCGTTGCACTGGAGCTTTTTAACTAGCAGGCATAGAAATTTTTTGGGCACTGTTTGCAAGCTCTCAGAACAAGTCAATTATGACAAAACAATGGGAATTTACTACTGCGTGACAAGTAGAAGTGTCCATAATTCTTAAAACGATTTTCCCCATTAAAATACTTTTCACCTTTCAATGCTTCCAACTGTTTGCGAATGCCACTGTAAAGCACGAAGTCGAGTGTGAGATCAATGTACTCTCTGGCGTTCTCTAGCGTCAAGTCCACGTCGTCTCCACCATCCACTAGGGGATGTGAAGAGTAGCCGTAGACAGACGAGGACGGAAGGAATTGGAAGGTCAACCTTAGAGAACAGTTGGATTAGAAGAGGACTTCTCGCAAAGTAACTACCACACTCAACCGGTTGCAATGACAACGCTAAGTTCTTCTTTATTTCGACACAAAGACTGAATGTGTGATATCAATTGTATTTGTTACCCGAGGTCCTCGACGCTACATTTAGTGCCGTTGTAATCCAACTGCAAGCTGTCGACCCTTCTTCGTTTTTCATCTGAAGTGAGAAGGTGGTCACTCTCGATTAATGATTTCTGTTCGCAAATCTGCTCCAGCTTTGCCAGAAACTGATGCCTAAAATCAGCAATACCACAGTTACCACAATGACCACTTAGATAGAATAAGAAGTATTGTGTGGTTTATTCAGTAGGTGATGTGATATCCATTTGAATGGTGCATGGGGTTTCTAGACATTGATTTGTTACTTTAATTTACTGAGATTTCTGCCTCCTCCTAACAAACGTTGATTAGCTATTATTCTGTTTGTTTCCACATGGTGTCCAACTTATATTTTAATGTTTAACTGCTTTTTCAAGATCAACGTTCACCACCTGTGTTTTAATCAAGCCATTTACCTCGACGGATCCACGACCTTCAGATCTTCCATTGAAAGAAGACCTTTAAGGAAGGAAATCCTCTCGGTTGCGATCGAAAGATGAAACGAATCTTCGTCCTCATCTGCCGACTTGCCCTTCGCATCATCCGACTTCTCCTTGAAAAAAAAGTATTGTAAAATCGACAGTTTCCACGCAACGTGAGGAAGATAGTGTTAAATCCTTGCATGTGCGCACAACGGCAAAATGTTGCAGTTATTTGCTCATAAACCACCATAACTTTCACATCACCAAATCAGCCAAAAGGAACACACATAATTTCGTTATTACCAGCTATAAACTCAACAGTAGTTGCCACAGTGACACGACTTACTTCGGGCTCATTGGATGTTACACTTGACCGATCCGTCATGCGCCGCTGAATTGAGCTCGGTTGAGTGCACAGGATTTTTAGAAGTTGATCGCTCAGAGGCAAGTCGATTAAACGACTATCCTGCACCAAACAACATTGTTAGGATCAGGTAACTGCATGAAACGCGAAACGCGTTGCAATTTAGAAAAAAGTTTGTCACAATACGAGAAAGCCATTGGGAATTTCAAAGTTTTGCTTGCTGCAAGTTACGTAAAAGGAATTATATAAGTGTAACTGACATGAATTAAGCAACAAATTGAACCCTACTTTGTCACTTCCTCGCATCCCTTATTTTTAATAATCTCCTGATCTTCTGAGACGGACAGTATAGTTCAACTAATTCGTCAATAAAATAAAATAGTGAAGTAAAATACCTGAAGGCACTTGGCCAGAAGGGAGCCAATAAACCGGAAGAGGGAAACCACCCGCCTAATATCGCCACCTTGTGGCAGGGGAGCGGGGAATAGACCGCATGAGCGTTGTACGTAATACCCGGCTGCTTTCACCCCTTCCCCTATGTCGACCTGTATCAAAAGAGGCATCAAAGTTACCGCATATCCGTGCGTTTATTTAAAACCAGAAAAACTGTAATATATGCATAGCGCAACTGTGACACTAGTACTTACATCGCGCTGTTCCGGTTCGATGAACATGTCGTCGACCAACCAGATGCCGAGGTCTTTCCTCTGTAGTTCGGCTGCGACGAGAGCGTAAAACTCGAGAGTTGGTCCGAGTCCCGTCCCTTCCTCATCGATAAACTCAACCTGCGAAAGTTATAATTATTCTTTTTTTTTCATTCAACTTTTCAACAACACCAAAATGAACTTACAGTATATGCGACACATAGAAACATGTCTTTATTGTATACATGAAGGCTTGCGTTTAAATTGATGACATAACCCAACGTGTTTTTCGTTGTCGTGCATTACAGCAATGTACTTAAGAAATTGCATACATATAGATATAAGAGACTGCGGCAAAACATCCGAAACGTCGAGAAACGTAGACACAATAAAATTTGCCAGAAGAGCAGTATTTGGCAATAAAACATGCCTGGCAACGTCAGTAACAATTGATTGATGGTTGTTAAGTACTCAAGATCGACGTTGACCGGACAGGTACCACAAAGTGGAATCTAGCGTGCCTGCTAGTGTAAAAGCTAGCACAGTGCCACTGCAACAGCTGCACTGATGAGACCTCACAGGTCGAAACAGTGCGTGTACACACCCTGTCTGCAGCTGACCAATATTATTATGGCTTTTTTTGCACATTGATTGACGTTTAGTTGTGTCAAAAGCAAAAACTGCAAGATGCCAAGTGAGACTCCATTTTGTCTCGTCACTAATTCTCACCTCGAGCACAGACTTTTTGCGTGCGTGAATAGTAAGCACGTTCATCGCCCACTCAAGCAACTTCCGCTGGTCACGCGGCACTTTCACACGCTCGTGACGTAGTCTTCCCAGTTGTAACAGATCGTTAAGACTTCCGTCCTCGCGTCGTCCGGTTGCGGCTGCCATGGCAACTGCGCTCAACCCGGTATTGCGAGCTCCATGGGAATGTTCGAACTGTTGCTCGGCGCGGTTTTGAAGCCACACGATCGACCTGACGAAATTACGACGTTATAGAACGGAGTGTAGGACGATTAGGAAGAGTTTTACAGTTCTACATGTACGAGTTTCGTTTAATAATTACAAATTTCCGACATTACTGCCCTCTTAACCACTCCGACTGTAAATTTATCTAATTTAAAGTGTCAACGTATCGCGCAAATTCACGTACAACGTTCTTGGATGTACTTTTATAAAATTAGCCAGGAAACTTGGATGTACTTTTTATGAAATTAGCTTGGATGTACTATATGATGAAATGACACCGAAACTGTATAAGGCACGTTTTCCAGAAAGGTAAAAAGACCAACCTTGCAGTCCCATACGCGGTGCAGCAAAAGTATTTGTGTCTTGTATCGAACGGGAAAAGGAAAGGACATTTGTTCACTAACGAGCCACACCAACGAGGCAGAGCATCGCATGCGAGACAAAGAAAGTCCTGGAAATCGAACACACAAAGGTTAAGAGTGTCAGAGAAAAGCTAAATTCACTGAAACAAACAAATGAGGATCTGGAGGGTATGTGTTATCATCATTTTTCGTGGTGTAGACTGTAGAGCCCAGTGTACATTCTAATCCAAGAAGTTAAGTCAGGAATAGTAGGATCTTTGCCGTTTTTTTATCAATATTGTTACATTGCCTTTTTTTGCAAATTATCTATTTTGTAGGGTAGGTAACATACATGTAACTTATTCGTACCAATTAGCTAAGTATGCGAGTATAACTGAAAACCACCACTTCGTATTTAAAGTATAACAAAACGTTGGTTTTGCAGCAATGAAGTGTATCAGGATCCGGCTAGAAACTGATGTACACCTACTTCTTTGAAAACCACTTCCAACCCTTCCCTACATATAAAACCAAACAAAACGATTCCATACCTCTGTTTGCTGATGTAGTTTCGTCGTGACTTTCTTGCTGACAAAATCCTCTTTCGAAAGTCCACATCGATTGCTTTGCTCCTCATCACAATCCTCCATCTGGTAGAGAGTATAAAGAACCTTGAGGAACTGGAGGACGTCATCTATTTCCTCCTCGTCCGATCCGCATCCTTTTGAGAGCTCGAGATTGCGGAGGTTGCCACTTTTATTTTGGTCGAACCCCTTGGAAGTAAAGGATGTCGGCTCGCTGGATGGGAGGATGGGTGATAGATTATTCCTCTTCCACTGTTTGGACTCCTTCATACAATCAAATGTTATACGGTACGGTTATGCAACTTACTTAAAATCATCTTCCTTTTTCGTGTTCGTGCAGATTTTTCATTGTTGAAAAGAGGATTTAAAACATGTAAATACTTGGGTTGGTTACCTTTGTTCGTTTTTCATGATTCTCATTCTTCTCCTCCCAGTAAACAACCCTGGAGATTCAACAAAAACACGGGTTGTAGAAATAACAAAAGCAGTAAAATCAAAATAGTCAGTAGTAGTAAAAACCAGCAAGAAATTCAGCATTAGCAACAAACTAGTTTCATCTCGAATTTGTTTCTATCTTACACAATTATGTCAAAAGAGTAAGGCATTTCCTGCCTTCGCATCAAACCAGCGTATTCCGGTTTTAACCGGTTCTACATCTGTAGCAATGGATGACTTACGTGTATGTTGGATCCCAGATCTTGCGCAACTTGGTCGGTTTGGCCGAACCAGTCGTGGCGATATGAAGTTGTTGTAAGCACTGAAAAACAGTTGTGTCCCTTGAAAAAGGTATTTCAACCGGCTCTTTGCCGCCCTCTTTTGATCCACGCAAGACCAACTTTAAACGTTTGCCGCAGGAGGGCGCACCGCGTCGCTTCGACTCCGACAGCAGCTCGGATTCTGGTGTTCCTGCAAAGAAAATCATACTAGCTATAGTAAATACGTTGCCTGCGGTATTTCTTTGTTCGTAATACTGCAAAGAAATGCAACACCTAAACTTAATGAGATGAATATGTATTAAATATACCTTTGGGAAAAACGGTCCTTTAGAATGAACTTGTTTTACACTTAAAGAAACAAAGTGAACCGGCAAATTCTTTCGTTGTTAAATTGTAATAAAGAGATTATTTGACAGATGAAAATATGGCAACGAGAGTGACTGAAGCGGCTTACAGCATAACCTTATTCCATGGTATTACCAAATAACACAGCTTTAAATAAACACTGTACATTAAACAATACGAAGCATCTAAAAACGGCACAAACTCGTTACCCGGTGGTGGAATATCGAGGTCCACAGTCTGTTGTAAGTTCATCCTCCCCGGCCGAGGGTCGAAGGCTGGTATCAGGGCTGGCAGATTACGTTTGATCGTGTAATCGTCATCCCAACCTCTGTTGGATGAACTGCTTCCACTGCAGCCGCCACGGTTGTTTTTTCCGGTGAATTCGACTCCAAGCAGTGCGGCGGTCGTCGCGAGATCGTTTTCCGACATTTCCTCGTTTTCCTCGTCCTGCATCTGAGGGTGATCGATGTAGTTTAGAGTTTTGCGCTTACTCGATGAATTGTATTTGATAAAAGAGAACGACTCAGCTTCTTGCACTTTCCGACAAATTTCTAACTCGAATTTATCACTAAAATAAAGGTAACGGTCACACAATAATTTTTTGCAGTGCACCATAACGACCATTGCAAGACTCATTTATATGGTCCATTTCTTACGAACCAATTACTTTACGACCAAAAATAAGCCCCTATTTTAGACACGTTTCTGTAAAAAAACGCAAAAAACAACATACCATTACGTCATCAAACTCGTCGTCATCCTCGTTTTCTTCGTCCAGGTTGTCGTCATCCATTTGAGCGAGAATGGCGGCACTGGTATCGCAATCACTCACCAAGTAACGGAGAAAGTCTACATAGGAAAAGTTGCATTTCGACACAATCGTTCATAAAATTACTCGGCAGTGAGCATTCCCATAAGTTACCTTCGCTATCGTTGCTCCCATTACCGGATAATGCATGACTGAGCGCTTGTAGCACAGAGCTGCTACTCACGACTGCAGAGGTCTGGATCGACTCGCTTGTCACTGTAACAGGCATGGCGAGGTTTGGAACACTGTGAGCCGTCGTTATCGGATTCGAAGCTGCATAAAAAAAAGGTTTGTTTGTTAAATCACTAATTCACTGACGCTATGTTTTCAGTGTTGTAAATAGTGCACGAATGCTTTTAGTAGCGATGTAAATTCAATGCCAAAGCACGCTTTTTGATAGCGCGGAGCAGTTAACACGGAAATCCCGCAAATTTAGCACGGATGTTGGTCGATACATGGACAACAAATACGTCACGACAAAATCACACAACAACGTACGAGTAGTGTCAGTGACGTCACGGGCGAGTGAGTCCTCTTCGCTGTTGCTGAGGTTGTTGACGTTGAGGACGGCCGTTGCGCGCGTCATGTTGTGGCAGAAGCTCTCCATCATCTGCGAGGCTTCTTGGGACGAGGAAAGGTTCGGGACACTCACACTTGCGCTCACCTTGAAGAATTACCGAGAAATAATTAAGAAACAGTTCGTTGCAAAGCGTTCGTATTCATCGAATATCAATATTTGTGTGTATTTGAGCAAAGACAGAAGCTTTTTCTCCGTGCGCTTCGTTACCAAAGACACAAAACCTCCCAAAAAATTGACACAACAAGCGTAAAACGACTGGGAACTTCGCGTACCGGCTCTCCTGTGGTAAGCAGAAGGTGGTTCCCCTCAGTACCGTTTCCAGATCGATGGGCAGATGTTGAACCGCTCGCTGGTCGGAGCGAGAACTTCTGTTGGGAAAGATTTTTGTAGCAAATATCCGAACAATTTAAATAAAAAAGAAGATCGTGTTCAGATGTTTCGGCTCAGTCATTTTTTTATATGTTACTTGGATACAGTTACAACCCGTTTGAAAATGGTTAAAGTTATAAATTACAACTTAATAAATGTGCAGTATCAGTTTTATGTCTACGAACTGTTTCTGTTGGTTTTGCAGTCTTCAAGAAGATTGACTTTTGTATTCTAAAGTACCCAAGCTTTCGCGAGTACCTCTCGTTTTACATCTGATGAAGCGAGAGGTTCTTGCGACAGCTAGTAAAAGTCAGTCTTCTCACAGAACGCCAAACCAAGAGAATTCAGTTCAAATTATAACTTATTTCTGAAGAATATTGTTTACGACAATCTTTAATACGCGTTTAGCTGTTCTGCTTACCCCCATAGAGATCATATGCTTTTGTTAATTATACCTTGTCGACGTCACCGTGCACCGACTCGAGGGAAATGCTTTTCTGACTTGGTGAAGGGGAGAGGCTTTCCTTATCCTGCGATGACGGCAAGGAGGTCGTAATGGCGTTAGTGGAGCTGAGTGCGTCCACCTGCTCTTCACTTTTCTGCACCAGCATCTGGAGGACGTCCAGTTCGCTCAGAGATTCGGCCGGAAGAGATTCCGACGAGGAATTGTTCGAAGCCCCGCTGGGAGCAACCACTTTCCTGCGAATGGAATTTTGGCTCAATGTTATACTCTGTATTAAATTGCGGTAATAGGTTTGATGCAAGATGTTTTAATATAATATTGAGCCAAGGGTTCCCAACCGGGGGTAAATTTTGTAAGCAAGAAATTCGCAAACTTTTCACTGAACGCCGTGTAGTTTTTGAACGGTTTTGGGCAAAATGTTTTGGCAAAACCAGAGGCCTTTTTTACTTCCTATATTATTTGCTTCGATGCAATATTTTTAAGATTGTCACAATTTTGTTCGGGTATATATCCAAAACCTCACTTTGCTTTCACTACAATTTTGCAAAACTTAGTATGTTAAAATATTGAGTTAAGTTTAGTCTTGAAAGGCTGCCCGGGGTAAATTGGAGAAAAAAGGTTGGGAACGAATGCTTTAGATTCTAGACCCTGTGCATTGCGAACTGCGATATGATGTTTAATGCAAGATGTTTCAACTCAAACGTGTGTGCACTATAGCCACAGGCTTATGAACCATATACGGTACCATGATGTCTTGAGGGCGGCATTTGCATCTGATGATTTTTCGGTGTCACCCGCTCCATCCAAGAGCTTCGGAGAACTTATCGGCCGACGTATGTTTGGCAACACCACAGATTCCTGCAGATAAATACGTAATGTTGTCCACAATTTACGTTACAATCTAAAGAAGTTACTGTATAGTTTATACAACTGGCATACGGCCATACAAAAAAATCAACTTAAGACTGCTATTTGGAGAAAGACTGTTAGTAAAACTATTAGCAAGTAAACGTTAATAGACCTTCCGGACACAACCACAAAATGTCCATACATCCTCACAACCCCCACTTACCCCAGCACAGAGCTTTCTAATTCTCCTCCTAACAAAAGCTGGCTCCAAGTTCTGGTACGACCCAAGTTGACAAGTTCGTCCATCCAAAAGGTCGGGACTTTTGCTCGGATCCAGCGCCAGATCCACGTACTTATCCTCCTCTGGCATCTCGTCTGCACCTCCGTAAGAAGACGAAGAGGAGCTGGATCCGCTCCTCGCCGCGTCTTGCGCATCTCCGCTCTCGGATTTCTTGGAAGAGGCCGATCCTTCCTTGTGGCTCTTCCCGGAAGACTTGGAAGAGGATTTTTTGCCGTCCCGGTTTGATCGAAATGCTTTAACCATGGAGAGGACGGATCGCTGCGATTTCTGCGACTCCCCGTTGTTACTTCCATCTTTCTGCGAGTTTCGTCCGGAGTCTCCACCTCGTGAGCTGCTGTTCCGGTGGTTGAGGCGGTAATTTCGGTATGAGCCGACGGGTGCGTCAGCAGTTGAGTGTCGCGAATAGAACTGTGAATTAAAAAAAAAAAGAAATAAAAAAATTTATGGAGTTAAAACAAATTTCAAATCACAGTCAGTCAAGTAATTTTAAACGATTTGCAAACATATTTCGTTTTCTTAGTGTAATCGAAATGCGATTGATGTGCGAATAGATGTTATTAATATAAGTTACCACCCGTATTTTAATCAATCATCAAACGTTTACACCAAAAGCTTGGCCGTGAAATTGATTGCAATTTACCTGTTCGCATCTTGGGTGGCGACCCGAGCTCTGGAAGCGGTTGTTTCGAATCAACGACGACAAAACTCCGTGTCTTGATGAGGGAGTGGGCGGCCGGTGGGTGTCGCCCTTTCCATCGTCGTCTTTGGAAGAAGCGAGCCTAAGATCATACTTGCCGTCCGCCCCCATGCGGTACATGTTGGACACGCCGTTGTCCCAAGTCACGTCTAGCCAGCCTACAAACAGCAATGTGTTGACCACCCTGTTTGTGTGAAAGCATCAGGAGGATGTACTGAGTAAGGTGTGTGTGCGAAATTCAAATGATGTTAATTTTGCGTTCACTTCAATGACATTCTCATTTTCTGTGTTCCGTGAACGCGGAGTATTGTGGAGGTTTATCTGCATTCGTGAGTGGTTCCTTGCGACAAATATTAGCAGCGATGTACGAGTTTTATAGTGCATTAAAATGGCAGAAGAAAACAACTTTTGTTTTTTGCTGTTACAATTTCATGCAGACTAGCTTAAAAAGTCACAATAGTTTCAAATACAAATGAAAATTGACACAAATGGATTACACTCGTTTTGGGGATTATTGACCAAGCCTTGGATTTAATGATAAACACAAGATTTAAGGTTATACTGCGACCGACAACTTGTATGCGGTCACTTGGTCATAATATTATTCAAAAAGCTAACGTTGGTGATAAAAAAAACACTTTTTACCGTTGACGACGGCGGCGTTAACAGTTCCCGTCATTCTTCCGTCCTGGTTTCTCCACTTCCAGTCCGGACCTCTCACTACTCTCGCACCCGGAACCATCTGTTTCAATGTCTGCAAAGAATAGAAGATTTAATTAATAATTTTCTCTGATTTTCGTAAAAATATTTTGAAAATGACATTATTTTTTACTGACAACGACTTGGCAGAACACTTACTGAATGTCTTTTTGTTGTTTACGCGTTTCGCAAAATTGTACGAAGTGACTATATCCTATATGTGATCAAATTATATCAATCATTGGATAAAAGTAAAATTCCACGTCATCAAATGTGCATTCCCCCATGAAAATATTCTTTCACACACGTCTAACAAACACCAGAACATAGCAGCACAAATTCGATGCACTTTACCCAACGCCAAACTGATAAGTTCTGCATACTTGGGATTTAAGCAATTTCCTCTGCTTTCTGAGACTGGCTCCTGGCGGATCGTCGCAAACCCCAGTGACCAATCCGTAAAGTTCAAAGCCGGACACAGACAGGTAGGCCATCTGCTTGCTCGAGTTTTTCCCATTCTGCTGCAAACGGAAGTGACGCCAACCCTTGGTCTCGCCAGGCTGCAATGGGATTTCCCAGCTCGCCGTGGATCTGTGAATGTTAATTGTGCAGAGAAAGAGGTGGCAATACCAGATATCATTGCTGTAGAGTTGTGCTTCTCTACGGGGGTGCGGCGATCACAAAATGCTAACTTCAGAAGATTGTTTGCACGCTATATTATACAGGTTATAGCATCTTTCATGGTAACAAGTGTTTTGACCGGCGATGTAAGTAACTGCCGATCGAAAAAATCGCTGGAAACGTGGTTTAAAAAAACTGCCTTTGGGACAAACTTAGTGCTCAATTTTCTTTGCACAAACGATAACGTGATTTCGCTTGTGTTGCGTAATTGTAGATCGCAATTTCGAGCCATACGAAACTGCATGTTAAGCGTCTTCATACGTGTAATCAGAGAAATGTGCCTTCATTTTTATTCGGTTGGAACCGAAGAAAGCCGAAAAGACGCGATGCGGTTTTATTGCTTTTTTAGAAAAAAGGCCAGGGGTACACGGCATACTTTACGCCAGTGCCAGATATACTTGACTGCATACATTGCTGGCGGTTCTTGCGGCAGGGTATGGGTATGGTTTAAAGAGTCAACCTCTATCACATTGACAAAAGTCCCAAACACTATCTAAATGCTACACCACAGAAATCAACTTGTCGCTAACGCTGCCAGGCATAAACATAGAAATCAATTAATCATAGAGCAGGAACACCGAATAAATGCATTTGTTGCGACAACCAAAGGCAAAAGTGAAGACGGTTGAAAACTCGAAATAGAAAACAAGGTCAGTTGTATGTGAAGTATGGCTATATTTATGTAAATGGTAACAGTGTAGAAACTTGAAGCGCGCAGAGGTGAAGTTTGGACTTACCCGGGTTCGTTAAGCGACTGGTCGTCAGTATGAGTGAGCAGAGTTGTCCAGTTACTCCCATCCTTGGATGCCTGGAAAAGCCAGTTGCGCAATGCCGACTTGCTGTAACCACGCGAGTGTCTCAAAGTGTAAGTGGACGGAATGATCCATAAACCTGCCATTGTATTCGCTTTAGTAAATTATTTCACAGCTCAGACCAGTCAACAATACTCTTCAGATATCGTTAGATGGAATTCGCAATGAGTGTATCGTTTTTGACTAAATTCTTTCTTAAAACCTGGCCTCGGAAACCTTTCCAATTGTCCAAGCATACGCGGAAACCACAAATTTTCATGCTATTGCTACGTATGAATACATATGCTCACTATGCATTATGGGGATCAAAATGAAGATTTTCTTTAGACCGACTACTCCACGCTTAGTTTTGTTTATAACTGTACCACCAACCCACCGAAGTCAATCGCAATCCAAGCGTTCACACTGTCGCTCGTGTGGCAGTTATGTGGTGAAACACTCCTGCATAAAACATCCTCTAAACGACCGTAAGGCAAACTGCGGCCATCGGAAGAAGTGAGGAAGAGTAGACCGTGGTGAGCCGGATTAACCCAGTCGTACGACGTTCTGTAAAAACCGAGCAACGGTTAAGAATCACTACTGTGTCGGATTTTTTCACAACCTATGAGTTTGCTAATGAGTCGTTGACTAAAAAGATGTTGATTTTCAGTATTGTACGTAGTTATAGAGTTGTTTGCAACGTTTTATATCCTTCAGCTGATATTAAGTTTAAAAGAGGTGAGGGAGTTCGGTTGTATTTAACAATATAAATCTTTACTGGTTATAAGTAAACAGAACGGGGAATCCATTCTTCATTACTAGCCCCTCTTATCATAACAAATCAAAAAAGCCTCCATTTTTGAAAAGCCAGCTATAACTGATTGTTTGCGAAACAACCACCTGACCCACTTAACAAATTGGGAGAAGTCATCATGATCGCCCACCTCGCGTTTGTTCCAATCCAATAAACAATTCCGTTCTCGTCAAAGTCGCTCGCGTATTTGAATTTCGTCTCTCCTTCTCGCAGTTTCTTCACGAAACTGTGACTCGTGTGGTCGTAGTCGTGCCACTGTTTGGACGCCTTAAAAACGAGACGAAAAGCCAATAAAACATGAAACTACCACCTACGTATTGAAAGCTACGGGAGTTTTGTTGGAACAATAAAAGCAACCTTCGCTATCAAGTGGATACAAGTCATATTCATGTTTCGACAAAATGTGCTTGTTAAAAGTTTAGGCAAGACGTGGACAAAACCTATGTGCTAATTATATCTAAACTCTCCTCTTACAATGGTGATTATCCCACATATACAACATTTAATATTTTCTTTCTGAAATGAACCATTTTCCAACGCCACTTGTTGTGCGTGACACAGGTGGAAACTTCACATTTAAAAATACTATATAAAATGAGTGTTTAGTGTTTAGCGAAATATGTTTTCCTTAAAATAAACCTGCGTCTTGACACGAGGTTACTTTATATTGTAATTTTCACGCACATAAAGTCCTAATTATAATGGCACAGTGTAAAATAAAGTCGCACTGACCATTTTGAGAAGATATCTCTCAAGGTCCCTTGCCGTTGCCATGGTTTCCATTTTTAGTGTTCGTCCGCTGTAATCAACCAGGCCACCATCCTTCTTCTCCTTGGCGCCGCCTGGCGGTGACTTGCACTCGAGCACGAAACGCAGTTTGCGCGTGAGAAGATGAAGTCCGCTCAGACTACCTTGTGTGTCGTACAAATACATAGGGAGCCTGTATGGAAAATAGTATTGGGTTGGAACAAAAGCTGTCTAAATGGAGTTAAATGGACACCGAAGTAAGAAACAGAAATAGACCGATACATTGTAAGTTACAAGTTGGTACGTTAATTGTTGGTGAAATTAGGGATGTAGTTTCGATGTCTACTCAAGTAAGTCTGTTTCGACCAATACTTGCATGATTAATGAATAATTCCCAGTTTGGCCAGACGCGAACGATTTATTGACGATCCGTCTATCAAAACTAACTACAACCAAATTATGTTGAAATTGTGAAATGAAAAGTTAATCGATTTAACCTTTCAATCGATTCCACCACCGAAATGAGCTTCTTCACCAGCATGCGCACTGTGCTGTCCGAACCATCGCGAAAAAAAGTTGACGCGAAAATCTTCAATCTTTGCTCCACATCGAATGCGGTTCTTCCGCAGTTCTGCTAAAAATAAACCCAAAAGTTCACATGTTTTAATGTTCAACTTGACACTGTATGTCTGCCAAAGGTTGTACCTCATTGGACAGTGAACGGAGGAGCGAACGAATGATTCCACTGCTGTAGAGATCGAAGGGGGAAAGCGATTTGTCGTTGGCAAGCAATGTTTTAAGTTCGTTGAGGTATCGCTTGTACGCCTCCGCTTGTAAGTCGTGAGAATCTATTGGAAAATAAAACAAGATTAAGTTACATTTCATCCCATTCGTTGCATTGAGCACGAAACACTTTTTGCAAAATACAAACTAAATGCATGTAAATTTCAAATATTACCACAGTAAAATTTGAAATTTACATTGAAGTTTCACTTGTGTCACAAGTGTTGGTAGTCAGGTTTTGATTACGTGAAGTAAAAACATTTTCATTGTTAAATCCATGTACATTACCTTTGGTGAACTCTTCTCCATCGGGACAGAGTTGGTTGAGTTTGACGGCAATCTCTTTAAGTTGAGTGACGATTCCTCGAGGTGCGTCGTTACGTGATTTGAAGTATTCGATGTACAAGGTTTTGGCAAGGTTCCGTACCTTTTCCTTCAGCTCATCCTACAAACAACGATACAAGTTTCACATTAAAAGCTAAGATCAAAGAGCGCACAGAACAAATTCAGACCACATGGAAGAATCGTATGCTTAATTGCATTGTTTTAAATTAAACCAAAGTGTTTTTGCCTCGTTGGTAAAGGCTTGTAAGATGTTTTTGTTGATTATTATTTACATGATCGAATATACACAAAAATATCATTCAATTGATTTGTAAATCTAAATTGGAAGGGCAAAAAAGCGATATTTCTTCATGCTGACCTTTCAATGCCAAATAAAATACACAAAAAAAGGAACAATGGTGGAGTTGCGGTGAATAATCCCATTACTAATAACTAATTCAACATGTTTTTGCTGCTTGAAATTACCTCAGTGTAGAGTTAATGTGTTTCGGAACGCCTCTACAGTCAAGAATTAAAACCTTATTTGGAAATCCGAACCAAATCGATTTTTACAATATTAACAATTTACAATACATAGTGAAAGTAACGCATGAAAACGGAAGTTGAAAACGACACAGCCCTAAAAAGATAACCTACATAGCATAACCTACTTCGGTATTTTTCTGTGTGGAAATGTTGCTCTTTGCCACAGATTGACTCATGAAGTCGAAGGTGGCGTTGCTGTCTGGTGAGAAAGTGTGGCGGGTTCCTCTGTTCGACTCAAACTTAAATCCTTTCATTTCTTTCTTGAGGATCGTCGACTGAAATAAGACAATTAGCGATAAACGTTACAAGAAACGTAATATGTCGCCTGTTATTCGAGGAGGCTGCAGTCTTGTTTAAGCCCTGATTTGTTTGCATTTTACTCGATACCAGCACCAATGGCAATGGAAGAAAAACCGGGGTTATTTTAGGTATGTTTTAATCATAAATGAGTCAAAGCTTGCAATACCATTTTTTTCTATGGACCCAGCGTCAAAACATTGCCTCGTTGTTAAAAATTTGCTTCATAACAAACCCAAGCAACAGACAAATTATTCTAACGGCAATGGAGTGGTGAAAAGAGGTGTTCTTTGGAAAGTGTGGAAAATTTTCCAAATTTGGATAGTTGTTGCTTCTTGTGAAGGTTTGTATCAAAACACAGGCAAAACTATTGCCACGCAGTATTTGGCCAAGTTATTCCTATAGTAACGACTCAAATATTCGAACGAGTCACGTATGACAGCGGTACTTTAACCCTTTCCTCAATTTCGGCCCACAAGTCCAAAAACCCCTACTCCTGTCAGTGTGTTTAGTCTGCCTACAGTTACAACTATATGCAAATGGAACGCTTAATAAACAACTGACAGTAGTAGGGGTTTTTGGACTTGCGGGCACCTTCGACTTTCAACAACTTAATGAACAACCTGTTGGCCGTCGGTATTGGTGAGTAGAAGGTGGTCCTGCTTTTTGCAAGTGAGAACCCAATTCCCAATCGTGATCGAAACAGAGCTTGGTTGTGAGAGTATAGGCAATGCTACGCCACCTTGTGACGCTTCTACGTAAGATCGACGCAGTTTGTCGTAAAACTCGGCTCGACTTTCTGTGGATAAAAGTGAATATTCAGCGTGTTGGCCTAAAATTTTTGAAAGTAAAAAATGCAGAGGCAAATTTAGTCGTGTCATAAGTTTGCTAAATTTAGAAACAGGGCAATAAAATTTTGTAAGTTTTATCAAAACAAAAAGCCGCTTAGAAATGAATGGATCTCGCCATTTTTGCGTTACTTCCAAAAACTTGCGATATTCCTCAAAAAGGCTTGGTCCAGACCCAAAGCAATGCACTTACCCAAGCTGTCCGATCCATCCTCTGGGCTCCCACTGGAATACATGGTGGAAAGCTTTTCGTCGAGGACGTATCGAAACCATCCATTACTTCCGTGCGAAAGCTCCAGGGCAACCGCCGAGCTCCACAGGTAGAGACAGTCCCTACCTCGGGCCAGCGTCCACGTATCCAGCCACCTGTACAATGTTCCAGTCTTCATGTACGTGGCGTCTGGCACGTCGGCCGTTTTCACTTCGGCTTTCGGGTCAGACTTTTTGTCCTCTGCCGGGAAAATGTTAGATCGTTAAAGGCAGAAAAAAACTTTTTTCAACTTATTCTTTTCCCACATTTAAATGGGATTTTTTTTGGCGGACAATTTTAGAGAGATATTCGGCAATATTTTACCTAAATGGGGTTGCTTTTTATACAGATTGCTCTTATATTAAGCAACTTTTCCACCTTTGGGATATAAAACGTTAACAATAAGACTCTAAAAGATCCATTCACACAGACACAGTTGTATTTGTACATCCACAAACCAAATGACCTATCCGCATATTAACATGCTTTGTGGCTCATTGGTTAAAACGTTTAATGTCAAATAGCAAGAGTGCTTTGAGTGAACGGGGTCATGATACTAAAATACTTTGCATGGTTTTCATACATCATAGATCAATCACATCCAAAATTATGTTACACGATGCGATTTAGTAACGCATGTTGCACTAGATGGGGTGAGGCAAACAGATACGTTTGCAGACATTTTGGGTGAATAAATAATTTTTGTGCTATAAGAAAGTAAACTGTAAAAAAAAAATTTCTGTCCAAAAATCATTGAAAAAGCCTCTCACAAAGAGAGTCTACGATCTTTTTTGTACACTAACTTTGTACACTAACTTTGTGCGCTAAGTGAACGTTATATTGTATACTACAGATATATGCTTTCCGAAAGTTAGATTTCGTCTTTATATTGTGAAGCGTCGTTATTCAATGTTTGTCACTGGGTTACAATTTTGTACAACCAAAAATTTTTATGCATCGTGCTTTCAAGCCACCATTACTCTACTTTCTATCGCTCCTTTTAAAACGCCAAACATCCTATAATTAAAAGTCCACGTACCTCCAGAAGATCCGATAGTTCCCTTCTCTGGATCTGGCATAATTTGTTTGTCCGAACTATCACAAATGTAAGAATCGTTTCCACCCGATATGGAAAACACTTTGTTGGTGATCCAATCTCTCGTTATCGAGTCCGAGTAAGTGGCGGCGCATTTGCTCAAAAGATGTTGCGCAATTTCCAATGCTGCCAAACGCCCCTCGTCGTCGCCCTAAATACAGGGTGGTTAGTGAAGGCTACATGAGAACTCTGCTGAAACATGATGAGTGGCGCCCTGTCAATAGTGACTGAGCGCTTTTAATAGCATTGAGAAAAATTAACGCGAAATTTTAACCACATATCACACGCAGTATTGTTGACTTAGCAAGATGCAAAAGAACAGATTATGTCAATTTCACGTGGAAAAATCGAAGAGTTCCAGATTAGTTTGGCAATAGTTAAGTATACCATAATTACAGTACATGAGTTTAAAGGAATAACATATGATTAAAGGAAAAACTAAAGGCTGCTGAAATTGAACACAATCGAGAAAGACCGGAATCCTGGCAACCAAATCGCATTCCGATCAAATTTAAAACCAAGTTGCGGCTTTCGATTCATGACACTTGATCGCACTCAAACATTTCAGTGATTACAATATAATTTAATAGAAGGAATTGAGGGCCTTTATGCGCTTTTAAAAATTTGCAGATGTGGAAAAACTTTGCATCCACGATTACCAGTGATCAGCTGTTTTATCAAAACTAAAATGTCGATTTGTTTACAGCACCAACCCCTCTCTCCAGGAGATAGCAGATGTCGTAAATAGATGCGATTTTCCAAATCAATTTTGCCAAAACTAAGGTTTTTACGATTATTTGGCTTCACATAAATTTTTCTATTAAATTCGGCACAAATCGAAACACATTATATGCGATAATGACGTGATCGATTTGTGTAGACATTATTAAGCAGTACTGGCTCCTTCATTTACATTCACCACATTTCATGGGCACGGCATACAAATTTGCTGGTTTACGGTCAAATAGTAGCTTGGTTTTTCGGAGCATATCTAGGTATAATGTTATAAGCGAGGACCCGGGGTGGGTCAAAATACAACTTGTCAGGCGACCTTGGTTCACCCGCAAAGCTACCTGAAGAGTGTTCAGGACCATTTCCCATAAACAACCGTTATACATAAATCATGTCGCCCACGTACCTAGAAACCGCACCGAAGCGCTAATTAAAACAAATTGGCCATGTTTAAACGAAACAGAACGGCAATTATGCCATACACGCTGTAAATAAACAAAGCAACCATTCGCGGCACTTTAATATTTCACGTAAACACTTTACCTCGTGATCCAAGGCGGTGGAGACGACACTTGCAAGATTTTCCTTTACGTCAGGGTAGATTTGAGCGACATCTGCCAGCTGTTGTCCGGTGGCGTACTTTGCTGTTTTTCTTATAAGTCCGAGTACAGCTAATGATACGGTCTGGGATGCGGCAAGCTGGTATGTGTTAATGAACAAAGGCAGGAGTCTAAAAAGAAAAGGCATTTTATTCAAGACAAACATTATTTTGTGGTAAAAATCAATGCAAATCAAAAGATATTGCTATTATAAAATTCTAAAAAAAAGCCGAAACAACAGAAAAACTACGATTTTACACAAAAACAACAAAATAAAAAAATAAAACAGAAAAAACAAAAATTTGTGAAAAAGTTTACATATAACAGAAAACGTTGTTTTAATGTTCGATTTGTTGAAGTCACACTGCTAAAATACAATACAAATGTGTTTACCTGGTCAGATAAACCGGAACCATCTCCGGATCCCCTTTCACCGTCGCCTTTTCCTCCTCCTTCTGTTTTTTCTTCTCTTCTTCCTTCTTTTTCTCCTGTTGTCTCGTCTTCTTCTGCTGCTGCGCCTCATCCGACGAGATCCAAGTATCTGTATCAGTGACGTCACGATTTATCAGTTAAAAAACAAAAAATATGATACAGATGACGCGCTACTATTATCGGGTTCCACAACAAACTATGAAGGGTTCCATGAGCTACTGTCTTGTTTTATACTAAAACTAATCCCAAGTATTGGCTGTTGTAGAAGACAAAAGTTCCATCCATGGTGTGTGGCAGCGTACACTGGTTTAAACATTAACTAAACAGGACATGTATAACACCGCGTGCTGCGCGTTACTTGTTAGAATTGTCGGATTTATAGAATTCCCCACTTTTAATACTACCTTATCACGACATCATTCAAACATTCAAATGTAAACAGCTGCTGTTTACCTGGGTTTTCCAAAATCTTAACAACCTCCTTATGACCGTCGTCATTCCTCTCCTTGGCCTTGGCCAGAGCGGTCTTTCCCTCCTCGTCACGCAACGAGGTATCAGCGGAATGGAGGAGCAGGGTTTTGACCACGCCAGGTCGACCGAAGCATGCAGCGTAATGCAGAGATGAAGATCGCTGACCTCTGTTCACGTCGGCTCCCCTTTCGCATAAAAACTCGACCTGTGCAAGATGGGATAAATGATAAGCTCAGTCCAACACGTCACAAAAAAAATCTTTCATGTTGATGGCGGTATAGTTTATGTATCTATATGTAAAAAACGTGGAACACGTACGCGCAGTGTGAAAAGCTTGGGTTTATATTTACAATGTGAGAGTTTTAAATTAAAAATACAGGCAAGGGTTTGGGGGAAATTCCTAAGTTTCATAAACAACAACAAAGCATAACGGGTAAATATGCGGTTTTAAGTTTCCTGGCAACGACAGGGATAGGATTTGTCACATTCCCGGTAAAAAAATAGCATTACGGCTGGTTGAGTTGAAAGTTGACTGACAGGGGCCTAATTAATTTTCAACTGTAGTGATGCAGTTGGGAGCCAATAATAAATCTTTCTGAAAAACATTCGTGTCTACAGCGGGGTTGGGACTGTCCATGCAAACATGCGATGAAAACGTGTGTCAGACTGTCTCTTACCATTTCCTGAGTTCCGAATGCCGATGCCCAGTTAAGAAGGGTTTGACCCACGTCGTCCATGAAGTTGACATCATAAGCTGAAACACATAGCAATCATTACGATGGTTGACAATCGAGCGACGATTTGCCAAGCTTTGTAAATCCTGTCAGTGAGCGTCGAACATTTGGGATTCGATTTTTAATTTAATCTTACATGAAAAAGTCGTTGACATAAAATCAGATCATAAAAATATGAAAGTAGATATATGTACATTTACTCTTGGTACCCTCAGAAAAAAACGACGCTTATTCAAATAGAACGAATCAAATAGAGTACTTGAATGTCACGTCCGGAGTCGTAACTTTCTACTGCGTAAACTACGTTACAAATATCAAAAAAAATCCCACACCTCCACTTTCCACAGCATCAACCAACGCATCTGTATCCTTGCTTCGAATACAATCGATTAGTTGCCGGTGAGTACGTTCCCCGTCGAAGAGCTCAAGGCGACGCACACCCCCTGTAAGGCTTCGGGCACCCATTAGAAGGGCCATGTTGTGTTTTGGTACGGCTTTGCGTCCCTCGTATAGTAGGATAAGCAGCAGGTCGCACAGTCGGAGAGTGTCCATGCAACATCTGTGCAAATACGCAAGGGTCGTGTATCGGACCTACAGCACGTGATGGATTACTAAATACAGATAAATCCCTTAATTCCATAGCCTGTATGCCATGCATTTTATACAGTTAATGGAATTTGTTTGTGTGTTTCATTGAGATTATTTCAAAACATACAAATTTGCACCTGCCTTACATGGCTTCCTAAAAAGCACAACCAGGCGACTGCCATGAAACACAATGGCATAATGTGCTGTGCAAATCAAAATATTTTTATAAAAAGATGGCAAACCTTTCATCTCCTTTCAAAGCTTCTTCAATTGCCTGAGGTAGCTCAGACCGCAACAAGTCCTGGTACAAAATAAATAAATTTTCTGGCTGTTAAATCCTAACTTTAAACCGAATGAAATTCTGTCAGGATTTGGGTTTTTATGAAAGCACATTTTTGCATAACTTCTGTCTTTTTCAGAAAGAGAATGGCAGAAAAATAATTCAAAGCATCGGGCAACATGCATGATACATAGGTGTTGATTTTAAATACACAATTTTAAAACAGGAATAATAGTTAGGAAAGTTACATGAGTAAGTGCAGAGGAACCGCGACAGAGAATGGAGAGAAGGTTGATGATTGTGGTGACTCCAAAATTGGTTTTCGAATCTGGAGTTTGACCGTGCGCCCCACCAGGAGTACCACTCACACTTTTAGCTTGAGGTTGATTTCTGTTGCCACAGCTGTAAAAAGCAAATTCAGTGTAACCGTTTGATGCTAAATTACACTGGCATTTTGTTCAACATATAAGTAACCATGTAAATTTTTCGGACTTATTTGTTCGCATAGCTTGTATTCCCAAACAATAAGCTCCAAAATCAGTGTTTCTAAACCGGTGAGTCATGGCCCAGAGTTATTGTGGCAAAATTTGTGTGGCTTGCTATTTCGGAAGCACAGCCAAGCCCTCTTTGTTTTAGGTGGTCTCAGAAACTGTGCCATCACTGTTTTCGCTAGGTGAAACTGCCCTTTGTGTTGCCCGGAACATCGTTTTTATAATTCTCACAAGAATTACAAGAATTTTTTTAACAAGTTTGAACAAATAGTCATGCAAATCAAAACAACATACATGTTTGTGTAATCTGAATGTAAATCACCCCACTGGGCCACAATTCACACCCATTAAATTATGTTCAAATAAAATTGAAGTAATAAATTAGCATATCTCCTTAATATGATCTGTTCATTTTGTGTTGGTGTCAACAACAATAGTGAAGGGAGAGAACAACTAATTAAACCCATCAGCAATGCTGCAGATGGGCAAACCCAATCAATACTCCTTATTTGGCAAGAATCCTTGCTAAATTTATTGGAATCAGAATTGGCTTCTAAGTTTAATGGATCACCTTTGTTGTGCACAAAACCACACATAACCAGTGAACCCTGACACAACACACAAACAAGCATGGTACTTGATATAATGTACTGGGGATTTATTGTTAACACCCTATAGTGAAAGATCAGCTAATTTCATGCTATTTATAGCACCATACTTGGCAAGTCGCCTGACGAGTTCTGTCAACAGACCATGTGCATTCAGTGGGGAGGGGTCAACCATTTTCCTTGTAAAGCGGTCCGATATTGTAGCAAAGCACCTTAGTGCACCATCTGATACCTTTTAAAAAACATACAAAAGATTGCTGATTCTTGCCCATACAACAAAAATGCCAAACGCAAGCTGTGACTTGTGGAAACAGCCAACTAAGTAAAACTTGCCCTGTTGGCATTGAATTATGCCATGTGGGAATTAGCTGCACGTCACCAACTACTGCATCAGCAAAAACAGCTTTGTTTTCCACAACCTTCAGGGCACATATTGTCACTTAATCAACATCTCTAAATGATGCTTATAATGGACAGTTATATTGGATGAAGGCATGAATATTACGTACAATGGGTTTACATTGAGTAAATAGCCTATATAATGACCATGGTAGGTAAATTGAATTTACATTGATGTAGTGGTGCAACAGAAATGGTGAAACATTTAAATACATAATTATATATCAACAATATACATTTCATCATGACAATGTACACATGTAATGATGGTTGTAGAAACTCCTTTGGAGTGAAATATATTTTTTTAAATATAACATCTACAGAGCTGTCTGCCACTCTGCTGGTTGGATATTTGATAGGAATACTGTAATAATACAAAGCACTTATGGTACAAAAACCATCAGTGAAGAACTTACATGAGGGTCATCAGAGTGCAATAAAGTCGACAGGGATTTAACAGAATCTGGCAAGGTCGAGCTGCCCACTTCAATCTTGCTGCAAAGCTTGGTTACTACACTCATAGCTGAGTGTAGGGTGTCCTACAAAGACATGATGTATAACTATACCATACGTCCAACTGCAAGGCCATAGAAGGTTACCACTTTTAAGTTGTATGATGTCATACCTTATGAATAACTTTGTCACAGTTACATATGAAGGACAGTGTGGAAGTGAGCCCACCGGCATCAAAAACAGATCCTGGTTCTCTCGTACATATAAACTCCAGGACCTACACAATAGAATTTAATAAAAAGTTTAACAAAATTACCCATAGACATACATATGCATGAACAGTGGTTATAGGACAATGAGACCTGACAGGTGGAAACATCGACACAGACTGTAGCTTACATATCAACATGGGCTCTATTGCTTCTATACAAAAGAAAATGTGGAACAGACAGGCAAACATACATCAAGCAGTTAAACTTTTGGGAAATTGGGCACTTGCATTTTCAGGAAAACATAATTTGTCATTTAAAACTATGCAGCAAAACCCTTTGAAAGTTTATGGATATCTTATTGGAAATTGCTCCACTTAGACAAGACCATACTGCATGGGACCAAATGCCTAACAAACACAACATAACTAAAAACACTACCTTGACACATTGCTCTGACAAATCCCTGCTAGTGCGACTGTCAGGATTAACGAGCACCAATCGGTTGCAGATAGCCTTCACGGCACCTTCAACTGCCACAATTCTGCGTGTGCATTCAGCAGACACATCAAGATAGTATGTAACAGCCCGTGCTGTCACCTCCAGGACATTATCAGGGGCGGATTCATCCAAAAATATTTTGCAAAGAGCTGGAAGAAAGCTTCTTGGTGGACACCTGAAACAAAATATGATTTTTTTTAAATATAGAACATGTTACTTCTAATCAACTTGACGCATGGCATTAAAAATTTATTTTACCAACCAAAAGTTATATATGATAAGATAGATGACATTTTATAATCCTGTATGTGCCTCATGTTTTTTTCATTTTTACTTACATTTCAAAGCATCGGTCCACATTGTCAGACATAAGCAGCAACATGCATAGCTGCTCAAGTGCTATGAGCTGCATGTCTCTCTCCTCCCCAAATCCCATCTGCAACCACTCCAACAGCGTATCAGGATCAACATCAGCCATCGTGCTGATTGCTGTTGCTTGGTCTCAATGAAATTGAGCACTCTAAATAGTTGTCCCAAGCTTTCAAAATTTCATTTTCAGGATGTTTGGCTACTTTAAGGTAATCCAATCAATCACCTTTATACGAGTAAAATACTGTGTATATATTGTGTCCTGCAAAAAGATAAAGTGCAAGAAACATTTTAGAGTCATGAATTTGACAATGGACAAACTCTTGCCTGCGAGTCCGTATTCTTTACTTAAGAACTGTTCATACTACAGTTTTATGTAAACACAGTGCACATGTTTTGACTAGTTGTTGCAACTTTTAAGTTAAATGTTGTAAATATGGCAGTTCATGAACTGAAGTAGCTTTGATCTAACTTTGCTATGATGCCAATAATCTAAATATGACAGCTGAGATCACCATGTGAGGACCTTCATAGTGGATAATCCTGTCCTGCAACAACATGATACTCATTCATTTAAACTGCAGTGTGCACACTCTTTGTCCACTTAATTCTAGCATGGACCAAAACAAAACATATATTTCTTCAAACACAACACTTCACAGTAAGTCAATGAAATGAACACAGCAACATCAAGGTAATAAAACAGATAATTCCTGACACTAAGACCCAGTCACAAAACTTTTCTGCATGGAAATTACAAAACATTTTTTAGTCCGTCTGGATTCTGTGCAAACATGTTTGCTGTTGGTATCTTATACCAGTTAACATTAGAGTTTTAAACAAAAAAACATATTAAGCTGATCCAGGCTTTGAGAAAGCAGAATTATAATAACTACAGTAAATTTTGTGAATCCGGATTCAATTTGACTAGTAAATTCATCAGGATTAGCCAAGGTACTGCATAAGACGTTTGTTTCAAGCCTGACATTTTTGGATAGTAGGACATCGCCTTTATTGCCCACAGCGTGGACATTTTTACAACCTAAGATTAAAAAACACGGGAACACATGTTTCTGACCATACACACTGAATGCATTTATTTTTGGTGATGAATAGTACTGTTGACTTGAACTCATACGCACAGCAATAATGGTAGTCAAGTGACTCAGATGTTACAATGTTGTTGAGAACGATGCAGTGAAGCAAGTATCTAACTGTAAATAGAATAAACACACATATATATAATTAACTGGAACAGTGGTTTAATGTCCAAATGTACAGTTGATTCAGGAAAATCCACCCAAACCACATTACAAGATCAAGATGTGAAAAAAAACAATTTTACCAGGGATATATGATATCCAATGCTTTTTGTAAAAAAACACAGTTTGACAAATTATTTGTACCTCTAATTTTGTCTAAACTACGTGAAGATCTGGATTATCAACTAAATCCGAAATAGCCAAGGTTTATGTATCCTACCTTAAAATACTATTAAATTGTTTGTATCACTAACTAAACATAATAAATTCATTTCTCACAAAACTTGCAATGCTTAGCATACAAATAACAACAATGACCTAATGCATTTAGCAATTAACCAGGGAATGACAAGGCAAATTGCAACACAAAAGAACAACACGAGCCCAGCTCAGCAACCCACAGCCACACTTCAGATTCAGACTGACTGGGCACAGAATCAGAATGAACAAGTTCTTTCTGCTCAATCACGCACGTTCATTGTTGAAATTACATATCCCATGACCGTAACCTCACACTATTTTCCTTTTTAGAATTTGTAACGTTGCCAGTGTGATTAAACAAATATGTCGTTGTATATTGTCATGGAGTAATTACTACACGCTTCGTCCCCAAAAGCATATTTCATTGGTGAGAAACTCTGTGGATGGCCAACTGTGCACCTTTTAAAACTTTAACAAACTAGCGGTATGCATTATTTTAGTTTTGAAAACTTGTTCTCAATTGAGTTTAGGTTGCTGTTCGATCGTTTGAATAGTTAGAGGCGGAACCCGGAGTGGGCGTTGGGCCGGTCCACCCCTGAAAAAAAACGGTACAGTGGCCGACAAAAGGGTTATCCTAAGATTGGTCTCAGCTTATCACAGGCGTTCTCTGTCTGGCGCCTGTATAGGCCCATAGCTATGTACTCATTTAGCGACAAAAATATTAGGCATACATCATATGAGTTTTTGGATAGATATCGGAGAGGGCGATGGATTTTTTTAGCCCCCCTGACTTCGCCAATGATCGAAAATGCCCTTGATTGAATAAGTATCTTGCTTGGCTCTAAGTTTTATTCTGCCACCCCTCTTGTTTTGATCACTTAATTCAATACCACAACCTACTAAACGCATGGTAATATTGTTTATTTTGCCACAGAGCAGTAATACAGCCATAACAAAAGGCCTCGGAGGAAAAAAATGTCACACGAATAAGAAGTCATCAGCGACGAAGTCAATACACCCTTTTTCGCCAAGAGAACCTCATGCTTAACAACATTTTTCAAAATATGAAAGATTTAGTTCAAATCACTTATTTCATGTTTGTGTCGATATGCGTAACAATGGCAAGTCAACATTACGTAGGTCTGCAGGTTTACAGTTATGAAGGCTGGAATTGAAATACTTCATGCAACCAAACCATGATCGAACTGTCTAATGAAAACGTTTGAGAGGCAAAGGTTGGCCGTAGTGATTGCCTTTGTATTTACAGAACCTGAAAGTACAGGGTAGGTCGTTGCGACTGTCAGGGAATGTTTGAAACTCGTCCAAGAAAATCTTCAGATTACCACTTCTTCTTGCGTCCGAGGGTGCGGCTGCGATTGAAAACAAATGAAGCCAAACCAGCACATGTGTATGATATTAAGGTTTTATTCGCAAACCGTAGTCGTGAAAACAAACGACGAAGGCTCGATAGTGGCGAGACACCAGCCAATAATGTTAGTGACAAGGTGATTTGGAGCATTGTTAAAAGGCGGCACGACAGTAACGGCACGGGGCGAGGCAACAGTTTGATTCGCCTTCAGCGCACGGGTCGTTCGCCTTTACTTCGGGATTCGAAATGAAGTAACTTAAACGTGCGGGCAATGCATGAGGGTGAGTGCATATAGATGGGATGTATTTACACATACGCGGCTAGATAGACAAGACGTTTAGATATAAGGAGGACAGGTAAAATGGCACGGCGGGGTTAGTCAGCGGCGCCTGAGTTCCCTTTGCTACAGCAGGCCTCGGAACGAATTCCCAATAAACGAGGCGCCACTTCGACAATATTTTGGGCCCACGGCAATATCTTGATACTTGGAATAGTTTGGTCCTATTAGAAGAAGGTCTGGCGCCATGCAATATGACGAAAAAATAGGCTGGTGGTACGTGGTGTTAACGAAGTAACGGGAACCTGGCGTTGGTAAACAAAGCCGGAAAATCCCATGCGCGCCCTCCAGCGGCTATATATTTCACGGGGAGCAAAATTGTTTCTTTGTTCGCGAAAAAAGGCGGTTTTTGCGTCGAAAAATGAGAGAAAAGTCAAAAGAAGTCTGCAACGTGCACTGCCGATTACTTTGATACAACTTTAATGATCACGCTTTGCGTAAAACAATCTTGTTTACCGTAACATGTGCTTGTTTGCTCCTACGTATACGGCAGTGTCTGTTTACACCCCGGCAATTGTATGGGATGTTTGGAATATAATTCACGCTGATATATAAAGCACTATCGGCGGGCGCGCAATATAACATATGTATATATATGATTCACACATGCAGGGCGTCGTTAACTCGAACAACACAAAAAAAACAACACAAAACGCAAACAGCACGTAAGAGGGTGAGAAACAAAAGAAGGTCTGTGACACGCCATGCTGGAGGTTGCCATGGGGACGAATAAGGTTATTTTCGTTGCATTCTGCAGGTTAGAAAAGGTCTCTGGGCTCTTCGTGCGCTACTTGAGCCCACAGGCTGGCGTGTTCGGTTTAAAATGAGTCTGGAAGACGCATGCGGGAGGCAGAACGGAGGTGCCGGGCTTAGAAAAGCGTTTTGGTTTTCCTCTTCTTGTCGAGAGTCCTGTAGGCGACGAAGGCGAGATCGGTCAATCACGTCCGGGCAGGTAAGCCATGCGAGAGGTGCAGTGAAGCGTGACCGGGGAATGTAAGGAGGTTTGGGGAATTCGGGGTTGGGGTGGAAACACAGGATTGGGAGGGAGGGAAACAAATAACATAACGTAAATGTAAGTCAATCAAATGCATGTGCATCTATGTAATCAAACATCAATGCTATATTGAGCAGGCAAAATAAACGTCACACGTTTAACCGGTGGTTCCCCATACGTGATCACACTGTTAGGTAAACTGAGGTGTGGTGATTACAAAAAACTGGAATGCTGTTATTGCTAACTCCAATTTTAACTTTGTTACACCAATTTATTTGGTAAATCATGTTGAGATTTCTCCTAGTTGACCAAGGTTACGAAAAAAACTATTTTTTACCAAGGAAATTATAGATTTCGGTTGTTTTCACAGTTACGTGCTTTGTTCTTTTTTGTCCGAACTCAAATTTAACCCATAACTACTTCAATGTCAGTGTTGCGAACTCGAATTGTTTACCAAACTCGATGGCGAGCTAAGTGTCACCAACACCAACAGGATGAATTCGAGATCTGGATTGAGTTTTAAACAAAGTGAACTTGATTCGCGACACAAGCGATTTGTCTTAATCGACCAGGCAATTGCGACACCTCGATTGGCCTTCAAGACGTTACGAACTGTGCTGAACGTTGAGGATTGCCCGCAGAAGTGGTGCAACAGAAACGCATGCAAATCAGAGCAGTAGTAACACACGCAAAAACCCGTGCAGCAGCCATACGAATTACTCGCTTTTAGTAAAAACTTTGTGTAGTTGCGTTTTTGATTACTGGTAAGATGGAACGAAACTGGGGAGAAAATGTGTTTCGGTGGAAAAATGGCTTGTTCAAGAAATTTAAATAACAAATTTACTGTTTGCAATGAAAACAATGGCGCTCAACTTTACGCAAAGGGTTTCATAATTATTACCGTATTAAAGCCAGACCTCGGATGACCTCATCCATATGCACAACTGCATACGTATCGTTGAGCGTTAGCAGCGGTTTCGCGTTAAAAGGCAAATTTCGCGGTATCAACCTCCGTTGTATCTTTCCAGCGCTACTTAAATGGACCTCGGGGCTTTAATCACCCGTCGTTACGCGGCGACCCATGGTATGACGTCATATCGCGCATTGAGTTGTGGTTCGGGGAAGACGCGACAACGGACGGAAGTGTAAAACACGCGTGTGCGCCCAATCATCGATCGTGTAGCGAACCCACTACGGTATATAAATAAGGAACGCAGCCCGTTAAAGTCATACGCTACGTCCAGGCACACGCCTGCAACCCTGGATCGATATATGGGCAGCGAACAAGCCGGGTATTGGCTTGTTAAGAAGCTTGTATGAGTAGAGACATGCGCGTGTATTACATATGTACATGTGTTTAAGCGGTTGTTTTAAGTTAAGAATAATCCACAGTCTGTTTTTGAAAGTTGGTTTAAGTTCTCCAATATCGCCCGTTCGTTTAAAATCTATGGAAGTTTAAACGCATTACACCGGTGGGTATTCAAATGCCAAGTTTTTTTGTTTATTATAAATGAGACATAACGTGACGGTTTGCGATTTACTCCCTTCTTTGTACGAGTTAAAAACCAACCGCTAAATCAAAACGCTATCTATGACTACTACACAGGTCACATTCCTAACCAGGGTTATATATAACACAGAAGCGTATTTTACAGCAAGCGGTTAAAGCTTCAGCTTACTTGTCTCCTTTTCTTTCCTCGGACAGACGCTGTTGCTGCACCTCGAAGTCCTGCCTCTCCTTGTCGAAATGGCGCTGTTTCTCGTCGAGAGCCGCATATTCCTGCTCCAACTTCTTCTTCATGGCTTCGTGGCGCCTCGAAAGCTGCACACAAATATTCAGGGTTACAGGCTGGTGATATAAATAATGCAGTCTCGTTTTTCCGGAATTTTGTTTAAAGATGGTTACATGGTGCAGCAGTCTGATTTGTCACAAGCATTTGGTAAATTTGGTAAGATTTTGTTATTTTCTTTGCTACAATCACAAAACCGCCTCCTAAGTTTGTCAAAAGTAGTTACAAAACCATACAGGTGTTCCTTTGCGACTGGCGAACTGCTGACAGTGACAGAGGAGTCAACAATGTACCAGAAAATGACTACGAAGAAATTGCTGTCAAATTTTCACGGTAATCCCGGTGCGCAGTGAAGCGTGCAGGCGCAATGGACAGAAACCAACTCCCAATGGGCCAAGAAGGAATTCTTTCCGCAAACACAAGAACAACCGAGCAGGAAGCAACAGGATTGGCCGACAATTAGAAGCCATCGCGTATACGCTTAAAACTTACTGGCTTGGCATAACCGTTGCTCAGCATATAAATGAAAATCGCGTTGAAACAATGGCGGGTTACCGAGAAACTATCTTGTGCTGTGTTTCGAATGCGGGAGCTGCGTCCGTTTTAACGTTTAATTTATCTCTATTCAACGGCTTTATACGTTTGTGAATGCTTCAGTCAAACAGCAGGAGCTTTGACTTTGATCTAGCTGTGATGAGAATGTAATCTTGGGCCATAGATTGACAAAATATTGCACTTGCAAACATGGGCCCATGTCGTACACTGACATAATATTTCAAGCAATTTATCGAATACAGAAAAAGTTAAATTCTAATAAAAAAAATAGATTAAAGTACAATGAATTTTGCTCGTTGGTTCGTGTTTAAAGTTGCAAATTGCGGGACAATGTGTGCATAGAATTGCATCAAAACGTTGTGAAACCAATGACAAACCAATTACCACCTAACAATATTGTTCTTGAAATTTCTTTTATGTATCTCCTCGCAATATTGTGCATGCAATAACCCTGAGTTTAGCGGTTAACAGTATACGAACAGGCGAGCGATTAGTTCGCACAAACCACTAAAAGCTCTTTCGATTCCGTCGGGCAATCCTTGCAGGACAGCACTTACTGCACTCTGCTGCCCAGCAACACGCAGGCCCTAATCGTCGCACTTACGTCACACCAAACGTCACCAATGACAAGCCAGCGTTCACTACACCATTGAAGTTCCGGAAACTGTTCGAAACGTGCCTTTCAAGCGCACCCTTATGCTGCCAAAGGGAAAGGTTTTCCCTATGCATGCTAATATTCCCTTAACCGTATCAACCAGAATGGAAACCAGTATGCTACTGCGGTTTGAAAAGTGTCCCAGACTTTTTAAATTGGGATATCAGTGAGATTATAAACTTTTCTATGTGGTTAAATCCATGTGTTAATGCATGCTTTGTTAAATTGAGATAGAAAGACTCCACCCAACTAGTATGTAAAAATATTACTTACATCTGCCTCAGAGTCCTGAAGCTTCTGTTTCTTTTCCTGCACTTTCATCTTAAACACTTCCTCCATTTCCATCTCCATCTTCTTCATCTTCTGCATATGTTCCATCTTTTCTTCTTCCATCTGGGCAAGAGGACTCCTAGAAAAAACATTGGCTTTCATAAGTCTTGTGTAAAGTCCATTGGCTTGTTCCTTTGTGGCCAGCAGATACTTTTGAAAGAAGTTGAATTTATTTACTGTGAGTACCTACCTACAAACCTTATTTTATCACATACAATGCACATGGACAACTACTTCAAAACCTTACACAAAGACACAATATTACATTGACCACAAATGTGCCGAATAGGTTTTATGACATAACACTCCACTGCATTGATGTCATACATATATATGGCAACAAAATACGCTGTGAGAAATAAACATTATTCATGATGCCCATATCAGCTCAAGGTTCCAAACTGGATGTGTGTTCATATATGGAGCAATAGCAGTACTGCAAAAGGAAATGCCACACCAGAGCTAATAGCAACTGAAGTGTAACATGTTATGTAGGTGGCCATTCCTAACAACCTACAAATCCAATTTCCTCATCATATTATTCTTTACAGGTCATTTGTACATTGTTTTCGCAGCTTAAACAATTTTACTCGTTTTTTTTGTACTTTGTTTGTGTTTTCGTCCTTCCATCATTTGTGGTGGTAGAGACACTGCTCAACTTCTTACTTCTGTAGTTTTCGTAATGCACATTGTTGGTCACATCTTTTAGGTCCTGCATATGCGTTCTGTGGAAAAGAGCAAGCATTAATTATTTACATGCGGAAAGCTGAAAGCAAAGCGCCTGCTTAGTACTTGGCTTGCCACAAAGTTAAAGTTTCACAATGAGGCATGAAAACTATTACCAAACAAACACTGATTTATTGCAAAAAGAGCTATTAAGCACTACTTTATTCTCACCTGATCAACATGTCGCGTAGCACTGTGAAATCACAATGGTCGATGTTTTCGACTGCAAACAAACAAGAAAAAAGTTTAAATGAACTTACAACCATACATGCACCAGGCAGGCAATCACATATATATGTAATAAGGTTAACATTGGGTTATATGTTTCACACTGCAAGGCAGAGCTCAAGAAAACAATTGAGATGCCATATGTAACCAAGCACATACACCCGGCATGCCATATGGGACTCCTTTGGGACGAAAATAGAATTATTCTCAGACACTTCAATACTTGCCCAGCAAATGAACATCAAAGACGTACAGCACAATACATATTTGGTTGTAATGTAAGAAACAGAAAATTCCTCAGAAAATTTAAAAACATGCTTATTAATGATAAAAGAAAAACATATGAAACAATAATTAATGCGCTCCCAGTATTTTAAACGAAACTCAAAGATTAGAAAACAAGGTGGCAAAAAATCAGCACACCAACCTTCAGCGATGCCCCACGGATATTGTCGACCTCGGACTCTCCTCCCACCGACTTCCATCACCGTGTTGCTTCCCACAACAGCAAAGGGAACTCGACTCTGATCCATAGAAAATAATGGTCAGCTTCAAATTCTGTTTACCACAAAATAACTTTCTTTGTGCTGTCTAGCTTTCTCACCTTAAGCTTTTTGTTTAGCCTGTTTTCTTCTTCGTCGTCACACTCTGGGAATTCGTAAAGCTGGATTTGGTGTTCACGGATTTCTCTCATGATCTGTTTGTAACATTATACTACTAAAACAATGTGTGACCAAAAAGTTTGAAAGCAATCTTTATATTGCAATAAAAATGTAGCTATAAGTCATATATATACAAAGAAAATTAATTTTGTTGGCATTGATTCAGTTGCTGCATCTTTAGATATATAGAATACTTTCAAAAACATGTTTGACCAATCAGCAGCCAGCAGAAAAACCTCTGCAAACAGCATAATACTGTGTAAACTCAAACCTGTTGCTTAAATTTCAGGCATTCCTCAGGAGTCATTGTGTCTGCTTTTGCGATGAGAGGTATGATGTTGACTTTGTCATGGAGGTGCTTCATAAATTCGATATCAAGTGGTTTTAGGCTGAAATGTAAAACAAAGGGCACTTAAAACTTGTCCGCAATAACATAGGTCTTTGCAGGGGCACTCACTTCGTACCACTTTTCAACAACTAAAAAGTAATTCAGGCAAATTAGGTCTTGTGGAAAACATCAAATGAACTAAATAAATTTGAAACAAACTGTTGCTGCTGAACTACCAATGCACATAGTTTTGTCTAAAAAGTATCATTTTTTCATTCACTTATTTAACATTTGTTGGTGAAATGATTGACAGACAGTAAAGTTATTCATAAGATTTTTGTATCTTTGGAATTTTTAGCACGCTTGGTCACATTCAAAGGGGGTGAGACCTGCAATAACAATAAAAAATTAGATTCACTGACCCGTGTCCAGTAGGAGCAATAAAGTAGAGACAGCAGTGAGCTCTGTTATCAGCAATCTTTGTTCGGCTCACCATAGATTCAGCATTTAAATAATCCTCAAATTTGCTTTCTATGTGCCCAATTACTGGCTGCCAGCTGCAAATAACAAAAAAAATATGTATGTTATAAATATTCTTAAACAAGCACCACTGCACCAAGATTTACAAATGTTAAAATACTAAAACATCAACCGACATTGATTTAATTTATAACAGATACTTTTGTAACATATTGCGGATTAAAAAATATAAATGCATTGACAAAATTAGCGCTGACATGACAAAAAAAAAGAAATGCACTTGAACTGTTACTGTACAGCACAGTGTAGTGAGATAAAATTTGAATTTGATCGGTTTGCAGTCACAATAAAGATGCTTACACAAAAAGGTTCACTGAAAGGTCATGCCACAAACTTTTAACAAGTAGCAATTTGTTTACTAGGTTTGGTGACAAAACTAAAGCACCAATTAAAACTATATACTTCATTATACAAGCCTTTTCCTGATTAAATGTTCATACATCTAAATATGTAAAATCATGACTTTACTGTTGAGCAGGGTTAAAATATTCCAAATCTGCAGCGCATTAGTTTGCCTCCATATTTGGGTTAAACCTATCAAATAACAATGGGGCAAGTCTTGCATGACCATGAGTAAAACCTGGGTCATCAGTGATGGGTTCAGTTTCAGTGCTTTAAGACACATAAATGCCAATTTTGTTTAAGGAAATAATAAAGCCTTTATATAAATGCAGACCCTCTGAATATGGCAAACCATTTTGCATAAATGTTTTTTTTTAAAGACATTTATGATACTTTTATTGATATATGAGGGCAAGTTGTGGAGACTAATTGCAATTGTTTTAAACCAAGTAGTTGCAAAACCAGCATGGTGCTTAAACTATAGCTATGAAGTCAAAATGTTGAACAAACCAGACAAAGTGTGTTTAAATTGATAAGTGGAAATAGTGTGGCCAATGAACAGAAGTTTTAAAAAATTGTTTTGTTTTTAAATAACCCACAGTCAACAAAATACACAGTAAAACATAACTAAGGTTTTAGCAATTCAGCAGTATAATGAGGTTAAGTTTGCTTGTGGTTGCTCCAAGTCAGCCCAATCAATTAATATCATAAAAAGGTAAAATATATTCTACAGTAATTTATAAGACACAAAAATCAGAAAACAAAAACACTATTTCTCACAAATGGTATATGATTCAGATGTAACAAATGCAACTCCTGTGCAATCATTTGCCACAGTATGATAAATGACCATGCCTCTACCCTGAGGCTAAAATGGGCTGTCACTTTTATTATATGCAGAAGCTCAAATTGCAGGCGGCATACTTTCACTGCCGCAAACGACTTGACATTTTGGTGACCACAAAATTATAGCAAACTGTACGCTTGAAGGTTTTTTTTACCAGATGCTACACAGGGATGGTTCTGTCTGCGAGTTCACTGTTGATTGTGTAAACGTTGTAGGAATGTAAATATTGAACTTAAATTTATCTAAACAACCAGTGGCCCAAATAAAACAAACTCTGTGGCCAATACATCATGCATGTGTACACAAGGAGACAGACATTGTATTTTCCCTGTAACTTTAATCATTAATGAAAGTAAAACAGTCCAAGAACTTGGCTCAAACTGATCAAAACAAAGTCTTCTGTTCTGTAGAAGTGACAAATGTTGACTTACCAGTCGCTGTTGTCAACTGCATCTCCAAAGCCAGGAGTGTCGCAGATAGTGAGTCTCAGTGATACTCCATTCTCTTTGATTAAAACCTTTGTTGTTTCCACCTTCAAAAAAGAGTTCAATCATAAAAATGTTAACCGTTAAAATTCGCTAACTACATTATTAATAGAAATACAATTATATGCATACTCCATTAGCAAAAAAGTGCCATGTATAGTAACCAAATTTATAAATGTCATTTTTGATTTGAATATATTTAACCGTTATTTATACCTGGACAGTTTTCTTAATTCTGAATGCAGGTCCTGGGTAGTCTTTTGAATAAAGGTCAGAGAGGAACAAGGAATTGATAAGTGTTGATTTGCCAAGGCCAGATTCACCTAAACAAACACACTGGTCATATGACTTAGTTTTAATTGATTACATTTCTTCAACATGCAACACAATCAATACTAGGACCATACACTGTTCTACGGAACATATGTATATACCAGTTTATGTTTATTTAGCTACTATGTTAAATGTGTTTGAAATAGTAAAAAATAATTAGTAGTGCAAATCTTGTATTTAGGTTAATTTATTTTACTTACCTACAACCATAAGAGTAAATTCAAAGCCCTGCTTGACAGATTTTCTGTACAGTTGATTGGGCAAATTCGCGAATCCAACATAGCTATCCAATGCCTTCGGCTGTTGCTGTAAAATGCACATGAAAACTACTTCAGGTTTGCTTGGGAATTTTCGACAATCCGATATTTTAATCTGAAGTAAATACTGCAGCACAAACTATACTATAGCTAAGGTTTCGTAAAACTTTCTACTTACAGCTGTTAAAATCCGAGTAAGTCCAGGTGTTTGTAGAGATGAGAATATGAAACAAAAGCAAAGAAAATAAGTATTTGAAACTGGCATTAGTGATGTTTGTTTTCATAAACAAAATACAACCAATCTCTCAAGGTATGTTGAATAACAAAATAAAGTGCAACGAAAACACAAATTTCTACAAAAACATACCCATTTCCCCACTGAGCAATACCATGAGCGTCCAACAGAACAGAGACTTTACTTTTCTGGATTGCAACCACTTCCACAAGTATATAACTGTATTGAACTTTCAATTCCAAGCTTAACTGCTACAAAAACCCAACGGTACTTAAAGCTTCGACTTCCTACAATAATCTACAATAAAATAGTTAACATTTGCGAAATGTAGGCAGCTATAGTAGTGATGATAAAGCTTCCTTCCTTAACCGGCCCGCTAACAGTGAATAACCCACATAGCATAACTAAAAAACTTCGAACTGTCACGGTTCGTAACTAACACCGATCACGCGAATTAACATAACGCAACGCATGCAAAATGTTTTGCTTCGTTAAAACTAATCGATGACATTTCTTCAAACGTGAAGCTACGAATACCAGAAGATCTACGGTTTCCTCGGATGGCTGCGCATAGCAAGTAATAAAAAAACGTCGCCAGCCACACAGCGCCATCTTGGCAGATGCGGCCGGCAACGCCCTCTTCATGCTAAGATATACCGATAGCACGTTTCCAACCAACTCGTGACAGGAAAACGTGCCAGCTTTTGTATATTTGGTTGGTAGAGGTGTTTTATATTTACAAAGTGGTTTTTATGTGCTGCGCTGCACAGAAGGTATTAACTGTTGCAGGGTAAGACGTTGGAAACATTCCTAAAGATAACGAAACAACGATAGTATGGACTGCCCTGGCAAGTCACTTTCGGTTCTCATCAGTGTTTTGCGTTAACATGTCCTATCTCAAAGCATGTTTCTGACTACCCTGTATCAGCTTTTTGAAGGTAAAACTTATAAACGATAATATGATGTTGCAGATGGCAACGGTTATAGCTTATATAGTATTCTATGGTTGTAGATCATGCAGTGTTTCCCAACCGCGGTGGTACCGCAATCCAAATTGTACGCGAGCACCTTTCCGTAATTTGCGGATATAATTTGCGAAGTGTTCTCAAAATTTTCGATACTACCATGTTACTTTGTAACACTCAACTAGGTGTTACGCGTTGAAATTATTTTACCTTCAAGTGGTACGCAACCACAAAAAGGTCAGTTATAGATGGTCGAATATTTAAGGTAATTACGATGAAACTAACAAGAAAATAAAAACATTTGTTTTAGTGGGTAAGTCATTTTTGCTGTGTAATTAAAAACATTACAGTGAATAAAATTTGCCGTCGACCAATTCACCAGCTCATTAACCATAGGCCCTACATGGAACCAAAAATACAAGCCCCCTAATAACAAAAACAGTCGCTTTTCAGTGAAATTCATTTATTGTTATTATAGTAAAAAAATGATACACTGCTGGTAAACTAAAATGACATGAGCAACTAATTTCTAAAGTGACGAAGCGAACGAAGACATGTCCGACATGCACCCCTACTGACATACAAGAATGAGCAACAGCCCAGGTGCTTGTTCATCAACCTGAGCAAGTTAACGGCAGCCAAGACCATGGGTTACAATACACCGCACAACAGGCATACCTGATGGCTTATATCAGCAGTAACACAAGTAGAAAACGCGCGAATAATCTGTAAAATACAAATAGCATTTGTACCACGAAAATCACCATATTTTTCGCAGGTACACTGTATAGTTTACCATAGTGCGGCTTTTGTATACATTGCAACGGTAAATAATATCGACAATTGCCAACATGGCAGGGAAATGCTTTCTCGAAGTCGAGCCAATATGAGTATGATATGAACGGCATAAAAATACAAGCAATAATTAAAGATTGAATTGTTACAGATCAGCGTTACCACAACTTACAAATGTCAATCAGGTAAAACTAAAGTATAGTTTTTGGATCAACATTTCATATGTAAGTTTCAATAATTACTTCAAAAAACCAACAGCATGTTCATTTGTAGATGCCAAATGTCCCCAAAAAACAGTCAAGAAATAAACTGTTTTTGTCTGTCTATTTCAGGTATTACACAACATGCAGTTCTTGAAATAAAAACGTTTGAAAGGAAAACGACCTTGACAAACTTAAAAAACTGGTTAAAGGAATGTTAACAGCACTGGATAAAACATCGTAGCTGTGATGTGTATACTGTAAGTAAATTACTATTTGGTTGAATAGAAAAAAACACCAAAACGCTGTACTCTGACAAGGCCTGTTGGGAGGCAGCGAGATGAAGGTGTCGCAAAATGTACACTGAGGGCAAAAAAGGTCGTCAACGAAACAACAGTGGACACAGAAAACCATAGTTTGAGAGTTACAGGGTATGAATGTACAGCACACCGCGAAGCAAAATCGGGGTGCACGGTTCCTGGGTTCGTGAAAGTTATGCTAAAGAAAATTCTAGTAAATTCCTGAACGTGGCCGACAGAATCGCACACTGCATTGTCGGGAGTTACTCACTTTATAATTTAATATAATTCTATACATTACGAGAATTTGTCCGCTGAATTCTGAGGGTTTCTCGCTTACTAGAGTGTTGCTATCTTATATCGCTGTGTACATCTTTTGCCGGCCAGGTCCATATGTCTATACTGCCTAAATGTGAAGTGCGCTATCAAAACAAGTACAACAAGAAGATAAACTGATCACACGTAAATCGCGCATGGAGGTCAGTGGCGTGACGATTACCGCGATCGTTTGTCGGCAGATGGCGCTGCTTAGTGCTCCACAAATCACTGTACGGGGGTGCCAGTTATGTTGGCTTAACCAATGACTTCATCTCATCTCAAAGTTCTGCCTTGAGTTTTGGGCACCACCATGTTGGACTCTGTGTTGGCGAGCGCGTCGTCGACGAAGCGTGTCGGCACCTTGATAAAGAAGAAGGGTTTACATCACAAGATTGTTCAAGGTCATAGAGGATTAAAAAACAGCAAGGAGACTCATACAACGCATGCAAATAAATTGTATCAAACCTTAAAGAGTTCATGTTAAAACAGAACTGTTCAACAGAGAAATAACTTATATTATTCCCAACACTAAACATTGGTTTGCATAGAAATGCAAATAAAACCCTGAATAAAGCAGCAAGAACAAAACGTTAACAGTTGGCAAACGTACCGGCTTGTCTGATAACTTAACTAACATCGTGGTATGTTGAAATGCCAAACAATGCATTGCTTTTCCAAGGCATTGGGTAACACGAAAAATCTATTTATTCCCAAGCGGACCCAACAGAAAAACAATCTGCAAGCTCGTCCTAAACAACTTCAATGGCAAAACATGCGCCCACTTCCTCGGCAATCCAGCGCAGCTTATTATAAACATACCTGGTAACTGCTTGTGCTTTTTGAGCCGAGGGTTGTTGCTGGGTGTGTGGACGCTGCACACTTTAATAAAACCTGCCATGAGTAGAATCAGAGCCAAACCCATCAACGCTACAGCCCACCAGTATTCCTGAGGAAATAGATGGTGTACAATGGATTAATTCGAAACGTCTTGAACCAAATGGATTTTTAAATTCGAATATATTTGGCACATAATTATGGACCACTTTTTGGTTGAATAAATACAATGAGTGCTTAGCTAACAGTATCGTTTCATCTCCGAAACATTTTATAAAATTTTGGTACATAAGTTTTCATTGCCAATATATTAGTTGTTAATGGAAGGCTTGATGCTGACAATCATAGTAAAATAGAAAATTCATTATGGCAACGTGGTGTTTGTGTAAATTCTGCTATAAATAGGTAAGCCACACCCTGTCATTAAACGTACAATTTTATACGCTTAGTTGGACAAGTTCGTCAATGGACGAATGACGCAACAAACTGAGCAACATAATACGACCAAGCCAACTAACACACCCAAGCAGTAACAAGATAATGGTAACTTTACAATGGAGAATACACGGTGTTCAGTTGAGTTTTATAATGTATTGTGATGGATTTCTGACAGGGAAACATCCAAGTGAGATGCATACCCTTTCTTATTGAAAGCGCCATATCAGTCAAGATTGTGTAAACAACGGAAGTCCTTGACTGAAATTCAGCAAAACAAGCTGCTCGACTCACCACAATCCAGTTCCTTATGGTACTGTACAACTCCGGATTGAAAATAGCTTTCTTCAGTCTCGACAAGGGTCCGTCGGCGTCCACGAGCCTGCACTTTGAGAACACGTCGCAATACCCTGTAATGTGACGTCACGCGGAGTTACACAAAAGAAATCGACGCATGACGTGTGCACTGTACACTTACAGAAAAGGGCGAATACAGTGCGCGTATGAGTAATGGTTTATCGGTCGAACGAAAACGGACGAAGTTGTAATTAAACAGTGGTTGGTCACATGATATGGTTGTGCGTGGGGATAGGATTGACGTAATGCGATTTACGTTTATGGTTTTATTGAGGTGATTGGTGAGAGAAACGGATCATCCGCTTTCGTCGATAACACGGTGTGACTGGACTCATGACGGTATAACTATATGCAAAGCACAAGCCAATCCCAAGCAATCTGTAATACTATTATAAGCGCGTATATTTTCCTACACTAAAATGTCCTACATCAGAAAGCAGGTGTCCAGAAGTAACCGCATACAAAACAAAATTATACGTAAGCGCTGTATATTTTATAATAATTGCCGTAACTGAAGATTTTTAAGTGCCATTATTAAGATTTTGTAGCAATTACCCGATTCGGTCAAATCACGAAGCGAAGCTTGTTTGCGATGGACTGCATACACGCGCGGAACACTGGGGCAAGCCTATATACATCAGCGCGTTTGACAAGTTAGGCTGACGTACTTCCTACCGTACACAACAGCCTTTACTCTAGATGCCAAATATATCAAAAGCGCCGAGATTGTACAGTGCTAAGTACAACAACAAACCATAGGAATGGTCCTCTTTTAATTAAATTCGTATCGAACCACAAATGTAAGTTAAGGGTGTCGGCTTACCGTTGTAAGTGTCACATGCCGAGCCAGGTTGGAGGAATATTACCGTCCCGTTGAATTCGGCGTTGAACGAGGGGTCTCCCATGCTGTTACACGTGCTTTCGTTGCCTAAAAATAACATTCGGTTGAGTTGTTTTTCAGTAGCTTGTTTATAATCTTGCCCCATTACCACAAGAATTTTGTTTTTTAAATTTTCGACAATTAGTAAGTTTAAAAAAAGCCAAAACTGCATTCCAAAGTATCTTTTAGTTCGACCATGGCCTCTTTGCATATATTTCTTTTCGCAAAATCGAATGATAGAATAAAAAAATAAAAACAACACTTAAAACATTATCCAAACACTATACCAAGTACAGTATTCTGAGTATAAAGAGACTGGCCCATATTGTCATTAACATTGTCTCGTTTAACTCAGAATTATGAGGAAATCCGTGATTTGTGTTCCTAAGTACAGTATGTTTCATCAAATTAATGTCCTGACATACAACATAAACAAAAGGCACTGCCTTAGGTACAATCCCTGTTACAACCCCTCTGTAGCCAATTTTCAGCTGCATTAACTTGTAATGTGCCAAAAGCGTTTTTGTGGCTTTTTGATGTCGACGAAAATAGTACAATGCACTGCAATGTTGATGCGAATGCAGTTTATTTTTTGTTGCACATATACCTTTTATTTGACAGCAGGTATGGCAAAGCACAGAGCGATCCTTCTGGTCGTTAGGGACTGTACACGAACACGGTTCCAGACCTGGATGTTTGTTGCATATCGAACCCGAACATTCCTGCAAAAAAACATGATCTCCGTCAACTTAAATTCGAAAATTTTCTTTGTGGAACGCATACAATTTTTACCATAACCATATGGAAAACCATTTTTTAAACTAACATACACCATACACAAAAGCCCATGGTAACAGAAAATGATACAACAATGAATAATTTGTGGTAGGCGGAGCGCCACTGGACCTAGGACTTACTCCGTTTACACAGATTTGTGTGTTATGGTTGCATTCGAGCGCCATGCTGCCGCTTCCTCCTCTTGCAACTGCGTCAGGACATGTCGCGTTGAATCCAGTAAACATCGGAAACAAGGCCAGTCAAGGTAAAACGAGGCAGTATCCGGGGTTACATTGGTAGACAAAAATGCGACATTGAAACATGACTGCAACGGCGGTTGGTGGGTGTTTTTGAGTGACATACAGAAAAAACGTTGCCTGCCAAACTGTTTTGTGAAAACCCCTTTTTGTCTAAATTTCTTCATGATTTTCTGAAATAATAGTTTAGAATCTAACAATCTTAAGCACTAAAATGTCGTCAATCCGATAATCAACCAAGCCACAGACTAAAAAGGATATGCACAAACTTGCGCCATCTGGCATTCGCTCTGAGCAGAGCACTCATATGTGGAGTCACGGAACTTGCAATCCAGATCACAACAGGGACCTTGGGTGAGGCTGAACAAAAAATCTCTAAATTATAATACCGCCCCGCAAATTGTAAACATTATAAAGTTGATGCTAGGTTATGCACTGCTGAAAGTTTGGACAATCGGCGGTAATTGTATTTAAGTAAGTGTTACCTTTATGATATTCTTTGTCAACAATCAGACAATAAAGAACAAACATTAAGAAGGAAAGAGTCATAATATTTATTGAGCTTTCGACCAATAAGATCTTCTCAGTGTAGTCGTTGACTATTGCACAGAACCAGCAGCGTGTGCACTGCTGTCTGTAGCTCAAGAAACAACAAACACGTACAAATCGCACAAGGTTTTCTTAGCCCTCACAGCGCGCCATTTAGGCAAGCTAAGTTTTTTTCCCACCTGCAAGAAGCGCCGTCCTTAAGCTTGCAACGAAGATCACGGTTTGCGTAATCAGCCGGGTAGCAACAAGTATCCTTGAGGGCCGTGCACGAATCCTGGTAACCACAGTCACAATCCTCGTCGGCGTCGATAATGTTGTTGCCGCAGATCGGTTGATCAGAAGCTGGAAAAGTTCAGGGAGAGTTAGGGTATGGTGGAAAACTTTTCCGAAAAAAGTCGCCAGTTGTTTTTTAGGCCACGAAAGATGGAAATGACAATCATCATAAATTAGGCAGCAGTTTGCAGAGACAGGGCGGAATTTTAATTGCATGGTGAAGTTGTCATTTCGTGTTCACATGTAGGCACCAGTATTGGTGATAGTGTTGGCAAAATGTTAATGAACATAGTTGGATAACCGAAGTGGCCAGAGGATTTAAATCCAGTCCCGCCCCCCTTTCAAAAAAAGACTTTCTACAGAAAAAACAACTTTTAAGGTAGCGATTTCAATATTTTTTTCCAAATTACGTCAGGGTAAGAAAAAAATATAGAAACGAGTGTCGTAATGTATTGGCTTGTGAAGCATGGGCGTGCGCGGTATTCAATGCCTCGACCTGGTGAATTATTAACGACGAGTTTCGGAACCTTTTGGCAGTCAAATTCTCAGCAACTGGAAAGAGCAAAGTCGCTATAACTGTTTGTGTGAACATTACATCAGCTTTTTATAACATTTCAATATAACCACATGCTACAGAGGCAATTAGGCGATAAATTACTGAGAATTTGGCGTCTTAAAACCGTTGCGCTTTAGGGCCACCAGGCGTGACGTCACGTTTTAAAAGGGTGTCTGTAAAATTTCAACAAACTGAAGCCACTGATCAACCTCAGACACATATACTCACGAACGAAACACATGTCCTTCTTCGCTTCCAGAACTCGGCTCATATTCCCTTTGCTGCAAGGTGAGAAGACGGTGTTGTATGGATCGTTACCGGAGGTGGCGCGCGCAAACATGATGTAGTTCCCTTTCTGCTTCTCTGTTATTACCCTCGATTCTCCAGGCGTGCAAAACAAACCGCTGTCGTGCTGTCGTGTAAAGGTTTCATGGTGATTTTTGGGGCAATATCGATGTTAATTAACTGATAATGAGGTGCCTACTGACTGGAAAACATTGAAATGTTCGCATTCAACGACGTGAATTAAACAGTAATACTGAGAACAATCAATTTACAATCGTAATTTAGATCAGTAAATACGCCTTTGTAAAACAACCACGTGGTTTATATTGACTTTCCCGTTTTCAAATATCAGACTAAACAACCACGCATAGTGTCAAAGCATGCTTTTTGTCACATGACACATCTAAAGGCACTTAGGATATACAGGAAACGTCTCTAGCCGAACTGTACAAAAACCCCACACATAATTAACATACGTTGCTATCCTGTCTACGCATTAGTAGGAAGTTGATTTAAAATGAACGGTGTCAACTTACCGGAGAACCAAAGTTATGGCCAAGTTCGTGGGCGAATGTGATGTGAGTGACCTTGGCCGGCATGATGGATCCGTAGTTCTTGAAGGTCACAAGACCGGTGTTGAGTGATTTCGACGAGCCGTCAGTGTAAGTCTTGTACTTCTCGCATATTCCGCCACTCGTTCCTGCCAACACACACAACACGCGAGCTGCATTTTCGGGATTTATAAGTGGGAAATATAATGTTGGCAAACATGTTATATAGGCTATGATATTGCTGTTGGTTCCAAGCGTATTGGAATCTCAAAGAATCTGCATTTGTGGTTTACATCCACACACACACACAATACACAGATATGTCATCAACGTCGAGATGGAGCAAAGTTTAAATCCAGAACAAAACAATTTATAATTCGTTTTAGGATTAAATCTTCCGTGAACTGCGTGCTCTAGGTTTAGCAAACAGATGTTTCACAAGACGAAATGATTCCGCTAACTGAACAACCACACCATGTCTGGAGGTAACCAATTTACCTTCAACCATGGACAAGTTGAGCAAACAAAGTATCTACATGTGTTTCAAACGGCAGGCAATACTCTAATTAACGCAAAACATCTCAAACTGTCTCTGTAGTTTTATGTGCAAGAAATCGGCTGAGCTTACTTGCGAACAAAACATTCAGGTGTCACTTAAGACATCTTTCGCATATAAAGTGCTTTAAAAAAAACTACACAGAATACGTTTTAATGGCAAATAATTTTAAATTGGACATCACTTACCGCCAGTGGATCCAACCCACGCAAGCCCGAGGACACCATTGTCGAAATCTCTGTTCGTAAACACGTAAGCCAGGCAGTAATCGTTGTGGTTGGCAAGGGAAACGATATCCAGGAATTTCTCAACGCCGATATTGGGGCTCTTGAACGGGTCATCGGGATTCGACGTGTCGTTAATCTGGAATGCATTCACAGGTTTTTCGAATAGGTTACAGCTACTGACGGGAGCTCGTAAATTCTTATTGGTGATGGATGTCGCTTTTGGTTTTAAGGCATTTAGATTTAGGATGTGGATCATTTCGAGTGTACTTGTATAATTGGAAGTTCTGTTGTGATGGACTCATGTAATTATTTTGCTACAAGCTGGTTTAAATGTTCGTGGTCTTTAATAAGCCAAGAAAACATAAAAAAATGATGTAGTACCTAACCAACACAAAACAATGTGTGAGTGGGTATTGGTAAAGATTATTGTTCCACATTCTGTTTGTTTTTGAGGACAAGAAATAATCTAAAATTTGTTGAAAATGTTATAAAAGAAGGTACACGGTACACTTGCGCAATGCAGCCAAGAACACCTGATAAGCATACCATTATATTCACACTGAGTATGAAAATGTTCAAGATATTTCCCTCATACAAAAGCACAAAGACATCCTACAGCTCTTACCCTTAATCGTTGGACCATGAAATTGAGACCTTGGATAGTTTCCCCACCAGGTGTTTCAAATTTTGTGTCTGTGTATATCTTGTTGACTGCCTTCACATGCTCTGCTATTTTACTAATTATCAAATCCCTTGATGAAAATTCAGCAAAAAAGATATGGTCAGTTTGAATGTAGAGCAAACACGTCATCTTATTGGGGTCAAGTGCTCTGCGATGTCTGGAGTGTGGCGTGTTTTCTTCATAACCCTACATGGTACAGAAAACAGCAGAAAGTGTAAAGATGTGATTGTAAACAATACTAGGTGTAGGTACTGTGTAAGACCAACACAATAATACAGATATTATAATGAAAAAAGGGGAGAGCAAAATCTATGAAAAACATCTACACAGTTATTCAAGAATAAAATAATATATCATTACGTTCTGGCTGCGATCACAGCTGTCATAAAAGATATTCCTAAATAAAATTTTATCTTGAGAGTTAACATTTGTAATAAAAACATATCAAAAGACTACGTATCCAATATTTTACTTTCAACACATTTTATTACTTGATCAAGGGAGGATTTCTGAAAGTTCTTCATTCTTTTTCGGATATCAGCTTTTGAAGCGCCACAGTGAGATTGTTTGCCAGTCCTATAAAAAAGGCTTGTATTACAATGCGTACTGTAAACATGAGTTTTTATAATCCAACAGTATAATACAGTCTGAAAGGCACCCAACAGCCTTTCAATAATTTTACTGTTGCAAGGGTTTGATTACAAATGGTACTGGAAATACATACATGCAAACTATGTTATAATAGACAAACATAAGTCAAACTTACAATGAAGGATGTGTAATGGCACTTTCATGGTATATCACTGAATGGCCTCGATAGCCTGACATCGGTGATTGACCGCGACTACCTCCAAAAAACTGATGTGTCTCTTCCATGTAAAACTTCCCTCGATTGGGTTCATGAATGACACCCCGAAATATGCCATCAATTATGCTTCCATGAACAAAGCTATCTTTCTGGCCTGTGACCGTAAAATACATTGCACTTATTTTGATATTAAATCGAACAGGCATTTCATGACTTTGATCTTAACACTTACCATACAATGAGCCATGGTAAATGTGTGTGATATTGACATCAATTTGGTTGCCATCACTGTTTTGCACAATGAGATTAGGATGAAATATAGTGTCATCACGAACAAGACGAAGGTCAAAATTCCTGCAAAATAATGTGCATGCAATTCCCCAAACAAGCCCTTAACGTCAAAATATTTCAAAACAGTTTGTAAGTATCATTTACATCCAAAGTAACATCATGTATGTACGATACAAGAGATCATCAAACGACCTGAATTAAACCAAAAAAAAAACAAGTTTTGACATTGTTAAATATGTCCTAACCAATATTACAGTTAGGCTTAGTCTGTTTCATTAAAGTTTAATGAGGTCGCCAAGTACAATTGGTTGATGTGCATAATTTTCGTGCCCTAAATAAAAGCCAACAAAAATTATTCAACATACATCTTAATTGTATGCAGTTGGTTTCCAAACAATTAGGGATGTTTAAAATAGCATTAGTGGCACAAAAAGGTCATACACCCAATAACCCTGCTAATCAAGTAATTTCTACAATGACTCCAGTGAGGTAGTGTTGTTATAGCTGTGACACACAGGCTTCACATCAGTGGGCACGCGCACACAATGACATCACTGGGTATATAAGCGGTGTGCACTATTTGAAGCGTCTGCTATAGTAAGATGGTTTTACTGCTGAATGCTTACCCATCTAACATGTATCTAGTATTTTAACTGCAATCTTTTTCATTTATTAAATTCACAAAAAAGTCTAAAGTGAAAGCATGATCAACCAAACAGCACTGAAAAATTTATATGGAGGATTTTGACATATCCCGTTCCAATAAAACCTTATTGGTACACACAAACCTTCCATGAGCTTTAAACTTCAGCTTTACAGGAATTTCCACATCAGAAATTGAACGCTTTGATCTCTCATGCTGATTGTTTAGAGCACGAATGTCATATGTTAAATGTTCAAAGTGAGACACATGGCCACTCATGCCATTCACTCTGCAGTCTAAAAAGTAGGATGAAGTATTGTATAAGCATCTGTTTTGTTACTTGTTTATGTAAAAAATTTTTTAAGTATTTACCTTGTAAGATGAGCTGCACAACAAGATTCAAGACAAACAACAATTGATTATTCTTCATTTCTAGGTAATTTTTACAACAAAGCACATTAAAAGGCCTTTACACTGTGAACAAGAAACACAGAGCTTTGATAAAACCTCCTAAATGCACTGGCATAATGGAGGAAAAGACACAAGAATTGTAAATGCTGTTGTCATCCAAAATGATTGTAAAGAATTTGTTTAGCCATAAGAAATTATTTTCCTTTCCAAGCAAAGGGACAGCCAATGACCCTTGGAAATAATGCAACAAACTGTTAAAAAATATTGTAACAAATTTGCATTTTATGTATAGGCTACCTGTCTCTATGTACATTTACAACATATCTTGTACAAAAACGATAAATAAACTTTTATAAGCGTTGTCGCATTACAACCTTCTTCCAGTGATTTGGCAAATGAGTAACTGCAAAACCTTTCAGGCTGATTGTTGACGTCTTCACCCAATGACAAAGCCGAAATTATGTTGACAATAACTTTCAACAAACACCAAATACAGAACTGCTCCACTCTTACTGATGGGACCCCACTTATAAATATATATCTATACATATCTGAAGTGCGACATCAAGCGGATCCTACATATAAAACAGGTTTTAGCAATATAAATTTCAGTTTACTTGTTAAAACCACAAGTACACTAATCTGCCGTAAATCTGTCATACTTCATATTCAGCTTTAGTACTTCCCAAGTTTAATTTCATTATTAAACCCAACTCTAACTATAAAGTTGGCCACATTTGCCAACTAAAATTTTACACGGGCAAGACTTCTTTGCCAATTGTGATGCAATCAGTGTTTTCAATCACGTTTTATTGCTAGCACTGCGATCTTACGTCGTGATGTAAATTTGCTTGATATCACAGTCGCCGTTTGACACCTGAAAGATGATCCTTTCACAAGAATAAGCAACCGCTGGTGGTCGCTATGCGATCGCGTAATTTAAAATACGTTGTGTTGAATGTTGTCCCACTCCACTCTTATCAAGGCTAACATGCCATAGGTCATGTCATGCATTCTTTCATTGCTTTTATGTTTGATCTGAGCTTGAATTGATTAGTTGTGTGTGTTTGCAGTGGTTCAATGCAAACTGTGCAATCAAAAAGTAGAACTCCTAAAATTGGCGTTACTCGATTGTGGAAGATTGTTTGATTGTTCGCCGACTTTTCTATCAATCAGTCAAATGCGCACACTCGATCGTAGAGGAATAAACCAACTTCATTTGGCACTTAGCAGAGATTAAATCATCATATGCATCAAGAAGCTTCAGTTTTTCAGCCAAATGCAGGTTAATAGTTTATTAACCGATGTAGCAGAAAGCTCAGGTCGTCTTATTCAGCATGAGAAAAAAAATCGATTAAATACTAAAACCAGGGTTATGTCCTTTATCTTTGATTATGAAAATATCACCTGTCTCCTGAGAAAAGAAATGTTTTGATAGCATGTTGATAAAATGCTATTGTTGGTTGTAGAAACAATTTGAGTCACGAATCAGGGAAAACCCCGAGTAAAACAAAAGTTGTGTTTTTTTTAGTTGTGCCTTTTTGGTTATTTCTTTATGACACTTCCCAGCAAGATTTAAAGTCGTACTACGTAACGGTCACTTAAGGCATTCGTATCGGCATGGCAAATAGCGATCTTGAAGATATGGCCTGCACAACCTCTGCTGCTTGACGAGCGGCTAGTGCATTAGCGCGCACTGATTGTCGAGAGGCCTTCGTTGCGTATTGTCCACTTTGACCCCCGCGTTGGCGAGCGACTCCACTGCGATTTACGACCCATTTCAGCTACGACGAGATTCCGTTTGTCACCCATTTCGCGCTATTTGTTCGGGCTGACCATCGGTTTGTTTCCGCGCCATAAATCGCCTCCACAGAAACTGAGCTCGGATGCTGTGCATTAGTTCCAGGTGTGGGAGGGTTTGCTTAACCGCTGTCTTGTGCTTCTTGGAATTTAGAAACTAAACACCTGGTGTTTGTTTCCTGAAATCCTGACATAGTGAGCGGTTTTCATACCTGCGTCACCTGGACCTTCGCTCGTATATTATCATCGTCGAGAATATAGTTACGAGTTCTGACACAGACCGTCAATTGTTCTGCGCGCACCGGCAATCATTGACTTATATTGAAAACGAATCTCGATTACTTCGTTTTTTAGTCGCTATACGCTTAATTAAAACTGCCTGTCTTAATTCGGTGACAGTCAAGGGGCAAGTCACAAATGACAGACAGCCGAAATTTATGCGCTCTTCACATTGAAGAATCTCAACCATTGTGCGCAGTATATGGTGGAGTATATACCGAGCAACGTGCATTCTCAAACCTTCGCCGTTTTTTTTTTCCTGGGAACTAAGGTCTAGCCGCTGAGGCTGAGGAGAAGCCCCGACGGATGTAATAAATCACGCTCGGCCACCTCGAAGCGCTAATTGCCGCACGAAATTCACAACTCGGCGTGCTCCAGCGACACCATATAGCCTCATGCCTTTCGTCCAGCGCTCACCTTGGCTTGAAGTCGTATTTGAGTAATGGAGAGATAGGTCATGTCGCTCTGTTTGAAGTACGTGTTTGCCGAAAGTAATTCATAGCTCCCCAGCTTGTGTTGGCTGGTACTTTGGTACTAACCCGGCCGCGGTTTAATTTATCGCGCCGTGCGTTGCAGGTTACAATTATAGAGCTCTTTAGAACCGACTCGGCTCCTTTGGTGTGACTGATTTATCACAGAAATGCAAGCAAACTTACGGCAATCGTCAGCTGGAGCACAACGAGTCTTTGCATTGTCATCCAGAATCCTTTTAGTGATATAAAGGACAAAGAGGTGACAACACAATTTAATCTGCAAATTCGAGTTATCGCACACACCTTACTGTCCATTGTGGATTCATACAGGGGTGAAGGACCCCGGAATGTTTCCCAGGCAACATTACGCGAGAGCGGGCAGTTACAGGGTCTCTGTCCGCCAACAGGAAGAAAACAATGGGAAGCTTCATGGCGGCCAATGTTTAAACAGGGTTTGTGTAACCAACAGGTCGCCGTGTATGGGTTCCGCCCCAGACCACACAGACTGTGACCTTAACACGAGGAAGGCTCGATTAATTGTGTTGATTGCTGAGCGCACATAAAGCCGACTAAACCACAGCAACCTCCCACCTTGCGAACGTGTATTTGCCAAATCAACAATAAGAGGAGTTACATACAAAAAGTGAACCCGCACCCCCCGCGGTTTCAATTTTACCGCCGAACTTTTTTAAGAAAGTTGCTGACAACATTTCTAGCCACTTTTAAATGTGCGCATGAAGGCACGTTTATAAGTAAGTTTTATGAAAGGTTTAGTATAATTGCTACACGCGGTCGTACGTTTCGTCGTGGGTTCTGTGGACTACACACGTGCAAGTTCACGACATGTTTTTCGCATTTTAACAAACAGTATGTCCTTTGCCTATTTGTACAAAGTAACACAACGGGCAAGTTTTGTTAACGTACAACGGCACCAGGTAGCTACGAATGTGCTCAAGTGTCTTTGAATAACCCCGGCGACGACGAGTTTGTGGAGGCCCCTTGCTATGAGTATTTGCTCAGCGAGGAGGGACCGGAAGGTCGTGATGATGAATGTCCTTTTGGGCGCAAACTTAGTCGTGCGTTATTAAACCTGTCCGTTTCCGTTCTCGAAAGTTGTGTTTGCCCGAAACCAGTTCCTTATTAATTTCACACTTTGCGCATACGAACATGGCGATCTTGTGGCAAAAACAGGAGAAAAGCATTTACTGTTTTTTTTTACTGTTTTTTGTATTCGTACAACATGTATGCTGCAGTATATCGCCACACCACGGTTACTACTCCTGTTGTTTGTATGTCATCAAATATGTCGCCTCACCATCTTCTTTGACAAGTTTTATGCATCAGCCTGATTCATCCCTGAGCCACGTCGACCCTCGCTAGACGAAACAATATCAATAGGCTCACTACCCCATCCATCTCCACACTGATTGACGCGTGGCCATCACCGGGCGCCAGCTTTAATGTGGGTTCCTTGTTGTGAATTGGCAGACCGACGACGCGGCCCGGACCGTGTCAATAAACGGTTTATTCGCGGATGAGTCCCGGCATTGTGTCCCCCAATCGACCGCCGGCAGGTATGTAAGTAATATGTCCTCAATAAGCGCGGTATTGCCATCTTTCAGGCACTCGGGTTCCGTTTGTGAGACGGTCCGCGCAGAAGCATTTGCTCTGCGGGTCGCTGGACATGTTTCAGAAACCAGGTGGCGCCAACGCACGGCGCGTGTGACCCCTTAAAAGTGACAGAAGCACTGGGGGCGCTTTGGTGAACGTGAGAACCGGCGGATGTTCTTTTTGATGTAGAAAACACGGCTTGTTCTTGGCATGCGAGCAGACGCGCGCGCCTTGCTGCTACAACATGTTAAAGCGGGATTTCAAAACTTCCTGCTTGGCACTTTGTCCGCGCGCGACATGTTCTTTATCTAGGTCCATATCTGGTTTGTCAGTTGCGCGCGTGGTCGGCAACAATGTAATGTCTTCGCGACAAAGATTATCGGAAACTGGAAACTCGAGAAGCCATTGTGGTGGAGAGATTTATAGCGCACTCGGGCCCCAGATAATCCGCAACCCGACGCGAAAAGTGCCACCTGGGCGCCGCCCCCCAGCCTTTGTTCGAGAAAAAATCGCATGGAACACTTGGCGCTTCGCGTTTCACCAGGCCTAAAGAATTTATCAAAACGTCGGTTTGGTTCGATGTCAAAATAGCGTGCTTTGTCTGCCGGTAATGCGATTGATGGGCGTCAGGGCGTTTGATCTCGCCAAATCGGTTCCGCCTTTTTTGATACGATATCTCTGGCCAGGTTGTCAATCAGCAGGTCTTTTGCCGTCCAGAGATCGGCTTTCCGGGTCGTCCAACGCGAGTGGGCACAGGGAACGCAAACGCCCGTGGATGACTTGTCCCTTATGCCCCCTTCATTAAACACGAGCTAATTTTGGGTCGTGCAACAACAACACAAATGTAGGACAGCGCTCATATTCTGAGGAGCTTTTGGTCGGCCGATCCTTGACAAAGGGACTGTGTAATCGTATCAAAATCGGACGATTTGGGCTGAGAGAAAAGCCTCGCAGTGCCACCTGCATACGGCAACCCGCCACCTGATGATAGCGAATTTCTTCTGAAGACACTGACTGCGCACCTGCGGTTTACACAGTTTACCTTGTTGTGGACGTCAGAAGCATGAGTTGTTCGCTATTAATGCAAATATATTTCTGTACTTTGGTGCAGCACAAACTGCTGGGGCCAGATGGCGCTTTGGGACTCCGACCGACAATCAATGTCGAAGTGAGAAGCATGTGAGGGAGAATTGGTCTTCTCGATGAGCGCCCGGTGAAAATTAAGTCGCAACTTACAAGCCTCTTCATGTGGCTTCCCGCAGATCATCGCCGCGTGACAAATCTAAGCCGATTACGCTTGCAAGTGATTTGCTCCGGCGCGTGGTTCAAGTCAAACGACACCAAACATCTGCATCTTCTTCATCTGCTCCGGTGTATTTCCTATGGCAGAACAACACAACACAAACTACGGGTCGTTGCTATTCAAGGTCGGTTGCCAACGAGGCAACGCCAATACACTCGCAACAAATAATGGTGACTTCAAAAACCACACTTAAAAACTGGGATAAGAAGTATTGTTTAGGGTGGGCCGGGCTCGGATCTTTGGCCGCAACCCTTGAGCCTTCCTTTGACCGTCGACTTGTCGCCGCGTATTCCCTTTTTCCGTGGAGGGATTTCAGCACTCCGCGTAGCGACTGGATACAGCGAAAGGCGGTTTGTTTTTATAACCGGCCTTTTGCCCTGAACGCCCAAAACGCAGCTTTGGATCTGAACCCTTTGTTCGGCTCGAGCGGCATCAGTAGCAAATCGAAACGGGGCGACTGTCAGTCTTAGGTTGGGAGGAAACAAATTGATCCCTAAGCCTGTGTCATTGTAGATATGTTTGGTCGCGCCAATGGGGCTCGGTAACGGGAGATTAGCAATGTTTTGCTTTTTCGCACGTTTTAACACTTCAATATGCGTTCAAGGCAGCAGCAGCGATAAGTACCATAGACTTCGTTCGGGATTTTTCCACACGCAATTTGTGCCAGATGTATGCGCCTTCTCGAAAAATGATATGGTGAAGATAGTGAGGCCAAAATAGGTGGTTTCCGAGAAGCAGAGGACGGACTCCTGTTGGTCTAAGCTTTTTTTAACAGCGCAAACCTTAAAACAAACGAAGGAAGATTGATAAATGTGAAGTTTTCTGTCTGGTCCACAGAGAAGCGAAATGTTTGGCCAGCGCGGCGTATAGAAGCAAGTGGGCGAATGTTAGGTTGCAACCACATTCACTAGTAACACTGTGGGGCCTTTGGCGCGGCTTCGAGGGGGTCTGTAATAATGTGCGTGTTGTTTGCTTCATGATGTGCCGTGCTTTTGTTTGCATTTGAAGTAAAATCGAGTTCCCCGCAGCCAGTTGTGTGCTTGAGTTTGGTCTGGCGAGCGGCGAGAGAAGCGCCCCGCGCGCGAAGAAATAGCCGCCCTGTGCTTCGCCGAGAAAAAGTGCGCGGCTTCGAGTTAGTTGAAGAGCACGGCGGTCAATGGCGCACTCGTAAGCGAGGTTTGGGACCGAACTACGTAACCCGAAGTAACTTACTTTGAATGATCCTTGACTTGGTGGATATATGTTGCAATATTTTTATGCGTTGTTTGCAGACTTTGAACGTCTACAGTTGTAAAAATTGACTTCGCTCGTGTACACCTAAGGAAACTGTTTGGATGTAAGAAACCGGTTACAAGCATTTTCACTTTGTCCAACGCATCCCAAGCAACGCGAAAATTCGGATGTCATTGAATTTCTGAAGAGGCAGAATTTGTGGATCTTACCCCCTTCGACGCCGCACCTGTTTCGGAGAAAAGCTTCTTCGTCTGCCAGGATTAAGCAATCGCGATCCCGTCGCCGTATGTTGATTGTTCCCGTCAGCCGCAAGACGTTATGGAGGCTCGCACTGCACGCGTGGAACATTTCAGCAAGCTCGTCACTGTGATATGGATTTGTTTTTTTCTTCCTTGCCAAAGCGTAAGTTTTAGTTGGATCATTTGTCACGAAACGTAACTTTGTAAAATTGAGGCGGATTAAATTTATTTCGGTCGCAATCAAAAGAAAAGTCAACGATTAAACTCATGTTCAGGTTGGTGAAAATGAATGTTAAGCATATTAAAAAAATATACGTAAGGCAAGGTGAGATTTCGCACGGTCGGCCGTCGACGATCAATCTCACTAAACAGCGAGCAGAGCCGATTTAAACGCGCCGAGGTGAGGGACTCGGCCGTTAAAGGGACGCTTGTCCCGCGGGTTAATGATTCGCCAGGCGACACAGTGCAGCCAGTGTGCTGTGCAAACAAAAGCAGCGCGGCCCGCTGGCGTGTTCGTTTGTCAGGGCACGAAAATCGTGTTTTGATTTGTTGCCCGAGTCTAAACAGCGACGATTAGATTCGGCCTTGTCGTTTCTGCGCCACCCGAGCTCGGAATTACGTAATTGCTAGAGCGCCGGGCTAGAATACACACCCGCGATAGATCTTTGCGCATTAGAGGAGCACTGACATTGCCACGGGCGCCGTGGTCAAGTCCCAAGTGTAAAAGATCGTCTGGCCTGCACCCTAGACCGTTTTTACTGTTGAAGTAATCTCGCCGACAACACACTACTACCCGTAGGGATTATACGTACACCTTCAGGTAAACGTGACCAAAACAACGACGGCCTTATACCGGTACCGTTACTTTGTTCAGTAGCCGAGACGGATTGTCTGAAGTCTTTAATCCGTGACCGATCTCCCGTAGGTGGAAGAAACGGCAACTTACCGCACTTTCCCCGTTTCATTGTCTGGCAAAACCGCTCTGGGCGATCGACTCCGGTTGCTTGTTTGACAACGACGACAAGATTGCGATCGGCCGAGTTCTAAGCCTTTTCAGGTCGGCCCGACGTTTACCTGCGCTTTGGCGCATCAAAGGGGCGACTGTTAGCAAACCACCAATTTGTCAAACACTCTGTTTTCGTGTGGATTGTGATGGTGACGTTGCGGGTGACACGAGTTTTCTTAGGGCGGGCAAGGCCAGAAACCCATCACTGCTGCCGCCGGGAAACGGGGACGTTCGCAATCCCATCGCGTTTGATCGAGTTCCGAATTCGTTCGGGCACATATGTTGCAGGGCTGCTAGGGGAGTTGCGGTCGGCGTGAATTCGCTAATATGCCGCTCCCGGAGGGCCCCTGCGGTGTTCGGTCCTGGTAAACGCTTATGGCTTACTAAACCTGACCCTTGTTGTTCAGATGGCCAATGCAGAGACGTGGCCGGCACATTACACCAGCTCCCACGCAGAACTGCACAGGAGCTTGAGATCAACCACACATGCACATTTAGAGGGTGAGTAGAGGCGTTTGTATGACATTTCTTGAACTGATGTCCGTCAATCGTAACCATGACCATATACCCGTATCTGTGGGGTAATGTAGTAAAACAACAATGGGACAGGCCAACATCCGCGGTTTCATAAAGACCCTGTTGTGGGAAGCCCAAATTACTTGACTGTTACGAAAGCACAGGCCTCACTGCCGGAAAAAAGCAACATTAGCGCGTGCGGTTAAGCGTGAAGGACTGAGAGGACGCACGTGGCGAGTGCCCCCGTAAACAGCAGGTAGCCTGGAAATTGCGATACGCGACAACAAGAGGTGGCTCCTCTCGCCATCGCCATATATCGCCATGTTGCAATACATGAAAATTTTTGGCTTGATCGACCGCCGGTAAAGACCCCAATTGAAATGAGCAACCTCGGAACGCCCTTAAGTCGCAGATGTCTCCCAATACCCGATTCTGATCTAATCGGTTGCCAAACGTGAATGTGGGTTCGTTTCGCTTCAGCGTGCGGTCAAAAAGCTTCGTTTCCTACGCTCTGTATTGCACCTGGGCAATTTCCAACGCGATTTGCATCGTTTCGTAAACACCTGCGCGTCGCTTATGAAGCAAGGTCGGACCACTTCTTGCGCGGAAAGGAGGAGTTTATAGAGTGCAGGGCGCTCGAATCACTCGAGTCCGATTGATCGAGCCGCGTTCCCGACCAATCGACGGACCGGAGTTTTCACAGTCGGATTTGGGATGAAACGCGACCCTCGTAACCTGGTTGGATAAGAAACTTGACCAAACGATGATTTGGCGAGATTTTATCCTCACTCATCGTGACGTTTTACTCACATTTTTCCCTCAATTGAACTTTCAACAACGACACTATGAGCGAAAAATGTCATTCTATTTGAATAAGCACAGAAACTGAAGATGCACCAAGGCGAAGTATATATTTCTGTGAAATTTTAAATAACAGGCCGCACTGACGCTGATCGACCATCACTCTTTTTGAGTTGTTTTGGATACGACGCTATAAGTATACACTTAGTTCCTTTATCAGTCAACAAGTAGATACTTTACCGGCGTTTTCTTAGGTCTCATTCCCAGTTTGTGGTGTAAGCTGGACCAGCAGCCCATTGCAGCATACGTCATTTTTCTGCGATTACCTCATATTTGTACGCTTTGTTACGCTCCGACCTAAAGATAAATACCGGGATGACCTGATCTTTGGGACTTAGCCGTGCGTATAACGCTGTTTCCGTTCTGGCGCTGCACTGCCGCGGTACCGTAAATAGTGTTGCGGCTAACCTTGCACCTTTGCACTTTCGCGCAAACAACTCGCGAAACTTTAGAAACCATTTTTGTGGAACGGGAAATAAGGTTTTTGTGCCTGGGAGTTTACGCACCTCGCTACGAGAGAGAGGCATGTACTTGTATACAAGCATTCACCATCGAAGGCCCCTGTTTATTTGACGAGAAGATTAGGTTTATAGATCCGTGATCTCTGTTTTGGTTCGTCGCTCGCGAAAGCATTATACACGGGCTTCGACTAGCTTGCGACTCAAACGCGCGTTGCTACGGTAACATCGCATCCTATAACGGTAACGACGTCCTTTGTGCCTGGGAAGTTTTTGATTAAATTACCAGATCATGCTATTTCCGCTCTTTGGCTGTAATCCGGCGCGGCATTACGAGCAATCACCTGGCGTCGAAATAATGCCGTAATTCCTGCGAACCACCTGTAATGAGAGAGCGGGCCTTTTGTCGACCTTGCATGCTCACAGACTCTTTCTCGTACCAAGGCGACTCTCCTTTGTCGCATTAAGTAAACGTCGCGATTCGCATCAGTGCAGTTCCCTGGGCCTCGCGTTCTCGGACATAGGATTCTGGTTCGGCCGCCGCCTTGGCGAGACGAACGTAAACCCTAGAGCAGCCGTGCATCAAAATTGTCAGCAATCGAAATGTGGCAAAGTTATGCAAATTACGCCTGAATTTTTGGACCACATACAGGCTTCAAAGCATTCCCAATAGGACATTGTTATCCTAGGGTAACTTTCGTTGGCTATGTCGCTTCATTGAAGGTGCACAGCAAGACTCATTTGAGTTATACCTTGGGACGGCTTCCTGATCATTTAACAATTCCACCACAACACGATTAGACATAGAGCGCGAAGGCTTTTGCTGCGCCGACCTTCTATCAACAACAAGACCCTCAGTTTATTTGAGTGGGGCCCCCTGCTCGTTTCCTCCGCACTCCATTAACCCACAGTTTTACTGCGATGGTATAAAATATGACGTCGGTGGCTAAATTTGCCATATTATACGACTTGTTGATGGATTTGGATTTTCCAAAGTCTATGTGTGGATTCGTCTCTGTCATAGGCCGAGTGTGTTTTGTTTGCTTTGCAATTTCCCTCCGCACACAAAACTTTCACGACTCAACAGTTGCTCTTTATGGTGGTTAAATGATATCATCATTCTGTGTTATCAAAGCTCACCTTCGTGTTCCTCGCGCATCATCGCTTTTTATGGTTGCAGATTTCCAAATAGTGGTTCCCTCTGTAGTCGATGAAAGGGGGATCCACAAAAGCCACGAGGTTCGTCATCGCCGTAGCAGTCGGATGCGACGGGACACAGCCGAGGAAGTCATCCGCCAGGAGGAATCCGGACTTCGCTACGGAGTCAACGGTTTCGGAGAGAATTTTCTGGTGCACTTGGAGCCGAACAGAGCGCTGATCGCTCCGGGATTCACTGTGCGAAGGATGAAACGTAATGCACCGGAAGAGCCGCCTACGCTCCGGGAAGAGGAACAGGGAAGCGATAAGTTGGGATGCCACTACCACGGAAGATTGGAGTCCCATGATGGCGCAATGGCCGCCGTGAGCACATGTGAAGGACTGGTAAGTTCTCAAAACACACCAGCGTTAAGTGGTAGCAATATTGACTTCCAAATCCTTGGTAAGACTTGGCTTTGGCTACGGATCGTTTACCGCCGCGTTTCAATCAATTTTGCTCTTGTGTTCGGCTGTTGTAACGGTTCACCTTTCGACAGCTTCAATCGCTTAACGGGCTTTGCACACCGGCGCGCTGTCTGGAAAGAAGCAATCGCCCTGGCGTAAAGCGCACCCTTCCGCGCGACGCTAATTTGCACTCGAGTATTGTTACGCGCTCCAGGGCACTTTGAAATCACTGAAATCGAAGCAGGCGAGAAATTGCGCGTGGAGCAGAGGATTTCGTCTGGCGTCGTCGGCCTAATTCCAACCCCTCGCACCACGCCCGTCAATCACTAGCCGGAAAAATTAACGCTTTACGATTGGATACGGTCGGTAGTGTACACGTTGGCGGTAACGCCTGGGGGATTGAAGTAATTCAGAGAACACAATCTGGTTGAATAAACTTGGCCTCAAGACTATTTGGTTTTCCCATTGTGATGGCCCGTCCGCAATCAACAGTCCCTTTGTTGTTCTATAAATAATCTTCCGCGTGTTCGCCCCTGCGTTGTTATTCTTCCGTCCAAAGCCTTGTGTGGAGCATAACCGGGAGACTGCGGACGTGCTTTTGTGTCTACTCCGCGATGTTTACGTTATTACGTTTTTCCAATTATACCTGTCTTTGAAGTTCCCCTCAAAATCCACAACAGTTCGTGCAACCAAAGTTTACCCAACATTTGAACGTATCCATGGGTATTAGTAGACCAAAGAAAGACTCCATTGTGGACGTATTATCTGCATCTACATCAATACTTGTTTGGACATCGATTTTTTTGCTGCCCTGCGCTGGACAAGCGCATTGGCTCGTTGAAGAGCAATCGGGCTCATGTAGCGTCACTTGACACGAGCACGTGGTGCAGCAAAGGGCATCGGCATTACGTAATGACTTCTAGGGTGCAATGAGTAGAATCGGCCTCTCTTCGTCGGTTTCGCTTCCCCGGCTAAGCCAGGTCGATACGGTGCGCGGACGTTAGTGCTTGAATGTTTGATTGACGAAGCGGCCTTGTTTGAAAACGTGCTCGTCGATACAGTGGTTTACCGAGAACATTGGCGTCAAACATTGTCAAAGATGTGCACATGCCCACGATAAACATACCGCTAACAATTTACGTGTGAAAAGCACCTTCAATCCTGTTTCATTTACATTGTGAGTGTCAACAAATTAGTGTATCAGCATGAGTAATTTTTTTTGTGACTTTGAACATTACAGACATAAAACATAGGCATTTCACTTATTAATCCTAGTGCGATAGGCAATTTAACTGCCTTAGGGGTCTTGTTATAACTTCCCTGTATTACATGAAGTACATAAAAGTTTGCGGGCCTCGGATATTTCCCCCCTTGTCTTCCTTTGTAAATCTGCGATGGCTTTTCGCTTGGCATTTACCCACCTTGGCGATAACTGAGCCAAGAGCAATCTGATTTTGCTCTGCCAATATCGTAAAGGGACTAAATCAGTTGCACTTTTGTGTTTGGGTGACGATGTTCGTGGCTTTACGAGCGCTCAGTCAAGGCCTATAGTTAAACGAGACCGTACCCCCCGGCGCGTTGACTAGAAATAAGCTGCCACAAAAGAGTCGATTCAAATGTGTTTGTTCAGTACGCGGTGAAAACGTTCGGCTGAAAAACAGATGAGGTCATGTTTTTCGATTACATCTTCGCCGAATTTGCAACGCCCTGGGTTTAGCATTGAATGGATTTAGCACACGATCGTATAACTTGATACCTCATGACGAAATGCGGTGGGTGTGCACATGTGCGACTGTACAGTGTACACGCTTTGACGCGCGTCTATTCTATGAGTGGCGGTCTTGGCAGCGCTGTTCCTGACCGCTGGAATGCCTGTGGATTGTTCACATTTTCGTGGCGATCAAGGGGGGAATTTGCCGCCGATTTGAGGACTCAACGCTCAGTTTCCGGTGTGAATAGCACGTTTTTGGGCGTTGCCAAATGTGTGCCCTATTCGAATAAGGAATGTAGGACGCGCAAGGCTGCGTTGACCTATACAACGTCAAGTTAAATAACACTTTCTCTTTTACGAACAATGATTTTCGCTCGCAAATTGTTATGATGCCCATTGAAAGGTGACGAAGCAACAAGGTGGAAAATTTCAACGCCCTATCCGGATAACAATGTTAACCGCAACAGTGTCATATATGTACAGGGCCAGGCAGGAACATCTTTGAATGCGAAACTACTTTTGATTTGTGGTCGCCAGATACCGCACACACTTTGTTATCGGGAGGAAGTAAATTGCCAAATCCTTGCTTATGACTGACAGAGGCCTTAAGTCACCGATACAGCGCTGTTTATTTCCAAGTGGCCCACGTCGATCTTGCCAGGGCAGTAATTATACCGTGACGCTTTAAAAGTCATGTAAAGTCAGTTAAACGCTGAGCGCTCACATCAAGATAACGCCTATTCAGTTTTAGTACTCTTGTGTGCTCTACCGCCAAATCCACAAAGACAAATAAATGGCTTCGGAAATCAGTTGGAAGATCTTCGCTGGCTATCCAAAATAAATAGTGTCCGCGCTCGCGTTTTTCAGAGGTTAGGACTGTAAGAATACTTTCTCAGCAACGCAATCGTACATCTGTATGCCGTTCGATTAAGCCTGTTGTTTTTGGTGATTATACGAACTCAACAATTATCCGACGTCAGCTCGACGATTTTGTCTCAGAGATGCTTGTAATTGAATTCTAAACGCTGTTACTGATTCGTTCGGATTGTTATCTGCTCTTGTACGTCAGCGCTTACCATGTTCAAATGTCAAATAAGCGATGGGAACTCAGCTGATTTGCGTTATTTGTGTAAATTATCCAACGAACTATTACGATTACTTTGCTTCGTTTATTACGTAAGTTGCGCCGATGGATGTGAGTCTGGCAATTCCGCCTTCCCGAATGCGCCATGCTGATAGTTTCCGGTCTGCGTCGACTTTTGTTTGCCAAGTCAAATATTTACAGCCAACGGGAAAGTCGATGGGCCACGCGGCGATCGCACACTTTCACAACAATGGACTGCTGTCATGGCTTGGAAAGCGCAATACGACTTACGAGTTATGAGCTGGATCCCTCGTCATAACCAACAGCGACCTTTCTGCATGAAAACCCCGACGTGTGAAAGGGATTTGCAGACATTAGCCGCGCCCTTATCGCAATGAAATAAACCATATAATCAGACAAATTAATTCGGCGATTTCGCGGATTCTACGTCACAGCTTCCGATGGCCAATTACCCACTACGTCACAATTGTTGCGTCTTTGCGTTGGGCCGACGACCTTTTTTACACTTTTTATGACAATGGGCCCCTGGGCGCGTTTTCTATTTAGTTCAGAATCTTTGATGTCTTTGTTTGGCAGCAAATTAGGGATCTGGTACATTGGGCGAAGGAAACACCTGGACCGCCCGCCTGTAAGCTTAGGTTGAGCACTTTGATCGAGTTTCAACCAGTTTTCCGACAACAACAAAAAATAGTATTTTGTTCGCTTGAATTCCCGACAAAAGCTTGTCAGAGGAAAAGCAGCGCATAACATTAATAAGTACAAACCGTATAGTGGTTAGCCGGAGTGATTCGGAAACGCAATGTTTTTGTTCATTTGTGGCTGATTTCTCACCCAGATAGTAAAGATCAATTTTGCTCGCAGACGGGCCTCCTCCGTACAGAAGAAGACGACTTTATTTTGGAGCCTGCTCCCATCCACGTCAACCACTCCTTCCCATCTCCCCAGCATCCCCACGTACTCTACAAGCGCCGACATTTGGACGGAGGCAAACACCGTCTTCATTACTGCGGAAAAAAGCGTCGACGTAAGTTCATCTCTCTTGCTTGCATATAAACACCAATTAATGGCCACTTACTCAGGGTGGCATGTTTGTTTACGATACCACAATGTTGATACAATGCAGCGTAACAGACGGGTAATTTATCGACGCAGGTGACTCTATTAACACACTGGCAAACGTCGTAATAAGGTCAACAAACACGTGGGGGTAAACAAAGACATCTCACCCGGGTTAAACTCGCAAGTTTGTTGACCGTCGAAGGGTTTAATTGTGGTGCATTAAGTGCTTGGCAATTTGCTACACTTTCCTCGCTGTTACTGCGTTGGCAAATTGGAAGATTGCTGGTGGTCGAACGGAGTCCGCGCGAATAGGTTATTACGATCTCGCCTGCCGCGAACTCGGGGCAACAATTATACCTCTTTAGCATAGAGCGCAAGACAACGCTGGTCGCAATTAAAAGTCACATTTTAGGAACCAGGTCCGTAATTGCGTCACACTTTCCCGGCGCAGCTAACACAAGTGTGCAATTACAGAGGCTTGGCAGCGCATTCGGGGCGCTTGTTAAAGAAGATCTTCGCATGGGGAGTGCTTCACTCTAGCCGCTGATCAGGATATTAATAAGCTCATGTAATAGGCCTGTGATTCGGAAGCAATTGCCCAGTGAGTAATTATGCGTTCGCGAGCGCAATTCACTTTCTTCCCATGTGACCGCCCAGCGCTCTGGTTGGGTGTCAAAACGTCAAGTAGATAATTGCGCAAGGGCCCAGGGTCGCCGCTTAGAAAGGGCGAATTTTCACAGGTCTGTCAAGTGGTTTACTCTTGCTTTCATGTAGTCTTTTCCCCGTAGCGGATTTTCGGACTCAAGACATTGTTGTTTCCTACATGAAAACCAAGGTCAGAATACCCCGAAGTCCATTATTTGAGAATTTACCCAACAGCCGTCTCACGGCGATCCAATCTCTCCTGTTCCTTTGTGCATCTGCTTGTCGCCAAGCCACGCGTCCCTTTATCTAGAGTCATGTTTTTTCGCATTCCCACGAGCCACAAGTCAACAAGGTTGACGTAATGACTTTGTTTTGCTTGACTGGTTCCACCCCATGTAACACGTAGACGGTTCAAAACCGCATGAGTCAGATGTACGTTGATCAGGTGAAACTAGCTTCGTGACCGCGTTCAAACCCTCCCTCTGTCGTTTTGTTACATTCCCACGTGTACGCGTCGCATTTGGAACTATTCCAAGCAATAACCAATCCACGGTTCTTATCGCAACCATGGCAAAGGTATGTGGGTTTTGCTCTTTGCTCTCGACATTTCGATTTCGGACAATTATGGCCCGACATGTTCGATTACGCCCACCGCTCGCGTCCGGCCGACTCTAAAAACACAACTCGCGATGCACAAATGCACATCCACGTTTCCCGGTGACCTGCGCAGTCTCTCCGCCCACCATATACGTGACTTGGCAATGGGACATCGTCGCTGATGTCATCCCGCCGACGCTGTGTGCGCGACACTCCTGGCAAAAACCATTTTCTCTTAGGTAATTCATTAAACATTTACATGCGTGCTGCATTCCTCATGAGCCTGATGAGGTAGTCTACAATCGACGGGGCTTGTTTTGTGAAAGCATCGGGACGTAACGAGATACTGTTGCGGCGTGGTCCCTTTGTGCGTTATTCGCGTCAACAGGTCCGAGTTTTGGTCAAACCGAGTGATTAACTGGCCGCCCACGTGGGGTATTTGTGTTTGGTAACTGGAGTCTAACTGGAAGAGAAGTTGGAACACAGCCAGTTACGTAATTAGTCGGGAATCATCACCTGAATGCGTACGATGGATAGTTTTCGAGTCACCTGGTGATGATAAATGGTCTTTTGTACGACCTCACATTTCGGTTCGAACGTAATCGTGTATTTTACTTTCGATCACGTCATGCCCTCAGCGTTCTAGCAAAGGTTTCTCGGAGAAGCCTCCGCGTCCTTGAACAAAACCCCAACTTTGGATGTAATCAAGGCAACAACGACTTATGGCAACCCTTCCGACAAACAAGCGTTTTGTTTTGTGACTGGCAATATTGTTTCCCTCGCGACGTCGAGCAGTGGCTAAAGGCCGCGCCCCTTCGGAGCAAGCGAAGACCGACCATGTCCGCCGTTCGTAAACTGAGGGACTGCGCACAATAAGACCGAGTACATCTAGTACTCGCTTAAGTGCCATTGAAGCCCCTTGGGTCGCAGGCAGGGCCGTTTTGTTACGAAAACTCTTCGGGCCGGAAGCTCCTTCTGCCCTTTTCACCCACTTTGTGCATTGCTCCCTTTGCGAGGAACAAACGCGCGTGAAATTACGTCACCATTGATGGCGGTGGTTAATTACGTCATGGCGCTAACGGTGGCCTTGGAGAAGAAGGTGGGGTGCGCGAATGATTATTATCCGATTAAAAATTGAACTGTTGGGCGTGTTGATCTAATTTTACGTAGCTCCTATTTTTAAAAGCTCTGTCACCACCACCTTCTTCATTCAATACATAATCTCATTTTTCGTCGGGTCATAAATAACGCATTAAAAATCTATTCGGTCCCGTGCTTTAGGGTTTGCTTGGTAGATATCCTGTTGGAGTTCGTGAAGTGTTGATCTTGTTTTCGCAACGAAGCCCAATACTGTTGCAGAGATCCCGAAAGTTTAGGACAAATAGTCCTTATTGGAAAGGCTGTTTTATCCTAAGTGCTCGACTCGGAGATTTTCGACGATATGCGCGCCACAAATCCCACCTTGAGCGCGCGATGTCGTCGATCTTTAAGACCAACGTAAAGGCATTGTGTTCCGGGGCATATCATGTGTGACAATGAATCTCGTCCCGCGCGTCACAATAGGGCTCAAGTAAACGTTGCCAGGACAACGGATTTGCTTTCAGATCCGTTTTTGCCTTAAGCTCATACCACCACAAGGCAATAACCAGCAGGGCTTCGCTTTGTGTGGGGTCTTCGCATGCTCGCCTATAATTCATTTTCCCGCCTGGATAGTCACGAGGCAAAGGGTCGCATTATTTATCGATTGACTATAGTTTACTGCAGTCGGCTTAGCGCTGCTTCCAAAAAAGATTGCTTTAGATCATCTCGGTGATAACAAGAACTACGCATATGGGTTTCGGTTCAAGCCGATTAGCGTTACGGATATTTCCACCGCGATTCTGGCTAAAAAGACAATACCGGCGGCCGGGAGCTGTTTTGTGGTTTGGCGTGATCTTGAAAAGCAAGAAAAATCGTGTGCCATCCTTCACTTGAATGCGGCCTTCAGTGTTCCTTAGATCTCAAACAAAAGTCAAAACTCGCGCCTCGGGGTCTTCATCCTGCCGCGAATGGAGGGGATTAGGTTGCATACACAAGTCGTAGCTCATTCGCCGTTTGGGCCTGTGGGAAAGCGGCGTAAACAATAACGGAAGCCGCGCAGTAATTCCCGCGCCCGTTGACTTTCCGCTCTTGTTGTTACCCCAGCGGAAATCCCAGTTAGTCCCCAGCCTGGCCGGGGCCATTGTCGTTGCCGCGCCCCAAGCGTGTCCAGCGGCCGATTTTGTGCATTACGACTGTCGGTAGATATCCAGCAGCAATATCACACACGCGATATGCGCGGAGAAAGTGCTCAGTGCGTGAAACCAAATCGGGGCGCATCAAGCTTTATGAGACACTCATTGATGTTAGCGGAATCCGTTCCAGCAAGGAAGAAGGGTTTGGCGTCCATCCGCAAGCGTGACAACTTGAAAGAGTGGAGTTAGAATTTCACTTCATTGCAGATTTAATTTCACGACGCTGTATCTCGCATGAAATTCGTCCGCCATGAGTCACACATACATGTACATCTCGTAGTTGTTAAAATCCGGTTGCAGAATTTAATGGCACATTTAACCACTTAATACATTACAAAGCACAGTAAAATGGTTACTTTAGTTAAATATAGATTATTAACATAATATTCTATCGCAGATCCCGTCCGCATCCCCAAATCCTCCGAACCAAAGTTGATGAAACTGCTCTCCAATGGCGAAATCGAGCTTGAGGAGAGGGAAGCGGAGCGAGAAGAGGACTTCGATGTCCAGTCTGAGTCCCAAGTCTCGCGAAGCCGCAGGTCGGCTGACCGAGTCGTTCGCAGTGCTGGTAACGACCTGAACCGTATTGCGAGTCCGTTCAAACGACAACGCCCGTCGGACAAGAATGTGGAGACCCTCGTAGTAGCCGACAGAGATATGATCCGCAACCACGAGCGTGATCATCGTGACATCACGACCTACGTTCTCACGGTCATGAACATGGTAAGTGCGGCAGATGTTACTCTGCGAATCCCGGCGATAAAATGTAGGGTTAAAAATTAGGGCAAGAGTCTCCCGGCAAGAAAATGTAGGGTTAGAAATTCGGGCGAGGACCTCCTTGCAAGAAATCCAAACGTGTCGACGTAAATCGCTCTGCCCCACTTGTTGGTTTACTGTAAGCATCGATACCGGGTATCAGTTGACGCCGGACTCGGTCGACCGTCGGAAACTTGCCAGTAACAAGTTTTGTGGCGTCTTTACCCCTGTTCGTTCGTTTACCCAACTCGTTACAACTTAATCAGTCCTCAACACGCATTGGGTCTTATAGTGATAGGTAATCGAACATGGGACCACCGGCTTAGGAATCCCTACATGCGTTTTCACACGGAACGGGGGTCGTGATAGCACCTTTGTTCCCGTCCTTCCTGTGTCACCACTATAACACGCAAATTCTGCACGATTCGTGCAGCGACTGTGCGCTTCGACGCTCTTGAATATGACGCACCCGAGCCGATGCTGTCATAACATATTCGCGCCTGCTTCAGTTCGCTTTTTGTTTGAATACGTCGACTCGCTTTGATCTCGCTTCAGTGAAAAATAATCGCGGCGGTGTTCTATTGAAATAACAAACAACATTGCGGGCCGCACATAGCGCTTAGCAGACGCCGCGAAGTTGTGTAGATGATGACGTAATGCATTACGACGTGTTGTTGCTTGATGCATCCGTGCTCGGAGACGCGCAGGAGCCCGTCGAGAATTTAGCGTGAAATTTCGAGTTGATGGATTCGGCCCATAGACGGTTGTTTTGCTTTGCGGCGCAAACAGCAGTTATTGGATTTTTGTTTAGTCTCGCAGGAACTCGCGGGCGCGGCGTTGGCCGACCATCGCGAGTTGCAACTTGTAAAGCGATCTCCTCGCGGGCAATTTGGATTTTCTCTCCCGTGGATATTGAGGTAGCAAACTGCGAAACTGATCGGGTGCTTTCGAACAAACAATGAGGCAGCCATGCATGGTGACTGTGTGTTGACAGGTTAAGACTGCAATTAGTGCCTCAAGGGAAACGAAAACAAACGGCGTACATTGATCTTCGGCATACGAAAACATTATGACGTAATTTTCAGGTGAAATGTGTACGCGCTTCACAAAACATGTGCAAATCCGCGTTCAGTTGCTGCAACGTTCCTCGCACAAAAAGCGCAGGACGACAGCATTTATCGCGGTTGTCATAAATCTTGCTACCCCTTTAAGCAAAGTGCGGCTCGAAAGGCGCAAAGGGCCATTGTGCGAACCATTAGAACACAACAGGGGCTTGAGGTCGCGCTAGAAAACGACCCGAAGCTGCACGATCTGAGGCTGGGCGCAATGCGAAGCGGATGCGAGATGTTTAAATACTGGATCCCGATACCCTCTGTGTAAACATTAGTGTTGTCGTAACCTTGAAAGCAGCGGCTTTGCGACTAACCAAATACAATCTTTGCTTTCAACCGGCGGCGAAGACAAATGTACGAGAAATGTATAGGCTCGCTCGAACTTTGAACGATCAAAAGCACGGCTGAAAAACCTATCATGTCTGAGGCTGGCACGCCTTTTTCCGGCCAGTCTTTGCCGATTATAAGCTACAAAGGCCAATGATTTACGGGAATTTGCTTTCAACGATTGAAACTGTGGGTCGTATCGGGACGTGCTCGGGTCGCAGCCGATAGCAAAACTTTGACATTTAGCTGCAAGCAAACGGCGCCTCGATGAGCCAAGTTCATACCGTGTTATGTAAAACAAAACAAAGCGGCTCGGTGACTGCCTATAACCAACCAACCCACATGACTTAATAGATGCTTGACATTTAATCTATAATAAGGTCAGCGCCACTTTAACAGGGCGGGAGATTATTGTAGGTCATTCGGGTTTTGCGTCAACATCATGCTTTACCACTTTCAGAAACGCATTGCAAACCATAAACGCGTCACTCTTTTCGGACATGTTTTCCTGATCCAGGTCGTCAGTGACGTCGGAAAAATCTGTGCAACAAGAAACTAAACATTGTTTTTTTCTTCTTTACATGTTTTCGCTTCGTCGCCGACGTGAACTCGACGCCATCTTAACAACACGTTCAGGTATCTGGTCTGTTTTCTGATCGATCCCTCGACGGCCAAGTCAATGTTGTCCTGGTGGGGTTGATGCTCATGGAGGATAACGAGGTTCGTCGTACGGTGTTTCACAAAAAATTTTGCTGACCTTAAACGATCTATTTCCGAGCATAATCGTAAAACTTGTACAGAAAATCAAAGTCCGTTTCAAGTATCGCCGTGCCAACATAAACAAATATGAGATACGACCATAGAAACAATAAATATGTTTACCACTTATATTATACACATGACCCAATGCAGCTATATTGAGAATAAAGCCCTTATGGTTGATCACACCATTCTTAACGGTTTAGCGCCGGGCAATTGCGCGTATAACCGGCGTTTTAACGTCCGACGCGTGGCGGATAGGCCGCTTAAGTGTCGGGACGCGCCTATGATGAGCCGGCGCAAATGGTCTTGGCCTTTCAAATGTAAACCGCGTCTTAAGCCCTAAAACGCGACCAGAAATCCACAACACGTGACCGATGACGTTATAAATTTGGATCTACTTGTCTACATAAAGGCCGCAGAACCAGACAGGTGGGATAATATTTGCTGCTCGGCCACGCCGGGTTCTTGGATTTGGAATTCGGTGATTGCCCGCTTGACACGGCGATTAGCGACAACCGCAAACACTCGAGTCGCTCGCAGCGTTGTCGCGAGCACGCATAATTAGCGCATTGTCACCGAACAATCGCCGATTGTGCGCTTGTCTTGCAGCTTATTCGAGTAAATATTAACTCGATATTTGCTCGCATGAAGGTCTCATACGAACGGAGATGGTATCATATCTCTGCGGGGGACGGTGGGGCCGATTACCGCGAGGAGAATTGTCCACACGCAGATTATATTCGATTCTCTCCTTTTCTTTAATGTGGTTTTCAGTGTGACACCGGAAACTCCTAGCAAATAAACAACACCTTTAAGTTATTTCAAACCCTCGCGTATGTTTGGGTGTATAAGATTGAAAATCCTGTTTTATTTTTTAGAATCTTGATTTGAAGCACAAAGCGGACGTATCGTTGAACAATTTTTGTCGGTGGCAAACAGGCCTCAACTACACCAACGGCAGACGTCCAGACCATTCGGTCTTGCTAACCGGAATCGACATTTGCGTGAATAAGAACAGTCCCTGTGAGACCTTAGGTAAGTCTAGTCGTCCTAATGGATATAGCATTGTAAAGAGATCTGATCTTCTACCCATTAACGGTAAATCGAATAACGGCGCTCTGGCCTTAGGTGCGCTTCAATCCATTTATTGTCAATGTCGACGTCGCTCTTGCGGGGTTAAATTGAGTTACGTTTGCATGACTTGCCGGCGCTTGGCAATGAATTATGTAACCTTGAGGTCGCTCGATTAGATTTCCTTGAAGCAATTTTGTTTGAGGAAAGCACCCGAAGTCGCCGAACGCTGCAGTGAATTGCCTCAGAAACTTCCCTCGCAATACACGTGTACACTCCCTCACAGCATGGCACTCTCGCCATTATGAACAGCGCCACATAAGGAAAACCCAACTGTTCTGACCGCAAGCTAGCCATAACGCCTTCTCTTATAAACTAAGACGCCCAGACCTAGCTGGCAAATTGATTTTGAACTTGAGGAAACCAACGAGCTATGGCGCAGCGGGAGGGCTCGCGTCGGTACAAGTCCAAGGCGTGCGCGCTTTCCAACGCTGGAATGTTGGCTCGCCTTTAAAGCGCCCCTCGTGCTGTACCTTCGCGAGACGGAATCTCTGCGCTGTTATACTGCTCGTGCGTGCGCCGAGACCGTGATGAAATTTCCTCTTGCATAGACGGATGGTAACTGGTGTGTGTTTATTTACAGGTCTCGCGCAGATTGGTGGGATGTGTTCGTACCGCGACAGCTGTACCATCAACGAAGACATGGGACTTGGCCTCGCCTTTACAGTGGCACACGAAACCGGGCACAGGTAAACGTCCTATATGTAATGCAATTACTTAGTCTCGCTGTTATTCCCTTTAGATCGGGTGCAAGACATTCCTTTGTCTCTAGTCAGCTGGCATTTGACGTGCGCCAAATATTAATCCACGTCCAGGCTCTGAGGTGGTGGGGAGGGAATATGGTAAAGGGTTTCCTTGCGGCTCGCGATCAATATGCGCCAGCTGCTATATCAACAAAGTCACAAACAAAGTTACTCTCGCCGGGAGCACTTCAGCCAGCACGGGCTTTGAACGGACTACGATCACTTAAAAGCGAAAGGGTCCTCCACGCCATCTTGAACATAACGCGGCAGCCAAAGGGTTCGCAGATCTTGACACAGAGATTTTGAGATAAAAGTTGTTTACGAACGACTCCTGCTGTTTAAAGAGTTTCGAGAACGCTAAAGCTACAGCTTATTGCGGTATATTGGAGCGAAACTAAGGATTCCGAATGTTTGTTGCGGTCAATCAGGCTTTTGAAAACACCGGAAACTGCACGTCTTCAGCGCTTGTGCACCCGGTAATGAGAACTGCGGCGCTTTGACCACAAGACAATACAACCCTAAGAGTGGGTTGGGTAAAGTTTGCTCTGGCTGGGAGAAACTATCCCGTGTGGGATTAGAGCTCCTGCAAGCGACGGATTTGTTCGGGTTTGAATGGGACGACCGAAACGCGAGCGCATCCGTTTCAGTAATAATCTTGACGAGCAAACTATTGGGCCGCCGTGGCCCATGACCGCCTCCCTTTGCGGCGCGAGAACCGTTTCCGCGACTCGGGGCGCGGCTTCAAGAGGATTTTCACCCACCAGTGAAAGTGAAGGCAGACCCGGATGGGCCGTGTCGCACTTTCATGTACGATTCCCGATACGGAACATTTAAGAATTAGGAATGGTGCCGTTGACCGCGTCGCCCCCTGCGCACGTTTAAAGCCGTGCTTGCCGCGGGAATGCGAGCCGATGCACTTTTCGACGCTTTGCGAACGGTAATGGGCCTCTGTGGGCGATTAAAACCTATCACCTGCTTAACAATTGGCGCCCTACTCGTTGTCAGTCCGTAGTGATAGGCAGTGGACAATGACGAGTCAAAATTCCATTGCCGGTTGAACACCTAGACCTGTAAGCGGCGAAGGGCTAATACCCGAGGGATGTGGGGGCCTTGAGGGAACCTTCAACAGTTGGGAAGAATATCAGTCGTCAAGTATCCAGCTATTGCCATATAAGCCGCTCCATTATAAAACCGCCAACGAAGCCACTTGTTCAATTACGCATTGCTTCACTCCTTGCACTTATGACGAGCTCCAGGTCCAGTGTTAACCAAATAACCTCGTGTGTGGCATTTGAACTTCCACGGTTGCGCTTGTCGGCGCGTGCCCGCGTCCGGGCGTCGGTCGTTTGCTTTGAAGCGACTGAAGCTTCGGACATCATTCATTAAGGCTAATCCGGCAATTCAACTTGCGTGTCGTTTTGATGGCCCCCTGTGACCAGGCCCAGCTCGGTTGAATTCAAAGGCCAAGGTTGCAGCCGAAAGAAAGACGAAAGCCCTAAGATTCGCAACCTTTTGTCCTCCTGTCACCGGCTCGGCGGCAGCGAATGTGATTTTGAACTCATTGCTGGCTTAGGGCAGCCACTGAAAGGCGCGTGAAACCCGTGTTTGTTGTTAATACGTGCTCAATAGTGCGAATATTTGCTCATTTTTGGACTCGAGACATCTGCGACTGTTTGAAGGTTGACCTACATTCTTCGGTTCAGCGCTGTTTTTCCTGTCTGTATTTATTCTTACTTGTTATTGCGAATCCATTGAGCAGTTCATAACGTTTGCATTGGCGTGTAAAATTTATGTTTGCTTCTGCAGCTTTGGGATGAAACACGACGGGCAAGGCAACTTCTGCAACAAACGAGACGGGCACATCATGTCACCCACACTCAACGGTCTCAACGGCGTTTTCACGTGGTCGTCTTGCAGCCGGGATTCCCTCTCGCACTTCCTCAGGTAACAATAATTGCGAGCTCTCGCAGGAAATCCACCCTGTTGTGGGCGGCGAGCTTATACTCGCTTCTGTTGATGGATACACAAGGCGCGTTGCTGTTTTAAGCACAAAGCGCTGCGCCGGCCGCTTGTGTTTTTAACCATCCGAAAGCGGTTTCGTCATTGGCTTTGAAACTGGATCCGTTCCTTCCTCACCTGCCCACTTGACAGCGGCATAAGCAACGCAATTAAGTCGCACCGCTATGATTTCCATGCTCGGCAAAGCGTGCCCATCACAACTCGACAGGGTGGTTGTAGCCCTTGTACAGCGGCCAACCTGTCAACGATACGACACGCGCGGGCAACAGAAACGGCTAGTTACTCCATATAGGGAGGGTATGGACTTGCTGTGCAATTGGACCCGCGTTGGGTACTTGAACGGGACAATGCTCGACCGCCGTAAGTCGGACACCGTTCACTGCCAAAGTGCTTTCCTCTTCACTGGTTGGGAACCTGAAAACATTACGTCATTCTAACGAGCGCCATTGAACAAGCGATGGGTGTTCTGGTTTCAAATAAAGAAGTTCTTTTTGAATGGGGAAATCAATCGACGCGCTGAAAAAGCGTTAACGCGACGCGCGCTTTAGCACAAATAAATCCCCTCTCGTCACGCTTTGCTGCCCGTCTTTTGTGTCGCCACCAAATTACAAGTCCGCGTTTTGATTGTTCATTACAGGAGTCCGGTGTCCACGTGTCTCGATGATCATCCGGCTCCAGTGAGTAGTCTGAACTACCCCGACCAACTTCCGGGTGAGATCTACGGTGCAGGATCGCAGTGTCAGTGGCAATTCGGCGTGGAAGCGAGCACTTGCGCGTTCCGCTACCAGCACTCACAGGTAGATGCAACTTATTACCTAACGGGAGTCATAAGAAAACGCTGTCGCCCATGGCGTCAACATAGTTAGATAAACAATCAGCGATCGGCATTGTTTTGTCTGCTGCGAAGGCTGTGAAAACAATTTCGACAGCGGTACCGCATACGTATAGGCCTAGTCAACCATAGGGGGAAGCAGGGAAACATTTCGATGGACCACCCATAAAAGCTGGGCATAATCGTTTATTTCTGATTTCTCGCCCACGTCGTTTCTGATGCCACATTCACGACCAAAGCTTTACACATGCGCAGAAACAGCTTCGGCCTGTCCAAATATTTATAGCCCCTATTGTTTGTGAGCGCATTTGCTTTTTCGCGCCACGCCGGCGTTTATTTGGGATTTAATAAACCGCGCCGCCATTGATCGAGCATTGTTTACACAGGACGATAAGGACTTGGGTCAGAATCGCGCCGGGGATGCGGTGATTAATAGGATATGAAACGTTTGCTATTGTGTGCCGCTCCGCCGTGGTCCAGTCGGGCAACATGTGGGGTGAAACATAGAGAACTAACCCTTGAAAAGTATCGCGGATTAGGCTGATTTATAGCACGGGGTTGAGTCCAGACCACCCGTTGTTAGTTCGTGACCAAATATTTGTGATTTCAGGCGTTTGTGAATATGAAAAAATCTAGTTGAATTATGTCTTGCAGCTGGTGAGAATTAGTTTGCGGTACGTCCTGCGAGATTAATGCTGACTCTGTGAGCCCACAGCGATAAGGCAGCAATTTAGCGGGGGAATAAACAATAAATACCGCAAGGCGTTAGGAAAAACCCGACACCCCTCCGCAGTTGTCTGAAGATCAACGTGTAAATTTACCCGGGGTATTGATCACGCTCGGTGCTATGCGGTTGCCAAAATTGCCAAAGGAATTTGACGGGGCGTGTGATTGGATTTGGCCGTGAATAATACGCCGAGTTGACTTTCAATCTCACCTGGCGTATTGCTTTACAGACAAGCATGTGCAAGGTCCTCTGGTGTCAGCGTCGCGGAAGAAGCGTCTGTGAAACGAAATACATGCCTGCAGCTGAGGGAACGCCATGCGGAGAAAATATGGTAAGCGAAATGCTTGACTAATTAGCATAAAGTCAGTCAACGTTGAATTTACTTTCAGTCTGTACTGGTACGGTAGAAACTGATGATGTTTTTTTAGGTGAAAATGATGTTTATTCCTAAACATACAAAATCGCACGGATGCTAATCGCCTGTCACTCTTTTAAAGTTTTAGTGATTCATACGCAATTCCATGGGCACCACTGAGCAGCAAACACCAATTCCTGTGGTTAATTTTTCTATTTTTAGCATAATTTGTGGATTGCATGGTCTCGTTGAAATTTGTGCTTCTGCAAGTTTTACGTCACAAACTGTTCGCGGTGGCATACTTCGAAGTGCCACCAAGTCTGTTTTAAGACCCCCTTGTGCAACGAATCGAGATAGTCGCCATGGCAACAACTGGCCGTGAAGCCGTAATTGAGTATTGGCCGCCCCTCCAGATATCCCACGACGGGCGCGAAATCGGAGTCCTGCGAAAACGAGCGGATTTCGACCGCACGTCGGTGGGATTGGCAGCTGTGTGCTGCATGCGCCAAATTCCAGCGATGCCTGTATCAAAGCGACTTTTTCCAATGTATCAAAGCGCATATTGGCACACTAAGCTGCAAATCAACAAGGCGCCGCATCCCGTTCAATTGTTGGTTACCATGGCTTACGCGCTTTCACACGTAATGTGCGTCACATCTTTTGGCATGCGAGTCGCAGAGCACATGAAATTGTGATAAGAACTTGATATTCCCAAATGTCGTGTCATTTTATGCTGTATGTGGGCTGTGGGACAAAATGATCAACAACCTTCCGTGTCTACTTGCAGTGGTGCAGGCGTGGTACTTGCGTCGAATACGGTAGCCCTGGTCCTGACGCAATCGACGGAAACTGGAGCGATTACGGTCACTGGTCGTCTTGTACGCGCACTTGCGGCGGCGGAGTTCAATTCCGCGTCAGGAATTGCGACAGCCCTCGCCCACAGTACGGAGGAATGCACTGTGAAGGACAAAACAAAATATACCAGATGTGCAATACACAGGTGCGTCGTGCTGTTACTGCGGTCGAACAAAGGCATGTCGGCCCTTTAACCTTTACTGCGTGATCGGCTGGTGTGAACTTAGCTGTTGCGCCAGTGTCTGGTTTAAATGCTGTTGATCGACGGTTTAGTGGCTCATCCGTGAAATTTATGCCCGTCTCTGACCCCCTTGGCAAACTTATATTCTCACGCAGACCTGCCCGCCTTCCCAAATCGATTTTCGCGCCCAACAGTGTGCCGAGTTCAACAAGAAGCCATACAGACGTCAGTATTTTACCTGGATCCCATTCACGAAGTACTCGACTTTCAGTAAGTCAACCAAACTATTTGTCCTCTGATTCTGTAAAACGTATCGGGTTACAGTTAACAAATAAGATTTTGGTTAGAACTCACAGTTACAACTTCCTATTTCTACAGGTCGTGACAAGTGTGAGTTACTTTGCAAAGCTGAAGGCTATGATTTTTTCGATATGCTCGCGGACCAGGTGACTGATGGGACACCCTGTGACGCCTCATCATCGGACGTTTGCATAGAAGGAAAATGTCAGGTATAACACCACACAATAATGTTCCATGCTATAGAACATTTGCAACGTAGAACAACAATCACAAAAAATCCAATTTTACATTCTCCCGCAAATCATGTTTCGGCAATCTGTATACCCTGGGGTTGCAAATATAGACTAATGTGCCTATGCGTATTTCCAGCATGTTGGATGTGACTTTGTTCTCGGTTCCAACGCGACTTATGACGCATGTGGAATCTGCAACGGCGACAACACAACTTGCCAGAGTGTAGAAGGATCGTACGACGACCAAGTACGCGACAGTGGTGAGTCAAATCGGAACCTATTTGATGTCTCCCCTGTGTGCCGATTATAGTAACTCGCAGTTTCGTGTATTGTAAATTTAGATAAATAACCTCCGATTGCTTTCAGGTTATTATCAGGTGGTGCGAATTCCTCGAGGCGCACGTAGCATAAGAATCACCGAAAAACGATGCTGTACACACAGTTACCTCGCTATTCGTGAAGCAAATAACAGAAATAAGTGGGTTTTGTTGTTACAATTTTTTTTTTTTCAAAAAGCTTGCTTCGATGCGTAATAGTCTATCTTTTCAGTTACTACTTGAATGGCGGCTGGCGCATTGATCTATCGGGCGAAACATCCTTTGCCGGTGCTCAGTGGTCTTATCAAAGAAAGGCATTTAAACCTGAGACAATTTCATCGATGGGGCCGACTAACACTGACATAATTATCGAGGTAAATGAACAATGGCGGCTTGTCCGATACGCGTTGTATATAAAGCGACTATTGACGCTTGCTGGCGTCTCCCAGGTGGTCTAGTGGTTAGGATTCGTGGCTCTCACCCACGCGGCCCGGGTTCGATTCCCGGTCTGGGAACATTTTTTTTGAATTAATTTACTTGATGTTATAGACATATTGCATTTTAAAATTTAAGGAGTTTTTTTCAGAACATATAACACAACCTCAACTTACCATCTTTGCACACAAAATAACCATCTTTTTTGTTTTAGCTTTTGGTCGTGGCAAGAAACCCTGGTGTTACGTATTCCTACACCCTCCCTGTCATAGATAACCGAATACCCGGTCATCGCATAGGAAGGCCGGTACCAGTAAACAGATATCACTACCAATGGGAAGTCAACTACAGCGAATGCTCCAAGAGTTGTGCCGGAGGTATGCAAAAAAACAGCAGACCATTTGTTATATTGCTTTTTGTGTAGAGAAGCCTGTTTACAACCTACAAGTTAGGGTATAACCTGACGGTTTCTCCTTACCGTAAACGAATGATGCAGCGCTTTCGGGGAAACGTAGTGAAAACACGGAGATCCTTAATCTCGTACACATGACTAGTTGTTTTGAAAAGCGCCCATTGTTAAAGCAGTTCCGATTGTCGGGCTACACGCACAGTTTACGGCAATTGATTGTGCACAGATTCAACAAAATTCACGCCAAGCCTAGGGTGCGTGCAGACTATGCGGCGTTGCCTCAGCACTTGAGAAAATTTTCCAATTCATAAAACATCACGTTGATCGAATGTGTTGCGATGAAAACACGTAGAAAAGCTGTAGAAAAGCAGCGTAACACAACAAGGAACCAACACATCAAGCTGTAATCAGCCAAACAAACGTAGTGCAGCCCATTTCGGCCCTTGCGATTACATCGTTTGAGCTGTACGATCGACAACATCATGAGTCAGTCTTGTTTAGTACGATCAGGGGCTTGTTCGCATAATAGCTCGTTTTTAACTCATTACGGAGAATGTTGGGCGACGTGCTTGTGCATCACCATCTAAAATTGTTTTTGACTTTACCAATCTATTCTTGGTGCAGGAAAACAAGTTCCCACTGTTAGCTGTTTGCGCGACAACCTTGACGTAGTCGATGATTCGGAGTGCGAGCCATCTGATAAACCATCAGCGGTGCCCAAGGAGTGCAATGCGCAAGACTGCCCACCAAGGTAATGCACCAAGCACAATGGCCCAAAATAAACTGGTTGTCATGTCTGTATTGAGAACAAGCTCTAAAGCAATGTTTGCGTTGCAGATGGGAGCCCAGCGAATGGGGAGCCTGCTCGCTAACTTGCGGCAACGGTGGATTGCAAACTCGTCGAATCACGTGTAAAACTCTCACCACAGGCGGGGAAGTGTTTACCCAGGAGTCGCGTTGCGACATTTCGCGGAAGCCACCAGCCTCCCAGGCGTGTCAACAGGCTGAATGCCCCCCAGAGTGGCAGACAGGAGTATGGTCCAAGGTGGGTTGGGCCGCGTTTGACCGTATAGCATGTGTGTCGCCGAAAGGTTTTGCATTTTCGCGTGCAATTGTTGGTTGCTGAACGCTTGAATCGTCACAAGGCGAATCGATGCCTTCTTGACGTTTAAACAACTTCCATGGCATGATAAAATGATTGTGTGCCACGTATTCATGTCAACACCAATGATCACCATTATCACACCAAATAATGCAGTGTTCGAGGCAATGCGGCCGCGGGACCAGATCGAGAACTGTAAGCTGTATGAGCGGAGGCCGCACACTTCCACATTCTTCGTGCGACCGACGCGGAAGGCCGAGACCAAGGGAACGATGTCTGGTTGCATACTGTGCACGAAAATACCAATGGTTCATAACCGGATGGGATCAGGTAGGACGTAGAAAACGCCGCCAGTCCATTGTGTTTTTGCATGTTTTGTTTGTTTGAGTTCATATGCAATTTGAAATTTTCCCTGCGCTTTGGCTGTTTTTGTTGTTTGTCCCGAAGTTTCAAGCTTGTAATGTACAACCATCTTCGTTCTAAAGTCAGCCGATATTTGTGTACTCGATTGTAAAAATGTTGAAAGACATTTCCATGATATATTTCTGACATGTGGGGAATGCGACCGCATTGCTGGAGTGTTTGACCCACGCAGTGGTGTTGCGGCCAGACAGGAATGCTTAATGGCGATAAAGCGGTTGTTAATGTCCTGTCACACTAAGCGATATGAGCAAAATACCCAAACCGCATATTTACCACCTGCGTGTCTACTTGCAGTGCTCGGTAACTTGCGGTAGTGGAGTCCAACGACGACAGCTTTTGTGCCGATATAAGAAGAAGAATGGACAGCACCGCTCTGTGAGCGAACGACGATGCAAGAGTTCACGCCGACCCGCTGTTTCGCTACAGCATGTGTGTACTCAGCCAGCTTGCCCGACTGGTCGGAGCACCGCCCCGACCGTCTCGACTCGTAGAAGTTATCAGCATTACAGGCGCGGAAGCACTTACTCGCACAGAAGTGCGCGTTGGATAACTGGGACCTGGCAGAAGGTAAATTATCCGAAATTTTCTATTTAGTTTACATTGCCAATTAATGATGAAAATCTTTTTGTAGTGCTCAGTGAGTTGTGGCGGCGGAACCCAGTCTCGAGCGGTTCGTTGCTTGCAAGCGGGGAGACCGTCCCACGCCTGTGTGCACCACCATAAACCAACTAGCAGGAGATCATGCAATACTTACAAGTGTTCGGTCAAACCAGCACAAGGTGCGTATATTGTTCTTCCCAAAACCCACATGCGAGGGATAAGCTGCTTCAAAAATGCGCAAACCTTGTACAATCAACTGTGTTCAGATGTGATTCACGGAAGTGTTTAAATGCAAAAAATGAAGCCAAAGCTTAAACTTTTTTTGCATTTTTGCAGATGAAGAATGCAAGGACAATTTCGATTGGTGTTACCTCGTGCCGCAGCACGGCCAATGCAACCACAAGTACTTCGGCAAAAACTGTTGCAAGACCTGCCAGACTGCCAAGAGCAGATAGAAAAAAAAAGCTCGGAACGTTTTGCGCAGCTGAGACGCAAAACCTTCAAGGACGAAAGATTAAATAGAGAAATTGTTGCAGCGGCTCCAGGTTAACACCAAGAGCGCGAGCCTTGGACTGTCATTGCTTGTCACAAGCTGGTTTTTGGCCTGAACTTGAGTTTTGCTGTCGTGAATACGTCTGTGTTTCAAACGAAAGCCAACACAGCTCCACAGCTCAGAAATTCAATACATATACACACGCAAAAGAGAAAAATCACGGTTTGCGGCGATAAATCGTGTTCCACTGCCCGCTTTCTTGCCGTTGGAGTGCTAGCTTCGAGTCCGACACCCATATCACAACCTCATATATGCTTGAAATAGTTTTTCCGAAACACCTTAAGTCGTGCAGGCAGCTTTTAACATTCTCCTCTTTTTTAGTCCTCTTTGCCACCCCATCAGCATATACTTTGTTTACACGTCGTGCTCGCCTTGTCACATGTTATTATTATTATTATTATTATTATTTTTTTATTGCTTTGCGTCGCTCCACCAGCGCCCGCGAGCGACATCTACCGGTTAAATGTCGCGTTCTAACCTGCAGTTCATTTCTAACCACATTTTCTACTATTTAATGCAAAGGCCTTGTTGCAGATCTATTTCATTTTCCACTGTTCTACGCAAGAAATTATTTATGTTTTTTGTTTGTAATATTGGTTTGCATGGCCACGCGCTACCCAGCTTGTCGATGTTTGCTACGCAAATCTTCAGTGCGTAAAGTGGTTTTACGCAATAATGATTTTCAACGCATCAAACAAAGGCATGAGCATTATTTCAAAGCAATTGAATGCTAGTAAATGTTCTACATAAGTTTCAACTGTTATCTGTGTCGTATATCACTAATTCGACTCGCGGTGTTGTTGTTTTTTTCTTCTTATTGTAGCCTATATGTCGTAGGCAAATACACCAACTTAAAATGATTGGTTGTTTGATGTTTCTTGATGGTTCACAGTAGAAAGCGTCGACAAGAGTGTGGTAGATGTTTTGTTATGATTAAATGTTAACAGACAATCGTAAAGACGAGTTTATTTGCCTGTACAACCACAGCTTTTAGTTACTTACCATCTTGGCTGACGTTTCGTCTTCTCGTCCCATTGAACCACTTTCTGCAACCCAAATCGCTTTGCATTCAATTGCTGTAGTAGATGGCCTAGTTCGCCTTATGGATGCGTCAACCCGGCTCACGATAATTCTATTGGCTATAATACTAGAGATTCCAAAAATGTTGCCAGACGCAATTGTGACATAGGCAATATTTTTTGCACTGACGCGGAAATTTTCTATTTTTCAAAAAAAATTACTGGTTTGAGAATGAGCTTTTCATGAGAAATGTAGGCCTATGATATATATTTTAGATGTATTCGTTTTCAAGGTTTGTAGTATAGTCGCGCTTCTCTCTCTGAAGCGCCCAAAAACTCTCTGCATAGAATACTAAAACAGTATACTGTCATAGAATATTCTGTGATGTTTTAGCATTCTATGATCTATGTAAGCGCATTAATTGCCAAAATATTTTTTTCTGTCACAAATATAGAAATAAACATTGCAAAACAAAATGCTCTCAACAAAAACAATATTTTATGCAGATAAATGTGTTTACTGTGATCAGGAACCATGATCGACATGGTCATATGAACACAAAGCTACACAGAACAGATGCAATTCGAAAATAATTTATTGTTCTAGTTGCGAATAATGTACATTTTTGAATAAAATTTTACTATATTTTTTTGAATAAACAAGCGGTCCACCTTGAAGAGATGTTTTTGCCTTTAGCGCAAATACAATAGAAATTTAAGATTGCTGATGTAACGATGTGCAAGTGTTAGAAGGTGACTAAGGGAAATTCTGTATGTCACGCTCACGTACCTTTGGATGTTGGAGGTAAGATAGCAGCCAACTTTGTTTAAAAAGAAGTTGTTTGAAAAGTTTGTTGGTTGGTTGGTTGGTTATTTATCAAGCGATTTTTGTTTCAGATTTAAGTGAGGGTATGTTGGAGATGACGTGAGAAACGTTAGCAAAATAAATAGCACAGAATGTCTTTTGTTTTCAAGTTTTTTAAACCAGGTTTTCAACAAACTGCTTGGAGAAACCTGTCCAGTAAAAAGGGACTGCAGGTAAAAACTTACTATCATTAGTCTAATTCACATAGCCCTTTTTCCACAGGAAATTTGAATAGAATAGCAAGTAGTTTTTTAAATATGAAAGATGTAAATAGCTGTCTGTTTATACCTGCTAATCATTTAATGGTCGTATTACTCAATTAAAGTTATATATATTTCAGAAGCAAACCTTTAACAATGCCTTCAGTTGTTCTGTGTTATCAAGTGAATTTAGAGATAAAATAATACTCCTACTGAAAGAATCCTACATGCAACATTTTTAACAATTTTTTTTCTTTGGAAACTTATTATTTGCATTTGGTCCCTTCACAAAGCTGATTTTCTAATTTTCTTGCCTTTTTTAATGCATATCTGTATGTTTTTAGTGGGTTCTTCTACAGCAGAGAAATGTCAAAACCACATCAATATTAAGCAATGAACCGAAGGTACCCAAAGGCTTTGAAAAGTTTTTCAAACCAAAAGGAAGGAAGAAAAATGGTATTCAACTAAAAAGTTACCTACTTTTCTTTTCTGTAAATCCCCAAGCTATGTTCACCAGGTGCTGAAAAACCAAAGCAAGAGAGTACACAAAATAACAAAGCACCATCAAATACAGGGAAGACAGGGCCTGCAAAGGAGCCCAAACAGTCATCAGCAAATAATGGCTTAGGTTTTGACAAAAGAATGCAAGATGTATGTTAGAGTACTCATTTATCTATGTTCTACCATTTTATTTCATGTTTTCGCTGCTTATGGGTAATGTTTTCTTGTCGTTTAGTTTTTTAAAGAAAGCCCAACTTGGAAGAACCCTGAAAACCAAAGAAATTTAATCACTATTGCTATACTCGGTGCAATTGCATTTGCTTTGCATTACTACAACACGAAAAATGCCCGCTATACCCAAATTACATGGAAACAGTTTGTCACAGACTACATATCCAAGAACATGGTAAGATATATTTTAACTGCACACTTCCAACTTTGAAAAATTTGATAGATATGATATGTTTTGAGGTATGTATTTTAACCATATAAAAACTTTTTTCACACCACTAAGACTATTGAACATTACAAAAAAAATGATAAGAATTATCCAACCCATAACGTCAAAGATGGTTGATCTGGTAATCTACACTTAGAAAAAACATATGTACTATTTGGAACTACTTATGATTTGCTGTGAAAAAAAATCGTGCTTGTTCTTTAATGGCTCATGATTTTTATGATTCAACAGCATTTCCTTTAAAAAAAATGACAGTTACAAAGTTGAAGCATTGTTGTTTATTGCACATCTCCCTGAAACTTTCATTGGCAGCATTTCAAATCACTAATGAGCCATTTTTTGTTATGTGAAGGTGGAAAAGTTAGTTGTGAAAAACAAGTCTGTTGCAGAAGCCACGCTTTCTGGCATGTCCGATCAAATCGTAAGTAATCGTGTCCTATTAAATCGTAAGAACCAAATGACCTTGGTCTTTCAATAATTTTCAACCGTTTGTTTTGTTCAAGTTGACCTTTAACGTCGGAAGTGTGGACTCGCTGGAGCGAAACATGGAACACATACAAGAAGAATTGGGCATCGCTCCTCGTGACCGAATATACATCCAGTACGAGGACAGCATACAATTGTGAGAAGCTGTTGCTAAACGTTGAACTGCATCTATGTATTTTGATGGGTTTTTTTATTAACGTTTGTTCAAAAAGTGTCTATCGTTCGATTTTGTTGTTTCGTCCAATAGTTCCAGTTAACTTGTACTTCTCGGACTTATTCGACCACAAAAATTGTGGCTTGTTTGGACAGAGATTTTTGTCAATACATAAAGTATAATAAAATATGAATGGATAAATATTAACCGTTTATTTTGATAAACAGGGGTTCCTGGGTGGGGTCTTTATTGCCGCCTGTGATAATGATGGGTATCATGTACTTCGCCTTCTTCAGGAAATCGGGCAGCAAAAAGTCCGGGGGACCAATGTCAAGTAAGACATTATATTATTTTGTATGTACAACACTTTTTAAGTTTATAAGCCTGACACGTTATCTGGTTGTCATGCCAACCGCATGATCTGACCGAACTTATATTGTTGTGGTTGAGTGCAAAACCGGGAGTTTTGAAGTGCGTAATTAATTTCTACATTGAAATTATGTGCTGAATATATACAGTTTGCAAAAAATTGGCGTGGATACAGTTTAGTCACTTACATGTATTGTCCACCATTTGGACGTCCCAGAAATGTTAAAAAAACGCTCAGATCTATGTATTCTATTAAGGTTTCAATCCTTTCGGAGTGAGTGAGACGACAGCGAAGGTGCTGAAACGTGGCGACATTGACGTCACTTTCAAGGACGTCGCCGGATGCGAGGAAGCGAAGATCGAAATCCTGGAGTTTGTCAATTTCCTCAAACACCCGCAGCGTTATAAAGAGCTGGGCGCCAAAATACCGAAGGTGAGTTTTTGATTACTGTGTGATCTTAGGACCCAACGAGTTACGTTATACTCTTAACATAATACCAGTCATAAGTTATAAAGGCATGGTTATACTATACCGTGGACGTTTTTTGATTACCCACCTGAAAAAAAGCTCCACTATCCTATCAAAAATTTAGAAAAAAATTTTACACTCTGCAGAAACTGATGATGCCTCTTTTAAGGCAAAATATACTTTTCTCCTAACATCTTTAGAGCTGTCTGTCTGATTGATTTTGTAGTTTTACTAAGTAACTACAGCTATGGATATCGGTCGACATCCTCCCAGGGTGGCATGGTTCTCTGATCCAGTAAAGTTTGTGTTTTCATCTGAATAAAATATTTTTTATTCTGCCAGGGTGCAATATTGTCCGGGCCTCCGGGAACTGGTAAAACGCTTCTCGCCAAGGCAACTGCTGGGGAAGCAAGCGTACCTTTCATTACCGTCAGTGGATCCGAATTCTTGGAGATGTTCGTTGGAGTCGGAGCTTCACGTGTAAGTTGATGTGTCACAGAAGGAAGCGAAAGACGATGAACCGAATGTTGGCGATTAGGACGTTTGAAATGCATCCCGAGATGTCCAACATAAGTAGCAATACAGAAAGCATGCTTATTTCGTTTTGAATGACTTCTAGCATGGAAAGTAGGGGTCCTAGCCATAGACTAAAGATGCTGGCTTAGTGATTACTCTTCTTTCCGTAATAAACACGTAGTTTCCTAAATGTCACCAGACTGATCCTTTTAAAGCTAGTGTTTAATTGCATTTGTGTAAAATAAACGAATAATCGATTTTTTCTGCCCATTCCGTGTAACCACAAGAGGATATATGTTCGTGGTGACGCGCTATACAATATAATACGTTGTTATTTTGTTTACAACGTTATTGAGACCTAAACCAATAGAGGGAAACCGTAAAGATTACCAGAAATGTTTAGCAACAAAAGCAAAAGAAGCATTTCCAACAATTGTATTTCAGCAAGGTGTGCATATTTAGGCGTTTCTTCTGCTTCTTCGTCAGGCTTTTTCGATAAAAATCCAAAGATTTGTTTGAAAGTTTTTCGCGAACCACAGTTTTCATGCTTCGAAAAATTTCGACGTTTATTTCTTTAGGTTCGCGACATGTTCTCATTGGCCCGTAAAAACGCCCCGTGCATTCTTTTTATCGATGAAATTGACGCGATTGGACGCAAGCGAAGCGGTTCAAGCATCGGCGGGAGCTCAGAGGCCGATCAGACACTGAACCAACTGCTTGTCGAAATGGACGGTGAACTCCCTTATGTATAATTACAACACGGATTGGTTTGCCTAATTCTGAATATCGCTTTGAAACAGTTTTGCTTGTGGTGCTTTGTGTTGGTTGCTTTCAAGTCATTTTTATACATACCGAGGTTCTTTTGGCAAATGAGCATTGAGCCAATAATATGAATTTTTTGAGCTACATGTAGATGACCATTGTTTCGACCTATAAGGCGTGTAGCTTGGTGTGACTACGGACGATCTTCCTAAATGAAACCTGGGTCGAAACGGTGGTCAAATGTATGCAGCTCAAAAAATCTTTTTACAATCCAGTGCTACTACCAGTTATGCTAAATATACAACTCAACATTTACAAGTAAACTGTTTTTTGGACCTCACTATTGGTTAAGTGCCAGCACTCGCGCCAGATGAGTTCAAAACAACACTTCCTAATCCATAAATTCTCACAACTTTCCCAATCATATGTTTTTTGTTGTTGCAAGGATTCAATACCATCGGCTCGAATGTCGTGATATTGGCCGGAACCAATCGCAGCGACGTGCTCGATTCTGCCCTCATGCGGCCAGGTCGTTTCGACCGTCAGATCCACGTGGGTTTGCCGGACATCAAAGGTCGCTCGTCCATTTACAAAGTGCATTTGAAGCCACTGAGAACCGACGTCGATAAGGACGCACTGTCCCGAAAGATGGCCGCAAGGACGCCCGGATTCTCCGGTTTGTTGCATGCGTTTTTAGATTTGTTTTTGGAAGGTTGCGTAAGTGCGTGTGTGTTAGTTCTTTGCTCATCCTCCGATACCAGGGGCTCTTGTGTGCAGTTTCTTTTGGACTGTCACGTAACAAAAGAATTCCTACACTTTACTCTCATCCAACATTAGAGTTTGGCTGAACGTGACAAAAAGCACGTTCATTGTATAAAGTGCGGCATCAGGCAATATTATTTCCATTCAAGAAAAGTGTCCATTTCAAGTGGCTACACTACAAAGCTGTAAAACAGTGGCTCAGTATGATTTGTGTTTTGCTCCTACGTATATGATATTGCAATATCGTCCATTTAAATTTAACCGGCCATTCTCCGTGCAGGTGCTGACATAGCAAACGTATGCAATGAAGCAGCGTTAATCGCTGCTCGAGACGCTGCGACCTCAATCGAAGATAAACATTTTGCTTCCGCCATTGAACGAGTAGTTGCAGGTAGGTTATGCCATGAACGTCCAAATCAGTGGTTTCCAACCTTTGTTCAATCACTTGTACGTACAGTTTGTATATTTTTTCTAATACAAACAAAATTAGTTTAACGTAACGAGTCGTAAAGAACATCACCTTAATTAACCCTGGGACTTCACAGGGAGTCCACGAACCTCGGGTTGGAAACCACTGCAAGAAATAATTTTCAATGTCCTGCGAAAGTGTTTTGTATCTAATATTTGCTTTTCTATACGAATGCGAGTGAAATGGGAACCTAAAATTCACTGAATTCCTTCGTAACATACATTGTGCAGCATTAAAAAACCAATTGTCCCATAAGTTTTAATTTCTTAAACGCAGACTCCTGTGCGATGTCACAATTCCTACATAAAAAAACCTGTGATTTTCGACTGAACTTTCCCTTAATTTTACCAAACCCCAGGCCTAGAGAAGAAGACGCAGGTCCTTCAACCAAACGAGAAAACTACGGTCGCTTATCACGAGTCCGGCCACGCGGTCGTCAGTTGGTTCCTCGAGCACGCCGACCCCCTGCTTAAAGTTTCAATTGTTCCCCGAGGTAAAGGACTTGGTTACGCGCTTTACCAACCGAAGGAATTGTACCTCTACACCACAGAACAGGTGCGTTGTTTAGGTTCGTTTATATGTCAGTGGTTCTTAAACTATTTCGCGTGCGACGTACTTGATGAAGATTCACGGCACTTTCGACGCATGAATTATGAATCTATCAGGACGATGCCCTTGGAAACAGGAAACGACGCACCAGGGCGTCACGACGCATCATTTAAGAACCTGGTTAGCCCAGTTCAAACTTCGGGGAAAAGTGCCATATCCAGCTTGGCTGCAATTCTAGTGATTTCTAAAAAATGTAGCACGACAGAAACTTAAGCAACTGTAGACTAAAAATAAAACCCTCAAATCAATGATTTTCAACCACTGTGTGGCGCTAGACGACTGCCGCGAGTGAAATTTTTGGGGCGGATCAGGTGTTTCAAAGCCTTTCTGTAATCAAGTATCGCTTTTTTCTCAATTAATCAAAAGCTATTGTTAGGAATCTTTTAAAGAAAAGTAATACTATTTAGAAAAGAGTGATTAGATGGTGGTGAAGATTCTCCACATAAATTTGAAGGTCGTCCGACATGGCCACACTGCCTTTGTTGCGAAGCCACTGAACCTAATAATATGAACATGATAGCTGATATCTCCTAGAAATGGCCTTGCAGTAGACGATCCTTCCTTTGCACTTTAATGCATCAGTCTCATTCACCAAAACGAACAAAAAATTACGAATTAAAATTAACATCCTCGACTTATTATCAGCAATTTATAGAGTGCGAGACTACTTTTCATATTTAGAGCAAAGTATAGACATAGACAGCTTATAAACTAACACGACAAGGCAATGGAAACATTTACTTTTCTTTCAGTTGTCGCACCGAATGTGTACGTTGCTTGGCGGCAGGTGCGCTGAAAAAGTTTTCTTCGACAAGATTACCACCGGAGCACAGGACGACTTGGATAAAGTAACAAAAATGGCTTACGCTCAGGTTCGTGCTGTGGTCATAAAATCAGACAATTTTACCGCAACCACACCCCACTAAACGCTCCACTGGCCACGACAGTGAGAAATCAACTACACGACATGCATCAAAACACATCATAAGTTCCACTGTTGACATAACCCTGAAGAAGTCTCGCCGGATGGCAGACGAAACGTTGGTTTCCAATAAAACTTTAGAAACTTAAATGCCAGAAGAACAATTCTTATCAATCAAAAGTTCCAACTAAATTTATGTGGTTATTGCGTTCAGGTAACTCAATACGGTATGAGCAAGGCTGTGGGACAGATCTCATTTAGCCAGTCAAACGAAACGCAATTCCAGAAGCCGTTTAGCGAAGCCACTGCGCAGCTTATTGATGAAGAGGTGAGTGTTGTATGCCTAAAAGCTAATTTGATCTTGTTGTCCACGCACTTACGTCTCCCCACATCAAAACGTTTTTTTGTTCTATGTACAGTACGCCTAAACAAAGTTCGAACCGAGAGCGAAAAGCAATGCTAAATTGAAAAATGCTTTACATCCAGTAATTTTAACAGCCACCTTTCAGCGTGGACCGCATGGCATCACATGCGACTTATTCTACCTATTCTGTTTAGGTGCGGAAAATCATCAACACTTGCTATGACCAAACAATCGCCCTTCTCGAAGACAAGAAAAGCCTGGTTGAGAAGGTGAGTGTGGGACTTTTGTACATTGATTTCAATCTGGCAGACCATGTTTGATTCACGTTATTTAAAACACAACGTTTATTTGAACTGATCACCCAAATTATCATCTACATTTCTCGTCTGTGCATAAACATATCCCTGTGTTTTTCACTGCAATTGTCACCAGTTCTCATCACAACAAAAACGTCAAATCCGTTTTTCCTCGAAATAACCTTTGCGACCAGGGTACTTAGGTTTCGACACCCTTGCTTTTTGAAGCGGTGTGGAACAATTCCTGGCCAAGTTCAAACACGGGCAACTTTCTTCGGGGCTTTATGTACGCGTGGTATCGAATTCCGCCATATTCGAGGAAAACTATTTCTCCCGAATTCGGCGAACTTGTGGTCCCAACGAACCGTGTTGTCGTTCGACGTCCTCTTTGGCTCAACAAAATTGTTTACCCCAAAATTCACCCGCCCGGTTCTGGTTTGGCGCATCCCGCAACCGTGCCGTTTATCAGTTGACCCCAAAGCACTAATTTAAAAATACCTGTCATTTTGGAAAAAATTAACGTAGTTTTTGTTCAATCAACGTTTCGTCTGCCATACAACCAGACTTCAACCGGGTTTACAAGTTTAATCGGAGAACCGGGTACTAACGTTTAAATTTATCAAGCAGCACATGGGTTGCCATTAGTAGTGCCACTTTTATTGCGGTTTGTGCAAGTTACACATCATGGCGTGCCGTTTTGGTCCAGCATTATATTGAATACCCTTTGCTCTCTTGTGAGAAACTAAAGTGTGTTTATTTTTGAACGTGAAGTTGGCGACACGACTTCTCGACCAAGAACACCTCGAGCGAAAAGACCTTGAAGAAATACTAGGCGAGCGACCGTTTAAGGAGAAATCAACATACGAAGACTTCGTCGAGGGAACCGGCGGAGAAGATGAGGTTACCGAACTGCCTGAAGGCCTTAAGGACTGGGACAAACCGGCAGAAGACACGGAGTTGAAGACGTCGTAACAACGTCAGAGCTTGTATTGCTACCGTCGTTGAAACTTCAGCAACGACATGTGGTCTTATTATGAAATTCAGCTGGATTATATACGTCCTTGCGACACTTGGTTTGACAATTGTTAGACAGAACTTATCGCGACCTTTCGCTCCCAAGTAAAATATAAAAATATCGCAGCTCCTATAACGCGCTGCCGAGATACAGATGTTTTTTTCGCAAAGTTGTCAAGATTGTGCTTTTCGTACTAAAGGCTCACCTGACCCAATGTAAGCTTTATTGGTTTTGACTGCCTCGTTCATTTGCCAGCTTAACGGAGTTATATGCAGAAGGTGCAGGCTCGCCCCCGCTTTTCATCGAGCTCTCCAGTCACTCAAATTCTCGTTCAAATCATTCCGGATATCCGAACCAGCGGCAGTAATTGTTATTTGAACAGAGACAGTTATTGGAACGCCAGCAATATTTATTTTTCAAATGCGTTACAATAAAAAACGGCAACGTTGCTCATGCAAGTTATAAGCGATCAGTAACGGTAGTCACCACTTGTTTGGGAAAGTGTTGGACATCACGACGTTGTCTAAACGCAGAACGCAGGATTAAGCCGATGTACACTGGATGAATGTAGGATGTAACACACAAGACCATGAACAGGATATTCACCATAGTAAAATCTCCGCCTAGCGTTCGAATTAGGAAAGTGAACAGAGGATAACGGACGAGCGACAGAACAGCACTGATCACCAACGCCAACGCGAAAAGCGTTGCGTGGATTTCGGTTGGATAATACATCGCGATCGACACGGACGAATTGGCGTAAATTGCAACGCGAAAGGCGACGTAGAACAGGTAAGTGGCGTAAAGCACTGGCAAAGTTGGGAAGAAAAGCGTTGCCGAAAAAATCAAACTAATCGTACTGGTGTATATTGAACTGATAATCAGCGCCATGTAATCTTTAACCAAAGGATCAAAGGGCTTTTTTATGCAGGCCTTTACGGCATCAACGAGAAGTCCAGTGATTGGGGCCGCGAGAAAGCCACCTACCAACACAAATTTACCGAGCACGTTGGTGTAAGTTTTCTGTTCGCTGGCATCATCAGTACGGCCCCGAAGTCGCAAGTCCACAGTGCCTATAAAAAACTCGTTGCAAATGTGTAATGTTACCAGCTGCCACAGGTTTGTCCAGTAGAAAGGCTTCTTGATATGTTTCCATACGCTCCCCTGTGTTTCGCTTTGATATTCCTGCGATTGAAATCTCTCGCATCTCCCTTGCTTTGCCTTAATTAACGCCTTTCTGACATCTGCAAGACCGTAGCTGAAATCTGCTGGGAGCGGATGCGGAACATGGTGGCGTGATGTCAGCAAGAATGTGCTGGCGAAACTGACTCCGGACAAGGCGGCCAGAAAATAGAAAAGAGAGGAATAAGGAACGCCGGCATCGTAAACAAACTGAGACACCCAGAAAACAACAGTCGAAGATAGAAACGCCCCCGTGAGAATGGAAATGATTGAGAAACGCGCTCTCGGAAATAGATTAGCGAATTGCACGTTGGTTATGAAGAAAATTGATCCACCGTAAGCAATCAGGATCATTCCAGGGAAAAGTAAACCCGGTAATAGGTAAGAGCAATTGGCCATTAACAGAGCTCCCGTCGCAAAACTTGCCACAGCCACCACCCGACACAACCAAGTGCCAAGTTTTTTGAGTAGTATTCCGTTGATGAGACAAGAAGTGGATGCGACTGATGTAGCAATGGTAAAAACTAGATTAAATACTTCTGCTTGAGCGTGACATGTCGGGAAGTGACTTGACTGGTTTGCGTTTGACAAGTTGCTACGAAGGCTGCTTGAATTGCATAAGTGACTGAACATCCCTTCGGTCTCCAGCGTGTTCCTCAAAAACGTCCAGCCCAGAAATGGGCCTGAAAGCAACAAGTTTTCAAAGAAGGCAAATACTAGAGTAGCGAGATGCAACGGTTTTTGCATGTTTTTTTTGTACTCTGACAACTTTTGATGCAAAACACTCCTCCCGATGCAGCCGCAAAATTCTACATATGATGAAAAACTACAATTACTATCCCTTCTGCACAAACTGCTTGAATCTACAGTGTACTCCGGATTTTATACTAACCAGAGAAGCGCACGAAAAATGAACAAAAAAAAAATTGAAAAAAAAATACGAACAGAAAAAGCGCTTTCTGGTTAGCACAAAACATATCATGCGTTTTGACAAAAGTTGGAAAGGAAAAGAGAAAAAAAAGGGTTGAACAAAAAAAATGAAAAAAAACTGTGATCCGTAACCTTCTTCCTCCTCGGCCCTTAGGAATTTAAAATTATACCCTACCAGTTCTCGCTCTTTCTAACATGACGTAATTATTGTGTTCATGTAACCAATCCTGATGATTCAGCATCCTGGGAACGGTCAGTTGTTGATACTCCAACATGACATTCATCTGTGTGCCTTTAAATTCATTGCTTGTACTGTCATATCATTTTAGTATTGGTAACTATATAGTCACTGCAAATTCGGTGATGCAAAATCTTGGATAAGCATATCCAAAGTAAACAAACTTTTATTGAAAATTTGTAAAACACCTCATCAGTTTATTAAAAAGTCAAAACGTTTGCCGGTATAATCCCAGCAAACATTCTTACGTTTAAGTAACGTATGAAGTTGGTTCTAACCACAACGTTGAAAATTTGTTTCTACGAGGTTGATTTTGAAAGGTTTTTTAACGTAATTTGAGCAACATTAGATCAACGTAATTTGATGAATGTTTTTTAAACGTTGAAATCTCATTAGAATCATAACGTTGTTATCGTGTTACCACGAGGTTGATTTTGAAAGGTTTTTTAACGTAATTTGAGCAACATTAGATCAACGTATTTTGACGAATGTTTTTTAAACGTTGAAATCTCATTAGAATCATAACGTTGTTATCGTGTAACCACGAGGTTGATTTTGAAAGGTTTTTTAACGTAATTTGAGCAACATTAGATCAACGTATTTTGACGAATGTTTTTTAAACGTTGAAATCTCATTACAATCATAACGTTGTTATCGTGTTACCACGAGGTTGATTTTGAAAGGTTTTTTAACGTAATTTGAGCAACATTAGATCAACGTATTTTGACGAATGTTTTTTAAACGTTGAAATCTCATTACAATCATAACGTTGTTGTCGTGTCACCACGAGGTTGATTTTGAAAGGTTTTTTAACGTATTTTGAGCAACATTTCATCAACGTAATTTGATGAACGTTTTTTAAACGTTTAAATCTGATCAGCATCATAACGTTGTTATCGCGTTACCACGAGGTTGATTTTGAAAGTTTTTTTGACGTAATTTGAGCAACATTACATCAACGTATTTTGATGGAGGTTTTTTAAACGTTTAAGTTTGATTAGAATCATAACGTTGTTATCGCGTTACCACGAGGTTGATTTTGAAAGTTTTTTTAACGTAATTTGAGCAACATTAGATCAACGTATTTTGAAGGAGGTTTTTTGAACGTTAGAATCTGATTAGAATCATAACGTTGTTATCGTGTTACCACGAGGTTGATTTTGAAAGTTTTTTTAACGTAATTTGAGCAACATTAGATCAACGTATTTTGAAGGAGGTTTTTTGAACGTTAGAATCTGATTAGAATCATAACGTTGTTATCGTGTTACCACGAGGTTGATTTTGAAAGTTTTGCTAACGTAAATTGAGCAACATTGGATCAACGTAACTCGATGGACGTTTTCTTAACGTTGTTTTTTGTTTGTTTGTAGAACGTTGCTGAACTAACGTAACTTTCAAGTTTTCGTTTGTTGCTCAGCTTGTGTTTGTTTTGTTCTGAGAACATAAAACCTTTTGCCAGTAGTAGACGCAAACTGATAACCAATACACAATAGCTGTTGAGTTGAAACTCTGTACCTTGACATTGGAGCTACATCATAGGTACACAATATTTCCAGAAGTAAATTTATTAGAATGCATCATACAAACACATATAACCTTATTGCGACAACGAGTCGTCTGAAGATGCACACAAAGACGATTTTCTAAACGGGGCGAATTTGAAACCAGTCCGCCAATACGCGTTTATTTCTTTTTTGGTGGTCGAGCTGCACCTCATCATGTAATCTGTAAAATTGAGAAGTTCGCATTACTTTTTGTAACAAAACAAATCATGGTTGTTGTTCTGCCAAAGAACTGCTGTTATATTTCACATACTAAAACGTGTTTCATATAGGTTGTTAAAAGATTTTTTTGTTTAAAACATATTTTTCTTATTGCCACAACCCCACCAATTTGTGAGGTTGTATTAGAAAACATCTAAAAGTAAATATCTAGTGATCTATTAAGGCCAAAGTGAATAACACAATTGAATATCCTTGAAGCTTATTGTGTAACTAACAGGGAAATTGTGGCGGTTCAAGTATTTGGAAACGAATTTCGCCTTACATTTAATGCATTAGTCCTCATAGGCCTATTGAAAAATTTCAAAATACCATTGCAGCAAAAAAACAAAACCATATCAATAGTTTTTTGTTTCTGATGTTTTCTTTGTGGCTATGTTTCTCAAAAAGCAATTTTATTTGAACAATCCCAAACTAATAGTGATGGCCCTTGATTTGTCCCTTGAGCATAGCTGAAATGTTAATGTTTCACTCACCCATCGCCACTTTATACAGTTATGTTGTGGTGAAAGTTCTTTTTCCATGGCTTCCTTTCATGCTAAGTTGTGCCATTGCTTCATTGGTCATTAATCTGCAAAACATATGAAAATATAACAACAATCTGGGCATTAATATAAAATGATTTACTTACTTTCTCAAGCGGATCACATTGTCTTTCATTTGCCATGGAACTTTTATTGTCAACTTTAACCAACAAATTACTTTCACACTCAAGTCATTTAGAAACATTAAGCTGCAAAACAACCTGTGTAAAACAACAGTCATTACAAAACACAACCTTTGCTAAATAGCACTAAACAAATTATGTGTTCTGGGGTTATGCTATGGTATACTCTGATATTATTTCTGACATGACTTGAGGCTAACCATCAGTTTAACTCGCTGCCAATAATATCCCTCCTGAGAGGAATCCAACCGTACTTCGAAAAACTTTCCCGCCAACCGGCTCCACTCCCACAAGCCGCGGCAAGCCCAGATAGCGCCAAATGTTCTTTTGCAAATATGTGATGCGAGGCAAATATGTGATGCGAGGCGACCCCACGCTGTGGCAAATCCATAAGGGACGAACTATAGCGAGGTCGGTGGACAGCCCCAATTAATCACAGTGTGTGGTGTCGCAAGGAATACAGAATTTGTCGAAATGGCCTTTGTCGAAAATAGAATTCATGCGTTCAAATGACCGGCCCTGGTTCGTATTTCTAAATAAAACCTGCAGTCAAAAAAAAAGCACGAATACAAACTATTTTGCGGTGGCCCGCAATTACTCTTTGTACACTTGCGTGCGCTGACAGAGTTTTTTCTTGGGACAAACTTTAAGATTAACATGCGTTATACAACTTGTTGAACAACTAAACCAGTTGACTTTAAAAAGTGGAAAAACCGCACTGGCTAGCTTTAAGCACGATGTGCGTTTAGGTCAATATTGAAGCAAGTTTCTAATTTTTATAGTTATTTTTTTAAATGACAATTGGATTTATTCAGCTATAAAAATACACAACTAACCTAAGTATGACTCATAACCAAAATCAATAATATCCCTCCCGAGAGGAATCCAACAGTACTTTGAAAAACTTTCCCGCCAACCGGCTTCACTCCCACAAGCCGCGGCGGGCCAGATAGCACCTAAACCCTTAAATTCAGTGTAACATAAACAGGAAGATACGATAACAATTGATAGGCTACTAACCATGTCCTAATCGTTTGCTAGAAATAAAACCAAAAATGCGGTACAAAAACTGTTATTGCAATCAAACGATGTTGTTCCCTGCACAACAAGGAAAGTCAACGTGCAAATTTTCTTATGCGAAAACGTGAGGTATGTGGTGCGCTGTCCATTGTCCGTTGTCGCCTTTGAGGTCTTCGACCACACGCTAAGGCAAATCCACAAGGGACGAAGCGTAGCGAGGTCCGCGGTGGAGAGCCCAATTAATCACAGTGTGTGGTGTCGCAAGGAATGTGATATTTTCGAACTGGGTTTTGTATAGGACGAAGTATTGCGTATATGACAATTTAATCTTTACAAATCTCGAAAAACAACTGATTTAGTCCCATTTCGATATAGCCATACAGGAGCAGTTTGGTTACGTTTACGGTATATAGAATTTTGGAAAGGGTTCTCCACTATCACATCATAAAAGTTTTGCACAGTATTACAACACTCTATTCGGAGTTGAAGGGCAAAAACCGATTTCTTTTATTTTAATTGGCTTTTGAGAGCCAAGCGACCAAGCATGTTAACCTGCCGGCAGTAGATACCAAACCGCGCGGGTCGTGCCTTCGCGTTCAATCAAGTTGTCAGTCTCTCATTTCTTTGTTTCAACTTCAGTCCAAACAAAATTTTGCACAGTATTACAACACACTATTCGGAGTTGAACTGTAAAACCCGATTTCTTTTATTTTAATTGGCCTTTAAGAGCCAAGCGAGCAAGTATTTTGATGTGCCAACAGTAGATACCAAACCGCGCGGGTCGTGCCTTTGTGTTCAATCAAGTTGTCAGTTTCTCATTCGTTTGTTTCAACTTCAATCGAAACAAAATGTTGCACAGTATTACAACACACTATTCGGAGTTGAACTGTAAAAGCCGATTTCATTTATTTTAATTCACTTTTGAGAGTCAAGCGACCAAGTATTTTAATGTGCCAACAGTAGATACCAAACCGCGCGAGTCGTGCCTTAGCGTCCAATCAAGTTGTCAGTCTCTCATTCGTTTGTTTCAACTTTAATCGAAACAAAATTTTGCACAGTATTACAACACACTATTCGGAGTTGAACTGTTAAAGCCGATTTCATTTATTTTAATTCACTTTTGAAAGACAAGCGACCAAGTATTTTAATGTGCCAACAGTAGATACCAAACCGCGCGGGTCGTGCCTTTGTGTTCAATCAAGTTGTCAGTCTCTCATTCGTTTGTTTCAACTTCAATCGAAACAAAATTTTGCACAGTATTACAACACACTATTCGGAGTTGAACTGTAAAAGCCGATTTCATTTATTTTAATTCACTTTTGAAAGACAAGCGACCAAGTATTTTAATGTGCCAACAGTAGATACCAAACCGCGCGGGTCGTGCCTTCGCGTTCAATCAAGTTGTCAGTCTCTCATTCGTTTGTTTCAACTTTAATCGAAACAAAATTTTGCACAGTATTACAACACACTATTCGGAGTTGAACTGTAAAACCCGATTTCTTTTATTTTAATTCACTTTTGAGAGCCAAGCGACCAAGTATTTTAATGTGCCAACAGTAGATACCAAACCGCGCGGGTCGTGCCTTTGTGTTCAATCAAGTTGTCAGTCTCTCATTCGTTTGTTTCAACTTCAATCGAAACAAAATTTTGCACAGTATTACAACACACTATTCGGAGTTGAACTGTAAAACCCGATTTCTTTTATTTTAATTGGCTTTTGAAAGACAAGCGACCAAGCATGTTAACGTGCCAACAGTAGATACCAAACCGCGCGGGTCGTGCCTTTGTGTTCAATCAAGTTGTCGGTCTCTCATTCGTTTGTTTCAACTTTAATTGAAACAAAATTTTGCACAGTATTACCACACACTATTCGGAGTTGAACTGTAAAACCCGATTTCATTTATTTTAATTCACTTTTGAGAGCCAAGCGACCAAGTATTTTAATGTGCCAACAGTAGATACCAAACCGCGCGGGTCGTGCCTTTGTGTTCAATCAAGTTGTCAGTCTCTCATTCGTTTGTTTCAACTTCAATCGAAACAAAATTTTGCACAGTATTACAACACACTATTCGGAGTTGAACAGTAAAACCTGATTTCTTTTATTTTAATTCACTTTTGAGAGGCAAGCGACCAAGTAATTTAATGTGCCAACAGTAGATACCAAACCGCGCGGGTCGTGCCTTCGTGTTCAATCAAGTTGTCAGTCTCTCATTCGTTTGTTTCAACTTCAATCGAAACAAAAATTTGCACAGTATTAAAACACTCTATTCGGAGTTGAACTGTAAAAACCGATTCTCTTTTATTTCAATTGGCCTTTGAGAGCCAAGCGACCAAGCATTTCAATGTGCCAGTCGATAGCAAACCTATTATTATTTGAACATTATTTACAATCAGTATAAACGAATAATGCATGCCTATTTCGGATGTAATCGCTGTAATGGGAATGTTTGTATTTTAGGCGTTAGTTTGATTTCAATTGAAGCAAAATTTCCTTATGAATGGCAACCCTAAAAAATTGTCCCCTCCATTGTACTAGAATTGTTGCCGTGGGAGTCGGTCGACGTTGGACAAAGAAATATCTGAAGCGTAAACAACTGTCAGATTTTGACTGATAATAGGTTATTCCTATGTGAAACGCTTTTCGACCAACAAATGAAAAAAGTTATGTTTGCTATTTGACTTTGTGAACAATGATTCATACACGTGCTAATCGCCAGCCCACCTCGTCTCAAACTTTATTGATATTTCACAACACCTTTTTTATTTGGTATCAACAGTCATTCTGATATGAAAAGACATGGTATGAGATAAACCTCTTAATTATGATAACATTAACCTGCTATAATACTCACACTTAATTGTTTATTTATATGTCTTGTCAACGTCCTTGTTGCGTTAACATTGACGCGCAATTGTTTAACAAACATTCAATGAACGTTACGCATCGGTTGGTTATTTTTTCGTCATTCCGATAACATTGGAATAACGTTGATGTTTGGTTCTTTATTATAACCTTATCATAACAACATTCAATAAACGTTAGGTTTTGGTTGGTTGATTTTTTGTTTTTCCGATAACATTAGAATAACGTTGATGTTTGGTTCTTTATTATAACGTTATCATAACAACATTCTAAAAACGTTAGGTTTTGGTTGGTTGATTTTTTGTTTTTCCGATAACATTAGAATAACGTTGATGTTTGGTTCTTTATTATAACGTTATCATAACAACATTCAATAAACGTTAGGTTTTGGTTGGTTGATTTTTTGTTTTTAGGATAACATTAGAATAACGTTGATGTTTGGTTCTTTATTAGAACGTTATCATAACAACATTCAATAAACGTTAGGTTTTGATTGGTTGATTTTTTGTTTTTAGGATAACATTAGAATAACGTTGATGTTTGGTTCTGTATTATAACGTTATCATAACAACATTCAATAAACGTTAGGTTTTGGTTGGTTGATTTTTTGTTTTTCCGATAACATTAGAATAACGTTGATGTTTGGTTCTTTATTATAACGTTATCATAACAACGTTCAATAAACGTTAGGTTTTGGTTGGTTGATACAACGTTTTGCGATTAACAACAAAAGAACGTTGGAATTGGGTTAGGTTTAGAAGGCGTTCATTTCCTACGTTAGTTCAACGCTGATATTTGGTTGGTTTAAAAAACGTCGTAAGGAAACGTAGAATCAACGTTAATATTTGGAAAACATGCAACCAGTAAAAATTTTTTGGTTCGATTTACGTTAATGAACGTTTCAACCAAAAGTCAACGTAACAAAAACGTTCCTTCCACGTTTGATGTTTGCTGGGAAAGGACCATTTTTTGGAGGTCACAGGAAATTATAGGGGGAACCAAGCAGCCTTTGCGAAAATCCTTCAGCTTTATTGGCCTCCGAAACACATATGGCCCTAGCTAGTGAGCTGTAGCCTACCCTTTAGCGTGGGGCAAGTGAATAGGCGAACATCTTCAACAAACCACGCAGCAGAGTTTCGAACAATGGAGCAAAGCAGTTAAACATCAGGCAAGTGGCGTGCATTGCAAATAGCAGTATACATTTTAATACTGGATGGATTTTTTGTAGACAATCAAACAACGAAAATAGTTATCAAGGTACCAGGTATGTCGGAATACATAAAAACGCATTCAAGTTTAAATCAACGTTCGGAAAGAAATGATTTGCAACAACAAAATTTATTTTTTCCACGTGTGCACTCGTGCGGTTGTAGATAGTTTTGAGTTCGGCTTCATTTGGACCGCGCTTATTTTACCTTCACCGGCATTTCGTTTTGCGTTTTCAGCGTCAATAATTTTAACACGCATCATTGCGTGAAAGCACGCAATTGTAATTTCAGCAATTTTATGTTCTTTATTAATTTGATTATCATCCAAATAAGTAGTTACTATATGTAAAAAGAAAATTATACATGTGATTTATTTTGCTTGCAATTTTGAGATGCTCCAGTGTTTTGGGAACGCACATGTTCTAGTCTGAACTGGCCTCGGGAGTAACAATGTGACTTGATGCGTGTCGATTTAACGGAGCGTTACCTCATTTTACACATTACGACTGACGCCTACTGTCGTTTTGTTAACGTTGGTTTTGGGTTCCTTTAAATTTGACAGATTCGATTGTATTTGCATACTTTAAAAGCATTCAAGCTAAGGTAAAATTAAACCGTTTGTTTAAGTGTTATGTAATTCCTTTAGTAAGGCATGTTCATAAGTAAGATCCCCATTGTGTACAATCGTGTTTGTAATGATAAATTACCAAGTCGAATTATGTCTTACTTTGCAGAATTTATGATGAATTATAAGACAATAATACTCGTTACTGGTGGAGTTGTAACAGGGAGCAGTTTACTAGTTTCTCACTTCAAATCAAATTTATTCAGCAATGCTAACACAGCAGCATTGCCCGACGTTACTGGCAAAACATGGGACAGCAACTGGGACAAAAGAGAGCATGCGAAGCCAAAAGGAACCAGAAACATTATCATGATCCGTCACGGTCAATACAATTTCAAAGGAAAGAATGACCAGGAGAAGTCACTTACTGAACTGGGGAAAAAACAAGCAGTCTACACTGGTATAAGATTGACAGAACTAGGACTTGACAAAAAGTTAAATATTGTCCATGAGTCCACTATGACACGTGCTCATGAAACAAGTGAGCTGATATACCAACAACTGAAAACCCCTATTCCAGTTAAGAAGACTGATCTACTCCGTGAGGGTATACCAGTTTTGCCTGACCCCCCTTTTGACTGTGTCTTTGATGAGAAAAGGATATCATGTGATTCCCAAAAAATGGACACTGCATTTGAACATTACATGCATCGTGCTGATGTAGAACAGGATGGGGATTCTTATGAACTGTTTGTCTGCCATGGAAACCTTATTCGCTATTTTGTTTGTAATCTCCTTCAGCTGCCCACTAGTGCCATGCACAGGTGGCACCTAAGGCACTGCAGTATAACTTGGCTTACCATTAGACCTAGTGGAAATGTTTCACTGCGAATGTTTGGGGACACTGGTCACCTTCCTACGGATAAGTTAACATTTGAGTAGAAATGTTTCATTTGCATTGCATTCACATAAGTACCACAACAATGCCAAATTTATTGCATATATACAGTCAGTTGATAATTGTTTAAAGTGACTTTCTTTGCTATGCTGTGTATGTTACACTGATTGATCTTTTCTTTTAATTTTTGTATTCATTTCACTCCTGATTTATAAATCATGTCTTACTTTTTCTAGAAAGCACTTTAAAGTGATAGGGCCTGATGAAGCGTCAAGTTTTAAAAGTTGCAGGCATTTTTGCACTAGGTTATCCTGCCTTTGTGACTTTAAACAACAGAACGGAAGGCAGAGATGGGCAAGACCGGATAAAGTCATTGATACCCTTTCCAAAAGTGGCTCATGCTGCAGTTTCTGAGGCCACTAAATGGGACAGTGATTGGGACAAGCGGTCTTGTGATAGACCTTCTGCAACAAGACACATTATATTAGTCCGTCATGGACAATACAATTTAGATGGAAAAGGGGATGCTGATAGGTATTTGACAGATTTAGGAAAAGAGCAAGCCCTGTTTACAGGATTAAGACTAAAAGAGTTGGGTCTTGATAAGAAACTCAATTTGATCACCAACTCTACCATGAGAAGAGCACAAGAAACTTGTGACCTAATTTACAAACAACTTGATGCTCCGATCAATCTGGAAAAAACTGATCTGCTTAGAGAGGGTGCTCCAGTGGAGCCTGACCCACCTGTGCCACACTGGACTCCAGATCCCAAAACCTTCTTCAATGACGGTGCAAGAATTGAAACTGCTTTTCGGCATTTTATCCATCGTGCTGATCCTGACCAGAAAGATGACACCTTTGAGCTCTTGGTTTGCCACGCTAATGTCATCCGCTATTTTGTGTGCAGAGCATTGCAACTTCAGCCTGAAGCTTGGCTAAGGATTAGCTTGCGACATGCTAGCATTACCTGGATATCCATTCGGCCCAATGGCAGGGTTTCTCTTAAATGTTTGGGTGACTCTGGTCACATGCCACCAGACAAACTCACATTTGAGTGAGGACCAAACTTACCACACTACTGCATGGGGCAGTGGCCATTTATTCTGTGAATTAGTGACAATATAGTTTTTCAAATCAATCCTTTGTGTTGTTGATTTTCGTAAACATGTGTGCAGTACAGTATTTTGTTTTTTTTCCTCTTCTTAACTATTCATTGTTTTGGTTTAGCAGAAAAATAGGTTGAAATCCTAATTTCAAAGATAGATGCTAACTAATCATGGATATCAAACCAAATCATACAGTATATTGTAACAACTTGAATGAGAAGATCAAGAAGGAAGGTGAGTTTGTAAAAAATGTATTGATAATTTTTGTTTTTTTGCATGCAACTGTTTAACCCCACATTTTGCAGAGCTGAAAAAGTCTCTGTATGCGATTTTCTCACAATTTGGACAAATATTGGAAATCGTTGCAGTAAAAACTCTCAAAATGCGTGGTCAGGCCTTTGTTGTCTTCAAAGACATCAATAGTGCTACAAGCGCACTACGGTCGATGCAGGGATTCCCTTTTTATGACAAACCTATGGTGAGATTAGGTGGTTTGGGAAACAACTATTCATGCTTTTTAATTTCCTTCAACTTTTTCAGAGACTTGCATATTCCAAAAAGGATTCTGATGTGATTTCAAAACTGAAAGGAACATATCAAGAACGTACAAAGGAGAAAAAAAAGAAAAAGAAGGAACCAAAGAAGGTACATATCGACATTTGTCTGATTGTCTCCACAATTATTCAAATCAAAAGCATAAGAAAACACCTGGAATTTTGCATGTGAAAATCTGTAAGGAGTATAATATTTAAAGTCGCAATGTTTTTAGCCAAAACCACAGGCGTCAGCTGCTGGCACCGTTGCAAAAGGCAATGAAGGCGATGGAAGCAAAAACCCCCCGAATCATATTTTGTTCCTACAAAACTTACCACCAGAAACGCAGGAAGAGATGCTTACCATGTTATTTAACAGGTAAGCTCATTGTATAATTTCCAGAATTGCGGCAACGTTACCCATTGTTCCTACATTTCATCAGGTTTATGGGCTACAAAGAGGTGAGATTAGTGCCAGGGCGCCATGATATCGCTTTTGTTGAATTCGGTATGGAGGCACAGGCTGCCGATGCCAGAAACTCCCTACAAGGCTTCAAGATATCCCCTGACCATGCCATGAAGGTCACATTTGCGAAGAAGTAATGGCGCTGGTTTTACAAAACTTTTATAACTTACACAAAGCTGCTCCCTTTCCAACTGATGCTGGTCGGTAGGTGTTGCATACGGTTTTATAATTGCACTCGAGGTACCCCAGCCTCGTATGCGAGTCGGCGACTGCACCCAAGGCCACGGCATTGCACACTTGATGTCGCAGATTTGCAAAATAAACTAAACGATCATGTACGTGTGGTTTCTGTGTCAAGTCCTTTAAATTTGACAGACCGTTGGGAAAAGTATAGGAAAATAAAACGCCATTGTTGGGGAAAGGTGGCAACATCCTAAAAAGGCACAGGAACGCAATAGATTTTGAAACCGACGTGTTTATATTTAAGGGAGGCGTGCGGCCAGTTTGTTTACATTTCTGTGTGTGGTAAGGAAAACTGTTTTTACAATCGCCGGATTGGATAGATTTGTAATGCGGCAAGTTTAGTTTCATCAATTCGCCTAGCTAGTCGGATTTTTTTAATCCTGTCAAACAGGAAATACTGTGGACAGTAACTTTTTCCACCATTATTATTCGTTTCAAGAAGTTTAATGTGGATAACTTCTTTTACACAAACATCAATTACATTTGTTCACGGTCACATTATGGCATAATATGGAACAAGTTCAGCATCAATAATTTATCAATGACCAGTCGCAGTCAGCTGGCAAGCTCTTATGACGTAACAAGCTGGAATTACTCATGCGTAACAGCTGCTTACGATACCGGATACAAAACGCTGCGTGGAACAGTTTCAACGCAAATAGCAGAAAAAAGTCTTACATTTTAGTGTAACCCTTAAATGCTCTCAAGGAAACGAAGAGAGACGTATGAAAAGTGAGATGAGCAAGGTGTAGATCCTGAAACGAAGGCACCTTTCGGACAAACGAAACTGGGCATTGCTGACGTGTTCTTTGTAAAGTTGCATATGCATAGCAAACACCCAATTATACACAGTTTCGCTATGTCCGATTGTAGCATGGTAGTTGCTTAAGGCTAGTCAGTAGATTTTCTCCCAAAATCTTGATGTATTTTATAAAACAAAGCAGCACCAGTATTGTTTTGAGACCTTTAAAACTAAGAAATAATCTGAACTGCTTTTGGTTGATGTAGGGTCAATGCACTTGTTTGCACATATGTAAAATGTAAGTAGGGTTTGTCAAAGAAAAGATGAATTTTGTGCTGATTGCCGTCTGTGTTGTTTTGTCATGGACCCACAAAGCCACTGGTTATGCAAAGCTTGCAGAAACCATGAAATGTGCAAATGAAGACTGCACTGGTAAGTGTTAATTATTGTGAGAAAATTTAAAAAAATAGTAAATTTTTTGTACTTAGACGTAGGCAAATTGCATGTATGGTAATGTTGTCAAATTTGTTGTAAGGAATGTATTTTAAACTCGGCTACTTGTGTGGCAGATAAATGCATCATTCAGCCATCTTTCAGATTCAGAAAAATTAGTGGAGGGCAAAAGCCTTTATTCTTTGTCAGCTGTTTACCAGAACAAGATAAGAAATTGTGCCTTATGGGTAAAGATAGTCTTGAAGTTCTAGTAAATACAGGAAAGAAGTAAGTAAGTTTTCAAAGCACAACAATAAAGATTATATTTCAAATTAAATTAAAAGAGGAGGAAATTGTATTGCTAGTTATAGATCAAGATGTAGATCAAAGGACATAAGGTCAGGAATTATAAAAATTTGTAATGTTTTTTGTTGTCGTTGTTGTTTAATGAATTGCAATGAATTTTTCCTTGCAGAAACTGTATCGCAAGGAAAGGCAAAGCTTGCGTATTTGCCCAGGGATAGCAAGTTCCTTAAACTCAAGAAAGGGGATGTTGTATTGGTCAAAGGAAAAAAGGCTGGGGAACAAACTGAATTGTGGGGAGGGGAGGTAAGATTTCTTTTACAAACGAAGAATCTATGATTTAAAAATGTAAACAATTAAATATTGCTTTTATGCCAAGGCCATCTACATTATGATATTGCTTGTATATCCCTATTGATAAATATGTTTTTACGAAAAATAATGCTTATGATTACACAAACAAGCCATAATTTTGCCCTCATTTGCTTTTGGTATTGCTTTCAATATAAAGGTAACTAATTCTGGTCAAAACATATGTGGTTTTTGTTCATTTAACATTATTTTTTTGCACGTTTTTTTAATTTTTTTTAGGTTCTGGGTAGTGAGATTTTTGGTTTCTTTCCCAGCGCTTTTATCAAAGAGTTTATGATAATTCACCAAAACCCTTCAGTGATTGTCAATATAAAGGTGAAAAAAAGGGTTAATGCTTGACCATGTTCATCTTTAAACATCTTTGAAAAAACTGATCTATTTCTAATTTACTAACTTTCTCATTGCTTTAATCATCATCGAAAAAATTAGTTGGTGTTGGTGGTTAAGGTGTGTGACCAGATACTGTTTGGGTGATTGATGTTGCATTTCTTACATGCAACATATACTGCAATGTATACCAGTAGTTTTTGAAGTACGAACTAGTCATTGGACAATTTTTTTTGTTAACAACTGAAGTATATGCATGTTTGATGCAAACAACTCTAACATACTCTGGTGCATGGACTATTTTTACAATTTTTTATGTTTTTATTTCACAGACTGTGTTGAATTTTGAATTCATTCTTTACCAAATAGTACATACATGTTGCATGTGATTTACTAACATTGATATCTGTTTGGCTGCTGCAGGACTAATGCTGTTTTTGTGATTTTGTTAGAAATTTTTAGACCAAGAAAATGGTGTGGAAGAGCTGACATCATTGTCTGGAGAGGGACCTGTAAGTAATTAAGCACACACATTTTGTTTGGGACCATGCTAAATGTTATTATTATTGTTTTTCCAGAAAATAACAATAGATAAGAAACAAAAGGGCGACAACACAATAGAGGCTGAGAAAAATGTTGAAACGACCGAGGATGCTCCAGCATCTACCAACCCTAATTCTGCTGAGATGAAAGACATGGATGGAAAAGATGCTGCTGAACCTACAGCCTCCAGCAATGACATTGATAGTAGTGTGCATGGAGACCAAGAAAACACAGAGAAACCTAATGATAAAACAAAACAAAATGATGCTAAAAACAATGAAGAAATTATGGAAAAATCAAATGAAAAACTGGATGAAGACAAACAAGAGACAGAGGATGGTGAAGCAGTACATGTTTCCACAACCCCAAGTGCAGAAAAAATAGAAAGGGGGGAAAGTGCTGAAAGTGGCAACCCTGAAAGTCTTCAATCAAATAAAGATAATTCAAGAAATGAGACAAGTGATAATTCAGCAGTTGAAGTTGGTGCTAACAAGGAAAATGGGGACAAAATAACCTCAAACAACGAAGTGCCTGAGTCAGTTGATAACAATGAGCACACAGAGCCTTCCAAAGAAAAGGAAGAGATTTTAGAAAAAGAAACTTCTGATGTAAACAAACCCAACAATCAACAAACTGAAAACGATGTAGCAGAAGACCAAAAAGAAGACTCTTCAACCTTCAGTGTTGATTCAAAACAAGATAAATCCGAAGACTTGCAAAGCATAGATGCCAAAGTACCTTCTGAAGAACATGATGATAATCAGAGCAATGTTGATGTCAGCGAACAGGAAAAAGAAACGAACAATGAAATTCCTGCTAAATCTGGTGATATACTGCCAACAAGTGAAGGTAATGGTGAGGTAGACATTGTCAATGACAATAATCTTAATGACATGAATGAAGATAAAGAGAAACATGTAAGTGAATCAGAAACAACTAAGAAAAGTCCTGACCAGGAAATGATGCCCGAGCAAGATCAGGATTACATAAACAAAGGTGAAACTGAAGAACATTTAGACAACGTCAATTCTGACAATGCTGGGGAGAGCAAAAAATCAACTGAAACCACTGCAAGCATCGAAAGCAATGAAAATCAAGACAATGTCACAGCAGCATCAGAACATGAAGCTGATAAAACGCAGGAGGAAAAAGATGAAGTTCTTGAAATTGCCGATAAAAGCAATATTGAGGAAGATAAACAAGCGCAAAATGTTCATACTGAATCTGAGGAAAGTAAACCAAAAACCCTCGAAACTGAAGAAATACTTCAAAATGATCATGATCCTGAAAAATATCTGGAAGTTGGTGAAAATGCTCCTGAAGATGAAATAACACAAATAGAAGTGAACTTACTAGAAAAAGATAAAAATGATACACTCTCAGAGCCAATAGGAAATGAAGAAAAACATGATACAACAGAAGAAAAAGTAAAAATTGATGAACTTGCAGAACCAGAACCAATCAGCGAACTTCAAACAGAGCCACCAAGTGATGATGCTGTTGAAAGCATTAAAACAAATAATGCAGATGACACCTCTGAACCCAAATCACAAGATCCTCAACCTGAGTATTCATCTGAAACTGAAAAGGAAACTGATGATCTGAAAGTCCTAGAACCTCCAGAGAAAGATGAAAGTGAAAAGGAGCCAGAAGAAAATATTGATACAGGTATGGGTGATGATGTTGTGAGCTTGCCTAATTTGCATGTTGTGGATGATATGTCTTTTGTTGTGCCAAATTCACAGCATGTTGGCAATGATTTTATTCCTTTCGTAGAAAGTGTGGGTGGCAATAAAAGCTTGTGGAGTGACCATGAGTTGTTGCAATGGTTTTTTAAATCCGAAACGCCATTGGATGTTTATTCTTATCCAGAACAAACAGATGAAGTTGTGGTTGTCGTGGAAACAGATGAACCAAGTATCAAGGCAACAAAAGTTAAAGTTGTTGAATCTGAAGGTGAGGAACAGAAAAGTGAAGAATTTGATGAAGCAGCATTCCAGGAATTGAGAAAAGATCTGGAAGGATTAAAAGAAGAAAGTGACGAAACAAAAGAACACCATGTCGATGTTGAAGAACAGGAAAGTGTGAAGACTGTAATGAAAGATAAAGACAATATCAAGGGCTTCCTTGAGTTGAAAGAAGAAATGCTTGAGTTTACAAATGACATGGACACATTGTATGGAATGCAATATGTTGCAAATAGTTCCACACGTGGGAAACAAGAAACAGAAGACACCTTGCCATCCGACTTGCAGGAGGAGCATGAAAATCTATCGCAAGATATGGAAAAAGTATTGGATGAAAAGCGGAAGACAGAAATTGATGCAGCTGTCATGAAAGAAAATAGTTTAGATGATGATGATGTCGAAACTGAAGTGGTCGTGGAAGAATCTGAAAAAAATGATCCAGAAATACAATCCAATGAAAATAATGATACTAATGATGCAAGTGATGATCAAAACAGTGATACTGACGAGGAGTTAAGTTTAAAAGAAGATACAAAAAGTGAGTTACCTGGAAATGAAGACAACACTGTTTTACCACATGAGAAAATTGACGTAAATTTACAAAATTCTGACGAAAACATTGATTCCAAAGATGTCAACAAAGATCAAGCATCAGTCATACAGGAAAAGCAGGAAACAAACAAACCTTTGGAAAATACAAAATTAAAGCAAAATGAAACTGAAAAGAGTTTTATGGATTCCAGTGAGGATGTGGCTGGGAATGGTAGCGAAATTCTGGCTGGTGCAGGTGAAGATTTTCAAACCCCAGATGTTGGTGAAAAACAGGAAGGAAATGCACTCCACCTTGAAGATGTTAATATTGAGTTGGAAAATGAGGCAAAACTCCAAATTGAGGAAACTGTTGATTCGGATGCACTACTTACAAAACAGGAGTTACTAAAACCTGGGAATGATATTGATCCTAACAATGAGGTTACAAAAGATGCACCCGATTTAACTAATTCCAAGATGGATATTGACTCCTTGCCATGAACATCCAAATCAGTGGTTTCGAACCTTTGTTCAATCACTTGTACGTACAGTTTATATATTTTTTCTAATACAAACAAAATTAGTTTGACGTAACGAGTCGTAAAGAACATCACCTTAATTAACCCTGGGACTTCACAGGGAGTCCACGAACCTCGGGTTGGAAACCACTGCAAGAAATAATTTTCAATGTCCTGCGAAAGTGTTTTGTATCTAATATTTGCTTTTCTATACGAATGCGAGTGAAATGGGAACCTAAAATTCACTGAATTCCTTCGTAACATACATTGCGCAGCATTAAAAAACCAATTGTCCCATAAGTTTTAATTTCTTAAACGCAGACTCCTGTGCGATGTCACAATTCCTACATAAAAAAACCTGTGATTTTCAACTGAACTTTCCCCTAATTTTACCAAATCCCAGGCCTAGAGAAGAAGACGCAGGTCCTTCAACCAAACGAGAAAACTACGGTCGCTTATCACGAGTCCGGCCACGCCGTCGTCAGTTGGTTCCTCGAGCACGCCGACCCCCTGCTTAAAGTTTCAATTGTTCCCCGGGGCAAAGGACTTGGTTACGCGCTTTACCAACCGAAGGAATTGTACCTCTACACCACAGAACAGGTGCGTTGTTTAGGTTCGTGTAGATGTCAGTGGTTCTTAAACTATTTCGCGTGCGACGTACTTGATGAAGATTCACGGCACTTTCGGCGCATGAATTATGAATCTATCAGGACGATGCCCTTGGAAACAGGAAACGACGCAACAGGGCGTCACGACGCATCATTTAAGAACCTGGTTAGCCCAGTTCAAACTTCGGGGAAAAGTGCTATATCCAGCTTGGCTGCAATTCTAGTGATTTCTAAAAAATGTAGCACAACAGAAACTTAAGCAACTGTAGACTAGAAATAAAACCCTCAAATCAATGATTTTCAACCACTGTGTGGCGCTAGACGACTGCCTCGAGTGAGATTTTGCGGAGCAGGTGTTTCAAAGCCTTTCTGCAATCAAGTATCGTTTTTTTCTCAATTAATCAAAAGCTATTGTTAGGAATCTGTTGAAGAAAACACAAAGTAATACTATTTAGAATAGTCTGGTGGTGAAGATTCTCCACATAAATTTGAAGGTCGTCCGACATGGCCACACTGCCTTTGTTGCGAAGCCACTGAACCTAATGATCTGAACAGCTAATATCTCCTAGAAATGGCCTTTGCAGTAGACGATCCTTCCTTGGCACTTTAATGCATCAGTCTCATTCACCAAAACGAACAAAAAATTACGAATTAAAATTAACATCCTCGACTTATTATCAGCAATTTATAGAGTGCGAAACTACTTTTCATATTTAGAGCATAAGTATAGACATAGACAGCTTATAAACTAACACGACAAGGCAATGGAAACATTTACTTTTCTTTCAGTTGTCGCACCGAATGTGTACGTTGCTTGGCGGCAGGTGCGCTGAAAAAGTTTTCTTCGACAAGATTACCACCGGAGCACAGGACGACTTGGATAAAGTAACAAAAATGGCTTACGCTCAGGTTCGTGCTGTGGTCATAAAATAAGACAATTTTACCGCAACCACGCCCCACTAGACGCTCCACTGGCCACGACAGTGAGAAATCAACTACACGACATGCATCAAAACACATCATAAGTTCCACTGTTGACATAACCCTGAAGAAGTCTCGCCGGATGGCAGACGAAACGTTGGTTTCGAATAAAACTTTAGAAACTTAAATGCCAGAAGAACAATTCTTATCAATCAAAAGTTCCAACCAAATTTATGTGGTTATTGCGTTCAGGTAACTCAATACGGTATGAGCAAGGCTGTGGGACAGATCTCATTTAGCCAGTCAAACGAAACGCAATTCCAGAAGCCGTTTAGCGAAGCCACTGCGCAGCTTATTGATGAAGAGGTGAGTGTTGTATGCCTAAAAGCTAATTTGATCTTGTTGTCCACGCACTTACGTCTCCCCACATCAAAACGTTTTTTTGTTCTATGTACAGTACGCCTAAACAAAGTTCGAACCGAGAGCGAAAAGCAATGCTAAATTGAAAAATGCTTTACATCCAGTAATTTTAACAGCCACCTTTCAGCGTGGACCGCATGGCATCACATGCGACTTATTCTACCTATTCTGTTTAGGTGCGGAAAATCATCAACACTTGCTATGACCAAACAATCGCCCTTCTCGAAGACAAGAAAAGCCTGGTTGAGAAGGTGAGTGTGGGACTTTTGTACATGGATTTCAATCTGGCAGACCATGTTTGATTCACGTTATTTAAAACACAACGTTTATTTGAACTGATCACCCAAATTATCATCTACATTTCTCGTCTGTGCATAAACATATCCCTGTGTTTTTCACTGCAATTGTCACCAGTTCCCATCGCAACAAAAACGTCAAATACGTTTTTCCTCGAAATAACCTTTGCGACCAGGGTACTTAGGTTTCGACACCCTTGCTTTTTGAAGCGGTGTGGAACAATTCCTGGCCAAGTTCAAACACGGGCAACTTTCTTCGGGGCTTTATGTACGCGTGGTATCGAATTCCGCCATATTCGAGGAAAACTATTTCTCCCGAATTCGGCGAACCTGTGGTCCCAACGAACCGTGTTGTCGTTCGACGTCCTCTTTGGCTCAACAAAATTGTTTACCCCAAAATTCACCCGCCCGGTTCTGGTTTGGCGCATCCCGCAACCGTGCCGTTTATCAGTTGACCCCAAAGCACTAATTTAAAAATACCTGTCATTTTGGAAAAAATTAACGTAGTTTTTGTTCAATCAACGTTTCGTCTGCCATACAACCAGACTTCAACCGGGTTTACAAGTTTAATCAGAGAACCGGATACTCACGTTTAAATATATCAAGCAGCACATGGGTTTCCATTGGTGGTGCCACTTTTATTGCGGTTTGTGCAAGTTACATATCATGGCGTGCCGTTTTGGTCCAGCATTATATTGAATACCCTTTGCTCTCTTGTGAGAAACTAAAGTGTGTTTATTTTTGAACGTGAAGTTGGCGACACGACTTCTCGACCAAGAACACCTCGAGCGAAAAGACCTTGAAGAAATACTAGGCGAGCGACCGTTTAAGGAGAAATCAACATACGAAGACTTCGTCGAGGGAACCGGCGGAGAAGATGAGGTTACCGAACTGCCTGAAGGCCTTAAGGACTGGGACAAACCGGCAGAAGACACGGAGTTGAAGACGTCGTAACAACGTCAGAGCTTGTGTTGCTACCGTCGTTGAAACTTCAGCAACGACATGTGGTCTTATTATGAAATTCAGCTGGATTATATACGTCCTTGCGACACTTGGTTTGACAATTGTTAGACAGAACTTGTCGCGACCTTTCGCTCCCAAGTAAAATATAAAAATATCGCAGCTCCTATAACGCGCTCCCCAGATACAGATGTTTTTTTCGCAAAGTTGTCAAGATTGTGCTTTTCGTACTAAAGGCTCACCTGACCCAATGTAAGCGTAATTGGTTTTGACTGCCTCGTTCATTTGCCAGCTTAACGGAGTTATATGCAGAAGGTGCAGGCTCGCCCCCGCTTTCATCGAGCTCTCCAGTCACTCAAATTCTCGTTCATTCCGGATATCCGAACCAGCAGCAGTAATTGTTATTTGAACAGAGACAGTTATTGGAACGCCAGCAATATTTATTTTTCAAATGCGTTACAATAAAAAACGGCAACGTTGCTCATGCAAGTTATAAGCGATCAGTAACGGTAGCCACCACTTGTTTGGGAAAGTGTTGGACATCACGACGTTGTCTAAACGCAGAACGCAGGATTAAGCCGATGTACACTGGATGAATGTAGGATGTGACACACAAGACCATGAACAGGATATTCACCATAGTAAAATCTCCGCCTAGCGTTCGAATTAGGAAAGTGAACAGAGGATAACGGACGAGCGACAGAACAGCACTGATCACCAACGCCAACGCGAAAAGCGTTGCGTGGATTTCGGTTGGATAATACATCGCGATCGACACGGACGAATTGGCGTAAATTGCAACGCGAAAGGCGACGTAGAACAGGTAAGTGGCGTAAAGCACTGGCAAAGTTGGGAAGAAAAGCGTTGCCGAAAAAATCAAACTAATCGTACTGGTGTATATTGAACTGATAATCAGCGCCATGTAATCTTTAACCAAAGGATCAAAGGGCTTTTTTATGCAGGCCTTTACGGCATCAACGAGAAGTCCAGTGATTGGGGCCGCGAGAAAGCCACCTACCAACACAAATATACCGAGCACGTTGGTGTAAGTTTTCTGTTCGCTGGCATCATCAGTACGGCCCCGAAGTCGCAAGTCCACAGTGCCTATAAAAAACTCGTTGCAAATGTGTAATGTTACCAGCTGCCACAGGTTTGTCCAGTAGAAAGGCTTCTTGATATGTTTCCATACGCTCCCCTGTGTTTCGCTTTGATATTCCTGCGATTGAAATCTCTCGCATCTCCCTTGCTTTGCCTTAATTAACGCCTTTCTGACATCTGCAAGACCGTAGCTGAAATCTGCTGGGAGCGGATGCGGAACATGGTGGCGTGATGTCAGCAAGAATGTGCTGGCGAAACTGACTCCGGACAAGGCGGCCAGAAAATAGAAAAGAGAGGAATAAGGAACGCCGGCATCGTAAACAAACTGAGACACCCAGAAAACAACAGTCGAAGATAGAAACGCCCCCGTGAGAATGGAAATGATTGAGAAACGCGCTCTCGGAAACAGATTAGCGAATTGTACGTTGGTTATGAAGAAAATTGATCCACCGTAAGCAATCAGGATCATTCCAGGGAAAAGTAAACCCGGTAATAGGTAAGAGCAATTGGCCATCAACAGAGCTCCAGTCGCAAAACTTGTCACAGCCACCACCCGACACAACCAAGTGCCAAGTTTTTTGAATAGTATTCCGTTGATGAGACAAGAAGTGGATGCGACTGATGTAGCAATGGTAAAAACTAGATTAAATACTTCTGCTTGAGCGTGACATGTCGGGAAGTGACTTGACTGGTTTGCGTTTGACAAGTTGCTACGAAGGCTGCTTGAATTGCATAAGTGACTGAACATCCCTTCGGTCTCCAGCGTGTTCCTCAAAAACGTCCAGCCCAGAAATGGGCCTGAAAGCAACAAGTTTTCAAAGAAGGCAAATACTAGAGTAGCGAGATGCAACGGTTTTTGCATGTTTTTTTTGTACTCTGACAACTTTTGATGCAAAACACTCCTCCCGATGCAGCCGCAAAATTCTACATATGATGCAAAACTACAATTACTATCCCTTCTGCACAAACTGCTTGAATCTACAGTGTACTCCGGATTTTATACTAACCAGAGAAGCGCACGAAAAATGAACAAAAAAAAAATTGAAAAAAAAATACGAACAGAAAAAGCGCTTTCTGGTTAGCACAAAACATATCATGCGTTTTGACAAAAGTTGGAAAGGAAAAGAGAAAAAAAAGGGTTGAACAAAAAAAATTAAAAAAAACTGTGATCCGTAACCTTCTTCCTCCTCGGCCCTTAGGAATTTAAAATTATACCCTACCAGTTCTCGCTCTTTCTAAGATGACGTAATTATTGTGTTCATGTAACCAATCCTGATGATTCAGCATCCTGGGAACGGTCAGTTGTTGATACTCCAACATGACATTCATCTGTGTGCCTTTAAATTCATTGCTTGTACTGTCATATCATTTTAGTATTGGTAACCATATAGTCACTGCAAATTCGGTGATGCAAAATCTTGGATAAGCATATCCAAAGTAAACAAACTTTTATTGAAAATTTGTAAAACACCTCATCAGTTTATTAAAAAGTCAAAACGTTTGCCGGTATAAGGACCATTTTTTGGAGGTCACAGGAAATTATAGGGGGAACCAAGCAGCCTTTGCGAAAATCCTTCAGCTTTATTGGCCTCCGAAACACATATGGCCCTAGCTAGTGAGCTGTAGCCTACCCTTTAGCGTGGGGCAAGTGAATAGGCGAACATCTTCAACAAACCACGCAGCAGAGTTTCGAACAATGGAGCAAAGCAGTTAAACATCAGGCAAGTGGCGTGCATTGCAAATAGCAGTATACATTTTAATACTGGATGGATTTTTTGTAGACAATCAAACAACGAAAATGGTTATCAAGGTACCAGGTATGTCGGAATACATAAAAACGCATTCAAGTTTAAATCAGCGTTCGGAAAGAAATGATTTACAACAACAAAATTTATTTTTTCCACGTGTGCACTCGTGCGGTTGTAGATAGTTTTGAGTTCGGCTTCATTTGGACCGCGCTTATTTTACCTTCACCGGCATTTCGTTTTGCGTTTTCAGCGTCAATAATTTTAACACGCATCATTGCGTGAAAGCACGCAATTGTAATTTCAGCAATTTTATGTTCTTTATTAATTTGATTATCATCCAAATAAGTAGTTACTATATGTAAAAAGAAAATTATAAATGTGATTTATTTTGCTTGCAATTTTGAGATGCTCCAGTGTTTTGGGAACGCACATGTTCTAGTCTGAACTGGCCTCGGGAGTAACAATGTGACTTGATGCGTGTCGATTTAACGGAGCGTTACCTCATTTTACACATTACGACTGACGCCTACTGTCGTTTTGTTAACGTTGGTTTTGGGTTCCTTTAAATTTGACAGATTCGATTGTATTTGCATACTTTAAAAGCATTCAAGCTAAGGTAAAATTAAACCGTTTGTTTAAGTGTTATGTAATTCCTTTAGTAAGGCATGTTCATAAGTAAGATCCTCATTGTGTACAATCGTGCTTGTAATGATAAATTACCAAGTTGAATTGTGTGTTACTTTGCAGAATTTATGATGAATTATAAGACAATAATACTCGTTACTGGTGGAGTTGTAACAGGGAGCAGTTTACTAGTTTCTCATTTTAAGTCAAATTTATTCAGCAATGCTAACACAGCAGCATTGCCCGACGTTACTGGCAAAACATGGGACAGCAACTGGGACAAAAGAGAGCATGCGAAGCCAAGAGGAACCAGAAACATTATCATGATCCGTCACGGTCAATACAATTTCAAAGGAAAGAATGACCAGGAAAAGTCACTTACTGAACTGGGGAAAAAACAAGCAGTCTACACTGGTATAAGATTGACAGAACTAGGACTTGACAAAAAGTTAAATATTGTGCATGAGTCCACTATGACACGTGCTCATGAAACAAGTGAGCTGATATACCAACAACTAAAAACCCCTATTCCAGTTCAGAAGACTGATCTACTCCGTGAGGGTATACCAGTTTTGCCTGACCCCCCTTTTGACTGTGTCTTTGATGAGAAAAGGATATCATGTGATTCCCAAAAAATGGACACTGCATTTGAACATTACATGCATCGTGCTGATGTAGAGCAGGATGGGGATTCTTATGAACTGTTTGTCTGCCATGGAAACCTTATTCGCTATTTTGTTTGTAATCTCCTTCAGCTGCCCACTAGTGTCATGCACAGGTGGCGCCTAAGGCACTGCAGTATAACTTGGCTTACCATTAGACCTAGTGGAAATGTTTCACTGCGAATGTTTGGGGACACTGGCCATCTTCCTCCGGATAAGTTAACGTTTGAGTAGAAATGTTTCATTTGCATTGCATTCACATAAGTACCACAACAATGCCAAATTTATTGCATATATACAGTCAGTTGATAATTGTTAAAGTGACTTTCTTTGCTATGCTGTGTATGTTACACTGATTGATCTTTTCTTTTAATTTTTGTATTCATTTCACTCCTGATTTATAAATCATGTCTTACTTTTTCTAGAAAACACTTAAAAGTGATAGGGCCTGATGAAGCGTCAAGTTTTAAAAGTTGCCGGCATATTTGCACTAGGTTATCCTGCCTTTGTGACTTTAAACAACAGAACGGAAGGCAGAGATGGCCAAGAACGGATAAAGTCATTGATACCCTTTCCAAAAGTGGCTCATGCAGCAGTTTCTGAGGCCACCAAATGGGACAGTGATTGGGACAAGCGGTCTTGTGATAGGTCTTCTGCAACAAGACACATTATATTAGTCCGTCATGGACAATATAATTTAGATGGAAAAGGTGATGTTGACAGGTATTTGACAGATTTAGGAAAAGAACAAGCCCTGTTTACAGGATTAAGACTAAAAGAGTTGGGTCTTGATAAGAAACTCAATTTGATCACCAACTCTACCATGAGAAGAGCACAAGAAACTTGTGACCTAATTTACAAACAGCTCGATGCTCCGATCAATCTGGAAAAAACTGATCTGCTTAGAGAGGGTGCTCCAGTGGAGCCTGACCCACCTGTGCCACACTGGACTCCAGATCCCAAAACCTTCTTCAATGATGGTGCTAGAATTGAAACTGCTTTTCGGCATTTTATCCATCGTGCTGATCCTGATCAGAAAGATGACACCTTTGAGCTCTTAGTTTGCCATGCTAATGTCATCCGCTATTTGGTGTGCAGGGCATTGCAACTTCAGCCTGAAGCTTGGCTAAGGATTAGCTTGCGACATGCTAGCATTACCTGGATATCCATTCGGCCCAATGGCAGGGTCTCTCTTAAATGTTTGGGTGACTCTGGTCACATGCCACCAGACAAACTCACATTTGAGTGAGGACCAAACTTACCACACTACTGCATGGGGCAGTGGCCATTTATTCTGTGAATTAGTGACAATATAGTTTTTCAAATCAATCCTTTGTGTTGTTGATTTTTGTAAACATGTGTGCAGTACAGTATTTTGTTTTTTTTCCTCTTCTTAACTATTCATTGTTTTGGTTTAGCAGAAAAATAGGTTGAAATCCTAATTTCAAAGATAGATGCTAACTAATCATGGATATCAAACCAAATCATACAGTATATTGTAACAACTTGAATGAGAAGATCAAGAAGGAAGGTGAGTTTGTAAAAAATGTATTGATAATTTTTGTTTTTTTGCATGCAACTGTTTAACCCCATATTTTGCAGAGCTGAAAAAGTCTCTGTATGCGATTTTCTCACAATTTGGACAAATATTGGAAATCGTTGCAGTAAAAACTCTCAAAATGCGTGGTCAGGCCTTTGTTGTCTTCAAAGACATCAATAGTGCCACAAGCGCACTACGGTCAATGCAGGGATTCCCTTTTTATGACAAACCTATGGTGAGATGAGGTGGTTTGGGAAACAACTATTCATGCTTTTTAATTTCCTTCAACTTTTTCAGAGACTTGCATATTCCAAAAAGGATTCTGATGTGATTTCAAAACTGAAAGGAACGTATCAAGAACGTACAAAGGAGAAAAAAAAGAAAAAGAAGGAACCAAAGAAGGTACATATTGACATTTGTCTGATTGTCTCCACAATTATTCAAATCAAAAGCATAAGAAAACACCTGGAATTTTGCATATGAAAATCTGTAAGGAGTATAATATTTAAAGTCGCAATGTTTTTAGCCAAAACCACAGGCGTCAGCTGCTGGCACCGTTGCAAAAGGCAATGAAGGCGATGGAAGCAAAAACCCCCCGAATCATATTTTGTTCCTACAAAACTTACCACCAGAAACGCAGGAAGAGATGCTCACCATGTTATTTAACAGGTAAGCTCATTGTATAATTTCCAGAATTGCGGCAACGTTACCCATTGTTCCTACATTTCATCAGGTTTATGGGCTACAAAGAGGTGAGATTAGTGCCAGGGCGCCATGATATCGCTTTTGTTGAATTCGGTATGGAGGCACAGGCTGCCGATGCCAGAAACTCCCTACAAGGCTTCAAGATATCCCCTGACCATGCCATGAAGGTCACATTTGCGAAGAAGTAATGGCGCTGGTTTTACAAAACTTTTATAACTTACGCAAAGCTGCTCCCTTTCCAACTGATGCTGGTCGGTAGGTGTTGCATACGGTTTTATAATTGCACTCGAGGTACCCCAGCCTCGTATGCGAGTCGGCGACTGCACCCAAGGCCACGGCATTGCACACTTGATGTCGCAGATTTGCAAAATAAACTAAACGATCATGTACGTGTGGTTTCTGTGTCAAGTCCTTTAAATTTGACAGACCGTTGGGAAAAGTATAGGAAAATAAAACGCCATTGTTGGGGAAAGATGGCAACAGCCTAAAAAGGCACAGGAACGCAATAGATTTTGAAACCGACGTGTTTATATTTAAGGGAGGCGTGCGGCCAGTTTGTTTACATTTCTGTGTGTGGTAAGGAAAACTGTTTTTACAATCGCCGGATTGGATAGATTTGTAATGCGGCAAGTTTAGTTTCATCAATTCGTCTAGCTAGTCGGATTTTTTTTAATCCTGTCAAACAGGAAATACTGTGGACAGTAACTTCTTCCACCATTACTATTCGTTTCAAGAAGTTTAATGTGGATAACTTCTTTTACACAAACATCAATTACATTTGTTCACGGTCACATTATGGCATAATATGGAACAAGTTCAGCATCAATAATTTATCAATGACCAGTCGCAGTCAGCTGGCAAGCTCTTGTGACGTAACAAGCTGGAATTACTCATGCGTAACAGCTGCTTACGATACCGGATACAAAACGCTGCGTGGAACAGTTTCAACGCAAATAGCAGAAAAAAGTCTTACATTTTAGTGTAACCCTTAAATGCTCTCAAGGAAACGAAGAGAGACGTATGAAAAGTGAGATGAGCAAGGTGTAGATCCTGAAACGAAGGCACCTTTCGGACAAACGAAACTGGGCATTGCTGACGTGTTCTTTGTAAAGTTGCATATGCATAGCAAACACCCAATTATACACAGTTTCGCTATGTCCGATTGTAGCATGGTAGTTGCTTAAGGCTAGTCAGTAGATTTTCTCCCAAAATCTTGATGTATTTTATAAAACAAAGCAGCATCAGTATTGTTTTGAGACCTTTAAAACTAAGAAATAATCTGAACTGCTTTTGGTTGATGTAGGGTCAATGCACTTGTTTGCACATATGTAAAATGTAAGTAGGGTTTGTCAAAGAAAAGATGAATTTCGTGCTGATTGCCGTCTGTGTTGTTTTGTCATGGACCCACAAAGCCACTGGTTATGCAAAGCTTGCAGAAACCATGAAATGTGCAAATGAAGACTGCACTGGTAAGTGTTAATTATTGTGAAAAAATTTAAAAAAATAGTAAATTTTTTGTACTTTGCATGTGTGGTAATGTTGTCAAATTTGTTGTAAGGAATGTATTTTAAACTCGGATGACTTGTGTGGCAGATAAATGCATCATTCAGCCATCTTTCAGATTCAGAAAAATTAGTGGAGGGCAAAAGCCTTTAATCATTGTCAGCTGTTTACCAGAACAAGATAAGAAATTGTGCCTTATGGGTAAAGATAGTCTTGAAGTTCTAGTAAATAAAGGAAAGAAGTAAGTAAGTTTTCAAAGCACAACAATTAAGATTAGATTTCAAATTAAATTAAGTTATAGATCAAGATGTAGATCAAAGGACATAAGGTAAGGAATTATAAAAATTTGTAATGTTTTTTGTTGTTTAATGAATTGCAATGAATTTTTCGTTGCAGAAACTGTATCGCAAGGAAAGGCAAAGCTTGCGTATTTGCCCAGGGATAGCAAGTTCCTTAAACTCAAGAAAGGGGATGTTGTATTGGTCAAAGGAAAAAAGGCTGGGGAACAAACTGAATTGTGGGGAGGGGAGGTAAGATTTCTTTTACAAACGTCGAATCTATGATTTAAAAATGTAAACAATTAAATATTGTTGTTATGCCAAGGCCATCTACATTATGATTTTGCTTGTATATCCCTATTGATAACTATTTTTTTACGAAAAATAATGCTTACGATTATACAAACAAGCCATAATTTTGCCCTCATTTGCTTTTGGTATTGCTTTCAATATAAAGGTAACTAATTCTGGTCAAAACATATGTGTTTTTTGTTCATTTAACATTATTTTTTTGCATGTTTTTTTAATTTCTTTTAGGTTCTGGGTAGTGAGATTTTTGGTTTCTTTCCCAGCGCTTTTATCAAAGAGTTTATGATAATTCACCAAAACCCTTCAGTGATTGTCAATATAAAGGTGAAAAAAAGGGTTAATGCTTGACCATGCTCATCTTTATACATCTAATTTACTAACTTTCTCATTGCTTTAATCATCATCGAAAAAATTAGTTGGTGTTGGTGGTTAAGGTTTGAGATCAGATACTGTTTGGGTGATTGATGTTGCATTTCTTACATGCAACATATACTGCAATGTATACCAGTAGTTTTTGAAGTACGAACTAGTCATTGGACAATTTTTTTTGTTAACAACTGAAGTATATGCATGTTTGATGCAAACAACTCTAACATACTCTGGTGCATGGACTATTTTTACAATTTTTCATGTTTTTATTTCACAGACTGTGTTGAATTTTGAATTCATTCTTTACCAAATAGTACATACATGTTGCATGTGATTTACTAACATTGATATCTGTTTGGCTGCTGCAGGACTAAATCTGTTTTTGTGATTTTGTTAGAAATTTTTAGACCAAGAAAATGGCGTGGAAGAGCTGACATCATTGTCTGGAGAGGGACCTGTAAGTAATTAAGCACAAATATTTTGTTTGGGACCATGCTAAATGTTATTATTATTTTTTTTCAGAAAATAACAATAGATAAAAAACAAAAGGACAACAACACAATAGAGGCTGAGAAAAATGTTGAAACGACCGAGGATGCTCCAGCATCTACCAACCCTATTTCTGCTGAGACGAAAGACATGGATGGAAAAGATGCTGCTGAACCTACAGCCTCCAGCAATGACATTGATAGTAGTTTGCATGGAGACAAAGAAAACACAGAGAAACCTAATGATGAAACAACACAAAATGATGCCAAAAACAATGAAGAAAGTAAGGAAAAATCAAATGAAAAACTGGATAAAGACAAACAAGAGACAGAGGATGGTGAAGCAGTACATGTTCCCACCACCCCAAGTGCAGAAAAAATAGAAAAGGGGGTAAGTGCTGAAAGTGGCAACCCTGAAAGTCTTCAATCAAATAAAGATAATTCAAGAAATGAGACAAGTGATAATTCAGCAGTTGAAGGTGGTGCTAACAAGGAAAATGGGGACAAAATAACCTCAAACAACGAAGTGCCTGAGTCAGTTGAAAACAATGAGCACACAGAGGCGTCCAAAGAAAAGGAAGAGATTTTAGAAAAAGAAACTTCTGATGTAAACAAACCCAACAATCAACAAACTGAAAACGATGTAGCAGAAGTCCAAAAAGAAGACTCTTCAACCTTCAGTGTTGATTCAAAACAAGATAAATCTGAAGACTTGCAAAGCATAGATGCCAAAGTACCTTCTGAAGAACATGATGATAATCAGAGCAATGTTGATGTCAGCGAACAGGAAAAAGAAACGAACAATGAAATTCCTGCTCAATCTGGTGATGTACTGCCATCAAGTGATGGTAATGGTGAGGTAGACATTGTCAATGACAATAATCTTAATGACATGAATGAAGATAAAGAGAAACATGTAAGTGAATCAGAAACAACTAAGAAAAGTCCTGACCAGGAAATGATGCCCGAGCAAGATCAGGATTACATAGACAAAGGTGAAACTGAAGAACATTTAGACAACGTCAATTCTGACAATGCTGGGGAGAGCAAAAAATCAACTGAAACCACTGCAAGCATCGAAAGCAATGAAAATCAAGACAATGTCACAGCAGCATCAGAACATGAAGCTGATAAAACGCAGGAGGAAAAAGATGAAGTTCTTGAAATTGCCGATAAAAGCAATATTGAGGAAGATAAACAAGCGCAAAATGTTCATACTGAATCTGAGGAAAGTAAACCAAAAACCCTCGAAACTGAAGAAATACTTCAAAATGATCATGATCTTAAAAAAGATCTGGAAGTTGGTGAAAATGCTCCTAAAGATGAAAGAACACAAATAGAAGTGAACTTACTAGAAAAAGATAAAAATGATACACTCTCAGAGCCAATAGGAGATGAAGAAAAACATGTTACAACAGAAGAAAAAGTAAAAATTGATGAACTTGCAGAACCAGAACCAATCAGCGAACTTCAAACAGAGCCACCAAGTGATGATGCTGTTGAAAGCATTAAAACAAATAATGCAGATGACACCTCTGAACCCAAATCACAAGATCCTCAACCTGAGTATTCATCTGAAAGTGAAAAGGAAACTGATGATCTGAAAGTCCTAGAACCTCCAGAGAAAGATGAAAGTGAAAAGGAGCCAGAAGAAAATCTTGATACAGGTATGGGTGATGATGTTGTGAGCTTGCCTAATTTGCATGTTGTGGATGATATGTCTTTTGTTGTGCCAAATTCACAGCATGCTGGCAATGATTTTATTCCTTTTGTAGAAAATGTGGGTGGCAATAAAAGCTTGTGGAGTGACCATGAGTTGTTGCAATATTTTTTCAAATCCAAAACGCCATTGGATGTTTATTCTTATCCAGAACAAACAGATGAAGTTGTGGTTGTTGTGGAAACCGATGAACCAAATATCAAGGCAACAAAAGTTAAAGTTGTTGAATCTGAAGGTGATGAACAGAAAAGTGAAGAATTTGATGAAGCAGCATTCCAGGAATTGAGAAAAGATCTTGAAGGATTAAAAGAAGAAAGTGGCGAAACAAAAGAACACCATGTCGATGTTAAAGAACAGGAAAGAGTGAAGACTGTAATGAAAGATAAAGACAATATCAAGGGCTTCCTTGAGTTGAAAGAAGAAATGCTTGAGTTTACAAATGACATGGACACATTGTATGGAATGCAATATGTTGCCAATAGTTCCACACATGGGAAACAAGAAACAGAAGACACCTTGCCATCCGACTTGCAGGAGGAGCATGAAAATCTATCGCAAGATATGGAAAAGGTATTGGATGAAAAGCGGAAGACAGAAATTGATGCAGCTGTCATGAAAGAAAAAGCAAATAGTTTAGATGATGATGATGTCGAAACTGAAGTGGTCGTGGAGGAATCTGAAAAAAATGATCCAGCAATACAATCCAATGAAAATGATGATACTAATGATGCAAGTGATGATCAAAACAGTGATACTGACGAGGAGTTAAGTTTAAAAGAAGATACAAAAAGTGAGTTACGTGGAAATGAAGACAACACTGTTTTACCACATGAGAAAAGTGACGTAAATTTACAAAATTCTGACGAAAACATTGATTCCAAAGATGTCAACAAAGATCAAGCATCAGTCATACAGGAAAAGCAGGAAACAAACGAACCTTTGGAAAATACAAAATTAAAGCAAAATGAAACTGAAAAGAGTTTTATTGATTCCAGTGAGGATGTGGCTGGGAATGGTAGCGAAATTCTGGCTGGTGCAGGTGAAGATTTTCAAACCCCAGATGTTGGTGAACAACAGGAAGAAACTGCACCCTCCCTTGAAGATGATAATATTGAGTTGGAAAATGAGGTGAAACTCCAAATTGAGGAAACTGTTGATTCGGATGCACTACTAACAAAACAGGAGTTACTAAAACCTGGGAATGATATTGATCCTAACAATGAGGTTACAAAAGATGCACCCGATTTAACTAATTCCAAGATGGACATTGACTTGGAAGACAGCGTGGAACAACTGCCAGATGCTGATGGAGCTCTGAAGGATGAAGAACATGAAAAACAACAAATTACTGATGGGGATAAACATGAGAAACCTGATGACGAATCTGTACTCAATGAAGCAGTTGACTTTGAGGAGCATCAGGACCAAAATAATTCTACAGAACATGACAACAGATTAGAAAAAGATGATAAAGAAGTCAGTCCAGAAAAGTTTGAGGAACAGCAAACCATGCAGGAAGATGAAATGCCCAGCTCTGAGACTGAAAAAGATCCTGGTGTTGAGTACGATAAAATCAAATCAGCCAAGGATGATACATCAGAATCAGAAAGTGCAAAGGAGATTCTAGATGAACTGCCAGAACAGAACATTAAAGATACTCCAGTGGAAACTTTAGATGGCTTCCCTGACAAAAGTGGAAGGCTACAAAGTGATTCTCCGGAAAAAACGGAATCTGCGGAAATTAGTGTTACAGAATCACAGCATGAAGAGGAAGATACAAACACACTGAGCTTTGATGTTTTGCCATCTGAAGAAACTACGGCTGTTTCTGATGATGATGATATTGTGATTGAATCAAGTAGTAATACACTTCCACCAAAAGAAACTGAAGATGAAGAGACTGGTGAAAATGAAGAAGACGATGTTGCCAAAGAAAAAATGCAATTTCTTGAGGTGGAATTAAAGGCAAAAATGGAAGATGAGGCAATGTTTGTAAATGAAACATACCATGATGCTATTGACCTTCGTTCTAAACTGGGTAGCATTGTCAAGAAAATAAAAGAAATAAAACAGGAGCCAGGGATAAACTCAAACAACCTTGTCTCAAGTGAAGCTAGAGATTTAAAACAGCGACTTCAAAGTCTTGAAACACAGTTGGGAAATTGGAAAGAAATGGAGGAAAATTTGGGCAAAAGTGTGAAAGAGGAAGAGATCCAAAGTCGAATTGCCAAACTTGAGGAAAGCCTTTTAAAGCGTGACCGCCAGGAAGATGACCTTTTTCAAGCTCGCAGAGAAGCATCCGTTTTAAAATTAAGAATTCAAAAACTTGAAAGAATGTTGCATGAACAAAGATACAAGCCAGAATCAGACTTTGTTGAGTTGGCTGAAAAATTGAAAACAGAGTTGGAGGAGCGCAAGGCAACAGAAACCAAGGCTGTGGAGGAAACTGTCAATGAAACAGATTTACTAAAATACAAACTTAGTGAGTTGGAGAAGCAGCTGGAGGAACAAACCTTTGAAAATGATGACACAATGGAACATGTGAAAGAAGAAGCTGAGCTTTTAAAAAATCGTTTGTCTTCACTAGAGAAAGAAATCCATCAGCGGAAAAGCAATGAGGAGAATTTAAAAACCTTATCTATAGAGCGAGAGGAAGCACTGCTTGGAAGGATTTCAACTTTGGAGTCAGAATTGGAACAAAGAAAAGAAGACGAAGGAGCTATTTTGTCAAATAAAAAAGAAGCTGCACACCTCAAAGAAAAGCTTTTCAGCTTGGAAGAACAACTGAAAATGGCCTTGGAGTCAAATAATCCTGAACTCGGGGACAAACTAAAGATACTTGATGAAGAGTTGCAGTCAAGAAAACTTGCTGAAAAGGAATCCCTTGAAAAATCACAGCAACAGTCTGAGCAGCTACAAGAAAAAATTGACAATTTAGAGAAGATGTTGCAGGAACAAAAAGATACATCACTCGACAATAAACATGTGGAAGAGGTTAATTACCTGAAAAATAGCCTTTTAGGAATCCAAGAAGATCTTAATAAGCGCTTAGAAAAGGATGTCGTTCAGTCACAGTCAACAAGTGAAAAAGAACAGCAAATGGAAAACCGCATCAAACAACTTGAAGAAGAATTGCATCAAATGTCAGCTAAAGAGAAGCAAGTTACATCCAATGCAGCTGAGACGGAACTGTTGGTTGCTCGTATCAAGGAACTGGAAAAGCAGATGCAAGATGTTGGAGACAGAAAGCTGAGGAAAGAGGATATAATGGCTGTTTTTCAGGAAGGTAAAGATGATAAAATTGAACCCCAACCAGAAGAGAGTTTTTTTCAAGACATGTGGGGAATTATGAAATCAAAGCAACAGTGCAAAGCTGCTGACCTGGATGCCCTCTCTGTAGATGGAAAAATCAACTCCTCCAATATATCAGCAAATGAAGAAGATATTTCTGAAACATCAGGTAGTTCGCAACAGATAAATGCTGGTATATCATATGTTGTATTTGTCAAGACCGGAAAATTATTTTCTTAGTTTTAAAGCATTTTGAAAGTACTATCTTGTTTTTATTTTATGCATGGTTTTGTTTGTTTTCTATTTGTGTATCTGTGTGAACTAATTTTTTTCGTGTGAAGAGTGCATGGTAGAAGAAGAATACCGGGTGCGCTGTGGTGTCGGTAGCTCTTCACAGACAATGTGCAAATATCTACAGTGTTGTTGGTCCTCCCACGAAAAATCATCAGTTCCAACCTGTTTCTTTTCACGTATGGGTTTAGTTCTAATGTCTTGTCCTTTGAAATTTGTGAAGTTTGCTGCTTAGCAACTAATTAGCATTAATTTTAATTCCCTTCTTTCTTGGTTCATCTTTATTTTCTTGTACAAATTCTACAACAATATATTTTTGTGTGGTATTGCAGGCAGTCAAATGGGCAAAATAAAGAAAGGTCTTTCTAATGAAAAGTCGCCTGATGCAAAGCCTGAAAGTTCAGGAAAAGAAGAGGTTATAAAGCAAGAAAAAACTTACAATAAACTACACGAGGGTCAAATGGTGGATTGGGATGAATCAGTTGACAGTAATGAAAAAAAGACTTCAACTTGGGATGAATCAATAAATGTTGATGAAGGACAAAATAATGGTAATTTTAAATGTCAATGGGTAATTGTGCATGTAGTATAATTATTATTGTGTAGTGTTTAATACAGAGAAAAATGAAACATCTCATGAAGTCGAAAAAGAAAGCGAACCAGAAATTGCAGAGAAATTGACAACAAATGAAACGGCTACTACAACTCATGAGCCATTGGCAGAAGGTTAAAAGGCAGCAATTGTGTATTCAAATTCATTGTCACTTAATATTGAATTGATATATAACAGAGATTAAAGAGGGGACCAATGATACAGATGGAAAATCTAAAGATGTTACTTCTGAAATGAATGAAAAAACAGATGAAATTACAAAAATTTTTGAAGAAATACCTGAAAAAGCATTAGAGCACGATGTCGAAGAAATGATTGAAATAGATGTAAATGGTGTGCAAACTCCAAGTTTTGAAAATGAGCAGTCAGTCAGTTTGGATCAGCCCGAAACTGATGAAAAAGGTCACTTTGATTTACAAGTGAATGTTTTGCACTAGAAATTTAAACTAAACCTTAAATGTTGTTTTTAGAACCAGAATTGAGTACTGAGAAAAGTGACTTTGAAGAAGTGCATCACCTAGATGACAAAGTGCATGAAATGGTAGTCACTTTGTCAAAATTGTATGTATTTTTTAATTATGTTTTATTTGGTGTGTAGGAAGAGGCAGAGGAAAATTTGCAAAGCGTTGTTGTCAAGCTTTTTATTTTGTTCGGTCAGCTTCCATACGACTTGATATACGTATTTGTTCCTCTGGGACACTGGGTAAGTGTTAACAATTTGTTGTGTTTTTGTACAAGGTATTGCAACGCCTAACAATAGAGTTATGAGCCACCTATTATGTCCAACGTTGCAGTATACAAGTGTAATTGAACAAACAACAAGTAATATTGTCCGAATGAATAAGCATTTTTAAAAGTTTAAATTATTGCGCGAATAAATGAAGCGACGTTCCGCTTCAAGCACTTTCTATGCCGGATACCATGTTCAGCTGTGTGACCTTTGACCTACGCGAGCTCTCCACGCGAGAACCGTGATGTGTCAATATCGGTGACAAGACAAACTTGTACCACGCGTGGCTGCATCTCGTTCCGGTCAAACAAATAACAAGTTTTTGTGAGGTGATGCAGTTGGCGTCGTATTGAGTTGGTATTTAAATGCACTGAATAAACACAATTAGGGAAGTGAAGCGTAAGGTGGCAGTTACTACAACTGTTTCTTGAATTTTAAACAGACAAGATTGAGATATAGCCTGCTGGTGGCTTTATGTTTAAGTGTGTGTGGTTATGCAACCATTTTTTTTGTTTTAGTTTTTATTGAACAGGATTTCTGGTTGTTTACAATATTAGACTGGCATTACAGCAAACAAGAACATGTGTAAGGCTATTTAAAAAAAAATCCCTTTTTTGTTGTGTTTCGCTTAGAGCAAAGCTGCCTGTAGTAAATAATATATCCTGTGTGTGCTGCTAATATATAAACATATATATATATATATATGGATTCTGCTATGCATCAATCATTAGGTATTGCTTTTAAATTATCCTGTGATAGAGCTACAGAAAAGTTAGATCTTGTAAGTACAAAAAATATGGAAAAATAACTTTATGTTTGTGATAATATGCCTTTCAATTGTTCTCTAATAATGGATATTTTTGCCCTGTAGCATTTGAAAAAGTCTTATGTGACCGGTGCCCAATAAATTTGCGCTTCTTGGACAAAATGTCTGGCTGCAGGCCTGTGTATTTAAACTTTTAACAACTTCTTATCTTGATTTTTACAGTGGCTTTCACTGCTTCCCGATGAATATCAAGATGACTTGTTGGGAGTTCCATGGCATATTGTTTTATCCTCAACTGTCATTGGATTTGTTTTGATGTGGATACTTTTGTGGAGATTAGGTGTATCCAAACGAAAAAGAAAGGTTGCAAATCTCAGCGAAACAGTTGTTGAATTGAAAAAACAATTGGAAGATGTTGTTAGTGAAAAGCTTACGAAGGAGAATGAGTTAAAAAATTCCCAATCGCAGGTAATTGAATGTAACTTTCACATACATGTGTGTTGCAGCTATATGTCTGCACTCTAATTTAGATGTGGACAAGATGCATATATTTCATGTGCAAGAATTCTTCTTGCCTCCAATTGAAAGTTTTACCGAAAAATTATAAATGCAATGCATAACACTAGTGTTATTATTATACCACTACATAGTGCAAAATAGAACATATGTATTGTGAATTGTCCCCTCAAATGACCCTCTTTCTAGCTTGAAGAAAAGTCACAAGCTGCACAGATTAGAGAACAAACATTACGCAAACATGAAGAAAGCATCGGAGAACTTAAAGTAAGTTTTTCACATTATGGGTTAAAACCTAACAAGTAACAGGCCTTGTCTCACCATTTCAATTTTAGGACCAGCTAACTCTCCTTCAGCATGACTACCAACAATCTCAAGACAAATTAACAACTTATGATGCTCAATATAAGCAGGTGTTCGATGACAAGGAAAGAATTATCAAAGAGGTGTGCATTTCAAGATGAAAGATTTTTCCAAATTGTGTGTATGTGTTATTTGACAATAAGCTTAAAACCTCTTCTTGCATGCAGTCTCAGCATATATCACAAATGGCCAAAGAGGGAAAATCAACAATCTCGGAACTTGAAAAGTCTGTGGCACAGCTGAAAACTGACCTTCAAGAGACTAAAAAAGAGAAAAAACATCTTGAAGAAACAATACAAGACAGTCGGGTATGTGTGTCAAGCTAGGTTTTTTTTTCACTAAAAAATTTCTGTCAAATGACTGAAATGCCAGCAAAAATTTAGGATTTTTTCAATTTATTTTGGTCATTTATGACAACGAGAATTATAAAAACACATCGGGGGCAACACAAAGGGCATTTTCACCTCACGATGAGACGCTCAAATAATCTACCAGTCAATTTCCTTTGGGACATTGTGTCCGAAACAGCTTTTATTTTTTGTGACATTTCTAAAAAAATTGGGTCAATGTCAGACAAATGACACAAAAAAAACCAGGTGTTAAGTTAAAAGATGGTAAAATTGTGGTGTCATATGTTCAATATATGTTCGGTATGTTCAGAAACGATCGAAAAAGGAAGGGAAACAACTTGAGGAAAGACAGCAAAAAATTGACCAGTTTAAGAAACAAAAAGATGGGCTGTCAAGTGAGGTGGAAGAGCTAAATAAAAAACTTGCTTCTCTAAACAGTGAGAACCAATCAACGAAGCAGGAGGTTGATGTGCTTAAAGACTGTCTTCTTCAATTTAAGGTAAGGGAGTTTTTGCTTTGAAGATGCCAACATGTGAATCAATTTGTTTTTTTTATAAAGGGTATACAAGATGCTTTGGCTGAAGATGGTGATGAAGATTTAACAGTTGATGAAATAAATGAAAAACAAGTAACCTGAAACATGTGTTTCTTCTGCATATTCATGATAAAAATTTTCAGTTCCTCTAATTTATTCATAAATTTAAACATACTTTGCTCTGAAAGATAAATGTGACACTATTTGGTAAATGTGTTGCTACTAGATATGCTGTTAAAAAAATTTCAATTCTCTGTGTTTGCAGAAAGAAAAAATGAAGAACCTGATTGATGTGGCAGGAATACAGCGCCGTCTAAAACAGACTGAAATTGACAAATCAAGGGTGAACTTTGAACTGGAAGCTGAAAGAAAGTCAAGGGAAGAAACTGAAGGTATGTAATTGTGGAAAACTTTCTTAAACTGTTACGTCCATTTTCATATTTTTGTCCAGCACGCATTGGTAAACTTGAGGCAAAATGTGAAAATGAAAGGACAATAAAGGCAAAAACTGAAAGAGACTTACAATTACTGCAAGCCAAGTTGAATGTGATGCAGGAGTTTTATGCCAAACGAGAGGTTGAAATGCAAGGGTAAGTGCAAAGCATCAAAGTCTGCAATCATTCTCACTTTGCACTCAAAACCATTTTGATTTACAGTAAACTGGGCAAAGAACAAACCCAAAAGGAAATGCAACAGTCTCAGTTAGCCGAGCAAGGTGACCAAACTGAGAAGCTCCTGGAACAACTGCAAGTTTACAAACGAATGAATGAAGAAGCAAAGAAGGAATACGAAGAAGCAGAAAAACAGAGGAAGGGGGAAATCAGTCAATTTGAGAAAAAGGCTCACTCAAATTGGGTATGACTTGTAAAAGTAACATTGTAAGAGGTGTAAAATGTATGTGTAAAAATATGTGTTAAATGTACAGTTACTAATATTTGTATTTGTTTTTTTCAGTTGGCAAGCCGTGAGGCAGAAAGAAAGTTAGATGAAGCAACTCGTGAATTGAGCCATTTGCGCATAGAGTAAGTTGTTTGCATTTCCTGCAGAACTTAAATTATTTCTCATACTCTGTTTTGTGGTTAGATTGGCTGACTACCAGCAACGTATTCGTGAACTAGAAGAACGAGAACCAATTATAATACGACCCAGACCAATGCCACCCCAAGGTCCATTTCCAGGAAGACATGGTAAAAACTGTTGTTTGGATACACATTACACATACTTGAGCTTAATTTATAACTTAAATATTACAGGTCATCCACAAAGTCCACTGCCAATTAGAAATGGACCAATGAGGGAACATGCCACTCCTCCACCAAGAGACAACAGACGAAGCCCAACAGGAAGCTTGCAAGATGAAATGAGACATCATTCCAGACCTAGCAGGCCTCCTAGCGTCCCTAGTCATACTGAACGAAGACCACCATCCCAGGGTTTTCCAGACCTAAATGTTTCTGCACCACCAATGAGACGGGGACCACCCTCATTGCGAGATGGTTCACCTCCTTCAGTGATGAGGGACGGTCCTCCACCAATGATGAGAGATGGTCCTCCTCTAATGATGAGAGATGGTCCACCATCAATGATGAGAGATGGTCCACCATCAATGATGAGAGATGGTCCACCACCAATGATGAGAGATGGTCCACCATCGATGATGAGAGATGGTCCGCCATCAATGATGAGAGATGGTCCACCACCAATGATGAGAGATGGTCCACCACCAATGATGAGAGATGGTCCACCACCAATGATCAGGGATGGTCCACCACCAATGATCAGGGATGGTCCACCACCTATCAGAGGTGGTCCTCCTCATGCCATTAGAAGTGGCCCTCGTATGAGAAATGGACCACCAGGAAGACCAACGCAACCAGGTAATAACAACAGCAGGATTGTTAAGTTGCAAAATATAAACAGATATAATGCATGTTTTGAGAATAAAAAAACTGGCCAATACTGTTATTAACATTGTCATGTTTAATACATTTTGGCAATAACTTATGCTGTCATCAGTTTGACCAGTCGCTGCCCAATAAATCATGTAAACCCTGTTGTTGAGGCTAAAATATCTGATCCTAAAATTGCTACATTGTGACCGCCTTACATATCTTGTTTTGGGTGAAATGGTTCCCTCAGTCCATTGCTTTCTGTGTATTATGTACTGCTACTTTTTATCTGCAAGCTTGTGTGGCATTTTGTTTTATCACCACGCTGTCCTATGCATGACAAACGAAACTTCTGTAAACGTTAGGAGGCATAGGTTATTGCAGAAACATCTTAAACATGACAATGTTAATAATAGTATGGGTGATGGGCCATTTTTTTATTCTTAGGATTACGAGTATGAGAAAATCCGTGATTTGTGTTCCTAATGCATTTTGTTATTGAACTATTTTTGCAGATTCTGGCCCGATGACTTCATCTCCATACATGGACAGGCCCATGGTAAGTTTTGTCATGAGTTTTTACCAACATGCATATTAATTATTGAACGTTACAAGATTCCTGCTTCGGAGTCCCCTTTACGCCCACCTCCCCCACCACAAGGTCCGTATCAGGCCTCATCTCTTCACTCCCATACACACCCTGACAAACTCCACCCAAATCAGCCACCACCTGGAAGACAATACAACCAGGACATGATTTGATAAATTTTCCAACCCTGGTGCATTACAGCAATGGATTTTGTCAGTATGTTGTCAATTACTGCTACCAGTGTTTAAAATGATGAGGACAGTGCCAATTTTGTGTTGTTTGTTCTTTCTGCCACTGAATTTCTGCACACAATGACACACAGGGGTGAACTTTGTGTCAACCTAATTGGATATTGTGCAATTGCATGGTAAATTCTGTTTTTCGTGTGCAATACTTTACCTGTTGTGCGGTGCATAGAAAAGTAGGTGATGATAATACTAGACAATGTCGGTGTGGTATGCATAGCAGTGCATTTGGTCAGTTTTATTTGCAAAGATAAAAAAGCGTTTTAGAATACTGTAATAAAAGAGTATGCAACAAAATTAAGTGCATTGCATGAATTGTGTCAGTGCTGCTTCTCCAGGGATAGGTTAAGATGTAAATAGAGTGGCTTGTTGGTCAGCAATGTCAGCTTTTTTCGACGGTTGTCGTAGGGTTTTTTGTATCTGTAAAAATAAATGCACAATGGACTGCAATTCCTTCGGTAGTTTGTAGCATAATTCCTGCTTACAGTTCAATTACACAGGGTCCAGGCTTTAGCTCATCTGTCTCCATGAAAGCGTAACACTTCAAACTGGTGGCTCTTCTTTTTGGCTTGTAATGATGCAGCTCAAATACTACTCCAGTTCCTGCCAAAAGTGTCAAATAAAAAAACAAAACCACTAGTACAGAGTTTCTTAACCTTTTTTGGTTCACGAACCCCTAAAATATTCTTTGAAAAGCTATGGACCCCTTTGCAAGAAACACATTGCAAATGTCGAAAAATTTAAATTCGTGGACAGCGAAACCTTATGGACAGAGGAAAATACGTGGATTTTTGGAATAATTGTATTTCGTTTCATGGACCCCTTAATGCATCTTCTCGGACCCCTTGGGGGTTCATGGACCCCAGGTTAAGAACCCCTGCACTAGTAGTTAACCCAACCAACCTTTTGACATTTTCTCCAGGGGAATTTGCAAGTAAACATTAACATCATATGTCAAATAAGTGTCATTTCTGTTGGACGGTGTTGGTGTTGTTTGTTTTTGGCACAATTCAACACCACTGAGATCTTAAAATATAGATGTACAGTTGAAGTCTCTATCATGAGTTATTCATAACCTCCACAAAACACCCACTAACCTCGACATGCAACTGTAATTACAGGATCTATGTGACCTGCAGCACCTTTTAAGCCAATCTTCACAATATTTACAGTGACCAGTGTCAAACCTGGCTCTACAAAGGGCTTTGGAAGGAGGGAATTTACTATTAAACATAAAATTAATAAATGACAGACAGTGTCAATAACATTGATCACAAACATTTGTCTTGACTGGAAACAGTGGTGTCCGCTGGGTCTTCACTTTTGGCTTCATTTAACTGAGTATTACCAGCTGCTTGTTGTTTTCTAAAAAATAAGAACGTGTACATATAAAAAAGTTTATTCTCACCCAAAAGTACCTTAATCTATCAACAGGAGCTGTTAATTCCTTGGGCAAACGTTGTAGGGAAGGTGAGGAACTTTGAAAACTTTCCAGGACTAAAAAGAAGATTTTTTTGCCTATATGGAAATAAGGAGACAGTAGGTGTCATGCGCACCCTTTATTAATGGTTTCACATCCTCCAACCGAAGTTCCTCTTCATCTTTGCCTTGCATAAGAAAGTTTGCTCTTATTTCCAAGCATGAGGCAACTTTTGATAAGGTTGTCTAAGAGTAAAAAATGTCCTTACAACATTTTCTCAACTGACATGGAATAAATTTTGTACTACCTTGCTTTCTTCGTCCACATGCTCACTGGCCAAGCTTCCTTTAATGTTTTTTATAAGTCTGTACATGAAGATCAGATTACATATTCCATTGCTGTAACTTAACCTCATCTTACCGTGAATATTCATCTCCTGCTTCAACGAGCTGGCCCCACGAATCAAAGTCCGTTGCTTTTTTAAGGCAAGCAACCCACTTTTCTGCCAGTTGGTCTGTGTGCTCCATTTTGACAAAATTAAACTTACATTACTGCATATACCCCATGCCTAACACACTTTCTACCTGTGTACATTGTAAAACATGTTTGTCAGTAGATAAGAGTACAAAGCTGCAGATGATCACGCCAGCGCTATTTTCTGACCAACGCAGTAAAAAAAATATCTAACCAATGCGTTGGACGCGTACCTTGTACACGGTTCACTGGTCGCATTTTTTCACAATGTAAATAAATAAATACTGCTGTTATAAACCGTTTGTTGACAATTCTCCAAATATTTTAGCTTAATTGGTCGATGTTCTTTAGTTACGTTTTTTATTGTTTACTGATATGTATCAGTAATACAGAAGGTGTTAAAACAACAGTAGTTCACACAGGCAAGTAATATTTTATCCTAATCTTCACCACTAACAAGCAAGCAAATGTATTTGAAGCAAGCAAATGTATCTCTTCTCTGAAAAAAGTGGTAGCACCCAATCACAACCTTATCAAAACCACAGAAATAGTCATTTCCATAAAAGCAATTTGCAGATTTTCGTTAAATTTATATAAGAAGTTACTATGTGATTTATATAGTGATAATTAACCCTCTTGGTCAAGAGTCGCATTTAGTGCAAAGACATTGCATGTGTTGAAACATTTCATTGCTGGTCGTTAAAGAAGGAACAACAGTAAAGATTTTGTTTACATTTTTAACATAATGCACATGAAAGGGGAAACATGCAAGCAAAAGCCTAGTATCTTTCTCTGGGCAAACTCGTGCTCAGGGCAAGTTGGACTTTCCATCATGAAGCTTCACTTAGGGCGTATAACCCACCAAATGACGGGTCAACCAAAACATAAAAAATGGCTGAATAATTGCAATAATAAATGTAAGATACATTCTTCGAGTTCCACCACTTTGACCAAAACCGTCTGTTGCTGAATGTGGCAGAATTTTAAGACGAAGACTTTTTACCTGAAATATGTGTGCATAATAATAATATACCCGGGCAAAATATACTCGGCCTCAAATATTTAAGTTGTAGGACGGTAATGTACATTTTGGAATATTGAAACAAACTTACCAAAAAGTATCCAATTGAGATACTGGCATAAAGTAGTGCAATCCAGTATCCATATGAATGAAACAAAAATCCGCAAATAACAATGGCAATCATCCTAAAAACCCATCATTAAGCTATTTACAAAGAAAAATTACAGTAAATTTCAGAAAAAGTGTATTCACCCAACATATTTGTATCCTGAAAAGGCCAAAACATCCCAAGTTGACAGATCAGTCCTGGCATTTACTAGGTAAAGACTAAAAACAATTATGGCCACTTCAATTGCCATCCAAACAAGAGCACTGCTGGCTTGGATACCAAGTTCCTCTGGGGTAAATCTTCACAAAAACTTTGTACTTAATTTAATCCACAGTATTTGGGACAAAAGCTTACTTGTCAGTCAATCCAAGAGAAATTCCAGCCAACAACAAGTATGTCACATAGGCCATGACTACATAACACCAGTGAATTAGTCATTACCAATAAAATATTGCAAAATGTTAAAAATTTTCATACCTGGTATATAGAGATCTGGGGCATTCACATCAAAACGGGGTGCAACAGGATTATCTTGTTGGTATTGAACACTCCAATCCTACATAGTATCAAAATTATATATACATGATAGAATATGCAATAGATTCATGGAATTGTAATTTGTAAAAGTCCTTTTATACCTGGTGCGTAAATGGAAAAGAAATCAAAAACAGCTTCTTGGCAACATAATTTGTGTCCACAGCAAAATAATACTTTAGTTTTGAAACAGAAATATATTTGTCCACCTGCAAATACAAAAAGTGACTAATATTAACTTGGCAGATTTCAATGTTTGTCCACAGCACATTGCTAACTTGTATTTGTTATACAAAGAAAAAAATACCACACAAAGTGGTCAGGCAATATCTCAACCTATTTGAAAACTGTTTTTTTTTTGTGTCATTTGTCTGTCATTGACCCAATTTTTTTAGAAATTTCACAAAAAATAAAAGCCATTTCGGACACAATGTCCCAAAGGAAATTGATTGTGGTAGATTATTCGAGCGTCTCATCGCTTGGCGAAAATGCCCTTAATGCCCTTTGTGTTGCCCCAGACAGCGTTTTTATAATTCTTCGCGAATTGTTTTCGAGCGGACGACAGTCAAAAACATTATATCGTAATGACCAAAATAAATTTTTGCTGGCATTTTGGTCATTTGACAGAAATTTTTCAGTAAATAAAAAAAAAACAGGTTGAAAATAAAATAACTCACATTTTTTTCTAACATTTCCTTTCCCTGGCCAGCCAAAGTCTGTCCATACTGCATGGCCATGTTCGCCATTGGGTCAGCCATAAGGTTTGCACCAGGAAACTGTCCACCAGGCATATTGTAGCCTGGTTGCTGCATGGGAACACCACTGTTATACACTCCTGGTGGAGCTTGACTTGTGTCATCAAATAGTTGAGATTCCTGTGGAGGGCCTCTCATTCGAGCTTGTGAGTCTACCGAAACAGGAAACCTTTACACATACTAAATGTGTTTAAAATACATTACATATAGGCTACACATTTAAAACAAATTTTAAGTATAAAATATGACAAAAAACAACAACATACTTGCTCTTTGCCCATAGTTAGGATCCATCTTTCTTAAAGTTACTTGTTCTATTTGAGATAACTAATCAATTACCTAAATCATCAATCGTGTGCATTAGTATAGCGGTATAGCCTAGTGCAAATTGAAAAAGTTTATCAAATTTTTTGAACAAATTGAAAATAGCTTTGAAACATCTTGTAGGTGTACGCAACATTTAACACAATACAGCTACTTCATTCTTATAAAGTCTCCACCAACAAACGTATTAAAATAGATATACACGCGTATGCAAACCTTCCACAAAATTTTGGTTTCTCATTTTGACGTGTCGTCCAAGTTCCATGCCTGGTGAAGCGAAACGGTACACTATGAAAGAGTTCACACAGAAACAGTTTTTGCTGCTTATTTGTTCTGAAGTCTGTTCCAGAACCAAAACAACAGGAATTTGTAATCGATTAAAGTACGCTCATTTATTTGGTTGTTCTCTCAAACGAATGTAGAGTTTACTTGTTGTGGACATTCTTCTAAATCAGGGACGTCCAACCTTTTTGCCTAAAGGGCCACATGCAGTTTTGGAAATAATTTCGTAGTTAACAGGGAAAAATTTCGTGGTTAACAGGGAGCCTAACAGGGAATTTATGCTCTTGTTTTCATTGCACGATATGCAAAAGCAGAAAACACACTCTGACGGAATTATGCAGACGATGTTTTACAGCGCTCTACATTTGAGCTTGAAAGAGTATAGGCTAATGCTTGTCGATCAATTGTGCTACTTGTTCATTATTGTGCCCAAATAATGATTAGTTCAATAATGATGCATTTAATACTATGAAATTTGGCAAACAAGTTTACGTAATTTCGAAAATTGCCCCACGGGCCACGCCAAACCTCTTTGTGGTACAAATGTGGCCCTCGGGCCACGGGTTGGACACCCCTGTTCTAAGTCTAAATTAGCCCATGTTCTTTTTATGCGTGAAATTTTATTCAGATAGTCAAGAAAGTTTGGTGTTTTTGTTTGTTTTCTGCATGATTTCGTATTTTGTTTGTACTGATGAGTGTCAATGACACAGAAATGGAAAAAAGCTTCAGATGCCGCCTAAGAGCCAGATGCCGAATATTCACCAACGTCTCACCAACGCATGAAGTTAGATCAGAAGGCAAGTATTATATTCCCTTTCAATACACACGAAGTTGATATTGCTGTGCGATATTGATACTGCAGCAAAAATATCTACCATGAAGATATGAAAAAAACTACCGTGATACTGTGGAAGGTACTTGTCTACAGTAACAGCTTTGCACCGTTTCATTTTCTAAATCTATGGAATTAAGGCTCAGCTTTCTCCCCGAAGAAACGCTCAATGCACACTTAATAAACTTCCACTTCTGTTTCATTTATTGTTAGTGGCGACATAAAAAAGTGTGCGAGCCGAGCAGCCCCATAGCGTGTGGGTGTTATCAAAAAGCGTGTCCTGGAGGGTGACAGCAAAAAGCGCAAATATGTACAAATAAATAGGGAACAAGGGGGTGAAACCAACACAACGAGCAAAACAAGAATATTTACACCACGAAACACAGTTGGTCAGGTCGCACATATATGTACATACTGACGTAACACTGGAAAAAATATGAAAGTCGCAATTGGAAAGGAGATGATTGTTCTGCATAAATAAGAACTCTGCGCACTTTTATTCCGTTGATTCCTGCCCTTCCTGTGAGTTTAACCGTTCGATGAGATCGACTCGTCCCACTTCCAATAGCGCGTCTCTCAACTGTTGGCGTCTCTCGGATAGTTCAACGGAATCGTCGGAACGTAGCCAGTAGGAAAACACATAGCGCATCTCGTCCTTGAAACTCTCGTATATGTCGTAGTCGACGCTTTGTATAATGACGTCGTCAACGCCCAGCTCACGGGCGACTGCTCGCCACTCGTGAGAGCGGAGGTTTGTACAGGCAAAATCCACAAGGTGCGATGAGTCGTCTGGAAGAGCGCTGTCTTCTTGACAACGGGGTATTCTCAAATCCGGGTATTCGCTTTCTTCGTCTTCGCTGTCTTCCCTTAATCGAGATTTTCCGCAGTCGAATGCAAAGATACTTTCCGAGTCGCTCTCCGCTTCCACGCCGCTATCACTGTCGCTGAAATCTTTCTTACGGCTGTGGCAACACTTGTAGGAGTGTGTTTGTGGTGACGCACAGCGGCTGATGACGTCCATAGACGCCTCCTCACCCCACGAATCCGGAGTCGAAGACCTGGAGGAGTCGGTGTTGGTTTTGCAACAACACCACACTTCGTCTTGGGAGCCTTCTTTGTGATCACAAAAGCACGGAGTTTCCTTTTTCACGGGAATGTATGGCTCGCTTAACGGGTTAAGAGACTTTGATTTTGATTTCTGGATGACAGCATTGCTTACAGCTGCCACGTAGCCGTGTACTGGACTGTTTTTTGTGCCAGTCGCATACACGACCGGATAGACGTCGGGTTGGGCGACACTTCGTACATAGACAGCCGGCTTGCAGTATAAAGGCGAAGTATAGGCCCCTGGCACGTACTGTGGACTGCAGGAATATATGGTGGGAACGTAGCGCACAGCAACCCGCGCCCTTCTAGGCGTGGGAATTACAACTTCCGCTTGTTTCTTTGATTTCTGCTTGACGTAACGCACCGGTACATAGGGCACCAACATCGGCGACAAGACGACGTACGATCCAGTGTTTTGCATTCCAGCCACTCGTGTGGGATCCACCGCTGGGTAAGGCACTCCCAAGGGTGCCGTCGGGTCCATTTGCACAACCGCCGGTCCTGCTTTGGCGGAGCTCATTTTTGGCACAGCTTTAATATCTTGGCGTTATAAATAATGCGATTTTGATATCTGAAACGTAACAAACAATAAGTTATACATTTGCCCACACAGCTGTATTAAGACACAACAAAAGAGCAAATACTGCGTTTTAACGCTGATCCCAACGCATGTGTGGAAACACCAAGCACGCAGTTAATAGGGCGTTGGTTAACCGTTTCCTGTTTCTGTGCGACGAGGGACCTAACTACACAATAGCACTGACAGTTTATCTGTGTGGCCTGTTCTTTGAAAACCCTTCCCAGCAAAACTCGTGGCTAAATTGGAGTGGGAAACGCATATCCTACCATTGTTTCTAACCAACAGGGCAACTTTGCTGACATACTATTGGAATAGCATCGTCTGTTAAACTGCTTGTCTACAACATCCAGAACATCTATAAGATTGTTAGCCGTATGTGGGATATTTGTGCAGTTCAATCCCGCACAAATCTTGTTGTCTTGTTTACGAACAACCTCGCCACACGTGGGCCGCCCACAATTCTGCGAACGCCTCTGTGTCATCTCTGCTCGGTCGCCCGAGCTAAAAATACCAAAACAGTCCATGTATTGATACAACACCTCAAAAGACAAAGATCAATAGGAACAGCTTTGATTCTCAGCAAATCCCAATCCAACCGTCTGTAACCTTACACTGGCCCGCCCCGTAGCCAACGATACCACGTTTGTTGTTAAGCGGCCCAGCCTGCCTTTTACTCACGCGGAGTCACGCGCCAAACAAAGAGAGGAGTGCGCGCGCAGTCCACGTGTTCTCATGTGACGTCAGAGTTGTACACAAGACTCCCGCCACGAGCACTTCCGTTGTGGTTGGTGCTTCTTCGTCGCTGGCGCAATCAGGCGCCAACCGAACCAAGGTCACGCGGTACGTTAGAGCGCAACAAGCTACAATTTAAAACACTTGTCATATCACACTGAATATGAAACCCATTGAAACTTTTCGCTGTGCCTTGTTCAAGATTTTGCTGTGCCTGGTTCAGAACACAGTTTTGTGCGACACGAGGTTTTTAACACCATACTTCTATAAATTCGCACCCGTTGTCGGAGTACTGTTATAGGGGGATTGGTAAGTTAAACCGTACAGCTTTCTGCAGAGTAAACCCTTTGACCACGAGTGGCGTTTCCATAGTTTGTATTGCTTTCCCTAAGCTTGTATCGTAAAAATAAAAACGTTTATTCGAAATGCTGAGCTGGCGAATTTTCGACCAACAACAAATACACACGCACCTTCGCCGAAAAACACCATCCTCGTTTTAAAAAACAAACACGCCAATGCCTACCGTCCCACGTCTGACTCAGTTCGCACCCACCGAACAAACTCAGCCGTTACTCACACCACAAACAACTACTTTGTGACGTCAGCCGCAAGTGAGTTTATGCCCGTCACACAAAGACACATCTCACTTGAATAGGTCACGAAAACGCCTTATAAGTCGTCTGTAAACCAAGCGTTAACTGATGCTTACTCTATGGACCCTTTTGTCAGCTTCCCATACTTTTGTCTGATGCGGTCAAGTGCCTCTTCGCAAACACTCCACAATCGAAAGCAAAAATACCCGCCTATTGCGTTGCGAAAGCTGACGTGTCGTTTAATTTCCAGACGACTCCGCGACACACCTCCCCTTGCTCTACAGGAGTCCTCACACCCTTTATTCACGCCACAATAGGGTCGGAGCGTAAAACAATACTACCGAGCTGCTAGCTCGTCGCGTTGTTGCCACGTCAACGGGAACTGTTGATATCTTGTATCAGTGCATCCTATTTCAGCATACAGCTAGCCTCGGGTCGAGCTTTCCCGTCAGTGACTTAACCTGTCGTCAGAGAAACCCCGCGGCGCAATTTTTGCCTTGGAAAAAAAACTCAACATTCCACTGGATGACGAGGCAAATTATATGACGCACTGACTGATGAAAAAACTTCTATACAATCGATCGCCTGGGGCTATCAGGCCGACTCCGCATTTTGAAACAAATCATTCGTCACATGCTCCTTCACTTGCCCTAATCTCTAAATACCTAACCCCATAAATTCATAAAACTCTTCTAGCAGTATGCTTGTTCTACCTGATCAAATTGTAAACGTTCACTTACGCGCTGGGCCGTAAACAAGCTGCAGTCGCCCAAAACGCATCTGCGGTCACAACTGGTTTTGGCTTTGTTGCTTTCCATATAAGGCTCGCGGAACGCTCACAGAAAAAATCTTCCCACAGCAGCGGGTCAAACTTTTGCGAGAACTTGTCACATTCGCACCAGAACTTTTAGCACTACTGAAACGGTTCCCAGTCGCGATCGAGGGGCCGTCTGTCGAGACAGCGAGTGAAAACTGTATTTAGCTTACGTAACTCTCCCCTCTTTTCTCCCTCGTCGTTGCTTGCCTTATCGTGCGCTGGCATTGTTTTCCGCGAAAGACAACCATTGCCTGCGAACTGCTGTTTTTGACGCCAATGAGACTTGTTAAGCCAATAGCGAGTCGTGCGGGCCACGCTATATTACAACACACTGCCATCAGATTTAGCCCTAATTGCGCGAGATTGCCGGTTATTAAACGCCAGACGTCAGCTTAAACATGAACGCGCATCGCTATTTCATACCAGTTACAAGGTAGCAACTATCCTAATGATCCACTACACTGCACTCACCTATCATAAAAATCGTGGCCTTACCTAGGGGCCACCTCAGCAGAAATGCTACAACTAAGCAATAATTATACACAATGGCGTAAACACCGCGCGTGCCGCGATTACGGCGAAGTCAAAACAAGATCTGTGGTGTAAATAATGCGCATCGTCTTGTTTACGCTACGTATTAGCAACAAATGACTGTGACAGCGCGCGGCGACTGTATGATTATCACAAGCACCGTCTCTGGAAGCATAGCAAACAAAAAGTTTGGGCGCACATTTGCATACACTCACCGGACTGGTGGCGCCTGATATATCGCAACGATTCGTGACGCGATTTTCCGACAAAATAAATGCAAACGAATATATGAATACGGCAAATTTAAATTTAACAGCGCCTAGTGGCATTTTGGTTTGCCTCGAAATCACGGTGATATAAGACCACTTGAAAACAAAAGGCTAAGAAGGGATCAGAGTGTTTTGAAAATGAAAGCCAAAGCTAAAATGCTGTTATACATTAGTAAACGTCTCGAACACTAACTGCGTTCATCATCAGTACTACAATGAGTGCATGCAAGATCAGAGTGTTATCTACCAATTGCGCCATTACCCTGGTAATGAACGAACAAATAAAACAAAACAGCTTTGTTCGTTCGTGTTACGTAATAGACGAAGGTTTGTATTAATCAAAAGGTCAGGAAAAATGCCGGTCATGGCAGACGGGTCCATCCGGTCACAGCCATACTGTATAAATAACTGGCGTGATTCACTCATCCGACGCCAGTTTTTTCGTGAATCACCTCTGGTACTACAAGTTTAATTGGCAAAAAATACACTTGCATGTCTCGCGTCCGGCGCTAGCACGCCAGTTAAAAGTTAACATCAAATCGGATGTAACATCTTTATCCGTGGCAAAACCAACAAAATCATTTGCATTCCAGGATCACAACACAACACTTGTGACTAATGTGCAAACCCAATGCCTGATTACAAAGATTTTCAAACAAAGCAACTAAAAATTCAGCACATAGTTATGCTATACTCCTTTCATCAGCAATATCCAATACGCCCACCTGATAACTCCTAATATAAGGCGCAAACCTTGCTTTCTCAGAACAACAAACACACTTGACTCCGCCAACATAACAAGCTTCCAAGAAGTTCCCACTGCGGTTGCGCATTTCGCTTGGTGCAATTGTAGCGAAGAAGTAAGGAAAGATACACAGAAAAGTTAAACGGCGCCTTCGCTCCAAGCATGATTGCTGCTCCTGCTGCTTAACTTCTGACTGACACCGTTGTTTTCGCGCTATTGGCGATAATCCTGCTTATTTATAGCAGATGCTTACGAAAAAACGTATTTGGCATAATCGATTAGGTGTCAGTGTTGCTGGCAGATCAACGGGCGCACTTGTCAAACTCGAACCGAACATACGGCCAATTTGCACCGAGACATGCATATGACGCTATTTGGGAGAAACGCCAAGTTGGTGTTTCAGCAAATGTATTTGAAACCTTTTGCTTTTGAGTAAACAACACTAAAAAGTAAAAGTACATTAACGCTGGAATCCACAACTGTTTTCAAGAGAGAATAAACGCCAAAGTTTGAAACAGCACAGAGGGTTTTTCCGGGGCCGTGAAGGTGCCATCTATCTTTGGGATTTACCGGGCCACTACAGGAACTGATGGAAAACAAAACACAAACAAAAGGGACGCCGACAACCAGTAGCGTATACAAACAAAGGAGAGGCCTATCTGGCGTAGACTTACATCACCTTTTGTGCAGCAAAACAAACACGTTTCGTATCAACTGTTAAGTAAACATCCTCGTCCCTTTCGTTGGTAGCATTTCTCATGCATCGAACAACATATGAGAATTCGTTGTGGGATTAAGTATTAGTCTTCGGGTCAAACCAGTTCAAATCTTCTCTTAACTTTCTCCGAGCCTTTCTCCGGCGAGATGCTCTGGCACTATGTTTCGGCACGAGTGCCCTTGTTTCGCTTTAGACGTCAATAATGCTTGTACTGCTGTTACGCAGAAAGTCTTTATTTGCGTTTTTAAAGGTAAAGAACAACTGTAACTGTCTATAAAAAGGTTCACGGTGACCGATTTCATGTAACGTATATTGCTGCTGCTGCTGGGAACATAAATCATTACCAAGCATAGTACAGGTCGACTCTGATACTTACATTTGGCACTTGAACGTGAGAATCTAATAATTTCCCTTCAATGTAAGCTCGAAACCGTGAACTTGTCGGAATTTTTAGGCCCACTTTTGAAACTCAAGTCTACACACCGACTAATATTTGCTTTCTACTGAAAATTCTGAACTGTCTGGTATGTTGAAACCGAACAAGTTGCCCCTTTCTTTGTCAGGAAGGAGAACTTGGGGCGCAGTTACACCTTACCACACGCGCGCTATGCGGGAATTTCCCAGAAACACCAACCGTTGATTTGTTTTTCAGAAAATACCCGCTTGCAATAGCGGATTCGGAGACGTGGAAAGACCCGATCTGAACACGGGTGTCGGTTCGAAACTCAAAAACCGACTAAAAATCTTCCCCAAATATCGGAACAACAGCTTTTTTTGAGATATTTTTAAATCACAGGATTATTTTTAGTTTCGAAGGTTTACCGTTTCCGCTTGACTCAGACTCGGTCAAGCAAAAAAAAGCCACTCAGATACTGTATCAAAAACGCCGTGCTTATACGCGTACCAGTCCTACCACGCCCCCAACGTCCCCCATTCACTTTCGTTCTTGCCCGAAGGGAAAACGAAAAATCAACACTGATGACGCGCGTAAGGACGCTCTACAATTTGATCGCGCCCTCGTTAAACATATAACTCAGTTCGTGTTACTGTGGCGAAAATCCGCGATGTAAAGCCTGGATCTCTTTACCAAATTATTTCGACTATATACGAAAGAAAGCACAGCATTCATATAGTTACAAGCGATATGTATTTACACGTACACAGTTAAAAACAAGCCATAGAACATTTGAACTGCATGCGGGATAAATGGAAAAATACAAGGCGCGAACAACTGGGACATTGCGTGCAAACGTCTTAGCGTGGGAATGCTGGGTGTATGTACTCGATGTACTTTATTTAAAAGCGCTTTAAACATAGATCGTATTTTCAATAACGGTCGTGACGTCATAGATGCGATCATGTGAAAAGTACACAAGGGTTTGTGCTTGTACCTGAGTGCGTACATTAGCATACAAATTCGAGTTAAATCAATTATTCCACCTTTCCTGGGTAATATTGCGTAATATTGTGCTGCGCCACATAATTTTGGTGCTTTTTAACCTTGGAAAAGAGAGCAACTAAAAAATAACCAATTCTGTTGAAATTTGTAACACGCCCTGTGGTGATTTCGCGTAAAGCAATCTTTTATGGAAATTTTTTTTAACAACGCAAGCAGTTTATTACGCGTTTAGAGTTCGTATCAAGCATTGTTACACTATTAAATACATTTGTACACATACAGTACGACAATACATGACAACGAAAAAACAGCTGCTTTGTCAAACACATGTCCAACATGAAATATCAGCACATGTTTGGCATCGATCGCTTTTTATAATAAATTCACCTCCCTCTGCAGGTGCGTGGTAACGGTGTGTCGGTCGTTAATTGCCGCTTGCATAGGGGATGTACCAAAAATAGGCATTTATCCGTTTTTACGTAAGTCCGAACAGTTAATTGGGTGACGTCACAGGGTCAGAAGGGCAGACGCACGCCGCGTGACGTAGTAGACAAATAGTAAGATTCCGACAGGTTGGGGCAGAGGGATGGTGTGCTTAGGAAGATTCTTTCGTGCGATGACGTTGATCACGAGATGACGCAAGCATTGTCTTTCGTCACTTTGATGTCGGGTTCCTTGATCGGTTTCACGTCTTGTTCTTTTTCGGGTTTGAGCTGCAATTAAAAAAGTTTAGGCAAGGTTATATGACGGGTAGTTCAGATTTGGTGGTCATCAACAGAGTTGCCATCGATCCGAAACCGAAAATATGGGCAATTATAAAATTTGAACGACCGAACAAAGGCGGGACAAATTTTAGAATCAAGGACAGTTTGGCAATGTGGCATACCTGAGTATAACTTGAACTACAGCGATTTACAGAACAAGCCGATGCACGAAAATTTGGTACATTTTATTATAACTTGCATTCACACTAGCACAACCAACACGCGGAATAAACCTCGAAGCTGACAATAATAACTCACGAAAAAAGGACCAACAGACTCGCATTTAATCATTCAATGCAGCAGCATTTGGAACATATTGGTGATCATCTGTAGATCACTGTTTGTCATGATGGGCACAGCCACCCCTCTGCTCTCTCTGCCCTCTGTGTTTGATTACGTTCGCTCATCTTTCGGTTGCGCCGCAAGCGTGTTGGACAGAAACGACATATGCGACCTTCCATCTAAAGCAGGAGCTTGGAACAGCCGTGGGCAAACCATGCAATTTTTGACTTTGACAAATTGATGCGGACAGAATACATATGGCGAATTTAAATTTTACATGATCCACCAGCAACGCACAGAGAGAGGGTCAAAGGACCAAAGCTTGGCGCCGTAATTTAAGGCAGGCGCCCCAAATTAAAGGCCGCGACCCTGCGGGAGGGGAGGGGGGGGTCGCACGACGAAATACATATAGAGTACATTAATGTCATAAGTTCGAAATTTACCTGTTGCTACTTTATACCCACACGCCTCCAAAACACGTATGATGGGTTATGAAAAGCCCCGTGAAGTTCACTCGTTTCATTACGTGATTCACATTTTTGTGCCATGAGCGCATTTCAACTTGTTTGCGTGCCAAGAAAATTGCCTGCGTTCGATGTCTGACTGGTTTATAGTTGGAAGTTTTTCAGTAAAGTTCAGTAAAGTTACAATAAATCAATGTTTTATAAAAATAACAAAGGAAAAACAAGACGCGGAATATTTGAACTATCGACGTGTGAATGGAAAAATACAACACGCGGATAGCAGGAATATTACGCGCTATGTAACGTCTTAGTTTACACTGGAAAGCATATTTACTCAGGGTTCGACTAGAACTTTATATAAATACTCTTATTGACCTATTTTCACTGCACGCAGGCCCCAAAGATCTCATATTCTCTTGCTAACCTTAAGGTACGTCGTTATTGTGTAACTGGGCGAAACAGGAACAAGTTAATTTCACATCATTCATAGGTTACAAAAGCTCATTATTGGCCATGACAAATTGCCGCAGTCACTCCACCGGGTAGATTTAACGAGAAATGATGGACAGTGGCAACGACTCGGCAGTGCTAAACCTAAATGCACGATAACCTCCAGATCAACTTTCTACCCGTTTGCACGGAAGCGTATTCTGACGTTTTTTTATAATTAAATGTTCGAAGTTATTCGCGATGAGTAATCTCACGCCTTGCAACAGGAGCTTGACAGTCACTTTGACTGGTTGGTAAAGCACGTTACAGCCGGTTATACCGTTAAATGCGCTCACATCGCACGCCTGACACGGACGGACATGGGCGGAAGAAGAAATTCGACCCCGCCCAAACCTCGCTTCCGGTGACAATTAAGGAAAACCGTGCGCGCTTCGTACCTCGGGAGTGTAGATAATTACTACCCACATACCGAATGCTACGCAGTATCGCGGTCGTTCTCAAATTATGTACGTCAAGCGCTTGTCATATAAACTGCTCGTTATATGTTAAGGCAGAAACAATTCGGTTCAAAGTCATTAACGTGGTTGCACAATAAGAAGCTGTATTCCCATGTAACAAGTCGAGTAATAGATTTAGCGATAGCAAGTAATAACTTCTTCACTAACTTGTTTTTACCAATGTGTCAGTATTATAAGAAGTTTACCACGTTATTAATAAATGTTTTCCAACGTAGAAAGAAAACGTCGTGAAATTTATTTTCTGTGACGTTCCGCGAAACAGCGAAAACCATCCATCCGATAATCCGAAATAATGAGGTTTATACACTTTTTTTTGCAATAAAACATAAATCCATCAACAAACCACATAGTGACTCACATTTGTCAAAAATAACCACGCGTTTTGTAAAAATGTAAGAATGTCACGGATACACCCACCTTTTTATCGTTCTGTACATTTTTGCTGATGCTGAAACCGGCGTAAACGCCCGACGTCCAACGACTACTTTTATCCGGTACCAAATAAGGAGAAGGGTCCACCAACCCGTGGGTGGCCTGGAAATCAATGTTGGGAGCAACTGGGGGAACTTTCTGATGGTATCTGAATAAAAAAGGTTATAAGTTCACTTCATTCAGGAAACTGTTGAGCGACCGTAGGTCTGTTCAAACTTGAACGAAACGCGTTTATATATTGTCTCTTGTTGGAACTACATGTGCACATCGACGAATTAACTAAATCGCGTGCTGGGGTGCACACTACTATTGCAGATAAGACATTTGGAGGATTACGATATATTGCGCAATCACCGTAAACGCTTCTATTCTTCCACTTTTAACAAATGTAATGTGGCGTGAAGGGCGTAGTGAAAATCGTGGCGGGTGTCACCTTATAATTAGATTTCCATGGGTCGTAAAATTTATTCTGCTGTGTATTGGCTCCACTTTGCTTATTTATTCTACTGGTTGTGATATAATTTGTAAAAATTGTGAGAAAGGGATCGCACATTCGCACATCTATCGTTTCACGGTGAGTGGTCTTTACCTCCACGTGCCGATCTACAGCAGCAGTTTTTATTTTATTTACGCCGCATTTTTATCCCAAATATGACATCCATGCAAACATGACAGATTCTACTCGCAAAATCCAATAAAGCTATAGATGATAATTTTTAAAAATACCTTTTTTGTGAGGGCCTACCAAAATGACACTATTTTCTACATTCCTTTGAGAATTGCCATATTTAGTAAACGTTTTTACGTCAGCAGTTACTAATGAATAAATCTTAGTAATATATTTTCACGATGCGCAAAAAATGGTTCAGGAAGCCTAGTGACCAAAACATGATTAAAATGCTCAAATATCTTTGGTGATCTAATAAAACGTTTCATTATGGCCAAAAAAGATATATTTCTCAAGCGGATATGGTACTTTTGTGTAATACGTGTAAACTATTTATGATGTGCCAAATTCTACGTACGTCAGACAGGAAGTGATGCGTCAAAAAAGAATTGACGTCATTTACTCCAACGTGCCGTCGACTTGTGGCGTGACAAAATCATGGCATTGCCAAGTGCCAAACTACCCTTCAGCGCCACCAGCTGACAAATATTTAACATCATAATGGATTTGGCAGATATCCTACCTCTGGCCGCTGTGATTACTTTAAAACCGCCGAATTTTTCAATTTAAAAAGATTCCAAATTTAGCTTAAAATTGTCGATCACAAGACAACATTTTAACGTACAACTTACATAAACCCATTTTCCGACTTGCTTTTCTCGAACTTGCGTTGCAAGTCCTTATGGAAGTTGCGGTAAAACTCGTGCTCGTTGGGGCGAATGGTGGACCCGGCACCTTTGGTTGAAATGTATTCCTTGCAGAGGGCTGTGGCTTTATCAAGAGCTGCACAAACAAATAACGGGTTATATATGTGTAAACTTTTAAGTGAATAGTGATGATATTGGTAGGCATGCTAATGCTTGAGTCTTTTTTTGAATAAGAACACATGTAAAAGTGCTTTGTTACAGAAGTATGGTAAAAGCCTCCATAAAGTGAGTTTAAAGAAAACTAGGAAACCTTAAACCCAACATTAGTATTTAGTTAAACATGCATTGTGCATTATAGTTGATCTCTTCTTCATCAAACATTTTCGACTTAGGAAATATTTTCTAGCAAAACAATGGATTTTCTTATAGCTAGAATCTTTTCACATGACATACTGTCAGTACTATCTTGCAGACAGCGAATGGAAAGTCCACACTTCTCCTCAGCTAGTAATGCACCACCATGATAGCAAAGAGCCTGTGGAAGTAATATAGACACATTAACATCGCCATAACAACAACAACATAGTTTCAAATTTAACATCAGGTTTTATTTACATAAGATTTGTAGAACATTTGCTTCAGCTGAAGGTATTTTCTCCATTTGCCCACAATTCCCTGATCCAAAGACTTCAAGTGGTCATCTACACAAGAAAAAATGGTATTGGTTTTTAAAACAGTAATGTCTTGCCACAACAAATTGTACACAGCAGAGGCAGTTACAATGTCAGTTCAAAATTTGGACTCAAGCCAAATGGGTTTAATATTTTGTTTTGAAACATCTCCCAAAAGGGAAAACAACAAGGCATGCTTAATGGCAAGATATATTGTTAAAAAGCAAGCAAAATTATGGCTTCGACAGTAAAAGAGAGTCACTACTTACCAGCCATTTGAAACAACTTGGAAGTTTCGTTCGCTAGGCCGGCAATCAGACTGGGTTTGTGCTTCTTCTCAACAGCTCTTGCAATTGTAACTGTGATAAACAAATATTGTTGAGGAAACAATAATTTTTTTGCAGAAACCCACGTAAACATAAACATGTATACCTTCCTGAGCTTCAGCTTGGCAGCATGTAACATAACAATCCAATACCTTGGAATCCATATCAGAGCATTTTTCAGGTGGGTTAGACAACATTCCAACATGATTATTCTACAAAAAATGTATCAGAGTCATGAAAAAACTTGTTAGTGATTAATAACCGACCAACCTTAAAATCTTTAAATATTCCTGCTGCCTTTTTCAAGCATGAATGGATTTCTTTCGCATCTTCCATGTTGATTCTGTGACAATAATAATTTTGATCTCAAAAACTTGTGTTCAAGTTTTTGCCTAAGGAACTCCCCAAATAAATGAAAATTTCAATGTACAATGCATGTCAAGTGATTCTCAAAAGTCACACAAACATCTGCAAAACATTTCATCATCCTGTTCTAATTATTCACAAATTTAATATCTGCCTAAATGTATTTGACCAGGACACAAGAAGAAGTTGGGAAAAAGTTTTTGCATATATTTAGTTAAATTTTTTTCATCACATTATAGAACTCAACAAAAACAATCCCATAAGCTGCAAGAACTTACTCTGCTTGTGCAGAAAGTTTTGCAGAATGTTTGGTGTACCACAATGCAACATTCACTCCCATGTTAATGAAATCAAATCTTGCATCATCTTCAACCCTGTGAAACAAATTGTGCAAAATCTACGACAATTTCAATCAAAATCAGTAATATCCGGTGCTAAGTTGTCTTCTACAAACTATATACATACAAAATATAGAGATATACTTAATTCAAAGTTACAACTCTGTTTAAAAATATAGTGGCAATCAATCTTACAGTGGTGACTTTCCAACAAAAAGTGTTTGTGTCCACTTGAATTTAAAGAATGTGTTCAGCACAATCTTTGTTCCAACTGGCTTGTCTTCAGCTGCAAAATGTTTTTTTTATTTTGCTAATAAATATCCACCCCAAAAAAATCAGCTCATTAAAAGGCTTTTTACAGCACAAATAAGAGTTAACTATACACTCATCAAATACTAGCTTAAGAAAATGTTTGGACCACATGCAAAAAGTTTATATAGATGCTTCCATTCTAACCCAACAGTGTCCTATAATAAATTATCGCTTTTAACTATTTTGGCTGTGGCAAACATACAACACACATTTACCTTTTGTATCCTTTTTTGTTTCTGTGCTCGTTGTTTCTTTGCTTGTGCTCTCAGTGCTCTCCTCAGTAGACTCTGATGGGGTTTTGCTGTCAGGTACTTCAAACAAACCCTGGATTAGAGCAAAGTATTCATTGCTGGCAGTTTCCATCTTGTCGGGAGAAGCCAAAGGATCATTGAATAGTGCAAGAAGGTTGGTACGAGCAGTTCGCAGATCACTATAAGGTAAATAATTGGTTAAAGAAGTTGTAAATTTTTAAATCCAAATTAACTTACTTTAATTTTGCCCTGATGTGAGATATATTATTAAATTAGTATTTTACCAAGACATACTAAAACACAGCAAGCATTTTCACTAATGTTTCAACAGGCCTATAAGTTAAAAATATAAAATCACACCAATACCCCACAAAGGTTATTATTTACCAACCTAATAACTTTGCTGAAATCCGACTTCATTGCAATTTTTCTCACATCAAAGTTCTGCACAGCAGTGGCTTTGAAGGGATTACGATGAAACCAGTGAGCCATCGTGTAAATTTTATCTTGTGTTTTCTGTAGCAACTAAATGCGTCTGGTATACTCCAAATTCAATTAATAAATGAACGTCTCACTCCCTAACTTCTACAATCACCATCACATGAACTATTGTTGTGAAAATGACGTCATAATGCTTATGACTAAGAATCACGTGACAAAAATCTCCTAACACAAAATACAGCGCCTTCAAAGGAACACACATCATTATTTAAAAAGAGCTAACAGCCAAAATTCGATTAAAGCTTTATATCCTTTGAATTTTAGAAGTTCGCATTGAATTTTAGAAGTTCGCCTCTGGTAACTTATTAGTTGTCCTAAACTTTGCAACAACATAGTTTTAGTGGGAACCTCAATTATTCCGCTGTCGCTCAGTCCGGCTAACTTTTTATCACTTAGTATGAAGGTGGTGGTACAAATGATTTATTGTTTTCCTCAATAAAACGCTTTCGATAATTCGGTTGAAAGATGCATGTTTTACATCCCGTGAACCAGATTTTGCTGGTTCCACTGTGCTTTCGTACTCGTACTCTTTAGTCAAGTTGCAGTAACATCTTTACTTTTTATAACAACTGCCTTCTGTTGGACACCTGCTTAACTACATTTTGTTTTGCAACAGTGTGGCATCTCACCTTTTTAATACAGGATAGTGGACTTTCCGCAGTCGTCTGCTTACGTACCGGTACTGGTACGCGTACAATGCTTCAGTAGTGTCCTCCTATATGCAACTTGTAACATCGTAATAATTATTACTGGGCGTACAAGGTCTCTCGTCAATTTTTGCGTTTATTGTTTCGAAGCTTTCGGGGGGTAAAAACGCGTAGGAAAAGATCGCATATTATGACGCAGTACTTTTTTCTACCATGGTTGCAATGTTTAGTTAAATGTCTGGGGCGTTTGAAATATCACATATGTCATTATAGTTCATGTGAATATTGAAGTGGTACAATGTCACCACCGTGATTCCATAGTAGGCTACAATATAGCCACCTTGTTGTACGTACGTACCCTAATATAGCCTATAGGTATGTCACCTTTTTCGAAGTACGCCGTGATTCAAATTGCTATAATAGCTAACATTTTTGCTGCATGGCGCAGTTTGTATACTGGCATACTTTGACATTCGTGGGGATTGTAACTCACCAAAAGGACTTTAGTATCAGCTTTATATTTGTCTTATAGGTCTGGAATCTTTTAGCCAGCAAGAATGAGCGCTAAAAAAGGCATCTTAGGAATGAGATAAGGTTACACCTTTAACATATGCGTTTTACGTTGGCCATTCCTGATTTTACACGCATTTAAAGAAACACTAAAAAAAATGTTTTCCTCATGGATTACACGCCACATGGTCCATCTCCTCATGTGTCGTCCTTGTTGCCTTGTCAGGTCAATTTTTGAATTAAGTATAAATCATAGAATCAATTTTTGAATTAAGTACAAGAGACTGCAATTTACAAACGAAACCTCATGGTTTGTATCGCAAAATCACATCAATGTGGCTTTTGTGATTTTTTAATGGTGTTTGTAATCCGGCACAACGTGGTGGGGAGCTAACGCACGATCGTGCGTGCTGAATCCTATTTGTTTTGTGGACAATGGAGATTTGAAGGGCGCTACGCTTCTGTGTATGGTAATGTTTTGTTAAGAGTCCAAGGAAGGCTATGGAAACCAGTCCTGCAGCGCCAGACGCTAAATCAAGGCGGAATTGTTGGAAAACGAGAGATATATATTTGGCCTGCGCTTCTACGTGCAAATCCGAGGACGAAATAGAAAACAAGTGCAGCGCCGAGAGGAAAGACTTTGAAAATTCCTGTCCAAAAGTTTGGGTAAATTTCCAGTCTTTCCTGCTCAAAGGTTTTCACTTACAAAATCAAACGTATTTTCAGGTGAAACATTTCCTTCGACGGAAAGCGTGGGACGAATATAAAAGAGAAGTTGTCAGCAATTCCTCGCAAAAACAGCAACAGTGAAAACGTCTTTAAGTAGTGTACAATGTACACCAAACAGCGGACTCATCAGTTTAAAGAAAGCTGCTCTAGTCTGTATGACAACCTAGATTGCATCACTGTAAAGGATGATACAGGTTAGTTTTTATAATGTTGCTTTATATGTACTTTGACAATTATAATTGCACTCCACAATGGAGGATTATGATTTTGTCCATTGTCAAAGCACAATGTGTGACATATACATTATTTTTATTTTATCACTTACCACATAATCCAAGGCACTGTTTGCCGTAAGTGTAACTTTTTCAGTGTTTTCATAAAGTTAATCAGTTTTGATTGGTTGTACTTGCAGAAGAACAGGATTGTGTCCAAAGTCACTTTGTTTCTGTTCACAAGCATAACGTTAACCTTGTTCAATGTTCAACTGGTGGAAAGACAAAAACTTCCCAGGTAGACAGGCAACAACAAATCTCGAACAAAAAAGTTTTACTTAAGTTCGATAATTACTTTTTCTGTTTAAGGTTTTAAATAAAACAAGTTCATCCATGTCTGAATGTCCCATAATACAAGCCAGGTGGTGCAGACTCAGAGATCAAGATGTTTTAGTGATTGTCAACAACAAAGGATTGCTGGTAAGGACTACTTCGATTGGGACAAAAATGTCCTTGCTAGCCTTATACAAGAGATAATAAACAATTTCATCTTGTTTACTTTACTTGAACCTCAGCCAAGTTCTGCAGTACCAAATCTTGCCCACAAAACTTCATGGTCTATGTATAGGGTTGTCATACTATTCTCATTTCAAAGATTTGTGATTATTTTTTAAGCAGTATCTTTAAAAAGTATAAATGTGCTTTATTTTCTCACCAAAATGTGCTTCTTTTTCATTTAACATGGATCACTAGTTTTTTGTCAGGCCAGTCTGAAAAATATTTTTAGAAATGATCACTGTTCGCCGTCTGAAAAAATCATAATCTAATTTACACAAACACGATATCCTACAAAATCTAGAAATTTTTCTAAAATAAATAAATTTTAACATCAAAATGCAGTGTGCTTATTTTTTGGGTCCTGGTTGATAGGAACCCTTTCTATAGATCATTGTTTCTTTACCTCTGGAAGTCTGATTTGCCTTGTTCAGTAGCTTATTTAGATAGCACACCTGATCAGGACTTATACAATTTCTGTGATATGCAGATATATGATGCTCCTGGCCAACTACTTATGTATTGGTACAGCCCAGAAGAATCTGAAGAGAATGACAAAATGTCACCCTACTGCAGGTAACCTACTATAAATGCACATAAGACATACATGTCACTTTGTTTGGATGTTTTTTGTAACATTTGACTTGATGCTTTCCAGGGGAATTGCATGTGTTGCAGCAAAGTATGTTTGTGTGGGAAGTGCAGACAACGTAATTGTGCTGACATTTGCCAAAAACACATTCAGCATCAATGAAACTTTGTCCATGCATTCTCAGTCCATTACTTCCCTCAGTGGAATGGATGAAGTCAACAATAAGGTATTTCTTTACATGTTCAGGGATGCTTTTTGTATTCTAGCAATTGATAGAATTTGTGTTGATTTTTTTGCTGTTGTACCCATGCTTTTTGTACTTACCTACTTCAATAAAAACCTTAGTTGAAAATGCAACTGCATCTCAAAAAAGGTGTTTGTGCTTTTCAGGTTGACTTTGTCAGTGCTGATGATGGTGGTTCAATTTGCTGTTATAAAGGCGGAAACAAGTTTTCTTTTGTATCTCAAATTCCTGGCAGCAGGTGCAACTATGCTTGTTTGTTCTGGTTGGGTTTTTTAGTAACACATTATTTTATTTCAACAGTGATGTTTGCACATCTGTAAAGCTTTTAAAATCCAACTTGGTTGTTGCTGGCTACCTGTCTGGTCACTTACGTATTTATGATGCACCCACAGCAACCCTTTTTTGTGAAATAGCTGCTCATGTCAGAGCAGTGTCTTGCCTGGATTCTATATGCTGCTCTGAAGACAGTGCAGTGGTAAGCTGTCTAGAACACGTGTTCATCCATAAGTGATAGCTCTAATACAAACCACAGTTCATATTTTCTTTGTTATAGGTTGTTTCTGGCAGTGAAGACAGTTTTATTAGAGTTTGGAAAGTGTCAACAAACAACACTATTGAGGTTGGTTGCCAGAAACAAGTTTTTGTAAACCCAACATAAATACAACATATATACTGTGTAAAGGTGTCACATGAATGGTGTTCAACTGTAGCGGATTCTCAAGTTTGTGGTGCAAAGTTCATAGAAAAAGATGATTCTACTCTTGCAGTGACAACATACGACAGCAAGAACATTGTGATTTTTACAAAAACATAAACTTTACTCGGTTTTGTAGCAAAGCACTTTGGATGTAATAAAAGTATGTGCAAAAATATTTTCTATGTGTTATTTTTAGTAGGCAATTTTCAGCAATATCAGGTTGGCTTCTCACTTAAATAAGTTTGATGCATTATTAGTTTTTTAGTTGTACAACAGTGGTAATTCAGAGAAGTTTTGTTGGGTAGTTCCGTAGTTTCTGATAAGTATCTAGTGTTCTCCTCGTCAGATATGTCATTTTGCCCCACTTCTTTGCGAAACATCACACACGTTCCAGGGGCATCTTCCCTTTTACCAATAAAAACACTACTATCCAACTGAAGTACTGGCTCTTGAGCATCAAGCATGCCAATTAGTTTAATTTTTGACTTGTCAGAGTTCTGGATGACGTCCTTGTCAATCATTCCTACTAAATCAATGACCACATACTCTTCTCCAACTAACTCCCACTCGTCATCTTGATTGGATGTATTAGCCATAGTTCTATTTTACTATGTTGCAGTTATCTTATCTGGAGAAAGGACAATCATAGAATTAAAATCAATGCGTATGAAAGACATGGCACATCACAAAGACCACTAAATTGAGGATGACACATGTTTGGCGTGAAATTTGTGATAGCGAGGGTATACAACACTCAACATCAATTTTAATTTATTTCTCAGTTAGGGTTAGTATCGAACCAAATCTAAAATGCTGAATAACAGGAAATTTTTGCAAAACTTCGGCTTTGTACATTTTGAGCAACCCTGAATTTACTTTGGTCCAATGGGCAACAGAGCTTATTCCCCACAGAGTGTGAGAATGTTCTGCAAAAGGCCCAGATTTGACTTCATTGATGTATCTAATGCATTCAAGAAACATAAAATCATCATGATATTGTGTAACAGTGGCTCCATCAACAAAATCCTTTGGAGAAATGCGTTCATGCATAATCAGCTGTGATGAACCAAAAATAAAAGGCAAAAACTGAAAATCATCCAGACCCCAAACTCCTTGACTTCCAGCAGGTTCCATTCTGTAAGTCTTTTGCAATTTTCTTGACAGTTTTAAATAGTTATTAAACACCCTGGTCACCACAGCGACATGATCTTCAGGTGTTAGTACTCTAATTTTGCATAAACAACACAAAAATGCTGCAAAGGCTGCTTCATGCCCAGTCCCATAGTCAATTCGAGTTTCATTGCCAAAACTCTCATTCAAGTAGTCTGCAATCTCTTCACAGGCATGTTGCAAATTGCTGGGTAAAGCATTTTTTACCAAATCTATTGAGTTTGTGCAGAGTTTTTGAATCCAAGTGCGGAAAGCCTTATTTCCAAACCGCTGCGCTTGATCTACTGGAGGTATTTCATCTACCCAAATTGACAATGTTTCAAGAATCTTTAACAGACATTGAACAGTTTCTGATATTACACAGCTTGTAGACAAATTTTTACCTTTAACGGATTGATTTAGAACATTTATAAATCCTATATAATCATTGTAGGCCTCAGACTTGAGCCATATTTGCATGTCTGGAGCAGTTTTAACTTGGGTGCAAGGAACTTTAAATTGGTGATTTGCCAATGGGCTTTCTGCTGTTTCACTACAATGCTCCTCTTTCTCCATTGATCTTATGCAATTGCCAATGTTATTCAAAGTATTTGTTCAAACGTTAAGCACATTTAGGCCTACAGATTCCTACAAATTGGTTGCAAATGATGAAATAAAAAACGTAACTCGTTCCATGTTTGTTGTTTACCGGTCTTTCGAGACAATACTTTAAACTTGCCGGGTTACGAACGAGAACGAATGTTTTCTGATTTCAATTATGGTAACAACTGACAATTCGTCATGCCTCATTTCTCACACTCCAAGACATGTTGAGAGAAAAGCAAAGTATGAAGGTTCTGACGAAATAGCTTCGCAATACTTTGTTTTTACTCCTTTGAAAATTTTGCATGGCCAGTCCAATGAACATGACTTTACCAAACGCTCTAAACGCTCGTCGAATTACCCACTGGACGATCTTTAATTTTTGCTCGGCTGTGCGTAACGTTTGTTTACTATTTCACCATTGTGGCGTGTTGCCTGACGCCTGTAGTGTGCAACTGTGCATTCAGTTATTGAGACGCGTACGAGCAACAGCGTTAAACTTGTCTCTTCGTCACCAGCTTGTAATAAATTATGCAGCGGTTATCTGATATAGTATGGATTGGCCGTGGTCTTACGAAAGTTGGACAATCTGCCCTGCAACATGCCTTTGACGAAATTGGACATTTGTCTAAAACAAGTTCAGTAGGACGGTCATTGGTGGATGCTTGTAGCAAAGTAAGTTGACCTAACTTGGTTTACTATTAGTGCTACATTTTCTCACAAAATTTGTATAGGCCTGTGGTTCATCAACAATGGAAGCAGACAGCTCAGCTTTCAATTTTGATGCTGATGAGATGCCTGATGTTGGTGAGGAAAAAACCTACAGCATGAAAGACAATGAGTCAACAGATATTAAAAATGACCTCGACTCCACCATAGTTCAAAAAAGGGAATTTTCTACTTTCTCGAGAGGATCGAAAAGCAAAACCTATTTATCCTCAAACAACTTTCATGCTTCCTTTTGTCGTAAATTGCACACAACAAACTGCTGTGGTGCAATCACATCAGATGAATTGGCAATACTGGCCAAAGTGCAACAAATGCGGCATGCTCCCAGGGACAAAGACACTGAAAAACCTTTAACAACTCGTGTAAATGAAATGAAACAAAATCTGAACAGGCAAGCACAGGAAAGAAAAGTGCCATCAACTCGCATAGAAAGATTGGCTTCTTTTGGGGGTAAACTTTACATAAAAGTTTTAATATTAGATCTTTGCTACACATTCTATGTTCAGGGTTAGCTGCTGGTCTGGCTGTCAATTCTATCACAGATGCTGCTAAAAGAACAATGGGTTTTGGTGGTAAGATAGAGACATTAGGATATATTTTTGTCATGCGATTTATATGTTTTGCCTACTCATTTTATTAGTGTCACTAAAACACAAAGGTTCTTTTAATCTTAAATGATTTTTAGATGAAATAGCAAGCAAGTCATCTTCCACATTCTTAAGTGAAGCCAATTTGGCAAAAATTGTCGCAACTCTTTGTAGAGTGCGAGGAGCTGCTTTAAAGTTGGGACAGATGTTAAGCATGCAAGGTCTGCTTTAAGTGGATTATAAATTTCTCAATACACAATTTTCTTATTAAATCGTCATGTTTGATAACAGATGACTCTGTGATTGACCCAAAATTACTAGAGGTGTTTGAAAGAGTTCGCCAAAGTGCTGATTTTATGCCTGCATCACAAATGAAGGTGTACATTTTTGTTTCAGTCTATTATAATATTATAAGTATATTGTAAAAATCCAATAGCAGACTAAATACAATTTTACTGACAGAAAGTCTTGGTGAAAGAATTTGGTCCTGATTGGAGAAGCAAAGTAAAAGAATTCGATGAGACTCCGTTTGCAGCGGCCTCAATAGGCCAGGTAAATATTTGATTTTTAATTCTTAAAAACCCATTTTTTTACTTTTTGGGATGTGACTAGTCTTGTTGTAAAAACCGTTTTTGGTGGACTGAATTGACAAAATTGGGAAGAGAAAAAGAACTGCTTTAGGCTTGACCCAATTTACCATTAGATTTATCATTGTTGTGTTTTTTTAAGGTCCATCGTGCTGTGACAATGGATGGGCGAGAAGTAGCAATGAAAATCCAGTACCCAGGAGTTGCAGACAGTATTAACAGTGACATTGACAACTTGGTCACTCTTCTTAAGTTCTGGGACGTTTTTCCTGAACGTAAATAGGATTTTTGTAATTGTGAATGATTGGAATTGTGTTTTCGTTGATTTCCATTTTTAGAACTGTACATGGATAAGTTTGTTGACGTTGCACGAAGGGAATTAACATGGGAATGTGACTATGAGAGAGAAGCAGAATTTTCCAACATGTTTAGGTTTGTAAAAAGTCTTTCTAATTCTTTTTATCAATCATTTCACAATTCGAGAAACTGTTTGATATGAGACGTGAATATGTGAATATAACAGAGGTTTGAATGGTTTGATTTTGGGATTAGCATAGCTTGTAATAAAAAAAGCAATTATTCAGTCTTTCGTAGCATTTTACTATAAGGTACATATTTATGGCATTGCATTTCTCGAGCATTTATTGTACATCTGTAGTATATGCTAACTTATGGCACAAACGCTTTAGTGCGACGTTTATGTAACTCCTGAACATTTCGACGTCTTGATGTAGGAAGGCGTTGCAAGGAGAAGAGATGTACGGCGTGCCAGAAGTCATCACGGAGCTAAGCTCAAAGAGGGTGTTGACAACCGAACTCATCAGTGGAATACCAGTCAACGAGGCCGTGGAACTTGGTCAGGACGAGCGTAATTTCGTACGTGTTGCTGGCAACGGATTTCAATCCAAGGGTTGCGATTTAAACATACAACATTCGTGTAGATCGCGGCAGCACTTTTGCGCCTCGTCCTGAGGGAGATTTTCGAGATGCGATGCATGCAAACTGACCCCAACTGGTCCAATTTCTTTTATAACGTGGATCAACAGAAGGTGATTCGCCACATTTTAAATGCAGTTTCGTCGGTTTTGAATTTTTTTCGTGCCAGTGTAATTTTTTCGTTTTCTAGGTATATCCAATTTGGGTACTGGACACGTAAACTAAAATATGCCGCATTTTGTTTGGTTAAAATCTGTTATACAATCATCTATATTATCTTGTTGTTCTTTACGTTTAACAATACAGATACAGATGAACACATTATGTTACAACTGTACGTTGTTTAAATGTTGGCACTTGCAGATATGGTTGCTGGATTTTGGGGCAAGTCGCAACTACTCCAAAGAGTTCATTGATCATTACATCGAAGTGGTGAAAGGAGCCGCAGAAGAGGACGTAGAAAAAGTTCACGAAAAATCGATTAAACTCGGCTTTCTGACGGGATATGAAACGCAGGTTTGTTATAAAGGAATCAAGCAAACTTGAATCTTCACAAGCCACAGCACAAACATTGATTCTAAAAAAATGCCATACGCGTGGGCCGAATTGTATGTCGACAAAATCATGACGTAATATAGATTATCGGTCACGTGGATTTTATCTTTCCAAAAATTGTTTCACAAAATGCGATTTTTTTTTCAAAAAGTTGAAGAAGCTGTAACATTTGCTCCTGTGGAGTTTCCCGCCACGAACGTTTCAAGTATAAACTAGGGGCGAATTTGTTGCTCGGCTTCTGCGTCAAGAATCTCGACTCAATTCTCCACATCATTTACTTATGCCAGGTTATGTCGGACGCACACGTCGGCGCCATCATGATCCTTGGTGAGCCATTCAAAACTGATGACGTGTTCGACTTCGGCGCACAAAACACCTCACACCGCATCATGCAACACATTCCTACTTTCCTGAAACACCGTCTTACACCCCCGCCCGAGGAAAGTTATTCTCTTCACCGCAAACTGTCCGGGGTTTTCCTCATAGCCTGCAAGCTGAAGGCCAAGTTTGCGTGCAAGCAAATGTTTGACAACATTTACCAAGATTACTGGCGTAAAAGCTCTTAGCGTTTGTTAACCGATTTTTTGTTTTTTGTGTGTTCTTGTACTTACGGTCTGTCGTTTTGTTGAAGTTTATTGCACTGCTAAATAGAATATAAGCACAATGCGAGTGGAATAAAATATGATGTACGTGGTTTCCAATGCAACAGTGCTAGTGTGCTGTTGTTGATTGTCTCATAACTGTTCTTGTCAAACTTTACTGTGGTGTCGTGGATAAGCTTTCGTATTTTAGTTACATCTCAGTTTACATCACTGTCCAAAGACCAATCATTTTGAATTTTAGCGGTGATTGTATTTTGTACCTAATTACACCAAGGCACCGAATTTATTGTAACCAAATATGACATAATTTTTTGCTGTCGTTGCAACGGCGATATTGGCTACATGCATTCTTTTGGGACGTCAAACACTTTCTCGTCTTTGATAGTGGTTGTGACGTTCAGGTACCTGCAGAATGGAATACACGAAAGGCCCTATGTGAGATATTATCAGATTATTTAACTTTATTTCTTCCATATATAGCGTTTGTGCGAATTGAGGTAAAACAGTCGAATTTTCCCATAATTTACTCAACGTTTGTTATTTCTTGAAAAGATATCATTAAACTTGGCCCGAATTCGTATTCCCCAAACAATAGTTATTGCGTAAACAAAATCACAGATTCAAAGAGTTTGGTGCTGGGGCGCCACAGAACAAGTTAGTCCATATACAAGTATACGAAAGTATCACTTACTCATAATGGAAATGATACTGTTCGCTGTAGTGGGACATCTCAACAGGTATGCAGTTGTGTGCAGTGAAAAGCTGAAAGTCATGACCTATTATAAAGAAAATCCACTGTAACAACTTTGAAAAATAAAACACAACTATATATATCAATACCACTTACCATCAGAGTCTGAGCGGCCCCAGTTTTGCACTACGACACCAGTTCCCGGTCCGCTGAGTGATCCAAGAATCGCTTCGCCAAGAAAGGTCGAGTTGGGATGGATTTCTATGGGGAAAAATTTTTGTCCGATCGCTGACTTGGTGCATTTGCGTGTTTTCACATCCACGCTGTAGCGAGCATCCTGCAAAACATCGCAGAGTAAATAAAGCAAGTCGAAAAAGATGAAACTGTAAAAATGCTACAACCGATTTGAAGAGGAACAAAGAGTCGTATTCTGTCTCCGTCCCGTTGGAGTAGGTTGTATCAAACCTGCGAACCCTCTCGTTTTCAGCGTCGTACGCCATATAGCCATGTGCGAAAAGGTGAGTCTTATGGTCAATCTGCAAATCACCAAACAGGCGATTTAAAACTTGTCAAGTCAAAATTTGGAGAAAAATACATACGGCTTTATACTCACACCAAAGACGACTGCCTCCATTTTCCTTGGTGCAACTGCAAAAGATCTTATTAGTTTTGTTTATGTAGTCACTTTATAGCATGGTAGTTTTAGATTGAAATACAAAAACTAATTCAGTTCACTTACCACAACCAGCCCTCGGCCTTGCTGCAACCACACACACCAGCGCAAGAATGCAAATCAGAAAACGCATTATTCTTTTTATTTCTTTGCTTTTTGATATATACTCTGCTAAAGCAAATGCAAATTGTTTTAAAATCTAGTCGTATAAACTTTTTTGAAAGCTCTGCTTGTAATTCTGCTTCTGCTATCTGCTGTCTCTATGTGCACTGCGTCCCCGTCTCACATTTGCTCCAAGGTTGCAGCAAACCTCAGTTTGCAAATAGTATTGTTTCGAAAAAAACGACTGTACTTCGGGTTACTGGGTAACCGTCATGTGATTTTTCGGCCGGCTCAATGCCCTATTTGGCACCTAAGTCAATTAACCTTCGGAAATCGGCCAATTACGTTGCAAAAGCAAACACTCGGTACCGGTGCGAAATGCATTTCAATATTTGTTGTTAAGCCACAATAACTGCTGTTAGTCGGCTGTTCAACTCAAGCGACACAATGAAGTGTTTGTTAACCAGTTGATCATGTGCCCTAATGTTGTAGCTGCGCTGCTGGTAAAGTTAACCAGTTGATCATGTGCCCTCTAATGTTGTAGCTGCGCTGCAGGTAAAGTTATTTGGTTATTTGCTGCAAGCTCAGCATGCACCAAAGCGAAACACTGCCTGCATATCAGCTGGCAGAGCAGCCAGCAAAGTTGGGTTGTCTTGTCTAAAATTCGCGAGTTTTTTTTAGAGGTTTAAGGTATTAGCTGCAAAAAAGTATGTTGAAGCATTTATTGGCCGTGGCCGTCTTTTTGGTGTGCGCCTGTGCTCAAGAGCATCGATGCGGTAAGTTGTTATATTACATATGATCGTAAACGTAAAATATCGTTTATGTTTCGCAGAGGCACCCTTACACTTCGAAGCCCATGCAAATATGGTAAGACGTGTATACTATATACGGTATTACGACTGACCTTGTTATAATTTTTTTTCACAATCGTTTTGACAGCACGACCACGAAACCCACTTTTTCCGAGCTGGGTATTTCGCTTACGACGCTGTGGTTGAAAAAGTTCGCTTTCTGGAAGCTGTCCAAGAAAATGCAACACGCCCACAAGTCGATGAGATCTTCGATTATCGTGAGGTATATTCTTTAATAAAAATAAATGTAAAAGTATTTCAAAGTTTTCGTTAAAAAACCCCACAGTCGTTTTTAACTATTACAAGGAAAACGCGATTATTATAAGATAAATAAAATTAGACATCCATGTTGCCAAGCAATAAAACTCGTAAGCTTGGAAGTTGCCTCATTAAACTATTTGCCCAATATATCGATTCCTTCGTTGGTCCATTATATATTTATCACAGAAAAAGGTGTACAGCATCGACCTAAAAACGAGAAAGTGTACGCATAAGGAGCTGACACGTCCCTTTCATCGTATTGCTGTTCCAGAGGGCTCAAGATTCTTTGGCAGGGAAATCATTGGAAGCTTGGATGCGATCGGAGAGGGGGTTGAAATCTCAGTGTGGGGATACCATGTAAATGACTCCGTGGCAGAAGGTGATGGCTATCATACAAACATGTAACTTTGTATCTCATAAATTATAAAGGCCTGTGTGTTTGTGATTCGAATTTTTTTACGTATTTTTGTAAATATTCATAGGGAACTCTACTATCTCATTTACCACTCGGGAGTGCATTCCGTTTACCGATACCTTTTACGGAATGTCAAAATCGACCAAACAGGAGATGCACTATCATCGCACGTATGTTGTGTCGTTTGTCGTTAAAGTTTATCTAACAGCCTTTCAACAAACCAACGTTTTGTAGTTTCTTTGACGTCACCATCGGGTTGAGTGACCCCAATATCTTCGATGTACCAAAGGAGTGCATGATGTAAACGTACGAGCTTGGTTGATCACGGGCCTGGTTGATCACGGGCTCGTTGTCTCCGATCTGCAGTTAATTACACAAAAATATGTGTTACTGTTATTCAACAATGATTCAAAAATAAACAAACTATGAAATTTCAAACATCCTTGTCGCCTTTGATATTTTTTCGTTTGTTTAATTTTAATGTCTAGAGGAAACAAACAAACGCATTTAATCTTTTGGGCGGGGTAAAGTTTTGAAGTCAACCAAGGCGTATAATTGCTGATCATATTGCCGTCGACGGGATTGTCGGGCAATTCTCTTATTCATTCTGTTAAACTCCATATTGATTATAAGCAGCACAACAATAAAAAGTGTTAGATAGAAGACAGTTTCAAACGGAAATAAGAAGTCCATTTTTCAAGACGCGATAAATCATTTCACGAGAATGTGCTTTCCGCTTGAACAATTCTCCGGTACAAGAACGCGGTTTCATATCATGTTAGTCCGTAGCAAAGTAGTCTGAATATTTCCCGAATTTATCCATAAACATTTGATCACTTGTGTTTTATGAGATCAGAAAGTAAAATTAAATTTTAAGACATCGATATGTTTTATTTTCAAGTTAAATAATAACGAGTTTATAGTTGGCTTTAATTTAAATGTAGAGAAAAAAACACATACTACATCGAAAGACTTGGATAATTTGTGCCATTTGTCTTCATCTTCACAGACGGTAGCCATGGCGGACGGTAAGTTTTTGTTTCAATTTTTCAATTTTAAGCACCATATACTGGCACTACCCAACAAATGTTTTGTTAAAATTAATTCCATATTGTAACGAAATTTAGGCATGCGGTAGTATCTGTTACCAGGTATTTTTAACATAAAATTCTTGCCATGTTCTATGCCTACACACTTTTCGGATACTTTTTCAGTGGCATAAGTATTTTTTCCATGATGTTTGGTACTTTATTTGGTCAAAACTACAAAGTGGATTACTGATTGCCAGTAAACTTTTATAAACCACACCCATTTTCAATGAGGTATAGGCTACATATTAACAATGAGGTGCATTAAATCCATGATACTTCTCTCTGTTGATTACACTTCTACGTTTCACAGCTCAAATTAACTGTTCATAAACAACTTGGAATTTCTGAGTTACTCCCTTCATTGCTTTTGTGTCAAATTAGGTTGAAAATAATGTTTTTAATAAAATTACCCCATGTTTGTCTGAATTCTTTAAATAAGATGCTTTTTGGTTTGTTTTATTTTATTATTTTCAATTTTCTTAACCAAGAATCCAAGCTAGTCCTAAAGTTTAATATATTTCTGATATAAAAGAGTAATGGATTCGTCCATAGATATACAAAAAACATTAGTTTGTCTGCACACAAAATCATCAAAAAAATCCAATCTGGATTTGGAATAACTGTATAAGCATGCTCATTTCAGACAGAGAATTTGCTTGCAAAGAATTTTATTGATGATTTTTTTGTTAATTCCTTTGCAAAATCAAGCAAATGTTTATTTGTACCCAGAATATATTGTCCAGTCAAATTTGTCCAAATATAAAACAATAAAAAAATGCATCTTTGCATGGTAAACATACAGCACTGGTCAAAATGAGATTTTGTATATGATTCCAATGCATTAGCCATAGTTTAAGGCTTGTTTCCTGCTGTATTAGCTGAAGCAACAACTGCTCCACCAGCAGAAACACCAATGGAAGCTGATACTGCAGAGGATCCAGCTCCAGCCCAAGCTCCTGAGCCTGCTGTAAGAAATATTTGTTTTTTGTTTTGTGTGGCTTAAAAATTGTATTTTTTTGGTTTATTTAGCAGGAAGCCCCTGCTGCTGCTCCTGCTGAGCTAGCTGCACCTGCTCCAGCAGCTCCAACTGAGCCAAGCCCTGCCACTGCTGTGCAAGTAAGTATGTGTTTTTGAATGGTGATAATTTAGGCAATTTTTTGGTGAACATGACAATCAAAAGTCTTGTTATATTTAGTGATGTTGTTATTTGTGAAAAGTCAAGATTCTGTTGCTTTGTTTAAAGGAGATAGTTAACACTGAAAAAGAAGCTGTGACAAAGACCCCGAATACAGTGGAGGTGCAAGCTTTGCCAACCAGAGCTTATCTGGATCAAACTGTGGTTCCAATTCTGCTATCTGGTCTATCTACTTTGGCCAAAGAACGGTAACCCTCTTTGAGACAGGACAAGCTGCAATCAACATCTATTGCAGGCTTTGTTATGCAACTATTTCGCTATTTTTTTTATGTCACTTATTTACTCCAAATGTTAAATTACCATGCAGATCAAGATTAGTAATGTTGAACTGATATATCTTTGTTTGTTGTCAAGATTGTTCAAATTTAGTAATAGTCTATTGGCTATTTGGAATTCTGAATTGCCTACACAAATAATGAAACGAAACACATCTTCCTGTATGCATAAAGAATATGTTTTGAGTTACACAATGAGCTTTGTATTAAGCTGCTGACAAGGCCACAGTTTCAACCTCCAGATCCAATGTTTTCATAGTGAAATGAATATCACTAACACATTTTATTTCTTGCAGTCCACCAAATCCAATTGAATATCTTGCGGCATATCTCCTGAAAAACAAAGATGAGTTTAAGGCTGGGGTTCCAAAGGAGTAATTGCCAACTTATGGCTTTCAGGAAATTCAGTTTCTTGTTTTCATGTGGACATTTCAATTTTCGTTTCTTTCTTTGAATTCCCATTTTGGTTAGAAATATGCTTTTTTCCGGTAGTCTTATCATGTGTAGTGTGTTGTCAATATTTGGCGGCGGTACTTGTCGAATTCGTGATTAAATGATATTGGATGTTGTATCAGACGTGTAAGCATGCTAAATTGTGCAGCCACAGCAAGTACGTATATGCATATACACGTATCACCAAAATATACCCTTCAACACTTAAATGTCGTTTATGTACACAGTTGCTAATAAACAAAAAAGAATTTTTCAACTGCTTTGTCGGAAGTCAGTGGTCACGATGTGTTTGGGACAAATGAACTGGTTACAAACGTGCTTTACAATTCTGTTGATGGCAGGCGGTCCCGCCATGACAAATGACGTATCGAGCTGATGTTAGGCCGTGGCTCTGCGGTTTCAGTGTGTCGTAACTGACCTTTACATATTTTTTATGTTCTTAACGCTATAAAGTATATTGTATTTTTAAAAAACCTATGTAAAATGCTGTCACTTTCCTTATGTTTAAAAACCGCTAAAAGTATAGTGTATTTTTAGTGTTATAGGTATAGGCACACACCACATTTAACTTGTTTTAAGGCAAACTTACAGTATCGAAATTAACAACAAATCACCGCTAAAAGTATCACTTACTTTTAAGCGTATTTGATCTTGCTCTTCCACAAAAGGTGTTTTTGTGGCATTTGTTTACAAAAATCACGTGATTTAACTATCAACCAATCAGCACGCTTTGAATGATTGACGCTTCCAGCCAGATGCAATAAAAACAACAAAAAGCAAGGTTACTTGTAACAAAGACGCGACGGAAGTGTGTGTATCATACAAAAAGATTAATTGCAAAAATGAAATAGCTAAAAAACTAACAGTGCTACGAAACCATTTTACAGGCATCCTGCTGTAAAAACCTTTCTTAGGTTAGAGGGTTAGTGCAATGTCACTCTCAGGCTTAATTGTTGGAGTTTTTAGTTTGATAAATATCCACCTTGTTCAACCAACGATTCTTTTCATATGGAGCAAATTTGAGCCCCATTATGACATTTCTAAAAAAGCAGCAGTGGCCTTCTTGATTGCTTTCAATGTCATTTCTGTGTCCCTGTGTATGTCTGCTTTCATGTTTGGAACGTTTTATTTCTATCACATGCCAACAGTCTACCACAGCTTTCCTTTAAACTTTGTTTACAATAGGTGAGAGTTTCTGTATGACATCTGCATGAATTGTTCCGCTACAGCATGTTATGGCGATTGCACCTTTTCTAACATTGTTTTTAAATGTTGATATAAACCAGTGGAAAAAAACTTAAACACCTGTTTCATGTCTAAATTTCAGATCATGCATTGAAAACCACAAAATTTATGAAACAAATGCAAAGCACTTTTCAAGAATGTTGTATGTTGATGAATGCTATCCCCAATCACAAATTGATCTTTCTTCACCCAAGCATAACCATGTAAGTCAAAACCATATACTAACAAGTAACCTATATTTCAGAATATTTACTTTTCTGTTACTCTCAGCTGCTTCAAGAAGGGCAACCATACAGTATTGTAATTAGATTGCAACTCCCAGAAACTAAATTAAACATGGAAATAGGAATGTTTATGGTCAAAATGGCTGTAGTAGGAAAAGAAGTACCAGTTGAAAAAAAACCTGTGGAAATGGCTTCTGATGAAAATGAAAGAAACAAAAACTCATGGTTTTATGGAAAAGCAGTATCTTCAAAAAATGTTGTGTCTTTTTCATCTGAAAGGGCGGTAAGGTTGTGTGTAACATGCAAAGACTAATTAGGTCTTTCTGCATGTGGTTTTATACCACCAATAATATAGATGTTTTACCTACATGTAAAGCTACCACATGGCACTGAGTAGAGTGTCACACATTTTAATGCTGTGCCTTGTGATTTTTAGGCTTCATTACAACACACATCTGCACTCATTAAACTTATCAAGCTGATGTTTTCATGGCCCCTGTATGCTATTGGTTTGAAGAAGGAAACACAAAATGTAGATGTTGTACTTTTCGAGGAAATGGTCTTGGAAAAGGTTTTCAGTGTTTCATTTTAGTTTTTGTGAAATTTTTTTCTGAATATTTGGTAATTTGTTTTTATGATGTTCAGAAAAATTTTATGTGGCATGGAATGATTTATTTGGACCATCCAGCTATTATGGTAACGTCCTCATACATGGATGTCACTGCCCAGTTTAAGGGGATTCAGTACTTTCTGTATCTGTGGCCTGTTGTTTCATTCATCGCTGGGACAACCTTATTTTTCTTTCCCGTGTTGTTTGTTGTAAGCATGCTGGCTTACTTTTTTATATGGAGATCATTGTTTACTGAAACAGTTCCTGCACCAACACCAACTAGACACAGAAATACCAGGAGGCAGCACCCACCACAAACACTGCAATATAATGGCCAAGAAGGACCTGCTGATTGTGGTAATGTTGTTGAAAAAAAAACCTATTTACATGTAGCTCTACATGTGATTAAAAAGTGTGTCCTTTTATCTCAGGAAAACATGTACTAAAAAATTTAAAAAGTTAAGTCGAATAACATAAAAAATAATGTACAGACAATTTACACTGCTGTTATAAGTAATATTTGTTGCTTAGAACAAAGTGACAAACATTGGGAAATGTTTTTAAAATAGTTTCTATCACACTTGACATAAGGGAACAACACTATTTCATTGTCAATTTTGTTCAGATCTTGCTGAAATTACTCCACTCGTCAATGATCAACTGCAACAGGATACCAGGACAGTGTCAAGGAGGTCATCTTCTTCATCGATTGAAATGCTTGGACAGGCACCAACTCCTGAGAACCAAGATGACATGATAAGTAGCCAAGTCAGTTTTGTGATGACTCCATCCTTAACTATTTCACAACACGGGGAAGAAGCAGCTGAAAGCACTTTGCCTCCTTGGTAATTTGTAGCCATGTTTTAAAATCATATTTGTGCTTGATTTGTTTTTTGCATCTTCTTTCAGTGAAGAGGCACAAGGCAACACTGATGGGCCACTGGATGCGACTGGGGAACCTAGCAACCAATTGAGGTTCAGAGGTGTCGAGTCTTAGCACAGGATTTCAGTCGAAGAGAAGTGTTTAAATGCCAGCTTTGTATCTGTTTACACAGTCTTACTGATTATGGGTTCACATTTTATGCTATGTTTTTGTACTGTGAATAATACTTCTGTTCGATCTTGGTACTTCCTTCAGTAATTCAATTTGTATCTTTCCCTGTTATGTCTGTGCTTGGTGATCATTGTTTTATAAAGACACATGCATTTCGAAACTTGCACATTAAATCCTAAAGTTTCAATTTCTTCATTTCATTACAAAGTTCTTGTATGCTTGGATTCGCATAAACTAAGAGTCCCCAAACACCCACAGAGTACCGGTACCGGCCCGTAAGGCATTTGTAACTGGGCCGTACAGATAGAACAACATAATTCGAAGATGCCACCCGTGCACATCACGCTGCCCCAAAATAGATTGCAAAATGAGTCTAGTCAATAACAGTGTATTGAATAGTAGTAATTTAACGTGCACTTACATTCGTCATTTTTAGATGCTATGTTTATTTCCTATTACTTAAAACGCCGGTCCGTGAAAATACCAACTACCTTACCGGTCTGTAGTCCGAAAAGATTACGACCTTTGTCATGAACAGTGTCTAAAAACTAATAACACAGGGTAATTGTAAAAAGTAAGATAGTGGACCCACACTAAACGGCGCTACAAAGCTAGCAGAATAAAAAAAAACGCATGATGCTAAAATCAGGCAGCACAAAAGATACTGTTTCAGCCAAGTTGTTCAAGCACCTCTTGCTCCTGCGAGCCAATATGACAAACACGACATCATTCAACACAGCATTGGTGAGGCCTCCTACGGCGACTTTACAGCTTGCTTTGGTGTTGGCAAAGATTTACTTATTTGCTTAGTCGACCCACTTGGATCCTTTCGCGTTTATGTCATCGGTCGTCAAAGCGCTGTTGTGATATGGAATTCAATCTTATTCAGCCTTCTTTGCCTGGCCTTCGTCGCCTCCGTTTGCGGCGAAGCTGGTTTGTGAGGCTGGGGCTGTTAAAAGCTGCGCGTAATGTTTCGCATATAGGCGACTTTGCGGAGAGAAATAGCGCCACAGCAGGTACTGTGTAAGCTTTGTTTTATGATGCAGTTTACTCAGGGCGTTACGAACTGTTTGTTTCTCAGCAACTTGCTTAAAGTAATGCAGCAACTTAATGGATTTTGGTTCAATTGTCAAAGAAGCCGAAAAGGCTCGTGCTGCACCGATGGAAAAAACAACCACGCAAAATGGAGATAGACCAGTTAAGATTGTCGCATCCGAACATACGGAACAAATCCTTGTCATGGAAAACCTAACCGCCACCAGGGAGGCACAGGGTAAGTAATATTTGATGTTGACAGTTGAAACAAGGCGCCTTTTCAAAGTTTGATGCGTGTGCGGATCGGGTTACTGATTACTGAAATCCGATACTGTGCATATCGCTATAAACATATGAGTGACGGGGGTTTAGTCTGGCGATTGTAGTTCGATTCTGTTTTGTAAACAGAACTAACAAGCATACCCTATATCGAGATCCAGCTTTTGTAGTCTGTTGATTTTTCTGACTGTTTGACAAATAGCGTCACTGTTACTAAATGATACAAACTTTAATATTTGATGAGCAAAGTGGAGTCAATAACATGAATTGTGTAATATCTGCATACAGATGGCCACTGTTTCGACCTATAAGGTCTCATTAGTGCAGCTGGTTTTAGTTGGTAACAGTGGCCATCTGCATGCAGCTCACACAATTTAATATTTGAAGCTGCCTGTTTGAAAACTTGTATCCGTAATAGGAAAAACTACTTTCATGTAAGTATTAAAGGCCGTTTAATGCAATGGCCCCTCTTTTGCCATATCTGCAGAGTTTTGGCATCAGCAAAAAATTATTAAACCTTTGAAGATAATGTGACGTTGAAGCCTATATTTTTGACCACGATGCGATTGTTAACCTTTTCATCAACTCTTTTATTTAAAAGCCCTTGATGAATTGCTACGATACCCCGTTAGAATAATTTATAAAAACTAATAACAGAATTTTTTTCAAGGTAACTTAGATGCGGAGATTGCTGTTGATCCAGACCCACTTGCCCCAGAAAGCCCTCAAGTGACCCAATCAACAGGGAAGCACTTATGGACTACTTTACGCACCACGTGGGCGGCAAACACGGCGTTTCAACAAGCTGCTGAACGAGACAAACGCAAACGGGTACAGACCTAAAACCTTGGTGGTATTTTTGCCTCCTTCACTTACGAACTGTTTATTGACAGATTCATCGGAAAATGTACGGATCAAAGGCAGCAATTCCCGTCCTCCCCCTTCCGCTGGCGGTTTTAATGTTAATTCTTAACTGCCTTGTGCCCGGTTTAGGTAAACGAGTACATCTCAATGCACCCCAAAGAATTTTCCCTGGGATGCAAATGTCTTATGTTTTTAGGTACTACTGTTTCTGGTTTCACGCTAATTTGTATTGGAACGACTTACGACAAGGACCGGGAAAACATTTCGATTCCAGGACTGGTACGTTGTTAATAATACCGATACGGTGTCCGATAATTTCAAGTATTTTTATTTATACTTAATCTACAGTACAGATTTTTGTTAAATCGCTCAGTAAAACGTTTGTGGAAAGTTTTTGCATAACGTATAATCAAAGCTACTGTTATTTTTATCCCTCGCCTGACATTTTTTATCTGAAAAAATCAATGAGGCAATGTCTCCAATAGACTAATAAAAATTTATATCCATCGTAACCTCACGATAAAATCCACGCACCATTTGTCACAAACCGCTGCCATCTGCGCTCCAACAAAATTCAAAACTGCCTTAAAACCGTGCCAACGTCCGCTTTATCGTGCATAGGTCGCCACAAATCTGTGTGTTGGAGCTGCACAACTTTTGACGGTGATATTCGTACTTGTCGGTTGGTTTTGGAGCATATCGTGGGGAATTACTATGGTTTACCTCGCCATTGATCGACGGTCTCAATCACCAACCAAACGACCTTGATACTTATCAAGGTTCCTTCAATAGAAATCATTGTCATCGAGCGTGATTTTTAAGAAATATTCGTTGTTCTTATTGTTTTAACCTCAGTTTCACGTCGCTTACACTGCTGTTTTTTGGCCATAATAAAATTATGGAGAAATAGATTTTTTTGCTGAGATATGAACTACTACACGCTTGTACTATACGTGCAAATGTATTTTGTCATTAATGTTTTTTTGTAACTTTGAAGGTCGTATCTCTGTATTTCTATGGAATATCCTTCTCGAACTCCTGCGTAACAGAGGTCAGGCAGTAAATTGATAAAGGGTACTGTTGAACATGTAGCTGAAAAACTACCAAACTATTGAGGTGGATTGTGTGGAAAAATGAATTACAGAAAGTATGGTCAATTAGTGATTTTCTGTTAGTCCCGACCCTTGTCTAGGAATTCTGGTCAAAATTATATTCGAGATAACTACTTTAACCGCTCCCTCAGGGGCATTTTGCCCCCCTGTTGGACATTATTTTGGCTAAAAAAGCAAAAAAAAGTGTAGGTTTGTTTTGTAAAAAAATGAATCACAGAAAGTTACCCTCTATTTGCAACAAAGTTAAGTCACTAACCCTCCTCTCCACAATGCATTCAGAATTAGATGTCTCATAACTGTTTATGGAGCCCCCATGGGCTGTTTGTGATGGCGAATGACCTCTTAGCCTAATTTGCAAGATTTAATTGTGAGATACGGCCTGAAGCGATGTTCCATATGAGTTTTTTTTCTAATTTACCATACATTTCTTGTTTCTGCTCAGAACTTTTTATTCTTCCTGCATGTTTCGATTATTCTTTTTTATTTTAGTTTATATTCCTTTTTTTAGCATTTTTTATATTTTTTTATTTGCTCCAAGTGATAATTAAACTAAATCTTTCTCACGTTTTCGGTATAATTATGACAGTAATCAACTGATAACGTTTACCACTTCCTGTGTATCTCCGTCGTCAAAAGAACAGAACTCAACACGAATCTCCCCTGAGTTTCCGTATGGCTGCGCGGCCAAAGAGGTGAATAGTAATCACGTGATGAAAGGGCCAATTACTTGTGGTTGTGCATAGCAAACATGCAAGCTACGTTAGAATGAGAGATGTAGAATCAAAGCATATTGCCTAGCAAAGGTTGCCGGATAACCGGTGTGGGATGGTATATGAGTGATGAGGAATTGAAAGATGCCCTTGATTGGCTCATGACGTAAGGTACGCCACAGTGCGGCGAAAGTTACACTTCACGAACGTTTATTGTCCACCACACAACAGCAGATCAAAGAGTGACGAGGACGAACGGCAAATGAGCAGAGGAAGAGGATAGAGTGACATCCATGCATGCACGATGTTTCGCGAAGTAATAACTTGGCAACGAAAACCATAGGGTTGTTATTAGTGTTTAGAACAAGTTGTCTTGCTGTTAGTAGTAGCACTGTAAGGGGTTGCGGCGATCGGCGGCTGCGGCGACAATAATGCGATCGTGAAATTGTGACAACATGACGATGAAAACGACGGCGACCATTTCAAGTACAATTGCCGCAGGGCTTCAGAGTAGAAATTGTCGCGTTTGAAATGGGAATGCGTGTGGGAGATAAATATGTACATGGGGCAACAACGGTGTGACGAGCTGTGCAACGTTTTACAAATGACACAGCAAATAGAGAGCTTCACAACAGCAGACACAGCAAGTCAGAAACTGCCGCGTCGCAGGACTGCGCGGTTGGAAAGCATGAAGGTCGCGTGTTTCGATTTATTAAAAAAATATACATCGGAAACACTGGAAAACAATCCCCAAGGTCGCGCGGGAAGCCATGCGAAAGAATAAAAGCGACATGCGAAGCGGGGAGTAACAAACGTATATGCGGGGATCCCTCGCAACGCCACAGAGCAGCATTTCACTTAAAAAACACGTTTAAACGGATGACAAGCAATAGCGACGGGAAGTACGTACTGGTGAGGGAAGCACTGAATACATGAGCAGTTATGACTCAAGACACCACGCTTTTGGTGTACATTTGTTGCAGTAAAAAAGCCTACAAAACGATAGAAGGGCCAAAATGCAGGCGCGCACTCACTACAAATGGTGGTGGCGCAATAGGTGAGAATGTCTAACACTGAAGAAACATGTGTGGGTTGTATGGGGCTTGCGATATTGAAATGACATCAATTGTGGTGTGGCTTTAATGCTCTGTCGAAAGGTTTCACAGTGGCGGCGCTCGTTAAATTTTCGTTGTAACGAGTATTGCCGAGTATGTGTAGGAAATACATTCTGATGCGACCCTTGGGGCGCTAGCAAGCAGGAACACAGAAACGCTATATGCTTACACGTGAAGATACACAAATAAAAAATCAAATTACTCACCGTCATCATGATCGGCTTCCAGGTTCCCAGCCACTGCCACGTCCGTTGTATAAGATCTTTAAAAACTCTCGCTTCCTAATCTATGCACAAAACTGCATTACTGTGTTGTCTTGTGTGAAACTGTACTCGGGACTTTGCCCGAGATGTTTTAGGTGATTTAGCTGAGGGACGTTTTAAGCTGCTTTGAGCTACACAGTGTCAAGTGATGAAGCTAATTGGTGACTTGTGCCGGCGCAATATGTCTGCGTGTGGTGAACAGACGACTGAAGAATCTGAGGGGGCGCTTGATTCTGAGGATTAATGATGTGCGTGAGCGGTTACAAGACGGGGGAAAGGAGCTGTGCATATGGGCGTATAAAGAAACTCGACCGATGTGCGTTTGTGTGTGACAGGAAGAGAGAGAGAGAGATACTGAAATCACTTTAATCTATTGTGTTTGCTTGTGATTATCTACGGACATGACAGCGAAGTGGGATGCCGGGATACCGATCATGATGACGATGACGACAACACAGACACCTGGAACAATCTAGAACAAAAAAATGTGTGCTCATTTGAGCGTGAGTGCGACGATCCCCGCCGCACGCCACACAAAGCTTGCGACATGCGGAAGAGAGGGGATAGAAATCATATGGCAGCAAGCGAAATAGATAACAGGGAAACGACACTAAATGCGGGCTAACATGCATTGGATAAAATACAAGCGTTTTGGTACGAGTAGACAACCGCCTAAATTTGCTACGGTTAGGGTTCGCTTGGATTGGTGCGATACACCAGCGAATGGCAATTGCTTTCCACATCTGTAAGTTTGCACACATATGGGCGAACACACGGAAGAGACCACAAGGAAGTTTGAGACGGGAGCCTTAAGGTCTGCTGTGACTGGTTGGCAACTGATTTTCTTCCCCACGGGACTGCACGGGATTTGGCAGGCAGAGATCTGATTAAGTTTGCAGAAGGCGCTTGGAAGTTTCCTGACACTCCCCAGTGGGTTACGTCGGCTGTGAGCAACTAATGGCATCGCAACTAGACCAGATTATAAGATGTTTTCCACGTGACGCGCCATGGAGATTTATCCGACCCGGGGAAACCAAAGTACGCACAATTCAACCACAAACCACAAATACGTGAAGTGAATACCCCACAATATGTTGACGTTGTGCTTGTTGACTCGCAGAGGTTAACGAGTTCCTGCTCGCCGGGGCATACTACTTCCAAACAGCGTAATCAAAAAGTATATCAGGAAACGTCAAGTGCCTTGCTGCTCCCGTTCGCTAGCCCACAGCCAAACATGGACAAAATGAATGCTGCTGATGGCGCACAATCCCGGTGGAGATGACACGGAAGACGCAGAGTGGAATAAATAGAAGTCGAAAGCGGTGAGTATGAATGCTGTGTGTCTTGGGCGAGTTGTACTATCTCGTGGCGACGGCACAGTAACGTAAAAAAGGCTGCTGCGGTTTGCTTGATCGACACTGTATAAGAATGTGAGTGGATATATAGATACATACAGAGGGAGACACGGTGAGTCGGCATGCAAGGAACGGAAACTTGTTTGAACAATGCGTGAAAGCTGACCTTCGAGGCACAACAGTGCTGCATTTTGGAAAGAGGTTGCCTTGATCATTGCTATCGGTTCCTAAGCACACGCAACCTGAAGGTAACATATTGGGCACAGCAAAAGGCTCAGGCGAGTTTTGGCATCGCGCGACCAACACACCATCATGCGGGAAGACTGACTTGCTACACAGGGGAACGGCCAAACGATGCTTTGCAGACTGGGCCTCACATAAACTTAACCTGTTGCGCGCGCGCTGTCTGAGCAGCTGCTATTCGTTGAGTAATCAATAGCTGGGCGGTTTGCGGGCTCGGTGGCTTTCCCGTAATGGACACCTTTCTGTTTCTGGTCCCTACCACATACTCGCCCTTCTTCGATATCTGGATTTTTGCGCCTGAAATGTCCTGGTACTCGACTAACGTCCGACCAGCCTTGCCCAGAATGGCTCCAATCAGGTTTTCGGGTATCGACAGTTCAATCGTCTCACGCTGTCCGTCGCTTGACTTCTCCATGCTGAGCAGACCGACACCGGACGGTGGACTCAGACCAACCGACAATGACGGAGTCGACGGGGTTGAAGCAACAGAAATACTGGTAGGGGTTACAGCTGATGGTGGGTGCTGAGGTGCCGCATTGGTCGCGTACGGCAGAGACGCGGCGGTTCCAAGAAGCTGGGGATTGCCGGCTGCGGCGGTGAAGTAGCCGGCTGAGGCAAGACTGGCAAGGTAATTGTTGTTGGAAAGCGAAAGGGTCTGAGCAGGCATAGCTGCACCAAACCCAGTTGCCAGTGAGTTTTCGTTCGGCAAAGCAGCGGCCGAAAAAATAGGAGTCGACGATGAAAGCGGACTCACGCTACCACCCAATGACGCGTTTGGGATAACTCCAAATGAAGGCGTTGCACTCGTCGCGTGCATTCCCGGAACTAAAGCGCTGTAGTTAACACCACCGACAGTGTACCCCAGTGTGCTCATTGCAGCATTAATGGTGGTCAATTCGCCATTGGCTGTCGCCGAAACCGTTGGATACCCAGCCGCTGCATGGTGGCCGTATGTAGGCAACGCGGCTTGCAACATTGTTGGGTGTTGGCCTGGTATCACATAATGTCCGAGCATGGCAGCCACCGCCGGGTGGGTGGCGTCAACTATTGCCGCTGACCCAGCCGCGTAGGGCGACCCCGTAGGGTTGGCATTAGCGATAGGACCAGCAATGCCCGAGTAACTGATGTTCGGGCAACTCGCACTCTGTGGGTCGTCCTTAATCTTGTCGATAATAATGTTGGAAGCAGCGATAAGCTGGTGTTTCTCGCCCTTGATGGTAATCACTCTCTCCTGGACGTTAAGTCCCTCAGGTTTTTGTGATAATTGCACCTGAGAGAAATGGTTGAGATTTATTAAACTGTTGGCGTAACTTTGACTAGTGCATAATAGGTCATTTCATTTTAAGGTGGCATCTTTCTGCTGAACAAAGGCACACCGCCGCACCCACCAAGATAAGATTTTGACAAAAAATACATTAGATTGCCACTAGATGTCACTACAGGTCGATTTATCTCACCTTTGAACCGCTCTCCTCCATTATGGTTTTTACCGTTGCGCCCGCTTTGCCAATCACGAGTCCAGCCGTGGTGTTGGGGACAATCATTTTCACCTAGAAAGGAAATAAAACATGTATTTACAGGCACGCCGATGTATATAGGTCATGTGTGAGGGATTTCGGAAATTTCACAGTCGATATTTAAAATACCTCCTATTGATTATAAATACCCATCGGCTCGTTCTCCTAAGACTCACACCTTGTCAAACAGAAACCTTACAATGGGTGACTGCTTTTCAGGGCACTGCTCGAAACTAATTAAGTCAATTTTGAACGGGATCGATATGAAGGCCAGAGCGGCGAGAGACGCAATAGAAAGGGTCCCTGTTTATGATGGAAGAATCTCTTGGGGCCCGCTCTGGTCATATTTCCTCACCGAGCAGCTGCGCTACGCCCTGAATGCACCATGGTTCCCTCGGGAATCTCTGGAGAAGCGAAGAAACAAGGAGCTGAACCAACGTAGGAAGGCAAGCGTTGCCAACATCAAGAAAAACAAAGCATTCCTCAAAGCAATGGGCATGTATTTTCAAAAATGGATTTTTAAGGATGAAATCAACGCCCATTCAACCCAATGGGGTTATGACGTTAGATCATTGAACTAAACCTCAGTTTATTCGTTCCATAATCTTCTCATGGGGTTGAAAACCAATAGCATGACACAAAAATGGATATTGCTGCTTGCATACACAGCCCTTAAGAATGTCAGCTTAATCTTAGCGAAGATAGGCTACATTAAGACGGGTAGGGCCTGTACATAGACTTTACTAGAACGCAACGTACACATGAGCCACAAATAGAGAGTAGGCGAAAGATCTGCATACAAACGACCGGGAAGCGCATTGCACGATTACATGCGTTCGTGTTGTGACTTTTCCGAAAGGGTAACAATCACATAAGTGCGAAATTGAACTGGTTGCTTTTAAAGGCCGAAACATTACAATGAATTGGGTTCACTGCGAACGACAACAAAATGGCGAGAAAATAAATCTTGACTGACCGCTGAAAGTTGAACGTGCGAGTACGAAAAAGCGTAATTAAATCGGGAAAAAGCACCGCATTGTGGGAACGAACCAACTTTATAGTTGGAGGAAGTAAAAGTCGTCGTTTAGTTTGAAGTTTCAAGCAGTCGTTTGGTATACGACCGAGGCAAATGTTTCAATTGTTTGGTTTTTATGGCTTACAATGAACACGCAGGCTACGCCCTTACTGTGGAAAAGCTTTCTCCAACAACTGTGCAGCGTGCTGACTTGTCAGCATCGAAGTAAGTCGGGTCGATGCATTGCGTTGTGTGCTGTTGAACGCAAGCGGGACAAAACAAAATCGATATTCGATTCAGCGCCACGCTCGGCCAGACGAACTGCTGTGGAAGCGGATAAGAGCAAAAACAGCTTCTTTGGTTTTAACCCGAGTAGCGGTTGATAACAGATCGAACTGTAATAAATTGGTGGTACGTTTTTAATTGTGCAGTACGATCGACATGTTGAGCGTCATCGCGGGCAATTTCTATTGTGCTCTTGACGTCATGGAGTGAAAAAATGGGTGAGCAGAATGTCGGTCCAAGGATTGTGGGTGGAACCTTTGCTTATTTTTCCATATTGTTTTACGCATCACCGCGAAAAGATCATTTACCCACCTGCGGTTTGGGTGAATACATATTCGAAACTTACGAAGTATATCCAACAAAGTGAAATAAATGACTCCGGTACGACACTCAAATTTACCGAACACGTGATTATTACAAACAAAATACTGGGCAATTACAAGAAGCATGAAAAAGCCTGCCAAGTATATGCTGAAAAAGTTACAATTAGCCAGCAGAACGTCACTGTGCTTTGGCGGGGCTCGGAAAACGAAGTTTCCTATTGATCGCTGGCTGCCTTTTGCAGTGCGGCTGAACAAACAAGTGAGAGTGACGCAACTCAATAAAAGCATCCCTGGAGAGCGCTCCGCCAGCAGCAGGCTCCTTTCAAGGGTACTTAAAGCCGCAGAGCGCAAGGACCTCAATCTAGGAATATGTGCGCGCCATCCCGTCGAAGCCCAGCGACGTTTCGAACTTTTCTAATATTATATTGATACTGAATCAATGTTTGGCATTATTTTGCATATTCCTTCTCCCTGGAGCCTGCTATCGGTTTGCATCACATTTAAACGCGGCTTTCCCGTCGTCTAAACACCAACGGAAGCGCTACGTTCGTCTCTGGAGATGTGCAGCCTTCCCTTATGGGAAATACGCCTCGAAATCGGGCAATTTCTTGGTTTGAGATAGATAAAACCACTGTTGAGGATTAACCGCTAGTAATTGCCGCGCGCCAATTGAGGTCACAAGGAAAAGGGGCAGCCGAGTGGAAAGAATCACTGCGGGTTCCCAAGCAGCGGACAAGACCGCGTTTCTTGATTCAATCCACTGTTATTCGGATTTTTGCCAGACGTCAATGTCCTCAAGACAACCCAAAAGCTGTGAATTCGTTCACTGGAGCGTACCGTAAGTGTCGTCGGTTTTTACAGCAAACAATCTATTATAAACACAACCCAGTCCAAGTTACAAGCGAGGGGAAAGCTCACCTGTTTCGGCCGGTCTCCTATAATCGCTGCGAGGTCTTTAGGCACTGGAAAATCGTACACTTTTTCGATGATCGTGTTCTGCACCATCATGAGGCCCTCGGCCGTGCCCTGTATCAGCACTACGCGATCCTGGGTACCTGCGTCGATCAAGAAAAAGCGTAAATTGGTTAAATTGGCAGCGACCGACAGAGGAAAGCCAAGATGCCTGCGCGAAAAATTATTTTCAATTGTCGCAACAGACCGCGCTCTCGTCGAAATTCAATTTGTCCGAGTGCCCCGGAGGCGACGCGGCATTGACGATAAGGTTATGTGAAATCGTCGTAGATAGGCATCTTGTACTGCGTGTCATTCGGGCAGAGTTGGGAAGGGTTTAACGTGACGGCGCTTCTGCTTTAGGGGACAGGCAACCATGTTCGAGTCCTGTTCGCCGGCAACGCTTCACGCAAAATCTACCGCCCAGTGCATCCCGTTGCGCACTTGTCGAAACACTCAAATGTACTTTCACGAAAGGCGACGCGAAATTGTATGGAATGGCGGCCTTCGTCACCAATGAAGCGGCCATTGTGCGTTTTGCGCGGCAATCGAACACAGATGGGCAGCGGTGCTTAACTGCTTGGGACAACTTGACGAGTGCTTCCGACATTTTCCTTAAGGCCGTTCCAACCCCTCAAACTTAGAAGGGTGGAACCGACCTCATGTCACAATGCTTTTACATCTGGCGCGATCGCTCTCCGTATGGACGCCAACCGACCTTCCACGAATTTAGATGTGTCCCGCCCCTCTCTGGTACCACAACACGCCATTCAATACAGCGACAGTGCCCAGCGCGATTCACAAATTAGTGGAATAGGCGAGGAAGTTTGGAAAGGGTTTGTAATGTTTTGCCAAAGGGTGGCGACATTTCAAACGTTGTTGGATATGTCGGAGTAAGGTCGAGCGACTCCCTTGCCGCCATAGATTGTGCGATTCAAACAACTGGCCATTGGGAAATCTCGCCCCTAAGTTTCCTGTTTCCACACGCTTGTCTGTTGACTTTTCGCCAGCAGACACCTCGGGGCGCATTGCGGAGCTCAACACATTGTCGGACCGGCGTAAATAGGAGGCGGCGTTTAAATATTGACTGCAAACACTGTTGCGAATTAATCGCTTGTTCGACAATCACTCTCTTACACCATGACAATGCCACCACCACCCGCCGCATTGCAACTGTTGCTTCCCGAGCGAGCTGGCGAGCGCAACTAAAGCAATTCTTGAGCGTTGAAAGGCAGTAAAATCGCATGGTTTGATCTGCGTGGCGCAATGGGAACAGTGGTACCACTGACTGGAAGTTTAATGACGCACATGAGGAAGCTGAACAAGAGTGAAAAGGCTCGCACTGGACCTCGTGACAATCTGGCCGCTGCTCGTCGGGCGCGCATGAATTTTAATGCCAATCCCTCCAAAGCGTGCTCATTACCGGCAGTGACCAGACGAAGATGTATGTTGGCTGATCGCCCGCTTCTTGTGGTCAAAGCAACATTCGCGCAAAGTTCCCGTATTACCGAGGTGCGAATTGAATATAAACATCGACGTGCTTGCACTAGGCAACTTGTAGCGCAGAACAAACGCAACAATGGCGACATCGCGTTTTGATACGCGAACGCATTATGACGTCACATTACACGACGTGATAGGCGTGCGTGCGCTTGGATGAACGGCACTAAGGCTGGGATTCCACACCAGGAAACTAGCGGTTGGGTTCTGCACCTAGCATCACTCTGAGGTTGCGGGCACTGGAATATTTCTTTGATTGTACAAGTCACAGCCCTGAAACGGTTTTCCGACCAGGCCACTGCGTGCGTCATATCGCACGGCAGGGGTACTGTAGTTAGCGTATCGAGTATCAAAATTCGAATCGTTCTCTCGGAGCTACGCTTGTCCTAAGGGCACAATTGTTTTCGCTTGCCATAACCACTCTTCTCACGTGAAAAGAAAATAAATATTGGCCACCGCTATCCGACAGGTCGCGACCAATGTGGAAGTCGGTGCCTTATCTGCTACATGGCTTTTTGAGCGAAATAGTTTTTAATACCATTTATTGCAAACTGTTAGAAAAGCTTGTAATTTGCATAGCGTTGATCTGTCAAAACAAGTGTAGGTTATTAGAATGACGCAAGAACACGTTATGTCCAAAAAGGGATCCAACCTCTAATGCAAATCGAACCTATTCAAGCAGTTTATAGGCCTAAGGTTGCTTTTGACGCGTTTTCCCATGCCCCAAGGTCGCACCGTCTATTTCCAGGGCGCTTAACCATGCCATCACCTGCTTCACAAACAAACTTACGGGACTACGCACAGTGATCTTGGTCTGTGATAATATGCGTTGCAGACAAGAGCTTTGCGGACTCTCCTACATCAATAAACACTACCGCGGAATGGAACTTACCAGGGTAGAAGTCCTTTGCCTTGGATAGTTTGATGATGGCGCCCGACTCTTTTTGTAGTTGTACAATAATTTGACCACCCTTGCCGATCACCGCTCCTGCAGCGTATCCTGGTATTAGAACTTTAAGGATGAGTTGTCCTGGCGGTGGAGAGATGGCAGCGAGTCCATTTTCCACCGAGGCATCTGAGAAACAGTAAGTTGTGTTAGTTCAATATGCTATTTTCCTGTTTTCTAACTAGAAACACAACTCGATTGCATGCTTTTCGAATCGATAACATGGACCGACGTCAGTAGTTAACGCCCACGCTTTTTAATGTAAAACAAGCCTCACCGTAGTGCATCCTTTGCACAAACGGACAATAATCGCTCTCCTGAATGTATTCATAACCGTTGCATCGGTATTCCATCGCGAGCCGCAGATTGCTTTGCAATACTTTGTACAAGCAGCTACCTGATACCGTCTACCTAACACAAGGCGCCCTACAAAGCACAATATACAAACGCCCATGAAGCTTTGACAACGGAACAAAAAGCCGACAGAGCACAACACCCGGCCACGCACATGTGGTGACGTTATATTGTCCGAGCGTGGGCAGGCTGCTACTAAGACCTCCATATCTTCTTCCGGGTTGGGACACTCAGTAAAACTTCAGTACCGGCCAACCCGCTAACCCGATGAACACTGGTACACCTATTGCCCTGCAATACGCCGCGAAGACGCGTCTGATAACGACGAAAGAATAACATGCGGTCGTTGCGAGTCAAGGGCCGTACTGCGTAAGAAAAACCGCTGCAATTAGGTTTGTCGTTCGTCTGTTGGACTGGAAAACACGCACATCAGGAAGGCCCTTCGCTTCCTTGCATCCCGCATCACACTGTCACTGCTTTCAATTGGAATAGCTTGCTGACGTTGCTTTCCAGTCAGGCGCCCTGTGACGCGTCATATACGACTAAGCTGGCGTTTTTTTTGCCGCATACCTTTTGAATTTTACTGTGACTCGTAAACGAAGTGAGCTAGTTATTCGTTAATGAAAAATGCAATCGGTGTCCGCGCCAGGCGAGGTACGACAACCAAGCGACCGAGCTTTACAACGTTGATTTAACTTTTAGGACTGCGCGTCGCTTTTCAAAGGTTGGTTACCCATTAAAGTTTAAACGGAGGGGGGTCGACATGCTGGGCTTTTCGGAACAGAAGAGTTTGGAACGCACGGTCACAGACGGCTAAACATTAACTGAATTTAACGGATTTTTTTATTGCACCTCATCAACTTACTTTCGCTTGAGTACAATTTCGTGGGTGCAGTAATTTGCGTGATCTTAAATAAGGAAACTTGGTCTCTTCCGACAGCGCTTGTGGTGGCGCTAACGCTTCAAGTGTCAAAGTCGTACTGGCCACCATTTCACAGACAGGCGAATACTACTTCCTTGCGCTTATTAGACGCAGATGTGCATTGAGAAAACTATTCGGCACAACATCGATCCGCGATCAATAGCAAGCCATGCACGCCATCGTTTGCTCTTATCTGGCCTGACTCCGCAACAAGACGACGACCACAAACACGGGAGTTCGACAACAGCAAAAGAGCCCGATACTATAAATCCTCCCCTACGCGTTGTCGGCAAAGTCTGATTAGAGGCAAAAACATCCTAGAGCTGCTATAATGCCTCGCTAAGCCCACTCTGTCCAAACGCCTTGAAGAACAACGTAATCGAACAAAGGCGAAGCTCGGAATTACGAGCAGATTTCCGTGCGGTCGTGATGCAGGGCGCACCCAAAAGGAAACTAGTCGTGAAAAAGAAGTATGAAACCCTGGCACAGTCACGAGGCCCTCAGTCACGGAGTGGCACGGCAGGAAATCGTTTGAAAATGACTTTTCATGCGGTCCCGAATGGTGCGATCCAATTGGAACGAAAAGTCTCCGGACAAGGAAACTGCAGTCCAAACCAAACCACTCGGCGCCGCAAATTGAAGACCAACTGCAATCTAGGCGCAACCTCCCAGCGTTGAAAGTTTTGTCATACAACTGGGCAAAGAATTTCCACTGCATCCCCCCTCGCGGCAACTTATCCCTTCAGTGTACGAAGTGCGCGGCCACACCACTGTCTCTGTTCTGGCTGGAAACACTACATATACAAATACAATAAACTCGGGGTCGGTTCCTACTGCTTAGCACAAACTGCAAGCTTATGCCTCGTCAGGCGCCAGTCAGCAAAAGACCAACAGTCGAAATGTTTGTCATTTCCTTGAGGCAGCAGTTTGATAACGATCCGCACTCAAGACGATCACGACATCATTTATCAAGACCGTTTTAAACGTTGCGCGCACGCTTTCTGTACTGACGCAACTATCACATGGATTTTGTTGGAAAAAAAATTGGGGTTATTCAAACCAGGAAATTGTTTGCAGAATATTTCGCTTCATGAGTAAATTTAGTCCAAAATACGACGCATCAAAATTGGCGGCACTGCGAAAGTGTAGGCCATTGTCCAAAACGACAGCATGCACAAAACTAACAACTAAACAATGGGAACAGAAACTAGGAAATGGGATAAAAGCTGCACGGATATAAAATGTTGAAGGCCGACTCTGCTGAAAAGTTGCAGATCTGCTTTGTGTTTTCAAGAATGTGGCCCAACACCAAAATATAAATATTCACGATTGGTGAAACTATTTTTTGGGGTTTCCCAATTTAACTTTAATTAAAATAAAATGGCGGAAAACATGCAGATGTGTTTACAGGGACAGATTGGACCAGTTACGTCACATTGTCGGAGCTAAGTTTTGACAAACAACCACTATACGACGCGAGTAATGATCGCGACTCAAGCATATTGTTGGCATAAATCAGAGGGCGATACAGGAAGTTGCAAGTGACTTGACAACACGCAGTTTAGGGGATTGACGCTCAGCTGACATTAAAACGCAGCACGGCGGACAAGCCTCCCGCGTAGGCGACTACAACACAATTCCCGCAGGGTTTTTTAGATGCTCTCCGATCAGATCAAAGGATAAGAGTTCAAATTTTACTTTGCATTCGCACTATTTAAATGTCCCTATATAGTGTAAGACCAGTCATGCGGTTCTGCGACAGGCGGGTGATTAACAATGGACAAAAATGCCGAATAATGCTTCATGGGTCAGCGCCTGACAATGGCACAGTTTCTGATTGATTCAGTTGCGCGGTTGCAAAAAATCGAAACAAAACCCCTGCTGTGCCAGTGATGGCCTTGCAAAGGCAAACAATGTTTCAAGACAATACCCAGCTTGGGCCGCGTTTAACGCCTTATGGTAGCGAAGCTTGTTTACTGTCGCTTGTAGCAGATTTTACTGTAGTGCAAATACACATTGCGTGTCAGCTAGGAAACTTTTGAACGGTTACGCGTAAGAACCGTTACTAGTAATAACTTTAAAAACATGTACTTATTAAAATTGTGCCAACCTCACAACATGAAAGGTAAAAACGATTCACCAACATCACACCAGCGTCGATTGACGCAAATGGACAAAACCATGACAAAAACAGCAGCCTCGCGGCCGGGCCACCTGCCACACATTTCAAGAACAATTCAGGTCAACATAAATCAACGCCTAACGCAAGCTGAAGGTAAAGCAATTTACTTTCAATAAAACCTCACATCGACTTACCATCCATATCTGATTTTTCTCTCTTGATGTCCACTAATTCAAGGGGTTCGTCCAATGGCCTTTTGCGCGACTCAACCAGAAAAGTCCCGTTCGGCATAGGTACTACTGCCATCATCATTATGAACACATTCTGTGAAAATGTTTCTGAGATTCGACAACTATCCCCCCAATCTAAGTGATCTCACGCTGGCTTGTGATTTTTTCTGTGCTTGACCTGGGCGTTCTTCGTGCTTCTCCCGCCCGCCCTCTCGCTGCTCATCCCAAGAGAACGCGCGACGCGGCGACGAGCTTATTATGTGGAACGAACTCATCAACATGTGGCTCTTGGGATGGGCTGGCCAAAAGTATCGAAATTTTTAGCGAGCCTTGGAACAACATACACGAACTACATATTGATTTTGTGATGCAAAGAAAACATAAAACCATCAACAGAACATGTTTTATTGCAAAATGTTATTTGTTAAAACTTCAAAAAGTTTGTACAGACTATCAGAATGAAAAAAGGTCTTGAAAATAATGTATACCTATGCAACGGAGCCAACAAAAGAAATGGTAATTTTGTCTTGACAAATTACGTTCGCTTGTAGAACTAGAGAAGCAACAAATAACGTACATTATGCATGTTATGTCAATTATTTCAAAACAAGTCTACTACAATTTTAGAAATCCCGTGTATAGTAAATATTTCGTGTATCGAGCTCGATGAATAATTACGTTTTCTATGTAAAACAAACCGTCTATTTTTGTCGACAGCTTGAAAGAAATAAAAAGAATTTAAGATCGATTGACGTTTGCTGCAAAAGCAAGTTTAACTAAACCGTCGTGTTGTTTACAAAAACTATTACCGATACCTAGCTGTTATTCTTAGTTTGCTATATTATTAAAATGATTTCCTATTTTAGTTGTTGTTGCGTAACTTTAGGAGTGGGACTTGATCGTCATCGATATGTTTCTAATTCTACACACTTATCTACAATATATATGACTTTTTTAGTAACAGTCTCAGCGATTTTGACTAAATTTGGAAAACTAGGTTGGTAAGCACGTTTTGAAATTATTTCCTTCACAATGAAGCTACGAGTTCGAAAGTCAGAATATCAACATGCATTTGCTTCTCCCGGGAAAGATTATGTTGAAAGTTTGTACAAAGATCAAGTGAATTACAGAATGCAACGCAGGGAAAAAGAAAATGGACATTTGGCATTTAAATGGGAATCTGAAAGCAGTGCCTCCAGTGAAACAAGTTCAAATGTGGATGAAGCAACAAAAGAGTATATTTGTTTAATTAGCCTTGCTTTTTCTCATAACTTATTTAGTTTTTCTAAATTATTTCCATTTTTGTGCATGACAACTCAGAATTCAATCTGAAGCAGAAAATGCAGATCCACTGAAGAAAAGACTTGAAGAAACGAAGGAAGAAGAAATGCCAGCTGAAGAGGAAAAAACCTTTACGGTGGATTCTGCAACTCAAACACCTAAAAGTATGTGTGTTTCTGGTGGTCTAACATACCATTTGCTCCAAGCCATTGAGTTACTTTGGCAAAATGTCACCTTACAATTTTGTTTAAATTATTCTGGCAAATTATTGTAAAAAACTGTCTTGTGAATTGGTGTAACTAAGGGTCACTGAAAATATTTTCATGAAGGGTCAAGAAAGTCTACAGCCAGATATCCAAGAGTGTCAGAACAGTCACCACATGAGAAACCACCATTCATGAGCTATGGGTGGGCTGACAACCAGATTGAAACTGGACGGAAGAGAACACATAACGTCCAGGCACCAAAACAAGCAGTAAGTAAAAGTGTTAAAAATGGATTCTTTTAATTGGTTTTTAGTTGATTTTCAACACAATAACCGTTAACTACTGTCTTTTTTCAGCAGCTATGATACTGATTGAAAAGGGAAAACAGTTGACACTAAAACACAATAGTTTAGAGCAGTGCTTCCCAACCTTTTTCAGTTCGTGACCCAGTTTTAATGCAAGTTTTATTGCGCGACCCGCAATGAGATATAGACATAAATGTTACGTAATGATAGTGCAATAATTTCGTGATCTATTAGAAAACTGTAACATTTAGAAATGCTTCGAGACCCAACTAAAATAGCTTCGCGACCCACTGGTTGGGAAGCACTGGTTTAGAGTATTATTCTTAAATTAAACTTCTTTAAAACTTTTGTTTGTTTTAAAACGCAGCCTAAAATGTTTCTTTTTATCAAGGTACACTCTGGGGCCCTGCAACGTCTAAACTACAAACAACAAGAAAAAATGAAGCAAAAACAAAAGTGCCTTAGCAGAGCTTCATCTGTGTTGTCAAGGGCTTTGTTTCAGGTATATACATTATATATTTCACATTTAAGTGAAGTCTTTGTTTGTGATAATAAAACATATATCGATGCAAAATACTTGTTATGAATATATTGTGAATATGAAAGCGAAAGCTATAAGTTTACTGGTAAACATGGGCATGGCAAACATTATACTGTGCAGGCCTTGTTGTCCGCAGCAAGTGAATCTATTCAATAACTAATGCTGAGGGTGAACACAGCATAGTGTTTGAAACGTCTGCCATACCCATGGTTACCAGCAGGCATATAGCTTTGGATATCATATTCTGAAAACATATATACCTAAAAGTGCCAAAATTCATTGTGGTGTGATTTGACACAACAAACCTACTTTTCTACATAGAAACAACAGGCTGATGCATCTGTGTGGCAAAGTGAATACCAGAGATGTTTCTCAAGACAATCTGCAAGACCTGACTCCACAATATCGACGAAATCCAAGCATACAAGGAAAAAGTGTTCTCAAAGATCTTGTCGCAAGAAACAGTTGCATTGAATTTTTTTCGTGATACTTTCAGGGTTTTTTTGCTTGCCTAAATTTTTATGTGTATGTTCTCATAAATATGTGTTAGTTATGATTATAGAATGTAAAGTGAAAATTACGAGAAGTAATTGACCAAGTTGTGCCAAATAACAGTTTATGTTTGTAAATTTGTCATTTTTTTGCAACTGTTATGTGCAGAAGTTAAAAAAGTTGTTCATTTATCTCGTGTTCGCACATTACGTAGTTAAACCTTTTTATCAAAGAATTAGAAATCATTACAGTTGTGTGTTTTTTTAGACCCTCTTGTCAGTATACTACGTACTTTTTTACAAGCACATAAAACTAAGGACCTGAAAAAGGGTTCATAACAAAGTAAGGTACTTAATTTAAGTCCAGTTGTTGAAAGTCTCAACTTCTACCGCATTTGTCCACAGCTTAATTCAAAGTCCAAAATACGAATTGGGTTCGTAGCAGGGTGTTTCCCCATAAATCGCAAGTTATTCATACAGTTGGTGCTGCCAAAAAGCAAAATACATTTTTTGTGTTACGAGACCAAAAGTATTTTGCTCCCCATGTTGGCAAATGTAATATCGCAACATCCAATAGGGCAGAACGGATCATCCGTTAGTGTGCAACATTGTTACCTTACTTCTTGCACATTTCATGACAAACTGTTGCATTGGTCCTTAAATCAAAGCACAAAATCGTAGGCCTAAATTCACCTTCCACAAACACAATAATAAACGATATCCACACGTTTTTTGCAAATCTCTTTCTCCCACTTTTCGGTTTAAAAGTCTCAGCAAATCACTCAATAATCACACATATAAGCATCTTTGTCCTGGGTTTTATTTTATTTTTCTGACTTTTTTTTACAAATCCTGTACAACGCACGCATAAAACAGAGGGCGCCACAGAGCAGCGAAATGAACACGCGATACTGACGAGGTCAATAAGTCATAAAAGAAACCTGCAGAAAACAAAGACGGGGGGGGGGGAGAAAGAAATCAAAATGACTTGCGACGAACAAAAGACGCGCGAGCAAACGTAAAACACAATTTTCCATTTAGTTTATTGTCTACTTGCAAGGTGTATATAAACAATGTACCATCGGCGCTGAACTGTCCAAGGACATTGTATTAAAATCAAGGTATAGTTCTCCGCATAATTTCTTGTTCGCTGGCACAGTTTTATGGAGTCTTTGATGGTGCCAAAGTCACAATAGAATTACTTCTCTCGCCCAATCGCTTGAGGTCGCGAAGCAGGTTTTCGTATTTCCCGTAAAAAATCCTCGATGGCCGGTGAACGGAGAAAAGAGAAAAATCGTAAAATATGTATAGGGCTGTACTGTTTAGCTGAGCGGTTGCCTACCCCGAGACGGCGAGCATACATACCCGAACATCGGGAGAGCGACTTCTCAACACCTGGCCAGCCACGTGGAGCGCCATTCCTTCACAAAAACCTGTGGTCAAGTGGCCAAGCGCCACAGTTTCCTGAACAAGAACGTTCACGGCAGTGTATGAGTTTGTAATAAACTTTGAAGTACAATTGCAACGACAGGGTCCAAGTTTTGAAAAGTAAATAAAAAACGATTGCATTTTCATTATTTTTGTAAATTATTTGAGCTATACAATTGCTACTGGTATGGAGGTAGTCAAGATATTAACGGTCTTGATGACTGCCTTGTAGTGTTTATGCGCATTTGACCAATGTATTATGACGTAAAGGGAGCCGTACAAATAGAACTCACCGTTCAACTCCGAGTATCGTCATCTACGAGTTGTGTTGGAATTGACCCTGGAAATGCGCGTCATGCAAAAGAAGGACGGGGTTACGTTGGGTCAAAAAAACTGCAGAACACTGCCGAGGCTGAGCCATTGTTTGTCAAAAATAAAACAGGTAGGTTCAACTAACCAAATAGGTTCGAGAAATACAATTGTATTCTCTTACAGTCTAATTAAAGGTATCTCCTCGATGTTAGGCATTTACGAAAAATAAAATCAAGCAGTTTTATACTGTCTTACTTCATATTATAACTAGACGTACTAGTACGTTAAAGGAAAGTGTTCCGATTTTCGGTCGGTCAGAGTGCGCAACACAAACAGAATAAAAGCGAAAAGTGAAACAAACTGGCTAACTTGGTTTTAAATTTTATGTTGTCCTTTAAGCGCGGCACGACTCGCAAGTTGGAAGTTGGCGAATCGGAGAGCTCTTTGTTTCTCTGGAAAGAAAAAACGTATTTCCAACTGAGCGGATGAATTTGGTCGCCTGGAATCAGCTTACCGCGCTGCCAATAGCCGAACTTCTCTCGGGGCTAAAGATCTTGGGTGGAACGTTGGTGACGTCGTTTTGCTGGGGGGAATGTGGACGCTTGCGGAATCCGCCCTTGGTACAGAACACAAAACAAACAAGTTAGAGTAGAACTCGTGAAGCCCGATATAGAAGTCTATCCAACAGTTTTTCTTCTTTTTATCTTTTAATGAATTTTCTGCAGCGCGACCTTGCTTGGAAATAACGGATTCCAAGATATAAATTCTTCTTACATGTACTATACTGACGGTGAGCATATGGCACACGTGATCCCATAATTCAAAGGCTATACATTTTTACACTTCACACAAACATACAATGAGCTTCATAGCGCGCCAATATATTCGCAATTGTCTTTTCGTGTTTTAACAAACAAACAGAAAACAAACTCTTACTTCCTGTTGCCGGGCAGACTGAACCGGATAACTGTGAACTTGAACGCTGTTACCCTGGACAATTCGGTGCGTTACGGGGATGGGGAAATGTGTTGTGATAGTTTGATACGACTGGCTGTAGGTGGGTGAAATGGGTTGGGGCACCTGAGCAAACTGTGGCGCCATCACGTGGCTGTTCTGAACGGTTGGAATGTGCTGCTGGGTGACGTAAACCGCGGCCGCGGCGCGCGACATCTGCAACGCGAAAGTTGTTTTGAAATTAGAATCGATAGAAAATGGTTGGCAGGAATTACAAGGTAAGTGTAGTAGGGCGTTGACATTATGCCACCAAACTGTGGCATTTCAGTTTTTTGTCTCCTCGTGGATTTAACAAACAGTACCGAAGATTCCAGAGACTCAAGGAGGACTCAGGTCTGCACAAGGTGACATAGGCTCTTAACGCATTTTATCAAGAAGACGATCACGTCTTTGTGGAAATTGACGATTAAATTTGGTTTAATTACGGAAATGTACAGGTCATATAACAAACACAAAACAGACATGCACTAAACTTGACAACGTACTGAAATCATATACCTGCGTTTGATTAGAAAGGCTTGAAATGACCGCCGACACCGGAAGACTTTTGGCACCCATCGGACTATTTCGCGACAACACTGGAATCGTCTGAATGTTCATTGGAGGAAGTCGAGAAGAGTTTCGGTTGCTGTTCAGTACAGTGGGGATAGCGGAACGGGGCATCTCGTCCACCCCTGGGGGAAGTTCGTCATTAAGCACATCGAACTTTGCACCATCGTCCAGACTCACTGTCCGCGTGATACCGTAATCCCCTTTCGTGCTCTCCACGATTTTTACCACAGCGTCAGTGGTGCTGGATGGTGGCGCAGCACTGGGCTTGGAAGGTGACGTCACCATTGGCGTTTCTGACGAGGTGGACACTGCGGCCGCGTCGGGCTTCGACTCTGGTGGTTGTTCGGGAGCCGCGGCGGGGATGTCGGGCGGAGGCGTCGGCGTATTGACGCGAGATACTTCGGAGTCAACGGACAACATGGAGACGTTGTTCATCGACGAGTTGGCGCTGGGGATGGGGGAATCGGTGCGGACCTGGCTCTCTGAAGAAGGGCTGTTCACGTGATTCGCCATGGCGTTTGAAGCACTCTGCATGAAAGGAAAATGTAGGAAGAATAGTTGGGCAACAAGGTAGATACACAAACGCTTCCACGTGAAGTATGCAGGAGCTGGTGTTTGTTTGGAAAATGAGTTTGTGATTTACTGATGTTCGTGAGAAATAACTTCATCAAAATAACATTAGGTGTCAAATTGAATTATCAAGATTTGTGAGTTACATTTATATATGTTTGAAGAGGAATAGTGTAGTACCCTTTTCTTGTTGGTTCTGCTTGATTTGATTGTGGCAGCAACATGGTCAGGTAGATACTGAGACAAATGATTCCTCCGAGCATAAGTTGCCTCTACCTAGAGTTTTTGTAAAGGTTGGTAATAAATTATAAATTTTACCAACATATTTTTTAAGCAGTAACGCTTCATGCAATCGGATGATTGGCAGGATCGCCCCACTACACAGGTCCTAACTTGGCAATCACAGCTACCATATTGAGATCATTAGGTTCAGCCCAGTGGCTGATCCAGCTAGGTATTTCTAAAGCATAGATAAAGTTCACAGTGGCGTAAATACCTTCATGTCATCTTTGTACACTTTAGAGTTGTGGGCTTGTCGATGTAGCGTGTCAGTAAATGCCTATGCATGAACAAGCAACAAACAGTTTAATAACCAAGCATGTTTTCTACATCGATTTTAAAATTGTATATCACAGCATGGATCAAACTATACATGACAGTTGTATAGCATTTTGACAACCACAAAAATATTGTTTAAAATTCGTTTTCTAACAAAACAAATTGATATAAGCATGCACCTGAATGTCGTTGGTTAAATTGATATCCGTGCGAATGAGATCTTTCACAAACCGAAGACCGAGAAACCATCTCGAAACATGGACATCCCTGTTGGAAAAATTAAAAATTTATTACACACTGAAAAATGCTAGTACTTAGTAAAAATGAACAACCACAATTTTTTCCATTGTATTACATTGACGGTGACAAAGTATATTTTATTGGCTTGCTATAATTATATTTTAAAAATATATGTTAACAAAAGCCTCCCTACTTGTTATTGTTGTCTTTGATCACTTGGGGATAGGAAGTTTGGTTAATGTGAGCGATAAGAATGTAGTCATTGCGCTCCAAATAACCAACAAGTATACGTATCTTTGATTCAACAAGGCCAGTCCTGTAAAATGTATATTGGTTTTGATATGCATGCCAAAGGGTTATTACTCCCAAAGCAAATGAAATAAAAGACTTACCATAAGCTGAAGTGCTCATCTGAGCTTGCACTGGCCATTAAAATAATAAAATGCTTGTATTCATTAAAAAAATTTGATTTCTCAAATAGCTTTAACCAAGAAGCCTTGTTTTCTTGAATTTCCATCGTCACCCGATATCCATCAATGAACTCCTGCATGTATCAAGAAATGATGAAAAATTTGGTCCCCAAAACTTGAAGCACAACTTACATTTTAATACCAATTTTATGTACAGCAGCAGAAGTTCCTGCATGCAGTACCATGGATAATAGCTGATTAGTACAGTTTGGCGCATGGGATTATCGCTGAACTAGCCTAATGGAGCAAGGCAATGGTTTTTATCGAACTTACCCCTTTCATAACAGTGAGAGATGAACGAGTAACATTGTAAGTTGAATTCTGTTGGGGATAAGCTGGAGTGATGATGGGCATAAGATGTAAACGATCTGATGGATTGTATCTTGGATCCCAAACTGGTAGATTTAGATTATTGCTCTCATCTGGTTGCCGTAACAAGACTGGCCTTGGCCACTCCCTGTATGGGAAATTTTCGGTTTTAAATTATTTGTAGGTCCAGTGAACTTTACCAGAATAATTTTACCCACCATTGGGAAAACACCCAAAAGAAGCGGTGAATTAAAGTGCTTGAAACTGCATTAGGATAGAGCTGACATGTTCTAGCCACCAACATGGCCCATGACACACCACCGAGATAACCCAACATGTTGCTATATATCCCCTTATCTGTAAAAATGTATATATATATATATAGTTAAATTTACCAACTGTACAATTATATAATTAAACATAATTATTGAAAGATGCAAACAACTTGGAGTTAACTAGTTTGAAAAGAAAAGCCAAAGCTAATATGCTAGTCATTAAGCAGACATTTCAAACACCACTGTGTTTATCATCAGTGCTTAAGAAAAGACTGAGTTGCAGCAAGGCGAGCGCAGAGGTAGGCAGACAACTAAATAAACAAACAAGGCAATCCAACTGAAACACACCATGTGACAGCAACCTTATATGCCTTACTGCAACTAAATCTTCCCTAAGCACTGATGATGAACACAATAGAGTTTGAAATATCAGCTTCAACATGATTAATATAATTAACTTTGGCTTTACTATTCCAACTACTTTACTGAAGGACTTTTACAAAATTTGCATTAAATCATTTGTTGCAATTTAGAATGTTAAAAGTTGTATTCATACTTTTGGCCCATAACTTGATTGCTCTCAATGTGAGGCGAAAATTTTCAATGTTTGGAACAAGATGGAGGATCTCATCCGTAACACGGCAACCATTTAAACTTCTTATACAGCGGATATCAAGGTTTTTTAACAAACTGTCATCTCTGAGATCCTGGTTGCCTGGAATGACTTGAAGGGCAAGTCGTGAGAAAAGTATATCCATCTGTGTGTGCAAAGATACAACATTGACAGGGGTATTGCCATTAGTAAATCTCAGAATAGCAACACAAATAAAATCACATTTGTCCTTGCCCATAATATATCTAGATGAAGAAAAACATTTGAAGTATATAAGTAAAGAAAATATTTTATACCTAAACTGATGCTGCATTTAACATTATCACATTTGCTTTAATGTGCAAAAGGATTGAAGCAGGTAAATATCTATAATATGTGTAAGCGCATACCTCAACACCATCAAACTTGAGTTTAATGACAGGGACGAATGCTTCCTCAATAGCCTGAAAATAAAGCATTTACTTGCAAATTTTAAAACCTCATGTACTTCTACAAAACATAACAATTGATATAATAGGCATAATTAACAACTTTTGCTTACTCGTAATTCTGTAACCTCTCTTCGCTCCTTGAGCATGTTATAAAAGGTTGAAAAGAAATCACTTCGGTTGACATGCCTTGGAACCACACACAAGGTATCAATGTCAGCCCCACGTGCACATACTCCTAACCGGTAAGAGCCAAATGTGTACAGTTTGCCTCCAACAGTATCGATCAGAGTCTGTGGGAGTTTCTGAATCACAAATACGGTATTAGGACTTAAGACACAAACTGGGATAAGCAGGATGCTTGGGGATTTATTTAGATATGTTACAATTACTGGCATGTAAATAAAACTTACAATAAATACGAAACAACTTGCATTTAAACTAACCCTTTCTTCGCTGACTTTTTTCACAAAGGATTTAACAAGTTCATTGACTTTGCTTAGAACGTTGAGCCGTGCTTGTAGTTCTTCTTCTGCTTCGAACACTCCAAACGGTTCAACTGTTTCTATAAGCTTTTGGGTCAAGGCTTTATCTTTTTGGGTTGGGCCAGCAAGACTTATAGGTGAAGTTATCCCATAGGTTCTGGTTTGCTGATCCATTACTACGAATAAAACTTCTACAAAACGAATTGTTTAAATATCTACCACGACAATATCTTTGTAAGCATGCAACAAAGTCACTTTCGACATCTGCGACATTACCGTTAAACCTGTATATTTTAGGACTGATCTTGTGTCGAATCAGTTCTAGAATTTGGAAAAACTCAAGCTAAACGGTGTTTCGCACGGTAATACAGTGTCAACCACCAAAAAATACGAACTTAACCCAACAAAAACGAGCAACAAATGACACAAACAAACCGCCGCCTTTTCGCCATCGTGGAGGGAAGAAACAACAAGGTATAAATTTGAGAGCAATCCGTACCACCACAGTGCTTATTTGACAAAGTTACATATTTTGGCTGAAAAATATGACAAATAAAGTAATCAAGAAGCAAATTTTATTGGAATACGTTAACTATAATGTATCTAGAAAGGAGAAAGTTTTGAAATACCAAAGCGAAATTATAAATAACAAACGGACGTGAAGATTAAATTTACCAAAATTGTAGCTATTAACTGGATAAAAACGTGCAATTAGGTCCAGTCCAGATACGCATAATATAATTCTTTACTGCTGTCCGAGACGCAAATTAATTTTGCCCATTTCCCTGCGCTCGCGTGTAAGCCTATATTTTAATCTTGTCTTGTCCAGGCTAGTCCGGGGCCCGGTAAATAACTTACCTGTACCTATTTTGAAAAAGATAAAAATTCTGTGACACTTTGGGGTCAAATGTGCCAAGGACCGTCCTGCTAACCAACAACACAAAACAGTTTGAAAACACCTCACACGGAATAACAACTCACCTATCCTCGAAAACGGGTGCACTGTGCAAAATTGTCGATAGCCTGAAACTGTTCATTGCGGCATTTTCGCAAATAAACAGCAGTATGATAACAATATGCAAAGTTATAGCCCAAGCAACTGGGTACATGTGAAGTTCTGATCGACTCCAGCTGTGCTGGTGAAGCTTTTTTCGATCGCTGATGATGTGTCTCTTTTCTTCCAACACCAATAGTCCTGTACATTTTCCAGATATTGTGCATTTCGCTGACAGTTTATTTTAAACTCAATTTTCCGTTGTCGTGCATTTGTCAACTGATGACACGCCGATGCACGACAACTGAGAAATGAGTTTAAAATAAACTGTCAACAAATTGCACAATATCTGGGTAGGTTGTGCAACACCTATTAGATAAGGTTTTACAAAATTGTTTACAAGGTCGTATATCTGTATTTCTATAAAAACAACTTTTGCCTACGGGAAATGCCCACCATGTATTTTGTCCTCTGTCACAATCCATAAATGACGTGACAAATCAAACAGTTAATTGAGCACACATGTATGTGCTGCAAGTTGCCAGAGCGAATTTGAGCATAGCGTATTTTGTCACGCGATCATGTGATCAATTCAGCGTCATCTATAGTGGTCCCTTATACTGCCATATAGCGACTAAATGTATTACTGTAATTATAATAAACACCTTGTATCAAACAAAGAATTATTTTATTTGTGGCGCCCTATAGACCACAAGATCTTCTAAGAGGCTCTATACAAATCCTTGCTGTGTACTTTCTTTGTTATTAAATTTTTATTAACTTTGAAGAATATAAAGCCCCATACAAGCCACAGCAACGATTACCGGCAAACAAGCAGAACTGCCGACAGGTGCATTTGCCGAGGACCTACAGGATGTCTTGAATTTTATTGCCATGTGGGTCTACAAGACTGCAAGTTTAGTTTTTTGGCTTCGCACAGCTTTCATATGGCGAGTAACACGAAGTTGCAAACTGTTGGAAACGTTTGTTTCCTCTGGTCTGGGGTGACAAGTTTACAAATATGACTCGGACGGTGCACCTGAAATTCTCTATTGGGTACACGTAGTAACGTCAAGATGTTTTCAACACCAACAACAGTAAACAACAATTAAAAGTTTTTGCAAGTAAACTCGTCTCGGCATGTAGTGCACAATGTTGAGACGTGTGGTTGGCGAGTACCGGTAACCTGCTTGGAACGCAGTGGACCGACCTTTCAGGAGCTCAAATACTTCAGGACAGGAACTGCAAAAGCGCGCACAAATACTCAAGAAACGGAAACAAAACAAATTTGCAGGTGGTCCCGACTCGCAATCTCGTGGTATGGGAGGTGCGTGTACTCCATGTAAATAGCCTAAGAAAACGTGAAAGCTAATAACTGTCGCAATAGGTTAGAGTTCCTCTTTGTCGTGATCCTCGTGCGTCGTATCTTCCGTCGCTTGCTCTGTCTTTGGCTCGGACGATTCTTCCGTGGGCTCATCTACAAAATATAACGTCCAAAACAGCAGTATTACGAAGAGTGGCACATTTTTAAATGGGCAAAGGGTCCAAAATAGCCCGGGAAGACTATATGTTTTATGAGGTAGGACAAAAATGACCAACTCATGAAATTATTAGGTTTGCAGGCTTGGCAGCCCAGGCATTGCAGCCTAGCTGGTTCAGCCACTTTTTCCTGACAAGTCGGAGCAAGATTTGAAAAATCAAGCTCCCGGTGAGGTTTGAACTCACGACCCTAAGCTAACCAGGCCCAACGCTCTACCAACTGAGCTACAGGAGCTCAGTGGTTTCACGGGGTATATTGTGGCCAAGGTACACTGGTGCGCAAGCGCACAACTTGCCAGGCAACCTTCACATATACCTAGGGGATCTCTACCACCGTATCAGATAACGCAGTAATATTTCATGTAATGGCATGATTGGCACGATCGCCCCACTGCAGTGATCGCCAAGCAAGGACCTGCGCAGTGGGGCGATCCTGCCAATCATGCCATTGCATGAAATATTACTGCGGTAACTCTTGAAATTTTAGTATTATGTCTGACACGTTTAATTTTGTAGTGCTTAACCCCCAAACACGTACAAAACGTGCTATAATGTAACAGTCTTACACGGAAACATCGTACCTTTGCTTTGCTCTTTCTCCACGTTTTCGTCTTCCTTTGTCTCGGTCTCTGGTTCTTCCAACACAGTGGGATCTTCCGTTGTCCCCTCGGTGGTCGGTTTCGCCTCGTCTTCTTTTGCCTCTTTGTCTGCTTAAAAATTTTATCGATGCAAATTCGAAATACGGAAAAGTTGCTGAGCAGAAATGTTACCGGTTGACGCTGTTTTATTCGTGTCCATATCATCCTTTACTTCCACCTTCGGCTTTTTCGGTTTGGCTGTTTTAGCTTTGTTGTACATGTACTGCACCTAAATATTAAAAACACATTCCTATAAATAACGGTATCATTTTACGGTTTGTTTGGTATACGTAAAAAAATTAATTTAAGGAAAATTTCCCGTGTAGTCAAGTCAAAAAGTGTGTTCCCACCTCGCGGTTTAACTCGTAAAACTTGTGCTTCAGATCGTCAGGCTTCATAACCGGATCTTCGTAAGGTTTAAGAGCTTTCTCCTTTACCAAGGTCTCATTTTTCCAAGTCTGCACAACGAAGCGGAACCATTAAAAATCCGGGAAGCAGCCGCTTAAAATTTCTTTACGATGTACATAATCTTATGCGATACCAGCACATGATGTTTAGCTATTTGACAAATTCAAAAGGTGCAATTAGTTACGTCATGCACAACTTACAACAGTGCTATTGTACATTTCGTCCAGAGTTTTGATTTCAACTTCGGTGTAGATCTGAGCGTCTTCAGGCAACAACTTCACGGCCGTAAGGAAATGTCTGGTGTAGTTGAAGAGGCTCTCCATCTCCTGTAGATAAACACAAGGTTAATAGTAACTACTTGCCTAATCCACCAGTTTCGTAAACAGGTGACACACTCATACATAACAAAATAGTACAGCTGTAAGGTCACGCAGTAAAGTTTGGAAATAAACTTCGTCCGACCCCTTAACATTTTGTGAACAACTGGCCAAACCCATTCTTAAACTGATGTGCTATTTGTTTCCAGTGGAGATAAGTCCATTCCTTTTTGTGTGTATATATTATATTTTATTCTATCAGGAAAGACTGCATTGCATGCTGCTGGATAGACATACCTCTAGCAAAGGAATGTTGTCCTTGCGCAGTTTGACTCTGGTCAACCAGGGACGAGCGACGTCCTTCAGTGCTTTCAGCTTTTCATTGTAGACCTGAACAGCAAATAAAGTTTAAAAATGAAAGAATACGCAAACTACACAGTTGTTTACGACAATTTTAGTAAGACGCTGCATGAAAAAGTAATAGCGACGATTCTACTTGTATTTTGACAATCAACTCTCAAAAACACAGCGCAATGGCGACCGCAAGCTAACGTTGTGTGTTTTCGGTTTTTCGCTCAGTAAGAATCAATTCTTTGACGTGATCTACCTCTGCGGGGGGTTCCCCTTCCAGGTCGTCTATCCACTCGGAGGCAGCGTCGAGAGCTGCCGAAACTTCTTCCTGTTCGGTTTCCGTGAGCGCCTCCTCGTATTCTTCCAGGTAAAGTTTGTCCCTCTTGTCGTAGATGTAGCTTTCAAGTTTGTTCATGGCTGTTTCGCGCGCGAGTTTGTACGCGTCCTTATCTGCCAATTCCTTCAACCTGAAAATGTGATTTGGTAAAGCAGAAAGACCACGGTTAACTGCATACAGATAAGAAATTTGCAATTCTTCATTGGATAGGGGCGAAAAATTAAGTGCGTAAATCTGACATCTGAATGCTGTCAAAAAAACCTGCTTACTTGGCCACAGACTTTTCCTCATGCTCATCTGAAGGGTTTCTGTGATCAAGCATCACAATATGATGTTCAAGGTTTTCTGATTTTTTGACCTTCACAACCTTAGACACTGTCTTCGTATCTATAGTGGATGATGTTTTAGTTAGTGTAAGAAGTGAGGTAAACCACTGCAAAAACAGGGAAAAAATCAAACCATTTTTCTCTTTAGCATTCTCATCAACTTTAGCACTTTCTTCTTTTTTAGATGCATTTTTGTCATCTGGTGTAGTTTCTTCAGTCTTATTTTGCTTTTCAGTCCCATCTTAATGATAAAAACATGATAGGTTGACCACAAACTGAGTATGAACCATTCTTTAAACAAAGAGAAAAGTGAACCATCTTACACATGTGACGACACAAAAACTTCATGAAACTTTATCAACAAACACAATTTTTCCAAGAATAACACTGTCATTAAAGTCTTATCTTCAAAGCATAATACAGTAGTGGAGTGAGTAACAACACTACATTTGTACTATTGCAAGAAACTACAACAACCCCCAACTAAGACTACAGTAGAACTCAGTTAATTCTGATTCGATTTGTCCTGACTGTCCGAAGATGTTGGTTTTAACCCGAACACTGTGTAGTTAGTAGGATACTGGTGAAAATTACCCTAATTGAACACAACAATGACATCTCTGACCTAAAGATGCAAAAAAGCGCTGCAACACATAAGTATCCAACCTTACTCTCTGATCACTTAAAAGTATTGGGAAAATTGATAATTATGTTTAACAAGCAGCAGCAACGGTGGTTAGTGAGTCTGTTACAATATTGAGAATAATGCAGTTAAAAATATCTCAAATCATTTAACCTACAACTTCACAGGAATCTAAGCTAATTTCTGGATAAACCAAATCGGGATTAACCAAGTTCCACAGTTATAAAATAAGTTTTATGACATTAAAGTAAACTCCATCCAATGGTTTGACAAAACAGCAAATTGTTTACAGCCCACTTTATCATGTTATTCACCTTTCCGTTTAATCACATAAATATTATCCAAGAAGCCACCAGCAATGCAATTACTTGGAATTGATTTTAATAATTACCTGTGGATTTAGTATCATTGTCAGTGTCTCCACCACCAAAGAGACTAGAAATACCATCTTTTATTTCTAGCAAAGAAATTATTTTCATTGAATAACTGAAAATTGCAGCTAATTTCCCTCACCAACCTTTAGTGCAATATTACAGAACACATAAATCACTTTCATTATTGTGTCACAGTAATCACTTTACAATGCAAGGGATAAAAAATGGAAAGAACAAAATATACATTACAACATATCCACCCCAAACCATCATACTTACTCTGTAAAGTGGATTCTTCAGTGGTGGCTTCCGTGGCATTCTCCTCGACTGTTTTATTTACTTCATAAACAGCCTCCACCTAAACAGTACAAATGTTGCCACAATTATAGGAATTTAAGAGAAAGTAGGGTTAACCAATGTTTGATATTGGAATAACATGTTGCCAGTTGATTGGTAAAAATAATTTTTTGAATATAACAGATTTTCTCTTTGTGATCATAAACAGAAAGGATCGATAGACGAATGTCAAGAAATGCATTAAAACCTGTGTCACTTCTGATGAGCCAAAACACTGTGTTATTTTGCTTTCTGCAACCAAATGTAAAGTTCATTAAATTAGACAGCATCACACTCACACTTTCAAGGTTGAGTATTCCACTTTCATCCATGCGAAAGTGGGCTTTTACTCCTTTTGACTCTGAACTATTATCTTCCTGATACTTGTCATGAATTGCAGCCAGACCCTTTATTTCTACAACTGCCAGATCAGTGGTACCAAAGATTCTGAAATTATAAACAGGAACATTACCCAGCTTTCCATAAGATTATAAATTCAACTGTGTACTCACTTTTGCTCTTGTTCTGACAGAAACTTTATGTCTCCATAACTTACACTGAAGTTGAAGTTGTCATAGAATCTGGAAATAAATTCATTGAATTGAAAAGACTGTCAAACTTATTTATTATAATTTATTTGGCATTTGTTATTTAAACCTGTTAAAGGTGATGACTTTTCTTTGTGGATAGGGATTTGATCTTTGGAATAGAGTTCTTTTTATGTGTTTCTTTGCAACAGTTCCATCCTCTTGTGTGTTGAAACGATCAAAGTCAATCTGCAAAGTACCTCCATAAGTTATAACAAGACATTTTTTTTTGTCACAGACACAAGTTGCCAAGAGAGTTGACAGCACAATGTTGAAAGTTGGACAGACAAAGAAACAGTAAAAAAAGAGCTGGTTTGTAGAAAAACACCAGCCAACTTTCGTCACTGTGTATTTGCAGAGTCCCAGAATGTCATCAGGATCTTGTTTCAAACATAGTCACTCACCTCTATCGGGTAAACTGCACCAGACTTAATATGAAATGTTTTGACCCTAAATGCACTGGACAAAGCAGCAGCTTGGTAAGAGGCACCCAAAGCAAAAGCTTCATCAGCATTGATACTTTTCCCAAGTTCTGACCTGGAAAGTGCATACAAGAGTTTTTTTACCGGAACCAATCCAATCCAGTGCAGAACTTACTTTCCAGAGGCTTTCAGGAGTTTTTCTTGCACTTTGGGGATGCGCGTTCCTCCACCAACCAAAAGGATTTGACTCATTGAGTCCTAATAACAAAACAGTGTTTTTCCTTTGTTTTCATGAAAACAATTTATGGCTGCACATACCATGGTCATATCAGCGGCTGCAAGAGCTTCCATCAATGGACCCGGGACACGCTCCCATACATCTTCACATAAATTCTCAAATTCCTCCCTTGAAACTTTTGCCCTAAAGTCCTCATCATCGATTAATCCCTCAATCTACATGTCAATTAGTTATTAGGAATATTTAAGGCTATGAATACTGTATGTTTTACCTGGGCCACATGATCAACATTTGCACTCAACACTTTCATTAAACGTTTTGCTTCCTTGAGCAGTTTGGCCATGGCGCGGGGACTTTTTGTGACATCACTCTTGGTCTTTTTTTTAGCATTAAAAAGCTGCACAAACATCATGTATGAGTTTGGACTTGTCAAAAACTCACCATCCATACAAACAACAGCAATATCAAACCTTCACAAGATGATCCCTTAATCGAAATTCCAACTCTAGGCCTCCAAGCCCCCTATCATGTCCAATGCCCTTTACAGACAGTTGTGGATCAGTGATACCATTTACCTTCATAACTTGGTATGCTGCAGAAACATATTTTTGGTTGGTTTGATGATTTGGAATGCATTTGTTGTTTAATATACATTACCTATTACAGATGCAACAGTACTGGATGCCCCCATGTCATAAAACAACATGTAGGAGGCAGTGCTATTGATATCATGTCGGCGAAACACTCCATAATTTAATGCAGCTGTAAAATATTTAAATTACAAGTAAATAAACACATGACATAGTGGTGGGTATCATTAAATTTTGCGACAACAAAATTGTGTAATTTTTCAACAAGCAGTGTTCATAAACCAATAAATTTGCTTGGCTTCAACGTATCAATCAGAAGTCAAGACAACAAAAAATAAAACGAAATTGCAAATTATGAAAATACATACCAGCAGTATGACCATCCATAAGTTGAGTCACTTTAAGGCCAGCAAGTTTGGTGGCATACATCATTGCCTTGCGCTCAGCTTGGTTGAAGTATGCAGGTACAGTTATAACACAGGTGTCTATGGGCTGTTCTGCAGCAAAAAATAAGCACATATAGTTAAGCCCCCTTGGTATAAATGCAAACATACATACGTGCATACTCCTCGGCCAATGACCGAGAATGATTTAGTACCATGGCAACAAGCTCCTCTGGAGAGTATGAGAAATTTTCTTCTTCGTTGCTGCATCAGAAAATTTGTGAAATTATGGTAAATTTACTTAAATTTTGTCTAATTGCCTTACACAAATACTATAGTCCCTGTGTCTGGATCCTCCTGGATGTTATGGTGTGGAAATCGCTTTTGATAACGCTTCACAATGGGGTTGTCGACTGACTTTGCCAGTAGGTCTGACAAATACAAGAAGGTAGTCTTGGGAAGCCTCACACCCTGTTAAAACAAAAGTACATTATAAAAAGACAACTAAATTTATATACAGTCTTGCAACATTCTTTGTACAAATAAACAATTTGTTCTACAATGCCAACCATTCTAAGAGAAGCTCAAAGAAGCTTCTCAGTAAATGTTTAAGAATATTTGTCATTACCTTCGTCATAGCAGCACTTCCAAAATACCTTTCTCCATTGTCAAATGACACTGCAACTTCAGTCTTTCGTTTTGATTCTCTGTGACAAATAGCAAGTGTAAACTTCTTTATAACTGTCCACCGTGTAGGCATAGCATATGTTTACTGGATGTGAATTAAATTACACTGTTTTGAATTGAATATATATGTTATAAACTCACTTGTTTAAAACAATTTCCATTGGCACTCCTGGTTTAACAATGGCAATCTTCATCCACTCGGAACCAAAATCAACTGACATAACAGCAATACCATCTTGAAATCAAAAATAAATTTTAAATCTCTATATTTAATCTCCACAAATTTATATCACTCACCTGTTCTGCCACACAGTCCAAGCCACAAGGCTCCAAATAGAATCAATATTAACCTAGTCTTCATTATATGTATTTAGTATATTATTTTTTAATAAAGATTAAACCTCTGAAATAGAGAATTGTATGATAACTGTAGAAAATACAATACCAAGTCAAGGACACATCATCCTAACTCCACATTCAAAAATTTTCTGTTGTAACACAGGATTGCATCATACTGCAGATTTAGTTTACAAATACAAACACGTCTCCCTTACACACTTCCAGGCGGTTGTACCATTCACAACGCGCTACTGCTCCAAAGACCGATCAGCTGATTGTCGCGGTAGTAAGTTCATAACACTAGGCAACACGTGGTTGGTCAGATCTATATGACGTCACAAGGCTTTTCTCACTGAATATTTTTCATAATTAGAGAAATATAGTCAAGTTTAAAAGTTGGCTTGGTAAAAAGAAAGACTAACAGGCTGGAATGCACCTGTCAAAATAGGTCCACTATTATGCCAACAAGATTAACAGCAGTTCAGCGATTATGTACACGTGTACTTTTCGGTGCGCCATGAAAAATAAAATCCCCTAACCAGACCTGCTACCGGTAAATTGCATCAGATTTTTATAATGCCGTTTATCATCTGTTTTACGTCAAACAACGGCACCATCATTCATTGAAACCCTTCTTATTATTTAATTGGTATTAGTAGAGATCTAAAAAAATGCAGATATTCTTGTGCCTGTAGGATTGCCAATTGCAACACGTCACAATTTTCTCTGACAAGTCCGGCATTTGGTATCAAAATTTGTTTCAGGGCGAAATATTACAATATGTCGAAATCCCTTGGATTTTTGAATGACACATTTGCCACATCATATACAGTATATCAATAATTATTGGTAACTGTGTAATTCAGGTAACTTCGAGGTTATCAAATGGGACATCGCACTGTAGGCTATAAAAATTTTCAAACACATTTTTGTTTTTAAAAGTGAGTTGCGTCACATAACGCTTAACTTCCCGAAAATAGTTCATTTTACAAGCTCCTATTCAAACAACAATCCAATTAAAGTGAGTTTGTTCACAATTTCATCACTATTACACAAAGGGTTTACGAGGCTGTTAAAAAATTGCCTTTTGTCCATGGATGGGCTGAGTTCTAGATTTGTATTACTTGGTTAAGAGTTCTTTCAAGATTTAACACTAAATTCTGTGCTCAAGCAGTCATGCATGTAATTTTAGTTCCGTTGTCTGTGCGGCGTTTGATGGAACAACAAGAGCGTAGAGAATATGTTCTTCGCTAGTGCGTGTCTTACACTGCGGATTTTTTCGACGAATTTGCGCCATTGTTGTTCACGGGAGGGTAAATAGTGTAATAAGATCCAATGTGGTGATAGTGAGAAGAAAAGTGCGCGACAGCATTCGTCGGAACATCATTTCTAGAGATTCTATTCACATTCATGCGACTTTGTTTCATCGGAAATAGTTTTTTTGTTTTGTGATTGTGCCATAAGACGTTAATTCATATTGATAATACTCTATATATTGTTTGCCTGCAGTGGCCAGTGATGTTTATATCCAATCTAATAGTTTAAACGTGATCTGACCAGATCATTCATAGCCGTAGGCATCACTGAAGCAACGCAACACAAACCTATTTTGTCGTGGCAAACAGCACGTAAGGCTAGGTCAAGACAGTTGGCTTTCTTTTGAAGATTTTAAAAGAGTTTAAAAAGTCGTTATCCTGTGGTTGCAGTTGCAAAGTGCAATTAACAATGAGATTTGTTTGTTTCGAAATGTCCCAGCAGGAATTGCCGCATTACCCGCTTGCATTTTTGTATCCTACACAGAGAGGTTTCAAATCAAAACAGTCAGCATGGCCGGGCTCACATGCATTAATTATGCCTATCGTACGGGTGACAATAACAATCGGCTTATTTGGGCTTCCTGTTACAGTGCGTGGAGCGTAAAATTCTTGTCACGGAGCATGAAGTGGGACTGTGGGATGTGCACAAGTCACGTCATGAAAATTAACTCCTGACCTTTTCAGCGCCGCGCACGAGTAGTTTCCTCTCTCGCCGGTATGCGTTACGTCAGGACTGTAGGCCTGTTTTCAACTTGGGCGTGGACCAAGTCGAGTGTACGTAGAACTTTGACGTTTTGTCACAAATAAAGGCAACTTTTAGTCGATTCCGCGTATTTGTCAGACAAAGACGTACCGTACCAAGTCGCCAGCCATATTCAGGAGTGTTCAGCCCATCACTCAGCGACCCTTAAGTGACCATTGACTAATAAATAGGTTTGTTAACTGGCGGTTTGCGTTCAACGAAAAGAAACGTTATTACGCAATACTCGCTGACGCAAAACCTCGGAGATTTTGCGAGTGTCGTAACAGGCACCATTGTTCCCAAAGCAGTGAAGCGTTTAGATAGTATTTGCAAAGGCCTTTGTTAAGTCGACCACCGGTAAGGTGCGCCGAACGAGATTGTTGTTAGCGGAGTAGAATAACACCAGCAGTTATTTACGTAGCAACGGAGCCAGCGTACGACGACAATTGAAATTGAAGTTGGCCTTGAATTAGTTGTGCCAAGTGCGATTTACAAGTGCCCTAGGCCAGTTTCTGTTGCACTAATGATAGTATTTATGTTAATCCTAGTGCTATTGTTGTAATTTGTGCTGGTTATTTTTCAGAATTACCCCAGCAACAACAATAAACACAGTGTTAGAGCTTATAGCAGCTACTTGAAACTTCATCAAACGATATGGGAAACTTTCTCTGGGCCATTGTGTGGTGCATCTTGTTGCTGTTCATCGGTTGGCCTGTTGCTGGATTTCTTGCTGGACTGTACATCCTATGCTTGCCGTTCGCAGTATGCATTGAACCTTGTAAAGGCTTTGTAGACCTACTATTCAAGGGCGTCCAATTGCCAAAGCTCTTCGCCGAGAACATGGTCGCCCAGAAGGAAATGTGTTAATTTGTACTTTTGAATTGTATTTTCTGTTTTATTTTCACCTTCTGGTAATCAAATTAAAAAGGACGTATTAACGACGCTACTAACAAGTAACTTATATCTCGTGTTGCGAGTATCGGACTAACTGATGTATTCGCTTACACGTCATATCCAGGCGTTTGCCAGATGTTAGTAATATAAGGCATTTCAGTACAGCCCCAAAGTATCCAAACGTCCATTAATAGTGTGGTTTATTGGGTCCAGTGATATACGAGTTATGCTTGTTACGTTTTACGCATCGTCCAATTTATTGTGGCTTAGTTTGAAATTTTGTAGTGTGCTTCCATTTAGTCGTGATAAGCTTTTGTACTGATTTTGAAGAACTGGTTCCCACTAAAGTGGTTGTTGGCATATACAATATCACATACACACCCGATGCGTGCTGCATATACGAGTGTGGGTTGCAACGTTCACCATATAATCACACAGTCACAAGCTGTTTCCTTCCTTCGATCTTGTTCGCAAATCATCAGCGAGGCAGGCACATCCCATCTACTGCCTCGAAACCCGGTGCCAAAGCTTGTGATAAATGGACACGGCGAACGGGACAGTAGCTCTAAACTGCTAATAAAAGAACATACATAAGTTTTACTGCAACAATTCTTCTGTGTGTCACTGTCACCATATAGTTTACAAATGTGTGTTTTACAAGTTGGCGTTTTGCTATGTGAATATTGGATGTTACACGTACGACATATATACTTTCGTTTTAGCTGATCGATTGTTATAAAGCGAAACCATTACGTCTGCTATGATTGTTCTTTTGAGATCACGGGCGCCGCAAGTGGCCATTTTCCATCACTTGAAGCCTCGCATCTCAAACTAGTTTAGAAAATAAAATTTTGAAATTCACCCAAAAGCACATATAATTCACCTTGCATGCTTGTTTAGGCGTCGTATTGAATATTTTCGGTTACACTGTCAGCCTAAAAATGATGTATGTATTCACCACTACTTTGGCTCATACAATTCGACATTTTCCCTCTTGCTGATTTGTACAACGAAGGGCCTCAAATGGGCCCTTCTTTGTAATGACCTAATCTATGTCCGAGAACTACATGTTGTTGTTGCGTAATTGGACGCATACTTCAAACACGGATCGACTAAATGTCCCGAAACCAAAGGAGCATGTCGTGATGCGTTGACTTGTTGGTTACGCAAACACCGGGTTAATAACTTACAAAACAATCGAGCTATAAAATTGTGCGACATCAATACAAGCACACGACTATATGGAATACAGTTAATATGCCACCGTACTTATGTCTCGAGTCATCACGCTACGTGTTCGACCGCCACAAATATGAAGAGTGCGACACAAATGTTGCTGAAAAGACTCCAGTAACATGCCGGTTTGTTACACTAAACAGTTTAGATACAAATGGAAATCTAGTGCAAAGTTGTCTGGTTTGTAACTTTGTGTAAAAAGTAACATATCAGGGTTAGTCAGACTTAACTTTAACGCGTTGCTTTATTAAAGGATATGCTTTGTAAAAATAAACGAACGATCGCAACTGTCATTTTCTGTAATTCACCACTTTACTTTAGACACAGGCACACGTGGAGATTTGCTCATTTGACTAGAAGTTGCAATAAAGTCATAACCATGGGTAACATGCTTTGGTCAATCGTTTGGTTCATCGGACTGCTGATTGTGGGCTGGCCCATAGCCGGAATTCTTGCCGCGTTTTACATTTTTTGCCTGCCATTCGTCGTCTGCGTGGAACCATGCAAAGCAATAGTGGAGTTTCTGGAGAAATGTGTCAAACTGCCAGTTTACTTTGCCGAGCAAATGAAGGAGGGCAAAGAGATGTGCGGCTAAGGAAATATTTGATCTACGTGAAAACACTACGAAAATCGCAAAATTCTTTGATTCGTTATTAGACTCGATATTTCGTTTGCATTTATATGATAATATGATAGAGTTGCCCCTCATAAGTCTGTTTAGGACATTGAATTATTTTTCAATTTGTTTTAAAAAAAAATACGCGTAAGAATACGCAAATCGGCGACACTTACTTTTCTCATTTACTTTCATATGCTTTGGTCTCTTGTCAGTTCTTGTGTATGGAGTTGCAAATTTAACATCAACGTTTCGACGCCTGCAAATACAATGGAATGTGGTTTACCGAACAACCTATAGTCATATACTGTACATACATGATACGTTACGGTTTGGCAACATTATAGCAGTTGTATGTAACAAAAGTACGTACTTGCTGTACAGCAATAATTTTGCATATTATTATAGCCGCATATTATTATTATTAAATTGAGTTTAAAATTAATTTGTTAAATATTGAAAAATGTCTGCAATATATTTTTGTAAAAAATAAAAGAATTGAAAAAAAGCAATGCATAAAAACACCAGGCGAGGAATATCCTGATTACGTTTATTCGTTTATTGAATAAAACAATAACAGTTTATCCGTTTATTTTCGAAAATCACATTTGTAACATCTGTTTTCAAACAACAATGTGTGAAAATCCGCGTAATATTTTTTCCGCTTCAACACACCGAAAAAATACTAAAACCAATGGTGCGTGCAAGAGATTAAAATATTTCGGATATCGTATCGAGGTCATCCGTTACGCATCACGCAATTTTATAAGTCAATCTCTAAAACGTTCTGCTTGTGATGGCCGAATCACACGTCAAGGTGTTTTATGAACTTTATCATGTGTCCTCCGCGAAAGTCGTGTTAAATTTCATCATTAAAGTTCCGAATGTATCGAAATAAAAGACGGACAGAGTGGAGGCAATTTGTTGTCAACATAACTTTACCTACAAAGGCGCCGAATACAAACGAAGCAGACGGCGAGGTGGTATACAACCTTTCCTTTAACGCCGGTCACGCAGATATGTGACCTAAGGCTATTGTAATTCGATCTTCTTTACGCTTGAGACAGCATTCGGCTGGTCCGCCAATGCGAAATGATACGCCTCAGACAGTATGGTTACAGCATAAGGTTGCCGGTTCAAGGCGGGGCAGATTGGAAGTAGTCGACTGACCAAAGTACAGTTAGCTGTAATGGACTATAATATAAATGCTATATAAAGAGATAGTGCATTTGGGTTTCAGTCTGTTTAATTTTAATACGCTCACGCAAGCTAAGTTCATTGCGGCGAATGGCGATCTGTCGTCATGTTAACGTTTTCTATTCATAACTTACCAAAACTTCCTGTGTTCTTGGAATGAATGCATGACGTTTAGAGTAGCTTCTTAGGTATTGTGTTTGGATCGAGGAAAAACTGGTAGGCTTCTTTTTAAATAATTAATACGGAAACACATCATATTCTGTACAGGTTGTGCATTTAGAATTGACATTCAGAAATCTTCGATTTATTCCAATCTAAGGGAACTAAATACACGAAGATGGCAAACTGCGGATGGCTTTGGTCGATCTTTTGGCTGCTGGCCCTGCTCATCATTGGATTACCAGTCGGCCTTCTATGTGCCATTCTATATGTGATCATATCACCCTTCAGTGCCTGTTGCAGCGGTTGTGTTAGCTTTACAAACTTGCTGCAGAAAGGACTTCAACTACCGTACAACTGGGCGAAAAACATGGTACAGCAGCAGCAACCCTGCTAAACAGACAATCTGCGAAATTACTTTTGCGTTGTTATTAGAATGTTTTGCAATCGTGGTTGGCTTAGAATTGTATGTTTTATTTGACACCATATACCATTATGTATATACCACGAAATATATACAAAAAAGTAAAATAACGTTTTATGGGTACAATATTTTCGTGGTTTACTTACGCCACCATCTTATCGGAAATGATCGTTACCTTTCGTAAAGCTATAATTATAATCAAGGTGTTTATTTTAATGAGATGAAATTAAACTGATATATGTAGTTGAAGAATTTTTGCCCCAGAGCCAAATTTAAGAAATGAAATGTTAACTTCAGGGATAAACTCCAATAAAAGGAATAGAGTTTGTTTACAACCGAAATTACCAAACACAACAGCACATTCATATTACACTTCAGCCCACATGACATAGTTTATACCATAATGCTATTCTGATTGCAAAACGCGGTGCCATTTTCCGATTTAAAATTAAACTTAAGACTAACTTTAAAGCTCGAATATCGATGTTAACTAATTTACTTCAATCTACTGGACATCATAAGATTTAAACTGTGCTTCAAAGGCGACAAAAAAATTAAGAACAATTAGAAAAATCTTTAAGGAACAAACGTTCAGATTTTCTTTACACTACACAAACAGCTTGAAATAAATAAACCACTTTAAACGCTGTTTGCGTGTTTGGATTGTTGTTTCCTCGGTGATAATATAATGTTTTAATCCTCAACGCTTCAAATGAGGTTACGCTTCTTTACTTGTTGTTACTATTTTTAAATTATTAGCAATACAATTTATGGACCACATAAAAGATATATTTAATTACTGAGGTTAGTAGAGTATCTGTAATAAAGGTGAACTTTTGAGGTTGACAGACGTATACACCAGACAGACTTGGATTTTTTGAAAAAAAGGTCCCCCGCTTTGTTTACCACTGTGTTGCAGTTTATGCATATGAAGGCAACAGGAGGTTGGACTTGGCTGCTGTTTATAAGTTTAAGGTAATCATGACTGCAGGATCAATTAGCGTACCGACTGTCATGCCCCTGCGGCTGCCAGTTGCTGGAAAACCGAAAAATCACATTGATTCCAACACGAGAATTGAAATTCGATCAGGTAAGGCCTAAATTGAAGCGTTTTTGATTTGCACGATGGATTATTTTTTCAACAAAGATTGATTGCGCGGACTAGCTGACGTTTAATTTATATGAAATGTAAAATTTCGAAATGTACGTGGAGGATATGTCCCAACAGAGTTGCTTAAGATCTGGTTAGCCTTAGCCCTGTTAGTATCAGCAGAGAAATATGTACAGTTATTTGACAGCCTTAACGTTTATCGTATTAATACACAGAGACACCAGGAACCAAGATCTACTATACAGTTGACAACACAAGGCCAGATCCCGATAAAAAACTAGGAGAAAACACAACTCTACTTTACAGAGAACCTTTCATGCTTCGAGATGGAAAACGATCGGTCAAAGCTTTGGCCAGAACAAGGTACCACATGACAAAATCCTACATAGGATTGTTGACCATTCTGACCATCCTGCAGTACCGATCGATGCTGTTTTTGTTTTTTGTATCCCAATTTTGTTATTCTTAATTCTCAATAATGTTGCAGGGATGGGAGAGAAAGCAATGTTGTGACCAAAGTGTTTAGTGTAGAGTACGCTGAAGTTTCCACAACTTCAGATTCAGAACTGGAAGGAATGGATGATCTGACAAACTTTCAAAGGGAGATGAGTAGAAATGAAAAAGTGTGTTCATTTGTTTTACTTTAGCTTCATTCAACTTTATATATGTTAGGAGTTGCAGGATTTTTTGACAAAATCAATATCTATAGATCTATAGCTTTCATGAGTGTTTGGAGAAAACTAAATGTGAAATGTTTTGTTACAACTTGAAATTTAGTGTGACGGTAAAGTATACGTTTGACATTTCAGGTTGAATCTAAAGTAATGACATCATCCATATTGAGTGGACGAGGACCAATGAGGGGAATGGAAGCATGGAATGACATGCATGACTCAACATTAGGGCATGGTAAGTGCATTATTTTTTTCAAAAATGTGTTGTATATACCGTATCTGTATATATCATACTGTGTTAGGTGCTGTAGATACCAGACTTGCCTTGACTTCACCAATGTCATCACGAAATCAAGGACATTTTGATGATCCTCATGCAGTGAGGTAAACAACAAAACTTACTGTGGTATTGGTTCACCATCCTTGCTGAACTATACATGTGTACATAATGTGCAGGTGTGTGCATTGTGATGCCCCACAACCAAGAAGTAGAAATTCAAGGTTTTGTGCTGACTGTGGAAAACCTGTTCCTGTTGACCAAAATTTGTTTCCAAATGAAAGTGGAAGTGTAAGTGGTTGTCCTTGATCAACTTTCGACTCTTTTTGTCATCATTCTTATGATATTTCATTTTAGATGGGCATGTGCACAAAGTGCAGATCTTATGTTCCTCTAAATCAACCAAAGTGCATTGTTTGTGAAGAACCAATAGGACCAAAGCTGCGACCTGTTTCCAGTGTCAGATTGCAGGTTAGTAAAAAGCAAATACCCTTCTAGAAACTTCCAGAAACGTTTGTCCAGAAACCTTTGAGCTTTCTGCAATGCAACATTTGGTAAATCACTCCAAAATCTAAACACTCAATTCTTGCAGGATGAAATAATTTGCGGCAGCTGCGGCACTCACAATCCATCACACCTCACTCACTGTGCATCATGTGAACACCGTTTTCCGGCACCCATCCATGCGGGCGCAAATTCGCCACCACTTCCCAGGTTGGATGGTGAACTTGTCAGATGCCCCTCCTGTACACGTGTGAATAACCCTGACGCTCGGTTCTGTGACTGGTGTGGTGAAAAGGTGAGTGTTAAACATGATTTTTAAACCTCTTTAACTGCTCATTTCTCATGCAAGAAATTTATTGACGCAAAATGATCCCAATAATGCTGCGTTGTTCTTGCTTATACTTTTTATATTCCGAATGTATTTGTGCTATACTTTTCTTTCTTGTCACATGAAAGTCAACAACGCAGTATTAGTTAGTCTCAATACATTTTTAATGCACTGTTTTCAGTGTTTAAAGAAAAAAACTCCAAATTGCAAAATGATCGAAAACGCCTATTTAATGTTTGCAGCCTATTCCGGAGCAAAGCCCGTTGGCATGTTCGCTCTGCAAGCACAACAACCGACCCTACTCCAAATTCTGTTCACAATGTGGTTCAAAGTTTATGGCACCTGACCGCATGGATCCACGAAACTTAGACCTTGGTGATCAACTGCACACGACACCCTTCGACAAACTTCCAATGTGGCAGACCGTTCCGCTTCCTACCTTACCCAAATCACCCACCAAGTGAGTGTACTGTTTTCTTCCTTTCCACTACGCCCGATGTGCAGTGCTGTTTTTTTCAAAACTTAAACCCACTGCAATTTGGTTAGAATTTGGTGAACAGTGGTTCACATCGCATGTTGAGAGTTTTGGGGACAAAACGTAAGGATATAGAAGACATACAATATTTACAGACACAATAAAACAAAATGGTACTGGTAGTTGTATGCTGCCTTGGCCACCACCTTATCTCCCACATAACACAGATTCCCTTTCCAATGCATTGCAGCACACGAATCGTTCGCGCCCAAAAAGCCTCAAGCCGCGAGGTCGAGACCCAGACTGTCGGTCTTTTCTACCCCGGCGGGAAGAAAGTCAACCAAGAGCAACAAATGATGCAAGAAATGATGAATCAGGAACTGCGCATGCGCGACAAGCAACCTCCGCTCACCGCAATCAGCCCTGGAAGAGGTTTGTTGATAACAGTGCCTGGTCCCATACCATGTTAATCAGCAAACTTCTAATGGCCGTCGGTATTTGGTCATAGGATTTTGGAGAAAACAGATGGACCATGTTTGCGGTCATTTGCGTGGTTACACAAACAACAACGTTGAGTTTCGTTCTGTGATTGGCGAACCAAAGCTTGGAAAGGTATGTTAACCAATGTATGTTGGCTGTAAAAATAAACCTAATGTAGCTCTAATTCACTATGACTCTAAAAGATATGCAACTGCCCAACTACTACAATGCGAAAAGATCATTTTATTTTAGTATGACGCAATTTTTGCAGTTTAAGTTAAGAGCGTATGTCATTTACTCCATATGTTTAGGTTGCATTACAGCCATAAAATAAAATACAAACTTCGGTGTTATATCTTATGCCTGAAAGCTCGGTAAATCAACTTCACAAGTATATCAAAAAGGTGGCGCCATGTACAAACCAAATACTAATCACTAATTCTTGCAGATTCTTGGAACTGCAATCGACGAAGGCGAAGAGGAATTAATCTTGAGCATCACTTTCGCACTGAAGGGCCACACGGAGTTTGCAGATGGGGGAGTGCATGGGTTGCAGCGAGGTACTTATTACAATGATTTCATCCACCTGATGAATAATAACGCGAAGCTGTTTGTTTTCAGATTTATACATTCCTAAGAAGAAAGTGGCATTCGGGAGCACATTCGAAAAGGATGAAAACGAATCCGAAAAGTTGGGAAAGAAAGGCAAGAAGAAGGGAAAAAAGAAGTCAGCGTCCCTGGCTAGGGAAGAGAAAATGAACGTAAGTTTTTTCTGCACTAAAAATAAACGAAAAATGCGTGAATGGCAAAACGTATTTAGTCCAACCGCAAAGAGCTAACAAACTTAGAGCTGCATACAAGCACCTCGTGTAACATACAAGCAAAAATTGTCCAACAAGAACCACACCACCTTAAATGCACCCAATGTTTTAAGAGCGACCATCTTGTTTCACAGCCAGAAGATCGGCTGCTGATCAAAGAGCTTGGCCCTAGGGGTGACGGCCGAGCGAGCGAAATATCACAGCTAATCAAGGAAGGTGCCGACCCGAACTGCTGCGACCCGGAAAAACGGTCTGTCCTGTCTGTGGCGGTACGGAATAAGCGGGTCGAGGGTATCCAGGCCCTGCTGGAAGGAGGAGCTGATGTGAACCGAAGATCTGGGCCCCAACATTACGCGGCGCTCCACCATGCGGTGAAGTTGGGACCAGATGGAAAGGAGATTGTGAAGCTGTTGCTCGAGTAAGTATAAGGTTTAATCATTTCGGTTGGGTGGTGGCTGTGTACGAAGGTGGTAAGATTTGGTATGACCTATCTCTGATTGCGTTGGCGGGAATAATCACTGTTTATGTAGAATCGGTGGGTTTGTCTTAAAAAATACTGTTGTCCATATTTCTAAGAAACGTCCTTATTTCTCACAGAGCGACCATATTTTTGTTATGTTTTGGCTGTGTTAAATGCAAGGCTTCATCCTGTTTTGCCAACATGAATTGGTTGGCATCACAATTTTTTTTCAAATTTCTGTTTCCGTTTTTAGCTACGACGCACGTTCGGACGTGAAGAATGAACGGGGCTTGAGTCCCTACGATATTGCGGTGCGATCAGACTACAACACTATAGTGGCTCTCTTTAATGAACCGAAAGGCAAGAAAAGCACCAAGCCCAAAGCTAAACTGCGTAAGAAACGTCCAACTTCAGACGAAGACAGCAGCGAGAGTGACAGCGATTTGTTTTGAGACGACGAAAGTGGAAGTGCTTTAGTTTTAAATGTAATGTCTCGAGTTACCCGACGGAAATGTTGCAGTGGTACCCAATGACCTCGGCAAAAGTGGCTCGTTTCATGTGTTGGTGCTTTTTGGATGTGTCATGTATCGTTAACAATCTTAAACTGTACATAGCAGACTATTTAAAGTGTGACTCGAAACAACTGTGTTGGTGCATGTGTACTTTGAATTGCAGTTTGGCAACACAGATATACCTTTGTAATCTGTTTCACTTATCAGAGGTTTACACGAACTGCGGCGCACGTACACGTTGTGATCGCAAGATGTATGACGAGGGAAGTTGTATAGGTACCCTGTGTGGTGCCGGGAAAGGACGTATGTGGTGTTTGTTTAGGTTGGATTCCATAAGTTCATGATTAACTCGTTTGGGACGAAGATTGACAGTCGTTTTAAGGTGTTTAGTCATATTCACTACTTCCATAAAATGCACCAACCCATACCCAACACAAAACGTATGTGCACACATAGGTCTGGAACAGTATAGTTTCTAAATAGATCAATGTTCCTTTTTGTTCCAAATAAAAACGTGTTCGTGCCATTTTATAAGCTTTCTAAACAGGGTTTGTTGATTTTGATATCGATTTAATGAACAACACTACACTGATCGGGTAATGATTCGATTTTGAGGCAGAGCATTGAACAAAATAGCCACTGAAAGTGATTGCCCCGAGTGACCATTACGTCACTTGGAAGCAGCGACGGGCGTTGCCTGAGCAAATTTGCTTAGTCATGACGGTATCAAATTCGCAGAGCGGCGAAGCACCATAGTAACTAAACTCACCAGCAGAGCGCTCGATCTCAGTAAGACAGCTGCAGCGTTGCAACATGGGTGGGTACCAAGGAAAAACTTACAATACTCCGGAGGAGGCTGAAGCGTATGTTGAGGACACAATTAAGGCCCACAAAGTTGTTATGTTCACCAAGAGGTTTTCGCCGTATTGCTACAAGGCCCGCTCGTCGTTTAAAAGCATCAAGGTTGATTGCGAGGAAATCCTGCTGACGGGAAGGTCTGACTGCCAAATCATCCAAGACGTATTGCTGCAAAAGACAGGCGCACGTACTGTGCCCAGGGTATTTGTCCATGGGAAATGCATTGGCGGTGGTGATGAGACGAAGGCACTAAATAAAGAGGGAAGATTGGAGCAGTTAGTGCTTAATCCTGGGGCAGAGGAATAAAGATCAGTCCTTTCTTTCAAGTGTTCTTTGCATGCATCAGGAATGCTTTGTACTACCTGGCTGTACACATCTCCACCCCCATCTTCTACCCGCCTGCACTAAACATTACTTGTTCAATGGATGTTTTTCAAGAATTTTAATTTTTTGGCACATGTGCTTCAAATAACTTTTGCTATTAAAATGTATAAATGTCATCAACTGGTTGTTAAGTGTTGATGTTGAAGATAACTAGGGTAATGGAGTAGCCACCATAAAGAAAGTAACATATTTTTGTGTTAATTTTAGCACTTATATTTATATGATTGTGAAATTCAGTGAGTCTTATTATTTCCGTACCCGTCTATGTTTGTTGCAATCATCTACAGAATTACTACACAGAATATTTTTTGAAGTATAAAACATGGCAGTTTAAGAACAACATGCAGGGACAATACAATAACTCTATAAACTATAAAGCTTATCCAACCATAGTGCGTTTTCGCCCACGCATACGAACCTCATCCAGTTTACTAATGACAGGTATTGAATTTTTTGAACTGTCTTTGTAAGCACCAAGAAGTGCATTAAAAAGTTCCTCTGATCCTGGATGAGTGCTTAGAAATGCCCTTTCAAGAACATACAGATCCACACCTTTGTCCTCCGCCATTCCAGATGAAGAACTTAATCCGAAGTCTATCATAAAAATTTTGCCAATGTCACCAGATTGTTTATTAGCTGCTTGATAAATCATGTTGGATGTAGTTAGGTCCCCATGTATAACATTTGAGTCATGCATTATGGCAAGAATCTTTCCAATCAATTTTGCAGCTGGAAATACCGCAGAATAGCCACTGTCAGGATTTCGACACTTGTCATCTGATACAAGTTCTCTTACAGTTACTCCTTCCACTTTTTCAAGAAATAAAACATTGTGAGTTGTATCAACAAGGTAAAGAGCAGGGGTACAAATTCCCACTTTTCGGCATCGCTGCAAAGCACGGATTTCTTGAGTAAGTCTTTTTTTTGTCAGTTTTTCATCAATTTCCGGCAATCTATATTTTTTTGGAAAACGCTCCTTCACCACAACAGGCCGGCCACAAAATACTCCTTCATAAACTTTGGCTTCAGCACCTTGGCTAATCACGTTCATTTCATTGCAGTATGATGCCATAGTCTTAAATACACCATGTAGAAACACTTGGAAGTCAATATGTGACTAAAATGAAGTTCTTGCTGCCACAAAAACAACATAAAAGTAAAGTTTAGAAGTATATGTAGGCTACACATCGAATATTTTTTTATAGCCTATATATATATATATATATATTATATATATACATTTTACAGATCAATTAAAGATTTCTACATTTAAATTTATTATTTTCATTACTCTTTTATACTCTAAAAATTCTCTGAAACAGCATCTTCTGATCGAATGCTACAACATTTGTATGTAGCTCTCGATGTAAAAACAAAACAAATAATGACAGCACGTCAGCACGTGGGCATACGCACTTGTAGTAATACAGAACTTCAGCAACCACGTAATAAATATTATTCTAAACTTTTAGGTGATTTATACAGAACTATCACAGAAATATCTCTTCTAATTTTTACTACACTTTCTATGCTTTGGGGTAAAGGGAGCAAAGAATACTGTATAAGTAACGTCATTGAAACTTGTAATTTTTGCGGTTACGTAAAAGTATGTCTTGTCAAGCGTTTTGTTTTGCTATTGGTAACCAAACATTCAAAGTTAAATGCGCATTTTCTACGACTTTTACTTTAGCTGCATCTTCAATATTTATTTTGAAGGTGAATGGTAAAAAATTTAATTGTGTCCCAAGCACATGCAGTAAAGTGAAGTTTCGAAAATGGATATCACCCGAGGGGAATTTAAAGATTTCTCATCAAGCCAACGATCTTCTCGGGTCGGGAGCCGACTTTCAACCCGCGGAAGCACTACTGGATCTCTGGAAATTCTTTCCCCTGAAGTGGTAAGTTATTATATTATTTACTGTTAATTGCACGTACAATGCATGGAACGAAGCATTTTTCGTATATAGTACGTTATGTATTTATTTTTCTGTGGATACCTTAAAAAATTTAACAAAATACAGCAACAACCTAGTTTCAGGCTTTTTCAAAAATGATTTTTTACAGACAAGCCCCCAAACTTCACAAAACAACAAACAGCCATCTGAAGATGATGACAGTGAATATTTTTCTGCTGAAGATGAAGATGCAAACTTATCCAAAACCTCATTAAGCAACAATACTTCTAAGGCTTCCAAAGGACATGTTAACCTGAATTCCTCTTTTTGTTCTTCCAACTCCTCTGATGCGCCAACAACAGAAACTACTGCCGAAGATTATGAAATGCAAGAGGCTATAAAGAAAATGAAGAAGTTAGACAGAATATTACTCAAGAAAATAAAGTTGGAAAAAGAAGTATGTAGGACTTATTTGCTACTACTGTTGGCAATAGCAAACAATGGCTAGATTTGGATGTGTCTTCATATTGTGTAAATGTTAACAGGTTAAGAAGCAAAGGCTTTTGTATCAGAAGACATTCCATGAAGGTCTTGCCCTGTTGAAAGTTGAAAACGGCTCCACCTACAGTGATGTTGAAAACAACACCTCCAAGTATTTGTCTTTACTTCCACCACCACAACAGTTAGATGGTAATTTTAGTTGCTTTCAATATTTAACTGACTACATGTTGACTATTAATGTTTTTAAAGTACTTTTGGAGAAACAAGATGACAACAATGAATTCGAACCAATATTTCAGACCCAATTCCAATTGCACGGATCTTCAGTTGGGGTTTGAATTTTACTGTGGTTTTTGGTTCTTTATCAAATACCTTGAATTATTCTTTTTATTAAGGATGATTTTCGGCCAAAGTCTGCTGATGAGTTGCATGGTAGCAAAATGGAAAATGTTGGTGATCTTCCGAAGAAGCCATCATCAGCAGCCCACGCACATCAAAGCAACAAACCAAATAAAGACACTGATTTCATACAGAGAAACATTGAGGTAGGAAAGTAAAGCATGGAGCAGAAAAGGATATCTAATGCTCTTTATTCACTATGCTGTCACACTTTTTTGTTTAGCTTGCAAAAGAAGCCGGTAATTTTGTTTCCATGACAAAAGAAGAAAAAGAAAGGTTGTCTGAACTTTTGGAGGACATTGATGAAACTGACTTAGAATTGGTAAGGAATAAGGATACAAAAAGGAACATTTTTTTGTGACATACATGATTTTTTTCCTTTCCTCACTTGTTTATTATGCAAAGCCTACTAATTTTAGACTGACTCACCCAAGGAACTTGCTCCAATATCCTCTGGCGAAGGTTACCTTCCAGCACAAGATGAACTGCAAAGGTTAAGAAAAATCGACGAAAAACTGCAAATTCTTCTCAGTCCAGATGTATATCGTTCAATTTCAAGCACACCTCGAGCAAAGGAACATATTAAAAACCTGGTATGTGTATTATTCAATGCTGTGTGACCGTTCAGGCTTTTAATGAGTTTTTTTAACAGATGCACGCAAATGTTGAGCTGGGCATGAAATTCTCTCGGGCAGACTTGACAGAAGCTCGGAATCCAACCGAAAGACTGCAGGATGTTGAAGAGAAATTGGCAAAACTTGATGAAAAGTGGAAAGATCAGGTTGGGAACGAAAAAAGTGCGGGATTTAAGTAGCGACCAAATAAGCTTGAATACTAATATCCGCCGCCGTGTTAAATTGGAATTCTGTGTGGAATTATTGCTAAAAAACAGGAAATAGAACTATTTTTAGTTTGCCAAGTATGAGCGAACAAAGAACTGATGAAAACGTGTAATAAACGCGTAACAAAGTGTCTACTTTTCACGAAGTGCATGATTTGATAAGTTGAGAAAATCGAGTTTTGTCAGTTCGCAGTCACCGGCCCTCATCTTACTGACGAACAACTTTACCACTTGCTTGAAGAATGTTCGCGAACAACGTCCCCCAATTCCCTCACCACATCGCTGGATAGCCGAAGATGGAACGACGACGATGATGACGAAACAGTGACGTCATCATCATCACGCTTGAGCTCCGCCACGCTTCGATCTGAATCCGAGTCGGGGTTGGAAAGTGAAGGAAAGGAGATTTCACCTCAGGACACTCAGGGTTTGACGCGAGATACTTTGAATGCGCTGCTAGAGGATGCTCGTTCTTGTTTGGGTTTGAACGAGGATTCCGACTCGTGTGCATCAGGGAGGGCGTCGCAAGAGACGGAACAGCCACCGCAAATGAAAGGTGCGTGTTTTTCTTTGTGCAATTGCAGAACATGAAATGTTTAACGTTTGGAATATGTTTGCTCTGCAGGTTTGGAGGACAGATGATGATTACTGGTTCAACAACTTGTTATATATTTTTGATTTCATTATCTCATAAAAGAGAAGTATTTACTACTTTGTTTTGTTACGCAACAAATTATTTCAAAAAATATCTATCAAGGCAGTTTCTGAAGTTAAACAATTTTCAGCTGTTCCCAATTCTCTCTACGATGTTTAAAGTTACATTTTTGACTGCAACGCTTTTATATACAACTTCTACCTTTCGGACAGTAACCCTAAATACAACACGCGCGAACATAAACGTCTTATTTACAAAAAATACCATTTTTATTGGACAGTCTCAATGCAGACACTGTATCAATACAAATGCACAAAATTACGCGGGCAGGAGAAGCACAAACACACACAAGGCCGACAAAAGCTAATACTAGAAATTAGAACGCTGTATTGGGGCAGGTAACTATACAGCAAGCTCATTTGCGCAGTAATCTTCGTGGCAATGATCAGTTACGAAACCTCATGCAGTGAACACTCATGCTACGTCATGCAAAATATTGTAATCTGCTTCGTTTGTTTCGCCACAAACAGCTTCAGGTTCCCCTTTGTCGCTCCAAACGCCGTCTGGCGGATGGGCGAGCACGCGGTCCATGTCACAATTCTGAAACAAAACCAAAAAGGTGAAATATTTTACTAACGTGCATATAATCTAAAAAAAACTTTCACATGTTAAAATTGGAAAATGTTCGAATTTTGAAACTTGTGACAGAAAAACTCATAACAGACTGACATGTCTTCTTGTAATTCCGTTCACGCCGGAAATTATTGCTTTTATTTTTTGAGTTTTGGAAATAAGATAATTTGACATGAGCCACGCTTATTAATCGTTTTCTGTTTCTTGTGGCGATGATTTAAATCAAAAGTTCTTCTTGCTCATAAAATATTTTGCCCCTACCAAAATTCGGTCTGGTTAAGTCAGTGAATGCAACAAACAATTCGAATAAGGTTCGCTCGCAGCGAAAGCAAAAGTCTGAATACCTTCGACAAAACGTCAATTCTTCGATCTACGATGCAGTCGATGTCGGCGCAATACAAGATCAAAATAAGGAAGCGCTGGTGAAGCATGACGCACGACCATTGGAGAGACAACACGTTGATGGTTTTGCCGACACTTTCGGCGCTCACGACCACATTTGCGCCAGCCAAAATTTCGTTTAGATCTTTGCGGCGGTTGGTCAGACGAACTTGTTGCTCCTAAAACACAGCGTAAATGTATTGGGCCAGTTTGTTACTTGCAATATAAGAGTATTCAGGTTGTTGGCTCTAAAAGCCAACTGAAATACAGTACTGTTATTGTTATTCGTTCATTTGTTTTTCCCCCCATACACACAAGTTCAAACACATTATATTTGAGCAAATAAAAGGTTACGGCTATGAAGCTATAGGCACGGAGACGCAGAAATAAGCCAAGCAAATAAAAGGCATAATGCTCTATAGACAACGTTTAAGCAAAGTGATGAGTATTGTCTCGCTTTTTGAAAGTTGTCAGGCAAATCTATAACCACCAACACAAAAGCTTTTCTGAGAAAATGCAAGGAAGCGTAACAGCCAGACAGGCAATATGCCAGGTCTGTAAACATAAAGGCGGAAAGAAATACATCAGCACACCTGCGCAAAAATAGCCCTTGCCATTCCCGCAATGTCAACACTTATCAAATAGACACGGCGTTTACCTGATTGTTCAAGCGCGTCTCCTTAAGTTGCCTGGGAAACCATCCGAGCCCTTTGTTGCTGGTCACGGCAAATGCCACTTTCTCTTCGTAGCTAAGCCAAGCGCAGAACTGCGCGATTTGATTGGACAGAAGCAAGGGATCGGCGGTAAATTGTGACCAATCGGCTCCGTCCACCTCAAGGTCGCCGATGTCAACGTCGCTGAGTTCCAGATCCCAGTCGGTCTCGGCAATCTCAGCTAGTAGTTTCTCGTCGATATCGACTGGCGAATGCGGAGAATTTTCTGCACTTAGGAGGGCAGCGACGTGCCCAACGTCCTTGCTCCAAGCCGGCGAAAAACTGCTACATGAAACTAGGTTCAAACTGACCATCTACATGAAGTACGCCATCCCTATACACACACACACATACACACACGGGACATGCACAGGATTGGGCGGGAAAACTTTTGTGATCAATTACTACGCAGGCAGCTATAAATATGCGCCCTTATGCCGGGCGGAATTGACAGCGGGAATTTTCAAGCTATGTGATTTTAAAAGAAGTGTAGTTTTCATGCTGTAAAACCACTGGGCGAGAAATATACAAATCGTATGAGAAAATATTGTTTCTATGAACGCCACTACTTTAGGTGCAAGAGCAAGGAGCCTACGTCCTTGCTAGACATATTCCTGAATTACTTCTTTAGTTGGATCTTTGAAATGTTTTCCGCAACACCTGGAATAATACACCGTAAAAATAAACAAAAATCAAGATCTGTGGCCCACCAAGATTCCTGTCTTCCAAGCCGTACAACACATATTTACAGATAAGCCTGAACCGGGCGCCTCAACTACCATAGAAGGGTAATAATTGTTGGCACTTACTCTTTGTCAAAGTTACTCGGACGTCGTGGATTTTCTGCATCCACGCTGCTTGCAAAATCGGACCCGGTCGCAACCGAAACAGCCCATCGCGCGGAAACTTCGGCTTCTTGCCACGTTTTGGGATTCGCCGACTTTTCCATCAAAAACTGATTCCTTTCCAGTTTTTCTGGCGAAATTGCATTCCGGAACCCGTGGTTATCTGAAATTTTGCCAAAATTATTTTAAATATTAAGCTACAGTTTGTGTGATATGTAGCGGAAGGTGGAAAATTTTTTTTCTAATATGTAGGTTTCTTGATGCTCAGCAATTGCGGAGAATCTTTCCAAATGCGTATCACGAGAAAAGTTTAAAAAACACAGACATATGGTATATATAGCGCTTATACGAGCCAGCTTCTCACAAAACCAAGCCATGTTCATTTACTGGTACGCGGGTTTTTATTGACATAGTTTTCCTTGGTAATGAAGAACCCACCGAAGCCGAGTTTGTCCCGGATCTGGTTGAATGAGTGATCCTCCAGTGGCACGATGGACCGACTCGGACCAGCGGTTTTCGGAGAAACTGACCAATCATCCTTGCGCAAGGTACTAGATCCGAACGAACTGGAACCGGACCATCCATTGTGCAACTTCTGGATAAAGTTGGAAGTTGTTTAAAAAAAGAATATAACAAAATAAACAACGAAACACCAGGGAATAAAACTAAACGTTTTGAATTTAAATGTTTTACAAATCAGGCAATAAGCCCAAGAAACAAGCTCTATGTACTGAAATATACAAGAGGATTTATTTGTCAATCGTTTCATGCAAAATAAATGTGTTAAGTTAACTTACTCTCAGTGTTCGACCATACGAGTTGTCAACCATTTTCATACGAATTTTGTTTTCCAAACTCTCCCACAGCATTTGTATTTCAGCAGATCGAATTCGGGCGTCGTGTTTGAATTCGGGGCAGAGTCGACAAACGTAATCCGCCTTTGCTTTCACTCTCTCGCGTTTTTCCAAATTGTCCCCGATTTCCTTTAGGTGAGCCTGGGACAAATCATAAACCTTCACCAACGTTTGCCTACTTTACGCATCTCAGTGACAAACAGAACAACTTCGAAGTCCTGCTTTCCCGTTTTTCATACACAACAACCATGTCTTACCTTGTGCCACAGTTCCAGTTCCAAATCGGTGAAGTCGCCTTTGTCTCCTGCGTCCGTGTATCTTTCCATTTGACAAATCCAACCCAGAGCATTGTTGTATTCGTCGATAAAGTCGAGCCAAACACGCCTCGAAACATTTGTCAGTCCGTACGATACGGAAGGCGACGATACAAGCTGAAATTGGGAAAAAAAAATTCCGTGAAACAACAAAGACAAAGTAAAAGCAAGTTGATGGTAAAATGTCTTGCGTATAAGTAGTTCCAAGTCATTTCCTAAACTCTTTATTTAAATTCAAATCTATGTACTTTTTCAATACATTTACAAGCTTGTTTAAATTTGTGCACATCCAAAAATTCCGAACAATTCCATCAAAAACAGCAAAAAAAACGTTATTTCAACTTTCATGTAACCCAAAATACTTACAGAGGTTGCATTGGGCTTTGGAGTCGAAGTAAGCGGATGCGAACGGAATCTATCAGTTGAAGCCATTTCTTTTCCACTCATAGGCGTTGTTCTGGGCTTCGATTTTTTCACATAAACCTCGTGGTCAAAAATTTCTAATCCAGAGCACTCGATCTCCAATCTTTCCACGACGGAGGCGATAGTCTCTCCCTCGCTCGGCAAAATATCAGCCAGTTGGTCGGCTTCTTCTTTGACTTCCCAGTATAGTCGTTTAGCGTGCGCCGTGGATTGGCGAAGGCGCTCCTTCAGCGATTCGTAGAACTGTATCAAAGGAATGGTGTAATTTGTAAGGACAACATCATCATTCAAAAATGTGTTCTATCTTACGTAGGTTTCACCGCCCTCTCCTTCGTCTTCACGAATATCTTTTATCTCCTCTGCCCAGCTCAAAAGCGAAAGCGTGGCTTGAGAAAATCTCTGCGTGCGACAAAAATAACAACGTCTTGTTACGGATGCCTACACAGTTATGACAGGATTCCATTTGTATATACGTCACCTCCAGTCTTTCATACACGGCATCCCAGTGCTTTTCCTCGCATTCCCTCCCAGCAAACTTGTGGTTTGCCGACGTAGGCGTGACGTCCGACTGGCTCTCCGTGTTGTGACCTCCTGTTAGTTCGAGGTTCTTGCTCTTGAAATTTAATCCCTGCGCGAAAAACGATACCCGTATTAGGGCATTGTTTCCCGCCAAGGAACAAATGGACTAATTCCAGCTTATGAATGATTGCAATTGAATCAACAACGACTTGTGAATGCAGTGCAACGAAGGTTCCGAAAATATCCTATTCCTGTTTGGAGACTTGCCCAATGACCCTGAAAGCCTTTTGTTTGTCCGAAACAGCCTAATATAGTCGCATGGAATATATGTCTGTTTGCTAGGATTGAATCGGAAATGACATACAAAAACTTAGGCATTGGTTTGAACTGTTTAGGTTGCCAATACATTTTTTGTAGTTGTATTACTTAGTTTTATAACAAACGACATTATCTCAATAAACACTCTACAATTTCGACCCAACCTGAAGCAAACTTTCAACTTCAGCTGATGCGTTTTCGTCTTCATGAATACACGTCACCTCACTTCCAGCGCTCTTCGAATAGTAACCGTCGTCCTTTACGGAGAGAGTCGATCCATCGTACAACGAACCGGTCCCGCGGTCGAACCCGCTATCACAACTGTCCGACACTGAACTGCCCTTCTTGCGGTAGTACGCCATTGCAACTGGCCTACTGTGCTCGCAATGGCTCAGGTCGGTGGACTTACAATGGCCGCTCAGGGCCTGTGCGTACAAAGTTTCCGCTTTGCCAAAAATCCCTCGGTGCCCGTGCAATTGTACGCTCAGTATCTGCAGTTGAACACGGACCAGATTCCACAGGTTTTCGATACGTTCCAAATGGCGCTGGGTGAATGAAACGCGGCAGCAGTTTCTGGTACCAGTTGCGCCGACGTAGTCCAGACGCGCAAATAACGGGTCTTGCCTTGCGTCCGCCCCACCCAAGCTATTCAGACACGACCTGACCCCTTTGTCGTGTAATGTTTCATATTCGCTTTCCACACATTCCTTGTTCCTTTGTCCCGGTTCCGCGTTCTCAATAAATTCGCTATTACAGTGATCGAGATAATGGCGCGCCTCCCGCAACAGGTGCTGGTAGAACTGAAGCCTTTTAATGAAATCCACTCTCGATATCTGAAAAGTAAGTGCTCAATGATTTTTTTTTCTCGCTGCCTACCCACAAACAATGCGCTGTTGACTGCAAACCGTGCACTATTATTCCTATATACGCCATGTTTTTGTTCGATTGCCGGTTAATGATTAAGAGCAAACCAAGGCAGGTATTTTATCGCACTCTTTACACACAATCGCAGTTGCCTTATGTTAAATACATTAGGCTTGAGAGGCTCCGTCGCGTAAACAAAGACGTCGGAAGGAGCGAAATGTCATGAAAACCGTGGAGGTGAAATCTCAGGACCACTTAAAATTCATCTCGAGTGCTTTCGTTCTAATACACAAAGGACTGTTTGGCATGGGGTTCAACATACCAGTGGACAAACACTGGAGTTCTTTGAAAACTTCCCGCGCACCCGGTTTCGTGTATCGTGCTCGCGATCAATCTAAATGAAAGTCGGGCTGAGTTTTGTCGTGCGATGTTGATTGATTTGACTCGCGGAACTTGAATGTTTGTCGTAGCCTAAAGCATTTGGGGGAAGAATGTCCCCGCGTGTTTGTATTTGTAAAGTTGTTTTGACAATTCGAAAAAACCTTTTGCTGCGAAACTTGTTTTGAAAAGTTGCGAAATCTATCAGCAGCATCATTGGAGAAACTACGCGGGAATTGTCACATTAAAATGTTTGTGACTTACAAAGCTTTATTTTGAAATAACTACATAAAAAGCATTTAAATGTTCAAAAGACACACCAAAACGTTCTTACGAAAACGCATAATTAACACATAACACATCCACATCCTTGTTGAAATTACTTTTCACAATAGAGGATAATTAGATATACAAAAACTAGCTTTAGGTGATTTACCGACATATTGATCAAACTAAAATAGACCAAACTACTTTCAATGTAGAGGTGATTTCGTTAAAAAAGTGTAGACAGGCATTTGACAGATTAAATGTGTTTGCATTTTCTCCATTACTTCAAAAAGGCTATTGGGTGGCAGAAAAAATGTTTAATCAGGCAAAGTGAAATCATTTTTATCTTTGGCAAGTCTATGTTAATGTATGTGAATTCATCATGTAATTCGCGGTAAACAAGGAATGCAAATTACTAACGGCTAATTGCCCTGGACATTGCCTTGGTGCAAGCTTAATTGGGTTTTTGGCGTAAAAATAATGATTGATATGCCGGAATGTTCAGGCGATGATAAAATATCGATTTTTTTAGTATTGAAGAAAGAATTACGCTGCTCGGTTGAATGGTTCCACGTCGTTGTGATTGGTTTAACACGTATATGACCAAACAGTACCGACTTATTCGCATGTTGGGAAAAGTGGTTTCTCACTATGAAACTCCTTCTGGTTGCCTTGTACTATTTCACGCCTAAATTTTTGCCTATTTGTTCTTTTCGCTCCCACGGCATATGAATACAAATGGAGTTTTTGTACATAAGTAACTGTTTAAGTACTTGGTTTTATTTTAAGTAAACCAATTTGCGTTTCGATGTTTCTATATTTTGCACAAATGATGACAGAATGTCCGGCGAAAGTTACTTGTCCTGTATTTATGACAAAACCACCTCGTATTTATTTAAAGCCTGTTGTTTCTCAGAAAATTACAATAAACACATTAGCAGAGTAAGTAAATTGATAGTTTTTGACGAATATGTGAAGTATGTAGTTGTGGTACTTACCTCAATCATGGTCATGGCCAAGACTTTGTTCAGTCTCTCGCGGTGATCGGGGTGCTGTAAACTTGTTCCTACTTTACTGAGCTGTTCGACCGTGACATTCAGCCATGAAAGCAAGCCGTACACCTCAGCTGACAGGGCTACGGCGTAGGCATTCTGTATATCCATCCGGCACACACTGAAAGGCATCATGTCGCCAAACCGGGACGTCATGCTGGCAGTGGAAGACTCCATCACGTCGCATTCCACATCCTCTGACTTGTTACATAGCTCGAAAGTTCGATAGTCGCCACGCAACTCCGGAAAGCTGAGGTTGCTTTTGTTGGCAGTCCAAATTCGCTGGCTCGACTCGCGGGCCCTTCGTAATGCGGCGAGATTATCCATTCCAATAACTCGAGTGGCACTCAACGCTAGCTCTAATCACCGCCCAGATGTGTGTTGGTGCGCATTGTCGCACCGCTACTTAATCTCCCGCAAGCACTGCCAGCAACAATAACTTTACCATACAACTGTATCAGAGAGCTAAATAGATTCGGTTTCTAATCTCCACCACCTGCGCACTAAAACCGCTGTTTAGTTAATCTCAGTTTCATTGTCCGTGATAGCAGCCTTCCGGAGTCATCCTAGGTAATAATTTAGGATAAACGAATCGTGCCCTGGACGGTTTTTCACGTTTACCCAGGCTTGGCGATGTGATTTACGGAAAAAAATGATCGATAAAACAAGCTAAACGATATCAATAATGCTAACCGCGCTTGAGTGGCCACCAAACACATAACTCCTTAACATCACTTCTTTGAACTAGCGCTTAACCGACCTCCGCTGTGACGGAGCTGCTCGCAAATTACACCCGCCTTGTGGCACAACCTCTGTACACAACATATAAGAGATAAGCGCTCGACCTCCACATATAACACGCCCGCCCATGGGTGCTTGCTACAGGATTTAAACGCTCCCAGCGAGTCCTAGCCTGCCCAAAGACTTTTGTGTTTTTAAAACGCCGCGACCCGACAGTTACATTTTCGAAGGTTATTGCGCTTGTGTTCACAACGGGTTGCATAAACAAGCGCCCCGGTTAAAGCACTGTAGCCACCGTAAACCTTCGGCGCGTGTTTACCTCGGCGAGATCGGGATCCACGTCCCGATTAAAACTAAATTAAAGCGGAATTCTCGTGCGTCAACTCAGAAGTTTGTTCGTCGTCTCGGTAAACTACTTGGCTGATATAACGAGAGAAGGGCATTGGCGATTGTGTGGAAGCGTATGGAATTTGTTGTTTTTGCCAAACGGGGTGTATTGACCTGTTGCGTGATACTGACGTGCTGTTATTGTTATGATTATTTGGTTCCCCCTATATGTGAGGTTGCCAAGAGAATGTACTGCGTAGCGAAATCTTTTATACACACGCTTGCGTTGTTATTGCAAGCCGGCAACTTGGCAAAGGAAATTGCTTCAGCCAACAACATAAACAGATGGGCGGATAACCTTACTACTCGCGTTGTAGTTAGATAATGTTTGTTTTACCCTCGTTGTGAGTAAATGCGAAGCATACATAGCATTAATCGATTTAAGGTGAGTTTTGTGTCCTAGCTCGAAATTAGCAACTTATTTGCCTTTTGAAACAATATATTTAAAAAAAGACGGGTGTGCTTGAAACTTTATTAGACGATCGCAATATAATTCAAATTGTAACACACGAGTACAGCATAAGTTTCACAAAGGCACCCTCCTTTGGTTGGGTCCCATCCATTGCAGCGTCAGAATGTACTTGAACGTGTTGCGGAAGGTTTTGTTACAGAACGCGTAACATACAGGGTTTAATGTGCTGTTCAGATAACACAACCAATACCCGACGTTCCACGCTACGTCCGGAATGCAAGTGGCGTCGCTGGTGCCGCAGAATGCCTCAACGATCACCATTATGTTGTACGGCAACCAGAGGATAATAAAAGCAGCCAGAATGGACGCTAGGAGGCGTGCAAGTTTCGTTTCCTTTTTGAGCGCCTGTAGTTTTTTGCGCACCATCTGGTTCTTTAGTTTTTCGGCGGCTTTGGTGATGCCACTTCCGCCACCTTTTTTCCGACCACCGAAGCCCGGGAAAGCTTCCTTCTGCAACCATTTCACGAGCTTGTTGCGTTTTGATCCCTCCTTTGCTTCACTTGTCTTGCCGGCCGCTTTGCAAGGCGAAGTTTCCTGCTTTTGCTGCGGTGAACGTGACATTTCGCACCGCGGTTGATCAAACCGATCATCACTGCCTTCCGCTTTTGAGAGTTGCTTGGGTAATTTTTGCGCTGCTAAGGTTTCGTGGGCAGGTTTGCCATCTTCCAATTTGGCGAGGTTATTACCTGAGATCTCCGGTTGATTGCTTTGCAATTTTCCGTTGGTATCGGGGGATTCATTAGAGGCGACTCCGGTGCTGTGCGCCGGGTGGGGAATACTACAATTTAAAATTGAAATAACCACAAATCAGTTAACTAATGAGTCTAATTTTTGTAAAAAAACGAGTGAGAATCAAAGGTAATTTACATTCTCGTACGATGACAGCATAAAAATCAAACTACCATGCAACAAATATAGTAATGCGGGCAATCAAACATACGCCATTTTACATTCTAAAATAACAATTATACTTTACCTGTCACAATGCATTTCTTGTCTCTCCTTTTCGCGGTATTCCCTTTCCTTCGCCATGTGTTCAAGCATGGGAGCAATTGAAGACGGTTCGGTCGGTATAGTAGGTAGCAGACGCCTCTTTGAAGACGACCTTCGGTAACGTTTCGAAGACAGAGCGCCAAGATGGGTGGATTCCACCACCACGTCGGCCTCCGCTTCGCATTGTCGGTTCTCCACCGTCCCCGGACCAACCACTTGTTCCTGGAAGTATCCGTGTCGCATCACAGCCACGATGCGGTTGCAATGATGTTGTGGTGACGACGGAACAGTTTTATCTTGTTCATTGTTAGGTTTGTCGCCTATACTAGCTTCTGTTTCGATACGATTGTTTTCTTGTATGTCCACGGCGTCCTTTACGGCTAACGTTGGTATTGAAATTTCTACAGCCTTCTTTTTCGCGGGATCGCCAACTGGATCACTTGTCGGGTCTTGCTGGTTTCCAGCCTTACTTGATATGTTGCCATGCGTCTCCGCCATCGCAGATTGGGGTAAATCGTTTTTAAGCTGGTGCTGTTCGTCGCCGCTGGCGCCAACCAGCTTGAAATCAAGCGGGCGACTCTGGCTTCCGTCGTCATGTTGTTGTTCGCGTGATGAGGAGGAGGTTTTCTCCTCGGGCGATTTAACTTCATTATTTTCGCCACTGGGGACCATCGCCTTGTGAAGAGCCCACTTATTACTTTTCTCGTCCGAACGATTTCTCATCGACGACAAGCAGCAAATTAGCGCGCTCCAAACCATTTGGCAACAGTTCATGCCACGGGCATCCGCTCTTTTCGGTTTATTTGCTTTCTCGTGGTGACAGTCGGAACTGCTGGTGCCTTCTATGTCCTCACTGTTTGAAATAGCAGTCGGGTTTTCCTTGGGAGACCGAATTTCCTTCATTCCAAGAAGTTTTCTGTTTACAAGACAACGTGTCATGTTCAAATTGTTTTCTCGCCAACAAACCAAAGAAGTATACGGAGATACAAATCTTCAACTGTTTAAGAATTATTTAATGTGATGGGGAATGTGTGGAAGGCAATGGGCCCTGTCTTCGTTGAATGTTGCTCACGCACTGCTACGCAGGTTTAATAAACAATGTCTGCCTGCTATCGATTCTTTCACATTAACATTAACAAGTACAGCTACGAGTTCAATGTATGTGACGGAATGTGGCAGTAATTTTATACCCTTTAGTTGAGTAAATGTCATCATAAAAGGAGAGACCGTTCCCCGTTACCACTGCTGTAAACAGTAAACACAATAACACACAATTCTTGTCGTCATGATTTAAGCGGCGCTTTTAATAAAAGCCACGAGCTGCTGTCCCTTCCTTGGAATTAAATTTAGGCGTGATTAAATAAGTCTTAAATCGGATTGGAAATGGCGCATAATCAAGTTAGGGCCTCACTTTCGCCTGTTGCGGATGCCCAAGTAGACTTTCCAGTACAGATAGCACATGACCGCGGCCGGTAGATAAAAAGCAGCAACTGCTGTCACCACGGTCATCGTCTTGCTGTCCTTAATGAACTGTACGTAGCACTGATTCTGCAAAAAATAGGGAAACGAAGTTGACGTTTCGTCATATGGGCAAGGCCTTACGTTGATTACCATAATGACTTCGATCGATCCAGTCAAACACATTTGTATTAATATCAAAGGTCACAGCCTCGCAAACCATGTGGGTGCGAATGAGAAAAGAAATTAAACCTCATACGACTATATGCAGTGATTTTTAAACACAAATGTGACGAAACAAATGGAACTGTTTTTATTAAGTTTTTTTTCTGTGGAAAAAATAATATTACGCTTTCACTCATTTAAAATGAAATCAAGGTGTTCGAACATAAAATATTTGTGATAGTTTTGGGTATAAGCACTTTCTAATTTGCAAGTAAATAAAAATTAAACATTAATGTTTGTTTTCCACAAAGTTGGGCATACGTACGTTTGGCACCGTTCTCTTTCCAAATATATATTGCCAGAAAAGTATCCAGGGGGCCCAGAGGATGAAAGAGATTGTCCACGCTCCGGCGATGGCCGTGATGAAGCGTTTTGGCGTGCGGGTGTTACGGTATTCCACCGGCTTTGTCACGGAGTAATATCTGCCACAACAATTTGCAAGCTTCTGTCAAATATGCGGGTTTTTCGTTCGTTGTGTAATAACAGTGTGCAGTGTAATCTTTAAATTACTTAAATTTTTACTGTCTTTGTAGGAATGCTGTTTCTTTTTTTAATTTTTATGTATGTTGCGCAAGTCGCAGCAATGAGGCGGGTCGTGTTTACTGGTCTTGCGTTTTGTTGTGAGTTTCAGTTGTCGTCATCGCTACACCGCGGCATTCCCCATGTGTGCTTAACACGAGGCGACAGGGGGGAGATTCAGTCACACCAACGCCTTTCCAGGTGACATAATCTCCACCATCGGACGCGTAAATACCGTTTAGACGCACTTGCCCTCATGCAAGCAGAAAGTGCAAGTGCCGGTGCGCTAAAGGTTGCAGATGACTTGTATTGATTTCGAAAGCTATCATTCTCCGGCACACGAGTGCAAAGAACGCAGTGTCATGTACGACATTTAAACGATTTTCTTATTGGCAAGGACCATCAAGATTTAAGCGGGGCGTTTTTTCCATGATGATTATCGCCAGAGTGTAACTAATCCGGAATACCACATCAGCACATTTTGTTTCTGGAGGGGAACATTGAAGGTCAATAAACTAGTTTGGGATACACCATTCACTGGCAAAATCAAATTTAAGTGTGGCGATCATTGAACCCGTAAATAATGGCAGAAGAAGCTTATGTATAGATAGCAACAATACGGTCTGATCCCCAATTAACGCTGAAGTTCTGCATAGAGTTCTGGGAATGAATCTCTTAACCATTGGGATTGTCGAAAACGATTTCATTCGGTCTGGCGACTTGAGCAGCATGAAATGCTTTTGTAACAAGACAATTTTGCGGTCAATTTACCCAAACAAGGATCGACTTCACGGTGTGAAAACTTCATTTCTGCATTTAATCAACGGTTGCTCGGGCGATGATCGAACAAGTCATAAATAATTTAGCGACACGCAAATCGGAACCACGAGAAACGAAGTAACAAATATCTTGGTTAAACTCCAGTCGCCTGTTTTATTGCCCAAACCACCCCCTGATATTGTTACCAATGACACACACATTCTTCTTTAATAGCTTATAAAGTACGGCTCAATTTCGCCAGACAAACAACGAATCGGCTCTGCGAGCCAAGCAAGAAATTACGAGCAAAACAAATCGTCTGGGGACTTATGAATATTTTAGCCAACGCACGACTTATAGCGAAACGCGGTGCGCTAACAATAAGGCTTCTTGATTGCAATGACCCTTTCTATAAGCTTAATCGCAGAAACGTACAAATATCCGGTTTTACCTATCGAAGCATATGATCAGCAGATTCATCACCGATGCGTTGCTGGCCGTGTAGTCGAGCGCCAACCACAAATCGCACAATGCGTTCCCCAAGTACCAACCATTCTGCACGATATAAATTGTAAAGAGGTTTATGGAAACGGCGCCAACAAGAAGATCCGCTGCCGCCAGGCTCAGGATTAAGTAGTTGTTGAGGATCCGCAACGAACGGTTGATGGCGAACGAAAGGATGACCAACAAGTTGCCTCCAATCGTTAAGAGGCTTGCCAGGCCGGAGAAGATGCAGATAAAAACAATGGAAACTGTTCCGGTCGTGTCAGCGCCAGCGTCGGTGCAGTTACTCGCTTGCTGAAGATTTCCTTGCCAGAAAACGCGGGTAAAGTTGCTTACTGGCATCTTGAATGTTCCGAAGAACGTTTGTTTAAACCTGGCTCAATTTTTGGTGTTAGCGGGTTTAACGTTTTGTCACGAAACGTGAAATCTAGTATCTTTGCATTTTTTTTTCAAATAAAACAAGTAGATCCACTTTGCGACCGAGGTAATTGGCTGTACACTAAAAAAGCAAAAGCTTTGGTGAATTTGAATAAAGTGAAAATTTTTTTTTAGATAAAGAACAAAAAAAACACGATTGTGGTGTTAAAACAACAAAGAACCTGTTTAAACATTTATAACTTACTGCTATTAATTTAGCAAGCGATTGAGTTGCGACAAAAAACGCTCCAATTTCAACGTTATCTGTTCTGCAAGTCTCGCCCTTTCATAGACTAGTTTCTGTTTTCTGTTTAAAATCTCTGTCCGCATACAGCACCTGGCGCGGAAATTGAGTGGTGGCGGTTAAATTCAAGCGAAAACGAGTGTCGCTATTGCTTGCTTACGCAAAGAACTAAGTAGAATGCTTGACGAGTGATGGAGCTTGCCACCTCGCGTGCGGACTGAACATCGAGTCTGGCACGGCAACGACAAGACAGTTTAAGGAACGGGATGCCACTTCGGGGTCGATGCAATCAATAGCAGCTTTGTACCTGTTGGGAGAAGTTATGCAAAACGTCTAGCTAATATATTTCCTCGCTTAAAAATTCTAAAAGAAATCTTCCTCCTCATATCTTCCGGACAAAAGGAAATTCACTAGCTTAAATATTTTCGAGCTATTGCATTTATTTATCACTATAATGAGATAATACAGGAAATGTGCCGTCATTTGACATTTTGTTGTAGGATTCTTGCTACCGACCCCTATGATGTATATTGCTAAACAGTACTGGCGCCTGTCGCTTACTTCCGTGTGCTTTGCTCCTACGTCACTCTAACTAAGTTAGCAATTTCTCTTCGCTGTAAATACCAGCATTTCCAACTTATAACTGCTTCATGAACAAAACAGCGCGGTTCCTAGCTTAAATTCGGCTGGGCTGTCTCGGGACCACTCCGGGCGCAATTAACAAGCCCTGGGCACCTGACGACTCTCTCGCTCATATTTTGCCAATTAGTCGAAGCTGATGCGGCAGTCGATTGATAACGAGAACAGCCTTCTTCTAGCGAAGTTTTGTTCCGAAACAATGGCAATCGATACACAACCGAGCGTGGCCAGCGTCAAGACATTTATTTCTGTTGCAGCAAAGCGTGTCACAGCTGTAAGCCACCGACAATAACAAAAAAAGCATTCATTAGCCAACTTGTTTGCGCATCAAGTCATAAGGGACAGTTATTAACGCTTCTAAATAAAGATCTTTCGCAACTGTTTAAGTTAATGGCCGTACCTTGGAGATAACTACAAAACTATTTTTCGTTGTTGCTTTAGACTAAGTGTTAAAATTTGCCTATGTTGTTTTGATTGCCCCATCCTTTTGTCGAAATTAACCCCATGCTCAAGCGTGATGAATCAGCAAAAAGGGGAAGTGGGAAATAGTGCAGTGGCGGAGATCCGTGTATATTATTGGGGGAACAATCATGAAATAAAGAAAAAATGTTCTAGTTTTTCAAATAATGTCTTGTTTCGTAAGTGTTTAATTGTCCAGAAAACTAACTATAATGTAAAAATAATGGACAACTGTGAGGTCATCCTGTGACAAAAAGGATACATGAACCTTTACAGAAAGGCGAACGATGAGCTATGAACACGTTTCTTTCAAAGAATTTAATGTTCCGAAAAAGGCGATTTTTACAATTCGAGGGAGTTAAAACACCGAACATTAAAAATTATGGATTATTGGAGGGACAAAATTATAATATGTCAACACCAACCAAATTATTCATGGGGAGTAGTTCCCTGTGCCCCCACGCCCTCCTCTCACCCTGGGGTATCTGCCCTTATCAGGTAGCAAGAAAATGATCATAGGAAGTACGCATTGGCGTCATAATGATTGTCAGTTGCACGCCGGTCCGGCTTTAGAACACTGAAAGATATATCATAGCATCAAGCCCTATCAAAGCAAAGCTTCGTTTGTTATCTTGAAACTGATTTTGATACAAATCGCATCGGGTTACGGTACTAAATACCTGAGGTATAATTTCCTCACCGACTTAACTCTTAACCTTTACAAATATAAAAATAAAAACTTAACGATATAATGTACCTGTTAACAACACTTCAGTTTAAATATTGATTTATACTATAAGGAAGGCGTCGAAAAGAAAGCTGAAAAATCTGCATTGATTTACGTCAAGGTTTAGATTCCGTGTAACGAACTAAACTAACACAATTTCGTACAGAATGTAAGTAAGGAATACAATACTATTAACATAAAGTGTGTTGTTTGCATGAGAAATTGATCTTATGAGTTTTTACAATCCAACTAAAACAATTATTATTTCTATGGTGTTGCGACGTGTCTCTCAATGAGTGATGACGTAAAACTTTTAAGTGGATGAGACATCTGAATACGTTAGAATTTATTTTATTGCACGCAAAAATAAATTAATTTATTCTCAATTACATTACTGCAATTCATCATTACAATTCTTTTATCTTGCCCTGTATCTAATAAAACGTGTAAACTATACACCAATTACCGGTAAACCGTATTTTTAATCTTTTGTTCGTAACAATACCGCTCGCTAATGCAAGGTTAGCTTTTTGGCTTTCCCCTTCTCTTGGCAAATTTCATAAACATAAGCTGGCTTACTATTTGTTTGATATTTTGACCTAAAGTTACTGTTAATTGTTATTAGTGGAGCTAATATTACTTAATAATTTATTAGTTTTACCTTGTATTGCAACTTTTTAGTTAACTGTAGTCAAATGTACTGTTCTGTTGGTATTGTTCTCACAGAACCAAATCAGGCAAATTCCCATAAAAATTATGCGTCTTATTGGTTGTTTTGCATCGAGAAAAACAAATTTTAGTGTAATCGTTAATTTTTCTGTAGTTCATCTGGCGTGAGCCCAAATAAGAAATTTTAAAATGATTTGTTTTCCTGTGGAGTTTGTCTGGCTTGCTACCGGTATTGCGGTATATATTGTCTTCCAAAAACTTATTTAATGTTGCTGGGCTGACTTGTGGATATCCATACTTTTAACCCTATTTGAATATCAGATTGGAAAAGTGTCCTCCACTCACTTTTGCAAAAATTTACATACAATCCGTGGAATAAAAATTAGCTCATGCATTAATATACGAAATTAAAAATCGCACTAATGCTGATCGACTTCTACTCTGTGAGTAATTTTGGTTGTTTTAACCCGTTTTCAGTTACCTGGAAAATAATTGGGTAGGAGTTTTTCTTAAAAGTTTGCCATGACAACGTACCAAGAGTACATCCTTCAAAATGAGGAGCGCGATGGAATTCGACTTAGCTGGAATGTATGGCCTTCATCAAGACTGGAAGCCACAAGAATGGTTGTCCCCTTATCATGCCTGTTCACACCATTAAAGGAAAGAGTTGACATGCCTCCAATCCAATATGAGCCAATTCTTTGCACCAGACATACATGCAGGGCAGTTCTGAACCCTTTGTGGTGAGTATTTCTTGCCACTGTCAGTTTTATAAAAGCGTTCTACCATTTGTCACTATTTTCATGTGAATTACAGAATAGTGGATTTAGTACATATAAAAACTTCTGTTTTTTAATGTAGTGGTTCTATTCATACTAAATGTATTTCTTTAAATTGGCCATCCTCTTGTATGTGACAAATTTTTTAGATTTAATAGAAGGTTGTTTGAACAAGCTGTTTAGAACACAAATAAAATGCCCCCTACATAGACAACACACATACTTCAGATTCAAGTTGTAGTTTGTTTCGTTTGTTTTTTGTTTACCTTGATGTCACAAGGCTGATATTTTTTGCAGTCAAGTGGATTACCGAAGCAAGATTTGGACATGCAACTTTTGCTATCAACGCAACCCAGTAAGCAATATATACACATTAAACTGTTTTCCAATCTTCTCTTTTGGTATAACATCATTTTTATAGTTTCCGGCCAGTTATGCTGCTATAACTGAGAGTCATCAACCAGCTGAGCTAATCCCACAGTTTACAACACTTGAATACCAACTACCATCTCAACCAACAATAGGTCCAGTTTTTCTTTTTGTTTTGGACACTTGCATGGATGATGAAGACTTGCAGGTTGGTGATTTTTGCTTTATTAAGTAACAAACTCTAGTGGAAATGGTTTAAACATTTTTAAAGTTCATTAGTTCAAAAATCTTGACACTTATATAGGATTGTTTTACACGGTGTAAATCATGCTATAGGTCCCTATTTAGTTTCCTCTAGTATCCAGTTAAGCAGTAATATTTCATGCAATGGCATGATTGGCAGAATCGGCCCACATCCAATTAAGCTTTCTATTGAAGCTAAAATGTATCTAATTTTTTAGGCTATGAAGGAGTCGCTTCAAATGTCTCTCAGTCTTCTGCCCAACAATGCGATGGTGGGTCTGATAACTTATGGCAAAATGGTGCAAGTTCATGAATTGGGCACAGATGGCATTTCCAAATCTTATGTTTTTCGAGGAACAAAAGATCTAGCTGCAAAACAGATACAGGTAAATAGATATAGGTTCATCATGTGTTGGTTCCATCTCCATAGTTTGACCAATTTCGTGATAAACTGTTTGGTGTTTATATATGAATCATACAACATGAAGCCCCAAATAATATAGTCAAATGAATGATAATATTTTAATTGAGACATGATGGTTTTAATGGTTTCCTCTCTGTTTAATATTTAATTTGGTATATGTTGTCACGGGTAAACAATAAAACAACGTTCACTTCAGGAAATGCTTGGACTCAACAAAGTAGCAGGTGGTGGCCAGCCAGGACAAACCAATACTGCAAATTTGCCAGCAAACAGGTAAAACATACAGCAAAATAAAGTTTAATTTGTTCACACCCATCTGTCACAACCACCACTTTATGACTACCCTGCTTTGTGTAGGTTCCTGCAGCCACTGCATAAATGCGATATGTTTGTGACCGATCTACTGGGTGAGCTTCAACGGGATCCATGGCCTGTGAGCCAGGGCAAGCGTCCTCTTCGCTCCGTAGGCACTGCACTGTCAATTGCCGTTGGTCTGTTGGAGGTATGCACACCCAAACATTATGTTAATATAATATACATCCGTATAGCGTTGGTTCAGCATTGGATCTTGAGCCACTGCTGGCTCAAGCAACGGTTCGGAGAAATAGATTTGCTGTCGTTTTTAAGGCGTCAGTTTCTTGAACCTCTCAATGATATAATGCTTGTTTTTTGGCAGTGCGCCTTTCCCAATATCCCGTCGCGTGTTATGTTGTTTATGGGTGGTCCCTGCACACAAGGTCCTGGTATGATCATCGACGATAGCTTGGAGAACACGATCCGATCGTGGTACGATATCGAGAAGGACAACAACAAGTACACTAAAAAGGCTGTAAAGGTAAAGTGTGATGTGTAATGAATTACCTACAACTTCCACAACCTGGATACACCCATCTTAAGGTTGAATGATATACAGGAGCTTTCGGGCAATATTAGTTAACCATTGATAAAGAATCCTAGTTAACTAATTCATTTGACATAAGGCCACACGGGAGTTCTAAATTTGTGTTTCCTGACCTGATTTCAAATGTGAACCTGATATAAAGTTACTTTACCAATTGTTAGATCATTATTTTTCAACCTTTTTGAGCCACGGAACACTTTTTTTATTAAAATAATCTTGCGGAACACCATAATGTTGGAAGTACTGCGGCATTGTACTTAACCAGCAACAGGCTCACGCAATTACAATCTTATAATAACAAAACGAGTCTTATTGTTACACAACATTAAACAAAGCAATTCACGATGGAACATTTAAACTGGTGATAGTGGATGATTACTTTCATAAAACTATTTACGCCCTTTTGCGATAAACAAGTGATTTCCGACCCGTGTTCCACGGAACATCAGTGAAACTAATAAATTTCTCGCGTAACACCTGCCGACATTTCACGGAACACCGGTTGAAAATCACTGTATTAGATTAAGGATACGCGATTAGCTGCATTGTTTGAATGTGTTGATAGAATGTGCACAATAAAAGACTTTTAGCACAATTTACTTCAATGTAATTGTGAAATTTCACCCAACGAAATGTTTCATGTCAGTGTTGTTTTCTCGTAGCGCAATACCCACCATTAGTTGTCTAAGGTAAACACATTTTGTCGCTATGTATTTCCTTTCAATCCAAAGTACATTGGGAAGTGCGCTGTAAAATGTCCCGAAATCCGGGTTCATTTGTGAGGTGTGGACACGTATACTCTCACCCTCACGCTGACATGTACGTGTTCTTTACGCAGCACTACGAATCGCTCTCAACCCGCGCGGCAAACAACGGACATACCATCGACATATATGCGTGTGCTCTCGACCAGAGCGGTCTACATGAGATGAAATGCTGCACCAATCTTACTGGGTAAAGACAAAATTCTCTTCAATGTTTTAAAGAAACTTTTGACTGTTTTTAATGGAACTTACGCGTGTCTTTAGCTTCAGCTAATGTTTGCTCATTATTTGAAACTTATCTTAAGTAATAATAACCGCTCAAAATAATGAACACTAATAATCATGGAGTTGTGGCATTATTAAACTAAGCGTAATGCGCCTTAAGTGTCGAAGCAACTTGTGTTTCCCTATTGTCCTAAAATCGCCTAACGTGATGAGTTCCCTCTTAAATTAAACTCCGGGCAAATGGTTTTATTCGAAATAGAACGATCCTAAATAAGTGACGAGGTTTGCAGCCTTGATAACTTTATCTTGCGGATTTTGATGAACTCTAATCGCCTTAACGGAGATTTGAGGGATTTACAAACAAGTCCTTCCACGATAGACAAATTCATCAGGAATTTAATCCCAGGTGCGTTTAATTGCAGGGGTCTTATGGTGATGGGAGATTCTTTTAACACTTCGCTTTTCAAGCAAACCTTCCAGAAAGTTTTTTCCAAGGATTCCAAAGGCGAATTTAACATGGCTTTTAACGCCACATTGGAAATCAAGGTGAGGCATTTTTTATTGAAATTTCCAATAAATATCCCCTTGAAAATTACATAACTATGTTTGTTATCGTGATATGGTTGCACTGGGTTGGGACAGTTACAATCAAGTTAGTTCCCACAAGTTTAAACTTCAGCCTACATTAAAATATAAGTATCATCGTATACAGTATGTTTTCCAAATGACAAAAAAACATTGTTTTCTGTTATGTGTAGGATGTACCTTGCAATGAAACTGATTCAATGGAAATAATCTGATCCGTCATTGATGCGCTTAAACAAAGTTTAAAGTTTTGTGGGGTGCAGTGCTACTGTCCCGGCACTCCTTGACGTGCATACAAAAATAATTTAACATCGTCTTGGCGATTGGTTTTGAATTGCTGTCTGACGCACATATCCTAGTCCTGACGCATAGTCACTATTAGTGATGGATTACATATCTATCACTTATTTATCGTATTGCCAAAAATGAGCCCACGCAGCTTCCAAGGTTTATTCAATTAGCTCAGAGACTGACGTGAAACCCTCAACGATGTGTGTAAGAGTTGCCGGTGGGTTGTGCGTTTGCGATAGTATAGCATCTAATATTACCCCGAAATCAAAAATTGCGCTGTCCCACAGCAGACCTAAAAATCCAACATGAGCATTATGCTTGGCTACGTCATTGCCATATATATCCGGTTATCGACGCCGCGGTTCAAAGTCTTCAGGAACAGGAAAAGTCGATTAAAATGCGTTTCAAGTTTGCTTGATTAAATTTTTGATGATTTTTGTGATGGCCTAGGGCCTTGCAGCGACATTAGATGTTCCGACATTTCACTAAGTACCAATATTTTTTTTATCTTAGACTTCCCGTGAAATCAAAGTGAACGGGGTGATTGGCCCGTGTGTGTCGCTCAACGTGCGAAGTGCAAGTGTGTCGGAGACGGAGATAGGGATCGGAGGAACCAGTCAGTGGAAGGCGAGCGGGATTGACCCCTCCACCACACTCGCAGTTTTCCTGGAAATTGTCAACCAGGTATAAATCATGTTCCACTTATTACTGCTTTTCTAAAGTTATGGCGTATTTTCCAAAAATTAATACAGGGCAATTAGTGTATATACAATATACGTAATATATACATATACATATCTGTTTCAAAAACACATTGCCAGTAGTTTTACATGACCTAACAATCGAAGTATATTGCTTAGGGCAGCAATACTTGGCCGTTGAAGGCAAACAAGCACTTAACGTGTGATGAAAACAGTCATCCTTTTTCACTTAAAACGTTACGCAATCAGATGCCGCTAATTTGTTTTTCTATTGACCTTCTACCGGTCACCCGCGTTCGCTCGTTCGTTTCGTCAGGTAACGAGCAACTATGAGAGTTTTCCACTGTCCGCAAGTCTATTTGCAACGCCCGCCAGAGACAAGTTGCCAGTGGTTGCATCGATTTTCCAATTGTCTTAATTTGTGTCCCCAGCACAACGCTCCCATACCACAGGGCGGGAGAGGTACGGTGCAGTTCATCACACAGTACGTACATTCGAGCGGCCAGCGGCGAGTGCGCGTCACCACCATCGCACGCAAGTATGTTTAAACGCGTTTCTGTTGCCTAAGGAGCCTTTTAGCACTTTTTAAAGCAGTCGACCAAACCTGCCAATCAGCATCGATTGATTTTTTGCTCAGCAGGGGCGGTCGTTTTGCCAAATAAGTGCTTAGTGGTTGTTCGCCAAAACTAAAAATCCATTGGGATTGTTTCAAAATCTATTCTGCAAATGAGTATAAATTATACAACGTAAAATACAGTCACGCAATATGACATGTCATAACTTTTATTTCGTTGCACCGGGAGTGCCATGATCTTGTCCTGCTCCAGTCACAATTCAGGCCTGTGCATCAGAATGAACTGTTTTTACAAACGCAAATGTATTTTTCCGCAGCTGGGCTGACCCGAACACGGGGCAGGCTCACATCGCAGCTGGGTTTGACCAGGAGGCGGCCGCCGTCCTCATGTCCCGCCTCGCAATTCACCGCTCCCAGAACGACGAAGGCCAAGATGTGCTGAGGTGGTTGGATCGCATGCTCATAAGACTGGTAGGTCTTCATTTTCCAACACCTGAATAACGTACAAATGTACGCAGCTCTTAGCTCACAAGTACATTGGATTAATGTCGTTTACGTACGTCGAGTGCTGTTAGGTTTGCTATTGAAATTGACTTTACGTCTAAACCCAGGCGGGATGTTGGCTTTAACGTGAAGCGATAGACGGGAGGCAATAAATGCGCCGTATCAACCCTAGGCCGTCATTGAAATTTTGTCGTACTTCGTGTAACGCGACTTTCGAAATAGGGCGGCGGTGTGCGTGATTGGGCCATAAATAAATTATTACGCCGCAAAGTTGTTTTTCCCATAATTGGAGTTCCACGGTTGTCAGTCCCACTTGGAATCAAAACATGTCCTTGGATTACTAGATTCTTGTCTTGTCTGCTTACTAAGGCGACAATATGGTGTTGTGAAAGTGCATACTTAATGTATCATTGTTGCAGCACTGTGTAGACACACTGTGTAATGGCTTATTGCATAATCCGGCTTTTTTCATATTGTTTTCACTCAAACAGTTGTTGAAAGCAAAGCGATTCGAGTCACTTATTAATTGATTGAAACTGAAACGAAACGCTTTGACCCCCACCCTTATGATGTCACACGAACTCCGGGCACATTTTGTTGCCTTCATTGATTTATCGAATCGAACCCAACTAAAACTCAGAACAAACCGCCTGACCCAACCTTTTCTTTGCGTAGTGCCAGAAATTTGGCGACTTCCAAAAGGACGCCCCCGAAACCTTCCGATTCGCTGAGAACTTCTCGCTGTACCCTCAGGTAAGATTTAAAAGCTTTGAAACTCCGCCGACTGGAATACGATTGCAGTAGACGTAACACCTTTGTACCATTTAACAACTGTATGGAGTGCTAAATTCGCTGCACGTTTAATAATTTGCTTTTCAACATAAATGACCCAAACTGTCAACGAAACTTCGAATAATGTCGCCCCCTAACGGCGGTTGTGCTTCATAGAAATTTCCAACTGTGTCTGGTGCTGCATGCATGTCGCCCCCTAACGGATTTTATGAACCTATAAAATGTTTTGTTTCAATTTTTCTTCCGGTAGTTTATGTTTCACCTTCGTCGGTCCAGCTTCCTGCAAGTTTTCGGCCACAGCCCGGACGAGACGGCTTATTACCGCTACCAGTTCGATCGGCAGGATCTCACCAATTCCCTCATCATGATTCAACCGGTCTTATACAGCTACTCTTTCAACGGCCCGCCAGAGGTATGTTGCAGTCGCGAAAGCACGTTTTCCTTGCAAACTTAACAACCTGTTTTGCCGTGAACTATGGGAGTCAGCGAATATTGACCAAAAACTTTCATAACACTTAATACATTTGATTTTTAGCTTCAGGTCTCAAACATACGGTCAACCGTAAGATAGGTCATAGCAACCAAGATTGCAAAAATACGACAACCGTAATATCCACTTTTGCTTTGTTAATGTCGTGGTCAGACGGCGGCGTTGCCGTGTTTTCTTCGAAGCCGTGTTTTCTTGCTCTACGTAAACGTAAGGTTTGTTGTCGTTTTCGTGGATTAGCGATAAGGTGTCGTGTCCTTCTCAACTTGTCATCCTGAATTCCAAAACACGTCATCAGCGCTGCGCGGGATCACGCACCTGATTACTTGCTGTGCGCTCATGCATATTTCACCCGGAAAACTAGGCGCGTGCGCCCGGTCTAGGACAAACTCGCCGTTTTCTCCATTATCTGCGTGCGCCGCGAGGCCTCTTAATGCGCGAACGACTTACTTCGCGACGCGTCTTCGCTGATCATTAATCTGCGCGTCGCACTGTTACGAACCACCGAGATCTGCCATTAAATATTTAGCGCCAATCGCACGTAACACTCCCCACCTCCTTGATTGAAAATCGACGCACGGGTTAATGGACTTGGTCCCGTTTACATTCATGTTTTTGGCACCTTTTAGTTAAGAACTGTGAACCTTTTCGAAACAAAGAGAAATAAAATTTTTTATAAACCTTCAAACGATGTGTGTTTTTATTTTTCAGCCTGTACTGCTTGACAGCACCAGCATCCAACCTGATAAGATCCTGCTGCTTGACACATTCTTCCAAGTTCTCATCTTCCATGGGGAGGTAAGTCGGCTTTCAAATGAACAACTAGATCCACTGATAATGACTGTGAAACTTCAAAATCCAATTGTGTAAAATGAAACCACAATGGTGTTTTACGTACAAAAAATACCGCTTTGAAAATTTGGAGGAAATTACATCATTATCTCGTTGCCCCTTAGTTACAGTCTGTCGTGATCCCGTTAAAAAATTCATGGCCCCCGTCTTCGCGACCCACAGCCGCGTGACGTAAACCGTTTTGCAACGAAAAATGTTGTTTTTTCTGATTTTTGTCTTCCTCTTACCCCTGCAAGCTATAAATAATTCGCTCTTTAAACCATTTGATTGACGCACGGCCGAACTATCTGAAACTTCGATCTTTGTGGTTGGAAGTTTTATTTTTACAAACCGGACATTAACCCCAAATCGTCCGTTTTGATCAAACAGTCGCCCCCAGGTTGTGATGCAAGTTTTGATCAAACAGTTATTTTTGGGTGTTACGTCACAACACGGAGCATAGCACCAACTGTATTGTCGTACTATCTGATGTGCTACATTGCTGGACAGTTTGATTGAAAAGAATGGTTTCGTGTTATCCATACGCTCTCTATCGCCACTTAACGGTTGCGCTTACTAGCCCTGTTTATAGTGCTATAAATAAACTGCGCTATTTGCAGTAACTACATGAGCAAGTGCAAAATGTGTTGTTTGATTTGTCAGACGATCGCCCAATGGAAGAAGGCCGGTTATCACGACAAACCGGAATACGAAAACTTCCGACAATTGATGCAAGCTCCCGTAGACGACGCTCAAGATATTCTCGCCACGAGGTTCCCCATTCCGAGGTTGGTTTGACTTGCACCAGTTACGGATGTTGTACTGATGTCCAGTCACGTAACTACCTGAATTGTGGTTGCACACCATTAGCATGATCTATTAACACTGGAAGGTTTTTTTAAGTCATGCGCATTTTTCAATGTTTTTTTTAAACTAGACAAGAAGGGATTCTGATACATTTAATTCATCTGCAGATCGTCATTTTTAGGAGTTTGCACAAGTTTGCGAACGAATACCTGCGTTTTTAGATCAGATTGCGTTTAACTAAACGCTTGCACTCTGTTTGTAGATACATAGAAACACAGCAGGGAGGGAGCCAGGCGCGTTTTCTCTTCCACAAAGTCAACCCTTCACAGACTTACAACAACACGATGTTTGGCGGACAGCAGGTGAGTTTGGTGACAAATAATCGTTAAGTGAAGTTGGTCACGCTTGCTACCTGCGAGCCGAGAATATTTGGGCTTGGATGGTTTCGACGAAATGCATGAGGATAGTGTTTGTTTAAGTTTTGTCAGCACCCCTTTGAAATCACCAACTAGTTGTCGAACCCGCTTCCGTAATGTATAGCAAGCGGTAAGACATTACAGGTCGAAATGGTGTGCAGCTGAGTTATGGCTCTTCTGCTTTTATGAGTTTAACTTAATGATAATTACCATGCTGATTGAACACCCAGTCACCCCCAGGAACAGAAAACCTGGTTAATAACACCTGCATTATTGTTATATAAGTGTTTTGTGTGGACTGAAACGGGCCCCATGATTTCTCCAAATGGTGTTTTAAAAGTTTCTGATGATAAATGTTACATTCTATGCTTACATATCCGGGTAAAGTACTTAATAGCAGAGGTTGACAAATTTGCATTCGCAAACAAAGTGTCACATGTTCTTGGAAATCTTCACCGGACCACTGTATAGCGCAACGTGACTGCAACATAATAATCTGCTCGTGTTTAAACATGAGCACCAGACATTGACAGCCAACAACACTAATTTTTGTTATCAGGACGGATCGGCTGCGGTGTTGACGGATGACGTCAGCTTGCAAGTTTTCATGGATCACCTGAAGAAGCTGGCGGTGTCGAGCGCCACCTAGTGAAAAAAGATTCCGGGGAAGTGTAGAAGTAAAAAAGCGAGGAAGGAACGACCTCTGACGTAGCAGCTTGAATAGCGTTTTCGTTGCAATACCGTGTTCATGTGTTTTCTTTGTTGAAACTAAAATTCGCCTTATTTTACCGTCGAATTGCAAGATAACCGCAATAAACAAATTGATACTGGACTGCTGGAGGGATTTCTGTTTACATGCAACATTGTTGAGGTTGGCATGTCACGAAGAAAGACGGAAATATGTATTAAAAAGGGGTGGTGCAAGCATGCGTAGTACACATCGAAACTGCATAGAAATAAAGTATGTGGTTAAAAGGCAAAACAGCCACTCGGTGTACGTCCAAAACGAGGCACAACATACAAATCTACGAATTTGTACTGGTGGTGTCCATGATAAGAGATAATCCTTGAAATATTTACTTGCCGTGCCTTGTTTTGGATGAATATTATTTACGCCGTTTTGTTTCATAGGGCGGAAAAGTATTGGCAAAACTAAACGACTACGTACGAAGCAATTTGTACTTTTTGTTGGCGCTTGGCTTAAACTGTGCAAATTTGAAAGGAAAAGGCGTTTGCTAAGGCACTCACGCTTAGAGTTCCTCTTGTTTCCAGGCATTATTTGCGCTATAAACTGTCGGAATAAGAATCGACGTCTGTCCGTGGAAATGTTGGATATTTCGCAAGCGGTATCTGTCGCATAACCTTGTAGGAAGGAAAAAGTCCTGTTTTTAATGTACGTAGGTTTTTGCCCTTCGAAAATCCATCCCAGTGGTTGCCGGCATATTGCACTTTATCGCCCACTAGCAGATCGATTTCATCGCTTACTGGACGCGCTTTATGATCGTATATTGCCACGTGGGGGCGTCCTCGAGTCATCCCAGTAAAAAAGTAAACGTCGTCGAGGGAGTGGGCGTTCGTGGACGCGTCTGGGCGACGGGTTTGCATCAGTTCGTACACTAGTCGGCATATCTGTTGGTCCGTGAAAAAATGTGTGTGTTTTAACGATTTTGGCCAACATTGATGCAGAAATAATTTCCCAACGACTTTATGGTTAATGGTTTTACAATGCACCGTATATGGAAGTACAAACGATCTCATATCTCAAGGCATTTCCTGAATGGCGATATCACATAAGATAGAATGCAAACAAACACCAGCCTACTTGCGAGCGACCTCCTTTGCGGACAATGAACCGTTAACAACTATGAACCCCCACTAAGTTTCCACGGTCTTAGCTGCTTTTTTATTTACTACTATTCACGACAGATGCAGTTATGTTTAAACCTAATCTTGAAGAACTTTATGAGATAATCGGTTTGAACCACGTTACCGCAAAACACCACTCTAAATTAGTAAACAAAACATTTCTACATTACTTCAATTTGCATAATGTACAAAAGGGACCGGTGTTTATTTTCACTAATTCAAAGCATAACTGCACCAGCGCCCTCATTCACTAAGAATTTATAAACCTACCTGTGAGGAAAAGGTGCACACAGCATAACTGCATTTTGACAGGAGATGAACGTCAACCAGCAGACCGCGAAGGGAATTGTTGGAATAGCGAGTATGCAAGGACGCCGATTTGCTGATGTTTGTGTCGCTTATGAACGTGTACTCAGGATACCTGAAAGATTAGTACTTTTATTATCAAACGATTTGTCTGTTCATAATCTTCTTTTAAAATTTTGAGCGACGATGGAAAACATACAGCTTTAGCAATTACTCGGAAAACTCGCTGGACGTTTTCGAAAAAAGGATCTACATCTATATCCCCTCGGTGCAAGCTTGGGCCTGTTGGTCCAAGTGTCTGTTTAATTAGTCTCATTGACATGTCAAATGCATGGCTTTTGTTTGTAGAGTATATTTTCGCACCGCAACAAAGGTGCACTGTTTTTTAGGGCGTTTTTTATTAAACTCTACCCAACTTACCTTTTCATGGCGGCGGGAAGCACTGAGGGATCGTCGGTGGCAATGTAGACCCGGCGAACGGCTTTCTTGGAGGTTTTGTCGCGCGAAAGACGCATATCGTATTTATCGAACCACTCAACCACGTGTTTCATGTATTCTTCGATACCGTGGAAAGCTGCTTCGCTTCTTTTGTCCGTTCTACGGACGTGGATTCTAAAATGTGTTGATGTATTAATGCATCAGTTGCGTTGTAATGCGAAGTCTGATGAAAAGAAAGTCCTTGAATTACAAATTCAATAAACACAATGTACATACACAGATCCTTCAAACAGCCTTAAAGACAAGGTCGCCTTTGTTAGATCAAACTTTAACATATAGATTTTAACATTATTGGAACACGCGGACTATGTTTTGAATTTATCGAGGTCCTGCGCTTTTGACATCCTTGTTCAAATACTCAAGTGATATTCAGTTTGAAAACATGTGTTAGCAAAAACCTTGTACATTGCATACTTAGTAAGTCGTAATTCCCACGCTTCATATGACCATTAGTATAGTATCAGAGCCTTCATCTGTATGAACAACTTGACACACCACTGCCCATAACAACATTCCAACACTGTTTTGCATTAGTCCTGAATAGAGAACATCGATTTCACATCTTATATCGCTCACCCGACGACCGGAGACTGAAATTCCAAATCCTTTTCAGCGGCTACCAGATAATTTTGCAGCCAAGGTTGGGGTCGAAGAAGGTAACGGACAAACTGACCCATCCACCAGACGAATGGAGCTCCGTGGAGTCGCATCAACCTCGGCGCCAAGTCTTCAGGAATAGCGATGGGCACAAAATCAGGCAAAGTCGAAAATTGCATCGGGTTTACCAGGATAGTCTCGTCGTTGGTTGGGTCGAATTCGCCTGTAACAATGTACAGTTTGTCAATACACATAGATTCTGCACCTGATTTGGTATTCAGAAGTAGGCGAGGAATCGACAAATGTACCTTAACACAAGGTATGTTTTATAGGGTCTCACTTAAAAATATGCGGGAATATAAAGTGCCATACATTGCTACATACCTCCCCATTTGCGCGGCGTGGTAAAGGAGCGAGTGCAATTCTCGCTAGGCGGCAGAAACACGTGCGTCCAACCCCTCGGCTCGTAAGACCACGAGCCATGGTCAATTACCAGAGTTCGCTGCAATCCGTACGCCACCATGAAGCAGTAGGACAAGTAGTGCAACTGACAACCGAAGCCACAGCTTTGCTTGAAAGAGCACATCAACTTTTTGGCGCTCGAACAATTCTTCGGATTCTGCACGTGGAGATCATAAACATCATAAAACTGCAGTCTGTTGGGCGAATATTTCTTGACAATTTATATGAGCAAAAAAAAAGATATAAGCAATAATAGCGTGCAGTGTGCAGTATAATGCTATAGGTGAGTCTCCTTTAAACGTTGCCCAGACTTTTTTATGTCATTGAACACAGCCCTGGATTAAATTCCACTGTCCGAATTACAGAACCGTTATGTTCTCCAGATGAAACCAAATTGCAGCTGCGTTTGGAAACCGCTGGCGGTCGGGCGTGTGGTTGTACATATTTTTGCTGATCGAGAGCAATAAATATCGTGGTTAAACCTGCACGTATTCGATTCTCCGTCGCACCAAATCTTGCAGCGAATTCCATTCTTTTTCCCGCCAACCGCCGAACTGATTCGCCAAATCTTCCACGTCCAACAGCACCGACCTATAAGGATGAACAAGGTGCTGTATTAGACCCACGCAAATGTGGTGACAAATTTCTGACCTTTGTTGGTTACGTAGTCGCGAAATCGCCTCTTCTCGCGAGGATGTTCCACTTAAACTGTAAATCTCAGTTTCAATGGCGTAGGACAACTCAACGACCCCGTTGAAAATCTTTCGCGTCAGAGCTTCGTGGTCATGGTTCGGCACATGATCTGTTGTACATAAATACATATAGTGGTTACCGAACCCCGAAACATCGTTGATTTTATATATATTTAGGTAACCACCTAATCAATTTAAAACAAATGCTATTGTATTCAACCGGATATTTTATTTAAATATATCAACATTAGCCTGAACACGTCATCATAAATCATTATCTACAAATCAACACCAGTGAAGATTATGAAAATTGTCTTTGGAAATACCCCTCGGTGTGACGGTCTTATATACCGTTACTAAGTACTATTTATTCCGGAAACTCAAATGTAGATGTATAGAAACTCAGTTGAGAATTTTAGACAAAATCCGCATAGTTATCTGGTGCATAGCATATATTGGCGGAGCAGAGTACGAGGAAATGAGAAGATCGTTTCACGTATTGCGAAATCTCGATACAATTCATCAGATACCAGCACGATTTAACTGTTATGGGACAGCCGAAGTATTTCTAAATGACATTCAAGCGGGTGATCGGTTATCACTGCACTACATATTTATCGACAAAGCAAGAGGTGTGAGCAGGGCTCACAAAAATATTGGTTATGTCTCGTGACCCAAATAAGAGCATATGCGACACGACTGTCAATCATTTCTGTTCACGACAATCTCAACACAGCATAACTGGCATACTGCTATTTTTTTTGCTGCCAGGCATAGTAATTAATAGAAATTTGCTCTTCTGACACTTAAGTTTCGAAAGTGTTTATTGTAACCAACGTTTCAAGCGATGTTATTTCGATATCCAATTTGGATCGCTAGTTCCACCATTTGCGGACCCCTGATGTAGAGCTCTGTATGCTCATCGTACTGATTGGACACCACGACAGACACACAGATTATAAGAGTAAATGTAGTAAATGCGTGATAGTCTCCACTCATTTTGTAGCACTATGACATGTTTTTGTGTGTCATTGACATGGCAAAAGTTAGTTTATTGATCCGTTTAAAATATACCTGGATCGTTTAGGCGTTGAGGGGTGTTTTTCGAAGTTTTCGAAAGACTGATCGCGGATGTTGTTTGTTCCTCGTTTAGTATCAGCAACCGATTTTCGTTCCTGAAAATATCTATTTGGTTAAGTAACTTTGTGCATTGGAGCAAAAAATACGGAGATTTTAAAGTGCTACAAAGCGTTTGAGTCTTTTTAAAGGTATTGGAGAAAAAAATTCATGTAGTCTTTCACCTTGAAATTGATCAAAATTTGGTGTCGTTTAGTGCCAAACAATAAACTGAACAAATAAACCATTCTGAGGTTATTCTCTGCATTTGCACGTATAACTTAAATATACAATTATGCAAAAAGCAGTGACTATGTTGAACGAAGTGGGAGAAATGGAAATCATCAACTGGAAGTAAGTCGTGTCAACGTCAACTGCTTGCGGTTTTAAACTGTTAAGAGCCGACGCCGGGACTGCAAGCAAGTCGTTTATTTATTTTAACATTCAAGGGCAAGTTATTGTAAAATTGTGTTTTAACAAATCTTGTGTTTAATAAACCCCTGCTTATATACCCTTCTATGTAATTCCCATTGCGTTGGGGATAAGTGAAAATGGGCCGAATAACGTTTGCAGTAAACAAAATTTGGGGCTTTGTCACACCACAGAACTGCTCGTATCAAGGCGCAACTGACTTGCAGTTTTCAATACACTATCCTAACATTACCGAATTTCCCGGAACTTAACAATGATAAACATGCACGGAACTGCAACATCCATCATGTTTGGTCGTATTGACGGGATTGAACAAGCACGTTTGTTTATATAGAATCAATAATCCTGACATACACTTACCGAATGTCGTGTTTTGAATTGTTAATCTTGCGTGCCTGTTGAAATCTAATGTCGGAGACAAGTGAATTAATAGCTCGGCTGTATTGGGCCTCCCTGCAAGCAAGTACAAAAACGTAACATTCATGTCTTAGAATATATCGCATATGCTGTTCAATAACTGTGGTAACATCGGTATTGTAAAGGGTAGTCATGTTATATTAACATTAAGTTAGGCAGGGAAAATTCACACTCACTCGGTTGTCTTGGTGATGACCAGAATAATTATTACGCAGCACAGAAACACAGTGGTTATTAGAAAGGCGACTCTGCCCAACAAACGCATGGCAACTAAGAAATCGTGGCGCTATGAACAAAATGTACTATTTGTTAGGCTAGGGGTGAACGGCTGGTTCTGTACAGTGCTGGCTCGTCTACGTTACTACAGTTTCAAACCTATTTTCCTAATATCTATCGAACGTTCCATGCTTCTGTATCGGACTTAGCCTGGTAACTACCTGTACGCCATTGGTCCGTTGCGTCTTTCTCAAAAATGTACGATGTGTGGTAGAAAACAAAATCCTCAACTGCTCGACTACTTTTTAGTTGACATTTTGTAGAACTCTCACAGCCGTCTGATATCTGACTTGATCACTTGAAAAGAAGTTACACGCCCAGTATCGCGCTTGGGACTCTTTGAGGTTACGACGCCTGATACTGCAACGTGTCGTTTTTTGAAATAAAATAAGTCTTCTCACGGAGTCAATTTGGCAACATACACGCGTAGCAGTTTTAGTTTTAGTCATAGCAGCCGAGCAAACTTATTGAAATCGCTGCACCACTGTACAATTACTAATTTTTTCCACAAAAAACAAACTGTTTTTATGAAACTGATACAATCCTTCACGCGTGTTTGAAAGATTGTCTGGGCAACATTAGCATGCTACGAGTCAGGATGTCATTTCCGCAGTATAGACGAACAGAGGCCCCCAACAATTGTCACATCACGCCAATAACAAAATACAGCGCTTGTCAGTTATTGCCCCGCAGACCTCATCCGTTAAACCAAACCCATTTTTGCAATGATAATTCACGTTTGTCATTAATCATGCAACCGTTGATTGCGTGCAGTTCATGTAGACACCATGCTGAGCCATTGGCCTCGAGCAGCCATTGGCCCGACTTCTCGCATAGCTTTTTTCGACGCACTGTTATTTCTGTCTAAACCTGTTTCTACCAAATATAATCGACGTATTTATCACAACGCGACTCCAACAGCAGAAAATTCGACAACCTTTGTTTATCAGTGTAAAGATAAATGTTTGTTTCAATTAATCAACGCACGAAACTCGAACGAGTTTTCTGCCTGCTTTAAAGGTGTGATTTTTTTCACAACATTTGCGAACTGACTGCTGGACAAAGCAACAAATCAGAAAACATTTGTGTTTGATACAACAAACTGTACCTAATCCGTTTGATCAACGACGCATATGAAAAACCTAGTAATTTTTACAACTGGTACTGCAATTTATATTATTACAGTATATTGCAAACAAACGCACTGTACTATTTCTGTTTAATCCGTGGCTCTGGTGGGATATGACATCACTTTCCTACCAAAAATTTCGCAACTCGAAAATTATTGCTTCCTTGATGCAGACCCTATAAGCCATTTTTTTAATTGTACTTACTCCCTTATTGAACATATTTGTTAAGAGTAAAACACATATCTTTTCTACGTCGAAACTCATATTGGTAATGGACTTGACTGCTATATTAAAACCGCATTATAAGGTTTGAGCAGCAATGTGGCCTAAATTTTCTGCGGTCTGCAGTATTAAATACAGCACAAGGTATTGTTCTGGTGGCAAACACCGTGTGTTCCAGGAATGAATAGTTTTTTTTTGTCTATTGTCTAGCTGCCAATCAGGATCGGAAAATCCCTTTGTTTTTTTCCAATATCGTTGGACTGCCAAACAAATACTTTAGTCATTATCCGAATATTTATTGATCTGATCACAAGCCCAGTTGGTGTTTGGGACGGACAAAGGCTTGGACAGTTACACAAGACAGCATGTAGGTTGGTATAAAGCATGTTTTCAAACTCCAAAAACTTTTTAGATCTAGAGTACGGTTATCAAAATTCGGGGTTTTCAAATAATATGTGATTTCTCAAAAGACTTTCATGACTGTAACCGGCTGTTAACATGCATGTGTAACATACGTCACAGAAACCAGTGCTTGTATTGCGTAATGTTTTGCGTGCAGCTTTGCACAAGTATTGCATAATCCCATAATGTGACTCAAATGATTTAACCATCGAATGTTCTCGAGTAAAGTGATTCAATCAACATCCTGTTTACCACGTAAAATGTTCTCCTATGTTTATGTCACATCACACCTATGTTCTTGTATTATATTACTTTAAACGCATCAAGATATCACGTGACATTATTGACCAATCAGCTCTCAGTGTGGAGAGCTTTAAAGCCCAGTGTGTACCTGTAAATTCATTCTATTTGATTCCATTCGATTCTACTTGTTCTATCGTATTACTGTTACACTGCTGTTATTATTGAGACTCTACAAGCTATTCGCCGGCTTGGAATTTATTCCCACAGCCTGATAATAAACTGTTTATGCGGATACAACGGTTTGCTGGTGAGGTTCGGATACAACGGTTTGCTGGTGAGGTTCAAACCTTACACATGTTTGAATGAAAAAAACCTCAGATACTATGATTTGAATCTGCCACGTGATTACACATAGGCCCGACCTTCATTTCTAAATATATCTATACCAAATTCAATCTCGTTATAGTAGGTGTGGCGATCACGCGCACCTGATTTGCCTTACAGAAACACATAATATAGATATTAGCAACGCCATCTGGAATACGCCTGCTATTTGAATTAATTCTGCATTTGCTAAAACGCTGTTCGCTTATGACAACTGCACTGGCGTATAACTTGGTTATTGAGTAACCAGCGAACGTAAGTCTGTTTGTTGTCGTTAAGCGTCGACTCTAAACCTATATATCTATATGGTCCAGTTGGTCGTTAAGAATCGTCGGTCGATTTGCTGAGGACAAGCTGCCAGTAAGGATTTTCCCAAAATGTGTACAAAATTATTTGTCTAATGTTTTTTAACTAGGCAACAGTTTCGAGTACACAAGTTTCAAGTCAGTTCGTATAGCATAACTCGCATGGTCATCAACAGCAAAAATTTTGAAAAAAGAACTAACATGCCTCGGTATCCGAACCAACGTGTTTGGGTAAGATACTTAAAAGCACGAACAAATCACTTTCACCCACCGTGTGCGAGATCGTTAACCTCAACTTGGAAGCGCGAAGATCACCTTGCACAGCGGACGTCACGCGACCAAGGTGTTTCCGTATATCACATACACGCAAATACACCAAGTTGATCTGATGTCGGAAGCTCATTATGGCAGCATACATACACCACCTTTTCGTCCTATCCATGTAGAGTCAAATTGGGCAAACTTTTTTTAGACAAAAATGTGTTCCTTCTTCATGTTCAAAATTTTTTAAGTGACACTAATTTATACCAACCCCTGGCGGGCCAGGTTGAAAGACCGCACTTTGCCTATGTCTGACATAGAGTCACCTTGAACCTTTTTTTTCGATCCTACAAATTTCAAAAAAGCACTGCAATGTTTATGCAACAAACTTATTGGTGAACCAAATACTCCTTATGGTCGAAGAAATTCAGAGAAAATAAACCAATCGAAACTGATTCCAGATTTTTATTCGCGCCGATCACAACAGCAACTTTTCGAGGGAGGCGCCAGTGAAAGTGAGACGCGATCAACTGAATAGAAGCAAAAGTGCATAGTAGCGAAGGAACAACGACTGACATGACGTGCCGGAAGTCATATGCAAACGATTAATATCAGCCATCGAAGACTTGAATATGTGGTGTTTGCTGTAGATTCCCGGTGTAGTTTCAAAAACCACGCTATACGAACCCAATACATGTTTACAATACACAGGATTTACGTCTTATTGTGAAGTTGCACACCCCCTTTGATCAGGAGAGTTGAATAAAGTTTACACAGCGGGAGGGCTGCGGCCGAGAAGTCCCAACATGTAAAAACGAACATTTTGATGTGCGCGTTTACGAAAAAGGTCGGCGATGAGAATACACAAGAATGATGCCGCAAAAACTCGCCAGCGACCTCTGGCGGTAATAGTGTTGTGCGCTGTATCGGGTAAATAATACCTTTGCTGAGGTAATGTCCAGTTATTCACAATAGGATCGAGAAGCACAATGACTAAAAAGTTTGTGTTGTTACCGTAACGTGTGAAGGGAATCGTGACTTTTGCTTCAAAACAAACGGGAATGCGATTGCTTCCAAATGCCCGAAATAGGTTTGTTTGTAAATACTTTAACGCGAAATGTGAATCTCTGAATTCTTTTCCATGCGCTCAATTTGCTAAAAAATAACTGATCAACGAGTCAAATAAAAGCGATAGGGCAAAAACACAATTAAAAAAGGTGAAAATTCATTAACGGGCGAAAGTACAAGATAGGAACAGTCGTAAAATCTGATTATAAATGCACGATTGAAAGACAAAACAAAGATAAACTGGTCGTGATCACGGGAAATTATGAAAAGGTTGCCTAAAAAGCAGCAAACTGCTACATTTGCTCCTGAATAAAAGGTGGAAATCTAAAAAAGGATCAGGTCGTTCAACCACGGAAACAGCGACACTTGAACCTTGGACAACTCGAGTAGCAACGAATCTCATTAATTGTTCTTTGAAGGTTTGCGTTCTGAAACTGAAGACTGCAGGATTGTGAAGACTTGACCAGATAAAAACACAGTAAGATGCAAGCTGGGCGCAAAACTAACTACTTGAAGAAGTACAAACACATGTTGAAGTACAGAGATTTGCTGAAACGAAGGCATTAACTGTTGCAATAATCACCGACGTGCCCTCTGTTGTGGGGGCACAAAGCAGTTCCCGAGACGCAAGGTGTCACCAAAGGAGCTTGAAATTCAAACGGCCCAGAAGACACTTTTTTCCTATAGTCGCTTTCACCGGGAAAATCACTACCTCTTGGCTGCGTCAGCTTCGGGGTAAGTAGGGTATTTAACCAGTCTGATAATCTCTTCCATTTTGTAAGAGGGGTACAAGCCGACCTGTCCGGTGCGGCGGTTTGAGCCTTTGGACTGTCCGTCCCAATGGTTTCCTGCTATGCCAACTACGTCGCCTACCTCCAGTTCGAGCTCACCGGAGCGAGGTTTATGCGGGAAAACAGCTCGTTGTTCGTGGCCGGTTTGCCCGCCGTAGTAGTAGATATCGTCTAGAGAGTGGAAGAGCGCTGAGGCATCGGGATGGAGAGTTTGCATGAGTTCGTAGGCGACACGACACACCTGAGAAAAAGGTCGTGGCTTGTTATGGGGCATTGTCAAACTTTGTATAAGCAACGAGTTGTCGTTTTATAGAACCAAGGTTGTTTTTACGAGGGCTTGGTTAGTTTGTTTTCCAGGGATAACTAAATACTGGATGTGTTATTTACAAAGCAATTTTCTGTCCCGGAAATATAATAGGCCCTGTCCAACATATCACGAAATTGTATAGGTAATATTTGGAGAGCTTTTATAACATTATTAGTGGTCACAATATACCACTGGAGCACATCTGGAAACGAAAGTATTAACCTCTATAATTGAGAGCAAGTGTAGACAAGAATTAACAAGGCAGCAATACATTAGTGCGCAACTAGACCAAAAAAAATCTATGGGACCAGAGTCCGTCAGATTATATTGGGCGTTGTGCCGAGGAAAGGAAATGAAGCCACCGCAAGAGAGGCATTAGTTGGATTGGCGGCGACCCGAGGTTGTGGATGAGGCCAGTTATTGATCATAACGTCAACCTTAGCCGGCCATTTAGTTCAGATAAAAAAAAAGAATTGAACAATGGTTATTTGGAAATATCGCGTATGTAATGGGTCATTCGTGGGAGAAGGCATACGTTGAAGGTGTTTGTCATATTGACCCTGGCACGGCGACTGGATTTTACTTTCCTTATCCTTTTTTAACAAAATAATTTAATAGTTTGTTTCTCACACAGATTTTTTTTCCGTTATAGAAAAAGTTAACAAAAACCATTACAGACAATCATATTCGGCAACAATTAGCGTTGTTTTAACGGAAGTGCTAGTATCGTTAAAACAAACAAACGTAACCACACAACACTGGAACTTGAAGGATGATAAGCAAAATGTAAGTTGAATTAAGTCTACGTTAGTTTTTGCCAGAAGGTCAGTTCTCGAAAAAATGATTCAATTAGACTAAATTTCTCCTAAGGTTTAGTGACAAATAATAAGAGGTCAAAGGTCACCTGTGAGGAAAATGTGCAAACGAGGTAGTCGCACTTTGAGAGAAAGAAAATGTCGAGAATCACACCTCGCAAACTCGCTTTCGTGTATCGGCTGGACAACTGGGCCGACTGCGAGATCGACTGGTCGCTTATGAACACGTAATCAGGGAATCTGGAACGAGAGTAAACAAGTTGACGTTGATGGAGCGACGGACTGCGATATTTGACTGACTACACAAGTATTGATTAGCGATGGCAATTACATTTGGGGGATATCCCGTGACCAGGAAAGAGGATGTTTTGTAGAAATTGATGTTAAACGGAGCGCGTGTTTAAAAAGCTACACGAGGGAGATTGTTAAAATCTATGGTAACGTTTTGTTTCCCAGGCGTCCAAATGTAGCTTATTGTGAAAAATACGAAGTGTTCTGTCTCATGCCATTAACAACAAATTGCTTCAACAAATAAGTGAGTTTGAAAATTAAGATTTTTTTAGTTCCTTTTTCTGGTAACAAAACTGATATATATGTATGCAACTCCCTGTTGCGGAAGCAAAGAAAAACGTCACCCAACTTACTTTTCCTTGGCTTCAGGCAGAACAGCAGGTTCGTCGGTGGCGATGTAGACCCGGCGAACGGCTTTCTTGGCCGTTTTGTCGCGCGAAAGACGCATGTCGTATTTATCGAACCACTCAACCACGTGTTTCATGTATTCTTCGATACCGTGGAAAGCTGCTTCGGTTCCAACCTTGTCCGTTCGCCGCACCTGTATTCTGAACACAAAGATGTACACTTTTATGATATCCTGTGCAAAAGGATATGGAAGGTATATATTTGCCGGACTGCACTTTGATGTTTTATTGGACAGATAGTGTTCTTTAGAACAAAATACAAAACATCCTTAACTACTCCCTTAGTTTTGAATCGAGATAATGATTAGTGTTTCACGATAATTAAAAAAATGTCCTTGTGATGCCACGAATATGAACCAGAAGTACATAATTATACTCGATCAGACTGAACTTCCTTCATGCATTTTGCATGCGTCCGCAAATGCCAATAGCCAATAATACGAACTCAGCAATTTCAGCGACGAAATTCTTCGACGGGAATACTTTGCGTTCATAATTAATGAGAGCGATATATTATCCTCTTTTGAAACTGCAGACATGCCTTACTTACATAGGAAACTCTAAGCGTCTCTCATAATCTAAATGTATACAAGCCACATATATGCATGCACTTACACCTGTACATGCAAATAGGACAATTTTATACGTCCAAAGTAATTACGTAGGCGCGTGATCTATGCCAATATATGAATATGTTTCTTGTGTGTTTGCATGTCAACATTATGATGCAACATTAAGGTTGCTTAAGATTGGTTCCGCAATTGTGAGCGTTAAAACGAATATTGCACTCGATATCCAAGTTTTAGAAGTTTTGGATTAAAGGCAACGATAGAACAATAAACTATCTGAGAAAAAACACAAACCAACATTTTGGAGAAATCCGCAGACAAACACTGAAGGCCGTAACAATTCAATCAGTAACTCACCCAACTACTGGACTCTTGAAACCGAATTCTCTTTCTACTTTGGCAATATCGTCTTCGAGCCATTTCTGAGGTCGCAGCAAATACCTCATGAACTGACCCACCCACCAAACTGACGGGTCACCGTGAAGTCGGAACAACCTGGGAGCAAGGTCCTCTGGAATGCCTAACGGCATGTAGGGTGGTCTGTTGGGGAGGCCGTCGACGATGGGAAGCAAGACGACCTGGTCGTTTTTGGATTGCTCTTCGCCTGGCAAAATATACCGAAATATCAGATGTTGCAACAAACCGCCATTTCTTTCTTGATTGGCGATTATTTTCGCTGGAAATGCGATGGAAGAATGTTGGGGATTTCTACCGAATTTAAAATTACAGATTACGTTACAAAATCAACAATTAACGTTTTCTCTGTACACTGAAGAAGTCTCGAAACGTGGTTGCAGATTAAGAAACATTCGTGCATCCTGAAAATCACGGCCACGTATTTGCAGCATCAGACGCACTGACACTGCAATCAATCAATCATTGCAAAGATCGTGACGTAATTCCATGATCAGTAGACACAACTTTGCATTAAGAGAACGGTAAATTGGCTTCTTTACTACATATGTCACCAAGGACGCATACTCTTTTACAATTACACGACAAACATTTCTTTTGCCAAAATCATCAACATATTGCAGTTTTATACACCTTTAAATCCCCCCCAAATTGCTTGTAGTCGTTATATGTAAACATATCGTCATTTTCCATACCTCAAAACACTTTTTTCTTCAACACTTAACCACATAATACGAGTTCTCAATTTATACAACGAAGTGCATATACATGTGTGTATATTTTGTGGGAGCGGTACCTTTGGGCCGCACGCGCCGTTTGTAATCTTGCGTGTTCAACGAGGTTTGCAAAATGCGAAACGGATTCGGTTTGGGATCGGCGTGACGGGCAGATGCAACGCGGTCGCTTAGCAAGATTAGATCTGGTGCACAGGAGCGGATTAGGTCAACCAATCAATACGCATTACTTCATCGCAGTGACATCGAACCGTTTTGCCGCCGCTGAAGCAACAGAAAATCCCAAGCGTCCTCATGACCAACCCTCAGTAAACAGACGGTGATTTTTTAACGTTCATAATACGCCCAATAGTGTTTGTGACCGTTAGAGACAACCATATTACAACAAAATGCGTAGTTTTGTCATAATTTTATGTAGTTTTTCGTGTTCTGTTTGTTCGACTACCTTTAATGTTCAAAATGTCTTTCCTTGCAGTGATGTAACATAATCGAAATTTTGACAAAGGTTATTTTAAACTATTCTGTCGCGTTGAAAATTAGTAAAAAATAAATTTTGCAACGTGCAGTTTGAATAGCTAATGGTCAAACACAAACAGAAACGAACTCCTTATTCTTTGATCATTCCGATAACGTGGTTTTGGTCATAATCGCCCATACAATACCCCCAATTCCACGCCCCATAAAGCGTGTAATCACTGGCGCAATTTAACGCCACATACGGTGGCAGCGTTCCTGCGTCAGGAACGAGAGGAACTTAAGGTTCACCACAAGAACAGTTAAATAGTTCCCTGGCAACACCGAATAAGAACAATCGATTTGTCGACGTTAAATGGCGACGCAAACAATTCGACCCTTCCGGTCGCCTTCCAATCGCGCCTTAAACGGTTGAATAACAACAACCGGTAAGGTGACTCACAGTGGAAGCGATTTGCAGCAACACGCCGGCGACAAGCAGCTGATGCAGCCATGTGTTTTAGGTTGATACGCGCCACAACGTAATATACGATATGATTGTTTACGTCACAGTTGAACGTCATATACGTCACTCGGTTCGTATATCAACATGAAGAGATCAATCCATTGTTTTATAATGGCCAATTATACATATACACGGGCTGACAACTGCGTTGTGGTTCGCAGACGAGAATCGCAGTAGACAGTTTTGGCTGAACTGATTAAAGGTAACCTTTTAGTTCCAAAGAAAGGTTTCGCCGCCTTTATTCTGTGGTCAGAAATTCTGCGAAGCCTCAGCCCATTGGCAAAACGATAAATTTTAATATTGGATCACATTAACAAGGGCGAGTCAACGCTTTGATTTTTTTTCAATCGCGCACTGATTTCGACCGCGTCTTGTTGCGAATTAAAGAGCAGACGGTGGCAATTTTACATGACGGCCGTCGAGCTATTCCAAAAGGCAAAAACAAGAGCCGGAAAGAGCAAAAGTCGATTTGTTAAAGGCGCCATTTGTAACCATTAGCGGTTTATCGATTTCCGTCAATCGGCGACATTGAGCACAGGATGCGACAGGAAAACTCTGCGGTGTTCGTCCGTCGACTTTTAATGCATTTAACCGAGAGGAAATTGATTTCCATTCTGCCATTGTTGCAAAACATTTTCTATCGGCGTTTATAGGACAAATGGACCCGCATTTTTGGTTAATGCCTTACAGATGTATTTGGAGTTATGGCAAACACATCTGTAATCACTAAAGCATATTAGTGGTTTCACATATTGGGCAATGTATGTAGGTTTTTGACAGCATCTAAGACTGTGACAAGTAATAAAATGCCTCGAGCTGGAGCACTGCCGGAACCTTCTTTCGCATACATTACTCCATCAATAGAATCTGTACTACGCGACTTCAACATTAACGTGGTCTCATAAGCTTGCCACAACACAACGTACCTTTCCACGTTACTGCAGTGCCTGAAGCTTTGGTGCAAGTGGTGCTTGCTGGTTGGAACACGATCTCCCACCCTCCAGGTTCATATCTCCAGTTCTGGGAATCTACTATCAGGGTACGTTCCGTGCCGTACGCGATCATGAAGCAATATGTGAGGTGGTGGATTTGGCATCCGAACCCGCATCCCTTGTTAAGTCTGCAGAGGAGCTGTTTGGCCTTTCCACAGTCTTTGGGATTCTGTGCGTATGAAGACATGATATATTACGAATTTAATGCTCGTTCTTTTGGTGAGAAACAACATAATATACATTTTTTTAACGACTAAGCTTCTTTAGAGAATAAAACACACGTGGTGACGAAAGACAACAAACACGTTAAAAAAGATAACGAATTTCGCAAGGGGTAGTGGGTATAGTTAGCCCGTTTGGTCTTATGGCCTTTTGACTTTTTGATGGAGCGCTAAGTGACCAAACTTGTTTGAATTTTTACGTTTTCCCACTAAGTTGGTACTATACAATAAAAAAGGTGGCAAAACCGAAACCAAATGTCACAGTTTTTGGTGTTACATTATACTGTTACGTGTAAATGTCAAGTGCTTGGGCAAGTGCGAAGTAGTGCATTGTTGTTTGGTTAGGAGAAGTACAAGTAAATGTTACTTCGCGCATAAAATCTTCTTTTTAAAAAAAAAAACGGTTCGAATATAGAAATTCTAACCATACTTCATAACATGTGGGCATTGTTTCAGATGAAAATGTCATCGCAAAAGTAATTGACAAATGTGAAATAGACAGCTAGGCTATATCGATATACGGGTAATTGACACAATTAAGGTGAGATACAATTGGTTGCAAATGAATTTCTTGGCATAAAGTACGCGAAACACAGCTATTAAACTTAGCCCTATTCAGCTACACAGTCCCATATCACAACACACACGTAACCCAACATTGCTAACAAAACCACAGTAAATCACCAATCCCCCAAAGGGACAGGTTCTTCGCCCGCATAACACGCATGTATATCACGATATCCTAGCAAAGGAAGTCCTTCATTATCGCTGGGGACTAACGTGGCAATTGTACAATTCATCTATAACGCCGCGGCGCCGCCAATTGTTTGTAAGAACAGTTTTAGGGTTAGTAATTTACCAAGGTTCGTAAAACGAGAGATAGCAGTGCAAATATCAAAGATTCGTCTGATGTGGCAATGGAACTTGTTTGTTGACAAAAACCAGACAATTTGGCCATGGAGGCTATAAACAAATTTTCTCAATGTCGACAATCGACAGTTGACAAGGGGTTGGCGGTTTAATACAATCTGCATGTGTGTCTTGCACTTATTGCACATACAGTGTTTACAAACTGCAGACACAAGTTGCTTGGGTGCAATTCTCATGGTTATCAATTAGTTGCAAATTGGACAGAAATCAGTATCGCCCAGGGATATGACCAAGAGGGCTCCACTCATTATTTCAGATTAACCAATTCTCGAGGGAGAGTAATTAATCAACAGTCCATCCAAGGCCAAACACTAAAAACACATGTTTGCATTTAGCTTTATACTGCACCTGTATGTATTCCATCCTCTTTCTGACTAAATCTTGAAGCTCCTTGGATTCTTTCTGCTTCCAATCATTGTTCAATTTGTCTAGGTCCTCCAAATTAATTAATATGGTCCTAATTTTTGAGAAACAAAGTTTTAAAGTCTGCCGTTGTTTTTCATATGACAAGGTATAAGGAAAGAAATTTCAGTCAAAGCATGTGGGGTTTTACCTTTGTTGCATGCTCAAGCGCGAAATGGGTCCTTTCATGTTGCTCTCTGGGGAGCCAGATTGCTTTATATGTTTTAATTCTGTTTCAATGGAGTACAGGAGTTCCACAACCCCATTGTGTACTCTTCTTCTTAAAACCTCATGGTCTTTACTTGGTACTTTACTGTCTGAAATGAGATTTCATAAATGCAAATTTATTTTCTCAAGTAAAAATGAAAAAAAGCAGATAAAATTGTGCTGTTGGTTTACTTGTAAATTAAAAGTTGGCACGAATATATAATTGAAGCAAGTATAGTGTTCTGGTTCTCAAAGAATTATACGTATTTCAAGAACCAAATTGCACATCAATATTTCAAACCCATGGCATTAATTATTCAAGTCATGCTTTATGTACTTTGGGCGATCAACATGGGACAATCGCCTGTTGCTCAGTCTTACTACCTAGGTAACAACTCACCAACAGCAGCAGAATTGCCTCTTGCAGGATCTGTGTTGCCCTGGCAGTTCTTCAGCTGTGACCTCATTTCCATCAACAGTTTGGCACTTTGCTCTGAGCTGGCGTTGCCAACTTTTAACATGCTGAAATACATATGTGGGTAATTATTCGCAAAATGGTAAAAAAGTAACAACATGGTCAAGTAGAAATATACAGATATATGTACCTTATTTGGGAAACAATCTTTTGCAGTTGCATGTTTTGCTTCTGCAGTTCGTTCATTGTGGAAAATGCTCTGTCCAACTCATGCTGATTTTCTCTTGTCATAGCCCTGCAGGACATTAATTTTTACAAATGAAGTCATTGCATTACAATCAAACCAAGCAGAGCTTGTCTTACTTACACTGTGTCTTGACTTCTGTACAAGTACAGCACTGTGGTACACCATAATATTACTCCAATTATAAGGGTTAGTTCTTGATACCTGCGCATGGTCACAAACTTACAGCCCTACTTCCAACTACTCATGTTAAAAACTGGCAACACCACCTGACACCAAACAACACATGTTGCAAAAATATACTGGACTTTACAAACATACACAGAAAAAGAGCTCAAAGTTTATACTACCACAGTAAGATAATGGTAAGGCCTATGGGACTGTCTACACACTGGCAACCTAATATTATAATAACCAATTAATCATATGCAGGCACGCATACACATTAGTCTTTGCCCAACGATCATAGCCTCAAATCACAGAAGGTTTACATATGATGGATAGGTGATTAAGTTTGCAAATTGGATTACCAGTATAAACTGGCGATCATTTCATTAATCCGAACTACAAACTGTAATCCAATTTATGCGCTGCCGCGCTGCTACTAATAGACAGTACAGCGCACTTACGCATACACATCACACACACGCACATCTAACACGTCACCAACATTTACAGCAAATTTACATTCAAAGAACTAATCCCGCAACAAATGATCTTGTTTACACTAAATTTGAGCGGTGGTTGTACATTCAACCACGTTTCACAAGAACACGAACAACGGTCAGTTATCTGTCTGTCGATGCTGCTCTCGTCAACGTTCAAAAACCTTTTACCTCATCACCACAAGTAATGCGTAACGCTCTCTGCTTCGATCGCGCGGCTGTTGTTCTTCACTACAAAAAGCTTATATTTTGTTGAGAAGTGGAGTAAAATGCTGGCAAATATAATTCGATGCATTGGCAAACCCGAGGGCTAGTGACTGACTAGCTTGATAGCTGTAAACAGTTTACGACTTCGTGCAATGAATGTATCCGCACAAAATGCATTCCTTTTTCTTCGTGCCCAATTGTCTTTGGCTACTCTCGGGCAACTTTAGTTAAAGTAACGAAACTATAGCCAAATAATGGGACTTTTTCTACCTATTCTAACATGAACTCATTGCGACCACCCATACTTGACTTTCGAAAACTTGAAACTTACTTACATACATTACTTGTGAAACCAACTGCATCATAGCCAACAAAAAACACACTGAAACATTCGTCATTTATTTGGTGGCCACGTGTGCCAAAATACAACGAAGGCATTCTAAAGTGCCACATCACACCCGTATCTCCTATACAGGTGTGGCTTCCATGCCTTGCTTGAAGCAAAAAAAGCCAACGAAAAAGGCGTGTGGGGTCGCGCGGTTATACGACGGCGTACTGCTGGTACAATAAGTCTCTGATGATGTAGTAATCCTCTGTAAGGCAGCCTTCCATGTCAATGAGGCCCTGTTGGTTCTACGAAGAGAAAGCTCCTTTTGTACTTTTGTTAGTTCAGGCAACAGGATGTTAATGTGTAATGTTGGTGCGTTTAGAAGTTTCGGCGACGAAATGTTAGCGTGTTTCGAATGTGACAAGTAAATGCCCCACGAACAACCAAAGACAATCCAAAGTTTATTTCAAATTTGTGATTTTTGGTGATTTTGTTGTTATCTAACTGGGGTAAAATATAATGTCCTAATCTAATAAAAGGTTAGAATCGAGGAAAACATCATTACCCTTCGAATGGCCACACTGTTGTTGCACACAAGCACACCGCCTATAAACTCCGCTTGAATTCCCTCCTTTACCAACACTTGTTTAAAGTCTGAGAGACGAAGTTCGTTGACGAAACAGATTTGATGACCGGGAGTCTAAAACGATTCATGTTGTTGGTAATGGGTTAAATAAAGTAACAATAATACATTTTGTAAGGGGATGTGGTATTCTTGTGTACATGGTCAGTTTACAATACAATACCAACACAAACCCTGGCTAAAAATATGTTACTCCACTCCAGTGGTTGTCAAACCGTTTGTCGCGAGTTTCCATGGGCGTCGCGGAACAATTTAGACAAAGAAAACGGTGGCTTTTGGGGGGGAAATGCAGGCAAGTAACAAGTTAAGACAGCTTGCATCTTTTCTAGTTCGTCACACGCAAAATAGTTCGAGAACCACTGCTAGAATTATATTCAAAATTAAAACACTACCTCTTCCAAGTTTAACGGGCCCAGACAAGGTGTCGCGTTTTTGTAATCGGATTCTGGAAGATCCAGGGGTGTGGCGTCGGTCTTCGCGACTGAACAAATTGATAAACCATGGTTATTCGAACTACAACAGAATTGTAAAGCTTGTTTTACCCTTTCCCGTTGTCGTAACAACGGCGTCAACATCCATTTCTTCCTCGTCATCCAAGGACAAACGCAATTGCTTTGAAGCTTCTTTGCTCTCCTCTATCTGGACAATGCGTTACATGAGTAAATCCGCCATTATAAAATTCGCAGTTTGAAAACGCATAGAACCATAGTATATAAAACACAAGTCCAAACCATGATGAAGTTTAGTTGAATAACAGGCGAAAGGTCGATAAATAAATGTAAACGATTAATTGCGCCAGGGGAACATATTTCATGTTAGTCAAAACTCTCTTTAAAGACCAGAAGGCTATAAAACAGACCTGTGTAGCGGAAAGTACTTGGGCCGAATCTCTCACAACCTCGCTGTAATCCACCCTGGCATCCAACCAACATATCTCGGCGTCTTTTGCAGACGAAAACCTTAGGGAACCAACAAGAGAATCCTTCAGCTTGACCTGCAACGAATCGGCCGATCTTTTATTGCAATGTAAAACAGGATATAGCGTTGCAAAGTAAACGGAACGTTATTGAATTGTAAAGGAAAGTGCAGGTTGAGCGGGGTTGATAATAAGATTGCTGTTGATAATAATACTCTTGGTGGCGACAAAGTATTACTGGTGGGATATTGGCTACGAAGCATTGTTAAAATTTGCACTTCCGTGAATGGGATAGTGAACCGAAAGCTATGACGCTTATATCAGGATCAGCGTCAGAGGTAATTGAATGTCCTTGATGATGTTCATAGCACAAATTTCTTTGTGTTAAAAATTACAGGTCCGGCGAAGGTACCTGGTAAATGTGGCGTTCTTTCGTGGTGTCCACAACCTCGTTCACTGCTGGTGTGAAAATTTCAACTTGCGACCCAGAACCTCCGCCAGCGTTCAACAACCTGCAAAAGTAGAGGTATGACGTCATTTGGAGCACGACTTTGGAACGAAATGCAGGAAAACGTTTCATGATTGACCTTTTTTTCTCCACCTTTTTTTTCTCTACTTTGAAAGCGAATGTTATTTGTTCTTAAATTCTGTTTGTTTTTTGATTAAATCAGAACCACAAAACTGTTTTTATTTAGGAAATGACAGCATTGCACAAGTCTCCAAACACCATAACACCCAAGTGATTATCCCCAGATCAATACATATTCTCATGAACGATCCAAGCACCTTAGACGAGAAAGCTTTACCTGCTGATGGAGTCGGCGAACTTCTTGGTTGGTCGAGGTTCACCGCGGACCAGAATGACCTCGCGCGGTTTGATTTGTTGCACGATCTTCAACATCGACTCCCCGTCCGATCTACCCTCGAAGTCGATGAATGAGACGCTGCATTTTACTTCGAGTGCAAGCGTTTCACTCACACACTTGGTGGGAGTTTCTTCCTGAGGTTCACCTGTGCGCGGAAGAAGGTTTTGACGACAATATAGTTTGTACAGGAAAACGTGAGCCCCAGTTAGTGAGGATATCACCCGGCGACAATTCGACAAAAACTTTTGTGTTGTTGGTGACGTTTTGGTGTGGTTTTAATTTTTTGTCGTTGTAAAAATGGTTAAAAGTGACATAAAATTGTCAACAATGTCAACCAAGTTACTATTTTGATGGATTTCTGTGCCTTTCATAATTTACGTCACACTTGCAACTAACTCAACCTTAAGCAGCTACGTCACTTGCCTTCTCGGGGTTCATCAACACTTGCTGATTTTTTCGGTTTTGCAGCTTCAACTTCTTCCTCGAGCATCGCGATTTCGTTCAATCTGTAATCATCCGGGCTGTGAAAAGCACAACACAATATTTATGTGTGATTCGGTAACTCGACCGATAAAAATACTTTTGTACGTAGCATCACATAGAGATTGAGTATTTCATTGCCTTTTATGTGTTTATGATGTTCTATGATAAAAATATTTGTCTTGTATTTCTTTTTTTGCGGAAACGGAGTTTCAAGCAAAATATTGGCCACAAGGTGGCAACCTAACTTACTTGATGAACTCGCCGTATTCGTCCCACTTGAGGCGCTGTTCAACAAAGGGAAACATAGGAAAAGTCTTCTTGGCCTGCTTGAAAAACCCACCTCCCTTCTTGGCCGGCTGTAAGGGGCGAAAATGTAACAGGTTTAGAGTGAACATAGCCGTACAATGTTTTTATGCTTCCCACCTCGTTTGTCACCAGGTAATCGTGTTGAACTTGTCCGGTTTTATTCGTGTCTTCGTTGTCACTTTCGTCGCTCGATTCGTCCTCGAACCTGCACAAGATTATCCACACAGGAGGCGTGATGAGATATGTTTTTCGTCAATAATAAAATTTGAAGTAATTAATTTAGCGCGGTAAGTTACAAGCAACCCAGCAGGTACAGCATATATATATATATAGGTAGGGGCGAGAACGAACAGCTTGATTTTATATAAATAGTGATGGTAAGAATTTCAAGTTTACTGAAATTGGTGAAGCAATAACACCTTCATGATTGTATTCATGTAATGTACAACCGTTACACACGGCTGCAAATAAAAAATCAATCTGGTTGACGGCTCACAAGCGATCACTGGTATTCGATGCCTATTTTATAGAAGTGTTAACTGTAAAGGACTTTCGGGCAATTTAGACCGATTCACGTTGCAAGCGCCATACCAATAAGGATTTTAACGACGAAGATCCATCATAGAGCGATCCCCTGGACAGAAATTATTGCCGGTCGCAAGGTTTATGAGGAAATGTTTGCAGAGTCGTTGTCGCCCTTGCGACCCTGGCTATAAAGCGCATTTACTGCCGTCGTTAAATTAACGAAGGGATAGACGAGGTCAAGTCCACAACTTTCCTTCTAAATGTGACAACGTGGATGAACGGGATGCAATACACGGACAGTGGAAAGGTATATCTATTACAAGACCGCGGCCTCCCGAAGCAACCAGTTGTATTATTTTTACGGGTACCAAAGCGTAAAGCGGATTTTTCTATTATCTGTGTTATGTATGCTTACGGTTTAACTTCCATAGCACGTTTCACTGCTCTCTGACGCTCGTACTGGTCAAGTTCTTCGCCAATCAGTGGCACGCGTTTGTGAATCTGCGTATATATTAAGTATATATTATGGTTGTTGATAAACCAATTCCTGCGGCAATCAGAAAACCAACCCTGGGCAAAATACAAGCATGAATGGAATGAAATTTTCTCGGTGAATTACATGTTGCACAATAATGTCTCAGCTTGAAAACTGACAAAATGACACAAAAAAATACGTTCAACAACAGTTTGCTGAACAGTGATGTCTCACTTAACTCTGGCCGGAACAGAGTTGCTTTGGACAAAGATAAAATAGAGTACTTTGTTTTGTTGTGTGGTGCAAAAGCACGACAAACATTTAACAAACTTCCATCAAATCCTAAAACTAATATGCCATATTTCAACTAAATATAATAGTCTTGTATCACGGTTACCTCCAGGTTGATGTGGGAAATACCCGGGTCGTCGATGAGGGTTCGGGCAAGTGTTCCTTTGGGGGTTCGACCGGTAACTATAACAGCATTGCGGGGGTCGGAACACCACCGCACGAACAGTTGTCGGGAAAACCCGCTCTGCATGTCGACTGTGCTTGCCAGAACACACTGCTCAGCCGCAAAAACAAATGTTACGGGGTTGGTGGTGCGTTGCAGTGGAAAGGGAGTTGTTCTCATGCGAGAAATCTCAGAAAGCAATTATTTGAATTGTTTCACCAACTGCTTGACGTAGTAATGACGTCGTGGAATGTTGCAACATTACAGAAATATAGTGGAAACTGCTGTTAATAATGACCTAAATAGGGAATACGTACGCACGTAACCCGCGACTACAAAAACAGTTAAATGCGTGGTTTGGTGATTAGTTTTAGTTTAACATTAGACTTGCATAAATGGGAATGTATAAGCGGCGGCGATCACTTGGAATACTAATCTTATGGGTTCGCTTATTTCAGGGTGTTACCTTAGGCTGGGGAACTTGAGCGAGGTCTCCAAGGTTGTGGCACAACTTGAGATGTTTAAACTGGAATGGGTTGTTTCGTTGGTCGGTGAACGAATTGATTATTTTATCGCTCATCCATTCAACCTGAAGGTTTACATGAAACATGTTGCTTAAATAAAATTTAAATGAGATGTAGGCCAATAATGGTAAAATAACTGAGGGTAATGATGCCAAAAATATGTCACTTTTGTTGAGTTCAATTCAACATTGTGGCTCAATTTACTTAACGCATAAAGAAATACCATTCGTATCATAAAGGACTAGGACATTATATTTCTGTAAGGAACTATTTTACGCGTAATCGCGGCGAAAAGCATGGACCACGAACGCCCTGGTTTCAAACGTAGAAACGCACCTTTTCCATGCTCTGTTGCTTTCTGGTCGAGGTTAGCATCAGCGTATTTTGTTGTGGGTTTTCGTTTATCGGGCTGACACCCGACGCCCGGTTTTACATCGACTGCAATAAATCGCACGACATATGGCTTCGAGCATTACGTAATCGTCAATTCGCTTTTCTACAGAGGAACACGAGAGCAAACATATGGCGCATGCGGTAAGCACCACGACCCGCACCACGTCGCATTTCGTCAGCTTGAACTAAACTAAAATCGAAAATGGATTCGTTTTTTATCTCTGTCAAGTCGGCCGTTCCATATAATCCCAAATCGCAGTGATCATGGATCGGACAATGCATCGAATGTATTTCTTTATCTAATGAAAAGGTTGCTAAGATATCATAATCGCCCAGCCACGATGGTGAATAAGAAATTAAAGCTGACGAATGTTTGGTTGTGTAAAGTTGTGTATTTTGTATACGGAATGTGTCATCACTTGCCAGCGCTAATTTCATGCACATGGAAAGTAAAATGACAGAAGCGGTTGCTGAGGCTAAAAGTGTGAACTTACATTGTATAAGAAAAAAACTGCAAGGTGTTACAGTTTTATGACGAATAATGTTCCCAGCGTTCCTTAACTTAAGTGGAAAAGTTCATATATATTAAGATCCTGGACCTTTCATGCTGGACACTCGACAAATGCATTTGCAAACTTATGCACGATTGGCGCCGACCGTAGCCGCACATTGCACGCTTTCTCGTGCACTTTGACAACCGCGTCATGAAGTGCGAAAATAGCAAATTTCAGCGACTTGGGCAGCAAGCGTGGGCGGGGGAGCGTGAAGTCCTTGCGTGCCACCCAAACTCGACACATAAAGTTCACCTATACCACATACATTCCAATGCAGGTGTTAGTTGCTTGCGGCCGAGTGTTGGTTGTAAAATACCGGGGTTTCAACGTCTGCTATTGGGAAAATGACTACATGTTTACCAATGTTTTTTTTGGTTGACTCGCAAATTTGCAGATAATGTTATGGGCACGCGAGTCCACATTTCGCTTTGTGAAAAAGTGTATGTTAGGTCTCATCAGTGCAGCTTGGTGTCCTATGACGTCACTGGCAGCTAAATAGCCAGGCGAATAATTCACAACATTGTGGTGACTCGCCGACATCCGTTTGGTACCAAACAAGGTCCAAACCATCGGAGAGGAACCAAAGTGGAAAACACCATGACCAAGCAACCGCTAATACATGAAAGTGTGGGTTTCATGTATAAAAAGTTGTTACAAGGACGAAAGATAATATTCAGCTTAAGTGTTGCATGCGCCATCTTGAAATAAATCTAGTTCGTGGATTTTGATACGGGTTTTTCACAGGCAAAGTTTATACAAACGTGCGACCCGGATTACAAAGTCCACGGCAAAGTTAACAAACAGGCCAGACACGCCTCAAGAAAGTAATTTCAACGCGCGCCGATGATTCACGACCAACGTGCCAGGAATCACAACCGACCAGGGTGGGATTTCTCCCAGGGCGACCACAAAAAGAACGATTTCAATCTCGCGCAAATGGACGCCGGAATTCGATAGGATTGTGTTCGTACGACGCGAGGGATTACGGCGCACAAATTGAAAACAAGTGCTCGATGCGAGTTAAGTCTCAAAGGCACTGCGGGTGTTTAAAAAAACGCGTTTTACGTCAACATATATACACATACAGTGCTGTACGGATTTCTTTCCTGAAAGCAAAAAAAATGTATACTCGAAGGCAGGCGTTCGGCGGTTTAAGGTACACAGATTGTACACCCGACCCATATATATTCTTCCATTAGCAATCACGTCTAAATGATTTGTGTGACATTATCAGGACATCAGGAGCGTAGTAGAAGGCCAAGCCCACAATTTATTCGTTCATGTGATTCGGACGTTTCCCAACATTCATTCACAATATAGTTTGGTGTGCACACGACTGGCGCTAATTTCGACGTCACACCGAAACTTGCCACCATTGCTTATAGTGGTGGTAAATATGGCAGTGCAACTCATATAGATCGGCCAATAATCTCCCAAATGCAAATTGCGTCACAGCCACGTCGGATCGGATGCAACCAAAGCAGCTGAGATTCTCGACTTTCTATCCCACGAGAGCGGTTGCCATTCGCCAGCATCGCTACTCGCTCCCGAGCAGCGAAATCAACTTCCCATCAGCTGAAGTCTCAGACCGCGGTTGGGGAAATACAAACATAATTGAGGCCCGATGCGGCACGCAAGTATCGCGAGTCGAGTTCGATTGTGTTGGCGTACAAGTGGCACGAGGCCACGGGCCGACATCCCAGGTTGTCGGGGCTCGCGCTCTTACTTGTTTTGACAACGTGGAACGGCCGAAAGGTTCGAACAGCTGAGAAAAAGCCAAGTTCGAGACAAACGGACGTTTGGTAGCTGAGTATAACGGAAAAGGGGTTGCCATGCTTTGTATTGATTTGGTTGATGGTGGCCACGATTTGGTTAATGATGGAAGGATCATAAACACGGCGTAAGTCGTTTTTCTCCGTTATTGTATGTTTTATAGAAAGATTTCGGTGCTTGAACAGAGCTGCGTTGGAGCGCTGAACTAAGATGCAAATGTGTTACTAAAACCTAAAGTAGGAAGTCTCTTGAAGAAATAGATCATATAATTATTGGGATAACGCAGCTAATGCGCCAGACCAACCTGGTACGAACATTTGAAGTTGAACCAAACCCAAGTTCTCTGCAAGTGCAAAGCTTCGATTTGACCAAGTAGGTCCGAGAAACTGAAATGTAATTGGATTCCGTACAAAAATAGAAAGTGGTCATCTTATTGTCTTCGAGTGCGTTTCAATACTTATGTATATACGAGGGTATGAGAGGTTTCAGGGACGGATATTTCATAGACGACAGCCGTCGGGAATATCGTCGACGTAACAGTCGGCGCGCCATTCCCATAGGAGTTGTTGGACTTGGATGCTGATGAGTCTAAAAAGGTCGCAGTTGCTTTGACCGTTGAGTGTTCAGCTTTGTAGAGAATATCCGTCGGCTAACGAGTTAAGGAGATGTGAAAATCAAGCCGAACGGCTGCAGCAATACAGGTAATAAAGCTGTGGAGGTGATGTAGGGATGAAGATACAGCAGAAAGAGGGCTTTAAATGTTCAGGAATAAAACAACTGAAACATCAATACTGAAGGTTGTGTTTAGGATAAGATTTACTGACATTGTACAGAGAAGACAAAAAGACTAACGGTTTGAGGCAAGTCAAGGATTGGTTATGGTCATAACAGTCAAAGTAAGATTGGATGGGGTGATTTGTGTATGCCATAACTCGCGCAAGGTATGAAGTTGTTCAACTGGAATTCAAACTCTATTATCTGCATGCAAATCAAAAAAGGAAATAGGAGTTATTACGTCACATAAGCGACTTTATTTACTCTCGGAACACCTCCGCCAGACTGCCAGCTGAGCGGACTGCCGTCTCGGAGAGTGTGACAAATTCGATGTCCAGCGAACTCACAGCGGGGAAAGGGTTTTACCGCTCACCCCTGTCCGGATGATTCGATTGTGATGAGCCAAAAGTGGAACGACCGACGATTCGTTTTCGACCAACAGGACAGATCAGAAGTCTATTTATTGCCGCTTTTTGGTATGGCTTTAAGGGATTATGACGCAGTTGAGTGACGTCACTGGATTATTTTGTTTGGTGTTTGGAGTGGTCATACGTTAGCTGTAATAGGGCGAATACAAGAAAGCATTGTAAACATTTCAACAAAAGAAACAAAAGTGCAAATTAGTACCGCGTTTGTAACAACTTTGACCAACGTAGAGAGGAAATGCGAAGTTTAACGCCGGTAAACAAAACTAATTAGCATTTCCTGGTCACGAGTCCACAAATCAAGCACCGTGACAACGTCTCTAAAACCAAGTGAAAACGGACGCGATAATATTTATGTAATGGCACTGTATGTCGGCCTGTTTATTGCCCCTCGCACAAAGGTCGCCAATCGGAATGGTTTTGAGTTTAGAATTGCAATCCATTGCCCCTACGACGTAGCGGTCGGGCACGCGCTGTGTTCAGCTTTGTTAATACCGGTCATTCAGACAGTTTAAATTGCCGCCCACGAAGGTAGGAATCTCGTTCGATGAGGTTTGCTTTACGATCGCGTATTGCAGTCTGTAGTCATGCGACGTGTTGTGGAGTATTACAAAGAGAAGGAAAGCTTTAGAAATGCAAAGGTTATTTTTAGGGTGTATTATACCATTTAAAATATTTTCATCGGTTGTGAAACGCCATGGATCACGCTTGGTTGTGACATGAGAAGCCATTCAAACATCACGTTATGGGATAGTCCAATTTGCAAGCAGTCGCGCGTTAAATCTGTTGGAATAGAATTAGCTTCCGCGTAATTGCCCCGTGCGTGTGAAAGTCAATCGCTTGCTGACTGTCAACAGATGAACCCTGTGTCGTTATTTGAAGCGACGCGCGTGCCTAGTTCGCGGTTCGCCTGTGTTGTTTACCGAACCGAGAGAGTTACGAGTTGTTTTCAATATGCTGGCATGGAAGATTGGTTAACAAGGTTTTACGTTTTGGACTTGCGTCGTGGAAGTGGTTAAAGTAACATGGCCTTATCTTATGTTCCACTATCAACGTGGGAAGCGACACGAAACGGATACGTTGTGACGCGCGCTACACGGTGCTTACATCTAAAACTTATCCATCGAAAAGGCGGCCAACCAGTGCATGCAGATCAATCCCCAAATGCCATGGGTCGGCATCAATCGATTAAGCAACATTTACCGGGGTAGGCTGCCTCAAACCGGTCGAAGAACAATTTCGCGGGTCGGAAAATGCGTCTACGTCGACACTTCCACTAGACACATACACATGGGGAATTGAATAGATGGGGGAGGCTTTAACAAATGGCCCTGAAACAGTGGGTGGTGGCTTGTTTGTCCAGCGCTCGTAAACGAGCAAAGCGCAGTTCCATGCGTTTGGATGCATGCAGAGATAGCAATGGAGGGATCACGACGCAAACACAGGAAAGGGACAGAAATATGTTATTTCTCAGGAAAAGTGGCGGATACAAAAGCAGGCGTGACAGCAAACGTGTTAAAAAGGGCTATCTTCCAAGTATTCAAGTTCGGCTTGCTAAAGCAGCAAGGAAGACACCAGAAAATGTATTAGAATCGCACCTGGACCGACAACGAGGCGGCGCATTTCTTCGTGTTGCAGAGGCTTTAATGTCAAATGTTTCATGACGTTAACATTTAAGCGAGTGAAAACAGTTCCGGGTGCGCTGTAACAGAGGAGGCGAGTTGTTTTCAAGTAAATAAGGTTTTCAGCGTCATGTAGTAGCTGCTTTGTTGTCAAGGAACTTACGGAAACTACGATAATAAACATTTCAGTCAACCGCAGTAAAATACAACAAGCTTTTCTTGTGCAAAAAAAGCCATAATATTGGCGAGCTCGCCAAGCTTTTCTTGTTATGACAGGTTTTCAAATCGAAAACATCCTGAAGGATCATTTAGGCTGTCCTTTTGGAACGTGTCCTGCTTCGCACTGCACAAATTATCTCCACGTACATTGTGCGCCAAAATTAGAGTTTCCTTTACATCAGAACTCCTTTTGGAGTTCTAGGAATATAGTATTGATTTGTAAAGATCCGTCGGTTACCGACTTGCAGGCTGATTCCTGTAGTCACTTTTGACGTTTTCTCTATTCTTTACATAAGGTTGCACGATGGAAATTTAGCAGTCCGATGCTTTAAGTCGCGTATTTTCTTGGCAGCAAGACAAGCTCGCAGTATTAGAGAGAGAACTCGCCACATTGGACCTTCGTGTGCAACTGTATCGGAAATCGATAGTGGTATAAAGTGACCGTAATCGCTCATCGAGTCGACTAAGCATTCAGTGTCCATCCCTTTCTCAATCCTTATTGCGCTTAGTAGTGATTTTGAAATGTCGCCTACTTGCCAAAGGCCAGTCTGTTATCTCCCGTCGCATCAGCACTTTATATAACGCGGCTTTCTCTTACGCCATTGTGGATACTTTTAATACGGATAGTCGAGGGTTGTGATTGACAGTGAGGTCGTGTGTTTATTGTCATAACAATATCTTAATCAAGGAGTGAGTAATTTTTGGTCAAAACTCAGGAAAACAAGCCTGGAGACAGGATAAATCGCAAGTTCATGCGAAGACGAACCATTTACGGTTTTAACTTGTCGTCTGGAAGAAATGCCCAGGGCTGTGTAGATTGTACAGATATTCCGACTTGTATAGGTTTAGATATCGTAGACAGAAAAGTGTGTGGCTGCTTGTGGGTTTGATATGAAAGGGAAAAATTAGGAAGGTTTGATATAGCTACACCAACATTATACGTCGTTCACTGACAAAAACAACAAATTAAACAAACCACGCGTTCCTTACTGTAGGGTTCTCGCAGTATAAATGCTGACGAAGTAGCATAAAGGTCAAATGAAACCTTGAATAACAATACGCTTTGCAAATCAACCAAAATTCACCAAAACCATAAGTGGAGGAGTTGATATCCTAATGTTTGTGTACGCCAATCCTCGTCGAGTCGATTTAACTTCGATTAAGCGTAATTAGAAATGTCAAGTGAAGTGACGACTGGAAGATTAAGATTGCAGCCAGATATGTTTGTTGCCCTCAGCGAGTCGACCGCTTGGAGCGCCTTTATGATTCACAAACGAACTTAGCGTCGTTCAAAATCACGAGGCCACGCAACGCTGGTATTGGCGCGTTCGGCGGCGCGTAAAAAGGGGAAAAAGAGCTGGACGCACTGCAGTCAGACTCAGTCGCCAATTCGCATTCGCTGTTGAGCGGGAGGGAGTTGAGGTCAGGCAGCTGAGCGCATGACAGGACGTTTGGATTGATTGCTCGGCGCGTAATGAGAACTCGAAGACGCTGTGAAGCCGCGATAAAGTGATGGATCGAGAACGAAGATGTGCGTGAAATGTTAGGGAATACTCAAGTCGATGTTGCTTGTGTGTGTTGGGTGTGAGATCGAAGAACAGGCAGTTTGTTAGGAAATGCTGTTCAAAAAGGGAAGGAAGAATGGCCAGTGGGATTTGTATACTTAGATAAGAAAACGTATTGACATTGAAATGTCGTCTTGAAGGTTTTTGACAAGTACAGAAGCTCTTGGCTAAAACATTAGTGAATTTTTCTTGTTATTTTTGAACGCAAAATATGTCTTGCTATTACTTCAAAAGTGTTGACAATCATTATCATGGCACCGTAGTTCGGTCGATAAGATGGTTTTCCTTAACTGGAAACTCTGGACAAAAGCCTACTATACGCAGCCATCAGAACCCTGTATGTCCCGTTTGTTCAGGAGCAAATCAATTAGAGCTTGTGCCTCTAGTCCCCGTGTCTGAAACGTAAATTAACGGCAACGTGTTGGAAACGCACGCCCGTGTTATGTAGGGCGGCATGTTTAAAGCAGGACAACGTGGTTTATGCAGTGGCTGACCTGCCTGCGGGACTCGTGACCCGACGGGAAAAGCTCGGGCGCTCTCAATGGCGTCTTTGTATTGCCCTTGACTGGCCACCAAACAAGGTCGATCGACTCGATTAGGGGTATAAGAAAACGATTAAAATGCGAAGTTAGGTTGTCAAAAGGTGCGTAAGGGTGTTGAACCGAGCTCTTCGTAGTACGAGGGTTTGTTTTTCGAGAAACTAGTATGTTGTTATTTGTAAAAAAACAGGAATATTTGTAGGTTCTGGTGGGGTCACGAGTATATTATACAAACACAGCAGTGCATAATTTCGCGTCATTTCCGTTGTCGCCATTTTTTACCCAACTGATTAAATGCTATGTAAGGTTCTTTTTTGTTGTACGATACGTAACCATTACACACGAAAACATTCACGATACTGGAAAAACGCGTTTACGGCCATTTTGATTGCACAATATTTCCCAAGGAAAGACGTCTGTCTTACAACCCGCGACAAACTCCTATGTTAACACATGTGTTTTCGCCTTACATAGCGTGTGACATGCGAATCAAAGAGTCAGTGTTGCATCACGAACTGATGCGCAATGGTTGCCGGTCACGCTTCGTCGATAGTAGCCTGAAACCGCAAGGCCAACTTTACTGTAGCAGTGATGCACGTCACAAAACAGCTCTTCTACATTCACTACGATAAAGCCACCCTCGTATGAAATATTTATCGAGCGTGACTGCGCTATAGTCAAAGTAATGTAGGCCACCTTAAATGGATGAGCGAAGACGTGCGGGAAGCGGCAAGTTCGATTGTCACAACACAGCTGTTCTGTCCTGTACGTCTGCGGTACGGGAAACGAATGGACTAAATCGTGTATATGCCAATGGGTACACACCGAGTCGTTCCGTATTTGGGCAATCGCCTTGTATATACCTAACGATCGTGATTCACGTTCTCCTTGGGGTCAGTATTGCTTAAAGCGGACGGTTGTGATATGATTGAACATTTTGTTCAAACTCCCGGCGGTATTGAAAGCCTTTCATCTTGAGGAGTTTGGTATGTTTACAATAAATCCCAAAAGAACAAGATGATTGTTCGTGATTTGAGCGCAAAAGAAAAGAGACAGAGTTCATTAAAGCATCTGGATCAGGAGCTTGTGGGGCAAGTGAAGGCAAGAGGTCAATTTGACGAATGAAAGGCCGCAAAACCTGTGTTTCAACACTTGCATTCGACCTGAAAGGGGTCGCCGGGGGTTTCATGCGCTAAAAACACAGACCAAGTATTGAAATAGCTGCGTTGCAGATAAGGTTGAAGATAGACTTAGTCCAAACCCTCAAATTGACAACCTGCAGTAGTAGATTTATACGTCAGAAGCCATTGTCTATTGGAGAAAGTTAACAAGGGCCAACGCCTGTGTGTGGCGGGCGTAAAGAGCAAATTAACGCGAGGGAAACATGATTCGCTGTCAAAATTACATGGATTTAACGAGGCTAATCGCGCGGGCGAACAAAGCCACCTGGCAGTGAACCAGAGACGATTGGCCGCGTTTTTAAATAATCATCCGACGGAAACGCGTGGGTAACTTCGACCTGAAAGCTGTTTTGCGCCCACAGACAACAAACAGCAGGAAAGATGCAGACACACAAGTAATTAGCCTCGATTTGTCGTCCCCGCTGTGCGTTGCTTGAGATAAGGTGGTTTGGTAGCTGTTGCGTCGTGAAGATCAAGGCGTCGCAATGTCGTGCGTTTAAATCGCACCTCGGGGTGGCTGGCATTCTCTAACCACGGCGCTATTTTGTTTGCAGGCAAAAAAGGCCCCATGCGGGATAAAACGGTGAACTGTGAATTGTTAGGAGTTTGTGTTTGCATGTCGCATATCTGACTGCAACTGTCGTATTCCAGTGGGAATTGATACGTGAAGGACAGGATGGCCGGCACCGGGAGTGGAGAGAGAGCAAGTGATCCACAACTTCTTCTTCGAACTGCAAGTCTGGACGAGGTAGTGGCGGAACCAAAGTTAACGAACATCACTACTACGACGTTCGTCCCACAGACCACGCAAGTCCTTCCCACGTCAAGCAATAACTTTACAACCTCGCCGCCATTAAAAACGACGCCGTCGCGCACCTTCGGGGACTTGCTCGAGGCCACCAAACCGGTTCAAGTTGCAGCGATGGACAGAGCGGCGCACGACGCTTCGCTAGGTTCAACTCCGTTTTTGGCGCTGGACCATGCAGTAGCCACAACGACCACCGCGCAGCCTCCAGGAAATAACAACATTTTGACCATTGTTGGTGCAACATGTGGAATAGTTGGCCTGCTTTTGGGTATTATCATCACAGCCGCAGTGTGGATGTACGTTCAAAAGCGGCGGTCTAGACACCGGCCTTATCGCCATGCGTCCGTGGTGGAGAAAAATCCGAAAGAAAAAACATTCGAACCACTTGACTTAACTCTTACGCTGCCGAGTTACAGTCAAGGCGAAGGCCCGGCTGAGGACAGGCAAGAAAGCCTCGCAGGCTCCAGAAGGACGATAGAATCGACGCCCAAACGACATACACCGGTTGCAACCAACCCAAGCTCGTACCACAGTTACGACGAACCGACGCCCCCGTTGCCTGGGGAAAGCCAAGCGTTTGATCAGGACTTCGTCGGTGCTTTTGGACGGCCTCGCGAGATGATTTCTATGGGTGGTGACTATGGTTACATCAACGACCGCTTTTGCGCCCACGAAGATTTTTCGGGCAGTTTTAGCGACGTGTCGGCCCCTCATCGGCGGTCGGACAGATTCCGCAAGTCGCCAAATTCCAGCAAAGAGGTAGGATTTTATGGCAGTACACAGGATAAAACGGTGTGTTAAACTGCATTATTTTATCTCGACCGTCTTTTCACAAATTACAATGATTCGATTCTAATGTACCTAACATAAGACGCACATTGTCTAAAAATAGTCCTAGTGTGCGTAATACTTAAAGACTGCACTGTGCAAGACTTGCACAGGTCGTTTGAGACTTTCAGACAGCATCATTAATTTGAATCATTTTTGTACAGCGTGCCATGCGACTTTCCTCCATCACAACACGCGACAGTTTCAGCAGTGGTCTGGGCACTGGGACGGAGTCCGACACCCTTCCGTACGAAACCCGAGGACCACGTTTCAGTTTTACCCGAAAAGATACGCGTGACGACCAGCAGCAATATCAACAGCGAATGCGGAGACCTATTGACCTGTCGGGACACCTCAGCCAGCTGCAACAATCCGTACTCCGGAGCCAGGATACGACTCCGAGCCGCGTGGGTGAACTGGGAATTGTCCCCGAGGACAACAGTCGACGATCAAAGCGGTCTGCTGCGAGCGGAAGCAGACGGCGAGCAGCGCGCGTGTCCGATGCATCAAGCTCCTACGCGCCAAGCGTGAACGGGTGGTCGACCGACGGTTCCTCCTACTCCCCAGCATCTACTCTCCCCCCTCAGACAGAACCCGATGCAGTGTTCGATTCGTCCCCGAGAAGCCCTCACGTCATCGCGGAGGAAGATCTGGCTACGTCCGAGGGCCGAGACTCGCCACATCTGCCACGGACGGATTCTCCTGGAAGTGGCGTCCACGGGGACGACGAGGAGCCACCGGAGGAGGAAGAAGAGGATGTCGTGTCCACGTACTTCGACATGCACTTCCCGCCAACACCGCTGAGGAGCAACACCCTCTCCCCAAAAGGCTCCTTGCGGGAGAAAATTAAGATATCAGGGGAAAAGTTGGCGGACGCCTCGCCGGATACAAAGGAGAGAATCTCACGCTCTGTGACCTTGATAAGACGCAATTCTGACGTCACAATCGATTTGTAGCACCCGAAACTAAATACCAAAACTGGACACATTATGTGAAACACGAACAAACTACGAAAAAACAACTGAAGCGTTTAAATCAAAATCATAATCCTAACAAAATTTGCTGTCATCACTTCCATATATACGTCACTGTTTCATGTTCCTTTACTGTGTTAGGATAATCCTTGATTTTGTGCTGTCATGTTATGTTTTTGCTACCAAACTGTTGCCGACCTGTGTTGTTTTGCAGCATTGCGATCTTCCCATGCATTGCGCGCATTGCCTGAAAGCTATTTTTGTTGGGATGAATTAAACATACGTTCCCTACCTTCGTTGTGTGTGTGTGTGTATGCAGGTTTTGTAGTTTACCGAAACGGCACAAGGCATTTGGACTTCGTGCGCATATTTTAGCAAGCTTTTTTAGTCTTTAATCGTATAATGTATCGGGATTAGGAACATTTCGTTCATCGCAATCTAAACCGAGTTAAAATTTCATTGGATGACCCATTTCCCTACAGGAAAACATGCTAACTGGCTAATAGATTACCGCCAAAGGGATACGAGAACATGTCCTGAATAACAGTAAAAACCCGTGCAAGCGGTTGAGTATGGGTGTGTCCGCCAATCTACGGGTTAAGAAGCAGAACAGGTCGAGTCGCTCAGGTCGCTATAATTACGCCAAGAAGAACTCGTTTGACCTCCTACCAAGCTGCGTAAATAGAGGCAGTGACAGGGTTTGGGCTGTCAATCAAACACCTTGCCAAAAGCGGCGCAGCAAGTCAACATAACGTGGACATAATAGGCTGTATAATACACTTGAGGCGTTTATGACCCGGCACAATTGCTTTCCGGTAGAAACTACAAACTTAGTAAACCTGACTGAATGCAAATTTGTATTTTTAGTTTGGTGTTAAATGAAATGTGATATGTAGTTGCCGCTTTTGCTGATTGTCAATCGCTTGCACAGTGCTTGCATCAAACAGTCGCATGCAGCGTGTTTTCTTGATTTTCCACACGCAAGATATCAGAATTAAATTCCAGAAAACGTTTACCGCAGATTAGGAAAAATGTCGCTTTCATAGCAGCATAATATTGTTTGCCCAGGTCTGGGAAAATTAAATGCCTTCTGGGACAGGCACGAGCTTGATTCAAAATAGTTGTTTCAAGCGAACCGCGATTGTCACGGAACAAATCAACTCCAATGACAAACGCACGCGGAGTTCAACTCGAGGCTTCCAAAAATAAACCCAACTTATTCCTTAAACTCATCACAGCGAGCGAACAAAAGCGAAACCAACAGAGAGACGGCCACAGGCGAGGGCCATGGATATCAATTGGCTCAGGTGAAACAATGAATTATTTATCTCAACTCAGTTTGCTCTGCGCTGGAGGCAAAATCGAATTTCGCGGGAGATGTTGCTACGGGCATAAGGGGTGAGTGAAGTCAACGAGCGTTAGGTATTTAGTCGAGCGTCCGGATATGACGAACGCGCCGATGTTTGGAGCAGTCATGATTTTCGGGATTCCGATAAACGAAGTACGTCACCGGAGATGACATAATCGTTTTGGCAATTTACACTTACTTCAAATGCTTGGTTTATGTAAATTTGGCATAAATTTAAACGACCAAATGCAGGGTTTTTCCACGTCTGCCAATGCTCAAATGGTAACGGCCCAAGTTTAAATAACAAAACTCCAAAACAGCATATTGGTCTCAAATAGTGTTCTAGTTTGGCCGTTTTACAGCCGCTCCAACAGAGAAAACAACAAATAGTGCCGAATTTTACATAGCCCTTTCCTGTACTAACCATTGATTTTGCAAATTCGACCACGTTGTACGTCACATTGTTTATCATGGCGAGGGAGTAAGCGCATAGTCCTGACCTCGTGTCTCTCCACAGTTGGTCCTGTAAAACATCAAAACAACCATTGTTGACAAGAAATATTTTCCCAGGACCTGATGCCTCGTCTGTATTTTGTTACAAAACCGCATTATTTGTGTGTTAAGATTAAATTCAACGCGGTTGCAGAATGCGCCTTGCCGCAACAGCGCCACCTGCAGGGCATGTGGGCATGGGTTGACTGAAGTACGTGTACTCGTAAGCTATATGGATTTACTTACCAGTAGAATGGCTAGTTCTAACACTCGTCCAGCGGTGTCCACTGCGATCAGAACATTTCCATCTCCACGCATAGTTTCGATTATTTTTGCTGCAACACAACCGAAAGGATTTAGAAACGGTTGTTCCACTCATATAACTTTCATACTTAGCAGTTGTTCATCTCTCAGTTTTCTGCGTGCTTGTATGTAAGTCGCATTGTAAGCGTCTGTGATGAGAAGCTGAGGGGGACGGCCGCTTAGTGAATCACCTTTGCATATAGGTTGTACTTGCATTATAAGAACTATTTAGTGAGTTTTCTCTTACAAAACCTCCTAATTTACCGGTCACACAGTCAAATTACAACAGAGAAAGTCAGCCTTTACATAGGGTCTATATATCAAAGAGCTAAACAAGCACAATTCTTGGCAAAAACACACACCACTGTCAAACAAGGAACATCCATTAAGATGACGCTCCCTCTTGTGGTTAAAGTCCACAGCATAGACAACTTCTCCTTCTTCATCATCTTTCACTATTTTCCAGGCGGTGCCTCCAATCATATGACCCGCATGAACCGGCGTGATTGAAAGTCCTTCTCCTTTGTCTACAATTGTATACATATGAGAAACAAACCCACCAGCAGGACTTGTAGATGGTTGGTAAAAATAGTCATTGCAAACGAAACAGTTGTTGCCAATTAAAAAGGTATATATGTATACATTGTGGTTTAACAATAAAAATTCAAACCTTTCAGGGTTACGGTTTGATTATGTTTTATCTGAGTAATTTTGTCGAAAGCAGTGTCAACATCATCCAGTGTGAACTTGTCAAACTCTTCTGTGTTGTGATGTGACTACAGCAAAGTACAAGAGTTGAATAATTTAGGTTGACTTTGAAAAAGAAATTGTTATATATACCTGAAATAAATCATACAAGAACATTTGACCCATCTTGTAAACTGGCACAGTGGCATAGATGGGGCAATTCAGCCCTAAATGACCAACAAGGTAGGGAAGAGCACCAATATGTTGAACATCAGGAAATGAAAGCAAGACTGCATCAATGTGGATAATATGTCTTCAAATAAAAAATAATTTGGTTATTTCAAGAGCTTTACAAAAGTAGTCTATCTAAATATACTGACCTTTTAATATTTTCAATTAGCTTAGAATCAAAATCTTCATCCCAACCGCAATCCAACAGAAATGTGAACTCATCAACCTTGAAAGAAAAGTAATAGATAATGTTTACCTGATCACGACTTAGTGACTTTCATGACAACAAAAAACACCTGCAAGATGTAACAGCAGGGGCCATCGTTTAGTGCCCCAGACAATGGGGTAAACTTGATAATTGAAGTCATCTTGACATATTTCCTTCTTAAGATTTGGGAAAGTAAGCAAGTTTAACTTACCATTTACATAAATATGTGATTTGTCTGTACACAACAAAGCTAAAAGAGATGCACATAAAAAAGTTACACATAATGAATAACAGATGGGGCATTTTATGTGGACAGAAAAAAAGTTCGTAGATGCAGAAAACTAACAGAGTGAGTAACAAGGGTCATGTGCTTTCAAACACATTATAGCAAGACGACTGATTACTATCACGATAAATTCAAGTCCTGCAATTTTGACAACAATCTTTGTCTTTGAAATATTGCAGAATCCAATTCCACTGATTCACGGTTGCTAAGTAATAATCCAGCCTGTTCTGCTTTTGTTGTGCATTTGGAGTCACCCAAAGTATTGATTTTTGGTTTAGCCCATTTCCTATTGATATGATTTTGACTAATTTTCAATGAAAAGTTTGCAATGTTTTTTCTCAGGCGTTCATTCACGAGTTTCCGCTGGTTTTCCAGTTCAATATCCGACATTCGCAAAATTGTTTTTTTTCGTCACATGAAGCAGTTTATTTGGAACCAAGCATGCCTAGGTTTCTGAATTATTAAGGTTAAAGTATATTCCCGCCGCACTCAGCAGTAATCCAGAACCATCACAACGTGAAATGTTGATCACAATAGAAACCGTACTAAAGCGCGATGAAATTTGTTTTGTTTTTTATTATTACAACAAAATTCGATGCAAAGCAATTAAAAACTGGATTAACTTCATGTTTGCAAGAATTGTATAATTTTCAATTCGCCGTTGACCAATTAACGGTTGTTGGCAATTTTCTTGCGCCAGATCGTTAGGATTTTACGGAAAGTGTCCGGGATTTTGTGTTCAGATCAGCATAGAAAAAAATGTATAAAAGTACTCAAATGCTAAATTTTTAAATGATACAATATTCTTATATGGTGCATGTTAGTAATTGCTTATTTCTGTGTAACTGAGGTAATGAGTACATGGGCGCAATTCGGAATTGTTGCCTACTCAGATGTATTACTCATATGACTGCAAAAAACTACTGCTCAGATGTGAAAAAAGAGAAAGGTTATCGAGTCAGGAATAACACAATACAGGTTTCCTCACGTGGAATCAAGATACACCGAAGGAGAGCAGCTTGTCGCACTGAAAGGTGGGCCATGAACCATCGTATAACCGTCTGGCGGATAACAGAACCGATCAAAAACGTAAACTGCAAATCCGGCTCACAGGACGTTATCTTGGAGCCTGGACCACTGTGGTATGATATATCAGATTGATGTTGTCAATGTAGTCTGGTCGATAACGATACAAAGCTCAATTTCCATGACGTACATTTGTCACGGATCGCTTGGTACCACAAGAACAATATCGAGAAAAACACCACTCACCCTTAGTATGAGGTACAACACCAAAGTATTTATAAGTGCGTTCAGATAATTTAACACCAAGGCCGCATATTGGATTATTTTTGAACCGAAGTCTAGCTTAACGTAAACCAATCTGTCACAAGCTTTGGTTAAACTAATGGTGCCTTTTCGTTGCATCATCGTGTATTCTGCATATTACACATCGCAGGCGCATGTGACACAGGGACAAGATTGTTTAAGATGCTTTGGTTTGCAATTTTAGGATTGTTGGCGACACAACGGCAGTCATTTATTAAGTACAAGGAATTCTATAAAGGACAAAGAAAGTTTTACTTTGTGGTGATTGTGACCTCTTTACGGTTTTATCGGTGCAAATGCGTGGTAATTTATTACGAAAACATTCTCAACGCCCAAAACAACTAAATTGATGTTACTAGTAAATGGAAGGTTTGCTTGAGTTTTTAGGTTTTTTCAGATCACTCTATTTTTTTTTTTGAAAATATTCTTTGCGAAAATACGCATTTGGTTAATGTATGCTCTACCTTGTCCGTCGTGGCAATTTTATTTCACTATTCTTTCAGAATGAAGTCGTGTCGTGAATTCACATTCACACAATGGATCCAAGGGAAGAGGAGCTGATAAGGAAAACATTTACTTTTGTGTAATATTATTGGTGACACTGAAGTTAGTATGTGTTTTGTTGTGAAAACAAATTGTATTTGTTTTGATCATTGTTTGTCTCAGAATTGACGTGTAATTGATAATGAACAATTATTGCATTAAACCTAAATGCTAGCTTGAAAATGTGCAACTAAATGAAGAAACGTGATTTGTAAACCACCAAGATGCCATCAAAGAAAAAGAAATACAACTCCAGGTTTCCTCCGGTAATATTTTGTTTTACATCCCTTCCACATCTTTAGTTTAATTGTACACATAGAAGTGCAAAATACATAACAATGTCAATCACTATCAGGTTTACCATTACCACACAATACTTTTGTTATGTTTGCAACAAATTTTACTTGTTTTGAACACTGTCCTTTTGTAAATATTTTTAAACCTACTAATGTTTTCAGGCAAGAATAAAAAAGATAATGCAAACTGATGATGAAATTGGAAAAGTTGCTGCAGCAGTGCCAGTATTAATTTGTATCCTTTATGAAAAGCATGATTGTGTGTATTCTGTAGAAAAAAGTTGTTTAGACTTTATGCTTGTTTAGCAATGCAAATACACATTTTTAAGTATAATTAACTTTCCTGAATGATTTTGTGAAGCTAAATGTTTGGAGATGTTTTTGGTATCTATATTACAGCACACGGGTGAAGTAACCAAGGCAAAACATGCAAAAACAATGTCAACATCACATTTGTAAGTGAAATTGCAAGAAGTCACAAGGACTATATCCAAGCTCCATCATATAATTAAAAACCTACATTTTTGCTGCAGGAAAGAGTGTATCAATAATGTTGGCATGTTCGATTTCCTCAAAGATGTAGTTGCCAATGTAGCTGACATGCAGAATGAGGATGAGGCAGGTACTAGCAATGCTAATGCTGATGAATCCAAAAAGACTGCGAGAAAGAGGTATATATTTATTGCATAAAAATTGTACTGATTTGTTATCGTTACACCGTAGACTGTGTGTTATCATTTGAGAACAAATTTGCAGAACTTCAGCACAACCTAAAACACCCAAAAAGAGGCCCAAACTGGGAAATGCCACCCAAAACCCTTCTAAAGATGAAACTGGGGTGAGTGTTGTTTATTCTTCATTAAAAACAGAAAGCAGTTGGTTAATTTGTTCATTTTTGCACAAGGAATTTAACAGTTGTCCTACATAATCTTATGTATATTTGATTTTGTATGGAAAGAAGCACCGTTTTACAGACAAAAAAATATCAATTTTTTTGCTTATATTTTTCAGGCCACATCATCTGAAGATGAAGACTCCTATGGAGAGTCATCCCAAGATGGCAGTAATGGCCTTTTATCTTCCTCCTTGTCTTCAACTGGACATTCAAGCCCAAAACACAGGGCACACAATGAAAAGTAATTAATTTTATTTGACCTAAATGATGACTGTTATTTTGCTCATACTTATCGTTTATACTTAGATTAAAAACTCAAATGACAAGTGACAGTCTCTCATTTCACATTCCCCTGTCCAATCTCATGTCGTCTGATGCTGCAACCGATGATGGCGAAAAGCAGAAAGGCAACAAAGAAACATCTCAGGAGGTGAAGAAGAAATTATTGAAAAAGTTGGACAGCAGTGCAGAAGCCAAGCAGAGACTCACTGAGAAGGTCTCCAACGATGAAGCTATTGACATGTCAATAAAGCCCACTGCAGCACAGGCACCACGTGCCCCTGTAATTGTTACGAATAGTGCTGTGGTTGCACAAAACAAACTCACAGCATCAGTGCCAAATATTAAAGTGTCTAACACTATCCCAAGGCCAACAGAATCCAATGGAGGCCATTTATCTCAACAAGCACAATCGCCAGCTATACCCTCAGCTCTGAACATGGCACATCTGTATCGTCCAACACCAGTAGCTGTTCCGCTACCACTTGGTGGGCCTAAAGCGAATACTGAGCAGACAATGCCAGAGGGTGGAATGCTGTCGTTTTTGTACAGCCCCTTTGCTGGAGAAGCACACTCACCATCTGTGTTAACTCCAAGATCAGGTAGCGAGCATTTAAGCGACGCAACCACCAAAGATATAAACTTGTACAAGTCGGGGGCAATAACTGGTTTTCAGTATCCATACAACCCCATGTCTGCACAAAAAGATTCTAATTCTCTTGGTGCAAGAATATCGCAGTTTCCTTCACCTACCCAGACTCCGGTTCTGGTTCCAAAGGCACCCCAGGATAATGATGATGATGATGATTACGACGCTTAATGCAGTGACATATCGGTTTTTACACTTTGCATTTTTGCCAAGTTTATGTAGCTCGTTCATTCCAAATTTTGCACGCTACTAATGTTCAAATTTTGACCAAATGTTTTAAAAACCTTTTTTGTCACATTCTTAGTTAGTACAGACAGAAAAATGTTACTTTCCTAACTAAAAAGAACACTCTGTAGGATGCAGGATTTTTTGACATGTAATGTAGGTGTTGGGCAACACATTTAAATCAGGGTTCTACAAGTGTAATTCTGTAACTAGTTAACATAGTGCTGAATGTAACAAGGCGGACATAGGTTGAAAATACAGCAACAAGTGGCAGCAATAAAATGTATCAACCACATGATGTCAGAAATATCCAGTAAATGGAAACTGACATGAAACACTCTAACAGTAACACTTGAAATTGTACAAAATATGCTTATTGAACCAAAAATTACAAAAAATGTAAAACGGCAAATATTAGCACTAGCACCACATGATTGGGAAAGTGCAACAGTTTGGTTCATGATATGAGGATGTAATGCCAACAGCTAACCAGAAACATTTTTAAATGGGAGAGTTGCAGTGGGGTTCATTGTACAGTGTCAAAGAAATGATATATGAAAAACGGCTTCACAAGGTAGTCACACCAAACAATTGCCTGCTAAACACTAACAAGCACTATTGCAAGAAAGGGCACAATGGAAATTACAATCTTGCACTTTTCCTTCACAATCAACTTTAAAAAACTTTCCACTTTAAGCATAACATACATCTGATTAATGCATATCATTGATGGTATTTAGTCCATAACACTTCCATACTCTCTTGCCTGCTCAAAGCTATTCCTCCTTTTCACATCTGGCTGCTCATCGTCAATGTCAACCACCTCTATGACATCATTGGGTTTCACCAAGTCTTCAGCAGCTAAATTTGGAAGAACGCTAGCACTCTGTTCACCTAAATCTTGGCCTTGATCCACCACGGTATAAATGGATGCATCAGGTGCCTTTTTCTCCTCTTCCACAGATGCGAACTCATGTGGTGGAGGGGGAGTGGTCAGAAGAAAACTTTCAAAACTGGGATTGCTGTTAACAATCTCTGACAACAGGTGACCACTTGGTTGGTTATCGTGTTGATCGCCAGTAACACTACCTGGTGATTTGACTGGAGACTCGATGTTTAAACTCAGCAGGTCTTCAATATTTTGTACTTCTGGTTCCTTTTTTACTTCTACTTCATTGTAGGACAAGAGTAGATTTTCCTGTGGTTGCGCAGGAACCACATTATGAGGTGGATTGGTGTTCACCACATCTTCGGATCTTATGGGAAGATGTTCCTCCTCGTACCCATCCATGGAGTCCCATTCCAAAGTGATTTCTTTTCCTTGTTCTTCATTTGCATCATACTCATCATCATGAATTGCTTGGTTGAGCAGACCATGGCTTTCGGGCTGGTGGTCATTAACAATGTAAGACTTGGATGGACTTTGGTTTTGGGATGTTGGTGCTTCGTAAAGTTCATCTTCGTCACTATTGTCACCTGTAAGCAAAGACGAAGTCTCCGCTCTGCTAGCAGACTCCTTGCCCCTGACCTTGAAGGGTGAACTTTTTTGAGAGCTTGACTTTGAAGAGGATACACTGGCAGCTATTTCAGCAGCTTTGGCAAGAAAATTTGGGGCAACATATGCATCAGGAATGGTAGGTTTTTTAAACTCAATATCCTCTGGACTGCTTGGTGGTGAAGGTTGGGAAAATTGATCCACTGGCTGCTGTGGTAGTTTCTGCGGTATTTGGCGTCTTGAGTCTGGCTCTGTGATTGGCATTCTTCTTCTGGAACCAACAGCATAAGCTCCATATGCTCCAGCTGGGGCTTCATCAACTTCTTGATACTCAGGAGTAGCAGGAATAGCTCTGCGCTCCCATGGGGAAGATTCGTTCGAGGTACCATGATTTTGTTCCCATGGACCAGAATTTGATTCAGAAACAGCTTTGTGTTCCCAAGGAGAAGATGCCTTTGTAACAGTTTGGTGTCGTGATTCTGCGTATAAACAAAACTTAAAACAAATATGGCCAAGAGTGCTCTACAGGTATAGTTTTTATAATTTACAATTATATATAGGGTCATGTTAAGGGATACATAAAAACAAACTTGCATTATGATACTGATGTTTTTATAATTACAGATGTGCAATATAGGTATATGTACCTTCCCCATAGTTTGGTTTTATTAACTTTCTCTCAGTGTAACGGGCTTTATATGTAGATGTAAGCTGAGGATCACGAATAAAATCTGCCGCTTCCAAATTCATGTGCACATTCTCTGGCTTTTGTAGCACTTGAGCAAGCACATCAGTAGATATGGAATTTTCCTGATCAATAAAAATACAGGTCAGAAAACCAAAATTTTTCAGTAATTTAATTCCCATGTTACTGTCATACATCACAGGTCTTAGAATAACATAGAATATTTATAACTTGCTTTTGAAAGGAATTAATTTTTTTCCAAGTTACCCTTTGCTCTTTTGAAGTTTTTTTGGGACCACTGGATCGATCCTCATTTTCACTGTCGCTGTCTGCATATGGATTGATGTATTCATTATAATCCTGCAGCTGCATTTTGTAGTCACTTACTCGTTGCTGCAATTCTTGTGGTACCTGCAAAAAAAACAAGAGAATACTGTAATGTATTTTAGTATATTATGCTTTGAAAGAGTGAGCAGTGTTTTTATTGTGTCTAAGTTTGTCATGTATACTCCACTGTGAATTACAAGCTTCCAGCAATGACATGGCTGCGATGGCAGTGGACCTTTTCTCTAGATTAAACAAATATTTCAGTTTTTTCTTGTTATATTGTTCCAACCTGTTCAGGCTTTTGTGATTGGTATGATGACTGATTGCACTTCAAAAGCTGGACAGCTAGGTTACAGTCTTTTCTCAATCGTTCCTGTGAAAAATTTTTTTACAGTTATAAACTTCAACAGAGTTATAAAGTTGATCAAAAAAAAATAAAAAATTGTAACACAGAAAAAAGTTTTACATTTTCCTCCTGTGCTTTCAGCAAAGACCCCCTGAGATCTGTAATTTTTCTTGTCAGTTCATTGATCTCTTGAACCATAGAGCTCTTCTCATTTTCCAAGCGATTAATCTAAACCGAGCTTTAGTTCAATATCACAGAAAATGTTCGACAATTTTGAACTGCGTCATAAATTATTCACAACAGGTGGTCCAAGTCAAATGCATTGGGTGCGACTCAAATATGCATAATATACAAAAGTGATTGCTGCACACATGCAATGCATGTATAACTAAAAAAATGATTTATTTGCACAAAAAGTTATGACAAATTTGTGGAAAGTGTGTTTGTACAAACAAAAAAGTTAAATTTGGTGTTTGATTAATTTTAACTAAAAAGTAATTTTTTTGTCTAGTTGTATTTTTAATATATCAGGTAACATGGGAAATATGAGGTAAATAAATAAAAGCTACAATGTGAAAATGTACAAAAATACTGAAAACAGGTACATATAAAAAGTCTTAAAAGCATGCAAAGCAAAATAAAACATGTGATTTGAAATCTGGAATGATTGTCATTTCAAACCTTTTCTTCATTTTTAACCATCTGTAACCTTTGTGTTAGCTTGCAAAATATGTTTAGACTGTAAATCTGCAGGCGTCAGTTACGATGCCGAGCCCTATATTATAGGAACAACTCACCACCTTTGTTACTTTGCTCTCAAGTTCACGATTTGTAGTTTGTAGAGTCACATAGCTCGATTGCAGTCTGAACAAACAATTAAGTTATTCTGTTACAAGCAAATGTAAAATCTGAAAAAAAATCTTTTTTACGTTTTGTACTGGGCAGATACTTTTCGTAACTTGTCATTCGTCACATCTAGTTGAGACTCCAAATACTCCCTGCTCTGTGAATACTCAGCTTCGGCATGGTCGAGGTTTCTTGTTAGAAGCACCACTTTCTGTCTGAGCACTTCATTTTCCTTTTCCAAATCTCTTTGTTGAAAACAATGTACATAAACATACATAACACATTGGCTAACATTAGTTGAAGAGCAAATATGACACAACATACGATTTTGGAGTGGTTGAGGTAACAGGAGTGGGTGCACTCTTCTGTTGGTTGGTAAGATACTCCTAAAAATTTAAATTTTAGGAAATCTGCACACCAAGTTATACAACTCAATACAAGCCATTAACCAATCAAAAACGTACCGATGCCTTTCTGTAGGGTCGGTAAACCCTTCCACCACTGTTTGTATTGTATGCCATACTTCGTTAACTATCCTATCCGGTTTCTCATGATTTGATAGTTGCCCTGTGTTTATTACAACTTACGTGTTTACCACACACGGACAAAGCCACACACTTTCCGAATTCTAAAGATTCACGTAAAATCAGGACACAAAATCCAACGCGTGTCCGCTCAATTGGTACAATGGTCAACTCGTGATCGCGCTCGAGAGCAGCTACTTTCTCACGCAAATCAAACAACAACAATTAAAAACTAATGCTACTGTAGAGAGAATGGACACAAATTAATCCTAAATCACATACTGAACATTCGTTGATGAGGCAACAATTGTGTTTTGTTACGTTTTTCCTTTGGAGACGACGAATGTTAACATAGAAACCGTTGCTGGTCGGCAGTTTTTGGTCAATTGATTTTTGCTTGAAACCATTGAAGGGTTTTCTCAAACTTCTGGTAAAAGTTGGTTTCCATGGAGGGTTTCATCCGAACGGAGCAGAACTTGGTAAGACAGTGGGGAAAATATACAAGCTAATTTTTGCAATAAAACTGTCCGCGCACATTGGCTGTAATAACATATAATACGTCAATATAATACATTGATACAATACACCCTCGTTTCTGCAAAAAAATGTAATACTGTGCAGAACTTTGGAAATCGTCGAGTACGACCTCCAAGCCACTCTTACACGTACATGAGACAAAAACTAAGAGAGAGACGCAGCAGACTAAAGGAAAACTTGGTCCCGAACCAGGAAGAGTTGGAGTCCAACGCCATACCGATTAATAATCATGTTTCAAATGTTACTTATGGCTTTCCACCTCCCATGAACGCATTTGGTCAAATATTTGATCCCAGCAGGCACCCTGTACCTCACAATTTTGCGATGTGGCCCCTACCACCTCCGGCAGCATTTCCTCTTTATCCGCCAGTACCGGCGGCACAAATGCATGTCACGCAACACGAGAAAGCGATTGAAGAAAGTTTAAGACTTTTTATTCACAACATGAATCAACATAATCTCCACCAGCAGACGGCGAGAGATCACCCGGTCCCATTGATGCACCAAACAAATGGACCCCAAGGTGATACCACAGAGTATTCCCGGCTGTGCGCTGAACAAGCAATTAAGGCTGCCTTGGGAATATCAAATTACGGCAGTGAAGGTCCTCCTTTTGCCGCTTGTTGAAAGATGAGCAGAGTAGTAGTGATGATAGTGATACCTGAAGCTCCAAAAGAACAGTCTCACTAACAAATTGAATGTTATAACAAATAGCCTATCTTAAGTTTGGAATGATTTCGTCACAATTATTTTATAGTTATTGAGGCCGTTATAAGTTATTGGTAGCCAACAAACACTTGCTTGTATTACGTGCTGCAAATAAAACTTCGCTGTCTGGCCTCAAACAATTTTGATGAGAAAAATGCAATCTTTATGGCTCCAATCTCCAATAAAAAAATTCTTAAGCCTAAAGGAATTTACCTTGCTAAGACACTACACACGGAACATCGGAAATAAACCTGCAGGTTAATACGTTTCACTGATGTGCGATCAACTATAGTTAAAACTATACGTGTTGCCTTGCAGAAAATATATTTCCGTAACGTGCGCCAATAACGCCAAGTTGTATAACCTACACAAAAACTTCTGACAATATTTACATCACCAAATATTATAAAATTGCAGTGTATTTCAACAACGTGGACAAACAAAACTTTGGCAACGAACACAATTGTATACCTTTCAACAAAATTACAGCCAAAAGGAAACAACATTGCAACATATTTAAAAAAGTATGGAACTATAGGAATGTGAACACGATGCAAAAAATATTTTACAAACGAAAAATGATGCGCAGCTAATGAAACTTACGTTGAATGGACATACTGTCGGGCATGCCATAGGGCGCGCCTATACACATATTCACAAAATTCTTGGTCGTCCTCGTACAAAACCCACGGCGAAACACAGTGACAATGCGAACATGTAGGTGAATATTCGTGACAACTCGTCTGGGCTGCATTTGCTTTTTGCTCCGTTTCTTCTTCTAGGCATTCAAAATCCTCGTGCTCACTGTCGAACTCATAGAAAGTGTTTTCTGTTTTAGATTTGTGATAACTTTTTTGGGGGGAGTTCGGATCTTTCGTTTTATGACTAGTTTTAAAATCGGTGCTTCCTCTATTTGTCATATCAGGAACCAAGACCTCTTGTTTCTGATGTGTTGAAGAGTTGCTTACATAATCTTGAATTTTGTATGTCGCGCGTCCATGTTGAGTGGTTGGGAGATTTACATTTGCAGTGTACTTTGCAGTAGCCGTTTCAGACACGTGCGCTGCTGGCTTCGAGTAAACGCTGTCCATTTCAACCACAATTTCGGAATTTTCCATTCCGTTGATATTTTCGTGTGATACGCCATTTTCCGGCAAAACAATTTTATTCTTTTGTGATCTGAAGTTTTGAGAATTAGTTCTCACTTCCGCATTGCGCAACAGTGCGCCATTTTCATCGCTTTTTATGCTTTCAAATCCATTGGTTTTCGCATTTGCGCATTTCAATCCCTCGTCGTTTACTGGGCTGTTGCGAAGGCGTTCAGGCGGTGGAGCGAATTCACCGTGCTCAACGTAATACGCAAAATCAGCTTTCAACTCATCGGAGCTCATTGATTGCAAGTGGAGGTTTTGGCGCAGGTGAAGACTGGTTTGCATCAGTTCCGCTAGACTCGGTATTGTCGGCAGGGCAACCTGGGATTGATTTTTTTCTTCGATTGTCTCATCGCTGTATTGGGACGAGGAAGTGGAACATTCATCCTCTGTCAGACTACTGCTGTCGGTTTCCGTATCTCGGTCAATGCTGTGAGAATCCCCTTCCGTTTGTGTGTGGTTATTCGAGTTTAAATGTTGTGATGTATCTTCCGAAAGTTTTGATTCAACAGGCCGCGTATCAATATTGGGCAGATCCGTAATTGTTTCCATTTGATTCTGAAATATTATTGATTATTGTGAAAAGAATCCTGTCCATAGTGAGCCGGAGGTCTCGTGCATGACGCACTTATTTTACACATTGTGCCTATAAAGGAATAAGTTTGTTTACCAGTGATGCAGACTGTATGTGAATCTCGCTAAGGCAGCTTAATTTCACCACTGTAGCGTTACACTGCGTTGTAAGTTCAAGGAATCTTTCCTCCTCTTGCAGTGACCCGATCAAAGTCACAGCGACACCTCGGGAACCATATCTGCAAGCATAACACAACTGTAAACATTACAGACATAATTCCCACACTTTCACACGTTTACCTTCCCGCTCGGCCGATTCGGTGCATGTACGTTTCCCAATCGGGCGGAATGTCCATGTTTACAACTAAGTCAACGTGGTAGGCGTCGATTCCCCGTGATGTAAGGTCAGTAGATATAAGCACCCTCAAGAAGCACAAATAAGCATAAACAAACAACCTTGGTGCATAAGATGAGAATATGATACCTGCATTTAAATTCTTTCAATTTATTTATGGCCTCAATTCTATGCGATTGTTGAAGATTACTAGATATATAGGTACTTGGCCATCCGGCTGAATTCAAAGCCTCTGATAAACCATGTGCTCTAAAAAATAATAAAATCAAATAAACTGACTTATTTTCCATCAAACGTTAAACTAGTTTGAATGACTGTGCATGTATTTTTGTAACTTGCCTGGTGTGAAAATTTGAAAACACAAGAGCTTGTTGAAATGTAGAGGTGGTGAGTAACTCTATGATGCCTTGTGTTTTTCTTTCAAACATGATATATGGAAGACACTGCTCACCAACCACATAATAATACTGGCGTAATCCTGTTTCATAAATGAACTTGTGAATAACATAATTTTTATGGCAGAATTCTAGTGCATGATTTTGCATCCTCACCCAGCAAAGATGGGTCTGTGGGGTTCAAGCGAACGAACTGTGGTTGGCACATGTAGCATTTTAAAAACTGAGCTAGAACCTCTGGATATGTTGCTGAGACAGCTAACATTTGCTTGTTGGCGGGGAGGGATGAATAAATCCAACTAAACATTAAACAGCAATTCGTAAGAATGCAAACTTAAATACATAATTTAATGGTAAACTTACTTTATTTGAGTTTGGAATGTGCCTTCGTCGACCAATTTATCAGCCTCGTCCAAAACAAACAAACGAACATGTTTTACCAAAAGTATTTCCAATTCAATCAGTTGCTTGATTCTCCCTGAAAATAAATTACACTTGTTCAGTATTCGAATAAATTACATACTTGTTCAGGTGGTGCAACAAACACAGTCTACTTTCAGAATTCACAAGTGAGTGTTTGACAAGTTTATTTAATGCCTATTGCAATTGTTTTTGTGAGTGGGTGAAACAACCACTTGTTTGAATGAAAAAAACTGTACCTGGTGACCCTATGGCAATATGACACTTTTTTGCTTTAATTCTGTCCTTTGAAACTTCGGTCCCGCCTATAAAAACTTCAATTTTCAGGCCTTGAATGTAACAACTTATTCCTGTCATCACACTGTGGATCTGAAGAGCTATTTCACGAGTAGGAGCAAGGACAACCGCCTGGACATAAATTTTAATTTCATGAAAACAAACAAACAAAAGCCAAATTTTTTTGCATCAAAACCATTGACCAATATTTTTTTACATCAAAACTTTATGAGTTAAAGAAATACCTACTTGCAAAGATGGAGAATGTGGTTCCATACTTTCCAGGGCTATTACAGAAAACACACATGTTTTGCCTGTACCCGACTTTGCTTGGACAACCATATCTAAACAAAAATCAATTTATGCACAACGTTGTACCAACATACCGTAATAGAATATTGTTGCGTATAGTAGGCTAAAGTTCAATTGTTTACCTAATCCACATCTTCCAAGTGGAATAGCTTTCAGCTGTATAGGTGAGGGTGTAAGGAAGCCAGAGGATTTTAACCCTTTGAGGACGTTATCTGACAGTAAGAGTTCATCAAATGTAACCGATTGCTTGGTATCTACATCGTCAGTTCGTTCTTTCGATTCATATTTGTGGCCGATTTGTCGTCCCGTTTCCATCATTGGTATATTTTGAAGTGGGGTTTTGGACATCAAAGCGCGAAATAAATCTTCATTGTCGCTGCTTAGGGTAGCTTTGTCAGATAGTAGTTTCACCAAAACACGTGCGGCAACCTACAATCACAACAGTTTCGTCACGCCTTAATAATTGCAGTATTTATGACGTCACATTTTTTCTGAAATCACGTGTGCTGCGAATAAACACGTGAAATTTGCGTAGTCACGTATTGTATGTTCTTCATTACGACTGTGCTTTTGCAAAAAGCTTGTAATTTTAAAATAATTGACATTATGAAGTCAATGCTACCAAAATGTACTTCTGCAACAGTGCAGATGTAAAGAAAAAAAAACGATTGATGTAATAGACGTCTAGCCTGTTCTGTTATGTTTGCGCTTGAGCTTCATTTGCACTTGGTTTTGTTAAATAAAATTTAAGCAATATGGTGTGCTTGTGCCTGAGCACATTGGCAAAAGTACACCATACACTATACAATTTCAAAAAACTATATTATTACGCCTTCAGATTGCAGCATTGTAGTAAGGTAAGGACTTGACTTTTACCGTGATGGCAGAACTAACTGGGTTAACACAAGACGAAATAGAAGCTTCCTTGCATGAACCGGGTGCATTTACAAAGGTTATTTGATGACTACATGAAATTACAATAGTTAAACTGCCCGTTTTGATTTGGCAGGATTTTGTGATGCAACAAACTATGCTTAGAGTGAAAGATCCGAAGAAATCACTTGAATTTTACTCAAAAGTCTTAGGAATGAGGTTCTAATATACTTAACTCACATTGGCAATAAGTATTATTTAATCTGTTACACAAGCACAAACTATGTACAGATTGTTAACTCAAATCCACATTCCAAGCATGAAGTTCTCAATATATTTTGTGGGTTATGCTGATCCAAAAGACATGCCAAGTGAAGAGAAGGCAAGAAGAGTATGGGCACTTAGGCAACCTGGAACTGTTGAACTTACACAGTATGTTGTTTCACTAAAATATCATGACGACTGGTAGCATTTGGTTTAGGTTGTTCACCAATAGGATTTAAATAATGTACTATAGGATTATTGCAATGTAATTACAAAATGTTGGACTAACAAATGCAAATGAAAAAAAAAATGAATCATGGTCATACAAATAAGTGGATGGATTTGGCATTTAAATATGCAGAAGAGGCTCTGAACAATGGTGAAGTGCCTGTTGGATGTATTATTGTGTACGATGATAGTGAAGTCATAGGTACAGGGCGAAACAAAGTTAACGAAACGAAAAATGCAACAAGGCATGCTGAAATGGTTGCTATTGATAATGCCATGTATGCACAAAAGATGAAACAAACTGAACAAGTTTTCGACAAGTGCTCACTGTATGTAACTGTGGAACCTTGTGTGATGTGTGCTGCTGCCTTACGTAGCATTGGCATTCATACTGTGTACTTTGGGTGCAAAAATGAAAGATTTGGTGGTTGTGGATCAGTGCTTAGCATACACTCTGATGAAACATTAACTCCTAGTATTGGTACTCCACTGATCTGCCAAAGTGGATTTTATGCTGATAGAGCTGTAGAATTGTTAAAAAGCTTCTACAAACAAGACAACCCAAATGTTTCTTACGACAAGCAAGGATAGTTTTTATTACTGTTATATACTATTTTTTTTTACTGTAGTAACTGGGGCTCAGAGACTGACGATACTACATACCATAATGGCAACTCCAACCCAAGAGGTTTTGGTCATATTGGTATATCTGTGCCTGATGTGTATGCAGCATGTAAACGATTTGATGAGTTTGGAGTGGAATATGTAAAAACCCCGGATGGCGGTAACTGTATAAAATACCATCAGTTGGATGCTCAGTTTTGACTGCTGTTGTTTTACAGGCAAAATGAAAGGACTGGCCTTTATAAAAGATCCAGATGGCTACTGGATTGAAATACTTTGTGCAGAGACAATCTGAAGTTCAAATGCTTTATTCAACATTTTGTGATTAAAAAGTAATTATGAAATAATTTTACGCTTTGTATGATTGTTGCAAATGTAATGCTAAAATGCACTCTTCTTTCGTATTCAATACATCTCATTGCTTATAAAAGTTTCCATCTTCTTTATCTTTGTAAACTTCATCGGGGTGCTTTATCAGTCCATTCATGGCGACATATACACCACTCTCAGATAAACAACTCAATGCACCAATTGCAAAACCCACATTAAAGTCTGCATCAGAGTCCTTGAATCTTTCTGGCTTGAAGGCACCCGTAAACACGACCACCTTAGAAATGACAATTAAGTTTGAGAAGAAAACTGTTTCATTTTGTGACCTACTTTGTTATTGATATGCGGATGTAGATGCATAGCTGTTTCAATAATCGTGTCAGTCCCATGTGTGATGAGGATTTTGTTCTGTTTCGCATCCAACACGGCGGAGAGAAGGCGATTCCTGAAGTACCGTTAACATGTCGTTAGCATTGCTCTTGCAAGACTTTAGTATTAGTACAATAATCTCGACGTATTGTCGTGATGGTAACAGAAATGGTCAACTGCCTGACGTTTACCTGTCGGATAATGTAATGTTTTGAGAGTCCTTTCTGCATACTGTTAATAACGAGACGTGTTTTTGGTTGATTTTGGCACGTTGCAGAATTCGCGGAGTGACTGCGTCGCAAATTTCAAAGGCATACCCTTGTGATTGTTTTGGGTAGTCCTTGTCTATTGTCCCTATCAAATATTTACAGATTCAAAACGCTCTGCGATAACTTGCGCCGTTGTGTAAGTGCATAAAATTTATTTGAAACAACTCCATTTTGCTTTTGGATTCAACGAAATTCAGATTGCTTTATAGGACTTTTGCTGTTAAATCTGCCACACCACAGTATCTCGTACACACTACACAGTATAACCTTTATTTTATCCCGTATATATCGGTATGATAGGATAGAAAACCGCGCGGCAAGTAAAGTTAAAACGAATTCGTTCACCGAAAATGTGGTTTTTGGCAACGTCCATTTAAAGACATGCATCGCATGTGCGCTATTTGGAAAAGGACTTTTTTTAACATAGTAGGATTAGTTTACGTACCTCCAGTCTGTAAAACCAATATATCGGTCATTGCTCTTGAACTGCAACACAATCTAACTGAACCTAAATGAACTGTTTACTAGAAAATTCGCCACTGGGGGCGCTGATGACAAACGGTAAGCACTGACGCTATTTGCGTAATTGTAATTCGCCATATGTGTGTAAAAAGTTCGGTGCGTCGATAACAGGTCTGTAGATCATATCCAGTTACCACAAAGCGCAGACGAAAGGAACAATGGGGGCATGGCCTCATCAAATGCTCATCGGTATCCACTGGCACAGCAACTACTCCGAGCTTCTGCTAAGGGCGATCTACATAGAACTGTGGCATTAATACAGAATGGGGCGACCATTGCAGTTAACAAAGTAAGTAAAATCGAAATTATGGTTGCTTGTAGGTGTCATTATAACAATTATCATGGTATATATATACTTTTGTCTGGCAATTTGTTGTGTATTAATCTTGTAACATGGCTTTTGTTGGTCCAAGTCTTGGATGGATAGTACAATTAAAATGTTCATTATGATTGTATATGCCAGTTTCCATATTGTAGCAACCTACTCGAACCATGGAGGTTTATGCACATGGCTGATGGTTTGCTGCAGTCTCAAACTTTGTGTTTCCAATTGCCAATTATTAAAAAAACAAATATATTTTATTAATGACATGCGTTCCTCCACAAATGTAGGCTTTAAACATAGTTTTTAAATATTTTATTTTAGCATGGTAGGACCGCTCTCCACATTGCAGCACATCGAGGATTCCTTGACATAGTACGAGTACTTTTGCAGTCAGGATGTGATCCAGATTTACAAGATGACGTAAGATTTGCATAGTTTTTTGTATCAGGTGCACATTTTAAAAGCTCATTGTGTTTTCAGAATGGTGACACAGCCGTGCAGAGAGCAGTTAATGCTGGACATACTCATATTGTTCATAGATTGTTGGATGAAGCTTGTTCTGTTGACCGACAAAACAATGTGTGACATCTTAATGCTTGTACCAATATTAGTTTTACCATAATGTATCTGGTTTTAAGAAATTCATATTATTTGTAACAGTCCTTGACAATGCTTTTATTAAATGATCAATGCTGTCCCTATGTACAACACATGCTGTTTCTATGGTTTCCAAAAAATTTATTACATTTTGTCAAACTTTGGGATTAAAAGAATCCTCTGTGTGTTATAGTTAGGTGACACTGCCATTCATGAGGCTGCGAGATGTGGACACAATCATATTCTAAAACATCTGATCAAAGCGAATGCCAATGTTGATTGCGCAAACAAGGTGGGTCCATTATTTTAGATTGGGTACAGTCTATCTTTTGAAAATACATTAGACTTGTCTCTGACAATACAATAAATTTCATGTAATTTTCTTGCTTTTGCCAAAGACATTTTCACCATTGTGCCTATTTTTATAAAGTGGTTAAACAAGTTGAAAATTACATGTGATTAAATGCCTATATTGTTTTAATTTAGAATGGTGATTGTCCCTTGCACATGTCATGCGGGAACGGACATGCAACCTCCACAAAACACCTTGTGTCTGCATGCAGTGAAGTTTCTCCATTCAACAAACAAAAGGACACACCATTACATGTTGCCGCCAGATTTGGTCATGTTTCATGTGCCAAAATTCTCATTATTTCAAATTGCAATATCAACGCCAAAAATCATGTTAGTATATTTGCATGAAATCTGTGGTTTTGACTCTCTTGTAACATGTTTACACATTTTTAGCTTGGGAATACGCCCATGCATGTGGCTGTTTTGGCCCAAAACAAGCAGATAGTTAGACTACTTCTTGATGCAGGCATTGATTCCAATAAATACAAAAACAAAAAAGGGAAAACAGCTTTAAACTTGGCCAAAGACATGGACTCAGGTTTGACCTCAGTTTTTAACAATCCACTCACTGTATGTATTTCACAATTCCAAGCCAAGCGTTTATGTATTGTAGTTACTTTCATCTGTAATCTCGGTCTTGTTGTAAATAAGCAAACCCAATATACCGAGCTTAACATGTGTTGTATTGTGACTTGACCTGGACTTTAATCCATCCGGCACATACAATGTGGTCAAAAGGCCTTCGGCGAGGATTCTTCTCCGTTTAATCTATTTTGGTAACTTGTGTAATTTAATTAAACCACATTACTAACTTTAAGCTTCACACAACAAACAGAAGGTGCATTTCTTTTTAACTTGTCGCAAGTTACAACAAAAATAGTACTTTCAAACTACTAAAATAGGATGCAGGACATCTTAACCAGGTTGATTCTTCGTTAGGCGAGCTTGCTCTAATGCTCATTTCTGGTCCTCGACCTGCCTCAAGTCGCCAAAGAGGAAGAAATATTAATAGAGATTCAACCAAACCACAAAGAAGCAAATCAGAGCCCAGAGAAAATACAGCAGACAAAAATGTATGTTTGTCTTCTCAACCATTTTTTGTCACAGAGTTTTGTAGCCTTTTGTATTGTTGCAGGTTGCAGCGAATGATCATAAACAAAAAGTTTCATTTAAACGGTATGTACCAACAATTCTCATCATATTATTATCATTTAACAATGTTACAGTTTATATTTGCAAATTAATCTATTTTCAAGATTTTTGCCAAGTCGCAAGAAAAAGAGACCTGCATCTCATAGTCCAGAAAGAAGAAGGTGCACAAACACAAACCATTTATTTTATGATGTTTTTGTGTATAATAACTGATTTTCCTAAATTTGTAGAAGCCAGAAAAAAGTTTTACCACCTGTAAAGCACCAGGACAAGCACAATGATCTTTTGGACAATTATAATAAAAAACTAGCAGTCAATCCATATGTTGTTCCCCAACTCTATTCTCTTTACAGGTACTTTATTTTAACATGTGATTTTCTTTACCTATTTTGCTGTGTGCTGTTTTTGAACATGGTACTAGTCAAACCTTTAACAGCTGAAGTGTGATGTGAAACAGGGTAACCCAGCACTCAAAGTAATTGCTATACTTGCTCAGGGCCGTTGCCATCAAATTACCATGCCCTAAAGTACTTGTTATCACTTTCACAAGTGTCCCCACTTACTGTGCTTATCAAACCTGTTCAACGCATTGTCAATGTCATTCTATGTGTGTGTATTGTGTGCAGGGATGATGGTGGAAAGGTTCGACAAAGGCCTGTCCTTGAACAACTGCCAAACCCCACGCCACAAATAGTTGAGCAGATGCACATGAAGATAGAGCGAACCAGAGATGAGTTGCGTGACTCTGTTGAACAGGTATTTAAGGAGAAAATGTAAATATACCTGATGAAGTCTCGCCGCATGGCAGACGAAACGTCGTAAAATACTGTACGTTTATGCCAGAAGAGCAGTACATTTTTAATTGCAATATGCCTGGCAGCAACAGGAATTTCAAAATGTAAATCGTTCATAGGACCAACTTAAAATTATTAGTGATTTGCAGTTATTTTTTAAACGTAAAAAATCCTTTTGCTCTTACGAAGACCTTCAATAAATGATTACAGCATTTCAACCTACAACACATTTTTGACAGCGAATTTCAGGATCTTTTGCCCTAACTTTCTCCCAACAATATTTTTTTAACAAAGGTCGATTACTTGTTTTTTTGACAAATTTACCAACGTAGCTTCTTTATGGATTGTGGTAATTTTTATATCCTATTGTTGCAATAGGGGACCACACACTAGAACTACTGCCTAGGGCAATTTAGACTATTGGAATTTCTAATTTGGGCTGCGGATCTTTATCAATGGGGATCAAAAGATTTTTACACTGATATTGTCAAAGTGCTTTCAAAACAACACAGTGGTGCTTAAGGTCTATTCTAGAGTTAGTAGTCAAAACATGCCAAAACTTTTTTTAGTTGGAGTAAATCAAATGCATTTTAATGTCACTGGCCTAAATAAATAATCAACCTTTCAGTGGTAAATATCCTGTGTACGTTTTATTTCTGTTTAAACTTATGGTAGCAATACAATAATAATACAATTAAAAAAAATGAGGTGTTTTAAACTTTACAATACCAAAAACATTAAACTTTTTCATTCAATTTTTTGTGCCAGAATGTCAATTTCATGAATGGTAAAGCCTAAATTTCTTTCTGCATGTCTAGCAGCAACAGCCACACAAAAAAGAATTTTACACAACAAACTTAAATTTCGTAAATACAGGAGCTTATTTAAATATACTGCACAGGGCAGTAATAATATTGATGTGTATTCAACTAACAAAGTGATGTGCTTTATCACAGACCAACTCTGCTTTGATGCGAAAAATTCAAGATCTTCAACATCAAACTGAATTTAAACTAAAATCCCTGGACCAACTGACATCGGAACGCATTCAAGCTGAAAGAATAACGTGTCTTCACCGCATTGACCAAAGGGCCATGCATGAGCGAACATTGATAGAACATAATGTCCTAACCAAGCTCCAGGGTTGGATGGAAAATCGTGTTGAACAACGCCTCCCAGAATCTTCTATTAACCGGTCCTACTCTGTGGATGTCAAGCCCAATGACTTTGCATTAACACACACCAGAACTAGTTCAGACGAAGGTTCCTTGCATAATGAAGACTTGCAACCTTCAGTTCATGCCAGAAGGCTTATGATGAGAAGGAATCGTGAAGCAGAGTCCAGGAGCTTGGATTCGGGTGTGGGAGGCATGCCAAGCACCAAAGAACAGTCTCCGTATCCAAGCCCTGCCGCTGGTGCCACTCGTATTCTGTCCAGTTCACCACATCCAGGTGCAGAGAATACCCACAGAAGCCATCGTATTGGGCTTTTGCAACGGCAAAAGAGGGTTCTGTCTTACACACCACCACCAGCCTCCCAAAGCGACTCAAGTCGCTCAATGACTCCTGTCAAGTTTCAAAATTGTCCTGAAATGTACTATGTTGGACTCCAGCATGGCAGCCAGATAGCTAGAAGTTCCCCTGACATGAGACAGTGTGCAAGTGCGCAGAGTTGGCATGGAGCAATTAACAGTCCAAGTCCAGTGTTGGATTGTCACCCATCCTACTGCACTGATGAAGAGACATACCTGTTAAATATGCTCAGACAAGAGAACTCCCACTTGGCCCAGAAGTTTTACCAAAGATCAAAGGAAAAACTTTACCAAATGCCAGAGTCCGTTGGCTATGAATTCCAACATGAAGATATTGCCATCATTGATCAGTTGCGCGATTTTACTCTCTCTCAGACACACGCAGTATAAATTTTTTGAAAAAGCAAGGAACTGGGCATTACTTTTTTCCATTTTCCTCTGAATTTCACTGTGAATTATGCTGGTTAAAGTGACTTAAATCATGGGCACTAAGCAAAGTATGTTGATTTTTGAATAATAAGGTGTTGGTGTGATATTTAGTGTTAACTGGATGTCAGTTAGAATCGGTTGTTCCAAGGTGTGGAAATATTCGTACTATAAATTTTCACTGTTTGCTGCCTATTCGTTACCACATTTGAAAGTTTGAGTTTTAAGTATGTTTTAAATGTAGCTTGCAGTAGTGGGAGTAGACGCTATTCCACAATACCAAAAACAGTTCAAATGCCAATATACTGCCTTCTACCTTTAGTAAAGTTATGTGCCTTATGTTTTGTAGATTCACCTGATAAAATCCACTTTATTTATGTTTGCATATTTGCAATAAACTTAGTGTCCCATGTATTGTATTTTTGACATGCAGCATGTTTCAAAAAAACAAGAAGCTTAAAACATTTTGGGTTTATTGGGTCAAATTATTTGGTGACAATGCACAAAACAATACTTATCGATTGGGAAATTACATCAGTGGTGCACAGACCATTATGAACAAAAAGTTGAACATTTGATGGATACATATATAGAACTCGAGTTAAAAACCTTTCCTAAAGCACAATCAATGCATTTTACATGTGAACAGCATACAAAAGCATGCATATGCAAAAAAATAGCAAAACAGAACTGTGAGTTAAAAGGTAGAGAAAAAATAATGCAAAAAGCACTCACTTGGGCACAGAAAACTAAGTTTAAAGTTGTTTTCGGAACAAAACAAAATATCTGATTGGACCCCTTCCCACAAGGTTCATGAACCCACAAATGTGTACATATACTGCAAAGTGCAACTGTGAATACATGTGACAAAGTAGCCTCTAAAGGAAATATGGTGTTGTGGTTCTGGCAGGAATGACACGCATATTATCGGGAACAGCGCGGAAAAGTTTTGGTTCCCTTTCCTCTGGGCTTTTTATGGACATAATGGCAGCAATATTACCACAGCGATAACAATAGTTAGGAGCAGACCAAACTGTTACCAGGTTTTCATTAAACATGTATTTAAAACCATCATGCACAACTTGGTGAGCTCTGCATATCAGAGACAGATTGTTGAGATGAATGAACTCCTGTGTAACTTTAGCTCCAAACAGCCAGCCGGCACCCCTGTTGCTTATGGCCCAAGTATCCACTTCTTCAGGGTCTGACCAAACAAGATCGCAAAATGGTCCTTTGTGAGGAATTTCTTGTTGTCGGTCAATGGTACGAATCTGGTCCAGGGTTTTGATATCTGGTGAAAGACCACCATGCACACATAAAACGCGAGAGTCAATGATAGCAGCTATGGTAAGAAGGTCAAAAACTTTAGTGCAGTAGCGCCAGGCGTTGGCATTTCCATACTTGGTTTGGCATTCATCATAGAATCCATACACTTGAGTAATCTGTCTAGTTTCATGATTTCCCCTCAGCAACGTAATTCGATCGGGCCATTTAGCCTTCAATGTGAGAAGATAAGTGAATGTTTCAAGACTGTAGTATCCACGATCAACAAAATCACCCATAAAGATGTAGTTGGTTTCAGGGATTTCACCTCCAGTCCGGAACAATTCCAAAAGATCGTAAAATTGTCCGTGAATATCACCACACACCGTCACTGGGGTTGACACAGGTTGCACATTGGATTCTTCAAGAAGCAAATCACACACATAGTCACACAGCTTCTTAAGATCTTGTTCTGGCAGGTACTTGCACTCTTTGGCCATTTCAATCATTTTGTCAATATTTAAGGAAATCATTTTGATGTTTTTTTGGGGACTATATAAAACAAAAAAATTAATACACTAAAAAAGTCATTAAATCTATCCCAACAATCCACCAAGTTACAAATTCACTTCCAATCCAGAACTAAACGTGAAGGCAAGGCAATTCTTTTCTATGAAACTTAAGTTAACTCCACTCAACAACGACGATTTCATCATTTCATGAATTTCAGCTTTTCGATTTCAGCTTGTGACGACATCAAGAAGGCGAATCTGATTGGATAAATTCAATCATGCTTGACGGAAAATTTGTCGCTGTTTGGTTTGTCGCTGCACAATAACGTATTTTAAATTACCAGGTTGACTCAAATGATATTTTTGTGTGTTTGTCAACAATAAGTACGTTTATTATTATTCAGCATTTTAGGAATAAAAGGCTATCGTAGTTTTTAATCATAGCCCTTTTTGTCCACACTCGACACGGATCACTGAACATCACCATTAATTTTGTTGTGACATGAAAGCATGAGGCATCGGAGCCTTCATTAATATCTTTACGTTCAACGAATGCCAAGGATTTATGTTTTGCGTGTGAAAAAATGTCTTGTGGGTATATGTGGTAACACGTTTGGATTCTTTTATTTTTTTAATATCTAACAAGTTTGCTTTATTTCGAATATATTTGTTTCTCTTGGATAGCATTCTGAATGTTCTGTAGCAATACTCACAAAGCAGTAGAGATGAAACAGATAAATAACACTGGAAATATGTGTTCGGTTCCAGGAAACTAAACTAAAAAGTTGATTTTAATCTTACAACCCACCTAGCTGCATTTTACAGGGCAACTATGAAATTCCCTACAAAGAACACGCAAGAAGAAAAAAACGCTTAAATACACAAACTGCTAAAAAATTACAATCGTGAAGATTTTTTTTATTTAGTAAGCTGCATAGGCTATATAGCATCTCAATTTTTTTGGTGACAACCTATTACGGCAATCCCTTTTGCAGTGACGATGGCTCATAAAGAAATAACACAAGTGGATCAAAGAAGCTTAATCGACAAGAAATAACTTGGTTTTAAAATCTTGACGTAATGCAGAATTAACGTAAATTGTACAAATTGTAAAAGAATACATACATAAATTTTTTTTTATAAATTAGAAAAAATTTGAGGCGAAACATTTGTACTTGAACTGTATTTCAAGTTACAACACATTTAACTTAAACAAGCTGGACAGTTTAGTTTTGAACTTATTTAATGTTTGCATATACTGTTAAGTGCATTTATAACCCGTTGTGAATTTTGTGAACGTTGTGACAAAATAAAGCAACCGTTCAAAGCCAACAAGCAGAAGGGAACTAAAGAAAATATGGTGTTGTGGTTCTGGGAGGAATGACCCTCATATTATCTGGAACTGCACGAAAAAGTTTTACTTCTCTCTCCTCTGGGGTTTCAAAACACAGAACAGCAGCAATATTACCACAGCGATAACAATAGTTAGGAGCAGACCAAACTGTTACCAGGTTTTCATTAAACATGTATTTAAAACCATCATGCACAACTTGGTGAGCTCTGCATATAAGAGACAGGTTGTTCAGATGAAGAAACTCCTGTGTAACTTTAGCTCCAAACAGCCAGCCGGCACCCCTGCTGCTTACGGCCCAAGTATCCACTTCTTCAGGGTCTGACCAAACAAGATCACTAAATGGACCCTTGTGAGGAATTTCTTGTTGTCGGTCAATGGTACGAATCTGGTCCAGGGTTTTGATATCTGGTGAAAGGCCACCATGCACACACAAAACGCGAGAGTCGATGATAGCAGCTATGGTAAGAAGGTCAAACACTGTAGTGCAGTAGCGCCAAGCGTTGGCATTTCCATATTTTGTTTGGCATTCATCATAAAACCCATAAATTTGAGTAATCTGTCTACTTTCATGATTCCCCCTCAGCAACGTAATTCGATCGGGCCATTTAGCCTTTAGTGTGAGGAGGTAAGTGAATGTTTCAAGACTGTAGTATCCACGATCAACAAAATCACCCATAAAGATATAACTGGTTTCAGGGATTTCACCTCCAGTTCGGAACAATTCCAAAAGATCGTAAAACTGTCCGTGAATATCACCACACACCGTCACTGGGGTAGACACAGGTTGCACATTGGATTCTTCAAGAAGCAAATCACACACATAGTCACACAGCTTCTTAAAATCTTGTTCTGGCAGATACTTACACTCTTTTGCCATTTCAAACACCTTGTCAATATCCAAGGAAATCATCTTCGTTATTATTAAATTAAACCTTAGTTTCCATAGAAAATCAAGACAGATATTGTTAAACTCGTTTATTATCATTTCTATTCAACAATAATGATAGCGTTTTGTCAAAGAGCTTTAAAAAAACAAAGGAACCACTGAGTCGCAACTCGAAAGAAAAAACACAAGTTATAAATGTACTGCAGTACAGTCTTTGTGGAGGCCAACTGAAACAAGTGTAAACAACGATTTCTTCACTTTGTAAACATCCAGTTTCACGTTTTTACGACCGAAGTCCATACGACACAGTAAAGGCCCTTTATCATTGGATCAAATCACTGATGCTTAACGCGCTGCATATATTACAATTTAACTTTTCTGTGCGGCCCTAACAATTTATATAAAATTAAAAATGTGGTAAAAAAAGTTATGAGCCATATTTTGCATGAATTTGTGTCTGTTGCTGTCACTGTTGTTTGATAATGACATAAACCCTCGTCACGGATCATCGAATATCGGCCTTCATTTTGTTGGCACCGAGGGCACCGGATCCAACATGGTTGTGTGCAAAAAAGTTTTAGTAAAATATATCTAATAATTGGTTGTTTACGAAAGCAGTCGCGGCATGTTAGTTTTCGTGACGTCACGCGATAAGTAAACATAACTATGGAAAAAGAAAGTCGAAGATGGTGCCCTGTGTGGAGTCAGAAGTTTCCATCTTTTTCCCATGACCCAACAAAAAACTTCACGTTTTGCAGGTTTGTTAGTGCAAAATGGTAAATAACACAGGTGTAATAACACTAATGTCAAGGTTTGTATTTTGCTTTTGAAAAAAAATTGCCATGTATGGTATGTATACATAAACACTACTACTACTACTAGCAGGTACAAACAGTGACTGTTAGTAAGTTATAATTTTAAGTTCTTCACACAGATGTATCAATCAGCTTTGTTGTACAAATGCAGTCTTTTGTCTTTAGGTTGTGCAGGAACAGCAAAGTACCCACATCCCAATGCTGCAGGTGGGCCGAAGGTCATGGCCCACCCTCATCTGGTTGGCGGGTTAGAAGATTGGTGCGCCACTTGGGTTCACAGGAGCATTTGTCTGCAAGACGAGCAGCGCTGGATCTATGCAGGAAAGCTACTGGTAGGATTCATAATTCATTTTTTTATGAATCATCATGTGCTTTTCTGTGGTGTAGAAGTATTTGAATGTTATGTTTGTATGTGTATTTTGGCGAAATGTGTGTATATTTTGTTTTAACTGTGATAATGCCTAATGTGTCAGTTATCATAACAGAATATGAAAAACAGAATGGGAACGATAAAGATTCACCACCAGCATCAGAGGTGTTTGGTGATCCATCCACAATACTGGGAACTGGCGATGATGGTCTGGAGCATGTAAGTGTATAAAACACTTTGATGCAGGTTTTTTCAACAGTGGCACTGGGGGACACAGGTGTTCTCCGTGCCCCCCAAGTTTGGTCTGCTCATAAAATATATAAAATTCAATAAAATTGTTTTTGCTTGTCTTGTGTGTTATTTGGAATGAGCAGAGAGTCATGTTATTGGAGTGGGACCATTAAACATAGATGGTTAAGAACCACTACTCTATTGTAAAATAATGAGCCATATTTTATCTTTTAGCCAGGTTTGCTTGATTTCAAAGAGGTGACAACTCTGCTTAACATGGAGGTGGTGATGATGAAAGCATACAGCAGTAGTTATGTTCGACCAAGGGCACAGAAACGACCGCGAATGGACATGCAGCCTTACCCGGACTTGCCAACAATGGTGTCTTTGCCCGGGCGCGGCTCACCCAACGTACCTTGCTTGGAGATACTGTACGACGACGTCGGCAATGACTTCGCAGACGAGAATGCCAACGAGTGCATATCGGACGATGCGTGCGACCCTCCCGAACAAGCAATCCCTGCCTTCGCAACGCTCCGCCAAAAAACTGCACGCCTCTACCCTCGTACACTTAATGGTGACTCTAACAGCCATCGGGATCCCGACGACGGGGCACTCGAGGTGCCAATTGACTCTCTTCTGTGCTTGCCAGAAAGTCTGAAACTGCTCGCTGAAAGTCAGACTAGAATCGCGAACGCTATCGAAAGCATGGTCGGCTTGCAACGAGAAGTGTTGCGGACGATGCGAGATGTTTCGGAAACGCTAAAAAAGAATAATGGATCGTAGTGGCGTGTTGCTGGTTTACTGTGCGGTACAGTGCTGTATTTGTGATTGCTTTACAAGCGTCACCGTTTATTTTGTTGTGGTTCTTTGCGGAAAAAAGAGCGATAGAGGTGCTTAGTGTTATTTGAACTCATCGGAAAACATCCAAGAAGGGGAAAACAAGCACTATTTTTTTTTCTTCGACCACTAATTTTGTAGCCCCTTATTACGTGCTAAGCAATATTTATTGTACTACTTGTGTCAAACGACCCTGTGCTACGTGTGTGACGTTCTGTTTTGAATTGTTATTTGCGTATGTTAACCACGCACCCAGAATTCATACAAACCACGCTGTCCAACGGAAATAACGTCGTGAAGAGATTCAAAACTGACAAAGGTAAAAACGTACAAACCTTTATTAGTTTGCGTACGAATGGTGGACGAAAGAAAAAATAAACGGATTACGTAAGTTCGAGAAACAACGATGAAGAACATTCGTTTCCTAGCAGCCCTGGAATAATGAAAGCAGCATGATAATAAAAACAAAGACATAATAAACGGTGTTGTGCAGATATAGCAGTTCGACGGTAGATGTCATCAGGAAAGGTACTCGTTGGTTAGAAAAAACTTCGATCGCGAAACCCAAGTTAAGGAAAGTTTTATTGATCCGGTCCTTCACAGGTTTAAATAGAAAATATTCGACTGCACTTATTTTGAAAACACGTATCAAACGCCCAGTCCATACTGCTCAAGCGAAATTATCAAATGCACTAAACGTGTTACTATTTAAAAACGTTTCTATACTTGTTAATTGTGTGCAATATTGAGGTATGCTTTTGCAATAACTGTATCGAAGCAGCTCTACGTGAAAAGCGCACAGATTTACCCGACAATAAGGGTATCGTTTTGTGAACGTGTAGAATGTTTTTGCGTATAAACGCACACTGACCAGGGGACATCAATGGTTTTTAATCTAGTTCTTACACGATACCACATTGTTAGTTCGGTATCACAAAAAGAACCAAATCATGAAACCAAAGCAAAAGGATACAACAAAGTGCCACGGAACAGAGCGGCAGAGCAGGGTGAAATATCCTTTGCCGAACGCGCGAATGCCCTCTGCCTTGTATGTCTGTGAAACAGATTAACAAGGTTGAATTTTGGAAATTGTTTTAGCAGAACAAAGCGCTTCCAGGCGGTTTATATGGAATCGAGTAGGACAATCTTTCAAAAACTATCAACTATTAGTGTGATTTATAGTTTAAACTCAATATTTTGAATGCTGTGAGTTTCAAATGTAATAAGCTTCGTTAACATTGCCTTATAAATACGATAAGCGGGTTTGTATATCGTATATATACGACAGGTTGTTAGAATTGTCCATTCCAAAACAGCACTGTTGCGAGACAAGCTATGGCGTCCATATACCAGTCGCACATGTGTGGACTTTACCCTTTAACGTGGTACACTTACTTCAGTTTTAGCATATACGGAAACCGTATATGTTCACTACTCAGCTGATGATTGCATCCATATTTGCCTAAGCGTTTTAAATAGAAGCCTGTCGCACATTTTGGCAGTTTGGATGACTTATATTAGCATTAAAGTTATATAGGAACTTTTGTGCACTATGTTAGCAGGGTTATCGGAAGTATGGCGAGGTCACAGTGCCCAATGCAGGTGACGCTTAAATACAAAACCCTGTAAAAATATCCTCCTTAACATACCTCGCAAAAACAGTGAAACGCGTTTCTGTAACGTACTCCATTACGTGACTGGTTCATCAATCGGGTCTGAAACGACAAGAGGTCAATGGAAATAGCTTGCTTGCAATTCTCACGTAATGAAGGTCAACCTTTCTGTTGACTTCAATGTCTGTTTTAATTGTGACGTTGGATACCAATTGGATAGGGTGTATATTATATGTGCTTTTCAATTTTTTGGAAAATTTTGTGTGTTGTTTTTACTTTCGAAAACGCGTGCATTCTTAATGTAATTCTGAGCTTACCTTTAAAACATCAAACGGATTCGCCACCAATGTTCCGACAACAGACGCACACAACGCCGATCTTAAAAAAATACACACATACATTATGTTTTTCAATTGCAATTATTAAAACCGTGATCTGCAGTGCTTAGCTAGATGTAACAATAACAGTGCACAACGGCCTGTCGGGTCGTTTCGATGAAATACTCTTCAGTGAACATTTTGATAATCCTGCGGAACAATAAAACGGCATTATCCCTTCGTAGTAAAGTCCAACAAGGGAATTACATAAAAGCGGCACTCGTGATCGGCCCAATTAAAGCCAACAGCCAGCTGTGACACAGAGTAATAAAACTGCAGCGCACAGCGAACCGTATATTGACTAACATCATATAGGTAAAAATGCCCTCTTTGGCGTTGCAACTGCGGACGACACGCATCATTTCGTCGTAAATGGAGTATGTGCTGCCCACCAGAAACCCCGTCCTCCACATATTGGGCGTGACTCCCTGTAATTATAAAAAATATACTTATGCTATGTTTTGCCTTTTTTGGTATCGCAGCCAAGGCACTTGTGTGGTAAGGTTGTAAATGTATTCAGACAAGAAAACGTGGCAATCTGGAGAACGGTAATGGTCACAAACTTAAAGTACAAACTCACTCTAAACCAGCCTCTGAAGGCATCCTTGTAAATGAGTTCTTTGACACTTGTTGACAGTTTAACCCCTTGCGTCTGCATTCGAACCTTCAAGTGCACAAACATGGTTATTCAATGTTTAGGTAGTGGCATATGTAAAGGATGCAGTTATTATGTACCTTTAATATATCAATAGGGTTGCATAAAACACATGAAAATGCTCCAGCGGTAAAGCCGAAAATGGAGTTTACGCCAACATTTGAAGCTCCTGTAAGAAAATGTAGATCTGGTTACCACTTATGTAGCACAATAACAAAAGGGTCGTGAGGGTTGGAGATGTAATGTGTTTTTCTGTTGTGAAAAAATGGAGCAGTGAATGTAGAAAAATATTATGTAGCACTAGAACGAACTCAAATGAACCATGTTGTTGCAATGGTACCACAGGTTAAAAACAACAATATGTTCTAAAGCACTGTAATCAGGAGTAAATTACAACTGGTAGTAAAAGCTGCCACCCAGTCCAGGTGCCGACACAATATGATCACATCTTACCAGTGTATGAGTTCTGTAAAGTCTCATACAAGCCACGCTTCAATCCACCATAGAAGCATTGACGCATCACAGCTGGTCCCAAACTAAAAATATTACACATTACTTTGATGAGAAAAAAATTTATTGTGGTATTGCAGACTGTTATTAATTAATTCTTAACGAAGGCACAGAAACACAATTTTTATTTTTCTTGGTAAATAAATAGACATACCCAGAGTAAAGAGCCAGTGCACCTTCATACTTAAAGATCTTAACAACAGTATGTATCGGGCCTCTGTATCGAAGTTTAGTGTAGCGTGTATCAATTGCTTGACCCTGAAGCAAAATACATCAAAAGTCAACCTGAGCAATACACAACCACACACTAAACATACTTGTATTTGCAGTCGTGTCTTTGCCAAATCAAGTGGGAATGTGACTATTTCTGCTGCCACTGATGCAATTGAACCATTGACATAGGGCTGGGCCCAACTTTCTTTGGACAGCCTGAAAGCGTGGGGACCCATTGGAGCAGTGCGTCAACATGTCAGGCCTATCTGAATTACAACCTAATCCTAAAAGCTCCAAATTAGATGTTTTGCACAACTTCAAAGGCACCAAATTAAAACAGAGTATGTTTTACATTTACGATGTAATTTAAGCAAAACACACAATCACAAAATACTATACATTGGCAAAGGTATACAGTGTAACTTAAATGGATTCTTTCCACTAAACTAAACAGTTATTAGTACAGGGTTTACCACAAGGTAAATGCAATTATAGAGGCAAATTGCATGGCAATGCAAAAAGCTTTACCAATCATCACAAGGACAAGTATGTCACATAGTACACTGAACAATAAATACAACATTAAAGGCAACAAGGCATTGGAACTGAGTACAAATACCACATATTGCAAGTACAGGTTTAACACTTTGCAATCATGCAAACACACAAACCAAATAAAAAACGTAACTTATGGCATTGAAGACATGTGGACAAAAGTCATTAATGGTTATTTAAAATCTGCACAACTTTACTGTATAAAACGGAAGGTGAATCCAAAGCATAAATAAAATCAAGGTGAGTAAAATCCTGGATAAACTTATATGAAGCCACAGATGGCAGCAAGCTTTTTAAAGTATTGCAGTCGGTTGGTACCACAAGGGTGTCTTTACCCCCACAAAAGATGTATGCTGGAACTTTAAAGTTGTGGAAGTCATAAGTAGGGGGGTATCTTTGTCCATAATGCCACAGATTTGAATACCAATGTCCGTAATCAAAATATTTCATCTTGTTTTCCTTGTTGCCTGCCATTTGAGCCCAATGTATCATGTTTCTAGTAGATGTTCCAGCAGGATTGTGAGCTGCATACACTGGAACTCTAGATAAGTTGGTGTTGGTGAAGTCAGTTCCACCAATAAGAAAAAGCACATTTTCGCAATATTTTTCATCATGGGGGCAGGTAAGTTTGGATATCATCACCAACAAGCCGTTGTTGGGTAAAAAATCACCTTCGCCAAACAGTCGGTAAAGGAAGTTAATGTCGCTTGCAACGTACTTCAAATACTTCAAAGGTGATGACATATGGGAAACCAGACCAGCAGGTGCGAGTGCTACAAAGGCTTCAATTTTCTTGGAGAATGCTTCACCCAGGGACATTGCAGCAGTTAAAAAGCATGTGTTGCCCTGCGAATGTCCAACATAATTCACTTTTTTATGGCCTGTTGCATTAATAATGTAGTCCACCATTGCTGGAATATCATACTGTCCCATTTCATCAAAACTCCACTGCCAAAATTTATACTGGTCTGGTGACATTGTGACATGTTTCTTAGAGTATCTGTTTCCACGGACATTTCCCAGCCACACATCATAGCCTTCTTGGTATAATATGTAGGCCAAGCTTTCATTGATGAGGTTGGTTAAGAAGCAATCAGATGAGCTCAGCAGGCCATGTACTAGCAGCACAGGTAAGTGACGTTTTGATGGCTGTGGTATTCTTTGCATCCCTAAAATATAACCATCTGATGTTTGGGGGTAATGCTCTTCACAGGGTAATCCCTTGGATGTAATAAGCTGAGTAGCATTCATGTTTTCTTCTGGGTCAATCGCAACCTTAAACATTGATAGCATGTCTTGTTTCAAATCCTGGAGTTCATCACTTGCTGTTTTCTGTACGTCTACAGTAAAACTTTTGATCATATTCTCGAATTTTGTTACAGTTGCAGCCTCTTGCTGCATTTGCATGGAGCAAAACAAAAGTGAAAACATGCTAAGTCCCATAACAATGCCACATAATCCAACCAGACGCGATTTGCTGTACTCAAAAATCATATTTTCTCCAGGCTTGTCATGTAGTTCTAATCAGCAACGTCGACCGAGCAATATATTGCTTAATACTTTTTGGTATATTTCCTCTTCTTCTAATAGCCGTGACAAATCCCACCGACTGGCTCGCCGACCTTATCATGTGAACGCATGCTGCGCCACCAACAACCTCCAGCTGGCACAAACACCCGCAGCATTTTTTCCAAATGCGAATCGCAAACTCGCAAAGAAGTTCACTTGACCTCGCACACATTGCTTGCCAGGAAAGTTTTACATGTTTGACCCATAGTTAACTCGTTCCGCTTGATTGATTGCACGAAACAGCATGCAAACTCTACCAAACAAAATGTATGTCATTAAATGAACAACTCACTTTATTACTGCATGTAAACACATCAACATAAATTTAATTGCTCAAGAATTTTGCAAAACTTTATTGATGTTTGTTGGTCGTAGAAACGAAGGCCTTTGTGCAGATCACCACCACCTTATTTTCCTAGCAACCGATAGAAACGAAACACAACACATTTATATTTCTCGCGAAAACTGTTTATATTTTTAATCGGTTGCTAGTTTTACGACTTAAAATAAAACAAATGTTGTATTGTTACGTAATAAAAATATGTTTGGAGTGTTTGGAGGAAAATAAGGTGGTGGTGATCTGCACAAAGTAACGTCGTCATTTTCGCGGGAGATATGTTTACCCAAGGACGTTTTTTAACAGCATTTTTTGTGTTGCTCGTTGGTTTCGAATCCGAATGTTCTGAGTACCGTTGGGATGTAACGCTTCTAACACAAGATAACAGAGCAACACCTATTTATTCAACAAATGACATCAGTCGTGATTCAATCTCAATCCCTTCTCACGACGACGACTATCTTCCTTTTGCAACTTTACCCGAAGTATGAGTTACATTTCCTCATGTTTTCTGACCGTTTAGAATTTTATAGTTTGTTAGACTTTTAACATTTAAACAAACAATTTTAACAGGATAAATTTCAGCAGCTAACGTTTGCCACTAGTCGACATTTATTGGAAATACACATTCAGGACGAAAATAATGAGGTAAATCTCGTTTTGATGCTGTTAGTTGCCGGTTTTTGTGTTAAACACTCTAATTTTTAGGTTTCGTTTGTGATGATGAGGCATATGATGCTTGTGGGTTTGGCGCCAATGGTTAAAGTTACTTTGTTACCCAACAGTAATGTAACCGATGGAGGAAAAGTGGAAATGCATTTACAAAGCATTCTTACTTCAATAAGTAGGAGGAAGTGGTATTTACCAGTTTTTGCCATTTAAGTTTATCTCCTTTGTAAGGTCCAGAAACAAGCTCAGAATTGTCCAGTGTAAAATGGAGGTGCCCACTTCCTGTGAATGAATACACAACTGGTATGTTACTAGAGATTGAAACAATGGATTCTGGTTCTGTATTGATAAAGGAATTCAGGTAAAACTTTGTTGTAGCTGTTTATAGAACACAAATTAATTAAATAAACATTTCAGAAAAACGTTTTTTGTTGTGAAACATGCTCATTTGCATTCAGCAACATTGCCTGCCATTTCACATCCAACAAACAACCTCATTCAACCAGTTTTATTTCATTTTCCACTTACTGTAGTAGCTCTATCAAGAATGCTGGTGTTTTCATCAACTGAATACAAGCATTCAGTTGTAAAACAGGTTGAAAAGTTTAATATCATATTCGTTATATGTTGCTAGGTCTCTAATAAAACTTTCAGATCCCTAATGAAATACCAACAACCGAGATTTGTGCAAATATTATTGAGATAGCATATGCCTTTTCTGATCATCTTATTTATTTTTCCAAGGTAACTTGATGTTGCATTTCTTGCATAATGCATCATTGATAAAATGTATTTTTTTTGCTCAATATATGTGCTCTATCAACTAGAGTGGAACATTTTGGATAGTTGCACCAACAGCAGAGGTAAAGCCAGTAATATATGGCAGTCAGGCTATTTGTGCAAAACATGTCAGTGTGTCAGAGCTGCTCAGAAAGATTATACTATCAACACTTGATGCAACATACTTCCTTACAGTACCCAGATCAAACATAGGCAAGGATTGTAGCTCTGTGCAAGCATAGATACATTGTTATGTGGTTCCCTGGCTTTCAATTTCATAGAAAATTTTGACAAGGCTACGACTGCTGTACAGCTGGTAGATGCTACAGGTAGAAGCATTCTAGCATATGTAAATGGAAGTGCTGGTGAAGCAAACATTGTGGCACATTCATTTGACAACCATGGTGGTGATGTGTTGTACATCCTACTACATCATATTACTGCCCAAAAGTTTTTGTTGGCAAAATACACAGGTGGTATTTTTGGTCAATAATCGTACAGGAGGTGCGGTGGAGATTTGTGATAGAAAATTAACTATGGATTTTATTGTAGGTCAATTAGGATCAGGAGAATGGCATTTACTTACAGAAATTCATGGAAAGTTACCAATCGATTATACACTAAATGAAAATGTTGTTTTACTAACATCAAGTTTGACATACACTGGTAAAGTTGTTGTAAGCCTTTGAAGAGAAAGTTTTAATAACAAAGACAAAATATTTGTATAGGTGCTAATATCAATATCAGAGGAATCAGTTTTAGCCAATTACCAGATGGAAATGTGTATCTATGGGGCAATGTGCTGCTTGCATATGACATCAGAAGTGGTGTTGCTTGTGTCATGCCCTTATCAGCCTCCACACTTCATCTCACAAATGATGTCGTGGTGCAGTTTGTGAGTAAAAAAAGTAGCAGTGACATCTCTTTATTGACTGAGAGTGGAAAATTGCTGCATGGAACTACATTTGGTTTTGAGAGATTTTTTAGAATGGTTGAAAATGAGAACAGTGTTCAGCAGCTGTCACAAGTGGCCTTAACAAATGTGCTTGGTCTTTTCTACAGTTCATTTCATAAACTTTATTTGCTGGTTTATGATGGATCAACTGTGAAACGTATTCCTGTACCAGTCAACAGTGAACTCCCAGGTATAAAAAATAGAATACATTACTAATGACATGCAGCGAACTAGCCTTCAAGTAAATTTTTTTTAAACCTTTTGATATTATGTTTTGTGAATACTTTAATACACAATATCACCACATTAACAATTGTAAATTCTGTAAATAAAATTAAACTTTTAATCACAATTATAGTCATGCTTTTTTGCAGAGGAAAGATATCCTGTCATCCTGAAAGCTGATTGCAGTAATATTACTCTGTTTTCTCGCACACAAATCCATACCTTTTACACCCCAAGAGTGTGGCCGTCTGTGCCACAGTCTTCCCAAGTTCAGCAAACCCAACATTTTGTGGCCAGAGCTAATTTTCGCGTAGACACAGAAGGCTTGTTCCAGGCATATAGGGCAGTTGTTCACAAGCTTACAACTGAACAGGTAGAATAAGGCAAAGTTAATAAATGGTTTCCACCAATTTTTAATAAGTAACCTTATAAAAAAATTCAACCTACATGTTTTCGCTGGTAGTGGTTCTCTTGTTTAGTTTTTTTTATTTATGCTTTTTTGGGCCTGATTTGGGCTTGCTTGCAAATACCCACTTTCTGCTTATGCAATGGGTAATTTTATACATATGTGCCTTTGTTGCAGAATATTGGTAAAGATTTCTGGTGGCATAAGAAACATGATATAGTGAACATGTGGTTTGTGAACAACCTTGGCCACGAAAAGTTTATGGAGTATTTGTCAGCAAACAACCTGGTAACGTATCATGCTTGGCAGGCATACTTCTCAATGCATGACTATGCTATGGATCGCTCCACTGCCACAGAAACCTGCGTTTTTCCAAACACGATTTATCTTGATAAAGATGCAAAGCTTGTGTAAGCATCAGTTTAAATATGGTAACTCTGCATAAATTGAACAGTTTGTGCAATCACTGTCGTGGATTATTATAAATATTCCTTACATTATTTACTAATTTATCTCATATTGTGTATTTTTGTGACTAGAGTCAACTTTACTCTGTTAACAACAACCGATATGTTACTGTCTGCACCAGAGCAGCAAGAACTCCTTGTGAGCTTATCCCAAAGTGGTATAGTTGATGTTAAAGTTCAAAGACATGATGGACCAATAAATACCATCTTTGAGGTATAAATTGGATATATAGTCTGTTACTAAAATTGGGTATTAGTTTTGTTTGGTTGTCCACACATTAATCGCAACGCAAGTATAAAACATTTTAGGTCACTCTTAAAGGCTGTAAACTAATGCAACGTCCTTCAGGGAATAACCTACAGTCTGTTGGTATAAAAATCAAACCTTGGCACCCAACCAAACCTACCCAAAGTAAGTGCATCAACCATTGAGTTCTTGTCCAACAGTTGGCTTTTGTGTGCCTCCTTTTCTTTTGTGCAAACTCGTTGAAAATATTCAAAATGTACATTTTGTGAAAATTGTGAAATATTGAGAAGCACTTCAATGAATGTGGTTTTTAAAGATCAATTGTCTGAAAGGCCCAATTTTAGGTTTAAAATATGAACAAAATATTTATTATTTATTTGATGTACGTTGTATTTTTCGCCTAAATTGCAAAAAAATGACACATAATTTGCTTCACATGTATATGAAATCAGATCTGGCTGTAAAACTTTTGTTTATTATCAGGTGTTGACTTTATTGTGGAGGGTGGTTGCCCACCTGCTCTCTCACTAAGCTTTGACTGGGATCATTCTGTCCAGTTGCTAGCAGATAGAGGAAAGACTGATGATTTTCAATGCCTTTATGAAGTAAGTGATGGAGTGCCTTGCTTCACAACATCAGGTAAATGTCCTAAGAAGTTAAAAAAAAACTGAGTTTTTTTGTCAGAACGAGATAACTGATTAGGATTGATTATTTTTTGTCAGAATTCGTTGCAGCCTTTTATGTAAGTGACCATATCACCGGGTTACGAATTCCATTTAATGGCAATTTCACACTGAAAGTTATCGGAGGTGGTGTCGGGTACCATGAGAATATTCAATACTACAGTGAGGAAGAAATTAAGTTGTACAACTACATGCCCGGAGACAGGTAAATACGTCTTGTTGTCTATTTGACAGTCAAGTATGTTTTATTTTAAATAATTTGAAATCAAGTAACCAAAATTATGACTCCTAAAATATATACAAAAATAAGATACTTTTGTTCTTCTGGCACTTTATTTGAAACCGACGTTTTGTCTGCCATCCGGCAAGACTTTCCTCAGGGTTATCAACAATAATGCATTTTATCACAATAAATGCAGAAACTTAAGTGCCAAAAGAACAATTCTGATTAATTAGTATGCCTGGCAGCAAAAATAGCAGTATAAGATACTTTTTGAACTAAAAAAGTATTTATTGATTGCCAGCAAAAAATTGCAAAGTCTGATGTGGACTCCTTTGGATCCTGCATCGACTTCCATGCAAGATAATGACACTGGACAGCTAATATTCGATGGCCGCAACCCTTGGAGTATTGTGTTCGAATGCAGACTTGATTCCCCATGTGGCAGCATTCCATTTGGGGTTTCCAACCCCTCCGGTAAGTACTGCAAGCTATTTTAAATGTCCTATACTTTTTACATTTTGTTATTTTTGAAGGAAAAATCTTTGTATTTATCACTACAACCCTGCTTAATGTTTAGCATTTAGCAATCCCAATGATACAGGTGTACACTACCTGTAAGTAATAAATAGCTTTTGCTTTTAATGTAGCTACTTTTCGTTACTGCTGGGATGTGTTACATTGTACTGCCTGGGAAATTTATTTTAAATGCTTTGAACAAGGAAAAGGACCAATATATGTATATTTGTGTGGGTTTTATATGTGCAAGAAAGCCATATTATTGCAAAGCTGCAGACAGGGTATGTACACTCACTGTTTTGACCTGTAAGGTCTCATCAGTGCAGCTGTTGAGTGGCACTGTGCTAGCTTTTACACTAGCCGGCACACCGAAAGGTACCACAAAGTGGAGACTAGTGTGCCTGCTTGTGTAAAAGCTAGCACAGTGCCACTCAACAGCTGCACTGATGAGACCTTACAGGTCGAAACAGTGCGTGTACACACCCAGTCTGCAGCTTTGTGTGGGTTTTGTTCTGTAAAATTATGTTGTAAATTTTTCACATTTATTGCCCTTTTCAGAATTTTATGTAGTGATTGAGGTATCAAACTATGGTGTTGACAGTTCAACCAACTGTGACTTCACTACAACATTTGAAATACATCTGATTGGTATTGAACTAAATGCAAAATCACACTTTACAATTATGCTGGTAAGACAAAAACTATCTCTTCTATTTCATTTTATTTCAATGTTGCCAATTAGTACCTTGAGTCTAACATAAACTAGGTTACCCTTGGTATTTTGGGTGCTTGCATTTTTATATACTATCAATCCACTGATGGCAAGGGATCTGTTTACATCAGAGGGTTTTTAAGAAGGTTAAAAGTCCATGTTGAAGAACGCCAACATAAGCCACAAATAAAGGTAACATTGCCATGATCTTTTTGTCCTATGAGTTGACCTTAAGCGCCATGTACAGTGTAGTTTTGGCTGTAGATACTGCATGCTGGCAAAGAAAGCAAGGTATCTATTGGATCATTTCCTAGCCAAATGTTGGGAAGAAAAGGGTCACAAAGGCGTATGTTCTGTGTTGCAGTTATTGCAATACATTTCGTTTAGTTTCACATGATTAAATTGTACAGGAAATAATTGAAATTTTCAGATTCTTTGCTAACCCCAACACTGAACATTGATAGATCAGTCCGGAGAAGAAGCATGGCTGCTGTCGAAAGTATAGTTTAATATGTGCTAGGTTGTGCTTATTTTTAGAAAGTGATTAACACTTATAACTTTTCAGATGTGAGGCGTATGTCTATGCAAGTCCAAATGATGCCCAAAATCAGTCTCACTGTACATGACAGTGATAAGGAAATTGACAAATCCAGCTCAGGTAACATAGTTTGTCATTATTTAATGGATTTTTTGACCAATGCAAATCCTACAGGTTCTGAATCTCCGTGAGATGTTGACCTGAACATTATAGCATTCATAGAAATAAATTGAACCCCCTTTTGTTCATGTCTATTTACAATGTTCTTGACTTTTTACAAGGAAACACAATACTTTTCTTAAATTTTGGCTTGAAGTACTATATTTTGTTACACATAAAAGGTACTAATAACAAAGCATAAATTACAGCACAAACAACACTGGTTTTAAATATGGAACAAAACAACATGCAAATAAAGTATATGATTGTAAGCCCCTGCTTACTATAAAAAATATTCCTATGTTTCTCATAAAAAATCTAAAAAAAAATCTTGTTGAGTCAGCAAAGCAAACCAGAACAACTCTTTGGCAACTGCTATGCTACCGCGCCAGCTCCATTTGCAAAATATCTCCCCAATCTTCCTTTGAAAGTTTACAGAAAGAGTTGGAGTCTTTTAAATCTGCATAGGATTTAATGTGACTAAACGTTCCCTTGAGCCACTTTGTTTTGCACTTGTTTGTCTTGTACATCTGTTTCGCAGTAAACTAAGGGCAAAGAAGTGTGTTCATTTGAATATGACACCAATAGAGATGCAAAGTTACCTTCCATTCTTGCACAGTCCTTGTGTATCTGTGCATATTCCCATTTAAATTGTGGCACAAGTTCCTCCATATATGAGTGGATCCGTTGATAAGGCTGTACCAATCTCTCGATACCTAACAAATAAATACCTGGTTAAAACAGTGCTTGCATGGGGTGGCAAAGGAAACTACCTCGGTAGAACGACAGACGCTGCAAACGTCCATACCGGAAAAAATCTCCTCAGTAACGTAAAACGGAAGCAAAGCTGTGAAATCAGCGCTGCCATCGCATAAACTGTCTACTACCATAATTTTTGCATTCACATTAAAGTGCACAATGCATTTGATAAAGGAACTGTATACAATGTACGTTCACAACACACATCCTAAAAAGCAATTCCGAGCCGTTGGGCGAGTTATCTGTTTATGTAATCAGCTGACTGGGATTTAAAAAGTGACGTCATAATGAACCGGGTTTCTTGCTGCGTTTGAATCAAATTCCGAAAATATCCCACAGCATGAAAAACCAAATTTTAAAAAATATAACCGAGTGGGAAAGTGTTTCTATATTGAGATGTTTCAGCAAATATAACCATTGGCCAAAAAGTCATGGCTGCCAAAGATGAATGAGCTTGGCACTACTTGTTTGTTTGAAAAAGTCGACATTTTTTCTGTCTTATTTTCGCAGCGCAAAAAAATTTCATTCTCACGGCATTATAAACTTTGTGTTCGGTGTTCTATATTTGTATTGATTACGCGAGGTCATGTGAATTTTGCGGAACTTCTATTACGAGTGTTTGTTTACTCCAGACTCCCGTACGTTCTGGCTCGGGTCGGGGTTGAACTGTTTGGCGGAAGTTTTTGCATTTCGGTGTATTTGATGTTTGGTAGTTTTTTGACCACTTCACGCATATATCAATTTGATAGTAAGGAACATAACTCACGGTTTTGTAAATCTTTTAGATAGACAATATGGCCCTTATAAATATTACTGAAAAAATTCTTGTCAAAAACCGTGAGTTACCTATTCTTTGGCCAAATTGACCTTCTTACAGTGAAATTTTGCATATGTAACATTTACCTTTGAAAAGTTGTATTTTCTGAAAAAAATGGGCTATTAGTGAGTATTATTTAGGGAAGCTAAGATTTTAGATATATGGTAGTATTGGTACTGCTTACTGGTAAACTTTTTCTTGGTACATTAATTTAAACAGAGAGTTTCTGTCATAAAAGTGAAAAAAAATCCTGGTTTATTTTCACTCCTGTAATATTTTTTAGGACTACATAGAGACAAAGTCTGTTTTTTTGGTAGGAAAGGTGAGTTGTTAAGGAGCATTATGGAAGCTCTTATTCCAATTCCTGCATTTCTAAAAACCATCCGCCCCTACATAAAAGTTGCCATTGAGATAAACCGGCAAGACCCAGTGGTCTCCTATTATTGCTGTCTATATGCTATGCAAGCTGGGCTTAGAACAGATTACAAAAAAAACCAAGAATCAAAACTCTATCTTACAAAGTTAATGGACCAACAAGAGTCGATGCATAAGAATATTAAGGCCGATCCAGAACTGAGTGATGGCCTGGATGATATGACAGGTCAAGCTGTTGTGGAAGATGCTGCTAAAAAACTTTTTAACTGGGCTGATAGTCAAGACAGAAAATCCATTTTCAACAAGCAGGTTGTTAAAAGTTTTTACACCTCATCGATACTCTTTGATGTTCTCTCTGTTTTCAAAGAAGAAACTTCGGATGAAATAAAAACCCAGCACAAGTATGCACGCTGGAAAGCCACCTACATTCACAACTGTTTGAAAAACAACGAAACACCACAGCCAGGCCCCACAGGTGAATTTGAAGATGAATTGGGTGGTGTTGTCTCACAGAATGCTCAAAGTGATGAGCAACCATCAACATCCTATGGTGGAACAAGTTATTCCTCTGGAGGTACCAACATTGCCCCTGAAATGTCAGCCCAACCGCAACCAGCACCAAGAAAGCAACCTGAACCAGTAGAAACCCAATATGAGCCAGAACCACAAAGTCAGGGAGGAATATTGTCTTCCAAGGACTTTGCTGATGCTGAAAAGATGTGCAAGTATGCTGGCAGTGCCTTACAGTACAAAGATGTGGCTACAGCAATAGATTACTTGGAAAAATGCCTCCATCTGCTGCAAACAGGACAACAATAGCTTATCTGATGCATATACCTTGAAAGTTTGTAAATAGACATATTTGTGTGTATTCTGAAAAGATTTTAGTTATGTGATTTTATGTCTGCAAAAGTCGTTACGTTCTATGTTAGTTCCGACAAAAACAAAATTGTTTCTCTTTTCAACTCAACTCCTGATTGAAGGTTTAAATTCATAGATCCACTGAAATAACTTTTTTACGAGTGACAAAGCTTATAATGGTTTTGTGTCTCCAATTATTGTTTTATTTACTTGTTTGAACAACTTCGCTTTCTATCTGCAAATGTATACCTGTTTGGATTTTGGACAGTCTGACAAAATGAAAGATAGACGTTTATTTTAATCCGTATGATAAAAACAATAAGGACAATGAAAAAGAATAAAAAAATGCACCGAATGAAACCACTCTTTCCTTTGGATCACTGATTTTCAAACATCAACATTGAGACATTTTTGAGCTTATGGCTGGGTACGATTTTCCCTTTTTGATGTGGTCTGAGAATCTAGCACTCTTCCAAATTGTGCAGTTTCCTAGGAAACATTAGTTTAATAAATGTGCATTGTATTTTGAATTGTATATATATTACAACCTCAAGGTTACTTATTTCAGCAAGCAAAGTTGGCTGTGATGAAAGTGTTGCTTCAAAAACACTCTTTGGAATGTTAACAGGCTTTGGTTTTAATTGTGGCTTGTAATTTTGCAGCTCCTCGAAAAACTTCTTTGAAGCTGTTGTTTCCAACTTGGCAATTTGTTGAGGATAAGTTTTACGGATGTTCGCTATTTCATATTGTAATTCAAATATGGCAGCTTTATTTAAAATGTCCGTGTTCATTTTTGCCAACACCCTGTCAAAAAAATTAAAAAGCTGTAAACTCTAAATTAAAAAAATTGCCACGAAAGGCCAAAAGTAATAAAAAAAAACACAAGTAGGCCTTACCAGTTTACAAGTTTGTAAGTTGTTGTCCAAAAAATTTCCAAATCATTCGAATCAAGTATATTAATGTTAGCATAAAATACGCATAAAATGTATTTATTAATTTGTGTGTGGTTGAATGTATGGTCCCAATCGCATCCTGCCAAATAACAACCTGGCAAACATCAACGTTTAAATACACTTCCTGAAAACTTTTGTAAATTTGAAGAATTCGATCAATCTTAAATCGAATCAGTTGAATGTACACCGGATGAGGGCAAAAAATTTAAAATATGCAAAAAGTCTTACGATTTCTATGACTCACATGCAAGATCTCTATTAACATGTAGCGGACAAAATTTCTCTACAACACGCCTTAATTTTTTTGGGGTGTGAACCTGAACGTCATTTTAGTTTGTGCAAACCATTTGATGTTGAAAAATTAGACCCCAAAGCTGTTGACGCACACGGGTCCACATTTTTTGTTACCAGACAGACAACAATGCCTGGTGAAAATGGTTTGTGGAAAAACAATATGCATAAATTTTGCTTACATTATAAATTACAGCCGCTTAAAAACTGTAGACCCTTTTTCTTCCTTGTGCTCTTGCTTTCCGGAAAAAATCCTGTGTTTGATGACGTTGAGTTATACCCTGTAAATTGCCACGTTTTGTCATTTTTCGCCCAAACAGGAAAATAATTAAAACTAAATCATTTCATTGTGTAAGCTGCAGACAGATGGCCACTGTTGCGACCTAAAAGGTCTCATCAGTGCAGCTGGTGTGACTATAAGACGACTTTGCTGACCAAACGGCCAAGCAAAGATTTCCACTTTGTGGTGACTATACAATCACCGTCATCCGTTGGGCACCAAACTAAGGTGCAACCTTACGGAGAAAAACAAGGTGGAAACACTATGGCCAAGCAAAGCTCAACCAATAGTGCCGTCAGGCCCTGTGTCACAATATTGTAACATTCGAGTGTAACAATTAATGGAATTTCAACCGCCAGGTACTAGACGAAACACTTTTCAAGATTCAATAACATTTATGACGCGGCGTTCAAGCTAATTTAAACAGAGCACGCGTCAACCTTTGCGTTGTTAGGCGTTATCAACGCTTATCCTTAACGAGAGCCTTTATAAGTTACGGTTTATGAATTGGCGAACGAAAGGTAACACAGAAATAAATGATTAATATTGATTTCCACGCTGTAACAAGTTTCATTGTTGTCCAAAGGAAAGTTAGGTTTCCTTCTTAAATGTCGTTACCTAAAAGCTAAGACCCATGATTGCCGCAACATGACTTGTTTTCCACCAGTTTTTGGAGAAGCGTCAGAATTACGGCATCATTCGAGAAAGACGTGATTTGCCGTGGCCTGTTCACCTGATTAAAAAAACGAAACCCAAACAAATATCATTAGTGGCTTATCTTCTTTTTCTGAATACTGAAATCTAATCTAAATTTCTTTGTAAACAGTGTAAATTACATTTACTAAATTTTGCGGCCTTAGGAAAAGCAAAGAATAATGAATGTATTGGCAAAGAATTAGTGACGCATTGGGATTTTTAATATGTACAAATTTTGCAGCATAAAGAAAAAGTGCGAACGTCGACAGCACGAAGCAGTTACAGCAAACCAACTACGTTATCATAAACCATAGTTAGAGAGAAGTTACTGCTCAAACGCAATGATTGTACAAAGGAGCGAAGCATAACAACATCCTAAGTAAATATTGTACACATGATTGCATATCAAATGACGGTTCACTTTGGCATTTTTAAACCGAAGTCTGCCCAGGTCTTCTTTGCGAACAGGTCCTGTCCTTTCAGCTTGCTGACAATTCCATTTCCAACAGTTAAACCCATCATAGATCCAACACCACTGTCCTTTCCAACGGGAACCATCATCAAAAACCCGCCTGTATTAAAATTGGATGTCAGTGTTTGGTGCAATAATATTAAGTATTGTTTTACGATTGCAGACAATCTCGAGAATAACAACAATGTTTTATTACCGACATAACTGTGGTTTACTCAACTTTTACGTTGGAACAACATTCAAACCTACAGTCTTTTTTTTCCTTAGTAAACGCCTGATATACACGACTGGACGCGAAACATTAAACAAATAAAGTTGACATTCTTGTTGCTTTCCAAATGCACTTCACATAAGTAAACATATACAAATTTTAATGTTGAATACATTAGGTGTTTGGTTTTGTTAATGTTTTCCGTACAATAAACCTTTATAGTAAAGGACAGACGATGCTTGAGTTCAACGTGAAGATAACGAAACAACCGCATGGACGCCGGCAGCAAAAACAGCAACACCACACACCGAATGTTATATATTGTCAACTGAGCAACACTTGCAAGCAAACCTGTTTTGTGTTGTTTCTGTTTTCCATCTTTAGCGGCCGCTACCATGTTTGCGGCTACCAAATTGGCTTGCAACATTCCGGTGTAAGCCATTTTCTCCTCCGGCGAATCGTTTATATCGCCAATGGCGAAAATGTCGTCGTGACCTTTCACCTTGAGATAGCTGTCGACTTGCAAGGCTCCGTGCTCGGTGAGCGACGCAGCTTGAAGACAAAAGGAACTGACTGTTATGGTTCGCTTCTTCAAACAATTGGCGATTTAACAAATTTGTTGGGAAGTTGCATAATGACAGGTTATTGGCGTCGCGTTTTTGTGATGTTTGAATAAAATTATTTAGTTGAACATATTAATGGATTGAAACATATTAAAACTTAGACCTAATACCCTGACACTCCTTGCAGCTATTTTTTTGCTAAATGGCAGTAAAATATAAACTAGAGCGAAGAACAAAAAGTTAAGCTTTATAATGACCACATAGTTGAGCAGTGGTGCGAAAACTATCCGACTGCTGATTTACCTAAAACTTCTTTGAAGAATTCGTTGTTGAGTTTCGTCCCTGTGCACGGTATCACGATGTCAGCAGTCACCTCTTTTCCACTTTCAGTTTTTACAACTTGACCTTCCACGTGTTTGTTCAAGGTCAAATCGGCAAGGTTGCTCACTCTCCCACCTGCATTGCATTTATGACTTGACTTTATAAGGCACAAGGATAAACATAGTGAATAAGCCTTACTAATATACTGATTTTTCCTTTTTGTACAAAAAAAATAGATGTACATAAATAACGACGTTGTTAATGACAATCTTGCTTCGTTATGCTGGCGTTGCACATTTTAAACGAATAAAGTTGATATGTTTGTTGGTATGGTTGGATACCACGACCACGTGAACTGCAGGAAACAAACGTGTAACGTGTGTAACACACTTATCGTGCCGGTGCATGTATGCGGATCAGTTATATCAGCAAACACGGTTGTCTTTCGGATCAGATGTAACACGCAAATGCAAATACCGAACATAGTTAACTCCGCTGCAGATAATGTTCCAACATGCCAATACGTTTAGCGCAACAGGTGTCGTGTCAGCATGCAGTCTAGTGAAACGTTTGTAGGATTCCCTGATGGGCAACTTGTGTAATTCAATGACTTCTTCCTCACCTGTTATTGTGTTTATATGTTTCTGTGCCAAAACCTTTTGTAGGCTTTTCTGAAATGCTTTGGAGCTGCGACTGGACGCGAAATAGTCGGTCGATGATATAATCGTCACCTTTAAAACAACCAAAGCATTTAATTCACCCCCTTCGCAATAAGGCCTTTTTTAAAACAATACTGCATTATATGTGAAAATAGTTGGAAATCACCTCTTTATCAGGCCACGTGGTTTTTATTTCTCCTGACAGTTCCACACCAACCGCTCCACCACCGACCAATACTACACGTTTGGCATTCATCACCTGTTTATAAACTTAACTGGTTAACGTATGTGCATAAGACATACGCTTTTCCAAATCCAATTTACACGCCTTATACAACCAACAGAAACAAGGGTAAAAACTGTGTGGCTTTGTGTTATACCATTTAACGAAATGCATCTAATATAGTTGTTTTGTATTTGCCTAGTTAAAGCCGAGAACGTTAAGAAAAAAGCACGGCGTTTATGACAAAAGAGCTCAAACTTCATTGTGATCCCAACCTGTGTTCTGTAATCGGAGTAAAGTTGCAAAGCTTCCTCGGCTGAAACATTTGGATAAGATTCAGTGACTTTTCCAGGAAAGGGAGATCTGGTACCGGAGGCGATGACGAGATGTGTGTACGAAACCTGATACAACACGTTTCGATTTTTTCATGCGATAATTTGACTTCCTGGGCACAAATCCCTACCAGGTTTACTTCTGGTGGGCGCTTAACCGATGTGGCCAATCGACCGCCCACACAAATATGATGCTAAACAACCATGATGCCCCTTGTTACCACGCAACCACACAAATGGTTGTTTTGGTTATCTAAAAACCGGATGCCTTTTAAACGGTTTTGATTGAGTGGAGTTAGTGATGTTGTAGGTCGCCCGATAACACGATCACCATTAACGGTTTCCTCTCCCTAATATCGTCGAGTTTACTAGCCAACGACGCCCAAACTTTAGCTTTATAGATACATTACCTTGCTTCCATCTTCCAACAGAACTTCCTTGTCTGTCGTATTAAGTCCAACAGCCATTCCTCGTTTGAATGAATCGCCGGCGAATTGTTCGTAAGGAATAAACAGCTTGTTGGCATAACCTTGGGAAATGCATTTTGAATTAACACTTATTTTCGAAGACGCCAACAAAAAAAGTGCAAAATATTTAGCTGTTGTACTTTTGGTCATATCAGCATGCCCAATGCATTTCTCACATGCATTATTGATAGAGTAGTTGTTTACGGAAAACTTTACACCATTTCTTAGCGGTACTTAAAAGTAATTTGGATTTAAAGCACTACACAGCGGTTTGCAACAACCAACGCACAAAGCAAACGCAATTTTTAAACACGCAACCGTGAACCGTAATGGCCCAGTATGAATTCATAACCGCAGTTCAATATTCATGCCTTACTTTCGTCTACAACAGTTCGCAAAGCGCCGATGCTGTGAAAAAGGCCGTCTTTTGGATCGATTAGTGTCACTTTGCACAGTTTGCTTTGCTTCAGCTTGTAGGCAAATGTTGCACCACAGTAGCCACCGCCCACAATGACCACATGCATGTTTTCTTGGTACGGCACAGAACTTTCAGAACCCATGATTCAGTATTTAAAACCTTTACCACAGTATAAAATCAATAGTCTGTAAACGTCTGTTTAGAATAAAAACGAAGCTATTGCATACTATACCTACACTATAACCAATGACAGTAGGCCTACTTTAGCGTCCGAGTCCCAAACAATTGACACGCTTGTGACAAAACGTTTGGAATGTTGCTGTGCTCACTGCTCACACTGCCCACTACTCTAAAAGCGCGCAGTCACGCAAGACTCCTACATTTTTTCTCTTCCTTTCTGTGGCGCATGCGCGGAATTGTTGTTTACCGGCCTTATCCCAAGGCACAACACCCAGTAATTTAACTTTCAGTAGAAGCACTGTATGACATATTGTTTCATTTTAGCTTTAACTATGCTTATTTAGGTACAATATTTCATAATGACCCAACCAGCCCTGAGCTGCTGTTACTATACAAACAGTATCATCATAAACATAAATATATTATATGCTGCTGTAACTGCAACCCACCTTACGAATATTTTAAAAACGCCGCAGGTAAAGAGATTTTACAAATTGTTTACCGAAAATTGTACGTTTATGACATGTCAATATTACAAATACTTACTATTGCATCATAATATGACTTCATTTGAACCCTGGTTGACGTGGTTTAATCTGGTTTTCAGCCGTTTTAATGCAACTATGCAAAACAGAATAGACCACAGTACTGTACCATTACTGCGTGTCATGGTGTTATTGTTGCTTCGTCAACATGACTTGCAAAACTTTGCAATGATACATCTCCGCGCAAACAACGATGACTCGGCAAAAACTATCCTTGCGCACACAGGCCAGGTAGGAGACGTTTTGTCAGCATAAACTCACTTTCGAAACAAATTGTTACTCGATCATCCTACACCTGACAAAACACCTCTTTAGTTTTCCCCGCGAACTGGGAACTTGGTAGCATTCATCAAAAAGTAAAATGAAATAATACAACTAACCTCAGTAAACTAGAATATAACTACTTAAACACCAGACAGTCTCTTCAACAATGACCACTTCAGGCTATTAAGTGGCGTAAAACGCACGAACATGTAAATCACGAGTCACGACCGAATAGAAATAGCAAACGAACAGCACAAGAACATGAATTATTTACAAATCAGGGGCGATGTTAGGAAAACTGAGGCAACAAAAGAGTAACGATGTCACACATTGGAAAGAAGGTTCGGTTGGCAAGTAGATGCTTACATGTTTTTGCAACGCGGCCCAATGTCCTGTATTCAGCGATGCTTATAATTGCTGCAATGCAACTAATGAACTACGAATGCACGTATATCGGTCACGCATGCATGTGCATAGTGAATAAATTAAAGGAAATTACTAAAACGTTCACTTGATATCGGAGAACCACAAACAGCAAAACAAACGCTCAAACCCAAAACATGAACAATTTGATGAACATTTTTATGTTGCTTAGACGGTTTGTTGTAGATACATGCGTCTTGTTTTATTCAAAGGTTATATTGCAGTGTACAACATGGACGCATCAGGTGTTTTAGGTCGCTCAATTGAAAAACAACAAAAGCGTGATTTTGGTTTGGCACAACCACAAGTTTGAGACAGTATTGCGTATATTAGGTTTACAGGCTTTACATACCAGGCATTGCAGCCTAGCTGTATCACCTGTTTGTATCATACATAATAAGGACGCATATTGGTATTTCTATGAAAATAAATTTCGGTGGCGGAAATGCCTTTGTAGACCTTTGTCACAATGGAAAGGGCACGTCACAGAGCAAACCAGTAATGCAAAGGGCTTAATTTTTCAGCTGAATGAGCGCACATGCGTGTGCTATTGTAATGGCGAATTTTAGGGTGTTTGTGGCAGTTTTAGTGGGCTTTTGGGCTATTTCAATCTTGTAGTTACTTGCTGAAATTATGGTGAAAATGGAGCACAAAATTCAGGCTGTATTTGTGGGAAAATGAATCGTTTAAGTGGCGATCATTCGTGATTTTATGAAAGATCCAACCCAGATCTAAACATTTTGATCAAAATTAGTCACTAAAAAAATGGTTTAGACACTCCCCGGGGGCATTTGCCCCTGGTTAGTCACTATTTTGACACAGGGCTGTTTATGCCCCCCCTGTTGGTCATAAGATCTTCCAGAGGCTCAACAAGTCCTTGCTTTGTACAGTCTCATCCTGGAGCAATTTTTTTTTTTTTTTTTTTTTTTTTTTTTTTTTTTTTTTTTTTTTTTTTTTTTTTTTTTTGACCGCACCGGGATTTGAACTCAGGATATCCTGGGCACGAATCCCGATCAGGTTTTTTTCTTGGTATATGGGTCGGGCGCTTGACCAATGCTGCCAAACTTTGAACAATATTAGGTCCCTATGTAAGTCACAACACCGATCAGCGGTCATTGGGAAACAAGCGGAACAGTCGCTAGATGCATTACAGCAGATGGTCTTGATTTCTCCAATTTAATACCAATATAGGTCTAATAAAGAAATTGGTAAAAAGTTTTTCCATTCTGTTTGTAACAAAGCTTCCTCGTCACACGCATTTCTACAGTTAGTAACATCTTAATGCGAGTTTTGTTGTGTTATTTAAATAGCTTCTTTTTGAAATGACAATCAAATGACCAGACGTGAAATGTTGAAATGATTTTATTCGAACGGCACAAATCTCAGTACAGTACGTTTTCTTGAAAACAAACATTTCATTGAAAGTGGGCCCAAGGTCAACTGAGTCCCAATGTCAACTTAGCACCGAAAAAAACAAACAGTATATTTTCTAGATAAAGATTGATTTTTGTAAAAGTTTGAAACACAACCAAGATCTTCGTTAATTTATGTATGTTATTTGCCAAAGAGACTTTTGGGTCAACGGTAGGTAATACGACCACAATTTAGCTTTGGTGTGACAACTGCCAGAACTCAAGTATGCATACTTATCTAACAATTGATAAATACACCAACCGGTTTTACACCTTTTTTTTACACCAGCGCTAGCACATAATAAACTTTTATCATACCGCTTTTGTGCCGGTGGAGCACCAATCGACAAAAAAATTAAAATCGTTGAAAATATCGAATAGCAGCAACAAGCAATGACATAAATACGGGACAAAGCTCATCGAAAAAGGCAAAAATATAAATAAAATGATATTCAGGTGAAAAAGATAAAAACGCACATGCTTTAAATACGACTTCGAGAACGTCAGAATGATGCAGCAGGCAAACAGAAAGGCAAGAGGTATAAATCGCACCGGTAAGTAAAGAAAATGTGATTCGTGTGGCGCCACTACAGCACTGTTTCTGCTCTCTTCTGATTTCTGTCGAATGATTTTTGCTGAGATGTATTTGCTTGGTGATTCGAAACAAATGGTTCGCTGTAATGAGTTGGCGCGCTCTTGTACGATTTCTGCCCGTCGATAGGAACAGACTGCAAAGTATCATATAATCGCGGCGTGGAAAGATCTGACGTTTGACTTGATCTTGCCAAGCTGTTTGACCCGGTGGAACAAGCGCACTGTGCGAAAAAATCTGGCTCCGATTGAATTCCCGAGTCCTTGGACGTCGACGATTCGCAAGAATGTGAAAGCTTGTTGGTGCCAATACACATCTGCGGCTGTCCGTTTTCTCCCAACTGTTGCCACGCCAAAGGAGGCAGTCTCTCCTTCGAAATATCGATGCGCAGACTGTTATTGTTCCGGCGAGAAGTGGAACAACCGGGTGTGTCATCCAAAGGAAAATTACTCGGGCGTGTTTGCGCTGAAAGAGATTTTGGGTGAATTTTTCGCAGAGGAATAGCGGTATGATTTCCAACGTGAAAACCGCCGGCTTGCGTGTTCGGTTCTTCACCGTACCGATAGACCGGACAGTTACGATACCACCCTCCATCGTCGTCATCCTCATCATCTGAAAGCTGCGGATACACGACTGCCTTATGAACGTTGTTGCTTTCATGTGGAACAGATCCTTGTAACATATGAAGGTGCTGCTCGTCGCGAAGCTGATGTTCGAAGGGAATTTCACTTTCAAAGTTTTCGCGATTATTCGCTGGTGCCTCCAGAAGTTTCTCGTCGGTTCGACTGCCTTTTACTAGTGCTGTTTGCGCGGAAGTTCCACATTGAAAAGTAAAATCCTCATCAGGGTCATGTGCGCTGTTGTGGACTTCGGCGTTCTCGTTAACCCTGTCTGTACTATCGGCACAAAACAACTTTTTTGCGATCGCGCTAGCGTCCCGCCGAAATCCTTTACTGAATGCAACGTAAAGGATAGGGTTGAGAAGCAGCCGTAGGCAGATAAGCAGCAGCACGAGCATTAACAGAAGATCGACGTTTAATACTTGGTTGACGTATTCTGAAACATCAAAGTCCCCCAGTCTCCATGCAGCGATGTACGGCTCGGTTACTGACGGGTACGTGGCAATGGCTGAAGTCAGGAGCCCGACGATCGCAAGAGGCAAGATAAGAACAACGTTGCAGGCGACAATGAGCGCAATTTGTGTGCGCGTGTTTTTCTGTGGGCTGAGCCACGATCGCTTTTGGCGCGCACAGAACATAAGCAGGCACAGAACGACAACCACTAAACAAAAAAGAAAGTGCACGCCGATCAGCACCGCCACATATGGAAAGTCGGTCGACCACGGAAGGCATGTTGCACCGTTAAAGGGCGGTAGAGGGTTGTCCGCCGTGCCTTCATACCATTTGGCGCCGCTGTACAGTGTAACTACGGCGGTTGCTACGGAAATCACCCAGGCGGCGCTCAATGCTAGCGCGATAACTGCTTTGCCCATGTGCTTTTCTGGTTTCAACGGGAACATGGTCGACAGATATCGCTCGACAGCAGCGATTAATACAGTGAAAAAGGCCAGCTGTACTCCCATCACAAGAAAAAAACCAGCTGCCCGGCACGGCACAGACTGTTGCCACCAAGCTCCGAACTCGGCGAATTCGTTACGTTTTATGGTGTCGTAGCTCACAATAACAGCTATATAACCTGTTGCAATTATGTCTGCAAGAGCAAGGTGGCAAAGCGCAACCTCAAAGGCTTCCATCGGTCCCGAATTATTCTCCGCGAGCAATCTAGCGTGGTTTGCGTTTTCCAAGGATTCTCGTTCGTGGTCGGACCTTTCAGCAATCTTGCGACGGAATTCCGCTTGTCTGAAACTGCTGACACATCTTCGGATGGTGCTCGAGAAGACGATAGTTAGGTTGAGTATAAAGGAAACGACCAGGGCAAGCCAAAGGACCGCGCGCGCCAAAACGGAAGGCAGAAGATTGGTGCAAGGCGTTAGAGGTCCAGGTTCTGGAAAGCATTGTGTTGGGTGTTTTCCCCTTTCAATCGACTTATCCTGGTGTGCCGTTTGCCACTGAAAACAAAGGTACGTTTTTATTTTAGGAATCGGTTTGCAATGTCATTACGCGTGAGTACCTCGGCACGGACTTGACAACAGTGATAGGAAAAGGCCGCGTTGAGGAATTGCAGCTTGTTTAGGATTTGAACCGGTGGCAAAAAGAGCATGTTGTTAACTCCCGTTAAATTCAGGTGAGTCAGTTGACTTAGACCTTTCACCGGCAAGTAAGTAAAAGTGTTGTACGCCAGATTTCTGTAATAACATATAACTTGTGCGTTATACTGCCCTTATTTACTGTTGCCATGTTGCATGTAAATTACGTTTGTTTGCTAAAAGTTGAAGAAATTGGTACAGCAAAAACGTTGATTGTTTATTTGAGTTGGGCCTTATTACTTACAACTTTCTAAGTGGGTTCATGTGGAAGACGTTTTCGTCCAATGATGAGATGAAATTGTGACTTACGTCCCTGCAAAACACAAAAACAACATTGAGGTGTTATCCAAACAAATATAGTCGTTGTTACTTGTCCTACATAGATTTGTTCAAATTGTGCTTGGTTTCAAAAACGTATCATGGCGTTCATACGCGAAACGTTTCCAGACTATAATCCGATGACGTGCGATATACTTGGTTGTGTTTTACACAAAGCAAACGTATAAGCTCTGCACTTACAACTCCTCCAAGTTGGTGAGGTTGCCCACATCCTCAAAGGTCAACTGAGACATGTAGTTACGACTCGCGTCAAGATAGCGTAGTTGGTAGCAATCTCCAATGCCACTCAAATTCGAAAGTTTGTTGTCTGTTACCGAAAGAAGGCGAAGGTCGGGAAGCATGCGACAGAGGTCATGGGGAAGGGTCCTGATTCGACTTCCGCTCAGAGCCCTAGATACAGCGGATCGATAATTATATGTGGATAACATATATACCACATGCATATATACAAAACTTCAACGCATTTAAAGCTGTTTCTTGGTTATTGAGTCTTCATATTTGTCTACACTGGGAACTTACAATTCTTGAAGCTTGTTGCATCCAGAAAAATCGGGAAACTCCCTCTGCTCGCTCAGTTGTTCTATCAGTCTGAAAAATCATGACATATTTAGGATACAGGTTGCGAAAATGTCATACATTTCTACTAGCCAACGTAAACGATACAAAGTCACACCTTTTTATACGTCATTTACCAACCGCTGTTGACTCATATAATTAGTCATGCCTAGCTGTGGCCTGACAGTTCGCCTCAAGTAGGACTGATATCAGGTCTGATAATGAGGCGATTACACGACAGCAAGTATACGCTATTGGCTTGTCACCTAATCAATACACATTCCTATCCACGGGGTACTTCGATAGCACGATTCAGGCACACAATGGTAAAAAACACGGCATTTTTTTGATATAAACTATGTGAGCAGCAGTCGCTGTGGAACGAAATCTGTCAATCAGCAGAACATCAATTAAATTTGCACGGTTTTCAGAACTGCTTTATGTGTTTCGTAAATCCACAAAATTACAAAACGCAAAACAACTAAACGTTTCGTCCCACTTACAGTTTATTCAGAACAGGTAGGTTTTTGAAAGCCGAAATTCCGACTGAACGTAGCGGGTTGTTGCGTAGCTCCCTGTAGATGTCATGGGTTAGTAAAGAATAATGTTTGACTAGATAGCGAAGATGTTTTACAACTACATTAAGTACTCACAGAATTTGTAGTTTATGCAGGTTGGAGAATGCACCCTCCGGTAGGAATTGTATTTTGTTATCACTGAGGTTCCTGAAAAAGTTATTTGTTGTTTTTCTTGCATAATATCACATACGATATGAATAGTTGTGTGTCGAACATAACTGCAGTGGTAAAGTGTACTAAAACGTAGGACAGTGGAATACGCAACACGGCACACTTACAGGTCAACAAGCAAGGTAAGATTGGAAACGCTTTTTGGGAAAGTTGTGAGGCTGTTGTCCTCCAAGCTCCTGTCAACAAAAAAGAAAAGAATAAAACAAAGTTCAAAATGCACCTATTTTACCAACGCTGCACACGTTTTATCATTTCTGTGTTGTAAAACCAACACAATTACGGTTGAAGCTCGTTTACCACTAAACATTTAGAGCAGGCAAATTGAACGTTTTCTGGATCAAAGCACATTGCTGGGCTCTGATTGGTTTAAAAATCTGCCCTTTGCTGAGGGCATGGGGGTGTGGCCATTCTGTTGCTTTTCACAAACGTTATTCGTGCGGCGCCTGATTCCGGCTGAGGATTCCAAAGCGCCTGAACGGGATTATCGTCTAATCCAGAGTTTTTCATTCCGGGCGGTTAACAAGCGCGGCAGGACACCTGCGGGCGCTGTTAAGCCCCCGAAGTGCCCCGTGAGTGGAACCCCGTCGTGCAGGAGGGGCAATGCCATGGGAAACGGGCGGACGCAATAACAATGGTGCGCCGGGGCGTGAAATCAAACGATAAGGAATTCCCAACGGGCCGTTCGTGGAATGTCACGGCGATCGATTTTGTTTGTTTGGGTTTTTCGACGCCTTAAACAAATCAAAATGCGCGATCGGTTCGAATCGACGTGTGTTGATGTATTGCCATTGGAACCCCTGGGGGAGCGGAACTGTCACTTCAAGGCTTGACAAATTTAAACAGACAGCAGGGAAACAATAAATCCACATTTCTTTCGTTTTTAAATGTTCAACAAAAAGACGTGATTTGCGGTTACGTTCAATCGCGTTTTTTATTGTTGACGGCAAAATCGTTTCCTTCCATGCGCGCACACAAGGGGCATTTTGCCCACGCCGCAAGGTAGACAAGTCAGCATAACGTGTCTTGGCGCATCATCAGCGCTTACGGGTCAGTAGTAATGGACGTTGTTTTTTCTCACGCTCGACTTGAAGTAAATGGTCACAAATCTAATCAGGATCCCCGGCCAGATATCCCACACCGTGCGCAGGTGTAGCGAGCTAAACGCGGGCAGTAACAACACAAACAACGCCACAAAGACAAAGAAGCGTTGTCATGGTGCATTTTTCACGCGCACAACTCATCCGGTGATGGTTTGTAAACGTGAGCAAGGTTGTTGAACTATTCGGCGAGTTGTGGGAAAGCGTTATCGGGTTATAGGAATTCAGATCGGAGCTATTAACACACCAACAAATCACCCCACCCTGGGCCGGGCTGCATGTCTTTCACGGTAATGTGTTTGACGCTTGTCAAATAACCACCAGCTGTTGGAAATCGACTAGATTCTAACTTTTAATGCGACTGGCAACACACCAGCCAAGAAAAATGAAACACACACAGCATACAATGTCAATCAGAACTTACAGCACACGGCAGAGGGGAGTTCCTGCGAATCCTTCAATCCCGACGATGGAAATTCTGTTCTCTCGCAGCAATCTACGAACAGCCATAAACAGGAGTCAGTTTACTGGGGTCTGTGCATTATGCGATGGGCCACACCTGTGGGGTGACGCCAGCGCGGCCACCAACGAGGAGGCTCGGCGGGATTTAGCACGCGCCCATTTGCCCGCTTCAAATATGCGCGCAATGACAAACACGAGTTGTGTGTTGCCTTTACCCTGTGTCGCTTATTATTGGACGCCACGCTTGCTCCGGCAATAACAAGCGAGGGCCGGTAATGCTAAAATGTCACGGTTGCTACCAACGTGGCTGTTATGAATGCACCTACTTCTTCTAGCAGTTTTGAAGTTTGGCTTCTCACTTATATTTAAATTACTGCTCTCTCGTGATCTTCCAGTACTTACAAAACTTCCAGTTTGGGGAGATTCGAAAACGCGTTGTCGGGTATCTCTTGAATCTGGTTCACAGCAAGGTTCCTGTAAGAGCAAGAATAAATTATTTTTTTTGCGTAATGACTTGTGCATCAATCCTAGAGTACAATCAAGTACAAAAAACGACCCTGGAGTAAATAAGGAGAGTACAATCGGATCGTGCATACTATTGCCGACGAAGACAAGACCATGACTCATTTACCATACTGTAATAAAAGATCATCACTAGTACAAAATTGCGTTATAGTTACAGCAAAGGCGCAAATCAATTTTTTGAATTCCTCGTAAAACAGGACATTTACTGCTTGGCCCACGCCCAAGCAAGCTCGGTTGCAGTAGGTAAACATTGAGAAGGCGACAGAAGAGAGCAAACACAAATTCCCTGTGGGCTGCCTGGCACCGGTATTCCGCCGAGAAGTCGTAAACTTAGGCCCGTCAACACCGTAAATGTCATTTGGCTCTCGCATATTTTAGGGGACATTCTACCCTGAATCATTGGATTTTTAAGTATGTTTTCTGTATAAACCTTTAGTATCGACACTTTATTTGGAGGTGTTTCATCAAAGATTCAGAAAAAACACACTTTTATATGGCATCAAAGGCACAAGTGTAATACAGCAATGGTCCGATATAAAATACAATAAAACTGTATAAACAACTTACAGGTAGTCCAAGTTGGGTGAATCGGTTAAAGCTCTGACTGGTACTTGTTCAATACGGTTGTCGTCCAGATGAAGTTTCTGCAGGTTGTGCAAACCGAACAGCGCACTCTGCGGTAAGTCGGCGATATAATTCCCACTCAGTTTCCTGCAAACAAGTTGCCAGATTGTTAGAGTTGGCTTTTGGAAATCACTTGCTTTTAAACGAGGACTCGGTAATGCGGTTTTGATGTTTCCGGGGCCACGCGCCTGTCCCCGTTCTTCCCCTAGCCCTATGTAGAAACCGATATGAGCTCGTTCATCTGAGTCCACTCCCTTGCAGCTACGCAGCCGCGCCATCTGTTTTCGATGCTCGGAGAGCGGCGTGCAATTAAATTTCTACTCGTTGTTTTCGCGCCGGCTTGGTGGAAAAATCTCTACAAATCCGATCTGGGTGTTTGCGCCAGGGGGCGGATACAATTGACACCGGCCTCGCTGGTGGCAATCTAAACCCCACGACCCCGTGCAGTCACCGGCAATCCTGTGCCCATTGTTGCAGATATATTCGAAGGGCGGATTGCCATCAGGCGAAAACTCAATTTAGCCAAACTTAATTACTGCAGCGAGTGGCGCACACCGACTCGGCCAGGCTCAGTGCTGCTTTGAATGTGAGTGATTCAATTAATGTCATACCGGCCCATCTCCAGTGGCACTGAGGAGGAATGCCTTTGATAAACGGAGGCACCGAGTTACCTTAAAATGCCAGGGAGCAAAACAATTTACGCTGTCAGTGAAAAAACAGCATGACAAACCAAGAAAATGCGAAGATTTTGTACACATGTGGAAAACATTTGAATAAAATATACCAATTGTTGCATTAGACAAATCGTTACGAATAAATAATTTTAAATGCAAAATATAGACTTACAGTTGCCTCAGATTGGTTGCACCGCTGAAAAGGTGCGGGCGAAGATCAGAAAGGTAGTTGTCCTGCATCTCCCTGTAAAAGAAATATAACTTTATATATAACCTACTATGCATTTTTGACAAAATGTAAGGCTATGTTACAAAAAATGTAAAACCCAATCAAACTGCTACGAAAAGATCATTACCACAGGTATTAGCTAAACCAGTTTACCATCTGCTGCAATTTTGCAATGAAAATTTAACTCAGCGCTTGCCATGTCATTAATTATAAAGAATATTGTTCGTAAACTGCCTGACAGTTGTTATTAAATTTATAACCAATAAGACTTTTCGCATCGGAGTCCCAAATAAAATGGCGCTAGTCTCCCATTTTGCCTCATCCTTCATTGTCGGTTGCGTCGCTTATTTTGCAATTTCTCTCCGCATTAAAGTGTAATATTCTGGCATTTGACGCTTAAAATTGCCTGTTTGGTTTGGAGTACCTTTCGAAATGTCGAGTCGAGGGCCGCATCCTACTATTAGATTCCAAAAGCTCTCGAAATTGCATTCGGCGGGTGTGAATGGCTGTAGATTAAAGACCGAATACCTGAACGCAAAGGTGGCGGTTGCAACTATTCATCGAGAATAGGTCTGGCCTGTCGCCGCGCCGATATGGTCGCCATCGATTGGCCGTCTTAAAAAAACAGGGCATTGTTTCGGAAAGACTCTAAAACAACATGCGCTTCGGGCCGATGCATTGCGCATACAAACAGCGATGCCGCTTCATCAAACCGACAAGGGAAGTTAGACTTGCTGGATATTAGCTGTTTTAATCTACACACACGTGAAAGCCGCGCGGTATATGGAGGTAGGTTTGCGGGGGGGGGGCTGGGCAAGTTGAGAATGCCAAAATGTGCTGGAAATTTCCCATGTGAGGGAAAGGACATTAAGAAACAATGCCCATATTTGTTTTGTCAGCTCAAAAGGAAGTTCCGTCACGGTCGACTCGCCCAGATATGACGGATTTGTCCGCATAGATGGGCAACGATGCTCACAGGGCGCGGTGACATGTGTCCCGATAAACATGACACGACATTCAATTGAAATAAACGGGGAACGGGAATTCACGGTCAGTGATCACCGTTGGCGGAATGAGTAACACGTCGGATGGGGTTTCCTACACACAGGCGTGTATGCAATTAAAAATGGCGTCCCAGATACTGGGGAGTCTAACAGCCAACAAAACACGCTTGTGTTGGAGAAATACGCGTCACGTGTTCCGCAAGCGCGCCATACGCGGGATCTTCGTGTTTTTACTAGCGGGATAAACAACGCGGCAAATATCGCGCGCACAATACTTGATTAATGTCACGGTTCCGGCGTTTACAATGGATCCACTCGAAGCGACCAAGATCATGCGAACATTGATTTGCACTAGACCGCTTCGCCACGCCGGGGGCCGAAGAACGCGCGGCGATTATCCCTCTTTCAAACGACGGCAAGAGATGTTTAACCGCACCTGACCTATGAAGATAAGCCAGTCGCAACCACTCGACAGTTTCGGTAAAACAAAATCAAATAAACATTTACAGTTTATTAACGCGGGCATAAGTCCGGGTGTCAATCAAGGTTTTCTGACGCTATGGTCAGGACGCTGCGTGAGGTCCTCTTCCTTGGTCGCTTTGAAAGATGACACCAGCACCGTTGCCGGGTCTACCTTCGCGCGAGGGGTCAGTTATTACGGCCCCAAACTCTGCCCCGTTTTTACCCCAGGAACCGTATTGTATCTTACTGCGTCTTCTCTTCGGGGATTGAGTTCGCAAACCGTCCCAACATTTGTACAAGGCGACGATGTTGCGAATTGTAACTGTATTTGCATTAGACTTAAAACGTTCTGTTTACGTAATTCCTTAACTCAGCGTAAGTTTCTCAAATCCAATTCACCTAAAATGAGCATTCTATTGGAACCGTTCTGGCCCATTACCGAGGCGCTGGGTTTTTTTTTTCACTAAAAAATTTCTGTCAAATGACCGAAATGTCAGCAAAAATTTAGGACATTTTCAATTTATTTTGGTCATTTACGACATAGAGAATTAAACGCCGTCCGGGGCAACACAAAGGGCATTTTCGCCTAGCGATAAGACGCTCGAATAATCTACCAGTCAATTTCCTTTGGGACATTGTGTTAGAAACAGCTTTTATTTTTTGTGAAATTTCTAAAAAAATGGGTCTATGACAGACATATGACACAAAAAAAAACAGACCGAGGATGGAATATATCAGTTTAAAATAGGACAAAGAGAAACGGTTCGTGTCGTGCTTATATCCATGGTTTCACACATGATACCGAAAGTATTTAAAATCAGATTTTTTCAGTCGATCCCTGGTAATGGAGATATGTCGTTTTTCGATCGTGATGAGAATTGATCAAACGATACCAATCCTCTGTATCATATGCCTTAAAATAGCGGTCTACATATGTTGTGATGTTGATATCACCGCCATATTTATCTGTACAACACAATCCTTACATGCTGTACTATCAATTGCCTCATACTAAATCCAGATAAAGTTGGACCGTCTTAAGTAAAGTAACAACGCAGTCCAGTAGCAGCTGTTCCAACATGGCGAGGCCCAAATTAACCAACTGTCCAGCTGAGGGGCCAGAACAGTACGGTTTCCCACTATGAATAACGGGGCAACGGTCGATCACCGGCGGTGGTTTCTGACTGTTCTCCTCATTTATTTTCTGATTGCGCCCAAGCGCTGGACAGGTGTTTGTGTACACAAGATTTCTCGTTGAACATTAGGAATGGTGTAAGCAGTAAACTTACGTTTATCTACAACTTGCGCTTTGCGTTGTGACCCCGTGAACCAGAGAGTAGATTAGTTATCATCAACGTCTTGGGAGGCTAAACCTCTAAGCGTGTTAGCCTGTAGCGCTTTTGATGCGGTCCCACAAAATCTTGATAAACGAGGGCTTAACATGGCCGCAACACACAGAAGTCGCTGGCTCTGGCAGGCATTTTAAAGGTTCAATGGATTCCAAAACGTTTGCCCAATAAACACCTAGCAGCAAGAATCCGACTCAGAATCCGATACCCAGAAACTTTGTATGTACACAAGCAAAGGATGAGTTTACCGTCAGATCAAGGGCTGTTTATGGTGATGGTGTATTAAAAGTGTTTGCCACCCAGTGGTATACACGATCTTAAGCGGTTGAATCTAAAATTAGCTGTCCACCCGTTTTCTCATGCCTTCTTGCTTGTTATATTTGCTTATTATATGTTGTAGCGCCCAGCCAATCATGGCATATAGTAAGTTGAAAACAACCTATCACAAATCGAGGATCGTGCACAAACAAGCATCCAGGTCCCAGGACCAACAAAAACCAAAGATAGAGCTATTGGGAAGGTGTTTTTCAGAAGACACAGGACAAGGATATGCGTTTCTGAACGTCACAAACATCCCTTGGGACGCACTTAAGTGTGTCATATATTAACGTTCCAGTACCCACCACTCTACCTGTACCATACGCGTTTCTGCCCCGCCTGTGACTACTGCCACTTAACGAGCTAGGAAACCGTGATGGCGGCACTGGGACAACAGCCAACGAAGCGATATAGCTCTGCAAGCAGGCGACCACGCAGTGGATGCCGGTTTAACGGTCCCATGCGACCTCGTATATATTCAGCGCTCGCAGCAATTCTCCTAATAGCTGCGGCCTGTTGCCTAATTCGAAATGCAGTGGCTGACGGAAAGTGTGAAAAGACATGCCAGCGACAGCAGCGGGAGCGTCGTGCAAGGGCGTTGCCATTTCCTTTCTCTGAACTTCCTTGGTTTATACTGCATGGGTCATTCACGCACGATCGCAAAACTGTATCTTTGGCCCACAGTTTTTCGTGGAGCGTCGAATTGTAACCTATAGCAAGATACGCCAGCGAATTTGAGAAACCGCATCAATCGCGAGAAAACTGGGAGTTGGTAACCTTAAGGTCTGTTGGGGCGCCTGCAGCCGACGCGGACAATTGACACGGCAAGCGCCATGACCAATGTGATACTGAGTGTCGAAAACAGTGTCTAAATTAGAAAAACACTTCACGATGTAGCAAGTACTCACAGTATTTCCAGTTTCCTCAGTCCCTGGAAAGCGTTGACGTCCAGTCTGGTTAGTCCATTTCCACCGAGCGTTCTGCAAGAATTGAAACACCATTAACAGCGAAAACTGCAAAGATGTCTCGAACCTTCTTTTACAATCCAAAATACACGCATATTTTTCCTTATTTATATTTATAGCAGTAATCATGTGACTGTTTGTTTTTTGCAGGCAAAAAAGTGTGGTTGATATAAATAATGAAAGTGTAGTATCGACGTACAGCTGTTTACGTAGTCGAGTTTGAACTACTTTACGATGTTCATAAATTACAAACGGCATACAAGCACAGCTTGGAACTAAACAAATAGGTCAACGAATTTAGATAAGGCTCCGGTTAAATGTTTACATAATCTAAATGAAACACTTGCAGCGCCCGACGATAAATCCATATTTACAGCAGAACCCAGGTGCGAAGCTGTGCTTTGGCAATTTGTCACGTGGCACATATCGCTATATCGCACGCTTATGTGTGCCAGTGTTTGCCGATTTTACGTCGTCCTGAAATCAAACTATCGGATTTGTGTCATTCCAATGTTTGTCTAGCGATGCTCGGACGTGTGACGAGCGCGTTTCCATGCTTGCTTTGGAGCAAATTCGGAAAATTTGCGTTAGCGCACTGCTGGAGACAAATACTAATTCGTGGGGAATGTAACCTGGAGCGCAGTAAAAGATTTTTCAATGCCAAAGGGAGTGTTTAAAAATGAGGGCCCTTTTTATTGACCAGAATATTGTATTCTATCTATGACAAAACCTAGTTTTTTAATTGAAAGGATTAACCTAACTGTGCACCTCTTTGCACACACAAACACACTTTGGGATCAAAGTCCAAATGCGGAACTAATGCAGCAAACAATTTATTTCAGCCAAGCGCCGTTAATGCCTGTGCTCGACCGCATTTAATTTTTACTCTAAACGCACGTTTTCCGTAAGGTCGATATGCTTGAAACGCTTGCGGGAGGCCTTAAACCGCCACAAACGACGAACTATATCTTGGCATGAGACAAGTTTGTTTGCTGGAGCCATCGAAAGACCACTCACCGTATCTACATTTGTGTGCATTACCCGAACGTGGTACGACGCACAAGGACTGCGTAAACACACTTGAGCCGTTTACGCGCTGGTCCAAGTTTACAGAAGGCGAAACAGGCGCCGTAACAACGATTCCCTGCTACCTAATCGTCACATAGAACTTTATGAAAACTGCTGCCTCAATCCGACTAAACAGGTTAGGGAGAGGCATGATCAAAAAGTCATCCACGCAACATTTAAAAGTGTTCCCCAGTGATTTCCCAAATTATTGGCTTATTCTATGCGAACCAGTGGCGGTCGCACAGGAATAAAATAGATGATTGTGACTCACTAAAATGTCGCCGTCGGGGTATTACATGTTTACAAACCTGTATGAGAAATCGACGCGATATTTTGGGAGCGCGCTCGTTTGCCTGCATTGAGTCACGTTACACACCTGTACTTTTTGCACCTTATAAATGCGAAGAATGTGGCATTCCTTTGCAAATTGTTCGTAACAACTCATAAATTGAACGGTGTCTAGACAAATACAAAGCTGGCCTGACAAACCAAACCCAATTCCATGTGGTCGAAATGCGTCTGTTGCAAATGAACTACGCTTATCGTCTCTGGCAAGAATTAGTACATTTTCTGCACCTCAACTGTTTGAATTACTAAACCCATTAGAACACCAGCAGCTGTTCCATTTACGTAAGCCCTTTTGACCTGTGGGCCAAGCCATAGTCGTGCCGACAGATATAAAACCATATTGTGTTATTTTGCCAAGTGATTTTGGTATGGGTTGAATATAAGCCTGGAACTGCGATTGTTTAGGTTCGATATGCCAACATACGCACGACATTGTTTTTGTCCAACTCAATTTTCTTGTAAGTCTTTCTCAATGACGTAATGTCGTCCGCGTTGCTTCTCCCAACAGTTCGAGGAAACACGTGTCAGTCAGCATAGGCCGCATATATAAACCGCGGGAGCATTCGTTTTCCCGGCGGACTCGCATATGAAAAATGTGGAAGTTTGTGTGGATATATTTAGAACGACTGTAAATGCACAAACTATATATGCGCATGCAGAAGCAAACTCCGTGTATGTACGACTGTTTGCGACAGGGTGTTGCCCTTTCAAGGCGCTCTACGAATTTTCTACGCCAATACCCACCGGACTTATTTTCATACCAACTGCATACCTAAAGACCAGTTGGCGACGTGGCGCATGCCTTTAATTAATATGCCGGTTTATTTGTGACGAGCAGACGCAGCAATCAAAATACGCCCAACCCGCATCCCGACTCGACGTCTACGGCGGGGAGAGTCGCTTCCACTCTACGCTTTATTTTTCCTTTTACTCGTTAATGAAAGCTCTACGAAACCTTGGGGAAATGCGCATCAAAGCGGCACTTAGTGCTTTTACCATGGACGGGACTGGCTCTCTCATGCGTACGGTCAGCTTATTCGGAAGTTACTGCGGTAAATCCCAGAACAGCGACACATGATAGCGATTTGAGCATCATCCCCTTAACGCTGTAACGAACTAAGTACACTTTGTATTGGCTACTAAAGAGAAATGCAAAGAATTTCGCGACGTAATTGGCGTTGGCAGGTTTGTGATTGAATGGACAGAAGTGGTTTCACGACTGAATGTTTGCCAAATTACTTGTTCGAAGAGGCGCAGACGATTTCAATAGCTGCAACGATAGTAATCACACAATCTTAAAAGTCATCACTGCGCTAAACCGTATGACCTCAGCAGCCTAGGAATTCTATTCGGTTTTTATCCCATAAGCGTTTAACGTCACGAACGAAGCTAAGACAGAAGGAAAATGACGGGGATGGACTTACAGTGTCTTCAGAAAATGGAAATCCTTGAAGGCTCGCGATGATATTTCTTTGATGTCGTTCACCTCCAAGTTTCTGAAAAACGGAGACAATGGTTATTGTGCAAGCTGCTTAAAGTTTCGGACATGTGCTTACACCAAATAAATTATCGAATTGCACATGTACACTCATGGCAGCGTACATTAACTTGTTCGCAGTTAAAACATTTTTTCAAATCTGCTCGACTTCATGTTTCTTATGTGCGAGGCTTTTCGAAGTTTTACGGATCAATAGCAATCTGCAATAGCGTCAGTGGTGCTCTTTGTCTCGCAGGCTGAATTAAAATTAAATTGCTGTATGTTGGCCCGTGCATGATAAGTCATTCTTTACGTAATACCGAATTGTCAGAAGCGCGTCCAGCCTGCGCCGAAGGCCGCCAGTGGTTTGCGATTATCGCTTAAAACAGACGCGTATCAACATAAGCGCAGTCATGTCAACAGATTTGACCTTCGGGCGCTCCAATGGCCTTTTCAAGCTTTCAACTTCAAAGGCATGCGTGCACTGCCGTAACAACACAAGCTGACAGCCGTGAGCAAACAAATACAACGGTGGAAATCCAGAAGGTGCGAAAACACGAAACCTTGAAAATATGTACATTTTGTTTGGGCGACGCAGAGTGGAGTGACAAAACGTAACAAAAAGTAGTCGTTATTTTCTCCTTGTGATATCCTAGATTCAGCAGCCGTCGTAAATTTAATGTTCGGTTTTATCTTGCGTGATAAGGCCGCGGGAAATTAAACTTCACAACTATCCATATCCAGTTACGTCATGCTCGCGTTACTGTTAAAGGTGAACGAACAGGGAAAATATGTGCAACTCATTTGTTAGTAAGAACTCGAGTTTAGTCAATTCGATGCCACGCCATTTGCGATCTACTCATCATGGGTCATTGCTTGCTACCCGGCTTGTTCTTGTCTAAGAAGAAGTAAACCGTAAAGATTTCAACCCATAGGAATTGCAACAAATGCAGCCCCAGCATCTAAATTTAGGTTTTAACCCCGAGCACTTCTCGGTTTGTTGTGACGCGCGACAAAACCACTTCGCACGCGACACCCTCTGCTCTGCGAGACCTGGCAAATGAAATGGGACAAAAAAGCCCGAGAAGACGCACATATGGGTCGATATGAGCAAGGGATTGGATGTGGAGGCGGACATCGTCAATGGACGAGATTAACGACTCCAAGAACGTACTGCCATCGATCAACAATCGTCAAACAGTTCTGGATTACGCGGATTAGCGCCGACCAGACCGTGTCGCGTTCGCGCGACTGCACAAAGGGAGGTTCGTGATCGGTGGCGGCTCAAATTGCGTCGCACCTCGCGCAACTTGATTCCGACGTGATGAGACGAAATCCTTGCGGCCTCCGTCGAACCTGGACCTCCGCAGTCGCGCCAGTGAAGTTCAAAGGCGAACTCTGTGGGCGCGGAGAGACACGCGCAGGCATTGATACAGTGGGAAGTCAATGTTGGTTGCACCGCAAGGCATGTGCCCCCTTACTCTAATACCCACACGAACATCAGATAATAGTTGCCACAGGTCTTTCAGTCGAGTGAAATTGGCAAATACTCTAGACCCACAGAGAAGCATGTGTAGAATGCTCGGAGTCCAACAAGTCCTCGATTGTGGTAAATCAATCAAGCATTGCGGCAAGCAAGTGGGTCGCTGGTCTGACGAGTTCTGTCAATGAAAGTGACCCCGATTTATTTGATGCAGTGCCATTTGCTCGACAGGTGTCTGCAGTTTAGCGTTGATGGGTAACTCACCAAAAATTTTCAAGGAACGCAGAAGTGTTCTATGTAATCACATGGCAAGGTTGCAATGTCAGCGAACGTACTATGTTTTCTGTTGAATGTCATGGGTGTGAAATGAAGAGATAAACAACTACCAGTCAAAAATTGGAGCGGAAGAATGACTGATTGTTATTCATTACCGGTCTTCCCAGGGCTTACAAACCAAAAAAACAAACAAAAGGAATGTTTGTAAGTCGAACAAACTTTATCGTAAACTGTGGTAAATCACGATGAGAGGGAAAGTTTTGATTAAACCTCCAATAAAATGGAGCAGGGTTGACCGAAGATCGTTATCATCATTGTTGGTCGGATGTGTGGACAAATTACAACGATCCATGAACAACTCGTGATGGGATGCGTAAACAGGTGGAACAACATAACTCTTTCAGATAAAACTGGCCTTTCTTGTGGAGTAATTTAGGAGAATATACGACCGGGTCGAGTTTATGTTGATAAAGGGGGGCATTGTTTTGATTTGGCGACGTCAAAAAGTTATTATAACACAGAGGTTTCACGCTACATTTAAATTCCCTCGCCAAACGCACATTAACTAACTTGCTGTGAAACACAAACTGTGACAGGGATCTCCGTGTTTTCTCCTGGGGCATCGACGGGGGCTTTTAACGCGCCCAAAGTTGTTGTAGATGGGTTGGTGACGCCAAACTGAGGTACGATGCGGGATGCACCTGCCTGGGGCCTCCGTTGTCTACAGGAGTGCGAATGACAACAAATTATAGATTGCCAATCGCGTCGGCAAATGCGTTTGATCGACCGAAGACAACGCACGAAACGTTCGCGACTTCAATGCGGATGCCATCACTCGCTGTGGGATCTCGTAGCTTTTCCAGCGGATTAGCAATGTTGTGATGCGTTGGTCGCTGGTCAGTAGTGACTGACTCCAGTAGATGAGATGCCGACTTACCGGGCGACCCTTTCCCGGTTCAGGCCTTAAAGAAGATTGATGGAGCGAATCGGTTTGATTTCGACGAAAAGCTTTTCAACGAAATTTGGTTGGGAACTACGCGATCAGAAAGACAAACAAACAATTAAACCACAAGAAAATAAGTCGAAAGCCAAAATCCATCGCTTTTAAGTCCAAACAATTGACATTTTCACAATAAACGGATAAGACTTGAAAATGCCTAGAAAATTATCGACAAGTAATGCCACCATGAGTTTTTGACAAAACGACAAATCAGCGGAAGTCGTTACAACCCTTTGTAAACATGTGGATGCGGAAATGCCCGCAGCTTTTCTTTTTGTCGTAAATCGTCGCGACCGGCAGCGGTGAGCGATGAGTGGCGGAAACGACAAACACGTCACAAGGATTTGCGAGTTCGACGACAGAGAGGCGATCGCTTTGCAAATCACGACCTGGAGAGTAACGACAAACAGTCCACCAATGGTTAAATGGAAAATCCTCGTCAGGGTCTCTTGTACGCAGCTGTTTACAGACTCCCGCCGCGCCCCACTGTATAATAATGTAACACCGCGTGACGCGCGAAGGTTTAATTTTTGTGAAACACTTCCGAAGAATTTGTTTAATTTGGATTGGTTTGTTTAGGTATGTGTTGGCGACGCACCTTGTATATATCTCAAGCGAAATTTCAGAAGTTCATTCATAATTTTTGTGCTTGAATGCGGTAGTGATGTATACATTGCCAATACTGCGGTAAAAAACTTTTCCCGCAAAGCCAACATTACGGGTTAGCTTACTATCTGTACACAGTAGTTAGATTTAACACAAAGTTACTGGTGCGCGACGTTTGTATTTCTGTACAATTTCCTGAGAGATTTTCACAAGCTTAAATTTGTCAATATTTTCGATAAAAACTATATTGGACTGGGGCTTCACAACAGGCTTACTTTGCCCGATGATAGAGTGGACCCATTGAACCGGTGCGTGAGAACCAGATTCGGACCATTGGACCCCCACCGAGCTATCGCTCCTGGAAAAGAACTCGCCACGTCGTTCATTTCCAAGCCAGAAAACAAGGCAACCCAAGAACTGTGACCAACATTTGGGTTTATTTCAGTGTAACCGTTAATACATTTTGAATTTTCCAAAATTTCCAATCATGCTTATCAAAGTTTGATTTTGCGGAGAAAATGTTTTGTGCTCGTTTGCATGTTACATGAAAGTTGCAGCACTTTTCAGCAGAAAACGATTCCAATCCGGCTTGTGCCAAAGAACCAAATACAAACAAATATGCTCGTTGTTGGATAATATTGAATTCGAGTTCGGCGGTTCATCACAGCTAACTTATAATACTGATGGTGGCACTTTTACGCGCCGTTAAAACAACACGCCCTCGGCGTGACCTTGGCCTTCCCCAGTCAACACAATTTTGCTCCAGAAACCCTGTTCGTCCATATCCATTTACTATTGAAACGGACCACGGGTGACTGGCGCCGGTCGCAATAAACGCGTGAAAACGGCGACAGAAATGTGAGAAGTAGCTGCTTTTATTGGCAGAAACTTCGCGCGATCTGTGTATACCACAGCGTCGCAGTCGCCCGTGCCACTTAACGCAGTGTGCCGAAAGTTTTACAACACCCAAACTCAGCAAGTAAAGGACATGGAATCCATCGCGTCACGCTTCGAGTTACAAAATTAAACATCGCGATATTGGATTCATGCGACTTGCTTATAACGTAGAATGGGAGTGTTATTGCGTCCCATGGCCCGGGTCACACATGACGGCAAACGAACCAAACCAGCTTCGTTTCGAGCAGTGTTCGTAACTAATGAAATATTTTCTATTCGCTGCAACGCTCAATGCCGCTTGATTGATAATTACTTTCCGTGCGGTGATGCGCCGTGGATTCTGGCGCCGTGGTTTTCACCGGAGCGAGGCAAGGCGATCGTAGCTTCAAGGGCATGAGTCTTCGAGAAGGTTCAAGCCTTGGTTGTTGGCAGTTTTTATTCCTTTTTCAATTTGGGCAAGACGAAAAATTGGGTTTAATAACTTCGTAATGTGTATTAGTTTCATTAAAACCATGGTCCAATCTGCTGGTAACGCACAATGGAATTTGTGATGTTTCTTAACTACGGCTGCACTACGCGTTAATTTCCGATTTCGTTTCCGCAGAAACTCACGATGAAGTTTAAGCATGTGTAGTCTTCGAACTGCTTGGAATGTTGAACTGGCTCAACACCCACCGTCTCACACCGATACAAGATAAGTGAATTTTAACGCGATTTTTAAAGGTTACATTTCTGTATTACCGCAACGCGCCCATTTTGGATTTGGATTGATGAGAATGGCACCAGTGACTTTGATGTGCGCTGTAATTCGCGCATATGCGTCCATTTTCCCTGGTCGAGAGAGGCTTACTGTTTGTCAAGGCGATCCCAACTTCGATTAGGCACAGTGACTTAACTTTTGCGAGCAAATGGCAAGTGATTCTGGCGCAATTTGTCAAACCGAATGACGTGTGCCCCCCAGATGCCACACGTACATACGTACGCGGTTACTGTCATTATCCTTGCTAGCATGAAGACCTCCACGATACAATTGCTTGCAGGCATTGCAGCCGAAATATGCGAATTGAGGTCGGTTGCAGCAAGGCATCAAGGTGATTGCCGTTCTTGGCGCAGGCTGCCTACAGCGCAGAAGGTCTTAAAGCGGCGCCACGCAGTAGTAAGTTGGTAATTAAATAATGTCGCAGCAGTTGTTGGGACTTTAAGAAGCAGAACTGATCGCGCTTAGTCCCAGGGGACCACGACGCCATTGCCGTGTGTAATATGGGAGAGTACGGTGCTGGATCTGTGCGATATCTCCGTGTATCGTTTTCCTTGCCCACGCTCTTCCCGCAATATCGTTACGGTTTTGGAGTCACGTGACGGACCAGAGGAGCGGCTGTCATTACAGCGCTCAGAAGTTCAAAGATTTCGACCAGTTATGAAACCAGAGTCGGCCAAAGGCCGTACCTTAATTCCCCTGGCCGCATATCTAAACACTATTCATCATCAAAAGAGGCGAATTTTCTAATTGAAAATTGATGCTTGCTATTGGTGACTAAGCTCCAAGCATAAGGTAAGGGTTATAATTGGCACAACCGCCCGACATACCTTGCCTTCAGATAAAAATGTAGACAAAAATGTTTTTTTGATGTCAAAATGGCAGTTGGTGGTGTTATTTCGCAAGTAACCGCCGACACTAGTTTTCGAAGGTTTCCTTTTGAATTGGATACCCACCGAATTTCCTGGGTTGATGCGATGTTTGTAAGTTCGGAAACAATTTGTCACACACCACAGAAAGACCACACGCGAACGTTATCAATCCTTGCGCCCGCAGAACGCCACAACGGAAACACGGAGGAATTCATTTGTGTTCGGCTGACCTTAGAAATTCTGTACCTTGCCAGGACCAACCGCCACGATAAATCTTCATGAAAAATGGGATTATTGATTTGTGAAACAACGTTTTGCATATTAGTGTTTTTGCATATTAGCGCGAATAATCCATGTGTTGTGAATGCTTATTGCTGCATTCTTCCTAATGGTATTTTCTTAACATCTGGTTGGACTGGGAGTGGGCATTGTATAAATCTGTGATTGGTACAATCCGATGTTGCGTCAACGATCCCATAGCTGTGGCCGCAATCCCGTGTAAACCGACTTTCGATAACAAACGATTACATTTGCTGTTCCTTCGTTGTGCCAATCACCAACTACCAGGGATTACCAAAACCCCGCAGGTTTTAGTGGCGCCTAATCACGTTATCGCGACTTGGCGTGTGTAACAAAGCACCGCTGTCTTTCGCCATTTCCTCCCAAAACGACCGGCCACCCACAATTAACCCTAATCCAGAGGATCCCCAGGCGCGGCAACAAAAACGAGACCTTCACAGTGCAGGCTGGAACATGATACCCATTCCACCACGGTATGGCATCGGCTGAAATTGCTCAAGGAGTGTTCCACGTGTAAACACACCGAATATTTGGTTTCAACATTGGTTCTCGAGCACCGATATTCTGGCAAAGTTTAGCGCCTACCAGAAGCCCAGTTGATCGTGGTCTATTAAAAGTAACAAGTGATTGTGTTCTGTTGTCGTCAGTCGAGATGCAACAGTTCAATGTCCGCCCTAACGTCCATTAGCCTACTTACAATCGGCTATATTGCAAACTATATCCACAGGGAGCGTTTGCTAATGGACGAATCTTCGTGGAATACGACCCTGAAGTATTTGAAGCCAAATTGACGTTAGGAGAATCGGCCAGGTATCTAATGCACCAAGTAACCCGAGATCGCGACAATAACCTTGATCAACTTCGAGCCTTCATCGCTACGTCAAGTACCTGGCAACGCGAAGCAAAATGGGCCTTGAGGTTGGAAAGAAAACAAATACCGAAAAGCATACGCTACGCCTGTACCCTAAAACACTTACAACACCAATGGTTTTGTCAGTCAAAATTGAACAATTGTGTTTGTTCTGGTACGTTACATTAACTCGTTGCGCTTTGGCTCCATGAGCATGATTGCTAAGCGCCAACCTTCATGTCCCCCATGTATTGCGTGATTAATTGCGACCAGTTGTTTTTCCAAGACTTTAAGGACAAAAGACAATAAAAGGCTTAAAATTTACTTTTAGAGCTAAGTCAATTTTGTTCCCACTCAATAGTTCCCTTAAAACACATCAAAAACCTCGTAAATTCAGGTACTCTATTTGAATTAGCTCCAAAACAGCAAGGTGTAACAAGTTGAAATATTTTTTTCAAATGCGTTTTTCTGAAGTGCCTGAAAAGTTTCTTACAAAACAGACTTCAATTTCTGTAGAAGCTAAGGGCGATTGACACCTAAATATATACTCCCCGGAGAATTACGATTTCACGCCCTTCTTTGATCCAGCCAAACATGAAAGGAAATACGTAACCAGCAATTCTGGATGATATGAGCATGCTAAGCCTTACCCCAGTGTCGGTTCGAACGCTTTTCCCTAATACAGTTTCTATGGACTGCCGGACAACGTAAATGTTGCATATTTCTCACGACCCCCAGCCACAGAGTTTGGAATAAGTCCGTATTTAATATAAGGCATATCACATTTATGTAAAAGTGCAACAGGGCGGAAATTGCAAATCTTGTTATGATTTACCAAAATTTTCGGGACCATTACGACAATATGTAGGCAGTTAGGCGTGGAGAAAGGAGACCAAGCTTTATTCGACAGCTTTCTTTCATATATCGCCAAGCTTTCTTCTATATATCGTTGATGCTAAAATAATGGATAATTACAAAACTTGTTTAGTGATTTTTTTCTTGCGAATACACGTATTTTATTCATGTTTGTTACCCTACTTCACTCTCCAAGTGTCGACGGCCGTTTCTGTAAAGCCGATATTTCGTCGGGCTCAAATAAAGTGGTTGCGGGATGAAAGTGATGGATAACTCGCAGAACCCGTGCGGAAATCCAGGTCCTCGGCATCAATCTTCACCCTGTCATTTTTATCGAACGCAGGCGTGCCCTTAAGACCCTGTTGACGAGGCCAGAACAACATCGGGCTCATTCGGTATCGGGCCACTCATTATTAACACAAATAAAGCGATTTTTGCAATTACAGACCAACGTGTTAAGGCGGAATAAGGATTTGCGATTAAATTAAATATGGATGGGAAATGTATAATGTGCACTGCTTGGTGTCAATTATAACTACACGGGATTCAGTCATATAAGCCGGATATAGAAACGATTGAGAGGTTTATTTCGTTTGGCAACGTATTTACAAATTCAACGACTGCAAAGCGAGCAGAAAAGCTCCATAAGAGCATTCAAGCCTTTATTTATTGCTAAAATCTGCCCCGGCGTGGACAGATGCAAAGACCCCAGAGCCGCCAGCTGGCAAAGAGTTTTGCGAATGCCTCGTCGCTCGCATTTCACGCAAAACAATTGCCCGGAATGGTGCACCCTTGACCCACCGAGATCAGAACTGTGACCCCGTAACAGCCTTCAAAAGGCCTGGCAGTCTCCGCGTGCGAAAAAACCCGCGTCGATCAAAAACACTGTGCCCTCCGCGGTTTTAGACATGACAACGTCACGAGCAGTCGTTCTTATTCGTATTTGACGCCAGTAAAGTCCACAACACCCACAAACGCTTTTTATATAGCGTGCAAACCACGGGCGATACTTGACATCTGACTGATGAATACAAAATAACTTGAAAAACTTACAGTGTCTTTGTCATGGTAGGAGCCTCACTCGGCAGTTGACTGAGGTTCTTGTCAGAGCAATCCACTTTTACCATCTTCTTGCGGTCGGTCGCGCAGGTGCATGCTATTCAGTACAAAAATTCGTCAAGTGTTGTGCAAATGGGCACTTTAACTGACAACCGTCAAGTCGTTCAAAAGCAACGCGCGTTGGAACTTATCGTGACGTAATGCTGATAATTTTGGGCACTTTTTGTCCCTTTTTTGGTTGCAAAGAACGCCAAGCTTTGCAAAAAAATTGTTATCTACGCCATGGTGGAAACAAACTGAAAACATGTAGTAACACATATAATATGAGTTATATATAGTGTTGACTTAGATTATAGCCTCAGTACGTTGAACCAGTGTTCCCCCAGTCCAAAGATAAACGATGTTCGCGATAAAATGTTATCGCCGATTGTGGTCGCCGTGGGGAAGCAATCGATTAGTTTATCATTTGTTCGTCGCCGACTGTCAGTTGTTTATTACAGACACACACTTACCTTGCGGGCATTGACCGAGGACAATCACTTTGCCGGTGTTTTGACCAGGTGTTCCGAGCACGTGCGTCGTTTGCCACATGCAATAGAACGCGATAAAAGCACGGAGAAAAAAATCCATTGCGACGTTCGATCTTCGGGGTCTAAACCACTCAACCTTTTACAGCTTGTCAGGTGTCAATAAAATATCACAGAAATCTTGCCGCCTACTTTTGTCTACGTACTCGTTTCGGCAACCACATTTGTTACAGTTTAGATATCCACATACCTATAAAATAAACAACGATGTGTAACCAGTGAACTAGGCACATCGCATACTTTGTAACCACCTCAATCCTGCCAAAACCATCACGCAGTTCAGTAATGTACTGGCAAACGCAACCCTATCTCTTGTTTTAACACTGTCCGCAACATTTGACACTTCTTTGCCTCCATAAAAAACATCTATTTCTTCCAGGTCTTTTGTACGTTTTACGGCAACCCTTCCCACTTCTCCGTGCGACCGTCATGTCATGCTGGCTTCCGTCTGACATAGAGGCATGCCACAGCCAGTATACTGATAAAAAAGTCGTAATCCTGAACAACTAAACAGCACTTCTATGGGCAACTTCCTCGGGCTGAACTGCAGTCCAAATCGCGTCGCTTCCCGGCAGGCGACTGTCTCCAGACCAATTGTTTATTTGTGCCGCTGCGGCGTCGCACCGATTGTCTTCTGGCCGAGCGGTACGACGCGGGCCCTTGGAAGTGCGAGCGCGCGCCCCTCGCTGTTCGAGTCGCGCAAGTTTTCGTTGCGTTTCTCTCCACGAAATACTCTCCGGAGTCCGGACGGCCGCTCTTCCTGTGCGTATTACCAATCCACGTGACGATATTTTCCCTTTTTCGATTGTTGGGAATCTATTTTCTTTTCAAAAAGTTGGTGAAGTCACGTTTCCTTGTCAGGTTTGTTGGTTAATTTGCACAAGACCCGATCATTAGTAGTAAATTAGTATAGTAATATGACTGCGCTTATGCTGCTCATCAAGGCTCTGTGACCTGACTTTACTAGCTAAAGTATCGGATTAGGCGTCTAGGTTTTATCTGATTTTGCGCAAACTTGCTTCATGGCAAACGCTTTATCCCTTTGACAATCATGCTGTACAGACAGACGTAACATCGTGCGTACTATACATGACTCATATCTCCTATGCGCAGTATTCTCAAGGGCAGTTTCCAGTAACGGTTATTCTACAATGACTCCGGTTGGCCTGACAAGAGCCTGTCGATAAAGAGTGCTATCGAACTGGCGTTTGCCAGCCTAGCCTCACCTGAACGTTTGCCTTGTTTGTTTGCTTAAAAACTCCAGAATTTCGCTACAAGAGGCCCGGTGTCGATAAGGCGCTGAGCAATCATGGCTCGTTGCTCGCCAAGTACTTCTAATCGATTAGCAACCGGGCACAGGCGACAAGGCGCGACTGGGCCTGTTTGTCTCTGTCAAAAACACAAACGCTGGGACTCCCGACCCTCAAGCCTTGGGTCACCCAGCACCACCAGCCCACCCCACAAAACGCTCTGAAATTCGACCTTCGCGCTCCTGGAATGCCGTAAAGTTGAAGCGCCGGGCGGGCTGTGGTGGTATGACCTGTTGTTTGTTGATTTATGCGGCCATGCTTAGACGAAGAACCTTTCGGTATGTTTAAGCATGACACGAAAATCACATCACCTTACCTGATACATTTTTGTACACTTGGAAACCAGCACCATCTTTGGGATGCACTGGCTCATAGGCGCTTGGACAAGCTAAGAATGATAATACGGGTTTGGCGAACAACCGCAGCTTCTCACGATAAGGAACTGATCTGATATGGGATGCCTGCTAATCTACATCCGCCGCAGACAGTATAGAAAACAGTGTCAAGCCTTCTCCTGCACTTCCATCAATCAACGCCACCGCATAGCTAACTGGCGGGAACAACAATGTACTTAATCATTTACAAACACCTCGTGCGGACTCGCACATGTCACACCGGTTTCTAATGTTAATAATTAACCGGCGTTTAACAACATAACGCGGTCTCCTTCGCTGCATCTACGACTTGTTCAATAATCAACATATCAATTTTCCCGTGGCAGTTAAAAGCGCTTAAATTTTATTGCGCCTTGGCGTTTGATGTTGGACCACAGTCAACTCTATTGTAATGTGTTGGATGTTCCGTTGCACTGTTTCGAGACTGACTGTTACCTTTTTAGATGGTATTTGTAAGCAAACAAACTTTCATTATACCAACGTCTTCACGATTGGAGTGTGTAGTAACCAGACGAAACAACACAATTTACAACAAAGTGGAAAATGATAAAAATATTGTTTTATTGGATTTAACTATCGATTCAAATTTCCTGCAAACTGCAAGACACGTAAAAAGTATACATTGTGTTTCAACCAAGGGAACCTAGTTATGTAGCTCCACCTAGCGGAAAAATGAATTTTAGTGTTGTTGACTTTGTCAACATCCAGACAGAACAACGGAAGGGTCTTTAAATGCAACACTTATTACCTAGGAATAAGGCACGGAATATTACATGTTTTGAGTCTTACACCGTCGGTAAGTTTAACGTAACTATTGTGCAAAGCAAAAAGTGTAATAATCGTAAAGGTTGCGGATCAAGTTTAGTGTCGGAGGAAGTTAAACAGGGGACAAATTGGTGGCGGTAATAGTCACATAAAATCGTTTTGTTTTGTTCATTAGCACTTCCATTTCCGATTGGAACATTTCCGCCACCTAAACCAAAAAAAATATATCCTATATACTTTACATATCACAAAATATATAAATATTGCAAAGTCAGTTTTACAAATTTTGATATTTTACTTTGCCTTACATTTATAAGCACATACCAACAAAGGTAGAGGTCAGGACAGAAACTACACACACACAAAACAAAAATTTGCTCAGGAATAATCACATTCAATGTTAATTTTTGTGATCTGTATAAATAGGCATTTACCCGTTGTATCGTTAATCCAGTTGGCGTATTCCGACACTCTTGTGTAAATTCCCGGACTTAAACGTTCAGCGCATCCTCGGCCGTAACTTGTTATTCCCTGTTGAACGAGATCACCATTGGCTGCCGGGCAAACCATGGGACCGCCGCTGTCTCCCTGACAAGTATCGACACCACCCTTCATGTACCTAAAAAAAACATTGGACGATAACGATTCGCCAAAGTTACTTCCCCAAAACGGATGGAATAGCTCCATGTGCAATGTATACAACATACCCGGCGCACAGTTGCGACGAAAATATTGTTTGGCCGGCGTACAAAACCGAACACGTATGTGTGCTTATAACAGGAACTTCAGCCTCCATTAAGTTGTCGGGAAAGTCCTGATCGGGTGCTACAGAATAAAGTTTTAGTATTATTATTTTTCAGCGTAATTTAATTATTCTGTGGAGGCCAGCCAAGATTTTGTCTATGATGAAGCAATTTTACCTCATGTTCGACCCATAAATCAACACTGTATGTCCACAGAATAAGTAAAAGCAAATACAAATACCACTGACATGATATGGAACCCCATCCTGTAATATAGCATTTGGTGTCGACTGGCACTTCCACTCCTTGCACGGGAAGCGGCACTGGTTGGATGTTACTGGTATACTGGACTTCTGTACTTGTACGAAGTAAGCTGATGTCATTCTCCAAAGTATCAGTGTTGTAACCTGTGTTGAAAACATTTACGACATGATCATGGTGAATACCACACCTTCGTACGCTTTCACTTGTTGGAATTTTCTTAGCAAGTCTCTGGCGCGAATACCACTGTTTTGTAACGAATTCCTAAAACTTTTTCCAGGTTTTTTTTAACGATCAGCTTGATTTGTAATACGGTTCCCAGGCATAAAGACACTGATGCAGCCAAGCTGGGTCAGCCACTTTTTTCTAACAAGTCGAAGCGAGATAAATTTAGCTTCTGGTGCGGTTTAAACTCACGATCCTTGGGTTACCAGGCCCAATGCTCTACTAACTGAACTAGATGAGCTCAGCGGTTGAACGGGGTATATTGTGTCTCTTAACTTGGCAACCTGCACATATACGCAGGGGATCTCTACCACCATATCTCTACCCATTCTGCTGCGCTTTATGTAATAAAACGGAACAACACCCATGTGTGATTTTGGGCGAATACCAAAAGTTGTGGTCGAAATTCTGCGAAATTTCTAGAGAATTCATCAGTTTGGCTACCGGCTACTAAACAGATAAATTGCGACCTTAAACAGGTAAAGTTTGAAGCTATCACTGATGAAGCACATTTTCTCACCATTGTGTTGGTAAATGGTATGGATTGAATATTCCTTAGCACTCCACTCGGGATTCACCTTGTTTACCGTTCCAAACCTCACCAAGATGTCACCAGCTGATCGCCTTTACAATAAATATAAGGACAAGTCTAGCATTTGTATAAAGATAAGCTTTCACCAAAACTAAGGTTGGTTTGGCGGGTGTCATTTTTACAGGTGCAATAATTTCCAATAATTTTGTCTATAATTTCAGAAATGAGCTCGCCCATAGTCTGTCCTCGGAAGTTAGCACCTAGGGGCTTGAGTACTACTCACCCCTCTGTACAATGTGCCGCAGTTAAAGCCCACCACGACTTGATAAGGGAACAACCACACACTAGAGATACTTGGTTATAAGAAGCCTTTTGTAGAAACATTCCCTGCCAAGGCCAATCACCAAGGTTTGCCTGCTCGCCACCGATGATTTTTGCTTCTGGGCCTGTTAGGTAGCAATTAACAAAGTGATATTTTAAGATTATTTTTTAATTGATAGAGATATTTGTTTGGTAAAAACGTGTAATTGAAAGTACATATTTAATGTTTGTACATTCAGTTGAAACAGGATGTTACCTTCTGCCGGTAAACGTTACGAACTTTAACAACTGATGTATTTTTCGATATTTACAGCAAAAATCTATATCAATGCTTCCAAAATGTACACGTGAAACCAAAACGAAGTACCTGGGATCCTTTGTCCGTTGACCGTAAGCCGGTGACATAAAGCCACGATCAACACAAAGGCAATCCGAATGGACAAAAATCTTCCAGCATTCATGAGTTTAACTGATTGTGATAGACGCCTGATTGTAACAACACTATCGACGTCGGTTCTTTGTTGGAAAACTGTAGGTCTACCCGCGGTTTTCCAGCACTGCTGGGGTTCAGATAAGGCTTCCTTGCCACCAGCAGTATAGCTTTCAATATAAAGGAAGGTCTTGATAATAATGATGTTGTCAGGGCACGGAACCACATGTATCGCAACCGATGTTACTTATTCTGATCAAATTTGGTTTTAGTTAGGTAAGCTGGTTTCGGCTTGCTGGGAATTTTAGCTATATGTCAAAAACATTCTACAGCAAACAAAATCACGCATATGCACACTAGTATAGTTTGGCAGACTTCTCGAATGTTCGTAAATCACCTCAAAACTAATTATTCTCGTAAACCTGACCGTAACAACCACTTACAGCATACGACTATTTTCAACCTTGCTGTCGACAAGAAGCGGAAGTATCTGATCCCATGATGCGAAGTTAATATTTAACAGACAATGTGTCAACATATAAGTGGCAAAGGATCGTTTTCTCCCCTTGCCAATCTCTTCGAATGTATCACGTCATGGCTAACTACCGGGCATTAGTATACATGTACAGTAAGTCCTTGCTTAATCCGAACCCCGAACATCCCAAAACCACGCTAACCGACACAAAACCTAATTCTAGAAAATTATAGTAATTCATTCAATGTATTGATTTGGTTAGTTCGGACACCCGGCTAAAACTACAACATTGAACGAAATACAGTATTTCGGGTAAAGCGATATCTGACCACATTAACGCAACGTACTGTACGCAGGTGTGGCCAAAATTTACCTCATTCTTTGAAGTTAATCCTCAATACTCACTTAAAATATGCAAAGCTCTGAACTGACTGACCAAGATGTCACACTCTATATCCTTTTTAAACGCGACCACTCACACACATGACACCGCTACTTTCTACGCTCCAAATCTCTCCATACTCGTTGCACTTCATTGATCACACATGTTCTCAGGAGAAACATAGTATACCTCGTATCATTGCCGGAATAGTAATTGTAATCACGGTATAGGATATACACTGCACAATATAAATGAATTTAAATTCATACGCTATATCACACGAGTATGATCGTCTAGTATCATTCTACACGTCGTCGCAAGATATTTTAAACTCTTTTAGTTCCTCTTCTTGCGCTTGTATTTTCATTGGAGCAGAAAAGAGCTAAAAAAGAGTTTCAATTTCTCTGAAATGTGCCATGTAATATTTACTGTTACGAAATATCTAAATACCTCTTTCAGTTTTCCGCCTTGCATCCACGTTTTCACCAACTTATACACAGCGTAGCCCGGTATAAATATCGTCGGGATGACACTTATCAAGTGACTGACGTATTCCGCCCACACCGGATATTCGTAATCTTCGTAACTTGGAGGGCTAATATTTGCCATGTAATATACAGCGATTGCCTAAATGTTAAACTGTTGTCAGATAGGAAGATGCTGGGAACAGCATACAGAACATACCGAACACGTTATTGGAACGACATAACTCCAACAGAGCTTCATCCAATATCTTCCCAGTTTTCTCCTTCCAATCATCTCTTCCACTTCTTTCCAGTAACGTTCAAAGCCATACATCCATGCAACCGCAACGCATTCGAACACAACGATCATAACCCAACACCAACCTGCTATGCTGTAATTGCTGTGAAGTTCGAAGGCGTAAACCCCACCCTAGGAAGGTACAATAACAGTTGAGGGCGAGGATGCATATTTCCACAGCAAAAACTTGCCTCTGTAACTAGCGGAAGTCCAAATAAGAAAAATGTTAAGCATAATATGCCTTGAGCCAACTCCCGGCCGTATCGAAACTCCCTCAGTTTGCGGCAATTGTCAAGCAACACTGTTGCCATAGTTTCTTGACACACAAACTAAACGCAAGAGTTTTGTTTGTGTTATCATATACGAGTCATTTTTGTTGCCATTTGCACCGACCTGACTGTCGTAGCCCAGCGAAAGAACCATAACGAAAAACAAAACACACCATATTTGCGGAAACGGGAAGAGTGACAACGTTTCCGGGTATGCGATGAACGCCAGACCAGGCCCTGACGTTGCCACTTGCTCGACAGTTGTGTTCTGCACACAGATAAACTCCGAACTTTGTGCTTACAAGTTTTTAACAAATTTTAAGATATTTTATGTCAACTACGGATCGTACTTGGTAAAAAGCCATGGAGCCGAGAGTGGCGAAGACGGCAATCCCGCCCAACACACTTGTTAGGAAGTTCATTCCGACGACAGTCATTGAATCTCTGTCACAGAAGAATCAAATTATTTGTCTTTCGTTCGAAAGCCTGACTAGGTAAGGTATCGTGTAAACTTCATGTTTACTTTTGTTCCATGTTTAATTTGGTCATGATGGCTGTTTGTTTTTTAACGTTTTTCATTGTTGCATACATTTATTTTACCATGTTCGAAACTGACGCAAGAATAATAAACAAGTGTGTTTCAATTAGGTCATCTCTAAGATAAGGTGAGGGTTTTACCATTTGACCTTAATACAATCCTTATTAGTTTTTTCAAGCGTTGATATACATTGTTTGTGAGTTGCTACCTGAAAAAGTTGTGATGGCGATCGTTGAAACTTCCCAGGGCAATGACAACTCCCAATCCAGGGCCGTTGCTATACAGGGTTTGCGAACAAGCGCTAGCCCAAACCTAAATTAATGCACGACATTTTATCGCAAGATGGTAAAAAACGTATGCGAGGTACCTGCCTTTAGGTCAGCAAGGCGTGACATGTCGGGAACTAAAAAATACTTTAGTCCCTCGATGGCGCCAGTGAGCATGGTGCTTCGAATTAGAATGGCTATCAACAGAGGGAACGGCAATGTGGCTGTCACGTAAACAACCTGAAAGAAGTCTTGTCAATTATGCATAGTATAGCCATACTCAAAAGGTTTTAATGTAGGCTCACACCCTAATTGTGACAGAGTTGAAGATGGGAAGTAAGAATAATAGCCAAATTACAGTGGACTCTCGCCCATGTGAATGCAGGCAATTAAAAAAAATTCCCCCATTGCAGTCTGAATTCGAGATGCTGATTCGGATTGTAATCCGCCCGTTGGGTAAGCCTGGTATAATATGAAAGGAATGAGCTTTACCTTCGCAGACCAGCCGATGCCTTTGAATGTGGCGAAGTACAGTCCTGCCCAAACGAGACAGAGATACAATGCCAAATCCAACTGTATCGAGCCTACGTCATCGATCCCTTTCGATATATGGAGCACTTCATACCTATATGGAAGAAAATATATTCTAAAATAATTTTTCCGATCCGTTGTTTCTCCCACGTTTCTATACCTCCAATATTCAGTGGCGGCCGAGGTCAAGTTTTTGTTGGTTGTTGAAAAGTTCTGCGTACTTTCGTTGCCTAGGTTACGGAACGTTACGCATTCGGGTGTGTTCCACACATTGTTGCAACTTGCCCAGGGGAGATTTGCGGAGAAACTGTTTACGAGATACTTTACGGCCCAAGCCAAGATCACTGGGTAGGAAACGCTGGAGTTGAGCAGCATGACAAATTGTGCTATTCCAATGCCTGGGGCATATAAATATGAAATTCAAAGAAATCCACTATCGTGCTACTTTTTATAACATGCCAAGCTAACTTAACTAAACAACAATCACATATTGAAAGTGCGCAAAGTATGTGGAATGTTTGGACGTAAAATCAGTTGTACATATAGGTTTCGGATGAAATAAGCTCTCAAGGAAGAAAAAAAAAACGAATAAACAGGGTGAACTATTGATTAATGTAGATTGTTTTGTGTTGCATATTTACCCTTTAAGATCGGGCATAACGACCAACTTTGCAGCAATCCTCGGCGAAGGCGTTGACCAAGTGATGTGTCGAGTACAAGACATGGAGCGGAGATTGTAAATGCGAAGATCGCGTAGGGAATGATAAACGCCCCTAAAATGAAAAGACGTTTCGTTATTCAGCAACGAGGTTGAACAATATGTTCTGTTTTGTTTTTCGGAAAAACCGCGCACGATGTTTTTGCAAAACAATGTCTGCTCGAAAGAGAAACAACTGACAGTTTCCTGTATCGGCGACATGTTTCCTTCTTGTTGTAACGCTTAAAAATCCCTTAACGTTAGCACTGTTTGTACACATACCTCCTCCGTTCTTGAAGCAAAGGTAGGGAAATCTCCACACATTTCCAAGTCCCACGCTGAAGCCGACGGCCGCAAAAACAAAATCCCACGATTTAGCCCACGTTGGTCTACGCTTTTCATCCGTTTGCCTTGTTTTGGAATTTTTTTTCTCAGTCATATCTGCGTTAACCTCCTACACACAGTTGCCTGTACAGTTCTACTGGCAGCGAAACATGAAGTGCTGATGATAACCTAGGTTTTTATTGTTTCGTTTTAGGCCAAAAAATAGTATAGTTAGTCATATGTTATGTTGCTTTCAACACTTTACATATTAGTCAAATGCCTTGAATTGATTCAATTTTACCAAAGTTTGCAGAAAATGCCTAACCGTCCTTATAGCCAATAACTTTTATTACGTCTTTGGTTCAATTATAATAGTACTTTGTTCCGAGCCCATTGCTTGTGTAAACACACTTTGCATCAAAATATAGAGTGCCCATCTCATGCTAAATGATACGACGAAAAATGACACATCGCCCAAACTCTTTTCTTCACGGTTGCATTGAGTTTATGATTTTCTTAATAGTAATTTTACTTTAATGTCCTCGCAACTCTCTTGTTTTGCTCTGTTGCCTCGAGCACGTATTGCATTCGTCACAAAATAACGACCCCAAAGCTGCGGAAATGAAAAAAAAGGGAGGCACTAGCATTGCGTTTTAGGCATTGCAAATAGCGTTGGTGGTCCATGTTTCTGCTGACAATTGCCTCAGTGTAGAAATGCACTGATATTTTAGGAATGTTAATACGACTTGTCGCAAGTCCTTTGCGTCATAATAATACCGGTATGTATTTTACTGAGCTTGACATTGCAGTCGTTTCTACGACACACACACACACAAAATGCCACATTTGGCTGCCGGAAATCAACGAATTTTAGGTGCGTGATAGCTAATGACCTCTACGAAATGACATATTTGTTTGAACTGAAAAGCATATTGGTCTTTATATGCAGTAATATTTCATGCAATAGCATGATTGGCAGGATCGCCCCACTGCGCAGATCCGTGCTTGGCGATCACAGCTATCGTTTCGCGATCATCAGGTTTGCAGGCTTGGCAGCGCAGACATTGCAGTCTAGCTGGATCACCCACTTTTTCCTGACAAGTCGGAGTAAGATTTGAAAAATCAAGCTCCTGGTGAGGTTTGAACTCGCGACCCTGGGCTAACCAGGCCCAACGCTTTACCAACTGAGCTACAGGAGCTCAGTGGTTTAACGGGGTATATTGTGGCCAAGGTACACTGATGCACAAGCGCACAACTTGCCAGGCAACCTTCACATATACGTAGGGGATCTCTACCACCATATCAGATAACGCAGTAATATTTCATGCAATGACATGATTGGCAGGATTGCCCCACTGCGCAGGTCTTTGTTTGGCGATCACCTTGGCCACAATATACCCCGTGAAACCACTTAGCTCATGTAGCTTGGTTGGTTGAGCGTTGGGCCTGGTTGGCCCAGGGTCGTGGATTCAAACCTCACCGGCAGGTCGATTTTTCAAATCTTGCTCCTACACTGTGGCCGATCCATTGCCTGGGCTGTCAAGCCTGCAAACCGAAATGTCTTTATATATTTCTTACTATCCTATAATCAATCTTTCATTTAGTGTCGAAAACGTAAGATGAAAATGAACTAATTTTCTGCCACGTATTACGCTAATTGTACGGAATAAGAAAAATGTGTTATTACGAGAACAAAATTTAATATATTTGAGGCAATCGTATAGCGCCTCAGAAGCATTACAATATTTTGTGATGCTTTTTTTTCGTTTGCAGTTATTACGATTACTTCAATAATTTATTATGGCACTTACGATGGACAAATTTCTATCAGTTGAATGCAATTTTGTGTTTATAAACTATTGCAAGTGGGTTCCAAATACTAACCAAAGGAGCTTCATGAATAAACCCTAAGGGGCCAACTGGACGGCCAAGAATCCTGATGCGCCACACCGTCTGCACGCCCTCTCTGGGTCCTGTTTGCTGTTTTATGACCATAGAGATCTGTAACTAATAAAGTTGTTGTTGACCATTTTTGAAACCGCTGCGGTTGCTTGATGACGACACTGCAACCATCTTATAATTACCAAGCTGAAATGTCCTACGTCATCACCATAAAGGCAACCACTGAGTTGTGCAATATGTTCAGAGTATACTATGGTTCAATACATGTGTGTGTGTAAGGAAATCCTGTTTCCCATGTGAACTGTTACGTGCTTGTTCATTCTACGTCATTACCATAAACGCAACCAGTGATTTGTGTAGTATGTTCAATGCAACGTATGTCGCAATAGGTAACGCTTTAGGTTAGACGTAAAAGCATCATGCATCGGCTCTAATGTTCATTTTGTCACAAGAGAAGCAGCGTTAAAAACAGGAAATTAATCAATTAGCTAAATAGGAAAGTCCACTCACGTTACATGTTACGCCACGTACTATATATACCGTATATCTTCTTTTTAAACACAAATGTTGGTATTCCGTCACTGACGTTTATAGATAGATTTATTAATTTCATCATTCAACTAAAAATCAAATGTATCTTTAAAAGGCAAATTTTTATCCGAAAAGATTGAGGTTAAAGGCTTCTGCATCTTGCCACAAAAATAACAACAAAACAAACATAATTATGTTAAAAATACAGCACAGACTCACAAAATAAGGTCAGTCATGGGTTATATTTGCTGTACGAAAAACACAGATATATGTTCGTGTAAAAAGTTTGCGTTAAGTTTCTTTCAGAAACGTTTGCGGTAAAGTTTTAAACCGTATATCGTTGTATATTACAAACAAGGATATGGAGCAGTTAACACATAGTCTTTAGAGTGACCTCATAATTGAATTGGTCTTCGTGAAAACTAAATTTCATCTACCTACGCAGACAGATTACGACTGAAAATACTTTCTTGCCTTGGTGAAGCAACCCACTATATTCTATATAAATAAGTAATGTTCGTTCTTTCCAATTAATTATATGTACATTTATTATTCCAAGGTTTCGAAAATGTGAACATTTGTCCGTTTGAACATTGAATTTAAATGGAACACGATTCGATTTAAGACATATATATACATTTAACAGTCAAGCTTTTTGTTGCGTTGGCTGGTCACAAGTAGAACAGACACGAAAAAAATCGGAAAATTTACACAAATTTTCAAGTTTCTTGCCAAAAAAACATGATTCCATGTTGTTGTATTTTATACCGTGCCTATAACTGTAATCAAAACAATTTATTTGTCGAAACTGGTAGACCAATTTAAATATACATGTTAAAGACTTGGATAGAAATATGAAAATTGGAAAAATAGTTCTCTGAGTTTATTGATTTCCATGTGGTGTGGGCATATTACCCACTGGGATGCGCTATTGTGCGCCTCGAATGTTTCCCGGGATGTTGGTGTTCGGAATTTCTAAAATCAGAAACAACATTTCTGATTTGGATCAGTGGCGTTTTTTTATTTTCGCATGATATATCACCTTGAATCGTCATTGGGTTCATTTGAAATACAGCAGGTTGGTGATAATTGGGTACAGTTTGCTGGTTGTTTGCCGAGTGAACAACCTGTCCATGGTTCGCAGGTACCTGCTGTAGCAGAATAAATTTATTCATAATTTGTAATAGTATGAAATGGAAAAGCTACTCACCTGAGGTTGGATCAAGCTAATGCAACCGGAAAACAGAACACAACAGTCATTTGAACCCAAGTCGATCCGCATTAAAATTTAACTTTTAATTGCCAAGTCGGCGCTTACCCCAAGAACCAGGCTAATCTGTTTGTTTCGTTTAATATTCTCTGAGCCGAGACCTGGGTTAGCAACTTCCATAACCACCGCCTGGTTCTGTATCGGAACAGCTTGACTTTGCATTTTTCAGCTAGATTTTCAAACACTGGTTAAAAGTATCTGATTGCAAAAGAAGGAGAAGTTCATGAAAGTCTACGTAGTTTCATGCAGTCTGTGATCGCCAAACAATAACATGCTTATTACGTTGCACAACTTTCAAAACACCCAAAAATGACGTGTCGCATGCGTGCTGGTGAATTGAACTGCTATAACCTATCTGTATTTTCCCACCCTAACATGGTGTGATTGATAGTGTGCAACTGCCATAGAGACCGGAAATAAGCAACAATGAGTAGTGGAAGTCACATGCCTGGTTTCTATATGCGTCAAAAATTCATTCCTACTGTTCTCTAGGGTTTTTTCCATAGACCTCTGATCGAAATTTTAAAATAGCTTCCGTAAACACTGTATGCTAGCGCTCAATGCAAAATAAACTGACTTGTCGAGCGGTTAGATGAATTGCACTGCTTTAATGACTTTGAATTTTGACCAAAACTTTCTGTGACAACGGCAAACAAAATTATCGAAAGAAAAATGTTAGGTTGATGATACTTGGTGTTAAAAACATGATTCCAGCAAATACTGCACCCACAACCGAGAATGCCATGTGGCAGTTGACCTTAAATAACAACATGTGTGTATGTTATTTACAGGTACTTACATCCCCTTTTTCTTGTAATTAAAGCTTTTGGACTTTTTTTTTAGAATAACAACTACAAGGCAGCAATTGTGTTTTAAATTCAACTTAACTCAATAGTCGTCGGGGAAGCATGTCTTCGTTTTCGTTTTATTTTATTTTACAAATATTACGACAGCATTGCCATTCGTTATCTGTCTATGTAGGTAGATGAAAGCAAGTTACATCTTGAATAAAAAAGAGTCGTATCATCAACCTAACATTTTCCTTCTGATAATTTTCTTAGGCGTCACAGCAAGTGTTTGTTAAATTTCACATCTGGCCGCTCGACAAGCCAGTATATTTTGTATTTAGCGCTAGCGTACAGTTTGCGGAAGCTATGTCGAAATTTCCATCAGACGTCTATATAGATGAAAACCCTGCAGAACAATAGGAATGAGTTTTTGACGTATAGAAATAGGCAACAATGTGTAGCGAAAGTGACATGGCTGGTTTCTATGCGTCGAAAATTCATTCCTATTGTTATGTAGGGTTTTCATCTATAGACCTCTGAACGCAGGCGCTCTGTGACAACGCCAAACAAAATTATCGAAAGGAAATATGTCAGGTTTATGATACAACTGTTTCGAAGTCAAGTTGTAATTTATATACATCTACCAACATGGACAGAATACGACCGACAATAATGTCGTAATATTTGCAAAATGAAACGAAACAAAAGATTTTTTTAATTTCTGATCTAACAGCGGCAAACCTGAAGCTTGGTGAAGCAACCCACTATATTCGACTTCCAATTTGTTATATTTGTTTTTTTCCAAATGTTATATGTACATTTATTATTCCAAGCTTTAAAAATGCAAGGAGTTTGTTACGTTAGCTCGTCACAAGTACAGACACGAAAATAATCAAGAAATGTACACAAACACATGTTTCCCTGAAAATATTCACATGGAATGTATACGGTTTGCACAGGATTTTGGTGGTAATTACAATATACAATGCAGTCTTAAACAACAAGATTTTCGTCCAAGCAACATGATTCTATGCTGCTGCATTTTTACCATGGCTACCCGTAATAAAATATAAATTCTCTATTGAAATAAGTAGACCAATTTCAAATCAATATTGAAAGATTATTTTGACAAATTTTTGAAACGATGTATAGTTTTTTATGTTCATTGATATCTGTACACGCTTTCTCTTCGTTCAAACCCCGTAGGACGGAGGTTTATCGCCTAATGATTCGTATCCAGTGCTGCTTGATGAAAATGCCTCTCTCATCTTTGCATTGCCGCCAGGGCCGGTCGCTTGCGTCACCTGACTTCCATGTGGTTCGGGTATATTACCCACTGGGTGGTGCTGTTGTGCGCTTTGAAAACTTCCCGGCATGCGGGTGTTCGGAATTTCTAAAATCAGAAACAATACTTCAAATTTAGCTGCTTTTAGTGGCGTTTTAAATCTATTTAAGATATATTACCTTGAATCGTCATTGGGTTCATTTGAACTACAGCAGGTTGGTGATAATTGGGAACAGTTTGCTGGTTGTTTGCCAAGTAAACAACCCGTCCATGGTTCGAAGGTACCTGCAGTAGCAGATTAAGTCATGATTGGTTAAATTGTTCAATGGAAAAGATACTCACCTGAGGTTGGGTCGAGCCACAGCAACCGGAGCACACAGCACAACATCCATTTGAATCTAAGTCCATTGGCGGGGCACAGCAGCAGAGACTAGCGCTGGTGATGCAAAGTATTATCGTAATGAAACTTAATACTGCAATGGTATATTCAATTCCACTTCCCACGTCGTAGGACCAATGCTGCATGCAATAAAAGCTTTTTTCTAATGTTTTATTTACATACCTTATTGGTTACATGTGAAGTGTTGTAATTGAGAAATTAACAACAGTAAACTGTGGGTTTTAAATTTTCAGGGATCCAGACTTTTACCGGCACAAGAAAGCAATGTACAATTAAGAAGTGGATTTGTTTAAAATTAATTTCTGGTTTTCAAAATGCCTACCCAACCTGGTATGTGATTCCCACTGGTATTGCTATTGAAAACATGGTTCCAGCAAATACTGCACCCACAATTGAGAATGCCATGTGGCAGTTGACCTAAATAACAATATAAACTTGATGAATATATATACAGGTGCATCATTTTGTTTCTGTAATCAAAGTCTTTTCACTTACCAAGCAAGGAGTAACTCTTTTCTTTCCGCAGACAATTCCCAACACACCACCGATAACCAACTGAAAACACAGTTTTGCTTATTTACTTATATTTTCGAGTAAGAACTTCATACAGGGCAGCAATTGTGTTCTGAATTTAACTTAACTCAATGGTAGGGGAGGCTATTAATTCCCATCCATATTTATGTGCTTTTCTTCTTTTTGGCGGCAGTAACATTTCGGCATATCTTTGTTTTCTTTTTAATTTACAATTATTGCGACATTGTTGTCGTGATCTGTCTATGTAGGTTGATAAATACAAATTAAATCTTGAATAAAAAAGAGTCATATCATCAATTTTCCTTCCGATAATTTTCATAGGTCTTGCCATTGCCAGAGCAAGTTTTTGTTAAATTTCACAGTCATTAGAGTAGAGCAACTCGTATTGCCGTTCGACACACAGCCAAAATATATTTTGCATCAAGCGCTATTGTGCAGTGTTCGGTAGCTATGTCTAAATTTCGATCAGAGGTCTATAGATAAACCCTACAGCCGTCTTTTGCAGTGTTGCCAGGTACAATTTTCTAAAACCGCCCAACGCCTTGTCAAAACTTGCCCAAAAAACGCCCAAACAAGAAATTTCTAAAACAAGCCCAAAACCAGCCCAAATTTACTTTGACTTAGCTTAAAATCGACAACTGTTAGTGAATTGTTGCACTCGGTAGCTTTAACCTACCGCGGTTACGTTTTTTCACATTTGGTTCTAACCATGGCGCTAGACGAAAATTGCCAACTGCGAAACGAAAATTGCCAACTTGAAAAAAACATCGCAGCTATCCCAGGTCTTCTAAGTCTTACCCATACGCCACCCCACAAGCCTTCTCCAATGTTTCCCGATGAGTAATATTTACGGCTAGCGCCGCTGTGAGGGGGTCCAAGTACCACAATGCCCAACAGACAGCATATCAGCCCGATAATTGTTTCTGTAATCTGAAAAATTTGGGTAATATAGTTTTTCATAAGTAGAGAATGATGATTTGCAAAGATATACAAAACATTAACAATGTATACGACTTAACATTTGATATAACATGAAAAAAATAATAATGTTCATTAAAATTAGGTATTTTAATTGCCCCACTATGTTTCAACTTTCAAAAACTTTTAAATAAATTAAATCAAGATGGAAAATTTGGTTACTAAGTTGCAACTTACCCCAAGGGCACGGATATTTCTTTTGTTTCGTTTAATTTTCTCTGAAATAAGACCTGGGCTAACAACTTCCATAACCACTACCTGGTTCTGATTAGGAACGGCTTGACTTTGCATTTTTCAGCTAAATTTTCAAACACTGGGTAAAACTTTCTGATTGCACTAGAAGGAGAAGTTCATGAAATTTTACGTAGTTTAATGCAGCTTTAAATCGTCAAACAATTAATAGGCAAATTACATTTTCAAAACACCTCTTTTTTACATATTTCTATTCGACTTAAGCATATCACACTTTAATCTGAAATCTGGATGTTCTGCTCAACGATAATTGAAATATAACTGCGCAGACTGACGTGTCATGGGCGTGATGAATTGCTCTGCTAAAATTACTATCTGTATTTTTCCACTATAAATTAATGTGATTGATGGTACATTTCCACCTTAGTATAGAGAAGTCAAATAAGCAACACTGAGTGGCGCTGACATGGCTGGGTTCTATGCCTACGTAAATAAATTGGTAGTTGTCCGGTAGGGTTATTATCTATAGATCTTTAACTAGATTCTGATATTTGTCATAGCTACTGAACACTGTACACTATAGCGCTTTATACAAAATATACTGGTTGTGTCGAGTAATACGAATTTCTATTTTATGTGATGAGCACAGATGAAATAATTCACCTGGCATTGACATTAAAGCATTTGTGCCCTATTCTAATTACAAATGTTTTGTCGCATAGTTCGTTCGTGGAACAAAACTTTTAAGTTTCGCGCCATATTGCGAGAGCGAGGCGAGAGTTTTAAATTTCAAGCTTGATAAATGTGAAGACTGCCATTAATCAACGCAACTAATGAGATACAATAGGTGGAACCTGTCTAATGAGGTTTAATGAGTCGATGCATTGTGCACGGTTTGCAGCAATTAATAAGGTTTAATTTTATTTTCGTCAAAGCAATACAAACGCACCCTAAAATTTTTTTTTAATTCGGATCTATAGAGATGGCACCATAAAACCAAATATAAAAGATCATAGATTCCTGTACAAGGTTTTTTTGCTTACAATATATGTGTAATTCTGCTCTTTATGTCTTAAACAGGATAGTAGAACAAATTATCTCGGCGCCGTTGACATCTTCGTTGTTTCGGCGTCACTGCACTTGCTGATGTGCGCCACCAGTGGGTTTTTTTGTTGTGGGGATCAATTGGTGGTTGGGTGTGTTGTCGTGAACCTTTAAAGAGTAAAGATCCTGGGAGGTTGGTTTTAGAAATTCCTAAAATTGCAAGGTTCGTTTCGATACCGCACAAGATAGATGTTTGCACTTTAGCTGAAGATACGCGTGGATGATTTGTTACCTTAACCTTTGGTGTGATTTCTACGACAGAAGATGGAAAGATAGAAGCAGTGTTCTGGTTGTTCATCATGTACACAACTCGCACCTCACTCACTGGCACCTGCTGTACAACCATGGCTGTTGTAAATTATTCACTCTTTATCATCTTACTTATTTGTTAAGCTTGTTCACCCGAGGTTGGGAAGGGACGCAGCAACATACAGCACAACACTCATTTGATCCTAAGTCTATCGGTGGGTTACAGCAACAGAGGCTGGCGCTGGTAATACATAGTACCATGGCGATAAAACTCAACGCAGCAGTGGTGAATTCAATTCTACATTCCAAGATGTACATTCCCCCACGCATCTGCAATGAAAGCGCTGAATTGTATTATGTCCACATATGCTTTATTACGTCGAAAAACGTATAACGTGTTTAGGTAAAATTGTTTTCGAAACACTTTTTGTTTGTGTGACATTAGTTCAAGTTGTATAACATATGTGTCAATGGATAGAAACGAATTAAACTGGTCAAAACACAAAAGCAGATAGAAGTCACACAGTTTTATGGTTATTATTCGGCTGAAGAAGATATTTACCCAAGGTAAATAAGTGAGTCCGGATTGTAAGGCTGTTGAAAGCATAATTCCTGCAATTACTGCACTCACAATCGAGAAAACCATGTGGCAATTAACCTGTAATAAAATAACAGCATAACAGCAGGCTACTGTGTTTCAACACTAACTACGGCATTTAGGTGCAAGTTACTTTGGTGGAAGAGTCTGGGCTTCTCAACGAGATATATTTAACTTACCAAGCAACGTGAAAGACTTTTTTTTTTGTTGGGAAATCCCAAACTGCCGCTGATAATAATCTAAATGGTATATAATACAAATGCATTAGAATAACATTTAAATTGATTAGAAATATGAACGAAAAAATCCAATCAGTACCAACACACCGCCAAACACGGGGGGATAGAGATCAAAATCGTATGGGAACAGGTGCTTGGGTTTGTAAGCGCGTAAACCAGCTCCAACGAACCCCAAGATAAGGCAAAGAAAGCCAAGGAATACTTCTGCAATCTAAAGAATACAATTTAACGTTTTTCATATTTGAATGAAAACAATTCCAATATGTTACAATGGCGTCACTGACAAAACCCAAACATGAGTAAAACCCGAGAGTGCACAGCTTAAAAATGTTTATGAAATGTAAATTACAAAATGTTTTTACTTAATGGAAGGGTTTCAGAAAAACTTCGATATATTTATAGTATTGTTTCCTTTATATTTTGGAACGTCAAATGTCTAAAATTTCGAAAGGTGCCAATGACGTCACACTGCGACAAGAATCGAATCTGTTTCCAAGGATAGCAACCGAATTGCCAGGGCAGAATTTTAGTCTTACCCCAAGGGCATGTACATTTCTTTTGTTCCGCTTAAGTCTGGCTGAATTAAGACTTTGGTTCACCTCCTTTATAATCAATGCTTGTTTGTCAGTCGGTACAGATTGACTTTCCATTTTTGATATTTTTTCGTCCAATAACTGCAAAAGACAATCTGAAAAGTTTCTTTCGCTAAAAAAATTATTTTTTCAAATTAGTTTTAACCAATATTGTATTGTGCACCACTCGCACAAATACCCTGTTCATTTGTTAAAAATCTCCTGTTACTGATTGCAAAGTGTTGATTCAAAAGATTCTGCGTCCAACCTGTTGATCTAATTGAATGTAATTAACCTTTCATACCAGCTGATGAAACCTGGACACCGAGACAATGTGAACAACTGTCTTCAAATTCATGCGTGTTTTTGTTACTTCACTAAGTATAAAAGCATCTTTGAAATTCCAAATCATACTAAGAAATGAAGATAATGTGGTTATTTGCGATGTGTTGAACTTACCCCGGGGCGTACAAATTTTATTCATTTCGCAAAAATTGTTTGTTAATCGCCACAGATCGACTTTTCATTTTTGAACTTTACGGCAAACTAACAATTTTAAAACCACCGAAACAATTCTTCGTAAAGTTTTTTCCAACAATGGTTATATGAAATAATCAGCTTAGACAAGTCGATTTAGATGCATTTTTATCGGTTTCAATTATTTAAAAGTAAATTTAAGAGTTTAATTTATTGCAACGTATGTCAATTCGCCATAATCTTAAAGCAGACCGCGGCAGCGGGGAGTTGGGGAAAATCAGCTGCATTTAACAAGATGGGAGCTAACAAAACTTTGTCAACTTTCATGTTCAATATGATTTGTCTTCAAATGGACATCTTATAAACAGGCGGCGTATCAATGAAAGCCAGAAGCAAAACATGCGTAATTACAATTATGTCTATTATTGTTCTATTTGAGCAATCATAGCCTTTAGGCTTAAATTTCTTATTGACGTCACAACCTGTATGCTCCATGGCAAATTTTTTTGAGAAATATTTCTGCTTTAAAATAAATGATCTTTCCACAGACCACTAAGATAAATTATTCTTAAATCATATTGTGTAAGCTGCATACCGATGGCCTCTGTTTCGACCTATAAGGTCTCATCAGTGCAGTTGCATCTGTATGCAGCTTACACAATTCATATTATTGGCTCCACTTTGCTGAAACCATATTTTTCAAAAAATACTTTCTAAACGTGACCAGGATGAACACAAAAACATCCAAGACACCTCAATTTCATAATAAATTTTTGCCATTAGAGCTTGACCAGTTTTGAATCAGTGTTCTCCTGATTGTGTATTGTAGAGTTGTGTACGGCTTTTAATGTTCTACCTTACAGGATGGGCATCCTAAGTAAGACTTGTTACATTCTTCCATCATGATTACTTTTTATCTGTTTGAATTTGAGGTGGTTGCATGGTGGTGGTTGTAGTGTGGCCTGCTTTCCCTTTGTTTTTTGGCAATGCATTTATCACATAGATCGTCCAAAACTTTAACTTCATTCCTTCGACGTGTCGCTTAACGGGACACAAGGCGTGAGTTTTAAACTTTGTGTTTAAAAATTGTTTTCGAAGCACTTTTTGTTTGTAGGAAATTGGTTTAATCAGTATATCTTATATATCAATTTTGCATTTTTCCAATAATGAGTTTACACCCAAAGCAGAATCACCAAAACAATCCAATATTGTGTGTAGTTTTAACAATGTGTGTGAACAACGTGAAATTTGTTTCGCCAGCAACGTTAAAAAAAAGAACTTCATTGTTCATGAGGAGGATGCCAGAAACATTGCAACAACTTTTTGTCTAGTTCGGCACCGCGTCACGAGACTCTTTAAAGATAAGTTTGCTATTTGGCAGCCCAGAATTTTGCCTCAAGGCTATAATTCCGACACGTTGCGTGCGTCTTGGTAGACTTGTGTAAAGATATGCTTTGCAAAGACAATATACTATATCCGTAGGGCTTGCTAAGTTACATTACAAAACAATATTTAAACTGTTAATCCGAAAACATATAATGGAACTATTTGCACATGTTTTAACACGTCGACAGCATTTCGTAGATTGCAAATGTCTGTACAAGCGCTAATTTCCGATATGTAAAACTTACCCCAAGGGCATATATACTTTTCTTGTTTCTATTGATTTTTGCAGAATTAAGAGTTGGACTCTCATCATCCGAAAGCAATGCTTGTTCGTCGATTGGCACAGATTGGCTTTTCATTTTTAACATTTGCGACAAAATAGCAACAAAAGAATATGCCCAAAACCTAATTTCGCAAAAACAACAAACAAACAGTTTCTTTAGTCTCCTAAAGACGCATTGTTATCGTATTTCAGATTTTAAGCAAAGTAATAAAGCGAGTTAAAATTAACGCCATACCAGCAACGTTTGTCCTGAAACTAATGGCAGCGTCGAAGAAAAAGGCAAAAAAGCCTGCGTTCAAACTTTTTGACAAGATTAAGTTTATTCAATATGAATTATCTTCGTTCTGACCACTGACATTAAACAGTATATTATTTATAGTCGGAAACAATAATTCCGTTCGTTGTTCATCTGGTGATCATTAATACAAAGCTTGCATGAACAGGCTTTAGGAAAAATGTGTTTTCAGTTAGAAGCAGTCGTAGCCTGAAGGCATAAGCTGTGTAATTACGTAGCAAGTCATGTCAAAATTACTCGACTGAAATACGTGTTTTTTTTTAATTTATAAATCGTCCTATTGTTGACTGGCAACTTTGCTCCCATGTTTTATGCCACTGCAGTGGTTAACAGTGATTCCTAGAACTGACCTTAGAAGACCAATTCCCAGAAGACACTTTCTAATTTTTCGCATATATGTATATATGCCATCAGCATTCACCTTGAGGGCGAATTATATTCACGTACGTCATTCCTAGCATAAAAATCAAAACGTAATAAAAATTTCCGGGACCTGGGATGGTTTTTTATGAAAGTGGTAATTAACAAAAAAATTGACAAAATAATCCACCTCAAAAAATACGCAGTAATATTACATGCAATGGCATGATTGGCAGGATTGCTCCACTGCGCAGGTCCTTGCTTGGCGATCACAGCTAACGTATCGCGATCATGAGGTTTTCGGGCTTGGTAGCCCAGTCAATGCAGCCTCGCTGGATCAGCCACTTTTTTCTGACAAGTCGGAGCGAGATTTGAAAAATCTAGGTGCTTGCGCACCAGTGCACCTTGGCCACAATATACCCTAGCGAAACCACTGAGCTCATGTAGCTCAGTTGGTAGAGCGTTGGGCCTTGGTTAGCCCAGGGTCGTGAGTTCAAACCTCACCGGGAGCTTAATTTGTGCACAGCCTGTATGCTCCATGTCAAAATTATTTGAGAAATATTTGTGCTTTAAAATAAATGATCTTTTCACAGAGCACTAAGATAAATTATTCTCAAATCATATTGTGTAAGCTGCATGCAGGTGGCCATTGTTTTGACCTATAACGTCTCATCAGTACAGTTGCATCTGTATGCAGCTTACACAATTCATATTATTGGCTCCACTTTGCTGAAACCATATTTTTCAAAAATTACTTTTTAAAATTGACCAGGATGAACACAAAAACATCCAAGACACCTCATTTTCAATATAAACTTGCCATTAGTGCTTGAGCAGTGTTCAATCAGTATTCTCCTGACTGTATTGTAGATTTGTATACGGCTTTTGATGTTCAGGATGGGCATGGGAGTCCCACCACAGAATCCTAAGTAAACCTTGTTATCTTCTTCCCTCATAATTCCCTTTTATCTGTTTGACTTTTAAGTTGCTGCATGGTGGTGGTTGTAGTGAGGCCTACTTTCCCTTTGTACTTCGGCAATACTTTTATTACATAGATCGTCCAAAACATTATTTCGACATGTCCCTTTACGGGACACAAGGCAAGAATTTTAAACTTTGTGTTCAACAGTTGTTGTGAAAACTGTCCTCAATTGACGCAGCCGTTGAAATGCAACAGGTTAAACCTGCCAAATGAGGCCTAATGGGTCGACACACTGTACACGGTTTGCAACAGATAATAAGGTTTAATTTTATTTTCGTAAAGCAATATAAACGCACGTTATCAATTTTTATTCAATCCGAATGTGTATAGACATGAGACCACAAACCAAACATTTTTTCGTGTGAAAAAGGTCATAGATTTCTCTACAAGTTTTTTTCTAAATTATAATAGAAGCATAAATCTGTTATATATGTTTTAGTCAGGATAGTAGAACAAATTAGATTCTGTTTTCTTCGTTGTTTCGGCGTCACTGAACTTGCTGATGTGCGCCACCAGTAGGTCTTTTGTAGTGGGGATCAATTGGTGGTTGGGTGTGTTGTCCTGAACCTTCAAAGTACTGATCCTGGGAGGCTGGTGATCCTAAAATTGTGCATCGAACTTTGTTATTCGTTGTTATTCCTTGTTATATTTTGTGCCATACTGTATTTACATCGCGTACATGCGCATATGGTATTTTTGGGTAATCGCTTCGTTTCTCCCTGACATATGGAAAATCTCTTACATATTGGAAAATCGGCTTTGGGTTTAATAATCAAATCGATGTTTAAATAATCCTGTCCATGTTACTATTTATTTAATTTCAATAATCGTATATATACGATGGCCGCAAGTCACGGTAGCGAAGACGAAGACAAGGGGAGAAGGAAAAGGATACGCAATCGAAGCATAACTCTCGTCGCTGCATTTAGCGTTCTATGTTGTGATTAAAGGTATGTTTTATTGTTCGTCAATTAAAAGGTCGCAAAGACAGTTGTTGTAAAATTGTTTAATAGTCATAGGAGTCGAGATACACGGAGTGTTATCTTTTTGCAAACATGAGACGTCCCTGCAATTGCAAGGTTCGTTTCGATCCCGCACGAGATAGATTTTTGCGCTGTCGCTGAAGATACGTGTGGATGATTTGTTACCTTGTATAAACTTTGGTGTGATTTATACGATTGAAGATGGAAGAATAGGAGCAGTGTTCTGATTGTTCATCATGTACACAACTCGCACGTCACTCTTTGGTACCTGCTGTACAACGCTGGCTGTTGTAAATTATTCACTCTTTACCATCTTACTTGTTTGTTAAGGCTACAGTTATTTGATTCCAGGTCTACCAGTGGCGTAAAGCAGCAGAGACTGGCGCTGACAATGCAAAGTATCATGGCGATAAAACTCAATGCAACAGTGGTGAATTCAATTCTACGTTCCCAGCTGTATGATATCTGCAATGTTAGCACTTTAGTTATATTCTGTCCACATTTGCTTAGTTATGTTTTCGAAAAAGTTACATTTAATGCGTTTGGATAAAACTGTTTTCGAAACACTTTTTGTTTATACAAAATTGGTTCAAATAGTATAACATTTGTATCAGTGGGTTGAAACGAATTGAACAAGTCAAAACACAAAAGCAGATGAAAGTCACACAGTTTTAAGGTTATTAATCGGTTGAAGAAGATATTTACCCAATGTCCATAAATGAGTCCGGATTGTAAGGCTGCTAAAAACATAATTTTTGCAATTACTGCACTGACAATCGAGGAAGTCATGTGACAATTAACCTGTAATAAAATAACAGCATAGCATCAGACTACTGGGTTTCAACACTAACTACGGCATTTAGGTGCAAGTTACTTTGGTGGAAGAGTGTGGGCCTCTTTACGTTATAGCAACGAGATATATTTAACTTACCAAGCGACGTGAAGCAACTATCCTTTTGCTGGCAATTCCCAAAGCGCCGTTGATAACGAACTAAATGCATCAGAGTAATATTTAAATTGATTGGAAATATGTACTTAAACAAATCCAATCAGTAAACCTTACCCACACACCGCCCCACAAGCCTTTCCAAGGATTGATGTAACTGAAGTAGAAATTTAAAACGTATGGGAACAGGTGCTTGGGGTTGTAAGCGCGTACACAATATGCAGCTATCCCCAAGATAAAGAAAAGGATGCCAAGGAGTGCTTCTGCAATCTAAAACATACAATTATGCAACTTCCACATTTAATTGAAAACAATAGGATACAATGGTGTCACAGCCAAAACTCCAACATAAACACAACACGAGAGTACCCGACCTAAAAAATGTTTTCAAAATGTAAATTACACGGAAGGACGCAGAAGTAATACCACGCTTTCGCATAGCATCAAGGCAGGATCGCCCCACTGCGCAGGCCCTTTATATTTGGCGATCACAGCTCTAATATTATTGTTAGCCCAGGGTCGTGAGTTCAAACCTCACCGGGAGCTCGATTTTTCAGATCTCGCTCCGACTTGTCGGGAAAAGTGGCTGATCCAGCTTGGCTGCAATGCCTTGGCTGCGAAGCCTGTGAACCTTATGATCGTAATATTAGAGCTGTGATCGCCAAATATAAAGGGCCTGCGCAGTGGGGCGATCCTGCCTTGATGCTATGCGAAAGCGTGGTATTACTTCTGCGTTGTCTGATTACGGTGGTGGAGATCCTCTACGTTGTGAAGGTCGCCTGACAAGTTGTGCGCTTGCGCACCAGTGTACCTTGGCCACAATATACCCCGTGAAACCACTGAGCTCCTGTAGCTCAGTTGGTAGAGCGTTGGGCCTGGTTAGCCCAGGGTCGTGAGTTCAAACCTCACCGGGAGCTCGATTTTTCAGATCTCGCTCCGACTTGTCAGGAAAAGTGGCTGATCCAGCTTGGCTGCAATGCCTTGGCTGCGAAGCCTGTGAACCTTATTACACGGAAGGATTTGTGAAACATTTTAATCTATTTATAGTAATAATCAAAGTAGAGCCAATAATATGAATTCTGTGAGCATTGTTTCTACCTATAAGGTGGCCATCTGTCTGCACAGGACAGACTTAATTTTTTGTAGTGTTCGCTTTATATTTTGTAGTAAAATCTCCACAATTTTGGTCAATGACGTCATACTGCGCCAAGAATCGCAAAATGAAATGCAAGAATTTTTTACAAATAGGATTTCACATGTTTGCCGCAAAAGACACACGCGTTAAATGTGAAACTTACCCCAAGGGCATATATATTTCTCTTGTTCCGCTTAAGTCTCGCTGAAGCAGGACTTGGGCTTACCTTCTCCATTATCAATGCTTGTTTGTCAATCGGCATAGATTGACTTTGCATGTTTGGTATTTTGCTATGAAATACTAACATATAAAAATGTAAAAATCCTACTTTCCCTGAAAAATCAAATATTTCAAAATTGGTTTTAACCAATATTGTATTGCGCACTGGTCGCTCAAATACACTGTTCAATTGTTCAAAGTAAAACAGCCTTAATTGCTATGATGCGAGTCAGAACAGTCATAGCCTAAAGGCCTAGTTTAGCTCAGAGTCTTTATGGCCTTGCCAATATTAATTGTTGTAAATATTTATGTGTTTTTTTTAATGGCTGTTGACCGTATGATAACCACACTTGCTGCAATCTCCCTGTTTTCTTTAGCTTACTTCAGGTATTTCACAATCTCAGTCGTTAAGTTAATATATCTACATTTATTACTCTCAATGTAAGAATTTGTAGGTTATCAGCAATCGATTGGAAAGCATCAGCTTGCAAGCAGAAGCGGCGTAAAAGCGGTTGGAATATTCACACGTTAATAGTTACAATTACCCTGTTAACATATAACTTCTGGAATTTATGCAACACAAAACGCCAACCAATCTAAACCCTATGTTGAAAGCTACACAAATTGAGACGGAAAAGAGTTGCATTTATCCATAGTGGCGAGCGTTACGGAACCAACTGACGAGAATCATTTTGTGTTTTTTTTAGAACAAGGATTAGTATTATGATATGTTACACGGCTACAAGGAATTTGACCAATAACTTTTCCTTTTAAATGTGTCTAAATCGAGCGGAACCTATAGTACGAACAACACAGGAGGAATAGTTTTAGTGTTAAACCCGAATTAATGCACATTTTACAAGTTCATAAGACTGTCACATTCGAAATATTGACAAACGTTTCAAATTTGTGGTATGTACAAATCAAGCATGAAAAGCAAAATTTGTGTTGGATAACGGAACAATATTAACCACTGGCGGTTGCCCTTGCCTACTTTGAAGGAGATTTATGTCCGGAATGTTGGCATGCGCCATTCCTGAAATCACAAGCTATGTTTAGTTACCGCAACGTAAATGTTTGCTATGTTTGTTGATATTTTACCTTGTATAGCCAGTGGTGTGTTTTGAAAGACAGCAGGATTGAAAATAGGGGCAGTTTGCAGGTTGTTCGCCAGGTAGATAACTTGCCTCTGGCTTACAGGAACCTGTTGAAGCATACAACGTATTACATCAATCACTCTTTTTGTCCTTGGGTGAAAAAATGTCAATCACCTGAGGTTGGGTTGGGTCGCAACAGCAAACTACACAACAGTTACTTGAATCCGAGTCGAAAGGAGAGGCACAGCAACTGAGACAGGCGCTGATAAAGAAAAATACCATCGACATGAAACTAATCGAGGCAATGATGAATTCCAATGAACTTCCAAGGCTGTAGTATTGTCCCTGAAGTAAATGTCAAGGATTATACTTTCCCATTTTTTCCGTTGTTGGATAAGAATTACGTTTTTGATACATTTTGCCGTGGGTACGGCCGTGAATCAAGCTACATTCAACTGTATAGCAGTGGTTATAAACGAATAATATAAGTATAAAAAATAAAATATATAAAAGACCTTCTCCATATTTCGTGGTTATTGTTGTTGACGATGATAATTTCATACACTTACCCCAAATTGATAAGCCACACCAACTGATATGGCAGTTAAAAACATGGTTCCTGCAACTATAGCACTCACAAATGAGAATGCTATGTGGCAATTGACCTTCAACAAAATAACATTTTGTCAGATTTTTACTGCAAAAACCATAATTATTTACTTTAATTGATATCTGCCCACTGTGGCTTGGCATTATATTCGGTTGCAGAGGCTGGATTTTTACGGTCTTTAACCAACTTTGTCTGACTTACCAAACAACGCGACGGAGTTTTCTTTCCATAGGCAATTCCTACTGCACCGCCAACGATTATCTTAAACAAACGTGTTTGAGTGACGTCTTTTCGATATATTTTGGTATGATTTAAATGCATTGGAAATGTGTTTTTGAACAAAACTCGATAGTCTTACCCACACACCGCCCCACAAGCCTTCTCCAATGTTCCAAGACGGCTTATTGTGATAATTGGGTTGTGAATAGTGGTGAAACAAGTTATCGTATGACCGCCGTTCATTGGAATTGTCACAAAGTATCACGATGGTCAGAATACAACAAATGACACCAAGAATCGTTTCAATAATCTAAAAAATATCGAATTTTGGATTTTTTGGAAAGTTCAATGAAATTGAAAAATCGCATTTATCCAATAATGAAAGCAGAAACACCAAACAACCTATGTGTAGTTTAAACAATGTGTGTGAAAAACGTGCCAGCAACGTTAAAAAAACAAAAAAAACTTCATATTCATGAAGAGGATGCCAGAAACATTGCAACATGTTTGCATCATCTTTTTGTCTAGTTCGGAGATACAAATGACGTCACCGCTTCACGAGACTCTTCAAAGATAAGTTATTTGGCGGCCCAGTATTTTGCCGGCTTTAAGTGCGACACGTTGCGTGCAAAGACAATATATCTATATCTGTAGGGCTTGCTAAGTTACATTACAAAACAATGTTTAAACTGCTAATCCGAATACATATAATGGAACTATTTCTCATGTTTCAACACGTCGACAGAGTTTCGTAGAATACAAATGTCTGTACAAGCGCTAATTTCCGATATGTGAAACTTACCCCAAGGGCATATATACTTTCCTTGTGTCTATTGATTTTTGCAGAATTAAGAGTTGGACTCTCATCATCCGAAAGCAATGCTTTTTTGTCGATCGGCACAGATTGGCTTTTCATTTTTAACATTTGCGACAAAATAGCAACAAAAGAATATCCCCAAAACCTAATTTCGCAAAAACAACAAACAAACAGTTTCTTTAGTCTCCTAAAGCCGCATTGTTATCGTATTTCAGATTTTAAGTAAAGTAATAAAGCGAGTTAAAATTAACGCCATTCCAGCAACGTTTGTCCTGAAACTAATTGCAGCGTCGAAGAAAAAGGCAAAAAAGCCTGCGTTCAAAATTTTTGACAAGATTAAGTTTATTCAATATGAATTATCTTCGTTCTGACCACTGACATTAAACAGTATATCATTTATAGTCGGAAACAATAATTCCGTTCGTTGTTCCTCTGGTGATCATTAATACAAAGCTTGCATGAACAGGCTTTAAGGAAAAATGTGTTTTCCGTTAGAAGCAGTCGTAGCCTGAAGGCATAAGCTGTGTAATTACGTAGCAAGTCATGTCAAAATTACTCGAGAGAAATACTTGTATTTTTTGATTCCTCATCCAGGGCTGCAAGGTCGAAACTGAAGTGCAAGAAATGAAGCATATTTTTTTAAACATTTTTACGAGTAAACAGCGTTTTTTTTCTTGTTTTCTCATCACCTACCCAAGCCTGGTATGGCATTCCGACTGGTATTGCTGTTATAAACACGATTCCAGCAAATACTGCAGCCACAACAGAGAATGCCATGTGGCAGTTTACTGTAAATAACAACATGTGTTTTTAAACAAAAACGATTTTGTGTTTACAGCACATATTGATATAATCCAGATTGCTATTCGGCATTCTTGGCAGTACAATGCTACAGCGATATAAACATTTCCATGATGTTCGGGAATTTGTTTCATGTTGTTATTGTAATCAAAGCTTTTTTGTCTACCAGCCATTAAGAAGTGTTTTTCCGCTGGCGATTCCCAAAGCACTACTAATGACAAAAAAAGTAGTTTTGTTGATTTAACCTAATGACCAGGTTGCACGAATGTAATAAATTTTTTTTTAACAAATTGCAAATGTTTACAACAAAAAAGGAAACTTGCATAGTTTAGGTCAGTGCTTCCCAACCTTTTTCAGTTCGCGATCCACTTTTAATGCAAGTTTTATTGTGCGACCCACAATGAGACTTGACCAAACGAATGAAAAACAATTTAATGAGAAAAGAAACAATGTATACACATGCAATTTTCGTGATCTAATAGAAAACTGTAACATTTAGAAATACTTCACGACCCACCTGAAATAGCTTCGCGACCCACTGGTTGAAAAGCACTGGTTTAGGTGACGCACTCACTCCAAGTCCAACTTTCAACTTTCAATAAAGTAAGACCCTGGGATACCGACTTCATAACCACTACCTGTTTCTGAAACGTCACAGCCTGACTTTGCATTTTTTCAACATTGTCGGTTAAAACAACGTGAATCAGTTTAATTATGTATAAGTAGCCTAATACAGCCTTAAATCGCCAAATTGCAAATACCACTTGGGTAACTTTTACGGCCACTTCTTTGGAATTCTGTAACATATGACACATGAGCCTGACAGCAAGTGCTTAGCTCAACGATCATTGAAAACTAACTGGCATGCTGCAGACATGACGAAAAGCCATTGCCTGTATACAGACGGCAGAGGAACAGTGGGTAGCGGAAGTGATATACCTGGCTTCATATGAACGTAATTGCGTTTCTGACTTCAGCACTATAAGGTACAACTATATTGACCTTTATACAGAATTTAAATTCTAAAAATTGAGAAAAACATAGGGCTTCTCGGACGTGTCATGATTATATTCCGTAGCAGCGCGCAGAAACAATATACCCCACAAAAAATTTAATATTACATTTTTGAGACCACGTTCAAACTCCCTATTTACACATCAAGAATGTAAAGTGATAACGCCTTTAATGTGAGATATTTGCAGATGCCAGTACAGAAGTTTCGTTCTCGATTTACATTAGTGGTAATTCTGGGCCTCATTTTTATTCCGGGTAGGATGGAGGATGACCTCCTGACAAATCCTCTTCAGAGTTATCCTGTGCAAATGCTTCCCTCATCTTGGCCTGTTTGACATCAACATCGTTGCTTTCTGGCGTCACCTCGTTGCTGGTCGATGTGGGAAACTGAACAACTGGTTGGTGCTGTTGTCCACTTTGAACATACACGGTTCCAGGGATGTTGATGTTTGAAATTCCTAAGATTACAAAGTTTGTTGTTTAACATACCGAAAATATACCAGTTTTAAAACTTATTACAAAGATACGTTTGATTAATACATTATACCTTGCATAGACATTGGGTTAGTTTGGACGACAGTTGGTTGTAAGGTAGAAGCAGTTTGCTGGTTCACTACGTACACAACCCGTCCCTGATCTACATGCACCTCCTATACCACACTGGCTCTTATATCCCAATCATAATTTAATTCCAAAACTTCTGTGAAGGGTATTCACCTGCGGTTGGGACGAGCCGCAACAGTCGCAACATGCAGCACAACAGGTGTTTTTATCGATCGGTGGCGCACAGCAGCAAAGACTGGCGCTGGTTATGCAAAGTACCATGGCGGTAAAACTCAGCACAGCAATGGTGACCTCAATCCCACTTACCAAGCTGTAGGATTGATTCTGCAACAAAAGCAATGTAATATGTTTCGCCAAAAAAATATCAGTGGAACGAAGTATGTTTAACAAATCAAAAACTAGTAGTGGAAGGAGTTGCTTTGTTTTATTTTAATTTAAGTTTTTTATTGCTGAAGATTTTGAGTTTGATTCAACTTACACTTGATTGGTATATTATGCTAGTTGGTATTGCTGTTGAAAACATGATTCCAGCAAATACTGCACCCACAATTGAGAATGCCATGTGGCAGTTGACCTGAACAAAACACGAACAAACATGTTAATATGTTTCAATTTCCACTATATGTAAACTAAATTATTACTGCGTGGGCGGAACAACGTGGAAACAAGACTAAAGTATTTTTGAGTAAAGTGTGGAGGTTTCTTAAAGTTCTTGAAACGCACTCGAGTTGACTTACCAAACAACATGAAACTGTTTTCTTTCCGCAGGCAACTCCCAAAGCACCGCCGATAACCAACTAAAATATTTGTGATGTTACATTTTTGCAAGAACAACCTTCAATTTTTGTTGTAAATATGTTTTTTGAACTGTTCATCTCATCAGTGAATCTTACCCACACACCACCCCACAATCCTTCTCCAACGTTAAAACGTGGCTGATAGTAGTAGTTGCTGTAGTGCGAATAATAATATGATGATCCATAGTAGTAGGACGGACGCCTCACAGAGCTGTAAGCGTCAGCAAGTACTACGATACCCAAAATACAGCAAATCAGGCCGAGAACAGTTTCTGTCACCTGGAAAAAATGATTTGCACAAATGGAGAACTTTAAATGAGAACCTAATTTTATTTGTCAATTATTTGAAAGTATGATGTTCGAAAAGCTAATTCCAAAGTTAACAGCTTGCTAGTTATATTTGTGTTAATGCAAACGAATTTCTGTGGTCTATGTTTACCGAATGACATGCAAAAGATGCCAGTCAAGTAAAACTTACCCCCAGAGCGCGAAAGTTTTTCTTGTTTCGCCTGATTTTTTCTGAACCATGACTCGGACCAACAACCTGCATAACTACAGGCTGGTTCTGCACCGGCACGGGTTGGCTTTTCATTTTTAACGTTTGCGACAAAATAGCAACAAAAGAATATCCCCAAAACCTAATTTCGCAAAAACAACAAACAAACAAACAAAGTTTCTTAGTCTCCTAAAGACGCATTGTTATCCTATTTCAGATTTTAAGTAAAGTAATAAAGCGAGTTAAAATTATCGCCATACCAGCAACGTTTGTCCTGAAACTAATTGCAGCGTCGAAGAAAAAGGCAAACAAAGCTTGCATGAACAGGCTTTAAGGAAAAATGTGTTTTCAGTTAGAAGCAGTCGTAGCCTGAGGGCATAAGCTGTGTAATTACGTAGCAAGTCATGTCAAAATTACTCGAGAGAAATACTTGTATTTTTTTATTCCTCATCCAGGGCTGCAAGGTCGAAACTGAAGTGCAAGAAATGAAGCATATTTTTTTAAACATTTTTACAAGTGAAACAGCGTTTTTTTTTCTTGTTTTCTCATCACCTACCCAAGCCTGGTATGGCATTCCGACTGGTATTGCTGTTATAAACACGATTCCAGCAAATACTGCAGCCACAACAGAGAATGCCATGTGGCAGTTTACTGTAAATAACAACATGTGTTTTTAAACAAAAACGATTTTGTGTTTACAGCACATATTGATATTATCCAGATTGCTATTCGGCATTCTTGCCAGTACAATGCTACAGCGATATAAACATTTCCATGATGTTCGGGAATTTGTTTCATGTTGTTATTGTAATCAAAGCTTTTTTATCTACCAGCCATTAAGAAGTGTTTTTCCGCTGGCGATTCCCAAAGCACTACTAATGACAAAAAAAGTAGTTTTGTTGATTTAACCTAATGACCAGGTTGCACGAATGTAATAATTTTTTTTTAACAAATTGCAAATGTTTTCAACAAAAAAGGAAACTTGCATAGTTTAGGTCAGTGCTTCCCAACCTTTTTCAGTTCGCGATCCACTTTTAATGCAAGTTTTATTGTGCGACCCACAATGAGACTTGACCAAACGAATGAAAAACAATTTAATGAGAAAAGAAACAATGTATACACATGCAATTTTCGTGATCTAATAGAAAACTGTAACATTTAGAAATACTTCACGACCCACCTGAAAAAGCTTCGCGACCCACTGGTTGGGAAGCACTGGTTTAGTTGACGCAATCACCCCAAGAGCACGTCTGATTTTCTTGTTTCGTCCAACTTTCAATGAAGTAAGACCCGGGGATATATGACTTCATAACCACTGCCTGTTTCTAAACCGTCACAGCCTGACTTTGCATTTTTCCAACATTGTCGGTTAAAACAACGTGAATCAGTTCCATTATGTCTAAGTTGCCTTATACAGCCTTAAACTGCCAAATTGCAAATACCACTTGGGTAACTTTTACGGCCACATCTTTGCAATTCTGCATGCATATAAAACATGAGCCTGACAGCAAAGTGCTTCGCTCAACGATCATTGAAAACTAACTGGCATGCTATAGACATGACGAAAAATCATTGCCCTGACAAAACACTATTCTGTACATTTACACTGGAATTCGGCGCAACGCATATGTGATTGATTACTATAGTATACAGACGGCAGAGCAACAGTGCGTAGCGGAAGTGATATAGCTGGCTTCATATGAACGTAATTGCGTTTCTGATTTCAGCACTATAAGGTACAACTATATTGACCTTTATACAGAATTTAAATTCTAAAAGTTGAGAAAAAAATAGCTCTTCTCGGATGTGTCTTGATTATATTCGGTAACAGCGCGCAGAAACAAAATACCCGACAAAAATTTCAATGTTACATTATTGAGACCACATTCAAACTCCCTATTTACACATCAAGGATGTCAAGTGAAAGCGCTTTAATGTGAGATATTTGCAGATGCCAGTACAGAAGTTTCGTTCTCGAATTACATCAGTGGTAATTCTGGGCCTCATTTTTATTCCTGGTAGGATGGAGGATGACCTCCTAACAAATCCTCTTTTGAGTTACCCTGTGCAAATGCTTCACTCATCTTGGCCTGTTTGACATCAACATCGTTGCTTTCTTGTGTCATCTCGTTGCTGGTCGATGTGGGAAACTGAACAACTGGTTGGTGCTGTTGTCCACTTTGAACATACACGGTTCCAGGGATGCTGGTGTTTGAAATTCCTAAGATTACAAGGTTTGTTTAACATACCGAAAATATATCAGTTTCAAAACTTATTACAAAGATACGTTTGATTAATACATTATACCTTGCATAGACATTGGGTTAGTTTGGACGACAGTTGGTTGTAAGGTAGGATCAGTTTGCTGGTTCACAACGTACACAACCCGTCCCTGATTTACAGGCACCTCCTATACCACACTGGCTCTTATATCTCATTGATAATTTAAATCTTAACTTCTGTGAAGGGTATTCACCTGCGGTTGGGATGAGCCGCAACAGTCACAACATGCAGCAGAACAGGTGTTTGAATCGATCGGTGGCGCACAGCAGCAAAGACTGGCGCTGGTTATGCAAAGTACCATGTCGGTAAAACTCAATAGAGCAATGGTGACTTCAATCCCACTTCCTAAGTTGTAGGATTGATACTGCAACAAAAGCAATGTAATATGTTTCGCCAAAAAAATATCAGTGGAACGAGGTATGTTTAATAAATCAAAACAAGTAGTGGAAGGAGTTGCTTTGTTTTATTTTAATTTAAGTTTATTATTGCTGAAGATTTTGAGTTTGATTCAACTTACACTTGATTGGTACATCGCGCCAGTTGGTATTGCTATGGAAAACATGATTCCAGCAAATACTGCACCCACAATTGAGAATGCCATGTGGCAGTTGACCTGAACAAAACACGAACAAACATGTTAATATGTTTCAATTTTCACTATACTAAATTATTACTGTATGGGCGGAACAATGTGGAAACATGACTAAAGTATTTTTGAGTAAAGTGTTGAGGTTTCTTAAAGTTTTTGAAACGCACTCGAGTTGACTTACCAAACAACGTGAAACTGTTTTCTTTCCGCAGGCAACTCCCAAAGCACCGCCGACGACCAACTAAAATATTTGTGATGTTACATTTTTGCAAGAACAACAAAATATGTTTTTGGAACTGTTCATCTCATCAGTAAATCTTACCCACACACCACCCCACAATCCTTCTCCAACGTTAAAACGTGGCTGATAGTAGTAGTTGCTGTAGTGCGAATAATAATATGATGATCCATAGTAGTAGGACGGACGCCTCACAGACTTGTAAGCGTCACCAAGTACTACGATACCCAAAATGCAGCAAATCAGGCCGAGAACAGTTTCTGTCACCTGGAAAAAAGGATTTGCACAAATGGAGAACTTATGCTTTGAACAAGAACTTAATTATTTTACAAAATATTTGGAAGTGTGATTTGCGAAAAGCTTATTCCAAAGCTAATAACTTGCTAGTTATATTGTGGTAATGTAAACGCATTTGTTTACTTAATCTTTAGAGCAGTATTGGTACAATGTTAAAGAAAATGTATGTAATTGCAAAAATGTACGTTTGTCGAATGAGATGCAAAATATGTCTGTCAAATAAAACTTACCCCAAGAGCGCGTAAGTTTTTCTTGTTTCGCCTGATTTTTTCTGAACCATGACTCGGACTAACAACCTGCATAACTACAGGCTGGTTCTGAATCGACACGGGTTGCATTTTGAACGTTAAACCAAAAGTTTTAGTTTACACAATCTCCAATATTTCCTTATAAATAGGTACGTAACATTTTAAGAGTAATACTGTGAAATTGTGAGCATTGACCAAAACACTTCCAATCCAAATGTGCAACACTTCACCCTCATAACACTTACTGACGAAAACTGACAACTGAGCTGAAGTTTTCATAAATAACTCTGTTGAAGGAGGTGTCGCAAACGTACGTTATAAAATCATCATGCCCCCGCAATATTTCTTCGCATTGAGTTAAAGCATATAGACTGCGTAGTTGTAATGATAGGCGGAAGTGACGTGCTATATGGTTGATACATACGCAATGCATTTGTGATTCATAGTATACAACGTTCGCATGTACAGGCTTTTGGATAGGTGTTACATTATGTTATAGATGCTGAAGCCTGAACACTCACCTTTTCACTGAGGTTGAAGCTTCTTCGGGCCCTTGTCATGATTTATTTGATGTTTCGAATAATATAATTTTTTCCAACTTTTTTCTTTTAGATATTCATAGGCGAATTTATTAAAAAAATGCAAAGAAATGCATCAGCAACAAGCAGAAAGTGTTTCGAACTAAAAGGTCTCATCAGTGCAGCTGGTGTGACTTTCAGACGACTTTGCTGACCAAGGACTTCCACTTAGTGGTGACTATACAATCACCGTCATCCATTTGGCAGCAAACTAGGTGCAACCTTACGGAGAAAACAAGGTGGAAACACTATGGCCAAGCAAAGCTCAACCAATAGTGCCGTCAGGCCCCGTGTCGCAATAATCATAAGATAAGCAAAGTGGCACCAATGGTGATTGTTGGCCCACAGATATTGGTTTCCACAATTGTTTCACCTTCATAAGAAATTGTTTTGAACAACAATATTTGCGCTGAAACATAAAAAGAATTAAATCATTGTACACAAACCAATCAAAAGTGTGCATGGGTTTTATATTTCTATGAGAGCTCATCTCTGTGAAAGTTGCTTTACAACAAGGATTAAGAAAAAAACCGCCGATGAGAGATGTTTATCGATTTCGGTGAAGAAGTTTCGTTCATTATTTACATTGAGGAACATTTCATGTCATAGGTTTAAATGCTAACAACAAGGCGATTAATCGCCCAAAAAAATATCTAGAAAGACGCTTGTTTGCGTAATCTGGCTGCTATTTGTTTTGGAATTGTTTGACGCTAGTTGGTGCTGTTGAGCACATTGGGCATTTATGGGTTCTGGAATGCCGAGGTTTGCAAATTCTGTAACAGCAAAAGTTAAAAATCACTGCAAATTTTTTTAACTTAACTTTACCTTCCATGACAATTGGGTTGGTTTGAACGATGACTGGTTGTTGTTTGGGGACAGTGTTCTGGCTTCTCACAACGTATACAGGTCGTTCCTCATTCACACGTTTCTGAAAGGCGATAGATGTTACTACTTGATATAACCTTGTTACCTCTGCGTACCTGAGGTTTATGGGACGAGCAACCTTAACATACAAAACAGCAGGTATTCGATTCCATGTCACAGCAGCATAGACTGGCGCTGGTGATACACAGTATCATTGGCGAATTCGATTTGCATTCCAAACTGGTAGTGATTGAACTGCAAGGGAGAAATAAGTTATGTTTTAGAGGTAAGAGGCAAATCAAACAAAGACAAGACTCAGTAATTTGAAAAATATTTTTTTTTAGGTTAAATGAAAACAACCCCAATGGGTTATATATCTGCAAATTAAAAACATTGCAATACGTTCCTGAGAATGTTTGTTTGCAAAGGGATTGGCATAAGATTTGTAAATTGGGAATATGTTTTAGGGATGCCAATAACGTCACTACATCACGCGTTGCTTTGAAGATTAATTTTTGGTTTGGCAAGACACGAAGTTTTGCCAAAACTTAACCGCCAAACGTCACGATCACGATCTTGCTGGACCAGCACATATGCAATAAACGTTTACACTAAAACGCAAATAATACTTGTGGAACTTGTTATACACTTGCCACATGATGACTACACACTCTTACTTTGTTATTTATCTTCCCATATTGCAGCTACACATGCATTATCCAATATTTGTTTATTTTTGTACAGATCATTTCGAAATCAAGTTGGGTTTCAAACGATGGCAACAAATTAAAAGACAGGCATGTTTTTTAATTAAGTGAAACTTACCCCAAGAATAAGTATGATTCTTTTGATTCGCTTGACTCTTGCTGAAAGAAAGATCTTGGCAATTAGCCTCCAGAAGCAATGTTTATCAGTCCTCACAGATTGACTCATTTTTTCAGGTTTCTTAACGAACAGAAAATCTTAGTAAATCCCTAAACTCTACCCTGATTCGTGCACAACACGCTATACCTATTGCATTCAATCTCGCATAACATAAAAGAACGTTTATATATAAGATTTAAGTTTGCCCGGACCACTGGTATATCAACTGCATATCATTAGTGAATAGATTCAGAAACAATTGTTCAACACGTATCGTTCTGTAGTTCAAGGTATACATATACAGATTTCGAGGCGAACTGTAACTGGAGTCATTGCAGAAAGGCTTTGTTTCCGCACTGGCATCAAGGCCTGATTGGTTCATGCCTAAATTGGACGGAAGCTGGTAGCTGTGAAGCGCAAGACTTCTGAAAGGCTGAAATAAAAACTGTTTTCAAAAGTTCCTCTATATAAAATGGTTGGTAACGTGTTCCATGTCGAAAAAGAGAAAAATCTCAAAAGTAGTCAGTGTATATAATCACACAGAAATTTGTGATATCATTGGAGATGGAAAATATTTATTGTTCAAATCTATTAAGGTATAATTGAAATAGATGAGCTCAGAAATATAACACTTACACACACTTTGAATTGGCTTGTGAAAAATGATTTGATTATTTTTGTGTTTTTCTAACACAAATATTGTTGTTTAAAACAATTTCTTCGTTATTATTCTTGTTTAATAGAACAGTGTTTCACCACAATTGGAAGTTGATGCACGAGTCATTATGTATCTGAATATATTTAAACAATCATTGTGTTTACAGGCTTCACAGCTGAAAACATTGAATTTAAAAAACATTATTTGTGTAAATCAAAGATATATACATTATAATATTTAGCGATCATTCAATGTTACATTTTTTGAGACCACATTCAAACTCCTTATTTACACATCAAGAATATAAAGTGATAACGCCTTTAATGTGGGATATTTGCAGATGCCAGTACAGAAGTTTCCTTCTCGATTTACATCAGTGGTAATTCCAGGCCTCATTTTTATTCCGGGTAGGATGGAGGCAGATCGACCAACAAATCCTCTTCAGAGTTATCCTGTGCAAATGCTTCACTCATCTTGGCCTGTTTGACATCAACATCGTTGCTTTCTTGCGTCACCTCGTTGCTGGTCGATGTGGGATATTGAACAACTGGTTGGTGCTGTTGTCCACTTTGAACATACACGGTTCCAGGGATGTTGGTGTTCGGAATTCCTATGATTACAATGCTTGTTTAAACTTTTCAAACTTAATACAAATATACGTTTGATTAATACATTATACCTTGCACAAACATTGGGTTAGTCTGGACGACAGTTGGTTGTAAAGTAGGATCAGTTTGCTGGTTCACAACGTACACAACCCGTCCCTGATCTTCAGACCCTTCCTATACCACACTTGCTCTTGAATCCCAATATTAATTTAATTCCTAATCTTCTGTGAATTTAGGGGGGTATTCACCTGCAGTTGGGAAGTTTCGCAACAGTCGCGACATGCAGCACAACAGGTGTTTAAATTCAACTCGATCGGTGGCGCACAGCAGCAAAGACTGGCGCTGGTTAGGCAAAGTACCATGGCGATAAAACTCAACGCAGCAATGGTGTATTCAATCCCACTTCCCAAGCTGTAGGGTTGTTTCTGCAGCAAAAGCAATGTAATATGTTTCACCAAGAAACAGCAGTGGAACGAAGTATGTTTAACAAATCAAAAACAAGTAGTGGAAGGAGTTGCTTTGTTTTATTTAAATTTAGGTTTTTTGTTGCTGAAGATTTTGAGTTTGATTCAACTTACACCTGATTGATAGTTTTTGCCAGTTGGTATTGCTATTGAAAACATGATTCCAGCAAATACTGCACCCACAATTGAGAATGCCATGTGCAAGTCGACCTAAATAAAACACGAACAAACATGTTAATATGTTTCAATTGTAACTTTATGTAAACTAAATTATTAATGCGTGGGTGGATCACCGTGGAAACAAGACTGAAGTATATTTGAGTATAGTGTTGCGGTTTTTTTAAGTTCTTAAAACGCACACGAGTTGGCTTACCAAACAACGTGAAACTGTTTTCTTTCCGCAGGCAACTCCCAAAGCACCGCCGATAACCAACTGAAATATTTGTGATGTTACAATTTTGCAAGAACAATATTTTGTCGTAAACATGTGTTTTGAACTGTTCATCTCATCAGTAAATCTTACCCACACACCACACCACAATCCTTCTCCAAAGTTCGAACGTGCCTGATTATTGTAGTTCCTGTTGTAGCGTGAATAATAATACCATGATCCATAGTCTCGTGAAGGATGCATTTTGGAGGTGTAAGCGTCACCAAGTACTACGATACCCAAAATACAGCAAATCAGACCGAGAACAGTTTCTGTCACCTGGAACAAATTTGTGCAAATGGACAGCGCTTACGGTGTAAACAAGAATTTAAATTTTGCCCAGAGTTATTGCTGAGTACAAAATTTTAAATGTATGATTTTAAAAGCTAAAAAAGCTAATAACTTTCTAGTTATAATTATGGCAATGAAAACGTATTTTTTACTCATAATCTTTAGAGCTGTATTGTTACAATGTCATAGAAAATGTATGTAATTGAAAAAATGTGCGTAATTGAAAAAATGTACGTTTGCCAAATGAGATGCAAAGAGTCAAAAAAACTTACCCCCAGAGCGCGTAAGATTTTCTTGTTTCGCCTGATTTTTTCTGAACCATGACTCGGACTAACAACCTGCATAACTACAGGCTGGTCCTGAATCGGCAGGGGTTGCATTTTGAACATTAAAACCAAAAAAATGTACTTACAATATCTCCTATATTTCCTCATAAACAATAAATAAAAAGCTAGTCAAATACTTTTTATAAAAATTAGGTGAGTTTAAATATGTCTAGGTACGATACATTTTCAAATTATTACTGTACATATTTGAGCATTTACCCAAACACTTCCATTTCGAATGTGCAACACTTCACCAGCATTACAATTATGGACGAAAACTGACAGCTGAGCAGAAGTTTTCATATTTAACTCTGTTGAACGAAGAAATCCTTAGGCCCTCGCTATATTTGTAACCTTTGCAATACGTTCATGACAAATGCTTTTTGCAAATGCGTTGGCATGAAGTTTGTTAATTGGGCATAAGTTTTTGGGAAGCCAAAAACTTCGCAACATCACGCGATTTTTTGAGGATTTATTTTTGGTTTTGCAAGGCACGATTTTTTGCCTAAACTTGAACAGCGAACCGTCACGTTCACGATCGTGCTGGACCAGCAAATCAATATGCAATATGTCTACACTAAAACGCAAATATTACTTGTAAAACTTGGTATACACATGTCGCATTGTGACTACAGATTACCCTTTTTTTATTATTATCTTCATACCGCAGATACACATGCATAACCCGACTATCCAATTGTTGTTCATTTTTCGATAAAACATTTTGCAAATGCCAAACAATTAGGGTTCAACTTATCCCAAACTTGATCCAAATCTTTGATTCTGATGTCGCTATATGTATTGCTTTCAACATGAGGATCTAGCAGAACATGATTTCGCCAGATATATATATCTGTCCTGGCCTGACTTTTAAACGTCATAAGTGAATGTAATTAGAAATAGGTATTTGATGCATTTCATTCTTGATTTTCACGACATGCAAAGGATTCAAGATTTGCTGCAACTGGTGTCTCAGGCAAAACGCTCAGTTTACGCGCTGATTTCGAGGCTTGGTTTGACCATTCGGAAATTACAAGGCAGTAATTAGAGGAGCTGCAGAGCGCACGACGTAAGGCTGACATAAAACACTATGTTTGCTTCTTTGGTGTGGTAATTCAGTGGCCAATGTTGAAAAACAAAAAGGCTTTCAAGAATATACTTGTAGTAAAACGCATTTTTATGCAAATAACAATCGCAGTTAAATTCTCTGAACTATATTAACAGATCACAGCGGCCGGAAATGCAGAAAGCTTTACGAAATAAAGCAAATGCACAAACACGTCCGAATGTCATTCTTATTAAAACAGCTTCCAAATATGTATGGCTATCACGAATGTACATTTATCCAGCTATCGAGTGTATGGTGGTTTATTGAAAAGTTGAGGTGTTTAATGTCTTTTATTGGGAGATCTAAGTTAGGAGGTTGATATTTTAATCGAGAAGCTTTATGTCATCTCCAGAGTAAGCCGTGTTAACTTCTTCACTACTCATTGCTTCATCTGTCTCAGTCACAACAGCACAAGCTCCCTGTTTCTCTAGAAAAACCGCTCCGTCCCCACACGTTTCACTCAATCCTAAAAGCCGAAATAAGTACAAGTGGAAAGCATAAAACAATAATGCAAACAACGCTTATTTGTGTTTGATTATGATGAGAAGACCTTTATTCTATGACCTTATACCTTGAACCACCGTTGGTGCAGATGCTGATCCATTCGTCACATACACGATTCTATCGAAGTGTACTGGTAACTGTAAACATAACTTTTGTTTATGTGGTTTCAAGTGCAGCAACTGACGTACCTGGCCTGATGACGTACCGCAGCAACCAGTGCAGCCAGCATTACACACCCTGTTTACAGGTGGGCAGCAACAACAAAGGATTGCACTGGTGATGCAAAGAGCCAAAGCAATGAAGCTCAATACGACAAAGGTGACTTCAATTCCCAATCCCAAAGGATATCTCTATTTTTAAAAAAAAAGGTACTCTTAACATAGGATTTGCATAAATTCACAAGAATTTACCGCGTAAATCAATGCCATTGGAATAGCGGTTGCAAACATGATTGCTGCAAATACTGCAGCTACAATCGAAAATGCCATGTGGCTGTTGACCTGTAATACAAGCACATTCATACAACACAGTGATGAAGTACGCAAAAATAATAGGCACTTGTTATTACAACCTAGTATTTAGGCCTACAATAGAACCCAGTTAATTCGGATTCAGTTGATCAGGATTTTTTGCTAAATCCGTACATTCGTACAAAGAACCAGCTTTCATCTCTATGTTTAATCATAAAGCTATAAATTGACCGAGCTTATAAAAGTGATAATTAATTTTAAACTTGCCAGACAACGCGTTGCTGATTCCTTTCCGCAGGCAATCCCCAACGCTCCGCCGATGATCAACTGAAATTAGCGTGTTGGATATAGCGTATAGTTTCGCACATATGTTAGGAATATTATGAACTGGTATTTAAAAGCAGAAACTGTGACACATACAATTGTATCTCACCCATACACTTCCCCAAATGCCTTCTCCTATGTTAAAGCTGTAGGAGTAGTAACCATGGTATCTGTTGCCATATCTGGGAATGGTGTTAACGTGTGCCAAAACGGCTATTCCGAGGATACAGCAGATCACGCCTATAACGGTCTCAATGATCTAAATATAGAATATGGTATATGCTAAACGGTTGTTAGTTTAGTCACATCAATATAAGCTACTTCAAATAAAACCACCAAGCAGGTTAAAGTTGGGTTTCCATTCATCTGTTAGTATAAAAGAATGTAATAACATGCATCTTTTTTGTTATGCTCCAACAATAAACACACAAAAAAACGATTTTTAAGGGATAACTTCAAAATCTCGGTTATTAGCGATTTATTTTCTTACCCCAAGAACACGTATGTTTCTTTTGTTTCGCTTTATTTCCTTCGCACCAAGTCCAGGACTAGCAATAATAACAAATTGATTTGGCGCTTGTCTCTCCATTCTGCCACTTGAGGCAAATCTACGAATAGAAACACAGTTACAGTGAATTTGGTAAGCCAACATAGGAAAACTAATTTGAGAAATAAAGGTACAGGTTATTTATAACTTACTTGTCAAACTATATCTTCCCTTTCCTCGTGGTGTAAGCAAAAGCAAACTATAAAGAGGTGCAGTATTGCTCAAATCAACTTCGTTTGCTGTGACTATTTACCTGTTATATTTATGACTTGTCAAAATGCCTACATTATTACGTATGCCTCACTTCAACAAATCTGTTAAACTTACCACATCAGCCTTAAACTTTTTTATTTACATTACCCCCATCTAAGCTTCCATTTCATTACACTTAAATGTTGTTTAGTAATTTCAACGCCCGGCTACTGCTGTAGTTTTGAAACAGGTATTGGATGCAGATGCTTAATATCTATATTTGTTTACTGGTGCCTATCCTGCTACTGATGGATAACTTTGTACATTCAATGTATGGTGGCAAGGTCTCTCTTCTATTAATGTACCAAACAAGCTCACCACCTCATAATTATCACAATTGTTATTGTTGGAAAATGTATAAATATAGTGCCCAGTAAAAACATGCACACTGCATCCACTTACAACCCTGAAAGTATTACATTTACAGTGGTGTAAACTATTTGCTCTAGTAAGAAGCACTTTTGTATTGGAGCACTCAACATACCCAGCACACACATACGCTCCTTACTGACTGGGTTTCTCCATTGTTTGTTGTTTACGAAGCTCTTTCCTGTAATTGATACCTGGAAACTCGATACCACATAAAATAAAAGCAGTATTGGAACGTTTGATACGAAAGGTTTGGTGTGTTTGTTATGTAGAAATGGTGTGTTTGATGTATACATTAAAGGTTTGGTCATAAAACTGTCACGTCTACAACTTTAAAACTAACTATACTGTACTGTTTTGAAATATAATGCAATATAAACGCCCAAATTATCATTATCTCCAAACACCCAGACTTCTAATAAAAGTATTTCCAGTTTTTACGACGCAAATACATGTGTGTATACTGTATATTGTTGAAATGGACCATTTCTGGCATGCTTAAACTAGGATTGTTGAACGTTTAGGTACAAAGTAGAATGTGTTTCGTTTCAGATATAAACAACAGCAACAATACACAGAACAGTAGTTTGTTACATACGGTTGAAAAACTGATTGGTCGCTTAATGAGTTAGCTTTAGAGTTCCCGATGCTAGTTCTTCTTATTTGTTTGTTCTATGGCGTTATTGCCGCTTGCTTGTGCCACCTGACCTCTGTAAGATGAAGGAATTTCAACCACTGGGTGGGGTTGTGCACTTTGAAGAAAGACGGTTCCTGGAATGTTTGTATTCGTAATTCCTAAATTCACAAAAATTGATTCAATTTGCATAGGTAAAGACTTTAGAATACTTCATGCTGCAGAACAGTATTGGATCACCTTGACAAACTATTGGATTGAAGGTTTGAACCATCGCCGGTTGGTAACTGGCCGCAGCTTGCTGTTCACTTACCACGTACATCAGTCTACCTTGGTTCATCGGGGCCTGTCATACGAAATAGAACTTTGTGCCTAGTTTTACCTTGAGGAGACCACTCACCTGCGGTTGGGATGGGTCACAGCAAGCGCAACATATGTCAACACAGCCATTTGGACCCAGGTCTATGGGCGGTGCACAGCAACAGAGACTGGCGCTGATGATGCAAAGTACCATGGTTACGAAGCTCAACGCAGCAATGGTGGATTCAATTCCAATTCCCACAATGTAGGGATTGAAGTACTGTAAAAAAAGGTGCATCTTTCTTTTGCCGCGATTTCATTTTGGTTGTTGATAAAAAAAAGTCAATGTTTTTTTTGGTCTTTCAAAAACTTGACTCAGTTTTTTTTCGTTTCCGTTAGAACACATACCGAACTGCTGTACATCACAGCGACAAATGTTGCAGTTGAAAACATCGCTGCTGCAAATACCGCACCCACAATTGAGAAAGCCAAATGGCATTTAACCTAAAACACAAACAACAACAGTGTTGGAAGTACCTCAACTAAAAGCCTGCCAACTGGTACTATTTGTTTGCATTATATATGCGTATAACGTTTAGGTCTTTGGCATTACTGCAAATCAAACGTGTTTGACTTACCAGACAACGCGAAACCGTTTCATTACCGCAAGCAATCCCCAGCGATCCGCTGGCGACCAACTAGAGGAAAAATGTTTTGACAATGAAGTTACACAATAAATAAAATTGTTTTAAGCATATATTATATTTAAATGTCATTCTCACCCATACACCGCCCCACAAGCCATCTCCAACATTGAAATAATAACTCGAATCGGAGCTGTAAGTGAATCCTAACTTTACGATTCCCAGTAGACAGCAAATCAGACCAAGAACCGTTTCTGCAATCTAAAAACTAACTATATTTAGCTGCCTTTGCCGATTTGAAACTTTCGTTTTGAAAGCAAACAAAAAATCTATGAATCGCAAGGAGAAAAAAGTATTTATGTGATCCTTGTTTCTCCATCGGTACAACTTGACTTTTTTCGGAATAATTAAAATTGCCAAACCTATTTTTGTAAATATAATTTTTCAGACATAAGTTTAATTCATGGCTTCATTTAATTACACCATTCGACAGCAAATATTTAATTATTGCATGAAGCTAGTTCAATACATTACCATGGGACTAACGTTATACATTATATTGCCGAAATCTGGCGGATGACAGACATACAATAATAATTTGAAAACATTTTGTAGTCGACGTAACTGTATTTTAGACCATATCATGATCCACTAAAATGTTCATTCATTCTTTACGTACACAATTATGCAGTTTAGCGAAGCTTATGTAGTACAAGCATGTTTTGTTGACATTTATTGTTTATATCCATTGAGGTATATATGAAATAGATGAGCTGTCATAGAAATATGTAACACTCACCCACTTTTAATTCGCTTGTGTAAAATGATTTGATTATTTTTCTGACGCAAATACTGTTGTTTGAAACAATTTCTTTATCATTATTCTTGTTTTATAGAACAGTGTTTCTCCACAAGTGGAAGTTGATCACTGCACGAATCATTATATATCTGAATAGATTTAAACAATCATTAGGTTTACAGGTTTCACAGCTGAGACATAAAACATTACGGCGTTGTAAGTTTAAACAACACTATTTGTGTAAAACCAAGATATATATGATGTCATAAGTTCTTTCCGAAACGTTTTTTGTATGAAACATGACAATGTTAACAACAGTATGGGCCAGTCTTTTTATTCTCACAAGATATATACATTAAAATACTTAGTGATCATTCAATGTTACATTTTTTGAGACCTCATTCAAACTCCCTATTTACACATCAAGAATGTAAAGTGAAAACGCCCTAATGTGATGCCAGTACAGAAGTTTCGTTCTCGATTAACATCGATGGTAATTCTAGGCCTCATTTTTCTTCCGGGTAGGAAGGAGGTAGACCGACGAATAAATCCTCTTCAGAGTTACTCTGTGCAGATGGTTCGCTCATCTTGGCCTGTTTGACATCAACGCGGTTGCTTTCTTGCGTCATCTCTTTGCTGGTCGATGTGGGAAATTGAACAACTGGTTGGTGCTGTTGTCCACTTTGAACATACACGGTTCCAGGAATGCTGGTGTTTGGAATTCCTAAGATTACAAGGTTTGTTTAACATACCGAAAAATCACCATTTTTAAACTTAATACGAAGATACGTTTGATTAATACATTACCTTGCATAAACATTGGGTTGGTCTGGACGACAATTGGTTGTAAGGTAGGATCAGTTTGCTGGTTCACAACGTACACAACTCGTCCCTGATCTACAGGCCCCTGCTATACCACACTGGCTCTTATATCTCATTAATAATTGAATTCCTAATCTTCTGTGAAGTCAAGGGTACTCACCTGCGGTTGGGTCGAGTCGCAACATGCAGCACAACAGATGTTTAAATCCAAGTCGATGGGTGGCGCACAGCAGCAAAGACTGGCGCTGGTTATGCAAAGAACCATGGCGATAAAACTCAACGCAGCAATGGTGTTTTCAATCCCACTTCCCAAGCTGTAGTATTGATACTGCAACAAAAGCAATGTAATATGTTTCGCCAAGAAAATAGCAGTGGAACGAAGTGTGTTTAACAAATCAAAACTAGTAGTGGAAGGAGTTACTTTGTTTTATTTTAATTTTAGTTTTTGTTGCTGAAGATTTTGAGTTTGATTCAACTTACACTTGAGCTTATGCCAGTTAATAATGCTATTGAAAACATGATTCCAGCAAATACTGCACCCATAATTGAGAATGCCATGTGCCAGTCGACCTAAATAAAACACGAACAAATATTTTAATGTATTTCAATTGCCACTATATGTAAATCAAGTTATTACTGCATGGGCGGAACACCGTGGCAACAAGACTAAAGTAAATTTAAAATGTACTGCTCTTCTGGCATAAAATATACTTGCTGTATTTTTACGACGTTTCGTCGGCCATTCTGCGAGACTTTATTAGGTATTGATACCGCAATTTCAAAGTAAACCACACTAAAACATTGAGGGACACAAAAAAGTAAAAAGAAAAAATTGACACGATGACTCCGCTTGTCAGATCACGTGGCAGAGGCAATACACAAAACACTGCGGGAGGCGAAACAGTTACAACAAAAATACTGAAGTATTTTTGGGTAAAGTGTTGAGGTTTCTTAAAGTTCTTGAAACGCACTCGAGTTGACGTACCAAAGAACGTGAAACTGTTTTTTTTCCGCAGGCAACTCCCAAAGCACCGCCGATAACCAACTGAAATTTTTGTGATGTTACAATTTTGCAAGAACAACTTTCAATTTGTCGTAAACATTTTTTTTGAACTGTTCATCTCATCAGTAAATCTTACCCACACACCGCCCCACAATCCTTCTCCAACGTTCCAACGTGGCTGATAGTAGTTGCTGCTGTAGTAATACGATGATCCATAGTTGTATGACGGACGCCTCACGGAGCCATAAACGTCGCCAAGTACTACGGTACCCAAAATACAGCAAATCAGGCCGAGAACAGTTTCTGTCACCTGGAAAAAGGATTTGCACAAATGGAGAGCGCTTACGGTTTAAACAAGAACTTTAATTTTTGGCGCAGATTTATTGCTGAAGTCAAATTATATGAAAGTAAAATTCCAAAGCTAATAACTTTCTAGTTATGATTGTGGTAATGCAAACTCATTTTTTACTCATAACATTCAGAGCTTTATTATTACCATGTCATAGAAAATGTTGAAAAACGTACGTTTGCCGAATGAGATGCAAAATATGCCTGTCAAGTAGAACTTACCCCAAGAGCGCGTAAGTTTTTCTTGTTTCGCTTGATTTTTTCTGAACCATGACTCGGACTTACAACCTGCATAACCGCAGGCTGGTTCTGAATCGGCACGGGTTGCATTTTAAACGTTAAAACCAAAAAAATTTAACCTGCAATATCTCCAATATTTCCTCATTAATAATGAATAAAAAGCTAGTCAAATACTTTTTGTAAAAATCAAGTGTGTTTAAATATGTCTGGGTATGTTACATTTTAAAATTTATACTTTAAAATTTTGAGCATTTACCAAAACACTTCCATTCCAAATGTGCAACATATCACCAGCATAACGCTCACTGACGAAAACAGACGGCTGAGCTAAAGTTTTCATAAAAAACTCTGTTGAACGAGAAAATCATCATGACTTCGCTATATTTTTAACATTTGCAATACGTTCATGACAATGTTTGTTTTGCAAAGGGATTGGCATGAAGTTTGTAAATTGAGCATATGTTTGAGGGATGGCAATAACGTCGCTACATCACGCCATTGTTTGAAGAAGGTTAGGCAGGACACGATTTTTTGATCCGTTTGTTCTGTCGATATTGTCGCTTGCTTGCGCCACCTGACTGCTATATGCTGGAGGATTGTTGACCACTGGGTGGGGTTGAGCGCATTGAATAACGACGGTTCCTGGAATGTTTGTATTCAGAATTCCTAAATTGACCAAAATTTTTTACTCATAATATTCAGAACTTTATTATTACCATGTCATAGAAAATGTTGAAAAATGTACGTTTGCCGAATGAGATGCAAAATATGCTGTCAAGTAAAACTTACCCCAAGAGCGCGTAAGTTTTTCTTGTTTCGCCTGATTTTTTCTGAACCATGACTCGGACTTACAACCTGCATAACCACAGGCTGGTCCTGAATCGGCACGGATTGTATTTTAAACGTTAAAACCAAAAAAATTTAACCTGCAATATCTCCAATATTTCCTCATTAATAATGAATAAAAAGCTAGTCAAATACTTTTTGTAAAAATCAAGTGTGTTTAAATATGTCTGGGTATGTTACATTTCAAAATTTATACTTTAAAATTTTGAGCATTTACCAAAACACTTCCATTCCAAATGTGCAACATATCACCAGCATAACGCTCACTGACGAAAACAGACGGCTGAGCTAAAGTTTTCATAAAAAACTCTGTTGAACGAGAAAATCATCATGACTTCGCTATATTTTTAACATTTGCAATACGTTCATGACAATGTTTGTTTTGCAAAGGGATTGGCATGAAGTTTGTAAATTGAGCATATGTTTGAGGGATGGCAATAACGTCGCTACATCACGCCATTGTTTGAAGAAGGTTAGGCAGGACACGATTTTTTGATCCGTTTGTTCTGTCGATATTGTCGCTTGCTTGCGCCACCTGACTGCTATATGCTGGAGGATTGTTGACCACTGGGTGGGGTTGAGCGCATTGAATAACGACGGTTCCTGGAATGTTTGTATTCAGAATTCCTAAATTGACCAAAATTTTTTACTCATAATATTCAGAACTTTATTATTACCATGTCATAGAAAATGTTGAAAAATGTACGTTTGCCGAATGAGATGCAAAATATGCTGTCAAGTAAAACTTACCCCAAGAGCGCGTAAGTTTTTCTTGTTTCGCCTGATTTTTTCTGAACCATGACTCGGACTTACAACCTGCATAACCACAGGCTGGTCCTGAATCGGCACGGATTGTATTTTAAACGTTAAAACCAAAAAAATTTAACCTGCAATATCTCCAATATTTCCTCATTAATAATGAATAAAAAGCCAGTCAAATACTTTTTGTAAAAATCAGGTGTGTTTAAATATGTCTGGGTATGTTACATTTTGAAATTTTTATTGTAAAATTTTTAGCATTTACCAAAACATTTCCATTCCAAATGTGCAACATATCACCAGCATAACACTTACTGACGAAAACTGACAACTGAGCTAAAGTTTTCATAAATAACTCTGTTGAACGAGGAAATCATCATGACTTCGCTATATTTTTAACATTTGCAATACGTTCATGACAATGTTTGTTTTGCAAAGGGATTGGCATGAAGTTTGAAAATTGAGCATATGTTTGAGGGATGGCAATAACGTCGCTACATCACGCCATTGTTTGAAGAAGGTTAGGCAGGACACGATTTTTTGCCTAAACTTAACCATGAACCGTCACGTTCACAATCGTGTTGGACCAGCACATCAATATGCAATACGTCTACACTAAAACGCAAATAATACATGTAGAACTTGTTATACACATGTCGCATTGTGACTACAGATTCTTACTTTTTTATTATTATCTTCATACCGCAGATACACATGCATAACCCAGCTATCCAATTGTTGTTCATTTTTCGATAGAACATTTTGAAAATGCCAAAACAATTAGGGTTCAAAGCGTTTGTAACAAAAAAAAGACAAGCGCAAATTTTCAATTTTGTAAAACTTAACCCCAAGAACATGTATAATCGTTTTGTTTCGCGTAACTCTCGCTGTAACAGAATCTCGGATAACCTAACAATGCTGAAAAGTCCCCAAACTTGATCCAAATCTTTGATTCTGATGTCGTTACATGTATTGCGTTCAACCTGATCATCTAGCAAAACATGGATTCAAGGTTTGCTGCAACTGGTGTCTCAGGCTAAACGCTAAGTTTATGCGCTGATTTCGAAGGTTGGTTGGTCCATGCAGAAATTTCAAGGCGGGAATTATAGGAGCTGCAGAGCGCACGACGTAAGGCTGACATGAAATACTATGTTAGCTTCTTTGGTGTGGTAATTCAGTGGCCAATGTTAAACAAACAAAAAAAACAGTTTTCAAGAATAAACTTGCAGTGAAACGCATTTTTATGCAAATAACAATCATTTAAATTTTCTGACCTATACAAATTATTATCATCTCCGAGCACCAGACATTTATCAAAGTATTTCCAATTTTTACGACTTAAATGCTTGTGTGCATGCTGTGCTGTCGTTTCATTGAACGTTGTTGATGCTGTTCCACATTGTGGAAATGTACCGTTTCTGGTATGCTTAAACTGTAATTGTCGACCTTTTATGTATAAGATAGGAAGTGTTTCATGCCTGAGTATTAACAATTTGTACACGGCCGTATCCAGTATTTTATTTCAGATATAAGCAACAGCATTAAATACACAGATTCCTCTGAATTTTGTATCAGGAAGATATAGTTTATTTGGTTCTTTAGGAGGCGTAAAATATATGTGTGTTATTGCAGGGACAACACGTGGAACTCATTGAGCTGTAGTACATAAATAGTGTTCTCATTTAATTTCGGTTAGGCGTAGGTGATTCAAAATTCTAATCAAAATGTAACGTTATTTATCATTAGATTCAGTTCATTGATGGAAACCACGTGCAAACGAGGGCGTTTTACAAATTCGTGAGGTTTTGTACAAGTTTTTACTTCATATTTGTGGAAAACCATAAACCGTTTGTTACATGTGGTTGGAAACTGATTGGTCGCTTGATGAGTTATCTTTAGAGTTCCCGATGCTAGTGCTTTTTCATCCGTTTGTTCTGTTTATATTGTCGCTTGCTTGCGCCACCTGACTGTTGTGTGCTGGAGGATTGTTTACCACTCGTGGGGTTGAGCAATTTAAAGAACGACGGTTCCTGGAATGTTTGTGTTCGGAATTCCTAAGATTACAAGGTTTGTTTAACATACCGAAAAAATACCATTTTTGAACTTAACACAAAGACACGTTTGACATTACCTTGCATAAACATTGGGTTGGTCTGGGCGATATTTGGTTGTAAGGTAGGATCAGTTTGCTGGTTCACAACGTACACAGCTCGTTCCTGACCTACAGGCACATGCTATAACACACTGGCTGTTATATCTCTTTAACAATTGAATTTCACAACTTCTGTGAAGTTAAGGGTATACTCACCTGCGGTTGGGACGAGTCGCAACATGCAGCACAACAGATGTTTGAATCCAAGTCGATGGGTGGCGCACAGCAGCAAAGACTGGCGCTGGTTATGCAAAGTACCATGGCGATAAAACTCAACACAGCAATGGTGATTTCAATCCCACTTCCCAAGCTGTAGGATTGATACTGCAACAAAAGCAATGTAATATGTTTCGCTAAGAAAATAGCAGTGGAACTAAGTGTGTTTAACAAATCTAAACAAGTAGTGGAAGGAGTTGCTTTGTTTTATTTTAATTTTCGTTTTTTGTTAATGAGGATTTTGAGTTTGATTCATCTTACACTTACTTGGTACACCGCGCCAGTTGGTATTGCTATTGAAAACATGATTCCAGCAAATACTGCACCCACAATTGAGAATGCTATGTGGCAATCGACCTAAATAAAACACGAACAAATATTTTAATGTATTTCAATTGCCACTATATGTAAATCAAATTATTACTGCATGGGCGGAACAACTTGGCAACAAGACTAAAGTATTTTTGGGTACAGTGTTGAGGTTTCTTAAAGTACTTGAAACGCACTCGAGTTGACGTACCAAAGAACGTGAAACTGTTTTTTTTCCGCAGGCAACTCCAGAAGCACCGCCGATAACCAACTGAAATTTTTGTGATGTTACATTTTTGCAAGAACAACATTCAATTTGTTGTAAACATGTTTTTTGAACTGTTCATCTCATCAGTAAATCTTACCCACACACCGCCCCACAAGCCTTCTCCAACGTTCCAACGTCGCTGATAGTAGTTGCTGCTGTAGTAATACGATGATCCATTTTTGTATGACGGGCGCCTTACGGAACTGTAAACGTTACCAAGTACTACCATACCCAAAATACAGCAAATCAGGCCGAGAACAGTTTCTGTCTCCTGGAAAAAAGGATTTGCACAAATGGAGAGCGCTTACGGTTTAAACAAGAACTTAAATTTGGCGTAGATTTATTGCTAAGTACAAATTATTTAAAAGTATGATTTCAAAAAGCTTATTCCAAAGCTAATAACTTGCTAGTTAAATTTGTGGTAAAGCAAACGCATTTTATAAAAAAAATCTTTAGAGCTTTATTATTACAATGTCACAGAAAATGTATGTAATTGAAAATAGGTTCACAGGCTTCGCAGCCAAACTGGATCAGCCACTTTTCCCGACAAGTCGGAGCAAGATCTGAAAAATCGAGCTCAGTGGTTTCACGGGGTATATTGTGGCCAAGGTACACTGGTGCGCAAGCGCACAACTTGTCATGCGACCTTCACATACGTAGGGGATCTCCACCACCGTAATCAGACAACGCAGAAGTAATGCTATGCGAAAGTTTAATTGAAAATATGTTTGTTTGCCGAATGAGATGCAAATGATTCCTGTCAAATAAAACTTACCCCAAGAGCGCGTAAGTTTTTCTTGTTTCTCTTAATTTTTTCTGAACCCTGACTCGGACTGTCAACCTGCATAACCACACTCTGGTCCTGAATTGGCATGGGTTGCATTTTGTTCGTTAAAACCAAAAAATGTAGCCTAAAAAATTTCCAATATCTCCAATAAAAAGACAGTCAAATACTTTTTGTAAAAATCAGGTGTGTTTGAATATGTCTGGGTATGTTACATTTTGAAATTTTTACTGTAAAATTTTGAGCATTGACCAAAACACTGCCATTCCAAATGTGCAACATTTCACCAGCATTACACTTACTGACGAAAACTGACGGCTGAGCTGAAGTTTTCATAAATAACTCTGTTGAACGAGGAAATCATCATGACTTCGCTATATTTTTAAGATTTGCAATACGTTCATGACAATGTTTGTTTTGCAAAGGGATTGGCATGAAGTTTGTAAATTGAGCATATGTTTGAGGGATGGCAATAACGTCGCTACATCACGCGATTGTTTGAAGATTTATTTTTGGTTCGGCAAGACACGATTTTTTGCCAAAACTTAACCATGAACCGTCACGTTCCCGATCGTGCTGAATTAGCACATCAATATGCAATACGTCTACACTAAAACGCAAATAATACATGTGGAACTTGTTATACACATGTCGCATTGTGACTACAGATTCTTGCTTTTTTATTATTTCCTCCGTACCGCAGATACACATGCATGACCCATAACCCAGAACCTGATGATCTAGCAGAACGTGATTTCACCAGATATATATGTCAGCCCTGACCTGGCTTTTAAACGTCATAGGTGAATATAATTAGAAACAGCTATTTGATGCATTTCATTCTTATTTTTCACGACAAAGTGTACATGCACAGGATTCAAGATTTGCTGCAACTGGTGTCTCAGGCTAAACGCTAAGTTTACGCGCTGATTTCGAGGCTTGGTTTGACCATTCCGAAATTACAAGGCGGGAATTATAGGAGCGGCAGAGCGCACGACGTAAGGTTGACATGAAATACTATGTTAGCTTCTTTGGTGTGGTAATTCAGTGGCCAATGTTAAAAAAACAGTTTTCAAGAATGAATTTGTAGTGAAACGCATTTTTATGCAAATAACAATCATTTAAATTCTCTGACCTATATTAACAGATTACAGCGGACGGAAATGCTGAAAGCTTTGCGAAATAAAGCAGTCATTCTTAATAAAACAGCTTCCAAATATGGATGGCAATCACGAATGTACATTTATCCGTCTACCGAGTACACTGTTGGTTTATTACAAAGTTGAGGTGTTTAATGTCTTTTATTTAGAGATCAAAGTTAGGAGTTGGTTGATATTTTAATCGAGAAGCTTTATGTCATCTCCTGAGTAAGCCGTGTTAACTTCTTCACTACTCTTTGCTTCATCTGTCTCATTCACAGCAGCACAAGCTCCGTGTTGCAGAGCAGGCTCTAGAAAAACTGCTCCGTCTCCACACATTTCACTCAACCCTAAAAGCCGTAAAACGTCCAGATGGAAAGCATAAAACAATAATGCAAACAACGCTTATTTGTGTTTGATTACGATGAGAAGACATTTATTTTATGACCTTATACCTTGAACCACCGTTGGTGCAGATGCTGATCCATTCGTCACATACACGATTCTATCGAAGTGCACTGGTAACTGTTGACGACGGGCGGTAAACTTAACGTATAATTTTATGTGGTTTGAAGTACAACAACTGACGTACCTGACTTGATGACGTACCGCAGCAACCAGTGCATTCAACATTACACACCCTGTTTACAGGTGGGCAGCAACAACAAAGGATTGCACTGGTGATACAAAGAGCCAAAGCAATGAAGCTCAATACGACAAAGGTGACTTCAATTCCCAATCCCAAAGGATATCTCTATTTTTTAAAAAAAAGGTATTCTTAACCTAGGATTTGCATAAATTCACAAGAATTTACCGCATAAATCATTGCCATTGGAATAGCGGTTGCAAACATGATTGCTGCAAATACTGCAGCTACAATCGAAAATGCCATGTGGCTATTGACCTGTAATACAAGCACATTCATACAACACAGTAAACAAGTACGCAAAAATAAGAGCCACTTGTGTGTTGTTATTACAACCAAGTATTTAGGCCTACAATAGAACCCAGTTAATTCGGATTCAATTGATCAGAAATTTTGGGTAAATCCGTACATTCGTACAAAGAACCAGCTTTAATCTCTATGTTTAATCTTTAAGCTATAAATTGACCGAGCTTATAAAAGTGATAGTTATTTTTAAACTTGCCAGACAACGCGTTGCTGATTCCTTTCCGCAGGCAATCCCCAACGCTCCACCGATGATCAACTGAAATTAGCGTATTGGATATAGCGTATAGTTTCGCACATACGTTAGGAATATTATGAACCAGTGTTTAAATGCAGAAACTGTGACACATACAATTGTATCTCACCCATACACTTCCCCAAATGCCTTCTCCAATGTTAAAGCTGTTGGAGTAGTAATAACCATGGTATCTGTAGCCATATCTGGGAATGGTGTAAACGTGTGCCAAAACGGCTATTCCGAGGATACAGCAGATCACGCCTATAACGGTCTCAATGATCTAAATACAGAATATGGTATATGTTAAATGGTTGTTAGTTTAGACGACTCAATATAAACTACTTCAAACAAAACCATGAAGCAGGTTAAGTAGGGTTTCTATTCATTTGTTGGTACAAAAAAATGTAATGACATGCATCCATTTTGTTATGCTCCAACAATAAGCACAAAAAATACCTATTTTGAAGGGATAAAGTTTGTCAAAATCTTGATTATTGGCGATGTATTTTCTTACCCCAAGAACACGTATGTTTCTTTTGTTTCGCTTTATTTCCTTCGCACTAAGTCCAGGACTAGCAATAATAACAAATGGATTTGGCGCTTGTCTCTCCATTCTGCCACTTGAGGCAAATCTACGAATAGAAACACAGTTACAGTGAATTTGGTAAGCCAACATAGGAAAACTAATTTGAGAAATAAAGGTACAGGTTATTTATAACTTACTTGTCAAACTATATCTTCCCTTTCCTCGTGGTGTAAGCAAAAGCAAACTATAAATAGGTGCAGTATGGCTCAAATCAACTTCGTTTGGTGTGACTATTTACCTGTATTATTTATGACTTGTCAAAATGCCTACATTATTACGTATGCCTCACTTCAACAAATCTGTTAAACTTACTACATCAGCCTTAAACTTTTTTATTTACATTACCCCCATCTAAGCTTCCATTTCATTACACTTAAATGTTGTATAGTAATTTCAACGCACGGCTACTGCTGTAGTTTTGAAACAGGTATTGGATGCAGATGCTTAATATCTATATTTGTTTACTGGTGCCTATCCTGCTACTGATGGATAACTTTGTACATTCAATGTATGGTGGCAAGGTCTCTCTTCTATTAATGTACCAAACAAGCTCACCACCTCATAATTATTACAATTGCTATTGTTGGAAAATGTATAAATATAGTGCCCAGTAAAAACATGCACACTGCATCCACTTACAACCCTGAAAGTATTACTTTCACAGTGGTGTGAACTGTTTACTCTAGTAAGAAGCACTTTTGTATTGGAACACTCAACATACCCAGCACACACATACGCTCCTTATTGACTGGGTTTCTCCATTGTTTGTTGTTTACGAAGCTCTTTCTTGTAATTGATACCTGGAAACTCGATACCACATAAAATAAAAGTAGTATTGAAATGTTTGGTACAAAAGACTTGGTGTGTTTGTTATGTAGAAATTGTGTGTTTGATGTATACATTAAAGGTTTGGTCATAACTAAAACTGTCACGTTTACAACTTTAAAACTAACTGTATAATGTTTGGCATTATAATGCAATACAAAGGCCCTAATTATCATCATCTCCAAACATCCAGACTTCTTTTTTCCAAGTATTTCTGGTTTTTACGACGCAAATACATGTGTGCATACTACATATTGTGGAAATGGGCCGTTTCCGACATGCTTAAACTAGGATTGTTGACCTTTTAGGTACAATGTAGAAAGTGTTTCATTTCAGATATAAACAACAGCAATAATACACAGAACAGTAGTTTGTTACATATGGTTTGAAACTGATTGGTCGCCTAATGAGTTAACTTTAGAGTTCCCGATGCTAGTTCTTTTTTAATTATATGTTCTATGTCGTTATTGGCGCTTGCTTGCGCCACCTGACTGATGTAAGATGGAAGAACTTCAACCACTGGGTGGGCTTGTGCACCTTGAAGATAGACGGTTCCTGGAATGTTTGTATTCGAAATTCCTAAATTCACAAAAATTGTTTCAATTTGCATAGGTAAAGACTTTAGAATACTTCATGCTGCAGAACAGTATTGGATCACCTTGACAAACTATTGGATTGAAGGTTTGAACCATCGCCGGTTGGTAACTGGCCGCAGCTTGCTGTTCACTTACCACGTATCAGTCTACCTTGGTTCATCGGGGCCTGTCATACGAAATATAACTTTGTGCCTAGTTTTACCTTGAGGAGACCACTCACCTGCGGTTGGGATGGGTCACAGCAAGCGCAACATATGTCAACACAGCCATTTGGACCCAGGTCTATGGGCGGTGCACAGCAACAGAGACTGGCGCTGATGATGCAAAGTACCATGGTTACGAAGCTCAACGCAGCAATGGTGGATTCAATTCCAATTCCCACAATGTAGGGATTGAAGTACTGTAAAAAAAGGTGCATCTTTCTTTTGCCGCGATTTCATTTTGGTTGTTGATAAAAAAAAGTCAATGTTTTTTTTGGTCTTTCAAAAACTTGACTCAGTTTTTTTTCGTTTCCGTTAGAACACATACCGAACTGCTGTACATCACAGCGACAAATGTTGCAGTTGAAAACATCGCTGCTGCAAATACCGCACCCACAATTGAGAAAGCCAAATGGCATTTAACCTAAAACACAAACAACAACAGTGTTGGAAGTACCTCAACTAAAAGCCTGCCAACTGGTACTATTTGTTTGCATTATATACGCGTATAACGTTTAGGTCTTTGGCATTACTGCAAATCAAACGTGTTTGACTTACCAGACAACGCGAAACCGTTTCATTACCGCAAGCAATCCCCAGCGATCCGCTGGCGACCAACTAGAGGAAAAATGTTTTGACAATTTAAACATTGAATAACATTGTTTTAAGCCTATATTATATTTAAATGTCATTCTCACCCATACACCGCCCAACAAGCCATCTCCAACATTGAAGTAATAACTCGAATCGGAGCTGTAAGTGAATCCTAACTTTACGATTCCCAGTAGACAGCAAATCAGACCAAGAACCGTTTCTGCAATCTAAAAACTACTATATTTAGCTGCCTTTGCCGATTTTAAACTTTCGTTATGAAACCAAACAAAAAATCTTTGAATCGCAGATTTTCGTGGGAGGAGAGAAATTTTATTAAAACGAAAAATTTTGCCTTCAAAACATTGCAATGTATGGTTTTGTTTTGGTTTTCAAAATATTTACAACGTTTTCGTTGTGTGCCAATGACGGCATGACGAGTCTGTTTACAGTAAAGTTTCTGGCTTGGCCGCTTAGGAGTTGTGGTGTGATTTGTGTCACGCCACGTTCAAAATGGGAGAAAAAATTGCGCAAGGACATGCAGTGAGACGCACAAATCTTTTGCAAGAACAACTCCATTTTGCATATATGGTCCCATGCACGATTAAACTATTCATAACCATTGATCATCCAGGAAAGGTTCTCATTAAAATGAAAAATCTATATTGCTTTAAGTGGAAACTTACCCCAAGACCACGTTTTGTTTTCTTGTTTCGCATGATTTGCTCTGAATCAAGAGAAAAGTTGCCAACCTCAATTAATGCTTGTTTCTCCATCGGTACAACTTGACTTTTTTCGGAATAATTAAAATTGCCAAACCTATTTTTGTAAATATAATTTTTCCGACATAAGTTTAATTCATGGCTTCTTTTTTTATTTTTTATTTTATTGCACCATTCGACAGCAAATATTTAATTATTGCATGAAGCTAGTTCAATGCATTACCATGGGACTAACGTTATACATTGTATTGCCGAAATCTGACTACAGTGCAAAGCAACAATCCATAAATAACTGCCTTCAATAGTGCGCTGCTCCAACAGAACTAAAAAACATCGTAAGTTTCTTTTACACATTATGTTCTAAGTAATTTGTGAGGATTATTTAGTTGTGCTTGACCATCTGTTACATACGGCGTATCGTTTTTGACAGTCACAAGTAAAAGCTATGCTTATCCTTCCATGCCAAGACAACAAGGGAGGCGAAACTGTAGTTTAGAAACTTGATTAAAAGCGTTTCCGTGTTTTGTATGACACGTCAAACTAAATTTAGAGATGGAAGATAGACATACAAAATCTTGAATACGACAGACGTAGCCGGCTCTTAGACTATATCTCGATCCACTAAAATATTCATTTATTCTTCACGTACGCGATTCTATTGTTTAGTGCATTTGATGTAGTACAAGTATTTCAAACAAGTGTATCTAATATCGTGCTGAGCCGCATAACCCATATGTTTATGGGTACTGGGGCGCAGCAGCAAATTCGTTTACGTTTGCTTAACTTTGTTTCGTTTCTTGTCATCTAGTAATTTTAGACTAACAGATTTTCGGCGTGAATTGTTTGACTTCCAAATCAACAGCTGATACTAAGTTTTGTTGAAAAGCATCGTCAGACGAAGTTTTATGATAGCAATTTATTCATTGTAGTGTTTGCGAAAAAAGCGATTTGAGTATCTGCCAAAATAGTAACCCGACGGTAAAGGCGAGGAAGGCGCACGAATGCATGGAATCGGAATATATTAAAAAAATATCGGTGGAAATTTAGTTATATGATATATTTGCTTTTCCTAAATCAATTAATTCCGTGCTGAGTGACTGCGATTCAGCTTTCCTCGATCTGTTCGTCCCATGCAAGATTTGACAAAACGCTGCAATACAACAATTATACTGCCTCGTTTACATATACTGCTATATAAGTTTCGATTTGATTTTCATTCTCAAATCTTGAATTCAAGTCTATTACGATGGAGGTTGATATCCCAAATCATTATCATTAAAGTTTGAAAAGTCTTCAATTTAATAAGGTGTCATTCTCACCCACACTCCGCCCCACAAGCCTTCTCCAAACGTCCAGCGTGGCATATCGTTACTATACGTTTTAGAGCTACACATGTGTGCCACTTGAAAAATTCTCGAAACACACCAAATCAGACAGAGAACTGTTTCTGTGATCTAAAAAGTAATAATTTATGGAAATCCAAATTTGCAGTTACAAAGGATCGCATTTAAACAATGAATGTTTGTGTTGAAGCAATTTTGAAATTAATGTAGGCTACAACTTAAGTCACATTGTGGAAACGACGTTAAGTTTCCTGGTTGGCAGCACTGAAGATATGGCGTGATATGTGTTGTTAAAGCATGCATGTTTTTCATCCTGCAAGGACAATTCCCATTTTGATGATGCCCACATTTCAACTCTTTGTGGTGTAATATGTACTGTAGTATAAAACCAAGGCAGCAATGTCCAAGGAATTGAAAGTGTGTGCAGCACATAAAAACATTGATTGTTTGGGGGTAAACTTACCCCAAGAGCACGAATGGTTCTTTTATTTTTCCTAATTTCCTCTAAATCTAAACCGGTCCTGCCATCCTCCATAATCAACGGTTGGTTCTCCATCCACTCAGCTTGGCTTGACATTTTTCACTTTATTGACGGCATATTATTGTTCACAATTGGATATAGCTGCCTAACTTTACTTTCTACAATGATGGTGAGTACAAAAATGATTACTAATGAAAATAACGCTCAGTGCAAGTGTGCAGGAACAACAGGGTTTTGCAAGCTTGGCAAACTGCCTATTTCTTTGCTTGTGTTCCAAATGGGAAATGTTTGCGTGTGACTAATGCACGCACTTCCGCGTAAAGTAGTTCATAAAGCGACAGGCTAAGTTCACAGAAAAAGTACTGACAACAAAAGGTGAAAAAACTGCACCCACAACGGTTGTGATTGGGTGGGAACACCTTTTCATTATAAAATGTTCAATTGCTTGCCGTTAAAGACAGCTTAAGTTGTTAAAGTACAGGGACTTTGTATGTAAGGTACGGTTTAGTTGCACACATTTCGTAGTTTACCAAGACACTTCTTTAAGAAATAATACACATAAAATACAACATAGTTACATAGTATCGCAGCTACGCCGCACAATAAATTCCATTCTGTCAAATTTGGGACGATCACCTATGCTACCTTGAGCAGTTTTTAGGACACTACCACTTGACTATAGACTACGGAGTTTCGCAATTCAGTAAACTATATAGGTTAAGATATCCTAGCGTATCTATGACTACGGCAATTACATAGTTTCAGTTGTTTACAATATGCGTTTGTGAAAATTTGTTTTGAATAATGCAGCATGGAAATTTAACGTCGGTTAGAAGATGGAATTCGAAGTTCCTAAAATACAATGGTTGAATTGTTGCATGTAAATTTAGTTTGTGAACACTCCACCTACCATTGGCTTGGTTTGAATGTCAGGAGATTCGTAAATGTTGGAAAAAGTTTGTTGTTTGCCTGTCGAAATGAATCCTGAACTTTGCCCCGTAGGTACCCGCTGCAACAAACAAATATTTATTTTCTAACATTTTGAAATAAAAATGTTGCCTACCTGTGGTTCAGGGGAGTCACAACATCCGTAACATACAGCGCAACACTCATTTGATCCTAAGTCTATCGGTGGGGTACAGCAGCAAAGGCTGGCGCTGGTACTACACAGTAGCATTGCGATAAAACTCAAACCAGCAATGGTGGATTCGATGTCAACTCCCACACTGTAGGACTTTAAAAGCAGTGAATTACGCTATTCAAACTTTGCTGTTTTGGCTACAAATGGGACCATGCAATATAAAGAAATTGCAAAAGAAATTTGTGTGAGCTATTATTGATTTATTATATTTGTGTGCAAATGCGAAAAAAATTTGTACCAGTAGAGAGAAACGATTTAGAGATTAATGATAAAAAGAACATCATGCATATTTATAATTTAACTTTGATTATACCCACCAAATCTTGATACTCCATAGCAACTTGTATTGCTGTTGAGAACATGATTCCTGCAAATCCTGCACCCACAATTGAGAATGTCATATGACAGCTTACCTTTAATATATATAGCGTACCAGAGTTAGTGATTTTCCGTTTACCTAAATTGTCTCAAATTTAAATGCATGTTGGCCGAGCCTGCATACCAACGGCAAATTCATTTGCCACGTTTATAACGTTGGATTTTGCGTTGAATAAAGCTAAACTATTTAGACTTACCAGACAACGTGAAACTGATTTCTTTCCGCAGGCAATTCCCAAAGCACCGCCAACAACCAACTGAAACATTACTTGTCGATATTACTTTAGGGATGTGCCAAAACAGAATAGATTCAGATTCGTCCGAATCCGAATACCTGCATTTGGCCGGACCGAAATCGAATATTTAATGACGTCATAAATTTCTATTTTAGGAAATTTTTTTTTCGCGATAGCAACATATTTTCGCTATTTTATTGTGATGTCGTTATTTATGCGTTAAATTTGCCATTATTTTTTGCATCGTATATTCCATTTTCGTGTATAAATCCCAACGACAATGAGCAATTCTAAGTAACGTTGCTTAAATTTGAGTAAAACACAAGAAACGTAAGATTCGAAGACAATATTCGGATTCAGTTCGGCACATACCTTCACTTATGTGCTATTATTTCGCAGGGACAATTTTTCAAAATTTTAATTTTTAAACAATTCTACTCATCAGTAAAACTCACCCACACACCACCCCACAAGCCTTCTCCAATGTTCCAACATGGCAGAATTACATCGCTGCAATTTCTGTCCGATTTTAAGTGTGAGGTTTGCCCAACGGTGTGACCAAGTACCACAGTTCCAAGTACACAGCATATCAGACCAAGAACTGTTTCTGTAATCTACATACAAATAATTATTGTATGTTTTAATTAACCAATCATTAAGTAGTTTAGTGCAATGCGACGAAATGAAACGACGAGTGATATCAGTTAAGTTTGCTATGCAAATTTATCTTCAAGCTAAGGAGTTCTCATATTGAACCCCCGTGGTGCAAATAGTCTTAATCATCCATGCAACCACAACTGCGTTATTATTTCGGTGATTAGCGATACAAGCTTACCCCAAGAGTAAGAATAATCTTTTTGATTCGCTTAATTTTCTCAGAACCATGACCTGGATTGGTAACTTCCATGTTTCTTTCGAAAGGCGGGTACTGTTGCAGTGTTCGATCCACCAAACCATATAAGGGTTTACTGCGGAAACCGAAACGAAATGATAACTGCGAGTTAATGGTTGAATATCAATCTCCGCTTTATCCCACGCATGCAAATAGAAGTTTACATTTAGAAATTAATGACTGCTACATACGTTTTTTTTGCTAAAACTGTTTTATTTCTTAATCACCCCAAAGGAAAATATTGTCTTCTGTCATAAATTGTTGAACACTGCCTAAACACACTGCACTGAATTTGTAGCCACTACGCCCCAATTAGTAGGTTGCTTGACGTTTTTCCGAAGTTAATTAAAACCTTTAGAACAAAACACTCCTATATATTTTGGTCGTTTAATTGAACTTCAAAGCCCTTGGCGCAATCTGGACTGACGCCTTAACGACTTGATTTACGCCAGTAAATAAACAGGGGCATTTATACGTGACGGAAGTGGCTTTCACTGCCTCATTGTAAGCGTTACAGTAGCTAAGTTAAATGGCAAATTGCTATTAATGCAGACCTTGAGCTGTTAACATTTGACACTGCGTCAATACATTATAATTAATGTCGGCCGGAGTTAACCCTCGTGTATATGAGAAAACAATTTCCTTTACATATTAAGACTTGCCCAAGGTTTTGGTGTTACTGATTGCGAAACTTGCAATATGTAAAAATCCCTAATTTATATTTAACCGGATTCGACAACTGGTTTTTTGAAGAACATATTGAAGTATTGGTTTTTGAATTGGTGTGCCACAAATTAGTCATCAGGAGTTACCGACCCTGTCCCAGAGAATCCACAGAAAGGAGGAGGATTTTCGAACAAAAATTCTTTGTTTGAGTTGATTCCATTCCCTTATATCGATGATTTTATTACCCTGTTTACCCACTACAGTACCACAAATAAATTATTGAATTATCACAGGGAAATTCGTATTGCTATTGGTTTGGTTTGAATGAAAGCAGGTTGTTCAGAGTCGGTAAAGTTTTGCTGATTGTTTTTCATAAACGCTGTTCCACCATGACCTGTTGTACCGAATAGATTTTACAGGTTGTTTACCAGGTTGGAACGCGTCACAACAGTTGCAGAGGCTGGCGTTGGGACTTCATTGTACTATTCCAATAGTGGATTCGATTCCACATTCCCGCAGTGTGCAGTTATAACCGTTTTGTTGTATTTAGTTTATCCAGGTAGAATTTGCAAATAGTTAACAACCTTTATTTTTGAAAGATACCACGAAAGTCAAAACGAAAAGAAATAACTTCATGCATTTTGCGTGGGGTGACCTTGTCCTTTTTGGGGTTTTATGGACTTTTAACAACCAGTTGTCATGTACATAAACACCAAAAAAATACGGCAATTGCATGTAGTTTCAATTATTTACTGTATGTAAAGAGTCTGTGAAACTTATTTCTTTGATCTAGTGATCAAATAAAGTTAACCACTGGATGGTGCTGCTGCGCAGCGTAAAAATTTGACGTCGATTAGAAGATGGCATTCGAAATTCCTAAAATACGGTGGTTGGGTTGTTGCATGTAAATTTATGTGAAAAAAACTCGTTCAAAGTGCTAAATGAAACACGAATCCAAAAATGACTGCGTATGGGTGAGCGTTGCGACAGCACTTCATGCACTCAACATGCCTTCTCCATAATTTTCAAAGTCATTCTGTATGGATTCCTGACACAGTCCAAACACGCAGCTAATTCACGGATGGCTGGCGGCTTCGTTGTTAAAAAACCTTGTTGTGATCGCCACAACTTAATAAGTTCTACTTGTGCAAAGAACATTTTGTTTCTCATGTTGATGGTATTAATAGCAGTAACTGCGCATAGCGTACTGTTTTTTGCTTGGATTTCAGGCACGTTCTTAACATTTTACTATGTGCATGCCACTGTTACTATAAAACACACATACCTACTGACCCAGCCTGAAGACGTTGCTATTTTGTTGGCTACATATTTCATGGTTAGTCGCACACGACGCGTTGCAGCCCTTACGTGAAAACTAGATAGAATACAAAACAAGTGTTTAACATACATCATACATTGTTTTTGCTAGCGACTGTCACAGTCACATTGGTATTTTTTGCTAATTAGTATGTGTTTTTTATAATAACAATGGCATACATTTGGCAAAATGTTAACAATGTGCCTAATATCTAAGCAAATAGCAGCTTTTTGTGTAAACCTGTATAAACAAGAGGTACAGAAAGCCCCTGCCATAGTATACAATTTGGTGTGTTCTCTTCACCACATCAAACGTTGGAACAACGTCAGTCATCAACCAGTCGTCAGTCAATTAACTGCTTGTCTGGATTGTGTTGGAGATCCGCGGCGGAGTTACTTCAATCCCACGGTGAAGGCCTGTTGATTTCATCACGTAACGCTCAACTATGCTATTATTTTTGGATTTTGTTTCGTTTAGCAGTGATGGCAAGCGCTTGTATGTGTTGCGTGTGTCAAATAGTGCGCATTTTAACTGACTGCCTATCTAATGATACACAATCGTTTATAAGGTTTGTTCTTTGACTTGTAACGAACAAATAATGTGTATTTTTTTATTCCATTTCATGAAAAAAATTCAGATTGTTTCAAATTCAGGTTACTGTTATATCTCCAAAGCTAAATAAACAAAACTATGTCTAAGCAAAACCAGGCAATGGCAGATTCGGGTCTGACTTCGGAAAAGATAGATCGAAATAAGCGAACCATACGTGCTCTTGGGCTAAGTTCGTCAGTTGGAAATTCAGCGCTTGTACTATCATATTCGTAAATGATATTGAAGATTGTTAGACGAAATATAGTTAGTGTTGTAGTGAGAGTTCAATTTTTTTGCAATGTTTAAATAAATACAAACCCCGGACATAAAGCTTAATTTGCATAGCAACCATTACCCATCGTTGGATGTCAATGAGTTGGATGTATAAAACGTAGAATTTTTGACATGAAAATCTTTGTGTCCAGCTTACAGAAACTGTTCTCGATCTGATTTGCTGTGTATTGGCAATCGTAGTACTATGTCAAGACAAATGTTAGAATGTGTTAACCATGTACCCTTATTCAGATCACCGAGACTATTATCGGAGTGCTTTGCTGCATACTGGGAATCGCTATTTTGTCACATTCGTACACGAAACCAGACTACTGCGGGTATAACCCCAACTACCACTACCACTGCTTGTCATACAGAAGTTTCGGCGAGGGCTTGTGGTGTGGAGTCTGGGTAAAATATAGTATGTTTATTTTTCAAGCAAAACAAGAAAGTTTCAGCTGGTTCATTTTCCAAATACGTTCGCATACATGCTGACTTCACTGATGACCATAAATAAGTGCGGCTATAACAGCTTATTCAACTAATTTAACAGTAAAAATCAAACTAATCTAAATTTATTAATTTTTGTGATAACGCTTAGGACTTGCTTGTCAATTAGTCTGTGAGGAAGACGTTTTGTGTCATGCATGCGAGTTTGTGTCAGCCTACTGCGTGTTTAACATGCGTACATAACCGTAAATATTTTCTAGTTGGTTATTGGTGGAGCACTTGGAATCGCCTGTGGAGAGAAAAATGTTTCGCGTTGTTTGGTAAGCCTGTTTGCTTGGATTCAAAACGTGTTTTTGCCAGTAGCCCGTATTGAAAATGATTTGGATGACTGCTTTTCGTATGTACATAACAAGCGTTTTTTTTTCATTTTTTGCAGGTTAATTGTCACATGGCTTTTTCGGTTGTGGCTTCAATCGCTGCTGCAACCATGTTCTCCATTGCTATTCCGATGGCACTGTCATTTATATATCCGTTAGTAAGTAATTTGCACATTCAGTTACAACAAAAAGAAATGGTTCATATCAAATAGCCCTTTGGTTTACAGAGATACCTCATTGGAATTGGAATTGAAGCCGCCGTTGCCGTATTCGGTTTCATTGCCTTTGTACTCTGCATCACCAGCGCTAGTCTTTGTTGTTGTCACCCACCCATAAATGTAGAATCGAATCAGTGCTGTGCCACCTGCTGTGGCTCATATCAGGTAACTTCCTGTAAATATACTAAAAAAATTGAAAAAAATAACATTTCTTCTCGTAGCAAACACCAATGAATCAAAGCTCGTACTTTGCGAACCCTGGGTGTGCATCCGTATACCAACCCAATATTGGTCAAACTCATCCAGTTGGCATACAAGGTAACACCTGCCATATCAACAAAGCATTGGCACTCTGCAAATATCAGTCGGTATTATTATATTTTTTATCAGATCAGGATTCAAACTCAAGCTATCGTGTGTCCTACTCATTACATGGGTTAAAAATCTTTATCGGTGTGGCATAAAGCTGCTTCCCTTTCGATATCAACATTCAAATGTTAATTTTTGATAATGCATGAAAAAAGAAAAGTCGAGCACAGAAATTTAACTTGTCTTTATAGGAATGCCGAGCAGCAGCATTGAAGGCACAGTTTATCTTCAGCCTGCTTACCAGCAGCAACCACAGATCAACAAATCCTTCGAAGTGAAAGATGGAAATACCAACTCAGGGATTGGAATATTGGAAAATCTACCTCCTTTGTATGAAGAAATCTAAAAATTTTAAAAAACAAATGTTCAGTCGAGTGATATTTCCATGTATACATTCTACATATTATTTTTTAAGTCAAATACTTGGATCTTGTTCAGTTTAGTTTTAGAAATCCGAACTTAATTTTATAGGATGCATTCAACTATATTAATGTAATCGAACAGAATCTGCGAGTTACAAACAACTCAAAAAGTTTTGGCGCTGTAATGTTATGTTAAAAAGTTAGTGCGTGTATATATTCTTGTGGATACTGTCAATTAACAAAAGTGTACAAAATTACATAGCTAACCAAAATAGGTATCGTTAACATTTCGCAAAACATGTGTGCTTTTGAAACGTTAAACTAACTGTTACTAATGCAATTAAAACATGTCATTCCATTTTAAGTGTTTTAATAGGCCCTCCATGTGGATGTTTAAATGACGTCACGACATCACAGTATTTACATTCTTTGACCACAGCTCTTTCTTTCCTGTTATCCGGATCGCATCAATACTTGTAATTCGGAAGAGATATAGTGAAGCAAGTGGCATTGAAATATTTTCTTTATTGTCTGATTCGATTGATTTTCCTCAAGTAGTTCTACATGGTTTGTGATCGATACATTAATGGGATCATATTTAATGCTTGGATTGTTTTTTTTCAAAAAAATTGTTTCAATTTTAATCTCTGCAAAGTAAAAACATACAAAACCAATGATAATACTTGACAATATATAGTTTATACGACCGCGTGCCACACCCTGCTGTTCCAAGTAATTACACATTGAGGCGCGTTTACTCTGAGCTCCCCTGCACAAAAACCACACGTATGTGGAAGGTGGCAAGTGGCAACTTTCTTAATCTAGAAAAAATAACTTAAGTGTTTTTCTAAGCAGTAAATCAAATAATGTGTGGATCTACCTGTAGCTCCAGACACTAGCGTATAGCTTTATTGCACGGTTCTTGCATTAACCTTTTAAGCGTTCAGGAATTCGAGTTATTTTGAGTATTACCATTTTCCACAATACATTTGCACTAACTCAACATTTTATTTACAACTAAGTTCTCCTGCCACAGTAGCAAATAATGAACTTATGATACGGGGATGAAAGCTACTTGCAATGCTATTCAGCAATTTTCTAGCTTTGGCAATCATCTTTTTTTTTATTTTTTTTTGGCGCTATAAAATCAATCATGAAAACACTTCCCAAAACTGTTATTTACATTTCGAACGCTCAAAAATGCTGCACTCAATTATTGTGAAAGAGTAAAGGCATGTTTTTGTTGTCAATCTACACAAAGTAAATCACAATTAACTCGGAGGGCTGTATAGTATATCGGTTGTTTATTTGAGCAATATTACTACTGTATATACATCTACAATTGGCAATCATTTTTAAAGACAGTCTTCTCTAAATGGTGTATAGATGTGTATCTGGTTTGCCAATCAACAAAAGAATAATTTGATGACTTGTTTAACATTCGTAGGAAGGAGGTGGATTTTCCCTCATCTGATTTCCTTGAGTCGTCTGACTTGTTTCTCTCATATAAACTGTTGTGTTGCTCGGTGGCTCAGGCTGAAGATACACTACCTGCTGAATGCTGGTATTCGGCATTCCTGGCAATGCAAATACGGTTCGGTATTGTGTCATAGGTACTTAGGGACAATAAAACAAAACGCGAGTCAATAGGAAAAAATAACAGTGGACAGAATCCGACTCAAATCCCAAATAAAATAACTTTTTGTAGATAAGGACGAAAAAGTAAGAGAAAATGATCAAGCTTTACCTTGTATGACCACTGGTTGCGTTTGAACGACATTTGCTTGGTTTGCGGAAGTGAATGCTGGGTTGGTAACATACAAGACCCCTTGATTAGTTGGAATCTGCGGTGCCTGCTTCCGAAATAACACAATTATACTTTTGTACTTTAAACTTTTGAAGAAATATACATGATATGAAGATGTAAGGCAGGTAGCACAGCACTCGTTTGTTCCCACGTCCATAGGTGGGCGATAGCAACATAGGATAGCGCTGGTAATACAAAGTCCCAATCCAATTAAACCCAATGCGCCAATGGTGGCTCCTATACCAATTCCCACTGTGTATTTCTGTCAACAAAGGAATATATACTTTAAGGTATGAGTCCGTATAGACCTCTGTATCCAACTTGTATTTCTGTGCCAGGATTCTGGTATCGTATAATATCAAAGCGAACTTACATACGACTGTATCATTGGAATGGAAATAAAGGACATGGTTGCAGCAAAGACTGAAGCCATAATCGAAAATGCCATGTGGCAGTTGACCTGCAATTAATGACATAACTCGAACACATGAGTACATATATAAGGTAATTTTGGCACGCTGTAAAATACTGCACTGTAGAGGAATACTCACCAAACAACGTGAAACTGTTTCCTTTCCACATGCGATTCCCAACGCCCCGCCAATGATTAACTGCGAATTGTTCATTCAATGTACAAGCAAGCAGTACATAGGTATCAATGGGCCTAAATTACTTCACACAACTTGATCGTTATGCTGACTGGTTACCGTGGTGCCAAAACGGACAAACATAACGATAACTCTACGCTTTGTATTACGTTGAGAAAATCTTATCTCACCCACATTCCACACCAAATGCCTTCTCCGGTGGTAAAGTAACGTGGGTCCGGATGAAGGTTGAAAACGTGGTACATGAGAACGATTCCCAGTATGACACAAATCACACCGATAACAGTTTCTGCGATCTAAGTTTGTGTAAAGTTTAGGGCTAAGTTTGCATTGTTTTCTGGTTATTTTGATTATTTTGGATCTATTACAAATAAGAGAGATAACTGGAAGATTCAGAAAAGGTTTTTTCATTTCCAATGTGAAATTTTTTGCTTACCGCGAGTGCTCGAACTGTTAGTTTATTTTTCGCGATTTCTTCATAACTTGGTCCAGGATTTGCGATCACTCCCCCTTGATTCTGTATAGGAAGAATATTACTTTGCATTTTTCCTCTGGCCGCATCAATGAATAATAGAAAGAAATAAATACAAGTTTGCCTATTGCGTTTAGTTTGTTTGAATGCAGTGTGGGAAAGGATATAGCTGAAAAACAAACGCCATAAAATTAACTTAGTGCTGATTAGTTTCTGCGAAACACATTTGGACTGGTTCACCGCTTGCTTCAGGTTTTCAAGGTACGACTGAGGTTAAATTCTCAGTTATAATTAATAACAAGTCTAACACACTACTCCATGAACTACAATATTCTGTCTTGTGCGTCTTATGACATTATTCTACCACTGGGGTTACATAAATCACAGGCACTGCATGAGTCAAAGCAATACTTATATATATGCGAGCTTGTTCAAGATCATTCACAATGAGCGACTGAGCCAATATTATTTTAGTGAGTTGAATACAGATGACCAATGCTTCGATCCAATAGGTCTCATTAGTGCAACTCTGGTGACTAACAACTGTATTTATTTGCAAAGGTTGAAGATACTTTACGCAGTACTATAAACGGTTTTCGACAAAACCTTAGTGACTGGTACCGGTACAAACAACGATACAAAGGTTTGCCGTTGTTCAAACGTCGTATAAATACAACAATGCAGTTTGCTGCCGTATCCATTGTCATGCAGGAGCATTTTATCAGCCATAAAATGGCCTTTCAGTGCTATCGAATCACCAAAGCAAAGAGTGCGTCGTATTTCTGCAATATTTAGAATGTGCAGTCAACAAACATTGCATTCAACACTTGGTCGAGCCTGTGAAGTTTAATTTGAAATTTCACCATGTGCAACACAACGCCATGTAAATTGGACTAGACGAACACGAACATCCACCACGTAGCCAAACATCACCGTCTGTGCCAATAGATTTCATGAAATTGGATCGTACATTTAGCGCAAGATGGTTTTATGCTGACAAGTCATACACGTCCAATAAATATCACAACATATGAAACATAAACCAACATGTAACAAATAAAGTGAAGTGGGATCCAATCCCTTCGTTGGATTCCGACCTAATTTTTCTACCTTTGCCAGGTTGTGGTTGTAGTGCATGGGAATACAGGGGCTCATGTTTCAACTTTGGAACGCGCAACCGTTTGCGAAATTGAACACGTATATTGTTCCCGATCTTTGTTTGGAAACTTTTCTAAAATGATTTTTTAATTCTTACCACCTAAAAAGTTGTTTTTCAAAATACTCACAATTACTTGAACAACAGGGTGTGGCACGTGGTCGAATAATATAAACTATATATTGCGTCATTGGACACTGCGTCATTGGACAAGTATTGTCATTGTAGCTACACGTTTGTTACTTCGCAGAGATTAAAATTGTGTTCATTGAGATGTTCAGCTTTTTAATCTGATCCCATTGCTGTATAAATCATAGACCGTGCAGCAGCCTTACATGTAACTGGAGCAAAATCAATCGAATCAGACAATAAAGAAAGTTTTAAATGGCACTTTTTTATTCGCTCTACCGGATAATACACATTGATACGAACCGGGTGACAGGATAGAAAAAAATATACTGTGATGTCGTGACGTGTTTGAAAACCATTTCGACATTGAAAAGGTCAATTTAATGACGCACGCTCTGTTTAGTGTACGTATGAGGGTCAAATGAAACAATAAAAATGGAATGGCATGTTTGTATTGGTGACAGTTAGTATTACGCCAGGCCACGATTAGATTAGATAGCACTTACATAATGTTTTGCGAAACATTGTTGATACCTAATTGGGTTCGCACTATGTAATTTTGTACAGTTTACTCAATTGACAGTAGCCACCAAATAATATACACGCACTAATTTTACGTCATAACGCCAAAACTTGTTTATTAGTGTCGCTTTGTGAAACTGGCGAATTCTGTTCGGCAATTACATTATAGTTGCATGCATCTTATAATACTGAGTTTCAATTTTTCGAAACAAACTGAACAAGTTCCAAGTATTTGACTTAAAAAAAGAATAACATACTCACGGAAATATCACTTGACTGAACGTATATTTTTAGACTTGTTCATACAAAGGAGGTGGATTTTCCAATATTCCAATCCCTGAGTTGGTATTTCCCTCACCCACTTCGAAGGATTTATTGATCTGTGGTTGCTGCTGTGAAGGAGGCTGAAGGAAAACTGTCCCTTGAATGCTGGTGTTCGGCATTCCTAGATATAAAAGTTAGATATTTGTGCTGCGCTTTTCTGTATTGATGAATTGTTAAAGATGCTGTTTTACCTTCGATAACAATATTACACTATTACATAATGTGTTTGTTGCGTTTTATGTCGTTTATTGTGTATTTTGCGTTTTGCGTCGCTTACTGCGCATTTTCCGCCTCTTAGTGGTGTGTGGCCGATAGCAAAATGACGTCACCACCCGCGCGAGCCTTATCTGTGACGTCGGTCAGGTCTGCTCCTTATAATGATGGAGCTACACCAATCGCGTCAGTCAAACTGATGATGACATAAGTTTTTGTCGAAACGTCTTATTTTAACATGACAGTGTTAATAACAATATGGGCCAGTCTATTTATACTCAGAATTATGAGAAAACCCGTGAGTTGTGTTCCTAATATTACACTGTTTGGGAAAGCTCAGTGTAATATTGATTTTGAAGGTATAACAGCATTATGACACATCGATAAAGGCTTTCAACCCATGTAATAAACATGACGCAAGATAGCCTGAGTCTGAATCCTGGTGTAATAAAACATGTAGAAGAATGCCGCCTTATGTTTGCATGGTGACGGTGCCAATGCTTTGTTGGTATGGCAGATGTTACCTTGTATGACAACTGGATGAGTTTGCCCCATGTTGGGTTGGAATAAGGGCCCAGGATTCGCAATGTACAAGACTCCGCCCTGATTCATGGGAATCTGCGGTGCCTGCTACAAAAAACGTGATTTTTTGTTCAATTTTTTAGTGTATTTACAGGAAGTTACCTGATATGAGCCACAGCAGGTGCCACAACACTGATTCGATTCTACATTTATGGGTGGGTGACAACAACAAAGGCTAGCACTGGTAATGCAGAGTACAAAGGCAATGAAACCGAATACGGCAACGGCGGCTTCAATTCCAATTCCAATTTGGTATCTCTGTAAACAAAAATGCTATTTGATATGGAGCATTTTCTATGTTTTCGTACCAACTCCAGTAAGATAAGCAGTCGTTGTAGTAGTAGTAGTCGTTGGGGTAGTCTTCACAGTAGTTTGGTGTAGTGTACGCGTGTGTCAAAATAGCGATTCCCAGTATGCAGCAAAGCACTCCAATAATAGTCTCGGTGATCTGAATTTTGTGCATGATTAACATATATTTCAGTTGTTATTTTTATTTGATTTACCTCAGCATTATCGAGGACCTTATTTAGTAGGTGATGTTAATGCAAACGTAAGACTGGTTAAAACTACAAAACGTATGTAATAAAAATATTTCCGGCTTTATTACTAACCGCTAGAGCCCGAACTATTCTTTTATTTTTCACGATATTTTCGGCAGGTAATACGGGATTTGCAACTATTACTGTTTGATTCCGCATCGGATGCACTTGCTGAGTTTGCATGGTTACCTTCTTTAAAACAGATTAGCTAATTGTAGTTACTCAGCAATTTGCTGGATATAAAGATGCTACAAACAAATAAAACTAGTGCAACTGTGAGGCTTTAATAACCTGTCTGCATCTTGACTCCCACATATATTTTATCAACCTGTCAAAATATGTGAGTCTTTGGCGAATGGTTTTAACTTCCTGGCAGCATTTAAATCGATTGTGGTATTTTCCACCCATGAAATGACGCACGAGAAAGAGGTAGTATAACACCAGTAAACGCTGTGTTGGCAGACGGAGCTCGTAAAGTCCATTGTTACATCGGGCGCTGGCAATGCACGGTACCGAAGCCAATAACATTCAACATACCAATGGTGAATTCTGAATCCAAACCAGTAAAGTTGATATAAATAAAATGCGCCAAAAGGGTCTGGGGCCAATCGGAAAAACCCATTGTGAATTTTGTAACTTTGGTAGGAAATCTATCGGTCATTCAATAAAAGTTTTACAGACAATCCAGAGAAATAAAACAATAAAAATGAAGTGCTGTATTTGTACAAGAAACAAGTGGGGTCGCACTGTAGTCAAAGGAGCAATAAAAACCAATAAGGATGTTGGAGTTAAGCTTACACATACGATGTTCCATCTTTTACCTAATTGACCACAATCACTAAATTTATAAATTGTCTTACAAAACAGACCTGTACTGTGAAAGCAAGAAGCACACATGTTATGCACTGGCTATTACGTTGTCTTCGCTTGTTTCACCGCTAATTGGTTGAGAGCACACATCGTATTGTAGCAGGCCACGTGGCTACAAAGAGTCTGTCGAGGTTTCTTGCGCCATTTTACAAACTTGCTTACCGCATGTTGCAAAATCTTTGATCTAGTCTAAGTCATTAGTTTCCTGTTTACGACTTAAGCATAAATAGTCAAGTGTGTTAGTTAACTGTGTTCTATACGGTTTTGGTTCAATTCTATACTGTGACAAGACGCTGCTATCATCACTGAGCGATTACAAGCTATTCGTCGGCTTTGGATTTATTCCTACAAGTCTGATAATAGATCACTTTTCGAATTAAAATAGAGGTAGTTGCGAGAGATATTCAGGCTATGATAAGCCTGTTGCCTCTCACAGACTCATTACGCTTACGCTATTAGAGTCATTGCAGTATTGGACAATCCAATCGCTGCACTATCACTTTTTTAATTTTACTGTCGGTCCGACAGACGTTTATTGCATTGAAAATCGTTTTTGTTGTAATAATCTATATACCAGCTCTACAAAGAAGTGCCAGCTCAACACTACAATGATAGTTTTGAAATAAATCCCAGGGGCTACATCAGAAAGTTTTTGTTGCACAACATTTAAATTTCGTAAGGAGAAGGTATATTTTCCAACATTGTATTTCCTGAGGTTTTGTTGTTCATTGGTCGCTGTTGGGCGGGTTGCAGAAATACGGTTCCTGGAACGCTTGTGTTCGGCATTACTGAAAAACAACGTTTCTGTTCTTTAGATATGTATGTTGTGACAGCGAGCGTCAGAACTTGAAACATGTTATATCTTCTTTTAAGAGTTAAGATTTACCTTGTATGGATTGTGGGTAAGTTTGAAACACATTGGGTTGGTAAACTGATGAAGACATTGGGTTCGTAACGTACAAGACTCCGCCCGCGTTTATTGGAATCTGTGGTACCTAAAAAACTGTGTTTATTTTAGGTTCATACAAGTGTTGATGAAATGTACCGTCTGGGGGGATGTAAAGCAGCAGGTGGCGCAGCACTCATCCGATCCTACGTGTACTGGGGGCTTGCAACAACAAAGGCTAGCACTGGTGATACAAAGTGGAAAGGCAATGAAACCTAGTGTGGCAATGACAGCTTCGATTCCAACTGCATGTGGGCAGCTCTGTTAACAAAGTAACATGTGTTTGTTACAGTTTAAACACTTTAGTTCAATATGTGTATACCAACTGGCAAAACTATGATTTGTGCTCCATTTAGAGACAATGCATTGGGAACAAACAACTTACTTGAATCCTGATTGCAAATGAAGTTTGAATAGAAATTGAAGACATGACTACAGCAAAGATCGAAGCTACAATGGAGAACGCCATGTGGCAGTTGACCTGCAATTGGTATACTATAACGCACCTAATACATATAATTACACTTGATGAAATAAAACAAAAATACTTTCCTAAATCAAACAACTAAGTTATACTTACCAGGCAAAGCGAAACCGTCTCCTTTCCACAGGCAATTCCCAATGCCCCGCCTATCACCACCTAGAGTTTATTTATGTCAAAGTTAGGATGTACTTGAACCAACTTTAATCACTACACTAAATCTAAGTTATATCTATAAAACATGGGCGATTTGAAAACTCATCCCGTCAGTTTAATAAACTTGCAAACATTTTATTGCTTGTTTGTGTCACAAAGTTGAAGTTTAGATTCGTTAAATTAGAAAGATTAAAAATGTCTCACCCCCACACCGCACCATATGCCCTCGCCCAGACTTGTGAAATATGAACAGGGATATCTGTAATCATAAGATTTTGGTCTTCTGTGACCATCTAACAGCAGGGCGATGCTCAGTACACAGCAAGTCACGCCAATAAAAGTTTCTGTAATCTGTACAAAGTTCTTGATAAAGTTGTTAATTGCCTTTGAAACTGAGTGCACAGGTCAGTTTCTTGTAACTTAAATCCATCAATGGGGCAATTTTGTTTTCTGACTTACTGCTAAAGCACGAATTGATTTCTTGTATTTTGCAATTTTGTCAGAACTTGGTCCGTATCTTGCAGTCAATACCGCTTGATTCTGGATCGGAAAAGTTAGGTTTTGCATTATCTTCCCCGTCACATTCAAATAATACAACAACAACAACTAAACTGTCTAAATTTGACAGCTACTGTTGAATTAAGTTTAGTTACATACAGTAACTATGCTTCAAATTAAAACTAGATTTAGCATGTTTGTAATGTTTAATCGATGTTTTTGAAGGGATTCCGACACCACCGCATTGTTCTAGTACGATTGCCTCTTGTGAGAAAAATGAAACACTGATATTAATGCCATATTTATCACTTTTTAGCTGAAGCTAATTTATTTTTAACAAAACTGTTCTCCAAGTTTAAAAAAGCTAGTTCACAAGAGTTGCTTCTAGTGTTCCGTCAAACTCTAAATATTTGTGCAAGAGGTTTTCAGGACGAGGGCCGGCAGCATGGCCCCGACAAAAGTTATTCCATTTTTATGACGCTTTGCGAAGCCAAAGGACTTTGTGTCGTTCCCAAGTGACGCACATTCCGACCCGTTAAAAGACGAAAGTAAATATAATATTACAAGTGCAACCCCTAAGGGAATAATCCTCGGTGAAAATGAATCACTTCTACAATGCAATCACCTAAAACTGATTTTGCATCGGCACAAAAAAGTGCATTTTCTGCTCTCTATTTTTAAAGCAGGAAAGCTGTTGCAATAAAGTTACAACCAACTGGTCGAAGGTCACAACTTTACCTGGGAGGACCAGGCTTTCCCGAACTACTAGTTCTTGTGCGTTACCATTGTATTAAGTTTAATGATTTGGACGAGTTGCTTTCGTAGCGAATTTTATGGCCACTACGTTTTACAAGACAAACTTTGGTAAAGCCGTTCCAAAAATGAACTCAAACAAAACACGTCACATGCTGTTTCCACAGGATTATAAAATAAATAAAGTATCAGTGACTGTTGCAGTGCTCACTTTTATTTTACAAATAATATATAAAATGACATGGTCACTGATGAAACGCAGAAAGTTATCAAGTCAGGCGCCCAAATCATGCAATTTACTCGACTCCAACGCAATGCATTTTATTGACATTTATGGTAGTAGCGGTATAGTAATTATTACTTGCATCTCGATACTAGCAGTATTTACAAACTAGGGCAACATTATATGATATTATCATGGCTTTGCATCAAAGAAAGTTTTTAAACTGGTTCCAAATATAAATTGGCATGTGCATGCATACGTTCCAACATCTTCCAAGGCCCACTATTGAATAGATTAGCTCTTCTTGTCCTCTTCCCCTGAGTAGGCCATGTTAATCGCCTCTTCATTCTTTTGTTCACCTGTTTCACCGGGTTTTTTTTCTGCTTGGTCTTCTGAAGTTATTGGTTGTTGAGAAACATAAAAAATATATCAGTTATGTATATTTGCAAAAACAATTTTGACACCAAGAACTCGGAGTTACGTCGTACCTTGAATCGCAATAGGATGTGTGGGAACTACATTTTGGTGGTGTGGAGGGGCAGATCCTGGATACATTGGAATATCCTGAGTTTGGTGAAATTCATTTGTGTAAGTAATTTTTGTGGGCGAAATTTTAAAGTTGGATATACCTGATGTTGATAAGTGGCACAGCAGGTAGCACAACACTCATAGGATCCTACGTTTATTGGTGGTGCGCAGCAACAAAGGCTGGCACTGGCAATGGTAAGTCCCATTCCAATAAAGCTCAACACGACCAATGTAATTTCAATTCCAGCTCCCAATGGATACACCTTTAAAAAATGGACTTTACTGTCAAGATCATAGTAATTGTGTATCAAATAAAATCTGTTGCTCTGAAAGTAATCCATTGGTGCACTTAAACTGCAAATTTGACACATCTTGTGTAACCGAACGACTCTAATGTAGTAGTCCCCAATTGCACACACTAACTTACTTGGAAATCGTACGCCAGTGTCGTCAAAATAGCGGCTGGGAGCATACACCCACAGGAAACAGCAGCTACAATCGAAAATGCCATGTGACAGTTGACCTGCAAACAGTACGAAACACACAGTGTGTTAGGTAAGATAACGTGACCTGCAAGCACTTGGTGCCAAGAAATCATAACAAAACTCTACCAAACACGAGCGGACACTTCCCCCCCCCAAAAAAAAGGCAATAACGAACCGTAACTTACCAAACAAGGTGAGGTTGAACTCTTTGAACATGCGATTCCCAGAATTCCAGCTAGGATCAACTAAGATTTTTTCAGGAACATTATTGTTAACTTCGATCTTACAACAGACTTCCTGAATTTAAAATAGGTTTCTTACCAAGAAACCGCCCCACAGGCCTTCTCCGGCGTTGAGGTAATTGGGTCGATAATAGTAAAAGTAATACCAGTATGACCAGGAGTTTACATCAAATGAAATGCTATTGACGTGTATTATTACGATGAGTCCCAGGATGAAGCAAATTGTTCCGATAATCGCCTCTGTAATCTGTTGAAACAATCATATCGAACGCACATCAGACGAAGGCTCAATAGTTCGGTTAAAGTTTAAAAACATTACAACAAAAGAAAGTATACTTTCGCATACCAACGCAGTATAGTCCAACTGTGGAGGCATTTACTTGGCGGTCACAGCTAGGATATTGAACAGGGTTAATATGAAAAACAAATCTTGCAGGACCGATCGAATTTAGAGGAAAAACAAACCATTGTGTTTCCGTATACTAAGATTCCTTAAATAAGTGAATAAATTTACCAAATTAAAGTTTCTCAAAACTACTTGGGACTCACCAACAGTTGAATCCTAACGTATTTTATAGAATTACGCGCATAAAATGCAAGTATACTTTAATTACCGTAACCTTTTAGATGCAGAAAGGCACAATTGTATCGTTAATCGTATTTTATTACTTACTGCAAGAGCACGTATCTGTTTTTTGTTCTTCTCAATTTGCTGTTGACTTGGACCCGGATTAGCAGTCATAATCACCTGATTTTGTACAAATTGTTGTTGCATTTTCGAGTTTAACTGAGGTCAAACAAAACAGGAATACAAGTCCCAAAATTTACTGCAGAACAAAAACATTTTTGAGTAGGCAATTTATACGCTTTAAGAGCTAGATTACAATATAAGACCGATGTTGTTCCATTTAAAAAAGTGCTCGTCATGTTGTAGGCAAAGTCATATAGCAAGCAATCTTTGGATAGTTTTTGTTGAAATATATCAATCCTAACTCACGCATTGCCTTTGATTGTCTCGCTCCAGTACATAGTCTAATATTTGCACTGGACGATACGTTCATGACCTGAGGCTATTGTGCATTTTACGATTCGAACAGCATCAATTTTCCTCTATATGCATGCTATTTAAAACAAAACGTGTGAACTCTAATATGGAAAACATCTTGAAGAAAACAATTATGTAGTTTGCGAAACTCATTTCCTAAACTCGTTCCAGCTTCTGCATACATATCAAGCAGATATCGGCTAAGGCTTTATTTGTACAATGCCATTTCCCCACCATCTGATAATATGTTTGTCGTAAATCAAATGTCACTGCAAGAAATGACGTAAGATTACGTGCTCCCCAAACATTTTGCACTCACGCACTCTATAAGCCTTTCTTGTTTTCCGCAATTGGCCTGTGGGATCACTTGATCTTGCCTTTTTGTTTCTACATTACTGTCCTAGATCTAAACAACTTTTAATGTGCAAAAGAAAATAGGTTGTATTAAAATGTTTCATCTAAACACACTAAAACCAATACAAATAGAGACTAATTGAAAATTATATTGTCCTGTCTTTTTCAGCCAAGTCTACTAACACACAAATATGGTTGCTGTTTGCCCTGGGGCTGTTCAAAAGCATTAGTTTTTGTCCAGGAGTTTACTGGAAATAGCATTTTACGCACAAACATCGTATGTAACTGAAGTCATAGGCTATTGCGTTGGTAGTAACTATCCACCAATTTCGAGTATATTTATATCTTTGCCTGAAATAAATGTTGCAACAAACGTATCTCCAACTCCCTTTCACCAGGTAGTAGTCTGCCAATTTGCAATTATGTTGCGGGTGATTACGGAGCAACGCGTTTTTTATCCTTGCTGACTTGACACATGTTGAACTCAATAATTTCTTCAAGCTTTTTCGCAGCTATAAGCGTAAAACACAATTTTTTCCTCCATAAAAGCCAGAATTTCGTCCGACCAAGTACATGAAATATAACATCACCAAGTACATGAAATATAACAGTACAGTCCACATAACATCACATAAGCAATCTAATCATAAAGAATAACGCAAAACAATCATGCATAACACGACTTTAAATGTCAACGCATTTCGGTCACGATTCATGCCCGCCCACGCCAAAGCAAGACAACAAGTGCTGTAGTAATTGCGACCCCTATGAAGGAGATTTTTTGTGTCAAGTCATTCCCATTTCCCCAAAATAGTTAAAAGGCTGTTCAGCGTACAACAAAGCCAAATATACATTGATGGCGCTGCAAAAATATTTTGTACTGAAGTACTCTTTCTTCCAGACATTCTCAAGTCCAAAAGCACGTATATTTGGGTTTTTATCACAAAGTTGCAAATCTCTTTTATCGTAACTTATCCACACACACACAGCTAACTTTTGTTACATATCTGTATGCTATCCTTTTCTATGCTTGTGATTATCCAAAATAACGTGAATGATAAAATCTTGTGGAGACTGTATGAAATAAAAGTTCCATCTTTTAGACACGGTAAGATTGGGAGCGATTCCTCTTTGCCTTATCTCTTGACTAGGACGTGTCATCGGCATTCGCCTCATCCGAATGGAATGTTCCTCTTCTGATGTTGCTTTCTAGCATAAGTTGTGACATTGGTTGTTGAAATTCTTTCTGACGAATTCGGCTGTTCGGCACTCCTAAAAGAAAGAAAATATTGAAAATCTTAAATATAAAAACATTTTTCCCTGTGACTAATAACCTTCAGTCATCGGGGATTGGGTTACATTTGGTTGGTATGCAGGGGCTGATGGTGATTTGTGTGGAACGTACAAGACTCCACCATAATCCATATGTTGACTCTACATGAGCAGAAATAATATGCTTAAGTTTTGTGATAACATATGCAACTTTATTGTGCTTTCGAAGATTATGAATGTTTGCCTGATCTGGAGATTTGACAAAGCACGTGGCATAGCACCCATTCGGCGCCACATTCAAAGGTGGCGCCCCGCAACACAAGGTGGCGCTGGTGATGCAAAGTGTACACCCAACCCAATAAAGCTCAACGCGGAGATGGAAATTTCAACTCCAAATGTAATTCCAAGTCGTTGTTCCAACCCCAAATTTAATTGCGATTCGAAACAGGTGTATCCAGTTCCCTTGCAAAAACGTTGTTTTTAGTTTTTATTTCTAGAACGAGTATTGTTTTTATTCTGGCTTGTTTAGCATGCAAACTGTCAGTTTGATATTATTGTTTTGTTATATTACATATGGGGCAATTAAAAAAACTTTTTGTGAAGTTTAAAAGTAGTAGACATAAAAGCAACTTTACTGTGAACAACGCTGTACGGAATGCGGCGATTCCGGAAAAGGCAGAAGCCAGAATGGAAAATGCCATGTGGCAATTGACCTGCAGAAACACGCGTGTACCTGACATTATTAAACGACGTCATTAACAGGCTCAAACGTACCAGGCAACTTGAAACAGTTTTCTTTCCGCAGGTAACTCCCAACGATCCGCCAATTATTAACTGTGTACATGTTTATGAATTAATATATCCAATTTGTAGCACAAATTCGTATTTTACGTACCCACGCACCACACCATAGACTATAGACGTAGTAGTAACGATAAAAGAGTCCACAATGTATAAGCAATACTAATCCGAATACGCACAAAAGTGCCCCAATAATGGTTTCTGTTATCTGAATGCAAAAGGTCTCTCAAAAGTAGAATATAGGTTTGCCAAAATCTCTGGTCTTAAATCTATGCAGTTTTATATCTATCGCATTCTGCGAGAGATTATTAACTAACAAGACAAAACGAATACTTTCATGGACGATATTTGTTAAACGTTTTTCACACTTTAAAAATTTTGTTAATGTACAACGGTTTCCATCCCACAAAAATCACATGAGTGCATATGTTACTGTTATCGCGGTTTATTACTTACCCAAAGATAGCGTATTTTTTCCTTGTTTTCAGCAGTCCCACCGTAAGACCTAAGGCTGAAGTAAGAAACGACCAAACTGTTGAATTAAACAAAAACGGCATTTTAGATGAAAAATGACCGTCACGGCTCAATCATCAAATGTTATCATTGACCGGCGTACATCCTTGGCTGATGTTTCTTATATCAGTTCATCAAAAACGAAAGTAATTGAAGAGTGTAGTATTTTATGTGGAACTTCCTTATAAATCCAATCAAATATTACCAAACAGATAGTAAGCCTATACCTCAAGCCAATTTTTGTTCAAATTTCCAGGAAATTGTAAACGGAAGGCAAACGCTGTAAATTGACGACAGTCGTAAATTTTTTTGACAGATGGGCAACACCACTCGCTGCACAACAACGACGTAGCTCGTTACCATAAACTTCGATAGGAATCGCAAAACAGCAAAGATTGAATTTTTTCAATAAAGTTGTCAAAACTTTAGGTGTTTTCGCATGGAAAATATTTTTTATTGCTAGTTTCGTAAAACGACTTGCAAATGATTTTCCGTATCCTGGAAAATTGTTTCATACTATTCAGTAGCTTTAGTTATAGCCTAACTGAACGTACAACAACAAACTGTAATATACTGTCATATCGTAAGAACCAAGGCCATTGTAACACGTTTATGTCGTTAAGATTACAATAAGTCATATATTACCAAAGAGTTCCGTCCCATCTTCAAGTAACGTACAACCCGTACCCGGATGTAAGCGATTATGTCAAGGATCACTAGTTAAAGGGGCAGGCGGGATGAAAACCTTCGCGTTGGTGATAAAAACGAATACGTCGTAGCCACATAAATTTTCTAAAATCCAATAAGCAATGTTTCCGATTAGAAATGCCCCGAAAGCTCGGTTTGCCAAATTTATTCGGCCTAAACTACGATTTCAAAAACTTAGGATTTTTGCCTAAAAATTTTTTCCAATTTCAGCCAAAACCGAAATTTTCATATTTGGGTTAGTGTCAGTAGTTAACAGTTTTATTTCAAATTTCCAGGAACATTTAAATGGTAAGCAAACGCAGTAAATTTACGACATCGTGGTGCCCGTCATTCTGGAAAGGTAATTTCACAACAAACTAAGTTCTGGTAAATGATATTTCATCCCGCATTATCCTAGTATTTGTAGAAATGTTCCTATTTCCTTTCAACAAACAATGTTCTGTTAAAGTTGGAAAATTTATTGTTCGATTGTTATTTAGATGTGTTTTACAGGCAAACGACCTGTTAGGCAACAAGTGCTGACTACGTGATTACATGAGCCTTCTGTTATCGCTGTACAGTAAATGTAGATTGTAAAGAATCCAGTCACAAAGTAAATATTACCATTCCATTGAAGAATTTACCTCCGTACTTCAACGGCTTGTACAAACAAATGTAAAATATATATGCGGATGCTCTTTCTGTTTGGACGTGGGTGATAACAATGGGTCACAAGATTCGAAGTTCTCAGTAGACGAAATTAGTTGCGAAATGAGGTTGTGGGTAACGTATTTCGTAGGTTTAGCTCTCCCGTTGGTGAGGTCAAGCTCAGATACATTGCATTTCAGTAAGTATTATTATATTTGACTTGGTAATATTATGCGTTTATAGGCCTTTGATTAAACAATTGATTCCATTTTTTAAAGATTGTACAGAATTGATATTAGTGTGTTTAGCAGCCTGCAACTCTTTTTCTCCAGGGTTTAAACGACAGACAGGCAGGATAGTTGGCGGCGAAGATGCAAGCCCGGGAGAATGGCCGTGGCAAGGAGCCATGCTTTTTTACAATTCATTTTCTTGTGGATGTTCTTTGATTAACAACAAATGGGCAGTAACTGCTGCCCACTGTACACAACGGTACTATGCCTTATGTCTAGATGACACCTGCACTGTATTAACATCTTACGATTGTTTTTATATCAGGAGACCTGTGTCGGAATACTCGTTGCAGTTTGGGGTTTTTGATCGTTTCGGAAATGAAGAAACCCGAATTATACGAAAAGTTGCAGATATTTTTGACCATCCAGGTGGGCTTCACAACTTATCGAGGTTTAACAAATGAGAGAAAAGAAAATCTTTCGACATAGTTTGATGAATGGGGCGAGACAGTTTGCAGTTAGCAAACAAAAAGTTCTGACGCCTGAATCAGCGTCGTGACGTCGTTTATCGTTTACAACGTTGATAGGAGTCGGAATTTAAATGAAAGATAAATTTTACAGATTTGTGAAAATGACGTTGGATGTTTTGATTTTGAACATATGTTGCTACATATTGGTATTTCTTGTTGTCGTTTCAAGAAACTACAACTGTAGACATGTTTTAAACTATTCAGAATCATAAAATGAGCATAACAGTATGTATAACATGAGTTTTCCCTATTGGCAAAAGGGTTTTCGAACTGTCATATGGTATGACTCTTGGCCGACCAAACAACCTATTTAACTCATTTTCTCTTAGATTACAACGATTATACATTGGAAAACGACATTAGTCTCCTATCGCTAGATGCGTTCGTTCCAACTTCGACTTACGTACAACCCGTACGATTGCCGAATATTGGCGATTATGTTGGAAGCGAGGTTCCGTGCTGGATCACTGGTTGGGGTTCTATAAAAGGTAAACAGTCGCCTTGTTGAATACAAACAACAAATTATTGCCACACGTACTTTTTCACTGTAAGGCAAAACTAACAATGTCATTTTTTTGCAGACGGTTCTTCGAATTCACCAGCCAAACTCCAAGAAGCAATGGTTCCAACCATCAACAACAATTTGTGCTCAAGCTGGTACAGTTTTAGAATACTTCGCACTCAACTGTGTGCAGGGTGAGTAAAAGTCTGTTCATTTTGCTCATAAAAAACAGAAAGCATTCTGTAGGTATTAATGCAACAGCTACTCGACAACGCTCTGTAGATTATGGCAAACAGTTCAGACGTATTTGTTTTGCTTAATCCTCTGTTTCATCACCATGTTGTTTACCATCATTTAAACTAATGTCTTTGCAGTTATGAACTTGGAGGAATAGACACTTGTCAAGGAGACAGTGGTGGTCCTCTGGTTTGTCAACTCGACAGTGGGTTTGTCTTGCAGGGGATTACGAGTTTTGGAGACGGTTGTGCCCGACCAAAGCGACCGGGAGTTTACACCAGAGTTACTGAATACCTTGATTGGATCGAACAAACTGTCGGTGACGAAGGTAGTGGGTTTGAAACATCCACCTCGTCACACGGTGTCACAATTTCATCACATATTGTCACAACCTCGTCAAGTAAGTAGAAGTGTGTCAGAGGAATAAACAATATTTCACTGTTTTTGTTTACATTTAGGTGAACGCACCTTCGTAACAAAGTCGATATTTTTGACACAAATCTTGATTGGGTTTCTGACATACTGCTGCATGATATCTTAATCCCAACCGTTTCCAGCCACTGCTGTTTTCACAGTGTTATGATATCTACTTGTCTGTTAATTAGGTCAGTTATATTTATTCGCTGTGAAGTTTGAAATTACTTTTTTATGTACTTGTCATTGTAATTTTTGCTTCCTATCTTGTTGACTTGTTGGTGTGGCATTGTTAAAAAATCGCACCCAGAAGTAAGTTTGTAACGTGTAATTTTTAAAAATAATATGACGGGAGAAGTCGCAACATGATACACGACTGTTGGTTAATCCCATATTCTAGTGGGTATGTGTACAACAGAATAGACTGGAGCTTACGATAGAAGTGCAAGTACAAGGAAGCTTAGCATTGCAACTGTGCATTCGATTCCAAGCCCATTTTGTAGTTGTGATGTGTACATCGACATAAGTTGAAATGATTTCGTCACAGAAACCAGTTCGAAGCGTACTAACACACGAGTTTGTCTAATCGAGTGTGTTATCGCAGTTCTAATGTTGCAAACAACTGCAAACGTACTATATTCGAAGCAGTCGAAACCATCTAAAGGAAGAAATAATATTCATGCAAGATCTTTTATATAAAGCGAAATATTACGCCTATCTTAAAGTGTATGATGCGCTGCGATTAGACGATAAGTAATTTGATTCGTTTGTTTTAGTAAAACTTTCCTTAAGTCGGTAAGCCAAAACAGTGTAGGAATTGCAATGTAAACATAGTTACAGTGTAAGTTGCAGCGACAAAAGAAAATATTTACTGACAATAAACCTGCGTCTCCAAAATACCAGTTTGCATTTAGTCCTATGATGCTACGCGTGTCGAAACTTGCGTCCAAAAATGAAAAAAAATAATAATTTCTTCATTAACAAATTGGGCGTAAAATGAGGAAAAAAACAAAGTTGCATATTTTTTTTAATGAGATATTGTATGTTGTGCAATTTCGTTTATTGTTATCAGGGTTTGATGTAAGATGTACGAGCAATTTCTTTGCACTTACCGCAGCAGATTTTATAGCCTTCTGGTTACGCATGAAATACTCTTCGACTTGAACCGCGTTTTGCAACTGCATGAGTTGCGGCAGCCTGATCTTGCATCACTACGTATTGAATTTCCAGTACAAAGAGTTGATAGCTTTAGAATTACTGCTGTGAACCGATTAATGGCGGACGTGACGCAGTAGATCTAATACGTCCAACAGTAATCGCTGACGTTGTCAATTATCGTAACATGCTGAGAAATTTAGTAAAGTTCGTCATTCAATTGAATATTTTGGAAAATACCAGATTTCAGAAAGATCATTTCAACATGATATTTTAATCCTAGCCCCAAACTAAATGGAATAGGAGGAGTGCCAGATGTTGAATGTTGTGACTTTGGTGCTCCACCTGACACAAACATTGCCTTTTCTTTTAAAACGGAAATGAGACCAAAATTGATTAAAGCATTTGACCGTTGCCACGCAGTGGCTCGTGTGTTAAAAATCTGCGTTTATCAACTAGTTGTGTCGATGCATACCAACTGCCGCACAGAGAAGCGCGTAGGCTTAGAATGTGCGGTCTTGCTGTGAAATCGTGCGTAAAGCCACCCGGATGATGTAAGGGTTAGTTTCGATCAACAATAACAGCGCTCTGTAGCATGCGTTCGAATGCTTTTGTTAATAAGCCTAAGCTTGTCACAAAAGGGCTTACGTTGTATGCACTAATGGGACTAGAAACCACTGTCTGAGTCGTTGCGGAAACCGTACGTGGAAACAAAAATGTGATCAATGCTTTCGAAGGAATCTACGCTATTTCGCTTGCAAACAACAATTTGCAAAGCCTGCAAATCGGAAGAAAAATTTTAGCACGCAATCTTCTCGGCACGGAAACAGTATTTAAGGAACATGCACAGAAGGTAGCTAAACAAACACAACGACAATAAGGGCTTTTGAGCTGTGTAAAAAACTAATTAACCACAATGGTAAGCGTATAACAACGCAAAAAGTCCAATTTGTACGCAGATTATCACCTAAATTTTGATAATAAGACACCGAGGGTACGAATTCACGTAAGAAAGCAATAAATGAAGCACCAGAGAGGGCACGAGATTCTAAGTTTCGATCGATTACTGGTGCATCAATGCCCCAGACTCTCACGTTTCGAAATAATATAAAATACTTCAATTCGAAACCTGAGTAAGTCGCCTAGATAAGCTCACATACGTGTTTTTTGACAGAAAAGCATCATTCTTGAAGAAGCCGGACGCCTTGTAAACACACCTGCAAGTTTCTGTGTTTAAAAACGCCTCGTGGGTTTCGAGCGTAGGATGTCCGGTTTCTAACCACGGGGGTTGGCATTCCTTTCCTGACGATGCAAACAGACCCTGTTTGTCAGGAAAATCAACAAGAATTCCCTCATATCATGCCAAAATGCTATATAAAAATGTTCAAAATCGATATTATCGTTTGGCGTTAATTGAAAAGACTCGAACCACACACCAACGTCTTCGCAAAAACGTTCCAATTTATTCATTGTGTTGAATTTCACATGGAGTTTTTGCGAACGTTGCTTTAATGCAGCAAGTAATATGCACGCTTGGTGACAATAATATAGTTCACTAATACAATAACTATTCTTGACTTTATTTATATTTAATTTTGATGTTTTTGACAACAACTGCATTCCTTCCACCTCCACCCACGACACGTTTCTGAGTTTCGATCCTATCCATAGTTTCGGATCGAAAAAAACAAGAAGCTTCGAAAAATGTTTAAATAGACTCGATCTACCGACCTAAGGATATAAATAGGGACTTGCCGTCGGAGAAATCAGTGAGTTTATTCCCAAGTCTCTACCACTTTTTGCGTCAACTCACGAGTATTTTCGAAAGCCTGAACAGAACTATGGTGGAGGTTTTAGCCTATTTCCTTGTGACTTTGGCTGTGGGACTGTCGTCGGGACAAGGTAGGTACTTTGCATTTATAAAGAAACTTTCTTCAATTCAAACGTTAACATATTAGGACGCTGGTGATATTTAATGAATTGTATTTTTTTGTTATCTCAGATTGCCAATCCACAACATACAACTTTCCGAATGCCCAGCAGATTACTGACATGGTAGAGTTTACTGGCGATGTGCCGGAGCTGGCTGAAGCAACAATTTGTGGCGTTGTGGATGCTGACCTTAGCAGCGGATGGACGGCAATTCTTAATTATGCTGTTCCAGACCAGTCTAACGAGTTTCTGCTAATATTTCCAAGCAGAAGCCCTAATTTATGGCTCAACGGTGAAGCGACTAGTTTCTCCACGCCTTTTGACTTGTATACCTAACAGGTATTGTGTATTTATTTGGTTTCGTTTACTTTTAGAATTCGGAAATGTGTTCAATTTATTTGTTGGTGTGCAAACATGCTTGTGTTGCAAAATTGTGTTATTATTTTATAGTTCCATTTTTGCGCTTGGTTCTCATCGGCAAATCAGCAAATTGGACTGTACCTTAACGGAGCATCACTGGGGACATTCAATCGTTCAGTAAATGCTCTCAAGGCAGGAGGGGACCTGATACTTGGACAAGACCGCGATAACGACGACTTTTCCGGATTCCCGAGATTTGACTCTGGTCAAGCATTTAGGTAACATATTAGTTTATTTTGCACAGTGGTTTGTCCATCGGTAAAATCGACATTTTAACTTCTACTTCAATAGGCGATACTGGTAATATGCCTATAAATAAGCAAAATACATATATCTAAAGACCTTGAAACAAGCGACTTGAAATAAACATGTTAGCATGTGTTTGTTCGCCGTAAAGTTAAGAGGCGTGTCCGATAACGTAAACTTTCATCTTTTTTTAATCTAAAAACTTTTTGTACAAACTTAGCGGTCGTCTATCAAACGTGCATATTTGGTCCCGAGTCCTCAACAGGACAGAAATCGAAACAATGTCAAACCAGTGTTCCTGCCCGTCTGACGCCTTGATCAGCTTAGCAGTCGACAATGTTCAGCTACACGGTGACGTCACCGTGGGAACACCAATCTGTCCCACGTTTTTTGGTAAATACCATTAAACAGAATAGGTGTGCAAATCCAACTTGAAAAAAATATGTCGGTTTTAACATAGGCTGTGACCAGATCGAGCTCGAGTTTCCTTCCTCCGACCAGATAACAGACTACGTTCGATACACTGGAGATTTTCCGTCGATGAGCGAAGTCACCGCTTGCGTGTGGGTGGAATCTGATGACAGAATAGATAATTTTGTTTTCAGCTACGCTACTAAAAGAGAGACTGGTAGAGATAACGACAATGAACTTAGCTTGGGGTTCTCCAAAACCGGTGGCATCAATGCCTGGGTAAAAGGGGAAAGGTTCGAAACTGGTGCAACCGTGAGCAACCAGGTCCGTCGTGTTCTTTATACACTTGTAGTTTATCAAAGAAGCCAATGTTAGAGAAATCATTTTACCAATTGCAGGCTCATATTTGTTACACGTCCGAATCAGCAACTGGTGCTACCAAAGTTTACGTCGATGGTGTGGAAGTTGGATCTCACACGTTTTCTGCAGGCCGAGATATCGAAGGGGATGGGTATTTTGTTGTAGGGCAGGATCAAGATGCCGCATCCATTACCGACCCAATTTTTGCTTCAGACCAAGCTTTCGTGTAAGAAAATACGTCTACAATTTCGTACACATAAACAATTCTTAACCTGCCTAACTCTGTTTTCACTTTCAACCAGCGGAAAGGTTACCAACGTCGTGATTTGGTCGCGAGTTCTGAGCTCAAGTGAGATTTACCGTGTAGCTACAAATTGTGAATGTCCGACAGACGCTGCAGTGCGATTAACAAACTATAACACCGAATTATTTGGAAATACTGTTTTGGCAAATCGAGAACTTTGCCCTGGCGGGTAAGTAGGTTTGACATCATAGAAACGTAACATTATTTTACCTAAATTCTGCTTTCCTGTTGTTTACAGAGAGGGACCACAGCTGTACTCTGGTGAGTAAGTGTGGGTAATCGAAACAATGCAAATTTTACATATCTGAAAAAAATAACCGTTATGTCGTACTTATACTATTTAAAACTTGGCAAACTGCAAAAGCCACATTTGTCCAGCATTTGGTTGTTAATTCTCTGCATTATTTGCATTCTCGCAGCTACATTAATCAGCAACGCTGTAGCTTAGTCTTTGTCTCCTAGCTCTTTTCTCAAACAGATATATTGCCTCTTGCCTCGTGATACACATATCTTGATATGCAGATGAATATTTTTTGTATGTAGAATGTTCTCTCAGTTCGTTTGACTTGCCAGTGCAAGACCAGATAACTGACTACGTGGAAGTTACCCAATCTATTCCAAACCTAAGGGAACTTACATATTGCTCCTGGAACAAACAAAATAATGTTGGTGCTTCTGGGACAAGGATTTTTTTCAGCTACGCAAGCGTGAATCAATCCAACGAAATATATTTGGGTGCAACTCCTACATGGTATCGTATTCGCGTCAAGGACGTCCTTTATGCCTTCCAATCTGCAAAATCACTGGAAAAGACAGTAAGATTGCCTACTTAATTTCACCGCACGATTTCATCCTGTGCCATACCTGTATTATTTATGTTACAAATCGTGTCTGGAAACTTCGCCTTTTCGTACTACTAAATATTTTACTTTGCCTCCATCGTTGATTAATTAAAGCAGCGATTTCATAATTTAGAACAATTTCAAACTTGACTGGAAGCCACTCGCCTTTACAGAGACACGTTTGTTTCACGATGTCCACCGAAACTCAGCAACTACAACTATATGTCGACGGAGAGCTTGAAGGAAATCACGCGTACACAGGCACTGAGATATTGGGAAACGGAAGAATGGTACTTGGACAGGATCAAGACAAGGTTTCAACAGATTCTGGCTTGGGTTTTGAATCACAAAACTCGTTTAGGTGATCTAGGTTTTTCCGTTTGTTTTTCTATCTATAATTGCACGTGTCTACGTATACCCAGCGAAGATCAAACCATTGTTTCTTGCTTACATCGGGTATACACAAAATTGGGGGTAAAAACCTCTGACTTCATTTCAGTGGTTTTATCAACAATCCGACCATATGGTCGCGTGTCCTAACACCCAGCGAGATATCGGACATTGCAACTGGTTGCACGTGCCCCGATGATCCCCTGATGGTTATAACCGAAGCGAACGTAAATCTACACGGAAGTGCTGTTCTTGGCGCGTCTACTGACTGCAACACTTTGTCAGGTTGGTCCAGAAACTTGCATTTATATTTGTACGAGAATGCATTGTCAAAGCACCAGTGCTATTTACTTTTACACTAAATACGTAATATGTACATATTAAATTCGCTGAAAGAATAGACAGTGTTTTGTGTTTAGGTATAAACGATTGTTCATCAAATCCATGCCATCGCTATGCAAACTGCCTGGAAGAAGACACCGGTTTTAGCTGTAGTTGTACAGAAGGGTTCACTGGTGACGGAGTGACATGCACAGGTAAGAATGTCGTCATCTGTTCGATTTGGTCGATCAATGTCAGTGACGTCACATTGAAAATCGTGTTGATAAAATATTCCAAAACCGACGGCCCTTGCACGTTGGACGAAGTAAAAAAACTAATGACTGAAACACGAAAACCTGTCGTTTGGTTACTCTAAATTCCATTGAAACAAATTCAGCACATGGATTTCACACGTTGAATTTAGTATTTTTGTGGGTTTAGATATAGACGAATGTTTGACGAACAACGGTGGATGCGGAGACGTCGCAACGAGCTATTGCTACAACACAGTCGGAAACCACGTAGAATGTTCGTGTCGGCATGGTTACTATGGCAATCCCTGTAGTAGAAACGGTAAGAAAGTCGATCTTAATTTACTCCCGGGTAGTAAACTGAAGTTTGGACAGAAAATAACTGCATAGTATTCAAAAACAACTTTTCAACAGATTGTCAGTCAACTACATTTAACTTTCCTAATGCCCAACAAATCAGTGACATGGTAAACTTCACTGGCGATGTACCAGACCTTGCAGAAGCCACGATTTGCGGCGTTGTAGATGTTGACACAATCAGCGCTCAAGAACCAATTCTCAGCTACGCCGTTGATGGCGATTCGAACGAGCTCCTTTTAATATTTTTCGTAAATAAATTTGATTTTTATGTAAAAGGCAATAAAAATTCGTTTACTGTTCCGTTCGAATTGGGATCGCGAAAAGTAAGTACTTAAATATGTTACTCAGCGAATATAAGTTAAGAGCTTACAAATATCGCAATCCTTCAGTTCCACTTCTGTGCGTGGTTTTCATCGGTGTCGGATCAAGTAGGTCTATATATTGACGGAGGAACGGTCGCGACCTATTTACGGTCAATAGAGGTTGTAAACGCTGGCGGTATCTTGCTTTTGGGTCAGGATCGTGACAATGACGATATTTCCGGCTTTCCACAATTTGACTCGAAACAGGCAATAAAGTAAGTGATTTGTTCTACAACCCTGAGACAGCAAACTTGTAGAAATGCAATTTTGAGCGGGTTATTTAGATCAATCAGAACAAACCTAAAAAGTCCATACATTTGTATAGTGGAAAACTCGAATGTAATTTTGCGTCCATCCCGATTATAAAGAAAAGCATCCCTTTTATTTAAACAAATTATTGTTGCTGCAGAGGTTCAATATCAAATGTACACATTTGGTCACGCGTCCTTACTAAGACAGAAGTACGAACAATGGCAAACCAATGCTCCTGTCCAACAGACGCCTCGATCAGTTTAACGTCTGCCAACGTTGAACTTTTAGGAGATGTTACTGAAGAAGCATCAACGTGTCCAACATTTTTCGGTAAAATAAGTTTTGCAAAGAAAAGTATGAGAAGTCGGTAACATTGTTTGCTTTTTACACAGCTTGCCGACAGATTGAGTTCAACTTCCCATCAACCGATCAAGTAACAGATTACGTTCGCTACACGGGGGACATTCCAGTCATGAGTGAAATCACTGCTTGCGCATGGATAGACTCTTCCAATCGAGAGGGGCGTTACGCCTGGAGTTACGCCGCCGGAGGAAATCAAAATGTATTAAGTTTGTCATTTGGGACAGGCAATGTCATTAGAGTTACATTCCACAATAAGGAAATTGATTTTACGGCTTCCAGTGACGATCAGGTTTGATTTGTTCTCTTGTACTGTTCGCCTGATGTTGATTGGTACAGGAAGGTAAAAGCCATATCTTACAGGCACACATTTGTTTTTCTATCGACACTGCCACTGGTGAAGTGCTACTTTACGTGAATGGGATTAGGGCAGGCGCTGCAACATTCACCTCCACAGAGCCGGTTATTCCTGGAGGCCACCTATTTCTCGGGCAAGATTCCGACAGAGCCACGCAAACCACCCCAGATTTTGATCCACGGCAAGCATTTGCGTGAGTTATTTAAGTTATATTAGTTTAATCATTTCACTTGATTGAAGGCCACGATTGCTTTACTTTCAGGGGAAAAATTGCTGACTTTGTTATTTGGCCCCGTATTTTAGGCGATGTCGAAATTTATAATGCAGCTACCGTATGTGCTTGTCCCACCCACACGGCCGTGCTGTTAACAGAGGATAATATTGAAGTGTTTGGAAACGTTTCCCGAAGTTATCCTGTCTCTTGTCAAAACGGGTATGTCTACCATACGTTTTATTGAGCACGTTTTCACTTTTATTAGTGATTTTTATGTTTTTCCAGAAAATCCCCTCTTACCTACGAAGGTATGTTATTAAACTAAAAATTATACAGCATGTGGGTTCGAATTTAACATGCAAGTATTCGGAAGAGGTTGCTTTGTGATTGAAATGTATCGGAAATTTTCTCAACCCTAACCTCACCGGTTTTCATCAACCTCAGTCCATGATTTGCTCAACAGGTTGTTCACGAAGCACGTTCGATTTTCCGAGAGACAACCAGATAACCGACTACATCCAGTACAGCCAAACGTTTCCGGAATTAAGCGAGTTGACTTATTGCTCATGGAACGAACCGACTAACTTCGACGGCGACAAGGACAGGGTGTTTTTTAGTTACGCAAGTGTCAACCGGACACACGAACTGCTGCTGGTTGAACAAACAGGATTCTTCCGCGTTCGAGTTAAACATACTCCATACTTGTTCAACACGACCAAGCCCTTGAACGAGTTGGTACGTGATGGGTATTACGTGAAATGATAACAAACAAAACGTGTGCCCTTGCAGAGACACATATGCGTTACCTTGTCAACGGTAACACAACAAATCGAAATGTACATCGATGGCGAATCAGTAGGTACTATGAGCTACACGGATGGAAGCATTTTGGGTGGAGGAAGGCTTGTTTTCGGTCAAGACCATGATTCGTTCTCGACGAATGCGGACCCAGGTTTCCAACCGCAAAACTCCTGGAGGTAAAAGTCTACTGGCAAATTTTCACAGCCAAATTTTTAAGTTTTTGTTGTATAGAAATTCTGCGTCACTCGGTGTTGTAAACTTATATCATATATAAATACCATATAAATCGTATATCAAATATTTTTATGTGATTCATTTTGGTTTCAGTGGAAGAATTAGCGGCGCGACTTTCTGGTCTCGCGTGCTTACGTCTGACGAGATCTCAAATATTGCCGGTCGCTGCACGTGTCCTGATGATGCCTTGATAACAATAAGCAACAGCAACGTTATTTTGAATGGTAACGTTACGGAAGTTAATCTTGAATATTGCATCACGTTGGCAGGTACTTGATTTGTATGTTTAAGGCATCATCACGCGTTTTTTTAAACAGTATGTTTTGTTATACTTTTAACTTTTGGAGGAGATTTGATTGGTTTATAAAAGATAAATATAGTAATTGTGTTACATCTCTGGGTAATGTAAATAGGTTTTGACGAGTGTTTGGACAATCCCTGCCATCGATACGCATCTTGTGAAAACCGTGATACGGGATACAACTGTAGCTGTGTGTCAGGCTTTGATGGAAATGGATTCTCCTGTACAGGTTTGGTTTTCATCGTTGCATTAGAGCTCTGTTATAAAAGTCGAAACAATTATTCTACATAATCTTCAGAGGTAAACGAATGTACGACGGGAAATAACACTTGCAGCGCTGAAGGAGGGATCTGCACTAACCTACAAGGAAGTTATTCATGCACTTGCGCTTCAGGTTACCAAGGAAACGGCAATACATGCACAGGTAAATTGCCCGACCTTCATGCCGCCGCTGATGGCCAGCAAACACTTCACTACATTATTCGTTGTAGACTTGGAACCACGACTTGCTACATTTTGAATGCATAATATTCATAATATACCCTGTTTCAACATTCTTTATTTTGGTACCAGTTTGGAACTGTAAAACATCATCTTCCAAATCGTTAGTCTGTGCTTCCTTCAAGTCCGTTTTAAACGATAAAATCAGTGCCAAAAAATGACAATACGTTCACGTTTCGTCGCCCTTCGATTTTGCTCCACTTTGGATAACAAGGTTTCTATACCCAATACCAACAAAAAGTAATTATTTTTGTTTGAAGATATCGATGAATGCCTAACAAATAACGGTGGATGTGGTGATATTGTCACAACCAACTGCCAAAACTTACCAGGGAGTTACGAATGCTCATGTCTTCCTGGTTACACCAATAGTCCATGCGAAGGTATTTATCATTAGTGTAGATGGGCGTATACTATACGCGTTTTAACGACCTTACAAGTTTTGTGGAAAAATTAGTAAAATGTGAAGTAATATTCCATCATCCATTCACTGTAATTGTCAAAAAATAATTTATCCGTATCTTTGCAAGATATCGATGAGTGTCTGATAGACAATGGGGGATGTGGTGACACAACTACAACCAATTGCCAAAATACAGTAGGAAGTTATGAATGCACTTGTCTTCCTGGATTTACCGGGAGTTCTTGCGAAGGTAATAGAAATAAACATCAGCTATTTCCCACCTTTTTTACGGTGTTTAACTCACCAAACATATCCTGGTAAAATGGAAAAGTATTCCTCCCATAAATGTGTTTTTGTTTGTTGTCCTACAAGATGAGGACGAATGCCTGATTGACAACGGAGGGTGTGGGGATATCACAACAACCAGGTGCCAAAACACACAAGGAGGTTTCGAGTGTTCGTGCCTCCCTGGCTTTGCTGGAAGTCCCTGCGAGGGTAAGAACATTTTACTTGAGATACTTCTTACGAGCTTCCACTTCCTATTAAGAAGGTGTTGAAAATTACATAAGTGCGAATTATTCGCATTAAAGATCATTGATTGCATTGCCCATTTTTTGTTAGATGTGGACGAATGCTTGATTGATAACGGAGGATGCGGTAATGTAACTTCCAGCAGCTGCCAAAACACAGTGGGAAGTCGCCAGTGCTCTTGTCTCCCTGGTTTTGCCGGAAGTCCTTGCCAGGGTAAGTGAGATAAAATGTTGTTTTTGCTGTTGTTTTTTTCGTGACTTCATCATTTCCGCAAGCAAGCCGAAAATCACAAAAAGTTTGCAAAATGAGTGTTCCAAGCCTTTATTATTTACCAACTTTTGTTTGGTTAAAGATGTTAACGAGTGCTTGACTGACAACGGAGGATGTGGCGACAATATTACAACCAGGTGTCGAAACGTTGTAGGAAGCGCAGAATGTTATTGCGCTCCTGGCTACAGTGGCAGTCCTTGCGAAGGTAAAACAAATACTATTGTACGCGTAAATATAATCAAACAGCAGATTCGCTATTTTCTTCTATGTTTCGTAGATATTGACGAATGCCTGACTAATAACGGGGGGTGTGAAAATACAACGTCAACTATATCCGTTTGCCAAAACACCCCAGGAGGGCACCACTGCTTGTATTCAGGTAATGTTAGCAATATTCATTGTATTAACTACTATATAACTGCTCACAGATGCATAAGATAACTGTACGTTTACTTGTTCTTGCGTTGACGACAAAATATACGCGAAATTGGAAGACGACAAAACCTATAATGGTCAAATTTTCAGATGTTGATGAATGTTTGACTGACAATGGTGGGTGCGGTGACGCCACTACAACAGGCTGCCACAATACACAGGGTGGCTACGAATGCAATTGTCTTCCAGGGTATTCTGGCAACCCATGCACCAGAGACGGTGAGAAAATAAAAAATATTTTTTCGAATCTGAAGTAATGTTGTACCAAGCGCAAGTAATTATGTTTGTTTTCATGGTAGAGCCAGCAACTACGGCACCGCAGCCTGAACGTAAGTATTATTTTATTGGAATTGTGCATTGTTGCTTTTCTGCGGGTATTTACTCCAAATCTGTTAAAATTATACGTAAACTGTCATTAAATGTTGCTTAACTCAGGCCTACATTTTACAGAGGGCAATTTTATATTTCACTGATATATTTGAACATTGCCGCACTAGTAAAGTTATATGATGTGTTTAAGATTTGTTAAATCAGTCTTGTGTTTCAATGTATTGTGTAATTTGTACGTATTTTGGCACACAGATCTCTACAATACCCGAAGTGTGTCAAAACCGTTCCACTTAACTGAGCCTACTGCTGTCATTTGAAGCATTCAAATTACAGCAAATGCAACCAAAAATATTATAAAAATTTAAAAAACAAGAAAATTTACAAAAAAAACTGTCCTCTCTTATAATTTGGCGTTGTTTACTTAGGTGCCGTTTTGGTTCAGTGCTCCTCAAACGAAATCCGCCTCTCCGTGCCTGTCGCGGTGGTTCAGCGCTTCAGTTCCCACATAGGCGCGATGTTTTTGAAAAACGGCTCATGCCCACCGACCATGTCACCTGACAACAGCACTTACATTTTTGCGATAAGCGGAAATATTGCCAACAAATGTGGGACACAAACGGAGGTGACTTGTTTGAAATTTGTCAAAGATTTCGAATTTTCGATTGAACTGCTAGGATTTTTTTTCAGCAATTATTTAAAAGAAGTAATTCGATACAATTCGGTTATTTTGAAGAAGTGTATTTTTTTGTTTGAAAATTAGGTAAAGACTACGTTTGGTCTAAACAATGTATCTCAATGTACAGAGAGGAATCAATCCATAGTAATGAATGTAGTTTAACGACTTGTCCATACTTGTAACAGAGAAACGGCACACACATTGTGTACAAAAACGAGGTGCGTTCGTCGGCCGATCCAAACCTACCAATATTCACGGGCTCGACTTTTGCAATTCCCTTTGCATGCGCATTCCCAGCAACCGGCAACATCATTTCAATAAATTACACGGTAAGCTATTGTACCAGTACGCCACCTAACGTTCAAGTTGTAGCATTTACCCTTGTATCGAAATTATGAAGGTTGAGATTGTGACAGCGACGGTGGTTCCGCCAGGCGGCAGTGGCTCGTTTCGACTTTCTTCCACCCTCTTCACGGATGACTCGTTTCAAACCGGTCAAGCGCAACGGACATTTCAGGTGCTGTGCGTTTGAGTTCTCCTTCGTCAGCAAAGTGAACATAATATTTCCAGTTGTTTGGAAGTTATGAAGAGTAATTTGTATTTATGATAACGGTTGTTTCGGGTACACTGAAATATATTAATATATTAAGTTACCAAGTGCGAATTGTGTATAGTTTTATAGGATTCAAGGTAGCATGACAAAACGTTTAGCCAAACATGATATACCAAGTTAATCTGTCCCGTTTTGGTAGACAACTGACTTTATGTTCGTACAAATCGGAATCGATACCCAAGACACTTCGTTGGCGGCAGTTCTTAATCGATGCTGGGCGACACCCACGTCAAATCTCAATGGCGCCATTCAGTATGACATCATCAGTGAGCGGTGGGTATAATATAAGAAGTTCTCGTTTTATTTTTTGAAGTCCTATTATTTCTGATACTACCACGCTCTTAAGATGTCCGGTGCCAGGAGCTGTGGATAACACAATAACCATTCTATCCAATGGCGAAGGAAGTCAGGCAAGATTTCGAGTTCAGGCTTTCGCTTTTAGCAACGACGATGTGTTGTTCCTGCACTGTGAAGTGACAGTCTGTCATTCCGATATCGATACGTGTGTCCCAGTAAGTGTTTAAACTTAGATTGAATGTTAGACATCGAATCTCACTCTGTACGTGCGCAGGATTGTTCAGGGAATCGAAAAAGGCGGGACATTAGTTTGCTCGGTAGCCGGCGCCGAAGACAGTCTGGTGACGACGTCGCCTATCAAACAATCGGTCCATTCTACAGAGAACAGACTGAAAACGACGGAGGAGGGCCCAGCAGTAAGTTGTTTTTCGCTTGGCAGTTACTTGAAACACTTGGGACCTTGAAAACAACTCCTGTAAATTGTTACGTTTAACAACTTCGTATTACTGTCGATATAAATTGCTTTACCGGCTTCGCCGTTTCCAGCATTAATGTTGTAACGTGATTGTTAATGCTTTCTACGATTAATGTTAAGACTAATCCAGGCAATGAGTATTTTTATTCCACTTTTTTAGCTTTGGTACTTGGAAGTGCACTGGGAGGAGTGGTAGTCGTACTTTTGGTGGTCCTTGTCCTCGTTGCTGTGAAGGTTCATGCAGGAACTGCCGGGGGCGTGTTTGGGGCCACAGCACCCAAAAAGACAATCCTTGGAAGTTTTAATAGCCTTAGCGGCACCAAAGGAGTCGACAACCCTGCCATGGGGTAACTGAGAAGAAAGCGTCCAAAAAACGATAGCCCTTATACCAGGGGTGCACATCCGTGTGTATATTTCAGGACATTATTGTCACGTGCCACCCCCTATTATTTCATGCAATTTCTAGTATTTCAAAAATACTCCTTTTCATGTTGAGAACTTTTAAGAACTTTCATGTTAAGAATGCAAAAAAATAATCGGGTTCAACCATAAGAATATGACGTAACAGTATGAAGTAAAAGTATATATGCGGTACATTCCGAAATACTATATATATCCGTATACGAGTCATGCACCCCTGTCCTATATGCTGTGTACATTGCTTTACTAACATAAGTTACAGGTTTTAAAACCCTTTTTTAGTTACTGTGTATAAATAAGGTTCAACCTCAAGCAAAAAAATGTTTAATGTCGTTTAGATTTAACATATAAAAATGAACGCATTTGTTTTGCTACGAAACGTCTTAATTTTGCAATATTTTTCACATGTTTCTACGATTTGGTACTCAAAAAACTAATATTCTTTATACAGTGTACTGTCTTGTTAGATTACAAAATATATTCATAGCTAACATCCTTTATGAGTCGTGGATGATGCAGAAAAATTTTAATCGTAAAAATGCGCAAGAGGATTTCCGACACAAAAATCATACGATTCTGAAAAACATTAGCGCTTCTACAACAAGGAAACAATCGTAAATACAACAAAGCGCGATCACAAAAAGTAAATAAACGTTATGTCGGTTGGAATGCACACCGTGATTGTAAGAGTTTGATGGGTAACACGGATAATATATACGATACAGGCATTGCCTGCGCACTTCTTTTTTATGCACAAGCTTTGAAACCATTCTTTTTAGGGCGGCAAGGATTACTGAAACTATGTCATTTTAGTACATGAAGGCCATACGTTTCTACTGGATTGATTTCGCAACAGCCGCAGTTCCTGACAACTTCAATCTGTTGATAAAAAGGTTTTTCCAAATTTGGTGACATGTAGTGAATGCGCGTGCGTTTACAAGTTCATTTTATACTTAATTTCCGGAGCGTAAATGGTATGGAAAGAATTCTAAAGGCAATTTAAAATTATATTCAGCGAACCTCGCTTCGTTGGGTCTCGTATTTCTGCAAATAATCCTCTTACTTCCTTACGTGTCGGTGACTTACACACAGGAAATTAAATTCTTCATTTGCCAAATCCACTGTTCGTCATTGTTTACCTTGCGGATCAGTTGCAGGTCAGCTTGAAACTTTAAAGTAACCACAAAACAAAAAAATAACTTTGTTCGGTTTGACGGAAAAATGGAATTAAAAGTGCAAACATTTGTTAAGCTAACTAAATAAGTTGATAATACTACAGGACTTTTATTTAGTGATACTTTTGGTAAAGAAATATCTAGTCAATGAGTATGGAGGCATTACGTGTCTTGAGTATATGTTCTTACAACAATCCTAAGGACGGGTTGTACATTGATTCCCGATACCTTATTGCCTATTTAATTATATTTTTTGTTTCGCAAATGCATGAAGGCAATGTAATGACTAATCGCGCATAACGACCTATCAAAAAAAACGATCCAGACATTCTTTCACTTGTGCTGCAAAACAGTTGAATTGACAAAACATCAAGCGAAAAAATTTTGGTTCGTCCATTGGTTTCAGAAATTGGTTTACATTTTAAGGTGCGGAGTTTACAAACTACCAACGCTCTTCGCAAATAGTCTCGTAAAATAGCCACAAAAAACGCGGAAATTTCATAAAGCCACGTTTCTCTGACTTACCACTCTAAATTCCTAGTTGGTGTCACCATTACTAAATAATTGAAGTGTGCTGGTGCAAAAACATGTTTTTCTGCTGCATTACTCGTTGGCATTTAACAGAAACCAAAAGCTTAGTTAAATATGTGGTTACATGCCATTCAGTGCAGGTAATTTCTGCAAAAGCTTAGTCAAAGGCCCCAAGCGCTACCTTTTGAGCTTCAGTTAAGTTTCAACGTAATTAAATTTCCACGGGATTGATTTTGCATAAGTCGCAATTCCTTCAAGCTGAAATCAATTTACAAACAGACTTCGAACGATCTTAACGTTCTCCAAAATTGGTCAGATTGTTAAAGTGCGTGCGTGGACCTGATGTAAGTGGACTTGTTCCAATTTGTAAACATTGAATAAAGAAACGTCAAAACTAGCTTTTACATTTTGCTGCATGGGTGAACCTCGGCATTAACGCTGCTAAAGCCATGCTTGTGCCATGCACACATTCAATCCAACAACTAATATCTCCATTTACACTGCGAGATCCGTGGCTTTTAACTGTTTACCTCCGGAGCTTTTCAACGTAGGTCAACTTGAAAATTTAATTTTCCCTGCCACAAAGTTTTTTAGTGAAATAGTGGGAATATTTTAAACACACGGTTTTTGCACATTACAAGATAATTACTTTTTCCAATTTTATGCAAAGTAATTAGCAGGTAAACCAGAAAATAAAACGTGCCTCAGTTTGGTGGTCTTGACACTTTTCTTGGCCTACATAAAAATGTATGCATTTTTTGTCAATTTGCAACCATAATACAGAAATCTACATTTTTCAGATGTGACTAAGTTTGCTTTTACATTTTAACTGTGGATATTTGCTGAATGCGACAAAACGGCACAAACTATCAATAGACAGAAGCAGTACGAGTGTAATGAGAATGAACGTTAACCTGGAGGGAGGTCACAACAAAGCTGTTCATTCCACTGACAGAAATTTGTGGAGATTAGAACAGCAAAGAAAACTAACAATTAAACAAAATCAGTTGCTTTTGGACAAAAATCCTGTGTTGATTTCGAAAGTCAAAAATATTTTTAAAATTTTTTTTAGGAGAAAAATAGCGAGTATGATTATGATTTGCTAGGTTTTCCTGAGCATGTGCGAAAATGTATAGCACCAAAAAACAAATCTGTCATATAAATTTCCATGAAAGCACACAAAAAAGGGATACAAAAAAACGAAAAAAAAATGGCACCAGGTCATGAATGAGGAAGGCATAGCCATAGTGCAATGATGCGCCCTCTAGCGAGTGAAACTACAACGCTAAACAACCACTTGGGACAGGAAGAAGGAGTCAAAGGGCTCGACCACCAGAAGAAAGGAGCAAGTTGCATAAAAGGCCGATCACTCTGGGGTACGCAAACGAAACGTTTTGGGAACAGAAGTTATCACTAAAATTGATTGCTCGGTTCGATATAAAGGCATTGAACACTACTTGCAAAATGCTGAAGGTCTTGTTTCTAATCTTTGCTCTGGGCATGCAATTTGCATCAGCACAAGGTACGTATCCCATATTTTGTAGTTTATATTATTGCCATTTGTACCTCGCATTTGTACAAACACAGTGACAACTTGCCAATCAACGGCGTACATCTTTCCGAATGCTCAGCAATCGAGTGACTACATAACCTACAACGGAACATTCCAGAACCTCACCGACGCGACCGTGTGCCTAATTGTAAAACCAACCATAACTGAACGCCAAAGGGCGATTTTAAGCTACACAAGAAGTGGTCATACAGACCAACTGCGACTGTATTTCCAACAAAGACGTCTCGAAGTAATTATCAATGGAGAAAGCAGTAACCACACAAGTCCTGTTAATCTGAACGGAAGGGAGGTAAAAATTATGTCGCTTTATAAATTCTTTCACAATGATAATGACAGTCTTCTTTAGTTTCATTTGTGTGTGTGGTTTTCGTCCGCTACATCATCAGTCGGAATCTTTATCGATGGTGAACCGCAAGCAACACAGACCTACACTGGAGGTCATATCACCGGAGGTGGAAACCTAATCATAGGCCAAGACGCGGGTAATTTTCCTGGTCACTGGCACTTTGATTCAACTAAGGCGTTCAGGTATTTTTTGCCTTAAATTGTTGATAAGGAAGTCATTCTAAATAAAACTTACATTTCTACAGTGGAGAAATGAGCAATTTTTACATGTGGCCACGAGTCCTGAATGTTGCTGAAGTACAAGCAATGTCGTTCCAGTGCACATGTCCATCTGATTATACTGTAAGTTTGGCAGGAAGCAACGGCCAACTTCATGGAGCAGTTTCTCCGAAGACACCATCGTGTCCAAGTTTTCAAGGTAATTTTTTGATTACGTTACACGCAATGCTTGCAGCACATTTGTTTTGTAACAGCTCAGACTTGTGAAATTCTGACGATGACTTTCCCGAACCCGGACCAAATTGTTGATTACGTGCGTTATACTGGAACCGTTCCGACGATGCGCCAAGCGTCAGTGTGCATGTGGATCAACTCGTTCGATAGGGTTGGTACCTCGATACTAAGCTATGCCGCATCAGGAGAGGACAACGAACTGGCTTTGTGGTTTACCGCGGAGCAAACTTTACGAATATGGTACCGGGGACAAGTTTTAAATTATGCTACTACGGTTGGGGTCAAGGTAAGTCAGATAGGTGTTTACAAGATTCCAAGTAACCCAGTCCCTTCTGTACGTCATAGGATCACATTTGTCTTACTTTGGATACATCTAACGGGAGGATGGCCATTTACGTTGCCGGTAAATATGTGGCAGGACTCACATTTTCCGGAAGATCGTCTATAAGAGGTGGGGGATATTTGGTAATTGGCCAAGATCACGACGCTGTATCTATTTCCAGTCCCCGATTTTCTGCTTCTCAGGCGTACAGGTGTGTCAGTTTTTACCAAACAAATCGTTTTACACTTTAAATAGAAACTCTGCATGCTCTTGCATGACAAGGCGGTTCGCCCACTCAGCTATATCATATATTGACCATGAGGTTCACTGGCATCCCAAACCTGCTCACGTACGTAATTCGGTTGAGCAGTTGGGATCATAGGGTCGTGAGTTGTAACCTTAACGGGAGCAGTCATGACAACGAATATTTTTTAAACTAAACAGTATATGTTTCAGTTCAGTATAGACTTTTACTTACGTGATGTTCACAGCGGAGAGGTAACAAACGTCGTAATATGGGATAGTCTTCTAACTGCCATTGAGATACACGACATGTATGTTGGCTGTTCGTGTCCAGCAAACCCCACCATTCAATTGACAAACAACAACATTGAGGTTTTCGGTTCGGCCTTTTTATCCGTCCCAAGCACGTGTCCTAATGGGTATGAAACATAACCGTGTAATTCACAATTGCTTTTCTGTACAAACCTTTTATGAATTTTTGTTACAGAGAGCCGTTGCTGGACTACGAGGGTAAAATGTTGTCTTAAAGTCATTTACAAACCATCAACTTTTGTATATTCTTGTTCAGGCTGTCGTCTTAGTTTATTTACGTTTCCAAACGACAATCAAGCCACCGACTACGTACAAGCTTTGCAAGATGTACCAGATTTTGAAGAATTTACTTTTTGTACCTGGTATAGACAAACCAATTTCAACCCCAACAAACAAACAACCTTGTTGAGTTACGCCAACAGAGCAGAATCGAACGCCGTGCTTTTAATGATTTCAAACACAGAATTATACACCGACGTCAACAGCGATGTTGTTCGCATTAATATTGGGCGGCCCACAGGAGAAACGGTATAGTAAAAGTCGAATTTGTGACGAGTCGCGCTTTAAATATAAACGAAATACTATCAGTGTATATTTGTAAATAAAAACTAACTTTAGACTTAATTTTTGCTCTCAGATTAATTCTATGGCAAACACTGTGCTTGTAGTTTCATCTTTGCTTTGCGGTATCGTCGATTTCATCAGAACGGAGAGTTTTTATCGATGGTGTGTCTGTGGGAAGTGGGCCATACACCCGAGGAACAATTGTCGGAGGAGGCAGAATGCTTCTTGGCCAGGATCAAGATGCGTTGTCAACGGCAAGTAACCCTCAGCTTGACGGGGCACAAGCATTCAGGTAACTTAAGACAGGTACAGTTTTAAACATTCAACGTGATCAATATTCGAAATATTCAAGGGGCGAAATGGGAAACCCGACCATCTGGTCACGCGCGCTGTCGGAAAGCGAGGTTTTGGACATAGCCACGCGTTGCCTCTGTCCAAACCAACGTCAGATGTTTCTCCACGAAGGAAACGTGCGAACCTTTGGGGCCGCTAATTCGAGTCGGCCGACGGCCTGTACAACATTAACAGGTAAACAAATCCCTTAACCTAGCAGACACAAAAGAGTACAAATAGAAAATATCGCGTGTTCGACAGGTGAAAATGAATGCCTGAGCGCTCCGTGCGACAAATACGCGGCGTGCAATGATACAACCTCCAGCTACCTCTGCGATTGCAACCAAGGTTTCAATGGAAATGGAACCACTTGTTCCTTTGGTAAGCTTCGTTGAGAGTTTTCAAAGTGTTTTACTGGGGCAAATGACCCTTCTCATCGTTAAAATGTCCACCAGATTATATTAACAGATTATCTATTGCAATACAGTTCCAACTACAACAACATCGCCAAACACTCAAACTCCTCTTACTGGTAAGTTTCAGTTAACCATTCTCCTTCATCAGGCACAAATTCTTGCATTTATATTTTTTTTAGTCAATGGGAGCGACATAGTGGTGCAGTGCTCGCCCTACGAAATCCAGCTCTTTATACCAGTGTACCTTGCCAAAAGGTTTAATGCCAATCTCGGCACTTTACATCTCCGAAACTCGACGTGCTCTCCCACGTTGAGTCCAGACAATTCCACTTACCGCTTTACAATAAGCGGGAATCTTGCCAACCAATGCGGCACAAGAATTGAGGTAAAAACGCGGATGTGATTGTCCTAGGTAATTATCAAACAATTTTTGCTCGTGCAGAGAAACTCAACACATATTCTGTACACGAATGAGGTGCTTTCCTTTATTGATCGTAACCAACCGATTCTTACCGGGGCAACATTCAGTATCCCGTTCGGATGCGCCTTTCCTGCGATCGGCCACGTCATTTCAATCAACTACACGGTAATTTCTGTTCAGTTTATAAGTAAAGCCACTTATAGCCTCTACGTCGTGACATTGAATATTTTTTGTATTTCAAGGTTGTCATCATCACGGCAACAGTTATACCACCAAGCGGCGGTGGCGCCTTCCAGTTATCGTCGCAGATTTTCTCAGACGAAACGTTTCAAAGCAGCCAGACAAAAACATCCTTTGATGTACGTTTTCAAAAGCTATTTGCGTGTGCAGTGTTATTAGCTTACGCATTATTTTTAGACCACCGATTTCCTGTTCGTCCAAATTGGAATCGGAACACGAGATCCCACCCTGGCTGCTGTGGTTCATCGTTGCTGGGGAACCCCCACTGCTAACATTAACGACCCCACTCAATACGACATCATTGTCAACAGGTAACTATCGCACGGTGTTTTAAATTCAGCATATGTAATGACAAATTGAATTGAAAAACAATGAGTACATTTTAGCACAATCCTATCCTCCCAGCAAGACATTACACATATGACAAACTTAATACAAAACTAATGAAAGTCACAACCACTTTAATTATCGATATTAATGTTGTGTCACAGATGTCCAGTGCCAGGAGCTGTAGCAAATACGGTGAAAATGATTGAAAACGGCAACAGCAACCGTGCAAGATTCGAAGCACAAGTCTTCGCTTTCAGTAACGACAATGTAATTTATCTCCATTGCGAGGTGGCAGTTTGTGACTCAACTGCGGAAGTGTGCGTGCCTGTAAGTGAACATAGTTCAACACCAAGTTTTGTCAACAGCGACGAGCAATTATGTAGTTAAAAACTTTGTTATATACATCACACTTAATTGCGTTATACCTGATGAAGTCTCGCCGCATGGCAGACGAAACGTCGTAAAATACAATACGTTTATGCCAGAAGAGCAGTACATTTTTAATTGCAATATGCCTGGCAGCAACAGGAATTTCATACATCAAACTTGTTACTACACTGTGTGGGTAATATTTTCTTCAGATTTGTCCAAGTGCTCGAAGACGTCGAGACACCAGAGTTAGAAGGCAAGCGCCAGCAGGAAGTGACGTCGCCTACCAAACCTTGGGACCGTTTTACAGAGTGGTGCCGGACACTCCATCGACATCGACATCAACAACCAATTGTACTTTTTTGATTAATTAATAGATTAATAGATCCCAACTTTTTTTCTACTGATAACCATTATAATATGGTGATCCATGCAGCATATTTAAGTAAAATTTAATACATTTCAGCATTGATGATGGGCGGCATTTTGGGTGCAGTGATTATATTGCTGATAGCCGTGTTGGTCATAGTGGGAGTCAAGTTTTATGTTGCGGGTGGAAGAAGATCTTCCTCTTCAAGAAAGGTCATCCTCGATGACGGAGTGAGCCTCAGTGATGTCAAAGGCGTTGTTAACCCAGCACTGAAACTTTAAACTTTTTATGGTTGTGCATTCATACAACAGTCAAATACCAATGATAATTGCATATGACCACATTAATCTTATATTTTTTTCTGATTTTCTATGATGAAACTTAACAACCGCATAAATCCATTTAAACTAACAACGCACCAACTAACGACATACATATGTGTATATACAACACTGCAATCGTATGCACTATATATTCCTATACGTTATTAAATATAACCAAATGTGCTTGTTCAATCTTGTGTCCCACTTGTGTGTGTGTAAAAGAAAAGAAAACACTGTGCAAAAGACAGTCAGTGCAAAACGACAGCCTAGAGCATGACAGAGTCAGTGCAAACGACAGCTAGAGCATGACAGTAAAAAAACATGACGGATGGTGGTTAAATTGTGTGCTTGTGTAATTTCTGCTGGACAAGACTAAACTTAAACTCAGGTAAATGCAATACGGACTGTTGAATAGTTTTTTAACTCGAAACCAACTCGCATCAAAATGTTGGCATCATGTGTCCGAATTGGACAGTCCGATATTACTTACCTAATAAAACCAAAAGAACAAGCTTCTAAAGTAAAACTAATCTGTGTCCTCTTGCATTCGTGGTGGAGGACACGTGGACGTTACTATTACAATCATTGTTGTGAAAGAAGGTTTCCGAACTATATGACAAACAGTTGACAAACGCCAAACTATCATAGAAAATGCCAATCTGAGCAAGTTGTCAGAAAAATGCTGCCAATCTTAAAACCCTTTGAAATATTATTGCCAAAAAATGAAAGATGTGTATTCAAAAAAAAATAGTCCCAAATCACAGAGCATCGAAGATATACACAAATTACTCATCATAAATAATGCGACAACGAATGTGGGCGTCAACACAAACAACTTGTGTACAGTATTATGTAGTACATTAAAATTGCTCCACTAAGGCACCAAAATGATTTCATTCCGGAAAGCAGAACAGCACCTGCAGAACAAAGAACAGTATTGGCCCTAATACCATCCTGGTCACCTCATCATGTAAAATACCTGTAGTGTTCCCATGGTGATTTGTTTGCGTCTGTGAGAAATTGGCAAGCGAAGTACTTCCTGTTTCGGCGTTAGTCGTTGTCACTTGCGTGGTTATTTCCTGCGTTATTACGTATACAAGTTTGTTGTTGTTTCGTGATAGAAATAAAAAGCACTTGCTAGCGCGCCTACGTATTATTTTAATTACAATTGTACATTAGTATACGGGAAAAGTTTGGATACTCTTTGCTGGCAAATTTTGTATGCGGAAATGTAGTATTGGTTCCAGATATAGTAGTTACCTCTGTTGTCGTGGCTGGTTGAGTCGGCGTCACTGACATATTTTTCCCAGTTACGTTCGCAATCCAACCCAGGTAATAGACAATGTTGGTGTGCACTGTTGGTACGCCAGGCAGAGCACATCCGTGTGCAAAACTTGTTACGCCATACAATAAGTAGCTACCGTCACGTTCGCGCTGACACACCAAAGGTCCTCCGCCGTCTCCCAAACATGCATCGCTGTCCCAGTTCATCAATCTATCATACAGAGCTAAATTTATATATTTGTTCAGTTGTTTTGCCAATAACATTTTTAATTATAGGAAAACTTCGCAGAATATTGGACAGTACAGCCTACTCACCCGGCGCAAAATTGATCGTCCAAAATGACCAATTTGTGTTGTGAGTATAACTCAGAACAACGGTTTCTGGATACTATTGGTGAAGAAGCTGCACGCAGTAACGTTGCCTTTGTCGTTCCATTAACTGAACAAAAATTGTCTAGTGAATGAAAAACATGGAGGCACAATAGTCCTGTAACATCACTTACGCCAGTGAAGACCCCAACCGGTTATGTAGCATTTTGAGCTGTTGGTTTCCATGTAGCTTTTTGGTGATATTTGTATCGGTCTCACAATATCGCTGAAATTTACATTTTCGTTGATTTCCAACAAACACAGATCATTTCCAGGTTGGATGATTTTGTGACCTTTTAAACAAAACAGCCTCAAAATTATACGAAACACTGAAGTTCACATGTCTCCTGCAGAGTGTTCTTATAACCCGTGGTTGTTAGGTCTGGAATATTTAACAACTTGGCAGCAACTTACCAGGATGTGAGTACACCTTGTTTATTGTGTATTTAGGCACTTGTCCAATATTTTCAATATTATTGATTCCAAAATACAATGAAATGTTCGTAGTATTTCAAAAATACTCCTTTTCATGTTAAGAACTTTTAAGAACTTTCATGTAAAGAATGCAAAAAATAATCGGGTTCAACCATAAGAATATGACGTAACAGTATGAAGTAACAGTATATACGCGGTACATTCCGATATACTATATATATCCGTATACGAGTCGTGCACCACTGCCCTATATGCTGTGTACATTGCTTTACTAACATGAGTTACAGGTTTTAAAACCTTTGTTTTAGTTACTGTGTATAAATAAGGTTCAACCTCAAGCAAAAAAATGTTTAATGTCGTTTGGATTTAACATGTAAAAATGAACGCAATTGTTTTGCTACGAAACGTCTTAATTTTGCAATATTTTTCACATGTTTCTACGATTTGGTACTCAAAAAACTAATATTCTTTATACAGTGTACTATCTTGTTAGATTGCAAAATAAATTCATAGCTAACACCCTTTTTAAGTCGTAGATGATGCAGAAAAATTCGAATAGCAAAAATGCGAAAAAGGATTTCTGACACAAAAATCGTACGATCCTGAGAAACATTAGCGCTTCTACAACAAGGAAACAATCGTAAATACAACAAAGCTTGATCACAAAAAATAGATAAACGTTATATTGGTTGGAATGCACACCGTGATTGTATGAGTTTAATGGGTACCATTACGATACAGTCATTGCCTGCACAATCCTAGGATTACCCAAGGGCGCCAAGGATTACAGAAACCATGTCCTTTTAGTAAGTGAAGGCGACATACGTTTCTACTGGATTGGTTTCCCAGCAGCCGAAGTTCCTGACAACTTCGATCTGTTTGTGAACAGACCAAAAACTGTTCCCAAATTTGGTCACATGTAGTGAATGTGCGTGCGATTACAAATTCATTTTATACTTAATTTCCGGAGCATAAATGGTATAGAAAGAATACTAAAGGCAATTTAAAATTATATTCAGCGAACTTCGCTTCGTTGGGTCTCGTATTTCCGCAAATAATCCTCTTACTTCCTTACTTGTCGGTGACTTGCACACAGGAAATTAAATTCTTCATTTGCCAAATCCACTGTTTGTCATTGGTTACCTTGCGGATCAGTTGCAGGTCAGCTTGAAACTTTAAAGTAACCACAAAACAAAAAAAATAACTTTGTTCAGTTTGACAGAAAGGTGCAAACATTTTGTGAGGCCCTGTACCAGTGATAATTGTTAAGGTAACTAAATAAGTTGATAATACTACAGGACTTTTATTTAGTGATACTTTTGGTAAAGACATACCTAGTCAATGAGTATGGAGGCATTACTTGAAAGTTTTGAGTACATGTTCTTACAATAAACCTAAGGACGGGTTGTACATTGATTCCCGATACCATATTGCATATTTTATTATATTTTTTGTTTCGCAAATGCATGAGGCAATAATGACCAATCGCGCATAACGACCTATCACAAAAAACGATCCAGGCATTCTTTCACTTGTGCTGCAAAAAAGTTAACTTGACAAAACATCAAACGAGAGAAGAGCATGTGCGAAAATGTATAGCACCAAAAAAACAAATCTGTCATTTCAATTTCCCTGAAAGTACACAAAAAAGGGATACAAAAAAACGAAAAAAAATGGTAGCAGGTCATGAACGAGGAAGGCATAGTCATAGTGCAATGATGCGCCCTCTAACGAGTGAAACTACAACGCTAAACAACCACTTGGGAAAGGAAGAAGGAGTCAAAGGGCTCGACCAGCAGAAGAAAGGAGCAAGTTGCATAAAAGGCCGATCACTCTTGGGTATGCAAACGAAACGTTTTGAGAGCAGCAGTTATCACTAATAATTGAGCTCGTTTCGGTATAAAGGCATTGGACACCACTGGCAAAATGCTGAAGATTTTGTTTCTAATCTTTGCTCTGGGTATGCAATTTGCATCAGCACAAGGTACGTATCCCATATTTTATATTTAAAATTATTGTCATTTATACCTCGCATTTGTACAAACACAGTGACAACTTGCCAATCAACGGCGTACATCTTCCCGAATGCTCAGCAATCGAGTGACTACATAACCTACAACGGAACATTTCAGAACCTCACCGACGCGACCGTGTGCCTAATTGTAAAACCAACCATAACTGAACACCAAAGGGCGATTTTAAGCTACACAAGAAGTGGTCATGCAGACCAACTGCGACTGTATTTCCAACAAAGACGTCTCGAAGTAATTATCAATGGAGAAAGCAGTAACCACACAAGTCCTGTTAATCTGAATGGAAGGGAGGTAAAATTTATGTCGCATTATAAATTCTTTCACAATGATAATGACAGTCTTCTGTAGTTTCATTTGTGTGTGTGGTTTTCGTCCGCTACATCATCAGTCGGAATCTTTATCGATGGTGAACCGCAAGCAACGCAGACCTACACTGGAGGTCATATCACCGGAGGTGGAAACCTAATCATAGGCCAAGACGCGGGTAATTTTCCTGGTCACTGGCACTTTGATTCAACTAAGGCGTTCAGGTATTTTTTGCCTTAAATTGTTGATAAGGAAGTCATTCTAAATAAAACTTACATTTCTACAGTGGAGAAATGAGCAATTTTTACATGTGGCCACGAGTCCTGAATGTTGCTGAAGTACAAGCAATGTCGTTCCAGTGCACATGTCCATCTGATTATACTGTAAGTTTGGCAGGGAGCAACGGCCAACTTCATGGAGCAGTTTCTCCGAAGACACCATCGTGTCCAAGTTTTCAAGGTAATTTTTTGATTACGTTACACGCAATGCTTGCAGCACATTTGTTTTGTAACAGCTCAGACTTGTAATATTCTGACAATGACTTTTCCCAACCCGGACCAAATTGTTGATTACGTGCGTTATACTGGAACCGTTCCGACGATGCGCCAAGTATCAGTATGCATGTGGATCAACTCGTTCGATAGGGTTGGCACCTCGATATTAAGCTATGCCGCATCAGGAGAGGACAACGAACTGGCTTTGTGGTTTACCGCGGAGCAAACTTTACGAATATTTTACCGGGGACGAGATTTAACTTATGCTACTACGGTTGGGGTCAGGGTAAGTCAGTTAGGTGTATACAAGATTCCAAGTAACCCAGTCCCTTCTGTACGCCATAGGATCACATTTGTCTTACTTTGGATACATCTAACGGGAGGATGGCCATTTACGTTGCCGGTAAATATGTGGCAGGACTCACATTTTCCGGAAGATCGTCTATAAGAGGTGGGGGATATTTGGTAATTGGCCAAGATCACGACCGTGTATCTATTTCCAGTCCCCGATTTTCTGCTTCTCAGGCGTACAGGTATGTCAGTTTTTACCAAACAAATCGTTTTACACTTTAAATAGAAACTCTGCATGCTCTTGCATGACAAGGCGGTTCGCCCACTCAGCTATATCATATATTGACCATGAGGTTCACTGGCATCCCAAACCTGCTCACGTACGTAATTCGGTTGAGCAGTTGGGCCCATAGGGTCGTGAGTTGTAACCTTAACGGGAGCAGTCATGACAACGAATCTTTTTTAAACTAAACAGTATATGTTTCAGTTCAGTATAGACTTTTACTTACGTGATGTTCACAGCGGAGAGGTAACAAACGTCGTAATATGGGATAGTCTTCTTACTGCCATTGAGATACACGACATGTATGTTGGCTGTTCGTGTCCAACAAACCCCACCATTCAATTGACAAACAACAACATTGAGGTTTTCGGTTCGGCCTTTTTATCCGTCCCAAGCACGTGTCCTAATGGGTATGGAATATAACCGTGTAATTCACAATTGCTTTTCTGTGCAAACCTTTTATGAATTTTTATTACAGAGAGCCGTTGCTGGACTACGAGGGTAAAATGTTGTCTTAAAGTCATTTACAAACCATTAATTTTTGTATATTCTTGTTCAGGCTGTCGTCTTAGTTTATTTACGTTTCCAAACGACAATCAAGCCACCGACTACGTACAAGCTTTGCAAGATGTACCAGATTTTGAAGAATTTACTTTTTGTACCTGGTATAGACAAACCAATTTCAACCCCAACAAAGAAACAACCTTGTTGAGTTACGCCAACAGAGCAGAATCAAACGCCGTGCTTTTAATGATTTCAAACACAGAATTATACACCGGCGTCAACAATGATGCTGTTCGCATTAATATTGGGCGGCCCACAGGAGAAACGGTATAATAAAAGTCGAATTTGTGACGAGTCGCGCTTTAAATATAAACGAAATACTATCAGTGTATATTTGTAAATAAAAACTAACTTTAGACTTAATTTTTGCTCTCAGTTTATTTCTATGGCAAACACTGTGCTTGTAGTTTCATCTTTGCTTTGCGGTATCGTCGATTTCATCAGAACGGAGAGTTTTTATCGATGGTGTGTCTGTGGGAAGTGGGCCGTACACCCAAGGAACAATTGTCGGAGGAGGCAGAATGCTTCTTGGCCAGGATCAAGATGCGTTGTCAACGGCAAGTAACCCTCAGCTTGACGGGGCACAAGCATTCAGGTAACTTAAGTTAGCTACAGTTTCAAACATTCAACGTGATCAATATTCGAAATATTCAAGGGGCGAAATGGGAAACCCGACCATCTGGTCACGCGCGCTGGCGGAAAGCGAGGTTTTGGACATAGCCACGCGTTGCCTCTGTCCAAACCAACGTCAGATGTTTCTCCACGAAGGAAACGTGCGAACCTTTGGGGCCGCTAATTCGAGTCGGCCGACGGCCTGCACAACACTTACAGGTACACAAATCCCTTAACCGAGCAGACACAAGAGAGTACAAATATAAAATATCGCGTGTTCGACAGGTGAAAATGAATGCCTGAGCGCTCCGTGTGACAAATACGCGGCGTGCAATGATACAACCTCCAGCTACCTCTGCGATTGCAACCAAGGTTTTAATGGAAATGGAACAACTTGTTCCTTTGGTAAGCTTTGTTGAGAGTTTTCAAAGTGTTTTTCTGGGGCAAATGACCCTTCTCATCCTTAAAATGTCCACCGGATTAAATTAACATATTATCTATTGCAATACAGTTCCAACTACAACAACATCGCCAAACACTCAAACTCCTCTTAGTGGTAAGTTTCAGTTAACCATTCTCATTCATCAGGTACAAATTCTTGCATTTGTGTTTTTTCAGTTAATGGGAGCGACATAGTGGTGCAGTGCTCGCCCTACGAAATCCAGCTCTTCATACCAGTGTACCTTGCCAGAAGGTTTAATGCCAATCTCGGCACATTACATCTCCGAAACTCAACGTGCTCTCCCACGTTGAGTCCAGACAATTCCACTTACCGCTTTACAATAAGCGGGAATCTTGCCAACCAATGCGGCACAAGAATTGAGGTAAAAACGCGGATGTGATTGTCCTTGGTAATTATCAAACCTTTTTTGCTCGTGCAGAGAAACACAACGCATATTCTGTACACGAATGAGGTGCTTTCCTTTATTGACCGCAACCAACCGATTCTTACCGGGGCAACATTCAGTATTCCTTTCGGATGCGCCTTTCCTGCGATCGGCCACGTCATTTCAATCAACTACACGGTAATTTCTGTTCAGTTTATAATTAAAGCCACTTATAGCCTCTACGTCGTGACATTGAATATTTTTTGTATTTCAAGGTTGTCATCATCACGGCAACAGTTATACCACCAAGCGGCGGTGGCGCCTTCCAGTTATCGTCGCAGATTTTCTCAGACGAAACGTTTCAAAGCAGCCAGACAAAAACATCCTTTGATGTACGTTTTCTTTAGCGATTTGCGTGTGCAGTGTTATTAGCTTACGCATTATTTTTAGACCACCGATTTCCTGTTCGTCCAAATTGGAATCGGAACACGAGATCCAACCCTGGCTGCTGTGGTTCATCGTTGCTGGGGAACCCCCACTGCTAACATTAACGACCCCACTCAATACGACATCATTGTCAACAGGTAACTATCGAACGGTGTTCCAAATTCGGCATATGCAATGACAAATTGAATTGAGAAACAATAAGTACATTTTAGCACAATCCTATATCCTCCCAGCAAGACATTACACATATGACAAACTTAATACAAAACTAATGAAAGTCACAACCACTTTAATTATCGATATTAATGTTGTGTCACAGATGTCCAGTGCCAGGAGCTGTAGCAAATACGGTAAAAATGATTGAAAACGGCAACAGCAACCGTGCAAGATTTGAAGCACAAGTCTTCGCTTTCAGTAACGACAATGTTATTTATCTCCATTGCGAGGTGGCAGTTTGTGACTCAACTGCGGAAGTGTGCGTGCCGGTGAGTGAACATAGTTCAACACCAAGTTTTGTCAACAGCGACGAGCAATTATGTAGTTAAAAACTTTGATATATACATCACACTTGTTACTACACTGTTGGGGTAATGTTTTCTTCAGATTTGTCCAAGTGCTCGAAGACGTCGAGACACCAGAGTAAGAAGGCAAGCGCCAGCAGGAAGTGACGTCGCCTACCAAACCCTGGGACCGTTTTACAGAGTGGTGCCGGACACTCCATCGACATCGACATCAACAACCAATTGTACTTTTTTGATTAGTTAATAGACTAATAGATCCCAACTTTTTTTCTACTGATAACCATTATAATATAGTGATCCATGCAACCTATTTGTAAAATTTAATACGTTTCAGCATTGATGATGGGCGGCATTTTGGGTGCAGTGATTATATTGCTGATAGCCGTGTTGGTCATAGTGGGAGTCAAGTTTTATGCTGCGGGTGGAAGAAGATCTTTCTCTTCAAGAAAGGCCATCCTCGATGACGGAGTGAGCTTAAGTGATGTCAAAGGCGTTGTTAACCCAGCACTTAAACTTTAAACTTGTTATGGTTGTGCATTCATACAACAGTCAAATACCAATGATAATTGCATATGACCACATTAATCTTATATTTTTTTCTGATTTTCTATGATGAAACTTAACAACCGCATCAATCCATTTAAACTAACAACGCACCAACTAACGACATACATATGTGTATATACAACACTGCAATCGTATGCACTATATATTCCTATACGTTATTAAATATAACCAAATGTGCTTGTTCAATCTTGTGTCCCACTTGTGTGTGTGTAAAAGAAAAGAAAACACTGTGCAAACGACAGTCAGTGCAAAACGACAGCCTAGAGCATGACAGAGTCAATGCAAACGACAGCCTAGAGCATGACAGTAAAAAAAACATGACGGATGGTGGTTAAATTGTGTGCTTGTGTAATTTCTGCTGGACAAGACTAAACTTAAACTCAGGTAAATGCAATACGGACTGTTGAATAGTTTTTTAACTCGAAACCAACTCGCATCAAAATGTTGGCATCATGCGTCCGAATTGGACTGTCCGATATTACTTACCTAATAAAACCAAAAGAACAAGCTTCTAAAGTAAAACTAATCTGTGTCCTCTTGCATTCATGGTGGAGGACACGTGGACGTTACTATTACAATCATTGTTGTGAAAGAAGTTTTCCGAACTATATGACAAACAGTTGACAAACGCCAAACTATCATAGAAAATGCCAATCTGAGCAAGTTGTCAGAAAAATGCTGCCAATCTTAAAACCCTTTGAAATATTATTGCCAAAAAATGAAAGATGTGTATTCAAATAAAATAGTCCCAAATCACAGAGCATCGAAGATACACACAAATTACTCATCATAAATAATGGGACAACGAATGCGGGCGTCAACACAAACACATTAATTTTCTGTACAGTATTATGTAGTACATTAAAATTTCTCCACTAAGGCACCAAAATGATTTCTTTCCGGAAAGCAGAACAGCACCTGCAGAACAAAGAACAGTATTGGCCCTAATATCATCTTGGTGGCCTCATGATGTAAAATACCTGAAGTAGTGTTCCCATAGTGATTTGTTTGCGTTTGTGAGAAATTGGCGAGCGAAGTACTTCCTGTTTCGGCGTTAGTCGTTGTCACTTGCGTGGTTATTTCCTGCGTTATTACGTATACAAGTTTGTTGTTGTTTCGTGATAGAAATAAAAAGCACTTGCTAGCGCGCCTACGTATTCTCTCAATTACAATCGTACATTAGTATACGGGGAAAGGTTGGATACTCTTTGCTGGCAAAATTTCTTATATGTGGAAATGTAGTATTGGTTCCAGATATAGTAGTTACCTCTGTTGTCGTGGCTGGTTGAGTTGGCGTCACTGACATATTTTTTCCAGTTACGTTCGCAATCCAACCCAGGTAATAGACAATGTTGGTGTGCACTGTTGGTACGCCAGGCAGAGCACATCCGTGAGCAAAACTTGTTACGCCATACAGTAAGTAGCTACCGCCACGTTCGCGCTGACACACCAAAGGTCCTCCGCCGTCTCCCAAACATGCATCGCTGTCCCAGTTGATCAATCTAATATTGTACAGAGCTAACTACTATCTCTGTTCAGAGGTTTTTCCAATAACATTTCTAATTAATGCAAAATTTCCAAACATTTACTTACCCGGCGCAAAATTGATCGTCTAAAATAACCACTTTGTATTGTGAGTAGAACTCAGAACAACGGTTTCTAGACACTATTGGTAAAGAAGCTGCACGGAGTAACGACGCCTTTGTCGTTCCATTAACTGAACAAAATTTGTCCAGTGAATGAAAAGCATGGAAACACAATTGTCCTGTAATGTTACTTACGCCAGTGAAGACCCCAACCGGTTATGTAGCATTTTGAGCTGTTGGTTTCCATGTAGCTTTTTGGTGATATTTGTATCGGTCTTACAATATCGCTGAAATTTACATTTTCGTTGACTTCCAACAAACACAGATCATTTCCAGGTTGGATGATTTTGTGACCTTTTAAACAAAAAAGCCTCAAAATTATACGAAACACTGAAGTTCACATGTCTCCTGCAGATGTTCTTATGACCTATGGTTGTTAGGTCTGAAATATTTAACAACTTGGCTGCAACTTACCAGGATGTGAGTACACCTTGTTTATTGTGTATTTAGGCACTTGTCCAATATTTTCAATATTATTGATTCCAAAATACAATGAAATGTTCGTAGTATTTCAAAAATACTCCTTTTCATGTTAAGAACTTTTAAGAACTTTCATGTTAAGAATGCAAAAAATAATCGGGTTCAACCATAAGAATATGACGTAACAGTATGAAGTAACAGTATATACGCGGTACATTCCGATATACTATATATATCCGTATACGAGTCGTGCACCCCTGCCCTATATGCTGTGTACATTGCTTTACTAACATGAGTTACAGGTTTTAAAACCTTTTTTTTAGTTACTGTGTATAAATAAGGTTCAACCTCAAGCAAAAAAATGTTTAATGTCGTTTGGATTTAACATGTAAAAATGAACGCAATTGTTTTGCTACGAAACGTCTTAATTTTGCAATATTTTTCACATGTTTCTACGATTTGGTACTCAAAAAACTAATATTCTTTATACAGTGTACTATCTTGTTAGATTGCAAAATAAATTCATAGCTAACACCCTTTTTAAGTCGTAGATGATGCAGAAAAATTCGAATAGCAAAAATGCGAAAAAGGATTTCTGACACAAAAATCGTACGATCCTGAGAAACATTAGCGCTTCTACAACAAGGAAACAATCGTAAATACAACAAAGCGCGATCACAAAAAATAGATAAACGTTATATTGGTTGGAATGCACACCGTGATTGTATGAGTTTAATGGGTACCATTACGATACAGTCATTGCCTGCACAATCCTAGGATTACCCAAGGGGGCCAAGGATTACAGAAACCATGTCCTTTTAGTAAGTGAAGGCGACATACGTTTCTACTGGATTGGTTTCCCAGCAGCCGAAGTTCCTGACAACTTCGATCTGTTTGTGAACAGACCAAAAAGTGTTCCCAAATTTGGTCACATGTAGTGAATGTGCGTGCGATTACAAATTCATTTTATACTTAATTTCCGGAGCATAAATGGTATAGAAAGAATTCATAAGGCAATTTAAAATTATATTCAGCGAACTTCGCTTCGTTGGGTCTCGAATTTCCGCAAATAATGCTCTTACTTCCTTACGTGTCGGTGACTTACACACAGGAACTTAAATTCTTCGTTTGCCAAGCAGTGTTTGTCATTGTTTACCTTGAGGATCAGTTGCAGGTCAGCTTGAAACTTTAAAGTAACCACAAAACAAAAAAATAACTTTGTTCGGTTTGACGGAGAAATGGAATTAAAAGTGCAAATATTTTGTGCGGCCCGGTACCAGTGATAATTGTTAAGGTAACTAAATAAGTTGATAATACTACAGGACTTTTATTTAGTGATACTTTTGGTAAAGAAATATCTAGTCAATGAGTATGGAAGCATTACGTGTTTTGAGTATATGTTCTTACAACAATCCTAAGGACGGGTTGTACATTGATTCCCGATACCATATTGCATATTTTATTATATTTTTTGTTTCGCAAATGCATGAGGCAATAATGACCAATCGCGCATAACGACCTATCACAAAAAACGATCCAGACATTCTTTCACTTGTGCTGCAAAAAAGTTGATTTGACAAAACATCAAGCGAAAAAATTTTGGTTCGTCCATTAGTTTCAGAAATTGGTTTACATTTTAAGGTGCGGAGTTTACAAACTACCAACGCTCTTCGCAAATAGTCTCGTAAAATAGCCACAAAAAACGCGGAAATTTCATAAAGCCACGTTTCTCTGACTTACCACTCTAAATTCCTAGTTGGTGTCACCATTACTGGTGCAAAAAATAATTGAAGTGTGCTGGTGCAAAAACATGTTTTTCTGCTGCATTACTCGTTGGCATTTAACAGAAACCAAAAGCTTAGTTAAATATGTGGTTACATGCCATTCAGTGCTGGTAATTTCTGCAAAAGCTTAGTCAAAGGCCCCAAGCGCTACCTTTTGAGCTCCAGTTAAGTTTCAACGTAATTAAATTTCCACGGGATTGGTTTTGCATAAGTCGCAATTCCTTCAAGCTGAAATCAATTTACAAACAGCCTTCGAACGATATTAACATTCTCCAAAATTGGTCAGATTGTTAAAGTGCGTGCGTGGACCTGATGTAAGTGGACTTGTTCCAATTTGTAAACATTGAATAAAGAAACGTCAAAACTAGCTTTTACATTTTGCTGCATGGGTGAACCTCGGCATTAACGCTGCTAAAGCCATTCTTGTGCCATGCACACATTCAATCCAACAACTAATATCTCCATTTACACTGCGAGATCCGTGGCTTGTAACTGTTTACCTCCGGAGCTTTTCAACGTAGGTCAACTTGAAAATTTAATTTTCACTGCCACAAAGTTTTTTAGTGAAATAGTGGGAATATTTTAAACACACGGTTTTTGCACATTACGAGATAATTACTTTTTCCAATTTTATGCAAAGTAATTAGCAGGTAAACCAGAAAATAAAACGTGCCTCAGTTTGGTGGTCTTGACACTTTTCTTGGCCTACATAAAAATGTATGCATGTTTTGTCAATTTGCAACCATAATAAAGAAATCTACATTTTTCAGATGTGACTATGTTTGCTTTTACATTTTAACTGTGGATATTTGCTGAATGCGACAAAACGGCACAAACTATTAATAGACAGAAGCAGTACGAGTGTAATGAGAATGAACGTTAACCTGGAGGGAGGTCACAACAAAGCTGTTCATTCCACTGACAGAAATTTGTGGAGATTAGAACAGCAAAGAAAACTAACAATTAAACAAAATCAGTTGCTTTTGGACAAAAATCCTGTGTTGATTTCGAAAGTCAAAAATATTTTTAAAATTTTGTTTAGGAGAAAAATAGCGAGTATGATTATGATTTGCTATTTTTTCCTGAGCATGTGCGAAAATGTATAGCAGCAAAAAACAAATCTGTCATATAAATTCCATGAAAGCACACAAAAAAGGGATACAAAAAAACGAGGTCATGAATGAGGAAGGCATAGCCATAGTGCAATGATGCGCCCTATAGCGGATGAAACTACAACGCTAAACAACCACTTGGGAAAGGAAGAAGGAGTCAAAGGGCTCGACCACCAGAAGAAAGGAGCAAGTTGCATAAAAGGCCGATCACTCTTGGGTATGCAAACGAAACGTTTTGAGAGCAGCAGTTATCACTAATAATTGAGCTCGTTTCGGTATAAAGGCATTGGACACCACTGGCAAAAATGCTGAAGGTTTTGTTTCTAATCTTTGCTCTGGGTATGCAACTTGCATCAGCACAAGGTACGTATCCCATATTTTGTATTTAAAATTATTGCCATTTATACCTCGCATTTGCACAAACACAGTGACAACTTGTCAATCAACGGCGTACACCTTCCCGAATGCTCAGCAATCGAGTGACTACATAACCTACAACGGAACATTTCAGAACCTCACCGACGCGACCGTGTGCCTAATTGTAAAACCAACCATAACTGAACACCAAAGGGCGATTTTAAGCTACACAAGAAGTGGTCATGCAGACCAACTGCGACTGTATTTCCAACAAAGACGTCTCGAAGTAATTATCAATGGAGAAAGCAGTAACCACACAAGTCCTGTTAATCTGAATGGAAGGGAGGTAAAATTTATGTCGCATTATAAATTCTTTCACAATGATAATGACAGTCTTCTGTAGTTTCATTTGTGTGTGTGGTTTTCGTCCGCTACATCATCAGTCGGAATCTTTATCGATGGTGAACCGCAAGCAACACAGACCTACACTGGAGGTCATATCACCGGAGGTGGAAACCTAATCATAGGCCAAGACGCGGGTAATTTTCCTGGTCACTGGCACTTTGATTCAACTAATGCGTTCAGGTATTTTTGCCTTAAATTGTTGATAAGAAAGTCATTCTAAAAAAAAACTTACATTTTTACAGTGGAGAAATGAGCAATTTTTACATGTGGCCACGAGTCCTGAATGTTGCTGAAGTACAAGCAATGTCGTTCCAGTGCACATGTCCATCTGATTATACTGTAAGTTTGGCAGGAAGCAACGGCCAACTTCATGGAGCAGTTTCTCCGCAGACACCATCGTGTCCAAGTTTTCAAGGTAATTTTTCATTACGTTACACGCAATACTTGCAGCACAATTTTTTTGTAACAGCTCAGACTTGTGAAATTCTGACTATGACTTTTCCGAATCCGGACCAAATTGTTGATTACGTGCGTTATACTGGAACCGTTCCGACGATGCGCCAAGCGTCAGTGTGCATGTGGATCAACTCGTTCGATAGGGTTGACACCTCGATACTAAGCTATGCCGCATCAGGAGAGGACAACGAGCTGGCTTTGTGGTTTACCGCGGAGCAAACTTTACGAATATGGTACCGGGGACAAGTTTTAACTTATGCTACTACGGTTGGGGTCAGGGTAAGTCAGATAGGTGTTTACAAGATTCCAAGTAACCCAGTCCCTTCCGTACGTCATAGGATCACATTTGTCTTACTTTGGATACATCTAACGGGAGGATGGCCATTTACGTTGCCGGTAAATATGTGGCAGGACTCACATTTTCCGGAAGATCGTCTATAAGAGGTGGGGGATATTTGGTAATTGGCCAAGATCACGACCGTGTATCTATTTCCAGTCCCCGATTTTCTGCTTCTCAGGCGTACAGGTGTGTCAGTTTTTACCAAACAAATCGTTTTACACTTTAAATAGAAACTCTGCATGCTCTTGCATGACAAGGCGGTTCGCCCACTCAGCTATATCATATATTGACCATGATATATTGAACATCACTGGCATCCCAAACCTGCTCACGTACGTAATTCGGTTGAGCAGTTGGGCCCATAGGGTCGTGAGTTGTAACCTTAACGGGAGCAGTCATGACAACGAATCTTTTTTAAACTAAACAGTATATGTTTCAGTTCAGTATAGACTTTTACTTACGTGATGTTCACAGCGGAGAGGTAACAAACGTCGTAATATGGGATAGTCTTCTTACTGCCATTGAGATACACGACATGTATGTTGGCTGTTCGTGTCCAACAAACCCCACCATTCAATTGACAAACAACAACATTGAGGTTTTCGGTTCGGCCTTTTTATCCGTCCCAAGCACGTGTCCTAATGGGTATGGAATATAACCGTGTAATTCACAATTGCTTTTCTGTGCAAACCTTTTATGAATTTTTATTACAGAGAGCCGTTGCTGGACTACGAGGGTAAAATGTTGTCTTAAAGTCATTTACAAACCATTAATTTTTGTATATTCTTGTTCAGGCTGTCGTCTTAGTTTATTTACGTTTCCAAACGACAATCAAGCCACCGACTACGTACAAGCTTTGCAAGATGTACCAGATTTTGAAGAATTTACTTTTTGTACCTGGTATAGACAAACCAATTTCAACCCCAACAAAGAAACAACCTTGTTGAGTTACGCCAACAGAGCAGAATCAAACGCCGTGCTTTTAATGATTTCAAACACAGAATTATACACCGGCGTCAACAATGATGCTGTTCGCATTAATATTGGGCGGCCCACAGGAGAAACGGTATAGTAAAAGTCGAATTTGTGACGAGTCGCGCTTTAAATATAAACGAAATACTATCAGTGTATATTTGTAAATAAAAACTAACTTTAGACTTAATTTTTGCTCTCAGTTTATTTCTATGGCAAACACTGTGCTTGTAGTTTCATCTTTGCTTTGCGGTATCGTCGATTTCATCAGAACGGAGAGTTTTTATCGATGGTGTGTCTGTGGGAAGTGGGCCGTACACCCAAGGAACAATTGTCGGAGGAGGCAGAATGCTTCTTGGCCAGGATCAAGATGCGTTGTCAACGGCAAGTAACCCTCAGCTTGACGGGGCACAAGCATTCAGGTAACTCAAGACAGGTACAGTTTCAAACATTCAACGTGATCAATATTCGAAATATTCAAGGGGCGAAATGGGAAACCCGACCATCTGGTCACGCACGCTGTCGGAAAGCGAGGTTTTGGACATAGCCACGCGTTGCCTCTGTCCAAACCAACGTCAGATGTTTCTCCACGAAGGAAACGTGCGAACCTTTGGGGCCGCTAATTCGAGTCGGCCGACGGCCTGCACAACATTAACAGGTAAACAAATCCCTTAACCGAGCAGACACAAGAGAGTACAAATATAAAATCTCGCGTGTTCGACAGGTGAAAATGAATGCCTGAGCGCTCCGTGTGACAAATACGCGGCGTGCAATGATACAACCTCCAGCTACCTCTGCGATTGCAACCAAGGTTTCAATGGAAATGGAACCACTTGTTCCTTTGGTAAGCTTCGTTGAGAGTTTTCAAAGTGTTTTTCTAGGGCAAATGACCCTTCTCATCGTTAAAATGTCCACCAGATTAAATTAACATATTATCTATTGCAATACAGTTCCAACTACAACAACATCGCCAAACACTCAAACTCCTCTTACTGGTAAGTTTCAGTTAACCATTCTCCTTCATCAGGCACAAATTCTTGCATTTATGTTTTTTCAGTTAATGGGAGCGACATAGTGGTGCAGTGCTCGCCCTACGAAATCCAGCTCTCCATACCAGTGTACCTTGCCAGAAGGTTTAATGCCAATCTCGGCACACTACATCTCCGAAACTCGACGTGCTCTCCCACGTTAACTCCAGACAATTCCACTTACCGCTTTACAATAAGCGGGAATCTTGCAAACCAATGCGGCACAAGAATTGAGGTGAAAACGCGAATGTGATTGTCCTAGGTAATTATCAAACAATTTTGCTCGTGCAGAGAAACACAACGCATATTCTGTACACGAATGAGGTGCTTTCCTTTATTGATCGCAACCAACCGATTCTTACCGGGGCAACATTCAGTATCCCGTTCGGATGCGCCTTTCCTGCGATCGGCCACGTCATTTCAATCAACTACACGGTAATTTCTGTTCAGTTTATAATTAAAGACACTTACAGCCCCTAAGTCGTAACATTGAATATTTTTTTGTATTTCAAGGTTGTCATCATCACGGCAACAGTTATACCACCAAGCGGCGGTGGCGCCTTCCAGTTATCGTCGCAGATTTTCTCAGACGAAACGTTTCAAAGCAGCCAGACAAAAACATCCTTTGATGTACGTTTTCTATAGCGATTTGCGAGTGCAGTGTTATTAGCTTACGCATTATTTTTAGACCACCGATTTCCTGTTCGTCCAAATTGGAATCGGAACGCGAGATCCCACCCTCGCTGCTGTGGTTCATCGTTGCTGGGGAACCCCCACTGCTAACATTAACGACCCCACTCAATACGACATCATTGTCAACAGGTAACTATCGAACGGTGTTCCAAATTCAGCATATGCAATGACAAATTGAATTGAGAAACAATAAGTACATTTTAGCACAATCCTATCCTCCCAGCAAGACATTACACATATGACAAAATTAACACAAAACTAATGAAAGTCACAACCACTTTAATTATCGATATTAATGTTGTGTCACAGATGTCCAGTGCCAGGAGCTGTAGCAAATACGGTAAAAATGATTGAAAACGGCAACAGCAACCGTGCAAGATTTGAAGCACAAGTCTTCGCTTTCAGTAACGACAATGTAATTTATCTCCATTGCGAGGTGGCTGTTTGTGACTCAACTGCGGAAGTGTGCGTGCCGGTAAGTGAACAGTAGTTTAATACCACGTTTTGTCAACAGAGACATACAATTATGTAGTTTTAAAAACTTTCTTCTCTTCATCACACTTGTTACCACACTGTTGGGGTAATGTTTTCCTCAGATTTGTCCAAGTGCTCGAAGACGTCGAGACACCAGAGTAAGAAGACAAGCGCCAGCAGGAAGTGACGTCGCCTACCAAACCCTGGGACCGTTTTACAGAGTGGTGCCGGACACTCCATCGACATCGACATCAACAACCAATTGTACTTTTTTGATAAATTAATAGATTAATAGATCCCAACTTTTTTTCTACTGATAACCATTATAATATAGTGATCCATATAGCATGTGTAAGTAAAATTTAATACATTTCAGCATTGATGATGGGCGGGATTTTGGGTGCAGTGATTATATTGCTGATAGCCGTGTTGGTCATAGTGGGAGTCAAGTTTTATGCTGCGGGTGGAAGAAGATCTTTCTCTTCAAGAAAGGTCATCCTCGATGACGGAGTGAGCCTCAGTGATGTCAAAGGCGTTGTTAACCCAGCACTGAAACTTTAAACTTTTTATGGTTGTGCATTCATACAACAGTCAAATACCAATGATAATTGCATATTACCACATTAATCTTATATTTTTTTCTGATTTTCTATGATGAAACTTAACAACCGCATAAATCCATTTAAACTAACAACGCACCAACTAACGACATACATATGTGTATATACAACACTGCAATCGTATGCACTATATATTCCTATACGTTATTAAATATAACCAAATGTGCTTGTTCAATCTTGTGTCCCACTTGTGTGTGTGTAAAAGAAAAGAAAACACTGTGCAAACGACAGTCAGTGCAAAACGACAACCTAGAGCATGACAGAGTCAGTGCAAACGACAGCCTAGAGCATGACAGTAAAAAAAACATGACGGATGGTGGTTAAATTGTGTGCTTGTGTAATTTCTGCTGGACAAGACTAAACTTAAACTCAGGTAAATGCAATACGGACTGTTGAATAGTTTTTTAACTCGAAACCAACTCGCATCAAAATGTTGGCATCATGCGTCCGAATTGGACAGTCCGATATTACTTACCTAATAAAACCAAAAGAACAAGCTTCTAAAGCAAAACTAATCTGTGTCCTCTTGCATTCATGGTGGAGGACACGTGGACGTTACTATTACAATCATTGTTGTGAAAGAAGGTTTCCGAACTATATGACAAACAGTTGACAAACGCCAAACTATCATAGAAAATGCCAATCTGAGCAAGTTGTCAGAAAAATGCTGCCAATCTTAAAACCCTTTGAAATATTATTGCCAAAAAATGAAAGATGTGTATTCAAATAAAATAGTCCCAAATCACAGAGCATCGAAGATACACACAAATTACTCATCATAAATAATGGGACAACGAATGTGGGCGTCAACACAAACACATTAATTTTCTGTACAGTATTATGTAGTACATTAAAATTTCTCCACTAAGGCACCAAAATGATTTCTTTCCGGAAAGCAGAACAGCACCTGCAGAAAAAAGAACAGTATTGGCCCTAATACCATCTTGGTCACCTCATGATGTAAAATACCTGAAGTAGTGTTCCCATAGTGATTTGTTTGCGTTTGTGAGAAATTGGCGAGCGAAGTACTTCCTGTTTCGGCGTTAGTCGTTGTCACTTGCGTAGTTATTTCCTGCGTTATTACGTCTACATGTTTGTTGTTGTTTCGTGATAGAAATAAAAAGCACTTGCTAGCGCGCCTACGTATTCTCTCAATTACAATCGTACATTAGTATACGGGGAAAGGTTGGATACTCTTTGCTGGCAAAATTTCTTATATGTGGAAATGTAGTATTGGTTCCAGATATAGTAGTTACCTCTGTAGTCGTGGCTGGTTGAGTCGGCGTCACTGACATATTTTTCCCAGTTACGTTCGCAATCCAACCCAGGTAATAGACAATGTTGGTGTGCACTGTAGGTACGCCAGGCAGAGCACATCCGTGTGCAAAACTTGTTACGCCATACAATAAGTAGCTACCGTCACGTTCGCGCTGACACACCAAAGGTCCTCCGCCGTCTCCCAAACATGCATCGCTGTCCCAGTTGATCAATCTATCATACAGAGCTAAATTTATATATTTGTTCAGTTGTTTTGCCAATAACATTTTTAATTATAGGAAAATTTCGCAGAATATTGTATGCCTACTCACCCGGCGCAAAATTGATCGTCCAAAATGACCAATTTGTATTGTGAGTATAACTCAGAACAACGGTTTCTGGATACTATTGGTGAAGAAGCTGCACGCAGTAACGTTGTCTGTGTCGTTCCATTAACTGAACAAAAATTGTCTAGTGAATGAAAAAGGCACAATAGTCCTGTAATATCACTTACGCCAGTGAAGACCCCAACCGGTTATGTAGCACTTTGAGCTGTTGGTTTCCATGTAGCTTTTTGGTGATATTTGTATCGGTCTCACAATATCGCTGAAATTTACATTTTCGTTGATTTCCAACAAACACAGATCATTTCCAGGTTGGATGATTTTGTGACCTTTTAAACAAAAAAAGCCTCAAATTTATACGAAACACTGAAGTTCACATGTCTCCTGCAGAGTGTTCTTATAACCCGTGGTTGTTAGGTCTGGAATATTTAACAACTTGGCAGCAACTTACCAGGATGTGAGTACACCTTGTTTATTGTGTATTTAGGCACTTGTCCAATATTTTCAATATTATTGATTCCAAAATACAATGAAATGTTCGCTGCTGCAACGCTGTTGGGACAAATAACAACACGTCACGAAAACGTACATTAATTTTGCTTATATCTGCATACCCATAAGTACAATGTGCGGCAGTTACAGCCCAAGATCGACCAAGGAGCGCACACCCACATGCAAACACATTTCGTGATCCCTTTTGAACCATAACTGCTCCTTGCCAAGGCCAATTGTTGATATTGGAGATATTACCCATCGTGTTGTACCAGGTGCTGTGCAGTGGAGAGAGCGGAGCTGTAATTTAATAATTGTTTAGCAGTAGCGCACACGGGTAGTGCAGAACTTGCATACCGTCATTGGAATTCACAATTCGCTTCTCAACCAGAGGTGCATGAAGTGTGTTTGTCATGCACCCGACTAACAACAAACACGTTGTACCGAATCCGATTGTTTTCATGTTTAAAATAGAATTACAATTTTAGCAATATCTTATCTGCTTGTTACTTTCCAAAGTAAAATAAAAAACAAAAAATCTTGTGAAAGTTTTTTGTACGTCGTACATTCAACAACATTTACAAAACCTATTACTCTTTCACAATGTTTCTTCAGCGACTAATCAGAGCATATTTCACTCAGCCGGTAACAAGTTCATCTGCTGGTAAATACAATAGGCTGGAAACAAGTCGCCAATAAAAGGGAATGACGAAGGTGCGTCTACGTCATTGATAAACAGAAAGCGTTTGTCAAGTCACGAAATAATGATAGAGGAGCATGTGCAGCTTATCACGGCCGCCTCACGTGTTTTATACTGAATAATTCCTTCGTAAACAAATCAACTAACATTTTTATGCCAAATGCTAATGTGACACGTTATAACTTTAAAAGTTACATTTTTTTATTAGGCCTACAACAGGCTAGACTACAAACATTTACTGATGAAAAGCGCGATTTGCCGTTATATATCATAGAAAGAGGGTTTGCAATCTGTTATTGCTCCATGTTGGCGTGACCTACGGTAGGCTATAATTTAACTAAAGAGGACGCTGTTTTTTCTATAGCATAAACTAAGCGTTCATATATCCCGAATATTTTATTGCAATATACCCGGTAAAAATACCTCGAAAGCGTATCAATATAACTGTGGTTTGACCACGATCTCAGCAATTTTAGCATTCCTATGGAGTAATTTATTCACATATAATACCGTAAATATATGGCAGTTTGTTTATACTGCCTCTAGTGGTTGTGGTGTTTGAAGGTGTTGTCCCGCTGACACGATTAATTAATTCATTACCAGCTGGTTGGAGGACCTTCTCGTCAGAAGAATTTACTCATTTGTTGCCAACCCAGCGCAGCTGAGACGTAATTGTACAACATGGGCGATGCTCTTTTGATTTGTCTCGCTTTAGTAGACTCTGCTTTGATGTTGTTTTTGGCAGTCTACTTTGTATCCTTTCACGTTTTTTTGTGTATGCTAAAAAATAGTTGACCTTTAATATTTACAAGTAACCCAATAAGACCAATTTATATACATAAATATATTTTAGTTAAATATTTTATCTCTCTGTACATCTATTAACTCATAGTTCTTAAATCTAAAAGTTTTCTTAACTCTGAAGTTCAGATAATAACACTGTCAGACTTGGAATGTGATTACCTCAATGCCTCGTCATGCTGCTCAAGGCTAAATAAATGGGTTTTACCAGAGGTTGTTGCTGCATGTTGTTTTCCACTGATCATGTTATTCACAGGCCACTGGTTTCTATTCTTGTTGAATTGCCCATTACCTATCTACATAACAAACAGGTAATGCACGAAAATGCAATGTGCCATTCATAATATGGATTAAGATTTTGTGTTCAGATATTTAGGTGTATCAGCTGGAAACATTGGTTTGTATGATCCAACCGAAATACATAACCGAGGTTTGTTGAAGAGCCATATGAAAGAGGCAATGATCAAATTGGGTTATTATATTCTCTTCTTCTTTGTTTACCTATACTTGTAAGTAATTTGTTGTTTTGGAATGTTCTTATACTAGCAGGTTCAGTAATCATTTTTGCATATTTCAGGTTTATCTATGCACTACTAAAAGGTGACGCCACTTCTTAGCTCTTTCATATGAGCAACAACAAATTTTTGGTGTGTTTGTATGTGTTAATTCTGCTATGTTAACACTTGCATTTGAGAGATTTGTGCAATATTTAGAATAGATGTATCGGGCATCCTAAATATTTGATGTTCTAATGCCTCGTTGTTCGGTAACAGGTGATATTTTGGAATGATTAAAATTGCTTTATGCTAATTGTTTTGCGTTTAAAGAACAAATGCTTCAGTTCTGAAAAATTAGGTGCCTTGACTACATGTTGCTTCGTACCAATAAATGCGGAAAAAAGAACACGCATTGTCCATGCCTTTGTTTATTTGTTATCAAGAGTTGATTAACACATACGCACAGTAAAAACCTTCGCAACAGACCAAATGCCATTGTGTCATGTTCCATTCAATACGTTAAACTTTTGTCTTGTTACACCTGGCAGTACTGGTGTTGTGGGTGAACATTCTGGATTATTAAAGGTTTTTAAGAAGTCTATACCACTGTGCAAAAAGTGACATTGAAAACTGTTTGTGAGGGCGACAGAAACTAAAGAGAATAAATTGTGAGATGCCAAATTTAGTATTACCTACTTATGCCAGAAAGGCAAAAAAAACGTTAGCACAATCACCAGCTGCAAGCACATGAGACAGTAAACCTGGCAGAAGCTTGTAAGACTTTGCATGCACATAAAAAAAGTGATGAAACGTTGGTAGACACAAAGTTCACCCACCAAACACAGTTAAGTGTTCTTTGCAGAACACATAAACCAACATTACAACAACACATTGATGAAAGCAAAGTCTAATTAGTCTCATTTCACTGAGTGTTAGAAAGATTTTTAGGAGGCTACAGGTTACTTAAAAACTTTGCACTGGTAAACACAATTATTTGGGGGTTTTGGGGCTTCATATCATAAATGGTCAAACAAATACTGGCAAGAACATTCCTGATACTGCCAAATCCCTGGCAGAATTATTTACCAAAGTTCTGCTTTTGCAGCCAAGATTGCATTACCAAAAGTTACCCTTCGTTAAAAAAAAGGTTTGCAACAATGACAAAATGTGATGTAAAGTTTTCTGTAATTGTTACTGACATTATACAAGATACATTCAAAAACACATTCCCCACACCTGCTCAGCATACGTAACTGCCATTTACTTAACAAGAGGCTGTCATTTCAGAAATTGGTGCATCTTTATTTTGTTTAGCCTTTAAATCAGTTCCCAGTTATTTGAAGGCACATCATTTTGAACTACTGGAAAATATAAGTCTTGATAACATCGTCATATGTTTCAACCCCAGCATATTGCCTTCAAACAAATATATCATGTCACAATGTCCTAAGGCAATTCTCATCCTTAAGATTTTTGCTCAGTGCTAGTGAGACATGTACTATTAGAATTATTTGGTAGAAACCTCTCATTAACATTGTGCACTAAGCTTATCACAGAACATATAACGGTGAAGCCCATCACTAAGAGTGCACACTCATTTACCCTTAAATTATCCCTCATATCCTTAACATGTAAAAACTGGAAATGGACACATTAAATAACCTAAAATGTCACAACATGAGGTTAAAGTCCAGTGGACGTCTGTGTTTCCACTTCTTCATCAGAATCTGAAATCACACAACAAGCAGTGTATTAAAGTATGCTAAAAAGTCTGTAAGGATTGCTGGTGGTGAGCGATAACATGTCTGTGATCACTTTTGTCTGGTCAAGATGTTTTATTATTATCCTTACCAAAGTTTTTTTCACAATGTTAAGAAATAACAAATTTAACTAAAATAGTTTAAAATACAATAGTAAAATTATACAAAGTGTATGATTGAACAGTAATAATGACTTTTTCAGGTTTGTGTAATGCAATTTTAAAACGAAACAGAATCTTCCCAATATACATACCAGACTGCGAGGTAACTTGTGGTCCCCATATCCTAACAGTGCAGTCATCAGACACACTTGCAATCATGCTTGGTGTTACTTTGTTCCATGACACGCAATTCACAGTTTTGGTGTGTCCTGACAGGGTTTCAATGGGCTTTTCTTGTGATCGATGCCATATGTAAACCTTGTTGTCTGAAAGATGCACTTATTACAATGTGAAATGATCACAAAAGGATTTTGACCAGTAGCTTTCCTTTAAACTCTCAAATGTCAACAATTCAGACTAAGGTTATTTTGACATTCGCATTCACTATTTTTTTCTAACCTTCACTCCCACTTGCTATGTATTCATCTGCAGCACCGCCAAATGTGGAGAATATTGTGTAGAAACCCTGGACCACTCCTTGGTATTTTCGCACAAGAATTTGATCTTCAATGTCCCACAAATGCACACCCTTACATAATAGATAAAAACATACATTAAGAAGTTGATATAGCTTGTTTTGTAGAGTCCAACCTGAGTTGCTACATTGAGAAGAATAAGGCGGCCATCCGAAGAAACGGAAAAGGACATTACCGGGTGGTCTTCTTTGATGCTGTTACAATATGTTTTGGTTTAGCGCTAATGTGTTTTCAACACATTTTTTAAGATTCACTTACACACTATAGTCGGACATGTCTTCAAAATTGTATGCTCTTACTCTCTGTTGAGTGTCAGCAGCAAGTACGGTTTTGTTGTCAGGTAAACAGCCAACACTGTGTACTCTTACACCCTCCCAGGAATCTTGTATGTTGCCATCCAGATCCTGCAGAAATTGTTCACCAGCTTTAGTACCTTCCCTATGCCTTTGGATAACATGAAGCTACAGGTCGGCAACATTTAGCATACAAGAACCAGTGAGACACATTTTGGTACAAACAAAAACATTCTCAGAGTCGCAAACCCAAAGTGGTTGTAAATAGTTGACCCTTTACAACACAAATTTATCATCATTAAATTGTTGCAAATCCTACAGTACAGGACCAGTCAAGTTCACCGAAAATAATAAATGTTGATTATTAATTTACATCACTGTTAAAGTAAAAAAGTTAGTTTGGTGTCTTAATGGAGCCATTAACAGAGATTGAAAGAGCCATATGTGTCTCTGGAGATGCAAGTTGTCGACCACTGCTCTTGGCAGAAATTTTACACAATCAGTCCATCACTTACACATTGATAAAACTGGCCTTTGGTTCCTCCAGTCACATACTTCTTGCCATCTGTACTCCAACAGCAGCAGCTAAGGCTGTCTTCAGATGAGTGGCTCATCTTTGTTCGCAGCTCACCAGTCTGTAGAATGTAAAGCATGGTATGAATTTGTTGAATCAACAAAGTGGAACCAAAAAGAGGGTATGCAAAAACAGAGAAAATTTAAGCACACCTGTGCATTCCAAACCCAGAGTTCGGATGCTTCATCTGTGCCACAGGCAATAATATGTGTGTCATCAGGACTCCAAGCAAGGTAGCCAACTCCGTATGTGTGACCAGACAAGGTGCGGGCAAGGGATACTTTGTGGGCAACCTGAAAATGAACAAACATGGATTTAATTTTTGTTTGTAGCTTAATAATTTATGGGGAAATTTTCGTTACACCCAAAACAGCATGCATCAAAAAACATGACCTATCATGACCATGACTTGCAAAAGAGTATGTTAGTATGCTGTATGTGCCAAATACATACTGTAATTATTAATTTTTTGGAATTACAATTTATTGCACATTTGTTTTTCTGTAAAATTTGAAGGGATAGTAATTAATAAATATCAAATGGGCATAATGAGGCAAGGTTATGTTGGCTTATACAGGACCTTTTTAAAAAGTCTTGCAGTACAATTTTTGACTACAAAAAAAGAAAGTGTTAAGCAAATAAAACTTCTACCAACAGAGAGGTTTCAAGCTGTGCCCAAAACATAAACCTACACAGATTAATGATTGAGAAGGCACAAATATCCTTACATTGCATATGGTTAAATACAAGTACATCCAGAGCTAAGGGGCCCATAAATAACCAGGTCACACAAACATGAGTCCTGCTATATGCATTAGTCACATAATTTGTGTTGATTGACACAATGTGCATAATCTACAACAAATCAGAAGCAATACTATCACTTACAGGGTCAACATCCCATACAATGACTGTTGAATCCTTAGACCCAGTGGCAAGCATTTTGCCATTGTGCGAAAACTTGCAGTACCACACCTCATCAAGATGTTCACTGAGGATTTGCTGTGTCACTGTAGGAAAACTTTGTCTGCAAGTGGATTAATGTTACAATCACTTTGTCTGTACATATCTTAGATTCAACTCATTATAGTTTATTGTGATGAGTCATTGTTTTATCGTGTGACTGTCTGTTTATTATATTAGGCTGCTAGGTAATATCATCCCAATGAGTTCTGGAGGTAGCAGTTATTACTTTCCATACAAACCAACTTTCCATCACATTATCTGCATTACAGTCTGCTTGCAAAACCCAATTAAATAGTGAGTGAAAAATAAATCTGATTAATTATGCACGTACCCTTCTCTAAGCCATGGCACATTTAATATTGGAAAAACTCATGTGAAACTATTGACCCAATTTAAAAGATTTTAATTTCGATGGTCTGCTCAAAAGTTGTACTGTGCCGATGTTAATATTTGCAATGGTGACATCGGCATTTTCGCTTTATGAATATTTTGGTGAAACTAAAATAAAAGCAAAGTTTGTTCTAAAGAGTAAAAACTACTCACCGGATACATGTGTGGTCAATCAAAAGGGAGTGTGTGGCTAACTGAAGTGGCTCGGTGGAATTGTGAAAAAGGCATTTAGCCTGCTGGTAATCCAGTGCTTGGCCAAGTAGGGACCGCAAGCGATTCGGCGGCATCATCACAGAAATGGGTAAGTAACCTAAAGATTCAAGAGTTTGGTTTTTGTTGTTTTTTAATTTCACTCAAGGCCAAGTTTTTAACCTTCTTTTGACTACTAAATGCACATAAAACAAAACATTCTTGTGTTCATAAACTTGTAACAATTTTTATGTAATTTTGCCCCTCCAACCTTGCAATTTATCAAGAAGTTTTGCCCTTGATTTGGGTCCTTTACCCTCCCAATTAGCAGCCTTGTGCAAATCTTGGGGATTGGAAATCATCAAAAAGCTAAAAAAAGCACAAAAAGAACATAATTAGTATACACAAACTATAAAATTAGTATTTCTAAAAATTAATCAGACAGTGATCATTACCGACCATTTTATTGTGTGACAAAAGTACATTTTCCACAAGTTTACATCAAATTTTTTCTACTCCTACCCTGATAAGCTATGCACTCGACTGGTGAAAATTCTCAAGGGGGTAATCTGGTTTCTCAGGCAAGTCAAAGCATCCAATAGCTTTCCTTCTTCTAGTAATTCTAGAAACTTCTGTTCCATCACCAAAAATCTCATTTTCTGGCAAAGAAAATGGAAGTTGAATTATGTCTTGGAGTGTTCATATAGTCTTGTGCTTTGCAGTTGTTTCATTATATCACATCCGAAAATAGCACCCATGACTACCATCTGTTGTCTTGTGCATTTTCTAATGTCAATTAATTCAATTGAATTAAAATACCCACATAAATGCCAACTAAAAGCACACCACAAACTTACTTTAAAAAATCGCTGTCATAAAATAAAAAAAAACAAGATTTGGGGTGTGATTCCAGTAGCTGCTGCCAGAGCACTGAACTTTGGAGCAAATAAATTGAGCAAATGACCTGAATATTTTATAAAGCACTGACTTGCAAATGTCGTTGATGCTTGAGAAATGGCTTTAGGTCAAGCAAAGTAGCCTCCACCTTTGTCCACTGCCCTTCCATAACTTGGTCACGAAACTTTGAAGCAGCAGCATGTTCAATTTTGCATCCTGTTTCAGCCATGAGCATATCTGAAGCTTTTCTGCATTGTTTGGATAACGAAAACCTCATTAAATCATGCATTCTAGTAATAAAAGTTCTTCATGATTATTATAGATTTAAAATTGATCATACCATATAAAAAGTAAAACTTTCAATTAATTTTTTGTCTGGTAAATGTAAAAAGAATCTTGACATATCCACCAAAAATATTTGACTTCATTGAAAGCAAAATTTTGCAGAGCTTAAACACATGGTTTAACACAACAGAATAAACAAGCTTCTTACTGCAAGCCAAGTGCGCAGAGGTGCTGTCCGACAATGCGAACAATCTCCTTGTCAGTATTGCTCAAATGAACAGCGGGTGTTTTGGAAGCAGCAACAGAGGCACTGCAATCCCCATTGGAAACCATAGGAGAGCTAGGTTTTGAGGAAGAAGATTTTTCCTTCACAGGCAATGAGTTACCATTTTCTGAACATGCCCCATTGATAACAGATGTGTGTGATTGCATGCCGAGGCGCTGGCGCTTGGTTGGTGGAGGCGAAAGCCCACCCTGGTCTGAGGATTCAGAAGAAGTTGCCAGTCTTTCAGAGTGGTTTGGCTGGAGGGTTTACCTTCGCAATGAAGATCGACAACCCCTTCACCAGCTTGCAAGCTTAAATATCTCTTTCCAGAAAACAAATGCCAAAAGGAATCCACCACACTTTGTGAGCTTGGGTTATGACATCGTGTTCAGTAACAAACACATTATGATGTTTCCTCAGGTTGTCTTTAGTGTATATTAACCAGTAAACTCACTTTTCTACTTTAAACTAAAACATAATGCGTGTATTCGATGTTAAATAAAAACAAATCACCAAAGCCCCAAAAAGATATAGATATTTGTGGAGTGATTTGGTAACTAGTTAAGCAAGTATAAAGATCATTTTATTTCCTCTTAACTGCTGGTAAATTCAAAACAATTGTAAATTACCTAAATAACGTGACAATAAGTTAATAAGAATTCATAAGAGACAATGGAGTAAACACTGGTATCAATTATGGACTAAAAACTTTTATATATTAAACTGTAAAACTGTTAACCTCACACATTAGTTAATTGGTATAGTATTTTTTAATTATGCAATAAGAAAAATAAAGTAGAAAGCAGCATGTTGGTTATGCAATGTTTATTGTAAAATGCAATCATAAATTCTGTACGTAACTTTTGACACAGTAAGAACGAACAGGGCTCAGCCTTTTTAAGTTTTATCAGTGTATTTAAGTGGTAAAAAAAGATAGGATATAAAAGTAAAAAGCTAAATGAATTATAACAAATGTACATTATACAACTCGGCCAGAGAAGTAAGAATACCTTTACCTTCAGTCCTTCAAAAGGACACAAGGTAATCGTCTTCCTCGTAACAACAAGAGGGCCAGTGTTATTCCATTTCACGCACGACTGCTGATATTTACTGTTTGTTTATTATGCGATCTTTTTTCTCGAAAAAATTTTAGTATCAGCTGATCCAATGACATCACACCAACAGCATGGGTAATTGAACAAAGAAACTGACATCTCTGCATTGTGGTTTGGGGCACAATTGTTTAATATTATGAGATATTTTTTTTGTTATCTTCCCAAAAAACGAATGTCCTAAAATATTTGATAATGTTCGCTTGGAGGGCCTAACATTTAAACCCCTCGATTTCATGCGAATAAAAAAAAAATAACTTGCCTTAAAAACAACATAAACCTTGGACAATTTTTGCTTTTCTGGAGTTCAAACACATATTTAACCATTTTCTAGTTTCGTGAGGCAATTCTTTAGCATTTACCCTTAGCTGCAATATTATAAGCCTTCCTCGCAATGCGTGAATGGCGTTTTTTGATAGTGATTGCATTGACTTTTGGTAGTTGTGACCCTAATTTTATTGAATGGTGCATGCGGTACGTAACAACAACAAACTGGATTCAAAGTTTTGGTTAATGTTGCATATGTCCGTGCCGCAAGGTAGGAAGCATTTGGCGAAGCAAACGACAATTGGCGGCATCGGCTAATAAGGCGCCCGACCTACATACCAACAAGGAAAAAAACTAATCGGAATTCTTGTCCAACCTGGCTTCAAATTTGATGCGGGAAAAAACGTGTATCATTACTATGTTAAATTTTCATTATTATCTGTCTTTACCGCTAGATGGGGTTAGAGAACGGAATCTTTTTGGATTGTGTTGAACTCAGGGCGATTTTAAGGATTTTAGAAATATATAAATTGCTGCGCCGCGGTATTGTAAATGCGACATCTTACACCATATTCTTTTTCTTTGCCATCTCAAAATGAATAGATTTGCCTCCTACATGATATTGTACAATTTACGTTGCAATTGGAAGCATGCGTAATAACACCAGAACTACAACCAAACAAGTAAAAAAGTAGTGGTGTTCTAAGCTTGAAATGTCATAACATTTGTATTTTATGCAATTGTGGTGATTGCACGAAGTATAACTGGTTAGATTAAAAAGCATAGCTCATTTGTTATGATGTCCTGCGTCCCAATGTGAATGTGCAGGGGATATAGTCAAAAGCGAAAATGTGTAGATCTGCAAACGGTGGTCGGAGATATGCTGCAACTTCTTGACACACGCGCGTGCTGGTGATTGATAAATCACGATTTTCGAAACATGTTTCAATGGAAACATGCGCATTATACAGCCTTGGTGTCTGACAAACAAAAAATGCTTTGTGCCGAGACACGCCGGACTTTAAATGTCAGCAGTTTATTGAAAATAGGAAAAAAAATTGACGGGCGCGACTATTTTGGCGTCAACAAATAGGCCAGAAAGTCAAAAAGGTTAAGAACCACAACCTGGCAACCCAAAAAGCAACATTGTAGGCCTATATGGGTTAGACGCCTTTGCATGATTGTTTTCTTTCAAAGGCCAATGCTAGCCCCACGTAGTATGTGGCCATTATATTAGCTTAATTGTTACTCCTGGTTGATATGACCGTAGTCCATACGTATATACATGCAGATGGTGTTTTCTTCACTGAGAATCGCCGTCTGCCGTACGATCGCAGCCAGTAAACGGGATTCGGTGGCCGTTACAAAATTTTGCAAAACGCTTAAAAATCCACATGAACTGTTATAGTCGTGAAAACAAATGCATCGTCGTAAGTTGGCCAGGACATGGGTACACGAACGGAAATTACTTCCAACGAAGCAAAACAGTTATAAGAGCGAAAACCACGTCACGCAAAATAAACTCAAGCCGTTCTACAAGTTCTAAGTTCTACAGGTTTTTACCTAGAAATTTTAGTTGCAAACCAGAAATATGCCGAAGAGGGATCACCGCACGCTACAAATTTCATAAAAATAATCCTTCCTCTGTACTCCCAGCCACACCTGAGGAATGTTTTGATATCTTATCAACGCCACGAAACGACAAAAAGGGCTTGGCGAAATGAACGTAACGCTCAGTTGCTTTTGTTTGGAAGGCCGTTCCCCTTAGTAAGCAACTGCCTTCCTTTGAGAAATGCACTTAAAAATATTCGTACTGCGTCCTGTTCACTTAATTTTGTGACGAATCGACAGCATTTTCCAATGCAAATGCAGGTATAAATTTTATTGTAATTTGTATATGTTTATGAACACAAACAATTGAAGAAGTACTCATAAAATAAACGCACATACAGGAATGGCACATGCCAAGGTGAAGATGTGTAAGATAGATTATTGTGACACATACAAAGTCATTTGCATTACAAGACAGTAAAAAGGTGCATTGCATACACTTCACTGCACAAACAAAATCTTAAACTTCAGCTTTTCAAATCCCATCCGAAACCCAATACAAAATACTGTAACAGATTTGGCACCAAGCACCCGGTGAGTGTACGCTGCTAAAAAAAGTTGGCAAGGCCACATGAAAGCGAAAAATTGTTAAAAAAGGTAAAAGCTACATGTCTACGTTATTATGTCATATGCATATAACAAAATGTTGAAAGATGTCACGGCAAACAATGTCCTGTGCAAGATGATTGGCAACCACACCTCAATAGACTGCTATGGTCAAGGAATGCTGACATGAGCAGCAAAAAGGGCAAGATGAGTAAAATAAGAATAATCCTTAATGGACAACAAATCCAGATAGCTCATACAAAGCTGTTACGAGCCATCAACCTCTTTTAACAGATACAAATTTAGCGCCTGCGATTTGGCTGGCGTTTTTTGGGTGGGGGTGGTCGCGATTTTGTTTCCTTGCATTTTGGAATGTGGCGCTCTGCCACTTGAGGGGCAAATTTCCGCTCACAATATTGACACTGCACGTAGTCTGGGTTTAAAGATGGCGGTGGTGGAGGCAGGTCAGTAATTTTTCCTCCCTCAGCCACATAAGCAGACACCTGCTTGGCATGGCGAATTGTGTTGATGAAATCTTCATGCTTGGACTTCCAGTTGCTTTTCTGTGAAAATGTTACAGGCATTTTATCAGTAACTTGGCATTGTAAAGTTGATTATTGTGTAGAGTTATGAAATAAGTTTTACTTACATGTATTTTTTTTTGTATAAAATTATTAGGCAATAATGACTTTCAGCAACAAAGCATTAATTTGCTTCCAACATTATGTTCAAAACTTACAGGCGGAGCAACTCGTTTTGTTGTTCCTTTAACGGCTGTAAATCCGTCCAGGTCTGTTCCTTTTTTCCTAGCATTAGCCATGTTGAAGACTTTGCGCTTTTTCCCAGCCGTTTTTGAACACACTTGCGAGTGCTGAGTCAGTCTCTCTTTTTTGAATTTTCTGCCGCAGATGTTGCAAGCCACCAAGTCTATAGCCTCGTATTCGTTGATTTCTTCCTATTTTATTAGTAAGTGCTGGTTAGTGAAAAAAATGGTTTCTTTTTGTTAGGAAACCAGAAATCAACCAATGTCATTTAAAACTTCACAAAACCATTTCTACCACTGAAAAATTTCTGCAATTAATATAAGGAATGTAAAAAATTGAAAAAATTACCTGAGATCCTGGTTTCTCATGAATCACCAGTCTGTCAGTGTGATGCACAGTTTCTTGTGTCTTATTTTCACCTTTCCAGTTCTGCTTATATCTGTCACCATTAATACCAGGATTAATTGGGTTGACCTGTGGGGAAAACGTATTTCTTGTCGAAGTACGTGAGCTTGTTGTGCTTCTGGTATCTCGTCGGACTAAAACCGGTTTTTGAAATCCAGCCATCATATCATTTTGACGGTACTCCTTTACTTTATAGTTATTTTGGTAGACTTTCATTTGCTCTGATAGGCCTGATTGCTTGCTGTAAGTTGAATCAAGCCGGATATTGTGATTTGTAGTTTGATTCTGATGATCATTTGCTCTTATGCTACTCCCAAAAGTTGGTTCCTCTTTGTCCGGAGCTATACGCTGTCTCAGTAATTCCAATCTGTTAGGTTTGGGTTTTTTAGTAATTTTATTTACAGAATTATTGGGGTAGGTGTGTTTTTGGAAGGCATCTGACTGATGCAGTTTTGGCTTCATTGCAAAAGGCTCACAGTCTATTTCAGTTGTAGATACATCCGGTGACACATCCAACCAGGTATCCTCATCACGTTGGTGGTTGTGCCTGTTGAGCCGTACCTGACGCTCCATATCCTGTTCTATTTGCCATTTCTGAAAGTCTGTGAGATTCTTTTTGCGTGAACCTATTTCTTGTTGTGGAGAAACTTGATCCTGATGACGCTTATTCAGCTTTTGAAGTTGTTGCTGTTTTTTGGCCTGGATCCTTTTTAAAGCTTTCAAACTGGCTAAGTCTGGGATGGAAGAATCTGTGTTTTCCTTTTCATTTCCAAGTTCCTTTTTTGCTTGCCGTTTTTGCTCCAAACCATTGTATTCTGATATAACAAGAGGTTTGGACTTCTGTTTTACTGGAGCTGGATTTGTGTGGGAAGTGAAATTTTGTTCATGAAAACTTTGTGTTTTCTTTGCTTGGCGATCAATCGGTGGCAATCGTTTGCCGCGATCAGACTTTCCTGAAGCAACTGCATCCCTCTGAATGTCACTGTTTGCTCTTTTAAAGTATTGCTTTACTTGTTTGCTGCTTTTCTTTGATATTTCTCGCATGGAACTTTCTTGATGATTACGATACAATTCAGCGAGCTTTTTTTCTTTCTCTTCAAGCAACTTCTTCTGATAATTTTTCTGCATTTGAAGAAGTGGGGAAATTGTCTGTTTGAAAGGTTCCACTTGCTTTTGCCTTGATTTTGTTGTGTCATACATGTCTGCGTCTTGAAATCTATGTCCAGGATTAAATTGTTCATTAAACTTGTGGTATGTTCCCAAAGCCATTAGATGCAATGCTCAAACCAACAGCTGTCAGTATGTGCATGATAAGTTTCGCATTTCTATCAAGTGTCCCTTACATAAAGAATGCAACTAAATTAGTATTTTACAAAAATTAATGTAGTTGTGATAATGTAGCCTAATTTAAATTTGTATTTGTGCTTAACAATGTATAGTATATACATACGATATTTCATGCAACTTGTAGTAATGCAATCACAAAAACGACCATTTTCACCTCACAAACGAACGTGATTCACAGATATAACTTTCTAAGCAAACAAACAAACAAAACACTTCATGGCTTTCCAACTGAAAACACATTGTTGGTTTGTTGCTACGAAACCGATTGTCCATAGAAATGTTAATGCTTCCAAACTGTAAACCATAACTCTTTAGCGCTACTTGGCAAAATTTATTTTTATATATATCCAAAAAACACAAATTCTGTACCATACCAGCACAAAGCCTACATATATATAAATGTATGTATAAAGGCAAAATATATTGACAGTATTTTAAGTTTTTTGGAAGAAATTCGAATACTATGCAACACATTTTAAACTCCCAGTTCCTACTGTTCAACTGTTTACAATTTTATTTGAGCATTGCTTGTCTCACTTTTGGTCTTCCAGCTTGAGTCCAGTGGTGCGCATATGTTGACTAATCTCCCTATTTTGCTTTAAATCGCGGCCATCACTTACGCTTGACTGGATTTTGAGTTGTTTTGATTTTCGCGCGACTCAGCGGATTATCGTCATTATAGTGATTTCAAGTGGAATAAAATCAAATTTTATAAAATGATTCGGTACAGTGTTTAATTTCATCATTAAACGCGAAATACCATTTAGGGACCCACCCAACAATAGCACAAATATAAACATTTTACGTCAGCAGTTTTGTTGCGCTTTTACCACATTTATATTGTAACATTTAATTTTTTTGTAGCAGAGTGCTTTTACATAATTTAGTTTATTTGCATGTTTATTGTGGTATATATTTTTCAACCGCAAATAAAAGCTAACTATATGCTGCCCATCTGAAAAGTTTTATCATTTGAACATTTCCACATAGTAGCCTATACTTTCGAAAATAAATATTTGGTGTTTCATGTAGTGTTTCATCACTTCAGTGACTGTTATAGCCTTTTTGCTCACTTCCGGGCACTTTTCAGCGCATTTAATTTACAAATTTGGATCTTCTCTGCAATATCAACAAGGGATCGTGCACAGCAAAATTTACATTTATATATTTCATGCAAACAATATGATGCCCTTTAAACAACCGTCGTTAGACGTTTAGATGCCTCCGTCTGTTTCGTCGATTCGCTGTTTGTGTAATCTGATGACTCGAGGAGGCGGTTCTTCCTTTCAACACCCCCGGTTGGTAAGAGTTTCCCACTGCGAAAACAATTTATTGCTGTTTATTAAACCATTTCATACCAACTTTGAATCAAAGCTTATACTTAGCCTCGTATCGAATCTTATACTGAACTTTGTATCAAAGCTTGGCCACCCACCTGTTGCTTCCGTCGGCAGAAGTAACCCCCGTTTTCTTATTCGCCCCACTTTCTGTGCTCGCGTGTTGGTCGTGGGTGGATTTTGTGTGTGATTCCAATCTTCTCCTGATTCCCTTTGTCGCGTCACTAAAATATACGTCGTGAAATAAAGAAGTTCTGGCCAGTTGTACACATTAATTCGCCACGGTATGCGTCACATTTTAATTAGTGGCAACCCAAATCGTTGGCCAATCTGAAAACGATGTGTGGTGGAAAACGCATGCACGCGCTAAACGGCATATGCCAGTTGGATCATGGTCACGGTTTTTATGTACACAGAGTCTCCATGGCCGGATAACGAAAGGTCACTATATTAAAACGTTGCATGATGGTAGTCACGATAGACTGCATCGGAGGAAAAGACAAAATGTCGACAATTGCGCATGCTGACATGACATCATCCCATCAAACAGTTTTACATATTACCATACAAACAACGTTTACTCTGATTAGCCGTTACAACAAAAAATGTTGTTTATTATTGATTTCTCGGCATCACAGATATGTGAATAACCGATACCTAACATGCTTTGAACTAGCGGTAATTACGACACTGGAAATATGTGGTATAGGGCAAAACTATAAGTAACAACAAAGCGGGTTCGTTAAATTTGTCGAAGTTGTGACCAGACTTTGGACAACTTCTATATAGTTCGGAAAATGTCAGTAATTTAAAATCCAATCTAATTTTTAGTTTTAGCAAAAACGCTACGTTGTCCAATGGACTTTTCTTATTTAGTTTAAGTTTTCACCCAAACAGGCGAATTGTAGAGCAAGCAAAAAACTTGTCAATCATAGCTAATAAATCGTTGCCATTCTTATTGTAATGCCAGTTAACCGTAACAAAATAGACAAAAAATCTTACTTCCAACGTGTAGAGAAATTCCCCCCTAGAATGGTGTATAGGTACGGATTAAGAGCCGAACTGAGGTAAGCCATTAGAGATCCGGCAACAGCAAGGTTGTGACAGATTTTTTTCTGAGAATTTTACAGTGAAAAACAGTTAGTTACTCCACATATTACTGCATATACTACCACATTATTAAACAAAACAATAACAACTCGTTTTATAAGATTTTTAGTCGAGGGCAAAATTAGAAAGATATATTAACTTTGTGGCGTTAACACACGTGCATGTCATTTAAGAAAGGAGCACATTGTGCACATGGCAATCAACTTAGCGTATTGCATTAAGGAAGCGGATAGGAAAAATACAGCAGTGTTCTCGTATATACCTGTCCCTTGGCAACAGTGATTCCAACCAGCTTGATCAGGTGTCCAACGTGAAAGGGGAGCCAAAAAATAACGAAACAAGAGACCAGTGCTGCACACATGATTGTCACTCTTTTTCGGTTTTTCTGGGCCCTCGAAGCCGACTTGTTATTAACTTCGCTTGTCCCACTGGGACGGTTGTTCAAAGATAAACGTTTCACGATCAAACCGTAGCAAGCCACCATCACCTGCGACGGTGAAAACATGCAATTTTCTTCGGTTTGCAATAAAAAACAGTTAACGAGGCAATCAGTGCTTCAAGCATGCGAAACTGCCCTATTAGAAATCAGTTGCGGTTTACAGTGACATTACATCACACGTGACTCTGCGGTTACAACCAAATGCTGACTGCACAAAGCAATTCTAGCGCATTAAAGGGGCTTTGGAATATTTGAAAACCACTCACCACCACTGGGACGACGTACATGGCCAAGAAGTTAAAGAGCATGAAAACTTTCCAGCCCGTGGGCGTATTTGCGTAGGAACAAACGGAGGACGCATCTGGCTGACGGTCTTGATCATCGAGCGTGGAATTGGTGCTGTCTCCTGCCGTGGCGTTGACTGTCTGGTCACTTTGTGTGGTGGAATCGGGCTGCGGCCCTTGACCAGAGCCTGACGTTGCAATGTCGAAATCAGTTCAGGATTTTACACTATCCTAATTTTAATCGGCAATACGCCATCAGTGATGATTAAAATCTGAAGCCCCTGTTACTTAGGCATTATTATTGTATATGAAAAACGCTCGCATTTATATAGGTCATAAATACAGACATGAAAGTAGGCCTTAACATACTGTATATTTCTACCTGCAAAGTCTCTGACCGCAACATTAGTCTTAAATAGGCTCGACATATCGAGAGTGCTTGGGTCAATATTCCTGAATGGATTTGCGTCGCTCGCGGAGCCTTCGGCATTGAAATTTGAGAAAGGAGAATTGTCATTTCCAAATCCACCCCTGAAAATTGTTGGTATTAACTCACGTTCATATTTTTACAGATTTTGCGATTAACAGAGCATCATACCCAAACAACAATTCAGTTAAAACATCTCCGAGGGAGTCGCTTGGTGCCCTGCAATGATAAGCGATGTTAGAAGCACGTTTGCGAGGATAAATTCGGCAAAATCTTACACGCAGTGCTGCGTTCCACCGTCACCGGGCGTCAAAACCTTTACGCATAAATCCATCTCGTTGGTACTGTATCCTTTGTCCAGGCATTCCTGGGTAATATTGCGGGTCGTTGGCTCAATATCCTTTGGAAATACGTAACTAGAACAAAAAGGGTAATCATGGAATGTTGCTGATACATGCTGCTGTTTGTATTTTTATTAGACACTAGATAATATATAATGTTGCTATCTTTTGTCGGGCACATTTGAATGGGAAAATACAACGCCATACATAACAGCGATTCTTTAGAACCATTTATAACATACAACTATTACACAAGACCCCTCATAATACAAAACGTTGTAGGTATATGCACGAAACTTACCTGCAGCTACAGTCGGGATGGCTTCCAACCTTGGCGCTATACAGCATAATAGGGATACACAAGCAAAGGCACACGATCCACACGCAAATGCTGACGGTGATCGCCACTCGCAACTTGCGCAGCCTCGCCACAGTATCAGAAAACATATGGCACACAGCCAAATAGCGATCAATGCTCATTACCTAGAGAAGAACGGACTTTTAAACCCAAGACATATATAATTGTGTAACAAACTTTTATGTAATACAGCAACAAATGTATGGCGATATATAACAACCACCTTTAACGTAAGATTGTGCTCCATCAGTTAATTGCGTGTGTATGAAGACATTTTATAACAACTACAAGCAACCTTAGGTTTGTTTTAAATTGTTTGTTCAGTTACTGGGCGCGTTTGGTGTCCGTCCGTATTTAACTCATACTCCACATGTTATAAATATTACCATCAAAAATGTGATAGAGGCGTAGTAGTTAAGGAAAAGGATGGTCTCTTTTCCTTTGCACATCCATTCTGGAAATGGCCATCTTAAACTCAAGTCTTCAACGGTTTTGAATGGTAACGTTAGGAGAAAGAGGGAGTCAGCTATAGCCAACTGCAAGACATACCTACCAAAAATATAATGAAAACTGTTTTATTTTTCACAACACGTTACGAGTTGATTAAACGTTGTTTAACAACAAGAACATAGGGTAAAACTAAAACAGAGGCTGAATATTGTACTTGACATTAGTAAGTGGATAATAAGAAAAAAAGACAATCCTGCAAAACAATTTGTTACTTCTCTAAAAGACAGGTTGTATAACTACGGAACTTGGACATAAACCGTGCCAAACTTGCGGAAAACACAAACAAGCTTATTTTCTTACCAGTGTGTCACATCTTTCTTAAATTCCCTCAGTGCTAAAATGACAAAAAGTACAATGGAGTTTCCGAAGAGGCCAAAAAGGCAGAAAATTATGGAGAAGACGACCTTCGGGTAGTTCACTTTATCAACTGGTACTGCAAAATGTTAAAACACTTATTTTTTTTTGCCCGACGACAGTCTCAAAGTAATATGTACAATGTCCACGTTGTCCAACGCGCAACGCACCTTGAAACTTTGGTACACCCGTTGAACTGTTGAAGTTTAAGTTCTTAAAATAGTTGCTGACTTCCAAATCATGTTCATTTAATTCTGTCATTCCGAACATTCCGAACATTCCGGCGTTTTGAGTAGACATTTTCTTTTTTTAGTATAACTCCAAAGTGACTTTATCAACTTACAACCGCCTCGGTTTATAAAGTTACCGGATGTCGGAGCGAAACTCAGCGCAGACAAAGAAGGAGAAACAAACTTTAGTAATTTCTCATCCATTTATGGTGACGGACGTGGATGTCTCACGCTGTTCGTGTCCGCCCTCACTGGGTTGCATAACCAACAAAAACACAAAATAATTTCTCATTGCACGACGCATTACGTACCCCAACTTTACCCCAAACATGTTTTGTGGGTAGTCCCGTGCGAAACTGTTATGTGCCTCACTTTCGTGATGAAACAGCGTGAAATTTTGCAGACGTTTTTAGTCCAGTTGCGTGCATGATGGTAGGAAATCTTCCTGCGAGGGTATTTGTTCATTTTCCTTTTTATTTCGTGGCGTAAGCATAATGGGTTCATGTTCTCAGCTGCTGGCCCATTCGCTTTGTGTATGAACCTAATATTGAACGTGTGAATTAAGGTAGCTTGTGCTCGCTGGCAAAGAAAAACGTTCACACGTTGACCGATTTGAGCTACTCTAATGAGGGAATACCATCAGTAGGTTTCCTTCATGTAGATTTGATGATGGATTTGAACTTTTTAAGGACATTCTTTTTTCTTCAGTTTGCAACGTAAGAAGGATAACATTGATCAACACATAAATATTCGAATGTGGCCCATTCTGATTACGAAAACTTAACATTCGATCAGAGACTGAATTCCAATACCTATTGACGTCATAAATGTTGATATTGGTCGAAAAAATCACGCGCAGTTTGTGTTTTCGCTCTAGCGCCTTTTTTTCGACTTTGTGACCTCATAACATCGCTGGTGTTAACTTCGTACTGTCCAATTTTTTTGCATATATAGATGACGGCAATGCACGATTCAAAGTACCATTTAATAAATTTAAGTTAGACACGATGCATGTAGGATTCGCTAAAAATGTTCGGTTTCGGAGGAATTATTTCATTTTTTATATATATTTGCACTCCCAATGACCAAACTATTTCATATCGATATGAAGAACTGCTTCATGGTGAGAAGTGGAAATGGGCCCAAGAGCGTCACCGCATTATCTTTGCTTTGTTTGCTTGCGTGATTCAGACGTTTTCAAGCACGTGCCATTTCAAGTGCATCAAATTTTCCGAGCAGATGTGGGTTCAATCAACTGTGGAAAGTTCAATAACGTTATCATTTTGTGATGATAAACACTCCTAAGCGTTCAGCCGTATATTCGCTAAACCGGGATTTCAAATCTTTAACACACCTTGAAGTCTCCTCGTGACATGTATTCTGTTTACAGGCGCAATAACAAGTGACAACGTTTTGGATGTTTTCTCTTGCCCTGTTCTATTTATCGATGCCCTTATCGTCCGACGAACTCGGAGCGAATAAATTTACAAGCTGATGGCAGCGACCGCAGAGTTTACTGAAACCTGACACATTGCAGCGTCCGGAGAGGCAACGTCCCGTGTAAAATTGGGCCTAATGAGAAAGATACGTCAAATGGGTTGCCAATAAAAAAAAAACGATAAGCTCGGGGACTTCGTATAGCAAACGCCATACAATGCCTCTGAAATTGTTTTCTTTTGTAATCCCGATTTAGCAACATATAAAATGAGACTGACTGCGTTTGTTTGCTGACGGTAGCTTGGTGCCAACTGTCGGATGGGTTTACGACAGTTTGACGGAACGTTATTGTTGCAACGAGTTGTCAACAAGTCAAAAGTAGGCAGGGCAGCTCGATGTTTGTCAAACAGTAAAATCGCTGAGCTGTGATTTGCTCAAAAGCGAGTTGCGAAAAGTTTTTAGCTATTCAACCATTCCAGCTATTTAACGGTTGTGAATTTGTGACAACTCTTGAGAGAGAATAGGCCATAAAGCATGTAAATGATAGGGAAGCGGCGCGGAAAGGAGGGTCACCTTTTTCTTGCCGCTGCCTTCGTCTGCAGCTAAATTTCATTGACCGCCTCAATATTTCTCATTTATTTGTTCGACAAGACGCGCTGATAACTGGCGTATTTTAGGCTACATGTAGGGCTGTGGGGCAGATGCAGTTCTGAGTAAGTATGTCAGTGAGCGAACTTACGCAGCATGCACCCTTTGTGGGCACGAACAACTCGCACATTGTCTACCAGAGCACGACACTAAGCAGCATCATAATGCCAATCATCTGTTACGTTGTATTCGTGATCGGTATTCTGGGCAACTCTATGGTCGTCTACATTATCAGTCGTCTGGTAAGTAATTTTTATGTGAGTTTAAAGTTTCACGGCGTTAGCTCTGTATTCTATCACTACCGCCTATGCCGCTTACCTTCTCGTAAAAGTGCATCAGTTTTAATTTAAGCCGAAATACAGTGAACGAAATTGTACAGTTGCTGTTTGACACGGACATTAGGTCTACGCAATAGTTCCAGCAATAAAGCTGTGTACACTAAAGCTCTGCTTTTCTTTTTCGAATTACGGTCGAGAGCAAATCTTTTATGCCAGAGCTTTGCCACGAATGCGTTGCCGGATTCTTACTGTACGCCATGTACTACGCAGAGCGCACCGAAGAAAATCGCAGACCTGTTTGTCATAAATCTGGCCATCGCCGATTTGATATTTCTTGCCACTTTGGTGTTTTGGGCCACCGAGTTTCTGATGAATGGAAAGTAAGTTTTCTGGCGCATGATTTTGCTTCTAAAAGGAATTCGTTGTCAAGTTACGCCTACGCAATAAGATTTTCAATGAATCATTATTGTTAACAATTGCATAACGAAGTTGTCAGCAGATAAGGCAAAAATTAATGCCACGATGCATCAGTCAATGTCGTCTATCAGTAGCGTTATCAAAAAAACTCACCAGACAACATCTTTGTTTAGAAATGAATTTAAAATTGTCATAATGAGAGTTTATATAGTTCAAAGTTCTCCACAACATTATAGAATATTTCCGGTATAAAAGCCAACATAAAGTTTAGCTGTCTTTACCCGTTTTGTTGAATGTATTTTCAGTTGGGTTTTCGGAAGAATTTTGTGCAAAGTACTCAGCTCTTGCTCGCTCTTCTCTGGCTACAGCAGCGTGTTTTTTCTCACCGTAATGGCAATAGATCGATTGGGAGTTGTTGTATTCTACAAGAGTTACAACTCCTGGCGGTAAGTTACTCGATTGCACCAAAGCGGTGCAAATTGCTTTTTAATGCTGTGACTTAAACCGCGTCACACACGAATACTCTTCTAGCTAGGGGTATATGACATAGCAGATGAGGAACCTCGATTTCCGGGAATGGCTATTAACTGTTTACTATGTTCCCGAACCAAACCATTAGATCGCCAGTCTGCGCAAACAGTGGCCCGTAGTATAATTCTTCTCTGAGTAGAAATTATATGGCTTATATTGGGCTTGTCTATTTATGAAGCCAGCAATTTCAACGTGATTGATTCATTTTACGAAAATGGCAAACTATAAAAAGCACACAGAATGGGAAAATATTTCAATGTGGGGAATATTCTATATGGGTTCTGCATATCTATAACGCAAGTGGGTAATGTTACCAAGTACAAAACCTTTAAATGGAATTTCCTTGCCAAGGTTCTGATGTATTATTGTCCAGGAAGACTGTAATGCAAATGCACCAGAATATAATCAGCTACAGGTTGACATTGAGGCATGTTTAAATAAGGTCATAGACCTCTTATAACTATAAACTGGACATGTTGATTTTAAGCTTGCTACGTATGTTTGCAGTTCAATGAAGAAGGCCATCGTCGTCACCATTGCCGTGTGGACGTTTTCTGTTTCAACAAGTTTCTTGGCATTCTATTTCCGTGACATCGGGGTCAACCACATCACGGGTAAGACTCTACTGGTTCCCTTGTAATACATTAACTGTAAAAACGTCACTGGCATCGCACCAGCTTGGACAAAGGAAAATTCACACTCCCAATTGTGGTATTAACTCATGACCCTATGCGCCTACTTCTCCATCGGCATTAGTTAGAGTAGGCAAGTGGTGATAAAAAAAACAGGTTTGCGACCCAGTCATGGGATTTGAAACTGTGAAATGATCCTTAGACATTTGGGTAATTTGTAATAAAATCGTAGAGTATATGCAAATTCCTGTTGGAAATTCAAGCATTTCTGGTAAAAGTCTCTGTATTAAGACATTTTGATGATTGACTGTTTACCAAAACAAAGGAAAATATTTCATTGACAATTTTAGGAACCCAGCTTTGCCGGTGGCATTTTAACGAAAGCATCCATTCCCACCGGACGTGGTATTGCATCAACTTTGTTCAACGGTATATTTAAATTGCCAATGTCGTGACGCAGTAAGTTTACAGTTACTTTTTATCTTGGCAGATTTGTAATTGCGTTCGCTGCCCCTCTGCTTATCACCATCGTTTGTTACATCGTCATTGTGATTTATTTGCGAAGAAGGAAATCAAAAAAGAAGATACTGAGGCAGAAACAGGTGATTTTTACTGTTTGGGGAAAGTTGGAAAAACACATGAATATTTTCGGAAATTAACGGAAAGTTAACATTTTTCAGGATCGGATTACGCTAACGATATGTGTTGTGATTATCGTATTCGTCGTTTGCTGGACGCCAAACCAGGTCTCTAACTTTCTTTATGTGGCTCAGGGATTGCACATCATTGGTAAGATACGCAACCTTTGAAAAATTGCTGCTTTTGCGCCGCAAACAGCGTTTAACACCTCGGTGTCTTAAACATGTTTACGCCACTCTTAAAGCCCTACTCAGGAGTTATAAAAGACCGCGCCCTTTCAGAGTCTAATGCGAAGTTTCTCTCTACATGACAGCTCGCCCAAATCCGCCGTCAAGCGTCCATTACCACTTTCATCTTTTTGCCACCACGCTGGCTTGGTCTCACAGCTGCTTTAATCCGTTCTTGTACGCTTTCATGAGGGACGACGTGAGACACAAGGTGATTTATCTGTCTTTCAGCTTTTGTCCATGGGTGGCAGCTTATGTGACGTCGTTGCGGCAGATATATATGGGTTTGTGTTATTTTGTTGCCAGTCGTCCTTGATGTTAAATTAACAAGACAGAATCGTAAAATGCTGCACCAAATGCACTAAAACGTTTTCATTGTCAGATATATCAATCACGAACCGTCCTGTTGAGTTGAATACCTGCCTTAACAGACCACAGCTTGGTTTCAATGTACAAATAATTTCTAACACAAACGTTACATTTTCAGCTTATTGAAACGACCAACAAGCTGCGTCCTTTCAAATCGCGAACTTCCGCTGCGCAGCTTTCCTCTGACAGACCAACGTCTCCATCAACGGTTCGTCTTGTTTAAATCAACTGTGCTTATCAGTACACGTGTAAGGTGTATGTATGAACGTGTACGTGCTTGGAGCTTCGAGAAAATGCGTTTGAAGTCCCACTAAATATTAGCTCATACTGTTGTTGGCAACGTAATAGCGCCACAAACATGATGTTTAACCTCATGTATCCGGTGTAGCGCTTCACAATGGAAACACCTGTTTTAATGTTGGTTAGGAACACTTGTTTTAATGTTGGTTACATCTTTTCTGCAGCGTTTTTCCGAACTGAGTCAAAAGCGGTGGATTCAAAGAGGAATGTTTACTCCGATGACACCGCATCGGGTAATTTTATCCATCTTTCCACAGAAAGCTAAACCTCCTAAAGTTCGTTAACGATTAAAGCTGCTGTAACTAACATATTGCGTTGTACTGCAATAAAAACAGAAAAAAGCTGAACGTAACCGCGGTTATATGTTAGATTGCGGACAAATCCGTCAACACCAAATTCAACAGCGAAGAATTGGAGATATTGAAAAAGTCATCAACAGTTTGACACTTCTACGCCTTGTGGAAAAGCTTATTTTATTTATGTCGTGCGTGTAGTTACAGGGGAAGCGCACAGGGAAGTTGCTACAGTGACATACAGAATTTACCTAGCTATGTAATTCCCCCAGTAACACTAATAGCCAATCCAAATCCAAAGCAAACTTAGAGTCAACTAATTCTAATGCTTAAAAACACAACTTCTTGCTCTTTGACGCCCGTTTTTAAATTCGATTTGGTTTTCATATTCTGTTTATTATTGCTTGCTACGACAGTATTTCAATACACTGTGTTCCGAGTTTGAAGTTCATATTTCAGCAACAGGACATTAAGAGCTGTACTTGATTTCAAACCCAGCATGGTCGCATAAACTGAAACACACAACACAATGTACAATTTACATACATGACACAAATACAACATAAGAAATCAGCAATGAACAAGGATTTTGTACCGTGCTTGGTTGACGCTTTAATCCCACTATTGTCATGTACGCAACTTATAGGTGTATCAACCACACAAAACAAACAGATTGGTTTTGCACTGCCAAATAAACAAAATTCCAACCCAGTATAAAAGAACATGTGTAGTGCACTTTAAAATAGGCAAGCGTGTTGGTCAGCTATCGTAATTAAAGTAGAATCTTTAAAACGGTGTGGAACGTTCCGGCAAAGTCAAAGCCTCGATGTCGCAATCCACAAATATGGAGTCAACGTTTGTGACAGGTGCTGGTTCGTAAGTCGGCGGACGATCGGTCAGAATTTCCTTTGACGAAAAATCAGATATCCCGTTGGATTTGTTCACAGAACAGTCATGAGGAGTTGCATCTCCTTTCACTTGGTTGCAAGTGTTGACAACAGTTTGGTTTGCCAAGACCTGGCCTTCTAACTGACAAGTGTTTGGACTTGCTTCCGTCGGTAGCTTACACTGAAAAGCACAATAGCTGAGAAAATGTGGAATTTCACGCAACGGCGGTTTCGGGATATAAAAGTTTGACGTCACCGCCACTCAAGCCGTAAATATAAATATTTATTCACGTATGTTGCCTCTTAAAAACCGGCCAACCATGTGTAATGCTATCGATTCAGGTTTTGCAAACAACCAGCCAATCACGCCAACACTGCGCAACAACGAGGCATTGCAAACAAATATAAATGTTTATTACCCTTCGTTTGGGCGCCTGCTTGAACGTCCTCATTGCTGGTATACAAGTTCGGTGCTCCAGCTTCCTTTCCACTGGACTTGTTCTGTCACTTTTTCCTCGCTGACAATTGGCCGTTTCGAAATGACGTTTTATTCGTTTGGGGACTGGTCGGGATATGGTACTGGAGCTGTCGTCGAGGTCGGAGTCCGTATTGGTGTGACGTTGTAGGGAGTTATCCAGAAACAAACACGTCGGCTGTTTCGGGGTCAAGTTCGTTTTCAACGAGTCGTTTTCGGCCTGGGTAGAGAGTTTAGTCTTTTATTGTAAATATTAATTAGCTTGTTTCTAATTGAACTGAAATTACAAATTTGCTCAATTCAAAATGCAATGCAAAATTTTGAGTTTCATTAGAATGGTTATGTCACTGTCACTGTCACTCATCAAGTAACGTACTAGCATACAAAAAGTCTACCGTCAAATCATATCACAAACGTTATATTTAGACACAATGGCAGTAAAATTTCACATTATTAACCTCAGCCAGCAAAAGCGTAATAAATTCCCCGCATCTGGCCGGTATACAATATCATCAAAGGCAAAGACATTACGACCAACGCGCCACAAAATTACCGATTTTTTTGCTCGCTTGTACACGAGGTAACAGATTGCGGTTGTCACGGAAATGAAGAGACAAGAGCTGACGATGACAAGAGGGATCACGAGGTACAGGGTATTTTCCTCTGTTTTTCTGACGTCGCTGAGCTCAGACAAACTGAATGCGGTTATTCCTGTTGAATTCAACAGACCCGCGCAGTTGTCTTTCAGGATTCTACAAAGGATTAGTGCGTAGCATGACCCAACCGGAGGTATACGGGGAAAAACAATTAACATTTATACTAACAGCATGCTTGGCTGTACCTGTAGATTTTGCGTTTTATGAGACACTGAAAACGTTTACATTATGTTTCGTGTGGTAATAAAATGTCAAAACAACCCTTAAGGTTCGGCCTCTGTGCAACCCAAGCTAACAGCAAAACTTTTAAGCTCAGTTTGGGTCATTACCAAACACCAGTATTTCCTTAGCATCCCCGTAGAATGAAAAGAAACTTTACTTACCCAACTACAACTTGTCCAGTGAGAATTTCATGTTGTTCGTTGACGCCATATAGCGTTAATATTCCCGACGCCACACTGCTATTTAGTACTTTTACCTCCAATTTCCTTCCTGCCTTTCCCAGACAAGCGTTGAACAAATTAGCTGCATGAGTCTACAAACCGATTTGCACACTGTCTCAAGGATGAAAATTTTTTGTGGGAATAAAATTGCTCACCAATGGCAAACCTTTTGAAGCGTAATGGTTGGCGTAGAAGATGTGCCGCTTTTGAGGAATGTGCACGTAAAGGTTGAGGCCCGTTTGAGACGGGCCAACCAACTGTACCTGTACAATTAATAGATTAAAAGACAAGAAAATACAACTGGCGCTTAGTTAAAAACCGACCCGGATGGGAAATGTGGAGGTGGAGCGTGGCAGATTCTTTACTTGAACATTGGTGATGCTGCTTATGGGATGAAAGAAGTTCTGTAAAAACAAGAGCAGTTATAACGGATGTTAAACTTTTTAACAAAGCGAACCACTGGGATATGTAATTTAAATACAAATACCGCTACGAATAACAAACAAACTTACTGCAACAATTAAATGTTCAACGGGTTGGAGTAGGGAGAAGGAAAGGTCAATAGAGTTTCTTTTTCGTGAAATTGTAGGATAGCTCGTGTTGATTATCACAGTAGCTTTGTCGATTTCACCGGGACTGCATAAGTTCTCGACCTGTACCAGTATCTGCATATATTGGGAAAAAATGTGTTACATAACAATTAACTTAATTAATTTTTTATTTGTGTTTGTCTTAATTATTTTTTCAATTTTTTTTAGTGTCTGTCTTAAAAAAAATGTGTCTTAATTTTTTAATACAGCAAGTGACAATGAAAACTTTACATATCCATTGCGTGAACGTCAAAAAAATAAAAGATAATTCAAGACGCAGTTTATGAAAGACGGAAGAATTTTGAAATAAAAATTTCGGTCCCTAATGCTGTAAGTTTCAGTTATTAAGATCAAGCCCAGAGTATGCAGTAAACGAATTCTTCTTGTTGCATTTATAGTAAACATATGTTTCCCCAAAGCAACCTGGCGATATACCACAGGAATATCAGTACCTTATAACTGGCTTTCTCTCTTAAGTACCCTTTGGTGAGAAGCTCACTCGAACGGAAAGATTTAAATCCAAACAAATCCTCGGTTGACGTCACGATGGAGAACACAGCATCGGGGCGTTGATTGGTTACTTCCATCACCAGGACAACGTTATTGGGAGCTATCATTTTCTTAAAACGAAAGCATTGTTTACGAATCACAACACGAATTACATCAACCTGAAGATAAGAAAACGTATAGACAACATTTAAATGGTATAAAAAACGGATAGTTGTTCAGAAACTAAGTATTTTTTCAGTTACCTCAATATCGACATGATACGCATGATGGGTGAACTTTGTGCCCATGTTTTCTGCACGAATTGTGTGCGTCGCCGTGTCATGGCGTCGTGTGGTTGCTGAACACAAAATACAAGTTTATGCCGCGTTGATTGTACGGAAGAAAGTACAAATAGTAGCTAAAGTGATATGCACCAAGCACTAAAATTTGAGACATGATCTTTTGCAAGGATTTTGTCATTCAATTCTGTCACTCGCCTGATGGAAAAGTGGTGTAAGGTGCAGTAATACTCCACACTGGTAACGTTGTTTTATCTGTGACCCCTTTTAACCCAACGGTAGATATACCCACTGTTGACTCGTAATCGCGCTTGGAAACAGCAACGATAGCTGGCGCAGTTGTTGACTCAAGGGGAAATGTAGTCGAGTCCAAATTTTTTTTATAACTGGTAGGTGGCGCTGTGGAGGCCGCAACCGTAGCTTTAGTGGCGGTGGTTGTTAAACTCATGGTAGAAGAAGCTGTAAGCGCAGGTTTGCTAGTGTGCGTCTGTTGGGTTGTAGTTAAGGCTATTGTTGTAACGTCAATTGTTGTACTTTCTCCGTGAGTAGAAAACGTCGTGGACTTATTAACGTCATTTCTATAAATATGTGTAGTTTCGGGCAATGGGGTAGTGGTAAAGTTTGAAGAAAAACGAGGCGTTGTCAACAAATTTTGGGTGCTGTCGTTTGGGGCCTCAGTGTTGCTGATTGTAAATGAGGGGTAGGTGGCGGTAAATGGTTGCGTGGTGATTTCTGTAATGTAAAATCACAGGCTAGTCCAAGCGTCGTGTCAAAATAATGCCATTTACCAATGCATTAACTTACCGACTGGATTCGCTCTATCAACAGGTACTAGTTCTGGCAAAGTGACGTGAAGCACCATGACATCATCAGCGGCCCCCATTCTAATAGCCAAAATAATGAGAAAATCTTTATACTAACAAACAGAATATATTTTTACGAAACTGAACAACGAATACGTCAAGGTAAATACATCAAACATTTTAAGCTTTGATTGCATTTTATATCCAAACTAAGAATATTTACGTCGGTTGGGTGGACAAGGTATTGGCCAGATCGCGAACTTCAATAGTGACGTCATACGCGGGTAAAGCGGCACCGTCCCTCATAAAAAGTTGTCCGCTTAACCAGTCGATACGAAACAGCTCCATGCTTTGACGCAATCTTAAAGAAATATGTTTCTTACTGACATAAATTCAGGGAAATTTAATAATTGCGTTGGAAAATCTGTTTCAACATTAAGATATCAAAAGTAAGTCACGCCCATAGTTATGATTTTTTGTATGTATGAGGGTTAGGTACCTGTACCAGGATATTCCGTTCGTTCCCATGTCGTCATCGATAGCTGACGCGGTGAATATTACACGAGGCAAGTCACTCTCTACAACTTCCAAGCTCACATTTCTTCGGTCAAACTTAGGTGCGTTGTCGTTTAAGTCGGTAATTGTGACTCGCAAGGTGGCGCTGTCGTTGTGAATTCCGTCGCTCGCCCACACAGTAAAACTAAGAAAAATTTAAGATGGGGGAATTAATATGATAGGTATTGAGTCTTACAAGCACAGCGATTTTCTTGGATAAGAAAAAGTTAGGATCCGAATTTTATAACCTTGTGAAAAACTATTGAAACAGATACGATGGTTAAAGTAAAAATTTCAATTAAAAAATAAAAAAAGGAAAAAATCTAACTTTTTTCTAACTAACAAACTTTTTTTTTCTAACTTTTTTTCTAACTAAAAAAATCTAACAAAATCGGGGCTCGAGCATTCCATATACTAATAGTTCCTAGATGTTATAGCGTTACAAAATAGCAAATCTTACAAGCTAAAGTACAAATAAATAACCAGTAAATAGTTGCAGCCCACCACAACAAACAACAATTGGCATCGCACCGCTTATTTTAATGACAAACATAGACATGGCACAAGATAACAAGAGTCATGACTGGTCATTTTTGTGATTGAGGAAATCTTGCCAACGCATGCCATTATGAAGTTATGCTGATAGCAACCCTTTGGTACATGTGTATGTAAATGTATTACTTGTATGACGAACGTTCCTCCCGATCGAAAGGTTCCATTGAGGTAACTTCCCCGCTTGTTTGGTCGATCTTCAACAGTTTGGTGTCGATGGAATACGTGATCACATCGTTTACGTCAAGATCTTCCGCGGACACCTCAAGGAATAACAAAGTTTTCGTGTTTCATATTGTTTCTTTTTTTCAGAAAATAAATTTGCGTGATCTTTTTTAACAATTTTTGAAAATTGTAATAGATGGTCTCAATAAAAAAAGACAAAAACTGATGGTTCGTATTAAATTTAGATATTCAGACATATATATTGTTCAGACAAGACAATGTAGAAAAATCAATGGCAGTCAAACACCTGCAATACATGTTGACCAGCTGATGATGTATTTTCCTCCAAAGCGACTTCGTACACATTTTTCAAAAAGCGTGGCGAATTGTCATTGACATCTGTAACTTCAATTCGAACGAAAGCCGTCGAAGTCGTTTCGTTTCCTAAAAAATGCACGATTATCGCGCAATGAACGCGAGATGCCAGTGCAGCTACTTCGTAAATTTTCTGTGATGCAACGTATCTTTTCTGTGACATTTTGTAATTTATTCACCTTTGGGCATTTACGTTATCAGATCGCACCATTATGTGAAGCGCACTTCATAAAAGGAATTACTGAGCACGAAAGACTGTCTTTTTCGTGAAATTTCAAGCGCTTAATTTGCATTCCGTGACACGCAATCAAATTTGATTCACGTGCCTGCATTACACGACAAACTATTAAAAACGCAGCATAATGTGGGCACCTGACAGCAACTCCAATAACAAGTTGTACGCTGTTGTTGCTTCATAATCGAGGCTTTCTCCGGCTTTTAAACGTAACTCTCCTGCGCTCGACTCTATTTCAAACAACGATGATGCGTTGCGAGGTTTTATCAAACCTCTCTCTGTAGTTTCCAACTGGACATGAATATGACATTATGTGAGATACATTATATTATACCACAGATAAGGCAGGAATTGTTAGAAAATCTGTTACTGGGTCTTTGTTGGCCATAAAGAAAACAGGGGATTTAAAGTACACAAACTTTTATTTGCTATAGATACGGTGCAATGTTTTACAGGTATTTTGGTTTAGTAATGTTAATTCAAGAAAAAATGTGTATGGACGAACGCTAATTTCTCGAGCTATACCTTTGCGACAACGCCACGTGGTGGCAAATCCTCTGGTACTGTTACGTCATAGAGATTCTTCGAAAACCGAGTGGGGTCATTGTTCGGAGAAATTTCGACATTGACGGTGACGTTTGTGGAGTGACGGCCGTCAGAAACAACACAGATGAAACGCATTTGCCCCAAGTCAGTGTAATTGCTGACGGCGAGGAGGCCGGAACTGGGGTCAATGGAGGCTTTTCCCGAGTACAAGAATTCCCCAAAATCGTTGACTAAGAAAAATGGATATTATTTCGGGCTTACAACATGACCGACTATTGCCTTAAAAGTGGATATGTATCGCACATTCGCGAAACAATAATCACTCGTCATTATTAAGCAATGCATTTATATAACGCGGAAAACTACATTAAAATATTATTTGCTAAAATTGAAATATAATTGAACAACACGTTTCCGAATAATCTTTTAAAGAAAAGTAATTTTTTATTGGGTTTTGCAGGGGCCATCTGTGTGATTTCGCACATAAAGTACCTCTAGTGTGACCTGTTCCATGGTTTGCCACATTGTACGAAAGTTCATCGCCGTCCAAGTCAGAACACGCCAACAAACCGATATACGTAGGATTATCCCTTCTATCGGCGCGAACCTGCACGATTAGCGACAATTCGATGAATATGGCGATGTGTAATAGAAGAATATCGTGAATTTGGTCACGTTGTGCGATATCTAGGGCGGACAGACGAGGTCGAGTAATCGAAAACAAATTATTCGCGTTTGGCACCAACAACAACCAACATATGTAACAATTTGCTTCATCTCTGCGCCGTTGTAACTCCATATATGTCTTCATCTATGCGACAACGTCTGGGTGACGAGGTCGAGGCTTGCGCAATTTCACAGCTCGGTTTACAAAATAGCGCATGGCCGAGTCTTTCTATTACGTGAATAAAATGTTTTTACGCATAAACGGGAGATATTAACGTAGATTGAACGTCATTAATCTACACCAAGTTGGAATCACTCAAATCACGATATCCATCACAAGGGAAAGTTAACAAAACAAGTATACGCATAGGCTTTTGTAAATGCTGATGCAACTTTTTACAGTTTTGGGCCAATACAACTGTTGCTATAATTGTATAACATTAAAACCATACAGTATTATAAATATATGTATATATAATGAGAATGCAAATAGCCTTACTGAAAAGTTAAACTCCGTGTGATTGCAGTCCGGCGGGTTGTCGTTCGTATTTACAACTCGTAATAAGATCAGGGTTTTACTGCAAAAAGTTTTAACGGTTAAGTTCAGAAGGGAAAATGTAAACGGCAGTTGGTTTCTACACACACCTAGTATAAGTTGGACTTCCCATGTCGGTGGCGACAACTTCGATCCACAAATCGCTGGTATCCGACTCGTAATCCAAAGGACGCAAGAGAATAAGAAACCCATCGTCTCCCACCATAAGGACATCTTGAAAAAAATAATGCCACATTTTTACCGGAAGCTGGTAAATATCAAACATAGATTTTACCGGAGAATGCGTGGTAGTAAATTTCACCGTTAGCTTCCGAATCTTCGTCTTCCGCTGACACCTTCACTCCCAAATTCCCGACCGGAGTGGCCTCCGGGATCTCAAGCGTGTACAACGTCACCGGTTCGCGGTCTTGTGACGTCATGTTTACTCCGCTTTCCGTATATGCAGTCACGTGACGAAATATAGGCGCATTGTCGTTGACGTCACGCACTAAAAATGTGACGGTGGCTGTCGACGTCACGATACTGGTGTTCTTGGAATAGGAGGAAGTGAAGATGTCAGTCAGCCATATGGTTGCGTTCAGTTCACGATGGACTTCCGGTTGGTCATAGTTGAGTTTTCTTTGTAGAAGAATTTCGCCTATATATGCACAAAGCAAAAATGACTGGTTTAGAAGGAAAGTAATACCGAAAGGAAGGCTACCATTTAGGCTAATTTTTTGTCAACTAATTCAAGCAAGTCCGAAAATACAGTTTGGGGAAAACAATGGGTTACTGCACACGCTTATCTCACGAGTGTAAAGGTCACTGAGAGATGACTGGAGCCAAAACGGTGTGATAAACTGCTTGTCACGTGACATAAATCCGTCTCCTGACGTCACGGCATCACCTCCGTCCGTCACGGTTTTGTTAACATAACTAATTAATTGACACGACCCGCTACGTAGTTCAAACGGGGGAATTTGTTTGATCCCATCTATGGCCGAATGCCAATAATGTTTGGCCAGGAGACATTTTTTCGAGTGGATTTTTTCTCTAGAGTATCGCAATATTACCCAGGGCATTTTAAAGATCTTGATCCGGTTTGGAAGTCTCCGTTGCGTTAATCATGCTTTTGTCCTGGGATAATACCGAAATAAATTTGCCCCTCAAACCTACACATTACAGGACTTGAGGCATGCTGGGTCGCAGAGTCGTCACTGCGCGCGAACGTTTATTTTAGGGCAAAGCTATTGGGCGGTAAGCCACGCTGCCTCTGCATGCCCGCGCACACAACAGACGTGCGCATCCAAACTTGGTGCGACGCGACACGAACTCCGATGTAATTGTTGTCATGCCGTGGATGAAGGCTTCCAATGAACCGTCCACTTCGCATTAATTTAATGTCCGCTCACAGCCCGATGGGCGGCATTTGCATTTCAGAGTTATGACGCGCGTGTATTGCTGTGGTGAAAGATGGGGGTTAATAGGGCCAACTATGCTTGTGTGTTAGGGAATATGTTCTGGCGTATACGAACCGGGTGTTTTGTTTTGCAGCGAGCAGCTTGGTACGTGTTTCGTAGTTTTGTGAATTTAACTTTTGTATAACTTTTTCCAATAACCGTTTGTGGATGTAAACACCGTTATGATGGATGTGCAAGCCATCGTGATATTCGTTGTAATATTCGTCTACGCACACACCGCACGAGGTAAGCAATTGATTTACGTATACTCAACCAGCAGACAGGCGTAGCAGTGTATCTAAATTAGCAAACAAACCATTGAACACATTTTAATTTCAGAACTACGCATAATTCAATGAATTTAACTTTTGAATTTAAATTTTGAGCAAAAAGTTTTCGTTGCATCTTTAACGGATGGATAATTACATATGCTACACTTTTGATCGCATAACCTCCAACATGCAACTATGTAATGTGGTTCTGAGTTCAACCATCACAATTACTACAGTATAGGAAGGAGTGTTAGTTTCTGAACGAAATTCTAGTTTAAAACAAAAAAGATTAATCACGTTTTTTTCCATTTGAAAGGTGAGATATGTACTCAGCTGGGATTTACATGTCAATCTCTTTGCTTGGTCTCCCCCAAGTCAGGGAATAAATACTGTTGGCTCGACGATCGCAACGAAACCATGAGTTTGAGACGGGGAGTCCATTGGGATTACTGTGGAGAACCCTGTCGCCACCACGCAGGTATTTTATTTCTTGTGAGGGATTTACATCAGTGAACGTTGATTTGGATTTAACCTTTGCGTGATAAAGTACAGTAAAAATTTAGAAAGTTAATATGGTAACCGAATGAATGTGTTACACAAAGCGGGGAAAAGGGTCGTAGAGATTTTGCAACAAAAGCAATAATATATCACATACGTTCATTTTTTCTTAAAGTTCTAAAAATATGTCCCGCTATTTCTGTATCTAAATATATTCCGTATAACGAGCAGTATGTGCCTTTGGGGATTGTTTTTGCCACAAAAATCTGTAATATACCCACATCATATAGGATATAACAAAACGCGCCGCACATCAGAGCAACCACTTCAGACAAGAATTTCCGTGAAATATCAACCAGCACTTCATATGAGGTGTATTGGGGGGCATCACACATGGCACGGGTCATTCGAAACTCCAGGAAACGCGCTTCCTGTGTCGAACACGTTTCGTCTAGCGTTACACAAACTTATTCCAAAAAGTCTGATGTCTTTTTTCACAGTACCTAACCGCATATATTTTTGCCATGCAGAACCAATTCTGGCTGTCGACGGCAGGCCGTGTATTTTACCCGCTACATACAACAGGGTGCGCTACAACGTTTGTATGAGCGACCCCGTCCGATTCGACAACGAGCCGTTCTGTATCGTCGAACAGCACCCAGGATCGTCGCTGTTTAACAAGTACAGGAGATGCAGAAGATATGAAGGTAAGAGGCATAAAATATTGCAAAGCTATTAAACGCGTATGGTGGGATGAGATTGGACAAAATTCGACATCGGCCTTGGCAAACCCAATCACGATCCCGCCCGCTGAATCTCCGGCGACCCGACGTCACATCAACGTTTTCGCGAATTTTGCAGTTCGTTCTCGGAAAACATGGTCCATGCAAATTCGCTGACGCACGAAAACGTAAATTAACTATTGCACCAATATAATTGTGTCTGCACATTAACAACCCAAATAGTGGTTCCAATGACATCACCTAAGTATAAATTGAAAAAAAACAACCTGACCGAAAAAATCGTCCTAAATTCAAATCAACCTTCCCCAGTTTTATCAGTTTTGTGACGTCACAAAACAGTCGCGTCACGACTAGTCGACTCATCTTCCTGTTGCGTTCGATTGAGAGCGATACATGTGCGCAAAAACCGAGCATAGCGCGCACGTTCGTTCCCGTCGAGGATTGGAAAGGGGCCATTTTGGGCGCCCCACCAAAGGAGGCAATAATACTTCGGGTAGCGGAAAATTCGCCAAGTCACGACCGTTCTAAAATCAAACAAATTTATGCAGCATTGCTGGTAAATGACCTTAATCTCTATATTAGGAAAAACACTAGCCGGAAACATCCCATTAAGCCTCCAAAGAACTAAAAATTGTCAGAAACGACAAAGTAGATTGTTATACCCAATTATCGACACACCGCACAACGATTATCAATTCCACAATTTTTATTAAGAAACGACCAAAAGAATCCAAGATACAAATGGTTAAAAGGGATAGTATGTAAAAATAACAACAACGGAAGTGCTTATATTTGCACCAAAACTTTGTGATAATAAATCCTGACTTTTACCATAAAATTACCAAACATTATTTACGCTGTAGAGTCCATTCACATAACTGACGTTACATATCATCTAACGAAAATTCATCATTCAGTGACTACAACAGCAGCGACCATTCTTAACGACGGTGCAGTCAACTCGAACAACACATCGGCACCCAACGAAGAACTTTACCACCCAAACCGAAAAACTTTACCACCTAAACCAAATTTCACTTCTACAGAGGAAAACGACAAAGGAAATGTGACGTCATCAACGGAGTGGGTCGCGGCACTTGCCGGAGCAGTGGGAGGGGCAATTTTGGCAACCTTGCTACTGGCGTGCTGCATGTTTTGCAGGTAAAAGTTCCCTTAGAGTTATAAGCCATGCAGTATATTAAGTATTTAAGTATGCAAAGTTAGGTATGAGTGGCCGATCGATTAAAAACGGTAGAAATCAGTGGTAGGATTGATTCTGGCTGTCGCAATTTGCACCATTAAAAAGAGTTAGGAAGTCCCACGTCATCAGTCGGCCAAGCGATTATAACAAGAACCGAGCGACAAAAAAACAAGGAATCATTCTGGCATGTAACATGATTCCAACATATGTCTGTTTCGTCACTTCGGAAGCAATTAGTAGTTAGAAATCGGTCATTTAACAAATAAACAACATCACTGTGCCATGTTACATCTCCAAGGGTCGCTCGCGTTCGCAGAAAAAGGCGGAGCGTGAACAGCAAACGTTAGCTGGTATAATTTGGCCCGAGGTTTCATCCAATGCATCCATTCGAAATCCATCAATCGTTCGACTGCACGACACATTACGTTGCATGGAATGTCGAAATGTACCATGCGGGGATGACAAATGCACGTTGTGGGCAAACTTAGTTCACTCTTTCCAAAATTATATGAATTGTTGCAATCGGCGAAGGCAGTGACGTCACTTGTCAGGGAACGATGCGAAAATGGAAAAATAACAGGAAATTGGTTGGGGCGTAAATACAGGCTCGCTGGCTCCAACTCCGGACATGTTGCTCAAATCTTGTCTGCCTCGGACAAATATGCGTCAGAGCAAAAAATAATAATGACATCATATGGTGTTGCACGTTGTTTTCATGCAAAGGGCGACAGAAGCGTGGTGACAAAACCAATTTAAAACTTACACAATCTTGATAAAAGCAATTTTGTTAATAAAAATTTACAAACTGAAACTGTCTAAAATTCACCCAGCCAGAAGCACATTCGGAAGAAAAGATAGGCGCAAAAACTAAAGCTTACTTTTCATTGCAGAAAACGCAGAATCGGTTTAAAAGACCAAGAGTCGACGAGCACTCGACAGAAGTACGAGACAGACGGTACTGTGGACTTCAACTACGTCTCTGGAAAAGATTACGTGTCACAATCCATAACCGACCAGGGAAACAGCCACGCATTTGATGACACTTTAGATCCGCCCGAGTTTCGACGAAACGTGCAGCAGGCGTTCATGATGGTTGCTGTTCGGTGAACACAAGCGCCGTTAAGGGGTGTATGCCCTTGTTTCATGGCAGCCACGTGGTGGCAGTGGTAGGGAGACGGATCGTGGTGAAGTTTTCAAGGCGACTTTCGTCGAAGGAAAATCGACGTATTTTAGTCAACGGTTGTCACGAAGAACTTTCTGCGTTAGTGAACGGTACAAATTGTTTTCTATCTCGGTGCAACTTGCAGTGGTTTATTTGCAAACAAGCTTACTTTACCTGTGAGTGCGTGCAAAAGTTTTGAAGTTGAAAAAGGGAATGTACACAAAACACGAAGGCAACAAGGCGCGTTTGATTCCTGCCAACATGCATGAAAACACAAAACAAGGAAAATGATTTATTCAAAGCGATAAAAAAAATATTCATTGACTTTAACGTTTCGGTAGATATTCAGACCTGCACAACGTAACTATCAAGCGCATCAGCAATTAACTGTCTCGACATTCACCTACATTTCTCTTAGTAACTAAAAAAATACAGTTTGTTAATATGAGTCACAGTAAGCCTCTATATGTTATGTTGCGGAAATATTTATCGCACTATCATGACAATTAGCTTTTAGTCTTGGTAAATGTTCCAAACGTCTATTTCAACACCAACCAACAAATCCAGCGTATAATAAGTGTGCTAAATAACGCCACTTTAAGCTGAGTATTTGCATGCCTTGCAAATCTTAGCGTATAGTCGACTGAAATAAACAACATTATGTCACCATATAGCGCAGTCTCAGAGAAAAGAACATTTATGTACTTTGTCGGGCGCGGGGTGACTCAGCTCAACAAATGACGCCGCTTCAGGCTTCCCGGATGACAGTAGCTGCGCCAGGCCGACCCCGTTATCTGTCACCAAGTTATGCCGAATTGATGGCCGATTATAGTGATCTGCGCTGCGTCACTGAAGCTTAAAGCGTGCCTGTGTACGTCGAATAGTCGGGATAGGGTAGCGGCGATGATGCGGGCTTTGGGAGTTTAAATTAAACTATGCGGTTACACGAGGCAGCGGGGTGTGAAATTGCGCTTAGCTGGTTGACGACACTGGAATGGTTGTAAAGAGGTAAAAAAAGTCTGCTGGTAAACAGGTTGCGGCTACGTGTAAGGAAATGAAGTTTAGAAGTAATATTACAACACTATCTATGCTATAGCATTTAAAGCTTGGGAAAATCAGGCAGCTAAATCGTATTGTTGAAGTGAAATCTATAACCTAAACCACACACGCTTTGACTTCAGATAAGTCAAATGATGGCTTGCAACATAGCAACCGCAGTAAGTCGTATTAACGGCAATGCATGCTCAGAAATCTATGCACGACCATGCAGCATGTCGCATAAATTAGTTTTCAGACACTACCAAGTTGCGCCATCTAAATCAGGATTGTGATTAAAATCGTTGAAACGAAAGTTGTTGCAAAGGTCGAACGAAGCCCAGCGTTTAACTGCGGTTGTTCAAATGGTTTAAGACGTGAATTTACAAGTGATAGCGAGACCATTGTTGCAAGGTTCTTGGTTGGCGTGGAAAACCAAACTTAAAGCAATACTTGCTGTTGATCACCGCACGATTTAAGTACCATGCTTGCATGTCGCAACATAACGCACTATTTGCATTGAAATAGTTGTAATACATCGAGCACACAGACTAAACGGCGGCAAGTATAGAAGCCAAGCTATACAGGTGTCCAAAATGATAGAAAGCCGGAAAGTTTTGTAATCGGTGAAATATTGCTTCGTGATATGCGTCACAGACGTGGCTGCACAAGACCAGGTATAACCCAGAGCGACAATTCGGAAAAAAAATGAAAATATATTGTATGCAATGGTGTGCGCGGAATATGTGCAGCATTGTGATTTTTTTGTGATTTAAACCAAAGAAACCATCAGCGAAAGTAGGTTTCGCACTTTATGCACACGAAAAGATTTGTATCATGACTTTGCAAAGATTTTAACGAAGAACGGGACGACGACCTTCCTGTTATTGATGCAATAGGGTGGAAAGGATACAGACAACATGCTGTCCGATACGCTGTCCTATCTGTTAGCAGCTGTCATCGTGACACAAGCTGGTAAGTGGTGTTTACAATACAGATTCCTGTTTACAGTTTGTGTTTAGCGGCGAGCAAAAATTTGGAAGTTTATGCTTTGTAATCACAATCATTTGTCGGTATGTGTCAAAACGATTAGTCGCTTTGCGCCCAACGCATTAATTTGTCGTACAGTTTCGGCGTATAAAACACACATATAAAAATTGAACAGCCCCCTAAACAAGTTGTAAATATTAATGACGCATAACCGTTATGTTTTATCATAGCTTTCTTAGTCGCCGCAAACACCAACACCACAGCCGCGACCAACGTCACGGTTACTTCAAGCCACCTTCCGTCGACTGAAACTGGCACGTTCACATTCCAGCACAGCAACGTGACGTTGAACCACACTGGAACAAGTGCAACCAGTTTTAACACAACGGTACATGACGCCCATGCTCCAACTATCAACTCGGCATCACACGACAATGCAACTATCCACGGAAATATGACACAGCATGGAAACGACACGTACCATGGCAATGGGACAGACCATAGCAATGGGACAGACCATGGCAACGACACGAACCATAGCAATGGGATGGACCATGGCGACGGGACAGACCATGGCAACGACACGTACCATGGCAATGGGACAGATCATGGCAATGGGACAGGTCATGGCAATGAAACACATCATGGCAACGAACACCACGGAAATCATCACTTGACGGTTTGGTTGTCAGCTGTCTGCATGATGATTGCTATCCTCGCATTTGGACTCATTTTCTACTACGTTTACAACAAGTAAGGAAAGGTGTAAGTTAACATGGTTAAGCGAGGGTGCAATTAACAGAGTAGGATGAGATAATGCGTGGGATGTGTCATGCTGTCCAAGATGACCGGATGAACGCATTTAGATCCTGCGCGATGCATATTACATTATTGCCTGCGCATATTGAAGTATGTAAACGCTTTATCCCAATCACGATAGGAAAGTCGGTGATATTACAAGAGTATAAAACGCGCCTCATAAACATTACAATCATAGAATCGCATGAATTAATTAGTAAAGGTTTGCAACTGGTAAAATATCATCGTTCTTTCAGTTCTTACGTAATGCAGAAAATATCGAAACCATGATCTCTATTATTGCTGTACAGAACGCACTTAAACCAACATCCAGACCACAGACAAATGTTCCTTGCCAAGCATCCGGCATGCTCGGGAGTTATCGGTGTGGAGCTCACTCAAAATCATCAAAATCACGTGACGAAAAAACCTGTCGTCGCCAAAACTTTTGACGTCACTGTCGACGTCATACAATCAAAAGAAGGGTCAGACAACCTGGCCCTTGATCTGAGCCCAGAAGAAGACCCAGACGTTCCGGGGACGTCTTCGCAGGGTTCACCGTCGCCAGAACCCGATCACATGCCACCAGACTACCATACTGTGGTCACCGCAGACCCCCCGCCACACGAAAACCCAATTTAGGTTCAATTAGTGAACGCACTTATCAGATGACATTTCAAACAAGGTGCTTACAGGACACGGAATGAGGATCCAGAAACAATTAATTGATTGTAATACGGGTAAAAATAAATGGCCCCAGAACAAAATAAACGAAATACGTTATTTCGTTCCCTTGCCGTTTTATACTGTACTAGTGCCATTTAGCAGCTTGTTGCACTTTGTTGGTCGCTGCATTTCTACGACAAATATATGCACGTAACTCGAAAACAAACGTTTGCTTTTGTGGAATTATTACGTCACTACAACTAGAATCATAAAATTTTTGCTTCTACACATGTAGGCCCATTGGTCTTGTTTACTTTGTTGACAGTCAATACAGAGGCAAGTAAATCCCTGTTTGAACACAGAGCAAAGCCTACCACTTACCTGTGTATTGGTCGACACTGAAGTACTCGCTTTCCATGTGAAAAAATGCAATCTTGTTTTCCGGCGAGCGATCTGCATCAGTTGCGTTCAGTGTAAAAACAACCGAGTCGACTGACTTGTCTTCAGGGATTTCGACGACAAACACGGATTGGGTGAATTCCGGAAGGTTGTCGTTTACGTCCTAAATTCGAAAACTATGTAAGCTTGCATGACAGAGTATTTATAAACGCCGATCATTGGTTAAATGAATATAGTAATAAAAAAGGTTTTACAAGATTGTGCGTTTGAAAACTTTATGCGAAATATTAACTCGCAATCGACGTGTGAGAGAAACAAACAAGTTTACAAATATGTTGTACTGTATGGCCGTTTTCTTTGCAATATTATGTTGCATTTGTCCATGACTGGCCAAACGTAACGCAATAGAGGTATACCTCGCAGAGTTAGGCACGTTTTTCATCTGCCACAGCAACAATGCTGGCGAAACGTTTTTGTACAGAAACATCGTATGTAGCATTGACATAATAGCTGTCAGAAGACTACTACTAACGCAACAGCTCTGCATTATTAGACTCAGCAGGTCGAAACTGTGGCACTTTCTGCACAGCTTATTTTGCTGGGTTTTTGGAACAACAAACTTTACTTACGTCAATTACAACAGTAATTTGAGCCTCATCAAATAGATTGTGATTGGTGACATCAACCGCTTTTACACTTAGATTGTACGAGAGAGGTTCGTCGGGTTTGTCAAGGTCAATCCGACGCGAAACTCTCAGAATTCCGGTTCGTAATCCAAGACTAAATGTTCCACTGAAATCATCAGCCAAATAAAAAGTTATGTTGGTCTTCAAACTGTCTTGGTCGCTGGTCTAAAATATAACCATAATATAAATTGTCTAGTAAAAGCGGAGAAACAAAAAATATAATTACCTTTAGCACTACCACGGCATCACCATTGGTTTCTTCCATCACGTGCCACCGATCGAGCCAATTGGAGCGAATAAATTTTGGGGCGTTGTCGTTGAGGTCACGTACAGTTACTCTAACATATGCGGGACGTGAATATTGATAACCCCTGGAAGGTGAACCGACTTGGGCGAAAATGCAAAGTGAATGTGACGTCATATTTTCACGATCAAGCGATTTCGTTGTGTAAATTGTCCCCGAGGTTTGATCGAGTTGAAAATGGCTACAGACACATGAGGTAAGATTGTTTCACAAATTAGCACCAAATATATTTCTGAAATAGGTTCTACTGAAATAGGAAATAGGTAAATCCGAACCTTTCGTCGCGGCAAAATTCGTATAAGATGCTGTCGTTGTACCCAGGATCGAAAGCCTGCAATATTATTATAAATTAGCGGTAGTTGTTAAAGTTCTGCAGGAGGCTTTCTATAGATTACTTGAGCACTAGTCATTGCGGGATAAGTCATTTTTAGAGCAGAGCTATACTCGTCTTTTATTACCACATTACAACTTCAAGAAACACTTAAAATTTAACAAATTTTTCCAGGAAAAAAATAATAGCACCAAAGGAATGAGCAGATTCCTTACTTGTACAGTTCCAACAGTGGAGTTTGGCGGAAGGTTTTCATCAATATCAAAATAAAATTGTGTTGCGTTGAATCTCGGTGAGCTAACACGTGGTTCCACAACCGTCACACGGACTTGTACAGCGGTTGCCTGGAGCAGCAACATTTTTACTTCAGTACATATAAGTTGTTTATCTCGTAGCGCATAACTCACCTTTTCACCATCAGAAGCTTCAACCCTAAATATGTGCTCGTTTCGGAGATCTGTAGACAAAACATCGCGGGTTCGAATCTCGACCCAAACACCTTCATCAACCACTTCAAATGGCAATAATCCATTGCTGTCTTCGTCGATCAATTTGTACGACAGTTTACTAGAGATATCCGGGTCTATGGCGTGTAATGCCATCACAGTGGTGCCAGGAAGAGCCAATCTGCTCACTTTTGCTTTGTATAAACTTTTTTCGAAGACGGGTGCGTTGTCGTTGACGTCATCAACCGTCACTTCGACCAGGCAAAAGTCCCGCCTTAGTTCAATAAATATTATTGTGCCTCAAAAATTGCTAATAAAAATGAGTTTTGCTATATGTATATTACCAATGTACGGAAAAGGTTGATCATCATTATAGTTTAATCTCGCGGTTCGAAATCGTTTTGGCCTGGGCACCCCTTTTCTCTTCAAAAATATCCTGACCCACCAGAATTTAATGCTTACTACTTACATTTATGTTTTAGCAGTCAAATGGAATCGTCCAACGGGGAAACGCGGGCCAAGGCAACTAAGTACTCTAATTGCAGTAACCTTTCTTGAGGATCCGATGCCACAACAAGTAAGTTGTGTGATTGACTGAGTTCAGCGTCGGGGTCACCAACAAGAATCACTTGTCCAAGATCAGAAACGTCAAACAGTCCTTCACCCCCATGAATGGAAAAGGTGATAACATTGTTTCTTTCGTCTCGGTCTTTATCCGTGGCGTTAAGCTGAAGAAATGTCACCAATTCAAGTATATTGTGACATACATTACGTCACAATTAACGCTGACAGAATGTAAGAAACGCTTAACATTTACATTATTTTACTTGATAATATGGCGCTGGTGTACCAGTGCAATAGAAAGTTGAAATTGCAAAGTTCTAATGCTCAAAAATAATAAATAAATACTAGCATTCCTTTTTGTTTCCCCAAAAGATTTAACCTGAGAGCTTTGAAAATGAAGGTTTTACCAAAGTCAACAATATGTATTGAGAAAGCAAACAACGACAATTAAAAACGCCACCTTTGTAATTACTCCTCCAGATGTTGCATTTTCTTTAACGACAATAGAGACTGTTTTGACAGTAAACTTGGGCGAGTGGTCATTAACATCCCTAATGCTTACAGTGAGAATTTGCATTTCGCTTATTTGATGTTCCAGTGTGTTCCGTTCCTTTACGTAAACCTGTCAAAAACAATTAAGCAAACTGAGAAAGATAAAATAACTTATTACCGTCAGTTTGTTGTGTCTGCTAGTTCCTATATTCTCACCTGAAACGTCATTTGACCAAATTTTTCTGCATCCAGTCGAGAGTTATTGGCAACAACTATTTCTCCTGTGATTTGTTTGATAGAAATTGTGTCATTTGGAATTAGAAAGTATTCAAACTCTGTCGCTGCATCCTGTGGGTCAACATAATAGTTACGTAAAACGCAAACGTTACTATTGTCAGTGGATTTCCTAATGCATGAATGTGTAATAGTAACTAATAAATGAATGACTGTAGACCGATTGATAAGATATATGCGAAACCGATTGATAACAACCTGTACTGTGTACACCAAAATAAATAAAAATATTCAAGCAGTATTTATCAATGATGTGTCAAACAGCAATATTATTCTCAATTTCTCTAGCAAGGCAATATTGCCACAAGGAAAATTACACATAGCTCCGCTTACAGGATCTGTTGCGGTTATTCGGGTGACGTATGTTCCAGGTGCAGAGTTTTCATCAAGGGTGACGTGGAAAGATTCGAGCGTTGCGATTGGACGATTGTCATTTACGTCATCAATCTCAACGACCAATAGACACACGTCAAATTTCTCTTCATCATCCACTTGCGACGCCTGCAAAATTCACGAATTATGGCACACTATTATCACTGATATCAACAAAATGAATTTGCTTGCCTTAACTAACAGCGATACTGAGTTTGAAGATTCACGGTCCATTGATTTCACCATGGTAACCACTGCAGTTGTGTTGTCAATCGCAAAGTGGTCGTAATATTCTGAAACAGACGAAAAAGCATGCATGCCATGAAAGTAGAAAACAGAAGAGAATGTAAGTGGAAACGTTTTACTGCGTTAGTAAACGTGGGTATCTCCCTAAACGCAAACTTGTCATGTTTTTTACGATTTTTAATTTAATTGCAACATTCGACCTCCGTAAAAAAGCAATAAATGTCATGATCACTACAAAAATTGCATCAAAACACATATCAATATTGGAATGAAACGGTAAAAGACTTTTTGTCATATTGGAATGAAACGGTAAAAGACTTCAGAAAAGTGATCATAACATACAATAGATTCACTGACATCGTAGCCAAGGCCTTGCAGCCGAGCTGAATCAGACACAGATCTGAGTCAAGAGATCAAGCGTGTAACACTTTTGCATACGATAAGATATGTACATAAAAACAAAAAATATGCAAAGGTCAACCGGCAACATCTTATACACCACAAAGACATTCACTTATAAACACGCCACAGCATCGACCAGTTTCTGGTAATCGTTCAGTTCGTTGTGGATATGCACAGATATGCGGGCATAAAGGACGCCCTGGATTGCTTTCATCGGGATCTCGATACGATGTTCGTGGAAAAGCCGATTTTGTATCAATTCGGCGTCTTCGTATTTTACATCTCGTCCTTCGTAAAATCTAGATGGCAGAGCCACGCACGACATGGAGCCTACATTGGGTAGAATCGGATGAAGTTAATTGAGTGGTTTGAACTACTTGCAATCGTGAAAAATACGGCAAACTTTGTACGTTGACTGAAAAGTGTAAAAAAAACTTTTTATGTTGTTGGTACTTAAAAATTTTCACTGCATGTTACAATGCAGTATGTTAACGTTATTTAAATTTGTATTTCTTTATTTTTAAGGATGATGTATGTTGTCAAGTGTAATAAAGGTATAAATAAAACGCACAAGTAGAGACACCGTCCTTGTCGTGCGTTTCCACAGGGGCAAGAGTACGGGATTTCCAGGCTGTTGTTAAAAGCTGCACAGCGACGAGCATTAGGCTGCGGATTTGGGCTCGTATGACATCGGGACCAACGGCATTAAAGAAGTTTAGGCAACACTGAAGCCCCAGAATGGACGAAAAGTCTCTAAGACCTGCACAGAAAAATATTGATTAAAGTACAATAAGCTACACCTACGCTAAAATCTTTCATTAATTCGAAGAAATCTCATTTAAAGACAAAAAATTGTGTTTTTGATTTTCTGGAAACAAATTGGGTTTTCCCCAATGAAACATCACAGACCACAAACATTATAGATTGTAGAAATATAGACAACTACCAGTATTTGATTATAACATTTTCAAAAGAAATATGCCTTGCCTACTATAGATATTCATGATCCAAATATAGGGTATGGTTCTCAAAGCGTCGCGACGCCCTTGTGCGTTGTTTCGGGTGTCCAAGGGCGTCGGGTGAAAATTTTAACGAAGAAAAATGGAGGTAATTGACAAGTTAAGCCATCCTTTCGCGATTGAAAACTGTCGCAAGTGGCGTTAATCTTTTTTAAATTGCGTCGCTCGCGAGAACCACAATTATTGGCATTTAAGCGGATTTGTAAGTCTTTATTTTGTACAACAATTACATGTGTTCAAAAAATCCTGCCCAAATTCGAGCAACATTATTAATATTTACCAGTAAACGTATGCTCCGAATGGAAACCACTTTTAAATCCGTGGGACACACTAAGTGCACCGATGTTTTTCTGGTGTTCAGGTTTTACGTACAGTGCCGCGCATCCTTTGGGCGAGCAGAACCATTTGTGTGTGTTTAACACATAGTAGTCGGCGCCCAACTCAGATAGGTTCAAATCCACGGAGCCAAGGGCATGGGCGCCATCAATCAAAATAGGAACATTTCTGAAGAAGAATTGCTGTCACATAAAGTGGAAAATATACAGGCAAGTTTGCTTAAAAGATAAAAGTTTCAATTGCTACAACAACAAAAGGGCAACTGCTAAAGTTTAAGCATAATTATTTGTGGACCTCAATTCCACCAGTTTATTTTTAAGGTTAAACCAGTCAATTGTTTTGCAAAAAAAGCAGGCAAGTTATTAATCCAAATATTTAATATTTTTTGGGCTTGTAACGTTATTCGTTTTCTGTGTGTAAAACACTATTACTGTTGTAGTATGATTTCACAGTGTGATTGGACATATTTACACTGCCAGATAAAAACTCCTCCTGGGTAGTTTGTATGTGGTTCACAGAATAAAAAAGTTACATCAAATAATCAACACATAGTAGGTTTTGGCAATGAATATTGATGCATTCACTGATTCACACCAAACCAACACACCAAATTACAAAATTCATTCATCACTTTACCTTTCATGGCATATTTCAACTAACTTCCTGACAGGCAATACAAAAGGCATGTTGCTAGGTATGTGGCTGAACAATGCAAGTGCTGTGCCGGGTTTCAAAGTTCTTTCCACCAGCTCTACCACTGCTTCTGTTGTTTCGAGAGGAAACTGCAGGGCTTCCACCTGTACTTTTGCACCGGTCGTTGCACAAACCTTACTCAGGGATTTCTTTACAGCACCTACATCAACAAAAGTAGAACAAGGCCAAATTGCTAAAATACTTTGTTATTATTCTTACCATACACAGTGTTTAAATGATAAATAACACTTTGATCATTTAATTCCAAACTGTTTAAAACAGAATTGGTTCCGACAGTAGCATTTTCAGTCATCACAAAATCAGTGGGCTTGCAACCTGCAAGATCATAAAAAGTTCAATAATGTTACAGTCACCATGTACAATTCTATGAGAGATCTACCTATAAATTTTGCTAGTCTGTATTGAGTGTGTACAATCTGTGGAAACAGTTCCCTGTCAATGAATTTTACGGGTTCTCTTTCAACATAGCACTGAACATCCTGGGCAACCTTTAAAGCTTCTTTGAGTACAGCACCGAAAGCACCATGATTCAGAAAGGTAAAGGCCTATAAAATTAAGGAGAAACCTTGTTAAAAGATATATATATATAAAGATGTACAAATTCCTTATTTTTTATTTAAACTTACATTATCCAAAAGAAAATGCCTTTCTTTCATTGTCCTGCCAAACTGAGGAGTATTAGTCTTGTAGTTTTGAAAATCTGGCAATTCCACAGGGAAATCAGGTGGAACGTACTCATCTGTCTATATATTTAAATTTTTAGATTGTAGCCCACCTTTGAGAGGTAAAAAGTAATCAAATGTCTCACCTCTGCAGCTTGCAATTGCACATCTATGTTGGAAGAATGAAAGGAGCCAAATGACCGGGAAACATAGGCAGTCTGGTTTGGTGCAGACATTTTATTTACAAATCAGATATAAAAGTCGTATAAAAATCAACTGAAATGGAGCATGTTACATTTATGTGCTGATTTTTCAGGTACAAATTGCATTTTAGAAGTAGTATTACAAATACAGGTAAATATTCCTTATTTGCACATTAATATCACAACAATTCCAAGAGTTACACAACAAACTTTCAGTTTAAGCTATGTCAGAATTGCAGAAACTGCTTCTATACCTAATTGACAACTAACCAAATTATTTAAACATCTCATCTCACTTATACGGTCGCTCAGTTGGTCACAATAATTTTGATGACTAATCATGTAACTTACTATCATTTCCTCAATTTAAAATTATCTGTACAAATACCTGCTTTAACTTTGACCACGTTAAAGTTTAACATTGCCTTTGCAGCGAAGTCATACTTTAGCATAGATTAGCAAGAAAACGCAGCGTGACAATGTTTAGGCCAATCTATAACAGCAAACTAATCAATGACGTCGCTGTTTTACTTTATTGCAGTAAAACAGGGGCCTACCCCAAAACTAGGGAAATTCCCGTTTGAACAAATAGAAATATAATATAATCCAATTTTTAAGTTATCATTATCAGTTCAGATAAAATATGTAAAACCACAACTCCGATTACAAAACCATTTAATGCAGGACAAATTTTCCACCTGTTTCATTTAATATCGAGAAACTTATGAGCGAGTTGATAGAGAGATCTTGGTCAAATGCTCTTATGTCTCTGTTAACTTCAATCGGCTGGTTTAAAAGAGTACCCTGGTTAAAACAAAAAACTTTCCGTAAAGTGCTGGTAATGTGCCAAAATAGTCAACTTCACCTGGGGCCCTGCAGTTTCCGTCACTCGGCTTTTATACACATGGTTTTCGAATTTAGGTGTTCTGTCATCTGCGTCAAATACAGTAACTTTCAGAACTGAAGTTGTATTAAGCTTTGGCAGGGTTTCGGTGTTCTGCAAAGGGAATCAATACATTTTTTTTTCGTTTATTGCAATTGTATTTTGCTTTTAATTTCCCACCTCTGCTGTAATTTCGAAAGAGTAGTCATGCACACTCAACATATCGTAGTCAAGTTTCTTTTTGAGAAAAACTGATCCGGAATACCCAGATGTTGTTATATCAAAGAATGCGTTTTCCTGTTAAAAATGTCTTAAACTTTATCGAATAAAACGTACTTCCAAAGATGCCAGAATATTTTTTCTACCTTGGGCAGTCGAAGGGTGACGATAGCGTTCTCGTTTATATCGTTATCTTCAGTTTCTACTAAAAATATTGTCTCTCCAATCTCAGTCGATTCGCTTATACGAATGGAAGCGGGGAGATTTGTGAACCTTGGAGGGTTGTCGTTGACATCCACGACTCGTATAATAAGAGACAACCTCACCTGTCATTACACAATTTATTAGTCAAGAAGAGGCAAAAATTTCAGATACGCAAGCCGCATACTCACAGGTTGCCCTGCTCCATGTCTACAATGTAAAGTCATTTCCTTCACGTTATCTCCATTCTAAAGATATTGTACACGTCATAAAAAATGTTAAACATATTTTGTTGTTTAGACAAGTGCTGGTTAAGGTTATAGCTATATATATGCTTGCAAAAATTTGCATCACTAATGATGGTAATTGCACAGACCTGTGCTTTTTAATTTCGGGATGATTACTGTTTTGGATCAAATGCGTTCGTACCTTGGTTGCCAATTTCTTATTCTAGATATGCCAAAATCATCACAATAAAAGGTTTTATAAAAAATATTGCTTTGTGTACAAACTCGTCAATTGCTTGCGAGGACTTACAACCCACTGGCACAAACTCGAGGAAAAACACATGGCCACATTCTACTTCGAAACAAGATAGCAGTTTAGCCTTTTACATAACACTGCAACCTAACAAAGCTCATAATTCTCCAAGAAAAACGGTGTACTATGCACTTATTTTGGTTACAAGGGAATTTCAAGGGAACATGGTTAAAATCCTAAAATAAGTGGTAGTAAGCAAAGCATATAAATACATCGTAATCAAACTGTTGATGTTGCGTGATAATCAGCTCGTTGCCAACTCGTTCCATTGTGAAATCAACAGCAGGCGTATTATCTTTATTGGTTAACCACATCGGAGAATCAGCTTCGGCTTCAGAGTTTCTGATAAGGCTCAAGTCATACCTCTTTATCACAGTTCCTATAAATTAGCGCGATGAAAAGATGCATAGGGAAAATAAGAAGCCTTACCTGGCGGGTTGTTTTCGTGAGCATCGAGGTTCATTTCGTTTCTGAAACGCCGTTCAAATCGACCACAGAAAGAATCTGCACACAACATAATTTCCTAAGCAATATAGTCTGACAACATCGGTTAAAGTTCTGCTACATTTTTATGTCTTACTTAAAAGTTCGTGTACAGGGGTGGTTTGGGTATAACATGATTTCCACATCAGAAACAACGACAGAACCCGGTATAAACGTAACATGCTTTTGTTTATTGATCAAAGTATCTGCTATGCTTCAGATGTTGTCACAAATTCACACCAACTACTTTTACCAGTCAGGTTCTGTAACTGTCAAATTTTAATTAGTAAACGCTGGTTTTCTACGTGCAACTTATCCTGAAATCTATGTACACACTTCCTCTTCAAGCGCTCCACTGTGATATACGTCATGTTACGTTTGGAACAAACCGTCGACTGTTCGGTGCTGAACATTGTTAACCGTAGCCAAGTATAATTGAATTGCGTTGTATCATTGGAAAACGACTCCCAATTTCGCCCAGTACCATCCCACAACAGTACTTCAAATCCTTCTCACTCTCCACTTGAACCGGGACGCGAGCGTGGATTTTCAAATTGAAATGTTTTCGCTGCAGCCGATTCATCGCGTCTCCCTTTTCAGCAATGTTGGGCACACATGTAATTGAGTTACTTCTTGTGCTAACCTAAAAATTGTGTTACTTTGTTTTCAAAATTGTGTTGATGTTTGTTTTACACAAATAAACACAAGTTGTTTTAAATTTCCAGTCGCTTATTTAAAAAAAAAGTTTTTTTTGTTAAGGGCAAAAGTATGCCTAATTGTACAAAAAGCAATGTGATAAACGTGGATATTGTGGAGCAATGACGTTGTTTCAATTCAGGGTGTTGCGCTACGCATTATAAAGCCACAAAGGCAATAATGCAACAAACCAATACATACCGAAGCGAAATAACATGTGTGTCGGGTACGCAGAAGATAAGTAATCTATTAAAGTACTGTACAATCATTCCGTGCAAGTTACTTCAAGCCATTAGTTGTTTAACAATTACATGAGTCAATATTTGACTTAGTCTGCAGGCAGCACCTCCCGGTACTAGCTGTGCAGTAAACGCAAACAATGTTTAAACCAACGCCCACGAGAGTAAAGTCCGAGGCTTCTGCGACTATACTTGTCTGCAATATTTCATTGGGAATGATTACAGCATTTAATAAATTTATTGCACATAATAACAAAACACCATATATTGTTGATCATGCAGAAAATATAACCAAATTACCGACAATGTTTTGGGAAAACTAATTTGCTCAATTTTTTGCCTGGAATTTAAATCGCCATTTCATAATAACTGCGGGCAATTCGTAAACAACAGTGATGCAGCAGGTATACGCAGGAATGGGGTTATTTACAAAGCAAGTCAATTAAAATATTTACATTTCTTTATAGGGCCATGATAGAACTGTACAATATTTACAGAGTTATTGCACGTGTACCCGACGGAAGCAAGAAGCTTTTCCCGAAATATACGAAAAATCTGAGCGTATATACAGAGTATGTATATACATATGAGATATATCGATGCCACGACGAAAAGATGAGGATTTAAAAGACAACATGTCAGTTACTACTAATATATACAAAAACATCGGTCGTGGTCAATTGCATAAGTGCCCGTGTGCTCAAGCTGCCTCGTGGAACGAAACAAGTCCGATTACTAAATGGCACATGTTCATAATGCCAGCTAAAATATATCGACCGAAGTCCTACTTACAGGGCTCCATTACATGCTAGCATACAATAGCTGCAAAAATTTGATGCAAGAAGTAATTGTTTCCGTTAAAATAAAGTTGGTTGCAGTAAGTTGCATAGAACCGAAAAATACCGAGGTTTTAAAGAATTAGGCGTTCAAGTGTAAAGCGTATATGTACAAGAATCGAGCAGACATATTACAGCTGCTGCCACCTAACACTGATCGGTCGTATGCGATTAACAAGGTTGCTAAAACACTGCTGCCGAATTATTCCAATACTGTTGTAATGATGTTGCGTTCTACATAAATGAGCGATCATCAGTAACCATACGTCCTTATGAAGTCCGTTGAAAGAAGTAATTCCATTCGTTTGGCATCTACCGACGGGGGTACCCTGCAACGAAAACAGCATGATTTTCATTTGTTCACACGTCCAAGTATTAGGAAAACGTCACTGTCTGTTACCTGGTTGCGGGTAGCCTGGGTTAGGGGGGTATGGGTAACCGGGCTGAGGTGGTCTCGCCGTTCCGGTCGGGTAGCCAGGAGCTGGTGTATAATGCTGTAAATATAAAGAAAGTGATGTAAGGATTGTGGGATGGCTGAAGGTGGCTGTTTACATAAATTGGCTTAGTCTACTGTAAGCTATTATCGTCTTTTACGTCAGGCAAAATTACCTTTCTCATTCAAAATGTCCTAATGTATACATACACATATAAAACGTAAAAGAATTCCATACATGTACAACGTGGACGTCGGTGTGGGGTCTTGGTCCGTGGTGATGGTGATGGGGCGGCGGGGGATGATGATGGTGGTGAACGGGCGGCGGTGTGTGGATGTGATGTACAGCGTTGGCAGCAGAACGGTTTGCCTGCTCTCGCCGGTGTGCGTCGTCAGCTCTGGAGAGAAAAAAGATTTATTTTAGGCACAAACGGAAAACCTGAGCATTTACAGTCGGAGCAAAAGGCAAATCGGGTTACGCCTCCAGCGTGACGTAATGTCCGGTGGAGAGCAAGAAAAATACCTCCGCATTTGCAACCTGCGTCACGTCAGCTATCCTTTGTTATATTACCCGCACCAAGGCTAATTAACGATTAACGGGTCGTAAAACGGTAGTTACATTTACCCGCGGAGTGTGTGGTTATGTATCAAATCGTATGATGAAAGACCTAATTGGTTTTGCATGCAATCATGATTAACGAAAATACACATATATATATATTCAGCGGGTGTGCTTTAAACCGTAGGATTTATTTTAGTTATGAACATAGAGCCATTTCTTGACATTAACAAAGCAGCATTGTTTATTTCAACAATTTATCCAGAACAGCAAATCCTGACTTACACTATCAGTATTACCCTTGGTAATCAAAGTTTAAACTCAGGACTGTAACCAAACATCTATTACAGCCAAAAGTTGAACTACAGCTAGTGTATATTTAATACCACAACAACGTGTACATAACACTCTATTACAAACTTATTTACATATTCTTACCTGTGATGGGCAGCGTTGGATTTGGCTTCCAGTCTCACCGCCTTCCCTACGTCGCCATGAAGAGCTGCGTTCACCGCCCGGTTGTGAAGCCTCTCCTCCCGACGTTCCGCGCGCATCTCTTGCTGTTAAATCGTAAAACTGTAAAGCGGAATCCTTTTTCAGTCGTACCTATGAGAGACCGCGCGGACGTCGTATGAAAATGCCCATCCGGTGCCAGGCATTGTTCGGATTCAAAACCAGGCCCAGCTTTGCGGATAGGCCGCCAATGGCTACTTGGTACGCGCCGGGACGCGCAAAACTTCAATACAAAACAGAATATTTCCGGCTTCTTCTACCCACACAGAGAGCCTACAGCATCGTGACGAACTGCTTCAGCAACAAGTAAAGCATTGATCAATTAAAACGTGGCTTACCTTATGCGCCTTGTTGGCCTCTTGTCTCAAATGCCGTTCCATGATGTTTCAACTTCTTGTACGTCAGCTTCGTGTCTTGCCAAATGTCCCAAATGAACTTTACCCCGCGCCCACAGTCGCGTTTTAAAGCCCTGGTGCCGTGGAGCACTGTCTACTCTTGCTAAACAAACCGTGCCATTTAATGACATCCCTGCTGCTCCATACACATCATGTTACTGCGGTTCGCAGAAGTTTTACTGCCGCGTTGGCAATTCGCGTCACAATCACATGCACGGCGTGACGCATGCATGTGATCACGTGGTGTTGGTGGTAGTTGTTTCGCAACGAACAATCTGTCGCGCTGCCGTTTCCGGCTTTACCGAGGAAACCAAACCAGTGCACGGGATGTTGTCATTATGGTTCGTTTAATGCTCACGTGGCGGCTCACAAATTGCGGGAATAAAATGTATTGGCCGATAAAACTTAACGAGCATGATAGTGCATTAAGCTTAGGTAACCCACAACAATCCATTGTAAAAATCTGTGCTTGGGATTAAAGCATACATCATTCATAATTCCTAACACGTGACACTCGCGACACACGCGACATATTGCATGGTGTTTTGCAAGCTTTGCTAGCAACCACCTTAGTAAATGATTGGTCCGGTGCATGCTTGCAACAAAGGTATTTTGTTGAGTGTGTCCCAACCCGTGAGCAATGTTTAGCACACATGCGCTTAGTTTATCATTGAATGGTGATAAACGATCCGGTTTTGATGATTTTATTGATGGCACATAGTTGGGAAGTACACGAGTTGCATGCCGCCGCTTTAGACTGTCAACCATTAAATAATGGCAAAACATTTGTGCCACGGCACATCCCCAGTTCGTAAGCTAAAGATTTGTTAGTCAAAAGTTTTGTCAAAAAATTGTGATATTTTAAGCCAAAAACCTATAGTCGCGTGAAAGCCCCCTAAAACATTTGCTCTCTTTTAAATTCCGGGCCGGCTACGTCAATTGATCGTGGCTCTGAATGCAAACAAGTGTATGAAAATGAATAAATCACAATTGTCGCTTTGCTTATAATTTCTGCCGTATTTAAAAAAAAAAAAATTTCAAATCAAAAAATAAATCTTCTTTTTTCAATCTTATAACTGATTTAGAGCATACTTAATGATTGATTTTGGAAAGCGTCAAAACGAATAAAATGTTTAGAGCATTTCTTTTGCAATGAAACTGAACACTTCTAATGCCTTGTCGCAGTTAAATGCGATCCCTCTGGACAGTGAAATTAAAAACAAACAGATTATGTCGTTTCAGGCATATAGCCTGCAACGAGCAAAGAGCACCTAACACAAAACTGTTCATAGCATCACACATAAACATCATATGTAAAACACTCCACCTAGCGAAAAATCTCCCCATTATTTTTAACCTATTGGAATGCATTTTGTCTTTTTCACAGATCGCATTGGCATTCTTTTATATACACGTTTAAAACGTTTGGCAAACTGTAACAACTGTTTACAAAAACTCCGATTGCTGCAGCGATGGAGTGTAACAAGCTTGCAATCTAAAAGGAGGTGCTTCAATAAGGAATGGATAAATAGAGGAATTTAGATTTTCTTTGCTATGTAAGGATTTAGTCGTCGGTGTATCCAATGCACGACAACCTGACTTTGATGGAATTATGTATTTAAACAGTGGAATGGGATGTTAATTATTGGTGCAAGTTTGTAAGCAAACACGACAAGCTTAAATCGGAGCGTGTGTGCGGCTTCAGGCCAACTTTTATTGCTTTGTTGCGGAAGCCCAATGAGATTGTTCGTTGCGTTGCTGGAACGCTGCAAGTAGCTACCTTTGCAAAGATTTTGTGAGAAACGTTGTAATATTAAAGCGGCGAATTAATGACAGGATGGAAAGGATTGTATAAATTTGTATCGTAAAGTTGTCAATCACGTGTTTTACAGTGAGCTACAAACATGGCCACTGTTTCGACCTAACACTGGGTCTCATAAGTGCAGCTATGGTTTGACTTGACATGTTTTTACGTTTGTTTAGCGAAGACAAGTGCGGATAACTGTTTAAACAATAATTTGTCTGTATCGTCAACACATTAAATTGCCAACAGGCTTTATTCTCCGATGCATATTGAAACTACAGAGTAACATTTCCAGTTTTGCTACATCATTGCTTTGCAGGTTTTCACGTGGGTAAGGTAAAACTCGTGTGATAGTTAAAATTCACATAATAAAATGTCTGATGACAAATCAATACCCGAGCCAAATGCAAAGGATACAGATAACATAATCGTGAAAGAGGTGAGTTTTGTTCCAGTAAAGGCAACTTCACTTTGTTTAGTATTTCGTAAACAAAGCCTGCATATTACTAAGTGTAAACACGAACTTGAACAGCTTGACGGTATTGTGCAAATGAGCAACAATTAAAAGCATAGTCCCTTGAATTAAGCCAAATATATTATCGTATACAACGGTCCAACAGCTACCTTTGCTACAGAAAACTTTAAATGAAATAAACTTTTGCCGCAGGAACCGACACCTGGTTGCTACGTAAAATCTCGCCATGTGTTGGCCTTCATGGGGTTTCTGGGCATGTTTAACGTCTATTCTCTTCGAACCAACCTTAGTGTTGCCATTGTTGCCATGGTGAACAGCACTGAAGATCTGAACGCTTCAGCCAACGGATCCAATGTTTGCCCTGATAGAGGAGCTGATTCTGGCTCGAGTGCCACCTCAGTACGGATACGAATACGAACTTTCGTTCAATGTAATACCTTGCATAAAAACTTTTCATTCGGTTTTACAGAACGGAGTTTTTCATTGGGGCTCCGTAGAACAGGGCCTGATTCTGGGATGCTACTTTTACGGTTACATCGTGAGCAACGTTCCCGGTGCTTGGCTAGCTAGAAAAATCGGCTTCAAGAAGGTTTTCGGCGGTGCAATGTTCTTCTCCTCAATTCTAACCCTAGTAACACCTGTTGCCGCTTATGCCAGCTTTGATCTCTTCGTCGCGTTGAGGATTCTCCTCGGATTTTTTCAGGTGCTGTATTTCTAACCAGAAAATTCGTTTTCAACAATAATAGCGTAACCAACATTGGTAACAGGGGGTATCATTTCCTACGATGCACGGTGCTTGGGGAGCCTGGGCGCCACCTATGGAGAGAAGCACCTTAATTGCAGCGCATATGTCCGGATCGAGTTTTGGAACTTGCGTAACTTTGCCACTAGCCGGTATCATCGCAGAGGATCTCGGATGGGAAGCAGTATTTTATTTTACCGGTACATAAGCGTTCAAAGTATTAACTTAAAACGGCCTTTTTTTTCTGGAATGACCTCAATGGGGTAGAAAATTTGCCTTATTTACGCTTTCATTTATTCAAGTGGAAAACACTCCGAACTTCTGGTTTAACGTGTTTTCAAGCAACATCACTGTACAGTCCTAAGCGAATGTATACAGCGTTTTAAATGGGAGTAACACAGTGTTCCATACCCCGTAAGATAAAACATTATAATCACAATGGTATAGGTGGTGCCGCGCTCTTGTGGACAATTGCCTGGTTCTTGATCGTCCACGACACACCAGATCAACACCCACGCATCTCGGAACAGGAGAAAACGTACATAAAGGAAAGCATTGGGCTTAACAAGCCTAAAGACGAGGTTCGTACTTCCGATTTCCGCGGCATTCCTCACTTTAATCAGAAAAATAATCACACAGAACGTACGTCACCGAACACCGTGGCTGTCTATGCTTACGTCACTTCCCCTGTTGGGAATATTGAGTGGACACTTTGCAAGCAACTGGGGAAACTACACACTCATAACGATGCTCCCCACTTACATGAGCACAATACTGAAGTTCAACCTAGCGGCGGTATTCGTGTTCTTTTCACATTTCGAATCTCGTCGGCGATTAGACGAGTTGATAATATTTGCTTTTCTTTCCCACAGAGTGGAATCTTGTCCTCCCTCCCTTACATTCTCCAGTGGATTTTCACTGTTGTTGGGGGTTACATCACTGACATAATTCGGGCAAAGAGAGTGACGTCAACGATTGTAATCAGGAAGATCAACACTACTCTGGGATTGGGCATTCCAGCTCTGTTCGTCGTGTTGGCTGGTTATATTGGCTGCGACGCTGCCGCTGCAATAGCGTTCTTTTCTTTGTCAGTGGCTTTCAATGCTCTTACAGGTTAGATCTAAGTGTGACAGGTTATAAAATTTAGTCAATTTATCTTCACAGTAGTGTTTATGATTGAGCATAATAGGGCACTGCGCCGTGAGATTTTTCAGATCTCTCTGCAACTTGTCAGGAAAAGTGGCTGTTCTAGCTTGGTTGTAATGCCTTAGCTGCTATGCCTTCGAACCTAATGCGTTTTTTAGTCAATAAGTGTACTTGGTTTAAACGTACAATGGTAGATTCATGGCTCGGGAAAGATCATAGGCTCCAAGCATTTTGTACCAAAACTGACGGCGACAGCTATGCAAAAAATGTAACAATGTTCGTTTCTTTTCTATGATGAAGGCACCTGTTTTACTTTACACTTCCCCTTATTTGATAATAAATTGGCGGTTTTAGTTCCTGGATGTAAGGCCAACCCTGTGGACATAGCTCCGAAATACGGTGGAATTATTTATGGAATGTCCAACACCATTGCAAATATCCCCGGTTTTCTCGCACCATTGGTGGTTGGAGTTCTCTTGGAAGACAATGTAAGGAAAAAACCTAAACCATAATTAATGTCAATCATCATATCGTATAAAATCACATTTTGCCATCTTTCAGAACTCGCTGACTCAATGGCAGACAGTGTTTTGGATATCGGCCGGAGTGTACCTTGCAGGGGCCCTCATATATCTAATCTTTGGATCCGGAGTCGAACAGCCTTGGGCTAAAGGAGACATAATAGAAATGAAAAAAGGTGCATGTTGATGTTGATGTTATGTTTACACCAAAAAAATATAAATGTTGGTGGTGGGCTGCATACAGTACACAGTGCACCGCCCTACTATGTTTTACAAGTGTAGCTGGTGACTGGGCCATTTCACTATGTGGTGACTTTAGGAAGTTGAGTAACCTATGTGTGTTATATTTTACCGTGGTTCATCTCAATTCGTTTATAACTAGTTTGATATTCAACGGATAAACGTTGACAGCAAAGTCATTACAGTTCTTGGGCATTAACTGCCTACAGATAAGAACGGATACGGCGAAACAGTGTGTATTGTCTGTAGCTCACTGATTTTTATTGATTCATTTGCGTGCATTAATAATTTAAAATTTGTTTTGGCAGATAACTCGAATATACAAGAAGAAGAAGATGGGACCAAGTTTTAAACATAACATTTAATACACGCTTAATGCATATCAAAGTCACGCAAATCTTTTTAGGAATATAAGCACAGTAATACTTTCATGTCGTTGATACATTACTGCTATTAGTTTTGGTTTTTCTTTGAAGTTGCTGATATTGGAGGTGGAAGTAAATTTTGAATTTTATGTAAACCTATGGTTCCTATCGAGGGTAGAAAGATTTTCAAAACGTGAGGTTCGAAAAGCGGTTTAATTACGCTGTGGCGGCTCGGCAACGCATTTGTTTTTGTTGCTGTCCGGGCAATAAGTTTTCCGAAGACCTGCACAACTGACATGTTTCGCCGAAGTGTTTATTTGCATCCTTTCGAAGGGTGTTCCTTTTTTTCGTTGGTATTCCTTGCCCAATTAGGTAGGCGAAAAGTTGATTGCAATAAAACCAGAAGATACCCAGAAGCGCAGCTTTAATACTTTGATAATGTGCCAATTCAAAGCTGAGACCTATACAGTTTCATCAGAATTTCGCAACACGTTGAACAAACGATAAACCATAAAAAGGGTGCCAAATATCTGGAGTTGATAACTTAAAAAAATGATCAACAGCATCCTAGCTTTGGCTTTCCTTTTCATAAAAAGGGCTTCTTTAAATAGATTGCCGATCCAGTGAAGCAATATTGAAAATGGTTTTATGTCATGTAATTTATTGAATTCGATGAACTTGCCGCTTGATTCGATAACTCCTTGCAATTGGTTGATTTCCACGTTGTTTCATTGCTCTTGTTAGTTTCCTGGTTTTTAAACATCTTTATTCAATCTGGGGAAAGAAATATTATAGGTAGTGTTGTCTATTTCAAAAATCTATTTTATACAACATAATGACAATATTGTTTAAGAATTCTTTTGAAGAAAGAAAAATATTCTACAATTCTAAATGGATATAAGTTTCATGTCTATTGTTAAACAAAAAACACCATGACTTTGAATAAATTAAAGTTTCCTGTTCACATTTATTTGCAAAAACAATGTACAAGGGACAGATATTTTTGTACAGATATTTTTACGCAAAACTTTCTACGTCTTAAATAAAACCACAGAAAAACGCATGTGTAAACTTTCGAAGATATATTTTCCTCTCATCGGTGATTTAGCGCACACACGAAAGAAGACTAACGTAGTCAAGTCGAGTACGATTTGCTTTTTTCTCGTTCCTCTCTCTCTTATGTACACAAGTCGGGTACGACTCTCTCTCGCGCGCGCGCGCAGACAGCAATGTTTGACTCCTGTAATTTAGTTGAGGATGCACAACACTTCGGGCGGCATTTTGGGTCAGAGAAGCCTCAGGGGCTGCAGCAGATCAGTTTGCCGTTTTGAAATTTGCAATGATTAAAATTCATTTTCTTCACTGCGCAGTTAAACCAACCAAACATATGTTCATTAGTTCTCCTCGATATGCGATAAAAGTCCACGATCGTTTTGGTGTAGGACACCACAAGCCTGATTGCTAGAGTTCCCATCTGAGAGATATGTAAAAATGGCAACTTGCCTTCTTTCTTTTTTCGTCGTGCCCGACTTGTCTACGTAAGTCCTTCTTTCATAAAGTTTGGTGTAGCAGTTCAACCGTAAAGTGCAATATTATAACTTCATACTCTTGTTCCAGATGAGATCAAAGAATCAACACAGTTTGTGAAACATACGCTTTTGACGCTGGAGGCCATTCAGTTGAGGCAGCTGGAATATGTACTGTTGAGAATCATTACCGTTTCGTGCGAAGTTCAAGGCATCAATGCGTGAAAGGAATTTCAGGCCTTGCTTCAGTCAGACAATGGTGGGTTACAACTTACAATGGCGTGAATTGCTAGCTGTATAGTACGCAACGGATCTAGTTACGTGTACCGTCAATGCTGTTATTGTGCTATCATGAGCATTTAGAGACGGCTTAGAGCTAACTGGTTTTGACGTACGGAAGTAATAATGTAACATCAAGCGAATTGTCGTACAGTTTGTTGCAGCCTTTCCTGCAATTCTGAAGCGCAAAAACCGCTGACATAACCTCCCATGAGAGCGCATCCTGTTACCACAGCTGAAAAGCCACAGCAATAGTTTACCACAGTCCCAGTGCAGCACTATGCAGTAGCCCTATGCTGTAGTTTCGATGATTTCCGTTTCCCAGTTAAACTTGTCTGTCATTTATTAGCAATGGATACTAAGAGAGAGTTGGGGACGTTTGCACGACATGAAAAGAAAGCGGTAAGTTGTATTGTAACTGCTGTATGATTTGAACAATATCTTTCGTTGTGCGTTACGAGGTTTTAACCAATAAAATATAAAATATTTGGAATGAAATCGTCTGTAGCAAAAAACTGCATCGCGATTGACCGAAAGGTCAGTGGCCAATCCTAACTGCGAACAGGATTTGCCTCCACATATTATACTGAACGTTGCTCACGCTTTCGAAAACAGGAACTTAAAAAAATGTAATGCTTTCTGCTGTTGCTACTGTTATGCACTACAGATTACCAAGGCACAAACAGTGGGACTTTACTATTATTGTGTTATAATTAATTCATGAAATTGAAGAAATTGCTTCATATTTTTAAAGAAATACGATGTTTGTAAACAAATATCTAATCTTTCACAACTACAATCTTTCAGCTATATTGTTTTTAAATGCCTCATTATTTGCAGGTTTCCCAACACAAATGTTACATCAAGAAGCGGCATGTTTTTGCAGTGATGATGTTCTCGTCAGTTTTTAACATGTTTACAACAAGGGCAAGCCTCAGCGTGGCGATTGTCGCCATGGTAAATACAACCGCAAACGTAACTGCACAGGAAAACACCAATGAATCAGCTTTGTGTCCCAGAAAAATTGCTGTCAACACAGCGAAGCCACCAACCGTAAGAGGTTTTTGTTATTCAAATCATTTCCTTAGGCGAAGTTACCATTTTTCGCTCTTGCTGTTGTAGAATGGCATATTCCTGTGGGACTCCACAAGTCAAGGCCTTCTACTGGGTTCGTATTATTATGGTTATATGTTGACAAATCTTCCAGGCGCTTGGATGTCTCGTCGGTTCGGAATTAGAAGAGTCCTGTTAGTTGCAAATCTGCTTACCACAGTTACGACTTTACTCACACCATTCGTTGCCTATCAAAGCTTCGGGTTTCTCGTGGCACTGCGCGTATTTCTTGGTCTTGTTCAGGTAGAATTATTTTCAGGAATCCTGTTGCAAGTTTGTTCTTAATGTTGTTGTTTTTTTGACAGGGGCCAATTTATACTTCAACCGTGGGATCGTGGGGTGTTTGGGCTCCAATCCAAGAACAAAGTTTCCTAATTGCCACCACGTTTGCTGGTTCAAGTTTCGGCACTTGCCTTTCGATGGTATTGTCTGGATTGATTGCTGGAGGCTTTGGCTGGGAAAATGTGTTTTATGTCACAGGTAATTTATACTTTCGGGCATTCATTCGAACAATGTTTCCATTTAGCCCAAGACTATAGTTAAAAGAAAGTTTGTACTGACGTTTGTTATGAGGTAAACTTTAAAACAATGCATGGAACCTGGTGTAAAGCTGCAAAACAAAGTTGGTGTTAGTTGTTGCAACATGATCTTTGTAAAGATTTACGTTTACACAATTCTGGATCATTTTGCGCCTTGCCAGGTTGTAAACTTTACGACCACAGTAAGGCAACTTACTCCAGAAACTCGTGATACCGTTTCACTGACTTGTGCTATATTATCTACTTCAGGCGGCTTATCCGGGGTAATCACCGTCCTGTGGTTTTTCCTTGTCTATGATTCACCCGAGGTACATCCACGAATATCGGACGACGAACGGCAGTACATCAGTAAAAACAATGGTATTCACACTCAAGCTGTAAAAAATAATGTTGAGAAAAGCGACTATAAGAGCAAGGTAAAAGTAGTAGAAGTTGACCGCATTCAAATGCATGCAAATGATAAGAATCTTTTTCATGGCGCAGCAAATGCGGATACCGTGGGTTTCGATTATGACATCACCTCCAGTGTGTGCAATGTTCATCAGTCATTTCTGCTTGAATTTTGGTGCTTACATCCTTTTGGCCATGCTGCCAACGTACATGAACGTCATTCTAAGATTTGACGTGGCGTCGGTAAGTGTACAAAAGTTCTGGTTTGCTGCATTGTAAATCAACCGAAGACTAATTCATCGAAACTAAATACCAGAGGGCTTGCTCTTCCCATTGAGCAATAGGGAATGAAGACAGGTTTTAGTTACGGTTAAAAACTATGGTACAAATTGCCAGGTTACCTTCCCTTGATTATTAAGGATAACAAAACAAAAAGTGTTTTTAAAATCACTTAGTTAATCTACAGCATTGCAACAGCCTATAATAAACAAAAGTATAATGTGTTATCATGATTGTTAATTTTGTGATGATATATGATATCACTTGCAAATTAATCACACCGAGTATCAGCAGCACCCAAACATACGTGGAAGTCTTATCGTTGATAAAGTAAGACTTCAATTTAGCAAATCACCGATTGATCTTTTGCAGAGTGGAGGGTTGTCGGCGCTTCCCTACGTCACTGAGTGGGTATTTTCTATTGGTGTTGGATGCTTAACCGACATGGTTCGACGCAAAAGGTGGACTTCACAAACAGTCTTGCGGAAATTTAACACAATTGTGGGGGAGATATTTCCAGCCTTGTTTATTGTCCTGGCAGGTTACATTGGGTGTAATTCGATTGCAGCCGTTTTGTTTTTCACCCTTGCGGTTGGGTTTCAGGCAGTCACAGGTAACTACATACGAAGGCACTGTGTTTTGGGGTTGAGGTATAGCTAAGTGTTGGGTTCAAGCGTAAATATTAACGCCTGTCTGAGCTAAGTGTAATATATAACGTATAGATAATTATATTTATACCATTTAGGCCTTTTCGTTAGGTTCCTCGTTACAAATTTGAAAGCACTGTTTGAATTTGTTTATCAAACAATGTCAAACTCAATTGTTTAGGCCTGTATGCTAACGCAAAGCAACTTACTCAATATATCGCTCTGCAGCTTGCGGTTGCCGTGCCAACGCAGTGGACATCGCACCGGCCTACAGTGAAATCGTATTTGGAATGTCAAACACTTTTGCAAACATTCCGGGGTTTCTAGCGCCTTTAGCGGCTGGATTTTTGCTGGAAAAAGATGTAAGTCAGGGAACTTGTGTTCAACAATTTAATTACTTACTCTACTGAACAAATGTGGGTTGCAGTAATATATATTGTAAAACACAACAACACATTTGTAAACAAAGCAATTTTTTAAGAGTTCCATTAACGGATGGCGCAGGCTGTTTTGGATATCTGGAGGAATTTATGCGTTCGGAGCCTTAGTGTTTGTCATCTTCGGTTCGGGCAAAGCACAGGATTGGGCGACGCGTGAAGAAACCACGCAAACGCAAGCCGAAGATAAAATGCTGTAAAGCAAACTAAACAATTAGCCAATGATAGATAACTGCATTTGACGTTTGCAAACGTTTTTTTGTTTCTCAGCTCTGCAGTAAAAGTAAAGATTAAAATTTACTCTGTGTTGGGACGACGGGCCAATGCATTGAATTACACATACCTGCTTCGAAAGAAAATTTTTAGGAATATTGCCCAAATTCAATATTCGACGTATGAGAATTGAGTGTGTGCTTCTTATTGGTCCTATTCGTTTGCATTTGTTGATGGCGCATTTTATTAACTGTTAATTTTCCAGTCTGCAATTGCAATGAAATATCCAGAATGAGTAACGAAGGTCTTTTACACAACAGACACAGAGCAATGCATTGTAGGGGGCTATTCGTATGACAAGAGTGACAAGGAAAAAAGGCAGACTTTGACCACAATTATTTGCTTGAGTGCCAGTGCGGAAATTTTAACACAGGCGAAATCCATAGTCAGCATATATACAAGACAAGCAAAGTGAGAAACGCGCAGACAAAATTTACTTGGTAGAAAATCAATATATGTCCTTGAAGATTCGTCGCAACCAAATAACCATGGTGAAGAATTCTGACAATGTTATTTCTCAAGAGGTACGTTAACGAAATCAGTTTAGTGGTTGGCTGCACACAGATGTTACTCGAGTTGACGGTCGGGGCGGGTTCAGGCCAGTTTCGCGATTAGTCGCGACTGCTGCAGAGGCTTTTTTGAGGGGCGGGACTAAAATATGCGGTCTGATTACGACGCTGGTTGACGCAGTAAGGTATCTTGTTGCACATATAGGCTGCATATATTCATTGGCATAGCCAATGGGTGGCACGGGGTCTACGCCTCTCACCTAACAAATCTCAGAGGTAAAGTTCCGTAAGTTGGGGCTTTTCCTTTCGATCGATGCAAATCCGTCATTTGATTTCACCAATCAAAGTTTTCGATGGGCATAGACATTGAAGTGTTCTTATCGTGTCGGAAATACTTTGACAAATTTCGGTCGGGCAAATGCTGATAAATTCTAGTTTGTTTCTGCAGCAAACAACTCCGGGATGTTACATCAAAGCAAGACATACACTGGCAGTTATGTTGTTCGCCGTTGTTTTTAACCTGCATTGCTCAAGGTCAAATCTGAGTGTCGCAATCGTTGCTATGGTAAATGCCACTAAAGAGCAGACTGTTGGCAACCAATCATACACATGTCATGCCAGGAGTTCAGGAAATTCATCCACGCCTTCTTCGGTAAGAAATACAAAATATTGAGGATTTTGTTTTAAGTATGTTCAGGTAAAAAACTAACGCGTTGACTTATATCGTGTTTGCATGCGTAGCCGATTTTCTCTAATTTTTGCGATGAATCACATTTTTTACCAGAATGGAGTGTTTTCATGGAGCTCCGCGGAACAGGGACTTTTATTGAGTGGTTATTACTACGGCTACGTGATTACAAACGTTCCTGGAGCTTGGTTAGCTCTGCGCTTTGGCTTCAGCAAAGTTGTACTTGTGGCGTGTACGCTTTCCACGGCTCTAACATTATTGACACCAATTGCTGCAAACCAGAGCTTAGGGCTCCTCTTGGCTTTACGCATTTGCCTTGGCTTGGTTCAGGTATAACCAACGTTGTAATATTATTGCTTAATAAACATATTTTTGATTTATTACCAAATTAAATTAATGTATATTTTGCAGGGACCAATTTTCCCCTCTGCATTCGGTTCATGGAAAGAATGGGCTCCGAAACAAGAGCAGTCAACTCTAATGGCAACAACGTTTTCAGCAGCAAGCGTAGGAAATTGCTTCACGCTTGCGTTTTCAGGATTGATTGCAGCCGGTCTGGGATGGGAAGGGGTGTTTTACCTCACAGGTAGTTTATGGAGAAAAGATTTTGGAGAAAAGAATGAGACGTGATAAAAACGATCAGTGAACTGGGTCGCCGTCGTTGCCAAAGTACTTTTTTGAATTTGTATTTGTGTCATGGCATGCTTGATAACTTCAGACCATCTAAAAATAACCGTGTTCCAGGTGGAATATCGGGATTCATTGTAGTGTTGTGGTTTTTCTTTGTTTACGATTCTCCTGATGACCACCCAAGAATATCAGTGGAGGAAAGACGTTACATCACAGAAAACAACAGCGGGAGAATGTCCCACACCCAGAAAGGAAACACAATTCCCTGCAACACAACCACCAGCAACGACAAAGCGACAGAAGCAAACACAGGAAATAAAATGGTGAGAAACAAAAATCAAATGTCGTTTATTGAAACCATGTCCCAGTACATTAACTTGGAAGTAGATCAAAAAATTCATGTGTCACAGAAAGTTCCTTGGATCTCAATATTCACCTCTCCTCCAATCCTTGCGATTGTTGTCAGCCACTTTTGTGTTAACTATGGTAGTTACACGTTGTTAACTATGCTGCCAACCTACATGGCCAGAGCACTTAAACTTGACATTGCATCAGTAAGTCCCATTTCATTAACTATTGTGCAAGCTCCGACGTCAATTATGTTTCACAGAGCGGGTTCCTATCAGCTCTTCCTTATATTCTGGAATGGATGTTTACAATAGGAATAGGTATGATCACTGACCTTGTGCGGCGAAGGAAATTAACTTCTACGACAGTTATACGAAAAGTCAACACAACTGTAGGAGAACTCGTACCTGCTCTTTTTGTTGTTCTAGCAGGTTACATTGGGTGTAACTCCACTGCAGCTGTTTCGTTTTTTACATTGGCTGTCGGATTTCAAGCTGCATCAGGTGCTTACAACTATTCTAAAATGTTAGTTTAAAAAAACAAATAACAATACTACCTATCAAGTCAGGGTCACTGTATCCGATTGGGGGGAAATGGCTTCGACAAGCTTTAACTAAGATGTCGCAATTTCGTCAAAATTTCAAGTTTTGATTTTCAGTTAGTGGATGTCGGGCTAATGCAGTAGACATTGCACCAGCTTATTCCGGAGTTGTGTACGCAATATCAAACACGATCTCCAACACATCTGGTTTTCTGGCACCTCTCATTGCTGGACTGATACTTGATAAAGAGGTATGTGTTGTAACACAGCGCTACCTGTAGAAATATCACGTACAGTAAGCAAACTGCCAACTTAGAAAATAATTAAAATACTCATGGTTTCTTAAATTAGGCAGGAAGCTAAAAACTCCACTGGAAAACAAAATGTCAGAGACACATTAACAATAAAATTATTTATTTGTTTTTAAACGCGCCATCTTGTAAAGGATTCTATCAAGGGGTGGCAAACGATATTTTGGATTTCTGCTGGAATCTACATGTTTGGTGCTGTTGTTTTTCTTCTACTTGGATCTGGTAAAGAACAAAAATGGGCGAAAGTCGAGGAAAACTTGAAGCAACTCAACGAAGGTAATTCAATAAAGTTTGTTTTGCTTGAAAAAAGCATCAGACGATTAGGAAAGAGCGTTGGGATATTTGCTGACATGTGTACTGTTTTTATTGGTCAGGTGAAGTCAACTCAGCATTTGAAGATAACACGCAAATTTAAATCCTATTTATGTGCCTCGTTTGCTTATGTTGTGGTTCATGAATCACCATAAATTGTGACTCACTCATGAACGGTTGCCGTGCCAACGCAGTGGACAACGCATCAGCCTATAGTGAAATCGTATTTGGACTACAAACACCTTTGCAAACATTCCGGGGTTTCTAGCGGCTTTAGCGGCTGGATTTGTGCTGGAAAAGGATGCAAGTCGAAGAACTTGTGTTCAACAATTTAATTACTTACTCGACTAAATAAATATGGATTGCAGTAATATAGTACCACGTAATGAGGCTTGTACAATGCATTGGCATTTGGAAACAAAGCAATTTTTAAAGGCTTACATTGACGGATGGCGCATGCTGTTTTGGATATCTGGAATCATTTATGCTTTCGGAGCCTTAGTGTTTGTCATCTTATGTTCGGGCAAAGCACAGGATTGGGCGGCGCGTGAAGAAACCACGCAAACGCAAGCCGAAGATAAAATGCTGTAAAGCAAACTAAACAATTAGACAATGATAGATAACTGCATTTGACGTTTGCAAACGATTGTTTTTGTTTAAGTCTCGATACGGTGTGCGATCGACAGCCTGCTAGAGGCCTTTGGTTTTTGAATTGATCCAGTTTTTTATTCTTTAATCACATTAATATGAGAATTGAGTGTGTGCTTCTTGTTGGTCCTATTCGTTTGCATTTGTTGATGGCGCATTTTATTAACTGTTAATTTTCCAGTCTGCAATTACAATGAAATATCCGGAATGATTTACGAAGTTCTCTTACCCAACAGACACAGAGCAATGCATTGCAGGGGATATTCGTATGATATGAGTGACAAGAGATAAAGGCATACTTTGACCGCAACTATTTGCTTGAGTGCCAGTGCGGAAATTTAAAGACAGGCGAAATCCATAGTCAGCATATATTCAAGACAAGCAAAGTGAGCAACGTGCAGACAAAGGAAAACACTTGATTGGAAATCAGTATTTGTCTTGGAAGATTCGTCGCAACCAAATAACCATGGTGAAGAATTCTGACAATGTTATTTCTCAAGAGGTACGTTAATGAAATCAGTTTAGTGGTTGGCTGCACACAGATAGGGTCAAGTTCAGGCCAGGTTAGCAATTAGTTTTCAAAAAATTGACCAGATTCCGGTCCGAATTTACACTTTACTGCAATTGCGTCGTAAATTTCCGTTTTTTGCACGAAAAAACTTCTGCAGAGAGAAAAGCGCAGCAGAGGCTTTCGTGTTCAGGTTCGTGTCTAAAATATACAGTCCGATCACAACGCGGGTTGACGCAGTATCTTGTTGCGCATATTGGCTGTATACATTCATTAGCTTAGCCAATGGGTGGCAGGTGGTCCACGCCCCTCACCTACCTAATCTTCAAAGGTAAATTTCCATAAGTTTGAGCATTTTCTTTAGATCGATATAAATCCATAAATTGTTTTAACCAATCAAAGTTTTAGATGGGCACGGACAATGAATGGATCTCATGGTGTCAGAGATATTTTGACACCCCCTGTTCCCATTTCGGTCGGGCAAACGCTGATAAATTTTAGTTTCTTTCTGCAGCAAACAACTCCGGGATGTTACATCAAAGCAAGACATACACTGGCAGTTATGTTGTTTGCCGTTGTTTTTAACCTGCAGTGCACGAGATCAAATGTGAGTGTCGCAATTGTTGCTATGGTAAATGCCACTAAAGAGCAGACTGTTGGCAACCAATCATACACATGTCATGCCAGGAGTTCAGGAAATGCAACCACGCCTTCTTCGGTAAGACATACAAAATATTGAGGATTTTGTTTTAAGTATGTTCAGTTAAAAAACTAACGCGTTGACTTATATCGTAGGACGTGTGTTTGCATGCGTAGCTGATTTTCTTAAATTTTTACGAAGAATTACATTTTTTTCCAGAATGGAGTGTTTTCATGGAGCTCCGCGGAACAGGGACTTTTATTGAGTAGTTATTATTATGGATACGTGATTACAAACGTTCCTGGAGCTTGGTTAGCTCTGCGCTTTGGCTTCAGCAAAGTTGTACTTGTGGCGTGTACGCTTTCCACGGCTCTAACATTATTGATACCAATTGCTGCAAACCAGAGCTTCGAGCTCCTCTTGGCTTTTCGCATTTGTCTTGGCTTGGTTCAGGTATAACCAACGTTGTGATATCCTTGTTCAACAAAGCGTATCTTTGACTTATTAGCCAATTAAATTAATGCCTATTTTGCAGGGACCAATTTTCCCCTCTGTATTCGGTTCATGGAATGAGTGGGCTCCAAAACAAGAGCAGTCAACTCTAATGGCAACAACGTTTTCAGCAGCAAGCATAGGAAGTTGCTTCACGTTCGCGTTTTCAGGATTGATTGCAGCCGGTTTGGGCTGGGAAGGGGTGTTTTACCTCACAGGTAGTTTATGGAGAAAAGATTTTGAAGAAAAAAATGAGACGTGATAAAAACGATCAGTGAACTGTATCGCCGTCGTTGCCAATGTACTTTTTTGAATTTGTATTTGTGTCATGGCATGCTTGATAACTTCAGACCATCTAAAAATAACGGTGTTTCAGGTGGAATATCGGGATTCATTGTTGTGTTGTGGTTTTTCTTTGTTTACGATTCTCCTGATGACCACCCAAGAATATCAGTGGAGGAAAGACGTTACATCCAAGAAAACAGCAGCGGGAGAATGTCCCCCAGCCAGAAAGTTAACACAATTTCTAGCAACACAACACCCAGCAACACAACCACCAGCAACGAAAAAGCGACAGCAAACACAGGAAACAAAATGGTGAGAAACAAAAATTAAATGTCGTTTATTGAAACCATGTCCCAGTACATTAACTTGGAAGTAGATCAAAAAATTCATGTGTCACAGAAAGTTCCTTGGATCTGTATATTCACCTCTCCTCCAGTCCTTGCGATTGTTGTCAGCCACTTTTGTGTTAACTATGGTGGTTACACGCTGTTGACTATGCTGCCAACCTACATGGCCAGAGCACTTAAATTTGACATTGCATCAGTAAGTCCAATTTTATTAAATATTGTGCAAGCTCCGACGTCCATTGTGTTTCACAGAGTGGGTTCCTATCAGCTCTTCCTTATATTCTGGAATGGATGTTTACAATTGGAATAGGTATGATCACTGACCTTGTGCGGCGAAGGAAATTAACTTCTACGACAGTTATACGAAAAGTCAACACAACTGTAGGAGAACTCGTACCTGCTCTTTTTGTTGTTCTAGCAGGTTACATTGGGTGTAACTCCACTGCAGCGGTTTCGTTTTTTACATTGGCTGTCGGATTTCAAGCCGCATCAGGTACGAACAACCATTTTAACACGTTAGTTTTTTTTTAAAAACAAAACAATACTACCTATCAAGTAATGGTCACCTAATCCGATCGTATTAAGTTCCGAAATGCTGATGGGTTCGATCAAGCTTTAAGTGAGAGGTCGCCATATAATCGAGAATTTCGTGTTTTGATTTTCAGTAAGTGGATGTTGGGCTAATGCAGTAGACATTGCACCAGCTTATTCGGGTGTTGTGTTCGGAATATCAAACACGATCTCCAACATATCTGGTTTTCTGGCACCTCTCATTGCTGGACTGATACTTGATAAAGAGGTATGTGTTGTAACGCAGCGCAAACTGTAGAAATATCACGTACAGTAAGCAGACTGCCAACTTAGAAAGTAATTAAAATACTCATGGTTTCTTCAATTAGGCAGGAAACTAAAAAATCCACAGGAAAATGCAAAGTCAAAGACATATAAACAATAAAATTATTTGTATGTTTTTAAACACGCCATCTTGTAAAGGATTCCATCAAGGGGTGGCAAACGATATTTTGGATTACTGCTGGAATCTACATGTTTGGCGCTGCTGTGTTTCTTCTACTTGGATCCGGTAAAGAACAAAAATGGGCGAAAGTCGAGGAAAACTTGAAGCAACTCAACGAAGGTAGTTCAATAAAATTAGTTTTGCTTGAAAAAAGCATCAGACGATTAGGAAAGAGTGTTGGGATATTGGCTGACATGTGTACTGTTTTTATTGGTCAGGTGAAGTCAACTCAGCATTTGAAGAAAACACACAGATTTAAATCCTACCTATGTGCCTTGTTTAATTAAGTCGTAGTTCATGAATCACCGCAAATCAATGCCAGGTTGACATCTCTATTGAAGTAAGAAGATGGGGGCACAGCACAACAACTGCCGACATTGTCAACGTCAACACTGGTGCCATATCAGCTTTCAACCGCTTTCTTAGTAGCGTGTCCGCAATCTTTCGCGCTTGTAGTTTTGTCCGCAAATGTAAAGGTACCATAACAACATAGCATAAATGATAAATCTGTGCGCCTCTTTTTTGATGCCCCAAGCAAGTGCTTGTTTTGCAACCAAGAAATCAGTGGATTCAAATCAAGCATCAGGATAACGCGCATTAATTTTCGGAAATTATTCTCAAACCACATATCCAAAATTTAATTTGTTTCTTTTGGTGGATCACGAGAAAATGAGTTTCACAGTGAAACGTTATGTCTTTTGAATATCAAATGTTTAAATGAATTAGATTGGAACTTTCGCTTTTAGAGAACAGTACAGGGAAGACCTTGTGGTAGAGGGTATAGTAAAGAACAGCAAGCAACTATTTCCATTAGACCGGTTATTTCCAACATCAACGTTAGAACACCTTTCAACTTAAAAAATATTAACTTTAATTCAACAAAAAACGTGCATATTTTACTTCTCAAGTTACGTAACATCGACCTATCACAATATTTCCTGACAAAAGTTAATTCCTTAAATTCGACATCTTGTCAGTGGTTGGAGGTACGCTTTCAATAGAAAAGTCATTCACAATGCAGATTTTAACCACTGTATGTTCTTAGGCGCTGTTACCAAACAAACGTCGGTGCAGCTATGTAAACACTTTCCAGCTTACTGTCACATGAATTTGGTCGTACAGGCGCGGAACGTGCAAAAGGAATTGGATTGAAAAGCAATTTATAACCTGTTGGAAGAATTATCGTCGCGTGTAGTACGGTATCATGACTAAACAGAACGACATGGTAAAGAAGAATTGTGATAATGTTACTTCCAAAGAGGTACGTTACGACTTTAGTGTATTGGAATCAGGCTGCACTTTAATGTTGACACAGTGAGGTTACTTGTTGCACAAAACAGCTACCCGCAGTAAGCAGTTTTCAGAGTTGGTTCGTGTTGCATTATCCCTTATATGCTTCGTCAAAATCTTCAACTCTTTCAATGATTTATAAATCTGGTCAGGAACTTTTTGAATGCAGGGGCGAATCCTGTAAGGGACAATTCGTCACCTCAAAACGTGTCGTAACACTAAACAAGACCTTGGTAACAGATATATGTTGTCATACAAAAGATATTCGTTTGCTACACTCGTGTGATTGCCCGGCGCATGGCTGTCTCCTTTACAAGCACCAAATGTGTCGCAATAAATTTTGAGCAGTAAGGGCCACATTCAGAGATATTTCCTGGATCCGGCGTAAATGACCCCATAGTCTTTATTTCTATCAGCCAAACATCAATATTTGGTTTGTATCTGCAGCTGGCTACAATATCTTGTCAGAGATATTTTGACATCCCATGTTCCCACTTCGGTCAGGCAAACGCTAACAAAATTTTAGTTTGTTTCTGCAGCAAACAACTCCGGGATGTTACATCAAAGCAAGATATACACTGGCAGTTATGTTGTTCGCCGCTGTTTTTAACATGTTTTCCACGAGATCAAACCTGAATATCGCAATCGTTGCCATGGTAAACTCAACCAATGGCCAGACTGTTGACAACCAGTCAGACGCGTGTCCTGTCAGGAGTTCAGGAAATGCAACCACGCCATCTTCGGTAACACGTAGCGGTTTTATTTCCATTATTTACATCATAAATCCATAATTCAAAAGAATGTTTATTCATAACGCACATACAACTGAAAAGCGAAAACTTGTATCAAACTAAGCTCAAACACACATGCTGCCATGCTCATTACGGAATTTTTTAATGTCTGTTGTGCTTTAACTAATTATCAAAGCGACATATCTGCTTCAATCGACAATCCAATTTCCAGAATGGAGTGTTTTTATGGAACTCTGCGGACCAGGGACTTTTATTGAGTAGTTATTACTACGGCTACGTGATTACAAACGTTCCTGGAGCATGGTTGTCTCAACGCTTTGGCTTCAGCAAAGTTGTACTTGTGGCGTGTGCCCTTACCACGGTCCTGACACTATTGACACCAATTGTTTCATACCAGAGCTTCGAGCTCCTCTTGGCTTTACGTATTTTTCTTGGCCTGGTTCAGGTATGACCTACGTTGTAATACCATTGTTCAACAAAACCTAGCGTAACTAATTGACTTACCATGTATTTTGCAGGGACCAATTTTACCATCTGCATTCGGTTCATGGAAAGAGTGGGCTCCGACACAAGAGCAGTCAACCCTGATTGCAACAACGTTTTCTGCAACAAGTATAGGAAATTGCTTCACGCTCGCGTTTTCAGGATTGATTGCAGCCGGTTTGGGGTGGGAAGGGGTGTTTTACCTCACAGGTAGTTACTGTAAATAGGCAGTAAAGAGTGAGAAGTGTACTGGGTCGTCATCGTTGCAGCTATTTTACGATTAATTTGTTTCATGTCATGCCTATAGTGACTGCAGACCGACCTTAATACAATTGTGTTTCAGGTGGAATATCTGGATTCACTGTCGTGTTGTGGTTTTTTTTTGTTTACGATTCTCCTGATGACCATCCAAGAATATCAGAGGAAGAAAAATGTTACATCAAAGAAAACAGCAGCGGGGGAATATCCAACACTTATAGAAGAAAACCAAACGGTAACAACAACAGTCCTAACAACCAGACCTGCAGCAATGATAATGTGACTGAACAAAAGGAAAGCAACAATTTGGTACGAAACGAACATCAATGCTGTGCATAGGACGCTTCAAAAAATGTTTCCCAGTCGTAAATACAATTGTTTCGATATTTCAGTAGTTTATGTTTGCCATTTTTAGTTACTAAAGGTTCCGTGGATCTCAATATTTACATCTCGTCCATTATGGGCGATGGTTATCAGTCACTTTTGTCTTAACTATGGATCTTACACGTTGTCAACAATGCTACCGACCTACATGAGCACAGTGCTAATGTATGACATTGCATCGGTAAGTGAAATTTTTGTTACTTTTCATGCAAGCTGGTCATGTGTCCTTCGTTGGATTTTAAGTTCCACATTTCATACGACGTCCATTGTGTTTTACAGAGCGGGTTACTTTCAGCTCTTCCTTACATTTTGGAATGGTTATTTATGATCGGAACAGGTTTAATCACTGACCTTGTGCAAAGGAGGAAATTAACATCTACGACTGTTGTACGGAAAACCAATACCACTATATCAGAACTCGTACCTGCTTTGTTTGTTGTGCTAGCAGGTTACATTGGGTGTAACTCTGCTGCAGCCGTTTCGTTTTTTACTTTGGCTGTTGGATTTCATGCTGTGTCAGGTACGATCGCTAACTACCTCGGCATAATATTATTTTAGCATGGAAAATTACCAGCAACAGTATCTAGCAAAAGTGTCGGTCACTGAATACCTTTGGCTAATTGAGATCTTTTTGCATATGGTCCGAATGATATGTGCAGCAGAGTAGGTTCGAACCTATCCCATTGATTGTTTTTGTCTGATTATGAATTTGATCAGATACAGTAGCTTTGATCAAGCTTTGACTGAGATACAGCAAAAACCTAAATAATTTTATATTTTGAATTTTTTAGTTGGTGGATGTCGAGCGAATGCAGCAGACATTGCACCAGCTTATTCGGGCATTGTGTTCTCAATATCAAACACCTTCGCCAACACACCTGGTTTCATCGCACCTCTCATAGCTGGAACGATACTTGAAATTGACGTATGTGTTTTGAAGTAGATTTTTTGGCTGACGATAACGAAAATAAAATAAATTGAAGTGATTTTGCGTAGGATACTGCAAACCGTTTACCATGTCAGCTGCTAAACATAAAGATAACACACAAATAACAAGAAAAATACTTTTTCCTTTTTATACGAGCCATCTTTTAAAGAATTCCGTCAAGGGATGGCAAACGATTTTTTGGATCTCCGCGGGAGTCCACTCGTTTGGCGCTGTTGTGTTTCTTCTACTTGGATCCGGTAAAGAACAAAAATGGGCGAAAGTCGAGGAAAACTTGAAGCAACTCAACGAAGGTAATTCAATTAAAGAATATAAATTAGAAAATAAAAAAGCGTTGTGTTTTCAGGAAATAGCGTTGGGATATTTGCTAACATTTCTATTGTTTTATCGATCAGGTGCAGTCAACTCGGCTTTTGAAGAGAACACACAATTTTAAATCCTACCTATGTGCCTTGTATGTTTATGTCGTGGTACATGATTCTTTATAAATTGACACTAGTTAACGTCAGTCAGGCACGTTTTAAATCCATTGAAGTAAACAAATGGAGGAGCAAAACAACTACTATCGACATTATTGACATTAAAACATCAGATTTCTTCTTTTTTCGTGCTTTTTGTTCTGTCCCCAAAACTTATCCTAACCCACTAGCATGAATGATGAATCTGTGGGGCATCTTTCCTTGATGCCCTAAGCAAGTGCTTTTTTTGCTTGATGGTTATTCCAAACCTGAAATCAGTAGATTCAAATCCGCAAACAGTAAAACGTGCATTAATTTTCTGAAAGTGATTACCCTGATACCTCAAAACCAGCTTTATGGTTTTTGGTGGATGCTGTGCGAGAGTTGGACAGTGAAACGTTAGTCTTTTGAATATCAAACGTTGAAATGAATTAGAATAGGACTTTCAGAGACCAGTGCACGAAGAAAGACCTCGTGGTAGAGGACAAAGTAAACAGCAGCATGCAACTTCTTTTTAGACCGGTTATTCCCAATACCAACGTTAAAAGAAACAAACGACTTAACAAATATCAACTTTAATGCAACAAAAAACAACCCTATTTTATTTCTCGAGTTATGTGATGTCGACGTATCACAATATTTCCTGACAAAACAAATCCTTGAATTCGATGTCTATTCAGTTTTGGAGGTAAGAAAAAAAGCAGATATTAACCACTATATGCTCTTAGGCGCTGTTACCAAATAAGCGCTCAGTGCAACTTGTAAACGCACACCACCTTACAGTTACATACAGTTTGACATTCGTACGAGAAACGTGCAAATATAACTTGAAAAGCAATTTATAACCTGGTGGAAGAACTATATCGTCGAGTGTAGTACTGTGTAATAACTAAACAGAACGACATGGTAAAGGAGAATTGTGATAATGTTACTTCCAAAGAGGTACGTTACGACTTTGGTATATTGGAATCAGGCTGCACATTAATGTTGACACAGTGAGGTGTCTTGATTTACATAACTACTAAAGTCAGTTCGCTGTTATTGGAGTTGGTTCGTATAGCATCACCCCTTGAAATGCTTTTTTCAGAATCTTAAAGTCTTTCAATGTTTATTGATTATTTCAGAAATATTTTGAATGCAGATGCGTATCTTTGAGGGGACAATTGGGGCAATCGTCCCCTTAAAACATGTGATAACACTGAATTAGCCTCGGTTGTGCTAAAATTGATTTTTGTTCACAATACCAGTGTAATTATCTGGGGCATGGCTGGGCCGAATAGAATTTCAAACAGTAACGCCCATACCGAGAAAACATATCTGAATTCGGCCCAGTTTGAATGACCCTGGTTCATGTTTCTGTAAGTCAAACATGCATATTTGAATTGTATCTGCAGCAGGCTACTCAAGGGTGTTACATCAAAGCAAGACATGTCCTGGCATTTATGTTGTTTGCCGCGGTTTTTAACATGTTTTCCACGAGATCAAATCTGAGTGTCGCAATTGTTGCTATGGTAAACTCAACAAATGACCAGACTGTTGACAACCAATCTGACGTGTGTCCTGCCAGGTCCTTTATTGGCGGTTTAAAACTTTCCTGAAAATCAAAAGTATTTTATCGATCCACATTCAAACAGCATTCTGTCATGCTAATTATGGGACTGTTGTTATTATGTATCTATCAAACTGACATATCTCCTTCAATCAACGATACAATATTTTTCTAGAATGGAGTGTTTTCATGGAATTCTGCGGATCAGGGACTTTTATTGAGCAGCTATTATTATGGTTACATTATCACAAACGTTCCTGGGGCATGGTTGTCTCAACGCTTTGGCTTCAGCAAAGTTGTACTTGTGGCGTGTGTCCTTACGACGGTCCTAACACTATTGACACCAATTGCTGCAAACCAGAGCTTCGGGCTCATGCTGGCTCTACGCATTTTTCTTGGCCTGGTTCAGGTATGACCTACGTTGTAATACCATTGTTCAACAAAACCTAGCGTAACTAATTGACTTACCATGTATTTTGCAGGGACCAATTTTACCATCTGCGTTCGGTTCATGGAAAGAGTGGGCTCCGACACAAGAGCAGTCAACCCTGATTGCAACAACGTTTTCTGCGACAAGTATAGGAAATTGCTTCACGCTTGCGTTTTCAGGATTGATTGCAGCCGGTCTGGGCTGGGAAGGGGTGTTTTACCTCACAGGTAGCTACCGCAGGTACCGCTGTGGTTGGAAAGAATAACAAGTGTACTGGGTCGTCGACGTTGCAGCTAGTTTTGTTCATGATCCAGCAGTTAGTTTTTCAATTTGCGTTTTGTTTCCTGTCATGCCTAGTGACTGCACACCGCGACCTTAAATCAACCGCTTTCCAGGTGGCATATCTGGATTCATCGTCGTGTTGTGGTTTTTCTTTGTTTACGATTCTCCTGATGACCATCCAAGAATATCAGAGGAAGAAAAATGTTACATCAAAGAAAACAGCAGCGGGAGAATGTCCCACACTCACAGAAGAAAAACAAGCGGTAATAACAACATCCCTAACAACCAGACCTCAAGCAATGATAATGTGACTGAACAAACGGAAATCAACAATTTGGTACGAAACGAAAATCAATGCCGTGCATACGACCCTTTCATTGTTGTCATGCAAGGTCATCTTATCAAGCGCAAATGCAATTGTTTCGCAATTTACGCATGGATTTTCAGGAGATTATCTTTAACATTTTGAGTTACAGCAGGTTCCATGGATCTCTATACTTACCTCTCCTCCAGCGTGGGCAATGTTTGGCGGGAACTTTTGTCTTAACTATGGAGCTTACACGTTGTCAACAATGCTGCCGACCTACATGAGCACAATACTCATGTTTGACATTGCATCGGTAAGTCTAATGTTTATTACCTTTCCTGCAAGGTGTTGACGTGTCTCCTTACGATGTTCGCATTTCATACGACTTGTTTTATAGAGCGGGTTACTTTCAGCTCTTCCTTACATTTTGGAATGGTTATTTATGATCGGAACAGGTTTAATCACTGACCTTGTGCAAAGGAGGAAATTAACATCTACGACTCTTGTACGGAAAGTCAACACCACTATCGCAGAACTCGTACCTGCTTTGTTTGTTGTGCTAGCAGGTTACATTGGGTGTAACTCTGCTGCAGCCGTTTCGTTTTTTACTTTGGCTGTCGGATTTCAAGCTGTAACAGGTACGAACGCAAACTATCGGAGCAAAGTATAACTTAAGCATGCAAACAGCAAGCAACAGTATCGAGTGAAAGTGTCTGTCACTTTAACGTACGAGGCCTTTTTTCCCTTTGGTTAGCAAAACATGCTGGACACTGTAGGTTCATATTACATTGCTTGTTTTCGCATTTCGTTCTGAATTGTTGAGAAACAGTGGCTTTGATCAAGCTTTAACAGAGATGATGCCATTTCATGAGCAATATTGTATTTTAAAATGTTTAGTTGGTGGATGTCGAGCGAATGCAGCAGACATTGCACCAGCTTATTCGGGCATTGTGTTCGGAATATCAAACACCTTTGCCAACACACCTGGTTTACTTGCACCTCTCATTGCCGGAATGATACTTGATAACGACGTATGTTTTGTGAAGTAGAATTTCCAATGGATGCCTACTGACTATGTCAGCTAGTATATGTAAAGATAATACACATATAAAGAATAAAATTACTACTTTATTTTTGATTTGTTTCAGGCTTCCATCACGGGGTGGCAAACGATTTTTTGGATAACTGCAGGGGTCCGGTCGTTTGGTGCTGTTGTGTATCTTCTACTTGGATCCGGTAAAGAACAAAAATGGGCGAAAATTCAGGAAAATTTGAAGCAACTCAACGAAGGTAATTCAATTCAAGAATATAAATTAGTATATAAAAAAGCGTTGTTTTTCAGGAAATAGCGTTGGGATATTTGCTAACATTTCTATTGTTTTATTGATCAGGTGCAGTCAACTCGGCTTTTGAAGAGAACACACAATTTTAAATCCTACCTATGTGCCTTGTATGTTTATGTCGTGGTACATGATTCTTTATAAATTGACACTATAGTTAACGTCAGTCAGGCACGTTTTAAATCCATTGAAGTAAACAAATGGAGGAGCAAAACAACTACTATCGACATTATCAACATCAAAATACCAGATTTATCTTTTTTCGTGCTTTTCGTTCTATCCCCGAAACTTACCCTAACCCACTAGCATGAATGATGAATCTGTGGGGCACCTTTCCTTGATGCCTTAAGCAAGTGCTTTTTTTGCTTGATGGTTATTCCAAACCTGAAATCAGTAGATTCAAATCCGCAAACAGTAAAACGTGCATTAATTTTCTGAAAGTGATTACCCTAATACCTCAAAACCAGCTTTGTGGTTTTTGGTGGATGCCGTGCGAGAGTTGGACAGTGAAACGTTAGTCTTTTGAATATCAAACGTTGAAATGAATTAGAATTGGACTCTCTGAGACCAGTGCACGAAGAAAGACCTCGTGGTAGAGGACAAAGTAAACAGCAGCATGCAACTTCTTTTTAGACCCGTTATTCCCAATACCAACGTTAAAAGAAACAAACGACTCAACAAATATTAACTTTAATGCAATAAAAAACGAACCTATTTTATTTCTCGAGTTATGTGATGTCGACGTATCACTATATTTCCTGACAAAACAAATCCTTGAATTCGATGTCTATTCAGTTTTGGAGGTAAGAAAAAAAGCAGATATTAACCACTATATGCTCTTAGGCGCTGTTACCAAATAAGCGCTCAGTGCAACTTGTAAACGCACACCACCTTACAGTTACATACAGTTTGACATTCGTACGAGAAACGTGCAAATATAACTTGAAAAGCAATTTATAACCTGGTGGAAGAACTATATCGTCGAGTGTAGTACTGTGTAATAACTAAACAGAACGACATGGTAAAGGAGAATTGTGATAATGTTACTTCCAAAGAGGTACGTTACGACTTTGGTATATTGGAATCAGGCTGCACATTAATGTTGACACAGTGAGGTGTCTTGATTTACGTAACTACTAAAGTCAGTTCGCTGTTATTGGAGTTGGTTCGTATAGCATCACCCCTTGAAATGCTTTTTTCAGAATCTTAAGGTCTTTCAATGTTTATTAATTATTTCAGAAACATTTTGAATGCAGATGCGTATCTTTGAGGGGACAATTGGGGCAATCGTCCCCTTAAAACATGTGATAACACTGAATTAGCCTCGGTTGTGCTAAAATTGATTTTTGTTCACAATACCAGTGTAATTATCTGGGGCATGGCTGGGCCGAATAGAATTTCAAACAGTAACGCCCATACCGAGAAAACATATCTGAATTCGGCCCAGTTTGAATGACCCTGGTTCATGTTTCTGTAAGTCAAACATGCATATTTGAATTGTATCTGCAGCAGGCTACTCAAGGGTGTTACATCAAAGCAAGACATGTCCTGGCATTTATGTTGTTTGCCGCGGTTTTTAACATGTTTTCCACGAGATCAAATCTGAGTGTCGCAATTGTTGCTATGGTAAACTCAACAAATGACCAGACTGTTGACAACCAATCTGACGTGTGTCCTGCCAGGAATTCAGGGAATGCAACTTCGGTAACACATTAACGAAAATAAAAAAAAAAATTCGGACATTTTTTGAAAGAACTGTCATTCTGACTTATATCCTTTATTGGCGGTTTAAAACTTTCCTGAAAATCAAAAGTATTTTATCGATCCACATTCAAACAGCATTCTGCCATGCTAATTATGGGAGTGTTGTTATTATGTATCTATCAAACTGACATATCTCCTTCAATCAACGATACAATTTTTTTCTAGAATGGAGTGTTTTTATGGAATTCTGCGGATCAGGGACTTTTATTGAGCAGCTATTATTATGGTTACATTATCACAAACGTTCCTGGGGCATGGTTGTCTCAACGCTTTGGCTTCAGCAAAGTTGTACTTGTGGCGTGTGTCCTTACGACGGTCCTAACACTATTGACACCAATTGCTGCAAACCAGAGCTTCGGGCTCATGTTGGCTTTACGCATTTTTCTTGGCCTGGTTCAGGTATAACCAACGTTGTGATATCATTGTTCAACAAAACCTATATTTTAATTATCAAGCCAATTGACTTACCATGTATGTCACAGGGACCAATTTTGCCATCTGCATTCGGTTCATGGAAAGAGTGGGCTCCGACACAAGAGCAGTCAACCCTGATTGCAACAACGTTTTCAGCGACAAGTATAGGAAATTGCTTCACGCTTGCGTTTTCAGGATTGATTGCAGCCGGTTTGGGGTGGGAAGGGGTGTTTTACCTTACAGGTAGCTAACTCTATGGTTGGGAAGAATAAGAAGTGTACTGGGCCGTCGACGTTGCAGCTATTGTTGTGCATGATCCAGCCTTTAGTTTTCTCAATTTGCGATTTCTTTTATGTCATGCCTAGTGACTGCAGACCGGAACCTTAAATCAACCGCTTTCCAGGTGGAATATCTGGATTCATTGTCGTGTTGTGGTTTTTCTTTGTTTACGATTCTCCTGATGACCACCCAAGAATATCAGAGGAGGAAAAATGTTACATCAAAGAAAACAGCAGCGGGGGAATATCCAACACTTATAGAAGAAAAACAAACGGTAACAACAACATCCCTAACAACCAGACCTCCAGCAATGATGATGTGACTGAACAAACGGAAATCAACAATTTGGTACGAAACGAACATCAATGCCGTGCATACGACCCTTTCATTGTTCTCATGCAAGGTCATATTATCAAGCGCAAATGCAATTGTTTCGCAATTTAATGCGTGGATTTTCAGGAGATTATCTTTAACATTTTGAGTTACAGAAGGTTCCATGGATCTCTATACTTACCTCTCCTCCAGTATGGGCAATGGTTGGCGGGAACGTTTGTCTTAACTATGGAGCTTACACGTTGTCAACAATGCTGCCAACCTACATGAGCACAATACTCATGTTTGACATTGCATCGGTAAGTCTAATGTTTATTACCTTTCCTGCAAGGTGTTGACGTGTCTCCTTACGATGTTCGCTAAGTTTCGCATTTCATACGAATTGTTTTATAGAGCGGGTTACTTTCAGCTCTTCCTTACATTTTGGAATGGTTATTTATGATCGGAACAGGTTTAATCACTGACCTTGTGCAAAGGAGGAAATTAACATCTACTACTCTTGTACGGAAAGTCAACACCACTATCGCAGAACTCGTACCTGCTTTGTTTGTTGTGCTAGCAGGTTACATTGGGTGTAACTCTGCTGCAGCCGTTTCGTTTTTTACTTTGGCTGTCGGATTTCAAGCTGTAACAGGTACGAACGCAAACTATCGGAGCAAAGTATAACTTAAGCATGCAAACAGCAAGCAACAGTATCGAGTGAAAGTGTCTGTCACTTTAACGTACGAGGCTTTTTTTCCCTTTGGTTAGCAAAACATGCTGGACACTGTAGGTTCATATTACATTGCTTGTTTTCGCATTTCGTTCTGAATTGTTGAGAAACAGTGGCTTTGATCAAGCTTTAACAGAGATGATGCCATTTCATAAACAATTTTGTATTTTAAAATTTTTAGTTGGTGGATGTCGAGCGAATGCAGCAGACATTGCACCAGCTTATTCTGGCGTTGTGTTCGGAATATCAAACGCCATCGCCAACACACCTGGTTTACTGGCACCTCTCATTGCCGGAATGATACTTGATAATGACGTATGTTTTGTGAAGTAGAATTTCCAATGGATACCTACTTATTATGTCAGCTAGTATATGTAAAGATAATACACATATAAACAATAAAATTACTACTTTATTTTTAATTTGTTTCAGGCTTCCATCACGGGGTGGCAAACGATTTTTTGGATTACTGCAGGGGTCCACTCCTTTGGTGCTGTTGTGTTTCTTCTACTTGGATCCGGTAAAGAACAAAAATGGGCGAAAATTCAGGAAAATTTGGAGCAACTCAACGAAGGCAATTTAATTCAATAATATGAAAATAATATATGAAAGATAATGGTGTGTTTAGGAAGGGGTCTTGGGATTTTGCTAACATGTGTATTGTTTTTTATCGATCAGGTGTCGTCAACTCCGCATTTGAAGAAAACACACAACTCTGAATCATATAGTCAAGTGCCTTGTTTATTTTTGTCGTAATCACAATAAACTTCGGCACGTACAGCAACGTTGGTCAAGTTCGAACGAGGTAAATGCAATGCTGTATACCTTTAATGGAAGATATAGCAGATAAATTAACAGATGTTTTGGGTCTTACTATCAGGACATTAACGTTAGTATCTGTGAATTCCAAATCTTAACAACTTAACAACACCATGTGCCTTTCGAAGAGTATTTAACACATTTTTCTTTCATGGTAGGCATATGTCAAACACATGCATTGGACAAAAGCACTAAACGTAAAGTCCTGGTGGTATGTGTACTAAACATTGAAAAGAAAAGCAAAGTGAGTATTATGTTAAGAGAAGAATACAAGGAGACTAAAGTGCATGCATTTATGTCAGTTCAGAAGGCAACATGAAACAATCATAATTATTTATAGCACGAGTATTAGAAAACCACACATAAGCGTTTTTAACAAACATCAAATGCTTAATGCGTTGGAATAGGCGTGCATAGTTTTTTCGGAGATCACGTGTTATCGATGGCATTAAAACTTTTCCTGGCAAGTTCCATGAGTTCGACTCTTAGCAGTTGGGATTTCGGATAGCTTTACAGGTAAGTTATTGTAGAATCCTCGTAGGCATGGTTATCGAGTCCTGCATTCAAAACAATTTTTTTAACTGCTTGGGAAACTACACGTTAATTGTTGTGACAACATATCAAACAGAGTTTTAGTTTTACCTATTTCATCAGTGTCGTCTTTTGCCCAAGGTTGAATAACGCCAGAACCAAAAATTAAATAAACCAAGCATCCAAAAACGTTTATTCCCGCAGCTACCCAAAACACAATCTGCCATTGCGATAAGGAATTCTACAGCAACAAAACAAAACACATGATTGTTGTTCTTGCAACAGAGTTCAAAAAATTTCAAAGAGTTAGCTCACATCATCCAACAAAATCCATCCGGCCACTTGGGGGGAAAGAAATCCGGAAATGTTTGCCACGGTGGTGCAAATTCCAAACACGATGCCACTATATTGAGGTGCGATATCCACTGTGTTTGCAATGCAACCTGAGGCTGTGACCAAACGATGTTACAACGGGTAATCAAACAGTCTAACATGCTTACCCATAAATCCATTAAATGCCAAGGACAACGTGAAAAAGGCAATGGCTGCAGTTGCGTTACATCCAACATATCCCGCCAGTACAATAAAAAGGGCTGGTAATAGCAAAGCAATAGTCACATTGACTTTCCGGATAACAACGATCGACGTCACTTTTCTTCGGATGACGTAATCGGTGAGAAGTCCAACAAGAGTTGTAAAAATCCACTTGAAAATATATGGTAAAGAAGACCATATTCCTCCCTACGTAAATATTGTAGTGTTTCCAGAGCCCTGGATGATGAATTTAAGGGGTTGCCTTTTTACTTTACCTTTGACAAATTATATCGAAGTACGTTCGACATGTAAGTTGGCAACATTGACTGTATCGCATAGTTAGTCCAATTATTTCCAAATAGAGCAAACATTATACCGTACATTGGCAATGAGGTAAATATGGCTTTCCATGGAATTGTTTCTTGCTTCACCTAAACCAGCAAGTTAGAATATTTATTTTACTTGTGAACATTGTTCAAGAATTACTGACAAACAAAAAGTTGACCCACTGTGCAGAAAACATGGAAGTGTTTGGTTTATTTATATAACACTATTTTACTGATAATGTTATTGACGAAACGTGTAAAATAAACATAACATGACCACATTTTTCACATCATGGGTCAAACTGTTGTTATCAGAAGTATTTTTAACTTTACTTCGACTTTTCTGTTTGTACTCTCTAATATGTACTGTTTTTCCTCTTGCGATATTCTTGGATGAACACCAGGTGAGTTATAAGCGAGAAACAACCAGGCCACCGTCCAAACAGCAGCAATCCCCCCTGTAAATAAAGCGAATCAGCAGCATTACAAACATATGTCTAGGTGAGTGCAACTGACCAGGTATGTAGAATATCGATTCCCAGCCAAGTCCTTCGGTGATGAATCCACCAAAGAAAAACACCAGAAAATAACCAACACTTACACCAGAAATATATATTGACACAAGCAAACTTCTTTCTTTAGGAGGTCCCCAATCTCCCCAACAACTCAGAAAAACTGGGCCCACCACTCCCTGTGTAATCTTTCTACGTCAGTTACTTTTATTCAATAAAAACCGGAAAGTTAGTAAGAAAACCAACCTGAGAAAAGCCCAATAGCACTCGGAAAACAATGAACATTTCGAAGTTAAACATAGCAATCATCGGCGAGCACAGAGTTAAGACCGAAGCAATGGCGAAAGACGTTGCGATCACGTATTTCATTCCAAACCTTTTTGCCAGCCATCCACCGGGTAAGTTGGACGCTAAGTACCCGTAGAAATAACATCCCAACACGAGCCCTTGCTCAGCTGTATTCCAATAAAATATACCGTTCTAAAAAATGTTGTGTGGGGTTTTTATACCAATCCAAGTGCACGCTGTACAAAAGACAAGACCAACATTGTGATACTGATTATGCTCACAAGCTCTTGGTAAATTGTTGTGCACCAGTGGCGTGTGGTAAAACGTACCGATGACAACTGGTTTGATGATTCCTGGCCGCGATCAGGGCACAAATTTGATTGGTTGCTTGATTCTCCAGACTCCTGGCTAGTGTCGTTAACCATTGCGACGACCGCCATCGAAATGTTGCTTCGCATAATCTGCAGACTTACCAATCCGAAAAATTGCGTGACCGCCAATATGTACCTTGTCTTGATGTAAAATCTCGAAGTTGACTTCTGTACATTTTGTTGAATCATTGCTAAAATATTCATAAACATTTTGCTGCAAATAGCTTACCTCTTTTGGTGCTGTATCCATGCCTGACATATCTGCTGATGTTTGGGCGATTTGTATGCTATTGTTCATGTTTCAACGCTCTAGTTGCCTGGTTGCTAAACAAGCTCGAATGTGCGCTGAACGTTTTTGTCACGTCTGACCTGGTGCAGTGTGCATGTGATTTTGTTCGAAATGTTTGCTTTGCATCGTCACAGTTGTTTGCACATCAACATGATAAAGTTAATTTGTCGGGTACAGGTTCCGCGATCCCTCACAGAATTGATTAACAATGGGTAAGATTGCCACGTGGTTATTTAGTTGTGACAATCGCATCGATTGCACATAGGTGCAGTCAAAGTCGAAGCGTAATACGACAAATCGGGCTTGGTTTGGCACGTGGTTGGATGCAACCTTATTTAAACCCTGAACAATTGTTCAAGTTTGAATTCATCGCTAAAAACGTGTTGTGACATGTTGCGGATCGCTATTTGAGAAAAAATGCCAGTAGTTTACTTCTGCAAGTAATATAAATGAGCGAATAGTGTTATAAACCCAACCATTTGCGTTGTAAGAAAGACTGTAGCAATGATACTAAGAATTACTCTTTGTTTCTTGCAACATCTACAAAAACCACTGCAATATCAGAGTGGGAATTCGGAATGGAACTTTTTGTCACTTTTGTACAAGCCTGCACTGCTTTAAACTATAAGCAAGCATATTTTGGTTTATCTGAAGTTAGAACTATTGTTATATTTTGGTAGCTAATTGCGGAGAAACGTGATTCGAAAGCAACGTAAATTCGACAGGATTTGGTAACACCAACCAATGTATATGCACATGGTCTATACGGTTTTGGTCGTTACCACGCATGCTTATAATAATATTATCAAGCCGTTTAATTCCAACATTAGAAAAAAACAAACATTGAAAACAAATGAGTCCACCTTTGTGTTTCACAAATCGCTTTTTTGTAGTTGCATCAATTATACAATTATTTTATGGTGTTAAGTTTGGCAAATTTACGACTTCAACGCGTCTGAAATGAACCTTTTTTGCACGAAGCGCAAATAAATGCTGACACCGCGTTGCGCTTGGTCGCAATTTTCTCAAGGCAGTTTCGGAGACCACAACAAACTTGGCTGTCATGGCTGCCTCTCGTTTAGGATCAGAAGTTTCACCTACAGCAAAATTCTTTCAAGATGAGCATCTCGCTTGGCGCGAAGACGTTCACGGTTTGTCAATGATGCGCAACAGTGGAGCGAAACATTTGCCACTAACAGTGGCGTAGAGGGGATATGCTGTAATGAAAACAAAAGGTTTGAAAATGTCGCCAGGTTCAAATAAATCATCAAACAAGGAAATAGTCGAGGTAAGTTTAAAGTGATGTACGATTAATTTATTCTGTTATGGGACACTTTATGTCTATGCAAAATACTGCATAATAACAACAGCCATGCTTGCCTGTACTACAAAAATAGACGCCCCTGAATTTCTTTTCTGCGAACGCCAATGCATGCGACATAGGTTGGCCAACCCTTACAAAGGCAAACGATATGCCAACATATGAGTGTTGATAATATTACCTAATGCCAATGATTATCACATTTTACACATTCTATTTAGTTTGTTGTGTATAAAAGCTTGTGAATAGTCAACTTACGTCAAGTTGCATGACAACGTGTTACATGCGCTAACCGCAATTTCACAGGAAATTGCACCGGGATATCAGTTGAAAGCACGTCATGTCCTGATGGTAATGATTTTCTTTGTAACTTTCAACACGTATGCCCTTCGAGTTAACCTCAGCGTAGCGATCGTTGCCATGGTAAACACAACCGAGAAGATCCAAAACGGAACCAGTTCCTGCACAGCAATTCACACCAGCAACAATTATTCATCTCCCGCAGTTGTGGTAATACCAGTTAACTTTTTTTAAATAGAATATTATCTTACAGTTCAATGCCCAGAAAACAGTCAAATGGTCAATGTTTTCGCTTTTCAGAAAGGAGTTTTTGACTGGGACACGACTCAACAAGGTGTACTACTTGGCTCTTTTTATTATGGCTACTTTCTAAGCAACATATTTGGTCCATGGTTGTCGAAGAAAATTGGCTTTAAGATCGTCATAGGGGCGGCACTGTTGCTTGCCAACGTAACTACATTGTTGATTCCAGTGGCTGCTCATGCAAGTTTTGGTCTTGTAGTAGCGATGAGAGCTTTTATTGGATTTGTGCAGGTGAGAATAAACACAACCATGTAATACATGTAATATATCCAATGAATGATGTTTAGCATCTGGTAAACTTCAAAATAATCCAAAAATTGAAAAGCTTCGGCACACATGTTTTTGATCGTGGCGAACATTGATTTTGAGAATATGTTTAAAGGGAGGTGTATCCCCCTCCGTTGTGGGTCTGTGGGAAGCATGGGGTCCAATTCTGGAACGAAGTTTTCTCACGTCATTTGGTCTATGTGGAGGAAGCGTCGGTTCATTCGTAACTCTGTCACTTGGTGGCGTGATTGTAGAGAAACTTGGTTGGAAAGCAATGTTTTACATCACTGGTACAAAAGACATTTTTACACGTCTAAAATTCTCTATCCTTAAAAATGTAGTTCGGTTTTTGAGTGTGATGCAATATCTTCATGTGCAGGTGGGACCGGCCTTGGCGTGGTTGTTTCATGGTTTATTTTTGTTTACGACACTCCGGAACAACACCCGAGGATTTCCGAACAGGAGAAAATATTCATAACAAGTTGTCGGATAAAAAACACAAGACAACACGTCACATCAACACCAGCCCATGAGGCAAAATGTCCATCTCCAATTTTCTAAAATGTTGTAACACGTTCAAATCTATATAGCATGAGCCGTCCCCAAATCAAAAGCTGAGAGTTCCGTGGATATCGATCGTGACTTCAATGCCCGTTCTGGCAATCTTTTCCAGTCATTTTGCCATTGGCTGGACTGTGTTCATGATGTTAACCATGCTCCCGACTTACATGACTTCAATACTAGGATTCGATATTACTAAGGTAAGTAAAGTCCTTAACCTGGCAGGACTTGCTTAATAGCTGTTAAGGTATATGGCCCTCGGTTATTCATTGTTTATTTGTCTGTGGCAGCAACTTACTCTTTTATGTAGTAACGTCAGCAGCTGACGTAAATCAGAGGCTTGTTGCTTTACTACATACGTCTAACCAAGCAAATAGAAAAGAGTTACCATAAATATGTATATAGAGTGGATTACTTTCGGCTCTTCCTCACGTGCTCCACGGATTCTTTGTTTTTTCGGGAGGTTACGTCACTGACTTGGTGCGCCGCAAAAAAATCTTACCAACAATTGTCATACGAAAAATAGACATCACACTTGCATTGGCAATTCCAGCTCTGTTTTTATTGCTGGCCGGCTACATTGGATGCAATGCCGCGGCCGCGACGGCTTTCCTTACATTGTCTGTTGCTTTCTGCGCATTTGAAAGTATGTTGTGTCGTAAGTTTAAAGCACCAGTTGATAAAGGTGGTTTTGTTGCAGTACCTGGCGGCGTAGCAAATACGCTGGATGTGGCTCCAAAGTACGCGGGGATTGTTTATGGAATTGCAAACACTATTTCCAGCATTTCTGGGTTTCTTGGACCTTTAATACTAGGAAGACTCTTGGCTGATGGTGTGAGTGCATCCGTGCGAAACTAAAACCGTTTTAAGAAACGCATAAAGAAAATCTTTTTAGAAAATATAGTCCTTGTTGCGAGTAAGAGCAAATTAACTTTGAATGTCCTGATGTGTTGAAAATTGTCTTGGGCGTAAAGGATATGGTATTTTTTAGAACACAATTTCACGATGGCAAATCATATTTTGGATATCAGCTGGAATCTGTTTGGCAGGAAATGTGATGTTCCTCATTTTTGGTTCGGATAAAGAGCAGTTATGGGCCCAGAGCAAACCGAAAATCAAGTTAGGTAAGAGTGACACAACCAAACACATGAAAGTATTTTAATATACGTTAACAAAGCTTTTGGTCTATATCAAGCAGCAATTTTTACGCAGATTTTAACGGCCAAACTTTTTAACTATAGGTGTGGGAGTGTCGAAAACTTTAATGTCTAAAAAAATAGTTAGTACACATCAGTATTTTGTTCTTTCAGATACGGCACCGACCGAGACACCAACAGTTCTCACCGTTTCAATGCAAACAGTTGTTACCGAGTCATGAAGTGACGGAATTTGTGCGATGTTCCACCAATCAAAACGAACCAATAAAGTGTGCATGTTGGCGACCTAAATTAAATACATTAATAACGATATACAAAATAGACTCGCTCTGATAAAATAATTATAGAGAAGTATTTTCAAATACACCGCATGGTGACGCTAAAGGATGATATGGTATTATAGCCGGTGAAGTTCAAGCAGTGATTCCTAGATCGGTTTAAATCAATCAGTATTTCACGTCACTCAACATCGTACATTGAATGCGTAACATTGATTCATACGAAATGCCACAAACAGGGATACTGAATTATCACGACTTCGCCATCACTTAATGTTTCGTAATTGCCGATGATAGTCACAAACAAAATGCAAAAATAAATAATTTGTCTTTTGACCGCGTGTTTACCGTCCCTCTTATATTCACCCAAAAGGGTCGCGTAATATTTGTTACATTCGAGCCACAGATATATTTGAAAATTTTTTTTTACATTATTTAATTTTTACGTTTACTCGCTTTCATTCTTTTTCAATATCTAAGTAAATTGGGGTAAAGCATTTGCCAACATCACATACTTAGTGCGTCAAAAGTGCGGTGCATCTTTCCGAAGGCGCCGCAATAAAACATATGAATACATTTGAGGGCACTTACGGCGCTTAGTTACCAGGAAAAAAATGCAATGAAGAAAACAGCCACCGACGTACCGCTTTGTGAAATTGGTTGTTGCAATACTGCAGTATGAGCATTGTTTTTAAAATTTGATAAATTGTTCACCAATATCTATGTATGCAATGCCTTAATCCAACATAGAATTGCGATAAAATAAAAAATGGTGTCACAGTATTACAGGTAACAATTATTGGCAGCAATTTTGGCTTATTGTTGCATTTGGCGTAATTGTCATTGTTTCCGATAACAACGATCTTAAAAGGGATTACTTTTGAATCATTCCACATACATCATGTCGTAATCGCACAAATCCCGCTTGTTTTACTAAACCACGTCCAATAAAGCCAGTGCAAGCAACGGAATCGGATGACAATATCCATTAAGGAATATTTGGTGAATATCCGCAGAAGCGATTACATGTGTGACCTTCGCCCATGCCCCGACTGTTTCCAGACGCCAGCGGTGACTTCTCCGCGGGCCATTTTGGGAATTAATTACAAAACAAAACGCGATTAGGTTCTTACGCGCATTGTTTGCCCAATCCCACTAGTCGATACGTCATTGTGTTGGAGACTGGGACGCTGCGACGCCTCACAAGCGGTAGAGGGTGCAGGGTCTTTAAACTGTCGTGAGCCGTATGTCGCGTAAGCGGAAAGGGGGCCGACCTCTTCATCAAACGATTTGACGGCAACATGCAACGTTGATTGCGCAACGCAATATTGATAGTTAAGGATTTTTTTCCGCAGTGTCAAGTGCCTCCCAATTTCGTACTTAAAACCGCGACCCATTACTGCTAGCTGTTCAAATGCGTATTGTGCAGATAGATTGATCATGGTGCTTTCGGAAGGCAGTGAGTTTTATTTTATGAATAATATATAGTGTTTTTTAGGAAGACATGTGGGGAAGTTTCTAAATTTGCCGATATTTTTAGCGTGTTGATTTTTTTTTGCTTTTTGCCACTCGCTATAATATTTGTTTCAAAATACTTTTTTGCCGCAGAAAAGTGAAATGAAAGCGAATGGTAAACTAAAAGGTGTCTAAAGTCCTGTATAAACTTGAGAAATCCGAAGTAGTTTGAATTGTTTATTTTTTTCTTTAAGGAAAAACGTGAATATACAAACATTCTGTGCTTTAAGAAGTATAAGACAGTAATAAGTCAGTTACGCTTTAGAAATATCAGGAATTTTAAGAATTCATTACAATCTATTGAAATAATTAACATATAGAAATGTATTCTCTTATTTTGCAACAAAAAAACACAAATTCGAAAACCTTTTTTTTAATTCACAGGACCACTGAAATAGGCCGTTCTACAATTCTAGACCAGATTCAGATTCACAGCCACCAACGGCAAAGCTTATTTCGTTATGCTTTCGACATTAGCAGCGCAAGGTCCACGCCACGGACCTGCGGATCGCTTAGACATTTCCTATGGCAACCAAAGCGTGACATCGGGATCGGAAAGCCGAGAAGATGAGAGTTCCGATTCCCCACTGCGGGAAGATCGCTGTCAAAACGGAAGGGGTTGCCGTAAAATTGACGAGGGATCATTTCATATAAGTCGCTTGTTATCGGACGGTAAGAAGCACCAGAGCAGTGAAATCTCTCACCAATCAGCGAAGTGTCGAGATTGGCACCAATCGAGTGCTGATCATTTCGCTCCGCAATTCCGATTAAGCCCGTCCTTCAGCACGACCAAGCCGTTTCGAGGCGCACCGTTTCGGGCTTCTCCAGTACTCACCGCGCCAATTGAATGCGGATTTGTCGCTGCCGGCCACTGCAACACGGCTGAGATTAAGCGACCAGATGACAGTTGCCACGCGTCGCATTGGAAAAACTCGAGTGTTCAAAATCCCCTTCCGATGGCCAATCTTCGAGTGGGTGTTAACGCAGATACGCGTGCTGGTTGCGATGGAAGCTTAGCAACGAGCACCGTACCCACTAAAAATCACAGTCTCATTCTAGTGGATCGAGTTAAAGAAGAGGAAGTGAGACCACAAGCTTCCGCGATTTCGCCACCACGACCAATGCCCACCCTAACTGACATGCGGACGCCGCTGGGACTTTCAACGCAGCCATTATTGCCAAGATCCTCGACACAGAAAGAGGAATGGACAGTTTCACGGAATAACTTGAGTTGGACTGGAAACTTGAACTCGAGCTCGCTGGTGAACTACGCTGGATTGAATCTTCTCACTTCCTTCTATCTCTCCGGGTTAACTGGACAAAGTCACCTTCCGTGCTGGGGAATTCAGACGAGCAGCAAACATACGGATTTCAACGCGTACCACGCTAACTTTGGCACAGATGCAAGCTCGAGTACGACGAGGCGGGATTCAGGTACAAAACACGACTTAAAGCCACAACTTCAACCACAGCATTTTGGTTTGCTGCGAGGAAACCAGGTGTCAACAAATAATTCGGTTTTGAATTCTCCGGAATCCCATGCAAATGCCACGCACAGCCCGATACTATACAGTACAGACGGCAAGCGAAAGCACGATAAAGGTGAGTGACGAAAATTGCGCCTTAGAAACGAATTTACGCAGGTTGTATAAGGTGTTGTGATCGCTACATACATTTTTACAAAACATAAAATAAAAAGAATGCAGCTGACACGCAGGACTAAAATTGTTCTAATTTTCGCACAGGTTTCACGGGGTTTTGTAATCGCTTTAAAATGTTTTACCAAACATATAAATAAAAAATTCAGTAGCCAAAAAGAACTAAAATTTATTTTTATTCGAGAAATTGTCATAATTTTCGCACAGGTTTCACGGGGGTTTTGTAATCGCTTTAAAATGTTTTACCAAACATAAAATTAAAAATTCAGTAGCCATAAAGAACTAAAATTCATTTTTATTTGAGAAATTGTTCTAATTTTCGCACAGGTTTCACGGGGGTTTTGTGATCGCTTCAAAATGTTTTACCAAACATACAAATAAAAATTCAGTAGCCATGAATAACTAAAATTCATTGTTATTCGAGGAATTGTTTTAATGTTCGCACATGTCTACCCATATGTCCAATGACAAATTACGGTAAACTAATGGGACGTAAACAGTGAAAGGAAAATCAAATGGCGGTTAATGGCAATTTGTTTGTCCTCTCTGGGACGTATGTCGCGTTGTTGTATTGAAACGATGCTTTAAACTGATCTATGGGAGTCTGAGACAATGCGTATATCGGAAACACTGGACTCCGCCTTGATTGCTTCGCAAAATGGCGACCAGGCGGAAAATCGCGACTCAAGACAATGGATGCGCTCATGCGACGGCGAGGCCTTTCGCACTCGCTTTGGGTGTAATGGGGGATAATGCCAGTGGACATTTGCTCTCCCATTGTTAGCTCACAAACATGTCGTGGGCGGGTGAATTACCGATTACGCGCTAATCCACTAAATCGGAAACAATGTAATTAGTTTCGCCACAAAATGTACCTAAGACGCGGTAATGTAAATCGCAAACAAGACACGGCTCACCAACGCAGGTTTCACATTGGTTTTCGTTATGCTGTGTTCAGGTGGCCGTAACAAAAAATAGCGCGTCTCCCAAATATAAAGTTTTAAAAAGAAAAATGAACTTTAGTTAAGTAATTGATTTTCTTTATTTCACAGAAAGCGATGACGAGACGCCAAAGTCCAAGAAGCAAAAAAAACGGAGAAATAGGTAAATTTTGGTTTTGCTACAAATACATGTTAGCCTGCAGATGCCAAACATGGTAACCTTTACATCTTACAGGACTATATTTACCACATCCCAACTGGAAGACTTGGAAAAGGCTTTTGAGAAAGCGCATTACCCAGATCCCGAAGCAAGGGAAGAGCTAGCTAAAAAGTCAAATTTGCAGGAGGATCGAATTCAGGTAAACCAAATGGTAAAGTCTCTACCTCAAAAAAAATTATTAAAAACGTACACTTTGGAATAAAATAAAGTGATAAAGAGAGGCAGGTGAGCTTTATACTTTGTAACAAAGATGCAAAACCCCACTTTAACAAATAAAAATATAGTATATCTAAACATGTACGGGTCAGGGCATGCAGCTCCCCTGAAACTAATTTTGAGAGAGATTCGCTGCTCGACATATCGATTCGTTGCTGGTGCCATAGTTGGCGTAAATAACCCAGTTTACTTAAACCCTCCTGGGACGGTATTCAAACGAAGAAATTAATTATCGACTTGTTCACTTTCACGCCCTCCTCACTCGCAGTCAATCGAATTTTAATTTTGCTTCTAACACAGCCGATAAAATCTGGTAGTAATTACCATTTAATCACGCGGCACAAGCTCTGAAACTCCGCTGGGAGAACGCGACAGACCAAACTGACCGAATTCGTCCTCTGACGCTACGTATCAAAATCGTATTACGCAACGGCAATACGTGTTGTGTAACATGCGCCCGAAACAATTATGTTCAACGCGACTAATACGGTTTTATCTAGGAAAGCCCTAGACAAATGCACAAGAACTAACCCAAAAAGCTGTTGGGATTTGAAAAAAACATTCAATCAAAACCCAACTATTCTTTTGTTTAGGTTTGGTTCCAAAATCGTCGAGCCAAGTGGCGAAAGAACGAGAACAGTTGGGGACATAGCAGCGTTATGGCCGAATACGGTCTGTACGGGGCCATGGTCAGACACTCCATACCCCTGCCGCAAACTGTTATCAATGCATGCGCCAAAGACGGCTTCAAGAACGAATCTTTTGCACCTTGGCTGATAGGTAAGTTCTAATTGTTCGAAAACTGTTTGTATAATAAGGCATATATTTTATTTGTAATTGAGATTTTAAAACAACTGAGTCGTTAAGGTGTTGTTTTTTCTTCAGGCATGCATAAAAAGACATTAGCCTCGCAGCAAAGACTTGAGCCGGACACCACAGTACATCCGACGCCAGATGTCGCTGCACAGCCGAAACTTTCACCAACCACACGCCACGAATAAAAACTGATCACAGGATATACGGGGTTCGAATCCCGGGGTGGCAAAATAGCGTCTTATGTCAAAGTTCCACAAAGAAACTGTCTGATGGAATCAGTCAAGTTTTGTTTAACTTATGTTTTTCATTTGCTTTATGTTTATGTGTCACTGTGTAGTTATGAAACGGTCGAATCGCGCTTTTAAATAAAACAGTGTTTGAAGTCAACCAGGATTGATTTTAAAAGTACCGCCATTTCTATGGTGTATTTATAGTACCCTTTCAAACAGCTTTTTCAAAAATCGTCTTGTCCAAATTAGATTTTCATACGTAACCTTTACAAATTGACATACTTTCGTCCCACAATCAGTGCTGTTATGCAGACGTACAATTACAAGCTAATTGTTTTTATTTTGTACAATGTCATAACCATATATGATACATGTAATTTTTACTCGGCAGTGTAATAAGCAACCGATTCGAAAGAAATACACATGAAAAGTCGATAATTGCGTGACCTTTTTACTGTGAGAAATTGATTTCAAGCGATGGCGAATTATTTACAATTACATCCAGAACCTTCGCGTTCATCTAATATTCATCTTGTATTAGAAGCTAAAGGCCGAAATGACGAAGTCCATCATGAGCCAACTCATTGCTCCAGAACTACTCTGAAAAGCTATGTTAAGGCTATACACCTTCCTGGGTCTGGCCAGTACTTTGTTGGAGGTCATTGTCAATTTAGTTCGTTTCCTGTTCAAATACACTCTGCAGAAAGATAAAACTGTATTAGGTGATTTAATTGACTTACTGAGATAAAAAAGGCTACTCTGGAATTTACATTAAATTCACGCAACAGATTGCAGCGTTTATTTACACCGCTGGGAAATAATTCTCACTACACATGAGAATTATTCTCTGTTGTAAATTTCGCCAAATATGTGCCTTTTTTTCTCGCGGAAAAGTTTTTGTACTGATTTCTATAAATATTTGCTTTATATCCGCTGAGATGAGAAAACTCTACATATAAATATGTTTGTGGCGTAAACGCGGACCCACCTAAAGTCCTCCTCGCCGTCCATCACCCAGAAGTCGCTTATTGGGTGACGAAAATTCATCCTTCCGATTTCAGCAGCCGCAGGGAAGTTGTTACGAAGTCCGTAACGAAAATTGGAAATAGAAATAGGCAGGGAGGCGTTCGCAAAGTCGTGCAGGCTGATAATGCACAGTCTACGAACAGAATTGCGTGATAAGGTGACCTACATCGATCGGAGCGTTATCACTTCTTAATATGTAATCTCCCAGGACAAGTTGTCGTCGGGCTTGTACGCGGAATTTGTTGCAGATCCCTAACCCCCTCTACGACGCGAAATTTAACAAGCACAAGTTAGTCATGAAGTATCGCTGCAGAAATTGTGCCATTAACTTGTCATATTTTGGTTTTCCCGAGTGCATCTAATTTAAGCAAAACTTACCCGAAAGGATCTCCTTGTGTCCTGTTGTAACCAAAATCGCACGGTTTTGGACCGTAACACTCATAACCTCCATGAAGATTCAAGCATTTTTCATCAGTTCGACAAATGCTCGGCGAGTCACACTCATTAATATCTAAAATATACGATTTGCTTCTTATGGTATTACAGCAGTGCACAATATATCCAATAAAAAAACAGATCAAATCTGTTCTGAATATTTTTGATAATTTGTTTTACTTGTTTAAGTTCTTCGGTAAATCTGCTTTGAACTAATCAAAAAATAGGTGTTATTAGCTAGGTAAAGTGATTTTGATTAGTTTTTACAAAAAAAGCATACCCCTGCAGGAGCGATCATACTCCCGGTAGTTGTAGCCTTCAGGGCAGCTGCAGGTGTAGCTTCCCTCTGTGTTATGGCATTCGTGTTGGCAACTTGATGTACTCCTGCATTCGTCTATATCTACAACACATGTATAACTCAAACGACATCATAATATCTCAGTTGCAGACGTGTATGCTTATCATATGTTGAAGCATTGGTAAAAATCGTAAATGTATTTTGTACCGGTGCAACTTCCATTGGAATGGAGAGAGAAACCCGATCTGCAGCGACATGTATAACTTCCGTGAGAGTTGTGACAAGAATGTTCACAATTGTTTAAATCATCATCAGCGCATTCATTGATATCTGCCGATAAATTTACAAATTAAAAAAACATCAAGTTCGTAACTGTTAATGTACAAAACTGTTTATCACGTTCTAGAACGGCGATGCTTTTTAACGGGTTTAAAAAAAAAAAAACACGAATTTAAACACAATTTCAAAAAACATACAGTTGACACATGTGTTATTTGGTAACGACTTGCTTAGTAGCTGTAGAGGAATCTAGTCCTCGGTTAGGCATTGTTTTATAATCTGCGACAGCAAATTACTTTGGTTCGCATATATCATGAAGCAACAAGGCTCAGATTGAAGTCAGCAGATTTATTTGTAAAAAAATCGATTTCGCTCATGTAAGCATCGTCAGTTTCTTATTCAAATAGAATCTTATTTTTTTACAAATAAATCTGCTGACTTCAATCTGAGCCTTTTTGCTTCATGATATATTATTTGGTAATATAGCGTTTGTTAACACGACTTTCGAGCTGAATTGGTTCGTCTGAAGGGGTTAAACTCACAACAAGCGCAGTCATTCTGAAACACAACGTGCCATCCAAGAACTCATTGAGCATGCAACCACCCAGGATTAGTTGAAAAAAATTCTTTCCCGCTTGGGTGGGCCGTGTGTCGGATTGCAATAATTACGAACATTAGGCATGGGAAAGGAAGTGCAATTGCACTGGTGAAAAGCAATTCGTGCTTACCTCGGCAGGTGGAATAGCTAGACGAAATCTTGACCCTTTGGAACCCATCACCACAGTTTGCCACTGGGCGCGTTTGGTAAATGCACCTGAATAAAAAAACGGCATGCAATTGCGCAATCGCGATATTTTTTTACAATCGCCACAAAGTGTAAATGTGCCTATGCGCATATTCAGTTTTCCCGTTTGTACCTTCTTCTAACCTTTGACAAAAAGTTTTAACAAGAATCGTACTGCACAGTTTGCTGTATCAAACATTTCAGGCGTTTTTGATATTGATATGCGCAAGAACGTTTGGTCAAGGTTAAAGAACAACGGAAAGCAAAACCTGTATGGAGAAGACCCGTCATACTGTCGTTGACAGACACTTCCGACTGGACAGAAATACACACTGCTACCGCGGCACGGAACATGTTCGGATGGTTGTACTATATAGATAAGAAATATATCGTATTAATTCCCAATTTTTTTAGGACAGTGGTATCAAAACTGTGCCATGCGTCCAACCGGAGAGTTTTTGTAGAAAATCTTTCCAAATCCGTCGAAAGCGAAAACATTTGCTGACTGATTTGTTTATGACAAGTATATTGTGAACAAATTTTTGCCAAAAATGTACAAATTAATTGCATAAAGTCTTCGGATAATAATTATATAATAATAAAGCTCAATTACCGTAATAGGAGCCGACGTGTCCCTGGTTGCCATTGACAACATTTTGAGGGTAATACACTCGTTGGTTGGTTGTTGTAACAGGTCTTCGTTGGTAAACGCGTCTACTACTAGAAACAGGGGCAGGGCGATGACCGTGCCCAGCATGGTTGTGAGTGTGTCCTGATGTCTGTCGGCCGACACCTGCGCTTACTCTGTTCATAGCGCTGTTCCTTGCTGCTTGAAGTCGTTGTGATTTCTAAAGGCAATTAAATGCATGCTTAAAAGGAAGTGTTTCAAATTCGAAGATTTTAAAAGTCGCAAAATAAAACAGCTGCGTACGGTATTTAAAAAACAATAAAACACAAGTTGCGAATTTCTGTGGTCAAATACCTGTTGTTGCCGCATTCGTTGCAATCTCATCAATCTATCGTGAAGGGGGCAAGCTTGCACACAAACGTACATCATCGCCAAAACAGCTAAAGCCAGCACCACTCGAGGTGCAATTCGACAATACATATTTGCAATTGATCTCAATTGGTTTATTTTGTTTAAAAACGATTGCTAATTGCTATGCGCCTGTGCGCCAACCCTGCGAGAAAAACCTCAGGCACCTAAACTTGTTGCAGTGCCAAAGCGAACCTTGGTGTCTGTCACACCTGGGAATTCGAGTGGATAAACCTCAACTACTTCCTGTTACCCTGCGCTCTGAACGGTGCGCGGCGCTTATCGGGTAAATGACCCGTAAGCGCGCGAAACCTGCTATTACAACACACTTCGCTTGTCGGCAAAGCTCAAATGCAATACATTAAATTCGACTGGAACTCAAAAAAATTATCTACACGTAAATGCCATTAGATTTGTTGTTGCGGATTTTTAGTCAAACAGCATCGGTTCCAGTCGAATGCAGATGAAAGCATCCTTGCAACATTACCGCTGCACCGCAATGCCGGCGGGTTTCAACAGAAAACAATAGCACCTTTGTGCGAAGCAGAAAATACACATAGACAAAGTATAATTACTCCTAAAGGCCATATGCAGAACACAAAACCTTTGATATTTCATAGACAGCATAATTTAAAACACAGTACACTATGTCTGTTCTCTGCTTAAGGAATAGTTACAGTACGTTGCAAACAATAATTTACCATAGTTTTTAGGTTGGTACGTTGACATATAGCCTATGATATAGAACGTTTAAAATTAGTTCTAGTTCACCTGACAAACTTTAACGATTGAAGCATTGGTTTTTATAACAATTTAAAACGTGCAACAAGGGTGATAATCAAATAAACGATTACATAGCCCAGGTCGTATATTGACCGAATCTAGAAAAAATACCTAAGCACAACATGCACCCAAAGCTTCACTACCTGCACAGCAAATCAGCCACACTTAGAAAAGTTTTGATTCCGACGTAAAGTAGGCTGCAACTGGGAGATATATATGTTCAACCACTGTCTGGACTGCCTTTTCCAACCCGCTTCGAACGACCAGCACTTGCAGATATTGGGCAGAACCACACAACACCGGTGCTTTGCCCAACCCAGCGGTGAATTGATTACATTGCTTGGCACATAAAGATTGTAGTTCAGGAAGTTGTATGAGTTACTTTGCTTTTGAACATTTCAAAATCCAATGACTCAATTGCGTTGGGCGAGAGTAGGTTCTATAACTTTGCAACAGCAATAATATAAATGACCTCAGCGCAAAAACACAAAATAATTTGCAATTTGTTTGAAATCGTAACACTACCCCTGGCTTCGTAAATGATGTGTTGGATTTCGAAAGAGCCTATATATAGGCCTATGTTGGCTTTTGCAAGAACTCTTTAGCTTATTATTTCACGCTTTCAGTTGTTTACGCAATACATTAAAAATAAGAAGGCTAGCAATGGGTCACATTGAAATTTTATTTTAAATCGAGAAAGTTTTTGTAAGAAACGATCGGATTTATTGCAAACCTAATTTTTTAGACAAATCTAGGTATAACTTAGACGGAAAAGCTAATGTCACGCATTATTAATGACTCTGTCATGCTTATTCCAAATTAAGATACCAATTACAGACGGACATTATCGCAAGGTCTGCTCAACAACAGTTAGTCAAAAGTGTTTGGCAAACTTAGGGTGCAAACAATTTTGTCGCAGGGAGAAGAATGCGTGCAATGAACTATGCGAAAAAAATGTGGCAGCAGTGGGATTCGAACCCACGCCATCGAAATGACTGGTGCCTTAAACCAGCGCCTTAGACCGCTCGGCCATGCTACCTCGAGGGAGAATCAGTCTGCGATTCAATGATATATCGCGTTTGACAACAACTCTCTCGTGAAAGAGATAATTTGTGATTTGTCTAAATCAAAACGTTCCAATAAGAGACTGCAACAAATCAGTACAATAGCAATGCAACCATTCGCTTTATTTACAAAGCTGCGATAACAATATCGTTGCAATTACGTAGTGTGACACTTTGCGACAACATTCACGTATTTAACGATCATTCAGTGTTTATACTCCATCTTGTCAAAATTCGATCACAAGTCGCAAAATTCTATAATTAAGAAATGGATCTTGTTTAGCACATTATTATGCAAATGATGTCATATAAAAGCTTATAGTCACATATGCAACACTACCAGACACAGCCCATGCAAGAAAAATTATTTAAAATCTGTTAAGTATGTGAACAAAAAATGTATATATATACTACCATAGTAATTAGTAACGGGTCAGAAACTGAGCAAAAATTATCATGAATATCAGTAAAAACAGGTTTGCCGCTACTTGGGTGGCTGGAGCAGAAAAAACGGATCGACTAAATCTAGTTGGGTTGGTGGAAGGAGCAGTCCTGAATTCAATCAAGCTTCCTCTGGGAAATTTGTGGGTCTTTCCACAAGTGGTGGTTTGCCATTCCGCGTCGACCTTGTATTCAACCGTCATATTCGGATATTCGCATCCTATTTTAAGTGTGTCTGAATCTTTGCTGTAACAAAGCACACACCCAGATATAAGATTTTTACGTACCCAACATAAAAAAATGGCATTATATCTCTTTAACGGGCTGTTAGTTTATTAAGTTATACGGAAGGCCCTGTTCCAAGTTGCCTAAACAGACATCAGGAAATTAAAAGCGCTGTACATATAAACGATATGAGTTTAGTATTCATTGAAATGTAACACATTGGTTTATTTGAGTCTAGTCATAACGACACTTCCAAATATCTTTACTTCTTTCGGCCCTATCCGACAAACGTCACATTTATCCGCGTGCCAAAATATTGCGCCCTCTGTAAATTTCCTAAAATCTCTAGATCTGTTAAGAATCTAGTGACGATTAACGGAAAATCAAAATGGGTGCAACATCTGTGTTTTCCATGACTTCAAGCACAGGCTCTGTCACGTGTTTTGAGAATTAGTTCTTACTAAAGTCCTGGCGGCGTAAGTCTGTAGGCAATTCCAAGCTGATCCAGACGAGCAAATTCTTTGGAACTAAGAGCTGCGGCGAAACTCGCCCAGTCATTATCACGGCGTCCCTCGTCGACCTTAGTATCGCCATCCACCTCCCAGTCGGCCTGAAAATATAAAAACCCAAAACATCGTATAAGGGATTGGGCATCACTCACGTTTTACCACGTTTTACACCATCCCCACCACAAATACGTTGTAGTTCTATCTGTTTCGATTTATGCTTGTGCTTTATCGAACTAACGTATTACACCGATTGGATTTTTAAGTCATTTCTTGCAGATTTTTTTTGGTAAGCTAAAAATAAACGTCAGTTCAAAATGTAGGCTAATGCTGTATTGTGCGACCAAGAGTAATTTAACGTTCTGGATTAAATCAGGTGTTTTTGTGATATTTTTATCTGGTTTATGTTTTAGTGTATAGGCTCTGCAATAATTTGCTCCTTTATGACGGCCAACCCCGCAATATACTATCAAAAATCGTAAGCAAATCCACCTTATGCCAAGCACGCTCGGCGCAAGCCAACATCCTGGGGTAAACCATATAGTGAAAGTTTTCCTGGCTGAGTATAGTTTCGCTGAACAGTTGACATTGCATGCCGATTATGTTTTCCGTTACTTCAAGAGCCGTACAGTCATGTTCTCCACACATTGCTTTCCCTGCAAGGCATAATGTTAAGTAACCACAGAAGTGATTTCACAGGGCATGGTGTAGGTTTCTCTTACTATCATAAGGTTCTCCACTTCGTTTAACGTCGGCGTTGGAGTAAACATTGTCAGGCATGTAACCAAACGTTTTGCTGGCTTCTGTAAACCGCGACGCCCAGTAGAGTCCGCGTTCTTCGGGATCTGGCTCGTAAGGTTGATCGAAATACAAGTGGGTAGCGTGTGACAAAACCACCTGGAATTGAATTGTTCCTATGTTGAAGCAGATAATTTGACGTTAATGGTAACCTGACAGAGATGGGTACTGGTGCTAAACATGAAGGTTATTTTAATGATTAATCACTCACCTCGAATTGGAACTTAATCTTCAAATTACTAAAACCCTTAGCAATTAGTACACAAACATTACACTAACAATGGAATTACAGTAAAATACGTATCTATGTCCTGCCGGGAAAAATCACGCAGTAAAATATAAACTTTGATTTATAAGCAGGTATTTTTCTGACGTTTCGCTCATTGCTTCAAGCAGAAAGCAACTTTTCTAACAAGTCCCATTATGCCACACCCCGTTGATCAAAACCCAGTTTCCATCATATAAAGGAAGATACGTACTTTGTATCCAGCATTTGCCAGTTTGTAGGCACGATTGGCTACGCCCCACTCCCAGATGTTTTGCCATGCGAATGTCAACACATCGTTTTTGGTAATCATGCTTTTGTCGAATGGTGCGCTGCCACTAAAACGTTTAAAAAAATTTAAAATGTTGAGAAAGCAAAAAAATTCTGGAAAAGTGCACAAAATATCGCTACGAATACGTTACGTCGCCAAGCCTATTCCACCAACGCCGTAAATTAAAACAACATTATAGTTTTTATGTCAAAATATATCAAACAAAAAAATGCTTGTTAAATTTTTAACAAAGCTGGGATAGATATTGCAATGCGTAAAATTACTTTCAATGTATATGCATACTTTAAAGCGCCATCTTCCCAAAGGCCCAGTAGCAGCGTGTTGTCTACTTTCAGAACTTCTTTACTAGCAGTCCTCACAAAATGTTCTAATAAATCTCCCTCTCTGCAATGACAAAAAACATATAAATTTCCGACCACTGCGTATTTGATAAATATTTAGATCTACCTCTCGGGAAATCCTGCGGTGTTTAAAAGTTCGTCGCACATTGGCGAGTTTGCCCAGGCCTCGGCAACTTCATCTCCACCCAAGTGGAAGACTGTCAGAGGTTGAATGTCCTTGTGTAATTCGACAAGGTCACTTACCACATTTCGTACAAACCTTAAATGAAGAAACAGGCTGCCAGTCAAGAGTATCACATATCAAGCAACGTTTTACTGCCAGTCGATCATGGTATAATTAAATAAAGTGCTTAGATTTATTGGGCTAAAAAAACACAAAAAAACATAGGACTGTTTGGGGTTGGTAGCATTTACGATGACAAATATCAAAATTGCGCTGACTTTGCAAAGAAATTACAAAAAAGCATGCACAACTTTAGGCATTCGTGCCCCGCATAACAAGCCCACGTAAGTAAGAACAGATTGCAACGCTTACGTGTAAGTCCCTGGGACGCAAGGGCTAACTGCATTGTCGGTGAACAGTTGTACGGATTCGTAGTTTGGCATATCACCAGGATCTGTTAAGCTCTCATTGCTTGGGTGGTTACTGCCAGAAAATCGAAACAAAAAGAGCTGTTTGATTAATAGGTAATGTCAGCCTATATAAAAACACTAAAAGATCTCGTTCGGCTTTACACAAGTAAAGAAAGACAAACACAGTTAAACAATATATCAAGTAGCGTTTCCACAACTTACGCTGCTTCGTGCGATTTGATAGCCGCGTGTGCGTGACCTGGAAGGTCTATTTCTGGGATCACACGAATGTGGAGTTTTTTTGCCTCGGTTAAAATGTCTTTGTAATCCTTCTCGGTATAGAATCCACTGCCACTAGTGTTGCTAGAGGGTCCCGAGCCGAGTTGCGGAATTATGCTTTTTGTTTCGCTGAGGTCGTGTGCTCTGGACGTAAGGTAACAAGGTAAATAGTGCAAAAGAGCCATAATATTGGAGAGCTGCAGACAGGGTGTACAAGCACTGTTTCGACCTGTGAGGTCTCATCAGTGCAGCTGTTGACTGTGGCACTGTGCTAAAGGTATATAGTATACTATAGAGCGAATCAAATCAGTGACACCTTTTGCTTCCAATGTTTGTCAGCTCTGGGTAAGTCTTCATCTGCACTCTCCAGCCTTCGTCGTCCGTGAGATGGAAGTGAAAGTTGTTCAATTTGTACATCGCCATAGTCTGTCCAGAATAACAGTTAGGTAAAAGAAAAGTCACTGTGAAGCCAATAATACACACGTAACAACAAATATTTTTTTAACGTGTATATGGTTCTAAACAATTGGTGGAGTACCTTTAATAAATTTAAAACGTCATCTTTCGCTACGAAATTTCTTCCAACATCCAAATGCATTCCGCGGTAAGCGAAGCGTGGAGCATCCTGACGGTACAAAATTCGAAATGTTTATCAACGAAAATGTCACTTTTCGCACAAAGTACTATAAATGCTTTACTGAGGAAAATATGGTATTTACCAACAAAAATAATTGCGATGTTGAAAAAATCCAAATTGGAAATAACAGAGTTTAGTTAGACAACAAAAGACAAAGTGTTTCTGTTAAGGAGCACGCATACCTTCACAGTTCCCTGTGGCACAGACCACGAGTTCCCAGATTCTTTAGCAAGAGATTTGAGACTTTCAATTCCGTAAAAGGCACCTGCAGCGGTTGGTGCAGTGATAGTTATCGCAGCACTGGAAGCAAACAGGGAAAGAAACTGTATTTGGTTGTACATGAAGTATACAAACAAACACATGATATTTTGTGTCCAACCTTCCAACGACTAGCTGATAGGCCTCCTCTTGATAATGGGAAGACGGAATGCTGTCAACACTTCCTGTGGTCAGATTTATATTTGAAGTTGCACTGTCGCCACCCGTCAACCCAAAATAATCTGTGAACGCAAAAATCGGATAGTGCCATGCTTGTTTCTGGTACTAAAGTATAACAAAACCTTCATCGCAGTACGTGATACGCACAAGGTATACTGGTGCCATTTTACTTTTAAATAAAACAACTTGGGAGCTGTGCGCTAAAAACTATTGAACATAAGTTTTACTCAACGTTGGAAACTTCGTTCAACAAACTATAGTTTAACAACCAAACTATAGTTTAACAAAAGATTAATAAAAATAAAATATTTCTGTAAAATAGTTAAGCAACGTTTTTACCTTGAAGATATTGGCATTCGGCGTTGTATGTGCCACAGCTTACACCCCAGTTGGAGGTAAGCATAGTGGAAGATGAGGCATTCAAACTGGATTGGTGGGGAGTCGGGATTATTGGTTTCGGTACGGCGTTCGCCTTCGACTTCAAATGCCTAAAAAAAAAAGACTTGTAAGTTATATTTTATTGCCAGGAGAGCTTTTTAGTAATGATAATGTGCTTGGCAGCATCAGTAAAGAATTGAATTACATAAAAAGACTTTTCTTTCGTCATTTAGTGAGTAAAAATTCTACCCAAAAATCTAGACTTAAATGCATTCAATTGTATTCAGTTTTGGCAAGTTAACTTGCGGTATTTAGCCAAAGCTTACAGCTTTGTAACCATGCAATTAAATCTCGCGAAACGAATAATACTTACCTCGAAAATCGATCCATTGGTGTGAACGGTTGATACATGTCATCCTTATAGCGCTTGTATTGTTTTGGCTCCGAAAACGGGGCTACAAATGAGTCTGAGTACACGTTTACAGTTGATTGCAAAACGCGCGGTTGGGCTCCATTACTGGTGACATACCAACGAGGCATGATGTCAGTTCGGGAAACCATCCAAAACTGGACGACAAGCTCAATCACGTGATTTTGCCCTGTCTGTAGTCCTGCATGTAATATGTACAATAGAAAAGCGGGTTTGCCTGAAACTAATGGATTTAGTGCCAGAGTGTGGCGAAAATATTTTTTTAAGTTGTTCAAATTTTAGGACATCTGAGGAATCAGAGTTGGATGTGTCAGTAATATCTGGAAAAAGATATGTCCAAAGAAAATGTTTACCACCTTGTGGTTCCGTTCAATTGAATTGTAGAGTTAGGTGCATATCATTAATTATGATAGATCCGTTTTCATCACTGCGAAACAAATGCCAATGAATGATCGTGGGGCTTACCCGAGAATCCATTCCCACTTGGTGCGAACCTGAACAGAATTCCGTTGACGTGTGTGAAGTTGAACCCATTAACCACAACCCCGTCTGGATTGATTTGATTAGGCTCGACTTTGTAAAAGCTGTAGAAGTAGACCTCCCAGTCGTTCTAAATGCCAAATTGCAAGAATGAAGGAATTACAGTTTTTTGAAATGCCTGCAAAAAAGTACACTTTGGGAACAGCGTTTTCTGCTATAGAATTATAAATTTTTTCACCTAAACAATGTTAACAAAATATATCGAGTAATTTTGGGAGCTATAGTGCGCCACTCGGTATAGAGAAATAATTTTGTGAATCCAATGACGTTAGGTACTACGAAGCACACAAATTTATTTGTATTTGTAAAACTGTATACACCTTTGTTCAATCAGAGTAGTTTTGAGTATGCATCGTTGCAACAATAATCACATTGAAGTATAAAGTGTACACCCTACAGTTTTTTATTGAAAAATGGAAGAATCTTTACTAACCGGCGGAATATTTTGGTTTCCGTTGTTGGTCAGTGTAATGCTTACATCTGTATTTTCATTGTTTCCGTTGAGGTTATTTACCACCTTAAAACGAACACCAAGGTTTTTGCCAATGTTGTCAACCTCATCCTGACTTAAGGAATGTACCAGCGAACCTTTAATTGTGTAAACAATTGTCATGGTGGTGTGGTGCAAAAACAGTTTGCCAACTTACCGCATAGGAGCAGCGCAGAAAGGTACTGGACAAACATAATATCTTCCAGACTTGTTATCACACAATTTGATATATCTTTGGTATAAAATCTGCCTAATCTAAAAGCATGCCAAAGTGTTAGTAGGCAATTTAACCTGTCTAAAAACTGTCAAGATAATTCCAACCAAGCGTGAAATTTCCACAAGCAAAATGCACGATCGTCGCTAACAAGGCTTTTTGAAACAAATATTTACATTTCACTTTACGCAACTATAACTACGAGTTTGCAAACTGTCTCGAAGCCATACAAGTTGCAACGCTTATGGAGCCACTGCAAAGACTTCACGGAAAAACTATTAAGTGGACTGCACTGATAGCATAGGCGTGTGTGCGATTGTGCTTGGGACCACATTTCTGAAAAAGATTTATTCATTGCAAGTAATTTTTTGTGATTGAACAACAAGTACTATCTCGGTAACAGCGCGGTAGCACCATTCTAACAGCAGCAAACAATGTCCGCAAAAACACCACTGAATCACTGCTTAAGAATTACACGTTTTATTGAAGGCTCAGCAATAAAGAAGCAGTTGCAAGTTTACCGCACTCGCCTTTTGTTTGCTCGACCTCTGCTGCGCAAATTCCGAAACCAGTCGTTGGTCGTAATTTGTCGACAGAAACTGCTGTGGGCTTTATTAAGGTGCTTAGATAGTCTGTTACCCGAGTACGGTGAAATTTTCCAATCGCTACTTTGGTATTTGGGCATTGTAATCCCGGGTTGATGGGCACGGAAACTTTTTAGTGCCAGTTGTGTGCCACACGAAAACAGTTGAAGTGTTTGATAATAAAGATCGCAACAGCGCCAGTTTGAACAAAAGCCGGCAATCAGACGTACTATTTATACCGTTTGATTTGTTTGCTTCCAATACTGTTGCCTTGTTCTATGTAACTATGTAGTCAAATAACTTTTTCAATGCTGCATACAGCGACAAAAGAAAAAGAGAAAATTCATGTATTGAACGTCGACAATAGGTACATATGAAATTGCACTTTTTGTAAAGATTTATGGATTTTATAATACACATTGTGGCTCAGCAAATATTCTGTGAGCAAATGAATAGATTTGTGTTTTAGTTCTTCGATGTAATGGCACTTGACGTCACAATTTCAATGACGTTATGTACGTTATATGCGATTGAATGAAGTGAAAAAAACAAGACTGAAAACCTATTGTCATTCCCATGTCATGTGGACGGGATAGAAATCATAGCGGTCTGGCATTCCGCGGTGTGAGAGGTTTGCGAAGGGAGATGCACTCCAAACAAACACAGGCTGTTGGTCGTGTGTCGGACCACACTCTGCCACCATTTCGTAGTTTCTGTACCACAGTATAAACAATATTATTAAAGACCTGACATATGTTGCATCATTATACTGTCGAGTTTAAAATTTTAGACGTCAGTGTGATGGCAGCAACAGAATAAATATTGTGTTACAAATGACGGGATGCACCTTTAAAACAAGCAGGATTGACAATGATGTTCATATAATGGGTTTGTAGAAGGGTAGCAACCGAATAATAGTGGGAAATTTTGTACAAAACAATAAGAAAGCGGGCCATATGTGAACACAATATTAATGGCCTGATTGGGGATTATAAATGTCAGTTTGTTTATACCTACTTAATAATTGCTTGTGGCAACTACATAAATCGTAGCAATGCGATAGGTAGGTACGCACCAGGCTTTTCTCAAACGTTTTTGTCCATGAAACCCTGTAGGGTTATTTGAAATTGACAAGGAACCCCAAAATCGTCCAGTAAACCGATCACAATAATTGTAGTATATTCCGGAAACTCGAAAGGTTATCAAAAATGTTAATTTCGCCAATACTATTTTTTCTTTTGGGCGTTTTTACGTTTGTCGCCCAAAGGCTTCGAACAAATTCACCATATAGGTGGAAAATGAAACAAAAGTATACACCGCGAAGGTGCTGGGAACGGCGCAACGACAAAAATATATCACCTCATCATATCGCTGGTTGTAACTTTTACGTCAGTAGCTCCGTGATTCCGGAAACCGAGTGCTGCGATTGGATATTTTCCCTCAGGAATGTTGAGATCAGAACGAGCTGCGATTGTGTTCTCTCCGCTATAGGGGGGTGTACAGTTGCAAGCGGACAACGGGTCGTGTTTAAAGTCGTTGTATCTGTAATAGAAGGGATATACATTTTTGCGTAGTAATTGGTTGCATTTCTAATGTATAACAGCATTTTAGCTTTGGCTTTCATCTTCAAAGTTATTAACTCCAAATATTTTGCACCCTGGTTGCATATTTTTTTCCCAATTTGGAATATTTGGGCATGCGAAAACGACGCTTGTCTAAAACTAAAAGCAAACTAATTCAAAAGGGTCTTAAGTTTTCCCGATGTTGACATAGTTACAAGATGTAACGATCGTAATCAACCTGCTTTTATGTCTCTGTGTCAATACCGTTACAAAGTACAGGAGAACTCCCATTGCTGAAGAAAATCTACAATGGAGCAAAGGCTAATTGGACACTGTGATAGCTGATCGTTAAACTTAGCCTTTTCAACTCCCAAATCCGCAATGTAAAAAGCAAATGTTTTTCCGTCAAGTGACGGAATTTACCCGTTTGAATTAACCGACTTTATTGCATCGTAACAGAAAACCTCTACGGAAACGGTCTATTTGGCAAACAGATAAACTTTGTGACTTGGTTCTAAATTCCAAGTTAATGATCCATTTAGTCGTTATCGAAGGATAACAATGTACAAATAAAAAACGCTGTGCAACCGTGCGCTTCACCTCATGAGCTTAATCATGTGATCAAGATCGGCGACCTTTGATTGGTCGCGCGCGAAGATCAGCGCCCGCGGGGTCTTGTCATAGGAAAACCAGTCGCCGAACTTCTTTTCCTGCTTCTCGAATCCCCCAGTTTTAAAAATTGATTTGAAATATCTGCATGGTTTAAAACAACTTTAGGTAAATAGTTTGGGCAACTGAAAACCAGAATTCAATGATCACAAAAAGTCTAGGTGAGCCACAATAGTTGTCCAAAGGCAAAATTGGGAATGCAAATTGTAAATCTTTGACCCACATGGAATATTGATAGAACGGTTCAATGGCTTCGCAGCCAAGCTGGATCAGCTCACCAGTGTACTTTGGCCACAATATACCCAGTGAAGCCACTGAGCTCATGTAGCTCAGTTGGTACAGCGTTGGGCCTGGTTAGCCCAGGGTCGTGTGTTCAAACCTCACCGGGGGCTTGATTTTTCAGATCTCACTTCGACTTGTCGGGAAAAGTGGCTGGTCCAGCTTGGCTGCAATGCCTTGGCTGCGAAGCCTGTGAACCTTATGATCAGAATATTAGAGCTGTGATCGCCAAATATAAAGGGCCTGCGCAGTGGGGCGTGCCTTGCTATTCGAAAGCATGGTAATACTTCTGCGTTGATAGAACGAATATTAATAACATAAATTTAAGTCTCCCGATATGTAAAGATATATCAACACTTGACGACACTAGTTCTTGTGCATACGAACGTTGTGATTTTCAACACGAAATAGTGTTTTGTTTAAAAAAAGTTTGGAAACACTAAATAGTTACATAAAACACAGTAACTTACGGTGAGTTGTAACTTGGCCAGTACATCTGGTTCAGGAATACGTCGGTAACATCGTTGTACTCGATTGTCCCACTGTTAAAATTACGTCTTTAGAAACTTTTAGTTGTATAAAAACATAAAAACTCACGGAATTTGTTCCAGCAAGTACAACAAACCGCCCGCTGTAGGTTTCTGGCCGCGTACGAACTTGTTGTAATCCACAACCATCCATTGGTTGTTGTAGCTGTAAGAAAGTATGGATTAGCCCAACTGATGCCGTAAGAGCTTATTTTAGAAATCTGTAACCCTAGCTAGCTTTTAATTATATCCACTGAGCACTTTTTCAAGTCAACAAACAGATTTTTAAATCCACGCAAGTTTTACGAACAACAGAATATAAACATTAACAAATTGTATGCAAGTAGTTTAAGACTATAAATAAACCCAACTTTCCAAAACAATTAAGCCTTACGTTCCACTATTGTATTGGGAAAATATTTCACACCACTCCCGACCGTCATTGGCCATCCGATTTGCTGCCATGTTTCGAAATCCCTCCAAAACAGAATTTTGTGGGGTTACATATTTCCAAAGATCACTGTTGCTATTTCCAATAGTAGTTTCAATTGTCACCTGTTGTATTACATATTTTATTGCACAATTGCTATGTTATACTTTCACCAAGGATCTTATAAGTGTTTACCAGTCCAGAAGAAAGAATGTAAAAATCATCGGCAGAGTAAATTCTTCCAGGGCCCGAAGAAAATGAGCTGGTATGTCCTGGCAATGGATTCCCTGAACAAAAAAAGGACAACATCATGTTAAAAGAGTTGTATTGAATACAGTGGCATTATATCAACTAATTCTTAGCAAAGGGTTAAGTCTGTACCTTGTGCATCCTTAAAATTAAGCGTGTATTTCTTCATAATCCTTAACATGGAAGTGTACGCATCCCAAGTGTCATGTGCAGAGAAGAGATCTGCATAGCCTGGAAGCATCTTGATGAGAGCAGAACAGGAACCAGAACCCAATACATGACTTGAGGAACCGGTCAGAGCTGTTTGGAGATCCTCTAAGTCCCCATCAATGTTGAGTAGGCTTTAAAGAGATTTTAATATGCTTCATGTAGATGATTATAGTGCATGGATAATAAATGCAGCCTAAAGATGAATTTGTCTGATGTTTTACTCAATAGATAGGGTTATTTTCATATAGATAGAGTTCTATCTTGGGAGTCTGGTAAATTAGCAAAGAGCAAACATATCTGTTTAATGTTAACATTGGGTTAATTAAAATATGCTGGTAAGGTGTAGGTAGCTTTCATACTGGCTCACTTATGTATATAGTTTTGAGCATACAGGTTTACAATGCAAATCTGCCGCCAATAAACAACTTACAGCATTCCAAAGGGCTTTAGTCTAATACTTAGATCAACTTTCTGTCGGTGATAACCATCCTCAAGTCCTTGTATTTGCAATAGCATTAAATGAATCTACAAATCAAAAAATGCAGCATTGGTTCAGATCAGGTTCTCAACCGGGAAGCTGAGACACCCTGGGGTTTCAATGGTAACCTTCAGGGTTGGTGCGAGCTTTTCTTTGTATTCCATATTTTACCGGTTAATTGGTTGTGTAACACTGTATCGCATGCAAGCAAGAAAAGACAGAAGGCCTTTTGCTATTCATTGGATGGCTGTAATTGGGTGCCACAATATTTTTAGATTTCAAGTTGTAACTGCCATACCTGCTCCCAGTAGGGGCTCTTGGTTACTTTAATCATTGATAACATGTATTCAAGATTTGCTTGCAAGTACTTTTCCAATCTGGTGCAGTAAGTGGTTTGTTTTTGGCAGAAATCTACAAAATAAAGCTTGTTGCATATGTTTTGCCTAAATAAACAGCTTCAAGTTTTGCCATACACTGGTGAAAACTTCATCGGGACAAACCATATTAAAATCACAACACACATCACAAAGTTAACAGTCAAATTAAGTGCAACTACCTTTAAGTTCATTTTCAATTCTATCAGCAATCATATCTCGAGTCATATATCCTTCCGAATATCCAGCGGCATAAGCTTGCATGGTGTTGTTGAACAAACTGTTCGTTTTTACCTCAAGTTGGGACCACCTATAAAAATCATCAATTCATAGGAAGGAACTAATGATTGAAGTACAAGTATGTTATTTTAGCATAGTTTACTATATCCACTGATGTATTTTATTTTGTGCATATTTTTATGGTTATATTTCAAAAACAGTTTGTTAACAACTGTTGGTTGTCAACATAAAAAAATTGCTCATTTACCCAGTGGTTTGTATTGTGTTGGAAAACTTCATAACTGACACTGCCTTTTCATTTTCTTGGGTGGAGAGAATTCGGAGAACTGCTTCATTGTTCTTTTCAACAAAGAGGCCATATTCATTCGCAGAGTGTGTGTGTGGCTTGTGCATGTGCTTCATATATTCAAAATTAGCAGTTGCCCCAAGATGGACAAGCAAAGCAAGAACAAGGGCAAAAATATAACCCATATTGAACAGTTTTCCTACGAAGCAAAACCAACCAATATTTTACCGTTTTAATGTAAAATTGGAAAATCTGTGGTGAGCCGTCTGAATTGCTATCTTACGACACTATACAACTACAGAGATTTGCCTAAGCGAAGGAAACAGGATATAACTTCGTTTATCTCAAAAAGCGTGCAGGCTGTCAGTAACGTTGGGAGAAAAGCCACCTCTATTCAAAACAAATATGCAATCTGTTAAGCGCTCAGTACAGTAACTTTACCAATAGTGTATGGCAAGAGCACAGGGTTAAAAACAGAAGCGTTAATAAAGTAGCAGAATTAGTTTACAACGATTGTCTCATATTTTGTTGTAGGTTTTAGTGTAATATTCCCCGTTTTCAATCAAAGAACTCAGGGTGGTTTTCCTTTAAAGACCACCTCCGCATCAATATGACCTCATAATAAAGTGTGTCCTGTAGGCAGAAATGCTTCTGCTTGAGCTAGCACCTGATTACAACAGCAAGGTATCCACATGCCTCCTGCCTGCAATTGATTGCTGATAACTTGTAGAAAACAACCGTTTGCTCAGGACAGAACATTTACCAAGCAGTTGGGAGTATGCTGTTGACGCTGCTTGTTGTACTTAATTCGAAGTACAGGATACTTTTGTTTTTGCTAAAATAATGAACTACAAAACTCTATGCAGTTTTCCTTTGGTGCTATTTTGTATCAGTCTTGCAAAAGAAGTATCTACAGCCGAAATCAGCCCTTCTAGCGTCAAGAATTTTCAAGATGCGGTCAAGGCCATTCGCGATGATGTTATGGGAGCTTCCAAATTTCAAAAGCACATCGACGACCTGGTAAAGTTGGAACGTGTGCCACTGGATGGTCGCAAAATCGCCCTGGATGTGGCCAACAGTTTAAGTAAGACGTTTAAAAGTCGGCGTGTGGTCTTGAAACGCCTTTCTGATGCCATAGTGAAGTCTTTATCAGCTGAAAACAATTTCAAAGACGCCCGTGAATGTTGCAATATATCTCGACAGGGAAATAAATATGACAGTCGTTTCCAAACCATTGTAAGTACAGCACTGCTTATTTTTGTAAAGTAGTGATGTGTTTGTGTGTAATAAGTGTATACTCCATTACAAATAGCCAGAGAGATATTCCATTGATCAACTGTATAATTATGATTTTGTAAGGTTGACACCAAAGAAGAATGCAACATTTTGGCCCCTACTGCACCGGAAGTTAAAAAATCCGCAGGAAACGAGTTTCTTGAAGCAGCAGTGGAAAACCTGAAGGCCTATCCTGGTCTGAGGTGGCAGTATTTTGGCTCTGAGGAAGGTGTATTACGACGATTTCCTTCGACGCCGGCTGGTAGCTGCAAAACAACCTACGATAACAGATACCGCCCTTGGTGAGATTATCTTCATCAGTTTGAAGTTGCAATATTTTGCCGCTGTGCCTATTAAGGCCATTAAACGCAGCATTGCTGTATACAAAACGTTTGTTCGCGAAATTGTCAAAAGCATTGTTTGCCCAGTTTCAGTTTTGCAATGTTTTAAGTACCGTGTAGCCTACATGTTACTGTTTCTTAGGTTATTTTGACATAAAAACGTTTTTTTACTCATTTCGTAATGCAAGTAATAACTGCAAAGCCTGTCACAATTTTGCAGAAAGCGATATTTTGGTCCCATATTTTCGGGTGGTGCTGTAGGTTGTAGTGTTGATAAAATGTTTGTCGACAACCTGGAAACTCCCCAAGTTTCATAATTAAAATTGAATACCATTTGATATTTTGCTTCAGGTATGTGCAGGCGACAGCCCCCAAGCCGAAAGACGTGGTTGTCGTAATAGATCGCTCCGGGTCAATGGAAGACTTTGGGAAGATGGAGTCTGCAAAAAACGCGGCTATCACTGTTTTGTCGACGCTCACACCCGACGATCGCGCAACGGTTATAACTTTCTCCACTGAAGCATACGCCATTGGTACCTCAATATCAGCACGCGCCGTTTCCTCCAGGCAGTTCTTCGATGCTGGACATAAGTAAGTAAATCAACCACTTTGCAAAAAACTGCTATCGCACCCTAAACTATAATTTGTTAAAAAAAAAAAAAAATAAAACTATTTTGTGCGTACCTTACATGTATATGATAGTGTATCTTTGTTTACCTTTATGAATTAATTGGACATTAACAAACCATTCTCCGAGTAAAAAGGAGTTTTAGGTCCTCTCGAATGTCTCTTCCCGTTATAATCGTCAAAAGTTTAATTAAGTCGTATACTTGTTCATATTACGCAAGCTCATAGTTTCGCTCTACCCACATTTTTCTGTGACTCACAACTTCCTTCTTTGCTATTCCCAGGGAGTACAGGAACACCTCCTGTTTTCGTCACACTCTCGCGTCGGCAACGCCAATGAACATTCGCCGTATGGTGTCAGTGGTAAATATGACCATCCCGTATGGAGAGACGAATTACAGCAAGGCGCTCGCACTGGCCTTTGATTTCCTGAAGGAGTCGTATTTGAGGGACTTGAAAAGTCACGAATCTTTGCACGGGTTCGATTGCATTCTTAACTTATGTGTGACCCAATAAAATTTACTGTATTTGACCACCGCATAACAAACCGTCCTCGCGCTATATCCAAGGGCACAAAATTCTGTCATTTATACGGGATCGTGTTCGTCTACATGTATATTCGATTGACGCAAATCCAGATTCATTGAAAATGAAAGCAAATGGTTTAGTACTTGTTTTGTTCTGTGGGTAAATGGAAATTCTTTAATCAATATGTAATTTTTGCATATAATCGGTAGAACAAACCAAATATTTCAACTATACAAGCCGAAATAAATGTTATTAATGTGGACGGGATATAACCTGGGCCGTTTAATGCGAGTTGTCAACATATTTTGGGTTATATTCAAAGAAACAACAAGATGGAAGATATCACCAAGACTCGCGACCGCGTCATCCTCTTTTTATCCGACGGAGAACCATCCGATTCACCCAAACGCATCTTCACCTTAATTCGGGATCGCAACCTCGAGTTGCATAACAGCGTCATCATGTTGTGCTTCGCCCTCGGCAGTGGCACATTCGGTTCCGTGCTGAAACTTATGGCGGCACAGAACTTCGCTAAAGCCAGCGGCACAATTCCTGCTCCTACGCCTGGGTTTTTCCGCCACGTGGTGGACGTGCGTCACCTTCGCTTTGCTATGGGGTCCTATTACAATTTCTTCGCGAAACACCAAGACAAGCATAATTCTGTATTCGACGATTTTCCTGTCATGTGGAGCGTGCCTTACTTCGATGCGTTTGGATTGGGGATGGTGCTGACTGCCGCTTCGCCAGTTCAAGTTAACAGTAAGTCATACGGTTTCCCAATACTGTATGTGTTAAACCAACATAATGTGTTTGCTGTGCCTCAATGCAAAAGCAACCGCTGTGAATAAACAAAACCTGAAATGTTGAATATTTGGAACCTACAGTTTTGTTGATCTTCAAAATAAACAATATAGCCGCTATGTCCAGCACGCACCTACATTCGTTACAATAAGTTTGTAAGAAACAGTGGAAAAGTCTGCCAAATGAATTTTACAGCAGTTATATGGGCCAAATTGTTTGCATCAATCATGCATATTTATGCTCGGTCCATTGGAGAAGTTTGCCCTGCATGTTCATGACCTGCCTCCACCATACATTGCACGATCATGTGAAGGGCATATATGCCTCGTTTACAAGATGGATGTCTTCCTGTGCGTTACAGGAAGTTTTGTAATGTAGCAAGTCTTAAATTACATGCGCATTTTCTGCATTTGAATGAACTTTGTATATTAAAGTCTGTTCCAGTTAACCAATTTCTCATGTTGTTGTTTCATGTCACCACATGATAAGGCAGAGTCGCCCCACCGCAAAGGTCCTTTGCGATTTTTCAGCTATATCATATTTTGATGATTAGTTTCACTGGAATCGAAGCCAATCTAAAGAAAAGTCACTTTCGAAACGAGATATGAATAATTAAGCTGTGATGTTTACCCAAAGGCCTGTCGGGCCCAAAGCTCTAACCGACTATAGGCTGCAAAAGCACAGCGGTTAGAGGGAATATACTGTGGTCAAGCTACACTTGTGTGATAGAGTACAGCAACATGCCAAGTGGGTTTGATCCTGCTTGGCTGTAATCCCAGTGAAACTAATGTTGGTAAATATGAACTCTTTCTCTCTTACACGTTGTTTGCCCCAGCAGTGCCACCCACATAATGCTTGTTTTTTATTGCTTTTTGACTATGATTGGAATATGATGCTTTAGTGCACATGAACCACCAATATTCATAAGAACACGCCGACCAGCTTAAAACCTTTCAAACGTCCACACACACACACTATAATATATATTATATATCAGGATTGACAATATATTTATACTATGGACCCTTTCAGACGAGCTGCGCGGCGTGGTGGGAGTCGATATCACGATGCACGAACTTTTCGCTGACGTCACATATTTCCGTGTTGCCGCGCACACAACGTATGCATTCCTGGTCGATACGTCGGGCCGAGTGCTAATGCACCCATTTCTACCGGCCCCCGTCGCTGTGCACGACGACCCAGTCATTACTGGCATAGACGCTTTAGAACGCACGGAAGCTGTGCGGCGGTTTGTCAAAAACACTCTGCACTCTGTGAACCTCGGTAAGGGACCAAGTGGTCGTCCTTCCCGCCACAGTGATGTGTTTACTGGCGTCTTCCGCACTGTGCGCGTACTTCCTGTGGTAAGTGCTTTATTCTGGTGGGTTTGTGATCTTAAACCAACAATGGAGCAGGAAAACCCACACAGAAGTGTGATAAGCAATAGCGACGTTGGTTTAACGCGCGCTGTTCCTTTTATAATACACAATATGCACACAGACTACAGTTTATTATTGTTTAGAAAACTGCTGTCCAATATGAGTTTTCCTGTTCAGGCCATTGTTAGCTGCACCTACGTATCATTCCTTGTTTTGGGTGTTATCCCACATATGTATACGAGCACTATTACCAAAGTTCAAGGCCCCCTAATGATGTTTACATGTCGTGCAACCGCAGGCTATGTGTTCGTTATGTCTGTGAATCTTGTTATCTAAACGCTTATTAGGAAAGGTTACAATGTTTTGCAGGATCACCGAGGTGTCAACGCCCACAACGCAACGTTAACATACTCCTGTGTAAGTGTGAACGGGACTCGCTTCGTGCTGTGTGTTGTAGTGGAAGCCAATGTTACGTCGATCACGAGTCTGGGCCCGCAACCCGAACCCAACGATTTCAGCTTCCTTTATCACAGGTGATTCCCCCAAAATATACATCAGGAAAATCTCTCAGTAGATATTTCACCACTGGGGCCGAATTTAAAACGTGAGCTATTCGAACTGTTGGGAAAAAAACTGCTAAGCTATATTGGTCGTTGGCACGCTTATTTAAAACTTTACTTCATGAATAGATTTAATTAGATTTAAGTAAATTAACTTTGATCAATCTGATCCACCCCGCATCTTTCCAAAATCTGCAACAACTTTGGACTGATACGGCCTGATCGTGGTGTCGAACTTACATAAAAATATATTTTGAGAATTTAGCAATTTCATTTTGTCTTAAGATTTGATCTACTCACGCCTCCAGACCTGTGTCGTCACCAGAACAACGCGGTGACTGAAAATCGGTCTGCTGTCATGTTCGCCCCTCCGTCCTTCGTGGATAGCGGCGGGTATTCGGAATTACCCGAAACCGTTTCTCTCGTTAACGGGTAAGTGCGTAAAGCTACCTAATTTTCAAGATTGCCAGTAGGACCGGTGCTATGCGACATGTTCGGGGTCCTCTTTTACAATGAAGTATATATATAACATTTTTTTGTCTGCTTGAGTTATCAATTTCATTGAAATACAAACAACATTATAAGTGGTACCTCCATTCAGATTATTGTATTTCTTTTTAATTTTTCCGAACTTACAACGAATATTCAAGTTTAAATAAAAGTATCAATAATTTACTTCATATAACGACCAACTTTGGTGAGCGTAAACACGTGCCTTTCAAGTACACGTGCCATTGTCAAAGTTCATCGAAAAACGCAGTAACAAACCCTGTTATTGATGGGAAAAGTTCCGTCTTCATTTGAACGGTGTTTATGGCTATAATATCTTGAATACCACCCCAAAACTATAATATCGCATTTTCGAGCATGTACATATTTTAATCTTCCATCGTGCCATCATGGGAACAATTGTGATTCAAACATACCAGTATTGTGCTCAGTTACCATCACTTTATGACAACCGGAAAATACGCAAGCCCGTCTTCCCCACGTTTCCGAGCCGGGGTACGAAGTGCGGTGCAAATCACGTGGGTATTGGAGCGCCTGTGGCTCGGCTCAGGTCTCAATCTGACGTCAGCACGGATGCGTCACATAACCGATCACGTAACGTGGAGGTACTTCGGCACCGAGCAAGGAACGATGCGAATTTTTCCGGGCTGCAAATTGCCCAAGTTGTACAACCCTGTCCACAGGCCCTGGTATGAGCTGGGGAACTCCCTCATCACTGAAGCGTTCGTGTCAAACCTACGAAAGGTAAATGCTGTTGTCTTTCGGTTTACTGGCGCGGCTGTGCATGTTTTCATACTTGTTACTGTGTTGGTTAGTTGGATACATATTGGATGGGTGCACCAAAAATTGAATGCGGGATTATATCTGACCTGTGTATCTTTTACAGCATATTTATCAACTCAAAATGAGTTTTGAATGTAGTTATTATTTTTATGAGTCATTGTTGCCTTTGGCATACGGTACCTAACTTATATCCCGAAGGTTTTTGTGATAACACAGAATACCAAACACCATTTAGGTTACTGTTCAAAGGGCCCATAGAACTCATGGAGGCGATGGGGACGTAGTTGCATTACACGTATACGCATGGCTTAAATTCCTGTTGTCAAATTACGCAGAATTCTACCGCAACATCGCTCCACGACTCCGTGCTAGCTGCCATCTCACCTCCGTATCTGGACGCAAACGGCGAAGGTCTCATAATCACCGTGAGCCGGGGAATCACCGAACCGCCACCTAACGGTCAGCAGAGTTTCAGTGAAAGGCCGCCGCACGTGTTCGGTGTAATGGGCGCGGATATTTTTCTCGGCTTCTTCGAAACGCTACTCAAGGACATGGTATCGGAGTGTAACGACTCGTACAAGACTTGCATGGTTCTCGACACTTCGGGTAAATGGAATTCTGTTTCTGTCCACAGCAAGGGTCCACAGTGAGCTATTTGCAGGAAGATGTTCGCGAAAAATTATAACACTTTCGCTGCCGATTTGGCGGATCTGCGAAAAGTCTATTTTTCATAACATATAGTTGGTAACATCTGAAATCACCAAAAAATTCGAATATTTCACCTGTGATGGTGGTCCACTGATACAAGTCTTCGTAAGCTTTCCTTCCCACTTACTGGTGAAAGAATCCCTTATGAGTTTAACCAAACTAGAATATTTAAGCGACCGTGCCCCATGCCGTTTACTCGTGCTTGCGAAAACGAAAATGGACATAAAAATCCAAAAGGGAAAAGTGCGACGGTTTTCTCAATACATTTTTCTATACAATGCAACATGCACTATGTTGTTAACCACAGGTTTTGTTATCTACGATCGTCGTTTGTCTGCCCACGAATCACTCGCCGTCCAATACGCGGCCAACGGCGGCTATCACGTGACCCATGCCAACCCCCACGTTGCTTGGACGTTGATCAGAGAACGAATACTTGTGCGTCGAAAGTGCACTGACCTGGCATCTGTGACGTACAAGTAAGTGTCCCCTTTTTGTCTGGTCGTTGTTTAATTATGAAAACGCAATTGAATCCTCTTTTATACTTAAATATAAGAAGTGGCGGTTGCGGCTAGCGATCAGAGGATTTCACTGTGTTTTTGTCACAACTGGTTGGTATGTGTTTAAATTCATTTAAGACGAGTTCATTGGTCTTTAATATTTTTGTATAAAGACTCTTTGTTAAATAGTATATGTTTGTGATCATGGGTATTCTGTTTATAGTTCTTAACTTTAAAATGGAGAAAATGTCGGTTGACGGTGTTCAGTCACAATTCAAATATTTCTACCAGGGTTGGACACAAGATCGACGTGAATAGATTGCGCGAGGTCGCAGCGTCACTTCCGTTCGATATCGCACACGTGACCGGAACTAACGTGGTTTTGCTTGTCATCCCTCTTGCTTATTGGGATGTGGGTAAGATGAAGTTGTTGTTTGTAGATGCAAATCGAAAATTTCGTTTGCAAAATGTGTAATTTTACCTTGGCTATGCTACGAGTATAAGAGGCCTACTAGTTGTCGTTGATTGTTACAATTTAGGAGTTTATGATAAGACAAGTACCTTTCATTAACTGTCAACAATTACTTTTCGGCGCTACAGAGTTTTGCGTCACGCCCTACACATGCACAGACATTATATTCTGTTAGTTGAAATTTATCAAAGGACAAACTTGCAGAAAACATGATAATTTTTCAGCTACTCGGTGCGTTCTCCATAAGACCGAACAGGAGCGTTGTCACAGCACGAGAGCCGCGTCGTGCGAGTCACCATGCGTTGATATGTACGGCGCCACTCGCCACTACGACAACTGCCTCAACCTCTACAACCACACGTGGACGTCCGACCCTCCACCGTGCTTTCCCGACAAATTCAATGCGATGGAAGCATCGGACACAAGTGCGGCTGAACTTACTACAGTCATCAAGCCAGACCTTTTGAAGCAAACCGATATAGACCCACAGTCTTTGCCAATTTGCCAGAATGAAATCGCAAACGGTTACATCCTGCCGTCGCGTATTCATCACACCAACGTGGTGAACGAGATCCACCTGCAACCTCCACCTGCAGGAGAAATGGCGCCAAAACAAAAGTTTATTATTTACGTGGTGTGTGTGGTCGTGCTTCTCGCGGCTGTGAACTTGGGATTAAATAAACGGAGGTTAAGGAAATTGTGCAACAAAGAGGAGAGCGATGCACGACCGAAAGAAACAGTTGACGAAGAAGAAGAGGAAGAAGCAGATCTACCAGAAGATGCAGAGACGCGTCAATTCGTAACGAGCCAACGGATGTAGTATTTCCACTAGACTCTTGCGTTCTCAGGCCTATGCACGTCCTTCAAACGGTACTTGATTGTAGTTCGCTATCTTGTCGTTATATGTTGCCAAGCATTGTTTTGACTGCTGTGTGATTGCACTGTGCGAAGCAAAAACTGCCCGACGTTTGCAAATAAATGTTTATTTCCAACAAATCCGCAATGCCTTTTCCATTCGGGGCTAAATTTCTGGTTTGAGTTTTCAAGCATGATTGCGTCGAAACGGAACGCGGAAACGCAATGAAATGTCCCAATTTCTTAACTCCCGGGAAAATATCGACAGCCGTTCAAACATATTGACCTACAATGCATGTTTGCTGATGGTGAAAAAATGTTTGCAGTTGGTTTGTTTGTCTAGGTGGGAAACATGCAGCACGAACTTTGTTCTCTTGTGCATTAATCGTTATGTTGGGGTAACTATTGAAACAGCATCGGTTTTTCGTCAGCAGTACAGGTGGACTGTGTTAAGTTATTTATGCACCAAGAGACCAGTTTAATATCAAACTAAAAATCGCGGTGTTTTTTGACAATACCGCCTGGAAAATCTGTATGTTAAAACGTAGAAATTATGAAAACGATTTGGATTGTTTTTACATTGGTAGCAAGGTACGTCCATAAAATATGTTGATTTTAATTGCAGTTTGTCAACTTTTATGTCACAACCAACCCATTACATTGTGCTGCTCTTAACAGGTTGTACGGGAATCACCTTCCTTCTGGTAACAATGAGGTTTCGCGAGAAAATGATCTGGTCTTAAAATTTAGGTACGCTACGTGTTATATTCTGAATATTTTCCATTTGTTCGTAGGAAATAACGCGTTCACGTTTCTTTTTCAAAAATGTTGTAGGATATGGATGCACGAGCATGAAAGGACATACATGACCGAGGAAGAACAATCCGCACGCTTCTCCACCTTCACCGCAAACGTGGGCAAAATCGATGTGTTAAACAAACTTTATGCTAAAAATGAAATTAAGTTTGCTCTGAACCGCTTTGGTGACATGAGTGAGGAAGAATTTCGCACCAAAATACTGATGCCGAAACGACAACCGGTATGTTTGCTTGCCGGGTGATATTTCATAAAGTTTTATCCATTGTTGAGATTGGCCGAGTTCCAAGTTGGCAACACTGTTCTGTAGTTGTTAGTGTGTTTGTCTCAAACGGCAATATTAACTCAAACGGCAATAAAAATTATACAAGTTATGCGGTGATGAACTAAATTTGCATTGCTTAGTTTAAAAAAAGCAAAAATATTGCATAGCATTTTCGTTACAGGCAGTTTTTCCACAATCCAAGCTTTATCAAGCAGAAAGCTTGCCGACGGACTTGCCACAAGAATTTGATTGGTCAAACCAAGGGGTTGTAACAGTTGTACGAGATCAAGGTGAATTACCATTGCGTTCAAGATGAGCAATACTTTCTGACAGATGCTTTGTTTACAGGTGACGCTGGCACATGCTGGGCCTTCAGTGCTGTGCAAAACATTGAAGGGCAATGGGCACTAAAAACAAAGAATTTGGCCGAGCTATCTGTGGAGCAAGTGGTTGATTGTGATCCGTCTCAGGATAATGTACAGTACGTTTTTATACATGTTAGCTGTCATATAGGGGCTGAAACTCATTTTTTATTTTTGTAGAAACAAAGCTGACTGCGGCGTATTTGGAGGCTGGCCGTATCTTGCTTACGGGTATATCGAAAAAGTGGGCGGAATTCAATATGAGAATGATTACCCATACTGTTGCGGTTTGGGTGGCGACAACGGTGAACTTTGGGTGGCATTAGGTGTTTCATTTTCAATTGTATGAAAAATTGCCTTTACAGGAACTTGCTACATATGTCAGGCCTACGGGTATAACAAAACTTTGTGCGGGCCGCCAGTTGAGTACTGCAAGAAGGAAGACAGCTGCTGGGCCAAACTCAAGCCTTACCTATTCGTCACGGGCCTTAGGGTATCCGGATGGTCTTGGTTTAAAAAGGTGGTTACATCTTTAGGTTTAAGATTGCGTTTTGCGATGGTATACAGGCTAAATAGAGTGTTTCCGTAGAATGAAACCGAAATAGCGCAGGCCTTGGTGATGACTGGGCCTCTGTCTGTGGCTATAAATGCGGGAACATTGCAGTTTTATAAATCAGGCGTATGGGACCCTCTAGTCTGCGACCCGAATTCGCTAGATCACGGTAAGATTTTCAGCAATGCGAGCGTGAACAGTCGATGGTAGAACGTTGGCATTTTTGGCAAAATAGTTTCCAACTAATTGTAGGCCTATATGATATTTTTTTTTGCTAGTGTGCTTTTTATGTTTCGTCCATATTTTTCTTGAAGCTGTTTTAATCACGGGATACGGGACGAGCAAGAGTTTGTTCGGTACAAAAGATTATTGGAAGGTGAAAAACTCATGGGGGAAGAAATGGGGAGAGGATGGTTACTTTAGAATTGCTCGTGGAAAGGGAAAATGTGGAATTAACACCCAAGTTACTACCTCTCATCTTGGATAAAATGATAAACATCCCAAGTTGTGACATATTCACAAAGTAAAGCTACAATCGATACTTTTCCTTTTGAGGTTATTCTATGTATTTCCTGTGTTCATTCTAACATGTACATTTTACTACAATTGTGTTTTTAGATTCAAAGATTAATAAACATGATTTTGCAAAAAAACACGTTGGCCTATAATAACGCAACCACTTGACCACGACATTGTGCCATAGCCAATTTGCATTTAGTAGCAACAGAAAAGCGTTCGCCAGACTGGTGGCGTTAGGAGTGGGGCCACAACACAGTTACCTATTTCTACCGAGAAAGCGGTTTCTAAAGAAGGTTTCTCAAAAAGAAGTGACAAACGAAATAAATTAAATTAAATATGATAAGCATGTGGAGCCAATAATATGAATTTGTGTATAAGCTGCAGACAGATGGCCACTGTGGAAGTCTTTGCTTGGCCGTTTGGTCAGCAAAGTCGTCTGATAGTCACACCAGCTGCACTGATGAGACCTTTTAGGTCGAAACAGTGGCCATCTGTCTGCAGCTTATACATAAATTAAATATATTTGATAGAAGCCGTTTGTTTCACTCCGGCATAGGGATTTTGTGATCCTGCCAAAACATCCAAAAAAACATACACATTCTCCCCAAAACATTTACAATCAGGCGCGATCGAAACACCTTCGGCCATGTTGGTGACCCACAGTGGGTCACCAAAAGTCCTACGAGCAATAGATATGAATAGGAAATTGGCATGAAAATATACATTGTCATTTTTGCGTATAAATCACATGAATAATTTGTTGACACCACTATTTAACACGATGTTTTGTCGATGACTGTTTCTATAGAAATCAGTGATTGGCACATGGCGATAAAAATCTTAAACCGGTACTAAAAGTCCTTTTTCTTTTTAAATGTTGGGATATATTGTAAATCCAACCTTTATCCTGTTTTTCTTTAGAATACCCTGGGTGGTGACTTTTTTCCTTGTACACCAAACCGAATTTGTCGAAGGTCGAGCTCCTACAATAATATACAAAACGAACATAAACTATTACTTTGATATAGCTTCATAGCACATTAACAGCACTGACAAGACACGGTTGCCTACTTTTCTTTTTTAAATTGTGAAAATAAATTATGTATGATGCATTCTGTGATTTAACTGTTAAGCAACCCTTCTGAACCCAACGTTCGGACTAAGTTTAAGAACAACTTGGACTTAGCTGTTGCTGATGTGATGTTATGTTGCACTGTTTCATTTAACTAAATGATATGAATCTTTTAATTTGTCTGGGGTGTTGCTGATACAACCCTGCTGGTTAATACTAAAAACTTGCATGTGCGATGGCTGTAAAAGGATGTACACTTATATATCCAATGCAAACATACACTTGTTGGTAATCTGAATGTTAATTTGGTTGGATATTACACATCGTTTCTGACTTTTCCCTCCTAAAATGTTGTTTGTTGATAAACGGAATGTGCACTGCTGGACTAATCTTATCCATTGTATCATTAGGCCTTTGTTTTGGTATGTAATGAAAGCTATACCCCTGGTATGTTACTAATGTATTTCATGGTGCAACGATCAAGTCTGCAACGATCAACAAGTTGCGTATTAATTTTTCAAGTGGGCTACAATTCGGGTAAACTGTTTTTTTTTATTTTTGTAGAGCAGTGTTGTAGATCTTGTATGAAAAACTCTATTTCACCTGTTGTTATTAAACTAAATAATCAATTATATGTGGTAAAGTCAATTTGTGGTGGTAATTTACCCATTATAAAATGGATCCCCGACTGGGAAAGCGAGGTGACCCAAGAAATCAAAGACAAAAAGAACCATTGAGTTCCAGGTCGGCAATGGAATTTGAAACTGACGATGGTCAGGAAACAGAAAAGGTTTCCACTTTCGACCAGGTGCTTGCATGGAAGGTTTTTGTGTAACATTGTTCGTCACTTGTGTAAAGTTACTTGCATGTCATAAATGAACAAAAAATTAAAATAAGTCCAATGCAAAAGATTATATTCGTAATTAAACTTTGCAATATAATACAGGTTATCAACTTGTTAAACAAAGCTTCAATGGCTAAAAAGGACTCGGAAAAGGTCGAAAAGTTGCAACAAGTGCAAGAACTAGTCATTAACAAGGAGCCAGGGTTGCTTGATAACTTCATGGATGAAGTGGTTGCTTTTCAAGCAGACAGGTCATCAGATGTAAGGAAATTTGTTGTTGGATTCATGGAAGAGGCTTGGTAAGCTTAATTTTTCTCCTTTATGTACGTATTTGTATATATGCATAGGAGAAAGTATGGTTATTGAAATATAAAATCTTTTCTTGCAGCAAAAAGGATCAAGAACTGCTGTCTAAGTTGTTATCGAACTTTTACATGCTGTTGGTCGATGATAATGTTAATGTTTTGAAAAAAGCCATTCAGTCTTCAACTCAGCTTTACAGACTCTGTATTCAAGTTAGTTTCTTCATTTAGTTTATCTCCATTAAATCCTTCTTATTTGTCAAACTACCTTTATTTTTTCCATTAGTGGATAAGCAACAGCAAGGCATCAAAGAACCTGCTTGAAGCTAGTTGGAAAACAATGTGTGATATTCAAGACACCATCTTTCATTTCATGCTGGATTCTGAAAATGACGGTGTTAGAACCCAGGTATATACATGGATGTAATTTTTTGTCATGTAATCGTCATTTTCCTTATTTCCAAGATTGACTAAATATTTTGTGCAGTCGGTGAAGTTTGCTGAAAAAGTGGTTCTCACTCTGTCAGAGCGGCAGAGACACTCGGAGATCCCCAAAAAAGTGGAGAGTTTCTCTTCTCTAGATCAGATTCCAGGCAACAACCTGGTGCTTCTCAAAGCTGATTTGCTGCAATCCGGACAAAAAGCTTTGCAGCAAATGCTTGAATTTTTGTCCTCTCCAGCAATTTCCAGGTACTTATGCCGAAATGAGAAACTATAAATCATATGAATAATGGTGCTGCTGTTTTTTCTTAGTGTTAATCTTATGGCTGCAATGGGTACCTTGACAACCATCGCCAAGCAGCGCCCTCACTTCATGTCATCAGTGGTTGAGGCGTTTGAGATGCTACATGGTAAGTTGGCTGTTTTTATGTAATAGGTGATGACAGTTATACATTTTTACCCTACTTTGATCTTCAAGGTAGCATTGCACCTCCGTTTGAAAGAGTGTTTTTTTTTTCAGCAAACCTTCCACCTACACTAGCCAAAACCCAAGTCACAAGTGTTAGGAAGCACCTCAAAATGCAGTTGATGAACTTGCTTCGACATTCTGGCTCCACTGAATTTCACCCACAGGTATTAAGATTTGTTAGGTGTGTACGAGCAAATCAGTAAATTTGTTTTAAATTGGCTCTAGATTACAAATTTGCTCTATGATCTCGGCACAAATGCCAGTGAAATTGCTAGAAACATGCCAAAACTTTCTGCTGCCGTAAAAGAAAAGAAAACTGTGGCAAGGAAAAGGAGTCCACTAGAAAGCAGTAAAGACTCAAGTGGAGAAAAGTCAAGCAAGAAACCTAAAATAGAGGTTTAACATTATTATTTATCCCATTAAAAAACTGCGTTATTTTCAAATTCATTGGAACTTTAAGTACTATTTTGCATTGGCTATTTTGTTTGCATTGAAGATTTACAGAACCGCCAGTTGTGTTCCCAACTTAGTACTGACAATGTTTATTTTCTTCAGTTGAAAGATGACTATGATGAGGATGATTATGATGAAGACAAGCCGGGAAGCTCGAGAGAGCCAGGAACCAGCCAAGAGACGGCACCTAGCAGTTTGCCAAAGAGTGTGAAACCACAACATCAGGTGTCAGCAATTGACATCACTGCTGATGAACTTGTTCCTTTGCTTAATCCAGAAAATGTTGCCAATCTTGTCCTACTGAGCATGGTTTGTATTCCTTTTTTATCATTGTTATTTAGTGATGTTATCTGTCTCACTTTGTTTTATTTATGCCTTTGGTTAAAATAGTTGAAATACACCAACTCTAACAATACAATGAAACAAAAGTTCCACCGTATGCCATGTCAGCCTTTGGTTTTAAACTTCCATGGTTTCTTGTGCTATCTAGTAGTTTATCACACTTGATACAGTGAGTAACTTGCAAAATCAAATAAAGTTTTGCACCAGAAACTACAGAAATACTCTAATTAATATGATAAACATAATTGTAGTTATGTATTTTTAACTTTTCAGGTTATGCTTCCTGACAAGATTCCAGACGCATTCCAAGCATCCTATACCCCTATTGAGTCAGCTGGAACAATGGAACAAATCATGCATCTTGCCCGACTTCTTGCCACTCAAATGACAGCTGTGGGTATTGGGTCAGGCATCCAGCAAGCAGCGGAAATGGTATACTTTCCTTATTTTACAAGAGAATTCATAGAATGTGAGCTTGTTTGTTAACTTAAACTATCATTACTATCATGCAGCAAGCAGAAGAAGAAGCTAAAAAACAAGCAGAAAGAGAAAAACAAGAAATGGAAATTGAAAAGAACAAACCCTCAGTACCTATTCAAACTGTAATAGGTCAGAATTATGTTTACTAAGCAAAGTAATCACAAGGAAACTCTGGTAACCTTTCTATACATAGGTGGAACTATAGCTAATGATGAAAATAAGGAACCTGAGGAAGCTGTCTTGGAAAAACAAGTAATGCTTGAACCTGTACAACCTATTGTTCCAAGCAAAGGTCTTCAAAGAAGAATGCAAGTAAGTCATAGTATTACCACTTCACCAAACAGAATATTTATGTTTTCATTTCATATATTAACAAATGTGGTTATTGCAGGGCTTTCATCTAGCCAGTATTACCAAGCCACTGAGTATTGAGGCAAAAGATCGCATCATAAAAATGTCGGTTCTAAGAGTTCTCAAGTCCGAACGTGAGTCAGCGCATAAAATAATATAACACGGTTGTTCGCAATTTGCCTTGCTTGTGTTGACAATTTATTGCTTGTTTTAGGATCTGCAATATCTGGTGGTGTTCATCATCGCTGGCAAAAAGTACTCACAAGCCTGGTGGCACAGTTTGGTGGGGATCTCCATAGATGTAAGCATGCAAAAATCGATTCTATCAACAGTTGTGGTCTATTACAGTAGTTATATATTAGTCTTATTTTTCATAGCTTTGGCAAAGTTTATCCTGTCTGACTTGCGGAATCGGTCCCAATTGGCATTTCAATGGCTGTACGAAGAGTTCAACATCTTTTTGGAAAACAGCAGAGGGCCTAATGACAAAGCTGCACAAGAAAACTATGATGCCTGTCTGACTGGATTGCTGCAAGGACTTTTGGACAAACACGATGCAAGAGAGGGGTGAGCTTCATTTTATAGACATAAATATTCATTACTAACTAAACAACTTCACCCACACTTTTGTTGTTTATAAATAGTTGTATTTAGAAAACAGCACAAAAAAATTAATTTCAAAGAAAAAAAGTTGTATATTCAGTTGGATGCAATGTACGGTTGTGTAGACATTTTGTTAAGGTACCTGTGCATGAATGCATTTAAACAGCCGATATAAACACACATGTTTCCAACATGGCTGTGCATTGATAAAAATAATGTGTGTAAAACCAGGTGCATTTACAAATTGCCAGTATTAAAAGATGTCTGTACCAAGAACGCACAGTTTAAAATTTTTGTCTGAACTGCTACACCTTGTTATCACATAAAGGCTCTTCTTGCAATGCAAAGATATTTTTGTTGCCGTGCAACAACCTTCGCAAGGAGAGCAGGATGAGCCCATTTGCATTCTTAAAATGCCTGAAAGCATCAATGTCAGCTTTTTTTACACAACTTCAACATATTGCAAACTTCAGTGTAAAAACGAAAAAAAAATGCATGGTGGTAAAAGTGCCTACCACCATGGGATTTGTTCATTTCCATGGCTACAATTTTCAAAAAAGTTATCGTTGAGTAGTTTCTTCTTGATGAACGAGGTTCACTCTATCACCAGAGGGCCTCGTTGTCTTACGTTGAATTTGTTTGTGTAGCTCCTTATATTTAACAAAGCCAATGATTCCCAATCCTGTAACAAAATTTGAATTAAAACAAGTATGTCTGGTACTACTTTGTAAGGTTAGTATCGCTGTGCTTTTTATGTCTAAAAAGCTTTTGTTAAAGTATATACATTTGTAGGCATTGATCAGCAAGAGAGACGTATATACATTGTATTTTAGCTTCAATAATTTGCTGTTGTGCTTGTCTATAGTTCTGATATTTCTATTTTATCTGTAATCTTGAACTGATAAAACGGGTCCTAAAATAAGTTGACTTACCACATACTATCAGCATCAAAACAATCCATAATCCCAGCAAGACAAAAGTGCGTGTATCTGTAATTTCTTGTTGGTCCTGTAGTGCAACACAAATATGTATAAATGTCAAATATTACATTCTTGTCTTATTTTGCTTACCTGATTGATTGAGACCTTTCTTTGCATCTGTTGGTTTGTGTTCCATATAAGGCTTGTTATGTTTTGGTACAGCGAGAAATCTGACATTAAAAAGTGCTTTTATACAGTAGGCTTTACAATATAATGTAAAAGTGCAGGTAAATGCAAACAATTGATTGTTATTAATTATATATTTACCACTAGTCTTTTATTTATTTTCACATACCATGGCAGTTCGCCCAGCATGTAACATCCTCTTGCGCACAAACACCTTTGCACTGTTCACAACGATCAATTTCATAATCGTAGTAGTGAAAGGCTCCCAATTTTTTGCAATGTCCAGTTTTCCGAATGAATTTCTAGTAATATATTCAGCATATTAGAGTTTTTTAGTAGGATATTATAGGTAGTTTTTGTAACAGAAATAAATCAGGCTTCAAATTAGCAGTTCGCAAATTGTGAGCCGTTTTTGGAGTTGTTGCGATGCAACACGAAGCATGTTATTATTGCATGAAAGTTTTCCCATTATCTTCCCCTTATCCCCATTTAAATATATGGTGATTCTGCTAGATCTTTGCTAATAGTGCTCTTAACGGGCGCAGAATCACCTTGCACTGAAATAACTTACTCTTAACTTGTTGGTAATCAAGGTATTAATGAAGGTCATGTCCTCTTCAAAAAACTGAGAACGTAGTTCTTGAAACACAAGTTTTAACTCTTCCTTGTCAAGCACTTGTGTGTTATTGCCAGTAGAATGGGTGGTGTTTTCTGTTGATTGTTGAGAGAGGACTTGTCCTCCCAGCATTCCCATACTAACAGATATAAATAATAATAAGGTCAGTTACATACCATGGCACAAACAACACCATTACTATACCACTTACCAAATCATCAAGGAAAGTATAATCTTCATTCTTGATGTTAGCACTGAAGTTTGTTGCTGTTATAAGATAAACTTTCAGTAAAGGTAACAGGAAAAAGTAATTGCTACTTCTCCTGGTTTAGCACTCTTATAAGTGCCTCTGCTTCTGTCTGGAACATTCTTCTCAAGTTTAACCTGGTTCTTTACCAGGTTATTCCCCTAAAGTTGCCCTGACTGGGGCGCGTGGGATTTTCCTGAATAAAATTTCAAAAACCATTTCTGTTTTTTAGACTTTTTGCGAAACTTATCCTGCAAGCCCCTTTGATCACTGAAAACGTGGTGCGGTTAATTAAAACATACTGTGAAGATGAACGTCGTTCGCATGCTGGAATTCTGTTACTCAAGGATTTGGTTGCTAAGAGACCGCCCAGACGTATGCAGTTCGTCCGCGTGCTTTTAGACCTTGCCTCTTATCGAGTTGAAAAGGTTCGTGTGTGAAGTTTACGTGAAACTGGTGTTATATGCCCTGTAATGCCTAAAAAGTATTGGTCCATCGAGTGTTTTTCCGTGACGTCAAAACCAACACAATAAAGTCATTCGACCGTTGCCTTTCTGTCCCACTCCGCTCGAACAAAGCCATTGAATAATTACGTAAGTAGTCATTTCGTGTTTTGTATCAGGTTCGAAAACAAGCGATACAGATTGCAAAGAAGCTTTACGAAAATCGGAAACTACAGGAGTATATCGAGCAATATGCTGTCACAAGTCTTGGTTACCTCACCAACGATGAACCTCCTACAGAATTACTTCCACCGGAAACCGCGGACAGTAAGTCGTTCGTTTTTGTGGGCATGATAAAAATCAGGTATTACTGTCAGTGTCGTTATCATTGTAACTATGTCTTGTAGAAAGAAAGTTGGTTACCTGTCGTTTTCCTTTGTAATGTACATAACTTGTTTACATAGTTGAGAATTTTGGACACACGCTTTGCACCGATGGTATGTTACTGGTTTCGTATTTGCTCAAGCGACGCCACACTAAAATAAACCAGATCCCGCCGGCCCGCGATAGGTTCGCGTTGGATCTTGTATTTCCCGCTTGAAAACTGGTTTCGTCTGGTGCGGCTGGTGACTTCGTACTGGTTTTAACCGGTTGTTTTTGTGCCTCCTGATTTTCATTCGTATTATTTCAACACGTTCTTTTCATTTTTAATGGTTTTTGCTAAAACCCCTTTGCTTGCATTGTCTTCCACATTACTATCTACTTGCAGAAACATGGACAGAGGAGGTTATGAAGCAGTGCATGTCATTGTTCTTGGCACTTTTACCCCAAAACCACGCTTTAATTCACAAGTAAGTTCTATGTGGATTATGACCGTTGCGGTTATCCACGGTTCGTACCCATTGTACAAGAACTGGTGGTTGTGAAATCGCGTGGTTGCGTAAATGCCGTGTATGTACCTTGTCACGTGGTAGTGTGTAAGGGGGCAAACACTTATCGCTTACAGTTGTTTGGGGAACACGCCTCATATTGATCCAAGCAAATTAAAGCAATGCGTGGCCATTGTCATTTCCGCAGACCTCCCATAACTTTGCAGGTTGGCCGACGTTTGCACAAACGATGGTGAAATCGGTTTCGGCTAGTAGCGTCAGTTTCGCCGATGCCGGTTCTTCAACCCTGATCAACGTGTTACAGTCGCGATGGCGCAGCATTTGGAAATTATTTTTAAACTTTGCAGGTTGGCCGACGTCTACGTCGATGCGAACGCTGACATTAAACGCGTCGTACTACGAGCTCTTGAACCCCCAGTAAATGGGATGGGAATGGCCTCACCCGAGTTATTGAAAATGGTCGAGGGTTGTCCCAAAGGAGCGGAAACATTAGTCACCCGGATGTTGCATATCCTGACTGATAGAGGTATAGGGTGTTCGGTAACCGTATTGCCTTATTGGGTCATGTGTCTGAGTTGCGATTTTTTGCCTGTGCGTACTTGGTTGTTCCGTGCATGCGGAAAAATCAATATTTGCGCAACTTTGGTGTCACACGTTCATTTAACTAAGTTAGAGTATTTTATGTAACACAGCGCTTTCGTGCTTACAGCCCCTTAGAAACTTTTTATAACTGGTAATAGCATGACAAAAAACAATTTTCGAAACAAAAGCATTGGAAGGAGTAGGTACAATAATGTTTTTTATTACCCTCTCCCTTTATCCGACACATAGCGAAACGTGAATGTTTTCATCACTTGTCGGCCGTTTCTACAGAACATCCTTCCTCCGACTTGGTTTGTCGCGTTCGAGAACTTTATCAAAAACGCGTTCCGGACGTTCGATTTCTCATTCCAGTACTCAATGGTTTGAACAAACAGGAAGTTCTACTTGCGCTTCCTAAACTTATACGATTAAACCCACCCGTCGTGAAGGGCGTCTTCAACAGGTAACTGTTTTGTCATTGTAAAGGATCATAGCTTTAACCTTTCAAGCTGCTATTTAGTATCCGAAGGTGCATCATATTTGACAATTGTTTTTGCTCAAAGGTTGTTAGGAGTGCAACGTCATCAGGACTCAGAACCTTCAGTGAGCGCCCTCAGTCCAGTTGAACTACTTGTGGCGCTCCATAACGTTGACCCAACAAAAGTCGACGTGAAATGCGTCATTAAAGGTATTGTTGTATGTCTGTCCGGTATTCTGACTCTGTATAAGGTTTGGCTTTTATACTAAACAAAACTTCCAAATGGGTCTTGACTTGTAGCTGTGGCGTTTGCTACATTATAAAAAAGATATTTTGGTCATGCTGAATACAACATCAATACCAGTTACGTATTCCAGTACCTATTCCAATGTAGCAGACTGTTGTTTTTTGTTGTTTAGCAACAAGCCTTTGTTTTGCTGAGAAGGCGGTATACACTTCGGAAGTGCTTGTGACGGTTATAAACCAGTTGGTCGAACAAGACACCATGCCAACGTTGCTGATGCGTACAGTTATTCAGGTACATCCTATATTGCGTATTGTCATACAATTTACCAGCACCTAACCTTCCGGTCGAAATGATCCCAGTCCGCCTTACTATTTAGCTTTTAAACACAAGAGTAGATCAATTGGTTGTGCATTGTAATGGGTGTGAATGACGAAACTGCCTACGTGCCACGTGGGAGGAAGGAACTCCTACCATCGTAACTCTTGCGCCATTTTTTGAAAGTTTGTTTTAGTGGCTGGTTCTATCTGGTTCAATGGCTGGTTTCGCCATTGGTGTTGCTGGTTGTTTGCTTTTCTGCTGAGTAAGGCACAGTCTTGATTGTCCGCTGGAAAGCGAAAACCTGTGCCATTTTTATTCGTTCAAATTCAAACTGATGTCGAAATAGCAACGCTTTCACATAAACTTACCCTTTTTCATCGTCGCCTTTTTTAGTTGTCCAATGGAGTTGATTCCAGTCCTATATACTTTATTAACTTTTTGTCAGGTTAAAATAATATACAGGCAAAACACCATCGACTTGCTTGCCTACAGCAACTCGATGCGATTTTTCTGCTCAAAGAACATGCAAGAAAGCAAATCATTATTTAATATCTTTACACCTGAAACTGTTACACAAATAACATTTTCTTCCAAATGTGTTTTTTTTTCAGGCTCTCATAACCTACCCGCGGCTTTCTGGATTCGTAATGAACGTTTTGCAAAGGTTGATTCTGAAACGGGTGTGGGAGCAAACCAAGGTTTGGGAAGGTTTCGTGAGGTGTTGCCAGGTTAGCGGCGTTCTATCTCCATCCACAAATATGCCGAAAGTTACATAACTTATGTTGATGTTCAGTAAATTTTAAGCTCTCCTGGCAAAACGTTTCTGTCGTCATTCAATCGACCTTTATCGGGACAAATATTTTGTTGTCTAAAGAGCTTTGAATTGACTGAACGTTATGTCTGACAGCAATAAGTTATGTTGATGTGTTTACTTCGCAGAGAATGAAGCCACAATCATTTCAAGTGTTACTTCAGCTCCCGCCAGCACAATTGTCGAACGTATTTGAAACTTTAAGCGACCTAAGAGAACCCCTTCTTCAGTACGTTAACAAGTTCACCCCGCAACAGGTAAAAGTCATAAACCCTCGTGCCTTCTTACGCATGTGTTGCGTAATTTATTTTCTGAGTGGATCAAATCAAAGTTAATGTTTAACTTATGGCTGCATTGTGTATCTTCTAACCCTGCCTAATTAGGATTTCCCTACAGTCAAGCTTTGGTAAAAACGAAGTTTTGTTTGTCTGTCGATTGTCAGGCCTAGAAACCATAACAAGGACTTATCCCATCTTTTATAATACAGAGTTATGGTATTTAGTGACGTATCCACTATCAGATTCACACATATACAGTTATTTGCATGGACAATTGCTGACAGCCAAACTATCTTATCGGCAAAATTAAAATTACGATGTGGTTACAGCAACCCAAGCAAAACCGTTAAAGGCGTGTTTATTCGGCTAAAGTGTGCAAATTGCCAATCACTTGTATTTACCTCAACAAATTACTGGACTCGGGTGTAGTTTTTAACCGTTGGCCACTGCCATATATTTGTGTTTTATTTGAGTTTCGTCTTATTCCGTTTCTTATCCAACATTTTCGTTACAGCGACAACACATTTCGCCGGCCATTATATCCGTTCTGGAATCGACACCAGAACAAAGGAAAGCGGAAGTCGCAGCTCGGGAAGCGCAACGAGTTCTGGAGGAGATGAGAGCCAAGGAGAGAGAAGCGCAACAGCGAGTCGCGGAGGAATTTGAGCGCGTCGAAGAGGAGCAGAGAAAGATGCAGGAGGCGACCTCGAAGGAGGAAATAAGAAAAAAACAAGAGGAAAAAGTAAGAGTTGCGCAACTTGGCTTGTTGTTTCGTCACCAGGAGTTTCTTTGGCTCGGGAAAAAACGTATTCTTACCGTATTTCCTAAAGGTCAGGGACTGGGGTCCCGTTCACAATACAGCTTGTGGGCGTTTCTCTATTTGCGTTTCGACCCCGTTTTAGTATTTTGTTTGGATCTTTACGTTTTTTATTAAAACATTCAATATCCTAAACCCTTACACAACGATATCGACTTCCCCCACGTATTTTTTTTAAGTTGTTTCTTTCGTGGCACAATGAAATATACACAAGATATTTGTACATCTTCGTTAACTTGTTTACACAATGCTGCATGTAACGTAATTAAACGAACATCTACCTTTGAAACCCAGGAAAAGGAATCGGAACGTCGTGCTCAAGAACAAAAGGACAGGGCTAAAGCACTCGCTGACTTCCAACAACGCAATGTTAAGGACGAACCCAGGGCCAGCGATGGTGAAGAAGCCTTTCCAGCCATGGACACAACACCAGCACCATCTATTGCCGAAGGTGCAATGGACGCACTGCCAGGTAAAAAAAATTACACCGATCTGTTCCAAACTCACAGGTCGAACCTTGCCTACTAACTAGGTTTGGGAGCTGCGTACAATTAAGTCTGCACCGGTGTCTCTCCAAAGAGACATTTAAAATACCTTAAACATTGAGGCTAATGTGTGTACCCATTGTGTATTGTGGAAAGTATATTGGGACAGCCCTACACGACTGAAAACATGAAATAAATAAGTTCCTACAATAAGCCGATGTATTTCGTCCACCCAAAATTTAATTTTGCAACCCTAAATAGTGTTCCCATAGCTTGAGAAGCCCTTATCTAAACCAACCAAACGTTAAGCTGTGAGTAATGGAGGTAATTTGTATGTGGTTGATTGATTGGGAGTCTTGTTACATTTTTGGTGAAAGGTGATTGTTAGACATACACCTGTACTTGGTAGATAAATTATTACTTACAAATTTGCGATTAGTGCGATTAACACCTGTCTGTGACCGTGGATCACCACATAGCTTACTAAATCACCAGGTGATATCTGTAGGTAACATTAGGCGTGTAATAGTTCGACATATACTGTCTTGTGGGTGATATCTTCTTTAAGCTAAATAACTGTGATTTGCTTTTTAAGAAATCTGCAAACAAACAAGTTTAGTGTATTACAGTTACGTAATATTATACCCAAAAAAATCTTTTTCTCCCAAGCAGAGTGAAGTGGATAATTAGTTCATTATTTCCATTTTTCACAAACGCTGATGCAAGGTTTAGATATGTCCACAACGCAAAGTTTGCGGTTCGATAATTACACATCTCATAACAGAGTTTGATCTGAAAACACCTTTAAATATACCTTTAAAGCCCTCAGCAAATACACACGTGTCGTGCAACGGTTTGAATGTGGTTGTGGAACCTTCTCATAACTTGCGTTTTTTGTAGCATCAGTTGAGGAAAACAACCCAGTGGATTCTTCGGTCGATTCAAAGCCAGTAATTGTGTCTGCTGCTGCTCCGTCAACTTTTGTAGGTATGTATTAGAAAATTAACAAAACGCTCGCCAAAAACGTGTTCCCAGACCGGGAATCGAACCCGGGCCGCGTGGGTGAGAGCCACGAATCCTAACCACTAGACCACCTGGGAGACATTGATTATAGTTCTGTAATGACGTCTAATTTTGTTGCTTCGTATCAAAAGAGACCAAAAAAGCACACTATATTTTTTGATAAAAGCATTACAATATTATGGCACAATAAACATTACATTTTATGTTTAAAAGACCTGTAAATTTAGGGTATGGTGTTATGTTGACATTTGTGCCTGATATAATAAAAAGTTGTATTGCATGGTTGGTTGTACCATTATCACCAATTTAAAACTTTTTAGTACTTTGGTTATAACTCTTGCTTGTAACATATCCTGTTGCATAAAATCAATATGTAGAAAAACTCTGTTATCTTTTAACTCATTTCTTATAACACGCCTATGAATATCAAACAACCTAATTAACTTGCGTATTTCAGTTGGAGGCCCAGTTCCACTGCCACAGTCAGTGCTAACCCAACTACCCCAAGGTCCACCACCAATTATTCTGCCACCCGGTGTAGCAATTCCATACGGTCTGCCACCCCATAACGTATTGATTCCCCCACCAGGGGTAGTGCCACCACAACTGTTACAACAAGTTCCAGGTAAGTTAATACTAATACAGTTTTTGAATATATGTATGTATATATATGTAGCCTATATATATTACACTTAAAAACGAGCCTTTCCAGCCATGGACAAACACCAGCACCAATTAAATGATTTTTTTCTAGTTTAAATATTGCAATTACAACATGCGAAATTTTACATCTCGAAGTATATTATTGAAAAAAACTCTTTTCAAAGGTTAAAAGTTGTATATGCACTTTCGTTGTCATCATGTAACCTTTTTGGTGTTAAATATACTTTAGCACTTAGCAGTACAAAGCCCTGTGTAAAAATACAATTGCCCTAAAAAAAGTGTTCCCAGACCGGGAATCGAACCCGGGCCGCGTGGGTGAGAGCCACGAATCCTAACCACTAGACCACCTGGGAGACATGGTGTTAGGCGGCGTTAGCTGTTTTATATACCGAACCTATGTATCTCGGGAGCAATTTCTCCAGATAGGTTTAGATTTAAAATGACTTGCTTGCGTTGTCCGTGTAGTTACAAAATAATGTATACACATTGTAAAGAACTGGGTGTAGCTGTTTTAAGAAACATAGCAGTAAAACATGTTAATGCTGAAGTTTATCATGTTATGTTTAACTGTTTCTGTATCCATACATATTAATTATTGGGATAAGCTTTAAAGTACAGCGTTTTGTTGTTGTTTTTTGAGTGATTTTGAAATTTATTCATGAATTATGTATTGTGTATTTGTAGAGGTGAAAAGAGAACAACGCAGTCCAACACCTACCCAAGACGAAAGACCAGAGGAAAAGAGCTGATAAATATACACTGTTCTTTCTTTTGTGTCCATTTAAAAGTTTCGGTCACAATTCAAATCTGCAGCCAGAAAACGACAATTTGCCACATTTTTTCGTCTTAAAAGTCGGTGCTGTCTGTTCCCGTTTTTGTAACTGTTCGTGCTTTTGCGCAAATATGCGTGAATAAAGTGTACGCTTATTGATGATGTGGTGCAGGTTTTTGTTGTATATACTGAGCAAGGAGGCGGCATGTGCTACCCTTTAAAGGTCGGTCGTCACTTGTTAAGGCGGGGTTGGTGCCTTAACATGTATCTATTGCTGGATACATTAGGAAACTAAATATCGTATTCAAATGTGAAAACCCCGTTTACTTTGAAAGCACTGGTTGACATAGTTATAGTGTGTTACTGGTAGATGCACTTAATGTAATTGGGTTGTTTCAAGGCAATTTCCATTTAGCTTCCCCGCTTTGCTTTTTAAGTGCGATCAGCAAGACCATTGGGTGCAGTCAGTATTGTTAAAGGAAAACTTTGCTCTTATATTCAATTGCTTTGTTGCCTTGTTTCTTTCAGACCTTTTTGTATTTAAAGTTGTTAGCCTATAGTAATGAACCCTATGTGAAATAATGTCGCAAAATAACGACTTGGACAACGATGATCTATTGACATTCGCCGATTCTTTATTTGAAGAATGTGAAACTACAAAAGTAAAAAAAGCATCAGCTGCAAGAATAACATTTGAACCAAACGTAATAACGCCCACGTGGTTCCAACTATCCCAAAAGGAAGACCTGCCACAAGTGCTGAAATACCGAGCTGATTATTTGTATTACAAAGAGGAATTTCGTTCTGCCGCCGAAGTATACGAACAGTGTATTAACGCTGTCCCAACATCAAATCGAACGTTGCTTAAAGACGCTCAGGAGTCGCAAATTTGGTGCTTTTTGCGACTTGACGAACTTAATACAGCTAAAGAAAAGTTAATCGCTTTTACCGAAGATCTGGTAAGTAATATTGAAACTTGGGCTTTTTAAATCACCATACATATATGTCGATTTTGTTATCCTAAAGGTTTGTGGCCTTTTTTGTTTTGGACAAACTACGTTTGCCAATTTCCTAAACTATATATAAAAGATTTTTTGGTATGAGACGAACCGTATTCGTTTTTTCAGATAGCGTCGTCGAGTACGTTTGAACAGCGCACTCCTTCGCTTTTCCTTGGGGTGCAAGTCTACCGTGCCTGTGGCTTCGCCGAGGAATATCAGCTGGCATTAAAACGCGGTCTGTGCACACACCCTCTGTATTCCGATTGGTGGCTGGAACTGGGTCAGTCGTGTCTTGCACAGGATGAAACCGGTTTTGAAAAAGGTTTAGAAACACTGGCAATTCACAATAACTGCAAAAAAAGCGAAAGTCTTACGGGTGTTGAAAATACCTTTGCTCGAATATGCCTCGGCTTGGCGGAAATGTTAGCGACCCGACAGGCTCAATTCTCAACTTCATTCTCAAAAACTTACGCTCTAGAACTTTCTCGCAATGCTTCGCGTTTGCTGGAGTCCATTCCAGGGGGAAAACTCGACCTCTCACGAGTAAGTTTGGCACACAACGTCTATATTTACACCACATTAACAATATTTCCATGTATTTCAGTGCGTTGAACAATTGCTGGAGAAGTCCACTGACATGAAGAATCCAATGGTTTTGGTCGACTTTGAATCGTGTATTCTAAACTGGGCGAAAGTGGATGAAAACCACTCTCACACATGCCTTTGACGTTTTCAATAGTGTACTCATTAAATAAACGTCTTGGGGCTATTTACTGCTGTTTGCACAACTACTTGTATGGTGATGTTTTTTGATATAAAATGGACTCTTGATTCGATACACCTTACGTTTTGCCGAGGCTCATGTCTAGTAAATTATTTATTGTTCATCAACATACCACATTTTCTGTGCAAAACAAAATACATTTGACATAAAATATAGTGCGTATTAACGGCTATTGGCGCTTCAGGCAATGGTTTGAGATCTGGAAATGCTTTGCCCCTAGGATTTTTGCCGGCGCTTTGCACCACAAGGTGTCGAATCGTGGATGGATAAAACATTGTTCGTTACATCCCTGAAGGGATTTGATGAAAGTTAAGAACATAGCTTGAGGGCAGGTAAGCATTTCCGTCGGGATATTTTTGGATTTTGAGTGAAAGGTCGAAATTTTTAAATTTTTTGTCTCCTCAGGATATTGACATTCGGCAAAAACGGTTTATATTTTGATTATTTTTCGGCTTGGATACGATTCACATACAAATGTGCTGAGAAACGGCAAAAAAATTATCCAAAGTTTTGCATGCATGCATTCTGCAATTGATTAAACGAATAGCCTATAGCCGCAAGCAATTGAGAGTTGTTCGTTCTATGCGCAAAAATTGTATTGCGTTTCACACGTTCATTGCCAGATCGCTTCGGACAGAAATTAAACAAACGCCGTAACTTGTGGCAACGCATCAAAACCGAACGAGAACAATCGCTCGTATCCTGACTGCGTTGATGACGCAGAAGCCCCGAGGCGTAAATGGGCGAGACATCTCCTGTCTTCGTCTATGGTTTAGATTTGGTAATACCTTACACTTTTAACCTACCGCACATAATGTTTGAAGCCAATTAGTTTTAGTTTGATCAACTTGCATGGTTTACTTTATATTAAAACCTGCAAGTGTGGAACCATTTGTTTGTGGTGGTATGCGCTGAACAGCGACAAAATCAAGAGACGTCGGGTTGAGGTTTATGGCAAAACAACGCAGCGTTATTTATCACGAATCTTTGGATAATTTCAAAATAGTTCAGCTTGAGCTTGTTTTGTACGTGCCCCGCGGGGCGACAGGCGATGAAAAAGGCATCAGTCGTTGCACGGTCATAATATGTCGATGAAAGACCAGGACGACGGTTCATTGTAAGCAGAAGGCCGTACAAAGCACTTGGAGACGCAGAAAAAAAATTATCGAGAAGACAACTGTGAGATGTAGATGTTTAGGAGTTACGAGTTAATATTTTTTTTATCTAATTTTGAGCCATGTTGCAGCATTGAGGAAGAAGGACAAGCAGTGGTGTTTTGGTTAGACTGCTTTGTTTCGTCAGGCATTTTACTCACCGTCTTCTTGTATTTCATCACATTAAAACTTGCGAACAGAATGTGCAAACATATTAGGAAATCAAATCATCAATGTAACTTATTTAACAAAATATTCAACCACAGCATTCTGCCATCCGCTGTCTTAAAGGCGAGGAAAGAACAGCCATTTGCTCGATTCTGTCCTCGTCACTATAATTAAGTTATTTCACTTAACGTTTTGAAGTCTTTTCTCCAGGTGTGCAACAACCACCAACAATCATGCTTAGACTTATTGCCTTTTTTGCGTTGTTCTGTTCCACGTTCGCTACACCTTACCGTTATCCCCAACAGCCGAGAAACCTTGAGGATTTCCTCACAATTATCGGCTTGCCCAACTTACCACTCCCTGATCCTGTAAGACCGCGAAACACTACAGGTAAGATTTGTAAATGGGATTTAGCCATTCAAGCACAATTTATATTTGAATATTGGTGGCCATGGGTATTTTTTAAATGCATTATCCAAAGCGCTCATCGCACCGTATAGTTTCTGCATTGAAATCGCAATGTTTTAAAGCTGAAAATACTTGCAGTCTAAAATAAGAGATTAATATGTAAATTTCATATTAATTTGTTGTCAGTCTCGTCTTTTTGAATTAGGAAACCAAAGGAATTCCAACTTGGCCGCAACCTGCATGTTTAAAATGATCATTAATTTGTGTGATTGACGCAAAGTGCTGCGTCCGACTAAAATATTCTCACATCTCTTTTCTATTCGTGACAGCCACTGCAGTGACCTATAAACTGTCTTGTTTTGTTCGATGTTGTTGCGTAGTTTTTTATACCTTTGCAATTGACCGCATTGCTCCAAATTGGACCTCTCATGAATCTACGTCTTTATTGCCCCTGTAAAAAAAAATAGCACCGACCCCGTTGTTATTTACAAAAACCACGATCGTAAATTTAATCAAAAACCTGTTGTCATATTTCGGCATCAAAAAGCAGCGTGCATATTTTTTAGTCCATCTTGATGGTAACCCTGGTAGTTAGGCGTGGTGGTCGTTATTTGTACGTCCGACTACTTTGTCCACTTCAATTTCCGCTTTGCGCACACCCCTTCGCCGTAATTCTCCCACGCCGCACACACAACTTTCAATCTCCCCGACGTAACGCGATGCCTATGACGCAAAATATTGATTGTCGTTCGCTGCAGGCTATGAGTCAGCGAGGGTGACGGTTGTTTTCGAGATTGTTTTCGCGAAAACATTACTGGGAATGTCGCACTTGACATTTCACGCATGCAAATGCATGTTAAGTGAATATTGTATACATTTAAAACACATATGCGAAACAAATGACAATACTTACAGCCAGTACGTCTATTGAACCCCCAACAAACGTAACAACATTTAAATCAACTTTTGGCAACAATGTATAAACATAAAAAGATTGCATAATGTACGTGTGGCCAACGGTGCAATAAACAATTTATCCGTAACACTGGGGTTTCTTTATGTGCGCCATCTACCCCAGACGCAACACAAACAAACACGTCTAGATTAAATCAACCACTTCGTATAATCTACAAGAAGAGGAGACAATTGTTTGTCGTAAAACTTTTTGACCGAAACTTCGCTTACCGCCGAATGCGTCAGACGGCGCAGAATGAGAAGAAAATCCAATTTCATCGCCCGCAGTGCATGTACATTGGTTTACATTTGTTGTAGCTTTTTACACAGGTGCTGACGAACTTATGTTTGTTACGGTTTAAAGTCGTGTCCAAATTAGATCAAGGAAAATCTAACAAATGGCTTTCATGGCTGATTTTTTTCGTGTTCGTTATTAGCAGATATTGTAAACTTGAATGAAAATTGTTTTGAAATTTCGAATGTGTGAAAAACTTTTTTAGCAGTTCATTCCTTACAGCTTAGAAATATCTTTTGGTATAATCCAGACCATAAGTTGGTTTGTCAATTCCGTTGTGATCAAACTGAGGTTGACGCGAAAAGGAAAAGTCCCAAATTCTCAGGAAGTCACCCAATCATTGTTGATTGCTCGTCAACGACCCACGATTTCTTTCACGATTTCCAAGTCGTGCTCAGCACCTTCATGAACTACATTAATCAAATGTCAAATCGCATTACTGAACTGCCAAACTTTGCCATTTAATCGCAAAAGTTGGCGTGAAAGTGTAGAAAATGATATGCGAATAAATACACGGATATTCTAAATATACATATTCAGCTAAAACAATTCCAGGAAAAAATGTTTGACACGTTTGGACGTAAACTTTACCATCATTATGCAAGGTTGATATTATTTTGATGTAATAACCACTCACTTAGGCGTCCAAAGCGTCAACAGATAGAACGAATAATGTTTTTTGATGGTTGCATAATTGTGTGCAATGGTAGTTTGTGCATTGCGGTGACAGTGCATTGGCGGTAATTGTGAAAGAACGTGCTGAGCCCCTTTTGTAATTACTTACGGAAATGCTCTTGATCGATTCGTTTCCGTGTGAACCTAATTGTAACTTGACACGGAGTGAAGTGAAAAGGTTTTTAAGCACATCTTATATTTGAACTCTAGTGGCCATGGTTATTTTTTAAATGCATTTTTAAGTCGCACCGTATAGTTTCTGCATTGAAATCGCAATGTTTTAAAGCTGAAAATACTTACAGTCTAAAATAAGTGATTGATATTTAAATTACATATTGATTTGTTGTCAGTCTCGTGTTTTTGAATTAGGAAACCAAAGGAATTCCAACTTGGCCGCGACCTGCATGTTTAAAATGATCATTAATTTGTGTGATTGACGCAAAGTGCTGCGCCCGACTAAAATATTCTCACAACTCTTTTCTATTCGTGACAGCCACTGTAGTGACCTATAAATTGTCTCGTTCGATGTTGTTGCGTAGTTTTTTGTACCTTTGTTATTGACCGCTTTGCTCCAAAGTAGACCTTTCATGAATCTACCTTTGACACGTTGCGTGTGAGTATCGGTTGGGATTTGCATTGTATAAATATGTGACTTTTATAGGGGGTATCATAATGTTAAAGTCCTCTTTGCAAAAAGTGCTGACAGTGGGACATACGAATATGATGAACAACACTATCGTTTTCGCATATAGTGTTCGTAGATTATTGTGCCAAATCCCAGTAAATTTACAGTTAGTCTTTCTTAAACTTGGCCGTACAGTACAATGTTGCGATTACAACATACCTTTGGTGCGTCATCCACAATTCTTTAACTGTCTTGTAATTATTAATTCTTCTTGGTTTTCTGTCACTGTTAGATAATTACTATGTTTCCTTTCAGTTCCGGTGCGGTACGCATATACGGAATGGTCCAACTATACGGAGTGCGATAAAGTTTGTGGCGGTGGTATGATGGAACGCACGCGACGTTGCCTTGCCAACGGTGGCCAGGAAGTGCCTACATATAGGTGTGGTCCGTCGTCTAATGGTCGAAGGTCTCCAATAGACCTGATAAGACGCTATTGGAAGGGTACCGGATACAAGGTGGAGATACAACAGAAGCCCTGCAACACTGGCGCCTGCGGTAAGCCTGATGTTTTAGTAATTTGTGCGACTGTTTGTTCGCATTTGTCCCTTGAGACCTTGTACAATGGTACAGGATATAAATATTTGTTGCCAACTAAACCACCACAGTAAACGAATTGAGCTTTATAAAGCAATTTTCCAAAACAAAAATTAAAGTTAGGTTCCTACGTTTTTCATGGCACTTTTTATGAGCAAGGCGCCTTTACGGTTTTTCTTATTTGTTTGGCACACCTTTCTTAAAGTACTTTCCACCATATGGACACGCCTAAAACGCAATAAAATTTGACTGGAATCCCGCAGTTACCTCGGAGTGGAGAGATTGGGGAGAATGTGATAGAGTTTGCGGAGGTGGAAGTCAACACACAACACGCACTTGTGTCGAATCCAAAGATCAGACCAAATGCAACTTTCAACGTTCAAAAATGAGGAGGTGTAACATTCAGCCGTGCTGTAAGTTTCATTTCATTTGCTACATTGTGCACTAAACCAAATCTTGTTGGCCCGTACCCATGTTAAGTCATTGCAAGTTTTTGTCGCTGCTTTAGATGTTTATCTTAGAACCAAAAACAAGTTTTTGTGCAGAGATTAATTGTTTCTGTTTCTCATTTAAAACACCAACAAAATTTCATCAGCTCTCTGACAATTTTTGTTGGTTTTGTCAGAACTTTTACAATTTGATTTTTAGTTCAACTCACAAACTGGGGTGAATGGGGTTCTTGTTCACGTGACTGTGGGGGCGGTTTGACGCAGAGAAGCCGGAAGTGTGAACCCGCTCTCAACTCAACAAATCCTGAATATCAAAAACTTAACTACGTACTGGGAATAATGAAACCACAAGGAAGGTGAGTGATTTGACCTCTTCGCAATGTTTCCTAACGAGATGTTTAAAACCAAGATCATTTTATGACCTCGTGGTGTATGTTGTGTGTATTTTGAAAAAAGAAGTTGGTATACTCTTATTATATGTGTTTAAAAGTGATGATAATCACACACAGTGCTCCAAATCATTTTATGACCTCGTGGTGTATGTTGCACACAGTGCTCCAATCTCATTGTACAACTACGCAACTTCATTGAACGACCAAAACATTCTCTTCCACTACCTGAGCCAATACATGAGGGTTTGTACTGACAACATGTATGACTCGGGAGATTGCAACAACCATGCTTGTCCGTGTAAGTTACTTTCTTCTTACTTTTTTCACTTCAAAGTGGTTTAGAATCTGTGCAGGCCAACACTGTAGACACATACACACAAAAATATCATTACATTATTTACAATAATTGCTGGTGCAATGCTTTGAACAGGTTGACTTTTTAAAAATTTCTAAAATGCTGCTAAAATAGTATTTATTGCTTTGCCAGAATAAACATCCTTTAGTTCGTACACTTGATTTGCCGGGAAGAGTAAGCCCAGCATGCAAACATATGCGATATAATCTTACAGTGGCATGTATTACACGGAACGTGTCCATAACAAGGCATTTGTGAAACCACCAAACAAATAACCGTGATGCTGTTTTTCGCAGCTTGTCCCTTTAATCAGATCCATTACTCATGCAAGCCATGTCCGCATCACTGCAATAGGGTTCAAGTCGCCTTTCCGTATTACAGTCCCAGAAACTTTCACCCATTCGCAAGCCAGTATCAGTTGACCAACTACCTCTACGGTCACGTGACTGGTTGCAACGGAATATGTGAGTCGGGTTGCGGTTGTCCCTTGTTGCGACCACTGCTCGGCTCCGACGGAAACTGCTACTCGTAAGTCACACAGCAAGCACTCTTTTAAAAGCAGGGGGCGCCATTAATATAAACTCTAAACACAGATTTTGCCTTTTTCTTCAGACTGTTAGTCGTCATAAAAATGCTGGTTTGTTTTAAAACTTAATAAGCTTTCCACATTTGGACCATAACGTCCTATTGTCGAACAGAATGCCGTTACTCTGCCCCCCGTCCCACATTGGGGCCGCGGTCGGCAACAGTGGCGTCCCGGGGTACGGTCGAAACTTTTACTCCACCTTCGTTCCTCCAACAAGCACCACAACCAAACCTCCACCAATAGAAACCACCACAATGGATTTGATCGATGAGGAACAGGAGGCGGCAGAAGAAAGGGAACTGCCACTAGAAGGCGCTACTCCCGCGGGGAGCGAAGAGGAACCTGATATGCGCGAAGATTGCCGTTTTGGTTCAGTAATTGTGACCAGTCCCGGCCAAGAACTTCCCTGCCGTAAGTGCCGTTAAGGCGGTGATAAATTTTGGGGGATGAAATAATTGCTTTCTCACTGTAAATCAACGTTTGCCAATTACGGACATTACGACTGGTTTGCCGTATTTAACATATTTTGCAAACATTACTGTGATTTTTAGGTTGCCAAGGTACTTTGGACACCGTAGATTGTTACACCAGTGGTGCTGCTTGTCCAGTGAAATGCAATAAAATTCCTGGTTAGTTGACATTTATAGTGTTTGGAGTACTGCTGAAGATGATAGCTCAGATCTTTGTGTGAAGTTAATTGTTTTTGCAATAGTATTGGTCTTACGAACATATTGCTTGTATGTTGAAAAAGGCTGACAGTTGTTTGTAATTAAAATATTTTATTATGTGTCGAACGATGGTAAAAATCCCTTTAATGCTTTCACAACCCCAACACATTTCAAATTCATTGAAACAGATTGTAATCTGATTTTCTTGAATAATTTTTTTGGAACTGAAATGTTCAATTTAACATTGTGTTATGTGTTAAGCGCCTCGCGTGTGTCCTTCATTCGAAAGCCCTCCTCCATTGTCAGCAAACGGGCCGTCTCCACCTCCATGTGACGATTCATGCAGCAGCGACACCGAGTGTATGGTCGGCGACAAGTGTTGCGCAACAGCTTGTGGGAGAAAATGCGTCAACAGTGTTCGTAAGTATGCATGGAAGCGAGTAACTGAATTAAATTTAAATAAGTGATACTGACGATGCCGAATTGTAGGCGAAATTTATGTATCGGAACAACATAACGACGAATAACTTAGGTTTTCCCTTATATAACTTGTTGAAAGCGAGTATTGTTGAATAATGAGGTCAGCTTTTTTTTCTTGAGGAGTGGTCTTTTTTTAATCGGGTGGTATTTTTCATGATTTGATGTAAATATCGAAACAAATTTGACTTAAAAATATCGTTTTTCGCACCCAAAATACAAGTAATTTCCGCTTGCGATTTGAATGTCATTTAAAATTAATTTATTTATTTTTAGCCTCACCAGAAGAATAACTGATTTCCTGTTTACTGACGAGATTAACTCAAAAAGTCTTTGTTTGGCTTCCAAGTCTTTCAGACGTTTTACAAATGTGTATTTCCCATGTACATATTCTGTTGGAGAATGTTCCCAATAAACCTGTGTGCATAGACTGACATTTGACTCTAAGATCAGACCCTCCAGTGTTTTTTGTCAACGAATTTTGTTGTTGCTCTACATACAAAAACGCATGATTTAAAGCTTTAAAGGTTTAAAAGCAAGTGAGTATACTTTCGCGCAGGCATAGTTAGCATTATAGTAACGACCATATAGCCTTCCACAATTTCGTGTACCTATTAGAATGCCTTTTGCTTCATACGAGCTAAGCTGACCTGATTTGTAGCGGTTTTAGGGAACTCGAATTCATGCATCAAAATTTAATGAAACGTGCGTTTTAACGCAATATGTACAACAATATCGTAGACGTTTTCAACATCAGTTGGTTTTTGAAATAGTGGTGCAGTAGTTGCCTTAAGTTTGGCATTCCCCGGCTATTCATTGGTCCGAAGAATCTGAAAGATTTTTGCTGTATATTTTTACATCCAACATTTTTCATAATAACATAAAATTTTTGACTATAACAAGAATCAAAGACTTAAACCATAAAATTTACCAAACTCTCTAGCTCAATTGACTGAAATAAAAATGCTGCCTACAACCAAATTTCCCCTTAATTGTTATGGTTTAATCTGCTTACTAGTGCACTTTTCTGTGTTGCATTCCTTCGTTTCCTCAAAGGGATGATTGCAATCTACGAGGTACTGATAGTGGTAGGAGATGGGAACCTTTCGACGTTTTAATATCTTGTGTGTTTTAGAAATGGATGCAGAATTGCTGAATAGAAAAACGTATCAAAGATGAAACAAAACACCACCGATTTAAGCAACATAAAATGATCCGCATAATTTAATGATATCAACCGCATCATACATTTTCAACAGCACGAGGGATTGCTTGGAAATAATAAAAATCAGTCCCTCTTAAGTTTAGGGCGGTTGTAGCTTGTAAACTACAAAAACCTCTTCGAACTTAATAGGCGACTGGATGTTTTCAAAGGTAGAAAAAAATTTGACACCGAATTAGATTAAAATATCAAAACACTTTAACAATGCTAACCTTGGGTTTTCGTCCACTAGTTCCAATATTTCGGTAAGGTTTTTGTAAACCGGGTGCCCTGGGGTAATTTTGGGCCGGCAGGAACGATATCTCGAAGTTATTCCACCTCCGCAACTGCTTGAGCACTCATTCCAATCACTCCATTGGCTGAGTTCGACTGAAAATATCTTAGGTTTGGTATTAGTTCAACACGCCAAGTGCCGCCAAATATTACAGATGTATGACCAACGAATGTAGCATGTAAAATCGAGGACGTTTACAACTTACAGCAATCCTTGCATACTCTTGGCTTTCGTTGCGTTGCTCCACATCTGCTCTGATCTTCGGAGTCAAGACAGGTGCGATTTAAATATTGTATTCCTTGTCCACAAGCTCTGTTGCATTTTCCCCATTTACCCCGATCAGAAAACACTGTGCGGTACAATTCAGGTAATTTTCTTTGTCCTTTTAATAAATGTACTATTCTACTGTAAATTCAAGGCGTAATATAAATTATCTTTTAGGTCAATACGCAATTATCTTCACAGTAATATTTCATGCAATGGCATGATTGGCAGGATCGCCCCACTGTGCAGGTCCTTGCTTGGCGATCACAGCTATCGTATCGCGATCATCAGGTTTGCAGGCTTGGCAGCCCAGGCATTGCAGCCTAGCTGAATCAGCCACTTTTTCATGACAAGTCGGAGCAAGATTTAGAAAAATCAAGCTCCGCGGTGAGGTTTGAACTCACGACCCTGGGCTAACCAGGCCCAACGCTCTACCAGCTGAGCTACAGTGGCATCATGGGGTATATTGTGGCCAAGGTTCACTGGTGCACAAGCGCATAACTTGCCAGGCAACCTTCACATATACGTAGGGGATCTCTACCACCGTATCACATAACGCAGTAATATTTCATGCAATGGCATGATTGGCAGGATCGCCCCACTGCGCAGGTCCTTGCTTGGCGATCACAGCTATCGTGTCGCGATCATCATTAGGTTTGCAGGCTTAGCAGCCCAGGCATTGCAGCCTAGGTGGATCAGCCACTTTTTCCTGACAAGTCTGCTACAGGAGCTTAGTGGTTTCACGGGGTATACTGCGCTTAAGTGTACCTTAGCCACAATATACCCCTTGAAACCACTGGGCTCCTGTAGCTCAGTTGGTAAAGCGTTTGGCCTGGCTAGCCCAGGGTCGGGAGTTCAAACCTCACCGGTAGCTTGATTTTTCAAATCTTGCTCCGACTTGTCAGGAAAAAGTGGCTGATCCAGCTAGGCTACAATGCCTGGGCTGCCAAACCAGCAAACCTATAAATTATCTTATAAGCCATTACGCACGGCGAAGATGTTGCCGATTTTACAAATCATTACTACAACTTACAAAATATTTAAATAGTATTAATTTGGCAAACAAACCACGATGTAACATGGGAAAAGAAATTTGTTTACCACAGTGCCTATAGTTGCACACGTGTTCGCTCCTAAATGAAAAATACCAATTTCGTTTCGGTGCTGGTCCGCACTTATATGATGGTACAACCCATGTCCCGTTTGCAAGACAACGTGCAGTGTTTTTAAGGCGTCCTCTTCCGCAAGCTTGGTTGCATTCCATGTGCCATCCAGAAAACGTGTAATTTACAGCCACTGCAAGCAGAGTAACACTTGCTCCCTCTTTGCACGTTTTTGTAAAAGTCATAAACACAAAACCAAACCGGTTGGGAAAGTATCATTAATATTAGTACCGCGAAAGCTAAATCCGTATTCCATGGTGGTGTGCATTTAACCCTGTTTGAGGCGCAGCATATTGAAAACAAGGAAGCCTGAGTCATTAACAGCTTGAAAATGGTACATATAGGAATATATGGAGGGCGCCCAGAAACAAGTAAAAACGAATGTGGAAATGAGAATGCTCGTAAGGTAAACATGGCAACCTTTCCTATTCTACAACTCACTTTACCTGGACATGGTTGGTTGTTACACTCTTTAGAATCAGACATATAACCTTTAGTACACGTTATGTAGTGTTGACTGCTGAAGTCACTCGTAACGTCGTTAGCACTGCTATAAATAAAAATGCCAACGCACAGTCAGTATAAACGCATGCGCATTGTTTCCAAAGAAATATTAAAGTCGGTCTTTAAATAGCACAGATACTAAACCGTTATTCTAGATATAATTTTACAAAGCGTAATCAGCACTAACCTCCAAAAACCAATGCCACGCGAAAGGACCGAGATCAGATCTTTGTAGTAGGGGTTTGAACAGTGTTCGTAAGTATGCATGGAAGCGAGTAACTCAATTAATTTAAATAAGTGATACTGACGATGCCGAATTGTAGGCGAAATTTATGTATCAGAAACAACATAACGACGAATAACTTAGATTTTCCCCTACATAACTTGTTGAAAGCGAGTATTGTTGAATAATTAGGTCAGCTTTTTTTTCATGAGGAGTGGTATTTTTTTTAATCGGGTTGTATTTTTCATGATTTGATGTAAATATCGAAACAAAATTGACTTGAAAATATCTTTTTTCTCACCCAAAATGCAAGTAATTTCCGCTTGCGATTTGAATGTCATTTAAAATTAATTTATTTATTTTCAGGCTCACCAGAAGAATAGCTGATTTCCTGTTTAATGACGAGATTAACTCAAAAAGTCTTTGTTTTGCTTCCAAGTCTTTCGGACGTATCACTAATGTGTATTTCCCATGTACATATTATGTAGGAGAATGTTCCCAATAAACCTGGGTGCATAGACTGGCATTTGACTGTAAGATCACACCCTTTCCAGTGTTTTTTGTCAACGAATTTTATTGTAACTATACATACAAAACGCATGATTTAAAGCTTTAAAGGTTTAAAAGCAAGTGAGTATAAATTCGCACAGACATAGTTAGCATTACAAAAACGACCATATAGCCTTTCGAGTACCTATTTAAATGCCTTTTGCTTCATATGAGCTAAGCTGACCTGGTTTGTAGCGGTTTTAAGGAACACGAATTCATGCAACAAAATTTGTTATATTTTTCATAATAACATAAAATATTAAATATAACAAAAATCAAAATCTCTCTATCTCAATTGACTAAAATAAAAATGCTACCTGCAACCAAATTTCCCCTTAATCGTTACGGTTTAATCTGCTTACTAGTGCACTTTTCTGTGTTGAATTCCTTCGTTTCCTTAAAGGGATTTCAACCAAACGTAGTAACGCCCAGGTGGTTCCAACTATCCCAAAAGGAAGACCTGCCACAAGTGTTAAAATACCGAGCTGATTATTTGTATCACAATGGGGAATTTCGCTCTGCCGCCGAAGTATACGAACAGTGTATTAACGCTGTCCCAACATCAAATCGAACGTTGCTTAAAGGTGCTAAGGAGTCCCAAATTTGGTGTTTTCTGCGACTTGGCGAACTTAATACAGCTAAAGAAAAGTTAATCGCTTTTACCGAAGATCTGGTCAGTGAAATATTGAAAGTTGTGCTTTTTACATCTAATATATGCCGATTTGATTGTCCTGAAAGTTTGTGGCTTTTTTTGTTTTGGACAAACTACGTTTACCAATTTCCTAAACTATATTAAAAAGATTTTTTGGTATAAGATGAATCGTATTCGTTTTTTTCAGATAGCGTCGTCGAGTACGTTTGAACAGCGCACTCCTTCGCTTTTCCTTGGGGCACAAGTCTATACCGTGCTTGTGGCTTCGTAGAGGAATATCAGCTGGCATTAAAGCACGGTCTGCGCACACATCCTGTATTCCGATTGGTGGCTAGAACTGGGTCAGTTGTGTCTTGCACAGGATAAAACCGGTTTTAAAAAAGGTTTAGAAACACTGGCAATTCACAATAACTGTGAAAAAAGCGAAAGTCTTTCAGGTGTCGGAAGTACCTTTGCTCGAATATACTTCGGGTTGGCGGAAATCTTCATTTTGAAGACAAATGGTATCACAAAATCAAGGCAAACATTAACATCAACCCCCTTATATTGCCTAATACAATGTAACTGTCGGTTTTGTTTCTGTTTTTACTTCCGCTTACCGTTGAAGTGTCCACCAACTGTGTTGTCATTGTGACAAGCTTATCAATGACGTAGAGCCAGATCACCGCCGGCACATTTTTTACCGCCATCGTTTGCAGCTTGTTGTGTTCTCCCCGCCTTTTTTCGTTTTTTCTTTTATTTTATGTTTTATCGAGCGTCCCCACAAACAAGCCAAAGCCGACAGTTCAGTCGCACCTTACCTAATCGTAAAATCTGATTGTCAGTTTGTAAGGTATTTTTACATTTGCATTACTGTTGGTTAACTCCGTTGTTGTGTTGTTTTTTAGCGATACTGACGATGTCTGCACAGACAGGCGTAATATATATATCGTAAAAACTTGAAACAGACAGAGGACTTAGGATTATTTATCATTTTCTGCATTGATCCGTTACTAAGTCTCGGTCAGCCATAAGGACCACACAGGCGATTCATAGAAATCAAACTCATATTTGTAATTATTTTGCAATTTACTCGTTTTAATATGGCTGCTTGCGTGGCAAACGCGGGCAGAAATGATTGGTCAAGCGCTGGCGAGAGAAATAATAAGCGAAAAGCCAGACAGTTCTCTGGTGGTGGCGTGTGGTAAACACTGTTTTTGGTGGGAGATCTTATGTGGTAATTGTTGATGAACGCTAGTCGTAGTGGAATGTGTATTTTGTGCCAGTCTTAGAACAAACGTTGTTTTATTCGCGCTTTCAACGTTTTATTCTTTTTATACATATTAGCGTTTTTCTATTTTATTACAAAAATAGCCACCTTGGTCGTGTGACTCCAGGCCTCTGCGATAGGCCGTTAGTGCAGAGTAGCCTAGGCCCAAGACAAGCTAATTTCGGTTGCATTTGGCGAGCACGCCAGGACTCTGCTATCGCTTATAAGGGGTCACACGGCTTTCAGAGAATTTAATGTCTTTTAATTTGCTTTTATCGCCACCGCGCTTTGTCCCGGGACAAGATGTTGGCCAGTTTGTTTCCTTATTTGAATCGTACTGTGAGAGTGTGAAAGCTAGTGAGGAAGTGAAGCGTCATCTTTTTTTGACATCAATTGATGATGCCCTCCGCTGGCTAGTTCAGGGAAACGACAATAATGTTTTTCAACTGAAGTACGATGAGTTAATTAGCCGCGCCCTAAAGCAAGGTTCTGACCACTCGCGCCTCCATGAAACACGCGCAATGTTGTTTGGCCGGCGGCAGTTGCCACCGGAAAGCATAAAGGACTTTGTGTATGCTTCAAAAGCTCTTGGCGACAAGGCTTATCCCACGATCCATCCCACGGAGGAGACTATTAAAAACGAGGTTTTATGTTCATTACTCTTTGTTGGCATGTTGGACCAGCACATGGCCAGGTCCCTGCCGCAACGGTTGGAATATAAACGGGACTTTTGGACGGCCGCTCAGATGGTTTTGTCCACGCATGTACCGGAAATGTCCCAGGTTTTAGGCGTGTGTCGTCGTGATGTTCAAGGTCCATCAGAATCAAAACAACCGGAAAAGGATGCAGACATCGGCGTTCGAGAATTCCAAAAAACTGTGACCGCGCTCCAGAAGGACATTGAGCTGGTACGCCGCGAAGTGCAGCGATTGGGGAAACCAACACCACATCAGATGGCAGACAGGTTGGATCGACGCTGTTTCTCCTGTGGTAAACCAGGACATTGGCAAAGATTTTGCCCCATGCAAGGTAAGCGCGGCTTTCATACCAGTTTTACGCCTCGCAGGAATTTCAATAAAAGACCTGGTACCCCTGTGACCCAAGAGGAAAAAGCAAGTGTATGTTTGAAGGACACGGAACCCAAAACTTCGAATCCTACCAATGATCAGAACATGAGCAAGAGTCCCACCAAACCCCAATTAGTCCGGTTTGTCAAAGTTTCCATCGCTTCGAAGCCGGTATGTGCTTTAGTTGATACTGGTGCAAGTGTATCTTTGATTAGCCAAAAGTGTTTAGAGACGTTGAGCAATGATCGCCTCAAAACCTCCCCGCTGGGGGAAGAAGACATCCCCGACTTTGAAGTGTATATTGCGCGAAGACCGGGATTTACAGACAAGATTGGACTCTGTACAGCGAACTGTGTTTCAACTGTGCGGAAAAATGAGGTAAACATACGTATAGCCAATTTTAGCGATGACCCAATCCTAGTACCATCAGCAACAAGGGTTGCTGTCGCGATTCCAGTACACGCCTTTGGCAACGTTGCATGCCCATCGTCGGAATGGTGTGTTGTTGTTGAAGATAGCGGTGTGCAACCTACAGAGGAAGTTTGCAATATCTCATATGCACAGACACCGACCAATGAAGAAAGCTGGGAATGCATTCACCAAGGCGTGAGTATCGGAGATGGGTTGTTGGCAACCTAGAGGGCGGATGTTTTAAAACTTCTTTGCCGCCATCAAAAAGCATTTTCGACATGTAACTCTGACCTTGGCCGGACTGATCTTGTTCGACATTCGATCGACACTGGGGATGCGGCACCAATTCGTCTACATCCTCGAAGAATGTCCATCCATCATAAAACGGAGGTCGAGAAGATCATCAACGAAATGCGAAGCCAAGGACTCGTGAGACCTTCAACCTCGCCATGGTCAAGTTCGATTGTTCTGGTGAAAAAGAAGTCTGGTGAGTTGCGATTTTGCGTCGACTATCGACAAGTAAACGAAGCAACCAAAAAAAACAGTTACCCTATTCCCCGGGTTGATGATAGCCTGGATGAAATGTCTGGGTCACGTTTCATTTCCACCCTTGATCTGAAATCTGGCTACTGGCAGGTCCCCATGGACGAACAATCAAGGGAGAAGACAGCCTTTGCCAGTCACATGGGTTTGTTTGAATTCACCGTGATGCCTATGGATTATGCAACTCAGCGGCAAGCTTCCAACACCTAATGCGTATTGTGCTGCAGGGTATAGAGTGGCAAGGAACACTCGCATACTTAGACGATGTGATTGTTTATGGTAGAAATTTCAACGAACACATGCAGCGTCTTGAAGATGTTCTTTCACGCCTAGAGTCGGCTGGACTTACACTAAAGCACACGAGGTGCGACCTGTTCAAAGATGAAGTGCGATTCCTTGGCCACGTAGTGTCAAAACATGGAATACGATGCGACCCCGATAAGGTACGATCAGTTAAAGATTGGCCAGTTCCAAAATCTGTAAAACAGGTGCGTCAATTTGTGGGTCTTACATCGTATTACAGAAAGTTTGTTTAAGATTACGCTCGTATCGCCTCCCCCTTACACAAATTGACAGAAAAGGGACGTCGTTTTGTCTGGACAGACAGTTGCCAGCAGGCGTTCGCCAGCCTGAAAAGAATTCTGACAACAGCTCCAGTCCTGCAGTGTCCCGACTTCAGCCGACCCTTCGTGTTGGACACCGATGCCTCGGACACAGCCGTAGGTTGTGTTCTCGGTCAGGAAATTGACGGTAAGGAGCATGTGATCGCTTACGGCAGTAGATCATTGAGCAAAACTGAAAAGCATTATTCCACAACTCGCAAGGAATTGCTGGCCGTCATATTTGCGACTAAGTTGTATCGCAGTTATTTGCTCGGATCGAAATTTCTGTTGCGCACAGACCATTCATCCCTTCGCTGGCCGTGGAGATCCAGGGAACTCTATGGACAATGTGCTCGATGGGTTGAACACCTGGCTAGTTACGATTTTGATCTTCAACACCGGCCCGGAAAGAAGCACACAAACGCAGACGCGCTCAGCCGGAGGCAACCGGAAGATGACGGATTCCCTTACACAGTTCGTGAGGATGAGTCATTGGAAGAGGTACTTGCACTTGATTTAAAGGCGGAGTACGGGTATGAGTCCACCCATGTAGCAGAAGCGCAGTATAGGGGACTTAAGTTTGCGTCCTGTAGTGAAATGGGTGCAACAGGGTATAAGGCCGTCTTTTCGCCACGTCAAACGCCTGTCGGCAGAGACAAAACACTTATGGAGCCTTTTCGAGCGGCTCTCATATCACGGTGGGGTGCTATTCATTACTGACCCTGGTGCGGTGCCAGGTTTAAACGATGTTCAGAAAGTGTTGGTACCCTTTGCCATGCGCAGCGAAGTGCTGTCCGCGTGCCACGACCAGGTACACGGCGGGGGACACTTGGGAATGGCTAAAATCCTGAGCAAACTGTCACAGCGTTTTTACTGGCTAAAATGGAGAGAATAGACCGAGGCTTATTGCCGTAAATGCGAACACTGTCAACGAAATAAGAAACCAACCACTACCATCCGAGCACCGTTAGTTCCATCACAAGAAATGCGACCGATGCAACGCGTAGAGATTGATGTGCTTGGTTCACTTCCGTTAACCAGGACAGGATTTTATTCACATTTATTCACAAAACATGTCAGAGCGTGGCCTATGCGGCATCAAACTGCACATGAAACAGCGAACATTTTGTTTCACAGGTGGCTAACGGTACATGGGGTACCTGAGGTAATTCACTCCGATCAAAGGTGGAATTTCGAAAGCAAATTATTTGCAGAACTGGTGAGATTGATGGGTTGTAAACAGACCCGAACGACGCCATATCACCCCGCGAGCAATGGGGGAGTCGAACGCAACAACCGCACAAGCTAATTTCGGTTACACAGGAGGCAGAATTGTTTGTTGTAAAACTTTTTGAACGAAACTTCGCTTACCGCCGAATGCGTCAGACAGCTACACGGTCTGGTGAATTACCTTATTGAAGGAGAGGATGGGAAACAGCAGCAAGTACATTTCAACCGCCCGCTTGAAAAAGGCAAACATGCCTTACCATGAAAAGAACGAAGAAACACGCAGCCGGATGAGCTCGGGCTGCACGACACAGACAATTTTGTTATCTACACACCACAAAGCGAAACACGCAAGGATACAAGGTTGCCTACGCGGCCATTGATGGACGTTGGTCAAGGTTGTCAAGGTTTGGGCGCCGACATAAATAATGCTGCGGCGACGATGAACGATAGCCGGCCACAGCGAAATCGGCGACAAACCAAATTTTATCAAGCGTCCTAACGGAGTAGAACAATTTTTAACGCGGGGGGTGTAAACGTCTTTGTTCGTTTTGTTTTTCACACGCTTTATTTCTTTTTGTATTTTCACTTCACCTTCACTTTAACTCACCGCATGTTTTTCTTTGTTTACTTTTCACACTCACCTTTATAATATATTTGTAATTATTTTGCAATTTACTCGTTTTAATATGCCCGAGTGATCATGCTTACGTGGCAAACGCGGGTAAAAATGATTGGTCAAGCGCTGGCGAGAGAAATAATGAGCGAAAAGCCAGACAGTTCTCTGGTGGTGGCGTGTGGTAAACACTGTTTTTGGTGGGAGATCTTATGTGGTAATTGTTGATGAACGCTAGTCGTAGTGGAATGTGTATTTTGTGCCAATCTTAGAACAAACGTTGTTTTATTCGCGCTTTTATCGTTTTATTCTTTTTATACCTATTAGCGTTTTTCTATTTTATCACAAAAATAGCCACCTTGGTCGTGTGACTTCAGGCCTCTGCGATAGGCCGTTAGTGCAGAGTAGCCTAGGCCCAAGACAAGCTAATTTCGATTACACAGGAGACAGAATTGTTTGTCGCAAAACTTTTTGAACGAAACTTCGCTTACCGCCGAATGCGTCAGACAGCGCAGAATGAGATGAAAATCCAATTTCATCGCTTTCATGGCTGAATTGTTTCTGTGTTGATTAGTAGCAGGGTAGGAACTCTATTTCTTCGACATTGTAAACTTAAATGAATATGGCTTATCCCTTATCCCACGGAGGAGACTATTAAAAACGAGGTTTTATATTCATTACTCTTTGTTGGCATGTTGGACCAGCACATGGCCAGGTCCCTGCCGCAACGGTTGGAATATAAACGTGACTTTTGGACGGCCGCTCAGATGGTTTTGTCCACGCATGTACCGGAAATGTCCCAGGTTTTAGGCGTGTGTCGTCGTGATGTTCAAGGTCCATCAGAATCAAAACAACCGGAAAAGGATGCAGACATCGGCGTTCGAGAATTCCAAAAAACTGTGACCGCGCTCCAGAAGGACATTGAGCTGGTACGCCGCGAGGTGCAGCGATTGGGGAAACCAACACTACATCAGATGGCAGACAGGTTGGATCGACGCTGTTTCACCTGTGGTAAACCAGGACATTTGCAAAGATTTTGCCCCATGCAAGGTAAGCGCGGCTTTCATACCAGTTTTACGCCTCGCAGGAATTTCAATAAAAGACCTGGTACCCCTGTGACCCAAAAGGAAAAAGCAAGTGTATGTTTGAAGGACACGGAACCCAAAACTTCGAATCCTACCAATGATCAGAACATCAGCAAGAGTCCCACCAAACCCCAATTAGTCCGGTTTGTCAACGTTTCCATCGCTTCGAAGCCGGTATGTGCTTTAGTTGATACTGGTGCAAGTGTATCTTTGATTAGCCAAAAGTGTTTAGAGACGTTGAGCAATGATCGCCTCAAAACCTCCCCGCTGGGCCAAAACGAACGCTTTTCTGGAGTTAATGGTAGTTTGGTTTCAGTTATTGGAAAAATCACTGTGAATGTTAAACTGGGAGGGTTAGATGCACCCACGTGTTTATATGTCGTGTCGGGCGTCACTCACCACTTAATTTTGGGATTGGATTTTCTGCAGAAGAACCGCTGCAGTGTGTGTTACGACCAAAATTTGTTGACAGCGGGCCGTGCCAAGGTACCATTACTCTCGTCGTCTTTCGTACAATTTACCAGAGATATTTGTGTGACCGGCGCCACAGAAGTCCCTCCAATGTCGGAGGTGTGGATCACAGGTCGTTACCACCTTGACGCCCGCAAAGAAGATATCCCCGACTTTGAAGTGTATATTGCGCGAAGACCGGGATTTACAGACAAGATTGGACTCTGTACAGCGAACTGTGTTTCAACTGTGCGGAAAAATGAGGTAAACATACGTATAGCCAATTTTAGCGATGACCCAATCCTAGTACCATCAGCAACAAGGGTTGCTGTAGCGATTCCAGTACACGCCTTTGGCAACGTTGCATGCCCATCGTCGGAATGGTGTGTTGTTGTTGAAGATAGCGGTGTGCAACCAACAGAGGAAGTTTGCAATATCTTCTATGCACAGACACCGAGCAATGAAGAAAGCTGGGAATGCATTCACCAAGGCGTGAGTATCGGAGATGGGTTGTCGGCAACCCAGAGGGCGGATGTTTTAAAACTTCTTTGCCGCCATCAAAAAGCATTTTCGACATGTAACTCTGACCTAGGCCGGACTGATCTTGTTCGACATTCGATCGACACTGAGAATGCGGCACCAATTCGTCAACATCCTCGAAGAATGTCCATCCATCATAAAACGGAGGTCGAGAAGATCATCAACGAAATGCGAAGCCAAGGACTCGTGAGACCTTCAACCTCGCCATGGTCAAGTTCGATTGTTCTGGTGAAAAAGAAGTCTGGTGAGTTGCGATTTTGCGTCGACTATCGACAAGTAAACGAAGCAACCAAAAAAAACAGTTACCCTATTCCCCGGGTTGATGATAGCCTGGTTGAAATGTCTGAGTCACGTTTCTTTTCCACCCTTGATCTGAAATCTGGCTACTGGCAGGTCCCCACGGACGAACAATCAAGGGAGAAGACAGCCTTTGCCAGTCACATGGGTTTGTTTGAATTCACCGTGATGCCTATGGATTATGCAACTCAGCGGCAAGCTTCCAACACCTAATGCTTATTGTGCTGCAGGGTATAGAGTGGCAAGGAACACTCGCATACTTAGACGATGTGATTGTTTATGGTAGAAATTTCAACGAACACATGCAGCGTCTTGATGTTCTTTCACGCCTAGAGTCGGCTGGACTTACACTAAAGCCCACGAGGTGCGACCTGTTCAAAGATGAAGTGCGATTCCTTGGCCACGTAGTGTCAAAACATGGAATACGATGCGACCCCGATAAGGTACGATCAGTTAAAGATTGGCCAGTTCCAAAATCTGTAAAACAGGTGCGTCAATTTGTGGGTCTTACATCGTATTACAGAAAGTTTGTTTAAGATTACGCTCGTATCGCCTCCCCTTTACACAAATTGACAGAAAAGGGACGTCGTTTTGTCTGGACAGACAGTTGCCAGCAGGCGTTCGCCAGCCTGAAAATAATTCTGAAAACAGATCCAGTCCTACAGTATCCCGACTTCAGCCGACCCTTCGTGTTGGACACCCATGCCTCGGACACAGCCGTAGGTTGTGTTCTCGGTCAGGAAATTGACGGTAAGGAGCATGTGATCGCTTACGGCAGTAGATCATTGATCAAAGCTGAAAAGCATTATTCCACAACTCGCAAGGAATTGCTGGCCGTCATATTTGCGACTAAGTTGTATCGCAGTTATTTGCTCGGATCGAAATTTCTGTTGCGCACAGACCATTCATCCCTTCGCTGGCTGTGGAGATCCAGGGAACTCTATGGACAATGTGCTCGATGGGTTGAACACCTGGCTAGTTACGATTTTGATCTTCAACACCGGCCCGGAAAAAAGCACACAAACGCAGATGCGCTCAGCCGGAGGCAACCGGAAGATGACGGATTCCCTTACACAGTTCGTGAGCATCAGTCACTGGAAGAGGTACTTGCACTTGATTTAAAGGCGGAGTACGGGTATGAGTCCACCCATGTAGCAGAAGCGCAGTATGGGGACTTAAGTTTGCGTCCTGTAGTGAAATGGGTGCAACAGGGTATAAGGCCGTCTTTTCGCCACGTCAAACGCCTGTCGGCCGAGACAAAACACTTATGGAGCCTTTTCGAGCGGCTCTCATGTCACGGTGGGGTGCTATTCCTTACTGACCCTGGTGCGGTGCCAGGTTTAAACGAAGTTCAGAAAGTGTTGGTACCCTTTGCCATGCGCAGCGAAGTGCTGTCCGCGTGCCACGACCAGGTACACGGCAGGGGACACTTGGGAATGGCTAAAATCCTGAGCAAACTGTCACAGCGTTTTTACTGGCTAAAATGGAGAGAATAGACCGAGGCTTATTGCCGTAAATGCGAACACTGTCAACGAAATAAGAAACCAACCACTACCATCCGAGCACCGTTAGTTCCATCACAAGAAATGCGACCGATGCAACGCGTTGAGATTGATGTGCTTGGTTCACTTCCGTTAACCAGGACAGGATGTTATTCACATTTATTCACAAAACATGTCAGAGCGTGGCCTATGCGGCATCAAACTGCACATGAAACAGCGAACATTTTGTTTCACAGGTGGCTAACGGTACATGGGGTACCTGAGGCAATTCACTCCGATCAAGGGCGGAATTTCGAAAGCAAATTATTTGCAGAACTGGTGAGATTGATGGGTTGTAAACAGACCCGAACGACGCCATATCACCCCGCGAGCAATGGGGAAGTCGAACGCAACAACCGCACAAGCTAATTTCGGTTACACAGGAGGCAGAATTGTTTGTTGTAAAACTTTTTGAACGAAACTTCGCTTACCGCCGAATGCGTCAGACAGCGCAGAATGAGATGAAAATCCAATTTCATCGCCCGCAGTGCACGTACATTGGTTTACTTTGACATTCGTTGTAGCTTTTTACATCGGTGTTGACGAACTTATGTTTGTTACAAGTCGTGTCCAAATTAGATTAAGGAAAATCTAAAAAATGGCTTTCATGGCTGAATTGTTTCTGTGTTGATTAATAGCAGGGTAGAAACTCTATTTCTTCGACATTGTGAACTTAAATGAATATTGTTTTGAAATTTCGAATGCGTTAAAAACTTTTAGCAGTTCATTCCTTACAGCTTAGAAATATATTTTGGCATAAGCACAAGAAACTTCTGTTGTTGGTTTGTCCATTTCGTTTTGATCAAACTGAGCTCGGCGCGAAAAAGAAAAGTCCCAAATTCTCAGGAAGTCCCCCAATCATCGTTGATTGCTCGTCAACGACCCACGATTTCTTTCACGATTTCCAACACGTTCATTGTCGGATCGCTTCGGTCAGAAATTGAACAAACGCCGTAACTTGTAGCAACGCATCAAATCCGAGCAAGAACAATCGCTTGTTTGCGGCGTAAATGGGCGATACATCTCCAGTCTTCATCTTGTATTTTGCATGGTTTAGATTTGGTTATATTTTACACTTTAAACCTATCGCACATAATGTTTGAAGCCACTTCGTTTTAGTTTGATTCACTGGCATGGTTTAATTTATATTAAAACCTGCAAGTGTAAAAACGTTTTGTTTGTGGTTTTATACGTTGAACAGCGACAAAATTAAGAGAAATCGGGTTGAGGTATATGGCAATACAACACAGCGTTATTTACCACGAATCTTTGGATAATTCAAAAATGATTCAGCTTGGGCTTGTTTTGTGAGTGGCCCGCGGGGCGTCAGGAGATGAAGAAGGCATCAGTGGTTGCACGATCATAATATGTCGGTGGAAAGTCCAGGACGACGGTTCATTGTAAGCAGAAGGCCGTATAAAGCACTTGGAGGCGCAGACAAGAAAATTTTTATCGAGAAGACAAATGTGAGATGTACATGTTTATTTGTTGGAGTTGCGAGTTAATATTTTTAGAATCTAATTTTGAGCCACCTTACAGCATTTGAAGAAGAAGAACAAGCAGCGGTGTTTTGGTTAGACTGCTTTGTTTCGTCAGGCATTTTATTAACCGTCCTTTTGAAAAATCAAATCATCAATGTAACTTATTTAACAAAATATTCAACCACAGCCTTTTGTCATCCGCTGTCTCAAAACCGTGGAAAAACCATTTGCACTTCTGTCCTCGCCACTACAATTAAGTTATTTCACTTAACGGTTTGAAGTCTTTTCTCCAGGTGTGCAACAACCACCAACAATCATGCTTAGACTTGTCGTAGTTTTTGCGTTATTTTGTTCCACGTTCGCTACACCTTACCGTTATCCCCCACAGCCGAGAAACCTTGAGGATTTCCTCACAATTATCGGATTGCCCAACTTGCCACTCCCCGAGCCTGTAAGACCGCGAAACATCAGCACAGGTAAGATTTACAAGTGCGATTTAGCCATCATGGCCATTGTTTGCAAGTTTGCATGATGTGCATGGATTCATTACAAGCACAATTTATATTCGAACCCAGTCGCCATGGTTATTTTTTATGTGCATCATCCTGTGAGGCACAAGCTCATCGCACCGTATAGTTTCTGCATTGACATCGCAATGTTTTGAAGCTGAAAATACTTGCAGCTGAAAATAAGTGAATAATATGTAAATTACATATTAAGTTGTTGCCTGTGTCGTGTTTTTGAATTGGGAGACCAAAGGAATTCGAACCTGGCCGCGACCTGCAGGTCTAAAATGATCATTAATTTGTATGATTGACCCAAAGTGCTGCGTCCGACTAAAATATTCTCACATCTCTTTTCTATTCGTGACACTTACTCATAAAACACCAGCCTCTATGGTGACCTATAAATTGTCTTGTTTCGTTCGATGTTGTGGTGTAGTTTTATGTACCTTTGTGATTGACCGCTTCGCTCCAAATTGGACCTTTCGTGAATCTAGGACTTTATGGTCCCTGCGAAAAAATAGCACCGACCCCGTTGTTGTTTACAAAAACCACGATCGTAAATTTAATCAAAAGCCTGTTGTCATATTTCGGCATCAAAAGCAGCGTGCATATTTTTTAGTCCATGTTGATGGTAACCCTAGTAGTTAGGCGTGGTGGTCGTTATTTGTACGTCCGACTACTTTGTCCACTTCGATTTCCGCTTTGCGCACACCCCTTCGCCGTAATTCTCCCACGACACACACACAACTTTCAATCTTCCCAACCTAACGCGATGCCTATGACGCAAAATATTGATTGTCGTTCGCTGCAGACAATGAGTCAACGAGGGTGACGGTTGTTTTCGAGATTGTTGTCGCGGAAACATTACTGGGAATGTCGCTCTTGACATTTCACGCATGAAAATGCATGTGTAGTACTGATGATGAACGCAGTTAGTGTTCGAAACGTTTACTATTACTAATGTATAACAGCATTTTAGCTTTGGCTTTCATCTTCAAAGTTATTAACTCCAAATATTTTGCACCCAAATGACAATACTTACAGTCAATACGTTTATTGAACTCACAACAAACGTAACAACATTTAAATCAACTTTTGGCAACAATGTATAAACATGAAAAGATTGCGTAATGTACGTGTGGCCAACAGTGCAATAAACAATTTATCCGTAACACAGGGGTTTTGTTATGTGAGCCATCTACCCCAGACGCAACACAAACAAACACGTCTAGACTAAATCAACCGCTTTGTATATTCTACAAGAACAGGAGACAGAATTGTTTGTCGTAAAACTTTTTGACCGAAACCTCGCTTACCGCCGAATGCGCCAGACAGCGCAATATGAGCTGAAAATCCCATTTCATCGCCCGCAGTGCACGTACATTGGTTTACTTTGACATTCGTTGTAGATTTTTACATAGGTGTTGACGAACTTATGTTTGTTACAAGTCGTGTCCAAATTAGATCAAGGAAAATCTAAAATAATTGGCTTTCATGGCTGAATTGTTTCTGTGTTGATTAATAGCAGGGGAGGAACTCTACTTCTTCGACATTGTAAACTAAAATGAATATTGTTTTGAAATTTCGAATGCGTTAAAAACTTTTAGCAGTCAGTTCATTCCTTTCTGCTTAGAAATATATTTTGGCATAAGCACAAGAAACTTGCATTATTGGTTTGTCCATTCCGTTTTGATCAAACTGAGCTCGGCGCGAAAAAGAAAAGTCTTTTTATTTATCCGTAACACAGGGGTTTTGTTATGTGAGCCATCTACCCCAGACGCAACACAAACAAACACGTCTAGACTAAATCAACCGCTTTGTATATTCTACAAGAACAGAAGACAGAATTGTTTGTCGTAAAACTTTTTGACCGAAACCTCGCTTACCGCCGAATGCGCCAGACAGCGCAATATGAGCTGAAAATCCCATTTCATCGCCCGCAGTGCACGTACATTGGTTTACTTTGACATTCGTTGTAGCTTTTTACATAGGTGTTGACGAACTTATGTTTGTTACAAGTGAGCTCGGCGCGAAAAAGAAAAGTCCTAAATTCTCAGGAAGTCCCCCAATCATCGTTGATTGCTCGTCAACGACCCACGATTTCTTTCACGATTTCCAAGTCGTGCTCAGCACCTTTATGAACTACATTAACAAAATGTCAAATCGCATTACTGACTTGCCAAAACTTTGCCATTTAATCGCCAAAGTTGGCGTGAAAGCGTAGAAAACGACGAGCGAATAAATGCACGGATATTCTACATATACATATTCAGCTGAAACAATTTCAGATACAAATTGTTATAGGAGCGACTTCATGTTTGACACGTTTGGATATATACTTATACCATCATCATGTAAGGTTGATGTTATATTTGATGTAATAACCTCACCTAGACGTCCAAAGCGTCAACAGAACGAATAATGTTTTACACACCCTTTGGATTGGTATGTTTGATGTGTCTGTGCATCCTTGCAATTTTTTCTTGGTGGTTGCATAATTGTGTGCAATGGAAGTGCATTGGCGGTAATTGTGAAAGAACGTGAGCTCCTTTCAATTACTTACGGAAATGCCCTTGATCGTTTCGTTTCCATGTGAACCTAATTGTAATTTGACACGGAGTGTTATGAAAAGGTTTTGTGTGAGTATCAGTTGGGAGTTGGGATTGGCATTTTCAGTGGGAATATGTAACTTATTATAAAGGGTATCTTAATGTTGAAGTCCTCTTTGCAAAAAGTGCTGACAGTTGTACATACGAATATGATGAACAACACTATCGTTTTGCATATATTGTTCGTAGATTATTGTGCCAAATCCAGATCAAATTACTGTTAGTCTTTCTTAAACTTGGCCGTACATGGTTGCGATTACAACATACGTTTGGTGCTTCCACAATTTTTCAACTGTCTTGTAATTATTACTTCTTCTCGGCTTACTGTTACTGTTTAATAATTACTGTGTTTACTTTCAGTTCCGGTGCGGTACGCGTATACGGAATGGTCCAACTACACGGAGTGCGATAAAGTTTGTGGCGGTGGTATGATGGAACGCACGCGACGTTGCCTTGCCAACGGTGGCCAGGAAGTGCCCACATATAGGTGTGGTCCGTCGTCTAATGGTCGAGGGTCTCCATTAGACCTGATTAGGCGTTATTGGAAGGGTACCGGTTACAAGGTGGAGATACAACAGAAGCCCTGCAACACTGGCCCCTGTGGTAAGTCTGCTTTGGAAATTTGTGCGTCTTTTCAATCTCTGTTTGTTCGCATTTGTCCCTTGTTCGTCTACAGTGGTACAGGATATAAATATTTGTCGCCAACTAAACCACCAAAGTAAAGTATTATTGTTATCATCAAGGTTTCAAGCAATTTACTAACGAATAAACGAATTGAGCTTCACAAAACAATTTTTTAAATGTCTTGAATACAAAAAATGAGTTAGGATCCAACATTTTTCATGGCACTTTTTATGAGTAAGGCGCCTTTACATTTTTACTCATTTTGTTGACACACCTTTCTTCAAGTACTTCCCGCCATATGGACACTGCTAAAACGCAGTAAAATTTGTCTCGAATCCCGCAGTTACCTCGGAGTGGAGAGATTGGGGAGAATGTGATAGAGTTTGCGGAGGTGGAAGTCAACACACAACACGCACTTGTGTCGAATGTAAAGATCAGACCAAGTGCAACTTTCAACGTTCAAAAATGAGGAGGTGTAACATTCAGCCTTGCTGTAAGTTTCATTTCATTTGCTACATAGTGCACTAAACCAAATCTGGTTAGCCCGTACCAATCTTAAGTCATTGGAAGTTTTTGTCGTTACTTTAGATGTTAATCTTAGAACCAAAAACTTAAAAACTGTGCAGAGATTGATTGTTTCTGTTTCTCAATAAACAACCAACAAAATTTTATCAGCTCTCTGACAATTTTTTGTTGGTTATGTCAGAACTTTTACAATTTCATTTTTAGTTCAACTCACCAACTGGGGTAAATGGGGTTCGTGATCACGTGATTGTTGGGGCGGTTTGACACAGAGAAAGCAGACTATTAAAAACTTTAGTCGCACGAGCTTTAGCGAGATTAGACTAGCTTCATTATGTGCTGCTAAAATAACATTATATTGCTTTACCGGTAATAACATCATATAGTTCGTACACTTGCTTTGCCGGGAAGAGTAAGCCCATGCAAACATATGTGATATTATCTTACAGTAGCACTAACTACACAGAACGTGCCCATAACAAGGGTTTCCTGAAACCACCACACAAATAACCGTGATACTATTTTTCGCAGCTTGTCCCTTCAATCAGATCCACTACTCATGCAAGCCATGTCCGCATCACTGTAACAGGGTTCAAGTCGCCTTTCCCTATTACAGCCCCAGAAACTTCCACCCATTCGCAAGCCAGTATCAGAAGACCAACTACCTCTACGGTCACGTGACTGGTTGCAACGGAATATGTGAGTCGGGTTGCGGATGTCCCTTGTTGCGGCCACTGCTCGGCTCCGACGGAAAATGCTACTCGTAAGTCACACAAGCGCTCTTTTGAAAGCAGGGGCGCCATGAATATAAACTCTCTGCGTGAACAACGTTTTTTTAAACACAGTTTTTGCTTTTTTCTTAACACTGTTAGGTCATGAAAATGTTGTTTTTGCACAAAAAAGCTCCACTAAAATTCAGATAAAACGCATATTAAAACGGGAATTCATGTCATTTGCTATAGTTGAGTTCCGCATATTGATTAAATTTTATTTGAATTATAAAATGTTAGGGTTATGATGTGTTAGAGCATTGAAGTGTGTACTGTGGCGTGCTTGCTCTTTGTTCGTAGTCAATCGAATGATGCAAACATGGCGTGACACATGACACGTGAGAGAATCGCACGAAAAAGGCAACACGCACTGAAACTAACGCAACCCGCGACGGAACATCTTTACAACATATTATGTCGCTACAGTACAAAGCTGTTTATATCATTCCGTGTTTTACGCACATCATAGTCGTCATAAAAATGCTGGTTTGTTTTAAAACCTAATAATCTTTCCACGTTTTGACAATATTAAGTTTCGTAACCTCTTATTGTCGAACAGAAAGCCATTACTCTGCCCCCCGTCCCATGTTGGGGCCACGGTCGGCAACAATGGCGTCCCGGGGTACGGCCGAAACTTTTACTCCACCTTCGTTCCTCCAACAAGCACCACAACCAAACCTCCACCAATAGAAACCACCACAATGGATTTGACGAGAAACAGGAGGAGGCAGAAGAAAAGGGATCTGCGACCAGAAGGCGCTACTCCCGCGAGAAGCGAAGATGAACCTGAGATGCGCGAAGATTGCCCATTTGATTCATTAATTGGTATCAGTCCCGACCAACCAAGTCCCTGTCGTAAGTGCCGTTACGGCGGTGATAGATTTTGGGGATGAAATAATTGTTTTCTCACTGTAAATCAACGTTTGCCAATTACGGACATTACGACTGGTTTGCTGTATTTAACATACAATAAACAAACAATATTTTGCAAACATTACTGTGATTTTTAGGTTGCGAAGGTACTTTGTACACCGTACCGTGTGACACCAGCGGTGGTACTTGTCCAGTGATGTGCATTAAAATTCCTGGTTAGTTGACATTTATAGTGTTTGGAGTACTGCTAAAGAGGATAGCTCAGATCTTTGTGTGAAGTTAATCGTTGTTGCAATAGTATTGGTCTTACGAACAAATTGCTTGTATGTTGAAGGAAGCTAACAGTTGTTCGTAATTAAAATATTTATTATGTGTCGAACGATGGTAAAAATCCCTTAATTGCTCTCACAACACATTTTCAAATTCATTTAAACAGGTTGTAATCTGATTTTCTGGAATACGTTTTTTGGAACTGATATGTTCAACATAACATTCTCTTTTATGTTATGTGTTAAGCGCTAAAGTGATACTGACGATGCCAGATTGTAGGCGAAATATATATATTTATATGTATGTACATATCAGAAAAAACATAACGACGATTAACTTAGGTTTTCCTTTATATAACTTAATGTTGAATAATTAGGTCTGCTAGTTTTTGCTTTTTTTTCATGAAGAGTCTTTTTTTTAAATCTGGTGGTATTTTTCATGATTCCACGTAATTATCGAAAACAAATTGGACAAACTATTTATCCTTATTTCCTTGACGGAAAAGATCTTTTTTCGCACCCGAAATACAAGTAATTTCCGCTTGCGATTTGAATGTCATTTAAAATTAATTTATTTATTTTCAGGCTAACCAGAAGAATAGCTGATTTCCTGTTTACTGACGAGATTAACTCAAAAAGTCTTTGTTTTGCTTCCAAGTCTTTCGGACGTTTCACTAATGTGCATTTCCCATGTACATATTCTGTTGGAGAATGTTCCCAATAAACCTGTGTGCATAGACCGGCATTTGACTGTAAGATTAGACCCTTTCCAGTGTTTTTTGTCAACGAATTTTATTGTAACTCTACATACAAAACGCATGATTTAAAGCTTTAAAGGTTTAAAAGCAAGTGAGTATAATTTCGCACAGACATAGTTAGCATTACAAAAACGACCATATAGCCTTTCGAGTACTTATTAAAATGCCTTTTGCTTCATATGAGCTAAGCTGACCTGGTTTGTAGCGGTTTTAAGGAACACGAGTTCATGCAACAAAAATTATTAGAACGTGCGTTTTAACGAAATATATACAACAATATCGTAGACTGTTTTCAACATCAGTTAGTTTTTGAAATATTGGTGCAGTAGTTGCCTTAAGATTGGCAATCCCCGGCTATTCATTCGCCCGAAGAATCTGAAAGAGTTGTGTTGTATATTTTTACATCCAACATTTTTCATAATAACATAAAATAATAAATATAACAAAAATCAAAGGTTTAAAGCATCAAGTTTACTCAATCTCTCTAGCTCAATTGACTAAAATAAAATTGCTACCTGCAACCAAATTTCCCCTTAATCGTTACGGTTTAATCTGCTTACTAGTGCACTTTTCTGTGTTGAATTCCTTCGTTTCCTCAAAGGGATGATCGCAATCTACGAGGTACTGATAGTGGTAGGAGATGGGAACCTTTCGACGTTTTAATATTTTGTGTGTATTGGAAATGGATGCAGAATTGCTGAATACAAAAACGTATCAAAGATGAAACAAAACACCACCGATTTAAGCAACATAAAATGATCCGCATAATTTGATGATATCAACCGCATCCATACATTTCCAACAGCACGAGGGATTGCATAAAAATAATAAAAATCACTCACTCTATAGTTTCAGGGCGGTTGTAGCTTGTAAGCTACACCGAATTAGATGGAATGTCAAAACGCTTTAACAATGCTAACCTTGCGTTATCGTCCACTAGTTCCAAAATTTCGGTAAGGTTTTTGTAACCTGGGGCCATATTGGGCCGACAGAAACGATATCTTGAAGTTATTCCACCTCCGCAACTGCTTGAGCACTCATTCCAATCACTCCATTGGCTGAGTTCGACTGAAAATATCTTAGGTTTGGTATTGGTTCAACACGACAAATGCCGCCAAATATTACAGATGTATGACCAACGAATGTAGCATGTAAAATCGAGGACGTTTACAACTTACAGCAATCCTGTTCTTCGCATTCTCTTGACTGGCGTTGCATTGTTCCACATCTGCTCTGATCTTCGGAGTCAAGACAGGTGCGATTTAAATATTGGATTCCTTGTCCACAAGCTCTGTTGCATTTTCCCCATTTACCCCGATCAGAAAACACTGTGCGGTACAATTCTGGTAATTTTCTTCGTCCTTTGAATAAATGTACTATTCTACTGTAACTTCAAGGCGCAATACAAATTATCTTATCAGCCATGACGCACGACGAAGATGTTGCTGATTTTACAAATCATTAATACAACGTACAAAACATTGAAATAGTATTAATTTAGCAAACAAACCACAATATAATATGGAAAAAGAAATGTGTTTACCACAGGGCCTCTTGTTGCACACGTGTTCGCTCCTAAATGAAAAATACCAATTTCGTTTTGGTGCTAGTCCGCACTTATATGATGGTACAACCCATGTCCCGTTTGCAAGACAACGTGCGGTGTTTTTAAGGCGTCCTCTTCCGCAAGCTTGGTTGCATTCCATGTGCCATCCAGAAAATGTGTAATTTACAGCAACTGCAAGCAGAGTAACACTTGCTCCCTCTTTGCACGTTCATGTAAAGGTCATAAACACAAAACCAAACCGGATGGGAAGGTATCATTGATATTAGTACCGTAAAAGCTAAATAACATCAAACCGTATTCCATGGTGGTGTGCATTTAACCATGTTTGAGGCGCAGCATATTGAAAACAAGGAAGCCTGAGTCATTAACAGCTTGAAAATGGTACATATAGGAACATATGGAGGGCGCCCAGAAACAAGTAAAAACGAATGTGGAAATGAGAATGCTCGCAAGGTAAACATGGCAACCTTTCCTATTCTACAACTCACTTTACCTGGACATGGTTGGTTGTTACACTCTTTAGAATCAGACATATAACCTTCAATACACTTTATGTAGTGTTGACTGCTGAAGCCCCTCGTAACGTCGTTAGCACTGCTATAAATAAAAATGTCAACGCACTGTCAGTGAAAACGCATACGCATTGTTTCCAAAGAAAAATTAAAGTCGCTTTTTAAATAGCACAGCTACTAAACCGTAAACCGTTAGATATAATTTTCCCGAACATAATCAGTGCTAACCTCCAAAAACCATTGCCACGCGAGAGGACCGAGATGAGATCGTTGTAGTAGGGGCTTGTCGAAGGTAAGTTAGGTTGACATTTGCGAGTTCTGGTCTTAAAACCTCCCCCACATTTTCCAGTGCAGGAACTCCACTCACTCCAATCTCCCAACTGGACTAAAACAACATAACTTGTGTAAATAAAAACAAATTTTACATAAAACTTGTTAAAAGATGTATGTGCCTAGTTTGTTTTCGCCTATCCTATCCTTGGTTCGTTGGAAGTCAACATATGGCCTATCTTAACTTGATGGAGCAAAACAATGTTTTCCGTATGAAAAAATAAACAATTGTATACCGATTGCGTTAAACTTACAGCATGGCGGACCACATGTGGCCCATCTAGAAGCAGCAACGTTACATTTTGTCTGGTTTTTTGAATCAAGACAGATCTTGTATCTGTAGCGCCTTCCGTATCCACACGGTCGGGTACATTTGCCCCAATTACCCCAGTCTGAGGTTCCTGAGCAAAGCAACCGGTGTCAAATAAGTGAGTAAATTTGCTTAGCTTACATTTCTCATAACTTCTCATAGCAGTTGGAATGTAATGTTTGGAAACACAATGTTCAAAAGCGTTGAAATAGACGTTGTATTTTTAATCTTGATAAGACGGTGGCAAAGATATCATGAAAGTGATGTTCAGTACAATCAAGATATCAAACCCACTACAACGTATTGTGTTGCATTCTTTCCTTTCCACATCCACCATTTCATCAGTTCGACGACTGCCAGGCTTGCAATTACTTATAGTGACATAGCGATTTCTGTCATTATAACAACGACGGGTTCTTTCCATCCATCCTCCACCACACACTTTATCACAATCAGAGTAATTGGACCATTCCGTGAACCTGTGGTTGGGTTTCGCTGAAAACAATGTGTGACAATTTAACTTTGCTTGCTCCTAAACTAAACAAAAACTCACGTGGACATGGTTTCTGATTGCAACTCCTGGTTTGTCGTAGGCCGTACGACCTACGTTCAATGCACACACCCATGAAGGCGATGCGGAAATGGAGAGAGATACTTTGGTCGTTTATAGCAGACCAATACCTACGTCATATTACAAGAATATATGTGTAAACTATTGGCCTGTGTTAAATTTAGATTATCGTCTCAAATCATTTTGAGATATGGATAAATAGAGCCTACAACATCCGTTATAAAATCACAAACATAATTTTCAACATATTTAGTAATTCGCGTATTAAAAAAGGCTGCTAATGTTTGATTGTTTGTTGTCCTACAAAACTTTGTATGTAAAGAGTATTTCTTGGTCGCGCACCATGTATTGTTTTCTGCAATGCCCATAATGAAGTTAAGTTTATTGTATTGGGGATGAGTCGAAGGAAGGGCGACCAGACACCGACGGGATCGGCGCTTTTCTCCGGTGCCGCAAGTGCGAGAGCAGGAACTCCACTCATTCCAATTGCCAGTTTTGTCTACAAAATGCATTACAGATTCTTTTATCTTCGTTTTCCTTACAAATCACCTCCACCACATGAAATGCAGTTTAAAGTTGGATATATGAAAATACCGATATACTCACAGCAAGCAAAATTGTTGCATGAGTCTCTTAATCGTCCAGCGCATGAGCTCTGATCTTCAGAATTAAGACAAGTGCGATTTCTGTACTTTCTTCCACTATCACACGCTTCAGTACACTCTCCCCAGTTGCTCCATTCCGACAGTTCTGGTTATGTTAAGAAAATTTTTTTAAAATATTATCGTTTTATATTTTACAAGTAATATATGAACTTTTAGTGAGAGGAGCATGCTCATAAGACTGCCAGAAATCTGTCAATTAAAAAGAACAATTTTAGACATATTTATTTTAATTCTGATCACATTTATTACACGCGACTGCTAACTTTTGACGCGCACTGTTGTGTTTGTGACACAACCTGCAACATCACGGGCTAATTTGAAACAGAATATAGTTTATAGCGGACATAGAAATACATCTAATGCAAATTGAATAACTTTTGATGTGAAACTAAAACTCTTCAACTGTATTAGAAATTGCGATTATCTCTAAACTTGCCTGATGATTTAGCCATCTTGTTAGAAAAAGCTAAGATGACATAGCACACAACAAGCATCAGGGGTAGTTTTACCATGGTTTCTTCGATGTGCTTAGGAACACACCTAACTCGTAACAGGTTCCTGCTGTGACCATAGCTCCTATAGCATATTAACATAGTTAAGCATGAGCCTTACATACCAATTAGTTGTACCACACAACGAACGCCTTTTCTATGACAGCACGTTTTGCAGCATTTGTACTTTTTTTCTTCTATTTGCAATCCTAGAGCTCATCGCTTTTTGTCTGAATGCAAAACACATAAATGATGTATAGGCTAGTGCCAAAAGCCTTTTTTAAGTTATTTAAACCGGTTTACTTCACAGAAGATAAGGTGCATTACAGTGTGTCCAAAAGAAGCATTTGTGGTTTACGAATATAGCTCTAGGCAGTGACGGATTCGTGATGAAAAATGATCGGTAAGATTTAATGCAACTTTAGGAATGTTGTGAAAGTTTTATATTTTCGCTGAAATGCGGATTGAAAAACACAGTGTTTCTAAGTATGCATGGAAGCGAGTAACTCAATTAAATTTAAATAAGTGATACTGACGATGCCGAATTGTAGGCGAAATTTATGTATTAGAAACAACATAACGACGAATAACTTAGATTTTCCCCTACATAACTTGTTGAAAGCGAGTATTGTTGAATAATTAGGTCAGTTTTTTTTCATGAGGAGTGGTCTTTTTTTTAATCGGGTTGTATTTTTCATGATTTGATGTAAATATCGAAACAAAATTGACTTGAAAATATCTTTTTTCTCACCCAAAATGCAAGTAATTTCCGCTTGCGATTTGAATGTCATTTAAAATTAATTTATTTATTTTCAGGCTCACCAGAAGAATAACTGATTTCCTGTTTACTGACGAGATTAACTCAAAAAGTCTTTGTTTTGCTTCCAAGTCTTTCGGACGTATCACTAATGTGTATTTCCCATGTACATATTATGTAGGAGAATGTTCCCAATAAACCTGGGTGCATAGACTGGCATTTGACTGTAAGATCACACCCTTTCCAGTGTTTTTTGTCAACGAATTTAATTGTAACTATACATACAAAACGCATGATTTAAAGCTTTAAAGTTTAAAAGCAAGTGAGTATAATTTCGCACAGACATAGTTAGCATTACAAAAACGACCATATAGCCTTTCGAGTACCTATTTAAATGCCTTTTGCTTCATATGAGCTAAGCTGACCTGGTTTGTAGCGGTTTTAAGGAACACGAATTCATGTTATATTTTTCATAATAACATAAAATATTAAATATAACAAAAATCAAAATCTCTCTATCTCAATTGACTAAAATAAAAATGCTACCTGCAACCAAATTTCCCCTTAATCGTTACGGTTTAATCTGCTTACTGGTGCACTTTTCTGTGTTGAATTCCTTCGTTTCCTTAAAGGGATTTCAACCAAACGTAGTAACGCCCAGGTGGTTCCAACTATCCCAAAAGGAAGACCTGCCACAAGTGTTAAAATACCGAGCTGATTATTTGTATCACAAAGGGGAATTTCGCTCTGCCGCCGAAGTATACGAACAGTGCATTAACGCTGTCCCAACATCAAATCGAACGTTGCTTAAAGGTGCTCAGGAGTCCCAAATTTGGTGTTTTCTGCGACTTGGCGAACTTAATACAGCTAAAGAAAAGTTAATCGCTTTTACCGAAGATCTGGTCAGTGAAATATTGAAAGTTGTGCTTTTTACATCTAATATATGCCGATTTGATTGTCCTGAAAGTTTGTGGCTTTTTTTGTTTTGGACAAACTACGTTTACCAATTTCCTAAACTATGTTAAAAAGATCTATGTTAAGAAGAAGGATTTCATTGCCGGCGCTTTGCACCACAAGGTGTCGAATCGTGGATGAATAAAACATTGTTCGTTACATCCCTGAAGGGATTTGATGAAAGTTGAGAACATAGTTTGAGGACAGGTAAGCATTTCCGTCCGGATATTTTTGAATTTTAAGTGAAAAAGGTCAAAATTTTAAATTTTTTTGTCCCCTCAGGATATTGACTTTCGGCAAAAACGGTTTATATTTTGATTATTTATCGGCTTGGATACAGTTTACAATGACATAAAAATGTGCTGAGAAACGGCAAAAAAATGATGCAGTTTTGAATGCATGCATTCTGCATCAAAGGAATCACAGGAATTCGAACTTAGCCGCGAACTGCCCGTCTGAAATAATCATTAATTTATATGATCGACGCAAAGTGCTGTGTCCGACTAAAACATTCTCACATATATTTTCTATTCGTGACACCAACTCATAAAAGTGTCTTTAAAACACCCCTGTGCCTCCGCGGCACGTACACGTTATAATTTGGGGTATAATATACGCTTGACACATGTCTTCTGTGGTAGGCAGGTCATGCCCTGCATATTTCTATGATTTGCGCTTATTTTCAAAAGCCGTGTCTTAGAAAATGCAAATATGCTTTTTTCTAAAAAACGTGAATTTTAGACTTGCGTGCTAGTTGTTAGTTGTTTTGGCCTCTGTAGTGACCTATAAATTGTCTTGTTTCGTTCCACGTGTTGCGTAGTTTTATGTACCTTTGTGATTGACCGCTTCGCTCCAAATTGGACCTTTCGTGAATCCAAGCCTTTACGGTCCCTGCGAAAAAATAGCACCGACCCCGTTGTTGTTTACAAAAACCACGATCGTAAATTTAATCAAAAAGCCGGTTGTAATATTTCGGCATCAAAAAGCAGCGTGCATATTTTTTAGTCCATGTTGATGACAACCCTAGTAGTTAGGCGTGGTGGTCGTTACATGTACGTCCGACTACTTTGTCCACTTCAGCCGCAAACACAACTTTCAAGCTGCCCAAAGCAACGCGATACCTATGACGCAAAATATTGATTGTCGTTCGCTGCTGTTCCGACCTATATGCCAAATATGAGCCTCAAACTGGGTCTTGACAATATTAATTATGATCGATGGGAAATCCTATTTAATCAAGGCATTTGACATAAGATCGCACGTGAGTTCTAATTGTTGTGTTTTCCTAACCTGATTTAAATTGAAAACCCGATGCAAACACTACACCAATATTTATTTACCATGAACAATTTTGGATACGAAAATAACACACGCAATGATACCAACGCGAAACTGCGTGAATTTACGCCCAAACGCTCAGACAGAATTGAACAAAACCGAATCACAAAACCAAAAGAACTGAGGAGAGCACAGTACAGCTGCGCTGCACCGCATCAGCTAAACGCACACACAAAGTTTCATCATTTAAACCAAAGAGAAACAAAGCGATCGAAGTGTTGTGAAAAGAAGGACAATCAAAGAAAGGTCGGTTACTGAAAGACGATAAAGGACAGTCACATGTGAAAACTTAATGTCTCTAAGCGAACATGCCAAACACTTTCAAAATAGCTACTAAATGACTTGAGATTAATATGACGCCAAACAGCTGAAACATGAAAGAATGAAGTTTTGAACATTATTGAAATTTGCAAATAAAAATGTGACAACAATGAATGAAAGATGTAATTATTGAAATTGAAGCATTGCATGTCAACCAATGATATTTAAGGCGCAAAAGTGTTGAAACAATAGTTTAAGTCAATGGTTTTTCAATTTATGCAACAGAATGCAGATGAACAGAATCTTTAATTTGTTCATAACATAACGGTGTGATTGTGACCATTGAAGGTGCAACTCTTATGTTGTTTCATTCCCAGCTGTTTGCCAATTGCATAGCAAGCGGTCCGTTGAACCAGAAGTCGTTGAATAATCATGGAAGAATGCTGCAGTCAATCAGGTCATATGATGATCTGAAAGAAATCTTAAACAATTCCCTAGAGTCTCGTGCCATTACCACAAGTGACAGCGCAAGGGAAGGTTTATAAGTTTGAATTTACATTATGTGCTGTTATGAGACTAATCAAATTTCAAACACGGGGAACAAGCCATGAAATTAAAAACCCTGAAAAAAAATTTTGCAAGCGGAAAAAATGACAATTGTCACTGTCATGTCTTTTTACATCATTTATCACTGTCATGTCTTTTTACATCATTTATCACTGACCTGTCTTTTCACATGTGACTTTTACAGTTTTTTTTGTTATTTTTTTGTTCGACTTTTGTGCCAGGGTTTCCCAGGCTAAGGATGTATACGATCCTTTGGAACCAAGGTCTTGTTTCGTTGGAACAGATAGGTGATCAGGCTACCTGCAAAAAAAAAGATTAGGCCTGCCAAGGAAACACTCGCGGCAAAGGGAATGTCGCTCTTGACATTTCACGCATGAAAATGCATGTTATGTGAATTGTATACATTTAAAACATCTATGCGAAACAAATGACAATACTTACAGCCAATACGTTTATTGAACTCACAACAAACGTAACAACATTGAAATCAACTTTTGACAACAATGTATAAACATAAAAAGATTGCGTAATGTACGTGTGGCCAACGGTGCAATAAACAATTTATCCGTAACACAGGGGTTTCTTTATGTGCGCCATCTACCCCAGACGCAACACAAACAAACACGTCTAGATTAAATCAACCACTTCGTATAATCTACAAGAACAGGTGTAAACGTCTTTGTTCGTTTTGTTTTTCACACGCTTTATTTCTTTTTGTATTTTCACTTCACCTTCACTTTAACTCACCACATGTTTTTCTTTGTTTACTTTTCACACTCACCTTTATAATATATTTGTAATTATTTTGCAATTTACTCGTTTTAATATGCCCGAGTGATCAGGCTTGCGTGGCAAACGCGGGCAGAAATGATTGGTCAAGCGCTGGCGAGAGAAATAATGAGCGAAAAGCCAGACAGTTCTCTGGAGGTGGCGTGTGGTAAACACTGGTTTTGGTGGGAGATCTTATGTGGTATTTGTTGATGAACGCTAGTCGTAGTGGAATGTGTATTTTGTGCCAGTCTTAGAACAAACGTTGTTTTATTCGCGCTTTTATCGTTTTATTCTTTTTATACCTATTAGCGTTTTTCTATTTTACTTGGTCGTGTGACTCCAGGCCTCTGCGATAGGCCGTTAGTGCAGAGTAGCCTAGGCCCAAGACAAGCTCATTTCGGTTACACAGGAGACAGAATTGTTTGTCGTAAAATTTTTTGAACGAAACTTCGCTTACCGCCGAATGCGTCAGACAGCGCAGAGTGAGATGAAAATCCAATTTCATCGCCCGCAGTGCACGTACATTGGTTTACTTTGACATTCGTTGTAGCTTTTTACATAGGTGTTGACGAACTTATGTTTGTTAGTAGTCGTGTCCAAATTAGATTTAGGAAAATCTAAAAAATGGCTTTCATGGCTGAATTGTTTCTGTGTTGATTAATAGCAGGGTAGGAACTCTATTTCTTCGACATTGTAAACTTAAATGAATATGGCTTATCCCTTATCCCACGGAGGAGACTATTAAAAACGAGGTTTTATATTCATTACTCTTTGTTGGCATGTTGGACCAGCACATGGCCAGGTCCCTGCCGCAACGGTTGGAATATAAACAGGACTTTTGGACGGCCGCTCAGATGGTTTTGTCCACGCATGTACCGGAAATGTCCCAGGTTTTAGGCGTGTGTCGTCGTGATGTTTAAGTTCCATCCGAATCAAAACAACCGGAAAAGGATGCAGACATCGGCGTTCGAGAATTCCAAAAAACTGTGACCGCGCTCCAGAAGGACATTGAGCTTGTACGCCGCGAAGTGCAGCGATTGGGGAAACCAACACTACATCAGATGGCAGACAGGTTGGATCGACGCTGTTTCACCTGTGGTAAACCAGGACATTTGCAAAGATTTTGCCCCATGCAAGGTAAGCGCGGCTTTCATACCAGTTTTACGCCTTGCAGGAATTTCAATAAAAGACCTGGTACGCCTGTGACCCAAGAGGAAAAAGCAAGTGTATGTTTGAAGGACACGGAACCCAAAACTTCGAATCCTACCAATAATCAGAACATGAGCAAGAGTCCCACCAAACCCCAATTAGTCCGGTTTGTCAACGTTTCCATCGCTTCGGAGCCGGTATGTGCTTTAGTTGATACAGGTGCAAGTGTATCTTTGATTAGCCAAAAGTGTTTAGAGACGTTGAGCAATGATCGCCTCAAAATCTCCCCGCTGGGCCAAAACGAACGCTTTCTGGAGGTAATGGTAGTTTGGTTTCAGTTATTGGAAAAATCACTGTGAATGTTAAACTGGGAGGGTTAGATGCACCCACGTGTTTATATGTCGCGTCGGGCGTCACTCACCACTTAATTTTGGGATTGGATTTTCTGCAGAAGAACCGCTGCAGTGTGTGTTACGACCAAAATTTGTTGACAGCGGACCGTGCCAAGGTACCATTACTCTCGTCGTCTTTCGTACAACGTACCAGAGATACTTGTGTGACCGGCGCCACAGAAGTCCCTTCAATGTCGGAGGTGTGGATCACATGTCGTTACCACCTTGACGCCCGCAAAGAAGACATCCCCGACTTTGAAGTGTATATTGCGCGAAGACCGGGATTTACAGACAAGATTGGACTCTGTACAGCGAACTGTGTTTCAACTGTGCGGAAAAATGAGGTAAACATACGTATAGCCAATTTTAGCGATGTCCCAATCCTAGTACCATCAGCAACAAGGGTTGCTGTCGCGATTCCAGTACACGCCTTTGGCAACGTTGCATGCCCATCGTCGGAATGGTGTGTTGTTGTTGAAGATAGCGGTGTGCAACCTACAGAGGAAGTTTGCAATGTCTCCTATGCACAGACACCGACCAATGAAGAAAGCTGGGAATGCATTCACCAAGGCGTGAGTATCAGTGATGGGTTGTCGGCAACCCAGAGGGCGGATGTTTTAAAACTTCTTTGCCGCCATCAAAAAGCATTTTCGACATGTAACTCTGACCTAGGCCGGACTGATCTTGTTCGACATTTGATCGACACCGGGGATGCGGCACCAATTCGTCAACATCCTCGAAGAATGTCCATCCATCATAAAACGGAGGTCGAGAAGATCATCAACGAAATGCGAAGCCAAGGACTCGTGAGACCTTCAACCTCGCCATGGTCAAGTTCAATTGTTCTGGTGAAAAAGAAGTCTGGTGAGTTGCGATTTTGCGTCGACTATCGACAAGTAAACGAAGCAACCAAAAAAAAACAGTTACCCTATTCCCCGGGTTTATGATAGCCTGGATGAAATGTCTGGGTCACGTTTCTTTTCCACCCTTGATCTGAAATCTGGCTACTGGCAGATCCCCATGGACGAACAATCAAGGGAGAAGACAGCCTTTGCCAGTCACATGGGTTTGTTTGCATTCACCGTGATGACTATAGGATTATGCAACTCAGCGACAAGCTTCCAACACCTAATGCGTATTGTGCTGCAGGGTATAGAGTGGCAAGGAACACTCGCATATTTAGACGATGTGATTGTTTATGGTAGAAATTTCAACGAACACATGCAGCGTCTTGATGTTCTTTCACGCCTAGAGTCGGCTGGACTTACACTAAAGCCCACGAAGTGCGACCTGTTCAAAGATGAAGTGCGATTCCTTGGCCACGTAGTGTCAAAACATGGAATACGATGCGACCCCGATAAGGTACGACCAGTTAAAGATTGACCAGTACCAAAATCTGTAAAACAGGTGCGTCAATTTGTGGGTCTTACATCGTATTACAGAAAGTTTGTTAAAGATTACGCTCGTATCTCCTCCCCCTTACACAAATTGACAGAAAAGGGACGTCGCTTTGTCTGGACGGACAGTTGCCAGCAGGCGTTCGCCAGCCTGAAAAGAATTCCGACAACAGATCACGACTTCAGCCGACCCTCCGTGTTGGACACCGATGCCTCGGACACAGCCGTAGGTTGTGTTCTCGGTCAGGAAATTGACGGTAAGGAGCATGTGATCGCCTACGGCAGTAGATCATTGAGCAAAGCTGAAAAGCATTATTCCACAACTCGCAAGGAATTGCTGGCCGTCATATTTGCGATTAAGTTGTATCGCCGTTATTTGCTCGGATCGAAAGTTTTGTTGCGCACAGACCATTCATCCCTTCGCTGGCTGTGGAGATCCAGGGAACTCTATGGACAATGTGCTCGATGGGTTGAACACCTGGCTAGTTACGATTTTGATCTTCAACACCGGCCCGGAAAGAAGCACACAAACGAAGACGCGCTCAGCCGGAGACAACCGGAAGATGACGGATTCCCTTACACAGTTCGTGGGGATGGGTCATTGGAAGAGGTACTTGCACTTGATTTAAAGGCGGAGTACGGGTATGAGTCCACCCATGTAGCAGAAGCGCAGTATGGGGACTTAAGTTTGCGTCCTGTGGGTGCAACAGGGTATAAGGCCGTCTTTTCGCCACGTCAAACGCCTGTCGGCAGAGACAAAACACTTATGGAGCCTTTTCTAGCGGCTCTCATGTCACGGTGGGGTGCTATTCATTACTGACCCTGGTGCGGTGCCAGGTTTAAACGATGTTCGGAAAGTGTTGGTACCCTTTGCCATGCGCAGCGAAGTGCTGTCCGCGTGCCACGACCAGGTACACGGCGGGGGACACTTGGGAATGGCTAAAACCCTGAGCAAACTGTCACAGCGTTTTTACTGGCTAAAATGGAGAGAAGAGACCGAGGCTTATTGCCGTAAATGCGAACACTGTCAGCGAAATAAGAAACCAACCACTACCACCCGAGCACCGTTAGTTCCATCACAAGAAATGCGACCGATGCAACGCGTTGAGATTGATGTGCTTGGTCCACTTCCGTTAACCAGGACAGGATACCAGTATATCCTAGTCGCTTGTGATTTATTCTCAAAATATGTCAGAGCGTGGCCTATGCGGCATCAAACCGCATATGAAACAGCAAACATTTTGTTTCACAGGTGGCTAACGGTATATGGGGTACCTGAGGTAATTCACTCCGATCAAAGGTGGAATTTCGAAAGCAAATTATTTGCAGAACTGGTGAGGTTGATGGGTTGCAAAAGACCCGAACGACGCCATATCACCCCGCGAGCAATGGGGGAGTCGAACGCAACAACCGCACAAGCTAACTTCGGTTACACAGGAGACAGAATTGTTTGTCGTAAAACTTTTTGAACGAAACTTCGCTTACCGCCGAATGCGTCAAACTGCGCAGAATGAGCTGAAAATCCAATTTCATCGCCCGCAGTGCACGTACATTGGTTTACTTTGACATTCGTTGTAGCTTTTTACATCGGTGTTGACGAACTTATCTTTGTTACAAGTCGTGTCCAAATTAGATTAAGGAAAATCTAAAAAATGGCTTTCATGGCTGAATTGTTTCTGTGTTGATTAATAGCAGGGTAGGAACTCTATTTCTTCGACATTGTAAACTTAAATGAATATTGTTTTGTAATTTCGAATGCGTTAAAAACTTTTAGCAGTTCATTCCTTACAGCTTAGAAATATATTTTGGCATAAGCACAAGAAACTTGTATTGTTGGTTTGTCCATTCCGTTTTCAAACTGAGCTCGGCGCGAAAAAGAAAAGTCCCAAATTCTCAGGAAGTCCCCCAATCATCGTTGATTGCTCGTCAACGACCCACGATTTCTTTCACGATTTCCAACACGTTCATTGTCGGATCGCTTCGGACAGAAATTGAACAAACGCCGTAACTTGTAGCAACGCATCAAATCCGAGCGAGAACAATCGCGTTTTAGTGTTTGAAGCCACTTCGTTTTAGTTTTATTAACTTGCATGGTTTGATTTATATTAAAACCTGCAAGTGTGAAAACCTTTTGTTTGTGGTTTTATACGTTGAACAGCGACAAAATTAAGAGAAATCGGGTTGAGGTTTATGGCAATACAAAACAGCATTATTTACCTCGAATCTTTGGATAATTCAAAAATGGTTCAGCTTCGGCTTGTTTTGTAAGTGGCCCGCGGGGCGTCAGGAGATGAAGAAGGCATCAGTGGTTGCACGATCACAATAAAGTCCAGGACGACGGTTCATTGTAAGCAGAAGGTCGTACAAAGCACTTGGAGGCGCAGACAAGAAAATTTTTATCGAGAAGACAAATGTGAGATGTAGATGTTTATTTGTTGGAGTTGCGAGTTAATATTTTTAGAATCTAATTTTGAGCCACCTTACAGCATTTGAAGAAGAAGAACAAGCAGCGGTGTTTTGGTTAGACTGCTTTGTTTCGTCAGGCATTTTATTAATCGTCCTTTTGAAAAATCAAATCATCAATGTAACTTATTTAACAAAATATTCAATGTCTTAAAACCGAGGAAAAACCATTTGCACTTCTGTCCTCGCCACTACAATTAAGTTATTTCACTTAACGGTTTGAAGTCTTTTCTCCAGGTGTGCAACAACCACCAGCAATCATGCTTAGACTTGTCGTAGTTTTTGCGTTATTTTGTTCCACGTTCGCTACACCTCACCACTTTCCCCCACAGCCGAGAAACCTTGAGGATTTCCTCACATTTATCGGATTTCCCAACTTGCCACTCCCCGAGCCTGTAAGACCGCGAAACACCAGCACAGGTAAGATTTACAAGTGCGATTTAGTCATCATGGCCATTGTTTGCCAGTTTGCATGATGTGCATGGATTCATTACAAGCTCAACTTATATTCGAACCCAGTCGCCATGGTTATTTTTTATGTGCATCACCCTGTGAGGCACAAGCTCATCGCACCGTATAGTTTCTGCATTGACATCGCAATGTTTTGAAGCTGAAAATACTTGCAGCTGAAAATAAGTGAATAATATGTAAATTACATATTAAGTTGTTGCCTGTGTCGTGTTTTTGAATTGGGAGACCAAAGGAATTCGAACCTGGCCGCGACCTGCAGGTCTAAAAAGATCATTAATTTGTATGATTGACGCAAAGTGCTGCGTCCGACTAAAATATTCTCACATCTCTTTTCTATTCGTGACACTAACTCATAAAACACCAGCCTCTATGGTGACCTATAAATTGTCTTGCTTCGTTTGATGTTGTGGCGTAGTTTTATGTACCTTTGTGATTGACCGCTTCGCTCCAAATTGGACCTTTCGTGAATCTAGGACTTTACGGTCCCTGCGAAAAAATAGCACCGACCCCGTTGTTGTTTACAAAAACCACGATCGTAAATTTAATCAAAAGCCTGTTGTCATATTTCGGCATCAAAAGCAGCGTGCATATTTTTTAGTCCATGTTGATGGTAACCCTAGTAGTTAGGCGTGGTGGTCGTTATTTGTACGTCCGACTACTTTGTCCACTTCGATTTCCGCTTTGCGCACACCCCTTCGCCGTAATTCTCCCACGACACACACACAACTTTCAATCTTCCCAACCTAACGCGATGCCTATGACGCAAAATATTGATTGTCGTTCGCTGCAGACAATGAGTCAACGAGGGTGACGGTTGTTTTCGAGATTGTTGTCGCGGAAACATTACTGGGAATGTCGCTCTTGACATTTCACGCATGAAAATGCATGTGTAGTACTGATGATGAACGCAGTTAGTGTTCGAAACGTTTACTATTACTAATGTATAACAGCATTTTAGCTTTGGCTTTCATCTTCAAAGTTATTAACTCCAAATATTTTGCACCCAAATGACAATACTTACAGTCAATACGTTTATTGAACTCACAACAAACGTAACAACATTTAAATCAACTTTTGGCAACAATGTATAAACATGAAAAGATTGCGTAATGTACGTGTGGCCAACAGTGCAATAAACAATTTATCCGTAACACAGGGGTTTTGTTATGTGAGCCATCTACCCCAGACGCAACACAAACAAACACGTCTAGACTAAATCAACCGCTTTGTATATTCTACAAGAACAGGAGACAGAATTGTTTGTCGTAAAACTTTTTGACCGAAACCTCGCTTACCGCCGAATGCGCCAGACAGCGCAATATGAGCTGAAAATCCCATTTCATCGCCCGCAGTGCACGTACATTGGTTTACTTTGACATTCGTTGTAGCTTTTTACATTGGTGTTGACGAACTTATGTTTGTTACAAGTCGTGTCCAAATTAGATCAAGGAAAATCTAAAAAAATGGCTTTCATGGCTGAATTGTTTCTGTGTTGATTAATAGCAGGGGAGGAACACTACTTCTTCGACATTGTAAACTAAAATGAATATTGTTTTGAAATTTCGAATGCGTTAAAAACTTTTAGCAGTCAGTTCATTCCTTTCTGCTTAGAAATATATTTTGGCATAAGCACAAGAAACTTGCATTATTGGTTTGTCCATTCCGTTTTGATCAAACTGAGCTCGGCGCGAAAAAGAAAAGTCTTTTTATTTATCCGTAACACAGGGGTTTTGTTATGTGAGCCATCTACCCCAGACGCAACACAAACAAACACGTCTAGACTAAATCAACCGCTTTGTATATTCTACAAGAACAGAAGACAGAATTGTTTGTCGTAAAACTTTTTGACCGAAACCTCGCTTACCGCCGAATGCGCCAGACAGCGCAATATGAGCTGAAAATCCCATTTCATCGCCCGCAGTGCACGTACATTGGTTTACTTTGACATTCGTTGTAGCTTTTTACATAGGTGTTGACGAACTTATGTTTGTTACAAGTGAGCTCGGCGCGAAAAAGAAAAGTCCTAAATTCTCAGGAAGTCCCCCAATCATCGTTGATTGCTCGTCAACGACCCACGATTTCTTTCACGATTTCCAAGTCGTGCTCAGCACCTTTATGAACTACATTAACAAAATGTCAAATCGCATTACTGACTTGCCAAAACTTTGCCATTTAATCGCCAAAGTTGGCGTGAAAGCGTAGAAAACGACGAGCGAATAAATGCACGGATATTCTACATATACATATTCAGCTGAAACAATTTCAGATACAAATTGTTATAGGAGCGACTTCATGTTTGACACGTTTGGATATATACTTATACCATCATCATGTAAGGTTGATGTTATTTTTGATGTAATAACCTCACCTAGACGTCCAAAGCGTCAACAGAACGAATAATGTTTTACACACCCTTTGGATTGGTATGTTTGATGTGTCTGTGCATCCTTGCATTTTTTTCTTGGTGGTTGCATAATTGTGTGCAATGGAAGTGCATTGGCGGTAATTGTGAAAGAACGTGAGCTCCTTTCAATTACTTACGGAAATGCCCTTGATCGTTTCGTTTCCATGTGAACCTAATTGTAATTTGACACGTGTTATGATTGTTATGAAAAGGTTTTGTGTGAGTATCAGTTGGGAGTTGGGATTGGCATTTTCAGTGGGAATATGTAACTTATTATAAAGGGTATCTTAATGTTGAAGTCCTCATTGCAAAAAGTGCTGACAGTTGTACATACGAATATGATGAACAACACTATCGTTTTGCATATATTGTTCGTAGATTATTGTGCCAAATCCAGATCAAATTACTGTTAGTCTTTCTTAAACTTGGCCGTACATGGTTGCGATTACAACATACGTTTGGTGCTTCATCCACAATTTTTCAACTGTCTTGTAATTATTACTTCTTCTCGGCTTACTGTTACTGTTTAATAATTACTGTGTTTACTTTCAGTTCCGGTGCGGTACGCGTATACGGAATGGTCCAACTACACGGAGTGCGATAAAGTTTGTGGCGGTGGTATGATGGAACGCACGCGACGTTGCCTTGCCAACGGTGGCCAGGAAGTGCCCACATATAGGTGTGGTCCGTCGTCTAATGGTCGAGGGTCTCCATTAGACCTGATTAGGCGTTATTGGAAGGGTACCGGTTACAAGGTGGAGATACAACAGAAGCCCTGCAACACTGGCGCCTGTGGTAAGTCTGCTTTGGAAATTTGTGCGTCTTTTCAATCTCTGTTTGTTCGCATTTGTCCCTTGTTCGTCTACAGTGGTACAGGATATAAATATTTGTCGCCAACTAAACCACCAAAGTAAAGTATTATTGTTATCATCGAGGAGGTGTAACATTCAGCCTTGCTGTAAGTTTCATTTCATTTGCTACATAGTGCACTAAACCAAATCTGGTTAGCCCGTACCAATCTTAAGTCATTGGAAGTTTTTGTCGTTACTTTAGATGTTAATCTTAGAACCAAAAACTTAAAAACTGTGCAGAGATTGATTGTTTCTGTTTCTCAATAAACAACCAACAAAATTTTATCAGCTCTCTGACAATTTTTTGTTGGTTATGTCAGAACTTTTACAATTTCATTTTTAGTTCAACTCACCAACTGGGGTAAATGGGGTTCGTGATCATGTGATTGTGGGGGCGGTTTGACACAGAGAAAGCAGACTATTAAAAACTTTAGTCGCACGAGCTTTAGCGAGATTAGACTAGCTTCATTATGTGCTGCTAAAATAACATTATATTGCTTTACCGGTAATAACATCATATAGTTCGTACACTTGCTTTGCCGGGAAGAGTAAGCCCATGCAAACATATGTGATATTATCTTACAGTAGCACTAACTACACAGAACGTGGCCATAACAAGGGTTTCCTGAAACCACCACACAAATAACCGTGATACTATTTTTCGCAGCTTGTCCCTTCAATCAGATCCACTACTCATGCAAGCCATGTCCGCATCACTGTAACAGGGTTCAAGTCGCCTTTCCCTATTACAGCCCCAGAAACTTCCACCCATTCGCAAGCCAGTATCAGAAGACCAACTACCTCTACGGTCACGTGACTGGTTGCAACGGAATATGTGAGTCGGGTTGCGGATGTCCCTTGTTGCGGCCACTGCTCGGCTCCGACGGAAAATGCTACTCGTAAGTCACACAAGCGCTCTTTTGAAAGCAGGGGCGCCATGAATATAAACTCTCTGCGTGAACAACGTTTTTTTAAACACAGTTTTTACTTTTTTCTTAACACTGTTAGGTCATGAAAATGTTGTTTTTGCACAAAAAAGCTCCACTAAAATTCAGATAAAACGCATATTAAAACGGGAATTCATGTCATTTGCTATAGTTGAGTTCCGCATATTGATTAAATTTTATTTGAATTATAAAATGTTAGGGTTATGATGTGTTAGAGCATTGAAGTGTGTACTGTGGCGTGCTTGCTCTTTGTTCGTAGTCAATCGAATGATGCAAACATGGCGTGACACATGACACGTGAGAGAATCGCACGAAAAAGGCAACACGCACTGAAACTAACGCAACCCGCGACGGAACATCTTTACAACATATTATGTCGCTACAGTACAAAGCTGTTTATATCATTCCGTGTTTTACGCACATCATAGTCGTCATAAAAATGCTGGTTTGTTTTAAAACCTAATAATCTTTCCACGTTTTGACAATATTAAGTTTCGTAACCTCTTATTGTCGAACAGAAAGCCATTACTCTGCCCCCCGTCCCATGTTGGGGCCACGGTCGGCAACAATGGCGTCCCGGGGTACGGCCGAAACTTTTACTCCACCTTCGTTCCTCCAACAAGCACCACAACCAAACCTCCACCAATAGAAACCACCACAATGGATTTGACGAGGAACAGGAGGAGGCAGAAGAAAAGGGATCTGCGACCAGAAGGCGCTACTCCCGCGAGAAGCGAAGATGAACCTGAGATGCGCGAAGATTGCCCATTTGATTCATTAATTGGTATCAGTCCCGACCAACCAAGTCCCTGTCGTAAGTGCCGTTACGGCGGTGATAGATTTTGGGGATGAAATAATTGTTTTCTCACTGTAAATCAACGTTTGCCAATTACGGACATTACGACTGGTTTGCCGTATTTAACATACAATAAACAAACAATATTTTGCAAACATTACTGTGATTTTTAGGTTGCGAAGGTACTTTGTACACCGTACCGTGTGACACCAGCGGTGGTACTTGTCCAGTGATGTGCATTAAAATTCCTGGTTAGTTGACATTTATAGTGTTTGGAGTACTGCTAAAGAGGATAGCTCAGATCTTTGTGTGAAGTTAATCGTTGTTGCAATAGTATTGGTCTTACGAACAAATTGCTTGTATGTTGAAGGAAGCTAACAGTTGTTCGTAATTAAAATATTTATTATGTGTCGAACGATGGTAAAAATCCCTTAATTGCTCTCACAACACATTTTCAAATTCATTTAAACAGGTTGTAATCTGATTTTCTGGAATACGTTTTTTGGAACTGATATGTTCAACATAACATTCTCTTTTATGTTATGTGTTAAGCGCTAAAGTGATACTGACGATGCCAGATTGTAGGCGAAATATATATATTTATATGTATGTACATATCAGAAACAACATAACGACGATTAACTTAGGTTTTCCTTTATATAACTTAATGTTGAATAAATAGGTCTGCTAGTTTTTGCTTTTTTTTCATGAAGAGTCTTTTTTTTAAATCTGGCGGTATTTTTCATGATTCCACGTAATTATCGAAAACAAATTGGACAAACTATTTATCCTTATTTCCTTGACGGAAAAGATCTTTTTTCGCACCCGAAATACAAGTAATTTCCTCTTGCGATTTGAATGTCATTTAAAATTAATTTATTTATTTTCAGGCTAACCAGAAGAATAGCTGATTTCCTGTTTACTGACGAGATTAACTCAAAAAGTCTTTGTTTTGCTTCCAAGTCTTTCGGACGTTTCACTAATGTGCATTTCCCATGTACATATTCTGTTGGAGAATGTTCCCAATAAACCTGTGTGCATAGACCGGCATTTGACTGTAAGATTAGACCCTTTCCAGTGTTTTTTGTCAACGAATTTTATTGTAACTCTACATACAAAACGCATGATTTAAAGCTTTAAAGGTTTAAAAGCAAGTGAGTATAATTTCGCACAGACATAGTTAGCATTACAAAAACGACCATATAGCCTTTCGAGTACTTATTAAAATGCCTTTTGCTTCATATGAGCTAAGCTGACCTGGTTTGTAGCGGTTTTAAGGAACACGAGTTCATGCAGCAAAATTTATTAGAACGTGCGTTTTAACGCAATATATACAATAATACCGTAGACTGTTTTCAACATCAGTTAGTTTTTGAAATATTGGTGCAGTGGTTGCCTTAAGATTGGCAATCCCCGGCTACTCATTCGCCCGAAGAATCTGAAAGAGTTGTGTTGTATAGTTTTACATCCAACATTTTTCATAATAACACAAAATATTAAATATAACAAAAATCAAAGGTTTAAAGCATCAAGTTTACCCAATCTCTCTAGCTCAATTGACTAAAATAAAAATGCTACCTGCAACCAAATTTCCTCTTATTTGTTACAGTTTAATCTGCTTACTAGTGCACTTCTCTGTGTTGCATTCCTTCGTTTCCTCAAAGGGATGATTGCAATCTACAAAGTACTGATAGTGGTAGGAGATGGGAACCTTTCGACGTTTTAATATCTTGTGTGTATTGGAAATGGATGCAGAATTGCTGAATACAAAAACGTATCAAAGAGTAAACAAAACACGACCGATTTAAGCAACATAAAACGATACGCATAATTTAATGATATCAACCGCATCCATACATTTCCAACAGCACGAGGGATTGCATGAAAATAATAAAAATCACTCACTCTATAGTTTCAGGGCGGTTGTAGCTTGTAAGCTACACCGAATTAGATGGAATGTCAAAACGCTTTAACAATGCTAACCTTGCGTTATCGTCCACTAGTTCCAAAATTTCGGTAAGGTTTTTGTAAACCGGGTGCCCTGGGGTAATTTTGGGCCGACAGAAACGATATCTTGAAGTTATTCCACCTCCACACCTGCTTGTGCACACATTCCAATCACTCCATTGGCTGAGTTCGACTGAAAATATCTTAGGTTTGGTATTGATTCAACACGCCAAGTGCCGCCAAATATTACAGATTTATGACCAACGAATGTAGAATGTAAAATCGAGGGCGTTTTCAACTTACAGCATTCCTGTTCTTCGCATACTCTTGACTGTCGTTGTATTGTTCCACATCTGCTCTGATCTTCGGAGTCAAGACAGGTGCGATTTAAATATTGGATTCCTTGTCCACAAGCTCTGTTGCATTTTCCCCATTTACCCCGATCAGAAAACACTGTGCGGTACAATTCAGGTAATTTTCTTCGTCCTTTTTATAAATGTACTATTCTACTGTAACTTCAAGGCGCAATATAAATTATCTTATAAGCCATTACGCACGACGAAGATGTTGCTGATTTTACAAATCATTAGTACAACGTACAAAACATTGAAATAGTATTAATTTAGCAAACAAACCACAATATAATATGGAAAAAGAAATGTGTTTACCACAGGGCCTCTTGTTGCACACGTGTTCGCTCCTAAATGAAAAATACCAATTTCGTTTTGGTGCTGGTCCGCACTTATATGATGGTACAACCCATGTCCCGTTTGCAAGACAACGTGCGGTGTTTTTAAGGCGTCCTCTTCCGCAAGCTTGGTTGCATTCCATGTGCCATCCAGAAAATGTGAAATTTACAGCAACTGCAAGCAGAGTAACACTTGCTCCTTCTTTGCACGTTTATGCAAAAGTCATAAACACAAAACCTAACCGGATGGGAAGGTATCATTGATATTAGTACCGTAAAAGCTAAATAACATCAAACCGTATTCCATGGTGGTGTGCATTTAACCCTGCAGCATATTGAAAACAAGGAAGCCTGAGGCTTAATACAGCTTGAAAATGGTACATACAGGAATATATGGAGGGCGCCCAGTAACAAGTAAAAACGAATGTGGAAATGAGAATGCTCGTAAGGTAAACATGGCAACCTTTCCTATTCTACAACTCACTTTACCTGGACATGGTTGGTTGTTACACTCTTTAGAATCAGACATATAACCTTTAGTACACGTTATGTGTTGACTGCTGAAGTCCCTCGTAACGTCGTTAGCACTGCTATAAATAAAAATGCCAACGCACAGTCAGTAAAAACGCATGCGCATTGTTTCCAAAGAAATATTAAAGTCGGTCTTTAAATAGCACAGATACTAAACCGTTATTCTAGATATAATTTTACAAAGCGTAATCAGCACTAACCTCCAAAAACCAATGCCACGCGAAAGGACCGAGATGAGATCTTTGTAGTAGGGGTTTGTCGAAGGTAAGTTGGGTTGACATTTGCGGGTTCTGGTCTTAAAACCTCCCCCACATTTTCCAGTGCAGGAACTCCACTCACTCCAATCTCCAACCTTGACTAAAACAAACATAACTTGTGTGAATAAAAACAAATTTTGCATAAAACTTGTTAAAAGATGTATGTGCCTGGTTTGTTTTCGCCTATCCTATCCTTGGTTCGTTGAAAGTCAACATATAACCTATATTCAATTGATGGGGCAAAACAATGTTTTCCGTATGACAAAATAAACAATTGTATATCGATTGCGTTAAACTTACAGCATGTCGGACCACATGTGTCCCATCTATATTCAACGTTACATTTTGTCTGGTTCTTTGAATCGAGACAGATCTTGTATCTGTAGCGTCTTCCGTATCCACACGGTCGGGTGCATTTGCCCCAATTACCCCAGTCTGAGGTTCCTGAGCAAAGCAACCGGTGTCAAATAGGTGAATAAATTTACTTAGTTCACGTTTCTCATAACTTCTCATAACCGTTTGAATGTAATGTTTGGAAATACAATGTTGAAGAGCCGTGAAATTGACGTTGTATTTTTAATCTTGATAAGACGGTGGCAAAGATTTAATGAAAGTAATGTTCAGTACATAAAAGACATCAAACCCACTACAACGTATTGTGTTGCATTCTTTCCTTTCCACATCCACCATTTCATCAGTTCGACGATTGCCAGACTTGCAATTACTTATAGTGACATAGCGATTTCTGTCATCATAACAACGACGGGTTCTTTCCATCCATCCTCCACCACACACTTTATCACAATCAGAGTAATTGGACCATTCCGTGAACCTGTTGTTGGGTTTCGCTGAAAACAATGTGTGACAATTTAACTTTTCTTGTTCCTAAACTAAACAAAAACTCACGTGGACATGGTTGCTGATTGCAACTCCTGGTTTGTCGTAGGCCGTACGGCACACGTTCATGACACACACCCCTGAAGGCGTTGCGGAAATGGAGAGAGATACTTTGGTCGTTTATAGCAGACCAAGACCTACGTCATATTACAAGACTATATGTATAAACTAATGGCCTGTTGTAATTTAGATCATCGTCTCAAATCATTTTGAGATATGGATAAATAGAGCCTACAGCATCCGTTATAAAATCACAAACATAATTTTCAACATATTTAGTGAGTAGCAGACTAAAAAAAAGCTGCTAATGTTTAAATGTTTGCTGTCCTATAAACCTAAACTTTGTATGTAAAGAGTATTTCTTGGTCGCGTACCATGTATTGTTTTCTGCAATACCCATAATGAACTTAAGTTTATTGTATTGGGGATGAGTCGAAGGAAGGGCGACCAGACACCGACGTGATCGGCGCTTTTCTCCGGTGCCGCAAGTGCGAGAGCAGGAACTCCACTCATTCCAATTGCCAGTTTTGTCTACAAAATGCATTACAGATTCCTTTACCTATGTTTTTCTTACAAATCACCTCCACCACATACAATGCAGTTTAAAGCTGGATATAGGAAAATACCGATATACTCACAACAAGCAAAATTATTGCATGAGTTCGAGTCTCTTAATCGTTCACTGCATGAGCTCTGATCTTCAGAATCAAGACAAGTGCGATTTCTGTATTTTATTCCACCATCACACACTTCAGTACACTCTCCCCAATTGCTCCATTCCGACAGTTCTGGTTATGTTAAGAAAAATTTGGTTTAAAATATTATCGTTTTATATTTTACAACTATTAGAAACAATGTGGAGCCAATAATATGAATTGTGTATAAGCTGCAATTATATAAACGTAGCTCAGTTGACTAAAATGAAAATGCTACCTGCAACCAAATTTCCCCTTATTGTTACGGTTTAATCTGCTTACTAATGCACTTTTCTGTGTTGCATTCCTTCGTTTCCTCAAAGGGATGATTGCAATCTACGAGGTACTGATAGTGGTAAGAGATGGGAACCTTTCGACGTTTCAATATCTTGTGTGTATTGGAAATGCATGCAGAATTGCTGAATACAAAAACGTATCAAAGATGAAACAAAACACCACCGATTTAAGCAACATAAAACGATACGGGTAATTTAATGATATCAACCGAATCCATACATTTCCAACAGCACGAGGGATTGCATAGAAATAATAAAAATCAGTCACTCTATAGTTTCAGGGCGGTAGCTTGTAAGCTCGTCCACTAGTTCCAAAATTTCGGTAAGGTTTTTGTAAACCGGGTGCCCTGGGGCCATATTGGGCCGGCAGAAACGATATTTCGAAGTTATTCCACCTCCGCAACTGCTTGAGCACTCATTCCAATCACTCCATTGGCTGAGTTCGACTGAAAATATCTTATAGGTTTGGTATTGGTTCAACACGCCAAGTGCCGCCAAATATTACAGACTTATGACCAACAAATGCAGCATGTAAAATCGAGGACGTTTTCAACTTACAGCAATCCTGTTCTTTGCATACTCTTGACTGTCGTCGCAATGCTCCACATCTGCTCTGATCTTCGGAGTCAAGACAGGTGCGATTTAAATATTGGATTCCTTGTCCACAAGCTCTGTTGCACTTTCCCCATTTACCCCGATCAGAAAACACTGTGCGGTACCATTCAAGTAATTTTCTTTGTCCTTTTAATAAATGTACTATTCTGCTACACATTCAACGCGCAATATAAATTATCTTTTCGGTCAATACGCACGGCTAAGATGCTGCTGATTTTACCAATCATTAGTACAATTTACAAAATATTTAAATAGTATAAGTTTACCAAACAAACCACAATATAACATGGGAAAAGAAATGTTTACCACAGTGCCTATAGTTGCACTTGTGTTCTCTCTCGAATGAATATTCAATTGGTTTTGGTGCAGGTCCGCACCTATATGATGGTACAACCCATGTCCCGTGTGCAAGACAACGTGCGGTGTTTTTAAGGCGTCCTCTTCCGCAAGCTTGGTTGCATTCCATGTGCCATCCAGAAAATGTGTAATTTACAGCCACTGCAACCAAAGTAGCACCTGCTCCCTCTTTGCACGTTTATGTAAAAGTCCTCATAATCATACAACCAAACCGGTTGGGAAGGTATCTTTAATATTTGTACGAGGAGAGCTAAATAACATCAAATCGTATTCCACTGTGGTGTGCATTTAACCCTGTTTGAGGCGCAGCATATTGAAAACAAGGAAGCCTGAGGCCAAAACAGCTTTGAAACGGTACATATAGAAACATATGAAGGACGCCCAGTAGCAAATAAAACGAATGTTGAAGTGAGAACGCTCGTAAGGACAACATGGCAACCTTTCCTATGATACAACTTACTTTACCTGGACATGGTTGGTTGTTACACTCTTCAGAATCAAACATATAACTACTAACGCACGTCATGTAGTGTTCATCAATGAAGTCCTTCATAACGTCGTTAGCACTGCTATAAATAATAATGTCAACGCACAGTTAGTAAAAACGCACTAAGGATACACATTGTTTCCTAAGTAGATATGAAAGTCAGTCTTTAATTAGCACAGCTACTAAATCGTTATTCCGGATTAAATTTCAGAAAACCTTATCAGTACTAACCTCCAGAGATCATCTCCATGTAAGAGGACCGAGATGAGATCTTTGTAGTAGGGGTTTGTCGAAGGCAAGTTAGGTTGACATTTGCGGGTTCTGGTCTTAAAACCTCCCCCACATTTTCCACTGCAGGAACTCCACTCACTCCAATCTCCAACCTTGACTAAAAACAACATAACTTGTGTGGATAAAAACAAATTTTACATTAAACTTGTTAAAAGATGTATGCGTCTAGTTTGTTTTCGCCTATCCTATCCTTGGTTTGTTGAAAGTCAACATATAATGGCCTATATTAAATTGATGGGGCAAAACAATGTTTTCCGTATGACAAAAAATAAACAATTGTATACCGATTGCGTTAAACTTACAGCATGGCTGAACACATCTGCTGCTCCTTCGATCTTCAAAGTTACATTTTGTCTGGTTTTTTGAATCAAGGCAGATCTGGTATCTGTAGCGCCTTGCGTATCCACACGGTCCGGTACAATTGCCCCAATTACCCCAGTCTGAGGTTCCTGAGAAAAGCAACCGGTGTCAAATAAGTGAATAAATTTACTTTTCTGTTTACGTTTCTCATAACTTCTCATAACAGTTGGAATGTAATGTTTGGAAACACAATGTTCAAAACGCGTAAAATTGATGCTGCATTTTTAATTTTGGTAAGATGGAGTGCAAAGATTCATATGATAGTAATTTTCAGTATATAGAAGACATCAAACCCACTACAGCGTTTATGGTTGCATTCTTTCCTTTCCACATCCACCATTTCATTTTTCGTTCGACGATAGCCAGGTTTACAATTACTTATGGCGACATAGCGATTTCTGTCATCATAACAACGACGGGTTCTTTCCATCCGTCCTCCACCACACACTTTATCACAAACAGAGTAATTGGACCATTCCGTGAACCTGTGGTTTCGCTGAAAACAATTTGTGACAATTTAACTTTTCTTGCTCGTAAACTCCTAAACTAAACAAAAACTTACGCGGACATGGTTGCTGATTGCAACTCCTGGTTTGTCGTAGGGCGGGCCACCCATAACTCAAGCACAACAGGGAGGCGTTGGGGAAATTGAGACGGATACTTCTACCGGTTATAGCAGACCAACCCCTACGTGATATTACTTTTTGAGATGTGGATAAATTGAATTGGATAAACAGAGCCTACAGCATCCGTTATAAAATCACAAACATAATTTTCAACATATTTAGTGATTCGCAGATGAAATAAAGGTTGCTACTGCTTAAACGTTTGTTGTCCTGTAACTTAAGGGTATTTCTTGGTCGCGCACCACCGACTGTTTTCTGTCAGATCCAAAATGAAATTTTGTTTTTTGTATAGGGGATGAGTCGAAAGAAGGGCGACCAAACGCCGACGGGATCGGCGAATTCCTCCACCGCCGCAAGTGCGAGAGCAGGAACTCCACTCATTCCAATTGCCAGTTTTGTCTACAAAATGCATTGCAGATTCTTTTACCTTCGTTTTCCTTACAAATCACCTCCACCACATACAATGCAGTTTAAAGCTGGATGGGAAAATACCGATATACTCACAGCAAGCAAAAGTATTGCATGGGTTCCAGTCGCTTAATCGTCCACTGCATGTGCTCTGATCTACAGAGTCCAGACAAGTGCGATTTCTGTACTTTCTTCCACCACAACACGCTTTAGTACACTCTCCCCAGCTGCTCCATTCCGACACCCCTAGTTATGTTAGGAAAAATGTGGAAATTATTGTCGCTTTGTATTTTACAATTATTAAATGAACGTATGACAGGATCAGTCTATAAGCTGCCAGAAATCTGATTAAAAAAAACTGGACATATTTCATAGTAATGGTTCATAATGCAATTTTCCATTAACTCTGAAATACCGTTAGCAAAACCGTTCCGAGTAACAAAATTTCGTTCCAAATTGAACAATTTCGTTTCGGAACAAAAATTTTGTTCCGAATTTTGTTACAAGTTACAAAAATTTCTGGTATGTCGTAACAAAATTTTTTGAACAGAAAAATATCGTTAAATTGGCTGTAACAAAAAATTTTGTTACCATATTTTTATTTCATTAGATGGCGACAGAGAGATTTTTTTTAATATATTTTCAAGATTTTGAATGTTAAATTCGTACATAGATGCTGAAAACATACCAATTAGATCTCGTAACCAAAAGTGTTAGCTGTAACACAATTTTGATACAAAACTGTTAATTGGAAGAAAATACGTCACAAAAATGTTGTTGGGAACAAGATTTTGTTACGAAAAGTGTTAGCTGGAACAAAATTTTGTTAATCGAAATGTTGGCTAGGAGCATAGGCTACTTTAAGTTGCAACAATCATCGGTTTTCAATATTAGCTCACAAAAAGCGATAGTTGTCCGAAAACTTTGTTACGAAAAGTGTTAGCTGGAACAAAATTTTGTTACACGAAGTGTTAGCTAGGAGCATACTTTAAGTTGCCAAAATCATCGGTTTTAAATAAATTTAGCTCACAGAAAGGGACAGCTGTAAAAAAATTTTGTTACGGAATAGCTGGAACAAAATTTTGTTACAATAATTGTTAGCTGGAACAAAATTTCGTTACGAAAAGCGTTAGTTGGTAAAAAATTTCGTTACGAAAAGCGTCAGTTGGTACAAAATTTTGTTACTCGAAATGTTGGCCAGGAGCATACTTCAAGTTGCCAAAATGATCGTTTTTAAATAAATTTAGCTCACAAAAACCGGCGGTTGTAAGAAAATTTGGTTACGGAAAACTGTTAGCTGGAACAAAATTTTGTTACAAGTGTTAGCTGGAACAAAATTTCGTTAGGAAAAGTGTTAATTGGAACAAAATTTCGTTACAAAAAGTGTTAGTTGGAACAAAATTTCGTTACGAAAAGCGTTAGTTGGAACAAAGTTTGGTTACGGAAAACTGTTAGTTGGAACAAAATTTTGTTACTCGAAATGTTGGCTAAGAGCATACTTTAAGTTGCCAAAATGATCGGTTTTAAATAAATTTAGCTCACAAAAAGCGACAGCTGTAAGAAAAGTTTGTTACGGAAAACTGTTAGCTGGAACAAAATTTTGTAACAAAAAGTGTTAATTGGAACAAAATTTCGTTACGAAAAGCATTAGTTGGAACAAAATTTCGTAACAAAAATGTTAGCTAGAACAAAATTTCGTTACGAAAAGCGTTAGTTGGAACAAAATTTCGTTACGAAAAGTGTTAGCTGCAACAAAATTTCGTTACGAAAACCGTTAGCTGGAACAAAGTTTCGTTACGAAAAGCGTTAGCTGGAACAAAATTACGTTACGAAAAGCGTTAGTTGAAACAAAATTTTGTTACGAAAAGCGTTAGTTGGTACAAAATTTTGTTACGCGAAATGTTGGCTAAGAGCATACTTTAAGTTGCCAAAATGATCGGTTTTAAATAAATTTAGCTCACATAAAGCGATAGCTGTAATAAAATTTGGTTACGGAAAACTGTTAGCTGGAACAAAATTTCGTTACGAAATGCGTTAGTAGGAACAAAATTTCGTTACGAAAAGTGTTGGCTGGAACAAAATTTCGTTACGAAAAGCGTTAGTTGGAACAAAATTTCGTTACGAAAAGCGTTAGTTGGAACAAAGTTTGGTTACGGAAAACTGTTAGTTGGAACAAAATTTTGTTACTCGAAATGTTGGCTAAGAGCATACTTTAAGTTGCCAAAATGACCGGTTTTAAATAAATTTAGCTCACAAAAAGCGACAGCTGTAAGAAAAGTTTGTTACGGAAAACTGTTAGCTGGAACAAAATTTTGTAACAAAAAGTGTTAATTGGAACAAAATTTCGTTACGAAAAGCATTAGTTGGAACAAAATTTCGTAACAAAAATGTTAGCTAGAACAAAATTTCGTTACGAAAAGCGTTAGTTGGAACAAAATTTCGTTACGAAAAGTGTTAGCTGCAACAAAATTTCGTTACGAAAAGCGTTAGCTGGAACAAAATTTCGTTACGAAAAGCGTTAGCTGGAACAAAATTACGTTACGAAAAGCGTTAGTTGGAACAAAATTTTGTTACGAAAAGCGTTAGTTGGTACAAAATTTTGTTACGCGAAATGTTGGCTAAGAGCATACTTTAAGTTGCCAAAATGATCGGTTTTAAATAAATTTAGCTCACATAAAGCGATAGCTGTAATAAAATTTGGTTACGGAAACCGTTAGCTGGAACAAAATTTTGTAACAAAAAGTGTTAGCTGCAACAAAACTTCGTTACGAAAAGCGTTAGTTGGAACAAAATTTTGTTACGAAAAATGTTAGCAGGAACAAAATTTTGTTACACGAAGTGTTAACTAGGAAGATACTTTAAGTTGCCAAAATAATCGGATTTAAATAAATTTAGCTCACATAAAGCGATAGTTGTAATAAAATTTTGTTACGGAAAATTGTTAGCTGGAACAAAATTTTGTTACAAAAAGTGATAATTGGAACAAAATTTCGTTACGAAAAGCGTTAGTTGGAACAAAATTTCGTTGCGAAAAGTGTTAGCTAGAACAAAATTTCGTTACGAAAAGCGTTAGTTGTAACAAAATTTCGTTAACAAAAATTTCGTTACGAAAAGTGTTAGCTGGAACAAAATTTCGTTGCGAAAAGCGTTAGTTGGAACAAAATTTCGTTACGGAAAAGTGTTAGCTGGAACAAAATTTCGTTACGAAAAGCGTTAGCTGGAACAAAATTTCGTTACGAAAAGCGTTAGTTGGAACAAAATTTTGTTACGACAAGCGTTAGTTGGTAGAAAATTTTGTTACGGAAAACTGTTAGCTGGAACAAAATTTTGTTACGAAAAGCGTTAGCTGGAACAAAATTTCGTTGCGAAAAGCATTAGTTGGAACAAAATTTCGTTACGAAAAGCATTAGTTGGAACAAAATTTCGTAACAAAAATGTTAGCTAGAACAAAATTTCGTTTCGAAAAGCGTTAGTTGGAACAAAATTTCGTTACGAAAAGTGTTAGCTGCAACAAAATTTCGTTACGAAAACCGTTAGTTGTAACAAAATTTCGTTAACAAAAATTTCGTTACGAAAAGTGTTAGCTAGAACAAAATTTCGTTGCGAAAAGCGTTAGTTGGAACAAAATTTCGTTACGGAAAAGTGTTAGCTGGAACAAAATTTCGTTACGAAAAGCGTTAGCTGGAACAAAATTTCGTTACGAAAAGCGTTAGTTGGAACAAAATTTTGTTACGAAAAGCGTTAGTTGGTACAAAATTTTGTTACGCGAAATGTTGGCTAAGAGCATACTTTAAGTTGCCAAAATGATCGGTTTTAAATAAATTTAGCTCACATAAAGCGATAGCTGTAATAAAATTAGGTTACAAACACCGTTAGCTGGAACAAAATTTTGTAACAAAAAGTGTTAGCTGCAACAAAACTTCGTTACGAAAAGCGTTAGTTGGAACAAAATTTTGTTACGAAAAATGTTAGCAGGAACAAAATTTTGTTACACGAAGTGTTAACTAGGAAGATACTTTAAGTTGCCAAAATAATCGGATTTAAATCAATTTAGCTCACATAAAGCGATATCTGTAAAAAAATTTTGTTACGGAAAATTGTTAGCTGGAACAAAATTTTGTTACAAAAAGTGATAATTGGAACAAAATTTCGTTACGAAAAGCGTTAGTTGGAACAAAATTTCGTTGCGAAAAGTGTTAGCTAGAACAAAATTTCGTTACGAAAAGCGTTAGTTGTAACAAAATTTCGTTAACAAAAATTTCTTTACGAAAAGTGTTAGCTGGAACAAAATTTCGTTGCGAAAAGCGTTAGTTGGAACAAAATTTCGTTACGGAAAAGTATTAGCTGGAACAAAATTTCGTTACGAAAAGCGTTAGCTGGAACAAAATTTCGTTACGAAAAGCGTTAGTTGGAACAAAATTTTGTTACGACAAGCGTTAGTTGGTAGAAAATTTTGTTACGGAAAACTGTTAGCTGGAACAAAATTTTGTTACGAAAAGCGTTAGCTGGAACAAAAGTTCGTTACGAAAAGCGTTAGTTGGTACAAAATTTTGTTACGAAAAGCGTTAGTTGGTATAAAATTTTGTTACTCGAAATGTTGGCTAAGAGCAAACTTTAAGTTGCCAAAATGATCGGTTTTAAATAAATTTAGCTCACAAAAAGCGACAGCTGTAACAAAATTTTGTTACGGAAAACTGTTAGCTGGAACAAAATTTTGTTACAAAAAGTGTTAATTGGAACAAAATTTCGTTGCGAAAACCGTTAGTTGGAACAAAATTTCGTTACGAAAAGCGTTAGCTGGAACAAAATTTCGTTACGAAAAGCGTTAGCAGGAACAAAATATTGTTACGAAAAATGTTAGCAGGAACAAAATTTTGTTACACGAAGTGTTAACTAGGAAGATACTTCAAGTTGCCAAAATAATCGGATTTAAATAAATTTAGCTCACATAAAGCGATAGCTGTAATAAAATTTTGTTACGGAAAAGTGTTAAATAAACAAAATTTTGTTACGAAAAGCGTTAGCTGGAACAAAATGTCGTTACGAAAAGCGTTAGCTGGAACAAAATTTCGTCACGAAAAGCGTTAGCTGGAACAAAATATCGTTACGAAAAGCGATAGTTGGAACAAAATTTTGTTACGAAAAGCGTTAGTTGGTACAAAATTTTGTTAAGCGAAATGTTGGCTAAGAGCATACTTTAAGTTGCCAAAATGATCGGTTTCAAATAAATTTAGCTCACATAAAGCGATAGCTGTAATAAAATTTGGTTACGGAAAAGTGTTAGCTGGAACAAAATTTTGTTACAAAAAGTGTTAGCTGGAACAAAATTTCGTTACGAAAAGCGTTAGTTGGAACAAAATTTTGTCACGAAAAATGTTAGCAGGAACAAAATTTTGTTACACGAAGTGTTAACTAGGAAGATACTTTAAGTTGGCAAAATAATCGAATTTAAATAAATTTAGCTCACATAAAGCGATAGCTGTAATATAATTTTGTTACGGAAAAGTGTTAAATAAACAAAATTTTGTTACGAAAAGCGTTAGCTGGAACAAAATTTCGTTACGAAAAGCGTTAGCTGGAACAAAATTTCGTTACGAAAAGCGGTAGCTGGAACAAAATTTCGTTACGAAAAGCGTTAGTTAGAACAAAATTTTGTTACGAAAAGCGTTAGTTGGTACAAAATTTTGTTAAGCGAAATGTTGGCTAAGAGCATACTTTAAGTTGCCAAAATGATCGGTTTTAAATAAATTTAGCTCACATAAAGCGATAGCTGTAATAAAATTTGGTTACGGAAAAGTGTTAGCTGGAACAAAATTTTGTTACAAAAAGTGTTAGCTGGAACAAAATTTTGTTACGAAAAATGTTAGCAGGAACAAAATTTTGTTACACGAAGTGTTAACTAGGAAGATACTTTAAGTTGCCAAAATAATCGGATTTAAATAAATTTAGCTCACATAAAGCGATAGCTGTTATAAAATTTTGTTATGGAAAATTGTTAGCTGGAACAAAATTTTGTTACAAAAAGTGATAATTGGGACAAAATTTCGTTACGAAAAGCGTTAGTTGGAACAAAATTTCGTTACGAAAAGTGTTAGCTGGAACAAAATTTCGTTGCGAAAACCGTTAGCTGGAACAAAATTTCGTTACGAAAAGCGTTAGTTGGAACAAAATTTTGTTACGAAAAGTGTTAGCTAGAACAAAATTTCGTTACGAAAAGCGTTAGTTGGAACAAAATTTCGTTACGGAAATGTGTTAGCTGGAACAAAATTTCGTCACGAAAAGCGTTAGCTGAAACAAAATTTCGTTACGAAAAGCGTTAGCTGGAACAAAATTTCGTCACGAAAAGCGTTAGCTGGAACAAAATTTTGTTACAAAAAGTGTTAGCTGGAACAAAATTTTGTTACGAAAAATGTTAGCAGGAACAAAATTTTGTTACACGAAGTGTTATCTAGGAAGATATTTTAAGTTGCCAAAATAATCGGATTTAAATAAATTTAGCTCACATAAAGCGATAGCTGTAATAAAATTTTGTTACGGAAAAGTGTTAAATAAACAAAATTTTGTTACGAAAAGCGTTAGCTGGAACAAAATTTCGTTACGAAAAGCGTTAGCTGGAACAAAATTTCGTTACGAAAAGCGTTAGCTGGAACAAAATTTCGTTACGAAAAGCGTTAGTTAGAACAAAATTTTGTTACGAAAAGCGTTAGTTGGTACAAAATTTTGTTAAGCGAAATGTTGGCTAAGAGCATACTTTAAGTTGCCAAAATGATCGGTTTTAAATAAATTTAGCTCACATAAAGCGATAGCTGTAATAAAATTTGGTTACGGAAAAGTGTTAGCTGGAACAAAATTTGGTTACAAAAAGTGTTAGCTGGAACAAAATTTTGTTACGAAAAATGTTAGCAGGAACAAAATTTTGTTACGAAAAATGTGAGCAGGAACAAAATTTTGTTACGAAAAATGTGAGCAGGAACAAAATTTTGTTACACGAAGTGTTAACTAGGAAGATGCTTTAAGTTGCCAAAATAATCGGATTTAAATAAATTTAGCTCACATAAAGCGATAGCTGTTATAAAATTTTGATACGGAAAAGTGTTAAATAAACAAAATTTTGTTACGAAACGCGTTAGCTGGAACAAAATTTCGTTACGAAAAGCGTTAGCTGGAACAAAATTTCGTTACCAAAAGCGTTAGCTGGAACAAAATTTCGTTACGAAAAGCGTTAGCAGGAACAAAATTTTGTTACGAAAAATGTTAGCAGGAACAAAATTTTGTTACACGAAGTGTTAACTAGGAAGATACTTTAAGTTGCCAAAATAATCGGATTTAAATAAATTTAGCTCACATAAAGCGATAGCTGTAATAAAATTTTGTTACGGAAAAGTGTTAAATAAACAAAATTTTGTTACGAAAAGCGTTATCTGGAACAAAATTTCGTTACGAAAAGCGTTAGCTGGAACAAAATTTCGTCAAGAAAAGCGTTAGCTGGACAAAATTTCGTTACGAAAAGCGTTAGTTGGAACAAAATTTTGTTGCGAAAATCGTTAGTTGGTACAAAATTTTGTTAAGCGAAATGTTGGCTAAGAGCATACTTTAAGTTGCCAAAATGATCGGTTTCAAATAAATTTAGCTCACATAAAGCGATAGCTGTAATAAAATTTGGTTACGGAAAAGTGTTAGCTGGAACAAAATTTTGTTACAAAAAGTGTTAGCTGGAACAAAATTTTGTTACGAAAAATGTGAGCAGGAACAAAATTTTGTTACGAAAAATGTGAGCAGGAACAAAATTTTGTTACGAAAAATGTGAGCAGGAACAAAATTTTGTTACGAAAAATGTGAGCAGGAACAAAATTTTGTTACGAAAAATGTGAGCAGGAACAAAATTTTGTTACACGAAGTGTTAACTAGGAAGATGCTTTAAGTTGCCAAAATAATCGGATTTAAATAAATTTAGCTCACATAAAGCGATAGCTGTTATAAAATTTTGATACGGAAAAGTGTTAAATAAACAAAATTTTGTTACGAAACGCGTTAGCTGGAACAAAATTTCGTTACGAAAAGCGTTAGCTGGAACAAAATTTCGTTACGAAAAGCGTTAGCTGGAACAAAATTTCGTTACGAAAAGCGTTAGCAGGAACAAAATTTTGTTACGAAAAATGTTAGCAGGAACAAAATTTTGTTACACGAAGTGTTAACTAGGAAGATACTTTAAGTTGCCAAAATAATCGGATTTAAATAAATTTAGCTCACATAAAGCGATAGCTGTAATAAAATTTTGTTACGGAAAAGTGTTAAATAAACAAAATTTTGTTACGAAAAGCGTTATCTGGAACAAAATTTCGTTACGAAAAGCGTTAGCTGGAACAAAATTTCGTCAAGAAAAGCGTTAGCTGGACAAAATTTCGTTACGAAAAGCGTTAGTTGGAACAAAATTTTGTTGCGAAAATCGTTAGTTGGTACAAAATTTTGTTAAGCGAAATGTTGGCTAAGAGCATACTTTAAGTTGCCAAAATGATCGGTTTCAAATAAATTTAGCTCACATAAAGCGATAGCTGTAATAAAATTTGGTTACGGAAAAGTGTTAGCTGGAACAAAATTTTGTTACAAAAAGTGTTAGCTGGAACAAAATTTTGTTACGAAAAATGTTAGCAGGAACAAAATTTTGTTACACGAAGTGTTAACTAGGAAGATACTTTAAGTTGCCAAAATAATCGGATTTAAATAAATTTAGCTCACATAAAGCGATAGCTGTAATAAAATTTTGTTACGGAAAAGTGTTAAATAAACAAAATTTTGTTACGAAAAGTTTTAGCTGGAACAAAATTTTGTTACGGAAAAGTGTTAGTTGGAACAAAATTTTGTGACACGAAATGTTTGCTAGGAACGTACAGTACGTTGCAAAAATCGTCGGATATAAATAAATTTAGCTAACAAAAAGCGATAAATGTAAGAAAATTTGGTTACGGAAAAGTGTTAGCTGGAACAAAATTTTGTTACACGAAGTGTTAGCTAGGAACATATTTTAAGTTGCAAAAGTCATCGGATTTAAATAAATTCAGCTCACAAAAAGCGATAGCTGTAAGACAATTTTGTCACGAAAAAGTGTTGGTTGGAATAAAATTTTGTTAGAAAAAGTATTTGTTGGAGCAAAATTTTGTTACGGACCTGTAACATAGCCTACACCAATTTGGTTTTCACTGCTCGTTTTGACCTGGCATCTTATATTTGTGTGCAAATTTCAAGTCGCTTGATGTAAAAATGTTGAAATCATAGGCGGACAACTGTCAAATTTAGTTTATTTCGCCGAACTATAGCCACCATAGTTTCAAAAATACGTTTTCGTTTACGAATAAAATTGCTCTACATACAAAACGTATGATTTAAAGCTTTAAATGTTTAAAAGAAAGTGAGTATAATTTCGCACAGACATAGTTAGCATTACAAAAACGACAATATAGACTTTCAAGTACCTATTTAAATGCCTTTTGCTTTTAAGGAACACGAATTCATGCAACAAAATTTATTAGAACGTGCGTTTTAACGCAATATATACAACAATATCGTAGACCGTTTTCAACATCAGTTAGTTTTTGAAATATTGGTGCTGTGGTTGCCTTAAGATTGGCATTCCCCGGCTACTCATTCGCCCGAAGAATCTGAAAGAGTTGTGTTGAATATTTTTACATCCAACATTTTTCATAATAACACAAAATATTAAATATAACAAAAATCAAAATCTCTCTAGCTCAATTGACTAAAATTAAAATGCTACCTGCAACCAAATTTCCCCTTAATCGTTACGGTTTAATTTGCTTACTAATGCACTTTTCTGTGTTGCATTCCTTCGTTTCCTTAAAGGGATTTGAACCAAACGTAGTAACGCCCAGGTGGTTCCAACTATCCCAAAAGGAAGACCTGCCACAAGTGTTAAAATACCGAGCTGATTATTTGTATTACAAAGGGGAATTTCGCTCTGCCGCCGAAGTATACGAACAGTGTATTAACGCTGTCCCAACATCAAATCGAACGTTGCTTAAAGATGCTCAAGTGTCCCAAATTTGGTGTTTTCTGCGACTAGGCGAACTTCATACAGCTAAAGATAAGTTAATCGCTTTTACCGAAGATCTGGTAAGTGAAATATTGAAAGTTGTGCTTTTTACATCTAATATATGCCGATTTGATTGTCCTGGAAGTTTGTGGCTTTTTTTGTTTTGGACAAACTACGTTTACCAATTTCCTAAACTATATTAAAAAGATTTTTTGGTATAAGATGAATCGTATTCGTTTTTTTCAGATAGCGTCGTCGAGTACGTTTGAACAGCGCACTCCTTCGCTTTTCCTTGGGGCACAAGTCTATACCGTGCTTGTGGCTTCGTAGAGGAATATCAGCTGGCATTAAAGCACGGTCTGCGCACACATCCTGTATTCCGATTGGTGGCTAGAACTGGGTAAGTTGTGTCTTGCACAGGATAAAACCGGTTTTAAAAAAGGTTTAGAAACACTGGTAATTCACAATAACTGTGAAAAAAGCGAAAGTCTTTCAGGTGTCGGAAGTACCTTTGCTCGAATATACTTCGGGTTGGCGGAAATCTTCATTTTGAAGACAAATGGTATCACAAAATCAAGGCAAACATTAACATCAACCCCCTTATATTGCCTAATACAATGTAACTGTCGGTTTTGTTTCTGTTTTTACTTCCGCTTACCGTTGAAGTGTCCACCAACTGTGTTGTCATTGTGACAAGCTTATCAATGACGTAGAGCCAGATCACCGCCGGCACATTTTTTACCGCCATCGTTTGCAGCTTGTTGTGTTCTCCCCGCCTTTTTTCGTTTTTTCTTTTATTTTATGTTTTATCGAGCGTCCCCACAAACAAGCCAAAGCCGACAGTTCAGTCGCACCTTACCTAATCGTAAAATCTGATTGTCAGTTTGTAAGGTATTTTTACATTTGCATTACTGTTGGTTAACTCCGTTGTTGTGTTGTTTTTTAGCGATACTGACGATGTCTGCACAGACAGGCGTAATATATATATCGTAAAAACTTGAAACAGACAGAGGACTTAGGATTATTTATCATTTTCTGCATTGATCCGTTACTAAGTCTCGGTCAGCCATAAGGACCACACAGGCGATTCATAGAAATCAAACTCATATTTGTAATTATTTTGCAATTTACTCGTTTTAATATGGCTGCTTGCGTGGCAAACGCGGGCAGAAATGATTGGTCAAGCGCTGGCGAGAGAAATAATAAGCGAAAAGCCAGACAGTTCTCTGGTGGTGGCGTGTGGTAAACACTGTTTTTGGTGGGAGATCTTATGTGGTAATTGTTGATGAACGCTAGTCGTAGTGGAATGTGTATTTTGTGCCAGTCTTAGAACAAACGTTGTTTTATTCGCGCTTTCAACGTTTTATTCTTTTTATACATATTAGCGTTTTTCTATTTTATTACAAAAATAGCCACCTTGGTCGTGTGACTCCAGGCCTCTGCGATAGGCCGTTAGTGCACAGTAGCCTAGGCCCAAGACAAGCTAATTTCGGTTGCATTTGGCGAGCACGCCAGGACTCTGCTATCGCTTATAAGGGGTCACACGGCTTTCAGAGAATTTAATGTCTTTTAATTTGCTTTTATCGCCACCGCGCTTTGTCCCGGGACAAGATGTTGGCCAGTTTGTTTCCTTATTTGAATCGTACTGTGAGAGTGTGAAAGCTAGTGAGGAAGTGAAGCGTCATCTTTTTTTGACATCAATTGATGATGCCCTCCGCTGGCTAGTTCAGGGAAACGACAATAATGTTTTTCAACTGAAGTACGATGAGTTAATTAGCCGCGCCCTAAAGCAAGGTTCTGACCACTCGCGCCTCCATGAAACACGCGCAATGTTGTTTGGCCGGCGGCAGTTGCCACCGGAAAGCATAAAGGACTTTGTGTATGCTTCAAAAGCTCTTGGCGACAAGGCTTATCCCACGATCCATCCCACGGAGGAGACTATTAAAAACGAGGTTTTATGTTCATTACTCTTTGTTGGCATGTTGGACCAGCACAGGGCCAGGTCCCTGCCGCAACGGTTGGAATATAAACGGGACTTTTGGACGGCCGCTCAGATGGTTTTGTCCACGCATGTACCGGAAATGTCCCAGGTTTTAGGCGTGTGTCGTCGTGATGTTCAAGGTCCATCAGAATCAAAACAACCGGAAAAGGATGCAGACATCGGCGTTCGAGAATTCCAAAAAACTGTGACCGCGCTCCAGAAGGACATTGAGCTGGTACGCCGCGAAGTGCAGCGATTGGGGAAACCAACACCACATCAGATGGCAGACAGGTTGGATCGACGCTGTTTCTCCTGTGGTAAACCAGGACATTTGCAAAGATTTTGCCCCATACAAGGTAAGCGCGGCTTTCATACCAGTTTTACGCCTCGCAGGAATTTCAATAAAAGACCTGGTACCCCTGTGACCCAAGAGGAAAAAGCAAGTGTATGTTTGAAGGACACGGAACCCAAAACTTCGAATCCTACCAATGATCAGAACATGAGCAAGAGTCCCACCAAACCCCAATTAGTCCGGTTTGTCAAAGTTTCCATCGCTTCGAAGCCGGTATGTGCTTTAGTTGATACTGGTGCAAGTGTATCTTTGATTAGCCAAAAGTGTCTAGAGACGTTGAGCAATGATCGCCTCAAAACCTCCCCGCTGGGGGAAGAAGACATCCCCGACTTTGAAGTGTATATTGCGCGAAGACCGGGATTTACAGACAAGATTGGACTCTGTACAGCGAACTGTGTTTCAACTGTGCGGAAAAATGAGGTAAACATACGTATAGCCAATTTTAGCGATGACCCAATCCTAGTACCATCAGCAACAAGGGTTGCTGTCGCGATTCCAGTACACGCCTTTGGCAACGTTGCATGCCCATCGTCGGAATGGTGTGTTGTTGTTGAAGATAGCGGTGTGCAACCTACAGAGGAAGTTTGCAATATCTCCTATGCACAGACACCGACCAATGAAGAAAGCTGGGAATGCATTCACCAAGGCGTGAGTATCGGAGATGGGTTGTTGGCAACCTAGAGGGCGGATGTTTTAAAACTTCTTTGCCGCCATCAAAAAGCATTTTCGACATGTAACTCTGACCTTGGCCGGACTGATCTTGTTCGACATTCGATCGACACTGGGGATGCGGCACCAATTCGTCTACATCCTCGAAGAATGTCCATCCATCATAAAACGGAGGTCGAGAAGATCATCAACGAAATGCGAAGCCAAGGACTCGTGAGACCTTCAACCTCGCCATGGTCAAGTTCGATTGTTCTGGTGAAAAAGAAGTCTGGTGAGTTGCGATTTTGCGTCGACTATCGACAAGTAAACGAAGCAACCAAAAAAAACAGTTACCCTATTCCCCGGGTTGACGATAGCCTGGATGAAATGTCTGGGTCACGTTTCATTTCCACCCTTGATCTGAAATCTGGCTACTGGCAGGTCCCCATGGACGAACAATCAAGGGAGAAGACAGCCTTTGCCAGTCACATGGGTTTGTTTGAATTCACCGTGATGCCTATGGATTATGAAACTCAGCGGCAAGCTTCCAACACCTAATGCGTATTGTGCTGCAGGGTATAGAGTGGCAAGGAACACTCGCATACTTGGACGATGTGATTGTTTATGGTAGAAATTTCAACGAACACATGCAGCGTCTTGAAGATGTTCTTTCACGCCTAGAGTCGGCTGGACTTACACTAAAGCACACGAGGTGCGACCTGTTCAAAGATGAAGTGCGATTCCTTGGCCACGTAGTGTCAAAACATGGAATACGATGCGACCCCGATAAGGTACGATCAGTTAAAGATTGGCCAGTTCCAAAATCTGTAAAACGGGTGCGTCAATTTGTGGGTCTTACATCGTATTACAGAAAGTTTGTTTAAGATTACGCTCGTATCGCCTCCCCCTTACACAAATTGACAGAAAAGGGACGTCGTTTTGTCTGGACAGACAGTTGCCAGCAGGCGTTCGCCAGCCTGAAAAGAATTCTGACAACAGCTCCAGTCCTGCAGTATCCCGACTTCAGCCGACCCTTCGTGTTGGACACCGATGCCTCGGACACAGCCGTAGGTTGTGTTCTCGGTCAGGAAATTGACGGTAAGGAGCATGTGATCGCTTACGGCAGTAGATCATTGAGCAAAGCTGAAAAGCATTATTCCACAACTCGCAAGGAATTGCTGGCCGTCATATTTGCGACTAAGTTGTATCGCAGTTATTTGCTCGGATCGAAATTTCTGTTGCGCACAGACCATTCATCCCTTCGCTGGCCGTGGAGATCCAGGGACTTCTATGGACAATGTGCTCGATGGGTTGAACACCTGGCTAGTTACGATTTTGATCTTCAACACCGGCCCGAAAAGAAGCACACAAACGCAGACGCGCTCAGCCGGAGGCAACCGGAAGATGACGGATTCCCTTACACAGTTCGTGAGGATGAGTCATTGGAAGAGGTACTTGCACTTGATTTAAAGGCGGAGTACGGGTATGAGTCTACCCATGTAGCAGAAGCGCAGTATAGGGGACTTAAGTTTGCGTCCTGTAGTGAAATGGGTGCAACAGGGTATAAGGCCGTCTTTTCGCCACGTCAAACGCCTGTCGGCCGAGACAAAACACTTATGGAGCCTTTTCGAGCGGCTCTCATATCACGGTGGGGTGCTATTCATTACTGACCCTGGTGCGGTGCCAGGTTTAAACGATGTTCAGAAAGTGTTGGTACCCTTTGCCATGCGCAGCGAAGTGCTGTCCGCGTGCCACGACCAGGTACACGGCGGGGGACACTTGGGAATGGCTAAAATCCTGAGCAAACTGTCACAGCGTTTTTACTGGCTAAAATGGAGAGAATAGACCGAGGCTTATTGCCGTAAATGCGAACACTGTCAACGAAATAAGAAACCAACCACTACCATCCGAGCACCGTTAGTTCCATCACAAGAAATGCGACCGATGCAACGCGTTGAGATTGATGTGCTTGGTTCACTTCCGTTAACCAGGACAGGATTTTATTCACATTTATTCACAAAACATGTCAGAGCGTGGCCTATGCGGCATCAAACTGCACATGAAACAGCGAACATTTTGTTTCACAGGTGGCTAACGGTACATGGGGTACCTGAGGTAATTCACTCCGATCAAGGGCGGAATTTTGAAAGCAAATTATTTGCAGAACTGGTGAGATTGATGGGTTGTAAACAGACCCGAACGACGCCATATCACCCCGCGAGCAATGGGGGAGTCGAACGCAACAACCGCACAAGCTAATTTCGGTTACACAGGAGGCAGAATTGTTTGTTGTAAAACTTTTTGAACGAAACTTCGCTTACCGCCGAATGCGTCAGACAGCTACACGGTCTGGTGAATTACCTTATTGAAGGAGAGGATGGGAAACAGCAGCAAGTACATTTCAACGCCCGCTTGAAAAAGGCAAACATGCCTTACCATGAAAAGAACGCCGAAACACGCAGCCGGATGAGCTCGGGCTGCACGACACAGACAATTTTGTTATCTACACACCACAAAGCGAAACACGCAAGGATACAAGGTTGCCTACGCGGCCATTGATGGACGTTGGTCAAGGTTGTCAAGGTTTGGGCGCCGACATAAATAATGCTGCGGCGACGATGAACGATAGCCGGCCACAGCGAAATCGGCGACAAACCAAATTTTATCAAGCGTCCTAACGGAATAGAATAATTTTTAACGCGGGGGGTGTAAACGTCTTTGTTCGTTTTGTTTTTCACACGCTTTATTTCTTTTTGTATTTTCACTTCACCTTCACTTTAACTCACCGCATGTTTTTCTTTGTTTACTTTTCACACTCACCTTTATAATATATTTGTAATTATTTTGCAATTTACTCGTTTTAATATGCCCGAGTGATCATGCTTACGTGGCAAACGCGGGTAAAAATGATTGGTCAAGCGCTGGCGAGAGAAATAATGAGCGAAAAGCCAGACAGTTCTCTGGTGGTGGCGTGTGGTAAACACTGTTTTTGGTGGGAGATCTTATGTGGTAATTGTTGATGAACGCTAGTCGTAGTGGAATGTGTATTTTGTGCCAATCTTAGAAAAACGTTGTTTTATTCGCGCTTTTATCGTTTTATTCTTTTTATACCTATTAGCGTTTTTCTATTTTATCACGAAAATAGCCACCTTGGTCGTGTGACTTCAGGCCTCTGCGATAGGCCGTTAGTGCAGAGTAGCATAGGCCCAAGACAAGCTAATTTCGATTACACAGGAGACAGAATTGTTTGTCGCAAAACTTTTTGAACGAAACTTCGCTTACCGCCGAATGCGTCAGACAGCGCAGAATGAGATGAAAATCCAATTTCATCGCTTTCATGGCTGAATTGTTTCTGTGTTGATTAGTAGCAGGGTAGGAACTCTATTTCTTCGACATTGTAAACTTAAATGAATATGGCTTATCCCTTATCCCACGGAGGAGACTATTAAAAACGAGGTTTTATATTCATTACTCTTTGTTGGCATGTTGGACCAGCACATGGCCAGGTCCCTGCCGCAACGGTTGGAATATAAACGTGACTTTTGGACGGCCGCTCAGATGGTTTTGTCCACGCATGTACCGGAAATGTCCCAGGTTTTAGGCGTGTGTCGTCGTGATGTTCAAGGTCCATCAGAATCAAAACAACCGGAAAAGGATGCAGACATCGGCGTTCGAGAATTCCAAAAAACTGTGACCGCGCTCCAGAAGGACATTGAGCTGGTACGCCGCGAGGTGCAGCGATTGGGGAAACCAACACTACATCAGATGGCAGACAGGTTGGATCGACGCTGTTTCACCTGTGGTAAACCAGGACATTTGCAAAGATTTTGCCCCATGCAAGGTAAGCGCGGCTTTCATACCAGTTTTACGCCTCGCAGGAATTTCAATAAAAGACCTGGTACGCCTGTGACCCAAAACGAAAAAGCAAGTGTATGTTTGAAGGACACGGAACCCAAAACTTCGAATCCTACCAATGATCAGAACATCAGCAAGAGTCCCACCAAACCCCAATTAGTCCGGTTTGTCAACGTTTCCATCGCTTCGAAGCCGGTATGTGCTTTAGTTGATACTGGTGCAAGTGTATCTTTGATTAGCCAAAAGTGTTTAGAGACGTTGAGCAATGATCGCCTCAAAACCTCCCCGCTGGGCCAAAACGAACGCTTTTCTGGAGTTAATGGTAGTTTGGTTTCAGTTATTGGAAAAATCACTGTGAATGTTAAACTGGGAGGGTTAGATGCACCCACGTGTTTATATGTCGCGTCGGGCGTCACTCACCACTTAATTTTGGGATTGGATTTTCTGCAGAAGAACCGCTGCAATGTGTGTTACGACCAAAATTTGTTGACAGCGGGACGTGCCAAGGTACCATTACTCTCGTCGTCTTTCGTACAATTTACCAGAGATATTTGTGTGACCGGCGCCACAGAAGTCCCTCCAATGTCGGAGGTGTGGATCACAGCTCGTTACCACCTTGACGCCCGCAAAGAAGACATCCCCGACTTTGAAGTGTATATTGCGCGAAGACCGGGATTTACAGACAAGATTGGACTCTGTACAGCGAACTGTGTTTCAACTGTGCGGAAAAATGAGGTAAACATACGTATAGCCAATTTTAGCGATGACCCAATCCTAGTACCATCAGCAACAAGGGTTGCTGTCGCGATTCCAGTACACGCCTTTGGCAACGTTGCATGCCCATCGTCGGAATGGTGTGTTGTTGTTGAAGATAGCGGTGTGCAACCTACAGAGGAAGTTTGCAATATCTTCTATGCACAGACACCGACCAATGAAGAAAGCTGGGAATGCATTCACCAAGGCGTGAGTATCGGAGATGGGTTGTCGGCAACCCAGAGGGCGGATGTTTTAAAACTTCTTTGCCGCCATCAAAAAGCATTTTCGACATGTAACTCTGACCTAGGCCGGACTGATCTTGTTCGACATTCGATCGACACTGAGAATGCGGCACCAATTCGTCAACATCCTCGAAGAATGTCCATCCATCATAAAACGGAGGTCGAGAAGATCATCAACGAAATGCGAAGCCAAGGACTCGTGAGACCTTCAACCTCGCCATGGTCAAGTTCGATTGTTCTGGTGAAAAAGAAGTCTGGTGAGTTGCGATTTTGCGTCGACTATCGACAAGTAAACGAAGCAAGCAAAAAAAACAGTTACCCTATTCCCCGGGTTGATGATAGCCTGGTTGAAATGTCTGAGTCACGTTTCTTTTCCACCCTTGATCTGAAATCTGGCTACTGGCAGGTCCCCACGGACGAACAATCAAGGGAGAAGACAGCCTTTGCCAGTCACATGGGTTTGTTTGAATTCACCGTGATGCCTATGGATTATGCAACTCAGCGGCAAGCTTCCAACACCTAATGCTTATTGTGCTGCAGGGTATAGAGTGGCAAGGAACACTCGCATACTTAGACGATGTGATGGTTTATGGTAGAAATTTCAACGAACACATGCAGCGTCTTGATGTTCTTTCACGCCTAGAGTCGGCTGGACTTACACTAAAGCCCACGAGGTGCGACCTGTTCAAAGATGAAGTGCGATTCCTTGGCCACGTAGTGTCAAAACATGGAATACGATGCGACCCCGATAAGGTACGATCAGTTAAAGATTGGCCAGTTCCAAAATCTGTAAAACAGGTGCGTCAATTTGTGGGTCTTACATCGTATTACAGAAAGTTTGTTTAAGATTACGCTCGTATCGCCTCCCCCTTACACAAATTGACAGAAAAGGGACGTCGTTTTGTCTGGACAGACAGTTGCCAGCAGGCGTTCGCCAGCCTGAAAAGAATTCTGAAAACAGATCCAGTCCTACAGTATCCCGACTTCAGCCGACCCTTCGTGTTGGACACCCATGCCTCGGACACAGCCGTAGGTTGTGTTCTCGGTCAGGAAATTGACGGTAATGAGCATGTGATCGCTTACGGCAGTAGATCATTGATCAAAGCTGAAAAGCATTATTCCACAACTCGCAAGGAATTGCTGGCCGTCATATTTGCGACTAAGTTGTATCGCAGTTATTTGCTCGGATCGAAATTTCTGTTGCGCACAGACCATTCAACCCTTCGCTGGCCGTGGAGATCCAGGGAACTCTATGGACAATGTGCTCGATGGGTTGAACACCTGGCTAGTTACGATTTTGATCTTCAACACCGGCCCGGAAAAAAGCACACAAACGCAGATGCGCTCAGCCGGAGGCAACCGGAAGATGACGGATTCCCTTACACAGTTCGTGAGCATCAGTCACTGGAAGAGGTACTTGCACTTGATTTAAAGGCGGAGTACGGGTATGAGTCCACCCATGTAGCAGAAGCGCAGTATGGGGACTTAAGTTTGCGTCCTGTAGTGAAATGGGTGCAACAGGGTATAAGGCCGTCTTTTCGCCACGTCAAACGCCTGTCGGCCGAGACAAAACACTTATGGAGCCTTTTCGAGCGGCTCTCATGTCACGGTGGGGTGCTATTCCTTACTGACCCTGGTGCGGTGCCAGGTTTAAACGAAGTTCAGAAAGTGTTGGTACCCTTTGCCATGGGCAGCGAAGTGCTGTCCGCGTGCCACGACCAGGTACACGGCGGGGGACACTTGGGAATGGCTAAAATCCTGAGCAAACTGTCACAGCGTTTTTACTGGCTAAAATGGAGAGAATAGACCGAGGCTTATTGCCGTAAATGCGAACACTGTCAACGAAATAAGAAACCAACCACTACCATCCGAGCACCGTTAGTTCCATCACAAGAAATGCGACCGATGCAACGCGTAGAGATTGATGTGCTTGGTTCACTTCCGTTAACCAGGACAGGATTTTATTCACATTTATTCACAAAACATGTCAGAGCGTGGCCTATGCGGCATCAAACTGCACATGAAACAGCGAACATTTTGTTTCACAGGTGGCTAACGGTACATGGGGTACCTGAGGCAATTCACTCCGATCAAGGGCGGAATTTCGAAAGCAAATTATTTGCAGAACTGGTGAGATTGATGGGTTGTAAACAGACCCGAACGAAGCCATATCACCCCGCGAGCAATGGGGAAGTCGAACGCAACAACCGCACAAGCTAATTTCGGTTACACAGGAGGCCGAATGCGTCAGACAGCGCAGAATGAGATGAAAATCCAATTTCATCGCCCGCAGTGCACGTACATTGGTTTACTTTGACATTCGTTGTAGCTTTTTACATCGGTGTTGACGAACTTATGTTTGTTACAAGTCGTGTCCAAATTAGATTAAGGAAAATCTAAAAAATGGCTTTCATGGCTGAATTGTTTCTGTGTTGATTAATAGCAGGGGAGGAACTCTATTTCTTCGACATTGTGAACTTAAATGAATATTGTTTTGAAATTTCGAATGCGTTAAAAACTTTTAGCAGTTCATTCCTTACAGCTTAGAAATATATTTTGGCATAAGCACAAGAAACTTCTGTTGTTGGTTTGTCCATTCCGTTTTGATCAAACTGAGCTCGGCGCGAAAAAGAAAAGTCCCAAATTCTCAGGAAGTCCCCCAATCATCGTTGATTGCTCGTCAACGACCCACGATTTCTTTCACGATTTCCAACACGTTCATTGTCGGATCGCTTCGGACAGAAATTGAACAAACGCCGTAACTTGTAGCAACGCATCAAATCCGAGCGAGAACAATCGCGTTTTAGTGTTTGAAGCGACTTCGTTTTAGTTTGATTAACTTGCATGGTTTAATTTATATTAAAACCTGCAAGTGTGAAAACCTTTTGTTTGTGGTTTTATACGTTGAACAGCGACAAAATTAAGAGAAATCGGGTTGAGGTTTATGGCAATACAACACAGCATTATTTACCTCGAATCTTTGGATAATTCAAAAATGGTTCAGCTTCGGCTTGTTTTGTAAGTGGCCCGCGGGGCGTCAGGAGATGAAGAAGGCATCAGTGGTTGCACGATCACAATAAAGTCCAGGACGACGGTTCATTGTAAGCAGAAGGTCGTACAAAGCACTTGGATGCGCAGACAAGAAAATTTTTATCGAGAAGACAAATGTGAGATGTAGATGTTTATTTGTTGGAGTTGCGAGTTAATATTTTTAGAATCTAATTTTGAGCCACCTTACAGCATTTGAAGAAGAAGAACAAGCAGCGGTGTTTTGGTTAGACTGCTTTGTTTCGTCAGGCACTTTATTAATCGTCCTTTTGAAAAATCAAATCATTAATGTAACTTATTTAACAAAATATTCAACCACAACCTTCTGTCATCCGCTGTCTTAAAACCGAGGAAAAACCATTTGCACTTCTGTCCTCACCACTACAATTAAGTTATTTCACTTAACGGTTTGAAGTCTTTTCTCCAGGTGTGCAACAACCACCAGCAATCATGCTTAGACTTGTCGTAGTTTTTGCGTTATTTTGTTCCACGTTCGCTACACCTCACCACTTTCCCCCACAGCCGAGAAACCTTGAGGATTTCCTCACATTTATCGGATTTCCCAACTTGCCACTCCCCGAGCCTGTAAGACCGCGAAACACCAGCACAGGTAAGATTTACAAGTGCGATTTAGTCATCATGGCCATTGTTTGCCAGTTTGCATGATGTGCATGGATTCATTACAAGCACAATTTATATTCGAACCCAGTCGCCATGGTTATTTTTATGTGCATCATCCTGTGAGGCACAAGCTCATCGCACCGTATAGTTTCTGCATTGACATCGCAATGTTTTGAAGCTGAAAATACTTGCAGCTGAAAATAAGTGAATAATATGTAAATTACATATTAAGTTGTTGCCTGTGTCGTGTTTTTGAATTGGGAGACCAAAGGAATTCGAACCTGGCCGCGACCTGCAGGTCTAAAAAGATCATTAATTTGTATGATTGACGCAAAGTGCTGCGTCCGACTAAAATATTCTCACATCTCTTTTCTATTCGTGACACTAACTCATAAAACACCAGCCTCTATGGTGACCTATAAATTGTCTTGCTTCGTTTGATGTTGTGGCGTAGTTTTATGGACCTTTGTGATTGACCGCTTCGCTCCAAATTGGACCTTTCGTGAATCTAGGACTTTATGGTCCCTGCGAAAAAATAGCACCGACCCTGTTGTTGTTTACAAAAACCACGATCGTAAATTTAATCAAAAGCCTGTTGTCATATTTCGGCATCAAAAGCAGCGTGCATATTTTTTAGTCCATGTTGATGGTAACCCTAGTAGTTAGGCGTGGTGGTCGTTATTTGTACGTCCGACTACTTTGTCCACTTCGATTTCCGCTTTGCGCACACCCCTTCGCCGTAATTCTCCCACGACACACACACAACTTTCAATCTTCCCAACCTAACGCGATGCCTATGACGCAAAATATTGATTGTCGTTCGCTGCAGACAATGAGTCAACGAGGGTGACGGTTGTTTTCGAGATTGTTGTCGCGGAAACATTACTGGGAATGTCGCTCTTGACATTTCACGCATGAAAATGCATGTGTAGTACTGATGATGAACGCAGTTAGTGTTCGAAACGTTTACTATTACTAATGTATAACAGCATTTTAGCTTTGGCTTTCATCTTCAAAGTTATTAACTCCAAATATTTTGCACCCAAATGACAATACTTACAGTCAATACGTTTATTAAACTCACAACAAACGTAACAACATTTAAATCAACTTTTGGCAACAATGTATAAACATGAAAAGATTGCGTAATGTACGTGTGGCCAACAGTGCAATAAACAATTTATCCGTAACACAGGGGTTTTGTTATGTGAGCCATCTACCCCAGACGCAACACAAACAAACACGTCTAGACTAAATCAACCGCTTTGTATATTCTACAAGAACAGGAGACAGAATTGTTTGTCGTAAAACTTTTTGACCGAAACCTCGCTTACCGCCGAATGCGCCAGACAGCGCAATATGAGCTGAAAATCCCATTTCATCGCCCGCAGTGCACGTACATTGGTTTACTTTGACATTCGTTGTAGCTTTTTACATAGGTGTTGACGAACTTATGTTTGTTACTAGTCGTGTCCAAATTAGATTTAGGAAAATCTAAAAAATGGCTTTCATGGCTGAATTGTTTCTGTGTTGATTAATAGCAGGGTAGGAACTCTATTTCTTCGACATTGTAAACTTAAATGAATATTGTTTTGAAATTTCGAATGCGTTAAAAACTTTTAGCAGTCAGTTCATTCCTTACTGCTTATAAATATATTTTAAGCACAAAAAAAGTAAGCACAAGAAACTTGCACTGTTGTTTTGTCCGTTCCGTTTTGATAAAACTGAGCTCGACGCGAAAAAGAAAAGTCCTAAATTCTCTGGAAGTCCCCCAATCATCGTTGATTGCTCGTCAACGACCCACGATTTCTTTCACGATTCCCAAGTCGTGCTCAGCACCTTTATGAACTACATTAACAAAATGTCAAATCGCATTACTGACTTGCCAAAACTTTGTCATTTAATCGCCAAAGTTGGCGTGAAAGCGTAGAAAACGACGAGCGAATAAATGCACGGATATTCTACATATACATATTCAGCTGAAACAATTTCAGATACAAATTGTTATAGGAGCGACTTCATGTTTGACACGTTTGGATATATACTTATACCATCATCATGTAAGGTTGATGTTATTTTTGATGTAATAACCTCACCTAGACGTCCAAAGCGCCAACAGAACGAATAATGTTTTACACACCCTTTGGATTGGTATTTTTGATGTTGCTGTGCATCCTTGTAAGTTTTTCTTGGTGGTTGCATAATTGTGTGCAATAGAAGTGCATTGGCGGTAATTGTGAAAGAACGTGAGCTCCTTTCAATTACTTACGGAAATGCCCTTGATCGTTTCGTTTCCATGTGAACCTAATAGCAATTTGACACGGAGTGTTATGAAAAGGTATTGTGTGAGTATCAGTTGGGATTGGCATTTTCAGTGGGAGTATGTAACTTATTATAAAGGGTATCTTAATGTTGAAGTCCTCTTTGCAAAAAGTGCTGACAGTTGTACATACGAATATGATGAACAACACTATCGTTTTGCATATATTGTTCGTAGATTATTGTGCCAAATCCAGATCAAATTACTGTTAGTTTTTCTTAAACTTGGCCGTACATGGTTGCGATTACAACATACGTTTGATGCTTCATCCACAATTTTTCAACTGTCTTGTAATTATTAATTCTTCTCGGCTTACTGTTACTGTTCAATAATTACTGTGTTTACTTTCAGGTCCGGTGCGGTACGCGTATACGGAATGGTCCAACTACACGGAGTGCGATAAAGTTTGTGGCGGTGGTATGATGGAACGCACGCGACGTTGCCTTGCCAACGGTGGCCAGGAAGTGCCCACATATAGGTGTGGTCCGTCGTCTAATGGTCGAAGGTCTCCATTAGACCTGATAAGGCGCTATTGGAAGGGTACCGGTTACAAGGTGGAGATACAACAGAAGCCCTGCAACACTGGCGCCTGTGGTAAGTCTGCTTTGGAAATTTGTGCATCTTTTCAATCTCTGTTTGTTCGCATTTGTCCCTTGTTCGTCTACAGTGGTACAGGATATAAATATTTGTCGCCAACTAAACCACCACAGTAAAGTATTATTGTTATCATCAAGGTTTCAAGCAATTTACTAACGAATAAACGAATTGAGCTTCACAAAACAATTTTTTAAATGTCTCGAATACAAAAAATGAGTTAGGATCCAACATTTTTCATGGCACTTTTTATGAGTGAGGCGCCTTTACATTTTTACTCATTTTGTTGGCACACCTTTCTTCAAGTACTTCCCGCCATATGGACACTGCTAAAACGCAGTAAAATTTGTCTCGAATCCCGCAGTTACCTCGGAGTGGAGAGATTGGGGAGAATGTGATAGAGTTTGCGGAGGTGGAAGTCAACACACAACACGCACTTGTGTCGAATCTAAAGATCAGACCAAGTGCAACTTTCAACGTTCAAAAATGAGGAGGTGTAACATTCAGCCTTGCTGTAAGTTTCATTTCATTTGCTACATTGTGCACTAAACCAAATCTGGTTAGCCCGTACCAATCTTAAGTCATTGGAAGTTTTTGTCGTTACTTTAGATGTTAATCTTAGAACCAAAAACTTAAAAACTGTGCAGAGATTGATTGTTTCTGTTTCTCAATAAACAACCAACAAAATTTTATCAGCTCTCTGACAATTTTTTGTTGGTTATGTCAGAACTTTTACAATTTTTAGTTCAACTCACCAACTGGGGTAAATGGGGTTCGTGATCACGTGATTGTGGGGGCGGTTTGACACAGAGAAAGCAGACTATTAAAAACTTTAGTCGCACGAGCTTTAGCGAGATTAGACTAGCTTCATTATGTGCTGCTAAAATAACATTATATTGCTTTACCGGTAATAACATCATATAGTTCGTACACTTGCTTTGCCGGGAAGAGTAAGCCCATGCAAACATATGTGATATTATCTTACAGTAGCACTAACTACACAGAACGTGCCCATAACAAGGGTTTCCTGAAACCACCACACAAATAACCGTGATACTATTTTTCGCAGCTTGTCCCTTCAATCAGATCCACTACTCATGCAAGCCATGTCCGCATCACTGTAACAGGGTTCAAGTCGCCTTTCCCTATTACAGCCCCAGAAACTTCCACCCATTCGCAAGCCAGTATCAGAAGACCAACTACCTCTACGGTCACGTGACTGGTTGCAACGGAATATGTGAGTCGGGTTGCGGATGTCCCTTGTTGCGGCCACTGCTCGGCTCCGACGGAAAATGCTACTCGTAAGTCACACAAGCGCTCTTTTGAAAGCAGGGGCGCCATGAATATAAACTCTCTGCGTGAACAACGTTTTTTTAAACACAGTTTTTGCTTTTTTCTTAACACTGTTAGGTCATGAAAATGTTGTTTTTGCACAAAAAAGCTCCACTAAAATTCAGATAAAACGCATATTAAAACGGGAATTCATGTCATTTGCTATAGTTGAGTTCCGCATATTGATTAAATTTTATTTGAATTATAAAATGTTAGGGTTATGATGTGTTAGAGCATTGAAGTGTGTACTGTGGCGTGCTTGCTCTTTGTTCGTAGTCAATCGAATGATGCAAACATGGCGTGACACATGACACGTGAGAGAATCGCACGAAAAAGGCAACACGCACTGAAACTAACGCAACCCGCGACGGAACATCTTTACAACATATTATGTCGCTACAGTACAAAGCTGTTTATATCATTCCGTGTTTTACGCACATCATAGTCGTCATAAAAATGCTGGTTTGTTTTAAAACCTAATAATCTTTCCACGTTTTGACAATATTAAGTTTCGTAACCTCTTATTGTCGAACAGAAAGCCATTACTCTGCCCCCCGTCCCATGTTGGGGCCACGGTCGGCAACAATGGCGTCCCGGGGTACGGCCGAAACTTTTACTCCACCTTCGTTCCTCCAACAAGCACCACAACCAAACCTCCACCAATAGAAACCACCACAATGGATTTGACGAGGAACAGGAGGAGGCAGAAGAAAAGGGATCTGCGACCAGAAGGCGCTACTCCCGCGAGAAGCGAAGATGAACCTGAGATGCGCGAAGATTGCCCATTTGATTCATTAATTGGTATCAGTCCCGACCAACCAAGTCCCTGTCGTAAGTGCCGTTACGGCGGTGATAGATTTTGGGGATGAAATAATTGTTTTCTCACTGTAAATCAACGTTTGCCAATTACGGACATTACGACTGGTTTGCCGTATTTAACATACAATAAACAAACAATATTTTGCAAACATTACTGTGATTTTTAGGTTGCGAAGGTACTTTGTACACCGTACCGTGTGACACCAGCGGTGGTACTTGTCCAGTGATGTGCATTAAAATTCCTGGTTAGTTGACATTTATAGTGTTTGGAGTACTGCTAAAGAGGATAGCTCAGATCTTTGTGTGAAGTTAATCGTTGTTGCAATAGTATTGGTCTTACGAACAAATTGCTTGTATGTTGAAGGAAGCTAACAGTTGTTCGTAATTAAAATATTTATTATGTGTCGAACGATGGTAAAAATCCCTTAATTGCTCTCACGACACATTTTCAAATTCATTTAAACAGGTTGTAATCTGATTTTCTGGAATACGTTTTTTGGAACTGATATGTTCAACATAACATTCTCTTTTATGTTATGTGTTAAGCGCTAAAGTGATACTGACGATGCCAGATTGTAGGCGAAATATATATATTTATATGTATGTACATATCAGAAACAACATAACGACGATTAACTTAGGTTTTCCTTTATATAACTTAATGTTGAATAATTAGGTCTGCTAGTTTTTGCTTTTTTTTCATGAAGAGTCTTTTTTTTAAATCTGGCGGTATTTTTCATGATTCCACGTAATTATCGAAAACAAATTGGACAAACTATTTATCCTTATTTCCTTGACGGAAAAGATCTTTTTTCGCACCCGAAATACAAGTAATTTCCGCTTGCGATTTGAATGTCATTTAAAATTAATTTATTTATTTTCAGGCTAACCAGAAGAATAGCTGATTTCCTGTTTACTGACGAGATTAACTCAAAAAGTCTTTGTTTTGCTTCCAAGTCTTTCGGACGTTTCACTAATGTGCATTTCCCATGTAAATATTCTGTTGGAGAATGTTCCCAATAAACCTGTGTGCATAGACCGGCATTTGACTGTAAGATTAGACCCTTTCCAGTGTTTTTTGTCAACGAATTTTATTGTAACTCTACATACAAAACGCATGATTTAAAGCTTTAAAGGTTTAAAAGCAAGTGAGTATAATTTCGCACAGACATAGTTAGCATTACAAAAACGACCATATAGCCTTCCACAATTTCGTGTATCTATTTGAATGCCTTTTGCTTCATACGAGCTAAGCTGACCTGGTTTGTAGCGGTTTTGGAGAACAAGAATTCATGCGTCAAAGTTTATTAAAAATATGTACAATAATACCGTAGACTGTATTCAACATCAGTTAGTTTTGAAATATTGGTGCAGTAGTTGCCTTAAGATTGGCATTCCCCGGCTATTCATTCGTCCGAAGAATCTAAAAGATTTTTGTTGTTTATTTTTTCATCCAACATTTTTCATAATAACATAAAATATTAATTATAACAAAAATCAAGGGCTTAAAGCATTAAATTTACCAAACTCTCTAACTCAATTGACCAAAATAAAAATGCTACCTGCAACCAATTAACTTCCCCTTATTGTTACGGTTTAATCTGCTTACTAGTGCACTTTTCTGTGTTGCATTCCTTCGTTTCCTCAAAGGGATGATTGCAATCTACGAGGTACTGATAGTGGTAAGAGATGGGAACCTTTCGACGTTTCAATATCTTGTGTGTATTAGAAATGGATGCAGAATTGCTGAATACAAAAACGTATCAAAGATGAAACAAAACACCACCGATTTAAGCAACATAAAACGATACGCATAATTTAATGATATCAACCGCATCCATACATTTCCAACAGCACGAGGGATTGCATAGAAATAATAAAAATCACTCACTCTTAAGTTCAGGGCGGTTGTATAGCTTGTAAACTACAAAAGCCTCTTCGAATTTAATATGCGACTGGATGTTTTCAAAGGTAGAAAAAAAATTGACACCGAATTAGATTGAAATATCAAAACACTTTAACAATGCTAACCTTGGGTTTTCGTCCACCAGTTCCAAAATTTCGGTAAGGTTTTTGTAAACCGGGTGCCCTGGGGTAATTTTGGGCCGGCAGGAACGATATCTCGAAGTTATTCCACCTCCACACCTGCTTGAGCACTCATTCCAATCACTCCATTGGCTGAGTTCGACTGAAAATGTCTTAGGTTTGGTATTGTTTCAACACGCCAAGTGTTGCCAAATATTACAGATTTATGACCAACGAATGTAGAATGTAAAATCGAGGGCGTTTTCAACTTACAGCAATCCTGTTCTTTGCATACTCTTGACTGTCGTTGCAATGCTCCACATCTGCTCTGATCTTCGGAGTCAAGACAGGTGCGATTTAAATATTGGATTCCTTGTCCACAAGCTCTGTTGCATTTTCCCCATTTACCCCGATCAGAAAACACTGTGCGGTACAATTCTGGTAATTTTCTTCGTCCTTTTAATAAATGTACTATTCTACTGTAACTTCAAGGCGCAATACAAATTATCTTATAAGCCATTACGCACGACGAAGATGTTGCTGATTTTACAAATCATTAATACAACGTACAAAACATTGAAATAGTATTAATTTAGCAAACAAACCACAATATAATATGGAAAAAGAAATGTGTTTGCCACAGGGCCTCTTGTTGCACACGTGTTCACTCATAAATGAAAAATACCAATTTCGTTTTGGTGCTGGTCCGCACTTATATGATGGTACAACCCATGTCCCGTTTGCAAGACAACGTGCGGTGTTTTTAAGGCGTCCTCTTCCGCAAGCTTGGTTGCATTCCATGTGCCATCCAGAAAATTTGTAATTTACAGCAACTGCAAGCAGAGTAACACTTGCTCCTTCTTTGCACGTTTATGGAAAAGTCATAAACACAAAACCAAACCGGATGGGAAGGTATCATTGATATTAGTACCGTAAAAGCTAAATAACATCAAACCGTATTCCATGGTGGTGTGCATTTAACCCTGTTTGAGGCGCAGCATATTGAAAACAAGGAAGCCCGAGGCTTAATACAGCTTGAAAATGGTACATATAGGAACATATGGAGGGCGCTCAGTAACAAGTAAAAACGAATGTGGAAATGAGAATGCTCGTAAGGTAAACATGGCAACCTTTCCTATTCTACAACTCACTTTACCTGGACATGGTTGGTTGTTACACTCTTTAGAATCAGACATATAACCTTCAGTACACGTTATGTAGTGTTGACTGCTGAAGTCACTCGTAACGTCGTTAGCACTGGTATAAATAAAAATGCCAACGCACAGTCAGTAAAAACGCATGCGCATTGTTTCCAAAGAAATATTAAAGTCGGTCTTTAAATAGCACAGATACTAAACCGTTATTCTAGATATAATTTTACAAAGCGTAATCAGCACTAACCTCCAAAAACCAATGCCACGCGAAAGGACCGAGATCAGATCTTTGTAGTAGGGGTTTGTCGAAGGTAAGTTGGGTTGACATTTGCGGGTTCTGGTCTTAAAACCTCCCCCACATTTTCCAGTACAGGAACTCCACTCACTCCAATCTCCCAACTGGACTAAAACAAACATAACTTGTGTGAATAAAAAAAAGTTTTATATAAAACTTGTTAAAAGATATATGTGCCTAGTTTGTTTTCGCCTATCCTATCCTTGGTTCGTTGAAAGTCAACATATGGCCTATCTTAAATTGGTGGGGCAAAACATTGTTTTCCGTATGACAAAATAAACAATTGTATATCGATTGCGTTAAACTTACAGCATGGCGGACCACATGTGTCCCATCTATAATCAACGTTACATTTTGTCTGGTTCTTTAAATCGAGACAGATCTTGTATCTGTAGCGTCTTCCGTATCCACATGGTCGGGTGCATTTGCCCCAATTACCCCAGTCTGAGGTTTCTGAGCAAAGCAACCGGTGTCAAATAGGTGAATAAATTTACTTAGTTCACGTTTCTCATAACTTCTCATAACCGTTGGAATGTAATGTTTGGAAATACAATGTTGAAGAGCCGTGACATTGACGTTGTATTTTTAATCTTGATAGGACGGTGGCAAAGATATAATGAAAGTAATGTTCAGTACATAAAAGACATCAAACCCACTACAACGTATTGTGTTGCATTCTTTCCTTTCCACATCCACCATTTCATTTTTCGTTCGACGACTGCCAGGCTTGCAATTACTTATAGCGACATAGCGATTTCTGTCATTATAACAACGACGGGTTCTTTCCATCCATCCTCCACCACACACTTTATCACAATCAGAGTAATTGGACCATTCCGTGAACCTGTGGTTGGGTTTCGCTGAAAACAATTTGTGATAATTTAACTTTTCTTGCTCCTAAACTAAACAAAAACTCACGTGGACATGGTTTCTGATTGCAACTCCTGGTTTGTCGTAGGCCGTACGGCCTACGTTCATCGCACACACCCATGAAGGCGTTGCGGAAATGGAAAGAGATACTTTGGTCGTTTATAGCAGACCAAGACCTACGTCATATTACAAGACTTTATGTATAAACTAATGGCCTGTTGTAATTTAGATTATCGTCTCAAATCATTTTGAGATATGGATAAATAGAGCCTACAGCATCCGTTATAAAATCACAAACATAATTTTCAACATGTTTAGTAATTCGCATATTAAAAAAAGGCTACTAATGTTTGATTGTTTGTTGTCCTACAAAACTTTGTATGTAAAGTGTATTTCTTGGTCGCGCACCATGTATTGTTTTCTGCAATACCCATAATGAACTGAAGTTTATTGTATTGGGGATGAGTCGAAGGAAGGGCGACCAGACACCGACGGGATCGGCGCTTTTCTCCGGTGCCGCAAGTGCGAGAGCAGGAACTCCACTCATTCCAATTGCCAGTTTTGTCTACAAAATGCATTACAGATTCTTTTATCTTCGTTTTCCTTACAAGTCATCTCCAACACATGAAATGCAGTTTCAAGTTGGATATAGGAAAATACCGATATACTCACAGCAAGCAAAATTATTGCATGAGTTCGAGTCTCTTAATCGTCCAGTGCATGTGCTGTGATCTTCAGAATTAAGACAAGTGCGATTTCTGTACTTTCTTCCACTATCACACACTTCAGTACACTCTCCCCAGCTGCTCCATTCCGACAGTTCTGGTTATGTTAAGAAAAATTTGTTTTAAAATATTATCGTTTTGTATTTTACAAGTAATATATGAACGCTTGGTGAGAGGAGCATGCTCATAAGACTGCCAGAAATATCGCCAGAAATCTGTCAATTAAAAAGAACAATTTTAGACATATTTATTTTAATTCTGATCACATTTATTACACGCGACTGCTAACTTTTGATGCACACTGTTGTGTTTGTGACACAACCTGCAACATCACGGGCTAATTTGAAACAGAATACATTTTATAGCGGACATAGAAATACATCTAATGCAAATTGAATAACTTTTGATGAGAAACTAAAACTCTTCAACTGTATTAGAAATTGCGATTATCTCTAAACTTGCCTGATGATTTAGCCATCTTGTTAGAAAAAGCTAAGATCACATAGCACACAACAAGAATCAGGGATAGTTTTACCATGGTTTCTTCGATGTGATTATGAACACACCTCGTAACAGGTTCCTGCTGTGACCTCAGCTCCTATAGCATATTAACATAGTCACGCATGAGCCTTACATACCAATTAGTTGTACCACACATTAACGCCTTTTTTGTGACGCGGAATTTACAGCATTTGTACATTTTTTTTTCTAATCGCAATCCTAGAGATCATCGCTTTGTAGTCTGAATGCAAAACACTTAAATGATGGAAAGGCTACTGCCAAAAGCGTTTTTTAAGTTATTAAAACCGGTTTACTTCACGGAAGATAAGGTGCATTACAGTGTGTCCACAAGAAGCATTTGTGGTTTACGAACATAGCTCTAGGCGGTGACGGATTCGTGATGAAAAATGATCGGTAAGATTTAATGCAACTTTAGGAATGTTGTGAAAGTTTTATATTTTCGCTGAAATGCGGATTGAACAGTGTTTCTAAGTATGCATGGAAGCGAGTAACTCAATTAATTTAAATAAGTGATACTGACGATGCCGAATTGTAGGCGAAATTTATGTATCAGAAACAACATAACGACGAATAACATAGATTTTCCCCTACATAGCTTGTTGAAACCGAGTATTGTTGAATAAGGTCATTTTTTTTTATGAGGAGTGGTCTTTTTTTTAATCTGGCGGTATTTTTCATGATTCCACGTAATTATCGAAATCAAATTGGACAAATTATTTATCCTTATTTCCTTGACGGAAAAGATCGTTTTTCTCACCCGAAATACAAGTAATTTCCGCTTGCGATTTGAATGTCATTTAAAATTAATTTATTTATTTTCAGGCTCACCAGAAGAATAGCTAATTTCCTGTTTACTGACGAGATTAACTCAAAAAGTCTTTGTTTTGCTTCCAAGTCTTTCGGACGTTTCAATAATGTGTATTTCCCATGTAAATATTCTGTTGGAGAATGTTCCCAATAAACCTGTGTGCATAGACTGGCATTTGACTGTAAGATCAGACCCTTTCCAGTGTTTTTTGTCAACGAATTTTATTGTAACTCTGCATACAAAACGCATGATTTAAAGCTTTAAATGTTTAAAAGCAAGTGAGTATAATTTCGCACAGACATAGTTAGCATTACAAAAACGACCATACAGCCTTTCGAGTACTTATTTAAATGCCTTTTGCTTCATATGAGCTAAGCTGACCTGGTTTGTAGCGGTCTTAAGGAACACGAATTCATGCAACAAAATTTATTAGAACGTGCGTTTTAACGCAATATATACAACAATATCGTAGACCGTTTTCAACATCAGTTAGTTTTTGAAATATTGGTGCAGTGGTTGCCTTAAGATTGGCATTCCCCGGCTATTCATTCGCCCGAAGAATCTGAAAGAGTTGTGTTGTATATTTTTACATCAAACATTTTTCATAATAACACAAAATATTAAATATAACAAAAATCAAAGGTTTAAAGCATCAAGTTTACCCAATCTCTCTAGCTCAATTGACTAAAATAAAAATGCTACCTGCAACCAAATTTCCTCTTATTTGTTACAGTTTAATCTGCTTACTAGTGCACTTCTCTGTGTTGCATTCCTTCGTTTCCTCAAAGGGATGATTGCAATCTACGAGGTACTGATAGTGGTAAGAGATGGGAACCTTTCGACGTTTCAATATCTTGTGTGTATTGGAAATGAATGCAGAAATGCTGAATACAAAAACGTATCAAAGATGAAACAAAACACCACCGATTTAAGCAACATAAAACGATACGCATAATTTAATGATATCAACCGCATCCATACATTTCCAACAGCACGAGGGATTGCATAGAAATAATAAAAATCAGTCACTCTTAAGTTCAGGGCGGTTGTATAGCTTGTAAACTACAAAAGCCTCTTCGAACTTAATATGCGACTGGATGTTTTCAAAGGTAGAAAAAAAATTGACACCGAATTAGATTGAAATATCAAAACACTTTAACAATGCTAACCTTGGGTTTTCGTCCACCAGTTCCAAAATTTCGGTAAGGTTTTGGAAACCGGGTGCCCTTGGGTAATTTTGGGCCGGCAGGAACGATATCTCGAAGTTATTCCACCTCCACACCTGCTTGAGCACTCATTCCAATCACTCCATTGGCTGAGTTCGACTGAAAATATCTTAGGTTTGGTATTGGTTCAACTCGCCAAGTGCCGCCAAATATTACAGATGTATGACCAACGAATGTAGCATGTAAAATCGAGGACGTTTTCAACTTACAGCATTCCTGTTCTTCGCATACTCTTGACTGGCGTTGCATTGCTCCACATCTGCTCTGATCTTCGGAGTCAAGACAGGTGCGATTTGAATATTGGATTCCTTGTCCACAAGCTCTGTTGCATTTTCCCCATTTACCCCGATCAGAAAACACTGTGCGGTACAATTCTGGTAATTTTCTTCGTCCTTTTAATAAATGTACTATTCTAGTGTAACTTCAAGGCGCAATAGAAATTATCTTATCAGCCATTACGCACGACGAAGATGTTGCTGATTTTACAAATCATTAATACAACGTACAAAACATTGAAATAGTATTAATTTAGCAAACAAACCACATTATAATATGAAGAAGAAGAAATGTGTTTACCACAGGGCCTCTTGTTGCACACGTGTTCGCTCCTAAATGAAAAATACCGATTTCGTTTTGGTGCTGGTCCGCACTTATACGATGGTACAACCCATGTCCCGTTTGCAAGACAACGTGCGGTGTTTTTAAGGCGTCCTCTTCCGCAAGCTTGGTTGCATTCCATGTGCCATCCAGAAAATGTGTAATTTACAGCAACTGCAAGCAGAGTAACACTTGCTCCTTCTTTGCACGTTTATGTAAAAGTCCTCATAAACATAAAACCAAACCGGTTGGGAAGGTATCATTGATGTTAGTACCGCAAAAGCTAAATAACATCAAACCGTATTCCATGGTGGTGTGCATTTAACCCTGTTTGAGGCGCAACATATTGAAAACAAGCAAGCCTGAGGCTAAAACATCTTGAAAACGGTACATATAGGAACATATGGAGGGCGCCCAGTAGCAAATAAAAACGAATGCAGAACTGAAAACGCTCGTAAGGACAACATGGCAACCTTTCCTATTCTATAACTCACTTTACCTGTACATGGTTGGTTGTTACACTCTTTAGAATCAGACATATAACCTTCAGTACACGTTATGTAGTGTTGACTGCTGAAGCCCCTCGTAACGTCGTTAGCACTGCTATAAATAAAAATGCCAACGCACTGTCAGTAAAAACGCATGCGCATTGTTTCCAAAGAAATATTAAAGTCGGTCTTTAAATAGTACAGCTACTAAACCGTTATTCTAGATGTAACTTTCCAAAGCGTAATCAGCACTAACCTCCAAAAACCAATGCCACGCGAAAGGACCGAGATGAGATCTTTGTAATAGGGGTTTGTCGAAGGTAAGTTGGGTTGACATTTGCGGGTTCTGGTCTTAAAACCTCCCCCACATTTTCCAGTGCAGGAACTCCACTCACTCCAATCTCCCAACTGGACTGAAACAAACATAACTTGTGTGAATAAAAACAAATTTTACATAAAACTTGTTAAAAGATGTATGTGCCTAGTTTGTTTTCGCCTATCCTATCCTTGGTTCGTTGAAAGTCAACATATAACCTATCTTCAATTGATGGGGCAAAACAATGTTTTCCGTATGACAAAATAAACAATTGTATATCGATTGCGTTAAACTTACAGCATGTCGGACCACATGTGTCTCATCTATATTCAACGTTACATTTTGTCTGGTTCTTTGAATCGAGACAGATCTTGTATCTGTAGCGTCTTCCGTATCCACACGGTCGGGTGCATTTGCCCCAATTACCCCAGTCTGAGGTTCCTGAGCAAAGCAACCGGTGTCAAATAGGTGAATAAATTTACTTAGTTCACGTTTCTCATAACTTCTCATAACCGTTTGAATGTAATGTTTGGAAATACAATGTTGAAGAGCCGTGAAATTGACGTTGTATTTTTAATCTTGATAGGACGGTGGCAAAGATTTAATGAATGTAATGTTCAGTACATAAAAGACATCAAACCCACTACAACGTATTGTGTTGCATTCTTTCCTTTCCACATCCACCATTTCATCAGTTCGACGATTGCCCGACTTGCAATTACTTATAGTGACATAGCGATTTCTGTCATCATAACAACGACGGGTTCTTTCCATCCATCCTCCACCATACACTTTATCACAATCAGAGTAATTGGACCATTCCGTGAACCTGTGGTTGGGTTTCGCTGAAAACAATGTGTGACAATTTAACTTTTCTTGTTCCTAAACTAAACAAAAACTCACGTGGACATGGTTGCTGATTGCAACTTTTGGTTTGTCGTAGGCCGTACGGCACACGTTCATGGCACACACCCCTGAAGGCGTTGCGGAAATGGAGAGAGATACTTTGGTCGTTTATAGCAGACCAAGACCTACGTCATATTACAAGACTATATGTATAAACTAATGGTCTGTGTTAAATTTAGATTATCGTCTTAAATCATTTTGAGATATGGGTAAATTGAATTGGATAAACATGGCCTACAGCATCCGTTATAAAATCACAAACATAATTTTCAACATATTTAGTGAGTAGCAGACTAAAAAAAAGCTGCTAATGTTTAAATGTTTGCTGTCCTATAAACCTAAACTTTGCATGTAAAGAGTATTTCTTGGTCGCGTACCATGTATTGTTTTCTGCAATACCCATAATAAACTGAAGTTTATTGTATTGGGGATGAGTCGAAGGAAGGGCGACCAGACACCGACGGGATCGGCGCTTTTCTCCGGTGCCGCAAGTGCGAGAGCAGGAACTCCACTCATTCCAATTGCCAGTTTTGTCTAAAAAATGCATTACAGATTCCTTTACCTTCGTTTTCCTTACAAATCACCTCCACCACATACAATGCAGTTTAAAGCTGGATGGGAAAATACCGATATACTCACAGCAAGCAAAAGTATTGCATGGGTTCCAGTCGCTTAATCGTCCACTGCATGTGCTCTGATCTACAGAGTCCAGACAAGTGCGATTTCTGTACTTTCTTCCACCACAACACGCTTTAGTACACTCTCCCCAGCTGCTCCATTCCGACACCCCTAGTTATGTTAGGAAAAATGTGGAAATTATTGTCGCTTTGTATTTTACAATTATTAAATGAACGTATGACAGGATCAGTCTATAAGCTGCCAGAAATCTGACTAAAAACACTGGACACATTTCATAGGGGAGAAAGAAATTTATCTAATGCAAATTGAATAACTTTTGATGTAAACCTAAAACTCCTCAACTGTATTAGAAATTGCGATTATCTCTGGACTTGCCTGATGATTTAGTCATCTTGTTAGTAAAAGCTAAGATCACATAGCACACAACAAGAATCAGGGATAGTTTTTGCATGGCTTCTGCGATTTGATTAGGAACACACCTAACTCGTAACAGGTTCCTGCTGTGACCTCAGCTCCTATAGCATATTAACATAGTTAAGCATGAGCCTTACATACCAATTAGTTGTACCACACAACGAACGCCTTTTCTATGACAGCGCTATTTGCAGCATTTGTACATTTTTTCTTCTAATCGCAATCCTAGAGCTCATCGCTTTGTAGTCTGGATGCAAAACATTTAAATGATGTATAGGCTACTGTCAAAAGCCTTTTGACTACCAAGAAAAAACAGCTTTCAGAGGCTACGAAAATACAAAAAAGATTTGCAACTCTTTTCATCGCAATATTTGAAGTTATGTATAACATTTTTTTTCACAATCAGTTAGTTAACAAAGGCTCCTTGTGTTATTGTAACATTGAGACCTGACACAGCGCTGTCATTTCATTGTTGCAGTTGCTGCAGCTTGCCGTTGGTATTCTGCATTCAATATCTTGTATAGAGTTGCTCATGCTCACAGCCGGGGGGCATAGTGACATTACTTTAACCTTCTGCACCAAACTAAAACTTTATTGTGTTCAATACACTTAGAAATCAAATGAAAATAACAATATAAGTAATTCAATGCTTAGTGTTTAAAATTTTACAGAACGGAGAAAAAAAGGGGTATGCAGGAAAAAAAGGGGGTTACAACCTTGACAATACACAAAATGTTTAGGTGCGTTCTTCGTCATGAAAACTGGCTGGAATGGCCGCAGGCAGAAAATGACAGTAAAATCATTGCCTATATCAGTTTGCAAAACGTTTCAAATTCGAAATAACAACCGTTGAACGGTAAATGATGTATACGACACTGTATTCGAACTAAATATCAAAACAGTTATCCATTTATTTTACACTGGAACCGTGGACTATATTCATAGTGTGTCAAATGAGGTCGCCACTAGATCATTATCCAGAAGCGGGCAGGCGTCAAATTACGGTTAAGGAAGATGTAAGGTTTACTGTGGTTTAGGTTTCAAAACCTATAGACTTGCAAGGACAAACAACATGAGCTAGCTTTCGTCGATCAATGGAAATATGTTGGCCACTACAGCATCCGCTTGAAATTCGTGGGCTATGGATAAATCCTTTTTTAAAGGAACCGTAAAAAAAAGTTCTTCAAGTATAGCGGGAAACGAACTTGTATTCAGTGGTTTTGATATATCGAGACATGGACGTCGGGCGCAGCAGTTGTTGACACTGACGCAATGCAGGCAAATGTTTCCGTTCCTTACTGCTAACGGGAAACAAACGACCCCGACGCCGCCACTGTTCTGCCACAAACATTTCGCATTTGCATAACAATGATAGAAATTTCCATTCCGAAAAGCTGGATAATCGCATCCAACACCTTGGAAATATAAGTGCGGTCCTCACATTGCAATAAAATCAGGATTGGGGATAAAAGCAGGGGCGCAATGGTGGTTGTGTCATTCTGAATGGAAATCGATTCAAGCCAACAGGTATAATGGTCACAAATTGTGCACGTAAGCAAGTATGCTTGACATCGACATAATGTGGTATGGTCCAAATAGAAACGTAGATTTGACTGAAACGTATTGTCTTGCCTTGAAACTCAATGAGAAGAGAACCAACCATAGACACACAGCCAATGTTTTCCTGCCGAGCTGCGCTTATTTGTTCTTTAGTCACAACGGGATGACGTAAGCGGGCTTCACCTTTTACTTGTTAGCGGAAAATCCTCGAAGACATTTAGTTTGATACACTTACCAGAAAACTTCCTTGTCGTTGACATGTACATTAACATTTCCAATCGGAGAAGCAAAACCTGCACGTGTATATAAATTGGAGATGTTGTATTACGACATTACACCGAGCGATCGTCATGAGACAACGGTATTTGTATAAGGTCGCAACAAAACCAAGGGAGCTATAATTCTCCTCTGGCAAACAAAACGAAGTTAGCGCCCTGCAAGTTCCTTCATGGTCAGTCATCCGGTTCGAAAGTACAGACAGATTGTACTGCTGGGGCAGGCGCTTCCCCAATGAACAGTTTGGTCAGAGCGGTGGTTTTACAGACTAGTAGTAAATGTGTAATGTTTCTGTTGCTGCCAGGCATATTGTAATTAAATAGTCTGTTCTTCTGGCACACTAAAAACGTAACTTTATTGACCGACGTTTCGCCTGTGCTGTACCAGTATCATTACCCTGAGGAAGCCTTGTTGGATAACAGGCGAAACGTCGGTCAATAAAGTTCCTTTTTTAGTGTGCCAGAAGAACAGACTAATAAATTAATAATAAATGATTGTCACAAAAGCAAGCTGAAATACAACAACACAAGTCAACGTGATTGTAGGGGAATGTGGACATGGTATTTAGAATGTTTGTGTACATGATGGTTGTATGCACTCTGCTACTTGCTTGGTAAGCTTGTGCGAATCATTGACTTGTCATGCTTTCACAATTATGCCACATTCACAGCAGTCACACGGTTTTAAACCAACGCCTTTCTCGTCTACCATCACTTTGCTGACGAAGACAAAGAAAGCGATTAGATTAAAAACGTACTGTCCCACGTTCTTGCCACACCACCCCAGCACAGCGCCAATACAAGCATAGCACAGGTGACTTTTTGGGTCGCTTTGCATAAGTTGAAAGCTGACACTCGCACCAGATATAGAAATACGTATTTACTTTGAACCTTGTGTCGGTGAATGACGCTTAAGCTTTTTAAAGGCAACTGAGATTCATGTACATGCAAGCGAATGGTCCATTGCACCACACTCAGCAGTTGGAAGTTTGCATATTATGCCAATAGTGGAACAGATCGTCTAAAACTAGAGCCCGCATATTCGTAACAAGCCATGGAGAATGAGAAACCCAGCACCAGTGGAAAGTCGACAGAATTCAAGCCTTCAGGTAAGTGTTAGACATATCGGATGATAAAACACGGGGAGCAAACAAGTGCTGATGCGAGGAGAAACTCCAATAATGGTTAAATATACACACAGGCTCGTGGACTAGATTACATGGTGGTGTGCGAGTTTGGCTTTCGGTACCTGTTCGGTTTTGGGTTACATTTCACAACCAGAGTTAAATGTAGTTACTTACAGCTATATCTGTCACAATGTAATCGTATATGGAGGACAGAAACTGTATGTTTGGTATGATGGAAGACAAAATCAAATGAGCCCAACATACTCGATACTGAAACACGTTCAGCATATGCCTCTGTCGCACCTAATGATTCTGTATTTTCATTTCGCACAATCCAGCTTGACTTACATAGATTGAATTGCATAAATAAGGGTATGTTCATGGCCAACAAATTTGTTTGTCTCAATTTGTTTACGAAACTGCAGCAAGTAACACCCACGACCCATGCAGTTGACTTTATCTTTTACATTTCTGACTTAAACAGAAGGGTGTCTGAAGACCAATGTCTACTACGAGGTCATTGAGCAGCTGAGCAACAGCGAATGGAAGAAGTTTGCCCGACAAAAGTTGCGACTTTCCGACAATGAAATCGATGACATTGAAGCAGACAACAGCTCAAGCGTGAAGGAACAAAAATACAAAATGTTGCTTCGCTGGGCTTTGATGTCTGGTAACTTGTCCGTATGTTTTATATTTTAAATGGTGAATCTAATGCAAAAACAGCACTTTCCTTAATATCGTGTTTCCATTCTGAAGTTGACTCAAACAAAAAATTTTTAAACGAAACCCTTTTATTCGACAGGGGAAACCCCGGAGTATCTGTTAAAACTTGTACAAGAATACAAACAAGATCTTTCAATACGACCGGAAAGCCATAACGCACAAGTGATGACAAGGTACGAAATGGTAATTTTTAAATAAATATCTTCTGACGACTTTGAAATTGTTCAGCTCTTCCCTCCAGTACAAACTGGTGATCGAAAAGGTTTGCCACAAGCTCTCTGAAGATGACGTCTTGCGCCTTAACAAGATTTATTATGACTCAACTAAAAGGTGACCCCTGATCACAATCACAGAGTCTGTTGTTGTGCAACGTTATCTTTATCATCATTTCAAGCAAAAGTTAAATCACATTCCTTTTTTAAGAAACTTTGTAAGCGGAACTGAAATTTTTTATCACATGGAGGAAAATAACCTGTGGTCGCCTGGCAGGTCTGTTGAAGGTCTGTATTCAAGCAGGTAAAAGTTATGTTTAGGATAAACGTGAATCACGTTCACAGGTAAGTTGTGGATGGTGAGACAAAGCCTGGACAGTTTAGGAAGGATCGACCTTTGCAACGAAATCGATCAACTTATGGAGGAATGGACAAAGAGTCATCGGCCAGGTTTGTGCGAGGGTTTTTATGCGTGTGTGTTATGTGTTTGCGAGCGTTGGGTAAAAGAGGAAGTGTTTTATTGCAGAGCGTGGAATGGCGCGGTGGAGATGGAGCTATGACGTAATGCATAAGTTCCGATGAGTATGTGTCATTTAATCTGTGAAGTAAGCAGATGTTGTTTCATAAAGGTCGATGTGCCTCTTCGACACGCTCGTTCGTCGCCTAATACACCTCGACACAAGCAATATCGTGTATCAGGTATGAGGATTGAGAAAAACTTGAATAAATGCATTGTTGTGCGTATAAATGTGTACTTCCAGCGACATACAGTGAACCTGCCAGTTGTTATGGAGGAAGACCTGATGATGTATGGCAGCGTGGTACGTAACCATATCAGTCTACACATTTTAAAGAATCCCTGCGATACCTAAAATCGTGGGTTACATCATACAGTGGCAGTTAGTATATTTGACTACAAAACACTTTATTCATTTCTAATCAAGTTCCAGGGCTGATGTTACAAGAACCTTTTTTCTTCCTCAACTTAACCCCTCTGCTTTTTAGCCTCCCGCCATTCCTTTCGGTTTTCTCCGAGTCCTTCGACGGAAAGTTTAAACATTCCTGACGGTAATATTTTGTGCAGAAAAAGTCAGTATAGCTGTATAAAGGTGTTTACTTTCCAGCTTCCTGCAGTGAAACTTCCCTATCTGAACTGTATCTGGATAACTTTACACCGACGAAACTCCGACTCGAAGAAGTAGTTTTCGTAAAAGGTGAGAGTGTTGGTGAGATGTCATGACTCAGTTTAACTGCTTCGCGCTATTTCATGCTAAAGCCAGACTTATCCAAAGTGAGGCCAAATGCCACTGTGGTTTAAAATTGTGTAGCACATTGCTCGCAAAAGTTTGGATTATTTTTTTGGGTTCAAACGCCCATTGCAACTCCACCCAAAAGCTAAGGTATGTTAAAACTTTTAATTGCGAGTACGTCGCTATGCTAAACTATACAAAACGCTGATTAACTGTAAGAAGTGAAAGCTGGCAATACGGCACTCTCGTATGGGTTAATTGCACGTTTGTTTTCTGATTCTTAGATGAACACAATTGGGAAAAAGAAGGCAATTTTGAAGAGGCGGTGCAGGTTGTGTTCAAGAAACTGAATATGGACGAAAGACAACGCAACATTTCTTTCCACATTGACGCTTACCAAATTGCAGCCAAGGCCAAAGACCCCGAGGAAGCTCAAACGTTCGCTGCGCGAATCACAAACCTGATACGAAACTACGTTGAAACTTCCGGAAAAGAGACAAAAGCCTTAGCTGAAAGACTACGTGAGGCCAGTTTAAACATTAAGGCCATTTTGTTTTATGAAATAGCATCTGAATACTACGTCCTGGAGCAAGGCGCGGATTGCGCAAGCGGCCTTGAGCGCTGTGCCTACGGACTCAGAAAAGTAGCATTGGCAATACAGGAATCTGATTCCCATTGTAAACAGACCACCAACAATTTAATTGTTCCGGCACTTAAAAAAATCCGCGGGAAACTGAACAGTCTGCCAGCCGACCGAAATCAGTGTGTCAATGAAGCGAAATGCTTGCTCCACCTGAGCGCCGTTGAAATTGCAGTTGGTGAAATGCAAAAAGGACTTGATTTGCTTTTTGGTGCTGTTACGATCTTGAAGGAAGGCTTAGGCGAAGATGTGGAAAAGCACTTCGTGTATGCACATTGTTTAGACACGATAGCATGTACTCTTGGCAAAATGAATGATATTCAAACCGCAAGACAACATTTCATAATGGCATTGGAAGCATTTAGAAAAGCTGAGATCTTCGACCGTGGCCAAGTAAAAAGTGACGAACTGAAAGCCATCAAAGAAAATATGAAGTTTTATAGTGTGTCTCTGTGACTGCTGCCATTTCTGAACGGTCGCTCGCATTTCGTCGTTTCGTTTTGTCACTCATGCCAACCAAGGTAAATGTACGTACCTTGAAGGTAAACATGAACAAATAATTGCATTGAAATATAATCGTGTATTACTGCAAGAAACATTGGGGTATAATTTATTATTGAAAGCTTCGTAGAGGTCGGGAGAAAAGGGTTGATGACCTTTTGTTATTCAAGCGTTACAACATGACGAGAATCACACCTGTGCGAAACCGGTAACGAAATAAACGATTTGGTAAGGTTTAGATACGGACAAGTTTTAGTGGAAATCGAAGTGAACAAACGATGGTGGACCATTCTGTAAAAGGTAAACCTTCGCTATAGCTGTAAAGTTATTTAACAGAAACTGTGGTTTTCACCGCCATGACTGAAAATTAAATAACAACCGTTCCGACTTTATAATTGTATGTCCATGTAAATAATATATTAACATGATGCAAACATGATTTCTGTAAAATAAGCGGACGGTCATTGTGGACATGACTTGTAAATACCCTCAATATGCTGCGAGTCATTTCAAAACATATCACATTACGACACCATCCTGGAATTTGGACGAACGCACGAAAAAATCCAGATTCCCCACAACGGGTACGGTCGCGCGACGCCCTTTCATTGCGTTCAGTGAACAATAAACGCTACTCAGTCTGCTAACGAGTTGAGTAACGGTGGGTTTTAATACGATTTGCTTACTTGAGGTTTGAGTTTCAATTGATCAGGTTTCAGAATCTTTTTGATAAGGCTTGTCTATTGCTGATAAACCGTATGCAATATATTCTGGGTAAAAGTACTTTAGAGACTATATCAGCTTAGTGCTGGTTTATGTCACACAAATCAAAGGTGTAGTTTATATTGTTATTAAGTAAAGCACTATATTGATTGTTGACTAATTAAACAGTTTTTGCGTTTTCCAAGACAGGTGTGGTTATTCGCCATGCCACTAACAAGGTATAGATTACATTCATCTGTAAGCGAGGCGTTCAAGCTTGACCAAGATTCATCACGGAAAACGGAACTATGTGTGCAAGCAATGAAGGAAGTCTTGATGAATTTCCGAGGGGTTTCCTTTTCTGAAGATTTAGATTCTGATCCATTCGTTACTATTGACAATGACGAAGATGCTAACAAGATTGTTGACATGGTGAATAGTGCGAAATTCCTCAAAAGCCTCAACGACAAGCTTAAGTATTACCAATTGGCTGAATTTAAGCTGTTGAAGTATTCATGTGACGCTGATGATCAGCAAGATACAAATTCTGATGTCCAGAAAGAGTATATAGGACCAAAGTCAAGACCAAACAAGGTAACTAATGCTAACAACGATTGGGTTTAAAGTTTGATCACTGAGCAAATGATTGAAACCACGCATGACTGCGCAATATAAAATGTCCGGCTGCTGAGTAAATATATATATCCTCTGATAAGCAATGTGGCGCCAATAATATGAATTGTGTATAAGCTGCAGACAGATGGCCACTGTTTCGACCTAAAAGGTCTCATCAGTGCAGCTGGTGTGACTATAGGACGAATTTGCTGACCAAACGGCCAAGCAAAAACTTCCACAATGTGGTGACTATACAATCACCGTCATCCGTTGGGCAACAAATTAGGTGCAACCTTACGGAGAAAACAAGGTGGAAACACTATGACCAAGCAAAGCTCAACCAATAGTGCTGTCACAATAATCATATGATAAGCAATGTGGAGCCTTTTAGGACGAAACAGTGGCCATCTGTCTGCAGCTTATACACAATATATATCCTCTGTTTGTGTTGGCTGGTTGGAGGAAAATGGAATTTACGTCATTGAGGAATTTTAGCGTGCCTCGGTGGTTGGCCTACGGTCCACTGACTCATTTGATACACCATTGTTCACAACCAAGGGTGTTTTACACTAGTGCATGTATAAATAACCGATTGTACTTTTTGTTTCAGAAGACAGGACATGAAAAACCTCAAGACTGCGAATGCACTGAAGACTGTAAAAAACAATTAATGTCATGCACCTTATATGTAGACATTCCATTGTGGCATATTTCCTCGTGCAAATCTTTGCATTTAATGTGGCACTGTTTTTTTGCAAAAAACACCAGTTTGTGTGTTGGAAAGAAAGTATGTCTTCGTCACAGAGATTGATTATAAAGAGTTCTTGTGTTCTAATGAAAACGTCTCAAAGGTACGTGGCTAATTTGATGGTCATAGGAATCGGAGTGTTTTCTTTTTTCAAACGTGACGTCCCTACAAAACCAACGCCTTTCTCGTCTACCATCACTTTGCTGACGAAAACATAGAAAGCGATTAGATTGAAAACGTACTGTCCAAAGTTCTTGCCACACCACCCCAGCACAGCGCCAATACATTGAAAGTTAACACGAGTACTAGATGTATTTACTTCGAACTATGTGTGGGTGAATGACGCTTAAGCTTTTAAAAAGGCAACTGTGATTCATGTACATGCAAGCAAATGGTCCATTGCACCACACTCAGAAGTTGGAAGTTTGCATATTATGCCAGTAGTGGAACTAACTGTGTAAAAACTACAGCCCGCATATTCGTAACAAGCCATGGAAAACGAGAAGCCCAGCACCAGTGGAAAGTCGACAGAATTCAAGCCTACAGGTAAGTGCTAGACATATCGCGTTACAAAACACAAGTGCTGATGCGAGGAGGAACTTCAATAACAAGGGATAAATATACACAAAGGCTCGTGGACTAGATCAGAAGTTTGCCAGAAGAGCAATGTCTACTACGAGGTCATTAGGCAGCTGAGCAACAACGAATGGAAGAAGTTTGCGCGACAAAAGTTGCAACTTTCCGACCCTGAAATCGATAACATTGAAAAAGACAACAGTTCAAGCGTGGAGGAACAAAAATACAAAATGTTGCTTCGCTGGGGTTTACTGTTTGGTAACTTGTCCTTATGTTTTATATTTTAAATGGTGAATGTAATGCAAAAACAGCACTTTCCTTAATATCGTGTTTCCTTCTGAAGTTGGCACAAACGAAACCCTTTTAATCGCCAGGGGAAACCCCGGATTATCTGTTAAAACTTGTACAAGAATACAAACAAGATCTTTCAATACGACCGGAAAGCCCGAACGCACAAGTGATGACAAGGTACGAAATGGTAATTTTTAAATAAATATCTTCTGACGACTTTGAAATTGTTCAGCTCTTCCCTCCAGTACAAACTAGTGATCGAAAGGGTTTGCCACAAGCTCTCTGAAGATGACGTTTTGCGTCTTAACAAGATTTATTATGATTCAACTAAAAGGTGAACCCTGATCACAATCACAGAGTCTGTTGTTGTGCAACGTCATCATTATCATCATTTTAAGCAAAAGTTAACTTGAATTCCTTTTTTAAGAAACTTTTCGAGCGGAACTGAAATTTTTTATCACATGGAGGAAAACAACCTATGGTCGCCTGGCAGGTCTGTTGAAGGTCTGTATTCAAGGAGGTAAAAGTTATGTTTAGGATAAACGTGTATCACGTTCACAGGTAAGTTGTGGATGGTGAGACAAAGCCTTGGCAGTTTAGGAAGGATCGACCTTTGCAACGAAATCGATCAACTTATGGAGGAATGGACAGAGAGTCATCGGCCAGGTTTGTGCGAGCGTTTTTATGCGTGTGTGTATGTGTTTGCGAGCGTTAGGTTAAAGAGGAAGTGTTTTATTGCAGAGCCTGGAATGGCGCGTTTGAGTGGGAGCCATGACGTAATGCACATGTTCCGATGGGTTTGTGTCATTTAATCTGTGAAGTAAGCAGATGTTGTTTCATAAAGGTTGATGTGCCTCTTCGACACGCTCGTTCGTCGCCTAATACACCTGAACACAAGCAAAATCGTGTATCAGGTATGAGGATTTAGAAAAACTTGATAAAATGCAACGTGTGCGAATAAATGTATACCTGATGATGTATGGCAGCGTGGTACGTAACCATATTAGGCTACACATTTTATAGGGTCCCTGTGATACCTAAAATCGTGGGTTACACCATACAGTGGCAGTTAGCATATTTGACGACAAAATACTTTATTCATTTCCAATCAAGTTCAAGGGTCGATTCTAGAAGAACTTTTTTCTTCCTCAACTTAACTCATTTGCTTTTTAGCCTCCCGCCATTCCTTTCGGTTTTCTCCGAACCCTTCGACGGAAAGTTTAAACATTCCCGAAGGTAATATTTTGTGCAGAAGAAGTCAGTATAGCTATATGATATATGAAGGTGTTTACTTTTCAGCTTCCTGCAGTGAAACTTCCCTACCTGAACTGGATAACTTTACGCCGACGAAACTCCGACTCGAAGAAGTAGTTTTCGTAAAAGGTGAGAGTGCTGGTGAGATTTAATTTTCGTGCTACTGCACGCTAAATCCAGGGTTATCCAAAGTAGGGTCAAATGTCACTGTGGTTCAAATTTGTGTTGCACATTACCCGCTAAAGTTTGGATTGTTTTTTTTTGGTTCAACGACCTTTGCGAGTTCACCCAAAAGCTGAATTTCGTTGAAACTTTTAATTGCGAGTACGTGGCCTTGCTAAAGCATATGCAAAACGCTGATTAATTCTAAGAAGCGAGCTGGCAATAAGGCACTCTCGTATGCGTTCATTGCACATTTGTTTTCTGATTTTTAGATGAACACAATTGGGAAAAAGAAGGCAATATTGAAGAGGCGTTGCTGGTTGTGTTCAAGAAACTGAAGATGAACGAAAGGCAACGTGAAATTTCTTCCCACATTGACGCTTACCAAATTGCAGCCAAGGCCAAAGACCCCGAGAAAGCTCAATCGTTCGCTGCGCAAATCACAAAACTGATACGAAACGACGTTGAAACTTCCGGAAAAGAGACAAAAGCCTTTGCTGAAAGACTACGTGAGGCCAATTCAAACATTAAGGCCATTTTGTTTTATGACATAGCATCTGAATACTACTTCCTGGAGCAAGGCGCGAATTGCGCAAGCGGCCTTGAGCGCTGTGCCAACGGTCTCAGAAATGTAGCATTGGCAATACAGGAGTCTGATTCCAAATGTAAACAGACCACCAACAATTTAATTGTTCCGGCACTTGAAAATATCCGCAGGAAACTGAACAGTCTGCCAGCCGACCGAAATCAGTATGTCAATGAAGCGAAATGCTTACTCCACTTGAGCGCCGTTGAAATTGCAGTTGGTGAAATGCAAAAAGGACTCGATTTGCTGTTTGGTGCTCTTAAGATCTTAAAGGAAGGCTTAGGCGAGGATGTGGAAAAGCACTTCGTGTATGCACATTGTTTAGAGACCATAGCCAGTACTCTTGGCAAAATGAATGATATTCCAACCGCAAGACAACATATCATAATGGCATTTGAAGCATTTAGAAAAGCTGAGATCTTCGACCAGGGCCAAGTAAAAAGTGACGAACTGAAAGCCATCAAAGAAAATATGAAGTTTTATGGTGTGTCTCTGTGACTGTTGCCATTTCTGAACGGTCGCTCGCATTTCGTCGTTTCGTTTTGTCGCTCACGCCAACCAAGGTAAATGTACGTACCTTGAAGGTAAACAGGAACAAATAATAGCATTGAAATATAATCGTGTATTACTGCAAGAAACATTGGGTTATAATTTTTTATTGAAAGCTTCGTGGAGGTCGGGAGAATAGGGTTGATGACCTTTTGTTATTCAAGCGTAACAACGTGACGAGAATCACACCTGTGCGGAACCGGTAAGGAAATAAACGATATGGTAAGGTTTAAATACGGACTAGTTTTAGTGGAAATCGAATTGAACAAACGATGGTGGACCATGCTGTAAAAGGTAGACCTTCGCTATAGCTACAAAGTAATCTAACGGAAACTGTGGTATCCACCGCCATGATTGAAAATTAAATAACAACCGTTCCGACTTTATAATTGTATGCCCATGTAAATAATATATTAACATGATGCGAACATGATTTCCGTAAAATAAGCGGACGGTCATTGTGGACATGACTTATAATTACCCTCAATATGGTGCGACCCATTTCAAAACATATCACATTACGACACCATCCTAGAATTTGGACGAACGCACGAAAAAATCCAGATTCCCCACAACGGGCACTCCAATAAGGGTTTAATATACATACAGGCTCGTGGACTAGATTACATGGTGGTGTGCGAGTTTGGCTTTCGGTACCTGTTCGGTTTGGGGTTACATTTCACAACCAGAGTTAAATGTAGTTAATTACAGCTATATCTGTCACAATGTAATTGTTTGGAAGACAGAAACTGTATGTTTGGTATGATGGAAGCAAAATCAAATGAGCCCAACATACTCGACTCATTCAAAGACACATTCAGCATGTGTCTTTGTCGCACCTAATTGTTCTGTGTGTATATTTCGCACAATCCATCTTAGTATAGTACAAAAAAGGTATGTCCCTTCGATGAAAATTCTGGCCCACAAATTTATTTGTCTCAATTTGTTTACCTAACTGTTTAAGCTGCAAATAACACCCACGGCCCATGCAGTTGAATTTAATTTTTCTATTTCTGACTTAAACAGAAGGGTGTCAGAAGAGCAATGTCTACTACGAGGTCATTGAGCAGCTGAGCAACAGCGAATGGAAGAAGTTTGCGCGACAAAAGTTGCGACTTTCCGACAATGAAATCGATGACATTGAAGCAGACAACAGTTCAAGCGTAAAGGAACAAAAATACAAAATGTTGCGTCGCTGGGCTTTGATGTCTGGTAACTTGTCCTTATGTTTTATGTTTTAAATGGTGAATGTAATGCAAAACAGCGCTTTCCTTAATATCGTGTTTCCATCCTGAAGTTGGCACAAACGAAACCCTTTTAATCGCCAGGGGAAACCCCGGAATATCTGTTAAAACTTGTACAAGAATACAAACAAGATCTTTCAATACGACCGGAAAGCCAGAACGCACAAGTGATGACAAGGTACGGATTAGTGAAATTTAAAATGAATTCCTCTGACGACCTTTAAATTGTTCAGGTCTTCCCTCCAGTACAAACTAGTGATCGAAAGGGTTTGCCACAAGCTCTCTGAAGATGACGTCTTGCGCCTCAACAAGATTTATTATGACTCAACTAAAAGGTGACCACTGATCACAATCACAGAGTCTGTTGTTGTGCAACGTCATCATTATCATCATTTTAAGCAAAAGTTAACTCGAATTCGTTTTTTTAAGAAACTTTTCGAGCGGAACAGAAATTTTTTATCACATGGAGGAAAATAACCTATGGTCGCCCGAAATATCTGTTGAAGATCTGTATTAAAGCAGGTAAAAGTTATGTCCAGGCTAAACGTGAATCACGTTCACAGATAAGTTGTGGATGGTGATAGAAAGCCTTGGCAGTTTAGGAAGGATCGACCTTTGCAACGAAATCGATCAACTTATGGAGGAATGGGCAAAGAGTCATCGGCCAGGTTTGTGCGAGCGTTTATATGCGTGTGTGTATGTGTTTGCGAGCGTTAGGTTAAAGAGGAAGTGTTTTATTGCAGAGCGTGGAATGGCGCGTTGGAGTGGGAGCTATGACGTAATGCACAATTTCCGTTGGGTATGTGTCATTTAATCTGTGAAGTAAGCAGATGTTGTTTCATAAAGGTTGATGTGCCTCTTCGACACGCTCGTTCGTTTCCTAATACACCTCAACACAAGCAATATCGTGTATCAGGTATGAGGATTGAGAAAAACTTGATAAAATGCATTGTTTGTGCGAATAAATTTGTACTTTCAGCGACATACAGTGAACCTGCCAGTTGTTATGGAGGAAGACCTGATGATGTATGGCAGCGTGGTACGTAACCATATTATAGGCTTCACATTTTATAGGATCCATGTCATACCTAAAATCGTGAGTTACGCCATACAGTGTCAGTTAGTATACTTGACTACAAAATACTTCATTAATTCCCAATCAAGTTCAAGGACCGATGTTACAAGAACCTTTTTCTTCCTCAACTTAACCCCTCTGCTTTTTAGCCTCCCGCCATTCCTTTCGGTTTTCTCCGTCCTTCGACGGAAAGTTTAAACATGTCTGCCGGTAATATTTTGTGCAGAAGAAGTCATTAGCTATTTAAAGGTGTTTACTTTTCAGCTTTCAGCAGTGAAACTATCCTACCTGGACTGGGTAACTTTACGCCGACAAAACTCCGACTCGAAGAAGTAGTTTTCGTAAAAGGTGAGAGTGTTGGTGAGATGTCATGACTCAGTTTAACTGCTTCGCGCTATTTCGTGCTAAAGCCAGGCTTATCCAAAGTGAGGTAAAATGCCACTGTGGTTTAAATTGTGTCGCACATTGCCCGCAAAAGTTTGGATTATTTTTTTGGGTTCAAACGCCCATTGCAACTCCACCCAAAAGCTAAGGTATATTAAAACTTTAATTGCGAGTACGTCGCCTTGCTAAACCATACAAATCGCTGATTAACTGTTAGAAGTGAAAGCTGGCAATACAGCACTCTCGTATGGGTTAATTGCACGTTTGTTTTCTGATTCTTAGATGAACACAATTGGGAAAAAGAAGGCAATTTTGAAGAGGCGTTGCAGGTTGTGTTCAAGAAACTGAATATGGACGAAAGACAACGTAACATTTCTTCCCACATTGACGCTTACCAAATTGCAGCCAAGGCCAAAGACCCCGAGGAGGCTCAAACGTTCGCTGCGCGAATCACAAATCTGATACGAAAATACGTTGAAACTTCCGGAAAAGAGACAAAAGCCTTTGCTGAAAGACTACGTGAGGCCAATTCAAACATTAAGGCCATTTTGTTTTATGACATAGCATCTGAATACTACGTCGTGGAGCAAGGCGCGGATTGCGCAAGCGGCCTTGAGCGCTGTGCCTACGGGCTCAGAAAAGTAGCATTGGCAATACAGGAATCTGATTCCAATTGTAAACAGACCACCAACAATTTAATTGTTCCGGCACTTAAAAAAATCCGCGGGAAACTGAACAGTCTGCCAGCCGACCGAAATCAGTGTGTCAATGAAGCGAAATGCTTACTCCACCTGAGCGCCGTTGAAATTGCAGTTGGTGAAATGCAAAAAGGACTCGATTTGCTTTTTGGTGCTGTTACGATCTTGAAGGAAGGCTTAGGCGAGGATGTGGAAAAGCACTTCGTGCATACACATTGTTTAGACACGATAGCATGTAGTCTTGGCAAAATGAATGATATTGAAACCGCAAGACAACATTTCATAATGGCATTGGAAGCATTTAGAAAAGCTGAGATCTTCGACCGTGGCCAAGTAAAAAGTGACGAACTGAAAGCCATCAAAGAAAATATGAAGTTTTATGGTGTGTCTCTGTGACTGTTGCCATTTCTGAACGGTCGCTCGCATTTTGTCGTTTCGTTTTTCGCGCACGCCAACCAAGGTGAATGTACGTACATTGGAGGTAAACATGAACAAATAATTGCAATGACATACTGCAAGCAACATCGGGGTATAGTTTATTATCGAAAGCCTCCTTAGGGGTTAGGAGAAAAGGGTTGAGGACATTTTGTTCAAGCGTAACAACGTGAAGAGAATCACACCTGTGCGAAACCTGTAACGAAATAAATGATTTGGTGCAGCTTAGATTTGGTATATGCGAAGTTTAAGTGGAAATCGAATGGTGCCAAATAATGATGGGCCATGCTGCAGAAGGTAGACCTTCTCCATAGCTGCAAAGTTATCTAACAAAAAACGCGTATTACCAATGCCACGATTGAATATTTAACAACAACCGTTTCGACTTTATACTTGAATGTCCAAGTAAATAATATATTAACATGGTACAAACATTGGTACATGATTTCGTAAAATAAGCAGGTGGTCATTGTGGACATGACTTGTAAATACTCGCAATATGATGCGACCACTTCAAATCATATCACATTACGACACCATCCTGGAATTTGGACGAACGCACAAAAAAATCCAGATCTCATACAACGAGCACGGTTGCGCGACGCCCTTTCTTTGTGTTCAGTGAACAATAAACGCCACTCAGTCTGCTAACGAGTGATGCGCAAGGTGGGTTTTAACATGATTTGCTTAATTGAGGTTTGAGTTTCAACTGATCAGGTATCCAGAATCTTTTTTGATTAGGCCTGTCTGTTGCTGATAAACCGAATATATGTCTGCAATGTATTCTGGGTAAAAGCACTTTAGAAACTGACAGCTTAGTGCTGGTTCATGTCACACAAATCAAAGGTGTAGTTAATATTGTCAAAAAGAAAGCACTGTATTGATTGTTAACTAATTGAACAGTTTCTGCGTTTTCCAAGACAGGTGTGGTTATTCGCCATGCCACCAACAAGGTATAGATTACATTCATCTGTAAGCGAGGCGTTCAAGCTTGACCAAGATTCATCATGGAAAACGGAACTATGTGTGCAAGCAATGAAGGAGGCTTTGGTGAATTTCAGAGGGATTTCCTTTTCTGAAGATTTAGATTCTGACCCATTCGTTACTATTGACAATGACGAAGATGCTAACAAGATTGTCGACATGGTAAATAGTGCGAAATTCCTCAAAAGCCTCAACGACAAGCTGAAAGATTACCAGTTGGCTGAATTAAAGCTGTTGGAGTATTCATGTGACGCTGATGATCAGCAAAATACAAATTCAGATGTCAAGAAAGAGTATAAAGGAACAAAGTTAAGACCAGACGAGGTGATTAATACTAAGAAACGATTGGGTTTAAAGTTTGATCACTGAGCAAATGAATATAACCACGCATGGCTGCGCAAAATAGTCCGGCGGGTGAGTAAATATATATCCTCTGTTTGTGCTGGCTGGGTGGGGGAAAATGGTACTTTACGTCATTGAGGAATTTGAGCGTGCCTCAGTGGTTGGCTTGCGGTCCGCTGACTCATGTGATACACCATTGTTCGCAACCAAGGGTGTTTTGCACCGGTGCGTGTATAAATAACCGATTTTCCTTTTTGTTTTAAAAGACAGGACATGAAAAATCTCATGACAGCGAATGCACCGAAAACTGCACAAAACAAGGTAATGTCGTGGATCTTATATGTAGACATTCCGTTGTATTTTTCCTGCATTTTAATGTTGCACTGTTTTTTGCAAAAAGCACCAGTTTGTGTGTTTGAAAGAAAGTGTGACTTTGTCACAGAGATTGGTTACGAAGAGTTACGCCTATAGATGTAGTTTTGAATATGGTAGTAACTGTACAAACAAGTTCAATTATACCATTCAATAGGTAAACTAAGTCAATGCGTAATTTGGTGTTTTGTTGTTTGTTTTCATCACCAGTCACTGGCACAAAATTCCAACATAATCTGCCTTTTACAAACCACCCATGCTATGATGATCAAGTTACGTTTCCATGAGACGTTTTCATAAAATTAGTGATTTTTGTTGAAGGGAATAACAAAGCGAACGTCTACTACGAAGTTATGAAGCTGCTGCACATTCACGATTGGAACGAGTTCGTTCGACAGAAGCTTGGACTTGAAGATCATGAGATCGGAAATATTGAAAATGATTACAAAAATGTGAAAGAACAAAAATATCAAATGTTGCAGCGTTGGGGATTATTGCCGCGTAAGTTCAACGCATTGCCCTTATATATGTTTACCCACGACTGGGTAAGATGTATACTTGTTTAAATTAAAAGGAAATACACCCAAACGGCTGCAGGAGTTATTGCAAGAATTTAACGCAGAACGCACTCCGCGTTCTTCGGAACACAAAGACTCCGGAATTATGACAAGGTTCATGAATTGATAACAAGTTTTTTTTTTATTTTAACCTGTATATATCTTACGCTTGCATGTGCAGTTCGGCTCTGCAGTACAGACTTGCAATCGAAAAAGTGTGCCAAAAACTATCGGAAGATGAAGTGGAAAGGCTGAACAAAGTGTACTACAGTAGCACTAATAAGTAAGAGATGGACATTCCGTCACATTAAATTTGTTGATTTTGCTCATTCGCATTGTGACAAGCGTATCGAACTATAATACTTTTTCAGAAACTTCTCATCTGGAGCTGAGCTGTTCTATCACATGGAGGAAAACGACCTTTGGGAGCAAGGATCTGCATTAGCAGGTATTTTTTTTTATAAAAAATGAATAAAATAATGAGTCAATATAGAAAAAAGTGTTCGTGTTTGCAGATAAACTCACTCTTGTAAAAGAAACGTTTGTTTCGTTTGGACGAATCGATTTAGGGGAGGCAATCGACATACTAATCGAGGACTGGATAGCTTACCGTACGGCTAGTAAGTATATGAAAACGTAAGAACGTAACTTGCCATTGTGTCGCCAATATGCTCTGCTTTTAAATATGTAGGAATCCCTGCAGAAATTTACACTTTGCCCCGGCGGAAAGTTGGAAAGGTTTGAAATGTTTATGTGAAGTTTTGAAAGAGGGCTGGAAAAAAACAATTCTCATATATATTTCCAGGTGAAAACATTTTCTCGACATGCTTATTCAGCCCCCGGGACCCCCTACCATTCGTTGCGACGCGCCTCAGGTAACTACAAATATATCCCTATATTAATTAGTACAAAAGGGTCATGTTGTTATTTCACTGGCGACAAGTCGCTGTGTTGTGTACAAATGATCACATTGGCCAAAGTTTTGGGCATGTAAAAGCAAGCAGGTGTTATCGCGCCACCTGCCGCATCCATCGTTACATACAAAGAGTATTTCTGTTGGTTTCCACGATGATTTCGCCAAAAGTTGTCTTTCCATATGTTACCCACATGTAAAACATGTGATAAGCAAGGTGGAGCCAATAATATGAATTGCGTAAACTGCAGACAGATGGCTACTGTTTCGTCCTATAAGGTCTCATCAGTGCAGCTGGTGTGACTATCAGACGACTTTTCTAACCAAACGGCCAAGCTGCACTGATGAGACCCTTTCGGTCGAAACAGTGGCCATCTGCTTGCAGCTTACACAATACAAAACATATGTTTCACTTGTTAATATCCAACGTCAAGTTAACAACATTTGGCATATAGGTCGCAACATCAACCTTGTATTGTTTAGAAAACCAACATAATTTCCAATGGCCACAGTCCACATCGACGAATCATTTAACCATGCTTAAGGGTAAGGTTTTACCTTATAGCTTTAGAGTCGCATTTTAGTGTGATGTTTGTGCGTTGTACTTTTTAGAGCAAAGCATCGAGTCTCTGCGCGCAAGGCCACGTTTGGAGGACGTTGTTTTTCTTGAAGGTGACGCCATGTTAATATGTGTCAAAGTCAAGGGAATATTTTTCGGTGACCACTCAATTTTCATGTCTTTTGCAGACGAAAGGGAATTGGAAAAACACGGAAACTACGAACGGATGCTTGAAGTCCAAACAAAAAAGTTGCAACTAGACTGGCATTTACGCGAAATTCCCGCGCTGGTTGATGCATACCAGTCTGCCGCTAAAGCTGGTCGCCCAGACCGAGCACGCGATTTCCAGACCCAAATCACAAAGCTCATCCACAATTACGTAAACACATCCGCAAAGGCCACGAAAATATTCGCTGAGAAACTCCGCAATGCCAACTTCTATCCAAAAGCAGTCCTGTTTTATTTAATCGCCTCTGACCTGTATGTCTCAGAGGCTGAATTAAGTCAAGCAGCGCGCGGACTCGAACGTTGTGCTCACGGTGTAAAACAAGCTGCTCAAGCGGTACTGACAACTCAGAACAACTGCCACACCTCAGTGCAACTCCTCATCATACCAGCCATGAAGGAAATCTTCGAGAAACTGCGCAGTTTGCCGGATGGTGAAAGTCGTTGCGTCAACGAAGCGAGGTGCTTGCGCCACATCAGCGCCGTGGAACTGGAATTAGGAAACAAGAAGGAGAGGTTGGAGCTTCTGTTTCGTGCCCTTACCATCTTGCAGGATGGTCTCGGCCCGAAAGTGGAATCGTATTATGTATACGGACGGTGTTTACACGCAATCGCCCGAACTTGCGATTACAAAACAGAGATCGAAACTGCAAAACAGTATTTCAATATGGCACTGGATGCTATCGAAAAAGCTCAGGATTTTGAAAACGAGCAATATAAATTAGATGAAAAAAACACTATAATTAACAATATGAAGCTCTTTGGACTTTCACCATAATGTGAGGTGAACTCAGTAAAATGTTACTGCTTTCGTTTGCATTTTCACATTGTGATGTTTGTTCATGGTTGGCAATGTTTGGTATTCGTGATAGGTGAATTTTCGCTTTAAAGAAGTAACTGTCACTGCATACGTCAAAAAGTTGCACTTTTTTATTTTCCTGATTTAAGCACCCGGTTGCACAGATCTTCTCAATATCATTAATATATACAGGCTTGTTAATTGGGACAAATTTAATTGAAAAGTTTACCCGTACCATCATTAACTTAAGCCTTCATATTAATGACCCGGCACATGCGTAATACTTGCACCAGTGTCTTTTTTTTGTTTTTGAATTATCTTTTGCGAACTTTATAGAAACGGAATAAATTGTTTCCGAATATGATTGTTTGTCGTATTGTTCCCGTATTTCAAAAGTAATCAAAGGCAAGACATAAAAATTGTGCGGCCTAAAAAATATTTATTTATTTATTTATTTAAAATATTTATATGAAAAAAATGCCAAGTTTACAAGTAGTTTATATCATCATAAATATATTCCTTGATTAAATAGGCGAGAACTTGTTACGAACATTTGTTACGTGGTAATATTAGTGTAAATATCCGTAGCACTGATAAATGGTGTATTTCCTGTAGGCCACTACTTTGGAACTTTTAGTTTGCCAAAAGAAACGAACATTTACCCAAAAAGTTTGCACACATATAAACTACATAACGGACAAGAAAAATAGTTCTTTTTTGTGGTATTTGTGTTGTTTCAAGCGTGTTACAAGGACACATGATTTACGTAAACGAAAGTTAAGTTATGTTTGTAGGTTTGGTGGCGGTCGTTGGAGGCGGAAACAAATTATCTTACTATCATCTGTAACAGAAATAGGCCTAAATTTTGTCTCTTGTGTCCATGCTTTTACTTTGCTTTATTCATTAACATTAAGAGTGATTAATTCTTCTAAATTTTATTACATCATTAAACAAGTCAGTTGCGTAAAGGTCTTTTCGTGCACAAGATGTCGCGGCGGAGTAACTATCTTTCTGCTAAGCAAATCAACAATTCTCTAGTTATATATTTGCAAACAGCGGGACCCGGGTAAAAAAGTTTCAAAACCACTGTCTAGTTTGCCAAAACGTGCATGAAACAACTATACTCGAAATAAACTGCCTATGGTGCAAAAGATTTAAAATAAAAGTATCGCTTTCATAATTAAAACGTCACATAAAACTTACGCTAAATGTTCTCATTTTATCCTTTTGTTTTGGTGTTAAGGTCAGTGGTTCCCAGCCTTTTTGAAGTCACGCACCCCCTTTTTAATTTATAAAGTAATCAAATCTGCAGACCAACTTTATTTGACCGTATCTTATCATTTATACGTTTCTTGAAATAAAAGATGGCTGTGACAAAACAAATAGAAAAGTTTCGGAACAAAGCTAAAATTGTTTTATAGTAAATTATTCACGAACCAACTGCTGAAACCAATTCACGGACACCTTGGTGATCAACAAAACCCCGGTTTGAAACCCTTGGTTCAGGTGGAAATCATACAGAATTGGGCTGGCAATTACGATGAATGTGTGGTTGTATAGTTATTAGTAAAATGTCACGGCAATTTCGCCAAGAGAATTTCACAGTCGGCGATGAAATTTGGGCTTTAGCCTGTTTTATTCACGATCACGATCTCAAACAATACATCAAAAACGGGGCCGAACGAGTCGGGCGTCCGTAACCCGAAAGCCCAGGGCCACAATGGGCTTTCCGACCATTGATGAATCGCATGGGGTGCATGACAGAGCAAAGCAGGCGTGGCCCAGCCGTTCCGATCGCCCTTTGTTCGTCGTCTTTTGACGCAAAAGCCCGAGGGCCGATTGTTTATCGTCTCCAAAATGGCCGACATCGTCGACGTCTAATTTTCGGGCGGTCGCGGAGGTGGGACAGGTAGAGGCCTGAATCCGTCGGGAACCCGGTCAATAATTAACGCCTTGTTTGCGGACCCGCGTCTCCGACGTGGGGGTGATAGGCCGTCGCTTAACGGGAATATACAGGCACCCGCTGTAAGGGCAATTAGACCGGCGTAACAACGGTCAGGGAAACGACCGGGCGAGCACGCGAACCGTTTCGCCAATCCTAGCCCTCGTAAAGCGAAAGAAGCTGGAGCGCTTCGCTCTAAAGCGTCACGACAGGTTTGATCAAATATTTGCAGTCGGATTAATCATCAAACGGGCGGTGAATGCGGGGATCGCTGGCTGCGTCCGACGCGGCCCAGTGTTTGCCGTGCTCTTAATTGCCCGCGCCGAATCCGTTATCGTTGCCTCGCCCGCGATGCTTTATCGAACGAATAACAGCGTTTTCCCGCTTTTTCGGTAACTGATGCATCCGCGTCTTCCTACTCATCCCGATGATGTTGTTACTTAATCTGTCACCCAGGATAAAAGTTAAAAATGCTCATCTCTCCGTTACCATCTATGATGAAGTCGGACGCATCACCTGGCCGGCCTACATCGGATGATCGCTTATCGCTGCCAAAATCTTACAACTCCATGCACGAATCAATATTCCAAATAAAAATCAAAGGCCATCCGTGCTCCTCGGCATTGTCCTTCGCCTGACCCCGGCATTGTGCGGTAGCGATTTGAATCTGGGCCGCGATCCATGGGTGTCATCGCTCAGTGCGGGCTGATATCACCATTGTTCGCTCTCAATCCCACACGATCGCTGCACAGGTGCTGCCTTGGGACAAGAACGCTGCTCTTAGCGCCGTGCAAACAATTTTGTTTTCATTTTTACCCGAATATCTTAAAAATAAGTGGAAAAATTAATTGCCCTTTTCTCAAAACGAGTCATCATTGCCCGTTGAATACCTGGTTTTCAAAAGGGGGTAGATTTATTTTGAAATTTTCGAAACTTTCTCTTTTCGAATTAGCTTTTAGAGAAAAGGATTTTAAAAATTTAAAGAAGGATTTTAAATCACAAATTCTGTTTTAATTACATGTGTTAGTATGATTTAGTTTGCAACACAAAGTAAATTATTTCCTGTGCAAAATTTCGAATATGTTAAATACATGAAAACTTTATTTGCTCCAACATTCCTTTTTAGTTATAACCCTAATATTAACACATTTGCGCCATTTTTGGTTAGTTTTCCTGCAGTGACTTTTGATCACGAATAAAATCTGCACACGGACACATATCGCAACTAAATTTCTCATTTAGTTAATTCATTGCGCAAAATTTTGACTAGCAATCTATCCGCATAGCAATACATCAACTGCAGTAAAGCACGTGCGATTCGAGCACCCGACCAATATTCAGGCTGCTGACTAGTCCTCCCGCCTGCCAGCATCTAAACCTACAAGGTGCGTTAACCAATGAGCCGGCGTTGTTGGATTTGGTTTGATTTAGCCATGTCCATGTAAATTTGCCTTCACGCTTGATAATATAGACTTCTGTTTGTGATAGCCGACAACTCAAATAGCAGGGAGATTCGTGGATAAACTCTCGCCTATTTACAGTTTCGGATTTATAACTGCCGGCCTTGTGTACCTTGGGCTCTGTGAACATACTCCAGTGTAAACGCAGGTCTATCAACACACATCTAAACGTGTTCACTACGGTTTAACAAATAGATCAGGGAATCGTATCTGTAAATACTGGAAGTTTGCTTGATCTGTTTGAATCAACAAGGCTACGACGGCGGAAATTTTAACAACATATTTGCGAGAAAATATTGACAATGAAAACCCGAAAGCCGGTGTGCGCGCCTTCCTATATGCTCACGGGTGTGTGTCCCTCAAAGCAGAGCCAATTGCCGGTGTGGATTTGTTTGAAAGTTCAACAATGTATCATTTGATCGCTCTGTTTACATGTACAATATGGATTCGGATTCTACATAAGATGCGCTTTAAGGCAAGTCAACAGCGCAGCGGGCCTGTTATATATGTTGACACTGTCACCAATTTGATGGCCCATTTGCTTTTGACAACATTTGACACGGGTACTTTATTTGCAGTGCATCTGTAAGTGATTGCAGTTCTCTTGTTTAGTTGTATTTGCTTGTTGAACTAGAGACACAGGACAATAACATGGGGTTGGGAGTGCCCCCCTTTGCTTGGTGAGCGACCGTCGGGAACAAATAAGCAGTATTCGAAAAAACTGTAGCATTTTTAGGAAAAATGAACCACGCTGTAGTCATGTTTAAAATTCAACGCTTTGCTCTCAAAAAGAAACAATTCAAGCAAGTAAAAGAAGAACCAAGTTGCGGGAAATCGTCTCGTATTAAAGTCGTAACTCATTCACAGTTGAGCGTGCGGGCCATGGGAAATTCGTAATTCCCTTTCCTGGCACAGGCCGTCCTTCAGACCTGTAGCAGGTATACGGCAAAAAACAAGAGCGCAAGTTAAATATTAAATTGGTTGCGACAGGGTAGAATCGGTTGCGCGCGCACACCCGGCTTATTTGTTCCTTGACGGCGCTTAAACGCCCCGTGTGTGTCCGCGGTTGTTTGCTAAAGAACGATCCTCGCCGATGAGCGGGGTATACCAGGAGCGAAGGGACCAGAGAAGCGCTCCACATTCCGCATCCCAGCCGTGTAGAGTGAAGTCAAGGTTCGATTCACAGTCGTTCACAGTGTGCAAGTATTTGAGACAGAATGTACAGCTCAACGCCTTCAAGTGAGATGCTGCCTGCGCCCACAGCCAGGTATCCAGTAGCATATCAGCCGAGTTATTCGTCGCCGCCGGGAGTGCCCGCCACTTACCAGAACGCAGTGGTGCCGACCTATAGCACCAACCCCACGGGAGCTATCGCAAGCCCCATAACCCAGGCATTCAACCTGCCGCATCCGTCGGCTGCGAACAATCAGTTTCCCCAGCAGATGAATCCGCATGGTGGGATGTCGTCTCCGTATCCGGTAAGTCCCAGCATCGGGATTAGTCCCAATATGGCCATTATGCCCGGCCACCGGCCCGCCGATAAGGGCCCCAACGCTTACAGAAGAACCTACACCCACGCCAAGCCACCTTACAGCTACATATCGCTAATAACGATGGCGATACAGTCGAGCCCAAGCAAGATGATGACGCTAAGCGAGGTGTATCAGTGGATTATGGATTTGTTCCCCTTCTATCGGTCTAATCAACAGCGCTGGCAAAACTCAATTCGTCACAGTTTGTCGTTCAACGATTGCTTTGTGAAAGTGCCCCGCGCGCCTGACAAGCCAGGCAAGGGTTCTTATTGGAGCTTGCATCCCGAAGCGGGCAATATGTTCGAAAATGGCTGCTACCTCCGTAGGCAAAAACGGTTCAAATGCGAAAAAAAGCAAGCTATAAAGGCCGCTCAACAGTCTAAAGTGAAGGACGAGCCAGAAAAGGGCAAAGACAATGAAAGTTTTGATGAAAACGGGATGGTGGTTTCGCACAACGCATCTCACTTGGAAGATCCGGAGGGCAACGTCGACACAAAGCCTGTTTTGATTGGAGGAAATGTTTCCCCTTCTATGGCTCAACAGGCTGAAGCCAATGCTGGAGGCTTGCAGCCACTCGAACCAGTGGCCAATTCGTCACAAGCGGCAACCTCAGCGATGACCGAATCAGCAGCTCAAGGCACACAGGCGGTTTTGGCACCAATGTCAACGACGCTGCTCGTGGGAAACAACGCCCAACAGCAGGCCATCTATCCCGGTTACCCGCAACATACTTTCATGCCGCCCTTCCAGCAGATGATGCAGGCCCAGGACGGTTCGATGATGAACTCCACCGGACATCCCCACATCCACGCGATGAACAGTTTAAAACCTGACGCCCCGCATTCATTCTCTCATCCCTTCTCAATTAACAGCCTCATCAACGACCCCCAGCACAAGGACATGAGGATGTATCAGGAACAGCTGCAGATGCAGTACTATTCCCCTCTCCAGCACCAGGCCTCTTCACTTCTTCCTCCACCACCAGTTAGCGTCGTTCCTCAGTATGTCGCAAGTCACCCACAAGAAGAGCCTGCCGCCCAACCAATGTCCACGACCGCTTCTTCCCCCACCACCGAGCAGCCGCAGCCCCAACAACCACAGCAGCAGCAACAAACGTCGAACGCAGCCGAAATGAGTCATCACGTGATGCAGTCAGTAACACCAAGTCACGTGGGTACTCCACACCATCAGCAACAACAGCAGCATTTGATCGCAATGTCTGGACTTAATGAAGCCCAGATCACGGAGGCATCGTACTACACCGCCAACGTTCAGTCGACTGTCATGCAACCGACGCAGGCTCAGCAAACGCAGAGTTAAATACAGACCATGCAAGATCACCTTAGGCAGTTTGCTGGTAGTCGCTCGTATAATTACATTTGACAATTTTGTGTTGAAGTGTTATCTACAGTGAACCGCGCACACGCCTTTTTGATAGTTGAAATATGTTCAAAGGACGTCGCTTGATACTGCATTATTGGATTCGTTAATAGCACGGTATCCAAACTGTTAATTGCAAAAAGTCTTTTCAAGAGTTACTGCTGCTGCTTTTCGTAGGTTATACAAATTTCTTTGCAGTAATTGCATGTTGGTTGGCGTTGGAAATATATTGTATTAACGCAAACATAATTTAGAGGTTCATTGTGTATATATAAACCATGGGAAAAATACTGTGCAAATTCTGTAAGTCGCCCTGTAATTGTTTTAACGTACTATATCGCTTTAATAATCGTTGTTTTAAAATTTTCGCATGCATTCTTAAATAATCCTCATAAAAAATGTAAAATTTTACTAGAATCTTTCATCTTGTTTCGTCATTTGTGTTACTGGCTGCTGTGTTGACTTCGGTCAGAATCATATTTGATTAAATTTGATGCACAAAACATTAAATGTTCGTTTGAACTGTTAAAAGCTAAGTCGTGGTTTCATTGCAGCTGATGGAAGAGATTTAATATTCCCGCCATTTAGGCTTGTGTGCAAATGGTTTGTAAAGCGTCCAAATAAATAAACAAACATGGCAAACTGTTTGAAGATTAAACAGTGGCCGTTTACATTTCCGTAATACGAGGTGTACTCAACTCTCCTCTTTACACCTAAGCCCAGGCGTGTGTTTATATAAGTTTTGTAAGGCCGCAATCCAGTGCGTTCCAAATGATTGTCGGAATATTTGACAGTAAATAGTTGAGATACACAGCGTTTAATAGTAAGTTGAACAAACAAGAGTACAATTATTGGTCTACAACCGTGTATACCCTGTCAATATTTCGTATGTCCTGTACTGGAATCACAGCACACGAGATGAAACAAGCAGACTACTGTTGCAAGCCGGCGTGCTCTAAGGGATTGCTTCTATTGCCTGTTAAGCGGGACTTAACGCTGTTTAACACATGTTGTCTACTTCTCTTGTACATGTATATGAATATTTGTTTGTTGCAGTCGGCGTTACGTTGTGGATATCTGTGACTCAACACTTTTACAAACTTAATAGATACTTCACCAATAAGCCATTTTTTGCTACCAGCGTGGGACAAAATCCCAAGTCATTTTTAAATGTTGTTGCGTTTACAGTTAGAGCACGCTTGCATGGTTGTGCGAGTATTAGATGTGTGTGCACACACTTCATTTTTTAACATAACTTACGGTCACTTGTCTGATTAGATCAGCAAAAATAGGTTATTTATTCAGCTTATAAACTAAATCCCAAACATTATAGTTTTCGTCGTTAGGATATTGGTTGTTAATTAAATCAGTACATAACAGGAATGGAAACAACACTTTTAAACTATTAAAAACTGTGAGATTTAGTTTTAACGGGCACTTCATAAAAAAGTACCTACTTTGCAGTACTGCAGCTTTGGTTCACAACAGCATAAACAGCACAATGGCGACATCCTCTGACGGTTTAAAATACAAATAAAATATTTTTAACGTCTACTACAAGGCTCAAAGTTATTTAGGCCTGAAACTGACGGACATAACAGTAAAAATCATGTCCACTTTCTGATCTACAACAGTCTTGGCGGCAAGTGTATTTCTAAAAGACCACGTTACAATTTGCAGCGACTGTGCTGTTATGCCCCTTGTCCTAATAAATGATTTTTACCACCTACAGCAGCCTCTAATTTAGTTTATCGGGTATTTATATCGGACATTTAAAATAATAACTAACAACCCTTATTTCTGCAATACCACAAATCGCTTACTTGACATATTTCACAATTATTTTCTGTGACTTCCTCATCCAATTATTACAAGAGATGACAGACGGCGGCATGTGTTTTAGAACAGTATGTTACTATTGCCTTTTGCAATCTTTGGGTCTGCATTGGTGTTTTTATCTTTTCTTTGCTTACCACTACAACAAACAAAACTTTTTTTTTCTCAACGTTTGCCCTTTATAATTTAATTTCACCACTTTCTTCGGCCAGGGTTTTCATGGCGGCTTTATTGTGTTCATAGCTTTTTTGCCTAAACTGAGCAAAGTTGTACTTTCCAATGCAAAGAGAAAAATAAAATTATGAATATTTTAAGAATTATCCTGCCACATCATGTTGTTATTATTACCCCAATTATATAATTTTTAACAATAAAAGGGTAAGTACCTTTCGGTACTTTGTGAAGATTCGTGCTTGTGCTTTTGCGCAATTTGTTTTTGTCTGTTGTAAGTGTAAGAACGTTGAGATGGGTAAAACAAAGATTAAGTTCTCAAAACAAAGTAGGAAGCGGGCATATTCTGACGATTCTGACTTTGAGGTTGACAACAATGACAAAGGTGCCAATACTGAAGATGTTCCGGCCGCCGCTACCAGACATGTAAGTTGTAAATTGGTGAACTATGGGTTAAAAGAAAAGTTTTTGCCAGCTGTTATTTTGAAAATTAGTCTTTTTTTATCACTGGGTTGACCATGTTTTGTCTCGCAAAACACTATATGGTAACTAATGGATCCCTTTACATGTTCTTTTAAAAACCAGGGTTCTCCAAAACCCATTTGGGAATCATCGGTTTAATGGTGGTTGTTGGTAGTTTAGAACATGTTTATGTGGTATGCAGATTGACACAGAAACTGATGGCTCTGTCGTGATCAGAGATCGGTTCGGAGCCAAAGATTATCGCTCACAAATGAAGATGAAACCAGACCATGAGTCAAGGCCTATCTATGTTGCACCAGATGGACATATATTTTTAGAATCTTTTTCACCAGTGTACAAACATGCTCGTGACTTTCTGATTGCTATAGCAGAACCTGTTTGTCGCCCAAAGTAAGTTCATTATTTGTGGTTGTATTGCTAAACATACTTTGCCGCACACCCCTGACCTTTACTATATTTAACAACACAATCGCATTGCGTCCTTTCGGCAACCGCAGCAAAGATGAAGCCGCATTTCTTTTCTGATTAAATTCATAAAATTACTTAACACGCAGTTTCGTTTGCCTCGTATTCGTGACCTACAATTAGGTTGGTGACGAACGTGTAGAAGGAAGAAAACCACGTTTCGTCTGTTTTTTTCGGCCAAAAACGTTGCTACCATAGATTACACTGTAACTTGTATATTATAGCGTGCAAACGACCTTCTGACGTCATTATTTTTTCTTTACCACACCCCGTTAATGTGCAAAACTCTACGCCTATGGTACAATATTTATCAAAGTTATTTGATATTTAATTTTGTTTCTGTATGATACATTCTTTTCAAAAAAATTTGGATCATTGGATTGCATTTTCAGATTTGTCCATGAATTCCAGCTTACTCCTTACTCTTTGTATGCTGCCGTTAGTGTTGGTTTGGAAACAGAAGACATCATAGAGTATTTAAGCAGGTTAAGCAAGACCTCAATTCCACAGGGTATATGTGATTTTATCAAGCTGTGTACACAGAGTTATGGAAAGGTAAGCTGTATAACAACTTCTGGTAGCAAGGATTGTTTGTCTATTTTGCCCATTCAGGTTAAACTTGTTCTCAAACATAACCGCTATTATGTGGAAAGCACACATGCTGAAATTATTCACAAGTTACTTCAGGATAAGGATATTGCTGATTGTCGCAAGCAAACGTCCGACGCAGGGCAATCCTCAACCACTGCTGATGGTCTTGAGGTTAGTGAAGTTTGTTCGCAAATATTAAACAACGTTATTTGACCCCTTGTGGTAAAGTTTAGTTTGCTGGTATTTATTGGTATCATATTATGTTCTATTTTATTTCATGAGTAATCCCTTTTGCACTGTGTTATTGGTGTCGGGGTCCAGCAAATATGAAAATTCATTTTAGGTTTCTACACTTGTGGAAAAGCAAGCCTTGCAAGTAAATAAACCAACAAATTCCGGAAATCCAGAAGATGAAAACAAAGAAGAGGATGGTGGGGTTCCAAAAGACATATATGATTTCTATGAGAAGATGGACAAAGAAGATGAAAACAAAGATGAAGAAAAACAAGTGAGAGAAAATAGTGTGGGTTTTGCTAGTTATTGAACTCAATGGGTAAAATTCTTGGCAGGTAATATCATTTGAAGTGGAGCAGGATCATGTTGAGACTTTACAGAAGCGTTGCATCACATTGGAATATCCCCTTCTTGCTGAGTATGATTTTCGCAATGATACAGTCAACCCTGATCTAAAAATTGACCTAAAACCAACTACAGTGCTACGTCCCTACCAGGTTTGCTTTGTTGTGTGAAGTTTATTTGCAATTATTATTTTTGGCCTTTTGTCGTGTACAGTAACTTAAGCTTGTCACATGCCAACATTCACATAGGCACAATTTTCTAGTTAGCTTGTCACTTAAAAACTTTTTCTTTCGAAAATATAAATCTGAAAGGCACATTTTAATGCGTGCAGATTACAGAAAGTTTATTAGTTAATCTGTAATTTCTATGAGTTTCATGAATCACACAAGTTTATTTCGTCCAGGAAAAGAGCTTGAGAAAGATGTTTGGCAACGGTCGTGCACGTTCTGGTGTAATTGTTTTGCCATGTGGGGCTGGCAAAACTCTAGTTGGTGTCACAGCTGCATGCACAGTGCGGAAACGATGCATGGTGTTATGTACATCAGGAGTTGCCGTTGAACAGTGGAGGTAAGCATGCCAGTTGAAATAATTTTAGTTGTAAAATAGAATATCAGGTTCGTTGAGTTTCAAAAATAACTGGTAATTGTTGGTGGAGTTGCTATTGTGCTTATTCTAAAATTAGAACTTTTTTTCAATTAAATTATGTAATCTGAAAACGACTCATGCTTGTGCAAAGCATTGGTACTAAGAATCCTTTCAACACTATACTAAAGTTCCACTTTTTGACCCATGTCGAGTTAAATTAGCAATGCTTGGGCACCCTGCTGGCCATGCAATTTTGTTTCATTAATTTGTCGGTAAAGAGCTATTTTGTTATCTCCAGGTCACAGTTTAAAATGTGGTCCACCGCTGATGACAGCATGATATGTCGATTCACCTCTGATGCAAAGGATCGCCCACAAGGGTGCAGTATTGCCATCAGCACCTACTCGATGATGGGACATACAATGAAAAGAGCGTATGAGTCTGAGAAGGTCATGGAATGGATTCGCAGCCAGGAATGGGGGTTAATTATCCTGGATGAGGTTGGTCAGATACTGATGTTATTGTACTTTCACGTCATGTCAAATACACTGTAGCTTGTCTGTAGCTGCTTTGCTAAGTCTGTGAACAGCATTTTGTGTTAATTTTTGTGTATCAATTCAGTTGTCTACAGAAAAACAAAAAAATGCAGGTAAGTGTAAAAAAGCTCCCTATTCATAGGTACACACAATTCCTGCCAAGCAGTTCAGAAGAGTTTTGACAGTGGTTCAATCCCACTGCAAGCTTGGCCTTACTGCTACTCTGGTGAGAGAAGACGACAAAATTTCAGATCTTAATTTTCTGATTGGCCCAAAGTTGTATGAAGCTAACTGGATGGTGAGACAAAGAAAACCAAACTTTTATATTTGTTGCATATTTAACATATTACTTCGGGCTTGTGTTAGTCTAAAATTTGCGGTAATGGGTATTAATTGTAGTATTTAATACAACATAATTAAATTGATACAGTGCCAAAACAATTTCCACTCAAAAAAGCCAGCCCTTCAAAGAAACTGTATGACACAAATATATTGAGCTTGAAGGAGTTACAAAATTGGTAGTTGTCTTCTAAGCTGTCATATTGTTGCATGTCTAGTCCACCGTCCAAAACTGAAATCCATTAGTCAAATTTACATATGTGTGATTTTGGTTGCACTTTACTATGTTGTGATTTTCTCCTTGTCCCATTTTAACTTTTTCAATTCTACTGTTCATAAATGTTCAACTAAAAGTATATTTGCCTGCTTTTAGCCCCCTGTTTAGGGTGCAGCCAACTATTCCACAACATATTGGCCACATAACTTTACAATATTTAAAATAGGATTGCTTTAGTGATGCAAAAAAATTATACATATGCAGGAATTACAAAATGGAGGTTTCATTGCTCGGGTACAATGTGCAGAAGTTTGGTGTCCAATGACACCGGAGTTTTATCGCGAGTATCTTGCTACTAAATCTGCCAAGCGTCTCTTGCTCTATGTGATGAACCCAAACAAGTTCAGGGCTTGTCAGTATCTCGTCCGATTCCACGAGAGAAGAAATGACAAGGTACAATTTGGTTTTTCGATGCACACAATCAAAACATCTGCATTATGCTGATATTTTCTCTCATATAACCAAATTGTATGTATGATGTGAAGATGTGTCATTTCTTTGTGCATGATCTGTGTAAATTTTGTGTCAATGAGCTACTTAAACTCAATGAGGTGCACCCAACAAACTGGCTGTTATCTTAGAAATAAAAATAAAGCTACTTTTTTAGCACATCCACTGTTAAGTCTGAAAAACCTTTTTAGATTGTTGTTTTCTCTGACAATGTCTTCGCACTGAAAGAATATGCGGTTAGAATGGGTAAACCATACATCTATGGACCAACCAGCCAGGGAGAGAGACTCCATATTTTGCAGAATTTTATCCATAACCCAAAAGTCAACACAATATTCATTTCCAAGGTAAGTCTTTATCAATTTTAACATTTTTAATATGAGGAATATCATTACCCTATAACTTTGACCAGCAACTTTTATTGCCCTCAATTGTGTCTAAATGAACCCACAACAAAGTAAGATGCAAACGTGTTTTTATTAAAAAATGTATTGCCTACCCTGTTGCCAAATATGCAAACAAAAATAAAAACAAGCCAGTTACTTTATTATTAAAAATATTTACGAACTAAAATTAGTCACATGGCCAAACGCACACAAGAATAACAACAACACTGTAGCGTCTACTAAATCAATAAATTTAATGGTTAGTAAACTCATTTATCTCACGAGAGATCGTTAACGTTGGTTCGAAAGGACAATGTTGTTTTAACAAGTCCTTTTTCGTCGTTTGAAATACTGCTTAGTACCCTAGGCACATTTATTGTGTCTAATAGCAGTAGGCAAGAGGTATTTTTTTGCAATGTGTCACACAGGCATGTCATAAAAGTGATTCCTTTCCCAGAAGATGATTATACTGCTGAAACAATTCTATTGTGGGCATAGTTGGTTCGGAGACCATGTTATACTGTTGCTCTCTGTGATGTGTACTGGAGAGTTGCCCTGAATACATGCCACTGTCTGTGTAAGACCCACAGATTTCATGCAAAAACAATTTTTGTCCATCACTATCCCATTGTTCAGGAATGTCAAACTCAAACTCATTGTCCTCTGAATTTGAGCCATCCTGATTGTTTTTATGCCCTAACTTGTCGCTTTCAAGTGTTAAGTCCACATATGCATCTGGATTGTCCATTTCTTCTCCATGTAAATCATGCGACGAGGACCGAGTCTCTATACTACATGTTGCTTCATTTCCAAGGTCACTTGTGCTTTGATTGGCCACAACCTCCATGTGATTCTCATTTTGATTGTTAAGTAGTTTTGTTTCTTGCATGCAATCACCTTCTGTGGCAGTCTGAGTTGCCCAAGTGGACAGAGGCTCATATTCTTCTTTCATTTGAAGTTCAATGCATTCACGATCATTTTTCAGGTTTGGCAAATCACGAGGCAGTATGTCCATTTCATTGAGTCCTTTTAATGGGTCTTTGTATTTCCTAGTAAAAGGGTTAGAATTTTAAACCTTAAAATGCCATACAATTCAAACAAATTGCAAAAATATTTGAGTCATGTCAATGTAGTCAAGAAAGCAAAAGATACCACATAAAAAATAAAGGAGGGCAATGACCCTGCAAGATCACTTCTTTTCTACCTCAAGCAAATAAAATATATTCCTCCAAGCAGAAACAAAATCACTACCACTGCTGATAAGGTGACAATTAAAGCCACTGGCAAGTCACCTAGAAAGATATATATTTGGTTGACAAATCTATGTGCAAAGAAAATCTGCTTTTCTCCTACCATTGGTTTCCAGCTCCACGGGGTCAGACCAGTTCGAGCACAGTGTTTCATTTTCTGCAAAAAAAGTTTGTCACCTGTGTGTTTGTTTTGTTGTTAGAACATGGACTTACCTGTACATGCAGACAGTTGAATGTATGAGTGACTTGGTAAGGGCAAGGTTGCATTTTGTTGCGACGTTATGTAATAACACTCATGTCTATGCTTGTCCACACACTGAACATCACTTTGTTGTATTTCACTGCAAGATTAAAGTAAACAAATTATCCTGTTTTGTAGAATTTAAAAAACTACAGGCTTCAGAAATAATCGATGCATTGTTATACCTTGTGCTCGTTATTTTCATTGTGTAAACTGGGTTTGTAATAACTCCATCCAGTTGTTTCCATTGCACAAAGTACTGTCCATCAGAGTTGTGAATAATTTTCATGATTTTTGCCGTGGCTAGTGCATCTAAAACAAAATTTGCCATTTTTTGCTGATTCTGTGACACATTGGTCATGGTATGGCCATTGCTTTACTTACTCGGTGGCAATGTTTCGAACGTAAACACAGGAGAGTATGGTCCTATTCCTGCACTATTCTGTGCAGCAATGACTACTGAATATGATGTTAATGGTTCAAGAACTTTTAACTTGATTTGTTTTGCTGGTGCCATGACATCAATAGTGTAGTTTCCTGTAAAAGGTTTTTCATGGTTTAATTGCATGGCTGTTTGTGTTAAGTTTATTTGTACCTTGAAGGTGATGGTTTGTCTTCCAGTATGTGGCAGTAATTTTGGTAACATCACCACATTGTAGATTTGGGTCCATAGGCAGAACATTATAAGTTGCTGTACTGGTTGTAACATGCTTCCTTTTTAGGTTTGGGTGTGTCATCGGCACTAAAATGGACCAATATTCCATTAAAAATCATAATAAAAACTGGGCTTTATTAATGATAAAAAACAATGGAAACAAAGCTTTATCTTAAAACAGTGATAATGAAGCACCAAAAGTTATGTTTTGTACACATTTATAGGTATTGTATACCTGGCCCAACAGTATATGAATGTAGTCTGCATGATCCTATCACCATGTCTCCATGCAGTTGTTGTATAGTATGTGTGTACAGCATACATGCCTTGAAGAGCAACACATCTTTAAACATTTCTAATTTTGTTTTATAGTCATGAGAAAGAGGTACAAACCTGCAGATGTGTTATGTTGTAGCCATTTGAAACTGGTGATAGTTTTCCTGTTGCTATGGAAGAATTTCCAAACAATGTTCTGATTCTAAATCCTGTGTAGCTTCCACTTTTTGCTGGTTTTCTCCATTGAACTTTCATCCATGTTCCTCCCTTTTCCACTGTGTCACATGTTTCTATGTATACTCCTTAAGAAAGTATGTTGCATTTGAATTAATTATTTGCACTTCCAATGAAAATTTACTTGCATCTGCACCTGTTTTGTTGCATGTTTCATGTGAAAAATCTTTGTAGAAAGGCTCAGAAATGCCCTGGTCATTTTCTGCAACTAGTTCCAACTGGTATTTGCTTCCCTTCTTCATGTTTTGAATCATTACTTGAAAAAACTCTTGACTGTGGAAGGTCTTTGTTATGTTGAAAACTTGAGGCAGAGTTGAATTGGAAAGATCTCTTAATGTTAAGATGAATTTCTTCACTATTCCTTTCTTCTGTGAAGGAAAGTGCACAAATTTTATTATTGTATTGAAATTGTAATAGGTTTCGGTTTTGTTGCAGAAATTATTCTATATTTGTATTTGATCTAAATGTTTGGTCGTTACCCAAATTTTCACTCCCCAGCAGTGTTTGGTGTCACAAAACATAAACTAATATAGCCATGTTGACACAAGCCATTCAGCCCACCTGCCACTGTGCTGTTGCTGAAAACATGCTTTTTCCCTTATCTGTACAGTCTCCAAGATCAATGTAGGACAGATCAGTAGCTGTTGAAGGTGCTATAAAATATACAACAATTAAAGCCATTGTTATCCTATCCATGCCTGGCATATTATTTGTGTATTGAAACAAGGCACCATAGTTGGTGTTCTGTGTAGGTAAACAATTTTAAATCTGTAGCTGCCAATACAAGGGTGTGTCTTGTCTGCCTTGAAATACATCACAAGACAATTCGACTGGAATGCACACATAGTCAAGTCAGTTAGAGGTAATGACCTGAAATGCCGTACGGTCACTTGGTGTCATACCCCCAGTAATACATCCATCGGAATGTTAAAAGGCAAACAGACATAGCAAACAAAAATCCGAGATTCTTTCTCTCACAACATTACATTGAATCGTGTCTTAGGTCGTTGAACTGCATTCAAAAGATGTGGCTCCAATATGTGTTTAAGTTCATGCCTTGTTTTGTCACTATCGGTGACCGTAGTGAATTTGCACACAAGAATTTGAGACCCAGAGTGTCTCTCATTTTTACAGGTATTTTTTCATGTATGTTAGTCAATACCTGTTAAATATTTTATGTTAACTGGCTTGCTCCAAATTTTCAACACTTCAGACACATCATCGATTGCGCTAATCACAGTAATATTATATTCTTGTGCCTCTTGCAAGTGTAGTCTGAAGTTTGAAGATGAAGTTTGAGGCCCAGCATGGTGTGTTATTTCCTAAAAGAAAGCCAACAAAACAATTTAAGTTTTTTTTTTACGAGCACATGAGCAAAGTTTGGCCCTGTGGTAATCGTGAATGAATTACACCAGTGAAGCTCAAGCAAGCTATTTTTAGTGCAGACTTGTTTGCTGAACATGTGTGTTGTAATGAGGGGGTTAAACTTACACCCTAATACATGCTTATTTTTTACATGTTAATTCCACAACAAATGTTTGATCAGTTTACCCCATTTGATGAAGAGTAGAAGAGCTTGTATTTGGTTACACCCCAGCTGTGTCTTTGACAAACTGAGGGCTTCATTTGAATGTTCAGCGTCATTTCTTCAGTTGATATATCATCTATTTCAGGTGGATTAATTCTTACTGCAAAAAAGTTGCAAAGAACAGTTACCAGGCTATAAGATATATTTCCAAAAAATGTTTCCGTTTTTAAACAAACACCAAAAGACAAAGCTGTCAGTTTTTATTTAGTTTACTTTAAATGTTAAAAATATTTTGCATTACCAACATCACATGGACGGAAGTTAGCATGGGTCCAGCAGATATTTGTATTGTTGACGGAAGTAATCTCAATGCTGAACCTTAGGTGATCCGAAGTTGTCGCAAAATAACACTCAGATGTGTTAACTCTGATGTAGGTGTGACAAGGTCCTTGCTCATTACACGATAAATTCGATACACTGAAAGATAAAACATATACAAATGAAAAACAATTGGGATCCGGTTTACTGACAATAAGCTTAGTTGTCCCTGGCCATGTCTTGTTTTTGTGTCATAAAATTTGCTTTATATAGGTTTTTTGTCAGTGGTCATAATATGGTTATGCTTTTAAATTGATTTATTATTGACTTGTGGTCCAATGCTTGTGTAGTATTGATGTTAATTGTTTCAATAAAGTACTAAAGTGCAAAAATCATGTTTGATGACTACCTATGGACAATCAAACCAAGTATTTTAGTTTGTCAACTAATTAATATTTGTTCAACTAGTTCACCCACACAATCAATGTTACAAGGCAGCACTCAACTAACTCACCAGTGGTTGTGTAAAGAGTTAGCTGCCTTAAGGTGGACCACATAGTTATTCTGGTTGAACTCTGGAGGTGCGTTCCACTGACAATAGATGTATGCATCGTGGTCACCATACCCCCAGCAGTTGGCCGCGAATGAGCAGGACGTCCAGCAAGTTATGGAGATGCTTGGTTTGCATGTAGTTGTGGTGTGGAGAGGTTGCACTGCAAAACATTGTTAAAAGTTTTAACCTGTGAGCTAAGCGAGCGTACGCTGATATCGGTCGTCGAAAACAGCCAGTCATTGGTCTGTATCTTTAACAAATACGCCTAACTCAAATGTAATGGTCTGTGAAGCTCCACTTTGTTGCATAATAATAACCGGGAGAGAAACATACAAAACAATTATTATACAACTCGGGACAGAACAGCTTTGTGTGTTGCGCAGGACACGCAAAGTAATTGCGCTCCAAACAAACAATTTTGTTTGATCGAACTTTACCCAAATTTCTGTAATTCAGAGAACCGCAACCGGACATTAGAGGTTCGATCGGGTCCGGGTAAAACCCACCGAGTTAGGTGGCAATCAGCCAAGTAAAAAAAATCTTTATAAACCTAAGCCAAAATGCGTTATAGTCACTACACAAATGACTTGGTAGCCTATGCAAAAACCTGTCAAAAAGTCTTCTAGCGACTTTTTCCCATGTTTCGTGTTGCGGTAAGCTTGATACGATCCAGGAAGACCGATTGTGAGCAGAAAAAATACGAAGAAGTTCCTCATGCCAAAATAGCTTATACATCGATCTAACCAAAACAAAACCCAAATAACAAAAAAACAATATTTCCTCCATAAGACAATATCATATCCTTCACAGAACAATCAGCAAAACTCGCTGATGAGTTAATTAAAAGCTCCTGCACTGCACCGCCACAAACAGCCCTGCGCACATCCGAGGACCCACAATCATTGCGTGACTGTTTTATGCCGACCCGTCACAATGTATAATTTGACACAGAAACGCAAACACGCGATTCGACCGATGGCTTTATGCCACTTCCTAGCGATTAATGATTAACTTGAACGTTGGTTACACACTAGCCAAGGCCCTTTGCTCTGCGGAGGCAGATATAAGAGGTTGTTTTTGTTGTCGGGGTGGCCCTGTCGTTATCCACTGCTAATGAGTCATTTATTGGCTCGAGGACGATAGGTCACATCCCTGTGCGCGATTTTTTCGTTTCTTGTGGTTAGCAATCTCTTTGACAAGTTGCGGTCCGTTTCTCATCCCTTTGATTTCATGACAATATTCTCACAATAGATATCTGCTATTAGCAGTTTATTACATTCCTTTTGCGTTCCGGCAAAATCGCACTAATTTGTTCACCATAGGAAAGTCGTCACTTAATTGTGATCACTTAATTGTGATGAAAAATTCTCCACCTTCGTTTTCTTTTATTATGATTCTTGATAGAATGTAGTTAAGAAATACAATACTCTCATATTAGGATGAAAAATCATTATCGCAAACTTTCCAAAAAAGTAAAAATTACTTCATTGTTAAAAGTAAACTAACCCAAGTTTTTTTTGTCGATTTGGAACTTCTAAGTCTAACGTTATCCTTCACCAAAGGTCGGCGACAACTCCATTGATCTTCCCGAGGCCAATGTTTTGATTCAAGTTTCTTCACACGGTGGATCGCGGAGACAAGAGGCCCAGCGTCTTGGTCGTATCTTACGGGCAAAGAAAGGTTCACTGGCGGAGGAATACAACGCATTCTTCTATTCTTTAGTGTCGCAAGATACTAAGGAGGTCGCCTTTTCAACGAAACGTCAGCGCTTTTTGGTCAACCAGGGTTACTCGTTTAAGGTATGTTTTTTTACTACGCCTGGATTCGAACCACGGCTTTCTTGCGCACAAATGGCGTTATGTTTTTGCTTTTTCGAGTTTGATTATCGTGGTTTAAAAGACGCAAAAACTATGTTGTTTAGTTCAATGAAATCACCCATTAAGGTAATATATTGTACCTAAATACTTACATCTGCTATGCGAAAACATATTAGCTTACCGAGTGCTAAAAGTAAGCCGTAAGAATTCATCGGCTAGTGCGTACCAAATATTCAAAAGAAACAGTAAATTTAATAGTTAGAAGAAATTTAGTGAATTTATTCACTTATTTAGGAAATCTCATTTTATATACGAAAACACAACAGTCGATTTTTCCTGTAATTTCAATCGTTCTGGTGAGAATTTATTTCCTTTTAACCCTGACCTTACCTATTTTGAGTTATAAAGTTATGGGTTTTCATTAGGAGAACAGGCGTCAAGATCAGTCGAATTGCCTCATACAAGTAGGAAGTGATTTACACGTGTGACTTACGTTGCTAAACATTTCCAGGCTGTCACAAAAATTGCTGGTCTGGAAGAGGAGGAGCAACTTGCTTTTGGAACAAAAGAAGAGCAGCACCAGCTACTGCAAAAGGTTCTGGCTGCCAGCGATCTTGATGCCGAGGAGGAGGCAGTTCCTGGTGACCCCAACTATATACCAGGATCCCAGGTTTGTTATCAAGTCGTTGCTGAGATTTTGCGACAAAACATGAGTTGAAACAGGACATAAAATGTAATTTTGGTGCTGTTACAGTCTTTGGTTTATGCTTTTTGTGGTTACGACTACAACGCATTGAAATTTGTTTTAAGAAAGCTTAATTTCAACTTTTTCGCACAGTCGTACCGCCGCAAGGGGGCGATGAGTTCAATGTCTGGAGCCGATGACGCAGTTTATATGGAATATTCGAAAAACAAGTCGCGAAGGAACATCCACCACGACCTGTTCAAACGATTTAGATAACTTTTTTGTGCATTGTTTTCTTTTCGCATCCACAATAAAGCTGCCATCTCAGACTTTTAAACTGCTTTGTTGGGATTAGTTCAACGGTTTAATTACCTGTTGTATATTTGGCTGTGGAGATACAGAATTTACATACGGCCTAAGGTGAGACTAACTGTTGGCTCAAGCCAATTGTAAATTAGAAGACCATCGCTAAAAACTGGTGTGGTGGATAAAACCATTGGGAAAAGGGGAAAAACACCGCACTTAAGTTGGTTTTTAAACTGCATTGTTCGTGTTTTTAGCGATACTGATTATGCCTGTAAGTACAGGCGAAATATATATACCATAAACAACGACAAGCATACGACTTAGGATTACTTACAGCAGGAGTTGTTAAAAATCTGTTACTGAGGCTTTGTTGCCCATAAATACAACAGGAGACGGAAAGTATACAAATTTACAACGACTTTAGGTAGCTGGTCTATTGTGGTAGGCTATATGAATTTCGGGCAACTTGTCATAAAACCAGTAAAATGAAAAACTCTGGACATCTCAGCACTTTCCAACATTTATCCCCGAACACTACAATCATGTTGATTGTCAAGATTCAAGATTCGCGATGCTTCGACAAAAAAGTGCGATTTCCTATTTACCCCAACTATACTTTTTCACACTATTGGACATTCCTCTATCTATCAATTGGATCAAAGGAAACGTTTGTAACCAAGTTATCGTTTTCGTTTTGATGGGTTTTGCTTCGTCCAGCAACTTTAGTGATCATCTGACGTCCGATGCTGCCGTTCATCGCAGTTCAATCTCCAAAATCCAAAGCACTCCAAGTTCAATCGGCAGCGACCCTGCAAAGCGTCATACTTAGGAGCTTGTTTACGGTTTTATCGGGGAGTTATCGATACCCGAATCAAATTACCTTCTATTTTTCATTTATGTTGTGTCACTAGCATAAAACAAAATGGTTATACTTGATTTAAAATTTAAACCCTATTTTTTTATTCAAGATTTTCTTTCAGCACAGAGATTGGACAAGCCTTTTTTTATCAATTTTCTCCCAGAATAAAATTTCCCAAAAGTATTTATTTGCGACTATCTAGGGTTAATTACAGTATTATATTTATTTTAAATATTACATGTCAGAATCAGTAGTGTGCGTTTTTTAACTTAAGGGATGCATTGACGATTATTTTTACTTGATTTCTTTTGTCGCGCATGAATAACTTTTAACTTTGATACGGCAGGTGGTGCAGTATATTTTTTGTGAAAGGTTTGTTTCTTTGCAAGTTCAATTTACTGAATTTCTGTTAAATAGGAAAGACATGACGAAATAAACAATGTGTTAACTGCCCATCTGTCTAGGTAAGAAATTTACAATTTAGACCTTACTACTTACTTTGTTACCTTGTATCATTTGTCGTATTACATACAATACATTTACCACTACAGAACAGAGCTTAATTTCTGTCTAACTGTGGGTTAAATTTCTGTTCTTTTTTGTCATTTATGTCAGTTCTTTATTGGTAATTGCACAAATACATTGTCTGGTTTGTTCTTTGTAGCTCTTGGTGCGTTTTGCAACAATGATCATGGACTCACAAGACGGTGTCATGTCAACACACCAGGCTGTTCTGGAGCACTTACGTCAAAACAACACCAAAATAAAATCTTATGATGAAATTGTCAACCTTCTCCATGTGGTTAGTGCTTTACTTTTATCTGCATTGTATGCTGGCAGTTTAATATTCATTACTTTCCAACCAACGTATTAAAAAAAAATTGAGTAATATTTGTTGTGTAGATTGCTTCAGAGCAGAAGACAAAGACTTTGATTCGGTCATGTATGGATAAGGTGCTAATCAATATGAGCGACATCCACAGTTTGAGAGAGATGATTGAAAGATTGCGCTCCGTAGCAAGAACAAATGGGTGATTTTTTGATTGCCCTAATTTATCATATTGCTCTTTCATAAAATGTTTTTTGTTCATAATTTTGTTATCAATGAGTATTTTCTTATTTGTTTGTATACATTGTATCCAACCATTTCTCTTTACATGTCTGACACTATCACTGTTTTTTTATTTTGAAAAAGTGTTGTTTACAAAATGTTTCTGCTTTCAGATTGCGTTTCCACATGCCTTTCGACGAGTCAGCAGGATCGAGTACTACTTGCATGATCACTGGTGACATGTTTAAGGTTGAAGTTTCTCTCAGTGGACAAGACAGTAATTTTTGCCACGATGTTCGAGTTTACCATTCTGAGCACCCAAAAAGCTGTCCCGAACTGCTTCAAATTATCAGGTATGTTGAAAGTGTATTAATTTTTAAGTATTACCGAGATGTCTGCTTCATGACTAAAATATATGCAACAGACTGCCAACATTTTTTTAAAAATATATTCTGTTTCAAATTAATAAAAGTAAATAATACCTGGTTAACATTAATGGTGGTAAAATTAGGTTTTTTGAATTTGTTGTCCTATTGCTGGACTTGTACACTTTCCTTCTATAACATAGTTAGTTATAAATCATCCATGTACATGCAGAGAGGGGAAGTTTTTGAAGTTATCCGAATACCTAAAAAGCCTCATCGACATGTATCCCATCAACATGGACCGACACACGAAAACAAGAGTTTACATGACTCTGCAATCTCTGGAAATGGACATTTCAAAAATGAGCCAGATTTACAAGTAAGCCTTGAAAAAGTTTTGCACAAACTGCACAACCAAAGTTGTTTATAAATCAACACCGTTAAGTAAACTATTTTTTAACCAATGAAGCAAAAGGGAAATTTTCCTAAATTTAATTTCAAACCTGGGTGCTTTCTGTATTATCTCAACCAATCCAAACATTTAAAGATTCTTTGGGAGAAAACATACAATTTTTGTCTTTTCATTTTTTCCAGAGAGTCACACACCGACTGTCCTAATCTACAAATAGTTAACCACGGAACTGTCGGACTGCTTGCTCCACATGCAATCGGCAAAAACCTTCAACTGAATTATTTCCTTTCGCCCTACGACCTTATAGACTCAGACACAAAGCAACTTGTAACAGCATTTGATAACAGTATGTTTTATTATGATTTTGCTTGTTATTACACTGCAATCACATTGTTTACCCAATTGCTTTCCGATAGTGCCCAACACAAAAGGATTGCATGCAGAGATCAAGGTGATTTCACAAGAAACTATGAGAACACTTCCAATATCACCGCTAATATCTAATAACCATCCAATTGATGGGACTGGGTATGTGTATAAGTTAATTTTCAAAGTTAGTGTGCAACCTAGCTCCAGAATACATGTCATTTAATTAAAAATAATTAGGTGTTTCATATAAGACATCTCATGAATTATAACAAAAACTCCAAAAAATATATTAAAATCTATCATTGGTGTCTGGTCACAGAACTAAATACATAGTTTTGCATGCAGAAAACCAAGATTTGCAGAAGTTAATCAGCACAATTCGATATCTCTTCCTGCCTGTTTTATAATGAAACTTTGCCCACCTGTTATACTGACAGCCAAAGTAGCTGCTGAAATTCAAGCGGAAACTGGTTAGTATTTCATTAATAATAAACACACAACACTGTTACTATTAAAATTTTTAATGCAGGAATTCCTGTAATTACGAACACATCAGAGGTGCAGGGATTTGTATCCCTTGTGGTTAAGGAAGGGATGTGCTCACAGGTAAATGGTCTCATTGTGAAGTGTCTGTAACATAACCGGTATAAAGACTAAAGCAAAGTTTATATATTTTTTTATTATTAAGTGCCTATTCACACAACTTTGCATGTCTAGTTTGCTTGCAAATTTTACATTAAACCCTTTTGCTGCAATTGTGATAATTGTAACATCGTACAAAGTGTCCAATCTTTAGGTGCATTCAAAAATTTGTAATTAAATTGCTGCTAAGGTCTGTTATTTGTGTTTTGCCAGACCACTTTCGATGAACACACTCACCGATACCATTTGGGCTTCGAAAACATTCAAGCACTGACTGTTGAAGAAATCCGCTTCACACATCCTGGGCATGTTTCATCAGTGCTCACACTTTTGCGCAAACAAGCCTATTTCAACACCATTATCTCCAGTTGCATACGACCGAAAAAACAAAGCTCTGGTAACACATTTTTTTTCAAATTGCTTCGATTTTTTTTAATGCATAGAACTAAACTATTGTACCTTGTACATGTGTTAATGTAGAAAAAGAAAGGGCTGAGTGGTATTTTGACATTTCCACGGACAAGCATTTCACAAAACTGAATGTGATCTTCGAGCATCCACTCTGCTCCAGTTCCACTGCATTCGGTGGGTAAAATCTTTGAAAAAACAAATAAATACATGAATGAGTGAATTAAAAGTTTTAAAAAAATTTTTTTAACACCTAGTTGTTTTTTTCAGCTGAAATATTGTTTTCCTCCGAGGGTTTTTCTGCTTGCCATTTGTTCACTGGCCGGGGAGACCCTTCACTTTGCACAGATCAATATGCCACGAAAGTTCTGCAAAAATCATATTCACTTCCAATAACAATGAGGTGTGTTGTGTCGGATGAAACAATAATGTACTACAAAAAAAATATTTAAAAATAACATTAAATGTTGGATGGTTGAGCAGTAAAAATTTAACAGGTAAAAAGTTTAACTATGTCGGAAAATGTGGATTGAAGGTCGATCATACCCTGCTAAATTATAAAACAGATTCTTCCACCTAACTATAACATGGTCATTGACAAGGTTATGAACTGGTTTTATATCAGTAGTAACCAAAAACGCATGTTTATTCCATGGGAAATTTTGTAATCATTTGTTGTGCAATGGTTTAAAAACTTTGAAATCCACTTTAGATACCTAATGAAACAAACAAAGCAGCAACCTCGCAAAGAACCTGATCGGAGCCGTTTACCACCTCTTCGAAGCTCAATGCTGCATCCTACAGCTCCTAAGAAGCTTTCAACACCAAAACCACCAGTTCCAAGTGTGCAGCCACCAGCACAATACACATCTCCTCAGAAACAATCGCCCACCACCTCAGTCACAACCAGTGAGTAAAAACATTTGGCAACTGTTTTGTGACAGGAAAATTTGTTTGTTTTTTGCCTGCTTGATATGTAGCAATATTTTGTTCATATGTAACTCAATTTGTAGGTTCCAGTATTGAATTGAAAATTATGTTTTTTGTTTGCAGATTTGTAATACATTTCTTGCGAATTACAAAACAAAATTTACGCAAAAATTATTTTCCCTGGAGAGTTCTGACAATAAATAGCACGGTGAAAATTCTGCGGATGAAAAACTGATACAAAGTGCAGTGGCAGATAACATTGTCATGAAATCGTATGTTATCTCATCTGCATAATTGGCCAGTATTTTCATCCATAGAATTATCATCAAAACCATGACCAGTGGTAAAAAGTCTGAAAAAAACTGTGAAGGTTTCGAAAACATACCATAAGCTTTCAAAATATTTTTAGCTCCAGAACCTCCAAGGCCTGATGGCGGCAAGGAGACGAACCATCCCATGTTGACAAGCCTTCTGAAACCTTCACATGATCCCCCGAAACCGAGTGCATCCACAGTTCAAACCAAAGTACACGCCTTTTTCTAATTATCCAGTTGCTGGTGAATGAAAGGTTTTCCCATAAGCAACATTCCCATTAGTGTTGGTAATGTGTAAGAGGGGCATTTAGCAGGGGGCACACACACGTGTAGGAATGGAAAGGTTCGCAATATCCAAGCATTTTTCAAAGCTAAACTTTAGAAAGGTTTACTTGTTGAAGGTAAAGCTTTATTTTGTTTGTTATTGTGGTGAATAATAATTAAATGCAAATGATTTTGAAAAGAAAGAAAAATGCTGTGGGTTTTGATTTGACATTGATGTTTTTGATTTGACATTGAAGTATACCAAATCTCATGTAAAATAATCTGTTCTTTCAGTATTGTGTTTTATCATTCTTTTTTTTTTTTAAATTTAAAAAAAAAAAAAAATTTTAAAAAACATTAAATTGTGACAAAACTCCAAACACAGTTTTCTTTACCCTGAGGAAGCCTTGTTGGATAACAGGCGAAACGTCGGTCAATAAAGTTATGTTTTTTTTTGTGCCAGAAGAACAGACTATTAAATTTCAGTTTTTTTTATTTTAAATGTTCTATTTTTCGGTTATTTGTTCACCTATGTCTTACCTGTACAAAAAGGTTGGCAATCTTGGTCTTAAATATGTTTTATGACAACCTCATCTACAGCACTATCATAGTATCCATAACTTCATGTCAAACATGTAATGTTCAATACAGTATATTTGGCTTTCAGAAACACCCCATGCTACTGGACTTGCTGAATGATCGAGACACAACTGGCAACAACAACAAAACCACAACGAGTGTAGTAACAGCCCCAAAACAGGTGCAGCCGTTCCAGCAGACAGTTCCTGACTTGAGCCAGCATTACAACACTGCTATGAACACCATTCCCCAGTCAATGCAAGGATACTTTAACCAACAGCCGTCAGTGAACCCGATGCCACCACCTCCCAGTTATCCCACATCAATGTCGATGAAACCTGTTCAGGTTAGAATTGAGAATCAGTGTTTGGTGCAAATCTTCCTCTAATTTCAATTTTATTTTTTTTAATTTGTCAAGAATTGGCAAACTCTGCATTACTGTCCTCTGCGCCCTTATATGTTTGATTTTGTTTTGACTTGCAACCTTTACATACATCTTTACTATATATGTCACACCAGCAGTCACCACTGGGCCTCGATGATATTCCCTCGTCTATGACTGCATCGATGACGTCACCGGGCTTCAATGCGCAGCCTAACGTCGGGGGACCGGCTATGACTCCACCTCTTATGCCCGTCCACAGTATTCCCCCATCTCCAAACACCCCATCCATGCCCTCCCCCAGCATGTACACCGTCCAATCCCCGATGCAGCCCCCGATGAACACCCCACAGTCGTTGGCGATGACGTCACCCATGCACCCGGCCATGACGCCACCGCTGCCGTCGCCTCGCAAAGTCGGTCGCCGGCAGTCGCGCACGAAATCCTATTCAACCGAGGTATCGTCGAACGCTGGGGGTTTCATGGACATCAAAACGGAGTTGCCCGATTTCAATTTTGATGTAGGTTATCATTTGTTTTTCATGTAACGTCGGCTGCAACAACTAAACGAATGTTTGTTTTTATTTCTTTAGGACGCGGACTTCTTCAACCCCGGTAAGACATTTCCCAAGCATTACGCACCGCAATCGTGGCGCAACAAGTGTTCCTACAGATAATCGCTTTAAATTATGCCACGCATATTTCATCGCGCTAATTCGTCGGTTACGAAACACGTGCTGCGGAATGAAATTAGACTAACCAAATTAAATGTATAAAATATTCTTACGTGTCACACACAGGCACAAGTCCCTCTGCCGGTGGTTTCATTGGCACAAAACTGGTGTCGCCGAACCAGTCTCGCGGCGATTTATCTTCTTTCAGCAACTTTTCCTTTGATTCTGATTTCGGTCTCGACTCTGACCGCTCGGTCCAAAGGTAATTCCACGATAATTTTTTGATTTTTTTTTTACATGTAACGGTTACATACATTACAGGAGAAATTCGTACGGACGACGTCACTCGGGACAAGCCTATACTCCCCAGCCCGTCGTGAAGCAGGAGAGTCAGGTACGCTTGACAGGATTTAAAATATAGGCGAGAATAATGAAACCGGACTTTTTTTTTTAATGGACCTGCTCGTGGACATCGCTTGTTTTTTTCAAGATTTTACATGATTTTATTTTAAAAGAATAAAAACTGGACGCTTCAACATAGTCTTTTGTCGCACATTGTCATATACTTTGTATCTGCTTGCAAGTTAATTTTCTCCACTTACAGGAATATCCACCTGACATTACACAACAACAGGGAATGCAGCAACAGCAGCAATTTCGTCCGATTTTTCCAAACTACCAACAGAACATGAACCAGTATCAAACGAATCAGATGGTAGGCAACCTTTAGTGTTATTCCGTAAGAAACCCCTGTAAGAACTTACCCAATAACCTACTGTTTTGCCACAGGGTGGCGTCGAGAGTCAGGATGATCACAACGTATCGATCAGAACTCCAACATCGGTTGGTCGTTCGTTCAGTCAGTCGTCGGAGCAACTTGAGGTTGACCCTTTTAAGTTCGACGACAACAAGTAAATATTATATTCAAAACTGTTAAAAAATGAGTTTGATTTCTTTGAATCGCCTGTATTGTCTCTATGGCTTACAGAGACTCAGTAACGGATTAGTGCAAAGTCGTCTGTCTGTTTAAAGTTTTTCGACATATCTATTTCGCCTGTGTTTGCCGGCACCATCGGTATCGTTAAAAAACAACAATATACACTGTTTGTTTAAAAAATTATTTATGACGTTGCCCCTGTGCGAGCGACTAGGTTTCTTTTAGAGATAAAAGAAACACAGTAGCGAAACCAAAGGCTAGAGTTGTTTTCAATATTTCAATATTTGCACCAACGTGGTGTTTAAACCAATGTTACACGTGATGGATTTATGTTGCTACTTGAACGCAAAAGTTTGATTTGTAAAAGCGTTACCATTGTTGTCGGCTTATTTGCACACTATTCTGGCAGAAACAAAAGCTTCCCAAATGTGTTGCACGCTAGAAAATACGCTTTGCATGTTTTATATTAAACCTTATTGTAAAGCACCATAATTTCGAAGAAACATTGCTCAGTTGCGAAACGAAAGATTTTTAAACATGATTACAGCTGTTGTGATCTTAGCTAGAATGGAAGTAATAGTAGGATAATTTTTCAGGAAACCTTCTACGATCAGTATGTCTGACAGTGGAGTCAACTTGCAACGAAGTGGATCTCTCTCAAGACAATCGAGCTCATCGTCAGTCATAGGTAACACAGTAAACACGATTTAGAATTCTTAAATGTGCAGAATCAGTCTTGTGTCTACGAACTGAATTGTCTTGGTTTCGCACTTATCAAGAAGACTTTTGTATTCTAAAGTACACCAGCTGTCGCGAGTACCTCTCGCTTCGTCAGGTGTAAATCCAAATCAAGATAATTCAATATATATATATAGAAAATAATACGTATACTTACCACCTCCTATGAACGATTCCAGTGCAAATACAACAATATTTAAAAAGTGCGTTTAGCCCACTGAAGGTGACTATGTATCAGAAATCATTTTTCGCACTTTTGAATTGAGATTTTGAAATTAACTGACGGAGAATTTGAACCTAAGACTGTTTCCTTAGTTTTTTCAGAATATAGCCCTCTGGTTGGCATTGCATTCTATCAGCGACACCAATTTCCTATTTTGGTATTAAGTCCATATTGTGAAACTAACGAAATCGATTTTTCAATATTGTAAATAAATCAGCTGACTTCAATTTGAAACTTCTGTTAGTTTCTCAATATTGAGAATTTGAACCTCCGATCATTTTCACTCCATTTGTTTCGATGGAATTTGCAATCCATGTTCACTGTATTCCAGGTGAGGATTCGACACTGAAGGGTTTATTGATCGGTCAAATCCCCGGAAGTAATGGAAACAAGGCGGGAATGAACAAACTTGAGAAGCAACCGGGCGTTCTCCACAACCTGTTAACTAAAAGTGCGTTCAGCAGTTTCTGTGAAATCCCATGTTGGTCCCTGGACTTTAGGGTTCTCCAATCGCTTTGTACGAAGGGCCATATGCCATTTGCCATTTGCAAATGATTTCTTCAATTCAAAAACAGAGAATTTGTTTCTAGTTTCTATCTTATGCAAAAATAATTATTCTTACCAACATTAAAACTTTGAATCTTTTTGCGATGTTCCAGATGGTAAACATGGCATACAGTTTCATCTTTTTTATTTTACCAACAAAGGTTTATTTTTTAGCTTACCCTGTTGTATTTCACTGTAACATGTATATCTATCGTTCAGATCCAATCAATACCACACAGAGACGAGGTTCAGAAGAGGCCATGACAAGTCAGCAGAGTCTGGGAGGCCACAAACCCCTGGTGCGTCAGAACGCTATTTCAAAACCCGCAACGATGAAAACTGCAGTGAGCTTGCCGGTACGAAGACTTGTATTGATTTGTATATTTACTTTCCGGAATGTCGTAACAAGCTTCAAACGGGACCTGGCCTTTTCTCATGACATGTCTAACAAGTTTCGAACCCACGTTACCTCGGCTAATTGCATGGGCGTCCGCGGAAAAAAATTTAGCGGAGGCAAAAATTCACGCCCCCTCCCCTCCGGGTACCAGTGGTAAATTAATTGAAAATTTGGAATGTGTTTTATTTGACTCCGTGTCCTCTTGCCCTCTGCTTTGATATTTTGTACCATCACTGAAAAGGTCTAATTGATTAAAAATAACACTGGTTTAAACCAGTACAAGGAAATATGTTTTACCAAAACCATTCGCAACGCGTGGAATGTCGCTCGGATTTTTCATCATATATGTTATATAAAGGTTAGTGGCCACAGAAAGATCCCTACAATTTTCGTAAAAGGGGTCGACGATATGTTGGACATGCGAACATACAGTCGCCCGTGGAAAAGTGATTAGCGTACGAGTAAATGGCAACGTTTACATTTCAGGCAAAACCTGGCGATGCAAAGGATAAAACACGCAAGAGAGCAGCGGGAAAGGATGAAGCTAACAAAGGTCCTCCGAAACGGAGAGGCAGACCCCCCTCTACAGATAAAAAGGAACACTCGGGTGAGTTATCATTTGCTTTTCTTCCCAACCCAACCCACCTCCCGAAACTATCCTTACTTTCATTCTGCTGTTCGTCCAGTTGTTGTTAAAGCTTTGTTGCGGTGCCAAGTGATATGTCGGCATTGGTTTTGCTGTGTGCCAGGTTATAAAGCCGGCATATTTTTTACCTTTTGCATACACATTACATGAACACTGAGAAAACCGCTAGTGCGTAAACATGTTGTTATTAGCATTTCCATGAAAAAACTCCACTTCGTAATACGTCACAAAATCGTTAAACCGAGTAAAATATTTCGCAGGGAAACGAAAGAAATTGGAAAGTGGAGCTGATGATTCCGAAGTGCGTGGTAAGATTGTGTTGAACGTCCAACTGAACAAAGGAACGCCAATCTCCTCTTCAACCAAAACCAAACCCATCCAGCCGGAAACACCAAACGCGACCGACAAAGTCCCTCGTAAGTATTAATTCCATACTAGTTCAAGGCAACTATGCAACATGTCGTTACGTTGTATGGGGCCCGAACGTGAACAACTAAACTGGAACAGGTAAAAAAAGGCAGTAAAACAATTGCTGTTATTGAGCTTATTCGAACATCTTATTCGTGTTACTGTCGATAGCATTTGACTATTTACGCAGCTATAGTATACGATTGATTACACAGGAACGTTTTGGTTGGTGGTATTGATATATTGATCATTGCCCATTATCAAGCATTTTAACCTATATTAACATTTACCAATGTCCATTTTACTTTGTAGCTGCGGCCCCACCGGTCCCTCCAAACGGCCAGGGCGCATCCACAGAAATCGGCAAATATTCCCCCGATTTGCAACGATATTTTAAAACCCAAATGGAGATGGAGAAGAAAAAGAAGGATAAACTAGTTGGCGGTTCTGCCTCCCCGGTGGCCGCGGTTCAGGTCAAGGGTAATGGGAAATTCCCTACGCCCCCTTCCGTGAAGGCGAGCGCCAACGGGGCCAAGACACTCGGGACCGCGGTGCCAAAGGGCCAGATTTCGCCACAACAGAAAGCAGCAGCGCCGAGACCTAGAAAGGGGTCGATCAATGACGTAGTGAAGATGTTACATGGACAAACTTCTGCGGTTCCGACCACAACTAAAACGCCCCAAGCCGGAGTCACGGGCCCGGCTCGGATTGGTCCCAATGTACAAGGTATGTGCGGTTTAGACCTGTAAGTTGTCAATAAAAACTTGTGCGGAAAAAGATATTGTAAATCTTCATACAGTAGCGGCTTCGTACAAACAAAAATCTACAGATCAAAGTTACTTCACTACATTGTCTTTCGATTCAGGTCCTGTCCCACAAAAAGCAAGCGTCAAGTCCCCTGCGTCCGCCGAAAACCCAGGCTTACCCAAGTTAAAGCCAATCGGCGTGCAAGCGGTGAAAATTGGCATCGCCAAACCTCCACCGAAACCGACATCAATCCTAAAACAGGGTTCGAGTAAAAGTCCAAGTCATTCGTCAAAACCTGCCGGGGGGAATACGGGACCCCCTGGGATTGTCGGGCGGGTACCGCAGCCAACTAAGAAGGACCCGAAGCAGCCACGCCCTGTGACGCCACAGCGAGACGAAAAAGGCGGATTTTTCTCAAGTCCGCCGCTTTCCAAAGCTCAAATGCCCGCCAATCTACTTGTGGACCCCAAATTAAAAAACACGCTAAACCGCATCAACGAAACCGCAGCGGCGACGACCAAACACAACCTGCCACCGAACTCCGACGTCGCGAAACAGCGCACGGTGGGAATTGGACGTCCATCGAGCGGCGGCAAGTCGCCCGGGCGCTCGATCACTCCACCGCACGCAAAAGCTCCGTTTCCTGGCGGTATACCCGAGGTTCTCCTCTATAATGATGCGCGTGTTGCGATGAAAGGCCGGAAATCGCCAGCACATGCCATGCCGCCAATAGGTAAATACTTGGGATACTAATATACAACAACTTATAATAGGTAGCTGTTTTTACTTCAAGACGCAGCGAAGTCTGGAGGTGAAACTGGCGACGAGAGATCGATAACTCCGAGGTCTTCCACCGCCCCAACCTCTCATTCTCGGAAGTCTTCAACCTCCGAATCTGTTCTGAGTGCTCCTCCCGCAAAACGTCATTCCATTTCTCCAGGTCAGAATCGACCTTAAAGTTAACTTCACTTCGTAATCAAGTAGTCAAAATTTTTTAAACTTAACTTTTGTATGGGTGCCGACTATTTTCTGTATTTGTACTTTGGAGATATGAGTCCACATTATTGAAATGGAAAAATGTTTTTATTAGGTGTCAAGTGTAAAAAATTGGTAAATAAGCTTTGCCCGAAGAGCCTGTAAAAATAAACACTTTTCACAACAAATTGTTCAGCTCCTGCCCCGGTTCCACGTCCTCCGAGCGCGACTGAAAGCCCCGCGAGTCCCGATGACCAACTAATTATCGATGACGAAACCGCTGCTTCCAAAATTAACCGGAGCGTTACTCCGGTACAAGCCGTCGCGGTTGCCGCTAGAGGGAGCTCGCCGGTTGTACGAGCTCCACAAACGAATGGTGAGTATTCCCACAACCGGGATCTTGTGGCATTTACCGTGCGTTAAGGACGAACCTTAAGGAATAGACATAATTTCTTTAATGCGCGATGTCAGTTTCTGGTCTATAACTATATCTATAGTACTTGCTGATTCACTGTTGTGATAGCAAGTACTATCATCAGAATAGCATTGTGTTGGAATTTTGTCAAACGTTTTTCTGCAGATGGTGCTTCAAGTAACGTCGTCGCACTTATGAAGAAAGGGTCGAGCGACTTTGAACTTTCCCTCGTTGGATCGGAGTCGCCCTGTTTGATAGACGATGCTTTGATGGATGAAGCCGTTTCTTGATCAAACGTCGTGTCCGTGTTGTATTTCTTGCACTACCTTGCTTTCAACATTGCCTATTTTTTCCCTTACGATAGCAGCTTGCTTTGTGCATGGAGCTTGATGTCGTTGCCTCTTTAACAATTTCGGCCCGAAACATTCGATTGGTCTTTCGCTTTGCCAGCCAAGCTAGGTTTAAACTACCGCACTTCTCTCCAGTGTTAAACGCGCTGAAAATTAGTCCCGAAACGGACGGAGAGACAGTGGATATAAACTTCATCTAGTGTTAACTTTAAACTTCCTCTTTCATGACTGTTTGGAAGTCCCTTGGAAGTGATGACATGTTGCATTTTGCGACATTGTGACTATATCGATTTTTTAAGTCATTTGGGCCTTTTGGCCTACATACAATAGCTGCTCGAAAATTAAAGATAAACCAAGCAGATGATTGTGATACGGTTTTTTGACGATTTAGTTTTGTTATGCCTAGAATTGTCCATAGGTCTTTTTTGTGTCATACCATGACAGTTTGTCATCTCATATTTACCCGCGAAAAGGAAGGTTGCTATTGGTTACCATACGTTTGATACACATTAGGATAGTTCAACGTTCGGTCCGGATTCATCTGATTTCTATTGAGCTTTAATAATTTTAACCTCTAATATGACGAGTTAGGGGAAAATGTCGACAATTCCAATCCAATATAAGTGAGCTGTTATTATAGTTCTAACAATTTAAAAAACACCAGTTAACTCTAATTTTATTTCAAATGCAATTAAAAACAACACCAGTTGGCTCCAATTTTAATACTGATCTGTATAAAGAAAGCTTAAATAATCCACTTGTCCAAGTCTGCTTCGTAGTTAATTTGCAGGTTTTTTTCACAAAGTTCAAGGTAACGTGGTCGACCAAAAACTCAGAAACAGCACCCACAAATTTGTGTTTCATGGTTTATTTCAATTAAACTCATGTCAGATAGAGTATGAGCGTGTACAGCAAGCAGATTAGACAAAACGTCACGTCTCTTCCAAAATCAATCTCCTCAAATCGTGAATTAATCGAACTTGATGATTCCGCGCCCCCTCATGGTTCCTGCCTTCAGTTTACGCAAAGCATCCGAAACTTGCTCGAGCTTGTAGAAGTTAAGGGGAGGTGGAATAAGCTGAAATTCGACGGAAGAACAGCATTTTTATTGTAGTACAGTTTTGTGGATTTTAGTTAGACCAGTGGTTTTTACAACCCCGTTTCATCGATATTGAAATTTGAAATCCCCCACAGTTTGTAAACATTATGTTCATACATTAGGAAAAGAAAAGCTCTCACAATTAGTAAAAGTTTTATTTTAGTGAGTGGCATACTGACGATCAGCAAAATACCCCAAATACACTCGGGGTTTTATCTTTATATAACTTGTGGAATTAGCAAACGTTTTAGACTATAATATCATAACTGTGCAATTCCATTTTAAACACAATCCCCCTCTGGCGGAGAATTACCTCCTGATGCGAACCTTCGTGTTAAACCATACCTTCTGAGTGTCGACGAGTTTGATCAATTCCTGCAGATGGTGCAGTTTGCCGACAAAGACGCCGGTCACCCGGTTGGACCACAACACCATGCTTGGAAGCGAGTATTGCCCACAACCTCCGAACAAACCAATCATGGCCAGCATGCCGTTCTGGTGATAGGAGTTTTGTTTTAAATACGGATGAACTGTTGTGTGATCCATACAGCAATTCATCTTTGCTGATCACCGGTCAACGTTTCGGGAAAATGCAGTATGTATTAAATTATGATAACCTCCGTCTACACGTTTTTGTTGTTGTTATGTTTCTTTTAAAATTTTGTGTTCTTTAAAATGAATCTATATTTAGGTCTCGGGGAACGCATGACTTTGAAAACTCTCAGGTTATTTTAGCGTCTCCCTGCCCACACCTGCCTTAACCTTTCATTTCCCCAAGTAAAGTTTTTGAGAAGGGTTTCCGATCCCTACATGCCTTAGCCGCTTGACGTGCCAATATTCCAGAACAGCACAGTAAACTATAACTATCTTACTTACTGGTCTCAGGCATTTGAAAACCCTCTTGCTTGTTTCAGAGGTGTTGACGTAATCCATGATGGCGTCAAATCCGCCCTCGCCTCCTTTGGACTTGGTGAGACTTATCAGATCTTCTTCGTTCATTCCCTTCTTCCACATAACCGTGTCGTCACAACCACGCTCTCTCGCAACCTCCAATTTGGTTTCCTATAAGGTATGAGCGTCACACGATTATACTTATGGTTTAGAAATCAAATATATAGAATATGACACCGAGCGCCCAAATGCATCAAGGTTTTGATGCAGTAATCTGTGTACAAATCAAAACCATCTGGATGTCAAAATGCAGTGTTTCACAAAGTTTTTTGTAGTCACGAACCACTTTTGTAAAACCATCTGCGGACCCCTGCTTAAAGTTTATCTGAACTAAGTTGTGCATTTCCTTGTAAAAGACGGGTGTAACGTAACAGGTTGGAAGGACACTTCCTTTGTAATGTTTTCATTCAATGACCCCCTGGACCCATTCCACAGATCTCTTGGTGGTTCAAGAACCCCAGGTTTGGAATCGTTGCTGCAGCAGTAGGTTTGGTGTCGATGAAATAACCGTTGAAAATTGGGTTTCGTTCCGTGTGAATGCTACCCGGTGTCGGCCTGCAATTACCGCTCTGTTCAATGACAACCTTTAACCGTCGCAAATATTAATATCGCCCTTCACCCCGCGGTGAACTTTGAGCATGTTTCGATCACGTAGCTGTAGGCAAATATTTGGTTTCGAGCGAAAAGAGAGTGCAAGACTTACGGCAAGGTCAGCGACGACAATTTTGGTGCACTTTGGCAAAACGGCTTTTGCGATCTGCAATGCCCAGAGCCCAAGACCACCTGCACCGACGATGAGCACGCTTGCCTTTCCTACAATGAAATAATAACGATTAGTTATATAATATATAACTTATTATGGGATACATATAAAACAGGAGCATGCATTTGAATAAGTAGGAGAGACTGATGATGCTTGTAGCCGATATATATTTTTTCTAAATATCAACCAACTGAGCTGTCTGCAATGTGTTGACCTAATAGAGAAATACAGGAGTATGCAAAATAATATTCTGCAATATCTCTTTGCCATAGTGCAAATCTACACTGATGAGATAAAACATAGGTGACAGTGGCCATATATGCAGCTCACTTAGAACATACTATGGCTCTGTTTATGTATGTTGTTTACTGAGGCGAGGAAGTGCGACGACTGCAACCACTACAGTGTTATGGCGCTCAAACGCCGCTAAGCTATGCTGCATTTGAAATGTTTGCCGCAATGTTCGCCGCAGTGTATATTCCGCTACAAAGCTGTCGTTGTACGCTTATCGATTGCCGAGGCAGTTAGACACTTTGAGTACGCTGTTATTGCCGTGTCAAAGGCAAGAACAAAACCACAAAACTTGTACCTTCAAACCCGACGAACTCCTCTACGACTGGCTTGATGGTTGTAACGGCATTGTAAGTTGTGATTCCGGAGCAAGGGAGCATGCAGCCAACTTCAAACGGAATCGAATCTGGCAGCTTGAGGGCGTGCTTCGCTTCTGGTACCACGACGAAATTAGCGTAGCTACAACAGCATTTAATGTTTGTTACAACATTTTGGACGTTTACTATTAGAAAACTAAGCAGTCAAAAAGTTTGTGTCAAATTTATTGGCAATTGGGCAGTGGGTTCATGTGCTTATAGTAACTCTGTACGCATTATATCATTTTGCTTTCAGCAGGTCTTGTTGAGGATTTTCTATACCTTAATGCCCGTTTGGCAGTCATTACGTCTATTGAGCATTATCGTAACAACACCACATATATTTATTGCAAAGCTAAAGCTAATTTTAAATCATTTTCGGGTGATTTACGAGCTTAAAATATCGACTTTCCTATTTAAGTGAAATATGTCTCTTATTGTGCGAATAAGAAAGTAGTGATGCCTTGATAAGCGAAATCGATTGAAGGTAATAGCCTAGCAGACGTTGTTTTGAAGCTTGTTTGCTTCTCAGCGACCAATGAGGAAAGGGTTTATCCAAAACGTTGCACCGTTAAGAACTAAAACCTCTTGAAACCTGATCTACCGTAAATGTTGTTGGGGGTGTATATGTTAATTACACATATGTGATGTACCATGATTAACATATTGTCCCCATACGATAAGACCACGAACCTATTTGGAATTAGCGATTGTTGGTTCTTATCGTACATTAAAGTCAAAAACGTTGGTAAAGTGTTAAAACTACATGCATTCTTTCGATTCAAAAAAGTGTATGAATTATTGGCAAACATATGTGGCCCATACCCTCCAGGAATTCCAAATCCGTAGCAGCGCAGCCGTTCCTTGCACATATTCGAGCAATCCTTATCACAGTAGCCGCAATGTCCACACGCCGCCCACGAATACACGGCCACCCGATCACCAATCGCGTGGTTTAAACCTGAGAAAATCAAATATACGTGCCGGGTTTTGTATTGTTGCATAAACTCGTATTGCATACGCGATTCACAGGATGAAATTGTGCTTGATTTTAATTACACTTTTTTCATTAAAAAAAGTACGGGTCTTTTGGCGCCAAACAAAGCAAGAAAATGCCCAAGGAATAGTTTTGTTTTTTACAGTGATTTACATCGTTTTGATATGAAAGATTTAATCATAGTGTACGTCCCTCGATCGTCCGTTGGTTATAGGGTTAGGTAAATCGTCTAATCGTGTTGGTTGTACAAAATATTGGTTTTAATATCTCACTACGGCTCGCTTTTGTCTCACGAGTGTTTGATCAATTTTATCGTCACAAACCTTATCGCCTTAAAGCAAACTTAACAAAACCTTACGTGTTTGAACTAACCTGTGGGTTGATTGGATCCAATAGAGTAGATTGTGCCTGCGATCTCATGGCCCGGCGTCACAGGAAGCTTGTAGTAATCAACGTCTGTAAATTTGAAAGATGTTCCGTCCCCCATACCAACCTCATCTTCCCATTGATGCAAGTCGGAGTGACAAATGCCACTGAAGGTGGTCTGTGAAAATATTCGCAGACATTGAGAATTCGAAATTAAAGAGTATTGGTACCTTTGTTTACACGCGTTTCGAGCAGAAACAAATGCTGGATTGGCCCAAATATAACAATAACAAAAACTCGCTTTTAACCGATGACACAACAACACTAATTTTCGACTCTTATGGTTGATGGCTCTTTCGGTGTTTAAATCGAAATTTTACAACATAAAATATTTCAAAAAGCCGTCAGCTCTACCTTGACCACCAAACCCCCCTTGGGTGGGCTCGGGATGTCGACCTCGCTGAGGACCAAGTCCTTGTTGGCTTCCACGATCTGCGCTCGTTTCATTTTGTAGCGTTACTTTCACGTTCGAACTAACGTTAAAAACTACTTGTGGCCTACATACAAAATAATGCATAACGCTCTTCATTCTATTTTAATGAGGCTTATTTCGTTTTAGGTGCTGATAAACTGGAGTTAACTCAGCTACGACCGTAAACAAGTGATCGCAGACGACTACAGGCTTTTGTGCTCATTATCTCGTACGGAGCACCGGTACACTACTCTTGCGCAAAGCTAACGAGCGTTTAAATAAAGAATGATCCGTTTTTACTTCCGCCGCGTACGTGAGCTTTGCACCGAAGCTGATGTCTGGCTTAATATGTAACTGGGATAAACATCTATTGATTTGGCAAATAAGGTGAAGGTTTCCGAATGCTTGTGAAGAATTCTGTCGTGCCCAAACCACAATCTTCCTGCTGCGACATTACTCTCAGAGGACCAGACTTTTTAAACCAAAGGTGATCTTTGTATGTCTGTTGTCTTTTGACTCAGCTATTTTCTCGTTCATTTTTTTCTCACTTTTAATCCCGCTGGCTATTCTTTGTGGTGTATATCCTAAAAGACTGCATTGCAGCGCAGCGATCCATGTAACACAGTCGAGAATGTGTTTCGGGGCTAAACCTAAAAAATTGTTGGTGTCCATAGTGAAAAACCGCATAGATGAAATCTGACTAAGCTTCTCGGCAAAGGTTGTTCCGGATCGCAATCCAACCGAAAAGCAACATTTCGTGGAGCTCCACATTACCCAAGTGCAACATTATTTAACTGCTGAATAAACCTTGCAAAGCGTGCATTATAATCTTGTACGTAATATTTGCCTTGGCTACTGTTGTTATGCGTCACATTGGGTCAGCATTTCGCCAAATCATTATTATGCACCAGATTATTTGTTTAACAATAAGCTTTTAGTGACTATTTGTTGTGAGTGTTGGGTTACGTTAGCTCGTTACAAAGTTGCAACGTGGTGTGGTTTGGAAGGGAACAGTACACCCAACACGCACGTGAAGCAGTGCGGAGACCCACAGAAACTTTAGTGTGCTCAAAAACCGTTTGCAAATTTTGATCAATTCACAAATCATTTAAAACGGGAGTATTGACCGTATATTTAAATGTTGCTATTATGTTAAACCATGAAGCACAAAATACAAACTAGACAAAAATAGAAATGTTCTGCAAAAAAGCAGATGAATATGAGCAACAGATATGGCATAGAACATGAGGTGGGCCTTATTCAAAACTGCGTCGATTTCAGCTGATGGTCTGCGCTTGCTTGCATTTCGTTCAAAAAAAATGTTTGCAATATAGGGTCCCTCAAATCTGACATATTTTTCCACCACACCCGCTCAAATCTTTTAAATACATGGATATTTTTTTATTTCTCAACATATTTCTCTTTCCGTTCTATTACCCCAGTACGACCTTTTCGTAACTTATTTTGCAATTTTACGGTTTATATCGGGCATGTCATACTAAAATCTGCATTGCATAGACCCCCAACTATTTTTATGCAAAAGAGCACCTTTAAATTTCAAATAGCGGAAACACAAACCCCTGCCAGCACCGTTATAACCTCCAGGACAGCGTGAACTCAATCTTATGTAAATATGGGTCAACTTTAGTTGAACCGGGGCGCAAAGAAGTGTTTGCTGTCGTCCGATGCTGGACGTTTAGATTATAACATAAATATTTTAGAACACACAATCAAAACACACTCTGAACATCAACCATTGCGGGGAATCCTACGCCCGACACAAACATCAGGATATATGGTTTGAGATGGTTGCTGTTTTTATTGTGCATCTAAAATATGGAGAATATATTTGTCACGAGGCCAATAAGATAAATTGTTGTTATTGTACGTCTCTGAACAATTATGAAGGTCACTATCTTGCCTAATAATAAAATATTCTCAATTTCATAAAGCATCAAAAACCAAAAAGTGTGTTTGTTTTTTGGTCTATGATCAAATCTGACCACTGTCACACTCATTGACTGCTTGTTGTGATATTAAACGATTTGAATTCCTAAAAGATAAATTTAAATTTGAACTGTAGTCACCTCATTCACCCCAGACTTACCCTCTCCGCAAACTGCCCTTTATTTTGCTGCACGTTACTGCCTGGGTATTCGTCAATCCAATTTACTTGCGCCTGCGGTTGCTAATTGTTCATTTACATTTCAGGCATTGATGCTCCTGGCGCCATATAAAATTAGTCCAAACGTTGAATATTCCGAAAGTCACTAGCGAGACACACTCTTCCGCCTGTTCCACTGATGATAAACACAGCAGTTTTTGAAACGTTTACTGGTATGGTTGTGCATGCTTGTCAACTTTTCAAACAATGCCAGACAAAGCCTGTATGCCATGTTGGGGTAAAAAAGTGTTTTTCGGCATGTCAAGAAAGCAAGATTACATTCATAGGACGACCACTTATAGGCCTACATGTTTTGAATTACATCATGTTTACTTGGAAAAATGATCAATTGTCGGTTGATTGTATGTTCAACTATGTATTCTTAGATGGTCGATTGGGGTTCTGATCAAATTTCAGCAATACGGCCACATTTTTGTGGTTTTTACTTTGGACATCATAACAAAAAAGAGAATAAACAGAGATCTTGATGTAATGATCGAAACGTGGCAGTAAAAAGAGCTCCAAAGTTGAAAATTCATTTGTTGACCCGCAATTCCACGATATAGCCTACTGCCGTGAAAAGTACCCGAGCTTATACCCAAATCGTTGGAAAATCCTGTAGCCTACTTGCGAAAGGAACCGCACGCCGAGTGGTCACGTCACGATTCCTGACAGCTTGAATGATATTTCATGTGCTATTGCCCCAATGTTGATATTGTGCCGACTTTAATTTCGGTTATTTGTGAAATAAACAAAAAAACGTCATGAAGAGCGTTGCCTTAGATATTGCAACGTTCCATTGATTTCGGCCTGCTGCTGTGACTAAAACTAAGTCCGCTTGCGTGTTCTCTTGCTGCATACTACTGAATTTGGACTCCGTGAGCAGACTTATTTATTAATTTAAAGACACGTTGCAACATCAGGCGGCGCAACTTTAATTTGTACCAAGCGCGCTATTGACTGAGCGAGTAAAGTGCGAACGGGTATTTAACAGGTTACACTAAAAAAGGTCTGTCGTCGAGCCGTATGACAGAAGACTGTGCGAGTTCTGCAGAAAAGCCTAACACCGTCCGCTGCCCTCAGTCCGTCCGTGTTCCAAATGTGTGAAGAATTAAGTTTGGAAACATGCGTGTGGTGCTACAATATCACTTAATCTTAAATTGTATACCATTGGCCTAGTCGCGTGATGCTATTCATTGACATTCTTTACATAAAGTGTGAAAAGTTACACGTCGTGATTGTGTCGTTTCCGTTTTGACGTAAACTGCAATGACGCAACAGCGAAGTTCACGGTCGAATGCGTCTCAAGCATGGCAACAAAGGCGATCGATCAGCTGATCGTTTTTGTTTTTCTTTCGAAATCGTGAGTCGCTTGTGTTCTTCGTAAGCGAAATGCACAACAATTTAATAAAGGCCGAAGGTCGCTTTTAGTCGAGATGGGACAAAGGTTGCAGAAACCTACTAAAATCTTTGAATGGTAAGGGGCATGATTTTGTGTTTGTTTTCGTTCGTTCGACGGGCGCCTAATTTTTAGCTGTGTTCGTCTTATGTTACAAAAATATTTGTGCCTGTTTCAAAAGTATGGTTTTGTTTTTAAAAAATGTCTTTTCCATAATAATTTGTACAGTTCTGACATTATTTTATATTTTTTGGTATTGCATAAGGTAAAATAACTTATACTTTTTGCAGATAAACAGTTTTGCAATCATGCTGCTCTTTCGGATTATCAAATATTCCATACTGTTTGCGTTTCTTTATTTGCTGTTTCTTGCCATAACATTGTACAAGCCGCACCATGTTGTGAAGTCAGAATGGAAGCCTAGCACACCACCATATCCTACAAACAAAGCAACTAACTTATTTTGGTTTGTGCAGGTAATGTACCAATATTGAAATGTTCATCTTGTTCCGCATATTGATGGTAGTTTTTTAAAAGTTTTGCTATATTTTAGGTTTCGGATATCCACATAAGTCGATTTTATGATAAAAAACGTGGGCCTGATTTTCAATCATTTTGTTCAAAAACACTGGATGCGATTGATCCAGAAGTGGTTTTGGTAACTGGAGACCTGACCGATGCCAAGCACAGAAACTTGTACGACTCTGAACAGTTTCTCGATGAATGGGAAACTTATAACAAGATTTTACAAGATTCTGGAGTATTGGAAAAGTATGTCTGGTTGGACATACGAGGCAATCATGGTAATGTAACATTTTAACATTCCAACTAGATATCCCTTGCAGAGTAGAAATAAAAGTATCTTTATCTGTTGTTTGCAGATGTATTTAACATACTATCAGAGAAGTCTTCCTCCAACTTTTATGCCAGTTTATCTGGAAGTAAGGGAAAACTCTCAAGCACCACTTGGGATCTACATAAGCCTTATGGAAAGTATTCATTTATACCTGTTGATGCTGCAATAATGCCAGGACCACGCAGGCCATTTAACTTTATGGGTATGGCAGTTTTTTAGTATGATTTACATGAAGCAATGATTGAGACAATACTGTATTCAATATAATCAAAAGCTGAGATATCACCTAATTATATGGATGTTTGTATATGTTTGAAGGTCATTTGTCTGCATCTTCCATCGAAAAACTTCAAAAAGAAGGAGAGGCAAGTAAAAAAAGCAATGTCACTGTGTGGTATGGACACTATACCACCCCGACTATTTCTTCATCATCTGCTATTGGTTTAAGAAGTGTACTGGGTAAATTTGGTGCAGTTTACCTCTGTGGCCATATGCATGACATTGGTGGCCTTTTTCCTCAACTACAAGCAATGCATCCAAGTGGTAAGGCTTACTATCCCATGAAGAGCACAAATTGATTTGAGTTTTTTTTTAACCTAAACTATTTTTAGGTTTTCTTGAGTTAGAGGTGAAAGACTGGAAGTGGAATAGATATTACAGGGTTCTAGCTGTTGATCATGATCTTATATCGTATGTCGATGTAAAGTTTGATCAGTGGCCCGTTGTCTTGATCACAAACCCGAAAGAAGCAAGAGACATGATACCAAAGCATGAGCCTATTGGAAGAATAAAAAAGTCTACCCATATTAGGTATACACAATCACACCACATAGTTTTGGACAAAAAATGCTGACACACTTAACATGGAACATGACACACTTAACATTTCTGTGTATATGTTGCAGATTTTTGGCCTTCAGTTTGTACCCAATCACAAAAACTTCTGTAACAATCAATGGCATTTATTTAGATGAACCAGCAAAGCACATTAAAGGGCCGTTGTTTGCATGCAAGTAAGTCACGGTATTATGCAACATACTGGACTTTGTGCAAACTGTTTGCATTTAGTTGAACGCCTTATTTGGATTAGATCATGGGTTGGTTTATACACTTCCTCTTTGCTTTACATGTGAATTATTTGGTTGCTGCTATTTGCAACTTTCACATTTTTCAAATTTTACTCTAAAACTTAACTATGCGTTATTAAAATGACCTTGCAAGTTATTTCTGAGCCAACTTAATGTAAACAGTATTTACATGGGTGTAACTCATGTTATTTGATATTAAAACAGTGTATTACATGCAGATGGAATCCAGCTTTGTACACAAGTGGTGTGCACGAGCTAAACGTAACTGTTGAAGATGAATTCGGTTCTGTGAAATCAACAATATCCCATTTTAGTTTAAATGATGAATGGCCTGTCGATTTCAAGTTTTATGCCACGTTTATTCTCCTAACAGATTTCTGCAGCATTGTAAGCATTTACAAATAAGCTTGATCCTATAATAATAGCAGCATTAAATTTTTTTGTGATGGTAAAGTTGGTGTGTGTTTGTTTTCACAGGCCAAAATTGGATTTGCCGTACTTATTGCATCATCTATTGTGACAATTATCTTGGTCAAACTATATGGTGTCAGACTTACAAGTGACAGAAATGTTATCCCAATTTGGTTATTCCGACTTCAGATTCTCATTTCAGATGATATTACATTTTACTCACTATTAGTTTTTTTGTTAAACCTTGCACTTGGTAAGTTATTACTAGGAAATGACCAAATTCTTTTGCAAGTGCCTTAAATACAGGCTTTCATTGTATTAGATCTTTTCAGTAACATTGTCTGTAACTAAAAGGAATAAATCTGTAAATGGTAGACCTGACAAATACACGAGGAGGTGTAACATCCAGATCTGACTTCTAAAACTTTTCAGGGCCACATTTCATTGGTGAAATAATCACAGGACATGTTGGGGCATGTTTTGTCTATGGTCTATTAATAGATGGACAATTGGTTGTTGAGAATTTCCTTTACATATGCACAGTGTCTGCGGTAAGAATGTTTGTAGTCTGTCATGTACAATTTATTCAGTCAAATTCTCCACTACATACTGGAAAAAAGTTTAATTTAGCTTTTTATTTTTAAATGTACATAAAGAATGCTATTGCCACATCATAAATGTGTAATTTTTTTGTTAACATGTACAAGTTTTTGTGATACCCTAAAACAGTGGTTCTCAAACTGTGGTACGCGAGAGCTTTTCAAGTGGTATGCGATTTAGTCTGCTCTATACAATTTGCCGCACTTTGCAGAAGCCAAAACCGCTGCAAATACATGATGTCGGTTTTCTTTATTTTGTATTTGTGACGCAATAGTATCAACGTGAAATTGTTGCAATGTTGAAGTAATTCTGACATCGTGTATTCAACTGTGCAACAATTTCACGTTAATACTATTGTGTCACTAATGCACAATAAAGAAAACCAAGCAACTGGTGATATTGGCTAAATTGTTATTCATTGGTGTTATGTCATAACAGTTATGATATAGTAATACGGTGGTACGCAGTGTATTAAAAAACAAATGAGCGTTACGTGATTGGAAAAAGTTTGAGAAACACTGCCCTAAAAGAAGAGTAACCAAATAGTTTCGGCATATTAACATTGACCTTAAATTCAAATTATTTTTCAGTTTGTCTTTCACTATGCCACGGCCATACTATACTTATCCTATGTCGCAGAAATAAGATGGATTCACAGCTGCAAGTTTGTGGATTCGTTTACTACAGGAAAAACATGGCTTTGTCACATTTTATTTGTTCATGTTTTGTTGTGTCAATGTTACACATGTGTAGAAGTGTATTTAAGCTATGGTTTAATGGCAATGGTTGTCAGTCCATCAAAGCTCTGGTGGACGATCTGTTTTATAGCTTTAACCATACGTACTTGGTTAATTGAACATAGAATTGTAAAACGGTTTTAGTTTCATATCCTGTAATGTGCACTTCATTCTTCAAGCTGTCCAAGTGTTTTACAACATGGTATGCTTGATCCTGTGTAGTTTTGTGTAGAGTCCATTTGTTTTATGTCACTTTTAAGATGAACAATACAGAACTTATCAATGAAGACTTTAGCATTTTAAAAAATCAAGAGGGCAGTATAGAAGTGTAAATGGGTCTCACGAATTAAGAAAAGAATGCGGCACATGTAGGTTTTCACTGTGGAAACTGATCTATCGACAAAAACAATGTATTTGCTCCTTCACACTTCATCTTCATTCAAAAGCATATTAGGTATTCCATTTGAAATAGGAAACTTCCTTCCACTCTCTGGACACTTTAAATGTCCAGCAATAACTTCTATTTCCATGAGAGCATGATGAGCTTTTTGCAAAAAGTCCTGGTCTTTTTCAAAGTCTTCTGCAATTTCCTCCGGTAAACAATCCTTCTTACCAACCTAATCAACACCAGTATGTTTTGTACATAATTTAATAACTGTGGTTTGTTACAATACACATGCATACCATTTCCACAGCTTTAACAAGTGCTGGCCATTCAATCCTTGACATAATTTTTGTGATAAATTCTGGATTAAAATCCACCTCCTTTTCCTCCACTTCAGTCGCCTGAAAATGTCCAATTAAATAAAATCAAATCTTGTTTATTTTGCGAAAAAAAAGCAACTACGCAAAGAACAATATAAAAGGAAATGAAATGGCATAGGCACCGATAAAACCATAAAGGTTATCTAGTCAGGCGCCCATTTATTCAGTAAACCTGAATAACTGCTAAACTACACACTAACTTCCTATAGAAGTTATCACAACATTAACCGTTTTTCACTTACCTCAATTATTAAAGGGTATCCATTTGTGACGCCTTTCACATGTGATGTTAACATATTATGGGTAATTAAACGCATTTTTAACAGCTTTGAAAAACGCATGCGTACAGTTTAAAGTTCTGCAAAGAAAACAGTTTTGGTGTGAACTGTTCTGGCCTTTCGCTCACACAACACAAGAAAAGCGGAAAGAGCTGTAAGATTTTATTAATCGTTCCCCACAATCGTGGTTAAAAGCAATCATGTTTTTGTAAGGTAGTGTTAACCTTTTTACTAGTCTTAGAAAGGATGGAAAATAGCACCCAGCTAGCTAATTGAGCGATATATATACTGTGTTGCTTAGGACGAATAGATAATAAACAACCAAAGTGAGAAGCACGTGGTTTCAAGTAGTGACGTATTGTTTACAACTTTGTTCTAAATGAAACCGATGAAACCATAGCGTACTGAACATTTGCATTTCTAATGCCGAATTTCCCCAATTTTGGACTTTTTGGAATAGTCCGGATTTGAAAAATATTGTTTTTCCTTTTTAACTACTTTCATACAATAAATAAATTTTATTGATTATATTATAGTCTGTAAGTCGGGTAACAAAACCTATTCTAAAAATTATTCAAAGACTGAATAGTGTCCTATTAAGATCATTTGTGCTGCTGTTGAAGAATATAATGCGGTAATATCAGACCATCAAAGAAATTTACCTTGTTCTAAAAACATATATCAAGGGAGTTTTTACAATGGCAGGAAAACTTGGCTCAGAAAACTTGCAACAAGGTAAAGTTATTTTTCAGCCAATACGTAGTCATAATCTTCTGGAATGTCTCACGAATCTTAAATGCAGTCTGCTGTCCAGTTATGGTTCAAAGGCAAGGACCAAGCTCTGTTGTCAACAGGATAGCAATGATTTGACAGTTAGCAGTAGTTCCACTGTATTGGCAGATGCATATTTATCTGTGTACAGCAGCCCAACTTTGAAACTAATTCACTCTGCAGTGAAATCACATATGGATGTGCATCATGATTTTGGACTTTTCTGCCATACGCTTTGTATGTCATTGATATGTACAGCATTACGAGAAGATTTTTCTGCAATGGTTTGTGCTGCCATAAATCGACGCTTGTTGCAGGATGTCATATACCATCTACAAAACTGTAGTCCGCCTGTGATCAAAACAATTGACATTGATAACATGCACCAACTGCTTAAAATAGCCCAAGGGGTACTTCATTCAAAGCCTGCTTTGCAGATAAATTCTGAGGATTCTGAGCAAATGTGTATTATGTTACTGAGGGCTGTTCTTGGATCGATATCCGATAGACGGGGATTGACTGAGTGGCCTGTTTTGCATTTTCAACAAGCAAAAAGTATGTGTGACAGCAACATTTATTCTGGTGTTATTTTAAGTTTGCCTCACTACACAGGTGGATCTTTAAAGGATGCATTTAACCACTTTAGACCATCTAATAACATGAAAACTTTAATTTTGAATCTTTCAATATCACCAGAAGACTTGCTTGACAATATATATGTCGGTAACATGGCATCGAAAAATACAAAAGTAGTTGAAGAAGTCATTCAATCATTTGGTCATCTTGTTTTAAAGCATAAAGTTTCAGTTGTTTTAAATCAGAAAGTGGTATGTGACCACCTGAAGTTGTATCTTCAAAGCCATGGGGTATTAGTTCTAGACAGAATCGGAAAGCAGCCCATGAATTATCTTGAAAAAATAACTATTGGCAAGATAATGGGGCACCTTGCAGATGATGTAGAGACGTGTCTGGGCACTCTGGACAAGGTTAGCATGGTTGAAATTGGGAAAAAGTGGTATGTGCAAATGCAGCATGATTCTGTTACATTATCCTCTGTAGTCATTTGCTATAGTACCTCTATAACCAGCAAAGATTTACAGCATGTGGTGAAGGGTACCATTCATGCTCTTAACCAGGCATTAAAAAGTAAAAAAGTATGTCTAGGAGGTGGCAAAACTGAGATGTATTTAGCAGGTTATCTGCTTGATCTGTACAAAAACAACTCTCCTCCAGCAGGAATTCATTGTTCACCTGGACAGTTTCAAACTTGTCTCAATGGCTTTTGCAAAGCATTGCATGATTTGGGACGTCATTTAAACACAAATGAGATTGTATTTGATTGCTACGATGCAAAACTCAATGCCTTGGTGGTTGCAGTTCAAACTGCGTCACTAGTTATGGAAATACAATTTCAGATAACAGAAATATGATGATGTTTGACAGCTGTGGAACACTTAAAGGTAAGTAATCTAATGTTGCGGCTTGTACAAGTTGGTTTCTTTTTCACTGTTTCCTACATTTACAGGTTTTTGGTATTAGCTAAAGATGTGTGAAGAGCAAGGACCGGCAGATAAGTAAGTGACTGAAAATTCCGTAAACATGTGAAATGCTGTGCTATGCATTTCCTTTAGATGTTGGTTAAAACTGACAAATGGTTTAAAAACTCAATAATTGGTAGTTTTGCATACTTGAACTTCAACCAGTGATGTCAATGTAAAACAAACAAAAAAACTCATTGCTAAAGTTTCTTTTCTTAATTTTTATTTAAACGCGCTACAAGCCGCATTACGCATCCCCGCATTCATTAATAAACGGAGTGATGTACTCCGAGTGACGAATTCCCGTCGAATAGTGAGGTGCTCGTGGTCGGTTGATATTCACGCTTTCCGGGTAGTGGGCTCCGGGCCCAGGCTTCTGCGTCTTGTCGCCGGGCATATAACGCCGTGCCAACATCGAATAACAGGGTGGTCGTTTTCTGTAGCTGTTCGGGTCTACTATGCTGTATCGCGCTGAGCCAGGCGTTTTCGCCAGATCCTCGTCAAAACTGCCAGTACGCGAGCGACCAGTCATGGAGTAACTTGGATTCGAAACCTTGTTGATAACTTTGCTTCCAAGTAGACTGGGCAGACCGTAACTGTTAGGCGAGGGATAGGAGTCACATTGTCTGTACCGGGTGCGCGAGCCCATGGAGTATTTGGGTGCGTGTCTTTCACCTTGCGGGTGCACCTTCTCGTTCTGGTACTTGCCGGGTCCGGGGGTCTTGAAAACGTTTGGATCCCTTGGCCTACCCAGAATGGAGTAGTGAGGTGTTCCATCCTTGCCAACTCTGGTATAGCGTGGTTCGATGTAGTACACTGGTCCCGGGCTGCACTTGTTATCGCGGATAAACGAGTTGCCAAGCCTCTTGCCGAACGAATACGCTGGCTTTTGGTGCTTAGTGAAGTCGTGTCCGATGTAGCCGCATGTTGAAGGTAGCTTGTATCTACCGGAGCCGGGCCCCCGGAGTTTGGCCGCGATGATCGGGCTGTGCGCGTCTTCGTTTTCTTCCTCCGAAGGCATGTTTCCACTATCAGCAAGCACAATTGTTTGCAAAAACAGCTGATGAACAGATTGTTAACTTTGCTCTTGTGACGTCATTGTTGGTGTTTATCGGAAACAATGGGCTGTTTGTAGTGAAATGCCAACGCCACAAATGCGGCAATTAAAATAATGTTCCTTGATCAATGCGCATAAAATCTACACATCCTATTATGTTTCATTCTGGCATACCTGAGCAACAACGCTTGGCGATATGTGACAGCTTCGATTGTCAAATCAAGGCATTAATACACCAGTGTGAATGAAATTTTTACAGAGGTGATTGAAAAATTTGTTGGCATCTATTTTCTGTCCAAAAAACACCGGTTATCGTCGGGGTGTCATACCGTCCGTTGGTCATAATTTCTAAGATCTGTCCTTATTTACGTCATACGACAGCCGACAGTTTTTTGTTATGTTTGACATCACCTGCGTGAAAAAGGATTTTTGATTTGCGCAGTTTGAAACATCAACTACTGCCTTTTTTTATCAGAAACAAATGTCGTATTTCATTACTTTGGAGCATAGTCACGCCGCAAGATGGCGCTCTGATTACGCGTTTACCATCCTTCTTTTCTTTGTTTCGGATCGGCTGGGAAAACAAAGCTGTGGTTTATCCACTGTGGACTACTGTTGTTACCGCTTCGTATCTGCAATCAGAAACGTTCTCAACGAATTAATACGCCCATTAGTGAAGTGGCAGAAAATTCTAAAAAGCATTGTGGCTGTTTACATGAACTGAGGGGCGATTTGTTTTGTACTAAAATAATTCTTGAAATTGTTTATTACCGTTTGCAGCTTTTAGTCGCAAAAAATTTGCAGGCTTTGTGGGGAGCACTGCAAAGCCCTCTGGTTAAAAGTTTGTGAAAGTCGAGCAATTAATTGCAATATAATGCGCAGCAATCAGGTCGATAGCAATCATACGGTGCAGCTTAATGCAATCGAACATTCCAATCGATAACTTGATCATAAACTGACAGATTCAATCTCCGTTTGTTGTTTGGGCGACGAAAGTGAAATGAACTTTACAAAAGTATAAATTGTATGGTGGGGTTGCCATTGTTCATTATTTGTGGAGAGCGCGGTTTTTTCGTCCGGCTTAACAATATCACACTTTCTTTGAATTTGAATGCTTTGCGTTGCGGCAGGTAGTCAACTACAATGTCTCCTCAGTCAGTGAAAAGTTTTAGTCCCCTGTTGCTAGCATATTTGAAAAATCGGTTATAATTAGCTTTGTTTTCAACTGAATTACGAAAGACCTAGTAGTGCCAAGCGGTAAACGAACTTGAAAAGGTTTAGAGACAAGACAAGTAAAATGATACGACGAAATAATTTGAGGCTCTTTCATTTGTGCTGTATTTTGCATTGAAGGCATTGCTCTCTGCCCAAATGTTGGAACGTAAACGCCTTTTTGGTGAACTCGTGCAAGGTTTTAACGCAAGTTTCTCCACGTTTAACAAATCAATTACCTGTAGTCTGGGACGCCATTCTTATTTGCCACAAGTTGATTCTTGCTTTCAACAATTTTCCATGCCCACCGAAGTTGGTAAGTGTTTGTGTGGTCGGGTGCCGGTGTATATGGTAAAGTGCACGCTGCTGTGAGTTGTTTACATGGCAGTCCTTTTAGTGAACTTTCGAAGTTTTCGCGAAGCGAAGCATTAGGGAGTGGTTTATCTTTAACCGCAAGGTTACCTCTCTGACGCGCAATGATTTCTCTTTCAATAATAAACGATGAGTATCATAACAACTAAAGTAAGCATGGGTTGATCGAACAACAGGAAAGAGTAATAATGGTCGTGTTACCTTGGATATTGGAATTGTTTTCGTTCCATAATTTTGGCAAGTGTTTAACGTTGTCGATCATACAATATCCACTTCTCATATTTTCTCAATTTCCTATGGTTGTAAAAACTTAACATTCTGTTTAAAATTATGACAGTTTTTTTTTAATTTTTTGCATACACACTTTTTTTAAAGCGATTTGATGGCAATGGTGCAAATGATACATAAAAAGTTCTGTTTCATTACAGGGATATACAACAGCACGTGAAAAAATCAGCCCGACACATTTTACCATCAGTTTAGCTGTAAAACTGAGAAAGTCGCCGCAATGGCAACTGAACCAGAACCAGACGCGAAGAACGACACCGCCCCGCTAAGTGGGGAAACCGCAACGGAGGAACAGCAGCCAGGAGAAACAGTGAAACGGCAAAGATCCCGGCGCTTTACGCACATTCTGGAAGTTCGGGACAAAAAGAGTCGACTTCGTGCAGCCATCCCCTATCTTCCTGAACCTGTGGCTTGGCTCATCCTGGTGTTCAACTTGCTCCTGCCCGGCGTAGGTAGGTGTCAGTAAAGGTTAAGGGGAATATTGGAGAAGATGCGTCATTACCGTTTGGCTTGTTAAATTGACTATGTACAGGGATTGTATAATGTTACCCTTGAGTTGTGACAATGTTCCAAACCCTAACTATTGCATGTTTTGAAGTTAACGAATCTTATTGTTAAAACCATAGCAAATGTCATCCCGGCACTGCTGTTGTAATATCGGCGCTTACTTTTGAGTTACAGTTCCAGTCAGCCGCCGTCTCGCGTGTGTAAGATTCTAACAATCGATATGTGTCGGGCGGGCGTGTCACCAAACACTGGGCGGGGTCGGCCATTCTCGTCATTGCATTGCTTATAGGTTGTGCTGTAAATAATGCATGCTCCGTTTTGGCACCGAGGCCCGGATTTTCCCAGCGGATTCGCCGCAGCCTCGCAAAGGCTAATGCTATAAGTACCCCCGGATAAACGGACAAGGCATGGTACAACTGCGCACGTAAGAGGTCGCGGTCCGTCGGGAAATCTGGCTTGTCACATTATGGGCTCAATTTCCACGCAACGTCATACCTTTTTGACGGTATTCGGGGTTTGCTATTTAAAACAGACCCTTTGCTGAAGGTTTTTTGGACGTCCTAATTCGCACATCAAGGCCTTTTAACCAACCATAGTTGTAGCAATGGCGTTTAACTTTTTCAAACCGTTGATATTACAAAATATGGGAATGTCCAACTACAAAAAGTGACCTACATGGTCAGTCACAAGTAGACTATTTCCTTCGCCCACCATTTTTTGACGTTTAAACATTCAATTGTGACAGCTATAACTTGGATAAAAAAACACCCGTTTTCCCTATACGTAAACCGCGTCGTCACTTTTCTCAGGCACTCTTTTCATGGGTGTAGCCGCATTGCTGGGCGCCCCTACCTGCTCCAAGAAACCGAACCGATGCATCGACTTTCTTCTCAACATCGTGTGCGGGTTACTGCAAACTATCACCACGTTGGTAATCGTTGGACTCGTGTGGAGCGTATTCTGGGGGATGCATGCCGTTACACAGTCACGTGAGTATTATTATCCCCGTATAGCTTAGGTATACCATACACTGCATAAGAACAGAAGCCGGTTGTATCATTGTATTACGTATTATGTAGGTGAATACCGTTCCAATATTTTTGAAACGCCGTTTTCTACATTGGTATTTGATGTTTACGTCTGCAAACGAATTTGCGCCAATGCGTTTGTTAATTAATGACATTAGCGCACATACACGCGTTTAGATGTCCGCCTACGAAAGCAACTGTAGGTGCATTGTGATCAATTTTTATTGGATTAATGCGCGTTTGATTAGTTGTTATTGGATTTTCTGATACGTTTTAGTCGCCCTGACCCATAGCATATGTTAGGGTTGAAATTATAGCTCATTTCCAATATTAGTAAAATACCGCCAAGACTTAGAAACAAAATGTTCGTTCATATGTGATAGTAATGTATAACAAGCATTCAATGTGGATCTTAAACTTGTTTTTGACCTCTACTGCTTTGTTTTTGACCTCTACTGGGTCGATGGCCTTGAATGTATTTCCCCCATGGAACAAAATATGAAAAAATGTCTCGCGGCCGACAACCACAATTCTGTATAGTGAAGGGGGTCGTGTGTCGCATCCAGTTGAGCTGGAACAAAACATTTTTACCAGCCTGTGGTTTCTTTGTGCTTGAACTTATAATGCGACGTTGTTTGGAAAACAAGCACTGGCTCGTCGATGGTTGTGCGCGGAAGATCGTCGTGTCATGATGATAATATGTATTTGAAATTGTTTTGTTTGGAAAGACAAATTTAATTGAAAAAAGCCAGTGCTTGTTATTATGAAAAAAGATATCAACATTCCTTTCAAGCAGTAGGAAAAACAAACCTACTGTTGAATCCTTTGGACTTTGAACGCATCTTCAATCTTTGAAATTTGAACTATGATTGGTTCTGAACAATGGTTTATTATTTGTAGACATATCAAGGGAACCCATGTATGTGTGTGATGATTGATGTTAGTTTAAGGTTTTTATATTTCACATTAGTCTGATTAGCAAATTTTCACTGTAGCCGTGTAGTGCGTTGTTAACGTTTTCAGTTTGTAGAAATATGTCTACGTGTGTCCGATGCATTTTTTTCCGGGAATACGAAATACTTGCCCATCACTATGTATTGAAAAAAATCGAATGACTCTTCTTGCAAAACGAAACGCGTTTCAAAAGGTTGTAGTGAATGAACCACTATGGTAATAAGTTACTACACAATGTTCTCGCCTCGCTACAGTTTTGGGTGAAGCATTCCCCGACCACAAGTGCGGTAATTGTGCTTGGACCAAAACTTGTTGTTGGTCTTTTACGAAAAGTATTTCCCTGAGGAACTTATTGCCGAGGGTTTGGGATGCCTGTCCAAAATTATGTCAATTGCAGTATTGAACGTCATGCATTGCGAATGCATACTGTACGCTATACTACTCCACTCTGTCAACTACATATCACGACCCGTTCAACTGACGTCAACCATCACTTTCGATTGCCATAACGCAGCTGTCAATCGCGCGGTAATGTTCCAAGGTTTTGTGGTTGCCCTTTTAATGGGTTGTTGGTTGGTGGCCTGTCTGCGGTGTAACGCTTTTTGTAGGTAAACCTGCAGCATCGGAAAACTCCTGAAACATTTCGCATTGGCTGAGAATTATAAGGTTGGGGTTTTGGATATCATTCCGCCATTGTAGAATTTTCCTGATATATTTTCGCCACCTACGAATTATACATGAAAACGACACTGATGAAAAAATCATTTTCTTCTTGCTGTAAGTTCCACAAATGTGTAACGATATTTTTGCCATCCCCTCAAATCTTTAAATACACAAAACCGTTAATCACACACTTATACCCTTATCGATTGTTTCCTATAAGCTTACCCACTCTTGAGTTATACCCATAAGTGTTTGTTGTGTTCGGACTCGAAGTGACCAACACCACACCGCTGGCTTTCCCAGCAAGACTTAAGTGGGTCACATCGACTTAACCCCTGCAACCGAAGGTCGTGGCGCGTCCTTCCGCAACCGCACTTATCTTTGCGCATTCCACTTCAGCACAGTGTTCCATACCTACTCGTCTTCCAGGTCCGCTTTAATGCCTAATTAAACGGATTTTGAAATGAAAATATGACGATTATGCAGTTTTATTGAGCAATTGTGCAGGTTAATTTGTTGTGTGTTGGTCGTTCGCGAACGTCTGTTGTGTGTGCAACCTTGGATGTATGTAATTTAAATGGGGTAATCATTTTATTTCGCGTATTGGCGAGCGAGTTTGGAGATGGGCAACCGTTAACACAAGCAATTGCATCATACCAGAACGAATAGAAACCCCCTACTGTGTCTTATGCAGGGTCACACAAATACAACTTGTCTGACTCGAAACAGACTCTTACGATTCTGTTAGAACCTTGAAATTCATAAATATGGTACTTTTGGAAACTAGCATGCCTGTTTGAATAGTACATGTGAGATTGCTTGTGGTGTGCGCCCCCTTCTAATCCAGCTGTAATTTTGTAGAAGAAAAACCGCGACCCAGATTAACCGACAAAACTGAAGAGGGAGCAGAGAAACATATCTACAATCCCACGCCTGCTTAAGGTTCATCACGACCTCAAGTCTGTTTCCATTCACTGCAACGAATAACGCCGCAAACGACGCTACGTTTATTACAACTTATTGACGATACACAATTGTGTTTTACCTTGCGCACTTTTAAAGGCTCCGCCAGTCGCAACGATACAGCGTTGAATCCTTTACCGCTGTTCAGTTAACAATTATCTCTTTTCTACTTCTTGGTTTTTACGAGAAAGCTTGATTGCAACAACCAAGTCTGTTATCTGCACTAACATTTTCAATTTTACACCTAATAATCACGGGTGCTTTGTTGCTCTCATTTTTATGCAACAATGCCTGCAACGTGCCCTGTTTATTCAGTTCTTTGGTCGATATTTTTTTTATGTCAACGTGCCGTTAAAAAAGTTTCGTTTTTAGACGTTTTTGGTGAGTGTACGGTGTTGTTGGTGCGTGTAGCATGTTACCTGTTTTAAACCACCAACGTTCCTCCGTTGTTCGTTTGCTGCCTAATGTCAAACGCTTGTCTCTTGCATGGGTGTGCGATCGTTCAACAATACACAAAACGTGGCTCCGCGGCCACCCATGGCCTTGGATTCCCGCCTTCGCGTGTATATAGGCTTCAATGCATATTGTGCATATGCTTCAGTATGCTGTCGATAGTCACGGCGCCTGCCCTGTATAAAATCTTCAGCTGCTGCCGGCCAATTAGGAGTCCCTGGGGTAAGGCTCGTTGCAGAGTGATACTGAAATAGCGCCCTGGCATGACCTCCCAACCCAATGCTGTCCGGCCAGTTAAGCGCTGTGAGAGGTTTTGGAATGCTATTCAACCCCATTTGGGCACAATTCCAACATACTATACGAGATACGACGGTAATTCGTCTGTGTCCGGACGTCAAATGGAATCAAATGTCTGAAGTTTTGCGAGCGGTTGAAAGAAACAATTTTGAGTTTGTATTTGGCGATGCGACGAAAAGAAAAAAAACAGAGATCACGTTGCGCCCGAAGTTCCGCCGCCTGCAAAATAATCATTATTTTGGTGTGACCGAAACATACGCAGTTACATAGAGATTTTACCGCTAAAAAGTAAGGTTGCGTCAGTAATCATGAACTAGTTATCATATCTTCCACTAATATTGCGCAATGCTTTAAAATACATATGCAAAATAATTTGTTTTGGCTGTTGTCAGCACGCGGTAAGTTACCAACCAACGTACAAAAACAAACCATCGGTTTCGCCTGCAGAATCGCTCGGCTTGTTAAACCACTGATGCAACTTGATTTCCGCCATCATGTAGCGCTTATTCAGATCAAAGCACATGATCTTTGAAAGCAAATCCTTCAGCACTGGGTTGAATGACTTTGCCTGACTACTTGGAATATGCAGCGGTTCCATTTGGTCTTTTATCAATGTTTTAATGGTGGAATCTCGATAAGGCATGGATGAACACGCCATTATGTAAAGAATCACGCCGAGACTCCACATGTCGGCTATCTTGCCCACGTAGGGAATGCCCTGGAGAAGTTCGGGAGCCGCATATGCCGCGCTGCCACAGTAGGTTTTGCTCAGTTCATTGGGTTTAATTTCGCGAGCAAATCCAAAGTCAGCGATCTTAATTGAGTTACTCTTGTTCAGTAGGACGTTTTCGCATTTGAGATCACGGTGCACTATGTCATGCGCGTGCATGTACTCCACACCAGAGCACATTTCGCGAAAGAATCGACGAGACTCGTCGTCCTTCGTCGGACCTCGCAGGCGAATGTACTGCAGCAAATCGCCGTGTCCGCCCCATTCCAAGGTGAAATATAAACGACCGGAAATCTGGAACAGCTCGTAAAGGCGAATCAGATTCGGGTGCTTTACCTTTTTCATTACCTCGATTTCACGAGGCAGAAACTTTTCGAGGAAGTCTTTTGGGGCGGTTTTTTTGTTGATGATCTTTAGGGCTACCTTAAGTGGTGTCTTCTCACCATTTTTTACCCACGTAGCGTGTTTGACTTTAGAATAGGTGCCCTCGCCGAGGTCTCCCAGCAGTGTGTAACCCTTCTTCTGCAAAAGCGCACTATCATCTCCAGAGAAAAGGGCTTTTAATTTACCCATCACAAGCCCTCTTGTTTGAAGGTTCCCTTTGCCACATTTCTGTGTCGAATGTACCTCTATGTCATGACCAAACATACGCTTGGATTAAAGGCTGTTACGTCATTGTTGGTTCGTAGTGATTGCATAATGCACAATTGTCACACCAAACAATGGATTTCTGACAAGGCAATTTTCTCAACACATAAATTACATAGGACTAGGCTTTAGTTTAGGGCCAACCAGACTCCGTAGAAATGAAAAGGTGTCTATATCAAACACCCGCAATCTCCTAGCGCCCGTTTTGCACGGAAAAAGAATGTCTGTTTTGGCGGACTCGGTATTTCTGCGCACTGCTGGATACCTGTTGGGCGACCGCATCAACAGTGGTTCATTTTCCACTATCCACTGCGCACTTCGGGTGAGCGACGCTGGTGTAGTTGCCGTGAAGATTATTGATTTGAAAAACTGCAGCTCCTGCTTCAAAAACCGTTTTCTTCCGCGCGAACTTGAAAACGTCCAAACCCTTGATCACCCAAACATTGTCAAGGTACTTCGTTGGCTCGTAAAATCGGTTGTACAACACAATGTACGGTTTACCAAATACTGAACTAGAATATATCCTACAAGTTTCTTGAAACCAATCTTTCATAAATCTTTCATCAAAAAAACAAATATTAACAAGAAAGTCAAATTGAAAACGTTTTGAATTACGTTTAAAGAAAAACTAACTATGAAAGGTCACCGGTAAAAGTCAAACTAGTATCATTGCTATTCAAAGAGCATTGACTTGTATATGCAGTACGAATTACTCGTAATCAATGAAAGATGTGGCACTGCTGACATATATTGATGCAAAACATTTCAAAAAATGGCCATGTTAGAGAAATTTGGCCAGAAAAAACTGAATTCTGGGAATGCATAACTTTTAACGTATGGAATCACTTTTCCTTAATGTCCCTTTCGTATTTCAGGTTTACAAGGTAGCAAAAAATGAAGCAAAAGTATACATAGTAATGGAGTACGCCCAGACAAACCTTAGGCGGCAAATAGAGCTGCGCTCCCACATACCAGAGGATCAGGCTCGCAACTGGTTTCGGCAGTTAGCGTCAGCGCTTTACTACTTGCACAAGCGCGGGGTGGCTCACCGCGACATTAAAATAGAAAATGTTCTCGTGGACTCGCGCGGTCAGATCAAATTATGCGACTTCGGCTTTTCGAAAGCTATGGACGTGGCCACTGGCAGCAGACAAGTCAATAGTACCACGTTTTGCGGTTCCCTCGCCTATTGCGCCCCTGAAATATTGCAAAGAACGCCGTACAACCCCTGGAAGACGGACGTGTGGTCCTTGGGGGTGGTGCTGTATAAAATGGTTGTAGGTGGAATGCCGTTTGGCGAAGGAAACGATCTTGGCAGCGTTCGCAGGATTTCCAGGGCCCAAGCAAAAGTCTTGGAGTTTCCCTCCTTTCCGCGGACTTCGAACGAGTGCCAAGAACTCATTAGGTCCCTTCTTACTGTGGAGTCGGACCGAAGGATTACACTGTATGATATTTCTCGATCAAAGTGGATGAACAGCAGCACGATAAAATGCTCGACAATTACCAGGCAGAGTCGAGCTCCACCTGCTGAAATAACAAAACGAAAGATTGGAAGAACTTTTCATGCCGGATCACCTTTTGCTGAAATGTGTCATGTAGATTCAAAGGCACCAGCAGTAGCCACTCCATCTGTATTATCGCGATTGCGTATGAGCATGCCCACCATGACTTTTCAAAACAAGCGCCACCAGAATTTTTAATAAAAATAGCAAACGAAACGGCTGTAGCTATTATTTTTACTTGTATAACATATTGACAACTTGCCTTGCAGATCAACAAATCAATCTGTTTGTGTTTCTATGTCTGAAATGAAAAAATATTAAACTTGCATAGAAATCAAACATGTTTGTTTGGGTTCAAAGTTTACCCACGTGTTTTGTGTTGTGAAAGTTGAAAACACAGATGTAGATCGAGCAACAAATTTGATGATGATCTGCAACAACAAGCATTATAGACGGAATTTTAATTATTAAATGCTTTAGTTCATTCAAAAGCAATGAAGTAAGAACTAACATAAGCTGTTTTAATTTTCTTAATTTAAAGTAAGTTGTTCTCATCGCCAAAAAGTGCTGTAAAATATAAACAAACATTACCATTGATGCTTTCGGGTTAGTGATAAGCAACTGTTAAGTAAACAAAATGGACGTGATTCATTTATACAAGGCAAAGACTGTTATAATAATAATTGTTTTCTGCGTGTAGTTAACATATGTTTATTGAAACTTTGCAGACTCAATGTGGAAGGCCTGCTTGTGTACTTTCCTTATGAATTTATTTATCCAGAGCAGTACTCTTATATGATAGAACTTAAAAGGACTCTGGATGCCAAAGGTCATGGAGTATTGGAAATGCCTTCCGGAACAGGAAAGACTGCCACTCTGTTATCACTTATTGTTGCTTATCACCTGGTGATTACTTTATATATTAGTTCAATATACATCATTCTGGGCCATTGTTCATTTGATGAAATTTATAAATAAGTTAAATCCCACTAGTTTTCAGGGCATACGGCTTTCAAAGTTAGTGTATGTAACATTGTTACATGACATGTTTGTGCAAATTCCACTCCAAAATGTTCAGTAAACCATTTTAAAATCCAAAATCATGCTTGAATTTTACTCTACGGAAGAACTATTAAATTTGTAAATGGAATTTCAATTCAATCTAATGAAACTGTTCTTATCAAAGGAATATCCCCAGACGGTAAGCAAGCTACTTTATTGTTCGAGAACTGTTCCTGAACTTGAAAAAGTGCTTGAAGAGCTCCAGAGACTGATGGAATATTACACAAAAGAAGTTGGTGAAATGCCCAAAATTCTCGCTTTGGCTTTGAGTGCCAGGTAGTTTGTGATTTTTATTAACCATGACATAGAAGCAGTTACTTTTTTGTTTATTTCAGGGCAATAAATTTTAAATGTTGTATAATTATATATATCTGTGAAATCTTTCATTTATTTGGTTCATTGATATATAATTTTAATCAACTTTTGTTGCAGGAAAAATTTGTGCATTAACTCAGAAGTAAAAACAGCTGGTATTGGAAAAGAGGTTGACAGCAAATGCCACGCTCTCACAGCTTCGCACATCAGAATAAAAAGTAGACATGACCCTAATGTGCCTTTGTGTTCTTTTTATGAAGTAAGTACAATTACAAGGTGGATTTTAAATCCGTGTTTACCTAAATTTTGTTGTTGAAATGTAGTTTGATATGCTGCTTTCTACTTGTGATTACTATTCAGCAAAATATAAGAGTATATATTCCTTATGATGCTGTATGACAAAATTTCATTATTTTTAATGATTAACAAACTTTTCGGAATACACTGACCATAACAAATATACATGTTCTATTTGAATTGCAAGAAACATTCACCTATATGTACTAAAACAATATGTTTTCATAGTCAACCAGTGTATATGTAAGTTAAAACATTCGGCTGCATTGCTGTAAATCAGATATTCCAATACCCATATACACAGAAAAAAAACATTTTATACTCCTTAAGTAAACAAAAATGAGGCCAATGGTAAGTTACATATTTGCATGGTTATCCGTAAATGTAAATTTATATGCAACTATGATTTTCAGTAAATCGAATGTTGATTTACATGGGTTATCTCCTTGTTGTTTCATGTTTAGGAGTTTGATGCTGGTGGGCGAGAGGAGACATTGCCTGCTGGTGTGTACAACCTTGACGACCTGCGCAGGTATGGAAGAATAAAAAGGTGGTGTCCCTATTTCCTTGCCAGATACAGTGTAAGTAGAGTCCCATAGGGTTAACTGCAGTTGCATTGGGTTACTTTTAAATGCAGCATTTCTGTATTTCAGATAATGCATGCCAACATTGTAGTGTATAGTTACCATTATTTACTGGATCCCAAAATAGCAGATCTGGTTTCAAAAGAATTGTCCAAAAATGCAGTTGTGGTATTTGATGAAGCCCACAACATAGGTTGGTATTGGAAAGTTGTTTGTGATGACTGTCTTAAGAATGGCTTATTTTGTATTATTGATTTAGACAATGTCTGCATTGAATCTATGAGCGTGACAATTGGTCGCAGAACATTGGACCGGTGTTCGCAGAACATTGATGCACTACAAAACCACCTTCAAAAGTACAGTTTTTCCTGTATAAAAAGCACTGATTTGATTATTCCTACAAAACCTCCATCAGGGTTCCCAACCTATTTGCACTATGGACTGGTTTAAGTAATATTTTCACTTTTTTACGAATGGGTCTTTAAGGTGTGGCAATGTAACATCATTAAATAGGAAAATGTCCCCATAAATTGCCATTCTTTATCTTGGAAAAATCGGGTGTCACTCTATATAGTCAAAGTCAAACAGGCTGTCACTCTATATAGTCAAACTTTTGCTACAGAGTCCGCGAATCTGATCAGGAGAAATTGCGCAATGAGTACAAACGCCTGGTAGAGGGTCTTCGAGAAGCAAACCTTGCCCGTGAGACTGATGTTATATTGTCCAACCCTGTTATCCCGGATGAAATTTTACAAGGTGAAATAACTCTACTTGCATGTAGACATTGGATGCAAAATTTTGCCAACTTGAGATAAATCTATGTTTTTTAATTTTGTAAACAGAGGCTGTTCCTGGTAACATTAGGAATGCTGAACACTTCGTTGCTTTTATGAGGCGATTTGTTGAGTATTTGAAGTCAAGGCTGCGAGTTCGACATGTTGTTTCCGAAACCCCTGTTTCCTTTCTGCGTGACATTTATGATCAAGTTTGCATTGACCGAAAACCATTGAGGCATGAAAAACAATGAACAGTTATATTTCTATGCCCACTCCTAATAGATATTTTGTGTTTGCAGATTTTGTTCTGAGAGGCTTCGTTCTTTATTGCGCACTTTGGAGTTGGCAAGCATGGCTGACTTTTCACCTTTGGTTCTAATCGCCAACTTTGCTACACTAGTGAGCACGTACAACAAAGGTGCACTATTTTTAAACAAGGTCATACTATAATAACACTTATATTGTTTAGGGTTTGTAATTTTAATAGAACCATTTGACGATAAAACTCCAACAATCTTGAATCCAATCATGCATTTCAGGTTTACTATAATGTTATATCAGATCACAATTTATTGTGTAAATATACGGCTTTATTTTTGACAGCTGCATGGATGCCTCAATTGCTATCAAACCTGTGTTTTCAAGATTTCAAAGTGTTATTATCACTTCCGGGGTAATTGTGTCAACTCTTCGCTATGTTTGTTGTATTTATAGCGATGATATTTCATTCTAGACACTATCTCCTCTTGACATGTATCCAAGAATTTTGGATTTTCAACCAGTCACCATGGCAACCTTTACCATGACCTTATCGAGACAGTGTCTCTGTCCAATGGTAGCGAATCATCATAGTGGAAGTTACTCACTTAATCATTGGTTGCACCTGTGATGCAGGTTATCACCAGAGGTAACGACCAAGTGGCCATCAGTTCAAGGTTCGAAAGCCGTGAAGACGTGGCAGTGATTCGAAACTATGGCAATCTTTTGATTGAAATGTCCAGAATCGTACCTGATGGTATTGTGTGTTTCTTTGTTTCCTATTCCTATATGGTAAGATAGTGGTAGGTGCTAATATCCATTCTATGGTAAATAATGAAATTTGATGTATAAAGGAGAACACAGTAGCAAGTTGGTATGAGCAAGGGATATTGGAGAATGTCCAGAAGAATAAGTTACTTTTTATTGAGACACAGGATGCAGCAGAGACCAGCATGGCCTTGGACAAGTACCAGGAGGTACAAAGTTGGACTGATTTTTTTTTAACTGCTAACATGTTTGTTTGTGAAGGCTTGTGAAAATGGAAGGGGTGCAGTACTTTTGTCTGTAGCCAGGGGGAAAGTATCTGAAGGAATCGATTTTAGTAAGTTTTAATATATAAAATAGAAACCTGGTATGAGTGACGGTAGAATTAATATTGTGAAAAACTTGTTGCTGCATAAACTGATTAACTTGCTTGTCAAAAAATGGTAAAAGTTTAAAATTTTCTAGTGGAACAATTAACTGTGGGTGTAGTGAAGTGAACAAAGATATCATAATTACGTTCTTCACGTATTGTTTGGAGAAACCAGTCGTGGGATTTGTACCAACGCCCTACTGACAAAAATGATCCTGCTTTCAATGCTTTATTGATACTCCAAAGATTAAGCCTTGTCGCGTGCTTAAAAATGTCACGTTTTTGTTGAAACAGCGCACCACATGGGAAGAGCTGTCATCATGTTTGGCATTCCTTACGTTTACACGCAGAGCCGAATTCTCAAAGCCCGTCTCGAGTACTTGCGGGACAATTTTCAAATACGCGAAGCCGATTTTCTTACCTTCGACGCCATGCGTCATGCCGCACAATGTGTTGGTCGCGTAATACGTGGAAAAACGGACTATGGTATCATGGTGTTCGCAGACAAAGTAAGCTAACAACAAAACAATATGGTAAAAATGTGAGTTAACGTGACCAATAAGTAATTGTTGACGTTTACGGATAAATCAGGCACGGTCACTATTAACAAACAACGTATGTCTTACATTAGTGAAATATTTTAGAGGTTTGCTAGAAGCGACAAAAAGAGCAAATTACCTCGATGGATTCAAGAGCATTTGTCCGACGCTGTCCTCAATCTGTCGACAGACGAGGCCGTTCATATCTCCAAACGATTTCTACGTTTAATGGCTCAACCCTTTTCGAGGGTACAATGAAAAGAAACTATCTAAAATATACAGTTATATTGGAGTTCACTTTTGCATTGCAGGAAGACCAACTTGGACTGTCGTTATTAACCCTTGAACAATTGCAATCGGAGGAGTTTCGAGAAAGAATAAGACAAATTGCTCACCAAGTTTAGTTTGAATTGGATTTGTTGCAAAATCTGGGCAGTGCGATGTGTTCGTTGTGTTCACAAAATACTTCAGTTGGTGCCAAAAGTTCCAGTTGTCGTCTTACATCTCGCAATATATAGCAAAATACTGTTTATTTCTTCATCTGTGTTATATGCATTTTTACATGAAGATCTACACAGTAGAATAAGTTAGTTTAGCATTCACTGAAATGTCACGTATGAGACAGTTACATCGTAAATTTGAGATTTAATTTTGTCAACAATCCGCACATAGACTTCCTGCGCGAGCGTTTCCCGGACGATGGTTTTTGTTTACCTTTGGGTACTGATGAAGTTTGTAGCCTAAGTAAGCTTACTGTCCGGCACCCAAACCAGTTCAACCTTCTATACTTATTATGTCAAACTCACTTGTAAGTTACATGTTAAAGGATCCCCTATGGAAAAGTAATTACCCCCTGTCAAAATATTCCTGTGGTACGCTGTTTCTTTACAGTGCTCACTATGATGGTGTTGCAAGTCCTAAAGCATTTTGTCGATAGTGAAGTGGAAATATGCACTTGCTGGAAAAATAAACGAAATAAGTCATCTTAATATGCTCTAATTGCCTTACTCTGTAATTTAAACCGCGCCAAAAGTATTTGCTGACTCTACACGAGGGATCCGCAAATGGTTCGCGAAAAATGTGAATAACAAGGAAGTTTTCTGGGCGGGTGTTGACAGCATTGACCAAGCGCCGTGATCGGGATTCGTGCCCAGACTCGTAATAACCAGGGTTCAAATCCCGGTGTGGTAAAAAAAGGAAGTTTTCTTGTGCATCAGAAGTACTATGGGTGTATTTCTGATCATCGTGTACATTAAGTTGTCACGCAATAATTTGCTCTTGCTGCTCTGCACCAATGGTGCCAACCATATAGTATAGAGTAGACAACCACGACTTATTAAAATGCAGCAACTCATGCGTGACCGCTGAGGTGAGGTTGAACGACTCGTCGATTCTCAATTTAGGAGTTGACAAGGCGCTACTTCGCTCGGATGCAATGCTGTCGCACAAAGCAGCCAAGTTGTTGTTGGCCACAAGAAATGTGGGGTATCATGAGTGGTATGGAGCGTGTTCGTTACAAGAGACGGCAAGTGGGACTTTTATAAGACTGCTTTCGCAAGACACAAAACTTAAGCCACATTCTTTAACCGATCCTGCCAACTTTTGCAAACTTAACAACTACATGGCAAAGGAAAATATCCCGACAAACCATACTGCAGATGATGTAGGATTAATGTATACCATACCAGGAAAAGATTACCAGAGGTTGGTGGCAAAAGATTACAATACTGGGGCTTTTACCGTCCAGTTTCAGGAACAGGCTAAAAGCCTAAATGAAGCAAGCCTCGTAATACGTGAACCAGGTGTGGAACTTGTTAGCTACTTAAGAAATGCCGATTATTCTGCCCCTGTTAACCGTTATTTGATTCATGGTGCACAAGGGTCTGGTAAAACAACATTATTGGCATATGGCACACATTACTGCATGAACGAGGGTTGGCTTGTGGTGCCTAATTATAACCTTTGGAGATGGACGGTTTATAATGCAAGATTTAGACGGACCCAAGCACAGGAAATACTGCCATCCACCTGGAACAAAGAAAGAATAAATGTTCCCCATAGAGCGGTAACTTGGCTTAATATTTTTAAGGATATTAATGGATCTATGCTAAATGATATCAAAACAACAGTGAAATATACTTGGTCCAAACATGAGTCATCAGATGTGGGAACTACCTTTTCTGCTCTTGTGGATTATGGACAAGCCCGTTTAGGTGTTGCCACAGATGTCATTGGTGCTATTATGAAAGAAGTTCGACTGCAGGATGAAAGTACAATGCCAAGGACATTGGTATTGGTGGATGGAGTGAATTACCTCTTTGAAAAAACAAAACTTTCACTGAAACACAAGAATAAATTACACATGCATGAACTGTCATATGGGCATAACTTACTGAAATTAATTAGCAGTACATGGTCAAACGGCGCAGTCATTGCTGCTTTTCACTCACAAAATCTGGTGAAGATGGCCAAGAAAAATTATGTGCTGCCAGGCAGTCATCCTTATGACTTGCTGGGACAAAAGGGATTTGATTGGCTGGACCCCCATATACCAATACATGTGGACAAATTGACAAATGAGGAGGTCATGTCCCAACTTGCCTATTATAAAGACAAGAAGTGGATAACAGGAAACTGTTTATCAGAGGCTGGAGAAGCAGAGGTATTGCAACTCTGCTACAATAACCCAGCAGACCTAGCTCAAATATGTCTCAGTGCTTTTTAAGGATGTGTTGGTTTTATTGCCCCATTAGGCCTGTTGGTTTATCAAGTTTTTGGCCCACAGTTTGTTATTTAAAAAATGACAATTGAATCATTTGCTTCATCACTTTTGTGAAAATAACATTGCTTTTGTTTAGGTGGCTCATTTGTAGAAACATTTGTCAACAAAATGTAATGTATTGTTGTGTTTTACATTGAGAGAAAAACAGTAACAGACATGACCACAGATACTTCCAGCCGAAAGCTGGAAAAGTCCCCGAGCGGCCTACGGATGATTCCAGTGTCAGATACATTTGCTTGCCCATTTGCTTTGCCTGAGCCTATGTGGGTTTCAGACAAAGAGGCAAGTAGTATCATTGCTAAAAACATTATACTTTTAAACTTATTGTTTGTTTGTTGCAGTGTCTTATCTGTGGATCTTGCAGTAGAACGTTTGATTTTTTCAACCGCAAGGTACTGTGGTTTTTATTATTGATTAATTTTTTCATGCTAGCATTTGTTGGCATAAAACACACAATACACTCCTCTGTATAACTCTTAAACTTCACAGTAAAATGTGATGAATTATTAACAGCACCACTGCCGGAGATGTGGAAAATGCTTTTGTGATCGATGTTGTCACCATGTTTTGCCACTGAAAAGAATGTATTTTGTTGATCCCGTCCGACAGTGTTATGAATGTGCTGTTATTTCAAAAGCAGAGGTGGATTTCTATGATAAATGCCTGAAGACTCTAATGACAGGTTGTGGATACAGTGTTACATAATTCAAAAAAGATAACATGCTTTTAATTGGGTGCAGAATGTGACTTTATTGTTGCTGATGAAAATAACAGCAAGAAGTTTGGAACCATTCGGTGTTCATTATCAACTGACAATCGGTGGGTTTTTAAACTTTTCGTAGGAACATTGCTTTAAAAATATTATTTACATGCAGTCAGCTTCTTCATCATCATACAAGAAAAAGCACATCGACAGATGAGTCTCCAGTGACCGTTACTCTATCAAAAATTGTATGGGTGAACTTCAGGACAACTTCGGACGAAGGCAAAATGCTGTTGTATTTTTCAAAGCCTCCTCTCAATTTGAACTTATATTTCAGGTGGCCCTAAAATTACCAAATCGGTTGAAATAAAGTTTAAAGACGATGATGACAGTGTAATTATTCACCACCAGACATATGAATCAGTTGACAAAACAGCCAACGCTCCGTGGCTCTCGTCATTTCGACAGGTATGTCGATAATGTTATTTTTTACTATAGTTCGGTAAAGAAGTGTGGCGGTAGTTTGCTGATTTATAAGTTTTTACAGGCAATGAAGTTCCTATTTGAAGCAAGAGGAGATGATGAAAGCTTGGCCTAAACCTACTTTCCACATACTTTATCATATTATTATCAGATCACTTCTTGTACAAGTCCATATATTGATAAATATTAAACCCAAACATACAAAATCTCAATGGACAATAACTGCAGTTAAATGAAATATCTGTGCAGAAGCAAATTGGAGATTAATTGTGCAATAAATACTGTGACTAAATGTTTTTAATTTTTTTTTGTGCCTTTTTATTATTTCAGTTCACACTATTTTGCATAAAAACAATGGACAACAAAGAAATTACCTAATACCAGTTAGTCTGAATTGCAAACCATTGTTTTATGATTGTGGATAACAATAAGCCTTACGACATTTTACTTTATGACGTTTTTACTCAAATCATATTGCTGCAATTGATGTGTGAATATTTCAAGGTTGTACTATTGTAATTAAAATCACATATAATCAAAAAAAGTGTGTTGTATAGGTTGCGATTTCAACCATCTTCTTTTGCACAATTTAAAAAAGTTATAGTGGTACCGCTTATACTTAAGAGGAGTATTTTGCATTTTTCTTATTTTCAGCCTGTCTTTAGCCTTCCTTTTATGAAGCAAGTTTATGCTTTGTGGTGGTAACGGCAGTTGGCAAACAGTAGCATGATCTAATGGTGTATCATTCACTTTCTTTTCAGTTGGTAGTTGTGAATTGTTAAATTGAGATGTTTGCAGTATATTACCATCACTTACATGACTGCTTGAAATATTGCTGTTGTGCAAAAGTATGGAAGTCAGGTTGGACCGATTAACAACAGTGCCAAGATCTGTGTTATTTCCATCTGTTATGTCATGGGTCAAGAAACTGTCACTGGTGTTTAAGCTATAACCAGGCAATTTTGCTAGCATGTCATGGAGTTCCAGGTTTAAGGTTTCTTGATCGCCATCAAAAGATCTGTTTTGGTCCAAACTGTTATTGGCATTCAAACTTTCACCAAACAGCTTATGCAGAGATGATGGCAATTTTAAAGTTGTTGTTTCTTTAATTTCTTTTTTGACATTCTCAGCGATGTTTGCTGGCAAAGTTTGAAGGGTCACGTTGTATTGTCCAAGGTGTTCAGCGATTTCACTGTACCTAGATAAGAGAAAACACTTAGTCATGCTGTAACTTATTGCAAGAAATCTGCCTCACCATTCTTCTATTTTGTCCAATAGATTTTTTACATGTTGTCTGATGTTACTGCATATGCCAATCAACAACATGTGGAGTGATATAAAATGTTCAATCTTCAACTGCGCCATTGAATGACTAAAAATCAATCCACAATGTTACTTTGTATGTACAACAAATGTCAGTTTAACTCACCTTACACATTCCATACAATTTTTGTAGGACTCAAGTAGGATGAGATATCCCTTTGCCAAAACCTCAGAAAATATTGTCAAAGTGGTTGCTGCTATACATGCACTGTATAAAGAAACAGTTAATGAGCTTTAATCAATATATAGGCTGGCACTAATGTGGTTTGTTAATTTACAAAAGCTTACGTGTCATGGTCATTAAGAACCCTTTTTGCTCTTTTTGACAGCTTCAACGAAACGAACTTTCGTGTGTTTCGTTCCAATTTCTTTATGGCATGAAAAAACTTTTCCGAGCGCTGGGCACAACTGTGCTTGTAGGCTACTTGTACCAAAACACCAAGGTGGTATGCAAACCCTTGTTGGTTGGAAATTGATCCACACACATCTTTAAGTATTTCCTTCTCAGTTCTTAGCGGCGACATCAATCAATTAAACTTCACACCAACCGCAAAAATCTTTCCAGTGTCAACACTGTTTTCCATACAGATACATTATTCACACGTGTCTTCTCGGTGTACCGTATCAGATAAATGACATAACTATGAGGTACAATGTCAACAAACTTAAAATATGTTTAGTTGACAGCTTTTTGAGTTTAAAGTGATCGGTTTAAATAAAATTAATAGCAATTTGTGTATTAACTACCGCCAACTGCTTTATGATTTCAGTAGTGTTTTAATGATTACGTTTGGTTAGTGTGCATTAATAATAAAGTAAAAACTTGCTACTGTACCTAATATATTTTTTCAGTTAAACATGTTGGTTTCAAAACAGGGGAATGTTGCTCCTCATAATACTTGAATCAACAGTGCCGACCCATTTTAGCGCATATTTTAGGCCCCTTTAATTAACCCTTGGGTGAAATAAGTTCCTTCACTTTGCATTTCTTGTGAAATAATCCTACGTTGTCGCTACTCAATGCAAATAAGGTTGGTAGAGTGTCGGTGTGAATATGGTGCATTAGGCTAGCCTTGCAGAGTAACAATCGCTGCTCTTAATACTCGCTCATATGCGAACCATAGCCAACATGCGACCAATTTAATACTTAGTACAAACGTTTGAATTTAATCCATGCAACTTTACAGTGGTAAAACAGTAATCCGCGAGATGGCGCACATGTTCTGTATTCAGCATTTCGTGGGAGACGCAGCGTTTTTCAAAAAACGCCAGACGCTGTTGTGCAAATAGCTCCTTGTAACAGCGTTACACAAGAGCGCGTTTAAAAGGCGACAAGCTGTTAAAGGTTTTCGGGGACCGCAGCGCCCTACATTGTTATCGTTGATATAGGGTTGAGAAAAGTTGGCTTACTTCTCTACATTCGGAATCGAACAAGTAACGCGCGTTTACTATAGATCGCGCAAGGTCGAAAACGTATTTACGTTCATTCCTCATGATACGTTCATAGCGTTTACTTTTGTATCTCGGAGAAAGCAAGTTGTGGCATGTAGTTTAAGTAGAGGCAAGTTTGTGATTATCCACAAATGTTTCATATTGTTGTTGAATTGTAATAAATAACACGTTTTTAGTGAGACATTTGGTAGTGTTGTCAAATGTGGTGATAAACTTGCTGGTGCCCTGCTACAAATTTTGTGGACGTATATCGACCAAATGGATTACAACATTCAGCCATCATCCCCTTCATCCACATCTTCGTCAACTGCATCGTCTTCCTCTTCCCCTTCATATCGTGGAGATGGACTTCCGACTCTCAAGTCACTTAGTGATGATGAACTTAGGAGAGAAGGAGTGGACCGGGTTATTCAGAGGTTGAGGCATGCTGAAAATGAGCATAAAAAGTTGCTAATCGAACGCAGCCGTTCAATGAAAGATGTCAATCGCAAACTACAGGTTAAAAAATTATACATTGTTCTTTTTAAGTCACTGTTAAGTCACACAACAAAAACATAGGTATGTAAGTGTGTAGTAAGTATGGTAGCTGCACTCAGCCTTGCAGAAATATATGCTTACATGCTGCTGTTTTTGTGTTCAAGGTCCACCTTTTAGAAGTACGTGGTGTTAGAGAAGTCAACCAGAAGCTTATGCAGGACAAAGAAATCTTGCTTCAGGAAAAAGAAGAACTGTCTGGAATATGTTGCTTCTTGGATGATGACAGAGAGAAGGCCAAAAAAGTGGCAAGAGAATGGCAAATGTTTGGCCGTTATGCCACAGGAGTGTTGCAAAAAGAACTGGCCAATTGTCACACTAAAATCAAAGAGCTTGAGCAGAGACAATTGAGCTTAATGCATGAAAACCGCAATCTTAAAGAACTTTGCATAATGCTTGATCAGGAACATGCTGGTAGCAGGAACTCTGTTAATAGTCATGATGGCCTGCCAGGCCCTCCAAGTGCACTTCTAACTGTTGCTGGCACCAGAGACTCTGGAGATGGAAGTAGCAATGGTTCTACTACAAGCACATGCAGCCCCGATCACAGACAAACAGTGGGTGTTGCTTCTAAAGACAACCTTTATTCTCCTGGTGAGTTGCATGTTTGAGTAAGGTGTGTATATGTACAAGCTGGTTGCTATATAAGTAGATGTAATTTGAATATGAAATAAGTAGTCTGGAAAACATATTAGGCACACAAAATTAACACGCTACAGTGTGGGAAACTACGTGGTATAATGTTCTCAAGCATGTTTGGTTTGGCTGGTTATCTCTACATTGGAATGTTAGGTCTTTTGCTTTGCACTGGTTTATTGACTCCGCATATTTGTATATGGCTTATTCCTGTTTGAGGATGATATGAAGTGGCCTAAAGGTCCATGCACCTTACTTACAATCCTGTTTAGCTTTCAAACAAACTGTTATCTGTTTTTGTTGCAACAGCAAACTTTTACATCTATTTGCCCGAAGCAGATTCAACACAAATTTATACTGCACAAACATTATAGTTATATACAGTATTCTTGAAAATGCTTTTCGTTTAAGTTGTGCGTCTACTTGGATCTTATTTTCTTCCACTGTTGCTTGATTAACAACAAACACTCATTGATTCCAGTCTCTGCTGCCCACACAAACTTGGCTATGACTCACACTTCTAAAAATACCAGTTGAGGTTTTTTTGGCTCTTTTGTTGAGGTCTGTAGGTCAATTGAGAAGTATTTGTAATCTGGTCGTAGTAGTACTTTTAGATGGGCTCAATATCAACAATTTAAACATAAATTTAAAAATATTCGGAATTTCGTTTTGAATTGTGTAGATATTTTTTTAATTTTGTTGTCAATTTAGTTTTGCCAGAATGGTTTAACTATGTGTCAAGTATAATGTTAAAAGTCATGTTTCGTTTTTTCTATGGGTAGAATTTATTTGAAAATCAACATCAAAGGGTTGACAGATATCAACCACATCTGCCCTTTTATCCACAAGCACAGTGGAAAGGCCAAAGATCGCGCAGTGCGCACGGAAAATTAGCGAGCTGCCACTTGCTTATAAACACCACAATCTGTTTGCGCCATAAACATAGGGGCAGCAAGTAAGCCAGGTGTACAGGGCAAGTCGCATTCGCTTTTAAACGGTTTCCTCGGCACGCATCAGCGACTGTGCGGCCGAACATACGTGCTTGTGTGATAAACATGATGCGATCCGAACAGTAGCCAAGATCATTAGACAGCAGCACAGCGGTAGTTTCCAGTATTATCACCCGATACCGGTTGCATGTGTGTCTCATTACACACCCGTGTCTGACATCAATAATGCATAGACACGGTGAGGTGGACCTATGTACACGTTGACGCGTTTTTGCCCTTTAGGTTGAGTTTGTCTGCCGTAAGGGTGTTTTCTCCGCCGCTAACCACAGCGCCTGCTCGATTTCTGTTTCGTTTTTGCCTCGCGACGCAACCTTCTAAGCGGTATAGCGTACAACTGCGATCCCTACGACCCAGGTCTTACGATAACATTTGCTCAGGGAGTGACGTTTATATTTTTGATTAGAAGATTTCTTACGGCACATCGCAGCACGGATTGCTACTAATTACCGAGACAAAACAACAAAGTTAAAAAGGGAAGTCCCGTAAGCAGCGAATTAACTCACTGAAACAACATGTCATTTCTTTTACTACAACGACTCTTTTCAACTAAACTTCGTGTAAGCGCTTAAAACCACCGAGTTGTCGGCTTTTGTGGAGTCGGTACGTTTCCGCCCAAGTGCTCGGGAAAGGTTTTTATCGGCTTGTCGGCGACCACTCGATCACCCAGAGAGTCGGTTTTGTTGTTTCGGCGGGCGCTCAGATGTTGTGATTTGAAAACCCTCCTTCGCCCATTTGTGCCGTGTTCTCGACACCCAACTATCGCCTTCTTCTAACCGTTCCTACTTGGATGGTTGACGTTGTTTTGTTTTTCTTTGTTGGGAATAGTGCGAACTGCGTGTAATATTGTCCCTTGGAGCGGTTGCCGTCGCCAAAACCGCCGACATGTTTGGTTTGCATTTCCTATCAATAGACCGAGCAATACACTTCCCCACCCCGTTCTCCTTACTAAAGCGGCGTACGGCAAACCGTTTATGAAATGTATAGGCGTAGATGGGCAGGAATAAATTTGACTTGCGAACCGTGTCCCTCTGTGGCATTAAAATACTTGTACATTTCCCCAAAATACTGCATTCAAACACCAGCAATACCATTTAACATTTCAACCCAAAACAATGCCGTTTTGTAAACAGCTTGAATAGTTTCGTCACAGAGACTTGCAGGAAAAAAGCTGTATGTCACCGTAAAATCACTTAGCGCGCTGCAAATCGATTCCGACAGCCCAAGTCAAGGTTTCCGGGTTCCAGAACTGGCAGCTTGTAAAAAAGTTTTTGTCCTTGGCCGGCCTCCCACCGTTTATCGATCTCTTATGTTGTGACGGTCGCTCCCCATGCTTCCTTACCACGTATGGCATTTACGAACGTCGACCGTTTTCTTAGATGTTGTTTCGGACTGGCCTTTCTTCATAGTTTATGCCTAAAGGTCCATTGACTATTTTTCTTTGTAGTGGGTTCTGAAATGCTTTTCTCGTACAAATGTTCTATGATAACAAATGTAATGTTGCTGTTGCTGCCAGGCATTTTGTATTTTAATAGTCTGTTCTTCTGGCATAAAAACGTAACTTGTTTTCACCGACGTTTCGCCTGCTATCCAGCTAGGCTTCCTCAGGGCAGACTGTTAAAATAAAAAATGTTCTGTGATTCCGTGACAACTTACAAGTCACAAACCTTATTGGATATGTGCAACCTAATGCGCAAATTTTCAAATATTGCACTATATCTTAGTGGCTCGGCGAAACTTAAATAATTTTTAGAGCTATAACCAGTAACATTAGTCTTTAAATACGTTTTCTATTTTTTGTATTAATGCCCGGTTACTTGCACATTTCGGCCCCCTTAACAACCTAAGTTAATCCTAATCTTTCGTGCAACGAATTAGGGTATTTTAGATTGATCCAGCGTCTTTTAACCTATTGATCGTAGCCTCCATTAACGGCCGCAGCCTTATAACATCTATGTCCGCCAGTCTACGAACGTTGACCTGAACATCGATCGTTTTAAACCGTTTGAGCCAAATTGCTTTTTTTACTCACGTTGATTTTGCGTCTTGATTTTGTTCCAGATCCATCCCACGGAGAAAGCTACCTGCGCTACCTTGAACATAAAGTCCGTCATCTGGAGGAGGAATCTAAGGGAAGGGTGAAAAGGGTGGGTCGTCTATCTTCTTCTTATTTCATTTACGAGATATAGAAACACTTTAATAATTGACAGTGGTAATTGTTAGCGTTTTTGCAAATATTTTTGCATTTATTTTATTTTATTCAAAACTATTTCCCTTTTTGCCCCAACCTACACTTTTGTGAAATAAAATCCTATTTAAATGGTAAATTTTCGCGAAACTGCTGTGAAACCTCTGTTTTTAAACATAAACGGCATTTTACTTTCATAGATAACCGTCCCCCCTCCAACCTCAATCCCCAACCCCCCGCCTCCAACGACCGATGGGATCGGATCTCCTGGGAAGTTGGAAAGGAAGTTCTTTTCCTCCTCCGTCCTCCCGACGTCATCAACTGCGTCAGCGGCGATGAGCGCCAAACCTCTCCCCGGAAGAGTCCCCTCCTTGGTGAGACTTCTTGTGTGCGAGGAGCGTTACGAGCAGCACCCTGTACATTTATTGTCAGCTTGTGGCTATAGTTGTGCCTCGAGCTTTTGCAAGGGATAAACATGGCTTATGAGTAATAATACGTTAGGCCCAACCAACCATCTGGCTACCAACACATTTAGTACGCACCACATTTTTGGCATACGCTCCTTAACATTGACGTTACTTTCGTTCAGCAAGAATGGCTGGCGAAAGTGATGTAATCTGTGTGTATCACTTGACTGCATTGGTTGGTTGTCCCGTCGCTGACCGGTAAAACATTAAGCTCACGAGAGTTTACAATAAACGTAAGAACAGAACGTAAACTGCTCAAATCGAAACCTCCACGCCGCCAATGTCGTCGCCGGTCGCAATAAGTATTATCGATTGGGACAGAACGATTGCGCGTCGCGGACAAGCGCAATCTCCTTTCGCATTGATTTTTGCAAAATGCGTCATTTTGACCTCAGCGTTGCTGTCTGTGTTTCCAGCGCCACTGCAGGCTTCGCTTCGCCGAATGTTTGTTTGAACTTTTGGTCGTAAATTATATGGTTGGTGAGAGAGTTATGCCCATTGGCTGAACCGCACTCACAAAATAATATATTGGTGTCAGGCCCTACAAACTTTTGTGATAGGTCGGTGTTGAAAATCATGACGTTTTAGTCCTTGCTCGGAGCAGAATGCAGCCTCTGTCGGCATTCATCCTTTTATCTAGGCTTAGCGACTCTGAGCTTTGTAGCTACCGGTCGTGGGATTTTTGTGACCTCTAGACATTTGGCTTTGGTTTCAACGTAGTTTTCCTGAAAGTGTGTGGCAGTTACACAAAATGGTTCGGGCGTCCGACCGTCCACAACGCAAAAGCTGCGAAAAATTAAATTATCTTGGTTAAAGGGACTACCCGCTTTTGATTTGTGGCATATGCTCGGTTCAGCTCGTATAAACTCGCGCCAACTGTGGTTCACCTGCAGATGTCGGCGTAGGCTCCGAAATTAATTATTGAACTCATCGGGAGGCTTTCGGGTGCGGGTATTTCAACCCCCTATGTTTGAACGCGTCAGTTTCTATTAAAATCGCATTACGTTAGGGGCAGTTGCAGCACCGTAATATATAGTGTAACTGTACACGTCTAAGCACACGGCTTGGCGGGGGCGCGCACAGAAGCATCGTAGTAAACTTTGAGCAGCAGGCGATGCGCTCCGTTGAGTGGGCCACGGTTCGTTTCAACTTTTGTAACGCTCAATCGGTTTTGCTCGCCCGCGCTTGCGAGGCACTTTTCCCGATGAAAGATAAACCGTGAAGTTGGCGATCGTAATCCTGTTGCTAAATTCTGTGGATACGGATGTTGGGCGTCGTCTTCCCACGACTGCCGAGTAGTATTCCACTTATGCATTAAGATATATTTTTATGACGATGGCAGTGATCTCTCCGTCGCCTGACACATCGTGGTGAATGACGTAACAGAAAGTGTTTGTTTTGTTACGCATGATAACAGCTTAAATCTAAAGCCGTTTGGCACCTCTGTGTGCGTTTGTGTGGGTTTTTACGGCTTACAATAATTTACCGTTTTCTAATTTGGACTCATTCAACCTCCTTTTGCGGAAGGGCAGCGATAACTTGATTGCTTCCACGGTTGGTAGGACATGCAGGATGATTTAATATAGATTTAGGATTTATTACACTGCCCTGATGTGGTGTGTCACATTCACGACACTTTATTAACGCGTGTTGCAATGTCACATGACTATTTATTGATGTCCGTCAGCAGCTGCGCGTAAATATGACGGTGGCAGGCGGGGAAAACAGTGCGTCGCCGCTTATTGGTCAAAATCCTATTACGTCAAGTAGAGCTGTGACGAGCCAAATCACGTGGTCAGTCCCGGTGAATTGATTGACCTCGATCTGATATGCGCCCCAATTCGCTAATCCGTTTGTTCTTGGCCTTTTGTTTGTTTTGTTGTTCCGGTACGTACAACAAAATACTGTTGCGCCGTTGGGCGGTCAGTTTTGGATACAAAAGTCGTTTCCAGTCCACTAATTGACCAGGTGTGAAGTCCAGTTTTCAACGTCAAATTGCATCCCTAGGATTTTTTGCCATGCTAAATATAACACTTTAGTGCAGATGTTTCCATGAATTTGGAATATCAAGTTCACACTGAGGCCATCATTTAGAAAATCGTTTTCGGGCTGAAAATCCGTATCGGCTTTGTGCAAAGCCCCCTTTAAAAACGACTGCCTTTGTATGGTCGGAAGACAGAAAGCTCGTAAGTGGTGCGGGTTATACGACAGGCGGTCTGCCGTTTCGTGTTTTCCTCAAAACAACCACACCAGCAGCGCGCTACGCTCGAGTGAGCTAGCTAATTCCGCGCTCATATGAACTTGCGTCTATCTCTACGTGCAATCGATACACCTAGCAAAGCGGGGCTCCGCATTCGCGGTCACTTGGCAAACAGATAGACCGCTCACCAACGCTCGTCAAGGCAACCCCTCCTCACCCGCTTGGCTTGGCTTTCAACGTTCTATTCGCTGTGGGGCACTAATGCGAGCGTTTCCATTCGGGGTTTATTTGCTCGCGATTTGGAAAGTGACATAGGTGCGTTTGTCTTGCTCGTCTTGTGGTTATGTTTCGCGGTAAAGCACAAATGTGTTTATGGTTTCCAACTTCCCCGAAAGCAATAGGACCTCCCAACTTGTTATTGCCAGCCTTTTCCTTGGTAAATGATTTAGTTCAAAAGCTAATGGTGTACTGGGCAACGCTGTTGCATATTGATACCATATTTTAAATATAGCTAAAAAATAAAAGGGATATTTTCTGTTGTTAAAATGCGTGAACAATGAAATAGTTGCCACCCTTGTATCTTGATCACTGCAAAGATTTCACCGTTGCAATTTTGACATTAACAGACGCCGTGGTCATGTGACTCGTTTTCAGGGCATGTGTATGTAGCGAAATGGCGTGAATAAAAATACTGTTTTTCAGCAGTTGCAAATGCTAAATATATAAGTACATATGAGTGTGGCATGACAATACAACAACTGTTTTCTGTTGGGTCTCCACAACAACATCAAAAGCAAAACATCCGATCCATTGCTCTCCTTGTATGGACTTGGCTTCTGACTGAGTGCACCACTTAAGCACCCAAATGCACGCACGAGGTTGCAACCTATCGATTGCATTGTTTGCACACTACCAATGCCGCACCCCAAAAGGCGCCGTCCGTCAGTCCCCGTTGCCGAAATTAGACTTGTTCCCTAACTGCACAATCGATCGTTTTCAGTGAGCATAATCCCTATTTTGCTCTTCAAACTTCACCGCCGCTTTAAAATGAACTTCCGAACACTAAGGCTTAATTGCTTTATGCTCGACGTTAGAACAAGGCTGTAAAATTGCGTGTTTCGACCCTGGTTGATCTCTCCGCTTCGAATTGATATACAGCGTAGAATTGGATTTGAATGTCCCGATCAATTAAAACGAAGTACTGTTAGCGGCAGGCTCTATTTGGTGTTCATATTGATTGCTTTGTTGACGTCCCAGTTGGCTCTTGCTACATTGCCGGTTGTTAGTTGCGCAGTTTGTGGTTTCTTAACGCTACGTTTTGGGCCGGCTTGCAAAATGCTTCACTTGGTTTCGCAATCTTAACATGTTTGTTCGACTGGCGATTTTACTGCAAAATATACAGCACTAAAGCATTGTTATTCGTTTCATATCTAGTAAACGTGTAAGGTGCTAAAAGTAAAAAAAATCTCACAACTCAATGCCACATGACTGGAGAAGAATCATGTAAAACCAAGCGCAGCAACTGCATTCGACCGAATAGATTCCATCTCACAGTTGTCTGTCCTTGTTCTGATCCGTCATCTGCGCTCTCCCTCATGGGACGTGCGGGGTCATAACAAGGACATGATACTTGATTCTGAGTCGGCGTGAAATCGAACCCATAACGTTTCGGAAATTGCTTGTAATTGCATTGTACTTACGAGGTTTTGAACGCCCTCGTTTCCGAAAATGGACAAAGAGTAGTTGGTTTGTTCTTTGACCTTCATATAATGTTTATTCAACCGTAACGTAATGTTTTACATTGCCTGTACTTGGCATTGCTGAAGGATTTGTTTTTAGATGTCATCAATGTCAAACCACACAAAAATCGTAGATTTCTGCCTGTGAATCATCAACACTATTACACTCTTTAATAATTTATCAAACATAATGGCTTGGATTAAAAGAAATAATAGTAAGTTGTTTTCAAATATGGCACCGTAAATTCATGACAGTTTTGTTGGCTATCATGTCTTCTCTTTAAACGGCCTATAACTAACAGTCGTAAACCGTCGATAAATGGTTTCAGCTGCTTTGCAGTGACAGGGACAGAAGGTTGACAGCAGGTCGAAGTACGCTTAGAGACTTGCTATTGTTTCCTGTTTCGCTTTAATCGCTTCCTCACTTGACGATTCGCATTGTTTGAAATGTCCCGCCGCCTCTTCTGTTCGAGAGTGTGTTCAAATACCCGGGCGCGTGCTGTTGGTTTGTCTTGTTTAAACGAACACTTGCTCAATATATATTGCCATAGGTTTCGTATTTAAATTAGTCGAGTGCGACGTTGGTGTGCTTTCAGAATAGCGTGTGTGTTCACCTAATATGGACACACATTATTTTTTTTCATAATGTTACACTATTCCGTTGTTATTTTAATGTGTTTATGTTATGTTACCCAACTTCAACTTCCCTGCCATGGCAGAGAAATCGAAAAAGTTTAAACAGCCTTTTCGAATATTCAAAAATAAACAAAGCTTGTAGCGCAATTCAGTCCAATCCATCCGTTATAAAAGTCCATCGATCTGTAACATCATCGTGATAATAATTGGCTTCAAAATTAAAACATCCACCTAAGGACCACCGCCGCGCATACTTTGCAATAAGTCTCCGGTCATTACCAAGTGCGCCATCACCCGCAGAGCCCACCCATCACTTCGCAGGAGCCACCTACGAAATTGCTCGTCTATTGCTATTCGAGCCCCACAACTCCCAATTCGAGTGTCACGCGCCACTTTTCAAGGCAATTTGTGCCGTGTCGTTTTACAAATTGCACAGGCTCCTTGGTAACTTGATAATGCGGCCCTTTCTCTATTGCGCCACCAGTACATGATGGAACCACAAACCAAACAATAACGACCGTTGGTGTGAATTGGGAAACCCTCTACTACCGATCGTTTGTGTATTTTGTTACTAAACAGACGAGGCGAGGCCGTATTTGTTTCAGTGTTATAATAATAGGTTAATTGAGCAGAGGTGGGTGGTGGTGGAATTACCAAACCTTTGTTGCACAATATTGCGTAACCTAATCCAAAAAAAACAAGTAAACTTTCGCCAAAACCTTGTTGTATTTTCCTCGTATTTTTAAATGTTTTTCTTCGCTTTGTTCTAGAATCATCTTTCCGGCAGCGAGAGCAACATGTCTTCCAATTCCATGTCGCCCCAAAAACCCGAAGCTATCGTTTACGCAATGAAGGTAAGTTCCTTGGACTGAAGGTTGCTTTAATCCCTTTGAAGGATGACTGATTATTTCACTCAAGCGGTTTGACACAAACACCTTTGGCTTAGGGGTTTAAACGGTTGAGTAACACTAATCAAAGGAACCCATTATTTTTTTAAAAGGGGATTTGTAGTTCAACCCAATGTTGCTATTTTAACCGTACGTAGATCTGTTGTAAATGCAGGTTTATCAATCACACAATTAGTTTATTTTGAAGTTGACACAGAACGATTGTAAAACCCCTGTATTATTGACACAAAATCTTTTCCAATGGCTGGATGCTTTGTTTTCAAAATATGATTACATTCATTCTAGTTGCAAATCGTTGTAGAGCCATAATGCAACGATTGAGCTGCAAATTGTAGTGAACACTGTTTCAACCTATACAGTCTCATTAATGCATCATTGTACAGGTTTTAGAACTTCACGACCAACTGGACCAGGAAATGGGTAAGGGGGACTTTCCCTCAACCGACACAACCATCCTCGACGATAAGGAAAAAGCAATGGTGCGGGAAATGTGCAATGTAAGTGTACGCACTTTAAGTAGTTTATCGAAGTAGGTTAAAAACTTTACATTTTTATTTATTGCTTACCCAGCACCCGGCGGATTCGTTTGTATGACAAGTAAGTAACGGAACGTCGCTGTTTGAAAGCATCCTAATACTACACAGGGTTTTTTGTTGCCACTTACAATGTTTCACTGTTTGCAAGTCTGTAGCCAGCCTAGAGTCAAGATGAGTCAAATGGGTAGATGCAAGAAGTTGAGGTTTATTCAGTGGAAACAGGTATTAGAAAATAGATTAAAGCACTGTGAGTTAAACATTATCTCATATGTTCCTTTTGCAGACACTAGATTATAATAAATTAGATAAGTGTGACAAGGAAAGTTGAACGAAGGTCTTGGATAGCATCAACTTAAAAAAATATTTTGCCAGTGAAGTTGCAGCACACCACAGAGTTTTGCATGACTTTATCTGTCACAACATTTGCATGAATCATCACTCACCATTTGAAGCTTGTGGTTAGTTGATTGACAGGGTAATTGCAGTCAGTTGTGCAACATAATGGCCTCAAGGTTTTCAGGCAAAACAATTACTAAGATGCATTTGTTTTGAGGGAAGTTTATGTTCTACGCCAGTTGGAGTCGGATATGATTCAGTTTTATTTTTTCATCTAAATGTTGTTCTGGCGAGCAGTTACAAGCTGTGTGACTGTGGAATATCACATATGCTTTAAATTTTATTGTTGAATAGTAGTTAATGTAAAGTTTTTCTTCGCCATAGAACGTTTCAGTAATATGGGTACAATGAGGGTACTAATGGGTTGTCGTACAATTATTTGTAAAAGTCTTTTCTGCACAGTAAAAATATTTCTGATGTTAACACTCAACATGTCCTCATGTTCCAGGTTGTATGGAGAAAACTGGGGGACAAAGGAAAAGTAAAAATGGTGAATGGCAAAACCATGGTAACAAGGACAGCCAGTGTGAGCAATCTTTAAACTGCCAAGTTCAAGTTGTGATGTGTCTACAAAGATGGGTTCAAGCTTCCTTTTGGGTCGTCCATTAAACTACAACACCAACATTTGCATAATTGTTTTTTTAAGAAGAAATACATTGTAACAATGTCTACTGTTACTACTTTGGCGTCAAATCAACCACAAATTTTGGAAAAGCATTTGGGTGATTTGAGTTATTGCATTTTTTTTTATTTTTCTATGCAACTATTTTTGTTTTCAACCCCACCAAATGTCAACATTTTCTTGGTGTTTTTCAAAACAAATCCCCTATTTCATTTGAAGGTACTTTGCTGCATACAATGTAACAAGGACATATCATTTGGGCACTTCCAACATGATCCAAAAAAAATTCTTTAAAAACACTTCAAACACATGTTTTGTGTAAATTTCCATCTACACCCTAATACCCTGTTGTCTACTCTACAATAATTGCTTTTTTTACTTCACGACAACCTATTGCTAAATTTTATTGCACACAAAAAGGGTTTATGACATTCAACAAAGAAACCTTAAAATTGAAGCTCCGCTTAAACTGGCCCACACAATATTGATTTCAAGTGAAGGGTCACATGAGTGGTGTCATTTAGGCCAGCAATAAAACATGACAGGGTTTAATTGTGCAATGCCATTTAAATCTGGGGTCCTTTTTGTCAAGAACCTTTGAGCACCCTTCAAAACAGCTGGCAATGGTGTTGAGCAGCACAAAAGTGATTGCAACATATCGTGTTATTAAGCCACAGGGATTTGTTTAATGATTTTTGGAACAAAATTTTTTTATATATGTGCAAACTATCAACGTGGTGCTGCATATCAAAAACACACATGACACTCTCAAGGTGACTTTCAACCTAGCTGCATTTAATGGCTCAATATTACAGTTTGAAGATGGCCCTCTGCACTGAAGTGTGCTTAAAATGTGTATTGGCGTCATTCACTCTTGTTTAACAATCGCCAACTACTCATAGAAACTTTTTAAATGAGCTACTACACTTCTGAAGAGTCACCGCTACGTAGAATTTTAGATGCCTTTTGGGAATACGCATCATCTTATTTGAGACTCTGCTGTTCTTTGGGCATTTGCTGTTTTGTTTCTTCCAGTATTTGAGAGGTTTATTTTTGTACCCATGATTTCTTCCACATTTCAAACACTTGTGGTTGTTGGTGCCTGATTTACTGGCAAAAAAACGTTTTACTCATTAAGGTGTGCTTTTGTTCATATTACTCCCATTAAGTTCACATTTCCAACAGAATTGCAGGGATTTGTGAAACCACCAGTAAAGCAATGCTTTTGAAAGTTAACCATGTCTAATTCACCCAAATTGTACAAACACATGTTTGTTGCTTATTAAAGATTCTGTTTAATCTTCTGTTTTCATTGTATTTAATTCTATGGCTATTAGTTGCTGATACATTGTGAGATTTCCTTTTCCAGCACCACTTAAACTTGGACATGAGCATATTGCTGCTAGCAATTGGCTGCAACTGTTGCTTGTGGGAGATTGCCACCATCCATTATACTGCCCCATATATTTTGCGATGTACCAGTATTACAACTTTAGTGTGGCCGCCATTAAAACAGACATTCACCTTTGCCTAGTGATTGGTTTATTGCAATACATGCAGGTAGTATATGGGAAATACAAAATATGACAAATAGCTACATAACAAATTACTGAGAATGTTTACATGATTTGAAAATATAGTTGCAATTTAATAGTAATTGTACGATAAACAAATGTATTAAGTGAGGTGTTCTGAAAAATGCAAGCAGTGCTTTGAGGTCATCAATAGAATACACCGTGGATCATCCAACTTAATTGAGGTAAAAGTATAATATTTGCATTAATTTGATTTTTCACAGAAAAATTTAAATATTTGTCAGCAACTGAGCCTCGCCACCAAAAAAAGTAAAAACTTGCACGATTCCCCAAACTAAGCTATTATGCAATTAAATTACCTTAGAATAAACAAGCATTCGGAATTAAATATTAATGTTGCATTATTACCTTTCTAAATTTGAATATTGCTTCAAATTAACAATTACTGCATTTGCCAATAAATGTCTTAGTAGTATTAACAAGTTCCGAATTTAAACCAAGCGGTGTGTTTGTAAACTTCACCAGGCCTCAGAATGCTGTTGGGAAAAGTACCAGGCTGCAAAGTAAATAAAGTTATATAAACCAAATTATAGTAATTATTGAGAATTTAAATTAATTAAAAATTGCAATAGGTTAGCTGTGACATGTTTATCTTTAACAAATAGTTTTGTCAACTTACATTGTTTACAGCATTTGGCCAATTCTGTGTTTCCAGGCATATAGTGCTGTGTCTAACATATGCAACACCACCCTTGCCAAGTTGTCCATTGAGAAAATTTCCAGTGTATACTTGCAATCCAGGTTCCGTTGTCTCTACCGTCAGCATACGGCCACTTGGAATATGCTTTACACTAAATAAAGGCAATTCTTCATTTAAGAAATCAATTGTTTAAATTTTTACATAACTTATTTTTGGAATTTTGGAAAGGTATTATTTTTTATTAAAATTGTCTTCAAAGAAAAAAAATTAAAATGACGAATTCCCAACATTTTGAAAAAGTAAAATATTCATGTAAAAGTATTAATAGCAAATCCTTAAGCCAATATACTAACTATAGATTCGATTATTCTTAAGTCGAAGCTATAGATTAGCAAACAGGAACTTACATAGCTGCCAAGTGACGAGTTTTGTCCTTTGGAAGACAAAAGTTGTGATCGATTCCTCCACCAGGACAAGAATCCAACAACTTCTCAGTCAAGAATTTGGGTTTTCTGAGGTCAAATGGACTTCCCTCTACAGGTAAGATTTCTCCTTCCAAAAAAATGCTATTTAGTTTTTCTGTGGATGATGTTGTGACTCGATTGCTAACCTGTGACAAGACAAAATTTGTCTGCAGGAAGATACTTTTCTGCATTAATGGCAACCTTGTGGTTTGAAAGATCTTTGTCCCAGGATTTCTGCGCCAAAACGGATGAATTATTACAGAATTTGTTTGTTTAAAGCACAGAATATTATGAATTTAAATGCAAACCAAAAAGTTGAAAAAATTAATATTTTATTAAAATGACAAATAAGCAAAAAAAATCTTACAACATAAAACATCTAAACATGTTTATCCTATTCAGCTTACATGACCACTAAGATTGAAAAATGAATGGTGGGTGAGGTTGATTGGAGTTGCTTTGGTGGTTTGTGCTTCATAGTGAATCTTGAGTTCGCGATCATCCACTGTGTAAGTGACAGCTGCTGTTACTTCACCTGGAAACCCTTCTTCACCATCCGAACTTACCAATCTTTATAGTTCATGAAAACTTAGTTTGAAGGTAAGTGTTTGATTTTAAAAGTATTCAAAAAAGTTACACATTAGAACCTCAAGTATTTGACACTAAGGTACAAGCAAGATTTTTGCTTTAATGACAAAATTAATGCATGTCAAAATTACAACTGAATGTTTAAATTACCTGAATGTAACAGAATTGTTTCCAATTTCACCTTGCCAATGCTTCTACAAAAATTAAACAAAATTCAATGTCATTGCCATTGATAGTTTTTTACATCGATAGTAAATAAATTATCTAATAAGCATGATACTACAGTTCAGTTCACATATAGGGAACACTTCAATTCATTTTGGAATTACAATGGTTGTAGAATATAAAGAAGAGAAATAGACATTTATGTGTAACCTTGTCAAACCCATTAAATCCTCCATGTAAGTTGTTTGGTCCATTGTTTAGTTCCAGTTGATAATCTTTCCCACCCACTGTAAATTTACCACCAGCAATTCGATTTCCCACCCTCCCCACAATACTGCCAAAGAAGGTTCTCTTGTCAAAGTATTCTGCAAACAAATTGTGTCAGAATTATCAAAAGCACTCTAAATGTATTTGAAGTTTACCTTGGAGTGTCTCAAATCCTGTTACAATGTCATCTTGCAGTCCATTTGCATCTGGCACTTTTAAATATGCAATTGCAGCACCATAATTTATTAAACCAACTTCCAAATTTTGTGATTTAATTGTGTACAAATTGTAGATCACACCACTGGAATCTTTCCCAAACTCCTTCGCAGCAACAGGTGACATGCCTATTTTTGCAGAAAAACTTACCGGTATATGCACCACGCGTCAGTCCCGTCAGCAACTTTGCCGTCTTTGGTAATTGCAAACTATTATGCAAACATCATTCACCATACGTGTCACAGCGGGTTCCGTAAACTTTAATTTGTAATATTTCAAAAATAGTCACCAGCAAGGGTATTTCCCGGATAGGTAGATAGTGCTGCAAGTAATTTTTGTCGTTCCTGCATTTTGATTACAGCACACAAGCACATCTTTTTCAAAGTAAATTGATGTTGGTAATTAATCTTTATTCGTAAATTGTTATGTACAGCAATGGACGTATTGCTTTTAAATTTGAGAGCATCGTAGTGTGCGTCATACTGGATTTTAGAAGAGGTGTTTTGGCGGGAATTTTTGGCGAAAAATGTAACCTCTTTCGTAAATATCGCTGAGGTGGTTTGATACCTTAAATTGTCACCAAGAAGCGCAAATGACGGAAATAAGGCCAAGAGAGCAGTTTATTGCTGCTGCGTCAACTGGGCGAACGGAATTACAAGAATTCTTTGAACAATTTCGTTCGAGTTTGCATGATAGAACAGATGTGCGGTCAAAACAAAAGACGAAATCACAGTTTGTTTTGCAACTTGCTGAAGTACTACAGGTATGTTCTTTTTTGTTTAGATAGCCTTTTCATGTGTTTTAAAACTGTGAATAGAGTATATACCTTGTACAGGAGCTCGACAAGAAACAGTTAAGTTTGGCATGGCATGGAATTTCAAATATTTGCATTTCATCCATGGAGAGATTTGTGGAGGTATTTACTGCTGAGCAACAATCTGATTCTGCAAATGAGGTATATGCCTTTGTTAATGTTTTAAAGTGCCTAAAATTAATTTAAATAAAGTATTAAATGGTCCACAAAATCATTGTTTGCTGAAGAAAAATCTGATTTCCAATAAAAAAGTCCCACAAAAGTTTGTAACTTTTTAACAGACTAAAGAGGATTTGGTCAGCTTATTACAAAATGTATGCTGTCTATGCCAAGCTACCATTTTCCTGGATGATTTGGTTGTTCCAGATGGATTGAATGTGTCTGCCCAGCTATTGCATGGTAATTGATATTATGCAAACACTTCAGTATGATGATACTATATATAAATTTTTGTGACATTTGCAGGAGTTCTCCTGAACCTAGATAGTGAGCATGGTGATCTTGCCAGGTGCATATGCACACTTTTTAGAGACTGGTGGAAAAAGGGTTTAAGCAACAAAGAGAAGCTCTGTCTTCATGTTTTGGTTTATTTGCTCGGTGAAGTGAATGCAGATGCCAAGAACAGCAGAGTAATTTGCTCATAAAATACTTCAATTTCCATTAATTTATTCACTTTTTTCTGTGCAGTTCATCTCTTCTGCTGTGTCTGATTTGTACCAAATGCATCAGTGCCTGAAAGAGTTTGACTTTTCCGATGTTGAAATGCGCAGAATTCCTACATCTCCCGAAGATAAAATATACCATGAGAATATTCAGGTTGGTACAAAACATCTTGCTAGTGTGTATAAACATTTGAACTAAAGTAGAGTATTAATTGCTGTCATAGTACCTCAGTTTATGTATCAATGCCAATAAATTTTACCTCACATTTTGAAGGAACTCAAACAGCTACTGGTGTGCACTGCTGTTCATCCAATACTTTTGAAAAATAACAATGGAAGAAAATTCTTGTCAAATGCCCTTATTTTGCAAAAGGTTTGTATTGGAAAAGCTTTTTGTATGTTTCTCCAGCTTCCATTCCTAATTTTTTAGGACTTGATGACTGCCATGCATAAAGCAATACTGGATTATGTGCTTATAAAAGGCAATGGAAATCACTCTGAAGCCTTTGGTAACATCTACTTTCAAGCCTGGATGTTGGCAGATGAAGTTAAAAAGCAAACGATTGAAGATGTTTGCATTCAAGACATCATGTACAGGTATATATAACAAAATCCACAAAAAATATATTTTTTAGTTATTTAAGTTGCACAAAAATCTGTTATCCAGGGCAGTGCATTTACCACGTGGGAAAGTTTCTGCACATTGTCCCTTTACTGCATTTCAAGGTATACTTAGAGCTGTAACTTGTCACAAGGGTTCCCAGCAAGTTGCTCATATGCTGTCACGCCTCTATGACCCCATCATATGGAGATCTCTCAAGGTGTTTGTATTTCTTACATATGCGTTTTTGCATGCTAAGATAGCTAGTTTCCGGTCACAATCCACATTGGCTGTCAATTTGTTGTTTTGGACACTGGTATAACAATAAGTGTTTATATTAACTTTTTTTTTGAAAACAGATTGGTCTACTACTTCCTGTACATACACATTGTTGTTTTGCTTTAACTCCAAAATGCATACAGGCGATTAATGCTATGGTTCGTGCCAATGCTGCTTCACTTCTGTTTGATGCTTTTCCACTGTTGCCACCTCCAGATAGTGTCAGGCAGGAATTTGACGAGCTTCTGCAAAAACAGTTCAAGGCAATCGATGATTTACTGGTGGACGATTACCCAAAAGTTCGCTCCATAGGTATGTGTTTGGCATGTACATTTGCACAGAACTGTTTTGAATTTATTTAAAAATTAAAAAAAAAAAATTTTTTTTCAAACCAATTAACTAGTGGCTTCAGCTTTACAAAATGAAGGTTTGTTGAACCATTTTAATACAATTGCTTATGTAGAAAATTGTTACAATACTTTTTATAAGTAAAGTATAAATTAAAGCTTATTGGGCATATTTTCACAGCTGTATATCAGATGTGCAACATATTGCACGATTACTGGGATGTGATTCCAGCCCATGTTATCGCTGTTCAGGCCAAAAAACTTTACACTGAGTTAGCATTTGATGCCTCATCCCCAGATGTCAGGGAAGCTGTCTTCCGTGTAAGTTTATTTCTTTCTCTGTAAATCTGAACTTTAACTTGTTGCCATGTTTTAGGGCACTGTCATTCTGTTGGACAACCCATGCAGCCAGCCGTTGCTGAAAAAACTTCTGCCTTCTGTGACTCTATCTCTCCATGATACAAGTGAAAAGGTTAGAGTGGCATTTTGCAACATGCTGCTGGCTCTCCGAAATACAAGCACAATTGCAGTGAGTGTCAAATTAATGTTGTTGACACAAATGAAATAGCTCATTGTGGCCCAAACTCATGTGCGACATGTGTTTGAATGCAGTTCTGGGATGTTTGTCCAGTTGAGAACATTTTGGCACAGTTGGAATTGGACAACCAGACGGTCACCAGAAGACTGTGCAAACTTCTGACAGGTTCTTTTATTCCTCCTGAACAACCAATGCAGGTGGGTCTTTTTGTTAAAAGCTGCAATTGTTTGACTTTTACCAATATTTTGTGTGAATTCATGATTCTTTAAATTTGTTTTCTTTTAGAATTGGGTGATGAGATGTCTCAACTTTTTTGATAGAAATGCCAATGCTGCCAGGAAATTTTATTTGCAAGTGGGTGACTTGCTTGCACCCAACGAGCTCGGTAAGTGAACTCTGCTTTCATGCCAACCTGCTATTAGCAACACAGGTGGTTAATACAATTTCTCCAAACAAGTTGCAGGTGAATACTCAACAACTTTACCAATATTCTCTTTTTCAGGCGAGTTCATCTTGATGATCAGTAACTTCGTGTGCAACAATGTCACTGAAAGTTTGAGGCGAGAAGAAAGTGCAGACAGTGAAAGTGAAAAGGAGGTTTGATTCTTCTTGTCATATAAATATTCTAGAATTGAAACATGCCATTTTAAGCAATTGGACAGCACTTCGAAGTTGGAGGAAGATCCTTTATTGATTGCCGGACTTATGGAGGCAGTTTGCATTTTAAACCCTTGCTTTAACCAAAAGTATTCAACTGTTGCACCAGGTAGGAGTTTCAATTGTTACTGGAACTGCAATAAATCATACAATCACTCTATTCCACCTTTCTCACCATTTATTTTTTCTGACCATTCCTATGTAACAATAAAATTGTTTTACAAAACATTTCCACAACCAACAACCAACTTATATGCAGTGGAAAAAGAAGTGGAAAAGACACAAAAGGGCAAGAAAAAAAACAGTGAAATGAGGGAGCTTGCCAAACGAATCGCAGTCACCCTGCCCAGAACTGTCCACGTTTGCTTCAAAAAGTTCCACGACGAACGAAACATAAATGTTTTGCTTCACCTCTGCTCCCAGCTACAGCCAGCTAGCATGCCAATTTTTAGGTAATTTCAATTCATTAATTATACATGCAACTAAATAATAAGGTATATTATGTGTAATTAACACTTTATCAGACCATGTTGGTAAATCAGTAATCAAAAACTTAGACTCCCAAGTCTCTATAAATCAAAGTATGGATTTAGTTAAGATATTGGTTTTCATATTTACAGCAAAGGGATTTTCCCCAAACTGAGATCGTTGCCGGACGACGCGCCCTCGTCGTATTACTCACAGTTGATCAAGTGTCTGGTGGAATGGAGATGGTCGCAGCAGATTCTCCAGCTCATCAACGATTGGGTGTGCGACTCTTTCGCTGACAACACAACGGAAACGGAAAGTCAAGAGACTGAACCACAAGTAGGTGCAACCTCTCCATTTACCTACATTTACAATGCGGATATATATGAAACAATGTAGTAATCCGTATCAACTTCTTGTCGCTTGAAAGCTCCATTCTAGTGCACTGACAGACTAATATACAGTGTATTACACTTATGCCTGTAGTTTCTTTGGTCTCATATAGTAACGGCATATTGATATTCACAGCCATCGAAATCCCGTAGGTCGTCGAGGAGTGGTAGAGGTAAAGCTAAAGCAGCCAACAAGAAGAAGAAGACAGTTCAATTCACTGGCGTACAAAAAGTAGCTCGACCTCTGCAAGCCCTGCGTTACCTCCAGTGCATAGTTTCCGAAGAAAAACTGATGGCTTCGTTGTTGGATTGCGATCCAACTCTGGAACTGCTAAACGTGATATGCACGACGCTGCAAAAATGCCAGGTAAGTTTTTTTTATATATGACGGTGAAATGCCGACGTTCTGGGACATGGACAAAGTTACTGTTTTGTTGGGAAGGATTGATATTATTAGGACTGTGGATCCATTTACAAATGTTCAACTGCATAGGTTTCGCTTTTTAAAGGTCGATTTTATGCCCATACTTTCCGACCCACGAAATCAGGGATTCTTCTAAACCTTAGGTCGCTTTCACTCACATTATATGTGGTCGCATAGAAAGTTCTCTGTTGAACTTTTGTTTGTTCTGGGGATCCAAGAATAAAAAAGTTTGAGAAACAGGAAATAACTTTGCACCTTCCCCATCAGCTCGATCTTAACACACGTCTGTGTGGGAACGACAACTTGTTTGAACTGTGGACAAACGAGATGCTTGTGCAAGGATTGAAACTTCGTACTGAGATTCTCTGCTACTTCGCGGTGCGCACAATAACAGGTACCGACAGTAGACGTTTATTTTTGCCCTTGTTTTACCACAGTGATAGACTCGTATCAAGCTGTAGCCGTCTGTTGCATTTGTTAAACACAACACGAACTGGTTAATGTTGCTTCGCACTTCCGTTGAAAATTTCCGCTGTGTGTCCTGCTGTTGTTACCAGACACAGTGTAACTATCAATCTGTTGCAAAATTTAATGTAGATTGTATTCAATCAACGTTTGGTCTGGCATGCGGCAAGATTTCTTTAAGGCTAACCGGTCAGTTGTATTGAAAATTCCATTATGTACCTAATGCACTTTTTTGCTTTTGGAAGGTGCATCGGAATCAGGTGACGACGAGCAGAATGTACTGAGACGAAACAGCGTTCAATCTCTTCGAAACTTTGTGGAATGGGCACAGGTTGATCTGCTGGGAAACCTTAAATCTACAGCCCTCATCATGCAGGTTAGCTTTACGTATATGAGGAAACTGGTACACTTAAACCATTGTTAAGAATGTGTTGTTGATATGTAATATATGATAATAAATTGTCATCTGATTAGTTGCCAGTACCTTAAGATTTCGGAAGGTCTGACTGAGGAATTTTAAACAGTGAAAACTTTCACTGATTTTAATGTAACCTTCACCAATTAATTTAGATGTACCTGGTATAAGTACATTACTAAGCTTGTATATAAATAAACACACCTTTACAGGATCAGAATTCCACACTCCTGTCGACTACGTCGCTCAACGTTACGTCATCGGGCGACACGTCAGCACAGGGTGTTTTGCGTCGCATGTCACTCATCCGGCAGTGTCTGGAATTGGTCTTCGCCTCGACCGAAAGCTTTTTGAGTATGGGGATTCCCCTCGCCGACTCCGTACTCAACTTGCTGTCGGCTTTCACCGAAACAGGTCACTTTGGAATACACTCTTGTTTACTCTCGTTTGAATACTTGCACCAATGCATGCTAAATCAACAGCTTCGACTTCTATTTCTATTAAAGATTGGTTTCATGCAGTATCTGGGACTTCAACGAGATTTTTTTTTACTTCCAGGAGTGAAAACAGTGGATTATGTTTCATCGCTAACTTCTTTGCTCGTAAATGCGCGCGAGCAGTTTCTGTTGGAAAAGTGGGTAAAGATGAAAGACCAAGTAGATGAAAATTTAGTTAGCGATGGAGTTGGAGCGAACGACGAAGCTATGCTTCAAGTTCTCGATGACGTACTGTTAGCATTGATGACGTATAGTCGCCGCAATCCAAACGGATTTCACACAGTATGTAAATATTATATTCTGCTTACTTGTTTTTATTTTTTTAAGCGTGCAAGCACTGGTCAAATATGTACCTGTTTGGCAAATTCGCTAAATTTTTACGTTACAGAATAATCATTTTCTCATTTGATGTGGTTGCGTTGAATATAAAGAAATAATTATCAGGACGTGTTTATCACAGACTTTCCGCACCGAGTTGAGGTCACGTGTTCGGTCCCTCCTCCAATCAGAGTTTGAGTTGCGCTCCAACGCTACCAAACACACTCATTCATTGTACTGCAAAAAAGTGGCCTCTGCGCTACTAGCCGATATGGCGCATCATATTATGTAAGTTTTTGCTTGGTATATTTACGATATTTATGGGAAGTTGCGATCCAAGTCAACTTAACAAACAAAATTTAAATGGATGTAGTTTAATAATCTCCAAATAAAACTCGAAAGTTTTTTCCTTGAGACTTTTTTATTCCATTATTTTAAATTTCCCTTACTTTTGCATAGGTAATAAAGCTAATAAATAAACCTTCAATAAACTTTGCCAAAAGTTTTTGACAATTTAAACACAACCAATATTTTGTAACAAAACAGGAGTTCGGGCGATTTCGAAGCGTGTGAGAAAGTTGCCGATCTTCCGCAGTTTTGCGCGTGTTTACTCCCTCTTCTCTGCGCCACATCAGACGAGTGCGATTACATTTGCCGCTCTACACTCCCCGCAATTGCTGCTGATCCCCAGTTCCTGGCTGAAAACAAGAAACTGAGGACATGTAGCGCAAAAGCTATGGTGTTCCTCAGTTACGTGTTAACGAAAGGTGATTTTAGCAACATTTGTTATCCAGATTTTATGTTTAACTCCGTAGCCTCAACCCAGAGTCCGTGAACTCAAAAAGTTTGTTTGCGAGTCTGCCAGCACCTCGTGACATGCAAAAACGTTAAAAAAGCAATAGATGTAATAATAGTAAGTAAACTACAGAAAGTGCAACAGTTTCAACCTATCATGTGATTCCGTTAAAATGCTGGATGTGAATAGTCCAAAGCCTGAAAAAGTTGAAATAGAAGTTGGTAAGCTTCTACTAGTTTGCCTAAATGCCTTAAATTTCACAATACTTTTTAAGACTCAAAGAACAGCAACGCTGCTATCTTGTGGTTAGAAGAACTGAAAAAGGTATTTTTCTGTTGCAAATAACACCAGCACTTCGTTGAAAAATATTTTTTGCACAGTTAAGCGACGAATACGCCGAAACAGTTGGATTGGTTCAACCCGCGGAGCTGGCACTTCCATAAACCGGACTTTTTTCGGCTTTTTGTATAAAGTTATCGGTTCAAAATTCACCTTTTCTGTCCATTAAATTTATTTTTTCTTTCCTTCGCAACATACTGCCCAGTGATGTTTTTTGCGACCAACAACAACAACATGAATGACAACTATAATGTGACAGGAGATGTTTTCCTGGGGTTGACAGTGGTTGGGCATATTTTTCAAATCTATCGTCCGAAGTTGTCTTCATTTTTATCAATAATTGCTTGAAAGTTTCCGGATACACACAAACTAAAATCAAAACTTGGGTAACATTAAAATGCAGCAAAACCAAAAAATCTGATTTCTTATTAGTAAAACTATGCACAGGGATAGGCGCGAACGAAATTTTCCATTAAAAAAAATGTCTCCCGCATATCGTCCTTATAGGCAAACATTCGACCAACACATCATCCCTCACGCATTTTTCACGACGAAACCCGTCCATTGTACAAGGCAACACTTTCAGTCGTCCATGTAAACAGTCGCGCAGCCGTGGTACAACCAGAGATGGGGCAGGGCGCCTTTGGAGGTCCACACTTCGCTCGTGACGTCATAACTCTCCATTTCATCCCAGTAGCCGTCGTCTTCCCAATGGCCTCCGGTTACGAACACTTCTCCTCCAAGTAGAACCAGGTTACCGTTTGAATGTAGGTTGTTCATGTCGGGGCCGCGGGACCAGGTGTTGGTGTTCGGGTCGTACATGTACATCTGTCAAACAATAGACCACCGAGGTTAGTATTTTGAACATAAGAGCATTGGATGGTCGAAAAATGAAATTTCGATGGTTTATGTGTAGAGATCTAATAGGGTTTATAGAATTTATCAGGTTTAAAGAAGAAGAGTTTAAAAAGGGTTAAGGTTTTTTGCTCATTCTTTCGAGGACATCTTACTTTTTACCGTAAACTTTTACCTAAATTGGGCTCTTGGTAATCGTCAACACAAAAGACGTTTTTATGTGATCGTTCCTCACTGGATACAAGTATGGTTCAGAGGAGAATTGCAATTCAGGTTAGTTGCCTTACCTTCTTGGTGTTGTCTCCACCCACGAAAACCCGGTCCCCGTCTGGTGCCGCGACACAAACCGGAGCTGAAAGGTGTCTAGGAACATTAGGGGACCTCACCACCGTCCAGCTATCCACTGCCGGGTTGTAACACTGGATGAAAACTGTGGATGGTTGCCCGCTTCCAAGCACTATCAGTTTAGAGTTGCAAGCGCTTGCGGTAAAATTGTCCATCATTCTAAAATTTGATGTAAAGATTGAAGGTTATGTTGGAATTATAAGTGGTAACTTTCAACAACCCTTGTTGCCAAGACGTGCCCCATTAGAGGAGTTATTATTTGCCTTACACTAGTGGTATAGCACAGTGCCACTTAACAGCTGCACTGATGAGACCTTACAGGTCGAAACAGTGCGTGTACACACAAGTGGTATAGTTTATAGAAACGCACGGGCCATTAATTGCAACCTTACGTCAAATGCTTCAGATGAACAAATTTAAGACATAGTTTTAGTCAAGGGGTATATGTACAGACTTTGGTGACCAAGTAATTTGAATAAAAAACAGTTCTAAAAATATTTGGTTTTCTTCACTCATTTTTTGTATGCGCAACCTCGGTGCGGATTTCTTCAACGATGTCCATGTTTCCATGTGACGATCGTAAACCTCTGCGTCCAAAACATTTCCAACAGCACCACCAACAACGTACAGTCGACCACTCAACTCACACGACGTGTGGAATGCTCTGATCATAAACATAAACAATTAAGGAAAAATAGGACATACATGTAATTTTGAGGATGCAGATTACCACGCAAATTTCACACCGTTTCAAAAGTATAAACATGTACAAAATATACTTTTACAGCGGATTCTTCAACTTCGTCAAGCATAGTCATTGCGTAAATATTATGTGCAGACGGAAACAAACTAGCAGTTTTCAGAAAGGCTTTGCAGTTTCACGTAACATTCCTTTTTATTTCATAAACAGGTATACTAAGTACTTCATTCATGACCCATACATACCTTTGTTTGTTCATATCTGCTAACCTCATCCACCGGTCCAATGTAGCGTCATAATGCCACGCACGGTCAATGACGAGATGTCGCTTGACAGTTGTGGAACAACCACCTGAATAGCAGTACCAATTAAAAAAAACACTTACATAACATAGATTCCAATTTTGCAATCTACCTGTTACAGCCACACCGTTGTTAAGGTTGGCGACAGAAAAACCGCGAAGTCCCCGTTCAGGCCACCACGCTTTCTTCTTCCACGCACGTTCCAGCGGATGATAACACATAACATTCGGTTGTGTTGTGTCGCCCCTTTCCGCTTCGCCAAGGGAAAGTCCACCCACCAATATAAGTGCCTGGTGAGGTGCTTTCCTCGGCCTAAAGTTCCTGTAGTTTGGAGTCAGGCTTGAGCTGCTGTCCGTGGACACACTCCTGTGTAATTGACCATCGACATCGCACTGTTGACCTTCAGCTTCACTGAGCGTATTAAGAAGCTCGCTCCCGTTGCTCGCGTCGTCGTACGAGCGCCTCACGTGGTCAAGCACTAGTTCTTTTACCTCCTTATCGGATACGATAACCGGGTGACGAAGGAGCTCTTTTAGGAGGAAGGGAGCTGGAAGACGTCGCCACTGGACTTGGCTCAGGAGTTCGCTTGCGTGTGTTTTCCGCCCGTCGGCATGTTTTTGAATCCAAGTAAGCAGCGCCATGGCGAGGCATTCCTATGTGGCAGACAACCCTTATTTATTATGCATACACAGTTAAACTACTAGTGTACGCGAGACATGTAGTTTTATCACTAAAGACTAAATACAGTGTTAAATTGTATTTTTGCCCTGTTTCAAGACTCCGGGTACTTGTAGAGGATTCGCATATGGAGTGTTTTTGCAAAAATACAGAGGATTTTGACCAGACCATGCAGTATCAATCATCATCGCCTATGGAAAGAATGAATTTCTTACTTCGCCGCGTTTGTGCATCTGAGGGTCCCGAAGAATTGTGAGCACTGTTCCAGGTCGGATAGGAGATTCAAACGTTTCGTGTTTAAATACTGAACGTATGTGATCGCAGAGGTATTGCCGGGCAGAAGCCTAAAGTTTTGAATATTATAATCTGACCTTCACCAGCATTTATTCAACATCCAAAACAGCAGAGAGATATTGTTAGTGAGTAATGGACAGGGCCACTATGACGACCTGATACGTCTCATCTGTGCAATTTTGGTGACCTACAGCCATGGCTGACTTAGCTGGCAGGACGGGGTAGGTCACCGAATCTGCACATAATAATACCTTTGGGTCTAAACAGTGGCCCTACTGCAGCTTAATAAAACAGTTATTGCTGTTTGTATACAAACATATCTGTTTTAAGAACTGTATGAGATGAAAGAATAACGTGGGTTTTCAAACTGAAACAAATCATGAACAATAAACAGCCCCAAAACACCTCTAATGAATCGTAGCGATGCTCTTGGGCGAGCTTTAAAATCTCCAGACAGTTGCGTTCGTCGATCTGATGCCGAATGTAGTCGCTGCACAGATTCATAATCTACATGTGCAAACCAAAAGGAGGATTGTGGCGTGAATCCTGAACAAGCAACCGACTCATACCTTTGTAAACCCGAGCCTGGTGGCAGCGAACAGCAAACTTTCGACATTGCAATGATTAAGAACGATGTTACCCGTGTACACGAAATCAAGAATTGTTTCCACGGATTTGCTGGACACTCCCTGTCAAGATTACAAATTCTTTTGTTTGCCATTGCAAAACTAATTAAACTCGTAAATATATTTTTAAATCCAAAAGATCGGTCATGACAAACATATTTTGAAAATCAAGGATAAACAGAGAAACTGATAATGTAGAAACGACGCTTGTTATTTGCAGAACGGCTGAAAATTGATTTTGCAGGGCTTCGCTTCAAGAGTCAACAACGTGACGACAAACGCTCAAGGGATTCCTGAATTCTGAACACGTGTTCCCAGTGACGTACTAAAGGTCATATGAATAACATCACGCAAGATGCTGCAGGAGTTTCTCTGTTGCGTAAGGAAATAATAGAGCAAGTATAGATGATCACATAACACAGCACAGACAGGTGCGTTTTTCTTCAGTATGTAAGGACAATCCAAAAATAATTATGCATAGGCTCCTCTGTCTATACGGATTTTTGAATTTGTTCTTCAAATTCGATGTTTTTTTCGATGTCAATCACGACGCACAGAGAGACCTCGTGTGGTTTCTTACCATTTTCTTGATCAACAAGCCGCATTACACCAGCTTGTTTACGCGTCTGCAACACTGCATGCAAAACGTACCTGAATCACAATTTCATTTTCCAGTTTTTCCCTAAACCCGCCAGCGATGGCTCCTCTGAAGTAATCACTGAACAAGCAGAGCACAGTACGGTGACATGGAAATGTTTGATCCTCGCATATTATGCGGAAATCACAGAGGCAAGGTGCTCCCCGCCTTGTTTCGTTCAACCCACCCAGAACAAATCTTGCATGATCATCTCCCTCAAAGTATACAAATTCGTCCGTCATTATGTATGGGTGTGTGGTGAAGTTGGATAAAAAATATCGTTGTTCACATCACCATTCCCATATAAAAAAGTAGCAGGACAACAAGATTTATATTAATGTTCCTAACCAACAAAAACCTATGTACACTAAAGAAACTACTACATACACGTTGATACACACGCCAAGAAACGTAAAGACAGAGGTCATTTATTCTGACCTCGTACTTAAAACACTGCTAATAACAGCAATACGTTAGGTCAACGTCGCACTTTTAAAACATCAACCAGATAACTTATCTCTGGCTGTAGCTAATTCTTTGCATCACATCAGCGGTCAGTCAGCACGCACACGAGGAATTGCCGGCAAAGAAGTGGCAAAGCAATTACTTTTAACTGAGCTGCGCCTCTTGAATTGTCATTACCAGCAGATGTGTTACGTCATACACAGCCAGGGATTCATCGGTTATTTATAAGCGTTATGCACAAGGGGTGTGTACATTATGGGCGTGACATATTTTGCGGATTTAGTTGGGAACAAGGCCTTGTTCTGTGTAAATTGCTGCAAAAACATTGGATGGCAAATTTCATGCAGTGAGCATGACTTGTTTTGTGCAAAAAAAATTTCTGTTAGAAATACAAATTACCTTACAAAATAAGTTTAACTGAATTTTAAATGTTACTAGAACAACTTTGTGTCCACGCTTCTGGTTTTAGAAAACATGTTTCGCTTTTTATTAAAGCATCTTCAGTTCTACAAACAAAATAAACAGAAAAGACATAGTTAGACGCTAAAAATGATAAAACTCTGATCAGAGCGTCGTGCAGTATGTTAGCACCAGAGGTTTCTACTGTTCGGCCAGTTTTATCGTTTTATCATTTTTAGCGTCTAACTATGTCTTTTCTGTTTATTTTGTTTGTAGAACTGAAGATGCTTTAATAAAAAGCGAAACATGTTTTCTAAAACCAGAAGCGTGGACACAAAGTTGTTCTAGTAACATTTAAAATTGAATTGATGATTAACTTGTGTCACGTGAAAGAAGTGCTGCTGGTTAGGTAGATTTCATGAAGTAAAAACATTTTATTGCAAGTTTAACTGAAGTGTCAAAATTGGTTTCAAATTTTCGACTGGGCTTATTGGGCAGGATTTTCGTGTAACACCAACATCATCTGGAGAAACTGCCGACTGTAAATGGAACATACGTTTAACACGGTCCACAAACCAAGCGACGTGTTCAAAAATTTGTTGTGTGAACGGAAATGACGAGCACGTTTTTGTCGGCACACCGTTTACCGACAACATAACCCACATTTTCACACATACCGTGTTTCCGCTATACAGAAAAAATATTTTGTGAAAACATCGGTTGGTGTCAGCTAACAGCTCTGATTTAAACCAATTTTGCAACATGTTTTGCCCAGAGAATTCATTTGTATTTTTTTTTGTATTTTACAGGATTTTTTAATTCCACTTAGTGGTTTCGAGGTTTTTCCAATGCGGAAATAAAATCACAGACCAAACAGTGTGATGAAGGAAATTTTAGTATTCGTGGTTGCGGTGCTTGCTTTCCAAGGTCAGTGCTTTATGTATAACGTTTTAGATGTGGTGGAGCCGAATTGCACCAACTTCGGGTCACCTCCATCGGATATAACAAACCAGTCCGCGATTCTTGATTATGTCAATCTCAACGTCACTTGCAGCACGTCTGGTGTAAATGTGAGGTAAGAGTTGTCTTGACGATTTAGTTTTGGGAAAAGAGTAGAGTGATGAGACAATACATTAGTTTTAATTGTTCAACCAAAGTCCAACCAAGTCGGCGTTCACTGGCGAAATTTCGTGCATTTAAGTTTTATCAGCCAATCAGCCCTTACAAATGTGAATTAAGTATGTTGCATTAATTGTTAAACTTAAAAATAAGAGGGAAGAATTTTTTCATTTTTGCACAATGTTCGGGAAAGATTTAATGTCCTATTTCCCCAATCTCGTCTCAAACATTTGCCTTATTTTAAGCACTCAAAATGATGATGCACAAACAATTTGAGTGCCTGTGAAACTAAGTCAAAAAACTAAGCAAGGCAAATACTTTTTGAATCAAGGTTGAGTACTTGTGCTTTAATCGAGCTTGGATATTCGGGAAACGTCTCTTTGTTCGACTCGAGCGGATTCCATATTCGAAACTCCTCCTGTCTATCCAGCACTCTTGCAAAGTCCACCATAACTGAATTTAGTTTCAGCAATTTCAGTGTGTGCTCATCTTCGGTTACGGTAAGTGTTGGTTTCTTCCCTCCACAAATAAGTTTCTGGGGTCCAGATTGTTTCCGCTTGGTAGTTGAGTGTACTTTTTTAACAAAAGAAATGTAGGCTTGTCTAACTCGAAGGAAACGTCGTCTCTATGTCAACTCATTTAACCCGTATCATAATTGTCGAACAGTGCTTCTTGTCAGCATATTGAAGGATAAAAACTTTGCTCATTTATCTAGGACAAGTGTTACAAATAGCCTTTGTAGCTGCCTAAAGAATTAGCATTCCGCCTGGAAGTCAAAAGTCACACCTAATGATAAGCGTTCGAAGACCCATTAACATCTTATATATGTGTAGACTGACGGAACAGACATTACATATTCCTATGAGATTAAAAATGAAGAGCATCCTTCTTCGAGTCTGATAATTACCAGAGAAAATGTCTTCAATGTCTATTTTTCCTGCATCTTCCAATCCAGCTACAACGTCAGCTACGGAAGTGCAATCACTGCATCAAAACAGTGCGTATAATGTAAAGTAATTCTTTACAGAATAATTATGCCGGTGGTTTAGAACAGTGATGGTTTCCAACTGTTGAGGGTCACAACGCACTTATATACTCTAGATTCATTTACGGAACACGGAAGTGTCAAATGTATTATATTTTCAAAAGAGATTACTTTCCAATTCTACATGGAAAATTTAGATTACCAACAATATTTATTGAGTGAAAACCTGCTCTTGTATATATTATTTTTCACACTTTCAATTTTTAAATACTTTTACATCATGTGTTTGAATTGTTAGCAACATTATGTCGTTTAGCAGTTTTCTTGTTTTGGCAATCTTGTGGAGTTATCCAAACCAATCATGCTAGGCAATTCCAAGAATGTTTGACTTAATTTACAACTCGTTTCCTGCCCATGTAATGTCGAAGCCTTTTGGTTAATATATTTAAAACAAGTAATAGACTCTTAAACGAAAATCTTACACAATCGTGAAGCAGCTGTCAGTCTCACAAACACACACTCAAGAATCATAGTGGCAGCTCCGTATTAACATACGTTGCATTTACTGCTTCCAAAGCTTCTCAAACATAACCAAACTCCTGTTATTTCTCAGAGTCATCAATGTTACAGCGGCGGCATCGTCCGGAGCATTTGGAGAGCAATTTTTGTTTTACAACGATTCGTCTTACCAATATTCGTACCCATCCAACGAGACGTCGTCAATGTCTGTAATTGTTCCGCAAAAGATCTTCTTTGGAATTTTGGTCACTGGCGCCGATCCCACTCAATACGTTTTGCGGGTAAATTCACGGATATTAACTGAACAAAAAACTACAACAAGCAGTGTATACTTTTAGTCCTGTATTTTTTTAATTATATTGTCCTTTTAAGTGTGTATCAAATCATCAAGAAATAATCGCATTTTCGAAATACAACAAAACCTTAACTTCGAAGGTATAAAATAAAGTGTTTTAGCAAATTTTAATAGAGTTTAGTATATATAACAGTAGTAATAACTATACAAGTCTATATGATTGCACACTTACGTTGTTATGTCCCAGACGACAAAATGCTGGCTGACTCCAACTAGCGATTCGGCCGACGCCACCAATTACTACGTAGTGACGAGCGGGTAGGACCTTATATGTAAAAAATAACACACGTCTATATTATGCTCCCTACCTTATAAGGTACAGTCGCATCGAAGCCACCTAAGTTATTTATATTTTTTCTGTCAGATGCGCAACGTCCGATGCTACCTACAGCGACGCCAACGAAATCTATGAGAACAACAACTCGACAAAAACGCAAATTGGTTTTCGATCCTTCGTGTGGAGCACAGGGGCTACGAGCCTCTATATTCACTGCTTTTACACTTTGTGCGATTTCGTTGCCAACAGCTCTTGTACTAGCCAAGTAAGTCATTTGTAAAAGTGGAAAATTTACTTGTATTTTGAAAATACGTCTAAATCCTCATTTAAAGAGGGGCTGTACATTTTTTCTAGACATATATACGACAAAGCCGATTTTTCTTGGTCTAGTTGTATTGTTAAGTTATTAGCATAAAATTACCCCTTTTTCAGCCAAATTGTACTTCGGCGCGTCGACGCCGGGATGTGATGAGTCTCAGTGACGAGCAAAACGACGAAGGGAATATTGTTTCGTTTGGACCAATCAGGGTCATTGTCCCACCTGGAGCCTGTGACGAGGTATGACCTTTAGTTTCATGATCCTCAGGTGTATTATTGTGGATTAGCAATTCGTTGTTTACATTGGTTTAAGCTTATTGTCACGGTTACAAATAATGAAACTATTTATTAAGAAGAACACTAAACAAATAGCCTCTGGGGTCCATTCGGTTTTCGACCCTTTTAACGAGTGGTCCAACTCGCCATTTGTAACAACAACATAAATGTTCAGAACAATGGAGGTTGTGCTTACCGGTGCGTACCTTGGTCGGAGGAACAGGTTATCTGCACTTGCCCGGACAACTATCAGTTGAACGACGATGGGAAAACATGCAGACGTAAGTTCAACGCAGAATAAGCCCACAACTAGAACCGCACATAAAATATTTCCGTTTTAAGCACGAGTGTCCAATGTAGTTTCGATGAAGTTTGGCGAAACTCATCCTTTCCATGTGTTTTTGCAGATGTGGTCAGTGGTCAAGATCTAGTGGTAGGAGCGCCTTATGATCAGCGAAATTATGTGACCATCTTGGGACGAAAGTTTACCGACCTCGAAGCTCTTACCTACCTGGTTTTGATTTTATCTTCTATTTTACTTTTGGGCATGCTTATCTGCTTTGCAAAGTCGGGTCACCGCAATCGGAAAGTAAAAGACGACAAGATTAATTTCGTTTTATCTCCGGACTACTAGCGTGTATTTATTTGAAAAGAGTATGTAAGTGTGTATTTTCGTGTGGAACATACTACGACAATGGGAATATGTATCTGTTTTTTCATGTACAAAATATTAATCCACCACCATCAAAATATCACGATTTTGTTTCAACTATTGAAAGCGCAGCGCGGGTTATTTCCCAACTTCCAAACTAAACTTACCGGGTCATCGCACACCTATATTAAAAATAATTCCTTTATTTTATTCTCTTGTACAAAGCGTATTGGATTCAAATTAAACTTTCGTAGCACGCAAACATTAAGTTACGTTTAATTGTATTTGAGCAAAGCTTCTGGTTATGCCAATAAAAATATCTGTAGTATGTAAGTTTCTACGCATACCTTGTAAATTTTTCACCGCATTCGTCAGAACAGAAGTGACGAGTTGTACAGTAAATACTAAATTTGTACGATGACTTAGCTTTTAAATTTGGCAGTATTACAATTGATCTTTCGAGGTCTGATGAATTAAATTTATGTCTACCCTTGCCAAAGCTACACTTGCAGTATCGGTTATATTTACCACCTCCACCATTGCTTACGTGCATTGGGATCAAAACTCTTCGAAAAAGGTCAGTGGAGTTTTGCTTACATGACAAGGTGGTACTTAAACAAAATTAATGTTTTAGCGTATGAGGGAAGGTGTTTTTCGTGATATTGAAAGACAAAAACAGAAGGCTGCTCGGATTGAGGAAAATCGAAAAAGACTTGAAGAAGAAAGAATTCTCACAGAAACTCTGCTGCAACAGAGAAAATGAACACCCTGTTTAAACTCAGGATTTTTGCCAACTCATTTTTGAAGCATTCTGTTTTGAGATGTTTAAGTCCTGGAAAATTATCTACAGTAGCACCTGATCCTCCATACAAAGTTTTGTTTTTTGGAAGCGATGAATTTGCTTTGACTTGTTTGCAAAAAATCCACAGTAATTATTTGTCCAAAAATCCTTTAGTGTCCAAATTGGAGGTGGGTGCATTTCTACTATTCACAAATACACACATTTTATGTTCTATTGTTTATGACTTGAAAATATGTTTGTTTAGGTTATAAACTGTTATACAAACTATGCTTATTTTTTAAGGTTGTATGTCTACCCCAGTCTAATTTGGCAATCCAAAAGTTTGCACTGTCAGAAAATCTTACTCTTCACATTTGGGATAATATACCGCAAGCAGAAGAATTTGATGTGGGCGTAGTTGTGTCATTTGGAAAGCTAATACCTGAATCATTGATAAACAGATTTCGATGTAAAATGATTAACGTGCATGGAAGTCTTTTGCCTGCATTAAGAGGTGCAGCTCCAATATCACGTGCAATTGAAAGAGGTTTCAAAAGTACTGGAGTCACAATTATACAGGTTAATATTTTTTAAAGCTGGGCTTAATAAAATGTTCAACTGACTGGAATAGGCAAATATATTTGTCCAATTCGTCATTACCTTGTCTCCCTGAACATCGTGATAACAGTCTTTATATTCAAAGCACTTCTGCTATTAACATTTTGTAGTCCTGATATTACCAATGTAATTGCTCTTAAAAAATCTAGTCTACTTTTTAATTTTAGTTGACTATGTGCTTGACAGTGGTGGGAATTTAAAATACAATTTTCTTTTTATAACAGTTAAAACCAAACAAGTTTGACCATGGACGAATTTTGGCTCAGAGTCAGCCAGTCTCTCTTGACAACAAATGCATCACCAAAGAACTCTACGGCAAACTCTCAGATATAGGAGCAGACCTATGTATTAAAGTACTTGCAGACTTGCCAAACAAGCTGGAAAATGCTACAGAGCAAAATCCAAGTGATGTAACACTAGCTCCAAAGTTAACAACTGATGATTCTGCCATCAACTTCAGCATGATGACAGATATAGACATTTGGAACAAATTCAGGGCATTCGGTTATGAAAGTAACTTTTACTTGCAATGCATGTGTGACAAGCAAAAGCTACGGTTAGTTGAAGTCACATTATCCTCAGAGCAACAGCTTCAAAATATTCCAGAAAATGCCGTACCAGGTCAAGTGTTTTTCCATAAGCATACAAAATCAATAGTGATTAAATGCAAATCTGGACACATTGCATGCACAAAGCTTCGTTTGGGTGGCAAAACGCTGCTGGCACAGGACTTTAAAAATGGATACTGGCAAAAAGAGATTAAAAAAGGAAACACAGTAATTTTTACACCATGCAATGACAAAATGCCTTTGCCATGATTGTCTATGTTTATTTTCCACATATAAAAGCAAAACACTTTTTGTTTCACGTTGGCCAGGTTTTTATGCAAGAAAGTAAAAGGTTTTGCTGGAGTGCATTTATCTTAGGTTGTTGCTGGATTGCAAAGCTTCTTCTGCCTCTCTCGCTCGGTCTTGGTTCACCTTTAAGACTTGGTTTATGCAGTATTCGCTTTCTTGTCCAGCCTCAGTAAGACGCAGGTCCAGTTCAATGACGGTTTTGTTTACTTCCATGCCTTCCTGGATTTGCTTGCCACCATCCTAAAGTATATTTTTATCATGTGACATGGAGGTTGTCATCAAGACAACGCCTACTTTCAGTAAGTGTCATAGAAAATATTCTGGTATAGTTGATAATGATTCAGACATAAACAAAACACTGAACTGGTTTAGTAGCCTTTAAACATTGTTAGTGAAAAAAACTCGGTATTAATCAAGAACCTATTTGTTTAGATCACTGATTGTTACACTTCATATAACCTAAAATATTTCGACAAAAACTTTGGAAAAAACATTTACCGTTCCAATTCTGTTCCCTGACAGGGAGATGTAAGTTAAGCTTGTGTTAGTTTGAAGCACTTGCGAGAGGACTGTTGCAGTTGGTTCAGTCAGGTCATTTGAAGAAACATTCAGAGACTTCAAGGTGTTATTCTTGAGCATGGCATTCATGATTGCTTGACCACCAACATCTCCAAACCTTAAAACACATTTTAAGTTGCTGCAACCAAGTGTATGGTGGATATTTTTTGATTCATTTGCAATTAGAAAAGCATGCTCTACCTGTTGAGTCTCAAGTTTAGTTCTTTCAGGTGAGTGTTCTTGGTTAAAGCATAAGCGAGTGCCTTTGCTCCATCACCTCGCATAATGTTGTCAGTCAACACCACTCGTTTCAAGTTGGGACACCTGTACATAATCATTTTTTTTTATGCTTATAAGTTGACCTCTACAAAATGTTTTTGACGAATAACCACCAATATTTTTTTCACATCCTGCATCTCAGTTTTTAATTTTGTATGGTCTGGACCAATTGGAACTTTATTTAATTTGTTTCAAAGTAATGCTAAAAAAATTAAGCACAAAGGTAACCTGTTGTTGATCATCTTGGCAACTGCACGGGCCCCTCTATCTCCAATGCAGTTGTGGGAAAGATCCAAGTCAGTCAAAGAAGGATGGTCAAGAAAGTGACTGATCAGCACTCTGACTTTACTGTCATCAACTTTGCTTTGGTGGATGCAAACCCGCTTGAGTTGCTTGCAGCTCTTTATACTCTTTGCAAGTAAAAGGCAATCCCTTTGCGTGAACTGGAACACACCCCACTCAAAATTCATACCACAGTCACGAACACCGTACTTCACTTTCAATTCTTCCAAGTGGGGCATTTTCTCCATGAGTGCACCGAACTCAAAGTGATCCATTGACGGTGCCTCGGACCCAATATCACTTGCCATATCGCTGGAACCATCATCAGTTTTGGTCGTATCCTTTACTGGGGGAAGCAGCTGGCGAATATTTAACCTTTTAACATACCGAGATGCAAGTGGAATGGCCTTTTCTATGACTTCTTCATTTGTCTGCTCCGGCACAAAGTTCTCAATCAAACCTTCTATGTATTTTTCAAAGAACATTCTTTTCCAGCTTCCGCCATAGGTAGAAACATCACACACTGGCCACTTCTCCTTTGAGCATCTTTTCCAGTAGCCTTCATCTTCCACAAGGTGTGCTGTTATTTCCAATGGGAGTTTTGTGCTGATTTTGTCCAGGACCTTGATTTTGTCTTTTGAGTGCAAGCCTTTTAACTGCGGATTCTCTAAAATAAAAATTACTGTGAAAACTGCTGAGCACATGCGAGGTATTAATCCGCAATATATGCAAATAATATATCACCTTTAAAATTCTGGACAAGGTGATTAATGGAAAGATCTTTCAACAATGGTACTGTTGCCAGTGACCAATCCGGGTCTTCAGCAATAATTCTGCGCATTGTCTTTGGGTCCTGTTTGAGGCCCGCCGATGGGGCGACCACCGGCCTTTTTATCACACTCGAACGTAGATCCGTGACCACCATTTTTAAGCTATATTACATTACACTGCACAGCGCAAACCTCTTACCAGTTATACGTGCATTAATTGTTTAGGTTGTTATGACAACACTTGTTGCTAGATGGCGCCAGAGAAATATTTTATTTCGTATTTTTCTCAAAATGCTTCTACAAAACACAAATAAATTAATATTGCTACGATGAAACAAACTTTTAAATTTTAGTCAATTGCTATAAATTTAGTTCTTTTCATGAATGCAATTATTTTAAAATCAAATAAAGCGCAAAAAAGTGCTTTACTTTACATGCAAGCAACTCTACCTTGCATGCTGGTAATGTTGAACCTAGTATCGAAAAAGCGCAAAGAATAAACTAACGTTTTATACTTCCGGTTGATTGTCTTGAGCTTATGTTGGTGTCCTTCTGATACCACATGCCCAAAATCCTTAAAAAGCATTGGAGCGTGGCATTTTGATTATGACGATCGGTCACGCTAGTTAATGACGTAACCGTTTCACGAAATGGGTTGGACCGTTCACAAGAAGCTGCGAAGTTGCCACCTATTCAAGCCGAAAGCTGGTTATCATTACCATAGTAGTGGAAGTTGGCAGGACGTGATGTAGTGGAAGTTTTGTTCGCGCCCCAATGCTATTATAAAGTCCAATATGTAGTGCAGCGTTGTGCAAATGTTTTAGCGATTTTATAGTTGGCAAAAAATATTTTGTGACATTACACAAACTTTTTCTGAACACTGTTTCAAGCAATATTTTATGTCGTTAATATCGTAGCTGTTTTGGAACTTTCCAGATTTGTTTTCCATTGCTTTTCCCAGGGATAATTTTATGTATGTGTTTAATGTTTCCATTTCAGGCAATAAACTGCATTAGTTGACAAATAACCCTTTACAGTGTGTAAAAGGGACAAAAAGGGAACAGCACAATGCTTAGGTGGTTGAAGGGTGACCAGAAGGAACGAGAACCAGAGGTCTTCGAAAATGTTGCTTTGGGTCTGAAGAAGTTGTACAAAAAGAACCTAAAGCCACTAGAAGACAGTTACAAGTTTCATGACTTCCATTCTCCTCCTCTCCAAGATGCAGATTTCGATTCCAAACCGATGATATTGCTGGTGGGACAGTACTCCACCGGTAAAACAACCTTTATTCGATACCTACTGGAGAAAGATTTCCCTGGAATGAGAATTGGCCCTGAACCCACAACTGACTGTTTCATTGCTATAATGCATGGCGACAAGGATAAAAGTACTGGAACCATCAATGAAGGTGTAATTCCAGGCAATGCCTTGGTGGTAGACACCAGCAAACCATTCACAGCATTGTCATCATTTGGAAATGCATTTCTGTCAAGGTTGCAGTGCTCAATGATGAAAAATGAAGTGCTGCAAAGCATCAGCATCATTGATACTCCTGGCATCTTATCTGGAGAAAAGCAGAGGGTAAACAGAGGATATGATTTCTCGAAGGTAACTTACTATACCTACTGGATACTGAACGTATTTTGATCAAAGTTGTTGTGATGTCATAGTTATCATTTATTGTTTATATGTGGAGTAGGACATTTAATTTTTATGGATATGTACAAATATATGTATTGTATACAGTGTTTTTCCCTAAACGTGCTAATGTTTTTTTAGGTGCTGACTTGGCTTGCTGAAAGAGTGGATAGAATCGTTCTTTTGTTTGATGCCCACAAACTTGACATATCGGATGAGTTCCATGAGGCGTTGAATGCTGTGAAAATGTATGACTCAAAGATTCGAGTGGTTTTAAACAAAGCGGACCAAGTAAACACACAGCAGCTCATGAGAGTGTATGGTGCACTCATGTGGTCACTAGGAAAGGTAGGTCACATGCGAAATTTTCTTTGCCCTAACATGTTAAACAGAAACTGTGTTGCCTGGATAATGGCCTTTCTGTTCTACTTTTGTCAAATTTACTTTAATTATCATAGAAATAGGTTAATAATACTAATTTTTTTTTAGTTTTGGAAAATAAAATGCAACTTTATTCATCCATTTCTTGATAAGTCATGTTTTTTTTTATTAATGTTTTGTTATTTTTATTTATCTGTTGCGACACCAAACCTTGCCAGTTGGTAATTAGTAATTACATGCTATTCCTTTTTATTTGAGTTTGTATTGTTTGTCGTTGACTTTTTTTAACAGTCTAGTTCCAAGTAGGTTTGGAAGTTGAATGATCATTCAAAAAAGTAATTTTATGCAAACGGTACAATTTTTTACAAACAACTTTGTGTTCAGGTCATCACAACTCCTGAAGTTGTGCGAGTTTACATTGGCTCATTTTGGGATCAACCTCTCCTCTATGACGACAACAGGCTGTTGTTTGAAGCTGAGAGAAATGATCTTTTCGAAGACATTCAAAGTCTTCCCAGGAATGCAGCACTGAGAAAGTTAAATGATCTTATCAAAAGGGCTCGTCTAGCCAAGGTGAAGCAAGCATTCATACCAAGGCATTTATGAATATGTTGTATGTCCAAATGCCTTAGTTTGGTAACTAAGTTAAAATTTAAATAAAACAAATACTTTTAAAAAGTATCTATATCACCCAACCACTACTATTAAGCGATATTCATATTGTTATTTCATATTTTTGCATGGGTAGTTGTCTTTGAGGCAAGTCTTATTTTTAGGGTAATAGAAACATAAGTAATTTTGTATGACACATATGTGTCACAACTGACTGCTTTTTATTGTTCCAGGTTCATGCATATATCATCAGTCACTTGCACGATAACATGCCATCTATGTTTGGCAAGGAAAAGGCAAAGAAACAAATGATCCAGGACTTAGACAAGATTTATGCTGAACTGGCCAACAAGCACCATGTATCTCTGGGTTAGTGACAATACAATGTTGTCTTATCAGTACCAGGAAGTTGAGTGTTTGTGATTTTATTGTTCGTGCGAATATTAGTTGCATTTTCACATGTATAAAATATGTAAAGTGCCTAAAATAAGAATGTATTTGACATTAGAGAGCCACCAGATGTATATTTCATGGTCAGCTTGTTGCCTAGCAACTCATCTGAATACAAGTATCTTGCCAGCAGGTTTAATTGCATGGAAAATTTTAAAACCAGCCCAATGGAAAATGAACTTGTTGGTTGTTATGTGGCTTGTTTTAAAGACTCTCTTGCAATAAGATCTATACATATTCTTGATGCTTATCTGATAACATGCTTTGGTTGCAGGCGATTATTGTTAAGTGGTTCTGCCTGGATGGTGGTATGTGTTCACTCAAGTAGCAAAGCAGTTTTAAATTGTGGAAACTGAATTGTTACAATTGAATGTTTTTTTACAGGAGATTTTCCTAAGGTTGACGACATGAGGAAACAGCTGAAGCTAGCCGACTTCTCAAAATTTAGGAGTTTAAGCACATCAATGGTGCAGAAGGTATGTTATCTCAATACACTGTGCTCTGCCACACTTTGATAGAATAAACCACTACAAATTGCCAAACCGTGGTGTACTAAAAACAAAGGGTTTCATAGAAATGCCAACTGTCAATATAACAATAGTGTTGTTGGCCTGTGGCAAATAGGACACAATAAAAAGCACCGACTTTCTTTTGACCATCCATCATGACTTTGGTCGCCTTCATGGCAACTATAGAAGGAAGTACACCTTCCTCATCTCCATTTTAACAAAATAAAAACCACAGATTTATTGTCCGTATGTATATTATTTTGTCATTATAAAACCATTCATTTCATTGTGTTACTTCAATTTGAAAAACTATAGTATGTCAAAGACTATATCATACTTGTTCAGTAAGCCATGTGCCGCTCACTAAATACTTTATTTTGATACTGTCTTTTCATACTGCTGCCAGCATACCACTAGTTATTTGACAAATAAACTCTTGGTGAACTTAATTGATTAAGCTTTTGGCACCTTTTGAAACATGTGTTAAGTCCCATTTAGCAAGGTGTCTGTGTTGACCAAACCATTTCACTGTGCATAAAATGAAAACAGCTCTAAAGTTTGTTTGTTTGTTAAACTGTATTTCTTACATTTGCAAAAGCAAAGCATCATAGTTTGACATGCCTAACTGCACTCTGTCTGTGATCATTTTCTATGAAAAGCTGTCGTAAATGCTGGATTAAAACTGTCCATAATTACCTACAGATTGATGATATGCTGGCAAAAGACATTGCTGAGCTGATGAAGCTGATACAGAGGGAAGAGGCAAGAAACAGTGAAATTCAGAAGAAGGATGGACCGGCAGTGCGCGGTAAACAACATTGTTAATAATGCATGTAATACATTTGAGTGTCTCATTTTGATTGATCCTGATTCAACAAATCTAGGTGGGATCTTTACCTGGGGCCTATCTACTGAAAGTGATGGTATAATATGGTGGTAAAATATAGACATGTGTGTATTAATCCCTCAAAATCATGCATCCATTCATTTTACATTTGTAATAGCTGTAATTACCTCAAAAGGATATATTGGCTACATCAAAAGTGTGTTATTGACAGAGGAATGCTATATACGCCAAATGACGGATTGTTGCAATATAATTAATTGCAATCAAACTTTTTAGTCCTCTGTTACATATATTTTTCATATACAATATCAAATCGATGCATTGGCCAAATTTTTTCATTCAAGCAATGTTGGAAATCATTTTTGAAAAATTTGCAACCACAATATTAAAAATTAGTATACAATGTACACTACTCCCCAACATAATTGCTTGCAAAACTCCAGGGCCTTAACTAACTAGATGTTTCCTGCAAAAGGTGGAGCATTTGCAACAACTGTGGACAACCCATTCACTAACAAATGGGGAGAGGGAGCAAATGCTGGTGTTGACTACAGCGGAGATTGGATTGTCTCAGAAAACAAGAGTGAATATGATGAGAAATTCATGCAGTTGAATCCCAAAGACGGCAAAATAAAAGGAAGTGCTGCCAAATCAGTAAGTCTTTGTTTTGCTTGATATAAAGCTTTGTTTTATTGTGATCTAAGAAGTGAACTAAAAAGCACTTCCAATTGATCATTGTAGTTGTTATTCTTAAACACACCTTTTTAACGTGTACAACAAATACATGCCATATATATGTGCTTTTGTAAGTGAAATAGTAGCTCTAGCCATATTGGGATCCAGTTAAAATTAGTGTTGTAATGTGATGTGTGTAAAAAATGAAATTTGGCATTGCAAGGGATGTGGGAAAATCAATTGGATCTTGGCAGTCTTAATTTAAGTTGATAAAAAGAAGCATTTCATACCCACGTTTTGCAAAAAAAATCAAAACTTTTTTAACAGGAAATGGTGAAATCAAAGTTGCCCAACACTGCACTGGCCAAAGTTTGGCGGTTAGCCGATTACGACAAGGATGGAATGCTCACTGAAGAAGAGTTTGCTCTGGCCATGCACCTCATCAAGGTTCGACTTGAAGGTCACAATTTACCTGATGATCTTCCAGAACATTTGATTCCTCCACAACAGCGAAAAAGTGAGCATTGTTAAGTTGCATGCGTAATGTAATGCCAGGTGCTACCACATAAAGAGACAAAAATATTGGTTTATGAATGAGTGAAAAACAACTTTAAGCTTTTCAGGGTGTTTACCGATCTAATTTTTAACCTCTACCAATTTGCAACTTAGTTTTGCCCACTTTACCATTTAAGTATTGTTATGGTTTAGTGTGCTGCAAAACTAGAGATATATACAAAATTGCATGTTTTTTTTTCCTTTTTTAAGTTTATAATGTAGTGTAACCAATGAAAAAACGCTAATGCTACAATAATGATCCACAATATTTTGCATGCCTAAATTTGTCACAATGCATCTTTTCCATAGATAAAGTTTGGTGGTTTCCCTCAGAGGCAAACGCACTGACAAATATCTTTGTATTGTTATCTCATACCTCAGTGATATAGCCTTTGTTTTGAATACAGAGAATGGTTTTAACGACGAGTCTTGTTGAGTCCGCACGCACTATCATCTCAACGAGGTTTGAACTTTGTTTTGTGTTTGCCTGCAATTGTGCACGTTTCAACTTCAACCGTTAATATGTCTGTCAACAAGCGTAATATCAACGATTAAACCGTTGACGCGTCCCAAGCCATGGTCTTTACATTGGCTTATTTTGCAGACTGAACTTCATTAGACTCGACCCCTTGGTTGTTGCCAAGGTCCGCCTGCTTGACCACCCGAATTTTTAATGTGCTTTCGTTTCTACTTTAACAGATTATTTGATTAGAGAATACCATTCACGTTTATTGCGTCTGTTATTCCCCGCCACCTTTTACCGCTCACTTATTTTTAACGCTTTTGCTTTCCTCGTGCTTTGAACATAAAGTGAACTTTTTTCTCTGGTGAATGGATTTTAGTGTTGGTAACAATCTCATTTAATCGGCAAATTTAAGTGATTACATGTTAGCAATGACCCAATCCAAATTCATTGTCAGTATGATGTTTAACGAGGTTTACTGTAAAAGTAACAGATTAACATGAACTGTTACTGCTATATTACCAATCGCATTTGTATTTAAATAGTCGCACGGTGTTAACTTATTCATAGCCATTTTTTTATGTAACTAGATGACATTTTAGCATTTTCTCCGGTGTGGCGTCTGTCTTGCACTTTGCTGATGATATCAAACGTGGCTCATCTGCTACGTATGCAGTTAAAACATAATGCAAGAAATGTGAAAGAAAATGTTAGATATATCAACTAGGGTGTAGTATATGCACTAGTATGTATATATAACCCGACGGATGTAGACGTCTCTTTAGTTTGCCGAACCGAAACGATCAAGTTGCCAACCCCAAGTCTTTAAAGACGGCCGGATAATCTTTACAGTCCTATGTCAGCCGTCACAGTCCCATGTACTTACACCGTGCACTCTTTCTTGCTCCATCGCATGCTTTTTCTGGCGTTTCTAACTTATTACCGTGGCTTAATTGGAAGTACCGACCTCTCATATAGCGCTTTACTCCTTGGCAGCACAACGCTTTGCAATATCCCAAACAAAACCCAACCCCGACGCAGCCTGGTGCTGCGTTGGTTCCAACCACACGTCACGCCACTGCATAAACGCATCATCGGTACTTCCCCGCAGATTACACCTTCGCGTCCCACTGGGATGACGTTTTTTCGCTCGTATCGCGATCTTACTGGTTTCCCTTCCGTCAAAAGTGACCTTGCGTCCTGCGTTACCAGGCAACAGGACCGTATACCGGTGTGTGTTTTACTGCAGCCGGCAACGAGTCCGCCGCCCCCTTGTACATATGTAAACGTTCGTTCTCTCGCGTTCGAGCATATAGTTGTAAGGTCGCGTCATTTTTTCAGTGTTCGCAATAACCTGACAAAATAAATTCGTGCAGTAACGAGCCATCTCTGAGCGTACCTATATGGTTAAAACACTTGTACAGATATACTGCTGTATTTATACAACAAGATTTACAGAAATCACGTCATAAAAAAACAAACAGCAGGTTGCAGCGGTCAAGCCAACAGTTCGAAAGCATGTACAGAGATTGTTGCAAAATAGGTACCCAGTTTCAGAAAATCGCCAGAACCACATACAAGTTCCGTGTTCTCGCAGCACCACAATATTATAAGAAGCATGGGTTATTGAATCAGATAAAGCTTACAGCACCAGTCGCCAGCGGAAGAACACGAGGTATTTAAACTATACAGCTGCAAACAACCTTCACATCATACGTGATTCAAGTTAGCTGCCGCCCTGATCAAAACATCAACTGCAAAAAAATCATCAACTTTGGTCAACAAAAAAACCTTAGGGCTGATTTAAAAAAATTCAAAACACAAATCAACAACATGACAAACATATAGCGAAGGGTGGATTGGTGTAATTGAATTGGGTTTCAGTGAAGTGCGGCAACTCGCAGTATATTGGTCAGTGCTGACATGGTGTGTATATATCAGTGTCACACAATCGTAGCAATCCATATACTTAGGCATAGCCCATCGGTGCCGCTCGTAAGACGGAAGAACACAGTTGCGGGAGCACAATGATACAATATATATACTACTATATATGGCACAATGTTGCGATGCGGAACTGTGCACAAAGACACGATGGGTTTTGATCGCAAGCGGAAATAGGAGACATAAGACGTTGGCAAAATAACAATTATAAAATAATGTGTTACGTAATGGATCAAGTGCCGAGATGACGTCATGCAGCGTTTAAGCGCAGTTCTCGATTTAAAGGAAGAAGATGGGAGCCACGGCGGTGAAAATACAAGTTCCTATGCGTCTTAAATACAGCGGATCTATGTAAGGATTGGTAATGGCTGAGATAAATTGGAAATAGTGGTTGGAGATGTATGTTATTATGCTATCAGCACGCGTTCAAATTGTGCACCAGTAAGAGTGAACGGGAATTTTTTAGCTAAAATCGTGTCAGAAAGCACCAAGCGACAAAAAGACAAACCAACACACGTAACAAAAATCATACACTCTATTCGAAAGTGTCGCGTTTCGTTTGAGGATCGAGATCTAATAGAAATGAAATACAAATTTAACCAATACAAAACAACTGATGCAAAATCGGGGTCACCATTAACAGCTTCAACCGAGCTTTGTCAAGGGAGCAATGGAAGCTTGGGGGGAAGCCTTTTTGAGAAACGGGTGATCCAGCAGTTGGCGAGCCGTTGCCCGAGCTGATGGATCTCGCACCAAAACCCGATCCAGGAAACCTTTTAACATTGGTGACGCCTGCATAGAAGATATATAGTCGGTTGAAGACAAAAAAGTATGTTTACTTTATAGATATTATTAGGTTCGCTGGCATCGCAGTATATGGATATTATTGTTACGATCATACTGTTGTCGACGAGGTTGGTTTGTACAATAGTTATATGGTAAAGGAATACAGGTACATATTCTTATAGTTGGTAAAGATTTGCTATATAAGGCAGATCTTGCTGCTTCAAAGGGCTTAACGCCAAATTAAAATTAGCCACATTAAAAAATTAGCCACATTCCCATCCATTTTATGCTCTTGCTTCATTTCCTGCTACACCACTACATATTCTGTAAATGAACTAAATCCTTCTCTAAATTCATTGGCTAAAATCACGTATGGATGAAAAAACAGCTCAAACCTTGTGGGGATTCTTGAGTTTTGGAGGTGGCATGTCTCTAATTCGTCGCATTGCCTGCAGTGGAGCCTCGTCGAAATAAGGCGGTTCCTTGTCAATCATCTCCATTATCATAATGCCCAGGGACCATATGTCGACCTCCGGCCCGTACGGAACCCGAGATATTACTTCGGGCGCCATCCAGTACGGTGTGCCGACCAGAGATTTGCGTTTGGGAACTTCGGATGAGATTTGCGCGCAGAAGCCGAAGTCAGACAGTTTGACCTTCGAAATAATAAGGTAATATGAGCGTATCTGGGATATTATAAAGGAGAGGATCCAAATATTTTCGGAAATTCCTCATTGGTTTTGCCTTTTGTTACAGTTGCTGGTGGTCAAGTTTTAAGTATATAGATGACCGCACTAGTCCTGGTCTATCTTCGCTTTAATGGCGATTTGCGCAATTCTGCAACGTTACCGAAAACTCAAATGCACAAGAGAGTTAGTGTTTAGAAAACTCAAAGTGAGCCCGCGCACAGTAAAAAACACGGTACACGATACAATATACACTACTCTACATGGTAGCTGCGATGCGGAACTGTGCACAAAGTTCGATGGGTTGTGGTTAGGTGTGCAACGAAACTTCGGTTTCCGAATTTATTCGGCCGAAACTAAGGTTTTTACAATTATTTGGTTTCGGCCGAATATTTCTCCCAAAATTGGCCGAAACCGAATAATTTTTTACTGCACGCATCGCTGATACGCATACCTACATTATGATGTGTATCACAGAAAAGTTTTTGAAATGAACTAAAAGTTATGTAAACACCGGTAAATTATTTTAATGGAGGCCAAGGCGAAAAATCGAAACGTAATTACAAAACGCATTAGTTTCGAAAGTTAAAATCGATCTGTTCTTTTACAACTCGCTAAGAAAATACCTCCAAGTTGGTGGTCAGAAGAATGGAGTCGCTTTTAATGTCGCGGTGGACTACACCTTGTGCGTGGAGGTAAGCCAGGGCATCAAGCACTGAAGCACAAACGGTAGCGATCTGTTGCTCGTTCAATCGTGTGCGGGTGACAATATCGGTTAGAGCGCCACCTTCCAGATATTCCATCACCACCCACAGCTCGTCGCCAACCAGGAAGCTGCTGTACATATCCACTATGTTGTCGTGATGATAGTCTCGCATGATTACCACCTGGCAATGAAGGGTTGGTGTTACGTGACTTGAAATAAACAATCATTTATAAACCTTCTTATTGGTGCTAGTTTTACAAAAAGGAAACAAAATGAAGTTATTAGGATAATCACCGGTTAAAACCAACGACCAAATAGGAGTAAAATGTAACGAAGTTAAACGCAAAGTTTTGGGTTTGTGTCGGATTTAACGGGTTTTGATGTGGGAGTGTTTCCGTTTTTGTATCAAAAATCTTTCCTTTTACTTTCGACTTGAGCGCAAAACTGAGCCACGTTGAGGATCCATGCCAATAATTCGTTTTCAATCTTTCATTAACTCAAGTCAATTGTTAAGCTACTATGAAACCAAGCACACTTTATGACGTAAGAGCAGACACAGGTTTTTCCACCGCCAACGCCCAATCCTAAACAACCGCAAAATGCCCAAAAGCAACCATCAAACCTATCGCGCCCAAACCAACCGTTTTCGGCGTATGCTTCGATAGCGACAACAATATGACACATACGCCAGCCCTCTGACCGCAGACGTTGCCTCAGGCTATCTACCTCGTTGAAAAGCAGTTCCCGTCGCTGTTGCTTGCGAACGTCCATCTTCTTGACCGCCACTCGCCGACCGGTTCCGCGTTCGCTTGCTATGCACACAATGCCCGTGGATCCCTCGCCGATTTTAATGAAGTTCTCGAGGCTCTCGCGGGGATCCCCCGGACACACTACCATCTGTGAAAGGACACGATTTAAGAATTGTTAGGAGTACGTGAGCGGGCGAATTAGTCCGGAAATGGTTTCATTATTTCCTCTGTCAAATATAAAATAAGTACACCTCTTATGTGCAACAGCTGGGATAATTCTATAAAGGAGGTCAAATCCTTATAAGTGGGTTGTTCTCTTGTTCAGATTGTTGACTCCACAAGGCAGTAAAATTAAAGAGATGACAGACAGCATCGTCCACACTAAGACCGTTTATTTGTAAAGTAAGAGTTCTATCAAATAAATAAACCTGCAGAGCTTCACGGAACTGAGCATCTGATACGGTGTAGCTGTCCTGTTGCTTTCCTAATGCTTTCTGTGCAGCAGGGGGCGGAACCGCAACTGTTTGTTGACTTGGATTGTGTGATGGCTTCCTGTTGCAAAAACATTACACAAAACATAAATGACGTTAATATGTCTTCAAATCCTGAAATATAAAAAGTACAAAAGTAAACCAAAGACACAAAAACCACACAATAGCACTGAATGAAAAATACCAAACCAATTTGCTGAGTCTTAAACTAAGTATGATATAAAATGAATAATGCACAAAGTAACCATTATTCATTTTTTAAAGGTGAAATGTATATTACTGACAAAAAATGTGAGATTACTTGTAGATCGCTAAACAATAGGACTTTTTTTATCAGTGCAACCCAAGCTTATTTTTTCAGTTTACCTTTCTCTGTCCCTGGTTGTTTCACGACTTGCCTTTCTGTTCTCGGAGGGTTTGGTTTGTTTTATGGGTTGTTGCTGAGTTTTAATCGCTGCAGGACGGAAGCTTGGTTTTGTAGCAGGAGAGGGACTGACTTCAGAGCCACCGCCATATTCCTGCATTATATCAAATGTTTCTATTGCAGATTTTCTTTCCAAATACTGAGCGTTGAAAAGCGCTCACCCCATCTCTGGTGTGATAAGGAGGTGACTCTCTGGGACCTTCAAATGGTTTTTCCTCTGGCGGTTTACGACTGACATCAGGTGCACTTTTAAAGTGGGAGCTGTGCTTGGATGGTAGACCACCAGAGTTGATGGGAATGTTGGGTCTCCGTAAATTGGATGGCTTTTCAGTTGGAAGACCTGTTAAGAAACACATGATATTCCTATTACAAACCATGCTATACACCACAAGAATGGTTGTGACAAGGGGTCATTCTTGTACTGCATTTATGCAACAATCTAACAATTGACAATAGAAGGAAAAAAATAAAATACTTTTGGAAACAAGAAAGGCTGTAAAAAGTTCTTGCACTAAAGTATAACCCTGAGCATAATTAGAATAATATGTCAAAATGTAAGGTGAAGGAAATTTACCTGTATGGAGATTTTGGTGTGACATGGTTTGAGACCTGTGGTCACGGTAATGGCTTGCCCGCAGTGGTGCAGATGGTTCATACATAGGATTTGGAATGTTCTGATAGGGTGGATCTGTTTTCGATCTTGGCTTGGAAGTGTTTTCATAAAAACGATTGTTCACTGGAACATTTTGATAATAACCAGTAGTAGGTCTGTCTGGTACATCCACACCCTCTGGTCCTCGTATACGATCACTTGATGTCCATCTTGGTTTCTGCTCATCTCTACTGCGGTAATAGTCTCGTGTTTGGTAGTCCCTATGGCTACTGTGCCGAGGCCTTTCAGAGGTTTCCACACTGCTGTTTTCATAGTTGTGCCTTGGTCTATCATCACTGCGATGACGGCCATGTCTACTTGACTGCCTAGTGGAGGTACCTGAATCAAAGCCACTGTCTGGTCTCCCAGATTTGTTGTAGTAATTAGACGATGACGACGAAGAGCCTTGCCGGTGTGTGTCTCTTGCTGCATCGGAGCTTTTATGTCTGGTGTAATCAGTAGTTCTGTGGTGCCGCGAATCACGTTCTCTGGTAATTGCTTGATCCACATTCACATAGCTGTGCTCTTCTCCATTCTCCTTCTGTCTTGACCCTCTGTTTTTATCCTCACGTCTCTGACGGGAAGAGTGTCTATTGCTTTCATGTCTTGATCGGTCAGAACTACGACGGTCACTGTCTGTTCGTGTTTCAGTGTGGTCATCACGGTGATGCCGTTCATGATAGTGGCTGTCTCTGTGACGGTGGTTGTCATGTCTCGAGTTAGAATGATATGCTTTGGAAGTAGCAGCATCTGACCCACCCGAGGACCCTGTACCATCTTCTCTGACAGAGTCAGGAATCCTGTGAAATGAGGAATGATTAATGTTTGAAAAGATGCCAAAAAGTTATGACTTGACAAAGTATATAACTAACATAACATACAGACCACTCATCAAATTTTACCATTTCACAGAGAAATACAAAGTACACACATATAACAGAAGTACCAACATTATGTGTAGAAATTGTGGGTGTTTTTAAGCATAATTTAAAACAACTCTTTTTTTAGATGATCACACCTGTTCTCATTAAGGTGGAGCCTTCTAATCTGTGGGGGACTTTCTTTTCTGAGAGAGTTGGATCTAGTCACAGAGAGAGCAGATAAATGGGGCAAAGCTCCATTTCCAGTTCGTTTCTTGCTGCCGGTTATTATTTCCTACATAAAGGCAAAATATATGGTGTTTATTACAGTCCGTAATAAGTGTGATGCGTTTTTGGTTTAGCAAAATATTAAGATGACATCGTTCGTGTGGCACAAAGACACTGACCTTCTCTGTAGGTACTGGTGTGATTAGGCTAGCATCAATCAAGGGTCTTGGTCTTGACTTTGAGTCCGGAATAATGCTCTGCCATTGCAAAGGTAGTCCAGTAAAACGACCTTCATTTTCATCAAAACCTGTGTGCACCCGATGTTCAAAATTGCTTGGTTCTGATATATCAATCCGTTTCTTTTTCTTTCCAGCGAACATTGTTAAACGACATAACAGTAAAAAAATGTAGACAGTCTTAAAATTTAGTTGTCAATGTTTTTGCCTGCAAGTGTAAAAGAACATAAAACAATTCTTGATTAGTAAGTTATGAAAATTCATGACTAAAAGAAGAAGGCGCACAAACTTGCATCATTGGTTGGAAAAAATATTTTCTCAAAGGTAACTTATAGCCCATATTTTTGTAATTTTATTAGCAATTCATGAAGAAATACACTAATGTATATACTTAAACGTTGTCTAATCTACGTATTCCGCAAACGCCTAAACACTCGACGCAAATGACAAACTTCCCAACCTTGGTTGCATGTTTGCATCCAATAATATCCGGTAAATTTATCGATAAGACATATTTTTTTAATTACTACATTTCAAATTTTACTTTAAATCCTAGGACCTTACAACGACATGAAATGCAAAAATATGGCTAAAAAGAACAAAACAAATACCCAGTATACGACAGATCAAAGATTATACCAACAATAACATAAATAACAATAGTAGTAGTACAAGGAAATTTTCTTGGGATGATTTCAATTTATAATCCAATGATCGAAACTACATTATAGAACAACTACAACGCCACAGCGCAGAAAAGTTTCTTTCGGCTATCATATACAAAAAATGAATCATTATATAATATATTTATAAAGTAGTGATTTCAAGGTAAATTAATCTAACTTCAGTTAAATTTATATGACTATAAAGTAAAAATTTGCTTTTGAACGAATAGTTTTCATATTACGTAAAAATAACGCCATCTGATTGAAAAAAGGAAAGAAGAACGCTTCGCAATTTCTATTTTACTTATGTTGATGTTTTTTTTGAGGTAGCAGTTTTAATTAATGTTTTCTTTTAAACAAATAAGAAATGTTTTTGAAATTTGATTCAAATGCTACAAAAAGAGTTTTCCAGCGTTGTTTTGCGAAACTTGAGTCAGAAGAAGGTCTTGTCCTGTTGGTAAATTCCACAAAACTTATCTGTCCATTTGTAGCTGAATGACTGCTGCAGTAGGATTTGCCAGAATCCGAATGAACAGTTTATTATTACATGCTCACTAGGATAAATCGCAAGCTAGCAAAAACCTTAAAGTCTCTCAGCATAATAGCAATTTCTCATAACAACGATAACCTAGATTCGAGGCAAACATAACAAGAATCAAATGGTCGATGATTACAGAATATCCAGGCAATCACGCAACATCGCTAGAAGCCATACGACAGTGTTACAATAGTAATGTTACATAAAACAATGAAAACTTGTCTTTATGTACCGTCTCAGGTTAGTTACGCCTTGGCGATTGGCAAGCAGCAAAGCAGGGTTGAACCCCGCTCTATTCATCGTTGTACTGTTGGATTATTGTTTTTTTTAGTCGGTATCCGAAGTGTATATGTGTTGAACCTGTGCGACTATAGATCTTCGCGGCTCTAAATGTCGTCAAATACATGCAAAATAGACAATATCGAACGCATTCTTGGCATAGTTCACGCACAAGCAAGCAAACAGATGAGCGGGTTCATTCAGAATTGCGAGTCCTGTAGAAAAAATATTTTCTTCAAAGTTTGGTTTGTAGTGATATCATACGTGCACAAATATAATTAAAGCTAACACGCGAAATGTTGTTTCCCCGCGGTAAATTTCAGTCAATCGGTGTCGCAATATAGGCCCAAAATTTCGATGTTCGCAAACGGCTCGTAGTTATTGCATCGACAAAAGCGTTCAGTCCGTGTACCAAACTAAAAACGTTCGCCTTTCTCATACATTTGCAATAATGCCCTTTTCTTTTGGTCGAAAAGGGATAAAGCTTCTGCAATCTCACCTGCTACATGATTTCAAGCAGTTAAAACACAAAACGAACGGTTTTGCCAAACGACGAAGGATGTTTATGTATCCGTGTCGGAAGTTGCGATTGAGCAGGCCGTAGATGATGCTGTTGATTGCACTGCACGAAAGTAACCAAAAGTTGGAGCTTGATTGAATGGAAGTTCATATTTTTTTATATTTTTATTATAAGTATTGTTAAGTTCAAAAAGTATTCCAAACTATTTATTTCGTGGCACGCTGTCAATAAGTAGATTATTAATCACCATTGACAAATATATCCTTACCTGTTGGTTAGCGCGAGCCAGCCGCTGAACCGAACGAAAAATGGTGTTTTCAGCGGTGGTATGAGTGTCATCAACGCGTAGGGAGTCCAGAAAAGAATAAAAAACACAACCACGACGACGAGTGTTACAAACAGGTTGCGCTCCCGGTCCGACGTCTTCCCTTTTGGCGTTAAACTATTTGCAACCTTATTGTTGCACACTGCTATGTTTGATGTGGGAATGCTGGGGTTATTGTAATCGGTCGAAGTCAGATTTTCCGCTGATGTCGCTGTAGCTGTTTGCTATAAGATACGTGTAGGTTTTGGGTTATAAATTTATATGCATAAATGTAAATGGCACCGTCGTTCATAAAGGCTCTTCAAAATACAGAGTAAAGCGCAATAGCTTGGGATTTGAACCCTGCAGGTTTTCTTCTTGGTGTATGGGTCGGGCGCTTGACCAATGCTAGCAATAAATCAGTGGTTTCCAACCATTCTTGACTCACGCCCCCCTGCGGAATTTATAAATATACTGCGGCACCCAATGGCGGCAAACCAATGAGCGACCGACACGAATACAGAAGTCAGCCTTTCTGTCTGAATATTTATGGGGCCAATATCATTGTAATCAATTGTGGCGGTGATTACACCGCCCGTAAACCATACGTGGTGAAAAATTATTGGAGTGAACACAAAGAAAGCTCACAACCCTAAAAGATAGATTTGGCACCCAGTTGGAAAACACTGCTTTAAATCGTTCCAGTAAAACAACATAGATTTTCGCGCAACTCAAACAATTTAGCGTCTAAGACATAAAACCTACCAGTCGATTGGATGAGTTGACGTTGCCAGACTTCGCAGCCTTGGACGTGTTTCTCACGTGTCTGCAACAATACATTGTATAAAATGAACCAGTGACGCACATAAAGCACTTCCTAAATGTCATGACGATCCACACTAATTATCATCATGCTTTTATGTTTCATTGAGACGAATTCTCTTGTTACTACACATAAAAAACAGGGCGAGGCATGTAACTCTCTTCACACGAGTTCGTTTTAATTACTATGCACAAGACGAATAACGGACATCAAACATGTTATTACATAGTAAGGCAAAATCGCCCAACAACCAATACCTTGTATTGGGTATTCCAACAGACATATATTTATATAACTTAAGCCATATAATTCTCGCTCCAATCACTTCACTCTAAATGCGAAATCCTCACCGACGGTTTTTAGCAATTATTATGGTTTCGAAACGACGCATACTAGTACTCACAGAAATATGGAACCGTACATGGATGCAGTGACTACTATCTGCAGAAAGATGGCCACTATTACCAAAAGGATATTGTAAGCGAATGCACCTCTATCATACCACATGCAAGCCTGCATGTTAACGTCAAAGTGAACAAGTGGTGGACCACCTGCAATAAAGTAATATTTAATGTCTTGCTGTGATTTATTAGTAAACTTTACGTACCAAGCCAGCCGGTCAAGATCGGTAAGGCGACTAGAAAGCAGTAGACCCAAACAAACGCAATCATTAACGCTATGTACCTAAGAAACGTAAAAAGACATTGGTCATTTTAGCGCCAACGGCTTTTAGTTGAATGTGAAAACTTATTAATGATGCTTGTGGATGTTCACATTTAGCAAAACCAGTTAAATAATAAAACCATAAAACGCTGAAAAAATGTTCACCCGTATATTATACACTCATATGTTGCATATATAAGTACTTTAAATATTCTATATCAGGTTAATGTAAAAACACTTGTGTTGATCACATTTACTTGTTGGTGAAGTACTTTGCGCTTTTTATTGGCCGCGTCACTTGACAGTAGCGGTATATGGAAATGAGCATCAGGGTTGACATGGAAACTTCACAACACACAGAACCGATGACAGCAGTCATGCTGCACAACCACATATGATTTTCGAGCACGTTTTGATAGCCCTGCAATGGAAAGAAAACAGTATTCCCATGTACCGTTTGAAATAAAAGAATTATCACAATAGATACATATAACTTATAGAAAGAAAAAATGAAACAAGTAAATTTAAAGTCATCTGGCTTTTTTTGCAAATATAAAGTCATCTTATATGCGCAAAAGAGCCATAATAATCAATGAGGTACCACAAAGTGGAAATCTGTGTGCCTGCTATAGTCTACCAGCTAGCATAGTGCCACATCAACAGCTGCACTGATGAGACCTTACAGGTCGAAACAGTGCGTGTATACACCCTGTCTGCAGCTCTCATAAAGTCATCTGTTTTATTAATATGTTTTCATATGGGCTATATATACATATGTATAGATATATATTAGTTATATATATCAAGGAGTAGGACAGCTCGATTGAAAGAAAGACATTGAAGTTTATTTCTGTGCTATATTGCTGGCTACCCACTAAACAAACCAAAAATCACGTGTATGGCCATGCGGGTATAGCAATATAAAAACCGTCACGTCACATTAAAAGTTACCGTGCGGTTAAAATGTTGGGTAAGACCATAGAAAGTGGCCATTAAAAGAACTGTAGCCGAATTTAATCGTTTTCTGATGATATTGTAAAGCAAATGAACCCACAAATTGAATAAAACTTGCAGGTCCACATACTACTATGAACCTTCAGGTGACAGTGAACAGAAAACTTTCAAGTCAAATCAAAAATGTCTTACGTTCAAAATGTTGGCTAAGACGAGAGGAAGATGCCATGCTGTGATCGCCAGATCGGCAACTGCGAGGTTGATGATGAAGGCGACTCCCATGTTCTTTAGTTTCTTCTCAGTCAGCGCCGTGGCAATAACGAACAGGTTGCCCGTTATTCCTGGAAGGACAAAACGCTGTGACTTTGTAGTGACAGTTATCCAATACTAACCGCACGCGCAATGAGTCTGTGGGAGGTCAAAGGTCTATTCGACTCTCCCAAAAAACTCTTCCAAATATCACTTAAACAGTAATCACTGACAAACAGTTTTATCCGAATAAACATTTATATTTAAAGGAACTGTCATTCTGTTACAACCGACGTTTTAAACCGACATAACACGCCATTGGTTTGTAAATAACACGCGGTCTGATTTGACCTAGAATGTTGTATGTTTTCGTGTCTTCTTAATTTGTAAGTTGTTTTGGATCCAACAATGCCAAATTAAGCTTCATTTGCAACGTATCACGCCAAAGAAAGAAAACTGAAAAAGAAATTATCAATAAAATTAGAGACGACTTACCGATAAGAATAACAAAAACCAGGTATGGAACTTCAAAGCCAAAATTTTTTATTGTGTTGGTCTCCACTGGACCCACTGCAGACGTTGTGTTATTAGCAAAGCTTGTTTCCATTCTTGTTTGTTTTACTTAATCGACAAAATATTCGATATTTTTCCAAGTAAAATCAAATTCAATTATCACTCTGCGCTAATACCACAATAACTGGTACATCAATATTTCTGGTTTTCTAGAACAGGCTTGCTTCAAATTTTGAGCGTGATATCGGCTGAAGTGCGGATCACAAACCTTTTACTCAACACATCTTATTTACAATTCAATAATATTTGCCGCATGTATAATATTCTCTTCAATATTTTAATGTTTTTACTAAGGCTTCTCGTTCAAAATGAAGAAATACTGTCACCCACAACTACAAACACCAAAACATTCTGTCAGTGCAAATTCTTTTAAACCAAGCAATTCGTGATATCTTGTCCCCAAATCACATACTCAATGAGGGGGAATTTACTGCATAATACAGAAACCTGGGACGGAGAATTGCTGCTTACCAGTGCTTCTTCCTGATACAACGGGAAGAAGTCTTTACGCTTACGTCAACTGCATGCTTCCCGTGGTTAACCCCACATGCTTTATTATCTGATGATTATCACGCGACGGTTGGCTGTCAAATCGTGGCAGTGACATGACTAAGCCGTCCCAGAACAACCTTAAATTCTCACTTTTTTGATTACATGAAACTTTTGTAATATGTACATTTTCTGGACGTCATTGTATTGAATCTTGCGTACTTTTATAACGACATCAACCTCAAACCCGCGAACAAATGAGTTCATGTTTCCTTCCAACCTGTTGCACCAGCCCTATTGATATAAACGTACAGTATTTATTTAACCAAACCTGCAGCTTCAAGCTCAACGCATCGAAGACCGATGATCAAATTAAGCGAATCGTAATTGGCTTCACTCAAAACAATCCTCCCGTTTTTTTGCGCAAGAGGAGCGCCTAAATATTCGAAGGAAGTTGATTGACTTCGCTATTCTCATTCAATCAACTACATGAACAGGCGCACGCCGGGGGTTTTAGTGTGCAGTATTATAATTATTTTGTGACACTACACCAGATAGTGCTACACAGTGGTTTTAAAGTTGTTTTAGGTGTGGGATATCCAATGTGCATGCAGTATAACAGAATCCGACAAAGCGATAGGATAAGAAGACACGCAATTAAGGGAACTGTAGTTAGTTTTCGATGTTTGTTCACTTTCACAAGATTTTGGGCACTGGTAACAACGAATATTTGGCATGTAAACAGAAGCAAAAACGGAATTTGTTTGGGATGTAACAATTCACCTCGCTCCAGGCCGACACGCTCTGATACTGATAAAAAAGAAATAACATAAGAAGTTTTTGGTTCTTGTGCATTTTGCAGTAACAACTCTGTCAATCCACAGAGGCTTCAGCTATCTGGGACGTGATTTCAGGCAATAGAAGCACGAAACGAACGGTTTTCCCAAACGACGAAGGATGTTCATGTATCCGTGTCGGAAGTTGCGATTGAACAAGCCGTAGATGATGCTGTTGATGGCACTGCACGAAAAACACAATTGAAGCCTAAATTTGCAGTATACGCGTTTTGAAGTTTCTAAATTTTTTTTGCTACCAAAACACCTTTGTATTTGTGAAAACCCTACACTCACCTTGCACGTCAATATATGTTAGTATTTTTTGCAAGAACGAAAAACCACTGCTGTTTTGACCTGTAAGGACTTAAGATCGCAGCATTGAATTAGACGGCACACAAATTTTCACTTTATAGCAATTTTTTGGTGAACTTATTCTGCTTCCAAACACACTACATTCAGAACTGAGAATTAAAGCATAAATTTATCCTTGCCTGTTGGTTAGCGCAAGCCAGCCGCTGAACCGAATGAAAAAGGGTGTTTTCAGCGGTCGTATGAGTGTCATCAACGCGTAGGGAGTCCAGAAAAGAATAAAAAACACAACCACGACGACGAGTGTTACAAACAGGTTGCGCTCCCGATCCGGGGTTTTCCCTTTTGGTTTCTTGTTGAACACTGTGTATCGGTTTGGAATAGTTGTGGTACTGCAATCGGTCAAAGTCAAATTCTCGGTGGATATCGCTGTGATTCTTTGCTGTAAATAGTTGATGTAAGCTTAGTTTACAAACTCAACTATGTATATGTCGATGACACTTTTAATAGACTTTCCTAACAAGGAAAACAATCAATCGAAAAATAGATTAAAAAAATATATTTTGCGTGGCATCATTGGCAATGTACGAGGGGAAAGAAGTAGTGCGGTGGATTTGACTGAGCATGAAAAACTATCAATATTCATTTCGACACAAAATGCAGATAACAACGTCAACAAACACCGTACTAGTCGTTGAGATGTACCGACGTTGCTCTTCACAGCTTTAGACGTGTTCCTCACGTGTCTGTAACAAAACATTGAACAATTAAATCGAAAACTACTTTTACTACTAACAATAGATTGGTAATGGGAGTGTTTCATAAAATAAAGAAACATATTTTTCGGCTGTTACATGTCACACCGATTTAAACAAAGGGAAACAAATGTTTGAATGCCAATGTTATCACATATTAAAATTTCCCGTGAAAATACAAAACAGGTGTTCACATTTTTCATTGATGTTGGAGAGTCCACATAGTTTACAAAATTGGCCAGCTGGTACGAGCTGAAAAGACATGATTTATTACAGCCATTTGTTGTCACTCTTCCTTCCTTGTTTCACGTGCGTTGTTAACATAGGTTGTATACACATAAATTATACTTTAAACAAGGAACTGATGATACCGTAGGGTGAAAAAAAATCTTTCTGAATTTTAGTAGACTAATCCTGTTCGTGATGAAGCGAAATTAAGCTCGCGAAGCACGTGCAAATACAGTTTTAAACATTTAGTCTGTCCAAAACAGCGTACCAGCAATTACTGATATACATATATATATATATTTTTCTATATGTTTATAGGCTACAACTCGGTGATATAGTAGCTACGCGGCCATGCCTGATCCAAGCTGCGTTTACCTGGTAGGTTTGATAAAAAATCTCACAAGTAATTATTCAACCAAACAGACAAGCAGTACTTACAGAAATATGGAACCATACATGTACGCGGTGATTACAATCTGCAGAAAGATGGCCGCTATCACAACAAGGATGTTATAACCGAACGCACCTCTGTCGTCCCACATGCAAGCTTGTATGTTAACATCGAAGTGAACAAGAGGTGGCCCACCTACAATAAAGTATGTGAACCCGTTGGATTATATTGTCGACTATTGGTAAATGCTACGCACCGAACCAGCCCGTCATCATTGGTAAAGCGATTAGAACACAGTAGACCCAAATGAGCGCAATCATCATCGCCTTATACCTGAAAAACATGGCATACTTCATTCATTGAACTGTTCCAATTCATTGCTAACCAGGATTTATAAAACGGATCTTACAAAAACTAAAATTATATCTATCCGTGTATATAGCGCACTCCAGTGGTACTTTACCATTAAAACACTTCAGGTAAATCACATTTACTTGTTGGTGAAGTACTTTGCGCTTTTTATTGGCCTCGTTACTTGACAATAGCGGTATATAGAAATCAGCATCAGGGTTGACATGGAAACTTCGCAACAGAGAGAAGCCATGACAGCAGTCATGCTGCACAACCACATATGATTTTCGAGCACGTTTCGATAGCCCTGCAATGGAAAGAAACAGTATTTTCTGATAGTAGCACAAAATTAAGGTATGATTGCTATATACGGCCTATGCATTGATATTCAACCCAAATTTATTATTTGTATACGTGTTCCGCATGAATGATTTGTTTATAAAACATGTATTCAATACTTGCGAGTTAGATTTACAACTAAAAACATATGAAATATATCGGGACAAATATGATTAAATTTAAGTTAATTGTTTTCTGACAAGCTTGTACAGCAAATGAACCCACAAATTGCGTAAAACTCCATAGCAAAGGTGACAATCAACAGATAACCTTCAAGTCAAATCAAAAAATGTCTTACGTTCAAAATGTTAGCTAAGACGAGAGGAAGATGCCATGCAGTGATCGCCAGATCGGCAACTGCTAGGTTGATGATGAAGGCGACTCCCATGTTCTTTAGTTTCTTCTCTGTAAGCGCCGTTGCGATAATGATCAGGTTGCCCGTTATTCCTGAACAGACAGAAATGCGTGCATCTCGGCCAATATTCCAACGTGATCTTGCAATTACTTAATTGAATAAGTTTGCGGTAACATTAATAGTTATGCAACAAAATAATTAATTTTTATTTTTATATAGTTGTATAACTTTGGAATGAAACACTGCTGTTGTTAAAACATGAAAAATATAAAACCATCCTGTCCTTGCTGGAGGAATTGTCCCGAACTTGTAGATCAGGGCCGAACCCCCTTGTGCAGAAACACACTCACACAAAATTAGAGGCCTGTGTAACTTACAAATCGATATTTTAGAGGCGACCAATTAGGATAACAAAACTTACCGATTAGAATAACAAAAACCAGGTATGGGACTTCAAAGTTGAAGTTGTATATTGAGTTGATCTCATACGAGACCGCAGCAGACGATGTGCTGTTAACCAAGCTTGTATTCATAATCGTATATTTGTCTTCACTGGGCAATCGATTCATTTGATAAAATGAGTTTCCAATTAGTCAAACTACTGCTTTGCACTGCGCCACGAGCAAGTTTATTGGCACACTTAATTCGCAAAATGGAAATTCAATATCTAGTTTCCTGAAAACATGTTTGTAAAATTATTTGACATTGACGACCGCAAGTAGATTCAAAAACTTATTATCTCCTTAAAGATGGCAATCGTCCTTGGAAGCCAACCAACACGACTGGCATATCTTTAAACGTTAAAGAAGAGATTTTTTCCGAGCTGCAAAGGCAACAAACTCTGGCAATGTATTAATTACACGACTGTCGACGATTGTATTGCGAGTAGCAAATACCACTTTCTCACCTGTTAGAGGACCACCTGTCTCCGAATCACTAATACTGCTCAATATCTAGCAAATGATTAGCATGTGACAATCACAATAAAACCTGACCAAACGGCCAATGAAAGCCGAACTTCTTTCTACAGAACTTGATTTAAAACGTAAAAGGAAGAAATCCTTGAAATACGTCAACCAGTTCCCGTGCCTGTCACTTGAAAGTACGACTTAACTTTCTCCATAAAAAAGGACGGATGGGTGATATTTCGTGACAGCAGTGGCATCACAATATTAAATGGTGGGTGGACAACCATAACCAGTTTTAATTTTCTACTTAATATGAAATTTTCATCATTATAACTTTACTAAACATTATCTTGTACGTTCGTGACGTCATCAATCTGTCAACTTAAAAAAATGTGTGATTTACATCATGTATTTGGATTGCCTGTAGCGCGATTGACAGACAAGTTAAAGAATCTATGGGGTCGCAAAAGCAGGAAAAGTGTTTAAATAATCAACATCACTTGTAAATTTCGGTGGACAATTTGAGAATTCGGTATCCCAGCTTTTGTACAAATATAAACCCCATCAACTTACATTTTTTGTTACATCAACAACGGCGCCTTCTCGGACCTAATGCATTTGACCGACGATCAATAACCGGGTTACCAGCTGATAAGATCCCGTCCATCAATCACTGGGCCGTGACGACGCTTTGTTTTGTCACAGTTGAAACCCGTGATCAGCTGACTCCCGCAAGCAGCTGTGACGTCACGTGTCAAACCTGGAGTCTGCCATTCGTCCCGTAGATCGATTGCGCAAGGCGACACCGGCGCCTGAGCTTTCTGACGTGCAATGTAGAATCACAGTTGACACTATGGGCTTTGACAGTAAGTAGACGTTGTATTCTTGAGAAGGAATCGACGTGTTTTGGTCTGTTGTAGTTTAAGAAAAGGTGTGTCAAAGCCATGGTCAAACGTGTATGGGGTGTTTTAACGTAAATCTTGAAACGAGGCACGTTTAGGGTTTCGAAATTTTTGTGTGCATTAAGAAAAGCTACTTCGTTGCCGCATATTCATTATTCATGAAGCAGACTTAACCGAATCGTGATTCTATTAGGTCAGGAACGATAGTGATTTGAAGGGATCTGAATTAGTAGCTGGTGTCGGAGAATTCGGGTATGGCAGAAGGCGGCGAAGGCGAAGAGGAAGTTCACTTTCTACGCACGGTAAGCACATCGTGCTGCTCAGAGATAAATAACAAACAAACTGCAGTATTTGTTGAAAATGCCAATGCACAGAATCGTTGTTTATTTTTTTGCTGTGTAAATGTGAGCTTGGGTTCTGTCTAAAGTCCGTAGTTGATGGTATCCCTGGCAAATACAACTTCTTTACCGAAAAGATTGTTTTCATTGAAATGCGTTTAACATCCTAAGTTAATAATCAGTGGAAAGTAATAAAAACCTTCATCGTGCGAAACACAAAAATGGTCCAAATAATAGCCAAAGTATTCGCATTTCTTCAGGCATTTCCTTCATAGTAAAACGTCGATAAACCGTGTCTATTATTTACATTGACTTTCAGTTAAGCTTCACCAGGGTTACGAGTTTTGTTGATATGTTTAGCTCAAAGTGTACGAAGCAGCCCAAACTTGACTTGAAGATGTTTGCTTTTCGTAACAAATGTTACGGGAGTAAAGGTGTCCGCAGAGAGCTGTAAGGTTGCGTCATCGGCGTCCTCCCAATTAATCGACGACCTCACATTCTTCCACGCGCCCAAAATAACGCGTCGCGACAACTCCCTAGGGACAGGGCAATAATCCTGAAGCAACTTGTGTTGTTTTGTCATCAGACTAGACTGCATCGATCGCGATTAGCGCTGATTTAAGTTGCCATGTATTCTGCAATGCCTAATTGGTTGCCTTACTGCAAAATCAACAATTTTCGATTATTCGGCCCTTTAAAACAAATGGATATTTTCAAAAATCAATGAGAATGATTCTTAATCTATTCCCTTCATTGTTTCAAGCTTTCAAGCCAAATACGGAAATATAAATATAAATAAATAGGTTGTAGACATAAGACTGATACGGCACGTTTCATAATTTGATAAATATTTACATAACACATAAACTAGACGTATCCACATAACCTAACTGCGTCAATTAACACCTGAACATCTGCAATATGGATGTATGTTCAATTAAAGTGCATGTGACACGGTCATATCAACTCAAAAGAAAAACAAAAAGGGTCACAATTTCAAGCCTGCATTATGTCTACAATATATTATTCATTTATATAATTATATATAAACTAATTTAAGGTTTAGGCAGTATATGGTACCTTAATAAATAATCCGCAAACATACAATCATTTTACGCCCGGTCCACGTGCTTTTGGTACCTGTACATATACTGAGGATTTGTGTGTTATAAATTGGACAAATCAAGGCTGTGTTGATTAGTTCGTCCAATACTAAAGCTGTACATTTAGTTGCCAAAAAGGCACACAGCTGTTCGAGTTTAAATCGCAAGCGTTGTACTTAACAGGACGATGAAATCTACCTCCAGTGTATTTCGTCCAAAGAAGGGTCGAAGCTTTGTCTCGCTGCTGAGGGGTTCGGCAATCGACTTTGCTACGTCGAGCATGCTTCCGACGACAAAGTAAGAAAAGGAACCTTTTTTTAATTGGAAATATCGTTTTTTTAGCAATGGGATATATGTACAGTGAATTGTAATTAGATAATAATTTTTTATCACATATCGCACACCGTTTTACTATTTGCATCAGGCAAACATGGTGGATTATAAACGGTTGTAAACCGATAGATTTGGTTGAGATTTTGCTTGTTAACTGCGTAGACACCATTCTATGGATGAGCATTTAATGTTCTTGTAATATCCATAGTTTTGTTTATCTCCTTTTTTTGAAAACGTGACACATGCGTAAAAATCAAGTATCAAGTTGCTCAGGACAAATGGGTTGAGTGACTTTAACACAATATTTTTATGCTTCATGGCAGGACATCCCTACAGATGCGCCCAGATGCATGTTCGTCTTGTCCCAAGCGTTGTCCGTGCGAGCTCTGCATGAACTGCTCGCCCATGATGACGTAAGTTGTATACATAGATAGCGGACGCGACTTTTGTTTGGTGCGCATTTCGTAGGACCGGTAAGGTCATCTTATCATCTGTTTGTGTTGGTCGATCTTAGCGCTATGTCACCTCACCAATTTTCGGCGTTCATTTCCACATTTTACCATTTCTTTCTGACGTGTGCATTATAATCTTCTCATACAAATCTTCAACTTCTTTTTTTGCATTTCACTTTCCATTTCCTAAAAATCGCATTTTGCTTCCACTTCACTATCACATCGCACGTGGCAACCGACAGTGTTTGGAAGAATTCGCCGACGAGATCGACGCTAAGCCCAGCCTAACTGCTGACGAGCAGGCAAGACTTAGCAACGTGCATGTCGTGTGATGGGAACGGCTTTTTTTTTTATTTACTTCCTTTTGCTGTTTGTTGTTGGCGAAAACCACTGGCGTGTGCCACAAACAGGTTACCTATTTGGGAGTGGTACTAAATTTAAATGTCCATTTTTTCGTGTTTTTGCCAGTGCAACGTTACATTTCGTCTCTCGTTTAGCCAGAGGCTTGCTTAGCCTGCATTGAGTGGTTTAGATCCTCGTTTTTTGCTGCTTTGTGGTTTTCAAGTGCAAAAACTTTGTTATAACACGCAATAACTCGTTTTCGGCAAGGGATAAAACGATGTATGTTGTGTTTAGACTGAAGGGAGTTCGACTCACAGTCGAACACTTTTGTACGGCAACGCTATCCAACTTCGTCACGATCTTAGTGGAATGGTGAGTTGTTGTTTGTACAAAAAACATTTTTAAAATTAGGAAACTGTTTTCAACAATTGTAAGTTCGATATTTTCAGATAATTACTTGCTCAATTTAAGCTATTTGTATATCTAGGTGCAAAATAGTTGAGTAGTGCGACCGGAAAAGCCAAAGCTAATATGCTAGTCATTAAGCAGACGTTTCTGTTCAGTTGTCTGCCTGCCTAGCTTTGCGCACGCCTTGCTGCAACTCGTTCCTACTTAGCACTGATGATAAACGCAATGGTGTTTGAAACGTCTGCGTAATGGCCAACGTATGCTTGATTTTTCTGTTTAAACCACTCACGTTATTTGGTATCCTCAATTCCCAAGCAAACAGCTGATACTGTGTAGGTTTTAATCAGAATTTTTGTTTTAAAGTTCCTTGCCTGCATGACAACCTCAAGCTCATCCACGGATAAACTTGCATTTGACGTTGGGCTCACCAGTGACGATACGGGTTGGTCACATCATATATTTAGCTTGAAAGTTCCACTTCAGCCAAAAAATCTTTTTTTTCACTTTGAGCTTTCTTGTGTAATGCTTTAAGACAAAATCTTCATCCGCATCTAAAATTAACAAAACATATAGTTTGCTTCTACTCAGTGGCCATTAAAATTTCGTTTTCATCAAAAGGGGATAAATTGCTCTTCTGTCGTTAAATTGTAAACTTACAACAGTGGAAATTTATAACAGGTGAAAGCTGCTGGTGGACTGTGCACCCAACATCCAAGCAGAGATCGGAGGGAGAAAAAGTTCGCGTCGGCGATGACGTCATCTTAATCAGCATTTCGTCCGAGCGATATTTGGTGAGCTCCTTTCTAGCAATTGCCAATGGAAATCTGTGCGAATGTGTTTTGAAAAATATCGATTTCAACGCTTATATTTTGCAGCACCTCTCCACAAGTGATAACAAGGGAGCAGTACAAGCCTCCTTCCAACAAACCATGTGGAATGTGGGGCCCGTGGCATGTGGTGGCGCTAAAGCGCAGGGATACCTGACCGGTGGTGACTCGATAAGAATGTTCCACGGTCACATGGACGATTGCCTTGCAGTGCCTTCTGGAGAGGATAAACTTCACATGCTGAGGTGATCACCCTGACCGTCCACTTACCTGAAAACATAACCTTGACTTAACTACAAATCTTACAAAATCCCTCGACAAGTTCAACAACGAATTTAGAGAAAATTATTTTACCATTCTCACCATGTAATAAAATTACTTTTCCCCAAGTTAATATTTACGCATTGATCACGGAAAAACAACTTACTTTAGGTCTTACTATGTGAACTATGTGTAACACATAGGTTTTTAATGTTTAAGTGTTTACGATACTTATTTGAACTGTCATGGCGGCTAATGTGATTCCTAACTTGCGGTAAAGCCTTAGCTTAGTTCCACACATCCTTGAATATGTACAGAATACTAAGCTTTACCAAAGTACAAAACGTATGTTTCAGGTCCGTTATTTACGAGAGCGGAATTGCCGGATCGCATGCTCGCTCTCTGTGGCGACTCGAGCTCGTCAATATCAAGTGGTCGGGAGCACACGTCGGTTGGGGACTTCCCTTTCGTTTACGTCACATTACGTCGGGTGCGTTGATTGGTCGACAGCTGCCGTTTATAGATACCTTTAAAGACTTCTGGGGGTCGTTGAAAGTAAACTATGTATGACTTCTTGCAAGGGACATTTACGTGCTTAGGAAAGAAACTGCTTCTGTCATTCATTCTTGTCTTGGGTAATGCAACCCACTTCCTCGCACATACTTACTTTTAAACGTTGTAGAACAAACTTTCTGGGGCTATGGTCTTCTAATTGCAAATCTTTATTTGTTTAAACTTAATCATACGCCATATTCAATTTTTCGCCCCACCAGAGTGAAATAATAAAACAAATAAATAACGTAACAACCTAGATGCGATTAGAAACATATACATACAGTTGCACACGCTGTAAAATGTGTATAAGTTTCACTTAATTTCCTCCCCCTGTATAATCGTCACGGCCCACTGTATAATTGTCACGTACCCATGTTTCGGAAACACTGGTATAAACCCTCGTAAAAGCATGTGCTTCGCAAACTTTTCAGCATGTTGTAACAAGTATGTGGCTTGGTCCAAGTGGTTGCTGGGAAACTGATCTAACTAACGTCTTGGAACTATTTTCAGGCTTGTATCTTTGCATGATGGAGGACCGGACCCTAAGTTTGATGAATGGAGATTCAGCAAATTGCAGTATGGCAAATTTTTGCTGGCAACCATCGAAGGTAATCGACGATACCTTCCAGTCAATAATTCGTTGTTGTTTCGTCTTCCAAGTGCAGGGTCGATGGCTAAACTATAAGCCAGGCAATAGGACCTATTAATTAATGCACCGACTGTTATGCTTCCTCATTAGTATGTATGATCGCACTCAAATCCCTAGAGTTCGTTTAGTCAATATAGTTGCTCTAATTGAAGGTCGTCCTTTATTTTCTTGTCATTTGTCCTTCATTATGGGAGAACAAATATATTTGTTATGGCATGATTTAACATTTTACATAGATATTTACTGCTATTCAATACTCAGGACAAACTTGAACCGATTAACGACCAAGAGATAGAAGGAATGGGAACCGCTGAAATAAAATACGGTGATTCCGTTTGTTTTCTACAACACATTGACACCGGAATGTGGATCACTTACCAGGTAACGTTGTGTCCTTAACCACGTATGGTGAACTCCATATTATGGGGCGTGGGTTCTTGACCGGTTGGAAATATCCTACTAGTGGGAAATTTTAGGGCTGTAGGTTATTAATCAGCAACGAAATATTCAAAAGTGGTTGTTATGTTCTGTATTTACTGTGTATCATATACTTTTTGGAATTGGCCACGCAATGCCGTCAAAAATGTTACAAAGTATAACAGATATTGCAGAAATGCAATAATTAAATTCTTTCTGAATTTCTGAGTTTGAAAAGTTGAATATTGGTGGGAAAAGGATTCCCTTGAAACTGAAAGTGGAAAATGAGACAAAAAGGTTAAAAACCACTGTTATAGGGAAACGTATGAACATAAGGCCAAATTCCTTGTTAATTTGATTGAATAACTTGCGTCTTTCACAGGCCCTTGATTCCAAACCCGGTCGATCCGGATGCAAGGAGAGGAGGGTAAGTAGATTGCGTTGCTTTCAATAAAACTCAAGTTACTTACTTTTTCTACCTCTCCGAACTAATTGGTTTACTGCAAATAACACTAGGTTCAGTGCGCATGTAAACCAGCCGTGCTGGAGGTTTTGTGACTTTTTTTTTTGCAGGCAATCCCCCATCACGAAGGACACATGGACGATGGCGTGACCTTGTCCCGCTCTCAAACCGGCGAATCACGAACGGCGACAATTATACGAAGGACTGGACACATTTTCACCAGTTTCGTGTCGTAAGTTTTTTAGAAAACGCGAAATATTAACCCTTTTCAAAACATGTTGTTCTATTTTATTGTTGTGATATGAAAAAAAACACAGCCTAAAGTAGCTCAGAAATTTTATTTTTAACTTTTTGAATGCATTTTTAACCTCGTGAATAAATTGTCTCGTCGCTCCCCAATCAATTTAGCGCATAACTAAAAATTTTTAGTTTTCTAAGTGGTTTTGTAAAGTCTAACTTACCTGACAATTGCAACAAATCGTTGTTACCCTTTTAGAAGCAACAGATTTTTACAAACCTGCAGCTTGCCAGGTTATTGCATTGACACGGTTACTTGCATGCTTTTTAGGGCACTGGAATCTCACCATTCAAAAAAGTTTACCAGACCCACACAACCCCATCTTGATGAGGTGGAACAGTGCGTGGAGGACTTGATTGAGTATTTCCAGGAAATCGAACAAAAATCTGGTGGAGAGGATGAGCGAACAGACGAACATGAGGACAGGCAACATCGCGCCCAGCAACTTTTAAATAGGCAAACATGTCTTTATTTTGCTCGAATTTGTAACATGAGATTAAATTTGGTTTTACTATAACTACGGAAAATAATTCACCGCACTCGAAACATGTGATTTAAAACAGTTTTTAGGGTATTTTGTGCAAAAATGCAAATGTGAGTGGTAAGGTGACTTCCAAAATGTTGTGGGTTTCATTACCAACAATTCAAAAAAAAAATTATTTTTTGTGTAATCTTTAATATTATGAAGTGAAATACTGCACGTTTACAACAAATATTCCTCACGCAATCCCCTGAATTTTGATCACGATGCTCTATTTTTGTCTGCATTTAGGTGTATTTGTCATTATATTTCCTCGTATTATACTGCAGACAAGATCTGTTCCAAGAGGAAGGTGCCATCGCGCTCACTTTGCAGTGCATTGATAAGCTAAGTGCCTACGGGGATCCGATCAGCTTCGCTACAGAGTTTGGCAACGAAGCTGGATCCGCATACGAACGTTTGCTCAACTCCATGTATGTGCTCCTTGCTGCCACCGTGCGAGGGAACCGGTCGAACTGTGCTAAGTTTGCAAAACATTTGGAATGGTTGGTCAACCAGTTGGACGGCCAGCAGGCTACCGCTGGTGAGTGGTTATTTAGTTATGGCGTATTTAGGTTTCAGTTTTCAGAATAACAGAGATTCGTTAATGACATTTCATATTGGGAAAGAACTTGACTATAACCACCAGAAAATAAATGGTTATAATATATGATTGAGATTAAACCGTGTAGTTGCAATTGTGTATTATACAACACAGCATCGCGCGTCGAATTTATGTACATTGGGCTTTTTGCCTTTACGTTAATTGTAATAAAATAAAATTCCCGTTTTCTGTGGTCAATATACTGTATTTTGTTTTTCTGCAGGAATATTGGAAGTTCTGAATGCGGTTTTAACAGATTGCCAAGAAGCTTTAAACCTGATGAAGCCAGAACATATCAGATCCATTATTTCCTTGCTCGAAAAGCAAGGCCGGAACTCCAGGGTAGATTAAAACGTTTTTATGTGACTGGTTGATACATCATGTGCTATGCATTATGTGGGATCGTAAACTTAATCATGATATCACGAATTTTCAGTTTGTTATTCCCTTGTCTATTAAAACTATTACAGTTTTGGTGGTAATAAAGGTATATATGTTGGAGCAAATATATATTCTACAATGTTTAAGCATTCCATATAACTGACGTAATCACATGGAAGACTGTTCAAAAACGCGTCAACTGTAACACAGGTATTGGAGGTGCTGTGTTCACTGTGTGTGTGCAACGGTGTGGCTGTGAGACCGAACCAGAATCTTATCTGCGAGACGCTGCTTCCCAACCGAGCAATCCTACTGCAGAGTGCTTTGGTTGATTACATAACCAAGTAAGTCTACGAAACAAAAGAAAATGATTAAATATGGCAAAAGATGCTGCACTGATGAGACCATTTAGGTCGTTCTATTGGTTTACTGCAATATGTGTTATACACTGACGATGTTAGCAGCAACAAATTTAATCAGTTCCAAAAGTTAAGTTCATAAATACTCTTTAAATCGGGTGTAATTAATTTCATCACAGCGTGCAGCCCAACATATTTATTGGGGTGAGCGAGTCATGCGCGCAGTACAAGAAATGGTATTACGAGTTGCTGGTGGAACGAGTCGAAGACGACCAGTTCTCGCGACGACCCCACTTGCGCGTTGGATGGGCCAACTCGACCGGGTATTCCCCCTACCCCGTAGGGGGAGATTACTTTGGAGAGAGCGGAGCGGGGGACGACGCCTACTCGTTTGCGTACGACGGGATTAGTCTGTGGACAAGTAAGTTCATTCATGTTTTAAATAAGGCTAAATTAAATCCTTTAAAATTTTTTTTATTTTCTTGGATACCAATAATTTTTAGTGATGTTTTTTTTTAAAACTTTAACTCTTATCGGCGGTATGTATTTGCCCATTACGATTTGGGCAGTTTGCCGACGCTTAGATCGACATGGGCAAATTAATCATAATCTTAAATAACCAAACAGTTTCATTAGCAATGCAATACACCTTTTAATCTTTAAAGGTCATCGTCGTTGTCCCGTCGGTTCCAACAATCGCCATGTTTTGTCTTCCAACGACGTTGTGAGTTGTTGTATGGACCTCAGTGCTCCAAGCATCTCGTTCCGCATCAACGGTCAACCAGTACAAGGAATGTTTGAGAACTTCAATCTGACCGGACTCTTTTTTCCCATTGTTAGTTTTTCTGTCGGTGTAAGGTAGGTAACTCAGAATTTGGGGGGGTTGTTAACAATTTATCAACATAATTTCGGTGAACTGAGGTTGATTGTAATATGTATTCTACTAGTACTTTTCATTGCCACAGGTTAAGTGTAATGACTGAAAAAAAATGTAACCAAGATTCAGTTTAAAAAAAACCTGAAATAACTTTTTCCAAAGCACGAAATTCTTTTTATCTGAATCCAACATTACCTATAAACGCACACAGTACAACGTCTGGTACCAACTGTTTAATAGAACACACAAGTTGAAAATGTTAGAATCACTTTACATTGCTTCAAGGGTTCGTTTTTTATTCGGTGGAGCTCATGGGGAATTTCGCTTTCTCCCTCCGGTTGGTTTTGCGCCTGCTTACGAGGCTTTGCTGCCCGGAAGACGTTTATATTTGTCGCCCTGCAAGTCATACGGCCAGTTGGCCAGAGGTCACCTTCTCGGTCCTGGTGCGTCATGGGAACATACAGTGTTTGTGCCAGATGCTGTCAACACGCAAAGTGTAAGTCACGAGTTACATACAATATAGTTACGCACAAATTTTGTATAGCAGCCTTAAAATTTAATTCTATACTGGAATGTAACAAGTTAGAAGTAAATTGTTGTGCGTCATGAAATTGATAAAAGATCAATTACATTTGAAAGTGATAATGTTGACACATTTTAACCTTTCAAATAAAAGAATGCCAAATTCTTGTGTTTAATACTTGTATATTCTTGTTAACTTCTGTCGACAGGTGATCCTCTCTCATAATCTACAAGCTGTCGTACCAAAGCTTGCTGAAGGAATACACGAGTTATGGGCGATGACTAGAATCCAAGGAGGATGGGCTTACGGGACGGTAAGAATCAGGTTTCTCTGAAGATTTTTGGCACTTTTAGAATGTCGGCTGTTGAGAACTTTTTGTCGCTCGTTCTACGTTTCAACGGATTTGCAACACTGACAAACTCTACCATCTACTATGACCTTTATATATGTTTACAAAAATATAACACCGGATTCTTGCGTTTGCAGTATGTCTGAGATAACCAAAACTCACAGTCATAGTTTAGGCGAAATACAACTTATTGCTTAGTTGTGAAAACGCAAAAACGCAAAAACGCAAACAACTTAATTGCGAAAACGCAAGAAATCCGAAATACAACAAACTCTACCATCTACTATGACCTTTATATATGTTTACAAAAATATAACACCGGATTCTTGCGTTTTCGCATCTTATCGAGGATAAACTTTGCAGGTTCGAGATGAACAGAAAAAGCAAAATCCTTGTCTGGTGGAATTCGCTCGCCTTCCCGAGCAGGAACGCAATTTCAACCTGACGATGTCTTACGAGACTCTGAGGACGATCATTGCTCTCGGATATCACGTGGGAATGGCTGACGAGGACGCCGAATACAAATTAAAACGTTTGAAACTACCCAGAAAGTACGCAAAATGTCTTAATAATCGTGCGCTTGACAATGGCAACGTGAACTATGGCGCGAATGGTTACAACATAATTAGCAAAATATTTCTAATTTAATACCTTACGCTAAAAACTACAGTGGGTCAAAATGTATGTGTATAAATTGTGAGTTTTTCACTGGTATATTACTCAATACTGATGTTGGTTTGTCTAAACAGCTACATGATGGCGAGTGGCTACAAACCAGCACCGATCGACCTTTCCCACGTTCGTCTCACTCATCAGATGGAAGATCTGGTTGAGAAGCTCGCTAACAACGCACACAACGTGTGGGCGAAGGAGAGAGTGAAGCAGGGTTGGACGTACGGAGTGCACCTGGTCAGTGTTGTTTGAATGCATGTTCGTTCGTAATACCTTGAACGTTGTGTTGTTTCAAACTTGGTTGCTTTGAAGGATGTTGGGAAGAAGAGAAACCCGCGATTGGTACCGTTTTCGCTTCTCGATGAACTTGCCAAACAAAGCAACAGGTTAGATTTTGTCATTGAACATTTGAAAAATACATTGCGGGAGAGTTTCTCGAGAGATTTTTAAGCAGTAGAATTTCTTACCGCAAGCACGTGAACATTCTTGTGGACCCTTACATTTTATACTTTTGTAGTTTGTGCGATAGTCTTGTGACGCTGTTGGGTAGCACTGTGGTAACAATGCATCCGGGCACAGCTGTAGTAGTTATGTTTACTTTGACTGTTTTCGTAGCAACCACCTTTTCTTGAATAAAACCTCCGGCGTGTGTTATTTGCGTGTGATTGTTATTTCCAGGAACTCGATCCGTGAACTTGTTCGCACACTGATTGGCCACGGTTACATGATCGAACCTCCAGATGATCGCCTTAAGAGAATGGATCGAAGTGAGCTTTATGTTATTGTTTGCTGGCCGCTGCTAATGTTAACAACTGTAAAAACTTAACCCCACATTTCCAGTCTTGTGTGCATTGTGTCAAGTTGTCAAGTTTTATCTACTGCGTCATCTAAACGAACGCTTTTGCTTATAGGTCGATGGTTATACAAAACAATGCGACAATTTTATGAACAATGCAATTCAATGCAAGTGCTTCTATATTGCAGGCGCAAAGAACCATGTCCAGCATAACCGCATGAGGATTTACAGAGCTGAGAAAACGCACGCAGTCAACAGCAACAAGTGGTACTTCGAATTTACGGTAATAAGACGAGCAATTTTGCAAACATGGTTTTAATGAGTTTTTCTTGATATATTTGGAACATGATGTTGTACAATCTTGTTTCAAAGATTGAGACTCCGGGAGATGTTCGTGTGGGGTGGGCGCGACCGGAATGCTCGGCTTGTGTCGATCTTGGTACAGACGACCGCGCTTATGTTTTCGACGGAGTCAATGTAAGTTATATATGTTAATGTAAAGATTATCAATTCTTCCTGCATGTGTCATTTGTCGAATAATTTTTGGTCATTTGAGAATCATGGCTGTTTCGGATGTTTCTGGCAGTAAATTTGTTGAGCTACTGTTTATACTTACCCATTTGTGAAGGCGCTCAAATGGCACTGCGGGTCTGAAGGCTTCGGACAACACTGGCGAGTCGGTGACGTCATCGGATGTTTGCTTGATCTCAATGAACGGACAATTTGTAAGAGAAAGAAAAGTTGTTAGGTGTAGCCTTTGAACAAAATTTAAGGTTTTCTACCAAGATGTCTATGACTTATTCTCTTCGTCTATGACTTATTGAAATGAGTAACGGCATTTTTTCATCTCCTTTTCAGCATTTACTTTGAATGGTGAGATTCTGATCGACAGATTTGGTCAGGAGTTTGCGTTCAACAACCTCCCTGCTGGGATATTTCTTGTTCCTGCTGCAAGTCTCAACACGGGGCAAAGTGGTTTGCTCAATCTTGGACAGGTCTGCTGTACTCAGCCAAATATTTCGCTTAGTTTTTTGTTACGTTTGCAAGGAGAAACAGACAGAATGCTCAAACCCATCTTACATCATGAAGAATTAGATTATATAAAACAATATACAGTATTGTAATATAACAGAAAAGATCAATGATTTCCTTTTGCTATGGAAATAAGTTTTACATTTTTAGTGAGTTAAGTCCATTATCCAATTTCTTTTAAATCACTAAGAAAATGCACAAAATCACTGCATGAAGTAACGACTGTTTTTGGGGGTTTAACAGGATCCCACAAGTTTTAAATACTTCGCAGCAATGGGTCTCCAGGAGGGCTACCAACCTTTCGCTGAGTAAGAACCTCAAACAACCATTATTTTAGCGTAAAGTTTCCTAACGATGATTGTTTTGAATGTGCAGGGGCATGCGTTCCCAAGTTGCCATCTGGTTTACAAAGAATCTGCCTTGTTTCGTCACCGTAGATGAAACCAGCCGTGACGTAGAAGTAATTCGCATTCCGGCAAGGTAATGATTAATTTAAATTTTTACTCTCGTGCATGTAAGGATTCGAGCCAACGCTTAATATAAATTTCATATTGATGCTCCATGTTTTTTTCCGTCTTTCACATTCCTAGCCCTATTCCTGCAAAGTTTACCAGCAAAGCAAACTGACCAACTATATATTTTCTTGTGCTTTCGTTTTTAGCTGTTGCAAAATTTAATTTATGGTGTATTTTATTTTGTTCATTTTCTATAGCAATCACAAGCCGCCAAGGTTGAAGGTGATTAACCGCCGATTAATAGCTGCTTCCAGCAACCTCTCACAACCTGCAGACTGGCTTTACACGAGGCTAAATATGCCAGTCATGATGGGCGAAACTTTTACTAAAAAGTAAGCAAAAAAACTCATAATACAAGTGCGTACTTTGTAAACCGTACGTTAATAAGTTGATAAATTTCACCCATGAGGTTTTAATATTGTCAATAATTCATTCATTAAGTCATATGGTATATTGTTTCAAGCTGGAGAAGATACCGTTAATAGAGAGTACTGCGTACATATTTAAAATAATCGTAACTTACATTTCTTGGCTTATTTCCATTTTGTTTATTTACTTTTTGTTCGATGATTCCTGCTTTGTTCTTTCCTTCTCGCGATAATTCATCCAACTTTCTTTCGTATTTTTTCTGCTTTCCTTGGAATTCTTCCCTTCACAGTTCAGGCCGCATCATCAATATCTTCACTGAAAGCGAGTCGATGTTGGACGACGGTGAGCAAGATTTGTCGTCTATGCGTTTTGTGGTGTCCTTGTTTTTCTATCAATTGTTCGCTGGATATTCTTTAAACCGCAACGTGTTACCCAGATGTCGATGGGGATTTTGAGGTTTTGCGCAAGACTGCCCGTGGTGGTTTAACTGGGGTGAATGGTGGAAAACACCACGAACGTCAACAACAACATCATCACCATCATCATCACCTCGGTACTTCAACGCTGCCAATACCAGGTAGAGTCGTTAATCCAATAGACAAATGTGGATTGGATTCTCGTAGATTTCTCTATGTCGTTCTCGGGCCTTTGTAGCGAACTGCTCAAAGGAACTATTGATAAAACCATTTTGTAGCGTTATTATCGTGATTGTGATAAACTTTGTGTAATTTCTATGAGCGGATTGTTTTCCAAAGTTCTCCCAGTTTGTATCTCGTTTCTGTGATCAGTCAGCCGTGTTTTATTGTTAAGGGATAAAAGTTTCCAAATTTCACTTCCGCTCCAAGTCGTCCGCAACCGCCCAGACTGCAAACAACACCCCAGCCAAATCACGACTGACGGAGGAAGTCTTGCCCGACCAATACACCGACGTTTTGTACAAGAACGACATCGACCAGGTGATAAGCACGAAATGACGATGTTCTGTGTCATATTTATTCACAATACCGGAATTTTTGTGTTGGCCAAAACGTTCTCTTTCTTTTCAACAATTTTTTTTTCGTTCAGCTTCTCCACTCCACTCAGTATTCTTTCACTGTACGGGTATTTCCCGATCAGGAGCCGGGCAGTGTTTACGTGGGTTGGGTGACGTCGGACTTTCATTGGAACCTTGACCAATTCCGCCAGGACAATATTCCCTCTGTCACACTGACTCTTGGCGACGACAAGGGAAAAGTGAGCGAGAGGTGAAAAAAAAACAGGAATTTTTCCGACAGTTTGCTTAGACGCGTTTTTTAAACTTCAACTAATATTTCTACAGCATAAAGCGATCCAACTGCTACGTGATCTGGTGCGGCGACCTTCACCAGCATGTGGCCAACGGCCAATCGAATAACGGTTTGCTGGTCACGTGTATGGTCGACATAGCAACAGGCTTGCTCACTTTCAGCGTCAACGGGAAAGATCTTCACCTATTCTACCAAGTAGGAAAACTACCTTACAATTTTTTTCGAGCATTTTAAATTAATCAAAAACTATTTTGTTTGAAGGTTGAGCCAGGCGTGATGCTATACCCGGCTGTTTTCGCTCTGCCCACTGCGCAGTCTGTTTTCCAGTACGAACTTGGGCGGTCTAAGGTAATGTTGTGTTTTAAAATTCCTTAATTCCCTTATTTCGTCGTTTTTATCTTGTCCGATCATCCTGACACAAAACCTTGGTTAGCTAAAGCATTAACTTCATCCCGCGACTTTAAAGTTTTGACATTATGTTAACGTGTGTTTCTAACACAGGAAAAAATCGTTATTATAAAAAATTATACATAAAAAAATAAGATGCATTTTCTCAAGATCTCAAGATAGTGTTTTCGTTTAGAATTGTATGCCGTTGTCTGCTGCCTTGTTCGAGTGCGAGCGAAAAAACGTCATCCCTCAGTGTCCACCGCGATTGGTCGTTCAAGCACTAGCGCGGGTCACGTGGACGCGTATGCCGACACGCTTGATTAACGCCGAATGTCGTCGTGAGTTGGATCGGTCGAAGGGATGGAGTGCCGAGCTTAAGAAGATCGATTCCTACGGCGATGCTTGTAAGAGATTGCGCAATTTATCCGGCAATTTGTCAAAACATAATTGTGGTTTTGGGTGGAAATATTGTTGAGTTTAACAATTATATACCGAAGATATAAAACGAAATAATGGCCAGCTTTTGTTTATAGTTATTCGGTATTTACCATGTGACGCTGGCTTGTCACAATAGAAGGAACGTATAGAGAGCACATCCAAAGCTGTTGGCTGTAGTTGATTCGTAGTGAAAGTTCTCACCCTGTACAACTATCTTGATTCTTCAAAATTTAGTTTATAAGAATGGCCGCACTTAAATAACATTGATATTGAGTTCCGCATTTTTTTGACCATTTTAACGTCTCTTTACTATCACGTGGTGCTGATGACGAAAAAACGTTTCGCATAAAATCGACATACTTTTTCGATCTTTAGACAACATGGCGGTGCTCCATATTCCGGAGGAAAACCGATGTGTCGACTTACTTGAACTGAGCGAAAACAGCGGGTTGCTCGACTTCCACGAACACACGATCAAGCTGTACTGCTCCCTGTGTGCGCTCGGTAACAACAAAGTCGCCCACGTGCTCAGCAGGTAAAAGTATTTCCTTTATCAGAGCTTTATTTTTTGCCTTTTTGGTTATCTAAATTTTAAAACTCCTCGGTAATTTCGTCAGTTACGTCGACCAGCGCCAGATGATGTACATTGTGAAGGACTCTTCCCTCGTCGGATCAATGCGAGCGGCTTTTCACGATTTGTTGATAGAAATGCACTTGGCGCCCCACGCTAATGCTTGGTACGTTTTTGCTGATGTCCAGTTCATCTCGTGAAAAAAAAAAAACAATTATTAAATTAGCCATTAGTTAATATTTTCCAATCGTGTGATTCGGCTTCTCGAATTTATAATATGTCCGTGTAGTTTTGAATGAAACTAAATAGCGCTACTAAAACGATTTACGCATACCATATTGATATGGTTTGTATTGCAGTTAATTAAATAAAAATGTTGCGATTGCATTCAGGCGCAATACTCAGAACGAATACATTTTCCCGTTGAACGACTTGACGCGATCTGTGGGTTTGTTTGATGGACCGGGTTCTTACACACCTGGTTTGCCAGGAGTGGGACTCGCGTCCTCGCTACGCCCGCGAAGACATTGGTCGGCTACAGATTTTGTAACGAAGTAAGTTTTCGGGCAGTTGTTGTCCTTTGAAATCAGAAGCAGGTCTTTAGATAACGGGTGCGTATTCAAGAGCTTTTATACAGTGTAAGGGTAGAATCAACTTTCGACGCTTGTAATTATTACCTACAATAGGTTAACAACACGAAGTAATACCTCATTTCACTCTGTGGTTTTCGTTTATTTTGGGCGTTTACGGAAAACACCTGCTGTATGTTTACTGTTGTTTTACTTGAGGTTAAAAACAAGTTATCAATCACGCAATTTGCACGAGGAAAATGGTTTGAACTCCTGTGCTGCTTCTAATATCCAGCTATGCCATATGCTTATATATAAGTAATCGAACAGTAAACCTTTCCCCGACACCATTAGCTTTCGAACGATATGCCAGTCTGACAGGGACAGTCGAATTACATCTGAAAGACCACAGGCAGTAATGTCTTTTTGTCTGTTTTGGCGTTAATGTGAAGGGGGGATGTTTTGGCAAACAAAAAGCAATAACAGAAACTTTTTCCAACCTCGCAGTTGGGATGATGCTTATATCAGACCAGTGGAGGTACCTGAGTTTCCGTTGGACGGACTCCGTCGACACGTCATCACCCAGTTGGAAGACGCAGTGACGTCAACTCACCTTAAGTACAAGGAGGTGATGGGAGATGCACAGGAGCATTTGTTTGTGTGAGTGAATATCTTGACATTCATTGAGGAAAATTGTGCGATAACATTACGTTTTTTACAATACGCGATATAGAAGTTCGTTTAGTGACAATACCAGAAAAAGAAGTTATTTTGTAAATAAAAGTAAATTCAACCTGTTTTGCTTAAACATGTGGGTCCGATAGTTTTCCTTAGAATAGTGATTAAATTAAACTTTCTTGCGCTCCTCCACGACAGGCCTTTGCTGCGACTAACGGTCACACTTCTTGCAATGGGGGTTCTTGAAGACAACGATGTGAAACGAATATTGGTGATGCTCGAGCCCGAGTACTTTGGAAGTCTCGTGACTGACCTGGAAGGACTTGAAGGTTCGCATATACGTCATCAAATATATCGTTACGTAAGGTTTTGTTTACGATTTGAAGTTTTTTAGATTTGAAATCGTCGGTTGGCTGCGGCTTGCTGCGCATGAGTCTTGTAGAACCAGTAAAGCTGGAAGCTTGCCGCCTCCTGCACTATCTCAATGATCTGCAGTTGCGCCACCGCGTGGAAGCTCTTGTTTCGTTTTCGACTATTGTCGTTTCTAAAATGCAACAGGTAAGCGGTCTTGTGTGTTATATTCATATCATAAGTGTTACATGCTGTCGCTTGACAAGGCAGGATCGCCCCACTGCGCAGATTCTTTATACTTGGCGATCTCAGCTCTCGTATATTTCGGTCATAAGGTTCTTTCATCGCAGCCAAGGCTGGAAAACCTCATGATATTCACGTCAATGCATGTGTATCTACTCGAGCTTTGTTTTAGACCAACCTTTTTGCGTTTGTAGGATCAGCGAAATCGCTATCAGTCGGTCATGGAAGCCCTCAATATGTCAGCGGCCATGACAGCCAAAATGACCAAGGAGTTCAGGTCTCCACCCAACGACCAGATGACGTTATTGCTGAGGTGGGAAAAGTTTATCTGCATGTGTATATTTTGTATGTTCCCGGCTCTTGTTACAAAAGTAGGCAACTGTCAGTCATTAATTACTAATTCCGTTGGTAGGCTTCTCTATTTGTTTGTAATTCTTTATTTGGTTGGCAAACTGCTGATTGGTGGAAGTTTCTTAGCTAAATAAACGCCGGTTGTTCTTAATAATAAAGACATAAATTTATTAAAACTTTTCCCTTGCAGTTTTAAGTCAGAAGACAGTGAGAGTGATTGTCCAGTGCCGATCGACATTCGCGACTTCATGTGGAATTTTCACATGGACATGTTACGTCACTGTGGGGAATATACCGACGAGGAACCCGAAGAAACACTAAAGGTGATTTGATCACCGCAGGGTCGGTTATGACGTAAAAGGAATAGTTGCATACTATTCCAGTTATAATTCAAGACTGGAAACGATTTAACTTATAATAAGTTAACGTCACAATTTGGGGATTACACGAAAATGTTTCAAATGTTGGATGTCAGGCCTCAACCCATACCTTGAAACTCACGTTCACCTATTTAATGCTTTATCCATACTTTATTGTTGTAATAAATGGTGTCGTGTAAACGCATGCCACGCTTCATAATTGATAAACACATTCTATAATTTGTTGAATTATTTAATTTAAAAACCTCAATAAAAAAAATTTTTTATCCGCGCTAAACTTTTTTTAGAATCCGCACTAAATACGCATTTATTCTGCTGCACATTTATCCCGACAAACTTTTAGCTTTGCAAAAAATCAAGTTCCCTCTTCTGTTTAGGAATCTTACGCAGCGAGACTCAAATCTCTCGTCTCCCGTGTCGTAAGAAGGAAAAGACAAACTCTTCAGGATGGGAAAGAGGATAAGGAACGTGATGTACTCACTTCTACCTCTTCTCCTGCTAAAACCTTTACCTTTCGTGATTTGGTGACGCAAGTCATGGTGAAGTGGGGACAGGAGAAAACCATCGGAGACCCCTTGTTGGTTCGGGAAATCTTTTCTCTTCTTTATCGACAGTTTGATGGCATTGGCGAGGTAAGAATGCTTAAAGAAAACACATTAAATTGTGCTTCTTGTGATTGTCTGCCGTTCTATTATGTATCTAATATAGAATTTTACCGAAATATAAATATACAAAAACAGTGAATCACTCTGTAACTGAAAATAATCAATTGCTGTGTATCGTTGTCCTTCACTGAATGTTTTTCTATGGCTTCTCCATTCGAAATGGTAAACAGGTATTGAACCGTTGTCTCGTTTGTTTAAGCTACATCGCTCCTTGAAGAAAGCTTATTGCATTAGCGAGGCGTCGGCACTGGATACGATGGGTTTGCTTGACGCGTTGTCGAGACTTCGATCTTTGCTCTCTGTCAAACTTGGACGCGAAGAAGAAGCTCTCATCATCAAAGAGCTCAAGTACGGCAAGGCATTACTTATCTACTTAAAGGACTGCTTCCTTTGAATCAAAACTTTCCACAGCGAAGCATATGACCATAAATGAATTAAGCAAACGTTTACAAATTAAATAGCTTTGCCTGAACCATGTATGATAATGTATTTAATATTTTTGTCTGTGTTATTTTGCAGTAAGATCATGAACAACAAGGTGTTCTACCAACATCCCAACTTGATGAGAGTTCTTTGTATGCATGAGACGGTGATGGAGGTAATGGTGAGCGTCCTCGGAGAAGGCGACGATGACGAAATGAACGGTAAGTGGAAATGATTTCTCTGGTTCTGCAAAACCTGCAATCACTATCTCAGTTTGCTGCATAAATCTTGATGCACTGATGCACATGATTTATCATTTTGCAACATGCCGCAATGCACTACACATACTAGCTGTAGAGCTGAAATATTTCACACGAAAAACCATATAACGGTAAATCTGTTTAGGCCAGGAAGTGCATTTTCCTCGAATGGTGGCGGCGTGTTGTCGTTTCCTGTGCTATTTCTGTCGCATCAGTCGAATGAACCAAGGAGCAATGTTCGACAATATTAAATTTCTCCTTGAACACGGCTCCGTTGGCCTGGGTAAGTGTCACAGCTCATAGATGCACAGCTTAGATGTTAAAAACATTGTATTTTTGTAGCTTCGCCATCCATGCGTGGTTCGACACCTCTTGATGTGGCGGCGGCTTCGGTGATGGACAATAACGAACTCGCGCTTGCTTTGCGTGAATCTGATCTTGAAAAGGTTTACAAATGTTTGGATTGTTGTCGTATTTTTCAATTATATGTACTAAAATTTTTGCCATACTGCTTTAGTTTGTTTCTGTTTAAACGTTATACAACTTCTATAGAGTGTGCTTCATTGTGCATTATCTTGTTTTCTTTCGACATCAAAGCTTAGAAACAGTATATTCCTTCAAATTTTACGGACTCGTTAACTGATCAACTTTGGTTTATTTACAAACAGTGATGAAACCATTACATTTAGCTCGTTGAAAACTTGGCCAACTGTGGATTGCAAAGTTCCACGATTCTGCTGAGGAAGGGTTATCCCGATCTTGGATGGAATCCAGTTGAGGGAGAAAGGTATCTCGATTTCCTTAAACACGCCGTCTTTGTGAATGGTAAGAGCAAGTTCGTCTGTGCGAACAAACCAAATCCAAAACTGGAATTTTCGTGTATTTTTCAGGTGAAAGTGTGGAGGAAAACGCCAATCTCGTGGTCCGTCAGTTGATCAGACGACCGGAGTGCTTCAGTCCCAGTTTGCGAGGTGAAGGCGGTCAGGGATTGCTCTCTGCCGTTACAGAGGCCCTTCAGATATGCCGTGATCCTTTGCGTGATTGTCCTGACCCGGCCTTTATGCACCACCAGTAAGTCGATTCTTGCCAGTTTGAAACAATAGTTTACAGCCTAATTTAGTCCGATGGGTTGTTTTGAAACAACCTCGTATTTAAATCAACCTTACCTTTGTAATGCTTATGTTGGTGTTGTTCTTATGTCAGCAGACGATATTTGTGGTAATTAATTCAAACCACAATCCAAAATCAAAATTTTTCTGAAACTTTGTTTAAAGGTATTTGGATGAAGAAGATGAGGAGGATGAAGAAATACACATGGGATTCTCAATTCTAGCTTTCTACTCGGCCCTAATTGATTTGCTGGGAAGATGTGCTCCTGAGCAAAATCTCATCGAACAGGTGACACTCTCTTTGTTTTGTGCTATCATTGACCCTAAAGCTTGTGTCTGATTAAAATCTTATCATTATCATTTAGGTCAGCATTTGTATTTTTTGTGCAACAATTCAACCACGCGGATAAACGATACACCCAAAAATTAAAGTAACATGGGCACCGATAAAAGCATGAATGTTATCGAGTCAGGCCTTACATGTTTGCTCTTTTTCACCAGGGAAAAAGTGAAGCAATTCGCATTCGCAGCATCTTGAGGAGTCTCGTTCCTCTCGAGGACCTGATCGGCGTTATCAGTCTGTCTTTTGATCTTCCCCGACTGGAAAGAGGTAAAAACCTTTTCAAATGTTCACCCGTTCAAACACGAAGCATTCTTTTTTCGATCACCTTCTATGTTGAACATAATAACAGAAGGATCAAGTCACATCCGACAACCCGATCTTTCGGCTTGCTTCGTTCCTGATCACAAGGCGGCGATGATTCTCTTCCTGCAACGTGTTTACGGAATCGACTCTCCCCAACTTCTGATAAGAATCCTGGAGGTTGGCTTGCTTCCTGACATGAAGGCGGCTGCCCAACTTGACACGGTTTGTAGTTTTTGGGAATAATCAAAACAACCCAAACAGCAAAATAAAGATTATTAAAACGATAAAACACGTTTACAATACGTCATTTTTACTGAATCGGAAAGCAATTTGTATATGAAACGGGATTTTTAAACTGAATATATTTACGTCATTAATCATATTTATATTCTAAGTTAATGGTTTTAATCTTAAGCAGATAATTTTTGATACTTTTCGTATTGTATTGACAAAATTCTTTGCGAAACGCCCATGTATCCAAAAACATGGAGGAAACAATAATCCAAAATATTAAACAACTTCTTTCCCTTCACATAACACAAACGTTCTTTCTTTAGCCTGCTCTTCATTCCTCCAACATGGCTCTTGCATTGAACCGCTACATGTGCCACAGCGTCCTCCCACTTATCATACGCCACGTGGAACTTCTCGAAAAGTCTCAGCATCGATTGACGCTCTTGGATCAAGTATTACACACGGTTTATCGAATGTCGCGCGCACGGGCGCTCACCAAAGCTCAGAAGGAAATGATTAGCGATTGCTTGGTCGCGGTCGCCGGGTGAGTTCGATGTTGATAATTGTTACAAACCTACGTGAGGTTCCAGTGTGTTCAGCACACATATCAATAGCTCTAATTTGGAAAAAGAACGGTTCTTTAAATAAGCTTTATACATGAAGCATGACGACAACCTGTAAAGGCAAAAAATTTTAAATACTTTACTCCTTTTGGAGTCTCAGGAATATAATATTGCAAAATACAATGATGCATTATTATCGCATAGGTTACGCCTTTTTAAATATGTAAGCAAAACATTCCCGTAAGTTTGTATTTGGCAAACAACCTTGTTGTGTTTCAGTGTTTTGCGTCCTGCATTGTTACAAGGCCTCCTTCGCAAGTTGACGTTCGATGTCCCGACTCTCACAGAGGAGACCTACGTTCCAATCAGAGTGAGTATATTAACAAACCTTACATAGGTAAAGGGAATAACACCACATTGTATTTGGTTTTGTTTTTGTAGCCAATGTACTTTCTGCGATTCTTAGAGACTATAACATGACGATCATGTATTTGGTGGCGTGGTGTCGTTGACATTTCACCCCACAAACTATCACGATCTCGTTTTTCAGCTTCTGACTCAGCACTACACGCGTTGTTGGAAGTATTATTATTTGCAAGATGGTTGTGTGGAGTTTGGTCGGGCAACAGACGAAGAGAAACATCTCACGATGGTTTTGTTCTGGGGAATCTTCGACTCTTTGTCCAAGCGGGTACGATAAAAAAACATGCTGTGTTTACAGACTTTCTCGTTGCCTTTTCCTTAGAGTAGGCGTTTCAAGCATACGTTTGATGAGTTTTTTTTTTCAAGCACACCATGTTTTTTCATGATTTTCCACTGCGTTTAACAGCTGTAGGTCATGAACAAATTACGTTTTCTACTCAAGCTTATAATGCTTACATTTTTTTCATTTTTATTTATTTCTGAACAATTGGCCGTTTGACAGGAGGATGTTGCATCTATACTACCGACGCCCCAATTTAAATTGAACATGATCGAAATATTTATCCTAATTTCGTAAGTTATACCCAAATTTAGAATCTGTTTCTAAAACATTCGCAGGAATACGAACATGAATTGTTTTCGAAAGTCCTCCCGTGTTTGTGTTCGGTCGGTAACGCTCTTCCTCCTGACTACGCTCTCTCTCCAGCGATGGAAAAACTCCGTCAGCAATCTTCTCTTGATGCAGATGGGAAATTTAATCCGAAACCCGTCGATACAAAAGGGTATTAAACTATGTTGAAGTGTTACATGGAGGGACAGGTCATTTATATTTGGCGATCTCATCTCTCGTATATCGATCACGAGTAGTTGTGGTTTTAGGAAAAGGGTAATTTTGCCGCAATTTGGCGCTGTTAATAGCTGTACAGGGATTTGGTGGTGTTTCAAATTGTAATGAAATAAACCAATTGAATAAGTATAATATGCAGTTTATCGGTGCAATGCACAAAAGGAATAAGGTACTTTTTTATTTTAAAATATAAATCACAGAAAAAAATACTGTATTTCTGTATCATATTGTTGCTTAAATAAAAGCCACACAAAAACATCGTCATCATTTTGAACAGAATACTTCTTCCTGACAAACTGGAAACATTTGTGAGCAAGTATTCAGAGCAGTGGCACGATACATGGGCATTGGAGCGTTTTTCAGTTGGTTGGGCGTACGGACCTCAGTATTCGGACCATCTCAAGCAACATCCCCTGCTGAAGCCTTACAGACTTCTCTCTGACAGGGTAAATGTTGTCCTCAATGATTAATTTTATACATACTCAAATGTGTCGTTCAATTGAAATTAAAAGTAAAGTTTTTGTTAAACTGTGAATCTTGCAACAACATTTTAAACACAAGCATCAGATAAGTGACTTCGATCGAGTGTAGTAATTTGATGTTTAGCTGTAAATCAACTTCATCGAATCGCATTATCATAAATCGTCGTCAAACCGACTTTGGTTTAAACTTTTTCCAGGAGAAGGACGTTTATCGACCAACGGTTCGTGAAGGCCTCAAAACCCTCAATGCATGGGGTTGGTCAATCAGTAAAACAAAGGAAACGACGGAATCGTTTAACCAGGGTCCCACCAAAATACGTTGTTCGTCACAAAGTGCCATGGTAAGAAGTGTTATCGAGAAAGGATTTTTTTGCCATGTTTAATAAAACATTTAATAGTTTGTGAGTTAGTTGGACTTTCCGGTGTGGTAGGCAAAAATGTACTGTGGGAGATCTATCCTAATAAATATTTCTGCAAGATGGCATTTACGTTATTATTTCTATTGACACCAGTAATAAATATAACGGTGTCCTCAAGATGGTTTCAATTTCCCAAACGTTACACTTTTAAATATTTTCGCTCAGAATTTGAGTGATTCCCCTCACGGTTATTCCCCGCGTCCCTACGACCTCAGCGGCGTCTCGCTAAGTCGGGAAATGGCGACCACCGCCGAGATGCTGGCCGAAAATTTCCATTTAGCTTGGGCGAAAAAGAAGATCGGCGAGCTCGAGGCGAAGGCGGCCGCCGCGCAGGCATCCGGGCAACCAAGTCCGGCCAACACACTCAACACAAACCCAATGCTCGTACCTTACGATAGGCTGACCGCGAAGGAAAAGGAAAGAGACAGAAGCAAGGCATATGACATGCTTAAGTTTCTTCAGGTAAAAAGGGGCATTTAGATATTATATTGTATAAACAAGAGAAAACGTCATGAAATGACTCCAGTTATCAGTGCAGGTTGGTGTCGACAGATAGATCGGTCTTTTTTTCTGTATTAATATTCCGGAAACCCCAAAAAGAGTAACAGACGATTAGCGTCATAGTGAATGAATTCTCGAATTTTTTTTTATCCATTATTAACAGTTTGTCGTAAATGTGTGTTTGTTTTAACAGTTCCAGAATTACATGTTGAACAAGGAAGAGAAGGACGAAACGGAGTTAAAATCATCGGTTGAGAAACGCTTTTCTTCCATGCTGCTCACGCGATTACTAGGATACGTTGACGAAGTATTAGAATTGTTTCATGTCAACAAAACGTTTAAATAAGGCACAAAAGAAGTCTGACCGATTTGCAATTAAAAAAACATGTTCGCGTTGTTTTTCTTCACATGATGAGTTGAAAATCGATGCCTAGTGATAAGTTTTGCCAATACCAAATCCTTACATTATTTTACATGAGGCATATATCAATGTGTTCTTGTAGCATTGGAAATACGTCATACGCGTTAAAATATTTTTGTATTAAATGCTGTCGTACTCAGGCATCCAAGTACATCACCTCTATGCTTCAAGCAATAGATGCCACAAAACAACGTCAACAGGAATCTATCATTATGGGATCAATTCCTTTACCACTCGGCTTACATGAAATCACTCCATCCGATGGCATCAAATTTTTTGCCAAGGTTTGTCGGAAACGCTTGTCAAAAACCTATTGCACCTCCTGACTTTTCTCCTATCTTTTTCTTACCGTGAATGTACTTAAGATACGGTATGGTATAAGACACGCCCATGCTACAGATTACTTTACATCCACATAAGTCATGTACAACCTTACCATTTCCTTGGTGCATGACAGGTTGCCATGCCGTTCATGGACTCCTATTTCAAGACCCAACAGATCTATTACGTAACAGTCGCCGGTCGTGGTGATGAGGGAATGTCCTTCGCTTCAAATAAGGAAAAGGAGTCTGTAACAACGTAAACAATGCTCGTTTTAACTCTCTACGTTTTCACAAAACTTTTCAACAAGTAACGTTTGTTTTTATTGTAGGTTGTTCTGCAAGATGGCGCTGCTGATTCGTCAGCGAACGTCCTTTTTCGGTAACTCGTTTTAATACATTTGTTGTGTTTAATAGTGAAATGCACAGAAATGATTTAAAGGAAAATTTTTTTTTTAGGTGTCGACGCTCATGTCGCCATCAGTTGTGTGAAGGTGTTGGCGGAATGTATCGACGCGTCGTAAGTGTTCTTGTGTTTGACAGTTCACTGGTTAATGCGTCATAAGTTGTCATTAATTTCCCAAGTTGTTGCTAACCATCATAGAATGTAATTTGTGTCATTACTGACAGTATACGACCATAACCATTATAGATAAGCGTAATCTTTTATGACGGAGATGGAAAAACGTTCATATCACTTGGTAAATGCGCCTTTGACGGTATAGTTGACTGCGCTCTCAACTTTTCAGGACGGTATCCAAATCTTGCCCAGAGCATGTCAAGCAATCACTTACAACGTTCTTCAATAACGCAGCGGAAGACCTCAAGAAAATGCTGAAATACATTAAAAGGTACAAATGTAAAGAACAGCAACATAACGACTAAGATAAAACAACATGGAATTTATAAGTCCAATTATGAAGAGTTTTTCGTATTAATATATTACACATAACACAATAGCACAAATATGTGTTTAGCGGGAGAATGGATCGCTTGCAGAAGATGATGGTGGGCGCCCAGAATACAAGTTATGTCACGCACTGCTTGCTGCCCGTACTTACAACTCTCTATCGCCATCTCGGGTCGTACAAATTTGGACAGGATCTTCTGTGTAAGTTAACACGCCTTCAGACTTATTCTTTGTTGTTTTGACCTCATTCAAAGACGTCATATAGGATAATTTCACTTGTGTTTTAGGATCTTTATTTCTTAGTTTATCGTTTATACCTTGCAGTGGATGAGATACAAGTTGCTTGCTACAAAATCCTTAACGGGCTGTACAGTCTCGGTACAGGCAAAGAAGATTTTGTCGAACGGTAGGAGCTTGCTTTTTTCTGGAAAAACCAGACAAAAAATAACTAAACCATTTTACCACAGTTTACAGGAAAAGGGAAGTCGAAGGCTCTCACTCAAGCGGGTGTCAAGCATATTTGAAACGTGAGCATAAACAATTATAAAGTGGTTCATGTTCTCGATGTTTCACAGTTTAAATTCACGACTGTTTCTTCAGTCACCGATCGCAAGTTGGAGAGTGTCTGGCTGCTTTCGCGAGCGCCTTTCCTGTCTCATTTCTAGAGCCTCGCCTCAACAAGTTCAACGCCTACTCAATCTACAACATACTCAGCATCAAGGATAGAAAAAGTAATACATTGTTTTCGTGCGCTTACTACACCACACACTAAATGCCAACACAAGTACAAATATGGGTATTCTTGTTATATTAAAATATGTTTGTCAAACTATCAATTAATTTATTACATTTAACTTGAATTACAAAAAGAAACAGAGTTTTTCTTGTAGTGTTGGGCTTGCCTTCAAAACTGGAACACTTGACTCCGCGTCTCCCTACTTTGAAAATCCTGCTTGACGACATCGGCCGACTTGCGGAATCTGGCGCAAAATACGACGAGGCGCCTGAGATGATTGACATTATTCTTCCAATGATCTGCAGGTGGGTGTAAAATCACACAATGTGAAATTTCCTTGCCAACTCACGGAATAAATGATTGCTGGTATCTGGCGCAATACAAACGTTCAATCTTCTCCAGTTATTTGACCCAATGGTTGGAGCAAGGCATTGATTACATTCATCTCAATGCGAAAAACAACTCTCAAAGTCCGACAGAAACTGATTCGGCTGCTCCTGGAGGTTGCTCCACCTCCGTAGCACATGAGACGATGAGTGCAGTTTTGAGGGACGTACTCAGACTTATTCACAACAACTTGGGGTTAGACGAAGCTGATTGGATGAGACGAATCGCTGGTATAGAATTTGTCATGAGCTCGTAGTATCAATGTATTGATTTTCTTCGTTTGCGTTGTTAGCTACGTAGTTGTGAGATTTTGGTTAAATTAATGTGTTTTTAAACTCTTGAAACCAGTGTGATCTTGTTTGTATATCTGCTCGGCGATATTTACTTTCCACACAACATTTACACACATTTCTACTCAGTATACACTCTTCCCATTATGGTTCGCAACGAGAAAGACCTTCTAACCACTCAATTCCTTCCCATTCTTCACAAGACGCTGAAGAAACTCAGACAAACCCGTGATCTGGAGGAACAGGTACATATCTAATACCAATATGTGGTAAGACATTGTGTGTCAAGAATACCCATTGTCCATCGCATATGCATAATTTACCGCCTGAAAATATGGCGGCTCATGCAGTCTTAACTGTGTCGTTCTCCCTCTAGTTGGCGAGTCACCATGGCAACCCGAGCAGCGAGTTGCTTAACATCGTAAGTACCCGGTTATTGTGACAGACAACGAGTTAGCACTTGGGGTTGAACTTTGCATGTCTCGGTAAAAAGTTTTAATGGCTTTTTCGAGAACGTTTTGGTTGTTGTCCTGTTTAGAAATCTTTAGAGATTTCTTTGTACGTTTTAGTGCGAGCACTGTTTTTGCAAAATTACACTTGCTTTGTTTATATTATATTATATATACGTTTAAATATTCTTTCATTTTAATGTTATATGGTTGCCCTTGGTTGTCCGAGTTGCTTTATTTTTAGTACAACTAAAACTAATCCTTGCTCGGTTTGGTATTTGGAATTGACTGTTGTGTGTATGAACAATTTATTACTGTTCCGTAAGCTTTTTGGTTTACGTTGAGCGATTCAAGTGTGTTTAATCATTTACGTTGCACCTTAAGGTGAAGTACGAGCAGCGAGTTAATGACGTATCAGATTTGGAGCTAGTCATGTTGGAGGACTACGGAATCCTAGTCCGCGACCTGTACGCCTACTATCCCTTACTTGTGCGCTTCATTGATCTGAGCAAGTAGGTGCAGTGTATGGTATTTAGTACTAAAATGGTGTTTAAATGCATGCACAAAGGTGGTGTTACTTGTCTTGTAACTTTTTAGGTCAAGCTGGATTGCAGAGAAGAATGAGGCAGCAGTTGAATTGTTTCAACTTGTTTCAGAAATCTTCGTTATTTGGTCCAAGTCGCTGGTAAGTGTTAGTCGTTTTCTTGCAAAAAAAACATGCTATCTGGCGCGATCCTGATCCCTCTTCTTCTGAGGGCGTTGGCATTGCTTGTGCAGAATAGTGGAGTTGTTTTTGCTTCTAGAACTTTCGTCGCGAAGAGCAGAACTTCGTCATCCAGAATCAGATCGACAATATGTCAGTCCTTACAGCTGACAAAAGTGCGGCACCCAATGCTGCAGGGTTGTTGGTATGCGAAACCGTCGACTTTTTACAAGAAATATTCCGATTTTTGTACGATGAAACAAACCTTTCCAAGCTTTTAAACTGTTTTCTGCAAAGCTTTTGTGAATATAATGTTTCTTGTAATAATTTTTGGGTTAATTTTGCAGTCCTTGTCCATGGTAATACAACTCTTTTGATTGACTGCAACAGGCCAGTCGCCGATTAGTGAAAAAGCGAGGGGACCGTTATTCCGTATCGACATCGCTCATCGTGGTTTGCGTGAAACGCCTCCTGCCTGTTGGACTGAACGTGGGTTTGGCGGGAGACCACAAGCTGGTGCATGAAGCCAAGGGAAAGTTCCACAAGCGCGAGTCGGACGAAGACATTCGCGAGTTTCTACTGAATAATCTCGTCACGGAATCGCCCGTGTCTGTACGTATGTAAATAGACGGGTTGGTTAAAACGGTTGATCGGAAAAGTTTGCAGGAGCAAAATCGGTTTCTCGTGCAATTAATTAGCTGTATTAAACACATGGGGAAGTAGTGCGCACTGCAGTTCTTTTTAAAGCTGTCTATGGCCACTGAAGTTCCGCAATGTCCTTTTTTCCTTCACTAAATGTATGACTAGCTTCTTAAACGTACCAGAATCTGGTCCTCGATTACCCATCTCATACCAACGACACAGTTTTACTATCAAGTTAGGTGTAATAGTTTTATGAAGTATTCAGGTAATAATCATATCCTTTACAAACACAGATTATAGTATAAATGTGTCTTGGTAGAATTTCTAAACGTTTTTCTCTGAAAGGATTCTGCAAAGGAATCCGAATCCGAAGAACTCCGAGAGCTCATCGCAAAGCGAGTTGACTGGCTTTTGGAAATATCTCGTGTTCAGTACCATTTGTACATGGTAAGTCCGCTACAAACGGTCTTTTAAAACAATAAGTTCTTTCATTATTACCCCGAGTATGTGTATTAAAGGTTGAGCATCCATCCAAGTCCAGAAGAGCAGTTTGGAGAAAACTGATGTCCAAACAAAGGAAGCGAGCGGTGGTCTCATGTTTCAGAATGGTTCCTCTTTATAATTTACCCACGTTAGTAGTTCTGTTCCTTTGTGAATTAATTAAGAACTAACACAGACAATCTCAATAAATTTTGACGACTTTTGACCAGCTAATTTTTAATGATTAAGAAGGGGAAAATCACCTTAAATTTAGAGGATAAAAGGGCTTATTTAGCAACAACTTTTTACATTATTTGATATTTAACCGTCACGTACAAGTCTGTTTAAAAACAGAACCATCATTATATTAATAAAAGTCGTTTCAATTTTTGGGTCAGAAACATTCATGTACGAATTTTGTTGCATCTGGGCTCAATAACAGCTGATTTTTTTCGTTTGATTTAAAAGTAGCGCAGTAAGGGTCATATTATAACCCTTGTGCCAAATTAGACATCGTGTTTCGAATTGCTTCCTTGACATCTACAAGAAGAGTTGGCTGATCGAGGACGAGCAAGAGAAATGCGCTCTCATTGATATGATATCGGTACAATTTCTGGGCCCCACTTACTGTCTTCGTGAATGTTGTTGTGTTGAATGAGGCATGCGGTCTAGTAGTGGTGCAAGTGCATTCCGGTTAAAAAACAAAAGTATTCTATCTGTTGAGGTCGTTTCGAAACCTGATCGGTTGTGGTTTAACTTCAAATTTAGGCTCTTACGGTGGTCAATGCTTCAATTTGATATTGTTATGCTGGCCACACAACTCGTAGTTGAAATGGAATGAATTCTGTAGCTACGTTTGGACCACAACAAAAAAACGCTATTTTGTCCACATCGTTTGCCATGTTAAGATCGGCGAAGTAACTTTAACTTTGCACAACGCAGACACAAAGCGATTTCCTTATTCATCGACCATTTCGCTGACCGCTGGGTGGCAACCGAGAGACAATGTCTCTCCACTCGGTTTCTGCGGGCTCTACATAAGGTATACAAGCTTAAATTGGCGTTTGCATAGCTGCGCTGATTGTTGCTTTTGGCGCTTATAGATAGTTAGACTCTAATCCGCTGGCACTAACGATTCCCTCGCATTTCTGGACGCTATTCATTTCATCAACCGCTTATCATCATATTCCAGCATATCAGACAAACCCAAGCATTTACAGTATGTCTGCTTTGCACGAAGCATGATCATTTCGTATTTTCTGCACCATAGTTTTGCTCGGTACGCATTTGAAGGTTGTATGTTCTCAATGGTTTCGGAGCATGCGCTAAACTCGGCTAAAACATTGCTGCATGAATGTATGAAACCTGTTACTCTTGACAAACTGGCTTTTTAAACTGTGCAGCCTGGCCAAGAGGATGGCAACCAAGAAGTTTCAATTTCCACATCAGATCCACTCCGGCAACTTATCCAAGTATTTAGTATGGCTGCGGTCACTTCGCAAGGGTAAGACATACTGTATATTACATTATGTTATACTTCGGTAGTTTTTCCCGCATGTTTCGTTTATGCAACTGTGAGGGTCCGATTCTCGTATGCTGAATGAAGCATGTGCTTAAATAAGTCTAAGTTTACATTATTGGGTCAGCGCGTTGAAGGAGGACGAGCTTTACCTCAATTACACGGAGTTGATGTCGAAAAGTTGTCACACTGGTGATGATGACGATGAAGAAGGTGAAGGCGATGACGAGACTGGAAAATCCTTCGAGGTAAACTGATTGCTTTGTAGAAAGTCCTTTTTACTGGAGTGTTTTTCTACATTAAAAGGGCGTATGACAATTTTCAACGACTTATATTTAACATAGGTAATAAATTACTACTCAGGAAAATTCATAGATTTAACCACCGTATTTAACCCCTTTGACGTAGTGAGATTTCTATTCCTTTATGGTTTCAGTGCCTATATTGTTTATTCTAAACCAAACATGATAGTTCTTTAAATGACAAATTCCTACTGTATATACGATAGCACGGAACACTTGTTGCCTGGTTAAGGTGGTAGAGGTCTCCTATACGTAAATGTGTAATGCCATGGCTGCGAATCTAGTGAACCTAATGATACGTGTGTAAGTAACATGCGTAACCTTTTACTCTAAGGAAAAAGAGCGCGAGAAGCAGAGGCTTCTCTATGAGCAGAAACGTCTTGCAACCAGGGGGGCATCGGAGATGGTCTTGTATAACTTGAGTGCAAGCAGAGGAGAATTGTCTGACACCGTCACCGGCACGTTGGAACTTGGTATTGCATTGCTCACCGGCGGAAATCAACTAATACAGAAGGTTTGTTATTACCTTGCGTCTTCAGATCGGCAAATTGAGTCACTAATATACATATACATATTTTCATGTTTTTTAGGAGTAAAATACGCAGTAATATATAAAAAAGTGCAAAGCCCAAGCTTCCCAACCAAATCTTACAATGAAAAGTCCGCAGACCTTTTTATTTTAATTTTGATTTTTCACTGTTACTCTTACGAGATTTGTGTTGTGCGACCGATGCTTTTGTGTCTTTTGAAACACAATGACTTTGTGCAGATCATGTTAGAGCACCTTCAGGCAAAGAAGGACGTGAAGTTTTTCACCAGCGTCGCCGGATTGATGGATCAGTGCAGGTAGTTTTCGCAGACACTGTTGCAGCACTTAACATTGTTTGACAATTACGAGATATCCAAACCCCGAACACATATTTGTTCGCAGCGTTTTGGATTTGAATGCATACGAAAGATGCATCAAGGCGGAAACATTGGGTCACGTCAACGATGGTTCTTCTGCAGGTAGAGATCGTTTTTTTAACACTCTTTATCCTGCTACATTATTGCTTACAGGGTATCTTTATAATACGCAAACATAATGTGCGGAGGCTTGTTTTATTTGGAATAAATTTTCGCAACCCTACCGTTTAAGTTCAACCTTACCTATTACTTTACCCCCAACTATATTGCCATAGGTTTTACTGAAGAATTCAGGTCAATTTCAACAGGTGATTTCACTTCCAGCTTCGATGCACAAAAAACTGCACTTTAATTCTTGCAGGAGACGTTTTGGCGAAACGCACAAATACACAATTTTTCTGCACCTGCTTAAAGCACTTGTGCTTGTTCATTATGCACTGAACTTTCACTTCGCCTCAAACGTATTCTGTGCTCAATATGAATGGGACGAGGTAGTATCAACAATAAGTTCTGTAATTGGATTTTGTTGTTTAGGAGAGAAAACGATGCATGACGCCGACTTCACTTGTGCTCTGTTCCGCTTCCTCCAGCTGTTGTGTGAAGGACATAACGCAGGTTGAACATCCATCTCGTTATTACGGGGTTTTACCTTTTTTGTGCCTTCTAGAAACGCGCTGCTAATGTTATTCGCTACAGTATGCTTCCCCGTTAACAATCTTAGTATGGAGTTTACTTATCAAATCACACTGAAATGACTCAGTACAAGTGTTCTTTCATATACTCTTCAAATGGCAATGGCGTCACACCAAATGGAAATACTTGCGAAAACAACAATATAGGCTATTGATGTTATTTCCCCGAAACAGGATAGTTTTAACAGCAACCTCCACTGTGCATAGACTTCCAAAACTACCTCCGGACCCAGGTTGGCAACAACACAACAGTAAACATAATCATCTCAACCGTCGACTACCTCTTACGCCTGCAAGAATCCATCAGCGATTTCTATTGGTATTACTCCGCCAAAGAGACGATTGATGATAACGTACGTATTATTTCTTGCATAACAAAAACAAAACAAATCCACTTTATGCAAAGAAATCCTTTAGCAAATCGTATTTTTCTGTGGTAACAGGGACAAGAAAACTTCTCCAAAGCTATTCGAGTCGCCAAGCAAGTTTTCAACTCGCTTACTGAGTACATACAGGTACGCCACTGTTTAGTTTAATATTTTAGCTTCTATTGGAATTGCTACTGTATCGTTACAATTATCTCTTTTATACAAAAACACATGAAATTGGTATATTTGCTCTTGATTTATAAACAGAATAAAGTAATTTTGCCTGGTCTAATTGTGTGGAGTTTGTATTCTTGTAGTGTCTTGCATAAACACTGGTGTAAAAATAGTTACAATAAAATTATCCTAATTAGTTGCTTTTTCAAAAAAGGGAGGTACCAAAAAGAGATTCAAAGTAATACGTAAAACATGTCACAGGGACCTTGTGAAGGAAATCAACAAGCTCTTGCGCACAGTCGTCTCTGGGATGCTGTGGTCGGATTTCTTCATGTATTTGCCAACATGCAGATGAAGCTTTCTCAGGATTCAGGAAGGCAGTTGTCCCTTCTTAACGAACTTCTCGACCTGCAGCAAGATATGGTCGTCATGCTCCTTTCAATGTTGGAAGGTATAACGCTTTTACATTATTTACTATTGGTGACTTCGCCGAACCTAAAACTCGTTACCGCTTCCTAGTCAAACTTCATTTTTAATTTCCAATAATTTTGCGCGATATCGACCGGCCATGTTGATATTAAACATTGCGTTCTCAATTGTAACACAGAAACACCATATATTCCATGTATAACCGTTATCTTTATTCAACCATAACATAGTTTGTATGCTTCATCCCTGCAGACCTCCTTGTATTGCAAACGGAGTCAGTGCTAAACTTGGTAGCCTACACTGATGATGAACACAGTTGTGTTTGAAGCGTCTGCTTACTATGTCCACCATTTTAGCTTTGGGCTTCTTATTGAAAGTAGCAAGCTCGTAGTTTAAAAATTTATTCAGAAATAAAAATTTGCCAATCACCAGCCCATTTACATGTGTTTTCCCACACAGGCAATGTTGTGGATGGGACGATCGGGCGCCAACTAGTGGATACTCTCATCGAATCCTCCCACAACGTTGGTCTCATCATCCGATTCTTTAACATGTTTCTCCGACTCAAGGACATCACGGAGTCAGATCGGTTTAAGGTGTACGATCCCGACAACAAGGGCGTCGTTTCGAGGAGGGACTTTCACCGAGCTATGGAGGCGTCGAAAGTTTATTCCAGGTAAAGAAAGATGCCTTTGCACGTTTCCACGAAGTCTGTGCTTTTTAGTCGCGGGATATGGTTGCAGCTGAAACTTTTACAAAAGCTTTTTGTTCGCAAATGGTCGACAAACGGATGTTTTCTGTGATAAACAAAGTCCCTCACAAACCTTGTTTGATATTTGTAAAACTGCATTTGTGAGTTGTGTGCGCTGTAGTAACTTGCAACTAAATCGATATTTTTAACAATCCAGAAATTTGCATTGCGTGCTTATTTGTAAGAGCTTACTTCCGTTGGTTAACCTTATATCACTGTGGTAGATAATTTAAACCAATAATTACACTTGAAAAATTGGCAACAGTGACGAGATAGAATTCCTCCTGAGCTGCGCACTTTCTCCTGAGGAAGAGAGTTTGAACTACCACGAGTTCACGGAGCAATTCCACGGGCCTGCCGCTGACATCGGTTTCAACATGGCCGTGTTGCTTACGAACCTTTCTGAACATATGCCGAAAGACACGAGGTAAAGGGAATCTGTCACATCTCTTTAATCTTGTGTGATGTTCTAAAGTGGAAAACTTGTAATAGTCTGTGGAATAGTGAATAAATTGGGGTCGTCTTGCTATTCAGGCTGAAGAAGTTTCTGGAAATGGCTGAAGCTATGTTGGAATATTTTCAACCCAATCTTGGTCGCATCGAAATCGTAGGTGGAGCGAAAAGGATTGAAAGAGTTTATTTCAATATTCGGTCATCCAGGTACGGAAAAAGAAGTTTTCTGAATCCAACTGTTTTACCACGTTTTCTGCATGTTTATTCTAAATTGCCACTATTTTTATTTTACGCAGTTTATTCAAATGTTTTTTTCAGTTTGGACCAGTGGCACAAACCGCAAGTTCAAGAGTCGAAACGACAGTTCTTCTTTGACGTCATCAACACCAACGGCGACAAAGGAAAAATGGACGAGTTTGTTAATTTCTGCGAAGACACAATTTTTGAAGTAAGAACCCACAAAGCCACTGCAAAACTTCAACGATCGCCGACAGCTCTTATTTTACCATAACGACTACACGTGCGCTGAACCTCAAATTGGACATATATTGTATGTTTAGATGCAACTTGCGGCTGATATCAGTGAAGCTGGTTTTGGGGATGGTAGTGGAGAAGCTGAAGAGGAGGAAGTTGAAATTGAACCTGAATCCGGGTGAGTTTTTCTATTATAAGATGGAGGATAAAAAATGCATTTATCATAATATAAAGTAGTTCTGAAGCATTAAATAAATTAAAAAACATTAGCGACCGAATTTTTTCCAGGTCTCCTGTTAGTGTTGGTGGTGTTTTGCCATCTTTCAGCATGTCAGGAATCAGGAAACAAATCGGAAAAGTTCGGGCAATGACGTGGATCGAACTCTTTGTTGCCCTCTTCTGGTCGGTGTTTGCGTTCAGCAAGTCTCTCCTGCGACTGGGATTTTTCTTTGCACGGTATTTCATAAATACGCTCATATCACATTCCTGGCCACGGTTAAGTAAATTTCGGATCTAGACTTAATTAGCTTCCCGCAGTTAGATAAAACCTCGACAATTGCGAAAGGTCTCGGTCCACCTGTTGTAAAATAAGAGATTTTTGTGTGTAAGATTGGTGCTGGCCTTGCTGAGGACTTTGTTGTTTTCCAACTCACTGATCTTGGCGGTGAAAAGCACCACAGTGACTCAGCTGGTTCGAGAGATGCCTGATCCGACTATAGAAGGGGTCGAAGAAAATACCTCGGTGGGTTCCGTAATACTGTTCTAAATTCGTCTTCAAATCACTTACATTGACAACCTACTCCAAACAATATAGACTTGTGATTGTTTCATTGCTTTGTTTGTAGAAAAAAGAGGATTGGTAATGTATCGTTATAATTGCTTGTTGTGTAGGCTTCTGGTAGCGGAGAGGAATTTCTCTACGAAAGAAATTCCGCCGTCCATGATCCTAAAGATGAACTCTTGTCGGATGTATTCGGAATAGATCTTTCGTAAGTAACAACTTATATATGTTTTCGATGATCACAACACAAGTTACGGCCCCTAACGTACCATTAAAAAAACTCATATACTTAATACAAAATGTGTTGAAGTTAAAGCGCCAGCGAATGTACCCCTTACTTACAGGCATGGCAAGGAATTGATTAAGGCTGTCGTGAACCCGAAGAGGGATGCGGGATTCGGCGATTTCACAGTTGAAGAGGCGGCAGACACATTGAGCATGATTGCTTCCGATTACGACAGCGGAATTTCGACCCCAGTCACTCCGGCAGGAATTGTAAGGAAGAGGAGGAGATTCCGCAGAGGGAGGACACATGATAAAGGTCCCATCACTAAGAGCGTATCATCGGATGTAAGTTGGCATATAAAAAGCGTCATGCCATTGAAACAGCATTATCAAGTACTGTGGCAAAAATGTAAAGTGCTGCGACGTGTACCAGTAAAAGTTGCGTAACTTGCAACTAAATTTATCACCTACACTTGTTCCCAACCCCAGCAAATATCCATTACTCACCTGATTTGTTTGCTGGTTAATACCGACAGTTACCAGAGTTTCAGTGTCTAAGCAAACGTTGACCCGTCTTACTCCACCCAGCATTCGTCCACCGGTTCTCCCGACCGAGGCTCGCAGCGAAGCACCAACCTCGCGGACATGAAGGGAATCAGCTTCGACAGTGATCACGTGACCACGGAAACGCAAAGCTCCTCATCGCCATGGGGACACTGTATGCGCGAGTGCGGAAGACCCGCGCGTTACACCACAGAAGAAAAGGTAGAAGACAAGAACGCGGCATTCTGGGATCGCGTGAACGGAATCAACAACGGAATACTGGTGGGTGTTGGATTAGTCACAGTCTCACAGGTCGGTGCGGTTTGTTTTTCACGATATTTGATATGTTTCGCAGGGAATGTTTGCGAGAAACTTTTACCACTTCAAGATCCTAGCCCTGGCTGTGACGTTCGCAATCAACGCCGCGCTCCTCTTCTACAAGGTAAAGATACTGAATGTGTTTGTTGCAGGGCTACTTCATAAATTGATTTTGGTCTACGTTTTGTTCCAAGCGAAATTTTAAACGAGTTTTCTCAGTAACATATTGAGATTGAAAAGATGTCCTGCCGGAAGTTTCACATATAACGATATATTTTTAAAATATTGCTTTTCCATAAAACAAGTCATAAGTCATACTCCTGGTGAGTTCCCAGGCCATTTTTGTCAATCAACACTTGTCATTATAATAGGAATGTAATATTTAATTATAATAAACAACTCCATTTACGTTGGTTTAGTGGCAAACCATCAGTGGTGATTTGGAAGGAAACGATGAGGGCGATAAAGAAGAAGTGGCGCAGATTTCCATGGACGATGACGCGACGGACTCAATCGTTCTTCCTGACGATTATCCGTATTTCGAGCAAACGCTTCGCATGTTTTGCACCATACATCTGTTTCTGAGCTTGTCCATGCTCGTGTCCTACTACAGGCTAAAGGCAAGCTGACATATCTTAGGGTTGATTGTCATTTGGAATTAGGTTTTAATGTGGAATTCTGAGTTGATCCACCGTACAATTACAAACATGTTTATCTAGGCTATTATAATTTAATAAAGTGTTATTTGTTAAGAAATGTTCTCATGATAACGGGAACGGTTTAAAAAAAAACATTCCCAATGACATATGTCTGATAGAAGAGGTTTAAAAAACTTTCCAGAAAATGAGTCATTGCGCAAATTCTCAACTCCAAACGCTGTATTTAGGTTCCGTTGGTGATATTTAAGCGAGAAAAAGAGGTTGCTCGAAAACTGGAGTTTGATGGTCTGTACGTGAACGAGGACCCAAGCGACGACGACTTGCCTGGCCAGTGGGACAGATTGGTTATATCTTGTCCGTCCTTTCCATCCAACTACTGGGATAAGTTCGTCAAGAAAAAGGTCAGTGCAAACAAATACTATCTAGTATTTCAAATGAATGAACATTGGGAGACGTCCATGCCGAATGTCGTGCCGCATGTTTTTCACACTAAGAAGACCAGCGATGACTTTTAAATAACATTTGAATTTGTTGTAGAATTTTCGGGCATTCTTTAATTTTCTGTGTGCAGGTAATGGACAAGTTTGGGGCCCAGTGCGGTCAGGACAAAGTCCGAGAACTCTTGGGCATGGATCAGTCGACCACAAGTTTCCTCTTTGAGGAGGAAAAACCGGAGGAGAGCTTTGTAATGCAAATGTAAGCGTGAATTCTGTAGAATGAGAATCATAAACTTTACGTTTCTTAGGTATAGTAAATTAGTGTAATATTTTTAGGGCAATGACGCTTTCTGTGTGCAACAATAAAACATAGAAAAATTGTTGCAAAGGTTATTGTCGCATTTTTCCTGCAAATAGACAGCAATTTCTCTGCAAATGATTTTAGTAAAACAGTTAGTTGAATTATCTACAGTTCTTTAAACAATTTAGAGCAAGACCAAGTTAATTCAACGCCGATTAAGCAAACGGTTACCTTTTTGACTTAAATTATTTTATTTGATTGATATTAACGGTTTTGGACATGTTATTTTGGAATACGAACATTGAAAATGTGTTTGAGACGCTAAAACTACGATATAACATACTCCATTCAACCTATGGATTTTAATATTTCTACACACATTCCCGTTTTTGCAGAATAAACAACTTCGACTCCAAGTATACGCTATGGAAAACAGGGGTGATTTTTTGCGACCAGTCGTTCCTCTACTTATTGTGGTACCTTATCATGTCAGTTCTGGGCCAGTACAATCGCTTCTTCTTTTCTCTGCATCTTCTGGACATCGCCGTGTGTTCAAAAGGTCTCAGGACGATCCTCACGTCGGTCACTCACAACGGAAAGCAGGCATGTTTTTAATTCGTTGTTTGTGGCTGACTTCATAACCTTGCTAGCATTTATTACAAGAAAAAAAACGTGATCACCGTTGGTCACTTTGTGCCCGTGGCACCTTGGTGCGTGTGGTGGATCATAAAGCCCCAGTCTCCTTTAAGACCCTGTTTTTTTTAGAGAGTTACATAAAACTGGTAAAATTAGGCTCGAATTATCAAAAATTTTGGCCAGAAGTAACTTTTTCTATTTTCTTGCAGCTCATTCTGACCATTGGACTTCTAACGGTAGTGGCATACCTCTACACTGTCATCGCATTTAACTTCTTCAAGAAGTTTTACAACAAAGGAGAAGGCGACGAGCCAGACTGGAAGTGCCACAACATGTTTACCGTAAATAAACTTGGATAACCTTTAGAAGCCTAATTGCTTTCACAACGTGGAAACGTAGATGTTTGATGAGCTGTTCTCTTGTTTAGTGCTTCCAGTTCCACATCTACGCCGGAGTAAGAGCTGGAGGTGGAATCGGAGACGAACTTGAGGATCCCAGTGGAGACGATTACGAGTTTTATCGAATCTTCTTCGACATTTCCTTTTTCTTCTTTGTTGTCGTCATATTGCTCGCCATTATTCAAGGTAAAATCTGTGTTCTAACGTGCAGTTAAATGATTTATGGATATATTAAGAGTGGTTGTGATGTGGGCTGCATACATGTATGAGAATGCAAAAAGTTGCTAAATAAAATCTTGTTCTTTGTGTTAGTGAATGTAAAAATTTAAAATCTTTGTGTATTTAGTTAGGTTACTCCTGTACCTATACTTAGCTAAAAGCTATAAGCCCTTTTATAATATGTCATGGGCATCACTAATTTCTCAGCTTAAACTTTTGTCGTCTGTGGACAGGTTTAATTATTGACGCTTTCGGGGAGCTGCGTGACCAACAGGAGCAAGTGAAGGAGGATATGGAAACGAAATGTTTTATTTGTACGATCGGCAATGATTACTTTGACCAGGTTCCTCACGGGTTCGAAACCCACACTATGCAGGAACACAACCTCGCAAATTACATGTAAGTTGTAATTTGCCATTTTCAGCCAAGTTTCTGGTGGAATGTACAGTAGGCTAGTCAACATTATCACAGTACAATACATGCAGTCTCTGAGGCAGTGTTTCTCAACCAGTGGGCCATAGCGTAGTTTTCGCATGGGCTACAAAACAGGGTGAAATATGTTAACAGGACCAAAAATAAACAAAGCTAATGAGATGGGCCACACAATTTTTATCAAAAGACATGTCGTCCAAACAAGAAAAAGTTTCACAAAACATGTAACTTACAAATGCGTATTGAGTATACACTATCATGAGGAATGCTCTATACAGTCTTTTTTGTGATGAAATAAAAGTTACCACTATTTTGCATAACACAAAATTGCTTTTTTAGCTCATCACAAGCATTTCCTTTTATCCGCAGGTTCTTTCTTATGCATCTTATCAACAAGGACGAGACCGAATACACGGGTCAGGAGACGTATGTGTGGCAGCAGTACCAGGAAAGATGCTGGGAATTCTTCCCTGCCGGCGACTGCTTCAGAAAGCAATACGAAAACGAACTAGCTGGCTGACCTTAAACGGGAAAGCTATTCACTCTATTCGCAACACGCGATACATTGGCTTGCTGATTGATTGGACGAATCGATCAGAGTGGAGAAGAGAGCTGATGTTCTTATTGTTGGCAGTTGTTCTTCGCCACGTCACTGTTTTTTGGTTTTGGTTTCACAAAGAAACTCGAGTTTTTGTTTGCATGCACAGAACGACTCTCTAGCTCAAGCAGCAAACGTTTATTGTTATTTTCCAGAAAAAGCGCAATTGTAAATAGTATAAATGATATTCAGAATCAAAGCATGCAGTCGTGAAATTTTGCACTTTTCGGCGTTTGGTTTATTTTTACGGAATGTTTCAATTGCGTGACGTTGACACAGAAAAATACAAAACGAGAAAGACAAAACATGGTGCCTTTAAACAACATTAGCAAATACTTCTTTCATAACACGATTGGGATTGTTGACTACACCAGAGCTTCTCAAACATTATTTTATTCTATTCTAAAGAAGATATGTCGTTGGGAGCCCAAACAGACATCCAGTAAACAACATAGTAAAATGCGTAGTTGCCTCCACAAAAAAGCTAATTTGTTTCGAAATTTGACCCATGGTTTGAGAAGCCCTGTGCTGCACCAAAATGCTTGATACTAACACAGGAAGCAACAGTACAACGCTCTACGCAAGTAAACAATACTGTAACACGGCCACAGTATTGTTTTATGTGACTTTTGGGTCATGACAAGGCTAAGAACTCGACAATAAGTTGATTCTAAAAAAATCACGGAAATACCCAGCGATACCAGACAAACAAGGACACAGTAAAAGATTAGAAATCACGTGTGTACTATGAGATAACAGTGATTGGTTACTAACAACTATGATTAAATTATATGAAAAACGAGTGTAGGTTGTGCCTTCCCATATGGGAAATAGAGCGAAACGAGTAGGAAGCGAATAACTCATTCGTCTTCGTCGGAATTTTGATGAGGGGGAGATTTCCATCCTTGTCCTTTCAGATCTGCAACAAGAAAACTCACAAGTTAATTTTCCCGGCGATTATTCGCTCCAACGCATCAAACATTGGAAATTGCTGAATTTCATCAAACCCTTTAGCTGTGTTAGTTTTTTTCAATTAAATCGCTACTTTAATAAAATTAAAATAAGTTACTAAACTGAATTTGCAACTTTTGATTGCCAATCAAAAAATGACTCAATGAACAGAAATTGAACCACGAGGCTGCCCTGAAAACATAAATTGCTCACACACAAATATTCCCATGACGCAAATAATTTGCGAATCTGCCAACCAGCCAGTTGTTGATTGGGGAAAGGTATACGATCTAAAACACCCACCATCTGTGTTGTTAGTGGACAGTGACTTGTTTATTTGGGCCGGGATGATTTTCTCCCTTCTCGAATCTTCATCAGCATCTTTTTCTTTCTCGGGCGATTTCTTTTTCACACGTTCTGTTGATAATCTCACAACTGGTTTTGGCATCGTTCCTAAAAGCAATAATTTAATGAGGTTTGTGTGGTAATCTGGCTGTATAAACCATGGTTTGGCACTTCACAAACAAAAATCTCCGGAGCAAAACTTTCGAAAATCCTAACAGGTCTGTGACTACTCTGACGTCATCAAATGGACAAAAAGGTTAAGAATCACTGCTTTACACAATAAGATAGCACATAAATTGAGGTTTGCAAATAAACACAACAACCACATTGAAGTCTTACCAGCATCCATGGACAGCTTTGAGATGTCCGGGGCTGAATATGGAGCAGAACCATCTGCAAAGTCAAAACATGGCGTCCCTTTTTTGCAGTTCAGGTTTACAAAAGTTAAATTTAACAAAATAACAAAGTAAGTCCATGTTATTTAAATATTTCTGTGTTTTAACAAGACTTCTTGCATAAAACCCAATTGAGTTAATTACAACCAGTTGTGATGGCAGAATATCATTGCCGAAAATGCACCTGGTCTGGGTGAATTGCTGTAGCTGGTTGGACTTGCTTTTGTAGCTGGTGGACTGGCATATCTTTGTGTGAGATTGAGTGCCTGTCTTCCTGTGATGCTTTCATTGGCCCCATACTAAATAAATTCGGGTTTTAGAACTTTTAGTTCAAAATAGGTTTGTGCAAAAACGCAGGTTTATCTACGAATGAAAAAGTGTCAAAATTTTAATGTTTAGACTTCAGTGTTCAGTTGAACGGTTTGAGGTTAACAACAGTTTTTATACATAAGCAGGAGACACTGCACAAAATCCGAAAAACAACACAAATCAAGCCTAATTCTTAAAAAAAGGTCGACAAACATTTGATTACCTGAACAGTTGCTGATGCTGCTCCAATGTTTCCAATATCTTTTGACAGAGGAACAGTAGCCGTGTGGCCATTATACTGTGGAAGTTTGAGGTTTTTGTCCAGTCTTGGTGACAAACCAACTGTTTGCGAATCCGTCAGGTCAGCTTTATTGTGTTCAGGTGGCAAGTTTTGCTTCTGTGTTGACTTGCTGATAAATGGGGCCCCTGTGTCCAGATGAACGGATTTTGCCTGTAAGTAAACAATATTTAGTTCATATACAAGATATTAGAAACAATGTAATCAACTTGAAGTAGCTTTAAAAGCATGTTATTTGGATTGTATTAACGTGATGGAACAAATAACAATTACAATTTTCTCAATATTTGATTAAAATCCCACCATAATGTTTAATCAATTGAATTAAAACCATTTTTTATCAGAATATAACACTTACAAGTTCCCCAAAGTTACTAAGTTATTTCGAAGTGCAAAGTTCATGCAAATAGATTCTACCATTGAAAATCATGAACTGTCATTTATAAATTAACATACCGTTGCAGAATGTGGGCGGTGACTTCTTCTTGAGGAAGGTCGGCTACCTGGAACTCCACTGGCTTTACTTTTCCCTTTTTTAGCGTTGTTGTCCAAGTAGTTATATCTGTTCACAAAAAAAACCATATGTATGTAATCATGTGCACTAAATAAACATAAATCCCAAAATATTGCCAAAATCAGGTTACCTTAAATATTTCCACAAAAAACCTTACTAATAGTGATGTTCCCAGTTCCAAATTATCCGGCCCGGCCGGACCCGGATAGTTATTAATCAAATCCGGCCGGATAATTTGGATCCGGCAGTTTTGTTTGTTGTTGTTGGCAAAAATGTTTGATTGCCAAATAGAATGCTATGTTAAGGTTAGCTTATCATGAGTGGAACAAATAAACGTGGGCATTTATTAATATGGTATAACACGCCACAAAAAACTTTAATAACAAATAACAGAAAAATCCTACGTCGGCGAGTATAACAGACTGGGTCCCAAAAACGAGTAATTTGCGAAATGTTTGTCCGCTTTTAGGACAAAAATGCTTTCCCAACTATCCGGTAAAATTAAGTGTATTATCCGGCCGGATCCGGGTATTGAAAATTGGTCAATATCCGGCCGGGTCCGGGTACCCGGATCCGGCGCAACACATCACTACTTACTAATGTGCTGTGGTCAAACTAAATTTTGTTACGGCCTTAGTTTATCCTGTGGGTTGCTTCTCTATTGAAACCACAGGAATTTTGGTTGTGGCCATGTGATGACAGTCTTACAAAGTTGTGTTTCCAAGTCAGGTTACAATTCACAGGCTAACGAAGATTATATAACTATGGCCTTTGGGGGCCAATCACTTTTAGATACATTTTTGTTGTAAACACCTCATTGTGTCAGTAGGTTTTTTGTCTGATCCTTTCCAGGGTGGAGGTTCCCATTTTGGACCGGGCAGAGGTTTTTTGGATGACGGAGTGGAAGGTCCTCTCAATATACCGCTTGCAGAAGATGCATGGGACCGTGCTGTTGAAATTCTGCTCATTGCACTTCTGGCTGTGTCGGGACGTTGAGTTTCATGTTGGGTGATTGCTTTTGTTTCAGCCGCCTGCAAAGTCCAGTAGATCAATTTCAGAATCAAACAAACGTTATACAAATTTATCGAACACTTACCTTTGATAAAAATTTAAATAGGAATGTCCAGACAGTCCTATGGTCAACAAATACTTAGTGGAAAGGATTTTTTCGACTAATTTTATCCAGAAACACTATATAAGCCATGTCATGTGTACTAACCAGGAGTTTTAAAAAGTATGTTAAATTCAATTACAGTGAAATGATCACTTCTTTGTATTAATGACAAGGAAAAAATCCTCAAATTGGCACACAGTTGAACCCTCAAATAGAGTGTAAGATCAACAAGTGTATTACAATAAAAACTAATAGCATTCAAACCTTGTGGTATAAGAGACAAAATCAATACAATATTATATTTGAAGCACTCGACTTCACTTGTACAATTTTACCTTAGCCTTGGCATAGTTCAGTTCGTGGACGGTCGTTACATAAAATCGTTTCCACACTTTTTCCTCAAATGGTGATGGTTGATAAACTGGATACCACCCAAATTTCAGGCATTTAGGTCTCCACAAACAATCCATTTCTGTCAAGTAATTCCAATACCAGGACACCTGGGACATAATAAACAAAATAGTTTGTTGATTTTAAAGGCAGAAACAACAACACATTAGAGACAAACCTGGGAACATCTACAAAGTGTTCTTGGATCAAGGTATGAAAACACATACAGTGTCAAGACCCTTGGAAAAACTTTAGTAAAGTCATGTTTTTCTTGAGGAAATTTCCCTTTTAATGTTTCTGAAAAAAACAGTTGGTTTACAAGGAATATGAACTGACATAAGCAGGGATAATTTTTATTCCTTAAATTATGTGCTATAACTTAGTAAATGCAAGTTAAACTAGGGGCAGTGCATACCTGAAACAGAAATCAAGTGTTTGCTTGACAGAGATTTTAATATGTCTTCAACAACAATCTTTTTCTGGCTTTCATGCCATTTCTGAAACTAATAAACCTAAATTTTTACCTTTTGGATGCAAAAATTTTTACATGTTATATTTTGGCAATGGAAATTCTTACCCATTTCATGATTAATTCTCTTCTCTCTCCAAAGACCTGGACAAAAATGTTTTGTTAAAATAGGAAAGATATCATCTACCCGTACTACATTGTGAGATTTATTTTCTGTTATTTGTTGGACAGATATTAAAGGAATTTCAAATCCTAATTAGAGCAGCAGTCATGCAAAGGCTTGTGTGCTGAAGCTACAAAGCATATGTCATAATATTATAAACAAGACTACACTTGTAAGCTACAATTAAATTACCTTTAACTTTTCTATTGTCAGATATTTTTTGCTGCAACTATCACTATGTTAGTTCTTACACTGCCATGTAAGTCCTGTATGTACAAGTGATATTGCTATACACCCCAGATTGGAAAGTTTGTTTTTTGCGTGAAGGATTTTGTTTTGGCGATCAGTAATTTCGCGGACAATCACAATGTTTTTCGTATGTTAATGCATTAGCTAAGTAATATTGTGCGGATTATCGCCCCCAAGGGTTCGCATCCTGACATGTATGCAATCATTGTTCATGGCATTTTATTTGATTCAGGATTTTATATTTCAATACTGTCTAATTTTAAAAACCTGTGCTATGCATAAGTTTTTACATCTTTAACATTATGATATGAAAAATGAACCACTATGTTCAAAAAGGCACCAACCTCTCCTAGACTACACTTTGTAATGTGCACCATATTACAACTCAAGCAAACAAAGTAACATTATTTTTTTGAAATTACCTGGTTATTTGCTTCTGGGTTATTAGCTGGTGTCCATGTGCTCTTTGCCAAGTTGCTGGAAACTTTGGCCTTCACTGGTGGGGCAAAAGCCATTTTTGAAACCTGTTCAAATAAACATACATGTTTACACTATTCTAAATTTACACATTTTCAGTACAATCATAAATAATCTATCCAATAAATTTAAATTCCAACTTACATTCTACCTTTTTGTTTTTTGTAGGTACAAGCGATAACGGAAAACGCTTACCTTTAAACATGAAATTCAGCTTGTTAATTTGTTTACGTTCAACTGTATAACAAGATGATCAAGCAATTCGCAGTATAATATTACATTAACATGCCTCTTAACTGTTTTCCAATTTAAATTTGTTTTTGTGAAGGCAAGCGATCTGTCATGCTTGACTGGCCATCCGTAATATTGTTTCTTTGCTATTTCTAGCGGTTTTAATTTTTTTTATTATTTATTAATGCTTGCCCCAAGAAAACAAATGAGGATTTTGTAACTGTTCTATGATTATGTACAAATAACTATTGAGATAAGAGACTTTTACTATTGCGTTCCCGATGTACCACAACGTCACTTATATTGATTAAACCCTGTCGATGGCAAGTAAGGTCTCCACATTTCTTAATTCATAATTAATCACCACATTCACCACAAGTTTTTCCAATATCAAAAAATTTTATTCGTGGCAGCAATATGCAAAAGAGAATGGGAGAGGATTTTGCCAATTCAAAAGCGAAGACTAAACCCGGTGCCGTGTTTGCTCATTCCGTGTTTCGGAGCCGTAAGTTGAAATCCAAGCTTCTCTTCCTCATTCTGTAACAAGAGAAACGGCAGATTTCTTAATTATAAGAACGCAGTTTCGAAATTTCAGAATACTCAAACATTTAGCTACCTAAGACCAATAAGAAATACTCAATTGAAAAACACCGACCATCCAAATCACTTACTTCAATTGCGTCACCACTAAACTTAAATTCCCAATTACACATTTTTAGAAGATGCTGCAATGCTTCTTACCAATAACTTATTGTAACCCATTCCGCCCTCTGGGGCTTTGGGGGTTCCCCCACTGGAGTTTGCCACCTTCTTGTTGCGGGATTGTTCGCTCTTTGCCGGCCATGTCGGAAACATAGACGGCTCCACTGGCTTCGGCGTCTCGTGGAACCATTCGTGCTCCAAAGCCTTGAAGGCGGATATTCGCTTCTCAGGGCAGTATGTGAGAAAACTAAGCAAATATTTTGTTTGTCATGGAGTATAATTTAAACACAGGTTTACATTGAAGAAAACAGGTATATAGTTGTAGTTCTTTGGGCACACAAATAACTTCTCTACAAGGTATCAGTAAAAAAGAGCGAATCAAGGCAATCTAAGAAGTGAAAACCTTTATACAAATTACCAGATCAATTTAATTGTGCTTGAAATATAGGACTCCAGGTTGGCATACAGTCCTAATATCTACGATATGTCTTATTTTTGGCAGCTGTTTCAGCCACAGGCATCCTTATTTTTAATACGTTTTGGCTCAAACGATGTTAATTGCAAATGTTTTCTTGCAAATAAGGTAGTCATATTTAAATTTCTATTAACTTCAGCATTATTAAAAACAAAACCGTAATATTTTGTAACAGTAGCCCGTATTCTACATCGATGGAAACCTGCTTATACTGTTCTGTGTACCGATTTAGAAGGTCGAAGCCTTGTTCAGATACGTCCGTTGCTCCGAAGCGTTTTCGTAAGGTGTTGTATGGATGTTTGGTGAATGTTGTCTTTTTCACCATCGGTAGTTCGTCGTATCCCGGCCATATCTTCTCGCTCGGGGTTCCAAGTTCCTACACAGTATATACCCTCGTAAAATCAAGTCCTAATATAGTATTGTACAGAAATATTGAGAACTCTGAGAATAGAATACATTATTTCGAATCAAATTCCAGATCAAATTACCTTAAATATTAAGTTGAGCTGCATAATTTCAGATTTCCCTGGGAACAACGGCTTCATGCTGAGAAATTCGGCGAAAATGCAGCCCACACTCCACATGTCTACTGCACACGCATATTCCTGTTGTGAAAAAAGACGAAGCGTCAACAAGGTGGTGCAAACTGTGGGTATGTTCAAAACGCACCTTGGCGCCTAGAAGTAGCTCCGGACTTCGATACCACAACGTCACTACGATGGGTGTGTAAGGTTTTAAAGGTGATCCGTACTCTCTTGCCAACCCAAAGTCACCTGAGTACAACACAGTTATTAATTGGTGCTGACAGGAAAATGTATATATGGATGGGATTAGCACAGGTAGTTTTTTTTTACTTGGGTGTTTGTGAAGGTTGCGTTTGGGGTTTTGAAACTTTTTGTTTACCAAAAACGCGGTATGTCATTTCCCTAGAGTCGGTACGAACCCCATTCTATTGGAAACCAGTTGGGATATTTGTGTTTGATATAATTTACCGCGCCATACCGATTTTTAATATTCCCTTGTGACTGAGAAGGAGATTGGAAGTTTTCAGATCCCTGTGCAGGATCCAGTTGTCATGGAGATGATGTACTCCTCGGAGCAGTTGAATCATGAGGGTTTTTACCTCGCCTGAATCATAAAAAAAACGAAAAATGTCAACAAATTCTTTCTTTCCATTTGGAATCGCACATGATACTGATATCAACGCATTACCGACTAAGAACGGTTGTTTCATGGTTTCCATCAAGCTCTTCAAGTCATGTTCGACGTAGTCCATCACGATATAGATCTTATCCACGTTGGAACCCACAACAATTTCCTTAAAAGTGTGGTTAACTTTAATTGGACAACCTCTACGTGGTTTGTGTACAGGTCTTTTGTATCTTTGTAGAGTTTGTTTAACATATTGCGTGGTATGTTGAAAATTTTTTTTCACTTATTACCTGAACTCGGACGATGTTTGGGTGACCGGCTTTCAGTAAAGTGCAGACCTCCCTCAGCGATGTGATCGGAAATCCCTCTCTTTCTTTTTCCATTTTCAATCGCTTCAATGCCACGACCGTCCCTTAAATCAAACTGCAGTTGTAACAATTACAAATGACTTGAGACATGTTGTAATAGGAGGAAGTCGAACTAATAACAGGTTGTGATTTAAAATTATTTGTCAATCATGCATAATTTAAAATAGGAGATGTGATTGTTGTTTGTACGGAGGTATGGTACTTGTGGATATACTAAATACAAAATACTTGAAATAAACAATGCAATCTTCATTGCAAAAACTCAGTAAAAACCTTTAGTTTTGTCTTTTGCTCGATACACGACGCCATAAGTGCCTTCCTCGATGCGGTTTAAACATGTAAACTCGTCTACACTGCGACACCCCTGGATGGCTGGAAAGTAATAGGGCAGGGTGGGCACCTTTTCAGCTGAAAATTAACAAATGTCAATGGTTAAAGCACCATAAAGGTAAACTGTTTGGGCACAGCGGTAAATATTAAGAGTGTGCGAGAGGTAGATGACAAGATCTTTTCAAGCAGCTTGGTAGCTGATATATCCCATGCTGACCACAATGCCACCTGCAATCAAATATACTGGTCTAATATCAAAGGGTCCAATTTCAACTTTAAACAAAATTCGAAAATTACATTTTTATGCTGACTTTATAGTGTTAGGATACTGCACTTGGATAAAATTAATCATGGTCTACAATTTCTACACTTGCAATGCACAAGCAATATTGATGTATGCAATCTGACCTTCTGGCAAAAATTAAACATAATTTTTATTTTACCAAGCTTCTAGTGCTTTTGAGTGTTGTGTGGTATATGTTTGATTTGTCTAGTTTAAAAAGTCTTATGGCAGACCAATCGTTGTTTGAAGAAACTCTTATGTTATTTTTTGTGCTGGATTGTCAACTATATTGAGAATTGTGTGATGCCTGTCAGCAACAGCAGCACAATGTATGCCAAGATTTTTACAAGTGTGAAGATCCAGCAAAAAACTCTCACACAACTCACCAGGTGGAGATTCTGGTGACGGCAAATCCTCATTTGTCGACTCCACATTCTCATCATCCACCTCTGACGCTTCAGCCTGTTCAGTTGGGGAGTCAAACCTCGATTTTGGATCTGAGTCAACAACAAGAAAGATTAACAAATTTATCAAACATCATGAGGTTTTCGGGCTTGGCAGCCCAGACAATGCAGCCTAGCTGGATCAGCCACTTTTTCCTGACAAGTCGGAGTGAGACTTAAAAAATCAAGCTCCCGGTGAGGTTTGAACTCACGACCCTGGGCTAATCAGGCCCAACGCTCTACCAACTGAGCTACAGGAGCTCAGTGGTTTCACAGGGTATATTGTGGCCAAGGTACACTGGTGCACAAGCGCACAACTTATACGTTAGCTGTGATCGCCAAGCAAGGACCTGCCTATCATGCCATTGCATGTAATATTACTGCGTTTATCAAACATATTTGAATGTGCAGGACCTTCGTTATCTGATGCTTCTGACGATTCTTCTTCGTCATTTGTTTCCGACTGACTCCCCTCCTCTTCTGATCCTTCCACTCCCTCACTAACATCTTCCTCCTCACTTACTTCTTCCTCACTGCCTTCTCCCGATGACGAGGACTCAGAGGAAGATTCCATGTCTTCATCAGCCTGTAAATTAAGGGTTATTTTCTGATTGATATGGATAGCACATGACAGGCTACATATTTAAGGATCACTTTCGGCAACATATTTGTTATGCTATGAATACAATTCGATGGCCAAAACACAATACATGGCAACAAAGCCTGGAAGATGAAACAGGTTTGTGCATATCAGCAAATACATTTCAAATACCCACATTTTCTGCTGTTACTTGGTCATTATCATTATCTACAACATTTTCCTCTTCTTCACCACTGCTACTTTCGAAGTTCTCAGATGAGTCTGAAATAATGCAAGAAGATGCTTTTTGTTGTGTAATTGTATCATGTTTTGTCCTACAATTAACCCCAACAAAAAGGCGTTTTATGTTTGCAGTGTAACCAACGTGTCTTTGCAATGTGGCTTGCACCTGCAGAAATACTGTGAACCTCAGTATGAATTGATTGTGCTCCTGGGGTTATTTGCATGTTTGTGTTTGCCTATAAAAACTGTGCACAGTTTGTATCGACACACATAAACTATTTGTGAGACTCAAGAATTTCAGCAGACAACTGATTGGCTTTTAAACAAGATTGCTAACAAATCTACCTGAAGAATCTTCACTGCTAACAACTTCAGTCACGAATTCACTTGCTTTGATTATGGTCTTCTTTTTTTCAGAAATTGGCTTTTGCGGACTGGATTGTTTGGAGTCTGGTTGTTTACTGGAGGTCTCAGCACTCCTACTGGTGTTGGTTCGTTCGTCCCGTTCTGATGTCAGAGCAAGGTGGTAAAATAGTGTAACTACATAGTTGGTGGAAATTACAGCAAACTTTAAGTTCATTTCATGTAGTAAATGTTTAAATCAATTTTTGATCACAGCTTTTAATTTTTTTGCTCCAAAAAAATGGACTATTTTATTCCATACACTTATCCAAAATCTACATTTGTACATGATCATCAACTGCTGCTCTGTAGTTTTGGGTATTTGTCTTGACATAAACTCAATTTTGTGTGCAATAATTTTCAACAAATCTGAAAATCCTTTATCCCAGAATTAACTTTTATAATGTGAAAAGGTTAAGAATATTTCCTACCTTTGCCTCTCCTGCTTCTGTGGTGTGCATCAATGGTTGGGTCGGAATGTCGAGCAGATCGGGAGGAATGTGAACTTTTAACTGATGACTGAACATAATCTGATGCAGATCTATCGTGTTTCACTGTCAAAAAATGAAATATGTTTTAAAAATAGGGAAAAATGCCAAAAAATGTTTGCAAAGCCATGCTAATATTTCATTTGTTAATTCAAAATTGGGTAATACGGTGTTTTTTCATTAGTTTCATGCTACTTACATCGCCGCTCGTGCCTTTTATCGTCATCATACTTTCTCACAATTAACGACACGCGGCCTAAACAAAAAAAATAATAGAACTAAATAAAAACTCTCGTCACACAATCCATTAGGCAAAGTATTTATACTTTCTTCTCTTCTTCTTTCAATCTTGGCCCGTGCATCCTCCATTTTGGATGATGATGATGATGACGAGTATCTACTTTTCTCGTCTCTCGACCTGGAATACGATCCTCGGTCAGCTTCATCGCTATGGTGACTGGCGTAACGATCCCTCTTGCTGTCACTCTCTCGTTTTGAAGCATGGGTTCTAGGGATTCTATGATAACAAAAGGCTAATTGTAACCTTCACAATGCACATTGTGTGGTTAAAATCCATGCAGCAAAAAATTACCTAAAATTGCAATGTTCACCGTGTTATGATTTACCTGTCTCTATCATATGATTTGTAATCATATGATTTCGATCTTTCATGAGGGTGAGACTTTGGGTCACTCCTGGAAACTCTTCGACAAAAAATAGTTAGGAGGCAAATTAGGAAGATGAGAAAATTTGTCATAGTTTATCTTGTAATTTACCTATCACTTAATCTTCCTGATGAGTACTCTTTCCTTGGTGCAAGTCGATCACCATAATCACCACCCCTTCTGTCTTGTATATCAGATTCTGGTCGTCCTTCGGCTGGCCTGGATTCTTTGTCTGAAAATGATCAGGAAATTTTCAACATAACACCATAAGTATAAGTACAATGTTGTGTAATGCGGTACATCTAATTTGTGCACTAGAACAAGTGAGGTAAACTGGAATTTAATCAAATCAAATCATTTTATGTTGCACAAAAAACTTCTACACACAAAAGCAATTAACATTTTACATGGAATTGTAAAGGTTATTGTCACAGATGCACATATAAGTGATATCCTAATGGAGAATCATTCTGTCCTAGAATTACAGTCGGAAGTTGATGGGTAGCCACCTGACCACTAAGAGATCAAAAATGTAATGGCTTGGACATACTGGCTGTCATACAAAACTCATTCCTTGAGAATTCACATCAATTTACACCTTTTGGTAATTTAAACAAATGCATTTTGTATATAGTCGTTCATACCCGGAGGCTTGTTGTCTCTAACTGGTGACCGACTCTTGCTTCGGTGATGTTTCTTTTTTTTCTCTTCCTTAACTTTGTGTTTTTTGTGGTGACGCTTGTGTTTCTTGTTAACAACTGGCGGAGGTTTAATATCAAGAACTTCTTCTTCTTCCTCTTCCATCATTGATTGTGTGCTTTAAAACAAAGATTCACAACAAACGTTACACACAGAAAACACAACTAATGTTAACACAAAAGGTTTTTGTTTGATCATTATATTTGAACACTGTTGGTCCTACACATATTATATACATAAATAAAAGCATGCACAAAAAATTTTTTAACACAATCGAATTAACCCAAAACTCACCGTTTTACGCCAGTGGTTTTTCTTTCCTCTGAATTTTTGTCATCATTTTCTACCAACTCTCCTTCTTCCATGGCCTCCATAATATTTTTATTGTTGATAAATTTTATATGTAGTTAATCCCTAAATCCCTTGAATAATAAAATTAAGGCGTTATCAGTATTATCAATTAGCCTGTCGTCAAATAACCAAGCAATATTTTCCAAATTTTATGCATGTTCCAAACGTAAAAACACTGATCTCTACAACAAAAAGCGAGCACTACTACGTTGCCGCAAACATGCAAGTGAGTTCAGGGCATAAAGTCTTGACTCTCTTAAATTTAATCAACCTTGTACAAAAGAATCAAAGCCTAGTAATTGTGGACAACCTTAATACATTATTACGATATTTTTTGTACGGATTAGTAATTGGGTTAGCGACAAAACTTTGTTTGATGTAGGCTACTGTTTTCCTTCAACACTAATCGCTGTCAACTCGATGCCCCCACTTCTGTACGTAAGTAGAGTTTCTGCAAAAGTTCTCGCCTGCAATGCTTGGTTTTCTCATCATAGAAATTATATAATTCGTTTTTTTTCATAAATGGTTTCAAAAACTATCGCATTTTTCACAACAACACATTAAACATTCACCGTGTTCAATTCATTTTACCACAACAACTTCAAAAGCACACAAACTGTATTTGACATTCAAATTAAAACGCACTTCAAAATATTTCACACAGCTTTAGCATGCCACATATTCCAGTTAAAGTGGCGGAGGAAAAATCTTTCAAAGCCAATGTACATAGTAAAGGCTTATCTGGTCTTAAAACTTCAAAATTTTGCTGCAGACCACCAGATTTCTGACCATGCTTTATGACCTCCGCCAGTGCACGAGCATAAACATGAATTATTGGGGTGTCTTCCCCGAGAAGCACACTTGTGTGAAACGTGGGTTTGCCACCCTGCACACATTCAGTTTTGACAGATACAATAGTGCCAACTTTCTTAAACTGAGTGACCACAACCAAATTTCTGTCTTCAAATGCTGCACATGTTATGTCAATTTTGCTGCCTCCAATTTCTTTTGTTATTGCAAATGTTTTTAAGGGATCTTCCATTGTGCTTTAACTGCTTTTCTTGGATCCACCAAGGCAAGGTGGTGTTTCACCTATCACCTGATCAGATTTTTCCCACTGGTCAGGTGTTTTGGCTTGAATTGACAAAGCGTGAACTGGACCAGAAAGCTCCTCTTGCAACAAAGCGTTGACACTACGGTGTCTTTGGATAGGTGTCTTACCTTGAAAAGCTGCTGACACCACCAAAACCTGAATAAATACAATCAAAATAACTAAGCTAAGTTTAGTCAGAAAAAAATATTAAAATAATATGTGAAATATGTGCATAACCTGGTTCAATAAAACTGGCTTTTATCAATATTTACCTTGAAATGAGTTTCTGATCCACGTGGCACAGCGTGCTTATAACTTTCGTTAACCACTTCCACAACAGAGGGGGCAAAAGCACTGGTTATCTTTTTCTGAATTTCTCTTTGTACAGGACCAATTTCGCTACTTGCCATCGAGGACAAACGGATTGTTTTTTTGAAAATGTTTGAAGCAGTTGAATGCTGGAGCTTTGTAAGTCTTAGGCAAGTATTCATCTACCCCTATAAGGTTTTGCTTTCCTTTGACGTTTACAATCAGGAATTGAATTCAGCTTCTTTTTCTCAACAAACAATACTCTTTGTTTAACTGCAAAAAAAGGAATTTGGTAATAAGTACCAGAAAGCAACATAAATCACATTTACCAGATTTGTCAAATCTTAACAAAACAGCTTTTTCCGCTATCCTTGGTCTAACCCAGTTAATAGTTGCGCCAGTAACGGCCATAGACTCACAACGAACTAAGATAAATCTAAAAAAGTGTAAAAAAGTTACATGAAATAGTTCTTTTGCAAGACAAAGGTAAGAAAAAAACGTTAAAGTAAAATCGGACACCAAAGAATCTTTTGTTAATTCGGACTTGCCTTGTTTTTGCCAAGAGTTCTGAAAAAAAACAAAAAACAATCATTCAAATTTCAAGCAAGCTCACTTTGTGAAAAATCATTTTTTTATTTTATCTCGTATTATTATTCGAACTAAATGGTGCTTACCTGTTGTTAATCTCATCGCATACTTTCGCAGTTAGAACCTCAAATCAAACCACCAGACTCACACAAGGGCACCGATACCACGCTTCACTTCACACACACGGTACCCATATAATACACATAAACCGAGGTATGATTGGGATGAATGATTACGCGATTCACAAATGATTTTGCCAGAATAAACCCTTACAATATATGCTTTTAATTTTATCACAGTTAATTTTGTATCTCCCCCCACGAATAGGTCATGATACTGAAAACTGTAGCATACAAAAAAGTTGTCTGAAGATTGTGTTTCGTTTATAACTGGTGTGTCTTCAATTATTCGGCGCTTGCATGACTACACAAAAACTGTTGGTTAGTAATTAAGTCCCCCCTCCCCCAAAGAATTGTTTTCCGCCCCAGGCCTTTATAGACCCCCTTCAATATTATTTAGTGTACATGATTAGGAATCACAATAAAATATGTTTTAAACTGCGCACCCCCGCTTCTGCTCAATATGAAATGTGCCGAGTAATAAGGTTCATCGAGGTAATCGCTTCTCGAATAGAAAAAACTGAACAAATTCAAATGGGTATGGTCCTTGGCAGAATTGCCTGATCAAAGCGGTAGATACTTTAACCACCTAACAAGCGATAATGGATTTTCTCGTTCCATGCGTGGCAATACTTTACCTCAGGTTTTCTCGAAGACTTTGCAATGTTACAACTCTAATATTATCTAATATCTAATATTTAGTTTTTTTTTGGTGGATTAAGATTGAAATATCGGCACTTTAGGACGTGTGTAGCATTGCCGAAGCACGTACGTGAAACGAAACAAATGTTTTGTTGATGTGAGATGTTTTGCACATTTTCACAATACCTCTGTGTAATGCCTTGATAACTATTTTAGTTCGGAAAGAATGATTTTTTCAACAAACGTGTCCGAAACGCTAGTTTAACCATGCCCAGCATAACCCGGAGAAATCCCCATCGCCCGTCCGTGAAGTGGTTAAAGCATCTACCAATAAAAGCAAATATAGGCGTTCACAGAAAAAATAATTTTCTGGAAAAAGGTTTTGTATGCGTTTTTGTGGTTCTTTTCCCCACTATTGCAACAAAACAAGTTATTGCAGTATTTTGCTATTTAAGTCAGTCGAATTGACTTTTATTTTAAGTTGTTGCTAATTTACACACACACAAAAAAATATTTTTATTTGTTGCATTTTTCGTTTTATATACGCTATTTTTAACAAATAAACAAAAAACATTGTTAAAGATACGTGTGGTGAAAAAAAATGCATAATGTTGTAATATAAAGACTAGTGATGCACCGAAACAGCTTTTTTTATATTCGGCCGAAACCGAATATTCGGCAAAAGTTGCCGAATTAATTCGGCCGAATAAACCGAAACTAATTTTTGGTATCCATCTCTTTAAACGCAATAAATTTAAACAAAACATGTGCTGGATTAGATCTTAAGGCCCGTTTACACTACAGACGATTCCGTGTTTGTTTTATTGTGCGCGCGTGCTGAGTTGTGCTGGGATGGGATGTGCCGGTCTGTGCTAGGATGTGCTCGCTTTTGCTCGATGAGCATAAATTCGGGCACAGTTGGGCACATTTCGGCACACATTGATGCGAAAGTGCAGCGCGACTGCCTATACATGTAGGACATATATTATTTTAGTTGTGGTTGTGTGATGTGACCGCGTTTGACATGTGAGCGATTTTTTTGAGCGTATGAAATGGTGCCGTAGCTGCATTACAAAGCGGTATGTGGAATGGCGTCTCAGCGGGATGCTGCTGTGGAAAACCATTGTCCTGGTTCAATTATACCATCTTTGTTTTCAGAATCTGTGGTGTTTGGTTCAATAAACTGTAGTGTTACCTTGCGTCGTAAAAAATTATGTAAAACAGTACATGTATTAACTATGTAAAACAGTACATGCCCTTTGTTCATAAATATCTACAGCCAATAGAAACAACTTCAATTTGTACTTATAATATCGCTGGCGAGGCAGAGAAATGCAAGGCAAGAGTGACATCCTTAAAAAATTATCAACGTAACTTGTCACTTGCACTTGTCGTGCTCGATTATTCCAGTAGTGTAAACACCGTGTGTGCCAGACTGTGCTGTGCCGTGCCAAACTGTGTTCGTGTGTAAACGGGCCTTTATCCTATCACACAGCCTTTTTTGGCGCTTGAAGAATAACCTGGTCTTCTGTACCAACTGCTTAAAGTTGATTTTTGTCATATCTGTGAAAGTAAACAAATGAAACGAACACACTCGTACAGTTTAAACAATGATTTTAACCTTTTCTAAATTTTGCATATCAGCGTTAAATGCAGTAAAAAAGTTTCGGTTTCGGCCGAATTTTGCAGAAATATTCGGCCGAAACCGAATAATTGCGAAAACCTTAGTTTCGGCCGAATAAATTCGGCAAACCGAACTTTCGGTGCATCCCTAATAAAGACCTATATTTTGGCATTATGACGTCAGTAAAATTTTTAACCAATCGCATTGCTCTATTATGGTTGAGCGGGATTTCGAACCTTTTTCGTATTTGCTGTGCTTGTAATGTTGTGAATAGAAATGATATGACATGGACTAATGGCTTCCACATTAAAGTTGTGTGTTGTTTACGTTTCTATGATATTGGTATGTAAACCAGAAGGCAGTTGGTGTAAATATGCAAAGATTAAATATGTATATATATGTTAATGTGTGTTTAATTTTTGTAACCTCTTCTATATTTTGCAGAACTTTACATCTATTACCAATTTTTTTTACACTTTTGATTCGTTGAATTCAAAATGGATGGGTCACCACATACTACGATCCGTCCAATTCAATTCAGTGACAACGTACGTGCAAGACTACCAAGCGCAAGCATAAAACCTATCAACAAGGAGTCTAAACTTCCTGCAAGATCAAGACTTCCAACCTTGCGAAATATCTCGGTATGTGTTTATTGCTTTTACATATGCTGCTCGCATTTGTTTTATTTCAATATAAACCTGCGTCATTAAGTTAAAATATGCTGTTTTGTGATTGTTGTTTTAAAAAACTATTTTCAAAGTTTTAGAATATCTTACCTTTTCACTTGCACATCTAATTTTGTGTAATAACTTTCAGATCATAAATACAAGCACAGCAGGATCTTCCATGGTAAGGGCACATTGTTTTTCTTCCATATAAATGAAATGCTTGGGCACAAATCTAACAAAAAATTTTAACAGGCCGCACTGGATACAACATCCGGGGTATGACAATTTGTGTACAGCATGCGTTTTAAATCTAAAATATCTGCTAAAAATATTTTGCTGATCAATAACAACTTGCAATTTAAAACTTTAGGCATTTGGATTTCCCCAACATTCTTCTCCTGTGTCAGCAATGGTAAGAAAAAGGCTTAAAACAAATGTGTTTACTTTAGTTTCAAATATAACACCAATTGTTTGTTAATCAGATTTTGGACACAGAAAATCGGCCTCCATCCAGTAGGGTATGTATTGGATATTTAACCGGCTACTCTGTCCAAGTCACTTTGGCTAATATGGAATTATTCATGTATATGCACTTTCAAAGTTTAAAATCTTGGCTGTTTTGTAAAATGGAGCCTACCAAATTTTCAGAATTAGATTAACAAGCCAATGAAGTGCATAAAAATAAGTTAATATCACAGTCAAAGCGAAGATCGGAAGAAAATATGGAGCCAAGTTCGAAACGAATCAAGCCAGACAACCCTCAAGTTAAGTCACTGAAGTCAAAGAGGGCAAGAAGAAGTGTAAGCAATGCATTAAAAATCACCCGTAACAAAGCAGCAAAGTCAAGTGGATATGGCAAACCATTAGCATCTGGTAAGTTTGCCTGTGGTCCTGTGCAGATTATCACAATTAATGTTTTTGTGTACATTGTTTGCAGTTAAATCTGCTCCTGCTGTAAGAAAACCATTGTATCCTGTCACATCAAAAACCAACACTGCACGTAAACCTGTGGCAGTCACAGGTTAGTAAATACATATATACTTGAAAAATCAAGCATAGCATCCAAAGAGATAAAAAACCTGTTTTAGCAGTACAGTTGGTGTTGAAAAAATGACAGCATTAGGTTTAGGATCTCAAACTATTGATCGTAACATGTAATTTGGGTTGGCGAAACAAAATGTTATGTTCATGTTCAGGGGCGTATCCAGGAATTTTTAAAGGGGGGGGTCCAAATTTTTTTCAGGTATAAACTAAGGTTAATTGTGGACGAGAATCGCAAAATACGAACGCCGGTGTTCGCGCCAATCGTCACATAAACGGTAGCTTTCTGGCTTGCGCAATTGTGTAACGCTATGAAAAGTTTAACAACTTGACCTTCACGCAAGTAAACCGCTTGTTATTACAACGTGGCCACTGAAAAACGACGTTTCGTCCCGGAACTGACGAAAAATGCAACATGTTTGGTAACAATACCAAGTGTTCGGTAACAATGCTCCCTGTTTGGAAACAATGGCGATTGCAAGCACGAAGCGGTTTTTAGCTCAACGTCAAAGAAAACTTCTGGTTTTCCCGCGGATTTTGACAAAAAAATACAGTGGCGTTTGTTTAGTTATCAAAAATAGACCAAAATATTTCACAAAAGGGGGGGTCTGGACCCCTCGGACCCCCCCCCCCCCCCCCTGGATACGCCCATGATCATGTTATCATGTAATTGGAAGTAACTGAGAGGTTTGTTTGCTGATAATGAACATATGTTTAGCCCCTTCTCAGAAAAATGTTCATAAAGCTCGACCTATTGCACGAAAACCATCTCCGTGTTCATCTGCCAACAGCTCCAGGCAATCTGATGAAGGAGGTTAATACAGCTGGTTTTATTTGTGTTTTGTCAATAAAGTTGAAATATCCATTTTACATTTCAGTTCCAAAAACTAAGAAAACAAAGAGACAACCCTGGGATTTGCGTGGACAAGTTCAAGACCTGAAAGATGAACTGAATGTTGCTAAGAAGAAAGAAAATATGATGGAAGACATCTTGCACAGGCTACAAGTATATAAACGAAAGCCCATTGGACACATACACATTTGTTAAATATTGATTCAATTCATGCTTTTAAATGTGCCTTTCTGTCTGTGGCTTTTGTTAAAACCTAAACGTTGATTGCATTTTTGTATTGCCTTTTAAACCTTTTTCCCCGGTGTACACATACAGGCACTGGAAAATGAGAAGCAACACATCACTGGCGAAAAAATTGCCCTCTCCACTGATCTTTACCGTCAACAGAACGACATGAATCACCTGCAACAAAAGCTAAAGGGAGCAGAAACTGAAATAAAAGGCCTTAAACTGTAAGTTTTTGTTACCCAGTCGACGTCAATTTTTACGTCGCAGCGAAAACCTATTTGTGGGTCTTTTGTTAATTCGAGTTGTCACAGGGGAGAGCCATTTATATACATGTTATTTGAAGACACCTTACGACTACAAAACGTTTTTTCCACCTTTTTAAATAAACCGAAAGATTTTTTGAGGTAAAAAATGATTGATCGCAAACAAATCAACAGCAGTTTTTTCTTCTTGTATCTGTCTAATTGCAAACTTGTAATGGTAGTCAAGACTGCAAGCAAATCTGCCAAATAAACCCTAAATGTCCTCCACGCTGCGGTTTCCGTTTCACCAAAATATCGCGGAACCATTTTTTTTTATTATTTTTAAAACATGGCAACAGAAATGAAGAAGACCTCACGAGACAGAACCGAAGTCTGCAGCGCAACGTGGACGATTTGGACTTGGAAGTGCGACAACTACGCCGCGAAAAAATCACCACCGACGAGAAGATTGCTTCACAAAGCAAAGAGCTGGAGGAATTGAAGGTAATTTTTCAAGAGCTCAAATTGAAATCACTGCATGTCTGTCTGGGAATAGGTGAATAAATCTGTATTCTTTTTGTAGGAGCGATATCGAAGAGTGCAGGAGACCCTTGAGGAGAAGCTTGAGCTCATAGAGAAGCAGGAAGCTGAAATACGCGAACAGGAGACAGACAGGAGAAATCTGTTGAACGTCGTGCAAGAACTTAAAGTGCGCTAATTGTATTTACTAATTGATTTTGTATAAATGCTGTGATGTATTATTTCAAATATACTTTTCTTATGAGCATTTCTTAACCTTTTAAACAGTCTTATTTTTGGCCTGGTCAAAAGGATTATATTGCTTTACCTTTCTTTCAAACCGACTAACAAACTACCACATAATAATATATTAACCTTGAATATTACAACAATCCCTTATTTGGGGTATGATTTTGGAAACCTTGGGTAAAGAACGACATACTGTTTATTTGTTACAGGGAAACATCCGGGTGTTCTGCCGTGTTCGTCCAATGCTACAAAAGGAGAAACGCGAGTTCGGTGAAATGGAACACATCGACTTTTCCGGCAAAGCTGGAAAGTCCGTCAACGTCACCAACGTAAGATTTCACCAAGAAACTAAACGATCAACAAAACAAAACATCTGACTCTGAGTAATTGCTGCGTTTTGGCCTTTTCACCAAGACAAGCAATTGTGTCAAAGAACTTGATCGGTTTAATGCGCATTGCTAAGTTGGTCATTTAACCATTGATCGAACATTTTGTGGTTATTATAAATTAACTTCCTTGGCGGAATTTCGTTTTATGTTTTTTAGTCATCATTTGCTAAGTTTATGGCAAAGAACAATAAGTTCATCCCCCTTTTAAAGCTAATTGATTTTGTTTCCACAGGATTCAAACAAGACGTTACCTTTTACATTCGATCAAGTGTTCAACCCTCAAGCTTCCCAGGAGCAAGTATTCCGCGAGGTGGCGCAGCTCGTACAGAGCGCTCTCGATGGTTACAACGTTTGCATATTCGCCTACGGACAAACAGGCGCCGGTTAGTAACGCGACTTTTTGGTGTTTGACCAAAATCGAGGTCATACATTTTTTTTACGCAGGCAAGACATACACCATGGAGGGACCGGATTCTCCTGATACGGATCAAGATGGAATCATTCCTCGGTCCATGAGGCTGATATTCCAGAAGTGTGAGGAACTCAAGAAGTTCGGTTGGAACGTATGTGCTTCGCGGCTTGCTAAATTCTCGGAATGCATTGGCGTTGACGCTTTTATTATGTACATCGTAGTGGAGAATGACTTTTGTCAAAATATGAACAAATTGTATAAAACGTAAAAATAACGCCTCGTCAAACGATTTCACCACTGTCCTCTGATTGTCGTAAACCTAGCCGAAATACGGAAGGCCATGTTCTCAGTGGCGGATCTAGAAAACAAATGAGGGGGTGTCCGAGTTTGGTCACGCCAATTTTGCGTTTGGCTTAGGCTAAAATACGCCAATTATCGGTTTAGGCTAAATAGGTAAAAAAAACCTTCGCCAGACTATTTCCGTATGATGTACAATAAACCCTGATGTAGCATCACCCATCGTCTCACACGATTGTGTTCACAGTACAAGCTCGCCGTGCAACATGTTGAGATTTACCGCGAGACCCTTCAAGACTTGCTCGACTCCAACAACCAAAAGCTGGAAATCAAGACGGTAACAAAGGAAAATAAGATCAACAAGATTTGGGTAAAAAACCTCACCATGCACCCTGTCACGTGCTTCGGGAACGTAAGTTGTTTAAAAATGTTACATGACCAATTTAAATAAACATGTTGACTACGGCAATCAAACTAAAACACTGGGAGAACAGACTAAACCACGCATGGTTTATTGATTAACACGCTCTGAGTAATGTATGTAATTTCGTGGGGAAATACTGCCCCCTATATAGCGTCATTGGATTCTGTATGCATGGGTTACGAATATCCTTTAGCTTGTTTGTTGGTCACACGGATAAACAAGCGGCCTTTTAAAACATTCTGTACAGGAACTGTTTTGTTTTGGTCAGCACAGGTTTTGTCCATGTTTAACCGATTACTTACTGGCAGTCTTGGTTATTCCTTTTCCAACTTTTGCTGTTGCCAGTTTTGCGTTTAACGTTTTGCTACGTCTGTAGGTGCGCAAGCTACTGGAGCGTTCCAAGCAGAAACGAGCGACCGCGTCCACTAACGCCAACGAACGATCATCCCGCTCCCATTCTGTTTTCATGCTTAGGATCGAAGCCAACAACGATATCAGTGGTGAACAGATCGAGTGTAAGTTTAGTTAACGCTAAAGCTGAATAAATGGGCTAATAATTGAAAAAGGGGGTTGCGTCATAATCAACTTTTTAGGCACTGTTTTGATATTTCATTGCGTACTGTCTTTCTGATAAAGCGACTTTATGGGGGAAAATAGGGTTTAACTAAAAATAAGTCGAAATTCTTACAATGAAGCAACAAGCCTCCGTTTGATGTCAGCTAATTAAGTAAAAAAAAAAAAAATCGATTTCGCTTGCTTAAATACAAGCATCATCAGTTTCTTATTTAAATAGTTGTGCTGTGAAGTGTTTTGACTTAATCAGATCTGAGAGTTTTGGCCCAATCACGAGGTGTCGTATATTTTATGCAGCCTCACTGAACTTGATCGATCTTGCCGGGTCCGAACGACTCGCCGAGACCGGGTCATCAGGAACTCGTCTTAAAGAAGCGCAAAAGATCAATGGCTCACTCTCTGAACTGAGCAACGTCATATCTGCCCTTGCTAACAAGGTAATGTCAACAGCATAATGCAGAGGTTCCCAAATGCGACGTTTTTGTTGTTGTTGGAAGCTTACACGGAGACGGCTATAGACCAATTTTGTTTCCATAACATGCTGCGTCACCTTTTAGTTGTTACACTGACAAAAAAAGAATATCGTATTACGTATAAGCGAATTCACCAAGACGCTCAACGCTATGAATGCCTCCAAAAAAGGTCGTCATTTTCAGTACGCATTCCGTAACACTTCATACCATTCACAGGACAACCATGTACCCTTCCGTAACTCCAAACTTACCTTCCTGCTCATGGACAGCTTGGGCGGCAACAGCAAGACACTGATGCTGGTAAATGTGAACCCAATCAAACGGGCAACCGGGGAAACCATCAACACCCTGCGATTTGCAACTACAGTTAATAAATGCAACATCGGCACTGCACAAAAGATCGTCAAGTTTTAAATGGGCCCTTATTTTCATCTCATTCTTCAAAGATATTTTCGCCATTGTTTTCACTGCGTATAGTTTTGTAGAACCTTGGGTTTACATCACAGGTAAGTATGGGAAGAGAGTTTGTACTCGCCAGGGAAAAAAACCGAACGTTGTGTTTGAAAAACGAGTTTTTACCTTCGTCTACGTTTTAGTTTGAAAATTCGTACTGATTGCTGGTCAAAATAGTAAAATAATTTGTGGAAATTACTTTGTGAGTGAAATGTACATACGCACGTTTTTGGAAAAGTATAATAAATTCTTTCCGTGAAACCGTCCTTGTAAAAGTATTGTAATTTCCAAATACAGGTGTGCTCAATTCCAAGCTAATTTGCGTGTCATATATGTTGTGATATCACGTGCCAAGCATTTGTGTGAACATTTTTAGCGATGATGCATTTTGGCAAGGAAGCTTGATTTAACATTGCTGGATCTAAAAGAGTCATGCAAATAGGAACATTGTTGGTCAAAATCAGCAAGCATGCTATTTTCAAGGCGATGTCGTGCCTTTTGTTTTACTTCTGATCTCTATTAAACTTTTGTTCAATAGAGATCAGCGGTACCGGCCCTGGTGCCCTTGCAAGAAAAAAACCTTTGGCGAATAGCGCCATCCAGTGTGACCAAATTAAACTGCCCTCGACAGCAAGTTGTCGTTTATTGCTAACAATAAACATTAGTGAAGACAAAAGTGTTCCTAATACGTGGTTACTACACCTGTCAGCATGTCTCATGGCCGAGGAAGCAGAGGCTTTAAGTTTAGCGAGGGTGATTGGACTTGCGCAGGGTAAGGTGTTGTTAAACAATCGACTTTCATTGTGGTTAAATCAAAAGCACAGTACATTTCTCTGGTGTTATGGATCGTTATACATCAAACTCTTAACTTTTACAAGATGTGGAAACGTAAACTTTGCAAGGAGAATGCAATGCAACAGATGTGGCGAAGAAAAGAAAGTCGGTGTTAAGAAAATCAAGAGTGGTGGCATTCAAATTGGAAAACAGGCTGCTGAAAAAAGTAAAGGGTTGTTCAGTGCTGATGACTGGATGTGCAAAACGTAAGTGGGCACGTTTATGTTTGTTACAATTAACTGGTAATTAAAATTGTGTATATACAACATCTGTGCACTATTAAATTTAAGTATTCAGTTGAAGCTTTTGATTAATTGCCTTGACGCTATCTGATTCAGAGTTACTCCAATACTAGTAAAGCAACAAAAAATGAACCTTAATAAAATAACAGTCGGACTCCAAATAAGACGCAACAAAATATGTACGAAATTATGCTCTGTTTCTTACCTGTTTAAATATATGTGACAATGTATTTGCCGGCTAACCTATCTCACAGCAAACAAAATGCGGTTAATTATTAACGACCAATATGAAACGCTACACAGTGTAATTGCGGTTTTCATTTTGAAACCAATTTCACAAAATTCAATCTTTTCGTATTTATCCATAGATGTGGCAATGTAAACTGGGCAAGACGTTCAGATTGCAACATGTGCAATACACCAAAAGTTGGATTACAGGATGAAAGAACTGGTCTTGGTGGAGGTTTTAATGAAAGAGATAATGTTGAGTACAAGGAGAAACAGGTAATTTCTACAATTTGGATTTTTTATCTTTATTAGGACTTCTGTGACAAGTTTCCTACGAAATTAATTGCCGTTGTATACAGTCAATTTCAAAATATTTTAAAACCATGTTAAAATGCTTTTACCTTTTGGAAAAAATGTTTCGCAGGAATCTATTGACTTTGTGAAAAAAATATTTTCATTGTTACCTTATATACAGTATATATATACAGTATAATTCTTGTCTGTAAATGTTTTTGGTGTAAACTTCTCATAATCCAGATATTGGTGATACCACTATTTATGTTTATTTGAATCAACTGCTTGCAGTTAGATACTTGCTTAACTGCATTCTTCTTTACAAGATTGTAAGATTACATTGCTCGACTGACTACCCACCATTATAGCTGTGCTTACTGTAGCTGTGTTTAATTAAAGTGATTTTTACTGATATTCTACCAACTATGCAACATCACTTTAAAATCAAATGCCTTTGGTTAGTCTGGGAGTAAGCTGCAGACAATGCACATTGTGTAGTCCTGTCAGGTCTCATCAGTACAGCTGGTGATTGAATCTTGATCATGGGGGTTAATTAGGCGAATTGTTGCTTAAATCAAATCATAATGCTCTTGCCTGTCATGAATAATGATTCAAATGTGCAGTTCAACTGAAATCAATTGAAATTTACTCGTAGTTCTACCTTGCATTTCTTTCAGGATTCTGATGATGAGTTTGATGTGTTTGGAAGAAGAAAAAAGAAAAGGAATGGATCTGCTTCTACAAAAGTTGAAACAGAGAACAAAAACTACACAGCTGATGAAGATGATGATGATGATGACGAAGAAGAAGATGAAGATGAAGATGGAGATTTATCGAAATATAACTTGGATGATGATGATGACGATGAGGTTGGTTGTGCTTTTTAGTAAAATACAATTAGGTATATATATACATATATATATAGTTTTTTTGGTGTCATTAAAAATATCTCCATCAGTATTTGTCAAAATACATTTGCATGTGATGTAAATCACACTTTTTTTTGCAGAAAATGTGTATGTTGAGGTAATACTTCTTATGCGATGTTTTTTAACAGGATAGTGGAGATGCCTCTAAATATGATCTTGCTGCTTCAGACTCCGAGGATGATAAATCTAAGTAATCTATTGCAAAAAAACATGTCTCTGTCTTTTTTTTACTTTTGTACATATTTTTTAATGTAGATCAGGAAACTCATCCCAAGGTTCTTCGCCATCAAGGTATGCTTATCTAAAAATATAATTTTGTATTACATGCTTTCGCTTACTTTATGAATGATTGCAAAGCAGCAGTCCCGCCAGAAAAAGAAAGTATTCCAGTTCTTCTGACAGTGAAGAGGACAAGAAGCAAAGAAAACATCGAAACTCGAAAACTTCAAGGTACGAAACATGAAAATGTTTTGCATTTGTAGCAAATGCCAATAAATGTATGTATGCATAGGAGCAGAAGCCGTTCTCCCAGACACTGAAGAAAGAATTAAGTCTGGGCAGTAAAGGTTTGGGTTATGAAGAACATGTTCACCGAGCATGAAATTTAGGAAGGCCCAAAATAAGGGTCTGAATATAGAGAGCAATAAAAGTATTTTTTCCATTGGGGCGGGTTGGCCTAAGGTACTAGATAGCCCCCATGGATTAAACTGACATTCGTTATTGAGTGTGATAAGCAAGAGCTTAGTAAAACACTTAATTAAGCAGAATTTTTTTGTTTCAGATGAAAATGGACAAAGGCTGCTGAGAGACCTTCCAGTTTGCATGTTGTTGGCCGTACTCGCAACGTTTTGTATGTCTTTATGTTGGTGCTATGTTTTAGCAACAGTTAAGTTTCATTGCCAGACATTTATCATGTCTAAGCTGTAACGTCATTTTGTAGTTTGTAGTAAGCCTTGAAAAAATTTCAATTCAAACCACCACAATGTGTTTGATGATCGTTTTCAATACATTACGTCATAACAACCAATAGACTTGTGTCGATATTGGATGGGTCCAGGTTTTAATTGCATTGAAAATATATCATGGAGGGAAAGCTGTAGTAATTGCACTACGATAATGTTACTACAAATGTAGGCAAGGGTTCCTATAAAAATCACTTCCAAAGTACGGTTAGCAGTTTACTTTAAAGCTGCTAGGATTACCAAGTAAGTTAAAAATGAATATCGGTTTCATTTCTTATTTTCACAAAATATTTAGCAGAAAAAATATATAGAAATGATAAATCAAGGTTCGGGAACCACGCTTCGTTGCACTGATCGGATATAATATCCAAACATTCTTTTGTGCTGCAAGTGGAATTGATTGTTGCTTGGTGTCTGTGCACTGCATGTAAGCTGTTTACTATTTCAGGCAGGTATATTTGGTAGAACACAGTCGCAGTTTTACACCATACGACACGGAGTGTATAATTTTGCAGATGATTTGAAATTTGTAGGCGAGGAGTTAGCAAAATACTCTGCACTCTATTTTCTGTTTATATATGTAACTTTTGTGTTTTCTTTAGGTTATATTCACAATGTCTTCAGCTGTGAAGTCTGTTGCTTTGCACTTTTTTCATGGTCTAAAAGATTCTGTGTATGGCGTGTTCCTTGTTTATTCGCTTGATCTGCAAATTCAGCAACACCAAGCAGAGCGACGGAGGAAAATTCAAGAGGCTATGGCCGCATCTCGAAGGACAACAGGCAGAAGATCCAATCCAAATCATGGTACATACCCACATACATATTTAAACATATTTTTTTCAGTAAGTCCATTTGTTGGTGTTAACTGTTTCTAACCAAATCTTCAATATATATCCACGAACAAAATGTTTTAATTATAACTGTAACCTCATTGAGCTTTGTTGCTTCAGGAAATAATGACCTGAAACCAAAGGAACCAAGAATGATTGGCAGGGTGTTCCTGAGTGCTGCCTTGAGTTCATTTGTATGGGTCAGCGTGTGGGCTTTTGCAACTTATCTCATTCCAGCAATGCAATATTATTCAAAGGTGGGAGTTGGTCTTTCTTTTAAATATACATTTATTGTTATATTTGTGTCACATCACAGTTTATATTGAGTTTGGTAATGTGGTGTGGATTTTATTTTGTTTATTATTTCTCTGTGCTAGGTATTTGTTTCGGTTGTTTACCAAGGGGAGAACAGCACTGAAAAACATGATGGCGTTTGGAGTTACATCGAATTGGGCCTGCATTATACGTTCACCACGCTCTGGGTTCTGCCTCTGTATGTCATCAGCAAGCTGGTGAACGGTTTCTGGTTTGTTGACGTTTCCGACAGCGTCTACAAACTGTTATATGGAAGACCGCGCGCATTCCCGTCTATCGGCATCGCGGCAGCCGACTTTGTGTACGGAATAGCGGTGGAGACACTTTTCCTGCTGCAGGCTTCGCTGATTCGTCTCTTTCCAATTGAGGGGATAGGTTACCTACTCTACTGCGTTCATATCTGCCTGCTGTACTCCCTCTATGCTTTCGAGTACAAGTGGTTTAACATGGGTATGGATCTTAAAATGCGTTTGCGCGTTGTAGACCAGAACTGGCCGTACTTCTGCGGGTTCGGTTTACCACTTTTTATTATGACCAACATGGTTTTCAGCTATTACCCTACGTTGGTAAGCGCGTGCATTTTCTCTATCCTCTTCCCGTTCTTCATAGTAAGCGGCACCCGCGCTTCCGTCCCCAAGGAACAGTTCGCTACCCGTTTGCGCATTTTCGAGCCAGCAGCGTCAGCTTGTAATCTCATATTTAGCCAATCCATACGCTTAAAGCAGTCTCGCAATTATCCTCACTGAGCATGTGTGTTTGTCGCGTGTTATGCACCTTCCAAGTGCGGTACCACGGAATACGAGTACAGTCCCAAGGTGTGTTTGTTGTTGTTGCTTTGTGATTTTTCGTGGCGCGCCAGATGCCAAATTCACGCGAAACTGCAAAACCGAGATGCCAGATGCTGATCCCACACTATTTAAAGAGTGTCTATTATGGTAAAATTTTTGTGCAATCAAGTTTTTACCCATTTTAAGTAATTGCGGTGTACAAGTTCGCCCGTGGTTTTGAAGATACTTGTTTATTTGTGTCTGCATGTAAATGGCACGCAAATATTCGTAGTAAACCGTCTAGCATGAATGGTGTTATGTACTTGAGAATTTAGTGTCGAACATTTACGCCTACAGGTAGCTCACTATGGTTCTGGTGATATTTTACATACAGTCAAGTGATTACGGGTACAGCCTTACTGAAAACACTATTTTGTGGCCCTTTTCTGGAAAGAGGGCAAAAATTATAGTTGTTTTTATACGCACGCCAATTGTTCAATCCGGTGCTGAAGAATTTTACACCATGTCTGTATTTAGGAAAGCTAAATTGTTTTCTGTTGTGGGGGATGATATTTCAAATCAATAAACCTCGACTCACTAAACGTAAACCAATGGAATATTTCGACCTCCGCAAAATGGCGGGTTGCCTACGCCGTAAAGTACACGCGCCATAACTGCCTTTGTTCTTTATTAGTAGAAGTTATGCAAGAGATGTTTTAATATTCTCTAACATTTAAACGAAAATTACATCATATTTGCATTAAGCAGCATAAAGAACAAATTTATTAAAGACAAAACAAACAAATGCTTCAGGAAAACGAAAAACATGACTATCAAACTGGTACGATTTCTATTTCACATGACATCGCACTATAGCAGTAATCCAATGAGAGCATGTACAACTACGAATTTTGATATGAATTTTTGTTCTCCGTTAATATTAGCTTAAGTTTAAAATTTATGCAATTTATGTTTGCAAAAAAGATCAGTGTACTGTTTCAGTGTAACAACCGTGTTGGTTTACAGTTGTTTTGCTATACGTAATTGTTACTATTTCACTGCATAAAATTATATTTTGGTTAAATTTTGACAGCTGTTTGTAGACATGGCCGTGGTAATTAAACCCGTTGAAAAGGTGGTTGTTCACCCTCTTGTTCTGTTAAGTGTGGTTGATCACTTCAATCGAATCGGAAAAGTCGGTAGTCAAAGCCGTGTCGTAGGTGTGCTGTTGGGTCAGCCAAAGGTGATCGAGGGCAAACGTATTTTGGACATATCAAACAGCTTTGCTGTGCCATTTGATGAAGATCCAAGAGAAAGAGATGTTTGGTTTTTGGACCATGATTACCTAGAAAGCATGGCTGCCATGTTTAAGAAGGTCAATGCCAGAGAGAGAATTGTTGGTTGGTATCACACTGGACCTAAATTGTGCTCCAATGATATTGCTATTAATGATTTGTTGAAACGATACAACCCAAACTCTGTACTTGTTATAATTGATGCCAAGCCAAAGCAACTGGGATTGCCAACAGAAGCATATGTGGCTGTAGAAGAGGTGCATGACGATGGAACTCCAACTACGAAGACTTTCAATCACCTACCAAGTGATATTGATGCTGAAGAGGCCGAAGAAGTGGGAGTTGAGCATTTGCTTCGTGACATTCACAATGTCACTGCTGGTACCCTATCTCAGCGTATCACAAACCAACTTCAGGGCATAAGAGGTCTTGGCTCTAAATTGCTTGAAATCAAGGGATATTTGGAACAAGTTGCTGCAGGAACTCTGCCAATAAATCATAGCATCATCTATGAGTTGCAAGACATCTTTAATCTTCTTCCAGATGTGAATTTAGCCGAGTTCAGCAAGGCATTTTATCTCAAGACCAATGACCAGATGTTAGTAGTATATTTGTCCTGCTTAATTCGTTCAGTTATAGCCTTGCACAACCTGATCAACAACAAGGTTTCAACTCGTAATGCCGAACGAAATGATTCCAAAGGAAAGAAGGTTGATGAATCTGGTGACTCCAAGAAGAGTGATGAAAAGACTGATGCTGACAAAAAGTCATCAAAGACATCATCTAGGCCAAGCACTTCATCAAAGGGCAAATAAACTTTTAACTATGAAAAACACAAAGCAAGTTATAAGACCAGATCCCTAGAAACATAGGCAATTCAATAGAGGTATTGGAGAAAACATGCAACATGAAACCAAAATATTTTGTGGGAATAAGTGTCAAATGTTGTGATTTTTTTTGTTTATTTCATTCAAAGTTTGTTGTGCTCTAATGTACAATCTGTCCTTTCAAAAGTTCAAGTTTGGCCTATTAATTGTGTGTTGTCTTTCAAGATATGCATTGTGGCTTTTCATTATGCTATCAATTAAGTGGACATCTTGTTCTTCTGAAACTTTCCAAGCACCTATTTTAAAGCAAAATATCTTTCCACACGACAAATATTTGAAATTTCACATGAAAAATCTTTTCATTAGGTCTCCATTAAAGTTAAATATCTTTTGTCACACACTTACTCTTTCAATGTTTGATAACTTTTGTCTTTTCAGGCTTAAATCTGATAGGCCTGCTTGAGTAATAGTATAATGACACTGTCAGGTGCATATACCCGGTTGAGACATCCAGTTGAATTTGTCACTGCCACAGACCAACCATCTTCTACCTCTGGTAACAATTATTACACCAGGTCTCATGCCCCCAATTCTCTTAGTGGTGAGGATGCTAGAGCCATATATGAATCCGTCCTCAGCGACCCAAGCACCCCAAAAGAAAAAACACCCAGAAAAAGGACGGTTAAACACAAAGTGACATCAATTGCCAAAAAGAGGAAATTGTTGCAAACGGAAACGAAAGTCCACATTTTACGCAACCAGTCAATCCCAACAAAACCTGCAAATGCTACCTTAGACTTTTTTCGTGCTGCAGAAAATGGAAACATGCCTGTGGTTCAGCAGATGGTGGAGAATCAATTTGTTGATATTGATGCTGTTGATCAATTTAAGTGGACTTCTTTAATGATGTCTGCTCATAATGGTCACATGAATGTGGTTCAATACCTACTTGTGAATGGTGCAAACTGGAGACATTCGGTTAGTGGCTAAAAATCAAATAATGCTCAACAAAATCTCATATTTCATTGCTGTTTATTTTACTTTTTTGCAAGATAACAAAATGTATACATTTATTTCTAAGGTGGATGCTAGTGGTTATGATGCATATGATCTTGCCAATCTTGGAGGGCACTCAGACATTGCACACTTACTATATCACTCAAAATCATTCGTCAAATCCCAAGTCCTACATCAAGCAGCCAATCATGCATACAAGGCAGTAAAGGCTGAAAAACTGTGGTGTGAGGTCTGTGACTGTCAATATTCTGCTACTAAGGATGGTGATGAATCTGTCAACCCCCATCAGAGCTCTGTTCTGCATCAGTTCGCAGAGCAACAGAGGCACGGTCACCCCAATAGCACTCATTTTTTCATAAGCACCAGGAATAGGGGCTACCAACTGTTACGTTCAGGAGGCTGGGATGGCAAAAGTGGGTTGGGTCCTGATCGCTCAGGTCAAAAATACCCGGTCAAAACAGTGTTAAAGAGGAACAGGCATGGCCTGGGCTCTGACTTGAGTGACCGGACTCCCAGGGTCACTCACTTTGCACCTGGGGATAAAGCTGCAGTGATGCGAAAAGTTCCAACGAAGGATGAGATGCCACCACCAAAACCTAGCAATCTGGAAAAGGAGCGAACTATGGAAATTGATTTTCGTCGATTGTTTCACTGAATATCTGTCCATCATGGCATGCAGTAATTTTGAATTTCGTTTTCTTTTTTCTATGGTGTGCCTGCTTCTGGTTTGTATTGAGTACTATGAAACAGTGTTATTTATTTTACAAAAACTAAAAGAATACGCACAAATAAAAAGGTGCTACAAAAGATGATAAAAACAAAATTGTGTGAAACTACGCAAAAATATCACATGCAGACAATCAGTGGAAACAAAAGCTCGCATCGTCTGTCGTCCCACAACGTGCATATACAAACAAATACCTACAAATAAAGGTATTTGTCATGATTGCAACGATCGTCCTCTGCTGCTCGGTGTTAACCGACAGATCTGTCGTTAACGTAACAATGTCCAGGAAGCTCGAAAAGAGTGGCCGATGATCAGCGTCAGTATTTGATCAACTACAGACAAAGAGACACAAGCGCAGTAGGATGGAGTTTGGGCGAAAACCTAACACGATTTAAAGATCTATAGTCCTGTATAGTAAAAATTATATTTTTTATATTGTTCCACGACCGTTAAAATTTCTGTGTTTCAAAACAAAATACCATTCTAACGCTGATCCTTTGCCACTCTGTTTAGGTTTTCTTCACATGAAATAAACTTGTGACCGAAAAAAAATAAAACCTCTTGTGATCGAAGTTCAGACTTGATCCTGTTCCTCAAGCCCTTGTTCAAGTGGTGTTCGTCGGCGGCGACGCCTAGCCCTTCTGATAAAACGAATGTAGTGGGCAACGGACGAAATGTATGCAGCCAAACAGCACACCAAAAATGTACCCACGACAATGAGGAGGAGAATACTAATGACAGTCAACACTCCACCGCTGCAAAGACATAACATTTATTGGTATTTTTAAGTGGAGTATTTACCGGGGTCAAGGACGCAAGAACGCTTATTACCGATACCATCGCAATGTAAATGTAATGCTTTCAGTTAAAAAACTAAAAAAAAAATATGACGAAAGTGTGGACGGTGGCTTATGGCTAGGGGCTGAACAAGGTCTTCTTTATCCTGTGCCCCCTTTTTGATAGAATAAAGCAAAGTTTCTCCGCTACAGTTACAGTTAAAACACCATCCTGCGGCGACGAAAAAGTAATGTGATCGCCAAGAAAAACGAAACTTTTCTAGCTGTGAGATAGCAACAGTATATACAGTTTGGTACAATCCTTACCTAAAAAACGTATGCTTCCATTCTTCGAGTTCTTTTTCTATAGTTTCGTCTAGTGATTCATTAGCTCCCATATCTCGGTGCCTTGAATGTTCCATTCTGTTTTTAACTGAAGCTGGAATAACGCAACGACCTAAGTGTTACACCAAAATTGTTTTATTTCATTTATTTTATCATTCACCCTATGAATAAAACTGTGCTAATGCTACGATTTCGATGAGCACGGGGTAGGTCGATATAATCTCACGCGATCAATAAAAAAGAGGCGACATCAGGATGGTAAAAGCGGACGAAGCCCCATTTCATTTAGATTTTGCATCACCCAAACCATTAACTTCTGGTCGGCAGAACTCGTCAGAAAGTATAATTCATTGCGATTTACGCTGGTTAATAGTGCTTCGGGTTGTCCTGTTTACTCCATTTTACAGAAACCAATAGAACGAAAGATTACCTGTGTTGTGTTGTTCGTGGGTCTTAAAGCAACGGAACATCGTCGTTACATTGAAGAAACCTTAATCCCCAGATTAGCGACATGATTGCACGAAAATTGATAGTCGATCACATTATTATTTTACATTTGTGTGCAATTCAGTAAAAGCATTCGTTACATGAGGATAATCGTTGTTTGAATTTAAGCTGCTAAAAAATCCCAAGGCCACAGAAAGTTTTTCGAGTGCTTTATTGCTTGGGCACTCACGCGACAATAGTATAACTAAATTCTGCTCTTTCACCCGTTTGTATATTGTGTCAACTCACCCAGATTTGTAACAGGCTTAGGCGTGAAAAGTGTATTTAAATTAATTATTATCTAATGAAAAAAAAAAAATGAAAATTTTTTTTTGAATTTAAAAAATTAATTGTAACTAAAGCTTCTATATGCACAAAGGTAAATTTGTCTTAGCCGTGTTTACCATTTGAATATGATGCGAAGCTTTTGTTGCAACAAATTTGTGTTTTTGCCAAAGCCTCGTATAATCACCCCTTGCTGCGATATTCATGGCATAGGGACTGATAAATTACCTTTGTAGTTTATTATATTTTATTTTCTGTCTTGTCTTGATACGTGGTTGTCTGCACGTGTGTTTTGATGCATGAAAAACAGTATTTTAATTTAATGTTTGTGTGCTGGGTTAGTTTGTGGAAACGAACTGCAATAACATGGATCACAAACTCATCAACAACCTGTTCCTCAACCACAGTTCGCAGTTCCGAAGTTTTGCTCTGTTCACAATGCCCATAATCTTTTTTTAGATACATCACTTCAATGCAACAAAGACAACAACAATGCATTTATATTGGTTCATTATCACCGATAAAAAAGCGTAAAAATAAACAGAACTCATACTGCATCTGACTGCATGCCGTAGTTCACGACCATCGTGTGCTGACTATTTGTGTTGTCCTGATAATACGTGCAGATGTTATTGAGATCTGTTCTGTTGTCGTTCTGAAGCCATCGCATGCAACGTTTAAGCTGTGGTAGAATGCACCAGAGCACCATGCTCACGGCAAATACGATTGTTCCAACCAAAATTAGGCGACCTGGCACCGACCTGGGATGGAAAATAAGGTAGGCCAAATGATTTATATTGCAATGCATATAACTCCAGCCGAGAAATGTAAACAATGCTGAAAAAGTGAAAGAAATGAATTGCATCTACAAAAAACAAATTCAGTTTCCTAAGAATATTAAAAAAAAAACAATGTAATATATATGCAAAAAAAGCCATATTATCAAAAAAAACCTATTACGAATTTTTTTCAAGAGATATTATTTTGTGAGAAAGATTAGGCTATCTGGTGCCCAATGAATGCCACTCATTATTTTTACCCCATTACCATTAAACATATTTGTGCAATTTTACAGGTTGGTTAGAACAGTGTCTGAAAACAAAAACACACTATAAATGAACAGGTGAATTACGCGACTAAACCGACCAGTCACGACCACGGCGCATTGCAAATGCAAGTTATAAACTTGAAAACTGATGCGAACAATTTTGACTTGTTAATTAGTGATAGGTTTACACACACTTGCAGTACATACCAGTTGAACCCTTCGGTTTAGGTTATTCTTAGTAAATCCTATTGCAGTGTAGGATTAACACAATAAGATGATAATACGAACCCGAACAAAGTGTGATTCCATTCTTTGAGCTCGTGATCTGTCGTTTCGTCAGCATGTGCGTCCTCTTCCACTTGTTCCATGTGTAATAATTAACAACTCCTAGTTTTTAGAATAAAAGGCTTGGCTTACTTGGCTTGCAACACGGCCGCTAAACTTGTTCACGATATGGTGATCTTAGGTAAGTCAACGCCTTCATGTCAGCGGGTAATCGATAAGCTATTGTTATTCCTCTGATCCCAATTAAAAAGCACGGAGTACAGTCGCGCCGAATATCAATCATTTTAATTAAGTTTTGGCGCCACTGGCACACATAAGGGATTTGCATAACGTGCCCATTCCTTTTCCATTATAAACGCTACCCAATCAATGTTTGTGATCGTTTTTTGCATTTCAACATATACCTTAGCAGCAATATGGCGCCGCAGTTGTTATCGAAATTCAGAAAAGGTTTTTTAGGCAACAGGCAACAACATATGGTAAAATATTTGATTTACTAAACAATTACAAGTTTTTATAAAATTACCGCCAGGGGGCGCCGTTGATTAAAAACTGGGTGCTTGGTTTTGTTTTTTTAAATGCTGTTCACGCAGCAACCGTTAATTTTTACGATTGTACAAATTTTCGGATATTCATTTTTAGTATATGTTTGGTTATATGACACAGTTCCATTGTGACTGCATTCTCTTAATTTTTTGTTTTTTTGTTTTACATTTACATACGTCATAGTCGATCATAAATCACACTCAACCATCGAACTGGGTGCAGATTTTTCCGTTACACCCCCCATCACAACAAAAATGCCGCGACAAGACAAACTTACATAGCGTGCGGTTTTGCCTGCGACGCCTGTTTGCTATTCGTGACCTGTCCGTTACAAATGTGTTTTTAAGAAGATTTTGCCGAACGCTTCCACGACCAGTCAATCATTGACAAAATCGATTTTTGGAACTTTTCATGGCTGGTGAGTTTTGAAATTGTTTTCAAATGCCGTTCGCGGAGGTCTGGCAATTACCTTAACTATCTTCAAAATAATTACGTGCTCCCAAATTGTCAAAATTATAACTGGCATGCTTTGCTTCTGAAGGCCGCAGTGAAAATTTGTCCTAAACGTTTTCACACGCTTCTGGTATCTTTAAGGCACGAATTGCTGTTATTTACGTAGTTGTTTTATGAAATGGTGACTTACAAACCAAACCTTTACGAAATTTTAAGTAATATTTTAATTAAAAGTTTAACTATACACCAGCACGTAGGTTTAAAATACTGTGTATGTCACGGTTGTTCTACTTCTACGTTTTCATTCATTCCTTGTTAAGTTTCACGTATTATGACATCACAAAAGTGAAATGAGGTGATCTTATGCCCAACTGCTCTTTCCTTTTGTCAATTCAAAACCGAATAAGGTTAAACAGGCGTGGTCTTACTACAAAAACCGTGCGTTGTCCAGTTGATAACCCCGAAATATGCCCTCTTCACGTTTCCGGCGTGACGTCATTGTGGCTTGCTCGGCCAATGCAGCAACTTGCTCTGAGGAATTTGTAAAATTTGCCGGATTTGCCGCGAACCGTTGGATTTGTCCATTTGTTTGACAAGCTATCAACGACAAGCTGTGGGACCGGGCTTGTAATGAGCTCTTATTTAAGTAAACTATTTTCCTAAAGGGATTAGCATTTATTTGTTTGGTGGTCTATACGGAAGTATGTGTCATTTTATAACAGATACAATTGCACATGAAATTAGGTGTGATGCGTTTCAAAATATGTGTATCAAATGTGTGTATTAAGCGTATGAGAATATTTAACTTGTAGCCTTACGAACATCAAAACAAAGCATTTAAAATGACAACACAAAACATTGTTTCACATAAAAAAACAGCGACCTTCTACTATGGGGGTTAAAATGCGACAACCTGAGAAGCCGAGGGTGGATTGCGTAACTTGTTCGCGCCACCAATCACGAGGAGGAAATCAAGGTAGCATTATCGTGTCGAAATCTCAAGGAGTGGCTGACCTCAGGCCCCGGGCAGCGATTAAGAAGAGGCCAATTGACCTTCGTCAACCAGTGCACAATTTTGCCTGGGTGAGGCGTTAATTGCGACAGCTTCAAATGTAACAGGTTTTTGCCAATGGTGCGATTGCCGGTGATTACCAAAGCCTCCATTGTGATACGATTTTCGCCTGACACCAGGTGTTGTAACACAGTCCGTTGCGGAAGACCTATCGTGCGCTGAAACTACGTCACGAGGTTTGAAACGGGATTTTCCAAAAAAATCGGTACCGCGGTGAACAATGCATTATATTGTTGATATTAAACAGATTTTTGGAAATACGTTATTTTGCGGTGTTGGGAAATTTGCTGTTCCTGTGCACCTGCTAATCTACGAAACGCTTATTTTTTAAAAATAAACGAAAGAAGTGTTTGATTGTTCAGACTTTCACGATTAATTTCTAAATCCATGAGGCGAATTTAGATCGCCAAATCACTTGTTTATCAAAACTTCGGTGCCTCACGAAAGGTGAACTTACATTTCCGCCCTCGCTTGTTCGCCAACTTTTACACCAATTTGACGTCACGTATAAAACCGCAAGTGCGTTTTTATTAAGGATATATTTCAGACAATTACCTCTAAAAAGTAACACACGTGACCCAGAACGCTTCTCCCAGATATAACCCCCATTGGGTACCAAAATAACCCCGATGAGCCAAACTTGTACCCAGCCTCCATAATTTGACGCCCCAGTCACCATATCAAGCCCCAACCTGCAACGCAAACCGCAATAATGGAGCCTAAATTTAGCGCTGACCCCGGCATGGTAACGTCACCCAACTTAATGCGTGCCGCGGGGAAATGACAAGAACAGGGGTTATAACGCGGTTCGATGCCTTGTGACCTGTATATGTGTGACGTCTTAGAGGATACGGACAATGGAATACGGCACGCAACTTGTGTTGAAGTCAAACAACACGTGAGCGGCGATTTACGTCATTCGCCGTTCACGCATCGGGGCAATTGAAGTGCCTTCGAACAGATTGGCACGGTCTTATATTTACTGCGGCATTGTTTGCTTATTTCAATTCATAAGGCAAAGAATTAAATATTTTGAGTAGTGTAATAGAACTATTTTAGTTTGTCACCACAGAAACGTTCACAAGCTCTGACGTATATCATAAACGGAGAAAGTTTTCAAGTACATTTCAATAGTTCCTTCGGGTGCAGTGACAATGCCACCAGGACCACGGTTAAATGTAGACTATATGTTTTAAAATGACGTTCGTTCGCGACAAAACTCTCAAAACGTTGAAGAAGGACTCTTATAACTTGCAGTGGAAAATTCATCCAGACATTTCGCATTTCGCTGCATGGCTTTGACATTTAAAAGCTGTCGGCATATAGAGTACCCAACGGTTGTAGGACAATATAAAATATAACATAAAAATGACGTGAAAGGTTTTCACCCAAACTCTATCCCCGTGTGTTTATGCGGAACTCTCTCCACGGTTGAACACAAGGACGTCAGCATCTCTTGAACGCCACAAAATACCTTACACGCACTTAAACTGAAAATTTCTTTTCATATTTTCCTAATTTGACTGTAATGTAAAAAGTTCATTTTTTTTAATTCTTGTTTTGCAGATTTTTTTGACATCTTAGAACTTGGCGCGCCAACTTCGCTGTTCCTTTCTCATAACGTTGTTTAACGAACGTGAACGATTATTTGTCATGAAGTTTTGTTGTATTTTTGCCGCCAAAATTGCATCAAACATGTTTTTATATGGCTGCTCGCAAACCTTTGTCTTGCGTTATGTTCCGGTGCCCCGAACAGTGGTTATTTCCATAAACCTGCAGTTTAATTAAAATTTAAATAATATTTGTGAAAATTGGCCAAAACCACAGGATTATTTGTGTTTTCCCAACGCTCGTGTTTTTCCAATTCATCGTAAAGCGATCCGATGTTGGTCTGTCAGGGTGTTTTCGCGTAAAAGGATAAAATTTGCTGCGTTGCGTATTTGCACGATAACCACCGCGAAACACGAATTTGCAGAAGTGCAGTGAACCATGGTGTTCTTCGAAACGCAGAATTTTTCCATTTTATCGGCTTTAATCCCTCGCTAGACCGAAGAAGACAACGCGCGAAATCCTCGAAGTAGCTGGAGGGGAAATTTGCACGCTCAAGGCATCGTCTGAAGCTAACAATTTCCTGCCCTCTGTGAAAGCCAAGTTAAGGTCACGCCATGATCGTAATTCCCTGGTTTAACGACCAAATATCGGGGTTACTGTCAGGTCTTACCCTGGGATTTATAATAACTTTTCTCAACGTTTTACTACTGCGCAACCATTACCTTCCACTGCTGGACACCAATGAGCAAACGGTCGGTCACATAAAACTAGAACTTTATTTGCAAGGCAAATAGGGCGAATGCATATAAAACGAGCACAACGTTGGTTACCAAAAGTGAAAAACAAGTTATACGAGTCCACAATGTTAACACGTCCCACTTAGTGTTTGTTTAGTGGCCGCCAAACGCAAATTCCTGAAGTTGTTGAGTTTCAGCACCCCCGGTGTGGCCACAGTGTCCCACGTACATTCGTTCCTGTGCATTTCTCGTATCTCGCATTGGTTCCTTCGCGCAGTATTGGGGGTGACTATAGGAGACAAAGTCGTGTTTGGCGCTGCCGATAACTTGGTGGACAACTTGTGCTTTTTCTTTGAACTCTTGGAACGGTCTTTGCCTTTACTTGCCCCACCCCTCGAGTGGCTGCGGGGCCCGAGGTCTAAACACTCAGGGTCGATGCATTCGTAATCGTGATCGGACTCACAGCCAGTCAGGTCTGGGGCGTGGATTTCGTGGTAAAAATCGTCGAAGTCCGACGCGTCGTCAGTGCTGAATGATGACCACTCGTCGGCCGATGACGTCAAAGGGTATGGATTGTAAGCACAGTTGTTCCTGTCCATCGCAGGCGACGATTTGGGCGAAAATTGTTTATCGATTGACCTCAAACGCGCAGAGAGGAAACTCTCTATAGGCTCGGCCTCATCAACACTCGGTACCTCTGGAAGTGGACTCGTGCACCTTGGGTTAGGAGGGTTGGCGCTGGTCGGCGATAGCGACTTGGTCATGTTGTTTACGACCACCGCCGTATGTAGGGCCTTTGCATCATTCTGACGCTTTCTCTTGGCAAACTTCTTGCGCTTCTTGTGCCTATCAAGCACTTGTAAGCTCTCGACCGCGTCGCTCTCATCTGCAGACGACACTTGCGCAGAATCGACCAATAGCGAGAGGTAGATATCTTTCTGAAATGCGATAGGCATCTCATAACCGTCTTCGTCCACCTGTGACGATTGAACGGGTTCAGATTTTTGTGGAATTACCGAATTGTGGACCTTCATGCAGTGTCGTCTGGTCAGTGGCGAGCAAGAACCGGGAACATTATTGTTTTCCTCAAGCAATTGAGCCTCTTGTTCCTTCTTCGTGAGCATCTGCAGCTCTCCGGAGAGTTCGTGTACCTTTATCAGGGTACCAGGATCAACTATCGGGTAATTTATAGAAACGTAACCGGCGAGTTCGAATGAGTTTCTACCAGCCGCCCCGAAGTTGGGCAAAGACGCCGAATACCGAAGCTGCTTTTTGCGGTTTGGGAACGCATGTTGCGACTTTGTAGTTCCAGCTTTGCGCTTATCTAAATCCTGATTTGATTCGTTTCCTTGTATGGCAGATACAGCTTCGTCTGAACCGAACCTGTTCTTTCTTGCCCTCCATTGTTTAACGATATGTGGTGGTTTTGCGGCAATTGGGGGTTTCCTCTTTTGTTGCTGTGCGTTCTTACAATTCGTATGAGCGCATGTGTCGTGAGCCATTTCACAACACTTTCTTAATCAACGTATATGTTTAAATAATAGCTTGTCTGGAAAGTAAATTTGATATATGATTAATATAGGAAATGAATTGCTTATACAGGACTTGAGATACGTTTGGACATAAACTTTGGTAACTATTATTCGTTCAAAACTAAAATTCAACATAGCCCAATAAGTCGTTCGACTTAATAGCTTTAGAGGTAAAAGTACCACAAGCAGTCGAATATTTGTATTATTCGAAAATTATAATGGTATAGACTGCTACCATTCTAAAACGTTTTTAACCCCTTTAAGCAAAATAAACATACTATTCTTATTTTGCTCTTAACCTTTCTGATATCAAAAGCACTTCTATTATTCAAGTTGTATTTCCTGCAAGGCGGACTTGTAAAAAATCGGTAGCGCGCTACTGTCTCTTGAGTTTGAACCATCACCTTGTTTTTCATTGCCCGTCGCGTTTTTCTCACTGTGCGCCAGCGTGTGAGCGTGGTTAATTCGGCTTCGCCAAGGCAAAAGATAAAGTCTCGACTTCAGAATAAGCCAGTTTCTCCTAAAAAGCGATGTTCTAATCTCAAATCAACCATGATGTCACTGTTAATGACACATGAACGCCGTTATTATTCTATTGAGTCTTCAAATGCTTTCAAGAGCTTGTTGTTAGACGCGTGAAACAATTTTGAAAGCTTTTTCATGAAGATATACATACGATTGCATATTTTACCTTTAGAACCATCGGTGCGAAACTTACGATATGGGCTTTCAATTTCAATTTTCCGTTTTCAACATCTGCATCCGGTCTCAGGCAATATACGCAATGCCTATTTCCAGGGGTATAAAGTAAGAAAAACCAAACTGCCATTACGTTCGCATGTTCTGCGAAGCTAAAACCATACTGATTGCCTGTTGGTCAGGACAACAATTGCATTTTTTGCAGCGTAAATTTTTGAACAATTGTACATCTTTGTATCTACAAACTAACGAGTATTGTCCATACAAGTGAAACGCAACGAAGTGATAACATACCCAAAGCATGCTGGTCTGCTAACAAATTAAAAAAAAATGAGGAACCACTGGTTTATAGACTTTTACCCCGCTGTAAAAAAATCGGCGTTGTGTTATTTCGTCATGACTCATTGAACAAAGCACGATCCTTAATGACGTCAGATGAAATGCCTTTGGATTATTTGTGTTTGTTATTTTGCAGCCTGCAAACACAGCGGTTGTGTGAAGCAATAATGTTTCTGTTTGTTCTCTTTTCTCAATACTTTTTACAATTTGTGAGTTTTAAGTTTTGTGCCATCAGTGCTTCTGAGTTCTGTCAATTGAGCAACGGTTTTGAAATTTAGTTTAAGCAACGTAACATCTCCTCGCCCTGTTGGCAAGTTTGAGTCTGATTATTCACCCATCGATCCTCAAATCGCCGCCTAAATAATATAAGAGGTTTGTTTTAATACGGATATTATATAAGTAACGCAGAATCTTTAAGGTTTACTTGCTACTTTCTTTTTTCTTGAAGTAATGTTTTTTTCTTCTCATGAATAGTTGATAATCTAATACCTTTATTTTTGTTGCTGATGCTGCCAGGCATACTACTTAGTAATTAAAAGCTGCCAGAAGAGCTTTTAATTACTAATACCTTTATTGCTTGGCAAGCCACACCTCAGTGCTGTTAAACACAATAATTCCTGCATGAAACAATAGTACTGATAATCCACCCAAAATCCAACTGAACCTTGTAACAATTAAGCACTAGGCTGTTTTCTGTCTGACAAAGTTGCTCCTACTGTGCGACTGTTAACTGAGATCGGCGATAGTTTATAGCCAGTGGCATTCTTAGTGGTAAGTCAACTTATCGTATGGTGCCCTTCTTCCCTCTGTGTAAGTTTCCGTCCGGAGATTTGTGGCCACAACAAACACATGTGGCGCCTGTCCACCGACGAATAGGTTGTGCAAATAAATTGTAAAAAAGTAGCCTTTGTTTTGTGTGGGTGCAAACATGACTTTCCCCCAGGCAGGGATTAATAGTTTTTCAATTTAAGTATTTAACTTTTTGCTTATCACTGACAGAGGCCTGTTTTTGGGTGTGTGCTCTGCGTGGGAGTTGTATTTGTTTTAATCTATTTTACACGCTAAGAAGTAAGTCGTCCTATCCCTCACTCTCACTGTATGTTATTTTATCTTTAAAGCTGGACCAACTAAAGGAACTTCTATCTTTAATAATTCTCAACTCAAAGCTGTGCATTTTGATTTACTTTTCCAGACCATGTAGAAACATTGTTTTAATGTTAACAAGACTTAAAAAGGGAGAAAATTCAAATAGGAATTTGCAATTTTGCCCTAGAAACCTTTCCTGGCAATGTTTTCTGTTTGTAAAGACCATGTCGCTGAACAAGCTCAATCTGCACCACTCTTTGACCAGTAAGTTACTGTTTTTTTTTGTCTGCTCACATCTAATAAGTTTTCAAACAAAAAACCTGTCTAATATTTACAATTCTGTAATAACCTGTTTTGTTTAAACACCAACAGAAAAACTATCGTCTGACAAACATGACACAAAACATCATTGCCTAGCTTCGCGTTAAAAGCCTGGCATACAAGAGTACAATTTACATATTTGGTTTGTCTATATAGTTGACTCGTAGATTTCACGCCATGACACATATCACACCCTTAATTGATGTTCTCACTAACACATTTCATTGTAAGTTTTGGAATAAAAGGGACAAGCACTTTCTTACAATCCATGGCTAAATTTGGTTTTAATGTAGATTACTCTTCATAAATATATATATTTATTTATAATTATTTTGCTTTAACAAAGTTTCCTGTTATATAATTTTTGCAATTTTGTGTAGCATTGGACAAAAAAGAAACAGTTCAGACAATGATGGTGATGAAGAACCCTCATCTAAAAAGAGACGACAAGCTCATTTGTTACTGAAAACGAATGTAAGTTCAATAACACTACTTTGACCTTTATGCCCATCTTGAAAGAAAACATACATTTGGAGGTTTTTAATTTGAAAAACCATTTTATATTTTAGTGAGGTGGTTAATGCAATGTGGAAAATAGTCTTATAGTTAGTGTTTGTATAACTTGGTTGTCATGGGCAAAGGAGAAAAACTGTGTGACACCAAAAGTGTTATGTAAACTTTTGTGTGTTTTTTTGGGTGAAAATTTTAAAATCCATGACATGAATCACCCTGGAGGACCAAAATACACAGTGTTGGGTGACACAATAATTTGTCGTGACTTTGTCTGAGCCAATGTTTTAAATAGAACAACTGTGTTTGATGGGCTTGGTGGAAATTTTGCACCTTCCGTTTAGTCCCTTGCGTCAACAAGGCAATGTACATATATTAACATGATGAATGACATGTATATGTATAAATACACATTATGTTTTAAGCCTTAAAAATACATGCTCACTTTCACCAGTAATAAATAATATGTTACAATTTGAGAAAAATTCCTTTAAGACCAAACGCAAACAAAACAAGTGCTTTAGGACCACATAAGGGTCTTGTCTGGACATGCAGGGCATCTCTCCCTTCTGAGTGCACACAATTGAGCCCTCTTTAACTTTTTGTGTCTGCTAGTCTAGCGTAACGTCTTTACCGGCGGGTATTATTTAAATTGAGTGTGTGAGGGTTGTTGTACATCAGGCACCATGTGCTTTGGCTATCGGGTTTCATTTCAACTTAATGTAATTAGTAATTGATATGAGCTATTAGCAGAAGTCCAGGTATATGTGATTTGCGTGCTTTAAATGTTTATGTATAGTAGCAGAACAGCACAATTATGTTCAAGTTTATGTATATTTATAGGAAAGCTCATCTCCTGGGAGCAGACCAGTATCAGAGGGCAGTGGAAGTGCAAACATGAATGCTCAATACACCATCTGTCATCTGTGTGACTTGCACTTCACATCTGAATTAGTAAGAATATATTGGCTCCATATAATTAAGACATGAGTTAAACTTGATTGTGGCTTACTTTGTAGGACTTGGAAGAGCATCTTTATTCATTGTTACACCATAGAGCATTGGAAGCTGAAAAGGGAAAGTAAGTATAATTAAACCTAGATGTATCTTTTTAGCCTACAAATTCTATGTATGTTACATGTGAAGCTATTCATGCCTATTACTCATTCTCTCCTTGAAGTTTATGTGTAAGATATAGTTTTCTGTTTGCAATAAAGCCTGTGTTTTTCACTTGTGGTGTATGATCAATAACATAACACTTATACTTCAGGGAGTTTGTACATGAATGCAACCTGTGCAGCACAAAATGCAAAGGCCTAAACACATATGTAACCCACCTTCGTGAGGAATCACACAAGGCAGCTGTAGAAGAAAGAAAGGAGGAAACGAAACTGAATCCAAATGCAAGGGTGTACTGTCTATTCAGGTGAGGATTGCTAATGGGGTCACATGTGAAAAACTAGTTTTTTGTTTTTGTTAAATGTTATATATTTTTTAGGTATCGAAACACATTTATGAACAAATCTCGTAAAAAAGTGAATCAAACCCCAAGTGCTACTCTCCTGCCATCTGGTGGTGGAAAAAAATTCGGCAATGTTAATCAGGTAGTTTCAATTATTTCCTTTGTTATGCATTGTGCAAAAAAAAATTAAATTGAATTAAATAAAAAGGTTTTAATTCCTGCTCTAAACAAATCACTGGCTATTTGTTGCAGAATACATCTATCCCTTCCTGGAACCAACCAGCCCACAACAAACTCTTTCAACCTGCAAAAAAATTATCTCCTACTAAGCCATTCCAGGCATTCCGATTCCAAGCGGAACCACCCCCCTTCCATACTGCTCAACCATTCTTTCAACCAGGTTTCAACCACATGAGGCACAACTCGTCGCCTCCTGTCACTATGTCAAATGCTCCTTGGCAGATTGATCCCACTCCAATGCGTTCTAATGAAATTGCATGGATGGAATCTGCAGACTACTATGACAGCATTAACCCCTATGAGCAAAATGCTAATGGAAAGGTTCCTTCCTGGAAAAAGCCAAAAAAGTCAGGTCCCTCACAGATAAAAAACAATGGGTACAATCAAAATACCTCCCCGTTGTTGCGACCAAAACGGTATGGCGTAGAAACACGTTATGGTAAAAACTCTGGTAGAAGAGACCCAATTACCAGTATTGGATTGTTCAAACCACAAAAGCTCCAGATGGCTGATTTGGAAACTACTCCTCATTTTGGGAATAGAAGTAAACCTGTGTGGCCCAAAGCTAAAACAGCAAATATGTTTGGTGACACACCATTTGCCCCAAATACAAATGTGAGAATTACAATTTATTTGAATGTTACAAGGTGTTTAAACTTAACATGTACATAAAATTATTTATTTGTTGTGCAAACCAAACACAATGTTGCATCTAGAAACCAGAAAACACTCACGAAAAGTCAAAAGAAGTTCTGAAGACTAGCAGTACAAAAGGCAAGAAGACTCCCAACAAAGTGCCACAAGAAACTGGAGTTGAACCCTTGAGTGCACCAAGTGAAATCTACCAAAAATTCCGTGCTGTGATGGAAGAAATTGACGAACCAATCTTCAAGTCATCATCTGCTATTACATCCACAGTGTCAAACCCTTCAGAGTCCAGTGTTTTTACTACAAAGCCAAATGAACAGCCAAAGACTGTATCCAAGGAAAAATTGTTGCAGCGTACAGTGACTTTTGAAGGTACAAGTGAATCGAGTGCAGTGCAGAGCAACAGCGAATCAAGTTTTCGAGCACGCTTGTGTGTATCTGTAATGACTGGAGATTTGCAGGTATATTTCATGAAAAACAAAATGTTTTATTGTTCCAGAATTAATAGAATTAATTAACAGAATTAATTATGATCCAGAATTAATAACATTGTTCAAATTTTTTTTATGATAATATTTTAAATTTGAATTATATTTAAGTTGTATGACTACAGCATAAATGAACAGTATGTAGAGTAGATAAAATGTCATAGGCTCTCAAAAACTTACTGGGTACCGAGTCAGGGTCCCCACAAACTCAGTGGTGGAATAAATTATTTGGTAATCAAAAATTTTCTCCATTATAGGAAGAAGATTCCTCAGAGGATGGAAAATTGTTGACTTTGCAGCTGGAATCGCCACATGAAAAAAGTCCACTGAAGGACAGCAAAACATTGCCCTGTATTTCTCTGTCCACAACTGAAAATGTTGATAACAAAGCAAATGATAAGTCTTCGGCAAAGCAACATTGCAGGTGGGGTTTTTATGAAGTGCCAGTGATTTTTTGTGGAGCAATATAAAATGTTGGCAATTTCGGTTAGTTTATACGCATATTTGCAAATGTGCTAAATTCCCATTTGTTTCTAGGGCAAAGAACAACCATCAACATGAAAGCAACGGTGATGACCCGACAGCATCCTCTGTACTTTCTCACTTAGATGCATTAGCAAAAAAGAAACAAGCAGAATTGTTAAATGGGACAAGGTAGGTCAATAATTCTGGACACTTGTTTTTATGTAACTTAGATTGCTAGAGATGTTGTATTATTGTAAAAAAAAACAGCTGTCCAGATATTGTGTGTACTCAATTCCAAATATATTACTGAAAGACTAAATATTTATTTTATGAATCTGTCAGAATATCTGATTTTTATATTTAATTTTTTATACTTTTGTAGCACAGCAACTAGCACTGTTACTGCAACATCTGATGTCAGCAAAAAGACAAGTGAAAGCACATGCCAGGTAGAGGGGCAATTAATTGTCTGCATGGCTTCTGTCTGGAAAATGTATTGTTGTCTTAATTAGGTTAAACAAACACTGACAAAAGAAGCACTTAATCTTTCCCCTTTTGATAAACCCATTCTGTGGCTAGTCAGTGAACTCAGTAAAGCAGTTTTCTTGGGGAATGTTTTGTATCAAACACATATAATAAAAATATTTAAAGTGTCAATTGTTAATAAAGGTGTTTTCAGTATTGTCATGATGTTACTAGGGTTTATCTGATGATGAACAGAGAAAGGTTTCTGACATGAACAGAAAAAAACTAAACCCTACTCCGAATCTGAGCAAAGCAAGAAGCAGGTGTTTTAATCACTTAATAATTTTTGTTGTTTTTACCAATACATTCTTTGTTTATTGTGTGGTATATGTTGTTTTTGTTTATATAGCTTTGGTATAGTTTTCTATGTCAATTGTCAACTAATAGAGCGTATGAAGGAGCTGCATACAGTGCACACTGTTTCGACCTATTAAGTCTTTTCAGTGCAGTTTAAGTTCACTAACGACGATTTTGCCAAATAACAGCTGGTAAAGTTCGCCATGCGAACAAGTATGGTTATATAATATTTTAGTTGGGTACAAAAATACTTGGGAGTTCATTACTTGAAATAGAAAAGCTAAAACTGATATGCCATTAATTATGTTACCTAGAGTAGTTTCGAACATTTACTGATGATGAACGCAGTTAGATTTTGAAACGTCTACTCTACTTAAATGATTAATAGCATATTAGCCTTGGCTTTTCTATTTCAAATATTTTAGTTTTAATTCAAATTTGCTTGGGTGTAGAATCTCATCACGCCAACATAAGAACAGCACGAGTGATAGTGATAACGACAAGAGACAGACAAGACTTGCAAACATGTTTTTGAAGTACGGCTCAAGACCAACCCCGGTATCATCATCTGCCCTAAGAAGTGGAAAGAAAAACGAGAAGAGGAAACTGTCTGGTCCAAGGTATAATGTATGAAAAAAAACATGAAATCTGGTTTGTATTGATTTGAAACATGGATGAAGAAAAGCTATTTAGGACTTCTGCAGATTCCACAAAATTAATGTTGGATTATTGATTTTAGATTTGGGATTGGATTGGTTCTGAACGAAGATGAAAATTCTCACCATTCTTTGGATGAATGTGATTTGCCTGAGATTACGAAAACCATTCATCTGGTAAATAAACTGCTCCTGTTTCAATATCAATGTTGTTTATACATGTAGTCCGACATGCTCAAGGGGAGTATAATCTTGTGACCCTAAACAAGCCCTATGTTGATGTTAATTATTTATTTTCAGGTTGAAGTCACTCCAAACAATCCAAATAAAAGAGCCCGATCCGTATCTGAAGGTGAATCTTCTTTATCTGCTGCTTCCCAAATCAACACAACACCAAAACAAGACCAGCCTTCCAAACGGAGTTCACTTGATTCAAGTGCCAACAGTTTTTCCCACCAGCTCTTGCAAATGTCTGAGAGGGAAGACTCTTTGCATACAGAGGGAAGCACCATTAAACAAGACATAAAGAATCTTCAAAGCGAGACATCACAAGTCAACACTGTGAGAAGTTGTTGTATTTTTGCTTCATAGTAAATTCCATAAAGCTTCTTATTTTCCATGACATTGGTCTATACCATGTTGTATTCAAATATGCATAAAATCTGTCACATTTGTAATGTTTTCTGTTTCTTTTTTGTACAGTTAATCGAGCAACTATTGATGAAGAAGCAGAGTCTAAGTGAAGAGCTTTCCAAATTAGAGAGGAAAGAGGCAGAAGTTAATGCTGAACTGGAAAAAATAAGGCTTCACAGGCTTTCTCTACTACGGTACAAAACTGTTTTATTTGATACATTGGCTTTAACATTTTTTCCAAGTTGCAAATTGTTGTGTTGAGTGGAAGTCTGCTGTATTGGCATAACAAGTGTTGCAATTTATTGCCAAGTCAAAATTCACTATAATGGTTACTCTTTAAATATTGTCATGCTGAGGGTAACTTGGATGTTATCCTATTATATTTAACTTCTTTCCGTTTCCCTTTTAGAATATGTGGTTAAAAATTATTTCCACAGGGTTACTGTGGGTGGCCAAAGCACAAGTCAGCAGGAACTTCCTTCTTTCCACTCTGACACCTGTAGTCACAGCACTCCGACTTCCAGCAAAAGTAAACAGACTCCAGCAGACGCTGATACATCCAATCCCAGCTCTCACAGCCAACTACAGTGCTTGAATACGACGACCATGCCGAAGTTGGAAGTTGCCGAGACTTTGAACACACCAGTTAAAGATGAAACCTCAACTATCAAATCATCCTCATTAAACATACAACCTTTTCCTGTTGCTTCGAATTCAGAGTATTTCGATGCTAATTCAAGTTCAAAGAACCTGGTTGCTGTGCAGAACACAACTGAACCATCTGTGGACGATATAATGCGCAAGTATTTGCAGGAAGCAAGCTCGGAAAGACATGTTTCCTCCACAACGATGAAAAGTATTCAAGCGGTAACTTCATTTCTTTTTTCCATATTTACTATTTCCATGTTGGCTATTTTTTTTGATCAATTTTGAATGTTGTTTACAGCCAAACAGCTCACATAAACTTGATGACTGTGAAGTGTCGTCTACTACTAATCCAGCAGAGGATCATGAAAGGTAAACAAAAGCTCTTCTATTTTGCATTCTTCATGTGCCTGTGTATGTTTAGAAACCAGAAAAATGAAACAAGGACTTCCCCCCAGGGTGTTGCCAGCTCCAGGAAGAGCAGAAAAAATCGTGTTTCTGAGTAAGCAAAATTGTTTGTGAACTTTTGGTGGTGACAAATCACACTATTATTCATCTGCAGAGATCCCCAGTTAGCTAAGTTAGATGCACAGCATACCAAAAGTAACGACGCCACATGGTCGTGGGTAACTGCACACAGTGACGCATGCAGTTCGTTTCAAGAAGAGGATGCGGAAACAAGATTTAAGGGTTCTGTTATGCTTGGTAGGTGACATAAGTGAGAATGTGGGTAATCAGGGTGATAACTGTATAGAGAATGACTTGCGTCTGTCTCATTTAAGTTGAAGATAATGCGTCTTGGTTCCATTAGGTCTAGTATTCACCTAATTATCATAATAATATAGAAAGCTTTTGGGATAGTTATTTCACATTGCATCAAGTCATTCAGATTTGTCCACATGAAGTTGTAAACATGATAATTGGATATTATAGAAAGCATGGATGAATGTTCTGGTACACATGAAGTTCATGATGCATCTGTCACCAGCCTGTTGGTCACAAATTCTGGGTGGATCGTCTCGTGTTCAAAAGACAAAACTATTAAGGTCACAAACTCAAAATCAGGTAAGATTCTGGTGGAAGCAAATGAGCCGATATGGATTTGTCAGTTGTAGACAGTACACTAATTTTCCATATCTAAAGTGTTTAAATGTGCCGATCACTTGTTGCAGGTGTTGTTATGAAGCAGTTTCCACTGACACATGTTCCAATTACAACCCACATTACCATGGTAACAGATGAAGCTACCGTTCCTAATCAGGAAAAGGTTTTCATTTATGTTGTATATTTGGAGGATGGTACAGATAGGACTCTGTTGGCTGAATCCACAGTGTACCGCATACACCTGACAATTAATGTAAGGAATTTGCAGGAAAAATATTATGTGTTGGTTTTGTAGTTCTTATTGCACACTACTTTTCAGTTGGGTGGCAAAACACCAGATTGCAAGTTTCGTCAGATCAAGATAATTGAATACAACAGCAGCATTCTCTGTATTCACCAATCTAGCAATTCCTTTCTGTACTTGGGAGCGCGAGATGGTAGAGTGATAGTTTGCAACCATAAGAAGGTAACCAGTTTTACCAAACTTTCCTCAATATTTTTGTCGTAATGCCAAACATTGCTTGATCTTTGTTGCATGTCATACAGCGATTCCAAAAAGCTGTAACTGTTGAATACAACTGCAAAGTTTAACAGACACATTTTATATTTGCTGTTACAGATGGAAGTAAATGTTTTTTTTTTTTTTTGTTAAACAAAATTCAACACATGTATATGTAATTTAATTGTTTTTACCAGGTCAAACATGTTGAAACGCTTGACTGTCACTCTCCACACTCAATCTGCTGTTTAACAAGCGGCACCGATGGAGCACGCCGCATATTATGTTGTGGATCGAGTGATTGCAGAATATCAGTTCGAGATGCAGTTGATGGCTTGTTGCTACGGATGTTCACTGGTCATACAAAAACTGTCAACTCACTGCAGGTATGTATGGATGTTATTGACACTAACAATAGTCAAAATGTGTGATGTCACAATGAAGTGATAGATTTGGTTGTATTTGATTGAATTCAAGTTTAATTTTAAATTCAAGTCCAATAAAGTTATTTGCATTATTCCTAACTTCCGTCCTGAATTGTCATTAATGATAATGTTATTAAATAAAGAAGTATAGAAACAAAAGAAATGTCAGTATTATAGCCCAAAACCAAATGTGCCACAATATTTAATAACACTAACCCTGAACTAACAATATGTGACCCTTTTTACAGCTGGTCCAAAACTTACTATACAGTGGGTCATCTGACAGGACGGTGTTGGTGCACAACATCCATACTGGAGAGTTACTACAAAAGTGAGTTCAGTGATTTTAGGTGAATGCAACTTAGGGCTAAATACATTCCCTGTGTCAGGTTCCTAGGAATGCATGGAGGAAGCATCAAGATGTTGGCCGTGCATAAAAAGGCTGTTGTCACTTTATGTCTGGACAAATCAGTCAGAGTGTTGCAGCCAGAGGTTTGTAAAAATTTAAATCTGGATTTAGGGCCACTGTACTTCCCAAAGAAATTTGATTACTGTCAATCAGTGTCTGCTTTAAAAAAAACTCTAAAATATGCAGAAAATAGTTAATTCAGCATGTTGATAAAGTATAAGATTACAACAAATAAAAAATATAGACAATGTGTGTTAGTAATTTCCGTTGCATTAATTGCAAACATTTTCTGTGACAGCCTGGCAGAGTTAGTGGACCACCTAAACCAACTGCAAGCCTTCCTCTGAGCTTGCATCTGTACCAAGCAGCATGTCACCAGGGCAACTCCATGTTATCAGTTCCAGTGGCATGTGTGGGTCTACAAGATGGCAGAATACAATTAAAACCTCTCTCACAGATTTCTACTACAGTTCAGGTAAGATTAAAATAGATGTGAAAATTCTAGAGTTTTCATGTTATAGAATTCAAACAGTGTTAATGTCAAACATGGCATATTTAATGCTTTATTTTTTTCTGCATTTCTCCATTCTGTCTTCAAGTAAATCTCCCTTGTTGGGCAAACATCCTGACCTATCAAAAGCATGTTTAATTTCTTGCACTTGTTTTAGTTCATTTTATGTTCTACAGGTCAGTCATGAATCTCAAAGTCAAGTAATGGACCCAGTTGTGGAGTTAATAGACCTTGTTGACAGTTTAAGCTGTTTGGTAAGTGTTATTTATAGTGGAAAAAGGGCTCTGGCTGAATGTATCTAAACAATTGTTACTGTTTAGTGGAGCGGTTGTTCATCTTCTGGTTTCACAACAGTGGAGGCCTTGCTGAATCACATTCAATTGTTCCATGCACCCAACGATTATCCAAATCAGCTTGATTCCTGCTGTCTTTGGGATAATTGCACACTTTATTTTTCTGCTGAACTGGATACCTCAAAGGTAATGAAGTTTTGTGATTTTATTTTGAATGCTTTTGTGCACTTTGTCACCAAAGTTTTTCCAGGTTTGCTTAGAGTCATAATTTTTACCTACTGTAGGCATGGAGTATGTTTCTTTAATGTAGGCTACATTATGTTTAGGATGTTAGAAACCACATGGAAAAACATGTTGTGGAGGCAGTTGAAAAAATTTCTCGAAATGAGTAAAGTTAATACCTTCTACTCCAGTTGTGTAAATTGGAAAAGAAAAAAAACTCGTTGTTTTGCAACATGGCGCTACACGAGTGTGGTAACGTCAAACATGTAATTACACTTGTGTTTTCTGGTGCTGTGTTGCAGGAAAGCTTTTCTCACACAAGCTTATGTATCACTGACTGTAGTAATTTGACACTTTGCATCAATCCAAGCGAACAGTGGTTGCAGTGTTTTTCTTCATTGGCAGTTTCTGCATTGTTTTTTGTTCGTTTTCTTCACGATCTTACAACATGTTGGTTTGTGCTTGTGGTGTTTCGTCAGGAATATTACCCGTCTGGGTTTTAATTTTAACTTGTGATTTTCTGTGTTTCTTAACAGCAAAAGTATGTGTAAACCTCACTGTGTTCAATGACGCACAATTTTTACGGTTGTTTATTTTTTTGTTTTGCTGTTACACATACATGGTGTATAACTTTCTGGTACTTGCAATAAATGTATTTCATATAATGCACAATGAAAACTGCATCAGGCAGATTGATGATTTACTGGTTTCAGTTTTGCTGTGATTGCTTGGGGCTATTTTTGTCAGCTGGACTCGAGCAGGTTAAGTTCAAACTTTAAACCAAAAAAGTGCCTTTAGGTGTGGGAAATTTACGACTTGTGGATACGTGATTAAATGGAGGACTAGGCAAATTTCAAGCTCAGTGAACGAAAGTTATGTTGCCTTTACTTGCAGGAATCCTGTTTGTGATTTGTTCAGGAAGCCTTACCCATGGTGAGAATTTCTGTCGAATGGAAATAATGCATTGGGCGTGCTAGAATAAATACTGTGCTTTGCAGCTGCATCTTATGATGAGTTTTATGATGAGGCAAAGCGATGTGTAGAAAAATGCAGTATTCCCTACTACGGTAATCTGACAACAACATGGACCAACACACCATGCAGAGCTTGGGTACAGGGTGACTTCAAAAGAGAAATTGATTTACGGTGTGGTGTATTAATTTGGTAATGCATTGTTACGTAGAGCTGACTTTTTTCAGGGAGATGCAGAACTACTGCAGAAATCCGCAAGGGCATATAAAGGCAATGCCATGGTGTTATGTGCATGGTCAAAAATGGGAATACTGCTTTCGCCAAAAATGCGTTGGTAGGCTACGTACTAAGTTTCATAACTGACAATAAACCCACACACGTGTACATAGTATATCCATAGGCTAACCTTTTTGCAACGTTTGTCATTTTACCTGTTGTGTCATGGAACATTTTTAATGCGTTTGTCGGCTGTGAAGATAAGAAACCATGGGGCTTTTTTCTTTACTTGAGCAAAAACTCGTATATGCTAGGCTGTATATGCCTTCTGCATCAGACCATAAATAACAACATCAGAGTCAGATTATGTTGCTATGGTGAAAATATTAACGACGCGTGTGATTTGTTACGGCCGTTATGTAACTGTATGATGTCATTAACTATTCGGATTTGTTCGGCCGAATCCGAATCGTTTCTATTTTTCAGTACAGCCCTGGTGTTTGACCCGATTACCATTTCAGACACAAATGTGCATCGCAGTTGTGGAGTGCCAGGTTTCTACCATTTCAATGGAAGTTGCCATTCGATTCTTCCTATACCAACAAACAACAGAATAATCGCAAAGGAAAAGTGCCAAAGCGCCTCGGCCATTTCTTTCAGTTCAGTTACGTCTTCCGACGAAATGAGATTCCTTAGTGGCATGACTTGTTTGCCAGTATTGTTGCGAGGCAAATATTACTCTCCGGTAACGTAGTTATATGGTAGACCTGAAACTGTTTTTATTGTTAGCTAGACTGTTTGTAAGTACCTCCCCTCGGTAATTACCAAAGCTATCCTTTAATCTTATGACGTAAATCGTGTTTTTTATCATTTGAAAATGTTGTGCAGTATCAGTTGTCATAGGTTAATAATCACTAATTGATACATTTACCAAATTTATAAGGAGAATAAGTGGAAAGTAAAAGGATCAGCAACATGGGCAATCAACGAACCCAGCAACGATGAACTGCCTTGGTGCAGTGACTACCCGCAAAATCCATCTGCGAACAGATGTTTGGTGCTGCATGGGAGATGTAAGATTTTGTCCCCTCGAAATTACTCAAATGTCAGGAATTGTTTTATTTACAATATTTTATCAGGTTTTAAGTCCGTGAGATGTAAATATGGAGACACAGAGTTTCATCCCGCGTGTGAATTGGACTTGAATAACTGTATGTTTACTTGCTTAATATGGTGTTGTCATACTTTTATTATATATCATCTGCCTCTCTGTTAGATGCAAATTATAGATAAAATTCACACCAAAATTTAACATTTTTAAAACTGTTGGCGTTTGTACGCCCAGTTTTCATAGAATAAATAGACCAAAAAGGTCAAAAAACGAAACGTTCATTCTCGGGTAAAAAATTAACACGTATTAAAACTCCTCTCAGCAAAATTTAAAGCTTTTGACGTTGAGGAAGAAGTCACTTGGACCGGGGCACGAATGAAATGTGAAAGAAGTGGATACGAACTTTGCAACGCAGCAGATCTGTGCACCTCGTCTGAACGCGCCAATGACGAAAAATTCCAGACTTTTCATCTCCCACTGAGAGGCAACCGATGGATGCCTGTTCACGACGAATACGGCGACTGGATTTACGTTGGACAAAACCTACCTCACAAACAATGCTCAAGACGAATTGACGAAAACGGGCCGCTAAAGGAAAGTTTGGCAAATCAGGGAAAAGTGATTTGCTGCGTCAAAAACAGCAGGACGCTACCTATTTCCAAATCGACAGCTGTGTTTGTTTTCAGTGCGCATTTTGATTTCAGCGTTAGATACAGGTTTTCGTTGTCAGTCGATATTCCTGTTGAGGAACTTGAGGGTGAAGAAGTTTTGTGGGTCAAGGGTCAACGGAACCCTGGAGACCTCCATTCCTTCAATCTAATGTCGCATTACCTGGAGGGATCGTACGAAATTCCTGTATACTTTTGTGCGAAAAACTACACGACGAGTGAAAACTGGAAGACAAAACTGTACACCATCAGTAAAACCCCATGTCCGCCGCCTTTTAAACTGCAGTTTTACTTGTTCGCTTCCAAACTGTCGTTGAATTCCAAAACTTTATACGTTTACAACGATAATAATGGAGCATCCAAGGTTACTTTAGGGGTCATTTCTTCTGTTGTGGAAAATCTGCAGTTAAACGGAGTTACCCGTGTCACGAAGGCTGTCAACAAAACAACAGATCCGTGCAGCGGAATACAAAAGATCTACGACAGAAACGGAATCATATCAGCACCTCGGTTCAGCGAAAACTCAGCAGTTTCAAGTTTAAGATGCAAGTGGCGCCTCGTTGCTCCGGATAAATACGTCATTCGCATCAACTTTACGAAACTAAGAATGCCCGACAGCGGATCGGGGCATCGTTATTACGCGGTGGTAAACCAAAACGAACGATTTCGACAGAGCCACGGAAACTTGCTCTTTAACCACTACCAGAATTGCACGGATTCTTACATACGTCTGAGGCCGACAACTGGGCAAAGGAATACTGCAAGTTGGGTTGTGTATGGAACAGTGTGTGGCGACACCAGCCCCAGTAGCTTCGTTACTATTGGAAACAAACTTGTGGTCGAGTTTGTGACGCGCAACTTCTCCCAATCGCTCCACGACTTCCGCTTAATATTTGAAATGCTTGCACCTCCATCGGGCCTGCAGCTAATTCCGTTGCGTGGCAACGACACCACTTGGCTCTCTGCAAGAGAACAATGTACCAGAAGAGGTTTGGATCTCTGTCTAGAACAGGACATATGCAAGTAGGTGCTTGCAAAATTGCAATAATCGTATTGCTTAGGTGCATATCATTGACTCCTTATTACGGACGCTCGCTGTACGTTTTGTCCAGTACCTGTTGCTGTTGTTACGTTTTCATTGTGAATTATATATGCAACCATGGGGAATTCATAATGCTCATAAAAGAACTTGTCATTGCATTTTTTTGTAATTCTATCTACTTACTGATTCTAAATAGGTTGCACAATTTAACGCCATATACTTGGAACACTAGGTCTGTTTTCAGTGGGATTCCTTGCGCCTTAAAATAAAAGATTGCACATTCCAATATTTTTAATCTTATGCGCAACTTGTTTGTTTTTCTACTTCAAGATATGGGGGACGTCCCTTATACGGCATTGAGAATGACAATATGATGGTAGCTGTCCGAGATGAGTTTAACGAATGGCTGCAGATCGGCAGTTTGCTCGGCCAGACATGCCAACGCTATAGTCTGCAGTATGGCGCCCCAATGTGGGGTATATCGTCCCAATATTGCAACGAGGAAGTATGCAAGTATATATACTTTAGTGGCCAACATGTTTTCACATGGGTTGTCACAAAACATAAATCTTTGTGGTGAATTTGGTATCAATGTGTTTTCACTGTTGTATTTGCAGTCTCGATGCTCCATTTCAAGGAATATCTACTGCTGTAGAAACCCAGCAGGCCTCCAACCACCTGCGTTTGTGGTCACTGTGGCAGTGTACAGAACTGTCCACAACGGCATTGTATTTCAAACGTATGATTAGTAACTCCTTGTAAAGCTTAAATGAAAAGTCATTACCTTGCAGATTCGAACATTCAAAATTAATTATACAATATATATTACAAGTACATAAAAATACTTTTAGCAAGCTCCACATACATAAACACATACACTGAGGAGTTTTTGACTAACGTCCATATCCACGCAGGTACGTCCGCGAAGGCTTCGATGAAATCCCACCGTCTCCGGAGTGGACGCGCACAATACTCGCATATAATGACGTCACTTCCTTTCAGCTTTATCACGGCTACAGACCGGGTTTTCTCCGCATCGTGTATTTCTGTTTCAAAGTTCTTAACCCTCCGATAGGACGCATGATCACCGTCCACACCATGTCCAGTTATCCTTGCAGCAACGGCTGGAGGCTACAGTTTTACCTGTACGGCTCTCGGACGAATATTACAGGAACTGTGGCATTTTACGCCGGGATGTACAACTTCGTGCCGCAGCATTCGCGTCTGTCCTATCACCACTACCAGTACAACTACCGTGCGCTGAACAGTTTCGTGGTATACGGTCCAGCACACGAGCAAGTGCCGGCGTTGAGGGATTTGCAGGATGTCAGTGCGCTCGTGAAGAAATGCAAAAATAGCGGCGTAGTTTATTTGCAAACGCCGGCCACGGTGGTTTCCCCAAATTACAACTTGCATTACCCACCCAACCTGTTCTGCAAGTGGATTATTCAGAGACCTGCTGAATATCAAGGTCATGGTGAGTCATTTGTGGGTATTCTGAATTCGCCGCGTGGTGTGTTTAGATAAATAATACTTACGCCTATATCGATTGTTGATGCGGCACGCGAGAGGCTGTTGGGTCAGACTTGGAGATGCCATTGGTGAAAAAACAAATCATATGCCGTATTAATGGTGAAAATCAACCTTTTCATCGTTCAATCGTCGAAAACTACAATTTAGTGTAAATAATGTGCCGAGATCGTTACGTCATACAGTGCAACACTACACTATATATTGCTGGGTTACAGAAACGCAACTTCAGCTCACAATCGTCGATCTTACGCTCGAATCGGACACTGGATGCGACAACGACTTTCTGGAGATTCACGAGGTTCTGGTTCAAAATGGTGGAATAACTGAGCTCGGTCGTCTCCAGCGCTTATGTGGCGCCGTTAGTTCACTGACACTTAAATCTCAACACTCCCTACTGGTTAAATTTAAAAGCGACTCAAGCGTTGAAAACAGTGGCTTTAAACTCAACGTTGAGATGGTAAGGAGCGGATGCGGCGGCAACATCACCCAAAACGCAGCCATTGTACACTCACCGGGATATCCGACGAACTACGAAGCAGGCTTGACTTGTGATTGGTGGATTAGAAGCCCTTCTAATGCTTACGTCATTGTTGTTCAGTTTAACAAGCTAACTTTAGTTCATTCCGATGGTAAGGCGTTTTTTGCTTCGTTACAATTACGATTTATAGTCAGTGCTTATTTCGCATTTAACAATGCCTACAGAACCAAAAAATAACCACGCTGCTTTTATGTTAAAATAAGATTATTGCAGAAACTTTCTCTGATTTGGGTGAATATTATTAATTCAGGAAAGATGACTTTTCGTTTTTTTTTGAAGGCGAACAGCAATAATTTGAAAAAAAATAAGTCCGTGTAGAAACTATTCAGATTCTGGAATATATGCATTGCAGGCTGCGGAGTCGATTACGTCAGCGTGGGTCCGAATGCTTCAAGCAACATAGCTAAGTTTTGTCAGGATGTAAATAGACCGACGCAAGTTCAAGTAAACGACACCGTCGCTCTGGTGAGGTTTCGCACTGATCCTCGTCAAACGCATCGGCTGCCTCTCGGAAAGGGCTTCTCCATGACCGTGCATTTCCATCTTGCGCCCAGTAACGTCACTGCATCACGCAGTCCGGACTGCGGTCAAGCGGACTTTGCTCCGTGGTCGGTTAACGGTACCGCGCAGTTGAAGATTATCGGTGGAACGACGGCTTTGCCGGGAAGTTGGCCATGGGTGGTGGATTTGGAAGGTGCAACTTGTGGTGGCAGCTTAGTCAACAACCGGTAATATTTTAAACGAAAACCATACAATTTTGATCCTTGGCTTCGGTGTAAAAAACTAATGAAACGGTGAAAGTTGAAGCAGACAATAAAGTAAATGAACTTTTTAGAGATGTCAACTTAAAAAAGAGATTGATTTTCTGATCACTTCAAAAGTGGAAAACCGCATTTTTTTAAATCGTTGTCACTTACATATATATTTCAAAAGATATTTAAACATGTTTACAAAGAATAATCAATAATTTCTGCATTTGTTCCGACATTTTATTCCGTGCTTTGCAGTTGGGTGGTAACGGCAGCTCACTGCGTGGGTCCGAAATTTACCTCAAACTTGTCTTCATTGCGTGCTGTCGTTGGGAGACATTTCCGAAACCAAAATTCCGGAGAAGTTAAATATAAAATATCGAAGATCGTTGTGCACCCACTGTAAGTTCAATTTTGCTCCCCAACGCAACAGAAAAGATTTGTGACAAAAATTTAGGCACAAGTTTTATTTGCCCATTTTTAGAAAGGCGTGTTTATTGTAATTATACACTTAATTTTCTGGTTAAGTTAAAAGTTAGCTTCATAAATTTTTTTTTGTTAAAACTTGCTGTACACGTTCAGCACCCTCCTAGATATTACCTAAAATGTAACTTAGTGGCAACTTGCTGTGACTGTTTTCAGACACGGGAGAAGGGGAAGTGCCGGGGACATTCCAATCAACGACATAGCTCTTCTGCAACTGTCCACGGTCGTGACCTTCAGTTCCACGATTAAACCAATCTGTTTACCCGACAGCGACGCACGGGTAGGGGAAGTTTGTGTTATTGCTGGTTGGGGCAATGAAGGAGTTCTGTCTGGATATTCCTTTGACCACAGGTACAACATAGCTCTGTGTGATGTGAAACCATTAAACTGAACAAGACAAGTCATATATGAATATATGTCGTTCAAAACCGCCAGTTATGCAATAAAAAATAAATCCACTTAATCTTTTTTTTTCAATTCGGCGAATAATTTCGTATGTGTTGAATGTTTTCAGAAACCCTCTCAAATATGCGAGGGTCCCAATCTTGAGAAACTCGTTGTGCAATTCATGGCCAAAACTTCAAGGCAATGTAAAACCTGGCGAAATATGTGCCGGTAAGATAAACCACCAGTCTCAAAGAAGACGACGTTTTCTACACACTACATTACTACTTTTAAAGGTTACCCTGCTGGAGGCATCGACTCGTGCTGGGGTGATTCGGGAGGTCCACTTATGTGCTCTGGAACTGGCCGGAAGTTTTATTTGAAAGGTGTCGTGAGCTGGGGGAAAGGCTGTGGCAAACCACTACAGCCAGGCATATACGTCCGTGTTTGGTCCCACTATCAGTGGATTAACGACGTTATGAATGGAAATTAGAAGCTTCTTGACGTGCTTTTTTTGTTTTTCTTACCCTCGAGACAATAAATCTAGCAAATCAAGTCGTCCACTTTCAATGTTTAAACTGCAAATATAAGTGATATCCACCGGGGTGTGTAGTTGACTAAAAACGCAATGGTAAACACAAAAAACTACCAACAAAATGCCTAAATTTAAAGCAGCAGATATCAACAAACCTGCTGTGTTCATTCAACCGTTGCATTTAAGCGTCTGACGTGCAACGAGCGAATGTGACAGAGGACAAAGTTCGAGTACACAAATTATCTGCTGTTTATTTAATTTTGATGGAAATCTAGCACTAGATATAACAAGATGTCGTAGTTGATGAGCGGCGTCAGTGTTTGCATTGGTTGTGTGATATCATTGTTGCAATTTTCTTGCTCGGCGCTGGAAAAATTAGGTAATATTTCTACAGTAACGTATCAGCAGTTATTAAATGCGAAAGCAAAGGTAACATGAGTAAAGAAAACTTGAGTGCGGTGCTGTACAAAAAGCGAGAGGAATATCCTCAATGTGATATCGTTTTGGTAAGTGAAAACACTATACGTGGTTAACATGGCTGCATTAAAATTCAACGTATTTATAGGTTTCCTAATCTTTATACTGTTTTGTAGGAAAATCGACCAATCAATCAGCCTGGTGATGATGGTAAGTAAAATCCTATTAAAAAGTGTTTGTTACAACTGCTTCCAGAGATTTTGCACCAGCTCTGAAACATATTTTATCAGGCCACAGCTGCCGGAGATGAACAATGTTTACTGCCCTCTTTTATGTAATGCCTCAATTTGTTATGTAGGTTATTTGTTTCTATGGATCCAACATTATTTTTATTATAAAAAGTTGTTTGCTGGGGTAGAGAATCTTTTGTGGGCTTCTGGTCCAAAAAGAATGCCCGCACTCGTTTGAATACATGATAAATTCCTAGAGGTTTTGCTTCGAATAAACTCAGTCGGGATCTGTGGATCAGATGTCTCTTTCTTGGTGAAAGGCAGAATAGGTGATTACATCGTCAAAGACCCCATGGTTATTGGCCATGAAGCCTCTGGAAAAGTTGTAAAATGTGGAAATCATGTCACCCACCTAATGCCAGGTAAACTTGTTTATTACTTTGTGTCAACCGCACACTTTTATAATTAACTAATGCCTTTATCCTCTGATTTTTAAGGTTTGCACATAATGCAAAGTTGCTTATTTCTGTAGGAGACAGGGTAGCAATTGAACCCGGATATCCTTTAAGTCAAGATGAGTTTGCTAAACAAGGAAGATACAATCTCACTGAAGAGTATTTTTGCGCCACACCTCCTCATCATGGAAACCTGCAGCGTTTCTATACCCATAAGGCAGATTACTGCTTCAAGTAACATTACTAATACGGTTATTTTTAACATGAACACTAGGATTCAAATGCCTGATTGATGTGGCGTACATGACCACATAAATTACATGACAAGAAACGTTGAATAACGTCCTTTCCTTTCCTCCCCTTTTCTTTTTAAATTTTTTTGTTGCACTTACAGTAAGGTACGAAACTGAATAAACTGAATCAGATTTTTTCAGACTACCTGATAATGTGTCGTATGAGGAGGGGGCATTGGCTGAACCACTGTCAGTGGGGATACACGCATGTAAACGTGGCCAAGTTGCACTGGGGCATAACGTTCTTATTTGTGGAGCTGGGCCCATTGGTTTGGCATCTTTACTTGTCTCGAAAGCATTGGGGGCGTCCAAAGTTGTTATCACTGGTATGGCACTTTACTATACATTAGATGTAGTTTTATTGATATTTTACAAATTTGCTTCTAAGATTTGTTTGAAATTCGTCTTGAAAAAGCCAAATCTCTTGGTGCTGATTTTGTGCATAAAATTGCAAAGGGTGAAACTTCCCAGCAAACTGCAGAGAAGGTAAAAGCATTGCTGGGTGATATGCCTGATCGCACAATCGAGTGTACAGGTGCTGAGTCCGCTATTCAAACTGGAATATATGTAAGTTCCCAACACACATTTCACAGAAATTAAAATGTATTGTTACAGGTAGTGTACTTTCAATCTTCCTAAGTTATCGAGTAACTATTTATGATTCTTTACTTTGTTGAAGCCTCTTTGGTTCAAAACACATATTTTATGACATCGTGTTGTGCTAACCGCCATCAGATCGCAGCCATATGTCAAGCAATGTAAAAGTAAACATTCCTGCCAGAGCAATTTATTTACCAAGTAATGTTGGTCAACAAAGTGTGCCATATGTACATGATTTATAGGCCACGAAGTCCGGAGGTTGTCTGGTACTGGTTGGGTTGGGGCCTGCAATGGTTAACGTACCAATTGTAAATGCAGCTGTGCGTGAAGTTGACATACGTGGTGTATTCAGATATTGCAACACGTAAGTATATGCCACAATTCTCTTTATAGTACTATGAAATTGATTACAACTATTCTCAATTTCTTTTTTTCTTTTGACAAGCGAAAACTTGAATGCACGCGATAAGAAAAGAATGTACCCTTCACAAACATTTTTAATATCATAACGAAATTTCTTGCGTGGCTTACAAGAAAAAGTATGTTGACATCAATAAATTTTGTTGCATCTTTATGGCGAACTAAGTGCGAGTTTGTACATAATCCTGAATGTGGCGCCATAGTCCGACAAAAAAAAAGAAAAAGCAAACATTGTCAGTTCGTAATTCGTATCATTTGTTTTGATAGTTATCCAACTGCCTTACGGATGCTGTCCACTGGAAAAGTCAATGTGAAACCGCTTGTAACTCACCGTTTTCCACTTGAACAAGTCGAAGAAGCGTTTAAAGTTACCCAGTTGGGAAAAGGAATCAAAGTCATGCTTAAATGTGATCCGAGCGACCAAAACCCATAACAGGGGCATATTTTTCTCCAGCGACGTTTTTAAATGTGTTTACTGTGTATTTTTTATTACAATTTTATCACTCATATTAAAGTGCTGTCAATCAATTGAAAGCTCATGATCAAGTATTTTTGCCAGGTGACCGATAGTTTTTAGCCGGATCGCTCGAATCCTGTTACCCGCTTGAGCTTGAAGTTGGCTAAAATTAATATAGTCCCTTTGCTGCCTAACTTATCACAATAAACCTCTTGCTCTCTCTATCTGTGTCCTGGAGCTTTTTCCAGTAAAACACGATTAAACCTATACGCTTAAAACCATATTCTTTAATGTTATGGGTCAGAAGTGCCTAAACAGATGGAATAGGCTTTTTGTATAGTGGACAAAAAATAGACCTAGCCTAGCCTATACGTTAAAACACTTTTTTCGTATGTGGAATTGCAATACCAATTATATTATTTTACCTATTTTTCCCCATGTTCCAAAACTCTTGGAAACTTGAAAAACAAAACAAGTTAATTTTATGGTGAGCTAAATGCCTACAAAAGAAGTCTAACACATTGCAAAATATCTTCAGAAAGTTTTATGAATACACCAGAAGGCAGTTTTACAAAAAATAGTAAATTTGTAGCGAGAAACGGTAATCGTCCTCCAAAATCTTAGCTAAAATTTGCTTTCTTGGCTTGTTTTTTTGGGCCATGTTTTCTTGTACACGTCTGTTTACTACACTTTTATCATTTTTATCCACTTTTACGTGTATCAAGAAGAAACAGCGATATGGCCCTGTTAAACTTAACCGCTTATTGCCTAACATTGCCAGCAGTAACTGGCAACCGGTACATGTGTAAACTTATTTTTTATGCATTCCTGTATTTCAAGTTTCTTATACTGCCCTTTTTGTTATTGCTTTTTGTCAAATGTATTCATTCAAGCATAAAATTTGTCACGTGATTTAGCGCAACGTTGCTTGCAGCAATATGCGGCAAATAGAATTTGCAGAAATGCTAAGCTGGCAATTGTTAACGTACAAACGTGTATATTTGTTTTTGTGACAAAGTTATTCCAAATAAATGTTGGTGGATGTGTAATTGTTTCAATATATTTGTTGTTGAATGTAGTATTTAGCGCTGTATCATTTTATTGACTATAAAAGACTTCTCTTTGGCTGTGAAATGCGTCTCGGTCTCTCTACAGTATTATACGTTTTCATGTCATTTTCACTTGCAGCAAAGCACTTATTTTTACAGAAATGTTAGTTTTCCCAGTCTCAAGTAAAACAAAGCCACAATGAGTGGAGAAAACCTAAGTGCGGTGCTCTACAAAAAGCGTGAGGAATATCCTCAATGTGATATCGTTTTGGTAAGTGACAGTCACAGGTGGTTAGCTTGGCTTTATTAAAATTGAAAGTATTTGTTGGCTTCCTAATTTTTTTTTTGCTTTGTAGGAAAATCGACCAATCAACCAGCCTGGTGATGACGGTGAGTAAAAAGCTATTGGAAAGTTTCTAAATTTTTAGTCACACATTTTCTGAATACGTTAGTTCTTAATATGTATTTTTAGAGGTTTTACTGCAAATGCACTCTGTCGGAATATGTGGATCTGATGTTTCTTATTGGGTGAAAGGCAGAATAGGTGACTTTATTGTCAACGACCCCATGATAATTGGTCATGAAGCTGCTGGAAAAGTTGTCAAGTGTGGAAAAAACGTTTCCCACCTAAAACCAGGTAAAACTTTTATATCATGTTAACTTTTTGAACTTTAACAGCCATGATGTACGAATGGGTTCTATCTTTCTGTAGGAGACAGAGTAGCAATTGAGCCTGGATATCCCTTGAGACAAGACGAGTTTGCTAAACGAGGGCGATACAATCTTAGTGAAGTGTTTTTTTGTGCCACACCTCCAGATCATGGAAATTTGCAGCGCTTCTATACCCACAAGGCAGATTACTGCTTCAAGTAAAAGATTTTGTCTTGATTTAATTTGTTTGTTGGTTGAAATTGAAATTTTATTTAAATTGTGTTGTATCTGTTTACTTCCAGAGTAAATGCTGCAAAAACTGTATTAATCACATAATTGCATACAGTAATATTATAACACACACAAAAAACAGTTTGACCACATGACAAAAAAGATGCATGTCTGCATATCAAAAATCTAACTAACTAGATTTTCTTTTTCATAGTAAATTGGTCATCTACTTTTCAGACTACCTGATAATGTGTCATATGAGGAAGGGGCACTAATTGAACCACTGTCAGTGGGGATACATGCATGCAAACGTGCTGAAGTTGCCTTGGGGCATAACATCCTTATTTGTGGAGCTGGACCCATTGGTTTGGTATCTTTACTTGTTGCAAAAGCAATGGGGGCATCCAAAGTTGTAGTCACTGGTATGCATTGTCATTATTTTATTATTCTTTATGTATGTGATATTGATTTTATTTTATTTTTTCCAAAGATTTGTTTGAAAATCGACTTGAAATGGCAAAAACCCTTGGTGCTGATTTTGTGCATAAAATTGCAAAGGGTGAAACTTCCCAGCAAACTGCAGGGAAGGTAGCAGCATTGCTGGATGATATGCCTGACCGCACAATCGAGTGTACAGGTGCTGAGTCAGCTATTCAAACTGGAATATATGTAAGTTCACAACACCCATTTGGGGGAAATTCTTTTGCAAAATGTTTGTAAAATTGTTTTTAATAGTTTAATCCATGGAAACTCATTCCAAACAAATGTGTTTTATGCTTGCCCAAGCCTTGACAATTGTCAAAAATAAACATTCCTGCCAGAGCAATTTGTTTGCCAAGTTTTGTCACTACCACAAACTTAATCTGCTTATTGTGAGTTATGTACATGATCTACAGGCGACAAAGTCCGGAGGCTGTTTGTTGCTCGTTGGACTTGGTCCTGCAATGGTTAATGTACCAATTGTAAATGCAGCTGTGCGTGAAGTAGACATACGTGGTGTGTTCAGATATTGCAACACGTAAGTACGTTGCTTGTATAAATTTATGAACATTGGGATAACCAAGACCCCTTTTTCCTAGAAAATTTGTCATGTGCTGGCTAGCTATTTTATTTCAATAAGAAAGTAATAGCTTATGATTGCCTGATATTATTCAGTACAAAATTTCGCATTATTGTTATGCCAGCATGAATTGCTGTACTGCGGTTCTTGATTTCCTCCATTTGTTTTGCTGTAGTTATCCTGCTGCCATTCAGATGCTATCAACAGGAAAAGTGAATGTGAAGCCGCTTGTTACTCACCGTTTCCCACTTGAACAAACCGAAAAAGCGTTTGAAGTCACTAAGTCAGGAAAAGGCATCAAGGTCATGCTGAAATGCGACCCGAACGACCAAAATCCATGATATTAACAGTTTTATACTTAGCCATTTTGAAGATATTGTAATCACGCCTAATTTTTTGATGCAATTACCGTATGTATGTGTTTACCATAAACTATATGCGCGTGTAATCGTGCAATAAGTTGCAGCAGCGTCAGCCAAATGGAATGTAGCGAAATAATAAATAAACTGCCTCATTATTCCATGATGAAGTCGTGTGGTTGTGTGATATTTGCTTGGAGAGATGTAGTTTACGTTGAATGTGTAGTAAAAATTGTATTTTATCGCTTTTAATTGGTTAACCACATTCATTCATTAACGTACGTTACTCTTTAATTCGCCTAGTTACGATACTTCCGCGTTATTAACCTGATAAGCCCGCTCTCGCACCTGAGAGAAAATAATCTTGGTCAGCTTCGCAACACCGGAATATTCCGCAGACCAAAGCCTTATGATTCTTTGTTATCTACGTTTGTTTTATGACAAACTCCTAAAAATTAGTCTATATAATTTTCTAAACAGTAACATTGAACATTTGTACTGTCTCAATACGCATCATTGGATTTACTAGAACTGCCTCATTGAAATTACATCTTTTATTGTGAGTATTCGAATGCTTTACTAATTTTAATACAACCCAGTATTTACTAATTGCACAGCGTTGGAGGTTTTAAAAACACGCAAAAACATTTCGTCAGTCGTATCGCCCTAAACATAGGAAACGACGCAAATTCCCTTTCGTGTCGGTTTCTTGTTGTCACAGCACTAAATTTTAAACACTGTAATTACGAACCCTTTTACTGAAAGCAGCACATTTTTGTTTCACTTAGTCCATTGTAAATTTAGTAATTATGAAGTACAGAACAAATCTATTACGCAACAATGCCGATTCCTACCATAAAGCTACAACAATTGCTGCGCTGCGTAACAATCCACGAGACACTTGTGTTTGTCATGATTGTGACAGTGATAAAGCAGGTTGGTTGAAACTAGCTTAACGCATAGTATAATGTTGTGTTTCTGACAATAATTTTTAACTTAACAAAATACAGGGGTGACAATACATGCGTTGTCACCCCTGTTTGTTTGTGAGAGGTGACATGTCACCCCTAAATCGACGCCTTTGCCCTCGAACTAAGCCTACCTAAATTTGGGGTGTAAATTATCACAAAAAGGGAATATTTGGAATTAGAACGGGAAACCACCTAACGCGTTTCCTGCGATAACTCTCTGACGTCATTGTTCGCATATGTTACATTTGCAACTTTGCATCAAGTCTGTCTATATCAAACAGTAAATATGAAGTTTCGTAGCACTCGCGGGGACCCACAATTAATAAGTTTTGAAGAAATGTTGGTGACGGCGTACGGTCGCGATGGAGGACTGCTTATGCCTGAACATATACCTGAAAGTAAGAATTCAGTATTTTTTTTTGGTTAAACTGTAGGACCTATATGGGTATTAGATAGGAGAAATCCTGTGTTCAAGGCCCTCGGCTGTAATGCATCTAGCGACTGTTCCGCTTGTTTCCCAATGACCGTTGATGGGTCTTGTGACTTACATAGGGACCTGGAATTCTACAAAGTTGAAAAAAAAAAATTGCTCCTGGATGAGACTGTACAGAGCAAGGACTTTTTGGGCCTCCTGGAAGATCATATGACCAACAGGGGGGTATACCCAGCCCTTGGGGGAGGGCATTGACACTTTTTCAACAACTAAATTTGATGCCATCGCATAGAGAAGAGTTGGAACTTACAAAAAAATGCAAATGAGTGGGTAGTTGAACGATTCATTTTTCTGCAAAATCCAGTTCCATTTTTGGTTGCTCTTTTAACCAAAATATTGAGTAACCAGGGGGGCAAATGGCCCTAGGGGGGTGGCTAAACCATTTTTTCGGAGACTAATTTTGATCAAAATTTGTAGATATGAAATGGATCTTTCATAAAATCACAAATGATTGGACACTTAAACGATTCATTTTGCCACAAACACAGCCTGATTTTTTTGCTCCATTTTCAACATAAATTTCAGCAGCACCCACCAGCAAGTTACTACCTAATTGGAATAGCTCAAAACCACACTAAAACTGCCCCAAACACCTTAAAATTCGCCATGACAACAGCACGCACATGTGCGCTCATTCAACCGTAAATTTAACTTAATTGCGTCACTGCTTTGCTTGGTGATGCATGACTTTGCATTGTGACACAGGTCTACACGGTGGGCATTTCCCAGCACCAAAACTAATTTTCATAGAAATACCAATATGCGTCCTTCAATAGAAGGTCAATGGACCAGATTCCCAATTGGCCTAAGCCGCAAAGTATATGGGACATTCACCTATCACAATGTGAAGTTTCACACCTGGTTGATCATCGATCCCAGAGTTATGGCTGTTTTTGCCAACACCCCCTAAACAACACAAAATGGCCTTATCAGCAGGGCTACAAGCAGTACAGCTAATAGGCAGAAAATGATGCCACCGACCTTAAGCGGTTCACATAAATTACACCGAAACATCATGCACCAGTCATGGCAACACCCATTTGTATGCACACATGCTCAATGACACAACAAAAGTTTCAATTAATCAATATTCGAGGCTAATTAGTCACATGCATAATGGCAAGAAATCATGGCTATCTCCAAAGCATGAAAATGACATGAAAAAAGTGCTGTTAAGTGGCCCACAAGACCTTGCAAAGTGTTTTGTATTGAAATTTAATGGCCCAAACACAATTAGGAACTACTGTACATGTCAACAAGTGCAGTACATACAGGAAATACATTGTTGGTTGCGGCAGTTTCAGCAGTGGGTTTATTGGAATCCTTTCGTCTGAAGTATCACCCACCGGCATTGGACCACTTCTTTCTGTGGCAATAAATACAGTACTTAGGCCACAAAATAATTATATTTCATGTATTATGACTAAACAAGATGAAAAAGCCTTTAATTCAAGATTTTGCAAAATAGGTCAACAAAAGAATGGATGCTGTGAAAGACAGCACATGCAACAAATGCCATGACGAATGAACAATACATTGCAAAAACTATGTGTTATAAATGACTCAAAATGTGTTGCGGAATGACAATAGAGGAAATGCATGCATTTTAAGCTATATTTCAAGTTGTTTGAAAGCTGAAAGTCATGCAACAGACCCCATACTTTATGTACATTAGGGCATTGAAAAAATTCATTTTTGTCACTAGGTGGCGACTGATGACTGGAGCTGGTTTAAAATCCTCCTATGATGTTTAACTTACATAAATAAACATATTTCAGTGTAAATTTAATGTCTATTTCACCATTTAAAAAATTTGACATTTCGCCTTAAGGACCTATATGGGTATTAGATAGGAGAAATCCTGTGTTCAAGGCCCTCGGCTGTAATGCATCTAGCGACTGTTCCGCTTGTTTCCCAATGACCGTTGATGGGTCTTGTGACTTACATAGGGACCTGGAATTCTACAAAGTTGAAAAAAAAAAATTGCTCCTGGATGAGACTGTACAGAGCAAGGACTTTTTGGGCCTCCTGGAAGATCATATGACCAACAGGGGGGTATACCCAGCCCTTGGGGGAGGGCATTGACACTTTTTCAACAACTAAATTTGATGCCATCGCATAGAGAAGAGTTGGAACTTACAAAAAAATGCAAATGAGTGGGTAGTTGAACGATTCATTTTTCTGCAAAATCCAGTTCCATTTTTGGTTGCTCTTTTAACCAAAATATTGAGTAACCAGGGGGGCAAATGGCCCTAGGGGGGTGGCTAAACCATTTTTTCGGAGACTAATTTTGATCAAAATTTGTAGATATGAAATGGATCTTTCATAAAATCACAAATGATTGGACACTTAAACGATTCATTTTGCCACAAACACAGCCTGATTTTTTTGCTCCATTTTCAACATAAATTTCAGCAGCACCCACCAGCAAGTTACTACCTAATTGGAATAGCTCAAAACCACACTAAAACTGCCCCAAACACCTTAAAATTCGCCATGACAACAGCACGCACATGTGCGCTCATTCAACCGTAAATTTAACTTAATTGCGTCACTGCTTTGCTTGGTGATGCATGACTTTGCATTGTGACACAGGTCTACACGGTGGGCATTTCCCAGCACCAAAACTAATTTTCATAGAAATACCAATATGCGTCCTTCAGTTAGTATATCAAAAATTGTCCTCACAGACAAGTTTTTAATTGCAGTTTCTATACCTACCTTGAGGAACTGGAAAACTCTTTCTTACAACGAAATTGTTAAAAAGATTCTTTCATTGTTTATATCTGAAGAAGAAATATCCCTGCATGAACAATCAAGTTGGTGAAAATAGGCATGTTTTAAAGTTCAGCTTAATTACAGACTATTTAAACAGACCTAGTGGATAAGGCTTTCCGAAAGTTTGATATAAATGAAGTGGTGAGGCTGTCTTCCATATCAGATCGTACTCAGGTAATGGAACTCTGGCATGGAGAGTCTATGGCCTTTAAAGACCTTGCCATGTCATGTCTAGCAGAATTCCTGGGATATTTTTTGGAGAAACAGCAGACATTTTTCACTGCACTTGTTGGTTTGTACATGCAAGATATTTATTGTGAGGTTGCATTTTGTTCATGTGTTTCCAAAATGCATATTGCGGTCATTACCATTATCATGATTTGGTCACTATTATCAATATTTTACACAACTGGGCATCTACTATCACAAAGGTTAGGTTTAAATATTAGTAACATTTGAAATAGTGGTAAAATAGCATACTTTATTGGCCATAATATGCATTTTAACAACACCCCTTTATTCTGTTCCACTTCTAATTTAACAAAAAAAGGTGTCAAAGCTCAGCAGTAAACTTGTGATCTATTTTTTGCAGTTACTTCTGGGGATACTGGTGCCAGTGCAGCCCTCAGCATTTGTGGAAACCCCTACATTGACGTTATTGTTCTTTATCCTGATGCATGTGTCAGTGACATTCAAGCACAAATGATGACATCTATTCCTCATGAAAATGTCCATGTCTACGCTGGTAAGCGAAGGTTCGCTTACTGTATAAAGTTTGCACTTAACTTTGCATTATTTAGTGGAAGGGGACATGTATGAATGTGATAGTCTGTTGCTAGACATTTTCGAGGATAAACAATTTGTGACCAAGAATTCTTTGGGAACTATGAATTCAATGAATTGCTGTCGCATCTTGGTGCAAGTTAGAAACACTTATTTCAATCAAACATTTCACAAAGGCAAATCAAGTCCTATTTTTAGATGGCCCATCATGTGTATGCCTACTTGCAAGCAGCTGATAATGTTGGAGATACGGTTGACATTGTCATTCCCACAGGAGGTGCTGGAAATATAGCTTGTGAGTAAAAAGATGTTGAAGTAAAAGTACAAGAATGATAGTCTATATTTTGCTTTGTGGAGAATAACATTTCTGCTTTTAGCATGTTATCTTGCTCAGCAATGTGGAGTACCAATTAAAGCCCATGCCATTACTAACTCTAATGAATGCTTTCATCACTTTGTGACGGGAAATAAAGCCAAACTTTTTGATGTTGTAAACACTATGGCTCCTGCCATGGACATATCGGTACAGTAATTGGATGGTTTTGACCTTCAGCAAGTTGTAATTCCAGGTGTTACTTGTTTTTTTCAGTTTCCACTTAATTTTGAAAGAATTATATGGTTTGCATCTAATCAATCAGGAGAGATTGTATCAAATGCAATTAAAACTTTTCTTCAAGGGGAAGAGTTGAATTTACCTGCAGCCGTCCATCAAAATGTTGGTGTTATTGTCACCAGCTATTTGAAAATTCCTCAAGATGTAATTTTTTTCCAAGGTCACAAAATACATCAAGTCATCAACAGTTGATGAGGAAAGCATTATAACAGCTATGAAACGATGTTATTTGGAGTTTGGTTATCCTGTTTGCCCTCACACTGCAGTGGCCCTGTCTTATGTATTTTCAAAGTACGCACAGCATGTTGCGATTAGAAAGCCTTTTTGTTATTTCCATCTGTTTTTAGAAAACTGGAAGAAGATTGCAATAAAATAGTCGTCATGGCAACAGCAAGTCCAGCTAAATTCCCTGAAATGATGAAGAGAGCTGGTTTGAAGGAAATTTTTTCAGAAAAAGTTGATAAAATAAGAAATCAGAAAAAGAGGTAGCTGGACTAAATAACTACATACATAGACATGTAAAAACCAAAATTGTATGCAAGTTTTTGTTTTCACTTTGATTTGCGTATTTCAACACTATGTATTTTAAAGGCTAATCAAGCTGGAAAAAGGTAGCAATTGGGTTGATTGTATTCAAAACCAGATTACAAGCATTACATCAAAGCACAGCAATCAGAACTTTTAAATCTACAGGAATTTGTGTGCCATTGTTTTAAAGTTTTATGGTATTTAAGGTTGCAAAACCCCAGGATTATCCCTGGCAGGTCCGAAATTTTATTGTTTAGATCTCTGTTAGAATTTTAGAAATGACAAAAATGCCCAATTGTCAGAGGTTATAAATTTTGAACATCTTTTCTGGATGTATATTTGAAACTGTCCACGATGAATTAATTCTTATAATTTTTTTGGATGCCCATAGTGTCCCAAATATTTTTTTCCCATTTTTCCGGAGTGAACATTGAACATATGCAACGCATGCAATCAAAATTTAAAAACGTATAGCCTTTCTCAGTGTACTTTATCGTTCTACTTTAACCAACATTCGTACATAACGCACTAATTACTAATTGCACAGTGTTGGAGTCTTATGAGTTCTGATTTTTGTGCCACACAACTGTAAAGTTTTCCTACCTCACCGACAAACCGTTGAATCCGAACAAACAGTTTATTATCAGTGTTACATCTTGTTTGCCAGTAATTGCTGATTTCTATGGATGCACATTTTTTCTCTACATTAATGAGTGGTGCAATCTCATACGCTCTGTGACGTAATAATAAGAGATCAAGTTTCAAGTGATAACGCAGCGTGGTTTTGTCCTTTTGTGTCTGACAACTGTGCAATACAGTGCCGGTCCAGGGTTACATAGCTTAAGGCTATGCAGAGGAGATTCCTAATGAGAAATAGACCAAAGACGTTGTGTGGTATCTCTCACATCATCCTGTCACAAATCCGAACAAGCCAGGAAAGGTGCGGGTGGTTTTCGACTGCGCCTTCGCTGAATGAAGCTCTACTTCAGGGCCCGGACCTGACCAACTCGTTGGTTGGTGTCCTTTCAAGATTCCGGATGGGACAGGTGGCCGACGTGGAAGCCATGTTTTATCAGATACGCGTACAACCGACTGATTGCGATGCACTTCGATTCCTGTGGTGGCCGGGAGGCGATATGTCAAAGAAGCCCACGGCACACCGGATGCTGGTCCACCTGCTCGGGGCAGCTTCCTCTCCCTCATGAGCGAGCTTTTGCCTGAAGCAGACTGCTGAAGATTTGCGAAACGAGTTTCCAAGTGAGGTCGCCGAGGCTATAAAGAAGAATTTCTACGTCGACGACTGTCTGAAGTCTGTATCAACTGAAGCAGACTCTCGCACCTGAGAGAAAATAATCTTGGTCAGCTTCGCAACACCGGAATATTCCGCAGACCAAAGCCTTATGATTCTTTGTTATCTACGTTTGTTTTATGACAAACACCTAAAAATTAGTCTATATAATTGATATAATTGTTTTGGAGGTTTTAAAAACACGCAAAAACATTTCGTCAGTCGTGTCGCCCGAAACATAGGAAACGACGCCAATTCCCTTTCGTGTCAGTTTCTTTGTCACAACACTAAATTGTAAACACTGTAATTACGAACCCTTTTACTGAAAGCGGCACATTTTTGTTTCGCTTAGTCCATTGCAAATTTAGTAATTATGAAGTACAGAACAAATCTATTACGCAACAATGCCGATTCTTACCATAAAGCTACAACAATTGCTGCGCTGCGTAACAATCCACGAGACACTTGTGTTTGTCATGATTGTGACAGTGATAATTCAGGTCGGTTGAAACTAGCTTAACGCATAGTATAATTCATGTGGTTTTTCTGACAATAATTTTTAACTTAATCGAAATACAGGGGTGACAATACATGCGTTGTCACCCCTGATTGTTTGTGAGGGTTGACATGTCACCCCAGTCACCCCTAAATCGAAGCCTTTGCCCTGAAACTGAACTCACCTAAATTTTGGGTGTAAATTATCACAAAAAAGGAATATTTGGAATTAGAACGGGAAACCACCTAACGCGTTTCCTGCGATAACTCTCTGACGTCATTGTTCGCATATGTTACATTTGCAACTTTGCATCAAGTCTGTTTATATCAAGCAGCAAATATGAAGTTTCGTAGCACTCGCGGGGACCCACAATTAATAAGTTTTGAAGAAATGTTGGTGACCGCGTACGGTCGCGATGGAGGACTGCTTATGCCTGAACATATACCTGAAAGTAAGAATTAAGTATTTTTTTTTCTTCTGGTTAAACTGTAGTTAGTATATCAAAAATTGTCCTCACAGACAAGTTTTAAATTGCAGTTTCTATAACTACCTTGAGGAACTGGAAAACTCTTTCTTACAACGAAATTGTTAAAAAGATTCTTTCATTGTTTATATCTGAAGAAGAAATATCCCTGCATGAACAATCAAGTTGGTGAAAATAGGCATATTTTAAAGTTCAGCTTAATTACAGACTATTTAAACAGACCTAGTGGATAAGGCTTTCCGAAAGTTTGATATAAATGAAGTGGTGAGGCTGTCTTCCATATCAGATCGTACTCAGGTAATGGAACTCTGGCATGGAGAGTCAATGACCTTTAAAGACATTGCCATGTCATGTCTAACAGAATTCCTGGGATATTTTTTGGAAAAACGACAGACATTTTTCACTGCACTTGTTGGTTTGTACATGCAAGATATTTAATGTGAGGTTGCATTTTGTTCTTGTGTTTCTAAAATGCATATTATGATCATTACCATTATCGTGATTTGGTCACTATTATCAATATTTTACACAACTGGGCATCTACTATCACAATGGTAAGGTTTAGATATTAGTAACATTAGTAATAGTGGTAAAAAACATACTCAATTAGCCATAATATGCGTTTTAACAACACCCCTTTATTCTGCTCCACTTCTAATTTAACAAAAAAAAAGGTGTCAAAACTCAGCAATAAACTTGTGATCTATTTTTTACAGTTACTTCTGGGGATACTGGTGCCAGTGCAGCCCTCAGCATTTGTGGAAGCCCCAACATTGACGTTATTGTTCTTTATCCCGATGCATGTGTCAGTGACATTCAAGCACAAATGATGACATCTATTCCTCATGAAAATGTCCATGTCTATGCCGGTAAGCGAAGGTTCACAGACTGTATAATGTTTGCATTTAACTTTACATTATTTAGTGAAAGGGGACATGTATGAATGTGATAGTCTGATGCTAGACATTTTCGAGGATAAACAATTTGTGACCAAGAATTCTTTGGGAACTATGAATTCAATGAATTGCTGTCGCATCTTGGTGCAAGTTAGAAGCACCAATTTCAATCAAACATTTCACAAAGGCAAATCAAGTCCTATTTTTAGATGGCCCATCATGTGTATGCCTACTTGCAAGCAGCTGATAGTGTTGGAGATACGGTTGACATTGTCATTCCCACGGGAGGTGCTGGAAATATAGCTTGTGAGTAAAAAGATGTTGAAGTAAAAGTACAAGAGTGATCATCTATATTTTGCTTTTAGCATGTTATCTGGCTCAGCAATGTGGAGTACCAATTAAAGCCCATGCCATTACTAACTCTAATGAATGCTTTCATCACTTTGTGACTGGAAATAAAGCCAAACTTTTTGATGTTGTAAACACTATGGCTCCTTCCATGGACGTATCGGTACAGTAATTGGATGGTTTTGACCTTTAAGGGGTTGTAATGCCAGGTGTTATTTGTTATTATTCAGTTTCCATTTAATTTTGAAAGAGTTATATGGCTTGCATCTAATCAATCAGGAGAGATCGTATCAAATGCAACTAAAACTTTCCATCAAGGGGAAGAGTTAAATTTACCTGCAGCCGTCCATCAAAATGTTGGTGTTATTGTCACCAGCTGTTTGAAAATTCCTTGAGATGCAATTTTTTTTAAGGTCACAAAATACATGAAGTCATCAACAGTTGATGAGGAAAGCATTATAACAGCTATGAAACGATGTTATTTGGAGTGTGGTTATCCTGTTTGCCCTCACACTGCAGTGGCCCTGTCTTATGTATTTTCAAAGTACGCACAGCATGTTGCGATTAGAAAGCCTTTTTGTTATTTCCATCTGTTTTTAGAAAACTGGAAGAAGATTGCAATAAAATAGTCGTCATGGCAACAGCAAGTCCAGCTAAATTCCCTGAAATGATGAAGAGAGCTGGTTTGAAGGAAATTTTTTCAGAAAAAGTTAATAAAATAAAAAGCCAGAAACAAAGGTAGTTGGACTAAATAACTACATACATAGACATGTAAATTTTCCTAACCAAAAATATATGCAAGTTTTTGTTTTCACTTTAATTTATGTATTTCAACACTATGTATTTTAAAGGCTAATCAAGCTGGAAAAAGGTAGCAATTGGGTTGATTGTATTCAAAACAAGATTACAAGCATTACATCAAAGCACAGCAATCAGAAATTTTAAATCTACAGGGATTTGTGTGCCATTGTTTTAAAGTTTTATGGTATTTAAGGTTGCAAAACCCCAGGATTATCCCTGGCAGGTCTGAAATTTTATTGTTTAGATCTTTTATGGATTTAACCGACGCACCTGACTATTTATAGATGGATTATCGGAAGCTTATTGGTTGGTTTAGTCACGTGCCGTTATACATTACTTGGGTTAATATAATACGAGAACAAAGGTGTAGTGTGACATAAGCACAGGAGAACATTTTATGAAGTAAACAGGTTGTTAAATGAATCACTTTACTCGAGAACATTCGATGGATAAATTATTTGGGTCACATTACGGGATTATGCAATACTTGTGCAAAGCTGCACGCAAAACATTAAGCTATACAAGCACTGGTTTCTGTGACGTATATTACACAACAGCTAATTTAGCGTAAAATTTACACACGAGATAGACGAGAATAAAAGTTTTTCATCAGCATTGGACATTCTTCAGAACTTGAGACATCTTCTTAAACAAGGAGGTATGACAATTAAGTACATTGCGAATTGGCGGTAGCCTATATATTGCAAATTGAATTCCGGTTTCTTTGCAAGGCAAAAACAAGGCACTACTTTCTGCATTCAATCGGTGAAGAAACACGCCGCAAAATGCTCGAATCGTGTATTCGCGGTTGAACGGTTGGATAGCTCAGAGGCTTGAGTTACAAACTGCGTTTTTCTTCAATTGTGCCTGGTTTGATTTCAGCAGCTTGCATTGTGCAAAACACACTTGCGTGCATCTGTAGGTTAGGCTACTTGTTAAATAGATATTAGTAGTGCGTAAACTGTGCATTCACTATCTTATACAATGACCAAGAGTAACAATTTGTCGGTTGTGGTTCAAAAGCGACCTGACGGGAAAACGCCGTTTGATTTGGTGCTTGTAAGTATTAACTTAAACTGGGAAACAAACTTTCATTTCATTTCAACGTGATGTTTGTATTTGACCCAAGATGCTTGCGCAGCTAAGTACCTGGAATATACTAGCATACTTTAGGCTTAATTTGATCAGTTTTGAAGTATTTTTCTTTTATTTTAGCTCATTAGGTATATTATGATGATTGCTGTATTAAAGGACAATTAAAAGTGTGAATGGTTTTCTCTATAATTCACGCGATATTACTCAAACTGCGGTTTTGTGGTGCTACTTTTTTCATACTGGCTACCATACTCAGTTAAGTTTTTGCTTTTGCAGAAAGAAGGTCCAATTGCCGAACCACGGGAGGATGGTAAAGATATATTTGCTTCTTTCACTGCGAAATCATAATTGTACATGTTCTGCTGTAACTTTTCTATATCACTTTATTGTCGCAGAGGTTTTGCTGCAAATGAATTCCGTGGGGATTTGTGGAAGTGACGTATCCGTCTGGCAAAAAGGTCAACTCGCAGGTTACACTGTCAAGGAATCGGTTGTACCAGGTCACGAGTCATCGGGAAGAGTATTGAGATGTGGAACAAATGTGAAACATCTCAAACCGGGTAATGTCCAATGTCTTTACTAATACGCAATTGGTTTACGTGAATTTTGTCTATATAGGGGACAGGGTGGCTATTGAACCAGGCTACCCGTTAAGACAAGACGAGTTCGCCAAAGTTGGTCGCTACAATCTAAGCGATCAGTATTTTTGTTCATTACCTCCAGACAATGGTAGTTTGCAGCGATATTTCACCTATAAGGCTGATTACTGCTACAAGTACGAAATTCCGTCTTTACAAATGACATGTAACGTTTGATTCTTGCTTCCACGCATGTAAATTAACAAGAATTGTTCTTGGCATACACTTTACGAGAGTTTTTTTATTGTAATGTTTGTCTACCATCAGGTGATGGGACTTCCTCAGGGTTGTGTAGCAACATTATAACATCAAGCGCATAAACACTAAAACGTAAGAAAAACGTAAAGAAAACACAGAAAAACACAAGAAATAAACGTGTAATGTGTTAGCCTATATCTCACTTCGGTGGCTTACAGACTTCCAGACAACGTCAGCTTTGAAGAAGGAGCGTTGGTAGAACCACTGTCAGTTGCCATACATGCTTGTAGACGCGCGGAAGTCAAACTTGGTCACATCGTTCTGATTTGCGGCTCTGGGCCAATCGGCCTTCTTTCGTTGATCGTGGCTAAAGCAATGGGAGCATCGAAAGTGGTTGTTACAGGTAGTGCACAGAAAAAACTTAATTACTAAAACAAACTGTCCATGGTAACCATTGCTTTTAACTCCATTTGCAAACTGACTCGTTTTACTTATTATAGATTTTCTTAAGAATCGGCTGGAAGTGGCGAAGTCTCTTGGTGCGGATTTTGTTCACAAAATCGCGAAAGGAGAAACAGCAAAAGAAACTGCTGCAAAAGTCGGGGATATTCTTGGTTCAATGCCGGACCGAACAATTGAGTGCACTGGTGCCGAGTCGGCAATTCAAACGGGAATTTACGTAATTCATAAGCATAGTCCTTGTGTTGGTGAGCTGTGTACACAACTACATATTTTTCAGGCAACAAAATCCGGTGGATGTCTCATGCTTGTTGGAATCGGGCCATCGGAGACAGTGAGCATTCCTATCGTCAATGCTGCAGTACGTGAAGTGGATATTAAGGGAATGTTCAAGTACTGCAACACGTAAGCAGTTTACTAATTATCGTCTTTTTAACTTCACAATTTAAAGTCAAATCTGTTTAGTTTCGGTTAAAACTAACGCCAAGCAGATGAACAACAACAATGATAAACCAAATTACACGCGCTCCGACAAAACAGGGTTATCAGTGCACTGGTTCCATTATATTAAAAAGGATTAATGTATTTGTGTCGCCCAAAAATGATTCCTAGCAATTAACGACAAAGGGAATTTTTTCATTTCAGTTGGCCTACAGCAATAGAAATGTTATCATCTGGTCAAATTAACGTGAAGCCACTTGTTACACATCGATTTCCTTTGGAAAAGGCTGCTGATGCGTTCAACATGAACCTAAGTGGAAAGGGAATCAAAATTATCATCAAATGTGATCCTGCCGATCAAGATTAAATACAAAGAAATTCTTTGACATGGATTTGTTTTGTGGTAAATTCCATGCATGTATAGTTATTTTTAACTGTTATTGAAACAACCCGAACATTTACCCAGGGGTTGTTTTATTGACTTCTTCCGATGCTTCTTTTTGGCTTCTTAATAAGTGTAGATGTCTCTTTTTTTTCAAAAACGATAACGACTATACCAGTATGCAAAGTTTTGTTCAATTTACATCGTAACAGTTCTCTGTTTGTTGTCGTGTTTGCTGTACCAATGACTTGAAATACTGTACAGACATGTGTGTATATAAATGTTACCTGTGTAAATTCTGAATCGTATTTTATGGTCGTCACTAGTGGGAGCTACATACGCGCTAAATCACACACTTCGCTGGTGCTCAAAGGTCTGGCATGAAACGTTGGTTGCCCCTTCTCTGCAAGGAAAAAATGTATTGTAAAAAACAAACATGACAAACCTGTGTGTAAACTGGGCCGAAAAACGTGCGGATATACACATATATAATGGAATTGTATCAAAATATAGCTTAAGGGCCAGGATAATTCACGCAAAATAAGAAACAGGAAAGTGGGTAACGCCTGTGTACAATCTCAGAAAACCATTCAATAAACGTTTGAGTAATCTCAAAAGCCAAACCGCGTCGCCGATTGTAACGAGTACGCATACGTGGCTCAATGCGTTTGAACGAATGACTTAGCCAATAAATCATAGTGGAACAGCCGAGGTAAAGTACACACGGGCCGGTCGGCAAACTTGCTCCAACTTGTACTGCCGCAGCGCCACATCAACTTGCTGTTGTTCGCCTTATACTAACACCCGAGCTTTGTGCCCGGAGCCCGGTGTATATTTACTCTAGAGGCCGCACGTAATTCGCGACCATTGCCCGACATAGTATTGCCCACTCGAAATCTTAGTTTAGCGGCAATTGTTGTCGCTCAAGGGCGCTCGGCTGAAGCGAAGAGTGCCAGTAATAGCGCCGCAAACGAAAGTCCGCGCGAGTTTTGGCTTTGTTTACCGGCGATCCGATAAACTTTTGCGGTATCTATGCTGGGAGATGTTATCGCTCGCCTGGGTATGAGATCTCCCATGTGGTTTTCAGGGCGCACTTGAGATTATTCCTGTTGGTCGGCCGGTGTTTACGGGGCGGAGACTAAACCTGAATGCTTGAGTAAACGAGCGAGTTCTAAAGTGTGCAATATTACGGTTTGTGGTTTTGCGCAATGTGTCCGAGAAGCCAAGCGTTAAGTGTGCGAAAATAAGCGCAAAACGTCGGTTTTCACGTACTACGTACTAACCAGCGGAAGTCTATGCAAACACGGCTATTGTACACTTAGGCCCTTTCCGTCAAGGTGTATAAAAAGGCAAAAATGTGATTCTTGTGGATAAATCATATCAATAGCCAGGACATAGTGACGACGTAGTTGTGAAAGTAACGGAAACTTACACAGAGGCTTTGATTTCGTCATGCTGAACGAAAGACGTTCAATCACAGTCGCAACAGCAAATAAGGTGGGCGTTATACATAGACCGGTCTGGAGTATACAACAAGGACATACGTAATTTCTGATAGCAGCTGACAGCGGCGACACGTCACAGCTGGATTTTTTGCAGTTGGTAATTTCTGTCGCGACCGAGGCCCACTCAGTGGTATGCTGATGCACAAGCTTCAACATTGCCGCAGGCCCCAAGGCACATAGCTCGTTTACCATCAAGCGTTTTTTCAGCTTTATTGCGCGTCGCTTGCCTAGTGTGAGGTCGTTATTTGTGTTGGTTCGGCATGGGGAAGTTTTCGATCAGGATCAGCTATTTTGTATTCATGTTATACAAAACAGAAAGGTGAAGTTTTTAGATTCTGGTTCCCAAACCATGTTACGCGTTGCAAGAGCCGGTGTTGTTATTCTTATGCTAATGTTAAATTTGGTAAATGAACAAACATTTGCATTGTCACAGCAAAAAGTGTCTTCAGAAAGATAAGAGTTTCCTGCAAACCCACACACGTGGATCTAAACATATGGCATGTTATTTTACTATATTAGTTACATTTGCTTTCCACTGGATGATTTTTAATTTAACGTCTGATCATCAAATAAGCCATGCAAGGTATCCACGGTAAAAAAGCTTCGCGAAGTCGTTAAAGTGCCGCCGTATAGCTTGGCTTGTGAAAGAAACAGATCAATATGAAGCCTAAGTTGTTGGGCCATTACGAGTGAATCAATTTTTATTGAACTATAAACTCGTTTACACAGTGCTTTAGTATGTTCACGTAGAGGTCTCGGAGACCGTGTTCCGTCCAAACTCTCCTTGAGCAGTTTCTCTTGATAGTGACATGGATAATCGCGTAGTTTTTGACAAGCGCGGTTTGATTAGTTAGTTATGCATTAAGCTGGCGAAGTTCATCGTGCAAAGGTACACACCAGACGGAGTGTATTTAGTGGTTGGGTATTAGGTATATTTACGACCTTAGGGTATTTATTAACGATAACAAAGGTTACGCTATATGCTAGAACATGTATAGAAAACCTCTCCACTCCCAAATTCACTGGATCTTGTAATGTTTTACGTTTTAACAGAAATCGGTTCTATTTATATTGCGTGCCGTGTAACATTAAGTGTTGATACAGCAAACGTGTTTTTCTAAATCAATCTCACTTGAGGTAAACATGGCGTCAGCTGTCACGGTCTCGCCAGCCCCGTACTACAAACTTAACCTGGCCGTCGTCGACGGGAACAGAGGAGGAAGCCAGGCAAGCGCAAGCAGCTTCAGGGATGACGTAAGCAGCAGAGAAGAGGACATCGCTTCCGAGATACGCGCCAAATCTCCAGCCAGACGGTCTTGGTTAGATGACGCCACTGCTAACTCGTTGGAACGTCACAGCAACCGCAAGAAACTTGGTCGCAACAGCCCAAGATCCGTGTCTTGCGGCCCACACACCCTGCCGAGAAGCTCAAAGCTCTCAAATCCCAGCTTCGATGGGTCGAACTACGATAAACTGTCGTCAGGTCGTTCCACGCCGAGTCCCGGGAGTGTAATCTCCTCTTGTGACAACATCAATCTGGCACTCAACAACTCCCTGCGTCCCGAGTCCCGAAATGGAAAACAATGTGGTTCGGAGCGCTCAGTATCACCTTTCAACAATCATCCAATCGAGGCCCAAAGACGGCCTTCTCCTGCACAGAGGCATACTGCAACCGACGGAGATTTAAGAAACCGTTCTTATTCCCCATCCCTACTTGCAGCTGTGAGAGAAAACGATAATCAAGGTAAACGTCCATGTTCAATTCCTTCACGATTTGTTGCACTTATTTACATTCCTCATTATGAATCGTTCAGAAAATACCAATATGTAATACGACAGGCAGTATGACAGTCTCCAAAAGAACTTTATGATTGTCATGTGCCTGGTAAATCCGACAGTATTATGTATAAGGCGAGAAGTATTTGTGTACATGTTTAAGCTTAACTAAAGTCTGTCGTTACACAAAACAAACGATTCTGCAATTTGCATTTTCAGGCGAGACGCAAAACAACGAACCTTTGTCTGTATGTAGTTTTATGGAGGATGAGGAAGATGTGAAATTAACGAGAGAATTGGTTGAAGCTATGCGGGAGGTTGGTGTTGAAAAAGTTTTTTATCTGTGGATCGTGTAAAAAGACGCACTCGGAAAGTTTGTAGTTGCTGACCAATCAAACTTGAATAATTCAGGAAGTTGTGACCGCAACATCGTGCACACTTAAATAACATCGCGCACACTTAAATATTTGCAAAACGCATGGAGAACCAATTTAGAGAATATACAACAAATTTATATGGCCGATACCTTCCTAATTCCTCTCTCAGCATGTTTTCAAATGGGTTGTGGTTTTAATTTTCTTGAGGTAAACCAATATTACATCAGTTCCAAATATTGTACAACGTTTTTACCCGCTAACCGCACGTCCTAATGGCTTCCAGCTACACCTAAACCCCTATGATCGATGTGTTTACGAAAGTTTCTTATTGCCCGAAGCCACACCTGATCCTGTGCACGTTCGTCACGTAGGCACAATTTCAGATCATATCCAAAACGGGGAAAACTTGAAATCCGATCGGTAACTTTTCGTAACTCGTGAAAACGAAAACATGCGATCTGGGTCAAATTTTAAGGTTGCAAGTTAGAAAAAACAATGACGTCAACAGCCTCAATGGCTTGTAGTCGTTTAAAAAACCGTTGTTTTTTTATATATAAGTTGCTATATACTTCTAAACAAAACAGAAATAACCATTGCGTAAGCGTGGTTAATTTCAATAACGCTGATTTTGTTTGGTTTCCCAAAATGGTTTTGTTTCATATTGCCTGTATATTTTAGTCATTATTTTTTTTATATTTTTTGCTACTTCCGAACCTTAATAATGATGAAATCCATATCTATTAAATCGAGATTGTTGGAATTGTGATATCATTGTGTGGAAATATTATCGCACCAAACACATAGTATCGAGTCACAGGCGCGAATTTTCAACATTCCGATCGCACGACTTATACGCCCCGGGCTACGCCAAACACGAATTTTGCTTAGCTTCTTTGAGAAACGCTCACCTCCACCCGTCTAAGCCTCTTACGCTAAACCGCCTTACACTGTCTCGATAGACTATGTATAAAAGAGGTGAAGAGTGTGTGTTTGTTGCAATGCACGGATGTGATTTCTCCTTATAAGGTCAAAACAAGGAGTTTTGGAGTATATTAGAATTGTTGATTTATCTGATTTAAATGTCAACCACATGCCTATGACGTACAATAAAAACCCGAGGTCACATGCCAAGGAGATCACGTGGGGTTATCCCGTGCACGTAACTCTAACATTACGTCAGGTTCCATGGAAATAACTCACATACGTCCATCAATAAATCCACAGTTCAAAGCCCCTTTTGTATTAATTGAGTGTATGTTGTTATCTAAAATTTTAAAAATGTATCGAATAAATAACCCCGCCTTTGCGAATTGATCAACTAGGGTCGAAAATAAACAGCACTGATGCTTCCGCGCGTTGACAAGTTGTTAAACCGTTTACAACATCCAAAACGTCACAAAGCTATCGCCGTCGTGTTTATGGTCATGGTGTGTTTATTCTGACAGTTGAAAGATATCGCCGAAGTTTCGCGAGTGATCGATGAAGTGGACGACGAGGAGTGGCTGCAAATGTTCATCGAGGAGCTCGATCTGCACCTCAATGACCTTATTCGTATGGACATCGCCAGACAAATTGTAAAAATATGACATAAAGTGATTGAATACGGTTGCAATTACCTAATGTACCTATAATTTTTGAAAACTAGAAGTGTATATTGGAAAAAATATTAGTTTCGTTATTAAGATTTTTTCACATCCGACGGCGGTAGAGCGCTCCATAAATTTGTATTTTGCTGTAAAAATAAAAATAAATTCTTCATTTTCTATCTGCTCAAAAGAAACATTAGTTTAAGAGTTTAATTTAAATTTAAAAAAGTAGTTGTAGAGTTTAATCTAGAAAGAGAAAAAATGTGTGAAACTTAAAGGTAATTGCATAAGGTTAGGTTAGGGTAGTACATGTCCAAAATTATAGTATACGATGAAATACACACTAAATCGGAATGTAATTCAACCCTATATTCGTTTTAGAGGCACGAAGAGGGCGTAGAATGTGACCCTGAAGAAGAGAAGGTGAGCCAAGGGCACATTTTGTCCGTTTCAATTTATTTACGATATTACTTCGCGATTAACGCTTCCATTTATCGACGTAAAGGAACTGCAGAGGATCGAAAGGAATGAGAAGGCCACTTTGCTGTCGGTAGCGCTTGACCTCATACGGTATCTCAAGGATCGATCGACTTATGCCTTACACCGGCGATCGTTTCTTGATCCGGATCAACAGGAAGAGAACGGTAAGGGGAAATTATTTATGTTACTTTATTGAACAATGCCTATTTTCACATATTTTGCACATTCTACTTAAGTTACCTATGATTGAAATGTTTGTTGTAATGTTTTCTTCCCTTTATTCGTCGCATAAGTTCAACCAAAGGTTATATTTAGTTGGAATTGCACATTTATCACTACAAATTGGGTATTTTATATGCTGTTTGTATCATAATAGCAACAAACTGAGTTAACTTACGTCTCATAAACCTTTGTATATGCAGGTGAACGTTCCTACGGCACGCTGGGTCGACTCCAAGCACTCGCATCTAAAAAACCAAACGACCCAACTTGCATGAATAAGGTATAGGCTTTGAAAGTCAATAAAACTTTAAACCTGTCAACAAAGTGTCATAAACACAAATTTTCATGTTCTGGAAAGCCAAATTTGCCTTTGCAAGAGGACAGAACTGTTTTTAATTTATGCCTATCAATTTGTATAGGCGGCAAGATACAAGCTAGATGTGTGGTTTTAACTATATTTATCAGCTTTTTGTCATTACAGTGGCAGAGAAGACTTTCGAATCTAGCCGGCACACTCGACAAGTATTTGCAGCGCCTAGAATCCGTCACAGTTTTTGAAATCAACGTTCAAAGTGTAGATCTTGAATTGGTGCCTGCGGAGTCGAAATCGCATTTAACCGAAAAGGACGGCGACATGCAATTTCACGGAACTGACGAGACTGACAACGCCACAGAAATGAACCCGCACCACGTATCCAGCGCTCACCAGAATGGTCTAAAACCAAGTACTCCGAAAGCCAAGGCGCGCAAACTCGGTAAAATGAGCACATCTACCCCAAAACCCAAAAGCGGTTCCACAACACCAAATCACGTTGATCAGATGAGGGCCATGTTTGACAGCACGCCGGTCGACGGAAAGTCGAAGGTTTTTCTGCCGAGGAAGAAATCGTCCAGTGGCGACAGCGGTTACGAGGAGAAGCTCCTTAGTCACAGAACAGCGTCAAGCGGATCCGAAAACGACCCACAGGAGGGGAAAAGATGCGTCTATGAGCCAATACAGGTTAAGAGCATTAAGAGAACACCGAAAGATCAGGAAAATCGATTTGTCCCAGAGAATAATCCAGAAATTAAGTTCATATACGTTAACAATGTTGAACCCACAGTTAAACCAAGACAATACGGACTGGTGGTGAAGCCTGTGGCAGTGAGTCGAAAATCTTGCCCAGGGGCACCTGAAAAGAAAACACAAAAACAAGAAACAAACAGTGAAGGGAGAGGAAGAAAACCAACACGAAGCATCAGCAAAACAACTGTGGAGGCACCGAAAGATGCCAGCATCCATCACGTGTCGGGTTACTGTCGTTTGCCGTCCACGAATCGACACAATCGGGGTGGAAGCCTTGATCGAAGGACGTGGAGGAACGAATGGAAAAGTACTGTGAGTGGGAAGACGCGTGATGATTCGACCTTGGCTTCCGATGCCGAAGTTCACGTTTCAGGGTACTGCCGATTGCCTAAATACTGCCGCAGCCTTAGCGGACCAGAACCGGATCAAACCGGTTTGAAAGAACGACAAGTGTCGGAATTTAAAATGACCATTGGCTCAAACAAGCCTTCTGTCTCAGTTGCACAACAGATCGAGCCAAAAAGTCAACCGCACAAGCCTGTTAAGCAGATGGAAAGACCTGTTATTGACTCTGTGCTCGAACAAGACCTGTCGACAAATTCAGCTTGCCGAAACACTCCTCACAAGTCATTCGCATCTTATTTTGGCCAGGAAAAGAGCGAAGCAAACAAGACACCTAAAAAGGTCGTGACGTCGTCAGCTCAATGCAGCATAATTTCGAATGAAAATGTTCAGAAGGCAGATCGTGAAATTGAAAAGCTGAAGGTAGGTTAATGATATGTTCAATAGTTACTGTCGCAGTACGTGAAGATAAATACTGTTATTTTGCTTCTGCTGTGCATCAAAGCAGCGACATTTTTACGTTTTCTCGTGCTCGTGGGCGGTTTGACTTTCAAAAATTTGCATTCAGAACAGATGGTGCCCGTATAACAATATTATAACTGGGTATATATGAATTTACATGAAGCTTTTAACATAAACTTTGTCATACAGAAAAGATCCGATCTTCTGCAACGAGGTTTAACAGAAGCGCGAGAGGAGCGAGATGAAAAAGATCGAAGGATCGCTGTTCTAGAATCCCGGGTACAGCGCCTCAAGAAGAATATGGAGCAGGGCCGAACAGAACAAGGATCTGTCCAGGAGCAGCTCGCCCATCTTAGAAGGTTGCTAAACCAAGAAAGGAGGTTAGGAAAAACTACACAGTTTATGTTGCGTGCCAACCCCCGTGCAATTAAATCTCGATAAAGAATGGAAATGTTTTGACAACGGTTTTAAAATACTTTATTTAAGCTTTTGTGTAAATAAGGTGTGGGCATGATGATGTTTAAACTAACTTTAATTCAAAGAGATGCACAGCTTCAAATTACGGAGCTGGAAGAAAAGCTGAAATTACTGGAAAGAAAGGTTTCTCGCGAAAGAGAAAAGATTTTGGACCTCAAAAATAAGGTACAAAAATATACAATATTCTTTTGCCTTCAGTGTCGAGTCAAATTACAAATTTCTTTATACAGATCGAGCAAATGCAGACTGAAAATATTTCGTTACGAAAGAAGTGCGAAGATTTGACTCGAGACAAGAGTGACCTAGAGTTGCAGGTATAAAAATACAAGTTAGGCGCTAGCGTGGTATAAAGTGTCCCTCATCAACTAGCCCTGTTTAGTTCGCACTTTTCTTAAATATTTAACTACAAAAGTCATATATGTTTCGTTTCAGCTCCATGAAGCTACAATGGCGCTGCTTCGTGAAAAGCGTCAAAGCAAGAAGTTGCAAAATGAAAACCTTCGGTTGGAAGAGGAATTAAGTAAAGCAAACGAGTCTCTGAACGAAGCAAAGGAAAACAAAACCAAACTGGCAGACCAGGTACGAAGTATTCACTGTAAAAACATTTTCAATTCGCAGGTGTTCACGAATGTCCAGTTTAGACGTTTATAAATGTCATATGTGTAATATGGACGCCCATCAACGCTTACCAGTGTGGTATGTTATTTTTAACGTTGTGAGTTTATTCTCAGGTGAACGAACTCATTCAAAGCTCAGAGGCGATAGTGGAGGAGGTTGTAGTTGAGCAGGAAGAAATTGAAATAATGGAGCAAGGGTTGGAAGACAGCGTTACTGAACTTCAGGAGGAAAACTTCAGACTGGCTCAAGAGGTATATATAGAAATGCTACCGGCGTCACAAAATAAGCGCTGCTCAATTTCATTCCGAATTGAATAAAATCATAATTATATCAGTAACTCGATTTTGGTGATAATAACGTCGGCATGATGACTTTTTGAAAGACGCAAAGCAATAATTTGATCTTTTTTAGCCATGTGGTTCGTTTCAAAACGTCATTTTTATTGCGGCATATATATCTAAATATACACATTTCCCAAAAAAATAAGCACATTTAAATGAGAAAACTATACCCATTTGTATTTTTTAAAACACTAAAAATTAACACAAATCTCAGCAAAGGTATGGCAACCCTCGTTACGTATTGCTGTCTGCCGAACAAAAACTTATAAACTTAAAAATTGTTTAATTTGTTTTACAGAATCAGGATCTCCGGGAAAGCCTGGGAAAGGAGCAAGATCTCTCTGCTGCCACCTCCGATTGCTTCAGACAACAAGTAATATTTTTGACATTCGGTTTAAAGTTTTTTCAGCATTGTGTTAATTTTCCAACTGAATTATAGGTTGAGTTCCTAAGCAACGAAGTTAGCATGCAGAAAGAGGCGGCGAGAGCGCAGAAGGATCAATACGAAACTGAGGTAGAAAAGAAGCATATTTTTTCAGCCTTACAACGCTTGAAACTTCCTTGTAAAATTTCTGTCAACAGATCCAGAGACTCCTGAAATCAAAAGAAGGCCAAGTAAGTTCCACATCTTCCGCTTCTCACACAGAAAGTACGACTTTGATAAGTCAAATCGAGTACGAGCACACCATCACCCGCACCTTGTACATCGAAAACGAAAGGCTAAGAAAAGAGGTACAGGTGTTATTGCTTCCCTGTGGCAAACTGTTTGGTGCTTGTTTTGCAAACCAATTTTTATTATTCCATAGAGAGATGAATTGTTGGACAAAATGGTTCAAATTCAGGAAACTGACGGCAAACAGTCAGAAACTGCTGAGTTTGGATGCCAGTATGACGACACGGTAAATAAAACGTCAGATTTTTATAAAAATCGATATATATATGTAAAATTATAACTGCACACATATATGTAGTACATGTTACGGAAAAAATATAAATTATCTGTAAATCTTTCCTTCTTTCATTCAATCTGACATAACATTGTGTGCATCTATCAGTCATACACGAGAATGCGGGCATTCGACTTCTACGCACAAGAAGCGCATCGTGATGCGAAGAAGCTTGTTGACCGAGGCCGGCAACTGCAGGAAGAAGGGTTGCGACAGTCCATGCGCACGCAGCGCTTTCAAGTCGAACTACGACGCAAACAGATCACGTGAGTGTGACGTTAATTCACCCGGATAAAAACGTCGATATTCGGATGAGTTTTTGGTGGGTTGATGACGAAGTCCTCTCTGTTTGGACGAATGTATAAAATGAAGTATTGCGCCTTCGAAAGATGTAGAATTTGCAAAAGCTCGCATCTACTTATATTTAGCCCCGATGGAATAAAAGTTAAACAACCATAATTCCTTTTTTATTTTCTTGTTCGTTGTGTATTCGTGAATTATAAATAAATTTTTGTTTTTTTTCTGTTGGTCTTGCCGGTTTGTTGTATATTATGCTCTTTACTGTCTCGACTTTTTGCGGAAATATGTGAACATCTGATTTATGATATGTGGTTTCAGTTAAAGGTGTGCGCTTTCTGAGTTAATGTTGATATTTTTTGTTGGTCTGGTACAGATCCACCGTCAGTATTACTGCATTCATCCAGTTCAGTTCCTTCTTGTGAATATTTTTGTATCCAATTTGCTGTTTCCGTATATCCTTGAAACAAATGTTCCGCTACATTTTGCTTTTGACGTGGTGCTGCAAGATGTTTTTATTTGAATCGTGCGCGAAACGTACAGTGATGGTTATATCTCTACAAAATGCATAAAATTGTAGATTGTGAAATCGTTCTTGCGTGAACACAAATCGACATGCAGCGGGCGCAAATTAAAAGAATTACAAAACTAAAAATGTCCATCTCTGTAGTGCTTCAACAAAGAGGTATTCCACCGAATTCGCTACTTTTTCAGAGCGATTAACCCACCGAGAACACAAAGCGCAAAAACCAGCTCCAAGGCGAAAAGGGCGTACAACGCTGATTCCGATTCCCCTTTCGTAAGCGTGTAACCAAGAAAGGTGACGTCATCGACGATTGGATCTGTCCTTCCGTCGCAGTGCGCCTTGTTGGAGCCAACACATGAAGCGTACCTTGAACATAGAAAATAGAAAAGATGGCCATTTTTAACTAGTATGTTGTCATGGTAACGAACGAGTAACTTCGAAACCGAAGACCATGAAAATACAACTTGTTTTTATTGAGAAGCCGTAAAGGGGAAAATATCAGCTTTTTAACAGCTGTCAAATCAGCTGCAATTTTATGAAAATTTATTCCATCGTGCGTGTTTGAGTTCATCATTGAAAACTTGTGCAATAAATATCGGCCAAATCAGTAGTCTGCAAAGTTTCGATTTTTAACCTCTTGTGGAAAGTTGTCATTGCTAACTCACCTCATGACGTGGGCGAGGTAGCTCTGCTGGTGAACGGAGTGGAAGAGATGGGACATGGGGCCTCTGGCAAAGATTGCTACGTCCTCTCCACCGTGTGTTTCTGAACTTTTGGGAACCCCACTCTGCTGCAGATATTCTATGTCGCCTGAGAACAGAAGGGGAGGAATCTTCAATGCGACCAAGAAAGTAAGAGTAAATCACGATAAACGAGCTACAAATAGTGCACACTTTTTCGCCCTTCTGGGTCTCAACGAAGGGTATAGTTTACAAACCGCACTGATGAGACTCAAACGTTCGAAATAAATTTGCATTTTTTTTTCAAATTTGAAAAACATTCATGTGTTAAGTTTTAAAAATAACGTGCTGATAATCAAATTTACCAAATAAGACGTCTTCGAAAAAAAAATGTTTTAAATTTGTGAGTAATACTTACTAGTCTGTTCGAGGGTGGGACTTTCTCGCACCATCGGCACAGTGTAATTTGTGATGTCCGAACGCTGAAATCCTTCACCGTTTCCATACAGAATCGTCGTGTACGACTTGTTGTCAATTCCATTATCCGGAGCAAGTCCTAACATTGAAGTAAATATCTTTACGCGTGGTTCAGGCAACAAAGTCCACGCAAACTAACCAAATATGGGGTTTCCCCTGTCCGCATACCCTCCGAGAGTGACTGTGTGCCCATGGTCAGCAGTGACGATAATTAATGTGTCATCATCCGACGTCATTTCTACGGCACGCTTGACCGCATTGTCGAAAGCGACAAGGTCATGCAGGGCTTTGTAAGCGCTGGATCCATGGTGAGCGTGGTCTAAAATTAACGAAGAATTAAGTCAAAGGTAAATGAACATCCCTAGGCTGTTGGTCAAAAAGAATAATGCACACCAAGAATACAAATTCTACAAAGGTTTTCCAAACGGTAGCCTATGGCCCTCTTGTCGGCCACAAGCTGATAGTGTTACATATAAACTAATCAAAAAGGAGTTTTGTCTGGCTGGACTTTCTTACCATTTGTGTTTTTATGGATAAGTAAAGGGCCACGAAAAGGATAACCACTGTTTGTTTTTAACATTGCTGTGTTTCTTGAGGAATTAAATATTGGCCCTACCTATTCTGCCACCCTCCACCAGCAGAAAGAATCCATTTGGGTTTTTCTGCAAGACCTCAATTGCCTTGGCAACCATCTCTGCGATGCTCGGTTCCTCGTCAGGATTCCTTTCAGCGTCGTAACTCATATCAGCAGATGCAAACATGCCTTGAAAAACGCGATACAAATCAACTTGTGTGTATTTTTGCATGGTCTGTAGGTTTAACCTGGTGGAAACGCAAAGGCTAGGCTTTGTTAAATGCTTTCCTATACCCCAAAGAGTACAATACCGCTCTTTCAGCCATAATTGTGATAAATGTCGTTGCACAATGCCGCTCTTTCAGACGATGAAACGGCAAATGACAGAAAGAGTTATATTTAGCTTATTCACATCCTTTGTTCAGTGCCTTATTTTGACAAACTAATATTGCACGCTGTAAGAATTGCTTAAACCATCATAATGCAACGCCATGTACCCACAAAGCAAATATTATTAGCCTATTCTCCAGCAAAGAGCGATGGCTGTTTTATTGCAGTTGGAAGGCCTCATTTGATAAATTTTATTGGCGAATTGCAAGCAATGGTGCGCGTGCTTAAATGTTGATGGGGCGCTCTCCAATCAGAATTACAACCTTACCCCAGAGGTGATCGACGTCCGCTGTGTTGACTGCATCCAGCTGCTGTTTATTCCATACGTAGGCAGCATTTTTACCCATGTCTTCCATATTGTTTTGCCATTTGGTTATAAGATCCTGTCCGTCCTCTCGGTAATAATTGGTCGATGTTTCGTCAACCGTGCCTTCTGGCCTGAAATATCTTCTGCCGCCTCCCATTGCCACCTGAAAAGCAAACGTATTCTGATATTCAACCACGTCCTAATTTCATCGGTTTATTAATTTTATCAGTTTAAAGTTTGTATTGTTCCATTCACAAATGTCTGCACTGATGCCCAAGGAAGACTGTCGTCACTGACAGGTAAACTGTCATTGACCGATAGTTTCAGATATGTTACATCTTATTACATTCTCATTTATTATTTAGCACTCTCAAATAGATTTTGCAAATCCCAATGGTACGTCTTGCCTGGTGTCTAAAGAGTGCAAGAGAAATTTTTGCATTTGCATCCTAATATTACTTGTATGTATTATATGCAACTATTTCTACCTCGATCTCTGGAAGGTGTTCGTACAGTTGATATGCAATGTCCTTGCATCCGTTTATTTTGGCCTCTTCAGTAAGATCCCCATCCCCATACCAATATCTGTACGCGGAGTGGGCGTATGCTGACGCTGGAGTTGCGTGATTTAGCCGTGTGGTGGTAACTACTCCTGCCGCTTTTCCTACAAAAATTCATCACGTGGTGTTTTTTTTTAGTTATATTTGTTTGTGGTCGAATAAATATTTTCTTGTGTAAAGCAGCAGACAGATGGCCACTGTTTCGACCTAAAAGGTTTCATCAGTGCAGCTGGTGTGACTTTCAGACGGACTTTGCTGACCAAACGGCCAAGCAAAGACTTCCACTTTGCGGTGACTATACAATCACCGTCATCCGTTGGGCACCAAACTAGGTGCAACCTTACGGAGAAAACAAGGTGCAAACACTATATGGCCAAGCAAAGCTTAACCATTAGTGCCGTCAGGCCCCGTGTCACAATAATCATAAGATAAGCAAAGTGGAGCCAATAATATTTTCTCTATCTTAAAGGCCAGCTATGCCGGCAACACGGCGCCAAATGTAATTTCTTGATAAACATTTTATACTTTTTGCCGTTTGTAACAAATCAGTAAGTGCGTTTTTAGTATTTTCACAAATTCGGATGCTTCTTTGGTAGTAAAATAAAAAATAAATGACCTAGAAATGTTTTTGTAAATTAGCTGGCCACGTTAAACTTGGTATACAGCCTTAAATTTTAGGTATCAGTGTTGTAAACCATTTAATGTAAATTATTCGATTGATTTTAGAGACGAAAACCTTTTGATTAATTGATACAGTCTTATTAGCCCAATAGAGCATAATAGGTTTTAGTTATGTAATTGTATACATTATTCATTTTTACTAAAACTAAACAAACGTATTTCTACCTTCGTCGTGTGAATCCTTCAGTACTGACGTGACTTCATTCCCCTTTCCAGACTCACAGTTTGCCGGGATCACACCAGCGTTGATTCCGAGGACGCCGAGGTCGGTCTTCACCCCCGTCATGAAAGCGGTGGCGGTCCCAGCAGAGTCTGCCACCTGGTGGTCAATGTTGTAGGTCTGAAATCGAAAAAAAATTTCCATGGATTAATCTTGTCGCTACTGAATAATGTTGAAACCGGTTTTAAGTGTTTTCCGTTGGGTACGAAACAATAAAATGTGGCTGATCAGTGGATGGACGAGCACACAATCACACATTATTTGTTTTACCCGAACAAAAACGACAGTGAACTCTTTTCCGAAATGTCTTTTCATATTGCGCCTCTGTACACTATTTTTTGCCAACTCATGATGGCAATAGTTCATCGCATTGGCGTCGGTAAGACGTAAACTGATGAGGGTAAGGTGCAAGTGGTTCTATGTTTGATAATGGTACACTTTCGTGATAGCGCCTGGCGGTGCTTGATGTTTATGCAAACAGCCAGATAGCACTTCAGCGATTAACCTATACATATACCCTTCTACAAACATAGATAAATTTTAGGTGTAATTCATTCTCAGAACGATGACGAGGATTTTAAAACGGTGGTCTTAAACTCGTGCATTAAGTCCTACAGATTTAGTCTACTTGTGGTTAACGCAGTTAAGCATGCCTAAATAAGATGCATAATTTCAAGTAAACCACTTTGATAAAACGACGGTCTTAAATACGTGCCTACAAATCAAGAGCATGTAATGGAGATATGTTTAACTGAGGTAAGTAGGCTAAATCGTACAACATGGCTCGAAAGTTACATACAATCAGTTTCTTATTATCCACCAACGACGACACTTGTAAACATAAGTATATGCAGTCTTACTGACAAATAAAGTTGTTCCAAATCAAACCACCCAGTACCTTTGCCAAACCGGAGTGGAGAAAGTCGTCCATAGTGAGTGTGGAACTCTCCCCGTCTTCGCCATTAAGCTGCCCGTGCAGAATTCGTCCCATTGTGATACTTGGTACGCCCATACCGTCACCCAGAAAGATGATGACGTTTTTTGCCACATTGTTGTTCCGTTTTTCAAGCGTAAGTGCTCTTTCCAACTCCTTTTCGGCCTTGCTTTTCCAGAAGTTCGGTTGTTCTTCTTCCGCTGAGAAGAAAAGTTTGTACTTGCACTGAAGAGTTGGTTCTTTCATGTGGTCGTTTATTACAGTAAATTCTGCCAGGTAATTTGTGTGCAGTAGGCCACAGTACGTCCGTTGCTTTGTGTAGGTTAGAGGCTCACGAAATAAAATTGTCAAAGGCGTCAAAGAGTTTGTCAAAAGCTCAAGTTAAAATAGTAGAACAATAATTATCACAATAACTATTAAGTTTAGTGTCACGGGGTATTACAACGGGCCTTTTTGCTCTTCCGTTTCACAACAACGATTTTATATTATTTTACACCAATAACAACCAACCGTGTGACAGACCAATAGGAGCTCGCGGAAACTGCAGTTTTGGCTACTGGTTTGGCCTTACTTTATGCCGTATAAATATACTCCAACTTACAGTTCACTGCTCTATTCGACGATTTTGCTTTGGAGTCAATAGGCGGGTGATGGATGTCATCGCTGTTGAGTGATTCCAAAAACCCTTCTGTTTTCTCCACGTTCTCGGAACTCGGAAACGAATGTGGTTTTAGGCGAGTTTGGTGATGATGTCCTCCGGATATTTGGGGGTGATATTCGTCCACCTCTTTTATTCCCTGTGCACATGCGCAAAAGAGGACTGCGCCGAATAGGATTTTGATCCAATTCATATCCACAAATGCAGGAAAGAATTTATTCTACACAGATTTTTTTTTCTCGCCTGACTACAACAATGTTAACAATTTTAATCTTTTCTTAGATATATTTCTGTCAATCATCTTATAGCAGAAATATATATAACTCAAAATAATCATCACCAACAGTGACATTTTATAGGTCACATGTAAAAATTTGAAGAAAGATGCCACGGACGCAACCATTAAAACATAGTACTGATGAGATTGCCCTGTGTTTGCCTCTCACGGGTGTACAATCACCAAATCAAACAATGGCAGCGACTGGTTCCGGAGAATTGAAAACGAACCGTCTGGTAAACAAGCCTGGTTTTAATCATTTCTGTGGAAGTGTCTTCGTTCTTTCGACACTTTTTCTAGCTAAGTAGGAATTTCACTGTTGTAAGTTTGTTATACGTGTGGAAAAAAGTTTCGACCAAAAGAAAAAATATAAAATACAATTCCAAGGAGAACAAAAAAGCTTAGCGACAACTCGACTCCTGCAAGCATGAAAAACCCAATACATCTGCATTCAACACGTCCTGATTTATTTCCAACTAAGCTAACACCAAACACACGTGAAGCGATAACTGATGTTGCCTGCCCGATAACTTGGAAGGAGGTTCGGTGTACGCAGGCTGTTCAGTTTGTGTTTGGGTCTGTGTCAATATATGCATTGCCTGCGGTTAACTGCCTGTTCCGTGCGTGCGTGAACGTGCTGGAAACGTTTGTATGAAAGGCCACTAAGCACTATACGCTCCACACACGCGAATTTTAACAAAAAGTTGATGTTTCATTCTCAGTGGAGGAGAACCGTGTGAATTATTGGGTGGGGACAATTAAGACACAAAGAAAGCAATTGTGCTAGTTTTTTAGAAGATTTTTTTGTTTCGGAAGTGTCTAATTGTCAACAAAACCCAACAAACACGAAATTATTGCATTATTCGTCACGTTAGTCCGGGGTCCAAGTATTGCAACGAGAAACAGGGCAAGATGTTTGCTTTCGTGTTGCTGCATGCACTTTCTGTTGCAACAAAATGACCTAACAATAAAATAACATAAGGAGGCACTTTTCCCAAGTTTTCTTGCGTTTAAAGTGCTTAAAATTCAATGCACACAGGTTACCAGTAACTGAGAGGGGTCGTTTTGTTTTCCTTGCTATCATGGGTTGCGTTGTTTTGTTACGCAATGATTTTGCTATTATTTGATTGTTACGCCACACTCAGTTATATATGTTATGTTCTTGTTTCGGAAGCACAAAAACTTTTGCAGACACCCTGAGCTATGGACATGTTTCTTTCAAATTTTCATTGATCCGACGAAATAAGCGACCTTACTAATCGAGGGGAAACACCAAACATTCAAAATTATGGATTTTCGGGCGACAATAAATCATACTATGTCCCCACTATCTGAAATAATGCGGTGGGGGCAAGTCCCTTATTTTAAAAGACAAGTAATTCTAGTTTTAGTTTAAATAAAATTTTCGATATTTTTATACAGAAATGCTGCTTTGTCCGCAATATTTTTCAGTCGGTCTTGGTTTTCAACCAGTCGGGAAATTATCCAGCGCAAAAACTTTCGAATCTTGCAAAAAAAAGTAATTGCTATTCTGTTGAGAATAAATCGCGCTGCTGGTCGCACTCATAAGGCTGACTGCTGGTGTGATTTGTAGGCTAAAACTAAAGTGACAGTTTATAACCGTAAAGCAAATTCATTTCTTTACTGGGTACAGGATTCAATATCCCTTATTATTATTTAATTGGATTCCAATTGCACTTTCATGGTACACTTCATAATTCTGGTTAGCTGAAATAAATTTTCAATAGTGCACATAGCCTACCTACTATTTCGATATGTTACATGTCGCTAAGTGTTTGGTTAGACGTCTTTTAATGTGGTGTTTTTTACCGAACTGGCTGTAACATTAGGCAATCGGATATAGAAAGCCAAAGGTAAGCAAACCGCGGTATGTCTTGAGTCACAGGCGTTCTGACCTGGCGAACCACAATAACCTCATCCAATCTCGACGAAAACAATAAACAACAGCAAGCTCTTACGGGTTCACCTTTTTATTGTTGTTTCCTATAGACGCACAAATTGAAGCTGCAAAGTGTTCATTATACGCAGGACAGTGCAATCTACAGGTTCCTATTAACTCATGAGGTACCAGATAGTTTAATCATGGATAACAAGAAGCAGAACATTTGTAAAACATGATAAAGGTATATAATAAAACGATGAGCTTTGTGATAACGATGCACCCTGCGTAGTCCGGGCCGGTCCTAGGAAATACAGAACCTATGTTTAATTTAAAAACGACTTGATTAGATTTGAACATTTTCTGATGTTCACAGGTCAAATGTTTCCTGTATCGGTCCTGTGTTTAGTCAATAAATGTTAACAAGTACATATTAAAGCAACCAGAAACGATTTTTCTTTGAAACACCAACGGTAGAACGAAGTTTTAATTGGTCCACCACAAATACGCCCGATTATACAGTACATGATATATGTTGATATGCCTTAGTGCAACACCCATGGGGAGTTCCAGATAGGGACACGTGGAACTAAAAAACGGTTAATACGTACTACACGTTAAAACGAAATGACGCAGTTGGTAATGGCTCAATTTGGGTATATATTACGGTTATACGAAAGTAAGCACAATACCAATACAATGAACAGTCGAAAGAAATTAGAAGTTGGATGGTACAAGGCGGGCACTTGTTCAATTTTGTTTCTTGCTTTTTCCTTGGGGTTTGATTCAGCTTTTTACCTATAGCTAATGTTACGAAACTTGAACCGAAAAATTTTTTTCTAATGAAAAATGGTGATAGCTGGATAGGCGCTACCACAGAAGCACTGCAAAAATGACCCACGAACGACAGGAGTTCTTTCAATTCAGAATGCTTCAGCTACAATGGCTTCTACTTTTGTCCAACAACTGCAACGCGCGGAGAAGTGCAATGACTAGCAAAAATGACTGCGGCACCCACTGACCAAAAATCGTGCAACTTTGGGTAGATTTCCGAAACGGGAATTCCCCTCCACTAGGACTTCTTTGCTGTCCCTTGTTGCTTTTTCTGCAGCAAAGGGTTCTTGAAGCTTTGATGTCTCAACATCGATTTCACTAAAATCTATAAAACGTCAAAAGCTGTGATAAGGCTCGTTGTATGGTAAAGGTGCACGAAGAGCAATGACGCCAATTTGGCGTGGACTGCACAAACTTTTGGTCGAGTCTAATGTTTGGTAAGTTCAGACCGGTGAAAGCTTTTGGGTTGAAATGACGCCTAAGGAAACGACTAGTCGTGCTTATTCTTTATCTAATTATTTTGAAGACAAACGTAATCCACATATCTTGGGCAGCTTATGTATAATGTTGAAAACAGCAACCAAGCAGACAGATTTATAGTTGTTTAAGAACAGAAAAATCTATTTCGCCTGAAGAGGCAACATCAGTTTCTACCGACAACATGTCAGGGTACCTTGGTTCGCTGATTCAGTGTAGTATCTAATACTTATTTAATGTCTTGGGCATTTGAAAAACAAATAACCTCGAATCGTTTTAGTTTTGGAATGCATCACCCATTTGCACCACCCCCTTGGCCCCGCCAGTGACTGTACAAAGATATGCCGGAATATTCCACGGGTCAGCCTATGGGTTCTCTGAAAAACCGACCATCGCGCGACTGCAGGAAATTCTCAACATTTTTCCAGTGATCATGTTACGAGATTCGCCAAAACGCCAGAAAAAAATAGCAAAATTTTACTGTTACGTACCAGTGTGTTCAGTCGGGGAATTGTCTTCACGCAACTGCGAATATCCTCATCGGTAACGGTAACCAGGTGGCAGTTTTCGCTTTCGGTCGGCAAGGATCGAGATCCATCTTCTGTCACCCAAGGATGAGTCTTAATATTTTGGAGGGAGATTCTGGTGGCAGGATTTTTGTCCAACATTCTAGTGATGAGGTTCTGACAGCTTTGGGACACTGTGGGACTAAAAAGTTTTGTTAATAGAATTTTGGTGATTTAAAGGAATGTTTTGCACAGTAATCAATGCGAAACTAACTTGGCCACAGCGTATTAATTCTTGAGTATCATGCTTTTGCTAAAACAGTGCTTCCCAACCAGTGGGTCGTGAAGCTATTTTAGGTGGGTCGCGAAGCATTTCTAAATGTTACAGTTTTCTATTATATCACGTTTGGTCATATCTCATTGTGGGTCGCACAATAAAACTTGCATTAAAAGTGGGTGGCGAACTTAAAAAGTATAGGATGCACTGTGCTAAAAGAACTTGTAAATTTTCTTTCATAGCATAAATATATGTAATACATGCATTCCTGACCAAATAACTCACCAGAAAATACACTAATCCACTACAAATAACGTACAAGGCTAATTTTATCACACAAGCAATATTATAAACCAAAACGGCCTCAATAACAACAAAATCACCACATCTACAATAAAGTTGGCGAACTAAACAGAAGCTGCACATACATTTCCTTTTTAACACACACTGCTCACCTGGCAGGAAAGATAACACATTGTTCACAAATTTGCTTGTGCAACTCCATGATGTGTTCACTTTTGAACGGTGTTTCCCCATATACTAGACTATACAGGGTAACACCAAGAGCCCAGATGTCAACAGGTCTCCCCTAAAAAGATGTTTTAAGAATATTAACTGTGAGGATGTTTTAAGAAGGTTTATTTTCCAGGTTGGGTGACAGCATGTCTCAACCGTGTTTGCATATGTATATAATTCTATGGCCAGATCTTGAGAAATGACAAATATTGTTGCACTTGCACAAACTTGAGGAACACATTTTATTGGCAAGTTCACATTTACAAATTTAATCTTTCGGCATAAATTTTCCAAAATTATTGATATCAACTCTTTCAATGTTAGCAAAGAATCATTGAACTGTTCCAATCCAAGGGGGAATGCAAAAATAATTGACAAATGCTTACCAAAAATTTGTCAGAAGCACCTGACACTGCCTCCGGTGGAAGAAAAGCTGGCGTTCCAACTGTGCTCGACATTTCAGCATCACCTCCTGAAAACTGTTGGCTCACTCCCAAATCAGCAATCTGAAACAAAATGGCATGGTAACAATGTAGAAGTAATGCAGCTTTCAATTCTAAAATACATTGCTGGAATTATTTTGTCCATGGTTTCAAAAAAACAGATAAGTTGTTAAAAAGTGTTCCAGACTTAAAGCAGCAGAAATTTGAAAACAGACCTTGACTCTGTTTTGCTCGTCAAGAAGGAGGTTTGAGGGTTTGATATCTCTGTGTATAATCTTCTGGAAGTGCACTGCAAGGTGGTAAATACTAAATACTACATAATATAACAACACAGTTACAGGGAATTCCAGTGATCACATTGTCATACATTCCACATGGTGACCATATCAACATTCTAAGGAATGAAGTCCACAATACCAAAAGCAAGTTTGATCAGCTTTTAGCTATTGAAAAGCCTTTAGTGTATATACAAATTTACTTACAATATTCCAAGCCCAGTACTACGTCACGAAAGTACTTTCTAGTTGTTGCTTCATTAAGAGGTGATTTTGTTGGGACTTCCAAAACCTCCCTAAAAACACAATGTCCTTTAACCAAATTAAGGACAGTTTACTAAAACTAATTGTATTTCTATGCAAAGTCATCAGCTTCTGCAAATGCCACAGGTGAAAAGCAGGAACAAATAAATTAGGTTACTTAACCTAAAAGAAAGTGTAAAATTAGATTAAAACAAATCAATTTCACAAACCCATTTTTCATGAGCTCAAACACCATGTACAGATTGTCTTCTGCTGGATCATCCAACACCTGTCATATACGAAAACAGTGGGTAACGGTCACACAAGAAATCACAAGTTTTATGAAGGCAAAGTAATGAATATGGGAATACGAAAAAAATTATTAATGAGAAAAAAATGCATCTAACATTTATTGGAAAGATTATGAATGATTATTTGGTGTTTTATAACCAACTAAGGGCCAGTGAAGATATTTGCTACTGTGCATTTTGAGCAGACCAGGCTACTCATTTATCTTCCATATAATCTTCATTTTTTGCAGCCGATCTCAAGTTTTACCGCAGACTGTTACAATTACAACCCAATAAAATAAATCATTTTTGAATAGTTGAACTTGTTACAGTGAAAGGCCACATTTCACCTAAACCCAGTGCCAAAGTTTATCTTGCAGTATCCAAGTTTAGAATTGAAATTGCAGAATCAATAAACAAAAAGTGACTTCTAACTATTTATCAGTCAATAGTATGACCCTCAGTGACACCACACATAAACAAAACAGTCTTAAATAAATCGGGTAATGACAAAAATTTCTGTCACATTCATACAGTGTATATTATACACACATAATTTATGCAATAAAATTGTTAAATAATATTTTATTTAAAAAGTAAAGAAAAAGCATTTATAACTGAAACTTCCTAACCCACCTCAACAAGTTTAACAACATTAGAGTGATTGAGTTTTTTGAGCAAGGCTATTTCTTGATAAACACGATCAAGTGGGGTAGAAGCTTTTCTTCCGCCTCTTGGAGGTCGACCTGTGGAAAAAAATAATGTAAGGTACAAAATCAAAGTGATAAAATATAACACAAAGCATAATGAATAGTTTTAAAATACTTAAAATTTAATTTATATTAATTCTTGGTAATCAATTTTGGGAACCATACCCTATCATATTGAAAAAACAATTTCCATTATACCACTGGTATAGCAACGTTTTTTTTCAGTTCAAAATCGATTGACTTTCTTACATCAGAGATATATAATTTGATTCTAAAAGTGTTAACAGTATGAAAAAATATATGAACAAACTTACGAGCAAATCCAGCCTGCCTCAAAAGTTTCTTCTTGGAAAATATTTTCATTGCCTAAGAAAGAAAAAAAAATACTTCTTTTAGACATTATCAAAGAATAATATTAGCTTACTTCAAATATGTCATCTACTCTAATTTTATGAGGTATTTTGATTTGTACATAAAACTTGTCAAAAAAGGCAACATCTCAATTTTGTGTAATTTACTTTAACCTAATTATTCTGGTTTTAATTAATAAGGCTTAAATAAAAAATAATTTATATATACATAAATATGAAATATGATATCATACACATAAGCCACATATATGTGGCTGGCCAAAGCACTTTGTACTAACATATAAATTATTGTTGTCTTCATTGTAAACAAGTTTCACCACACCATATGAACCACGACCAAGATCATCTTTCAATACATACTGGTTGAGCTTTGTTCCTTCCTGCAAAGTACACAGTTTTGTAAAGCATATACAACATTATACCCAACCAAATATTAGGTGTTGTTTTTATAGATAAGGTGTTGTTCTGTCAGGGCATTTTCAACTATGCAGCACTTTTGCACAATTGGCAATGTTCATATGTTCACAAAAAAAAACATATTTTGCAAACACTAAATAGTTTGTGCCGTAATATCACCATATCAGCGTGATATTAAATTACACCATTTTTAATGCTTACCATCAAATTTTGCAAGGATGTAATTCTGCAGTTGGCAGCTACATATATTGCTTCATACTAAAACCTATATCCACAAGACATAAACCAAAAAAAATCAGCTGATAGTCCATACTGCGATACCTTAACATCTATTTTAACTGCAGTAAATAGCAACGTTTCAAAATTTAAGCTATTTAAAAATGAATTTAGAACGCTGCTTCAACATAGCAAGCCTATCTTGTTGGTCATATCGCTATCCTTGCCAAAACCACCACAAATAATGCAATTTTGTATGAATTTTTTCACAAAATGACATGAATAATTTACACACACCTTCTATAAAAATCAGTGGTGTGTAAAAGTATTGCACTATTCCAAGTGTGGCAGAATCAGGTTAAACTCCACTTAAAGCCACATATTGATTCGGCAAACATTCACATAGGTTTGTGTGGTTTGTTATGTGGTTGCCTAAGCATGTCTTGTTGCTTTAACATCACATTCATTGTGAAACTCAGCAGACAAAGGCTTTTGCAGATGCCATGACAATGAAAACAGTTTTTTTTACTTTCTTGACTTGGAAAAGACTTCTTAGAATTTCATATTCTGCATTAACACATTTAGAAACGTGATACTGACCATCAAAATACCACCCTGCACCCTCAGCAGCTTAATATCGTTTTATGCCACATATTTGAAATATTTTGGTTGCTACATATTTGAAATCAGCTTCTTCTCCATTTACAACACGGCCCATTTTTTAACAATCCAGCTCTTTTATAAATGTTTGAAGCATTCGATTGACAACGCTGCACTTTGGGCTGCATTCTAACTGGGTAGACAACAAACTGGTAATGAGCAATCGATTCACAGCATCTATGCCATGAATCTATAAATTATGCATTACGCCACCACTCTGTCTATGGAAACACTATTCAGATGTGTGAATGACTTCATCTGTCTGCCATTACAACCTGAACATATGGGGACTAATTTACACAGGCATTTAATGAATACCATATGGTAGCTGCAAGTGAAAGTCCTTGGATGACAATAAATTGCTAATCCACTCATTTAACATTGAGCAGCCGGTCTAACTAGCTAAACATGTAAAATGCAAAATCCAAGGCTAGGCCTCCAAGGAAATTTGCCCAAAATTGGTCACACACTCTAAGTTGGACATAAGCAAAAAAACTGATTGCTACATAAAATGCAACTTTTAAAGTTTACCCCTGATCTGTACAACACAATAGAAGATCGATTAGGCAGCAGCATATTGTGGCAAATCTATGCACTTTACTGTACAACTGTGCACACAAGAGTAAAGATTACAAGCAATGTATTAGTACTGACCAATCCCCACTTACCACAAGGTAATAAATAACCAAGTGCAAACTGCTCATTAAAAATTAATTGAAGTGCAAAAAAGGTCTCTGCTGGCCCTAATGGACTATACGCGAATGCATTTACTAAATTACAGTTCCAGACATTTGTGGATATGAGCTATTCACAACTTAGTACAAAAGTTTTTAAAATACACTTTCAGCTACATCCAAAAAATGGTTAAACATTACCCAAACCATTTGATTCGAAAAAGTGTAAAAGCTGGGTCGCTATACAAACCTAAATACTGACTTTACTATAATTTGCCTCATACTGATCAACGCATAGTAATCCCATATATTAGATCTAAAGTTAATCATTAATTTTGGGTTTTTTACTCTGTGCCTACCCAGATTTATTGTCAACATTAGGAGTATTTGCACAATTGTGAAAATACCTCATATGACATCAGGGCATGTGGAAGAAAAGCTATGAGATGGCATCAACAGAGTTAGAGAAAGTTGGGAAAATTGTTTGACAAACTTGTGGATAATATTTTTTGTTGCTTACCTCAGTGTCTTTGAGGCATATCTGCTTAGAAACTTGTGTCACAGAATCCGAAGCGCTTCTTGGCTTAGTCTTGTGTGATGGACTTGAAGTTCCACTGTCAGGATCTCTAAACTAAAGAAAGTTCTAGACAATAAAATGCCACCATATCGGATTAGACACAAAAATACCTTTGTTTCAGAATCACTTTCTTCTGATGGTATAAGTGTAATACCAGAGTCTCTTGATTCTAATTTTACTTTGGCAAGACGACTTCCAATATCATCAACCAGTTGGTTTGTTTTTGCCACACTTGCCATATCAACGTCTGTTGCAAGCATGAAGCATATAAGATATCTAATGTGTGTTCGACTTTTTTCACAACATAACATCGAATATGAAACAATAAACAAACACAGCTTTAACACTTAGACGAAAGACGACTCTTAAAAGAAAGAGTTATGTCCTTTCAAAAGTTGTTACCATAATAACCATTTATTGAAGCAAATTTACCTTTTTAGCCGTTTTCGTATGATCCGCACCACCTTAACGTTGCTGCTCAGCAAATCGTTGATTATATGGTCTACAGTGAACTATGCGGAACTCGGGTGTGTGTGTGAGAATTATATTTTTAACCTCAACTTTACTCAACGCACCGCACGTATCATAGTGACGTCTTGCCATGTTTCTTTACTCCTACGTCACAAATAAAAACAAGAAATACAGTATCGCGAAATAGTGACACCCGGTGGCAACAATATCCTACCGCCTCCGCAACTAGATAATCTAAATTTTTGGCTGAACATTAACCACATAACCAACAACGACTTTTTTCATGAAAAGCTCGTGTGCCTGTGTTTAATTACTGTGCGCAAGAAGTGTGACGAAATAAACCTCAATGCTCAAAAAACGTTTAGATGAACTTCCAGCAGTGGTATATGTGCGTTGGAGAAGTTTAAAACGCAGTTCCAGTAACAGAATTCTTTGCCGATATGGCGGTTCGGTGAGAATTCAACGCATGTTGTGTCGTCAATAGTTATTAGCTAAAACACAATGTTTATTTTTTGAGGTAAATTCAATCGGTACGGTAGGATTTTTTTCTTGCACCACCAACTTTATAAGAAACCTTTATTATGATCGTCAGCATTATGATCAGATCATACAAGCAGCATATGTCCATTTACTTTACAGTCTATCTTTACATGGTACTTTACACGGCCACTGAATACAAGCACAGGAAAGCGTTGGACTAACAAAAGACTTTCCTCGCGAAGAATGTGCCAATATTTGCTGTTGCCAAGAGAAGGTTTCTGCGCTTTTACCCGCCCTGTTTGGAAGTGTACTTATGTTGGCGATGGCACAAGCTACTAGGGAATGCTACAGGGACTTACATTTTTGAATAAACTGAATGTTGCTCATTTTAGTAAGCCGGAAAACTTTACGCTGGGACATGCTAGACAAATGTGCCGTTTTATCACATTATCTCATTTTACACCCGGCCTACCTCTGAATGCGGAAATAGCGTCACGAACGCTGTAGACAAATGCAGATGGATGAATAATAGGTGTTTTATTACAGCCGGTGTGTTGTATTGATTGTAGGTATACTGGCAGTATAGAAACATTTCACACGCAACATGGCACGTCAGCAGCCTGACAATTACAGCTCGGCTTTTATAACAAGTGCCAATTACAAGCTGTTACGAGCAGGTGTTTGTTAAACAAAGGCAAGGTCACATGAGTTTGTGCATTCGCACGTAACGTGGGAAATTATAACCTGTTTTACTTATCAATGTAAGTTAAAAATGCTTAAGGATGGAGTAAGAAATATAGTTAAGAACTACAATAAAAGGATGTTTCGCAATAGGCTTTGTAGTCCTTATCAGGCAATATGGCCCATGTGGTTTCATGCCGAACATGTGGACATGTTTAGCTTTAAATAATACCATTTCAAACTTTGACGCCATTTAATGTATGCGATTGAATGAAACAACACCCAAATAACGATAATGGAGAAATAGCGATATGGCCCCGATCAACCAATTTTCACCGAGGCGTCACTAACCGCCAGACTATGAATTGAAAAGATTGGGCGTCGTCACGCCTATAACACCATAGCAACGCAGAATGAATGGCGCATACCAGCTCTCTTGTGCTCGCTCTTTTCCTTCCCAGCCCTGGGCCTTCGCGCGGTCTCGCTTGATACGGCGCAATGCGGGCATATGACAGCCAATGAGATCGCGTCTCTCTGTCACGAGGCATTGATTTTACTACAGTGTCCGCAGGCGAGCGCAGCGAATATGTCTGACAAAATCGAATCGTCGCATAATTTGTTTATGCCCGCGAGGGCACAATGTTGAAAGTGAGAAGGATGGGTCTGCGCTTAAGAGATAAAAAAGCCGACTGTCACAAACCCTTCCACTTTTCAACTGTTCGTTCGCCGACATTGCACATGGTCAGCATGCGTGTATATGGGATTTTCGGGTCAGTCATTGCATGTTGACGTCTTTGTTAATTGTAATCCCCAGGCCACGGTTGTCGGACTGTTTTGTTGTTTCTCGCCGCAGTGAGGGGTGGAATTTAATATGTTGTGACGTAGGAAGAGGTATCAGATGGCACTCTTGACAGAAAAAAGGAGGGAAAAAGGTTGAACGTGGTGCGACTGAGCAGAGCAAGCTAAAGAGTGTAGTTGACTGTAGTCTAACAGTGCCAGCTAACAGGGTTCGCCGGTTAGGTGTTGTTGATTTAAAGAAGTTATACTTGAGGGGGTCAACTATGATTGTTAAGTTAGAGAGACAATGCGAATATGAACAGCCTGGGATACGCGCACAGCGTTTGCGGCCGCGTATTTAAGCCTTCCCGAATGCCAAGTATTTCCTTCCCCTTTGTAGCGTGCCCAGTTCCATAAATTGCGTGGTTAAGAGCTGTGTTTCCCTCCGTTCAAACGAAAATAGGCATTCGTTTTTTCTGCCCTGTTTCAAACATTTCTTGCTCCTCAGTTTGTCATGGCGAGGCCGGTTTCCAGTGCGTGCTTGACGGTTGACAGGACATATGTTGCAGGATAAATTCATGCAGGAAAGGACCGCGTTTTCCGATATACGAAACCGAGGTTGACATGAAGACAATATAAGTTATTCAGTTGCGAGCTTGACTCACTCAGCAACAGGAAAAAGGCCAGCTTGTATAAACGACGAAAGCTGTTGGTGACAAACCAAGTTTTAACTGGGTGTTTTTTTGTCATTTGGCAGGTTTTTAGACCAAAACTTTTAACTTTTTGAACCCAGCCAACGGACACGATCGCGACAACAAAAATGGTGAGAACTGTCATGCTAATACGACTTCGCATTAAAAAATTCTTGATTTAAAGCTAATCTGTTAATAGCTGTAAGGTTTAACATGTGAAAAGGTAATTGGTTGAGTCATAAACCCATTTCATTTAATAGGAGCTCAATTTAACGCCCTTTGAGCAAACCAAAAACCCATAACATGTCTCAGTATGATTTACCGCAGTCTATTTCCTGCTGGCAGTAGCGGTCTGCACTGACATGCGGTAACCATACCGAATTAGGTGATGTACTGCCCGAAATTTAACTATCGTAATGTAGGGACATGGCTGTAATTCAGTTAGATCAATGATTTCATTATCACAGTGGAAATTACATTACCAGTGTAAAAGCATGGCGAATATAAACCCTAAAAGTATGTACTTTTTAATAATATCTGTAAGTTATAGACGTCTTGAACATCAAAAGTTTTTTTTATTTTAACAATATGTTTTTGTCAGGCAAAAGACCAACTCACAGAAGAACAAATTGCAGGTGGGCAATGAATATATTCAAACATCCCTCACTGTTAGCACATATAATAAAAAACTAACGCCAAATGGCCTATAAAGTTTGGTGTTACGGATACGAAAGTTTCAAACTGTTCAGATACACAAGGCAGTGTAATTGCCGTAAAAACAAACAGTCCCATAGTGAAGTAGGTATAAGAGACTCTCATTACTTTTTAACGCGTCCTTGAATCGTAAATGATTGATGAGCTGCTTAAGGCGCACTGAAAGTTACAGTTTGTTCGACCTCGTTCAGAATTCAAGGAAGCTTTCTCGCTTTTCGACAAAGACGGAGATGGCACCATTACCACAAAGGAGCTTGGCACAGTGATGAGGTCCCTTGGACAGAACCCGACAGAAGCGGAACTACAGGTGAACGACATCAGCGCACTATTGTTACTATCGGCCGCAAGCTTTCAGCGTTGAATAATTCATCCGTTTTTTTGCCGAAAGTTATTCATGCAGCTCGCGACCTTTGCCTTTATTCGAAATTGGCAGGCTTTCACGGCACAGGATTATAAAAAGCCCTTCCCTTGAAACCGCAGACCTTATTGCCAGGCTAAAATGTGTGTAAGCTACTTCAGACATCAGACTGTGTAAACAATATTAATGCGAACTTTGGTCACGTATTAATGCTCAAAGTAAGAACCTGAGTTACTGTTTGGCAGACCACAAGAGGTTAAAACTACAAAATGCAACTATCGCCCTTCAATTCAAACCCCAAAAAGCAAACTGTGAAACTCACCTACTTGCGCCTAAAAATATCGTTTTACGCAGCTTCACCATTAAATTTTAAGTTCGTTATGCTAAAACATTGCAAAGTAAACCGTAAAATTAACGTTTATTTTATATTTTCAACTATGGACGTACCAAGGCTTTTAAATATAGTTTATACGCTAAATGTAATTTTTATTTTCGGCGTGCTATAAGAAAGCAAAGTCCTCATTTTGCTTCAAGTAGCTGTCCAACGTATTGAGTATTTCGAGCAAATCTTTCACAAGTAGTTTGCCCAGGGAAAGTCAGCAAATCAAACAAAGTGTTATTTGAACATCCTCATGGTATATTTTCTATATCACAGGATATGATCAACGAGGTAGATGCGGACGGTAACGGCACGATTGACTTCCCCGAGTTTCTCACGATGATGGCAAGGAAAATGAAGGATACAGACTCGGAAGAAGAAATTCGCGAGGCTTTCCGTGTTTTTGATAAGGTAACAACTACTGTGGATAACGTTGACAAACATTTACACGCCCTCCGACTGACGCCGGTGAGGCCTATGCAAACTTCCAGACTCGTAGCTGTCTACGAGTTCCGGAACACTTTCGGTTAATATTTTACGCATTATAGGCTCAGATTACGTACACGTATATGTTATATTAATGAAATATCAAATGCTGTTACTACTGCCTGTTGTTTGTTCGGTTTCGATTTGTGCTTTATTGGAGACCAAAAATTCCAAGGAGCCATCCACTCAACAGTCAAACTAATGTTTTTGGCTAATGGCTTACACAATTCAAAAAGTCACCCTGGTAGTGGTACAAAACTACGTAACTGTTTGATAAAGTCATATCACATGAACCCTCACACGTTCACACAAACAGTATGCTGCTTTCTAAAGTCTCCTTTGAAATGACGTCGTTGCTTTTTTGCTACGCATCGCCGCACAATTGTTGCATCAGGCGAATGATGATTGTTTTGCAGCTTATTAGTTTACGTATGACTTTAAGAATTGAGCGGCAAGTAATTTGCGCAACGAGTTGTGGGCTACTGATCCACTGACCTACTTTCACTATTTCTTTACACTCATTCTCAATTGCTGTTGTACCTTTTTTTGGTGTAAAGATAATGTCGTTTGTACTAATTTCTATGTTATCATTCTGAGATGCAACGCTTGCAGATATAGCTGTTTTTAAAATGATTTGGTGTTACAAAATTACCTCCATTCAAAACTTTTTTACGTCGATTTAAACGTGAATTAACACCAAACCATTTTAAAGGCAGCTATATTTGCAAGCTTGCACCTCAGAATTGGGCATATTTACACATGGCTTTTAAATTGCTTTCCAAGGATCCTTTAATTACACACGAATCCTTTCGTGATATTAACATGCCGTAAGGTGCGTATTTCCAAAATGGTTTTACAAATCTTATTGGAATGACTCGCCCTTATTGCCCTTGGTTGTTAAATTTAAATTGGCCTCAAGGGCGTCATAAACTGGAGCTTCAATATTTGTATATTGCGATTGTTGTTTTTGGATTTTGAAAGTCCGAATGGTAATAAAGTCGGCTATGTTTTTAGACGAAACAGGGTGGCAATCTTAGCCTATCACTGTTTTATACCCAATGTTTCTAATTTAGGACGGCAACGGTTTCATCTCTGCTGCTGAACTCCGTCATGTGATGACCAACCTAGGAGAAAAACTAACTGATGAGGAGGTTGATGAAATGATTCGAGAGGCTGATGTTGATGGAGATGGCCAAGTTAATTACGATGGTAATTTCTTTGTTTCAAAATAGCTTAGCTGTGGATTCCTTGTTGCAATTGTTTTTTTTTCATTTTCATTGAAATTTTCATTATCACCGGGAGGCATTATTGAGTATTTTACTGCTACCTATAATAGTCGAAGTCATGCCTTTATATAAGTACATTGTATTTAAAGAAAGATTTCACCTTTTAAATTTTTTCACAGAATTCGTAAAAATGATGGCCACATCATAAAAGAGCAAACTCGTATACGAAAGAACAACATCAGTTTCCAATCCCGTTTGCACTGATCCCACCGCGTACCTAATTCGTGCTACGTCACCGTTGCCTGACGTCATTACTACATGCACTAATGTTGCATTCCAACTTTTTCTGATACACTTGCTTTTTGCCTGTGGTTTATGTTTTCTCATTCCTATGAAGTAATCAAGATTCCAATGCTCGAAGAAATGCTATAGGCTACATTTAACTTTCTTATTTTCGTCGTTCTCCCACTAAAAAAACAGCAAAATTACTACCAGCTGATACCAAAACCGAAGGTTGGATAAGTTAAAGCTTGCAATAAATATTGGTTGCAAAACTCTAATCATAATTTTATCCCACTGTTGACAAAAGCTCATTGTGAATGTTTAATTTTTAAACTGGAAATATGTATGCTCGTATGTAGTATTGAGTCTATCTGTGATTTGGACACGTTTTGATGTGAACATGCAAATTATTTTACGACCCATATTAACTTAAGCACTTTGCACTAAACACATTTGTATCGTGTGAAACAAACTTGTGGATTCCTTTTTTAATGTTCCTGGACCATATTTTGATGTATATTTGCAATACAACTTTTCAACAGGGTGTGATTCCCCACAGATGTGACAATTTTATGAAAAAAAAAGTCTATTGACAAGATTCAAACAATATTCAGATAGTTAGTAACGCCCTCTTTAAATTGTTCAAAATTTAAACTGAATCCCGATTTTCTTGAAAATTAAAAGCAGGCCGCATGGAAAGGGATTGGAGTCAGCGCGCATTACTGCTTTAAAACAAAGGTTATTTACATTGATAAAGAATAGGCCCCTGAATCTCAGTAATCACATTTTATGGGCCCTACCCAATAATAGACGATCAGCACAACACTGAAAAAACTTGATTATGCTTAGGTGCCAGGCGAAAGAAATTACCAAAATGTTGTTTGTTACTATTTTCAGGAATAAAAAGATGTGTTTTAGGATGATTCTATATTAAAAAAACAAACCTTGCTTGTGATAACACTACAAAGTGTAGATACCTAAACCGCAGGTGATCTGAGTAAATTAATGAGGGTAAAATGTTTTCTAAGGGGGTTTTTATTGCACGTTTTACAAGTAAACCTGTGTTTCCTAAAGTTTGGGTAACTTGTTTGCTTCACAAAGGCGTAATATTTATTTTTGTTCATTGAAAGAAATGATTTTTTTTTCGCGGTATTACTTCTATTGACTGCCCATCATGTTGGTCCAAATGCATTCCTTCTTATAATTTGGGTCCGATATAGCAGGGCCTAAAACAGATTTCAATTAAAATTATGGTGGCAAACTTCGTATCAACCTGCAGGTTCCCTTGCGATCGATAAAGCAATTAGCACAGACAGGGATTATACGCACCAAAGCTTTATCTTCTGTGATAACAGGCGGCACAATATTTGTAATTTTGGTAGAATTAAATCGATGGATTGTGATGGAACTAATTTGGAAAATTGTTTGTCGCGTAACTTGTTAAAACTGTGAGATATTTTAAGCAATGTGGAGCCAATAATATGAATTGTGTATAAGCTGCAGACAGATGGCCACTGTTTCGACCTAAAAGGTCTCATCAGTGCAGCTGGTGTGACTTTCAGACGATTTTGCTGACCAAACGGCCAAGCAAAGACTTCCACTTTGTGGTGACTATACAATCACCGTCATCCGTTGGGCACCAAACTAAGTGCAACCAAAACGGAGAAAACAAGGTGGAAACACTATGGCCAATATGAGATATTTGTTTAACATATACGATTAATAAGTGGGATCTGATATGTTCTTCATGGGGTTTATTTCAGTACAATTTAATCCACAAGAGTTTGCCGCCTGAAAGCCCTTGTGTTTGAGTTTCTTTCCAAACAACTCTTTCGACAGAACTTCGCATGTAACATGTACATATACAGCTCACTGGACGTTGCGTTAGACAGAATGAAACAAAAGGACACCACAAAATAACGTGGTGTCTGTAGTTTAACCTTGGATAACCATGAATATCAGCAAGAACGGTCAATAAATGGCTTCTAAAAACTGGTCTTGCGGTTGACGATTTATTGCCGGCATAGTCCGTTTTACCGTTTACTTAATACTTAACGGCGCGACCACTTCCACGAGATCGTTAAAATGGGGGAAGTAACAAAAGGCAATATTTGTCCTTTGGAGCCACCACTTATTGTACAAAAGTTGTTTAATATTGAACTTCTCTTGTTCTGTCTTGCACTGCGCATTGGGATTAGGTTTTGATAATACGACCAAACGTTTTGCCAAATGTTCGCATATAACTCTTACGCGGTGTATAATCCATGCACAAACTCTGTTCATATTTATGCGCCAATACTTTAGGGTTGCCAGACGACGTTCGGATTTTGCCGGACGTGTCAAGAATCAGGCGGAAAAGACCGACCGGGAGGCAATGGAACCCATAATAGCCTGTAAAAAAGGTTATTGCAATAAAATGCTTTAAAAAATTGTCAACATGACTGACATATAACTATGTCCGGAATAGCGCTTTGACAAGTATGGTAACCCTAGAAAGTCACTTCTTTAAACAAAGTCGAACAAAACAGACGACAGCAAGGAGTAATATTTTCACTGCCACATGCTGCAGGTTATTACCACCAGATGTATATTCTGCTTGCAGATGTCGATGTTGCCAGCAGGCTTTGTGACGTCCGCAGACTGACATCTGCAGTCCGTGTTGTGACAATCACAGCTCGAATGGATTTGACAATTACGGTCTGTGACGTGTGCTTGTTTAATTGTTCAACAATAATCTTCAGGTCAAGCGAGTCCGTATACCTTTGCACGTGAAGTAGGAAACGCGAATCTTATGAATGGTTTAGATAGGATACGCGTTCTGTTTGAACACATTTGCCTTTGTTACACAGTTAAATCGGTAAACCAAAGTATAAGGGTGGAAAATAAGGAATAGGTTATTTTTCGTTAAGCTCTATGGAATAAGTTTGATATGTGAAAGGATATTTGTTATTCATTCACATAATAACATCGCTTCATTGGGTGCTAGTGAATAAAGGAACCCCTTAAAAAGTCATATTAACGGAGCCCTAATCAGGTAATTTCCACGCAACGGTCGCCAAGCAGCCAGTGTATGAACCGAAAACATTATATATGAGCAACCCCTGTTATGTGTAGAAACACCGGATGAATGGGGGCGAAGCAACTCTCGTGCGCTTGCTCTTTCCTTCCCTTGAATATAGCGCAATGCGGGCATATGTCAGCCAATCACGCCGCGAGGCATTGATTTTACAAGGCTAGTAAGCGTAACGAAATACTTATAACGAGACTCGCACGACGCATATTTTGTTTGTGCTTGAGAGGGCGTGGTGGGCGAAGGAGGCAACAGCAGACAGCACCCGCGAGAGAGAAAAAGCATTCGACCACCACAGAGACGCCTTGATGTTTATCGATTTCAGCTGCACGGTTGCTTGCTCGCTCGATACATATAAGCATTCGCGCCAGTTGTTGGAGACAGTGATCAGATCCTGTCTTGGTAGATGCTGTCTGGCAATACCCCCGACTGTTTTTACTGTATCTGGCTTTTGCGATCAAGAAGAAATGCAATATACATTCTGTGAAGTTTGTAGAGCTATTAGACTGTTTACTATAGAGACAGGATAAGGTGGTACTTGAGAATATTGAGATCAGTCACTATGTTTTATTTGGAGACAGTTAAATAACTAAAGCGGGCGAGTGCGATCTTGTTCGCTGTATTTGGCAACTTTCGCTTCATTTGTTAAGCGCTACAACTATTTTTTCGCACAATGAACGCTGTAACCAGTACGTCGGTCGTTTTCTCCTTTGATAATGATACGCTTCAATGAAACAATGCACGAATCAGAAACAATAGCACAAGTAAATATAATACATGACTAGGACCAACGCACAATGCAAGCTGGGCGCCGAGCGTTTTTAAAGCCTTTCCTGTTGACAACATGTAGACCGTGTCATCGTCACGGATAGGGAAAGGAGCAATGGTCGTTAACGTTTAAGGAATTAAAATTCAAGCATTTGTGACAGATATGGTCACCGTAGAAGGTCCCTGCGAAAAAAGCTACTTTTGCTTAAGCTGTCAATACTCACTTAACCAGATACCAAGCTATAAGCTTCCAGCTCAACACCAATGAATAATTTTTCGAACTAATGTAACAACTACATTCTTGGTGTAGGAATGAGATATTAATTGTTGCTTTGCAGACTTGTAGTGCATACATAGTATACGTGCATTTCTGACAAACAGATTTAAGCTTTCATCCGAACAACAATCATGGTAAGTATGGACCTGTCACGTTCAAAGTCATGAAATTTTGATCGTCAACTGATATGACATTTAGACTCGCCTATTATTGTGCCTAGTCATGAAAAGACATCTCCGTTAAGTACCATTTAAGTGAAGCGTTGCCCGAATTTGGACATTCGTGATTTACCCGAAAAAGGGTGCAATCGTAAATAGTTTTAACTTTCGAGTCTGAATGTTGAATAACTTAAGAAACTATATCTTAACCAAGACAGAAGTAATTCGCCCAATAAAATGTTCTGTTATCTTTCAGGCAAACCCCGAACAACTGAATGAAGAACAAATCGCAGGTAGGAGGAAAATACTTCGGCACGTGACTAAACGCTAAAATAACGTACAAAATGAGGTTCACACAAAAAATACCGCATAAACTGGGAGTCGCGCAGTGCATTCGTATGATGAATAGTAATTACTTCTTAATGTGGATCCGACCGAATATGTCAATGACAACTCGGAAATCAAATGAATCAAAATTTACATTTTGTTCGACCTCGTTTAGAATTCAAGGAAGCTTTCTCCCTCTTCGACAAAGACGGTGATGGCACCATTACCACCAAAGAACTGGGAACTGTCATGAGGTCCCTTGGACAGAACCCGACAGAAGCGGAACTACAGGTGAACGACATCAGCGCACTATTGTTACTATCGGCCGCAAGCTTTCAGCGTTGAATAATTCATCCGTTTTCTGCCGAAAGTTATTCACGCAGCTCCCGACCTTCGCCTTCATAGGCACCAAAGGATTATAAAAAGACACCTGCTTCAGAATACCACAGTCTTTGTTCAACACTCTCATCGCTGTTATACCGCAATTAAGACACCGGTTGCAATGAAAAGCATATGTCGTCATATTTTACTGCATAAACAGATAAAAAACAAATATTTCGACTCTCAAGGACATTTTTCCTCTCTGATTTTCACACATAAATGAATGTAAGGAAATATACACTAAGGGTTTTTATGGCCTTGTACCTACGGCATAACAGTCAGGCCAACGCAATTGTATGTATGCAAAAGGGTCAAAATATCGAAAGAAATCGTAGCCTATACAGACAGTACAGTCTTTATAGCGCACATTTTGCATTGCTGTATTGATGCGTTGACTGATGGAACATATTACTTGTCACACAGGATATGATCAACGAGGTAGATGCTGACGGTAACGGCACGATTGACTTTCCCGAGTTTCTCACGATGATGGCAAGGAAAATGAAGGATACAGACTCGGAAGAAGAAATTCGCGAGGCTTTTCGTGTTTTTGATAAGGTAACAACTACTGTGGATCATATTTACAAACATACGCGACATTCGAGCTAACCTATCGGTACATAATGTTGGATGGTCTTTACATGTCGCCATCACGCGAATAGGCGAATCGTTGTGTAGCGAAATAATCTCGGAACCTAACAGAATCGGAAAGTATCGTCAGGCCAAAATGGTATCGTTTTCCCCTGTGTACCTCAACTAAGCCCGTCTAACCGCAACTGTAGTGTGCATGAATTGAGAAACTTCAGATATGTGACGCTGCTATGTTTAAAAATTGTCACAATACAGGACGGCAACGGTTTCATCTCTGCTGCCGAACTCCGACATGTGATGACCAACCTTGGAGAAAAGCTTACCGAGGAAGAGGTCGATGAAATGATTCGAGAGGCTGACGTTGATGGAGATGGCCAAGTTAATTACGAAGGTATACAGATATATTGAACAATTGCAACTTGTTAAGCGGTTGTTTTTTTATATAAGCTGACATAAACAATTCTATATAACTTTTTTAGAATTTGTCAACATGATGACGACAAACTGATCTGTCTTCAACCACCTTTGACACATTGTGATTTCCATGCACTTTTGATGGCATTGCAAGCACTTTTCTATAAATTTCTGTCATTCCAAACAACGATTAAATAATGTTTCGCCTCTCTGTTGTGAGGCTAAAAATTACTTGACATTTCAAAACTATAGCAAATAGGTAACTGCTGCTGCTCGACCTTGCACTCCGTTAAGCTGGACAGCAAGTTTTTGTTTTGGGTGTTTTTAAAAACGTAGTGAATCTCTGCACCAGCACCCTGGGACTGCCACACATGTTTATGTTTTGTCTGCACGAGATGTTTTGTCACTTTTTTAGGGCACAATTACGATAACACAAATCTTGTTTACACACCGTCCGTATATCATTCAATTAAACGAATTTTTTTTACGTAAGTTGAATGTTATGCAGGTTGTCCTGTGCTGAGCAGTGATGGTTTAACTTAAAAGACAGGCTACGTGCAATGTCACATATATGCCTAAGAGTAAGCATTGAGAAGTAATTGAATTCGTCTTCTTTGAAATTAGGTCAAAGTGTTGTAACCTTGTGTAACCATGGCAGTTATTACAAAATGATTGCTATGGTGGTTAAGATTGTCGATAACTGTTTAGCTCTTGCAGTTTGACAAACCAGCCGTGGTATCCTGTTTGCCTGAAACGTGGCGCTCAATTTGATCAAAAATGCATGAATTTATTGATTTTGTTTTCTCGTATGTTGCTTCTGTTATTGTTTATAACATCAGGGTGTCCGTTTCTTCACACTTTATAACTGTGTGTGTAAAACCCACGATTTTGTTACGATCAGTTGGGAGATTTCGCCGAAACTAAAAAATAAACTAAAGCAACAAAACTTTTCTTCGAAATCGTGTATCACTTACATACAGGGTTACAACACCTGCTGAGGCAAATTCTTCAGCTAATATATACGTATATATACACATAGGCCGGTTGATGAGATGCGAGGAAGTTTAGGCACTTATTAAAAATTCAACCCAAGTAGCCGCTTTTGTGCACATAAAAATTATGTTCGCTACAGAACCGACTGTTGAAACCAACAAACAGTTTTACTATCAGAAACAAACAAATGTTAACTTCGCACGTTTCTCGGAAACAAGCACTTTTATGTTTTTCAGCACTATACTTTCATTAATAAATAGATCTTGGTAACTAGAAACTGGAAAATTGGAAACTCTGTCCATTAAGTATGGCGCAAACGTAAAAGCGCAAAACGTAACTCGTTAGCTAACTTTTTCCATCCCTTGCAATATAGAGCAATGCGGGCATGAATCAGCCAATCACGACGCGACGCATTGATTTTATATTTTATAACGCTAGAAAGCGAAAGGAAATGTTCGAAAACCGTGTCGCGTGTTTTGTTGATGCCCATGAGGGGGTGGTATTCTACAACACGCTGAGATAAAAAAGAAACTAATCCATTTTATCGATCCCAGCTTTGCGCTCGTTGCGTAGAAGCATGTGGGCGCAAATTGAAGGGCAGTAATCTTGGTAAATGCTGTCTCTAAGGCGCAATAACCATTTCATTTCACAGAACATGATGGTATTTGAGACTGTTGAGATCAAAGACTCTTGGCCCACTTTAAATATGTGTGGATCATTGGCCCGCTTTCCTTTTCAGTCCGTGGATGAAAATGTGTGCCCTGTTCACATCTACTATATCCACTACGATTAATGTAGACATTATAGAAGAACATAAGTACCAATTTAATATTAATCAATGAGTATGGTGGGACATTGTACTGCTTTATATTGCAATTGTTAAGGCTTTCATTTATGCATAAGGCCAAAACCTCGCGAGTTGAAGGTATAGTTTCCAGTTTAACTGATTTTCCTTGCTTGGCTAATTAGAATTCACTTGGATGGAAACTGCACAGCAAACACAACTGCATCCATCTGCGCAGTCCAAGTTATAGCTTTGGCTTTTATTTATTTGAAGATCACACACAAGAAGTATTTTGGCACCTAATAAAGACGATTGGAGCGGCAGAAATTTATGGCGATGACCTAGTTAACTATAAAGGTACACATGTAGTATTGGCATTCAGGGGGTTCGTGCAAGGTGTTTGCGAATCGGTTGTTAAACATGTTGGGTTAATAGGGATGTGCCGGAACCACGTTTGTGAATATAGGCTAAAAAAATATCCGAATTTTTCTGCCGAATGCGAACATTGACACCGAATCCCTGATACAATGGGCCTAAATCATATTTAAACCACCGTGCTGTATTGATGTGGTTCTATTTTTCCATGAACCAGTGTTAGTTCCCATTACTTTTTGTGGTCATTGACTCATATATGTAATTATTAAGTCAGCATGCAAACCCTTACTTGAAACATAAACAACGTTTTTGTGACAAAGAAAGTTGCACATGCCGTTATATTTAGAATAATGGGCAGAAAACTCGTTACCAGTACATTTATCACACGAAATCTAGCTAAAGGTATCTGTAAAATGTCGAGTCAACTCGAATTCGTATCGTGTTATTACTGTCAGTCTGATTTAAAACAAAAGAACATGAAGTGTTATTTAATTTTAAAAATGATTGCCGCTAGGTGACGCGCGAGATTTGTATTCTTCAAAAAAAGCGATTTAGCAATATCGGTAGAACCTATACCAAGCATTCTTCAAGAATTTACCGAAAGGATGATTGTTTAACAAATAAATCACCACTCTTTTCGAAAGATGCCCTCGTTGGGTAAAACACCAACCGATGTTTTGCCTATATAACGTTCATCATTCAGGTTTTGGCGAGCGATGATACAGGGAATAATCAAACTCTTTAAACTAAAAATAAAATAAACATCGCAGGAAAAATATTTGTGTGGTAGATTTGAAGCGTTGTTATTCGGGGTGTTTTGATGTATTTGTATATCCAACGTCTCAAATATGGTCCTATTACTACTTGTTTGCTATGACGTGCAGAACGACTGCTCGCGCGAGTTGAAGCACCGGCCTGGCTTATAGTACTATATACAAAAGGTCAAAAAGTTGAAACAACTTAATTGTTTACTGCATCCTGGGAGGTTGTGACATGCAAAGCTTCGTAGTTTAGGGCTGGACGAAATTTTTCACTCACACGTGTCATATTAGGCAATTAGAAGTCTACTTATGAAGGCAATAAAACAGAGAGCTCAAGCGCATATTATCAGTCTTATTTCCAAAAGCGCCATGCAGTAATCTTCGATCATTGAGGATCCAGGATTGAATAGCATTTGTGCGCAAGTGCGTGACGAATACGTCACAATGTTCAGAGAAAATTCATGTGTGCTCTGGCGCGTGACCTACCAACAACAAATGAATCACTAGCAATTGGATTATACTTCGAAAGAGATTTAGAATAGGATCTCGTCTTAGTCTACTTTCGCTATAACCGCGAAATTTACTTGGGACAGGGATTGGTTGTGTCGCTTCCTGCGTATAACATGGACTCATGACGCCTCGCAGGCAACAACGGTCACAAACATTTAAAGTTTACGCAATCATGTTACACGTTGTGGTGAGCATTTGGATTTTATCTGTAACGCCCTAACACTCATTTCCCAAGAGTCACAGCAAACTGGTTTGCGCTCGGAGAATTGATCACTTAACGGAGCGCAAATGAAATTGGCGAGAATATCCATTGTATATTTGTTAAAATGGTTGCTTTGCTGATAAACAAATCTGAACGTTAATGAATTAACCTTAAGTCAACTTTAAACTAATACAAAGGGGACACAATTATATGTAACAGGCAACAGCTAACTAGTTACATATTTGACCTTTGGACAAAATGCATTGCACAAGCATTTCAAAACTAGTAAGTCTACATACTAGTATAACTAAGCATTGCCAATAACTTCATTGGACAAAAAACATACAACGTCTTTGCGACAAAACCAAGGTTGCATCATACATTATTCATCAAGCTGCACTAATTAACATGTATCCACTACAAGTCCAAGTTTAATCTTTTTACAACCGACACCACGTGGCCCGGTGGGTGTATTTTTTCCGCCGACAGTAACCTAATCCATTACTGAGGTAATCGCGCACGGCCCACTTTGCAACTTGCAATCAAAGCCAGGCACAATTTTCAAATGAGCAAAGCATGTTACGACACTTTGCCAATCCATATCAAGCTCCGTTAATTTGAAAATCGATACCTCAAGCAGAAATAACCGCGCTGTGACGTCACAATCCATCCCCGCATTGCAGGTAGAGATGAACCAATCAGCGCGCTCGGTGAAAGGAGCGGTTCACCGGTTGTTTTTCAACGACGCTGTTCGACGAACGCTCCTTCTTTTTGCTCGCCTGGTGTTCTCTTTTATAAATTGATGTGCCTGCCACCAGTCAAGAGAGTTTCTTCAAGACTAAAAAGGATGTCACACAACAAGAGAACCGTTAGTAAAAGACTGACGACCTTATTGTGAGAAGTGAGCGTTGCCAAAAACCAACGTCTGTCGACCATTCAAAGAAAGCGTAGGCCAACTTCAAACCGAAATGCTTACGAGATATATTTAGCAGTTACCTCTGACGTAATATACGCTGTGCCAAATGTGTTGTCATGGACAACAGTAAACTGAAAATTAAAAAAGTGTGCGTTTAGTAATCTTTTGTTTTCTGTACAGTGTAGATAGTAGGCAACTGTTTTTGAACAAGATTCAAGAAAAAAATCTTTAACTAAAATGGTGAGTTAGGTTTAAAACATAGTGCTGTGCATTGAAACTGTTTTTACCATGTATACTTAACAGGCAGACCAACTTACCGAAGAACAAATTGCTGAATTCAAAGAGGCTTTCTCCCTTTTCGACAAGGATGGCGATGGCACCATTACCACCAAAGAACTGGGAACTGTCATGAGGTCACTTGGACAAAACCCCACAGAAGCAGAACTTCAGGTATGTTTTTATCCTGACAGTAAAAACTCCTATATTTTTGTAAGGCCACTAAACGCTTCATGATATTGAAAACCAAAAACCAGATATTGAAAAAAAACATTTTTATAGGACATGATCAATGAAGTAGATGCTGATGGAAATGGAACCATTGATTTCCCGGAGTTTCTTACAATGATGGCCAGAAAGATGAAGGACACTGACAGTGAGGAAGAAATTCGGGAAGCATTTAGGGTGTTTGATAAGGTAATAGAGGAAGTTGACAAAGTCAGCGTGTTGGTTAATTACACAAGTGTTGTGATGATATGTTTGGCTATGTGTGTGCAAAATAAACTGCATTTTGAATTCTTTAATAGTAAGAGCATTTCACTAGCTGAAGTGATTCCAATTTAACCCATCCCAAAAGCAAACATTCATCACAAACACTCCACTGAGTGTGTAAATATGAAAGCGCTTTTGTCAACATTAGAGTGCTTTTTGTCGGCCTTTGCCATTGATTGGAGTTGCCAGGAAACCTGCTGTACTTTTCCATTGTGATGTCTACTTGTAGTATTTCCCTGTTACTTCGGCTTTTGAAAAGCCTTATGTGTTTGGTATTGCAATCTTAGCCTATCAATGTTTAATACGTAATGTTTCTAATTTAGGACGGCAACGGTTTCATCTCTGCTGCTGAACTCCGTCATGTGATGACCAACCTTGGAGAAAAACTAACTGATGAGGAGGTTGATGAAATGATTCGAGAGGCTGATGTTGATGGAGATGGCCAAGTTAATTATGAAGGTATGCGGATATACATTTGGAAATTTACAGCTTGACTATAAATTTACATCCCGGTCTTGTGGCAATGTAACTGCTCACACAACAATCCAGTTTTTTGTTAACTTGCTGTATTTTTCCTCACAGAATTTGTGAACATGATGATGTCAAAGTGATGTGGTTCCAATTACTCTGACACATTGTGATCTACATGCACATTTGGAAGCATTGCAAGCACTTTTCCCCAAATTTCTGTCATTCCATACAATGTTTAAGCAATCGCTCTCTTTATTGTTGTGTGCTCAAAATTAGCTGACATTTCAACACTATAGCAAATGAGTATCTAACGCTGCTGCTCAAAAAGCAAGGTTTATAGAATATTTTGGGTGTTAATGTGATTTATATCTGTATTGTTTTTCACGCCTTTTTAAAAAGGGAATGTTTGGTGGCTAATTAAATTGTTTTTTGAAGACTTCAGCATTATCCACTGCTCATATACTTTTACACGTATTCTGTAATTGTATGCCTCCCAAACACTGTTTTTGAAGTTGCTGCAAATGTTTTGAAATAAAGATGTTATTCATTAAGATACGTATGTGTTCAGATTTAGCGTAAGAAAAAAAGGAGTAAAATTTTTTTTTATTGTTATTGAAAGTTGTCAGCAAAAGTGATATAAGATGCGCCATTGCGCTCTCGGGTAGGCAATCGCCATCGATCAAAACCTGTACTAGTTACTTGAACGAGCCTAATAACTAGAGCATGACTTTAATACCAAATAGGTTTTCTGTAAACGACCTAGTTTCAACAAATTTTCTCGTATAATCAGGGCGCCGCTGCGAATTACCAGTTTTTGTAGAAAGACATCCCTTGGGATAAACGCCACTTATTATTCCATCCTGTAAGGATTTACTTTTAATCCGGTTCGCTTGCGGTGGCGGAGACTGCAGTATCAAACTACCAGGGTGTTTATTGGGTCTTGATTAAGACTGGGTGCAAGCAACAAATTTCGTACAATTTCTGAAACATTGCTTCTATAGGTATTCTGATGAACACGTCATGTCATATTACGTTTTCTACTGCGAAAAGCAATGCAGTTCCAGCTTTTGGATCTTCTAAAAATAAATTTACTTGAATACGATAAGGCAAATGGTGAAAAAGTAGAAACTAAAATTTTTAAGTAAGTAATGAATTAAAACCCAAGCCTATAGTCATAATTTCATTTACGAAACAAAAAAAGTTGAAAACCATCAGCGCAGCGTGCTGAGACGATATATGGTGATACTGTATTTCACAACTCGTACTTGTGTTCATATTCAATTCTCGTGTGACGGACAGTTATGAGTTTATTTTGGAACTCACAAGAGAGGTCTTAACTTAACTTCGTCATATACCAATGCAAAAACCGCGACGACCGCACCAACCAGCTCGCACCCGCATACCCAGCAAATCAAATTATTTCATTCGGATTTCCATTTGTAGGCTTGTTAGTTGGAATGAAGAGTTGTTCCTTGGAGAAATACGGGGATTAGAAATAAACATATCTGTATTTGTTGCAAATTTGCAGTAGGTGTACGATTTTAGGCGACCATTTACCGGTTGTTTTATTAGGCGACCATTACAAGTTGTTTATTGCATCATGTATGGTCCACTGTTTGTCAAACTTTCCGAAAAGACCACGCAGCACGCAAGTTTTTTCTGCATTCTGGCTGCGTTTCTGCAAAAGGTTATCGAGTTATCATGGGTCGCGAAACTTTATTAAATCCACTTTATTTCATACATTAAACCTAGATCATTAAGAAGTAGTTCCACTATATAATGATGTATAAATTCGGGAACATATTCACATTACAATTTAGCTTTATGTTTAGTGAATCGAAAAGGTGCAACGTAGGCTAACAATTTTGGTATAAATGGTTAACTTGTAAATGTTTTCATGTCTTGTGTAGGCTACTTTTGTCAACAACAGGGTCAAACAATGGCATCCATCAAAAACAAGCAACAAGCTGGGCGATCAATACAAACCAAGTTTAGATTCAAGTCATCTATTTCTGTGTGTAGCTTGAAACGCGACCGCGTCAATGTAATATGTGTCAAACCAGATTTTCTTTTCTGGTCAGCACAAATAATAGACTCGCAGCTAATTTTAGTTGAAGTACGACAGACGGTTTGCTGCAAAGAAAGACATTCGCTCTGTTGGGCTTGCTAATCAGGAAGAAGTGAGACTGTGCCATGCATAATTCAAGAATGCCGGAGGTCTACAAACAGAAACTACACCGTGCCAGTGATGAATTATTTATTTTTCTATTTGGCCGCGTACTCCTGGGTGCTCGCACTCAGAGCAGCGTCATTAAAAATAGAAGAACGCGCGGTATAAACGCCAAATCCCCCGCTTGGAGGATTAAGTAAACCTACCACTGTCATTGTTTTCAGTAGGTCGTTGATTTCTGCCATAGCTGTGTTCACAGGGTCATATCATCTTCCAGCATTGTCTAATTGTGTTTCGGTCGGCTACTGTTGCGTTTCGTATATCCTTGAGACCGAACCCGACCCAGCACTAATACAATGTTTCGGTTTGCACTGAAGGAGTCAATACCACACCATGACAGGTATTTTTGTAACCGAAAGATTTGACTCCATATTGAAGTAAGCAAGATTTAGGGGCAAACATTTTTAAATTAAAATGTTAAACATTGCAGGCAAATTTAAATTATATAACCCAACAACCATATTACTCTTCGGAGAGCATGATATTAAGAAGCTTGGTTGTACCAAATAACCGACATACTTTTTTTGTGTTAATTGTTTCTATTTACTGTCACGAACGCCCTGTTAGATATGATCGTTTATTTTCGACGACCATAAGCCAAAGAACTTTGATAAAATTTAGAAACTAAAGGACTTTAGAGGGACGGCTTGAAACAACGGAACATTTCAATAATTTTAAAGAACACACAAATCTAAACTAAGCAAAGTATTTGGCTGCAGAATTTTGTCAAAATATTACCCTTTATCGCCACCCAGCGGATAACGTCGATGGAAAATATTACAACCACGGTGTCGCTGCACAACAAATGAATTCACGGCAGATTCTACATGCTGTCTTTGTCAAATGCTCTTGTTCATTACACAAAATCGTTTCAATAGCAAAATGTATTTTCCACTATTAGCTAGCTGTAAACATGATTATGCAAAACAACACATTTTGACAGTCCATCAACTAATCCTTCATGCTCTTGGATCTAAAAATAAATTTCCATCAATGGCTAAGATTTATTGGCAAAAACTTTTTGCATGAAGTAACTTACATTTTTAATCCAGCGACAAACATTGCTGTAAACAGTTTGTTTCTCATAGTGTGTCAACCCACAAAGATATGGGTGGAGGGCATAAAATGCCACAATGTCTGCAAGTGTCAGATTGTAACCAACAACGTATACACCATTTTGAATGTGCTGATTCAACTTCTGCAAACAAAATTACCCATATTTGCTATTGATTTTTGAATTAATTAACATGAAATAAACAACCATACTTTTGCGAAGGCCTCAATACCATCACTTTCAGCTTGGATTCTGTTCTCTAGCCATTCCCAAATAGCAGCACGTGCTGAAGGATTGCTGCCAATTAGCTGAGCATTTTTACTGCACAGTTTTGATAAGGATGTTGCAAAGTAAGATGGATCCAATTTTTCATCATTCTTCAAAAAACATTTAAGTTAGAGATGATAAATTCAACAGCAAATAACTTTTTGGTGGCAAGTGTTATTTGTTCAAATATAATGGAGGTTGTCGCTACATTGACAGTTTATTTGTATAATTTGGAAATAGCTTTAGGACATTGTGGATAATAAATTCTAAGAAAAACACAACTATACAAACATACATGGCTTCCAATTTTATGAGAATTTGTTAGAAACTTCACAATGGTTTGCAAGTCCAAATCAAGAGCTTTAGTCATTATTTAGTGGTTATGTCTGCAATATTAAAATATTTATTGTCTGTTTAGTAGCATAATGTAATTTATGTGCTACAAACATACTTAACATAAATTACAAACAGCCTCAAACTGAAGGGATTTCATTGTAAAATAAGGCTATTCATATGTGGAAGGCTTAGGATTGGAGTTAGGATTAAACAAAAATGGAAGAAATAATATTACGCTCAACTAAACACAATTTCAGACAATATTTTATAAAAAATAAACTAAGCTAAAATACTGTTGTAAATTTAATGATTCAAAAGATATAGCTAACCATTGATCAACAATACGCTACATAGTAAAAGTGGAACATTTATAAACTTCAAATATTTGTTAACATAATAGACTACGTCCTGTTACAATAAATAATGATCGTGTTAGCTTTGCATGTATATAATACATTTCTTGTAAAAGTAGGTTTGATTTTTGCCTGAAATGTTTAAAAAATAAATTTTCTTTACATTTGATAGGTTATGTTTTCAAAAATGTACGTGTATTTGTGTTTTGTTTGAAACAAATTGTGTTTAGTCATGCGTGAAATTATTTGTCCCAAGAAAAATAATCATTGAATTAAGCCTGTGCCATGGTGGGGAATAACCAGTGTTGCCAGTTGGGCGCTTTGGGCGTGTTTTGGAAATTTAAAAATTTGATAATTAGCTAAAAATTTGATAATAACAAAACGCTGTCTCAGTCGTATTTAAAATACTGCAAACTGACCACACAACGAAATATGACGTCATAATCATATTCCAAAGACGACTGTGATCAAAATAATGAGTGTTATAGGTGTTGCGTCCTGCTCACTGCTTACGGTTTAAGTGTTCAGTTCTACCATAAAAAGACCATTTGTACACGTAACTGATGTTTAAACTTCATTAACATTGGGCGCATTTGCGCGTGTTGTTTTTGCAGAAATTGTAAAAGTATCCAAAAACGCAATGGTGTGGCGTTCATTTTTTTCCTGTAAATTCAGTCGTTGCGGTAAGATTTTTTTACTTTTATTTTTAAAACCCTTATGTCTTCACAAACATACAAAATCTGACTTGTTCCTTTCGTAATATTTTGGTAACTTTATTCTTGAAAGGAGTAACGCATGTTTGTGAACAAGAATATGTGTTTTTTTTTTTACCAAGCCAAAGGTTTTTGTAATAGGCCTTATGTTTGTGGTATGCTTTTCTGTTTGCGTTCTGTGTTAAGACTTCTGTCATTATTGCAATGCATTTTTTTTAATGAACACCGTTGCACCATTGCCAAGATTCACAACTGCGTTCAGGTGTAATTTTTGTTTATTCTGCTTGGGTCTTTAGAAATTTTCGCATTTCAAGTGCAAGTACATCAGGACTGTCCAAGGCCACCCAATGGCTACACCCTTCTATCTTCTTTACAATGAGATTTTCCACAGCACCCTGAAAATACAAAACAAGGGGTAAAGACTGGTCAGGATGTCAGACAAAAAATACTTCACTTTGTCATATTTGCCACTATGTAATAATCAAGGTTCGGCCGAAAAAAAAAAAACAATGTAAACAAATACGACTGTGAAGTAAAAACAGCATATAGTAGATAAGTTTAACAGTTAGCTACCAAAATGAGAGAAGGTTACTCCCTTGTTAAAGGGATATGTGTTATGTCACGAATCGTCATTTACCATAAACGAGGCGAAACAATGCACTGCAGTTCAATTCACGGTCAAAGGTCAAAACGATTGCTGTTTGTTAAATAGAATTTCCAGAAGTGTTGGTTTATGTGCGCCCACAACGAGGACGTCCTTAACACTCGAGAAATTACGGCGATGCGGCTGTGCTGTGCAATTGCATATTAACTCAACCTTGCCATACAAACGGCCCCAAGGGATGGATTAGTGTCCGTCGGTTCTTCTACACGTTTGAAGCGTGTTCTTTTTCGTGTTTGTCCACTGATTTACCGACCGCAAAAGTTGCGCAACACGTTCTGTATTGGAGTTTTAAAATAGTGGAATAAATCTATCATCTTGTAAAAAGCCAGGCTATTTTCAAAGAAATTATCCAAACAACTTCAGTTAAAGGAGCCTGTATAGGCCTACAATTGATAATGTCGGATTTTTCTAAAATAGATGGTTGCCTTTTCTACAAACAAACGTGCACAACAGACAGAAACGGATATGTTTTGGACATTTTAAAAAGTATTACTTATCCCATATAGGCCTGTAGTGTCAAATAGATTTCGATAAATTAGATCGATTTTCTGAGAAATCCAGTGCTTTGGTAATGCAAAAAGTGACGTAAAATTTCAAAATGAAGTAGAGGACTTCGTACCAAACTTTTGTTGAACACTGTTGCATGCAGCATAACCGGGCAGAATAAAATTATTTGATAAGCTATTTAAACATACGAAGTAAATATGCCCGCACAGCCGGTGCCAAACAAATCGTTACCAACTGCAAACAAGCGTGGACGTCGAACCGCTTTTTCAACTGCAGTGGCCTTGATATCGTGACCTTTTCAGTAATTGCGAGTTACGTAGGTGTAATGCTTACCGAAAGATAAGGCAGGTAGGCTGTTCCAAGAACATGGTCCTCCATTCCCCACACAACCAAAGTCGGTTGTTTGATTATTTCGTTTTTCTTTTTTAACCTCAAACCGTTATACAGCGGGTTTGCTGGAAAATATTTCAGTAAATCGGATTTCACAAATATATTTAATGATATATACATGTGGTTATATGCGACAGCTTGTGTAACTTTCGATTCACGAACGAAGATTTAAACATGTAATTATCGGGAACACAAATATATAAAAATCCAGCAAAATTTTTAAAGATTTTGTGGAACTTCAACTGAAAGTGCTAAAGATAAGAATTAAACTGTTATGTTGCACAAGTGTAAAAGAACCACCTGCTCTGTAGTAGTTGCAGGCGTAGGTAAAATTTTTTCCAACGCTGTACTTAAAAATGCCCATCTCTTCTGGTGTGAGTTGCCGATCGGCGTTGCGAATGCCAACGGGTGCTTGGCTGTAGGTTCTCGGTACCATTATGTAATCCAAGGCGCTCATCATCAGTTCGGGAAGATAGGGACATTGGAAAAGGAAAACGTACCAAAATTTGAGGAATTGAAGTGGGTGAGCTAGAGTATAGTCCCTGAAGAGATTACGATTATTCTACTTTTTGTTATTTTTGCGGTTTCTCTATGGGAAAGTATCCAGTGACAATATCTTCTTGTGCACATATAGATAATACGTGGTTGAAAATCGTTAAAGTGCTGTGCACATTGTTTACGCAAACTACGTAATTAACGCTCACAGCGAGATATTTTTATTTCTCACATATTCTTATAACAAGGATTTTGCTCCTTTACCAGAAAGCGGCCACATGTGGACAGTTCATGATTATCATTCTGTCAACGCATTCCGGGAAGACTTGGGCAAAATACCAGGTGACGGTTCCGCCCCAGTTGTGTGCAACTATTATAGCCTTCTCATAACCGAGGGCGTGGATTAATTCACGCACGTCGTTCGCCAAATAATCTCGATGGTATTGGGATATTTCTAAAAACACAGGACACAATATGTCAGAGCGATGTATGTGCAGAACACAGACATAATACTGTTGCCTACTTTGAGGCTTATCCGAGTCCCCATATCCTCTCATGTCAAACGCAACCACGTGATATTCATCGCTGAAATCATTTAACACATGGTGGTAGGTGTACCTGTAATTTGATAGAAATTTTAATTGTAATATGTTTGGTTCAACGTGGTAGCTGATACACAGAAACTTACCAGCACTCCGGGAATCCATGTATACACAGCATTAATTTGGCTTTTCGGGGACCTGCGTGCACACAGTGGAATTTCATTCCAGATTTGGTTCTGACGAAATCGTGCTCAAACTTTGGATTTTGGGCAGCTGAAGTGAAAGTAGATTTGTTAGATTACGCCTATCCATATTTTACAGTATACATACCTTTAGGAAGTGGATCGTGCTTTTTGCGTTCAAAGAACTTCGAAGGCCCATGGCGAACAATCAAAAATATAATTCTTCCAATGCAAAACAACACCCACGGTATTGTACCCAGAAAACTGAGAAGTCCAAGAAGCTTTTTTACAAACATCGACATATTGACGTGATGTCAATCGGCAAACGTACACCCCAATTTTACCCTTATAACAAAAAAGATCTTCTTTTAGTTTTAAAACACAACCAATTTACGACTAATTAGAAACAACTCCAGAAATATTTTCCCCTGAACTTTGCATGGCGGTATTATCAAGCCTGTCTCAAAAAGTACAAGTTATAGACCAATTGAAACATTTCATTCAGACGGTGCCAATGTACAATAACGTGGCACTACAAACATTTCGCGACGAATGGCGCAGGGTAACTTGGCGATTAGCCTATACCTTTCGTCAATTGACGTGGCCAGAGGTGTTTGTTCATGCGCGCTTACAACGAGAAAGACCTCGAAACGCGTGAAATTAAAGCGATGTGGCTGCTCTCTGAGTGTAGCTATGTACATATTACATCTACCTTGTTACACTAGTATTTTCCCAAAAGGGGAAATTGCGGCCTGGCTACACGTTTCAAACGCGTCATGACAAGTTTTGTCAAAACTTTGCGCCCATTTACCAACCAAAAGGCTTTCAGTACATTCACTTTTATGTTTGTGGATCAAGTTATATTGAACAAACTGCATTTGAAGCAAACAAACAAGTTATACTTGGTGTTTTGAACATTTTTTACACCCTGCCTTTCTGACGCCATCGCTGGTTATCTCGCTTGCGTTACGTCTTTCAACTTGCGCTATTCTTCTAAGTTTCCGTTGTCGCGTATTCGCAGCAGTTAGCTCTTTGTTTCGGCCTCGACTTTGATATCTTCCGATATATTTGCGATCCTTTCCGCAAATAAACAGATCATGGCTTTTGGTCTTATTGGCCGGCACAGATCTCGGTTTAATTCTGACAGGACCTGCAAGCAGCATGTTGTCTAACCGGAACTTTCTCGGCAGCGTTGATGTCTTCGGCAATGTAAGCCTCTCAAAAACAACCAACCTGACCCTTCAATACGCTCAGTCCCTTTCTTTTTCTACGCAGTAGAGAAGCATTAAATTTATAAAAATATGAACATGCTTTGATACAGCTTAATTGAACATTTATGTCGGTAAGAAATGAAGATGATTTGTAAGTACATAACCAAATGCTTGCATGATAATTACATATAGTGCAGATTAAAATCAACCATAATTGCTAAATTGCATTAAAAATTTAATCGTAGCTTTGCAATATAATTAACAATAGTGGTTTATGTTCAAAGCTATAATCTAACGCATGTTCTATAATCTAACGCATGAATAACGCATGTTTGTGAACAAGAATATGTGGTTTTAATTTCTACTAAGCCAAACTTTTGTAATAGGCCATATATTTGTGGCATGCTTTTCTGTTTACGTTCTGTGTTAAGACTTGTGTCATTATTGCAATGCAAATTTTAATCATGTTTTTTAATGAAACACCGTTTTACCATTGCAAAGATTCGCAACTGCGTTCAGTTGTAATTTTTGTTTATTCTGCTTGGGTTTTTAGAAATTTTCGCATTTCAACTGCAAGCACATCAGGCCTGTCCAAGGCCACCCAATGGCTACACCCTTCTATCTTCTTTACAATGAGATTTTCCACAGCACCCTGAAAATACAAAACAAGGGGTAAAGACTGGTCAGGATGTCAGACGAAAAATACTTCACTTTGTCATATTTTCCACTATGTAATAATCAAGGTTCGGCCGAATAAAGACAAACAATGTAAACAAATACGGATCTGAACAAACCCAATTTCGAATCTTTGGTTTTTAAATATACACAGGCATTAAAATTAAAACGATGTAAAGTAAAAACAGCATATAGTAGATATGTTTCACAGTTATCCACCAAAATGAGGGAACGTTACTCTGTTGTTAAACCTACGTCACGAATCGTCATTTACCATAAACGAGGCGAAACAATGCACTGCAGTACAATTCACGGCCAAAGGTCAAAACGATTGCTGTTTGTTAACTAGAATTTCCAGAGGTGTTGTGTTATGTGCGCCCACAACATGGACATCCTTGACACTCGAGAAATTACGGCGATGCGGCTGTGCTGAGCAATTGCATATTAACTCAACCTTGCCATACAAACGGCCCCAAAGGATGGATTAGTGTCGGTCGGTTCTTCTACACGTTTGAAGCGTGTTCTTTTTCGTGTTTGTCCACTGATTTATCGACCGCAAAAGTTGCGCAACACGCTCTGTTTTGGAGTTTTAAAATAGTGGAATAAAAAGCCAGGCTATTTTCAAAGAAATTATCAAAACAAATTCAGTTAAAGGAGCCTGTATAGACCTACAACTGATAATGTCGGATTTTTCTAAAATGGATGATTGCCTTTTCTACAAACAAACGTGCACAACAGACAGAAACGGATATGTTTTGGACATTTTAAAAAGTATTACTTATCCCATATAGGCCTATAGTGTCAAATAGATTTTGATAAATTAGATCGAAATTCTGAGAAATCCAGTGCTTAGGTAATGCAAAAAGTGACGCATTTCAAAATGAAGTAGAGGACTTTGTACCAAACTTTTGCTGAACACTGTTGCATGCAGCATAACCGGGCAGAATAAAATTATTCGATAAGCTATTTAAACATACGAAGTAAACATGCCGACACAGCCGGTGCCAAACAAATCGGTACCAACTGCAAACAATATGGTGGACGTCGAACCGTTTTTTCAACTGCAGTGGCCTTGATATCGTGACCTTTTCAGTAATTGCGAGTTACGTAGGTGTAATGCTCACCGAAAGATAAGGCAGGTAGGCTGTTCCAAGAATATGGTCCTCCATTCCCCACACAACCAAAGTCGGTTGTTTGATTATTTCGTTTTTCTTTTTTAACCTCAAACCGTTATACAGCGGGTTTGCTGGAAAATATTTCAGTAAATCGGATTTCACAAATATAGTTAATGATTTATACATGTGGTTATATGCGACAGCTTGTGTAACTTTCGATTCACGAACGAAGATTTCAACATGTAATTATCGGGAACACAAATATATAAAAATCCAGCAAAATTTTTAAAGATTTTGTGGAACTTAAAATGAAAGTGAAGATAAGATATTAAACTGTTATGTTGCACAAGTATAAAAGAACCACCTGCTCTGTAGTAGTTGCAGGCGTAGGTAAAATTTTTTCCAGCGCTGTACTTAAAAATGCCCATCTCTTCTGGTGTGAGTTGCCGATCGGCGTTGCGAATGCCGTGGGGTGCTTGGCTGTAGGTTCTCGGTACCATTATGTAATCCAAGGCGCTCATCATGAGTTCGGGAAGATAGGGACATTGGAAAAGGAAAACGTACCAAAATTTGAGGAATTGAAGTGGGTGAGCTAGGGTATAGTCCCTGAAGAGATTACAATTATTCTACTTTTTGTTATTTTTGCGGTTCCTCTATAGGAAAGTATCCAGTGACAATATCGTCTTGTGCACATATAGATAATACGTGGTTGAAAATCGTTAAAGTGCGGTGCATATTGTTTACGCAAACTACGTAATTAACGCTCACAGCGAGAATTTTATTTCTCATATATTGTTATAACAAGGATTTTGCTCCTTACCAGAAAGCAGCCACATGTGGACAGTTCATTATTATCATTCTGTCAACGCATTCCGGGAAGACCTGGGCAAAATACCAGGTGACGATTCCGCCCCAGTTGTGTGCAACTATTATAGCCTTCTCATAACCGAGGGCGTGGATTAATTCACGCACGTCGTTCGCCAAATAATCTCGATGGTATTGGGATATTTCTAAAAACACAGGACACAATATGTCAGAGCGATGTATGTGCAGAACACAGACATAATACTGTTGCCTACTTTGAGGCTTATCCGAGTCCCCATATCCTCTCATGTCAAACGCAACCACGTGATATTCATCGCTGAAATCATTTAACACATGGTGGTAGGTGTACCTGTAATTTGAAAGAAATTTTAATCGTAATATGTTTGGTTCGCCGTGGTAGCTGATACACAGAAACTTACCAGCACTCCGGGAATCCATGTACACACAGCATTAATTTGGCTTTTCGGGGACCTGCGTGCACACAGTGGAATTTCATTCCAGATTTGGTTCTGACGAAATCGTGCTCAAACTTTGGATTTTGGGCAGCTGAAGTGAAAGTAGATATGTTAGATTACGTCTATCCATATTTTACAGTATGCATACCTTTAGGAAGTGGATCGTGCTTTTTGCGTTCAAAGAACTTCGAAGGCCCATGGCGAACAATCAAAAATATAATTCTTCCAATGCAAAACAACACCCACGGTATTGTACCCAGAAAACTGAGAAGTCCAAGAAGCTTTTTTACAAACATCGACATATTGACGTGATGTCAATCGGCAAACGTACACCCCAATTTTACTCTTATAACAAAAAAGATCTTTTAATTTTAAAGCAAAACCAATTTACGACTAATTAGAAACAACTCCAGAAATATTTTTCCCTGAACTTTGCATGGCGGTATTATCAAGCCTGTCTCAAAAAGTACAAGTTATAGACAAATTGAAACGTTTCATTCAGACGGTGCCAATGCACAATAACGTGGCACAACAAACATTTCGCGACTAATGGCGCAGGGTATCTTGGCGATTAGCCTACCTTTCGTCAATTGGCGTGGTCAGTGTTTGGTCAGTGTTTGTTCATGCGCGCTAATAACGAGAAAGACCTTGAAACGCGTGAAATTAAAGCGACGTGGCTGCGCTCTGAGTGTAGCTATGTACATATTACATCTACCTTGTTACACAAGTATTCCAAAAAGGGGGAATTGCGGCCTGGCTACACGTTTCAAACGCGTCATGACAAGTTTTGTCAAAACTTTGCGCCCATTTTCCAACCAAAAGGCTTTCAGTACATTCACTTTTATGTTTGTAGATCAAATTATATTGAACAAACTGCATTTGAAGCAAACAAATAATTTATACTTGGTGTTTTGAACATTTTTTGCACCCTGCCTTTCTGACGCCATCGCTAGTTATCTCGCTTGCGTTACGTCTTTCAACATGCGCTACTTATTTTAAGCCTCCTTTGTCGCGTATTCCCAGCAATTATTTCTTTGTTTCGGCCTCGACTTTGATATCTTCCTATATATTTGCATGTTGTCTAACTAGGACTTTCTCGGCAGTGTTGAGGTCTTCGGCAATGGAAGCCTCTCAAAAACAACCAACACTAACCCTTCAATACGCTCAGTCCCTTTATTTTCTACGCAGTAGAGAAGCATTAAAATTATAAAAATATGAACATGGTATGGTACAGCTTAATTAAACAATTATGTCGGTAAGAAATGAAGATGATTTGTAAGTACATAACCAAATACCTGCATAGATAATTACATACATTGCAGATTAAAATCACCCATAACTGCTAAATTGCATTCGAAATTTAATCGTAGCTTGCTACAAAACATAAATAACAACAGTGGTTTATGTTCAAAGTTATAATGTTTTCTCCAAAAACTTGTCCATGGCCTCATGTACCTGTTCTGGTTCATCCAGCGCCACCCAGTGGCTAGCACCCTCGATAAATACCACAGTCAAATCATCAACATATTTCTGTGTAAACAAATTACAAACGGACATTTTACAAACACATTTTATAAATACGGAGTAAATTATCACCCCAAAATATGACACAGAGCGATGATCCATTGCAGTGTCCCCCTTTCCCCAGATAACCAACACTGGAACTCTTATTTTCTCCGACTTGGGCTTTAAATTCATGCCAGTGTATATTGGATTTGCTGTAGATATGATGTTAAAGTACATGGGGAAATGCTAAGAGAAAACGACTGAGACCTGCTCTGTAGTAATTTACACCACAGGAAATGTTCTTTCCAGCATTGTGCTTGTATATACCCAGCTCCTCATTGGACAATTGCTTGTTGCGATTTTTTATTCCAAAAGATTTTCCACATAGCATTGAACCAATGTTTTTGTAGTCATATGCAGAAATTAAAAACTCTGCCAAAAAGGGAAGCTGGTACATAAACATATACCAAATTTTCAATAACTGTGATGGGTGACGCTTTGCGAATTCCCTACAACACAAAAAATCAATAACAAAAGTCATACAAATTTAAGAAAACTATGTTAAAAGTGGCTGCAATGAACTTACATAAATGCCAAATGGTGTGGAGCATTCATAACAATAAGTTTATCAACCACTTCTGGATAGAATTCAGGGACAATCCATCCAACAGCACCACCCCAATCATGTGACACAATTGTTGCCTTTTCGTACCCAAGAGCCTCAATTAGTTCCTTGACATCCGTTGCCAAGTAATCCATGTGATATTTAGCAGCACCTGTTAGAAACACATGTTGTAAGCAGGATTAAGATCAGCGACATACGCAGCAGCTTTTACATCTATTACACCATATATGGGTAACTATTTTGACTTCACACGCTAGAAATGATCAAACATTTGACAGATAGACATGTGAGTAAAAGTGGACAAATAGTGATCACAATTTCGAATGAACTAATTTTTTTAAATGTAACGTTTAAACACTGTAACTAAAATACAAACTAAATTGTACCACCACCTGACAGGCCAGATTCGGTTTATGGACAACAGTTTGCACATGTCTGATCAGCACCAATACATAGCAGATGCATAATTATGTGTTGTACTTACCCTTCGGTTTATCTGATTCTCCATATCCCCTCATATCAAAACTAACAACATGATAGTTTTCACTGAAATGATCCAAGATGTAGTGATAGCTGTACCTAAAAAGTCAAATGTAACAGAAGTTTTGTATGTAACTGTAAGACTTGAAAAATTGTTCAACTTTTTTAAATTAGATTACAATTGAAAATACCAAATTTATAAAAACTAGAAATCAAATTAAACAAAGAATTTGAATTACATTCAATCACAAAATCCCACAATCGTTTTAGACTAAATTATTTTAGAATTACTGGCAATATGCTAAGATAATCAAGTGCAACTATCTAGATGTCAAAGTTCGGTGTATGTATGCATAAAACAAATTTTAAAAATGAAAGTTTTTCACACCAACATTCTGGAAATCCATGTAGGCAAAGCATCAATGGGTTAGTTTTAAGACCGGAATGCACACAGTGAAATCTTAAACCAGACTTGACACGAACAAAATCATGCTCAAACTTTGGGTTTTCAGCAACTAACAATAAAAAAATTACTAATGTAAAAGTTACAGGTATTAAAACAGCAAATCAACAATGAAAGTATTCATCTAGCTTCTTAAATTTCAGCAGGCCATTTTACACATGTACCTTTTGGAAGAGCATCATGTTGATTTTTTGTCAGCAATCCCTTTGGCCCTTTACGAATCACATACCATGCAAAACTAGGAATCACTACCACTGACCAAAATATACCAACAGCAAAATATAGAAGACCTTCCAGCCATCTTGACACAAGGGAAGACATTTTTCTGGGTAACAACTTAAAAAATTAAATTGGTTTAAAACCTGAAATTGATTAGAAAAGATTACACGCACATAAAGCATAATCAACACACACAATCAAGGTTGCCACACCATTCTTATAACTAAAATTTGTCTTTGTTTTGAAAGTCATTTTAATTTTAAAGCTGTTTTAGCCACAGGTGTTCATATTGTCATTGTGCTCTATCTCAAACAACGTGAAATGTAAGCCTTCTCCATTCTTGCCAACATCATTTGTTCCACAATCTCATATTGTAACTAAAAAGTTATCATGTTAAAATTTCTATAAATGATATTTTTTTTTCAGTTGTTCTTATTTTCGTTTCCAAATAGATGGCAACCCTGCATATAATGGTTCATTCAATTCATAGTTTATATACAGTGGATGACGCAACGATTTTTGTCTGCAAATCACAGAAATAATGCAAATGCAACAGGTGGTCTAAGTTGTCATCATCAATTTGATGTGCAGAAGCATTTTTGCACAAAAAAGTGACAGAAACAGAAAAACATGATAAAACAAATTTTTCTTCCAGCAAAGAAGCATGGTACATAAATGCAAGAACTACTGCAGTGTTTAATCTGTTCTTTCTAGAAACTCCTCAATTGCAATGTTGACTTGTTCTGGCTGATCAAGTACCACCATGTGGCTTGCACCATCAATGAATTTGGCAGAGAAGTTTTCACAGTACTTCTGCACAGTAAAATAGGAATTATTGCCACAACAACTTCACTGGTTTAGCCTGCAATGTTCAAATTGGTTGCTATGTCATTGCATAAATTTTTTTTTTATTGAATTAACTGTTTAACTCATGGTATCATTTTATCAACCACAGACAAGGGTTATATATTTGCTACTTGGTCCATATATTATATTTTACACCACTAACCAACACAAAATCAGGTACCTTATGGAAAGGAACCATTTTGACATCAAGAACTGGATCCTTGACACCCCAAACTACAAGGACAGGCTGTTTGATCATTTTTGCTTTGCGTCTCAATCCTAGGCCAGTGTACCATGGGTTCACTGCAAAAAAAGAATGATAAAAATCTAGCTTGTATTTTTTACATATTGCAGAAAGTACAATATTTTCATAGCTGATAAAAAATTTAATTTATTACTTACAGGCTCTGTAGTAGTTCACAGCATACTTCAAGTTTCTTTCCACTGAATATTTGTAAACATTAATCTCCTCAATTGTAAGTTTCTTTGCCTCATTTTGTATCCCAGTATCGTGTGAGTTAAACCCATCCAAACCTCTGAGGAAGATCAAAAGCTCCGGTATCCATGGAAGTTGGAAGAAAAAAAAATATGAAACCTTCAAAATTTGCAACTTGTTTTCTTTCACAAAATCCCTGTAAATTTATAATACAACACATCAAGCTGGTTTGATGAAAATGTGGCATTTCCTACTGGAAAGCTAGGTCATGAGGACCATTTAGGACAATCAACTTCTCAAGATATTCTGGAAAAAAGTGGGAAAATTTCCAAGCAATAACACCACCCCAGTCATTGGCAACAATTGTTGCCCTTTGGTGGCCAAGGGCATGGATCAGTTCTTGGACATCATTTATCAAGTAGTCTGTGTGGTATTGACCTATGCCTGAATTTTCAAATAGTTTAGCAATGCCTATTTACTGCATACATTTGTATAAAGTTAGTTACCTTGGGGTTTGTCTGAGTCCCCATAACCACGCAAGTCAAATGATACCACATGATATCTGTCACTAAAGTGTTCCAAGATGTAGTGGTAACTGTACCTGAAATCAGGTGTAAATCGAATGTTCAACTTTTTGTTGTATTTTTTTGTTCCTACCAACATTCAGGAAATCCATGAATGCACAACATCAATGGCTTGTCTTTAGAACCAGCATGTACACAATGCAATGATATTCCAGACTTGGTTTTTACTCTTTCATGTATAAAACGTGGATTGCGAGCAACTGAATGTACAAACTTTCTTATTAGTTTACAACTAATTAAATTTCAACAGCACACAATAAATGATACAGTATGATCTTCATTGCAGCTGTGAAAAAAGTATTATGTTGTATTACTATGCTTAACTGTTCACCATATCTACATCTCATGCTTAGTGCTCAAGATGTTAAAATAATTACATGTTAAAACACAAGCCAAATTTATACTGACTACTACAATTTCTGCATAAATTGCTAAAAAATGGACTGGCGAGTGGTGAGCATGGAATCAACACCACTATTTGGAGCAAGGGAAAAAAATCATGTTGCCCTCTTGGACACACAAGCAATAATTTGGACACACAAGAAATAACTCGATTACCTTCAGGGACTTCAGTCAGTGGTTGTTTGAAGAGAGATCTTGGTCCTGCTTTAATAAGGTAAACCACGACCATAAAGATGAGGAGTGGAGCGAAACAGAGACCAACAAGGAACCAAACAGCACCAAATATAATTTTTATGAAATTCAATGCCATACCTTGTCCTACACTGTTTAAACTGTAGAAATAGTTTGATTTTTGAAGAGTTTTGGGTGTTTTATACTGGATAAACATTTCATACCATGAGTATAAATAGACTGGCCCATATTGTTATTAACACTGTCATGTTAAAGACGTTTCGACAAAAACTTTTGTCATCATCAGTTTGATGACAAAAGTTTTTGTCGAAACGTCTTTAACATGACAGTGTTAATAACAATATGGGCCAGTCTATTTATACTCAGCATTATGAGAAAACCCGTGAGTTGTGTTCCTAAATTTCATACCATATTTTTGTAAATTTTAACTTTCACCCCATAAACAAAATTATAGCATTGGCCAGGTTCTGGGTTTGATAATTAAATAATGTCTCAATACAAAATGACAAATTTAGTTGCTTCATTCAGATGCTAAGTTGATGTTTCATATATGGCAGTTGGCAATACATGTCCTAAAATCCTAATCATCTAAACAAAAAAACAACGTTAAACATAAAAAGCAAAACAATTACTGAAAAAGTTACATTATTTTAAACACAGTATTATAGCATCAAACACATATACAATGCAACTGTTCTAGTCGTGGAGAACTTGAAAAAAAGGATTGCCAACAGTTTTAACAAATTACACTTTTGTAGGAATACAATTTTGCATTGGACAACTTGACTGACAAACAGATTTGTAAGTAGCAAAATTATTGATTGCTTTTAAATTGTGGTTCCATTTCAGCCACATTTACAACACAGACATCATTTTTTATGTTTAGTGAAAATCTTTATTATAATAAATACACAAACAAAGCATGAATGAAGAGACGATTTGCCTTACAGATGTATGTAGCGTTAATGTTTCTTTCATAACAAATGCACAACAACACAAGTAAAAACAATTATGCTAGGAATTAAATAGGCAAATAACAACTGCAAACCATTTGTTTCACACACATTAGCAAAACGTTATATTTCTTGCAACACACATTACACTCAAGATAAACAAAAGGAGCAAAAAAAACTGCCAGCATCCAGAAAAATGTTGTTCTGTACAATGGGTAAATTAATTCTACTATAAGATATTTTAATATAATTTTACAGACATTGTTTAGCAAGAAACATTGAGGAAAGTTGCATGAAGTCAAATCAAACAAAATTACCTAATTATCTGTTTGATAAAATCACATCTTGTTGATTGGAAGCCCGCTATCATTATCAACTTCAAGAAACAGACTTCTCGCTATGCATTTTACCCCTTTAATGCAGCTGTGTGACTTTGCCACAAAAAATTAAAACAAGTGTGCCAAAGCACTCGAGTTGAAACGACAAATGTTGACGTAACTTTCTTCACTAGGGAGAATGTAACAGGAGCAATCGTTACGCGGCAACATACGATAATATCCATAAGTATTTAATCTTGACAATGTTTTGACTTTCCTGAATCAAAAAACGATTTCTTTCTTTATTTCAAGTCTTCCGTTTAGTTGTTGTTGCACTGGCCGTGTACAAATTTGGGTGTTTCCATTGTCTTTCGTCAAGTTTATTCCGTTTTCCAGTAGGCGCGGTCTAGTGCAGCCAACAGTGCATGCACAGTTAGCGTACTAGCCCTATGGTTTTCCATTTTTTCAATCAGGATATGACGTTAAACCCAAAATATGCTACAAAGTTGAGTAGTTCAGACCAACGACATAAGAATGTACATCATAATTGCACGTATTTTGCATGGACGGTTCCTGAAATTTTCGCGAGTGAGTGACAACATTCCAGCGAAATCCAATGCAAAAAGTGCAAGACAGGAAATTTTATTTATGCATGAAGTATGCTCCAAGTAGAATTGCACCAAAAACAATAAGAGTGCTGCCAGCTAAAATATTGAAGTTTGGTCCCTGAAAACAAACAAAGTGATGGTAGTAGGTGTTCTTACATTTATTTATCAGTTAACATAAAAAAAACACCCAGGAAGTCCAACAATTTTGACTCACCCAGGACGAATTTGAAGACTTTGCTTTTTTGAGATCTTTTTCATTCACTTGACCATCTTTACCCCAAAACATACGCTTGTACATTTTCTGTTGCGTTTCTTTTTGGGTTTGCATTTTCTTGGTTACCCGTGCAATTTCAGCCTACAAATACAAGTAAAAATTTAAATATGTAAAGTTATGGTAACGATGTGTGCGTTGTGCAAGCAGTACAGAATGTTGCAACAATTTTTTCACAATCTAAAAAGCTAATAACATGCTTGATTATTTTTTTTTAGAAATAAGTTTTGTTCAACAATATTAAAACATAAACAGCGCAAAACTGTTGCCTGAGACTAACCTGTATAGCCTTTTCATTAGGACTAAGTTGGCCAGCTTTCTTCAAGGTCTCGACCGCCTTCTTCAATTCACCACTTTTGGCCAAAATCTAAATAACCCTTTGTTGGCCCAAGGTACGTTATGTTTGCACAAAGATAATACACCTTTCCTTTCCGGAGCAAGGTCTTTCCATTGTTGGGATCTAACTTTTCAGCTTTTTGACAAGCTTGCAACGCTTCTTTCCATTCCTCCAACATCATATGACAGGCAGAAAGGTTGCTCTGACATTTAATCATGTAGGAGTTTACCTCTAATTTGATTTCATCGTTGTGGTCTTGGTTTGTAACTAAACAGGAGGACAAATGAATGGTGTAACAACTCTCTTTTCTTGTTTTACATAAAACCTACACAGAATTTCATTTTTGAATAAAAGTTTCAAATGAATGCACCATGCTTACCTTGTTCCAAAACTCTTGTGCATTTCTTGTAAGTATGCAGAGCTTCAGTAAAACTTTTCTCACCATACAAGTCGTTGCCTTTGGTTCTTTTGTTGTCAACCCACGTGAGTCGTTTTGACACTGGTGTGGAAAGGTCGTAGGGTCCACTCTGTATGTCTGTCATAAATACAATCATTATTTTGCTTACCAAACACTTAGGTTTTGTTATTTGTTTAGGTAACGAACCGAGTAACTTTACTCTGAAGGTTAGGTCGGTGCCCGGTGGAATGTGTGGCAGTTTGCCCTTCTTCCCATAACAATACTTAGCATCTGAAACAACTGTGCAAACTTCTTCCTTTTCCATGAGATTAACTACAAGGTCAAGTGCCTGAAACGCAACAGAACACAATTTGTATTTGAGCAATTTTGTTATCAGACTTCAAGCTCTTGAAGAAGAAATGAATATGAACAAACTATACAAGCACGTAAAATATCAATCTGCAAAGAACATGAACAAACCATAAGAGATAGGTTTATGTCAAAACATATAAACATAGAATTACTGCCATTTAGGAACAATGCAGCAGTGTAAGTTAGAAATATCACATACATCAATAACATCCTGCTCGGCTAAGACAAAGGTAAGTTGGTGATCCTCCTCAGCAACGGTTCCATCATTCAATCGGGTTTCAACAGAAATTGTAACTTCTTTACTCCTCAAAGGTCGCGAATCAGAACCAAGACCAGGTGAAATTGTCTTTTTCTTCAGAAGTCCATTCCCTGTACAAAGTTCAAGCCACAACTTAAATTTGCAAGTCATTGTAGGGCAAAGATTAACAATTGAAAGCATAAAAGTTTGTCAGCTTTAAACATTGACCTAAGGCAGTGGAGGCATTCAAATATTTAGGGGTCAATCAGAATGTATGAAACCTATATGAACAGTGCTTTCTCGTTTATCATAAACTCAAGGAAGTGGTTAGCACGAACCTCCTAAATTCCATCATCGAACTAAGGTATTAGTAAACACAGGTATTAAAAATATGTTACCTAGTACATCCAACCATTCATGCTTCACTGGTAAATCACCTTCACCGGTATCATGACAAGGTTTAAGCACTTCTGCATTGTTTTTCTCAAAACTATTTAAACTGGATTTTGCATCACCAGTTGCTGATACCGGAGGGACTACATCACCATCAGATGCATTTTCAATGCTGTTTTCTGATGTTTTTCTGGTCAAACAATCGCTGTTTTGGGCTGTGCCTTCAGCTGATTGGCCAATTTCAACAGTTTCTGATAGTATTGTAAATTCATTTGAGATTGTTTTTTCTGTAACCTCTTTCTGTTGTACAGAAGTTTCATTGGTTTGCATATCTTCAGGTACGACTGTTACTATATCATCTGCAGTCAACGAATTTTCCACACTAGAATTGTTTTGTTGGGAAGGGAATTCTTCCTCGTCTTCATCACTAGAATGACATTTATCGACTTGGTACTGGGAAAAGTCAGGTGTCATACGAACATCAGCATCTGACACTTGTTCCTGTTGGGTGGAAAATATTTAACTATGGTAAGCCCTGATGAAGGTCAATTGCATGATCGACGGTAATGTCGATAAAATAAATACTTTCCCTTACCAGAAGAGCATTAAAATTAAATATTATGCCTGGTAGGGTCAGCAGCAAATTATAGGTAAACCCATTGGGTTAAAAAAAACAAGGATTCAGACAACTTTCCACATCACAAAGCCACACCCATTGGTGAAAATAATTGGTAAACTGGCTTCTATTGGCAGGTGAAACCACATAAACAATTCATTTACCTGGTGGTCATTGTTGTCCAGCAAACTGACTGAAGCAGAATCAATGATCTCTGTTACAAAGTCATGAGCAACTTGTTCGATTCTGTCATCATCTACATTAGTTACTGCAGCAGAGTAGCCTTCCTGGTATAAATGGTCGTCAGCTTGTTCAATACCATTGCTGCCTGATCCATTGGACAAGTCGGCATGGCTGTTATCCATATTCAATTCTAGTTTTTCAAATATATATTCCTAGTGTTTCTTATGCTTAACTGTACATTGTTACTTTAACAATACTACACTTCCTTCAAAAAGAAGAAGCAGTTGAAAAGAAAATTAAATTGCAGAAGTTTTTCAAAACAGTTTGAAAGCTTGCGAGCTAAAATACTTCTTAACATAAAAGTATTTTAAACAAATACAATTTGTCGATGAAAAGGCAAATTTCATTTAAACAAATGGAATGGAAATTTTCATTTAACACTAGTAGTTCTCCTTTGATATGGCATAACACGACTCTCTTTAGACTTCCGCTTTTTTTCTTTTCTAGCCTCAACCTTGGCCAAAGTTCCTTGTTCTTTTCTTTGACTTAATTTCATTTCATTGAACATTTTTTTCTTGTCCGATTTCTTCAGGAAAAAGGGCTTTTTGATTCCTTGTGCAACCTGAATCGAAAAAAAGATTGTTATATCCATAAAAACAAAATATTCATCTATTTGTTTCAAATAAACAAACAACACATTTTTCAACCATAAATACAATTGAATTGAAATCCTAATTTGCATAATTGCGCCTATGCATAGTTTTTAATAAAAGTCTTTGGCAAGAGTTTCAAAGATATCATTGGGGTAAACCTAAATACAACGCTTATTTTGTTATGTTTATGTACATAGAAGGGTTAAAACAACCTGGGCTATTTGTTAAAATTGTTTTTTTTCAATACCAAAGTTTAGTTTAAAGGGTGTAAATGGCCATACGGTAACGGTCTGTGCATAAGTGTGTAGCAATTGATGGCTTTGTGTTTTTAAAATATGATACCCAGTTAGAAACTAACAAGTGGCAACATGCACAAACCTTTTCTTTTTCTTCTTTTTTCCATTCCCGAAGTTTTTCTCTTTTAGCTATCCTATCTTTCTTGGCAGAATCTTGTTGTTCCATCCGAGTTAACAAATACTTTAATGTTTGTTTATCAGATCCTTTCGCTTTTCTTTTAACTAGTTGCTTTTTTAAAGACTTCATTTCACGCTCACGGATTTGTTGAAGAAAGTTGTAACGATTGTCAAAAAGTTCCTCGTCATACTCAGATCCACACAAATTGTCAAATCTTGGGTCTCGAATTGTCCTTTGATCTTTCGGTGTTTGTATTATCTGTTTGAAAATATGAATGGGGAATTAAAATGTTGTGGAAATAAAATAAGCAAGACTTTTAAAAAAATCTGTAAAATTGAAAAGATTTTGCTTACCTCTCTAAATTTAGGCACCCGAGCTTTAGACGATAGCTCTTGGGGTCTATTTTTGTTTTCACGCTTCAAAAGTTTAGGCTTTGAATTTTTAGTGAAGCCTTTTCCATTTTTCAATACTTGCTCATTGAACTGTTTTGTGCCAACGCGGTCTCGCATTTTTATTAGGTCCTCCAAACTCATATTCTTAGTCCTTGTTCCCATAACTCTCTCAGACAGCAAAGGTCGATGGGCAGTGGGGTTGGTGTCACATTGTTCAGTGTCTTCCAATTCTGATTCTTCAGAAGAATCATTATCAGATGATTCTGACACATCCCTTTCTGTTTCAGAATCAGTCTTCATTTAACTATGTTTTTAACAACACTCAAACAATTTATCAACTAACAACTATCCTAAAAACGAAAGTATACAATGAAAGGCATCCAAATTCAAAGGTATTAATTCTATACAAAATTGAACAGCCATGAAAAACATTTGATTTACACTAAAGTCATAAAAAATGTGTGAACAAATAGAAAGCTGCAACTTTTATCACACAAATTTTATTCTAAAGAAGGCCATGTTACACAATTTATGGGTAATGTCCAGTGTTAACTGATTTCACTTTAAAATGTGGCCTCTGCTTCTATATCCCCTGCAAATTCACACATTTCATCAAAAGCAACATGAAGTGCAACATCACGATCATCGAGGAGCTGCAGATATGCCTTGCATGAAGCTTTATCCTTCTCCAGAATCTTTGCTAGTTTGCCATCATGTTTTAAACGTCCTCGGGTAATTATGACGACATAAGCATCTGATGTTGATCTGAGTAAAAAATGCTATGTGTCAAGTTGTCGATTAATCAAATACAAAAAAAAAAACAGAAGTAGATTTCTTAATATAACCCAACACAACTAAACTTTTGGTCTAAAGTTTCGCTAAATGATCAAAAAATATTAAGTTGAAGCAGAAAATACCTTGGCACAACCGTTTCCAGCATATCTTCTGTAATGTCCTCTAGCAACAAACCATCATTTGTGCGGCAAGTACATTTACCATAGGCATCAAGGACATCTTCCACCACCAGTTTTTCCCTGTAGTATCGACCCTTCTTAAATTTTTCTTCAACCATTCTGACCCTCAAATGGGGCCTTAGCCAAGTCCTTGGTCGAGATTTTTTAGATTTTTGCTTTCTTTCTGATGAGTGCGAGCGTTTTTTGCCCTTTTCATGCTTTTTTCTGTGTTCATCTTCCTGGTATTCATGTTTCCTTTGTTTGTCCACCATCTCAGTATCTCTGTTACGTTTACCAGGGTTTTCTGTACGATGATGTTTTTGTTCATCGTCCTCAATATAAGCAGTGCTAAACCGGCTGAGGTCCTTTCCATAGCTCTTGTATTCCTTGCTAGTTACAGGTTTTAGTGCAAAGAGTCCGATAGATGCTGATTTTCCATCCAAGGCAAATTTCACGAGGCACTGTGCATTATCAGCGTCCATACCCTCTATGATACCATACTTGCGCTTATGGGAGCCAGATTGGACTAACACATGAGCACCTTTCTTCACTTCAAGTTTCTCCTCAGTTGAGTTTTTTTGGTTGGCACCACCCTGTGACTTTATGGCACTTGCTCCGAGCCCAAGTCCTTTTGGCCGCACATTTGCCTCCAAAACCTTAGTGTTTTGCTTAAAAGTTCTTCCAATGCCAATGTTTGGGTCCCAGCCCATTCCTCGAATCATGGCCATTCCATAAGCCTCTATTGGAACCTCGCTGTAGTCCGCCAGTGATGCCTACAAAAGAATTGAAGAATATACGCATCACAAATAAAAGTTTACAATTTTCCATGACCCGCGGGCAAGACTTACTCCATGCACACTAACACATTGAACTAAATGGTGAGCATAGCACATGTCAGAGCAAAGTAACAATGGGTGATTAACCCAGCAAGGAAATGATGTTTGTTGATAATGTATAGTTAAAAAATGTAACTAATGGACATATTTAAAAAACGTTGCATATTTTCACAGGAAGTCTCGAGTTATATTGTTTTGATTTGTGTTAGGTAAAACCTTATGCATGGCTGCTGTGCTGACAGATAAAAGCAACGATCTATTACAAAATGTTGGCAGATATTTTTGTCCGACTATTATCCCATGAATTGGTGTGAAAACATATGTTTTTTAAACATTGTACTAACTGGCCAAATCAGTGATTATTTTGGGTAAACCAAAAACAGGTTTACAACCCTTTTGTTCAATGGGATGTGAAAATGCAGTGCAGACTGACGAAATACAAATATCTCCATGGGTTTACTTATGCTTGTCCCTGCCAATTTTTTCTGTGCATGCATTTCTAGCATTGTTGTTTTTTTTCAACTATTTTCTAGGTATTCTTTGCACAAGATAAAGTTTTAGGGACCACAGTTCAGTTTCTATGGTGGCTTCCAGGAATAACCCCCTTATTTACAGTTCAACAACCATCCCAACGGATTTTTTACTTTTAAATATACTAAAAAATATGACAATACAGAACATAAATAATGTATTTAGGCTTGTCTGGTGAGGTTCCGGATTCTGGACCATACCTGATGTGGGTAATAATATATATCAATAATAAGAGTTTATAGAAAAACAAACCAACCTCTTCTGCACGCAGCGACACATTCAGACGATCATCTGTTTCAAATCCATCTGGGACTTTGTTTTTCATTAACAATGGAACAGCCATGCTATCAAACTATAAAAGAAACTCCTTTATAAAATAGTTGGCCTCACCGACAGGTTGGCAATAAAATATCAAATAGTTTTTTTATGCTTATAAATCCATGTGTGTACAGTAGGGGTTTTTAACCTATGTCCCACAGGCCTCATCCGCCCGCAGCCTCCTTACAAATTGTGGAGTTCAACTTTATTGTCCGCCGTGTGCGTGTGGAATTATGTTATATTGACCACAGTTAAAAGAACAAAAATGTATATATGATAAAGCATTACAGTCTGCTTAGACTCTGTTTTGGTTCATGGTTACAAAAAAGTTGCCGGCCCCTGTTGTACATCTAAAAAACTTACTAGCTGTAACAATGTTTCACTACATGTTTACCTGCTCATTTTCATTATTTGTAGAAACTTGATCAAGAAAGGTCTTGGAGTCCTGCATCAATTCCTTTGCAGCTTCAGAATTGAGGTCATTAGTTCCATTAGAAATAGATTCTGTTTGGCCATTGGTTTCATTTCTCCATCTTCAATCAAATAATTAAAAAAATATGTATAATATACGAGGTATAAAAATATATACAGAAAGATTGTACAATTAGGTTTGCACCTGTTTCTTTGAATCAGGGGTATGATCAATTCTTTCTTTTCTAATTTCTCTTCATCTACAAAATCTGTGTCTTCATCTTGGTGATCAACATCCTTTACTAACTTGGATTCATCAACTCTGGACTGAATTTTCTTTTTGAAACCGAATGAAACTTGTGATTTTCCCTGATCCATGCTCGCAAAGTTGGTCACTCACAATAAATGTTTGAAAGAAATGCACACTTTAGGCTTCTCTAAGATTTTTATACTCAGCCAGCTGCTCTGGGTAAACCTTTGAAAGCTGGCTCATAAGCTCTTGGCGGAATTTGCTGTAAACGTCAATTTTCCCCTTCACCTCCTTGTTTTTCATCAACGCCTTCTCAATGCAGTCTTTTGTGTACAGCTGTGGGTTTTTGCCAGAGTCGATGTACTCGAAAACCTCAAATGGAACGTGAACATCAGACAGAGCAGACTTGCAATTTTCAATGTCCTTCAGTCCAGTGATGATTGAATTGATTTTCTGGTTCAAAACTTCTTGGCCTTGAAAATCACTTACGATTATACCCAGTTGTTGCACGTTTTCTACAAACTGCTCCAAATTATCCTCAAGTGTTTCAAACTTTTCGGACATTGTGTAAGCACATGTTTATTCTAATACCTATTAAAAACAATATGTGTACATACTTAAAAAACATTGATGTAGTAAAGATTATAAACAGTTATAAATACATGTCTAATATGTCTTTATCAAGTTTCAACTTTGTGTTGGAATCTTTCTGTTTTTTCAAGTTATGTAGACACTTTCGTTTAGGCTGCACTGATTCCTCAACTGCTTCTATGCTTCGCTTCTGAGAAGTGTTCGAAGATGGTTTTTGGTGCTTGCGGCACTTGCACAATATTATATGATTTTTGCACAAAAAATCCTTGTTTGGTATTTTGTGAATAGTCTTGGGTTTGGAATAGAAGTTGGATTTAGACTGACCAGTATTTAATTTTGACTGTCGTTTTTGCAAAGCATTTTCCATTTCAGTTATATAGGAAGCTATTAGGGGAATTGCCCAACCTTCTCCAAGATTATCCGGGCCTGTACTTTCCCAATCCCTTTGATGAAATCGTATAGAATGTGGACATTTAGAGAATAGACCAAGTTCATTTGACCCAACAGGTATATTCTCATAGCAAATTTTTGGAGATTCACTTACTACAACCAATTCCAGTGAAGGTAGACTATTAAGATAAATAAAACTTTCAATAGTAATTTGAGGGTTACCATCTAGTCTCAGCACACAGAGGGTCTCTAGACCTGTATGTTTTCTTCTAAAAGATTGAGTTAGCAGTTTTACTCCTTCTGTTGATAAAGAATTATTGTGGAGGTAAAGCTTTGAAAGCCATTGCAGTGAACCCAAATAATCCAAAGCTTGGTGGTCATCCCCAATTTTGCATCTGGAGAAATCGGCAAAACTAATGTAGCGATATGGTGTGAAATTATCAACATGTGATGATAGGAAAAGCCACTTCCCAGACAAGAAGAGACTTTGCAACAAAGCATGCCCATATGTTGAAATAAATATTTGCATAATTTCCATCCAATTGCCATCTTTATCAGGCTGAAAGTACCCAAAGTCCACACACATGTCGAACAATTCTTTACCAATAAGTTCAGGAAAGCCATCTAGTGAGTCAACCAAATGGAAATTTTCCACAACATAATCCATGCATAGCTTTCTTAATGGATCAACATTAGTACTGATTTTATGTGACACCACAAATAGGCTTTTAGGGGCTGTAAGAAATCTGTTAATGCGGGAATTTGCTGCTGTACTTGTTCTTTGATAAAACAACTTTCCACTAGTCGAACTAACACATTGATTTATAATTTGAGGTCGTTTTTGCTTAAAGCTTTGATGATATAGAGCTGGACATTCCATTTCTGCTTGATCAATCAATTCAGTAAAACTGATCCCTTTCTTGAAATATAATACATTTCACTTTACATACAACAATTCCAAAAAACTACCGAAGTCAAGACAAGATAACAGGCCCAGCATCACGTTCATGCCTTCCGCCAGATGTCGCCCAAATTATTCCAATGAGGGAAAAGCATAATATTAAAACTTAAAGTCATTGAAAATTGAAATACCTGCTAGATCACAATGCTAAATACCTAAAATACGACGCCCTTGCCACAAATTTTATCTCTAACACTCCAGATTTTAAGAAGTTTCTCAACATCGCTGCATGTCTACCTGCGCAGTGGGATCAGGGCACTGTTCCAGCTTAAGTTGTCGATGGACCCACCATAGAATACTAAAACAGTATGAGATTCAATGGTTTAGTTTTCAATGGTTGTTAATAATCTTTGGTTGCACAAACAAAGAACCTAATTGAGTACACTATGGTAAAACAATATTGGGAAAGTGTCAGCGGTTGACTTGGTGCGAAACTTCGGGTTCCGCTGCAATTTGCACCCCCTCAGTTGTGTTTGGTGTGCACAACAATGAAACGACATACGAATGTTTTTTAAATTGTGCGCGACTTTGTGCCCGATTCACCATAGATTTAAATATGCAAGCAGACGACCGACCATAAGGCCGAGTCCACACTCACGCTTTGCGCCGGCCGATTCTTTGTTTCAATGTCCCGAGCGTACGCCCGCACGCCGACGTATAATGAAACAAACAAAGAATCCGCCGGCGAAAAGTGTGAGTGTGGACCCGGCCTAACAGACTTTGTAACAGCTTTGCAGTCGACAAAAACCAATAAACTGAATATCACAGTTCGGGGAAACAATCTATATATTTGTAAAAGAAAGTTTTGTTTAAAGTTGAGTTAAGGACATTGAATGTAAGATTCGTTCCTAATATTCGGTGTCCTTATTCGAAATTAGCCGAAAATTAAAATGTAAATACTATTTGGTCGTATCCGAATATTTGGATATGGAGGACTATAAAACCGATGAACATGCTGTGTTATTTTTATAAAATGAATAGCCGCCTATCATAAAATGATCAAATACAATGTTTCTGTCGGTGCCAGGCATATTTTAATTTAATGGTCAGTTCTTCTAGCACAATAAAACGTAATTTAATTCACATACGTATCACCTGCTATCCAGCAAGGCTTAGGGTAATCACCATTTTAAAATGCTGCACAAAATGGGAATTTGCCACTTCACCCAAATTTCTTCTTTTAGATTTGTGGCGCCACCTAGTGTTCTTAAATTCCTTTGCATTGTCAACACAAACAATTTTTTGGGGGAATTACAACAATTAAGAAGTAGGTAGCTTTTACTGGAAACTTTTGTGTTGCATTGCTTTGTTTTTGGAAGCCGTTTGCAATCTACCAGCCACTGATAAGTGGTAGGCGATTTCAATATCTGATGGCACGGATCCCGCTTCATACTCGCAAAAGCATTTTACCCGAGTATTTTTTGAAGAAATTGTCCTGTGCCAACTGCCCGATCAACAGTTTTAAAATGTGTGTTGAACATTAGGTCTTTTAATACTAAACTAAATTTAAACTAAATAACGTAAACACATCCAAAACTTGTTTGGGAAATCCAGCTCTATATGAGCATGGTATAAATAGTACTCAAGCCCCAATTAAATAACTAAATATAGTAAAAAATTGGTACTATAAGGATGTCCCAAACGGTATGATTGGCGACCACAACGAAACTAATAAACAACAGCCATGTACGACAAATAATTTCGTTACTTTTTTAGTTAATTTACTTCGGACAAAATATTGGAGCAGTGTTTTGGTAATTTCAAATACATGACACAAACAATCAAAAAACCGCACGTTGGCGGAACATTTAAACCGATTGAAGGAAATAATGTAAAATTGTATGGACATAAAAATATGACAAATTAGGCGGTATTCAAAATTCTTTACATATAACCTATACATGGAAAACGGTTGGTCAAAGTGGATTCACAGTTAGTTTCAGCATTTTGCTTTGCCACCTTATTCCTAGCATGGTTTGTTTCCGGCGTGTTGCACTTATAGTTTAGCACCGAATAGATGACAGCTCGCAACAAAGCGGAATTCTTGCTATTTAGCTGGACAGATCGTCGAAGTCACACCAAATATTTATGACTAAACCTAAATGGGTCGAAACAATGGCCCGTCTGCAGCTCACCATAAAAAAGCTGGATTCACCTTTAAAATGCCTTCGTTAACACCACCGTGTGAATTTGCAGTTGAAATGTTCGTTTGCTTGATGTTATCTGCGTACTTTTTATGCATCGACAGCTTGGAGTAACATGCCGAACTCGATGTAAACGCAAGAAATTAGGGAATCATACCGAAACCTGCCAACATTGCGTTTAGGCATTGTGCGACTACCCGTGAAAAGTAAGGCAACAGGTATTATGTATCCGTCAGATAAAAGGCTGCAAAGGCATTCGGATCAATTGATCCTGGAAATGTTTTGACTCAATTTAAAAGTTTTAAAACTGTTGTAGACCAAATGCCACATGTGCGACCCGCAAATCATGACCATATTAACAATGACCCACATATCTGGGTTTTACTTGACCAACTAACAACTCAGGCGATCGAATATTAAACCAGCATTCCTATAGGTTACGAACAAGGTCCACTTTATTCACGATACAACATAACTTTATATCATCGATTCAAAATTATGGTAAAAGCTATTAACTCAATTAATTAGTTCACAGGACTGATCATGAGCACATCAGTGTTCGAAACGTTTCCTGAGTAATTATCAGAATATAAGCTTTGGCTTCCCCTATTCCGTGTAATTATTAACTGCTTTTACGACACTATATATTTGATTAGTTGACGCTCACTAAGCGGAATGTCAAAACAATAATGCATCAATAACTTCTGAAAGCAACAAATGTTTTCCGGCATCCTCCAATTTTGAAATAAATTTTCAGATAAATGCACAATATTCGGCAACATGATGCATCGACCGTCATTAGTGTATTAACCGCAAGTTAATTGCCTTTTATACAGGGTTTAACGCAACTTCCTTGTTTTAACTAATCTCCTGTCTCGGGAACACTAATCATAAAAGGAAATCAAAATGTTGGTATATGTAATAAATAACAAAAGCAATAATTTATTTCATAGGTTTGTACTTTACAAAGCACAGTCTAAAAGTCATACTGCAAAGGTTCAATTAAAACATAGCGATTATTTCCAATTACAACCAAAACTAAACTTTAACTGAATCGTTAGGTGGTGTTTTTGCCAATATTGTTTGAACACATAAATCCCTTACTTACGATTAAATATTGGTGTCGACAGGGGAAATGAGATATCCGGAAGGTGGTAATTTATTTTATGTCCAACAAAACAAGGAAGTCAAATTTGTCAAAGAAAAAATTCACAAAACCATCACATACATGACATGAATATTTATGATCAACTTCTGTTTTCACTTGAATTGATGAAGCTCCAAAACAAATTACCAACGAGTTTATATGGTTATAAAAGTTGAGCATTCGGACAATCACAACCACAGTACAGCTGCAATCATTGAGAGAAGCGAAACAGATACTAAAGGTGAGTTTTACAACGAAATAACTTTTTGCAAGTTTATTTTATTATCACTTGTAAATTAAACATGTTATTTTAATAACCAGATATTTGAAAACAACTTTATCAGCATGAAGTCAATTCTTCTACTTGCACTCTGCATCGCCGTTGCTCACGGTAAGACAACCACTGGAATAAGTTTGACTTTTGTTGTCTGGCTCGAAAATATGTTCAGGCCAATATATTGCTTGTTTATATGTGCAAAAAAGCCATATTATTGCAAAGCTGCAGACAGGGTGTGTACACGCACTGTTTCGACATTAAGGTCTCTCTGTTGTTCGGTACTCAGTTTAGGGTACCCTGCAGATCGACGTTGACCGAAAGGTACCACAAAGTGGAGACTAGTGTGCCTTCTAGTGTAAAAGCTAGCACAGTGCCACTTAACAGCTGCACTGATGAGACCTTACAGGTCGAAACAGTGCGTGTACACACCTTGTCTGCAGCTTTGCAATTGCTTGTTTGTTAAAATAATTCTCGCCTGTCGCTTCTTTCAACACCTTCTGTAACATTTGATTTTAATTGCAGCAACTCCAAAAAGCTATACAGTTCCCCAAGTTAAATGTCTTATCGGATTGTGCGGACATGGTTGCATCAAGAAACACGAATGCACGCGTCCTATTGATGTAGAGAGAGTATTGAAGCAGCAGACCACAGAGTGTCAGAACTGTGTGAAAACAACATGTGGTAAGTAAACGATATCTCCAATGAGAGCAGTTACGTTGGATATTAACTCAATTTTTTTTAAGATAATCACCTGTCAAAAATTGCATTCACGATTATTTTATTTTATCGAGCTTGAATTTGCTCAAAAACAGAGGCAAGCAGAATAGTTACTTACATTTTTGTATTGATGTGTTTTTACAGAAATGACTGAAAGCTCTATAAAAGGCAACTTTGCTTCTGTTTGTGTGCAAGAAGCCTTTGGAACTTGCCCGTCTTGTCCATCAATTACAAACCACGCACTTGATAAACTGGCAACTTGCAAAACGTGCACCAAGACATGCAGGACCCTTTACGGTTTAGTTTGTTTGCAAAATTTTATTTTTTCTTTAGATTGAAATATTGTGATGATTTTAGGCATTCGAGGATTGTTTAAATTTATTCAACTAAAAATGAAACACAAAATGACTTAACTTGTCACTTGGTGTAGGAAAAAAATGTTTTTTTTTACTTTGGATAATAAAGCCTATAGTATAAGCCCATAATATGTATCGTTTCCATTCGCAGAGGGAACTTTGACTATTGCCAAATGCGACGAAGCTTGCTTTGCGAGTGATATATGCGTGAACTTCATGTATGCACACGACTCAGTGGAAGCTGCTAATAAGGAATGTTTTAAATGTCTTTCCGATAATTGCTGTAAGTTAGTGTGTCTTAACATTGGCATGTTTGAAATTTTACGCTAACAATTAATGTGTTTTATTTTACGGTAGCCACCGGAACCCAGAGAGAGATAGGTCAGTGCCGCAGAAATGCGAAAACAACAACTTGTCCTACATGTTCCTCACCACTACAAAGTGACCGCGATATTCTAAAGAACTGCAGAGCTTGTCTGGGCAATTGCCTGAAACAATAAAGGTGAGATTAAGTTTTTAATTAGAATTTGAAACATTAAAATTTAAAAATATCACGGGGAGCATCATAATGTGGCATCCATGCCACAGACATTGTGTAAAACCACGGAATTATACTTGCAGGTGAAGAAGAGACAAAATGGAATGACATGCAGTTATGCTTTTTTTGTTAATAATACCGATGTAATCTACCTTTGACTGATGTAATTTATTGTAACGATGCGGGTATTCAATTTTATTTGATTAAATTTATTTGATTTGAAACGAAGCATAAAATTATATTTATTCAACGTCCTGTGAACCTGCTGCCCCTCGTAGTTGTATTTGGTGTAGCATTATGAAAACTAAACATATATGCATATCACTTGTACTTGGGTATTCGTTGTTTGTTGATCATGTACACAGAAACTATAATATTCAGAAATAAATATGTGTTTTGAAAAATCGTAAGTTGATCTTTTCGTCTGGACCAGCTTCGATTATGACCATTAGGAACTGACCGCGTGGGAGAATTGCAAACATATCTTATGTGTATGGCAGCAAAAGTATTTGTTTGAGGTTAAATCGCCATTTCAAGGAGTTTAAACAGCGTTAGCACTACAAGAATATCTCGATCAACTCACAGTTATACTTGGCATTGCTACTTTCTCATGGTTTTATATTACGCCATGTGAAACTAACCGCATACATATTTTTATTCGACATAAGCGACCATATAAAGTAAGGTTGCAGAAGTAACACTGAGGAGGCAATATTTTTCTGACAACGCTTGAGCTTTCCAAATAAGATATTTTTTTTCAAATAGCATAACAGTTTTCTATACATTGCACTGTCGATTGCAAATTTCATCATCGATCGTATAGTTTTCAGCGCCTTGCGCTTCGAAAACTAGAGTAAACATGTGGAAAGTCCAAAGCCAATATTAATTTCAACTCACGTAATTTGGTAACTATATTAAATGCCCAAAACACAGCTAATCATTTCCAATTCTGTAGGCAAAGGCGAAGTTGTTCAATCAAAGTTACAAGCATCATAAATTGACGAATTGAAACTGTAACGTTTTTGCAATGATAATCTTCGATTATTGGCCAATCGCATATATAGCGAACCTTTTTGCTGTCATAATAAAAGTTACAAGAAAGGCAAACACCTGAAAAAGTTCCAATAGTCCAAATTTATGTCAGCCATACTTAAGCCACGTTTATGGAATATCGGATTTTAGGGGCGGGGTGCTGCATTTAGACAAAAACATTTTGGTCTCAAAATAACAAATCTCAGTAGCATTTCTCTATTTCGCCTATAGTAAGCAAGGTTACAGGAATATCGTAGGTTCTAGGTTTATGACTGATTGTCATAATATTTGGACACAAACATTTTGTGCGTTGTTATGAGAAATTTATTATGTACAAAACCAATAAAAACACGCATGGAACTTGGACATTCTGTGCAAATTTAGTAATGTTGTGCAAAACGTAACAGGAAAACAAAAACGATCTTCATAGTCAGGTCAGGGTTTCCGTCCACAAAAACTAACATTTCATAAACGTTTTATTAATTTTATTCTTCATCGTCTTCTGCATCATCGTGCCCAGAAGAAAACATCCCACGAACAAACTGATTTGGTCCAGGTCTGAAGGAACCATCTTGTCGAGGACCATCGCGTCTTCCACCTGAAATAAAGAATGCTCACAGTTATATTTACATTTAGTTCTCAGGTTTTCAACATTACAACATAACCTCACATTACTTTGCAACAACAAAATAAATTATTGCGTGCAGTGCATTCAATGTTGTACCTTTTGGTGAACAAGCAATCAAACATTTGATGCATTTCTTCTTCTCTATTTGTTCATCTGAGGTTAGCGGTGGGCACTGGAGACAATCGATTCTTGCTTGGCGAATACATTCGGCGGTTTCTGTTTTGTTGCTGTTTTCGATGTCGCCTTCACAAAAAAATAAAGTTCATGGCAAACGTATGAACAGTTCAAACTCTCCAAAACTTACCACATTCTTCCTTTACACATTTCCTGCACCCCACAGTAGCGTTAATCATCCTCCTCTTTGCTTCTCTCGGAGTTGGGCAGCTACCACAATTATCCTCTGTTCTTGCGCATGTGATAACTTTAAGTAATGCAGCCAACATTTCCTTTCGTCCCGGAATTGCTCGTCTGGGTCCCAGACTTGGTCGACGACCACCAGGGAATGGTCTGCGACCACCTGTTGCAGAACCCAAACCACCAAACAACGATCCAGTTGCAAACTGTGCCAAGGGGCCACGAAATGGTCCTCGACTATCTTGATTCGGCCTATTACCCCCCAGAAATGGTTGTAGCCCACCAGAAATTGATCTCAATCCCCCGATAGAGGGTTGTCTTCCAGAAAATGGTCTGTTTCCAGGAAATTGTCCATTTCTCATCAGACCTACTCCAAAACCACGTCTTTCGTTATCATCACCAGAGGCATCTCCTTCATTGGCATTATCTGTATAAACCACTCAAGTTGATATGGTGTCGGATACATAAAAATACGAACATGCACCTTTAATTATGCAGTTCTTCAAGCACGCCATGCATCTCTTTTTGGACATTTGTTCGTTGTTATCAATCGGTGGACATTCGACGCACTCTTGTCTTGCGTTGGCAATACAACTTGCATCCTCGCTACTACCGTTATTTGGAATCTCTCCTGTTTACAGGAGATAGCAGTTTGTTGTGTTTATTTTGTTTTACGCTAATTCACATCTCAAATACATACCGCATTCTTCGGCGACACAGTTTTTGCAGGTTTGGTTTTGGTTTCTCATTTTGGATTTCATATCTTCCACACTTGGACAATATTTCAATGTAGCACAAACTTTGTAACAAGCTCTTGATGGTTTACGACGCTGTTGCCTGCCACCCAGTGGAAATGGTCTCGGACGAACGCTGGGAATTGGCTGGCGGATTGGAAATCTGTTTCCTGCGGTGGCCAAGTAAAATTTTTGGTAATTGAATTATTGTAATTGCCAATAATAATGATTAATACCTTCAATGGTTTTAATAATATTTTTACTTACCGGTTTGACTTGCGCCCATATTGTAATCTGGTCTGTTGCGCCTCTGTTCGTTACCTTGACGAAAAGAACGAAATATATTTATTTGAACTTTAATTCTTTCCGAATACGTACTTAGCTTCGTTCGTCATTTGAATGTAAATTTACCTGGTTTTCTGCACTGCATCAAACAAGATGTGCAGTTGATCACACGATCTCTGTCTTTAGTTGGAACAGGAGGACAAGAAGAGCAATTCTCAAAGGCGTCGCGGACACATTTTCTCGAAGAACGGCGATCCAAGGGATTCAGATCACCTGTTTAAAATAGTCAATGATACATGTGTATTTGTCATGTAAAGGTATTGCAACTATACAAGCAATGATCTTGCATCAGAAAATATTTGAAAATCAATAAAAACTTACCACATGTTTCGTTTACGCACTGTCGACATTCCTTCCTGTCTCCTCGGGTCTCGCTCCTAATTTCTTGAACACTCGGACATTTGGTTGGTCCGACGCAGGACTTTAGACAAGGCATTTTATTGTCAGAATCTTCATCTCCAGAGTCAGATCCTTGCTGCTCGTTTCTTACTGGAAAGGAACTGGGTCGTCTCCAACCTCCCAATGGTCCGAACCCGGAAGGATTGAAATTGTTACGTGGAACTCTTGGTGGAATTGCTGAGAACGAATTTTGCATGTAAGACTGACAAGGTATTTTTCTTGTTATAATATCAATTTTAACGTGGTTTTTACCTTGAACAGCAAGAACTAAAATGGCTAAAACCACAATCGACTTCATTGTGAGATCCTGTAAATAATTATAACAACACACGTAAAGCATGATGTACTGTATAGTATAACATTGATGCTGTGTAAATACAAACACAATGAGAATAAGTTACATTTTTACTACTTATTATTTTCTTTACTTACTTGGTTATCAACGATCAATACTTTGTCTTCTTGTAAAAGGTTTTCAGATCTTCTGAATGGTGATGTTCTTTTCATCGACACCAACTTATATACACGGAACCTCGCTATATTTGACGCCGCCCGAGGTTGTGTTTTGTTACGCGACATCCGGTCAGCCCGCGGGCAATATATGGGTGTTGATTAAATACGTCACAGAACATTAAAAAGGCAACATTTTTGTGGATAGTTTTTGTTTTCTCGTCAACTTTATTTTAAACCCAGGACAAGCGTTTTATGCTATTTTGTTATGATTTGTCGTTTTAAATGGAAAATACGTAACCATTGAAAAGTACTTCTTGTGCATTGCTCTTATGTTCTTTGCGACATATATTGAACGTTGACGACATTATTTTCTCAAAAATAAAAACGAATATTTGTCTGTGATTGTATATGCTTCTGGTATATTTCTACCAGCATACTAATCAATTTATTTAGTTATTAAAATAGTTGATTTACTGTAATGTATTAACTGTATTTCCAGTTTATCCAAACGTTAAAGAAAACATGAACAACATCTGTAATGTCGTTAATCGAACCTAGTTACGACACCAAATGATGATAAATATCTGGTCTTCGTCTAACATCCAGGATGCCTCCAGGCGTTGTGACGTCAGCTGCATGATCACGTGGCTATGTCGTATTTGCGGGATTAAATCGTGGGAAGTGTTTCCCAATTTCATTATGTTCACTTCTTTTTCTAGTTTGCAAGCAAATTTTACACCTTTAAATTAGCTTTGTGCCCTGAGGCTCTTCATCTAGAAGTATGCGATTCTTACGTCGAAAACGCGTCACAAATATTGTTTATTGCTTTTTATTATCACGCGATATGTTTAAGTAAAGCTGACACAAATTTAGACTTTTGGAACTTTTTCGGGTGTTGGCATATCTTGTAACTTGTATTATCCCAGCAAAAAGGTTCAAAATTATGCGATTGGCCAATAACCGAGAGTTTTACCATTGCATAAACTTACAGTTTCAAATCGTCAATATTCATGATTTTTGTAACATTTATTGAACAACTTCGCCAATAAAACAATGCAGATGTTCCCAGAACGTACAATATGTAAAAAAATATTCTTTTTTCGAGTGTTGTTGGTATTGCATCCGTGTTTTTGTGTTAATGTATGGGTTTGTTGAATCCATTTAGTTTATCATGATTAGTTATTTGGGTGCAAAATATTTGGAGTTGATAACTTTGAAAATGAAAGCCAAAGCTAAAATGCTGTTAATCATTAGTAAACGTTTCGGACACTAACTGGGTTCATCATCAGTACTACAATGAGCGCATGCAAGAAAAGCGTCGGGGTAATAAAGGACTGAGCAGGCAGAAAGGAAACAGCAGCAGCAACAACGCGCAACAAGCCAGAGGCATGTCACGTGACAACAACATGGAAGCACAGCAGCGACGTCATCATTAGCAATGTGTCAGGCTGCAGTACGGACCTAGATGTTGAATAGGTAAAGGGGTTTGGAGCTGTCATCCACGTTCAGTGCTGGTTTATGGTGGATGACAGCTCCAAACCCCTTTACCTATTCAACATCTAGGTCCGTACTGCAGCCTGACACATTGCTAATGATGACGTCGCTGCTGTGCTTCCATGGCTTGTTGCGCGTTGTTGCTGCTGCTGTTTCCCTTCTGCCTGCTCAGTCCTTTATTACCCCGACGCTTTTCTTGCATGCGCTCATTGTAGTACTGATGATGAACCCAGTTAGTGTTCGAAACATTTACTAATGATTAACAGCATTTTAGCTTTGGCTTTCATTTTCAAAATGATTAGTTATGTTTTGGCTATTAATAGCGTTTACAAATTACGAGAGTTGTAATTAATAACGATTTTGGAGTAATTATGATAAGCGTTGACGCACGGCTCTGAAAACTATACGATTGATGATGAAATTTACAATCGATAATGCAATGTATAGGAAAGTGCATTATTGACTTCCTTTGCAACAAATTGCTGCAGCAACGTAGGCTGCGTACAGTCCGGGGACCCGAGTAAATCACAGGACAAGCAATGCTATCTGAAAGGCTCACGCGATATCATGTGTGTCCCGAGTGTTTCGGGAACTTGCGTTTCAATTCATAACGACGTGTTGGACTTCTGTGTTTCGTCGATAAATTGTTTTTTTCCTCACTTTATGTATTCGCTTATGGCGGGTAAAGCTAAGCATGCAGTGAGTTTCATTCAAACCATGTGAAAGTAGCAATGCCAAATACAACTGTGAGTTGGTGTTAACGCCGTTTAAACGCCACAAACGATTTAACCTCAGACAGAAACAATTTAGCAAAACAAAATATGCTGCGGACAACTTTAAACTATTTGTTTGTATTTCCACTTTAGAAAAGCCGATAAGTTTTACATATTGCACGGGCTGTGGAGCATATTAGCATTGAAATACAAATACATAGGATCTAAAACGAGAAATGATAGGCAAACACACTTTTGCTGCCATACAGATAAGATATGTTTGCAATTCTTCCACGCGGTCGGTTCCTAATGGTCATAATCAAAACTGGTCCAGACGAAAAAATCAACTTACGATTTTTCAAAACACATATTTATTTCTGAATATTATAGTTTCTGTGTACATGATCAACAAACAACGAATACCCAAATACAAGTGATATGCATATATGTTTAGTTTTCATAAGGCTACACCGAATACAACTACGAGGGGCAGCAGGTTCACAGGACGTTGAATAAATATAATTTTATGCTTCGTTTCAAATCAAATAAATTTAATCAAATAAAATTGAATATCCGCATCGTCACAATAAATTACATCAGTCAAAGGTAGATTACATCGGTATTATTTAAAAAAAAGCATAACTGCATGTCATTCCATTTTTTCTCTTCTTCACCTGCAAGTATAATTCCGTGGTTTTGCACAATGTCTGTGGCATGGATGCCTCATGATGCTCCCCGTGATATTTTTAAATTTTAATGTTTCAATTTCTCGTTAAAAGCTAAATCTCACCTTTATTGTTTTATGCAATTGGCCAGACAAGCTCTGCAGTTCTTTAGAATATCGCGGTCACTCTGTAGTGGCGAGGAACACGTCGGGCAAGTTGTTGTTTTCGCAAGTCTGCGGCACTGACCTTTCTCTCTGTTAGTTCCGGTGGCTACCGTGAAATAAAACACATTAATTGATAGCGTAAAATTTCAAACACGCCAATGTTAAGACACACTAACTTACAGCAATTATCGGAAAGACATTTAAAACACTCCTTATTAGCAGCTTCCACTGAGTCGTGTGCATACATGAAGTTCACACATATATCACTCGCAAAGCAAGCATCGTCGCATTGGGCAATAGTCATTTTTTTTTCTGCGAATGGAAAAGTTACATGTTATTTAAACTATAGGAAATTTGGATAAGAAAGCCTGAACTGTTTGTGTGCTCCATTTTCGGTTAAATAAATTTAAATAATCCTCGATTGCTCAAAATGTTGAAAATATCAGAAAAATCAGAATAAAAGAAAAACAAAATATACAACCGTTAAGGGTCTTGCATGTCTCCGTGCACGTTTTGCAAGTTGCTAGTTTATCAAGTGCGTGGTTTGTAATTGATGGACAGGACGAGCAATTTTGAAAAGCTTCTTGCACACAAACAGAAGCAAAGTTGTTTTGTACGACGGTTCTAACCTTTCCTGTAGAAAGAAAATAATACGAAAATGTAAGCTATTCTGCTTGCCTTTGTTTCCGGCAAGTTCAATCTTGATAAAACAATCAATTTTTAATTTTCTTGTGCGTGAATGCAGTTTTTGGCAGGTGATTATCTTATTTGAGTTGCACTTTAAATTGAAGTAATATCCAACGTAACTGCTCTCATTGGAGATATCGTTTACTTACCACATGTTGTTAGCACACAGTTCTGACACTCTGTGGTCTGCTGCTTCAGTACTCTCTCAACATCGATAGGCCGCGTGCACTCGTGTTTCCTGATGCAACCATGCGCGCACAATTTGTTAAGACAATTAACTTGGGGAACCGTATAACTTTTTGGAGTTGCTGCAATGAAAATCAAATGTTACAGAAGGTGTTCAAGGCAGCGACAGGCGAGAATTATTTTCTATAATGACCTTAAAATATTTTCGATCCAGACAACAAAAGCCAAACTTATTCCAGTGATTATCTTACCGTGAGCAACGGCGATGCAGAGTGCAAGTAGAAGAATTGACTTCATGTTGATAAAGTTGTTTTCGAGAATCTGGTTGTTAAAATAACATTTACAAGCGATAATAAAATAAACATGTAAATAAGTTATACCGTTGTAAAACTCACCTTTAATATCTGTTTCGCTTCTCTCGGTGATTGCAGCTGTACTGTGGTTGTGATGGTGAGAATGCTTAACATTTATAACCATAAACTCGTTGGTAATTTATTATGGAACTTCATCAATTCAAATGAAAACAGAAGTTGATCATAAATATTCATGTCATGTATGTGATGGTTTTGTGAATTTTTTCTTTGACAAATTTGACTTCCTTGTTTTGGTGAACATAAATTAAATTACCACCTTCCGGATATCTCACTTCCTAATGTTCACCCATACCTAATCGTTCGTTAGGGATTTATGTGTTCGAACGATATTGGCTAAAAAACACCACCTAGGAATTTGGGTAAAGTTTAATTTTGGCTGTAAATTGGAAAAAATAATCCTTATGTTATAAGGTTTGCAGGCTTGGCAGCCCGGGCATTGCAACCTTGCTGGATCAACCACTTTTTCCTGACAAGTCGGAACAAAATTTGAAAAATCAAGCTCCCGGTGGGGTTTGAACTCACGACTCTGGGCTAACCAGGGCCAACGCTCCACCAACTGAGCTACAGGAGCACAGTGGTTTCACGGGGTATATTGTGGCCAAGGTACACTGGTGCGCAAGCGCACAACTTGCCAGGCAACCCTAATTTTGCAAATCTTGCCTATCAACTCGTTGGAAACATTTTCATATCTACACAGGCATGTGTTTTGGAAATTTAGTCAAATACAAGTTGAATATATAGATATTCCTTTTGTCTATGTAATGGAATATTGATTTTTTTCTTTGACAAATTTAATATCCTTTTACGATTAGTGTTCGTGGGACATGAAGTTAGTCGAAACAAGGAAGTTGCGGTAAACCCTGTATAAAAGGCAATTAATTTGCGGTTATTAATAATACACTAACTACAGTCGATGTATCAGGTTTCCGAATATTGTGCATTGCTGTAAATTAATTTCAAAATTGGTGGAAGCTGGAAATTTTTGTTGCTTGCAGAAGTTATTGATGGATTATTGTTTACTGACTCCGCTTATTGAGCGTCAACTAATCAAATATGTTGAACAAATTAACTGTTGTAAAAGCAGTTAACCATTACATGGAATAGGAAAGCTAAAGACAATATGCTGATAATTAGAAAGCAATCATATCATCAGTAATGTGAACTAAGTAACTGAGTTATAGATTTATGACATATAATTTTGAATCGATGAATATAAAGCTATGATGTATTGTGAATCAGTAGTAGACGGCTCAACCTTGTACTTGACCTATATAGGAATGCTGTTTAAATATTCCATTGGCTGAAATCCACCCGAGTTGTTATTTGGTCGAGAAAAACCCCACTGATTTACAACACAACAAAGCTTTATAATAATCGATTCAAAATCATATGTTAAAAACAATTTCAGTTGGTTTACTCAGTTAGTGAGTTCACAAGACTGATAATGAGCTTGTATCTGACGTCACATTTTTCGTATGTTATGTTGTGTTTACGTGGCATCTGTATTTTTATTAACGTCGAGTAATACGCCACGAACCCATTTCAACATGCGGCGGATAACGCGTTGTTTATTGTATGCACGGAAGACAGCTAAATATCCGGCTATTCAAATTACGTGACCCTTCCATCAACACAGCTGTCATTTCAAATGAGTCACGTATCAGTCCGAACCCAAACGACCCTGTATGCATTTTCTATATAAGCCACACATTTTTTGGGTAAAATGGAGTCAAAAAGAGTCACATAGAGTCATATGGAGTCATATAGAATCACATAGAGAAATATAGAGTCACGGAGAGTCGCATAGAGTCATTTAAGTCAAGACATTAAGTCAAATATTTTCAAGCCAAACAGACATACATTTTAGTACGCGTGGTTTGTAACGTTTTTTTGTAATATTCGTGCGACTGTTATTTATGCATTAAACCGACAGATTGACTTTGGGTTAGATAGTAGCCTTTTCATCAGGAGTCAGATTTTGTGCAGACGTTTTGACGTCTTCGTCAGGGCTTGTGTGATTCAGCCCTACAAGCTCAGCAGCGTTCGAAACATTTGCTAAATATTTATTAGCAGATTAGTTTTTGCTTCCCTATTCCGTGTTATCATTAAATGCCCTTACGATAGTAATTTTTTTAACATATTTGATTAGTTGACGCTTAATAAGCGGAATATGAAAACAATGATGCATCAATAACTTCTGGAAGCAACAAAATTAATTTTTAATTTTCGGCATCCTGAAATGCACAATATTCGGCAACCTGATGCATCGACTGTCGTTAGTGTATTATTAATAACTGCAGGTTAATTGCCTTTACAGTATTTGACACAACTTCCTTTTCAACTAGCTTCCTGACTCACAAACACCAATCACTGTTTTTGTCGCTTGATTGTTTTGTCATCACTGTTAAAGCGTAAAACTATTGACAGATTAATCAGGGATATCCGAAAACAAACCAAATATTTGTATAAACACCAACAGAACAAGATAAAATTTGTCAAAGAAACAAATCATTATACAATCACATACACAAAAGGGATGTCTATGTTCAACTTGTATTTAGCTTAAAATTGATGACGTTCCAACATAAATTATCAACGAGTTTATGGTTATAAAAGTTAGGCATTCAGACAATTACAACCACAGCACAACTGCAATCACAACGAGAAGCGAAACAGATACCAAAGGTGAGTTTTACAACTGAATAACTTATTTGCATGTTCATTTTATTATCGCTTGAAAATTGCAAATGTTATTTTGATAATCAGATATTTGAAAACAACTTTATCAGCATGAAGTCAATTCTTCTACTTGCACTCTGCATCGCCGTTGCTCTCGGTAAGATAATCATAGGAATAATTGAAGGCGTGACAACAAAAGGCGACCGCATTCATAGTTGTGTGACACCTAGTTTAGAGGCGGTTGCAAGATAAACTGCACCACTGCATACTGCACTTTCTATCAACCAGAATATCACACAGTGAATGTTTGGGATTTTGTTGCGCATTGCTTGCGGTTTAAATAAACTTTTCTCCTTCACTTTTTACAACAGCAAATATGACTTTTTATTTAGCAACTCCAAGAACTTACACATCTGACCAAGTTGTGGCAGAACGCATATTGTGCGCGAATGGTTGTGTAAAGAGAAGGGAATGTACGCGGCCTATCGATGTACAGAGAGTCTTAAAGAACCAGACAACAGACTGTCAGAATTGTGTGGTTCAAGCATGTAGTAAGTAAACAATACATCCTGTTAAACTTCTTTGTTTAAGTAATTTTATATTGGTCAAAAACATGTTTAAACAATGCAGTGTCTTTTGTTGTTGACAGGAATAAGTGATAGCTCTGTAAAAAACAACTTTGTGTCTGTATGTGTGCAACATACGCTGGGAACTTGCGCGCCCTGTCCAACGACCATTACAAACCACGCACTTGATAAACTGGCAACTTGCAGAAATTGCACTGGAAAATGCAAGACCGTTTTCGGTTGGTTTTTTTGTACGCGTTTCGTTTAAACTTAATTTTGTGTCAGACAAAAAGACCGAAATGCTTTAGACAGACAAAGGACAGTTAAACAATTTATTTTAATTCATTTGTTTAATGTATCTAAAACTAATTAGACTATTTACTGATTGTTCTTACCTGGGCAAAAAATTCTTGGTATTAGTTACTTTTCGTTTATCAAACCCATAACTCTCAGTTTATCTTTCCTAGATAAAAATTTCCTTCAAGCCAAATGTGACGAGAAATGTTTTGCGGATCCTATATGTGAAAATTTCCAGTACGCACACGATACAGTGGAAGCTGCCAATCGTCAGTGCGGAATATGTGTAAGGGCAGCATGCGGTAAGATAGCTTGTTCTCGCATTGCCAACGCATGATTACTATACACGGGGTTACCATGTCAGTCTGTAATGCAAAATAAGCACGCTGCTTTTTGATACCAAACTTGGATTTATTTCAAAAGTTTAACTTGTATGCATTTGTTTTTTAAACCATAACGGTCTGACTAAAAACGTCTACGACTGCGCCATATCTCGTATTTGGTGAAAAAATAAGAACTTTCATTGAAATATACACATTTCTACTTGCTGAGACACTGCGCGTAAAAATAGGCACACATTTCAGAAATAGCACGGTATGGAAAACCTGGCTACACAGCATACTTTAACTTTTGAATTTAATGCAGAATCTGAATCTGCTAATCACAAAGCTTGCCGAAAATCTGCACGTGAAAGGTGCCCCTCTTGCACCTCGCCGTCCGCTCACGACCGCTTTGTTCTGAAAGAATGCAGGAAATGTTTGGCCAAATGCATAAATCTACCTGCGGTAAGTTAAATGCGTAAATTATGTGCTAATGAACTTGATGCAACAAACGGAGATAGACAACAGAAAATGCTCGCCGTGAGACTACACACATATCAGATATTAGTAATAAACTTTCGCGTTCTATTTCAGCTGAATGCAAAAGAAAACTTTCTCAAATGAAGCTGCTTTTAATCAGAAACAGTGTATGCAATTTAATCGTATGTACAAATATTCGCATTTTCCGTTTGATATACTTTCAACATTAATGTACACTCATAGATGTGTATTTTGCAGGAGTTTCATAATTATCAACATAAATTAGTGCAACAAAGTCCTATTGTTTTGTCATTGGCGCGGGCCGACCGTTGTGTTGTGTGAAATTTCCAGTTCATCGTTTCTGATGTAGATGGCCCAAGTCTGTCCGTGGAAACCTTTTACTAGTTTTCTTGCCTTTAATGGATGTTTTCAAATTCTGTTCATACATCGCGGGCAATGTCATATCCTTTCTCGTAACATCGTTTACTTTTGAATGCGCTGTGCCTGGCATTTTATTTTCTATGCTTGTAATGTGAAAAGGATTGTAGTTTGTCCTGTCCAATAAAACGGTACTCGGTAAGAATATAGTTTTGTAATACACAAAAATAAAATGTACGTACATAAATAGGAAGTCTGAGACAATTCAATAACAGAAGAATGACAGAAGAGATTGTTTTTTAGCCCAAAGGCTGCTTGACTTCAAATTTAAGGACTACAAACTTCCTTGAATTATTTCTACGCTAACATAAACTTACTTGGTAAAAGCGAATGTCACATACTGCACCTGGCGTAGCAGAATAAAAATTGGCATTGCTTCAGTCTTTTTTATCAAAATTGCACAAGTGTTATTCTTGCAAACTACTTGCTTTTGATGTGATTATAACAGGCACAAAATGAATAGAACCATTTTGAGACATCTAATGTACTTTAAGGGCATTTCGCCTTGTACAGAGAGAATATTAATTTTCGAGCATTCTGCCACCAAACCAAACAAAACACATGCACAGCATTGTTATTTATTATAGATTTGACAAATTTTAAAATTTGATGAATAATAAACGCAATAATTTATTTCGACATTTCACAATTCAACATCAATTTTAGGCATCCTGAAATACCGGCAGTCAGGAATAATTGCAACAGGTTTTATAATTAATTTTTCGATAGACAACTTCCTTATATCATAATACGTTATAATCCAATCCCGTATGCGAACATGCCTGGCTATCATGGGTTTGTACCTTTCAAAGCACAGACCAATGCACTTCCGAAGCACAGACTAAAAGCCCTATTGCCCCAACTGCAAAAGTTTAATTATATCATAAGGATTATTTACAATTTACAACCAAAAGTAAACTTTAACTAAATTATGGGTGGTTTTTCTGCCAATATTGTTGGAACACATAAATCCCGCAGTTACGATTAAGTATGGGTGAACATTAGGAAGTGAGATATCCGGAAGGTGGTAATTTATTTTATATTCACCAAAACAAGGAAGTCAAATTTGTCAAAGAAAAAAAATCACAAACCATCACGAACATGACATGAATATTTATGATCAACTTCTGTTTTCACTTGAATTGATGAAGTTCCAAAATAAATTACCAACGAGTTTATGGTTATAAAAGTTAAGCATTCGGACAATCACAACCACAGTACAGCTGCAAACACAGAGAGAAGCGAAACAGATACTAAAGGTGAGTTTTTCAAAGGTATAACTTATTTGCATGTTCATTTTATTATCGCTTGCAAATTGCAAATGTTATTTTAATAATCAGATATTTGAAACAACTTTATCAGCATGAAGTCAGTTATTCTACTTGCACTCTGCATCGCCGTTGCTCACGGTAAGATAATCACTGTTATAAGTTCGGCTTTTGTGGTCAGGCTCGAAAATATGCTTAGGACATTATATAAAATAATTCTCGCCTGTCACTTCCTTGAACACCTTCTGTAACATTTGATTTTCATTGCAGCAACTCCAAAAAGTTATACGGTTCCCCAAATTAATTGTCTCGACAAATTGTGCGCGCATGGTTGCATCAGGAAACACGAATGCACACGGCCTATCGATGTAGAGAGAGTACTGAAGCAGCAGCCCGCAAAGTGTCAGAACTGTGTGCTAAAAACATGTGGTATAAAAAAACTAAATCTCCAATGAGAGCAATAACGTTGGATATTAACCAAATTTTAAAGTGTAACTCAAATAAGATATTCATCTGCCAAAAACTGCATTCACATACAAGAAAATTAAAAAATGATTGTTTTATCAAGCTTGAACTTGCCAGAAACAAAGGCAAGCAGAATAGCTCCTTACATTTTGGTATTATTTTCTTTTTACAGGAAAGGGTAAAACCTCCGTAACAAACAACTTTGCTTCTGTTTGTGTGCAAGAAGCTTTTCAAAATTGCTCGTCCTGTCCATCAATTACCAACCACGCACTTGATAAACTGGCAACTTGCAAAACGTGCACGGAGACATGCAAGACCCATACCGGTTGTAATTTTTTTTTTCTTATTCTGATTTTTCTGATATTATGAACATTTTAAGCAATCGAGGATTGTTTAAATTTATTTGACTGAATATGGATCACACAACCAGTTCAGGCTTTCTTATCCAAATTTTCTATAGTTTAAATAACATGTAACTTCTCCATTCGCAGAGAAAAAAATGACTATTGCCAAATGCGACGATGCTTGCTTTGCGAGTGATATATGTGTGAACTTCATGTACGCACACGACTCAGTGGAAGCTGCTAATAGGGAGTGTTTTAAATGTCTTTCCGATAATTGCTGTAAGTTAGTGTGTCTTAACATTGGCTTGTTTGAAATTTTACGCTATCAATTAATGTGTTTCATTTTACGGTAGCCACCGGAACTAACAGAGAGAAAGGGCAGTGCCGCAGACTTGCGAAAACAACAACTTGTCCGACGTGTTCCTCGCCACTACAGAGTGACCGCGATATTCTAAAGAACTGCAGAGCTTGTCTGGCCAATTGCATCAAACAATAAAGGTGAGATTTAGCTTTTAACGAGAATTTGAAACATTAAAATATAAAAATTACACGGTGGAACCTTATAATGTGCCAAAGACATTGTGTAAAACCATGGAAATATACTTGCAGGTGAAGAAGAGACAAAATGGAATGACATGCAGTCATGCTTTTTTTAAATAATACCGATGTAATCTACATTTAACTGATGTAATTTATTGTAACGATGCGGATATTCTTTGCTCAATTTTATTTGACTGAATTTATTTGATTTGAAACGAATCAAAAAATCATATTTATTTAACGTCCTGTGAACCTACTACCCCTCGTAGTTGTATTTGGTGTAGCCTTATGAAGACTAAACATATATGCATATCACTTGTATTTGGGTATTCGTTGTTTGTTGATCATGTACACAGAAACTATAATATTCAGAAATAAATATGTGTTTTGAAAAATCGTAAGTTGATCTTTTCGTCTGGACCAGTTTTGATTATGTCCATTATGAATCGACCGCGTGGAAGAATTGCAAACATATCTTATATGTATGGCAGCAAAAGTGTGTTTGCCTATCATTTCTCGTTTTAGATCCTATGTATTTGTATTTTAAAGCTAATATGCCCCACAGCCCGTGCAATATGTAAAACTTATCGGGTTTTCTAAAGTGGAAATACAAACAAATAGTTTAAAGTTATTCGCAGCATATTTTGTTTCGCTAAATTGTTTCTGTCTGAGGTTAAATCGTTTGTGGCGTTTAAACGGCGTTAACACCAACTCACAGTTGTATTTGACATTGCTACTTTCACATGATTTGAATGAAGCTCACCGCATGCTTAGCTTTACCCGCCATAAGCGAATACATAAAGTGAGGAAAAAACAGTTTATCGACAAGACACTGAAGTCCAACACGTCGTTATGAATTGAAACGCAAGTTCCCGAAACACTCGGGACACACATGATATCGCGTGAGCCTTTCAGATAGCATTGCTTGTCCTGTGATTTACTCGGGTCCCCGAACTGTATGCAGCCTACGTTGCTGCAGCAATTTGTTGCAAAGGAAGTCAATAATGCACTTTCCCATACATTGCATTATCGAATGTAAATTTCATCATCAATCGTATACTTTCCAGCGCCGTGCGCCAACGTTTATCATAATTACTCCAAAATCGTTATTAATTACAACTGTCATAATTTGTTGACTGTATTAACAGCCAATTCATAACTAATCATGATAAACTAAATGGATTCAAATTAACACAAAAACACGGATGCAATATCAACGATACTCGGAAAAGAATATTTTTTTTACATATTGTATGTTCGTGAAACATCTGCATTGTTTTATTGGCGAAGTTGTTCAATAAATGTTACAAAAATCATGAACATTGACGATTTGAAACTGTAAAGTTTATGCAATGGTAACTCTCGGTTATTGGCTAATCGCATAATTTTGAACCTTTTTGCTGGGATAATACAAGTTACAAGATATGCCAACACCCAAAAAAGTTCCAAAAGTCTAAATTTGTGTCAGCTTTACTTGAACATATCGCTTTGTAATGAAAAGCAATAAACAATATTTGTGACGCGTTTTCAACACAAGAATCGCATTCTTGTAGATGCAGAGCCTCAGGGCACAAAGCTAATTTTAAGGTTTAAAACTAAAGAAAGAAATGAACTTAATAAAATTGGGAAACACTTCCCACGATACAAACCCGCACATACGACATAGCCACGTGATCATGCAGCTGACGTCACAACGCCTGGAGGCATCCTGGATGTTCGACGAAGACCAGATATTTATCGTCATTTGGTGTCGTAACTAGGTTCAATTAACGACATTACAGATGTTGTTCATGTTTTCTTTAACGTTTGGCTAAACTGGAAATACAGTTAATACAGTATAGTAAATCAACTATTTTAATAACTAAAGAAGTTGAGTAGTATGCTGGAAGAAATATACCAGAAACATATACAACCACAGACAAATATTTTGGAGAAAATAAAATCTTCAACGTTCAATATATGTCGCAAAGAACATAAGAGCAATACACAAGAAGTGCTTTCAATGGTTACATATTTCCCATTTAAAGGAAACGACAAAACATAACAAAATAGCATGAATGCTTGTCCTGGGTTTAAAATAGAATTGACGCGAAAACAAAAATTATCAAAAATGTTGCCGTATTATTTTTCTGTGACGTATTAAACCAACACCCAAATTTTGCCTGCGGGCTGACCGGATGTCGCGTAACAAAACACAACCTCGGGCGGCGTCAAATATAGCGAGGTTCCGTGTATATAAGTTGGTGTTGATGAAAACCACATCACCATTCAGAGGATCTGAAAACTTTTTACAAGGGAAACAAATTAATGATCGTTGATAACCAAGTAAGTAAGAAAATAATAAGTAGTTAAAATGTAACTTATTCTCATTGTGTTTGTGTTTACACAGCATCAATGTTATACCATACAGTACATCATGCTTTACGTGTGTTGTTATAATTATTTACAGGATCTTACCATGAAGTCGATTGTGGTTTTGGCCATTTTAGTTCTTGCTGTTCAAGGTAAAAAAACACGTTAAAATTGATATTATGACAGGAAAAATACCTTGTCAGTCTTACATCTATTATTCGTTCTCAGCAATTCCACCAAGAGTTCCACGTAACAATGTCAATCCTTCCGGGTTCGGGCCATTGGGAGGTTGGAGAAGACCCAACTCCTTTCCAGGAAGAAACGAGCAGCGAGGATCCGACTCTGGAGATGAAGATTCTGACAATAAAATGTCCTGTCTAAAATCCTGCGTCGGACCAACCAAATGTCCGAGTGTTCAAGAAATTAGGAGCGAGACCCGAGAAGACAGGAAGGAATGTCGACAGTGCGTAAACGGAATATGTGGTAAGTGTATATTAGATTTTCAAATATCTTAACATACAGGATCTTTGCTTGGTTTAATACCTTTACATGACAAATACAAATGTATCTTGACTATCTTGACTATTTTGACTATTTTGACTATTTTGATCAGGTGATCTAAATCCTTTGGATCGCCGTGCTCTGAGAAAATGTGTCCACGACGCCTATGAGAATTGTTCTTCTTGTCCTCCCGTTCCAAATAAGGACAGAGATCGTGTGATCAACTGCACATCTTGTTTGATGCAGTGCAGAAAACCAGGTAAAATTTTATTTAGGTGGCGAACGTGGCTAAGTACGTATCCGGAAAGAGTTAAAGTTCAAATAAATATATTTCATTCTTTTCGTCAAGGTAACGAACAGAGACGCGACAGACCAGATTACAATATGGGCGCAAGTCAAACCGGTAAGTAAAAATATCATTGAAACCATTAAAGGCATTTATATTATTTTAGTATTAGTATTTTTATGAAATACGGTCATAAAATTTATTTCGGGAATCATAGGAAACAGATTTCCAATCCGACGGCCGATTCCCAACGTTCGTCCGAGACCATTTCCACTGGGTGGCAGGCAACAGCGTCGTAAACCATCAAGAGCTTGCTACAAAGTTTGTGCTACATTGAAATATTGTCCAAGTGTGGAAGATATGAAATCCAAAATGAGGAACCAAAATCAAACTTGCAAAGACTGTGTCGCCGACCAATGCGGTATGTATTTGAGATATGAATGAGCGTGTAAGAAAGTAAATATAACAAAATGCTATCTCCTGTAAACAGGAGAGATTCCAAATAACGGTAGTAGCGAGGATGCAAGTTGTATTGCCAACGCAAGGCAAGAGTGTTTCGAATGTCCACCGATTGATAACAACGAACAAATGTCCAAAAAGAGATGCATGGCGTGCTTAAAGAACTGCATAATTAAAGGTATATATTTTTATTTATCCGACACCATATCAACATGAGTTTTGTATACAGATAATGCCAATGAAGGAGATGATTCTGATGATGATAACGAAAGACGTGGTTTTGGAGTAGGTCTTGCGAGAAATGGACCATTTTCTGGAAATAGACCATATTCTGGAAGACAACCTTCTATCGGGGGATTGAGATCAATTTCTGGTGGGCTACAACCATTTTTGGGGGGTAATCGGCCGAATCAAGATGGTCGAGGACCATTTCGTGGCCCCTTGAGACAGTTTGCAACTGGATCGGTGTTTGGTGGTTTGGGTTCTGCAGCAAGTGGTCGCAGACCATTCCCTGGTGGTCGTCGACCAAGTCTTGGACCCAGACGAGCAATTCCGGGACGAAAGGAAATGTTGGCTGCATTACTTAAAGTTATCACATGCGCAAGAACAGAGGATAATTGTGCGAGCTGCCCAACTCCGAGAGAAGCAAAGAGGAGGATGATTAACGCTACTGTGGGGTGCAGGAAATGTGTCAAGGAAGAATGTGGTAAGTTTTGGAGAGTTTGAACTGTTCATAAGTTTGCCATGAACTTTATTTTTTTTTTTGTGAAGGCGACATTGAAAACAGCAACAAAACAGAAACCGCTGAATGTATTCGCCAAGCAAGAATCGATTGTCTCCAGTGCCCACCGCTAACCTCAGATGAACAAATAGAGAAGAAGAAATGCATCAAGTGTTTAATTGCTTGTTCACCAAAAGGTAGGACAATAAATGCACTGCACACAATCATATGTTAAATGTTGAAAACCTGGGAACAAAATGTGAATTTAACTGTGAGCATTCTTTATTTCAGATGGAAGTCGCGATGGTCCTCGACAAGGTGGTTCCTTCAGACTTGGACCAAATCAGTTTGTTCGTGGGATGTTTTCTTCTGGGAACGATGATGCAGAAGACGATGAAGAATAAAATTAATAAAACGTTTATGAAATGTTTGTTCTTGTGGACGGAAACCTTGACCCGACTATGATGATCGATTTTGTTTGCCGGTTACATTTTGCACAACATTACTAAATTTGCACAGAATGTCCAAGTTCCATGCGTGTTTTCATTGGTTTTGTACATAATAAATTTCTCATAACAACGCACAAAATGTTTGTGTCCAAATATTGTGACAATCAGTCATAAACCTAGAACCTACGATATTCCTGTAACCTTGCTTAAAATAGGCGAAGTAGAGAAATGTGATTAAGATTGATTAAAATAAACCCTCCCTTTTTTCTCCCGGTGGCTAAATATGTGAAGTGTTTTTATGCCACGTTGATGTCAATTCGTATTTCACCAGCTTTTATGTTTTCCGGGAATAAGCAAATTTGTTTTCAAAGAATTTTTTTATCGCAACTGCCTTTATGATGTCACAAGTGTTTACAATGCCTCAAAACAGTTTAATTTCTTGCACTCACGCTAAAATTACACAGGTTTAAATTATACAAAATGTTAACAACATGTTTATTAAGCATAGTCGCATTTTGTGACTCTGCGCAAACAAACACAATATCAAACGTGCATCTACCCAATTAAAGGAATTAGACTGAAACATGCCAAGACTTTGTTTCATCATCGTGCGGCTATAAAGACCATAGCCACCTTTGACTCATAACATAGTAGGGTTTTACTCGACCAAATAACAACTTCGGTGGAATTCAGGCGATCGAATATTTAGTCAGCATTCCTATATTTGTTACGACCAAGGTGGAACCGTCTACTGCTGATTCACAATACAACAGAGCTTTATATTCAACGATTTAAAATTATACGTTATAAACTATCAACGCAGTTACTTTACAGGGATGATGATTAGCACAGCAGTGTTCGAAAAGTTTGCTTAATATGTATTAGCACATTAGCTTTGTCATTCCTTTTCCGAGTAATTATTAACTGCCTTTACCACTGTTAATTTTTTCACACATTTGATTAGTTGACGCTCATTAAGCGGAATATGAAAACATTAATGTATCAATAACTTCTGAAAGCAACAAATTTTATTTTCATGTTTTAAAATTAATTTTCAGCATCCTGAAATGCACAATATTCGGCAACCTGATGCACCGACTGTCGTAAGTGTATTATTATTAACCGCAAGTTAATTGCCTTTTATTCAGAGTTGAACGCAACTTCCTTGTTTCAACTACTAAACACAGACTAAGGAAAGCCTTGTAGACCCAACTACAAAAGCTCAATTATACCATAAGGATTATTCCAACTTACAACCCAAACTAAACTTTAACAAAATTGTTAGATGTTGGTGGTTTTGTTTTGCCAATATGTTCGAACACATAAATTCCGCACTTACGATTAACTATGGGTGTAGACAGGGGAAGTGAGATATCCGGAAGGTGGTAATTTATTTTATATTCACCAAAACAAGGAAGTCAAATTTGTCAAAGCAAAAAATCACAAAACCATCACTTATATGTCATGAATATTTATAATCAACTTCTGTTTTCATTTGAATTGGTGAAGTTCAAAAACAAATTATCAACGAGTTTATGGTTATAAAAGTTAAGCATTATGACAATCACAACCACAGTACAGATGCAATCACAGAGAGAAGTGAAAGTGATACTAAAAGGTGAGTTTTACAACGGAATAACTTATTTACATATTCATTTTATTATCGCTTGTAAATTGCAAATGTTATTTTTATGACCAGATATTTGAAAACAACTTAATCAGCATGAAGTTTTTCTTCTACTTGCACTCTGCGTCGCCTTTGTTCATCAATCGTATAGTTTCCAGCGCCGTGCGCCAACGCTTAAATAATTACTCCAAAATCTTTGTTAATTACAACTCTCATAATTTGTTGACTGTATTAATAGCCAATTCATAACTAATCATGATAAACTAAATGGATTCAACAAACCCATAAATTAACACAAAAACACGGATGCAATATCAACGATACTCGGAAAAGAATATTTTTTTTACATATTGTATGTTCGTGAAACATCTGCATTGTTTTATTGGCGAAGTTGTTCAATAAATGTTACAAATATCATGAACATTGACGATTTGAAAACTGTAAAGTTTATGCAATGGTAACTCTCGGTTATTGGCTAATCGCAAAATTTCGAACCTTTTTGCTAGGATAATAAATGTTACAAAGATATGCCAACACCCCAAAAAGTTCCAAAAGTCTAAATTTGTGTTAGCCATACTTAAACATATCGCGTCGTATTAAAAAGCAATAAACAATATTTGTGACGCGTGTTCAAAGCAAGAATCGCATTCTTGTAGATGCAGAGCCTCAGGGCACAAAGCTAATTTTAAGGTTTAAAACTAAAGAAAGAAATGAACTAAAAAAAATTGGGAAACACTTCCCACGATATAAACCCGCACATACGACATAGCCACGTGATCATGCAGCTGACGTCACAACGCCTGGAGGCATCCTGGATGTTCGACGAAGACCAAATATTTATCGTAATTTTGCGGCCATAACTACGTTCAATTAACAGAAACTGCAGACGTTGTTCATGTTTTCATTAACGTTTGGCTAAACTGGAAATACAGTTAATACATTACAGTAAATCAACTATTTTTATAACTAAATAAATTGATTAGTATGCTGGCAGAAATATACCAGAATCATATACAATCACAGACATATATACGTTTTTTTTTGGAGAAAATAAAATCGTCAACGCTCAATATATGTCGCAAAGAACATAAGAGCAATACACAACACGTACTTTTCAATGGTTACATATTTTCTATTCATAGGAAACGACAAAACATAACAAAACACCATAAATGCTTGTCCTGGGTTTAAAATAGAATTGACGTGAAAACAAAAATTATCAAAAATGTTGCCTTATTATTTTTCTGTGACGTTTCTAACCAACACCCAAATTTTGCCTGCGGGCTGACCGGATGTCGCGTAACAAAACACAACCTCGGGCGGCGTCAAATATAGCGAGGTTCCGTGTATATAAGTTGGTGTCAATGAAAAGTACATCACCATTCAGAAGATCTGAAAACCTTTTACAAGGAGACAAAGTACTGATCGTTGATAACCAAGTAAGTAAGAAAATATTAAGTAGTTAAAATGTAACTTATTCTCATTGTGTTTGTATTTACACAGCATCAATGTTATTCTATACACTACATCATGCTTTACGTGTGTTGTTATAATTATTTACAGGATCTCACAATGAAGTTGATTGTGGTTTTGGCCATTTTAGTTCTCGCTGTTCAAGGTAAATAACCACGTTAAAATTGATATTATGACAGGAAAATACCTTTTAGTCCATACTTTTATCTATTATTCGTTCTCAGCAATTCCACCAAGAGGTCCACGTAACAATTTCAATCCTTCGGGGTTCGGTCCATTGGGAGGTTGGAGAAGACCCAACTCCTTTCCAGATAGAAACGAGCAGCGAGGATCTGACTCTGGAGATGAAGATTCTGACAATAAAATGTCCTGTCTAAAATCCTGCGTCGGACCAACCAAATGTCCGAGTCTTCAAGAAATTAGGAGCGAGACCCGAGAAGACAGGACGGAATGTCGACAGTGTGTAAACGGAACATGTGGTAAGTGTTTATTGATTTTCAAATATCTTAACATACAAGATCATTGCTTGGTTTAATACCTTTACATGACAATTACACATAGATTAATGCTTTTTTTGATCAGGTGATCTAAATCCTTTGGATCGCCGTGCTCTGAAAAAATGTGTCCGCGATGCCTTTGAAAACTGTTCTTCTTGTCCTCCTGTTCCAACTAAGGACAGAGATCGTGTGATCAACTGTACATCTTGTTTGATGCAGTGCAGAAAACCAGGTAAAATTGCATTTGTGTAACAAACATAGCTGAGTGCGTATTCGGGAAGAGTAAAAGTTCAAATGAATATATTTTATTCTTTTCGTCAAGGTAACGAACAGAGACCCGACAGACCACCTTACAATATGGGCGCAAGTCAAACCGGTAAGTAAAAATATCATTGAAACCATTAAAGACATTTGTGTTATTTTAGCATTAGTATTTTTATGAAATACCGTCATAAAAATTATTTTGGCAATCATAGGAAACAGATTTCCAATCCGACGGCCAATTAACAACGTTCGTCCGAGACCATTTCCACTGGGTGGCAGGCAACAGCGTCGTAAACCATCAAGAGCTTGTTACAAAGTTTGTGCTACATTGAAATATTGTCCAAGTGTGGAAGATATGAAATCCAAAATGAGGAACCAAAATCAAACTTGCAAAGACTGTGTCGCCGACGAATGCGGTATGTATTTGAGATATGAATTAGCAGATAACAAATTAAATACAACAAAATGCTATCTCCTGTAAACAGGAGAGATTCAAAATAACGGTAGTAGTGAGGATGCAAGTTGTATTGCCAACGCAAGACAAGAGTGCGTCGAATGTCCACCGATTGATAACAACGAACAAATGTCCAAAAAGAGATGCATGGCGTGCTTGAAGAACTGCATAATTAAAGGTATATATTTTTATATAGTATTTTTATTTATCCGACTTCATATCAACATGAGTTTTTTATACAGATAATGCCAATGAAGGAGATGATTCTGATGATGATAACGAAAGACGTAGTTTTGGAGTAGGTCTTGCGAGAAATGGACCATTTTCTGGAAACAGACCATATTCTGGAAGACAACCATCTATCGGGGGATTGAGATCGATTACTGGTGGGCTACAACCATTTCTGGGGGGTAATCGGCCGAATCGAGATGGTCGAGGACCATTTCGTGGCCCCTTGGGACAGTTTGCAACTGGATCTTTGTTTGGTGGTTTGGGTTCTGCAACAGGTGGTCGCAGACCATTCCCTGGTGGTCGTCGACCAAGTCTGGGACCCAGACGAGCAATTCCGGGACGAAAGGAAATGTTGGCTGCATTACTTAAAGTTATCACATGCGCAAGAAAAGAGGATAATTGTGCGAGCTGCCCAACTCCGAGAGAAGCAAAGAGGAGGATGATTAACGCTACTGTGGGGTGCAGGAAATGTGTCAAGGAAGAATGTGGTAAGTTTTGGAGAGTTTGAACTGTTCATAAGTTTGCCATAAACTTTATTTTTTTTTGTGAAGGCGACATCGAAAACAGCAACAAAACAGAAACCGCCGAATGTATTCGTCAAGCAAGAATCGATTGTCTTCAGTGCCCACCGCTATCCACAGATGAACAAATAGAGAAGAAGAAATGCATCAAGTGTTTGATTGCTTGCTCACCAAAAGGTACAACATTGAATGCACTGCACACAATCATATGTTAAATGTTGAAAACCTGGGAACAAAATGTGAATTTAATTGTGAGCATTCTTGATTTCAGGTGGAAGACGCGATGGTCCCCGACAAGGTGGTTCCTTCAGACTTGGACCAAATCAGTTTGTTCGTGGGATGTTTTCTTCAGGGAACGATGATGCAGAAGACGATGAAGAATAAAATTAATAAAACGTTTATGAAATGTTTTTTCTTGTGGACGGAAACCCTGACCCGACTATGAAGATCGTTTTTGTTTGCCGGTTACGTTTTGCACAACATTACTAAATTTGCACAGAATGTCCAAGTTCCATGCGTGTTTTCATTGGTTTTGTTCATAATAAATTTCTCATAACAACGCACAAAATGTTTGTGTCCATATATTGTGGCAATCAGTCATTAACCTAGAACCTACGATATTCCTGTAACCTTGCTTAATATAGGCGAAGCAGAGAAATGCGACTGAGATTTGTTATGTTGCCGCCAAAATGTTTTTGTCTAAAAGCAGCACCCCGCCCCTAAAACAATTAAATAAACCCGCCGAAAAATTAAATAAAAATTTATTTTATGCCATGTTTATGCTAATTCATAATTCACCAGCTTTTACGTTTTCTTCACAATAAGCAAATTTGTTTTCAAAGAATTTTTAGTATTTTCCTTTATAACATCACAATTATTTACAATGCCTCAAAATAGTTTAATTCTCTACATTCACACTTGGGCCTTCAAACTTACACAGGTTTACATTACACAAAAGGTTAACAACATGTTTACTAAACATAGTGGCATTTTATTACTCTGCGCAAGCAAACACAGCATCAAACGTGCATCTACACAATTAATGGAATCAGACTGAAACCTACCAAGACAGCGTTTCAACACCTTGCGGCTATTATGACCATATTATCTATGATCCATATAGCTGGGTTTTACTCGACCAAATAACAACTCGGGTGGATATTATTTCTATTTATTGGTTCAAAATTATGTGAGACTCTCAGGCTCCGCAGCCTAGGCAATGCCAATCATGCCCTTGCATGAAATATTACTGCGTTGTTCAAAATTATATGTTATAAACTATGAACTTAGTTAGTTCTTTCACAGGACTGATGATGAGCCAGGCAGAGATCGAAAAGTTTGCTTAATTATTATCAGCATATAACTGCTTTTACGAAAGATAGCTTTGGCTTTCCTATACCGTGTAATTATTAACTGCTTTCACGAACGTTAATTTTTTAATATGATTGATTAGTTAACGCTCAATAAACAGATTTTTCGGCGTCCTCTATTTTGAAATTTATTTACAGCATCCTGAAATGCACAATATTCAGCAACATTATGCATCGACTGTCATTAGTGTATTGTTAATAACTGCAAGTTAATTACCTTTTATCCAGAATTAAACGCAACTTCCTTGTTTCAACTACTAAAATCAGACTGAAAATGCCCTATAGACCCAACTACACAAACTTAATTATACCATAAGGATTATTCCAATTTACAACCCAAACTAAACTCAACCAAAATTGTTAGGTGTTGGTGGTTTTGTTTTGTCAATATGTTCGAACACATAAATCCCTAACTTACTATTAACTATGGGTGCAGACAGGGGAAGTAAGGTATCCGAAAGGTGGTAATTTTTTTTATGTCCACCAAAACAAGGAAGTCAAATTTGTCAAAGATAATTTTCACCATCACGAACATGACATGAATATTTATAGAGAACTTTTGTTTTAAGTTGAATTGATGACGTTCCAAAACAAATTACCGACGAGTTTATGCTTATAAAAGTTTAGCATTCAGACAATCACAACCACAGTACAGCTGCAATCATAACGAGAAGCGAAACAGATACTACAAGTAAGACTTTGCAAGTTCATTTTATTATCGCTTGTAAATTGCAAATGTTATTTTTATTACCAGATATTTGAAAACAGCTGAATCAGCATGAAACTCAATTCTTCTTCTTATACTATGCATCGCCGTTGCTCACGGTAAGATAAAAACTGGAATAAGTTTGGCTTTTGTTATATGGCTCGAATATATATGTTCAGCCCATGAATATTGCTTGCGTGTTAAAATAATTCTCGCCCGTCGCTTCTTTCAACACCTTCTGTAACATTTGATGTTAATTGCAGCAACTCTAAAGAGCTATACAGTTCCCCAAGTTAATTGTCTTATTAAATTGTGCGCGCATCGTTGCGTTTGGAAACACAAATGCACGCGGCCTATTGATGTAGAGAGAGTATTGAAGCAGCAGCCTACATAGTGTCAAAACTGTGTGAAAACAACATGTGGTAAGCAAACGATATCTCCAATGAGAGCAGTTACGTTGGATATTAACTCAATTTTAAAGTGTAACTCAAATAGGATAATCACCTGCCAAAAACGTCCTTAACGCACAAGAAGAATAAATAATTATTGTTTTATTAGGCTTGAACTTGCTTAAAAACAAAGGCAAGCAGAATAGTTCCTTATATTTTTGTAATTTTGTCTTTTTGCAGGAAAGGTTAGAACCATCGTACAAAACAACATTGCTTCTGTTGTGTGCAAGAAGCTTTTGGAACTTGCTCGTCTTGTCCAGCAGTAACAAACCACGCACTTGATAAACTGGCAACTTGCAAAGCGTGTACCGAGACATGCAAGACCCGAAACGGCTTAGTTCGTTTGCAAGTTTGATTTTTTCTTCTAAAAAAAATTTAAAAAAATTTTAAGCAATTGAGAACTTGAAATTTGGCGAGGGAAAAAATATCCTTTTTCTTTGGTTGCAAAAGCTTTAATATAATTGGGTGCAAAAACTTGGAGTTAAGCAACTTGAACAACCACCTTTGGCTTTTTTGTTCAAATTTGCTATATAGTTAACAAGTACCTTTTCCATTCGCAGAGAAAAAACTGACTATTGCCAAATGCAACGATGCTTGCTTTGCGAGCAAAATATGTGAGAACTTCATGTACGCACACAACTCCGTGGAAGCTGCCAATAGGAAATGTTTAAAATGTCTTTCCGATAATTGCCGTAAGTTACTAGGTCCCAACATTTGCAACGGCGTGTTTGAAATTTCACTCGATTAATTTGTTTTAATTTTCGGCAGCCACCGGTACTCAAATGAAAGAGAAAGGGCAGTGTCGCAAACTTGCGAAAACAACAACTTGTCCGGCATGTTCCTCGCCACCACAGAGTGACCGCGATATTCTAAAGAACTGCAGAGCTTGTCTGGGCGATTGTCTACAACAGTAGAGGTAAGATGAGCTTTTAACGAGTGGCATCATCGATGCAACAGAAATTATATAAAACCACGGAATTATGCTTGTAGGTGAAGAAGAGACAAAATGGAATGACTTGCAGTCATGTTTTTTCAAACCTAATAACGATGTAATCTTCCTATGCGTATACCTGTTTATTGTAACGATGCGTGTATATTTTGTTCAATTTTATTTGATTGAATTTGATTGATTTAAAACGAAGGATAAAATATCATTTAATCAACGTCCTGTGAACTTGCTACCACTATAGTAGTTGCGTTTGGTATTGCCCTATGAAGACTAACGCAGAAGTAATGCCATGCTTTCGCAAGGCAAGACAGGATCGCCCCACTGCGCAGGCCTTTTATATTTGGCGATCACAGCTTGAATATTCTCATCATAAGGGGATCAGAACCTCATGATCAGAATATTAAAGCTGTGATCACCAAATATAAAGGGCCTGCGCAGTGGGACGATCCTGCCTTGCCTTGCAAAAGCATGGCATTACTTCTGCGTTGTCTGATTACGGTGGTGGAGATCCTCTACGCATTTGAAGGTCGCCTGACAAGTTGTGCGCTTGCGCACCGGTGTACCTTGGCCACAATATACCCCGTGAAGCCACTGAGCTCCTGTAGCTCAGTTGGTAGAGCGTTGGGCCTGGTTAGCCCAGGGTCGTGAGTTCAAAGTTTCAAACCTCACCGGGAGCTTGATTTTTCAGATCTCGCTCCTACTTGTCAGGAAAAGTGGCTGATCCAGCTTGGCTGCGAAGCCTGTGAACCTATGAAGACTAAACATATATGCATATCACTTGTACTTGGGTATTCGTTGTTTGTTGATCATGTACACAGAAACTATAATATTCAGAAATAATTATGTGTTCTGAAAAATGGTAAATGGGTCATTTCGTCTGGACCAGCTTCATTTGTGACCATTAGGAACCAACCGCGTGGAAGATTTGCAAACATAACTTATATGTATGGCAGTAAAAGTGTGTTTGCCTATATCCTTTCTCGTTTCAAATCTTATCGATTTGTTTTGTGATTGGTGTACGGCCCATGCTCTCCACAGCATGTGCTATAAATAAAACTTCTCGGGTTTTCTACAGTGAAAATATCAAACAACTAGTTGTGTCTGCCATGCTTAAATATATCGCGTCGTATTGAAAAGCAATAAACAACAATAATGACGTTTTCGACGTAAGAATCGCATTTTTGTGGATGCAGAGCCTGAGGGCACGAAGCTAATTTTAAGGCAAACAATTGCTTGCGAACTGAAAAACAAAGTGAACTGAAGAAAATTGGGAAACACTTCCCACGACTTAAACCCGAAAACACGACATAGCCACGTGATCATGCAGCTGACGTCACAACGCCTGGAGGCATCCTGGATGTTCGATAAAGGCCAGATATTTATCGTCATTTTGCGGCCGTAACTAGTGTCAATTAACAAGAATTATAAATTTTGTTCATGTATGCTTTAACACTTGGCTAAATTAGAAATACAGTTCATGCATTAGAGTAAATCTACTGTTTTAAAAACCAAATAAATTGATTAGAATGGTGGCAGAAATATACCAGAACTCCCTACAATTACAGACATTTCATTTTTTTTATTGAGGGGAAAATAAAGAAAACTCAACGGTCAATATATGTTTTACTATCATAAAATGTTAAAGAAATATATGCAAGAACAATACGTACGAAGTAATTTTTATGGTTACATATTCTCCATTTAATGGAAACGAAATGTATACAAAAATGGCATCAGTCCTTGTCCTGACTTTAAAATAAAATTGAGAAAGCAAGATTATCCGCAAAAATGTGACGTTTATATTTTTCTGTGACGTATTCAACCAACACCCATATATTGCCCGCGGGCTGACCGGATGTCGCGTAACAAAACACAACCTCGGGCGGCGTCAAATATAGCGAGGTTTCGTGTATATAAGTTGGTGTCGATGAAAAGTACATCACCATTCAGAAGATCTGAAAACCTTTTACAAGAAGACAAAGTACTGATCGTTGATAACCAAGTAAGTAAAAAAAATAATAAATAGTTAACTTATTCTCATTGTGTTTGTATTTACACAGCATCAATGTTATACTATTCAGTACATCATGCTTTACGTTTGCTGTTATAATTATTTACAGGATCTCACAATGAAGTCGATTGTAGTTTTGGCCATTTTAGTTCTTGCTGTTCAAGGTAAATACCCACGTTAAAATTGATATTATAACAAGAATTGTCAGTCTTACATCTATTATTCGTTCTCAGCAATTCCACCAAGAGGTCCACGTAACAATTTCAATCCTTCCGGGTTCGGACCATTGGGAGGTTGGAGAAGACCCAACTCCTTTCCAGGAAGAAACGAGCAGCGAGGATCCGACTCCGGAGATGAAGATTCTGACAATAAAATGTCCTGTCTAAAATCCTGCGTCGGACCAACTAAATGTCCGAGTCTTGAAGAAATTAGGAGCGAGACCCGAGAAGACAGAAAGGAATGTCGACAGTGTGTAAACGGAACATGTGGTGAGTGTTTATTAGATTTTCAAATATCTTACCATACAGGATCATTGCTTGGTTTAATACCTTTACATGACAATTACACATACATTAACGCCTTTTTTTGATCAGGTGATCTGAATCCCTTGGATCGCCGTGCTCTGAGAAAATGTGTCCGTGACGCCTTTGAGAATTGCTCTTCTTGTCCTCCCGTTCCAAATAAGGACAGAGATCGTGTGATCAACTGCACATCTTGTTTGATGCAGTGCAGAAAACCAGGTAAAATTTTATTCAGGTGGCGAACGTGGCTAAGTACGTATCCGGAAAGAGTTAAAGTTCAAATAAATATATTTCATTCTTTTTGTCAAGGTAACGAACAGAGGCGCGACAGACCAGATTACAATATGGGCGCAAGTCAAACCGGTAAGTAAAAATATCATTGAAACCATTAAAGACATTTGTATTATTTTTGGCATTAGTATTTTTATGAAATACCGTCATAAAATTCATTTCGGCAATCATAGGAAACAGATTTCCAATCCGACGGCCAATTCCCAACATTCGTCCGAGACGATTTCCACTGGGTGGCAGGCAACAGCGTCGTAAACCATCAAGAGCTTGTTACAAAGTTTGTGCTACATTGAAATATTGTCCAAGTGTGGAAGATATGAAATCCAAAATGAGGAACCAAAATCAAACTTGCAAAGACTGCGTCGCCGACGAATGCGGTATGTATTTGAGATATCAATGAGCGTATAACAAAATAAATATAACAAAATGCTATCTCCTGTAAACAGGAGAGATTCCAAATAACGGTAGTAGCGAGGATGCAAGTTGTATTGCCAACGCAAGGCAAGAGTGCGTCGAATGTCCACCGATTGATAACAACGAACAAATGTCCAAAAAGAGATGCATGGCGTGCTTGAAGAACTGCATAATTAAAGGTGTATGTTTGTATTTTTATTTATCCGACACCATATCAACTTGAGTGGTTTATACAGATAATGCCAATGAAGGAGATGATTCTGATGATGATAACGAAAGACGTGGTTTTGGAGTAGGTCTGATGAGAAATGGACCATTTTCTGGAAATAGACCATATTCTGGAAGACAACCTTCTATCGGGGGATTGAGATCAATTTCTGGTGGGCTACAACCATTTTTGGGGGGTAATCGGCCGAATCAAGATGGTCGAGGACCATTTCGTGGCCCCTTGGGACAGTTTGCAACTGGATCGGTGTTTGGTGGTTTGGGTTCTGCAACAGGTGGTCGCAGACCATTCCCTGGTGGTCGACGACCAAGTCTGGGACCCAGACGAGCAATTCCGGGACGAAAGGAAATGTTGGCTGCATTACTTAAAGTTATCACATGCGCAAGAACAGAGGATAATTGTGCGAGCTGCCCAACTCCGAGAGAAGCAAAGAGGAGGATGATTAACGCTACTGTGGGATGCAGGAAATGTGTAAATGAAGAATGTGGTAAGTTTTGGAGAGTTTGAACTGTTCATTTTGCCATGAACTTTTTTTTTAAGGCGACATCGAAAAGAGCAACAAAACAGAAACCGCCGAATGCATTCGTCAAGCAAGAATCGATTGTCTTCAGTGCCCACCGCTAACCTCAGACGAACAAATAGAGAAGAAGAAATGCATCAAATGTTTGATTGCTTGTTCACCAAAAGGTACAACATTGAATGCACTGCACACACTAATTTATTTTGTTGTTGTAAAGTAATGTTAAATTATGTTGTGATATAGAAAACATGGAAACAAAATGTGAATTTAACTGTGAGAATTCTTTATTTCAGGTGGAAGTCGCGATGGTCCTCGACAAGGTGGTTCCTTCAGACCTGGACCAAATCAGTTTGTTCGTGGGATGTTCTATTCTGGGAACGATGATGCAGAAGACGATGAAGAATAAAATTAATAAAACGTTTATGAAATGTTTTTTCTTGTCGACGGAAACCCTGACCTGACTATGATTACTGTTTTTTGTTTTCCTGTTACGTTTTGCACAACATTACTAAATTTGCACGGATTGTCCAAGTCCGAAGTGTGCTTTACATTGGATTTGTTCGTAATAAATTACTTACAGCAATATACAAAATGTTTTGTACAAAATTTAGAAAATCCATTGGAGAGTTCAAAATGCATATGTCCAAGGTTGCAATAGGGTGTTTACATTCTACTACTTTGGACATGAATGTATCGAAATTTGTACCTTTTTTCTATTAACCATATGCTATCCTTCAAAAATATTCCGTCCAGAGTCAGCTTATCGTGTTTAATCGTTAAATTAATTTTGGTGGAAATAAATTGAAAGTTGTCAGTAGAAGGAGGAAATCCTTAATCGTTGAATGATTGTGAAAAGCAGGAAGTTTTTTAAATAATTACTATATAAATCCATCACATTTCGTGTACATGAACAGTAAACTTGATGTTTAACATGAATTGATGAGTTCCTCGTACAAATTACCAACATATAAGGTGATGCACGCTGGTAAACAACCATACCTGCCATTACAAAGAGAAGCCCGTCCCTGCGGTAAGAATTTTTACGTTATGACATTTATGGAAATATTTGGTTCTTTGTCTGCTTTTGGTTGGAATTTATTTAAACATGCTGTTTTTAGATCTGATGAACTTTATCAGCATGAAGTCAATTCTACTACTTGTGATTTGTATCGGCGTTGCTAACGGTAAGTACAATGTGTAAAAAAACTTAAGTGCGTGAATAGCATAATTTATGTAGAATGGTTTTGCATTACTTTTTTTTAAAAAATATGTTAAAGTTCAAACAGTAATATACATTCGCTTTTGTTCATTGGTACATTGTTAGCGTTTGAAACAATCCTCTAACACGACAATCTACAACATTGTTAATTCAATGTAGCAATACCAAAAACAAACACTATTGATGGTGTTAAAAAACCTCTCTATTAATGCGGGGTTGCTTGTATCAACTCTAAAAACTGCTCCCGGCTCATTGACGTTGAGAGAATATTGAAGCAACAGACAACTACCTGTCAGGACTGTGTCACTCGAGGATGTGGTAACTGAAGACGATTTTCTTGTGTCATGTTTAAATTTAGTGCAATTAATAGTGCAAAGAAAACGCCACTTTTTGTAAAAGTTATTCATTAGCTACAACGCAGCATTTAAGCGCATTTTACTCAGAAAAGGGATTTACCGACTGTTTGTTTATACATACGATATTGTATTGCTTAAAGCTTTCTGAAATTTTGAAAGTTTGAAATAATTTTTTGCATAAAACATTGTTTATTTTTGCAGGACTCACTGGAAGTCGGATAACAAATAATTTTGTTTCCATTTGTGTGCAAGAATTTTTGAAAAGTTGTTCGTCTTGCCCCACAGAAAATTTAAATCACCTGTTTGACAGATTGGCCAGCTGTAAAACATGCACTGGAAAGTGCAAAGCCGCTTACGGTTTGATTTGTTACTTTTAAACATGGTTTCCTGCGAGAAGTGCAATAACGTATTTATTTTGATGTAGGAAGGTATAATTTGCAGCTTACCTCGGTTCACGAATTAAAAGATTAAGAATTAAAATAAGAGTAAAATAAGAACGTAGTTTTTACGTTGCAAATTGCACACATTTAACCTAAATTTGCAATTTCTCGGTAGACTTATCAAATATTCCAACTCATTTGACTTTTATATCCACAGACAAAAATTTGGTTCAAGCCAAGTGTGCTGAAAACTGCTTAGCTAGCGTAATGTGTGGGGGTCAGCAATCACGCGGTACAGTGCAATCTGCTAATCACAACATCCAGCCATGTATTGGCAAGGGATGTGGTAGGTTTACACGTGTTCGAATCGCCAACGGCATGTTTGCAACAACACAGTTTGGAAATAAATATTTTTTTCAATTTTATTAGGCTCGAATTCTGCTGGGCAACGCACAGCCACGCTGGATATCAAGTCTACACAGCAAGTCCACCCTAATATTAACACTTGCACCGATTGTCTGCAAAAATGCCTGCTGTTGTAAACTTCTGTGCACCTCTCGTTTAATTTAAAATCAGTCGGCTATTAAATAATATCTATATAAAATGCGACGATTGTAGTTTAAAACTGTTTATGTACTTATATATGCTATTTATACATTTTATTGTTGTTTGTATAATTGTTGCATGTCAAAATATCATTTGTACTTGGATATTTGTTGTTTAATTATAGTTGGAACAGAAGTAAATATACAAAAATCAATTGGTTGTGTTAAAAACTTCTCGAGCAATCTTGCAAGAATGACTAATTTCCTCTGCTTTCACGCATTTGCGAGACGATGCAGTTTGGTGTGGCTAACTTATACATGCACGCTGAAATCTGTAAATATTCCCAACATGCACGTGATGAATAATATGAGGTCTCCATTAAACAAACTTCACTTCCATCCTCTCCACCCATTTGAACTCTGATAACTCAAACTTAAACCTGACAATCGATATTTTAGGATGTCGAAAACCGACGTTGAAAATTGAGGATGTCGAGAAATGATTTCTGCTTTTATGAGTTGTTAATATTAAACTTCTGTTGTTTTCACAACATGTCCACAATGCGCAAACTGCTAACATATTGGCTTCCTCCCGAGAGTTTGATGCGGAGTCGTTTACAATTTATGATAGTAGTTACTCTGTTTGCTGACATTTCCTTGCACATTTTCATGTAGTTTTCAGTAAGCTTTCGTTGCACATTTTCAGTAAGCTTTCGCCGTTTTATGGCTGCGTGTAATTTATTTTGGGAGATTGGCAGCAAAAGTAGGAAATCCCTGAGTGATCAATAATTTTGAAACCAATATAGGAAAAATGTATAGTTTGGTAATTAATCAACTCAACTCACGCCAGGAATAACAGCAGTCAATCTATGGTTAAACTTTACCATATTCCGTCCGCGTATAAATTTCTGAAAGTGCGTTGGGATCATGGAGTTAACTACCGCTATTGCGGAACGCCAGCCCCCCTCTCTCCACCAAATGAACAAGTTTTAGGTTCTTTTCACCTTCTCGTCCTTTGAAAAGAAGGAGAACTGATCCAGACTGTGATTTATCGAAATGCCCTGAAAACCACATAGTTTTATGTGAGAATTTTGCTAGTGGCACGACATTTTATCCTTTCCAGGGCCGGGTCCTATACCCATTTAACTAATTTAACCAAATGAGGCCCCGCGTCTAAAACGGGTCCATACAATACTGCACACATGAACAATAAACACAAAACATAAAATGACATAAGGAGCGACAAGACGATAAGAGTTATTAAATCAAGCTTCCAGGATTTGCTATGAAGATCAAAAATACCCGCATTTCCTGGGATAGGCCGTAATTGCAATAACTATAATAATGTTATACACATAAACAAACAATAACGAGAATTAGCGAGTGTTTCATGAGCACGTGCAATATCACGTTATCAAAACAGCAGAGTTATAACAACTAATATAACCAACAACATTCGACAGATTTTATTTCCAACAACAATTTGACATGCACGCAGTAGGAAGTGCCAATGTGGGATTAATTGTGTAATTGCCAATAAAGGAAGTTGTGATAAATAATGCTCCATAAATCCATCGCTTTCATGTTCGGAATATTGACAAGCTATTTGTAGTCGTACTTGAATTGATGAGTTTCAGTGTGATTTAGCAACAAACTGATGGGTTGAAAAAGGAAAAAATATTTGGTAACGACCAAAAGGTACCGCCATCCACCGCCTGTGATGCTTTTTGCTCCATTTTGTTTCATTTAATATTTGGTTCCACAAAACCTAAATTTTCGTATTTAATTGCCTCTTGGTAATGTGTGTGTGGTTCTTTTTTCTTGGTTTGCAACTGCGAGAATTCATCAATTACCAATATAATTATTGCCTTGGTAATGCGTTTTCAATAAATCAATTAAAGGTAGAGGTTCACACTGCCGAATACTTCAATCCAGATCGTATTCAAATGATTCTATCCAAATAATTCTATACGAGGTTTCCTTCACGAACACACAAAAATATTTTTGCGTTTGCCCTTGCGGAATCGCCCTTGCAATAACTAGTATTATAAATTGTAAAAACAGCAGCTTCGAGATATCTTTAAAGTCAAGGCTCGCGAGATGTGTTTTAAAAATAATCGCCGTGTAAAGTTAATGACTAATTGTACCAGCATCCAAGCAGAGTTATTTTTGGAAATTCTCACTTATTAGCAGGTTCGGCATCCATAAATACCGGGTGTCAGAATGAAGTTTGACTTATCGGAATATGAAAAAAAAACATGGAAGTGTTGGATGATTGAAAAATTCACATATCCATCACTTCTACATCAGGAAATTTACCATTTATTAGTTCCTCGAATAAATTACGTACAGATTTTCGAGTTATAAAAGGCACACAATTTGGCAGCAAAGCCACACTATCTGCAACTACAAACAGAAACGGGAAAAGTCGTAAAGGTGAGTTTTGTTGTACGGGGTTGTTTTTATTGGTTTAATAACTATTTCAAATACATATGCACAAATTCTAGATAAATTGGAATCAACTTTATCAGCATGAATTCAATTCTACTTCTTTCACTTTGCTTCGGTGTTGCTCTCGGTAAGTTGCAAGAGATGTTTTCAAAAAAACTGTGACGATAAGAAAATTACTGTAGTACAAAATTATTTTGCTTGAGTTTTAATCAACTTTCATTTTTGTTTATTTTCAATGCAGCAACTCCAAAATTCAAACTTGCTGTCATAGTCGACTGTGAACGCGTATTATGTGGGTTTGCTTGCGTCAAGTCGAGAGACTGTACATCGCCTTTGGATGTTGAAAGAGTCCTGAAGAGCCAACCAGATGCCTGCAGGACCTGTGTCAATGGAGTATGTGGTAAGTAAATTGTTTCTCGTGTATTAATCCAGTAAACCTGAATAGATATCATCAACAGAGCTGTGTTCAATTATTCCAGATAGAATAAACACCCAAATCACCACAATACGTATATATATTGGAGCAAAAACAATTAAACGCTATTTTTAAATATTGGTGTTTATATAACATTGCTCAAACACAAAAAAATTAACATTATTTCCTAGAGCAATGTTGTTTTTTCTTCAGAACTGACCGGAGACGCTGTACCAGACAACTTTGTTTCTGTTTGTGTGCAAGACGCTATGCTAGGTTGCTCCGAATGTCCAGCAGTAACAAACACCGCACTTGATAAACTGGAAACTTGCAGAACGTGCACCGGGACTTGCAACACCAATCACGGTTAGTTTTGCATAAAATAACGACAACGTAATTATTTAGATAAGAGAAGAATAAATAATCCATTTGGGAATTGGGCATAGAATGAAGTCATTTTTTATATTTTGCAAAAAAAGGAAATTTAGACGAATTAATTCAGATATTATTGCGTAAATAACTGAAAAATTTTTCGGTTCTGAAGGCCGCGTTTATCAAACCAATTTAAAATTTTCTAACTTCTTTGTTTGTTGCAGGAACAAATATGAAAAATGCCGTATGTGCTGAGTCATGCTTTCGGAGTGCTGACTGTGTAAACTTCGAGTACGCACACGATACAGTGGAAGCTGCAAATCGTCAATGCAAAAAATGTGTTAATGACGCATGCGGTAAGATAGCCTGTTCTCGCACTGCCAACGTCAAATTGCTGTGCAACACTACTCAACAAACTTGGAAACATAACAAATTTTTCTGAATTTTGCGGCAGGACCCAAATCTCCGGAAACCAAACAGTGCCGAAGTGATGCGAAGGCGACGACGTGTCCCTCTTGCACCTCGCCGACAGATCAAGAGCGTGCCATTCTGAAGAACTGCAAGGCATGCCTAGCCAACTGTCCGAAATTAGTTTAAGGTAATCAAAGCGAAGCTGTTGTTTGTTAAGTAAAACCTGTTAAATCGATTAAAGTATCGTAATGAACGTAATGCGGTGTGGATACATCCACAATAAATAAGTTCAGTTTTCGAATTGATAAAATACTTTAAGCAGAATTTAAAGATAACCACAGCATTTTGCTTGCAGAAGCGGAATCTCATTGTGATAAAATGGAGTCCTGATATGATGAAAACCTTGTAATCAATATATTTCTTTATCGACATTATGCAGTGCCTAATTAAGTATAACTAACTTCCATGATTAGAATTTATGGTGTTTAACTTTCCGTGAAACCTCCTGTTCAATTTGCAAATCAATTTGCTCCGTCATATGTTTTGTATGTGGCTAAACGTAACGTATGCATTACTCGTATTTGGATATGTGTTGTTTGTTATCCACGTACACAAAACAATATTATGCAGAAATAAATACCGGAAAATAAAAGTACGTGCTGTGGTCTGTTCAGGGGGCAAAACAGCATTTCAATGTTATTAAAAACATCGACAAAGAAGCATGCAGAATCGAATCTGTATAAAAAGTTTTAGGAATCTTGTGGATTTTAAAATTTAATGGCAAGATGGCAGATGCACAAAACGTGTTTACCTAACTGTTCCAACGTGTTGGGGCGATATATGCGATTGGCTAATAATAGAGGGTTATCATTGCAAAAAACGATACTGTTTAAATCAGCCAATATTTCCAGAACTTACAATAACCGATATAACATTCTTTTCCGAGTATCATTGGTATTGCATCCGTGTTTTTGTTTTAAATAATTAGTTTGTTGAATCCATTTAGTTTATAGTGATTAGTATTGTTTTGACTATTCATATAGATACCAAATTACGTGAGTTACAATTATTAACGGTTTTAGAGTTTCCACATATTTACTCTAATTTGCGTCGGCGCACGGCGCTGGAAACTATACGATTGATGATGAAATTAACAATCGATGATACAATGTATAGGAAAGTACAATGTCTAACTTTCATTGCAACAAATTGGTGAATCAACGTAAGCTACATACAGTCCAGGGACGAGCAAATCACAGGACAAACTATCCTAGTTGGAAAGATCACGCGATGTCATACATATCATGTCTCCCCAATGTTACTTCTTATGCGCACTTGCGTTGCGTTTGAATTCATAACGACGATATCGAGTTCTGTTTTTCGTCGATAAACCGTTTTGTACCGTGCTTTATGTGGTAGCTTATGACAAGCAAAACTAAGCATGCGGTGAGTTTCACTGGGAGAACTCTGAAACCATGCGAAAATAGCAATGCCAAATATAACTGTGATTTGTTCGAGATATTCTTGTGGTGTTAACATCGTTTAAACTCCACCAACTGGCGATTTAACCTCAGACAGATAGTGGCAAAACCAAACATGCTGCGGATAACTTTAAACTATTTGTTTGGTATTTCCACTGTAGAAAACCCGATAAGTTTTATATATTGCTCGTGCTGTGAAACTCATGGGACATTCACCAATCACAAAAAAAACAAATCGATAGGATTTGAAACGAGATGCTTCCATAAACATAAATTTACGTGAACAAACATTTATTTCTGAATATTATAGTTTCTGTGTACATGATCAACAAACAACGAATACCCAAATACTAGTGATATGCATATATGTTTAGTCTTTATACGGCAACACGAAATGCCCGTTAGAAGCTCAATCACCTCTATTGTTTTAGGCAATTGGCCTGACAAGCTCTGCAGTTCTTTATAATACCGCGTAAAATAAAACAAATTAATCGATAGCATGAAATTTCAAACACGACGTTGCAAATGTTAAGACTCAGTAACTTACAGCAACTATCGGAAAGACATTTAGAACATTCCCTATTAGCAGCTTCCACTGAATCGTGTGCAAACATGAAGTTCACACATGTATCGCTCGCAAAGCAAGCATCGTCGAAAAATCAGAATCAGAAGAACAACCAAAACTTGCAAATTATGGTATTATGTGAGAATATTCTTTTGCGACATTTTGTCCTGTACATGGCTGGTCCTATACCCATTTAACTAATTTGACCAAATGAGGCCCCGCGCCTAAAAGGGACCCCTGCAATACTGCACACATGAACAATAAACACAAAACATAAAATGTAAAAGGGAGTGATAAGACGATAAGAGTTATCGAATCAGGCTCCCCAGGATTTGCTATACAAATGAAATACCTGCATTTCCTGAGATAGGCCCTAATTGAAATAACTAGTATTATACGCATTTACAAACGATAACGAGAATTAGCGAGTGTTTCATGTGCACGTGTAATGACACGTTATCAAAACAGCAGAGTTATAACAATTAATATAACCAACAACTTGACGGAATTAATTTCCAACATCAATTTGATATGCACGCAGTAGGAAGTGCCAAAGTCGGATTAATTGTGTGATTACCAATAAAGGAAGTTATGTTCAATAATTACTCCATAGATCCATCGCTTTCATGTTCGGAATATTGACAGGCCATTTGTAATCGTACTTGAATTTATCAGAAGAAAAACTAAAACTTGCAAACCGTTGAGTTGTGGCGTACTTCGGTTCAGGAATTCGGAGATTCAGAATTAAAATAAACATTTTGGGTGAATTATTCTGTGTTCCCTTGTTCGCAGCGTTAGAACGTAATTGTTACGTTACAAATTGCACACAATTAATCTAAATTCGCAATATCTTGGTAGTCTTATAAAATTTTCCAACTCTTTTGACTTTTACATACAAAGAAAAAAATTGGTTCGAGCCACGTGTGATGAAAACTGCTTAGCTAGCGTATTGTGTGGGAGTCACCAATCACGCGGTACAGTGCAATCTGCCAATCGCAACATCCAGCCATGTATTAACGCGGGATGTGGTAGGTTTACACGTGTTCGAGTCCCCGACAGCATGTTTGCAACAACACAGTTTGGAAAAAAAATATTTTTTTAAATTTTAGTAGGACCAATTTCTGCTATAAACACAGCGCATCGCACAGCCGCGCTGGACATCTGTCCTTGTGACAAGTCTACACTCCATGTCCGCACTAATATTAACACTTGCATCGGTTGTCTGCAAAAATGCCTGTGAACTTCAGTAAACCTCTCGTTTAATATAAAATCAATCAGAAATTTCACTAATATCTAAATGCGACTTGTATAATTGCTGCATGTTCAAATGTCATTTGTACTTGGATATTTGTTGTTTGGTTATGGTTGGAACAGAAGTAAATATACAAAAAAACTCAATTGCTTGTGTTAAAAACTTCTAGAGCAATCTTGCTAGAATGACCAATTTCCTTGCATTCCCTCCTTTCCGAGACGGTGCAGTTTGGTGTGGCTAACTTATAAATTCAAGATTAAACCTGTAAATATCCCAACATGCATGTGACGAATAATATAAGGTCTCCATTTAACAAACTTCACTTCCATCCTCTCCACCCATTTGAACTTCGATAACTCAAACTTAAACCTGACAATCGACATTTTAGGGTGTCGAAAACCGACGTTGACAATTGAGGATGTCGAGAAAAGGATTTCTGCTTTTATGAGTTGTTAATATTAAACTTCTGTTGTTTTCACAACATGTCCACAATGCGCACACTGCTAACATATTGGCTTCCTCCCGAGAGTTTGATGTGGAGTCGTTCACAATTTATGATATTAGTTACCCTTTTTGCTGACATTTGCACAATTTCATGTAGTTGAGGAGGACATATTCCAATAAATCACAATCTTCAATTGTAGTATGCTGCGGTGTGTACTACGCTGCACCTAAACAACCTTTTTTCATGGTCACTGAAACACATTCCCATCACCTTTTACCCATTACCTTTTGTTTGGAATACCCGAGCACTGAATTGTGCCACCATATGCACTGTATGTATTTTGAATGTACCATTAGAAGACAGAAAGAAAGTGATACCTGTACACAGGGCAGTAACACAAGAAAATATGGAGTTTAAAATTCAATCAGAAATGCAAATTCAGAGAAAATGTTTGTGGTGTATTTTGTACCTAAATAACCTGAAACACCTTTTTAAGTCGAACTTGGACATTTTACGTTTCTTTTTCAACAATCCTTCAAAACATTTTTAGTCTGCAGTAAGCTTTCGCCGTTTTATAGCTGCGTGTAATTAATTTTAGGACGTTGGCAGCAAAAGTAGGAAATCCCAGAGTGATCAATAATTTTGAAACCAACAAAGGAAAAAAGTGAAGTTTGGTAATTGACAATTTCATAAATCCATTCATCGCATGTCAGGAATAACAACAGTCAATGTATGGTTTAACTTTATCCGCGTATAAACATCTGAAAGTGCGTTGATTCATGGAGTTAACTACCACTTTTACAAAAATGCTACTCCCCAAATTCACTGGATCGTGGTAACGAACAAGTTTTAGGTTCTGTTCCAATTTCACTGCCTCGTGGTAACGAACAAGTTTTAGGTGCTGTTCTCCTTCTCGTCCTTTGAAAAGAAGGAGAACTGATCCAGACTGTGATTTATCAAAATGCCTCAATCAATAATAAAGGAAGTTCTGTTCAATAATTACTTCATAAATCCATCGCTTTCATATTGATAGGCTATTTGTAATCGTACTTGAATTGATGAGTTTCAGTGTGATTTAGCAACAAACTGATAGGTTGAAAAAGGAAAAATATTTGGCAACGACCAAAAGGTGCCGCCATCCACCGTCTGTGATGCTTTCTGCTCCATTTTGTTTCATTTAATATTTAATTCTACAAAGCCTAAATTTTCGAATTTAATTGCCTCTTGGTAAAGTGCGTGTGGTTCTTTTCACTTGGTTTTGCAACTGCGAGAATTCATAAATTACCAATATAATTTATTGCCTAAGTAATGCGTTTTAAATAAAACAAAATACGGACAAGGGTGGATGTTCACACTGCCGAATACTTCAATCCAGATTGTAATAATTCCATACGAGGTTTCCTTTACTAACACACAAAAATATAAAATGTTACTGTTTCTGCCAGTTTGATTAGTAAATCAAAACTGGATCAAAAAACCAAAGGCCCCTGGCAGGCTGTCGATCGCACACCGTATCAATAATAATGTATTAAAATCCCAAAACAGCGATCTATTTGAATAAGTTTTGGTAAATGGAGAAACTGATGATGCTGTTTTAGGCGAAATATATTTTTCTCTCAATAAATCGATCTGAGCTGTCTACAGATCGCTGTTTTGGGATTTTAATACATTATTGTTTCTGCCAGTTATATTATATTTTAATAGTCTGTTCTTCTGGCACATTCAAACGTAACTTATATTCACCGACGTTTCGCCTGCTATCGAGCTATGCTTCCTCAGGGCACCTTGAATTCAAGTTACGTTTTATTGTGCCAGAAGAACAGACTATCAAAATGCAAAAACATTTAAGACATTTATGCGTTTGCCCATGCGACATCATCCTTGCAACAACTAATATTATAAATTGTAAAGGCTGCAGCTACGAGGTATCTATAACAAGTCAAGACTCGAGAGATGTGATTTAAAAATAATTTTTTTTTAATAGTTTTTAACAAGTTCGGCATTCAAAAATAACGGCTGTCAGAATAAATTTTTGACTAATCGGAATCTAAAAAACCACCATGGAAGTAAAGTTGGGCAAATGAAAAATTCATCACTTCCACATCAGGAAATTTACCATTTATGAGCTCCTCTAATAAATTACGTACAGATTTTCGTGTTATAAAAGGCGATCAATTTGGCAGCAAAGCCACACTATCTGCAACTACAAACAGAAACGGGAAAAGTCGTAAAGGTGAGTTTTGTTGTACGTGTTTTGTTTTTATTGGTTTAATAACTATTTCAAATACATATGCATAAATTCTAGATAAATTGGAATCAACTTTATCAGCATGAATTCAATTCTACTTCTTTCACTTTGCATCGGCGTTGCTCTCGGTAAGTTGCAGGAGATGTTTTCAAAAAAACTGTGACGAGCAGCAAATTATTGTTGTACAAAATTATTTCGCTTGAGTTTTAATCAACTTTCATTTTTGTTTATTTTCAATGCAGCAACTCCAAAATTCAAACTTGCTGTCATAGTCAAATGTGACCGCGTATTATGTGGGTTTGCTTGCGTCAAGTCGAGAGACTGCACGTCGCCTTTGGATGTTGAAAGAGTCCTGAAGAGCCAACCAGATGCCTGCAGGACCTGTGTCAGTGGAGTATGTGGTAAGTAATTGTTCCTCGTGTATTAATCCAGTAAACCTCAATAGATACCATCCCATTGTTAGACGGCAACAGAGCTGTGTTCAATTATTCCAGATAGAATAAACACCCACATCACCACAATATGTATATATATATATATTAGAGCAAAAACAATTAAATGCTATTTTTAAATATTGGTGTTTATATAACATTGTTTTGGTAAAAAAAAATGCTTAAACACAAAAAAATTAACATTATTTCCTAGAGCAATGTTGTTTTTTCTTCAGAACTGACCGGAGACGCTGTACCAGACAACTTTGTTTCTGTTTGTGTGCAAGACGCTATGCTAGGTTGCTCCGAATGTCTAGCAGTAATGAACACCGCACTTGATAAACTGGAAACTTGCAGAACGTGCACCGGGACTTGCAACACCAATCACGGTTAGTTTTGCATAAAATAGCGACAACGTAATTATTTAGATAAGAGAAGAATAAATAATCCATTTAGGAATTGGGCATAGAATGAAGTCATTTTTTATATTTTGCAAAAAAAGGAAATTTAGACGAATTAATTCAGATATTATTGCGTAAATAACTGAAAAATTTCATCAAACCCATTTAAAATTTCCGAACTTCTTTGTTTGTTGCAGGAACAAATATGAAAAATGCCGTATGTGCTGAGTCATGCTTTCGAAGTGCTGACTGTGTAAACTTCGAGTACGCACACGATACAGTGGAAGCTGCAAATCGTCAATGCAAAAAATGTGTTAATGACGCATGTGGTAAGATAGCCTGTTCTCGCACTGCCAACGTCAAATTGCTGTGCAACACTACTCAACAAACTTGGAAACATAACAAATTTTTCTGAATTTTGCGGCAGGACCCAAATCTCCGGAAACCAAACAGTGCCGAAGTGATGCGAAGGCGACGACTTGTCCCTCTTGCACCTCGCCGACAGATCAAGAGCGTGCCATTCTGAAGAACTGCAAGGCATGCCTAGCCAACTGTCCGAAATTAGTTTAAGGTAATCAAAGCGAAGCTATTGTTTGTTAAGTACAACCTGTTGAATCGATTAAAGTATCGTAATGAACGTAATGCGGTGTGGATACATCCACAATAAATAAGTTCAAAGCTGCAGACAGGGTGTGTACACGCACTGTTTCGACCTGTAAGGTCTCATCAGTGCAGCTGTTGAGTGGCACTGTGCTAGCTTTCACACTAGCAGGCACACTAGTCTCTACTTTGTGGTACCTTTCGGTCAACGTCGATCTGCAGGGTACCCTATACTAGGTACCGAACAACAGAGACGACGAACCACTGTGGAACGCACTATGGCCAAACGGAACTGCTTGGTAACCGATAGTGCAAAAGGCAAAAAACACACCCTGTCTGCAGCTTTGCAATATTATGGCTTTTTTTGCACATATATCACATTGGTGTTTTTTGCCTTTTGCACTATCGGTTAGCAGAATTTAAAGATAACCACAGCATTTTGCTTGCAGAAGCGGAATCTCATTGTGATAAAATGGAGTCCTGATATGATGACAACCCTGTAATCAATATATTTCTTTATCGACATTATGCAGTGCCTAATTAAGTATAACTAACTTCCATGATTAGAATTTATGGTGTTTAACTTTCCGTGAAACCTCCTGTTCAATTTGCAAATCAATTTGCTCCGTCACATGTTTTGTGTGTGGCTAAACGTAACGTATGCATTACTCGTATTCGGATATGTGTTGTTTATTATCCACGTACACAAAACAATATTATGCAGAAATAAATACCGGAAAATAAAAGTACGTGCTGTGGTCTGTTCAGGGGGCAAAACAGCATTTCAATGTTATTAAAAACATCGATTAAGAAACATCATGCAGAACCGAATCTGTATAAAAAGTTTTAGGAATCTTGTGGATTTTTAAATTAAATGGCAAGATGGCAGATGCACAAAACGTGTTTACCTAACTGTTCCAACGTGTCGGGGCGATATATGCGATTGGCTAATAATAAAGGGTTATCATTGCAAAAAACGATACTGTTTAAATCAGCAAATATTTCCAGAACTTACAATAACTGATATAACATTCTTTTCCGAGTATCATTGGTATTGCATCCGTGTGTTTGTTTTAAATATTTAGTTTATCGAATCCATAGTATTGTTTTGTCTATTCATATAGATACCAAATTACGTGAGTTACAATTATTAACGGTTTTAGAGTTCCCACATATTTACTCTAATTTGCGTCGGCGCACGGCGCTGGAAACCATACAATCGATGATGAAATTAACAATCGATAATACAATGTATAGGATAAAGTAAGCTCCATACAGTCCAGGGACGAGCGAATCACAGGACAAACTATCCTAGTTGGAAAGCTCACGCGATGTCATACAAATCATGTCTCCCCAGTGTTACTTCTGATGCGCACTTGCGTTTGAATTTATAACGACGTTATCGAGTTCTGCTTTTCGTCAATAAACTGTTTTGTACCTTACTTAATGTGGTCGCTTGTGGCGCGTAAAACTAACCATGGGTGAGCTTTATTGGGCGAACTCTGAAACCATGCAAAAATAGCAATGCCCAAAAAACTGTGAGTTGTTCGAGATATTCTTGTAGTTTTAACGCCGTTTAAACGCCACCAACTGGCGATTTAACCTATGACAGATAGTGGCAAAACCAAACAGGCTGCGGATAACTATTTGTTTAATATTTCCACGGTAGAAAACCCGAGAAGTTTTATATATAATCATCTGTGTTCCCTTGTTCGCAGCGTTAGAACGTAATTGTTACGTTACAAATTGCACAATTAACCTGAATTTGCAATATCTAGGTAGTCTTATAAAATATTCCAACTCTTTTGACTTTTACATACAAAGAAAAAAAAATTGGTTGGAGCCAAGTGTGATGAAAACTGTTTAGCAAGCGTAATGTGCGTGAGTCAGCAATCACGCGGTACAGTGCAATCTGCTAACCGCAACATCCAGCCATGTATTAACGCGGGATGTGGTAAGTTTACACGTGTTCGAATCCCTAACAGCATGTTTGTAACAACACAGTTTGGAAATAAATATTGTTTAAAATTTTATTTGGCCCCAAATTTTATTTCTGCTACAAACAAAGGGCAAAGCACAGCCACGCTGGGCATGGTCAGCCTATCTAAATGCATGAAGTTTCTTCATTTCGTTTTGACTCGTTCTGCTGAATTTCAATTCGCTTGTATGTAAAAGTAAATATTCACATGTCGATGCGATCACCTGTAAAAGGCAAGGTTATTACGCGCTATACGTCAAAATAGAGAGAAGTTGTTCGGTATCGTCTGCTGCGTGACTGCGGTATTTGTCTGCTAAATTGCAAATCATTAATTAAGTCCACCACTGCGACAATTAACAAGACTTTATAATTCTTAAATCGAAGTGTCCGACGAACATTTGCTAGACCTACAGCTAAGTCACGCAATTTGGGTTTGATCGTAATGCCAATTGATGTCATCCAGTATTCCTATGATATTATCGTTTAAGAACTAAGAATCAATCGCCAAATCAGCGCAAATTATACCGCATATCTACATAGTCCTCTTGCGACACCATGCGAAAAATTGGAAATTTGGAAACAACATTTCGTTTTCAAATTTTTTTTGTGTTGGACCGTGCTTTAGGATATTTGTTGTTTGGTTATGGCTAGAACAGAAGTAAATATATAAAAATCAATTGGTTGTGTTAAAATTTGTAGGACCAAACTTGCTAGAGTGACTAATTTCCTTGTTTTTCCTCCCTTGCGAGACGATGCAGTTTGGTGTGGCTAGCTCATAAATTTAAAAATAAATCTGTAAATATTCCCAACATGCATGTGATGAATAATATAAGGTCTCCATTTAACAAGCTTCACTTTCATCCTCTCCACCCATTTGAACTCCGATAACTCAAACTTGAACCTGACAATCGACATATTAGGATGTCGAAAACCGACGTTGAAAATTGAGGATGTCGAGAAATGATTTCTGATTTTATGAGTTGTTAATATTAAACTTCTGTTGTTTTCACAACATGTCCGCAATGCGCACATTGCTAACATATTGGCTTCCTCCCGACAGTTTGTTGTGGAGTCGTTCACAATTTATAATATTAGTTACCCTTTTTGCTGACATTTGCACATTTTCATGTAGTCGAGGAGGGCATATTCCATTAAATTACAATATTAAATTGTAGAATATACTGCGATGTTTACTACGTTGCGCCTAAACAACCTTTCCCATTGTCAATTATTGTCCTAATGAAATGGCCACATCTAGTCGTAACGAAACCCCAGCACTAAACCTGGTTCACGCAATGTCCCTTGCTGAATTGGCACACATGTTTGCTGTAACCCATTCCCATCACCCTTTCTTTGGAATACTTAAGCACTGAATTGTGCCACCATGCACTGAAACATGCACTGGGTACACGTGGTATTCTGCAGTTGTAATTTACTTTGCAATCCGCATTCTAAACGTTTGGAATCATTTTGAATGTACCATTAAAAGACAGGAAGAAAGCGATACCTGTACATTGCCACATGGCAGCAACACAAGGAAAATATGGAGTTTAAAAATCAATCAGAAATGCAAATTTAGAGAAAATGTTGGTGGTGTATTTTGTACCTAAAGAACCTGAAGCACATTTTTAAGTCGAACTTGAACATTTTACGTTTCTTTTTTAACAATCCTTCAAAACATTTTTAGTCTGCAGTAAGCTTTCGCCGTTTTATAGCTGCGTGTAATTAATTTTACGTTGGCAGCAAAAGTAGGATATCCCAGAGTGATCAATAATTTTGAAACCAACAAAGAAAAAAATTGAAGCTTGGTAATTGACAATTTCATAAATCTATTCATCGCATGTCAGGAATAACAACAGTCAATCTATGGTTTAACTTTATCCGCGTATAAACTTCTGAAAGTGCGTTGGGATCATGGAGTTAACTATCGCTTTTACAAAATTGCTACTCCCCAAATTCACTGGATCGTGGTAACGAACAAGTTTTAAGTTCTTTTCACCTTCTCGTCCTTTGAAAAGAAGGAGAAATGATCCAGACTGTGATTTATCAAAACGCCTCGAAGACCACATGGTATTATGTGAGAATATACTATTGCGACATTTTGTCCTGTACATGGCCGGTCCTATACCCATTTGACTAATTTGACCAAATGAGGCCCCGCGCCTAATAGAGGCCTCTGCATTACTGCACACATGAACATTAAACATAAAATGTAAAATGTAAAAGGGAGTGATAAGACGATAAGGGTTATCGAATCAGGCTCCCCAGGATTTACTATAAAAATGAAATACCTGCATTTCCTGAGATAGACCCTAATAGAAATAACTAGTATTATACGGATTTACAAACGATAACGAGAATTAGCGAGTGTTTGTGCACGTGTAATGACACGTTATCAAAACAGCAGAGTTATGACAACTAATATAACCAACAACACTTGACGGAATTAATTTCCAACATCAATCTGATATGCACGCAGTAGGACGTGCCAAGGTCGGATTAATTGCGTAATTACCAATAAAGGAAGTTATGTTCAATAATTACACCATAAATCCATCGCTTTCATGTTGGGAATATTGACAGGCTATTTGTAATCGTACTTGAATTTATGAGTTTCAGTGTGATTTAGCAACAAACTGATGGGTTGAAAAAGGAAAAATTATTTGGAAACGACCAAAAGGTGCCGCCATCCACCGCCTTTGATGTTTTTGCTTCATTCTGTTTCATTTATTATTTGAATCTACTCCACCACAATTTTTGAATTTAATTGCCTTTTGGTAATGTGCGTGTGGTTCTTTTTTCTTGGTTTGCAACTGCGAGAATTCATAAATAACCAATTTAATTTATTGCTTAGGTAATGCGTTTTAAATGAAACAAAATATGGACAAGGGGTGGAGGTTCACACTGCCGAATACTTCAATCAAGATCGTAATATTTCCATACGAGAAATATACACACAAAAATATTTAAGAACGCTTTTGCATTTGCCCATGCGGTATCGTACTGGGAATAATATTATAAATTGCAATGACAGCAGCTACGAGGTGTCTTTAAAGTCAAGGATCGAGAGATGTGTCTTGAAAATAATGACTGTGAAAGTTTATGTCTAGTTACACCATCATTCCAGCATTATTTTATTTATTTTTGGAAATCCTCAGTTTTTAGCAAGTTCAGCATCCAAAAATAACGGCTGTCAGAATGAAGTTTGACTTATCGGAATTTGAAAAAAAACATGGAAGTAGAGTTGGGTAATTGAAAAATTCACATATCCATCACTTGCACATCAGGAAATTTACCATTTATAAGCTCCTCGAATAAATTACGTACAGATTTTTGGGTTATAAAAGGCGAACAATTTGGCAGCAAAGCCACACTATCTGCAACTACAAACAGAAACGGGAAAAGTCGTAAAGGTGAGTTTTGTTGTACGGGTTTTGTTTTTATTGGTTTAATAACTATTTCAAATACATATGCACAAATTATAGATAAATTAAAATCAACTTTATCAGCATGAATTCAATTCTTCTTCTTTCACTTTGCATCGGCGTTGCTCTCGGTAAGTTGCAGGAGATGTTTTCAAAAAAACTGTGACGATAAGAAAATTATTGTTGTACGAAATTATTGTTGTGGATTGCTTTTAATCAACTTTCATTTTTGTTTATTTTCAATGCAGCAACTCCAAAATTCAAACTTGCTGTCATAGTCGACTGTGACCGCGTAGCATGTGGGTTTGCTTGCGTCAAGTCGAGAGACTGTACATCGCCTTTGGATGTTGAAAGAGTCCTGAAGAGTCAACCAGATGCCTGCAGGACCTGTGTCAGTGGAATATGTGGTAAGTAAATTGTTCTTTGTGTATTAATCCAGTAAACCTCAATAGATATCATCGCATTGTTGAACGGCAACAGAGTTGTGTTCAATTATTCCAGATATAATAAATACCCAAATCACCACAATATGTATATATATTAGAGCAAAAACAATTAAATGCTTTTTTTAAAATGGGGGTGTTTATGTAACATTTTTTTGGTAAAAAAAGGGCCTAAAAACAACCAAATGAAAATTACTTCCTAGAGCAATGTTGTTCTTTCTTCAGATCTGACCAGAGACGCTGTACCAGACAACTTTGTTTCTGTTTGTGTGCAAGACGCTATGCTAGGTTGCTCCGAATGTCCAGCAGTAATAAACACCGCACTTGATAAACTGGAAACTTGCAGAACGTGCACCGGGACATGCAATAGCAATCACGGTCAGTTTTGCATAAAATAACGGCAACGTAATTATCTGGATAAGAGAAGAATAAATAATCCATTTGGGAATTTGACATAGAATAAATTTCTTTTGCAATGAATGGAAATCTAGACTATTCAATTCAGATATTATTGCGTAAAAAGTAAACACTAGATTTAACTGAATTTAGCTGAAAAATTTTTCGGTTCTGAAGGTCATGTTTATCAAACCCAATTTAAAATTTCCTAACTTCTTTGTTTGTTGCAGCCGCAAATATGAAAAATGCCGTGTGTGCCGAGTCATGCTTTTGGAGTGCTGACTGTGTGAACTTCGAATACGCACACGATACAGTGGAAGCTGCAAATCGTCAGTGCAGAGACTGTGTGGATGCCGCATGCGGTAAGATAGCTTGCAGCTTTGTCAACGTCAAATTGCTGTACGACACTACACAACAAACTTGAACAAATTTTAAACAATTTTTTCTCAATTTACGGCAGGACCCAAATCTGATACCAACAGACAGTGCCGCAAAGATGCTAAGACTAATTGTCCCTCTTGCACCTCGCCGACAGATCAAGAGCGTGCCATTCTGAAGAACTGCAAGGCATGCCTAGCCAACTGTCCGAGTTTAGTTTAAGGTAATCAAAGCGAAGCTGGTGTTTGTTATGTAAAACCTGCTTAATCGAATATAGTATAGTAATGAACGTAATGCGCTGTGGATACATCCACAATAAATAAGTTCAGTTTTTGAGTTGATAAAATACCTAGCAGAATTTAAAGATAACCACAGCATTTTGCTTGCAGAAGCGGGATCTCATTGTGATAAAATAGAGTCCTGATATGATGACAACCCTGTAATCAATATATTTCTTTATCGACATTATGCAGTGCCTAATTAAGTATAACTAACTTCCATGATTAGAGTTTATGGTGTTTAACTTTCCGTGAAACCTCCTGTTCAATTTGCAAATCAATTTGCTCCGACACATGTTTTGTATGTGGCTAAACGTAACGCATGCATTGATCGTATTCGGATATGTGTTGTTTGTTAATCACGTACACAAAACAATATTATGCAGAAATAAATGCCGGAAAATAAAAGTACGCACTGTGATCTTTTCACTGGCAAAACAGCATTTCAATGTTATTAAAAACATCGACAAGGAAGCATGCAGAATCGAATCTGTATAAGATGTTATGGAAATCTTTTAATTTTTTGAATTAAATAGCAAGATAGCCGATACACGAAACGTGTTTACTTGACTGTTCTAACGTGTAAACTTGCTTGTAAACTTGAATATCGCTGCAGTTTTCCACGGACAAAAAAGGCTTGGAAAACACGGCCTACAAGTAGTGATTCCCAAACTGTAAGCGTTGCTGGTCCGTTTGTTAGTAAGGATTTATTGTAACAGGAGTGTTTGCATTCATTGTGTTTACAATAATGTAGAGAAATCAAAACGAACAATAAACTAAGGTGACAGTCACTGGTTTGCATCAGTACACCTGTTTTTTTCAAAGTGAACGTGAGGGTAGGAGACAAACTAAAAAAACAAAGCCTTTCTGCAACAAAATATAAGTGGTATTAAACATCTTTTTGCATGTAATGTTTCGAATTGAAATATTTGTGACCTACGTGACATTGTGTAAAAAACAACTATGTAATATTTGAAAATCTATTGCGAACTCAAAACAGAGATCCAACCAACAGAAAATGATCTCCTTTTTTATGTGTTATTCTACTTTTTTCATGCGTGAAACGTGATAATATTAACTACAGAATGACGTTGTTTCACGTCACTGTAAAGCTTTGATGCCGTAGGCAACTGAGGATAGTTGTTGTAATAATATTAAAAAAGGTACACGTCCTACTAAAAGGAAAGTTCGATCACCGGAAAGCCACATCCTACAGGAAACATTCTTATCCACCATGAAAGGCTCACCAATATAGCAACAAGGATGCACGTGACCCGGCGGATGACGTCACAACACCCTGGGGCATTCTGTACAATTAACGATATTTAGTAGGTTAGAGTTCGAACGAAAATAATTGATCGAAGTGGCAAAGAACATAGTTTTAACTTGTTTTAGCGAACAGCCGTAGTGACAATTGCATAGCTGATTTCGTATACATGGTTACATGATAATAATTTCGGTGCTGGTGAAAGCATTGACTTTCACAATCTTACGCGTGGAAGCATAGTTTTGAAATAAATTAGCTTACATGTGTTTATAAATCCCTATAGAACAGACTTGTATCTGCACACGACTTCGAAACGTTTAAAAACCGATCGATGCATTTGTGATGCTGTAAAAGTCAGCATGACTTGCACCATGTAATGCAAAAACGCAAACATCTCTACGCACACAGTTGCTCCATGACGCCACTGGCAAATTGGCTCGAAAACATTCAAAGCCTAAAATTGCCATCTGGGGCAACATTAAGGTTTTTATTTTCGGAAGAGGTATTTTAATAAAACGGTGTTTGGGAAGGTCTGACCATACGTATGTTTCGCACGTGCGTTTGACGTCACATTGCCCTGCGGTCATTACAAGAGCGACAATTAAGGCGCGCGTTTCAAAATTTAAAAAATTCGTTGCCATGGACGCTTACAATGCCAACCAAGCCATTCAAATGTTTCTTTGTAACTAAGAAGAGGGCCTATTACTTAAACAACAGAATATTTTAAAGCCTTTCTTGGCATGCTAGCAATAAAATTTTGATTTCATACAATTCATCAACGAAGCTGTTTTCTGGCATTGTGTAATAAAATGCTTGCTGCATGTCACAGTCCAATGCATTCTGAAGCTAAGGCAATGGGATTAAATTACTTAAAAAAAGCATTGTAGTTTGGGTGATTTTTGACATAAATCTGCTTCAACAAGGTGTTTTATCCACACTCATTTACTCTAAATATTTCAATTCATTTTCCGCCACTATATTTTAGCATTCTAACGCAGGGATTTTGATTGCAGCTGAGTATACGCGGAAGGTTGAGTGCGGTACATACGGCGACCGTGATGTATTTACTATGAATGGAATTGTTTTGCGAGTTAGCTTCCGTTCAAATTTTAAACTAATATTAGATCAGGCAACGGATCCTACCCTTTCTCTACGGTGACGCTCCCCTATTGTAACGAACCGCCGTTTGCACGTTTTTTAACCGCGAACAAGCCCTGAGGGTGAAACACAAGTACCGTGCAATCACCACGGTAAAAATAGAGCGGGTGGGATATATAATACGACCTTTGCGAGGCCTAAGTCAGCAGTTTGGAAACAGAGAATTCAGCCATCTACCTCAAGACAACTTTATCGGTAAGATTTGCTTTTTTACATTGCAGCGCATTCTGGCATAATGTTACATTTACATTACAGCTTCTTTATTACAATTGCTGGTATTATCTTTTTGTAACTTAAACCGTACAAATTACTCCTTTTAATTTTTAGGACAAACAAATACGCTTTAAATATTTAGTAACCGTGCTACAGTTAAATAAACTAAGCCCGTTACTCTTAACCTTATCCGGCTATAATTACTCGTTTTATTCACCAAAATGTTTTTTCCACACTGCATTTAAATTTTGCATAATTTTTATTCGGGCCAAATATGAGAGGTTGTGCGATCTTTTTTGATAGAAGTCACAAAAACAAATGCAAAATACAATAACAAATCTTACAAATGAGGGCGATAGCCCAAATCAAGTTTTCCGTTCAGATAAGCACGCTGCTTTCTGATGCAGAAACTAAATAAAATTTTAGCCACTTTGCCCGATTTTGGGGGTAATTGGTAACCTTTATCTTACAGACGTACGATAATTCGTTTTTTGGCCTCATGGAAGCCAAAAAATATCCAAATGCGGTAAACCGTATTATAGCTACAACAAACTGAATTTGATTAAAAAATACACATCTGATCAAAAAAAATTTAGATAAAAAAATTTAAAATGGCCACATTTGTTTACAAGATCTTCCTATAATTTCAGGACGTCTCGCATTCATACAGCATGAAGTCTGTTGTGATTTTGGTGATTATTGCGGTGGCCGTGCAAGGTATGAATCTAAAATATTATGATACCTGTTATGTCTGACTGGAAAACCGATTTAGATTATCAGAACAAATAATATCAATTCTCATTTTGTCGTTGCTGTTTTATTAGAACAAATAATATCATTTCACTTTTTGTACAAATAAATATGAAAACATGAAATTTAACATTGCTAAGAGACGATTTTCGTTCTATAGCTTACCCAAAAGGCAATTCCAGTCCCGGCGGGTCTAGACCCTCGGGTGGAGGTTACTTTCCGGCAGGATACCCACGACAAGGACCTGGCTCAGATGAGAAGAAAGCCGACGGTCGAAAATCCTGCATGAAGGCGTGCGTGGGACCAACCAAATGCAAAAGTCCCGAGCAAATGAAGACCGAGATTCTCGAACTGAGAAAGTTATGCCACTCCTGCGTAAACGCATCTTGCGGTGAGTAAAAATATGCAAAGTTTGCAACACAGCCCATTTAATTGCTATTGCGGGTTAACATTTGAATGTTTATTACGCGAACAGGCAGTCTTCCCGCACTGGACAGACGTGCCGTGGATAAGTGTGTGCGCAAAGCATTTCAGAGTTGTACAAGCTGTCCCCCCGAGCCAATCGTTGATAGAGTGCGCGTTATCAATTGTACATCGTGTCTGATGCAATGTCACAAGCCAGGTGAGTGTCGTGTTTAGCCCTCGAGGCCGTGTCACAAAAACACGGGAGAAACTGATTGCCACCTTGTAAATCCTGTTTAGGCTACCTGTTAAATTCCCATGCAAACATCCTCTTTTACTTTGTGGTGCATTTTTGGCTATATTTGATGATCAACCTTATCTGGGATTCATCGTCTAAAACTTAAAAACATAAAATGTATGAAAAGCTTTATCAAAGAAACTAAAGTCGTTTTGTGATAATAAGGATAGCGAGATTTCACCATGACACCGTTTATTCCGCGCAATAAAAAGGAGAAAATCGCCGTCCATATGACAAACGACTTAAGATTTTTTTGATGAAGCTGTTCATAAGATCCAGATTGAAATTTTTTGTAATGCCGTAAAACTGATCAGAAATTCAGTCAGATCAAACTTGTATTAATTGTAAACTTGTAGTTTTGAAATTGTAAGTTTTGCCAAATGCGTTTCGGCTCCTGGCTTCACAATAAGCATGTTTTTTTCCGCATCAGGGCCTCGACAGAACAACGGACCAAGAAGACCGTATGGAGGTACTGTATTTTTTTACTATTACTTTAGTCTTCAAAGTTTGTTGCTTGCTGTACACTACATAATGTATCAGTCATTGGCAAACCACGAAAACTGCCCCGTTTGAAAGGGTTAGTCACTGGCCCGCCAGATATTGTCATAAAAGTGTCGCAGTTTAATTTCATTTTCAATGAATAAATTAGTTCAGTGGTGTAAATACTGGTTGGCCACATTATGCCCACATGGCTAAATGACCCGCCTCTCACATATTTAGTAATTTCTGGCCCCAAAATTCAAGTAATTTTTTAGTGGTTTTAACGCGTCCTGTTAGTACGTATAGCATAGTGGTTTTAGCGGCCACATTTTCAATATTTTTCTATTGGTATAGGAATGGGTGGTGAAGGGCGTGGAAACCAAAACATGGGAGGTTTGCAGGCCATTATGGGCATGATCACTAATATGATGAATGGTCAAGGCAGAGGCCCTCCTCAGGGCAATAGCATGATGGGCGGGAATAGTCGTGGACCTGGTTCCAACATGGGCCCTGGTGGAATGGGGAACATCATGGGTATGCTCAGTGGTGTTATGAATCAAAATGGTGAAGAAGGCCCAGGGGGCATGATGACCCTACGTGACATCATGATGGGCGGTGACGATTCTGAAGACGAAAGCGAAACGGGTGGAATGGGAAATGCGATGGGCATGCTTACCGGTATGATGAATGGAGGAAATGACGGACTTTTGGGTAGTCTTTTGGGCCTTGGTGGCAATATGGACGGCGAAGATAGCGATCCCGGTGAAAACATGGGAGGAACACCCAACATTATGAGTATAGTCACCAACATGATGGGTGGTGAAGGTGGCGGCCCTGGTGGTCAGAATATGGGTGGGTTACAAGGTATGCTAAGTATGGTGACCAACATGATGGGCAGTCAAAGTGGTGAAAGCGGAGGTATGAGAGGCTTTATGGGAACAAACTACGCGAACAATGCTGAAGATGGTGATGATGAAGAGGAATATGAGGGTATGTTAATATAAATAAACATGGAGAAAATTTGTGCAGATGAAAGGTAACAAATTTTCTTTTAAAGATATAAAGAAAATGAAACACTCGAAAATTTGCTACAAAAGTTGCAACTTACTGAAGTACTGTCCAAGCATCGGCGACATGAAATCGAAAATGCAGAACGAGAAACAGGCATGCAAAGATTGTGTCGTTGGCGAATGTGGTAAGTTCAGTAATAAATCGATGCAACTAGACACCATCAGTTCCAAACCTTTCGATTACTAGTTTGAATATAAGAGTTAGCAATAATAGTCACAATTACACCAGAGAAGATAAAAGTTAGAATGTTGTCTAAAACTGGACCCTTGCTACCGTTGTTAAAAGGAGAAACAACAGCTAACAGTACCAGCGCGGACGCAAGCTGCATCGCCAACGCAAGACAGGAATGTGTTGATTGCCCACCTATTGGCAACGACGAACAGATGTCCAAAAAGAAATGCCTGAGTTGCCTCAAGAAGTGTGTGCTCAAAGGTAGGGCCAAGTGTAAAATAGAATTACATAGAAATATAATAATAGAAATATAATAAGCAGTGCTGAAAAAAGGCCGGAACGGTGAAAAAAATTTCACGGTTCGTCGTTCCGGTGGGAATTTAACAGCTGGTGTGTCCCAAAGAGTAATGAGAAACTTAAATAGAGTAAACGTGTATTTAAATACTCATTTGAAATCTTACCTTTATACAAAAACACAATGGTTAACTTTTTCCTGCAAATTCAATCGTTCCGGTAATAATTTGTTGTCACTTTTAACCCTGTTACAAACTTCAAACTTCATAGGATCATTTTCAAAAGTTGTTTAAAAATCTGTCACTAACTCTTGTTGGCGTGAAACAGGAGATTCCGATGATAAAAAACTTTCATCTGTTGATGAGACTAATATTTTCCACCCTTTCAGACAAGGATGATGAGGAAGACGAAGACGAGGAGGATACCCCTTCACGGGGTATGCATGGGCGTTCCGGTAGATGGGGTCCGCGTATGGGTGGAGGTGGACCTCTCCCACAGGGCATTCTATCACTGTTAATGAGTGCTGGAACAAATGGAGGTATGGGACCATCTAGAGGACGCGAACAGATGGGTCCTCGCTCTGGTGGTATGGGGCCATTTTCCGGGGGAATGGGTCCATTTTCGGGAGGTATGGGACCATATTCCGGTGGACGTGGACCATATTCTGGTGGTATGGGACCATTTTCGGGAGGAATGGGTCCATTCTCAGGAGGCATAGGCCCATTTTCTGGAGGAATGGGTCCATTCTCAGGAGGCATGGGACCATATTCGGGTGGACGTGGACCAAATTCAGGTGGCATGGGACCATTTTCTGGAGGAATGGGTCCATTCTCAGGAGGCATGGGACCATATTCCGGTGGACGTGGACCAAATTCAGGTGGCATTGGACCATTTTCTGGGGGAATGGGTCCATTCTCAGGAGGTATGGGACCATATTCCGGTGGACGTGGACCAAATTCAGGTGGCATGGGACCATTTTCTGGGGGAATGGGTCCATTCTCAGGAGGCATGGGTCCATTTTCCGGTGGACGCGGACCACATTCTGGTGGCAAGGGACCATATTCCAAGCGAAAAGGTCCAAAGCGAGGTGGTGGTCCAATGAAGATGTTGGGAGCGTTGCTGGAAGTTATTTCATGCGCAAGAAAAGAAGAAAATTGTGGAAGCTGCCCTACTCCCATGGAAGCAATGAAAAAGATATACAACAGCACGGTTGGCTGCATGAAATGCGTAAAAGATGAATGTGGTAAGAGTTAATGAGAATTCTTTTGAAATGAACAAATAAATACCATTAGGAGACAAAATAATACTCAACCGACTGTAAAATCTCTATACAGGTGACATGCGCAATTCATCTGGAAAGGCAGAATGCGTTCGCATGGCAAGAATCGATTGCCTTCAATGCCCACCACTTGATGACCATGAGCAAATGGAAGCTAAAAAATGCAGGAAGTGTTTGATGGGTTGCGCACCACGAGGTATTTTTGTTTTACGTTGACATGACGTAATTTAAACAATAAGATATATGACATTTACCTGATCCACGTGATGCTCAAAAATGTGAAGTTGAATCTTGGCTAATTCTGAATGTCGTCCACTTAACAAAATAACTATTCGCTTTGCAAAACGTTTTACAAAAAATTTTGAATATTCCGGATTTTCGCCAATTCCGGGAAAAAATGCCCTTATCGCAACTCATAATGTGTATTTGGGTGTATTTTTTTATTCTTGACGAATAGAATCCGAATTGACCAACTTCTTTCAGAATACTATGAAAACATATCGATAAATACATCATTACTTTTCAGTCAGCATCGTGTCTGTGTATTCGTACGCGCAGTTGAATTGTCATCTATAAACTACATGCAGTATTTAAAATGTTTTTCTTAACTTTATTTGCGAATTTCGTGAAGAAGACTTTTTCTATTTAAATCCAAAGTCGTCAACACACTATGAGTGATTTTGTGTTTAGGACCACGCCGTGAAAAATCAGGCCCACAAGGTGGAATGTTCGGAGGTTTCGAAATGATGGGCGGCGGTTACGGTGACGAAATGATGGGAGGTGGTTATGGTGACGAAATGATGGGCGGTGGTTACGGTGACGAAATGATGGGAGGTGGTTATGGTGACGAAATGATGGGCGGTGGTTATGGTGATGGACTTCTCGGCATGCTCGGAAGCTAGATTGACAATGACGGAAGATGGAAACGAACTTGACTTGGAACCTGTTATAACTTTTTGCTTTTATTTGATTAACAAACAAACAACAATACTAATCATTGTTCCCAAACTACTAATCAATATACTTGTGTTGACGTTATATTTGACGGTAAAATACAGTTCCCAAATCCACTACACATGTTTGCTTTGTATATAGAGGTTTCGATTGACTTTGCATTTGCGGGTTGGTGTCTGTGACGAATGATTAGTAATTACAAAGCTCATCGTTTTTCTAAACAAAAATTATCTACCCATATCAAGGACTTTAATAGTTACGAAGAGATATAGGCTGTAAAGTACTAATTAATCCCAAGACGCCTTTAAAATGCGCTGTCAATAGCTGTTGATTTCGTTCAAACGTATTATATTTAACAAAGCAGTTTATAAACATAATTCATTTCAGAAGAGATAATGGAAGAGATGCTTTAAAGTTTAATTCACTTTTAATTTCCAAAGAAACTTGAACGCGTATAAACAATAAATATGCAAATTAAATTACACGGGCACCAGTAAAACCATATTGGTCATCGAGTCAGGCGCCCATCTATTTCAGGGGTGGCCAATACAACGATCGTGAAATTATAACTGGTCGATCGCCTAGGATTGCATGTTGTCTTCGCGAAATACAAACATAATCGTCATTTTTTTTGACAAATATGTTTGCCTGATTACCACATATGCTCGGTAACGTAACACAACTACACACAAACTTGAACTCGACATAATGCAACGGCGAAAATACATGGGAATTCACTTGAAATATCAAACATCCCCGAGTCGATCGTGTTTTGTTGGAAAGTTTTCTTGGCAATTCCGCTCGTTGACAACCCCTAGTCTATTTTATCAAAACAAAAATGCCGCATTTCCTCTGCACAGCGAAATTCTATGCCGAACTAACGACATTAGTTGCTAATACGTCGAAGAGGTTTAATTGTGATTTTTTTCTTCTGGCATTGTTATTCTTCAAAACATTTTACCTCTGTAGCTATTTTCCATCAATTTATTACTGCCTTCGAATAAGTCTGTGATATATGGAATAAATGTGGTAAATCCCAACTGGTGGATTCATCGATTAGGCCTAACAATACCAAAAAAGGAAGTGATGTCAAATGACAACTTCATAAATCCATCAATTACACGTTAGGAATATTGATATTCAACTTTTTGAATTGATTACTTTCCAGTATTAATTACCAACCAACTGTTTGAACCAAAACAAAAACAAAAGTTAATCCTCACTCTTCTGCACCTTACATGAGGTTGACAGGTTGCAGATAGGCTGCAATGCATGTAAACCTCATGATCTTGCGCCAAATAAGGACCTGTGCAGTGGGGCGATCCATAAAATCATGTCCTTGCTTTAAACATTACCATTGCAATTAGTAGTGATCGTCAGGGTCGATACCATTAGACTCATTTGGCAACAAATGGCAATTTACCATGTAGAGAAAAAAAGGACAAGTTGAATTGAGATTTTTGAGAATCTTTACCAAGGTGAAATGCAGGCCCCGCATATGTTTTCTAATCGGGGCCTGCATTTTCCAGGACCGGCCCTGGTAATCGGCAGCCCACAATTTAGTCCATGGCATTCTAAACGGGAAATTGCAAATAAAGTTAATACACCTATACTATGCCTGGGACGGCAACTGAGTGCAGTTTGTCGAATATATCTTTAAATATTTTAGTAATCACAGGAAGCGGGGTAGCTATAATACTGAACAATTCTTGCAAATAACATTATATATGGTGAACACCGGACCAATCATAAAGTTATATAAAACAGGTGAATGACCAGTTAACGTCCGTGGGACATGCTGTTGTGAGAACAACGTTTGCAATAACTGCTAAAAAAGCTATTAGTTTTCTACATCCTTGTGTAATAAATATGCAAATATTAATTTTCGGCATCCCAAAATATCGCTTGTCAGGATTATCTTTGAGTTATCGGAGTTGTTGTGAAACCGCAAGGATGGAAGTGAAGTTTGTCGAATGGAAACTTCACATATTCATCACATGCATGTTAGGAATATTTACGGTCAAAAAGGTAACAAACTTTAATCAACAAGCACTCCAGTAGTACCTGCAACTGCAGACAGAAGCACGAAAAGGGGCCAAGGTAAGTTTCGTTACAGGGTAAATGTCTTTGCATATTGGTGTTATTATACATACTATTAAAGCGCTGTACTGCTGCATTCGTTGCAAAGTAAAGAATGATTCCATGATTGAACGCAACATCGGGAACAAGAGAAACGCAGCGAAAAAAGCAATTAATCCGCTTCATTACAATCCAGTAAAGTTAGCGCTACACTATAATTACATATGTACAAGTTCTGAAACTATAAACAAACATCGGCAATGTCGCAAAACCATTCAAAAACACAAGGCTGAAAGACAAAAAAGAAAACTTTAAATAAGTTTTGGGTGTTGGGTGTAAGTAATTTTTTTACAACACCTGCTATTAATTTCAGGACATCTCGCATTCTAACATCATGAAGCCTGCTGTGATTTTGATGATTATTGCGGTAACTGCGAAAGGTATAAGTCTATTGTTTTTACTCCAACGCATAACTGAAAGACCATAGTGTGATTAATGCCTATAATGTCAACATACTTTGTTCTTTACCAAGCCTCAGAATATTTTTTAATCCGACATTAGTAAGAAACCCGAAAACGTTAAAGGATAAGGTTTACAGATCGCTAAGAGAAAATTTTTTTACAGCTTTTCCAAGAGACTATCCACGATGTAGAAAAGGTGACTCCGATGACGGGGCATCCGTTGATGGACCTGAATCTGAAAGCAAGGGCTCATTTTATGGTGAAAATGGAATTCCATTTTATGGTGATAACGAAATTCTAGTAGTTACGGGACCAATTTCCGCTGCAAGTGGGCCCCAATCTGTTGGAATGGGACCACCATATGCTAGCAACGGGCCATCTCCAGTAGCTACGGGACCAATTTCCGCTGCAAGTGGACCCCAATCTGTTGGAATGGGACCAACATATGCTAGCAACGGGCCATCTCCAGTAGCTACGGGACCAATTTCCGCTGCAAGTGGACCCCAATCTGTTGGCGTGGGACCACCATATGCTAGCAACGGGCCATCTCCAGTAGCTACGGGACCAATTTCCGCTGCAAGTGGGCCCCAATCTGTTGGCATGGGACCACCATATGCTAGCAACGGGCCATCCCCAACAGGCACGGGACCAATTTCCGCTGCAAGTGGGGCCCAATCTGTTGGCATGGGACCACCATATGCTAGCAACGGGCCATCTCCAGTAGCTACGGGACCAATTTCCGCTGCAAGTGGACCCCAATCTGTTGGCATGGAACCACCATACGCTAATAACGGACCATCCCCAATAAGCACGGGACCAATTTCTGCTGCAAGTGGACCCCAATCTGTTGGCATGGGACCACCATATGCTAACAACGGACCATCCCCAATAGGTACGGGACCAATTTCTGCTGCAAGTGGACCCCAATCTTTTGGCATGGGACCACCATATGCTAGCAACAGACCATCCCCAATAGGCACGGGACCAATTTCCGCTGCAAGTGGACCCCAATCTGTTGACATGGGACCACCATACGCTAATAACGGACCATCCCCAATAAGCACGGGACCAATTTCCGCTGCAAGTGGACCCCAATCTGTTGGCATGGGACCACCATATGCTAACAACGGGCCATCCCCAATAGGTACGGGACCAATTTCTGCTGCAAGTGGACCCCAATCTTTTGGCATGGGACCACCATATGCTAGCAACGGACCATCCCCAATAGCTACGGGACCAATTTCCGCTGCAAGTGGACCCCAATCTGTTGGCATGGGACCACCATATGCTAATAACGGGCCATCCCCAATAGGTACGGGACCAATTTCTGCTGCAAGTGGACCCCAATCTGTTGACATGGGACCACCAAACGCTAATTACGGACCATCCCCAATAAGCACGGGACCAATTTCCGCTGCAAGTGGACGCCAATCTGTTGGCATGGGACCACCATATGCTAGCAACGGACCATCCCCAATAGCTACGGGACCAATTTCCGCTGCAAGTGGACCCCAATCTGTTGGCATGGAACCACCATACGCTAATAACGGACCATCCCCAATAAGCACGGGACCAATTTCTGCTGCAAGTGGACCCCAATCTGTTGGCATGGGACCACCATATGCTAACAACGGACCATCCCCAATAGGTACGGGACCAATTTCCGCTGCAAGTGGACCCCAATCTTTTGGCATGGGACCACCATATGCTAGCAACGGACCATCCCCAATAGCTACGGGACCAATTTCCGCTGCAAGTGGACCCCAATCTGTTGGCATGGAACCACCATACGCTAATAACGGACCATCCCCAATAAGCACGGGACCAATTTCTGCTGCAAGTGGACCCCAATCTGTTGGCATGGGACCACCATATGCTAACAACGGACCATCCCCAATAAGCACGGGACCAATTTCCGCTGCAAGTGGACCCCAATCTTTTGGCATGGGACCACCATATGCTAGCAACGGACCATCCCCAATAGCTACGGGACCAATTTCCGCTGCAAGTGGACCCCAATCTGTTGGCATGGAACCACCATACGCTAATAACGGACCATCCCCAATAAGCACGGGACCAATTTCTGCTGCAAGTGGACCCCAATCTGTTGGCATGGGACCACCATATGCTAACAACGGACCATCCCCAATAGGTACGGGACCAATTTCTGCTGCAAGTGGACCCCAATCTTTTGGCATGGGACCACCATATGCTAGCAACAGACCATCCCCAATAGGCACGGGACCAATTTCCGCTGCAAGTGGACCCCAATCTGTTGACATGGGACCACCATACGCTAATAACGGACCATCCCCAATAAGCACGGGACCAATTTCCGCTGCAAGTGGACCCCAATCTGTTGGCATGGGACCACCATATGCTAACAACGGGCCATCCCCAATAGGTACGGGACCAATTTCTGCTGCAAGTGGACCCCAATCTTTTGGCATGGGACCACCATATGCTAGCAACGGACCATCCCCAATAGCTACGGGACCAATTTCCGCTGCAAGTGGACCCCAATCTGTTGGCATGGGACCACCATATGCTAATAACGGGCCATCCCCAATAGGTACGGGACCAATTTCTGCTGCAAGTGGACCCCAATCTGTTGGCATGGGACCACCATATGCTAACAACGGACCATCCCCAATAGGTACGGGACCAATTTCTGCTGCAAGTGGACCCCAATCTTTTGGCATGGGATCACCATATGCTAGCAACGGACCATCCCCAACAGGCACGGGACCAATTTCCGCTGCAAGTGGACCCCAATCTGTTGACATGGGACCACCAAACGCTAATTACGGACCATCCCCAATAAGCACGGGACCAATTTCCGCTGCAAGTGGACGCCAATCTGTTGGCATGGGACCACCATATGCTAACAACGGACCATCCCCAATAGGTACGGGACCAATTTCTGCTGCAAGTGGACCCCAATCTTTTGGCATGGGATCACCATATGCTAGCAACGGACCATCCCCAACAGGCACGGGACCAATTTCCGCTGCAAGTGGACCCCAATCTGTTGACATGGGACCACCAAACGCTAATTACGGACCATCCCCAATAAGCACGGGACCAATTTCCGCTGCAAGTGGACGCCAATCTGTTGGCATGGGACCACCATATGCTAATAACGGGCCATCCCCAATAGGTACGGGACCAATTTCTGCTGCAAGTGGACCCCAATCTGTTGGCATGGGACCACCATATGCTAACAACGGACCATCCCCAATAGGTACGGGACCAATTTCTGCTGCAAGTGGACCCCAATCTTTTGGCATGGGATCACCATATGCTAGCAACGGACCATCCCCAACAGGCACGGGACCAATTTCCGCTGCAAGTGGACCCCAATCTGTTGACATGGGACCACCAAACGCTAATAACGGACCATCCCCAATAAGCACGGGACCAATTTCCGCTGCAAGTGGACGCCAATCTGTTGGCATGGGACCACCATATGCTAACAACGGACCATCCCCAATAGGTACGGGACCAATTTCTGCTGCAAGTGGACCCCAATCTTTTGGCATGGGACCACCATATGCTAACAACGGACCATCCCCAATAGGTACGGGACCAATTTCTGCTGCAAGTGGACCCCAATCTTTTGGCATGGGACCACCATATGCTAGCAACGGACCATCCCCAATAGGCACCGGACCAATTTCTGCTGCAAGTGGACCCCAATCTGTTGGCATGGGACCACCATATGCTAATAACGGACCATCCCCAATAGGCACGGGACCAATTTCAGCCTCAAGTGGTCCCCAATCTGTTGGCATGGGACCACCATATGCTAACAACGGTCTATCTCCTGCTGCAAGTGGACCCCAATCTGTTGGCATGGGACCACCATATGCTAATAACGGGCCATCCCCAATAGGCACGGGACCAATTTCTGCTGCAAGTGGACCCCAATCTGTTGGCATGGGACCACCATATGCTAACAACGGACCATCCCCAATAGGTACGGGACCAATTTCCGCTGCAAGTGGACCCCAATCTGTTGGCATGGGACCACCATATGCTAATAACGGGCCATCTCCAGTAGCTACGGGACCAATTTCCGCTGCAAGTGGACCCCAATCTGTTGGATTGAGTCCACTATCTGATGACACAGGACCATCTGCTGGAGGTAGTAGTTATGGCGTAAAGCAGTGATTCCCAACCTTTTTGTGGTTGCGTACCACTTGGAGGTAAAACAATTTCGACGCTTAATTACAACCTATAGATGAGAGTTACGAAGTAACCTAAGAATAATTGAAGAAACAAACCTTTTGAGATCACTTATAGTTTTTTTTTTAAATTCGAACTATTGCCTCAATTTACGGAAATGTGCTCGCGTGCCACCATCGGGTACCTCTGGGAAATACTGGCGTAAAGCTATGTAGTTTAACCTAACTTACTTTTAAAATGCTAGAGGCGATTATAGCGCCTATTTTGTTTTTGTTGAACCAACTTTGGGCTAATTTTTTCAGCTAAAGCCCGAAGTCAATCAGATAAACCTGGCCTGACTCACAAATCTAACCTCGGCTGTAAGTTTATTTTGTTTTTAGGTTATTAGGCGGCAGCTCAAGAGAAGTTTTAAATATTTAATGGCGGCTAGATTTGCAGTCCTTTTGGTTTAACTAAAGACATAAAGAGAAGAACCATACACGGAAGAGGATTCATACAATTCGACCATGAAGACATATGTTGTTATTTTTTGTAGTATTGGGTGTGATTATATATTTCAACCGTTGTGCCTAAATTTTACAAATCCTTCTATCTACATTGAGTTGTAAAGGCACAGTATTTTTGAAAATGCACATGTTTGCCTGCGGGTACTAAGCCCCCACCCGAAATAAATACAATTGACTGCATATATTTACTAACTGTTACCTATGATGAAAGATTGGTATCCCAACGCGCCGCGTTGACGTATCTCTGTAAAACCGGGTTCCAAAATAGTGCAGCCAGACTAAAAGTCACAGAAGTTGGCTAGTTAATTAAATAACCCCAGTGATGTTGAAAATTCTGCAAGGAGCAAAAAAAACGGTCATTTCTCCGCACATGGGCCGAAAATCAGTCCACCCCAAGACAGGTGGAATGGCAGTTTTTGCTTGGAAAATAAATCCCTTACACAAGCTGAAAACCGTTTTTTTTGGAAAATGAACGAAACAACCGGTACAGTTATATTAGTTTAAACGAGCTCTAAAAAATATTCTACCTCCCGAGGTCTTTCCAAGAACACTAACATGCTAAGTTAGGAGGAGCTGTGAAATGTACAATCACGAAGATAAATGACAACTGGACTTTAACTTGCTTGTCCATTAAAAATGTACAAAAACTAAAGAATTTTTATTTTAAAACACAGTGTGATGTTGCTCCACAATCAACAACCACGACTTTCATAATATCAACTCGGGTTGCATTCCATATCACCGTCCTTGTTTGTTTTTAGTTTCTTGAATTCATCCACAAGCAACACATGGTCTTCAAGGACACATTGTGGTTTCTCATACTGAACATAATCCAGTAAAAGTTAGAAACAATCCTGGCTCACAATAAGATAGTTTAATCATACCTGAATTATCAAGGTGTTGTTTGCATGTGCAATATTAATATTTTCAGAGTCCAATCTCAAACCTCTTCTTTCCATGTCGGGGATGCTTAATTTTTTAAAATATTTTTTGTTCGTGGTCCTTATAACCATTGTTGTGCCTTCCGAATCAACCGAGACATTGTAAGTCTTAAGGGGGTATGGCAGATTTCTAATCCTCCACTGAAAAGCCTGCTTGGTGTCAAGTCGCACACACACTGGCTGCAATATACAACATACATTAAAAATGTTTTTAAGTATTCAGTTCCAGATCAATCTTTTTATTTTAAATTTAGACTGCTGGATATGGTGTTGAGTCAAATCATATTCATAATGCACTGAAATGCAGCATTATCTTTTAGAATTAATTTACCCAGATGCAGATCACCTATACACTCTCACAGAGCCATATGTGTTTGTACCAACCAAGTCTTTATGCCGAGAACATTTGTTTTCAACTTACATTTGCATTGCTTTCCATTAGATGCTGAGATCCTAGTGATAAAGCAGCCATGTTTGATGTTAACTCTGGTTCTCCAATTTCTACTTCCCATGGTTTGGATGCACCCAAAGTTGATTTCCGTCGCCACTTTCTGACAAGTAAATCACTTGTTTTGACGTCATATTCCTCACAAAGTTCGGTGCCATCAGTAAGAGTGAAATGTATCTTTCTTCTTCCTATAACGTGAAAAATTGCAGCATTCAGAAATAAAATCAGTAGTTTAGACAATTAGGTACAATTGCAGTGTAAAACTCAGGGGCCAGGCAATTTTTAGCACAGTCGGGAAAAATACACCCAACCACATTAGTAGTATTTATATGTTGCATGAAAAGGACAAGTACCCACCATCCTGCACAAGTGCTGTTTTTCTTGCTGCTTTTAGCATATCCACCCAAGAGGAATGTTGTATTTGAGGCTTCTGCATTTTACAGGGTTTTTAATGACATTGTCTAACTAATCCAAAACACTGCACACAGCATACAGCAATGTTAGGTGTTATTTTGAAATTACATAAAGGGGCATATCAGAAACTTAGTTCCTAGAATTTCATTGTTACATAGTTCAAAATGCAATTAGCAAGATTTAGTATATGAGCATAAATGGGGGCACAGTTGTATGTACATAATTTCACTCCTTTAAAATGCAAATGAAAACCTACGAAACACACAAATGGCAGTTAAAGCTGAAATATCACAAACAACCGATAATAAACTTTCAAAAAACAAGAACACAAAGCATAACAGTTTGGTACAAAGCTATTCTTTTGCATCTGCAATTCCGCCACCTGTTATGGAAAATGTGGCTTCGGATTCTGGCATATCTGGACTGTCATATATCTTTGCTATTCTCAGTTCTCCCCTTCCTTTGCGTAGCGATATTCTGGTAGTTGATGCATGAGCAAGAATGTGCCCCCCAATTGGCTTCTTTGGATCAGCCTGAAAGGACATTGTGGCTCCTGGATCTGCTGTCATCTGGTTTGTTAGAAATACTGCTACATTGTATTCTTCTGATATTTTTTGCAACCTGGACAACATTTGTGCTAGCTTCTGTTGCCTGTCTGCCAATTCGCCACGCCCACTAAAATCAACCCTAAACAAAGCCATTACAGAATCTACAATCAATAGTTTAAAAATGCCGGGCTCTTCATGAAACTTAGCAGCAACATGGTCTAACAACTCCATTTGGTGTTCACTTGTGTATGCCCTGGCATACATAACATTGTCCAGAACAGCATTTTGGTCCAAATCAAACCTGTCCGCAATTGGTCTTAAACGATCAGGTCTAAAAGTGTTCTCTGTGTCTATAAACACCACCTTGCCACCAGAATAACCATTAGCACCAGGCAGTTGTGTGGTAACAGACAGTGTATGTGAAAGCTGTGTCTTTCCCGTTCTAAACTCACCAAATACTTCAGTAATAGCCATGCTTTCTACACCGCCCCCAAGAAGCTTATCCAAGTCTTCACTGCCTGTTGAAATCTTGAATACTTGCCTTCTTTTGCTACTAAAGTTTAGAGCTGATATAAAACCTGGGGTTACAAGTTTGGCAGCCGCCTCCTTAATTTTATCCACTTTTGCCTCGGATATACCTTTAATATTGGTTAAATGCTTTCTTGTACTCATCTGTATTCCTTTTACTGTGCAAATCCCTGATGTTTTGAGCTTTTTCAGGTCTGCTGCATTAATTCCATGCTCTTGAAGCAGGTCAATGTCTTGGAATATTGCTTCTTCATCATCAAAGTCACAGTCAGCCACAACTTGATCTTGCATTTTGAAGCTAGTGACTATATTTATATGTGTGTCTAAAGAACTATGTTGACCTGTCTTAAACCAAATAAACTAGTAAACTGTCAAGTCTGGTATATTGCTGGTAAAGATAAACAATAGTGTAGAGTAGATACAGACACAGTCGGCAATCCACTTTATAGCGATAGGTCTACTATTTGTCTTCTACGTCATGTAGGTTTCACCTGATTTAAATCCTAGGAATATTGAATGTACTCTAACAAGACCAACGTATTGAAAAAGCCACCTTTTATAACTTACAAGAAAAGTAAACACATCAAATTTTAAACTTTTCTTCGTAAGTGTACAAAATTAAAGGAACCGCCTGGGGACAAAACACATGTTGCACGTGAACAAAGCAACAATGCAAGCAGCTTTTTATGCAACGAATTTCAAACAAAAATTTCTAATTAAATGCACTTCGAACGTTTTTGTAATTGCAAAAGATAGATAGCATTTTAATTTCAATCAAACAAATTACGTGCTGTTTTTGTAAAATAACGTGTACTTTAGTGGTGTTGTAAATTTATTTACATTGAACCATTGTTTCGGATTTACAAAATTTGTTTCGTTATTACAAAAAAGCGTTTTTGATATCAGAGTTCAATTTTGATTAATCTACAGCAGCTAAACCAGGTGGTAAAGTCATTTCTGGAACCTCCTCATAGAAATGTAACGATGAATTCTTTTTCTAAGAGGACCTTTTCCTTTCTTCTTTGCCTCTACTACTTTCTCGTCAACAGTTTCGTATTGGTTTTCGTCTTTGGATTCCCCTCGAAACTCTTCCAGAATGGCCTAAACAAGGTAAATGAGTTTTCTCGCCGCAATGGGCACAGACGCCGTTTTCATTTGTTTAAACACCTGAAGTTTCGGATACGTGGGTCGCATGTCCACCTTGGGATACCAGCAGCGGAGCATAAGCGCGTGAACAGCGTCGGGAGCAGTTTCGGGCTTTGACGGACGATGGCCAGCTTCAACTCTTTCAAATACTCGACACGTGATTTCTCCTATTCAACAATAACCACAAGTTGTTGTCGCAAAACTAGTAATAATCTCAAACTTAGGCTACAGTAATGCCCTATTTTCACCAGAGTAGGGAGCTTCCCCGTTCGAGAAAACTTCGTACATGAGCGCCGCGAGTGACCAAACATCAGAAGCTGGGGAAAACCGTTTGTCTTTTACCGCCTCGATCGCCATCCAGCGGATGGAAGTTGAAGGAAAATCAGGGTCTCCTTTATTCATAAGAGAAGTTGCTAAAACTTTTCCTACCTTTAATACATTTTTGACACTAATTTAACCCAATAAAGTCGCATTTATCTTTAATACAAACACAATAACCAATGCAATGGTCGTGAACTTCATGCTACAGACGTTTCGACTGCTTTGTACAATCATTTTCAGTGTAAAATGAAGGCGAAATGGCAAAATGGTACGGTGAAGTTGCGATGGGCTATTTTGTTTGTATTAAAGATATATAAAACCGTCAGTTATGTTCTAAGTCGCATTTAATTTTGTGTGTGTTGGGATTTAATCTGGCTACAGCATGTAAACGCACCTTCTTTCGTGGTATAGCATCCATCGTTGTTCAGTTTTCTTGCAAGGCCAAAGCCGGACAACTTGCACGTTAGATTGGTATCGACAAGAACGTTGGAAGCGCGCACTTGTCGATGTACGTAACCCATACGATTCACGTGGGTAAGAGCTGATGTAATCTAAACCAGCAACGCAAAACGTTTAGTGAGTGGGGTTTTATAAATTTGCATGCGTTGCAAATGATTGTTTCGATCGCCCGGGGATTTTATGCTGTATGTGGGCGCCAAATAAAATGCAAATTTTTATGTTCTACAGGCTAAATAATTCAAAATGGCGTTCAACGTTTTGTTTCAAGTCATGCAAGTCAATTTTCAAGAACATCTTATGGCATCATTAGCTGTTCTAAACGTTATATGTACTCATAGTTTTGCTTGCACTATCGCCTGTATTCCAATTGCAAGGCCTTTGTTGTTAAAATGCCCGTGATGTAAAATCGAGCTGTTTATAAAATAGAACTCCACAAGTTGTATGTTGGCATCACGTTTACCTGCAGTATCATTCTGATTCTCATTTGAAATGAACCCTCGTAATTGCCGCTTTCAAGCATGTGCCCCAATAGGTCTTTGTTGGGGTAAAACTTCAGCACCAAACGTGGCGGCGAGGCGTTTACCTGAGGCAACAAATGTTGTTTAAGACTTATGCTGAATGAAGTAACTTCAAGTAATACTTCCACTTTTGTTTAGGTCTTACCACTCCAAGCAAGGGGACCACGTGTTGATGACGTAATACGTGAAGGCAAACCGCTTCCTGCATGACAGCGAGCTCGTCACTAAGGGCCGATTGTTTGGATTTGAGCACAACCTCCAAGTCGCAAAATTTTCCTGACAAAAAGCGAGGTTTCACTATTCAAAAACTTACTAGAAAAAATTGTATGCACCTTACCTTTTAACAATACCGCGCGACGGCAACAGAGCTTATCGCTTGAATCGACAATGTCTTCCCTGTCAATAAAGTTTAGACCCTGCAATGCCGTGATTTCGATCGCCAACTTTGGGCAAACGGCTGTCAAATGGTGCATTAACACGTCGTGCGAAGGTTCTGCAATTTATCGACGAAGTTTATGTGCAATGACTGAAACGCACAACCATTTGTTTTTGGCACAAAAAATGTAGTACGGTTTCACCTGAATAAAATTTAAGCAAACTTGCTACTGAGACGAATCTAACCGAAGGTTCGATGGAATATGTGCGATTAACTTTATTGAAATCTATTTTATAGTGAAAGCACTGAATCTTGTCCATTTCTTCGGCGAGCAAAGATAACCGGTAGCCGTCGGTGCCTACAAAAAAGTCAAACAAGCATTGGTGAAAATATTTGCCAATGGCAAACTTATGATTCGTTTCAACAACTTGCCTTTTCTCACTAAGTGCAACCCCGGGCTCTTTCCGCCGTCCAACAGAAACGCCTCAGTGAGGTCACGTGACAATGACCCAACGTAATATCTGGTAAAAAACAAACCATCATAATTGTTTTATAACTTCCCGGTGCAAAATATTTGAATAATTAATCTGAATAAAAAAGCCCAAGCTGTATGCTGTTGATCATGTTACATAAGGTAGTAGACGTTTCGAACTCTGACTGTGTTTTAAAAGTCCCAGTGTTTTAAACGGCTTGTAATCCGAATTTGCAGCATGCATTTTCTCGCCAACGCCTATTGAAAGTTAAATAAAGTTGATATATCACGTCGCCTGAGGGAGGCCAAGACGTTGGTTAGATGACTTATAACGTTCTGGGGTACGATGCTCGCTTTTATTTAAACGTGGACTTACGCACGGTGGAATTTCTTTGCGAAGAAATGTGGGTTTTGGCCAATAAACCCATTTGTCTTTCGTAAAGTAACAAATCAACAATATTTTGTTTCTCTTGATTATTTTAGTAAAGGTAAGAGGCAGTGAAATGAATACATTTGCCAAACACAGGTATGACTTTTTGAACACGTTGATTTATTGGGCATATTAGGTGTAAATAGTTAACACAGATTTTTTCCACCTGTAATGACCAAAGCGGTGCCACGTCTAAATCTCAACCAAAAGTTGTTCGCCGTTTTGACATTGCGGGTTTGATAAACGTTCACATCGTGCATGATATCATATATGCGGAAGAGGTTATATTCATACTCTGTGTCACTCTTTGAGTACAATCAAAAGTAGGAAGTCACACCAGTGTACGTTTAATAATGGTAAACCTCTGTGTCACCTTTGTGTTGTATAATATACTGCAGAACTTCCAGGTTACGCAAATCGGGCGCCACGATCCATCCCAATTTATGGACAGACAGGGCCAGTATGCACACTATTTGCAAATAACATTATCAAAGCCGCTTATGCTAAAATATATCTTGATTCAGCTTATACATTGTGGGAAAAACACTTGACTTTAACATCTACAGGACCGAATACTTACGGTTGACCAGAAATGGAATCTTTTCGAACGGGTCTTGACTTCGCCATTGTGGTGTGCATATACGTTTCAAGTTTCTGTGCGTCAGCCAAAGTTTTAGTCCCATAGACAACACACTTTCACACCATTACACTATATTTATTAAACCACGGCTTGAGGGGAATTGAAATTGCCAAATATATCTTCCATACAAAACCTGTCTATGCAAATGCTACCGTTTAAGATAGCTAACTTCCTTATAGCTTGTCAGCCGAATGAGCAATGCGCATTGACCATCGCAGCAGTAACTGATGTTAGTTTAGTACAGGGCACTGCTATGTGACCTGTGAATAACAAAACTTAATTCGGGTATTAAATGCTATGATTCATGCGTAGTTGCTGGTGTATCCGCGTGGTTAGATCACTAAGCACAGAAAAACAGAGGTGAAGCCGCGTCACGTTCGCAGTTGCAAGGTATATGTGTTTCTTTGACATCAAACTTGTTCGATTGGTTAAATCAAAAGAATCAATCTGAAAAAAGCCAAAACAATGACACTGCTGTTGATCGTCATGTTTTGGTCTAAACTTTGCAACTAGTACTGTATTTGTCTTAAATGGCGAACTGACTGACAGTTGTGTACACAATGTCCCAACAGATTTATTTCATCCAAAATTACTCACACTCTTTAGTGCGAACTTTTGGATATCTGACAAGAAAAGACAGATTCGGCGGTTCCACCAACCAGAACAGACTGGTTCCTGTCGTCATAGTGACATTTTTCCTAGATTTATGTAAAGTGGTTCGTTCCAGCCGTTTTCAGCGGAAAGAACTTTGTGCCACTTTGTACACTGATAAACGGTGCACTTGAGTAAAATAAAACATAAGCAATTGGTCTGGTGTGCTGCGGACAAAAAAACAAACATTATTAGCTCTATTGCTTACACATAAGCTATTGATGGTTTTTGTGACATATTTTTTATACCTATTGGCCTTACGCATATATCTCAGGCTTGTATGTGGGTTGTGTCTCCTCACGTATAGGGTCCTGCAGAGACGCATCACAACAATAGTTCACGCCTCGTTTACTGATGTGCGTTGGCAAACAAGCAAGGCTGCGACACTGGCAAAATATTTTGAATCCTACCAAACACCATAACCGAGGTGTTGTGCCTCGTTCTTTGCACAACGCTAATGCTTGTTTGATCTGATAAACAACAAATTGTTTGAAAAATTCATGCGATGATAATGCATCGTTTTGGCTCAATTGTAATGCTTAAAATTTGGCACTTTGTTTTTGAAGATGGTTCATTCAGACAAAATGTTATAAGAAATGTTTGGATAATGCCGATTGGCAAGAGATTGTCGGGATATGTTTGTACAGTGACGTTGCGCTGCGCTGCGCTGCGCTGCGGAGGCGGTTTTGCTCGTTCGTGCACAAGTCGCATGTAAACCAGTTACTGTTTTTCCAAAGCGTCGGCAAATTGCACTCTCGTTTCTTTGTTTGTCTGTTATATTTGTCTCCTTATATACATTTGGAAGCACACAGAAATGAGGAAGGTTTATACAGTCAAATGATTTTGTACTTTGGCCCCTTGTGCGCGCGTTCGGTTGGAGTTACTATAGATGGATCCATACCTTAAGGTTTTGTTTATTTTATAAACACCGTCGAGGTAAAGAGATTTTGGGATATTATTCGACTCGGAAATATATGTGGATTTGAATTGAAAAGTGTTAGGCGGTAGAGCTAGACTTACCCAGTACGTTAATAACATTGGTGAAAAGGTAATAAGGGGTAAGTACTTACACTGCGCTGGCATTCGCAGTGACAGCTATTTTGGGATAGTCCTATTAAATTATATTGCTTTTCAATTGTTTAAATGGAAAGTAAAAGACGGTGACGTATATAATTGGTCGTTAACAGTATTTGTATGCAATAAGAAGCAAGTGACAAATCAAGGAATCATAGACGCGGGTGTTATACGAAACCGTGACCAGTAATACGCCCGCGGTTTCTGGTACTAATCACTGAAAGCGTGCTTGCAACGCTTGAGGAAAATGTCACAAGTTGCCGATTGACATACGCGGAGGAGCGTGATGTGTGGAAAACAAGGGAAAGCAAATTTGGCGTAGGATGAGATACAGCTGCTGCTGATCTTAGGTTAAGTTTTTTGGAAGCACCGCAGGTGGCGGTTATACGTGACGTGCGACCGAAACGCCACAATCTGTTTGCTCGCTTTGACAGCTTTCGCTTTGAAGGTCTCATATTGATGACTTTGGGGGCTCTATCAAATCGTTTGAGCAAAGCAGGAAAGGCTTTGTAACGTTGGCTTGGGAAACTTGGTCGTGGTGCACCTACCATGGTAGTATCAAATAACAGCAGAAGGCGTTGCAAAACAGTTCATATGCAGATTGGACTTTTAGATATATTACAAACTTGACACGTTTGCTTGCAGAAAAGGGAATGGAAAGGTAGATGAGGAAAGATATTCTAGTAAATAAAGCACTGTCAAACATCTCTATATGTTTGATATGACAGCTAATCTGTCAGTGGATTTATTGTTTGTTGATATTTTTGCAAAGAATGTACCCGGTTTCGGTTCAATACCGTGAATTGACCAAACAAAAACGGTGTCATGACTTTCCATTTCTCGTAGGCGCCTGACCAACCTTATATAGAGTTGAACGTCATCTACTGACTTGCTTGCCTACCATGAGTCATTCATTATATACACGAGCCTGAAACCAAGTGATTGAAATCATTGTCTAGCAGTGGATAAGCTTGAGATAGTAATTGTCCTGAAAGTTGAAGTAAATACGAATGTTCTGCGCCGAAATGAATGACGACGATTACGAGCGTTTGGGTAAACCACCCAACCCCCAGCCCAACGACCTGAGACAGTATCCGTAAGTTTTGATTGCATCGACGCTAAAAGTTAACAATGTTTCTTAATAAATGTAAACAGACTTTACCGTAGTCTGTTAACCTAACCTAACTGATAAAATTAACCATTTCGCAGGTTTTGCTGTTGTAGAATATAACGTTGCATTTTATTGACCTTTAGATGACACAATTAATCATTAAGCTCCCGCTGTGTGTTTGGTTTGTCAATACACAATCATCACAAATTTCAGTAAGAGTATATGGACCTTCCAGGTTAATTGAAAAAAGCTTTACCGACCAGAAACGGATTTAGTTTCATTTTCAGGTGGTATTATGGCAGCATCTCGCGTTTGGACGCAGAAAACACCCTCCTGCGCGAAGGAAAACAGGAAGGGACTTTCCTGGTTCGTGAGGCTGGCAAACATGGGACGGGTGAGCCAAAATTCGGGGTTTTATCATCTTTTCCCGATTAAACTGTCACCTTTCTGCGAACGTGCCTTACCATGCGGGTCTTGCGTAAACTCCTGCGCAATGCGTGACAACTGTTTCCGGGTTTCTGCTTGAGAATACCGGGTGGTTGCGGTGCTACTTCCAAAATGTTTCACAACTTCTCAGTAGTTCATGACGTGAGCATGTATTGGCAATGGTTGGCATGTATGTTTTAATGTAATGTTAAACTTTCCTGTTGTGTTTCTCAGAGTTGTAAACCAGAAGAACATTGTTGGACACAAAAACGAATTTTTGTTTAAGGCGGTTCCGCAAGTGAATTTATGACGTAAACTGTGGCACAGTGTAAATTCAACTGTTTTAAGCCATTGTTTTTTTTATACAAAGGCGCGTATACACTGCGGTATTGCCGTTATTAGCTAAGCACGCTTTAGTAATACATCGAACACAATTGTACATCTGCCAATCGTGTCGGCAAAACGCCAAGACTGTATTTCTGCAAATATCACAGTCGCGACAAAATATGTAGTACCCCCATGATATTACCGCTCGAAAATGTTTTAACAATGGTTTTCAATGCCATATTGGTCAAACCGCAATGTTGCCTGGTATTGATTTTATTTTGATTGCGTGGGTGATACCTAAATGACACGTTCTTCACATTTTCTACAGTTTTGGATCCCTACAGATTGTCTTTGCTTGACTGGAGAGACGGGGGTTGCAAGGTGGTACACTATAAGATTCAAATGAACATTTTCGGCAACTTTTACATTGACCCAGAAAAGACCTTTCCCACCCTTCAACTCCTCATTAAACATTATCGAGGTAAACATATCTACAAAACAAGATACCATATGCAACACTGCATATTTGATGGTGTACGGTTTTGCTTCAGAAACTGTTACAGAGATGAGAACACGACTCACTTCTCCGTGCTCCAGGGGAAGTAGGAATAATACATCTGGATTGGAGATGTCCCGAGATAAGATCACGTTTGTAAATAAGATGTCGTCACACCAAAATAAGCTCAACGAAGTGTGGAAAGGTAGGGACGATCGGTTTTGCCACTTAAAACTCGCTTACATAAACCCGACAAATCCCACTGTGATTCAAAGCATGTTGTAAACATATCAACAACGATTAGCAGTAAAGTGTTTTTATTGTATGTGACAGCAAAGTCGCTCAAAGTTTGAGATACGAACACCGTCGTAAAGTGTACTTAATCATTTTAGATCGCAAACGTACATCTTTTTTGCAGGAACCCTCGACGAAACTTTATCTGAGGTCGCAATCAAGAAGCAGAAAAATGGAGGGCAGGAGGCGGGGGAGAGACTTCTCGAAGAGGCGTCAAAGCTAAAGCTCTTGAGACACGACAGCATCACTAGAATAGTGGGAGTTGTGAGTATTTGAGCGTAGGATTTACCACTGCTTGCTGGCATTGACGTAACTTTACCACTGTTTGCGAACAGTGACGAAAATACACGGTTACCTAACGCGTGACCAGATTGGAAAAGTTTCTTGTGACATTAAGTTGTAAAGTTGGCGACAGTAAAACACTCTTTCTGCCTAAACATGGTCACTGAGGTCTGTGCCAACTTCGACAAAATGAAGTGCAACAGTTCCACAAATACACACGGAACCATTTTTGTCAGGATGTTTTCGTGTGCCACGTGAGTTTCTTCCTGGTGCAATTGGAACAGCACAGCACTAGTTGAGGAAGTTAAAGATAACATGTTTGAATTGTTCCCCTGCGTTCCTTTGTTGTGATAACCGAACAACATACTACACACTATGGCGGCAGATCATTGTACCTTTATTATTCTAGTAATCCGGATTAAAATCTTTGCTGCTGTTCCTTAAAACTGCTTATTAACCAACCTTAAACGATTTTGTGTGCATGGGTTCAGGTAACAGAATACCCAACATGCATTGTTACGGAGTTTGAGCAGAACCAGGACGTCCTTGGGTTTTTGCTTAAGATGGATTGCTACGAAACCGCATCTGCAACCCTTCTGAAAATGGCGCAAGAGGTAACATTGTATGTGCTTTGATCGAAAACGCAACGTAACTTGCAAGGATATCGGGCGAATATGAGTATGGCTAAGTGCTTACATGTTGCAGGTTGCGGCAGGCTTGTACCACATGTCGAGAATGAAGTTCGTCCACAGAAATGTGCGCGCTGAGAACGTGCTGATTGACAAAAACCTGCACTGCAAGTTGTCCGGCTTCAGCCTTGCCAGGACTCTCAACGACAATGGCTTTTACTTTACAGCAGAAGGTAACGGTATTGGCTGTTTACACTAGGACGGAAATTTACAATGCGCCACCGCCTATCTGCGTGTTCTGTATCGCAAACATTAGTCTTCGTCACGTTATAACGACCCGAAGACCGATGGGTAAAAATCAGTCCTGTATTCTTTGATACGCTTTGGTACGCTTTGGTACGCTTTGGTTCGCTTTGGTTCGCTTTGGTACGCAACAAAGCAATATTGTTTCGACTTTACCCTGTATAATATAAAATTTATAGAACTTGTAATGTAGTTTTTATTGCAGATGATCCGCCATACGAGACAAAGATATATCGGTGGATGGCGATAGAAGGTGCAACAGACGGTCGGTTTTCCACAGCCTCTGACATCTGGTCCTACGCAATATTCCTTCACGAGTTGTTTACCAAAGGCGAAATGCCTTACGCGGGTAAATTTTATGAAAACATCATAAACTCGTGAAAAAAATATCTAAATTCTTTTGGAAACAAGCAATATAGTTCCAAAGCACAAAAATGCACCACAGGCGTATGTTTATAAAATCTATTGTTTTTTAAATCATCTTTGTGTGTTTTTTTTTTAGATGTGCTGGCACCGCACGTAATCAACGTGGTTAAGAATGGAATGCGTCCAAAGAAAGAGGCTACCGTTCCAAGTACAGTATACGCACTTATGGAAGAGTGTTGGTCGAAAAGACCTGAAAAAAGAGTCGACTTCTCCTATGTTATGGTACTGCATAATCCTAAATATCGTTGTTGAGAAAGCCTTAGAAAACGTGCATACTATGTATCGTGTAAATTCAAATTGTACCGTGTTTAAGTTCGCATTTACTTAAACTGAGTTTGTTGCAAAAGTTTCTATCAACATAAATCGATATTTTTCATGTTTAGAACTACTTGGAAAGTTTGATAACACACTCGAGTAGAACGGCGCCATCGAAGCAGTCAATGACAACCTTTGCCTACCCTGAGAGGTATGTGAGGTCGAGCAGTCCGTGCGGAAGAAGAGGCAAGCACTAGTGACACAGAAAAATCACCTTCAGTGTTCCAAAAGCTGTCGATTATTACATGGAAAACGAGAACCATGGGAACATGGAAAAATGATGCTTGTCTTGGAAAGGAGATTTGGTGTAAAATCGACTGACTTTGGTGAAGTTGCGAAAGTGCCAAATTGCGGCGATAAACCGCTTAAAAAGCGGGAGAGTTTTTTTCAATATATTTCGACTTTACTGCATTACTTTGCCGCAAAGCTTCAACTCTGTGAAAATATCGTTTGATGCAATGCGTTGAGTAAAAAGCGAGTAGTGACTTCTTTTTAATTTACTTCCAAACAATGAAATTCTTCTGCAGCTTACGCAATTCACAACATACAGTGGCCAACTGTCTGCAGCTTATACAATTCAAGTTCTTGTTACACAGACCGCTTGAGATAAAGAAAGCTTACAAGAATAGTGTTTGTGCGGGAATACCTTTAAGTGTTAACTATGTATTACTAGTTTCTTGCTGACGGTTTGTTTAACAACTTAAACCCGATTCACTTTATTATTTGTGCCGATGTTATACTTTACAACACAAAACATAACATTTGTCCATTTTCGAACAACCACACTGTTTCAGTTTATTATTATTTGCTAAAAGTCAAATCATTCACACATGTCGCAAGTCCTCAATAAAATTTACTACTCGAATACAAAATAAAACGCGTTGTTTTTGTCGTGATAATGACGATGCCGAATTGAAGGCGAAATTTATATATCAGAAACAACATAACGACAAAGACTTCGGTTTTCTCTTAACTTGTATAACTTGTTAAAAATCAGATACGAAGTTTTTGTTGCCCATAAGACTGTTTGGAAATTCCTATATATAATGAGTTCTATCTGATTGAATACAAACGTGTTGAAATATCACAATTCAAATATTCACAAGAACTGGACTGTTCTTTTAGTTATTGTACATCTAAATTAGTTTTACTTGTCCTCGTACTAAACATACGCCATGTAGGTTTCCAGATCTCTGTCGGGCAAGAGACATGCAAAACACTTCTCTGGCGCCCTCTTGCGTTCAGGAATTGTGTTACATGAAATCACAAACGTGAGAACAACTGTCGTTCCACATCTCGTTCGCCAAGGATTCTGATTTTTCACTCAGCTCTTCTCCATTGACGATAAAATATTTTCCCGTGTTTCCAACCAAATCACGAAGCTGGTGTTCATCCACGTTTCTCCCGTCAAAGTTGACAAAGATGACGAATACCTGTAGTGCTTATTGTTATAACTCGCACAAACATTTAGGAAGACGATAAAGAGAAAAGTTACACTCACATAAATATTACTTTCATGAAGACTCCTTGCTGCTTGCTGGACAGAATCGTCGGAATTTGCCTCGATTATCAACAAAACAACATCAATGTGACCGTGAGATATCCTGTGTTCGGGAAACATCAGGTTATTCTGCAAAAATTGCAGAGCGCTTCCGGTGTTAACCAGGCCATCCTCTTCAGAAACATATAGTTTGCGTTAAAACAGACGTAAGTACAAAAAATAAGTAAACGAAAGGTTACCAACCAGTTCTTCTGAAGGGAACACCATCCTTTACAGCCTGCCTAATCGTGGAACTATTCTGCAAAGCGGGATGATCGAACATCATGCTCGTTTCCGAGTCGATTTCGCCGCTTTAGAAGAGCACTGCCCATCTTACACTGTTAGGGCCTGTCTCCACTTTTCTGAACAAATTTATTCAAATTATTTACAGCAAAAGTTTATGCGCCACATTCGTTTTTTTTTGAAAGGCGAACCCTTATCTTTTATAACCACTTTGAAACTTAAATACGTTAAGTTCAGCATGCTTAATATACAATTTAGCCTGATAGAAACAGGAGTAATTCGGTATACACTTAACCTAAACTTACACTTGTTAAATTTAGTCAACTGAAGTGTAATACATTGAACAATCTTTGTTTTATAAAGCAGGTTAGCGAGACTTACTTCATCATGTGTTTAATGATCGTTCCTTCGCGCTTCTTTGCAGTTTCAGCAGTTTGCCTGTGGGCCAAAATCATGACATCAGCTTGCAAGTATGGGGGACATTGTTCTGTGATATACAGTCCAGACATTATAGCAAGACATTTGTTTAATTAGTATACGTCATATTGCTATCTTACGAGCACAGCAGGGCTTCTTGTGACTCCATTGTCCGTTATGCTGGCACTCAGAAATTGCATTATGAGGGGGAATCGGCACGTAACCTTCTGAACACGACATCTCGCAGATTGATGCAATTTCATTACCGTTGGTGCAGTTTACATTCCCGTGATTAACGCTTTCTGTGTTCCACTGGGCGCAGCCGTTCGCATTTACTTGAACCAAATATTAACAATTTTATTTTATTTCGTTTGCAAAAAGAGTAGTCTATTTTTATTGTATTTCAGCTGCAACTACTTGAACAACTTGAAATGTCACAGTCGGGTCATCTCTTGATCCTCGATTAGCGAGTAAGTGGTTATTTATCTCTGGTATGAACCTAATAGTATAACGTTAGGTGCACAGCGCTAAACTTTCTGTAGCAAAATTTACTTTGCCCAAGTGCATCCTGCATGTAGCAATAATAGAGTTGCAACCAATCGAGTACCTACCTCGGAAAATTACAGCAAAGATTAAGCATATTGTCACATCGTTTGTAAAATGTTTCATGACTACAGATTGTGTTACTGTAACTTTTTTCTTTATAAACAGAAACCTTTTGATGTTTCCTGAATACAAACAGATAATAATTATCAAAGGTAAAAGACAACAACCACATATATATTTATAAATAAACAATAAAAGACAGATATCGATTCCAGTTTTAAGAGATATTCAAGAAACAAACATAAAACCGCTTTTCTCGTGATGAACTGTCTGCAACGGTAACTGAACGGCCGCTAGCATTTGGCTGCAAGGTCCACTGACAAATAGCTGCAGGGCTTACAGTAAATCCGCATGTAAGCCAACTTTGACATCGTGGCAATGTAATAAATTTAAAACAAAACGGCACTCTGACCCTTTCTATGTGCTGGTGACATTTTACATGAACGGAAAAGTATTCAGGACAGCCCGTTGCTGCATATTGAAAACTAAACCGTAGCAATATTAGACTCATTTTATACTATTTCGGCTACCTTATTTTATGTACCAATCGAAAGCAGTAAAAACGGTCAACGGTTTGCGTTAACCAATACCGTTACTTGCAAAACCTCAGTACGAACCTTTTGTGCAATGATGGTTTCGATTACAATTGTTAATACTACAACGACATCTGCACAAACATGACATTCGACCCTCTGTACAATTAGATGCTGTTCAAAGAAGTCTTAATATGCCACCGCTCCTTGGGAAAACTTTACCGTTTCTTGGCAACAGCTGCAAATCTGCACAGAAGTTGTGCCATGGCACATAGCAACGGATATACAAGTTCAGTAACACCCAACTCCAGCAAAACTTGGGACAAACTATCCCTTACCGGTTCGAGAAATTAGCACATAAATGTTGCCCTACAAGAATGCACTGATTAGTTTCTGCAGCGCCGATGACGATTGCTCCCAGGAAAACGCGCCCATGTTAATTTTCAAATTTTAGGCGTGCATTCGGGCGCTTTTGTTCGTAGAGAGTTGGGCTAAGAATGTCTCATGGTCGAATTTATAGTTCTGCATGACTGTTTGTGTTGTACAATTTTTATGCAGAGCGTTTTTGCCAGTGGCAGTCAGTTATGTTAAGCGTCGCAATCATCAGCATCATGTCGCACGAAAGTGATTAGTTTAGCACTGCGTATAGGGGCACAATATATATAAGAAACATGTAAACTCACCATGTGAAAATGGGTAAATTCCACCTCGACACTAAAATGGAGCAAAATCGCGCTTATGTCATGTGGGTAAAACGCGGAAATCTGCAGTAGACATGGTTCGTTGCCTAGGCACATGACCAACTTGCATATTGCGACATGCGCTCCTACAACGTAATGGAAGTCCCAAAACCCGAAGTCACGCGGCATCGATTTCATCACAATTACTTGCATTTCCGATGCACGAACGGTGACGTAATATGAGATGCGACGTCACTGTGTAAGAAGTTTGGAAACTCATGGTAGCGGTTGCCAAGTTATTGCTCAGACAGACGAGCAGATCTGGATACATTTGTGTAAATTACCATGGTAGGATTGGAAATTTAGGGTGGCAACGTTTTGTCGATCTGGTTAGTCCTAAGAATAGGTCTTTTCTTTAGGACTGACCAGGTCGACAAAACCTTTTTTAGTTATGACAAAATGACCTTTATCGTTTTAAACTGCAGTAGGCTTCCATTCCAAAACTTACTTTAGGAAATTAGTAAATGGTCAAGAAATTTTTTCAAGATGGAATATATCCTGTTTCTTATGCTTGCAACATTATTCGTACCAGGTAAGTCTCAGGAAACTTAATTAAATGCTCGTTAATTAAATATATGTGGCAAGATCTCTAAGGCTCAACTCAATTGCGAACTAAAAGAAAACGATTTATTTGTTTAGGTGAAGCGATCACTTGTTACACTTGTACGTATTACAAACCGTTTGGACTCACGCACAACTGCAAGGGTCCATATATCGATGAGCTCCTACTTCAAACATGCGAATCAAGCCAAACAAATTGCGTTACAATCACAGAGGTGAACCAAGGTATGGTGCTTTAAAATAATGCTGAGCAGTAGAGTACTGAGACTCCTTTTTTCTTTTCCCGTTTCTGGCGTCAAGTCGCACCAGCAGTCAACTGCACAGCACCGGATATTGCAAGGACACAAACAAGTTTATTTTTTTTCACAGCGCAGCCAAACACTCCGCTGAGAGTGACAAGAAGATGTGGCGCAAAAACAGATAACTCCATTGCATTTGGTTCATGTACTACAATATTCCAAGACAACTTAAGCATAAAGTCGTGCCCGAGGTCGTGCAATAAAGGTTTGAAAACCGTTTAATTTACATAGGAACGCACATATGTGATTGTACTCGGTCAAACTAATTCTATTAATATTACCTATATACTTTTTGGTATATCAATATTGTTGATCCCAATAATTTAAAAAATAATGTTACGATGCTTCGGCAACCAAACGGGAGTATATACTGTTAATATACTGCTCGTATAGTAGTATTGAAGATAAGTGCCGACAGAAATTGTCTGTTTGAAAACACATGATTGGGCAGACACGGAAGTAGGGGCACTAGACCACATTTCAAGAGGGTACAAAGCATTTGACACAATGAAGAGATTTTTGGCCAGACGTGCGACATTTGGATCACATGGCATTTAAATAACGTATCACGCTTTGTCCAAACATAGCACACAAGCCCACTTGCTTCACGAGAAGTATTCAATCAACTGAACTATAGTTTTGGAAATTTATCAGTCACACCAGTGTCGATAAACGTATTTTTCAAGTATTTCTTTGGGGCGAGGTAATCGAAATCACGTAATCGAAAGTCACAACCGATAAACTATTGAGCTCAATGAATGTTGACAAAAGTTAAAATACAAGTTCCACCTTCAAAGTATCAATCAGTTGAAATATGTACTCAAAGATCAAATGATGACGTAGGAATTGTACTTAAAAGTTACACTACGTCAACACAAACAGTGGGGAAAACCGCCTTTTTTACAGTGGTTATATACGTTCGTCTAAATACGCCACCTGTGTGTTAACATAAATGAAAATCAATCTAACAGGTTTTTTTTGTCACAGATGCTTGCAACAGCGAACAAGATTCTGGGGCGTCAAGACCTAGATCAGTAATGACGCTTGTGGTGGCCTTGCTAGCTTGCAAGTTTTTGTTTTGCTTGTGAAACTTTATAAATCACTTGAAGCCTTAAATTGTGTCGTCGCATTGGTGTTGGTGTACGGAGCATCTGCGCGTGTGTAACATTTATGTTCTAGCGGTGTTACAGAGCAACATATTATTTTTCTCTTTTTCAGTACAAAATATACATGATTATAATATGTTTCCATAAGTAGCGCCAAATTCCATCTTCCCTTTCATGGCTTTGAAATAATGTGCAAGCCCCACGGTATAAATTCATTAATTAAACAAACTGTTTGCATAAACGTTCCGCGATTATTCAACTGACTTTGTGCCATGGCCTACCTACATCATTATCTACCCATGTGTCCTGTTATTTTCGGACACTACATATACCGGAACCAATTTATCTAAATATTCAGTTTCGTGCTATTTGTACAAATATCATTAGCGTTGAGCAGCCTGCTGCACTTGCTGCGCAGTTGTTGCGTTGTGGTTTGCAGTGAATCTAAAAAAATAAATCTAAAAAAATGCAACATCAAACCAACAAAAAGTTAACTTATGTAAACACTCGATTAGAAGTGTAACCAATTACTCCGGCAGTATTTTTTCCCTAGAAGTTGAAAAAATTAGAAGCTCAAGGAAAACGAGCTTTAAGTTAAACCACGTGGTTTTACTTATTACCCCACAAGGAAACGGAAAAAGTAAGTGCGCAGAAATCAAGACATTGCGCTGGATTTCGACTAAGAATTGACTTCTTTCAGTTTACTTATTTGCTGCACAGTACAAGTTTCAAATAAATATTTAGCACAGTAGATTTACTAAAAGCATGAACAACGTAAATTTGGACAACCATACTATTTTCAAACTAAAACAAAATTTAAACATATAGGACTACTCTTCTGGCTTATATTAATGTACATTAATTGTCCGACGTTTTGTCTGCCATTGAAACAATAGAATCAGTTCCTTTGTTTTTTTAATTAGATTGGAATTTAAATATAGAAAATTAAATATGCTAAGGTTTTTTTTTTAAATGCCAAGATTCGCACTTAGTATGTGATACAGTTGGCTAATATAAAAGGCATCTGGACAAAGTAGATTTAATTGCAAACAAGGTAAGTTGTCAATAATCTTGATCACCGTCAAACAAAACAAAGCATTAAAACGAATTCGCAAACTATTAACATGATTCTGTGTCACACGATTTATAATTTGTGGGCATTCTCAATTTCGGATCACATATTATTTCATCATAATTTACGGTTAAACGTGATCAAATAATTTCACAAGTTTCACGAAAACCTTTGTTTTTTTATATTTAAGGAAGAGATAAAGTCCTTTGTTCCATTAAACTGTTTCGTTATTAACGAGAGGACTGTTCGCCGAAGAAATCACTTGATGTTTTGTTTTATTTTGACAAAATACATTTTAAACAATGAATATTGGAAGCATGATCAAACTTGGAATTCACGCTATCTGCGTGTCATTGATTAATCGTTTCCACGCACGTTTTTCGTTCATGCTGACGTCATGTTCCCCGCACGTGATTTCAAATTATTCTTTCGGGCGCATTGGTCCAGGGAGAAACCAGGAAATGATGAAATCGGCAAAAAGTTTCGAAATATGTGCGCAAACTGTTTTCACAGTTGCTTGAAGTCATTTTCAAGTTCTGCAAACACCAGAAAGCAACAGAAAAGCATGATTGAAAACAGTTATATATGTCAAGGGTATAAAGACTTAAGCTAAGTGCAGTCACTGTGTGTTTTCAAGTTTCACTAGATAGTATTAGATATTTTTTGACTTGAATCATTAATTTGAACAATAATCGATATTTTTTCTTCCAAATTACCTTTGATTTGGGTATTTAATCAATTATAATATCTGATTGTGACATAACAAGAAGCCCAGCTGTGGTTCAAAGTATTGCCAAACACTTACCATTAATAATCCTTTGTAGACGTTTCGAAAACGGCTGCGTTTATCATGAGTACATTTTAGAAATGAGTTACAACACATAAGCACTGAGGTGGGCATGCAGGCTGCTAAGGAAGATTAACAGCATAATAGCTTTGGCTTCCATATTTAGTATAGTTAACTCTTTTTGCATCCACTTACCATTAAATATCACAAATATTGATAATTATGAAATTGTTCAGAGACAACAATCGGCGAAACATACGAAATCGACGTGCTTTATTTCCATAAATGCCTAAGTTTTCGTATTAATGTGTAGATATGTATTTGGTATTGATCGCCTTCGTCGCAACTTACAGCCTTCTGTTCATGAACGGTAAGTTTTAAAACAAAACCAATATTGTGTGACAATAAGATGAAGCAAAAAACCTACATATAATGATAAAATAATATGAATTATGTGCGCTGCATACAGATGGCCACTGTTTCGACCCATAAGGTCTCATTAGTGCAGCTTGGTGCAACTACAGGAAATCTTGCTGAAAAACCTACAGTTGTCTTATTTCTTCCTAGTGGGTGCAATCAAGTGCTATGAGTGCGTATCTCCTACAAGACCGGACTGTAAAGGACCGAATATTCCCAACTCCTTGTCAAAAACATGCGATTCGACGACCACAACGTGCATGACAAGCACCACCAATGGAAGTAAAACGTTTGGTTGACTTGTGTTTGGTGGACTTGTGTTTGGTGGACTTTTGATTTGACTGCTTTAATTTGTGTTTGTACTTTGCACAGAAACAAAAAGAGGTTGTGGGCCGCCCGATTTTTTTCCGGGAAAGTGCGAGACGAGGCTTGTTAGAGGTGTCGACTCTCTAGTTTGCATCTGTGGCAAAGGTTGGGCCACTTTTGTGTCACTTATAACGTAGTACAAAAAGGCTTTTCGCGACATTGTCATGATGACCGAAATGTCGTAATAAAAGTATTATCAGAAGAGCCTTTTCGTTTTATGAATATTCCTGGCTGAGACAGTAACGCACCTTCAAACGTGTAAATTGAATTAACATGGACAAGTTCTATCAAAATGTATCTTTTACCTACTACATAAAAAAGACGTCATGACCGTTTAGTTTTGCTAAGTCCGGTGTATAACCGAAAACCGATACATCAAATAAGAGAACGAAACTTTTGCTTTACGGCAAACCACTGTGTCCAATTCCATACGACAAATCCTTAAATATCTTTCCGCTTCAGACAATTGCAACGGAGCGGAGAGATCAACGAAGCTTTCCAAGGTTTTTGTGCTGATGGTTGGAGCTGCTATTCTAGTTTCACTTGGTCGCATATGAATACTGTAATGTGAATTAATCTAAATGTTCAATTTAAGAAATATTTCATTATCAGTTACGTTGATTCTTATTTTGTTCTTTTCCATCGCCCTTTAACAAACGCCCGTTGGTCTCACGTTGCAAACAAGCTTGCTATAAATTACAGTAATGCGTGTCTCCGTTTAATTTGTCGTTTCCATAAGTTTCAACTAGAAACAATAGAAACCAAAGCCCTTCTTCAAAACCCAAAGAAGAACAAAAACGAACATAAGTATGAAATCAGTGTTTACAAAGTTTCCCTGCTCCCAGTGATTGACATACAAAAACGCTTCTCAAGCTATAGCTGATAAACAAGGCAAGCATCGTGTCGCATTTACGTGCGTGGCTTGTGACTGTTGGGGTTGTAATAGTTTCCCAACACCAATTGCATTCGTTTTTTAGGGATTGGATTCAAAGCAGGGTTATAAGCACACGTATTGCAGCGTACAGATAGGATTCCCAGTCGCTGCTTTGCTGAAGCTAAAGTCTGTTTGCGTGTTCTTGCTGATATAGACTACTGAATTAAAAGCTCCGTGAACAGACTTCTTTATTAATGGAAACACACGATTGCAATTACCAGGTGGCTTAAGTTTAACTTGTTTCAAGCGCGTTTAACACGTGACTGAATTGCAGCGAATTTAACTATCAAAAGAACGTGCGAACGTTTACAGCGCGATGGCAAGAATAACGACAGGGCCGAGAGAATACGAGCGACTGAGAGTAGGCAAGACTAGCCTAGACTGGCTGTCGAAGGATTACAAAATGGGCGTATTATAACAAAGTGTCAGAAAAAATGTGTTGTCCAGCAGGATGCCAGAAAGCCTGTGGGAGCTCCTGAAGGAAAGCTTAACACCGTCTGCAGTCTTCGGTCCGTATGTGTTCCAAATGTGTAAAGAATTAAGTAGGGAAACATGCGTGTTGCTACAGTATACACAATTGTCACCAGGTATCCTAAAGGATTCAGGTCAGCAACTTGGAACTCGACCACAATGGCCCTTAAGCGCATTCTTGTTTTAGGTCTACTAGCGTTCAACAGTCAAAAAATTTAAGTACACAAGTAAACCACAGTAAAATAACACTTGCTTGTCTGTTTATGAGCCAAAATCGAAGGGCGATAGCTTTTAGTTTTGCAATTAATCGAACAAATACAAAGAAACACAACAATAGCCATGCAGCAAACCTTCGTAGACCCACTTGTAATAAATACCACAACGAAATAAGATACAAAGAAACGTTAAACTGTGAACAATATACGTCGTGTCATTTAGACAAATGCCTTTAGGTAACAATATAATAGAATAGAAACGAGGAAGTGAAAGTCAAACTGTGAAAAATACGCATGTTGTCATTTAGACAAATGCCTTTAGGTAACAATATAATGGAATAGAAACGAGGAAGTGAAAGTCAAACTGTGAAAAATACGCATGTTGTCATTTAGACAAATGCCTTTTAGGAGATCCAATGATCGATTAAACACAAGGAAATGATCGTCGATACTCAGAGGCAATATAAGGATTGTTTATACAACCACCGCCTGTGGCCATGCGATAGAAACAAATGAATATCGAAGTGCAATTCTGCAACGTTTTTTCGCCCAGTCAATTATAAATTTATTTTGTCTCATGGTTGCAAAAATATAGCTGCAATAAGTTTACAAATAAAGTTGGTTGCGCGTGCTGAGAAGGATAACGTAAGAAAGTAGGAAAGTTTTCTTCATGACCACTTTTTCTGCAAAACGTGTGGAAGAGCAGCTAATAAATAGATAAAACAAAAAGAATTATGGGAAGTATAGTGAGTGTGTGTTGCACGTGAACAGAGAAGACAATAAAAGCTAACGAACACTAATCTAAGCTATCAGAAAGATTGCAACTACAGTTGGGAAGTGTTGAAATAGACCGAAAGTTTCGAAGATTTGTGCATGCTTCGCTGTTACGCTAGATGGGGGCAGTATGCTGGTATTCGAGATTCGGGGAATTAAACAGAATTGGTTTTATGAAGCAGGATTTTGTTCATAGGACAATTGTATCAAAATTGTATGGTGATTATATCTGTCCGTAAAGTTCATAAAAAGTTGTTATTTCTAGGAAGTTATCATATGATCAACACTGAATAAGAAAAATAAAGGAGAAATTCAAGGAAACATAGCCAAAAGTGTTATACACAAGTGTTTTCCCTTCAATTAAAATATTTCCCAACAAGATGAATTACCAATGGATCACCATCGTCCCATTTTTGTTCTCTCTGGCCACAAACGGTACGTTTTTAACTACAAAGCAAACGTGTGTAACACAGTAAAGCAAAAATTACAGTTTTCATTTTCTTCTAAGGTGGTGCAATCAAGTGTTATCACTGCAAGCACGAAGAAATCGCGGATTGTAAAGGCCTCAAAATTCCCACAGTTCTCAAAATGGACTGTACCTCGGCAATATCAACGTGCGTGAAAGTCACCCTCAATGGCCAAGGTAAACTCCGTGTATGTTTGTCTGATAACTTAAAACAGGTTGGTAATCCGCTTCACGTTGGCAGTGGTGGGTAGAGCTTGTGGACCGACTAACTCTTCTGCGGCAGAGTGCTTAAAAGGGCCCAGCGGCGAGAAACAATGCTCTTGTAGCAAAGGTAAATTACTTGAAATAGTGTGGCGGCAAGTTTTTGCAAAACGTGTTCGTCATGTCTAAATTTTCGCGTTGACTTGTTTTTTGTTTTGATCAAAGATTACTGCAATGGCGAAATCAGTGCAGCGAAATCAGTGCAGCTATCCAAGGGTTTTGTGATGTTGGTTGGAGCTGCGACTCTTATCGCATTTGGTTTGATGTAAATACCAAGTGTGTCGACAACAAGAAAAGATATCATGAGAAATTATATATAATCGCATATGCGGAATCGTCTTTTAACTCCGTCGTGTGTATATAACTGTTAATAAAAGTTCGCCAATCTTCGATTCGCACGATCTAAAAAAGATTTTCCCAAAATTTTAGTAAATTTTTTTTATGATCGATTGAAAATGATTAAATAGCTGTTTATGATCAAAATGTCGTTCATGCTAACATGTTTATATATGATCAAATACCATCAGTTGACGACATACTTACATATATACCCTGCATTCAGTGATTGGCTTGATAACTTTGAAATAAAATCGTTTCATTGATCCTATTGTGGCGCATTACATAGTGCATGTTGTAGATGTCATTCGTAAAGTTGAATTCAATTTAAATACAGGATAACTTGGATTTGAATACAGTTCAATCCATATTTTTAAGTGTGGATTCAAGTAGTTAGTTCCGATCCACTAACACAGTATTCAAAGGTCCTTCAATAAATTCAAAGATTTTCTGGCAGAACTAATTTTTTCGGTCGACGTTTCAGTCGTTATCCATTAGGACAAATACTTAAACGCAAACACGAAGGATGAAGATATTGAGCACCGCACGGGCATACGACTGTGGAAGAACGTGTTCCCGTGGCCTCTTTCGCGCATGATCGCAAACTCGACCTGAACGAACTGGAGCAAAACTTCTAGACCGATCGGTAGTTCAGTGGCAGTGAAGCGCCTCGTTTTCCAAAAGGGATTTCATATATGGTTTTTAATATCGGTGTTTACAATCTGCAAAAAAGGTTGTCAAATGTCATCCTATAATTGGACAAGCTTTTAGACAGAAATAACTTTCTTACATCCAGTGAATCATCTTCAGTAACATCTGTATCACTGAGCCACAAAACACAGCAACATTTTTGTTTAAAAACGTATCCACGTCACAATAAAAACTTTTGATAAATTGCCAAACACACTTAAGTCAGAATGATCAGAAATGCTACATAAAATGATGATAAACTCATCATGATAAAAGTTAAGTTTTAAGAAAGCCATGAATATACTCTTGGGGGAGTAGGTAACGCTGTGTGTTTTTCAATACATATACTTCGAACTTCGAACAACGCTTTAACGTATAATACGTTTCTTTTATGGCTGACTAAATTAAAAGACATTTATGCGGAAGAGTTTAAACACGGGCTGCAGCGTTTTGGGCTTTCGCAAACTATTAATATGATTCTGTGTCACACGATTTATAATTTGTGGGTATTCTCAACTTCGGATCACATATTATTCCATCACAATTTACGGTTAAACGTGATCAAATAATTTCACAAGTTTCACGAAAACCTTTGTTTTTTTTATATTTAAGGAAGAGATAAAGTCCTTTGTTCCATTAAACTGTTTCGTTATTAACGAGAGGACTGTTCGCCGAAGAAATCACTTGAAGTTTTGTTTTATTTTGACAAAATACATTTTAAACAATGAATATTGGAAGCATGATCAAACTTGGAATTCACGCTATCTGCCTGTCATTGATTAATCGTTTCCACGCACGTTTTTCGTTCATGCTGACGTCATGTTCCCCGCACGTGATTTCAAATTATTCTTTCGGGCGCATTGGTCCAGGGAGAAACCAGGAAATGATGAAATCGGCAAAAAGTTTCGAAATATGTGCGCAAACTGTTTTCACAGTTGCTTGAAGTCATTTTCAAGTTCTGCAAACACCAGAAAGAAACAGAAAAGCATGTTTGAAAACAGTTAGATAAGTCAAGGGTATAAAGACTTAAGCTAAGTACAGTCACTGCGTGTTTTCAAGTTTCAGTAGATAGTATTAGATATTTTTTGACTTGAATCATTAATTTGAAAAATAAGCGATATTTTTTCTTCCCAATTACCTTTGATTTGGGTATTTAATCAATTATAATATCTGATTGTGACATAACAAGAAGCCCAGCTGTGGTTCAAAGTATTGCCAATCGCTTACCATTAATCATCCTTTGTAGACGTTTCGAAAACGGCTGCGTTTATCATGAGTACATTTTAGAAATGAGTTACAACACATAAGCACTGAGGTGGGCATGCAGGCTGCTAAGGAAGATTAACAGCATAATAGCTTTGGCTTTCATATTTAGTATAGTTAACTCTTTTTGCATCCACTTACCATTAAATGTCACAAATATTGATAATTATGAAATTGTTCAGAGACAACAATCGGCGAAACATACAAAAATCGACGTGCTTTATTTCCATAAATGCCTAAGTTTTCGTATTAATGTGTAGATATGTATTTGGTATTGATCGCCTTCGTCGCAACTTACAGCCTTCTGTTCATGAACGGTAAGTTTTAAAACAAAACCAAAATTGTGTGACAATAAGATGAAGCAAAAAACCTACATATAATGATAAAATAATATGAATTATGTGCTACATACACATGGCCACTGTTTCGACCCATAAGGTCCCATTAGTGCAGGTTGGTGCGACTACAGGAAATCTTACTGAAAAACCTACAGTTGTCTTATTTCTTCCTAGTGGGTGCAATCAAGTGCTATGAGTGCGTATCTCCTACAATACCGGACTGTAAAGGACCGAATATTCCCAACTCCTTGTCAAAAACATGCGATTCGACGACCACAACGTGCATGACAAGCACCACCAATGGAAGTAAAACGTTTGGTTGACTTGTGTTTGGTGGACTTGTGTTTGGTGGACTTTTGATTTGACTGCTTTAATTTGTGTTTGTACTTTGCACAGAAACAAAAAGAGCTTGTGGGCCGCCCGAATTTTTTCCGCTAAAGTGCGAGACGAGGCTTGTTAGAGGTGTCGACTCTCTAGTTTGCATCTGTGGCAAAGGTTGGGCCACTTTTGTGTCACTTATAACGTAGTACAAAAAGGCTTTTCGCGACATTGTCATGATGACCGAAATGTCGTAATAAAAGTATTATCAGAAGAGCCTTTTTGTTTTATGAATATTCCTGGCTGAGTCAGTAACGCACCTTCAAACGTGCAAATTGAATTAATATGGACAAGTTCTGTCAAAATGTATCTTTTACCTACTACATAAAAAAGACGTCATAACCGTTTAGTTTTGCTAAGTCCAGTGTATAACCGAAAACCGATACATCAAATAAGAGAACGAAACTTTTGCTTTGTGGCAAACCACTGTGTCCAATTCCATACGCCAAATCCTTAAATTTCTTTCCGCTTTAGACAATTGCAACGGAGCGGAGAGATCAACGAAGCTTTCCAAGGTTTTTGTGCTGATGGTTGGAGCTGCTATTCTAGTTTCACTTGGTCGCATATGAATACTGTAATGTGAATTAATCTAAATGTTCAATTTAAGAAATATTTCATTATCAGTTACGTTGATTCTTATTTTGTTCTTTTCCATCGCCCTTTAACAAACGCCCGTTGGTCTCACGTTGCAAACAAGCTTGCTATAAATTACAGTAATGCGTGTCTCCGTTTAATTTGTCGTTTCCATAAGTTTCAACTAGAAACAATAGAAACCAAAGCCCTTCTTCAAAACCCAAAGAAGAACAAAAATGAACATAAGTATGAAATCAGTGTTTACAAAGTTTCCCTGCTCCCAGTGATTGACATACAAAAACGCTTCTCAAGCTATAGCTGATAAACAAGGCAAGCATCGTGTCGCATTTGCGTGCGTGACATGTGACTGATGGCGATGTAATAGTTTCCCAACACCAATTGCATTCGTTTTTTTGAGGGATTGGATTCAAAGCAGGATTATAAGCACACGTATACACAATTGTCACCAGGTATCCTAAAGGATTCAGGTCAGCAACTTGGAACTTGACCACAATGGCCCTTAAGCGCATTCTTGTTTTAGGTCTACTAGCGTTCAACAGGCCAAAAAATGTAAGTACACAAGTAAACTACAGTAAAATAACACTTGCTTGTCTGTTTATGGGCCCAAATCGAAGGGCGATAGCTTTTAGTTTTGCAATTATTCGAACAAATACAAAGAAACACAACAATAGCCATGCAGTAAACCTTCGTAGACCCACATGTAATAAATACCACAACGATATATGATCCAAAGAAACGTTAAACTGTGAACAATATACGTCGTGTCATTCAGACAAATGCCTTTAGGTAACACTATAATAGAATAGAAACGAGGAAGTGAAAGTCAAACTGTGAAAAATACGCATGTTGTCATTTAGACAAATGCCTTTTAGGAGATCCAATGATCGATTAAACACAAGGAAATGATCGTCGATACCCAGAGGCAATATAAGGATTGTTGTTAATACAACCACCGAGTGTGGTCATGCGGTAGAAACAAATGAATATCGAAGTGCAATTCGGCAACGTTTTTTCGCCCAGTCAACAATAAATTTATTTTGTCCCATGTTTGCAATAATAAAGCTGTAATAAGTTTACAAACAAAGTTGGTTGCGCGTCTTGAGAGGGATAACGTAAGAAAGTAGGAAAGTTTTGCTTCATGACCACTTTTTCTGCAAAACGTGTGGAAGAGCAGCTAATAAATAGATAAAACAAAAAGAATGATGGGAAGTAGTGAGTGTGTGTTGCACGTGAACAGAGAAGACAATAAAAGCTAACGAACACTAATCTAAGCTATCAGAAAGATTGCAACTACAGTTGGGAAGTGTTGAAATAGACCGAAAGTTTCGAAGATTTGTACATGCTTCGCTGCTACGTTAGATGGGGCAGTATGCTGGTATTCGAGATTCGGGGAATTAAACAGAATTGGTTTTAAGAAGCAGGATTTTGTTCATAGGACAATTGTATCAAAATTGTATAGTGATTATATCTGTCTGTAAAGTTCATAAAAAGTTGTTATTTCTAGGAAGTTGTTATATGATCAACACTGAATAAGAAAAATAAAGGAGAAATTCAAGGAAACATAGCCAAACGTGTTATACACAAGTGTTTTCCCTTCAATTAAAATATTTCCCAACAAGATGAATTACCAATGGATCACCATCGTCGCATTTTTGTTCTCTCTGGCCACAAACAGTAAGTTTTTTAAAACGTGTGTTTCTCTCTGGCCATAAAACACAGTAAAGCAAAAATTACAGTTTTACAATTTCTTCTGAGATGGTGCAATCAAGTGTTATAACTGCAAGACCGCCGCAACCGCGGGTTGTAAAGGCCCCAAAATTCCCAAAGTTCTCACAATAGAATGTACCTCGACAGTATCAACGTGCGAGACAATCACCGTGAACGGCCAAGGTAAACTCCGTGTATGTTTGTCTGTTAACTTAAAACAGTTTGGTAATCCGTTTCACGTTGGCAGTCCAAGGTAGAACTTGTGGACTGACAAACTCTTCAGCGGCAAAGTGCACAAAAGGGCTCAGCGGCACGAAAGAATGCTCTTGTAGCAAAGGTAAATTTACATGAAATAGTGTGACGGCAAGTTTTTGCAAAACGTGTTCGTCATGTCCAATTTTCGCGTTGACTTGCTTTTTTGTTTTGATGAAAGATTACTGCAATGGCGTGGCGAAATCAGTGCAGCTATCCAAGGGTTTTGTGATGTTGGTTGGAGCTGCGACTCTTATCGCATTTGGTTTGATGTAAATACCAAGTGTGTCGACAACAAGAAACGATATCATGAGAAATTATATATATTTGCACATGCGGAATCTCCGTCGTGTGTAAATAACTGTTTGGGTTTTTGCAAGTTCGCCAATCTTCGATTCGCACGATCTAAAAAATATTTGCTGGCAGAGCTAATTTGTTCGGTCGACGTTTCAGTCGTTATTCAACCGACCACCACCAGGACTAATACTTAAACGCAAACACGAAGAATGAAGATCCTGAGCACCGCACGGGCACGACTGTGGAAGAACGAGTTCCCGTGGCCTCTTTCGCGCATGATCGCAAACTCGACCTGAACGAACAGGAGCAAAACTTTTAGACCGATCGGTAGTTCAGTGGCAGTGAAGCGCCTCGTTTTCCAAAAGGGATTTCATATATGGTTTTAAATACCGGTGTTTACAATCTGCAAAAAAGGTTGTCAAATGTCATCCTATAATTGGACAAGCTTTTAGACAGAAATAACTTTCTTACATCCAGTGAATCATCTTCAGTAACATCTGTATCACTGAGCCACAAACACAGCCATATTTTTGTTTAAACACGTATCCACGTCACAATAAAAACTTTTGATAAATTGCCAAACACACTTAAGTCAGAATGATCAGAAATGCTACATAAAATGATGATAAACTCATCATGATAAAAGTTAAGTTTTAAGAAAGCCATGAATATACTCTTGGGGAGTGGGTAACGCTGTGTGTTTTTCAATACATATACTTCGAACTTCGGTGGCCGAAAAGAAGGGACAAGGAAATGACGAAACGCCTATCGTCTGTAGCCGAAAAAATGGGACCAGGAAATGACGTCACGTAGTTGTTCTCTGCAGAATATGCAGTCACGATTTGTGGGGGAGGCGGTGTTAGAGTCGATGTATATACTGAATGAGAGTACATAGTGTTAATAAGTGGTTAATAACAATCTCATTTCGGTTGGTCGGGATATGTGACATATTGTTTAAACACGAATTTCTCGTTTCTATATATTATAAAATGCATCGCCAAAGAAATTGTTCGAAAGTTGTATATTTCTACAAGAAAAAACAAGCAGAAAACATAATGTAGGAAGGATTTTTTATGACGAGATAGCGATTGATTGTATTCTCAATTTAATACAAAAATAGCATATTTTTGTGAGTTTTTTGTTGATGCTGCTGATAAACTAATGTTTCTTTTATAGCACAAGTAAAATAATATTTTTCAAAAGTTTGTGCCGAAAATTTCTTCTGAAGAAATGATGAATTGTCAATGGTTTGTCATCACCGCAGTCTTCTGCACCCTGATCGCAAACAGTAAATTTTGAACAAAAGCTTAAATTTAAAAAAGTCATTTTAAACCTTTTTTAGGTGGTGCGTTCATGTGCTATGTTTGTAGCAATGCCGATGCGGGCTGCAGCGGACCCAAAATCCCTGATTCCTTATCCAGCAATTGCAGTGCGGGAATTACTACCTGCTTAACCAGCACTTCAGTTGTGTTTGGTAATAAAAAGTAATTTTTGTTGTTACCCAATTTGTAAAACGTCATCTAATTTTGTGACAGGTACAACAGTAACGCAGAAAGCCTGTGGAACTGTAAGCAGTACTGTTGGTTGCAGTTCCCAGAGTTTATTAGGTATCACCGAGAACTCGTGCTTTTGCAATACAGGTTTGTATATTGTAAACACTTGACATGCTTTGAAATCCTTTGCTCAACTAGCAATTCATATTTTTCATCCTGTACGTGGGATACTAGTCATTCAAACTTTTTCCCAAACTATAAAAGCACTGTATAGCGTTAGTTGCTTATGGTGATGTCAAACTTTCCACTTTCAACGTAATAATGGTTCGTTTTTCTTGAAGTTTATGTTTTTGTTTATTGAAGATAAGTGCAACTCGGCAACACACAAATCAACTGGCAACGGGGCGGATAGATCTGTGAAGCTTTCCAAAGTGTTGATTTTGATGGTAGGATCGGCGACTCTGATTGCACTTGGTCGCATTTAAATCTACTAAACTGATGGGAAATCAAATCTAACCAAAGTACTGTAATTTCTTGTGTTCACTAATTCGAATCATATGTAATATTTTTAATTCATTTCTTTGAGTACTTCAATATTAGCTTGCGTTTTGTTCTCTAAATTCAGTTTCGTGTGTGGTTTTTCTGCGTCATTTCAGGCTTTGTTAAATCGTGCCAAAGATAAACCACTGCCACATCGGAAAGGCCCAGTGTTTAGAGTTAATTAAAAATCTCCGCGTGAATGTCGCAACTTCTGTTTTTCTTGATTTTCCGATAACTGCGTTGCAAGTTGGTTTCCTGCGACAGCAAAACCATAAAGTCAATTTCTTACAAATCGGTTTCATGTGTGGTTTATGTTGCGTCATTTCAGGTTTTGTTAAATCGTGCCAAAGATAAACCACTGCCACATCCGGCCCAGTGTTTAGATTCAATTAAAATTGCTTAATACTGCTCTTCTGGCAATCTGATGAAGGCTGTTGCATAATAGCCGAAACGTCGAGAAACGTAAATACAATAAAGTTTGCCAGAAGAGCAGTATTAAGCAATAAATATGCCTGGCAGCATCAGTAACAATTCAATTAAAATTGTCTGCATGTTCGTTGCAACTGCTGTGTTTCTTGATTTTCCGATTGCGTTTCAAGTTGGTTCGCTGCAATAACATTATGTTTTGTGTTCGAAACCATTTCTTGCATATACCAAACATTTTCGCCTTAAGGACCAACACAAGAAATAAATGTACTCAAGTAAAAGTGATTTGCAACTTTCTAATGCAAAGTAATTGTTTGTTTTATGGAAAACCATGAAGTCGCTGAAACCACCGGGGAAACTATTAGTGTTTCATGACAGATAGCGAATGCCAGATGAAGAAATGTTCGTTGCACTTTGCATGGCTTGTTCTTTAAAAAAACATAAAGTTGTTTTCCCAAGCGCGATGTTTTCTGTAAAGACACATTAACGTTAAGTGACTTACGCGAAATTTTACCAAAAAACGTGCGTGGAAAACACACTGACATCTGTTTTACGAACATTTAAAAGGGTAAAGCTGTCCCCGTAACAAACAGGACCCGATCGTACCGGCCTACGGTTATTTTAATGACAACATTTTGTATCAGGGTATAGACTTCCTGTACGCATCAGCACCACAAACATTTCGTTTTTCGTGCTGAGGATAACGCCGCTTTAATGCAGGCTTTTCAAAAACGTGCAATTCGTCATGTTTGTTACTTCCTATAAATTTATAACTAAATTAACCACTCAAGTCGAATTTGTTATGGTTCTACGAGTTTTTGTTTACAACGAAGTGTATTTACATGTTGGCTGTCTGTAGTTGCTACATCGCAAGATTTCTGTTAGTATGGAACCTGATGGTAATGAAGCCAAGTTGACAATAAGATCCACTGCTTATGTTTCTGAATACAAACGTAAAAATGTTACTTTTTTGTGAAATTTAAACTAAGAAAAATAAAAATATACACGTACCTACTCACAACGATGCACAAAGTGTGTGTCTTGTTCGTTCTGCCATTAAATCGTTACAACCAAATCAAGTACTAACCTTTTCATTTTCGACTCGAATATTCTTCAGCAACGATTGCGCGGTTTGCGAAGGCTCTTAAAGGTATTGCTTTTAAGGTAAATTTGGTGGGCTCTGTTAAACAATCTATCATGTCAAATAAGGCCCGGTAACATATTGTTTTATCTTGACCCCGCGCACAACAATATTGTTGTTGTCTTGTGATTGTTACGCGCAACAATAGGCGAATGTACAGTAGATTAACTTCTGTTGTTAGTCGTACAATTGGTATATGAACCTCACTTAAGATATTATTGTCAATTTTAGGGGCAATGTTGCACCTGTTCAAGAGCTTTCTGTTACTTATACTTATTATTCTCAGTTTTCACTTTCGATCAAAACATCTTGTTAATCCAAACAGTTACACGTTACAGAATTATCTCGTAGTACAAAATACAATAGAATCCAAAAGAATGACCAACACTAACACAGGCAGCCCAGAGCAGGAAACAATTTATGCTGTAACATGGGCAGGCACTTAACAGTTCGTATGGGAGAACAGGATTTACGTAACACACACATACATGCATTGATTTATTATTATTATTGTAAATATGTATGTACAAAACTGTTTTTTTGTCTCAAGGTTTGAAGGTCTGCCCATTTAGATAGTTCGTTCTTTCTTATTGAATCACATGTTATGCTGGTAATAATACTCTATTCCAGCAAATCAATGTATTTTAAGGCCTTTTTTGCAAAGACAAAGTAGGTAATGCACGCGTTGGTTACTTAAGACATCAAAAATGTTTCTGGAAACCGTTTTTGGTCGGGTTTACATATATAGGCGACAGTTCGTCAAGCGGACCTTGATGATACCTTATAATACTTGAAACTATTTATACTTCTAAATTTATACTCTAGGGACGTTTAAATGTAGCTGGTAACTTCAAAATAAACTGTTTAACTTACGGCAGAAATGAATGATTGCCAGCAAAAGTATATCAACACATCGGAGAAGCTTGCCGCAAATCCAGATCTCGATTGACCCACTTTCTCGGAAAAACAGGAAATTGATCTGGTTGTATTGGACTGCATTGTGTGGAAACAGTTTGCGCAAATGCTTTCAAAAAGTAGTATTCAATGGCAGCTGAGATTGGCAGCAAAAGCGATCACGCATCGAATAGATTTTGATACGCGTTCGCTTATTAAGAACAAAGAAGACCAAGATACAGCAATCCCAGCTGTTAGGTATACATTGCCGGTAAAAGTAGCGTTTAGATAATGATGCTTGGGTGCAAAATACTTGGAGTTGATTACTTTGAACAGTAAAGCTAATGTGCTATTATCATTTTAAGTAGAGTAGAGGTTTCGAACACTAACTGCGTGCATGCAATAGAACACCGAGGTAGAATATTGATGCATTTGCTTGGGTTTTACGGTGATAATTGTAACTACTTCTATATAACGGTGCCTGTTGCTTATAAGGTTTAATTCTTACAACTGGTTGATTCAGTGTTTGGTGAACTGTCAGATCATCGCAAAATGAGAAAGATGCAAATTTGTGTCCTCATCATGTGCGCGTTACTACTTGTAAACAGAGCCGGTTGCCAATTCTACAGAAGAAGAAGAGCGCAAGGAATCCGTGTTACCAGAGGTAAAAAGTGTTGTTTTTCCTGTCTGCCACGTTCCGTCGAAAACAAGTATGAAAAATGCCTTTCAGTGTTGAACCGCATAAATTTAACTGATGGCTGCTATACGTAGAAACAACTGATGCTGATTTGTGCGTCATTTTTCGAAAGCAATATTTTCGGAATTGATGATGGCGGTGGCAAGCCTCATTTTCCATGCAATTTTAACTTTTAACTCAGTTGTTCCAAAACTTTCAACGGTTCAACCCCTATCATTCTTTTGTGTTTCAGTAAAACTTTTGGCTCTATGAGTGACCCAATTTTCGGCTATACATTTTTTTCGGTCATAAAAGGTTTTTGGGCGCTTAATCGATAAATTAAACTAGGTTTTTTTCACGTAGAGTGTTGAGGGTCTTGAAATACTCGGAGAAGAGGACAAACGTGGTAGGTTTTCACACTACGTAAAGTCTTTATTTTAAGGCAAAGCTTAACTTTCAAAGTATTTGTTTCAGCTGCAGTGTCGGATCAAAGGCAGCTTCATGACAACCAAATGTAATATTACGATTCCTCGACGAAATAAACATAACACATCTAATATTGAAAACTGAAAATAGGCTTTGACCACCAGGTATCATAATGAATTATGAATCTGACGCTCTTCTGGTGGAGAACAACAAATAAAGAAGGCAGCCATACGCAATATGGAACCCAATAAATCTGCCATATGTGCCCACATGCTTGACACCGACCACCGTATCAATTGGAAGGAAGCAAAAGTATTAAAACAAGAAACAATTTTGGCAAAACGGTTGGTTGTGGAAAATTATTATATTAATTCGCTACCGAATGTTTTAAATCGGAACGATGGAAAAGTACTTTCGCCCGTGTTCCGCAATTTCGCCCGTAACAATTCGTGACTATTGTTTCCCATGTTTGGCCGTTTGACCCATGATCGATGTTGTCCATTGAATTATGTCCCGCTGTGTTTTAGCTGTTACGCCCTTTTGTTTTTCGTCGCTCAATTTCTTTGCCCTGTGGGTTCGCTTCGCTACTGTGTTTGTTTTATTCTCTGAAGAAGCCTAGTCGTACGTACAGGCGAAACGTCAGAAAATACAATTTTTTTTAAACAAAAGGTGTATATTTGTTGTTCTCCACCAGAAGAGCGTCAGATTCATAATTCACATCTAATATTCCCGTATATGTATATATGTAAAACATTCTCTATAATCGGACAATACAATTAAACCCGATTTGCCTAATTTTGGTTTAAATTCAGACAGAGCAGATTCAGGTTAATGCCGAGAGATGAAAAGTTGGTAAAATATTGAACCAGGAATGAGAAACAACTTTTGTTGTAGGAACCGAGTGCGGGAAAGCTCTGAATAAATAACGTAGAATATGGTGAAGGACAAGGTGAATTTTAAGCCACATTACAGTGTGTGGACACCTCCAGAAGGACGTAACCCCAATCTAGATAGATCACTAAAGTAGTTGTTTTCGCTATGGTGCCAAAGCAGAAATTCTTAACCATAAACGTGACCAGTTGTTCAAACGACCGAAACTTATAAACAAGTTGCTCGCCGTCAGCTAGATAACGGAGAATATTACCAGAATCTGTAAACGAATCCAACCGACAAGTACACGAAGAAACTGTCGTCAATAACATCGCACCACGGTTTATCTGCGGGGAAAACAATCCCTTCAGCAATTTGTGCAGGAATTCAACCAAGTTGATCCATACATATAAGGTTCACGATGGAGTATTCTCACACATATGTCCACTTTCGGGATACAACGGTCATACTACAAAACGTTGAACTCACTACCTCCATCTATCGTCCGACGGACCGAGGTACGTATCTACACCTTTTAAGTTCCCACCCCAGACCTGTGACATGAAACTTTCTTAAACGCTGTTCTACAAATGTAATACTCGACGAACCATCTCATCGCTAGAAGAGGAGAGCAATTGACGCCCAAGGGAACATTCAGTTGTAAATCGACAAACCTCGTGCACGCCATAACACGCGCACGCCTCCGACTCGCTCTGTATATTGGACAAACATTGCGACAACGAATAAACAGTCAAATAACGATATTCGGCATATTATTACTGAAAAGTCATTGTAGCCCACTTTAACGAGTGGACATCCCAGCCATGGTTCTACAAAAAGGGAAACGGCCGAGCAGCATCACACTGACTGCTTTTAACTCAATCTACCCATTAGTTTGTTCTGTTTGATGTATACATGGCCTATAGGCCCAAAACGCTTCGACTTAACAGTTTGATATTTCAGTGGCATCCCGGAGCTGATTGTGGTTAATTTAGCCACCGATTGTGTCATCTTTGGGAAAAGGTGATCAAACAAACGTGCAATAATCGCACTGTAATAGTCAGGTTCGACTTCGTATTGTGTAATCCAGCCCTAGACCAAATTTATTTTGTATCACGTTTCGATTAGTTGAAAAATGTAATGATTTATTCGCTGCAAAACTCAACAGACCGAATAAATCCACATCTGTTTTGTATAGCGAGTCAAAGGGGAGGGTTTCGCCGGCCTATTGTGACGATTCCAATGTATTACAAATATTTAGTCAAGGTTGGCCCAAACAGAACAACTTTTGGAGCGTTTCTCAATTGTACGTGCTGCGCATCTAATCTTTGTAATGTTGAGAATGGACAGAGGTTTCGAACCTCTGACACACGGGTTTGCCAAACAAATATTTGCCATTCAGCTGTGTATGACCGTAACGGGACAGGAACGCTATAGCCAGCTGAAGAAGTGTATAAACTGTCGGTGTCGCAATAACAGTTTTGAGAAGACAAATCCAAAATTGTGTATAATCGAACAATACAATTAAAGCCAATTTCCATAATTTTGGTTTAAATTCAGATAGATTAGATCCAGGTTAATGCCGAGAGGTGAAGAGTTGGTTAAATATTGAACTAGGAATGAGTATTTTGATGATACTTTGTAGGAAACCGAATACTGCGAAAAAAGCTTAGATAAAATAAAAAAACGTACAATGATAGAGAAATTGAAGGACAAGGTAATTTCTAAACAATATCACAATTAGTGGACACCTCCAGAAGGACGTATTTAACCCCAAATCGTATCTTTGTATCAGTTGTTTTCGCTGTCATGCTAAAGCAGAAATTCTTAACATTGGGGCCCATTTATACGAGTGGACACCCGGGTCATGATTCTACAAAAAGGGAAATAGTCAAGCAGCATCACACTGCCCGCATTTAACTCCATTAACAACGGTCTCAACTGAGACTGGGGTTTGATGAGTCACTATGTACACCATGATGCCGCAAAACCGAACTGAACGACAGCTTGTCGTTACTACGTGCCTTTTTTTCTGTTTTGCGCTTATTTTCACATTGCATGGTGTTAAATTCATTTGCGGAAGGATCTCGCAAACACCCTTGTGTAGAAAATAAAAATCAGTCGTTTTAAATAGTGCTAAACCAGAAGTACAGTTTAATGATGGTTTCTGTCAATATATACTCATTTTGGAAAGACAACAGGAATAAATTGTTTTGAAGAAACGTGCAGCAGAAAGGTTTCATGGTCCATTGAACCTTTAAAGGCCGCGACAGAAAAAAGAGGGACGCCTATGCGCCTGGCGATTACAAATTCAGAGCAAAATGTAAGTCATCGCCTTAGTTGTTAGATCGTATAGTGCCAGTAGCCACACTGCAACAACGTAACCTGGAAGGTGAAAACAGTGGACCTGTCTGCAGATCACTTTATCATTGTTAACAGCGTTGCGTGTATTAAAGATTATGTTTTTCAGGTGAACATTTAATAGGCGGATTTCTGATGTACTCCAGATACAGCAAAGTTAACAAAAGAGAGAAAGGAGAGTCCACAAAAGGCTGGTGCATGTTGCATAAAATCGTATCGTTATCTTTTTTTGAAGGTTTTAAAGCCTGTTTACACTGACGCGAAGCGAAGTATACTCCTTAGTTTGTTCTGTTTAATGTAGGCCAGTGGAATCCCGAAGCAGTGGTTTATTTAGCCACCGATTGTGTCATCTTTGGCAAGAGGCGAGCAAACAAGCGTGAAAATAGTCGTACTGTAACAGTCAGGTTCGACTTCGCATACCGTATTTACTCGAATATAAAGCAGCGGCCTAAAGTTTTTTAACCTACCGTTTGTGCAGCACACACTCGAGGGCGGATTACAATCGAGTAAAAACAGTAGTGTAATCTACTACCTACGCAATTACGCATTCTGTGTACAGCTACGTGCTGAGCAACTGATCGTTGTAATGTTGTAACCTGGCAGAAGTTTGGAACCACTGGCATACGGGCTTGTCAAACAAATAGTTGCCATCCAGCTGTGCATGACCGTCAGGGCGCAGGATAGCGCTTGCCAGCTAGAGCAGTGTATAAAGTGACCAGAGTTGACAAAAACTCTAGAGCAGTGTTAGTTGACAAAAAAAACGCCAGTTAACAAAACTTTGAACGCGGGTTACTCAGCCCCCTACGAGATGATTTTGTTACATGTAAAAGTTCATAGGCTGACCTTTCGAACGATATCAAAATTATGAAAAAAAAAACATATTCATAATCGGTTATGAATATCATATAAAGTGTTAAATAACGTAGTGATGACAAACCCAATGGCGCCACTTTGCTTCACTTCCTCATTGGCGCAATCAAGTAACATTCACAGTTACGTGTTTAGCTTTGCAGGCTATTCCAAGCTGAAATACCATCATCGAAATGAATTCACAAGCTCCCGCTGCGTTAATAGTTGGATTTTTGGTTGGGATTTTTCTTATCAGCATATACAATATCGCATGGACAGAAAGCACTAAGGTAGGTTAACTTAAATCCGCTATCTTGATATGTTGTGACAGAAATACAAATAAAGCATACTTGAACTTACACCAGGAACATAGTCCTTTTGGGTTATTATTTTAATTTTGTGCAACAGTGTTGGCTAAACGAGACTGTAAATATATTCTCTACGAATAACTTTTAAAACGCATTTACGTTTTGGTCGTAACTGTCTATCACAAATAGCCTACGTTTTGCCCTTGATATTGCGCTTGAGCTGTAATCAACAAGGTGGGTGAATATGTGATGAGGGACAATACATTTTTTTAAACCATATTTCAAACTATAATATAGTTGAAGACATTTTTTACATCTAAGCGCAAAACTCATTTCAGCCTCATGATTTTCACGGAGCGAGTCAGTCACAAGAACAAACGAAGTCGCAAGCAGTCAAGGAAGACTATTTCAGCCAGGAGCTTATTGACGCAATGCAAGCGGAAAGAAGGTACATTCTAAAAACTGCGTGTGCGAAATGGAACAAGGCTTTCGTCGGATTTTCCGATAATCCAAACTCGAAAGCACTCTACACAAAGAAATATAAGGTTGGTAAAGAAGTTTGAGGGAAGGAAACTTAATACTCACAGAATATCTTTGTCAAGTTTCATCAAATAATTCGGTCTTATAAAACACATTAACTCTGCCTGTGTTTGTGTTTTTTCGCGTGGCTCACACTGAACAAGTTAGACCATCCATGGTATGTTGCGTTTGTTTAAGTTTGCTGTTTGCGACATCCTGAAGTGCGGATTCTCAAGCTGGCTTCATGCAATTTTTACGTTCGACGGACATTACTTCAAAAACAACATTACGCGCGATAACATCATGGAAATTGCCGACGAACAGGCAAGGGTCGGATCAAATCGGAATCCAACGCAATCGAGGCTAGCTTGGCACAATGCTACTCTAAAGGTATTGTTTTTCTGTGTTTTTTATTAAAAAGAGTTTGTATTACAAGGCTATATATGGCTCTTCTTCGTAATGCTTAACAGCTTTAGGGTTTATTCTTAAATATTAAAAACACTTTTTGTATTTATTCAAAACTTTAGTGCATATTCCAATTTAGCCACTGCTGTTAAATATGGTTTTCAGATTATCACCGTAAGAAACCCGTTCAGTCGTTTGGTGTCGGCTTTTAACGACAAAATGATCCCAACCAGCCCAGGATTTACTTATACGTACGGACCAATGTCGAAGAAAATTAACCGAGAGTTCAAACACCTCCGAAGTAATCCTGTAGACAGAAATCGTACAAACGACGGCGGAACGGCCACCTTTGAAGACTTTCTGAATTTCGTTCTTGCGTCAAAAAAAAAAGATGGACACTGGGAATTTTTTAACACTTGGTGTCAGCCGTGCCTCCACCACTACGACTATATCATGAAGTTTGAAACTTTCAACCAGGAAGTCGGTTACTTACGAAGCAGACTGAAGTTAAGCGAGGAAGACAGTCGTGCGTTTTTTCCCAACAATAAGTTTAGCAGTGACAAGAAAAAAGTTGAAAAACAATTCGATAAAATTTCTAAATCTCTTTCTCAGAGAGTTTATGACCATTATAAGCTGGACTTTGAGCTGTTTGGCTACGAAAAACCTAAATGGTTAGCGGGACCTTAAAATGTTTTTTAGTAATGTGGTTTTGTGTACATTTACTTTTATATGCTGTACTTTTTATGAAGCGGCTGTCAGCTGTCAACATAAATTTTATTTAAAAAAGCCAGGTATGTCAGTTTTATGATAGCAAAATGTCATTTTTAATTCATCTTGAAAAAAAACGAAAACAAAAACTTCGTTGAGTGTTGGATGCGATCTTTCTCCGAAAGAGAGCAACATTTAACTTTCCCCAACTTAAAATTCAGCAAAAGGGGCCAGATATTTACTTTTGATCATTTAAATAGAGAATTAAAACGGTTTAAACATTTTTATACAATTTTTCGAAAAGTCTGGAAAGGATTTACGCGGCGATCCCTTGCCACTGAATACCATTCCATAAGCTCTGTACCATTTTTTACTATGTACTTTTACTATAGCACCAGCCTGCAAAAACTGCCCGAAACACGCTTAAACTCGCCATCGCAATAGTTCATGTATCTGTGCTTATTCAACCGTACAATTACCCTTTATGCGTCACCGATTGCCTTGTTACGATGCTCACTATGTTGTGACAGATGAGAAGGGCATTTTCGGCAAGCGAAACTTACTTGATCAAAAATACAGATATGAGGCATCAATCAACTCAACTTCAAATCGTTTTACAAACCTGTGTTTGTGTTGACTGAATAAATCAATCCACTTATAATAAAATAGATAGCCCAATCAGTTACACAAAACATGTATACAACATCGAGAACACTTTAATTTAACATTTGATCTTTAAAATTAGGTACAAACAGTTTAGCAAATCATAAATTATTTGAAACAGCTTTCAGTCACCGATCAGCAAACAACGAAGATGATTGTTTTGAAACAGGATTGTGGCGTAAAATATTGGTATTGGAATAACATATCAAAATAAAACATTTTGTATCAAATGACATTAAACGTTAAACAAGTTTAAAACTTGAAGGACTGCAAACATACGTTAAACAATATGCGTGGCAGCATGCAAGATGTGATGTGAGGCGCAACTACAAACTTCAAAAGAAGCCACGGTGTTCATTTGTCTTTGAAATGACTCAACACACAGTGCGAAGCATATGTAATTCAAACACAATTTGGTGGTCCAAGCAGAGGATCAAAATAATACGAACATGGAAAATTATTTTCGAAACCTTGAATGAGTTGGTTAGTATGTGCCTTTTGCCAGCTGTTTTATTCGTGTACCGTTTTATGTGCCCAAGTCAATATGTTTTCGTCGGTTTGCAATGGTCATTGACCAAATGGGCAAAAGATTTACCTAAAACGGCAAGCGTTATAATTCTACTTAACGTAAGCCAATATTCACATCCACACACATCTTTGCATAAACAATATGCTGGATAATGTGGGTACATAGAACACTCGCAATATGGAGTTGAAACATTGTCTAAAGTTTGACATTGCTCGTATGCCATTAATGAATGAGTAAAGCCGCATGGTGGCGCGTTACATAATTTGATTCAGTTCCTCCAGTTCATCTTTTTCCCTTTCGGAATGGTCGCGACGACCCAATAGCTGCAAACAAGTCATCGTTGTTTAATTTTGAAAATTGCGATCATTTGAAGACCCCATAAGGAGCAGCAGACCGATCTTAATGAAAAGTTCTGACCAAACAACTGAAAAGAAATTCTATGCACAAGTGTCAGCATTAGTACGCCGATATATATAGGTATATCTTGGGCCATTCCATATACAGCATTACGAGTATGCGTTTTATAACCAAGAGAAAACTAAAAGGTTTTTTTGCTTACCTCTCTATAGCTTCCCCCATCACGCCATGTTCGAAAAATCGCATAAGCGGCGTAGGCAGGAATCATTACCACAGATGTTAAACTCATCAAGTGGCCTATTGCTTGTGCCCAAACAGGGTAGACGTAGCTGTTGTACTTCAATGCACTGTTGTTCACCATGAAGTACAGCGACAGGGCCTTAAAGGTGTCCATAACATAATGGTAAGTGTTAAGACTGTAAATAGATATGCGTAATACATAAATTGCAGGCTATATGCATTAACTGACGTTGCTATTATATTATATTTTACACTCTGTTCTTCTGGTACAATTAAACGTATATGCATAATTTTAATTTTTAGACCACACCGAAGTTTAAACCCAGGAAATCCTGGGTACGAATCCCAATAAGGTTTTTTTGTTTTGGCCAATGCTGCCAATCACCCGCCCACGTATATGCATTATGTTGAGTGTTGCAAAATTTACCTTATGAACGTTCCAACCAGTGATTGTAAAACAAACTTCGCTAATTGTAAGAAATAATCCGAAAAATCAATCTTACCGCGCACGTTACAGGCCCGAAAAACTTCCACGAAAACACAATCCACAATTTTCCGCGTCGTTCGCCGATCATTTCAACTATGTCCGCCCAGTAGCGATCAACTCCGTAGCACCACCCAATGGCTACGAACTCACACGCGGCGATTAGGAAAATGCACCAACCAGCCACGGCATAGTTGTTGTAGATCTCAAATACGTACACTCCTCCCTGGGAAAAGCAATACCAAAATTTACATTCCATTCACTTTCTAATCAATATTTTACGTTAAACATGTCTACTTTTATCCAGATATCTATGACAACAAAACAAAACACACCACCGCCTAGTTAAAGAATACCTCGGTAAGCATTGTTAGACCCACGAGGAACATCCCTGTTGCAAATACAGCCTGCAGAATTTCTCTGCTATACCGACGCTTTCGAAGCTGGGGTATCTGATCCATCAATGTGGACACCAAACATTCTTGGAAGACAAACTGCCAGTAAACAGGGGTTGTTGTTATTAACTTTTGCAATTTCATGTGAATACTTGGGAATAGTGTGCAAAATTGTTCAATATTTCAAAATTGGGTTGTTCCGCAGATGATAGTGTTAACCTTTCAGAAACAGCCACTTATATTGTATGGTGCCTGTTATGTATACCGGACGCATAAAATGTAATAAAAAATTATTTAAACGAAAATTTTCACGACTTTAGATAATACAGAACGGTGTATCCCAGACTGTATTCTCTATATGTTGATATCGGGTTGCTGTATCGAAAAAAGTTCTAATTCAATCGTCGTAGTCCGTATACCTGCGAGTCAAAACCGAGGAATAGAAGCATCAGAAAAAAAACCGCACACCATAACTGCGGCAGGGGGAGAAGAGACAGGGTTTCAGGGTAAGCGATGAAAGCCAGTCCCGGTCCGGATTTCGCAACGGCATCCACTGTTGTATTCTGATTGGAAAATTAAAACATTGCCATAGATCTGCAATTATCATGCTACAAAGTAAGACTGCGGTTTAGCGTCGGATCGTACCTGATATTTTGCCATAAAGCCGAGTGTAGAGAAAACCGCAAAGCCGCTGACGAATGAGGTTATTGAATTAAGAAGTCCGATCAGTATGGAGTCTCTGGGGACATAAAAACCACGTCAATTCACTTCGTGCTCTACGACTTGTAGTAGCAATTGAATACAGTAACAAGCAGTTCCAAATTGTTATCACTAACAAAAGTTCCCTTTTTCAAAAAAAACAAGTTTGATTTTTTTGTCTACCAATGCAAAATTTGTATTAACTTAGTTTGTACCTCCAGAAATTGTGTTTTCTGTCGCTAAAGCTGCCAAGTACCAAAAGAACGCCGAAACACACTGCATATGAGAAGAACACTTGGGACGCCGCACCAACCCAAACCTGTCACAATGAAAAAACGTTGACTACCTATGTTAACGAAAATATTAAGTGAACAAAGATTTTTTTTCCCAAGCGAAGATACACCCTGTTTCATTTTTACCACAACAACTATTTAAATTTAACTTACCAGGTAAATATCCAAAGTAGCAATAGTTGTGTTTACAGGTCAAACATCCCACGCACTAACGAGACTTTAAGTTATTTTTAACTGCTATTTTTGAGTTGATTACCTCCGGGTCCCCCAACTTGGTGGCGTTAGGGTATAGATAATACTTTATGCCGTCCGCGGCTCCGTCCAGTGTTAAACCTCTCACAAGGATCACGGCAATCAAAGCAAAAGGGAGTGTGGCCGTCACGTAGACAATCTCTCCGTGAAATAAAAATAATTAAGTGCAATAAACCACAAATGATACGAGGCCCGATATGGACTTCCTGGACATGCTTGGGATGTTAGTCACCTTTGCTGTCCATTTAATCCCTTTGAACGTTGAAAAGTAGAAGCCAAGCCAGAGAAGAGCGGAGTAAAGCACAAGGTCCCAGCGAAGCTTTCCGACATTCTCCAAGCCAGCAGACAGCCCAAGCACCTCGCGACTGTATGCAGCAAGAAATGAAATACACATACACACAATAAGAATTTGGAGTGCGCCTATTTATTGGTAGTAAATTGTAGAGCAATTTACCGCAATTATGTCTCGGACGATCGCGCAAGCATTAGTGCAGCGAGGTTTCGAGACCAAGAATCCTGCGGACAACCGAAAAAAACACTTGTAAGTTGGAATATTGTGATAAAAGGGTACACCTGAAAATCGATCTGTAACATCCTATAACACCGAATTGCCCAACTTCTGCACATTGCCCATGAAATATTAATGCAAACTTGACTACCCAGCTGTTGCCAAAATGTTTTGTGCGATTCAAACGAGTATGTAAGGTTCATTGTGCGAAAAAGGTTTCTTGTGACTGTTTGTGCCAACAGGAAAGACGCATAAATACCGACGATTGACAATTCATTTGTAGCATTTGAAAAACGAAGAGACTTTTCACCACAAAAATTTACATCGAAAATTCCCATAACTGTTATAATTTTGGAAAACAGGTTTTGCAACTAAAAACAATTGGTATTTTCTAAAACCTGACAAACCCAGAGTGACAGCATAATTTGTATGTGGAGTAATCGCATAATTATTACATTGAAAGACTTTGTTCGCACCGTCGAAACATAGGACATATGTTTAAAAGATATTTTTTGCATAAGAAAGGAAAATATCACATTCAGGGTGGCTTTTACTTGAAATTTTATTTCCAAAGCTTTGATATGCTGTGGCCCAGTTATTAAAGTCTACTTTCAGTTTTGCCCAACACACAACATAACAAACCAACCCTTATTATTCAAAACCGGAATTCTTACTTCCAAAATTCCTCCGCCGATGACACAAACAACCGCGATACGTTTGCTGTTGATACGGAGCTGTTTGACATCACGCTACTGCCGTTGACACCGAACCGACTTGGAATTACACAATTAGGTGTATTCCAAGTATTGTTGCAATGCGACCATGGCAACACCGCTGAGAAGCTGGTGACCAAGTATTTAAGAGACCACACAAGTAGCACGGGATAGTATGTGTTGACGTGGAGCATAGTTACCACAGCCGCCATAGATATACCTTTGTATAAAAAAAATAATTAGGAAATTTTAACAACGAGACATCGCAGTCAGTCCAATGTCTGGTATACAGTTTTTCTTTCCAATTTTTGACAGTAAGATACCAACCTTTAAATATAGGTACGGTCGCCCAGCTCTTAATCAATCCTCCATGAACTTTTTGACCAAGCGAGTTCTCCAAAATCACCAAGGGAATTCCCAGCAGCAGGGCAAAGATCAGGTACGGTATGAGGAAGGCACCTAATGCAGGAGACAAATATTAAACCACTTTAGTTGATTAAGTAGTAAACATTTTCACTAAATCATATTGGTGCAAGATTACGTCCTTTCTGTAACTATTCCTTGCATATTAAAAAGCGATGTAAAAACCACTAGAACTTGCAGGTTAAATTTAACGGTCTATTTACGACAACACATGCAAAATGCTTACCACCACCGTTCTTGAAACAAAGGTAGGGAAACCGCCAAACATTGCCGAGGCCCACCGAACAACCCAGGGTCGCAAACAAGAAATCAAAAGATTTTTTCCACTTCGGTCGCGACTGGTTGGACGGGGTCGACGGAGCAGTTGACTGTTTTTCCATTGTTGTATGGAGAAAGTTAGCTTTTAAACTTTTTTGGAATAGTAGCTTACTTAAAAGCAAGCACCTGTGATCAAAGGCATTTACACATTTACACAAACTCAATTTTGGGTGCTTCGGCTGTTTACAAAGACATTGCTTCAACATCCCTAACATTCCCAAGGCTTCTCTAATATTTGGTGTCTGCGGCGTAATCCGTCCCGTTACAGTCGTTCAGTTTCCAATATCCACTGGTGCCTATTTTACGCTTTGCACGCGTCTATTTCGGCTTTGTGGCCCTCGCACTTATTGTTGTTCGGAAAAAATGTAAACTTCGCACTCCTTGTTCTTGGAAAAAAACGCTGCCGCTCATGCTATGTATCGGATTGATCACAACATCAGGCTTCCGCCTCGGATAACTTAATGTGTGTTGAGAGGATGTGGCGTAGTTCCACGTGTGGTGATGATGATGTAACTATGAATGGTTTTTAAGTATGAATGTGTTCATCAAGTTTTCATTGCAGTACAACACATCATATTCGCATTCTAAACAGTATTTCTTTGTGACACACACTTTTGACTCAATTCGGAAATGCGCTTTGACAAATAACTTCAACCATTCATATTGTTAGGTTAAGCGCAATATTATGCAAGCATATATAAGTCCACCATTATTCAGTTGGGACATCCTTGTTTGTATACACAACGGATATCGGTGAATAAAAAATTTATAACAAGGATACGTGCCAATGCCCAAAACTTATCGTGCAGTACGCAGAGGCACTGACCGAACAGGATATTGAAACCGTTATTGTTTCATTTTACTACTGCTGCCTCCAGTCTAGATTTCTTGCAATCAACGTATATTATGTTGAAACGGCGTATCTCCTGCCATACGGCGAGTCATTTTCAAGTTTATATGTTGGCTATTATTAACGAGCTGTGGAAACACACAATTCGAGCGTTATTAAACATTACAAACATAGTTTCATTGCCACTTTAGCAGGCTTGTAACTTTGTTTCAACATTAACACACTCGTCTTTATTGCATTGTCAACCTAACTGACACGTCTATAGAAATGCCTTACAACAATAAACGATTGGGAACCCCGTGGGAAATAGGCAGCACATGCGATAATGACTTCTAACGTCTCATATTATTTAATGTAATGAACCATATACCATCGATAAGGCATTCCTGGGACACCACACGCGACCAAGTCACACGGAGCCGTCGCCTGCGGCAGTCATGTCCTCTGCGTTTGCCAATACAGGGTGAGTATAAAAAACTTTATGCCTGAACACTTCTCCACAAACCTACTTGTTGCGAAGCCTTCGCATTGTAGTGTAAGCGCTGGGACTAGAGTTACAAAACAAAGTGCTTCTCCAACACCTCCACACACGAGTTTAACGCCTCCAGAACAAATTTTCTTCCCAAAATACTGTTATCGCCATTATATATTTATTCATGCAATACGATAGCATGTCTTGCCAACCCTGCTCTGGTTTTACATTGAAGTCATGTGTTCGTTCGGGCAAGATCCCTCCATCACGTTTTTCCGTTGCTTGTTTATTCTGTCACGTTTATGTCAAACAGCAATACTTTTTAGAACTGCAAGGGAAACTTCACAAGTTGCAACAGCCAATCGAGCAACAGTTGAAACAAGTCCCCCTCTCTAAACAATGAGTCGCTTTCGTGGGAGTGTTTATTCTCCAGAACATAATTTGAATTCTAACCGATGCAGCACAACTTTCGGTGGAGCTCAAAAATCAACAAACAAGATTTGTTGCCAACAATTATAAACAAACACAGCAATAATGAACAAACTTCCCTCTTATCTCAGTTCGGCTCATTAGCTTGTTTTGACACTCGCGTTCGTTTGATTTATTTAGATTTTAGGCGTTGTGGCTGTCCAATGAAAACAAGCTTGGTGCTGGCATCCAGACACTACGCAGTGTGTGGTTGCAATTCTTCTGAAACCCTTGCCGAAATACAGCAGAATTCTGACAGCCCCACACTGAAACAAGTTTGTGCGAGCACGACAGGACGCACCAAATGTGGCTTGTCTCAAGCAAGTCTTACTTGCCTTTTTTCTACCCATTGATCGACCGCACATTTGCGCTGCGGGGCTTTTTGCAGCGAACTACAAAAAGTGTGACATAGTTGTCCGAAACATGAATTAGACGAATACTACTACTACTCTGACCTATCGCGAAGCATGTTTCACATAAAAGACCAAATTTGCAATGTACGGTAGATAGTGTCATCTTCGATACGTTGGTTTGACAACTGATTTTAATATGATTCTAAATTGCTCTTGTCAGCTCTCGGGCAACACTCCAACACTTAACCACACCGAGGTGTCAGGTATCAATTCACACCATGCATTCTTAAATATGACCATTTTATGCCTCCCCTGATTGCTTCCGCCCTGATTCAACCCCGCTCATATTTCAAGGAAGGAGTTGTCAAATGCGGAGCGGATAGCGTGGACACCAATAATTTACATAACAGCTGGTGAGTGTATACAAATCTGCTATTACAAAACACTGGTACACGCACTTGTAAAACACAGATGTCCACTAAAAAATTTGTGTGCTTTATAAGTAGAGTGGCCAGAACTGATGCAACAAACAGACAAGGACAATGAGGACGACCTTCATTTGATTTGACGCGAAACAAACAGTAACCGATGACGTAATGAACCGGAAATTTTGTTGATGGCTTATAATAAGTTATATATATGGTATATAGCGAGTGAGACTGTTTGGTTAAGTACGTAAATGCAGAATTTGTTAACCTGCGCAGACCAGAATCACGCTGTAGGACCGCACACGACGAAGCTAACTGCTGGTGGGTCGGTTTGAACGTGGAAAACTTTATAATCAACCTAGAGTTGTCGCATTCCGTCATAGTTTGCGTAGCTTTCCCGTCAAGAAATGGTGACACGGGTTCCTCAATACACAAACAAAACTCGATAATATCTGGCCGTGGAATGTAGTGCATGCACTTAATAATTTCCGGAATTGCCCGGTCAGGTCACCAATTTAAGCTGAAAAAACTCATCGCGGTAACTGACACCCATTTTGCTACGTTTTAAGACCGATGTCGTTATTCGTAACTGTGTTATTCCAACCAAGATGCGGTGACTGCATTACAATATTTGTTAAACTCATTGTCGATAAAGCAACAATATATAACGCTATCACCCAAAAACAGCCTATGATATTGTGCTGCTGTTATCATGCATGTTGTAAATTCTAGAAAACTGCACAAATAAGCGGAAACTATTTGTCGACGTTTCCTCTGCATTACAACGAAGCTTCATAGGGTATACATGATATATTTATGTATTTTATTGCGTGTGGTGTTTTTATGACCTGTTATCGTAAGATGAATCAAATACACTGCACTATTAGTATGTTCAGTTAACATTTCCTATGTAGAGTTCAAGATCAAGAACTTACACTGCCTTCATACGACGTCAGAATATTAACAACATATGCCTTCGCGATTCTCGGGAACACTGATCGACAAAAAAATTGCATTGGAACAAAATTAAATTCAAAAGGCAACATAAATGGTACATTCTGCATAGTAGTTACGAGGATCACTGTAACAAGTTGCGTCTAAAACCTTAAACACCAACGTAAACAGCCAATTGCTGTTGTTGCTGTGCTAAATCACAACGCACAAACAACCCATTTCTTCGACTGTGAACAAAAAAATTGCAAACACTAAAAAAAATAACAATAGCACATAAATTACGTATCTCGTCGCATTCAGTGTTAAAAAATCGTTTACAATCGACTTGCGGGCCTGCTGTCGTTCACCGCCCCCTCACTAATCAGATCCTCAATTTCCTTTCGAGAGAATCCATTTTCGCTCAGTACATCAAAGGTACTTTCCCCCACCGCGGGGGGTGGACTGGCATCTGCTTTCGCTGGAGTGCGAAAAAGGCGTGGAGCAGGTGCAGGTACGTGTTTGCCGTCTGCGTCGGTGAAAAACGAGCCCCGAGCACTGCAAAAAGCAATATAGTGACGTGGAGACATGCGCTAATATTGCTCTAACGCATTTTGCAGCAATGCGGACGAAGTTAGAATAAAACATTTTTTTTTCATTCAGCAATTTTCCTGAAAAGGGGATATACCATAAACCACCACTTGCATTTTGCGGAAATAGAGCCTGTATCGCAGTTACAAATGTCAGCAGCAATTTTTTTCGCAATGAGCAACGCATTCTGGAAAAATGTTACCTCTTTTACAGGCATAAAAAAACAAGTATTATTATTTTCAGTGGGTAATTTGCCTTGCTTGTAAGCCTCTTCGCACCTAAGCCATTAACGTCACTATATACTAACATAAAAAATGCATAATTTCCTTCCTTTCAAAAAAAAAACATTACAAATACCACAGTGACGATAGGGAGCAATTTTTGTACAGATCAACACCTGTACATTGGTTACAGTTGTGGCGGTTGGAGACTTTTTTCCACAGTGAGCACCGCAGTTGATGGAATGCCGACCAAATGCTAGGTTGTCAAAACGAAACTATATCGTCCAAATTGCACACCTATTATGGGGATCCTTGGCGCATTCCTCGTATTCGAGAACGGGCATGACGCAAGCATCCAAATCCTTAAAGATTTCCGTAAGCTCGTCACGCGTGTATTGCGCAATTTTCTCGCCGATGATTCGCTTTCGTTCGGGCCACAAGCGGGGGTCGAGCTGATTTTCGTCCAATTTCAGTGGTGAGTTGTCTAACTTCAAACCTGTAAACAGCAATAGAATTACCGCCACAGCTTGTTTTACACTCTGGTACACAAGTAAAATTAGACAGGGTTGGTGACCACCTAAAAATTCAACATTCTTGGATGTTAAGATAACCTACATTTCGTCAAACATATAATCATTGTGATGCAAGTGGTTACTTTTATGGGCAATGACTTCACCACCATAAGTCACTTAGATAACATTCTGTTGGAATTTGAAGGCCAGCACAAAAATGAAGAACCCAAATCACCTTTTAGTAAATTTTGATAAAACTTAGGCTCCAAGGCACCGACAGAAACGAATTTGCCATCTTTGGTTTGAAATGTGTCATAGAACGGGCTTCCAGTATCCAAAACATTTTCGCCGGGCGGGGCTTTCATTACGTCACGATAGGTGAAGAGAAAGGAAGATACATAAGCGGAACCTTCAACCTGAGGGAAAAAATTACTAAGTTTACCCTATTTGATTCTTTTTATTAGGTTAGAGTAATATTAAACGCAAGCTAGCATAATGTGTTGTGATCGGTGAAGTGTAGCGTTTTTCGTGCCCTGTGTTATTTCATTTTGCACCCTGTTAAACATTCCAATGCGTTTTTTTTATACATAGGAATGTGATTAGCCTCTTTCCCATGTGATTAGCTCTTCAGGGGCTATTTTTTGTTTTCAGATTAGTCAGCACTCAATACATGATGTTTCTTTCACAAGGGTTTATCATCCTGTGGGCAGCATTCAATACATCCTGTATCAGGAAATCCTTTATAAATCGTGCAGAACAGCATGGATAAAAATCGCTTTATCAGAATCCCATCATTTAAAAACTAGTGTCTATACCATGTTAGCATCGATCACTTGTCCTTGCCCAGATTTTTCTCTTTCAAACAGTGCTGTCACCACTCCAAATGCAGCCATCATTCCCCCACCTAAAGAGAAGTACATAGCTGGTTAACATTTAATGATATTCTTTAGTGAGTTGCAGACAGGGCCACCAGTTTTACCAAATAGGCTCATCAGCGCCGCCATGATGTGACTTACAATGATATTTTTAGCTGAATAGTGGACAAGACTTCCATTTTGTGGAGACTATACAGTTACAATCTACCATTACATATCAAACTAAGTATAACCCGCCGAATTTAGTGATCTTGTTGGGGTTGGTTTCATTATATAGCAATATAAATGTTGCATACTGCACTGCACATGCACTTAATGTATGACAAGTATTTATGAGCAAATCTACCTGCAAAGTCTGCAATAACATTTATTGGAGCTGTTGGTTTTTCTCCCTTTCGTCGTAACATTGACAAGATTCCTAAATAAACAAAACAAAAATTCATTAGTATTATATTTTAAGGTATTAAGTGGCAAATCCATACAGGGTATACATTTAAACACATAAGTGCATAAAACAGAGTGCACGTTACAAGAAAACCATTGTTTAAATTCATATTGACAAATCAATGAAACCATACCAGAAGTAGCAATGTAGTTAATATCATGTCCAGCTTTCATTTTATATGGCCCTGTCTGCCCAAAACCACTCAAACGTACATAAACCAGCTTCGGATTTTCTTTCAAAAGTAAATCTGGTCCTAGGCCAAGTTTTTCCATAATGCCTGCATTTCAATGGACAATATATGTGAATTTACTGCAAAACTTGATAAAATGGAAGTGTTTTATCAGTAAATTACATACCTGGCCTGAAAGGTTCAATTAGGACATCAGATTTTGAAGACAGTCTTCTCAATGTAGCTTGACCAGCTTTCTTTTTCAAATCAATGGAAATTGATCTCTTTCCACTGCAAAAACAACCAAAATTCACAAAAGGCAAATAATCTCAGTGACTTTGTTTCCAAAATCATGCAAAAAAACTCATAATGCAAAGTTGTGAGATTCAAATGCATATATACACTAAAGATGGCCAACATCCTTTCAGCAAAACAACCATGGCTGCTATGACTTAATATGGACACCTTTGATATCATGGGCTATGTCGAAGAAGTAGGCCTAATTTTGTAAGACCGATTGGCAGTAAAAATACTACAATTTGCATACTATTCAAACCACCTTGAATTAGTTGAACGTAACAGCTTACCGGCCCAAGGTGTCCATTGTTGGAAGCCCAAGCTTGTCAACACGGGTAACAGTTGCCCCAAAGTCAGCCAATACCATACCAGCAAAAGGTACAGGCGCAAGACCAGCTAATTCAAGTACTTTAACACCAGCCAGAGCCATTCTGATCTTGTTTTTCCTGCTTTAACAAAGATTTGAAAAATATATTATTGTTAAACGGTGGAGTAGGATAGGTTTTTGTTACTAAACTATAGAATATGTGTACGTTTACGTTGCTGCAGCCAAATCTGCAATGCGATTTAAACACTATTTAAGCAAGGCAACAAATTCAAACATTAAAACAAATTTTTCGTAAACCAGATTCGCAAAATTTATCTCAAAAGTATCTCGTTCCGCAAAATAAACTTTCAGGGTTTATTGTCTGTGACAAAAACTAAAACATAAGCCCTTTCGTTTGCATTAGACGTTTTTTGCAAAATGTGAGCTAAATTCCAAAATAAAAATCCCCTATACTGATACTCGACTTGGATCATAATTTTTTTGTATGATTTTTATCTTGCTGTGTTTATTTTATGAAAACTGCTTGACATACGCCCAATGGAATAAAATCTTGTTAAATTTAAAAATTATTAAATCGAACTTTAATTTTGATAGCTTAATGCCTCGGTTACTCCAAAATACTTTTATCTTACCGCATATCCCATATACGAGGAAGAATGGTTCGAAATTGTATGCACAATTAGTAAATGATCCAACCAAACATGCAATGTTACGTTTAATTCCATCCGGCGTGGAGCATTGGGTCATGAACAACACTGCTTGGTCATATTTTAAGCTTTAAAAAGATAGGCTAATTTACTGCGTGGCCTAGCGCCCACCCCCAAACGTCAATTGACCTTTGACTATACTGCATCCTACATAGACTACAATGCTGAATTAGGACAAAGTGAAGAAGTTGTTGGCTGTTTAGCCTCTTAATTCCAAACTAAGCACCGTGTCTTGGTTGCTTAATGGTTAATCATGCACTGATTACATATGCTCACATGCCACATCTCATGTTGTCGATTGCAGCAGTTTTTATGGCAATTTGTATCTTTTCTTTACATCCTACAAACCCACCTCAGAAACTTTGCGTTAAGAATAAAGTACATGTGTGCTATGTAACCTGTGGTTGTCTAACGGTATATATCCTGGATACTGATGTTATAGCCTCGGCTGGCATGCGTCAGAAACCTCGCATATTTTTGTGTGCAAGTGTCAGAAAAAATTAATGTGTTTGGGCTTCAAAAATTGGTCAAGGTGACTGAAATATATCGGTCAGCTGACTTATAGTTACCAGTCAAAAATTTGCTCTTTATACGTTTGCTTTATGTTATTCGGAAAGATGCAGGAAGTTTGTAGATTAATGGCTTATTAAGAAAATTGTCAGCTCTTCCTGTAATCGCAACAGCCATTTCCCGCTGGCCACTAACAAACCCGCTGGTCTTCGTGTGCACAAAGAACGAGACAAGAAATATTGCCATCTGGGAAAAGTTTTCGGCAGGTTAAAGCACTGGAGGTCAGTTCACGTACATATAGTTAAAATTTACATTTTTTCTGGGCAATACCGACCCAGCACTGTCGATGGATAAAATAAGGGTATCAGAATAAAATACGCTGTCGTAGTGCTCGTTAGTTGGCACATTCCATGTAAGCTTTGCAAGTTTTGTGGCAATTAATAAGTTTCGCACCGTGAATATATTAAAAAACGATCGGTTACGTAGATACTTGGTGCTATATTAGCACATGTCGTAGAAACGCAACCATGTACTGGAGAAACTTCCTGTTATGATTACACTTCTAAAGGGAAACTCTCTACAACATACAAATTCTGCAGTTTAAAGTGAGGCGAGTAAGGATGAATAAAAATGTGATGCTTTGGATGATTTTCGTTTTGACATCTTTCATGCCTTCAGGTTAGTTTTTAAAATCCTAGATTGCAGTGATCAGTAATTTAAGATTATCGCGTCATTTGACCATAATTCTATACTGCAACAGATGTATAAGTGTGCACTTTTTTCTTTGAAGGAAAAAGTATTCGTTGCTACACATGTATTTACAACAGCGGAAACCCGGCTACGTTTGATTGCGGAATAATGAACCTCGACAAAAGACATTTGTTGGAATGTCCTACAGGACGTAATCATTGCTTGAAAATCACGAGACAGGGCAAGTTATAACCGTCGTAATTTGTTACACGTAAAGTCAAATTAACTACTTTCAAACTTTCGAAATTTACAACAGATGCAGGTCACACTGTGATTGACCGTTCTTGTAGTAAACCAATTGGGTCGGCAACTTGCTTTACGACTCACAATGAAAAGCTGTGCCTGTGCAAAGAAGGTAAAACTATAGTTCTCTGTTTGTCGTAAAAATAATTTGAAAATACATTAGTTAAAAGTTTGCATTTCGTCCATGTTGTTAGTGAAGTAGCAGCATAAAGACATATTGTAAATTTTGCAGATGGATGCAACAGCGCAACACTCGTCGAAAACCACGCACTCTTGTATTGTTCTTTGTGCGTATTAGTGCATTTTTTCGTGATACATTACAACACTTAACCGTATTTACATTGTTGTAACTCTTTTCAACCTTATGAAAAAGGATCCTGTATTTATGTTTACTATTCGTGGTCGCCCCAAGGTGTGAGATTCTTGTCAAACGGTAGTGTTTGCTTGTAACGTAAGTGCCGCATTCAAGCAACAAAATGTGAAAAGTACTAAATAATTCAAATAACATGAGGGTAACTTCCAGTGAGAGAATTTTTTGTCTGGTCCGTCACGGCGCATGACACTTGCATTTGCAAATAAATAAAGACATGGATGTTTTGGTGTTTGATGCAGAAGTTTTGAGAGTCTACTGTATATATGCATAGAGCTGCAGCAATATATTATGAGGAAAATGTTATAAAATTGATGTATCCTGATCACCTGCAGCCGCGTCGTACGTAGCAGTCCTCATTTCCACACAATACCAATAACACTGTCTCGAGTTTGTTACGCGTCGCGCTTATTTGAACCATCTAAATGCTATAAACACTAAAATTTACGATAAAAACTTGATTAAGAGAGATCTGTAAACAAAAGGCCGAAATAAACGAGACGGAAAAGGAGAAAATTTGGGTAATTTCTAGTGTCCTCGGAGAACGAAGTACTTTTTCTGACCTTTTGTAAATTGCGTTTTGACTTAGATTGCTTTGGACGCTATGGTCGCTGAGATTAATAAACCAAAAACATTGGAATAATTTGCTTTGGTCAGATACTTTTTGGTAGGGTGGCTAACAAAATCTCTGTTGAAACTAAAGAACGAATCATTTTTGGGAAATTCCCCATGAAATTGTTTACCACGTGACCCATGTTTCGTTCTGGTTCACTGCACCACTTCATCGGTTCGGTTGTCGGTTTCGTGCTGTTTTTGCCTGATTTCTTTATATTGGTTGTGTGGTAGGCTGTTCGAAAGCAAAACAAAAAGAACATGGACTTTATAGCGGACACAGGGTTTTGTCCAGAATGTGGTGCTATACTGCCACTCCCATCTGACCCAGTCATGTTGGAGGTGTACATCTCGTGTCGTTGTGGATACAGCATGAAAAGTACGAACTGCAACAACATGGTCGTGACCAAAGCAGAGATAATATTCAATGAAGTCAAGGGGAAAGAGAAAAAGGTCAAAGCCAGTAGACATATGATAGGTCCAACGATAGAAAGGATATGTCAAAAGTGCGGCCACAATAAAATGACTTACAAAACACAACAGATGAGATCGGCGGATGAGGGAATGTCAATATTTTATTACTGTACAAAATGTGGAAATATGGAAAAAGAGGATTCGTAGTTTTGACGCTTTATTATTAACAAGTCAAATTGTAACAGCATTTGTTTTTGTTGTATGCAAGCACCTTTTAAAATTGTGTTGCATTAGTTTTATGTTGTATTCAGTTATAAATTAACATGATGCATATTTTGGTGTCTGAAAACCATGTAAAAATGTTTGTCACCTTTCTTTTTTGAACAAGCCATGCAAACCTATTTGGTTTGCACTTATCCACCTACACTTTTTGTTTAGTTAAACCAACAATAGTGTGACTATTATCATTTCGCAAAATGCACAAGGTTGTGCATTTGCCTAACTATGGAAAAGTGAAGTGTTGCGTTGTCTCAAGAGCAAATGATCGAGCGGCAAAACCTGTCCTGAATTACATAGGAATACCATTTGCACAGCCACCAGTTGGGAAACTTAGGTTTCTTCCGCCAAAAAAGTTAGTATCTGTTTTATTTCTTACTATATTATGCATTTTCAATGAGTAGGTATTGGTCAAACATTGTACCTTCACAAAAATGTTTTAGTTTTGCTGTATTTTAATTGTGTCTTTCAGAGCATTGCCTTGGAGTGGTGTTTTAGCCAAAAAAGTTCAAAGGCAGATTCCAATGCAAAATGTTGAAACTTGGGAACAGGCTTTAGACTATTTGCCATTTAAATCCAGTTTTAGCAAGCATTCAATTGATGAAGATTGTCTGTATCTAAATGTGTTTGTTCCGGAAGTGGAAACAAGTGCCAAATTGCCAGTGAGTCTGGTTGTTTCACAATGAATGTTTTTTTGTTCACATTACAGTGTTTGCTTCCTGTTCAATCTGTTGTTTTTTGATCAGGTCATGATTTGGTTTTATGGGGGAGCTCTTCAGATTGGGCCAAATTTCTTTTTTGATGGAACAGCTTTGGCTGGAATGAACCAGGTTATAGTTGTGGTACCAAACTACAGAGTGAATGTGTTTGGATTTATGTCTTTGGGACTGGATTATAAATGCAAAGGAAACATGGGCTTGCTTGACCAACTGCAGGCAATGAGGTAGGTGGATATGTCATTGTAAACAGTTTTAACTGGTTGGAAACATGGACATGAGTTAATGCTTTTAGGTGGGTTAATGAGAACATTGAGCACTTTGGTGGAGACAAAAATAATATTACTATATTTGGGGAAAGTGCTGGTGGCATTTCTGCAAATATGCACATGATTTCTCCTTTATCCAAAGGCCTTTTTAACAAAGCCATTAGCAACAGTGGAGTAGCCACTTGTACTAGTAAGTCAAATCATGAAATAGTAAATGCTCACTGAATTAACAATCTTTCTGTTGGCAGAAATGTTTATGAAAGACCAAACAAGGGCAACAAATGAATTTCTCAGGATTTTAGGCATCCATGATAAAAACAAAGAAATAATTTTGGAAAAACTCCAGTCAATTTCTGCTGAACAAATTCTCAAAGCAAATCAACTTTTGCAACAAGTAAGAAACATTTTGTGCAGTGTTTTCTTGACATAATATTTTACTACTTTCTGGCATGAAGAAATGTGGTTGCTGTGAACATATTAATATCACTTTGTTGTGAGTTGTATTTTGCGAGCGTTGAGTTGTTTTATGTTGTAAGTATTCATGCATTATTACTTTGCAGGCTCGTTATACTTGGCTCCCGACTTTGGACTTACACTTTTTTCCTGACACCCCCGAAAAACTGTTGGCCAACAGCTCTAAAATCCCTTACATGTTGGGATGTAACAGTGATGAAGGAAGTTGGACAATGCAACTTCTTACCCCTGGATATAAAGTCGGCCTTTCTGAGGAAGAATTCTACTTTGTTGCTTCATCATTGCTGAAGTGGTATGATAAGGTAAAAACTATGTGGTTTGCAAATACTTTATAGCTCACAGAAATTTGTGAATGCATCAAATAAATGTTCCGTTTTTGGCTGTTATTTCAAGATTTAAGGCAATCAAAAATGTGTGTTGTAAGCATGTTATCTTTTACAAACGTTACCGAGGAAAAACATATACACAAGTTGCAATTGGGTTTTATCATTTGTTTCTGCTCCTGCAGTCGTTGGATGCCAACAAAATTCTTCCCATTCTGACAAAGAAATACATGAAAGATGGAAATGACAAACTTCGATATTCAAAAGTGGTCGGAAATATTTTGGCCGACTGTATCTTTTTCACCCACATTGTGGATGTGGCTGGAAGGCACGCAGGTTACAAAATTGCGTTGCACAAGTGCTCCACAATAATCTAAATGTTGAATAATGTTTTAGTCTATTTCTAGACATTAAACAATTTTAGAATGGTGTGAAACAACATTTATGTGTTTTGACTTAGATTGTGGTTTTTTTATTGTAGTGGTCTCCAAACTTTGCAGTGTGTAACCAGTTTTACATTTTTATTTATTGAACAAAGCAAGCATGAATTTAGAATGTAAGAGTAAAATGGATACTGTGCCCTTGCCTAAACCAAAATCGTCTGTTCTGAAAAATAGTGTACAAAGAGAAGTATGCCTTGTTTATGTTACACCTAAACCATTTCTTGCTGGTACTGTTACTGAACATTTCGACAACTTTACAGATTCAGGCGCTCCTACCTATTTCTATTACATGACTCACGCCCCTCGATTCAACCACGACACGAATTTCGGGCCGAAATCTGCCCACAAGCCCGATTACATCCGTGCCGACCATTCCGATGACGTGGCGTTTACGTTCGGTGCCCCCTTTTTGTCGGAGCGAATGAAAGATGGATTCAAGTTTTCTGAGGACGAAAAGCAGTTGAGCGCGCAAATGATGAGATACTTTACTAACTTCGCTAAAAACGGGTGAGTGTTTGTTTAACGTTTAATGCATGGTTTGTATAATTTGCAAAAGCCTTTTGGTCAAGTGCAAACTTGTCTTGTCGTTTACCTTACATATGTTGTTTCCACAGAGATCCCAATGTTGGCCAACCGGTGGAGCGTCACTGGCCCAAGTACGACACCACTCAGAGGCGCCACCTAGAGTTGTCATGTCCTTTAGGCGAGGGGTCAAAGTTCGGCATCGACAATCTGAGAATGTACACCCAACAATTTCCCAAGTTGTAGCGGAATACGTTTTCATATTTTTTTGTTAATTGTTTCGCATTTAATTGAAGGTGTACGCTTGTTTGCAATCACGAACTATGCATGAATTATGTGCTTGCTTTTGTGTTATTGTGCCTTATTGCGATCAGTGCACTTTGTTTAATCGCTTCTATCAGAAAAACTGTGTCTACCATGTAGCGTTAGTTTCCATCCGTTGTGTTTGTTTTTTTAATACATGTTTTCCCTTATCAATTAAACTTACATACTGATCATGCAAATAAAAATCAAAGTTTCAACTGAATTCATTATTTGTGAAGTCATGTCTGTTGCAGTGTGTAATAAGTACACCGAGTAAATTGAAAGGACAAATAAGTTGAAGGATCTTTCAACAGTGGTTTGAAGTAAATTCCGGTCCACGAAGCGCTTCGAGGGGTGCACGACAATTTGAAAATTTTCCTTAGTCGTGAAGCCTTTTCCTTAGTCCCATAGAATTTAACCAATTGCATTTAGTGGTGTAAGATATTCTTGTACGGATCCACAGTTATTTTTTCTTTAGCAGAGGTTTATTCACGAGCGGCGAATTGGGCAATCAACACCTCTAGAACATGATACTAAAAAAGTTGCTGTGGAAGAAAGAAAGAGTTGTCTTGAGAATGATTTTTGTTTGTCACTAGCCTGCCTTGTCTAGTCTATACGCGGCTATCTGAAGTCCATCGACCAAACTTGCTATTATTGCGCCATAGTGTGTTTTGGATGGTAATCGACCATAGAAATTCTTGTTCCGCCTTTTGCCTTCACGGCGCTTTTACGGGGTACTATGTTTGTTTCAAATCATTCTTTCAATACGTTTTGCGTACAACAACTGAGAAGGTAATTTCGACAAAGCGTATAACTTTGCGAGCAATGTAAATATGCAATCATTGCAGAAACGGCAGCCGACCTTTAGTTATTGACTTTTGGCAAGCAAACAACCCGGCGAAATACAACTGTGTCAGTACTCAGCTTACTGCTGTGTCAGCGTGCAATTGCCTGGTTAGACATTAAAGCTGTTACAGGTATCTGGAAAGTGCTGAGCAGTAAACTTAATTGCAAGAATAACAGGTAGTTTCAAAGCAAAGCAACGGACGTGTCTAATCACATTTAACGAAGTTAATCAACCGCAGAACTTTGCTTCCAACAATCGAAATCGATTACCACAGAAAAAACACTAATCGCCATCGATCGACGTGGGATTATAATATTGGTAATGCGTTTTTTTTAAGAAAGTTGCGATCATTACAGTTACACTGGAATAGATTGAAAGCATATTCGCCTTCTTACAAAGCGGTTGTGTGAAATTTTGAAGCATGGAATGTCCGATAGTTGTGACCAAGGAAGGTGCAGTTCAGGGCAGGATTTCCAAGGCAACAGATCCGTCAGCAAAGCCAGTTTACCATTTTTTGGGAATACGTTACGGAAAATCTCCAGTTGGCAAACTTCGATTTATGCCCCCAGAAAGGTGAACGCGAACTAATCGAAACTTCGGCAAATATTTGCTGAGCCATAAGCAAACTGGTACAATTACTAGTCGATAAATAGTTCACTTTGTAGCCCAGTGTAATCTTTTCAAATCTTTAATGTTTCCTATACTTAATTCTAGCCCACGCACAGTTACATTAGTTGTACAAAAGTATTGATTCAAGTCTAGTGCATGTTAATGTAAGTAATTCTAATTTCCTTCCCTTGTTGTTGTCTGACAACTACGACAACACACATTATACATTGGGACATTTTTTTTCAGGTCGGGTTCTTGGGAGGGGGTATTTCAAGCGACAAACACGTACCAACCTTGCCCACAGGATGTCGGTGTGGCGGAAATATACGACTCTTTCATTCCTCACAAGAATCCTTTTGGGTTCGACTACACAAAAGCCAGCGAGGATTGCTTAAAATTAAACGTCTTCACTCCGGAATGTAACAAGAAAGCAAAGCTTCCGGTAGGATATATTTGTTTGCATCAATTAAATTTGAAACGGTTTTCACACTGACAAATTCTTTTCTCACAGCTGTGTGGATTTTTGCATGCGAAAACGTAAATGCTGCATACGATTGGTGGCAATGAATACTCAGGGCGCCACTATACATCAATTCCCTTTACACTACGTATTAAACAGCAGCAATAAAATATCAATGCACTGTTTTATTTTAGGTAATGGTCTGGTTTAGTGGTGGCGCGTTTCAACGGCATTACGGTGGGCGTGTAGACGGGACAGCACTTTCCGGCATGAACAATGCGGTAGTTGTTGTTCCCAACCATCGCGTCAACGCTTTTGGGTTTCTTTCCCTCGGCAAAGGCTCTGTGTGCCCAGGAAATATGGCCCTTCTTGACGTAATTCTGTCGCTCAAGTAAGTAGACTTTTTGAAAGCACGTGAATGGATACGAATTGTATCTATTGCACTTGGTACAGATGTATGTACTTTCTGTTTGGGTTTTAAACAAATCGTATATGAACCGCTAATAGTGTGTAATTCGGCGGAATGAGAATAAATTTACACGAAACAGATTAGGTATCGATTTTTGTGACCTTAAAACAAACATTCTGATGCCTCGCATGTAAAAGCTATTTTGGTTCACTGTGCACCTTTATTTTGTATGATTAGAATCAACGTTATCTTGGGCAATATCAGGTTTTGTTCTAGACCAATGCTATACGAACCCAAACACATTACATTCTTTTTTGACCACATGGATTTGAACCCACAATATTCTGGCCATAAATTCCGATCAGGTTTTCTTCTTAACTCTCAGGTGGGTGCAAGACAATGTAGCAGCATTCGGTGGAGATCCTGACAATGTCACTATATTCGGAGAAAGTTCTGGATCCGGCGTCGTCAACTTGCTCATGCTCACTCAGTTATCAGCCGGCCTTTTCCACAAAGCTATTTTACTGAGCGGCTGCGTCGTTGCTCCACGTAAAAACTTGTTTCTTTTATTTTAAATGGGGCATTTGTTTTGGTGGTATATGTGATTACCAACAGTGGTATTATGGTTACTTGCTTATCTTCCCTCAACAATATTTAATCATTTTAGTGATCAACTTTTTAAAAATTAGTGTGCTAAAATTTAGTTTCGTAGAAGACGTTTTTATTTACCGGCGAAAGACCGACATTACTTGTGTCAGTGGAAAAATTTAAACCATATATTTAGTTATGTTCGCTGAAGATTTAAGTCGCATCCGTGATAGCTTCCTCAAATTGCTTGCCATCGAGTGGAAACAAGAGGAGGAACAAACAATACTGGAAACTTTGCAATCGCTCCCGGCCCAAAAAATCATGGAAGCACAAATGGCGTTAACAGTAAGCAATCAAAATCCGAAAAGTCCAATTAAAGCACCGAACGGTTATTGTCTATGCGTTACTCAGGATCTTACTCTTTTCGCGCCAACCGTCGACGGTCACGTGATCAAAGACTCGCCGCAGATGCTGGTGCAGGGAGGTCACGTGCACTCGGTGCCGTTGCTGATTGGTTGCACCAACGACGAGGGTGGCTCCTTACTGTCCTTCAGGCAGTACAAGAACTATTTTGCGGGTATATCCGAGGAAGAGTTTGACGCAACCTTTGCCATTTTGTTTGCAATGATCCATCCAGTGAGTGAAACGTGATACATTGTAATAAAAACTCGAGCTAACCTGATACAACATAAACAAACCAACGCGAACGCTCTTCAATTATTAATATGGGCATTGTTAACTTATTTACTATTGAAATATATATTCTGTTATGACATCACAAAGATAATCTTATACTTAACAGTTTCGAGCTTTGGAGTTTACTATTTCGTTCAACTCAAATTTTATGCTCAGGGGAAAGGTTACAAGACTGGCCTCAAAGCAGTGAAGGAGTTTTACTCTGATAGATTCGAAGGTGACAGCCCTTTAAAATACAGCTGGCTTCACGCTCAATTGCTTGGTGACACGGTGTTCATTGTACCCACGATTCTCACAGCATCTGCGCACGTCGGTAGGTTAAACAGAAACAGGACAAGCATACGTTTTTTTACGTTTGATGTCGCTGATGACGTACTTTTTCTGAAAACCACACTTTAGTACCTTACACTTTTAAAAATAGGCCCAAGCCGAAAAAGCAAAAATACTAATGAAAAAAATCTGGTTCGTTGTGCTACTCTGGGATTTTATGTTCGGTTTCTAGTGCATAAAAATACAACTTACGACTTTTATGTTCAATTGTCACACGAACTACGCATCTTTACAATGTTTTTTTCATTAGCTCTGGGAAATCCCACCTATCTCTTCCAAATGACCCAAGTTCCCGAATTCAACCATTCGACAGTGAACGGGCCGGGAATAAAAAACAAAGCCAGTTTCTGCAAATGCGACCACGCGGATGATTTGCTGTTTGTTTGGGGACTTCCCTTCACTGAAGGGGAGCTTACAGGAGGTGCAAAGTTCACGGATGACGAAAAAGAGCTGAGTCGTCACGTGATGCGTTACTTGGTCAACTTTGCGAAATCCAGGTGAATTTCGTCTCAATTGTTGAGCGGGACAACCTTTTTGGTCTAATTACGTGTCACATGCCTTGTTTTTTTAAAAGATGGACTAGGCGCGTTCTCGGTTTACCACAAGACATAACGTAAGCTTTGGGGTGTATATCACTACTGCCAATATAAGAAGGGATTCATTCATTATTAATACAAGTGTATAAATTACTTTTTAAGTTTAATAATGTAGGACTATTTTGGGCGTTTTTAGTGACCCCAACAAACCGGAAAAAGTGGAATTAGAGTGGCCACGGTATGGTGTGAGTGGAGAACGTCCTCACATTGTTCTGCAAACTCCAGCAAAACCAGGTTCCAATCTTGGTCTGCGCGAAGTTGCGTTCTACACACAAACTTTGCCTGCCTTGTTGTCCAACAAAGCAGAGGAATCACGTGACGCTTGACGGTCACGCTTCACCACACCTGATGAAATGGTTGCATCCTGTAATCGCTTTTGCAAAGCAAGAAAAAATCGAATATTTATTATTTAATAAAGAAAAATCGCACGTTTCACATTTTCAACATCAGCCTTGTCACCGCGAGAGTCAGTACAGAGTTTTTCTGTCAACAACATGGGACTAAAAGTGTCTTGCACTGACATGTTTATATATTGTACCTTCAGCTTCTTTCAACACGCAACTGTACGACCGTGAGGTAACTGGTCGCACAATAATAAACAATGTTTGTAAAATATAGATTTAAAACACAATACATCGCCGACAGCCGAAAAGATATCACATGTATGGCAACATTCACACAACACGTTAGGCATACAAAGGGGGAAGGAATAATATACAGTATTTCATACAACACTCTCATGGTTATGCTCGCAGTCTTAGTTTTGCTATCGGTAACGCAAAGTTCGGGCAATTCTTCGACATTAAAATCCTTTATCGGTCTAAAATAGAATAGGAGTAATTGATCGGTAAAAATTAATAGTAGACCAGAAAATTTTTGCCATGCATTCGCTGCTGGAACACGTTGGTAATCAAACAGAACATACTTTACGAGAATTGGTTGCTATTGAAAAAGGTTACATTGTAAAAGCGTTTTTCTTTTACTGGAGCAAGAGTACAAGTTCCCATGCATTGTCATCACATGCAGAATAGAAATAACCAAGCGAATATCATCTTCACCTTTGGCAAAAAATACGAGGAAATAAGTTCAGAAGCAAGAAGGTAAGTCTTCAGAGAGTGAAATAAATAAAAACAGCGCGGTTCAGGAAAGTTCAAAACCGGTATTGTTGGCGATGGCTTGAGTGAGTTTTTCGCGAAGCACGTCTTTGTTGGGGTAGTTGGGAAGTTTAAGCAAGTTAAAACACGTGGAAGCGGTCGGAAGTCTGTGCGGGTATTTCTGTGACCTCGAGGTTCCGCCTTTGGTCGCTGACAGACGCAGAAAACCGCGCAGCACATTTGCTACTGTGTCTCCTGGGTCTTCGTCGTCCGGCACTTCAACACACCTGCATTTGTTTGGTGGTCTTGTTAATGTTAAGTTCGTAGTGAAGTATTTGACACAGATCTTACACTGTGGATTAGGGGTAGGCAACTCAAAGTATTATGTGTGCCATATTTGTTTCTATCTATCACGTGCGTTTTTTAGGGGGCGATGTCCTTAAACATGTTGGAAAATAAGGTTAAAAGTTGGATGGCATACGTAAATATTACAACGTACTCAGGTCCATAACGCATATACGCGGACCTTTACAATGTCCAAGAACATTAGTAAGCGAAGTTTTTCATTGCCAAATATATTATTCTGTAGGGAAAATGAAGGCAGTCATTATCAAAGTTGTTTAGTTATTGGTTGGCGCGAAACAGTCACGGTAACAAACGTTTTATCACGTGGCCATCTACAGTATCCAGCCATCAGACTGGGTTTAATGACTTTTCAGATTTCTCAGAAAAAGTCTGCACCAAAACGTCCAATTCTAGTGAAAGTACCTGATCGTGAATTGAGGTTGAAGTTGCTGAAAACCAAGCAGGGGAGGTCTGGAGCAAGAAGTGACAAATTTCAAGAACGCCGAACGTTGCAAGGCAGTGTAATCGCGTTCGAGAATGTCCCACAGCCATTTGACCACACGATGACGGGAGTGAAATCCACCATAGTAAACGACATTTTTTCTGAAACACAGACACACACACAGTTCATGTAACCGGGGGATTGGGAGGGTTTTGTGCATTTATGTAGATACGTTAAATATTAAAAATACGAGACAACCCCATGCCGATTTCAGAAGCAAAACCATGAAAAAAACTGGTCTTCGTCAAACAAAGACCCTAGACCTTTAAATTCATCAAATTTCCCCCACACACTGCCTTACATTTTGCCCCACTGGCAATGGACAAACATTACAGGCAACTGTGCAACACAGGCGTCGTCAAATTCTACGCATAAAGTGAAAAATAAACACAAGCCGATAGATGGTTACTACAAGATTGAGTAGCACTGTAGGTTACGCAACCTTCACAATATTACTCACTTGAGGTCACCGAGGTCCATATCTACATTGTCCCCAGATATAAGTCGTTGTAATTCAGGTGCTGAGAACATGGCTGTCCACTGCGGGGAAATCACCGACCTGAAGCCGGCCACGAATGCGCGGGTCTGCTGTTGAATCTGGGTGTGCATGCGGTAGTGCGCCAACGTGTGGATGTACATAATCCTGTGAACAACCGCCAGGTGGAATAATTATAACTACAGGGCAACAATTTCACAAACTTCTTTAGGTGATTGGGCGAAAAGTTAAGATTAAAAATGGTCAAGAGCACATTTGCAAAACCACTACATAAGTCTGACAGAATAAAAAACGGTTTATAAAACTCTGTTGTTTCAAACGGCACGCCATTTAAACGACGGTTTAGCTTTTGAAACCACCTAATTGACATTTAGTACAACTATTTTGCAGTAATTTCTTACACACATTACATAAGTGGATGTCATCACACCTATATTACGTCATGGACAATTTTCATTCAACAAATCTGCACCAAACCTGTTTTCATTGGTGACGGAGATTGCCGAACCCCCAGGCACGAGGTCATGTGACTCCACCTTCCCCATGATGTCCTCCTCGTACGTGAAGGTCAGTCCAAGATCAGCGATGTCACCCTCGTACCGCTTGATCCAAGTTAAGTTGTTGTAGAACTCGACATCGAGGGAAGGCAACTCGTCAATAGGGCTACAGGAAATATATAAGGATTGTGTTGTAAGCACAGCGTTGATTGACGAAAATGCTTTGCCAGTTTTTTCAACTACATTGGCGCGAAACTCATGAGGTATTTTGTTAAACAATATATGAAAAAGCGTAAAAACGGGTGCAGAGATTTTACACGGCAGTAATTTTAATGGATGATTTACTAAAATGGATAAACTCGTTTTTTTCTGATGTGACGTTTCTCATTATATCCAGTGTAGGACATAAAACACATTTCAAGCCCTGTATCACTGCCACGAAAATAAAATCGATATATGTTCTATGCTCAACTTTTTATCATCACTGGCCGTGTATTAGACAACGTGCAAGGCAACCATATAAAGTTTGCTTTAACCTTACAAACCGCTTTTTCTTAAACCTCGTGTTATCTCACCTGTAAAGCATGTTATGGTGCTGACTGAGCAGGTTCCGGAGAAAGAAGTTGGCGAAGGGAATGTCGAGCACGATTCCTTCGTATACCGCTTTGCCCAGCATTCGTCCGATGAAGGAAAATAAGTTGAGATCGTTGTCTTGCATGTGGGATAACGGGGATGGATAAAGCTTGCTTTCGCCGCCACCAGTTACCTTTAAATAGAGTGATTTGACGCGTGTTATTTGGTTATTTCTTTGGAACCATGTATTTCAGAGGTTCAAATCTGTCGGCTTCATTTTAAGCGCGTAAATTTTCACATTTAAATCTTACGAGAAGTGAAAGTTTGCCTTTCAAGGAAGATTTTTACCTTGAACAAATTCATGTCAGGATTGAAAACTTTTTTGATGATTTCCTCCAGAAATTCTTTGAATACACCGTCCTGGTCAATTCCGGCTTCACCTAATCCCAGATCATTGAAAAACTTTACTCTTATCACTCCCTGCAAACGTCAGACAAGTTTAAATATGTTGTTCGACAAAGGCGAATTGTTTTCTGAAGTTAAAAGTAACGTAAATCGAACTGAACATTAAATCAATAACATTGTAAAATAATTACCAATATTCCGAGGTTATTGCAGAAATTGTCTTAAATTGCGTTGAAATGTTAATATGTCAAACCTTTAAAGTGTTGGAAGGGATATTGCAGAGTTGATCGAACCCATCTTCGACCAAACGACTCCTCCTAACTCTGATATGATACGAAGAGTCGCTGCCCGAGGAAATTCCTGCACAAAATTAACTTTGTAAAGATTAGTTTATTTGATTGATCAAAGATCGTCGTTTTTATTTGTTTTCTCAATAGCAATACTCAAAAATGCGTTTGATTTGGAATTCGGAACATGAACGTTTGGTTCACTTTCTTTAGCTTCTAGCCCTCAGCCAAGGAAATCTTTTTCGCAATTAAAGTGTTCATCTTGTAAATGCGATCAACTTAGTACACAAATACTATCCACAATATCACATGTACTTTAAACAACATTTAGAAACTTCCGCACGTGCATTATACGTTTTTCTTCCGATTATCAGGTCAAGGAAACCAATAGCAATAATTAAGTAGAAATAAATGTTATGGGGACGAAACAAGTTCAACGAACCGAGGGAATTCTTGTCGGCGGCAACGAGGCTGTTGAAGAGGATCACACGATCCTTGTGCGGAATTATGAATGGCATTTTTTCAATGATGAGCTTCGCGCGGGGAACCCCCTTCTCCACTTCGTTCCTTACCGCGCTTGGTTTTACATCCCTACGAAAAAGGAAACAGCATCACTACATGCGTCACATGTACACCTGAAGTTAAAAATTAAATATTACCCCTCAAGCTATTGATACGATATAAATTTTAGCATTCGCATAAACACTTTATTCGACTCAGTCATATATACCAAGTATGTCTACGTTAGGGCAAATTATATGATAAAGGGAAGAAATAAATTGAATAATTTTTACTACTTTTATTTGCACACAATAGATCTGCTTGTATTTATGAATACGCGATTCCCATTTACACAAGTCAAACAATTTATAGTGTATAGATATCTCAAATTATGTTATTTCGACGACTTTGAACCCACCCCGTTTTCCAGTTTACTTCGCAGATATCAATTCATTCGCGCGTTGTATTCCTAACCCCTATTTACGTTCTTTCTTTATAATTTTACTCGACAATAAACCAGAACCATGACCACGTGTACATACTTGCACAACCAATGGTCGTTCGGTGTGAAGGATCGTCGGGCGTCCCGGTCGTAAAGCATCATGAGTAGAGTGTACGCGGAGTCGAACACAGGAAACATGGGACTCTGTGAGTCTGCAGGCAACAAAATATAGAAGAAGTTCAGAGGTAAGCCAGGCTTTACATGTCTCACGTGCGATACAGCAGAAATCGACATACGCTAATATTACGTGGAAAACTTCAAACTTATAGTCGTTTGCGAATGTCACTGTAGTTGTAAACCGGTTGCTGTTTTTTATGACTTTTATCGTTAGTTTGAAAAAACGTTTCGTTATCGTTATTCCAAACGCAAACCTATATCCCGCTCGGATAGACATCAAACTGAATCGAACCTGTGACGAATTTCCCCCATATCACTTTAAAGACAAACTGGCGGAGAAAAGCCGAAATTGTCACCAATTCCTCGAGATGAAAGGGAACTTGTTGGTCATAAAACTCTACGTCGTCCAGTATTCTAATAAAATACATTGACACCATAGCACCTTTTTTGTAGCGTTGGACACAACAGTGACAGTAAAAGTGCAACCAGCATGAAAAAGTAATAGGTAGAAAATATGTAGTTTTACCTGTTTTTATTTTTCGAAGTGAAAAACAACAGGATCTTGGGCATTAAAACAAACATTGCTACATGTTGCAAAATATTTCCGTTTACCATTTGGAAACGAGAATGCAAAACTTACGAAAGAATGTGGGCGGTCATGTCACAAAAAAGGGTGAATACGGCAAAAATTGGCTCCGCCGCATCCGGAGGAAGAGTGAGAGAAGAGAGGAAGAGTTGAAGTCCCCCGGAGGTTCCGATCTCACAGATGAACCTCCACAGACGACATAGGACTTCGTCCATAAACGTCAGCCCTAAAAGCGATAATGTACGATAGGTCGATAAGTTTCCTTAGTTAAACTAATGAAACTAAGTTACAGGTACGCTTTTTAGTTAAACATAAGTTAAACTAGAACTACTTTCCAGAGCTCTGTGCTAAGTAAGCACTTTCTTTTTTCCACTTGGAAATATTCACGTCTCAATAACAACGTATTATTTGTGGTCTTACGAGATACAACACAGACCATAAGCCATGACGACATTTGAAAGTATAAATAAACATAATTACTTTTTGTGTCTCAGCCACTGCTGGCGTCAATTGATTGACATCCCCGATGCAAACATACCTGTAAGCATTTCAAGCTGCAGTTGCTTCGTGAAGATTGACAAAGATCTTTTGTAGAGTACACAGGTGCTACACGTGTTTTTCACTTCGGCGTAATCAAGTTTTCTGCCTCCAGTTGGAAGTAGGACTTTTTGGGGTCGATTTGAAGCGATCCGTTTTAAAAACGACCCGAACTTGTCGGCCACTACAAGGTAATATATATACATTTAATAAATAACTATTTTGGCAACTCAAAGGCAGTACTGGCTACAGAAGCATCAGCAAATACTATGCTGCTGTGGCAAATTACTTCAAAACTTGAAAAACCACTGTAATAGATAATGGTTCAAGGTAACTTTGATTAGTTTAGTTTTAGCGAAATATAAACATCTCGCATTTTGTTTCTTACATTTTCCTTTGTCTTTCTGCCTGGAAGCAATCTGTTCGGCTTGAGTAGGCATAATCCCGTCCTCGTGTAGCGATTTCAGCGTTAATACGTCGTGAAAGACTGCTTTGACAAACACAGTGTCCCACAACAGCTCCAATTGGCGCTTTACCAAATGCATTTCGTCGGAATGCCTGAATTGGCCAAATATTACAGACTTCAGGGTCAGAATATATGTTCACTACATATTACAACTTCAAAAAACTTTAATGCTACAGTCAACTACTACAATATAGAGTTATTTAACCTTTCCTTACTCTGATCGGCTTCCTGAAAAATATCCCAACACAACATGCCAAGTAGATGCACTCGACTTTTCCCTGGATGAATTTCGCAAAAGAAAATGCAAGAGTTGATTTAACAGCATCTGCACAAAATGAAATGAAACAAAATTAACGAACAAAACAGAAGCAAATTTATCACATTGAAATAAATGTTAAAAAGGATAAAATTGTTTTCTCAAAAAAAATTTTTGCAGATTTTCCAGACATTGAAATATTTAGCAGTTATATGCAAAATTTCGAGGTTTTCATTGTGTTATGCATCAGCACATACTAAAACTCACCACAACATCCACTGCCTTGTGTTGCAGAAGAGTTTTCTCAATGCACAGCAACTGCAGTAAATTTGCAAACATGCAGAGCACTTGAGTCACATGGTAGGATTTAGCATTGTGTGGTGTTATGCCGTACTTTGTACAAGCATTTTCAACATGCAGCAAATCCACAAGCTTCTTCAAAACAGGATTCTCCAAGAACTTTGAAAGTCCCTGAAAATATATTTTTAAGCTTGATTGAAGAAATATCAAGCAAACAGCAACAAAATTCAGCATTTGTCAAAACAGATTTGTTTAAACTTTTTGTATGTAAGGAACATTGTACACAGATAACCGATGACAGTCAGCATTTGCAGAAATATTGTTAATCAAGCATGCAACTTGTTGCATTTCAAATCTATAAAACCGAAACTTACTTGTAAGGTTTTTGACTGCAGGTGCCAAATCAATGCTGGTACAGTGAGAATAGACATACTGAACATAATAACAGCTTCATTGCTAAACTTGTTGGAAGCCATTAATCTGAAGAAGATATAATAACACATTTAGCAAGGTTGCAACACATTGAGATTCGGATTAAAGTTATTTCAAACCTGCCAACCACAGTAAGGCATGCTTGTAAAGAGTTTGTGCTGATTGTACTTAAATTGTTCTTGCTCAACAGTGTTGCTAATATGCAGAGACATCCACGTTGGTGAAGATCGCAAAGGATGCTTGCACAAAACTGAGACAAAACTGGATGCAAAGCGGACTGTTTCTGAAAAACAACATTACATAATCTTATGAACAATATTAAAACTATTTGCACGCTTTGAACACAGGTCTGGCCACTAAGCTCTACAACATGGTGATTGGCATTACAATGTGTTGCATGATGAGAAAGCATTTCCAACTGGTACTTCATTTGACAAAAAGTTACCTTTAAAGCTTTCCAATGACTAACATCTGTAAAGGTAATTAGCATTCGTAGCTGAGTGGTAATGTTGGAAGATTCTTTGGCAACCTGAAAAGTAGTTCATGGGTGTGTTACAAGTTTAAACAGTTATATGCAAAATAACTGCACAACCTGCATAGAATCAATGTATTTGCAGCATATCCATAACAACTTCTTAATTTGCACTATCCACACTTTTACTAATTGTTTATGCACAGATAGTGCAACATAGGAGTTCTGCAAAGAAATTTTGTATATTTCAATTTGCTCATATCATTCCAGTCTTGAAAAACCACACCTTTGTTGATGAATCGTTCTCAACGTTATGCAGCAGATATTTGCACAAGCTCATAAATCTTTCTTTCTCCGCTTTATGATCAAACATAAACAAAAACTTTTGTATGATTTTGTATAGCTGTGAGTTTGCTATCTTTTTGCTACTTAGTGTCTCGACAGGCTTCTCAGAATGAACTTGGTCATGTATGTTTATTGTGTCATCTGCAGATTTCTCAGATTGTGTTGTCACATTGACTACTTTCTTTTCATCCTCTGGTTTTGTGTTAGAAGAGCCAGCTAGGTTTCCATATGCTCCAGTCAATGTATTGGAACCAAATGAAGCAAACTTCCATTGTTCGGGGGCAGCTTCATATTTGGGATTGGAAATTTTGTCACTGGAGTGTTTGTGAATGTTTTTCTCTGATGGTGACACTGCGTTTGTTGCATTAATTAGTAAAAAAAACTCCAGCGTAATGAAAATAGGCACAGATATAATTTGGTTACTATGCAATATACCTGATTTAACATCGTTTGAAATGCTTGTTTGGATTTCCTCCTTCCATCCAATTACTTCATCGAGCTCTTTAAACCAACTGTGTTTAATTGATAACCTGCAAATGTTATAAAAATTTTAAAAAATCAGCTTAGATTGTTTTTGCACCGGAGAACATGTTTAAAAGCAAGAGAAAAAATGCATTGGTGGCAAAAGTCGGCATTAGTTGCGAAGAAACGTTGAATGAATTCGCGTTTTGCAACAAACCTTGTCAAATAACCTCGAAAGACCGCTTGGATGACAATTGCAGAACATTCTTTGCGACGCTTCAATGCCCTCTCTTCCCTAGCTTGCCGTGCATTTTCTATTACATTCTCATTTTTAACTTGTCCGGACTGGTACATTGTTATAGCTTGACTCCTGGTTTTAAGGCTGACATTATTTATTGTTTTCACAACTTTTCAGCGTTCAGACACTGCTATCGGGGATTTTTTATCACGTGATTTCATAACAAGCAAGATCGTATTTTTAAAAATATTAAAAATATTCATGTCATTTTTAAGATTGCAAATGTTAACATCATATATATTTCAATCTTGTTTTTTTTGGTTTCGTAGCGATTGGTAACGCAGTGTAGTGTTTTCTAGTGCTATTCACACGCACCGCTATGTCATTTCGCTTTGGCTTGCTTGGCATTCTTATCCACGTCAACCGCTATGTAACAAGAGAGAGTGCCCGCCTTGTGTCCAGATAAACGGCAGATGTTAAGAATAAAATAAAAAAACTATTCACATAATTTGAAATACTGAGATCATTCTCATAATCAGAGGAAGTCAGCCTTTGGGTTGTGCGTAAAAATGTGCGCTTCGGTGCAGTCACTTCACTCAACTTCACCGAGTGAAGCAACTGCACCCATCACTTCACCCGGTGAAGTAACTTCACCGATCACCGTACTCGGTGAAGGGACTTCACCTTATAACCTCACTCGGTGAAGTTACTTCACTCAACTTCACCGAGTGAAGTAACTGCACCCATCACTACACCCGGTGAAGTTACTTCACTCGAAGTTCCTGGTGTAGCCTGCGAGCCCTTCTTGTAATAACGTAGGTGAGTCATACGTGAATTTACTATGTTTCTTTTATAATAGGATCAAAATGAATTTTTTTCCTGACGTGCATGGTTACAAGAAAACACTAACATCATCTGCAATATGTGTGCTATGTGATGAGAATTTTAAAGATTTAGAATATCATGGAATGACACAGCATTTTAATAAGGCATATCACCTAGTATGTGTAGGGCAGGAAGGTATGTTAACATCTTTAATAGAACATGGTAGTATTGAAGGTTGAACTTAATATTAAACATTATGTAATAATTAATTTAACATTATATGCTGTCATTTGCTTTTTGAAATGCTGTCTACTCTAAATTACGATGATGCTGGAAATATTTTATTAAATAATTCTGGTCAACAAACCTGTTAATGGCTGTGTATAAAACATATGACGATATTAAATTTGACAAATGACTTTTAATGCAAAGTTGTCTATTTTAGGAAAATGTGCATGTCTCATATAAGTTCTCTCTTCAACATCTCTTATTCTGTTTTAGATGTCAAAGAAATATCAAACTTCTGTGTTGCCTGTAACAGCACAGTTCCACCTGGCAATCGTAGGAAAAAGCTATCATGGGTAAAAAAATCATTTGAAATTTATAGATGTTACTCCAATATGTGTTTTTGACATGTTTGCACTGTCTGTTTTCATAATTCAAAACGCATGCTGTTTTGTGTTCATAGATTTCATGTGATTTTTGCGAGAGATGGACACACATGAATTGTGCTCCAAACGCCCCCCAAAAAAGTTTCTGTTGCATCCCTTGCAAACAATTTAAATAAACTTGATTGCATTTGATGTTGTTGTGTTAGCTTCTTGGGAAATTGTATTAAATAAGCGATATGGGTTCAAGTAGTAGGCAATCAAATCAGAGTACAGTTAAGTGACGTGCATGTATTATAGGGACAAGCAGTTTTCAGAGAAGTCACTGCACCGACCGAGTGAAGTGACTGCACCGAGTGAAGTGACTGCACCGAGTGAAGTCACTGCACCGAGTGAAGTCACTGCACCGACCGAGTGAAGTGACTGCACCGAGTGAAGTCACTGCACCGAGTGAGTCACTGCACCGAGTGAAGTCACTGCACCGAGTGAAGTCACTGCACCGAAAGCACGGCTCAAGTGAAGTAACTTCACCGAGTGAAGTTGGGTGAAGTAACTTCACCGAAGTGAACTTTTTCACCCACAAGTCCGTCTCGACAATTGGCACTGGAGCACACCTAGTGTGCGTTGCAGCTTCCAGTCAAATAAAGTTTTTAAACTTGGTTTCTGTTTTTTTTTCAGAAATAGTTTTCGGACCAGAAAATACAAAAATCTTGCCTACTCTTCCCTTGACAATGCTTGAGATTTTCCCTAAAAATATTTAGGTCTTTCTGACACAGCAATATGTTGTATGTTTTCAATTAAGAAACTCTCCAGAATTCCAGAATATCAATTCGGACATAATTTACTTACCATGGAAACTGTTTAATATTCAAGATAATTTACAACAGTGCAGTTGGTACACATGCTACATTGTATGTTTTCATTGCAACAACATACATAAAATCAGCATTTATCACACACAATATCCACTAACAAAAAGCCACAAACAAAATTGCTATCAACATTTCTATCCAATACAACTGCAAAATTGTGGAAAAAGCAGCAGACAATGAGATAAACACTTATTGTGGCAAAAATAGTTGGCCAGATCTGACAGCAAAAGCCTGAATCATAATTGATCAAATGTATGTTTTTTACCTAGTACAGGGATGTTATCGATATTTAAACTGTCTGTGGTTTCAACTAAACCCTGATATACAATATCAGAGCTGTTTATCCGAGGTGTATCCTTCCAGCATTTTCTGGTTGAAAGTTCTTCTGGTATATTTTCATCCTCTTCATCTGTTTCCCCTGTGATTAAAACATTCAGGTCCTCTACGTCGGAGTCCGAGCTTTCATAATCTTCAAAATCATCAGCATATGAGTGGTTGAGGTTTTCTCTGGCAGCTCTAACAGTGTTTCCATCAGCATCCTTTATTTGCACAGAACCTTGTCCCCAAAACCTTCTCTGCCGATTTGACTGTGAATACCCGGGGAGTTGAAAGGCAGATTTGGGCCTTGGAGTTAATTCAACTGTTTTTTGTGTCCTATCTTCTTGCCTGGTTGTCAGGCTCACACGAGATTGCATGTGTGGCCTCAATTTTTCAGGCTTTTTCCTGGGTGACACACATGGTTGTAATGCATTAGCCCCATTAACATAAGGTGAAAATGCCTTTTCCCTCTTTTCTTGCTCTTCTTCAGCCTTGGTTTTGGTGTTTAAACCTTTCAGATACTTTTTGTGCTTTTGTAATGTAATTAAGTAACGATCATGCTTGTTTATGGCATCATTTTCTGCTGTAACATTTCCCTCCATATTAAATAGAGCTCTATTTATTGTCCGGGGTTGTTTCAAGCATTCCATTTACACATCACTATTTCCTGCAATACAAAGCAAAATAACTCATTAAGGAAGCTGTACAACAAAAAATGTAAATGATTTTTTTATTTGTGTATAAGCTGCAGACAGATGGCCACTGTTTCGACCTAAAAGGTCTCATCAGTGCAGCTGGTGTGACTATCAGACGACTTTGCTGACCAAACGGCCAAGCAAAGACTTCCACTTTGTGGTGACTATACAGTCACCGTCATCCGTTGGGCACCAAACTAGGTGCAACCTTACGGAGCAAACAAGGTGGAAACACTACGGCCAAGCAAGCTCAACCAATAGTGCCGTCAGGCCCCGTGTCACAATAATCATATGATAAGCAATGTGGAGCCAATAATATGAATTTGTGTATAAGCTGCAGACAGATGGCCACTGTTTCGACCTAAAAGGTCTCATCAGTGCAGCTGGTGTGACTATCAGACGACTTTGCTGACCAAACGGCCAAGCAAAGACTTCCACTTTGTGGTGACTATACAGTCACCGTCATCCGTTGGGCACCAAACTAGGTGCAACCTTACGGAGCAAACAAGGTGGAAACACTACGGCCAAGCAAGCTCAACCAATAGTGATTTTTTTATTATTTGGCAAGGGTTGGTTTAGTTTTGAGATTGGAACATTTGTAATTTGCAAGGATTTTTTGTGACTATTGATTAGGCACAATGCAGGGAATATCGTATGTTTTTAATATGTTATTGCATTACCTAATTTTTGCATCACTAAAATTGCGGAGAATATTTTCTTTCTTCCAATCTGAGTCAGTTTATGGGTGCATAAAAACATGGGTTAGTGGGAACAATTTATCCCATGTTTATTGCTGTGTTACAACAGAGATAGTTTTATATAATGCAGTGTAAAAGCAGTACTTTATTTTGAACAAGAAAAGCACTCCACGTTAGACATAACTTTACAATAGAAATGAACTTTGCTCGGTTTGTACATTACTGTCCCTGATGATACCAGCATGGTTTGGTATCCATCGTTGGCATGCTGCGCTCAAATCAAACACAACGCTAACATTTGATTTCAAACAACAGTATGATTGTGATCTAACACAACAAATACCTCTATTTTAGTTTATTATCAGCGTAAAATTACAAAAAATATCCTGTGGCATCATTTGCGCAAATCGCGACTTCTATGTTCGTGTAACTAACGTCAACAAATGTTTGTTTTAGTCCGGACCAACAGAATCAGTATAAGCAACTATCCAAAACCCGGTGGTATATCATATAATACTTTTCTTTTTTTCATTGTCAGATTTTCATTATCAAACACCTACGCTTGAAATAAAACTTGTTTAAGAGAGAGTAAAAAACGAATCGTCTTTTTTGACCAGTCGCCAGGTACGAATAATCAATATTTAGCGGAATGATGTACGGTTACTGACAATCCTCTACACCCGGAAGAGAGTATAGTTTCTGTTACAACCAAACCAAAATTATTACTAACAACCAAAAAAGTCTGCATTGTCGATTTATCCCTTAAATATTCACAGAGAATAAATGGAGTTGCACAAAAATCCACTTCGTTCGAAGCTTACAATTGGTTGAAAGAAGCAACCAGAACTTTGTTAATTTTTAACTGTTGTATTTTTCACTCAATAGCGATTTGGTAACTATATACTGAAAAAATTACATCAGTGAAATGTTGTGCAATGGGTGGAACAATTGAAGCTTGCCAAGGGTGTAAATAACCTTTTGTCGGCCTTGAAAACAAGTTCCCCTTTTTGTAGTCACGAGGCGCGTGTGTCTAACCTACACCTAATGTTTCCGAAAATAGAATCGAGAGTCAATGACCGCACCAACGAATCACTGGAACCAAAAGTAAAACGAAGCTAGAAATCTTATTGTGTTATAGGAATGGGTACAAAGGTTGTTATTGCAATTAGTTGCGGGACTAGTTTTAAGTTTCGATATAGATTATAACCCACAGTTTATTGCCTGATTTTTAGAAATGAACAAGAAGTCTAACATCTTTCAAATGGCCTCAGTCACGGTTCGAAACCATACGAGTACTTCAACGAATGTGGTTAATTTATCTCGTTTCGTAGTGCAGAAAGAATTGGAGCGTTACCTTAATGGGATATGCCAATTGCACACACCTGGCATATCTTGGCTAACTGCTTTGGTCAATCCTATAATCAAATATACTTGTTTTTTATCATTGACAAATATGATTGGACAGAACATTAATTTACAATGCCACTGAATCCTATTTATTACTAACAATCAAACATACGATAAAAATGAGATAATAAAAGTCTGCGATGCAATAATCTCGTTGCATATCGGTCCAGTGACGCTAAATATTGACTCACGAGAAAAGCAGTTCCGCAAACACGATTTCGTTCAAAGATATTCTATTGTTAAAAGAGGTTCCTCTTTTTCACAAAGGTAGACATTTTTCGTCGGTCACGATGTGGGTGTTTGTGAACCTTGATAGTATCCATGGAAAGAGAGTTGACTGCCGCAGTAAAACACTGGAAGCAGAAACGAAGCAAAGCCTGCAGTGTTATTAGTGCTTGAAATGGGTACAAAGCATATGAGATTTTTGCCGATCATAGTGATAAGGATATGATTGCAAATAATGCTGCCTTGTGTTCAGGTTCGGAACATTTTGTAGCCGATAATTTATTGCTTTGGATCACGGTGATGGATAAGAATAACAGTGATTTTTTCCAAACGGCCTCGTATAGAGAGGACACTTATACTTCAACAAATCTCCCAGCACAAGAAGAGCCATGCACGCACCAAGCTATCCGATATGCACGAATGTTAGTCATTTTGCTTGGTACTATGGTGCGGAAGGAATTGGCAAGACACCTTGACGGGGACAGGCCAATCGCACATGACTGGCATACCTTGGCCGACTGCTTCGGCTACTCCTATATTGAGGTAAGTTATTGTCATTATTTAAAACCTAGGCGAAGCTTATGAGACATTCGCGCGTTTGTTCTAGCAAAAGGAAATGGAAAGAAATGGAAAGACGATCGCCCTATTAGACGACTTAGCTGTTCGTCGCCCGGATTTAACTGTAGGTCAGCTTCACAAGGCACTGACGACAATAAAGAGAGAGGATGCGGCGGATCAATTGTTATCTTCTATTGGTAAAACGTTTTTGTTATGTTCAAATCGAGCCTGTGAATGCACTACAATATTAACGCTCAGTCGTGTTTTCAAAATTATTTCAGATGAGCTTCAACAAATGAGACTAGTGCTTAACACCACTGTAGCGAATCACCGGCCCCTGACTACAGAGACTTACCCCCTTCAAAGCCCGTTGATCTCTTCTTCTAACGAAACCACAAATGAAGCAGTACGAGGTATGCGACACGCTTGGGTAATCAAGTGTGACATTGTGATTCTTGAAGGAAACAAATCCGTCGCGTGCTTATTTTTTCTATTACATTTACCAGCACATATGTAACTTGCACTCATACGGAAGTTAGGTTTGTTAATAACAATTGGAAAATTTTTAGCTTTAGCCCGCCAAGTTTATTTGCTGTTCAATCCGGCCGATGAAATATTTGCCCTTGGCGAGATTAAACCAAGGTTAGAGCAAGCAAGTATAACCTACTACAATTCTCAAGACTCGGCACCGCCAGGCAGTTATTTTGCTGACGAGCACATAACAGCAATGCAGGAGTAAGTATATCCAACTAAATTAAAGTCAAGTTTGAGGTCAGGCGCGGATCGTATGGTTATTGTTACTCGCGTCGCGTTGTTGTCTCAACTGATTCCTGGGAACTGCAATTCTATTTGATATGACTGACGTAACCTTGAACGTAGATTATCACTAGACCCGGCCTTAGTAGGACGGGGCCCGATTTGAAAAAAAGAGGTGCTTTGTATTTTTACCCGAAAAAAATTCAATTGCATTGGAACTTTTTTTGTCATCATTGTTACGTGCTCGCCCTGTAAAAGCAAGAGCCTCAATCCGGCCCTGATAATGACCCTAACTATTTTTGTCAGATGTCGAAAGGTGATCATCGTGCTTTCCGATGCCCTTTTTGATGACCCAAATTACGCGTGGTTGAGATCCACTGTGCTTGACCTTGACAGCGGTAATAAAGCCAGAATTAAATTACAAATACAAAAATACATCCTAACAATAGCAAATTTTAATCCCTACTAAATTTTCACACTAAATTAAACGTGTTGTTGTGATCAATTTACTATTACACTATGTAGATGCAGACATACGGTTAAAAAGTTATTTTGGTTGAGTGTTTGATACTTGATTTTCTGATTAGCAACAAAAAGTTTTGATTTCTGTAGACGCTTCCAAAAAGAAGATAATTCCTGTCGTGTACAAACCCATTTCCTCTCCGCTCAACATCTTTCGCGCAATGGTTGCACTGGACAGGACGAAATTTATGAACAGTGAAAAGTTTTGGAATTTGCTTGTTGATACCTGCACTGCAGTTACAAACTGAGCAATTTTATGAGAATACAAACTGCTGTTGTTATTTAGGAATGGCGAAACCGCCAAATTTACTAATATTGCGACAAGGGTTGCGCAGACCTGTTAATATTGTTCGCCTTTTGTATAAACTATGTTGGGTGCCCTTTTAAGTAGTTCTAAGGCGTTCCAAAAACCCTAACATTCCTCTGTTCAACTTGAAATGGTTTGAAACCTTACGTTGTGTCGCATGCTGCTTGCTACAGACTATACACATTTACTGTGCAAATTTTGTCTATTTTATATAGTGATTGTGGTTATGTAACAGTGCAGTTGGGCTAATTTCTCTATAACACCTATTGGGTTGACATTCAAACCCGGGAATTTACAGCTAGAATATGCGTTAAGCGAAATTCGTATACAAAGTGATGCCGGGGATTTGCAATTTCAAAGGTGTCGCGAAAAACTTTATGTCTAAAAAAGGAAGCTGCGACACTACACACCCGTGTAACAGCGGTAGTATTTGTTTGGACCGACATTCAAGGTGTAAGATTAACAACGAATGTTATAGAAAACGCCTCTCTATAATGCTAAACCAGTTTTCAGTCAACAAGAAAATAACATGCGATAGCTTGGTGGCTGATTAAGTACGGAACCTGTTGCTACATGCAAGTGAAGCGTGCAACACCCAAAAATTATGTCCAATATTACTTATTTGGACTGGCCACAACTGCCACATGGACCGGTCGCACGCCTGCGTTGGGGAATGTGCCTTATAAGGTGTGGTAATTCTACACGTAAGTTGCAACAAGCACAAGTTTAAAGCTCGTTTTATCATGATGCATTTAATGCCATTTTGCATTAAATATATTGTAAAAGTTTACATTTTGAGGGAATTTAAGGACTCCTTTTCCTTGAGACGTGAATGGTTTTGCAATTTCTCTGTTGTGTCAAAATTGCACTGTAATTCGAAATGCAATGATGCAGCACATTACTGGTGATTGACAGTTGACGCGAAAAAGATCCGAGGGGGCAGGGGCACTTTCAGTTCGTACACAGAAACGCAGAATAATGCTAACACGTGTTTGCGGCCACTGCAAATTGCAAAACTTTTTTAAGAAAACGCTGTTCTTGAATAATCGTCAACTTGCCAGGTGGAACTCATCCGATTCAACTCCAGAGAAACCAAAGCCACTTGGAACACATCAAGAAATTCCAAAGTAATGTTCAATGGTATAAAAATTTTTTTTTAGGAATTTAATCATTTTTGTGCTCAGACCTGGGTTTATTGGTCGCCATTCTGGTAAATTCATCTTTATTGGATTTGCTTTGAGCATATACATTTGGCAACAAATCCAACTGAATGACAATCTGCATAGGTAAGTTGACTATATAAACCTTCCCTGTAAATGTAAATTGTGTGTTTGCTGAAACTAGACTGTTCTTTTCGTTGCAAACAGAAATTCAAAAGGAGTACCTATTGGAGAAATATTACGAAAACTTCCAACACTTCCTGCTAAGATTTACAACGACGTAAAACTAAGGCGCAAAGTACCTGCTGCTGAAATCCTCAAAGATCATAATCCTGAAGACGAGAAATAGGTAAATGTTGCATTTGGGATTCTTGTTGTTTATTCTACTTTTTGAAAATCCTTTTTTTCTAGGTTGTTTTTCATTTCAGTATGACAGTGTTTCCGCAATTTTGGAAAAAACTAAATGCTGTTACCCCAATCTTGAGCACCATCAAACGTCAGAAAGTTCATCCTGCAAATGTTAACAAGAGAGCAATAGCTATTCCACCAGTGTGTAATAAAAATGTTTTTTCTGGAATAAAGTCATCATGTTGAAACTGTTTGCAGGACATTCACCGTCCGGATTACTCCAAAAAGACTCTGTTGTTAAATAGATTCAAATCTGTGGTTGAAATTAAATCTGACAAACAAATCGCTCAACTCAAAGAGGCATGTGCACTTGCCAAAAAAATTTTGGCAGAATCTAAATCTTTTGTAAAGGTATCAAAACTTGTATTGCAAAATTTTCCTGCTTTGTTTTGAATAGTGATGAAGTAAATTTTTATTTTAGTTTACAATGTTCCAAACCAAAATGATTTGTTTAATAATTTATGCAGTATTGTCCTTGAAGGGTATTTTTGGAAATGTTTAGTGAGTGCAGTTTAAAATCTCTTAGTATTTTTATGACCTTGTTTTATCTTTTTTAACATCCATTCAAGTTTCAAAATATGTTTTTCATGGACACTTTTGCAGGCTGGGGTGACTTCAGAAGATATCAATGAACAAATACATAATGAAATAATCAAACACGGTGCTTACCCATCCCCACTGCACTACAGAGGATTTCCCAAATCTTGCTGCACTTCAATAAACAATGTTGTGTGCCATGGCATACCTGATGACCTTAAACTTAAAGAGGGTGACATTATTAATATAGATGTCACTGTGTACCTAAACAGTTGTCATGGCGACACTTCAGATACTTTTGCAGTGGGTAAAATTGACCCAGATGCTGAAAAGCTTATATCTGCCACACAACAATGCCTCCAAATTGGAATAAATGCCTGTGGACCAGGCAGATATTTTAGTGACATAGGAAATGTCATAGAACCCTTCGCAAACACATGTGGTTTCACAGTATGCAAGGAGTTTGTTGGACATGGCATCGGCTCCTATTTTCATGAACCGCCAAATGTGCGACATACATGCAATTCCAGTAAGTTAGTGATGCAACCTGGAATGGCTTTCACCATTGAACCCATTTTAATGGAAGGTACCAACCAAATACAAAAACTTTATGATGGTTGGACAGTTGTGTCTAAAGATGGGATGCGATCTGCACAAGCTGAACATACTGTTCTAATCACTGAAACTGGTGTGGAAGTTCTGACCTGAAATAATTTGTTTTTGTGTGGTTGATTTCCTGGCAATGTATTAAGATGCTTGAAAACATTGCAACTGGTTTTTAGTCGATCACTAAACAAGGCAAACTTGATTACCATTTTAGCCATACCAAGTTCCCACTTTAAATGAAACAGTAAATACAAGTTCATATTTACATAGAAAAGCCATAAATTGTGTCCGCAGTTTTTTAAGGTGCCAACATATGTTAGCATAAATGAGCCAAAATGATACAAATACCAGGGAAAAAGGTTTAGGTTAAAAGATTAACAAACGATAAAAAGAGAATGTACATAACAGATGTTCATACGAAAAAGGTCAACTTAGAGTACAAATAGCATGCTGCCATTGTTCACCATCCACTCCACATTTGGTGTATCTTGGTTAAATCCTTAGTCTTTGCATTGTACAACCAAACCATTACAGAACTGGAAATGTATTTAAACAGCAGTTCCTCGCTCAAGATTCTGCTTAATTTCTGCAGTGTACTTTCCATAAAACTTCTCCAGTTTTTCGTTATGCCGGGCATTGCTCTCATTAATGTAGTCAATGTCTTTTGAATCATCATGAGCTCTTCTTCTACGAAACTTCTTCTTTTTCTCAATTTGAGCTTCAAGGTCCTTTACCATTCGTTCAATGCCTTCTTTGGTATCTTTGACTTCACCAGGAAGCATTGTGTTAACACCAGCATAGAATGTTTCTTCACCCATCTCATCTTTGCGCCTGTTGTACTCATCCATATCTGGTTTGATTTGCTTTGCCAACTTTCGGTAGTGGCGTGTACCTGCCTGCTGAAAGGCTAAAAAAATGTGGAATTTTTTTGTAAATTGATGATACAATTTAGTAGAATGGAAACAAATAATAAAAGGTGACTTTGTTTTGTAGGAAAAAACAACAAATTTAACTGAACTCCAGGCAATTGATGCAGCCCAGATTAAAATTTGTCACATTTTTTAATTTTATCAACTACCATTTAAATTAAAAGAAGTCCATTTAAAGAAATATATATATAATACATGACATTCACAATAAAATTGGTTGGTCAGTGTTGGCCGAAAAAAAAAACGTTAAAAGATAAGTTATTTACATTACTGTATTTTGTATGCTGTATTTTTACTTGACAAATATAAAAAATACAAAAATGTGTGCGGATAATAACAGTATTTATAAAAAGATGACCAACTTGAAAATCCTTGATCAGGATCCTTCTTCCGTTTTTTATTTGTATCCCATCGTTCGGCATCAGAGGCTGAGATATCCATTATCCTCATTCTTTCATAATCCACGCCTTTCTCTTCACATTCCTTTCTTTTTTTAATGTCATCTAGTTTCCATTCTGTCCTTTGCTGACGACTTTCCCAGTTGGATGGCAACTTGCTTTTTCGGTCTTCTTCCACCACTTCGGCACGATTTAGTCTTTTAGATTCAAATCTTCGGTTTTTCAACGCTTTTAATTTATCCAGCCGTTCGTTTCGTTTACTTTCAACGGGATCGGATGAGATTTTGTCAGGTTCCATTCTGCTGATGTTGTAATATCAGAAATTTCTACTATGCGTACAATTACCGCATAACACAACAATAAACCTTCAACAATAGACTTCTAGTTAAATTTCAAAGCGGGCCCAAGCATTGGGTAAAATGAGGAACGATACTTATTACTGCGGTTGACCATAGATATCACAAGTTATGTTAGGTACAAGCATAGTATGCTCCACTCATACTCGTGTGTGTACTTTGGTACACGATACTAATTTAAAGAGTTTGGTGATGAGGTTTACATGGACGAACACGGAAGGTTATGTAGCTGTTGGCTTTCTGGTCTCTGGCGTCAAAGTATGACTGTGAAGTTTTAATACCTATATAGGCCTACCATCTACAGTTAACTAAAATAGAGTAATTGTTGTAGTTGATTCTATATTCAACTTTCTTAGATGGGCCAAAGATGACCCACGTTTTTTTACAAACGGTTTGCAATACGGCGCCATATCACTATATTTTTATGTCGTTGCGCGGTTGGGAAGACATCATAACAAAAATGGCAAAGGAAAAAACTTTTACTGGGTGCAATGATCAAATTTTTGGCAGTAAAAAGGCCCCCAAAGTTTAAAAATTACCGCCATGTAGCTTTGAAAAACACACGGACCCAAAGTTGCATGTGTGGAAGGATTCAAACAACAAGTGATCATCTCGCTACGATCTAGAAAGCTAGAATGATATTTCATGCGCTAATGCCCCAATGCTGATTTTGCGCCGACTTTGAAATATTAAAAAAAAATTTTTTTTTTCAACATTTTTTTTTCAATTTCAAAAAAGCTAATCCTGGTCTCCTCTATCATATAATTGCATATTCATATAAAAAGGACACTTGAAAGAATAGCATCTACTCATTCTGTTTAAACCTTTCCCCAGTACACCAAGATACGTGCTGTCGTTTCTCTCAGTTCAGGCCAATGCGAACGTTTGTTTTGCCTCCGGGTATTCCCCGTTATGGGCGAAAAAGGCAACAAATTTTCACAGTCGACCCGCCCGCGTGGCTTCTCCCTTAGGACTTCAACTAGCTCTGAGGTGTATCCTTTTACAGACTGTGTATGTCTTTTAATACACAAATTGTCTTTATAAGGAGGCGTAAGTTACTGATAAGAACGTTGTGGTACATAGGCTACAGGTTATGAAGAATAGAACAAGGTACAAATTTACAAACTTCTTGTGGTGTGGACACATTCATGTAAGACTTTATGCAGCCTGCGAACTATTTTAGGACGATAGAATGCGTGAATGGAATGACATACGTCAAGAGAGAAGAAGGCAGAACAATCAGACAATCGGCCCAACGCTTGCCTGCGCCTACCACTGCCCGTGCGCTATGAGCTTATCGAGCTGTCACACAATACATACAGTGCTTGTTACCGAGAGGCAGTATACGGATACTTTATCGTCTCAATTATCCTCATGACAAGGAGCAAAATGACCAAACAAAACGATGTGGAATATCCATGTTGCGCAGAACAATATTACGTCCAAATTGACGGACTCATGTTTAGACTTTCTGCAGACTAGATGTAACGCCAGGACAAAGAATACTTGAGCTTATGTCATAGAAATACAACAAGGGCCTAAAAGCAGACGGGCAGGCAAGTTCGTGGTGGTCGGCTATCGTATTCGTATTTGAGAATGCCAACTATATAACTTTGTTGCATGCAGCTGTATATCAAGGCATTGGCGCTATGTGCGGCGGTATTTCGACTACAGGAAGTTATTTGTAGTTCTTTGATCCATGCCGTGACTCAAGGCCTGAGGGATAGGATTGCGGGGCAGCAAAGTCAATGCTGCTCAGAGTTATTTCTTGCCTGATTTGTGTTCGCTTTATAGTTGCGTATTTGTTTTTAATACAGTTTACTCTGTTCAACAAGACATGGCGTGGAACCAGCTAGTTGTGATTAGTAAATAGACGGCTACTGACGCATATATGTCGTCAATGTTCTATTCCAAGAAAAACAGCGGCACAAGACTTTCGCTTAGCCTATGTACACACTTAGTTATATCCCGACATTTCTGAGTGCGAATTACTACCATACACCTGGTAAAACTATTAGTAAGAAGGAGGCAAAGGTATATGTTACCTTTATTACGTGCCCTTACAATGGTGTTGTTGCACCACTGCCACCCGTTTATTGTTGGTGGTGATTTCTCAGAACCCATAGGTAAATTGTCGTTCTCGGTTGCTTACGGAGGACGTTGCAGGGCAGACGGATTCTTTGGCGGTTTGAAGTTGTAAATAACTATCACATTTGCATACAGGTGATTTGATGAAATAAGACACTTCAATTGTAAGCAATGGATGAAATCATATTGTCGGAATCGTTTTACGATCTCGGAACCACTGAGGAAGTAGCCCGGCTTGAAGCGAAGAGTAAGCAAAATCATAAAGAATATGTTTTTATGCGCTCTTCCCTGATGGGATTTTATTTAATCACTGAACATTTCAGCGGTGACGATCACGAAAAAAACCAAAACAAAATTCTTCAGTCATGCACAGTTGGTGGTTGATCCTATGGTCATGGAAGATGTTTTTGGGCAACCTGATGTTGTTAACAAACCCGTGGCCTTGTATGGGATTGCTGGATCTTTTCGACAGGGCAAATCTTTTCTGTTCAACCTACTTTACCGCTATCTTACCTATGCTCAGGATGGAAAGGTTTGTGTAGTTCCGACTGGTTGTATCAAGTTGCCACTGATCCATTTTGTTAGGGGCATTGTGTTACCGGCAAATTCCAGTTAGTTTTTATGTTTGGTTCTTTGGAAGGAAAAAGAATGGCTGCTCGACCCAGAGGACGACATCGGTCATAATTTCAATTGGCGAGGCGGACATGAAAGGCACACCGAAGGAATTGTAATTACGCGAAGACCATTTTTCTTGCCCTCTTCAACCAACAATACCGAGACGGTATGACGCGATGGTTTTTCTTATTTTTACGTACAGTAAATGAAATGAAACGATGAGAGTAAGCTTTCCTAACATTAACCGTTTTGCACAAAAATGTTTCAACTTGCAATTTATTATCGTGTTTAATATTTCCAAATACTTTAGTTTACATTCTTATGTGGATCTCTTGAAAACATGTTTGGAGCACTAAGACGTTGCGATGCCCTGATGTAAAGGCATGTTTGTGCGTCAAAAAGTTCGTGGAATAATTGCATCGAGAAGCGTTTAGAAACATGAGATTTGGTTTATTTGGCTCAAAAAAGCGTTTATTTTGCAGATTGCTGTGTTTCTAATGGATACGCAAGGGGTGTTTGACAACGAGGCCACTCAGGAATCTGATAAAATTCTGTTTGCTTTGAGCTGTTTGGTGAGCTCTTTCCAAATGTTTAATTTATCAAAGCAAATTAACGGGTCTGACCTGCAGCATTTAACGGTAAGTGAGAAGTTATTATTTATTTAGATTGTGTATCAACAATTGATGTATTTTATGTAAAATTTTAAATGCTTTCAGGTTTTTTCCGAATTCGGGAAAATGGCGCGTGAACAGAACAAATCTAAATCAGTGTACCAGGTGCGATTTTATATGTGATCGTTGAGGTTTGAAGGACATTAGCTGTGTAATTTTACTCAATCTGCGTTGGTTCCTTTTGTTTGCAGACTTTACAGTTTCTTGTTCGGGATTGGGACGACGAAGTGGTGGGTTTTGGACTGAAAGGGGGATTGTCTTATTTACAAACTGTGTTCGGCGACAGTCCCAAATACAGCATTGAACACAAGTCGGTTTGCAAAAACGTGAAGGTATTGAGTTTAACTTTCTAGGCCTAGGCCTGCTTTGTGTTCTAGCAATGGTGTAAGTTTAAAATTGTTTAGGTGTCCTTTGAAACGACGGAATGTTTCGTGTTGCCCGAACCCGGAAAGAAAGTAAGAAGAAAACCAGGAGAACCACAATGTTCCATAAAGGGTATAAGCAACACTAACCATTTCTTTAGTATTGGCTCTACTGAGCAATAAGTATTTTTTGTATGTATTTTATTTGATGTGTAGAAATCGATGAAGAATTCTTGGAGTACGTCGATGAACTTGCACACCATCTGTTTGACAAGCCCATTCCGAAACAAATGAACGGCGTTGTTCAGCGGGGTTCGGACATGATCAACTTAAGTCTTCTCTATTCGAAAAAGCTTTCCGGCAGGAATATTAGTGCGGAACTGCTGTACGAGGTTTGTTACCGTCATGGTAACTGGGTTTGTCCTGTACACTGTTTTCATTTTGCGCAGGCAAACGCAGAATTGACGATGGCTAAAGTCATGGGGGACTGCGAAAAGTTCTACCAACGCGAAATCGCGGTAATTTGTCATACAATATTTTTTTAAACTTGCTTATTAAAACTGGTGACTTGTTAAACTTAATTTAATCAAAGGAATGTCGCGATGTCATATTTACGGACGAGGAAACACGTAAGAAACATCAGGAAATTATTGAAGCAACCTTGAAACACTTCGACAACCAACCAAAGATTGGTGAAGATGAATTCATATTAAGTTACCGAGGAGATTTGGCCGAGAGTTGCAATTTACTCTACTACGCATTTCAACACCAAGTTAGACTAACCAAGGTAAGCTTTTCCTTATTAATGATATTGATGTATGCTGAAAAAAACATTTCTAAAGTTAGCTGCAGGCACATTTCCATCATGTATAAAGACCAAATTCTGCTGCATGTTCGGTCCACTGTCATAGGGCATGTGTTATGACATTATTCGCATAATAAACCAACCACTGCATGGAATCCGTAAATTTTTACAAAATAATTTTTTCAGTTGTCAACAGAGGACTTTTACAAACAAAGAGTGATTGCAGGCAAAAAATCTTACCAGGATGAAATGAACGTGAGTAGACATTGCAATATGTAACCTAAATATTACATGCAACGTACTTAATTCATGTTCAGCATTACCTGGAAGTTTCAGCGAAAGAAAACAAATTCTTTGAAGAGGAAGAATTTACCGAGCTCGACCGAGTTGCAAAAAACAAGGCACTGGCTGTATTTCATGAGATTCCAATCAATTCAGACAAGGTACAAGCAAATCAACTTATTTTTTCCATTTCGTCCCAGCCTCAAAAACGATTAACATGATACCGCTTTTTATAACAGTTCATATCATAGATTACAGCTAGCCAAGATAATATGTTTTTGAAACTATGCAATTCATTGTTAACTAATTTTTTTGTAAGCAGCAATGCTTGGTGAATAAAACTGTAGGGATATAGTTTCGTTAAAACTAAAAATGCCTGTATTAAACGGAAAGGTTGTAGATGTCTCAAATTTCCGAAGTTGCCCAACTCCTTTTTTTTATCTCCGGCAGTAAGTGAAACCTTTTTGCCCATGTTAGAAATAACCGAATGTTAACGAACTATTAGCTCACCTTATGTTTCGGTGCACTACCACTTGTTGTTGTATCCAATAAGGTTAATAGATAATTTGAATGTGGTCTTTTACCGTTTGCATCCATCTACATGTATAGGATTTGGCAACGTCATGATAGCTTTACTTTTAATTGTATTCTGGCTTTATTGTTTCGCAAAAAAGATTCGCAGTTTTTATTTGTTCTCTTATATGACCTAATCATACGTGTGCAATGGAAAAACAAAGCTGCTGTGAAAGTAATATATCAATGCTCATTTGTGACGTAAAATACCTCATCCGACGTATTCGCTAACGCTATTTTACAGGATTCTGTTGTTGACGAAACAAAAATAAACCCATCAGTTGAAGAAATAAAAAACAAACATCTTCAGAAGTTTGAAAATGAGCAACTGCCGCTGCAAAAAGATATTGTTCAATTTAGAAACGCTTTGCAAAAGGTTCCTAAGATTTCTATGTTTTATGTACTGTTTAAACTAAACTTTCCTGTGGCGTTTCAGGAAAACATTGTCAATGAGATGTTAAATAGGTGTGGGTCACAGCTGGAAGAGTATGACAAGGTGATGTCAGATGTAAGTATATACCCTCCTGAATTTCTCTAAAACATATCACAAGTTGCTTGTTTAATGAATTGGTGAAATACGCATAAAAACGGGAATTGAAACTTTTAGTTTTGCGACAAGAAAAAGTTTCATGATTCACACGAAAAACTTTTGCGGGAAGCTTTACTGTGGTTCGACAGACATCAACTTTCAAATGCGAACTCTTTTACCTGTGCAAGGGAGGTTCAACTTAAGGCGATTGAAGTTAGAAAAAAATTGTACGAGAAGACGAACTCCTTAAACCTTGTAAGTTTCGAAAAACTTTGCGCTGTTTGTACAGATCTTTTTAAAATATTTAATCCTTGACCAATTTTTTTTAATCTGAGGACTAATGTAGTTTCATATTTAGTACTCTTGTCGTCTAAACAATGTCAAAACCATTAGTAGTTTTATCTCCGTAAGAGGACTCTTTTCGTCTAAACAATGACATTTGCGCCCACTTTGATGACCTCTGTAAAGTAAACTATTTTGATTTTGTGTAGAAACTCAAGACCGTCGAAAGCGGAAAACTTGTTTCTGAGCTAAAAACAAGTTACAAGCAAAAAATGACCAAGGTATTTCAACAAAGCAAGAAACCTTCATTGTGTTTTTTTACTTTTGATCTCGAATGCATTTATCCTGAAAGGTTGCTGGAAGCGAATATGTTCCCGATGAACGATTTAATGAAGCGGAAGTGGAAGTCATGAATAAGTGCCTGGAGAGTTTACATGAAACAGTAATCCATGTTCCCGACAAGGTGGCTTGCAACCAGCTTGCTACACAAGTTTTAGGAAACGAACAAGAAAAATTTATGGAAATAAACAAGTATCGCAAAGTAATACAGAAACACTTTTCTGTCTTTACTTGACACTTTGAAAGTATATTGATTTTCTATACTTTATAGGACAAACAAACTTTGGAACAAAATACACGAGCACGTGATCTCAAAAAACGCTATGTTGACGAAATGTTAAAGGTACTTGGCAACGAAAATGAAATAAGACTTTTCTGGGAATATTAGCTTGGTTTACCATGTATTTTCTATTAGGATTTAATTATTTTTTAATGAAATACCAACTTTGATTAAATCTTTGTCAGCTTTTGACTAATGCAAACAACGAAGAGTTTTTTTCTGAAAATCAATCCCAACTAAAAGAGAAGCTGCAACAAGAGTTTGATGACAAACAATACGCCAAAGAACCACTTGAAAAACACCGAGAAATTAGCTCCGACTTACTGAAAGCAATGAACACTTTCCATGGCTTGATAAAAAAGGAGCTCAAGCAAAACCTGGTACTGTTGACTCAATGGTTTATTAAAAATATCTAATGGTAAACTGTAAAACTATTTTGATGAAATAGGCAAAAAGAAAGCACACAGTATGCTAAATGACTGGCATAATAGCTTTGGCTTTCTTGTTCAAATTAGTTTTGTTAAGTTTTTGCACCTAAACTATCTATTTGAACTATTTATCTTCACTAACTACCTAGTTTTATCGGCAGATTGGCAAAAGAGAAGTACTTGAGAAATTGTTGGAATTTTTGCTGAACAAATACAACTCGGATGTGTATGAGGTAAGTTGAAGTTGTGATAGTGGTAGATCTCATTTTTTTCTAAGGATTTCCAAAATCTATCAACTAAACTAAACTAAAGAGCAAAATCTCAACCATAAGTTGCTTTGCAGATGAATGACAGCATGGCGTTTACAGCTTGCTTGTTGCATTTACAGCCCTAGGCCTTTAACTTTGTCGTGCTCAATTGCACTTTTTTAAATCTAGTTCATCGATGCTCAATATGCCGATGCGGAGGATTTTACTGCCCTGCACAAAGAATACAAGGCTGCCCTTAAAAAGCAGCTGGCCAGTGCAGCAGCAGATCCTGATCTTTCGAAGGAGTTTCAACAGAGACTGGAAGTCGCACTCGACCGCTCGCAACTCGATTGGTGCAGAATTAACCAACTTCACAAAAAGTTTTACACCAGGAAAGTTACACGTCCAGGTTCCAAAATTGGCGCTATCGTTGGCGGTGTAATAGGATTGGGCATAGCAGGATTGGAAATAGTTTTCGTTCCTGGTGCAGGGTGGGCTCTCGGTGCTGTGGCGGTCACTCGTGGCGTTATGACAGGTGCATCGTTAGGAAACATCTTTAACAGTTGGATGTCTGGAGTAGTTGATTATTTCCGAAAGTAAAAAAGCAACATGTTGCCACTGTATAAAACACATGAATATCTATTTTGTAAGTCATATATCCCCACTCCTTGTTTGTATTGTATCTTCACTTACTAATTTCACTTATTGCGTAAATGGCACAGTTAGTAATAGTTTTAGTCGGCGGTTGTACTTGACTGTCACACGATACAACGCACAATGTTTTTTTAAGGTGTTGTTGGCGATTGCACTGTTGGTGTGAAATTTTCCTTTATTAGCCTACAAGACCACTTGAAAGAGACGAATTAGATCTGTACGCGGTCCCTTGATAAAATGTGTAACGTATGTTTGTGTAAATTATGTTAACCTGTCAATACTGTTTATAATCTACATTTTTTTCTTTAATGCCTTCTGCTTGCAGTTCATGAAACTGAAATAAATGATTAATCTTTGAGGCAAAATATATTGTGATGGATGTCATGACGGTTGATTCGCCATCCCGCTAATGAAAGCAAGCAGTGGTACGCTATACATACGAAAGCTGCTACGTGGATAGCACAAGCAAACGAGAATACATAGGACTATCAGGCACAAAAATGTTATCCTTTGTTTTTTTAGCATGGTCAGTTACTAACCACAAATAGCCGTGCCAAAAACGTACTATTACACATATACGCAATACCGTAATCTCCAACATACAACACAGTATGCAGCGCAACTATACTATATTCTGTCTACCCAAACATACCAATTCAACTAGAGAAGCATGAAACTATAGCGTCTTGTTTTGCAAGCCAACGCCCAACAAAGAAGTTCCTGCCACTCTCAATTGAACCGAGACAATAAGCACATCAAAAAGCCCACTCTCATCATTCGGAAAGAACGTCACCTTTGAGATGTCCGCAGGTAAAATTTGCAGTAAACAAAACGAACAAAGCCAGCGTTGCGATAATAGTTAGAATCGCACGTATATATGCACACGCACAGCAGGAAGTTGCACGACTTGGTCTCATATACCAAAGCTCCCGAATTGTGAGGTGCTTTTCTAGTTCCGTGAACGACTGTCGTTAGTGGGCATTTCCGCACAGCTTTAAAATCACTTTAAAATTATCCTCGGACCTAACAAAAACTACCGTGTCAAAATTGGTTGAGTAGCCTGACTGCAATAATGCACAAAAAGCCTGTGGGGCTATCTTTAATTTTTCAGTGGTTGACAAGTTTGCACTCAAATTTAGCACTGGTATGTGCATGTTCGAAAATCGCACATATCAGTGCACATAGACCGAGAGTTGCGCGAATTGTTCCCACAAAGGGCCTGATTATTCTGTGATTCCTGTTGATTGAGCGATGGAAGGCGTAATTAATGCACACTACGAGTTGTCTTTTGTAATCTGCTGAAATGGGATATACGACGATTCCGTTTTGGGTGGTATATTTTTTATTCTAAGCTCTGTCCACTTGTGCGGCGTGATTGCCGAAGATTTTAGACTGCAGTTCTGTTCCACATTGACTTTATACACCGTAGGCCTTATCATAGGTACTGCTAAAACGCCATCTATTACGGCATATCTATGGTGCTTGTCTGGTTCTATGCAAGACTGTCGTAAGTGCGCATTTCCGCGCAGTTTAAAATCAAGATTCACGTATATAATATCAATGTCGCCCATGTTTAAATCAAATCTGTAATAACAAAGAATTTTGAAAACCCTCTATCTCTTCTCGACTTGAAGCAAGCTATTAAAAACATCTTTTGTCAAATAAAAAGTACCATCAATCATATGGACTCTATATACAAGCAAAAAAAGTTTTGTAATGAAACTTTGCAAGTGGTTGAACCCACTGAAGTGGCTTTAGGCAGCCAATTTGACTTTAAGTATAATAGGGATTTGGATAAGCATATTCCTGTTTCAGTAACTTTTCAGTATGTTTCCATCACAAAAGTTTTAGAAAAACTTATGGAACAGACAGATGTAGCAACATGGCTGAGTGCCAAGAAAACTTTACAGGAAAACAATATGATTAGGTCGTACTTTGATGGCAAGGCCCACAAAAAGCATGTTCTATTTGCAAGTGACCCAAATGCGCTACAAATTCAGCTGTATTACGAAGATGTTGAAATTGTCAATGCCCTTGCTTCAAAAACCAAATTGCATGAACTAGCCCTATTACCATACAATACCATCAGCAACTAATTTATGTCGACTTTTTTATGCAAGCAGAGAGGAAGCCCAAATTGCTTTTAAAAGAGTCAAACTTTCACTTTGAGGACATTGTTGGGAATGGGCCCCTTCCCCAGTCGGGTGTTGCTGGAAGATCATGTTTGGCAGGCTTAAAGAAGATGATCCACTTCTGGAATTAATGTTGCTACTACTACAAATTATGGAAATTGTGTTTTCATCCGAAGTATCAGTTGGACAGTAGGTTCAACTTGAAGATCTAATATTTCAGCATCACTAGTTTCCTGACATAAGGCTTATAAACAAACATAATCACATGGTGCATTATCCAAATTGCTTTCAAATGTTTGGTCCTTTGTCACTTATGTCTCGCATGCGTTATGAAGCAAAACATAATGCATAGAATCGCACGTATGTATGCACACGCACAGGAAGTTGCGCGACTTGGTCTCATATACCAAAGCGCCCAAATCGCAAGGTGCTTTTCTAGTTCCGTGCACGACTGTCGTTAGAAATTGATCCATTATTTTAATGCCTTGCACAATAATTTGGATTTTGGGGCAGAATCAAACAACTTTACAAAAAGTTTTACATCAGGAAAAATACACGTCCAGTTTCCAAAATTGGTGCTATCGTTGGCGGTGTAATAGGATTAGGCATAGCAGGATTGGAAATAGTTATTATTCCTGATGCAGGGGTGACTCTCGGTGCTGTTGCGGTCACTCGTGGTGTTATGTCACGTGCATCGTTAGGAAACCTGTTTCACATTTGGGTGTCTGAAGTATTTGATTATGTCAGAGAGTAAATACGTGAATTGGAACAAACCAATCTAAGAAGTTGTCCTATGCGGGAGGTAGAGCTCTTGTATATCTTGCTTTTTACCAGGTCGTTTGTAATATTATGTTTATCCATTATATATATCATATATCTCCACAATTTTACTTATGTTTTGTATTGTATTGTCGCCGCACAACACAAGTATATACTATAAAAGGCCCAAAGCGTATAACTACATAATGACCGAGAGTTAAAACCAAAGTCATTGTAATCACGCGTTCAACGCATGTCCGAGTTGTGACGTCCAATAAAACGACATGGGAAAAAAGAAGAACTCATTTCCGGTTTAGGTCAATTCCTGACCGGACAATTTAAGAGGAAAAACTTGCCGAGCTGGTGGCAGGTGAAAAAATTGTAGCCGGTAGAAGCAGCCACATTATAGTTGTGTTATAAACCATGTAATTTGGGCAATGAAGTCATATAGGTAACTTAGGTAACCAAACTAACTACGTAAATCAAGTTAAAATAATTATAGGCATTTCTTTGGCAAATAATAAATAAGGTTAATTTAAACACAAGTACTTCTTTCGCAAATGATAAATAAAGCTAAAATAGACATAACTACTTATAAACAAAGTCTACCTAAACATAAATAACCTATTAGGGCACTTAGTTAATTAAGCTATATAAATAACTGACGTAATCGACCAAATCGGCCACCTTCAAGTTGCATTCAAGTTGCGCAACAACTCCAAATAAGGCATCAATACGTGTGGCCAACCGCAGACTATATAAGCAGAGCAACTAGTGCCTGCCAAATCAGTGTGTTTTAACTGTTGCTGCGTAAGGGTCTAGGCTGTTGGTTCTTCTTTAGTACACTGTATAGGAGCCCCAATTGTACTGTACTGTACTGTACTTGGATTTATTCGTGGGATTATATCAATAAATGGATTTATGAACAACTTTGGACTGGCTTGAAGCTTGGTGGATGTATGTGTTTAGTCGGGAGTTAGACTATTTAGAAAACGCACAGACTTGTGTGAAGGAGTTTTTTAACTCCAACAGTAAACCTTGAGATAGAGAACCAAGTTGCCATCGAGACTCAGTCGGATCCGTAAGGTGCGAGGCCCGAGACGCAGTCGCACCCCTCGGTCACCCAGCGGGGACATACCCCGACAACTGGTACACCGACAACTGGTTCCCAGAAGTTTGGCGAGTTCACTGCACAAGTCAGCTTCATCAAAACTTCTTAGGATATTATTCCGACTATCCCCGGATTTAGCAGCCAAATTTCCCGCCGAACGGGTTAATGCACACCCGTTCCAGTTCCAGCAGCCCACCCAGCACAGCAACAGCAAGCAGTCAACTGCACCAGTTATTAACAAACAAGAAGACAACTTCCGGCAACTGTTCGGATTATTCGCATTTATACGTATTATACGGATTATACGGATTTAAAACTGTTCCACCTGGTAACTCAATTGCATCTAGAACTAGATATCAAACTCAAATAAGCGCAAGTATTAAAACCCCGGCCGACACCTTGTGGGCTGAAAATCCTGGAAACACACCGCCACTTGATAATCCCACAGTTTCAGGTCGCACTTCCCCCATACCAAACACAAATGATGTACAAAGTTTGGGCAGAAACCCATTTAGCATACCTCTCTCCCAAGATAAGCATGCTGACATAAGGCCATCCAACATCGACCAACATGTTTTTACAAACGCACCTTTTCCACGTCAAACGTTTAACTTCACAGCTGGAATTAAAATTCCAAAACTATGGTCGCAACACAACTACCGCTCTTATTTTCTGTATCTCGACCGATACTTTCAAACGTATAATATAACGGACGACAGAGACAAATTTGCTCAACTTTTGTCAGGATTTTCACAAGAACAATGTGCCAGATATGAGCACGTTATAGCACAGACAGCTATTTTACTTACCCCTTATACAACTCTGAAAAATTCTTTGATTCGCTTGTCCACTGGAACATGCAGCACAGCTTGGCTTTCAAAGCTAAAATCTTTGAGGTCAGGTTCAGGTGAACTTCCTTCAACTTTCATGGGACGATTATGCGCAGTGTGCGCAAAAGACCCATTCTATGACGAGACAACACGCCAAATTGTGGTGGACAATTTTCTTGATAAAATGCCAAGGGACGTCAGCAATGTACTTTGAGGGTGTTTGGGGCAGTTTTAGTGAGGTTTTGGGCTATTTTAATGAGGTAGTTACTTGATGGTGGGTGCTGCTGAAAATTATGGTGAAAATGGAGCAAAAAATTCAGGCTGTATTTGTGGAAAAATGAATCGTTTAAGTGTCCAATCATTTTTGATTTTATGAAAGATTCATCCCATATCTACAAATTTTGATCAAAATTAGTGTGTGAAAAAATGGTTTAGCCGCCCCCCTGGGGCCATTTGTCACCCTGGTTACTCAGTATTTTGGTAAAACAAGCAACAAAAAATGAAACCTAATTTTGCAAAAAATTGAATCGTTTAACTGCCCACTCATTTGCGTTTTTGTGTAAGTCCCAACTCTTCTCTATGCAATGGCATCAAAGTTAGTTGCTGAAAAAGTACCTAAGCAACCCTCCAGGGCTGGTTATGACCCCCCCTGTTAGTGATATGATCTTCCAGGAGGCGTAACAAGTCCTTTCTCTGTACAGTTTCATCCAGGAGCAGCAATTTTTTTTAACCTTGAAGAATATTAGGTCCCTATGTAAGTCACAAGACCCATCAACGGTTGTTGGGAAACAAGTGGAAAAGTCACCAGGTGCATTATTGCAGAGGGCCTTGAAAACAGAATTTGCCCAATTTAATACCTATATAGGTCCTCTAGAAGAGCTGGGGTTCCTGGCTGACAGAATCATTACGCCAACTGATTATAGTGTACCGGAAGATCACACACAAAACAATGAAATGCAGAGAATTACCGGTCAGATACAAGAACTGTTTACTGAGTTAAAGTCTGACATAAGCAATCAAAGACAACAAAGTCGCAGCAATTTTGTTGAACAAAACAAAAGTAACAATATGACCAACCGACGAAAGTTTTCATACCACCCGACAAGACAAGAATATGCACAACAGTGTAGAAATCAAAACGGTTATTACGAGCCACAACAAGGAAATCACAGACAGCCCTTCCGACAATACCAAAGGCAAGGGCAAATAAATACTCAGTCTACCCAGCACCAACACCAGTCAACAGATGGCTTGTGTTTTTATCATGCACGCTTTGGTGACAAGGCGTTAAAATGCAACAAACCTTGCAGTTACAATCAAGTCAATAATATCAACATCTGTATGAACCGACCGAATCAGATTTCAAAAGCACCAAATCGACGGCAATATTCCGAGTCGGCCTCAAACTCTTTGCCGCATGTCTACGACAAAAATAATAAAATGTCATTTCTGTTGGACACTGGATTATCCAAAAATTTCCTCCCAGTTACACAGCACCACACCCAAGAAGTTGAATCAGATTTTATTGGACCAGGCGGAGAGCCCATACCCTACTTTGGACAAACTGTACTTAACATTGACATTGGCTTCGGCAACATGCCTGTAACTTTCTCTGTTTGCAAAGTTAAAAGACCTGTTCTCGGATACTACTTCCTTCAAAAGCACGACTTGTTTATCAGACCTGACAAAAATCTGTTGCAGTCATCACAAAACAGGAAATCAGTTCAATTTAACATGAAAGAAAGTTCAAAGGAAATAAATACAGTCCTTGTAAAAGTTCCGCACCGAGGCAGTCATGCAAATAACACTCTTATAAAATCAACTGCAAAGGACAAGCCTAGTATTGTTATGGCAAACACACTTGGCTCAACAGACGTGCCCCAACATCAACAAAAACTAAACTTCACTCTTCTTCAACTGCAGATAAATTGCCTCAGTACAAAACTAAAAAGGCCAGGTACCCAAGCGTCAGAAAACGCCAAAGTAGCAATGCAACAATTACGGAAGGAAACAATCCTCGCTTACCAAAGCAGTCTTTCAAACCGCAACAAAAACTGCATGTCAACTCTTCTTTTTCCGGTGATGGAAGTAGGAAATATTTTTCCAAATTCAACTGCGAACAGTTCCGTACGCATCAATCAGAAGTGACCATCATGCGGAATGACCGCCATGAAATTTCAAGGCATGACTACTCCGGTCTTGGTGAAGTCATCCATAAAGTCACAAGACTATTACAATTTACAAATATAGTGAGTCGTCTGTGTTTACTAAAGGCCGGATAAAATTTCCAACACCCGGCATCTGCAAGAATTTTGATAAATCAACGACGCTCACGTTTTACACAGATTCGTTACATTTTTTATGTTTGACCCACCAAAACGTTATTATGAGTTTGTATATGTATAAAAACCGAATCAATGTTTATCACAATTTCACTCCGCCAATGTAATCTCATGCAACGTGCATCGCCTTTGCTTCTGCAACTCTCAAATCAGGATATAAATTCCTGAGGCAGCTATCTCATGCGACGCGCATCCTTCAACACGTAAACATCAGCACTGATCAACCCCACAAAACCTTACAATAACTGAATGGGGTCACTCGATCAGCGACTGCGACAGCCGACATATTAATGCAATTGTGCTTTTCAAATAAATATAAGTCATGAGATCCCTACGTTTGGAATCTATTCGCGACAAGACTCCGTTCCACTGAACCTGATTTGGGCCCAGTCGGGTGACGTGAAACGGGTCTGCTTGCAATAAATAACGTAGATCTTCATTTCGCGATTTGTATTTACCTCGAGGAATTCGAATCGCGTTTTTGTCTTCAACATACACGGCAATAGTTCACAAATACAAGGCATTGTATAGATTTTGTCATTTACAGCCTTGTTCACGAGGACACTTATGTCCAATGTCTCACTTTTTCTAATATTAAATGGCACCATGAGCATTAACGTGGCAAAGGAAAAAACTTTTACTGGGTGCAATGATCAAATTTTTGGCAGTAAAAAGGCCCCCAATGTTTAAAAATTACCGCTATCCATGTAGCATTGAAAAACACACGGACCCAAAGTTGTATGTGTGGAAGGATCCAAACAGCAGTGATCATATCTCGCCACGATCTAGAAAGCTAGAATGATATTACATGCGCTAATGTCCCAATGCTGAAATTGCGCCGACTTTGAAATATTAAAAAAAACAATTGGTGAAACTTGCTATCCGAGATAACCCCAGTTAAGTCCAATAAGTTACCCCGGCAACATTTTTTTTCAATTTCAAAAAAGCTATCCCTGGTCCTCTATCATATAATTGCATAATCATACAAAAAGGACACTTGAAAGAATAACATCTACTCATTCTATTTAAACCTTTCCCCAGTACAACATGATGCGTGCTGTCGTTTCTCTCAGTTCAGGCCAATGCGAACGTTTTGTTTTACCTCCGGTTATTCCCCGTTATAGGCGAAATAGGCAGCAAATTTTCACAGTAGACCCGCCCGCGTGGCTTCGCCCTTGGGACTTTAACTAGCTCTGAGGTGTATCCTTTTATAGACGGTATATGTCTTTTATTACAATGCAATGTTGAATTACTCGTTGTTTAAGGGTTCATTACTGAGTTGGCGAAGCGTATACTTCCATTGTAACATTGAATCACAATTCAATGCCAAATAATATCTTCAGTTAAAAGAGAAATACCCTCGTAGATTGGTTTTGCTACCTTGACTGACATGCGCCCATTTTTCACTTCCCTTGGTGAAGATTTAGATCAATGCAGGGAAAACGTTTACAGGTTCAATATCCATGGAAACGTTCAATATCCATAAAGCCGGAAGTCTGTTCCCAGCATGCACAAAACAGATTGTGTGGTTTGCCGACGTGTATATTGTTGGAAGTATGGCACCGACTACAGGTCAATAGTGATGGATAATGGCGGGCGCTTGAATGAAACATCATTTTGATAAGCCATGTTGAAATATTGCAAACATTTCGTTGTTGGAATGATAAAGACGAGTTAAATCGATCAAAATTTAAATATCTCAAGGACATGGGGATGTGCATCTCTATATATATCACAAGCGGTTGACAAAGTTAAATTCCGTAGCAATACCTGTATAAAAGTTTTATCAGTTGTGTGGATACATTTCATGTCTATACAAGCTATCAGCAGTACAGATGCGTTGGAATCCTTTTTCTTTAGCACTGAGTTGCATCGGATGTAGAACGCCTCTTCAGTGATACATATGATACGTTTGGGCGAGTCATCTCTGCATTCGTGCAGATTTAATTTTATTTGAAAAATTACGTGCACAGTATTCTGCAACAAATTTAATAGATTGTTGTGAAAGAAGCAACCAAAATTGTGAGTGGTTTACATTCATACAGTAATATATCAATATGGGTATTAATTTATTTTGTTTTTGATGATCTGGCTGCCTGTCGTGTGTTATTAGACACGTATCAAGACTTTGGTGATTTGTGAAAACCTAGCAGAACAATATGAAAATTGAGCTTCTTTTGCCGTTTGTGGTATATATTTAAAAATGCCGCGTAGTAATGCTGTGATGGGGTCTCGTTGTTTGGCGAAATGTTGGTTAAAAAATTCACGATAGTATGAGGGTTACTGAAAATATTTATATTTTTGCTGCTGTTAAAAGGTTATGAGAAATCATTTGCCATAAACCTAATTTAGTGGTAACTCATAACGTGCGCGTTTTTTCATTACTGATGTGCACTTTATTGATTTGAACTCGTTATGGCCAAAACATATAACTTAGTAGAAATAGAGCAGAATAGCATTTGTATGCTTCGCATTTAAAATACATTACATAACACAGCTTATAAAACTGCTGTTTCAACCAGCAAACCACTCGATCTGTACTGTGTATGGAAATTCTCTATTCAATTACCAGATACAATGACCCGGAAGCCAGTCGTATGTTAAATATACAGGTTTTAGAAGACAAACCAAAGCAACGGGGTCGGCAATGAAACTCTAATTGCTAATAATTTTACCGGAGCCAGAATATCAAGGTACACCTGGAACTCTTGTTTTAAAGAAAGCATTAATTCAACATTGCTTTGGTATTTCACACCAAATAGATAGTTGTTTTTTTTTGGTGGGTTGCACTTGCAGATCCAGCCGCTTATGCACGAGCTTAATTGGGTGGCGATCAAGCGGAATGATTTTTTTTCCTACACGTGAAGATATATTGTGCATGTTAGTGTTGTGCCCCGTGTTTCAGGTAAGCATCAACTAAGTGCGGGGAAAACCGACAATCAACCTCTTTTGATTCCACGGGAACAGGTTTCCTGCTTTGATTTGTCATAAACATGTGGGAAGTTACTGCTGATCATCCCACATGTTTTGAACAAAAATTCAAACCTACAGGTTGGGCGGTATGTGGTGGTAATAAATAAGTGTTTGCTAGTTACCAAAGTGTTGGGGAGGCTAAACATAGCTCCGAAACCTTCAAATAAAAATTTACCGCAACAAACATCTTTTGTTTCTTAATTGTGCAAATATTGCCTGTCTCAATTAAATGATAGTCGTGAACCAAATTAAAATTAAAAGTATTTTCCGCAAAAAGCAACTACGCAGATGAAGGTCGTTCTCGGCGGCGAGAAGGTTGCTCTGTTCTGAAAGCTCTCTTTTGGCAGCAAAAATCTCCAATGCTTTGGATTGCGCAACACCGACTGGAATTCACAACTAACACGCAAATATGTACCAGAAACAAAAGATGTTTGTTGCGGTAAATTTTTATTTGAAGGTTTCGGAGCTATGTTTAGCCTCCCCAACACTTTGGTAACTAGCAAACACTTATTTATTACCACCACATACCACCCAACCTGTAGGTTTGAATTTTTGTTCAAAACATGTGGGATGATCAGCAGTAACTTCCCACATGTTTATGACAAATCAAAGCAGGAAACGTGTTCCCGTGCAATCAGAAGAGGTTGATTGTCGGTTTTCCCCGCAATTAGTTGATGTTTACCTGGAACACGGGGCACAACACTAACATGCACAATATATCTTCACGTGTAGGAAGAAAAATCATTCCGTTTGATCGCCACCCAATCTGTGTGTGTTAGCTCGTGCATAAGCGGCTGGATCTGTATGTGCAACATCAAAATGAAACAACAATCTGGTCTGGTGCAGATAATAACAGTATTTATATAAAGATGACCAACTTGAAAATCCTTGATCAGGATCCTTCTTCCGTTTTTTATTTGTATCCCATCGTTCGGCATCAGAGGCTGAGATATCCATTATCCTCATTCTTTCATAATCCACGCCTTTCTCTTCACATTCCTTTCTTTTTTTTAATGTCCTCTAGTTTCCATTTCGTCCTTTGCTGACGACTTTCCCAGTTGGATGGCAACTTGCTTTTTCGGTCTTCTTCCACCACTTCGGCACGATTTAGTCTTTTAGATTCAAATCTTCGGTTTTTCAACGCTTTTAATTTATCCAGCCGTTCGTTTCGTTTACATTCAACGGGATCGGATGAGATTTTGTCAGGTTCCATTCTGCTGATGTTGTAATATTAGAAATTTTTACTATGCGTACAATTACCGCATAACACAACAATAAACCTTCAACAATCGACTGCTGGTTAAATTTCAAAGCGGGCCCAAAAAGCATTGGGTAAAATGAGGAACGAGACTTATTACTGCGGTTAAGACCATAGATATCACAAGTTATGTTAGGTACAAGCATAGTATACACCACTCATACTCGTGTGTGTACTTAGGTACACGATACTAATTTTGAAGAGTTTGGTGATGAGGTTTACATAAACGAACGCGGAAGGTTAAAAAAAAAACGGGGGTCATCTTTGGCCCATCCAAGAAAGTTGAATATACAATCAACTACAAGAAGTACTATATTACATAAACGAACGCGAAGGCGTCAAAGTATGACTGTGAAGTTTTAATACCTATATAGGCCCTATCATCTACAGTTAACTAAAATACAGTACTTCTTGGATGGACCAAAGATGACCCACGGTTTTTTTTTACAAACGGTTTGCAATGCGGCGCCGCATATCATTATATTTTTATGTCGTTGCGCGGTTGGGAAGACATCATAGAAAATGGCGAATGAAAAACTTTTACTGGGTGCAATGATCAAATTTTTGGCAGTAAAAAGGCCCCCAAAGTTTAAAAATTACCGCTATCCATGTAGCTTTGAAAAACACACGGACCCAAAGTTGTATGTATGGAAGGATCCAAACAGCAAGTGACCATCTCGCCACGATCTTAGAAAGGTAGAATGATATTTCATGCGCTAATGCCCCAATGCTGATGTTGCGCCGACTTTGAAGTATTTTAAAGAAAAATTGGTGAAACTTACTATCAGAAATAACCCCAGTTAAGTCCAATTAGTTACCCCTGCAACATTTTTTTTCAATTTCAAAAAAGCTATCCCTGGTCTCCTCTATCATATAATTGCATAATCATACAAAAAGGACACTTGAAAGAATAACATCTACTCATTCTATTTAAACCTTTCCCCAGTACACCAAGATGCGTGCTGTCGTTTCTCTCAGTTCAGGCCAATGCGAACGTTTTGTTTTACCTGCGGTTATTCCCCGTTATAGGCGAAATAGGCAGCAAATTTTCACAGTAGACCCGCCCGTGTGGCTTCGCCCTTGGGACTTTAACTAGCTCTGAGGTGTATCCTTTTATAGACGGTATATGTCTTTTATTACAATGCAATGTTGAATTACTCGTTGTTTAAGGGTTCATCACTGAGTTGGCGAAGCGTATACTTCCATTGTAACATTGAATCATAATTCAATGCCAAATAATATCTTCAGTTAAAAGAGAAATACCCTCGTAGATTGGTTTTGCTACCTTGACTGACATGCGCCCCTTTTTCACTTCCCTTGGTGAAGATTTAGATCAATGCAGGGAAAACGTTTACAGGTTCAATATCCATGGAAACGAACTACCATAAATCCGAGAAAGCGTCAATAAGTGTCGATTGGGCAGTTAAGGTTAAGACGACCCTGTTGGTTTGATTTGTCACTTGAAACCTGCAGGTAACTTACCATTGTTCACGTCATTGTATGAGGTATTTAAAGCCGGAAGTCTGTTCCCAGCATGCACAAAACAGATTGTGTGGTTTGCCGACGTGTATATTGTTGGAAGTATGGCACCGACTACAGGTCAATAGTGATGGATAATGGCGGGCGCTTGAATGAAACAGCATTTTGATAAGCCATGTTGAAATATTGCAAACATTTCGTTGTTGGAATGATAAAGACGAGTTAAATCGATCAAAATTTAAATATCTCGAGGACATGGGGATGTGCATCTCTATATGTATCACAAGCGGTTGACAAAGTTAAATTCCGTAGCAATACCTGTATAAAAGTTTTATCAGTTGTGTGGATACATTTCATGTCTATACAAGCTATCAGCAGTACAGATGCGTTGGAATCCTTTTTCTTTAGCACTGAGTTGCATCGGATGTAGAACGCCTCTTCAGTGATACATATGATACGTTTGGGCGAGTCATCTCTGCATTCGTGCAGATTTAATTTTATTTGAAAAATTACGTGCACAGTATTCTGCAACAAATTTAATAGATTGTTGTGAAAGAAGCAACCAAAATTGTGAGTGGTTTACATTCATACAGTAATATATCAATATGGGTATTAATTTATTTTGTTTTTGATGATCTGGCTGACTGTCGTGTGTTATTAGACACGTATCAAGACTTTGGTGATTTGTGAAAACCTAGCAGAACAATATGAAAATTGAGCTTCTTTTGCCGTTTGTGGTATATATTTAAAAATGCCTCGTAGTAATGCTGTGATGGGGTCTCGTTGTTTGGCGATGTGTTGGTTAAAAAATTCACGATAGTATGAGGGTTACTGAAAATATTTATATTTTTGCTGCTGTTAAAAGGTTATGAGAAATCATTTGCCATCAACCTAATTTAGTGGTAACTCATAACGTGCGCGTTTTTTCATTACTGATGTGCACTTTATTGATTTGAACTCGTTATGGCCAAAACATATAACTTAGTAGAAACAGAGCAGAATAGCATTTGTATGTTTCGCATTTAAAATACATTACATAACACAGCTTATAAAACTGCTGTTTCAACCAGCAAACCACTCGATCTGTACTGTGTATGGAAATTCTCTATTCAATTACCAGATACAATGACGCGGAAGCCAGTCGTATGTTAAATATACAGGTTTTAGAAGACAAACCAAAGCAACGGGGTCGGCAATGAAACTCTAATTGCTAATAATTTTACCGGAGCCAGAATATCAAGGTACACCTGGAACTCTTGTTTTAAAGAAAGCATTAATTCAACATTGCTTTGGTATTTCACACCAAATAGATAGTTGTTTTTTTTTGGTGGGTTGCACTTGCAGATCCAGCCGCTTATGCAGGAGCTTAATTGGGTGGCGATCAAGCGGAATGATTTTTTTTCCTACACGTGAAGATATATTGTGCATGTTAGTGTTGTGCCCCGTGTTCCAGGTAAGCATCAACTAAGTGCGGGGAAAACCGACAATCAACCTCTTTTGATTCCACGGGAACAGGTTTCCTGCTTTGATTTGTCATAAACATGTGGGAAGTTACTGCTGATCATCCCACATGTTTTGAACAAAAATTCAAACCTACAGGTTGGGTGGTATGTGGTGGTAATAAATAAGTGTTTGCTAGTTACCAAAGTGTTGGTGAGGCTAAACATAGCTCCGAAACCTTCAAATAAAAATTTACCGCAACAAACATCTTTTGTTTCTTAATTGTGCAAATATTGCCTGTCTCAATTAAATGATAGTCGTGAACCAAATTAAAATTAAAAGTATTTTCCGCAAAAAGCAACTACGCAGATGAAGGTCGTTCTCGGCGGCGAGAAGGTTGCTCTGTTCTGAAAGCTCTCTTTTGGCAGCAAAAATCTCCAATGCTTTGGATTGCGCAACACCGACTGGAATTCACAACTAACACGCAAATATGTACCAGAAACAAAAGATGTTTGTTGCGGTAAATTTTTATTTGAAGGTTTCGGAGCTATGTTTAGCCTCCCCAACACTTTGGTAACTAGCAAACACTTATTTATTACCACCACATACCGCCCAACCTGTAGGTTTGAATTTTTGTTCAAAACATGTGGGATGATCAGCAGTAACTTCCCACATGTTTATGACAAATCAAAGCAGGAAACCTGTTCCCGTGCAATCAGAAGAGGTTGATTGTCGGTTTTCCCCGCACTTAGTTGATGTTTACCTGGAACACGGGGCACAACACTAACATGCACAATATATCTTCACGTGTAGGAAGAAAAATCATTCCGTTTGATCGCCACCCAATCTGTGTGTGTTAGCTCGTGCATAAGCGGCTGGATCTGTATGTGCAACATCAAAATGAAACAACAATCTGGTCTGGTGCAGATAATAACAGTATTTATATAAAGATGACCAACTTGAAAATCCTTGATCAGGATCCTTCTTCCGTTTTTTATTTGTATCCCATCGTTCGGCATCAGAGGCTGAGATATCCATTATCCTCATTCTTTCATAATCCACGCCTTTCTCTTCACATTCCTTTCTTTTTTTTTAATGTCCTCTAGTTTCCATTTCGTCCTTTGCTGACGACTTTCCCAGTTGGATGGCAACTTGCTTTTTCGGTCTTCTTCCACCACTTCGGCACGATTTAGTCTTTTAGATTCAAATCTTCGGTTTTTCAACGCTTTTAATTTATCCAGCCGTTCGTTTCGTTTACTTTCAACGGGATCGGATGAGATTTTGTCAGGTTCCATTCTGCTGATGTTGTAATATTAGAAATTTTTACTATGCGTACAATTACCGCATAACACAACAATAAACCTTCAACAATCGACTGCTGGTTAAATTTCAAAGCGGGCCCAAAAAGCATTGGGTAAAATGAGGAACGAGACTTATTACTGCGGTTAAGACCATAGATATCACAAGTTATGTTAGGTACAAGCATAGTATACACCACTCATACTCGTGTGTGTACTTAGGTACACGATACTAATTTTGAAGAGTTTGGTGATGAGGTTTACATAAACGAACGCGGAAGGTTAAAAAAAAAACGGGGGTCATCTTTGGCCCATCCAAGAAAGTTGAATATACAATCAACTACAAGAAGTACTATATTACATAAACGAACGCGAAGGCGTCAAAGTATGACTGTGAAGTTTTAATACCTATATAGGCCCTATCATCTACAGTTAACTAAAATACAGTACTTCTTGGATGGACCAAAGATGACCCACGGTTTTTTTTTACAAACGGTTTGCAATGCGGCGCCGCATATCATTATATTTTTATGTCGTTGCGCGGTTGGGAAGACATCATAGAAAATGGCGAATGAAAAACTTTTACTGGGTGCAATGATCAAATTTTTGGCAGTAAAAAGGCCCCCAAAGTTTAAAAATTACCGCTATCCATGTAGCTTTGAAAAACACACGGACCCAAAGTTGTATGTATGGAAGGATCCAAACAGCAAGTGACCATCTCGCCACGATCTTAGAAAGGTAGAATGATATTTCATGCGCTAATGCCCCAATGCTGATGTTGCGCCGACTTTGAAGTATTTTAAAGAAAAATTGGTGAAACTTACTATCAGAGATAACCCCAGTTAAGTCCAATTAGTTACCCCTGCAACATTTTTTTTCAATTTCAAAAAAGCTATCCCTGGTCTCCTCTATCATATAATTGCATAATCATACAAAAAGGACACTTGAAAGAATAACATCTACTCATTCTATTGAAACCTTTCCCCAGTACACCAAGATGCGTGCTGTCGTTTCTCTCAGTTCAGGCCAATGCGAACGTTTTGTTTTACCTGCGGTTATTCCCCGTTATGGGCGAAATAGGCAGCAAATTTTCACAGTAGACCCGCCCGCGTGGCTTCGCCCTTGGGACTTTAACTAGCTCTGAGGTGTATCCTTTTATAGACGGTATATGTCTTTTATTGCAATGCAATGTTGAATTACTCGTTGTTTAAGGGTTCATCACTGAGTTGGCGAAGCGTATACTTCCATTGTAACATTGAATCATAATTCAATGCCAAATAATATCTTCAGTTAAAAGAGAAATACCCTCGTAGATTGGTTTTGCTACCTTGACTGACATGCGCCCCTTTTTCACTTCCCTTGGTGAAGATTTAGATCAATGCAGGGAAAACGTTTACAGGTTCAATATCCATGGAAACGAACTACCATAAATCCGAGAAAGCGTCAATAAGTGTCGATTGGGCAGTTAAGGTTAAGCCGACCCTGTTGGTTTGATTTGTCACTTGAAACCTGCAGGTAACTTACCATTGTTCACGTCATTGTATGAGGTATTTAAAGCCGGAAGTCTGTTCCCAGCATGCACAAAACAGATTGTGTGGTTTGCCGACGTGTATATTGTTGGAAGTATGGCACCGACTACAGGTCAATAGTGATGGATAATGGCGGGCGCTTGAATGAAACAGCATTTTGATAAGCCATGTTGAAATATTGCAAACATTTCGTTGTTGGAATGATAAAGACGAGTTAAATCGATCAAAATTTAAATATCTCGAGGACATGGGGATGTGCATCTCTATATGTATCACAAGCGGTTAACAAAGTTAAATTCCGTAGCAATACCTGTACAAAAGTTTTATCAGTTGTGTGGATACATTTCATGTCTATACAAGCTATCAGCACTACAGATGCGTTGGAATCCTTTTTCTTTAGCACTGAGTTGCATCGGATGTAGAACGCCTCTTCAGTGATACATATGATACGTTTGGGCGAGTCATCTCTGCATTCGTGCAGATTTAATTTTATTTGAAAAATTACGTGCACAGTATTCTGCAACAAATTTAATAGATTGTTGTGAAAGAAGCAACCAAAATTGTAAGTGGTTTACATTCATACAGTAATATATCAATATGGGTATTAATTTATTTTGTTTTTGATGATCTGGCTGACTGTCGTGTGTTATTAGACACGTATCAAGACTTTGGTGATTTGTGAAAACCTAGCAGAACAATATGAAAATTGAGCTTCTTTTGCCGTTTGTGGTATATATTTAAAAATGCCTCGTAGTAATGCTGTGATGGGGTCTCGTTGTTTGGCGATGTGTTGGTTAAAAAATTCACGATAGTATGAGGGTTACTGAAAATATTTATATTTTTGCTGCTGTTAAAAGGTTATGAGAAATCATTTGCCATCAACCTAATTTAGTGGTAACTCATAACGTGCGCGTTTTTTCATTACTGATGTGCACTTTATTGATTTGAACTCGTTATGGCCAAAACATATAACTTAGTAGAAATAGAGCAGAATAGCATTTGTATGCTTCGCATTTAAAATACATTACATAACACAGCTTATAAAACTGCTGTTTCAACCAGCAAACCACTCGATCTGTACTGTGTATGGAAATTCTCTATTCAATTACCAGATACAATGACGCGGAAGCCAGTCGTATGTTAAATATACAGGTTTTAGAAGACAAACCAAAGCAACGGGGTCGGCAATGAAACTCTAATTGCTAATAATTTTACCGGAGCCAGAATATCAAGGTACACCTGGAACTCTTGTTTTAAAGAAAGCATAATTCAACATTGCCTTGGTATTTCACACCAAATAGATAGTTGTTTTTTTTTTGGTGGGTTGCACTTGCAGATCCAGCCGCTTATGCACGAGCTTAATTGGGTGGCGATCAAGTGGAATGATTTTTTTTCCTACACGTGAAGATATATTGTGCATGTTAGTGTTGTGCCCCGTGTTCCAGGTAAGCATCAACTAAGTGCGGGGAAAACCGACAATCAACCTCTTTTGATTCCACGGGAACAGGTTTCCTGCTTTGATTTGTCATAAACATGTGGGAAGTTACTGCTGATCATCCCACATGTTTTGAACAAAAATTCAAACCTACAGGTTGGGCGGTATGTGGTGGTAATAAATAAGTGTTTGCTAGTTACCAAAGTGTTGGGGAGGCTAAACATAGCTCCGAAACCTTCAAATAAAAATTTACCGCAACAAACATCTTTTGTTTCTTAATTGTGCAAATATTGCCTGTCTCAATTAAATGATAGTCGTGAACCAAATTAAAATTAAAAGTATTTTCCGCAAAAAGCAACTACGCAGATGAAGGTCGTTCTCGGCGGCGAGAAGGTTGCTCTGTTCTGAAAGCTCTCTTTTGGCAGCAAAAATCTCCAATGCTTTGGATTGCGCAACACCGACTGGAATTCACAACTAACACGCACGGCCTACTTTCTCTGCAAACCAGTTATTGGAGGGTTTCACCTTTAATATGTAGTTGGCGCAAAAAAAATATGTACCAGAAACAAAAGATGTTTGTTGCGGTAAATTTTTATTTGAAGGTTTCGGAGCTATGTTTAGCCTCCCCAACACTTTGGTAACTAGCAAACACTTATTTATTACCACCACATACCACCCAACCTGTAGGTTTGAATTTTTGTTCAAAATATGTGGGATGATAAGCAGTAACTTCCCACATGTTTATGACAAATCAAAGCAGGAAACGTGTTCCCGTGCAATCAGAAGAGGTTGATTGTCGGTTTTTCCCGCACTTAGTTGATGTTTACCTGGAACACGGGGCACAACACTAACATGCACAATATATCTTCACGTGTAGGAAGAAAAATCATTCCGTTTGATCGCCACCCAATCTGTGTGTGTTAGCTCGTGCATAAGCGGCTGGATCTGTATGTGCAACATCAAAATGAAACAACAATCTGGTCTGGTGCGGATAATAACAGTATTTATATAAAGATGACCAACTTGAAAATCCTTGATCAGGATCCTTCTTCCGTTTTTTATTTGTATCCCATCGTTCGGCATCAGAGGCTGAGATATCCATTATCCTCATTCTTTCATAATCCACGCCTTTCTCTTCACATTCCTTTCTTTTTTTAATGTCATCTAGTTTCCATTCCGTCCTTTGCTGACGACTTTCCCAGGTAGATGGCAACTTGCTTTTTCGGTCTTCTTCTACCACTTCGGCACGATTTAGTCTTTTAGATTCAAATCTTCGGTTTTTCAACGCTTTTAATTTATCCACCCGTTCGTTTCGTTTACTTTCAGTGGGATCGGATGAGATTTTGTCAGGTTCCATTCTGCTGATGTCGTAATATCAGAAATTTCTACTCTGCGTACAATTACCGCATAACACAACAATAAACCTTCAACAATAGACCTCTAGTTAAATTTCAAAGCGGGCCCAAGCATTGGGTAAAATGAGGAACGAGACTTATTACTGCGGTTAAGACCATAGATATCACAAGTTATGTTAGGTACAAGCATAGTATACACCACTCATACTCGTGTGTGTACTTAGGTACACGATACTAATTTTGAAGAGTTTGGTGATGAGGTTTACATAAACGAACGCGGAAGGTTAAAAAAAAACGGGGGTCATCTTTGGCCCATCCAAGAAAGTTGAATATACAATCAACTACAAAAAGTATTGTATTACATAAACGAACGCGAAGGCGTCAAAGTATGACTGTGAAGTTTTAATACCTATATAGGCCCTATCATCTACAGTTAACTAAAATACAGTACTTCTTGGATGGACCAAAGATGACCCACGGTTTTTTTTACAAACGGTTTGCAATGCGGCGCCGCATATCATTATATTTTTATGTCGTTGCGCGGTTGGGAAGACATCATAGCAAAAATGGCGAATGAAAAACTTTTACTGGGTGCAATGATCAAATTTTTGGCAGTAAAAAGGCCCCCAAAGTTTAAAAATTACCGCTATCCATGTAGCTTTGAAAAACACACGGACCCAAAGTTGTATGTATGGAAGGATCCAAACAGCAAGTGACCATCTCGCCACGATCTTAGAAAGCTAGAATGATATTTCATGCGCTGATGCCCCAATGCTGATGTTGCGCCGACTTTGAAATATTTTAAAGAAAAATTGGTGAAACTTACTATCCGAAATAACCCCAGTTAAGTCCAATTAGTTACCCCGGCAACATTTTTTTTTCAATTTCAAAAAAGCTATCCCTGGTCTCCTCTATCATATAATTGCATAATCATACAAAAAGGACACTTGAAAGAATAACATCTACTCATTCTATTTAAACCTTTCCCCAGTACGCCAAGATGCCTGCTGTCGTTTCTCTCAGTTCAGGTCAATGCGAACGTTTTGTTTTACCTCCGGTTATTCCCCGTTATGGGCGAAATAGGCAACAAAATTTTCACAGTAGACCCGCCCGCGTGGCTTCACCCTTGGGACTTTAACTAGCTCTGAGGTGCATCCTTTTATAGACGGTATATGTCTTTTATTACAATGCAATGTTGAATTACTCGTTGTTTAAGGGTTCATCACTGAGTTGGCGAAGCGTATACTTCCATTGTAACATTGAATCACAATTCAATGCCAAATAATATCTTCAGTTAAAAGAGAAATACCCTCGTAGATTGGTTTTGCTACCTTGACTGACATGCGCCCCTTTTTAACTTCCCTTGGTGAAGATTTAGATCAATGCAGGGAAAACGTTTACAGGTTCAATATCCATGGAAACGAACTACCATAAATCCGAGAAAGCGTCAATAAGTGACGATTGGGCAGTTAAGGTTAAACCGACCCTGTTGGTTTGATTTGTCACTTGAAACCTGCAGGTAACTTACCATTGTTCACGTCATTGTATGAGGTATTTAAAGCCGGAAGTCTGTTCCCAGCATGCACAAAACAGATTGTGTGGTTTGCCGACGTGTATATTGTTGGAAGTATGGCACCGACTACAGGTCAATAGTGATGGATAATGGCGGGCGCTTGAATGAAACAGCATTTTGATAAGCCATGTTGAAATATTGCAAACATTTCGTTGTTGGAATGATAAAGACGAGTTAAATCGATCAAAATTCAAAAATCTCAAGGACATGGGGATGTGCATCTCTATATGTATCACAAGCGGTTGACAAAGTTAAATTCCGTAGCAATACCTGTATAAAAGTTTTATCAGTTGTGTGGATACATTTCATGTCTATACAAGCTATCAGCACTACAGATGCGTTGGAATCCTTTTTCTTTAGCACTGAGTTGCATCGGATGTAGAACGCCTCTTCAGTGATACATATGATACGTTTGGGCGAGTCATCTCTGCATTCGTGCAGATTTAATTTTATTTGAAAAATTACGTGCACAGTATTCTGCAACAAATTTAATAGATTGTTGTGAAAGAAGCAACCAAAATTGTGAGTGGTTTACATTCATACAGTAATATATCAATATGGGTATTAATTTATTTTGTTTTTGATGATCTGGCTGCCTGTCGTGTGTTATTAGACACGTATCAAGACTTTGGTGATTTGTGAAAACCTAGCAGAACAATATGAAAATTGAGCTTCTTTTGCCGTTTGTGGTATATCTTTAAAAATGCCGCGTAGTAATGCTGTGATGGGGTCTCGTTGTTTGGCGAAATGTTGGTTAAAAAATTCACGATAGTATGAGGGTTACTGAAAATATTTATATTTTTGCTGCTGTTAAAAGGTTATGAGAAATCATTTGCCATAAACCTAATTTAGTTGTAACTCATAACGTGCGCGTTTTTTCATTACTGATGTGCACTTTATTGATTTGAACTCGTTATGGCCAAAACATATAACTTAGTAGAAACAGAGCAGAATAGCATTTGTATGTTTCGCATTTAAAATACATTACATAACACAGCTTATAAAACTGCTGTTTCAACCAGCAAACCACTCGATCTGTACTGTGTATGGAAATTCTCTATTCAATTACCAGATACAATGACACGGAAGCCAGTCGTATGTTAAATATACAGGTTTTAGAAGACAAACCAAAGCAACGGGGTCGGCAATGAAACTCTAATTGCTAATAATTTTCCCGGAGCCAGAATACCAAGGTACACCTGGAACTCTTGTTTTAAAGAAAGCATAATTCAACATTGCTTTGGTATTTCACACCAAATAGATAGTTGTTTTTTTTTGGTGGGTTGCACTTGCAGATCCAGCCGCTTATGCACGAGCTTAATTGGGTGGCGATCAAGCGGAATGATTTTTCTTCCTACACGTGAAGATATATTGTGCATGTTAGTGTTGTGCCCCGTGTTCCAGGTAAGCATCAACTAAGTGTGGGGAAAACCGACAATCAACCTCTTCTGATTGCACGGGAACACGTTTCCTGCTTTGATTTGTCATAAACATGTGGGAAGTTACTGCTGATCATCCCACATGTTTTGAACAAAAATTCAAACCTACAGGTTGGGCGGTATGTGGTGGTAATAAATAAGTGTTTGCTAGTTACCAAAGTGTTGGGGAGGCTAAACATAGCTCCGAAACCTTCAAATAAAAATTTACCGCAACAAACATCTTTTGTTTCTTAATTGTGCAAATATTGCCTGTCTCAATTAAATCATAGTCGTGAACCAAATTAAAATTAAAAGTATTTTCCGCAAAAAGCAACTACGCAGATGAAGGTCGTTCTCGGCGGCGAGAAGGTTGCTCTGTTCTGAAAGCTCTCTTTTGGCAGCGAAAATCTCCAATGCTTTGGATTGCGCAACACCGACTGGAATTCACAACTAACACGCACGGCCTACTTTCTCTGCAAACCAGTTATTGGAGGGTTTCACCTTTAATATGTAGTTGGCGCAAAAAAAATATGTACCAGAAACAAAAGATGTTTGTTGCGGTAAATTTTTATTTGAAGGTTTCGGAGCTATGTTTAGCCTCCCCAACACTTTGGTAACTAGCAAACACTTATTTATTACCACCACATACCACCCAACCTGTAGGTTTGAATTTTTGTTTAAAACATGTGGGATGATCAGCAGTAACTTCCCACATGTTTATGACAAATCAAAGCAGGAAACGTGTTCCCGTGCAATCAGAAGAGGTTGATTGTCGGTTTTCCCCGCACTTAGTTGATGTTTACCTGGAACACGGGGCACAACACTAACATGCACAATATATCTTCACGTGTAGGAAGAAAAATCATTCCGTTTGATCGCCACCCAATCTGTGTGTGTTAGCTCGTGCATAAGCGGCTGGATCTGTATGTGCAACATCAAAATGAAACAACAATCTGGTCTGGTGCAGATAATAACAGTATTTATATAAAGATGACCAACTTGAAAATCCTTGATCAGGATCCTTCTTCCGTTTTTTATTTGTATCCCATCGTTCGGCATCAGAGGCTGAGATATCCATTATCCTCATTCTTTCATAATCCACGCCTTTCTCTTCACATTCCTTTCTTTTTTTAATGTCATCTAGTTTCCATTCCGTCCTTTGCTGACGACTTTCCCAGTTGGATGGCAACTTGCTTTTTCGGTCTTCTTCCACCACTTCGGCACGGTTTAGTCTTTTAGATTCAAATCTTCGGTTTTTCAACGCTTTTAATTTATCCAGCCGTTCGTTTCGTTTACTTTCAACGGGATCGGATGAGATTTTGTCAGGTTCCATTCTGCTGATGTTGTAATATCAGAAATTTCTACTATGCTTACAATTACCGCATAACACAACAATAAACCTTCAACAATCGACTGCTGGTTAAATTTCAAAGCGGGCCCAAGCATTGGGTAAAATGAGGAACGAGACTTATTACTGCGGTTAAGACCATAGATATCACAAGTTATGTTAGGTACAAGCGTAGTATACACCACTCATACTCGTGTGTGTACTTTGGTACACGATACTAATTTTGAAGAGTTTGGTGATGAGGTTTACATGAACGAACGCGGAAGGTTAAAAAAAAACCGTGGGTCATCTTTGGCCCATCCAAGAAAGTTGAATATACAATCAACTACAAAAAGTACTGTATTACATAAAGGCGTCAAAGTATGACTGTGAATTTTTAATACCTGTATAGGCCCTATCATCTACAGTTAACTAAAATACAGTACTTCTTGGATGGACCAAAGATGACCCACGGTTTTTTCTACAAACGGTTTGCAATGCGGCGCCGCATATCATTATATTTTTATGTCGTTGCGCGGTTGGGAAGACATCATGGCAAAAATGGCGAATGAAAAACTTTTACTGGGTGCAATGATCAATTTTTTGGCAGTAAAATGTCCCCCAAAGTTTAAAAATTACCGCTATCCATGTAGCTTTAAAAAACACACGGACCCAAAGTTGTATGTATGGAAGGATCCAAACAACAAGTGATCATCTCGCCACGATCTAGAAAGCTAGAATGATATTTCATGCGCTAATGCCCGAATGCTGACTTTTGCGCCGACTATTTTAAAGAAAAATTGGTGAAACTTGCTATCCGAGATAACCCCAGTTAAGTCCAATAAGTTACCCCGGCAACATTTTTTTTCAATTTCAAAAAAGCTATCCCTGGTCTCCTCTATCATAAAATTGCATAATCATACAAAAAGGACACTTGAAAGAATAACATCTACTCATTCTGTTTAAACCTTTCCCCAGTACACCAAGATGCGTGCTGTCGTTTCTCTCAGTTCAGACCAATGCGAACGTTTTGTTTTACCTCCGGTTATTCCCCGCTATGGGCGAAAAAGGCATCAAATTTTCACAGTCGACCCGCCCGCGTGGCTTCGCCCTTGGGACTTCAACTAGCTCTGAGGTGTATCCTTTTACAGACTGTATATGTCTTTTATTACACAAATTGTCTTTATAAGGAGGCGTAAGTTACTGATAAGAACGTTGTGGTACATACGGGTTATGTAGAATAGAACAAGGTACAAATTTACAAACTTCTTGTGGTGTGGACACATTCATTTAAGACTTTACGCAGCCTGTGAACTATTTTAGGACGATAGAATGCGTGAATGGAATGACATACGTCAAGAGAGAAGAAGGCAGAACAATTGAGACAATCGGACCAACGCTTGCCTGCGCCTACCACTGCCCGTGCGCTATGAGCTTATCGAGCTGTCACACAATACATACAGTGCTTGTTACCGAGAGGCAGTATACGGATACTTTATCGTCTCAATTATCCTCATGACAAGTAGCAAAATGACCAAACAAAACGATGTGGAATATCCATGTTGTGCAGAACAATATTACGTCCAAATTAACAGACTCATGTTTAGACTTTCTGCAGACTAGATGTAACGCCAGGACAAAGAATACTTGACCTTAGGTAATAGAAAGACAACAAGGGCCTAAAAGCAGACGGGCAGGCAAGTTCGTGGTGGTCGGCTATCGTATTCGTATTTGAGAATGCAAACTATATAACTTTGTCGCATGCAGCTGTATATCAGGGCATTGGCGCTATGTGCGGCGATATTTCGACTACAGGAAGTTATTTGTAGTTCTTTGATCCATGCCGTGACTCAAGGCCTGAGGGATAGGATTGCGGGGCAGCAAAGTCGATGCTGCTCAGAGTTATTTCTTGCCTGATTTGTGTTGGCTTTATAGTTGCGTATTTGTTTGTAGGACAGTTTACTCTGTTCAACAAGACATGGCGTAGAACCAGCTAGTGGTGATTAGTAAATAGACGGCTATTGACGCATATCTGTCGGCAATGTTCTTTTCCAAGAAAAACAGCGGCACAAGACTTTCGCTTAGCCTATGTACACACTTAGTTATTTCCCGACATTTCTGAGTGCGAATTACTACCATACACCTGGTAAAACTATTAGTAAGAAGGAGGCAAAGGTATATGTTACCTTCATTGCGTGCCCTTACAATAGTGTTGTTGCACCACTGCCACCCGTTTATTGTTGGTGGTGATTTTTTCAGAACCCCTTAGGTAAATTGTCGTTCTCGGTTGCTTACAGAGGACGTTACAGGGACAGACGGATTCTCTGGCGGTTTGAAGTTGTAAATAACTATCACATTTGCACACAGGTGATTTGATGAAATAAGACACTTAAATTGTAAGCAATGGATGAAATGATATTGTCGGAATCGTTTTACGATCTCGGAACCACTGAGGAAGTAGCCCGGCTTGAAGCGAAGAGTAAGCAAAATCATAAGGAATGTATTGTTATGCGCTCTTCCCTAATGGGATTTTATTTAATCACTGAAAATTTCAGCGGTGACGATCACAAAAAAAACCAAAACCAAATTCTTCAGTCATGCACAGTTGGTGGTTGATCCTATGGTCATGGAAAGTATTTTTGGGCAACCTGATGTTGTTAACAAGCCCGTGGCCTTGTATGGGATTGCTGGGTCTTTTCGCCAGGGCAAGTCTTTTCTGTTCAACCTACTTTACCGCTATCTTACCTATGCTCAGGAAGGAAAGGTTTGTGTATTTCCGACTGGTTGTATCAAGTTTTTTTTGTCATTGATCCCTTTTGTTAGGGGCATTGTGTTACCGGCAAATTCCAGTTAGTTTTTATGTTTGGTTCTTTGAAAGGAAAAAGAATGGCTGCTCGACCCAGAGGACGACATCGGTCATAATTTCAATTGGCAAGGCGGACATGAAAAGCATACCGAAGGAATTGTAATTACGCGAAGACCATTTTTCTTGCCATCTTCAACCAACAATACCGAGACGGTATGACGCGATGGTTCCCAAAAAAATTGGGAGCACCTTTTTCTTATTTCTACGTACAGTAAATGAAATCAAACGATGATAGTAAGCTTTCTTAGCACATTAACCGTATTGCACAAAAATGTTTCAACTTGCAATTTATTATCGTGTTTAATATTTCCAAATACTTTAGTTTACATTCTTATGTGGGTCTCTTGAAAACATGATTGGAGCACTAAGACGTTGCGATGCCCTGATGTAAAGGCATGTTTGTGCGTCAAAAAGTTCGTGGAATAATTGCACCAAGAAGCGTTTAGAAACATGAGATTTGGTTTATTTGGCTCAAAAAAGCGTTTATTTTGCAGATTGCTTTGTTTCTAATGGATACACAAGGGGTGTTTGACAACGAGGCCACTCAGGAATCTGATAAAATTCTGTTTGCTTTGAGCTGTTTGGTGAGCTCTTTCCAAATGTTTAATTTATCAAAGCAAATTAACGGGTCTGACCTGCAGCATTTGACGGTAAGTGAGAAGTTATTATTTATTTAGATTGTGTTATCAACGTTTTATTGTATTTTATGTAAAATTTTAAATGCTTTCAGGTTTTTTCCGAGTTCGTGAAAATGGCGCACGAACAGCACAAAACTAAATCAGTAAACCAGGTGCGATTTTATATGTGATCGTTGAGGTTTGAAGGACTTTAGCTGTGTAATTTTACTCAATCTGTGTTGGTTCCTTTTGTATGCAGATTTTACAGTTTCTTGTTCGGGATTGGGACGACGAAGTGGTGGGTTTTGGACTGAAAGGGGGATTGTCTTATTTACAAACTGTGTTCGGCGACAGTCCCAAATACAGCATTGAACACAAGTCGGTTTGCAAAAACGTGAAGGTATTGAGTTTAACTTTCTAGGCCTAGGCCTACTTTGTGTTCTAGCAATGGTGTAAGTTTAAAATTGTTTAGGTGTCCTTCGAAACGATAGAATGTTTCGTGTTGCCTGAACCGGGAAAGAAAGTAAGAAAAAAAACAGGAGAACCTCAATGTTCCATAAAGGGTATAAGCAACACTAACCATTTCTTTAATATTGGCTCTACTGAGCAATAAGTATTTTTTGTATGTATTTTATTTGATGTGTAGAAATCGATGAAGAATTCTTGCAGTACGTCGATGAACTTGCACACCATCTGTTTGACAAGCCCATTCCGAAACAAATGAACGGCGTTGTTCAGCGGGGTTCGGACATGATCAACTTAAGTCTTCTCTATTCGAAAAAGCTTTCTGGCAGGAATATTAGTGCGGAACTGCTGTACGAGGTTTGTTACCGTCATGATAACTGAGTTTCTCCTGTACACTGTTTTCATTTTGCGAAGGCAAACGCAGAATTGACGATGGCTAAAGTCATGGGAGACTGCGAAAAGTTCTACCAACGCCAAATCGCGGTAATTTGTCATACAATTTTTTTTAAAACTTACTTTTTGAACTGGTGACTTGTTAAGCTTAATTTATTCAAAGGAATGTCGCGATGTCATATTTACGGACGAGGAAACACATAAGAAACATCAGGAAATTATTGAAGCAACCTTGAAACACTTCGACAACCAACTAAAGATTGGTGAAGATGAATTCATATTAAGTTACCGAGGAGATTTGGCCGAGAGCTGCAATTTACTCTACTACGCATTTCAACACCAAGTTAAACTAACCAAGGTAAGCTTTTCCTCATCAATGATATTGCCGTATGCTGAAAAACATTTCTAAAGTTAGCTACAGGCACATTTCCATCATGTATAAAGACCAAATTCTGCTGCATGTTCGGTCCACTGTCATAGGGCATGTGTTATGACATTATTCGCATAATAAACCAACCAGTGCATGGAATCCGTAAATTTTTACAAAATAATTTTTTCAGTTGTCAACAGAGGACTTTTACAAACAAAGAGTGATTGCAGGCAAAAAATCTTACCAGGATGAAATGAACGTGAGTAGACATTGCAATATAGAACTTAAATATTACATGCAACATACTTAATTTATGTTCAGCATTACCTGGAAGTTTCAGCGAAAGAAAACAAATTCTTTGAAGAGGAAGAATTTACTGAGCTCGACCGAGTTGCAAAAAACAAGGCACTGGCTGTAATTCATGAGATTCCAATCAATTCAAACAAGGTACAAGCAAATCAACTTATTTTTCCATTTTGTCAAAGCCTAGCATTAAAAAGCATTAACATGATACCGCTTTGCATATTAGTTCATATTGTAGATTACAGCTGAATTTGAACTATTATCCCGGAACCATTATTTTTTTACCAGTTGCTGTATTCTGAATGATGTCATTTGTTGAGACGTCTGGGAATACCTCTGTTTTTTGCAATGTTTTTGAAATTAAGTAATTCATTGTAAACTCAATTTTTTATAAGCTGTAGTGCTTTGTCAATAAAAGAGTAGGAGTATAGTTTCGTTAAACTAAAAATGCCTGTATTAAACAGAAAAGTTGTTGATGTCACAAATTTGCGAAGTTGCCCTATTACTTTATTACCCATGTAACAAATAACCGAATGTCAACGAACTATCAGCTCACCTTGTGTTTCAGTGCACTACCACTTGTTGTTGTATCTAATAAGGTTAATAGATAATTTGAATATGGTCTTTTACCGTTTGCATCCACCTACATGTATAGCATTTGGCAACGTCATGATAGCTTTACTTTTCATTGTATTCTGCAAAGACACCTGGCTCTATTGTTTCGCAAAAAAGATTCGCAGTTTTTATTGTTCTCTTATATGACCTAATCATACGTGTGCAATGGAAACACAAAGCTGCTGTGAAAGTAATATATCAATGCTCATTTGTGACGTAAAATACCTCATCCGACGTATTCGCTAACGCTATTTTACAGGATTCTGTTGTTGACAAAACAACAATAAACCAATCAGTTGAAGAAATAAACAAACATCTCCAGAAGTTTGAAAATGAGCATCTGCCGCTGCAAAAAGACATTTTTCAATTTAGAAACGCTTTGCAAAAGGTTCCTAAGATTTCTATGTTATATGTACTGTTTAAACTAAACTTTCCTGTGGCGTTTCAGGAAAACATTGTCAATGAGATGTTAAATAGGTGTGGGTCACAGCTGGAAAGGTATGACAAGGTGATGTCAGATGTAAGTATATACCCTCCTGAATGTCTCTAAAACATATCACAAGTTGCTTGTTTAATGAATTGGTGAAATGGGCATAAAAACGAGAATTGAAACTTTTAGTTTTGCGACAAGAAAAAGTTTCATGATTCACACGAAAAATTTTCGCTGGAAGCTTTACTGTGGTTCGACAGACATCAACTTTCAAACACGAACTCGTTTACCTGTGCAAGGAAGGTTCAACTTAAGGCGATTGAAATTAGAAAAAAATTGTACGAGAAGACGAATTTCTTAAACCTTGTGAGTTTCGAAAAACTTTGCGCTGTTTCTACAAATCTTTTTAAAATATTTTATCCTTGACTTATTTTTTTTTAATCTGACGACTAATGTAGTTTCATCTTTAGTACTTTTGTCGTTTAAACAATGTCAAAACCATTAGTAGTTTTATCTCCGTAAGAGGACTCTTTTCGTCTAAACAATGACATATGCGCCCACTTTGATGACCTCTGTAAAGTAAACTATTTTGATTTTGTGTAGAAACTCAAGACCGTCGAAAGCGGAAAACTTATTTCTGGGCTAAAAACAAGTTACAAGCAAAAAATGACCAAGGTATTTCAATAAAGCAAGAAACCTTCATTGTGTTTTTTTACTTTTGATCTCGAATGCATTTATCCTGAAAGGTTGCTGGAAGCGAATATGTTCCCGATGAACGATTTAATGAAGCGGAAGTGGAAGTCATGAATAAGTGCCTGGAGAATTTACATCAAACAGTAATCCATGTTCCCGACAAGGTGGCTTGCAACCAGCTTGCTACACAAATTTTAGAAAACGAACAAGAAAAATTTATGGAAATAAACAAGTATCGCAAAGTAATACAGAAACACTTTTCTGTCTTTACTTGATAATATGAAAGTATGTTGGTTTTCTATACTTTATAGGACAAACAAACTTTGGAACAAAATACACGAGCACGTGATCTCAAAAAACGCTATGTTGACGAAATGTTAAAGGTACTTGGCAACGAAAATGAAATATGACTTTTCTGGGAATATTTAACTTGGTTTTTAAAGTATTTTCTATTAGGATCTAGTTAACTTTAAATAAAATACCAACTTTGACTAAATCTTTGTCAGCTTTTGACCAATGCAAACAACGAAGAGTATTTTTCTGAAAATCAATCCCAACTAAAAGAGAAGCTGCAACAAGAGTTTGATGACAAACGATACGCCAAAGAACCACTTGAAAAACACCGAGAAATTAGCTCCGACTTACTGAAAGCAATGAACATTTTCCATGGCTTGATGAAAAAGGAGCTCAAGCAAAACCTGGTACTGTTGACTCAATGGTTTATTAAAACTATCTTATTGTAAACTGTAAAACTATTTTGATAACATAGGCAAAAAGAAAGCATATAATAGCACTGATGATGAACACAGTGTGCTAAATGACTGGCATAGTAGCTTTGGCTTTCTTGTTCAAGTTTTTACAACTAAACTATCTATTTTAACTATTTATCTCCACTAACTACCTAGTTTTAACGGCAGATTGGCAAAAGAGAAGTACTTCAGAAATTGTTGGAATTTTTGCTGAACAAATACAACTCGGATGTGTATGAGGTAAGTTGAAAGTGTGATTGTGAAAGAACTCATTTGTTTCTAAGGATTTCCAAAATCTATCAACTAAACTAAAGAGCAAAATCTCAACCATAAGTTGCTTTGCAGGTGAATGACAGCATGACGTTTACAGCTTGCTTGTTGCATTTACAGCCCTAGGCTTTTAACTTTGTCGTGCTCAATTGCGCTATTTTAAATCTAGTTTATCGATGCTCAATATGCCGATGCAGAGGATTTTACTGCCCTGCACAAGGAATACAAGGCTGCCCTTAAAAAGCAGCTGGCCAGTGCAGCAAAAGATCCTGATCTTTCGAAGGAGTTCCAACAAAGACTAGAAGTCGCACTCGACCGCTCGCAACTCGATTGGTGCAGAATTAACCAGCTTCACAAAAAGTTTTACACGATGAAAGTTACACGTCCAGGTTCCAAAATTGGTGCTATCGTTGGCGGTGTAATAGGATGCCTAATCCTATAGCGGGATTGGAAATAGTTTTCGTTCCTGGTGCTGTGGCGGTCACTCGTGGTGTTATTACAGGTGCATCGTTAGGAAACCTCTTTAACAGTTGGATGTCTGGAGTAGTTGATTATTTCCGAAAGTAAAAAAGCAACATGTTGCCACTGTACTAAACACATGAATATCTATTTTGTAAGTCATATATCCCCATTCCTTGTTTGTATTGTATCTTCACTTACTAATTTCACTTATTGCGTAAATCGCACAGTCAGTAATAGTTTTAGTCGGCGGTTGTACTTGACTGTCACACGATACAACGCACAATGTTTTTTTTAAGGTGTTGTTGGCGATTGCACTGTTGGTGTGAAATTTTCCTTTATTAGCCTACAAGACCACTTGAAAGAGACGAATTAGATCTGTACGCGGCCCCTTGATAAAATGTGTAACGTATGTTTGTGTAAATAGCGATGTACATCGACGATTTATGTTAACCTGTCAAGACTGTCCATAATCTACATTTTTTTTCTTTAATGCCTTCTGCTTGCAGTTCATGAAACTGAAATAAATGATTGATCTTTGAGGCAAAAGATATTGTGATGGATGTCATGACGGTTGATTCGCCATCCCGCTGATGAAAGCAAGCTGTGGTGCGCTATACATACGAAAGCTGCTACGTGGATAGCATAAGCAAGCGAGAATACAAAGGACTATCAAGCACAAAAATGTTAACCTTTGTTTTTTTAGCATGGTCAGTCACCAACCACAAATAGCTGTGCCAAAAACGTATTGCTCTTTTAAGATATTTTGTTGACAACTCGCTAAAAAAGCTGACAACGAATATGAAACTATTGCTACGTGGAAAGGTTGTTCATAAAATGTTCATTTGTGTTGCTGGTGGTTAATCAGACAAGACGATTAGACAATTAATCACATGTCATATATGTATGTACATTTATTTTTTTCCGCTATTGGTCGAAATACGAAGCAAACAAAAGATGCAAAATCGTGTAAATAAAACTGAGAAATTGAATCGCACAATTCCAGGTAGGTGGTGATTTTTTTAAATTTATTAACATAAAAAGTTTACCCACATATTTGTCACGCAGTTAGCTCTGTTTTTAATTTCTAATTTGCAGGAAAGGGACAATATCTAATGAGTATAACATACAAATCACACTACAATAAAATACACAGATTAAAGACTAGGATAATAAAAGAACTCTCTGGGTTTACAAACTAGTAGTAGACTACATGTCGAACATAGTGGGGTTACATCTTTACACAAACATAATTTTGATTAAAAATCACTTTTTTAGTTTCTGGCATACATCTTTTATCCAACCAACACAGTAGTGCCCTGCCGCAGCACCCCAGGTAGCGCCTCTTAAAACAGTAAGCGGCCCCAAAACCCAGCCTACTCCAGGGATGAAAATAATTTCCACTGCAGCTAAACCAGCTCCTACCAAGCCACCTAACACGGCACCAATGTATGATGTGGTGTTAGTAACTTGACGTGTGTAAAATAATTTATGGATTAGGTTGATTTTTTTCCAGGAATAAACCCTTTCAAGTGATGTTTCAAGTCGCTGTGTATATTCTTTTCCAATGCCAAAGGAATTTTTCATCTCCTGGACCAATGCAGCCTTTGTTGAATCATGAAATTTCTGGAAATCGTCTGGTGTTGCGAACTTGCCAAGGATAAACTTGGAAAAAAATAACATTTATATTTCCGTTGTGTATAAGCTGCAGACAGATGGCCACTGTTTCGACCTAAAAGGTCTCATCAGTGCAGCTGGTGTGACTATCAGACGACTTTGCTGACCAAACGGCCAAGCAAAGACTTCCACTTTGTGGTCACTATACAATCACCGTGATCCGTTGGGCACCAAACTAGGTGAAACCAAACAGGAGAAAACTAGGTGGAAACACTATGGCCCAGCAAAGCTCAACCAATAGTGCCGTCAGGCCCCGTGTCATAATAATCATATGATAAGCAATGTGGAGCCAACAATATGAATTGTGTACAAGCTGCAGACAGATGGCCACTGTTTCGACCTAAAAGGTCTCATCAGTGCAGCTGGTGTGCAGCTTATACACAATTCATATTATTGGCTCCACATTGCTTATTTATATTTCCGTTTGATTTAAATTACTTTGTTTTTAACATCGATGAAAAGGCTACTTACTTTGTCAAAGTTGGAGTTATGCTGAACAATCAAACATTGCAGTTGTTGGTTCAAAGAGCACTTTTGAATGACCTGAAATAAAATTCATGTCATCAAAAACCATTGATGTATAGTGAATATTTAGCTTTAAAAATGAAATCCATCCCAGTCGTATAATTTTTTGTGGAAATACATTTTAGGCTCCCATTATCTTTGTAATTCAGGGGTACAAAAACTTTAAAAGGTGGTCAATAATTTGCATACCATCTCGTGCTTCTGTTTTTTCAACAATTCAGAAAGTTTGTCTAGAAAAATATTGAGATCCCCCATTACATGTGAATAATCCTCATAACATTTTGCTTTTGACTTTTGAAATTGGTTAAATAATTTCAAGACTCTTTGTGACTCTTCCTCTGAAAACACTTGCAATGATTTTGCATCACAGGTGGACTTGACAAAATCCTAATAAAATGTACACATGAATGTTTTCTTTAGCTAACTTGAACTGAATTATGTGTAGTAACATACCAGCAAGTTGGTTATGAAACTATCTTTCAATTTGCGTGATTCTCTGTGTAGCTGAAGTTTGTCTATTTTCTAAATGATGTTTTTAGTGTTTAGCATATATTTGTGGCAACCAAACCATATGTTTATTACTTGAAGCAGTCGGAATTTCTCATAAACCTTTTTTCTTTCATTTTCAAGCATACATTCTGCTAAATTGTCACAAGCTTGTTTGTTTTCAATAAAGTTGACTGTCATGTGAAGTTCTCCCAGACACTCATTTATTACTTTTTCTTCCTCCTGCTTAAACAGCTTTTCGTTAATCCGAGGTCCTTGAAGTACCTGAATACATAGGAATTGACTGAGGTAACCGAAATAGAGTTCACATTGTTTTAAAAAATAAAATGTTGCAATATAACAGAAGTCAAATATTCATTAAATTAATCTCAACAGTCATTGCTTTGAATAGGAGCATATATGTGCTGTATTGCCACTGTAAGGAGTTTATACCTTTAACATTCAAGATTTGTAACTTTTTTGAATCTTCAAAACCATTTGTGAACAACCTTTTGGTGTCTTCGCAATTTCCTAAACAATATCATGCTCATTAAGGGTATTGAGGTATTGGTCTCCTCATCATAGTGGTTTATATTTGGTATAAATGTAAAGTGAAAAGCAAACAACTCCATAAGATTGTAAATTGGCAATGGGATAAACATTTGTGCTTAATTACTTTGTTCAATTCCGTGGTGGTTTCATACATATCTTTTCGCAATTCAATAGCATTATGGAGAGAGTTCTTCAAATCAACACAAAGATCTGTTCCATAGGTAGTGTGATGGTCAAAGTATCTCAGGGCCTCGTCCAACAGTTTTGAATGAATGGTACCAAACTCGTTCAAGTCACCAGAAAACTGTAAATTTGTTCAATGCTTATTGCTTGATGATTGTAATTGCATGGAAAAATACGAGTTAAAACTTAGATGTTACATAGCACAGTTTATTACGTTGCTCAACACAACTGCCCAGTGAAAAGACAGCTTAAACTTGTTACTTTGGTACCTACGTCAGATAGACGATGGTCGTACTTCTCCAATTGTGTGAAAGACCACTCCTCCATTGTATAACTAATTTCGCTCTAAAGAAAAAATGGGTTAAGTAAGTAAAAACAATTTGGAGCCAATAATATGAAAGAGTTACACTTTTAGCTGAACTGATGAGACCTAACAAGTCGAAACAGTAGCTATCAGTCTGTAGCTCACTTAATTTAAACTAGGTATTTTGGTAATGATGTTTGAACCTTTTGCAAATTATTTCTATATCGAAGTACTTGTTCCTCCAAATGAAGCCATTCATCAAGCAAAATTTCACAATCTCTTCTTTCATTCTGCACCAGGGAATGGGCTTCATTTTTATCATTGTCAGAATCCTTAAAAACTTACCATGAAAACTCATGAAACTGATTTCGTTTACCCAAAAACATCACTTTTTAGATAAAAACATTAGTCTTTTTACACAAAATAATGTCTTACTCACAAAAAGTCTTATACCGAAACAAATATTTATCCAATTTTTAAGATTTTGTTTTGTGGGATTTTGTGTTAAGTTTGTAAACTTGTTTAATTTATAGCAAATTTATTTTTGTTTTTTATTGTACCTACATCATTATTTCTTTGCAGATTTTCCCTAAACTTCTCTAATGCCTTCTTGGCAGCTGCTTTGTCACAGTCTGTAAGCTGTTCCTCACTAAGAAATGTTTTTAGGTTTTCTTGTTGTTTCAAAACTTCCTGAAAAAATTAGTTTACTTACTTGCAAAATATCCCCGCCACCTACATACATATTATTATGAAATTTTAAAACTCTTTATTATGAACTCATGTAGGGTGACACATAAAACATGGGATTTATACTTTGGGAATTAACCAATTTGTGATGTCTTAGTGTGTTCTGCAGTGAAGCAAAAGATATTTTAAGCCACAATCGTCACAATATATAAGATGCCTAAATTTATAATCATACTTACACTACATTCCCTTTTGTAAACACCTAACCCCTCAACAGCTTTCTTCTTGTAAGTGTTTTTCATTGCAGCCTAAAGGAATAAGTGTAAATTAATTGAAATGAAAATTTTATTCAAAATTAACTCTTACAGTATTGAATTCAATTTTGCATTGAAACGTTTCGAGAAACAACTTGCAGCACTCTTCCCACTTTTCTCGGTAGGCAATAATGAAGCTATCTTCACCAATTTTCGTCTCTGCGTCAAAGTGACTCAATGTGGTCTTTACAATTTGCTCATGTATGGAAGTAGCCTCCTCTTTTGTCATCATATTATAGCAGTGTTTCTTGTGGCAAAAAATACTTTGGGGTCAACCAAAATTATTATTACTTTTGCACAGGACATAACAAAAGGTTAAGTTCTTCTTGACAAAATTTTAACAGACCTGTTTGTTTCAATGGCTACAGCCAACAATATTTCATAAAATTAAACTTACTTTAAATTCATCTCTGTACAGACGTTCACAATCAACCATCACTCTTGTAATTGTAGCTTGTGCATTAGCCTAAAGTAATACACTTCTTCACTTTCTTTCAAATGTTAAGTTTAGGGTCTCATACCTCATATAAATCATCAGGTTTAGTGTTTCTTCCAGTGAGCTTTTCTGAATAGATCATGAATATGTTGATCATGTCAGAACCCTGTTGCTCAATCCCATTTACTTTTTTTAAGGTTGGTTTGTCAAACAAATGGTGGGCTAGTTCGTTGACATGCAACCTAAAGTCTTTGTGTATGTCTATACATACGCAAATGGATATATGAGATTTGAATAAGGCAAATCAGGCACATTAAGAAATGTTACCCCGTAATAAACATTTTGTATCTCCTTTGCCCCGATTTGTAACCTCATATCCCGGATATGGTAGCAAGAAACATTCTGTCATTTCAAATGATACCTATAAATGAAGGTAAACAAGTTTAGTTGCAACATTCTACCTGATGATTTTTATAACTACAACATCAAAAACAATATTTTTAATAGTTACCTTTATATTTTTGCAAACTGATCGGTGTTCCATAGTAGACCTTGAGCTTTCAAATATGTTCTCAAAATGTTTACCACCACCTACCAATCCAAAACCTGTATCCTTGTCTGACCAATCTCTCACCAAAAATTGCAAAGACTACAAATCAATTAAAAGTAAAATTTTTGTGATTTGAAAGAAACATTAAAACGGAAAGTAATAGCTACACCCAAGATATGATATATACCTGATAAGCAGATTTGGATTGATATTTATCCCGTGCCATTTTTCCAAAATCTGAAAAAACCTTGCAAAACAAACACGTTACAAAAGCATTAATGTCACAAAACCTTGCCTCACAAAACTTACCCTCAAACATTTCAAGTTGGTTTTGTCAATTTGTTTTGAAAAGAGCTGAACAAACAACTAAATGCAAACAACTGGTTGTCTCCTTCATCAGTTTCTTGGTGGTCAAACACTCCTTGCGTGTCCATCAAAAATATGGCAACCTACGATGTACTTGTGTCTGTTTCTTACTCAGTGGCCTCTTGCACCAATTTCAAGCATGTCACACACCATAATTTAGCTTTTTTAGTAAATAAATCAATTTAAGTATTTCATGATTTGTTTACCGTTTCATCTTTATTTTGAGGGTGTGGCAAATAAAATGGCCTTCTTGTCATTACAATACCCCTAGTTTCACTTTCTGTTCCTTCACGCCATTCAAAAACTTGTTCAACATTTTGATCCAAATCTTTCAGCCAGTTAACTTCCTTAAAACAAGAGAAAAATATTTATATTTCACTTCAGGCACTTATCACAAAAACAATCAAACAAGCAGTGCTTACGTTTCCATCTTGTGCAAAGGTAAGATATTGATAGAATAAGTTTAAAAGGAAGGACTTTCCTTGGCGAAGTTTACCACCAATAGCATAAAGGGCAATCGGTTTGTCACTGACACCTTGCTCGCTAAATACTTGTTCCAAAGTCTCTTGATCAGTTACTAATTGTGGAGACTTCCAAATCCTTTTTTTTTCTTTTTTGGTGATTGTTACGGCTGCAAAATCATTCAATGGTTTTGTAACATGTCATGTTATTTTTTTATTTTTAATATTTATTACATGTCATGTTATATCAATTACTATGCGGCTTCCACAAAATATTATAATTTGGTTGTCCAACAGGAACTGCGTAGGAAATTCGGCTTCTATTACTCTTTTACATTTACACCCCGTCGTTTCTGACGCTATGGTTAGTTATTTCGCTTACGTTAATTACTTCTTTTAACATGAGCAACTTCTTTCAAATGTCCTTTATCGCGTAATTTCAGCAACAATATCTTTGATTCTGACTATCTTTGATAACGCCTATAGGCTATATTTGAGACTCATTCCACAAATAAACAGATCATGGCTTTCGGTTTAACAGATCGCAATGTGATCTCACAGATCATGGCTTTGGCCTACTCTCACAGATTAGGCCAGATTTCGGTTTGGTTTGGTCTCAGAACGGACATAGGTCCAAGTCCACTCTGGTAACAGACCATTGGTGACGGGGCCTCCAGCAACCATGGTGCCAGACTGAGACTTTCTTAACAGACTTGATGTTAGGTTCCCGTAGATGCAATTCTATCAAAACCTTCGGGCATACCATTTGCGCCACTGCAACTGAATATGAACTAATATCGTAATCAGAATAAATCGCAACTCAAACAATATTTCGTTTAAGCAATGAAAACGTAAGGAATTCTAGGAAGCTCACACCACTTCGTGGAGTTAATTAGGGAGCTGAGAATTATTAAAGTCATAAGGAAAATCACAAACACTATGCCAAAATAAACTAAGGAAAGCACATAAAGTATAAGAAATGGCACAGGACGTCTAAGGAAAGTAGCTAGAACATACGAAGCTCTTTCGAAAGCAGATTGAGCTTGCAGACTATTGTCATTCTGGCAGAATCCAAAATTATTGTTTCGCAAAATGCGTTCCGCATTAATGAGCAACATTGCACAAGAAGGTTTAACTTGTACAAAAGAGTTTATTGTTGGTATATATCATACCAGTAAGCATTATTTTGCAAAATATTTCACTTCTTAATCATTTCGTACCAATACCTCTGTAGAAGTCCCAAGTTTATATTCAAAATAACCTGAAATACGGATCTTTTTGCTCATTTTTGCATTGCCGGTGACGTCACTTTCAATCAAATGCCGAACCACTTTCCGCTTCATAGGATTTTATTTAAATCTCAGTATCTGTCAAGGATAGAGTCCAGAATAGCGTGAAAGTAATAAAAATCGGTAGAGATCCCACGTATTCCATCAGAATGACCTGAAACACCAGTGTTTTTGCGCTTTTTTGCATTGCCGGTGACGTCACATTCAATCAAGTGCCAAACCACTTTCCGCTTCATAGGATTTTATTTAAATCTCAGTATCTGTCAAGGATGGAGTGCAGAATAGCGTGAAAGTAATAAAAATCGGTAGAGATCCCACGTATTCCATCAGAATGACCTGAAACACCAGTGTTTTTGCGCTTTTTTGCATTGCCGGTGACGTCACTTTCAATCAAGTGCCAAACCACTTTCCGCTTCATAGGATTTTTTTTAAATCTCAGTATCTGTCAAGGATAGAGTGAAGAATAGCGTGAAAGTAATAAAAATCGGTAGAGATCCCACGTATTCCATCAGAATGACCTAAAACACGTGTGTTTTTGAGCTTTTTTGCATTGCTGGTGACGTCACTTTCAATCAAGTGCCAAACCACTTTCCGCTTCATAGGATTTTATTTAAATCTCAGTATCTGTCAAAGATAGAGTGCAGAATAGCGTGAAAGTAATAAAAATCGGGAGAGATCCCACGTTTTCCATCAGAATGACTTCAAACCAGGGCTTTTTCACTTTTTTGCGATTTTTAATGAGGCCCAACGCTCCACCAGATGAGCTGTACATGATCGAAACGATTAGAGAAGTCAGATTTTGGCCTATGCAGTGTTTCGTGCACAAATTGCCTGACAAAATTTGCATTTACGATATCCACCATTGTAATCAAACAACACAGAAATGTTTACATTGCATGCTATAAATACCATAGCTGCCAAATGAGGGTTTTCTCATTGTGACGATCCTGTCTCGTTATGCGATACCCTTTGAGGTGCTTAATATTATCCGATTGGGAGTTTGTATTGACGAATGGTAGTGGCGAAATCGTCGGATTCTAACCTTATTTCCATACCGACATTAACATCCTTTGCAACACTTCTTGATTAAATATGCCAATTGCCCATGCTGGTTGACTTGATTCGATATTGTGCATGTTTAATTTCGGTTTACGTCGCTTTATAAAGTATGTTGATACACATACCAAACGCGTTTGTTAGTCTTTTCATAAACACGCCTAACCCTTGCGAATATGTACATGTAACCATTTATGTTGACTTCCTTTTAATACGAAGGTTGCTTAGATTTATGTTTCGCCTTGTAAAGGGCGTCATCAGTTTCCGTGGAATGCAAAACACATATAAGCAATGTGATAAACATTTGAAAATAGGTCCAGGAAGTTTCAAACCTTTTACTCAGCACTGTAGATACGGTAATCGATCGACAGCCTGCCAGGGTAGCTTGGTTCCATCATCCAGTAAGGTTTGAACAAATGATTTTTTCTCTCGTTTGTTTTCCTTTTTGTATTGCGAATGTACATGGTCGCCATTAGGCCTATTATTAGCATTGCGCACACCTTTATCGTCAATTTTGCGTGTGAAACGTATTGTGAACATACATTATTTTTCCAACATTTTTTTTTACATATTGAAGTACATCCCAATATCAGGGTTAAGTACTTTGTAGCGTCATTCGATTTAAATTGCGATCGTGTGATGCAAACCGCCTTTGACATATGGGTGAAAATGTACCCGCAATCGCGTTGATAAGAATTTGCATTGACACTCACCAAGCCGCATGTGGGACAATGTCAGAACTGGAAGCTGCATTGATAAAAAATTTGTCATCGCTTTCCATCGTTAGGGGAGTTTGTTTGTGACAGGGATACTTCACCCTACGTAATGGGCTGGGGCTTTCTTACCCAAATTTTATTTACGAGCCCAGCACTGTCTTTCTCTCACAATATCGCATATCACGAGACTATATGTTTATACGGTAACGCTTTTCGCCCTTTCTGACCGTTCTATTTGATTCTAAATATATTCCATTTTATTTTATGCTATTTAGTTACATTTCATCAATAAACAATTATACCCAACTGCCTGCATCTTAGCCAAGTGCACTGGTAAACGACAATTCAAAGGCAATTAGCCAGCATAATCATCGTGACATATTGCAACTTCACATTCAAACCCGAAACGTATATTATGTTGTTTTGGACATACTGTTGGCCAGGCTTCAAATAACGAGCACGTTCGTTATGTTGTTTGGGACATCGGTGTCATAATTCGCCATATTGTACGCGTGCCTTAGATAACGTGCGTGTGTCGTAATAATGAACGTGCACGATATCTAAAGCCTGTCCAACAGTGTCAAATTCCAAAAAAGAGCGACATCATGTGGAATAATAAGGCACGCGCGCGTTAGTAAGCAACACGTTCGATATTAGTGTACATGAACCTTAACAGGATATATTTCATGGCCAACCGCGTCATAAGTCAAACTGATGTACGCGTACCTAGTTAACGAACATGCAACTTATTAAGGTGCTTGTAACTTAGTAACATGTTAAGTTGGCCGACAGTGTCATAATCTTAGGTAAATTTACTTGTACTATCGTCATATATTTTCATTTCAAACAACAAATAGTTAGCTTCAAGTCAAAGCTTATGGGAGTCGATATGCCCTTGTTTTCTGCTTTTACTTTGCAAATATCACTCATGTATCCATCTTGTGGATGTCTGTGGTTCGCACCGTTTACTTTGATGTATCGCAACCCCAAAGAGAACCTAAAACGTAAGGTTTTACTGCAATCAACTCTGCTTTTTGGCAAGCTTAACACGATTAAATTGCGACGTAAAGATGCAAACTTTGTAAAATTATTGTGTGGCATTGCAAGCGCTGTAAAATTCTTTTGAATATTGGCAGCCCATGCGCATTAAAACAAAGTATGTACATGTTTACTATAACTTAAAATCAAAATAATTTGCAAAGGCATATACGTACGTAAAAGTACAAGGTTAGCTGAGAATACAGCGCAATTTCGCTGTTCAAATGTTTAATTCTGGAAAAAGAGGACAAATTTGACAAAGGATAAATATTTGAAAAATACATTTCCGGTACTTACAAATTTGTGCGGGGCCATGGTATATTTGGGCCTGTGATGAAACACTTAGATTTTTAAGCAGTTGCGATACCATTTGAGGATTTGACATAGATCTGACGCTACCTGCCACTAGATGGATACATGAGTGATATTTGCAAAGGTGAAAGCAGAAAACAAGAGCATATCGACGCCCATAAGCTGATGACAGTACATGTAATTTTACATAGAATTATGACACTATCGGCCAACTTAACATGCGCGCACGTTAATTAGTTACGTTAATAAGTTGCATGTTCGTTAATTAAGTACGCGTACATGAGTTTGACTTATTACACGGTTGGCCATGAAATGTATCCTATTAAGGTGCATGTACAGTAATAGCGAACGTTTCCGACTCATGAAAATTTCAGCAATCTTTGATCCTGTTACCAGTAGGTACTAACCACAGATGATGCAGAAATGTTCATGAACTCAATTGTCAAAGATGTGGCAGTTATCAAAACTCCTGATAATCTAAAACTGTCCGAATAAACGTGCGCAATGTTTTTTCTTTAATTGTGCCTGTTTACCCAATTTGTTTCTTAGATTTAGTGGCCACCATGAAAATTGTGTTTCTTATATGTTTGTGTAACAAGCAAAGATGACTTTCACCTGTGATACATCAACATCATGCACAAATTTAGCATTTTTTAAGAGTAAATATCATTTCATTTGAAAATGTTAAATCAAAATATTTATTTTAACAAGCATTACCTTTGCGGTCATTTATATTCACTACAAAAAGAAGGAAAAAGAATTGGACGCATATTGCACAATAAAACGTTCTTTGCAAGTTCATAAGTGTGACACATTGTGATTAGAAGGGAAAATGTATGAGATTGTGTGAAAAATCGAGTGTGCCACTCCATTAGATTTTGCGACGACATAAATTCTGGACAAATATAGAGATTTAAAAAAATCCTATGAAGCGGAAAGTGGTTTGGCACTTGATTGAAAGTGACGTCACCGGCAATGCAAAAAAGCGCAAAAACACACGTGTTTTAGGTCATTCTGATGGAATACGTGGGATCTCTACCGATTTTTATTACTTTCACGCTATTCTGCACTTTATCCTTGACAGATACTGAGATTTAAATAAAATCCTATGAAGCGGAAAGTGGTTTGGCACTTGATTGAATGTGACGTCACCGGCAATGCAAAAAAGCGCAAAAACACACGTGTTTTAGGTCATTCTGATGGAATACGTGGGATCTCTACCGATTTTTATTACTTTCACGCTATTCTGCACTCCATCCTTGACAGATACTGAGATTTAAATAAAATCCTATGAAGCGGAAAGTGGTTTGGCACTTGATTGAATGTGACGTCACCGGTAATGCAAAAAAGCGCAAAAACACCCGTGTTTCAGGTCATTCTGATGGAATACGTGGGATCTCTACCGATTTTTATTACTTTCACGCTATTCTGCACTCTATCTTTGACAGATACTGAGATTTAAAAAAAATCCTATGAAGCGGAAAGTGGTTTGGCACTTGATTGAATGTGACGTCACCGGTAATGCAAAAAAGCGCAAAAACACACGTGTTTCAGGTCATTCTGATGGAATACGTGGGATCTCTACCGATTTTTATTACTTTCACGCTATTCTGCACTCTATCCTTGACAGATACTGAGATTTAAATAAATCCTATGAAGCGGAAAGTGGTTTGGCACTTGATTGAAAGTGACGTCACCGGCAATGCAAAAAAGCGCAAAAACACACGTGTTTTAGGTCATTCCGATGGAATACGTGGGATCTCTACCGATTTTTATTACTTTCACGCTATTCTGCACTCCATCCTTGACAGATACTGAGATTTAAATAAAATCCTATGAAGCGGAAAGTGGTTCGGCATTTGATTGAAAGTGACGTCACCGGCAATGCAAAAATGAGCAATAAGATCCGTATTTCAGGTTATTTTGAATATAACCTTGGGACTTCTACAGAGGTATTGGTACGAAATGATTAAGAAGTGAAATATTTTGCAAAATAATGCTTACTGGTATGTTATATACCAACAATAAACTCTTTTGTACAAGTTAAACCTTCTTGTGCAATGCTGCTCATTGATGCGGAACGCATTTTGCGAAACAATAATTTTGGATTCTGCCAGAATGACAGTTGTGCTTATAGCGAGGCATGTAAGTTATTTGTGTTTGTTCCCGCCACCTGCTTTGTGACGTTAGGCGGCTGTGACGTAACCAGTGTACTATATTGCAACCTGCTCTAACCACCCTTTTAACTTAAGGGTAATTGTGAACGTGCTGTTTTTGGATCGCTTCACTTGATTTACTGTGTTTATTTCAATTTAGAGCCAGTTAGGAACGAATAATTTATGTTATGGATTAATTTAGATCTGGATCTCAAAAAGTTGGTATGTTGCTATCGTTGTTGTTCTTAAAATTATATGCTGTAAGAGAACTAAATGGTGATATCTTTGTAAAGACAGATGACTTAGGATTATTCAGTCACCATTTTGTGCTTATCCGTTACTGAGTCTCTGTCAGCCATAGAGAATATACAGGTGATTCCAAGAAATCAAACTCTCATAAGAGAAATAAAGTTGTGTCAATTACTGGTTCAAGGTTCAGGGGACTTAGTCGCGTTCCCACAAGGGAAAAATTGTAATGTGGCAGTCGACACGTTCCATGCCGTGCAGATTTTACGGGACAAATCACAACTGTTACATTACGGAAGTGGCGAAGGGCATGTAATGAAAGCAGATAGAGCTTAAGGAGATGGCCAATGATGTCTTTGGAAAGTAGATACGACGTTGGGCATTTCCGTTATCTTTATGTGTTTTCCTTAGACATCACTTGCCCAACCGGCGTGAGATTTAAAAATTTTCCTTGCCTAAACTTAATTCATGGTTATGCGTCTCTGATTTGCTCTCGCCTGAACAGTCAATTCATAGATTACTTTTGTATGGTCAGACATCGTTCATGACAAATCTCGCAGCACGAACTTTGAGGTGCCGAGCCAATGATAACTTTTTTACAAACTAAGACAATTTTTTGTTGTTGTGGAAAATCCGAACCGGTTGCTAAATCTTCGAAAAACCCAAACCGTACATGACAAACAGTTCGACACCCAGATCATAATAAATCAGGTTGTGCCGAGAAACATACTGATATAATATATAATTTAAACTATATTAACATTTTATTAGGTCGGGGCAGCAAAAATTACTAATTTAATAAACGAAGCAATTAACTGTGTTACATTGAGTCTTTAATGTAAGGTTACAAAAACAAAATTTGTATTTCTTTTACTTTTACTTTTGGACAGTGGCATCCCAGTTTCTGCGCTGGTGTGGCTGGTGGTACTTATTGCTCTGTACGCCATACCGCTTACTGGTTCACAAATGAATTTTTAAAAACTGTAAACATTTTATTGATATAATTCAAACTGCAAAGTAAAAATAGTTTATTGACCTGGTGCTCAAGTGTTTTTTCTTGGGATTCAGCCTTCTCATAAAAAAGTGTAGCTTACTGACAAGTACTGACAAAACGCTAAGTGACTCCTCTTCGCGTAAAAGGAAAGACTCAATACAAATTAAAATGTAACCGAAGATGCTTTCGTTGAAACAAATGCATTCCGTGATGGTTCCGCACTTTAGTTCAGCATAAACACTGTTTGATTTTATTATTTGCAACGTTGCTCCAGCACCGACCAACTGCATTAAACTAACTTGGTGGACAATCGACTTCTTATGACAAACACCAGTTCAATCAACTGCATTTTTTTACCAACACATGTTCGGTGACGCACGGTGCCAAGAATATCACTGTTCGACACAATTCGTTAGTTAGCCTATAACTGAATATCTTTTATATTATTTTATTGCTGGCATCATGCCGTAAGCAGTTCCAACATAATTTGCAAAATTGGTGCATCGAGAGCATTGTATTTTTTAAGGACAGAGAAGCGGAAAATTTTATCTTTTCACAATAACACGGTGTTTATTAAATTGGGAGATTTCTACTTGGGCTAAAATAAGCATGCCACAAAACGATTTCAACAAAACATTTTGCTAAACCAAGTTTATATCTCAAACAATAAATCTAAAAATATCTCGTTTCTTTTTGCATAATGCGTAAATGACAAGTTAAAATGGGACATATATTAAATTTGTGTAGCAAAGTTGCAACCAAGCCCACTTTACACCGACTATCACTTTATAAAATAGGCCTGTTTACGCGAGACTGCACAAAACCTTTCCTACGTCATTTGTTGCTACTTGTCGCAACGACGCGCTGCACGGCAAATGACGACAAGGTTGAAATACCTCAAAAAAGGATTTTATTAATGCTTATTCTGAGCTCTGTTCACTTGTGCGGCGTAACAGCCAAAGATTTTAGACTGCAGTTCTGTTCCACATTGACTTTACACACCGTTGGCCTTATCATAGGTATTGCTAAAACGTCATCTATTACGGCATATATCTATGGTGCTTGTCTGGCTCCATGCAAGACTGTCGTAAGTGCGCATTTCCGCGCAGTTTAAAATCAAGATTCACGTATATAATATCATTGCGCTGGTTGTGATGGGGCCGCGGGGTTAATTCCACGTACCTGAAGAATTTAACGCTTATTTGCATTCGCATGTGACCGACAAGAACTAAAAGACAATCTGTCTGTCCTTGGTGAAAAAGTTTGCCAATTGTACCCTAACCTAACGGACGTTTCATGGCTTATGGAAATTTCTACCACCATGTGGGAGTAAAGTATCTTCTTGGATCGGTATTGTTTATTGGTCAAATATTATGCAATGATTCCACAGGCACAAAACGCTATTACACATACAACATACAACACAAATGCAGCGCAACTATACTATATTCTGACAACAAGCACATCAAAAAGCCCACTCTCATTAATCAGAAAGAATGTAGTTTCAAATGTGGATTTACCTGCAAAGAAGTAAAACAATTGTCAAATCATCTTAGGCTTCATCATAGCAATGAACTTCGACATATTGATTGTGGTCAACAAGGATGTTATTCCACCTTTATTTATTTGCGCAATTACACATCTCATTTTGTAATGAAACTTTGCAAGTGGTTGAACCCACTGAAGTGGCTTTAGGCAGCCAATTTGACTTTAAGTATAATAGGGATTTGGATAAGCATATTCCTGTTTCAGTAACTTTTCAGTATGTTTCCATCACAAAAGTTTTAGATAAACTTATGGAACAGACAGATGTAGCAAGATGGCTGAGTGCCAAGAAAACTTCATAGGAAAACAATATGATTAGGTCGTACTTTGATGGCGAGGCCCACAAAAAGCATGTTCTATTTGCAAGTGACCCAAATGCGCTACAAATTCAGCTGTATTACGAAGATGTTGAAATTGTCAATGCCCTTGCTTCAAAAACCAAATTGCATGAACTAGCCCTATTACCATACAATACCATCAGCAACTAATTTATGTCGACTTTTTTATGCAAGCAGAGAGGAAGCCCAAATTGCTTTTAAAGAGTCAAACTTTCACTTTGAGGACATTGTTGGGAATGGGCCCCTTCCCCAGTCGGGTGTTGCTGGAAGATCATGTTTGGCAGGCTTAAAGAAGATGATCCACTTCTGGAATTAATGTTGCTACTACTACAAATTATAGAAATTGTGTTTTCATCCGAAATATCAGTTGGGCAGTAGGTTCAACTTGAAGATCTAATATTTCAGCATCACTAGTTTAAAAGCCGGTTTCCTGACATAAGGCTTATAAACAAACATAATCACATGGTGCATTATCCAAATTGCTTTCAAATGTTTGGTCCTTTGTCACTTATGTCTCGCATGCGTTATGAAGCAAAACATAATGCATAGAATCGCACGTATGTATGCACACGCACAGGAAGTTGCGCGACTTGGTCTCATATACCAAAGCGCCCCAATCGCGAGGTGCTTTTCTAGTTCCGTGCACGACTGTCGTTAGAAATTGATCCATTATTTTAATGCCTTACGCATTAATTTGGATTTTGGGGCAGAATCAAACAACTTCACAAAAAGTTTTACACCAGGAAAGTTACACGTCCAGGTTCCAAAATTGGTGCTATCGTTGGCGTTGTAATAGGATTAGGCATAGCAGGATTGGAAATAGTTTTTATTCCTGATGCGGGGTGGACTCTCGGTGCTGTGGCGGTCACTCGTGGGGTTATGTCACGTTTGCATCGTTAGGAAACCTGTTTCACATTTGGGTGTCTGAAGTATTTGATTATGTCAGAGAGTAAATACGTGAATTGGAACAAACCAATCTAAGAAGTTGTCCTATGCGGGAGGTAGAGCTCTTGTATATCTTGCTTTTTACCAGGTCGTTTGTAATATTATGTTTATCCATTATATATATCATATATCTCCACTCTTTTACTTATGTTTTGTATTGTATTGTCGCCGCACAACACATGTATATACTATAAAAGGCCCAAAGCGTTTACTATATTATGACCGAGAGTTAAAACCAAAGTCATTGTAATCACGTGTTCAGCGCATGTCCGAGTTGTGATGTCCAATAAAACGACATGGAAAAAAAGAAGAACTCATTTCCGGTTTAGGTCAATTCCTGACCGGACAATTTAATAGGAAAAACTTGCCGAGCTGGTGGCAGGTGAAAAAATTGTAGCCGGTAGAAGCAGCCACATTATAGTTGTGTTATAAACCATGTAATTTGGGCAATGAAGTCATATAGGTAACTTAGGAAACCAAACTATCTACGTAAATCAAGTTAAAATAATTACAGGCATTTCTTTGGCAAATAATAAATAAGGTTAATTTAAACACAAGTACTTCTTTCGCAAATGATAAATAAAGCTAAAATAGACATAACTACTTTTAGTTATTCTGAAAACAAAGTCTACCTAAACATAAATAACCTATTAGGGCACTTAGTTAATTAAGCTATATAAATAACTGACGTAATCGACCAAATCGGCCACCTTCAAGTTGCATTCAAGTTGCGCAACAACTCCAAATATGGCATCAATACGTGTGGCCAACCGCAGACTGTATAAGCAGAGCAACTAGTGCCTGCCAAATCAGTGTGTTTTAACTGTTGCTGCGTAAGGGTCTAGGCTGTTGGTTCTTCTTTAGTACACTGTATAGGAGCCCCAATTGTACTGTACTGTACTTGGATTTATTCGTGGCATTATATCAATAAATGGATTTATGAACAACTTTGGACTGGCTTGAAGCTTGGTGGATGTATGTGTTTAGTCGGGAGTTTTTTAACTCCAGCAGTAAACCTTGAGATAGAGAACCAAGTTGCCATCGAGACTCAGTCGGATCCGTAAGGTGCGAGGCCCGAGACGCAGTCGCACCCCTCGGTCACCCAGCGGGGACATACCCCGACAACTGGTACACCGACAACTGGTGCCCAGAAGTTTGGCGAGTTCACTGCACAAGTCAGCTTCATAAAAACTTCTTAGGATATTATTCCGACTATCCCCGGATTTAGCAGCCAAATTTCCCGCCGAACGGGTTAATTCACACCCGTTCCAGTTCCAGCAGCCCACCCAGCACAGCAACAGCAAGCAGTCAACTGCACCAGTTATTAACAAACAAGAAGACAACTTCCGGCAACTGTTCGGATTATTCGCATTTATACGTATTATACGGATTTAAAACTGTTCCACCTGGTAACTCAATTGCATCTAGAACTAGATATCAAACTCAAATAAGCGCAAGTATAAAAACCCCGACCGACACCTTGTGGGCTGAAAATCCTGGAAACACACCGCCACTTGATAATCCCACAGTTTCAGGTCGCACTTCCCCCATACCAAACACAAATGATGTAGAAAGTTTGGGCAGAAACCCATTTAGCATACCTCTCTCCCAAGATAAGCATGCTGACATAAGGCCATCCAACATCGACCAACATGTTTTTACAAACGCACCTTTTCCACATCAAACGTTTAACTTCACAGCTGGAATTAAAATTCCAAAACTATGGTCGCAACACAACTACCGCTCTTATTTTCTGTATCTCGGCCGATACTTTCAAACGTATAATATAACGGACGACAGAGACAAATTTGCCCAACTTTTGTCAGGATTTTCACAAGAACAATGTGCCAGATATGAGCACGTTATAGTACAGGCAGCTATTTTACTTACCCCTTATACAACTCTGAAAAATTCTTTAATTCGCTTGTCCACTGGAACAAGCAGCACAGCTTGGCTTCAAAGCTAAAATCTTTGAGGTTAGGTTCAGGTGAACTTCCTTCAACTTTCATGGGACGATTATATGCGCAGTGTGCGCAAAAGACCCATTCTATGACGAGACAACACGCCAAATTGTGGTGGACAATTTTCTTGATAAAAAAAAGGGACGTCAGCAATGTACTTCGCGCCCAACACCCAGACATATCTCTAGAAGAGCTGGGGTTCCTGGCTGACAGAATCATTACGCCAACTGATTATAGTGTACCGAAAGATCACACACAAAACAATGAAATGCAGAGAATTACCGGTCAGATACAAGAACTGTTTACTGAGTTAAAGTCTGATATAAGCAATCAAAGACAACAAAGTCGCAGAAATTTTGTTGAACAAAACAAAAGTAACAATATGACCAACCGACAAAAGTTTTCATACCGCCCGACAAGACAAGAATATGCACAACAGTGTAGAAATCAAAACGGTTATTACGAGCCACAACAAGGAAATCACAGACAGCCCTTCCGACAATACCAAAGGCAAGGGCAAATAAATACTCAGTCTACCTAGCACCAACACCAGTCAACAGATGGCTTGTGTTTTTATCATGCACGCTTTGGTGACAAGGCGTTAAAATGCAACAAACCTTGCAGTTACAATCAAGTCAATAATATCAACATCTGTATGAACCGACCGAATCAGATTTCAAAAGCACCAAATCGACGGCAATATTACGAGTCGGCCTCAAACTCTTTGCCGCATGTCTACGACAAAAAAATTAAAATGTCATTTCTGTTGGACACTGGATTATCCAAAAATTTCCTCCCAGTTACATAGCACCACACCCAAGAAGTTGAATCAGATTTTATTGGACCAGGCGGAGAGCCCATACCCTGCTTTGGACAAACTGTACTTAACATTGACATTGGCTTCGGCAACATGCCTGTAACTTTCTCTGTTTGCAAAGTTAAAAGACCTGTTCTCGGATACTACTTCCTTCAAAAGCACGACTTGTTTATCAGACCTGACAAAAATCTGTTGCAGTCATCACAAAACAGGAAATCAGTTCAATTTAACATGAAAGAAAGTTCGAAGGAAATAAATACAGTCCTTGTAAAAGTTCCGCACCGAGGCAGTCATGCAAATAACACTCTTATAAAATCAACTGCAAAGGACAAGCCTAGTATTGTTGTGGCAAACACACTTGGCTCAACAGACGTGCCCTAACATCAACAATAAACTAAACTTCACTCTTCTTCAACTGCAGATAAATTGCCTCAGTACAAAACTAAAAAGGCGAGGTACCCAAGCGTCAGAAAACGCCAAAGTAGCAATGCAACAATTACAGGAGGAAACAATCCTCGCTTATCAAAGCAGTCTTTCAAACCGCAACAAAAACTGCATGTCAACTCTTCTTTTTCCGGTGATGGAAGTAGGAAATATTTTTCCAAATTCAACTGCGAACAGTTCCGTACGCATCAATCAGAAGCGACCATCATGCGGAATGACCGCCATGAAATATCAAAGGCATGACTATTCTGGTCTTGGTGAAGTCATCCATAAAGTCACAAGACTATTACAATTTACAAATATAGTAAGTCGTCTGTGTTTACTGAAGGCCGCATAAAATTTCCAACACCCGGCATCTGCAAGAATTTTGATAAATCAACGACGCTCACGTTTTACACAGATTCGTTACATTTTTTATGTTTGACCCACCAAAACGTTATTATGAGTTTGTATATGTATAAAAACCGAATCAATGTTTATCACAATTTCACTCCGCCAATGTAATCTCATGCAACGTGCATCGCCTTTGATTCTGCAACTCTCAAATCAGGATATAAATTCCTGTGGCAGCTATCTCATGCGACGCGCATCCTTCAACACGTAAACATCAGCACTGATCAACCCCACAAAACCTTATAATAACTGAATGGGGTCACTCGATCAGCGACTGCGACAGCCGACACATTAATGCAATTGTGCTGTTCAAATAAATATAAGTCATGAGATCCCTACGTTTGGAATGTATTCGCGACAAGACCCCGTTCCACTGAACCTGATTTGGGCCCAGTCGGGTGACGTGAAACGGGTCTGCTTGCAATAAATAACGTAGATCTTCATTTCGCGATTTGTATTTACCTCGAGGAATTCGAATCGCGTTTTTGTCTTCAACATACACGGCAATAGTTCACAAATACAAGGCATTGTATAGATTTTGTCATTTACAGCCTTGTTCACGAGGACACTTATGTCCAATGTCTCACTTTTTCTAATATTAAATGGCACCATGAGCATTAACGTGGCAAAGGAAAAAACTTTTACTGGGTGCAATGATCAAATTTTTGGCAGTAAAAAGGCCCCCAAAGTTTAAAAATTACCGCCATACCTTTGAAAAACACACGGACCCAAAGTTGTATGTGTGGAAGGATCCAAACAGCAAGTGATCATCTCGCCACGATCCAGAAAGCTAGAATGATATTTCATGCGCAAATGTCCCAATGCTGAAATTGCGCCGACTTCGAAATATTAAAAAAAAATTGGTGAAACTTGCTATCCGAGATAACCCCAGTTAAGTCCAATAAGTTACCCCGGCAACATTTTTTTTCAATTTCAAAAAAGCTATCCCTGGTCCTCTATCATATAATTGCATAATCATACAAAAAGGACACTTGAAAGAATAACATCTACTCATTCTATTTAAACCTTTCCCCAGTACACCAAGATGCGTGCTGTCGTTTCTCTCAGTTCAGGTCAATGCGAACGTTTTGTTTTACCTCCGGTTATTCCCCGTTATGGGCGAAATAGGCAACAAAATTTTCACAGTAGACCCGCCCGCGTGGCTTCGCCCTTGGGACTTTAACTAGCTCTGAGGTGCATCCTTTTATAGACGATCTATGTCTTTTATTACAATGCAATGTTGAATTACTCGTTGTTTAAGGGTTCATCACTGAGTTGGCGAAGCGTATACTTCCATTGTAACATTGAATCACAATTCAATGCCAAATAATATCTTCAGTTAAAAGAGAAATACCCTCGTAGATTGGTTTTGCTACCTTGACTGACATGCGCCCCTTTTTCACTTCCCTTGGTGAAGATTTAGATCAATGCAGGGAAAACGTTTACAGGTTCAATATCCATGGAAACGAACTACCATAAATCCGGAAAGCGTCAATAAGTGACGATTGGGCAGTTAAGGTTAAGCCGACCCTGTTGGTTTGATTTGTCACTTGAAACCTGCAGGTAACTTACCATTGTTCACGTCATTGTATGAGGTATTTAAAGCCGGAAGTCTGTTCCCAGCATGCACAAAACAGATTGTGTGGTTTGCCGACGTGTATATTGTTGGAAGTATGGCACCGACTACAGGTCAATAGTGATGGATAATGGCGGGCGCTTGAATGAAACAGCATTTTGATAAGCCATGTTGAAATATTGCAAACATTTCGTTGTTGGAATGATAAAGACGAGTTAAATCGATCAAAATTTAAATATCTCAAGGACATGGGGATGTGCATCTCGAAATGTATCACAAGCGGTTGACAAAGTTAAATTCCGTAGCAATACCTGTATAAAAGTTTTATCAGTTGTGTGGATATATTTCATGTCTATACAAGCTATCAGCACTACAGATGCGTTGGAATCCTTTTTCTTTAGCACTGAGTTGCATCGGATGTAGAACGCCTCTTCAGTGATACATATGATACGTTTGGGCGAGTCATCTCTGCATTCGTGCGGATTTAATTTTATTTGAAAAATTACGTGCACAGTATTCTGCAACAAATTTAATAGATTGTTGTGAAAGAAGCAACCAAAATTGTGAGTGGTTTACATTCATACAGTAATATATCAATATGGGTATTAATTTATTTTGTTTTTGATGATCTGGCTGCTTGTCGTGTGTTATTAGACACGTATCAAGACTTTGGTGATTTGTGAAAACCTAGCAGAACAATATGAAAATTGAGCTTCTTTTGCCGTTTGTGGTATATATTTAAAAATGCCGCGTAGTAATGCTGTGATGGGGTGCCGTGATTGTTTGGCGAAATGTTGGTTAAAAAATTCACGATAGTATGAGGGTTACTGAAAATATATTTTTGCTGCTGTTAAAAGGTTATGAGAAATCATTTGCCATAAACCTAATTTAGTGGTAACTCATAACGTGCGCGTTTTTTCATTACTGATGTGCACTTTATTGATTTGAACTCGGTATGGCCAAAACATATAACTTAGTAGAAATAGAGCAGAATAGCATTTGTATGTTTCGCATTTAAAATACATTACATAACACAGCTTATAAAACTGCTGTTTCAACCAGCAAACCACTCGATCTGTACTGTGTATGGAAATTCTCTATTCAATTACCAGATACAATGACGCGGAAGCCAGTCGTATGTTAAATATACAGGTTTTAGAAGACAAACCAAAGCAACGGGGTCGGCAATGAAACTCTAATTGCTAATAATTTTACCGGAGCCAGAATATCAAGGTCCACCTGGAACTCTTGTTTTAAAGAAAGCATAATTCAACATTGCCTTGGTATTTCACACCAAATAGATAGTTGTTTTTTTTGGTGGGTTGCACTTGCAGATCCAGTCGCTTATGCACGAGCTTAATTGGGTAGCGATCAAGCGGAATGATTTTTCTTCTTACACGTGAAGATATATTGTGCATGTTAGTGTTGTGCCCCGTGTTCCAGGTAAGCATCAACTAAGTGCGGGGAAAACCGACAATCAACCTCTTCTGATTGCACGGGAACACGTTTCCTGCTTTGATTTGTCATAAACATGTGGGAAGTTACTGCTGATCATCCCACATGTTTTGAACAAAAATTCAAACCTACAGGTTGGGCGGTATGTGGTGGTAATAAATAAGTGTTTGCTAGTTACCAAAGTGTTGGGAGGCTAAACATAGCTCCGAAACCTTCAAATAAAAATTTACCGCAACAAACATCTTTTGTTTCTTAATTGTGCAAATATTGCCTGTCTCAATTAAATGATAGTCGTGAACCAAATTAAAATTAAAAGTATTTTCCGCAAAAAGCAACTACGCAGATGAAGGTCGTTCTCGGCGGCGAGAAGGTTGCTCTGTTCTGAAAGCTCTCTTTTGGCAGCGAAAATCTCCAATGCTTTGGATTGCGCAACACCGACTGGAATTCACAACTAACACGCACGGCCTACTTTCTCTGCAAACCAGTTTCGGAGGGTTTCACCTTTAATATGTAGTTGGCGCAAAAAAAATATGTACCAGAAACAAAAGATGTTTGTTGCGGTAAATTTTTATTTGAAGGTTTCGGAGCTATGTTTAGCCTCCCCAACACTTTGGTAACTAGCAAACACTTATTTATTACCACCACATACCGCCCAACCTGTAGGTTTGAATTTTTGTTCAAAACATGTGGGATGATCAGCAGTAACTTCCCACATGTTTATGACAAATCAAAGCAGGAAACGTGTTCCCGTGCAATCAGAAGAGGTTGTTTGTCGGTTTTCCCCGCACTTAGTTGATGCTTACCTGGAACACGGGGCACAACACTAACATGCACAATATATCTTCACGTGTAGGAAGAAAAATCATTCCGCTTGATCGCCACCCAATCTGTGTGTGTTAGCTCGTTCATAAGCGGCTGGATCTGTATGTGCAACATCAAAATGAAAGAACAATCTGGTTTGGTGCAGATGATAACAGTATTTATATAAAGATGACCAACTTGAAAATCCTTGATCAGGATCCTTCTTCCGTTTTTTATTTGTATCCCATCGTTCGGCATCAGAGGCTGAGATATCCATTATCCTCATTCTTCCATAATCCACGCCTTTCTCTTCACATTCCTTTCTTTTTTTAATGTCATCTAGTTTCCATTCCGTCCTTTGCTGACGACTTTCCCAGGTGGATGGCAACTTGCTTTTTCGGTCTTCTTCTACCACTTCGGCACGATTTAGCCTTTCAGATTCAAATCTTCGGTTTTTCAACGCTTTTAATTTATCCAGCCGTTCGTTTCGTTTACTTTCAACGGGATCGGATGAGATTTTGTCAGGTTCCATTCTGCTGGTGTTGTAATATCAGAAATTTCTACTATGCGTACAATTACCGCATAACACAACAATAAACCTTCAACAATCGACTGCTGGTTAAATTTCAAAGCGGGCCCAAGCATTGGGTAAAATGAGGAACGAGACTTATTACTGCGGTTAAGACCATAGATATCACAAGTTATGTTAGGTACAAGCATAGTATACACCACTCATACTCGTGTGTGAACTTAGGTACACGATACTAATTTTGAAGAGTTTGGTGATGAGGTTTACATAAACGAACGCGGAAGGTTAAAAAAAAAAAACGGGGGTCATCTTTGGCCCATCCAAGAAAGTTGAATATACAATCAACTACAAAAAGTACTGTATTACATAAACGAACGCGAAGGCGTCAAAGTATGACTGTGAAGTTTTAATACCTATATAGGCCCTATCATCTACAGTTAACTAAAATACAGTACTTCTTGGATGGACCAAAGATGACCCACGGTTTTTTTTACAAACGGTTTGCAATGCGGCGCCGCATATCATTATATTTTTATGTCGTTGCGCGGTTGGGAAGACATCATAGCAAAAATGGCGAATGAAAAACTTTACTGGGTGCAATGATCAATTTTTTGGCAGTAAAATGGCCCCCAAAGTTTAAAAATTACCGCTATCCATGTAGCTTTAAAAAACACACGGACCCAAAGTTGTATGTATGGAAGGATCCAAACAGCAAGTGATCATCTCGCCATGATCTCAGAAAGCTAGAATGATATTTCATGCGCTAATGCCCCAATGCTGATGTTGCGCCGACTTTGAAATATTTTAAAGAAAAATTGGTGAAACTTACTATCCGAAATAACCCCAGTTAAGTCCAATTAGTTACCCCGGCAACATTTTTTTTTCAATTTCAAAAAAGCTATCCCTGGTCTCCTCTATCATATAATTGCATAATCATACAAAAAGGACGCTTGAAAGAATAGCATCTACTCAATCTATTTAAACCTTTCCCCAGTACACCAAGATGCGTGCTGTCGTTTCTCTCATTTCAGGTCAATGCGAACGTTTTGTTTTACCTCCGGTTATTCCCGTTATGGGCGAAATAGGCAACAAAATTTTCACAGTAGACCCGCCCGCGTGGCTTCGCCCTTGGGACTTTAACTAGCTCTGAGGTGCATCCTTTTATAGACGATCTATGTCTTTTATTACAATGCAATGTTGAATTACTCGTTGTTTAAGGGTTCATCACTGAGTTGGCGAAGCGTATACTTCCATTGTAACATTGAATCATAATTCAATGCCAAATAATATCTTCAGTTAAAAGAGAAATACCCTCGTAGATTGGTTTTGCTACCTTGACTTACATGCTCCCCTTTTTCACTTCCCTTGGTGAAGATTTAGATCAATGCAGGGAAAACGTTTACAGGTTCAATATCCATGGAAACGAACTACCATAAATCCGAGAAAGCGTCAATAAGTGACGATTGGGCAGTTAAGGTTAAGCCGACCCTGTTGGTTTGATTTGTCACTTGAAACCTGCAGGTAACTTACCATTGTTCACGTCATTGTATGAGGTATTTAAAGCAGGAAGTCTGATCCCAGCATGCACAAAACAGATTGTGTGGTTTGCCGACGTGTATATTGTTGGAAGTATGGCACCGACTACAGGTTAATAGTGATGGATAATGGCGGGCGCTTGAATGAAACAGCATTTTGATAAGCCATGTTGAAATATTGCAAACATTTCGTTGTTGGAATGATAAAGACGAGTTAAATCGATCAAAATTTAAATATCTCAAGGACATGGGGATGTGCATCTCTATATGTATCACAAGCGGTTGACAAAGTTAAATTCCGTAGCAATACCTGTATAAAAGTGTTATCAGTTGTGTGGATACATTTCATGTCTATACAAGCTATCAGCACTACAGATGCGTTGGAATCCTTTTTCTTTAGCACTGAGTTGCATCGGATGTAGAACGCCTCTTCAGTGATACATATGATACGTTTGGGCGAGTCATCTCTGCATTCGTGCAGATTTAATTTTATTTGAAAAATTACGTGCACAGTATTCTGCAACAAATTTAATAGATTGTTGTGAAAGAAGCAACCAAAATTGTGAGTGGTTTACATTCATACAGTAATATATCAATATGGGTATTAATTTATTTTGTTTTTGATGATCTGGCTGCCTATCGTGTGTTATTAGACACGTATCAAGACTTTGTTGATTTGTGAAAACCTAGCAGAACAATATGAAAATTGAACTTCTTTTGCCGTTTGTGGTATATATTTAAAAATGCCGCGTAGTAATGCTGTGATGGGGTCTCGTTGTTTGGCGATGTGTTGGTTAAAAAATTCACGATAGTATGAGGGTTACTGAAAATATTTATATTTTTGCTGCTGTTAAAAGGTTATGAGAAATCATTTGCCATAAACCTAATTTAGTGGTAACTCATAACGTGCGCGTTTTTTCATTACTGATGTGCACTTTATTGATTTGAACTCGGTATGGCCAAAACATATAACTTAGTAGAAATAGAGCAGAATAGCATTTGTATGTTTCGCATTTAAAATACATTACATAACACAGCTTATAAAACTGCTGTTTCAACCAGCAAACCACTCGATCTGTACTGTGTATGGAAATTCTCTATTCAATTACCAGATACAATGACGCGGAAGCCAGTCGTATGTTAAATATACAGGTTTTAGAAGACAAACCAAAGCAACGGGGTCGGCAATGAAACTCTAATTGCTAATAATTTTACCGGAGCCAGAATATCAAGGTCCACCTGGAACTCTTGTTTTAAAGAAAGCATAATTCAACATTGCCTTGGTATTTCACACCAAATATATAGTTGTTTTTTTTGGTGGGTTGCACTTACAGATCCAGTCGCTTATGCACGAGCTTAATTGGGTAGCGATCAAGCGGAATGATTTTTCTTCTTACACGTGAAGATATATTGTGCATGTTAGTGTTGTGCCCCGTGTTCCAGGTAAGCATCAACTAAGTGCGGGGAAAACCGACAATCAACCTCTTCTGATTGCACGGGAACACGTTTCCTGCTTTGATTTGTCATAAACATGTGGGAAGTTACTGCTGATCATCCCACATGTTTTGAACAAAAATTCAAACCTACAGGTTGGGCGGTATGTGGTGGTAATAAATAAGTGTTTGCTAGTTACCAAAGTGTTGGGAGGCTAAACATAGCTCCGAAACCTTCAAATAAAAATTTACCGCAACAAACATCTTTTGTTTCTTAATTGTGCAAATATTGCCTGTCTCAATTAAATGATAGTCGTGAACCAAATTAAAATTAAAAGTATTTTCCGCAAAAAGCAACTACGCAGATGAAGGTCGTTCTCGGCGGCGAGAAGGTTGCTCTGTTCTGAAAGCTCTCTTTTGGCAGCGAAAATCTCCAATGCTTTGGATTGCGCAACACCGACTGGAATTCACAACTAACACGCACGGCCTACTTTCTCTGCAAACCAGTTTCGGAGGGTTTCACCTTTAATATGTAGTTGGCGCAAAAAAAATATGTACCAGAAACAAAAGATGTTTGTTGCGGTAAATTTTTATTTGAAGGTTTCGGAGCTATGTTTAGCCTCCCCAACACTTTGGTAACTAGCAAACACTTATTTATTACCACCACATACCGCCCAACCTGTAGGTTTGAATTTTTGTTCAAAACATGTGGGATGATCAGCAGTAACTTCCCACATGTTTATGACAAATCAAAGCAGGAAACGTGTTCCCGTGCAATCAGAAGAGGTTGTTTGTCGGTTTTCCCCGCACTTAGTTGATGCTTACCTGGAACACGGGGCACAACACTAACATGCACAATATATCTTCACGTGTAGGAAGAAAAATCATTCCGCTTGATCGCCACCCAATCTGTGTGTGTTAGCTCGTTCATAAGCGGCTGGATCTGTATGTGCAACATCAAAATGAAACAACAATCTGGTTTGGTGCAGATGATAACAGTATTTATATAAAGATGACCAACTTGAAAATCCTTGATCAGGATCCTTCTTCCGTTTTTTATTTGTATCCCATCGTTCGGCATCAGAGGCTGAGATATCCATTATCCTCATTCTTCCATAATCCACGCCTTTCTCTTCACATTCCTTTCTTTTTTTAATGTCATCTAGTTTCCATTCCGTCCTTTGCTGACGACTTTCCCAGGTGGATGGCAACTTGCTTTTTCGGTCTTCTTCTACCACTTCGGCACGATTTAGCCTTTCAGATTCAAATCTTCGGTTTTTCAACGCTTTTAATTTATCCAGCCGTTCGTTTCGTTTACTTTCAACGGGATCGGATGAGATTTTGTCAGGTTCCATTCTGCTGGTGTTGTAATATCAGAAATTTCTACTATGCGTACAATTACCGCATAACACAACAATAAACCTTCAACAATCGACTGCTGGTTAAATTTCAAAGCGGGCCCAAGCATTGGGTAAAATGAGGAACGAGACTTATTACTGCGGTTAAGACCATAGATATCACAAGTTATGTTAGGTACAAGCATAGTATACACCACTCATACTCGTGTGTGAACTTAGGTACACGATACTAATTTTGAAGAGTTTGGTGATGAGGTTTACATAAACGAACGCGGAAGGTTAAAAAAAAAAATCCAAGAAAGTTGAATATACAATCAACTACAAAAAGTACTGTATTACATAAACGAACGCGAAGGCGTCAAAGTATGACTGTGAAGTTTTAATACCTATATAGGCCCTATCATCTACAGTTAACTAAAATACAGTACTTCTTGGATGGACCAAAGATGACCCACGGTTTTTTTTACAAACGGTTTGCAATGCGGCGCCGCATATCATTATATTTTTATGTCGTTGCGCGGTTGGGAAGACATCATAGCAAAAATGGCGAATGAAAAACTTTACTGGGTGCAATGATCAATTTTTTGGCAGTAAAATGGCCCCCAAAGTTTAAAAATTACCGCTATCCATGTAGCTTTAAAAAACACACGGACCCAAAGTTGTATGTATGGAAGGATCCAAACAGCAAGTGATCATCTCGCCATGATCTCAGAAAGCTAGAATGATATTTCATGCGCTAATGCCCCAATGCTGATGTTGCGCCGACTTTGAAATATTTTAAAGAAAAATTGGTGAAACTTACTATCCGAAATAACCCCAGTTAAGTCCAATTAGTTACCCCGGCAACATTTTTTTTTCAATTTCAAAAAAGCTATCCCTGGTCTCCTCTATCATATAATTGCATAATCATACAAAAAGGACGCTTGAAAGAATAGCATCTACTCAATCTATTTAAACCTTTCCCCAGTACACCAAGATGCGTGCTGTCGTTTCTCTCAGTTCAGGTCAATGCGAACGTTTTGTTTTACCTCCGGTTATTCCCCGTTATGGGCGAAATAGGCAACAAAATTTTCACAGTAGACCCGCCCGCGTGGCTTCGCCCTTGGGACTTTAACTAGCTCTGAGGTGCATCCTTTTATAGACGGTATATGTCTTTTATTACAATGCAATGTTGAATTACTCGTTGTTTAAGGGTTCATCACTGAGTTGGCGAAGCGTATACTTCCATTGTAACATTGAATCATAATTCAATGCCAAATAATATCTTCAGTTAAAAGAGAAATACCCTCGTAGATTGGTTTTGCTACCTTGACTTACATGCTCCCCTTTTTCACTTCCCTTGGTGAAGATTTAGATCAATGCAGGGAAAACGTTTACAGGTTCAATATCCATGGAAACGAACTACCATAAATCCGAGAAAGCGTCAATAAGTGACGATTGGGCAGTTAAGGTTAAGCCGACCCTGTTGGTTTGATTTGTCACTTGAAACCTGCAGGTAACTTACCATTGTTCACGTCATTGTATGAGGTATTTAAAGCAGGAAGTCTGATCCCAGCATGCACAAAACAGATTGTGTGGTTTGCCGACGTGTATATTGTTGGAAGTATGGCACCGACTACAGGTTAATAGTGATGGATAATGGCGGGCGCTTGAATGAAACAGCATTTTGATAAGCCATGTTGAAATATTGCAAACATTTCGTTGTTGGAATGATAAAGACGAGTTAAATCGATCAAAATTTAAATATCTCAAGGACATGGGGATGTGCATCTCTATATGTATCACAAGCGGTTGACAAAGTTAAATTCCGTAGCAATACCTGTATAAAAGTTTTATCAGTTGTGTGGATACATTTCATGTCTATACAAGCTATCAGCACTACAGATGCGTTGGAATCCTTTTTCTTTAGCACTGAGTTGCATCGGATGTAGAACGCCTCTTCAGTGATACATATGATACGTTTGGGCGAGTCATCTCTGCATTCGTGCAGATTTAATTTTATTTGAAAAATTACGTGCACAGTATTCTGCAACAAATTTAATAGATTGTTGTGAAAGAAGCAACCAAAATTGTGAGTGGTTTACATTCATACAGTAATATATCAATATGGGTATTAATTTATTTTGTTTTTGATGATCTGGCTGCCTATCGTGTGTTATTAGACACGTATCAAGACTTTGTTGATTTGTGAAAACCTAGCAGAACAATATGAAAATTGAACTTCTTTTGCCGTTTGTGGTATATATTTAAAAATGCCGCGTAGTAATGCTGTGATGGGGTCTCGTTGTTTGGCGATGTGTTGGTTAAAAAATTCACGATAGTATGAGGGTTACTGAAAATATTTATATTTTTGCTGCTGTTAAAAGGTTATGAGAAATCATTTGCCATAAACCTAATTTAGTGGTAACTCATAACGTGCGCGTTTTTTCATTACTGATGTGCACTTTATTGATTTGAACTCGGTATGGCCAAAACATATAACTTAGTAGAAATAGAGCAGAATAGCATTTGTATGTTTCGCATTTAAAATACATTACATAACACAGCTTATAAAACTGCTGTTTCAACCAGCAAACCACTCGATCTGTACTGTGTATGGAAATTCTCTATTCAATTACCAGATACAATGACGCGGAAGCCAGTCGTATGTTAAATATACAGGTTTTAGAAGACAAACCAAAGCAACGGGGTCGGCAATGAAACTCTAATTGCTAATAATTTTACCGGAGCCAGAATATCAAGGTCCACCTGGAACTCTTGTTTTAAAGAAAGCATAATTCAACATTGCCTTGGCATTTCACACCAAATAGATAGTTGTTTTTTTTTGGTGGGTTGCACTTGCAGATCCAGCCGCTTATGCACGAGCTTAATTGGGTAGCGATCAAGCGGAATGATTTTTCTTCTTACACGTGAAGATATATTGTGCATGTTAGTGTTGTGCCCCGTGTTCCAGGTAAGCATCAACTAAGTGCGGGGAAAACCGACAATCAACCTCTTCTGATTGCACGGGAACAGGTTTCCTGCTTTGATTTGTCATAAACATGTGGGAAGTTACTGCTTATCATCCCACATGTTTTGAACAAAAATTCAAACCTACAGGTTGGGCGGTATGTGGTGGTAATAAATAAGTGTTTGCTAGTTACCAAAGTGTTGGGGAGGCTAAACATAGCTCCGAAACCTTCAAATAAAAATTTACCGCAACAAACATCTTTTGTTTCTTAATTGTGCAAATATTGCCTGTCTCAATTAAATGATAGTCGTGAACCAAATTAAAATTAAAAGTATTTTCCGCAAAAAGCAACTACGCAGATGAAGGTCGTTCTCGGCGGCGAGAAGGTTGCTCTGTTCTGAAAGCTCTCTTTTGGCAGCGAAAATCTCCAATGCTTTGGATTGCGCAACACCGACTGGAATTCACAACTAACACGCACGGCCTACTTTCTCTGCAAACCAGTTATTGGAGGGTTTCACCTTTAATATGTAGTTGGCGCAAAAAAATATGTACCAGAAACAAAAGATGTTTTTTGCGGTAAATTTTTATTTGAAGGTTTCGGAGCTATGTTTAGCCTCCCCAACACTTTGGTAACTAGCAAACACTTATTTATTACCACCACATACCGCCCAACCTGTAGGTTTGAATTTTTGTTCAAACATGTGGGATGATCAGCAGTAACTTCCCACATGTTTATGACAAATCAAAGCAGGAAACGTGTTCCCGTGCAATCAGAAGAGGTTGTTTGTCGGTTTTCCCCGCACTTAGTTGATGCTTACCTGGAACACGGGGCACAACACTAACATGCACAATATATCTTCACGTGTAGGAAGAAAAATCATTCCGTTTGATCGCCACCCAATCTGTGTGTGTTAGCTCGTGCATAAGCGGCTGGATCTGTATGTGCAACATCAAAATGAAACAACAATCTGGTTTGGTGCAGATAATAACAGTATTTATAAAAAGATGACCAACTTGAAAATCCTTGATCAGGATCCTTCTTCCGTTTTTTATTTGTATCCCATCGTTCGGCATCAGAGGCTGAGATATCCATTATCCTCATTCTTTCATAATCCACGCCTTTCTCTTCACATTCCTTTCTTTTTTTTAATGTCCTCTAGTTTCCATTTCGTCCTTTGCTGACGACTTTCCCAGGTGGATGGCAACTTGCTTTTTCGGTCTTCTTCCACCACTTTAGTCTTTTAGATTCAAATCTTCTGTTTTTCAACGCTTTTAATTTATCCAGCCGTTCGTTTCGTTTACTTTCAACGGGATCGGATGAGATTTTGTCAGGTTCCATTCTGCTGGTGTTGTTATATTAGAAATTTCTACTATGCGTACAATTACCGCATAACACAACAATAAACCTTCAACAATCGACTGCTGGTTAGATTTCAAAGCGGGCCCAAGCATTGGGTAAAATGAGGAACGAGACTTATTACTGCGGTTAAGACCATAGATATCACAAGTTATGTTAGGTACAAGCATAGTATACACCACTCATACTCGTGTGTGTACTTAGGTACACGATACTAATTTTGAAGATTTTGGTGATGAGGTTTACATAAACGAACGCGGAAGGTTAAAAAAAAACCGTGGGTCATCTTTGGCCCATCCAAGAAAGTTGAATATACAATCAACTACAAAAAGTACTGTATTACATAAAGGCGTCAAAGTATGACTGTGAAGTTTTAATACCTATATAGGCCCTATCATCTACAGTTAACTAAAATACAGTACTTCTTGGATGGACCAAAGATGACCCACGGTTTTTTTTACAAACGGTTTGCAATGCGGCGCCGCATATCATTGTATTTTTATGTCGTTGCGCGGTTGGGAAGACATCATGGCAAAAATGGCGAATGAAAAACTTTTACTGGGTGCAATGATCAATTTTTTGGCAGTAAAATGGCCCCCAAAGTTTAAAAATTACCGCTATCCATGTAGCTTTAAAAAACACACGGACCCAAAGTTGTATGTATGGAAGGATCCAAACAGCAAGTGATCATCTCGCCACGATCTAGAAAGCTAGAATGATATTTCATGCGCTAATGCCCGAATGCTGACTTTTGCGCCGACTATTTTAAAGAAAAATTGGTGAAACTTGCTATCCGAGATAACCCCAGTTAAGTCCAATAAGTTACCCCGGCAAAATTTTTTTCTTCAATTTCAAAAAAGCTATCCCTGGTCTCCTCTATCATAAAATTGCATAATCATACAAAAAGGACACTTGAAAGAATAACATCTACTCATTCTGTTTAAACCTTTCCCCAGTACACCAAGATGCGTGCTGTCGTTTCTCTCAGTTCAGACCAATGCGAACGTTTTGTTTTACCTCCGGTTATTCCCCGCTATGGGCGAAAACGGCATCAAATTTTCACAGTCGACCCGCCCGCGTGGCTTCGCCCTTGGGACTTTAACTAGCTCTGAGGTGTATCCTTTTAGAGACTGTATATGTCTTTTATTACACAAATTGTCTTTATAAGGAGGAGTAAGTTACTAATAACAACGTTGTGGTACATAGGCTACAGGTTATGTAGAATAGAACAAGGTACAAATTTACAAACTTCTTGTGGTGTGGACTACATTAATTTAAGACTTTTTGCAGCCTGCGAACTATTTCAGGACGATAAAATGCGTGAATGGAATGACATACGTCAAGAGAGAAGAAGGCAGAACAATTGAGACAATCGGACCAACGCTTGCCTGCGCCAACCACTGCCCGTGCGCTATGAGCTTATCGAGCTGTCACACAATACATACAGTGCTTGTTACCGAGAGGCAGTATACGGATACTTTATCGTCTCAATTATCCTCATGACAAGGAGCAAAATGACCAAACAAAACGATGTGGAATATCCATGTTGCGCAGAACAATATTACGTCCAAATTGACGGACTCGTGTTTAGACTTTCTGCAGACTAGATGTAACGCCAGGACAAAGAATACTTGACCTTAGGTAATAGAAAGACAACAAGGGCCTAAAAGCAGACGGGCAGGCAAGTTCGTGGTGGTCGGCTATCGTATTCGTATTTGAGAATGCCAACTATATAACTTTGTCGCATGCAGCTGTATATCAGGGCATTGGCGCTATGTGCGGCGGTATTTCGACTACAGGAAGTTATTTGTAGTTCTTTGATCCATGCCGTGACTCAAGGCCTGAGGGATAGGATTGCGGGGCAGCAAAGTCGATGCTGCTCAGAGTTATTTCTTGCCTGATTTGTGTTCGCTTTATAGTTGCGTATTTGTTTGTAGGACAGTTTAGTCTGTTCAACAAAACATATCGTAGAACCAGTTGGTTGTGATTAGTAAATAGACGGCTATTGACGCATATCTGTCGTTAATGTTCTTTTTCAAGAAAAACAGCGGCACAAGACTTTCGCTTAGCGTATGTGCACACTTAGTTATATCCCGACATTTCTGAGTGCGAATTACTACAATACACCTTTTAAAACTATTAGTAAGAAGGAAGCAAAGGTATATGTTACCTTCATTACGTGCCCTTACAATGGTATAGTTGCACCACTGCCACCCGTTTATTGTTGGTGGTGATTTCTCAGAACCCATAGGTAAATTGTCGTTCTCGGTTGCTTACGGAGGACGTTGCAGGGCAGACGGATTCTCTGGCGGTTTAAATGTAAATAACTATCACATTTGCATACAGGTGATTTGTTGAAATAAGGCACTTCAATTGTAAGCAATGGATGAAATGATATTGTCGGAATCGTTTTACGATCTCGGAACCACTGAGGAAGTAGCCCGGCTTGAAGCGAAGAGTAAGCAAAATCATAAAGAATATATTTTTATTCGCTCTTTCCTGATGGGATTTTATTTAATCACTAAACATACGTTTCAGCGGTGACGATCACGAAAAAAACCAAAACAAAATTCTTCAGCCATGCACAGTTGGTGGTTGATCCTATGGTCATGGAAGATGTTTTTGGGCAACCTGATGTTGTTAACAAACCCGTGGCCTTGTATGGGATTGCTGGATCTTTTCGCCAGGGCAAGTCTTTTCTGTTCAACCTGCTTTACCGCTATCTTACCTATGCTCAGGAAGGAAAGGTTTGTGTATTTCCGACTGGTTGTATTAAGTTTTTTTGTCACTGATCCCTTTTGTAAGGGGCATTGTGTTACCGACAAATTCCGGTTAGTTTTTATGTTTGGTTCTTTGAAAGGAAAAAGAATGGCTGCTCGACCTAGAAGACGATATCGGTCATAATTTCAATTGGCGAGGCGGACATGAAAGGCACACCGAAGGAATTGTAATTACGCGAAGACCATTTTTCTTGCCATCTTCAACCAACAATAACGATACGGTATGACGCGATGGTTCCCATAATTTTTATAATTTCAAACACTTTTTTGTATTTTTACCTACAGTAAATGAAATCAAACGATGAGAGTAGGCTTTCGTAGCACATTAACAGTTTTGCACAAAAATGTTTCAACTTGCAATTTGTCATCGTGTTTATTAGTTCCTTATGCTTTAATTTGCATTCTTATGTGGGTCTCTTGCAAACATTCAAGCACGTTGCGGTCTACTATTACAAACGCTGTACTGATGTAAAGGCAAATTTGTGCGTAAAAAAATTGTAGAATAATTTTACCAAGAAGCGTTTAGAAACATAAGATTTGCCTCAAAAACGCGTTTATTTTGCAGATTGCCGTGTTTCTAATGGATACACAAGGGGTGTTTGACAACGAGGCCACTCAGGAATCTGATAAAGTTCTGTTTGCTTTGAGCTGTTTGGTGAGCTCTTTCCAAATGTTTAATTTATCAAAGCAAATTAACGGGTCTGACCTGCAGCATTTGACAGTAAGTGAGAAGTTATTCTTTATTTAGATTGTGTTATCAACATTTTCTTGTATTTTATGTAAAATTTTAAATGCTTTCAGGTTTTTTCCAAGTTCGGGAAAATGGCACGCGCACAGCACAGATCTAAATCGGTGTACCAGGTGCGGTATTATTTGTGTTCGTTGAGGTTTGAGATACATTAGCTGTGTAGTTTTACTCAATCTGTGTTGGTTCCTTTTGTTTGCAGACTTTACAGTTTCTAGTTCGGGATTGGGACGACGAAGTAGTGGGTTTTGGACTGAAAGGGGGATTGTCTTATTTACAAACTGTGTTCGGCGACAGTCCAAAATACAGCATTGAACACAAGTCGGTTTGCAAAAACGTGAAGGTATTGAGTTTAACTTTCTAGGCGTAGACCTACTTTGTGTTCTAGCAATGGTGTAAGTTTAAAATTGTTTAGGTGTCCTTTGAAACGACGGAATGTTTCGTGTTGCCCGAACCCGGAAAGAAAGTAAGAAGAAAACCAGGAGAACCACAATGTTCCATAGAGGGTATAAGCAACACTAACCATTTCTTTAATAGTGGCTCTACTGAGCAATAAGTATTTTTTGTATGTATTTTATTTGATGTGTAGAAATCGATGAAGAATTCTTGGAGTACGTCAATGAACTTGCACACCATCTGTTTGACAAGCCCATTCCGAAACAAATAAACGGCGTTGTTCAGAGGGGTTCAGACATGATCAACTTAAGTCTTCTCTATTCGAAAAAGCTTTCCGGCAGGAATATTAGTGCGGAACTGCTGTACGAGGTTTGTTACCGTCATGGTAACTGAGTTTGTCCTGTACACTGTGTTACGGAATTATTTCGGCAGCTTTGCAATTAAGCGGTTAGATGTTTTTGGGTGGCGATGTTATCCCCCAATTAACCCTTCGACCTAATTGGGTACTTTGCACAAAACTGCCTCCCTAATTCTAATACTGCCCAGAACCCTGCAATAACGGCTCACCACAAAGCCAAAGTAACCCAGGCTGAGTTAACTTATTGGACGTCGTGTTAAACTCAAAGCGACTAAACACAATACAAGACGTTCTGGCAAAGATCCCGACAACTCACACAATACTGAGATGTTCACAGCGCGACGCCCAGAAGAAGACTCGTCCGTTTTAGGGAAATCATTCGTTACACCGCAATCACCAACCAATCAGGATGCGCCTTCCCGACACGCGGCACATCCGGGGCATACAAAAATAAGTGGAGCGTTAAATAATAGGAAAGGGAGGGGAGGCGAATGTAATAAATAGTGTGGTGAAAGTAAGTGAAGTGCGAAACTTAAAAGCAATGTACGTGGGTAAACAATATGTTAAATGAAGTGGTACCAACGAAAGAAAACAGTGATATTACAAAGTGCCAGGAAGAAAGGTAAAAACAATGAAATACAAACAATAACTAACAAAAGTGTAAGGTGACGTGGAGGAAATAAAATTCGTTACAACTGTTTTCATTTTGCGCAGGCAAACGCAGAATTGACGATGGCTAAAGTCATGGGAGACTGCGAAAAGTTCTACCAACGCGAAATCGTGGTAATTTGTCACACAATATTTTTTAAAACTTGCTTTTTGAACTGGTGACTTGTTAAGCTTAATTTAATCAAAGGAATGTCGCGATGTCATATTTACGGACGAGGAAACACGTAAGAAACATCAGGAAATTATTGAAGCAACCTTGAAACACTTCGACAACCAACCAAAGATTGGTGAAGATGAATTCATATTAAGTTACCGAGGAGATTTGGCCGAGAGTTGCAATTTACTCTACTACGCATTTCAACACCAAGTTAAACTAACCAAGGTATGCTTTTCCTCATCAATGATATTGCCGTACGCTGACAAAAACATTTCTAAAGTTAGCTACCGGCATATTTCCATCATGTATAAAGACCAAATTCTGCTGCATGTTCGGTCCACTGTCATAGGGCATGTGTTATGACATTATTCGCATAATAAACCAACCACTGCATGAAATCTGTAAATTTTGGCGAAATAATTTTTCAGTTGTCAACAGAGGACTTTTACAAACAAAGAGTGATTGCAGGCAAAAAATCTTACCAGGATGAAATGAACGTGAGTAGACATTGCAATATGTAACTTAAATATTACATGCAACGTATTTAATTCATGTTCAGCATTACCTGGAAGTTTTAGCGAAAGAAAACAAATTCTTTGAAGAGGAAGAATTTACTGGGCTCGACCGAGTTGCAAAAAACAAGGCACTGGCTGTATTTCATGAGATTCCAATCAATTCAGACAAGGTACAAGCAAATCAACTTATTTTTCCATTTTGTCCAAGCCTCAAAAGCATTAACATGATACCGCTTTGCATATTAGTTCATATTATAGATTACAGCTGAATTTGAACTATTATCCAGGAACCATTATTTTTTTTACCAGTTGCTATATTCTGAATGATGTCATTTGTTGAGACGTCTGGAAATACCTCCGTTTTTTGCTGGCCAAGATAACATATTTTTGAAATTAGGCAATTCGTTGTTTCGTTAAACTAAAAATGCCTGTATTAAACAGAAAAGTTGTTGATGTCACAAATTTCCGAAGTTGCCCTAATGTCAACGAACTATCAGCTCACCTTGTGTTTCAGTGCACTACCACTTGTTGTTGTATCTAATAAGGTTAATAGATAATTTGAATGTGGTCTTTTACCGTTTGCATCCACCTACATGTATAGGATTTGTCAACGTCAAGGTAGCTTTACTTTTCATTATATTCTGCAAAGACACCTGGCTTTATTGTTTCGCAAAAAAGATTCGCAGTTTTTATTGTTCTCTTATATGACCTAATCATACGTGTGCAATGAAAACACAAAGCTGCTGTGAAAGTAATTTATCAATGCTCATTTGTGACGTAAAATACCTCATCTGACGTTTTCGCTAACGCTATTTTACAGGATTCTGCTGTTGAAGAAATAAAAAACAAACATCTTCAGAAGTTTGAAAATGACCAACTGCCGCTGCAAAAAGACATTGTTCAATTCAGAAACGCTTTGCAAAAGGTTCCTAAGATTTCTATGTTTTATGTACTGTTTAAACTAAACTTTCCTGTGGCGTTTCAGCAAAACATTGTCAATGAGATGTTAAATAGGTGTGGATCACAGCTGGAAAAGTATGACAAGGTGATGTCAGATGTAAGTATATACCCTTCTGGATTTCTCTAAAACATATCACAAGTTGCTTGTTTAATGAATTGGTGAAATAGGCATAAAAACGAGAATTGAAACTTTCAGTTTTGCGACGAGAAAAAGTTTCATGATTCACACGTAAAACTTTTGCGGGAAGCTTTACTGTGGTTCGACAGACATCAACTTTCAAACGCGAACTCGTTTACCTGTGCAAGGGGGGTTCAACTAAAGGCGATTCAAGTTAGAAAAAGATTGTACAAAAAGACGAACTCCTTAAACCTTGTAAGTTTCGAAAAACTTTGCGCTGTTTGTACAGATCTTTTGAAAATATTTAATCCTTGACCTATTTTTTTTTAATCTGACGACTAATGTAGTTTCATCTTTAGTACTCTTGTCGTCTAAACAATGTCAAAACCATTAGTAGTTTTATCTCCGTAAGAGGACTCTTTTCGTCTAAACAATGACATATGAGCCCACAATATATTGCGCCCACTTTGATGACCTCTGTAAAGTAAACTATTTTAATTTTGTGCAGAAACTCAAGACCGTCGAAAGCGGAAGTTCCAAACTTATTTCTGGGCTAAAAACAAGTTACAAGCAAAAAATGACCAAGGTATTTCAACAAAGCAAGAAACCTTCATTGTGTTTTTTTACTTTTGATCTCGAATGCATTTATCCTGAAAGGTTGCTGGAAGCGAATATGTTCCCGATGAACGATTTAATGAAGCGGAAGTGGAAGTCATGAATAAGTGCCTGGAGAGTTTACATGAAACAGTAATCCATGTTCCCGACAAGGTGGCTTGCAACCAGCTTGCTACACAAGTTTTAGAAAACGAACAAGAAAAATTTATGGAAATAAACAAGTATCGCAAAGTAATACAGAAACACTTTTCTGTCTTTACTTGATAATATGAAAGTATGTTGGTTTTCTATACTTTATAGGACAAACAAACTTTGGAACAAAATACACGAGCACGTGATCTCAAAAAACGCTATGTTGACGAAATGTTAAAGGTACTTGGCAACGAAAATGAAATATGACTTTTCTGGGAATATTTAACTTGGTTTTTAAAGTATTTTCTATTAGGATCTAGTTAACTTTTAATAAAACACCAACTTTGACTAAATCTTTGTCAGCTTTTGACCAATGCAAACAACGAAGAGTATTTTTCTGAAAATCAAACCCAACTAAAAGAGAAGCTGCAACAAGAGTTTGATGACAAACGATACGCCAAAGAACCACTTGAAAAACACCGAGAAATTAGCTCCGACTTACTGAAAGCAATGAACATTTTCCATGGCTTGATGAAAAAGGAGCTCAAGCAAAACCTGGTACTGTTGACTCAATGGTTTATTAAAAATATCTAATCGTAAACTGTAAAACTATTTTGATGAAATAGGCAAAAAGAAAGCACATAATAGCACTGATGATGAACACAGTATGCTAAATGACTGGCATAATAGCTATGGCTTTCTTGTTCAAATTACTTGAAGTTTTTGCACCTAAAACTATCTATTTTGACTATCTATCTTCACTAACTACCTAGTTTTATCGGCAGATTGGCAAAAGAGAAGTACTTGAGAAATTGTTGGAAATTTTGCTGAACAAATACAACTCGGATGTGTATAAGGTCAGTTGAAGTTGTGATAGTGGTAGATCTCATTTTTTTCTAAGGAGTTCCGAAATCTATCAACCAAACTAAATTAAAGATTAGAAAACTCAACCATAAGTTGCAGGTGAATGAGATGACATTTACAGATTACTTGTTGCATTTACAGCCCTAGAGCATTAAACTTTGTCGTGCTCAATTGCGCTATTTTAAATCTAGTTTATCGATGCTCAATATGCCGATGCAGAGGATTTTACTGCCCTGCACAAGGAATACAAGGCTGCCCTTAAAAAGCAGCTGACCAATGCAGCAAAAGATCCTGATCTTTCGAAGGAGTTCCAACAAAGACTAGAAGTCGCACTCGACCGCTCGCAACTAGATTGGTGCAGAATTAACCAACTTCACAAAAAGTTTTATACCAGGAAAGTTACACGCCCAGGTTCCAAAATTGGTGCTATCGTTGGCGGTGTAATAGGGTTGGGCATAGCGGGATTGGAAATAGTTTTCATTCCTGGTGCGGGGTGGGCTCTCGGTGCTGTGACGGTCACTCGTGGCGTTATGACAGGTGCATCGTTAGGAAACCTCTTTGACGGTTGGATGTCTGGAGTAGTTGATTATTTCCGGAAGTAAAAAAACAACATGCTGCCAATGTACTAAACACAACAATTGAAACAAACCAATCTAATGAGTTGTCCTATGCGGAAGATTAAGCTCTTGTATATCTCGTTTTTAACCAGGTCGTTTGTGATGTTATGTTTGTCTATTTTGTAAGTCATATATCCCCACTACTTTACTAATGTTTGTATTGTATCTTCACTTGCTAATTTCACTTATTGCGTAAATGGCACAGTTAGTAATAATTTTAGTCGGTGGTTGTTCTTTACTGTCACACGATGCAACGCACAATGTTTTTTTAAGGTGATGTTGGCGATTGCACTGTTGGTGATAAATTTTCCTTTATTAGCCTACAAGACCACTTGAAAGAGACGAATTAGATCTGTACGCGGCTCCTTGATAAAACGTGTAATGTATGTTTGTGTAAATAGCGATGTACATCGACGACTCATGTTAACCTGTCAGGTCTGTTCATAATCTACATTTTTTCTCTAACGCCTCCTGCTTGCAGTTCATAAAACTGAAATAAATGATTGATCTTTGAGGACAAAAGATATTGTGATGGATGTTAAACCGAGGCGTGCTTTCCACCATATCCGTAGTCTATTTAACCAAAATAAAAAGCAATGCATTTTTATAACTTGAGGTAATGGCATGCCCAGGTGCGATTTTCTGACAAATAGCCGAAGACCGAGCGTTTTAAACAGATCCGAGACATATTTTCAAAAGGTCTTTCATTACATGGCGGTGTACTTGACATGGACCAAACATTTTTGGCTAAGCCAAATCGCGACATGGACAAATTTATTTATTAATTTTAACACTAGAACTGGACAGGTACCCATTTATCGCATTCCAAAGTACAGCTCAATATTTTATTGACCGTGATATGCCCTTGCTTTATCATAGTTTGTACAATATTCAGGTCATTTGCCATCGCATTTCTCTAATTATCCAAAGGTCGATAGTCATTTTTGTTTTTGGTGGTACCTACATGACAATTTTTGTTTCAAGGGATTTTCGAATGTTGTTTGGACTTTCTCAATGCCTTGTACGCTTGAATGGAAATCAATATAAAACACTTTTATCCACTGTTACTCAGAGCGTGACGAATGAGTTTTAAAACCTTGTGCGTTTGGTTTTGACGCGAACTGTTTCAGTGCGGTGGCTTCAGTAGAGTCGCAGTGTAAAGTGCACTTTTCTGCAACATTTTAATAAATTACGAAAGGCAGGCTGTAGAACAGAGGTGAAACATCCGATGTTTAATATTGTACTTTGTGTTACTGAGATCTTTCCACATATGCCAAAATGTTATGTACGTTGTGTAATTGACCAATAAACAGTTTCATTTTATTGTTGTGTTCCTGTCTGTTGATTGTATACAGTTTTATAACAGGCAGGATGAAGTTCTATATCATTAGTAACAACAATTTTAATTTTACATTTTGCTGTAGCAACAAAGACGGACCAAACAACCTTGGTTATCCTCTCGCAATGTTATGAATATAATCATTGTTAATTACTTGATCCAGTATTTTACTTGACAACCAGATTCAGTATGGCCGTTTGGCCGACAACACGCGTATTTAGTCAGGTTTAGATTTTTTTGACAGATTTTTTTTACAAACAGCGTATTCACTGTCCTAGCCTTGGAATTATAAATTACCTGCTTTAATTCCTTCGTCGAATGGCATTGGAATCCTGCTATAATTGACATCTTTACAGCGCACATATACATGCAATATCGCTTGTTTATTCATTGCTTACCTACGTATTGACATTATCTTTATTTTTATGTTTTGCGAAACGCGTTTTGTGTGACTTGGGTCGTGTCCCACCTTGTACGGTCGCTTATTTATGTGTGCGAAGCGCGAGCGTCTAGCAATTACTTAAAAGTAATTATAAGGGTATTGATATGAGGAAATCCCGTAATCAGCAAAGTATATGGGCAAGCATATATGGTAAACAAGATGTAACTGGTTAACGGGAAATATGTAGCCTATTGGTGCAAATTGGGATAAGTATCGGTCATGTGAAAAAAAAACTTGGTACATTCTTAAACTATGTTGTTTTTGATAAAGCGGAACCAACGACGACAAGCGAAGCCATTCAAAACACCACAGCCCCACCAACTGCAGGCTCCACAACAAGCGGGCCACACCTCGCTGGTAAAAATAAAGCTTTATTTATTTGTTATTTGACCCAAAGTGATATTTTCAAAGGACTGCGGCAGTAAAAACCATTGATATGCCCCGAAACTGCACGTTGATCATTTTTGTGCTCATTATGTCTAGATTATGCTGGTATGTTTGAATTTTTGTGTCTTACTTTGTAGTTCTACAACCACTTCCCGGAGTCAAACCATCCATTATCTCAAATGCAGCCCTTCCGCCAATTAATAGAACACATTCGTTTGCGTTGGAAGACCCATGTTCATCCGTTGGGAAACTTTTTGCTGCAAGCACGAGCAGCACTTACATCGAAGTACTAGTCAGGGAAGTTGGTTCTGAGGACACGGGTAAGAATATGTTTAGAATTAGACAAGTTTTCACTAAAAGCAAACGCAGGACGTTGATAATATTTAACTGCGTCGTCCTAAATTTATGGATTTCTGTTGTTATGTCAACCTTTTAAAACCAAGCGAATTTCATTGCAGTTGTGTTGGACAAAAACGAATTAAAAAGTCAACGAATATTGTACCAAACTATTTCGGTAGTGTCAAATTTAGCCATTTTCTTGCCAAAATTCATATTATTGCTGAGTGTTTGCTAAAGGCGAAGTCTCAGTATGGGCAAAGTCATTTACGAAAAACCCCATGGAATTGTACTTGGCGGCGTCAATTTTTTGTGCGGCCACACCTGCTCGGAAACGAAGAGCCGCCGACGAACAGGGATTCATAGTTGGTGAGTCGTGGAGCGTTTTGTCGTCACCCGGAATTCACCTTGTTGAAGGACCTTTTATTGTCGTAAGGTGTAACTTCATTAAAAGGCTTGTACAAAAGAGTTGCTGCCCCTAAAAGGAAAAGTCGAAGTTTTTCAAACGATTCGTTGCTATTCATGAGTTTCCGCACACAAGTGTGGCACTATGAAACCGAAACCTTTTCTCGTCTATAAATAATTCCCAAAACTATTTTTTTTAAATGTCATTTCGATGTCCAGGAAATACTACTAATCTTTGAACGTGCATATACTAAAATAGGAGGCCAAGATTGCTGCCTAATCATCCAACCAAGATATTGCTTTTTCCTTTTTAAAAGCATTTTAGTGCATTTATCCCAAAACCAACCCAAGTTGTCAGTCGTCAGGAGATCTATGCTTTTCATAAACATTTTCAGATACTAAAATATTCGTCAAAATAACCTTAATGTTTGTGTTTCCCTTTTTCCTATTGTATAGATTTCCGACCTTATCAAAGTTATGTGTAACCCCCTATCTCGTTTGCTTGGTTGCGCATTTTTCACGATAGGCATCCAAACGTACTTTTCAGCCACTTTTCAGCAATGCCGATTCTCCCACTGGTCGATAAACACTCATGTAGACTTATTTACAACATCAGATGTATTTCTTGCAAATCAAACATACTAAAGAGCATTACGTAAATACCTATTTAAATAACTTTATCAGGTGACTCAGAATGTGAAAAGAATTCCAATGAAGTGTGCAACGGTCGTTTGCCAAACGGAAGTTCCTTCGAAGTCTCCCTCAGGTCGAAAGCGGGAAATGAAACGTCAAGACAAACCGGTTTTTCGGACTCCGTTAAAACATTTTGTAAGATTAAGAATGTAACGACGATATAGACGAGGTTATCATTTCACTTTCAAATTTCTGCAGATATGATTTCGTTGAAGAATAGGTTTTGAAGCTTTCTCTTGAAACAAATCATGAATAATGTTATTTGTTTCAGCTGACCCTTGTAATGAAAGGTGCCTCGGTGGGACAGAATGCGTTCAGATTTTTGCTCAAAACATAGAGGATTTTCGATGTGTTTGTCGAGAAAGCCAATCTTGCACAGGTAGATTTTAAAGAAACAGAAAATGAAGTGTATTTAAGTTAAAATGTAGCATTTTATGGTAATTACTTCAGATTGGCAAACTTTCCTTTTTTCAGTGAAATGCGAGAGGAAAGCGATCAAAGGCAATGACGGAATAACGTACAGCTTCGATGACACATTTGTTAGTTTGGTTGCTTACTCTGTGGAAAAGTGTACCCTGACTGGTAATATTTTCCAGCCTCGCATCATGTTCAAAAAGTTTGTTAGAATTCACATTTACTTTATAGGTCAACCTTTTGCATCAGTACCCTGCATGACGCGAAGCAAAGATGGATTTACTTATGGCAATTTTGAAGAGGACTCAATCCAGACAATAAGATGCAGAAATATAACCATCACAGCTATTGTCACCTCGGTAGTCTCTCCTTTATATAAACTAATGAAGCCAGACTAATTATAAAAATAATTTTCAATTTACAGATCAACTTGGCCAACAGCAGTGCAGAAGAAATACAAAATGTCCTTCTGGAGCTGGACGTTAGGACTGCAGATCCTGAGAGTTTGAGTTCTGAAGACGTCCAGTCTACTGTAAACTTCGTTGTCGAGCTTTCGTCAATTCGAGTTAATTACACGGTATTCTCACTTCAACGTAAACTTATACGTTAATAAGAAACAAAGAGGTTTGACAAGATTCACTTTAATACGGGTTTGGAAAGTAACTTGTTTGGCCCATTCAAAGAACTGTTAATTTCCTTGCGTTGCAAAAAAGTGATAATGCAATATCACTAAGTTCATAGACTTATATTTTGTCAATAAATACACGAACCACCTTGTTCCAAGATCACACAGCCGTCATACCACAGTCTTGTTGCCATCGGTGACCACGTTACTGCATACACGCTGAGTCACAGTGAAGATATCTCAAACACATCGGAATTAATACAAGCACTCACCACCTTAGCATACAGGATAGAATTCCAAGCTAACCAAACAAACCTGACTGTCCTTACCCCTAATATTGCAGCTCAGGTAACAAGTTTTTAATTAAAAATTGTTTTTTCGGCGAGTTTGTAGCAATTATGTGCTTGAAAAAGTAGAATTAAAAATAATTAGTTTTTGAAACAAAGCCATGCTTTTTGAAAAAATCCTGTTTCCTGTATTGATTATAAGTTTCTCGGTGATAAAGCCACATGTAACCTTTGTAAACGAACACAGGTCGGGGATTTTACGGAAATCAGTGGATCATACACATACGAGCCACAAGTTTACAACGAAGAAGGACAATTGGTTTGTTTGGCAAACATCACAGTACCAGAGGAATCGTTCAACCGCGCGGGATTGAACAACAGCGATAAAGTGAGGGCCGTTTTCCTGTTGCACACGGAAAGCATTCTGTTTTCATCCAGCAAGGAAAACTCGAGTGTGGTAAGGATTGCATGGTTGATTATGGTTATATGTTTACTTAAATATGTTTTGGCTGCATGTAGGTCATAGCTGCAAACGTTGGCGGAAATAGCATTGACAACCTCAGACAGTCTGTCAACACGACGTACAAAACAGAAAATAGCAAGGTAAGGTGGAGCCCAACTCAAACCATTTGATAATGATATTTTGTAATTAGCGTAAACAATTACAATGCAAAATAAAATTTAGTTAATGACAACAATTTACAAAATGATTGCTTGTGACATATGCTGGTACCGGTTTGTCTGATACTAAAACATTAGACTATTAGTGGTTTGGAATGGTTCATCGAATTTTGCCAAAAAATATTGCCCACCAATTTCTATTGCGTATTAAATACTTTTTCTGCATTTCAGGCCCCGTATTCCGACCATAAATGTGTGTTTTATAATTTCACGTTGGGCGCGTTTTCTCGCGAAGGATGTTGTAGAGTGCGCAACTCCGACCCACCACAATGCAGATGCAATCACTTGACGAACTTCGCACTTCTTGTGGTAGGGGAATAACTGCTTTAATGCTTCCTATTATAATCAATATAGTTTATCATTCCTGAAGTAATTAACACGATTTGTAATTTGAACGTTTGAAATATCAAATTTAAAAAACACTAAACTCAAACAGTGTAGTTTGGTGACTTGTTGCACAGCTGCTTATAATGCTTTTGATATCTGCTAGCGTTTGCTATTACCTAATATGAACATTTTCGTGTCTTGCAGAGCATACATGACGCCCCAACATACACATCACTGAGGGTCGTAACTTACGTATGCGCTTCGCTGTCTGTATTGTGTCTCGTTCTCACTTGCACCGCACTGCTCTTTTTCAAGTAACCATTGCAACCAAAACTGTGTATTGCTATTATATTGTAAAATTACTACTGTGCAGGGAAATCAGAAAACGAAAGCCGATACAGGTTCAAATCAATTTACTCATTAATCTTGCTGTCGTGTACCTAATTTTCATGGCTGGGATTGACAACAGAAAGCAAGTGGCGGGATGTGTCGCTAGCGCCATCTTGCTGCACTACTTTTTGCTTTGTGTCTGGTGCTGGATGGCTGTATACGCCCATATTCTGCATGTTAAACTGGTCAAGGTAAGTTTATCATTGTTTTAACAAAGAAGGAATCAAAGGGAGAATATCTGGCCACGATCCCTTTCATGTGGATTGAACGCTTTAGATGACAAAGCAATAGACACTGACCCAACATAGAATTTTTTTATTTTGGTAGGTACACTTTCTCCCAGGGGAATATTACCTGGCGAAAGCATGTGCATTGGCATATGCAGTGCCGGTTGTGGTAGTCGCATTAAATGCCGGTATCGTTGATGGAACCAGAATAGCGCCAACTGTACCATTTACATGTGAAAAAGGTATGTTATGAGGACGCTCACTATTTTCAAATTCCTTTCCAATGAACAATAAACTGCAGTACATTTCCAATTTAGTGTTTCGTAACCTATATATCCGGTACTTTTCGTGGTAGTAACAGTTTGACGAACTTAATATGATGGGACCATTCCTAGATAGCATTTTACAGTGACCTTGGTTTGCTGTGAAATTGCACTAGAAGCACCAATGCAATAAACTACAAAACTGCCACCGTTGTATTAGCAAAAAAAAATGTTAGAGAAAACAACCATGACATCGCAGCGGTTTTTATGTTCAGATGATCCACCAGACTTTGCAACCTCATATCTTGCTGAGAACATGTGCTGGATTAAAGGATACTCTCTCTACTTCTCATTTCTTCTGCCTGTGGGATTGATTCTCCTGTATAACTTCGTAGTTTTTATTCTTATTATCCAATCCCTCAAGAAAACACAGGCAAATGTAACGTTACTTAACCTTAACAAAATATTTTTTTATTTCAAAGTGTCGCGTAATTTTCCAGGCGGGTGTTCAACGAACATCCAACACTCTTGCAATTGCAATCACACTCGCTGTCACTCTAGGATTGGTTTGGTTTCTAGCCTATTTTATGTTGGTTGTCAATGATCCGGTGTACGTAGCTGTTATGTCATGGCTATTTTCCATCGTTGCGACACTGCAGGTACCGACTGTTGCATTACTTTCAAATAAAATTCAACCATGAAATTTAAAAGTAATTACAATTGGTCTATAGACTTGTATACAATCATGCTTTGTTGCGTTAAAGGGAAATTAAGAAAAATTAGTCAAAAATCCCTTAGAAATTGCAAATCGAAAAAAACAAGCTTCTTTTTCAGGGAGTGCTCGTGTTTTTTCTGACATGCTTTCGACAGAATGATGTTCGAAGGCAAATCCATGCCCACTTCACATCAGAGTTGTAATCGGGCGTTTTAGGCCCAAACCGCCCCGAAACCGACCCCAGACGCCCAGATCAATTCTCCTTCAAAAAGATTTGCAATGTCCACAAAATGGCCAAACACAAGAAAACTGCACTTCAAGACCAAAACAAACATAAACAGCAAAACAGAATTCAATACTGATATGTGAATTGTATATCAATGTATGTGATGAATGTGTACATATATTAAGAGAATTAAGGAATGTATATCATATATGCTGCCCGAGCGTAATATCGACGTTTCGCTTTATCCTAGTTTGTATGTATGTTGAATTTGCCCTTCTTCAATTGTGCAAGTAGTACGTAAATTATTATGAGCAACCGAAAATTTTCTGGGCGTGAATAAATTTAGGAGGAACATATAACTTGTTTCAAAGAATGTGGAGCCTTGGAACTAAACGTTTTCAAAATAGTAGTTGTATAGCATTCAGTAAACGTAAAAAAAAACATCGGCGCAAATTGAAGACATATTTTCAGAATAACAACAACCTATATGCTAAAGTTTTAAGTTGCCCAGCGTGGTCGCGAGCTGACATTTCACGGGATTCATGGAAATAACCCTGACAGACGGTCGTGGTACTTTCCGGTAAGTTGTTGTTGCTGCGTATAACAGACAGGGCTTTATCGCATTCCAAGCAGGTACTCGTCCTTCAGGCCAAAACTGCGCTTGGTAACATATAATCATAACGCGATGTATTGATGATATCCTAAAATGAACACCGAGCTATGAACAAATAAATCCTCATGAAGAGGTAAGAAGGCCAATAAAATGAATTCTGGCCACTGTTTCGACGTATAAAATTGTCCATAGTCATCCAAAGCCACAACAAGCTGCACTGATGAGACCTTGTAGGTCGAAACAGTGACCATTTGTGTGCAGCTCACAGAAATACATCCACATTTGCAGGATTTCAAAGTAACATCTCGTAATATGCAATGGTTTTGATTATGAGAAATCTTTACCAGCCTCTGCGCAACCCGAACTCTTTCCGGTGGTCGGGTGCACAATCACCGTCGAAATGAACCCTGATGGTGCTTTCCAACCGAATTCCTTGCGTTGGTCGGGTGCACAATCGCCGTTGTTACAAACCCTGGTGCTTTCCAACAAGCTGAGAAAACGCAACGGTCGTCCTGCGTTAAAATTGTTTGTCTTCCAACCCCGACATTCTTGCCAGGTCAAAAGAAATATAAAACAGCAAACACACATTTTTCCTTATTCTGTCTCAGCAGGTCGATGCAACGGTACACCTGCAAGCGGCCAACGCGGCCGCATTGCGATTTTGCTCGGGGCCCTAGGAAGGCAAGCGATCCACCCTTGACATAAAAAAATGGACTTCGCCAATTTAATTCAACTTTCGCTTCCATTTCGTAGTGCTGACGAATCGCAGAGAATCAAAACGTACTTTGCAATGCGTTTATGCGAAAAACAAAGACACGACAAAGCAATTTTTGCTTAAACCCGTGTAAACCATATTTCACAAACATAATTGTAAATAAATTACCCAAAGCGAACGAAGTTAATCACTTCCTCCAAGAAATGTGTAATTTAATTTTGATATTTCGTTTTTGATCGTTATTTCAGGGCCGACAACAAAGTACAGATCGAAAGGTTTCTTACCGTTCCTCAAAACGATGGCAGGAATTTTTTGTTCGGCAGATTAGGTGTAGCACTTTTGTCCGTCTTTCCGCTCCAGCAATTTCCACTGAACCTTGGTCCCCTGCGCAGCGATGCGTAACCATCATAGCACCTCGAGGATGAAAAAAGAATTTGGATGACTGGCTATAGGCATTCCGTCCATATACAGCGACACCAACACAAGACAAATTATCAAATCTTTTGACACACTGCCATACTGCCTTCCGGTGCATTTTGTTTGATACAATATCATATAGCGCAATGCGATTGTTGCTTATAAATCTCCTTATTTATGGAACATTTGAACTACTGATTAATGTATTTTTTAGCCTAAAAGATTGGAAACGGAAATAACATCGATATATTCATAAAGTATGTATTTTTTTATTCTGCCACGTGAGAAATCAAGCATCCACATCAGACCCAGGTCGCATGCTTTGCTACTCAACCATGACATTCTTACCGTTTAAAAAAATCACCAGTTTTCACCTTTTACTAGATAAACATTGCAAATTACCATTTCGCTATTAACAGCATTGGAAAATATGCTTAACCACATCACATGCTAAAATCGTTTGGTATTTATGAATCGTTTTAAAAGCCACATACGAGTTGGACTTTGCACTCTTCGGCTTATATCACAAAACGATGGGGCTGTTTAAAATGGTGAAATGTTTGCAGTATAAGGCAGATTAAAACCATTTATATGAATCTTACTTCGCGAATGACGATCAACATAGTGATCCATTTTTATGGTATGTGATGCTGCATCGTGTATATCACTGTAGCGTTACGTCTGCTGAGAACTTAAGAACAAGAGAGCCCCATTGCGGTGACATGCAACGAACCGTAAAGGGTAACTTAGCTCTTGTACTATGCAAGCATTATACTGATGCTTTTAGTTGTGGGAGAGGCGATAGTTATAGTTGAGGTATCAGTGATGTTTGTGTTGCTGCTTGCGATATTGTGTTCCGCCACATCGGGACAATTGATCGATGTATCTTTCTCACTGTATGCAGACGTAGGTTAGTTTTTTTATAATTTGTGAGAGGCAAATGATAAAGTTTTATAACTTGGACTGCATTGAATGCATACTTAGAATTACCTTAAACATGGACGCCTTTTTTTCAGAAAAACACACGTGTGTTACAACTCGACCCATGTTGGAAGTTATTCAGTTGCGGAACGCTTGTGGATCCATCTTTTCTCCTTGTTACCCACAAAACTACCCGACTGATGTCACCGAAGGCTTTTTGTTGTGGAATCTTAACACGTCGACGCCCATATCTGGTATATAGGCCTAGTGGTGCACTGGTAAATTGCGTTATTTAATAAGCCGAATTAGTCTTGTGACACTGAACTGGACTATTCCGTTTTAGCACTGAACAGAATGATTTTTATTTTCTAAAACACACGAGCTTTTGCGAGATCCTCTTGCTTCATCAGATGTAATAAATGTAACCATTTTTGGGAAATTGTAAAAAGTTTTTAATGTTGACTCGATAAGTGTGAAGAAGTGAAGAAACATTGCCAGGTTTCTATAAAGTAGCACGTGCTTGCAGTTTACAAAGACCTTGCTACGAGGTGGAACGGTTCTGCGGTGTGCCCTAACCAAAGCGTTTTTTTTAGCTATTCGACTCACATTCCATGCGTTTGAAACAAACTCTTTGGGAGGTGTGCTCTTTATTGGGAGATCACTTCAAACCGCTTCCAACACTTTTAGCATCACCAGGTATTTTCAACTATCGTAAGAAATCAACGTCTCAAACGAAAACGTTATTTTGAAAGGGGGCAGATTGCCTATATATCGCTGTACAGTTTGTGCCCCGGTTAAATGTGTCTGATGATCCGTGAAACGTAACTGAGAATAAGACATTTCTTGGTAATGTTATTATCACAAACATCTTTGACCTTTTCGTAATGTCATAGAGTTATAAAATTTCCGTTTGAAAATCGGAATAGAAATATTAACACCTGCTTTTTGGTTCCAAGGGTTTGACGTCATGTAACCGGCCTCTGTCAATATCTAATGTCGGACAAAACATGTCATTGGCAAACAGAATTGCAAACAAACCGAGCTTGATCTTATGGCGCACAATTTTGCATTGCCTGCGGTATACATAAAAAATACTTGAAAAGTGTGTACAAACATACCCTACTATACAAAAATCAACAAATTTTTGAAACTTTTTTTAAAAGCATTACGTTTGCGTTACAGAGATTTTAGAGTATTTGGAAGTTTAACTGGGGACGTTTCCCTAAAACCATTTACCTTCTTGGCTGCGGACGGTTTTCCGCTTAACTCATCTTCCCGAACATATGAAATCACGAACGTCGAACCACTGTTTATGAGTTTCTACTCAAGTCTTGCCGAACCATTATCTGGATTTAATATCAGTTATTGCGTCGGTTAGTGCTTCAGTGTGCGAAAAAGAAACCAATTTACGAATCGGATTTGTAGTAAACAATCTGCTGTATCTGAACTTAAAAAGTGCAAAAAAAATCTAAAGTAAATAAAATTATTTACCTAAAAGGCTATGCATTGCACCACTTTCGTGCTATTTTGGTTTAGAAAAAATATAGCTACGTACTGCTGTGTGCTGTTTCATAATCCCCAAAGTGGTAATCGTGCACGCTTTGTTCTGTTGCTTAGGACTTCTGATCAGATTTTGTTTCGAACAGATGTGGATCAATGCAGAACAGGCAAGATAGGAACTTGTCTCAACGGAGGATTTTGCTCAAGGAATTCATTTAATAATTACGCTTGCTCGTGCCCGGGGAACTACTCAGGAAGTCTCTGCGAAGCAGGTGAACCGAAAACTAATTTTTTGGAATCATTAAATGATTGTCAAGTCACATGTTTCTTTTCAGATGTGGACGAATGCGAGGTTGGATTACACAACTGTGATGCAAATGCCAATTGCTCCAATACTAACGGCTCATTTCTATGTGCTTGCAAAATCGGCTTTATGGGAAACGGTAGTGCATGCAAAGGTAGACAGTATACATTTTAATAGCTCTCTGTGAAAGGGTATGTGAAATAAAGAAGCAAACTAAACAATATTCTCATGTTTAGACATCGACGAATGCTTAACATCAAACATTTGTTCCCCGAACTCATTTTGTATCAACACCAACGGATCCCACCTTTGTCCATGTAAAACCGGGTTTAGAATGCTTGGGAACAACTGTATAGGTAAATAACACAGAGGTCAAGTTTAAAGGCTAATCGTGTTTGTCTACTTAATTACAAGTATGTACAAAATCTAGACAGAAGCCCTAAGCCTGATTTTTTTTGATTAGATATCAATGAATGCAATGAGACAAATCCATGTGACACAAATGCTCTGTGTATCAACACTCAAGGCTCGTTCACTTGTACGTGCAATGAAGGTTATCGGGGTGACGGACTCAGTTGCTCGGGTAAGTTTTTCGTTAAGGTTACAACTAGTGAACCTGTCTAATTCTTGACTATTTTTGCAAAAGGTCTTAGGTATTTTTATTTCTGCGGATTGCTGCAAATTATAGCAATATACAAATTTAGGTGCATACTGTCGTGGCAATGTGACCAGTGCGACTACTTGTAATGTGCCCGGTTTCCTGGAGTGGCCCACTTTTCGCAACTCTTCCATCTACTACCGGGTGAACGAATTAGTAACCTGGCACATCGACTTTACTGCAAATTCTTCAGGTAACCTATAACTCTTTGCATATCCTCTAGTTAGGTCACTTTTCGGTGGTTTGTAATGGCTGTTTTGCACAATACATGCATTATAAAAGGTGTTTAAGTGCCTATTCTCATGAGTAGCACAACTGTTGTTCAATTATTCTTTTCTAGTTTCCGCTATAAGATTTACATTTCTTTACCTGGATGTCGAGCGGGAAAAAGATTTCATTTTCTTCAACAACAACACTAATTACACTGTAACAGAGCCCCAGCGAATAAATGTTGGTTTGTTACTTATTGGATATGTATGCTAAATTAAAAAATATATATTTTTAGGTCACTGGAAATGTTTCCAACGGACAGGATTTCACTTTTAATACCAACCAGATGTACGTGCATTTTTACAGCAACGAAAACGTTACGAAAACGGGATTCTTACTGAGGTTTAAAGAAGGTACTATATAATGTATGGCGCTTTTTATAAACTATTCCAAAGTCTGTTTCGTAACCAGATGCAGACGACTGCACACCAAATCCTTGCCTAAATGGTGGTACGTGCAGCACACAGTTTTTCGGATACAGCTGTAGCGATTGTTCTGGGTACACGGGACAAAATTGCCAAACCAGTAAGTAAACCACACATGATATATTAGGCCTTAAAGTAACTCTCACAATTTGGTTTAGATATCGATGAATGTTCCAATCAAGTGTGTGATATTTTAGCAACGTGTCGCAACATTCCCGGTTCGTTTGTGTGTACTTGTAATCCCGGTTATGCTGGTGATGGATTCAACTGCACCGGTTGGTAGAACTGATTTTCCCAGCACTCGTTTGTACAAATTTACCTTTACAAAAAATCTGTTAACATTAAACGAAAGTTTTTACGTTTAGAACCTCTAATATAATAAACTTTAGTTTTTATTTTCTCGCTTGTCTGTAGACGTCAACGAATGTGAAACAGGTGATAACAACTGTGATCGGGTCAATGGTGCCTGCGAGAACACAAACGGATCTTGGTCCTGTTCATGCCTTCCCGGTTATATGGGAAGTGGAGTCAGCTGCCAGGGTTAGACACCACGCGTTAATCGCCAAAAATATCCAAATTGAAGAAACTATCTTTAGATATTGACGAGTGCGCGCTTGACCTTCATAACTGCCAGGAGAATGCTTCATGTCAAAACCTGGCCGGTGGCTTCACGTGCGTTTGCGTTACTGGATTTACAGGAAGCCCACCCAATTGTGCAGGTAAGCATAGATCTGTTGCTGAGGTCAATAGACCAGTATTCTGATTTACCCAGTAAAATATACAACGGGAGTTTTCACGTTCATTGTCAATGTATTTTGCTTCACACAGTAACGGCTTTATTTGCGCAGATATCGATGAATGTGTTCTTGACACACATAGTTGTCACGCGAACGCAACGTGCTCTAATGAACCAGTGGGAAATTTCTCATGTACTTGTAGTGACGGATTTACCGGAGATGGAATTCAGTGCGTGGGTGGGAAATTTGTAATAACTTGCAAGTTTCCGTATATTTTCCTAATCAAGGGGTCATCGCCATTCGTCCACCATGGCTAAATCACAAAATTAATTAGTATGCATTAACAAGAATAAATATTTTTCACAGCTTTCCTCGCTGTTTAAAATAGAAACTGCTCAAAATTTACTCTATTTTACAGATATAAACGAATGCGCACAAAATGGCCAGAACTGTCACAGCGAAGCCCTTTGTATAAACACCCAGGCATCGTTTGAGTGCAGATGCCAAACAGGTTACACTGGAAACGGAACCTTCTGCGAAGGTAAAGTAAAAGCATTGATAAAATACAGCATTGATTAAAGTAAAAAAAGTGTATACATTTGAACTTGCGCCCTTATTCAAAAATTTTGACTTGTGTCTTTTTCGCAGACGTGAACGAGTGTGTTCTAAATTTACATGATTGTCACGAAAACGCGAGTTGTGCAAACGACCCGTCGGGAACTTATACGTGCACGTGCAACAACGGATTATCAGGGAACGGAACAGAATGCGAAGGTGCAACAATGCAATTGCTAGGTTATAGTTTCCAAAACCCATTATCATTTCAATGCCGGGTCCCACTACTTTTCTAACCACACGAAGAATTTGTTTCGGTATAACGACACGCTTAACCTATTGTCAATTGCCCCAGCAGTCACCAGCATTAGGTTACATTGACCACATACTGTCGTTTCAGATGTTAACGAATGTCACCAAGAACTGGACGATTGTCACGTGAATGCTTCCTGTTTAAATGAACCAGTCGGCAGTTTTACTTGTGTTTGTAACACTGGATACACTGGCGACGGAAGAAACTGTGAAGGTATTTTCATTGTTTTGAAAACAGATTTTTACGCGTTTCAAATGGAAAGTTTGGCAACATCTATATAGGCAGGGTTGCAATCCATCCCAAACCGACCATAAGGGCGAATGAATAGAAATAAAATACAATGCTGCACTACTTGAGATTTTGACATGGTAAAATTTTTAGGGGTGTGAGAACATCAAGCATATGGCGTTGTTTGGGCTAAATCATATTATATTAAACGCATAAGGTGGCCTGTGACTAACATAAAAAAAATATAATTTGAAATAAGGACGCCCAACCACAAATAAGACCAAATCTTGGAAAGAAGAAAGGTGTAGAAACCCTGTACATAGTTGAGTAATCTTTGTGTCTGCAATTTTCAACAACCGTGACGGATGCAGTACAAGAATTAGATTTCCATGACAGATGTTGCAGAATGTGAGCTCGGTTTGGATAATTGTCCTGCTAACTCCGTATGCATCGACGTACCATCCAGCTTCGCTTGCATGTGTACTGAAGGATTTACTGGCGATGGCAGAACGTGCGAAGGTATAACACAACACCACACATTGCACGAATTTCGTCTTTATTGTTAAAAAAATCATATGTTCGCAGACATTAATGAATGTGAATCCGGCCAGAACAACTGTCATAGTCAAGCTGATTGCATGAACCTCCTTGGATCGTTTGCTTGCCGATGTAGTTTGGGATTTACAGGAAACGGAACTCAATGTCATGGTACTTGTCGTTCTTACGAAACTTATCGTTGCTGAAATAGAATGGTGTTTGCATATTCAGTCATACTAAATTAGGTTATTTTGCTGCTAATTAAAACAGTTTTGTTTCGGGCAAGTTAGATATTTATGACCGTTTTTTAAAAAATAATTAGGGATTTTTTCGAAGTGCAATACAATTGCAGACTTTTTGCAGACATCGACGAGTGCCGCCAGCGTAACAGCCCGTGCCTTTCAAACGCAGAATGCATGAACTCACCTGGGACTTTCCTGTGCGCTTGTATCGCGGGCTATACCGGCGACGGGAGAAATTGCACAGGTAGAAACTTGCGTTGGGTTCAAAACAAATAAGATCACACAAGTTAAAAAGACCTAATGGATGTGAATTGAACTGGATTGTAGCCCTTTTGCATCCCAGAAAATAAATCCTTAAATTTCCCAAAAAGAAATATTGACTTGCAGCATTGCCACCTCATCCAATACCAGGGGTTCGTCCAGATGTTCAGGTCAGCCAATATTTGACAAGTGGCTCGAGGCAAAATCAGTTCGCAGTGGGAAATCCTTGCATATCTTTGTCGGATTATTTTTCGGAAACATACCACGAAATTGTAAACGTTGAAGTTATTGTACGAGAAACGGCTTCCAGCTCAGGTGCTAAAAGTAATATTTTGGTATTTTTATCATTGTGACATAAAATAGCACGTGTTAGAAGTTACTAAACAGACATAGCTCTATATTTTTATATTTCCCTTTGCAGATTTAGAATGATTGTACTGCAAGCGTTTGCAGAACATAGTTATTTTGTCTGTGTTTAGCAGCAAACATCGGGACTTGGGCAACCTCTATTGACCAAACTACAATCGGGCCATACATCGCGGAAATCCTGATGTGCACAACCATTTCATCCAGAGTTCTAACTTCAGACAATCAACGTTTTATAGTGGGTAGGGCATGGAAGTTCTTTGTTGTGATCACAAACTTGCACAATACGGCTTGATGAAAAGCCACGTATATGACGTACAGTATATATTGGTTTAATATTGCTATATTTTTCTAACTTTATAGGACGAAATACATCTTGCGATCGCAATCAAACATCAATGATTTGTAATGGGCCGTTACCACCTGGCAGATCTCTCCAGGTCGCATTTAGATCTGTGGTCGACGGTGTTATGTCGCCTTTGACCGAATTTTCAAACGAAATCCGCACCGAAAGTAAGTGATTATGGATCCATTCCCCACTTCAAATGTAACTGTTGTTTGTTTTGTACAGAAGAACCTACCTGTGATAGCATTTTTTGTGACAGGGTGTCTGTTTGTCAGATGTTTGTGCCAGACAGAGGACAAAACATGGTGGCAGAGTGCGTGTGCACAACCTCAAACTGTTCTGGTAACTTTCTTGTACTATCCTAAGGATTAGGACCGATTTAAGGCGGTTGTTGTTTGCAGTGGCGTGCTCTGCAAGAAATATTACAGATCGAAACGGAAATATACTACAATTTCCCAAAACTCTTGCTGGATTAGTGGCCTATTCAGAAACGCGCTGTCAATTTAGTAGTAAGTTATACTATGTTGTTCAATTCATTTTCAAATGTTCCTCACTTAGTAAAAGCTGCCTTGTTGATTATTTGTTTACTGAGTGGAGGCTTTCTTGAATATTTCAGATCAACCAATTGCCTTCATTCCTTGCGTAAGCCAATCTATTGGAGGATTGAGATACGGAAGTTTTGATGTGTCAAAACTCTCCGAAATCACTTGCACAAACACTTCAATCACTGACATTTTGACCGCGGTAAAAGCAGTTGCCATGAAAGATAAAATAGTGATCAAAATAAATAAACAAATAATGTTAAGAAGTTGGCAATAATAACAGAAAACAACAATTTTTTTTTGAATTGTAGACTGATGTTTCCGCAATAAATTCCACTGAATTGGAACAGATATTGCTTCAACTCGACACACTGACGGCAGATGTTGCAGTTTTGAGTACAGGAGACGCACAAGCAACAATAAACTTTGTCAATGAAATTAACACAGCGACCACCATTCCAGTTCGTATCAGCTAAATTTAAGTTAAATTTCCCACATTAATTCAACACTTTTTAGCTTTCGGCGTTTTCTTTCCAACGTGTTGTGGAAATTGGGGATCACGTGACACAGTACTTGCCACAGAATGTCAACAACGAGCAATCGCTTGAAAATGTGACGAGCTTTATCCAGTCGCTCAGTGAGCTTGGATTCCGGCTTCAGTTGCAGAACACTACCAGTAATATTAGTGTTCTTACCACGGGTATTGCTGCGATGGTAAGCGATCAACTAACAGAACATATTTGTATGTTACACGCGACCAATAATTCCTATTAACCAGGTCAAGAAAATACCAAATGAAAACGCACCCGTCACCTACCAACCGGTATTGTACGATGCGAATGGCAATCTTGAGTCTCCGGTATCTATAAGCATTCCTCACGAAGCAATTGCTCTGCAAATGACTGAACAAAACGATACGATTACTGGGGTTTTTCTGGTGCACACGTCAAACAGGTTGTTCCCGTCCGATGAAGTCAGCTCCAACAGCATTGTAAGTGATTCTCATCAGCCTAAACAAAAAAGCAACTCCGACAACTACAAATGCGGAAATCTATATGATAATAAACAGACAACAGAACGGAAAAAATTAAATGGAAAATATCAAAGCTTCTTTATAAATTCAACAGGTTGTTTCTGCACAAGTTCGCGGGAATGATGGTCTGACGCCGACAGAACATTTTCAGGAACCAGTACTAATAACATACAAGGAAGCTACAAACCAGGGATTTAATCAAAATGATTCCACACTGCAGGTATTGATTTGAGAAATGTAGCGTTTCGCGCCAACATTCCAGACAAATCAACCATATAAAGCTTTGGAGACCAAACTATTAAAGTTTACCCTCGCGTAACATTGCAGGCAATGTTCGTGAATCACACTTGCGTGTTTTGGAATTTCACGCTCAAAAGGTGGTCTACGGAGGGGTGTTTCCTTTTGGCTGAAACTCGGCCGCCGAAGTGCAGATGCGATCATCTCACAAACTTTGCGCTGTTGGTGGTAAGTATCAATATGCACGTGATGTTCTATCGGCATCGCGCTGACCCGCATACGTCCACCTTGCACACTAGGAAAATTATTGTTCTGCAGAGCATCACTGAAATAGAAGCTCACATCTCTCTACAGATAGTGTCATACGTTTGTGCGTCGTTATCCATCGTGTGTCTTTTGTGCACCTTGATTGCGTTGGTTGTCGTAAGGTAAGCAAATGTACCATCGAATTTTTGCCAATATGGTGAGATGCGAATCGAAAAACCAGAACACAGCTATTACAATGTAGAAAAATGTTAATCTTAGATTTATGCACACACATCAAGTAATTGCAATTTGTTTCGAAGCAGATTCCTTCTAGTTGTATTGTAACTGATTTGCAACTTGCTAGTGCATCTGAAGTAAATGCAACCTGTTAACACAACATACTTTATTTCTCGACAGAGATATACGAAAACGACGACCAGTGAAAATTTTAATGAACATATGTGCTGTGCTCGCACTCGTCTACCTCGTATTTATCATCGGTGTCGACAAACGTGAACACGAATCCGGTTGCGTGGCTGTAGCTATGTTGCTCCATTACTTCCTGCTCACTGCGTGGGGGTGGATGGTGGTTTATGCCCATTTTCTCTATATGTCAGTTGTGAAGGTAAATATATTTTAATCTGTTTTTTTTCTTGGGACAATACAATTAAAGTCATTTTCACACCATCTGTACACCCAATTACGATATTTTCGCTGAATATCAAGGTCTTTCAGGCTGTTTTAACTGAACAGTTTAGATACAGGTATGAAGCAAAGTGTTGCAATACATGCAGGTGTTCCACACGTGGAGTTCACATTATCTCAAAAAAGCTGCTGTCCTTGCATGCGGTGTTCCAGCAATTGTTGTTGCTATCAACGCAATCGCAGTGGAGGCTACAAAGCAACCTTCGAAGATGTCACCGATTTACGGACGGGGTATGACCAATTTCTACCCAGTATAACAAACAATATGTGACTGTCGGTAACATAATCCTCCTAAAATCTAGGACTGGACCTGTAAGCGTTTAATTTTAGTATTTGTTAATCGCAGAACCCCCATCAGCCTTCGTATCATCCTACTTAGCTGAGAACATGTGCTGGATCAAAGGAAACTCCCTATACTTCTCATTTCTCCTGCCTTTCGGAACTATGTTGCTTTTTAATATAGTTGTGTTTGTGTTGGTCATGAGGGAGTTGGCGTGTAAAAAACGATCGGACGTAAGTACACCGCTGCAGTCTAGTTTTAGTGCAATGAGTAAAGAGATCTTGGTTGACGGCTATCGAAACCCTCTCAGAGCAGATAGCCATTGGAATTATTGATGATTGTCTTTTATTAAAAGGTTGATGTACAGCGGACAACTTCCATGAAACACCATGTCAAGATCGCTGCTATGACAGGAATAACCCTAGGCATATGTTGGTTCTTCGCTTTCTTTATGATGATATCAGATAGTCAACAATATCTCACAATCATGAGTTGGTTGTTTTCAATAGTTGTCGCATTGCAGGTACGTTTATCCAATTTGTAAACCGATATGCTTGTTATACATCAATGACTATTTGGTGACGGGCAAATTGCTTAGTTTTGAAGTTACAGCTGACTGGAATTTAATGTCATATATTTCAAAGGGCGTCGGTATCTTTCTTGTTACCGTTGTAAGGAAAAACGAAGTCCAAATTGGCATTCGAAGAATGCTACAAGGTTTTGGGTGTCCCTGTGGGCTGGAATCCTTTACTTCTCGCACCAGCAGCAGCCAGACACAGTCCAGCACGCCCGGCCCAACCATGTCTACAACCAATTAGGTCATCTAAGTGAAAAAACATGCACGAGATCATTTGAACATGGTCTATGACTGAATTGTGATGATTTGGATAACCTCATGTGTATATATTCGTACGTTTTTGTGAGCAGAATAAACGTACGCGAAGCATGAATAAAAAAAAGTTGAAGCAGCTTTGAAAATGTTGATGCACATCGATAAAGGAAGGCAGTTCCAATAACTAAGTCATGGCGGAAAATCGCAACTTTTTTGCAGAAAAGAAAAGAAATTGTAATGCAGCATATCCATCCGACAGCTCATTTAAACATGGACGCAATACCAGTTTAATTTTGCTTTCCTTACAGTATATGTAAAACGACATTGGAAGGTGTTGTGGAGATAGTTTAAATAAAGTCAAAAAAATGTTGTTGCTGACAAATTGGTATAACAAGCATTTTCAATAGCATGTACCAACTACCTTGACGATTCGTAACTCATGGAAATCGTGGGAATAAGGTTGCTGCTTTTGTCTATGCGGTGGAGGGTTGGCACGGTAGACATGACATCATCCAAAGCCCCCCAAAAGCCTTTTTTCTATTTGAATCTTCCCAGTAGACATTTTTTTCAACACCAGGAATACCGATAAGGTCCCTTTCTCAGGATTGCACCAGTGATAAACGCGTTATTCAAAGCAGTAACTATCAGTTGGTAGAAATACTAAGCAAGTGCAGGGCAAGGGATCAACTGAAAAAATGTTGTTTTGCGCTTCGTTCGCAGCATTGATTATTGTGATAAATGGACTAGCAACAACGACTCCAAACTTTAAGTTCTATTCAAAAGTCGGTAAGAACATTACTTGGACTATAGTTCGTTGAAAACTAAAACTGGTTTCCATCACCGGGATACATATTAAATTATTGATTCTTGTATACCTTTGTTCACACGTAATGTTGTGAATTTTTTGTAACTTAGTCTTTGTTTCATGTTTTCGCGTGATCAGCAGGATCGCCCTACTGAGCAAGTTTTTACGATTACAGTTGTGGATAATTGGGTTCGCAGGCATAGCAGCCAAGGCATTGAAATCAAATCGGATCAGCCAAATTTTCTCCTCAAGTGGAGTTCTGATAAAATTTGTGCTTTTGCGCAACAGTGTACTGTTGCGTATCTGTTATGTCAAATATGAGTCTCGAATCGGGTCTTAACAATATTGTTTATAATCGATGGAAATCCTATTTGATTAGCGCATTTGACATTAGATCGCACGTGAGTTCTAATTGTTGTGTTTTCCTAACCTGACTTTACTTGAAACTTGATGCAAACATTCCAACAATATTTATTTACCACGAACAATTTTGGATACGAAATTAACATGCGCAATTATACCAACGCCAAACTGAGTGAATTTACGAACTGAGGAGAGCACAGTACCGTTGTACTGCCCCGCTCCACCTCAGCTAAACGCACACGGAAAGTTTCATTATTTAAACCGGAGAGAAACAAAGCGAACGAAGTGTCGTAGAAAGAAAGGCGATTCAAGAACTGACTGTCAGCAAACAGTTAACAAAAGACGCACTCTCACACAAAACAATGAAGCGACACATCTCTGAGGCGACACATTTAAGCTGGCCAATAAAATCACATAAAAACACAGCTGTTGCGTAGAAACTAGTAACGAGATCAAATCACGTGAGAAAGCAACCGTTGCTATACATTTTGAAATGAGATGCTGGACAAGACGCTACGTAAAATGCCTTAACACAAAAACCCATGGAAAGAGATTCCGGACGTTGATGACGAAACTGGCTGTTATGTGACCATAGTTCATATTTCCATGAATGCAAACGTTGCTATGTAACGTAAAATTACGTTACAGTACCTTGACCACAATGTATCCCGCTTCAACTGCCGAACTCCCGTAGTTAAGTTGGTACTACATTAAGTCGGAAAAAATGCCTGATCCAGCTTAAATGCTATTCCTGCGAATGTAATGATCCAAATACCATGTGATCGCTATGTTTCGCTAAGCAACTGTTACGCTTCTTAAAATAAACGCTTTCCTTGGTTCTCAGGACGCTGCATTCACGGCTAACCACAAGCCTGTTCCAGCACAATCGTTTAGATAAAATCTTGTTCATAAAACTATCAAAATTGCACCGACGAATCACAATCTGCCCCTCACAGTCTGCCCTCCGATTTTTCTTAGCGTCTCGTGTTCGTCCGGTTTTATCTTTTCTCTCGCCAGTCATTGGCCAAACCGTGTCACGTGAGAGGAAGGGAGCTAGCGCTACGATATCAAATCAACGTCCGGTGACTGGTGCGTTCGAGACACTTAAATAATAAATACAAAAATATAAATCAATACAAAACATTTAAATGAACAGGTGGAAGGTGAAATAACAAAAGGTGAAAAAGAACGTGGCGTAAAAGAATACGTGATTTAACGAAAGCGTGAAACTTGGAAATGAAACGCAAACAAGTGGGCAAATTCTTTTGCGCTACACAACTATGCCTGGGAACCTTATTTTAAACCAACATGTAAATGATTGGCGGCATTGATCAAGCGCCCGACCCATATACTAAGACGAAAACCTGACCGGGATTCGTGGCCAGGATATCCTGGTTCAAATCCCGGTGTGGTAAAAAAGAAATAAAAAAAAAAACAACATATAAGTTCTTTGTTAAATTTTCACGAAAGAATGAAAGTATTTGTGTCTTTGTGATGTCATAGAATAATCATGCACATAAAGTAAACTCCAACGATAGTATTTTATTGACAGACAAATTTATTTTTATAACTCCCCAAATATATTTTTTCACAGAAACACACACATGTGTTCAGACCATGCCAGGGCTAGAAGTGATTGAATTGAACAACGTGTGTGGAACTATCCTCTCACCGTGTTACCCAAATAACTACACAACCGACGTATCGGAGGGTTTCCTCATGTGGTATTTGAACATCTCGCACCCACTTTCCGGTAGGCTGAAAATCTATTTTATTAAGCACAAGCGTCTGTGCGTATAGAATTTTGTTCCCAGAATTTCGTGGGGAATGTATTGCATCAAAAAATGTGCAGTAAACAAGCGCATTTCCTCAGTTAACAAATTTACACATAAACCAACTCAGCAATCACATACTAAATTCAACAGCAATTCGTTTGACGTTCAACGAATTCGAGATAAATGATGCCCTAAATTCAGTGCTGCACATTGGAAGATCAGTAACTATCAATGGAAATGCCACTGGGTTTTATCGTGTCATCAGGTATGTGTTTTACCATCTAGCGGTATAGGTACTTTTTTCTAATATTTTGTATTTGGTAGTTTTTAAATGAAATGTCCTTCTTTGTCTATATTGCTCTTTAACTAGGTTTTATATAAAAAGAGTGGGTGGATGCGAAATCACTAAGGATGGTAATTAAAATACTTTATAGCGTGTATGGCAAATGAAGGTGCGAGAATCGGATGGAGAGTTCAATAGGGTTCCGTCAAGGAAAAATTTTAAAAATCACGTTTTTTGAACGATAGCCACATTATTGCTATCATAACACAGACTTGAAAACTGCACGATTTTGAAACGAACAAATTGCTGTGAGCCAGACAAGAGCACTTGAGTGTGTCCAACGAACGAGTTGTTTGCCACTGTAGCGTTTCTTATGGAGCCATGGCCTGTGAGGGGAGCGATAACCCCGAACGCGCCATGATTGGGTCCCTACTATTGCGCAATGTCTATCTTAATATATTGTTAATTCTATATTTTAACAATAATATTATCAAAAATATTTGAGTTGTTTAATAGCATGGGTTTGGGACCATTGTCTTGCTTATAGTGAGTACGACGCATATGGAAGCTTGCGGGACACAAATTCGTCAAACCCATTCCATTTCGTGGAGCATAATCCTACCAACACCTTGACTCAAATAAACTCGCGAACTTACGAAATTTCCAACATCTCCTATTCATTGTTTCTGAGCTTTACTTCGTCTCTCGCCGATCCCCTTGTCGGTTTTAATATCAGCTATTGCGCAGGTTGGTCAATTTTTTTTAGTTTATTTCTTGAATCACAAAGTACTTCATCTAAAAGAAATTCGAAAATAATGTAAAAGTTCTTTCGAATTCCAGACATCGACCAGTGCCAAACTGGCAATGTTAGTGGGTGCATGAATGGAGGCTTCTGTCAGCGAAACAGTTTTGACAACTACAGCTGCTCGTGTCCAAAAAACTATACTGGGACCTTTTGCGAACAAGGTATTGCTAAGGGCAATCACCAGTTCCCATACCATAGATTTCGGAACTTAACCGATCTCACGATATTCTTTAGACGTTGACGAATGTGTTTCGGGATTGAACGATTGTGACGTGAATGCCTTATGTGTCAATACAAATGGTTCATACGAATGCTTTTGCGGTAGTCGGTATACTGGAAACGGAACAACCTGCATTGGTATAAGACGAGTTTAATTAAAGTTTCAGAAAACACTTTGGCGTTAGCAGACAATAAATTACGAAAGTGCATGGGATTTAGTGAATATGGAGCGTCAATGATAAAGTGCAATGCACTTGACACAAATAGTTGTATGGTGTGCATAACTCAGAAAAAGTAAAAAAATAAACTTAAAGAGCATTGATTATATACAAAATCATCTTTGCTTTCCACTTTTCGATAACTATCCATGACTTGTAGATATCAACGAATGCTCGAATGGCATGTCCAACTGCTCCCTCAATTCAGTGTGCGTTAATACAAATGGATCTTTCACTTGCGCATGTAATGCGGGATTTGCTCCCTTCGGGTTGGATTGCTTGGGTAAGACACACAATTCTCGAACAATCTTTGATTAAAAAGTTTTTTAGTGTTTAGTGCAAATCTTTCTGAATAACGATTAAATGTCTGCCTTTCAAGCTAATTTAATCAAATTAAATTATGGTATTAAGAATTCAGGTCTAAAACGCTGTTCTCATTATGCATATATTCTACAGACATCGACGAATGCAGTCAATCGCCACCTATGTGCCACCCGAATGCGACATGTTTAAATGATATAGGAACGTTTCAATGTTTTTGCAATTTAGGGTTTACTGGAGATGGTTTAGTTTGCGCAGGTAAAAGGGCGTTTTAGCTCATCTTACTGATTACTAGCATATAGTAGCAATAAGAATAAGAAAAACAATAAGTAGAAAATAAAACTAAATTAAAGCATTCACAATGCAAAAGCTTTTATTTTTGATGCAGATATAAACGCTTGCAGCGCCTCATCCAACTTGTGCAACACAAGTGCAACTTGTGTAAATTCTACGGGATCGCCTCAATGTGTTTGTAATGCTGGCTATACTGGAGACGGTGTCAATTGTACAGGTAGGAACAATATTTTATCTACTTTGTCGGACGGGATTTGTTGCCAAGCTAAGCAGGTGTTTAGTCTTCTTGTGTGACCGAGTTATTGATAGTGTGGATTTTCAACTTATTTCTCATCTTGGATTCGAATCTAAAAGATTCCACTACGTGGTAGTTCGGGGACGATGGTGGAAGTTTAGGGAGTTGTTAAACATAGGAGAAATACCTTCCTGGATGCCACTAATTAAAATATTTTTCTACAGACATCGACGAATGCAGTCAATCGCCACCTGTGTGTCACGCGAATGCGACATGTTCAAATGTTGTAGGATCGTTTCAATGTTCCTGTAATACTGGGTTTACTGAAAACGGAACCACCTGCATTGGTATAAGATAAGTTCAATTATAGTTTTAGAAATTGTTGAGGTGTTAACACATTAATAAATTACGAAGTGAATATAATTTAGTGCATATATAGCGTCGATAATAAAGTGCCATGCATTTAACACAAATAGTTGTATGGTGTGCATAACTTAGGTAAAAAAAAACTAAAATTAAATAGCATTGATTGTATATAAAATCATCTTCGCTTTCCACTTTTCAAAAACTATCCATGATATCCATGACCTGTAGATATCAACGAATGCTCGAGCGGCAAGTCAAACTGCTCGGTCAATTCAGTGTGCGTTAATACAAATGGATCTTTCACTTGCGAATGTAATGCGGGATTTGCTCCCTTCGGGTTGGATTGCGTTGGTAAGACACACAATTCTCGAACAATCTTTGATTAAAAGATTTTTCAGTTTTAAGTACAAATCTTTATGAGTAGCGATTAAATTTCTGCCTTTTCAGCTAATTTTAATCCAATTGAATTATGCTGTTGAGAATGCAAGAGCAGTCATTCAGCTCTAAAACGCTATTTACATTTTACATATATTCTACAGACATAGACGAATGCAGTCAATCGCCACCTGTGTGTCACACGAATGCGACATGTTCAAATGTTATAGGAATTTTTCAATGTTCTTGCAACACTGGGTTTTCTGGAGATGGTTTAGTTTGCTCAGGTAAAAAGGCGCATTAGCTAATTTTACTGATTGCTGGCATATTGTAGCAATAAAAATTGGTTTAGTAATTTTCGATTTTAGGAAAGAGGTTTATTGATCAAAGAAGGTATAGAATTTTTAACTTTCCTGCTAATTTTAATCAAATTAAATTATGGTATTGAGAATGCAAGAGCAATCATTCAGCTATAAAACGCTATCCACATTATTCATATATTCTACAGACATCGACGAATGCAGTCAATCGCCACCTGTGTGCCACGCGAATGCGACATGTTCAAATGTTATGGGAACGTTTAAATGTTTTTGCAATTTAGGGTTTACTGGAGATGGTTTTGCTTGCGCAGGTAAAAAGGCGTTTAGCTCATCTTACTGATTACTGGCATATAGTAGCAATAAGAACTGCTTTGACAGTTTTTGCTTTCCTATGAGAGGTTTTAATGATCGACGAGGGTTATTGAATTTCTAACTTTCAGCTGATTCCAATAAAACTAAATTAAAGCATTCACAATGCAAAAGCTCTTGTTTTTGATGCACACATATAAGCCGAATGCAGCAGCTTTTCCAACTTCTGCAACACAAGTGCAACCTGTGTAAATTCTACGGGATCGCCTCAATGTGTTTGTAATGCTGGATATGCTGGAGACGGTGTCAATTGTACAGGTAGGAACAATATTATATCTACTTTATCGGACGAGATTTGTTGCCAAGCTTAGCAAGTGTTTAGTCTTCTTGTGTGAGCGAGTTATTAAAAGTGCGGATTTTCAACTTATTTGCCACCTTAGATTCAAATCTAAAAGATTCTACTAGTGGTAGTTTGGCGACGATGGTGAAAGTTTAAGCAATTGTGAAACATAGGAGAAATACCTCCCTGGATGCCACTCACCAAAATATTATTCCACAGACATCGACGAATGCAATCAATCGCCACCTATGTGCCACACGAATGCGACATGTTCAAATGTTGTAGGTTCGTTTCAATGTTCTTGCATCACAGGGTATACTGGAGATGGTTTAGTTTGCTCAGGTAAAAAGGCGTTTTAGCTCATCTTACTGATTACTAGCATATTGTAGCAATAAGAACTGCTTTGACAGTTTTTGCTTTCCTATAAGAGGTTTTAATGAGCGACGAGGGTTATTGAATTTCTAACTTTTCAGCTGATTCCAATAAAACTAAATTAAAGCATTCACAATGCAAAAGCTTAGTTTTTTGATGCAGATATAAACGAATGCATCGGCTCATCCAACTTCTGCCACACAAATGGAACCTGTGTAAATTCTCCAGGATCGTATCAATGTGTTTGTAATGCTGGCTATACTGGAGACGGTTTCAATTGTACAGGTAGGAACAATATTTTATCTACTTTGTCGGACGGGATTTGTTGCCAAGCTTAGCAAGTGTTTAGTCTTATTGTGTGATCGAGTTATTCAAAGTGAGGATTTTCAACTTATTTGTCACCTTAAATTCGAATCTGAAAGATTTACTATAACGTGGTAGTTCGGGGACAATGGTATAAGTTTAGGCAGTTGTGAAACATAGGTGAAATTCCTTCTTGGATGCCACTAACAAAAATATTTTTCTACAGATGTCAACGAATGCAGACAATCGCCACCTGTGTGTCACGCGAATGCAACGTGTTCAAATGTTGTAGGAATGTTTCAATGTTCTTGCATTACTGGGTATGCTGGAGATGGTTTAGTTTGCGCAGGTAAAGCGGAAAACTTCTGGAAAATTTAGCTTGTTTGCCTTAATATTCACTGACATATTATTGTAATCAGAGCTTTTTGGACAACTTTGCATTTTTAACTAGGTTTTATTGATCACCAATCATTGTTTATTTTCTAACTTTTTAGCTGATTCTAATCCAATAAAAATAATCTATAAGAATGCAAACCAATTGAGTTTTTATGCAGATATCGACGAATGCAGCGGTTTATCCAACATGTGCCATACAAACGCGACGTGTTCAAATGTTGTAGGAACGTTTCAATGTGCTTGCAATACTGGGTTTACTGGAGATGGTTTACTTTGCTCAGGTAGGGATTCGTTGCAACGTATTTTCGATAAAACTTTTTTTTTAAATTCATTGGTTGCTTTACCAAGGGTTCTATTATTGACTAGCGTTTGCGTAGTTGTGTCAAATTTTGATCCATCTGATTGTAATCAAATAAATGAGTCCATTGAAAATGTAAGGTCTTTTTCCTGCAGATATAGACGAATGTAGCGAATCGGCCATTTTGTGTGACTCACATGCCACCTGTACAAATATTGTTGGGTCATATCGGTGCGTTTGCCTCGCTGGATACAATGGGGATGGTAGTTTCTGCACAGGTATGGCAACTTCATTTACCAAAAACCTTGTGCTCAAAGGTATTATAAAGGTGTCAAAAATATAAATAAACCAGTTTCGTTACGAAACTCAAGTAAGATCTTGTGTAATATAACTACAACATCAGCTAATACCATGGGGTTTGAGATAGTGTAACTTGATAATCCTGCGTTCGCTGTTGTCAGCTTCACCGCCTCATCCGATTCCCGGGATTTCACCAGTCGTGAACGTAAGCCAAGACTTACGTGGGTCACCCAGGCAGAACGCCTTCGCCGTGCAAAATCCATGCACTCTGGCACCGGACCTTTTTCCGAATATCAACCCTGCCACCACAAGTTTAGAGCTGATAGTACGAGAAAGCGTGTTGGGGCCTGGTAAGACATCTTATAAAGTTTTACTATTATATTTCAAGTAGGTTATTTAATTCTAATCAAATAAGGATGTTTAACTAGGTATATTGGACTGATTTATTAGTGTATGTATTGTCAATAACTTTCTCATATTAAACTATTACAAACGACCATTCCCATTATTACGTTTGGTTTTTCCTCCTCATAAAACATAATCAGACTTTCTTTAATCTTCTGTATAGTGACAACCATCGGCACTTGGGCGACCTCCATTGGCCAAACACCCATTGCTGCATACACAGCAGCAATCATCTCTTGTCCTCCGGATATAGCGGTAGCTTTTGGATCAAGAAAAAGAAGGGCCTTGACAGCAGATAATGGACGCTTTGTAGTAGGTACGAGAAAATATTTAGTGCTCTTCATCATCACCAGTTGTGCTGCACAAACCATTGGTGTAGTTGAAAACAGAACAGTTAGAATCTTCTTTGAAACTACAGCAAGGATTTTCATATCAAATGCGCATTAAACGCATACACAATATGTTTTAAAATTGTCGTATTCATTAAACTTGCTATATCCTTTACGAACAAAAACAGAATTTTTCTTTTTTGAAACCGCAAAAAAAGGAAATAGCGCATTTAGACAAAAATATGTTGAATTAAGGTCAAGACACGAACTGTGACCGCCGTCAAGTTTCACAGACTTGCAACGGGCCTTTGCCACCAGACAGAGCGTTTCAGGTTGCTCTAAGGTCTGTGGTCGATGGTGTGACATCTCCTTTGACGAATTTTTCCGCCGATATACGAACCGCAGGTAAAGATTGCGACTTCGGTGTAGCTACTTATCCTTAAAATGTCTGTAACATGACTTCATGCAACAAATAACACACTCAACTAAACAATTCTTCTCCTTAGTTATGCCGACTTGCATTGGAATAGTTTGTACTGAAAGTTCGGTGTGCGAGGTGGTGTCCTCCGATGGTGGCGCAACACTATCCGCAGAGTGTGTTTGTGATCATACGACGACTGATTGCCAGGGTAACTTGAGTGCTAATTGCTGCAAAAGTATCGGGCAGTTACAAACAATGCTTCTTTCTCAGCAATTTGTCACGCCAGGACCATCGTCAGTTCAAGTGGAACTGTGCTGAACTTTCGACAAACTTTTGCAGGATTGATTGGATACTCCGACACTCTGTGCGAGTTCAGTGGTGAGTGGTGTTGAAATTTGAGCCCATATTTTCCACTATGTAAGTTGCAAAGTTTAAGTTTTAAGGGTTCTGCATTATGTTTATTTTTCTGGCATAGGACAACCCATTGCATCTATTCCCTGTGTCAACGTGACTACCGGGGAAAGTGGACAATCTTATGGACGTTTCGATATAGCGAGATTATCATTAATACCCTGCACGAACACGTCCCTCGCAGAAGTTGTATCAACAGTACGATTTACCAGATTGTGTTGCTCTTCTGTTACAGCAATGATCTTTTACAATTGTTTTTTCCCTACGTAGACCGATGTTTCAACGATCAACAGCACAACGTTGGAGCAAACTCTTATCACTCTCGATGTAATGACAGCGAATGTGTCAAGACTGAGTGTTAACGATACCCAAGCTACAATTGACTTTATCAACACTGTTCAAACCCAGTCGACAGTTCAGGTATATACTATATTCATAAAAATCTTTTCAACAATGTGTTTCACATTTATTTTATTTTTTTTTAGCTGACGGAATTTTCGTATCAACGTTTAGTGGATATTGGAGACCATGTGACCAATTTCCTTAACCAGAGCACTAACGATCAGAACGCTACACTAACAAATGTGACTAGCTTCGTCCAATCACTGACAGAACTTGGATATCGTGTGGCCTTTCAAGATAATGCCACTACTTTAAATGTGATTACTCCCAGAATTGCAGCCAGGGTAAGAAAACGTAACCAGTTTTGGATGCGACTGACAAGACGCCAATCAAGCGGCAATTGCATGCACAACATGTACATAATCCAAACACGTAGTTCAGACAATTGCCAATTCAATTTCTGACAGGTGGAGAGGATTCAGAATCCATACATGCCAGTAATTTATGAACCATTCGTGTACGTGGAGGGACTGCTTCAATCTCCTGCTACGATTACCATACCCCAAGAGGCCATAGCCACACAAATGAGCGGCCAAAACAACAATATAACCGGAGTGTTTCTTTTCCACACAACCAACAATTTATTTCCATCTACAGAACCCACCACATACAACGTAGTAGGTTTCTGTTTACTGTAAATGATGAGAAAATAAGTATACATTTCAAACAACCAGTTTTAATGCAGGTTATTTCTGGACAAGTGAGGGGTAGTGGTGGTGTAAGACAAGTGGCTAATTTACAACAACCAGTGGTAACTACTTATCAAGAAGACACAGTTCGTGGAATTAATCAAGATGATGCCACACTTCAGGTCATACAATATTTGTTGATGTATATTTGATTCTGGGCAAAAACGTCAATTTTTCAACAGGCAAAGTACGTTAATCACACTTGCGTGTTTTGGAACTTCACCACAGAAGCCTGGTCTACAGACGGGTGCTTTGTAATACCAAATAGTGACCCACCTCAGTGCAGATGCAACCACCTAACCAATTTTGCAATGCTAGTGGTAAATACATATTTTTGTGTGTATTTATTAGATGCGAATAAGAACATCACGAAACAAACATACTTTAAGTTCGATGCCTTGCCTTAAATCGACGCGGAACGCTGCTTGGATCAGCCAAGTACCTGTAGGAATGCATAGTTTACAAATATACTTTTCTTTCAGCATGTCTACGACGTTCAACCTCACATTTCCCTTCAAATAGTGACTTACGTGTGCGCCTCGCTCTCTATCGTGTGCCTCGTAATAACATTCGTTATCCTCATTGCTCTCAAGTAAGTGATACTACATCAGAAAGAACACCTTCCACTGCAGCATAATGACATAATAGCATCTGTTGTGCCTACGTTCAAAGATTATTATTTAGATGTATTTTGACCACACAGAGATATAAGAAAACGACGACCCATACAAGTTCTCATGAACATATGCGCCTTACTTATCGTTGTGTTCATACTTTTCATCGCCGGAGCTGACAATCGCGAAAACGAGTCTCAATGTGCAGCCGTCGCATTCCTGCTTCACTATTTCTTACTCTGCGCATGGTGTTGGATGTCGGTGTACGCATACTTTCTATACATGGCAATTGTTAAGGTACGCATTGCAATACCAATATGAAAAGCAAACTGCATTGAAATTTTAAATATGCGGTTAGTTTTATACAATACACGTGGTACACAGAGCTGTAAACTTGCGTTTGTGGTAGGTGTTTTACTCCAACAACAGCCGATTTCTAAAAATTGGAGCTGGGTTGTCCTACGGCATTCCAGCAGTTATTGCTTCGATCAACGCCATAATCGTAGAGGCAACAAAACAACAATCCTTGGAATCTCCAGTTCATGGTCAAGGCAAGGAAGGATTTTATGCACACGAATTTAATGTTGTCAATTTGTTTTTCTCACAATTTTCAAAACTTTACTCACGCAATTATCGCATATTCATGTGATAAATACAATTATTCTTGGGTTGCAAAATTTTGTTTGTGGTTTATATCTTGCTAACGCTGCAGACCGTCCATCGGCATTCGCAACTTCATACCTGGCTGAAAATATGTGCTGGATCAAAGGATATTCGCTTTACTTTTCCTTCCTCCTGCCTTTCGGAATCATGCTGATATTCAATATAGTGATGTTTGTGATTGTGATCAGGAAACTTGTGTGGGGAAGAAAACAAGTTGTAAGTAATAAGAAAAAACAATACACAAACTACACAATTTTCATATTTTACGTCATACTTTCACACTTTTCTAACTAAAAGCATTACAGACATATTTAGTTGAAGTGTTTTTTTCTAACTCATCGACGTGTAATTGCAGTCGGATTCCACAAAGAAAACATCCTCCCCAACACACCATACCCAAATTGCCATCACTACAGCAACCACTCTTGGTCTCAGCTGGTTTTTCGCATTCTTCATGATGCTTTCATCGAGTCCGGGATATCTTACTGCCATGAGTTGGCTTTTCTCCTTGACCGCAGGACTGCAGGTAAGGCAAAGATTTTCCTTTTATACCCAATTTTTCCTGGCGAAATTTGACCGGGTGAGTATCGTTTTCCTACGTATCTTGGGGTTCATCTGCATTCCAAACAAGCTATCTTTAAATTTCAGGGCGTTGGTATCTTTTTGTTCACGGTTGTGAAGAAAGGTGACATTCAGATCAGAGTCCGATCGTTTCTCAAAGACCGCGGATGCCCTTGTAGTGTCCCCGCTGGGTCTTCGACATCCCTGAAAAGCAACGAGGCCAAATACAGCGTCCCGAACCGTTCACAATCGACCGCCGCCTGAAAATAGCACAGAAACATTGAATTTGTAAATTGTGTATTGACTATTATACCCTGTTATATTGACTAACAATGTAGTCGCTACAAAAGCCACGTGCTGGCCAATTAACAAGTGTTTGTGACAGTAAAAACGTTAATCATCTTTCTTAGACAAAGTACTGCGAGATTTTGCTGCGTTAGTCATTTGCAATCAATTTACTTTATCGTACGAAATCTAGCGCTTCCCATGTAATGGTATTTGAAATATGTGTAATGGGGTGTGAACGATTTTATTGAACTATATGTTGATTGTTAGAATCGTATTTGTATATGTTGTTTGGTTTTGAATGTTCGCAAAATAAATGCACGTGAAACTAGTGATGCACCGAAACAGCATTTTTTTTATTCGGTCGAAACCTACTATTCGGCAAAAGTTGCCGAATAAATTCGGCCGAATAAACCGAAACTAATTTTGGTATCTATCTTTTCAAACGCAATAAATTTAAACAAAACATGTGCTGTATTGGATCTAATCCTACCATACAGCCCTTTGTAGGCACTTAAAAAAGAACCCCGACTGCTGTACCAGCTGCTTAAAGTTTTTTTCATTATTTCGCTGACAATAAACAAATAAAAAGAACACATGGGTGCAGTTTGAACAATGATTCCAATCGTTAAATGCAGTAAAAAGTTTCGGTTTTGGCCAAATTTTGCACAAATATTCGGCCGAAACTGAATAATTATAAAAACCTTAGTTTCGGCCGAATAAATTCGGCAAACCGAACTTTTGGTTCATCCCTACGTGAAACGTTATGAGACACAATGAGATGCAGGTTGAAAAATATTTATGCACATTAATGAAAGGGAAGGATAGACCGTCACCATGCACCGAAACGCAAAGTCATCACATATATTTGCAACATAATTTAATGCAGCGTATCCGTTCAATTGCCGTTATTTTTATTCAGGAGCACAATGGCTTTTAAATATAGTTTTAATTCAAAATTATGCACTTAACTATTCGGGCACGAAACAGATCACGCAAAAAAGAAAGTTTATTTGGCCCGAAAAAAGACCGGGTATGTCTTCAAAAAATTGCAACGAACTTTTGTCTGTGCAGGGCTGTTGCGGGTTACTCCATGTCACGCTCGAACGATTTTGCACAATGTCTGGTTGCATCCCCAAAACGGGGGGAAAAAGTTGAGATTTTTTCAACCAGTCAGGTGTGTGTCAGTCTGACATGTCACCTCATAAAAATCCCCAAAAGTTTCTTTGGTCATGGGACCTGGAATTCTTCGCAGGTCACCATTTTGAAGAAGGAAAGGTGATATTGTGAGAAGTTTTTTTTTTCAGGATTGGCCTGGTCATAAATACTGCGGTATATAAGAACACCTTGCAAGAGTCAGAGAAGGTTGGGCGCGGTAACAACAGCAGAGCGGAATATTTTATGAAAAAATGTTAATTTTCGCTTGTCTGGTAGCTTCGATAATTGCAGTGAATGGGCAAGCAACAACGAGCCCTACTTTTGACGTCTATTCAAGAGTCGGTAAGAACATAATATCTTATAGTCAAGTTATTAAACAACCGTTCCAATAGGGTTTAACCGGCAGAGTTTAAATTAATGGATGCATGTTTAACAAGAAAGTACATGTTTAACTAGAAATTTGGTTACAGCACAACACACTTGCGTTCAGTCCCAGCCAGTGTTTGAAGTGATTGAATTGAACAACGTGTGTGGAACCATCCTCTCACCGTGTTATCCGAACAACTACACAACCGACGTATCGGAGGGATTCCTCATGTGGTATTTGAACATCTCGTACCCACTTTCCGGTAGGTCGAAGTTCCCAAAATAAGCTTTAAACTAGTCGTTGTTCCTACGTATTTGCATGTGTGTGTGCAAAGTAGCTTTTTGCACAATAGAGTTTCATTGAACTTGTGTTGGATGCGCTGCACATATACATGAGTTTTTCTCTGTTTCTAAACACATGTGTTTCGACAGCGATTCGTCTTTCGTTCAACGAATTCGAAACAAATGCCTTGGGTGGAGTGTTGTTCCTAGGAAGATCGGTGATACCCGTTTCTGTGTTTTACCGTGTCACCAGGTATGTGCTTTACCAAAGGGCTTTGCATTTTAGCTTCTTTTTCAATGGTGTCGCCGCGAACCACACCCGGTTAACTTAAATTAGAGTGATCGTTATGTAACAAACACCATACAAGGTAGAAATAAAAGTATCTGAGCTGTCTTTAGTTTTTGACTTCGTGGTTTATTGGCTTGTTGTGCGTAAATATGAGTCGAATAGTTTGACTCAAACCGTTGCATGGAAAACAGTGCGTGAATGCAGTTTGCTTGAAATAATTGGATCACGCGAATATAGGAATTTACTGCACAAGAATACTTTTCAAGGCGCCCAAGCAATATCAAGAAGTTAATATTTTTAAGTGTGTATTATTGTTTAAAATGGTATTAGTCGCTGGTATTACTAAACGAAATGATTGTTTTTAAACCGGTTGAATTTCATAAGTACCTTTTGTTAAAACAATTGCTGAACACGTACACTCCAAACGTAAAAAATTACCTTGAAAATTACCTTAAATATACTATTATCAACAACAATCAAATAATAAATTGGATTATAACAACAATATTAAATAAGAAAAACAATATGGCTAACATATAGGAAGTGGCGTACATGCTTGGCTAGTCCATCAAATGGGGCCCATTTTCAGCTTTTGATGTTGTTTTCAGGGAGTTTAGTGTACACGGTAGCCTGCGGAATAGCACGTCGCTTAACCCGTTTAATTTCATGGACTTGGCTTCAACCAACACCTTGAGCAAAACAAATTTGCGAACATACGAAATTACCAACATATCTTCATTGTTTTTGAGTTTTTATTCAACCCTCGACGACCCGCTTGTTGGCTTCAATATCAGCTATTGTGTCGGTCGGTCATTTTTTTCTTAACGAATTGAAGTGTTGCTTTACCACTACAAGTGAGTCGTTAAAGATTCGTTTAAGAAATAACTATTTTAATGCGGTATAAAAATATGTATACGTTTGACGTATCTTGCAATATGCTACAAACGGAAATATGCCGACTTTGCAAATTCCAGACATCGACCAGTGCCAAACTGGCAATGTTAGTGGGTGCATGAATGGAGGCTTCTGTCAGCGAAACAGTTTTGACAACTACAACTGCTCGTGTCCAAAAAATTATACTGGGACCTTTTGCGAACAAGGTATTACAATCACCAGTTGCCTTAATTTTGATTTCGGAACTTAACCGATCTTACGTTTTCCTTTAGACGTTGACGAATGTGTTTCGGGATTAAACGACTGCCACGTGAATGCCTTCTGTGTTAATACAAATGGTTCATATGAATGCAATTGCAGTACTGGATATACTGGAAACGGAACCACCTGCAACGGTATTCGATCTTTGGATGTATTTGGTTGTTAATAAGCAATAAATGTGTTTGGGATTAAATATATACTTTGTGCGGGCACCAATAGTTGTAGAATCCTTGAAAACCGCAATTCAAAACTTACGGGAAGAGAAATGTATGTGTTTTATGCCTTATTTGAGAAATATAGCTTCTTAACTTTTGTGATTAACTTTTCATGATTATAGATATTGACGAATGCACAATCGGCACGTCCAACTGTTCCCTGAATTCAGTGTGCCTTAATATCCCTGGATCCTTTACTTGCGAATGTAATGACGGATTTATTCTCTCCGGATTTGACTGCGTTGGTAAGAGAGCTGTGATTGTGAAGTTGTTAATATATTCCGAACTGTTTTTAAATTGTGTAAATTATTTTTTGAAATTTTTTCTTAAAAATGCTTAAATGCAATATAATCAAACAGAGGTTCCTTTCATGTTATTTACCTTTTTGAAAGGAATAACTCAAGTTAAACAAATGATTGGTTGTAAGGGAGCATCTATGTTTCTTCAATAAGATCAACAACCCTCAGTAAAACTGTTAATATTTTTAAGATATCAATGAATGCGCACTGGACGCATGCGGCCCAAACACTGAATGCACCAACACAGTAGGAAGTTTTTCGTGTGCGTGCCTTCCAGGATACCGAACAGGACCCGACAGATTGGATTGTGTCGGTAGGCCTCAGTTAGGAAAATAACTACCACATTATGTTGCACTTCTTACATGCACAAAGCTCTGTAAAAATATGCTTATCGAGATTATGCGTCTCTGCAGGGTTTTATTGTGCTGGTACGAACAGTTCCACGACGAATTGCAATGTGAGTGGAATTTTGGAGTGGCCGATTTTTTATAACCCGGTATCAAATTATCAAAACAACGTAAGGGTGACTTGGTTCATCGATTTCTCGTCGGATTTCAACGGTGAATTTAGACTAGCATTTATGTACAGTATTTTAGAATATGAAAGTTGTCTTGAAGAGCCGTATAGTTTGTGTAAAGTGTTGCATCTGATTGGCTATACTTCACTATTGATACGATTGCTTTTATGTTTTTAAGTTACTGGAATCACGTTCATGGTGCAAGTTTTTGATCTTGAGCAGGACAACGATTTTCTTTTCTTCAGCAACAGCAGCGACCACAGAGAGCCATTTACCGTAAGACGTTTTCTGTATTGTACACGGCTAAGTTATTGCGAAAATGCTCTGCAAGTATCCTGCGTTCGGGATGCATTTAGCGTAAAAAATGAATTTTGTTGCTACCTATGCTTCCTGGGCGCGCACAATACTATTAAAACTTTACCAATTATGTACCTCAGAATGAGATTCGCACGCGTTCGGTATATAACAATCAAAATTATTCGTCACATAGGTTAAATGATGTGTATGAGGATAAATTTAATGCAATCAACGTACGAGTGTCCAAAAAATACACCTCAACCATCTATTTCAACTTGTTTTGTATCTGTTTTGTGAATATCAAAGTAATTATTATTTAACAGCTTTCTGGAAGTCAACCGCGTTCCACATTCACTTTAAACACAAATCAAGTCTACGTGCAATTTAACAGTAACGGAGCAATCACCAGGACCGGATTTGTGATACGATTTGAAAAAGGTTCAGATTTTTTTTTAATTTAAAATTATACAGCACGCAAATGTAAAAATACAGCCCATTCTCGTTTAACAAAGGCATGGATGCTTGTTCCCTGAGACCGTGCCTAAACGGAGGAATATGCAACTTACTATTTTCTGGATATACCTGTGGTAACTGTCCCGGATTTTTTGGTGAAAATTGCGAATTAGGTAAGTAAATAAGCCAGCTACCCTAATGCGCTGTTATGCTAAAATACCTTTGGCACAAACTAAACATGTTTTAGTTAAAACACAAACGCGTTACGTGCATTATTTCTTAAAAACACGATTGTTACGATAATTAGTATTTCGCAGCTTCAAAATATATGTACTAACTTGTACCGAAAGGAATCAGACGAGGTTTTTCAACCATCAAAATAAGAACTTATGATTGTGATCTTTTCTCTGCTGTATAGCTGTAATGCACATCTTTATATTCTTAGACATTAACGAATGCAGTCAATCGGCAAACCTGTGCCACCAACATGCAACCTGTACAAATGTTGTAGGGTCGTATGTGTGTACTTGCAATGCTGGGTACACTGGAAATGGTGCAACTTGTACAGGTAAGTGCAAGTTACATTTTGTCGAACCTCTGACTAATTACATGCCAAACAACCTTTTACCGATTGGGTTTCTTGCGTTAGCATTTTGCTTTTGTAAACTAACAGCATTAACGTAAACGGTTGTCAAAATTCAATTCTGACAAATTTTGCGCTGTTTCAGTTGAATTTGTTACTGACCGTAGGTTGGGCAAAGTTAATACATCATAAAACGATAAAAAATTATTTATGTGCCTGCCAAGAAAAATGTTTTTTCAGACTTCGACGAATGCAACCAAACGCAACCTGTGTGCGACCTGAATGCAGTATGCTCAAACGTTATTGGATCGTTTCAATGTTCTTGTAACACAGGGTATACTGGAGATGGTATAATTTGCAGAGGTACGAGAGGTTTTGTCTTTTTTGTGCGTATTCTAACACATGTGTGACACTGTACGTGTTATTATAGTCAATTCCACAAAATGAAAAAAATTGCGCAAGAATTTGAATTACAAATATTTTGTTTTACTGTAGATATAAATGAATGTAGCGGATCGACCAATTGCCATCAACATGCTTCATGTGTAAATACTGCAGGATCGTACAGTTGTGTGTGCATGGTCGGGTACAGGGGTGATGGTATTAATTGCACAGGTAAAACACACTATTGGGCATAACTACCCCATATTATACAAGACAAAACAACAATCAACATGAAACGATAAACTTAAAATGGCTGCGACGCCAGTGAACTTAATTAACTGATCACGATAAATGAGATTGCAGTAGTGCGACTTTTGTCAAATTTAAAATATTTGCAATTTTAGTTATACGCAGTTCGGTTAAAATGTTACATTCCTTGATTAATCTGCGCTGTTGTCAGCTTCACCGCCCCATCCGAGTCCCGGGATTACACCAGTCGTTGGCGTGAGTCAAGACTTACCTGGATCACCCAGGCAGAACGCCTTTGCTGTGCAAAATCCATGCAATCTCATCCCTGACCTTTTCCCGGTCTTTAACCGAGGCACGACAAACTTAGAGCTGATAGTTCGAGAAAGCGTGTTGAGACCAGGTTGGACACTTGATGTTATTTTGTTCCTGACAACAATCCATTTTCAACATACAAAAATAATTACCTCGTTAAAACACGAAATAAAAACATCTCAAAAGTTTTGTTGTTTTTGTTTAATATTTTTTCATGTTTTAACCGTCACAAATGGCCTCCCTATTCATTAGATTCATTCTTAACATAACTGAACATTACAAGGCTTTTTATGCTTTAGTTGGAACCATTGGTACTTGGGCGACCTCCGTTGACCAAACGCCTATTCCAGCTTATACAGCAGCATCCATCTCTTGCCCCCCTGAAATAGCTGTTTTTTTCGGCTCCAGAAAAAGAAGGGCATTAACACCAGACAATGAACGCTTCGTAGTAGGTACGAAGTTTAGGTGGATCGGTTAAAGAAGATATGTCAAACCAGTCAACATATATTATAAACCTCTCAACTACACCGAATAAAATGTTAACGGCGGTTTGAAATGCATTTAAATTGTAAAAACACGTTATTGCGAAATTAATTTAGTCAACTGTAATCATTGCCGCGAGCACCAACAATTTTTCTTTGTACGAAGGTCAAGACACAAACTGTGATCGCCGTCAAGTTTCACAGACTTGCAACGGGCCTTTGCCACCAGACAGAGCGTTTCAGGTTGCTCTAAGGTCTGAAGTCGATGGTGTGACATCTCCTTTGACGAATTTTTCCGCCGATATACGCACCGCAGGTAAAGATTAAAGGCTTAGAGTGGGCACTCCTTAACCATTGCTTGGGTATTTACTTTGGGCTTCGGGGAAAGGATAAACTACAACAGACGGAGAAACACAACTTTTTAAGCTTAGCTGCCCATGCAAGTCGCGTTTGTGGCAACTAATATGGACCCGTGTAATGATGTTACTTTTCCATTTTTAGTTGTTCAAGCTTGTAGCGGAGTAGTTTGTAATGATGGTACGGTGTGCCAGGTGGTTTCGTCCGATGGTGGTGTAACCGAATCCGCGGAGTGTGTTTGCGAAAGTACGACGACTGATTGTCAGGGTAACGACCGACTGCGCTATAACGCAAAATTTGGGGATGATTAAAAAAAAACAATCTTTTTTCTCAGAACTTTGCCACGCTAGGACCATCCTCCGTCCTAGTGGAATTGTGCTAAACTTCCCACAAACATTTGCTGGATTAGTTGCGTACTCCGACGCTCTTTGTGAATTCAATGGTGAGCAGCGTAAATTTGAGAAATGTGTCGTCACAGATACATGGGAAAATTTCTCATGAAAATCATGCATTACTTGTGACACAGGTCAACCCATAGCATTTGTTCCCTGTGTTAACGTGACCACGAGTGGAAGCGGACAGTCTTATGGACGTTTTGATATAGCGAGATTATCATTAATACCCTGCACGAACACGTCCATCGCCGAAGTTGTAGCAACAGTACGATTTACCAGATTGTGTTATTCTTCTGTTTTAAATCAGTGATCTGTTACAATGATTTCTTCTCACGTAGACCGATATTCCAACGATTAACAGCACAACGTTGGAGCAAACTCTTATCACGCTGGATGTAATGACAGCGGATGCGGCACGACTGAGTGTTAACGATACCCAAGCTACAATTGACTTTATCAACACTGTTCAAACCCAGTCGACAGTTCAGGTATATATTTTCCCTGTTAATTTCCATAATTCTATACTTTTCATATTCTTTATTTTTAGCTGACAGAATTTTCATATCAAAGTTTGGTGGATATTGGAGACCACGTGACCAGTTTTCTAAACCAAAGTGCCACCACTCAGAATACAACACTATCCAACGTGACTGGCTTAGTCCAGTCACTGACAGAACTTGGATACCGAGTGGCGCTTCAAGATAATGCCACTGCTTTAAATGTGATTACTCCCAGAATTGCAGCCAGGGTAAGTAATGACTTGATTGACGAAACAATGGTAACTAAAGAAAAAAAGGAATGGATAACAGGATGCATAAAATCCGAATACATGCATTACAGACAAATGTTAGTTTATTTAATTTCTCACAGGTTGAGAGGATCCAGAATCCCGACATGCCAGTAATTTATGAACCATTCGTGTACGTGGGGGAAATGCTTCAATCTCCTGCTACGATTACCATACCCCAAGAGGCCATAGCCACACAAATGAGCGGCCAAAACGACACTTTAACCGGAGTGTTTCTTGTCCACACAACCAACAACTTATTTCCATCCACAGAACCCACCATAAACAACGTAGTGAGTTTTTGTTGACGAATGATAAAAAAAGAACAAAAAATATGTTTAAAACAATCTGTTTTAATGCAGGTTATTTCCGGACAAGTGAGGGGTAGTGGTGGTGTAAGACAAGTGGCTAATTTACAACAACCAGTGGTAACTGCTTATCAAGAAGACACAGTTCGTGGAATTAATCAAGATGATGCCACACTTCAGGTTACAATATTTGTTAATGTATATTTAACATGGGACTAAAACTTCATGGTTTAATTTCTCAACAGGCGAAGTACGTTAATCACACTTGCGTGTTTTGGAACTTCACTACAGAAGCCTGGTCTACAGACGGCTGCTTCGTAATACCGAATAGTGACCCGCCGCAATGCAGATGCAACCATCTCACCAATTTTGCAATGCTAGTGGTAAAAGCGTGTTATAAAATCGCTATTGAATTTGAAAATTCAATTTTAAGGAATATATTATTTTAGTTGGGTTAGTCCCATTACAGTCATTTTTCATATTTTACAGCATGTCTACGACGTTCAACCTCACATTTCTCTGCAAATAGTGACTTACGTATGCGCCTCGCTCTCTATCGTGTGCCTCGTAATAACATTCGTTATCCTCATTGCTTTCAAGTAAGTCACATTGTATGAGAAATTGCCTGTTCTATACTGCAACGTAATGACAGAACGTCTGCATAGTGTTGGTATATTTAATGCGGTAATTTGTATTCAAATATTTTAACTCTATAGGGATATTAGAGCTTCCAGCTCGTTGTGCCTTTTCTTATATATAAAAACATGTTCAATACATAAGAAACAACACCTTCCACTGCAGCATGATGACATAATAGCATCTGTTGTGCCTACGTTCTAAGATTATTATTTAGATGTATTTTGACCACACAGAGATATAAGAAAACGACGACCCATACAAGTTCTCATGAACATATGCGTCTTACTTATCGTGGTGTACATACTATTCATGGCCGGAGCTGACAATCGCGAAAACGAGTCTCAATGCGCAGCTGTTGCATTCCTGCTTCACTATTTCTTACTCTGCGCATGGTGTTGGATGTCAGTGTACGCCTACTTTCTGTACATGGCGGTTGTTACGGTAGGCAACGCAGTGTAAAAACTATCAGCATAGAATTGAGTACATGATCTGTATAATTGCGTAGCTGCAAAAAAGATCAACTATTTTGTTTGTATTCAGGTGTTTTACTCAAACAACAGCCGTTTTCTCAAAATTGGAGCTGGGTTGGCCTACGGCATTCCAGCAGTGATTGCTTCGATCAATGCAATCGCCGTGGAGGCAACAAAACAGTCATCCTTGGAATCTCCCGTGTATGGACGAGGTTAGAAAAATTTTTATTATGTTTGATGTAGGGAAGGGGTTTAAATAAAGATTTAATCAAAATAAATGTCTTGTATTGGCTCGTTTCCTTTTGTAATATTTAGAATAGAATGTTTTGTGTAACTCCATAATTTCTAACACTCTAGAACGACCGTCTGCATTCGCAACTTCATACCTGGCTGAAAATATGTGCTGGATCAAAGGACATTCGCTTTACTTTTCCTTCATTCTGCCTTTCGGAATCATGCTGATATTCAATATAGTGATGTTTGTGATTGTGATCAGGAAACTTGTGTGGGGAAGAAAACAAGTTGTAAGTAATAAAAAAACAATACACAAACTAAAACAATTTCCATTTTTTAGGTCATAACTTTCACACTCTTCTTCCTGAAGGCTACTTAGTATAAATTGCAAGTTTTGTTTGGAAACATGCAGTTCACATTCTGTGAGCTGCATATAGATAGCCACTGTTTCGAAAGGTCATTAGTGAAGCTTGTTGTAACTCTTGTAACCGATCATTTCAATCAAACGGCCAGGCAAAGACTTCCACTTCGTTGTGACTATACAATCACCGTCATCCGCTGGGCACCAAACTAGGTTTACCCATCCGAAGGAAACATTGTGAAAAAACTATGGCCAAGCAAAAGCTCAACCGACAGTGCTGTCATGCCCAGTGTCACAATAAATCTCATATTTGTTCACATTTACCCACAGTTATACTTTTCACCCCTATTTCATGAAAGTGGTTGATATAACTTTTTAAGCTTGGGGTATAATTGATGAAGTTTAATCTGATCAACGTGCATTTGCAGTCGGATACGAAAAAGAAAACATCCTCCCCAACACATCATACCCAAATTGCCATCACTACAGCAACCACTCTTGGTCTCAGCTGGTTTTTCGCATTCTTCATGATGCTTTCATCGAATCCGGGATATCTTACTGCCATGAGTTGGCTTTTCTCCTTAACCGCAGGGTTGCAGGTAAGGCAAAGATTTTCCTTTTTCACAGAATAATTTTGGCGAATTGTGACAGGGTGAGAAGCTCTTTCCGTTGGGGTTCAGCTTTATTCCAAACGCACTGTCAAAAACGTTCTAAAAATATTTTGAATGGCCGAAACCATTACAAAAATTTTGCCGCGCGTCAATGCGTTTGTATTCAAATTCTTTGCTTTCACTGCAGTTTATATAACAAACCTAAAATAATACATGAATCTGCAGCGGAAAATGACCACATGTAAAACCTCGCAAATAACACCGTGTTTATGGACTCAAATCCATTTGTCAAACACCTATTTGTTTTCAGGGTGTGGGCATCTTTCTGTTCACGGTTGTAAGAAAGAGCGACATTCAGATCACAGTGCGCACATTCCTCGAAGAACATGGATGTTCTTGGTGTGGTGTGCCCGCTCGGCCTCCGGCAACGCCACGAAGCCATGAGCCCAAATCTAGCGTCCCGAGCCGTTCACAATCGACCCTGGCCTGAAGAAACACTCTAATACAAAATTAGTTCTAAGAAGGAAGAATACAAATACACTCAAAACATATCGGCTGTTTTTGTTTCATAACGCTTCGTGTGTTACTAACGCATAACTTCAAACGATTTTTTTGAAAAATCGTCAGGTACAACCCATTTCATTATTATATCATGAGTATAACGCTTTGAATTGGTCTTTCATCAGACGACATTCGGACCCAATCCAATATGACGTTTGGATACGTATTTTTGTCTAATAACCGAATCTTCACCTTGGTAAAAGTGTAAATATTTTGCTGCAAACTTACTCTGATCTGAACACAATAAAATACTCAGTACCAAAAACTATTGCTCTCATTGATTAAATTGGATTTAGCAAACGAGAATCATTATTCGCATGACGAATTTTTCATTTAATTATTTTAAATATCTTTAAAGTTAAAATCAAATATGAAATTTCCAATCATAAACACTTTTCTCGCACAGATGGAAATAACGGAACTAAGAAAGCATTGTTCGATATAATTGATAATTGATAATTTCAAAAATCTTTTTTTTTGCAACAGATCTGTCAGGAGTATTTTTGTACATTATTAACATACCTGGCATTTGACTACAAGAAACTCTTTTTCATGCTGAAAATCATTGCACGAGCTACGAACTGTAACTGTCTTTGATAATAAATAATTCAAGAATATTTTTATTTAAAATGTGTTGTATCTGATTTATTAAAACAATTTATAAAATGCAAACACCAGAGCACACGTGTATCGCCAAAATTAAGACTTATCTGATATTTTCTTGGTTTCTTCAAAGAAAATTCTATAACCACATTGTGTTCAATTCAATCGAGTGAGCCATATTCTAAAGGTCATTATAATCTGTATCTAAAAGGTAAACAATTTCCCCGGGGCCATTAGTAACGCACATGCCAACGAGCTTTATGCTCAGGTGAGGCCTTGACCAGGTACTATGCGAATGGATCAACGTTTTGCAGCTTGTCAAGCCCGTGCGTGACATAACTGTACATAATCGATTACGGCACATACCGATAAAAAATTGTATACTTTTCTTCAGTATAATACTGTATCATACACTGTGGAGATCAAACTAATTCAAATCATGAATAGTTGTTTTTAGCGCTTTAGATTGTAAGTCGGAATGCAGGGGCGTGTTGTCAGTTTATATCTCAGATTTTCTCGAAAGCTTAAAAGAGGTCGGTAGCACCCTTTTTTTTTCCTGAACTAACTGGCGATCGCTTCGAGCAGTGTTTCTCACGTAAAAAAGAAACGGAAAATGCGCTGAGTGCTTGTCCGTGTGCACCGATCCGTAACGGTTCGTCTGGTCAAACTGCTGGGGTGAACTGCGGATTACTGTGAAGCGATAGCGCAAAATTTTGTTGGTACGAAGCGGTCAGACATGTATGAAGGTAACGGGAAAATTGTAATAATTTTAGATCTGTGCGGAGAATAGACATTTTACCATACTTTGCAGTGTATTATGTAGAATTGATAAAAAGCAAACGGGCATGTGTTTTTGTATTTCGAAATTGCAGCGATTACCATGACATCTCCACCGGCACTGCCCGGTTTTTGGTTGTGTTTAGAAAAACATGGTGTTAGAGAAATTAGGTTTAAATTTGCTAGAGACTCAGGTCGTATCAGAAATATAAATAAGTGACGCCTATACATGAAAGTGAAGCAAGGAACCCAACTATGCATGCCATTTAGTTTTATTAATAACATTGCCAGTCAATTCAATAACAATAACAAAGCTCGATGCAGTGTAATGCGGATCTCGACAAGAATGGACCTAATCCCAATATTCACATATTTTGCTTTGCATGTTTATCACTAAACAAAAAGTTTAGTACCAAAAGTTGAACAATGGTGAAATCCAAAGTGTTTGTGAAAGCCAGGGAATTTAGTGGTGTCCCGAAAGAGGAAGATTTTAAAATAATCCAACAAGAAGTTGACGACCTTTTGGAGGAAAACGGTGAGTAAATCAGTCGAATATTTCACAGAAAACTTTACATGAATCACGTATTTATCAATTTCTCACTATTTGTTTGGTTGGACGAAAAATTGGTAGGAATGCAAATAATCGCGTGTTGTCGGAACATATAATTAGCTGTCTTTGACATTTTCGTGCGAATCAACTTGACTTTTCCGTTATCAACCTACTTTAAACAGTCGATTGTTTTTTATGTTAACTTCCTCGTTTCAGAGATTTTGACTGAAGCTCTATGTATTAGTCCAGATCCATATATCAGGTATGAAACAAACAAGACAAAAAAACTACAAAATGAAAATATGAGGCATGTAACAAAATATGAAAAAATGCTTTTTCTAGAGTTTTTCCCACACCAGTTGGATCAGAGTTCAGAGCGTTTCAGGTTTCCACGTAAGTAATCACATTGAACGTTGACTCATAGATATGTAGTGTAACAAATGTATTAAAGGGTGCTGAAGAGCAGAAACGCTGCATATCAACAAGGATGCATGGTTCTCCAGGAAATAGGCTGGCGAACCATCACAAAAAGCAAGGGTGAAAACATTTGGTACAGATGTGATGTTTTACCATCTGGAGAACCACTTTCTGTGGCTACTGGTGCGCTTGGAATGCCAGGGTATTTAAATAGCGGAGATATATTTAGCATTGTTAACACCTGCGTTTGTGCGTATGAGTCACGGCGCATTACGGTTTGACGGAGTTATGCGAACCGAAAAAAGGAGAAACAGTAATGGTGACTGGGGCTGCTGGAGCTGTCGGAAGCATCGTGGGACAGATTGCAAAAATCTTGGTAAGCTTTCTTGAAAGCGTAAAAAATATATTGTTAAAACATAAATTAAACATAAACAAGACGATTATAACATAAAAGTTCCCGGGATTTTGCAGTAGTGCGAATTTTGTTAAATTTAAAATATTTGCAATTTTAGTTATACGCAGTTCGGTTAAAATGTTACATTCCTTAATTATTCTGCGGTGTTGTCAGCTTCACCGCCACATCCGAGTCCCGGGATTACACCAGTCGTTGGCGTGAGTCAAGACTTACCTGGATCACCCAGGCAGAACGCCTTTGCTGTGCAAAATCCATGCCATCTCATCCCTGACCTTTTCCCGGTCTTTAATCGAGGCACGACAAACTTAGAGCTGATAGTTCGAGAAAGCGTGTTGAGACCAGGTTGGACACTTGATGTTATTTTGTTACTGACAACAATCCATTTTCAACATACAAAAAAATAATTACCTCGTTAAAACACGAAATAAAAACATCTCAAAAGTTTTTTTTTTGTTCAATACTTTTTCATGTTTTAAAACGAACACAATATCCTCCCTATTTATTAGAGCGTAAGTGGCTTAACATATCTCAACATTTCAAGGCTTTTTATGCTTTAGTTGGAACAATTGGCACTTGGGCGACCTCCATTGACCAAACGCCTATTCCAGCTTATACAGCAACATCCATCTCTTGCCCCCCTGAAATAGCTGTTTTTTTCGGCTCCAGAAAAAGAAGGGCATTAACACCAGACAATGAACGCTTTGTAGTAGGTACGAAGTTTAGGTGGATTGGTTAATAAAGAGGTGTGATATGTCAAACCAGTCAACATATATTATAAACCTATCAACCACACCGAATAAAATGTTAACGGCGGTTTGAAATGCATTTAATTTGTAAAAACACGGTATTGCGAAATTAATTGAGTCAACTGTAATCATTGCCGCGAGCACCAACAATTTTTCTTTGTACAAAGGTCAAGACACGAGCTGCGATCGCCTTCAAGTTTCACAGACCTGCAACGGGCCTTTGCCGCCAGACAGAGCATTCCAGGTTGCTCTAAGGTCTGAAGTCGATGGTGTGACATCTCCTTTGACGAATTTTTCCGCCGATATACGCACCGCAGGTAAAGATTAAAGGCTTAGAGTAGGTACTCTTTAACCATTGCTTGGGTATTTACTTTGGGCTTCAGAGAAAGGATAAACTACAACAGACGAACAAACACAACTTTTTAAGCTTAGCTGCCCATGCAAGTCGCGTTTGTGGCAACTAATATGGACCCATGTACTAACGTTGCTTTTCCACTTTTAGTTGTTCAAGCTTGTAGCTTAGTAGTTTGTAATGATGGTACGGTGTGCCAGGTGGTTTCGTCCGATGGTGGCGCAACCGAATCCGCGGAGTGTGTTTGCGAAAGTACGACGACTGATTGTCAGGGTAACGACCGACTGCGCTATAACGCAAAATTTGGGGATGATTAAAAAAAACAATCTTTTTTCTCAGAACTTTGCCACGCTAGGACCATCCTCCGTCCAAGTGGAATTGTGCTAAACTTCCCGCAAACATTTGCTGGATTAGTTGCGTACTCCGACGCTCTTTGTGAATTCAATGGTAAGCAGCGTAAATTTGAGAAATGTGTCGTCACAGATACATGGGAAAATTTCTCATGAAAATCATGCATTACTTGTGACACAGGTCAACCCATTGCATTTGTTCCTGTGTTAACATGACGAGTGGAAGCGGACAGTCTTATGGACGTTTCGATATAGCGAGATTATCATTAATACCCTGCACGAACACGTCCATCGCCGAAGTTGTAGCAACAGTACGATTTACCAGATTGTGTTATTCTTCTGCTTTAAATCAGTGATCTGTTACAATGGTTTCTCCTCACGTAGACCGATATTCCAACGATTAACAGCACAACGTTGGAGCAAACTCTTATCACGCTGGATGTAATGACAGCGGATGCGGCAAGACTGAGTGTTAACGATACCCAAGCTACAATTGACTTTATCAACACTGTTCAAACCCAGTCGACAGTTCAGGTATATATTTTCCCTGTTAATTTCCATAATTATATGCTTTTCTTATTCCTTTTACTTTTAGCTGACAGAATTTTCATATCAAAGTTTGGTGGATATTGGAGACCACGTGACCAGTTTTCTAAACCAAAGCGCCACCACTCAGAATACAACACTATCCAACGTGACTGGCTTAGTCCAGTCACTGACAGAACTTGGATACCGAGTGGCGCTTCAAGATAATGCCACTGCTTTAAATGTGATTACTCCCAGAATTGCAGCCAGGGTAAGTAATGACTTGATTGACGAAACAATGGTAACTAAAGAAAAAAGGAATGGATAACAGCATAAAATCCGAATACATGCATTACAAACAAATGTTAGTTTATTTAATTTCTCACAGGTTGAGAGGATCCAAAATCCCGACATGCCAGTAATTTATGAACCATTCGTGTACGTGGGGGAAATGCTTCAATCTCCTGCTACGATTACCATACCCCAAGAGGCAATAGCCACACAAATGAGCGGCCAAAACGACACTTTAACCGGAGTGTTTCTTGTCCACACAACCAACAACTTATTTCCATCCACAGAACCCACCATAAACAACGTAGTGAGTTTTTTGTTGACGAATGATAAAAAAAAGAACAAAAAATATGTTTAAAACAATCTGTTTTAATGCAGGTTATTTCCGGACAAGTGAGGGGTAGTGGTGGTGTAAGACAAGTGGCTAATTTACAACAACCAGTGTTAACTACTTATCAAGAAGACACAGTTCGTGGAATTAATCAAGATGATGCCACACTTCAGGTTACAATATTTGTTAATGTATATTTAACATGGGACTAAAACTTCATGGTTTAATTTTTCAACAGGCGAAGTACGTTAATCACACTTGCGTGTTTTGGAACTTCACTACAGAAGCCTGGTCTACAGACGGCTGCTTCGTAATACCGAATAGTGACCCGCCGCAATGCAGATGCAACCATCTCACCAATTTTGCAATGCTAGTGGTAAAAGCGTGTTATAAAATCGCTATTGAATTTGAAAATTCAATTTTAAGGAATATATTTCCGTTGTAGTTGGTTTAGTCCCATTACAGTCATTTTTCATATTTTACAGCATGTCTACGACGTTCAACCTCACATTTCTCTGCAAATAGTGACTTACGTATGCGCCTCGCTCTCTATCGTGTGCCTCGTAATAACATTCGTTATCCTCATTGCTTTCAAGTAAGTCACATTGTATGAGAAATTGCCTGTTCTATACTGCAACGTAATGACAGAACGTCTGCATTGTGTTGGTATATTTAATGCGGTAATTTGTATTCAAATATTTTAACTCTATGCTGATATTAGAGCTTCCAGCTCGTTGTGCCTTTTCTTATATATAAAAACATGTTCAATACATAAGAAACAACACCTTCCACTGCAGCATGATGACATAATAGCATCTGTTGTGCCTACGTCCAAAGATTATTATTTAGAAGTATTTTGACCACACAGAGATATAAGAAAACGACGACCCATACAAGTTCTCATGAACATATGCGTCTTACTTATCGTGGTGTACATACTATTCATGGCCGGAGCTGACAATCGCGAAAACGAGTCTCAATGTGCAGCTGTTGCATTCCTGCTTCACTATTTCTTACTCTGCGCATGGTGTTGGATGTCGGTGTACGCCTACTTTCTGTACATGGCGGTTATTACGGTAGGCAACGCAGTGTAAAAACTATCAGCATAGAATTGAGTACATGATCTGTATAATTGCGTAGCTGCAAAAATGATCAACTGTTTTGTTTGTATTCAGGTATTTTACTCAAACAACAGCCGCTTTCTCAAAATTGGAGCTGGGTTGGCCTACGGTATTCCAGCAGTGATTGCTTCGATCAACGCAATCGCCGTGGAGGCAACAAAACAGTCATCCTTGGAATCTCCCGTGTATGGACGAGGTTAGAAAAATTTTTACAGCACGCGTCAGCGTTTCTCTTTGTTCAAATGAGCAATTTTAGTCAAAATTAGAAAAAAGTGTAATATGTTTGATGTAGGGAAGGGATTTAAATAAAGATTTAATCAAAATAAATGTCTTGTATTGGCTCGTTTCCTTTTGTAATATTTAGAATATAATGTGTTGTGTAACTCTATAATTTCTAACACTCTAGAACGACTGTCGGCATTCGCAACCTCATACCTGGCTGAAAATATGTGCTGGATCAAAGGATATTCGCTTTACTTTTCCTTCATTCTGCCTTTCGGAATCATGCTGATATTCAATATAGTGATGTTTGTGATTGTGATCAGGAAACTTGTGTGGGGAAGAAAACAAGTTGTAAGTAATAAAAAAAACAATACACAAACTAAAACAATTTCCATTTTTTAGGTCATAACTTTCACACTCTTCTTCCTGAAGGCTACTTAGTATAATCTGCAAGTTTTGTTTGGAAACATTCAGTTCACATTCTGTGAGCTGCATATAGATAGCCACTGTTTCGAATTTCATTAGTGAAGCTTGTTGTAACTCTTGTAACCGATCATTTCAATCAAACGGCCAGGCAAAGACTTCCACTTCGTTGTGACTATACAATCACCGTCATCCGCTGGGCACCAAACTAGGTTTACCCATCCGAAGGAAACATTGTGGAAACACTATGGCCAAGCAAAAGCTCAACCGACAGTGCTGTCATGCCCAGTGTCACAATAAATTTCATATTTGTTTACATTTTCCCACCGTATTACTTTTCACCCCTATTTCATGAAAGTGGTTGATATAACTTTTTAAGCTTGGGGTATAATTTGTGAAGTTTAATCTGATCAACGTGCATTTGCAGTCGGATACGAAAAAGAAAACATCCTCCCCAACACACCATACCCAAATTGCCATCACTACAGCAACCACTCTTGGTCTCAGCTGGTTTTTCGCATTCTTCATGATGCTTTCATCGAATCCGGGATATCTTACTGCCATGAGTTGGCTTTTCTCCGTAACCGCAGGACTGCAGGTAAGGCAAAGTTTTCCTTTTTCACAAAATAATTTTTGGCGAATTGTGACAGGGTGAGAAGCTTTTTCCTTTGGGGTTCAGTTTCATTCCAAACGTACTGTCAGAAACGTTCTAAAAATATTTTGAATTGCCAGAACCTTTAGAAACATTTGCGTTTGTATTCAAATTCATGCTTTCACTGCAGTTTATATAACAAACCTAAAATAATACATAAATCTGCAGCGGAAAATAACCACATATGAAACCTCACAATTAACACCGTGTTAATGGACGCGAATCCATTTGTCAAACACCTATTTGTTTTCAGGGTGTGGGCATCTTTCTGTTCACGGTTGTAAGAAAGAGCGACATTCAGATCACAGTGCGCACATTCCTCGAAGAACATGGATGTTCTTGGTGTGGTGTGCCCGCTCAGGCTCCGGCAACACCACGAAGCCATGAGCCCAAATCTAGCGTCCCGAGCCGTTCACAATCAACCCTGGCCTGAAGAAACACTCTAACACAAAATTAGTTCTAAGAAGGAAGAATACAAATACACTCAAACATATCAGCTGCTTTTGTTTTCTAACGCTTCGTGTGTTACTAACGCATAACTTCAAACGTATCTTTTAAAAATTTGGCAGGTACAACCCATTTCATTATTATATCATTAAAGCACGTAGCCTTAACGTGCTTCAGTATAACGCTTTGAATTGGTCGTTCATCAGACGACATTCGAACCGAATCCAATATGACGTTTGGCTATATATTTTTTGCCTAATAACCAAATCTTCACCTTGGTAAAAGTGTACATATGTTCCTGCAAATTTACTCTGAATAAAATACTCAGTACCAAAAACTATTTGTAAAAAAATCTAATATAAAGTTTGTAAAAAAATCTTTTTTTTTGCAATAGATCTGTCAGGGGTATTTTTGTACATTATAAACATGCCTGGCATTTGACTACAAGAAACTCTTTTTCATGCTGAAAATCATTGCACGAGCTACGAACTGCAACTGTCTTTGACAGTACATAATTCAAGAATATTTTTATTTAAAATGTGTTGCATCTGATTTATTAAAACAATTTATAAACTGCAAACACCAGAGCACAGGTGTATCGCCAAAATTAAGACTTATCTGATATTTTCTTGGTTTCTTTGAAGAAAATCCTATTACCACATTGTGTTCAATTCAATCGAGTGAGCCATATTCTGAATGTCATTATAATCTGTATCTAAAAGGTAAACAATTTCCCCGGGGCCATAAGTAACGCACATGCCAACGAGCTTCATACTCAGGTGAGGCCTTGACCAGGTACTATGCGAATGAATCAACGTTTTGCAGCTTGTCAAGCCCGTGCGTGACATAACTGTACATAATCGATTAACACAACGCATACATATTGATAAAAAATTGTATACTTTTCTTCAGTATAATACTGTATCATACACTGTGGAGATCAAACCAACTCCAATCATGAATAGTTGTTTTTAGCGCTTTAGATTGTAAGTCGGAATGCAGGGGCGTGTTGTCAGTTTATATCTCAGATTTTCTCGAAAGCTTGAAAGAGGTCGGTAGCACCCTTTTTTTTCCTGAACTAACTGGCGATCGCTTCGAGCAGTGTTTCTCACGTAAAAAAGAAACGGAAAATGCGCTGAGTGCTTGTCCGCGTGCACCGATCCGTAACGGTTTGTCTGGTCAAACTGCTGGGCTGAACTGCGGATTACTGTGAAGCGGTAGCGCAAAATTTTGTTGGTACGAAGCGGTCAGACATGTATGAAGGAAACGGGAAAATTGTAATAATTTTAGATCTGTGCGGAGAATAGACATTTTACCATACTTTGCAGTGTATTATGTAGAATTGATAAAAAGCAAACGGGCATGTGTTTTTGTATTTCGAAATTGCAGCGATTACCATGACATCTCCACCGGCACTGCCCGGTTTTTGGTTGTGTTTAGAAAAACATGGTGTTAGAGAAATTTGGTTTAAATTTGCTAGAGACTCAGGTCGTATCAGAAATATAAATAATTGACGCCTATACATGAAAGTGAAGCTAGGAACCCAACTATGCATGCCATTTAGTTTTATTAATAACATTGCCAGTCAATTCAATAACAATAACAAAGCTCGATGCAGTGTAATGCGGATCTCGACAAGAATGGACCTAATCCCAATATTCACATGTTTTGCTGATGTGCATGTATATCTCTAAACAAAATTTTAGTACCAAAAGTTGAACAATGGTGAAATCCAAAGTGTTTGTGAAAGCCAGGGAATTTAGTGGTGTCCCGAAAGAGGAAGATTTTAAAATAATCCAACAAGAAGTTGACGACCTTTTGGAGGAAAACGGTGAGTAAATCAGTCGAATATTTCACAGAAAACTTTACATGAATCACGTATTTATCAATTTCTCACTATTTGTTTGGTTGGACGAAAAATTGGTAGGAATGCAAATAATCGCGTGTTGTGGAAACATATAATTAGCCGTCTTTGACATTTTCGTGCGAATCAACTTGACTTTTCCGTTATCAACCTACTTTAAACAGTCGATTGGTTTTTATGTTAACTTCCTCGTTTCAGAGATTTTGACTGAAGCTCTATGTATTAGTCCAGATCCATATATCAGGTATGAAACAAACAAGACAAAAAAACTACAAAATGAAAATATGAGGCATGTAACAAAATATGAAAAAATACTTTTTCTAGAGTTTTTCCCACACCAGTTGGATCAGAGTTCAGAGCGTTTCAGGTTTCCACGTAAGTAATCACATTAAACGTTGACTTAAACATATGTGGTGTAACAAATGTATTAAAGGGTGCTGAAGAGCAGAAATGCTGCATATCCACAAGGATGCATGGTTCTCCAGGAAATAGGCTGGCGAACCATCACAAAAAGCAAGGGTGAAAACATTTGGTACAGATGTGATGATTTACCATCTGGAGAACCACTTTCAGTGGCTACTGGGGCGCTTGGAATGCCAGGGTATTTAAATAGCGGAGATATATTTAGCATTATTAACACCTGCGTTTGTGCGTATGTTTCAGAGTCACGGCGCATTACGGTTTGACGGAGTTTTGCGAACCGAAAAAAGGAGAAACAGTAATGGTGACTGGGGCTGCTGGAGCTGTCGGCAGCATCGTGGGACAGATTGCAAAAATCTTGGTAACCTTTCTTGAAAGCGTAAAAAATATATTTTTAAAACATAAATTATGCATAAACAAGACGATTATAACATAAAAGTTCCCGGGATTTTGCAGTAGTGCGAATTTTGTTAAATTTAAAACATTTGCAATTTTAGTTATACGCAGTTAAATGTTACATTCCTTAATTATTCTGCGGTGTTGTCAGCTTCACCGCCACATCCGAGTCCCGGGATTACACCAGTCGTTGGCGTGAGTCAAGACTTACCTGGATCACCCAGGCAGAACGCCTTTGCTGTGCAAAATCCATGCAATCTCATCCCTGAACTTTTCCCGGTCTTTAACCGAGGCACGACAAACTTAGAGCTGATAGTTCGAGAAAGCGTGTTGAGACCAGGTTGGACACTTTATGTTATTTTGTTCCTGACAACAATCCATTTTCAACATACAAACATAATTAACTCGTTAAAACACGAAATAAAAACATCTCAAATGTTTTGTTGTTTCTGTTTAATATTTTTTCATGTTTTAACCGTCACAAATGGCCTCCCTGTTCATTACAGTCATTCTTAACATAACTGAACATTACAAGGCTTTTTATGCTTTAGTTGGAACCATTGGCACTTGGGCGACCTCCGTTGACCAAACGCCTATTCCAGCTTATACAGCAGCAACCATCTCTTGCCCCCTGAAATAGCTGTTTTTTCGGCTCCAGAAAAAGAAGGGCATTAACACCAGACAATGAACGCTTTGTAGTAGGTACGAAGTTTAGGTGGATTGCTTATTAAAGAGGTGTCAAACCAGTCAACATATATTAGAAACCTATCAACTACACCGAATAAAATGTTAACGGCGGTTTGAAATGCATTTAATTTGTAAAAACACGTTATTGCGAAATTAATGTAGTCAACTGTAATCATTGCCGCGAGCACCAACAATTTTTCTTTGTACGAAGGTCAAGACACGAACTGTGATTGCCGTCAAGTTTCACAGACTTGCAACGGGCCTTTGCCACCAGACAGAGCGTTTCAGGTTGCTCTAAGGTCTGAAGTCGATGGTGTGACATCTCCTTTGACGAATTTTTCCGCCGATATACGCACCGCAGGTAAAGATTAAAGGCTTAGAGTGGGTACTCCTTAACCATTGCTTGGGTATTTACTTTGGGCTTCGGGGAAAGGATAAACTACAACAGACGGAGAAACACAACTTTTTCAGCTTAGTTGCCCATGCAAGTCGCGTTTGTGGCAACTAATTTGGACCCGTGTGATGATGTTACTTTTCCATTTTTAGTTGTTCAAGCTTGTAGCGGAGTAGTTTGTAATGATGGTACGGTGTGCCAGGTGGTTTCGTCCGATGGTGGTGTAACCGAATCCGCGGAGTGTGTTTGCGAAAGTACGACGACTGATTGTCAGGGTAACGACCGACTGCGCTTATACGCAAAATTTGGGGATGATTAAAAAAACAATATTTTTTCTCAGAACTTTGCCACGCTAGGACCATCCTCCGTCCAAGTGGAATTGTGCTAAACTTCCCGCAAACATTTGCTGGATTAGTTGCGTACTCCGACGCTCTTTGTGAATTCAATGGTAAGCAGCGTAAATTTAAGAAATGTGTCGTCACTGATACATGGGAAAATTTCTCATGAAAATCATGCATCACTTGTGACACAGGTAAACCCATTGCATTTGTTCCCTGTGTTAACGTGACCTCGAGTGGAAGCGGACAGTCTTATGGACGTTTTGATATAGCGAGATTATCATTAATACCCTGCACGAACACGTCCATCGCCGAAGTTGTAGCAACAGTACGATTTACCAGATTGTGTTATTCTTCTGCTTTAAATCAGTGATCTGTTACAATGGTTTCTCCTCACGTAGACCGATATTCCAACGATTAACAGCACAACGTTGGAGCAAACTCTTATCACGCTGGATGTAATGACAGCGGATGCGGCAAGACTGAGTGTTAACGATACCCAAGCTACAATTGACTTTATCAACACTGTTCAGACCCAGTCGACAGTTCAGGTATATATTTTCCCTGTTAATTTCCATAATTATATGCTTTTCATATTCTTTTATTTTTAGCTGACAGAATTTTCATATCAAAGTTTGGTGGATATTGGAGACCACGTGACCAGTTTTCTAAACCAAAGCGCCACCACTCAGAATACAACACTATCCAACGTGACGAGATTAGTCCAGTCACTGACAGAACTTGGATACCGAGTGGCGCTTCAAGATAATGCCACTGCTTTAAATGTGATTACTCCCAGAATTGCAGCCAGGGTAAGTAATGACTTGATTGACGAAACAATTGTAACTAAAGAAAAAAAGGAATGGATAACAGGATGCATAAAATCCGCATACATGCATTACAAACAAATGTTAGTTTATTTAATTTCTTACAGGTTGAGAGGATCCAGAATCCAGATATGCCAGTAATTTATGAACCATTCGTGTACGTGGGGGAAATGCTTCAATCTCCTGCTACGATTACCATACCTCAAGAGGCAATAGCCACACAAATGAGCGGCCAAAACGACACTTTAACCGGAGTGTTTCTTGTCCACACAACCAACAACTTATTTCCATCCACAGAACCCACCATAAACAACGTAGTGAGTTTTTTGTTGACGAATAATAAAAAAAAAGAACAAAAAATATGTTTAAAACAATCTGTTTTAATACAGGTTATTTCTGGACAAGTGAGGGGTAGTGGTGGTGTAAGACAAGTGGCTAATTTACAACAACCAGTGGTAACTACTTACCAAGAAGCCACAGTTCTTGGAATTAATCAAGATGATGCCACACTTCAGGTCATACAATATTTGTTAATGTATATTTAACATGGGACTAAAACTTCATGGTTTAATTTCTCAACAGGCAAAGTACGTTAATCACACTTGCGTGTTTTGGAACTTCACTACAGAAGCTTGGTCTACAGACGGGTGCTTCGTAATACCAAATAGTGACCCACCGCAATGCAGATGCAACCATCTCACCAATTTTGCAATGCTAGTGGTAAAAGCGTGTTATAAAATTGCTATTGAATTTGAAAATTCAATTTTAATGAATATATTTCCGTTGTAGTTGGGTTAGTCCCATTACAGTCATTTTACATATTTTACAGCATGTCTACGACGTTCAACCTCACATTTCTCTGCAAATAGTGACTTACGTATGCGCCTCGCTCTCTATCGTGTGCCTCGTAATAACATTCGTTATCCTCATTGCTTTCAAGTAAGTCACATTATATAAGATTTTTTTTATTAGAGCTTCCAGCTCGTTGTGCCTTTTCTTATATATGAAAACATGTTCAATACACAGAGATATAAGAAAACGACGACCCATACAAGTTCTCATGAACATATGCGCCTTACTTATCGTGGTGTACATACTATTCATGGCCGGAGCTGACAATCGCGAAAACGAGTCTCAATGTGCAGCTGTTGCATTCCTGCTTCACTATTTCTTACTCTGCGCATGGTGTTGGATGTCAGTGTACGCCTACTTCCTGTACATGGCAGTTGTTACGGTAGGCAACGCAGTGTAAAAATATCAGCATAGATTTGAGTACATGATCTGCATAATTGCGTAGCTGCAAAAATGATCAACTGTTTTGCTTGTATTCAGGTGTTTTACTCAAACAACAGCCGTTTCCTTAAAATTGGAGCTGGGTTGGCCTACGGCATTCCAGCAGTGATTGCTTCGATCAACGCAATCGCCGTGGAGGCAACAAAACAGTCATCCTTGGAATCTCCTGTGTATGGACGAGGTTAGAAAAATTTTTACAGCACGCGTCAGCGTTTCTCTTTATTCAAATGAGCAATTTTAGTCAATATTAGAAAAATGTGTAATATGTTTGATGTAGGGAAGGGATTTAAATAAAGATTTAACCAAAATATATGTCTTGTATTGGCTCGTTTCCTTTTGTAATATTTAGAATAGGATGTTTTGTGTAACTCTATAATTTCTAACACTTTAGAACGACCGTCGGCATTCGCAACTTCATACCTGGCTGAAAATATGTGCTGGATCAAAGGACATTCGCTTTACTTTTCCTTCATTCTGCCTTTCGGAATCATGCTGATATTCAATATAGTGATGTTTGTGATTGTGATCAGGAAACTTGTGTGGGGAAGAAAACAAGTTGTAAGTAATAAAAAAAAACAATACACAAACTAAAACAATTTCCATTTTTTACGTCATAACTTTCACATTCTTCTTCCTAAAGGCTACTTAGTATAAATTGCAAGTTTTGTTTGGAAACATTCAGTTCACATTCTGTGAGCTGCATATAGATAGCCACTGTTTCGAAAGGTCATTAGTGAAGCTTGTTGTAACTCTTGTAACCGATCATTTCAATCAAACGGCCAGGCAAAGACTTCCACTTCCTTGTGACTATACAATCACCGTCATCCGCTGGGCACCAAACTAGGTTTACCCATCCGAAGGAAACATTGTGGAAACACTATGGCCAAGCAAAAGCTCAACCGACAGTGCTGTCATGCCCAGTGTCACAATAAATCTCATATTTGTTCACATTTTCCCACCGTATTACTTTTCACCGCTATTTCATGAAAGTGGTTGATATAACTTTTTAAGCTTGGGGTATAATTGATGAAGTTTAATCTGATCAACGTGCATTTGCAGTCGGATACGAAAAAGAAAACATCCTCCCCAACACATCATACCCAAATTGCCATCACTACAGCAACCACTCTTGGTCTCAGCTGGTTTTTCGCATTCTTTATGATGCTTTCATCGAATCCGGGATATCTTACTGCCATGAGTTGGCTTTTCTCCTTAACCGCAGGACTGCAGGTAAGGCAAAGTCGAGAGGCGCTTTATTTCCTTTGGGGTTCAGCTTCATTCCAAACGTACTGTCAAAAACGTTCTAAAAATATTTTGAATGACCATTACAGAAAATTTGCCGCCCGGTATTGCGTTTGTTTTCAAATTCCTTGCTTTCACTGCAGTTTATATAACAAACCTAAAATAATACATAAATCTGCACTTGAAAATAACCATATTTAAAACCTCTTAAATAACACTGTTTTTATGAACTCAAATCCATTTGTCAAACACCTATTTGTTTTCAGGGTGTGGGCATCTTTCTGTTTACGGTTGTAAGAAAGAGCGACATTCAGATCTTAGTGCGCACATTCCTCGAAGAACATGGATGTTCTTGGTGTGGTGTGCCCGCTCGGCTTCCGGCAACGCCACGAAGCCATGAGCCCAAATCTAGCGTCCCGAGCCGTTCACAATCGACCCTGGCCTGAAGAAACACTCTAATACAAAATTAGTTCTAAGAAGGAAGAATACAAATACACTCAAAACATATCGGCTGTTTTTGTTTTATAACGCTTCGTGTGTTACTAACGCATAACTTCAAACGATTTTTTTGAAAAATCGGCAGGTACAACCCATTTCATAATTATATCATGAGTATAACGCTTTGAATTGGTCTTTCATCAGACGACATTCGGACCCAATCCAATATGACGTTTGGATACGTATTTTTGTCTAATAACCGAATCTTCACCTTGGTAAAAGTGTAAATATTTTGCTGCAAACTTACTCTGATCTGAACACAATAAAATACTCAGTACCAAAAACTATTGCTCTCATTGATTAAATTGGATTTAGCAAACGAGAATCATTATTCGCATGACGAATTTTTCATTTAATTATTTTAAATATCTTTAAAGTTAGTAAAAAAAATCAAATATGAAATTTCCAATCATAAACATTTTTCTCGCACAGATGGAAATAACGGAACTAAGAAAGCATTGTTCGATATAATTGATAATTGATAATTGATAATTTCAAATTTTGCAACAGATCTGTCAGGAGTATTTTTGTACATTATTAACATACCTGGCATTTTACAACAAGAAACTCTTTTTCATGCTGAAAATCATTGCACGAGCTACGAACTGTAACTGTCTTTGATAATACATAATTCAAGAATATTTTTATAAAAAATGTGTTGTATCTGATTTATTAAAACAATTTATAAAATGCAAACACCAGAGCACACGTGTATCGCCAAAATTAAGACTTATCTGATATTTTCTCGGTTTCTTCTAAGAAAATCCTATTACCACATTGTGTTCAATTCAATCGAGTGAGCCATATTCTAAAGGTCATTATAATCTGTATCTAAAAGGTAAACAATTTCCCCGGGGCCATTAGTAACGCACATGCCAACGAGCTTTATACTCAGGTGAGGCCTTGACCAGGTACTATGCGAATGATCAACGTTTTGCAGCTTGTCAAGCCCGTGCGTGACATAACTGTACATAATCGATTAACACAACGCATACATATCGATAAAAAATTGTATACTTTTCTTCAGTATAATACTGTATCATACACTGTGGAGATCAAACTAACTCAAATCATGAATAGTTGTTTTTAGCGCTTTAGATTGTAAGTCGGAATGCGGGGGCGTGTTGTCAGTTTATATCTCAGATTTTCTCGAAAGCTTGAAAGAGGTCGGTAGCACCCTTTTTTTTCCTGAACTAACTGGCGATCGCTTCGAGCAGTGTTTCTCACGTAAAAAAGAAACGGAAAATGCGCTGAGTGCTTGTCCGTGTGCACCGATCCGCAACGGTTTGTCTGGTCAAACTGCTGGGCTGGCCTGCGGATTACTGTGAAGCGGTAGCGCAAAATTTTGTTGGTACGAGGCGGACAGACATGTATGGAGGTAACGGGGAAATTGTAATAATTTTAGCTCTATGCGGAGAATAGATATTTTATCACACTTTGCAGTGTATTATGTAGAATTGATAAAAAGCAAACGGGCATGTGTTTTTGTATTTTGAAATTGCAGCGATTACAATGACATCTCCACCTGCACTGCCCGGTTTTTGGTTGTGTTTGGAAAAACATAGTGTTAGAGAAATTTGGTTTAAATTAGCTAGAGACTCAGGTCGAATCAGAAATATAACTATAAGTGACGCCTACACATGAATCAAAAATGCTGTTATGTCTCAATGATTTTAATCAACATCACCTAAACTGAAAAGTAAAGCAAGGAACCCAATTTTACATGCCATTTAGTTTGATTATTTTCAGAAAATAACAATGCCAGTTAATTCAATAACAATAACACAGTTCGATGCAGTGTAATGCGGATCTCAACATGAATTGACCTAATCGCAATATTCACATATTTTGCTTTGCATGTTTATCACTAAACAAAAAGTTTAGTACCAAAAGTTGAACAATGGTGAAATCCAAAGTGTTTGTGAAAGCCAGGGAATTTAGTGGTGTCCCGAAAGAGGAAGATTTTAAAATAATCCAACAAGAAGTTGACGACCTTTTGCAGGAAAACGGTGAGTAAATCAGTCGAATATTTCACAGAAAACTTTACATGAATCACGTATTTATCAATTTATCACTACTTGTTTAGTTGGACGAAAAATTGGTAGGAATGCGAAAAATCGCGTGTTGTCGGAACATATAATCAGCCTTCTTAGACATTTTCGTGCGAATCAACTTGACTTTTTCGTTATAACCTGCTTTAACCAGTCGATTGGTTTTAAAGTTACCTTCCTCGTTTCAGAGATTTTGACTGAAGCTCTATGCATTAGTCCAGATCCATATATCAGGTATGAAACAAACAAGACAAAAAAACTACAAAATGAAAATATGAGGCATGTAACAAAATATGAAAAAATGCTTTTTCTAGAGTTTTTCCCACACCAGTTGGATCAGAGTTCAGAGCGTTTCAGGTTTCCACGTAAGTAATCACATTGAACGTTGACTTAAACATATGTAGTGTAACAAATGTATTAAAGGGTGCTGAAGAGCAGAAATGCTGCATATCCACAAGGATGCATGGTTCTCCAGGAAATAGGCTGGCGAACCATCACAAAAAGCAAGGGTGAAAACATTTGGTACAGATGTGATGATTTACCATCTGGAGAACCACTTTCTGTGGCTACTGGGGCGCTTGGAATGCCAGGGTATTTAAATAGCGGAGATATATTTAGTATTATTAACACCTGCGTTTGTGCGTATGTTTCAGAGTCACGGCGCATTACGGTTTGACGGAGTTTTGCGAACCGAAAAAAGGAGAAACAGTAATGGTGACTGGGGCTGCTGGAGCTGTCGGAAGCATCGTGGGACAGATTGCAAAAATCTTGGTAAGCTTTCTTAAAAGCGAAAAAAGATATTGTAAAAACAGAAATTAAACATAAACAAGACGATTATAACATAAAAGTAAGTCATAATCGCCTCTATACTGTTTCCGCAAGGTGTTTGTCATAATAGGGTTGCAGAGCAATTGGGTGTTGCGGGTCAGATGAAAAAGTGGAGTTTGCCAAGTCTCTCGGTTTTGACGCGGTGTTTAACTACAAAACGCAAGACTGGAACGAAGCATTGAAGGAAGCTGCTCCGAACGGAATTGATTGCTACTTTGACAATGTAGGTAAATGGAAACATATTTTAATTTGAACAAATGTGTACATAAACTGTTAAAGGTTGGCGGCAAAATGTCATCCGCTGTTATTGAGCACATGAATATTGGAGGCAGAATCGCTGTGTGCGGGGCGATTTCTGGTTATAATCGTACAGAAGCACATCAAGGTAAAATGGATAAATGATGGTAACATTTAAAGTTTCGCACAAAATTAAATGCACAATTTGTTTATGCAGCGCCGGCGATTCAGGAAGCGTTTATTTTCAAGGCTCTCAAAATGCAAGGATTTGTTGTATTCAGTAATAAAGACAAAAAGCGGACTTATGATATCCTGAAGCATTGGATTGAAGAGGTACTAACTTACTATATGCGTAAAAGAGCCATAATAATCAATGCGAGCTGCAGACAGGGTGTATACACGCACTGTTTCGACCTGTAAGATCTTATCAGTGCAGCTGTTGATGTGGCACTGTGCCAGCTGGTAGACTAGCTAGCACAGTGCCACATCAACAGCTACCAACTTACTATTTTCTGAATATAATAACAAAATTATTGTACGTGATCGCGCGTTCTTTTTCTTTTTAGGGCAAGATTAAAACACGCGAAACAGTGACCAAAGGTTTCGAAAATCTTCCCAAAGCATTTATTGATTTGCTCAATGGCGGCAATATTGGGAAATACGTCGTTATGATGTGATATGTTAAACATAAAAAAATCTGCGGGGATGTACATAGGACACAAGTTTTCTAACATTTTGAACAACTAACACGAAATAAACCTGGTGTTGTCGATTACTGTTGACGTTAATGATTTGTCTGAATTGAATAAAACATGGTGAATATCAAACAAAAGCACAGCATTGATCTTGAACCTATAGTGTATTAAACCTACCAAATCATCAGTGCAAATAGTTTTTGGCGTGACCCACATGGATGTCCTTGGTGTCTCGCGACACTTATATACGAACTTTAAATTCCAATCTGGTCTGTTTTCTGCAAACTCAACACAATGTGATTGTGAGGTAAGGAACGGAATATTTGCAAATTCAAGGGATGACAGCAGTGGTGGGATTCAGCCGGTTCGCACCGGTTCTATATTCAATTCAATTCAGTTTATTTTCATCATTTTCCGATAAAGTAAAAAACGGCACAGTTAAACACAATACATGAATCAGTTTGGATTAAGATGAAGGGACGTTAAAAACTTCAATTGGTTATGAGAAACCGCCCCTGATAAAACCGTCTCACGAAATTTTATGAGATCAGCGAACCGGTTAGCATTACTGGTTACTGTCAATGGATTTTCGTAACAAAACGCTATGTTGTAAAAATGATGGTGCAGTGTAGGTATCATAGCGGGACTCCAGTAAATTCCAAAAAAATTTTGCTGAAAAGTTTTTAACAGAAGATGGTGGCAGCAACCAAATTTGGCCGGCAAGAGTAGTGGGCAATTGCATCACGTCGCATTTGCACCATTATTTTCGATACAATGTGTTATCCATATCATAAAATTGAGCGATACGTAGCAAATCTATATGTAGATAAAAAAAAGGATTCAGTTTCATTCTTTTTTCGGGGGAATACGGCTTTTTACGATTGTTTCGTGTTAGAAAAGTGTGTGAAGCAGTTTTTATCTCACGTTTTCCAAACATGGTTTCAACTATAAACAGACATCTACTTGAGTTTGCAAAATATGCGAGAAGCAGTTTTTATCTCACGTTTTCCAAATTGTTTGCTAGTCACGCACACCAGGCGAAACGATCACGTTTTTGTACGTCAAATAATTTGTAAATGTTTTATATGGCTCAGTTAGCCTGGCATACGTGTAGTAAATAAAAGGGCCGCATAAAAATTTGCAAAAATGGTAAAATCTAAAGTGTTCGTAAAAGCTAGGGAGTTTAGTGCGATTCCGAAAGAAGACGATTTTCGGATAATCGAACAAGAAGTAGACGATAACCTTGAGGAAAATGGTAAGTCTGCTAAAAACAGTTATTTTGGCTTGGACATACTGTGCTTAACATATGTTATAAAACTTATGCGCTTAATTAGATTTGTTTATTATTAAATAGTTTTTCTAAAACCACTGCCAAATATGTGGTTAACTGTTATGTTACTTCGTATTACGACATGTTATCGAACTTCAAGTACGACAAACGTTTTCTTGTCTTTCAGAGATTTTAACCGAAGCAATTTGCATCAGTCCTGATCCATATATCAGGTAAGTTTCGACAGCAGTCAACCTGCTTGTTATGTTTACATACGTTTAAACTATAAGTAAAACGGCACAAAAGGTTTAAGATAAATGCCTATGTTGCCCCCTCCTGAATAAATCATTGCATCAAAAACATTTTGTGAAATCTAATTAAAAAAGGAACACAAATCACGGGTTTACTAATAATTCAGAGAATAAAAAGACTGGCCATACTGTTATTAACATCATGTTTGAAAAACGTTTCTATCTGTGACGTCGGTCAGGTCAGCTCCTTATAATGATGGAGCTACACCAACCGCGTCATTCAAACTGATGATGGCATAAGTTCTTGCCAAAACGCTTTTCAAACATGACAATGTTATTAACAGTATGAGCCAGTCTTTTTATTCTCAGAATTAATTAAAACAAGAATTGTGTATAAGCTGCAGACAGATGGCCACTGTTTCGACCTAAAAGGTCTCATCAGTGCAGCTGGTGTGACTATAAGACGACTTTGCTGACCAAATGGCCAAGCAAAGACTTCCACTTTGTGGTGACTATACAATCACCGTCATGCACTGATGAGACCTTTTAGGTCGAAACAGTGGCCATCTGTCTGCAGCTTATACACAATTCATATTATTGGCTCCACATTGCTTATCATAAAACAAGAATGTAAATATGAATTTTGTTTAGGATATTTCCCACACCAATCGGATCAGAGTTACGGGCGTTCCAGGTTTCAAAGTAAGTGTTTGCCTCAAGGCATAACAATATCCTGCAATAACGGCAATGTAATTTTCTATTCAAGGGTACTGAAGAGCAGAAACGCGGCATACCCACAAGGAAGCGTTGTTCTGCAGGAAATAGGCTGGCGAACCATCACGAAAAGCAAGGGAGAGAGCATTTGGTACAGATGTGACGATTTGCCACCTGGAGAACCAATTTCTGTGGCAACTGGAGCGCTTGGGATGCCAGGGTAGGCTTGAGATTGAAAACAAAACAGTCAACAAAACTAAAGTTTTTATCCGCACGTTTTGTTTCCGTGCAACCAATTTTGAATTAAGCCAAATTTTAAGAAAACATCAGCTCACGTTTTTTGCTTAGAAGGCCTCGATTCGTGCATGTTTTCGTGCACAGAGTTGGGGTGCAACAACCCTCAGAAATCAAAACGCCTTGTTGTTTTGTCCCTTAATAACGAAAAAAATAATATTTAATGCTATATGCTTCTTAACCTTTTCCGTTTATGTTCACGTCTCTTAAAGTTTGCGGCAATGAATTTATCTCAGTGTTGTTCACTGCATTTCATTTTGATAAATTTGGTTGCCAAAGATTGCCCTCATAATATGTCGCATGAAATATAGGAAAAAATCCTACAAATACGGACAAAAGCCGTAAACTTGGAGTCACCCAATATTAATTGGACACAAAAATAGAAATCAAAAAAAATTCACCCATTATTCAACCTGGACATTTCGTTCTACCATGTAAAAACTTCACTATAACACTGGGTAAACCATTTACTCGTTCGAGAAACATTGATTTAAAGTATTGCAGTGATCCGATGACAATGTTCAACGATTTGTATTTTGCCTGAAGTTACTTTTATTTGTCACGCCTTCGTTAAATCTCCATCACTAGGAGTTGCATTAGAATTTTGCCACAAAGCGAGCTTTTTCATTGGCCAGTGGGCTAACAATGACGTGATTGGCAGAAAAAATATTGGTGTTTATTTCCAATATCACATGACGACAAGCGTTTGCTGATAGGGCGAATAAGAAGGAAAGGAAATGCGCCGTGATCATAAACATGGTTGCGCAAGCTAATATGGAGCACATTGTGCAACAGCGACAACTCGGTGCGTATTTTTCAGAGTCACAGCACACTATGGTTTGACGGAGTTTTGCGAACCGAAGAAAGGAGATACAGTGATGGTGACTGGGGCTGCTGGAGCTGTCGGAAGCATCGTGGGACAGATTGCCAAAATTTTGGTAATAGGCAATTTCTGCAAAGTTGTGCACGTAGACCACATAGAAGTGGCACATTTTGTTAAAAGAAAAATTTTTTCGCTTGTGATAGGGTTGCCGAGTAATAGGTTGTTGCGGCTCAGATGACAAAGTTGATTTTGCGAAATCCGTAGGCTTTGACGCGGTATTTAACTACAAGACTCAGGATTGGAACAAAGCACTAACAGAAGCAGCACCAAACGGAATTGATTGCTACTTTGACAACGTAAGAAGCAACAAAATGTGTCGAACACAAATGATCGAAATATTAACCGTTTTTCGAAGGTCGGTGGAAAAATGTCCTCAGAAGTGGTGGCGCACATGAATGTTGGAGGAAAAATTGCCGTATGCGGTGCAATTTCAGGGTACAATCGAACGGAATCTCAACAAGGTAAGGCCAGTGAAATTAATCAAGACGTGTGGTGCATACACTAATCGCCAGGAATACCCTGAAATGAATGTTGCATGTTTTTTACAGTGCCAGCTCTGCAAGAAATGTTTATTTTCAAATGCTTGAGAATGCAAGGATTTATGGTATTTAATCTGAAAGACAAGAAGTCAACGTACAATACAATAAAGGAATGGATCAAAGACGTAAGTATTACAAATGTACCAACACAGAAAAACTTATGCGGTCGAATCCAACCAGAATTTCAATAAATAATGACGTCACAGATGTATATGTTGGACGTAAATATTTCTATATGAGTCTCGTTATTATTTTCTCTAAATTTGTGTTTTTTGCGTGAATCTCATATTTTCGTTCATAAATCTTTACGATTTCATATTTTGTTTAGGGCAGAATCAAAACCCGAGAAACTGTAATGCACGGTTTCGAGAATCTTCCAAAGGCTTTTATTGACTTGCTTCAAGGAGGAAACATTGGAAAATACGTTGTAATGATCTAAAAACAACACTTATAATACAAAAAATCACTATTTCATGTACTATACTTGTCATTGTACAAATGCACATATTTCGCCTCTTTTCCCCAAATATGTGAAGAGTGTTTATGTGTAATCAAAGTCCCTTGTGACTTAATAGTTGCCAAACACATTATTAGTTAACCATTAGCGTTTGAAAGTTGCCCGTTATGATATGTCATTGTTTTTGCTTGCATAACCGAGCACTGTACGGGCTTGGCACCCAATTTACCCGATTCAACACTTGTGTACAGGCAGACAGGACTTGCTTTGTTGAACTGACTTTGCATTAATTGGGGCCACAATAAAGATTTGCAGAAACAACATTATCTGATATCAAAACATAACATATTCTCATTCCCCCATTTGGTAACTTACCATGTTTTTCAAATTCGTAAAACCAACAGTTTTGATTAAACTTACTGCGAATCAAAAAGCGTATTAGCACAGGTTATCCAGTCCTATCCGTGTTTGCTTTTGAATGTTACTGCCGCAATTTGCGAGTCAAGGCAAGCACTTCAAGCTTAAAACCAACTTCGTTCGTGTAAATCTGAAGTGAACTTTGGCAATCACGCATGAACTAATCGCTACAGCATGCTTAGCATATGTCATTTGTTGTTACAAAGTTTGTTTTTGTCCCTCCAATATGTCACAAATTACCTCCTCAACAGGTGAAGTAACAGATTCAAATCACCATAAATAAACGTCACTATCTCCCTTTTAAAATCATTACTGCGACAACAAAAAATATTCTGTTTGTTTGGTTTTGATTCATGTGGCTAATTCTCTCAATAGAGACATTGAATTGATTTAAATTCCTTAAAACGGTTTTACAGTGTTTCCGCATAATAACGATTGGCGGTCACGAAGACTATGAAAAGGAGTTAGGCCTACAATCCAAATTACCAAACTTTGAGCATCATTGTTCTTATCGTATTGACAGGATGCTATTGCTCTTCGAACAACATTAAGTTCTTACATAAAATCGAAATGCAGAAGTCAACAAGAAGCCAAAATATATGGTAATGTAATGTGGAAGAAACTGCTGGCATGACAAAGCATCTTTTTACCTGGGCTACAACTTAAACACACATCCCGCCGGTCTCAGTCAAAGTAAATAGCCAAGATTTGTTTAGCTCTTGACAATTGCTTAAACCCGAAGAGCAGCCTCAGTAGTAGTTTTTAATGTCTTTGCTGAAAGACGTCTCAATGATGTTAGTGTATTTGAAATTAGACCCAATAGAAATGCACCTTACTTAAATCTAACTTATAACGAACTGAAGTTGTATTCAAGCCGAGGCAAATGTGAGTCACTCGCCAAGAGCAAGGGTTATTTTATTCAGAACCAAAATCTTGTGTTGGCCTTTGCATATTTTAGCAAAGCGTAGGAGGAAAACTGTTTGTGAGCGAAAGAGGTCGAGCAAAAGTTCGTGAGAGAGTGAGGTTGGACAAAAGTATTGGGTTTAACGTAAAGATCAAATATTAACCAACAAAGCTCGGCCTTCGCAGCCCTAACTCATTCCCAGACGTCGGCCAAATATTTACATCACGTTTTTTCTGAATGAAACGCCATAAATGTGTTCGTCACACAGACACTATTATTTTACGTTATTCACTATCTGTACAACTTACTACTGAACAATGGTAAAATCAAAAGTATTCGTAAAAGCCAAAGAATTCAGTGGCAATCCAAAAGAAGGAGATTTTAAGATAATCGAACAAGAAGTGGATGACAACCTGAAGGAAAACGGTGCGTACGTCAACATTAGTTTTCCTTGGTACTTTATTATCTTCAACTCTTATCGCAGGTTCGCTTATGTATGATTAATTCATGTTGTCTAAATTTCTTAACTTAGGCATTAATATTGTTGTCTCATGACAAATCAGTTTTGCACACATATAATAGTCGACGCATTTTGTGTTTCAGAGATTTTAACTGAAGCTTTATGCATCAGTCCAGATCCGTACATGAGGTAAATTAGTATTATTCCATTTTGCAGGCCATCGCTGCATCGTCATGCTTTATTTTAAACTTTATCAACCAGAAGAATAAAATTTCCATTTTTGTTTAGAGTTTTTCCCACAGCAGTTGGATCGGAGTTCCGTGCGTTCCAGGTTTCCAAGTACGTAATTTTTTATACGGGTCGAACCAATCAAGTACATGTAAACAAATTATTTCCTGAAGGGTGTTGAAAAGCAGAAACGCTGCATATCCAAAAGGATGCATGGTTCTCCAGGAAATAGGCTGGCGAACCATCACAAAAAGCAAGGGTGAAAACATTTGGTACAGATGTGATGATTTACCATCTGGAGAACCACTTTCTGTGGCTACTGGGGCGCTTGGAATGCCAGGGTAAAAAGGTACTAATAAATATTATATCCACAACAACTAAGTGTATGCGTTGCAGTGTCACAGCACACTACGGTTTGACGAAATTTTGCGAACCGAAAAAGGGAGAGACTGTGATGGTCACTGGGGCTGCTGGAGCTGTCGGAAGCATTGTGGGACAGATTGCGAAAATCTTGGTACGTTTGTAAAGCAGAGCCAACACTTCTCGAATTGTTTATGTAAACATATGGTCATAGTGCTATGAAGATTTAAAATTTCCCCCTTCGTTTTTACGTTATTGTTAAATGTGTATAGGGTTGCAGAGCAATTGGCTGTTGCGGGTCAGATGAAAAAGTGGAATTTGCCAAGTCCCTTGGTTTCGACGCGGTGTTTAACTACAAAACGCAAGACTGGAACAAAGCCTTGAAGGAAGCTGCACCAAACGGAATTGATTGCTATTTTGACAACGTAAATGCATGTCCATTTTGTTATTTTTATCGTTGTATGACATGGTCAAGGCAAATATTTGTGCACATGAAAAGGTTGGCGGCAAAATGTCTTCGGCTGTTATTGAACATATGAACTATGGAGGCAGAATCGCAGTTTGTGGAGCAATTTCAGGTTATAATCGAACTGAAGTTCATCAAGGTGAGAAAACCTTGCTAACAAAGGCAGTAATAAAACCAGGCAAACATTAAGTTGCCACTTCATGTTTACAGCGCCAGTGCTACAGGAAATGTTTGTCACTAAAGTACTCAAGATGCAAGGATTTTTGATATTTAACCTGAAAGACAAGAAAAATACTTACGATAATCTGAACAAATGGATTAAAGAGGTATTTTAAGGTTTTGAAATAAAACTGATAAACAAATACACTTGGTCCGGTAGTTGTTTGTTATGCACTGCATGTAAGTTATGTTATTTAATTACTTAATATGTTTTCTTTTCAGGGCAAGATTAAAACACGCGAAACAGTGACCAAAGGTTTCGAAAATCTTCCCAAGGCATTTATTGATTTGCTCAATGGTGGAAATATCGGGAAGTACGTCGTAATGATGTGATGCAAATGGTAAACATGCATATACGTAACTTCAGTAATTCTGTTACGTTTTTTGATGCGATAGCCTACAATCTATTTGCCGTGGAACTTTTGTATGAAAACAAACAAAAGGAATAACATATACATATGTGTGGTTTTTGCGTTGGGTTGCACAAGGTAAAAAAATCGCATCCTGTGTCCGAAAATAAACTGGGCCACAAGAATTAAATGGCATAGCAACCGAAAGAACACTGGAGGTTATCAAGTCGCTCGTATTGTTGTCGTACGATCACAGCCTGCCTCACTGCTAGGAGAGGAAAGATGGGCAGCTAAAGCGAACATAAATTCTATTTCACAATTACGTCAAATTGAAATTACAATGAATATTTTATCTACACTGAAATTGTATAAATCCTACATGGGTCAACTTTCTATGCAATAAACCAACTACAACGAAGAATAGAAACCCATTTGTTTGTTTGCTTAAAACACGAACCCAAAATGTTCATGATAATGAGGTATGATAGGAACAAGCAAGGGCATGATAATGAAAACGCTGAAACTAAGCGAACACCAGATACTCTTTGGGTCATTATAGTTCTTTATATTTTTCTTTCTTGTAGCTTAGTAAATGTATGAGTCCAGATTTTTACACGTTGTGTGTTTGCTGCTGCAACGAATGCGCGAAGCCCGGTTGCGTTGTGACTAAAAGACAAAACACCGGGTTGGTTGCATCTAATATATGTGTGTTTGATGGCAAATGCCGAAAAGTTTTGCAACGAAAGCACAAACATTTAAACTAGTGCTTGCGTGTCTGGAGTGTCGCGATTTGACTGGGTGGCCAAAAGTTTAATAATACCACACAAAATAGACATATAACTTCGAAATGTTAAAAAGTATACCTCCATTTTTTTAAAAACTATTTTTTAAATAAAATATTTAAAAAATGTGGCGAAAATAAAATTACTTAAATCTAAAATAAAAAATAAAATCTTATGAGCAGAGCATTACTTAAAAACAATGTTTAATTACACAAAAGTACGCTCTTCGCACCGGGAGAAATCATTTATTTGTGAACAGAACGAGGGAGAGCTAAAAAAACTCGTTTCATCATCATTATTATTTATTTAAAATATCCTTGCAGCTGAAAGTGGGGAAGGTTGAGGCTGTTTCGTAGCTACATGGGACGTGGAGCTTGTTTCTGGCGAATTAGTTTCTTTTATTAGCTGCTTAGGGTGTGCTGTGGTTTGTTGATGTGGGGTTGATCCGATTTCAATAGGCGCCGTAACCATCAGGTCAAAATGAAAAGCTGGTGTTTTGACTTTGAGCTTGATACGTTAGATTTTCATAATTATTTCCTAAATGTAAAGATCACTCTGATTCCATTTACAAAAAAAAACATAGTTTGGCCAATTAGTGATTTATTAGAAATGAAATGTTTAGAGCAAAAGTATTTTCCGATTGAAACTTGCCGAAAAGGTGTTTCACATACCCTGACAGAATACAAAATATCCATAACTTTGCAAAAACGCAAACGCGATGCTGGAATGGCTGGAACCTATAGACAAAAATATGTGCATTTATCTGATTTTTGGGATCTTTCTTCAGGCAAATGCTAAAAACATTAACACACGGTCATGAATCAGAGGACTAATTGTAGATTCTGTATATGTGCGGGAGATCCTCTTAAACTTGTCAATGCAGTATATCTGAATAATGTGGTGTCTATATTTGTTATACCTTTTGCTTAATACTGTACCTTTAATGCCATATTGGTAATGGAAGCAGTTGAGTTGGAACACACAGGAGGACCAACGATGGAAGCTACCACGTTTTGAAAGACATTAGAATTGTTGTCGGCAATTTGTCTTATAGTTTGAACACTGCTAATTTTGGTTTCCGTTAGAGATTTTGTACTGTAAAAAAACAACCCTTTTTTTATCCAAATTAAAATAACCTTTTTTAACATATAAGCTTTATTGCATAATCCAATGAACAATTGAAAAAATACTTCAATCCAACTACATATAGACAAAAATGCGAGGGCGTTTTGCCGTAACTTTTATTTAAAACAAGTTTTTGCGTTAAATTTACTACTGAGCAGAACACGGGTCTAAAAAGTCGGACCTGCAGTTTTCTATTACTCCGTTGATGACAATAAACTCTCCTGGTGCGTAGCCACGTTTATCGGTGGTAATTCTTGCCGTAATCTCGCCACCACGACAACAACAATCACTTATTACCTTTGAGCCACATCCGGATGAAGCCACCTACAATAAGTAATTTAAAAAAACAGAAACCTCATATTTGTACAATGTCTTTATCAAGGCAAAGTGTTGATACTGCACATTCCATACCAAACAATCTGGAAAGTAGTTCTGACATCGAGTAGAGCAAGAAATAACTGTGTATCAGGATTTTTTTCACAAATCCGGATTGGTCTATTTCTGCGCTGATCATATATCTTACCATCCCATCAGACACTGTAATATAATATATCGGTTAATATTACAACAATCCTATGTGCATTAGGTTATTATGAGTTACCCTCAATTGATGATGGAAGGTTGGGAGGAAACTGAAACTGAAACGGATAAACATTTCTCCCAGCTGGAATCTTTGGAGTTTGATCTGAAAGGAGAAAAGGACAGGATGAACAAAATTGTTTTATAATATTTCCAAGTACTGTCGTGGTTGCAGACTGTACAAAACTAAGATCCTTTTCAAGGAAAAGGAAAAGCATCACTTACTTGATTCCGCCGCTAGCATGGAAAAGTCAAAATACTTTTCTGATCCATTATAGTACAAAGTATACGAGGTTTCGCCTTGATAATACGTTTGGGACCATACGACGCTGGCAAAGCCTTTAAACTTGATTTCAATCTCTTAAAATTTAAAAACAACAACAATTTATTGCACAAGTTTGGATTAAATGCACTTTAGAAAGCATTTGGAAATGTAAGTCATATTTACATACTTTTAAAGGGTAGCGGCTTCCTTGTTTCTACCACAAGGTTACCAGCAACAGTCTCCCCCGACACGTACGCTATTTTGTTGTCCTTGATTTCTATAAACATCGTCGGAACTTCCATTTTAACGGTATCGGTGTCCGTTGAATTTCCTATAAACCTGACCTTCTAAACTATGCAGGATTAAAATATTAAACTTACAGTATAAGAATAAACAACATTTTTATGACATAAAATACTTAACGAAATATAAGCAGCGTACTTTACAGGACAAATTGAAATTTTACTATTTAATTTAAACAGGCCGAAGACGTAATACTTAGATGTAGTACTCGATTCTAAAACTGAAATACAGACTCTATTTGTTGAAAACACGAACAAAATAGTGATCATACAGCCAAAGTAAAATTCCCAAAAATGGATTGGATACAAGGCTCACAAAATATCTTTACAGTGCTCATTGTATTAACACTTAATTCAGTACAGCGCGACAAAAACTATATGTAAGTCTCTCCGGTGGCTCCAATCAAAAAAAGCTCTTGTGGTGCATATGAAAGGTGTTACATGCAGCGCCATCCTCTACGTCTTGTTTGTTTGGATCTACTGCTGCTTACGATGCGTCGTCATCACTCGTGACTAAAGTAAAAACATCCGATTAACTCATATTGTATATGCAAGATGCTTTTCGACAATACGTGGTCCCTAACTGTAACGTATATTGCATAGTTGGTTACGGTTGGTTTGACCCTGTGGGTAGGCAATGTGCTGTGGTTTACTGGTGTGGAATCTTACCGATTTCGATTGGTGCCATTAGACAGAGGTTAGTATTCCAGATTCCTGTTTCAACACAAAGCTGAAAAGAATTGAATTTTTTTGAATGTGGGAATTGTTAGTAATCGAATATTGCATTATAGTAAGATTGTTTGGACTTGATTATGCTTCGAAAGTCAATTTGGCATGAATTCACCCAAATTCACGTTACTCAATTACAAGCTTGATATACCCATCGTCAAGAAATCTGGTTGGTATCTGTTAGTTTGACATCCGTATCGTGTCGCGATATCATATTGACTCAACGAAGCAATTCCTGTTCCCAACTTTTGGTTTTAAGACAAAAAACGTTATACTGGTTATAGCACACGCCATATTTTATATTCTATGGCCTGTCACTGCAGTGCAGCCATAGGTCATACTTCATGCGTTAATACCAACTTTACATTAAGTAGGCAATCATCTAATTCTTACCCGAACCATATACTGAATACTGATAAGGTTGCAAAAGCGAAGTGGAGATGGTGGGAGGGATGGAACCTATCAACACAACAATAATTTTGTTGTAAAGTGGTTCCAAAATTTCTTTTTTTCCAGAAAAATACCTACTTTTAGTTTCAAGTTGGTAAACGAAGCAGATGAATGGCAATTTACAGTGGGACCTAGCAAAGCGCGACCAACTGAGTCGGGAAAGGAACGACTTTTACCCACGGCTTTTTCGGTGACAAATTGGACAATCTTGAACTGACTTCGACGTGTTTTAAAACTGCGAGGTAATGGTTCATATTAGTTTGAAGCTAAGTATTAGCATCTGTGTAGTTTTTTATTCAGTGAAGCGTCACAGTTGGTTGAAACAATTGCATAATATTCTTTACAGTATATCAACAACTTAACAACAAAAACATTTCAATAACCTGTGGTTTTTAATTAAACCACTGATAGTGATGTATTCTCCAGGCATATAACCAGTCTTGTCGGTGGTAAATTCCGCCTTCATATAGGCCCGGTTAAAGCGCCAACAACATAATTGCTTCGACTTAGAGCAACATGATGGAAGCTGAAAGCAACAAGTCGTTAGGTAATTTAACAGTAATTGCTTACAAAAACATGCAATCTGACTTGCCAATAATTCTGGATTGTGGTTGTGATCTATGTCGTCGAGAACAGTAATATACAGGTCAGTTTTGTTGGAAAGTTCAGATGGATCCACGTGTATTTTTCCTTCAATAATATATCTCACCCATCCATCACTCACTATAACGGAGCAAACAGTAAATATTTCAATAAATTTTAATATTTGATACCATCAACGAATAAAAACAGATTATACCCTCGATAGATGGTGGAATTTCAGGGGGCAATTGAAATTCAAAAGGGTAAACATTTCTCCCAATTAAAATGCTTTGATTTTCACCTAATAGTAAAAAATCAGTTGCAAGTTTTAGATGTTTGCATGTATTTAAGCGTTTTATGGTGCATTAGCATGAATGACGTGCGAAGGAAACTTAAACTGCTGTCACGAAAGACGTACTTGAATTCTCAGCCTCCTTGTAAATGGAAAAATATTTTTCACTGTCGCTATAACGCGTTGTAAACTTGCGAGAACCTTTTCCGCGTGTTTCCGACCACAAAACATTAGCCAGGCCTTCGAATCTGATATCCACCTCTTCAAATTAAAAAAATACATTATTTCTCAGCTTGGCTATTACAACATTTTCCAATGATTCACGAAACTCCATACTTTCAAAGGGAAGCGATTGTTCACTTTCAATCACCAAATTGCCGGAAACAGATTCCCCAGACACAAAAACAAGCTCGTTTTTATTCATTTCGAAATACATCGTTGGTTTGCACATGTTTGCCGATAGTCAGCTTAACTTGTACTTGTATACAACGTAATGCAATACAAGACTGATGTTAACTATTAATGACAACAGCTCTTCGCAACAGCTCCATAAACTCTCCATAAACAGTTAAGCAAGCCCTGCACTGACTCGAATGAGACAGGAAGACCCTGATTTGACAAGTCGATGATCATAGTTCATCAGCGAGCTTTAACCGAAATGTAAACAGACCCGCAGCTACACAGGGTACATTGGCACAGCATTGGTTCTTTACCCAAAGGTAGGTACATGGTTTCGATGTTACCAAAATAAATGCTTTAAATCCACAGCGACGGGACTGTTCTAAACGTGTAGCTTTTTTGTTGTTTCTTGAGTCAGTCACGTGAAAAGTTGTACATCGGCATTTTTGGCCTGATTTCCTGTATTAATGTGCGTTAAGTTCTTATTTTGTTCGTACGTTGTTTATCTATAGGCCATATGGTCGTTGAAGGACAACCACTTGTAAAAAATATTGTATAGAATGGAGAAGAAAACAACAAGGAATCAGATACCAAACATTTGCCGTTGTTACCAGAAAATCGCACACACAAAAATAAAGTAACCGAATATATTTTTTATCATAATGTATCATAGTGCAGTAATAATGTGGGTAATAAACACATGCATCAAGAATTCGCAACAAAGCACTACTTCTCAGCATTGCCAGTTTGGCTCCAGGCGTAGTAGTTGTACTGCGGTGCGAAGGTGTTTGTTGTGCCTACGTATGTGTTCTTTGTTTATATTTTCACCTCTGTGGCGGAAGCGTAAGTTGGCGGAGGAACTGTGACTAAAAGAACAAACATGATTACCTTCCAGCAACCAACTGCCATGATATCATTAAACATCCCACATGTTTGTATTTACAAGCCTACATAAAATTCCATAAGCTAAACAGAACCAGTACATTTATTAGTTAGGGTATATATACGAATGCATGGCTATCAAAATCATTGCTATATCGACATGCTAATTATGACAAATGCAAACAAGGGATAAAATGACTGCAAAATATTTATCTGGAACAAAATCACTACTGTATTGAGCGTGATCCTGTTAAGCTGTGATTCTGACACATTCTGACGCACCTGTTTGCGACGTATTTTCTGTGTCGTTAGTTATTTGTTCGTGGTTCTCTTCCACCTCGGGCTGCTCAGTGTTCGATGAAAGAGGTTGGTGCGGAATCGTGCCGATATCAAGTGGTCCCATAACTTTCATGTTCATGTGACAGCCTCCTGTTTCAACGGTGAGCTGAACGGAAGAAATTGATATTGAGTTGCTCTTTAAAGCGCTTTAAAGCAAGTTTAATTGGTTGAAACAAAACACACGTATTGTCGTGTCGATCGATTCTTGACACATCACAGGGCTACAAGTAAAAGTTGCAAAAGCCTCGTTGTACAGAGTCTTAAAAAATTATATTTGGTTGATTTTTGTCATCAAAAAAGCATCCTATTGGGTTTCGAAAACACCTACTAACACCCGTCACATCGGGAAAAGCTTTACATGGTTTGTTATACGACTTCGGGTCACTCACCTTGAAATTGTACGAGATTTGAATGATGCTGCAAAAGCGGAGAGGAGCTGGTGGAAGAGGTGGAACCTGTAAACACGTTAGGACATTTACCTTCATTCTAATGTAGTGCAACAACTCTGTCTCCACATTGTCGTACGTTTTGTTGACGTGTTTTTGTTGACAATATAAAGTTTTGTTGACAACACAAATCAAAAATTGGTTTGAAGAAAGGCAAATAAAAAGCAAAGAGTGCACAAACGTTTGGATTACGGCCTGACCTGTAACTTTATATCCTTAAGGACGGCAGTGGTGTTCATATTGATGGCAGGGAGTTGTTCCTTTGCGACTTTGACAGTAAATGAACGGGTCTTGTTTATTGCGTTTTCCGTGACAGTTTGGACAATTGCAAGTTTTGCTCCTGGTAATTTTGTGGAGCTGCGTAGAAGAGGAATGTAACTTCAAAGTGTAAACATAGCGTAACGCCAGAAATAGAAAACTAAATGTATACCTGTGATTTTCTATTGAACCGTTGATGGTGACAAACTCTCCAGGCACGTAACCACGTTTATCCGTATTAAATTTAGCTTCTATGGGACCACTTGCACAACACCAACAACATAACTGGCTTGTGTCACATTCCGAAAGAGGAATCTGAAACCAGAAAGTTATATATGAAATATAAATGTATTTACAAATGCCACACAAACAACAATCGAACTACCAAAGTTTGTGGATCTTCGTTCAAATCATGTACATCCAGGACAGTAAAAAATACGATTGTTTTAATCTTGTTGTTGAATAACCCGGTTCTGTCAACTTTTCCTTTCATTGCGTACCTTACCCAACCGCCATCCACTGCCAAATACACATTGATTATTATGTTATTTACATGGTTTAAATAATAAACAGCTACATTCAATTGAAGAGGGGAGATTAGGCGGAAGCTGAAACTTGAAAGGATACAAGCTTTTACCTCCAGGAATTTTTGGAATTATACCTGCAAGTCATTGGAAATTTTAGGCTTTCATTTTTAAAGCATACTAATATGGTACAGAACAACTAACTTGAATCAGCTGCTATCAAGTTCATATCAAAATAACTTTCATTGGCTCTGTAATACTCTGTAGTCGTGGTTTCACCGTCAGACCTTGTTTCTGTCCAATATACACCAGCAAATCCGCTGAAGTTAATTTCCACCTCTTTTAAAAATATATTAGTACAATTTATTTATTTTAAGTGTTTGTCATTTCATTTGTTAATGTAGGCCACTGAACACAATATATTCATACTTTTGAAGCAGAGTGCCTCTTCGGTTTCTATGACAAGTTTGCCGGAAACAATGTCCCCGGACTCGTAAACAGACTTGTCGCCATCGATATCGAAATAGATTTTTGTTTTTCCCATTTTCAAATGCACTAATCAGCTTCTCTTGTAAAACAATGTAAACAGTTGAAGACCTGAATATAGATACATAATTGTGATGGCACGAACACATTTTAACATGTCGTGCCACTTTTGTTTGGTTGTGATTGCATGGCTTTATAAAGATGTGGTTTGTTATTCCAATGTGGAACTTTACAACACTAATATGGCAAATAATTTCTGATTCGTTGTCATAAGATACATTCGAACCACACTGATCGACTGCAAGCCTTCCAAATAATTTTAGATAATCTGTCCCCAAATGTATCAACTGCCCCTATAAAAACGTTTCAGCAACAAAACTAAACGACCGACCAGTTACACTTGCTGTCAACAAAGCAATGTGTACTTGACAAGCTTCTTACTCGCCGTAACATTCGCACGATCGCCACTCGTGATAAAGTGATCATTGTTTGACGAAGATCCAGCAACAAGTGGGGAGAGGGAATAAAACCGAAACTATAAATGTGAGTCACTATATAGCATGTTTGACCCGGGCAAACGGATGTTAGTCAACGGAAAACCGATCATTCCACTAACTAAACAAATTTACTAGTCGTAACAATCGTATCGTCACAAATAAACTATGAAATCGTTTGAATGGAAATCTGGTTTTGTCAAGCAAATAATTGTGCAATTCCCTTGGGTTGGAAACTTGTAATCTGTATACGGTTTGGTAACTAAGTCCAATAGCGTGGGCGGAATGTTTCATGTGTTTACATTTGCCGCAACGTTATTTTAGAGGTTCGTGTGTGTGTGAAACAAAAACTGCATCAACTATACTTGTCAGTGTGAGTCAATCATATGTAGGATGAATGCGGCGTGTTGCTGTCACGTTTAGCACAGTATAGGTTCCGCTTCACTTTCTTCGATGCTGATTGCTAGACGTAAAGTCTCGTTTATGAATGATCTCATTCTTCCAAATTTTGTAATTCTATTCTAACCAAGTGCCGTTTAACTGGACACAAAGTAGACACGATAACCTTTTGTTACATAGTGGTCGAGGTAGCAAGCTTTTAGAATAAAATACCAGGCACGGCACAAAAGCGAACGATACAAAGGAAATGACTGACAAAGCCAGCGACGCGTATGAACAGAATTTAAAATCACTACACTGCGTTTGAACATTACTACGATGAGGTTGGTAAGAGCGATGGTACGATAGTTCAAATACAATAAAATATCTGCAAGATCAAAGCAAAGCGTTTCAGAGATCTAAAAGCAAAACAATGAAGAAAAATATAAATTATACGGGGAGGTAAAACCACCATGACAGCAGTCGATGTTGAGCGAAAAGAATTTTTGTATTTACTGCTGTGGCGGAGGTAGTTGTGAGTTGGCCTGTAGTGTATCTGTAAAAAAACTACTATATGAAAAATATTTGTATGTCGGTTAATAAATATTAACCGACATACAAGCAATTGAACATAGTCTTAATAGCTAAGTATTGGTCCACGCCCCATAACATGCAAACCACCTAAATGCAAGTCTTTTACTAAAATGTGTCAGCAAATCACTGATTATGTTTAGAAAGCAGGTTTGAAGAGAACGACACAGAAATCGCTACTATCTTGAAGAGATACTGTTGAAGGGACTTTATGTTGGGTCGATTTAAGTTATAAAAAGAAATAAAGATCATTTTTACTTACCGGTAAACATATTTGAACGACCCTGCCTCGCTATGGCGTTGGTTGTTTGTTCAATTGGTGCAAAACTGCTGGCTGTTCAGGGCTAGCTGTGGTTTGTTGATGTGGAATCGTGCCGATTTCAATGGGTGCCAAAACAACAAAGTTAATGTGACAGGATCCAGTCTCAACACAGAGCTGAAGAACAGGTTGTATCATTAGATTATTTATAAGCAAACGTTCCGCGCAAAACCATTAAATTTTATGCTGTTTGGTCGTATTGGATTCTATTAACAGTATAAACAAGGCAATGCAGACGTAAATATATGGATTGAAGTCATTAGGTAAAAACAAAATATACATGGAATCGTCAGCCCGTATTTAGCTGACTTACAAAAAAAAATTGTTCTAATACATTAAAAGTATGTGCGGCAATGACTTTACAAACAACACCTAAATTGACCAAAAATATTTGAAGAAACGAAACTTGCCTGTATGTTGTACTGAATGGTGATAATTTTGCAAAAGCGAAAAGGAGAAGGTAGTAGAGTTGGAACCTACCAATACAATGACCAGCACATCATATTTATACAGACAGTTTGTACCAAAATTTAGTTTAATAAAAAACAACGGCATCAAGTGTTTTGAAACATCTCAAAAACATATAAGAAAATCCAAATTACCGGCAATTTTATGTTTGTTAGGCTGCAGGTCGAATGTCTTCTGATAGAAGGACATTTGAGGAAAGAAGAAACTGGTACGGTAAAGGAACGAGAATTGCTGACGGTTTTTTCGGTTACAACTTGCACGATGTTTATTTGACATCCAGGTAAATTTGTTGAACTGTGGTAAAAACAATTTAAATCTTGCTAGCAACTTGCCCCGTGTTTATCAAAACGCAAAATTTTCAAAACACAAAGAATTCAAATTTGTCCAAACGTATATGAGCGATTCGCAGCCCAGATAGCTGTACTTAAGTGCACTGCAGCGAAAAAAAACTGACCCAATTTTAACACAAACCTGCGATTTTCTATTGAACCGTTGATGGTGATAAACTCTCCAGGGATGTAGCCACGTTTGTCTGTGTTGAATTTAGCTTCTATGGGACCGCTTGCACAACACCAACAACACAGCTGCTCAGTGCCAGACCCACATGAAGGCACCTGCAACCAAAATTTGCCCATGTACATTCGTGTAAATGTTTCAATGGCCTAACATTACAAGCACATGGATTACCAAAGATAAGGGGTTTTTATTCAGATCAATGACATCACGGACAGTAATGTATAATGTAGACTCAATGTTTTTGTCAAGCAATCCGGATAAACCCTGATCAATTTCCCCTTTGACCAAGTATCTTACCCATCCATCCATCACTAACGGAGAACAAAGCGGTCATGCTACATACTAGGCAGATAAGATAAACTAGTAATGCCAAACCTTCAACTGACGATGGAAGGTTAGGTGGAAGTTGAAACTGGAAAGGATACACGTATCTCCCAGTAGAAATCGTTTGGTTTTGACCTGTAAGACACAGAGATAATAAGGAAACATAATTTTTAAGCCAAACAAAATTGTGACAGAACCTGAATCCGCTACCACCAGTGAATAATCAAAATAACTTTCATTCTCCCGAAAAGCCGGTCTATGTGAGTCTGAACCTGCACCATTGGCTTCAGTCCAATATACACCAGCAAATCCTTTAAATTGGATCTCAACCTCTTGAAATGTTATGGTTTTGGTTGGCAACCCTTTATTAAAAGGTATTTTATTTCGTACTCATACTTTTAAAGGAGAGTGGCTCATCCGTTTCTATCACAAGGTTGCCGGAAACAGAGTCCCCAGACGTATAAATGGACTTGTTGCTGTTCCTTTCGAAATATATCTTCGGTTTTCCCATTTTTCACTACATTCAGTTCCTCTCTTACTCAATTATATCTTACCCTGCTGAAACCCATTTGTGTCACAGATTGTTACTTACCAGTGTTGGCAGATTTTTTTTACAAACACCGCCAATTTTTTTGTTTTAACACGCCCAAAAGCGCCAATTTCTGCAAAAACAATACGCCCAAATGCGCCCAATGTTGATGAAGTTTACACATATCGGTTACGTCATAGAATACTAAAACATTAGTATATAGTATTCTATGGTTATGTACACCATTGTTCATGTCATGCATGGTTGGCTGCACTCATCTCACAAGAAACACTTAAACAAATAACTAAGACCGTGAGCAGGACTCAAGAATCGCAACACTGCATTATTTTGATCACAGTCGACATTGCAATATTATTGTGACGTCATATTTAGTTGTGTGTTTAGTTTGTGGTATTTCAAATAAGGCTGACTGAAACAAAACTAATGAAATAACAATCAAATTTATGCAACAAAAAAGCGCAAACACCCAAGACAACACGACCAATTGGCGCAAAAAGCGTCCAACTGGCAACTGACTTGTAAGTCATATATAAGGTGTATACACCTACAAGCAATTCCGAATCATGGTTATACCCAAGAACTTTTTTAACAAAACGCTTCGGAGCTTTACAACAACAAATTATCTGAGCTGAATTGTAAAGCTTTTGACTCGAAGTCGCACACTAGAAAATTTACCACCACCCTCATTCTGGCAGAATTCTGGCAGAATAATTTTGCAAATTTGCCACATTCTACAAGGTACAACAGGCATTTACTCAAAAATTGTTTTTTTTTGGATTAGAATCAAATTACAGAGATGAGCAAGCAGATCAAACCTCAAAAAACATTTAAACAACATTTTCCGCAGCTGTATCAATCAAAAAAATCGCGAATTAAAAAAATCGCCTGGTTTTGCGAATCAGCATAATGGCGGCATGCGAAAAACCAGTCTAAGACAAAGAATTCTGCTCGACGTTCTTGCAATAGGTGCCAATATTGACCAATATCAAGGGAACGGAAATTTAATGCTCTACAACATGCAATTAACAAATTTGAAATTAAGGTGCCGGATGACCTTCAAATCGCCCATCGAAGACGACCCGCTTTGAGCGAATCAGCAGCGTAATGGCGTAATGTCGGCATGCGAAAAACTTCCCTATTAAAACAATTCTGCTCGGCGTTCTGGCAATAGGTGCCAATATTGACCAATATCAAGAGAACGGAAATTTAATTCTCTACAACATGCAATTAACAAATTTGAAATTAAGGTGCCGGATGACCTTCAAATCGCCCATCGAAGACGACCCGCTTTGAGCGAATCAGCAGCGTAATGGCGTAATGTCGGCATGCGAAAAACTTCCCTATTAAAACAATTCTGCTCGGCGTTCTAGCAATAGGTGCCAATATTGACCAATATCAAGGGAACGGAAATTTAATTCTCTACAACATGCAATTAACAAATTTGAAATTAAGGTGCCGGATGACCTTCAAATCGCCGATCGAAGACGACCCGCTTTGAGCGAATCAGCAGCATAATGGCGTAATGTCGACAAGCGAAAAACTTCCCTATTAAAACAATTCTGCTCGGCGTTCTAGCAATAGGTGCCAATATTGACCAATATCAAGACAACGGAAATTTAATTCTCTACAACATGCAATTAACAAATTTGAAATTAAGGTGCCGGATGACCTTCAAATCGCCCATCGAAGACGACCCGCTTTGAGCGAATCAGCAGCGTAATGGCGTAATGTCGGCATGCGAAAAACTTCCCTATTAAAACAATTCTGCTCGGCGTTCTAGCAATAGGTGCCAATATTGACCAATATCAAGGGAACGGAAATTTAATTCTCTACAACATGCAATTAACAAATTTGAAATTAAGGTGCCGGATGACCTTCAAATCGCCCATCGAAGACGACCCGCTTTGAGCGAATCAGCAGCATAATGGCGTAATGTCGGCATGCGAAAAACTTCCCTATTAAAACAATTCTGCTCGGCGTTCTGGCAATAGGTGCCAATATTGACCAATATCAAGGGAACGGAAATTTAATTCTCTACTAACAGGTAATTAAAACCTTTGTAATTCACTGACGAATAACGCTTATATGATTTTTGTCAGAAATGCCACAGTTTGGAGACGAGGTTATTAACTTAGAGTCAGGGCGGTCGTTTGTAATTATTGTTGCACAACGTTTGGCTTGTCCTTTTGTACGTGGAAAACAGGTCACAAATATAAACAATGCCAATATTACATATTTCATATTAATATACACGGTGTTCTCTGCAACAGCCTTCAACAGCCAAAAGGAAAGGTCAAGCGATAACCGTTGTTGGTATTGCATCTTGTACGGGTCAGTTTGTGGAGTCATGTATCGTCGCGAATCAAAGATTGTGATAAGACATGCATGTTTCGGTGTGATTACATGTGGGACCTTTGGTCTATTCTTTTTTATCATTGAAGAAAGAGGGAAAAAACTGTAGCGGTGAATAATTAAAGAAAAAGGGAGCATAGGGGCAAAAAACAAACACAATGGCGCAAAAATACAAATTACTTGGGTACACGACAAACAGCTTAAACATGGTTTCATAAGATATTCAGTTGTTTTATTTTGACCACCGATGTTCAATTCAATAGTTCTTGTCGATTAAAATACGAATAATTGTTGGTCGCCTATTAGCGTGTTGCATCTGTACATTACATGCCAACAACAACAAAGTGCACAGTCAAAAAAACATTACAAAATAGTATGAAATTTCAGTACTGTTTTACAATATCACAATATGACTATAGTAAGAATTAAAACCGTTTCATAGGCAAAAGACGCACGATACAGTTTTGCTAGCTTAAATTCCTTTAATTGTTTGTTGGTCATGATAGCCATGGGGTTCGGTTTAAATTGGGAGCTTATTAGTTTCCTCTCCACTGCAGCTTTTTTTGGAGATTAGCCTCCAGGGTAACCTATCCGCTAATAAGTAGTCCCATAAACCTTGTGCTTTGGCTGGATTTGTATTACCATTCTGCTGTAACCAAGTATAGAAGGTCTTTGTGTACCCAAAGTGTTGTAAGATATTTTAGACACGTATGTTGGCTTTTTTTGTTTGCGAAGGAACTGTGTCCCACTCCTCATGTAGACTTGCTACAAGCTGCAGAAACTTGACGAAAAATGTTTGATTTGGCTCAAAACCAAACTCTGTAACGAATATACCAACAGGTCAACAAGAGCAAATACTCACTCTTCGTGAAAATTTTCTAAAAAATGGTTTACTGCGCTTTTTTATAATTTTGTCCAAGCTGTTGCGCATGTGGTTGGATTTTTGGCTGAGAATTGACATCGCCATACTTTTGACACAATGTAAGGTTTTCAAAGAAATAAGAGTCTTCAATATTTTGCTATGGAACAACCGACGAATTTAAGAGCACCTCAAATCTGTTTTGGTGCAGAAATCGTGTTTGGAGATTGGATTTGTTTGGTTAAAAGGTTTGGATAACAGCGTTTTAAATTAAGAGGCAACATATGATTCTCATTATCTATCATACCCCCGCCCATGCAAAATTTAAGATATGGTAACGCTTTTATTTCTTTCCTATTATGGCTATAGTTATCTTCCCGATAAGGGTTATTCCTCTGGTCGCCCAAAGGTTCATAACTATGTTGGCTTTTTCAGGGAAGGGAGAAAGTTTAATTCAATTATTTTTTTAAGATTTTTGAGAAATCAGTATCCGAACCTTTTGTAAAAACAATGCAAACAGGGATGATTTTTATTCATGCAGACCACGAACAAAGTTAAGGAGAGTGGGTCATCTTGTCTGAGGCCACGTTCTATGTCAAACGATTCCAAGAAATATGGTGTCGAAAATTTGCATGTAGGCCTATGTGGAAACATGGTAATGGTCCCTAATGTCAATAATGTCGAACAGCAACCGGATATTTGACCCTATATATCGGTGCGGTTGGAAGCCGTGTCGCTCCTTCGATAGAAAACCACGTATCTTGCGTTGACGACTTTTAAGGAGATCTTGTAGTCCATGTTTAGCAAAGGTATCGGGCGATAATTTGGGAATATAGAAAACCTTTCCCACTATTAGGAAACAGGGTGACAACTCCTTTACATTGTGAATAGATATTCAACCTGATTAAGTTTCCGTTCTCTTGATATTGGTCAATATTGCCACCTACTACAAGAAATTGCCAGAACGCCGAGCAGAATTGTTTTAATAGGGAAGTTTTTCGCATGCCGACATTACGCCATTACGCTGCTGATTCGCTCAAAGCGGGTCGTCTTCGATGGGCGATTTGAAGGTCATCCGGCACCTTAATTTCAAATTTGTTAATTGCATGTTGTAGAGAATTAAATTTCCGTTCTCTTGATATTGGTCAATATTGGCACCTATTGCTAGAACGCCGAGCAGAATTGTTTTAATAGGGAAGTTTTTCGCATGCCGACATTACGCCATTATGCTGCTGATTCGCTCAAAGCGGGTCTTTTTCGATGGGCGATTTGAAGGTCATCCGGCACCTTAATTTCAAATTTGTTAATTGCATGTTGTAGAGAATTAAATTTCCGTTCCCTTGATATTGGTCAATATTGGCACCTATTGCTAGAACGCCGAGCAGAATTGTTTTAATAGGGAAGTTTTTTGCATGCCGACATTACGCCATTATGCTGCTGATTCGCTCAAAGCGGGTCGTCTTCGATGGGCGATTTGAAGGTCATCCGGCACCTTAATTTCAAATTTGTTAATTGCATGTGGTAGAGCATTAAATTTCCGTTCTCGTGATATTGGTCAATATTGGCACCTATTGCAAGAACGCCGAGCAGAATTGTTTTAATAGGGAAGTTTTTCGCATGCCGACATTACGCCATTATGCTGCTGATTCGCAAAAAGCGGGTCTTTTTCGATGGGCGATTTGAAGGTCATCCGGCACCTTAATTTCAAATTTGTTAATTGCATGTGGTAGAGCATTAAATTTCCGTTCTCGTGATATTGGTCAATATTGGCACCTATTGCAAGAACGCCGAGCAGAATTGTTTTAATAGGGAAGTTTTTCGCATGCCGACATTACGCCATTATGCTGCTGATTCGCAAAAAGCGGGTCGTCTTCGATGGGCGATTTGAAGGTCATCCGGCACCTTAATTTCAAATTTGTTAATTGCATGTGGTAGAGCATTAAGTTTCCGTTCTCGTGATATTAGTCAATATTGGCACCTATTGCAAGAACGCCGAGCAGAATTGTTTTAATAGGGAAGTTTTACGCATGCCGACATTACGCCATTATGCTGCTGATTCGCAAAAAGCGGGTCTTTTTCGATGGGCGATTTGAAGGTCATCCGGCATCTTAATTTCAAATTTGTTAATTGCATGTTGTAGAGAATTAAATTTCCGTTCTCTTGATATTGGTCAATATTGGCACCTATTGCCAGAACGCCGAGCAGAATTGTTTTAATAGGGAAGTTTTTCGCATGCCGACATTACGCCATTATGCTGCTGATTCGCAAAAAGCAGGTCTTTTTCGATGGGCGATTTGAAGGTCATCCGGCACCTTAATTTCAAATTTGTTAATTGCATGTGGTAGAGCATTAAATTTCCGTTCTCGTGATATTGGTCAATATTGGCACCTATTGCAAGAACGCCGAGCAGAATTGTTTTAATAGGGAAGTTTTTCGCATGCCGACATTACGCCATTATGCTGCTGATTCGCAAAAAGCGGGTCGTCTTCGATGGGCGATTTGAAGGTCATCCGGCACCTTAATTTCAAATTTGTTAATTGCATGTGGTAGAGCATTAAATTTCCGTTCTCGTGATATTAGTCAATATTGGCACCTATTGCAAGAACGCCGAGCAGAATTGTTTTAATAGGGAAGTTTTTCGCATGCCGACATTACGCCATTATGCTGCTGATTCGCAAAAAGCGGGTCTTTTTCGATGGGCGATTTGAAGGTCATCCGGCATCTTAATTTCAAATTTGTTAATTGCATGTTGTAGAGAATTAAATTTCCGTTCTCTTGATATTGGTCAATATTGGCACCTATTGCCAGAACGCCGAGCAGAATTGTTTTAATAGGGAAGTTTTTCGCATGCCGACATTACGCCATTATGCTGCTGATTCGCAAAAAGCGGGTCTTTTTCGATGGGCGATTTGAAGGTCATCCGGCACCTTAATTTCAAATTTGTTAATTGCATGTGGTAGAGCATTAAATTTCCGTTCTCGTGATATTGGTCAATATTGGCACCTATTGCAAGAACGCCGAGCAGAATTGTTTTAATAGGGAAGTTTTTCGCATGCCGACATTACGCCATTATGCTGCTAATTCGCAAAAAGCGGGTCGTCTTCGATGGGCGATTTGAAGGTCATCCGGCACCTTAATTTCAAATTTGTTAATTGCATGTGGTAGAGAATTAAATTTCCGTTCTCGTGATATTGGTCAATATTGGCACCTATTGCAAGAACGCCGAGCAGAATTGTTTTAATAGGGAAGTTTTTCGCATGCCGACATTACGCCATTATGCTGCTGATTCGCAAAAAGCGGGTCTTTTTCGATGGGCGATTTGAAGGTCATCCGGCACCTTAATTTCAAATTTGTTAATTGCATGTTGTAGAGAATTAAATTTCCGTTCTCTTGATATTGGTCAATATTGGCACCTATTGCCAGAACGCCGAGCAGAATTGTTTTAATAGGGAAGTTTTTCGCATGCCGACATTACGCCATTACGCTGCTGATTCGCTCAAAGCGGGTCGTCTTCGATGGGCGATTTGAAGGTCATCCGGCACCTTAATTTCAAATTTGTTAATTGCATGTTGTAGAGAATTAAATTTCCGTTCTCTTGATATTGGTCAATATTGGCACCTATTGCTAGAACGCCGAGCAGAATTGTTTTAATAGGGAAGTTTTTTGCATGCCGACATTACGCCATTATGCTGCTGATTCGCTCAAAGCGGGTCTTTTTCGATGGGCGATTTGAAGGTCATCCGGCACCTTAATTTCAAATTTGTTAATTGCATGTGGTAGAGCATTAAATTTCCGTTCTCGTGATATTAGTCAATATTGGCACCTATTGCAAGAACGCCGAGCAGAATTGTTTTAATAGGGAAGTTTTTCGCATGCCGACATTACGCCATTATGCTGCTGATTCGCAAAAAGCGGGTCTTTTTCGATGGGCGATTTGAAGGTCATCCGGCATCTTAATTTCAAATTTGTTAATTGCATGTTGTAGAGAATTAAATTTCCGTTCTCTTGATATTGGTCAATATTGGCACCTATTGCCAGAACGCCGAGCAGAATTGTTTTAATAGGGAAGTTTTTCGCATGCCGACATTACGCCATTATGCTGCTGATTCGCAAAAAGCGGGTCTTTTTCGATGGGCGATTTGAAGGTCATCCGGCACCTTAATTTCAAATTTGTTAATTGCATGTGGTAGAGCATTAAATTTCCGTTCTCGTGATATTGGTCAATATTGGCACCTATTGCAAGAACGCCGAGCAGAATTGTTTTAATAGGGAAGTTTTTCGCATGCCGACATTACGCCATTATGCTGCTAATTCGCAAAAAGCGGGTCGTCTTCGATGGGCGATTTGAAGGTCATCCGGCACCTTAATTTCAAATTTGTTAATTGCATGTGGTAGAGAATTAAATTTCCGTTCTCGTGATATTGGTCAATATTGGCACCTATTGCAAGAACGCCGAGCAGAATTGTTTTAATAGGGAAGTTTTTCGCATGCCGACATTACGCCATTATGCTGCTGATTCGCAAAAAGCGGGTCTTTTTCGATGGGCGATTTGAAGGTCATCCGGCACCTTAATTTCAAATTTGTTAATTGCATGTTGTAGAGAATTAAATTTCCGTTCTCTTGATATTGGTCAATATTGGCACCTATTGCCAGAACGCCGAGCAGAATTGTTTTAATAGGGAAGTTTTTCGCATGCCGACATTACGCCATTACGCTGCTGATTCGCTCAAAGCGGGTCGTCTTCGATGGGCGATTTGAAGGTCATCCGGCACCTTAATTTCAAATTTGTTAATTGCATGTTGTAGAGAATTAAATTTCCGTTCTCTTGATATTGGTCAATATTGGCACCTATTGCTAGAACGCCGAGCAGAATTGTTTTAATAGGGAAGTTTTTTGCATGCCGACATTACGCCATTATGCTGCTGATTCGCTCAAAGCGGGTCTTTTTCGATGGGCGATTTGAAGGTCATCCGGCACCTTAATTTCAAATTTGTTAATTGCATGTGGTAGAGCATTAAATTTCCGTTCTCGTGATATTAGTCAATATTGGCACCTATTGCAAGAACGCCGAGCAGAATTGTTTTAATAGGGAAGTTTTTCGCATGCCGACATTACGCCATTATGCTGCTGATTCGCTCAAAGCGGGTCGTCTTCGATGGGCGATTTGAAGGTCATCCGGCACCTTAATTTCAAATTTGTTAATTGCATGTGGTAGAGCATTAAATTTCCGTTCTCGTGATATTAGTCAATATTGGCACCTATTGCCAGAACGCCGAGCAGAATTGTTTTAATAGGGAAGTTTTTCGCATGCCGACATTACGCCATCACGCTGCTGATTCGCTCAAAGCGGGTCGTCTTCGATGGGCGATTTGAAGGTCATCCGGCACCTTAATTTCAAATTTGTTAATTGCATGTTGTAGAGCATTAAATTTCCGTTCCCTTGATATTGGTCAATATTGGCACCTATTGCAAGAACGTCGAGCAGAATTCTTTGTCTTAGACTGGTTTTTCGCATGCCGCCATTATGCTGATTCGCAAAACCAGGCGATTTTTTTAATTCGCGATTTTTTTGATTGATACAGCTGCGGAAAATGTTGTTTAAATGTTTTTTGAGGTTTGATCTGCTTGCTCATCTCTGTAATTTGATTCTAATCCAAAAAAAAACAATTTTTGAGTAAATGCCTGTTGTACCTTGTAGAATGTGGCAAATTTGCAAAATTATTCTGCCAGAATTCTGCCAGAATGAGGGTGGTAATTTACCAGTGGTACGTTACACTTCACTGAATTTCAACAAACAGGTGCTTCTCGCTTCTCACGTCCCACACCGCCACGCTCCACCGAAGATCACGTGTTCGGCCACGCAACATAACACACGGACTAAACGCAAGTGGTGAAAGTTTGACCACCAGATCTAGGTTTGGATCTACCTGCTGAAGGTAGCACAAAGTGATGAAACACCACCAACTATTTATGCCCTCTCATAAACATTTGCAACGTTTGCACCAAGCTTGAAATGTCGTAAGTATAGCATAAATTACAAGTTAGGTGGGACCATGCAAAAAAGCATGCAACCAATAATAAATTTTTAGGCTGCATACAGATGGCCTTTGTTTCTGCATAAAAGGTCTCATCCTAGTAGCTTTGGTGTCTCATTAGCGTAGCATTAGTGCAGCTTGGTAATAGGTCCATAGTCACACCAAACTGCACTGATGAGGCTTCACAGGGCCAAACAGTGGCCATCTGTAAGAAGCTCTCAAATCAGCACGGCCGGAAAGGTTTTTTACGTCACTTGTCACAATCTAATGGTTGCGAGCACTTGTGTTGATGTATTGCTGTATAAATTTGCAGGTACTTGCCTGTGGCACCACATTTATTCCGTCGTACCTATCCAAGCCAAAAATAGCTGTGGTTTCAAGTATGACCTGTCTAAATGTCGAAAAATAAATAATGCTTCCAGTTTTACTCTTATGTTTTTCATGTATAGCTGAAACCTTTGTCATTCTCAGAAACCTTTGCCGAGCTACATTCTAACACCGAAAATCTGTTGATTTTATGCTGAATTCGAATCCCTAAATATGAACTGATCGCTGTATAAAGTGAGCCTTGTCAGGCATAATTGATAGTCACAAAATAACTTATGTACAGAGTAAATTTGCTTGGGCAACAGTTTATGCTACAAATTATATGACATAAACACGTCTACACATAGCACACCACCTCCACACACAGCTCAGACCGCGCTAAACAGACGAAACAGGAAGCTATATAAACGAGTAGTGGCATCAGTCGATATTGCAAAAACAAACACAATTTTCATTGCCTGCAGTGAATATAATGCGCCAAAACGATAATTAGAAACACGTGTAAAGGAAAATATCAACAGTGCCCTGTATCGGAAATCTACTGAAAAAAGATGGTTTATAAAAATTTGGCAAAATTGTGAAAGATGCAACAAGCCTTCTGACAATAAAGAGTTTGTTTACTACAAGTTTTTTGAAACTTTTTGAATGTGTTTGAATTACAACGTGAGATATTAACCAGTTAAATGTGCACTGATCCGAAACACTATTTGGAAACACTTGGGCTACAGCCGTAGTAGTTGTACAAAGGTTTAAAGGCTTTCTTTGATCCTTCCTTTACGCCAGTAGCATAAATTCCTTGTTTTGATGCTATTAATGAAACACAAGTGATTATGAGTTGTCATATCTCTGATATAAGTTAGCCTATATCTAAAATTCGAGTCAGATATTGGTTAAAAATGTAGTCAACATCCACGCCAAATGCGCCACAAACAACAACCTGGTTCATCCTGTCCATAGTTTGCAGTGTTGGCTGACTGATGTGGAATCGTCCCTATATCAATGTATGCCGGTACACGAAGGTTATTGTGGCAGGACGGGGTTTTGACACACAGCTGAAGAAAAAAATTTTTGTCGAGTTACGGGATTGAGTTTGGATTTGCTGTACAATTTTCAGGCACGTAGGCATAATTGTTTGTAGTGGGGTGAGGTTCGTATCATTTTTTTCAAGACATTTTGTGATAACCAACCTGGACAAAGTATTGAATTTCAATGATGTTGCAGAAACGCAAAGGAGAGGCCGGAAGTGGTGGAATCTATGAAAACATGAAAAAAGTTTTTTGTTTCATTCTTTCCACATTGTTGTCACTATCATGTTGCAACCATCATGCGGTGAAAAAAAATATAATTTTCAGCAATTTAGCACCTGAATTCTTTCATTGGATATGTTTGCGCTTGAGTGACTTCTTACAGAGGGACCTTTGCATGATTCAACCTTGATGGGAATAGATCTGGTCTTGCGGGTAGAGTGTTGCGTGACGTTTTTAACAAGTTTCAATTTGCATCGGGGAAGATTTGTCGAACTTTGGAAAAATTGGTGAAAGTTTTAAATGACAGAGAAAAGTGTCGTTGGTGAATAAAATCTGCCGGAAAACAGGGTAGATGCAGAAACGTATCGAAATAGAAATTAATTTAGTCCAATATATAAGTACAACTGGTGCCAAGAACCTGTGGTTTTCTATTGAGCCGTTGATAGTAATGATCTCCCCAGGCACATAAGCACTTTTGTCTGTGTTAACTTTTCCTTCTATTGGGCCGCTTGCACAACACCAACAACACAATTGCTTTGTATCGGACCCTGTAGAGGACGCCTGCAACAAAGAAATCGCTTTACTTTCCAACGTAATTTTGCTGCTTTACACAGGGTGTACCAAACACTGTGGGTTGTAGTTCAAGTCGTTTACATCAAGAACAGTGAAAAGCATCTTCGCTTTGATATCCCCCGATAAACCTGATCGGACTATTTTCGCTTTGATTTTGTACCTCACCCAACCGTCCGGTACTGCAAAACACTAGTGTATAACAGCAGCTATACCATATATGGTAAATACTGATTTGCCTGTTCATGCTACATATTAAAATGTACGTGGTTTATATACTCAAAAATAATACTTACCTTCTATTGATGATGGTAGGTTAGGTGGAAGCTGAAATTTGAAAGGATAGAAAGTTCTTCCAGCACTTATTGTTGGATTTTCACCTGAATATAAATTTAATTTCAAAGTAAATCAAACTCTGATTTCGTATTAGTCGAAACCCGACTGGAGTTACTTGACCAAAAGCTGTAGGCCTGTACCTACTTATTTCCACTTCGTATACGCGTTAATAAAATAAAACGCCTCTGAAACAATACGCAGAGTGATACAAATAACATGGGCAATTGGCAACCAACAGAATGTCATTCAGATTTGGAATGACATGTAACATGGCTATACCGTAGGTGATCAAACTTGTTTCTTCGCTCTTATAGATAGTTTGAGATCGAAAATTTAATTTTTGTAATTTTTGTGTGGTGGTCATCAGTGTAACAATACAATCACAATAGGTTAGGACATCGCTTACGTGAATCAGCCAATACCATGACTTGGTAGAAATACTTTTCATTTGCTACATAGTGTTCCGTGTACGTGTGTTCACCAGCTGACTTCGACTCAGTCCAGTGGACGCCAGCATAGCCTTTAAACTTGATCTCAACCTCTAAATAACAGACATATTAATCGTTAATTAAACCAGTTAGCTGAATTTCTTATACCCTTAAAGGAGAATGAATCGTTTGTTTCAATCACCAGATTGCCAGAAATAATCTCATTTGAAACATAAACAAGCTTTTTGTCCGTAATTTCGAAATCCACCTGAGGTTTACCCATATTTACCACTGTTCTCAGTAACGCGCAGCAGAATTTACTCTACTTAATTGCACTTGCTTGAAAGTGGAATTAGCCATGATCTCTTTTCGTCTGTTTATTCCCTGTTCGTGCACAAATCACGCGCACATACGCACGTTTTCTGACGTGCTGTACAAAGCATTGGTGTTGCCAATCGAAATTGGAAAGAAACACGTTTCGTCTGTTGGTTGCATTCCAACTGCAACTTGCATTTCCTTGTCTTCGCCAGTTGCTTTACGATGGTCAGTATTGTGGCTGAAATATGTTAGGATATATGTTCACATCTAACAACAAAATATTGGTATTTGCAAAGACCCCTTGCTAGATAATTGTTGACATCCTGCCATTATGGCACTTTTGAAAGGGTCATAAATGATAATGCAGTTCCACTATCAAGAATGTCATCAACGACACGGCTTTTGCCGCCGCTGTGGTTTGCCAACCCAGTAGCATTATATGTGAACAACAAACACAAAGGCGACAAAAAACATCGGTTCAGAATTGCAACTTGTAACAAAGCAAACAAATAGAAAAAGTAAATAGTAAAACGAGCTGGTTTGACAAGGCATGCATCGCAATCCAAGTGTTCGTATCTCATTTGCTTCTTTATTTTGCTACTTATGCATCGAAAGCTAAAAATCCTTGTCGCAGTTTCAGCTTTTGGTGGAATGGACGCAATCCGGGATTTTCGAAATAAGTTTCTATCACGTTTTGATTCAGGATTCCTTCACGTTTGATTCGTGTGTCATTAATCAAGTAATTATGATTCAAAAATTCCGTATATCTCACAATTAAATGGGGGCATAAACGGTGATGAGACATCTAATACTGAATACATTGTGTAGAAAAGGGTTAGTGACTCTACGTTTGCGAATGGAGGGTACTTTCTGTGATTCTTTTTTTTTCACACAAAAAACCTGCCCTTTTTTGCTCTTTTAGCCAAAATAATGTCCAGCAGGGGGGCAAAATACCCCTGGGGGAGCAGTTAAAGTAGTTATTTCGAATATAATTTTGACCAGAATTTCTGGACAAGGGTCGGGACTAACTGAAAATCACAAATTGAGCATACTTTCTGCGATTCATTTTTTCCAGAAAATCCACCTCGATATTTTGGTAGTTTTTCAGCCCCATGTTCAACAGCACCCTCTACCAATTTACTGCCTGACTAATAACCCTGAAAACCATAGTAAAACTGCACCAAACACATTGAAATCGCCCTGGCAACATTCGGTATATCTGCGCTCATTCAACCAAAACACCGGCACCCATGCATGACCCATTGCATTGTTACACACAAATAACTCTATTACGCATAAGTTTGAGAAGGGCATTTCCCGACCAAGAAACTCTTTTCCATAGAAATACAGAGATACGGCCTAAATTAAACATAATTTTATTGATTTTTTTGGCATAGACTTTCGAATCAAAAAGTTTAAGATTCAGGTAAACGTTTTTCACTTCAATCATACAGCTTTTGTAAAAGTCACAACGGTTGGTGAAAGTAGGAATAAAGGAGTCGCCTCCAAACGATATACAAACTGCGTCAGTGAAATTTGCAGTATGGTCTTGTAACCATTTCGCTTGACGAAAAGTTGTTCCCACTGTTTACAATATAACAGACACATTGGCGAAAAGGCAATGGTTTGAGTTAAGACCACAAGGATTTATGGGTTAAACAGCAATTGCAAGATCGGAAAATTGGGTATATTTTGATTAGAACATCCGGCTCGGGACGTGCAGACAAACTTTGCAACATAATTGTGAAACTTGCGGTAAAACGAAGCACGGTTTAAAAAATAGATTATAGCGCTGTTAAAGTCACCAAGCATTTCTAGATTTGCTAAATGATTTAAACAATTTTGGTACACGTAGAGCACCCTTGGCTGCAAATGGCAAATAAAAAAGGCGATATAAAAATGGGTAACATGCTGAATTGAGGTTGAAGAAAACATGAAGGAACCGGTGAAAGTCCGAAGTGCGCAACAAGTTGCCATAAACAAGAAAGGGGTCATGGAACTTTCAAATCATGCAGAGTGAAGCGGTTTCTTTAATTACAGCCGCCAGAAAAACAATTAAAATAGGTTTGGAGGTTATTTGTAAAAACCTGTTGCGTCATGGGGTGTATACAATGTCCATGTGAAAATGCATGACTGGTTTGTAACACTGCGCAACAAGGACTACTTGTTGTAAGTAAAGGCACTCTGGCTCCAGTCGTAGTAGTTGTACTGCGGGGCGAACGTGTTTGCCGTTTCTACGTAATTATCCTTTGTATGAATGTTTACCGCCATAGCCGGTGCGTAGGTTGGCAGTGGAGCTGTGGCTGTAAACAACGGCAGTTTTGTAATATCCGATATTTTACTCTATTATATCTCGTTAACACACGGGGCATAGTTATGTTACAACCAAACGGGAAAGTTGCGACATAACTTCGAAAGTGAAGAGATGATTCACGACTAACAACATGCCGCGCGTGTCTTTGCTTGCTGTTTACTCTGACATTTCAATGTAGACTATACATTCTACATACACTAACATAGAATATGCCATGTACCTTGAACAGGAAGTAGATGTTGTGTGTCCTCTGGCCCATCGGCCGATGGGGCACTTGCTGTCAAACTGGTTTCTGCTATTGGCTGTTTAATATTTAATGTTGTTGACTGGTGTGGAATGGTTCCTATTTCAATGTTTGCTGGCACACGTAGATCAGTGTGGCAGCCTGAGATTTTAACATGGAGCTGAAAAGTAAAGAGAGGGTTGTGAATTTTTGCAAAGCATAGTTCTGTTTAGGCCACTTTGTAGTCACAACCGAATACACTTTTTCACCACTGAAGGTAGTGTCACTCTATACATGTTAATTTGCCAAATTATTTTTCAAATCATTTTGTTAATTAATACTACCTACTCACCTGAACTAAGTACCGAATGTTAATAATGTTGCAGAAGCGCAACGAAGATGGTGGAAGAGCTGGAATCTGCAGTAAAATGATTTAAAAAGACACGACAATAAATTATAAAAACACATTCACATCGCTTTATCTAAGTTGGGTTTAATGTTGATACAATAGAGCTACATAATAATTCAAATGTCCAAAACGTCCATAAACCACAATCAAACACATGTGACTAAATCTGTACCTGCAACCTTTCATTGCTAATGTCAGCAACTGAGTGGCTGTTCACAGGGGGACCTTGGACAGAAGCAACTGTGACAGGGATGGAACGAGACCTGTAGTTGGCAGTTACTGTGACCATTTGTATGAGGTTAAGCTCGCTTCCAGACACATTTGTTGAGCTGTAGTGTTTACAAAAGTTAAAAAAAAAACATTGCAATATATTCACAGAATGTAGTTACCTTCCATACAAAAACATACACTTCTAAAAGTAGGTTCACAGGCTTCGCAGCCAAGGCATTGCAGCCAAGGCATTGCAGCCAAGCTGGATCAGCCACTTTTCCCGACAAGTCGGAGCGAGATCTGAAAAATCAAGCTCCCGGTGAATGCCTTGGCTGCAAAGCCTGTGAACCTTATGATCAGAATATTAGAGCTGTGATCGCCAAATATAAAGGGCCTGCGCAGTGGGGCGATCCCACCTTGCTATGCGTAAGCATGGCATTACTTCTGCTTCTAAAAGTAGAACTCTTTTTACTAAAGTTCACCCTAAATAGTTGGGTAAAATTTAGTATGAAGCACAAAAAAGTCTGCAACAAACCTGTGGTTTTCTATCGAACCGTTGACAATGATAAACTCTCCAGGTACATAACCCAATTTGTTTGTGTTAACCTTTCCTTCGATAGGACCACTTGCACAACAACAACAGCATAGCTGCCCTGAGTCACATCCAGAAGAAGGCATCTGAAATTATCAGATAGTGGTTATTGTTTGTCCAATTGGTAAAAAAGGCAGTCAAAATGGTACTTACCAAACATTGTGGGTTGAAGTTTAAATCAATGACATCCAAAACAGTAAAAAGTACCATGGTTTTGATGTCACTAAAGAACCCAGATCGGTCAATTTTGCCTTTAATCATGTACCTCACCCAACCATTGGATACTGCAAAATCATTGTAAATAATATGCATTACAACTTTTATACTATATACCATAAACAACTGCAGTACCCTCCATTGAAGATGGGAGATTTGGTGGAAGTTGAAACTGGAAAGGATACACATGCCTTCCAGTCGAAATCTTTGGACTAGCACTGGCTGTTTTGTGAGAAAATATACGTGTTAATAGAGAAATTTTGATGGAACCGAAATATAAATCACTTTAATAGAGTTCTTACTGTATATTTATACTGTGTAATATACAGTTTTATAAACTTTATAACAACACATACTTGATTCAGCTACAACCTCCCCAAGTTTAAAATAATTTTCTCTTGCACGATAATGCTCAGTTCTTCTGTCATCACCGCTTCCTCGTCTTTCAACCCAGTGAACATATGCATTGCCTTTAAACTTGATTTCAACCTCTAAGGGTCAAACAAAAAAACATAATAATTTGTTCAATAACAAACTTTTAACAAAATACAAACATGTCCTTACTTTTAAAATCAAGTGATTCATGAGCTTCTATCACAAGATTTCCAGACACAAACTCTCCAGGCATGTACACGAACTTTTCCCCATTAATTTCAAAGTATAACTTTGCTTTCCCCATTTCAAACAGTAGGTACAACAATCAATTTCACTTAATCTTCAGGCTTTCCTTCATTCACTTGCAAAACATAAATACAACATCTTGATTTGTGCTATCTATTTCACTTGTGTAAAATAAGGCTTTACTTTTTTAACACAAATACCAGGCCAGCAACTTCATACAAACCGATTAAACAATAATTTGGATTCAACTAACAAAACAGACTTTTTGGTGTTCTGGCTTACAAGACAGAGAGTTTGTAATACACATAAATTACGAATGGTTGAATAACCAAACTCCGCTTAGCAGTAAAGGCAAAACAATGGCATCAACATCACCACTTGTTCATAGTAGAGGCAGCATGCAGTCATTAGCTATAAAAACAGGGTGGTAAAAACTTTTCACTTGTCAGAATGTCACTGCCAGAAAATAAAGACATAAAACTATCCTGGAATGTTTGTAGGCAGTGTTTAATGTGTAACTAACAAGCTGAAAATAACATCAGATAGAATACATCTCTTTATTCACTTGTTTGCGCCTCGTCCTTTTCTCCCAACTAAATACTTTACAGAAACGTCAAACACAATTCAATAACGACACATGAAAGTTAGCTAAGCACTTCCAATAACCATAAAATGGCCATTAACAACCCCTAACAGAGTGTTTCTCATCCAGTGGTATGCATACCACATGAGAGCCTGCTCCTTTCGGATCGTATACGAAGTTATATGCGTAAAAAACATACAAATTTTTTTGTAAAAAACGCATCTGTCTGCACTAAAAGTCTGCACACTTGAATAAGTGTTTCACTTAAACATCCGAGGCATAGTAGTGCTACAACCAAACGGGGATGCTGCAACATTACCTTGGCAGCGAAGAGATGGCTCATGATAACATGTTATTCGTAACTTTGATGTTTGCCGCCAAGCTTGCTGTTTACAGAAACTCTGACATTCAATGTAGACGATACATATGCAATTACAGAAAATGCCATGTACCTTGAAATGGAGATGAATGCTGTGAATACTCAAGGGCATCGACCAATGGGGCACTTGGTGTCAAACTGGTTTCTGCTATTTGCTGTTTACTATTTTCTGTTGTTGACCAATGTGGAATGTTTTCTATTTCAATGTTTGCTGGCACAAAGAGATCAATGTGACAGCCTGGGATTTCAAAACAGAACAGAAAAGTAATGAGGGTGTTGTGAATGATGAGAACATCATTTGGATAATCACCTGACATTTTGCAAAACATAGTTCTGTTTAGGTCACTTGATGTAGACAACGAAGGCATTTTTCCACCTCTGAGTTTAGTGTCATATTATACATGTTGAATTGATCAATTATTAACTAATGTCCCAATGTGCTACCCACTTACCTGAACTAAGTACCGAATGTAAATAATGTTGCAGAAGCGTGAAGAAGATGGTGGCAGAGCAGGAATCTGCAGTATAATGATTTAAAATGGCAAGATAATAAATTATGAAAGCAACAAAATTTACATTTATCCAAGTTGGGTTTAATTTCCAAACATCCTGCATAATAAAACCCACAAACCACAATCAAACACATGTTGAAACTGGTAAGGATACACATTCTTCCCAATAAAATGGACTATAATGCTCAGTTCTGTTGTTCCATGTGATTCCCTCCAGTGAACATACGCATTGCTTTTAAACTTGATTTTAACCTCTAAGGGTCAAACAAAAAAACATTATAACTTGTTAAATACCAAAAAGCGAATGTCCATACTTATAAAATCAAGTGACCCATAAGCTTTTATCACAAGATTTCCAGATCAAACCCTTCAGGCATGTACATTTTTCCCCATTTTTTTGCTTTCCCCGTATTTTGCTTCCCCAATTTTTTTGCTTTCCAAATTTTTTTGCTTTACCAATTTTTTTGCTTTACCAATTTTTTTGCTTTCCCAATTTTTTTCTTCACAATTTTATTGCTTTCCCCATTTTTTTGCTTTCCCAATTTTTTGCTTTCCCATTTTTTTGCTTTCCCATTTTTTTGCTTTCCTCATTTTTTTTGCTTTCCCCATTTTTTTGCTTTCCAAATTTTTTTGCTTTCCCCATTTTTTTTCCTCCCAAATTTTTTGCTTTCCTAATTTCTTTTCCTCCGAATTTTTTTGCATTCCCCGTGTTTTGCTTTCCCCATTTTTTTGCTTTCCCCATTTTTTGGCTTTCCCCATATTTTTGCTTTCTTATTTCAAACAGTAAGTTATCAAAAAGCAATGTCACTTAATCTTGCAAGTTTAACTCAATTTACTTAACGCATAACGTAAATATAACATTTTCATTTGTGCTATATTTTACTTGTGTATAAGAAGGGTTTACTTTAGATTGCAAACACCTGGCAAGCAACTTAATGCAAATTGATTCAAACAACAATTTGGCTTCAACCTTTTAACTATTAAAACAGTCTCTTTGGTTCTGGCTTGCTTTCAAGCCAAAGAGCTTACAATACACGTCAATTAAAAATGGTGGAATGGCCGCACTCCGCTTTACTACAAAGGCAATACAATGACATTGCAGCCGACATAATATAAGTGCTGTTAACACCATTTACGTTTTCCTAGTTTTATATCGTTGTATATCCCCCAGGGGATTTCCCCTTGTGAAACGCCAGCTAAGATCAAAATCCATAGAAAACATTCTTGTGAACACTTCCTGGTCGATCATGCGTGACAAGTTTCAACCTATCATCTTAGTAGGTCTCGGTCAATAGCGAGCAAACTCATTCTATTCTATTCGAAATTCTAATATATTATGATACGTCATGCGACTGTTTACTGAAACGAAGTATTATTGATCACAAGATTGTTGCCAACATTCGGGTTTGTTTGATTACAATACTCTGAGTTATAACAGTTGTCCATGTTGTTCTGGAAAGCCAAGCAAGGTTTAGAGAACACGCTCAGAACAACTGCCTTATCGACAGCCAGTCAGTCCCTACTGGAGACTCATAAGCTAGTGCCTTTAGACAACAACCGCCAAGCAGATGTACCATTCCTCCGAGCTGCCACACCTACTCAAGCTGCACCTATTGGTTCGCGTCATAAATGATTCAATTAATTCGCCGCAATCAACTGGTAATGTATTTTTTGCAATATAGTTCCCAAGTAGAAATGTTAGAATCATCACCTTAAAGACAACACAAGATTAATGCTTTAACATCACACCCAAAATAACGTTACCACGTAATGTTACGGAGTAAACAAACGCACCACCCCCGTCTTATTTACAGAGTAGTGTCGTTGCTGCTATACTTTTTGGTTTACCGATAATCAGGGACAAATTCGGTAAGGTTCAGTGGGTTGTTTCTACATGACGTCACAGCTTGCCTTGACCTTTGAGGTAACGTAATTTGAAGGCTCTCCTATGTTTGAAATTATTTAATATCTACAACACAAGGCGCTCTAAAAAACATTTTTCTTGATACGGCAACAGGAGAAACAGCTGATACGTTTAAACCGTTGCGAACGAAATACTAATTATTATCTTTGCTTACGATTAAAAATTTTCTTATATTTTGAATAAATTTTCACTTTATGACCAAAGGTTATTCTTACGCCAGCAGCAATAATTCCACGCCACGTATATCTAAGATTTTCAGATTAAGTTTCCTTCACGTGAGTCCTCGAGGCAAACAACAAGCTCATGATTGCACTTCCAGACATAACAACTTAAGTTTACTTTCTGTACATCAATCATATATGCACTGTATTCATTTTAGTATTGTAACATTGGTTAAAACTCACATGATACAGCTCATGGAAAAGTCACAATAGTTAGTGAAGGTAACAAAAAAGCCACTCGCCTCCAAAATGTACACAAACTGTGCCAGTAAAATTTACACTATGGTCTGGTAATATGGTTCAAGCAGTAAGTGCAATATCAGTAAATTTCACCAGGCTTAGTACATGCAAACGCACAACATTAGAGTTAAAACTTGTGGTAAAAAAGCACGTTTTAATTAATAGAGATTACAGCGCTGTTAAATTCACCAAGCATTTGTAAATTTGCTTTATTATGCAAACAATTATGGTAGGCACAGGAACACCCGTGGCATCGACTTGAAAATATAAAAGATATAAAAATGAGTAACATGCGAAAGTGAGGTTAAAGAAAACATGTAACTTGTAAATGTTCGAAGTTGGCGAGGAGTTGCCATAAACAATAATGAGGTCATGGAACTTTTAAATCAAGCAGAGCGAAGCGTTTTGTTTTACTACAGTCGCCGGACAAACAATAAAAATAGGTTTGGAGGCTATTTGTAAAAACCTGTTGCGTCATGGGGTGTATACATAGTGTCCATGTGAAAATGCATGACCGGTTTGTAACACTGCGCAACAAGGACTACTTGTTGTAAGTAAAGGCACTCTGGCTCCAGTCGTAGTAGTTGTACTGCGGGGCGAACGTGTTTGCTGTTCCTTCGTAAGTGTCCTTTGTTTCAATATTCACCGCCGTAGCGGATACGTAGCTTGGCGGTGGAGCTGTGGCTGTAAACATCAACAGTTTTGTAATATCCGATATTTTACTCTAGTATATTTATATAGTGACGTTAGAACCAAGCGCGGATGCTACATCAGTCTGACAGTAAAGGAATGACTCACGACTGACAACATGTGTAACTTTGATGGTTGCCGCCAAGCTCAATGTTTACAGAAACCCTGACATTTAATGAACATAGGGTATTACAGAATTTGCCATGTACCTTGAACTGGAGGTGGATGCTGTGTGTACTCTGGGGCGCCGGGCATTGGGGCACCGGCCAATGGGGCACTTGCTGTCAAACTGGTTTCTGCTATTGGCTGTTCATAATTTCCTGTTGTTGACTGGTGTGGAATGGTTCCTATTTCAATGTTTGCTGGCACACGTAGATTAATGTGACAGGCCGGGGTATCAACACAGAGCTGAGAGAAGTTATGAGGTTGTTGTGAATTATGGGAACATCATCATTAATCACCAATAATAATATTTAATTTGAACAATATTTAAAGTAACACAACTAACAAACCACTTCTAGTTTTGCAAAATATACTACTGCTTAGGCTACTTCATGGACAACTAATGACAATAAATGCACCCTGTGGGTTAGTGGGTAGTGTCACTCTATACATGTTGATTTGCCAAATTAAGAAATAATTTCTCTACCCACTTACCTCAACATAGTACCGAATGTTAATAATGTTGCAAAAGCGCAAAGGAGATGGTGGAAGGGCTGGAATCTGCAATAAAATGAATAAAAATGTCATAATAAATGAAACCAATGATAATCTGCTGGTTTTATCTAAGTTGGGACAATAGAGGTACATAAAAACTCTAATGTCTAGAAACGTCCACAAACCACAATCAAATAAATGTGATTAAATCTATACCTGCAACCTTTCATTGCTAATGTTAGCAACTGAGTGGCTGTTCACAGGGGGACCTTGAACAGAAGCAACTGTGACAGGAAAGGAACGAGACTTGCGAGTGGAATTTTCTGTGACCATTTGTATGATATTAAGCTTGCTTCCAGGCAGGTTGGTTGTGCTGTAGTATTTGAAAAGGTGAAAAAACATTGGAATATAATCACAGAATGTGGTTACCTTTCATATAAAAATAAACAACTTCAAAAGTAAGATAAACGATTTTCTTTAAAGTTTATCACGAATAGTTGGGTGAAAATTTAATGTGAAGCAGAACAACTAGGGGCCAAAAGCAAACCTGCGATTTTCTATTGAACCATTGACAATGATAAACTCTCCAGGTACATAACCCATTTTGTTTGTGTTAACCTTTGCTTCAATAGGGCCACTTGCACAACACCAACAACATAGCTGCTTTGAGTCACTTCCAGACGAGGGCATCTGGAATTATTGTTGTGATTGTTTATCTATTTCGGTATTACAGTGGTCACAAGGCATTAAAAATGGTACTTACTAAACATTGTGGGTTGAAGTTCAAATCAACGACATCCAAAACAGTAAAAAGTACCATAGTTTTGATGTCACTAAAGAACCCAGATCGATCAATTTTGCCTTTGATCATGTACCTCACCCAACCACCAGATACTGCAAAACATTGTAAAAAAATATATAATAATATTCACTTTTTGCACCAAGACATTAAACAAATCCAGTACCCTCAATTGATGATGGGAGATTTGGTGGAAGTTGAAACTGGAAAGGATACACATTTCTCCCAGCTGAAATGTATGGGTTTGCACCGTCTGTTTTAATAAGAAATAGACTTTGTGAAGACGGAGAAAAATGTTATGGCCTGCTGTATATACTGAATAATACACAGTTTTAAAAACTTTATAACAACACATACTTGATTCGGCTACAACCACTCCAAGTTTAAAATAATTTTCTCTTGCACTATAATGCTCAGTTCTTCTGTTGTCACCGCTTCCATGTGATTCACTCCAGTGAACATGAGCATTTCCTTTAAACTTGATTTCAACCTCTAAGGGTCAAACAAAACGAACATTATAACTTGTTTAATACCAAAAAGCAAACATGTCCTTACTTTTAAAATCAAGCGATTCATGAGCTTCTATCACAAGATTTCCAGACACAAACTCTCCAGGCATGTACACAAACTTAGCTCCATTAATTTCGAAGTATAACTTTGCTTTCCCCATTTCAAACAGTAAGTACAACAATCAATTTCACTTAAACTTGCAACGTAACCTTAATTTACATGAAATACAACATATTGACTTGTCCTATCTATGTTACTTGTACAAAAGTAAGGGTTATTCTTATATTGCAAACACCTGACAAGCAACTTAAAAGAATGCAAATTGATTGAACACCAGTTTGGCTTTAACTTAAATTGATAAGACCAGAATCTGTAATTTTCAATATTGATAACCGAACTCCTCTAGTCCGCTTTACTACAAAGGCAATACGATGACATCATCAGCACCACTCGCTCGTGACAGCAGCATCACGCAGTCATTAGCAACGAAAACAGGGTGGTAACGAAAAACTTTCCACGACCGTCAGTTACTGCGAAAAAAAGACATCTATGATTAAACTATCGTGGAATGTAGGTGGGCATGCAGTGTTGTTGCGTTGTTATGAAGGTTAAAAAACATCAGATATGACACACTTGTTTACCTTGTCATTTTCTCCCAACTATATACATCACGTACACGTCATACACAATAATTCACTCACGAGGCATAAAAAATCCTAACTCACTTCTGAGCACTTCCAATAACCATAAAAAAGCTGTAAACAACCTCTAACACAATGGTTCTTATAACCTGCGGTGCGCGTTGACAACCTTTCAGGTGGTACGCATTAACTTGTGTTTTACCGTTTTTGTTATCGTGTTTTGGTCTAGAAACCAGTTAGGTGGTCGTTATAACACTATAAAAGCAGGTGGTACGGGATTAGAAAAACGTTGAGCACCACTGCTTTAACATAAACAGCTGATTTGTGGGACAATCCACAAGAATAGCCTGCAGGTGATACAACCACATATGGTTGACAGGTGTATGAGAGCAGTGTTCCCATAGGCGTCGATTTTTTAACGTTTTGTAAAATATTAAGGGTGAGTGACATTTCCAGGTTTTAGACACACGCAAAAAACATTTCGTCGGTCGTATCGCCCTAAACATAGGCAAACGACGCAAGTTCCGTTTCGTGTCACTTTGTTTATACACCGAATCATGTATTTGTAGCACTAAGTTTTAAACACTTTAATTATGGACCCCATTACTGAAAGCGGCACATTTTTGTTTCACTTGGTCTATTGCAGATTTAGTAATTTTGAAATAACAAACAAATCTATTACACAACAATGCCGATCCTTACCATTATGCTACAAGAATCGCTGCGTAACAATCCACGAGACACGTGTGTTTGTCTTGATTGTGACAGTGATAATACAGGTCGTTTGAAACTAGCTTAACGTATGGTATAATATGTGTGTTTTTTTTGACAATTATTTTTAATTTAAACGAAATACAGGGTAACAATGCATGCGTTGTCACCCCTGTTTGTTTGTGAGGGGTGGAATGTCACTCCTAAATCGACGCCTATGGTTGTTCCCAAACCATTTTACGCAAGAATGTTTGAACTTGGGCGCGGACAAATTAACCTAAAATACAAAGTTCAAGTTAAACAGACTTTAATGTGGCGCTTTGTAACTCGTTCGTGCCATAGTTTTATTCTGAAAAGTTGGTGGTTTGCATCAACTAGGAGATAATACGCTGTGCTATTGAGGTTTGGAACCATTGTACAGTTCCGAAGCATAAAATCGTTTTCAGGCTACTATTGTTTGTGTTAGTCAACAACACACGAGAACCAGGAAGACCGTGTCATACGAAATATATATATATATCATAACTAAAACATGTTTCAATAAAAAAGTAAGTATGAAGAAACGCAGACAACAAAGTGCAATTAGTAACCGTAAGTCAAAGATGCATAATAAAAGGTAAAGCAACGGGTTTAAAGTAAGTGTGTTCCTAAAAAAAAAGCACGGAGGCACAAAGGTTTAAATTTCACAATGCACGCAGAGAAAAATACAATTCCATGTGTATGTTTTAAAAGTATGGTTTTTCGGTCAAGCCAAATTATTTGTTGTACGAAAAGGCGCTCTGGCTCCAGTCGTAGTAGTTGTACTGCGGGGCGAAGGTGGCCGCCGTTCCCTCGTACGTGTCTTTTGTTTCTATGTTGACTGCCGCAGCAGCTGCATATGATGGTGGCGGGGCTGTACAAAAGCATTTCATGAAATATTTATTTGCCTGGCCAAGCATTGAAAGGAATTCCATCTTGGGCGTAAACAAGTGCAATTTGTAATTCAAAAGCGTATCTAAAATGTGCTGATTTCTCAAAAAAAAGTTTATCTGCAGTTCAAAAACAGCAAAAGCAAAACGTTGTAAAAACAAAGCTTCCATCTGTAACTCCTTCTAAAAGAACATGCAGGGAACTTAATTCATAAAACCTAACGGACATTATTGCAAAAAATTACAAGCATGGTAACCTCTATATTCCGCTGGTGCACTGCTTAAAACTTCAGTAAATGCTGGAGCTGAGGGCTGTGCTGCCTCTGGTGGCTGGGCACTGTTTTCCATCATTGAACGAAGTGGAATCGTTCCTATCTCTATTGGCGCAGGCACTCGAAGGTTGATGTGGCACGTCGGCGTTTCTACGCAAAACTAACACAAAATAAACTTTAACGCTTGTTATCAATAGTAAAAAAAGCTAATGTTGAATTTAAGTGGGAACAGGAAGAGAAAAAAATCACACAGCAATTTTCAAAGCAAGCAGTGTACGATTTCTTACTGCGCTTGTTACATTCGAGGACATAAGACAAGCTAACTGCAGTAACACCAAAACGCCCGATTAGAGAGACATCGTATTTAACCTTTTAGCTGGATGCCACCTTTGTAGTACAACATGAAGCATTTAGTTATTGATTTGTGGACATACGAATAACGTTTGCCACGCAAAAACAACAACCTACAGCGCAATTGAAGAGTTTGTTGTTAGAACGGTCAGTATGTATTTATTCCGAGCTGGGACAATCCTTCGCAGACAACTCAGATATCGACCAATTACGCAACATGTTCGACAATAAAATATGCATTACCTGGACGAAATATCGAATGTCAATGATGTTGCAGAACCGTAGGGGTGATGGTGGAACTGCTGGTATCTTTAACATAAAAATCGCTGTATGAGGTATATACTTGTTGCTGACAAATCTTATTTTATTAATCCAGATGGAAACTTCGCCTATTGGAATTGGGAAACGCTCCAGAAGTCAAGAAAAGACTGTTTTTCCGAAATTTATAAAATGTTTTTGGTTTCAAAAACCTTGCGTTGTAACAAAGGATGATTGTCTGAGGAGTATGACAAGCTTGCATGATAACATTGAAGCTGTTTGGGGAGAAAGTGTACATAACACCCACATTGCAGTCCTTTTGTGCGCTTACCTGCAACTGCTGGTTATTTGTTTGAGCCGAGGACCGATTTCTACATCCGGGACCGTTTATACGTACTAACTCCACATCAAAGGAGCGCGTCTTGCTTGTGGCTCTTTGTGTCACTTTTTGGACAATACTGATAGTGCTGCCACTCAGATCAGTAGTGCTAAAAAGACATGATATTAATGTACGTTGATTGACAGTGTTTCGCTCCTATTCTGATGGTGATTCAACATTTTACAGCCAGTTTTGCCAAGCAAAAGTTGATTAAACCATGTTCATTATTCAATCACAATGGAAAAAAATGCTACAAACTATTTTGGGTGTAGATATATGGTTGTTTTGTTAACTACTTATTGTGCCACTTGTTTTAAATCCTTTGTCAATTTCAGAAAACATGACACAGCCCAGCGACTGTTTTTCACCTTGAACTTAATTTTCACCACATTGGACAAAGGCATAACAACAATAGCCTCAATGACAGGGCGCGATAAACACAAAGTATTGTTTACTGGTCTGTAGCAAACCTTAGATTTTCAATTGAACCATTCACAACAATGAACTCTCCTGGAACATAACAACTTCTGTCTGTGTGAAGTTGGGCTTCGATTGGACCACTCGCACAACACCAACAACATAACTGTTTAGAATCACTGCCAGAGGAAGGTTTCTGAAATGAAAAATCATTAGTATTTCTGTCAGTAGTCAGTACAGATCTACTAAATAGTACATTACTATTTGTTACGTATCTGTTCTGCCACAACGCAGAATAAAGAAACTGATGCTTGTTACACATATATAAAAAACATAATTAGCTGTATTTGAAGTAGGGAAGTCTTTATTTCCAGCCTTAATTAAACATAAATCTAACTGACCATAAAAAAATTATTTATATTCATACCAAGGAATTTGGGTCTTGGTTTAGATCAATGCAATCCAACACAGTGAAGAGCATCATTGTTTTAATGTTGTTGAAAAATCCTGATCGATCAATTTTTCCCTTTATCATATATCTCACATAACCACCAGCCACTAAAAACACCAGAAAAAAAACAAACAAATTAAACAGCATTAACATGGATGTTTCAGTAGCTAACAACACCTTCAACAGAGGATGGCAGGTTCTGTGGCAATTGAAACTGAACAGGAAAAACATTTCTCCCAGAAGGAATTTTTTGATTTGTGCCTATACACAATGTATACCGATTTTGTAAGACATTGTTGCTGGTTACAGCAATGTACAAGGTCCAAAACCATTTTACCTGATTCCATGACAACAATAGCTTGTTTAAAATATGTTTCTCTGGCACTGTAATGTCTTCTTCTTCTTTTCTTTCCAGAACCATGGCTCTCACTCCAGTGTACATAAGATTGGCCTTTAAACTTGACCTCAATTTCTGCAGATAAAAATTTGTCCTCATATAGTACACAAAACACACAAATTAGACATACTTTTGAAATTCAGGGACTCGTCGGTCTCAACAACAAGGTTTCCAGACACAAACTCCCCAGGTAAAAACACAACCTTATTCTCAGTGGCTTCAAAGTAAATCCGAGGCTTTCCCATTGTTAAAAGAAATGAAATTTCTGGGTCAACTGTGCGAATGAATGTGCACAATTAAAAGAAATACTCCTAAAAAGAAGCCAAATAAATACGACTGATAAAAATTATGGAAAATGAAATTCAGTGAGCGATAATAACAAATAGAAAGAAAAACCAAAGTAAACTGTGGTAAAACATTGCACAATTGCAGCAGCCAGGGCGTTGTCATGTAAATTCGGGAAATTCCCTTCGCAAAAGTGTTGCCACCACAAAAGTGTTTTAACTGATCTCTATGTTCATTAGAATTTTTAAAACAAATGGTTTTTGACAATACCACCACCCTCGTTTCATTAATTTCATAAGTTGACACTATATTCAATGTGACAAACAGAAACGTCAAAGAATTTATTGTTTCCTTTGAATTTTTTTCTGATCCTCTGTTCCATTTTTGCATAAATACGTTTAACTACCTGTTTAGTCTGAAAGTGTCTGAAAGATTGATTTAAAAGTTTTACTCAGCTAACTACCTGTTTATTTATAGCCTACTTATTCTTCTGTTCGATAATAGGCGTGCGGTTCATAAATGATGAGCAAGATCCGATTCCACTTTGGCAGATGAGTCATACGTTTACTTTGTATGTTTGCGTTTCGTTTGAGTGTGATGATGGCCAACTCGGTCAAAAAATTTTTAACTGTAAGGTGGCGCAATTGGACTACTCCGACTAAAAATGCTGGCTTTTCGTCAGCGTTGTTTGATGTACCGTCCACTGCAACGGGTTGATACTCAATATAATAATAACTATTTCCTTGTACTTATATATTTTATTTAAATTCTCAAAAACTTGTTTTTTTGCTTGAACACAATATTTTCATGAGAGTTGTCTTCGTGTACCCATTTGGAATTCAGCTTGGGTGTTAAACAACGTCATCCACGGTGATTTGGTCAACAATTTCCGCCCCAACTGACGAACAACAGCTCAATACCGACATAGATAGCACTGCTGAGAAAATGTGTTTTTGCATCTGGCACGGGGTGAAGAACGTATCGATGGGTTCCCGCAACCTTTCACAGCTTGTGACCACGCCGTAAGCGTGCATCAACTGCGTTTAATTCAAGCACAATGTTGACGTCACAGTTGATCTGTGGCTTGGTGCTGATTTGAACCTGGCCAGATTTTCTCACGATCAACTACCAACGACATCCGCTCGTAGCAGTGGATTTAACGATCAACGTTTTTTAATCTTGATACAGTTTTTGTACACGCTGGGAACCGCACTTCACGATGTCGCAAAATCTTAATTGGTTTCTGGAGAAATGGTTTTGCTAAATTTATGTACTTTTTCAAAGCCAAACAATCTTAATGGGCAAAATCTCCCTTATACCGGTAAAGAACAGATAAAATGACGTAAAATGACGTAAAAAAAAGAGATTAAAGTCGAGTAACAACATCTTTTTGTTACTCGACGTAAATTTCGTAGAAAAGCTATTCTTTAACATTCTTTAACAATTCGGCCAACTTTTTGATAAGATAGTTTAAGCTTTGATATGATTTGTAATTTATAATTTTGACCAAACTCTCATTTGTACACGATTGTTTTTTTTCTCTAGATTAAATATTGGTTTTACTTTATTTCTTCATAGGTCTTTGTCGTCAGATGCTTTTTCTAAGGTTTATTGTCGCGTATATATCAGATCCGCAGGACGCGCCCAGAAGGCTTATTCGCTGAACTTTGCCGTGTTAGTGTTTACACACACACTAAATATCAACGAGGCAGGCTCGTGCCATAATTAAAACGGAGCCCGCGTTAATGCATTATGTAATACGTTTCCGACGGTATGTTTGCCACAGCGCCCGGAGCATCACCGCATAGAAGGGGCAAACAATAAGATCCTTGTGCCGAGCGATCGCCTTCAAATCTCTCGCGATTTGTTTGTGTGCAATCGTAATCGCACTCATTTTGTGCAGACAGCCGCGGCATCATTCATCGGCGGCGCCAGTAGATTTCTATCCAACGGTCGGGTTTTCCAGGTCACGACGATAAAGCTCAGCGAAGAAAACAGCGACATAATGCGATATCCGGACGTGAAGGCGAGGCTGCCGTGATTGACAAGACCCCATGCACGTTAAACGATTTTCGCACTTTGGGTAGGGACGCTCACATCCCAAGAAATCGTTGACATTTGTTGTTTGAAACGCCGCACCACTTGACCTTTGACTCTACGAGCAACGTTGCACTTGCATCGTCTCGTACTGTTTAATTTTCTGATACAAATGAAGCAAACATCCAGTACAGCTTTCTGTCGCCGAAACCACATCTGAAACAATTTTGTTTAGCTTTGAGTTGAAATGCGTGATGTAGCTGCACTTTATTTAAAGATCGGTTGCGGTGTTTTTTAATGGTAGACTGCAATGTAAACAACCACTGTTACCATGTTATTTTAATAATTCTGCGACTTGAGACTGGGATTAAGTTCACCCAAAACAGCGGAGTTTGCCCCGGTTTTTGTAACGTTTTCGCGTAAAATCAACACTCAAATCCGAAACAGCTGAATTGAGGCCAAAACACGACGAAAATAAATATTGCTCTGGTCAAAGTAAAGTATATTTATGTTCGGCCGGATTTATGCAGTAACATCAGAGCGGGAGCAATTTTATTGTCTTACACTCAACGAAAGGCCCCAATTGTGCGCAAGCGGTGATGCGTTTCATCCGGGCTCTGACCTCGTATTATTATTGCTGCCTCTTCTTACCGCTACGTCATCCCTCACTATAGAGGCGCTGCGCTATATTTGTGCGGGTCGCGAGAGAGGCCAAGTGCCGTGACGTAGTTGCGGTAGACAATAACCCCACCCTCTTGTGACGTAGCACGCAGCAACAGGGGTCTCCGAAAATACTTTTCAACATCGCGTACTTTATCATTATGCGCACTTCTGTTCATGAAACGTCTGCCCTGTTCTTTCGCCCGAGTCCAAATTGCACCTTGTGCCTCTTGTGGGTTTACGAGAGCGTATCGCAATTCAGGCGAAGCTTAGAGGCCGTAAACTGCTTTCTTTTCGTTTTGCTTGATATATACGTTAAAATATCAAGAGTTTTGGTGAAATGTGTTGTTATGACACTGGGTAATCTGCAACAATCTTTTTTTGCTGGTCTGAAAAATTTAGTATTCGCACATTTTTCACAGGATCAGATTTTAATTTTCTGGTGCGAAGAAAATGTGGCCAAGCCAAAGTTTAGGGGCGTTTCGGGGGGTTTGGGTAAGGCGCTGGAATTAGATTAGTGCGGCCTTCGCGTTTAGGTAGAACCCATCCGACAATAAATGTCAACATTTTAGCGCCCTTTACTCCAGGTCGCATCCCTTGCTTTCACTGCGAACCATTACAAAAGTTTGTTGTGTGAAGCTTGGGCGAAAATTTAAGTGCCTCCAACGCCTAATGGTTCTGCACTTACACCAACCCTAGGCGCGTGCGCCAGCTTTTACAAATGGGACTAGCGAAAAGCGTATAAATTACTGGCACAAGATATTGCCAAGGTCCTCATGTCGCACGTCCATCAATCATCAAGACCTGGTTTACAGTGTAAAAACGGATCAGCTGCGCATTCGAATCGACCTACGGCGAATTGTTGACACTAATGCCTTAGGTTCAAAGCCGTGTTCTTGGCTCCCAAGAGCGGCCTAAAAACACTGGGGTTATTGTGCTCCCCCTAAAACACTCTCTCCAGGTCTCGGCCATTTAGGACAACGAAAATATAAACAAAGAGCCGGTTCCCAGGTAATTAGATCCCTGCCTTCTTGTGGTGCTCTCCGCGCATTTCGCGTGCTCGTTGGTGCATGCAGGAAGTACCTTGTAATCCAGTGCCCTTTACATGCCGTTTGAAGCCCGATCTGCCTGCTTGCCTGTGCGTTTTTCTGCCTTTGAGGTATACACTGACTTTTAGACTGCACGATTGTGTCTGCCTCCTTAAGTTGTAGTACAAGCTTAAGATTCAGTGACTTCATTCTCGCTTTTTATTTTGTAAAAAGATATAAGAAAATACTTCTTTATAAATATTAAATATAGGTCAAACAACGGCTTCAGGCACGCAACGATATAACACAACACATAAAAGAATAGGCACGAAAAAGGGGACTAATTGAAGCCTCCACGCCGTTGTGTAGTTTATCGTGAAACTACCTTTTTGTGTAAAGACGGAGGCAGTGCGTTTGGCCAAACCGGACATAGCACGTTTACAATCGTCACAAGACGACGCATTTAATACTTGAAGAAATAACCAGTTTTTCGAGGTCACATGTAGCACCTTTAGGTTTGGGTCCCGAAGAATAATAATAGTACGAAAGTAAAAGAACCAAAGCGGTTTCAAAACGCCCGTCAGCACCGAATAGTTGAAAGCACTAAAAACGAGGTTTACTTGAATTATGTATATTGGTGCTTTTTTGATAAAAAATAAATTGTAAAAAACAAGCTTTTGATGTTTCAGAAAAAGAAGTTTTAAATACACAGAACCAACAGGCATCTGGGCGAGATAATCCGCTTGGTGGATGGGCAAGAAGAGTAGAGAGAGTAAGTAGTCCAAGGAACATGTTCTAAGCATAACTTACACGAATATGCAATAGTGGGACCAGTCCCTGCTTGGTGAGGACAAGCGGGATGGTCGCGTACAGTTACAACCGCGTGGGCAAATGACACAGAGAAAACACAGTGCTTAAATTTGGGCAACTCCTACCCGCACGACCGTTTGGGCGTACTGTACAGTGTGCATATAACGGCGCGGCTTGCTGATTTCACTCCTCCTTCCTTGATAACTCAGCAAACCTTTTAGGCGCACATCTCGCGTATATCTGAGATTCTTCTCATGACGGCATGTCGTCTTTTGTTTTTTTACCGGCAATCTCTCAGCTTGCAGCCGTGAGCTTCAGAAGGCTTGCGGCCTGGGTCGCATCTGCTGTTGGCCACCAACTGTCCCGATCTCATTTGACATTTCACCAGACGCATCTTTCTGCCGTGGCCGCAAGAGGCCGAACAAGGTCCCCACTGGCCTGCGTTCCAAACCGGACGTTCGCTGTGATTTAGACGTGCTATGATGCTAGGATGCCCGTTGCTGCCTCCGTACGGTGGATGTCTGCTTTCTGCTGGTACGGTCGGACAAGCTTTGATGAAGCAGGGTAGGGTGTCGTATGGTTTGATGTCAGGATTACATCTGAAGAGAAATAAAAGTTTAGTTTAGCGAAGAAATAGCCATTTTTGGGCATATGGACTCGCCTAGTTTCTACATCGTGAGAACGACTACTCCCTATATGCAGCACCGACGATGACCGTGTATTAACAGGGAAGTCCACGTTGTCTAATATGCACTTTCCGTGCTTGTTTAATGGCACGTTTAATGACAAACGCCATTCCGACGGAACCTACACTCCTTGGCCTTATGATTGATAGCATAGTGTGAGAAGATGTGGCTTGGGTTAAACCGGGCCATGGATATGGGCTTGTTTATACCTCAGCGTCAAGGCCAATTCGGGTGCACGCTAGTTGAGACGAGTAAATGTCAATTACGCCCATCTCTTGCGTCTTGCCGCATTCAAAGCCCCAATTAAGAAACCAGACGGTCCCAGGACACTTGGTCGTACGCATATTCGCTACTGGGCGCGATGAGGTTTAAATGCAGGCCGGAGTGTGGCAGCATCGTTGGCTGCGGCAACGGACCACCGTCAGCACAAATATGTCGCATGATCCTGACATATATACTCTCTAATGCTTCCGGTAGGATTATCGTGGCTATATTAATCGCACCGAAGTTGATATTACCACATACCGATTAGGCGACGTATTCATGGGAGCGCGCCTTAAGCGGGCTACGCGTGCGGTTGATCGGAGTATTGTTGCTTGTGGCGTGTGATATGTTACCCTTGTTTTGTTCACGTACCTATGGGAGACGTACCGTTTGACAAAACCCGCAGTCGATTGGGTTACTTGTTTTCCTTGTAACCGTGTCTCGACTTCATAGTGGCGTCACCGCTTTTTGCTCTGCCGTAACGCGGCGAGCTTAAAGCAATTAAGCCACCGTTCTTTGGGGCGGTGCGTTTTCATCGTTGCCTGTGTTCTCGAGGGTTGTACATAAACAGCCCCCTTCGACTTGTGCGTGGCGTGCGACCGCGATTCGGTCACAATGGGAACGAAGAAAGTGATATTATAGCGCCTTGCAATTCCCACACTTAGGTAGACCCGCGAGCGGAGACAATAATACACTTGAGATCAAATGACCTTGGGGCGCTGCGCGCGAGAAGCCGCGAATTAAGTGAAAATTTAATCGTTGCGCTCTTGGAAAATTAAGAGTCCGAACGTCCATGAGGACCTGCGAACTTCGTGGCTTAATCACCGCAGGCGATGACTCCCTCATCGCATCAGGTATTTATATGCTCATTTGAGGTTTCAACTTCCGAATGTTGTGTGACTGACAAGTATCATTACACCTTAAGGAGCTTTAAGCTTGTTTCATATGAGGAGTTACTCGGTCATTTTAACACGAACATCGCTTTGTTGCGGCCTTTTTCCATTGCGAATTACCAAAAATCATACGATTAGTCAAGAACTGCAGCGAAGCATCAAATAACATAGTGACGATAATGATACTACTTACCCATTAGCTTGATGTTTTCCTGTGCGGCATGTAACCATTCTTGTTTTCCAGCCAGATCCACATTGCAGCTTGCCCTGGGTACGGCACTTCTTCCATCTTCCGGCCACCCATCTGGGCTTGTGGCGCCGCATTGCCTTGCTGCGGGACGTCGGTTTGCCTCGCGTAGTTGCCGAACGCAGAATGCTTGTGGGTTTAGACTGCAAACAAAAAATTACTCAGGTCATTGCAAAGCCCCGACCTATCCGTTCAAAGCAAGTCCTCCGATGCTCGGGTTTAATATACGTACCGATTTTCGTCTGGCGGCAGCGCGTCGTGGAACAGATATGTAGTATCGGTATCTGATGCTTGGCGGTGCGATATCTGTTCCACGAATCCCGAGACTGAGCACTTGAAGCTTGATGGCCTCCTTCAAGGGCATCGTGGTGTGAATTCGCTCGGTAACTTTGCTCACTCCACTATACTGAATAACTGATCCTGCAACGCAAAACGTGGCGGTTTAATAACAAATTAGTTACACGACGTTAACCAAAAAACAAGCGGTTCTTACCGTTAACTTCAATATCCTTGGCAATGGTGATGAGGGTCAGGGCGCCATTCAAAATGTACTCTCCTCTGCTGTTTTGCAAAGCGAGATAGTTGCCATCGTATACTTGCTTGCGGTAGCCTTTCTGAGTAATCTTGATGTTGGCGGCGCCGACGGGCAAGGTGACAACGTCGTTGTAGCCAGGAGTGCGTTTGTTGTATTTACCTGGAGAGCAAATGAAGCGTTAAACATTTCGAAGGTGAGGCTGTTGTTAATGCCGCCCAAGGGTTAGGCCTCCGATCTATCACTCGGCTCCCGAAACACTTGGAATTTCAAAAATCCTTATGAAACTCTAACAGCGCGGATTATGTAAGTAGAACGAACGGCTTGATAGTATTTTTTTCAAGCTGATGTTTCGGGAGATGCGCCACCCAAGAGAACTGGTTATCACTTGAGCAAACGGTATCCATCGGTCAGCGCTGGATTTCGCCACGGGTCAGTGTCGAGGTTAAGAAGGGCTCTGCCCTCTGAACAATGACTGAACGACCCGAAAACCAGTTGTTGACCGTTGTTATTAAGCGACAGGCGTTTCGCTGCTAACTCTCTTCGCACTTATCCGGTTGAGTGTCGATCTGCAGGATTTGCTACTAACCTTCCGGTTTGAGATGCGCGTTGTATGTCATACGTGTAACGATTCTATAAATAAACCTTTAAGAGCTAAAAAGTGCACCGACTCAGTGACGAAGAGCTTGTGATCCGTGACTCGAGGGCGTAAACAAAATACGATTTATCGGAGTTGGAAGTAAGGACCAATCCCAGTCTGGTTGGCTGCTTCAGGTTGTATTCGGGAAACCAACAACGCTAATGGTAGGCCACCAACCAGGTATGGATTACTTTCTGCTTAAACCGCAAAATGAATTGCTTTTCGGCGCTGGTTGAAACCCGTCAATTGCTCATGCAAGCAGTTACTAGACCCTGTCAAGCAGCGCCAAATCCCCCGACCGTTTGTCATCCCTGTTTAGCGCCACGATGGCATCCCTAATTTCAGTCATGGTGCGCCGCGCGCTGGCCTAATATTGACAAAACACTTGCACAGCTTTTGGCGTACAGGCCATTGCCGCGGCATTCGCAGGGCCTTAGTAACGCTTTGGGGTCGTTTAATTTCTGCACGAGCATTCCATGGGTCGTTACGGATCGCGCCCACGTTATTTTATCGCGCGCTGTGAGAAAGCAAGTTGCAGCTAAGGCGACTTTTTTCGTATCCTTATTCGGTCCGACCTTGCGCTTGCCCACTCGAGCCACACACGCGGCAACGAGACACCCATCACATTGGGGCGCAGAACCGTCTCACTTTCGCAAGACACAAAAACGTCGTGGGAGAAACTGATAGGGTCGCGATCGCAAACGATATCACTTTAATGGCGAATTTTCTAGAAGAAGGAGGCGCTTACCTCTGACTCGCTTGCACTGGGACTTGTCGCCGTTGCACACACCGCACTTGTTGAACTTTGCTTTGGAGTTGAGGATGCCGTCGCAGCCTGCAGGCATGCACTGGCCGTGTACGCACACGTCCGCCGTGTCAGGGCCACATCTGCGAGAAACCACGCGAACAGTTAAGGCTATGCAAACACACTTCGTCGCCCACATTTGTGTGCACGGAAAACTTGAGAGGAAAACTCACCTCGTGCCGTCGACCACACGATCGGCCAAAGTAATGTAAGCTCCGGTTTGTACAGACTGGCAAATGAGTTTGCAGCGATCACGTGGATGAACATCGGCGTACTTCGGCATCCAGGTGTAATTGTTGCGCATTCCGAGCAAGGGAACCTGCTGGCCGTTGTAGAAGGCGCATTGTTGACTGCGGAAATCGCCAGGCTCTTTGCCGTTTACTCGCGGACACTTGCGGTTGTTGCAACTGTTGAAACGCAAACGGTCGCCCATGCAATATTGTCCACCATGTCTTGGTCTGGGGTTGTTGCACTGTCTGCTGGACATCTGAATTCCACCGCCGCAAGATCTTGAACATGAACCGTATGAACTCCATGCACCCCATTGGCCGTCCACGGGAGTCATAGGCGCAGATTTAGGCAAGCACTGTCCTTTCATGCAGTGTTTTCCCGGGGAACAAGCTGTTCCGTCGGCACGAGGGTAATTCCTTGTGTGGCATTTGTTTGTGTGCCTATCATAGAAAAAATGCGACCATTTTAGTGAATGCTTAAAGCACAGAGACGTCGTAACCGCAAAATTACTCACGCTCCATTGGGAAGCTGGCACCAAAGTCGTCCACACTCGTTCATGTACGGACAAGCCACAGCTCCCTCGCCGAACGCCATAGCGCACTGATCGTTCACGTCGTACAACTGTCCTGGAAGTTCGTGGGGGTATGCCTGTAGACAAACATGAGTGGTTATCAGATTTGTGGGAATGTGCAAAAGCCCTAGAACTTTATGTCGGTGGCAGCACGCAAGTTTGACGCAATTGAAGCCCCCCACGATCATGGGATCAATGATTAACAGCCCACAAAACCTCACTTATCGATTTAGTTGCCAACTTGGCATGTAGTAAAGAGAGCATTTGTTGTACTTTCGATATCGTTAATGTTGTGAAAAGTTTTAGGCGTTTCCTGGATCTTTTAACCCAGCAAGGACCAGTTGACCGAAACATATCGACTGGTATACTTCCAATAACCTTCATATTATGTACAGTAGATAGTTGTCATTCCATCCAAATACATATGCTAACAGTGCAGACAAGGCGTCTCAGTGTGGCCTCGCAATTGCCGGTTTAGTCGTGACCCGAAGACGGCGCATGGGAATTATAGTCGATGCGATAATTGAAAACCGCCTAATCGACGACAACTTCCTTCGACAGAAACCGCCAAGAACAGTCGCGCGTTGTGACGGATGTGCTACGCAATTAGCCCGGGCGCGTAATACACGGGAAAAGGTTATCGTGGTCGCAATGCGCCGATACAAGCGCTTCATTGTTTCAGCTGAATCTCTGATCGCCGGAAACAAGAAAAGAGCGCATCATGTTGACCTCCTATATCGGGGTTCATCTGGCAAAAGCACGATATGATGCAACACGCGGAAGCGTCAATGCATTTGCCATCAATCACGCTTGAAAGGAGTTTGATTTTCGCACCTACTCCGGTGTTGTGGCAACTGGTGTGGTCGACAAAGATAAGCGAATCAGCAACACTATTCAACGTCAATCACAGCTCCGCTATCTCCCTTCCTCGAAACCCATACTGCCTCCCAGTTCGTGACTTTGTGCAGCTCGCTGCATGCTAAGCCTAATCGCCGCTATCAGAGAACGGTTTTGCGTGTGTGTTTGCACCCACCTTAGTTTTCGAAGGTCTGTCCAGCAGGCAGTTTCCGCGGCCTTCTTGCAAGTAATCCAGCACGGCTTGACGGGAACACAAGCTCCAGGGTTGGTCGCGATCTACTCTGTCCATCGTTGCGCTCATCACGTGTGATTTAGGATTGATGTTGAAGTTTGCTTGACACAAGCCGTTATCGTCGTGCATCATATTTAGAACATGTCCGACCTGGAAAAAGAGACCGCACAAGTCAGACAAACGCGGTCACTGACGTGTCCAACACTGGATCCTTAGATGTAAAGGTCATTTACCTCGTGAGCTACAGTGTAGGCCGCTGACAGCCCATCATCCTCGACGATGGCGCAGCTGTGGAGGCCAGAGCACATGGTTCCCACCTCTGCCATACCTGCAACGCAAATACAGGATAACATTTTAAGCCCATTAGGCCTACAGAAGTCAGGCGCTGATACAATTGCCGATGAAGCCGTGTGTATAGCTACCGGTGGAAACAGATTAGCCTCGAGGCCGACTGTTTCTGCCTTCGTCTTATCGCATTGCACGCATTACTGAATCACTGGCCGGCACAAAGACCCGTTTGTTTTCGGTCTTGGGCGCACTTGTCACCGCGATCTGTACCCACTCGCATCGGCTTTGACCCAACCAACGAGGGGGCGCCGCATAATTCAGCCCAGGTTTAGGCAATCGCTGTCGTTACTGTTGCTCCGAAATGCAGGTAAATCTGATCGGCGCAACTAGATATAAATAGCTTTTGGTTCCACTCTGATTCGCGTGCGGCCTGGGTTAATCGTGCCGTCTGCTAAGCCAGGAAAGGTTTGGTTACTTGTGTCGCTTGAGCCTGCGGCTTGAGCAAAGGTTACATGCACCAAAGTCGCCTCAAATGTTATTCCAATTTGGCTGGAACTTTTTTGTCAGTTGGGTTGTTTAGGAAATATAAACTGAAATGAAATTTTTTTCCGCGATGACTTTTAGTAGTACAAAATTTTTAGTTTGCTGATGTCTCCTGACGCTCAGGGAGATGCACGACCAAGAATATTTGTATCCGCCTCAGGTTTAAAACGAAGTCAATGATGATCCTTGTTTATAGTACATGAAGTAGTTCTAGTAGTAAAAAAAGCAACTCCCCCTTCCATTTTTTAAAAGGTGACGTCTTCGCGCTAAAAACCGCAGTTTAAGTCATTTTTTTTCACTCCGGACATGGAAATTGTCGCCTCGATGCGCGTGATGTGTTGCACTTCTCAGAACAACTATTCTCGCTGTGGCCGGGGAGGGAACGTTGAGCACACAGTGTTGCCTTTCCGTACCCATTCGCCGGTTCCTAGCAATTTATACCGCGTAACCGAATCGCGCGCACCCTTTATGATTTCCCTTCGCCCGGCGCCGATAAACACAGGCATCATGACGTGTGCGGGCATACGAACACTTATGCAGTGTTTTGCATCGCGCTACGGGCGTGAATCATAGGTCGGAAAGAAAAAAGTTCGACTTGTTTTTGAGCATCAAGCGGTAGTTGACCTCATCGACTATATTTATATGCATGATATATCATTGTGAGTTAAAAGCCGGGTTCTCGCGGGCGATTATGCCTGCTATCACATCAAACAAAAGCTCCAGTGCTAAGCGGCAGTTTGCTTTCGCTTCTCAAGTTAATTGTCACACTTAAGATTTATTCACCCGTTGTGCCAAGTGCGGTCGGACGGTGTTAATTGGCACTCTGCAACATATGCTACATCGTCGCCCGCTTCCTGTCAATGACCTTCGACGATAAAAATAGACCTGAAATCATCGCATGGTGCTGATGCCCAACGAAGAGCCGTTTGAGGCCACTAGGATGGGTCTATTTATTTGCCGCCGAGCTAAGGAAGGGGCTCGGTTTGCGATAAGTGTGCGCGATAAGGCCCCGCTGCGCTATTTTGAGCGTTGCAAGTGCCTTCGATTTGAAGGTTCGATGTCGCTTGTGCCGTTAATTAGCTTTCGCCAGCGACTGATCTCCAACCCGCAAGGGTTGAAAACACATGAAGTCCGCTGATGTCATTCGACACGAGCGTAAACTTCCGACCGCGTCACTGACAAGTGAAGTGTCCTTACGACGCCTCACACCCTCACCCTACGGTTTTGTTGACCGACATGAAAGACTACGCGCAGTGCATCTGGGCGCGTGCTCTTCATAATCTGTTGTGTGTTTTGGCTCAGCGCGTCCGCCTGCGCCTCATCACAGGATGGGATCCGATGTCTTTGAAGACGACTTCCCTAACCCTTCGCGCGCTGGACGTTCGATTCGCATCGATAACAAGAGGTCGATTAAGCGCCGTCAGAGCGTGGAAAAATTATCGCAAACGTTTATGGGAAACAATGGATCGCGACCCGGCGGCGGAAACGACGCCCGCGCTACGCCATGTAGACTCCTAATCCTGACAGCTGTAACGATCTCGGGTCAGAGAGCGTATGCGGCCACCTGGCAACTGCGCAAACAGCTTGATTGTGTTAAAAGACTTCTTCGCGTGTTGACATGCTAATAGGCGGCAAATAAGCGCCTTCGACCCGACGTGCACTGACGCAGATACCGGCCTCGGCAAATTAAGCTCCGTTATTATAGGAGGAAAAAGAAGTTGGACTTGGGGTGATTATAAACACTGCGCGACAAGACCCCGTGACGACAACACGGTGGTTAAATTGTTTAGCTTCTCAAATAGATCTGTCACATGTCACCGCACACCAATAAGCGACCGTGTACCCGCAAAAGAGTCCCGCGTGACCCAATGGTTAAGAAAACACTCGTTCAAAGAGTTTGACGCAATGCTATGGGGTGGCCTTTCGCCGCCTTTAAAGCGGGCTAAAGGCGGTTGCAAATTGACGCCCGATGCCTTTCAAGTGTCGGCGCTTCGCTTTGCTTTCGGCTTTGTGGCAATCAGGCTTTTTTAACCGCGGCGAGACACACGGGGTTTGATTGACTTAACCCCTGGGCGCTGACATTTCGGGGAAAGCGCGCGCTGCAAGTGGGGATATTCACTGTTTCACTGTCCATGTAGCGAGGTGGATCGTGATTCATCGCGCGGCGGGACTTATTTAGATGCAACGGTAACCGCTCCGTCCCGCGGGTGCAGTAACTCCGTGCACACGCGCCGTAGCATAGCATAGCAAGACCCGGCCGTCCAAAGAATGGACCCCATTGTTTGCGGAGATTAAACGAACCGCTTGTTGCTCCGCTCGACTGGACGCGATTCAACGCCGAAGCAAAACGCGGGTCACAACAATTACTTTTGAACGAAGGTTACAAACTGTTGGTCGCGCATTGGCTGCTAGCGTTGCAGATGTAACTTTCGTAACCTCAAACCCTCTGAGAACTAATTTGGGGTGCTTTGTCGGCGGTCGCCTGTCAGGAGTTTATCAGCTCGTAACTGCCTGCCGATGACGTCAAAGTACCTTGCTGCTGTCAGTAAAACTACGACGGAATGCGTGGGCAAAGCAAACAGAATTAGTTTTAGTTTGTGCGCTTGGAGAATTAGAAATCCGGCGTGTGATCGGGTGCTTTTCAAATCATATTTTTGTTTTAAACACATGATGCCCTAGCTGGAGAGCTGCCTTTGATCATTAGGCGTAAAAGCGGCTCTGTGCCTTAGCCGAAACCCTGCTGGCCTTATATAAGCTGGCGTGCGCGGCGCCAACTCGTTTGCACAACTGGGTAGAGTTGATTGGCCAAGCGTGCAGTTGGCTTACGCGACGCGCGTTCCACTTTCGAAGGGTCGCTGCGAGAAGCGACCAGTGCACTGTGAGTAAATAATGAAGGTCGTCCTATCGGACGTTTTGGCGCATACACACACACGCGCATTTGAACGAGCTAACGTTTGCTCGTACGCTTACCTAAGGTATCACAGGAGTCTCCACACAGGTTTCTCCGCGTGAGAAGAATGGCCAAGTCAGAATGATCCGGATTGCTATCGTCTGGTGTGTTGTGACGCTTTTGCCAAGTGCAGAACTGACGAAGTGTGACAGCAGCGTTGCTGCTAATTTCAGGTCCATCACGGTCATCTTCAATCACCATAATCTGCACAATAACAAGATTAGCTGGAGCAAGTTGGTGGTTACACACACTCTCAAAATTATCATACCTTCACTACGCTGATAGCAATGGCGCTACCAAGACTGGGGTGCGAGAATACACGGTTTGCACCCATCATTATGGTGAGGATGTAATGCTCCAAGTCATCGCCGTGTTCGCGAGCCATCGTAGTGTCGGCCACAACCAGGGTTTCGATGTAGTGTTGACGAGATTCGAACACGTCGCGTTTACCTCGCACTTTTGGCTTGTCGCTTATTGAAAGTTCGAAGTCGAGGACGTTCTGCTCGGGCGACGCCTGGGCGGTTGCTTTATTCACCTGCCTGACGACCTAATGATATAAATATTTTTACATACCAATCTGCCTGTTGTAAATTACCCATCCCAAGAGACCGATTCCTTACCCTTTCAACAGTCTCTTCCATAGGGCCGTGAAAGAATGTCTCCTCGTAACGGCGGCGGTGTCTTGCGTCCTCAACGCCGCACTCAGCGCCGTGGTCGTGTTGGTCCGATCTGAGACTGCGTCTTTCAATGATGTGAGGCCTCAACTCAGTCTCGAAGGAGCTTTTTGCTTCAGGTCGAATTGAGTACTGGTACTCGCCGGTGTTGATGGATCCAGTAAGCGAGTCGCAAATGCTCATCACTGCTTGGGAACCGGGCTTGCCCACAACCGTGCCCTTGTAAAAGCATTTGCGAAGATGCGGCGAGCTCGAGAATCTTGCCTCGGAAACATTTTTCCACGTGTAAACGGTGGTCATAGTCGGGGCCACCAAAATGTCATCCGGCTGAAGACGGACAAGCATGTCTTCACCGAATGCGTGGATTTTGTACGTTGGATTGCTGAACTCGTTGGAAGCTTCCTCAGCTGGAGCCAAAGATCTGCGTGCTCTGAAGTGCATTGAGGTGGCTTCGGTCAAGTCTTCTCGAACACGAACCGGTGTGACAATCTCAATTTCAGCTGTACTTCGCTTTTCGCGACTGGCTTTGACGTCAACGCGAAGAGGTTTGACAGCCTGTGTTGCGGCTGCGCATAGGAGAACTAGTGCGATCGCACAGCAGGAGGAAGATAAAGTGCACATGTTGACTAGGAGTGAAGGAATAAATAAAAACAGAAAGTTTTGAGTTTAAATTAGTGTCATCCACTTCAGAGGGATTTCCTCAAAAGGTTTGGTTCATCCGTTGAGTTTCCTATCCAAACAATAGCAATATGTCTTTTCAGATATAGGCTTAAAGGCTATTTCGTTGTAGTTAAGCCTGGAAAACATGGGTAAACAAGATTATTTGTCTGGTTCTTACGACACGGCGACGCCAATACTGACGTGAATGAAATTCAGTATTCCATAGACCGTGGCGTTGTGTTAGAGTCTACGAAAATAAAGCGAACTATTTTCATCCCTAATACAAACGCGCCAACGCGTGAGAGTGATTTAATCAAGGCGTCTGAAGTCAAAAAGGCCGGTCCAATCAAAATATTGTCCGCCACCGGTTTAAAGGCCAAGGCCATTCAAGACTTCAAAGCGCCAACGTAAAGTTTACATTGCACCACTTTGGGTAGACGACGACAGAGCCAGTGGATTTTGTCGCTCGTAAATAAAGGAGGACGCTTTGAGCACCGGACGACGAGTTATAATTGCCAGCGTCGCCCAACGTCCGTTGTTGTTTCGAAAGGGAAAGAGAACCTAATCGACGAAATTAACAATGCCCAAAAGCAACAAACTCAATGGTCCGTGTGTGTTGACTTCTCGTGGCGCATCCGATTGCGTGTGGTAAAGTTGCTTAGTTAACCCGGTACGACCACAAAGGGAAAGATAGAGCATCTGGCCTCTCCTTAAAGATACGACGTTTACGTGATACGGTTTAACCAGTGATATTTGCGTGGATCACGTATTTCAACCTCAAAGCCAGCAAATTGGGTGCTGGTAATTTTGCTAACCTGTGGTTAACGGTTTGAGTAGAGGCCAGACTTGCACTGTTGGGCCCGCACTCCCGCCGTACCTGCGTGGTTTCCGTTTTACAAGCCCGTCCTGTTTGGCGCAAACAGATTACCGAAACAACGACGTGTAACGGGTGCGTTTACAAAACACTCTCCATTCAAAGCATCGACGCCGAATACATTGCGCGGCTGGGATCGATTAATTAATGCGGATACCTGATACAGTTGGACATTGTGTCACGCCCGGATGAAAGTTAACTATTGATTTCAAAGAGGCCGCTGTTGGCAAACACTCACTTACTGTCCTGTGTATAGAAAGTCCGTCTGTTTTAGGCGGCGAATAATAAAGGCAACGCGCACTTGCGCCAAGTTGGCAATTTGCGCTCAATTTCACCAGGCCAGTGGCTTCAAAGCAAGTGAGTACATAAACGGGGCCTTGGGTAAGTGTTTATTTGTTGCAGTTTCACGTCGCTGAGCTGTGGCGCTCTCCCAGTCGCGGACTCACTTTTGTGTTTTGACTCTCGCTTTTGGGCGCTCAGGGTGGCCGACATGCTCCCACATACAGAAAGGAGTAAAGAGCTTTACCCTTGCTGCACCGTCAACACTGGGAACATGTCCTCGTCGGCATAATCCAACACCTCCCAGTCGACCGCGAGAGACCCGCGGAGCCCGTGACGTAGGACACACACAAACTGGGAACCGTGTACGATTTGACACTCAATACCAGGTACATTATCTTGGCCTCCTTTTCAGTAATTATTTTTGACACCTGTGAATTCGGGCTATGTCTTGCTTTCAAATCGATTACGACGAGAGACAAAGCTGACGAGACCTGTTTGTGCGATTTTGTGTTGCTTCCGTAACTCTAGCTGCCACAAGAAGAACAATAACAACGGGCGCTATGACTCAACCAAAGAATATTGCCTTTTGCCAACTAATTGCGACATGTGAGACTGTGGCGGACTGAGAAGAGCACCACACGCACAATGTCTCACACACCACGACGCAAAATCATTAACCTGGACAATAACCTATTGTTTTCTTTCCGGATCTTGCCAGGCGCCTTCGGGGGATGTTTGTCCAAACACAGGCCGACAAGCACGCGGATAAATTAATTTTTCTGACTCTGAGTCACACCGAGATACGTTTCGCTGCAATTGCGCTCGTTGCAAAAATGAAGACTTCGAGCAGATTTGCGACGCTTATCTATGCCATGGGCGGCTTACGCGTGCGATTATTTGTATCTCGCGGAAGCCTCGACGCGATCAGTAAATCCGGTCTCTCTGCGGACTGGCTGCGTGAGCCGCTGTTTGGTACACAAACAAACGCGGATCCAGCGACAAAATGCGCCGCCATCAATTCGACGCCTATGGCGTTTGTGGAGCCGGACGCCCAAAGCTTAGATGCGACTCGAGATAGCGCCCTCCCACCTTTCCAGGCCGCCTTAAACAAACGCGCTTTAGTAAACTCAGGACACGCACTCTTGGGCCTCCTGGCATCTTTGCGGCGTGGCGAATTCGGCGCGCGCTAGATTGTGTGCGCGAACTTGGCCGACGGTCGATCTTGCCTGTAATATGCCGTAAACATTACCTCATGCCTCTCCGCAACTTGTGCCGAGCGAAAATAAACTATGCCCGACTGATAGGAAAGTTGTGTAATTGCAATGAAAGCTTATTAGCGGTTTCGAGCACATTGCCGGCCGCGACCTATTTGTTGCGGATGAAACGCGCTGGCCGTGACCCGCGACTTTTTCTGCGGGACCGAAGCGCCGCCTAAACTTAGAACTTACGTAATGCCTTGAAGCATTTTGCCGTCAGTGTCTTTTTTTCTTCGCGTACGCCGGTTAATTTCCGCCGAGGCACTTTGCGCGCCGCGCTTTTCGCCTGAGCCAGGTTGCTTACTTTTGCCACCGGCGCTAGGTAAACAATTTCCACAACGGGAAAGGCGCGCCATGCAGAAACGACACCGCGCCCGCATCAAAGGACCACGGCATTTCGAAAACGTTATACACTAAAACGCCTATTCACGGCGCGAGTTTTGATTGTGGCCACCGTGGGGCTGCGTCATAAATCATAATCGGGATGACTGGGCACAAGACGTGACATCAACACCCAGTGATTATAAACACCAACAAGTCAAATACATGCTCACGACGCGTCACAACTCAACGAACTCCGTTGCTTTTTGGCGTGTCCGGCACATTGAACAGCAGCCGGCGCTTGTGCAAACACCGCCGACGGCCCCCCGAGCGTGACTGACAAAGCCTGCGCCGACAGTGATCTGCGAACCGACTGTGTGTTCGCTCGTCCGAACGGGCGCGAGGATCCCGGCGGATATTTCATGGCTTCTGTTTCTCTCGCTTGCGGGGTTGCGACCCCTCCAACCGAATCCTTCCAACCACGATTTCCGACCAACGAAAATTTCACACCCGTTATGCGTGTCGGCGCGTTTCTAAAAGGCCCATTTTGGCCGGCTTTCTGCGCTGCGTCTATCAACGCTCGCGGCTGCGAACGCCGCTTTCCTTTCACCAATAATGGCGAAAAATAATCGCCTTCAGAAACGAATTTTACAACACCCAAGGCAAATTGTGCTGCCAAACAAATTGCAGCAAACTTCTGTAAATGTCTTGACGTACAAACTCGGATGGGTGAACACAAAAAAAAAGTCATCCTATAGGTAACATTGTATCCAACAAAGTCTGAAAAACAGTGGTAGCCAACGTGTATCCCGACTTGCTTGCTAACAACTGGAACATAGCTTGTCCTGACTTTTTGCGCACTTCGTCTTTGTACAACCAAATTTAATAGCAGTCACCGAACAACGGATTGAGCCCAATGAAGCGAGCGGTAATCGCCGCTTCGGTTCAACTCCATTCTGGTACAAGCAGCCTTCGAGTCCCTGTATTTGTATTCAGACAACCACAGCTTTTTTTCCTTTCGCCACGGCTCGCAGGCCTCGACGCCGGAAAAAAGTTGCCTTTGTCGCCGTGTGTAACGGATCCAATCGGAGCACTTTCGCGTTAAAAAAGGAAAGCAATCAGAATGACAAGTCCAACACAATATATATATATTTGTATGTATACAAACATATATATACCAATAAGAATACGATCGAAAATTTAGTAAAAGTTAAAATTTGCGTGTCTGGAAGCTGTCTGACGTAAAATAAGGTATGTTAAATTTCTTTCGTATTATATTTGATACTGCGGAGATTTTTTTGCGACGATGGACCAGTTTTTTTTTGTTTTACACCGTTCCTGCCGCAACCTGTACAAAAGTGAGGGCATTTTGCAATCTTGGCATACGAAAGTGTGTTTGATTTCTGCGTGACTTAGTCAAACCCGTGAAGATGATCCCATCTTCATGGTTGTATCCGCATTGGTAATATCTCTATACCACGTGTGCGTTATTAGGGCGTTTAATGACTCATCTGAATCCCATAGACCTTTTCGCCGCCTTCAATTAGTCTTAAGTCGCTAATCTCTTGACGCAATGCGCATTTGTGAGATTGCCTTTTCTATTTCTTCCCTTTGATGGGTGTCAAAGCTTAATTGCATTATGAAGTGTCGAGCCGTTTACCGTTATTCGCACGCCCTTATTCGAATTAATTGCGGGCTGTCGTATAAAATTGAAAATCGGCGGAAATAATTGAACATAAACAAGGGACCAAAAAAGTTGTGACGTTGCTCACGAACGTTCTGCACACATTGGCAAGACGCGCTTTGCAATGCCAATAAATCTGAAGTAACCTGCACAATGCTGGGTAAACAAAACCGTGTTTTTCCTGTCTTGAGTAGATTACCCTAGGAAGAATAGCAAATTTGTTTTTGACTTCGCGGAAGCTGTGAGTTTGGTAAAGACGGAATCCTCAGGTGAAGTGATTGCTTCATTCTTGTTTGTTTTGCGGAAAATTGGTCGTAAATTTGCGCCGCAAGTTTGGGTTGTTCTGAGACTATGACGTGCATTGGTTAAACTGCTGTATGTGCGCTAGAGGGTGTTTGTCGAATAAGGTTAGGTCCTAGCAGTGCCAAACGCAAACCCCGCGGTACACTGTACAAGGAATACTAGGCCACAGAGCTAAAGTGTTGACAGGAGATCGAACAAAACACCACAACGTTTGTTTCGCTTATCCCCATAAACAATAACGGTGACCGAGCGTTGACAAAATCAAACTTGCAGCCTCTGTGGATTCCATTAGTAAGTTGCAATGTTGAACTGGAGGAACAATTCCTTGGCCTGATACCTCGTCCAACCACTGCTCTGCAACGTTAACGAGATTCGTCTGTCCCATATCTTTTAATTTCGTGGCCTGATTCCGAGAATTGCAAGCAGCGATGTTTTGGCTTCGATTGAGGTTCGTGCACAACTTGATACAAATCACCCACCGACAAACCAACCAAAAGTTTACTGCACAAAACCACGGAATAGTTTTCCTGCCAAACACGCTTTTTAGTCGCAAGGTTATTCTGACGATCAGGAGAAATTGCTCCCAAGTCCTATTCCGTCGCAGTTCCAGCGGGGCGTCCGGACGGCCTAATTGATAAACAGTGTCCCGTTGTTTTGGTGCACACCAGAACAGCAAGCCGCAGCTATTCACGGGAGTAAATAGTTGCATGTTGAGCTTGTGAAACGCTTTCGTTCAATGGACGACTTTGCGGGCACCAAGCACACAGCATGGCCGCTATCTTTTCATCTATTGAGCTTTGCAAGATCTGGATCAGAAGCACCCAGAGATGTTTGCTATAGATAAGACCTTTGCGCCAAACCCGGAAAAAACAAATTAAACCATAAAAAACGTTTAACAGTTGCGAACGTTCTGTTTCCTGTTGTTCTGATTCTCGTCAAAAAGTATTACAACTCCTTGCTTGTTATTAGCTTACGCAGAAGGCAAACAAATTATCGCCTTTCATTGAAACCGTTCGGATTTCCGAAACTTGATTTGTTTGCTTCCAGAACCCATATTTTGACCTATCTTTTCTGAATCAAGTATTCAATCTTTTCAAACCGAAGGATAAGAATCCTTTCTGTGCTGACCCTAGTCCTAATCTAATAACTTTACATACTTTTGGCCGTTGAATTGGAGGTTTGAAAATGTAATTGTTGGCATTTTACCTCTCAAACCGGAAACTGTTTAGTCGACAATAAGTGTGACCATTGTCTTGCATCAATTGTCTCAAGTGCTGATGGTCGAGTACCATCAGTATGTAAACGACGCCATCCTTGTTGCGTACGTTGTGTGGATTAAACGGCTAATTTTACGATTCTCCAGCGAAACACTTCATGCTTTGTTCCTGTGTTGTAAGTACCACATATACGAAGGTTAAGATTATTCTTTTGTTCGCAGACTCTCATGACACGAGAACGAGTTTTTAGTTGAATATGAACAGGAAAGAAACTTCCCTTTTTCCATTTCGTTAATCGTTGAGTACCCAATATATACGGCATGAACCCCAAGCGTTTGCGCTTGTAAATGAACAATTCGGTCATTTACATTGGACACGTTCAAACCGAAAGATCACCAAGCCATTTTGGGTCAAAATGACGTAATATAATTTTATTTTCGGTAAACAAACGTCAATGGGAACTCGTGACCGGAGCCACGAACGAAGTCTCTTCTCAGTGACATTAGGTAAGAAATGGCCGCTATATTTACAAAGAAGATAATTCAGAAGGCTGCGTAATTGTTTTGACTCCATTTGCAAATCTATTTGTCTCGAGGTAATCCGATTTTGGCTGTGCTTGGATTTTTCGGGACTTTAATTCTAATTGAGTCAACTGAAAGCCGAAACAGCAGTGATTCACCACGGGAGGATTGCTCGCACGAAACCAACATCTATATCTACTTTTCCTGTGGTGGATGAAATCCGATCGACCGTTCATAGGATTTCTTCGGATACTCGTTCACAATTAGTTATAAGTTTGCGCTTGAATAAACGTTGAACTTTTACCAAGTCCACAATAAGGGAACATAGGGAGTTTTTTTACGTGGGCGGGTTTGTCTTATTGTCATTGAGAGAAAAGGAGTGGAAACGTTTATGAGAATTTTCTTTCATGACGAGCTTTGAGGGCATGACACGATGCTTCTTCTGTGACAAATGTAATCTATTTCACAGAATCGTTGCGTTGTTTTTTGTGATTTGGCCGGAATTATTCTGTTGGTCGGGGTCAATGTACCCGTTAAAATGTAAATCTTGCACCAATGCTTACCAGATCCGTACAAACCTCAAGTTATTTTGGGATGTGAAGTGGTTCGTGCATGGTTGCACGTTGCGGTTTCATGGCAATATTTTTGATCAGAACTACGCTGCTTTTCGCGGGTTTTGCCATACGTCCTTGGGCGTCGGCGGCGATTACTATCTCACCTTTAAACATTCACAACAAAAAACACTTTCGCGTGGCCTTGTTTTCGCCGGAGATCAAGTGGTACCTGACGTGAAGGAATGGCGGGCGCGCAACTCGGATCGCCCCTAATGCAATCACTCGTGTGGCAGAGAGACGTCTCTTAATGGCCGGATAGATTAACCCCGTGTTTGCTTGTCGAATTTTCGGCGCAAAGTCACGTTCACCAGGCGTCACGAGCTTGGCGAGAAACACGTTAAAGCGCTGTGCAATACCCACGCTGGAGTATTAACATTTGCATCCGATTTGTGTGAAAACAGACGATCGCCTGCGTCAACGCGAGTCAGACACCTACAGTGTTGTGTCATTCCAAGGCATTATTCATATGTTTGACTTGTAACGCAAGGAGGATTTTGGAGAAACGAACCGGCTAATGGGGAAAAAATCGACCGTATTGCGTTTATTCGACCGAAGGTGGTAACAGTTCCTGGCTGTGGTAAAAACAATGATGGCAAGGACTTAAACGTTAGTGTAACTGTAAAATGTGGCCACGGCCAATTGACGGATTTCATTCCACATTACGACATAGCACTGACGTACATTCGACTGTCAAAATTAACAGTCCGGAACTAGCTGTGACGCAGGGCTGCCACAGGACAGGTGATAGATAATATATCGGGATCGACGACTTTACCGGCATGTTGAAGGGTTAAAACTGTAACAGTCCTGCGATAAGCTTCCGCGCCGATTGGGTGGTCTTGTAAATGAAGTAACATAGGACGAAAGGTGTTTGATTCGACGGTCGCTAGTTCTCATAAACGAGTAAGTCGTAAAGAGGTGCGTACGTGATGCAATGGCGCGCCGGCCGGCGTGGTGAGGAAAGCACAGATGATGTATGGAAGTTCGTTCCCAGTGCGGCCACAAAATCAGCTAAAGTGCGATGCAATTGCGGCGCCCATTCAGTGAGCAGGGTTCAAGAGGATTTGCTCGCGCCGGCACCGTGCGAAAGATGGACAGCTTTGTGGCAGCACCGTGTGTGGCAGCAACCTCTCCGCAGCCCGCCCGTTTGATCTAATGATACGTACTGTTTTGACAGCACAAAGAAACACAAGATGCAACTTGCATTCGCGCGGTGATACATTACCCGGTCTGCGAAGGTGTGCCGGCTTTGAAGAAGCGTGATGGTTGGATGCTAACGCGTGTACGTCGCCGCTAATTCCTTAACCCAGCGCCGCTTCAGGGCTACGCATGACGACATGGACATAGTCGTGCAACTTCCTCTTCCGCGTTGTTGCGGTCGCAAATCTACTTTGATCGATGTCACCGCGGCAAGTGAGAGTCCATCGCCGACTTTCATGTCGTTCCCACCGACAGAACCCTTTTCATTGGCAGATAAAAATCAAAGTCTGTCTCCCCTAGCTGGGTGTGTCCCTCACCAAGTTTGCCAACTGCTTTTGTTGTGCGCTATCTGATACCGCTGTAGACCCTGATTTGGCGAAAACACGACGCTGTGCAGCCGCAATCCTATCATGAAAGTTACTTTTTCGCGAGCATTTACCGGGTTTGGCGCGAATAATTTTGGGGCAACACACCCCTTGGTTAAAGCCAAAGTCTGGGCGTTCCGAGCACTTAAGTTCAACGCGTTTAGTTTGACGGCTTCGTGACGTGAAAACCTGTGCGCGGCGTTGATCGATCGATTTTCAACTGATTCTTCCCACATCGCAAGCTTAGCGGTCGTTTTCCTGATGCATATTCGATTGAGTTTCTCCCAGGATTCGATAAAATTTCGGTTTGTGATTAATTGTCTCCATTCGTTCGCGTGCATGCGAAACCTCATGGAGCTTTTATGCGTATTTTGAGGTTTACGAACCGAACAAGGAAAAGGGATTTTAATGCCCGATGTCAACGGAAACTGCTTAAAAGCCTATTGATTTAACAATAGTTTATTTTTATCATCGATATCCGTGTAACAGACTAATTGCGATCCGGTTCACGTATTTATTTATCATTTTCATAAACCATCTGGGTGCGAAAGTCACGCCATCGCTTCCAAATATGGCATATAATGACAATAAATCGATACGAATATCAGACCTTGTGCACTGAGTCGCCGTGTCGATCGATATTAACGCGATAACGCGACTTTTATATTCTATTTTGCGATGTGACTTCAAACAATATCATGTAAAACAAAAGGAACCGGGTGGTCGCGTTTCTGTTTTCCAAAGCCGTTAGGTCACAGGGCGGTGTTTTCGCAATAGCGTGACGTCAGTTGGCCTTGCAGTCAATCATCGCCCCCCCTTTGGCCCGGATAGAAAATGCGAGCTTGAGGCAGTCAAAAACAAGATGATAATTTTAGCCTTTATGGGTGATGAATCGAGCCCTGCAGACCCGAGTCGACGGCAGGACGCCCGCGTTGCACTCTTTTTGGGTAAGCATTCATTAAAGAAATTTCACGGTGCGGACGGCACGCTGGGCTCAACAATAGGGAGCACGATATTTCCCTCAGTGACGCAGGCCCAGTACATGACAATGACGTTGGATAGATGTGTTTCAGTGTGTATGATGCACTTTACGTCGTTTCCCACAGCGAACTGCTGAGAGACGGTGTCCAGATCATGTTACTTTATTGCTTAATGGCCTCGTAAGCCCCTGTGCGCGTAACATAACTTGCGGTTCTGTGGATATTACGCTGATGGATTGGCGATCGCATGTTTTTTTGATCCTGCGTGTTTACCCCATAAGGAATTGCAGCTTCGACCTCAGCAAAGGTTTAAAGTGTTGAAAAACGCGTGCAGACTACTGCCGCGTGAAAGCAACTTCCCAAACAAATGCGTCAGTTATGTTGCAAGTTTTTCGGATTGCCTATAAACAGATGACTAACGTTCGCCTTGAAAGGAATGCTTTGTCAGAACGGGAAAGCAATTATTTGCAATTTACACAATGAAAAACAACAGATTTTCTGTTTAAACTTAAGATAAACAAGCCAATCAATCACTCATTTTCCTGTGGTCGGAGTTTTGTTTGTAAAGCACTGCTCCATGTTGTGTTGTAATCATGTAGCATACCGATGGAATGGAAACTCATCCCTTACTTGTAAAGTTAGCCTCGGGCGCCAGACTGGGTCATTATTTCCATTATGTCTTCAACCAACGCCCGCCTGGCAGCTAAATTGCCCATTGGCAGTGAACGTTTTTTTTTGAAACAACTATAGTTCAAAATCGCTACATCTGCTGCCCAATTGAGGACGCATCAATACGCCACATCAAAGGCCAGTTAATATCGGTGTTAACCGCTTTCTTAGCAACTGTGTTTTTCTTTTCGCACAGTGGCAGAAATAGATGTCTGGGCAGTCGCGGCATTAACAAGGTCAAATATAACTGTTGTGTTTAGTTATAGATCGTGCGCATCGCTCATTTGACACTGCTGTTGTTACAGCGTCTCGACATAGACAACGCGTCTGCTTGATGCGGCATATTTTTGGGAGCCAACGGCGCGAGACGTCCATGTTCCTGATGACCCTTTGAGCGCTTAGAAGGAAAAACGTGCGTGTAATCCTTTGCAGGGCAAAACGAGGAAGTCCATTTGGGCCACCTTGCTCGGAACCGGCTTGCTGTTATTTAATCGATACGGAGCCCGTTACGAACGATGCAGGAAATTGAATGATCCGAACGCTGTCATAACACGATTTTTCACTTTGGTCGTGTCAAGATAACCCGATATCACTTTGAAGATGCAGGTCTTTCACCTCTTCAACAGATGTTGGTCACAATGCGATAAAAAATTGTTTTGTGTAAAATGCTCGTGTCTTTTCTGTTGAAGATAACGTGCTATTATTTTATTTGACAGGATCAGGCGTTTAACCTAATTTTAGCGACAGGGAAATTTGAACGTAACATCCAATCGATTTTTTAAAAATAGTTTCGTTCCTTTGCTGATGTAAAACATTGCAACTGGTAATGCATCCTATTCCTTTTTGGGACGTAAACACTATTATTCCTGGCACCACAACAAACAATCATGCTGCATCAAACGTCGCAAACATTTCCCATAGAATTCCCTTTGACGACGTCAGGCTCTTGTTCAAATAAACTCGGATCGTCTTTTGGTGTTCACCGTCAACATCGCAGCCCTAATATCGTGACTTGACTGACTGCTACCAAGTTAACCTTACAAATATGGAGAATTTCTCTGTCGCCTAATTTCGTTTTTAAATGTCTTGTTTGGTCCTGGTTTGACGTCATGGCCATTGTGTGTCGTTGTTTCGCTTCACTTGTCGCGATTCTGTACGACGAATCCGCCTTGTTTTTAGCTCGAGTGTTTTTATAATGGGGGAAAACTCGTTGCCAAAACGACCCGGGATTTTGAAAGTTACAGTGATCATGACTATTAAGTCGATGAGGCGAAACACAGAAAGGTTTACCTTCCAGGTCATTAGAAGTGTTTGTGCGCAAGAACCAAGGGTAACAAGACCTTCGTCTACGCACTGTTGTCGTAAATGGATTTCACCATTCCAATGAACAGTCGGATTCCACGAAAAAGAGACGCTATTTTATAGTTATTCATACATGACTGGTCCTGCTTGATCGTACGTTTACGGACTCACCTGTTGTTGTTACATCTTTCCCAGCTGCAAATTTATGGCCACTTACTATTGAATGGGCGTTTTGTCGGTACGTTATTTTTATTGTGCAAATTTTAATGTGTAATATTGGGCAGTGTCAGAATCAAATCACTTTATTTTGCATAATGATCTTGGGTGTATAGACACCTCACTAAATACATCTATTAGAATTTAACGGGCTGATATTAAGTGATGTTTGTCGTTGTTGCAATAGGTGTTTAAGTTCTTTATAAGGCTTGTTCGTGTCATAGCCCTGGGATTTGCAAAGCACTGACGTACTTCACTATTTCGTGCAAATATTTTGAACAGTTAAAACACAGCAAACCCTTCAAGGTGGCCCTCGTTTCCTGCTGTAATTTACACTCAAAACTGTTTACCATTGGAAAAGGGGCGTGTTCTTGCCGTCATTGGAGTATTCCGGCGGAAACTCCAGAGGCATACCTTGACGTAGATCCACAAATTTCGTTTAATTACCCATGACAACTTCACAACAAAAATCTTACGAAAAACTTCTTTGTCGTGACGTGGCCGTGACGTCAAACAATCGACGCCGTAAGATGGCAAGCAAACAGAGCAACGATCCGAGCTCGCCAACGCTGATTTATGGCTGCAGAAACACGCGCGTAGGTTGTTAGATAACGAGCGAAGTAGCCAAACTTCTTGTTTGATTCTTCTGCTTTTCTCACGTTTTGCCCTCGTCGGTTTGTCGTCAGAGAGGGTGAAGAAAATGCATCTCCGTCGAAGGAGTGATTTGTTATTGTCGATCCCCGAGCATTTCACTCAAGCTCATCTCGCATATACAGATCAGTCGGTGTCAGTCGGCCAAGCCGCAAATCGCTTTGGGCCTTTTCTTAACCCTTAGATGCCACCAAAGCTATCCCATTTCACTACAATGAAGTTTGTATGGAGAGGCTCAGCGCGTTGTGCGGAGCGTCGCATTGACATAAATCCGTACCTGTCGGGACTGTTGTTTGGCGTAACTTTTTACACATTGGAAAATGTCGATTCAAAACCACTCGATGACATATTCGAGATGACCTCAGGTTCAAGGCAGAACTCGGCAACGCCTTATCCTTTCTGTGTTTTCTTTTATAAATGGAACCCGGCGCGTATCGGCTCCTTCGTGTATGCCCCGTGTTATTCGTGACCGAGCGGCAGATGCCGAGATAATGTCGGATTTACGCACTTGATCGCGTAAGATTCAGCGCCGGAAAAACATTCTCAGTGGATCTGAGAGCGTGTGTTGTGCGTCTGACGGCACAGTCATCCTCCAATCACGTGCAGATGCGTGACAAAAGCATCGTGCCCTTCTTGCGTATTGCCAGCAACACGTCAAGTTGCATTTCACTGACAAACATCCGCTTACGGGGCGTATTTTTAGTAAAGCTGTTTTGTCGGGGGCAACTCGCACTCGACATACCAGTGTTGATGTGTTGCGGAGACCGCCTTCAAGCTTGGTGGTTCAATGTGTTATTTCCGCCAAGCGTCTGGCTTTGGAAGGTAGTTATTTTTTCCGTTTGCCCGTAAGCCCGTTTATTCGTTTTTTCCGGTATTGGTTATCATTTCGTGGGCGGTTTTTCAGCCGGGGAGGCATATTTTTAGGAAAATTGCAGGTTATCAAACCATAAGCAATAAAGTCACTCATTCCAAAAATACCAAAATTTCTCAATGTACACAACAACTTGTCAAAGAATGTTAAAATCGGATAAGTTGCAAACTTAATAAAAATAATTATACAAAAACGCTCCAGTATAAATGCTGTCAAAATTCTCGCCTCTTCCACAAATCCCACACTTTCACTCGTGAAAATTACCAGATCGCAGAGGAGGTTAGTGTCAATGTCGTTTCAGGGTGACCTTTTCGCGTCACTAACCAATCTAGCACGCCCAGAGATCAAAGGGTGCGGCCATTATAGGCCCACGACGGTCCCAAAGGTCGCGAGGCTTGCTCGGCCAGTCGGCGCTACGCTATCTGCAATGTAAGTGCGCTTTTGTTGCGGCAAACAATCGTCTTCGTTGGTTCCTTTAAAAGAGGACCTGGTCGTCCGCAAACGTGTGATTGGGAATGAAAGAAACGACCTGGATATTGTGACCCTTATGACGCACTTGTGACGCAACAATGGGTGATTATCGGCAATTAGCATAACCCGATATCGCCGGGCTTTGTTGGCCCGGGTTATCACCATCTAGCAACCACTTCACTTCGATTGTGGCTCGTGTGTGGGGTCCTGTGTTCATGAACAAACGAAGGGCGACAGTCGCACGGCCGCAGCCCTGGTCGAAGGTCGTACTTAGGATTCGATATGCGAAGCAAGGTGCCAACACCGTGTGAACTCCGCTACCGGGCAAGTTTCGTGTGAGAAAACCCAAGAAGTCGGTTACGCACGGGCCTAAAAATCATTTAAAGCCGCGCAGAGTGTAAGTGAAATTAATTGGTACCGATGATAAGTGGGTAATCGTGCGGTAATTGTGCCTGTTTTGGACAGAGACGCGATGTGAGACCTTGACCATTCCCACATTACCTATCTTTAGTAAGAGAATGTCGAACGCGTTGTGACATCAATTCCATTTACGGTTTCAAAACAGTTTCAAACGGTCCCGGCGATTTGGTGGAAATGCTTGTAAGATGTTGCCAGTCGAATAACTCGGATTCTTGGTTGCGTTGTGCGAACTTTGCAGTGCGCAAACAATTCCCGAGCGCATTCTTCACCGGCACGACCAGCTCGTAAGCAAAGCTCGCCTAAATACTTGGCATCGCGGAGGCATAGGCTATGATGGGCGAGCACTGGCAAACAAACGCTTTCCCGCCGTTTCTGCATGACACAAATAGGGCCGAGTCGGCAAATGGACATCGTTGATCTTCCGGCGATACGGTTATCGTTTGCTGATTACACAAAAGTGTGCACGTCACGTCGGCAACTTCCGTGAGACCGCCGGAATTAAAAAGGTCGTTGGTCCGCGTTGGAGTTTATTCGGAAGCAGCAGCAAACATACCCTTTTGTACGCAAGCTCGTTCATGATAACGTAAGCAAAAAAGGACTGCTAATAACTAATCAAACACTAACGAAATTTGCGCAACTTTCATGCTTAACCACGCGAGCGACGTATTCAGTTTATGCACCTACTTGATTTTAATATCATACTGTGAACTCAAGTTAACCGTGTCGGGTTTTTTTTCCGAGAGGCCTCGTAGAACACACCACTTGTGTGTTACTGATCTAATCAGCATTAAGGTCGTGCCTTACGGCCGCCGACTTTCAGCGCTAGAGTAATGGGATGCGGACTTCACCAAAGTAAAACCCACAAGGTTATTCTCCCTAAGGTGCAAGAATGTGTTGCGGTCGGCATCACTTTGATGCCACGAGTTTGCGAGAAAGGCTTCAAAAACTTCACATTCCCAACTTGCATTGCGCCATGGGCTCTTACTCAATGTGGCCGTAATTCATATTCCCACTTCAAGTTTGTATCGTGTTTATTGTCGACGATGACTCGCGATCGGCCTCGTCATCGGGTTGTTTGCACAGCCAGGCTCGCGCCCGTCGACTTGCCATCATGGCAAGTGGACAGTGTGAAGGCGGTACCCACTCTGCACACCCACAATGCTTGGGTGACACACCTCACTTCACTTTCACAAGTACCGCTTGTGCGTTTGCGAAGAAACCATCGGACGAACCACATCAAGTCATGCCGCCCGTATAATAGAATTGCGTTTTTCGGAGAAATTCGAGCCCCGCTGTTTGAGTTTAATGACTTCATAGAAATTTTTCCAAGAGAAAAAAAATCTTGGATTAGCGCCTTGATATTTACTTTGTAACATAACAGTTACGTTTGTTTGTTCTGTACTAGTTGTAAGGCATTTGCTCAATTAAAATACGACAAAACACGCAAATCCGTTCGGCGGCTTTCGTCCGAGATGTGGTGCGGATTTACCGAGGAAACCCTTCGTCTAATGCTGATAACACGTTGTAAACACGACCTCTAGGGAGAAAGTGAGTGGCCGTAATTGAAGTGGTCCAGTGAACCTTAAAATGATTGAGGAAACTTACGCACTAGCAATCCCGTAACCCCCCCTGTTCCTCTGAAAACCTCATTTACCCGACACAGTTTATGCGCTTCCAGGAGAAGCATATAAGAAGCTACTGTTAAGTATGGGTAAACGGATAAACCCGAACAAAGCGGCGCTTATGTGATGGAGATGGCTCGAAAACTGGTTGGTCCTGCTCGACCAGGGGCTCGGTCCTCTCTTGGGCTTGGCCCCTCTCCATCTGGCACGAGTGTTTCGTTCGTGGAGCTGCTTCATTATGAAGAAAACCCATTTAGATTATTGCTTATACCTAACCACTGGCGGCATGCCTCTCGCGGATCAAGGCACAAAATTTAATAATCTGTACGTGAAGAGCAAAAAATGGGTGTTAAGTCGTTCTTACAGCTCGAGTACACGCACTTGGTAAGCGGTATGGAGTGTAAACACGATAAAAACCGGCGAATATGCAGCATGATGTAATGTGAATTGTGCCCGCGATTCCGTCCGCGGCCTCTATGTATACTTCAGCACTGACAGAAGTGACGCAAATCCACTTAAAGGCGTACATCGTTGCCTATATGCAATTAAGCACTTGACCACGCAGTAGTAAATAAACTGTATACGTCATTTTCGTAACAAAATCGTCATCCGTCGTGAGTTTTAGGTGGAAAAGCAAGCAAGCCGGTCGACTTGCGAACGGCGCCCAGCATACAAATTTTGGCTTGAAGAGGTGGGCTTTCCTTTTGTTTCACTTCGTTTAGTTTGACTTCAAAGGCTTGGCGGTTTGCTAAGCGTTGGGATGTTGGTCTGAGTGCTCTCCTGCGGTTTAAATTCATTTCCAAACTTTCCACTTCAATGGGATTGGCATCGCGCGAGGAGGTATTGTTGGACACTATAGTTAAACGCACTGGCTTCGTGACTCGTAAAGTTCGGCGTTCCGTCGGGATACTGAACAACATGGGGTGACCTAAGTTTAAATGACTACAATGCAATACCTTTCAGTCATGATTGCTCAAAAATTGCTGCGGTTGCAACAAAGCTTCTAAAATGAAACCTTGCCCACCTGAAGAACTTACTGGTAACCAAACAAGCATTAGGCTAAACATGAAACAGACCAAAGGTATCTTATAAGCTCATAACGTCATAATTCGTCGCCACCGTCGGAAGCGGATTCAGACGATTTGTAACCACAAGCTGTAAGCATTGGTCGTAACGATAATCCCTGAGCGACCTGGCCACAAAAGCGGACGGGCAGGTTAATCTGGCGCTGATTCAGTCGTCGATCCATCGCCACGTTTCGATTCTGCCTCTATCGTCGCCCGACTGTACACAATAAATTTGTAATATGGGAAACCGCATTTTGTTAAGGTAGGCTACCTGAGATATTTCGGGCCAATGCTAGACGTCTATACCTGCAGTAGGTCGGCACATTCTCCACAGATTCAGGTGCATTCCCGTTATACCGCGAATCTTGTGGCTGTTATAGTCTCGCTTTCTCGTAAACAACAGAAAAGGTTACATAAAAGCTTGGGGAAGTTTTACCCCGAGCGTGAAAGGTCATTTGGCGATTTTCGCGGTAGTTAACACTAGACTATAAAGCGGAGACTGTACACAAGTGATTTTGTTAGCGGAAACGTTTCTGTCGATTTTTGAACCTGTTCAAGGAAAAGTACCGGCCAAACGCGTCTTTTCCGTTGTCATGGACACGAGCTTTGTACGGTTGTGGACAGGCTTCATCCCAAAATACAGTTTCACGTTCAGAAATGTCGCAGAATGTAAGTTTTAATTGAACACGCAGCGTTGCGCGGGTGAAACAAATTCACTGGTTCTTGTAGATTTGTTTGCATCTCGTTGATTGTCACAGACCAGGAATGCGAGGTTTTCTTATCTGAAATAGGAATGTTGGGAGATGTTTTGCATCACGACGCCTTTCATCGCGTTTACACTATTTTGAGAGCGACGATTGACGAACCTTGAAAGATTTGATGACGCCCTCTACCGCATTACGCAATATCGAGGAGTCACAAGGAAAAGCAAACATTACGAAATGTCGAAACCAATTTAAAAACATTGGAAATTTTATTGTAACTTTGTAATGTCGATCGATTTGTGACAAGTAACTTGTTTTTGTAAGCTTTGTTTTGAGAATATAAGGCACCATATCTTAGAGTTATACGAGAAGTTCCCTACCTGGTGAAAACATCTTGTTCTAAATGTAATTGAGCAAACGCCATGTGCCAATGCAGGTAATTTTTTCCTGCATCATGAGCAATTATGAACCTTACATCATGTCTATTTCACATCCCTGTGTACCTGTGTATTAGAAGGCGTTGGGCGGACATGACAAAATCGGAAGCATTGAGCCTCATACACAGCAGATCAATCTATGTTTGGAGTGTTAGTTCAGAGGGAGGACATTGTCGGAACACTCCCAGTAGGGTAAACACGAAGATCATGTCCAGGCTCTTCTACAAGTCCCTCGCGATCCTGTGCCTTTATGTCGGCTGCCTAACTCACAAAGCATTACTCATCTTTTTCGGATCCGTCACCGGGTTACGCAAGCCAAACACTTGCCAACACAACGTATGTGAGATGAATCGTGATTGACGCGGCAATTGAAGAGGGATTCTTTCCACAGAAATCGTTGTGTACAGTAAGCCTATACTAGGGATCTTCTGTCGCGTCGGACTTGTGTCGTACCGAAAATAGATGGCGTAAAGTCGTTGTGTCCGTGTCAAGGGTTCACTCTGTATTTTGCTAAGCAATGAGGAGTCGTAAACTGTTTGCTGAGCCGGCCTTATGTCGAATCATGACTTTGTGTTGAACCCTAAACCAAAACTGAAAGATTGATTCACATTTCATTGCGTTACACATTCGTCCTACTTCAAAATCGAAGCGTGATTGATTTGGTAAGAAAGAAATTGACCGCTACCACTAGACCTTTGTTAGTAATCAACTTTCGCACGGATGTGACTCACAATTCAAAGTATCCATTCAAAGTGACATTGCGATGACGTGAGGGTTACCGTATTCGTCGAGACTCGTCGTCTCGTTTCTGTCTGCGCCATGTTGTATACAGCCGGCAGGTTGATTGTAAAACATTTTGCCTTCAGCCGCAACCGAACACCGTGCGCGTGGTGACTGCATGTCACGGGGGGGTTGTGTTTCTTGTTCGAAGAACAAGGGATGCTCCCTTCAGTGCTAATCCTAGCGTGAAGACGAGCACAGACGCCCCCAAATTGGATCTGTTAATTTCTCCTCGGTCGGAAGAGCAAGTTCACACGCAGCTAATTTCGTCTTCCCCTTTCCTGCAGATGCGTGGCGACGCAAATTTGACGCATGGGGCGTTCTGCGTTCCGCCCAGGGCAGTACAAACAGGCGATCATTTCCTGTACTAGAGCCGCGGGTGAACGCCTTTCTCCACACAACTGATGAAAACCATTGTCGCCAATGTATCATTAACATTTTGTTACGAATCGTGTGAATTGAGGACAAACTGGAATCACTTCTCCTCAACTGCGGACCAGCTCATTCATCATTATAGTCCGAATTTCGACTGACCAGCAGCCACGACGTCATCCTTGCACGATTGTTTGCCCGTGTTCACCCAGCGTTTACTATCACCCTTTCATCTGGGGACAGATTACCCTCTGCTAATCCCATGCAGTCGATTAGAGTTGCTGTCCCGTGGCTGACGTCAGTTATCGTTCGGTGACCAATCAAAGATTTTTTTTAATTGGACATTTTTGTACCACTGACGTCGTTGAAAAAGTTTGAGTGATTCGTGTACATATATTAAAGGGGTTATGATCGACATGGTAAATAAACACCAACACTTTCTAAACTTGCTGAAGTTCCGCAATATCCCACGACATACTAGTCCTCAGCTTGTTGTGCAAAACTTTGTGGTGAGTATTTCTCATAACGCACTTCGTGGCTGTAGCGGAACAAAACTTTGACACTTACAAGGTGTCGGGTGACCGCTCCGTTTTAAATACCAGCTGTGACGACAGCGCCACCGCTCTTCCAGTTGAATTTAGATGTTGTCCTTGGGCACGTTTCATGTGGGTTTGTTGTACAAAACCTAACTGGAATTCCCAGGAAATCGTGCAGTTTATCCAAATTTCAACAAATTATCTTCCAAAAATACGCGCCAAATGGCTTTGACGTCGAAAGGTCTGTTATCCTCAATAGGACTGAGTGCTTCCCTTGTGCGCGCACTACAGGCGCTTATCTTACAACATACATGCAAAAATAACCTTTCAAAGTCAACCTGCTGCACTTAAATCGTTTTGATTGCCCTGCGACGCAAGGTCTGTTTTAAAATAAATGTCTCCATAGGACATAACACTATATTCAGAGTGCACATGTATTTCCGCGAATAATTTTCATGCATAGCGTAAAAAAAACGTCGGCCAACAATGCCGTCTTCATGGTCTGTAAACACAACTCTGACCAATGGGCGACAAGGAGTATTGTACATTAGTTCCTTCACATACAAAACAACCAACCCTCGCAGGGCGTAGCTCGGCTACAATATCCAATGTCATGTGCACTATGTTGTGATGGGCTTATGGTTTGCTTGTGTTTATACAAAAAGCAGCAACGAGGCTAAAGCAACCCTGTCGTTCCCACGTTCTTCCTTTTAGTGCAAACTATTTGGCAGGGTTTGTGCGATCGGTCTTCAGGCACTTTCCAATCACCGTCGTCTTGCTGATCAGTTCAAGCGGCTTCACTTCAAAGTAAGACGCTGCAAAATTTGTGTCTCCCGACAACCGTTTGCATCGCTTTGGGCGTCGGCATCGCGGTTTCAACGACCAAAAACGGACTGGGATCGGTCGAGCGAAATGTAACCGAGCCCGGCGCAAAATTGCTTTTCTCTGAGAGGAGGTGCTGCTAATAGACAGCGGTTGGGAGAGAACGACTGGGGACCCTTTCCTTTCGGGCCAAGTGCCCAAAAACAAGTCTTTCGGCACCTTGCTGGCCACATTTCAACGGCATGTACTGGAATTCCGCGCATGCTCGCTAAGTCAGCGCCTCGCACGATGGCAGTTAATATGCACGAAGCGCGATTGACCTCTGCCTTGGGTTCCTGGCTTGCGTGAGCTGGGCTTGGGAGCGAGTGCGTTTGAAATTAAATTTACCCGTCGCCCACCCCGCCTGCCTGTGCGCATACCTCGTGCCCAATTTATGTGGTTCTCTCCGCAGCCTTGAGCAAGCGGTATTAATGGCATTTGAGAAACGGCTTTCGTTGTACATGCCCCACTCGGGGATAGTTGCTTTTTCCATCCAGTGCATGAAGTGCCGAAGACGAGGGCGGAAATCTTCGTAGTCGGGTGATCCAGTTGTAAACCACAACTCCCTTCGATCTTTCACGAAATCCGAGGGAGAAAACCGCAATGATGGATTTTGAGTTGGGTTTAAAACTGATCCGCTTGGAACGCTGGCTGTTATGATACTTGCAGAAGTCAATAGGCAAATATTTACAAGTTTACTCGATGGGTTGTAGCCCAGTAGGATCAAATTTTTCAATGAAATCAAATGTTCTTGGAAACAAATCAATGAGTTTTATTTTATTGAACTTAAGGTGCACGGTTGCAGATATACAGCTAATATTTTTTATACCGTATATGTAACTGCCAAGAATGAACTTGGTGGTTGTTTATGTCTCATTCGTGATGGTTACGACAGCGTGGAACTATTTACCTCTGCTATATTGTTACCAATGACTTCATCTGTCAAGCATTGTTTTGAACACAAGTTGGGAGTATCAGGTCCCAGTGGGAAAACATGTATAGAGAAATGTCCGTTGATTTAGCTTTGGAAAGTGCATCCTGGTGGTGCGTGGTAAACCATCAGGCCTCCATTTTCCAAGAATCATACTCTAAAATCAAGCCAAACAATCGCGTGATTGATTGCTGCGCCCACCTGTATACTTTGGCTTTCAATGATGCAGAGGAACACACGCTACATCCGCCCGGCCCTGATATCGTTTCGTTTTGCGTTCAACACCATACAACGCTTCTTGGCAAAATGAACAATCGCAAGCACTTGAGCGTGTAGTTTTCGCAACACCGCCCCTGGAAGCTCTCCCGACCGCGCAGGATGGAGGGGGACATCGAGCATCACAACTTGTGGGTTCCGGAGAAATGATCATGTTTGTTCAACAGGAGTAAGAAAAGGTTTCTTTCAGCAAAGCTGCAATAATATGGCTTTTTTTGCACATATGTTTCTTTCAGCATTGTACAATAAACGGTTATTTCCTGGGTTTATTCTCTGACTATATGTTGACCATCTTCATATCTGTACCCTAAGTAACTTCATATTGGTATATTGGAAGCAAATATCGAAACCTCAGCAACAATAGTATTATTATTTCAATTCGCATTACAGAAAACTCCTTTCTTTATTTTCGCTAAAAAATCGTGATGATTTTTCCCCAAAAGCTCGTGTGCAAAGTAACGCAAAGTCAACCAAACAAACCCCGTGCAATTATTGGTATCAACTTAGTTTCAATTTGTGCTCAGTGGGTATTTCTTTCCGATAAGACAAATTTCCCTGCCAGCGCACGAATTTCACTTTTTTAAAGATAAAACCATCGCTCTTCCTGCCCGCACGTGCTAAAGTAAACAGACCGTCGGCCATGATCCCCTTACTGTCCAAACGTACGCGCATCCCCAAACACATAACTGTTGCCAGTTATAGCGCCCCGTCGGACCTAGTAATGGAGGCGTTGCCCGTCCCCAGTTAAGTGTGTGTTTTGACAAGCAAAGTGGATTGGCTGGTGGGGATGCGGCTGGTTGTTGACAAATAACCCCCGTCCCCTTTGACAGATCTCATCCTCGATAACCTGCCATATGTAACGTACTGTGTGTTAAACCCTTTCACCTTCCGATGCCAACAGCCAAAATATGTCGTTGTTTTGCTGCTTTGACATGATTATATGTCACCAAAGTTATGACAGTTCGCCGTAAAATAGGTCATGTATCGTTTATAATTTCAAAATCCACGCCTGACTTGTTTCACTGTTTTCTTTGGCCGAACCGGGCCGGGTTGGGTCATAGGTTTCGATCAGAAAACATGAATAGCTTAAGCGTCCATTGCTTTTCAAGATATAAGGAATTGCCAAAGTGAAAAGCACTGCAGGAAAGTGTGACGAAATTGTGTACAGTTGCAACTGGAGGGCTTGAAGGTATTGAGAAACATCACCCGGCAGATGTTAATTCGTCACGTTTGCCAAGTGCTCGCGATTTGGGATTTGACGCCAAAAAATTGCCCACTCGGAAATATCAAGATATCGAAAGGCACATAGCCGTCGAATGCGACCGCGTCAAAGCGATTTTTTCGGACCACACTGGAGTTTGTGAGAAGGCCGGAAAACGCCTGTCCATGCACTAGTGGACAGCGGCACGATTATCGCATCCGTGCGTAATCGGTAACCGATTTGGGAATTATCCTTGTGACACCTGTCACGCTACGACCACAACAGGTCCCGTTTTCGAGGAGTTCACCACCTGCTCACAAGAGCTTCCGCAAGATTACGATTTATGTAATCTCTTTGATCGTTGCTTGTGGTCATAGTGTGTCGTTTGGCCACAACAATCTACTTCCCTCGCGTGTTGTGCGTTCTTTTTCGTTCTTTTTAAATAGTTTGCAATCACGCAGCAGCAACGTTTTCAGTAAATTATTTCTTGAAAATTTATGACAAACATTCTCACACAATGGGGAATTTGTTCAATCCCAAGTTGCAGTGTTTTAAATCATAATTTTATTGTATATCATAGTACATAGCTACTTGTTTTGAAATTTTGTGGAAAAAATAATTATCCAGACGCAACAACAACCACTTAGTCTCCAGGAGATATACCTATAAGACATCATAGTACATTTATGCAAACCGCAGGACAATGGACGCAAAATTTTCGCAATTTACAACTTCGTACAGATTCTGGTCGCCATATTTGAAAGGTATACCGAGTTGAATTAAACAGCTGTTATCGTTGGTCGGGTTCAATGGGGCGATCGAAGCCACACTAGGGTTTACTTTGCACGAAATCTCGCCATCAAAAACCCATCCTCGGCGAAATACGTCATTGCGGCGCGAAACAAAGGCGCCGCTGGCGGCTACAATGGGCGGATGCCGACAACTGTGACGTCATATTCTGTTTGGATGAAAAACTTCCGAACTGTTCGCAAGGAAAATCGCAAGGCGTTCAAAGTTTTTTTCGTTCTGAAATCATCAGACCACTTACTCCGTGGTATCATAGAGTTATAAACAAAAATTTCGTCACTTTCGGCAAAATTTTCAGAGGAGCTCTGTGTAGGATCTCTCCTATACCGCAGTGAATCACAATACTTATGGTCGAATCACCGCACGTCGCTAAACCTGCAGAGTCAATCTTTATTATTACTTTAAAAATAGGGGGCATGGGAAGCGAAAGACTCTACAGCCGAATCCACTTCCCCCAAAAAACGATTTCTCCTCATTAAATCGCTGACCGTGTCGATTCCGCTTTCCCAAGTGGGGTGCTGTAATGGCGTAGTTAAGCCCAATACAACTTATTTTAGCGGTGGTGGCATGGAAAACACCTTCATTGGCAAATTTAGCAGTTTCGTTAGAGTTGAAGTTTTGCAGAAATTCGTCATTAGTGTCTTTGATCGTCACAAAATATTTGCTTGTGAATTATCAGAAATCATAAAAATTCCATTGGGTTCCAAACGTAAGGACCAATGCGACACAACACCCAATTTATTTTGCCCACCTAGACACAGAACCTTCCCTCAAGTCACCTGATGCAGATTTCGTGAAAGGTCACTGGGCACGATAAGTGCTCTGCCATCCCAATACAGTGACCCAAGTGTTCGAGGCCTCGTAAATCGTTGGCATTTTCTCGGCGGTAGGGGATCCGCTTCGACCCCAGACCTCCACCTAACAGATGCGTTTCTCTCGTGCGCAATTGGGTTTTTACCCATTTAAAGCCTTATACGGAATCAAAGCATGTTTTTGATAAAATTATCGACTTCTGTGAAAAGTAACTTTCACGAAAGTCCACATCAGTGCAATGTTTACGGTAAGTGTCGTTTTTATTCGAAATTCTCCACAGTGACGACTCCTAATCGGCTCACAAACGATCTCCAGGCGCCAGCTAGCAAAAGTTGACGATACAGGCTGTGCAAAGGGTGTAAGTTTACAAGCGGCGACGGCGTTTACCTAAGCTCTTTCTGACAAACGCTAATCCGGTTTCAGGCTCTGCCCTGGGCTTGTCGGGCTGTTTATCCTGTTTAAAGTAATTAAAAATGTAAATATTAAACAAGTTTGTACTCTGAAAGGAGTGGTGCTTTCAAGATGAGAACATGGCTAGCCTTTTTGCTCCACAGTCTCGCGTATGGCCATTTCGTGTATTTGCATTGGATTAGAGGGTTTACCGTGTTTATAGATTTCGGTAAGTGAAAATAGAACTGCTTTTAAGTAGGTTAGACAGTCTGTACATTTGAGGCAGGTGTGAGAATGTGGTGAATTTTTGCAAAAGGCGTAACGCACTTTTCCGTCGGCAATCGTCTTGTTTTATAAGTTGATCTACAAGGTAACCAATGTAATTTGAATGTTGCTATGACGTACCTCCGGATAGAAAACGTCAAGCGACAAAAACCAAACATTTGCTGCGTACGTATTTTTGCGATGTTGGACGCAAATGAAATGAAATACGGAAAAGTATAATGAACGACAACGCCCGTTTTCACCACGGATCAACTTGATGAATGTTTACTATCGCACATCCTAAAGGACCTAATAGGTCAAATCGCGATGAGGGCTATGGTTTCGACGTAAAGGTGCTTACGTAGTAAACGTACCCTTACTCTGCTGTCTCATAAAATTCCTCAACGCTTAGTCAAGTTTACACTGCGTCGTTTGGCGCCCAATCACTGGTTATCTTAGAATTCTCAGCAGCTTCCGGGAGCTCGTGGGTGACATTGTCGTCGCGGTAACAGGAGACGGAAGCCAGTACGCTCACAAAAGCCGCGCCCTCTCGGACACCGAGGACGCCGCCCGCAACATTTCGTGACCCATTGATGTAAAATGCGAACGAGAAACAAAAGACCGTGATCCCGAAATAGACCCTCCTGGCATTTACGACTGCCTGGCGTTTAAAAACATCAAAAAAGGGCACACGGGCCTTCGTGTGTGCGCCCAGGTTCATGTGCCCCGGTATGGTTATGGCGGATTTCCATTTAACGGTGCGTTGTTTTTACTGCGCGCCTCTCACTCTCAGTGATCCTCTTGCACTCTAGGGCGGCTTGGAATGCATCGCTCGTCACGGTGGAACAGTCGAATTCAATTTCGCGCGCGACCACATGAGGTAAAATTGAGTGGGCTACACAAACTGTGCGTCCCAAAATAGTCGACACCGCCCCTTCGACTCGTCCTCCAAGTTTAAATGAAATTTTAACCGCAAACCTTGCACTAACGTGTTACCGCTGCCGTTTACCGATGAAAGCGATATCCTTCCACGAAATTGCATTTTTCAAACTTTGTGCACATTAGGTATTGCGGTCAGTTATGCAAGCCAACCGAGACCGCCGTCGTACTAGTTCCAGCCATTTCGCCGTATCCGTATTCATCCGTTATGGCAACAGACTGCGCGTGGTCACGGCTAATAGACCTGTTAAAAGGCCACACATGATTGGCACGACCCCCAATGATAGCTGTACGTCGTTCCGCGTCGTTGTAGCTGCATGACAGTGCCTTGATGTCGAATCGACTCGGTTTTTAATGGCTGCCAATGTTTGGCGGTGAGATGAAAAGCACGCGTGCCTATCATTGTGCAGTCCACCTGTATCCACATAGAGCGCCCCGCGAGCAGTTATATTGGTCCCGCTCGCTTTCGCCTATTTCGTAAAAGATTCCAATTTTTCAAAATCACGAACTTCCGGCGGAAAAAAGCGCGTGCGAACTCGGTGTGGTCGTGCCGTGTGTTTTTCGCAGCTGCGGGCGAGCGCCGGTGTAATGGCCTCAACGCTCGAGGTCTCTTGCAAAGTGGTCAATTTCGAGTTTTTTTCTGTGCTTTGCGGCGGTGAATCATCTTCGGGAAAGTTCAAACGCCTGTTCAATCGAGCGCCCGCAGAACAACAAAAACACCGTCGTCGTTGTGGAAGGTGCTTTCGGTTGTTATTCGGTCGTGTGATCTTGTTTGGGTGACTTTCAGTACGAACCCTTCAAAAGATTACTTGCATTTTTTTTCTCAGGATTGACATGATTTTCTGCAAATCTTATGCAAAATCGGCCACAAACTAATTGTTAACAACAGTTATCGTTTGAAATCACAAAGTAGATTACATACATCGTAGAGATAATAAACGAGTTTATTTTCTTCAATGCATTTTGGCAAGTTTAACATCAGTATCGATACGTTCCACTTTCAGATCATGTTGCCGTATATCGTCTTCGAGTTTACCTTGAACAAGACAGACATTGTAGTTACGACCGCATTGACCGGAATAGATTGCGAGTGAACATAATGGTGTCAAGCATCGTGCAAGTGAACATAAATGGTGTCAACACCTTGTAACCCTGTATGTCGACAAACAGTTCCGAGAATCTCAACGCCCGTCGATTTACACAAACACAATCATCACAGGCTCTGAAATCGTCTAAAAACAATTTTCATCCAGTCACAGGTCGAGTTCAAGTGATGGCGAGGGAAAGGCTTTGAAACATTTACAGGAACAGGCAGCTCTCTGTGATTTTGCAAAGCTAAAAAAAAGTTCCCGTTTATCATCACAGGAAAGCTGGTGCGCATGATGCGAACATGTCTGTGTATAATTACACGATTGCAGTCATGTTTTCCGCGCATTACAGGCGTGTATTGCGATATGGAGGAGTACCGTACAAACATGTACTGAAATTCAAGCATTCGGTTCACGTTTGAAACAATTTCTTTTACTTGCGTTGGAGATAACTTTAATTAAACCCGAACCATCACAACAAAGCCAAAATCCCTTTTATATTCTGTTGTAGATACGACATTATAACGTAAAATAGGAAAGAACATGCCAGAAAACCAGCTGCCCACGATCCCTTAATCCTTGAACCGTAACCGAAAACGATCATTACGTATAGGTTTTGACATCGTAACCCCTGTATATACATTGTCCGCGGTCTTGTGTCTACGGGTTGGATGACATTTACGCGATTCAAAATGAATCCTACCATGCGTGGATAAGCTAGAAACCCGTTTGATCTTTTATCTCACCTATAATGCCATAACCGTCACCTGCTACACGTCGGCAGCTGTTTACAGTAACCTGAGCTGTTTTGTCACACCCAGGAAAACTCACATTTATTGTATAGCGACTTATACCAGCAATCCTTTGCGGTCGAAGGCGTGAGGCTTTTTTCGGAGCTTGGCATATGTGTGTTAACCATACATACGTTTGCGTGGGGAATTTGTGAAACAAAGTGCGTTCTGTTAAAAGGTCGAAGTTGCAGGTCTATTATTAGGATATTTTTGTCACAACACCGTTCACTCCCAATGCGGTAAACTTTTACCTGGCTATAACGGGTTGGGCTTGTTTAGCCTTTAAATAGGAATCAGCTGTAATTGCCATTCGTAATGACATAAATTTGTTTTAACTGAAGGTAATTACATGTGATATTTTCCAATTGATGCAGAATTCGCAAATGGTGAAGAGCATGCTTTCGTAAGTCTCTGAAATGCACATTTTTAAACATAAGCTATAGCAGTTTTGCTTCACTTTAATACTACGAAATCGAATGCGTCGTGGTTTGATTTTCAGTTTAATTTGTCACACGAAACAAATCGAAAAGCAGTCTCCTAGCAGAATGTTAGTGGCCAATATCCCTCATAAAACCTGTTAACGTTCGTTCACCGCCTCCAGCGACCGCGGAGCATTCCTCGCCATCCAAAAAGCCAGGTGTGGGTGGGGGCGAACCGTCATGTGTTCGCACCGCAGTCGCAAACACCGTAAAACTCTGCCACGGTAGGCTTACTTGTTTACACAGAACGACAGGATGGCGTTGAACTGTGGAGGAGAGCAACCCTTACTTCACTTTCCCATGCGACCAGAATCAACAGGATAAGTGGAAGTGCTCGGGCCTTTTTCAGAGTGTGGATACACCCCTATCGTAGACCGACTTTAAGTGAACCACGATGTCTCGCACAGTAATGTCAACATGGTGGTTAATGACGAGTGACTTACAAACTAGAGGATTGCCTTCGTAAAGTCCCCCGCTGTACCGGGCAGTGATATTTGGGGAATGCTCCCCACCTCGGATGCGTTACGGTCAGTTGGAAACTGTCCACACACTAAAGGTTTGTTGCTTTTGTCTGGGGTAGCGTGGGTTTAAGTAACTTCCCCGGGTTGTTTTCTTCGGCTTGTTTGGTCACATGCAATTTGTTTGCTGAAAAGCTCGAACAACAAATTGAGAACAGCACTTGACACGGATTAAAACAAAGTATTTTCGGGTAAAAAACGTCTTGACGTCGTGCGGTTGATTATTTCAGTTTCGTAGCATTGGCAACACCGCGTGGCAAACAAGTTGAAGTCAAGTACCTGACGTTATAATTGCGAGGTGTTAAGAGTATGACTACGAGTGCCTAAGTACGTTTTTGAAAATGCTTGTTCTTAATCTGTTTTCCCACCACGATTTAATACACGTGGCGTGTTTTGATGCGTTTTTTCTAACTTATATAACAATAGAAGAAAATCATGGCCGTTCTTTTAAGTCTGCTAAAATGATGATACCTTTGTTGGAAGAAAGGGTTGTCGTAGATCATGCAAGATGAACACAAGGTCATGTTTGCTTTGGCAAACGTAGTTTCTGTTTTGACATGGCGTCTGGCTTGCCCAATGGGTGCGAAAACAAGCCTCTGCCTTTGTGTGTTTTGTGGGAATTATACCCCTCAGGGATTCCGGTTGAAGTGGCTGGGCGGTCGCCTGAATACTCGATCGACGTCAATCACGCTCAAAACGACACGAGTTTCCGTAAACTGCTGTCGTAATATGAAGTGAAATCCACCCCCGCCAAGCCGTTACGGAAGAGTCCCTGGCGAACCTCTCTATAGGGCGGAACACCGCACCGTCGAGGGCAGTTTATACGACGTGACTTTGATGAGGTATGGACGCGGTGAGTATGGCGTTGATACGAACCCCTTAATCGCCTCAACACAGCCGTGACGTGCCTCCCGCGACGCGGTCCTTCGTGAGGTATAAAGCCAACATCACAGGTTCCCAGAGCTATTACCACAAGTGCCAAGCGACGACGGGCATTGAGGGCTTCCGCCTTCAATGTTTCTTTAGGAGCGGAACGCGATGAAATCCGCCGCGACAACAAGTCCGTTAGGACAATTCCGCTGTCAAGCAACAGCTCCAAGCTCGCACGCAACTTCCACAACCGCGGCTAGATTAGCTCGAGAGTCCGCCACCGCTCAAACAATGGAAGTTTACATAACGTCGTGCCACAAAAAATAAACAGATCCCAGTAGGAGAATTCGCCTTACGCCACCTGGCGGCGACTTTCCTCCATGCCGGTTGTTATTGCTAATTCCTGAATGCCAGCCACGAGGAGCTATTTTTAAAGCTTTGGGTGGCGTTCCGGAAATTGTTCTTTTATCTCTGCATGCAATCGCTCACCGCTTATTTACCGCACCTTATCTTTCTGCCACAACGCTTCTTTAACACCAAATGCCTGGGTTTGTTTTGCACCATGTAGCGAAATACACATTATACGACCAGGCCTTTTAACACCCAAGTTGCGTCCTCAAATCCCGGAGCCATTCTCCATAAGATCTTCTGTATCGTCGTCCACCTTATCACATACATCATCGTCCACGACTATGCAGATAGGATCGCCTTTCGAGGCTCTCATCCGCTAATTACAGTATCGGGCCGCGGCGTTTATAAATACCAAACAAGCCCGTTTTGGTCAATTTACTTGGTTACCTGATCCGTTGTGTGCTCGATGGGTGTTTGAACGAGAGAAAGGACCAACGCGGGTGTTTTGGGCGTATTTGGCCTCGACGGCGATAGAAGCAATATAAAAGAATAAGGGCCTGCTCCATCCATCCTTTGCAATCGGCCTGTCAACTCGGACCAACGACCAAAACCCCGAAATGAACGCAAATGGGAAGCTTAATTATCGGATCCTGGTTGTCTTGTTTTGTTTACATTCGCTCCTCAGGAATAGTAACATGTTAGGACCGGGCCCATGTGCGGGTGCATGAACAGTCAATTTCCCCTGAAAACCTTTAAGAGATATCCATCATACTTTAAACAGATAACATTCCAAAAGGAGTGGGCCGTTGAAAATGTGGGTCGGGTCACGTTTTAATAGTGTTGGTTTGTTTCAAGGGGTCACATTTGGTAACAACTTCGTTTAAAAACGTGCTTATTGCTTTGCCTACTGTTTGTTTTGCTTATATAATGACCTTATGGCGAAAGTCAGCATATTAGTTGGTTAATTTTTCGCAGTACTCGTAACAATCAGCGAACGAAAGGTGTTAGTTGGATGATGAACGTCACGTTCACGTTCAAAGATGACAGACTCCACGTCTCGTCACCCTTAAGTGGATTGTGATCCAATATTGTTTCACAAAACAGCGGAGATAAGACGAAATTACATGCCTGAAAGAGAATCGTTGGGTCTAAAAGGTATTATGAATGGCAAACCGTATGAAAGGGATGTAGCGTGATCCCAAACAAACACATTATTTACAAAGCAAGGTTCTTTTAAAACAGGAACAAAATGGCATAATATGGATGTTAATATTGTATACGCCCGTGTCCGCACTGCATAAAAATGCTTTTCCAAGCCTATTGTTATGATCCATTTACCACTTCGCATAGAGAAAGGTAAAACTTATGGCTACGCCTGGGGCGCCAACTAAGATAGTAGATTTTCATGGATTACCCTTTTCAAGTTCCTTATTGAATTTCCGTAAACATGATTTGACAACAAAATACTGCACATTTTGGAGAACTGTTTGAAGCCAAAATAAGGGTCGAAAATTTTATCTCTTTTGAAAATTCATGACGGGAATCAGCATGTGCAGTGCGGTGACCGGTGGATCTATCTTTACGAATATTATATTCACTACCTTCGTTTAATGTTTTCAAATTTATAAGAAATTGCCCAAATATGATTGCTATTCTTTGCTAGGTTTATTTGACCCGGTTTACGATCTCTTGCAGCCATCGATCTCAAATGTATCTATCACTGTTTTGCGCTCTCTAGCGGGAAGTTGTCAATCAAACGACTTTATCATTAAAGATTACTTGCATTGTACATGTAGACTATAGGCAATCTCCGTGAGAACAGGAGGTGGTCGCACTCCTGGCAATAGATTGTCGATCAGTGACGTATACGACCTGCCGTCCGCCGTAACGTCGGCCACAATATGTTCAACGAAAACAAGCATCGACACCTGACTTCGGATTATCGATGACTCGCGGTCTCCAACTTCCATAATGGATTGCATTGATTTCTGCTGCGAACTGCTGCCGACAAAAATTTCGCAGGAAAAGATGCAAATTTAGATACACAGGTCCGAAGCAGCGAGATTACATTAGGCCAGGACAGGTGACCTTTCGGCGTGAGCATCCGCACGAGCACTAATCAACTCAATCGATGACGTAGCGCTGAATGTTTGTGACGTCAAACCTTGGGTTCGCCAAGCCTCATGCGCTGATGATTTGTTGGTGAGCGAGCGTGGTGGCCACATACGTGTTTTGCGCCATTCCGGCAATGGATGGTTCCAAAATTTTTTCAATTCATCATGGAACAGGCTAAGAGTGGGCAAGTGTCAATACGTTATAAGCATTGGGATTGGTTTCACTTAAACACATTCGCCCCTTTAAAACAGATAGCATTGATGTTGTTGTTTTTAATATTGGCAGCCGACTTTAACATGCAATATACACCCCCGGAGGCGTGAAGAAAGGCTATGCGACGCATTGTAAGCCTTGAGCATTGTTTTAAGTGGCGAGATGCGACGATAAGCTCGCATCCCCCGATCAACCTGGCGATAAATTCAAATAACGAGCCGTAGAGTATTGTGGCTCAGCGACCGCAGTTTCAACTAACGCTGAAATATGCGTCGATCCTCGGCGATTATCGCGACGGTTTGAAAGGCGGATATCGTTGAGCGGTTTTCGGCACTCGCGCGGCTCATATCGTTCCTTGCATCGCCGTCACAGTTTTCAAATTATCGTGCTCGATTGCATGTGGCGGGCAAAGGTAAATAAACAGCGCCTTTCACTGCCCACCCGAGATGAGCTTTTGATTCTGAACATTGCTGGAAGGAGAATGTAAGCCGAGGTCTAGTGTTTGCATCCCGGCTGCAAAGTTCATAATTCATAAAAATCCAACGGGATTGCGTTTGATTGGTAACTTGCGAATCGTTTCACTGACTGAAAAAATCGAATTCTGTTGCCAGCTTTAAAAGAATGAATAAAAGAAATCACGCAATATTGGCACGTGCTGTTTCGATAAATCGGGCATTGTACAACAAAGTTCTTTGTTTCGATAGAAGAGTGTCACCAACACACATGCAGATATAGGGGATGTTATCGTTAGGTCAATCCGTTTTTCCGGGAAATAAGTTCGATCGTTCCCATCTGCCGGTGGTGGCAATTTTCCATCGCTTATCGTGATATTTTCTGCAGCCGTAAGCAGCATTTGTTCGTCCACACGTTCAGCTTCTCGATGCAACTTGCATGGTTTGCTGAATATAAGTTTGTGCAAAGCGGTTGGTCATGTTTCATCATTTTATCTGTATTTTTTTGTCACTTCCGCTTATGGACGCGCGTCATTTTTTAAATGGCTCATAAAAAATAAACGACAATCAAGCTCAGAATGTACTTTTCCAGGTACATAATGCAATATTTAGGGCGCAACAAAGTTCGAAATGTTGACACTTGTTCTTAAAATAGCAAACGGATCAAAAATACACCATCATTTATAAATAGACACAAATCGCGGGAACATAAAGCTGTCAAAGATTGTCGGGATTGCATCGTTAGTTCCAAACCTGAGACGACCAGGTCGTGATAATAGCTGTTGAGATCAGAGGCGGGAAGGTAAAATCGCTTCGATTTATCTGCATGCGTTTATCTATTGGGCTGTATATATTTCACAGCGGTTTTGATATAACCCAAAGGTATATGGATGGGACTCAATTACGCGAAAATCGAATTTCGACTTTGGTTACAAAGGTGTGCTTTGGCATGGAATAGAAGTCGACCAAGTGGCAAGATGCAATACGAACTGTCACGATGGATTGTAACAGACATAAAATTGATCACCGCGTCAAATCTTACACAAAAACAACTAATTAAAACTCATGACAAACGAGTTTTGGGTTGAGCCGCAAAGCTTTTAACCACAGCTAAATACTGCAACGACAGCTCCCTGTCAAAAGACAAGTGTCCTGTCAACCAAAAAAATCTGATAATTTAAAGTCGCATTCCGTCGTGTGACAAATATTGGACCACCAGGTTATTCGTGTATTGTTTTTATCGTTGTAACGTGTGTCAGCCACAATCGGCACGCTTTCTCCGACGGTCTCTGTACAAAATATAATCCGAATTGCTGCAAGGTTGCTGACAAACATTCCAACGGTAAATGGTTTGAGGGCATTTCAACATAAATTAATGTTTGAGATCAGGATAGCCATTTTGTGTTTTTGCATTTACCCATATTCATGTTCAGTTGTGTTTCTTTGGGGATATAAAAAAGAACACAAAAAACACGTTTCGCACTTTCGTGTGCAGGGGTATTTTGTAACGATACCCAAGTGGAGCGGATCAATGTTTGCTAAGGTTTTCATTTTCCCGTAAGCGAGTTACACGAAGTCACCCAAGAGAGAATAATCCAATATAAACCGCTAATCGTTTTACAACACACCGCAATATATGTGCCACCGGGGCAAAGGATGCAGCCTGTCAACACTACAAAGTCCAAACCAGGCTATTGAAAGCAACCTTATCACTGTATGCAAGTACTGCGGTTCGATTGGAGCACCGCTAATAGTCGCGTGGTGATTGTTAATGAGATCGATCGACCCATCTCGAGTGCAATGCAAACTGTTTGAACGTCTCCGCGCCTCGCATCGTCGTTTTGCAAAAGTGGCTCCCCCAAACAGGGCAGATTAGCACCAAAAATTTGATTTGGAGAAACGTTTCGTGTCGTTATTAACAAAACAGTCAATCCTACACAAGCAGGAATCGACACCAGGAAATGGAAACTTGGAATATTGTGATCTTTGACACATTTTGTTTCTGCGCTTGTTTTTTTGTGACAAAAAGGAATGGGTGGTCATACGTCTTACACCGCGAGTTTCGAGCACAGCAACACACCATAATTAGCATATCTAGACATGGTATTCCGCATCCATTGTAAGGAACCCGTTACACACGGCATTTTCACGGCATCCAGCTCAAAAATCGTTTCTCGAAGACTTTTGCGACCAACCCGTCCATGCCTCAAGCTGTAATAATTTTCCCCGTGTCACCATCAAAGCATTGTGTCGATTGGAAAGGCGAGCCCATCAGGCAACCGACAAACGACTCACGCCCGTCACACAGCGGCCTGATATATTGGAGAAAACACAGGCAACGGATTAGGGCACGTTTTGAGCGTATTTGATCCTCATCAGCAGGTTGTCATCGAGCTAAACCTTCTTCTCTCATCGACCAACTGTCAAACGTCAAGCTGTAGTTCCGCGTCACGTGCGCAAGCGGGTTTAGAAGTAATACGAACCATACATCCACAAACACACGTTACTTATGGTACTTGTCTCTGTCAATGTGGGAAAGATCCTCAATGGTCCTCGAAATCCGCATTTAATTCGAACCACTGCGCAGTTCGTATCACAAATTTGGTCGTTTCGAATAAAAACCCGACCGCAACCGAAAGGTTTGACGCGATGTGACACTTGAGTGGATACTATGAAACAACTATATGGCCTTATACAAGCAGATTGAAATGAAGCAAACTCATTCTTGTTCTCACAGATGCAAAACCTGTAGGGTTTTGTTTCTTTGCCTTGATCACGAAATACGCGTATCGTTTTTGTAGTCAAGCTGTCAAACGGCATCTGAAAGAAATTGTCGTAAGATTATGTGTTAGCTGTGTTTGAAACTGTTTTTTGTATGTTCTAATTACGTAATTGATTGTTAACGATGACTAGGGCAATTTGCGAAGGGCTTTATCGGTGCACTTGTCAAGTGTGAAGGAAAATAGTAATTGCTGTGGACGATAGTGTAGGATAGATTGCACAAAGCTGGTGCTCAACAGCACGTTTGAAGTCCCAGCGAAAATAACATTATTTCATGTCATGTTACAGTGGTTCTCAAACTTTTTGACGATTTTCTTGCAATTTTTCCCGACTACTCGCGATCCAAGGTAAAAGATTACAACCGAGCAAGAATTGTGTGCAAAAGGAATCCTTTTTGTTACTTGTGATAGATTAGGGAGCGTTTCTAGGTGGTGGAACAAATGACGCAATTCACCACGCTTGTAATTTAGACGAAATATATGTAAGTCGTACCTAACGATCAATTCAGAAAGACTTCAGACTCGCGGTCTGTCGCGGTCACCAGGAAATCGCTTCGTAGGGACCGCTGCAGCATTTTAAGAACCGCTTTCACAAAAAGGCCCCATGTTCAACCTCGACAAAATTCATTAGGTTTTTATTTGCAGCGTTGAGATTGGTAGATGCAAAAATGATGTGGTATATTGCACCACGCTTACCGCAAATCGGTCGACGATGGTTCGACCTTCGCCAAACCGCTTGGCATCTACAGCGTCGCATCTTGGCACCGAAGAGCTGACATTACCACCCTGGAAGTCAAGTAAACCGCAAACGAGACCGCGCCTGTCACAACTCTCTCGTCTCGCCACTTAATTTCCTCCCATTGACAAGTGTTCTACAACGCGAACTCAAATTGGCAGCGTCTTGTATTGAACTCAAACCCAAGGGGGCGAATATATCTAAAGGTCATAAGGCGTCGAATACTCAAAACGTATCAAGCGAGACTGCGTTCTTGCATCGACTCCAGACTGGCCTGAGTGCGTCTCAACAGCGCTATCAAGTGGCGGACTTGCTCGCTCGGTGATGTGATGGATCGGAGTTCGACAAGGTGAACAGCCACTGCATCCAATGACCTTGTTAGAAGATGCCGCCTGTGAGAGGACGAGGGTTTATTTAGATACAATTTTAGTATGTTAGTGGTTTTTTTTTACAAGCGCAACGCCTAGTCTACGGCGATCGCAGCAAAATGAAACCAAAGATTTCTCCCAAAAATTTGTATGACGTATGACGCCCAAAAAAGCAACCCGGCCCCAAACCTAACATTATTAAAAAAACCTATCAAAACCCCGGGACTGTCAACATATTGACCTTTCCACTATATTTTATAACAGAATGGTCATTAGCAAAATTTCGCTTTAAAAAAAACATAGAAACATTGTATGTACTTTGGTTGCATCGTCTGGTGAATACTTTTTCAAATCAATCTTACCTCTGTTGACCGGAAGTGACGTATTTATGCGAATCGGCGACAAAAGTGTTGAGAAGTTCGTTGATTATGAACAGCAAGTGGTGCGGGTTCCCGTAACTTGCCCAGCATGACAACTGCAAATCATAGAATACATTGATCAACATATTGTAAGACAGCAAAAAAGCCTTATGAGAACCAACGCTTAACCTAAAGCTCACCTGTTGGCTCTCACAAAATACGCAGAAATAGCGGGTAATGCATAACAGGCCTCACGGAGAGGAAGACCGTTGTTTGCTTCCAAACTAAGGGATTTATTTCTGTTATGAGGCTGGTTTCTGCCAATACTTTGTGATAACGGTTTTTTCTATCAAGTGCCGTGTTGCATACTTTCGTATACCGGGCCGGGATGTCCTTTACTTGGCGATTTTGGGACGTCCATGTGGGCGATTCTATTTTTGTTAGTTTTAGTATTTCAGACCAACCTTTTTGGAGTGAATTCCGCCGTAAACGTTAAGGAGTTCTGTAAGAGGAACCCCGACCTCCAACATGCACGAGTAAGTCCACTTTAAATTCCAACCTCTACCACACGAAATCTTCTCCAAATATGTCACCAACGATTCTAAACAAGGTTGTGTTTAAATTATTCCTTTACCAGCGATTTTTGGAAGTCGATGGTTTTTGCTGACGCTGAACAGAACAGTTCATGCTCTGTCACAACTGCTAATTACAAAGTGAAATTCTGCAAATAATTCAACAAACCGAATACGTTTAATCAGAATCTTCGCCTGATTCGAATGAAATTCGAAACGGGAATGATTTACAGTAACATGTTTTTTCTTTATTAATAACGGGGTCCATATTAACCGATGTTATAATGTGCGAATTACGAACGTGACTGGACGCACAAACAGAAGCGTAAAGGAAAGACACAGCTTTTATGCAGCTGTTCATGCATGGACTGTAGTACACACTTCCAGACGTAGAGATCAAATTGCATTTCAAGTTACCTATAGGAAAATAACGGCGGGTTGAAACGTATCGTTTGCCCAAATCAACCAACTTCAACTTCACGATAGCAGATTCGTTCTGAGCGCTTCCCCCGCTGTTGGCTTTCGATAACTCTGTAAAAAGTTAAGACTATGAAGTAGTTGGCCACAAAAGTTGTCCCAAGATAATAAATAACCAGTGGTTTACTACGATTTGAAACGTATTCATTTTGAATACGTTTCAAATCGTAGTAAAATATCGGAATTGAAATCGTAGTAGCCACAATTTCAATCTTCAGAAACACTACAGCAAAAAAGGTTAAAATTATCCCCTTTTAACACCCATCATGTTTCAAAAAGTAAAAGAAATCGCAACCGTGTTCCACAATGTTCTGCCAGAGAGCTTCCACTAGCGATGGATCGTGAAGTCCAGCGCAATGAACAATCGCCAACTTGCATTCGGCCAGTTGGAAGGGTTCGGCATACTCCCTGTACAACTGCATGCAGATGACAATCATTTAGTTGTTTTACATTTTGCCATAGATTTATCACATTCACCGAGTAGGTATAGGTATAGTAGGGCGTTCATAAAAATATTTTACAGACAGTTAATGGAATTACTGCCTTGGTCGAAGATTCAGGTGCAGATGGCACAATTAACTTCAAAATCTTCACATATTTTTTATCGCTTAGGTTTTATCATACCCACCAAACATATACAGGACACACAGTATGTTTTGCATTTGCAGGAAAATACTTTGTGGGAAGTTTCAGAGGGAGGCGACCTACATTTCGGTGTGTGTAAACCGTGTAAGTTAACGAGACATGTTGACAATTTACGTTGATTCGCATCAACCCTCTACCTGGCAATAACTCCACGGTTGTACGTAATAGTTTTCAACTTTTACAAACGGTTTGAGGAACATGGAAGTCACGGCTTTTTTACTCAACTTACCGTTGTAATATCAACGAGTTGTGAGTTCAGTTTGGTCGCAGAATCATGTTCGTGGAGCGACTTCAACTGATCCAAAGTCTGGAGCTGGATCTCTGCAACCTGGAAATGAAAACAACACACTCGAATCTAAACAATATAAAGCTTCCCTTCGAATTATTCGCGCTGTTTTTTTGAACAATCGGTACGAAGCTGTAAGTCAAGTGACAAGGACTTATCGTACTTCTGCGTGTTGCGCATACCCCTGTTTTGAAACTGATAACTCAGACAAAGGTTAAATGAGCAACCGAATACACACACCTCCAATTTTTCTTCCAATTCATGTAGAAGTTGACCTCTCGTTGCCGATTCGGCCGTAACTGACGTCGAACTTCGCGCGTTAATTTTAGCACGTGACAAGTATTCGATTCTGGCTGAGAGAGCGCGCTCGTCACTGCAAGTAAAACATTTAATGAAAAGTCCGTTGGTAACGTTTCACTATACATAAATGACAAATAGACGACGGACTATGACGCCATTGGTAACACCAGTTAAGGAGTTGGACCCATACATCAAGTACAAACCGGTTAGCATAACTTGGGTTCGATTCTAGGTGGGGCAAAAATATTTATTATTTAGCCCTTAAATAAGTTCTTTACCCGGGTTTCTCAGCGAGGTTTGCTAGGATTTCTGCCGCCTCCGAGTGTTGGCCACTGCGCTCGTAATACTGCCACAGGAGGTCGCTGCCGGCAGCGCCAATGCTGGAAGGCGTTTCTTCCTGACTTGCTGCGACTCGCTTTAGGAAGGATTCCACGTAAGGCGAGGAAACCTGTGAACAATATAATTTTTGCACCGCAAAGTGAAATAGTATCCGTCTGGCTAGTTAGCCGGATCTGATATATCGAAATAGTGTGCATAACTACCTGCAGCTCAATCATTTTTGAGTAAAAAATCTTCCTATCCGACTGCAGATGTGCTTTAAAATCAAATAAATAAAGACTTGACGGTGTATGAGATAAACTTACTCGCAGAAGTTGCCCAGTGAGGTTTTTCTGCATCATCCACTCGTATATCGTCACGTGCAGCAATTCGTCATTCGAGTTCAAAGCCTTTTGCAGACATCTTTCCGCCTACAACACCACATCTGGTTACGCACGCTCGCAAAATTAAATTCCCTATCTATTTCTAGTGCAAAAATTCAAACTTTTTCCGCACCTGTTGTTGAGCTTCCTCGGGTTGTAATACACTCGAAAGAGCTCCCATCACTGATTGACTGGGAGTGCTTTTCGGGGGCCCTGGCTGGGTTGGCACGCTCGGTTGCTGAGGGTGACTTTGGCCCGTGGCCATCAGATCATCCAACATATCGATAATGCACTTGTAGCACTCCGCCCTGTTTAGAAACGAAGAAGTGTTTCGTGTTATAGGACGACAGGGCAGGATCGCCCCACTGCGCAGGACCTTACTTGGCGACCACAGCTATCATATGTAAACCTAACTTACAAACGGGTAACAAATGAATGTTGAAAACGTAATTTCTCAAACGTAATGACCGCCAGCACAGCATAAAGCACAATGGCCAGTGTCAGACAGATCACATTGCTTTGAAATTCATATAACAGTGAACATAAGGAGGCAATTACAAAATACGATCTCAAAGTCTTCAAAATATAGTCAATGGGAGCCGAAGTTTAGGTTTACTCAAACCAGGGCACTTTGAACTCCAAATGGCTGAATTTATGTTTTTCAAGTAACAACACCAAATATAGTTGTACCTGGCCATATAAGCTCTCCGGAACTCTGGGTCAACCTCAGGGTCATTGTTAGCTTGTGGGGAATGGTAGAGTTTTATAGCCAGGTTTTCTTCGTCACGCTTTAGTGCTGCGCGGAGGCACAGGTCGACAGCTCCGGTATAAAATCTCACTAAAGTAAAATACGTTTGCTGGTATTTTGCATGGCGGAATATAAACAAAACAGTAATCTCGCTTTTTGAGATGTTTGATTTGGGAAGTTGCAAGTATTGAAGCAGCTTACATAGCATAATGTAAAATACAAAAAATATTTTTGAATGGTTCTAAGATGCATTAACTAGGATGGCTACTATACTCTGATTAATGCAGTTAACAGTGTCTTCTGTTTCTTTACTGTAAAAAAAACAAGGAACAGTGCAAGTTTCACCAACCTGTTTGGAATTGTTGAACCACCACAGGGAGATTGACAGAATGTGCGATCTGTTGAAAGAGATGGGCGGCCTCCTGAAGCTGATCTTGACGTTGCGGGGGCGGACTTGTGCGGGCGGCACTCAGCAACTCGCTCGCCTTTGGGTAAAAAAAACGTAGAAAATGGAACAATACAAACCTTGGGAGTGAATCAACAACAAATTACGTATATTTCATTTTCTTTTAACGTTATTGTTGTTAGAGTGCATTTGTCAACATTTTTATCAAAATTCATGGCAACAAAGACGTTGAAAAAAGCCGACGACAATTTCTTACCTTGGAGCAAACAGCGTCATCTGGCGAGTACAGAGATGGGCAAACTTCACGGAGTTGAGCGCTCAAAGCGTCTACCGTGTTGTTGTCGTCAATGTATTTGGTTACCAAGGTGGAAATGAGAACACCACACAGCTGAAACATCGTCACATCACGTTTTTATTCGATCGACTTACTTATATGAGATGTACATGACATCCATGCTATTCGCTTGATTCGAAAATACACCTAGGTACCCAGCACAGTACCCATATAAGAATTATAGACAGATACAGGTATAACTTTTTCTCCATGTTTTGGCCACAAATTATAGTAAAAAACGTTAAGACTATTTGAAAAAGGTAAAGTGGATGCCAGTGAACCTTATTAATATCAAAAAGCCAAAAAGTTCAAAATTCTCGACCTGAGCGGGCTGTTCTAGAACAAAAAAAAACAATTTTCCGATAGTTTCAGGCAAACTTACATTCTCTCCATTCAACACCAAATCATGGAAAGTCAACGCCTTCAAAGTAGTCTGATGACTCTGAAAACAAAATAGTTAAAGTTGCGGAAAGAAACGTACAACTTAAAAAGTCGACCAACCTTGTCCAGGGCATCGAATATAACATGCAGCTGGTGGTGAAGCAGCAACCTCCATAACCCAAGAACTTGAACTGAGCGATGGCAGAGGTCGCTCATAAACTGCATTGAAGCAAGCTCGGCAGTCACCGCCTCCGCTGTAATTGTTTTTTAGATGTTTTTATTTGCAGGAAAGAGTGCCATATTAAAGGGCTAGTTTATGGTAGTGCTTGGAGGAAAGGAAATGATCCTGTTGCAATATCATCATTGCTGGAAGCGACGTTGAGAGTTCGGACACTAGGTGCATTGGTGTCATTTAAGTTAGATATGAAAATTACATAATTACATATTAAATTTCACAAAGCAATCTGTGGAAAGCTCAGATGGATTTTTTAATGAGAAAACTATGATTCGCCTAAAAAAGGCATCGTTAGTTTCTCCAACTGCCAAAAAGGAAAAAAAGAAAGGAAAAAGTTTAGAAAATATTGAAAATTACATACAAATAAAACCTTCTTTACAATTGTTGAAAGTGAATATTTAATAAAAGCAGCAGCCTTTTTCCTTGGTTCTGACCTGTCTGTGAGTTGCTTGCGTAATTAACGGATATGATAAAGCAAGAGCAATATAAAGAAATCGAAATAAATCAAAACTGTGTTGATCGATCCTTACATATACTGTCTATATATTAAAATAAAGGTCTAAAGTGCCGAGCATATTTTACCCAAACTGCGTCGTTGCATTTCATGTTGAACACTCATACTCTGTTCAGGACGTCCGAACCCTGGAGCAAACGAACGAGACGAACGATCGTGGGTGGAATGTTGGTGGCCCCTGGAACATCAGGAAAGTTTGAGTTTAGAGCGGCCTTGTGCAGATGTTTAACCGTTTTATCCAAATGCTGTAAATAATCCTAAGTCGTTTGTTTGACGTTTTATCCAAATGTTTTTTTTTCATGAATATGCGGAAATTACACTATATTTATACCTGTTAAAAATTAGACAAGGACGTAATTAATTTCAAACGCGAACTAATTATATGTATTAATAAAACAATCGTACAGTATTAGGCTTGGTAAAAAAAACCTACTTGATAGGAACTTGTGTGTGGCAATACTTGGTCACGAAATTGCGGAATGCTATGAGATTTTCCAACACAATTCCAATTATTTCTTCATCCAAGCGACTAACAACCTACAAACATGATTCTGTTAGCGTTTAAAAAGAATTTATCTTGTAACAAGGGTATGAAAAATGGCGTTTAGCAAAGTATTAAACTTTTATAATAGTTTTAGTCATCGTATACAAAAGTTCCATCAAAAAAGTAAAGGGTTTCATGAGCAAGTTTTTAGAAATAACTTTTGTTGTGACGTTCCGAAACTTAGCATGAAATTCACTTGGAGGCTTTGACGTGTTTTTGTCAAATTAATAACCCAGTAAGTCTACAGCGATCTCGATACGATTAGTGCAATAGCAAGTACCTGCACAGTGGGGCGATACTGCTTGTCATGCGAAAGCATGAACCACTTAAATATGTAAAACAGAAAAATAACGCTGCAGTGTTCCACGGGCAAAAAAGTTGGGAAACACTGCTGTACGTAGTAAACCGGCTTACGAAGCAACGTTTCTTTCCTCCTTCGGTTACGACGTAATCTTCAACCAGTTTTCCCTCCCAGAGTGGACGCATGATACGAGCGAAGAGTTTGTAGACGGCATGTTGTCGTTCGGAAAAATATGAGAGTTCTGTGACTCCGGGATCTGCAAAGGTTTATATTTGAAACATCTGTTTTCTAAATGCTTTGGGATTGCAAAAAAAAATCAGCAAAAAAACGCAAACAAGAGATATTACAAAAAGGCAAAAATCGTTTCCAAATAAAAAAATACGTTGTAAAAACGATATAACAGCTTCTGTTCAACACGACACGTTGACAAACCTACATTAGTTATGTATTGTAGCGTAATGAGGATCAACGTAAATACAATACAATTTATCCACCTGTCACGGGAGCTGGTATATTTGGTGCCGTGTAACCAGTTTGCATCGTTTGTTGGTTGACAGCTGGTGGCTGCATGGTGTTGACCCCGGGCATTGGTGTGCTGATTACCGGCACTGCAAAATTTATTCGCGGTACGTTGGTTACGTGAAGCCGACTTACTTTTCTGGTTGTATTTTGGGTGTTTTGTATTAACTTTCTTAGATAATTTAAAGTGATTGTCTTTCATATTACTGCGAAAAAAATTCCAAATAAATCATGAAATTGTTTCCAATTTGCAGGTTTGTGAACATAAATGTTCAATAAAACAGATCAGTTATGTTATAGCCTTAGGTTAAGCCTGGCAGTGTACTGTTCTATGCATGTTAATACGAAAATCATTACCACACAAAATACTAAGAAGTCAAAAAAGGCCTTAATTTACACAGATTTTGGCCACTTACGTCCACCAGGCGTCCTCATCATACTCATCTGCGGCTGCTGCCGGTCGTACAATCCTCCAATGGGAGACATCGGAGCTAGAGCCGGAAATCCTGGAGGAGATGCAGCGGATGTTGCTCCGGGGGCTGCAGGAGGAGGTTTTTGAGATGGAAGCCCCCCATGATGGAGAAAAACTGCTATCGCTCGCTCGGCAATGTGGCGGTCAGTTGGGACAGCCAACATAGCGATGATGATACAACAGCACAGAGCTTCTCCGTTCTGCAGCGGTGTTTTAAAGTAATTATTACCAAATATTCTATACATAAAGTAACCTATATTAGTATTTTGTTTGTTGACTACTCTTTACGAGTGTCCCGATACACTTACTGAGACTGATTAAAAATGAAAACGTTTTCGACACAACCTTTCACGAGATACCCTCGCTTTATTAGGTGTTTTAAGTTTACAGACACGGGGTTCGAACCCAAGCTAGATCACGAATCCAGGTGGTTTCGATGCAAACTGCAGGTCACATGTATTATGTTACGGAACACACAATTTTCATCAGTCCAACCTTGTAGATCTTAAAGAAGGAATGGATGAAGTCAGATTCTGGGTCTGTTGTCATTTCAAGGACGTGACGTAGCTGGTCTACTGGTCGTAATTTGTTGAACATGTGAACTCCCTGCAGGAAAGTTATAAACTTAAATTTTGAACATAAAAAAATCGTCTCGATTTATTATTATGACAAGTATACGTCAGTGTGGTGATTTTTTCAAGTACGTCATACAGGAAACAGTTTGAGAACCACTGCACTATTGCTTCGAAGTAAGTTTCCAAACGACATTTTACGTTTTGTTAACATCGATTATTGACCGATTTCACTACAGTTTAAAAAAAAACAACTCTTCAAAACTACAACCAGAAACGTGAAATTCTGGCCGTTGTAACAGCATTCTTAACTTTATTTTTCTAAATCCAAAACAAATTAAGTATGAATCGCTTGAACTGATACCTGTGACGTGATGACGACGTACTCGGATGGTTTCTGGATGTGCTGGATGATGTGGATCGGCGGATCGGGAGGAAGAGATTGATTTCCACCAGGTGGTATCGCAGCAATCGACAAGGGAGATTGCGGAGATGGGACTTCGGAGATTGCCCAAGACTGACCGTTCAACTCAAAGCTGGCCTGCAGAGGAACACAGAAATGTAGTTGCTACGTCGAACCATTGGGCTGCATAGTAACGATTAGGACTATATGTTTCTGTCTGCCCGTATGGGATTTATTCCATAAACTGCCGAAGATTAGATCACGGGCTGCAAACTGGTGAGAATACAAGAAAACTCGCAACACAGAGGGAGATTGTAAGGATGACAGTTACACTTGCAAGTATCAACAAAACGCTTTAACAACTAGAAATCAAACAAACTTTGCAACAGCTACAAATTTCATCTAAGATTTTGCGCACGAGTGCAAAATATCATACAAAAACATCACCAGAGGAATCATGAATGCAATTCTAAACCGTTATAATATGTCAATGGTCACGGGCACGACAATGAACACAATAGGTTAGACTCCTGGCTTTCGCTAATGAGTGCTTGTGAATAGTGGACTAATCTGTAACGTTGTTGATAAGTGGAACAAGATCAACAAATCTGGCATACTCGGTCAAGGGAAAACTCGCGTTTCACCTGTGCCTTTTTCACAATACTTCTTTAACGAGTTGACTATGAAAGGCCGGTTGCGGGTTTGGATAAATTATAGAAGTGGTGTTTTTTGAAAGGTGTCAGAATCAGATCGTTTTGAACAGAAAGAATGGATTGTGGTGAGATCGTGTTACGGTCTTGTATGTTCTTAGTGGTTTTCGGACAGACCTGCTGGACAATTTACAAACACTACCACGAACCGGAAAATACAAAGTAAGTCGTACTTATTGATTGTTTAAAGATCCGTATACAGCCACTAATACTGATTATTGCAGGTTGGATGGAGTTTTGGATTGTTTTGGTTCAGATGCTATTCAACAAAACTGTACAAATTACATTCACAACGTACCTGACTTCATTGCTACCAGAGGTTCGTAGATAATTTTTTCATCAAGTTACCAAACAATGAAAATTTTTTCAAGAAAAATTATCATAAATTATGTGGGTGAATAGCCTTTATAGTTACGATACATCGCGCCTTTTTTCGGATAACAGAGATTAGGTAAAGTTGAAAAAAAACGCATGTTCGCCAAGGATTTCAATTTGGGTCAAGCAAGAAGTGCAATTTGAGTACCATAAACCAAAAATTTGTAAACGTTTTTTTTCAAATCCTGAGTTAGTCGCTTGTACTGTACAATGAGAAAAACTTTTTCGCTCTTCATGCTTCGCACTTATTAATGCTGTACATGTTGTACAGGTCCACCTAACCCGTATTCAGTTGGCACCTGCCGAATACGGTAACATAAAGACGCATTTGTTGGTGTCAAGCGTGACCGAAAATGCGTATGTCAACAATAGTATATATAACTTAAAACTTCACACTTTTCGGCGGTTTCTGAATGCATATAAGCGTAATTTTGCACCCTTTACTTTAAACGTATCTAATTAACAATCGTTGCGTTTTTGTGCTTTCAGCTTTCACAAATTACACCTTTATAAGTGCCAGGCGCACCTCCGTGGCCTTGACATTTTTGATATCCGTCCTATCCTGCTTCACGCTACTGTTTTTTAAATGTGACGGGAAAAAGTATGAAAGATTCGATAGCGAGGACACGACCTTTTACACTGACAAAATCTTGGAGTTTGTAATCCACATTCTGACTGCCCTTCAGCAATTCCACGAAGGTGATTTATTTCATCATAAACCTACAGCGTTAAGCAGATAAATGTCTATTCAACCTGTAATCTATACAGGTATTGTTGATTCTGTATGTTGCCTTTTAGTGTTAAATACAAGGCAGTCTGTTTACATCGTTAAATAGTAATTCATTTTTGTCAATGATATTTGGTTTTCAAGAAAGGTTTATAAAACTATGTATTTGCATTGTAGCGTTTTCCTCCCTGGCATGGCACCTTTCTTTGGATTGGGAATCAGACGATATAGAACCAGACAATTTAATGTTGCTCAAAGGCAAATACTTTGCCCCTGCTATTATATTTGTCCTTCTAATGTGTATTTTACTGATTTATCGTGGATGTAAATGCTCAAGTAACTAAGAGAGTAGCAATGCAAGGTAGTTTTTCTGTTAAAAATTATTGTACATATATATACATCATTTTGAAACCAGTAGCTAATCCAATTACTGTATATGTTCTGTGTTGATTAGTGCATTGTAATGTCAAATCTAAAGCATAACATTTGTCATTTCAATACAAGAAGCATTGGTTTATTTAATGTGAAAAGAATTGTTTACCTGCACTTCTTTCAAAGTCTTTTCAAATGTGTACATGTCGTTGTTGATACACCAAAGTAATCCATCCTCTCCATTTCGGGATGCAAGAAGCAGCGTACCTTTCACAAAAATTACCTTCTAAACATGATTTTAAATCTAGAGATATGAAATGTGCTTTGAGACTCACAAAAAAAGTCTTGTGACAGTTACTATTCATTGACACAAATACAGGAATGTTTATACCAGCATTGTGGTGTGCAGCATGTACTGACGAAGGTCTTTGTAGAGAGGAACTTGTAAAGAAAGATGGAAGTCTCACATGGACCAGATGTAGATTTGTGGGTCGGGGTGGAGGAATCAGTTTTCCAGGGGTGTTAAAAGCAAGTGTGTTGATATTGCAAGTCATGAAGTATAGTCTTACACCTAAAGTGAGGTTATGTTAAAACAGAGGGTTTGATACCTGTCCCTGTGCGTGGGCCAAAGCCTGCAAGACTTCAGTGGGTTATACTATTTTTCCACTAATAATTCCATTCTCTTTGCTGCTTATCATGTAAGTAAAGTGTGCGGATTTAGGGTATTTTTTCATATTACTTCTTTATTTTGCTCTAAAAATTTATAGTGATATACAGGTGATGTAGTTATTCTAATTGGTAAAGATGCTGTTGACCAGATAAGTTTGCTGGATGGGCCTGATGTGCCCCTAGGCTAATAATTTGTAAATCAAATGACAACTGTATTTAACCAAAAATAAGAGTAGGCAAAAAGGTCTTAGTGTTTAACACCTGCTTGTGTGACAGCCACAAGGTGAAGGTGTCTAGATTCTCGGAGAGTAATCGGAGCGATGTGAATAATTTCATTCAAGTACGATGGCGTAATATTCGAAGCTATTTCACGAGCTCTTCTTTGTATTGCATCCAGCCTTGTGTGGGCAACACATGTTAATCCTTGTCCATCAGCACCAAGATCATAAACCTATTATATTATTCTTCCATTAAAATAGCAATTACCACATTTATTGTTTAAACAGTAAAACAAACTCACAGCTATTGCCCCTCTCTCTGATCTTGTGTAAAGTATATTTCTTGTGTCATCCACCGACAGTTGACAAATACTATCTGTTAACGTTGATAGCATAATGTGACAAGCAAAGTACAGTATCATTTGTAAATTTGATTTATGACTTTTGTAAATTAATTTCATGCAATGCACGCTTGACTGACCTTCTTCTGACAGCCAAACATTTACAACTGATGGAAGAAGAAAAGCCAATCGACTTCGGGAATGGTTAATTTTGGTACATTTTCTGCTGAACCATCCACCACCAGCCTAAACCAAACAAATTACCCAATATACATACAAGTTCCATTATGGAAATTGGAAAGAATATGACTTTCTTGTTACAATTTAATAAAAAATCGTAAAACTACACTAACATGGTAAACAATTTCATAAAGACAGCCATCTTTTCCTCCACAGAATATTCTTCCATTGATTGTACCAACAGTATGCAGCAGGTATGTGCCATCGGAAGAGAGGGTAAAAAGTGGGTCAGGCAAAAGATGCATTTCATTGTTGATATCTAAATCAAATTAGACTTCAGCAATCAGAAAATGTTACCAACAATTCCTACACACCGTCCTCAGCAAAGCTTACTCCAAGTATAACAATGTCAAGTGCAGTTGTAAGCACCAGAAGGTATTTGATGTGCTCTCGGAATATACCAGGTTTTGGTTCAACCAAGGACACACTTAATATTGTTTCAGACAGTCCGTCAAAATAGGCCAGATCCTCTCCATCAACATATCTCCAGACAAATATGTCTGAATCAACTGTTAGCCAAGCCCGGCCAATTTGTGGAAAGACTCCAATGATACAGTTGCACTGCATGTCTTTGAAAAGATTTAATGTTAAGGAACATAATGATTAACCCTTTATAGAAACTTAGAAGAGTGAGTAACAAGTTTATGAAAAAAACAGAGTTAATTCTATTTCAAGAACTGCAAGGTGGATATCTACACAGTGTCACAGCCAAAAATATCAACATAAAGAGTGAACGACATGAAACGAATGATTCAGATTGCACAAAAACTTGTGCACAACTATGTTTAGTCGGATGAGCATAAATTATGATGAATTAATCAAAAGGATACGGCTAAATTGTTCCACAAGTTCGGGAGGCAGTGGCACCCGCCGCACATTTGTGATTGTAGGAAAGTTGGCAGAATCTGTGGTAGGATAGTCATCTTTGCTAAAACCACTGCTAACACTTGAGTCTGGAACACAAAAATTGTTTGTAACAATGCAGAAGTAATGCCATGCTTTCGCATAGCACGGCAGGATCGCCCAACTGTGCAGGCCCTTTATATCAGCCACTTTCCCAGCTTGGCTCCAATGCCTTGGCTGCGAAGCCTGTGAACCTTATTTGTAACAACATATAAATGCTTGGCCGTTTGGTGGGTAAAGTCTTCTGATAGTCACACCAGCTACACTGATGAGACCCCTGATAGGTCAACACAGTGGCCATCTGCATGCAGCTTACACAATTCATATTAATGGCTTCACTTTGCTTAACACATAAATAAACAAACAATTGGAAATTGACAACTTACACATTGAATTTACATTCAACTGTGTAGCTAGGTCCACCTTTTCCCTATCCTGCTGCAAATTTTTTTTCACTAATGCGGCAGCATCCATAATGTTTGAACAGGTGGGCACTACACTTCCATCCATTCCTTTATTGCAAATCACCTGTTTTAATATGGGTTCACATAATCAGTAAAAAAGCAACATGATGAATTATAACATACAAGACCTATATCACATCATTAAAAAACAATTAAAAAACTTACAGGCCTACCCTGAAAAATTATTTGGTCAGTGGTTGTCCACTTTACTTCTATATTAAATGACCACAAACAACAAGCCACGTAAACTAAGTGACAACAAAAAGTCTACTTAGTTACTTACCAACACCAGTAAAAGTTTTGAAAAGTTTGTTTTAAAAGTGTAGATTCTTTAGGTTCCGCAAAAGCCACTTACAGAGTTTGTCTCAAAGTTGTCAATGCTTTTATGTTTTTACGCATGAGTGAACACGGTGGCAAAACGCGTTTCCCGCCACCGACTGATATATTCGATTTACAAAAAAATATTGGCGGCGATACGCACTTTCATACAAGGACTTTCTTCAAAAACTGGCGTTTTACCGTCAGCCAAACGCTAAAATTATACAACCAGTAATACTGGACAAACTGTTTGTTCTGATCAGAGACTACTAAGTCTCTGGTCTGATTTTTTATTCCTCACAATATTTGGGGAAGTACCTGTCATTCTTTCCAAAATACCATCCTTTTCTTTTAACTCTGACCTGACCCCGGTATAACAGATCTCAGGCGTAAGTTACTACCAGCATCGTTCAAGATTTTTTGTAGCCTAAATAATGGAAAATACAAAAATGCTTTCAATGACTACTAAACATTTGAAGGTATGCATGCTGTTAATTTTGTTTTGTAATATGCCTATGTTATTTATCAAACACATTGATCTAGAAAGGGGCCTCGAATTGTCTTTTATTATGTGATGTAGGCAACTTGAATTTTTATTCAGTTTAAATATTTTTTGATCAACATGAGCAATGATTAAGCAATTTAAATATCAGGCATGTAATTTTTTTTCTTTGTTCCATAGGAACTTTTGTGAATAAGATGTTGTATTTGTATTATTTTTTTGCACATTAATCGTCGATAAAATTGTACAAATGTGAGTGGTTAATCAATCCTCTGCATTATATATGAATTTGTGTAGCTTTAAGGTAAAAATCACTGAGTTTTGTCTCAATATCATTAGATCATGTGATTGCATGTGCAAAACCAAAAACGATTTATGTTATTATTTGTAGAAACAACATGCCAAACTTTTGGAACTGTGCAATTTATTTTCAAAGCTTTCTCAGCATTCAGTCACCCATGAATGCAAAAGTGATCTTCTCAAGATTATGCAAAAGTTTGGTGCGATTATTCACCAAAACCAAAGTTTTTCACAAATTTTGGAAGTATGTACCTCAATGAATCTGGCAAACCATCAGAATGAAAAAATGCAACTGCAGCCTATTGCATTGACCAATGGAGCTACCCCCAATACCTCAGAGTTAATTGGAGCCATGCAAACAGCATTGTCCAGTGATAAAGATGTAACACTTCAAATGCACAGTCAATCAGGGAATGACTCTCTTAGATTCATGCTTCAGACAAATCACTCACCACAAAGCTCACCATCTGATATGCAGGACAATCCTTTTTTTGATCATTCCATCGCTTCCAGCTCTTCCCATCATACAATTTTGGACAAAGAACCAAGTGCCTCATCTAACAAAATAGAATTTGGTGATGTGAGTGCCGCTGAGTGTCAGGCACTTGAAAGTAAAGATGCACAACACTCAAAACCACGCTTTTTACATTCTGTATCTGACAATCACCTACAAACCCAACATCCACAGCAGCAAAATGACATAAAGGAGAGAAGGTTGGTCAAAACTGGAAAGTATTTTCTGTTTAATGTTTTTCTACATTTACTTGTCAAAATTGGTTTCAGGCCGTAACATACTGTCTGCTGAATGGTTTCCGCTGAAGTTTATGCAGTATCAACGTACATTAGTCATGTGATTAAAACAGATCCTTTGACACAGTTACTTGCATGCTTTTTTAGTGAAATTTGGCAACACTTTTTTCTCGATCATTTACCCGTGTTATAAATAAATTTTGTCAGAAAAACTGAATCCGATATTACACTGACACCTATAAAGCAACAACAGAATAATCTGCTGGAAAAGACATCCCCTCAATGTCGAGTTAGCGTCCAATGTGAGTGTGTTTTTATCACTAATGTTGTTCCTCAATTTTTTGAGAGCTGTTATGGGGCACACAAAAGGTTGCTTTATTTGTAGGTATGAGAAACACCTTCAAAAACTTCATTAATTCAAATCTGCCCTACACAAACTCATGGTTCAGGTTTGTGAGATTTGGCCTCGAACTTTCTGACCAAGATATTTCCCATGTTGAGGAGGAAAATAAAACTGATTCCTTTGCAAAAAAGTTTTCTTTTCTTGAGAAATGGGCAGAAGGTTGGAAGACATCGTGTTATCAACTGTATATTTGGTGAATTTGTGAAAACCTATTTTTGTTCTAGGTAAGAACTTTCAGTCAAAGGAAGAATTAGAACAACAACTGAACAAAGCTGCGGAACGAAGTGTAGAAAAATAGCATTCAGTGAAAAACATGTTACTAAACAAAGGAGTCTTTAAATTACATGACATCAGGGTTACATTTTCAATTAGCTGCCAAGGCTATGTGCCTACCTAAGCTTTATTTATGATGCAACTTTTACAAAAAAATTTTATTCATGGGTCCTTTTTAAGAACACTGTTCAAAGATTTGTATGTAGTTTTAATAAAAAGTACTTTTTGCATTTTGTAATTTTAGCTGTTGTGTTTGTGCAACATAGTACCAAACATTTTGTAATTTTGGTCGTATCATATTTTTATTTAGCCCTTATTCACCGCTGTTATTTAATTTTACGCTCGTCGTTTTTATGCTGGCATAAGAGGCACATCCTAAATTATTCTCTTTTGTCAAATAAATAGTTTTTGTTTTATAATGTATACATCGTAATAATGTTGAAGTTTTTGTCTTGCAAAGATTCTTCTGTTGTTCGCTTTTCACTCTGAGTGAATTTTTATTGCAATAACGGTGATTGAACTTGTTCCATGACTTTGTTTTGATCACCAGTGTAACTGTGGTTGAAATGAAAGTGTTTTAGCACGATTCCTGGAACAGCAGATTTTTGGGAGCGGATCAATTCTGTGCGTTCGAACAATCCGGCTATGGTGTACTGTTTTATGCCCCCTAACGGAATTCTGTAGCCCTGTGTAAATTCGCGTGCTGCTGCTAAAGAGCAATGGAAATGTGTTGTTATGGTTAAAGTACATCTCCCACTGTAGTTTTCTGGTGCCTTATTTTTGCATTTCTCGTTTAAACAGGACCGACCAACAAGTTTGTCAAAATAATACATTTGCAGTCGGTAAAGTTTTTTACTTCACCTTGAAAACCTGCCCTGAAGTTTGGCATGATGCGGTTTTGAAACACGCAGTAGCTAAAAATACGCTGAGAAGAACGGATATTATCTTATAAAGAGAATGTACGGCCACCATATTTTTCCTATTGCGAGCGCCGGAAATTTAAACACGTGGACTATGACGACAGTGAAACACTTATAAGGGATGTGTGACAAAGATGTCCAAAAAGTCCATGGTTGTTTTGCTGCAAAACAATATCACCAAACTGGTATGAAGAAATCACGTGTTGGTAGTAACAGAGAACGAAATGAGACGATTCGAAACATATCGTCGATTCACGCCTTAGGAATTGTCTTGTTTTCAACCAACGCACGAAATACGTCAACAAATGCGCTACGTGAAGTCATGGCATAACGCGAATCGCTGAACTGTACAACCAGAAAAACGCGTGAACTTCGGCTTTTATGATGCCCAAATGCGTGGCATGAAACAGAAGTCTGCTGTCAGCCGTAAAACAGGGCTTGTCCAGGAAAAGAAATCGAATTGTCTGGTGCGAAATGTTGTTTTAATGTGTTTGAACGAATCCGTTTCCCCGCAAAAGCAACGACACCCACGGCGTCGGGGTTTTGAGTAAAGGATGTTTGTTGCTTTAAAGGGGCCGAGTTTAAGTCGGCCGTTCGCGCAGTTTCAGGTAGAACAGGATTATTTCAGCTTTTGGCAGCGATAGCGTTGAAAACGTTTATGTTGATAAGCGAAGGAATTGAGTTGTTTCGTTGCGGGGTCTAAAATGGATGGTGTCTATGCAGACGATAACCACCCAAAGTTAGCTGTTTTCCGTTGAATTGAAAGCTGACCATTAGGTTTTACAATCAAATGAAAAAAAAAAAACTTTTGAAGTGCTTTAAAAATAACCAAGGTTTCGTTAAAGGGCCTATGACTAAACAACAAGCTTTACGAAGGAATCCAAATTTTTTCTTTGGGATGTAAAAGAAAGCTTAATGACCTAAAGTGCATCGATTTTAACTACTAGTAAATAATGCGAGACGGTTTATGCTCCGTCGTTATGACCAGCAAAAATTACTACCACAAAAGTATGCAAAATTACAGTGAAATGAACCGGAACACTTGAAATGTGTGAGGCTCTTACGGCGTCTGGGGTTGAAACTTAGTAGAACTTGGACTCTGTTTGTTTCATAAACGTTACACAACCGTAAGTTCTGGTAGCCTATTCACACAAATTGGCAACCTTATTTCGGGGTTGCGATCAGAGCCGTGGGAGTTGTTAAATTCCTCGAACTAGTGGGGTTTCTGTCGAGTCCTGTAGGACCCCGAAACACAACAGATATAGTTTTTTTACGCATGCTAGACTTGCGGTAACCTGACTCACTTCCCATAAGCAGACGAGTTCAGTCAAGCGATCTCGACCTGCGCCTTGCGTGCAGCAACGTACCGCAACTACAGCACTGCATATTTAGACCTAACTACTGTGCTTGTACGGGCACTCACCAGAAACACCGCCTGCTGATCTGGTAAGATTCACAAAAAAGGGATAGGCTGAAATCACAACAGTAGAAACGTCGAGAACTACGTTTATGCGCTTTAGCGTAGAATTTGTGCACAATGGGTCCTCGCGCTACACTTGCAAGTTTGTGAAACGCTTCACTGGCAATACAATGTTGTGAAAAGGAACATTCCGCAATGGCGGGAAAAGAACAGAGCGTGTCTTGTGACATCACAATCTTCTTTTATCATGCACAGTAGAATCTTGCACAACTCAACAGCTGACTGAGGTGCGTCTCTTTCAAACGCATTGATGCATCACCGGCAGTATAAACAGCGTGAGGGTCATTTTTTGCAAGAGTGACTCCCGAAAAAAAAACGCAGCCCGTTTGGTGTGGTTTAGTTAATCGTGCTTTAAAGTCTGAGGGCTAACATAAACCAGGCCAGGCTGTCAACGGCTCAAAATCTAATTGGTAAAAAAGATTAACTCCATTTTGGCGTGGTTGTTTTGCATTTAAGTAATGCAGAAATCAGGTTAAAGCAAACAGAACACGGAATCTATAATCTGGTCGATGATAAATCATTTATTGTTGTTTTTAACCCTTACGTGTGATATGTAACTCTATACAGAGTTCTTGGCCAGTCCTTAATTCCATTACCATGCTGCGTCGGACCGCAAATAGTTGGGATGCTGATAATTATTGTTTTTGTTCCTACGTATTACTGTGAACATTACAAAGTCTATTGCATGCAAGGTTGCACAAAGAAATGGTCATACAGTGTTTTCGATATAACTAAAGGCTTTCGAAAATTGCTTTACTTAAAATTAAAGCAGGTCCATCAATAACTACGCGAAACAGGCTTGCGTGGCCGCACATGGAAATTTGCTCTTGCATGATAAACCGTATGTTTACGTTCAAACCGACATCCAAGTCGCGTGACAACCGTTAAAAAGCGTTATGTCAGGTCTAAACCACTTAGTTTTGAGATTTGGCGTTTATCGGGCGGAGTTTGTGATACGTGAGCAGGACTGGTGTGAGGTTTTGAGAGTCCTCGTGCGCATTCCAAGGTCCTTACTTTGTCGTCTTGAGTCCTTCCCAAGTCGGCCAGGTCCCCCGCCGTGCCCGTGACGAGCGATTTGGCGGAAAAAATGCCCTGAGACAGGAGAAACGAGCGACGCTGCAGACCTCGGTACTTAAGGCGCTACCCACCCGCCTGTGTTTATAGCTGGGGCTGAAATTTAGGCGAGAAACTGCATTTTTAATCTCGCATAGGAAAGAGAGACGGATTTACACCGCGGAGAATAGAAAGGGTTTACACATTTGGTTACTGCGAAAAAGAGACAAAAAATAATAAGTACATCGATTTTCAGTGCATTGTAGGTAGTTCAGTAAGTAATAAATTAAATGGCGTGGCACATTTTCGAGAAGCTATTGGAAGAAGTTGCGAACTATTCGCCCTTCGTTGGCAAAGTATGGATTGTGTTTCTCTTTATGTTCCGGTAGGTGAAAAAAACAAGATGAACCATAAACATATTCTGTATAATCTAAAACACATAGCTTTACTATTGTGCTGTTAAACGTTGTCGCATGCAAATACACAGACTTGCGCGATTTTATTTGGAGTATTGGGTGTTACAAGAGTAAGTTCGGTTTGTTAAAAAGTTATTAGTCACGTGACCGGCCAAACTGCTTTAACTTAATTTACAACTGGATGGCGCAATATTCCGCTGACTCGCATCAACTGGGCGCAATCTAACATAGTTTAAGTGGGAACTTTGAACTATACGTAAATGATGAAGTTCATCTGGCACGTTGACCTGCAAATTTGTTGATTTTTCACAGTCTTGTACATAACATAACCCGTTTTTATTTGGGTTGGTTGAGTTAGGTCTTAAAGTGTGTGTTTTGATCTGGGCAGCAGGTATAATACTTCCATTTTATTTTTTGTAGACTGATAATGGTGGTGAGCATTGGCGACACGGTGTATGGCGATGAACAGTCCAGTTTCAAGTGTAACACACTTCAACCAGGTTGCGACAATATTTGCTACAACCATTTTGCTCCTATATCGCAGATCAGGTAATTGTGACATCCGAGATATAAATTAAACCGCGGAATAAGTGAATTTTATTAAAACTTAAATGTACAAATACCTTTATTTTACTCACCAAACGTCAACGGAAAGTTTTGCGTTACGTAAAAGCGCGTGACATCATTCACCTGACTGGGCGCTGCGTCATGCGTTCGCGGACCCGAGAACCACCTTTCCGCACCTGATGATCAACAATGTCTTGAGCTGACGCGACCGTGATCATTGAAGGCTGACAGACTGTGCTATAGTAGCCGATCAAAATCTAAGACTCTGAATTTTTTCGACACGGTTTTGCAACTGAATTCAACGCCAGTTGTGGTTACAATTTCGGAGGGCAATCTAGCATTCAAAATTCACTGTATTATTTCTTAAATATAACTGGCGAATCGATCACATTCAATTTTATCGAGACAGAGATGATGAGGGAACGTAACAAATAGTAAATCAAACTTGACCTTGCCATGCACACACAACTGACTTCGTTTGGCAATCAATTTTTATTTAATTTTAAATTTCAAACTCGTTGTTGGATAGGCACAAATTCTAATTTCATATTCAACTCAACAATTGCAAAATGTTTTTTTAAACAAGGTGATTCTAATAATGCTTACTGAAGTTTTTTGTTTTTGCTTGGGTGCGCTATTCATTCAGTCATGTTTTTTCATTTTTTTTCACATCGTGTTGTTGTCTTGCAGATTCTGGGCAGTTCAAATCCTTTTTGTCGGCACCCCGAGCATCATGTTCATTGTTTACGCAACCCACCGTATGAGAACGATAACAGCAGCCGACGTGAACCAATCTGCGCGAAGACGGGAAAGTGATTCTGATGGAAAATCAGAAGACAAGCAAGGTAAGTCAACATATAAAGTCATCGAACAAAACTCATTATAACCTTGTTTGCCGATTGAAATCATTTACCAATTTTGTGAATTTTTTTGTACGCTTTCCAATGGAATTACCGCGCTCAGCGTCATAGCTACGTGCGACCATGTTAAATTTATTGCGCTGTTATTGTTTTTGTTCATAGAATATTTGATTAGCACCATATTAAAAATAAAATAAAATAAAATACTCCTAATGTTTGAATTGGGTTTTAATGCAGACTGCATCCTATGCAGCAACATAACTTGCTACTTGTGCAAAATATGTTCAATAACAATTTAAAATCATAGAAACATAATTTACGGCTTAAGAAATCTTCAAGCAGTTAATTGGATTCAGAGTTTCATTCTGAATTTCAGAGCAGTTATTTGGGCTATATTGTTATACTGTTTGTCTTAACAATTTAAAATCGCTTGTTGTAGAAAGCGGACGCGGAGAGAGACGGAGACGTAATACAAGGAAGAAAACGGACAAGCAAATAGGAGAAGTGCGAGGACCGCCGGAATACGAGGAAGTCATTCGGAACGGGGTGAAAATAACAATATCAAGCAGTAAGTTTGTCAAAATTCCACGGCTCACTGAAAGAGAAACTGCCATAAAACATTTTGCGGAACAAACAACGTTACGAAAAAATTAATTAAACTTTACGTCGACGGAATTTTCTGGAACATCCAATATACATATATATGATGCTGCCTAAAACCCGCTGTTTGTTATGAAATATTATTTTCGTCAACTTTTTGTATTAAATGACCAAAAACAATATCTGGCAGCGAAAAGACGCTTAATTATTAAATGTAAACTATGGATATCCGTCATTAAAAAGCACTGACTTGTTTCTGGCAGAAACAGTGTTAAGCGAATGTTAAGTTACGTAGACTAAAGGAACTTAATGCGTGGAGTCACAAAAATTCCGTTGACGGGGTTTTTGAAATTCTTTATTTAGATGTAGTTTAGATTCTTGGAATCAAGTGCCCTTAAATTCCCGCATAAATTTCACGGTCTGGTTGTTTGTTTGGACAGGCCAAGGGAAAAAAATGAGCGATTTGGGTTCAAGTACAAGCTCGATAAACGAGAAAAAAATTGCGAAAAAGCAAGAGGAAGTCTTGGCAACGGCGCGAAGAAACGAACTGAAAAAAGTGATTGAGAACGACAACGGAAAGTAAGAAAAGTTAAATTTTGTTATCTGGACTTCTTGAAGAAATTAAGGATTAAAAGTATTCGACGTCCGAACTATAATGTCGTATTTACATTTACCTTCGGGTTAGGTAACCACACTTGCGTGCGTTTGATCTGTACTGGTGGTGCTCTTCGCAATGCATTATTCAATGCTATACTGCTGCGTGCTGACCACCAGGCAACCCTAGAATACCCTGACAGATTTAATTTGTCGCTTGGCATTTTTCTAATTGTTTTGCGTATTTTGACAGTGATAAAAAAGAGAAGACCAAGAAGAAGACGGAAAACGAAGGGGGCGATTCGTCGCAAGTAATTAAAACTCCTAATATAGTGCGAGCTTATGCTGCACAGGCCGTTCTGCGAACACTAATTGAAGGCGGTTTTCTTTATTTGCAGGTGTGTATTTTAAAACTTTTGCTTGACCTCAATTTGATGATGCTACACCATTTTTGGCTTAACGCTACCAATAGTTTTAGCACATCCAAAGTTTCTTACTATTAGAAGTTTTAGTGCTGCTGATATATAGAAAACGAAGTTTGACTTTTGAATTGGGTTTGAATAAATTACATATTTTTAATAAGGGCCAAATGCAGCGCAACCAGTGCACCGCTGCGTAAAACCACTAATTGTGTGTAAAAAATATACATGACACATTTAAGCCATGGGTGCATACCCAAGAATCTTACGTAAAACCCAATAGTTTGCGATATGCCGTTTACTGTATGCATCTACAACTAACCTCTTTTCGGATGTAGTACCGCATGTATGATTTCATTGTGCCGGAACTGTACTTGTGTCAAGGATTCCCTTGTCCTCGCGTCGTGGAGTGTTTCGTGTCAAGGCCCATGGTAAGATAACCTTTAATGCTTTCCCAAACGTAACCATAGTATTATTGGTCTGCGATGGACCGGAAAGACCGATCCCAGTAATAGACGGTTTCCACATGACCAACCGAGATTTTATACGGTCCATGTTTGGTGCGAATATGAATCAGTGTGCATGACTCGTCCATTGCGAAGGACGATTATGGAACTTATTTTAGCTCCATTCATGCCATAGTTATTTTTTTAATGTCTTTTGATAAATGGCGTCCCTAAAATAAATGAAGAAATAATTTCTCGAAGATATTCTCTAGCCGGTCCATTATAGAGAACTTTGTAAAGAAACGTAATTAATTTTAAAAGCCAAGGCGACATATTTTTAACACTATAATGTGAACAGATAGATTTTTCAATTTTTACCGTTTTTGATATTGAAAGAAACTTATAGAAGAAATAAATAAGAATGACGACAGTTTTTACATTTTTTTCCTTTCTCCCCAGGAAAAGACGCTCTTCTTGCGGTTCATGTACGCAATGACCATCATTTCGTTGTTACTTAACGTCATAGAACTGGTTCAGCTTCTGTCAAAATGGATCAAGCGGACTTGTTGTCTCGGGTCCCAACAAAACCAAGTCTTGCAACACGACAAACTTCCCATGGAGGAAATTATCATCGACAGGTATATATGATAGCTATCGACGCCTTAAAAAACCGGTGTTTTTGGAGATTACCGGGTTAATGAGCAAATAAGTAGGCGGCCACGCTCCAATGAGCGCAGAAATTCAAGAATCACCACTGTAAGAAGAGCACACTCACGTAGTTATGACGCGCTAAGGCGGGTCTTCTACACACTCGGTAATTTCCGTTCGACTGGATTCTCGCGTCATGAGAAAAACACTTTTAAGTCCTCCAATACATTCTGAGAGATATGTTGACTTAGGGTGCTGGTAACTCGACCTGATTTTAAATACCATGTCGGGGCGTGTACTTTCGGACACAAAAACTGATCATTTCCTTAAATGTATTATTACTTTAAAACAAAGTAATTCCCGAAGTGGGCTCAGCCTTACCCTATAGGGATCCATAACAAAATGTGTAATCCACGAGCTATTATTGTGTTTTAGGCAAAAGTTGGTGAACATGTTCGTTACGCTAAATTAACTCAAAAACCTCTTCTGCCAAAAACTCTTTATTGGCCTCGATGTTTCCGTCGTTATCCAACAAATCTTCATCAGGAGAGCCTTTTGGCAACAGACTATGAATTAACCCCCCCCCCCCCCCCAAAAAAAAAAAGATAACCTTGTAGTGTTCCGCGGACAAAAAGTTTGGGAACCACTACTTTAACGGTTAAACAAATGTTAATGCGAACTGCTTTACCCTATAAACCAAGTTCTCTTTGAGATATATCTGAACAAAGTTTGATGATAAACGAGAAGTTATTTTTACGAGAAGTTATATTCGGTAACTGCTGTGAAAACTCATGTGCATCCTTTTCCAGGCCCCGCGGTAGACATGTGTACCGGAGAGCAAGAACTCAAAACACCTTTCCAGACCTTGGACCGTTTCCCCGCTATCCGGATGGCCTAGACGGGGGTTCGTCGGACAACAACACCATGGACAGCGATTACCGATTCTACGATATGTAAACATTACGTTGTATTCCGCATATCACTGCCGTGTATATTTACCATGGCAGCGAAATATGCATCGAAATGCTGCTGGGAAAGTGCAGTAAACACTGAATGAGAAAAACTTTTATATTTTTTACTCAATCCCTGTATGATATTCTAGCACCCTGGTGATACTTTTCCCAAAATGTACTTTTTTTGCTTTGGCGATTTTTTTCACTACCCAGCGGCTGTTTCATTTTTTCTCTCATTTCACTTGTAAAACAATCCATTTGTATGCATAATAGACGATGCCTGTACCCAGCACAAACGAAATGTAAAAAGAAAAAGCTTTATGGCCATGCTGTTAGAACAATTGTCAACTACAGTGAACGCAACCTACTGTGTAAAAATAAGTTTTGTGTTTATTGTAAAAGCTTATTGTATAGTATTTATAGTTGTACACTGCTTTGTATTATTAGTCCCGAGGTTCGCTCAGGGCCGGTCCTAGCGAACCCCCGACATTGTCAAAAGTCGTCTGCTAGAAACGCCCGCAATCGTTTTTCGCTTTTCGTCGGAGGCTTCGTAAACGTCACCATTTGCTGCTGCTGCTGAAAAAATGCGTATTTGTTCATAGTGTTTAAACTATTTTACGAAGTCTGGAACATGATCAAAATTTAGTCCAAATATGTCACGTTGGTGATCAAGAACTTCATGTTGAAGATATGCATTATTCTTAGCTTGCTTCACTGTGTCTTTGGCAAATGTTTTTGAGTTGCTAAAGGAAATAGGCTACGCGCGTCTTTTTTGTGCTTCCATTTTCAATTGCAAAATAGTAGCGTGCCAGCATTTTCCATGAGCCCATTGTGCTGTAGAAATTCACGTATTGTTGCTTATACATATTTTTGTCCTAATAAAATACGTAAGTGTTTGTAAATTTGTTCTTGTTTGGCAATGGCATGAATCGTTTGTTGTTTATGTGATATAATGCTGTACAACACCACAGCAATTTACCATCGGTTAGGACCAAAGAAAAAGCACACTGCATTGTGACGCCGAAAAATTGGATTTATTTCAGAAGCTTTGCTCGATTTTGAAGGACATATTGCTTGGTGCAAATGAAAGATGATGTCTTTCTTTGAAAGGAATACTTTGGTCTTTATAATCCGCATTTAAAATAAAAAAACTAGCATGTTTAGATACAAAAACGAAGTGCACAAGTCCAAAATAAGCACATTTCTATTTTCTAAGACACTGGCTCGCAAAAAAGCATAAATCCTAAGTAAGAACGAAACTTTTTGGACAAGTTTGTCCACCCCTGCCATACAGATTACCAAGTATAGCGTTTGTGTAAAATAGTTTTTTTACGGAAAATCATGCCTGTCGTTGGATCACATTAAATTTTTGCGTTCTCTGATTACCTTTTCACAAAAAAATTAATGATACATATCCACCGAAATGCAAAAACGGGAAATACCCAGTGACGTCATATACAGTACTGTACTTCTGAAGTTGAATTGAAACAACGAGTTTGAGTTTACGCACGTTGTAGTGTGTGTGGTTGTGATTGTGATTGTTGGTGCTTTTATGTTAACCTCTTTTGAATATTGATAAACATTATGTCGAGGAGTTCAGCGTTGTCTTCATTTTGTCGTTTTTCAATTAATGTTAGCGAGTCAGCTAGTGCTTTACAAAATAAATGTGTATGATTTGTAGCCTCCACCCTACAGTACGTAGTATGACAACCTATGCATTAATATTTGACACAGGAACACAATTAACATTTTCTTTTACACATAAATAACGTTTTGATATGTTTAAAACCTAATTTTAGAACTTTTTAGTTGAAAGGTAGAGTTCCTCTATTAAAATTTAATCATGATGGAACACACGATGGGAGGAAAGACAAAAATGCCTAAGATTGCGAAGGTGTGTTCAAATGTCCAAAAATGTTTTCTGCAGTATATTTTAATGCAGCAGTTTTTTGAAAAAGTGGAGTTTATTTAAATAATATTTATATTTTTAAAGTTGAGTCGCTGTTTTTGTAATAGTTACTGTTTGTAAATCATTTTATTTATCTAATATTCCGGTTAAGCAAGACAATAGATTCTAACTGTTGTCATATATATGTATAAATTGGTTTCCAGGTCAATAATAAAGCTCCAGCTCCTGTACAAATCACAGCCGAGCAACTTTTACGTGAAGCAAAAGAGCGTGAACTGGAATTGCTGCCTCCGGTAAAGATTTATTGGTTACTTTTTTAACAGCTGATTGGTTGTTAAACTATTGTTGAGTTAGTTTCATTGGTGCCGGTATTTGTATCTAAATGGGGCATAACTGGAAGACCATGGTGTTTAAGTCTACCTTACTAAAATGTTTTTTGTGCTGTGTTAGCCACCAAAAAGAAAGATAACAGATCCAGAAGAACTGGAGGAGTACAAATTAAAAAAAAGAAAGGTAGGAAAAGTTGTTAATAACATGGTAGTTTAAAAATCTTTTGACTTATATTTCCCAAACTTGCTTTTCAGTACTTTGAAGACCTTTTGCGCAAAAACAAGTCTTCAATTCAAAACTGGATTAAATATGCTGCATTTGAAGACAGTATGAAAGAAATTCAAAGAGCTCGTTCTGTTTATGAGCGAGGAATAGATGTGGCTCACCGGTGCATCCCACTTTGGTTGAAATATGCAGAAATGGAAATGAGAAACAAGCAAATTAATCACGCTCGAAATATATGGGACCGGGCGGTCACTATACTGCCAAGAGCTCATCAATTTTGGTAAATTTTGTTTTTCATGTTTTAAATTCTTAACATGACATATAATATGACACAAATCCAAATTTTACTGACCGTGCAATGTGTTTGCGTTAAGGTATAAGTATGCATACATGGAAGAGATGCTCGGTAATGTTGCTGGATGCCGACAGGTGTTTGAGCGTTGGATGGAGTGGGAGCCTGATGAGCAGGCTTGGCATTCCTACATTAACTTTGAACTTCGATACAAGGAAGTAGAAAGGGCCAGACAAATCCATGAAAAATATATCCTTGAGAAATATGAAAAATACCTTTATCTGCTGTTTGCAACTAATTGTTTTTAATTGTTAACCCTCTTTATATACTATTTGGTTTATAAATTTGCTCAAAATCTCTCTGGTTACAAAAGGTTTTTCTTAACTGCAATGTTTACTTGTGTATATTCATCCGGATATAAAGAACTGGGTGAAATATGCACGATTTGAGGAGCGGTTTGGCTACGTTATCAAAGCACGAGAGGTATTTGAACGTGCGGTTGAATTTTATGGAGAAGACCACATGGAGGCCAGCCTTTTTGTTGCCTTTGCACGTTTTGAAGAGAGACAAAAGGAGGTAAAAAAATAGGAGGTTTATCGTATGTATTTCAATAACTAAACAACAACATTAAAAAAGGTTAATTGGCATCACGGCCAAGGCATACCAGAGCTGAGATTGCCAAATATATAGGGCCTGACCTTGCTCTGTGAATAAAAAGCTTGTGGAAAACTGATTTTGATTTCAATCCTGACCACAATTTCCAAACACCCCGTTTAAATTGCATCACTAATTGAGTGTCATAAATTCAATTTATGGTTGTTTATTGGTTGGTTGAAAAATTCTTCGCTAACGCCCAGAAGGTGGAATTGAACCACTCTGACGCTAGTCAGCTACAGGTTTGAAGCCTGCACCCCAGACCACTGAGGATCATCTAGGCAGGAGTGGTTGCTTGCATTTAATATTTATACTACCGACTCGGTTACCACCTTCCATTTGTGGTGCTTGTTGCGCCTGTATTGCCTTTTTTTGTTTAAACAAACTGATTTGGTCTCGCAAATAGTGCCGAGTCATAGTTACGGGACTGAGTTCTAGAAGAGCAGGTAACACATTGCCTGCAGTGCAGCAAAATATCTATCTCGTACCAAGACATGAAGATACTAAGCAAACAAACAACGAATTATTTTACCTACGTACACACTCTGATCTGAACTATTATATCTCATCAGCACACACCTTGCGTTAATTACAACAGTCTTGCTAGCTAACCAGCTTGGCGAAGACTGGATACAAATTATATTAAGTAATCAGTGTTTGCTACTCTTGTAGCATCAGAAAACGTTTACAGTTGCACTTTTGATTTGCAGTACGAACGTGCTCGGGTCATTTACAAATACGCCATAGACCGAATCGACAAACAGCTCGCCGGCGAATTGTTCAAGGCTTACACGATATTCGAAAAGAAGTTCGGGAACCGATCTGGCATCGAAAACGTGATTGTGAGCAAACGCAAGTTCCAGTATGAGGAAGAAGTCAAGGTGGGTGCCGCCATTGTAGCTTTAAACAACTGCATTTTGAAATAATCAGGGGCAACGCGAATCCAAAAATGCGTAAACTTTATTAAAATTGCGTGTATGTGATGCAAGGGATGGTATGTCTTGTATTGCATTTCAAAGGGAACTCAATTTCTTATTGGAGATTTCTGTTTTAATCAAATATATTCCTTCACATCACGGTGTTGTTGTCGTGTTTTTTCGCCACGAGATCACTCGAAAACACAACTCGAAACAATCCAAAAAATAAAAAAATAGTTAAAAAACTTGAACTTTATGATTTGTGTACATACTGCAGCGTACGAAAAAGATTGTTAATGACAATATTGCTCTACTGCAATCTAGGCAAACCCGCACAACTACGACGCTTGGTTCGACTACTTGAGACTTTCCGAAGATGAGGGGGACGTAGAGGCGACGAGAGAGGTTTACGAACGTGCAATTTCCAATATCCCTCTCGTGTCACAAAAGCGCCACTGGAGGCGGTACATCTATCTGTGGATTAATTACGCGCTATACGAAGAACTCGAAAGCAAGGTAGGAAAAATACAAGGCGATTTTTATTTCCGAAATCAAGGGATCATATCGGAGAAAATGTTTAATTGACGCAAAACAAATAATTTACCCTAGCGTAAGCTTACCTTGTTACGCTTCGGAGCTGTCAGAACAACAACAGCATTTTTGCAGTGAAAAATGAAATAGAAAAAATGGGAAACTGAGTTGATGAGTTGCTTCGAACGGTGTGTGAGACAGAATCGAAGCACGGTTACAGTCAGCCGCGATTGCCCTCTACCTGTCCTTAGCAAGAACTACCTTTTGGTTGGTGTTGGTGGATTTTCAATAGTTATTTTTTCCCTTTCTCAGGACATCGACCGAACGCGGGAGGTTTACAAGGCGTGTCTCGAAGTTGTGCCACATCGCAAGTTCACCTTCGCCAAGGTTTGGATCATGTTCGCCCACTTCGAAATAAGACAGAGAGATGTAACACAAGCAAGAAAAATATTCGTAAGTGCGCATCGGCTGAAATAACGCACGTGGATGAGAGTCACCCGTGCTGCTATGTCTTTCGGTAAAAAAATATTTAATACATGTAGAATGTGATGTGACAACGCCCGAAAAATTTGCCGGGCTTTTACAGCATTCCATGTTGTTGCAAAACCCGAACCCAACTAGTAATTATTTTTCACGAGATTTTTCAAAAAAAAATCATCTTTCGCTTTTTGCTTACCTGGCAATTTTCCAAAAAATCCTATGTTAAATATTTAAGTTCCTTAGGTTAAGCAACGTTTTTGAACCGTTGCAGGGCGTCGCTATCGGCAAGTGCCCCAAAGACAAGCTATTCCGCCATTACATCGAACTTGAACTTCAACTACGCGAGTTCGACCGATGCCGGATTTTATACGAGCGTTTCCTTGAATATTCACCCGACAACTGCACCACTTGGTGTCGCTTCGCCGAGTTGGAGACCTTGCTTGGTGACGTCGACAGAGCGCGCGCCATATACGAGATTGCTGTTGACCAACCACGTCTAGACATGCCGGAGGTGGGCAATTTTTCATTAGGGTTTTACGCTTGCCAAAGGATTTTATGCGGTTAAAGAGAAGGAATAATAGATCGTGTTATAGAACCTCAACACACTTTTTTGGTTTGTAGCTTCCTGCAAAGGGTATATTTTTATGTGTAAATGTACCTTCCAGGATGCTGTGCGTTGCTACTGCTCATATTTTTATTTTCTGCTTAGTTGCCTAAAGGTCAAGGGCTTTAGTGTTGGGTTGCACAAAATATTTTTGTGTTTTCACTTTTCATGGTGTACCTCCCAAAGTTGACATTTTGGGTAATTTCAAAGGGAAAAACTTCTTTTCCTCCCCACAAAAAAACAATAGTTTCATGTTTGTGAAGTAATGAAAAGTAGGGTTTTATCGGTATGAATATTTTTTCAAGTTGCGGAAACGTTTTTTTGTAATAGTTTTTTTTTTTGAAATTTTAACTGACGTGGCCCTCCTGCTCTTAGTTACGCATTCAAAATGAAGGTTCATCAAATCGATTCGCAGAATTGTCTGTTTTGTAAATAAGATTATATGACCAAACTCGATTACAAATCATTCGAGAAGACGTCCTGTCGCTTAACGTTACAGTTTACAAACAAATGAGGCGTTGTTTACCATTTCACTATGCACAAGACGATTTTGTTGTGATGTGCATGATGTGATGAACTGACCAACTTAACTGCGTCATGTTTCTAACCTTTTATATTGTGTACATTCTATCCTGAGGCTTATTTCTTAGATTTATGCTTATTTTCGAGAGTATAGGGTCTCAGTGCGATTAAAAAGAACTAAAAACACGTTCTCGGTATATTTCCTTTGAAAGGGTCATCATGTTGGCGTAACTTTTGTTAGCCTCCAAAATCAAGCAAAGTAACCGAAACAATTTTGATGATGCCCTTCACAGGGCCAAATATATTGTTGTGATTTTAAACATCTTAAAAGCTGTTTGCCGGATTGTTTTTTTGCAGTTTATACTGAGCGAAATAATTATAACTGTCAAATTCGGCATCCTAAAGCAGCTTGATTAGTTTTTGGCACAAGCGGATGGTAGCCCTGATCACACCACACACACCGGCATTATGCTGACTTGTTCATTATTTCCATCAGCTTCTCTGGAAAGCTTACATCGACTTTGAGATGGAACAGGAGGAAAAGGAAAACGCCCGCAAGTTGTACGACCGCCTGCTGGACCGAACGCAACACATCAAGGTTTGGCTCAGTTACGCCACCTTCGAGTCAGCGGGCGGTGACGCAAGCTCCTACAATCAAGCAAGGTATTTGTCATGTTGTATTTTATCACCTAAAGGGCATCCAGACCGTAGTATTGTCAACGACCGGTCGCCGACCTGGAAAATCCCATCTAACAATTTCAATCGCTACCAATTGCATATTGCAATCGATTGAAACAGTATTTGTGGATAAACAAAATCTTGAATTCGCATCCCTTTGACCCGAGCGATTGAATAAATATATTTTAGTCATTTTATAGCAGTTATAGCTTTAAAGCAGGCAACACGGAACTGTCCATGTTTTTACGGGTCAAGGCGTTCCACAAAAACGTAATAATCATTCTAACAAAAACTTCTCTGTTTTGGGTTCACTGCGGTTTTGCTTTCAGTGGTTCCCGTATTTTCGCTCCGCTGAAGCGCAACCCAAGAATAAACGTTCTCCAGTTAATTGGCCACACATTGCCATCCACTTATATTTTCTGGTATTTCTTGTTTTGGTAAACACGCTCTCGATATTTGCGGCCTTTACGGCGCCATTAGACTGTATAATGCACTGCACCTCTTTGCTGACATCAAGCGTACAGTCTGCAGGAAAAATACGATATAAAAACGTTTCGTCAGGTGGCTGCGAAAAGTAGTCTGTATTTCTAATGGTATGGATAATTTTGATCCGGACACACCATAGTACTTTATTAGCACCACTGCGTTCATTCGTTGAACTGAATCGGTTACGTACAGCTCTTTGGGAAAATAGCAACTAGGCTACATGTGTTTACATTCATACAGTTTTGTCATTGGGATAAAGACGCCAAAGGGTTTTTCATAATGTATTGTATGCAGGCAAGTGTACAAGAAAGCCAATTCCTCTTTGAAAAACAGCGACGCAAAAGAGGAAAGACTCATGCTTCTGGAAGCTTGGAAAAAGTTTGAGGTACATCAATAATCAGCAGAATAAATATTTCTAAAATAATTTATCAAGTTATCATGATTTATTAAGTTACAATTATAACGATTTACTTTTGGTTTGTTTAATGGGGATTGTAATGTACCAGTAAAACATGTTGTAAAATGAAACTAAAAATTATGGATAAAGACTTAAACAACCATTGGCACCATGAATAATAATTAATAATGTAAAGGATTTCTTTGTTCCATTCCATTTTGTATCAATTTGGCATGTTTGGACACAGACCCAGACCAGCTGCGCCATTTTATTAAACTAATGATGACGTAAGTTTTTGCGATTTTTTTTATGTAACAGGGGTAAAAAACAACGTTTTGGTATGAGCATTTGTGCTCGTCAGGAAGATTAAACTCTTTCTATTGACCTATTTCACAAATTAAAGTTTGATTCTAATTATTTAGGGCAATTATAAACTGACAAAGCATACTGTACGCTATGTTACACGTATTGCGCTTACTCGTAAGACCATAAATGACAAATATCCTGTGGTAACAATCGAAAGCGCACAAATCTCATTGGTTCAGCCCCTCACAACACATGAGAGAGTGCGCCTTTCTCTCGCATTGGCTTTTTTCGCAAAAAAAAGGAAAAGGGTTCTCCCACTTTCTGCGCGACGAATGTAGTGCAGGTTTTGTCGCTTCGATGTCGGCCCTTCGATAGCTCAGTTGGTAGAGCGGTGGACTGTAGTGGTAGATGCCTCAGAAATCCATAGGTCACTGGTTCGAATCCGGTTCGAAGGACTTTTTTTTTTGTTCTTTTTCTTCCCGTTTTGAACATTTTGACTGATTTTTTTTGAATTACTTTTGTATTTGAATTACAAAATACACTGTTATGAAATGAATTATCACGAATCATCATTATTATATCTATTTGGCTTTGAGAAGAAAACTTTGCAATTTTTTAGACGTTTGTGGCATATTCCTTTTTTTTAATTCTGCAGTTTTGACGAGCCTTCTTTGAATCAATTTCTTGCAAATATTTATGAAAGCATATGTAGCCACCGTTGTATAATAAGTATTCCATCATTGTATTAAGAATGAAAATCAATGTGGCAACCCAGCGCAATTACGTAATAGACTTTACTTTAGGAAAAGTTTGAAACAGAGTTGAAGTAAGGTTATGATTTTAGCGCACACAGTCAACGTATTTTGATTTATCTTTTGCTGAGAGTGTCATGGAAAATAGTTACTTATTTAAAATTGTTCAAGTTCTGCTTGCCGGATTATAAAATCAATGTTTCACACGATTGATTTGGATACCTTAACTTACACTATGTCACTTTGTGATTACTTTGGAAGAGCTTGTTAAGATATTTTTGTATGTTTATGCAGACGCAGCACGGCGACGAAACGACGCAGAATCAAGTAAATCGGCTCATGCCGAAACGTGTTAAGAAGAGAAGAAAAGTTACAACCGAGGGAGGAGTAAGTTGTTTCAAAATAAGCATACTTCAACAAGATGCACGGTGTTTACCTGATTGCGTTTTCCAGATCGATGCAGGCTGGGAAGAATATTACGATTACATCTTTCCTGAAGAGGAAGAGGCGCAACCCAACCTCAAACTACTTGCGATGGCGAAAATGTGGAAAGCAAAGAAGGACGACGGGGATTCAGACAGCGTCAGTTCAGATGATGACTCGGACAGCGACGATAACGCACCTGGCCCTTCTGGCACTAATAACATGTAGTGTACATTCAGCGAACTGGCTCCGAACCGTTTAAAACCCCGCAAAACGTCTCAAACCATGATCTTGTTTCGTTTCAACTTTATTGTCTCTCACAGTTGGTTTTTATGTACATGGACGTACATCGCACGAATCATAAATAGGCGCACACAGCCGATGGTGGCCAACAACAAAACAGTTTATGTACAAAGATGGAAAGGAGTAGGGGGCAGTTCCCATGGCGATCCCAATCCTTGCATCTGTTTTTTTTTTATCATGAGATGCTTGAAACCATTATACTCAATCATCTTGTGCTGTGGGCTCTGCAAATTAAAAGTGGATTGTGACTTAAATGTATTATGCGAGTAAATTTAGCATACGAGCAGTACAACTTTGCAGCTAAAAATACAAACCTTTGTGGGTTTCTTTTGGTTCCGTTTTCATGCCATTGATTGGGGGTCTGACAATGGATGACATCAGTTTCAGTTTTGTGCCACACTCCTGTTTCTCGATCTGCACCTTACCATGGTTATAAATTGAAACACTGCAAAACTGTTTGAACAAAATTGCCAAAAAACATTATCATAGATCACTACCTGCTGCTTCTGGCTGATGAGTCTACTATCCAGATCACTTATATAGGCTTCGGGTCCCTTCATGTATTCTGCAAGTGCTTTGATGTCAGTTTCGGCCAAATCAATTCCTGCAAGTAACAAAATGGTTTGCAAGTTGCCGACTACCAAGTAGAGATATATTACCCTTTGGCAGCTTGTGTTTGATTTCTCCATCAGATATGGTTGGATGTGTTTTTGTGGCCGGAAGCTGAAAATGAAAATTGCAATTAACGAAACATGTTGTAACCATTGTAAAAATAGTAACCTTCCCCAAACAAAGGTAATAAATATATTCACCTTTTGGGTTACAGCATCTGCCATATCTTCAACAGGAGAATCATCACTGCACAAAAAATTGTTAACAAGGTGCCAGATTTTTGCAGAAAATATTTAATACCTGTAATTTCCATTAGTGTTAGATTGTTTGTTTGCCTGTCGGTCCATTAACGAGGTTTTAAGGCGAGACTTTTTCCAAGTATAATAAAACTTGACCAGCTGACCGATCTCTTTGTCGGGTATCTATAATAAACCAATTTATTTATGATTGTATTATAATTCTGGTTCACATAGTGACCAACCAATTGCTGGACTTTGCGAAAGTTTTTGCCATGAAAAGCATACGCCTGCTCAAATAATACTTTATCTTCCATAGACCAGTCATCTACAAATAAAAAAGATCCTATTTAGTCAAAATGTTAACTGTGTCCACATTAAGTTTATCATACCAGGCATTGGGGTAAAATTTTGCATGTCGCTAAGGGATTTGTTAACATCATGTTTATGCCAAAATAACATTCCAAGAGCTTGTTCCATGTTGTAGTGATGCTTATCTTTTGCCACATGGCAGTAGGTATCCACTAGAGTGTAAAAACAATATATATTATGATTGGCCACAGTGATGATATTGCTTAATGCTCATCCATACATTTTTCATCCAGAAGGGTTTCGTGTGGTGACCATATCAACATTCCTTCTTTTGAATGTGGGCTTTTGGTGTTGCCTGCCAATGATTAGAGTTTACATATTTGCTCACAAGTTTTGTTTTTAATATAGGCCTAATTTTTTACCTCCATCCCACTGAGGAACTCGAGCCTGGTACATTTCTCCAACTCTCATTCGAACTTCTAAAATAAAATATTTTCCATAACAAAATAAACATATCTTATATATTTATTTCCACAAACAATTTTTTTAGGAAAAATTGGTTATTCATGCACCAATAATAATGAGATATGTTTTTGAAATTTGATGTAATATATCACACTATTATTGCATAAATGTGTCTGTTGCATATTCTACGAGTTATATTAAAGGATAGTTAACCACAACATATTAAAAAATTAAAAAAATATTGATTAAAACAAAGAAGAAACACGAAAAAACGTACTACGGGTACCGGGGAGATCGTCCAGCAGACAGCCTACAACACAAAAGAACTTACGAGGTTCCTCGTCGAACAAACTATCGTCGCTTGCGTAACCCGAAGTTCCATTTTCTTTCTTCGGCCATATACCAGGGTTACTGACCGAGTTGCTTGACATTCTTCTTGATAGTGGAGCGTTTAACAAGCGAATGTCCAAGCAAGGCGAAAAACCACCTCACTCCGCACAAGTCTGGCTGAACAGCGACGCAGTGAACGCTATCCCCGGTGTCTTCTCCTGCGCGAACAATCGCGATTGACGTAGTAGCATGAACTGCCTGTATGGTTGCACGATTTAGGCCAAAATGTCGAGGCACGATCACATGTTAAAAACTTTGTAGTTTCGTTCTATTATCACCAAACACTTACGCCAATACAAAAATATACATTATCTAAATATGAATCATTTTTATCATGCTGCGTGCTGTATAGAAGTTTACAGGACAAGGTGACTCCGTTGGTCTGTTTGAACTCTATATTGGTGAATACTGTGATAGGTTCTGTTTGTAATAGGGCCACAAACGCACAAACGGAAAAGGTTATAGAAAGGAAATGTAGGCTACGACGCGATTTAATGCCTGAGATTCTTTCGCAACTACATTTTTTTAACTTTTTCGATTTAGTCAAACTGTGTACGGCTCTTTTCGTTCTTCTATTCTGGCTCCGTGGATGGTAAGCTGATTTAAGGAAAAAACTGTTTTAGTCGCTTTCGGTGTGCTTATAGATGGGGATTGGGATGGTACACAATCCTAATGTAATGGCACACATGCGCAAAATGGTTGCCGCTCCGCAGGTATCAGTGGCATAAATAGTTTTATCCGAGTAAACAGTTTGTTATCTGGCTTATGGAAATAAATCCTCCAAGCGGTTTTGAATGGCCTTGTTGAGTCTCATATCTGATCTCATTTGAATATATTTATAATGCACTGCGGTTTTAACAGTAGATCACGTGACATAGCTATAACAGCAGCTGTTGACAAGTGGAAATGGAAAACGGGCTAGGTTACACATTACGGAAAATGTCAAAGCATCACAGCATCACATTAGCCAGATCGACATTCGCGATCCACAATATCCACATATAGCTGTAGAACAATCCACATATAGCTGTAGAACATAAAAATCTGTGCGAATGTTGAAAACTGAAAAAACTTTTCTAAACTATACGTTAACGTTCCAATAGATTCTGTGTTCCACAGATCCCAATAACGACCTAGGTGATGTATAGTTTTCGCATTTTCCCACAATTACTCTCTTTTTCCGTATGTGGCGCTTATTTTGTATTATGCAGGATATTTAAGCTACATTAAAGGGTCAATATATCATATGTTCATATGTTTTGGTTTGATCGATGCACTAACTAGATCTTTGTAGGGCCTATGCTAAACGTTGCAGATGCCAGAATTTTCTTTTTATTTGTTTCTGTTTGAGGCGCGTTTGTATAAGGGATCGCAATAAGAACCCAAAATATTACCAAATATTAACTTTATATCCGATTAAACGTTTACTGCTAAACAATTACACCACCTCATAAAAGCCACATCGGTGTTTTGTTCCGCAATGAATAGCCTATACTACAAAGGATGACTCCAAATATGTAACGCTTTCAATGCGGTTTCAAGTCACGCTTTCGATGAAGTTTAAACTTTTGTTGCATCTCGCTCCCACAGGAAAAATTTAGGGTCAGAATCCGAATCAATAAAATTGGGTCCCGCGCGTGAAACTGGGTATACCACATGCAGTTACCATAAAGACCAAATAATGGTAATCTCGAAATTTTGCTTTCGCTTGTAGTCTTTTTTGGTTAAACGCAGACCTGGGGAAATATAGCCTACTACTACACCGGGTCACAAAGTTTTCGCCAAACTTGATCCACATATAATTATGTGTAAAAAACATAAATCTGTGCGAATTTTAATGATTATAGGTGTGAACAGGGCAACCACCTGTTAGTAAAATAATTAGGAAGATACTTTTACACCAGGTCACAAAGTTTTTCCAAACTTGATCCACATATAAGGCCGGGTCCACACTCACGCTTTGCGCCGGCGGATTCTTTGTTTGTTTCAATGTCCCGAGCGTACGCCCGCACGCCGGCGTATAATCAGGCAAAGCCTATATGTAACATAGAAATCTGTGCGAATATTAACGCTACTATTTGGTTTAGTGTTTCAAGTTACAAAAATAACAGGTGGTGGCCCTGTTTACACCTAATCATTAAAATTTGCACAGATTTCTGTTCTACACGGACTTATACGTGAATCAAGTTAGGAAAAAACTTTGTGACCCGGTGTGGTAGTATTTTCCATATAACTGAGTTGAAATACTTCACGAAATCGTATCGTTAATATTCGCACATATTTATATTAGGCCTGTATGTGGATCATGTTTGGCGAAACCTTTCTGACCCAGTGTAAAAATATCTTCCGCAGAAAAGGTTGTGATATGGCTCATTAGCATCTACAGATATACCAGGCAAAAACAATCTTTTGCATGTTTTAGATACTATGGGTTTAGTATTCTATGGATATTTGATACTCCTCTCATGTTTACATATTTTTCTACTTCCGTCACGCATGCCTGCCTTTCTGAAAAAGATTGTTTACTCACGAGGGGTTGACGTAAAGTAAATTTGTGCTAGTGGGTTGTGTTCATGAGAAATTTGGTCTGAGTACCCGGAACATAGACTTGTGAACTAGAAGACTCTTGGATTTTGTGATTGTTATCTTTTTGTGGGCTGTAATATTACCATTAGTATTCATGATTCCGACTTCGCGTTAGCAATGTGTCTGCAGGAGGCAATCACTTTATCACCATACTGAATGGCCTGCAGAAGATTAACTGGAAAAGCATTGGTAGTTTGTGATAGTTGTTCTTCAAGAGAACGCATGTAGCGCTGCTGTAAATCCATTTTTAAGGGATAATTTTCGTGAGTAAAGCAGAAAATGCCATTTAGTCTCAGTCGTATGGAAAATAAAAAATGTATGCGTTGTCCATCGACTATACGTCCATCGTTGCACATTCAATTGAATAAACATTAACGTATTATTAAATTTCAACGACTGTGTCACAAAATTACTATGCTACAAAACTATACTTGCATTACAGGAAGTGTTAAATATGATTTGAGTTTGTGTGGTCAATGTCTAAAACCAAGCCAAGTTGATCACAAGCAACCAAATGTGACTACAGTAAAACTACCTTTGGCATAGCAACAAAGACAATGAATGTTGCCAAATATGCACTCCACGTCCTGGTATTTATTTTTGCACTCCAATGTCATCCGAGATTCACGGCAACACAATCACTGCAAGGCCAACATGCCACAGGGTATCCTTTGGACAAAAGAAAATTTTTGAATTCAACTCAAGCATTTGAAGATATTTCATTGCTGAATAAGCAAGATAACTTTCATGAGCATGCCAATGCTTCAACGCATTACATTGAAATTCAAAATGAGTACATCGTCGTGTTTGATGGATATTATGCACAGTCTGATCGCAAAGTTTATATTGGACAAGCAATGCAGTCTTTATATGTGAATGAAAAACTGTGGGGCATCATTCCCAGATATAATCCTGCACAGAATTTTCCAAGTGATTTTGATATACTTCAAGTTCATCCAAAAATAAGTGCCAAGGTATGTAATTTAACAAACACCATAAGAATCTAGTAAAATAAAAAGAAAGGATCGAATAAAATCTTAAAAAGAGCTTTCATTATGATAAACATTTCCTTGCTTACAGACCATACTGGAAAACCTGACACATCAAAGGATTAAATCAGTATCTACCCAGAAACTTGTACATTGCAATATGCTAAGCTTAAGTGAAAGCGAAGAAAAAGCAAACTTGGTTGATAGTGGCAATGCTCACTTAATACGGAAATCAAGACAGCTTTCGGTGAATAATGAAGGTCACATGGGCAAGTTATCGCTTAAAACTTACTCCAGGGCACCACTTAAAGCAATTTCTAAGCAAGGACAAATAACTCAGGTGAGTTAACTTTTTGTTTATTAAAGTGAAAACAATAATTTTTAACTGTGTTAATGCAGCTGTTGCAAGCACCACGATTGTGGGAGTCTGGGTACACAGGAAAAGGTGTAAACGTTGCTGTTTTTGACACTGGCTTGCCTGTCAATCATCCCCATTTCAAAAACATCAAAGAGAGAACGGATTGGACTGATGAGAAAACTGCTGATGATGGTTTGGGTCATGGCACATTTGTTGCAAGTGTCATTGGTGGTTCATATCAAGACTGCCCTGGCCTGGCACCTGATGCTGACCTCTACATATTTAGAGTATTCACAAACAATCAGGTATTTACTATCTTTCTGTGGGACTTATTTGTATTCGAGAATTGTGTAGCCTAAATTAATTGTGATACATGCTGTCACAGAATGCATACATCCTATATGCATATAATGCAATAGTATTTAGCTATATAACTTGTTACTTCCAGGTGTCATATACATCATGGTTTTTGGATGCTTTTAATTATGCAATATTAAAGAAAATGAATGTTCTTAACCTGAGCATTGGTGGCCCTGACTTCATGGATCAGCCATTTGTAGAAAAAGTATGGGAACTTACAGCAAACCACATTATAATGATATCAGCGATTGGAAATGATGGCCCACTTTATGGTACGCTCCACTGTAAATGAACCTGTGTGTTGTCATTATTTAATCAAATCACTTTTTATCAACTAATAGGAATTGTTCTTCTGGCATTTAAGTTTCGAAAATGTTTATTGTAACCAACGTTTCTCCCACCATCCGGTGAGACTTCCTCAGGGTTATGTAGCGAAGTTAATGCATCAAGCGATTAAAAACTTAAGTGCCAGAAGATAATTTCTATCAATTACTATGCAGGGCAGCAAGAATAGCACTAAATTTTTGTTAATTTTGTACCATTCTAATTCCTTTATACCAAATATGGTTATGTTATACATTTCTCTGTAGCCAATATTGTTGTTATCGGTTTCAGGTACTTTAAACAACCCTGCAGACCAAATGGATGTGATTGGTGTTGGTGGCATTGATTATAATGACAACATTGCACGCTTCTCATCCAGGGGCATGACCACTTGGGAGTTGCCTGCAGGTTATGGTCGACTAAAACCAGATATTGTGACTTACGGGTCATCGGTCCGTGGTTCTGGACTTAGGGGTGGTTGCCGACCATTGTCAGGCACCAGTGTTGCATCTCCAGTTGTTGCTGGTGCTGTCGCATTGCTGTTAAGTTCGACAAAGGACAAAAGCAACCATGACCTAATAAATCCAGCCAGTGTAAAACAAGCACTTATGGAGTCAGCTGAACGTTTACCCAAGGCCAACATGTTTGAACAAGGTCAAGGAAAGCTGGATCTCATCAAGGCATACCAGGTACTGTTATTTAGGTAAAATAGGTGTGGCAAAAAGGGCAGGCCACCTTTAACTTGTGGTACTTAAAAAGTCGTGAGAATTGTACACTTTTTTAAGTTTATTACATAAGAATGTTTTAAATTTTGTTTCACAAACTTAGTTTTTTTTCAGGTGTTGAACTTTTACGATCCCCAAGTGAGTTTGATTCCAAGCTATTTGGACTTCACAGAATGCCCATACATGTGGCCTTACTGCACACAACCACTCTATTATACGGGAGTTCCTGTGATTGTCAATGTCACTGTTATGAACGGCATGGGAGTTGTTGGAAAAATAAAATCACCCCCGGTTTGGCATCCGTACACAATGCAGAATGGAAATAAAATTCAGGTAAGATAAGATAAATATTTGCTGCTTTTGGTTTACATTAAACTGAAGGTTCAAAGCTAATGAACCAATAGTTAATCACACGTCATATTTTAAAACTGTCTGTGTGAAATGTTGCTGAGATTCCCTGTATCTTTCTTGGCCTAGGGATGCTGAACAAAGCAATGGAGCAGTTTGCCACAGCAGTTTTTGTGGCAAACTGATTAAACAATCCTACAGCCTGCTATGTGACAAAATCTGAAAACAAATACGTTTTAGGTTTCATTTTCATACTCTGAAGTGCTCTGGCCATGGTCTGGATACATGGCGTTGTCTATATCTGTTAAAAAAGAGGCTGCAAACTGGGAAGGAACTGTTCAAGGTCATGTCGAACTTGCTGTTTCATCTCCAAGGTCATACGGAAGGGGATTGTTGACTGAGGATAATGCAGAAGAACAAATATCTGTTGTAAAGTTTCTCGTCAAGGTCACTGTGATACCAGTGCCTCCAAGGGCAAAACGGATACTTTGGGACCAGTTCCATAATTTGCGCTATCCCCCAGGTACAGTGAAGTTATTGGTTGAAAATTATGGTCAATAAATTTGGTCCAGACTGCTAAGCTCCATGCATTTTGTAAAGTAAATCTCTGTGTAAAATCTATACCACACATCACTCATGTTACACAAATGCCCATGGAAGTTATGGCACTTAACTGGCAGTATAGTGTGTTTGTTGATAATATCAGTACAAATTACTGTTTGTCATGTGGTTCAGACATGCTAAAACATCATGCATGGCTGTTATTGCTGGAGGGCAAGTTTTGGTCTCTGGTATGATAGTAACTTTTAAAAAGAAATCTGCTCTTCACATGTAGTACAATTTGATTAATATGTTCTGTTTGATTAAAATTTTGTGAATATGAAAAGAACTTGTGCATTGTTTTTACTAATCAGGGTGATGTGGTTTTATTATTTAACTAATTTAAACATCTAAAACAGGTTATTTTCCCCGAGACAATTTAAAAATGAAGAACGACCCTTTGGACTGGAATGGCGACCACATTCATACAAACTTTCATGACCTCTATCAACACTTACGTACATCAGGCTATTACATAGAGGTAATACAGCATGAGCATAACAACATTCCTGGTTTGTGGGACTTATTTGATAATTTGGCATCGCTGTGTGAGAAAACTTTTTTGTTACGTAATTGATGATAGTACAGGTTTCTGCCAAATCTTCTTGAACAAAACAGGTCAATGTTAGCTGCATTGTTGACCTTTTTGTTCTAAGAAATTATTTTAATACTACTTTTTGCATTAGGTTCTCGGAAAGCCGTACACATGTTTCAATGCTAAAAATTATGGGCACCTTCTGTTGGTTGACCCAGAAGAAGAATTTTTCCCGGAAGAGATTACCAAGTTGCAGAAGGACATTACTATGGAGGGATTAAACTTGATAGGTGGGCACACATCATAAACAATATATTTCTTACTGCAACCTTAAGTTTTGCGTATGGTCTAATAACAAGTTTGAAATGTTTTGAACTGATGCTCTCAAAACTGACCAAAATTGGGAACACAGCTCACGGGTTTTCTCATAATTCTGAGTATAAAGAGACTGGCCCATATTTTTATTAACACTGTCATGTTAAAATAAGACGTTTCGACAAAAACTTATGTCATCAGTTTGTCCAAAATTGGCGTTTACAATTTCTGACGCATGGAGATGCTAATGCATTTTACAGAGATGTCGGTCACTGTCAATGTAAAATTTGGACCTCACAATACTCACATTGTCGACAATATAGACACATTATCGACAAAACGCAGTTTCACTTTGTACCAAGCTTTCTTCAAGTAACATAAATTATTTCTTCAGTGTTTGCTGAGTGGTATAACACTTCAGTGATGGCAAAAGTCAAGTTCTACGACGAAAACACTCGCAGATGGTGGATGCCAGAAACCGGTGGTTGTAATGCCCCTGCCCTTAACACCCTGCTAGAACCTTTTGGTATTGCAGTATCTGACCGTGTTTATGATGGTGATTTTACTGTAGGAGGTCATGAGATGTATTATGCCTCTGGAACTGCCCTGGCCAAGTTTCCAAAGGTTTGGATGTTAGATTTTGTGCCGAAAATTGAACATTTTTAGCACCTGTTATTTACCCCATATATATATGATACCCGTATTTCAAGTTAAGTGTTCAAAAAAAAAACAATAAATAACATATTTTGACTCTTCGCACATATTTTGTCATGCTGCCATACATCAGACATAACTTTTTTTTCATTTATATACATACTGTAAGATAAAATATTTTGGTTGGATGTCAAATAAAATTCATTTCAAATGCAAGTTGGGATATTTTTGGGCAAAATTCCCACTTTATTTGCACAAATGCTAATTTGATAGGGCTCCTTCATAATGCAAGAAAACCTGAGAGATCAGGGGGCAGAAGTGGTCACTGGACAGGAAGCTACCTTGATAAAAAATGTTCCCATCTTGGGCTTGCACCAGGTAAATAAATATTTCAATGGATTTTTCGTATCTTGACCACATGCCAAGACTTTTAAATAAAACTGGTGAAAATGTAAAATCCACTTGCTTTTATTAATTGTAATGAAGTAAGTATATAAACTACAAGTAATGTTTTTTTGTGAAATACAAGAAAATCTTTTGAATTTTGTTCATATCAAAATGTCACCCAAATGCTGAAGTAACCTATTTTTTTCTAGGTTCCTATGAAACGTGGTGGTAGGTTAGCAGTGTACGGTGACTCAAACTGTCTTGACAGTGCTCACATGACTAAAGATTGCTTTTGGATGCTTGATGAAATTCTATTGTTTACAAATAAGGTATGACTCCGGCCATGAAACAAGGGAAATGATCCAGAAATAATTTTGTTCTGTTGTGTTACAGGGCACAGTATCAACTGCACTGAAGGCAACACACACTGGTCAATTTATAGAAAGCTTACCCTATGCTGTTGATGATGGCAGTCAACTGCCTAAACATATGGATGGAAATCATCTGTTTAAATTCTCCAAAGTGAGTTTTTTTTATACCAACTAGCATTAAATTTCAGATAAGGCCTGGAGTAAACAAAATCTTAAGATGTCCCAAATGTCTCTTTATACTTAAAACTGTAGCTATTTATGGTAACTGCCAAAAAATAAAATTTCCTGTTTATTGTGTAACTGCTCAATGTTTTATTGAGACATAGTAACGAATGTGGTTTTTATCTGCATCACAAAATGTTAAGGGCTGCATTCTGGTCAACTTTTTTAGCAAACAAACAAATTTAACTTGTAGGTTTTGGAATCACATTTTGGCAAACCAAGTGCCAAAGCTCTTCCTCAATGTCCAAATATTACATGGACAGTAGGAGTTCCCATAAACGAGTCTTCATCGCTCTATATGTGGGAGCGACAAAGAATCTTGTCTGTGGAAATTGGTGACACAGCACCACTGAGACACATAAACTCAGCTGGGAACTACAGACAGAAAAATATACAACACCTGGAACCTTCCTCACTACACAAGTATGGCTTTTATGCTGATAAGTTTCAAGTCTTTTTCGAAGGATTTTTCTTGGTCTTTGGATTGCTGGTCATTTACTTTCTATTTCGCCGCGCTATGGTTCGGCAAAGAAGGCGGTGGTCACCACGCCTACTTGTACGCTGCTGTTTTCTATGGTTTAATGCCCTTCGTTCAAAAGCTAGTGGAAATCCGGCTCTATGGCAACAGGCTGTCACAATCCGGTCAAAATATAAGACCAAAACTCCTGTTGCTAGTGAGGTACGCACATCCCAGATACAATCACTTATATCCCCTCCCTCCAATTTTTTGAAACCCAACTTGCGGGACTTGCATTCTGTATAAAATTTAACCCTAATGGTTGAAATCATTTTTTTAATAAGATCAGGACCAACCATTTTGCAAATAGTTATAATGTGTATTTTTGTGTACTACTTGGCTGTCATACATTTGTTGATATCTGCGGTAAGAACCCTACTTGCCAAATTTTATTATTTCAGCAGTGGTTTTTTTTATGTTGGATGTTGCAGTGCATTTCACATTTTAGTGATCCCCATTACATAATGATGGCAACATCACCTATTTCACTGTGCAATTACTGATCGCATTACCTGATGTTCTTTGTCTCACTGTTATGACATTGAATAAAGATTATGCAACAAATGCTTCTTTATTTAGTTGTAGTAAAACATTGTTATCTCATCCACGACTGGGAGCCGGCCAAACACGAGGGAGCAGTTCGCGATACAACTGGGAAGATATAGCTTCTTTATAACTTTTTTTGCATGTCATTTCTTTCAATATGCTGTCAGTGAGTATTTTATTTTTCACTTTTTGTTCCTTGGTCCAGTTGAGCCAGTGGGATGGGCTACTAATATAGGGAACATAGTAGTACCTGTAAATATTGGTGCGGGGATTGAGGCCACAAGTTGCAGAAAAAAACCCAAGTGGTAAACCAAAAACACAGGTAAATAGTACTGAACTGACAAGCATGCCTTTTGGGCCACGCTTCCACTTAAACAAGGCACCAGGCACTGCTGCTCCAACAAGATAATTCATCATGGTATCCTTCTTGCGACCAATTGTCATTGCTTGGCTAATAAGAAGTGTGCTGCCCATCACAAAGAAACAGCGCCAACCCCATCGGAGTGCAGCAGGAAAAAAACCTTTCACATACATCCTGTACCTTTCAAAATAAATGTCATGGTGGGTCTGAAAGTATTTACTTGCCTTGGTTCTGTCAAACTGATTTATGTAGCGAAAACCATACTCAGCACCCAAGAGTCCAGACATTAGAACTGAGCTTAAAAGTGCAGTTCTTGTAACATACTGAATGTTGTATGTATGTGTACATTCAAACCTACTGTATTCTTCCAAGTTAAACTGAGGTAAAAATGCAACTTTCAATTGTTCGAAGGTGGACAACTTTTCTGTGCTTTCAGGCATGCACAGGAGTGAGTTAACATCTGAAAGCTCTTTAGAAGCTGCTTCATACTCAGTTTCAAGTTGTTGCCAATGCCTATCATCCATTGTAGGTGGGCATTTTCCATCTCCCGGGCTTTGTTTGTTTGATGAAACACAGGAAGCCAAACTTTCTGGAACAGCTAAGTTTAGCTTCCCTAATACCTTTTTCAATCCTGTTGCCAAGTCTTGCTTTAATTTAATGTCCGCCACTTTCCAAAAAAATCGTCTTCTCTCTTTCTCTTGCAATAAAATTTCCTGGCATAAAAAATCCTTGAAAACATTATTCCCTCTTCCAAATTTGGTACGCGTCAGTTTAAAACGATAGAGCTGGGTATCTGTAAAGTCATTTATGCTAAATTTATAGCCACTCAATGGGCCTGAGTCGCCGCTACTCTTCGGCATCAAATTAAGGGTACAGATTTAACTTGGTGGACGTCGCTACTTTTCGGGGTATCGTTGGGGTATCGTTGAAAGGAATAAATAACTAAACAAGTTTAGTTCGCCCTGTGTTCCTCAATCCAACTCACTGTGCAAATATAACTCCTAAAGAAAATTAACAACGCGTGTCCGAATTTCTTGCTTCGATTTTCCTTTTAGACTTAAAAGTAATTCAGCATGGAATCAAGGAAAAATTGAACGAAGTAAACACTGCACGCACCAACGGTTTCACGTGTTATTCGGTTACGCCTGATTAACCCGCGTTTTTTTCCTTTTTCAAACTGTTTCTGCTTTTTTGGTTGTTTCAATGTCAGTGAACAGTCGACCGTTGCTGGATTGCCGATAGTGTTGCAATAAACCGGTCCTATTTTGGTTAAATGGGTTGGTTTCAGTTTTTATCGGGGGTTGCTGTCTACGTTGTCGCAGGCACAGCAACTTACTTCTTTGTAACTAGAGAAAACCACCAGGCGGCAATACAAAGGAGTGTCATCGAAAGAGCTGGGTTATCACAACACGACTTGGAGAAAAGGCGTGTTAAAGCGCAGAACTTTATGGATGCCCTTAAACGTGCTTCAGAGAACAAAACCAATATAGCTTGGGAACACGACCAAGAGATACTGAGAAAACAAAAAGAAGCTGCATCGAAAAAATAAGTCTACAATGGCTTCTTGCAATGAACCTGTTGAGTGTCCTTTGTGTTTCAAAAACTTTTCTAATGTACATATAGAGAGTCATGTCCACGCCTGCAGAGGAGCTCCAAACAATAATGATGCTGACATGCCTGCCAAACGATGCAAAATAACTAAGGCTGGAAGCAGCTTGTCCAAAAACGGCCCTCTCAAATCACCATGGAGTGCTTTCAAAACAATCAACAAAGATTCTACAAAACCTGACGACATGGACTTACCAAAAGTGGTTGATCTGTGTTCACCAACTGTACCAACAGACAAAAAGGCTGTAAGTAGTACCATTGCCTGCTTCATGGCAGAAACCAAACCATTGGCTGAAATTGCTCGACCAATCTCAATTGAAGATTACGTTGGACAAACTGAAGTAGTTGGTGAAAACACAGGCCTGAGTAAGCTACTGAAGGGAAACAAAATTCCTTCAATGATATTTTGGGGGCCTCCGGGTTGTGGCAAAACGACTCTTGCACATATTGTAGCATGTAAGACTAAGAGTACAGCCAACACTCGATTTGTCAAGTTATCAGCAACCAGTTCTGGGAAAGCTGATGTCCAGTCTGTGATTAAGGTTGCAATAAATGAACAGAAGATGTTTAAACGCAAGACAATTTTGTTTATTGACGAGATCCACAGATTTAACAAACTTCAACAGGACACCTTTCTTCCACATGTGGAAAATGGCAACATTATTCTTCTTGGTGCTACAACTGAAAATCCATCTTTTGCACTAAACTCCGCTTTATTAAGTCGCTGTCGTGTGATGGTCTTGCACAAACTGCAAGCCTGTCACATTAGAAATCTGCTTGACAACACCATCACAAAGTACCTTCCATTTTGTGACATAAAAGATTGCAATAAGGATCCAGAGCATAATGTAATTTCTGTACAAAGTGAACAAGACAAACTTGCTATTTCTTCATCTGCATTGGATGCTCTTGCCAACCTGTGTGATGGAGATGCTAGAATAGCACTAAATGGCCTTCAAATGACAGTGCAAAGTCATATTTTGCCAAATGCCAAATTCCATTTCCCTGTTCTAACAGTTGACCATGTGAAGGCTTGCTTGCAGAGGTCTCACATTCTGTATGACCGAACAGGTAAATGCCAAGGTCTAAGAAATTATGAGGTTTTATTAACCACCTTACCATTGGTTGTTAAGGCGATGAGCATTATGCAATGATGTCTGCCTTGCATAAATCGGTTCGAGGATGTGATGAGAATGCCGCTCTGTACTGGCTCACTCGCATGATGCTAGGTGGAGAAGACCCAAAGGTTATTGCAAGAAGGCTTATTCGAATGGCCAGTGAAGATATTGGTAATAGTTTTGTTGTTGCAACTTATGTTTTGTAGGGCTCAGGTGTGCAAAATCATTTCTGCCATTTGAGGAAAAACGTATCACAATTAACTTTTCATTTCCTACAAAAATAGACTGACTTGTATGTATATTAAATCGAGCAAACTACATTTATTTTCAACATTTCATGGTTTTTTAAGGACTTGCAGATTCAAATGCTCTAACTATTGCTGTATCATGTTACTCTGCTTGTCAGTATGTGGGAATGCCGGAATGTGATGTAAGTCAAAATACTATTATTATGTTTTTGGTCAATCATTATCCAAAAGCTCTGTTTTAGGTTACACTAGCTCAGTGTGTGGTATATCTTGCCCGCTGTCCAAAATCTGTTGAGGTTTACAAAGCATTGGAAGCTGCCAAAAGTTGTATTAAGAACCATGATGGTCCCCTTCCTAGTGTAAGCCTACTAATAAGCAAGTGCCAAAGACCATTTGTTAAAAACAGATTTATTATATCATGTAGGTGCCATTGCTGATCCAAAATGCTTCTACTAAACTTATGAAAGATCTTGGTTATGGTAAAGGATATGAATATTGTGCAGGCAAAGGACAACAGGAATACCTTCCAAAAGAGATTTCCAATATAAATTTTTTTGGACATTAATATTGAATAGCTGGTGTGTTGTATTTATTTAATTGCGAGTTCCAATAAAAAAAATACACTACACGTTTGTAGTGATTGCAAAGCTAAACATAACACAAACCAAGCAATTGGACTTGATTTGTTTAAACTGTAGAAAACCACGAATCACACTCACACAAATGCACTTGCGATAGCAATGATTTTTGACATGGATGCCTGATGACGTGTGGATGAGCGGTGCCCTCTAAGCCATGATGGAATAGGCACATTTATCCGAGTTCCAAGGGGGTTGCCATCATCATCCAACAGTATAACATTGTTTGAATCCATTTGTGCTTTTAAAACACCCATATGAGCCTTTTGTCCCACAAGTAATGCCTTTATCATTTCACCATTTAAGGTTATTTTTACCATATCACCAACAGATCCGCAAACGTCTCTGTTTTTTCCGTGGTAAATTTGAATAACTCTGGCCCTTTTGCGTATTGGGGCTGCTCCCTTTGCTGAATTGTCAACAATTCGAACTTTAGTCAAAAGTTGCACAGCGTTTTTCTGCATAAACTTTATGTCCCTGTCCAGGTTTCGTATGTTATTCGCACCACGCTTGTATCCCAAACGCACATTTTCGTAAAACACTTGATTGTCGTAGTTTTTTCGATCTGGATAACATCGACTTGTTGTACTGATGTTCCTGCATACGTTAACGTAACAATTAACAAACATGTCCTCAAAGGTACAAAGAATAACAAACAATACCTTATCAGTGTATTATTCCTGAAGGCACATCGTAACAAGCTGTTACACTTTCCAATACATTCCATTTTCTCGCCACTACATTTGTTGTTAAAAATTCAAAACAAAAAGATCTTGTACAATGTACATTGCTTGCACCCGCACGTTGACTTCAATGGTTTTAAAAACGTATGCCACTGCAAGGCGTTGCAAGCTACTATCGCGGTACAGGCGAAAGTAAATAGACCCCAAGTTTTGGGAAGATAATTAATTAGTTTTTATTCTAGCATCCATCTCTTTGTTGTACCATGTTTTTTTGGATTTTGTGACCGAATTGTTTAGGTTTTTTTGATCAAAAATCAGACACTCAACAAAACAAAAAAAATGTATACGTTTTTGTAACAACCTTTAGCAAAAATAAAGGGTTGTTATGAATTTTTTTATGCCTAATTTTATGAAAATGTATACAGTTTAAAAGGAAAAAATGATGAAAAACATTTTTATGTCACCAAAAGGGAGTTATTTATTTTTTTAATTTAGGTTGGCGTATTATTGCAATTTAACACTTTAGTACTATAGTTTATTAAATTTAACACATGTTACTATTGTTAGCTGTTGCAACACAAAAACAGCAATCTCTTTTTGTACACCAAACTAATTTGCATGAAAAATAAAATACTTGATCTGCCACAAAATCTTTTGCACTTTGGCCATCTACAGCTACATTTAACTGACTTTAACTCACGTGATCCCATGACCGACCAAAACACGACTGATTTAGTTGTGCACTAAACAAAGTAGGATTTTGATTCAGGCATATAAACAAAATAAGACTTGCTTCTGATATAAAGTACCAGGTGATTTGGTTTATGTAGGTTTACTGTAATTTGATTTGTATTCGGTTGTAATAAAAAAACGGAATATACAATACAACCAACTTACATATTCTTGTAATCTTGAACCTGTTGAGACTGTCATTGATTTTCAAGCTGGTGCAGTTATGTTCATTGTAAATTACCTTCAACGAGAATAGTGAAAGTTAATGAAAAATGGTTTGGTTGCTTATGTGTTTTGCAGATAGTAGAGTTAACCGTTGCATTGGTTTGTACCATACACCAATAATCCACCATGTCTGCAAGTGAAAGAATCGATATATTTCCATCTCGGATGTAAGTATAATATCCCCAGCTGACTTTTGTCAAAATAAACTGTTACATTAAACCATGCATTTATGTAGCACATTACCCTCTGTACAAAGTGGACACATCCTGTAACAATCAATTATTGTTTTAGATTCAACCCCACAAGTGGTTGAACCAGTTAAGATCTTCCTAATACCTCCTTTTTCATGCAGGAACCTGACTATTATGAAAGCAAGGCTCAAAGGAGCTCACAAAGGTCACAGCTTGCTCAAAAAGAAGGCAGATGCTTTAAAGATACGCTTTCATGCTATTTTAAAGAAGATTATTGAGGTATGTTGGATAAGCTGACTATCTGCAGTTATTTTGAAAGTACCTTTTTTAAGTTATGGTACAGTTGGAGTTGAGATAATAGAGATATTGTATCAAAACACCTAATTTGAACCACTTTATTAACCAGACTTTTAAACTTAATGAAACTAACATAATAATTTATACTTGGCTCAGCATTGCTAAAAACTCTTGATACATTCTGAAAGAAGAAAGCTTACAAAAGAAAAAACACTTTGCTCTGAAAGATATTGGACTTTTTGCATCAAATCTAACATAGTTTTCTCTTCTCAGGCTAAACAAGAAATGGGAGAGATCATGAAAGAAGCTGCATTTTCTCTTGCTGAAACAAAGTTTTCTGGTGGTGACTTTAGCCCTGTGGTGCTGCAAAATGTTGGCAAAGCTCAACTAAAAGTTCGCAGCAAACAAGAAAATGTAGCTGGCGTCAAGTTACCAGCGTTTGAATATTACGAAGTGGGTAAAAATGACTTGACTTTCCAAAAGTATTTCTAATCTAATAATTAAACATTCAAAGTATATATAAGATAGTAGCTCTTGACATTGGACACTGTATAAGACAACATGTATGATTTCATTAAAATTTAGAAAGGTTGTAGTAACAGTAAAAATATGTATATGTCAGTTTAACATAACAATGACAATAATTTCAGAAAATTAAATTTGTCCCACAGGATGGAACTGATAGCTATGAGCTGACAGGTTTAGCAAGAGGTGGGGAACAGATTTCAAGACTAAAGAAAAACTATTCTCGAGCTGTGAAGCTGCTCGTGGAACTGGCTTCTTTGCAGGTAATCGCAATGGTTTAATACTGCTAAAAGTTATTGCAAATATGCCACAGCTCTGATGCTTAGTCGGATTGTTTGTTTTTAGACTTCCTTTGTTACTTTGGATGAGGCTATTAAAATTACCAATCGCAGGGTTAATGCTATTGAGCATGGTAAGTTTATGTTTGTTGGAGAATAACAGTGATTTTAGAAAGTGACATACATTTTTTTGAAAGATGGATGAATTGCATTTAAAGATCATGTAACTTATTTGCAAAGGTACTAATTACAAATGTAGCCCATTCACTAACAAATATTCATGATTTCAGTAATAATACCAAAAATTGAGCGCACTATCTCTTACATCATCACTGAGTTGGATGAGGGGGAAAGGGAAGAATTTTATCGCCTAAAGAAGATCCAAAAGAAAAAGGAAATTATTCGCAGCAAGCAGGACATGTTGCGCAAGCAATGGGAGGAGACCAAAGAGAAAAATATGGGAAATGACAGGCTGAAGCAAGTTTTGTCGGCACATGTTCCCAATCTCCTTCATGACAAAGAGGATGAAGATTTGCTTTTTTAACTTTTTCGAAACTCTTCTTGTGTCGTATTCAAATTTAGGGAAATATAAGCTTTGTTGGAAAAATTGTACCATCAGCCCAAGCTGCAAAGGTATACTGGTCTTTTTTTGTGATCATTTGTGGTCACACTGGTGATTATCTAACAATATCACTTGTCACTGCAAAGCATAAACATATGTGCAATATATTGTCAAATTATATGTATATGTACATAAAAATAAATGCAACAACCATAATTACTACACTCTTGGTATGTCTAGGAACACAGTTCACAGGAACACAATAAAATTTTGAATCCACAAACACAAAATATCAATTGAAAAGACATAGGTTGGCATTTGGAGCAATAAATAATGGAAAGCTGCTTCTACAACCTAACTTTCTTTGACTCGGGCATTAAAATACACCATAATCTTTGGCTGATATCCTGTCATATATTACCATGTCAACAGAGCAATCATGCATTAACTGCAAGTTGTCAGTGCAACCATCTCCATAACAAACAAACAATAAATTTCCTTCATGACATTTTGTGATAGTTTCAGGCAGTTCGTAAACGTCTTTCTCCAAAGAGTTCAGTCCCAAAAATCCCTCGCTGAGAGCTGTACCTAAAAAGATCAACAAGATAGATCAGGAACACACTGATGATGATTTTAACAAAGCGAAATATATTTGTCTAATTTAACAAGACTGACAGATATCAGCCTGAAACAAAAGTTTCTGAGATAGTAGTTATTTCAGGAGTCACAATTTCTTGTTTGGTAAATATTTACCAATTGCCATGTAGTTTGTTCTTTCTCTGAGGTCCATCATTGGTGTATAATGCATAGTGTCACCATTGGTTAAAAACAGCACAGGGTATTTGTTCTGTTTCCTCCTTAGCCTGTGTACATTTTAAACACAATTTAAATGGGAACTCAAAATGAAAGATTAATATTTGTCTTGTCGGACTCTCCTGTTAGCATTATGGCCACCAAAGGTAACAGATTTTTCTAAATAACTGTATAAAATTTCAGGTCGTTTGTCCCACAAAGTTTTTGTTTGATATACATATATATGTTGCCACTTCTAGACTATTTGAATAAGCAACACTGATGATGTCTATCAGCAGATGAAAAAAACAAACAAGACAATTGTTTAGATGAAAAAATGAAAAAAAATAATAACCGAACTAAAGTTTCACATTTCATAAAAATGTGTTTTGAGATATCCAACATTATTTTATGCCAATTTGAGTGCCAGGTATGCACAAACATAATTTATTTAAAAGTACAATTCTTCAACAGTATTGCTCACATTATACAAATGTCAACATCGAAGCAGGAAAAAATGATAGGTCTGGTAAGTGCACAATCAAACACTGTTTCCAAAATAATGTCAATATACTCGTTCGCATCAAAAGAAGAAGGCATTCCACCTTCATAGGCACCTTTCTACAAAGTAACATTTGTGTAATAACATTGGTACTGCAAACAGTTCTTTATCAAAGACTTTTAGCCACATACCATGTCCAAAGTCGGCCACTTCACCTCCACATTGAAACCAACAGATGGCAAGACATTTTTGAACACATCCCGCAGAGTGGGAAAAGGCTGCGATTCTCCACTAGAATCATTTTCATCGAATTCTGGTAAAAAAAAAACGGTTTGTCGAAGGCTTTAGTCAACAAGCAAATAATAATTAGGTCATACCCAATTTTCTGAGTGGCGATGCTTTTCTGCTTTCATGTCTCATTTTGAAAGTCTGCAGCTCATCCAGGTTTAAATCAGAAACTCTGACATCCATTAATGAAGCAGTGCCATCTTTCTAACAAATAAATAACTGATTGATAACCCACTGCATTTAGAACAACATTAAAAACATACCTTTTCAGTTGGAATACAAGCACTAAAGTCATGATAAACTACAGGCACCTTGTCTTTGCTCAGTAGGACATCGAACTCCACATACATAGCACCCTAAATAATAAAGCTATTTGTAAATGTTGACCAAATTCTAGGAACTCCATCGTGGTAATAATGCAATTAGAAACAGATTTAAAATTACGTAGTTAAAGATAAGAATATAAATAGTTACATTTTCAGCGGCCTTGTTGAATGAAGCAATGCTGTTTTCTCGGACATCAGCAATCCTATGAATAAACAATATTATTTAAGAAAATTATCTGTGGTTTAAACATGTTAAAACTGCCATCAAAATAATGATGGTGCGACAAGAAATGGGGCTCTTGAACATGAAATATCAGGTTCAACATACTTTTCACTGGTATATGAGTTTCCACTTCCTCTGTGGCCTGTATGAACACATGTCTTATGACTCCAGTGTCGCAAATAACATTCCTCCATTGTCATGCTAATAGTCTTGTGGGGATGAATGGTGAGGTATGGCACTTCACAAGATAAATTTCCAATTGGGAATATAGCTATGTTGTTTCAGACACACGGAAACTTACATTGTATATTGGCTATAGCTTTTCCAGACATGTCAATTAAAGTGTTGCATAGTATTCCTTTAGATTTGGCTAACATATCGGATGTAACAGTAGACTTTCCCATTGTGGCATTGGTTGTTGGATCCATGAACTGAAGACAAACAGTCATATGTCATTGGCTGTATATTTTTATTGCAAGAATGTAAATTAATAACACAAATAAGAAAAGTTGGATTGTAGAGGGGAATTTACACCTTTTAATAGTATTACATTATCTTATATCTTGTGGTATTAATTGTGTGCATAAGTCCATGTCTTCAAAATCACCACATATTTTTTTGTGTTTTGCCACCATCTAACAATAAAACAAATACCTCTAAAATAACTTGAGTTTTGTCAGGACGGCAAGTTTCTATAATCACCGATACACAAAGATTTTCATCAGCTGGTATAGGAATCCCATCAACAGGGACCTCTACAATACAATAACACGTCACAACACCAAGGAATGGCGGTTTTGGCAATCACCAATCCAAATAGATGTCAAACGACAATTAATAGATTGAAAATACTTCTTATTGTGTGACAGAGGTGAAAGCGTCAGAGTCAATTTCAGGTGGAAACTTCCAAGTCAATGTATTAAAAAACCTTGTCTCAAACGCTTTTATTTTTTAAAAACATGTTTCGCTTTAATAATAAGAAACCTTAGTTCTTGTACAAATATAAATTTGTCTTACTAAGAACTGTAGATCAATATTAAAGCAAAACATGTTTTCAAAAAATAAAAGCATTTTGACACAAGGTTTTTCGATGATTGTGATGTCAATATTTGATATCGCATTGGTAGTTCGTATTACACCAATACATATGCTTTCAAATATTTTGTTTTTAAATTTATATCTAATGAACATTGCGACTAAAGATTTTGCAACAATGGCTAAAGTTACATCCATGTTCTGTCTGGTGACATCTGCTTTTCATGGCTATTTTTTTAATTTTTCAGTAAATTATGTCAAATTTGTACAATGTCAAAAACAGTATGGCTATAACCACGATGTGCACTGCTTCAATATAATTCCATCCACACTTTGTAATCATGCAACCAATTACTTAAGTAAAACAAATTAGGTCTATCTGATCTGACTAACACTACACAGGCCAAGTGAGAAACAACCTGTCAGTTGGGAGAAGTGCAAAGGTGATATGGAGTTGACCTTGAGTGACATGGGCATGGGATGCACAATTGGTTTTACAAAGAGGCGTGAGAGACTGTCCCTGCAATCACAACAAGGTTTGATGGTTTTTAAAGGCGACAGAGGTGTTACACAGTCATGTCTTAAACCTGGTGGTTCTTACTTGATGTGCTGTGAAGCGGAAAACAGATTAGAGCTTATTTGTAGTCGGATTTCGCTTTGAATGGAAAGCCAGCCTTCCTCCACTTTCTACAGCAAATTACACATTTAAAAAGATACCATTTTTCAGAAATTTATTAAAAAGTTTTGAAATTATATAAATCTAAAAACATACATACTGTTTCAATTACTTTGTGAGTTACTGACCAAAAAAAATTAAATTTGCAAGTAAGTGCAAGACCAATTTTTTTAGGGGACCTTGGCATCATTCACCACTCCAAATTGATCTTCCTGCTTGTTAAAGTCAACTTTATCCGGTGTTACAAATGTGCGACAATCATCAACAATGTGGCTTTCCCACTTTTGTACAATTTTCAGCTAAAAAAATTGATACATGCTAATCTATAAATTACAACTTAACCAGTACATCATAAAAATCGCTTACCTGATCGGGATGTTCTGTAACACCTATCATATAGCGGTATTTGACCATTGAACCAGTCTGCAGGTGTACACTTCCAACCCATTTGTTATCTCTGTATTGAACAATAGATGTTTTGTCAAACAATTAAAAACAAACACCAATACATTTATCAATGAATTACCTGCGACTTAACAGCAGACATTGCTGTGGTTTCCATGCACCTAGTTCTGAAGTATTTCCAACGATACCAACCCATTGGCCAGTTTCTGTAACATTCGACATGTAAAGTTACGAGCCAAATCATGTTTTGCTAAAAGTACATACTGCATATTCTACTTACCAATGGTGGAATCTGGAACGTTCACAGTGAATGTACATTTGCAGGTCATAGTTAAACAAAACAAAAAATATAACTAAATATAAGCACCTAAAAAGATGACAGAAAAATCTTTTAAATCATTTGGCCTAGATCAAACATTTTGCACAGTTTTTGCTAAACGTAACAACACAATCAACATTTCAAACATCTAATGTTGATTAAAATATTTTTTCCGGAAAGAATTGTGACCGGCAAAAACATTTTCACTTATGACAGCTTCCATGTCTGATGCATTGGAGTCTTTTTCCATCACTATCAACCTCCTAGAGGAATGCCTGTTGAGCACCTGTTCACAGTTGTACAGTAACTTTAAAGCAGGGTGTTTTGGTACAATATCTGGGGTGTAGTCCGAACGGTAAACTGGAAGCCAGTAGACAAGTCTTCCACCACACACAAGCAACCGTGCAGCAAAGTCGAGTAAGTCTTTGAACACGTCATCCAAATGGTAAGCAGTCTGTTCAGGATAATGAACTTTTCCTTCCTCCAAAGCAGGAATTTCAATTTCCCCTTGTTTCTTGGTGCCCACACGCATACATGCCTCGCGGATACCATATGGGGGATCAGTTATAATTGCATCGAACAGCACTTTATCAATTTTCCAGGCATGATTGGCAGCATCAGACAATAGGACATCAACAAAGCGATTCTGAAGTCCGTACTCAGACAGGCAGTTTCTGATCGTTTCATCGCGTTGCCTCCACTTGGTGCCTTTCCTTGAAGACTTACCTCTGCCATGCAAAATGTTGTAACTGATGTCACCTCCAATCACATGGCTTCCATAATGGGCAGCTGAAACCAACAAACTGCCAGATCCAACAAATGGGTCACATATCAGGTTACCTGGAATTGCTTTAGCAAGGTTGGCCATTAGGAAGCTCAGCATGGGGTCCATTGAAGTGTTTCCTATCAACTTGCGCTCTTTTAGATTATATTTCTCCATTAGTTGCCTCTGTCCATCACACAAAAATCTAGTGAAGTAAATAGCAGACGGAGCAGAAATAGTTTTTGGCCCTTCAGATACATAGTCCTCGATTACAAAATACTGGTCTGTTGGATTCTGCAGCTCCACATTACCCTCTAATAACAACACATCCTCAAGAGAATCAATAATTTCTTTTTGTTTTTGGCCAGGTATTTTTTTACCAAGGCCTTTCACTCTCATGGAAAATGTCCTTTCTTTGTCAAAAAATGGCTGCTTCCAACCATCAGGGTATCTGAGAATGGATTCTTTCAAATCTGCGTAAGTCGCTCCACTACCCCATAGCTCATATGCACTTTTGCACAGAACTGTCCTTGACAGTATTTCTTTTACATCCTTTTCTTCCAGGCTATCAACAAAGCAGATGGGAGAACCTTTTTTGACCGGTTTTAACTGCAATGGAATATTGAGGGCAGTGGCAATTGACTCAATTTCTGGAATACCGGCATGAAACGTGCCTTGGGCCAACAGCAACAAGTACTTTTTCCTACAACCTACAGCCATTGGCACTAAATGAGAAAAAACAGGAAGATGTAAAGCAGGCCAATGTATAATATAGAATCACATCCGGCAGTGGTATACTACCCAACCCCTAGACTTACGGCACAAATTCTGCTCTAAAAACTTCACAATTTAAATAAAGATATGGTCCAGCAAAAAAGGTAACAAACTTTAAATGATTTATATGCATTGTTATATGCAAATATAGGGCTTAGGTGGTCTCCATAGGATAATGTATTGGTGATTTAACATCTCTCTCTTTCAAAAAAATAAAAATGGAATTACATCTTAAGTAAAAATTTCTTTAAATTTATCGATTTGTGACAGAAACAATAATAAAAAATTATATTGCAAAGAAAAGATATTCACAATCACTGAACTGAAGTTCATACAAACATGGTATATATATACACTAATAAGGTCTTTGATTTGGCATTCCTTGCATCATATTGCTCCTTGTCATAAAGGTTTGCTGCTGCATTTGTGCAGGCGCTTGTTGCCTCATTACAGTGCTGTCCTGTGTTCTCATACCAATACCTCCAGTTTGTTGAACAGCATTGTTGTTATGGAGCAGGTGTTTCAGCTGTGTGTGGTCTTGCATGGTACGGTTATTGTTCATCGTCATTCCATGTATTTGTGAAGACATTTGCATGCGTACCTGATTATTGGGATTGTTTATGCTACCTTGACCGGCAGACATCAATCTAGCATTTCCCATAACTCCAGCCTGCATACTATTCCCACTTGTGCCAGTATTTATTTTGTTGCCACCAATGTTGCTCATGGCAAGCTTCTGTGGCATGGAATACCTTTGCTGGGGCTGAGTGGGGTTAGATGGGACCATTCTCTGCATGCTGGCTATTGTAACAGGTTGGTTCATACGCTGCTGCTGGTGAGACCCCTGCATGCTTGCCAACTGCACATTTGGTTGTCCCATATTTTGCTGGTGCTGAAATCTTGTATTTTGTTGAAAATTCGGTTGTTGTTGTTGTGGCTGCTGCTGCTGTGGCATTCTGTACTGGGGCAGGTTAACTGATGTATTACTACTATTCATCACTGACATAGGCATTGTGGAAGCTGAAGATATGCCACCTGGTCGTATAGTCAGGGTATGTCCAGCATTACTTTGTTGAGAAACACTGTTCTGGGCAATGTTAGAATGCTGTGAAACAATTCTTTGCTGTTGCTGCTGTTGTTGTTGTTTCGATTGTACTACACTACGAATTGCCATCATCACTGCAGCGGAGTCATTGGGTATAAGTCCAAGAAACTGATTTCTGTCATCTTTCTTCTTCACAATAATAATTATTAGTTTAGCCTCTGCCGGTTTTTGGTTGGCAGCAATGTTAATCAAGCCACATGCATCTTTCTGCAAGTTCATTACCAACATTTGAAGCATTTCAGTCTGTGGAAAATGCAGCATCACGACCTTGGACGATCGCAGGTGAGTGTTTACTGGTGGCGAATTTATTAAATTCAGCTGTATGATTTGCATGACAAGTTTGCTTGGCCATATGCTGGAATTTATTTCGTATAGGTGATTGGGACTTTGAATCATTTGGCAGTTTATTGTACGGGCAATGCGTTGGATTCCTTCAGGAGTCTTCCGCTTTTCAAGCCATTCCAACGTACCTGCCCAAATAGTTTTAATCTCAGTAGTTCGCTCGGCCAGCTTTTCTACTTTCTTGGCCATGGAATGTGCTTCACTCAAGTCTTTCTTTGGTTGATGGGTTTGAATTGAGATTTGCCCTGGCATACTGGGTGGATTAGAGGTTGGCACCGGATTGTGCATGATTGGTCCACTCTGTGAATTGAAAGCAGTGCTTGCTTGAACTTTAGTTCCACTGTTACTAGATACATTTCCTTGTTGGTCCATTGGCAAACTCTTCACCTCCAAAGCATGAGGGTTTTCAGGTTTTGTAAAACCAAAAGAGGTTGTTGTTGTTGCAGAAGAAGTTTGGGGAAATATAGCTTGGTTGTCCAAAGGCAGGTTGCTCACATTGCCCTGCACTGAACTGGTATTTTGGGTATTGTTCAACATTGTTTCTGGTGGAGGAACACTGGTTAACGTTGGTTGGCTTGTTGATATAGTAACTTCCATTACAGCCATGTCGTCTTCTGTTTTAATTACATGTGCATCATCACCACAACTTTCAGTAATTGGAACAGGCTCTTTATCAGTAGGTAGCTTAAATCCACCAACTAAAACAAAGTGTCTTTTGTCCTGTGCAAAGTTCAGTAGTTGAGAGCCCCCATTGTTGGATTGGAGGTATATCTGTTGCAGCTCAGAAATGTGTCTTGGTGAAATAATAGACATCTTTACATTAAGCTCATGCAACTTGCTCACTATTTCATTTCCAGTACAGCCTGAAAACTCATAGCTCTCCATGCAAGGGGCCTGGTAAGGTGGTGTGTTAGACACAAGCAAGCAAAACCGCTCCACATCATTCGAAGAATTACGACAATCTTTTAAATCAATAAAAAGTTGCAAAGCTGTAGCTAGGCCCTCAGTAATATGACTGTAATGTTCGCTTCCCCCGCCTATGAAGTTAATTGAGTCCAAAAGCTTGACAAAATCATTTACTCTTCTAGTCGGAGCATAACATTGTGTCAAGGACTCTGGTGATCTATCCGCAGAGTGAAACAGAACCAAACCATACCGGTTTCCATCACCATTACTGACCAATTCTGTATTGGGCTTTGTTAGCTGATGAAAGTGTTTAATTGCAGGGAGAAGATAAAGTTTCTTGATAGAATCCCAATGTGAAATCATATTTGCAGTGGATTCTGCAACAACCACCAGTTGCACAGGTGAACTGGCTTCTTCCTTTGCAGTCATTTTGAGATGGTTGTCAGAACGTTGCAACAATCGTTAAAAAATTCTATAAAAAATACACAATGTAGCCTATCAGTAATATAATACACAGTATCAACCCAATGGTGGAATTGTGACACGACACGTCGACGTCGACACCTATAAGACTGGTCTTCATACCAATACACAATCCAAAACCAAAAAATAAACTACCTCGTAGGTAATGCATTGATTGGTGTTACAGGTATGTAACGCGACTAACGAGTGTCAGTCCTGTTCCCCATTTGGTTTGGCCAACACTGTTAGCACTTGCGCTTCTACCTCAGTGTTCTATCACTGTGACGTCATACTCGGCAGCAGCTGATGATCAACACATGCTAATACTAATACATACATAGCGCTACTGAATTTAAGTTCACTTTTGTAACATAACAAAAATGAAATAAATAGATCGAAGTTAAAAAATATATCCAACATGATATGCTATGACACGAAAGAATACCGAGTTTCGTGTGAGCTCATGTTACTGTGTAACTTAAGTTGAGTTTCAATGCTGGTTGTTAGTTATATAAGTGCCAATAGTATATTTATGTGATCACGTGGATACACATCAAGTTTCGCTTCCCGTTTTTTCAATTTGTTTTGTTGTATTTTCCAAGCATGTAGGCTATATCAAAAGCAGTCAAGCGTTACGCGCAAGCGTAACACGAGTTTTTCCTTGTCCTAGTCTTGCTATAAATCAACGGATGTATACATTTGTCACAACTGTAAGTTGGCAACTGGTAGTTTAAGACTTCATGTTGGTAGCGCGCCGTTAACCTAAAATTGTTTCCCGGTAATAATTTATGTATATGGTTGAAGGCAGTCCTGAAAAGGGGTGCACAAAATAAACGCAAAGCTGGATCACAAATATACAAAATGCTTTGATGATGACAGGGAGGTGGATGTCGACAGTGATGTAAATATGGTTTGTGTCTTTTTGTATCTTGATATTTTATATATACATCTTAAAATTATGGTTAAAGCCTACCTCAATATGTTTTGTTAAAACTAATATAAAAGTGTAGGAAAAGCAATATTTCTCGTTTAATCAAGTGAAGTGTTGAAATGTAACATATTGAGCACATATCGCATTAATGTAAGAAGCATTATGTTATATTCCAAACCAAACTGGAAAATATGTAGTGGCAGGGGTGATTTGCAAACACTTTATATTCTTATTGGCAGTCAGCTGGGAAAAAGATAACTGATAAACCTACCTTAGATAAACTGACCAGACTGGAAAAAGTGTCAAAAATTTACAGATAATCATGCGAAAAAATGTTGTGATCGTCCGCGCAAAACGTTGTGATTGGCCGCGCAATTAAGGATCGCCGAAACAAAATCCTCCGCGCAAAACACAAACTTTCCACTCTGGTAAACTGTTAGGGTTTCCAAGGCTTCTCGACAATCACTTTTGGTTCTAAGCTTGTCCATCCCATTAATATACCGTGCAATCTGCTATTTTTGATTAGTTTTAGTGGGAGAATAAACTATATTATCATTATTATGTTGCTGCCTGGCATATCGTATTTTATTTAATTGTAAACGTCTGTGAATAAAAGGTATGTTACATTGTGCCACAAAAACAGATAAATTAAAATATGGTACATTATTATATGAAAATGTTTGTTATTTCATGCATCTCTGTTGTTGGAAAAAGATCTTTTCAGTATGGGTTACACTTTATGTGTTTTATTTTCAACATAACTGAATCATTCTGCAACACAGTTTGTTACTGATGCTGCCAGAAATCAACACTTTAAAAATATATTTACAAATTGAAAAGACTGTTAGAAAAAAATTGTTACAAATTAGCAAGCTGCTGACATCTTATTTGCACAAAATTGTTTTGCATATTATTTGAACAGCATGTGGTGCAATGTTTGTCAGGCAGCCTTTGTTTACTTTCCACATGAAATGGTTACGTGATCAAGTACCCCAGTCATTATACTCTTTGTTTTTATTAGATGGAGGATGACAAGAACGGCATGTCGACTGGTGTAAGTGCAGCAAAGAGTTTGTTGCAACTCTGGTGGCTATAAACAAATATATATATTTTATAGCTTAGTAAACGATCACACCACAATGCTTTGGAAAGAAAAAGAAGAGACCACATAAAGGAAAGCTTTAATGGGCTAAGAGATTCAGTGCCGTCTTTGCAAGGGGAAAAGGTAAATCCCTTAGCTAAAACTTTTTATTTCATATTTATTTCATATTATCTGTAAAAAATTACTGCTCCTTTGCTTTAAAAAAAAATTGGCAGGTGGGTTGAAATCCGGGCCAGTATAAAGTGGACAAACAAATTACAGTTTATTAGCTAATCTATTTACAACAAATGAAGTTTAATGCTGCTCCCAGCGTAAAAAGGTGCATGAAATTTCATTTTACTGAAGTACGAGCAGTGCTTTTACAAGTAACGCTAATTCATACCAAACCCTGGCGGGCCAGATTTGGCCCCTGGGCTGGGGTTTGCTATGTCTGGACTAAAACCTAGCACCAGGGTTGGCCTTAGCTAGAACTATACTTAATGATATAGTTGGTAGGTTCCCAAGGCTCCATCTGCCTCTTGGCCTTCTGTCTTTATGTATTATATATACAATATTCTCTGTATGATAAGTTTAGGTTTTGGTTACCTCCATGACTATGTCTTATGATGCAAGTTATCTTTGCTAGGCATCGAGAGCTCAAATCCTAAATAAAGCCACCGAATACATACAGGATATGACCAATCGGAATTCTGGTCATAAACAGGATATTGATAACTTGAAAAGACAAAACAATCAGCTCGAACACAGAAGTGAGTTGTTTTGCAATAACACTTTTACTTGTGCCAGCAAGGGTGGTTGTTAATGTTTATTTCTTTCAGTTCTTGCCCTTGAAAAAGCCAAACGTGAAGGTTTGTTTTCGACCAATCAGCCAACAACTTTACAGGAACCAATGGAAACGGGCCGGGACAGTTCATAGCCATAGCTTGGTGCAATGTGTCACCAAAAACACTGGATATTTAACATTTCAAACATGATTTATCGTGCACATAGTTACAGATATATTTCCTATATTTTTTATACTCGTCAGATGAACCAAGATGGAAGGGAACACCAAAGATAACCATATGTTGACAAAAAAAGTTTGTTAAGGGGCCACATACATTTCATGTCTCCTATAATCTCCTGTACTATTTATCCGTGTTCAATACCTGGGTTTTCTGTTTCAGATTTATATGTATGATCAAAACTACACAAATTTGTTATCTTGCTTCGTACAACGACTATGTTTTTAGCTGTTAATAGTGACCGGACAACAATTTGGCAACACTAGTCGATCCATTATCTACATGTTACGCTGTATGGCAAGTTTTGATTTTTGTCATATTTTGACAAAAAATGTGTGTTTTGCTGATGCGCTAATGCCAATAGGCAAAACTAACCCATCTTATCAGTTGGGTTTAAATGCTAACAAACATTCTGGTGCATAGATTATTAAAACGTGTTAAAACTCTTGTTCTGTTCAATTTCATTTCAACAACAAAATTCCAACATGTTTTAGTGTATTGGGCACCTCAAAATTTTCAACATTGTTTTTCCTTCCATTTTGTGCCTTTCTATCACCTTGATTCCAGCGATTACATGTTTCTGAAACCAAAAATGTTTGGAGGGAAAGCACCAGATGTGCACACAGTTAATAAAGAAAACCTAGTCATGAGGAAGATCTTTTGTGGGTATTCTTGAAACCTAATAATACAACAATTTGAACAAAAAAATCAATAGTTGCAATGGTCACGTCTGTTTGGAGAGTCTACATGTACTCATTGGCTTGATATTGTAGGTTAATTGAGATGAAAGGTTTCCAACCAACTAAGAAAACATATTCATGTCCGCCCCTGCATGGACTTAATTTTTTCGTCTGCATTAAACTTTTTCTTCTGATTTTTGCTTAAAAAGGTTTTTGGCGCTTCTGCCTCCCACTGTTTTTTGAACATGGTGTAAAGCCTCATAGCAGCTTGGGCATCCTGAACAGAACTGTGCTCCCCTTTTTGAACCTGGACCCCCAGAATTTTGGAGCAGAGTACTCTCAGAGCAGGAGACTTCCCACCAACCATTGTTTTAAATGGTTTGTACCTGAGTTAAGATATTGGTTTTGTGACTGAATTTTTAATCAAGGATGTCTACATTTAAACCTACCTGGCTGTGTCCCTAACACACTTTTTGGGATGATCAAGAAACAAAACTTTCATGTCGTTCCACAAGGCATGGCCCACCAAAATTCTCCCTTGCAGAATATCTGAAACTTCTTTTTGTACAACTTCAAATTCCTCAGCGTTTTCAAGATCTACTGGCCTTACACCACTAAGACAAGCAATAGGATACACTGTTAATGCCAATGTAATGTTAGTTTTTATCTTAACACAAATCTTAATTAGCCAATTATTTACTCCCATGGCTTGGGCTCCTACCTGACAAATGTTCTGTAATCAGTAACTTCTTCCCGTGACTTGACAAATTTGTCATAAATGCATTTTCCAAAAAGATTGACAAGTGAAACTCGAGCAAGAACAGATTCTCTTCCACTTTCACCAACTCCCACCATTTCACAATCCATTGCAACTGCCTAAAAAGACCCAATGTCTGAATCACATGTTTAAGTTATCCAAGCCAAGGTGTTCCTAATTTTCCTTTTTTAGAATCTTTTTTTGTCATATGAATTTTTCCACCTAATCGGTGTGGAAGGTATAATGAAAAGCAAAAAATAAACAACCTAGGCTTTAATCACAAACTTAGATTAGGCCTTTTTGTTGTGTGATCCATAGACCCCAGTTTAGGAAACCCTGATCTATATTGAGCAACGCCATAGACTCCCAGGGATTCACAAAAAATTTAGTATGTTACATTTACCTTTGTTAATCCACCAAATGCATTTGATTTCACCAGTTTCTTAGCTGTGTGGCTCGTTTCCATCCGGGAAGCTTTTTTCGACACTATATTGAGCATGTTTGCACTGTCAGTATCCGCTTCCATAATGTCCTCGATTGGTATATCATCAAACCATATATCCACATCTTTTCCACTTCCCAATGATTTTCCATTTTTGCCATTAATGTTTTTATTATTTCCCCCTTTCTTGTGTTTGGGACTGGAATTAGTAGTTTTATTTTTTAACTCTGTTTTCATCACGCCAGTGTTTGATTTACTGTTCGGAGGCGTATCGTTTGAAATACTGACATGTGTTTTCTTTGTCTTTTTAGCATTTGTTTCTTTATCTAAGACAAGTAATTTTCTTTTTCTATGTATTTCCTTGGAGTTCTCAGGTGATGATTCAATTGTTTCCTTTTGTTTGTTTTTTATCTTGTTGTCGGAAATTTCCTTTTCAAGAGCTTTCCAATTTTCTGAACAACTGGCGTGTTTCTTGCCCACTTTAGTAGTCTTTGGCTTACCCATGTTAATCCCTGGTTACAGCTAAATATTAAAAAACAAAGAAATGTTACTAAATAATCCCTTTTCACGCATTTTTATAACGAAACGAGACCGTCGCCCATATTCGCCATGCTCTAGTGCATTTTTCGCACGCATGACCGCACTTACGGTGACATGTGAGAGACAGGTTGCCTGTCGCTGGGATTCCGTGTCGTTTAAAAAATATCAACAATCCCGCAAAACGGATTTTTATCAATTTATGTAAAAACTGAGATTAAAATATTAAAAACACATTGTAAATGATTCAATTGTCTCAAAACAGAATATTTGTCGAAAATTTTTTACCCGGATTTATTGCCGGTTCGGTTTTTAAATTATTTTCCGGTGGGAGTTTCCGTAAACTTTTTACTCAATAGGTCCAGTTTCACAAAACTGTTTTATTCGCCGCGTGCACCTATAAATATTGTGCAAAATATTTCTATAATGTTTGTCCACAACATGGTTTTCTTACAGCACCACGGCCGACTTGTTACGCATATCATATTCAAAGCACGAATTTAAATGCAGGTAGCTTCGTACCAAGTTGTACTTCTCCATATGAGGTAAACTAACCTGAAAAATCGGATTTATCTCCAATTGTACAAGCTCACAGCGACTGCAACCAAGCAAAATAACATCTAGCATATTGGTTCTCCCAAACTTGTCCTGGCGGACCCCTTTTATGATGGCAAAATTCCGGTTCTGCCATATTTTTCAAGACTTCTAGCCCACAACACAAAAAGTCTTCTTATGAAATAATACAGTTCGTCATATTTTCACATACTATCTATGTAGATCAGTGTTTCTCAAACTTTTTTTCTTCAACGCCCCCCAAAACACCTTAATCATTTAACAACGCCCAACAGAACAGACAAAAAACATAACGAATTTATTTGTTGCTTGTCAATTAATGCGATGGGTGACGTTGGTGGAATGACCACCAATTTCGGCTGATTTCTAATATTTCAATACCAAACTCTAGTTAAAAACATGTAACCATACCACCGAACAGCAATTATTTAGCGTTGGTTGATGACACATTGTGACATACATAAAATTCATTGTGACGTCATAATCAATAACTTTTAGCACATTTTTGTGGTTGCGTACCACTTGGAGGTAAAACAGTTTCGTCGTGTGCACCTTATTGAGTGTTACAAAGTAACCTAGGGGATGAACTATACAAAATTTTGAAATCAGTTACGATTTGTTAAATTCGAACTATACCCGTAAATTACGGAAAGGTGCTCACGTACCACCAGAAATGCGGTTGCGTACTACTAGTGGTACACGTACCACCGGTTGGGAAACACTGACTTGCGGTATAAGAGAAAATTTGCCATGTCAGCAAGCGCCCATTTATTACCTAGCGCCCCGCCCGTTTGGTCTCCAGGAAATAACTATGGTGTTTCAAACCTGAGCAAAGTCCATGGCAATATTGCTACGAGGTGACCATGTGAGCTGAATGCAAAGCCTACTTTGGTCTATTACGACTAGTTTGCATTATGCCCATAATGCCGACTATGCTCACGATGACATTTTTAAGGTACCTTATAGCTTCGGTATTGAATTGTCACAAACGTATTATTTGACTGTATAAGACAGGGATCTTAAACACGCGGTCCATTAGGCATTTTGAAAATATTGGTATAGGTGCAAGTGCCCGACCAACATGTAATCATGATACATATATTTTTCCAAGTCAGAATAACTGGAAATCAATACAAGGCGTTAACGCAGTATGTAACAGCTTTTTCTGGTATCAACTACTAAGCTATATCTGTCTTTATGATACATGCACGTATGAAACATGTTTTACCCAACAAAGGTCAACATATTTTTGTGTGCACAGCTTAGCACGAGAATATTTTTACAACTTAAACCTAACATGCAAACTGACATTCGGCGTTCAAACGGTTGTCCACTTTTGCAATAATTTCATGAAGTACAGGCAGATTCCATTGAGAGGCAAGTTTACATTTTTGTTTATTTCGTTTTTTTTTTATTACAAAATGGTAAACCGCTCAAACCGTTTTAGGGTTCGTGGTAGACTCGTTTTGGTTTGGGAGCTGGTCACCTACGTCAATGCCATCTTCATATTTTTGCGTTTAAAATTGTTTAGAATTGGCGATTTCCAACTAAATGTTAACTTACCTTGAATTTCTATTCCGTTGAAAGCAAATAACATTTGTTTATACTTGCTTGGATTTGCCATTTTACCCAATTCAACCTACTTATTTGTCCCTGTGCATAATCCAGCCCACTAGTTATTATAAATAAGTCGACGTTATTTAAAAAAATACAGCCAAAACGCCTGCCACACAAATATACATGTTTTTACGTTTTGGGCTTCTTTCGATCCAAATTTTTGCGAGGCCCAGTTTTTAATATAACTGTATTTGTAACGGTTAAGAAACATGTCGATTATCAAACAATTAACCGACTTAGCAACGTCGTTATGTGGCCATTTGGTTACTATAACACATCTGCTGAGGTCAGTAACGAAGTCAACCATAATCCAAACAAAAAAGAAACGCCCATGTTAGCCAACAAGTTTTAGTTATTCTGTTACAAAGTTCATAAAATGACACGAAATCCCGCCCTGAATTGTAAATTGACTAACTTCGCATTTCATCCCCAAAGCGTAATCTGTTATAACAATCCCAACCACATTTACATTTAAACATAAATGTTAACAATATACGTATCCATTAGGTGCAGCGCACTCTTGTGGGTCTGGCGTAAAGGACTTCTTTATATGGCAAACGGATATTGAGATCGTACCAGCAAGTACGAGATGAGGTGTGCCTCAAAACTTGTATCTGTATACGAGTTGCTTTGGCACCACAAAAAATCATAAAGTCTCCCCCACAACATGCACGGGGCAAAGAGCAAAGGAAAAAGCGTGACTTTCAGGCTTGAGCATTGGGTTAGAATGCAGCACACAAGATTGGGTTAATCTTGCTGCGATTAATTAGAAGGCATAGATGTACACGAGCACAAAGGACAAACTCAAACATCATGACATGCAAAGGAGCGCTACAAAACACCGCAAATTATTCAGAGGCCGCGGCCGTTTCATTTCCATGGCTTTCCACGTCATTGTCCTCCTTGGATTCCTGGCACTGTGTAAGCGTATATTGGGTAAGTGATGCTTCCTCTTGGCACTATAACCATTCATAAAGAGTTAGACACGGGAAATATATATAACTATGACTTAATAAAACGTTTTTCCCCGAAAATTGAGTTTTATTATTATAGTGAAAGTTGAATTACGTTTTATATTTACAACAAAATATATAAATTACATATACTATAATATTTACATACGTTCAACCCAATGCGGACATTGCAAACCACTGACAACGGCTGTATCCAAAGGTCAATACCATTCTCGTGAAAAAATATGCTCTTTACCTCCCAGAAGATTTCATCCTCGTACAGTTCGTCGGTAACAAGATTGTCCCATACGGGAATCTTCAGCAGGAATCCAGTCAGTGTTCCGCCAACCAATGCCAAACCAAGACCTGCGGCCATCGCTGCAACCTGGAAACCTCCTTGCGTGCCACCCGTTCTGTGACGTAACAAAGCGACCTTTATTCTCTTGACCTAGTTAGGGCTCAGCACTCACACGGTCATAGTTTTGCATTATGTATTTTTTTTGAAACGGAAACGCCATCTGTGCATAGCGTGCAACGCTGATGCATAGATAAATACTTAACATTCCGAACTTTCATTACTCAGCTGCACTGCACCCAAAAGCGAGTTGCAAGTGCAGTGTAAGAACGAGATTTCGACAATGATGTAAGTTTCGAAATTGGGCAGAGCCCCTTACAAATGGACTTCACTCCAATCCCAATCAAGCGAGTCGGGGTGGCGAGATTCTCTAGGGACTCGTGTAACGATTTGGAAGCGGAACTGTTGTCTTACCTCGATCCGTTAGATTGCCCAAGGATCGCCCAAGTGATGCCGCTGGCCAAAGCCCCAAGAATTCCTGGCATTCCGTGCAAGTTATGCACTCCGCATGTGTCGTGCAACTTGATGGTGCGCAAGAGCAAGGGCTGTCGGAATTTAGAGTTGTTTGTTATGTTTACTTCTGTCTTAATCTCGTTAAACCCTTATCTCCGGTATGTGCTGTAGAAAATGGTATGTTTGTAGTGTTAAACCGTAGTTTTTAGAAACGGTTGGTTTCCCCCAGGTAGACGGTGTTCGAGCTGCAGCATTTGCGATGCCTATATGGTAAAGACTCGGACAAAAGATGTATCGAATTCTTTTTAACTTCTTTCGTTTGCCTCCAAAAAACAACGAATGCACGAAAATGCTTTCGTTGAAACATTTTGGGGCAACCGCAAGACACAGCTCAATTCGTCAAAATTATGATTTAATTCATAAAAATCGTGTTTTTCATTGTCCAGATTGATTTTCTATCTTTCAAGGACAGAAAGACGCAAAATAAGGGTAACTATCGAGAGGCGCACCTGTAGATATTTGTAACCAAGGGTAGAAAGAATGGCAGCTGCTGTTCCGATAAGAAGTGCTCCGAACGGGTGTACCACGAGGTCCGCACTTGCTCCCATGGCAACTCCTCCAGCCAAAGTCGCGTTTTGAATGTGGACCTGCATGTACAAAACGTGCCGATTTTTAGTATAGAGGCAAGTTTTTAATGGCCATATTTGACCGCGTTTGGTCCATACGACCACAAATTTTAGCCGAAGTGTAAGGTATAGATTTCACGGCAAAGTTGATCTTTAACGCAGTTTTTGTTCAACGGACTTGAACGCGTTATGGAACAAGGCCTTCCCTAATAAGCAAATACCTGCTCATAGACCGTGCCTTAATTATACCTAAATGCAACCAACCACTTACCATATCCAGTTTCCCTTTTTTGTCCACAGCAGTTGAAATAGCGAAAGTGGTGACGGTGCAGGCGGCCAAGCTTAAAACAGTGTTGATGATAGCACGTTGACGATCAGCGCCTTCCACTGGTCCGGCATTGAAACTTGGCCAGTAGAGCCAGAGAAATAGTGTGCCTGAGAAATAGATCAAAACACTGGAAATTTGTGCTATCACGTCACTTGTGAATCGCGTGCAAAGATGATAATTATAAGTAACACAGCTGTTGCGCAAATTCAATCCTTTAATTTTAATTTCATGCCATATAATTAGACAACGTCAGTGTTTCTCATTATTTCTTGATGCAGACTACTGTTGCAAAAATTGCGGGTCTCAATATCTCGTTAGCTAGTAGGTACGCTTTTTGCACTGATTGTGTTCACACGTATTTTTCACCTTGTAGCCCAGTCGAAAACTGCGCTATGGTTCACTGGCTGACAAACTACAAGGGGAGTTGTACAGAAGTTTCAAATTTTGGTCACACAGAATGCAAGCTTTGGCCCCCAAAACATTTTTTATCAGCATCGATAGAAAAAGCTCGATTATTTGAACATTAAGTCATTCCTTTCAATTTCACATTGCATAAAATACCCCTGAACTTTCTCCCATAGTTTAAGTCAGTAACATAATTAATTCACGTGAAAATTGAATTACAGTGTGGAGCCCGATGAAACCTCGAAGGTGATGGAGTCGGCATCAAATTGCTTATGACGAAACCACATTTGTATCATGTTCGCATCAGGCGTGGTTTATTCAGAGTTGATAAAATCTTTCAAATATATGATGAAAAAAAGTTGGTTGTTTAATTCTTCATAATATAACGAGTCGAGCGGCTGGCGATTATTTTTTGTCCAGTAATCCAAGGCGCGTATTGGCATGCTAGCGTGGAGATAACGAGTTTACCGATATTATCGCAGAAAAGTTGGCAGGTAGACAAGCACACTTTTCGCACGCGATGTACAGGAAGATACGCTAAGTTACGGCGTCAGAATCACGTGATAGGTTAGTCGTATGCTTTCTTACCTATCATAGCGAAGATATCCGAATGATATTCAGATCCTTCCTTGTCGTGATCGGTCTGTCCTTTCTTGTAAAGGACTCGCGCCACTGCCAGACCGAAGTAGGCGCCGAACAGGTGAATGAAGATGGAACCGCCGACGTCCATGGCCTGAAAAACACAAAGTACTGCAATGAATGTTTTGTTTAAGGCTTAAACAATCCTCCCAGTCTTTGCCTTATAGGGACAAAGAACTGTGCAAAACAGACCCTGTAATCAGACAGCGTCTTTTGCAGCGTGCAAAAAATCACAGCTGCGCTACATGGCCCCCAAAACCGCAACGAATCGACCTTAACAAAGACTGAAAAAAGGGCGTATATACTGCAGTTTGCCCTTTCGGTCGTTTGGAATTTTGTTTGCCGAAAGAAGAGGAGAGGGATTTGGTGATCAACGACGCGTGAAGGCCGACACCGGATGCCCTGGGTGTCGATGTTTGTGAGGCTTGTCACGCACAGTTACCTTTAGCTGCTAGAGAAACGCCGGTTGTATGAATTGTCTCAACATAATGACGATTTAAATTTTGTTTGTCAGGCAGGCATTAAACACGAATCCACATCCTACTACACAGTGTGTGACCGCAACTTGCGAGATATTGATTTTGTATTAAAACCTTGCCGGGTGCCATGTTGTCAACATGCATGGGCTTTAAATCTAAATGCATAGCGCTTTTATTTCCAAAGTTTTCAATTCTTGTTACAGTTTAAGATATTCACTGATAACTTATGTACGCTGTGATCACAGTGTAAAAGTTGCTATTGAATGAAGTGTGAGAATATATCGCCCAGTTTTATTTTGCTCCGTCAACAGACGCGTGCTTTTATTTGTTGATATAATGCTACTTACCATCTACCGAGATGTTATCTAACACGGCAACTAAAAATGTTTGATTAATCAAAAAGCGAACGACAGGCAATCTAAATTTCGTACGAAGAAATGACCAGAGCCATATAATTCTGACATACGTTTCATCCCAGGGTTTAGAGGCAGAATATTTGAATTTAGATGTCGCATTTCGTTTCCATGCTAACCATTTACCACAGCGTACACCAACCTGCAGATTTGTCACTCCAACATAAATGTTGATGTTGTAAAAGACCACTTCTAGAGTCGCCATGATGGTTAGCTGGACGGGGCTCGCCACGCCCAGAACGGCACCGAATGAGATCAGTACTGTCGCCACAGCGAAATCAGCTTCGAGGAGGCTGAACAAAGGAAAAAAGATAATCACACATAATCTTCCTACAGGTTATGTGACGTCACGACACTTCGCAGTCGTGAGTGCGATCTTTTCAAAACACGAACTGATCCTTACGACCCTTCGGAAAGAGTTTACCAATCCAAACTTATACGATTTTGGCATGTTTTTCTGGCACGATTGCGATTGCGAGCCCGAGTCACTATTTTGCATGCAAGCGATCCCACTTAACCCACGTGCTCGTGCAAAACAACGCCATCAATTGATCGGCCGTTTTTACAATCGTTGTTGTAAAAGTGATAATTTGGTTACCTACATAACTTGTATAGTTGTGTGTACAGCACCTATAATTCATAATTCGTCTTTAACGTTTTTGAAGCTTAATTGTGACAGGACATTAAACAAAACGGGACATAATGTCATTACTGCAAAAGACACGTTATCTATTTTATAGACGATGAGTGAAACTTGGTTAACTGAAATCCTGTCGCCATTGAGGGCTCACTTTCTAACACAAAAGATAGTTTTGCCTTTTCAATAAAAGATAGTTTTGCATAAAAGACACGTTCTTTATACAAAGTATTATTACTGTTGTTGGGTTCATGTCATGGAATGTGTGTTGACAAGTATAGCTTATACTTTATATTTCGGTGGTTACCTTTCGGTTGTCAAATAAATCTTTCCCCCAGTGCCAATCATCCCAAACCAACCATTGACCAGGGTAGACCATTCGATGACGTATGCTGTTAGGAGAAAGTTAAACCCGATGGAACCGAAGCCATGGCGCTTAAGAAACGTCATCAGAAAGCCGAAACCAATGAGCATCATAACGTGCACATCTTGGAAAACTGCAAAAATGTACATTAGTTGGCGATGAACGAATTGCAGTTTGTTTCAACACTGTTGGATTTGTTTTCTTTCCAGAACTGCGAGTCCACTGTTTAACGAGTGTTTTTTATGGCGCTCGTTTTGCGAAAAGCCGCAAAAATTCGCCCCGCGCGAAAACAGATTTTTGACAAACATCAAGTGCAGTAACTGAAGTTTTTTTTAATGAATGTTTTGATGGTCACAAAAACTGTTCATTGGTGATAAAAGTTTCAACTGATATTGCAAAATCTTTTCTGTGCATGGCATAATACTAAGCAACACGCGTCTCGCGATGAACTTGCACTGTTGCCTTGCACGACCAGGACGTAAATAATGCAAGTATAGGTGACAAGCTACCGTTTTGTGTTTGCACGAAAATATTGCCCGACGTCGAATTTTGGCACGTTTCAGTTCCGCAAGCAGGCGAGATGGGTTGTGTTGGTTAATGTTGCATCAACTATACAGGGACAAGTAAAAACACATAAACCAAGCTGCTTTTTAAGAAGTCCAACATACACAGAACGTCGACGGGTTTTCTCGTACGTACACACCCGATACCTGAAATGCCGGCCGGAACAACACAGGATTTGATACCACAGCGCAATATGATAACGGCGGCGACCTTTGCCGAACAAAGACACTTACGCGGATAGAGGTTGTTCGCCTTCTCCAGTTCAGCCGCATGTTCAGTGGAGTTGCTGTGTGGTGCTAACGAAGAGTCGTAGTCGACGAAGAGGCCGAAAAGAGCGATGCATATCACTTGGGCAACCAGCAGGATGCCGGTCTCTTTTCCGCGCGTGTTGCTGGAGAAATGAAAGCATAACTATTAAGCATTTAGCAAAATGCTTCTGCTGGCAATCCCTTCCTATTTGTTTACACAACATTCCAAACGACAGAGCTATTGTGTGCAAACGGATGGTGATAACAATACGATCATTTCTACTGAATCACTTTGTTGATATAAATTTCTCGATATTACATTACAAACCAGTCAGCTTCCTAAATTGCATTAGTAGAACCAGACAAGGTCTATTGTTGCCCAAAACAAATATATCTATTCATTGTGACTTATCAGTGAACAAAGGGTTGTTACAAAAGAAAAATATTCGAGGTAGCTAACAATCACACAGCAAGATAACAAAGGGAAAAGTCACAGAAATGCGCTCATCGCAATAAATTTAAACGAATTGTACTCGAATATCATACTTGTCTGAGGCGGCTCAAAACATGGTGCACACCAAGCACTTTGGAAAAGCTATATGATAAGCCCTTCAGGCAACCAAAAGCGGATTTTGGCGAGCGCCAACACCACAGTCTCTCAACTGACAGGCTACGTCGCTTTTTACCACGTGTAATTGATTGATCAATCTTCCTACCTATGGATATATTTACTCAAGGCCGCTTGCATTATACATTATGTTCACACAGACTACACAAAAAAACAAGCAAAAGAAGAGAAAATAAACTTACGTCATATTTATTTTGTGACTGTCCGACGCTTTGCAAATTCAACTTCAGCAGCTTCAGCTTCAACAAATGCCGTAGAATGTTCACAAAATACGCCTTTGGGCAGTAGTTGTTCGTCAGGTTGCACAAGCAAAAGTGAGCTCGTGGCACAGTTCGGACGAAGGCCTACAGGGGGCGTGTCAGGCATATGAAAAACGCGATTGAGTCATTGTTTGCCAGCACAGCACACGTTGCGCAAAGTTCGAGCTTTTGGCAAATAAGCTGTGCAGGGAAAGCAGCTATTCCGTTTTTAGTTCAAGCAGAAGCAAAATCTTGCATGCTGGTGTTTGCGATAACCACGTTGTGTGTAGCGATTTGTATGTCTTGTCATATGTAACAGATTAGTCTGGTGGAGTTTGTTTCTAATCGACACTCTGCTATATTGAGTGACTGAATATAGTTATTACAGTATGTAACTATGAGTGGCGTTCACAGCAAACCGCAGGTAAGCTATATGGGTGCACAAGCATTTTCGCCAGTACATCACAAGCTCCTAATTTTAACAAGTGGTGCCTGTTTTGTATTGATACCCCATATGGCTAAAATGATTAGAACTGTGCCCCATTCAACACTACAATAATCTATTTGTAAAGAACTAGCTAGGGAAAGTCAACATGCGTGGAAAGTTTAGCGCACTTTTGCTTGTCCTGCAAGTCGTGTTGATCATTCTCTATGCATTCTTCGTCGAATACACCCCTTCGGTACAGAAGCCAGAAAACGCAAGTTTGGCCGTGCCGCACGAAGACATTGGACACCTTTATCCAAGTAGGTGCAACTCAAAGTGCAGCAATTGGCATACGTCACTCCTTATTGGATTATCTGGTTAATTTTTGCCTAATTTAATATCATCGTTTATTAGGCGCAATCAACCGTAACATCGCCGAATGTAATGCTTTTAAGTTTACACTGATTTTTCTCGTAATATTCTTATGAACAATGCACTGATAAACAAATGTATTATTGCCACGGGAAAGCTATTGCAGCAGGACATGGTGCGCGCACAGGCAATTGGACAAAAATAGCACAAACCACGCCGTTGTGCTTTGTAAAGCGGAAAACCCATACACCCCTTTTCAGTGTACCAAGATGTCCACGTGATGATCTTCATTGGTTTTGGTTTCCTCATGACATTCCTGCGTCGCTACGGATTTGGATCGGTCGGATTCAATCTCCTCCTCTCCGCTTTCGTCATCGAATGGGCGATTCTAATGAGGGGGTGTCTCGACCTCGAGGGCCACAGCAAGGTTGAAGTCAGTTTGGAAAGGTGATTGTCCATGAGGACCTTCTTGTACCGCAGATCGCCATTGTTTTTCACGATGCCATTTAGACGTTTATGAAGCGTAATTTAAATTAGAAGTAGCGCGCGAGACAACTTTTCGCGCATCGCGCGCAAACAATGGCGGGCGATTTGTTAGCAGGGCGCGCCAGGCCAATCATAAACCTCTCTCGTGCTTTTGAGAAAATTTCACCAGAACCTGAAGATCATTTTTTGAAACGTGTTATCCTTTGTTGTGGTTTAAACGTAAACATGTCGAGTGTTTACGACAAATCGTATTAACAGCGATGCAAACCATGCAACAGGCCATTTCATCGTGATACGTTTTATCCGCATAGTTGCTATAAGGAATCATGTTTCGCATGCGACATTTGCCCATAAACAAAAGCAAGGATGGAATTAACGACACGTTTCATCTCTGCAGCTTGCTGAATGCCGATTTTGCGTGCGGCGCTGTTCTCATTTCCTTCGGCGCCGTCCTCGGCGTGCTCAGTCCATTGCAACTGGTGGTGATGGCACTCCTGGAAGTGGTCGTCTACTCCGTCAACGAATTTATCATCATCGGGAAATTCGGGGTATGAACATAAAGCGTGAAACTTTTGAATGGTGCCACAAGGGAGTTCTGACTGTTTTAACGCTGAATGACCAAACATTTGACTTATCGCGAAGGTGATAAGCCGATGTAATATCATAAAAGTGTTTGTGGATGGTTGCAAGGGAACATGGTGCGTTTGCAAACGCACAACCAAAGCATAGTAATTAAGTGTCAACCCTCTACTAGTGCAAAAAAAACGTTGTCATGACTGAACTTTTTTGCAAAGTAAAGCATGAATCATTTTGCAACGCATCACAGTTGAGCGAAACTGCAATGCTGACTGTCGTCACCATGCTTGTTTGGATCAGTGACCAATACAACATATACACATGCGCAACCCAGGTCACGAGTTTTCGCGAAATAGTTGGTGAACACATCACTGCATGCTGCGAAAAGTAACGTTTAGCGTGATAACGGAAAACGTAGTCACAGTAAAAAAGGAGTCATGATTGATGTCCCTCCTTCCCTGGGGCGTCAATCAATCTTTTGTACTATGACAACGTTTTTTTTAAAACAAAACTTTTCATAATTCGGTACATACCCTTATTCCAATGCATAATTTAAATACACATGTAAAATATACAGCATATATAAATAAAACATGTAAACAAAAAGTTCAAGAACATGACCCACTATTAGTAACAAGAAGTGTTGCCAAAGATCTTTATCTGTAATAACTTGATTTGCAGCGCATACCAGGCTGGCCAAGGAAACCGATTTAAAAAAGGTATAAATCGTGTTGTGTTGAGAGAACCGATACCCCTTACGAACCTTTGCCTCCAGAATTTTTCGTCTGCATTAAAAAAGAGGAAAGTCTAAAGTTTGACCTTTTAAGCGTTGCTATAAAATTACAGATCACTGATATCGGAGGTTCGATGGTGATCCACACATTTGGTGCCTATTTTGGCTTGGGCGTGTCCCTGATGCACTGGAGAAAAGAATTTTCCAAAGGACATTCCAAAGAAGAGTCCGTCTATCATTCTGACATTTTTGCTATGATTGGTGAGAGAAAAAATAAGTTTAAATTTGTGACTGTTGCAATGCAAGCACAAATTCCAATAAATACGATATTTCAACATACAGTATATTGCGAAAGAACTTGTGGCCATGATAAGCGACCATGGGCGCAGTTGGCGTCAACGCTTTTGCGCATTGAAATGTATAAATTGTTGCAACATACAAAGGTTGCGCAATTTTCATGGGAGTTACAGTGCTCCTGTCACATGTTCCAAGTTGGTAATCTCTACAACAATTACCGTTAAAACATAACCGACATTTAACTATCAGCAAATAAAACTTTCCATTGGTAACTTTTCAACGATATTACCTTCAAATCTTTGCTGATTTGGGAATAGGCGCGATGTGCTTAAACCATTATTGTTGTTGTCACCTGCAAAACTGCTCGGTGCAGATGCAGGCATCGCCGGCCTCATTCCTTTCATTTCAGGAAAAACTGACACACTTCACCTTGAGAGGTTCTCTCACGTGCTGTTAGAAAATATTCCGTTTTCAAGTGGTTCGTTGTGTTGTGATCGAAAACCAATGCCTGCTTTCAAAATTCCCTGTCCGCACCGAAGCGTTCATCGAACGATGGTTTAAATTGCTCCGGCCGCTTGTGATTGGTCGGTTGTGCATGAACACGCCCACCCAGCTGAACCACAAGGAAATGTGATACCGCCCACTTTGCCTCTGTTTTTATAACCTGCTGCGAAGGACGATTAGGCGTTTTGCAAATCAATGTCAAACAGAAAAAACTTCAAGTTTGTGGAACTACAGAAGACGTTGCCTGGACATATACTCTCTAAAGGAAATAATTATAATTCTAAACTATATTTCCAAATAAAATGTATTTACTTTCCTGGGTTCCGCAGCGCCATCACGCGTATCACCAATATTTTTTCAATTGTTTCATTATGCAAATCAGTTCGGCAATAATAACAAACATAATAATAACGCAGAATACAGCAGGAAAATGTCTCGATCTCTTCGCTTAAAGTAGAGTCAGTATTTCGCAGTCATTCACTTCCTGCTGCTGCTTGAAACTTCTTTGAGGTTTTGAGTTCGGCGAAGTGTGAACTGCTTGGTCTCAATTACCGACCAAACCCTAATGAAATCACATCCCTTACCTCTGCAGTCTGAAGTTTCTACCTTTTATGGGCTATATTTTAATCCCTAAAAACAACAATGCTTCGGAGCGAGATAATGTTTCAGCTTTGGGTGGCCTGCAGATCCAGCATTTGCATTTCTTGCAAAACGGCCCAAATCGATCCGTCTACATTTTCCTCGGCGTTATTTAGCGCAAACCATTTCTTTGGTTTCATTTATGTCATTGCCAGATAATGTTTTGCTTCTTAAAATATCAGCAAACTGCAATCGGGACTTGTTTTTTTGGGATTGACCTCTGCACTTAGCTATCCGATTGTGTATAGTTTTCTTGCAATGGACTCTGATTGGTATGACGCTAATCCGGTTGTTTACTCTTCAAGTAAGTTACAAAACAAGAATGCAAGTAAAGGTTTGCAGATATAATTCCCGGATTAACTGGACTTTCGTTTTTAGGTCTTGTAATGCGGTTAATCTAATTGTTTTTCCACCACTTTAATCCGATCGGAGATCTTGGCGATACTTCACAGGGCATTGCCAAATAAATTCCTTGACTATGACCCAGCATCACATTACGACAAATGAGTTAATCGTTTTATTTTTTTCAGCTCATGGTAACATCGGCGACGAAAACAATTAGCGTGACTTTGCCTTGTTTTTCATGCCAGTAAAATAACACTTCGGGCGCGTGACGTATGTGGGCTTATTATGTGGTTATCGCGGTGAGTCTGAATCACCTTGCAGTGAGTTCAAATGCGAACGTTTCAACAAAACACTGTATCGACAGTCAACAACTGGAATAAACACATTTCCGCCCAAAACTTCCAAGAAGTTGATTACTTCCCGTTTACTGCCTTGGCGCGAAGCTGATGCATTTCCCAAACAACATCCCCAAATTAACGACAAGAGCTTTTTTTATTCTCTCTGCAAGAACAAAATTTAGCCACGCATGTAGCTTTACGCACGATCGCCACTCATTAATCATGCACAATTGAAATATTACGAAGCCCTAAATTAGGCAATATCATCGTTTAACAACGCAGCAATGTTTCATGCAACGGCATGATCACGATCACAGCTGTCGTATCGAGGTCGTTAGGTTTACAGCCTTTGTAGCCCATGCATGCATTGCATAGTTTAAAGTCTAAATTTCCATATGAACCCGCAGGAACTTTGTTTCTTTGGCTCTACTGGCCAAGCTTCAACGCAGCTCCTGCAGCTGGAACTTTCCTCGGGGCCAGGGCTGCGATCAACACCGTGTATTCACTCGCCGCTGCCGCCGTTGCAAGTTTCGCTCTCTCTTCTATCATTGACAAGTCTGGAAAGCTTTCCATGGTACGATTCTCAGTATTCAGCAGGTTTTGCGTTAAATAAATTCCATCATAGCTATTTTTATGGACCATTGCAAATCAATTTGTTGTTCCTAATCGATGGTCGAAGTTGACAAAAATGAAATTTCCTTTCTGAAATAATTTTTGGAAAGGAAAAACAGTATGCATCGACTACAGATTATACAAAAGTGTCTTTCCACCAATAATTTGTTCAACGCGCACCGACATGCATCCAAATTATAATTTGACGACGTTTCTTCTTTTTCGTCTTCAGGTCCACATACAGAACGCGACACTTGCTGGTGGAGTTGCTGCCGGATCTGTAGCGAACCTCAGGTTGAGTCCAGTTGGGGCGCTCCTGGTTGGAAGCACAGCCGGCATCCTTTCTGTCGTTGGCTACGCATTTATCACGGTATAACAAAATGGGTTGTAAACTGTGAGTTGATGTAATTTTAAAGTATGATTGTATTTTTTCAGCCGTTCCTACTGAAAACCATCCGACTTCATGACACATGCGGTGTTCATAACCTCCATGGAATGCCCGGGGTGTTGTCAGCATTTGTTTCAGTGATACTCGCCCGTCTGTCCACTCCTGCCATCTACGCTGGCAATGGCGAGTAAGTTACTGAGTATATATGGATGTCAAACAACTGGTTTGCTGTCTTAACGAGTGGTTATTGGTTTGTACTTAGTGTAATATTATGCAATCTCGTTAAAATTTCAAAGTGTGCGAAGTGTGAAAGGCATTTTAACCATTTCACGTTTCAATGTAATGAATAAGGTAATTAATTTCCTCCGCATCCGAGGAATATGCTTGGGGTAACTTGCCGTCAGTTAATTGATACGTTTGCTAAAGTTTGTTATATTTTCAGGCTGGTGTCTATCTTCAGCAAAGCGGATAGCTCTGCTGAATTCTTCCAACACCAGGCAAGCATGCAGATGGCAGGACTGGCTGTGACTCTTGGGCTGAGCATTGGGGGAGGGATCCTTACCGGATTGTTTCTTAAAATTCCGTTTTTGGACCCAGTAAAACGCGAGAGTTTGTTCGAAGACTTCCCATATTGGACGGTAAGCACAATAACTTTTAGTCACATGTAAATAGAAACAAAAGTAACAAATAGAGGGCGCTATATACCTTGTTTTTTTTGTCGGTGTTTCGTGCGCACGATACCATGTATCAGTTTATCTGAAGCGGGACTTTTTTTTTGTTCTGCAACCCCATTTTAAAAGTGAACTATGTTAAAAAATTAACTGACTGTGAAATATTGCCTCTACAAAAGTCAAGTTGTTTCGCAACGTCACAATCACATTTTGCATCCCTATAAGGAATCGCGACCTAAAGCCCTGATTTAAACTACCTGTTTATACTTGTCAAAGCAGAGACGGCAACTAAACTTTGCGACCAGGTTTTGCTATATGCAAATGATGTTTAGCGAAAAATGTCGAAAGCACAAAGGTGTGTTGGATTATCGCATGCTTGTCGTCGGACTTCACAATAAGAACCTCTTCAAACATACTTGCCTGGATTACAGAAAACTCCCTGTTTATGTCCAACACACCTCAGTACACATAAGTGCAGTTTAAGCAAAGCATGGGCACGGCCACCTTATGATAATCCGCTGTATTTTGCAAATCATCGTGGAATTCTCAAAAAGTAAGCCGTTTCGGTGAAACGAATTTTGCCTGTGTCGTTGCAGTAAGAATTCAACGGCGGCTGTGTCCCTAATAGTTATGAAAAACGTAGATTTAGTGAATTATTCACTTATTTTAGAAATCTATTATACGAAAACACAAAATGTTTGTTTTTCTGTAAATTCAAACATTCCAGTAAATTTTTTTTACTCTCAGTCCTGCATCGTGGTAAACAAACAGTAAACTTAACAAACATTGAGAAATGGAAGGAAAGGGGGTTGCATACAATTCTCGTCGGTTATATAGATAGAATGCATTTGCTTCTTACAGAAAATAGTACAAATTTCCCCTGTGTCATGTGGTTGTTTAACGGTATACGAAATGCGTCGTTCAGATTGATGCTGACGAAGAGGTGATGGAAGAGGAGCCAATCAACGGGAAAAACATGATCGTAATGGAGGAGCGAAAAAGAAGCGAGCAGAAGTTGGCAGAGGAAGAGAAAAAGTCACTGAAAGAAGAGGATGCGGCAATGGAGCCCCAACAACAGGAACAAGTTGTTGCTTAAACCGTTTCACCGAATGCCTTTTTTTCGGTACCCGTATGTTCTTTAACAAACATTCTTACATATTCATTTTTGCATGCAGTTTTTACTGAATTTCTGCCTTTCATAAATGATGTTGACGCGCTGCTTATTTTCTTGATGTCTACTAAAAGTATTGCCTTCGTAAATAACCCCATGGTGCATTATTTTGATGGGCCTTTGCTGGCTTTTTGAAAATTTTTCATAACGTTCTGCCAAATATAATACCAGGCCTACTAGTTTTTTTCCTGCGTTATATCAGTTGTGCTCTAGCAGCTATACGTGAAATTGGTAAAATGTGTATCGCATGGCCTATACAGGACAACTACAAATCTTGTTTGCTATAAAATACATCTCGCGAGAGACGAATGTGGTTTATCCAGGGTTTATTTCGACGTGAATTCGCAAATAAGCAAAAACCTTGCTTTACAATGCTATATTTTGCTCAAATGTTAGCATGGCCTGTCCTAGTCCCGATGTGAGAATGACAGAAAAATGATGTTTACTATAAACGGAAAAGGCCAGTAGGACTTACCGTTGTTTGAGCAAAAAATAACTACATTAAAAATAAGGACGCTTTAGACTAAATTACCTTCATAAATGCTTAAAAGTCACAAATAACACCCAGTTACAAAAAAGGAGGGTATTACAACGCCGAGAATGTTACCTAAATTTTAATATACTTGCCACTTCCTAGGGTCAGCTTCACGATAACCACTTTTGGTTTCAAGCTGTCCTGATTTTAAAATGTACTCTGTTTTATGAAGGTTATGTAGGTCTACATCGCAACGCTGATTACAAGAGTAATATAGCCTTTAAAATAAGAAGTGCTGTAATAGTGCAGTTATTCGTTGTGATGGTGTAGGCCTATTGTGTATTTTGCGCTAGGCCATATATCTAAAGTATAGGCCTATTGTCGTAATGATGACTGTAATCATTATGATTCTGATGTGTATACTGGATATTCGGACAATTTATCAAAATTTCTTCCAGCACCAAACAAGCATTGAAATGGCAAGCATGAGTACAGAAGAAAAAGGCATCCCAACCGAATCAATTCTTAAGTTCCTGCAAAAAGGGGAAAGTATAAAGTTTAAAACATGGGCTTGAAAATAAGTACGCTGCATTTAGATGCCAAACTGTCGGATTTGTGTCAGAAATTTGTCTAATTTTGAGGATAGGCATATCACTACTTTTTCGTTAGGATGACCTTGACCTTTTTAGCACAATTGCAATTTCTGAGACACTGCTTGCGAAAATAAGCAAAAATCTCAGAAATAGGCACACGCTGTGGTAACCCTGTAAGTTTAGAGCAAAAAATACTTGTGAAATAACGCGTAATTGCGAATGCCGACAGGTACGGATTGATAAATCGACTCGTACCCAAATCCTCTTCAAACACACTTGTCTGGATTAGCAAATAACTTCCTTCTTACAACAGCACAACCTCAATAGCCTTCATCTTATGATTTATCGCCATTGCAATGCTTGCTACTTAACGCGCGTCCATGTATGTCTGTCATCGAGCGGTTGAACAGAGTAGCCTCATACACGACACGATCAACGTAAAATAATTCGCTGTGTATGTCGTCAATGTAAACAAGTATTTTAAGTCTAAGAAAGTGGATACTGTGGCAACACGCCACAATACCATCCACCTCTACTTCAAAGAAATGTCCTCAGGTATTTCTAACTGGGCGTTCTTATTTTTAGGCCATTTTTGCTTTGGCGTTCTTGTTTCCATCTTTTCCTAATAAAAGGCACACCATTCTTTTTTTAAATATGCAATGATGTTTAACACTAGAAACGTGTCGCTAGTAATCTTTTTGATCTTTAATTTTTTTCAGACCCATGGACCGAATCCGCTGTAGCGAATTTATTCAGAGATCTACAAAAAGGACGATGAAAACATCTTGCTTCTGTGCTCAACGTCAGTAAATGTATTTGGGCAAAGTAAATAGATGAAGAAACTTAGCAAGCATATTTCCAAAAAAACTTTTTGCAAACTTACAAATAAAGCAGCATTTTCTCAACACATTGAAACATTGTGTGAAAACAATGCGGAGACAAACTGTTGGCAATGCTGCTCAAAGTACTTCCACTGCACAAAAGACATTCACAAGCATGTGTCTTTGCATCACATGGATGACGTACAACACAAAGCTGCTGCTATAAGAGATCTATATGTATCCGAAACAAAAAAATCGTCCGATGTTGTTCATCCTTTAAGCAAATTACAATCACAAAGCAATGTAGATTTTCAGTGTTCTTGCAAAAGAAAACAGTTTGTTGTTTTACTCTTTTACCACTACGTGTTCATTGAACATTTTGACCAAGTTTGCAGTTGGCAGGTAAATTATTTTACATAGAACTGTATATATCTGTTGTAATTTGAAGTTTTACACATTGTTATGTACTGTTAACTTTGGCACAATAATTATTTTTTTGTTTATTTAAGAGAGAACTTGGAAATGCTTTAAACCTTACCGGAAAAATAAGAGTTGCTTCTGAGGGGATCAATGGAACTGTGGAAGGATGTACTTGTGCAACAACATTTTATCGAAGTAGTCTCCTAAAACATCCACTTTTTGCTGGCATGGTTGTGGATGACTTCAAATCCAGTGAAGGTAGTGGACAGAGTTTTGATGATTTGCGGGTGTCAATTTGTTCAGAACTGTGTACTATGGGTATCCAATCACATTTATGTGTACCAACGAATGGTGGCAAGTATCTAAGCCCTGAAGAACTACATCATCACCTGGAAAATGTGGAACAAACTTTTCCAAATAACAAGGTTTGAAGCATAGTCTGTTTGATTTTATTTAAATACAGCTTTAAACATTTTCCATGAATTATATACTGACCATCAGCAGAAAAACTTATTTATGGTGTATGTATGTAAATGAATGGTCAATAGGGGTAACAACTGATTTTATTTTTTATAGAAATCTCCCTTAATTTTGGATTGCAGAAATTTTTATGAAAGCAAAATAGGACATTTTGCGGGAGCCTTAAAACCGGATTTACGCAAGTTTAGCTATTTTCCGGAATATGTAAACAGCAATCGGGACCTGTTTGATGACAAGGAGGTGATTATGTATTGTACTGGTGGCATAAGATGTGAAAGGGCATCTGCATATTTAAAACAAGCAACAAACTGTTCAGAGGTCTTTCAGCTAAAAGGTGGCATCCACAGGTAGTGCATAAAGTTTTGTTGCATTTGTACCAAATAAATATATAAAAACTACTTCTACAAATTGTTACAAGCATTGTTCATGGAAGTCATTACTGTATAAAATCATTGTTTCTTGTGTTTATTATAAACAAACACTTTTCACTTGGAATTGTGGGTAGAGGTACTAATTAAACATACAGTGATGTATTTTTTAAACTGTTGTCTTTTTAGGTACATTGAAAAATATCCTGATGGTCATTTCAAGGGAAAGTTGTTCGTTTTCGATAACCGTTACAGCATTGGAGGGGATGACTCTTTGCCTGTATCCTGCTGCCAATATTGCAACAAACCTTATGATAGTTACCACCTTTGCTCAACGGACAACTGCAGACAGTTGGTTCTTATATGCGAAGCTTGCAGGAGCGCAGGTCACACGACCTGTTGTTTGGATTGCAAGGAAAATGCGGACCTCGTTTCAGAAACTAAACAATGTGAATGTACAGATAATCGTTCAAGAGTAAAAGTGGAAGCTGTGTCGTGAAATTGTGCTTCGTGCAAATATGTTCGTAACTATAGGCAATGATGTTTGTCAATTGGAGTGAACGTTTTTGTTGCCACGTGCTTCGTAAATGAAAACAAATTTCTTGGGAAAAACATCGTTTATTACCGCCTGCTTTTAGCTTCCAACGCAGGTAAAACATTAAACGTTTCTATGAACTTTAAAATACTGATATCAGAAAAACAGGTTTGTGGACGGTCGACACACATTATACAGTGATAACAAAACAAACAAGATACTGCAGCTGATCAACAGCGTTTGAAACAAACATAAATGCACAGCGAGCAGGTACGGACGATATGAAGATGGCTTTTGGACGGAGTTGCGTTTTACGCCTCTGGTTTTCGCTCTTCTTTGTGTATTTGTACAGCGGCAGATACCGCATATTTTAGTTTTTTAAGTGCGTTGTCAAATTCATTGGACACTTTGGAAATGTCGTTGCTCGATGGCTCCACCTCGCGCAAAGATTTTAAGTTGCACTGAACCGGCTTGATGTCGCCAAAGAACTCCTTCAGCGCTCGTCCCAATTCGGCTTGTACTCTTGTTGGGGGGCGATTGCTTGTGGCTCCAGACTCTTCTCCCAAGCTTGATAGTTTATCTGCAAAAAGGCGCGTAAGAAAAGCGCATATTGATCTGACTGAACAGATTTGTTACCTCCACAGGAAAGCGATTTTCTTATTTTCTTGTTCTCTTTTTTGAGAGCCTGGAAAGAAATAAAGTTCACGTTTTACTTTATGTTGACAGGTTGATGATGAATAACTTACGTTGCATTTCGTTTTAAGACTTCCGTTTGCTTTCAAAGTCTCCTGCAGCTTTTCTTTTAAATAGGCAACTTCTCTTTCCTTTAAATAAAAAAAATGTGTTCTGTTGCATTTCATTTTGACATCTAACAGACCTGTGCGCTACACGAAGTGTCTATTTTACATACCGCGTTTTCCAGGTATTGATGATGTGAATCCAGCATCGGGGAAGAGGGTACCGAAGAAAAGTCGCTGTCACTTAAAGCCATACCGCTGTCTCGGTCTGTAGCAGACATCTCTCTACGTCCAGCTAAACAAGAATCGAATTCAAAACTTATAGTCTAACCCAGTGGTTCTCAAACTTTCTGTCCTGGCAGACCCCTTTTGATGACATGAGAATAGTCGCGGACAGGTTTTCGAAAATTTTGCTACTGCTGAGATTTATGTCTGGGTGTAAGAACAATGCGTATTTGTTTGCAGTATAACACGGCTGTAAACTACTTTAATCATATGACGTGAGTATTTAGAGTTTGCCGGACCTTGTGATAAGTGTGCAATCATGTTGGGAAAAAAATAAACTAGGTATTGAAAACATGACGTTGTACATTGTGGAACGAATTTAAAAAGGGACACAAGTACCAGTACGTTAGTTCTGCCAGTAAGATTGTTCCCTTGCATTTTACCGAAAATACTTTCCTAACGAAGTCAACGAAATCAGTACCTTGCAAACCCCAGAGTTCAACAACCAGCGCGCAATCTTCAAGGTATTTGAGGAAGGAATCGTCAACTTTGGCTACGGAGAGTTGTTGAGTGTAGTTTAGTTTAGGGTTCAACGTGCACCAGTGGATTGCGGTTTGTTGTTCCGGGCGTTGATTGTAGAATGAGTATCTGTCAAGTTATCAATTTATAGCCTAAATTAGCGTTACCTTAAGTGCGTATAAGACGTTCGCCAACTTACTTTAGCATGGCTCCACGGGTGCTGTTTTCTTTTATCCATCTAAGTCCAAAACATTGCTGGAAAGTGATTTTACAGCTGAAAGACTTTCCAAGCAATTCACTGGGATCTTGCACAATCGCTTTGTCCCCGAGCAACCTGGAAACCATAACTGTGATTAAATACGTATTCAGGTGCTCCTTAGAGTTAAATCACCATCAAAGACATGTGGATAATGTAAGCTCGCAATGCCCAAGTCTAAATACAAATGTACCTATCTAACAATATTCATCACACAGCAATAAATTATTCTGCCGTGCCTAATCTAATATGTATGGTATATTGAAACCATTGCTCATAGTTTGCTTTGTGACGTAAAAGGCGGGTTTGTGTTCCAGAATTGGGAGTAGGGTTATTATAAATCGCTTCGCCCGGTGGCCCGGACTACATGAAAACTGTGTGCTGTGTGGTCGCGTAGCTGAATGTAACATTATTTGAGAAAAGGAGGACATTTTGGATTTGGTAAGTTTGTTTTATGTATGTTTAAAAAACACCATTATCTTAAATGGAATAAAGTATTTTGGATATACGTATGAAAGCGGTGATAATTGATAAATATTGTAGCCTACTTACTGTCCGTTTTCTTCGCATGGTGCAATGTGCAATTGTATCATACCCTCTTCTTCGCTATAGTAGTTGTAAAAGGTGGCTTGCTCTTCAATGTCCAGACAATGACCCAAACCACATAACCACACGTAGGCACTGCAAAACAGTCAAATCTTTAACAAAAAATGGTACATGCTTAAGATGGCCAAATGCTTTATAACCGTAGCCTGTTTACTCAGTTGTTTTCAAACACGTTTTTTTCTGTTTTAATCTACCAGCCAAGATAGATGTCTTCAATCGGGTCCCAAAATGGATCGTCCTCGTTCGTGAGGCTGTCCAAACATCTTTGATTTTGTTGGTATTTCATGTAAAGTTCTTCGATTAAATACCGTCTGTTGTTAAATTTGGTTTTCGTCCAAATCCACACTTGGTTTGTGACCTTTCAAAAAATCAGTAAACGTAGAAGATATTTATTTAAGTTTAATGATATATTTATATACTGATCGAGACCGAGTTAGGTCCTCTAGTCTACACTGCTGTGCTGTGGTATGCCTATTTAAATTTAGTGAATGGCAAATGCCCTTTTAATTCTACAAAGAATTCCACACTGTCACACATAACATTTGTACAATCGCTCGTAAAAATAAAATCACCTTATTTGTAACTTTAACGATAATTTCTTTGGGAAGTCCACGTCCAGCTTCGTCGTTTGTGGCCAGGTTTTTCACGAGTAAAGTGAACTCGACCTCTCGAGCCATTTCCTCGCTCATAGCGTTTAGTCCCGACACCACAGGCATGAGTTCAATGTACTCGGTGTACACTTGTCTGAACATCGCCTGTATAAAAAGGAAGGGTGTTATATTTGGTGTTTGTTGTTAAACATATCCTTTCGAGTGTTAAGTAAACTATGAGACGTGTATGTGTATGCGACACGTCTCTTGTTAAAACTCCTATCACATTTTGTTGAATAACGTACATTTGAAATTTGTATACTTTGCTGTCGATAATTAAGAAAAATCAAATTTGTTTGCCGAGGGCTTAAATGTCTCGTTTTTGTTCTTTATCACATTTTCACACCTTGGAATCCTCGTTATTGCCGTTTACTCTGTCAGGAGCTAACTTCCCAGCAATCTCTCTCTGAAAAAACTCGAAGTTGTATCGCTTTGCCACCGACGGCTCCTTGAGTCGCCCTTGTGGAAACCCCATGTAGAGAAATAGGGCGTTCGATCCGATCTTTAGCCTATCCTAAACAACAGTTAACATGTTTTAAACTTCAATCATCTTTACTACACGTATATTATATAAGTAGATTAGTTACCCCGTGGACGAGAGATTTTGATCTGTTGAGCGTTTCGCCATTGACGGTAACCTGTGACCTCGAAAGAGGCTTGAGCTTGACTTTGTCACCTTCACTCAACAACGAACAATGCTCGTCGAAAATTCTGGATAAGAGACGTTGGTTTTAAATTTAGATAAGCCATAAAGGTTTTACGTTTTTAGGAGAAGTATAGTATACCTACCCGAGGCCTTGAACAACAATGCGTTTCTGCTGCCCTTCGTTTGAACTTTGACAGCGACCAATCACCGTACTGCCTTCCCTGATGATATGCTTGATAACTCCGCTTAGCTGAGGATCTTCGTTCACATTCTGTACATTAATTCGATACCAATGATTTCCAGTGCATAGGTTTTTTTACATTAGAATTAAAATTACGGGCATATAAGCAAGTCAAGTTCAATCCATATACTATGTTGTAATTAAATTTCATTAGAATCAGAATAGCATCAATTTATTCACCAAGATTGACACGTTTTTTTACTGTACAATTCGCTTGTGTTTGTGAAACCGTGCCGTTGGACAATGAACCAATTGTTGCAAAACCGAAACTTAGATTAAAACTAGAAGTACCGACATTTTGCTCTAATTCGCCAAACTAGAGAAACCTGGAATTATCAAGTTGTCCAAGTCTGGTTCAGTCTATACCTGGAGGTATGGGTAGATTTCGTAAACGTTTTCGACTGGTTCTGTTCGTTTTTGTTCCGCCTCCCACTCTTTGCGTGCTTGCTCGAGTTTTTGCTCCCAGGAGAGGGACATTTCCCTCATCTGCAGCTCGTTTTGTGCAATCAGCTCCTTTATGTCTTCTAAGAGTAAAATAATAAAATAGACGTAAATCGTTATAGCTGTTCCATGGCGAGGTAAATGCCAGTTTTACTTTTTAACTGCACAATGCTGGCACTGTGGGCAACTTTTCCACTGAAAACTCAATCAATAATGCAACATGTTTTTTTTTAAGTATTACTCTATTAATGCACAATTGTATACCGTTGTTTATGCTGCTTCCGTTTTTCGAGTGACCGGAAAGCATTTTCAATAGTCTCGCGTTCTCCTCTTTAAGTTCCCGAATTAGTTTATCTGTGGGACTTTCGTTCACAATTGCTTTGTTCTTAATCTTTTTGGCGCGATTCGCGTACCGAAGCGTGGACAACGTCTCCTCGTAATTGACATCGGCTGGGCTCAGAGCGGCAATCTACAACAATGTAAATTTGATTACCAGAATTGTGTTTCCAGTTGTAACCACTGTTCATCCAACGAAAACACATTTGTGTTTGAAGTTGGCTGTATGGTAAGTGTAAGAATATCGGATTAAATATGTAAAACAGAAATGCTGTGAAAATGAAAGCCAAAGCTAAAATGCTGTTAATCATTAGTAAACGTTTCGAACACTAACTGGGTTCATCATCAGCAAGAAATGCTGTATTTAACTGCAAGCTTAGTCGTTTCAGTGTGTAACAATATGTTCATTTATTGACAGAAGCATTTTCGTTTTTATAAAATTCACTTCCCAACACCACAGTGTGAGAATATAATATATTACCAAAAAACTCTGTTACCCAAAAAACCGTTTCTAAAACATTGTAATTGCAAGGGTTAAGTATTGGATGACAGGCTACGGCCACGATTTAGTATCGTGACAGAACGCTATGTAGTCTTTACCATGACGGTTTTGCTGTTTCCGCCCAAAGCTGACTTGAGCAGTTTCGTGAGCACAGAATCCCTGTATGGCACGTGCACACCTTGACTGCCTGACGCGAGAGCCTCGATCACCGAGCCAAGATTAAGTAAACTTTTATTGATTGCCGACCCTTCCTTGAGTCGGTCTCCTGCGTGACAAAACGGTTGCTTGAGAGAGGATTGGGGTGATTTAGTTTCCCAGTAAAGCAGAATAAACACTGGGTCGGTCGAAAAGGTGAACAAGTTTATTGGTTTTTGAGTATCTTGTTTGAGTACCCGTTGTGTCATATATCCAACACGCTTTTTAATGATGCTTATAAACCAACTTGGCCGACTTAACCTTTAACCGCCGTCGTTTAATTTATCGTGGACACTTTTTGAGGGTAGGCCTCAATAAACAGTAACTATTAATATCACTATCAGAATTCATGGATTCAAATGAGACAAGTCACGACCCTTTTAACAAACTAAACGTAGGTCAATGTGGCAGGTTAGCATATATCTATGCGACGACAGACCAAGAGGGGTTCATAATGTATGATGCGTACCAACGGCGCCAGTGGAGTTCGCTCGTTCACTCCCTGCAAGGTCGACTAAATTGATTTCACTCGTCTTCGTTGTGCTTTGTCCAGCCGCGTTGTTGAAAATCTTCACAAAATATTTTAAAATTTTGTCGCAGTTCTCGGCGTTGCCACATTTGTCAACGTAAAGTCAATAGCACGGTATCCAGTATAAGGTTTTTGCGCAAGTAATTCGGTTTTATTATCCGTGTCTGTTGTACATCGTTGGTAGTTTTAATTGTAGCTCAAGTGGTATTCTCTAATGGATCCAAGAATATTTACCTGGGAAAACTTTATGGTTATAACCATATGGGAACGACTGCTGGTTGCGTTCATGTTGGTCGCGGCGGTCGATCTGTTGACTGCTCCAATTTGCATGAGACGTTCTATCGTGGCGTAGTTTCTGCACGGGTGTTGACTCAATCCTTCCACGTAAAACGCGTCTGAGCCTCTTTGTCGAACCTTTTATAAAACGCCTCACGGTTTTGGAACATGATGGTGTTTTCAAGTCATAAGTGTTAGTTTAACGGAGGAGAACGACATCGCCACCAACACTACTGCATTACTTAAAGCACACTTTTAACAAAGATTGTCACGCGATCGTTCTTCTTACGTTCAAAGTTCCCGACCCTTGTCGCTGTGTTTTGTGGGCGAGCAGATCGCGAGTTTGTTCGTTGTAGATTTCAAGGATACTGAAGGTCACCTGTAAGGTATATGCATACACTCAATGCTTTTATGCGGCCACAATATCTTTTTTGACGGTAATAGTTTGACGTTAATAGATCAGAAAACCATACAAATTCGCCGCAAACTGACGTACTGTGGCGTGCTTGCTCGCCAGAATTTTTACATTGAGTTAACACCATTTCATAGTTGCTATTGAGAGACCTAAACTACTTTCAGGACGAAAGCTTTATTGCTTGTAAAATTTTAATAGTTCGGATGGCATCACTACTTCTCTTCGGCGAAAATTTAAATGAGATCCAATAAATTTAACCGGAGAATTCTGAACGGATATAAAATCAGCCGTCTGTTTCAGAAGTTTCACACTACACTAACTACACGGTCGGGTGGTACAACGATTCATATATTTTTACTTCATTGATATTACTTGCAGCTCTTTAGCATTCGATGCTTGGCTCTCAATGGCCTTAAATAAGTGGCCACACGCTTGCGGAACGATGCCTTGGTTGACGGCATCTCCGATCATGGAGTAACTTTTACCGCTGCCAGTCTGCCCGTAAGCAAAAAGCGTGGCGTTGTAACCGTTCCAGGCATTGTTAAGCACATCTTGTCCAAGTTCTTCAAATACTTTGTTCTGAAAATGTTTCAGTTGTTATTTTGGAAACTTACAATATTCATACTAAAGTAATTATGCATATATTCGTATTTTAGTAGTTTTTTACGCGGAACCATGAGGTAAAAAAAAACTACTCACGTCAAAATGTATTGGATCCCTAGTTTAACTTCATTTTGCGCTTGAGAGGTTTGCAACTAACCCATTTGAGCGTAATTGTATCCTTTATTGACTTATTTATTTGCGACTTGATACTTCAATGCAATATCCCAGTAATGGGAGCTCGGCACCCTTGGAATAATAACATTTTCACAAAAGGTTTGCGCGCGTTTTGTTGATACAAACAGCGTTATTCAATGCCTGATCTCTTTGAGGGAGATATGTGTACTAACCTGGTCAACGTACGGACTGTAAGCAGTTTCCCCAATTAGTCGACCATTATCCAATTCCCTGTAGCCATCGTGCGACCAGTAGGACCGATCGAAAGTAAAGTCTTTCGTGTCGTTATTCTTCGGGTTGGTTATGGAAGTTGTGTTGCCTCGCATAGAAATGACGCATCGCGCGCCAAGATCTTTTTCCCGCTGCGAAAAAATTCAAGGTTGAAATTTATTGCAAAATACTTTATTTTGTGCCAAAATTTTATTGTGGCCCTATGTCTAATTAGTCAGAGCTTAGGCCTTTTTGTGTATTTTAATAACCACACCCTTATATTTATTATGTTGAAGGTTGGCACGTCCTATGTGGTTGATTTTATTGTAGTCACACAAATTTGACCGAAAACGCAACTCATGTCATTGTTGTTGCTGGGAAGCACGTTGTCAGCAAAATCAATAGTTCGGTGTTACAAGAAATGAATCACAGTAATTCTACCGAAGTGGGGGTGACAGCCACTTGAAAAAAAAACGCACATGGCAATTCTCATGGCGAGTACAATCCAACGGAAAGTTTATTGTTGTGATAGTGACGTCATCCAAATATAAACTGTCGCTGAGTTACGTTTGTAAGATTATATGCGTCATTGAATGCCGACGGAATCACGTTTCTAAATTTCCATCCATGCTTCGCTACAGCTGCGATCTGTGTAAGATGATAACACTACACAATAAAACCATCTAGTGTGTGAGTGACAAGACTGCGCGCGTATCAGCTGGTTGAACTATGGACCGCTTTTATAAAATAGTGGGAAAGTTCCGAAGCTTCGTGGGGTTCATATAGGCTAAACAAAGCTCCATAAGTTGTGAAGTAACAATATATCTCTAACCAAGCCGAAGTTCTTTTGTGGGTTGAAATAATACGGTGACAACAGGACTTTGGCGTCAATTTCAAACTGCAGCATGAATGCCTTTTATACCCAGCTTGAATCCATATCATATTTTTCACCAACCTATATAGTCGTAAGTTCACGTTCTTTGGATAAAATTGTCTATTTGTTTGTGGTTGACAGTAACAAGTCCAGGCCAACGCCCGAAACTATTTAAACAACCAAGTCTTGACAGCGTCTTAATGTTTCATTGCAATTGCGTATCGCAGCCTAAATATACATCCCGAAACACGAGCGACTAATCCGGGGCCGTTGGGCCACTTGAAAGGGGTAAAGTGCTCATGTGGAGAGTACGAAAGCCACATGTAACAGCGCAAAGTCAAGTGGGGACGATTTACGGCGATCCATATCCGCCTTCCAATCCAAACAACCCGATACCAGCGCACGGGGGGCGTCTGATGTCGCCAGATAAAGTGGAAGGCAAAAAAACTCTTGTTGCCCAAGTTGGGCTGACAGATGCAGAATACACTTCAGAGTATGATATAAAACAAATATACTATAAAGTTACATGAGGAAGCTGTTGGCAAAACACGACAAATTACACAAAACTAGGAACCATGGTTAACCATCCCTGCAGGGAATATTTTTGATTCTCACGATTCCGGAAAAACGAAATGTGACGTCATTGTGCACAGCGCCTTCAAGATAATTTGTTACACGACAATGTGTCAAACACCCTTCCACATAAAACGTATTTCCGCGCTTTACAACGTTATTATGTAACAGCGTGATTCCTTTGCGGGTGGTGCACATAAAAAGACACTTTCTGTTTCCAGAGGCCTTTATGTCCAACCAGCTATCTTTGTAACGAAAACGTGTTGCCTCCATGTTTTGTCAAATTCCGTTGTGTCTGGACACATCTTTGGATATCGTCCTTCCTGCCAGGAAGGTATACACGACAGGACGAATTTTCTTGTAAATGTAACGAGGAGTTACTACATAACATACAATATCGCTCTTCAAACGAGCTGTTTAATTCATAATTGGGATCGTGTCGAGAAGTAGCTTGAACGATTAACGGCAAACCGGACGGGGGTCATTAATATATTGGGCCCTGTTTGCTTTGTAAGCTTGCGTTCTTGCTCGTTCGCTGATCGTATAAATTGCCCACTGTGTTGTGTTTGCGTTTGTAGGTTGATAAACGCGTCAAGCGCGCGAAGCACTCCCTGCTGAAGCCGGATCCGATTCCACGCCAGTATTAACATACTGCTCCTTAAATAAACCCTAACTTGAAAATTTGCTTTGGGTGGTGGACAATAGACTCCCGTTTAGAGGTGGTCGCTATGGTTCTTCAGCGAACTTGTGTTTGTACTTCCAAAAATAACCTATTAGGTCAGCTACGCTCGCAACTTAGTTAGAACATATGTTTACTATTAAAGCTCTTACCAGTATCGTTAGTGTGGGGTTAGCAATGACGTATATACCTAATAGGCTATATGTGGGCGTTGTGTGTGAGAATGCTCCTCAAATTTTGTAAATAAGAATAAAATATATATTTTTGCGTTAATTTCAATCGAAAAGCTGTGGCGTCGTTAAACTCATCCCGGTTCATTAGTTTTATGGCATCCGCTATCTCAGGGGAAGGGAATTTCCACCCGTTCTTATTCCCCAGTCATAAAAAGACTTAAATTGAAGTAAATCTACATTCTTCGAACATGACTAAAACTACCACAGGAAGTAGCGATGAGGTAACCTGCCTCCGGTCTAGTTAACCTACGTATGACGTCACTTCACGATTTTATGCCATGTGTATTCAACCTAGCGTTATTGGATGTTTGGAAAACGATAAGGGAAGGTGATTGTCACTGCTATTTTTGACGACTGTTATTTTTCGATAATAAACAGTTTTCATAATAACGTTCACAAGTCGTCAGGTCTGCTTCGTGCCTTGGGAGTCAAAAAGTAAAAACTTGTAACATGTTGCCCGGTATTTCCACCAATGCTTCAAAGCGAATAATCAAGAGAGACAAACCTCGCTTGAAATTGGGCCACGACCCGCTGTGTTTATCACTTCGACAAATTCCCCACAGCACAATGGGGAGTTGGTATTTGCGCTAACAAGGGCCGTCGGCCGTTGTTGCGTATAGTGTTGCCGACGCTCTTGTTTTTGAGGATTCGATGGAGTTTCAGTTTTGCTTCCTAATCAGAATCCTCGCTTGTAGAGGAGGGTACTTGACTTTCATGTTAGGGTGCTGGTGTGTGAATTGGGTTACTTATCGCTTTTTGCCGAAAAGCGAGAACTTATTTTGAAAAAGGATTTTCGAAATGAATCTACATATACCAATAACCAAGAAGTGCATAACAAGTAGAAATGCTAGTTTTTCGCGTACAGCCACAGCATGGTCGCTTTGCAAAGCACTAGTGTAAGATTGGTAACATTAAGCTTTTCCTAATATTCAACAATTTGTAGCCTTGTTAAAATGCAATAAAAGCCCGACTACCCTCGTTTTATCCTTCGCAAAGCGGTATTTTAAACCAAAACATCGTTTAAACCCGCAAAAACATATGGCACCACCGAAATTCCAAAACTACGCCGCTGGTCGAGTTGCAAGGACGTCCCAAAATATAGCAAATTCCTCAAAAAAAGATACAGCAATAAAGCAAAGGTTCACCAATCGTTTCGATTTTCGCGGAACCTGTTTTTTTTGTTTCAAATACCTGCCTGTATTTCCATTAATCTTAAAGATAACTGTTAGTGGCACCCATAATGTCACAACTTCAGGGCTTTTAACATTCTTACCTGGTTGTAAGGTCGCACGCGCACGGCAACTTTAATGCTCTCGCTTCCACCGCTTGGCATCTTGAACCTAATTCTTTTAATACTGATACTGCGCTTGCGTAACTTTACCGGCGCAGCATAATAGGCGGCTTGGCATAAATAAAGTCAACTGTTTCGTCATTAGTGGCACGTCCAATTGCACCTTATCTCTGGGTTGTTTGCGCGGGCGAAATTGAAAATACGAGAGCTTTTGTCGCGCGGAAAGAAGGCGAACACCACCGTGCCCTTTTTTATCAAGTAAAGAATTCTTCATCCGATGGGATGACCACAATACTGGTTGGATTATATGTAGTGTTAAATTACCTGTAGCGCTAATTAAATCAACCACACAGAAAAGGCCGAAAAGGGTCAATATGTCGACTTTGTTGAATATTGCCAACATTGTTATTATTTATTCACTGAAATACTGCTACTCCTCACATATACTGACAATAGAAATATACGACAATTGGTCCTTACCAAGGTATCTTGTGTTTAACGTATGATTTCTACAAATTAAATCAAAGGTATGATGCAGACGTAGATTTAACTACAGCCATATGTTGGGCATGCTTTTGACACCAGCGATCATTTTGCAGTGCATATCCCGGCCAATGAATAGCTTATAGGCTACTGTTATGTTGAGCGTCCATTTTCGGTTCCCCTTCTATTTCGCATGTTTTTATTTAGCTTTCGTTTTCCGTGTGATAATACGACAAAGAAAATAAATCACTGATTGATTGCTGACTATAATAGGCTAACACCTACAGTTATTGTGTGCAAAGGAGAAAGTACCCGTGCTTCTTTGTTTTTTATGTACAGATATTAGGCGTAGGATTACTTGCCAAAGGCATGCTTTCGCATCGAAAACTAATCTATAAAGATGCTTCACCCTGCTACTTAGATCAGCGTAGTGTAACTCCACACGATACACAAACAAACATCCCATTTTTAAAATATATAAGTTCACACTAATTATACGATCTTACCTGGTTCAAAAGCCGTGAGCGTTGATTATTATTTTACATATCGTGGTCAATTTTTTTTTTTTTTTAAGACACCAGTACGCCTTTGAAAAACTTTACATGTATTGGGGTATAAGAACTAGTTGAACGGCAATCCAATCTACCTTTTCTTTCGGTTCAACGCAATAAACTTCCTAAAGGTTCACACTTTCCTACGATAATTTTATTGCGTTGCTGCCAGCAGACATATTGTAATTTCTAAAACTCGATCCGTTTGACACAATTAAATGTAAGGTTCGATTTAAATTTACTGGCGCCCTGATGAAGTCTCGCTGGTTAATAGTTGAAACGTCGGCAAGGGTTTTAAATTGCTCCTGAAGGACGGATATTTATTAAAAATAATTTGTTTGTCTGCTTCAAACAATTTTGCAAAGAACCCCACACAGCACTCAAATCACCACAAAGGCTTTCGAGAAAACTGTTTATGTACAAAGCTGAGCGGTTTTACAACAAACACAAGGAGATGAAGAAAAACATACGGCACCCAACAATTGGTATACTGCAAATATGTAGGCAGTGTTTGCCGCAACAAGACAGTGCAGCCCTTTAAAAAGCAGCGCATTCGGCGCTTGTGAAAGAAGGTTTAAAATGGTATGTACAACATGCACGGTAAAAGGCAAGCCTGTAAAATTCAACGTAAAATTGGAGTACTTTTCTTTCGATAGCATGTCAAATGTATGGCGGTGTATGGTGATTATTTGATGCCTCTTCGCTTCATCATCTGACTCGATTTTGTGTTGTTCCTGGCAGCGTCGCGGTCTTGTCTACGTTTTTCCCTGTGAACAGGAACAGGTTTACAAGTTGCGCTTAAATTTGCATCTAGTGTGGTAACTGGTAAGGTCGATTGACGAAGGTTATGGGTCAATATCCTGGTTGACAGTGTGTTTTTGGTCGCATTTTGGCATCCAGTTCACAACAGGAACAAACACAACAGATTCTCAAACTGTGCGCCGTGACGCCCTGATGCGCCGTTATTAGTTTCCCAGGGCGTCGCGTAAAGAATTAAACAAAGAAATTAGGAGTTTTTTAGAAACAGTGGAGGCAAATGACAAGTTAGGTCAGCTTTAGGTCACCGAAATTTGTAAACATTGGAACAAATCGTCCTGATAGATTTGTGATTGGTGTTGCAAAAATGCGGAGAACATTTCCCAAGTTTTAAGAACCACTGGTATAGCGTCAGTTTTGTATAGCTGTGAATGCAGACCAACGAAATAATCGTAACGGGTCGACGACAGTAACATGCTCTCATGCAGCAACAGGGGGGACGGCAACACCAAGGACAAATGCTGGGGAAAAATACATACCTCGGATGTAAGGGTTGGGGTTTTGGGTAAAATTACCTGCTAGACGTCTTTGGATTTCGGGCGTTTTTAAACCGTTGCTGGAGCGACACTTTGGTCGGGTCCTCAAACTTTTTGAGCGGACCCTTGTGTGGAACCCAAGATAATGGTTTCTTGAGGCTCTCCTGGATGGCCACAAAGAAGTTTTCGTAAAGTTGCCGAAGTTATGTAATCAAACAATACACATTCCAAAATATAAATCCTAAACAACTCTTTACTGCAACCCAAACTAGGGTTTTGATGTCTAAAAGCCTAAATTAGTCCAACATGGCAGGCATTGTTAGAATATCAGGAATATATACGTAAAGATAATGCTTGCGGCGAACGACCAAGCGCTCAGGACAGCAGGCATCGCCTACAGAATCATGTTTTCAATTGAAAACTGTATTATCGCTACTGTGGTTCTAAATGTGAAGCGAAAACGTTACCTGGAGATCGAAGGAAGAAATCTTGCTGGTGGAAGTCGGCGTGTTGCTGATGATTGGTTTAAACGGGGTTAACGAGACCCTGGACGAACGCTTGCTGCGATCTACTGGGGTCTGGAACTTCGGTTTGGGAAGTTTAGACGGCGACTTTGCGACTGTGGAACAAATCAATTACGTAACATATACGTCCGTTATTTAGTGACGTAATTTCTCTTACATGATACGGTAACTTTCTTGGGGGTGGCGAGCTTGGAACGAGTCGAACCAAAGTTAGTGTTGATGCGTGAAGTTGAAGTTACAGATGGTTTGAAACCGGCAACCGACGACTTTCTGTGGAACGTTATTGTAAATATTAAGGCAGGGATATCAAACGTATTCAGTGAGTTGGTCCTTTTTACAAACCCACCTTTTATACAGGCCTTATACAACTTCACAAATCAAAGACATAATCGATCGATAACTCTTGGTTTTTAAACGAACGAATTGCATTGTAAGAGACATAATGCCACATCATATAAAGCGTAAATTGTCGAACTAGTATTAATATTAACAAAACTAACTTACGACGTGGCTCACAAACTGAGACATGATGGGCCGCATTCAGACACTTCTATTTTAGGGTATCACCTGTGACCTGTTTTTTGGCGTCATTTGTCGGCCATTGATCAAATTTTTCAGGAAATGTATTGTATGTCCACGGAGAGATTATGGCGATCGTGAAATGCGTCCTATTGGGGTTGCGCGAGTATGCTTTGTCTAATCCTCACACGTGGTTATGGTGGATAGTGGTTCATTGTTTTCGAGTACATAGATAACCGAAGATACCGAATGTGAAGCGAATTATCGCCTTTTATTTGTTGAGCACACAGACAGATACAGTCGCATCGTTTCGGAACAATAGGGGTTTGTTCTTGCGTTTTTCAAGGCTTTGGTCAGTCTGATAATGACTGGCGTAATGTGAAGAAAATAGCAGCAAAGCGTTTTATCGAATGGACAAATCCTGCCGAAATAGCAAACATAATATTTGCCGTTCAAAAAATGCAAGGACAGAGAGAATAAATTTAGCTTATTGGCCCACTTGAAAACCCCGCAACCCTTTACAATACTCCACCACAAACACACAGTAACGCTCAAATATTATGAGGCAGCATATACGCGTTTGGCGCTAAACCTTGTATGATTAACAAGTATGAGCGTCCTTATATCGGTCAAAGATATTTGTGTTAAACCATAACATCCAGCTGCAGTGATGCATCACGATTTCATAATTGCCCAGTATGCATATTTATCAGTTAGTATAACAATATCAGTAAATTGAAATCTAACCTATTGCCTTTCTGGGCTGACTTTTTGTTGTTAGCTGGGGTGAGAATGCTGGTACGAGTATTTTTTGCACTGGGGGTCTGCAAAAGTTTGTGTTAGTGTTACAAAAAGATAACTGAATAACAAAAACTACCCAACTACCTTTGGTTTTGCAAGGCGACTTAAAACATCCCGCTTTCTGCCAGATCCAAGGAGCATTTCTGCTCTCTCCTCTTTCCTCTTCTGATAATCATCAATTGACTCAAGTTTTCCAAAGCCCCTAAATATGTTATGTATTAGCAAGGTATTGTCACCCATACTTATTGCTAAGCAGGGCTTTAAAAAAATACAAACAGGCTTATTTCAAAGAACAAGCTTATTTTGTGTTTTTCGACTTGCATGCTTTAGCTTAGTTTTCTCATGTAAAGTGCCAATTTTTCCATTAAATGTGGATTATTAGTAATATGATAAAGTAATATACGTTTTTGGAAGGACCAGCATAGCCAAAAATCAAAACAAATATCACTGTTTGCCCCCGAAAAAAAGGGAATTAAATACCTTGTGCATAATTTTTAGGCCCAGGTTCGTGGTAACCCTGCCGCCCTGCATATACGTATAAAATAACATGTAATTTATTGCTTACTTCTTGTGAGCTTTTGTGAAAATGCCTGTTGGTTTTCCGGTTGTTACACCTTTGGCTGTGAACAAAGGCGTGGATTTGTTGGAGTTTTGTCGAAGTTGAGATGGGCGGCCCACTGTGAACATAATTATGAATAAAAAGGTTTAGATTTTGCATAATATGTAAAGGTTTAAGCAACTAAAATGTCAATACGTTAATTAAAACATCAGAAATAAGGATAATTTAATCTGTACATGTCTGCACTTACATTTCTTTTCAACAGCAGACAACACAGCATCCTCCATATCTTTCTTCCACTTGTTGGATGCTCTGGTTTTCTTTGCCTGTTGTTTCGAGTAAATAAGATTACATTGAAGCCTTCGTTTCAGTATAAATGAAACTGTGATTTAAACATTTTTAAGCATTGAAATTCATCGCAATAAATCTGGAGAATAAAAATGTAACATCGATGTAAATTATACCTGTATACTGTTTGCTTGCTCATTTGAATGTCTTTTCACAACAGATTTACGTCCTATTGAACTTTCTTTATTTGTTATTTTTGACTTGGTACGATTTTTGGGAATACTGAAAGTTTTTCCAGCTTCCTTCTAAAAACATTGTTGATAATTGTTTATATGCAGATCACTGAATTAGAAACACTGAACTTACTAATGAATCAGATGATTTGGGAGTAGCAGGTTGGTTAATATTTGCAACAACTTTTGCTTTGCCAGGTGTTGTAGATGCTTTTAAGTAAACAAAACATTTTAACAGAATGCAAAAAAAACAGCAATTGAGTAAAAAAAAGTTTGGACCCCTTAGTACCTGTTCGATTTCTTGATGAGCTTCTGGATGATCTCCGAATTTCTCCTTGCGTAACCTGCATGGTAGCTGGAGGAGCTGCACTTTCTACAGACAACTCCTATAAAAGAAGGAATAGCATTAAAACCCCAATTATATACATAAACCATCCAACTACTTTTGCAGGCTTAATAAGTTTAACACTCTCCTAGGTCAGGTAGTTAAGTGCCACCTTTAAAATACTTAAGGCTTTCCATAGTACTACTATTATTTTGCAAAGGACAAGTATTATTAGCAAACCTATATTGTGACATACAGGGCTTCCAGGAAAATGCAAATCATGAATTGTCCCATATTTTTTATCATACAGAATTTCTTTATTGTGTTTTTTTTTTCATTGTGCTTGATGTGTACAAAATCCAACTAGCCAACAAAATAATTTTACCATTAAATCATTTAAATCCAATTCATTCCAGTCTGGAGTAATTTCACTCATTATTGAACTATTGTAGTTACTTGTATCTGTCATCGGAATGTCAGACTTGGAACATGAAACTTCACCCTAAAATAATAAAATTTGAGAAAAATTACATCATCAGATTGGTCTACATTAAATTTATGACTAACAAAAACATAAAAAAAGTTAGTTGTGTATATAGACTAACCAACCTTTGAAACGTCACTTTCAACTGAAGTAATGCTTATTTCCGATGATACATTCTTTTTACCTCTACCTCGTTTTTTGGACTTAGCTGGTAATGTCTGTAGCAAAGATTATTTAAAAAACACACTAATAAACTTAAACAACACTTTTTTTACAGTGTGTTACTTAATTAGATACAATGAAGTGGTTCTCTACAAATTATTAAATTTCTTGCAAAATCAATAGTGCCAAAAATAGTTGTGTTTGTGGGGCACAAAAAACAAGTGAATGTTGGCTTTGACAATAAATAATGTAGGTCTATATTAACTATTGCTTTAAAATACGCATCTATAAAATTTAATGCTAAATGGAAAATATTTTCTTTGATGCAATACAATATTAAGCCAAAGGTTTAGACCTACCCAAATTCTACCACACAACATTACAGTGTTTTACTTACATTTTCCTTATTAGCAGCTGGGCTCTGAGACGTTGCTGACAAGATCTCACTCAATGCTTTAATGAGTTTTTCATTCTAAAAATAAAGTATGCCATTGATGATTTTGTCTTCTTAAATTTAATAAAAACCCACCTTTTGATTTGCCTTTATACCATGCTTCTTTGCAAGTTTCTGCAGCTCAGGCCTTTTCAATGAAGCTACATCCATTGTTTATTACGTTTAATAACAAACCTATACTATAGAGAAGCTATACAACATGTGAATTACACAACAAATGTAGCCTAATGTATATGCAATACGGTAAAATGACAAATAGACGTATTTATGCGAAGATTCTGTGTGCGTTTATTTTAACATAAAAACGACAAGTATACAACTTCAGTTTACTGTGCAAAACCTAATACTAACATCAGAGACAAAACATTCAAACTTTTTTGTATTTCCCTGGAGATCAAAACAAAACCAGCGCCAAATACTCAGGCAAATTTCGGCGCTTGTCATTGGTCAAGCTTGCGATTTGTTCACAATGATTCAAGAAGCTTGGTGCCGCATAGAAATCAACTTGATCCAAATCGAAAAATATGTGTGAAAGAGGCAGGGAAAAAGTAGGGGCATTTGTGTCGTTGACTTTTTGGAAGCCTTTTTTCTGCCAAAAATTAGGTGACAATAAAATTAAACTTTGGTTCAGTTACAGGGTAAAGGAAACATTTTACATAAAGTAACTGTGGAAATTCAAACAGCTCTAATAAAATTTCTAATAATTTAATAGTCCAAAACATTTTAGATGAATTTAGAACAGGAGGGAACTTCAAACTCAAGAAGACAAGCTGAACATCCACCACAAGATTCAAACATAATTTTAATTTCCCCAACAGAACCAAGCACACCAAGAAGATATACATGGTCAAGATCTAATCAATTGGAAGTAATTGACCTGACAAGTACTAGTGATGTAGTGGATCTGACCGCCTCTGAGAGCAACAACAATCTATGCCCATGTTCCAACCCATCTTGTGATGTAAATAAAGGCACTGGTACTGTTTGCTCTAGTTCACTGTTACGTACCGGCCTGGTAGACAGTTCATCAACTTCAATTGCAAAAATGACATGCCCAATTTGTCTTGAGACCCTAGTAAGCACTTTGCAAAAGGGTGATAAAATCAGTTCAACCATTTGCGGACATATTTTTTGTGAAAGCTGTATCAAAACTGCAGTAAGGATTACCCGACGGTGTCCCACATGTCGCAGGCTAATTGCGGAAAGACATGTTCACCCACTTTATTTATACTTTGCAACATAATGCCTTCTCCAAATACGATTACACTGTTATGCTCTGTTCTTGCTGCTATATTATCCAATATATTTTTTTGTGCTTAAATCATGTCATATTGCCCCCTTTCAAGTGTTCAGTTGTGATTCACTTTCATTCATTTATTTGAAATTCAAATCTATGCACACAAATGTCCTTTATTTTCTTTGTTGCTGCCAGTCATGCTGTTGAGTTGAGAAAACCTAAAACTATGTATTTATTATTTTGTGCTTAAAATTTATTCTGTTACAGACTGTTGATGTTAAACATTTAAACAAAATATTGCAACATGGGGAACTATGTGTGGAAAGCCAAAGGAAGGTCTCCAAGCGTTTACCTGGCATCAGATTCAGAAAACTTTCCAAGTGATGAAGAAGAGTATGAAAGCTGCTTTGAAAGTGAAAGTGTGTTTTCAAATAAGCACTCTGATAATATTGTTGATGGGCAAGCAGAAAGCAATACAGCACAATTTACCCATGCTTCTTCAAGTTATGCCAGCCAATTGTTCAAATTAAAGGAGTTTGCTTTAACCGAAGAGCAACTCAGTGAAAAAGTAACTATTGATGAGTTTTTGACTTCTGAATTTGATGAATATACTCAGTCTGAGGATATGAGTGATGGGGAAAACCTTTTTCCTCCTGTGCAATCAAACCTTTCCACTTCAGACTTGGCCACATCCTGCCACACAAACATGGAAAACAGGCAACCATCACTTTGTATTGATCAAGGGGCAGGTGGGGATCAAGCTAACGCAAAACTTATGTCTGTAAATGAATTCATTAAATCAGAAAATGAAATAGAGAAGGCAGCACAGCAGAGTGCATCCCTGACATGGGAGATTAATTTCGAAGCACAGGAATCTGCAAACAAGGAGCCATGTCAGGCCTTAAAACAGAAACTTCAAACAAAAAAGCCATTAAGAAAAAGGCGAAAAGAATTTCAAAGGTTTGTGTCCTTTTTGAAAAGAAACAATGGAAAAAAACAGTTATGGTTTGGCTTAAACAAAGGAATTCCGCAGATTAACACTATTTTTTACAACTATGACCTTGCAAATAAACTTTGTTTTATTGCATTAATTGTAATAATGACATACCAGGAACTGTTTTTCAATGGTTTTGCATTTTTCAGGACAAAAGCAAACATCAATATGAATGACATTTCCTCACGCAAAGTCCTTGATGTTAAACGACTGTATTGTATGTGTCGCCCTCAATACAAAAAATCTTGTGGAATTTCATCTGTGGTCTCTGTTTGGAATTATCTGTTCAGTTCCCTTGGCACTGGATCTCTTGAGCCAATAACACAAGTATATTAAGTTTTTTTATTACTTCTGTTTCAGAAGGGTATTTCATTTTACTTGCACAAACCTTGCATATTTTTACACCAAAAATGCATTTCTCAATTTGGATTTGTGTGCAGGAAAATGCATTGGAAATACTTGGATTTAAACAACCATTTGATGAAATTCGGTTTGGTCCATTTACTGGTAATGCCACCCTTATGAGATGGTTTCGTAAACTCAATGAGTTTTTTGCTGTTCGTGGAAAAGCATTCTACCTCTACAAGCCAAAAGGTACATTGCCAAATACAAACTTAATTTATTTGTATGCTTATGAATGCTATTTTCTAACCTAATTAACTCTACACAGGAAGAATACAAACGAAGTTAATGACAGATGTTTCAGCACTTGAACACCTCAAGCAAGGACTTTGCAGCAAAGAAACAGCATTTATCTACCACTGTTACAACCACTACTTCTGTCCTATTGGATTTGAGTCCACCCCACAGGTTTCACAGTAGCTACCAATGTCGTAGATATTGGTTTCTAAATCCTTATTATAGCCTTTAATTTTTGCATATATTACTTGTTATTAAGAACCCTGAAGAGGCATATGACAGCAAGGAAATTATAGATGATGAAAGTGTTGCACCAACACAAGGTCAGTCTGATGAGCTCCCTACAACTCCTGCTTTGAATGAATGGATATTTATTGGAGAGCCAAGCAAGCGACACCCTCCTATTCACTGCAAAAGGTTATTCAAGTTTATTTTAATATACTTTTAAAAATATCATGGTGGCTACAGTGAATACTGAACAAAATAGCTGCAGTCAGTGCTATTGTTTTACCCTTTCTGTTCTCATTAGTGTAGCTTGGTAATTGACCCTGGTCTTGCCAATTACCCAGCCCCAAAAAATGGGAGACAAAAGGTTAAGACAATGGTACTGTTTGCATTTTACTTTATTGCTTTATGCAGTGTACAGTAATTGTGAAAAATCAAAAAGTGTCATATATAGTTATGCAGCTTTATCTGATGTTATATTAGATGGGATGAGATTCTTCAAGACCTTCATATGGAAGGCCCACAATTCTATGATATTAGGAGACCAGAAAAGGGTGTGCAAGTTCGAAAAACCAAGAAAAAGGGTGGAAACCTTCATTGCCTTATCACATTTAAGAAAATTGACACCAGAGAGCAGACAAAAATTCAGAAAAAGTCCTAAGAATTAGGTGTGATTGATTTGCTTGAAACACATTATTCAAAATATAGTATTTTGTTTCTCACCGTGATCCTGTACTATATCTTTAAATGCTGTGAGCAAACCTATACTGTGATAATAGAATAGCTATAAGTCTAGTGTTTTGTTGTCCAATACTTTTCATTTGGGCTACTTTTTATGAATTGGTGGTGGCATATTTACACTGTTTCTTTTTTTCAGTATTTTTTATATTTTTGTAGAGTTTAGCTGCCTTGCTTTTACACAGCATTATAGAACGGTCTATGTAGTTCATGGGTACTTGTTTTTGGCATGGTGTGAATCTTATGTTACATTTGTACATTTGCTACCTTACACATATTTCCTATAAATGAATGTAGTAAACGTGAATTTTAACACTTTTAAATAGTTGGTATTTTTAAAATGAAAGTTTTTATTATCAGAATTTCCTGTTATCTTTATGGCCAACAAAGACTTAGCAACAAATATCTGGGAAAAGGGAAAAACAAGTTTTGAATTGGTTATTTTTAGTTACAATGCAGCATGGTATGAAAAACATGGGCATTGTGAACAGGTTGTCATATACAAATCTCTGGACGTAAAAAAAACGTGATATTGCCAAATGCATGTGACATGAAACTTGTATGCCTTGGTTTCCGCCATACAAACAATAGAGTTATGATTAAGTATCACAAAATGTGTGTAATACAGGACTACACTTCATTGCAAAACTTTAGAATACAAAAAAGTATATGAAGTGTCAAATATCCCCTCCTGGTCATATTAGAAACTGTGTCGTTTGTTTCTGATATTGCACTACAAGGATTTGTAATCGAACTTGTCATGTTTTCAAAGAACTGGATTCTGAAGCTTCTGAGCATTCCTTGGTCATGTCTGAATCTTTCAAAACAGCTTGTTTCACAAAGCTGGCCCAAGCACTGTCAGAAATGTCTCTGGCCCAAGATGGTATACTCGATTCATCCAATTTAATGCTTTTCATTGCTGTTTTTACCAAATCTTTAAAAAAGAAAGAACAGTTAGTATTATTTTTTTAAATTGAAACATCGTCCACGAAACAGAAAACTATAAGGCATGCAAATTAAGTTTTTGTTAATATTTAGCCACTAATGGGACAAAAGCCCAAACTTACCAATCTTAACTGAAATATTTGGTGCTAAATAGATTTTCTATACTTCCATATCCATACCTGTATTGACATCAATTTCTCGCTTCGGAAGTTCTTCCACAAGGTCTGTAGTTTCCTCATCTGAACTTATATTAATGTCATCCACAACTCCTTCAACCATCGGCAAAGGCTCATATCTTGTGTGGAAGAAAAAACAACAATAATATCACAAGGAATTCGTGGATTTCCTTTCGCAAGTTATCTGACTCACCCTTGATTTTCCGGCTCATTTTCGTCTTCGCTGCTTGATTCCCCGTCCACTTGAAATTGCTGGACATTGGGCAGGTTTTCATCTTCACTTTCGTTTGATTTTGGGTCTGGTTCCGGAATATTTGCACTCCGCCCGGGCATGACGACGCTCATCTGCTTTATCGTGTCAATAAAATTTTGTTTTTCACATGCAACAACTTATTCACACATCCTTACACTGAATGGCTTTTCATCAACATTTGCTTTTGGCTTGGATGCTTCGTTGTTTTGATTGCAATTGCCTTATCCGTTACAATAGAGTATTCTATTTTTTTGTAATTTATTGTACGCATGGTTTGGGATAAAGTAACTTTATATATTGTTTCGGTATAATTTTCATAGATTTAACCGTAATGTTCAGAACCAAAATATTTTGGGTTCACCCCAATGAACGGTACTTCTATTTGCATGCAAAAATATTTCCATATTTCTGTCCGTACGGGGGAGCTAAAGTTTCAGTTTACACAGTCTACTCTCTAGGGCTCGGGGGACTATCCACATAGATCAAGGCGCTCGACATATATAACATGAAACAAAAACTGTTCAGGATTCTTGGTCAGTACAATATGAGTTCAAATCCAGGTGCAATACAAACTAAAAAGCTTTTTGACCCTCAGCAACGTCGGAAGGCTAATGCACTCCACTCCACCCATATGGCAATTGGAAAACCTGATCGAGATAGATGAAAATTACTTGGTATTGGTGAAACTAACACATCAAGGACATGGTTTTTGCGCGTGTTTCGCATCAAAAGATATATCTATGTGACGTTTATATTCTTTTGGGTTTACCACATGATAACATAGTGTGGGAGAATGGAGAAAATTTAATCAGTAAAATGACCTTCACTGTCGTCTGTCCTTCGCGTTGCAAGTGAAGAAAAAGGCATCGATTTAAAAGACCATAATGCCCGCAACGGCATGGAGAATGCAGCGGCAGTAGTGAAAGCAACAGTTGTCGCAGGGATGATTGACTTTGCGAAAGCCCGTCAGTTACACGAGAACGGTTGTTTTTTGTGTTACGAAAGTAAATTGCAAATCAAAAGTAACTTGTATTGTTTGAGGCAGCATCGACTATTCGAGTTGTGGTAAGCTTGTTAAGGCCTATACCTTGCGTATGTATGTATATATACAGGCTGTATCTGCCTTAAGTAGTCTGTATCTTTACTGTTGGATGTATGTATGGCAAGTTAATTCTAATGTCCCCGAGAGGAGACTGTTTAGATTGATGTAATCTTCTGGGAAACACTGGTTTATTGTTAAAATCTGTAGCACTTTGATTATTGGCGGTGGACACGAATGACTAAAGATGACCTACAAACAGTATTTACCTGTCGACCTACATGAATGCATTGGCCATGTGATTGTGTCTGCCGGTTTGAAACTGATAGATTATTGATGCAGGTTGTATTTTACATCGGTGCAGCCTATGCTGTGCCGTAATTAACAAGGTGGAGCTTTGGAGACGTACCACAATGAGGGTTGGTCAAGTCTAATTGTCTTGCCCGTGCGTATTCTTTGAGCATCAATGCATCGTAGGTACCACAAAGTGGAAATCTGTGTGTCTGCTAGTGTAGAATCTAGCACAGTGCCACAATCAACAGCTGCACTGATGAGACCTTACAAGTCGAAACAGTGTGTACACCCTGTCTGCATCTCTCAATGATTAGTATGGCTCTTATGCACATAATGCATCGGAGCTTTGTGAAATACGCCCCTTGTAGCACACTTTTCTCCATTGCGCTCTTCTCTGTGCGGCTGGTTGGTAATTACTCGGTGAACCAGCGTCATGCGTTGCTGCTCATCGTCGGTTAATTGCCGAGAGCCGCGTCGCCATTATGTCATAAACTTTTGCTTCTCCTGCAGCCGAGAGATGACGCAGCTTGTCTGCCGCAAACGGAAACATAAGATCGTGTCTTCGTTTGTTGCGACTGCAGTATAGTTGTAGTAGAGAGTGTCCGCCCGAGTAAGGCTTGCTGGAGACACGGCGGTGTTGCCTTTGTTTTATTGATCGAACTCAGTCTAATATACCCTCACTGACAAGGAGGGGCTTTCGTCATTTTGCTTCGATAATCGATTCCGTGTTTACGGGCGGCTTGTTCCGGTAAATGTAATCTTTGTGTTTTTAATAGTGATTAGGTCTGTAGTCTGCCCAGATAGCAAGCAACCGTCAGTTGCTCAGATTTACTGAAAGAGATTGTTTGACTTTATGGTAATTTCTCTGAATAGTCGTAGAACCATTGAATTAAATATAAACAGCGTTTGGAGAACCAATTTCTTCGTATTGTGTTGAGCACTTCTACAGTTTTTTTAAGCAAAAATTTAATATGCATAATAACTACCCGGCTAAGTTCTGTGATATAAAGTACACAGAAGAAAAATGTGTCTTAGTGGCGATTTGATGCAGCCTCTTACACAATATAGTAACAACTCGCGTTTATGGCAACAAAATTGCCGCGTTAAGGTCTTAACAGACGTCAAATTAAAAACCTCATCAAGGTCATTAGTCAGCTGGACTCGCTTCTTCTAAAATCAGCTGCACCGTCCGCGTTCGTTAGACGTTTATGACCACCCCGGGGGTACTAAGTCTTGATGTATACATCATGTCTGCAGGTCTCCCTTGTTTGGGCAAAATGTTGTTTAAGGGCACTGCGTTGGTCTATTTATACTCTTGATTGTCTTTATTAACGATGTCGTTGTTGATGTTCAACATTCAATTTTACTTTACTGAGTAAATTGTGGCCACGAACTAATGTATACTTTTGATATCTATCAGAAAACGTGACCTTGGTGCTTAGTAGGAAGAGAAATTACCGCTTAAGAGCCTATATTGACCAGAGTATAGATTGGGTGTACAGTTTTATATACCTTCACAAAATCAAACCTTAAATAATCAAACACAGTCGGTATTACCTTTATTGATTTATCTAAATATTCCCAAATTAAATCTCATGCAGAGAAATTTCTGAAAGGCAAGTTTTTCTCATTTTGATCAACATATGGTTTTAAACAAGTTCGGGTGTATTTTGCATGTCATGTGGCGCTAAGTGTGTTTATTACATTGATAAGCTTGGCAAGATTGCTGTACTTACTACTGGATTAACATAATAGCGTAAATTGGGGGGTGGGGTAATCAGATTTTAAATCTAAATTTAAATGCATCATATATTTCATACATGAACAAATTCAGATAAAGTGCAACTTAAATTGTTCAACCTTATCTCTACGTAAATCATATACATGCTTTAATTTCTTTTTATGTCTACAGCGTTGGGTGTCATTACTTTGTGCAAATGTATGTTAATCGATAAACTGTACAGCTTCACTTGACACTGGATTCACCATGTCGACTCTGACCGCCATAGCGGTTATCTTGTTCCTTGTGTTTTTCGTTGGCATCGTCGGCAATGCAGTCGTTCTATTTGTGTTGATTCGACAACGCAGCACCTGGTCCGTTACCACCACCTACCTCTTCAATCTCGCCCTCGCAGACTCGTTGTTTATCTGTTTTGTGCCCTTTTGGGGCCATTACTACCTCTCAGGATACGACTGGGCCTTCGGTCTCGGCATGTGCAAACTTACAGCCGTGATCACGTCGGTAAATATGTACGGGAGTGTATTTTTCCTCACCGCTATGAGCGTGGATCGTTGGATGGCGGTTGTTCATGCTACGTCAGTCAATCTCTTCCGCACCTCTACAGTGGCAAGGTGGGTTTGTTTCATGATATGGAGCGCCTCGTTGCTCCTGTCAATCCCCAGAATCATCTATCAAACTCTTCGGGCCTTTAGTCCAAACGGGAATTTACCAAACGTCATTGAAGCGACAAACGGTAGCGACCCGACATCGGCCACCGAAGGAGGCTTTGACAGTGTAGTTTCCTGTCAGTTGTACATTCCATCCAACTACACGAGCAAAGCGGCCATAATGGGCACCCTTGAGTTTATACAGAGCATGGTTGGCTTCGTAATACCCATGACTGTAATCTGCATTTGTTACGCCAAGATCGTGCTCACAGTCAAACACAAAGTGATAAGCAAACGAGTGCGCAAGGACCGAGTGGCCAAACTGGCCGCTTTTATCATCGCTGCTTTCTTTGTGTGTTGGCTTCCCTTCCACGTCATGAAGCTGATCTCCGCCATCTTGGGCTGGTGGTTGGACGCTTATTTCAACGAAGAGTTGTTTATCGCGATCAACCCATTCACGATCTGTTTGGCGTACGCCAACAGCTGCATCAACCCCATCGTGTACGCCTTCACGACCACCAACTTCCAGGAAAACATCAAGGACATGTGCGGGTCGGACGAGACGCGTCCATACAAGATGACGGTCGGACATCCGGGACACCCGGAAGAGAGGAAGAGTCCTGGACATAGGAAGGGAGGCAGTCCGTGTCTGAACGCGAATCCGGATCCGAAAGCGAAGATTTGGGCCAACAAGGAGAAGGCAAGACAGATCCAAAACGTGCAAGTTCACCCTCCTCCGGTATGCAGTCTACATAACGTGTTGTGGTATCTCCATACAAAGTTATAGCCAAACGTGGCGGTTACTTTTCACGCTGAAAGATGAAAAGCGCGAGTTTTGAAGCGTTGTTTAATTTCAATTTTGAAACTCAATTTAATTTTTCGTCTAGATGCTGCATGTAAAGTACGCTATTTAGCTTTGGTAAAATTTTGTTGTTGAAAGTTTCTTAAAAGCGTAATTTGCTGCATGCAAAGTGCGCATAGATCACTTAGACGTCTTTGCACGATTCACACGCTATTCCATATGCCGTTTTAACTCCCGCCAATCATTTGCCTGCAGTGCGAAGAGCAAACGTCTTTGCGACCTGCCGACGCTCAGACCGGCGATGAGCAAAGCTTCTCCTACTATTCATGCCCAGCCGTGATGCAGGGTTTGGGGAAGGCCAACGATGAGTGCGCACCCGAAGTGGACTCAGCAGTCCCGTTCTCGACCCCGGATGCCAATGCTTACAACACATGCGATACTTGCGAAGCTTGAAGCGTTTATCGGGAGACAATAGCCTGCTGGCCTGCCTGTCGGGGTTGGGCTGGCAGTGCGTGTTGCCATCATTTCAGGCAAAGATGGCAGTTCCATTTTCCAACCATACTGTGATTTATCTGTTGTGACTTGGCGCGAAACAGTGTTTGTTTAGTTTTATATTAGGATGGATTGGTAACGAAAAGTGGGAATTTGCTCTCAATAAAATTATTTCCCGTCGATGATTCTCCGTATTTTAGTGTTCATACCGGTGTTAGCTGCATACAAGCGCACCCAGTGTCAGTATTGCACATTCGGCTTACCTACTTTTGACGGCGTTGCAGTCGATATGGGCGGTGGTAATGTGCTTTTCCCCTGTTCTTACTGCATTATGTTTCGCCTGTGAATTGTATCGTATTAAATAATGTTGCCATGTCCGAGTTCGTACAATGTATGAAAAACATTGCTCATAAATATTGTTATTTGGGATTTATTTGACACATACTTGAGCTTTGAATTAAACCATTATTACGTCAGACAGTAGTAAAGAAATAACCTTTCGGTGACATTTGCAGCAGAACAGAGCGACGACTACCCCGTCACCGCCTTTTGTCACTTTCGAGCGAATGTGCAGACGACCTTTCGTGGTAACTTTTAGCATGCACTTGATGAGTGACAGACGTAACTACTAACTCTTAGGTCTCATGGGGATTGTGGTTTCCATTGTTTGCCACAAGACATTTAAGGGTACATTAACCGTTCGTACCATGGATTTTGTTAGTTAGCATGGCTTTGTAATTGTTGGAAATGTTGCGACCCTGTAATTAACAACTTACAGCTGCTAAGCGCGATGTTACTGGTTTAATTTGTCAATAGGAAGATGCAGACGCTAGGAATTTTAATAAGTGTGGTGAAAGTAATTTTTATAGGTCATCAAAGCCCAACAGATTGTTTTTCATTTCATAATACCTCCATGTTGTGTGCATTCACTGCACCCTATATTTTATATTCAACATTTGTCTGCACCCGCTATGTCATAATCAACATCTGCCAGTCACTGTGACGTCACAGAGTTTGGAATGAGTGGTCATATAACTGACCTTGGGTTTTGGTTTAATCCCTTGGCGATGGCAGCGGCGCCCGGGTGCAAACGGGTTCGCCAAACCAGTTCGATATTGCGGCATTGTTTTTGAAAGATGCCGCACGCAAATGCCCTAGATTACTGCCCTGGCGTGGCTCTAAATCCTGCAGCGGCGCAGCGGGTGATGTTATATGCCCTTGGTTAAGTGCATACGCGTGTTGTTGCGCCCAAATGTGGTCGTTCTGCCAACAAAAGCTTGCGTTTAGGCAGCGTCATCTTTTGCTTCAAAACGTGTGGCTCGCATTGTTCCAACTTTAATGAATATAGATTTTGGAGCGCGACGCTTTTTAAGAAGCAAGATCACTTTATACCAAAGGTGCGAGCTCCTTAATTACGAAGACATGACCCGTGTATTTTTCAATTCCTAACACAATTATACGCATATTGTCAATAAAACCTACAGCAATGCAATGACCTGTCCATCAGCAGTGACAAGCTTTGGCCTTTCGGCAGCACGCTAGCGGGCATTCGACCGTCTTACGTTCGTAATCAACCCCGTCCGTTGTCCAGACCAGGCAAATCCACACGCTGGAACTGTTCCCGACACTAAAGGAACAGACGAGTTAGTACGTACGTCATATTTATTACGGCACAGCATTCGTTAACATTACAGATGTAAGCACGAACACAACATGTTATCACTGCACAGTGGCTCGACAGAAAGCAAATCAAATACAAAAACCACCTCATACACGTCTCAATTCGGAGTTAAACATCGGCGCAAAAGAGTAATGCCAAGTCGGTCTCTTTTGCATTTGGCCGTAACAAGAACATGACAATTGCTGGTACGTTGCCATCCCGTATTCCCGACGCCTTGTCTTACTGTGCTTTATATTTATTGTGTTTTCTTATCTACCACATCGCCAAACACCATGCAATATTGATCAAAGCAACCTAGATTCAATGACTTTGTCCGAGCCAAGTTTGACAGAAAATCGTTTTTAAAGCGTCCTTTTGGCACCTAGTGGGGACCATGACAGTCTACCCAATAGGAGCACTTGACGTTATAGATCATCAGTAAGCGACACTCGAAAATTTGTTTAGTTAAATATTATTGAGGTTTGTGCCGTAAAAAGGTGCTTTTAAGGTTTTCTGACACAAAACAATGCTTTGAGAATTGTTGGAAAGAATTCTCAGGTAATAATTTGAGCCGATCGATCGCCCAAAACCATTCCAGGCTCTCTGATCGATTTTATTTGCGCGTTCACAGTCCTATAGATTGTGGGAGAAAGCAGATTTTGTACGCCAGAATAATTAGACCAAACGTCAATATTAACTATTTTAATCTGCAAGGCTTGGATGTTTTTGACTCCCCACAATGTCATTGGCATACCGGTGTGCAAAATTGCAAAAAATATCCCTGCTGTGTTGAAAAGGTGAAATGTTTCAAACCGGGTGAAGTCTTGGATGTAAATGAACTGACAAACCGTTTTTTTGTTCTAGTTTTTGATTATCAACCATTGGTAAGATCGACATTCCGAACTTCGCATGACCTTTATCGACCATTGTAGCCGATTTTAATGGAGTATAATTATAAGCGTGATTCGACAGTCCTCACCGCTTATACAATTAGTTACATGCACAGACAGAAAGGAAACGGGCCATAGTGCCGGATAACATACAGAACTTCATCAGCACAGCGGTACTTGAAGGCAACAAGGGGCGATAAGTTGGAGGAAACGGACGCCGCAAAGCGATAGGCAAGACGTGCATCTTCCTCACACGTACGACGACTTCTGAGCTTCCTTGAGAATCCGCAACCTCGGGCCCAGAGGAATTCCGATGTCGTGAAGCCGCTTTTCGTCCATGTACGGCAATTCCATCATTCCGATCCGTTCGCATTCAAAGTTCTTGATGTATTTCTGCAAAGTAAACATTCGGTTATTCGTCAAGTTAAATTTAAACAGTGGATGTTAGTTAATACATGTCCTCGGATTTTAGTTTTAGATTTCTGATAGAATTTTTCTCGTATATAATGGGCAACAGCTGCTTTGAAACAAAAGGGCAAACTAAGCATTTCAAAGCAAATATTTCAACCCATGTTCTTCATTTAGGACTTCATTTTTTCAAAAGACAATGTTATGGAAACCATGCAAAAAATATGGTGCAACGTGGTGCTGAACATAGTGTAGATCGTTTTTGCGTTTGATATTGCCTTCGTCTAAGCGATAAAAACTCCAAACTCAATTTCCAGGCAGCGCAGTTCCCACCTCGTATCCAAGCTGTTTAAGGAAAAGATGGATGAGAGGAGGTTGTTCGCCAAAGAATTTCGCCAGTTTGCTCGACAACTTGGGCTGCTTTCCTTCACTTTTTAGGATGATTTGTGGTTGAGTGCGTCTGTTGTGCTCAGCCGCTGTTTGCTGGTGAGTTTTGATCTAAGATGAGTGCGCAATTAGTCCACACATACAGATGTAGGTAATTTGGAATTATACGAAATGGTGATGATGAAACTATGCAACACAACAAATGTTGCCAAAGAAGATTAATGTCAATATGATTGGTCGTATCGCGCAATAACTAAACATATTTTTAGCCGACACAAGAGTAAACTAACTTTTCCATGCAAAATTCCTGTTCCACAGTTTGTTATTAATTACACAATATAACCACCAAAAACCCAGAAGCAAAATCACAAGGAAGGAAGACTAACGAGAGCAACCGAGTCACGTGACCCTGTTTACTTGTTGTGTTTTGTTTTGCTTTTCAGTGCTATTATGGACTTACACGAAATCCCCATTTGCGGTGCCTCGTTCATAATTGATTGCACGAGTCAGTTACCGGTTGAGAAAATACAGCGCCCGCAAACGCCAGCGAAGTGAAAACACCCACCTCCTGCACTTGCTGACGTAGTTGATCGATTTCGCGTGACGTCACACTCTGGTGACGTAACTCCGACGAGAGTTGGGCGAGACTGCGGGCCAGGGTGACTACGTGAGCTTCAAGTCTGGTAAACCGCTTGTTGACCGATCTGTACAATATAATGTTGATGGGATTATTGTTGCTGACGTGTTTATTTTTAAAATTTTTTCGTCCAAGTAGTTATTACAAATATGCATTGTTTTTATCACTTTTTTAATATTAATAGTTGGTACAACACAATTGTTTTCATATGAAACAAAGCTTCAGCGGATTGGTAAAGGACTGTCAAATTCAAGGGGCAGCCACAAGGTCAAATGTAGTGCTTTTGTTGGGCAGTGCGCCACACTTATTATCGATTATGTTGCAACAACCTGTCAGCAACATATTTTTCTGGCAACGAAAACGTATACGCTATGTTCTGTCTATTCTGTGTATCAAAAGTTCAAACTCACGCAACACACGACGTTCACTGTGCTCGATATAGCAAGATCCACCGCAAAGTGAGAAACGTTTCTAAATATATGGCCAGACTTACTGGCATTGCTGCCAAGGCATTGCAGCATAAATATATTATGTTGCTGTTGCTGTCAGGCATATTTCAATTGATCTGTTCTTCTGGCACAAAGTCCTTAAATATTGTATGTAACGCGGTTTGGGGAAAATTAAACAACCCGATCCTTAAAAAGTCGCCGAGAATACCATTATAAACCACTAATATAGGCATCCTATCGATTTTTGGCGCGGCAATGGCGTTCGTTTCCTCTCGAAACAGGTGCAATAGCTTTGCACTTAGTGGCACATTGCCCAGCCCCTCGAAAACCGCCATGCATAATGAATGCGCAACCGCGGTCGTGATTGGATCGACAAAGGCTATTTCGTTAGTGACTCTAATTACCGTCGACCAATTACGAAGGAAATGTGGCGTTTTTTTTTTAATTGTGAGCCGCCTCGTGCCCCGGTAACGCGATTCCGGTAACGCGATTCGCTGTTCTGTGCCAACATCAGTTGAGCGTTCCACGAGTTGAGACATAATCGCCCACCTCATATATTATTCAAAGTATCCAATGTAACGCTACGCTTAATGTCGACCATTAATGCCAGTCAGCATTAAAAGGACAAACGGGACTTAGTTTAAAACGTTTAACATTACATACAACCAGCCATTTTCATGTAAAAATCACGCCCGGAAACGTCAAATTTTAGAATTTCTTACCTAATTTCGCGCGAATATCTGTCCACGCCACCGACTCCCGAGCGCCTCCTTCTGACTGACTTTCGCAGAGCCCCGCTGCACACACTAGTGGTTGTGATGGAACGAACGCTCGACGTTTCTCCTATTTCAGAGGCGTCGATCGTTACTGACGAATGCCTGTAAGGGTAAGACATGCGTCATCTCTTGTCGTTTCTGATTATCGACCACAACGGAGTGGGGCAGACTGGCAATACGAAAAAAATCTGTCAGAAAAATTTAAATGCGGAATTTATGACCGCTGATTGGCGTGCCCCCGTTGACAAGGTTTGTGGAGTTTGAATTGTCTTAATAAGGCTCGAAGATGTTTAGATACACAACATTAACTATACAACAAAACTAAAAAGGTGTCGTATCACTAATTACCCAAATTTCCTCGCGTTTAATGCCTTCCAATTAATATCCCACCTGTAGTATGCGCTGTGTCGACTACGGTCAGCGATGCGGCATGATTCGTGCTGCTGGGACCAGTCGGTTGCGTCACTGTCGTCAAAGCGACGTCGCTGCCTGTGCTTCTTGCTGACTCTTGAGCGTTCATCGCCCGAGAGGTTTTTCGGGTGAAACCCTCGTCTTACTGTTGATGCCCCGCGCTGTAATTTACTTGAAACAATCTAAACAGACAAAAAATAATTGTTATATAAGCATTCTGTACAAAAAAAATTTTTTGGGTTAAAACACATTTTAAGCAAGCACTGGTGTCGAACATCTTAGCATTTAAAATCACGCTACCGAGCGACATCAATATAAACACAGCAGATTACCAAGAGACTCTTTTTGGAAGAAACTCATTAGATCGAAGGAAATTAAGAAGAATATTATGGCGTTCCGAGCCTTATGAAAATACCTCTAAATTATTCATTGTTTTTGTTCTTTTATGTGGTTGTGAATTGTGCCACTCATGTGGGTGCTTCCCAGTAATGTCAACACGCACAATACTCCCAAGCTTTTTGAAAAGCCTTGAGCGCTGCTATGAATATTTAGTGACTTACTTTATCTTACAAAAATCCCTCACAGAAATCTGTGGTGAGTGACGCAAGGTACAACACCTATGAAGCTTTTACCACTATCAGCAATATAATGCAATTCCCGAAAGTTAAAAAAGTCATTCATTATCGTCATGTGCAACCTTTTTACAATTCCTATCATTTGATATGCGGTTAAATGGAAGTCAAACGCCTAATGCGGGCCGTGTTGACACCGACGACGTTGTTAAACACCCATGAAGAACGCAACCGTATATGCATTAATTTGACTTGGGAAATAATTTGACTACACAACTTTATGTTGAAGGTTCGCCAGCTAGTTTTCCAACATTTTCTAGACATTTAACTAATAAATTTTTAATGTGTTGGGGGATGTGGTGCACAGTTGTGCCAGGCATGTCTTGCTTCATCACCCAAAATGTGCACATCGGACAAGAGGATCTACCCACAAAACTAAGAAAAAAACTGATAGGGATTCGTACCCAGGTGGTTCAAATCCCACTGGGGAAAAACACGATGGCGTTCAACCAAGCTAAACTACCATCGAACGTCTGCGATGAGGTAAACTGTAATCGGTTGACGTTAATATGCATCAGTTACATCGCACAAAAACATTGACAAAGCCTGCATTGCTCCCATGAAATATTTTAATAAATAAATGTTGCTTTGTAAGCAATGGGTTTGCCTTCACAATACAACTTTAATTTTCACACTTCAAAATTATGCGTGTTCGGAACTCGTCAAACGAAACTGTAGAAAAAGGTATCATAGCCTATTAAAAACTGCCGTGCAGTTGTTTTAGCGCTTGCAAAACATAGAATCATATACGTAACAAAATAATGTACAACATATGTTAGACAGCGATAACAACATGTTGTTTAAGGTAATCTGAGATGCGTTACGCAAACGCCAGCTGTTCAACGAGGCGAGATTCGATTTATGCACTGTAATGACCTCGGCTGACGCATCCCAAAATTCAACAAAGGTGATTACTGGGACGGAAATGGAAGAATATGGTATGCTGACTAGAGAATTGGCTGTGACGTTTCGGAAATATATTTAATATCAATCAATTGCGGGTAATCAAATTGACAGAGTCCACTTCCAACGTGAAGAAATAAAAGATGGGAGATCCATATCATTATCCATAAAATAACAACGTAAAGTGCGACTAATGATCTTTGTAGGACAGAAAATTCACTGCCGTATAGTTGAGTGAGCGAAATTGCAATGAAGAAATAAGTTTTAAATTTCTGGTTTGGCGGCGTGTGGTTTTTACGGCATCCAGACCGAAATGACAATGACAACATCGACGCAAAACACGTCCTTTCTCACAATATCGATTTCAGAGGCGATGCGCCTATATTTCCTTGTCATGGGAGAAACTTACCTTGGATTGATTTTTCATTTCCATATTCTTGGCCTTGGCGTCACTGAGGGCGCTTTCAGTCGGCGACAGCTCTTCTGCGCCACCCAGTGTAGGAGAAAACGGCGGATTGCGAGATTGGAGTTCTTTCACTGCGAAGAAATAAAATAACTGTACGGGCGACAAAATACTAAAAAATGCCAGAAAAAAACACATTTTCCGCTGGATTAATTCGCATGTTTATTTTAGGTTGTATTAATTAATTATAATTTAAGACTCACGATTCACGAAATTTTGCGAAATTAAACAAAGTGGTAAGAGTGGTAAATTTACCTTTACTGTCTGACTTTGCTCTACGCAAGTTTGCTGACGGATTGTGCTTCACGAAATGCTGCTCAGCTATCGCCTTTGCTTCAAGGTCCTCCTCGGCAACCACTTCATCCTTCGGATGAACGACTTCATCCTCCTCCGGGAAGGAGAGCGGGGGAAGAAGAGGAGTACTGGATCTCGACCACGCTTCTTTGGGAGGGGAGAGATCTGCTCTTGTTGGAGATGGGATGTCGGGTTCTTCGCTTAAAATTGACGAGTCAAAGTCGAATACTGACGCCTCCGGCTCCAGCACTGTTCCACTGTCACGGTCATCGCTCTTACGCGTGTCTCTATCGTCCCCTGGTGGCTGCTTTTCCGGACATTGTGGCGACCGCTTGGTGCCGCCGTTCCGTCCATTCACCGATTCATTGCTGACCGAGTGATGTACGGCACGACGGAAGCTGAAGTTTTGTTGTGGGTAGTGAGGGCGCGCTTCACTCCTTTTGTGCGACGCAATGACGTCACCTGTGACGTGAGGTTTTGCGGGCGACGACGACTTAAAATTAGGCGATCGACGCACGGGTTCCTGACGTGGATGAGGGGATTTCACAGGTGACTGGTTCGCATTGGGAGATCCCCCTTTGTGGCCATGATGGTCATGACGCTGTCCTTGCGTCATATTTTCGTAGCTTCTCGCTTGGTGGCGATGCAGGTGCCCCGTCGGCGTGGAGTGTTGTTGGGGTTGGGGCGGGCTATTGTACATGTGCTGCTGGTAAGTAGGCGCGGTAAGGCGCATTGACAGCGCTTGAGAGTTCGGATCGGGGTTAAACACCATCTGAGGTTCAACATTGTCGTTGTCAAAGCATAGGGAGCGCCTCAGAGCCGGAGCTGGCCTTTGCTGCTGGTCTCGAATGGGAGCCTTTCCACCCGACTGCGGGGACCGGACTGATTGGACAGCATGGCCGTTGGGTGATTGGTTGGGAGTTGTGCGTTGCGGCTCGTGATTATTTACGACCAAACGAGTACTTGACACTCGCGTTGGTGCCTGAACGGAAAGAACTTTCAAATGTACGTGAATTGTCATTACAAAATATACGTTGTTAGGAATTTACATGAAAGGCGGAATGCCTGTATTAATTTTCTTACCTTTTTATACATTCAACAAATGTGTTCAAAGTTGTCAAAATGATGACAAAAATTTATTTACACTTAAATATGTTTTATGGTTCAGATGACCGAGTATTCAGTAAAGCGGTATACTCTACTACGTCACAACTGAGTAAGCTCTTTCCCAAAAACTTAGCACATCACTGGTGATAACAACCAAAGTTAAGTTTTTTGTCTTACCGCCAGGTAAGGTCGGTGCTCGGGCACCTTATTCCAGTTCTCATCGTGGTGAAAGCTTGGTGGAATGGCGCTCGTACAACGGCGTGGTTGAGCATGAAGAGGGTTGGTCCTCACGTTGTTTGGACTTACTGAACTTGCGTGTTGGGATTGCTGTGGGAGTATGATAAATATATATCGATATTACGAACATCTCGCATTCCTTTAAATGTTTGAATTGTTCGTGCCGACGTAGAAAGGTTGGTGTCGGGTAGGGATGATCCGAACCGAATCCGAATTCGAATGAGGAAACTTTTCCGAATTTAAAACTTTGCTACAGCAAATAAGGTTCACGCAGGCTTCGCAGCCAAGGCATACTTCTGCGTTGCTACAGCAAAAATTCGAACTGCTATTTGTTTAGTGTGTTTTATGGCCAACTAAAAAATTTATGACGTCATTGAATATTCGGATTCGGCCAAATAGTGACTGTTGGTATTCGGATTCAGAATCTTGTTTATCTATTGCTTTTCTGACACACGCCTATTGGTAAGATAGAAAAAAGGGGGCATATCATATCTCTTTTTGCGTTTTACAAAAAATCAAACTTAGTTAAAAAAAAGTCGCAGAAATCAACTTGGGTCACTTACGTTTCTGTTGACAAGAACGTAGTCGCCGTTGGAAAGACGCTGTACGAGCCTCCCGCTATGGGGATCTCCCCCTGTCCTATTCATTTCCTGTTGTTTTTGAGGGGAACTTGAAGCGAAAGGACCAGGCGTCCTGCTTCTGTTTCTGGTTGGAGGTGGAACCTTTTAGATATAAAAACAAAAAATACTTTTAGAAATCAAACAAATAAATAAACATCATAAAGTACATAAAAGAAGGTTTACGCGACGTCGTGTGCGATATGTTGTTGTCACCAAGGTGTGAAATAATGTTACAATAATGACACGTCTTATGGGCATGATAGGCGTTGCGCACTTTGTCACAAATTCATCCTCGACCCGGTGAAACATTGTACATATGTACTGTTTCTGTGTTTTTTTGCGCCCTTGAAGCCAGGGTGCCACATGAACTGTGATTCTATAATCCAAACAAATAAAGCGCATAAAAAACAACTGCACTCAGCTTGGTACGACGTTAGTGCACGTGTAACTGCGTTTATCTTTAGTATCTCACATAAATCTAAGTTCAGGTCGATCGTACGAGACGTAATGACAAAAGCTTCAAAGCGTGAGGGCTTGTGTCCACTCCGCTTCGTTAATTATCAAGTGCGTCGCTTTTTGTTTTCCATCCAAGCAAGGCAAACACGATTTAAATCCCAGTTCCCAGGCGATTGGGTTGCGCCGAGAAACAAAGGAGCAAACGATGATTTGGTCGCGTCACTATGTTGATGTGGATTGTTATCAACCAATACAACGCGGGTGTGTTAGAGTGAACAAACACATACAAATCGTATTAACCTGACAAAAAAAATTACCAAATGTGTTTAAGTGGTCTTCATAAAATGTGGATGGCCTTTGCACGTGATGAACAAAAGTTAAAAATCATCAAAGACGTTTGCGACAAATCTATTTACGGTTCATCATTTATATAGTCAGGTTTGAAAGCGTTACGAATGGATTACACATATTTGCTCTTACCTTCTGAACCTTTCTATCATCCGTTCCTTCAGTATCGCTGTTCAACAAATTACGCAGTCTTTCCTCGATGGTCAACTCAGCGGATTTTTTCTGTAGACATGCATTTTTTTTAACTCTATATAAGCTACATAGAAAGAGAAAAACTGCTTCAAATATGTTTTATTGAAAAAAAAACAATCTGTAAATTCCCGAATACAGCAAGCCGATAGCAAACTGAACTTGAGCAACACCACTACAACCTTCGTAAATTTCAAAACGAGTAAATCAAAACGACTTGTCTAAATGTAAACCGTTACCAAACAAACAAAAGGTCATATAAAAATTTATATATACATATACATATATTCAACAGGTCTATAGCAAAATAAGTGAAGTATGTTTGAACATGAAAAGACGTTGTATACGTAAATGCCAAATCGCCCACTTTTGGGCTCAACCCTTAGAACAAACATGCTCAAAAGTCAATCTAGTTATGCACCAAACTTTGTGTGACAAATCGGGCAACCTCAAACTGATCAACGCTTTGACCTCCATCATTGGTTAAGCCCATGCCTAGCCCTCGAACATTGCTATTATCCTCCAGACAAACCTGTATTGTGACTCACAGTCGCGAAAATTTCTAACTTGGCTGTCTAGGCAGTATACTGTTGACCTAAAGACCTGCAACTGTTACCAGCAAAGCTCTCGCGGCCGATGACACTGGACTATTCTGGAGCAACACAGTCAACAAACTATCGGAGCTTGATGATGCAGCAACGCATAATCTTCTAATCCTGCTTTTCTGGGAAAAGTAATGGCTGGGCCCAGGAGAAAGCCAGTGGACAATTATCGCTTGACAAAATGCTTGGAATGTCCAAGAAGAGTGTCTATTGTCATGGAGCGGCAATTAAAGACTGTTATGTGCGCTGCCGCGTTTGTGACACAACGATTGAATTGTCACAAACAATGCTCAGCGATTTTCAATAGCAAAGGGCCCTGATGAGAGACCTTTTGAAATGTGGTGATTTCAATAATGGGCGGTATACAGTTTACAAATTGCCTTGGTTTGGTTTTCGTTTGTCTGCTACAGGCTAACACCAAGGGATGAGCAAGCAGTATAAGCTGCAAAATCAACAAGTATTTCTATCAGTAATTAAGCTGAGCAGTTCTGAAATGGGCGTGGTTACTTTGTCTTATCCAAGACATTCTGAAAATAAGCTTAGTGCGCTTATTGCGATCTATTTCAAATACGTTCTGACAGTGCTCATAAAGTTGAACACAATTTCACGACTTAAATATTAAATTAGTTCCATGTCCCCAATGCTCATTTTGCAATATACTGATATAAGCTACATTCAAGAAAGGGGCGATTTATAAAGCAAATATTACCTGGGAGTGTTGTGTTGCCAGCTGATAGCTAGCAATGTGACTGTTAACCTGGCTGACATGGGGAGATTGAACGTGCTTTGCTTCGGACGAAGGCGAGGTCGACTGAAATGCTTTTTCTCGAATCGCCTGCGATAATCCGAATATATGTCTTCGGCCATCAGGGGTGCGAACTGGATTGGGGTAATTTTCATGTTCGGATGTTCCCTGTCAAAAATAAAACGTTTAAGGTTCATTGGAAACTGTTTTTACCGTTTTACACGATGGCAACGGAGATTCCGAGTGACTGGTCAACTAACCATGCATTTACAATTATTTATAAGTTACACCATGCATTTACAATTATTTATAAGTTACAGCTATAGATTATCCATTGGCAGAACAGTTTACTTTTAATCGAAAGTATATAGTGACTGTACAACTGAATCCGTATATATTTAACACATAACACTAAGGACCATTTTCAGTGAGGATCGATTACTGCTATTATTGTTTCATCGAGTTCATTGTTCAGTGGTCACGTGGTCTCAGATCTTGTAAACAGCGTATATTCTATGGCGTAAACGTCGTAAAATGTTGTTTTGGAAGTGACATGTTTTTTACAAGTTTTCCATTGCATTATTGCTGATTAATTTTGATGATAAATGCACAATATTGAAGCGCGGCCTTTAACTTGATGTTCGTAGCAATTCGCGATTAATTGGTTTAAAGACACCGATTAAAATCGCATGCCTTTTAAGCTTATATTGTTGTTGCTATATACCAAAACTGGGTGTTGCCTAAGTTTTAATGCAGTTTTAAATTTAGATTAATCCACTATATTAAGGATATCATAATAATGTTTCCAAAAAACGAAGGGAAAGCATATCATTTGACCAATGACTTACAACTGAAAACCGTGCTCAACGGAAAACAACCCCCTCAAAAACCCAACCGGTACTTACCGGAGTCTTTCGACCGCGTGCAGTGGCAACCATGGCAACGCGTCTAGTTTCTGACGTCACAGTGGAATTCCTTCAGCAGCTAGCTTTCGTTGGCAACCGTGGGAAGCATTACGTTGTTATCGATAATGTCCAACACGTTCTAAACATTCCCCGGCATGTCGAGGAATACAAGTTCGGTCAACAGAAATCTTTACAATCACAACGTAGACAGTTCGATAATTCCTACGTGCTTTCCAGATGGCAATAATTGAGTCCTGCGACTGAAAAAAATGTCGGTTTGCGGTCGTGTTTTCTCGCTAGCATATACCGCGACAACCAACCAACATTCCCGTCGTGTTGTGTATTTGACACTGTCAACATTCCTGGCTACTGTTTGAATAACAGTTGACAACTATAAATATTGTACTGGGAGGATTTACATGTACTAACTACGTCATATGCGGCGTTTTTCATATGAAGCAATACAACCACCAAATATTTCCGAACTATACCGCAAGTCATTTAAATGACGGATACTTCGACGAACTCTTATTCGCAAGTAAAAGTTTCAACTCAAGTAATACGTTATTTGGTATAACACAATCTGTATACAGATACAAAAAGGCAACTGTGTGTATAAATTGTCACATACAATGTTCAGATGCTACCATTATGATGCGGTCTCCGTACACTTGCTTGTAAAACCTTGTAGCCAGACTCCTGATCCCCTGTATCAATCCCTCATGAATTATTCCCACTAAATATACAGCCGTTCGACGATACAATGCCCACTGTTTGCCTTGTCACGAAGAACTCCCATATTCCGTTCTAGCACAGTGCGCATGTGTGTATTGGCCAATTCCTGATGACGGGCAGGCAATTTTGCGCGCTTTAGTTTAATCGCATTTTCGGTAGGACGCCATCTTCCCGGAACGCCTTTCATGTGCCTCAAATCCCGGCCTTGGCTAAACAGGCTCTTGGCCCGAGACGGCGCGTCTGCCCCGGTCTCAAGCTCATTTGCGGCTGGGCTCAACTCAAATCCCGACGAGAGAAAGCGCTTCAAGACCTGTGATTAGCCGTAGTTACGTAATAAACCAAGCCGTCCACCTCCGCCACAATACTACTCAATCTACCATCACGCCCCGAAACTCCGCAACGTGATAGCCGGTTTTGCCACAAAGCCATGATATTACCAATATCTGGGCCAGTCCGAACGCTACGCCCTCGTTAAACCAACACCCTCCCAATCTGCGCTGAGAACAGCAAAAAACTGGCTGTGTGTTGCGATTGTGCGCCGGATACAAGCACGGCCACAGGGCTGAAGTGCTATTGATTTTCCCTGAAGACCTGAGCAAACATGTCTTTCGTCGAAAAGTCGCTTTGTACAAGTTGCGCACTCAGAAACAACCCAATAAGTTTAAACGTATTGGAGAGAAAGTGCGACCGGTCGTGCTCGGATGTCCCACGAAAGGATTTAACGATCCCAAGCTTCTTTTCTTCTGCTGAGCGTGATTCATATGTCTATCCAGGATTCATTTTCCACACCCCATGCGATTACATCTAACTAATTTATTTCTATTAAATCCAGCACTTTCTCGGCGTATATACAGAGAGTCGATCGTACACAAGAGCAAATTACACCGCTGGCTGGTAAGTTATCCAAGTACCTTCTCTAAAGTCTAATTTCTGTAAACAGAGGTTTGTATGTTTTGCACATAACAGTTACAACGCAGCGGCTTAAGTGTCGCTAGCGTAAACCTCGGTGTGAGTAGCGCCTTTGATTGTACCGTTATTACTGGAGTTCAATGCTTAGTTTAGCACGACCGTTGCTGTTTTTTCACTAAAGATGAACAAATTAAGTTTTGAGGAGTACTCAAATTGTGACATGTCTTACAATTATATCATTATCGTCAATACTAGACTTTTCGGGAAAATTTAATGCGATCAACAATGCCACCATAAACCTGTAACTATAAATCTTCCACAATTTACGAAACGTCCACTAATCAAACACAGTCGTTCGCTGTTGCCTGAGCCAAACTCTTTCAGAACACAATAAAACACAACCGCGGACAACACAGACGTAACCGCAAGGCTCCAGACAAAACTTATTCTTTATCAAGCCCGATTCCCTTGGCAGACTACCTCTCAGTGTTTGGCCTTTGGAACTGAATAATGCTGTGAATTTCCAAGAGTACAATTATGAACAACAACAACACAGAGGGCAACTCGCAACTACCGCCTGGTGGCCCATTTTCGCGGCCACAAAACCAAATAAAACCCAACGGGGCGACAAGCCAGTGCGAGTTGCTATGACGACCGACCAGTTGCACCACACGCTCGTTTCCACCACTGTTTCCTCGTCGGAATTTTTAAACCATTTGACCTGCGGTTAATTCGATAAACGGAGGCACGAACGGCGTGAGTTTGGGTGTCCTTCGTAGGTTCCCAAGACCAGCAATTTGCCACGCGCTGCACCTCAGCACAAAAACCGATTCGGTAGGGTTATATAGCCGCCTCCCTAGGGGCGACTACGCTGAAACCACTGGCGTGTGATGGAAATGGGCACTTTCGTGTTCCGCAAATAAAGGCGATTGTCACGCCAAGCTCTAAGCCCGATGTGGGAAAAATTCAATTGTATCAGTCTGTACTCTGTAGTGTTGAGCAATCCATCGGTATTAATATTTTACAACGCGGACAGCTGGAGATTGCCGTTACGTCATCCTTGGCGTTGAAGGGAATCTCTACATCGCTTTATATATAAAGGATGCTTTACAAGGGCTGTTGAGCATTTTTTTTCAACGACTATTCTACAAACAGATGGTCACTGTTAGCAGCTCAACTATATATGCAGTTTACAGAATTCATATAATTGGCTCCATGTTTATATATGACTATTCTACAGTCGCTAATATACAGCAATTATCTTCTAAATGTGAGAAATTCTGACATTAATTATACGACAAAACTGTCAACAATAACAAGTAATGGCTACCTTCCTTTCTTGCAAAAACATACGTTTGAAACAAACAGTAATACTAAAAATAACTTCTCCAGAATTAATTAAAAATAACTGCTTATTCGGCAGGAAGATATATAGGTGCCTACGAATTTCAGTAACATAAACGTGATTTTGTTAACAGTGATACGACGGTTATTCTCAAACTACACCTGCATCGTCCACCTTGCGAAACGCTGGTGAACTATAAAAACATTCATCGCCTTCTTTTCATTCTTTTAGAGCGCGTCGCTTTGTAGCTCAACTACCACTTGCGCGGGCCGTCTTCAATTAGTAATCGTTCCGATAAACTACGCCATCTCGCCGACTGGCCACCGCCTTTCCAACTTTCAAAAAGCCGCAATTAACGAAGGCGCGGGTACAAGTGCACTCGGAAAGCTCTGAAGATACACTCCCGGTCCACCATGCTCCACCGACGAACAAAAGGCCCCCCGCCGCATCCAATACCACTGCAGCCGCTGCTCAAACGATTCAACCAATCACAGACGGTCTTTGCATGTGACGCGCATCGCCGGTCGCGCTTCGATCGCCGTGGATTTGATCCAGTCACGCATGAGTGGCCTCGATGAGTAATCCGCCGTTGATGATGATTGATGTGGTTGATTGGCCTAAAATGGGACGCGGATGTCGGCGGTAATGACGGGCGCGTGTATTTATTTGTGGTTTTATGCTTTCTCGAATGAATATCGTAGAATAAACAATGTCGATTCGTGGAAATCGAATTGTAAATGAGCCTGAACAAATTTGTGCCTTTTTTCTTAGGAATCTTCTTATTTGCGAACTCTTTGCGCATTCAAATCTTGTTGATATACAAAGTTTTGTGAAAGTTGAAGGAAATCTGTGTAAGTTCAAGGATAATCAAAGAATGAGAAAAAAACAGATTATCCCGTGACACAGTTAAAATGTACGTACTAAATCCATCACGTGAAACTAACCACCTGTGTTCGTTGATCAGGCAACAATAAACTATATGGCGTTCGATATCTATTCCAGGCCCAAGTAGTGGTTTGACGGATATTTATTGTCACATCTGAACGGCCTTGTATCTTTTAATAATGGACCACAGATCGGATTATTGCCATTAGCGAGACAATGATAATCTGTCTATCCATGATACCGGATACGATAGAATAGTTTAGAAGGTAAGTGTCTGCCAATACTTAAGTACACATGACATATGGTGCGTTTCTCCATGGCACGTGTGGTCATTACATTGACCGTGTCCACAAGTACGGTAGAGGCTTGAGATGTGTTATAACACAAATACAAATAAACGTATACCCATGTTGGTACACTAATCCCGAAACCTCACCGTAAGAGAATGTCACTAATGAGGTGAACGATTTGTATTATAGTGGCACACACCTGTACATGTTTTTTACGTCATTGTAAAAAGTGAGAAAGCGTTGCGACAAAAGAGAAATTTAGCAAAATGCGTAGCGGCACATTATAAAGCGCTTGACGTGCTGTGGCTATTGTTTACCGTAAGTTTGAAAATCATTTAAAACACTTTTGGTCGGCAATTACAACGCGGGGGTTTCTGTATTTTTCGTTCTAACGGCCCAAATCAAAGGAAATTCAACTGTAAAGGTAGCAAGACATTTGTATCTACGAAAACTTCGCCATGGAGGCGTTTGCTGGGATCGACGAAACGCACAAAAGAGGATTATGCTTGGCATTAAACAATCGACGGCTAATTACTCCGCAAGAGAGGTTTGCTGCTTGCGGGCGGTCTCGATAATAAGTTACGATGTGTGCACGATCTGGATTTGATCCAAACAGCTCACAATTGTTACAACTCTACTTAAAGTCATAATCAATTAGAGGCAAATAGTGTGAACGTATAAAGAAATAAGTTGTTGTGACCCGCAGGTTTGGGTCGAACGGGCTTTTTCATGTTGCGGCAGTGCAAGAATCGTAAACGGAGATTGTGTCGGTCAATTGAAGATCCATCGTTACCCGCCTTTAATATGCCATAAGCCGCGATTATGCAGTGCGCGACAGAGTTCACTGTCTGCTTTGTTTGGATTTTGAAAAGAGCGCCTGCTTTTTGGTAAAATAAAGCTTCGGTTGCGCTAGCCGTGTCGGTCTTGTGACGGTGGCTGTTGGTTGGAAAGCAACTTGAGCAGTTTGTTGATCACGTGGTTACTTTCCTTTTGATGCAAGATGTGTTTAAATGTTGAATAATTGGCACATTGTCCAGAGGATTTACGATTTTTCTTTGAAGCAGAAATAATAATTTCGCTCAAAGGAATGACACCCCCGTTTCTGCTGCAAAGAATTCCAACGTAAAAGTGATACATGGAATTCGAGTGGGACATCGATGCTGAAATGAAAAAGTCTTAAGTTTTGTTGTAACAGTGTACCATATTCCTTTGACGTCCGTGGTTTAAAAAAGAAGTTAAAACGAAAGACGGTATTTAACATTTTGCGCCATAAATGTCACATTGTCCTTTTGCATGAGACCCATTTTAATCCCGTCAACGAGTAACTATGGCAACTGGAATGGTATGGGGGAGCTTATTGGTCACATAACAACAGTAATAACAGAGGCGTTGGAATGTGTATTGCACTATATCGATGTGTTTTTTTACCACACCGCACAAAGTAAAACGGTTTTTGGCTACGCTACGCCAAATAGTGTGTAAAACATTTTTTTTACATTTCAGGGTGGTGGCGCTGTGGAATGCTGAGTTCGTGCCGCAAGTCACGTGGCTCCACGTTCCGCTTGACGCGCACATGCTGAGTTTGTAAGGTGATTTCTTGATTGAATTTATTGATTTGTTGTATTAGATTGTAATTACCTGAAGTGGCGATTGTACTGTTGCAGTTTGTACCATTTGTACATTACGTTGCACGCCGAAAATGGTTTTAAATATACGGAGTTACAACTTGTAGGTGTAAAGCGTATTGTAATAAATTAATTTGTTTACTGCAGCTTGAACATTGTTTGTAATTAGCATAGCAACTAGCGATTAAAGTCATTTTTATGATAGTCAGTCAAACTGTAGCACCACAGTATCAAAATCTTCTGCATAATCATTGTACCTGATGAAAAACCGGTTTTTCTTATTTGATTGTTTATTGCGCTATACACGTAACACGGGAATGTTTTATGGTAGTTGTTACGTGTGTGTGTGCGTACATTCGTTCTTGGTAATTTTTATGTTATGTTGACAAAACAGCAAAGGTACACTCAACATCTGAGGTTTATTGTGTTTCTTGCTGTGCAAGCATATACTAGACCATCAAGAGCTGCTTATGTACTGGGTAAACATGCAGTGTCAGCTGTTTTAGGTTAGCTGCAAATCCTTTACAGCATCGAGGTACACTACATTTTTATTTCTAGAAAGGCTTAGCTCATTTGGTGCCTTCCAGTAAGATTTAGATTCACAAATTATATCATCTGTGTCTGTTTTTAAAACTCTTTTGTTTTACAGCTTTTGTTTGTTTCTGTTTTTACCAAGTTTTTAACTGTAAATAGCGAGTCATGGCAAATAGTTCTAGTGACACAGTTGTCCCGGCAACAATTAGCAATATGCCAGTGTCAGTAATACACAAACCGGAGCCAACTTCACTCAAAAGAATGTTTCAGCAATTGGTTGCTGGTGGTGGAGCAGGTAACAAAAACCTCTTAATGTTTTTAATATTTTCACATATAAACCCAAAAAGGATGTGGTGAATGCTACCTTATTGCCCAAACGAAATTCATTTTGTTCAACAAAAATTCAACAATATTCAAAATGTTATTTATACTTCTTATAGTTTTTCATGATGGTTTGCCATGTGTGGTTACTAGGTGGCAGAAGAGAGTTAATTTCCAAACTTTATTATTTTATATGAAATACATATTTTTTATATGAAAAATGTGGTTACTAGGTGGCAAAATATTTTATATGAAATACATTTTTGTTTTTGATAGGGCATTTGTAATCAATTTGTATTTTAAAATAAAGTTTTGTTACTACATATTTTTGATGCTCTTGACCTCTATCAAAATAAATTAAGATGTTATGACTTTACAGGTTTTGTGCATTTTTGCCAAGTGTAAACCAAGCTGTTGTAAAAAAAATATATGTCTTACGATATCATATCCTGGTTTGTTTTGCTCATAAATCCAAAATTATGCTTCCATTTGGTGCTTAATTAAAAAAACTTGTTTCCATGCCATAAATTGCTACATGTTGTGTTGTAACGAAAGGACCTGAAATAAACTTTACCAAAAATCAAAATTTGGAAACTACAGATTTCATCTGCAACGCACGCAGTCACGCAATGTTACCAATGCAGTAATTATAGCCTGACATGGTTCAAGTGCCTGAAATCAACCGAGACCTCATTTTTGGCGCTTGTCATCTATATCATGATTATTTCCAGTGTTGTGTCTGTTTTACAAATTAATTTTCTCTGTGCTTTCAGGCCTCGTTGAGATATGTCTTATGCATCCACTCGATGTGGTAAAAACAAGGTACTGTATTACAACACTGTAATAGCATGGTCCAAAGGCAATTGGATGTAACATAAGTGTTTTAGGTTCCAACTACAGGGAAGTGCACCTGGCTCTGTTCATTACCGTTCAGTTGCCCACTGCTTCACAACCATGTACAGAACCGAGGGGTTAGTGGCTTTGTTATGTCATGCCAGCCACCCTATTCTTTAAAAAGCATTTAATTTCCGACATAGATTCCTTTCATTTTACAAAGGAATTTTCCCCCCTATTCTGGCAGAAACACCTAAGAGAGCAGTCAAGGTAATGATATTTAAAGAGGTGGTTTATAAACATACCAGGCCGTGTAATTAATGTATCATGGAAAAAACTTCATGCTTTCGATTTTTCGTGGTTGTGTTACAGTTTTTCTGCTTTGAGAGATATCAGGACCTGTTCAGCATGGGTGGGCCCAAAACTCCTTTGGTGAGTGTTTTAATAATTTAATCTACAGGGATATCCTTTGTCATCTAGTATTTTTCATATAAACAATGAACTTCCATTTTCAATCACTCAAAAGAAGTTACGTTTTGGTTGTGCGCGCAATACGTGTTAGTGGCACGTATTGTAGCCTGGCTCCCATTTTGTTGAAATTATTGATAAGACCTCATAAAAAACTCCTGCACAGTTCATGTAATCGCCATTTCCCAAACCAATTTGGATTACGTCACGACTTTGGCTCGTTCGGTCAGAAAAGCCAAATGACAGCGGTTTACACAACGCGTGTCACTGGCGAATCAACACGTCCGCTAATCTGCGCATCCAATCACTGGCTGCACGTTTACTTTAGCGCTTACCGGTCATTGAGCGTCGATAAAGGATGGACGGTGCTTTGTCCACGTCGACTGCCCCCCAGACGGATTACTCGTAATTCGTTCGGGGACTGCTATTGTCCCAACAATTTTCAAGAGAGCTTAAGAATATCGGGGTTCGCAATTTCGGAGCTACCTCCCCTCTGGCTGTAAACACGTCCACCCTCGATTGAGAAATTCGTAAGAAAACATGCAACGTGATGACGTCACCTGTTTTTGTGTTGCTCTCCAGTGTCAAGCATTTAAAATAACTTAATCCCGAGAGCGCAAACGTTATTTTAGTATTTAATTAAAATAAATAATACAATGTAAACTGAGTCCCCATTAACTGCACAGCCAAGTTGTTTACAAGTATTTACAAAGTGCCCATCCAGTTGTTTAATGCAGTATTCGCACTACAACGTGGCATGACACTGCACTTTCTTTCGTTTATTAGGCCGTATAACACCGGAGGTGTAAGTGTCGTTGTTCGAACACCCGCAAGCTATTAACCTCCCTGCACAATTGCTTCGTCCCCGCCGAAATCTCCATTTACGAATTATTCCAATAAAACCAAACCCGAAAAAACAGTCTCCGATAATTATGTCACAGTTATGCAACTGTTCAAGCGTCCACAGACAGAACATAATGTCATATTGTACAAGTGTGTTTTGTGGTTCTGTGTAGATCTACTCTCTAGCTGGCCTGTGTTCAGGTCTCACTGAGGCAGTCGTTATCAACCCATTCGAGAGGGTCAAAGTTCAACTGCAGTCGGAGAGGGACATCAAGTTGAAGGACGTGAGTAACGCAACCGGTTTTCGTTTGCCCGAGGGTAAACACGGAAATAGCTTTTGTCCACATGCTAGTCAAGAGTAAATTTGGTGACAAAATACACCGATACATTCTGGAGAGATTGCTCGATAGCGCCACATTGCGGTCAACCGTTCGTGCGATATTTACAGTAAAACTAGTGTTTTTTTTTTAATTTTCGACAACGTAAAAACTTTTTGGATGCAATATTTTTTTGGGTATTACTTTCTTGAATAATGAAGCACCACAAACATGAAAAAGTTTATTTCCACATACTATAAAACTACACACCATTCTGTCAAATCTGTAGTTTGATTTTGTCAAGCGATTTTACCAGGTACTGGGATTTCACCAAAAATCTTTCCGTTATATTGAGGGATACGAATAGGTTACTGTCATTGTAGATTATATCAGAGACATTTAAGAGGAAGTAATGTCAGCGCAAAAATTAATCAACTCCCAGACTGGCGACAGAGCAGGCATCTATCACTTGGCCTATACGTTTTCCCCGGCACACCTTTTAAACCAAAAATCCTGCGCACACACGTCCACATTCGCCGGGTTTCATTCAACAGACCTACTCTCGACGACTGTTGTTAAATACAGACCTTTTCATGTATTGTGTCTCCCGTGCCCGCGCGGCCTCGGCAAAGCCGCGAATGGGTCCTAATGAGTGTCAGCCTGGGTGGGCCGCGGGGGCCGCGCACTACTTACCCCTTAAATCGGGGGCGAAACTGCTTTCTAACTCCCCCAGGACCGAACCGACCGGCATAGCTTGCATAATTGTCGCCATTGTATCTGTGACATCACAATGAGAGATGGGGGTAATCCCGGTGCGGGCGCTGATCAAACAATGAACCCGGGTCCGAAATACTCTTCCCGCTCATGGGGAGGTTGTCACGCAATAGCGCTGGGGGTGAGTCAGTACGGGCCCGGGCCCCAGCCCTTTGGGGTCGATACGCAGAGTCAATAACGGCGAACCTTAATGACAGCGCGCGGCAAAATGCGATTACGCGGCGAGATGCCGCGGTCACGCCAAGTTGCCAATGACTAGAGCGGGCGTTGTGCCTCCGAGCGACACTGTTTTTTTGCCTTCAATCGGCATCAGAAAATTAAGCCCTCAATCCTGGGAATTTATTCCTCCGTGCTGGGTCTTGTGTTTGTTGAGAACCGCATTCCGATGTGATAATTCGCTCGCCCCCGCATCATGGGATATTCTCGACGGTTTGCACGAGAAAATCCACTTGTTTCTGAAGGTTTACTTACAGTCCGCTTGCTCTCCAAAGACGCGTCGTTTTTTATTTGCTCCGTTGTTGATTTTGTGAGCTATCCTCCCCGTGGATGATGGAATTATAGTGTGACAGTTGGCTGCAGGCATTCCTAACAGTGCGCTGAAAAATCGGTTCGGCAAATAAACTCGCATCAAGAAAAAAATTCTTGCATGTTTTGTTTGAATGATCGATAAGATTTCTATGCTCAGCGCTCTTTTTCTTCATTAAGGTAGTGTGGCCCGGGTCATGCAAAACTATTTATATGTTCAAGTTAAGCAAAATACGCCTCGTTTATTAAAAAAAAATATTTGGAATGGTGTTATTTTAGGGTGCATCATTTTAGGGGCAAAAAGGCTTCAATACCCATTGTTGAAACTGTTTCGTAAAAATAAAATATATTCCTAATTTCCACAGACTGTCCTATTGTAGTTTTTTATTATTTATACAATTTGTTTTGTCAAAATTTTTTATTGGGTCGCTACAAAAGCACTCCTGGAACGCACCAGAGTGCCATCTTTACTTTTGATATTTTAACCCAAATTTGTTGACGTAATCTTGGCGTGGCTAAAGCACTTGAATCACATTCGAAAATAACTCCTCGCAAACATTATTGTTTGCCATATTAAAATATATCACTGATTACAGCAACAATCCACATTCTCAAAAGCGCGCCAGATCATCAAAGCTGATGGGTACGGAATGATGGGAATCAACAGGGGACTCACCGCCACCTTGGGTCGACATGGGGTGTGGAACATGGTCTACTTCGGCGTATTTCATTCGGCAAAGAAACATATTCCCGAAACCGAGGTTAGAATCCTAATATGCTGTTTTCATCTGTTTTTTGTTTCTTATAGTTGTTTTTAAACAGATGGAGATAATTATGCTTAAAAATATATTTAAAATATTTCCTTTCCAAATATGGGACAATTGCATTTTCTGTAATACAAAACCAAGGCTGTACGTAATTAGGTTTTGACCAAAAATGGTTCGTAAAGTTTTTCCTGCGTTCAACACATATGCGTTTTAATTAAACACGTTCCATGAAGCGTAAATAAACGCAGTTTGTTGCTTTTTTATTTTTTTAAGGAAACAAAACTAAAATCAAACCCTAATAACCAAAGCAATATTTAAAGAAAACAGAATGACGTACTTTAAAGTTCGTGGCAATGATTCAGTTGTTTCGAGTTTTGCCAAAAAAATCGCAGACTCGCCCCCACGGTCGAGGGTCGTCGCCACCCGTGTTCTCTTCAACATTCCACATCCGACTTGACGCTATTTACGTGCTCGACAAACTGCAAACACCGCCCTCGCTAATCTAATTGTCGTTCCCGGTGTTGCCATAGCAAATTCGTTAAAAGCGGGCGACGCACACCTGTGCCGTGGTCCCAAGGCCTTTTTCTACCTCGTTCAAAGCCGTGGGGCAAGTGACGTGGCCTCCTGGTTATGACACTTGTTTGTACACGGGTCACGGCTTCCTCCGGTCCATCTGTTCCCCGCGCCATAGTGTCCACTTTGGTGAAGGTAAACCCTGCCACGGGCTGTTGGGAACCAAAGCCGCCGGTCTCGCCGAGGTCACTTTGGATACTTCAGTAGCGACCGCTGTAAAAACGGCATATTCTAAAGAGCTGGCCATTTTTTTCTGATTTCTATGTTGTCATGGTTCGGTATGCAAACGAGTTAACCCCGTAGAAAATAAAAGATACGCCTAATGTGAGTTGAACATGAATGGAAGTATTTAAGACAATGAATGCGTGACCATAGGATATAATTCGAAAACTTAATTTTTTTTATATAATAACCATTTTCTCAACTACTCGTATTCAACGTTGTCTTAAATCCACCATGGACACCATGGAAAATTGTTATTTCGGGTTCTTCTTCGGTTTTTGCGTCCAAATCGATGAGGTCATAAGTCGTCGACGCCCTTTTATCTAAACCCTGGCACGACGAGATTGACATCAGCCGCTACTCTATATAACCACCATGTCAGCGTGTTTATATTTTCTGGACCCGGCTATGCGCTTTGTGGCGCTTGTCACGCAACGACTTGAAACCCTTTCCCTCCTCTGTCCTTCCCTAATGTTTGAACAAGAACCCCTCCACCCCCCACCCGCGAATGGGCTCGGGGCCCCCAAAATCGCTTCATTTCCTCTCCCGAAAAGTCCGTGACACAATACCCCCTCCGGTTGCTGATAAATTAGCGTCAGCGCTGGCCTTTTCTTGACATTGTGTCGTCCGGCCTGTGTTACATGGTACCGCTCACAGTCCACGGCCTTCGCGTTTTTGTTTCCCGCAATTCCGAGCGTGAAAGGACTTATTCACGCCCAATAACCTCGTAGCGATTCCTTTCTGTCCGTGGGACCCCGGTCTGATTATCCCTGACGGCCCCAGTGTTCCGGCAGGATTGGGTTTGAAGCGTGGAAGTTAATTTGGTCGAACACACCCAGGAATGCTACGCCCCCTTGCACGCGAAGGCCGCCGTTGCTCTGTGCAGAAAGTTTAATGAGAACCCGACTCATGGTTACTGTGTTGTTTTGGTGCCTACGTCAATGTGCTGTGAAAAGGGAATTGGAAAACAACTGAACAAAGCTGTGGAAACATCACCTGTGTTTGCTCGAATCACCAGGGAACGGGAACTGCATGAAATTTCTGGGAACCTCCCCTTCTTTCACAAAATATGGGGTTTTCCTCATGCTGTGCTGGTTGTAACGTTCCTCCTTCTTACACCACCAGACATATCGACTTCAGCCCCGACACCACCAAGATCATAAAGGCCATTTGGTACTAACAAGGCACGTCGAATCCAAAACACCCTTTCCTTGAACGCCATTTTCCCAGAACCGCGTTGTGTCGCCTTATGGATGCTCGACGGGCGTCAAATGCTGACGAATACCGACGTCTCAACACTCATTGAAGGGCATTGGTAACGGCGCGTTAAGACTGTTATGGGCGTTATGCCTCGCACGAGCGCTCGCATGCGACTACAGGCCGCGGGCCGATGCATGCAAGCGAACGTGAAAGACAAAACCTCGTCTTTCACGCCCCGAGAAGTGAAACTGTCAGTTTATGTAGCGTGAAACCCACCCTGTGAGGTTTTTGTGAATGGACGTTCGGTGGTGCATTGTTTTTGTGAACGGTCCAGTGGTAAAACGTTGCTCACGCCGGCTTGGCGATCGTCGCTCAGTGCGTTTTTGTGGTGTCTGGGATTTCGCTGTGCCCCGTATCTGTGAAGACGGTGGATGGTTTGAAACTGTTCTTCACAACTCAACTAACTCATTGTTCATTGCAATGAATTGCATTTGTATGTAATTTATATGTTTGTAGGCATCAATTTTTGTCCTTCCGTGCGAAGCAAAACAACAGCAATTCAAGTATTTTTTTTTCTTTTCATCTCACCAAAAAAAACTGTTTAACATCCAAAGGCAAATAACCAACTTTTCACCTTTTTTCCAATTCAGTCCAACTTCGCCAAAGTGTCCTACCGTCTGACGTTGGGTCTTGCCGCTGGGACGCTTGCTTCCATCATCAACATTCCATACGATGTTGCAAAAAGTCGCATACAAGGGCCCCAGCCCGTCCCTGGCCAGATAAAGTACTACGGCGCACACAAGGCCATGTACATCATTTTCAAAGAGGAGGGGTGAGCTATTTTACGTCAGAAAATACCAGTCGTTGCTTAGTAACACTGTATTGTGGATATTTTTAGATTCCTCGCGTTGTACAAGGGTTTGGTGCCGAAGCTTATGAGACTTGGACCAAGTAAGACTTTTATTGCCCTATAACCTAGACCAGAGGTTCCCAAACTGTGGCCCATGGCCCAGAAGTGGCTCGCAAGGACACATTGGGTCACAAAGCTATTTGAACAGATGGTTGTATATTATAAAATACCGGACATGACCTTAATAACAAATAATTGTGTTGTTAAGCCACAAAAGATTGTTAAATGCCAAACATTTTCTTAATAAATCGCTTGTGATTAACTATTTTTCTTGAAACACTTCAACGACAAAATATTTAAAAAAAAATTTGGGCTGAACAAGTTTTGGGAGCCACGTGAGTCGAGTCGACAACAGACGACCTAGACAAAAAAAAATCGCATTATAATTTTTGACTTGCAGGTGGTGCGATTATGATGATGGTGTACGAATCCATATCCGAGTTTCTGGCCAAAAAGTTTCCCTAGACCTCAAGCCGCTCTTGATTTTTTCAATGCGTTTTCTTTGCGCAGTCACGACTATGCACCGTGCAGTGTGGTACAGCCTTGCTTTTGGCCATGTATTTTCACATGGTGCGTTGTGTAATGTCGTGCGTTGTTAACGTTTACAGTCGGGTCTAGAAGCGGATTTTCATCATGGATTCTCGTGTACGCTTGTTTTATTGTTACATTGGTATTTTATGTTTTATTGATGCTATTGTATTGCGACTATACAGTTTCAGCTTTAAATTTTAGCGATTTTTGTGTATTTTGCTGCGTTTCTCTGGATAACATTTTATTATGTGTTTATAATTAGCCAATGCGTGTTATTGTGCAATCGCTAATTTCCTCCAAAGTTTCGAGCAATTTTGAGTATTTTTTTACGTCCGTTTGTGATCGTGTAACGTGTTGTGCCATTAATATGAAAATAGTTTATATTTTTTTTCTAAATTATTGATCAGTTTTTCCTGTAAACTCGTTTTCGTGTCAAATTTCTACCTTTCTGTACTGAAGATGACTAGAACTTTATAGTATTAAGTACATAAAAACCATTCGTTTGATGTTACGCCGTGCTTGTCCGTTTTTTATATTCCCTTTAAAATTTCCACATAGCCCCATTACAGATAACCATTACAAAGCAGTAAATGCACTGTCTGTATTTTTGTAGCTATATTACCACGAAGAAATAAAATAGCCATTCATCCATTATCTGGAACTTTTTGCGACAGTTTAATCTGCATTGCTTACAGCTTAATATGTGCAATCGCATTACAGACCGCCGCTTTGATCCTGTGCGGATGGAAAAACATATCCGTTTTACAATGTGAGTGTTACTCTGTGCAGCATGCGATTCGCTACAATCCTCATACGCTCGTTTTAGTTCTTTGGCGGGTTTTGAACCAATATCTTGGTGTATGTTGTTCTCGTTTCTTGATCCAAACGCTAACGGAAAGCTTTGAACAAGCAGATCACCAGAAACATGGAGAATGAAATTGGTCGAGTTTCCGCAAAACAGAACTTTATAGCTGCTTATTGTGTAACTGCGTTGTTTGTGCAACTTCTTATTGATTTGGTGTTTTCGTACCGTTTCACATAAAACGTCGGTGCTTTCATTCATCTTGTCATTTCCAATCGTTCATTACTTCCTCCAATAAATACATCAGCGAAAACGTGTTTCTTGTGCCAACATTACAATTATATTTTCGGGATGATAAGTGTTTAGGTGTGAAATAAAAAATGTCAGGGGGTGCTATAGAAAAGGGCAAGAAATAATGATCTAGTCTAGAATATTGCTTTGTCCGGATTTAACATTACACGAGTTGCACATTCACGAGAGTCTACGAATCCTATTTACATAATCTGCATTACCTTCCCCACGCAAAAGCACCTCTTTAAAAAAATCCAACTTCGTCCCAGTTGTTGTTCGCTTTCTGTCGACAGTTAGGCGGTCGAAGCAATAATTTCGCAACCTGTAAGCTGCACGAACTCCATCGCACGATGATTCATTCAACCTGGGAAATCGGCAGAAAAAACAACCAGCGCCCGCAGAAATCGTAAACTCGGTAGACGAAGGACGACCAGAAGCGGGGCTTAATAAAAAACAACCGCACGATTGGCAGCTCCGGAAATGTAGAGGTCAGATGTCAAGCGCCCGGTAAAAAGCAATGTCGATATACGGAGTATTCTACCCCCTCTCTATTGTCATCGTAACTGTCAGCGGGTTCTTAACCACGAGCAAATTGAGGTTGCTATGGATTTTCTCTTTTAAACCCTGTTTAAAAATGGAGAATTTAACATTAGAAAAAGTTAGTAACACCTCTTTTAAAGTGTCAAAATATTATTTTTGAATCTCAGCAATTCTTTTCACAGTAACCATTTTCTTTACTGGACAATTTATCTTATTGCAGGTTTCGCCCAACTTATACTCAAGTAACAACCATTGCTATTTTATTGCTTAGCAGCATCAAACAAGCTAGTCAATTGCACCAGTGGTTTCCAACATTCATGAAACGGTAACGTTCTTATCCCAAAAATATGTCATGACGCACCGAAAAATGTTGCCAGTTTTCAGACACGAATTCGCCTGTATTACCTATATGCAATCTGGTATGGAAATAAAATCTGTCCAAAGCCTCAAGTAAGCTTGCGACGCCCCTACAACATTAAAACGACGCACCATTTGGGAACCAATGAATTACAGCAACACGGAATTAGTTTTGCTTCTGGGATTTGAAAAACGGTGTGGATTTACTTGCGTGAGAGTGATTTTTGCCTGGCAGCCCACAAGATAAAAATCAGGGCGTCGGCGAATGGTGGTGTCAATCGTTGTGAAGGGTCGGTAAGCCCAGTCCAATCACAACAAAGTCACGGATAAAGGAACCGATGATCCCGCATCAAAATACGCATTACCATGGGTGACAATGGATGGCATGCCTCGCTTTGCGTGCCTGAATTGTCGTTGGTCGGATTAACAAGGCCTATTGAATTAGATTTTCGTCATATGGCAGTGGAGACTGCGTTTCAAAAAAGGCAAAATAACTGTTTGCAATAATTTCTAATTAACTGTTGCTCATTTCAATGTTCTGTAACCCTCGCTTTTTATCAATACAAAAATTCGAGTCACAAACATTTTCGCATGACCAAGTTGTTGTTTATTGTTTTTTATTATCCACCATGATTTAAGTAGCACAAAGTGTAGGGGTAAACAACAATCGATGCAATAAACTGAACTAAAACAAGTTAGTAATGCTACTATATTAAGATATATATATTTATACAACGTATTTGTTAGTGCAAGTTCGGGCGCGATTGATACAGAACGAACAACACAAAAAACAATTATACGATAATCATCACAAGTAAAAAAACAAAACTGTTATTTCTTCCCACAAAATAGCAATAGGCAGTAGAAAGAAATGGCTATTTGACATGCTAAAATTGTTTCTACAGGCAGCTGTTTTCAAGTATTATGTTGCATATTGTTATACAATCGTTCAAGTGGCTAGAAAACACGTTTTTTTCGAGATTTCCAAGTACAAGTCGTAGTATTGGTAAGTGTTGGTGCTGCATTTTTATGATTGTTCGTTTTTGGCCGGTTACCATGTCACCAGCAGCCTCCGTCACGCGCCACCTCACGCGAAAAACGCGCGCTTTGAGTTCCATCATTGCAGCATTTAGCAAGCGACGAAAAGGAACACAAATATTACGACGTAACAGGCCCAGAATTTGCCATCGTCACTCTCGCAACCGACGTTGACTTGCTTTCCGAAGAAATCTTTGGTTCTGCGGTAAAAGTTCAAGTATAATTACTCAGTGAAGGTGGGTTTTTGACTAATAAGTATGTAGACAATTTTGGCGCAACACAGTTATTAGTTTTGCCTTATTATGACTTTTCTCAATTGTCCAACGCGAGCACGCTAAGACTTCAAAGGCGAACACGTGCAGCCGAACCAGGGCCGAGAGAGCGTTTGTGTGCGTTTGCACCGAAGCGAATCAAAACTTGGGCATACGGAGCGCCCAAAATTGAGTTTGCGTCCCTTTGAATGAAGTCAAATGTGCGTGTTGTGTCACGCAATCAAATACCTTGAAAATTTTGACGGTAATTTGACCTTAGGGATCAACAACTTATCCGTGTTTACTCCGAAATGTCGTTGCTGTTATAGAAACCTGGTTTTTAGTGGATCCACGGAGATCTTAGTTTTTAGCGAAAACTGCGTGGCCCAAGTCCGTAATTTGTGTTGCAAACACGATTTGATGATCACACTAAAGAGCTGCGAAAAATCAACTTGCCTGTTTGCGAAGTGTGCGCTTGCTTCTGGTAAACTTGCCCTCCAGTCTGCGCGCCATTTTGTGAGTGGTGGTGGTGCTGCTGCTGCTGCTGCTGCTGCTGTTGTTGCTGCTGCTGCTGCTGCTGCTGCTGCTGCTGCTGTTGTTGCTGTTGTTGCTGTTGCTGATGAGCCTGCTGAGAATGCACGCCTGATTGTGACATCATGGACTGGTCAATCCCATTCATGGCGGATGGCGCTGGGGGCAAAGACATGTGTTGCTGTTGCCATGCTGGGTGTCCATAAGGTGACATGTAAGTTGGTGATGGGTAAGCAGAGTGCTGCATCATGGGTGTTGCTACGCTGGAGGCTACGAAAGGCTGGTTTGTCGGTGCTGCGTACACTGTACTGGGCTGGTTTGTTGTGTGTCGATTCTGTGTCAGATGTATTTGTTATAAATCCTGCTTGTTTTGTAATAATGTTATTTGTTCAAAATGTGTTGAATGATTGAAAAATCAGTTTAAACATTGAACTGCGAAAAACTTACCTCTTCACTGGAAGTATGTAGTGAAGTAACTTCCCTAGCATCTGGCGAATCTTTTTCAGATCCGTTAAGTGCCACTGACGTCACTTGTGTCGGTGGCGGTACCCCGTAGGCGGTCATGTGGTTCCATTCTTCAAGCTTTGGTATCATGGTTGGCATGGTTACTGGAACCAACTGGTGGTGTTGATAGCCAGTGGCACTGCTAGTTGCTTGGTTGCCTTCGATCATATGCTGGTTCGGGTGAGTGGTTGCTGGTAACAAATAGTTGGGACATTAACACAAATATTCCGATACTGTGTTGTTGTAAATTGTGATTCTGTGGCGTGTTGATATTTAGGTTATTGACTAATATTGACATTTAAAAGCTGATAGCAATGAATTTTAGTGGTAAGGTTTTGTTCCATATTCTCATATGATTTTTGTAGGGCTTTGACATATGTTTTCACTTGGTTCTATTTTATTCTGCATTTTTGTTTAGTGACAGTCGTTACCGATAGTCACCAAAGGCCAACTTACATTTGACAAAAATTTGAGAACAACGGCTTTGTGATTTATTTTGATTTTTCAGCAGCGGAGCCCCTGCTTATACGTGTGAATATCAGTCAGATTTTCCCACGTTGTCGTTCGACAGGCTTTCACGGGCAGGGCCTGACAGGCCTGCGCACATTGCCACGGCAGAACGGCGCTAAGAAAACTTTCACTCGCTTCGTTAAGGGTCGGAACGCTTGCACGCATCTGCTACACGTGCGTGTCTTGAACGTGAATCAAAACAGATAGTATTCGGTCAGGTAGGCGAAGCTCTAGCGTTACTCGCGCTGACGGCTTTCCAAGTGGGCATGGACGCGCGCATGTAGCTAACAAGGGGACCCGGCCGAGGTCCGAAGCGCCTCTATGCATAATGCATGACTTGTATGTTGCGTAACGGCGCGCGCCGCTAAGCTGGGTCTCGGACAACTCTGACCGACGCGCAAGCGGATACAAAATGGCGGTTGGTCGCGCTTGGCTTGCAGGCATATGCGGTCGCGCCGTTTGCATCCTTCGCTTTTTTGCACTCAATTGGGCGAATCTGACTGCGGAGAGCCGGTACAATGCTCAGATAGGGACTTTTAGGTCATGCCTGGGCAGTGGTTGCCTACTGGCCTTTACACGTTTAGGTGTCTATGCATTTTATCGCTTTCGCTTGGCGCGAGCCATTGACGCGACGCGATGCATTCACAATCCGCATTGTCTCTCATTTTACGGCCACTGAAAATCCGGGCGCCCGCCCCTGAAGACTGTGGCTTGGGAAATCGGATCGCTTTCAGGTGCTGGCCGGTGTTGAATTGCTGTTTGCTCGTGACTTTTGTGCACAGAAGTTTCGAAAACAATTTTTTGCATTGACTGTTCGCTTGCTCATTAATATTTGTTATCGATTAAAATCTCTGACTTTTGCGAAAAACTACTTTTAAAACGACCACGATTTTGACATCTTCACATCGCGAAAAAATAATAATTTAGGAAACAGCAATTTTGTGTATTTTCCTAGTTTGTAATCATGACGGATTGTCAAGTGATTTTTTCTGTCTCGCAAAAGACAGAGTTTGGATCTTTATTGGTCGAGATTAAAACTCACGTAAACCGACATATTTGTCATCGTCCCCCTGAATGGACGGTTAAAGCCAAAAAGTACACAGAGGGCAACAGGCAGCAACTCACAAGCAAAAAGCGGCACGCATCTGGCCCATGGGAAAGTCACGCTATTCTCATTTGGGCGTGACTGGAGTCTGGTGCTGGGGGAGGACCGCTTGTAGAAAATTTCGTTCGGCGATATCTCATTACATGCGGCGAGGAAACGAACTAAAAAACTGCACGGGTCCCCGGCTTGATGCATTTCAGGGGTGAATAACGCAAAAATAGCAACCGAACTTTGCTTCCCTTTTAGCCCTTTGCCAACAACGCCAACCCGCGAGTGTTACAACGCTAATTGGACGGGGCTTCGTTCTTTCGTGAGGCACTTACGGGGTTGTTGGTACAAGACAGACTAATGTCCGTCTTGTTAATAAACGAAGCGTTCCCTGCGCAAAACTTATGCCGTTACAAGACAGAACGGTTGAAGTTCGTCTTTCGTCAATGAATTCGGTGAACTGTTCTCCAATTAGGCTTTTAGGGCAGTTGATCGATTTGAGTTATCGTGTTGCTTTTGCGCTTGCGTAATATGTTTTTTAGCACTAGAAATGCCGTTGGTTTTACTTTTAGTTATAAGTTCATTGATTTAAATTGTCTTACCATCAGTGTAGGAAATGTTTTTAGGCCACTAATACTGTTTTTCAAGCCCCTGAAAAATGTATGAAAGTTGCTGTTGTTTTACTGCTTACCTTGACTGTGTGGTTGGTCAAATCTTGGAAAGCCGAGTATCTCGGTGACGGAGTGCGAGTAAATGGTGTGGCCCATTGAGTTGCGTAACGCTGGTGTGCCGTTCGGGATCGCGGAGCTCTTGGGCACGGGAGGTACCATGTAGTGGTTGTAGATGGGGTTACTGTACATACCCGTACGTGGGGCACCGGGTTGCGTGGAAGCGGCGTGGTCCATTGTCGGACTAGGAACGTAGTTGGGGTTCAGTGGGTTGTTGGGGTGCAGCACGTTGCCGATTTTATTGCGGAGGATGCGGCTGATGGAACTTACAGAAGGAACATTGTACTTATCGCATACAGCGTCGCTCAGCAGCCTGTCGCGGATTTCCCAGGCGAAGATGCCAGGATCGCGAACCTTGTACTCTTTTATCGCCTGCACAACTCCTGGTGTCGTAACCCGCGGTTTGCTGCCTCCGATCGCCCCGGGCAGGATCGACCCGGTTTCGTTGTAGCGAGCCAGGATCTTGCTCACGCAGCCGTGGCTTACACGCAGTTGCCGGCTGATGTCACACGGTCGGATGCCGAGCTGAGCAAGCTCGATGATCCGAAGCCTGATTGCGTTGGGTAGAGGGCGCCCGTTGACGAAAACGCCTCCCAGCTGGTTAACTTCTCCGAAGGTTTGGTCTGTAAAAACATACAAACCATTGTTAGTGTTTATTTTAGGACTTTGCAATATTTTGTTGCATGTCCAAGTGTTTTTTGGATGGGGCGATTTTGAGACACTAACGCCTTCGGCCTTTACAAGTCGTTTTTGACTCTTGGAAGCAAAAGTGTTTCATATAATTTTTTAGTATCTGAAGAAAAAAAATCACAGTCTTATTAAAACATGATTCTATACCTATATTTGCAAATACGACCATGTAATTTAACTGGTGTAGGAACGGTTTATTTTGTTTTTTGTAATTTAACAAACAGTTTAAGTATAGAACGCCGGCTTGAAACGCACGTATCAATGTATCGCTTTTTGGCGTTACAAAATGGCGGATTTTCCAGTGGACAAAATTCCTCTGCGTGACTGAACTCTAATCAAACCGTTGATTTTATTTGATACCGACATCAACACATCCTATCATGGAAAAAACAATAAACTTTCCAATAATTTCGACAAATATAACTTTAGGGTAATTTGTTTTTTGACTGTTGTTTTCGGTTTGCATCTGTCTCGGCAGCAGCTATATGAAGCCTCTTTTCCCAACAAAAGCACGTAACATTCACCTAGCAGTTCCTTCTGTTTGGCGGTGAGGTTGCTGATTGATAGGCGGTCGGGGTGCTTGAATGGCGACGATTCAAGACTCATACCGGGGCGCAGACACGAAATCATGATCGAGCTTTTATTTTCAAGCCTTCTTACTTTGGCACGCGCAAACACAAATTTAATTAAACATAACCTTCGGTTATACACACAAGAGGAAAAGATACATAAATGTTTATTAAAACATAATAACTATTACAACTAGCTTGACATATTTGTAATTTCAAGTTTTTTCTGCAGTAAAATAATTAGCCTCGTTTTTGCATCAAATACACCCTGTGTTTCTCTGCCCACGCCTGTTTCTTCTGCACATTCTGCCATAAAACTTCATTTTTGAAACTTTTTGAAATATCCGGTCTTCCTTTTCCTCCTCTTCCCAGCATATTATAACCAGTGAAGATTATTTTTGTCCGATATTTTCACATTTGTTTTTTTACACTATCAAAACTCAAAAAGGAACCAACTGGGCCGCCGATAATGTTGCCACGTCACTCCCAAATCCCTCGCTCAGTAAACAAACCCAAAATCGCCACCCGCACCTATAGTCGGTCTCGTTCTTGTTATGACAGCGTGTGGACAAGCGGGAGGTCCGCAATTTCACGACCAAAAACAAGCCATCAAAATGCGGGTGGCGCTCCGCCTGCCCCTACATGACAACTGCGGTCGCCCTCCACCTCCAAGCGGAGTTTTGTTTGCGTCAATTGCCCGAGCACACCGACCATTGATACCTCGCCATTGTGCAAATCCATTTGACACCGTTTTGAAAACGCGCCTGAGCACAAAGCTGGCTGCCCCTCCACCTATCTCGCACCGACCAGCGCGCCTTTCCAAACAGATCGCATTGTGCGGCCGTTCCACAGCCCCCTGCTAAAATAATAAAACCCGTCGGTGCCCGTCAGCCGAATTTCGGGCTAATCGGACAAAAATCTGTGCCCAGATAAGCGTCGCCATCAATTGCGGTTGGCCTGTCACCGCCTCATCGAGGGATAAATCCCAATCGAAATGCCGTTTGCATTGCAGAGCTCGATTCCTCGCGTGCGCCGGGCTTGAGGCGACAAAGAAAACAAGGCTATGAATGTACGTCGCTCGCATTCCACCGAAAACGCAAGAAATTAGTCCATCTCTGTCTTGTTCCCTAGTGGGCCAGTGCGGAAGCTTAATGACGGCAAAGTTCTTCTTTAAAAACAATCTAGTTACTGCTTGATGGCTTGAAATTCTTTCATTGCTGTGATCTATGTCGTGGGGTTGGGGTACAATTCAGTCGAATTATAGGGAGTTTTCAACATGAGTTTTAGTGTTAAAATGATGCATTCCAACAATTAATTATCAATGTTCCAAAACGTTTACTCAGTTGTTCTTATCTAATTTGGCATTTTATTTGTGCATCAGACAGTTCATCAAGCGTTAATTACTTTGTGGTTGATTAAATGTTATTTTCCAAAGCAAAACTTCCCTCATAGAATACCCAACACCTTGCAAATATTTACATTTTGAGCTCATAATTTTAAAAGAATTCCATCATCGCCTTGTGGGAATCTCCAGGTGAACAGTAGTAATTCTCACTTTTCGCAATATCCGTGAAGTAATGACAAAGCGAACAAACTTTGTTTGATCGCTCGATCGAGCTCCGACAACAGTTTATTCAGATGGGACTCGACGGTCACGCTTTCAATTGAAATCAGGCGACAGACACGCCGGTAGCACAAAATAAACAGCTATCTGTAAACTTGCGTCAAAATGGCCTGCGCTTATAGCTGCCTCGTGCCCTTGAACAATTGCCTGTTGCGTGTTGGCTAAAGTATGAATCTTGCTTCAAATGAAGTTCAAGAAACGGATAAGGCACGTTTTTAGCAATTGTTTTCATCAGGTGAAAAATGAAACAAAATGATTTTTACGTTTAGAACTTTTTCCTGATTATTTTACACTCTAAATGCGATATTTTTTTTCCAGTTTTAAGACAAATTGTAAAATAACATTTAGAAATATTTTTGACAAGAAAAAACAAAAAATTAGCAGTTGTTCTTCGGAGGGACTTTGCTTGTTACCCCTTTCGAATCGACTTAAACAAAGATCCTGATTATGTACCCAAAAACAAGATGCCCAAAATAAAACACAAAATTTTGTTTCAATTTTTTATGCATACCAGTACTTACTATTAGTCGGTGCGGGCATCATTGATACCATCCCGGAGCTCTGTAAGGGCGGACTGAAGGTAACAGCCTGGCCCTGCGTCGGAGCGGTTTGCATATTAATCATTGGGACTTTTTTCGCTCCTTGCGTTCCAATCCTTCTCCACGTAGCGACTTGGTTATGTCGCGCGTTATATCGCTATTCGAAGTCAAACGCGACGTTATAGATGATCGCCGATCAATGCCTACACAAAGGAAACACCTCGTTAGCTTTGCGAAGAAATTCGACGCGTCTGAATTTGAAATGGGAAAAAATATTAACGCCGAATTACTAGCCACCGGTGAGCGGCAACGCCTACGGTTTTGCGTGGCAGTTATCCCCAAAAGCGCTTTGTATCGATGTTAAAAATTTACATCATCCTGCAGTATTTTTTTCATCCAGCGAACGACCCCCAGCTCAGATAAATCTAACGACGAATTCCTCCGGCAATTCTAAAACTCCGGAGCCGATCAGTTTACCCCGACATATAATCACCACAATGCGCTTAAGTCCCAGTAAAGCGCCCCCACTCCGTCGCCGATAACGATGAAGCAACTGAGCGACCCTTGCTCCACAACCAGGAGTAAAAGTATGCCGGTAAAAGCTACCCGTCGCCTTCTTTCCACAGAAAAATCCGGGTATGTTACCTGAGCCCCTATTAGCTCACAGCAACGATCCCTCCCCCGGTGCCCGGGCGCACGTCATGAGTGGGAGATCGGCACGTTTGGGCCCTTCGTTGGTCCCCACAAGAAGTAGGATCCTTCGGGGAGCTATTTTTGTCCCCTTCATCGTATTTTGTTTTCAATTTCGCGCCGAAGGGTCTTGGAGGTTGGCACGAAAGTTTCTGTTTTCGGAACAAAACGTGGTACGCGGAGTAGCAGCTCCCATTTGTCCTCGGTTTTGAGAAAAGATACCGTGATACTTCTAAACACGAAACCAGTTAAATCCTTCATATTTGCTTCTTCTCGAAGTTTTACCCATCTCGAAAATTCTCATAAAAAGGAAAATATTTACTACAATAATGTTGTCATGACATTTTCTTAAATATTCCCCACAAAATTACCATGATGTTTAGTTTGCTTAGGCCTTAAACAACAGCAGCACCCTTGACCTATTTTATTTTAAACAATAATGAATACATTCGTGCGTGTGATATTTAGTGACGACAACATGATTTCGGGAGCGGAAAAATCTGTTTATTTTATCTTTGCTTCGTGACAGGTGGATTAAATCAGCAAATATAGTCGCCAGTTTTTCGAAGTATTCGCGTTGATGCCGGACGATTGTTGTTTCCGGTTCTGTATCCTCGCGGGGTCCGGCCCGGTGGCGCTTTCATCGCGGCCCCGACCATGTGACGTGCATTGTGGGGGCGGGCGGGCGGGCAAGGGGCTCGGCCTGGAACAAAGAGTCGCATTGTCACGCAGAGCGCACCTGCGACAGTCGGCGAAAGGCAATTTCAAGAGAGAACATCGAATTTCGGGCGCTGGGCCTCGCGTGCTGTGTTGGGCCGTCTCGTCTTCAGTGCCCCTGCTCCAGGGGTGGATCGATTGAACACAGGTTTTTCCTATGATGGGCGTCAGTGAAGTAGTTGGCTAACTCAAGTTCGTTTCTCTGTTTTTCGACAAACACGACCATATCCCGTCCTGCATCAAACCATCTGATGTCGTCGCGAGTTGCTCAGCCCGCGCTTGGCGATGTCGCCCGGTTCACTGCCAGAGGCTGAAGAGCGCGCGTCGTTCGACATTTTGCGTGATCCATGTCGCTTCTGACGAGTGCGCGCTCAATCCCTTATCCGTTTTCGTGCCGCGTCTGTCATTCGCAAGATGGTAATGCGATTTTGTTTTCGAGATGCTTCATCCAGGGTTTTCCGTTTCGAGTTTAAACGACGAAATTTTGACACTTGGAAATGCCACCAATTTTTTGCTGTTGGACTTGCTTTGTAAGGATGTTCATCCCTTGCGTTTTGACCTATTGACCGAACTGCTTGTTTCAACAGTTATCATCAAGGATTTTATTGTTCGTTTTCAACCTAACAGTGGGCTTATTGTTATAGTATCGAATAAATGGATGTTTTGAAAACATAATTCGATTATCGTTGTTTCCGTTAATAACTCGTCGTAGAGGCACGTCTATGTCTTGGTCGCAGAAATTTGTTTATGGTGTGGCTTTTCATATATTTCGGGGCAACGTCTTGCGTCTTTCAAAAAATTTGCAAACATTTAGTTTTTGAATTACTTTTATTGGGTTTTTTCAATGTAATTTCTTTCGAAAAAAAGGTATCAGAAAATTGATAGTAAAACAGTTGGATGCATCCAGTGTCGGCAAAATTTTTGTTTTTATTTTGTAAATATAAATTAACTAAATCGGCAAATTTAAAGCTGCACCAGAGTCGGTATAATTTCTTATGACACTATTATTAGCCAAATTTAAATTTTAGTCCATATTCACAGGGGTAGCAGAATGAGGAATACGGGAGGACATCAGGATAATCCAGCACTTTCGGAAATCCACCTGCTATTTTCACGTGAAAACTTTAAAAGAATTGCAGAAAACAGGTACAAGTGCATAAAATTAAAAGAGGGGTTGGCGCTAATGAATGGTAAAGAAAGGGGGGCGATCGTGATAAAGTGCACAAACACGACGATTGCACAGTATCACGTTACGTTTGTTCGCTGCCGGCCGAACCCAAGCTGCCGTGTGAGAATCACCGCCCTTCGACCGTTTCACACGTTACATATTCCTCTCCTGCATCAACACGCTCACGTCTCGTTTGTCATCGCGCCACTTGCGCAGAAACAGCACCTGATGCGACGACGTCTCCCCTCGTCCTATTGGAAAATTTGTTCTTTTAACCTTATTCCTGTCCCCCTCTAACCGGACACGACCTGTGACTGAGACGTCGTGGTTCGCGTGATTTCAGGATAGACGTAAGATTAGACATTGTCGTTATGAAGACGCAAGTTTTGGCATGATAAAAAAAGGGGAGTCGCTCTGCACCATTCCTATACATGTTTTTGTGCCCCAGGAGCGTTATAACATTTAATTTTATTTGAAAAAAACTGAATAAAAAAATTTGGATCTCTTCGTTATTTTTATGCCTGATGTCTCGTGATGCCGTCCTACATTTTGAAAACATGTGACGTCACTGTTTTATTTAACATTTGCTCCGCGAAAAACACTCCCTACTGGTTATATTGTAACAACGAAAGTTTCATTCCATCAAATTGTAAAATTATTGTACACAACGTTTAGTTTGCACCAGGTAAACCGACTCTGTTTGATATTTGCCCTATATCTATATTTGATATTTCGCGGTTGTTACCTTTAGTGTTCATAGGAAATTTCACCTCAAAATACCATCATGCAATCAATCACTTCCATTTTAACATGCTGTGAACTACCATACCATCGGGAAGCCTGTCCTGCTGAAGAAGTATTGGGTGAAATATATTTCTTTTTGGTGGGTTAAGATATTCTCACTTATACGTTATACCAACGGAGCAATGATTTGTGAAACATTTTTTAGTATCGAAACTTTAGGGAAAACGCCCGACAAATTTGCCAATGGCAGACATAAACAAACCCCTACCCCTTCATTTTCATACTCTGGGGGTGAAACGGGGGAAGAATTCCAGGAATACCGACGTCACTGATGCTACTGCACGACGCTGGCGCACTTGGGAAGGGTGACGCCTGCTCCACAAACAAGCACGTCGCCCATTCGTCTCACTCAGAACGACGAAAGGCAGCAGATCGTCGGCAAGACACTGCGGCCGCAGCTACAACAACGCAAGGAACGCACAAGCGGGGGTGGAAAGGCGATGGAAGATCCGGGGCTTCGAATTAGTCAACGCTATCACGGGACTGCGGATTATGTTGCTTAAATATTTGCCGATCGAGGGGCACGATCGTTTATTTTCTGGAGAGCCCGTGTGAGCCTATAGCGCGCACATCGGGAGCCGACACTGGAATCCTCTTGTCGTGTTGATTTTGCTGTCTGAGTCTTCGCCAAGGGGTTGTCTGTCGCGGGCGATGTCGTCGGCGAGCCGCTGATGAGCGCGTGAGTAATTAAAACGATCTGTTTTGGGTGGAAGTTCTAATTGGATCGAACAGTTTACCCTTTGGGACACTACATGTGGGGCGACGTGACACGGTGTGCTTGTGTGGTCTTGTTATTGTTGTGTTTGAATGCGGACAAGAAAGACCTCACGGGTGTTCCACGACCATGACTACTCCAGTCTAAATTAAGACAAAATTTCTGAATAGGAGGTGTTTGCTCAAAGTTTGGTCAAATTTGTTTTTACTTCCTACAATTCGTTTGATTTTTTTCTCTCTTTTTTTTCTCAATACCTTTCTCTCTTTCTGCATGCAAAGGGTTATTTTCACTTACCATATGGTTAAACGTTTATCCATTACTTGCAGTTTACCTCGTATATATGCACATAAATATGTATGCGCCGGCGGACTAGATGAACAGATATTACCAGAAGGCGAGTAATAAATACCTTGATTCTAAATATTTATATCCAACTTATTTGCTAGAGGCAGGCAAACCAAGTTGTCGAAAGGAACCAGTCGTTACCCCTTTAAACTGTTTTTCTTGTCGTTTCATTCATTTTATTGCATACATGTCGTCAGTGGCCTCACAGCCGGACACGCCAAAGCAAGTCACGGAAAATTTCTCGCGAAAGTCGCCAAATCCCGAAAGCGGAAAAGCGGCTCGAGTGTCATTGCGTCTCCCGACTCACCGTTACCCAAGTGCTAATGAGTCACTCGGCTCAAGTTACAATTTAAAATGGATTCCAGGCGACCTCGCCCAGAACCGAGGGCCAGGGGCCAAACTGAGCGGTTTCCCAAAGTTGTGCGTCGAGAGTTTGTGACAGCGATCTTCAAAAGAACAAACCAGGGTCCCTGACTAATCACACCACGATTCGAGCGACGTCATTGCGCTTAGCGGGGGCGAGGGTATTTGTAGCTAACTCCACATACCCAGGGTCCAACTTCCGGGGGTGTTTGGGATAAAAGAGTTTCTTCGCGGTTTTTGGATGCTCATTGAATTAGTTTACCTTTTCTGGAAAAGTAGGTCCAATGCTGTAAGAGTTTTAGAGGCGGGTACATAAAAAATGTTTTAGAAATCATTATTTCTAAACATAACTTTGATGGTTTAATCCAAAATGTGTAAGGTTTCATTTCGCAACCATTTCGCCACGTTTTGTCTGAAGAAAATAAAACAATATTATGCCCTTTGAACATTGCATTACTATTTCGTAAAAGTTGTCGGTACAGGAATTTGTCCTAATGTAAAAACTGACGCAAAGAATACTACACCCTGTTTATGTAAAACCCCCTTCGGTGTAGCCATCTCATCGAGTGCAATCGTGTGGAATAATATTGTGTCGGATGACAGGCTTACAATCGGATTTAGCGGCTCGGTCACTGGCATTCAATCGGTGACAAGCCACGCCAAATTAAGCGTGAATGATGCGGTTTTTATATCGCGTCGAGCGATCCTGCTCGAGAGCTTCTCGTTTTCTTGCGAACCAAACGATCACCCGGGCATTCAGGATCGCTGCAGCATGGCAGATAACTTGCCACAAGCCGAAGAGCGCTGGAACTTTGAAACTTTATTTCCGAGGTTGAGAAGAGTTGATTGGCGGCGAGCGGAATTCTTCGTCCGGCGAGCATTGTCGTTTCGTTGGGACGCAGCCGAACCATAACGTATACAGTTACATCTACAGGGCGGGCTTGTGTTGTGTTGGGCGGGACGCGACGAGCGCGACCGTTGTCAGGCCACAATACACGGCTCCACCTGTCCGATTGTTTAACCGTGTAGGGGGTTGGGTTTCGCGCTGGAAATTCCACCCATAGGCATGTTGTACACGCCGGATCAACAAATTAACAATGCGCAGAAAGCGGTCGTTATTCCACCGGGAACTCTTGAAACAAGGAGTCGGCTCGCTGGTGCGACGGACGGTAGCAAAGGCTTCTCGTTTTCCAGACGCCTTTAATTGACACGATTCGGGTCTTAATCGTCGCTTTCAAAAAACCTGGAGTTTCCCCAGGTTAGCCTTTCACGTTGTCCCGAGGAAAAGGAAGTGATATTTTTGTTGGGGCTCCGACGGTTGACGCTTATTTACACGATGGGAATTTTGCTTTTGGGGCGAATTTTCGTGGAGGTACAACAGGAGCTCGGGAAAACCGGTGTGTTCAAAATCGTATGCAAAGTATATGTTCCATAGTAAACTCCCAATCTTGTTTAGTGGCCCCTCAATGCACAAAAGATACTCTACATACCAAGCAGTAAACGAAACCTGTTTGAATTACAGGGTCTAGACGTTTTGAATGCGGGTACCTGTTGGATTCTACATAAACTTAACGTTGTCTTTTACTAACACTTCAGTGCTTGATCTTGCCTGGCCTGTTGATAGGCAGACACTCTTGTGTAATACCTGTGCACATTTGAACCAAGCCTGTGTTGTCTTGGCAAGTCGGAAAATGTCGTCACGTGCAAATGTCGTCATATGCAATATAAGTGCCAAGTAGCTGGTCAAATAATCAAGTTCCCCAACAAATAATAAATTTCCCCTTGGACTAGCGATTCCCACAGTGGTTCCATGAGCTGGACATGTACTAAGCACTTGCACGTAAGCTGATAAAAATGTCCGCAAAGCCGTTGGGCATCAACACGAGGCAACAAAGCAAAAGCAAATACGACAATTTTGGTTAAAAAAAACGTTCTTCTTTTTTGGGGGTTACTTGTCAAAATAAGCCTTGCAGTGTTCCGCGGACAAAGATTTTGGAAAACAATTACTTGAACGTTATTTTTACAAACAACAAGTCCAGATCGACTATTGTACAGAGGCCTTATAATAAGTTAACTCAGTGTATGGAAGTTCTGATAAGGAACCACGCACCAAACGTCATTTCCGTGCTGCCGCATCAACAACTAACCTCGCTGCAGCGAACTCACTCAACGTAGTTGCGTCCATCAAGTTATTACATAAAGTCTGGATGTATAGATTCAAAATGTCCGTGAAAAGGGCTTATTCTGTTTATCTCAAGCAATATTGTAAAATACAGACAACCCCACTGTGCCCTGCGACACAAAGAGATATTTGTACAAACTATACAGTCCCTGTCTAATTACCACATAAGGTATTGTACTTGGGTCTGACACTGCTCAGGAATTGGGGCAGACAATCTTACCCAATTGCCAACCCGAAAAAAACACATGCCAATCGCGGAAATGTCTGGTTATTATTATTATAGTTATTGGTTATCAATTCTGGCGAGACGAAAAAAATCACAATAGTCAGAATCGCATAAGAACGCTCACCAGTGAGTAAGGGTAGGAGCGAAACGGAGTAAAGCGCTTCACATGATAAGCGCCGGATACATGGAGTTGCCCGAGCAAATATATATATATATACTGGTGTGGGCACGTGTGTTGTGGTGGTCAAACGCGAAGTTTGCATAGGGCTTGCGTCGAATCACCAGTTTGTAACAATGGATACCGGAGCTTGGCATTAATTTGATGCCTAACATGGGATTAAGAGAAAAAAACGAAATGAGTTGATTGTGTGAAAAGGAACAAGAAGTAAGGCTACATGTGGAAATTTATTAAGTGAGATAAATTAAACGGCCACAATTACGCGGTTATGGCGACTCAGAATTGCCGAATGCAGCCAAGCAGCGAGGAAGAGGCTAAGAGACCGGTTGGCCGGCTGAAAAAAGTGCGTTTTATAACGGTTTAGAATACACAAGAGATTATAACAGGGGGTGTGGTACAGTGTTTTCAAAAGACCGGCGCCTATCCCGAAAAAACATGACCGCCTACGTTTAAATTCTGGACCAAAAGCTACTGGTTTTTAAACATGAAATTGTAAGCGAGTCTTTGAAAATGATTTTGTTTGCGCAATTTTACGGGACAATTGTGCAAGCAGCGATTTCTGTGCGTCTGCATTGAAATAAACGAACGGAAGAGGAGAAAGATGGGTAAAAACAATAAGCAAGGTCTACTTGATAATGACTCTGCTGGGACAATCCCAAGATCGTTGAGCAACACGCGGTACGGGCAACGCGCAAAAACGTGGATATGATATTCGTTAAGACGCGGAGAAATCTACACAACGGAATTCGATATGTGACTACTTTCAAGATTTACAACACACAAAGCCGAAAAACGGCAGTTTTCGAGTGGCATACACTGCATAACGGACGGCGCTCTGGCTCCAGCTAGCGGTGGTAAAGGCGAAGCACACCGGAATAAACATACGTCACGTAAAAGTTTCAGTCTGGTCAATGCACGCACTCGGCTCTTTGTTACAGTTTTCGAAACGATATGTCGTCGAGGGAAAGAAAAAAAGGAATTAATTAATTTTGGATTTTTTCGCATAGGGTCGGAAGTGCGATATTTTTTTTCACTTCTCTCCACGACACGCGAACGGGCGGAGAGTCGTTTTTACGCCACTTTGACGCCCAACTTTTCGAGCACGCGCAGACCGCACTCCTCGTATTCCTGTCGTGTGAGCCAGAAGTTTTCCTTGTCCTTCATAATGTCGGCCAGTACTGCGCCTCCAAGGAAGACCATGTGCTTCCTGCGTGGAGGATCTTCAATGCGGATCTTGAATTTCTGTTTGTACGCAAATATTGGTTAGCGATGTTTTCGTATCTATAGTCAGGGGGTGGTGACTTAAACAACTGGGCAAAATTGTTGTGCAGTCAGGTCAGTTGCAGGTGTTGTTAGTTGGCAGCGGTTTAGATAGAGTAAGAAAGTGGTGAATACAATACGTTTGCATTGATAGTGCGAGAGTTAAAAGTAGACTTGCAGCTTTTGCATTTATCTTGCAGTATTCCGGACTAAAAAATTGGAATATACTACTACTGGTTATTGCACTGTTTAATCGAACAAATTTTTATAACTTGGGTTTTCAAATGACAAAGAAAAGTTTTTGTCATTTTTCCACTATGGTATAAAAGTAAGTTATTTTTCAAAACATAGCGGAGGATTATGTAATTTACCACTTTTAAATTGTTGTCAAGAAAGTAGACAATTAATCAAGGTAACATTAACAACCACACAAAAAACAGTTCAATGACAAACATAATCTAAAAAGGACAATATAATGTGTACATTGCATGTTTGTTAACAGATTTAACAAACTTATTTAATTGCAGTCAAAACGTATTAATCCAGACATCTGGAAACCCCATTATTAGACACAAAAACTCCAGAAATATTTTAATTTTTTTGAAATTTTTTTTTTTGAAAATGAAAATTTTCTTTCAATTTCGTTACCTATCTGTACTGACATTATGTGACAAAATCTTAACCGGGCAGTCTGGATTAGCAAGGTCTAACTGCACTGTTGACACAATGAAATGATGTAGAAATTGGCAAACAATGGTTTTTTAACTTCCAAAAGTTAAAAAAACACAAGCTTAACTGCCATGAACTGCTAAAGATGAAGTTTACAAGCTTTTGAAAAGCAAAATATATGCATGGTTTTCATGCTAAAGGCATGAAATATGCTTTACAGGACTGTGTAACGTGTTTTATATGAAATCGAATGATTTTATAAAAATGCAACACAAGAACCAAAAGCTAGCAAATAGGCGATTGTAGCACCAATTAATAAATACAAGCTAACAAAATGGTTCTTATAGCAGTGGTTGCCTATGAGTACAATGGCAATACTATGGACCCAAGATGGTGCCCTACACTGTTCAAGAACATGCAATAAGCTAGGGCAATGTTAAAACAGTTGTTTCAAGTTTGTGTGCATTGTCTGTTTAAATCAAGGAAAGAGGCAACTCAACATGGAAAGAATACAGTAAAGAAATAAAGGTATTGTTCCACTGCAAGGGTTATGCAAAGTTTTGCCAGACTTGTGTTGGCTTGGTGTTGCTATTTTTGTAGTTAAGAAGCACTGTGTTAACATAACTATGCCATAACACAAGGTGTCTAGATGAACAACCAAACAAGTCTGGTGATTGTTTAAGTAGAATATGTTAGTAATTACCCCAAAACAGCATGTGGTAAGCATAGTAACAAATGTATAATAAACACAATAATAATAATTAAAAGCCAACACATGCAACAGCAAGCATCATTCACTCGTACACTGCAAGTACAGCCCTTACCATGTTCTATTCAGTTCCAATGTGCGGAGAACAATGCGACGAACGAAAAGACGGAAAAAACAAAAAGTATATTAGGTTAAAATTACAATCATGCAAATTACAGTCAAGCTTTGTTAGTTAAATATGTATTATTGATAATCAGTGCGAAAGAAAATAAATCAAAACATTTTGTTTATTGCATGTTTATCATTAGTTGCGAATTGTCAAGCAAATTTGTTTAGAAGTGGTGTATACTGGTTATGATGAAAAAACAAAAACATTGCAATATTAATATAGAAATATTATTCTAATATAATTATAGTGTTTTTTTTTGGTTAAATTTCATTTTAACTGCAGCAATTTGGCTTATTACCAGACATAAAACAATATTGGAGCATAAAACTATATTTAACACTTGTTGCTAACTTACAAATAGCATAAGCTGGTTGCAAACTTAAACAGATAAACACATGCACAGGCAGAAGGTAAATACTTGCCGAAAATTTGGTGTGGTCTCCTTTTAGCACATGTTGCAGGTAAAGCTGCTTAATCTCTCTTTCCATTCTGGATGGCAGGCCTGGGAACATGGTACTTCCCCCAGATAAAACGATGTGTTTGTAGAATTCACTCCTGTGAACACAAAATTGAATCATGTTAATGTTAAGTGATGAAATACAACCAAACATGTATATAGGTTAGAAAAATATGCTTTAAACTTAACACAAACACAACTGCTGGGTCGGTATGCCTTGGTGTTTCCAAATAATGAGTGGCCAGGTAAAAACAAGATTTGCAAGAGCAATAAAAAAACAAACTTTTTAAAGCAAAAATACTTTGGGATAGCTTTGGTGCAAAACATAAAATAATGGGTGTTCAACACAAAGTGGCTGATCCAGCTTGGCTGCAATGCCTTGGCTGCGAAGCCTGTGAACCTTGTGTTCAACACATAGTATGTTTTTTGTTTTAATGATGGTTCAAAAGGTAATGAAATGGGCGTATCATAAAGCTTTTGGAATTTTGGTGCCAGATGGTGCCAGATGGTGCATGCTCAAACATTTCATTAAATTTAACACACAGTTACCTAATATCAATGTCAGCAGCTTGTATAGTGTTGAACAGCAGCTCAGCGATACCGCATGACTCAATGTTGATGAGATGGGGTTGGAACAAAGCTTCTGGAGCCTCAAACCTTTCTCCAGCAACCTTCACTGTGCGTCCGTCAGGCAGCTAATGCAAATACATGCGGCTTATTATACACACTTAGTCGCTCATGTAAGGTTGTACATTAGTACATAGATGTTGTTAAATAATATTTGTAACCCACAGTTATAAGCAACTAAACAGCTTATAACACTTTGTATCATGTTGTTTGGCTTGTAACAAATAATACATTTCACAACAAAACAGTTAACCAGTTGACTAGTTTGTGATACCATACAAATAGAAATAAGCACATGTAAAATTTTATAATTATTTAATTCCTGATCTTAGCTGATGATCTTGGCTTATATAATAAACAATGTGGGGTTGTTAGTGCACAAAAGCTCTTAACTTCCTTTGAAAATTGCAGTGAGTATGCCACAACTGAAAAGGCAGTATGCCACTTCACACAATGCCAGGAAGTTAATGAGGTCTTGTCTTGACATATTTTGCAGGGTAACAGAAAAATATTGTTGTAGATTGTAAATCATTTTTTTCTAGTGCAGATATGCTGGTTAATGCTTCAACATCAGCAACAAAATATTTAAAAAATAAAATGCATAAAGGCATTACAATCCAGGACAGCATCTAAATAGAGTTGAGCGTGTGCATTCTACTTCCTGATATGTGACATGCATAGTAAATGAAGTCTGCCAGTGAATCAATGCAGTTTTCACTGACTTGCCAAACTATTTGTAGCGTTTACAATATTCACTGCCCCTTGGGACATTGCATCACACTAAAAAAACTTGATCACAACAACAACACTAATAGTTTTGACATGTTTTAACTTATATGAGCATAATAATAGATGATAATTGTTCACATGAACAAGCCCACTAAATTCACAGTGTGGGAACTGTGTTCTACACATATATATTTGTCAAAATTTCTTCTGCATGGCCCGTTGACATAAACATTATATAAATACAGCACATCTTTTTCAATGCCTGATATGAAAAGAGCTAGTTGTGTGAGCTATTGCAATATTTTATATTTATGTATTTAAAACTATTGTGTTTCTAAGATGTAGCAACAATACAAGACAGATATTACACATTACAATACAAATGAGAGCATTTTGTGAAGAGAGTTATGCTGTACCTCAAGTGATAGTATTACAAAGTAAATATTTACTGTGTGAAATGAAAGTCAGAATTTTTAATGACAATAGACACAATGAGTCAGTACTAGCTGCTTTTTTTACCTGATATGATTCTACAAGAAATGTGGTCTCCAATGCAAGCTTTTGTTCCTGTTCAGTGTCATAACTGAAAAATTAATTTGGTTTATTTGCCTTGTCTGAAAAGTCCGTAGTTTCATGCAAGTAAAAATACACTTACGCAACAAAGCAGTGTTTTTCCTTCAGCATACGCACAGTTTCAAAATCTGCAGACTGGTTGAAGACATATCCCCTCAATAACAAGAGCTGCATATAAATGGTCCCAAATATGTATATATTTACATTTTTATCGATGAATTTACATTTTTTGAAAATCAACTTGTACAATCCTGGTTACTTACGCAATAACTAAACCTATTATTAATGAATAAGAATGTCACTGAAAATACATAAGATTGGATTTTACAACCGTATATACAAACTGCCCATTTTTTATTTTAATAACAGTAGTAGATGTAGGTTTAAAGTAACAACCTTGATCAAATATCGAGTGATGTCTCGACCAGCAACGTCCAATCTTCTTGTGAGATGTGGAAGAGCAAATCCCTCATAAACAGGACAAATGTGGGACACACCATCCCCAATATCAACCACAATGCCAGTCAGCAAACCTGTTTAGGAGCAGCAAATATTACACAGTTTACTATAAATATTCAGTAAATCCAGTTATGTCAATAATAAGTTGAACACCAACCTTGCGCATAAAGTGTTAGTACAGCCTGCACTGCGATGTAACAACCATCAAATCCATATTTTTCAAACATTCTCTGAAAAATAACTCACTCAATCAGCAAAAATATTGGCATTTTTTTGAATTAATTGAGTGACTGAATAATAAGTACATGTTACTTTGAAACAGTGAGAGTGGTTTGGTTTACATATATTCAATGTTTTTGCAAAATATGTTTAGTGAAATAAAACAAATTTTAACAGCCAGATACCAACCTCTATAATCCTCTCCCTGTTTTTTGTGGGGTTCATTGGAGGCTCAGTAAGTAACACTCGAGAGTTTCTGTGATGAAAGTAAACGTTGTCATCTGTTTTCAAGCATTTGACTGCACCAGTTTAATAATACCTTGGGTCTACGTTTAGCTTTTCAGGGCCAAAGGTGTAATCCCACAAATGCTCCATGTCTTCCCAGTTTCTGACGATTCCATTTTCAATAGGATAATTTACCTCTAGTTGCGATCGAAGTTTACTTGCGTCATCTCCAATCATCAAATCCTGGAATAAAAATAACAAAAAAAACATGAAACTGTTCTTTAAACCTTTACATGTGGGCTAGGCCACATTCGGGTGCAAAATAAATGTCATAACATACAAATAAAACAAAATCCTTTTGAATAGATGCAATTCAAGAAATCATTTTCAGATTTGTAATTTTTATATACCTTTATCTCAATTTCGCCAGCCTTCGTGGTTGATCGTAGAATCGGGCGACCTACCAAGGCAGGAAAGATGTGGGCAGGAAAGTTGGATCCAGCCCACCCACACTTCACAAACTATACAGAAAAAATAGATGAAGTTTACAGAGAAAACCTAACTGAGAAGATGGATATGGAAATGACCTGCACTAATATAGGTTAAGTGTGATAGCACATTCAGGAATGGCAAAATCCAGACTTCTGAACTAAGCTTGTTGACCAATAGGTGCCATTCAGGGATTTTTAACTAGGTAATCCTGCCTATATTGGTTTCATATTTTTCTAATAGAATAACCCCTTTATAAAAATTTATAAATGCCACCACTTGACCAAAAATGACCCTTGTTTAGAAGAAGTCCAGCAAATATCCTTACCCCTGTTCCATTATCACACACCACAACGTTCCTTCCTCTACTATCCATGTGTTACACCAGTTAGTTTCTACAGTACCTAAATAACCTGGTGTTTAAACATGTATATACATAGTATTAGTATATTCGTGTAAATATTTTTTCAGACAAATCTCAACTCAAAAGATTGGTTAATACATTTTTATGTTTCTACATATATCAAATAATATTTTGCATTACTTTTCCTTAAAAAATATATTTAGGCATCTTCACATCAACCATGAATTTATCAACATGGCTAACATACCAAAAAAATGTAACACATAATTTGGTAGAAAAATGGAGGAAAAATTTGACAACTAACTGGATTTTTTTTTTATATATCAACTAATACTTTCAATATAAGAACAGGACAGTCATATTATTTAATTAAAAGTTACATTATGACATAGTTGTGTTAAATTACATATTGAAATTCGGACATGAAGCACTGGTGGAGTTTAGGATGGAATTCAACAATAATTACTGCAAATCGCTGTAATGTTTTGTTGAAATCAAGATACCCATTAGTATGCATAATACCACTATATAGGCACCCGGCCAGTCATAATTCCATAACAAACTGCCTCTACACTCATTTTATGTAGTAACAATCCCTTACAGAGGAATATGCCATTAGTTTATGCACAACAAACAAGTGTATATGTGTGTACATGAACACAAATTGCAGGTAATAAATGAATTATACATTTTTGGTGAACTAAAATCCTCTGCCTTAGACACAGGAAGACAGAGTAACGGAAAATTAGCAGTAGCAAAGTTTCAAACTTGGTGCAAGGCACACACAAGTATTTATAGCAAAGAATGTCTTTTATTACTTATGGAAGAAACGTTTTGAACTATTTGCGAAGGCGCCGGATTTAGTCACAAACCATGCTTGTCGATACACTCATACCATCACATTTACCACAAAAACACCAAAGTAAGCACAAATACCACCACACAAAATACTTACAAACCCAAACTTTTAATAAATATGGTTAAGCCAAGCCCAGCGAAGTACTTTAGAAGATCAAATCCCACTCCTTAATCCAGGTCAGAAGAGTATGAAATTCAACCTAGCACTCGGTTATTATATCACTTCAACGTCTTCAATAATATACTTTCTGAACGCTGAAGCAATCATTTGCATTTTTATTAGTTTGAGCAAAACTTAAGGGTGGAATATTAACGGATGTTTCTTCAGAAATCGAAAATTATTACATCGTCGCTTCTGTTTGACCCATGACCTCGTCTGTGAGCCGGTTCCTTGTTCGCTAGTGGGCGATAGAGAAATATATAAAAATCAGATTTTATACCAAATTGTATTTTTGTCCCATTGATCAGCTAACTATTGAATTTTAAAAAGAATACACAAACCGTTGTAGCGAACCACTGATCTCTCCAGAACATATAATGTCTGAGACCGTAACGCATCATAAAATAAATTGTTACTCGTCATAAAATCATGAAATGTTGCAACAAGCATAATTTTATTTCTTTACATTGCCAAATAACCAAACAATAGCATATGGCATACTTTTTTTGGATTTACCAAACGATATATGACGACACAACAAAATGTTTTTCACTATTATTTGCGAGAACATTTGCTTGCTCGCATGTGAAGTTGGTTTGCGTGAATCCGATATAACATTTTTTGGAAAGTTGCAAAAACAACTTGGCGTGACGATCAGTCAAGTGACAATTGTGTTTTTTTTTTTGCAGCGCATTTTGAGTGTAAAATGATTTAGAAGTTGTACAAAGTGTGCGATTTGACAACTAAAAGGATTCTGCGCATTTACGTTACCTAACGACTAACGTTAAGATATAGGCCTACTTGATTTCTTCCAGGTCTGAATTCAATGAACAAGGACCGCAACTGACTCCACAAGTTAGCATGTGTTAGTAATGTGCGCTGTATGTTGTTTACAACATTTTCTGTATAATGGCTCTGGAAGCTGCAGCAAAAGACAATGATGTGAAAGTTCGCTTCAATATCAGAGAAGGAATCTACAAGCAAATGCCGATTTCAGAATACTTCTATCCAAAACGAGTGCCATATGTAAACCAGGTATGATTATTTTTGTTTAAGAAGTTACGAATCTCATATCTTGTGTCTAACAAAGGATGATTCTGTATTGCCGGCTAGCTTTTTTTAGGCTATGTAAACCACATAGGCTATGCCTTTTACCAGTATTTGTCTCCCAGATTGGAAAGTTTGTTTTTTGCGCGGAGGATTTCGTTTCGGCGATCGTTAATTGCGCGGATGATCGCAACGTTTTTCGTATGTTAATACACTAGGTCATTAATATTGCGCGGATTATCGGTAAATTTTCGCAAAGACATTTTTTCCAGTCTGATTTGTCTCTAACAAAAGGAAACTGTTTGATTCTGGAAACTATCCAAACATTTTACCTATACCTCACAGCCATTGTTTTGTGCGTAGACAACCAGCTGTAAGTTAAACTTAAACATAACGCATCACATAAAACTTTCCACCATAGAGAAAACATCATTGAACAGAATCTGGAAGAAAAACAATGCAAAAAATATATGTTTCAGAAAACCCACAATAAAAATTACATATGATTTAAGCATACAGAACTTGTCTTTCAATGTGCTAAATAGATAGGCTAACCTATGCTGCATTCCTCATTATTATCAAAATATATAGTGTATGATAATGCATTACTAGTTTTGTAGCATGACATAAACTTTATGCGAGTAAAGCCTGTTGTGTATAGCCTATAATCAAAATTGATTCAATCTGACAATGGTAATCATGCAGCAAGTTTGTAGGGAAACCAAAAATCTTCAAACACAAAAGTATAAAATTTGTTTAAAAAGTTGTTGACACATTAGTGCCAAGATTGGCGTATTTACTTGACCTGGTGATATACACTATGTATAATAAATTTGGTTTAAAAATGTAAACCTGCTTTGCAAAACAAGTATTAAAAATTATTTTGACTGTTATTTGACACTTGCATTGTCTTCAAATGCTAAATTTTTTTCAAAACTTTCAGATTTGTTTTGCAGTGTTGGTTAAACCTATTGGTTGTGAAACATTTGTTGGACAAGCTCCAAAATAAATTGTCTCTGGAAAAACTAGAACCAACAATGACAAAGTTTTGGCAAAACTTAGTTGCCTTTTTAATAATGTAACATATCACCAAGCACTAAGCAGTGATGGAGAGAGTTACAAATGAGTAGGAAGTTGTAAACCAAATGGTTTAAAACGAAATCAAGTGTCCCCTTCTTTCCGGTTTCAATGATTTATTAACGTTCAATACAGTTAATTATGTTTTGTTGCTATGCCTGTTCCATTATTGCATAAGGTTAAACATCATTTCATAAACCAACTGAGATATACAATTTGGTTTTAGTGTTATAGCAATCCTTTCAATTGTATACACATAGGCTAATTATATAAATAATATTCATGATTAGTGTTTGTGTATTTCCAGGGTCCTGCATCTACCTCAACCACTGTGAAAACTTCTATCACAAAAGTCAATGATGGAGATGAAGATCCAGATCGAGTTTGCTTCACTGTTGGACGTGAATTGTTCTACTTTGGATATAAGTCCCTCGTTCAGGTTATAATAATTCTTTGGAATCTTTACTGTTACGGCAAATAGATTTCAATAGTAAATCAAGGCCTTGGTCATTTGTCTATGCCTGCACAAGTGTTTTTTTTCATTGGTTGAGAAAATACAGTTGTTGAACTATAAATTTTGCAATATTTGCATCAGCACAACAATTTTGTTAAAATTCTGAATTGTTTTACTGCTCCGTAAGTTGTATTCCTAGTTTTTGTTTCTGATTTCTATGAGATTATTGCCGATATGAGTTTGATTGCCATTTGATTTTTTTTCTAAAATGAGGTACGTTTCCTACATAAAAATAGTATTATGACGTGTAGAAATACTGAATTATAATGAAGTTTTCTTAAAAAACAGCCGACCCAGCATTTGGAGTTTCTTGACAAAAGAACATACAAAGGAGTGCAACCCACTTGTCACAACATCAACAAGTTTTCTGCCTCAAGTGAAACTGTAAAGGCTGCAGTAGGTTTTACTGCGGGACAAGTTCAAATTATAGACGTCAAAACAAAACAAAGCCTACAAATAATGAATGAAGATGTAAGTTCTTGCTTTCTGTGCATTGAACATGTATTGTACACAGGTGGCATAATGGCAAAGTGCCATTGAAAATGATAGGGATACTTAGATGGTTTTTAAGCCCTTGTTCAAGTTGCTACGTCATTTTTTATTTATACTCAGTATTTTCCAGTTATGTCATACATTATTTTAAATACAACTGCATTTCATGCTTAATGTTACACAACTTTCTGGAACTGCCACACCATACTGCATAATTCATGACACAAAAAGTTTTAAAGCATTTTTATGCCTAAAATTTGTTTGTGGACAAATGAAATAGATTTTCTGTCATTATCCACTTTACTGTTTTCAGAGGTCCGTTGAAAAGTCGAGGGTGTCCTGTGTAAAGTGGTACCCTGAAAGTGAAAACATTTTGTTGTCAGCACACATAAGTGGACATATGTACACATATGACATCTCCCAGCCATGTACCAGTGCAGTGCCCTTGTACCACACACAGGTAGGGGTTGGTAACCTAGATTAACTCAATTCGAGCACAGATTTGTCTCAGTCAACAAGATAATACAGATTAAGGTCAAACAGCCATGCAAAGCATAAGTATTGCTTGTCAACCAATTGCTCGCTTCAGGTGTGTACTCAACCCAGTCATTTGCCGCAGTATTTTAATTCGCCGTTAATCATTGATATACTGCTACATGTATAAAGTGTTTTGTCTCAACACTGCATTTTTTTAGGCCCACGTGACCGGTGATGGATACCAGATATATGCGCTGAAGACAAAAGCCACATCCACAAGTACTTCGAATGGTAATGGCAATGCCACCACCACCAAAAATCCACTGTTTAAGTGGGTGATGGCTACAGATGGGTCCGGGGTTCATACGTTTGAATTTTCACCTTGCGGACGCTTTGTAGCTGTTGCAATGCAGGTACACTTGATACAATATATATTCAGTTTGAATTTTGTTTATGGTTCCAATTTTGTTTGATAATCATAGCAGAGCAACTACTATATGACAAAGTTGAAGTTGTTGTTTCTACTGTAAAAGAAACAGACAAAAAATAGTTTGTTCTACTATGTATGTAACTATTTCTCCAATAAATTTCCTAAAATTGAAAGAGTTTTGAAACTTAAATGAACTTTTGTGAATCCATATCTAGTCACAAGACTTGCATGACATGTTTCATCATGACTTGTTTAAACTTGCGTCTTAAAATTCCCAGAATGGATATCTGCGCGTCATCGACCATTCCACTTTCAAAATGCACGGTAGCATGAAAAGTTATTTTGGTGGCTTACTGTCATGTGACTGGAGCCCAGACGGAAGATACATTGTGGCAGGTGGTGAAGACGACCTGGTAACAGTATGGTCCTTTTGTGAGAAGTGTGTTGTCGCACGGGGCCATGGACATCGCTCGTGGGTCAGTGAAGTCGCGTTTGACCCATTTTGTTGTTTTATTCCAAGTGATACGGACATGAAAAAATTTTATGGTATGCCCAGTGTAGCTGACCTGTATCCTAAAAACCTGGGCCTAAAGTCTGGGCAAGATTGTGTCAACAATAATTCCTGCGAAAACCTTGAAAATGCTTCTCATGCAAGCAACATACACAAGGACCATGGCGATTTTGCCCAAAGGACAAGTTTTATGGACGATGGTAAAGCTCGCTGCAACGGGGAAGCCGGCTTTGTTCCTCATAGCAATATGCGTCGCTTGAGGACCTACAGTAATGTTTCAAAGTTTTCAAGACTCAGCATAGGACTTGATCCATGCTCACCCCCAACATGCTACAGGTTTGGGTCAGTCGGCCAGGACGGGCACTTTTGCTTGTGGGAGATTGACGAAAACATTTTATTTAATTCGCAAATGAAGAGACCCACTGCACCACAATCCTCACAAAAGCGGAGAGGCAGTGCCAGTAGTGGTGTGGACTGCTCTGCTGCCTATAACAGCACCAACAGTGCAGATAGTAACTCAGATGTCCCTGTTAACGGGTCTTCCTATTCTGACTATAGTAGTAATGGCAGTTCGGGACAGTACCATTACTACAACAATACAACCAGTGCGACACTGGACCCTTCACTCTTGGTAACAACAGGTCATCCGACTGTTCCTTCACAAAAAGACAAGAAGAACTCCAAAGGTGTGTCAAATGGAGTCGTGAGCAAATTTGCAACACTCGGCTCTCACGATCGCAAAAACAAAGAAGGGAAGGAGCACAAACGAAACTTAAGTCTTCCACATTTCAGTTTTCGCAGCACCTCAAGTCAAAATGGTGGTGCTGGAATGAAGTACGGTATTTTAAACAAAAAGAACCAACCCCCTCAGGTACGAAACAGATTAAAATTTTTGTAGTTGTGTGAATAGTTAACTTGATCTGAATACGGTATATTTTGACTTATATACTGTTTTGATTATTATGGTGCTTTTAGAGTAGAATGACCTTGTTATCCTGCATTTGCAAATTATATTTAACCCAATAGTCCTCGTGAAAAATACATATTAATTAAAGAACAAAATTATGACGGTCATGTCATAAAGCAACACACTATCATATGACAGTGTGGACCAACTGAATTTGGTCGTGGGCTATAGCAAACCGTTAGTTTAGCCCATGGACCAGAGCCAGTGCTACCATGAGAAATCTTATTTACTTGTATATGTGGAATTTTGAAACGAAATTTATTTAGATACAAACTTGTTGCTTGTACAATAATACTAAATAATCTTCATTCAATGTGACATCTGTGATGAAGCTGCTTCTTTAACGTAAGCGGATATGTCCACGATAATTTCGGTTGTGGCCATACGAAATAGTCGTACGAAGTTGTTTTTCCAAGTCAGATTATAATTCGCAGGCCATTGAAAATTAAATCATGGGCCAAAATTGGCCGGCGGGCCTGCAGTTGGACCACGCTGTCTTATGATAACATGCAACCAATGGCATACTCATAAAGTATTATTCATGTTGCCCATTCCATGCCATCACAACACTGCATGTGTCAGTTTAACAGGACACAAACAACTATTTTTCTGTATTTCTTGAACTGCTCCAGAAAAATGTTGGAATTTTAGGTTTTTTCATTTTGGTTGTGTGTCTAGTAGAGGGTAATATGTAATTTTTTCTATTTCAATTCAATATGTACCTTTATTATTGTTTGTTTGGTGTATGTTGTACTAACTGGCAGCAGTGACTCATCACCTGTCAATCATGCCAACAGTTGGTACCTTCCACCATCTGGTAAACTAAACCAAATATAAAAATATTTAACAGCCTGTAAAGATCCTTGGAACAGCACTGTGCCCTAAACTGGTTGAAACCACTCTTCTTGAACCACTGGTTTGCAAAAAAGTTGCTCAAAGTAGAATCACTGGGATCAACTTTATGGAAGATTGCATTATAACCACTTGCCAAGACGGTTATCTGCAGCTTTGGAAAAGGCCTACGGTTAGACATAAATTGCATCACCTCAATTTACTTCACTGTTAAAAACCTTAGCTTTTGTTTTTGTGTATCATCCTAGGTTTCAAGTACTGTGATTTTATAGAAATCAAAATACCGTTAAAAGGACTACACAATTTGTCACAAAAAATGTTCATTAAGATATTATTTATTGATGAGCAGCTTTCAACCATTTTAGTGTAGGTGCCTGGATCTAGAGTGCAACTGATAGTTGACCTACTTAAACCAGCACACACTTCTGTTGCTTTAGTGGTTTATAGCATGTGGACACAAAGGTTGACAAACACATAGGATAGACAAAGGCCTAATTCGGGTTCTGTAGCTCCTAATTGATTTAGGCTGTGCAACTGCTATAAATTAAGTATAATTTGAATGTGGTAATATTTTTATTCAACCTGCCTTTTGTGTTCACACCTGGAAAAAATTGTTTCACAATGGTTGAGGAAATATTTACCCAGTTTATAAAACACTGTCGAGTCAACAAAAACATAAATCAGTTGGCAATTGTATGCTGGCAGATCTGTGCTTTTGACTATTATCTCAAAAAGCAGAGTTTTGCCATTTTGTAAAAGGATCCAAAGTAATGTTTGCATCGTTGGATGTATCTTACCAATAAATGTGCAGTGGTATGCCAACCAATGCATCCAAACTAACATGGTTTTCTTTTTCAGAATCGTGCAGTGTCTCCAACAGCCGAGAAACTGAAATAGTTCTTGACAACTGGATGACAGCATGGAATGCGCAATGCAATTTCTCATCAACTTCTTGTCTTTTTCGAGATGTTACAGACAGTTGAACGGGGTCATTTTTGAAGTTGCGCTTTGAAAACAATGCTCATGTATTGTAAAGGATACTGATATACTTATAACATCAAACTTTAAAAAAACGATATTGCATTACCGATTTTACCTTTGCATTTAAATTATCTGGTGTTCCAAGTTGACCAATACTAACAACTAGGTTTATTTGGGGGTTGTTATGTAAATCTGTTGTCAATAAACAGGATGTTATAAATACTGTGATCAAGTGGCATGCTGTCAACAAAACAAAGTTTAACTTCAATCTTATTTGTTTCTTGTTTGATTCCAAATTTACAAATTTTATATTGTTTTCTGCTGGAACTTATTTTTGTGCGTCACATTTAAGCATATTTTCATGGCAGCCTTTACAACACAGTGTCTGCACAAAATTTGATCAAATGAACTTCCTCCTAAATTTGTAGACACATTGGTTAAACATAAACCGTAACGTCCCAGATCACTTGACATGGTAAACAGATAAACGAGTTCGCGCCACTATGTCTTCCCTCTGCATACGACGACTATCCGCCTGTAATATATGTCTCACTCTCGGGAAAGTCCCGCAATGCGTAATGCTCCGCTTGCCATGAGGTGGATAATGGAACGTTGGGTTTGCGCAGAGTTCTTCAATGCGAATGGCTGTCGATTCGCGGCGGTGTTACGTTTGCCGTGGGCGCTACCTATCTCGCCCTTCCGTGCCTTCTAGTGTGTATTGTGTGTCCGTATCTAGTTTTGTGCAATGCAACGGCAACGCGTGGAGGCTGAAGTCCCCTTGGCCCTACTTTGCTTGGCGATCTTGATACGTTTGAAAATTAACCGGGCGCGGTTTGTTTACAAAGAAAAGGGTGGGGAACATTGTCCGTATCATGTCTACGCGTTTTCATGGAAATGCCACTTCCATTACTGATCAGTTCGGCCCTTTTAATCACCCAACACATTTGCCATACACCTAAAAGATACATCAATCGATTGTAACGATTTTTGGTCCGTCCGTCACGTGACTTCAGGCAACTAAACAAATCGGACCGACATGCGTTTCGGTTTTCTGCCGCCTGTATTGCCTTGGTTCTGCCTTTTTCTGTCAATGCGACGAGCAATTCAAATCACAACAAATAATTGTTTCTGGCGTTATTGGCACATGACCGGATTTTTGTTGCGCTGTTTGCTCGCGCAACATTTTTCCCATAAAGTTTTATCATGTAAAGCACTGTCATTTAACATAGAAACTGGTAAATCCGTTTGTGCGTAGACCGTTATTTTAGTTATGTTCTAACTTACATATGGGGGTTCATCGCACACTCCCAAAATTGCGCAGTGTTGTTTTTCTTTGTTCCTTTGTACCATAAATTTGCTTTGCGATTGTGTCAAGTGAGTGCACTTTTGTGAATAAACGAGTTTATTGTGCTTGAATAAGTCTGGCAAAAATGCAAACCGACCGGCATGACAGTAAACTTGTGATTTTCAGTCGAGGTCGCCAAAACAAACCCGCTTCCACAAACCGGTGTATAACGACTTGGGAAACGACAAATCGGCAGTGATGTTGCAAAAACAATGTTGCTCAGATTCGATTCCGAATAATTGCACTCCGGTATTCGACCAAAATCCACATATCCGTGACAGCCATTGTATTCTGGTTGACGGAAATTTCAAACAAAATTTAGATTAAATTGAAATATTTCCGCGGAGATAACTTATATTTTGTGACTCCTGAATCTCAATAACAGTATCAACCAAGCATTATGATTACGCCCTGCTGCTAACATTATAATAATTGGGTGTGTGAGGCGCCAAGCTGCGAAAATAGGTAAAACGCGGGAAAACATTTTACCTGTTATGAGGTTGCACGTGGATTAAAGTGCGATTTTTCATGGACAATTTAATACCAATAACGAAAAACCGACGGGAATTCGATGGGTTTATTCAAGCAGGCGGACAGTCTTATCGACTGCACGTAAAGAAAACTGGAAACACTTTAGAAAGTACAAGGTATGCTAGTTGTAAAACTTCAATAAAACACCCCATGCGATAAGTTGTCTGGAAAAAAAGTACATATCTTTTGTAAGATAACTTAGGCCTGTGACAACTTATAAGATAGTGGTAAAAAAATTGCATTATATATATCAAATTAGTCTGCTTGCAACTAGAGGAAAAAAACAGATTACTTGTACAGATTTAGTTGTGATTGGAGACTACGGAATCTTTTAAAAAAGCATTTAAAGCTTCTGGAGCTAAGGCTTCAACAATGTGAACAAATAGAAGACTTTGTTAATGAACTTCAAACTCTTGCTCAAAATTCTTCCATATACCGAGAGAAAAGTTCAACCAAACCTCATTGTTACGAAGCAATAATCCAGCACATTGAGGTGTAATTGATGTTGTGTAACTTATTTTGCTGATAATGAAGACCAAAATTTATTATCTCAATTTTTTCTCATTGTAAGGAATTGGGATGGAAAAACCTGCATGCTATTTCCAAAGATTTTACAGAGGCACAATTAAAAGTAATAGACTCAAATGAAAGGACCCATCTTTTGACTCTAACATTTGATACTGACTACCCCAAAACCAGTCCAAAAGTTTCTGCATCATTGCCATTTCCTTTTGTACCACTTTGGGCATCAGGAAGCACTTTAGTTACGTTGTATGGACAGTTCAAGACAAATTTGGCACAGTATGAGAGGTTTTGGGCAGATGTTGAAGAACTCCAGTACAACACTTGGATTCTTGAACCAGAATCACCTAACAATGCTGCCACAACTTTTAGAATTGCACTAGGTCGGTGTTTATAGTTATGCTAAAATTAGGATAGTTTGGAAAACACTGTTTAGGCAGTGTTTTTGTGTACTTTTTTCCTTTTCTTTGTGTTGGCATGGGTAGATAATTGTAAGAAAGACATTTTTACTTCTTCATTTTATTTGTCAAGTTTTTTTGCGGCTGGTATATTGATATGTATATCTTTACGTACAACCAGATACATTTTTTCAGGAACAAGTTGCTCTATGCAAATCAAGATAGACCCATTCCAACCACAGGTTTTGCCAGAATGCCAGTTTTTAGGAGCAGACTGGGCTGTATCTCCTTTTAGAGACAAGTTTCATGAAAAAATTGAAGACTGGAATGAGACACTTTCCGTTTACCAGGTTGTTCGTTCTAGGTGTTAGCCATTACTTTCAATTGTTTTTTTTATTTTGTGTAACAACTGTATTTATTGAGAGCTGCAGACAGGTGTACACACACTGTTTCGACCTGTAAGGTCTCTTCAGTGCAGCTGTTGACAGTGGCACTGTGCTAGCTATTACACTACACCTTAAAGGGCGAAACAGTGCGTGTACACCATGTCTGCAGCTCTCAATTATTATTCCTTTTTTGCACATACATCAAACTGTATTTATATTTTTAGAATTTTAAGGACTTACTAGAAATTGACTTTCCCCAAAAACCACATGATGGATCCCAAAATGTTTCATTGCAGTGTGGAATCTGCTATGCTTACAGACTTGAAACTGATATTCCTGACCAAGTAATTTTATCAATGCTGTTTTGATGCTGTATTTGGTGACCGCCTTTCACAAGTTTATGAAATTTTGTTTACTTTTCTGGCAAACCAAACTTACCATTATTGCTGGCTCCAAATAGAGTCTATTTATTAGACTGATATGGCAAATCCTGATATTTTAGATAAAAAAACTGAACTTACTGAAATATTTAGATATGCAATGACAGAAGATGTGGTCAAGCATTTCATCACCAATGTCTGCTTGAATGGATACAAAGTATTCCAGGAACTAAGCAAAGTTTTAATGTACTTTTTGGTGAATGCCCATATTGCACCAAACCTATCCGACTTCCCATTTTGCACAAATAGTTCTTGGGACAGTGGTATTCTACCCCCAAGTTGTGTTTACTATAGTACCATTGCCATGTATTATTTTAACTGAACTTCATGCTGTTTCAATTACAGAGTTTACAATTAACTTTTTGTGATAGACAGACTGATTAATACAGTGTTTCCCAACCTTTTTCAGTTTGCGACCCACTCTTAATGCAAGTTTTTTTGTGTGACCCACAATGAGATATGACCAAACGTGATCTATTAGAAAACTGTAACATTTAGAAATGCTTCGCGACCCTCTTGAAATAGCTTCCCAACCCAGTGGTTGGGAAGCACTGGATTAATATCAAGCTCAAGCAATTGTTTTTTTTGCAAGCAAATCGGTCAGTAGTTGTAAAAATGCAGATTGCCCGAAAACTAGATTTAACTGCCATGTGCAGTCTGGTCTAAAGAGGTTCACAGCAAAAGTTCGTGACCGTTGCGACTGGGTTGTAATCAAGGCCAACATTTTAGACTGGATTTATGCCCGAAAGTGACCTTCAGACGCAAAAATAAAAAGCCACCAACCTTAATTTAACACTTAAAAATTCAACCGTATAAAATAGACAATAAACGTGTAATGCTGTAAAGTTGTACGCGCGCATTAAAAATGGAGTTAAAATCATCATAAAAAATTATTTAACATCCGGCCATATGAATTACCAAAATGTCCCGTGTCGAAACAACAAATATTAAACCTTTTCTTCAAAAAAAAAATTTCAATCAGACTTCATCATACTTATTAAAATAGAATTGAACACGTGACTAAGTTGTAGCGAACTAATTACAAATACTGTGCGAGCGTTACAGTAGGATGAAACGCCATGTCTCTCAACAAAGGAATTTGAGAGCGTTTTGTAACGAAGTGAGAAAAAAAATGTCTTGTCCAGCAGAATGCTAGAAAACTGTGAGAGTTCCTGCCGGAAAGCTTGACGACGCCATGCATCTTTGCGTTTGGCGTTCCGGTGTGCGAGTTCTGGACGAACACATAAAAATTTCCGAACCTGTCTAAGGGGTGGCATGAAATGGACGAAGAATTGATAACAACATCGAGAGGAAGCAGTAAGGAACATGTACAAATTCATTCCTACGAAATGCGATGGGTCATCCTGGTGCAGTATGCCCTCTTCAGTGGTATGACAGGAGTTGTTGCCACCAGTTTGGGGTCAATTATTGACGTTCTTGTGCGTTACTTCCACGCAGGCGCCTGGACAATTGACGTCCTCACAACAGGCAAATATTTGGAAGACATAGTTTTACTTGTTCCTACATCGGTTTTAGCTCATCGTCTCAGGTGCAGAAACACGTGGATATTCCAGCAAGGACTTTATGTCACCGGTCTTTTTCTTACCGTGGCTGTGGGTTCAATTTTGTTCAGGGTTACAGTTTAACAGTTTTATGCGGACAGTTGGCTATTGGCGCTGCTGCCATGATCGCTCCTTGAGGTTTCCCTGGTAGTAGCTTTGCTTTCAGTGGCCAAGTCAGCTGGAAAGGAAATTGGTGTTCTTGCTACTCCGCTTTTGGTGCACATCGAGCTCAGTGCCCGCAATTTACTTTGGCGCCTTCATGGGGCCATTAGTAGTGAATCTTATCAGCGTTGTGGCCTGTTTAAAGATCCCCGCCTTTGCCTTCAAGCCACACTTAAAACAACGTCCATAACTTCACGTCCAGCAGCGAAAATGAAACAGTAAAAGAAGCCTCAATACGTTTCTCAAAACTCCTCTGGAAACTGATTTTCGATCGTGAGTTCCTAATTGTAACAGCTGCTAGAGTTAGTGTTGCCTAACTTTTGCAGTAGGATTCATCATGAAAAAGTTGGGGCGATACAAGATTATTTGCGTGCTTAGCTGTCTTCCATGTTGCCTCTGTCGCATTTCAATGATAGTTGGTTTGAGGTTAAATGTAATCCTTGCTACTAAAGTGGGGTTGATAACACAGGGCTTTTTTGCAGGCGTTGCTCAGCCTGCTTTCTATGAGTTAATCCGTGAGATAACTTATCCAAAACCGGAACTCCAAGTCATGTTATTGGTTATGGCCATGGAGGGCGTATTTGAATTCGCTCATACTTCCGTTGGGAGGGTTTTGCTACAACGGACCACCGTTTCTGTATCAGTTGCCTATCCTTTATTTTTCGTAGTAATAACGACAGTTCTACTAGTTTGCCAGCCTGTTGTTTTGCGCCGATCGGGTCACGAAGAAGGAGAACGACAGCGTCTTTTGTCGGAGAGCGAAGGAGAACAATAGTTTCCGTTGCACGTTCACAGGAATTTTTTATCTCAACACATGTTTTGGTGTACTGCTGAATGCTCGCCGTTGCTGCATTTCTGTTACCGTTTCTTGAAGCGCATGAGCGTGCGATCATGTTGCCAACTGTTCTTGTTCATGCGAAATTTTGTTGTTGTTTTGCGTTACATCGGTCAAAGCGCTCGAACCATACCATCTAGAACAGTGCTTCCCAGCCAGTGGGTCACAACCCATTGGTGGGTCGCGAAGCATTTCCAAATGTTACAGTTTTCTAATAGATCATGAAATTATTGCATTATCATTACGTAACATTTATGCTCTATCTCATTGTGGGTCGCACAATAAAACTTGCATTAAAAGTGGGTCGCGAACTAAAAAAGTTAGGAAGCACTGCTCTAGAAGACCTGTCTGGATTCATGCCAAGGAAAACCTGAATAGATTCGAATGCCGGTGCGACAGAAAAGGTAAAACATGCAAGTGGGTATTTGAAGTCACAATTGTTGAAACACTTTTTCAAAAGCATTATGTCTCCATCATACATTAACAGCATGTTTAGAATTAAATTATGTCTGATTAGAAAATTATTGTTGAAAACGTGAATTTATATGTGTAGGGTTATATATCAGATACAATTGTTCCAAAAACGGTAAGATGAGCCAATGATGATTTTAACCAACGTAAAACAATCCCTGCAAACTTATGTTTTTCGGCCAACAGTAAGCTTTGGTTTATTGCAAAAAATATGACATTGACTTATCGCATGCTAATGTTAGCCGACCTTTCGGTAATACACGAGTAAGACCTTGGAGATTTTGTTAAAAGGAAGCTATATACTTTAAACCGCTGTTTTCATGGGAACCTGCTTGTTGTTAACGTGCAAAATAGTTGCGGAAAATACAGGTAAAAGAGCAGTATATAACTTGATTCATCTCATCGCAATTTTGAAACAAAACCAGATGACGCTTATGTGAAAATAATGGATGACCGGTAGAATATAACAGTACCGAAAGGTTTAATTTATTAAAAACAACCGAAAGCTACTTGAAATTATGTTTTAAAATAATCGGATAATTGTGCCAAGACCTGCCCTGGGCACCTCCGGCAAGTTTTACATGAACTGAAATGTATACATTATGCAATATGTCCCTTTGGCCAGTTTGCCTTGCTTTCTCATCTTATCCCATCAACTCACATGCTTTGGTGGGAATGAACAGCTACGATTGTTTGCTGAATTTACGGATTCCAAACAAGATTAAACAGATCGTTTTTTCATTTTAACTCTCCATTTTGTTGTCAGTCGGCACCACAAATCTTCCTTTCAGTCTTTAATATTAATCACGGGTCTAAGTAGTATATACCCGCTGTCATAGCCAACCTTTCTTTTAGTTTTGGGCAGTCTTGCAACGAGCTCTTCCATGATGTTCTATGCAACGGATAAACGGATTTCAATAGGGTGACAATTGAAACAAAAAAAAAACGTTGTCGGAAGACCCCGTTCGTTTTACGCAGGTCAGGTTTGGTACCGCTTTAGGAGTATTACGCACGAAGTAAAAAGATAGCACAAGTGGATACATTTATTGCTGTATAGACATTGACCGTTGAGATTAATTAAGTTATAAAATGCTTTTTTAACTGTCTTTTCCGCAACTATTTCGCACGTGTATTTAATTGACAATGCACGTATTGTTCCCATGAATTTAACTTTTCTTTATTCCATGGCCGCAAAACATAAGTTTGCAGGGATTGTTTTACGTTGGTTAAAATCATCATTGGTCCATCCAAAAACTACGTACTTAAATCAACCAACAGTTACGGCTTTTGGAATTATTTTATCTGATATATAATCCTACACGTACATTCAAAGTCTTGGTTTTCTGATGAATTCACGTTTTCCATTATAATTTTCCAATCAGACATAATTTAATTCTAAACTTCATGTTAACGTATGATGGAGACATAAAACTTTTGAAAAAGTGTTTTAACAATTGTGACTTCAAATACCCACTTGCATGTTTTATTTAGCGTCAAAATGTAAATAAAAACAAAAAACAGCCATGCCCATTCAAATAGGAATATGTGTGCATGTTTAAAAACGACGAAGATAATAAACCAATGATCGAAAACGCCAATGGATTATGGGGTAAACAACAGTACGTAGCTATAAAAATGGCGGTCAGTACACGGCTGGTTATAGAAAATGCTATAATGTTCAATAGGGCCAATTGAAAAAATAACGTTTCCATACTAGTTACGAAAATAGATAAATGTTTTCTTCAACACAACAACAACAATATTTTACTTTTCTGTCGCATCGATAATCGAACCTATACCGGTTTTCATGTTATAAGTCGAGCGCTTGGACCGATGTAACGCAAAAGGATAGGCAACTGATACAGAAACGGCGGTTCGTTGTAGCAAAACCCTCCCAACGGAAGTATGAGCGAATTTAAATACGCCTTCCATGGCCACAACCAATAACATGACTTGGAGTCCCGGTTTTGGATAAGTTATCTCACGGATTAACTCATAGAAAGCAGGCGCAGCAACGCCTGCAAAAAAGCCCTGTGTTATCAACCCCACTTCAGTAGCAAGGATTACATTTAACCCCAAACCAACTATCATTGAAATGCGACAGAGGCAACATAGAAGAGAGCTAAGAACGCAAATAATCTTGTATCGCCCAAACTTTTTCATGATGAATCCTACTGCAAATCCGCCCGCGGTACACGCTACATACGATGCCATCAGGACAATCCCAGCTGTATTATCCGTGTTTTCGGCTCGCGGGAAACCAAGTAGCAACACGGACGACAGTAGAGCTAGATCGTATACTAACGAACTGGCGACACAAACTTTAGCAGCTGTTACAATTAGGAACTCGCGATCGACAAACAGTTTCCAGAAGAGTTTTAAGAAACGTATTGAGGCTTCTTTTACTGTTTCGTTTTCGCTGCTGGACGTGAAGTTATGGACGTTGTTTTGAGCGTGGCTTGGAGGCAAAGGTGGGGCATCTTTTAAACAGGCCACAACGCTGATAAGATTCACTACTAATAGCCCCATGATGGCGCCAAAGTAAATTGACAAGTTCTGTTGGACTTTGCGGGCACTGAGCTCGATGTGCACCAAAAGCGGAGTAGCAAGAACACCCATTGCCTTTCCAGCTAACTTGGCCACTGAAAGCAAAGCTACTACCAGCGAAACTTCGTCGTCTGGGAACCAAACGGCTGCAGTTTTTATAACTAGTGGAGGAGCGATCATGGCAGCAGCGCCGATAGCCAACTGTCCGCATAAAACTGCTGCGTAACCCTGAACGAAATTCAACCCAGCCACGGTAAAACAAAGACCGATGACATAAAGTCCTTGTTGGAATATCCACGTGTTTCTGTACCGGAGACGATGAGCTAAAACCGATGTAGGAACAAGTAAAACTATGTCTTCCAAATATTTGCCTGTGGTGAGGACGTCAATTGTCCAGGCGCCTGCGTGAAAGTAACGCACAAGAATGTCGTTAATTGGCCCGAAACTGGTGGCAACAACTCCTATCATTGCACTGAAGAGGGCATACTGCACCAGGATGACCCATCGTATTTTGTAGGAATGAATTTGTACATTACTGGTTTCTTTCGATGGTGCAATCAATGCTTCGTTCATTTCGTGCTACCTCAAATTTCCAACTACAAAGTAAATAAGTTTGAGTAACTTAGTTTTCCTTATCATGGACATTTATGTTACATATATAATGAACTTTGTTTGTAACTAACACTTTCAAAAGGTTTATTGTAAACCACGTATAATTGAGACCACGTCTACTGACAGCATAGTATAGCACGCTGGAGTTAAATGTGTCACGACCTTTACAGCAAAAGAAAAGACATTTATCGACAAGTTCTCAGTCAAAATATGGACATTTATTCGTGTGTGTGTAAACACGATGTCGGATGTGCCCTGGCAACTAATCAAACTTTATATGTATTTCGCGTTTACTGAGGCTGCGGCTGGAGTTAAGGCAAATTCTTTGCCCTGATTGCAAAATATGTCTTTCTGTTACATTCGTAATTATTTAAATTTTTGAGCCTACATGTAATGTTGTTTGCAAAATAACACATTGTTATCACTACTGTATTAGCTTAGATTCTGTGTTTATTTAATGCGATATAACACGTATAGTCTACTGAAATTGGTTTTTGATAGGCAAGTCACATGATGAATTACTAAACTGTTCTTTCCTACGGTGAAAAAACAACAAATATACAACTTTTAAATTTTTTATTTTTCTGAAGTTTCCTGTATACGAACGACAAGGCTTATTCAGAAAATGAAACAAACACAGGCTGGAGGCTGGAAAAAAAAATTACACAGCGAAAAAAGTACAAAAGGATGCACTGTTTACACAAACTCAGATGGACGAAATTAAATCAAAGGCATTGATCACTCGGGTCATACGACCAAACTACGGGAAACAAGAATTATGAATGGTATGGGCAAAATTACTGAACACATGCGGAAGTGCTTTGGTATCATTGATATATTTTTATTATGTGCTAATTTTTCACGACCGAGCGTTTTGTTAAAATATATGTTTTTTTTTGTTAAATCACTGCTGCACATTCTTATCGATACGGTGGTCGGTGTCAATCTAAGACGCATAGTTTTTTCGTCAGACTACGTTTCGCGTGGGTATTTGGTAAACCACGTATACGGTAGCCTAGATCATTTGAAACATGGAATTGTGGTCTCGAATGCAATGTAAGAATTCGGTTAGCGGGAAACTTATTGAGCTTTAAACGCTCCGAATGTGTCTGTGTTCAACTCTCCAGAAGTTCACTTTCTGGCCTACATCCAGTCTAAAATGTTGGGCTTGATTACAACCCAGTCGTAACAGGCACGAACTTGTTGTGAACCTCTTTACTGTAAGGTTTTACCTACCTCACCAGCAAACCGTTGAATCCGAATAAACAGTTTATTATCAGGCTGTGGGAATAAATACCAAGCCAGCGAATAGCTTGTAGAGTCTCAGTAATAATAGCAATGTAACAGCTTTACGGTAGAATCGAATCGAATCGAATCGACTAGACTGAATTTACAGGTATACACACAGGGCTTTTAAAGCTCTCCATACTGATAGCTGATTGGTCAATAAAGTCACGTGATACCATGAACCGCTTGAGGTAATATAATACAAGAACATAGGTGTGGTGTGACATAATCATAGGAGAACATTTTATGTGGTAAACAGGATGTTGAATGAATCGAATTACTCGAAAACATTCGTCGGAAGTTGCGACATATTCAATGCATCTGCTAACAGGCTTGCAAATGCTTGTGCAATGCTGCAAAAGAAATGAATTATTCAATACTTGTGCAATGCTGCACATTGTAACATACGTCACAGAAACCAGTGTTTGTATTGCGTAATGTTTTGCGTGTGTAACATACGTCACAGAGGCCAGCGCTTGCACAATCCCATACTGCGGCCCATATGATAAATTCATCGAATGTTCTCGAGTAAAATAATACAAAGAGGATCAACTCCACCAGCTAGTGTGCAACAGAATGTGTGAACAAGCGACTGCTAGTACAGCACGCGTGAATCATCTATATCCGCTCCCACAGATAATCTTGATGTGTACTGTATTTTATGTTCCTGCAATATATTACTGCAAGCGCCTCATGATATCACGTGACATTATTGACCAATCAGCTCTCATAATGGAGAGCGTTAAAGAGCCCAGTTTAGACCGGTAGATTCATTCTATTTTGCTGCCATTCTATTTGCTGGCATCCTAACAACGTTGTATTGAAAGTTGTAATGTACCGTCGTAATGAAGAAGATAACAGAAATGAATACAATTATTCGGGAAGAGATCTTGGTTCTGGGTGCTTTATAGAACGGGGCAGAAGCAGGTTTAACAATCGAAGAGACTCAATTCGCGCTCAGGCCATCGAGACACTGTTAAATATCTCTGAGACCCTTAGAGTTATTTACAACATGAAACATTGCGTAATACAAGTGCTGGTTTCTGTGACGTATGTTACAAGACCATACTTATGGCAGTTAAATCTAGTTTTCGAGGTAATCTAGTTTTTACAACCACAGACTGATTTGCTTGTTTGCTAAAAACTATTGCTTGAGCTCGTGACCATGCAGGAACTGCAAGATATTAGGCCTAATCAGACTGCCTATCACAAAAAGTCAATTGTAAAGTCTCTAATGTGCGCCTTTTAATTGGGCTCTTTGCATTGGGCTCGATTCTACTCTATTCGGAATCATCGTTCTAACTCTGGTCTTGGATTCGGACGGTGGGATAGGTCAATAGATCAACAATTATTGAGACTCACGCGTTAGCGCCATCGAAGCATGGTTAAGAGTTAGTCTGCTGCAATACAGTAGGCAAAAACCTTACAAAAGCGGGTATAGCCTACTTAGATCCGTGATTAACATTAAAGACTGAAAGGAAGATTTGTGGTGCCCATAATTGACAACAAACTAGAGGATTAAAATAAAAAAACGATCTGTTTAATTTTGTTTGGAATCCGTAAATTCAGCAAACAATCGTAGCTGTTCATTCCCACTAAAGCAGTCTTTCTTAACCTTTTTTTGATCACGAACCCCTAAAACATTATTTGAAAAGCTATGGACCCCTTTGCAAGAAACACATTGCAAATGTCGAAAAATTAAAATTCGTGGACAGCGAAACCTTATGGACAGAGGAAAATACGTGGATTTTCGGAATAATTGTATTTCGTTCTATAGACCCCTCAATGCGTCTTCTCGGACCCCTTGGGGGTCCATGGACCCCAGGTTAAGAACCCCTGCTCTAAAAGAAAGGTAGGTTGCATCCAGGAAATGAAGGATCGCAGTTGATTTGCCGGAAGATTTTGAAGGAATTGCATCACCGCGAACCCAACATTAAAACTGTCGAGAAAGTCCCGGTGACACAACATGCTGTCTTATGACACAGCGCCACTAGGGGCGTAGTTCAATTCGCCAGCCTTGTGGAACGTAAAATAAGACGTTTTGTTGAGTACGTTGAACTTCAGGAAGCAAGTCAATGTAAAGCTTTCCAGCCTGTATTGTGAAACAACAAGCCTTTAATTCACGTCAGCAGATTTGTACTCAGAAAAAATCGATTTCGTTTGTATAGTTTAAGAAAACACAACAAAAAACAGTAACTTGCCGTCACAGAGAGAAAAAGACAACGCCCAACCGAGGGCTAGATTCTTGTGGAGTTAAAAAGCAAGTCTGTAAAGCTTTTACTTTTATTTGAAGAAAAATCGTTTGAATTAGTGATGAGGAGACCATTGCACTTAGTCTTAATCACACTTTATTTAGCAACCGTTTTCTTTCTTGGATATATTTTTCAAAAAACAGCCAAATTGCACCATTTGAAAGGTAGACTAACTGTGTGTGTTTTTATGTTTGAGCTAAGAACATCACTGTTGCTAATTTATTGTTTGAATCGACTGTACAGTTCCATTTAAAAAAAAATCGACTGATCGCATGTTTTGATTAAAGTAGGGTCACAAAAAATGTACATTTTTGTCTTTAAATTACAGATTCTGCTTTGGACACAGGGACAGCCAAAACAATCGCACCGCAACCAATTGAACGCCAAGGTTTGAAAATAAGTATTCTGTAAAATTAATTGTTCACCCTTTCAGTATATAGACCAAGAAGCATGTACACTTATGTCAGGCAAGGCAGCATCCGCCCATAGTAAATGACACTAGTTTGGCACCTACCAAGCAGGTTACTGAAACTCCGTAAATTACCATCTGGATATATGCTATTGTCATAGATGGGCATGCTGATGATGGCTCATTTAGAAAACCACGATAGGCTTCTTATTACGCGCTAATGTATAATTTTATAAGGCAAGTAAGCATCCCACACACTTTTAAAGTCCATACTTGATGACCTCAGCTGCAATATCAACAAAAGTATTGTGGTCACGGGGTATATTGTGGTCAAGGTACACTGTTAACTTGTCCGGCGCAACATTCACATAACGTAGTGATCTTAACCTTCATCAGACAGAACAGCAAAATCGCTTGATTGGCCGGATCGCTTCACTGCGCATCATTGTGTTTACACAGGCTTCTTAGCCCAGGCATTGCAGCCAAGCTGGATCAGCCACTTTTTTGTCCGTGCCAAGCAAGGACCTGCGTAGTATGGGCGACCCTGCCAATCATTCGGTTGCATGAAACATTGCTGCGTTATTTAATTATCATGGCATAGATCGTATATTTTAAGGTTGCCTGTCAAAGTGATGCGCACCAGTGTACTTTCGGACACAATATACGCTGTGAAGTCACTGAGCGTATATTTTAAGGTTGCCTGTCAAAGTGATGCGCACCAGTGTACTTTCGGACACAATATACGCTGTGAAGTCACTCCTGTAGCTCAGTTGGTAGAGCGTTGGGCCTGGTAAGCCCATGGTCTCATGAGTTCGAACCTCACCGGGAGCTTGTTTTTCAGATCTCCCTCACATTTGTCAGGAAAAAATACCTGATCCAGCAAGGCCAAAATGCTTGGGCTACAGAGCCTGTAAAGCTTAATGATTAATGACAACTTGTATATGAAATATCATGCTCCGGGTTAGGTGTAAATCACAGTAATGGGCACACAGGCAACTGCTCTACCGACTTAGCTACGGGAACTTAAAAGGTAAAATGGGCATACTGTGATCAAGCGAATAAAATGCCATGCCACAAGCAAATTAATATAGGATATCTCCATCGCATGCGAGGGCAGAATGACACTACTGCTAATTTGTTTACTTGGCAATATGCTATCGTGTAACCACTTATGCTTAAACAATATCGTTTTCTTCGACCACAAAGAAGGACTGACCTGTAATACTTTATTTCCGTGACAGTTTGATCAGTGCATTGCAACTGTTTGTTTACAGCTCCACATCCCAAACCCGTTATACTCTTATGGGTTCCACCTTACGCTGAAATCAAATGGACGTTGCCGGAAACAGCCATATGCGGAGGTGGGTGTGTAATCACCAAAGATAGGAGTTTGCACAATCAGAGCGATGCCGTTGTATTCTTTATGAAAGCAACCGACACCGCGTCATTGCCAGACCCTGCTACACACTCCAGGTATGATCAACATACATGTAGGCAAAATGGGTCATTTATGACAGAACCACACGATTTTATCATGCAGAGATAGGAAGGTGTACGTATGGTGGTGTGAGGAGAATCCTTGGACCGTGCGCAACTGTTACCACAAATCTCTGACGGAATTTAACGGTTACTTTAACTGGACGATGCATTACAAAAGTGATTCTGACGTACTTGCTACCCTTATACCACACACGGCTCGTGACTGGCTGCTCCGTCGGATGGGAAGGTAATCTTGCAATAAAATTTGTGCACTCACGATTTCGAGCAAATAATCTTTGAGCGCAATGGTTCACTATCTGGCTGAAACAAATGTTTTTTAGTTTTTTTACGCAATTTAATCACGCACGGGTACTGCAATGTACAACTGGCAGCTTTGATTTCCCAGGCCGTTTAATAGTCATAAGATTATAGTCAATCATTTTAATGCCCATTTGTTTTTAATAATCAGAGGTGACGAAGTCTTTCACAAAACCGTTGCTCCAGGGTTTAAAGACGAGGAATTCGAAACGGCATTTTCCCTTTTGCGCGAGGTGAATTCGTCTAACTGACCATGCCATAAACTTAACCCATGGCTATAAAGTTTATACCCTTCTCGTTTGATAAAACAGGAAAAGAAAAATACAGCAGTAATCGTCGTCAGTGACTGTGATTTTACAAAAGGTGCTCGGGAAAGAATGGCTTTCGCCAAGCAAATGGAATCGATGAACAGCTTGGAAATATTTGGTTTATGCAATGGAAAAAAGCTTCCAAAGAGCAATAGTGAATTCCACAAAGTACTTCGAAAATACAAGTAAGTTTTTGGAGGTGGTTTAAATTTTCCTCTTTTTATGGGGGTGGGGGGGAAAAATTTTTTTTTCTTGATGTATCTTTAATATATTTGTTTTTGTGACAATCTCTATTTGCATCTCAGATTCTACATGGCTTTCGAAAACGTCAAAGGATGCAACGATTACGTCACAGAGAAATTTTGGATCAACTCTTTGTACGTTGGATGCGTGCCGGTAGTTTGGGGCCCGAAAAAGGCGGACGTGGCCCGTCTGGCTCCACCAAACTCCTTCATACACGCAGCGGATTTCGATTACGATGCAAAACGACTGGTGGAATATTTAAAAGAAGTGGACAGGAATGAAACCAAATACAAAAGTTTCTTCGAGTAAGTTTTTGTGCAACTTCTTTGACTTTTGTTCCTGACATTTGTTGTGTATTATTAGATGGTGGAAAGAACCGGGATTTTATCCAGTACTGAACTTTCGGGAGCCCACAGATAAACGCGACGTAGTTTCTGACGATGCGCTGGGCTACCAAGTCAGCGCACATTGTCATCTATGTAGGAAACTTTACGACAAAGAACATTTGGGGAAATCAAATGTGATCGAAAATCTTGCTGAACATTTTTACGGCAAAGAAGTCCCAGCCTGCTACGCATGACCTAAATCCAGTTGACATAACGTTTCTGCAATCTTACAAACTCATTCATCCGATGATGCAAGAAGCCCACAAGTTCCATTTAACTACCATAGTTTCAGCACTTACACCATTGTTTTTTGATAAAGTTAATGGATTGGGTTTAAAATATCCAACCGGTTAAAAAATGTTACCACGCGTAAATGCCATATTCACTGGAACGTTTGTGGTCCAAAGGTCTTGTTGTACAGATCATCACATTCCTAACTAGAAGTGATTTATGCATGATTCGAAGTGCACTGGATTCATTGTTTAACGCATAATTGCGCACATTGGCTGCAGTAAGTTTCGACTTTTCTTCTACCGAAATAAATGTTTCAGCACTGTTTACTCACTTTGTCTTGCATGTGCGCGCAGTGTCTTATGACTGCGTAGAACAGAAACCAGAGTGGTGAAAAACCACTTAGGCGCAGCGTCTTTTAACCTAACTGTTGATGAAAAACAACCGAATTTGTGATGTTTGTAGGAGCTTTTTTTGTCAGCGAAATTTAGACTTGTAAAGCTAGTAATCTATCTCAAACACTTATAAAGCTAGGGCTGTCATGCTTTGTGTATTAGGTCGGTTGATGATGTCACTTTCGATTTTTATATTTCCAGTAATTTTCCAAAGACATATTTTTTTTTATAATTCTGCCCCCCGTATCAAAATGGTTGCCCTATCCACAAGCTATACGCTAAAATTTGTGCTGAGGACGTTTTAGTGAAAGGCATGAGTGTTGACTTATTAAGTCTCATGTGCTTGTTTAGTCGGCAATAGCTAATCAGTGTAGACTATTCCACCGTTTATGTTCACGTTAAGTGTTTGACGTATTGCAGGTTGCTTGTCAAAAGGTTTTCGAGGACGGAAACTTGGAAACACTGTTTCAGTGTAATGTTACGAGCTAATCAGTAACCACCTATCGTTACTTCATTCATTTGTTTGCCTTTTTATCGCACCACTTCTATTCCACCTTTCACTAAAACAAATGCACGTGTGTCATACCACTCATGGTTGTAAATATTTAACGAACCATAAATCGTTATCTTGATTTGTTTCACTGAATTAAACTGTGACACTGTTATTTGCGAAGGAGAAAATGAAATCCGCGGTTTTCGTCGTGGGCGATTGTACCTCTACGAAGGGAGCAAAAGATAGAATGAAGTTTGCCCAGAAACTTGGGAAGAAATACAACTTCGAACAGTTCGGTAAATGCAACCACAAACCACTGCCCGGAAGCAATGTGGAACTTTACAAAGTTATACGAATGTACAAGTAAGAATCTGGAAACTAAAATCATTTGACTCGCAGAAAACGTCTGTTGTTCTTTTCCACCAAATCGTTTCTCATACAATTATTTTATAAATTTCCAATGTTGTTTCATTTAGATTCTATTTTGCATTTGAAAACACGAAGGGTTGCAACGATTACGTCACCGAGAAATTTTGGATCAACTCTTTGTACGTTGGATGCGTGCCGGTAGTTTGGGGCCCAAAATTTTGGGTTGTAATTCCTTAAATGTAACGTTACAACAGTGACAAGCACGCGAACAAACCAGTTTTTACACACAAATAGGACTTATTGTCTAAAAGACAATTGACCATACATTTGACATTTCCCTTATTTATTTACACTCTGTCGTGATCACATTGTGGCATAAGAAGCATATAATGCAGACTCAAACCAAAATTTTTACTGCCTTGCTGTGTTAAAAGTGTGAATATAAATTTCCATTTGATGCTTTGATGAAACTGGTGCACGCCTGACAAAACTTCAAATACATATCTTGCCGTGTGACGGGAAAGATTATCAATGGTCATCAAGCTGCTTTGATGAGACTTAGTGGTTCGAAACAGTGATCTTATCTGCAGCTTACCTAAAACGTATCAATATAAAGTTTAATAATTTAACCAGCACTACACCTACATAGGATCCTGGTCGAATTTAGTTTGAGGTAAATTATACGTTGATATATGTGCAGATGGTGGAAAGATCCGGGTTTCTATCCAATAATGAAGATAAGGGAACCACTTGATAGCAGGGACAGAGTATCAAACGCCCCCACTGGCTATCACGTTAGTTCACATTGTCATCTATGCAAGAAACTTAACGACGGGGATCATCTTCAACAAAGGAAAGTCATTAATGATCTTGCAAAACACTTTTACGGTGGGGAATCACCTTCCTGCTACCAGTAACAGCGTACATATTAAAGTTAACTTTCACGTTGCCTTTGGAATAGAAAATGCACAGTCAACTTAGGCTATTTGTTGAAATTTGATCGGCCTGATACAATTTTGCTTTTTTCTTAACAAAAGCGAAATAAAATGCACGTGCTTTCTTACAATGTTATGATTCTGTGCAAGTGTTTTTGCATTTGTAATGATGGTGTAGTGACTAATGTATGTTTTTCTAATTAGGCTGTATTGCCTATGAAATTGACGCCATTATCGTCACTACCTAGGCTGTATTGCCCATGAAATTGACGCCATTATCGTCACTACCTAGGCTGTATTGTGTATTGACAGTGCCGGAATGATTAACTATTAGGCAAACAAGGCACATGGCAAAAACACAGACTACGTGAATAACTTTCAGGATTTATTAAGTCATGCCGGCAACAACGTTTTCTTCGCTTCGAAAGTTCGTTGAAAGTCCCCTGGTGCTTGGTTTAATAGAGTTGAGATGCGAGAGCAGTGACTATACGTCATCCCGTCGCACGACTACGAATGTGTCGTCCACATAACGCCTCCGAAAACTGAGAGGGTTAACAAACGTTGCCAACGCCCTGTTTTCCTCACATTCCATAACAATGTTTGCGATCACAACGGAAAGTGGGGATCCCATAGCAGTACCGAAAATAAGATTATAATTAATACGTCAAAAGCAGTGTTTCTTAACCTTTTTTGGATCACGAACCCCTAAAACATTACTTGAAAAGCTATGGACCCCTTTGCAAGAAACACATTGCAAATGTCGAAAAATTAAAATTCGTGGACAGCGAAACCTTATGGACAGAGGAAAATACGTGGATTTTCGGAATAATTGTATTTCGTTCTATAGACCCCTCAATGCGTCTTCTAGGACCCCTTGGGGGTCCATGGACCCCAGGTTAAGAACCCCTGCACTAAAGCATGTGAGTTGATGGGATAAGATGAGAAAGCAAGGAAAACTGGCCAACGGGACATATTGCATAATGTATACATTTCAGTTCATGTAAAACTTGCCGGAGGTGCTCAGGGCGGGTCTTGACACAATTATCCGATTATTTTAAAACATAATTTTAAGTAGCTTTCAGTTGTTTTTGATAAATTAAACCTTTCGGTGCTGTTATATTCTACCGGTCATCCATTATTTTCAGACATAAGCGTCATCTGGTTTCATTTCAAAATTGCGCCAGAAATTTCTTCATTGGTTTCGTGGCCGATGTGTTTGATTTTAACTTTTGACATTGTTATTATTTCGAAGATACTTTTTACCGCCTTAAGTGGTGTTATTTTGCTAGCCAATGGGCCATAATGATGAAAAGTTGTAAATCACCTGAAGAAGGTGCGACATGCAAAATATTTCTTACAGAAGCCCAGATTGAAGGTATTTTAATTGACATTGTCTAATACTTGTTGCTTGTTACCGTAATTGCGAAAACTGACCTGATCCGATTTCTTGTTCAACAGTCTCCCTAAATCGTTTCTTTGCCAACCTGGCTATATTTTTGCTGAGTGGTAATTGTGCAAACTAACAATGGCCACCAAAAAAATAAAATTTAAAAAATAACAAAAATTATTCATTTATAAGGAAGTGGTGAAATTCAGCCGGTTCGCACCGGTTCTATAGAACCGTCTCACGAAATTGTATGAGATCAGCGTACTGGTTAGCATTACTGGGGACTGTCAATGGATTTTCGTAACAGAACCGGCTGAAAAATAGGACTCTTGTGATAGAACCAACTGACAAAAATTTGAATCCCACCACCGAGTGAGCATTATGTACAAGATTACATAAATGTTAACACAGAGCTCATAATCACACAGAAACTCGTTTTTCTTAATTTTACTCTATATGAACACGAGACTGGAAAAAATGTCACTTTTGCGAAAATTTGCCGATAACCTGCTCAATATTAGTGAGCTAATGCATTAACAAATAAAAAAACGTTGCGATCGTTCACACAATTACTGATCGCCGAAACAAAATCCTCCCGACAAAAAAAAAACTTTCCAATCTGGAATGTACACAGTCAGTGAAACATTTATAGGCATGGCTAAAATATTTCCAGGACCCATTCAACAATGAAATCTAATCCTGTGTTGAAAGTTATTATCATTGATTTACCTACTGACCATGTATAATCTTTCTGAGACTTGTCAACAGAAAGGTAAAGAATTATGCCTGGTGAAAAAATGATTCAAGCTGCTTTAGATTGGAATTAACTGGTAACCACAAATTGGGGTTACCACAGTCCCTGCCCATGTCATTTTTGAAGCCCAAATTTATTAGGACAACTAGATGATTATATATATATATATATATACCTTTTTCTTGGTTATGTATTGGTGATGACCTTTTCTGGGGATCCCAGATGACACACAATTATGAAACCACACACAGCCTCATGCACAGCAGTTAGTTATTAGGGTGAAAAATGATCCAACATCCAGAGCTACTTGTTGCAGAAATCGTATGTGTTGCAAAAGTAAAAAATGTGTCAATTTTGTTGGTTTTAACATTATCATCTTCAACAAAGATGCATAATGTACACTGCTAATGTAGCAAAACAACAAAACACTTCCCTTCTGCAAATGACATGTTATGTGTTGTTGACACAAAAATATTCTGGTCCAATTACAGATGGCAATCTAGTAGTATATGGTCAAGAGTATGGAGAGCTAATTGACCAGTTTACTGCGTTATCCAATGACCTTCAAGTGCATGGACCTCGGCTACGGAAATTACCCCAGCCTAAGCCAGGTAAATACAACATATAAAGAAATATTAACTGATGTTGATGTGATTGTTTTGTTTTTCATAGATGAGCCATGTGTTTGTAAGTTCAAAGCAGACGACCAATGGTACAGAGCTCTTACCAGTCGTCAATTGGCATCTGGTGCATGGATAGTTAAGTTTGTGGATTATGGAAACTGTGAGGTATTGTTACCGCTGTTTTTTATTTATACAATTTGTATTTATCATTTTCTCGAACAAATATTTTTAGCAAGTGACTGCTGATGAGTTGCATGTGCTTCCTGAAAAGTTGGCGGTGTTGCCCCAGCAAGTTTTGTCAATGGTCTTAGATGATTCAATTCGACCTGTGGGAACAGCTGCAGTGTGGACTCCAGTAGTCACCAATCTCATCCTCAACAGTTTAATGTATTCTGATGTTTTTGTAAAAGTATTAAAGGTGATTTCACCAGGATTTGTGAAAGTAGAATGTGCAGAAATAGAGAAAGTGCTGTGTGAGAGTGGGTACACCGAAAAAGGACTCATTTACCCTTACGTGAAATACTTTCCTGGATGGCAGTTTAAAGCATATGCATCCAATATTCTTAATGATGGAACAATCTACCTTCAAGAACTTGAGTCTGCAACTGAACTTGACCAGTTAATGGATAAAATAAGCCGGCATTTTGCTGCTAGAGAGAACAAAATTCCCCTCACAAAAAAGAATCTGCTTCCTGGCACCCTCATGGCTGCCATTTACTCCCAAGATCAGGGTGTATACAGAGCACAAATTCTTGATGTTGATGGTGACTCTGCTACTGTAAAATACATCGATTATGGTGACAGTGAACAGCAGGAACTTGTCAACATGTTTGTTCTTCCAAAACAATTCTGTGAACTTGAATACCAGGCAATTCCCTGTGCACTGGATGAATTCATTCTTGCCCCTGGTTGTGGTTCACCAAAAGTAAGAAAAGTTTTGAGTGATTGCACAGTTAACAGCATTCTTGATGTGACTGTAGTTAAACAAATATTCAATGAAAATGTTCAGCTAGAAGTAAAAGTGTTGCAAGCTGGAACCAACATCTGCATCTTTGCTCTTGCCGCGGGCTTTGTCAGTACAAAACCCTCCACAAAATGCCAATTAAACAAGGAAGAAGTACAGTTGCAATGTTCAGAAATGGCCATAGGAAAGACCTACAAAATGTTTGTAACGCATGTTGAAGATGATGGCAAGATATACTTAACTGATGTGGAAAAGTGCTCTGAACTTGACTTGCTGATGGAGGGAATTAAGCAGCATTGTGATGATGAAAAAGCAGAAAAGATAATCTCTCTTGCTGTTGGCACCCCTTGTCTTGCTATGTATGAGGTTGACGAAACGTGGTATCGTGCTAAGGTCATTGAAGTCAGTGCCGATGATGTGGTTGTACGTTATGTTGATTATGGTAACACATCCAAAATGAAGGCAACTGCATTGAAAGCCATGCAAAATAAATTCACAGAACTAAATTGTCAGGCTGTGCCTTGCTGCATGGTGAATGGGACAACAGAAAGCCAAGTGGAAACTCTAAAAAGTTTGCTTGATTTAGAAGTTGAGGTCCAGTTTCTTGGACAACAGTCAGATGGGGATTATACAGTTCAAATACTGCATAAAGGTAGTATGTTGAATCCAACGGACCCATTACCTAGTGAAAGTTGCACGTCGCCTGAGTTAAGATTTAAAAGTTTTGTGCTTAAGGTTGGAAATGTGATTGTGATTGAGGTCATCCAGGTGATTTCTGCGGGAAATTTTTGGGCTCACTGTCTTGAAAACGAAGGTGATTACATAACCATGATTGGAGAATTGAATGCCTGTCAAGCGGAAAACCTAGAACAACCTGAAATTGGACAAGTGTGTGCTGCTTTTGACACAGTCACCAATAAGTGGCAAAGAGGGAAAATACTCTCTTGCATGGGTGATGGAAAAATATCTGTGTTTCTCGTTGACCATGGGAGAAGTATTGTCTGTGCAAACGACCAGGTAAGAGGTCTTTCGTCAAAATTTGCTGGATTGCCTTCTCAAGCAATAAAGTGCTCTCTGGATGAAAACATGTCAGCTAAAATGTTACATGGCAAGTACAACTTACTTGTCAAAGGCTTTAGCCAGGAAACAAGCTCGTACAAGGTGGAAATACATGGTGAGAAGTTGGGAAGAAATGGACTATCTGCAACTGTTATGTCAGCTTCCACACTAACCCTAACATCAGTTGGAAGCACTGAGAAAAGCTCAAGCCTTGGAAATCTGTATTCAACATGTGTGGCCTTGGGGACTTTTGTAAAAGTCAATGTGTGTTTTGTGGAAGATGTTGATTGCTTATGGGTTCAACAAGGCTGTAATGAAAAACAACTGTACGATCTTATGAGCAACATGAAGTCTTACTACTCACAGTTGAGCCAGAACCAGGAAGTCCTGAAGGATATTAAAACTGACAAGCTATGTTGCACTGGAATGTGTCATGACAACAATGAGATTGACTGGTATAGAGGAAGAATTCTTTGTAGCTACGGTGATGTAGTGGAAATAAAGCTAATTGATTTTGGAAATGACATCACTGTGGGAAAAAGTGATGTAAAGTCCTTGGCTTCCCAGTTCTTTGAATTGAAAGCTCAAGCATTGAAGTGTCAACTGAACAATGTTCAACCACCTAACAGAAAGTGGTCCAAATCTGCTTTGCGTCAATTGAAAGATCTTGTGCTGGCAAGTGGTGGCAAGACTTTGGGCCGCTTCGTCAGAAAGCAAAACCTCACATACTTGGTTGACCTTGCTGTAGAAATCAATGCAGAAAAGCAGGATGTGGCCAGGGCAATGTGTGACAGTGGAAATGCAGTCCTGTTGCAAGAAACCATCAACAATATTTCTCAACAAGTTGTTCAAAAACCACCCAGTGTGGAATCCTCCAAGACTCAAAAGATGTTTTACAGAAGTAGGGGTCTTGCTATGGTCGGTGCTGAGCTCAAGGTGATACCATGCACAAGCAAATCTCCAGATGAATTTTTTCTTCAAATTGTTGATTTGGCATACAGGCAAAAGTACATCAAGCTATTCCGAAAATTTCATGAGGCTTTAAAGAAAGATCCACCTGCAGGCGTTACTGGTGATTTATATGTAGGCAAGCCTTGCACTGTTTTTAACGAAAAGTCAGCAGACTGGTGCAGAGCAGCTATTCTGCACTACTCTGATCTTGACAGTGTCTCTGTGTGTCTTGTGGATTTGGGAAGAATTAAAACTGTGAAGTTTCATGACCTTAAAAATATTGATTTAGCTTTCGTAGCAGCTGAACCTCCAGCAGCATTGAGGTGCACTTTGCATGGGACTGTTATTCCAAACGATGGACAGTGGAGTATTGAAGCTATTAAATTATTTACTGATTTCTTTCACCAAAACACTGGTGATTTGGTCTGTACCATACATGGGTGCTTGAGTGATACCATTGGAATGGCTTTCATGTGTAGTTTAAGAACACCAAGCACTAACATAGCGATGGAACTAAAAAATGAAGGTTTCTGCCAGCAGATACCAGTTTTGGGCACACTAATGCCTCCGCTATGGCTCAAGTCATTCATATACTCCAACCTGGATGTTGCTCGTGGAAAAGAAGACATATTCTACATCACACATGTTGAAAGCAGTACTTTGTTTTACTGCCAACTAGAGAGGAACTTTGCAGCTTTTGACATGATGATGGACCAACTGCAAGCGCACTGTGCAAATGACACATCGCCCATGATGACCTTAGAAGAAATTACTCAAGACTGCATGTGCTTTGCAAAATACCGGAGCGAGCAGTGGTGCAGAGCTCACTTTATCACATTATTACCGGATGGAAACATACAAATACTATTTGTAGATTATGGCAACATCGACAGTGTATGTTGGGGTGAAGTGAAGCGTTATTCTGGTGACCAGTTCTACCAACTGCCCATAATGGCTTTACCATGCTGTTTGTCAGATTCAACCCTCTTTGAATCAAACAGTGATCTGTCCTTGCAGGTTTGCAGCAAAATGAAGGAGACAGTTCTTGAAAGGCTCTACACTGGCATGGTGACTGGTTGCACCAACGGAAAACTGCATTTGGACTTGTTTGACAATGGAAAACGCATCAATGATGAAATAACCGGCCAATTACCCACAAGCATGGTGGTAAAAAAAGCTTCAGCAAGCTCTAGTTCCGACACTGATGAGGATGTGATCAACTCTAGACTCCGAGCAGAACTATCAGAGCCTTTTTGTCTGCGAGTTGGTGCCAAAGAGCCTGTTGCACTCCTAAACTGCATAAGTCCACACCACTTTTATGTCCAGCTAAAGCAGTTGGATAAAGATAAGGTTCAGTGTGAAGAAAAGGTGGATGGGTTCTACACAGCTGTGCGCAATGCTGACTACCCTGTCTATGCATTAAGTCCCGGGGACACAGTCTGTGCTTGGCAGTCAGGTGTTTCGAAGTGGTCCAGGGCTACTGTTTTAAATGTTGCTCAACCTATCGATGATCAAGTGGAGGTGTTGTTTGTGGATTCAGGCCAGTATGGAAAAGTAGACAAAAGCAAGCATGTCAAACAGTTGGTTGGAAAAATGCTTAAATGGCCCAAAATGGCAGTAGCAGTATCCCTAGCTGGCATTCAGCCAAAAACGTCAAACAGCAATTGGATGCAAGACGCTGTTGTTCAATTGAATGACTTGCTTAAAACTGACACTCTTAACATGCAGTTTCTACACAAGCAAGACTCTGGTACTTGGATGGTAAAACTCTTGGCTGGTGACGATGACATTGCTCAAATCCTTGTAGAAAGAGACATTGCATGTTGGAATATGGATGAGTGCAGGGTGTTCAACTTAAATCCACAGGAGGAGGTTATTGTGCCAACATATTTCATAGCAGGTCAAACTTATGAAGTTTATATCAGCCATGTGGATTGCCATGACACTGTTTTCGTGCAGAAGGTGGAAACATTTAGAAACCTTAAAACAATGATGTCAGAAATTAACAAGGAGGTAGATAGTCTGGAGCAGTTCTACTCTGTGCCAAATGCTGGAGATTTGTGTCTGGCCAAGTACAGCTTGGATGGGTTGATTTATCGTGCTCGGGTCACTGAAAGAATTTTGTCCAACTATGCGGATAAAACAACTTTATTTATTCAGTTTATTGATTATGGAAACGGTTGCGGAGTCACGCTGAACAGCACATACCACTGTCCAGCCAAATACCTAAAGCAACAAGAGTTTGCTGTGCGCTGCAAAGTACTCAATATCCCTTCTGAGCTTTCCAAAGACGAGGCATTTTTAAAATTAGGTGACTTATCTGTTTCAGAGGATATCACCCTTCTTTGTTCAACCAACAGCTTTGATTCTTCAGAAAAATGCCATAAAATTAACTTGAAAGTAAAAACGTCACAGGGGCCAACAATGTCATTACCTGGATTTTGGTCAACTGACAGCACTAAGTCTCAAGATATGCCCGACAATAATGACCTTCCATGTTACAAGCCAATAGAAAGCCTAGAGGGGCAGTCCAACAAACAGGTATACATAAGTCATGTGGTTAACCCTGGTGAAGTGTATTGCCAGTTGTCGGAAAACTACGACCAACTTGAAACCCTAACTTCCAGCATATCCAGTTATTATGCAGAACATATTAATGATCAGAACGATGTGGTGTCAAGAGTTCAAGATCTCGCTGTCGGAGATTCATGCATTGCAAAATTTAGCATCGATGAAAACTGGTATCGAGCATTAGTTACTAATGTGATTGATGACAAATCCCTGACAGTTCGGTTTGTTGATTATGGAAATGAGGAAACAGTTATGTTGCAAGATATTCGTCATTCGAAAGTTGGATTTTGTTTGTGTCCCATGCAAGGAATCTACTGCCGTCTTGTGTCCGTTCCATGCGACGCAAACACTTGGAGTGACAAGGAAATCCGTGATTTTGATTCTCGTGTGGCCGCACTTGAACTAAGTGCTACATTTTGCAGCTTTGTAGGTGAATCGAAACACATCTATGATGTTATGTTACGCTTGCCTGATGGTTCTTTACTAAACAAAGAGTATGCTCATTCTGGGACACAATCACCATGCCCACAGGATGATTTTAAGCCAATTACTTCTCCTACAGAGCCTTTAGACAAAGACACAGTGAGTATTTCTGTGTCTAACCCTGATGCTTGTACTTCTGTTGAAAAGATTGGGGGTACAGATGAGGTAATACTCACAACAAAGAAAGTGAACATTGAGCAAGGTTCAACCATGGCTGCCTTCATGAGTTATGCTGAAAATCCAAACAATTTTTCTGTTCATCTGGCAAATTGTGAAGAAATCTTGGAAAACATACAGAAGTGTGTTGATGAACTTGCAGAAAAAGACTTTGCAATCGAAGAGTTGGACATCAACTCTCCCTGTGTGGCACAAAGTCCGGACGATGGAGTATTTTATCGTGGTCAAATCACAGATGCAGACAGTGACCAGGCCACTGTCCTCTTTGTAGATTATGGTAACAAGTGCCAAGTAAAGTGGGCCAGAATTAGACCGGTCACATCTGATTTGCTTGAGTTGCCTGCTCAGGCCATACCCTGTCACCTAATGAACATACCCAAATACACAAGTGAAAAATCGATTAAAGCAGCCATCGACGAGTTTTTAAACCTGACCCTTGACCAGGAATTGGTTGTCACGTTTGTGAACTCAACACCAACAGGTTGTTGGGAGGTGGAAGTTGAAGTCAGAGGTAAAAATTTATCCCAAATGTTAAAAGACATTGAAACTGATGCCAAACAGGAACAATGCAGTTCCAGCAACTCTGAGGATGATTCAAGTGATGAAACAGATACTTCCAGCAGTTCTGATGAATGTTCGGATTCAGATGAACCTGAAAGCTCAAGTGGAAGCTCCTCCGTAAGTTCAAGAGACAGAAAAAACTTTTCATCCCCGCGCCTTTCACCTATTCAACCAACAAGTCGCCATCAACACCAAAATAATCCCTTGGGCAAAAGCGACACAACGAAGTTTGCAGAACGGAAATTTCTTAATGGAGAAATACACAAAGGGGTGATTATTTCGGGCATGGATACCTCCCAGTTTTTCGTGAGGCTCGAGTCTGATCCATGTATTTTTCCATTGTTGAAAGATATTATATACCCAAATGAGGACAAAGTAGCAAAAGGGGTTTGTATTGCAAAGCTAAAACCTGAGGATGTGTGGGAACGGGCTGATGTCTTCGGAGAATTTGACGGCACCAAAACTGTGTTGTTTGTTGACAACGGCAAGGTGATCAACAGCAAAAGGTTTTTGACTGCAGCGATACCTGACAACTTACTGAAATTTCCTGCTCAAGCAGTCTGTTGCAATATTTCTACTGGCAATTCAGAATTTATTAATTTTTGCCACGGTGTGTTAGGCCAACATGTGATAATTACATTTCATCAACCAGTTGAGCATCAAGTCTCAAAGTTTCTTATTACGAAATGGACAGTGGACATCTCTTTTCTTGGGATGGGTTTGGAAACTTTTCTCACAAAGAAGTCCATGCTTAACACACAGGGTGATGGAAGCAAACAAATCGATGTCTTTGAACCAGCTGCCATTTCAACACCATTGCTTCCTGAAATTCTCATCACAAATGATCAGGGCTCATCACAGACCCATGGTAAAGAAAACACAGCAATGAGGAAGCCGGACACAGGTGCTTTAACTTCTCATGTGCACAGATTACAGAACTTAATTAGACAAGGTGCAAGTCAAGAGCAACTTTTGCGACTAACAGACAACCTGATGGTAATGGCTTGCAGCATTTCTAAAGTGAAAGCTCTCCCCACGGCAGTCGGTGCAGATGGTGACAAAAACACAGGTAATGCAGATAGTCCTGAGGACCACAAACGACCGAGTTCACCCGCTCATAAAACATTGGAGAGTCCATGTAAGAAGATAAGGTTGGACACTGATGCTGTAACAACACAACCTGAAACACCAGACCTGTCTCCTGCCATAAGCCAACCAGCATACCACATTTACAAGGAACTACCAAAACATACTATTAGACTTGGGGATGTCCATGAAGCTTTTGTATCCCACATAACAAGTCCAGACAGTTTTTACATCAAACCTTGCTTTCTGCTCAGTGAAGAGAATGTCTGTGACATTGGGCAATGTCCTCAGAGGCTGGAAACCATCAAAGAGTCTTGTCTTTGTGCAGTAAAACAACCAAATGAATGCAGTTACTCCAGGTGTGTTGTTGTATCGCTGTGTGACGACCAAGTCACTGTCCTCAACATTGACACAGGCAAGTCTATTATCACTGATGCAGGACAAATTTACGTCTTGCCTGAATCATGTAAAGTCTCACCACCTCTAGCAGTTTGCTGTTCCCTTGCTGGCATTCGATCTGTAAACCAAACCTGGACTGTTGAGGCAATTAAATGCTTTCAGGAAATTGTATTTAGCGACACAGAAGAAAGTGTCCGTGTTGAGTTTCTGCAAACTCCCAATGAAGCTAATCTGTCTTGGAAAGTAAAAATCAGATCTGGTTCTTCTGATGTCTCCCAGTCACTCGTGGGTAGAAATCACGCAATAAGAGAGGAACACAAAACAGATGAAAACTTTAACCAAGGCAATATTCAAAAACCCAACAAGGAAAAGAGTGCTCCTTTGTTGGATATTGGTCCATCCTTTCAATGTACAGTACCATTGCCACCCATGTCTGTTGAAGAAGATATAGGTGCTCGCTTAAACCCGGACACATTTACAATCACCCCTAAACTGTTGACGATGTCATCTGAATCCTCACTATCAGTCATATCAGATAGTGTGTTTGCCTCTGAAAATGATTCAAGTGCAAAGAACGTTTCCCCAGGTAAGTTGATTGTAACAAGGCAAGAGAAACATAACAATCATTGAGATGCAGACAGTAACACACACTGTTTACCAGCTAGTTCAGCACCACAGTCACCAGCTTTACTGATGAGATCTCACAGGTTGAAACAGTGTGTACAACTGTCTGCAGCTTAAATTGTTTATTTTTGTTTTTTTAACACCTTTACAAATGTGATAAGAAAATATTTACTATCAGAGTTTCCAAAAAAGCTATCCTGGAGCATATATCACAGCTCTGCTGAACAAGATTCTGTTGAACAAGAATCTATCAGGTGAGAGCGGGTTGTATCACCTGTTGTTGATGTCATAAATAAACTCTTGTTTGTTTAAAAAGTGGTCATGTGATGGAAAATCTGTCTGACATTGATACAGAAAAGGGAACTAAAGAACCAGGTGCCAACAACATTTTTTGACAAAACATTTTATTACATCTTGAACGTTTTTTAATTTTGAATAACAGACAACGAGGATGACAAAGAACTGCAAGAAGAAATTGACAAGCTTGTTGAGCAATTGGTCAATTCTTCATTGTCGTTGAACAAGGTTTAAACATACACTTTTTATTTACAATATTTTCTGTATGATGCGAAGCTTACTTGTTCTTTCAGAAGTTTTCAGTGTTCAGTGACTCTCAAGACGAAAGTAAAGTATGCGAAACCTCAGATGCCACAAAAAGGTCTTTTATCATTTTATACGGCATTTTGTTTACACATAAACTTTCACCCACAGTTGATAATGCCCAACTCCAGAGATTTGTTTTAAATTTGAATTTTTTAATAGTGTGGTTTCTATAGGCCAATACCAAATTGGTATTCGTATGCATGATGTTACTTACTAAACATGTACGTTTTTAAAATCTCCGTATATTTTTTGCCAGTTGGGTACCGGATATGCCCGCTACCCCAGTAGTTATCCCAACTGGTGAGGAAAAAACTGCGCCAAGTGAAAAGGATGAGAATGAAGATGACCAGTTTGTGAAGATTGCTGAGAAAATTGTTGAGCAAATATGCAACAGGGCTATAGCGACGGTTGTAAATTCACAAATGCAAGTTCAACAAGTAGAGGAACTTACCAGTTCACCCATAGAAGGGAAGCCAGCTGATCCAGTAACTGAAGTTTATGAAGATCAAACAGATGAACAGAAAAATGCCAACAACTGTGACATCCCTCTATGCTTGGCAAACAACATTGCCCCCACTAGTGTTATGGTTGAAGTTTCTGTTCCAAAACATGAAGTCACAGACAAGTGTGACTTATTGAATGATATGCCACAGCTAGTTAGCTTGTGTGAAGAGAGTGCTGGTGATCCTGTTCTTCATGGAGTCATTAAAGCTGCAGCAAACCAACTTGTTTCTGAGGCTGTTGATATAATTCCAGATTCGCAGAATTCCAAGTGTGGTCCAGTTGAGAATGTTCCAATACCATGCTTGTATAAAGAGGAAAGTGGTGTTCCAGACAAGTGTGACTTATTGAATGATATGCCATCCTTAGTTAGCCTTTGTAAAAAGAATGCTGGTAATCCTGTTTTTCATGGAGATATTGATGCTGATGCCAAGCAAGTGGTTTCTGACCTAATTGCTGTGATTCCAGATGTGAAGAATTCCAAGGACATCCCAGGTGAGAATTTTTCTTTTTTATAACTCCATCTCGAGGTATCTGGTGTGAATGTGTTTCATTTTAAGAGATGTACAATAGAGCACCAGTTCCCAACCAGGGGTAAATTTTGTACGTCATGAAGTTTTTGAACGGTTATGTATTGGCAAAAGCATTAGTTATTTATGAATTATTTCTTTGCTTCGCTGTTTACTATTTTTAAGTTTAATACAACTGTTTTGCAAAATTAATATGTCAAAACACGAGGTAAATTTGGTCTTCAATGGCTGTTTAAGGGGGTAAACAGGAGAAAAAAGGTTGCAAACCTGTGCTATAGAGAGCAATCTGTTTTTGCCTCTGGAGGAAACTCCTCAGCAATACAATGTGACACATTAAACTGTACTTCACAGACCACATGACATGCACAGAACCAATTAAATCAGGAGATGATCCAACCCCTAAAGGTACTGCACTTTTTCTTATGTTTCTATATTTGTTGTTTGCTTTATTTTAAACTAAACAGAATTTAAAACTGATCCGGAACCACTGCTAGATGTCACAGGAGAAGAAGACCTTTCTGACGTGCAGGATCACAAACCACCGTTGATCAATGGTAAAAAAGCCAGAATGTCCATCCTTCTTTCCCATGCACTAGTTTCCCGTCAAAATTGTTCACATATGCCACGCAAGTTCTACCCCAAAACGTTTTCATAATGCCCAACCTAACAGTCAGCATCCCCAAAGTCTGGCGAACAATAACCATGCAAGTGTATTGAGTGCGCATATGCGCAACTCCTTTTGGACAAATGTAAACAGGGTTGCAGTGATTATATAGTAGGTACTTCTATTGCCAAATATGCACCATTCTCCAATTGTCGGTTGCTACTGGTTTGTCAATGCAGTGGTGATATCTTATCATTATTTTCTCGTCAGTGTACGACGAAACAACAGCAGCTGAGGATGAGGAAACCAAAGCAATGAACGACAACTTTTCCCTGGAAATTATGAAGAGTAAGCGTTATTTTCTTTTTGTACTGGTTTGCATACGATGGTTTAAACACTCATAATCCATCAGATCAGTATCTATCGACCCCGAAACATGAGGAAAACCGGCGAGTATCGGAAGAAATATCTGTATACAGCACCCCACTTTCTGTATGTGACAAAGGTAAAGTGCAGTAAACGAAATATGTTATATTCTGTACATGCGTTAATGGTATACGTATGTTAAACGATTAAGTTGGCGGAAATGAGCACTGTGACGTCACACTCACCCATTCATCCGGATCGGAAGCCTCTTGTGACGAAAGTCAGAGAGATGATTTGCTCTTTGTCAGTGCCAGAAATGACTCCCAGTAATTGTATAAATTAAGGTTTCCATAACGCAATACAACTTATTTACTGCCTAAATGTAGCATAATAGTCTGAGCACTTCATTGCAAAAACTTACCAAAATCAGTGTACATTCAATAAAGTTCAAAGTTAATGCTGCTTTCTTTTGGTTCAATTCGTCTGTTTTTCGTGAGTGTGCTTCAAAAAACCAGATGGTGTTTGTTAATTAGGCGTCGATTGTGTTCCCACTGTTTTGTACGCTGCGATTTTGCGACTGGGTTCAATATATTCCATTCTTTCACGATTTCGATTTCGTGTGGACTTCTGTGTTACGAATAGTTCTGGCAAGGATTGATCGAAGTGTCGTGAAAGGTTGAAGAGAAATTGATTTGGAAATATATCCGGCTGTTCTTAATTGTCCGAAGTGTAGTTAGTAGGATTTCGCCTACTGGAATTGGCGGTTTGGAGTGAATATGATGTTACAATGTTGTGGACTTATAGAACACAATACAATTAGGCAAGTAGCTAGAAAGTAAAAAAAGAGCAACTCCGAAATTGGCGAAAATTTAAACTATACAATCCGGAATATTCAAAACGTCAAGGATTTTTCCTCAAAAAATATAACTGAGTCCACTGTATTAAATTGTAGCAAATACAGAGCGTAACAAACCAAACAGGCGTGTAAAGAAGTAATGTAGGCCTACTGCAGTCACATGGATTACCCATTAGAATTCCATAACCATAAAGAATTACCACTGAAGCTTTTCTTTTGCAAAGAAATTAAAATCGTTTCTTGCTAGGCCTAAACTATGGAATAACTAATAAAACTATTATATATATCATTTTGTGGGCGAATATTTTTTGCTCTCCGCGGCATTGCAGATTAAGCACTTGCAGTTAGATATAAAGTAATATGTACACAGTGTTGTATTCACAACTTGGGCTACGTCACTGTGGCCATTCTCCTGACAAAGCAAGTGGAAAGGCGTAATTAATATGTTCTTGTAATGAAACCCGCTCGCCTTCAATAATTTAAACTCTTCGATTAAAGGTTTTGTGACATTTGCCGTCGTAAATACGTGATTTTGAAAACAAAACATCCCCTCTGCGCTGGAAAAGATATATGTCAGTTTACAAAACCAAAGGATGAGTGACAGCGAAACGAGCAAACGGAGCCTTTCAAGCGTGTCGGAAAAGGCATACAGGGAACAAGAACTAATGGGCGTGGAATTTGTACGCCTCCGCTCACGTGCTTCATCAAAGCGTGACGTAGCGACAATAGAATTGCGTTACTAAGCGTCTTTGGCCAGGCGAAAGCTTCCTTATCAGTGACTGGCGTTGATAGCGTCAATTTCGTGCTACTTAGTGGTATAGTTTTTATAATCATTAGACAAGTGTGGATTATAAAACTCAGTAGCAATGAAAGTCTGTGGGACCAGGTTTGTGGTCCAAGTTTGCAAAAACATACATGCATATTTTATTAGTATTGCGTTGATGAACTGATACAGAGCTATAAGTTTTTGCTGTCTGTCCAAAATAAAATACGTCAAACGCACATAACTTGCAGCTGGGCGTCGGTCTCACATTCTCTTGTTTCTTTACAATTAAAACGGCCGAGAAGCATCAAAGTGATCTACACGCCAACGGGCGCCTGTATTTATAGTAGTGATGAGATGCCAGAACTGTGGCGAAGACGTTATCAGCGTCGAACGCGAGGAAGATGGAGACAAAAGGAGTTTTGATTTAGAGAAAAGTTTTGCCTCGGAAACCTCGTGTCATGGAATAGCATTTTGGTACAAAAGCACCAATTCGATACAGAAAGCTTTCTGGGTGGTTCTGGTAATCGGTGAGTCAAAAGGTTCATATTTTACGAATCGGAATTTTGAAACGGTTTGGAATTCTTGGGAAACCTGTTTGTCCTGACTGTAGTTTCATAAATATACTGCTAATTTTGCTGCCAGGCATACTAATTAATCAAAATCGTTGTGCCAGAAGAACGATTTTGATTATGTAGTTTCATAAGTTCGCTTTTTTGGCAAAAATTAACTTGTTTATTTAGAACTGGCATTGGTTTAAGTTGAGGACAAAACGCGTTTTCTCAATCTGCATTATTTTTCAAGGAATGACATGCGGTGTAGTTCATCAAGTCGCTTCTCGCATTCAAAATTACTACGCGTACAGAACTTCCTCCAGTGTGGAGCAAGAGTTCGTCAGCAGCATCGAATTCCCGTCCGTGACAATATGCAACTTTAACAGGTAACATTGCTCGCCACATATCATAATAATAAGTTTGGGCGCATCTTGTTGTCATTGGATCGAAAAGCGTTCTTATCCTATGGTGTCTGCAGCACAAATTCGAGGTAGATTTTGTCAAAACATAATTACGGCTGCTTTTCACAATGTATACATGATCGTGGCCAATGCGTTTAGTGCACGTTTGCTACAATATATAAATGTAAAGCCGTCTGTTACGATCGATTGTATAAACTATGCATAGAAATACTGTATTCAATCACTATTTTTCGTTACGTGCCTTCCAAACCACAAGGCATATACCTAAAGCAATGTATTTGTCGCCCCAGATGTTCTGTATATATATGGGCTTCAACAAGTGACAAAAAATATCCAAGACCGCACAAAGTTGTTTAAAGGAAATGTTCATTAACTTTTAATGGCAAAATAAACATTATGAATAGAAATGAGGGCACAGCACAAATCACCATTTTTTGTCTTAACGCAGGCTCTTCTGGCCTGATTCTGAAGATGAGAAGTTGGCCATGCAGGTTTTGAACAAGATCTCAACCCCCTCAGATCTTGCGTACGCACGCGCTATCAACTTTCCAATCAACACGACCCACCTCAACTTTTATAGAAATATCAGCAACTTTTCTGTGAGCGACTATTACTTCCAAAAAGGGTTTCAAGTTGAAGATGGTCGAGAGTTATTGCTCTGCGGGTAAGAATTTGACTTTTAAAGTCGTCCCCAGATTAGGTTGGAGTCGCGCCATTTAGAGTTTAGTCAACCCTCAACGAAGTGTTTATAAATGTTTAATGTTTCCAAGTTTATCACATAGAAATATCACTTGCGAGACTTTAATGATTTTTAAAGTCATCTTCCGGTAAGTTTGGAGTCCCGCCATTTGGAGTTTAGCCACACTCTCACGCAAATTATTGATAATTGTTTTATGTTTCCAAGTTTATCACATAGAAATATAACTTGCGATACGGTGCCTGATCAGCAGTCTGTCAGGATACCTTGGTACAATAGCAGATCCATATTAGTTTCATTATCCTGTAATACAATTATGTGTGGATATACTGTTTCACCTTCTAGTGGGAAACCTCTTTTCACAAAGAGTTCAGCTTTAGTGTCTATTTTGCCCTTACAGACCATGCCGATTTATGTGATAATGACGTTTGCTGAATTACACCTTATGGCAAAAATTAGAAAACCTTCAAATCAGAATCTAATTGCGTTCCTTATCAGGAAGTCACCCAATTATAAACATGGGTAGTAAAGGCTGTTTATCGTGAATCCATCAACGATCACCGAACTTATTGCTTCATTTAACTGGTGTTCATATATTTCTCTTTATTAAAGAAAACGTCCTTATCGCGGTTTTTATCAAATTAAATCAAATGAATCGACCAAATGTTTGTTGCATGATGATTACCTTTACTGCTTCACACATTTTTTTAGGTTTGCCTCGGAATTGTGCACAGTGGCAAATTTCACAGAAATACTCACAAGTAGGGGAAGATGCTACACGTTCAACGCGGCCAATATGCCCCAATTGAATCAAACTGTAGGGGGATTAGGCAACGGGTTGACCTTTATGCTCAACGTCCGCCACTGGAATTACACCGAGGAACCAAATTACGGAAGGCAAGAGGCTGGGATCCTTTTTCAGGTAAGTGTATATTTGTTTTCTCGTCCCCGGGGGAAACACAAAGCAAAACGATAAGTAATTGATAAGGAACGCTCAATCGTTGTCGTCGCGATCGGGCGACTGGAGAACATGATATAATCGTGTCGCTTTTGTTGTTTGGCTCCGTATTGTTATATTTCGGACCGACGCATGTTTTCAGCTTCGGTGTGTCGGTAAAAATATCAAAAGCATTGCCAAGTGGAAACCTTTAAATCTTTAAAATGTTTATAAGTTTTACCGGCCCATAGCTAATTTTTGTTTCGGTTGCTTGCAGTGAATGATATTTCCTGAAATATACAGTGTTCATAATTCCAGTTCATTTTTATTGCAGAGTTTTTAACGTTTGACTTCAATCCCCGTTCATTTGCCCGACCCGACTGAAAACTCTAACGGAAATATACTTTTTATATAGATTAGGTTGCCATATTTGTCACAGCGCAATTACAGAAAGCAGGGTTTGTTAGTCAAAGACCTCACTTACAGTTTCTTGCCATTTTTTCCCATAGGCGCGTTGTTTTTCGATAAATGTTGGACATGTCCAGAAAAATCCTGACTTCTGGTAACCCTAAGCGACGAGACATGAGAAATGTTAGTTTACCTTCTTTTTACAAACTATGTGACTGCAATTTGTCGTAGGTTCACCCAAAAGATGTGACCCCTGACCTCGACAGACACGGAGTTGCGGTGCCAGTAGGAAGAAAAGGATACGCTCTCCTATCACAAATCAACACTGATGTGATGTACAAGCCGTGGGGAAAATGTGATCCTCCAAACCAAAAGGCACTTCGCTACTTCTCGCAATACACACTCAACTCCTGTTTACTCGGTTCGTGCTTGAAGTTAAGATTTTCTAACTCTATTTACCCGTCCAAACCAAACAGCGGTGGAATAGATTTGACAGTTTTAAGTATTGAACTGTCTGGGATTTGACTTATGAACTATGAAGTAAAATGCGACTAAACTTACAATAGTAGTCAAGTACAATGTAGGGTTGTGCCAACAGAGTGAAAATTGGATTCGGCCGAAACCGAATAATACCTGCAACCTATATTCGATAAATTTCGCACCGAATCCAAATATTTAATGACGTGATAATGTTACGTATTGTGGAAAAAAATAACACGCTCCGTTTGTATTTTCGCTGTATCGACGTAATTCTTTTCTAAAGGTGTTATTTGTGCGCGAAAATCGCTGGTATTTGCTTTGTGTAATCCCACTTGCGATTACCTTGGTAACCTTGTGTTCAGATTGCTCACCACTAAACTGCTGCAGTTTACAAAAATACAAAGAGCCAATAGGTTTTCTTTCTATTCATTTTTATCAAAGTATGCATTTGGTAATGATTTTGGATTTTTAGACTGTTTTACGGATAAAGTGCTGCAAGACTGTGGATGCTACCACTTTGATCAGCTTTGGGCAAGCGAGTTTGCTCCGCAATGCACAATAGACCAGATATACAACTGCAGTTCTCCACTAATTTCCAAAATAAAAAAAGAAGTACGTTAAAATGGTTTGTTAATCGTTTTAAACCCAACTCGGTCATTTGTAATACAATAAGTCTTTCCGCACGTTAAGTAGTATTTTTTATTGTTTTTTTTTTATAATCTCAAATATTATTCTGTGCAAATTAAATATCACTTTGAATACTATATTTGTGAAAATTGACCTCAAACAAAATAATGGTTCCAATTTCATGCGCAATGGGTAGTTTCTTATTTATGTGCTTTCAGTATTCGCCAGACTTTTGCAACTGCACAATACCGTGCTCTTTTACCGAGTATCCTGTACGGATGTCGTACTCCTATTTGCCGATACGGGAAACAAGTCTCTTCTACCAGGTACCACAACTCCCATTGGCGAAAATTAGCAGCAAAGCAACGAAATCTAGGCTATAAGTGATACAAACTTTATGAATGTAATCTCGTGGCCGCTAGACGTCGCCCAAGGTCTTATGTTTTTGCTCAGACGATTGCCAACTTGCCGCCTGATTACATCAACGAAAATATCGTAGGGCTTGAAGTGACCTTTGAGACTATTGGTTACACAAAACAAGTTCAGTCGAAGTACGTGGACGAAAGCGGGTTACTTAGTGACGTCGGTATGTATGGTTTATTGTTTTATGACATTTGCATATCACGTGGACTTGACTTTGTTGTTGAAGGCGGCCAACTCGGTTTGTGGATCGGAATGAGCTTCATCACTATAGTTGAGTTCGTCCAGTACTTTATCAGGCGTTTGACGTTGTGGATTAAGAAGCCGTTCTCAAATACTGTGAAAAAGATGAAAGGAGATGAAAGTACGAAAGATGCTTGGGAAGCGAAAACGAAAGACAGCGATACGTAGTTGCCACTTCATTAATACTGCAAAAGGTGTGCCACCACAATAATACCTCTTCATGCAGTCCCAATAGAGAATGTCTGCAGCAAATATGCAACTGCGGTGTAAAAATATATGGCCACGAAAGTGCCACAAAGATGTTTAACATTTGAAAGTAAACACTCGACCAAAAATTAGATAAAGAAGCTTTTGTGGACATTCACTTGTACGATAAACGATTTACATGCATGTGTAGTGACCACATATGTGTTCCAAAAACGACGAAACCCGTGCACCTCTTTTTTCCTCCTTACCTCTCTACAATGCTAATCATTTCTTGGAACTTTCTCCTATTTTACCTTACATTATATAATTTTTGAAAACGATCGTAAATTCAAACAAATAAGAAGTTAATTATTAATAAACCGCAGGCTCTAAAATTGCAAAAATAATTGACAGCTAATTATAAACTGCCAGGAAGGAGCCAAGTCTCCTCCCAAATGTTTGTGGTGGTGATTCGTAACGTTGGGTTTTTCCAACATTATTTCCAATGATTTTTGTTAAACATGATTTGCCATTAAGTACGTCCATTCGTTTTCTGGTGCGTGAAGTGATGTATTAAACCAAAAACTTGTACTTTAGTTTAGCCCTGTGGTTCTCAACCTTTTACACTACACTCCCCCCATACAGTAACTGTTGCATTATTGTCTCTATGTTGAGTATTGTTTCTATTGCTACCGTACAAAAGAACGCTTGTGACCTCTAAGGCGCATTACAATCAAGTCTGCAAAGCAATGAGTGCTTACGTGTGTCAGAACACTACAGTACCTCTTGAGCTCTGCTGGCCATAGACCACCGTTGAGAAACTCTGGTTTATTAGCCAATGACATACTTTGGGCCCTATCCAAATTCCCGGCTACGCCAATGGGCCGACCCGACGTGCACGAAAACTGAAAATAGGTTTTGACCACCAAGTAACATGATGAATACTAAACTGTCCGTTCTTCCTGTGAAACAGAGAACAGGTTTCGGTGATGTGTTTGTTTTATTTTCAGAAGAAGCCTTGTCGTTCGTGCAGGCGAAACTTCAGAAAAATACAATCTTTTCAAACAAAGGGTGTATATTTGTCGTTTTACAATAGGAAGAACGTACAGTTTAGTACGGTATTCATCGACATGCATTTTAGCATTGCAGAAACCTTGCTCTGAGCAAAGTCCACTGGGCGAGACAATAGAAAACTGCCGAGGGAAAAAGGCAGTGAAGGGTAGCTCATCTCTTGCCGGTAAATATAGTTTTACTACGTCTACAGCAACAGCAATGTTACCATAGCCTATGGCAAGGATTGCACGTGTGCCGATTAAGTTGCTCTTAACGATTTGCTTAACTTTTAAAAAATGAGCTATGTTAGTGGGAAGAACAGTTGTCGACAGGAAATGTATTTCAGTGGGTTTATTTGTATTTAAAGCAAGTAGTCACTAAGATGACTACATTTGTTTCGCTGACTTGATAGGTGCTGCTTTGACGCGGTTTGCGAAACCCCGCCGTAGTTGAACGTTTATTTTATATTTCTGGATTTGCGTGAGCTGTATGAATCTTGGATGTGGCATTAGAGCCACTGTACAGCTTGGGGTTTTAAGTCAGTGTGTCCACACTTAGCATTCAAGCAGAATGGAAGAAACCAATCTCAACACTGATGAAGCACTGTTGCCTTCAGAGGAATCAAGTGTTCAACTGAAACAAAATGGAAGCCAGGTTGAAGTTGTTATTGTTGACAAGCGGGACTGCCGCAAGGAAAGTGATGCAGATTTCCTACCAAACCCAACAAGGACTCATTTGTACAAAAAGCGATTTTTGATGATGGGTATTTTTTGTCTCTACTCCATGTCCAGTGCATTTCAGTGGATCGAGTATGCAATCATCACACATATTGTCATACGGTACTATACAGGCACAAGTGAACTTTTTGTCTTCTGGACTTCAATGATTTATATGCTCACCTATATTCCTTTGATGTTTGTTGCCACTTGGATGCTTGACAACTGGGGTCTTCGACGTATACTGTTGTTTGGGGCCACTTTAAATGCTGTCGGTTCGCTCATAAAAATTGCAAGTGTAAATCCAAACTATTTCATCATATCGTTTGTGGGTAAGTTTTGTTTTTTTACCTGTAAGAAAATGATTTGTTTTATTTTTCATGTATGTAAATGTTGTGGGTAACATATAGCTAACCATTGCTCATTGCAGGACAAACGGTGGCAGCTTGTGCCCAATCCTTTATATTAGAGATTCCTCCAAAAATTGCATCTCTCTGGTTTGGTGAACGAGAAGTTTCAACTGCAACCTCAGTCGGAGTGTTTGGAAACCAGGTAGATAGAATCACTTGGCTGAAATTTGTAAACCTAACTATATAACTTTTATGATAAAGTGGTGAATTAGTCAGATTAGGATATATTAGGTTACAAACTTTGGATTGTGTGTTGTGCATTCACTAGTATAACAGATTGCACCATGAAACAGAAGCTAATCAGTCATGCTAATGACAAAACTGTCATAAATATCTTTGTCTAGTAAATGTGTCACACAAAATTTACTGCTGGGAAGTGGTAGGGGTGATTGAAGCTTAATGACTGGTGATTAGTGAATTTAAAACAAATGCCTATTTTGGGCCTAATTGATCACAACAGGCAAATTTAATTGTTTATTTGTATGGCTCTCATCGCAGTTGTGTCTATATATGTACAGTATTTGCTGTTATATTTGTATGGCTCTTATCGCAGTTGTGTCTATATATTTACAGTATATGCTGTTATATTTGTATGGCTCTTATCGCAGTTGTGTCTATATATATGTACAGTATTTGCTGTTATATTTGTATGGCTCTTATCGCAGTTGTGTCTATATATTTACAGCATATGCTGTTATGTTTGTATGGCTCTTATCGCAGTTGTGTCTATATATGTACAGTATTTGCTGTTATTTGGTTCACCTATGAAAAAACTCTAACAATAGTGGCCCATGACATTCACTTAACTTTAGTATGACTATGGGTAAGCCAAAGCACAACTCGTGGCCATCATTTATTGACCCCATTTCCACTTTTCATACAGGAAGCAAGTCAAACTTCCTAGACAATAACTTATCACCCCCAATAGTTGCAACTGCATTAGGGTGTTTGCCATAACACAAATTAGGGTGCTCAATGCCAGTAAGGAAAACAGCGTGCATTGTATTAGCAGAGGTGACAAGGCGAAATTTTCGAAAAAACGTTGATACCTTTTTTGGAATATAATGTGCATAGTGCATTCGTGCACAATATAGCAACTGATAAATGTTGCGTGGCAAAAACGGTCATACTAGGGTTTGTAAATCATACCATATGCGTGTCCGTAGTTGCGGTGCCCAAAATAACGGCAAAAAATAATTACAAACAAAACCGTCCCTCAGTAACGGATAAAGGCCTGACCGTTTGTGAAACCAACAAGGCGCCGATAACCGGTAAAAGGGTCGGAATAAGTTACCCAAGTAATTTTGGAAAGCATTTATGAAGGCAAATAAAAACAGCCACCTTCCTTCGTGTAGCGCATATGCACACATGTTCTCGTCGACAATATTTTCAGAAACCTATTACGCGTTTCCAGGGAGTTTCGAAATACTCTATCGCCACATCCTTCTGCTCGGCAAAACATTATTTTCTTTCTCGGTATCGAAATGCATTTTTTTTCTCGGTATTGAAATGCAATAATTTACTGCTTATTCAACGTATGCTTTATGTTGGCAGCTGGGTGTGGCCATTGGATTTCTTGTTCCACCTTTGATTGTTCCCGATTCGCAAAACATGTCTGAAGTCGCAGCTGGATTTCGGATTCTATTCATTTCTTCAGCTATTGTTTGTACCGTCGTTGTCTTCCTTATATTTTTCTGTAAGTACTGGGTTCCACTTTTTTTTCTGTCACTGGATCTGAGAACATCGAAGCAGTGACTTAGCCAGTCCCAAATTTCGGTGGAATCCAAATAAGATATGGGGTTTTACCGAATAAAACGTTTTGGTATGAATCAGGAAAATAAATTGGCGCGCTTAACATGACATCATTTTCCTATCAATTTAATCAAATTCAACATTTAATAAACAAAAAACAAATTTGCATCACCTTTAAGTTAGAAATATTTGTTGGCTATACGGCCCCTTACAGGCTACGTCAATATATCGACGCCTTGTGTTTAACGAAAGTGCGGAAACGCTTGTATTCTAAAAGAGTTGTCGCAAAATCAATCAAGTGTTGTACTGCTGTGCTCGCATGTCACAATCGTTTAACGACCTTGAACGAAAGATTAACCTAAATTTACGACTTAAAGCTGTCTCGAAATTAAAGTTTATTACCGTTTTGGTCGCTTCCGCCATCTGCCAATCAGCGCAGCCGAAGTATTGTTTACAGCGATTTAAACCATAACATTTGTTTGCAGTCATTCGGGACAAGCCCCCTTTACCGCCCAGCAAAGCAAGCGCAACTGCTCTGCAGACTGAAATCGAGAACAAGGCACAACATACTTCTTCATTGGTAAACTACAAACGTTCCATCAGGGAACTGATGAAGAATGTCCCATTCGTACTTCTATTAGTCAGCTACGGTAAGTGTTGTTACTCCATGGTGAATGCCATAAATTAGCATTTAATGTCTTACAGAATGCGAAATTTACAACTTTAGTTTTACGGCATGTTTTATATGATTACAAAGCAAGCTATATTACAAATACCTACCGATATGGCAACTAAAAACGATCTATGTGACTTTACCATTAACATTGCTATTTTATTCATATTTTCAGGCCCTAATAAATGTACGGAATCATTTCCTGTCGTTTAAATGCGGTCAAAATGATGATGCAATAAGCATTAATTTCTCGAAACCAGTCGCTCCGTGTTATTGCGTCGTGGAAATTTACGCTCTTTCGCACCTTGCCCCTCTGGCTGTTGTAGAGTTTCAAAACAGACTCTGAACTTCGGCCCTCAGGTAGTCATACGTAGTGTTAGCAGTCGTGGAACTTGGGCCGTCACGCAAATGTCGTTGGTGTGTTTGTTAGAAATGCGTCGAAGCGATCGACTTGTTTTTGCGGAAGGATAACACAATACAACCCGAGTGCGTCGATTGTTTTTGGAGAAATGCTTGATCAGATTTTGAATTATAATGAACGTTGGTCTGGAACGAACCCGGTTGCGAAAACTCTTCCATACCTTGCGTCATCGTGTTTTACTTTTATTTTACTTAACTTTGGTTGAATAAAAATGTTTCGCGAATATCAGAATCATTTTGCAGGCACCGTTGTTGTTTCGCGGGCAGAAAAATACCTAAATAAATGAAATAGTTCTGTCAAATGGCCTCTTTATCAGACAGTTTTTTGATCAATTTGCTAAATACGTTTCGCCAAAACTGTCCTGACATTTTTTATTTGATTTTCAGGAATCAACACAGGAACGTATTACGCCATTGGGACGCTTCTCAATCAAATTTTGATTCCTTTCCATCCGGTAACAATTTGCTTATTTTTTTGTTCCCTGTTTTCTATCTCCCGTTGAATTTTGATGGTTTATACCTCAGTTGATTTATACCGAGTAAGAATAACACTCAAGACTACTACAAATATCAACGTGTTATTTTTATGTATCGCTATATAAGCATGGGGGTGATACATGCAGTGGTAATGGTTTTGATGATGGTCCATTGTTAGTGTAAAATAATATAGTGTAAACCAATAAGTATGAATACACGGTCTGTACATCCAAATTTATTAGATTTAGATCTACAAAGTAATCTGTTATTATGTTCGATAAATAAGTACGCCACATTAATCATTTATCGTACAAAATTTGGCTTGCAAATTTACAACAATTGCACATTCTGAACGAATTTTTGAGTCATCCGGCTTGACGTCACGTGTGTGCAAGCAGTACAAAATGTGCAAAAATACGATATGCGATGACATTATGTCATTGCGAATTGGGTGAAAAATTCAATCTTTGTTGCAGGATGCTGGACGGGAGATCGGTCAAATCGGTCTGACGATGGTTGTGGCTGGTTTGGGAGGATCTGTAGTATGCGGATACTTTCTGGACAAAACCAGACTCTACAAGTACGTTTCAAATAATTATTAAACAAATGGCGATTAAACTGTGTGAAACGTTTGTTTTGAAACGCGTGTTTCAAAAGTATCAGATTTTGAAGACTTTTGTTGGTCTGAAAATCACCTTTAGTCGTGATTTGGTTTGCCACGATTGATCCAAACATGCAAGTTATTTTTTTAGGACTACTTCAATGTACTGTGATACCGTCGCTATTAGCTCAAATTCCGCATACTATAGTCGTGTTTGGAATGATACGTTTTGCAAGTAAAACTACCTGCCAAAAATACTTTGAATATTATGTGTTTACATAACCTGGCGCATCACCTTCTGCTATACTGCGAACATGTCTCCTCAGGTTTGGAAATTTGAGACTTTCCCTTAGTGACCCAGTTGAATGTCGCCTTCGCCTCCTGAGACGTATTCGAACTGGGATCGATGAATTTCAATTAGGGCGAACATTTTTCCTATGTCGTTGTTACGTGAATTGACGAGATAGAAGGTCGCCTAATTTCCAAAGGCGTTTCTTCGCTTTCGGTTAACCGAGATCACAAAAAAATACGAATTAGCGTGTCGTACGTAACAACTATTTTTGTACCCCAGGGGTACTACGGTTGGAATTTACGTTTTGTCGATGGCTTTTATGTTCGTCTTCACCTTCACTCTGGATCTGAAACTACTGTGGCTCGATTTCGTAACAATCGGCTTGCTTGGGTGAGTAAAATGTAACCACATGTTTTCTGTTTTGGCAACCTTTATGATCTGGTGTTTCTCAACATTCGGTTCGCGGAAATCCTACATGTTTATCTTTCGGACAGTGCGTGTGTAAAATTCCTTCTCTTTGTCTTATATGAAATAATCTTTTATCAACCGGTTATGTTTATAACATTGCGATTCGGATTTTATACAAACACCCGACCGAAAAAAATGTTTTACCGCAAATTGTGAATAAAAATGTTGACAACCACAGGTTTAAATTTAGCTACAACAAATATTGTCCGATTGTTTTTATCGGTGATACATAAAAACCTACGCGATGCCATAGTAACGATAATTGCGACTGGACAAAAATGTTGGACATTTTGCAGCGAAATTGCTTCATCAACATTTGTTTTCCAAACTGCCAGTGGAAAACTACCGACTAAATTTACTCAAAACATAAAGTACTCTAGCATCCTTCCGCAAACATCGATTTATCAAATCTCACACAGATCGTGGCGCCGAGATTATCTCAAGTACTGTTTACTTACTCAGGTTCTTCATGACTGGCTACCTCCCTATCGGATTTGAGTTTGCTGCAGAAATCACCTACCCAGAATCCGAAGCTACCTCGGCTGGACTCCTCAATGTTTCGGCGCAGGTAACGACTGTTTGGCTTGTATTTGATACAGCATGTGCGTTTATGATATACGCGAGCGTTACAATAACGTGTATAATGATATGTAGCATTGCATTCAAAAGTTAGTGCGAACACTTATGTAGGTGGACTGAGATATTACGAATGCATTACAGAGTTTTTGGAAATGTTAACGTGTGAACAGTCTTGTCCCGCTAACTCATAAAATACAGAAAACAAACTTCTTATCCTTGCATAATTGTATCATCCGCATAATTTTATAATCAAGAAGAAGAGATAATGTAGGCAATTTGTGTAGAGGCAGAAGCATTTTGCAGCCCACTAGGCAATTTGTTTGTACCCCATTATCATCGTCTGTGTGCCCAAAAGGTCAGGTAATTGGTTGAACTTTGTCATATCAAACTCCTTAAACTCCGTAATCAAGCCTGAAACGGAGCAAGTGATACGATACGCCTGCTAACAATAAGCGGACTTTATCCCTCGCGGTTCACCGCTGAAAATTCACAAAGCCCGTGTTTTGTCGCAACATGACCTTTGGCCCTCGTCAAGGATTTGTCGCTTGGTGTTGATGCGAAGTTGTTGCCACAGGTCTTCGGCATCACGTTCATCTTGGTTGCCGACGAACTACGCAAGAAGTACAGCGTGAAGGCTGCGAACATCTTCATGTGTGTAGCGTTACTGTTGGGAACCTTGATGACAAGTAAGCGTTGAGTTTCTCACCTTCGTCTGTCATGCGGCCCGTTTGCTTGTGTTGATCAAGACGAATGTCTGCATTTTAATTGGTGTCGACGTAATACATTTGTAGAGGCGTCGATCAAACTCGTGTGTTCTATTGCCCAGCATACCGATAAGTCCTTACGTTGTTCTGTTTTTTAAATAAGATCTTTTACACCAGGGTCGGAGCAGTTTACAAATTATGTGAAAATGTTAATGAATACGCGTGCCAACATTTTTGTGTGTAGAAAAGGTTTGCGCAAACTAACTAAGTTTTAAACGACAAACAGTATTGGAATATGACCTAGAATTTTCACCATGCTTGTCAAAAATAGTCACTCCGACGACCCAGGCTGATATCACAATGGTTTAGGGTTTACTCTTAACATTTTGAGTGCCATAAGAAGCACTCTGCGTGTTGGTACCTAAATACTAACTGACACACAGCGGTCACCTCTACGTAGTTTTTGTTTCATTCGTCGCAACCATGGGGAAGAGCTGATGCGTAAGTCGAACCACGTCAAAAAGTCGATGCTAATCATGTCATCCAACCCCAAAATGGGAGCAAATTCAATTGGTCCCTCCCTTGAGCGCTCGGGATTGATTTCCGCTGTTGGATCGATGGTATTCGCTGTCAAATTGACGTCTTTGTTACGAATATTTCCAATACGCTGTGGATTTTTTTGTTTGCGGACATCCTTTCCGTCATGCGAATTAAGCGAAAATTATCATTGAAATTTATTTGCAAGATTGTTTTATTCGAAAACCTTGCTATATTGAAAGTTATATAGATGTTACATGAAATATCATGTTGCAAACATTATACCTTGCAGTGACGAAGCAAATAGCGTTTTAGGCAGATATTTGTGTTCCAATCACCTTTGCATTACAATGAACCCCCATACGATACCAAACTACACCAAACAAAACCTTTATATTTTTTGACAAAATTTTGTGTCTCTTTTCTTACAGTTCTGATCAAATCCAATTTGAGAAGACAAGCGGCGAACAACTCGTCCGAAGTGGTGAGTTGTGATCGGTTCTTCTGAATTACTTCAACGGCAATTGACCCACTGACCCATATTTTAAAACAACCATCAAGCCAACATAAGTATCTCATAAAAATACACTACATTCGCGTCAACCAATTGTCCAAACTGCTGTTGTTTAAATATTTTTCGCATTCTTAATTGGACATTCCTGACTTTGGGCAGCGTACATTGAGACTTAGTCTTGGTGTCGTTGGATTAGAAATTGTCCTAATAAATTGTTGGTTCAATTTCTGCTTGGTAACTAATGTAAGTGTGGTATATGTGTGAAATTATGCGTGCATGGACATGACTTCGGATCGCGCAAATAATCACACACTTAAAATACGTGAAATTTGATGTTCAACATGTCTGGTGGACATCGTAAACACTGTATGTGTGATTTATTTCGAAATGCCTCTCAGGAAACAACAGACATTAAACAATTGGTGTTGATAGAATACTTCCTTGTGTGCTTGTCATTTTCTCGTGCTATGCTCATATGCTGTAATAGCAGTAATCGCATACATCATCAGGTTTTTTTTTTCTCTTCGAAGAACTCCATTTTTTTTAAAGGAAAAGCGAAACGTCAGAAAAATTCATTCTTTTTAACTAACGTGAATGTGTTAGTGTTTTTAACCAAAGTATGTGTATAATTTATCCTGTATTTCGGCAGTAAAAATCCTGTCTCAGTTCTTAAACACATTCATATCGCACCCAGTCAAACGCTGAAGACTCGAAAGCCACCGAACTCACCCAGGCTTCCAACAACCGCAACCACAACTCCAACAACAACAGTAACCTCGACACACCGCCCTTGGTCAATTCCAAAGATGAAACGAAGTTGATTCGCTTAACATCGGCGTCCTCTTGCTACAGCGCCGACTTTAGGTAGTGTGTTCACATGTTCCAAGTTCAATTAATTTTAAGCAATTTTTAGAATCTGATTATTCGCGCCATCGGTAATAGGGATAGTCTGTATTTTCTTTTCTCGTTCCGATGCAATTTCTTCGCCAGTTTCAATAGGTCTGTGGCTGTTTGAGCACAATGCAACATGGGGACCTCACGGAAGAGGTTAAGCATGTGTTTGTGGGTTCCATATTTTTTGTATATAAGATTTGTGCTACTTTTGGTGACGCCTTATTTGAAAACTCTCGACTACAAAGTTTCCATAATGCCGCGTTAGAACAAATTTGTTACCGTAGATATCATTACAAAGATTAAATTCGACCGACGGAACGCAATTAAACATACATGTCTGTACCCCCGTTACAACCTCAGTAAATGTTGTATTTTTGGCCAAACAAACTCCTGCTTCACATAAAAATCATACCTTTATGCAAGAAAGAGAATATGCCTAAATATTGTGGTATAACTATTATAGTTTAACAAAGACAGGGTAATGGCACAGCGAGGTGTTATCAATGCATTAGAATTTACTACCATCGCCCACATCTCAAAGCCACGTATATAGGGTAATGATTTTTTTGTTTATGTCCTTCAAATTTTTGGTAGCTTTCCTGCAATATACCGTGTGTGCTCATACTTGTGAAATCAGGTAAAAATTATACTGTGGTTTAATCGGGTAAGTTGGCGTCTAGCTACTTGAGATTAGCTTTTTGTTTTCCAATCCACGCCGAACTTGAAGCTTCTCGAATTCATTAAAATCTGGTGCGAAACCAAACATTAGTCTTTGTATATTATGTTGGTGCATACTTCCATATTAAACTGTATCATTTTATCAAAATTCGTCACAAACTGTTGACTACAAGAACGTTTATTCGTTGTGATTTTGTATCGTCAACGTTTTTTGGCCTTTTGATTACGTTTTTTTCAGTGTTATTGCACTATACTAAAATATTGTGCTATCCTCGCTGTTGTTTGTCGCTTATGCATCTTCTCCCACCCCAAGTCATCAAATTATTCACCATATAATTGTTCTATGCTTTACGAAACTTTTTTAAGCGCGTTTAACATTTTGTTATGCTTCGTAAGGTTTGATGCGGGTTGAAATAGTGTCGTTTTCGTTGTTATGTGCGTTTCCCATATTATTATTATTATATCCGATTGTTCCTATCGATTGTTTATAAAGAAGTAGGTTTTTGAATGAGGCTCTGTGAGTTGGAACGTGGTAGCCGATTACAAGCGGGCAGATTTTTTGTTGCAAACAGCAGAAAAGTATTTCAGATAATTTTTTTAGGCAGAAGAAGTTTAACATTCGAAAATATTTTCGGAGGATGGAATAAGTTAACGCTACAGTTTTGTAATCAGTTAAAATTGTGCTCAATCCTTTTAAATAGAATTCAATTTCTTGTCTATGCCTATAATGTTTGCTGGTGCACTGCTTTTGTAACGACTTTATTAGCTTTTAAATAGACTTAGTTTTGCGAAACAAAAAATCTTGATCACGATTTGACCCAATGTGGTTCTTTTATGGTTTTTGAGGAAAATCGTGGGGCCCATTTTAGCCAAATCGGGCAAATGCACCTGAGCCCTGTCCTGCCTCAAATTTGGTCCGTTGTTGTGTCATCTGTATCATATCATCTCCATGCCTCAAGCTGTCAGTATATCAAAACTTGTTGGTTTACAGTCTTTCAAATAAGAAGCTTGTTGCGGTGAGAAGCAGAAACGAGACAACAAGTGAAGCAGTAACATCACAAACTGGCCACAAAACTAAAACACGTGGTTGAAGAACGCAGATCGCTTGCGGGGCGCAACAGTGTCGGTGCGAAGATTGCGCGAAAAATGTTCAAAATTATTAATTAAATATTCTATAGTTAGTTGGCGACGTAACAGTGAGTTGGCAAAAAAAATGATGCCGGCGTGTTTTGTTCTCACAAGCGCACACTGAGAAAATTGTCGACAGAAATCAATGCGAAGGCAAATGCGGGAATTGGCGCTTGCGCTAAGCCTCGCGCGCGACCTGGCGGATCGCGCAAGTGCATATTTTGCGCCACTGAGTGGCGCCAGCAAGTGGGTGTCATACGTAGTATTCCTTTTCCTTGTCGTGTTTCTGCGCCTTTGCGTCGCGTTTCATCGAACCGTTCTTTACCGCCGTCACTGGTTTTCCTTTCTTCGGCATTACGCCGTATTGTCGCTCACGCTCGCCGACATTGTACGTCACTGAATCGCGCTTTTTGAAGCGGTACATGACGTAGAAAAGTAGCAATACACAGCAGGCCGCCGCCGCCGCGATGCCGGCAATCATGGCTGTGGTGACGGCCGTCGCTTGACCAATGTATATCGGACCAGTGGAGTTGGACATCACTTTCCCTGTGACATCAACCGGTGATGATGACGTGTTGCTCGTGTTGATCATGTTAGCTCCTGGGGCGTCGACCGGGTTCTTCCTGGTTGTTGATTTGACCTTTCCGTCGCCTCCGGAACTCGCCACTGTGACATCAGGGTCGGTAACAATAGCGCTTGATACGGGGGCCGTTGGAGGCCTTGAGAGGCTGACGGTGTTGTTGGCGGAGAAAGCGGGTGGGGAAGGGAACGCCGACCGCGTTGGCGACATTGGTGGAAAAGGCGGCGGTGGCGAAGTGGTGGCACCTTGGGTTGCTTTAAACCGGTATAAACCGGTTTGCGCGATCGCCAAAGCCGATGCCGCTGATCCTGTCCAATCTGCCGCGACGGTCGTGGGGTTGGGGTTGGGAAAGAGGTCAGTGTATTCGCCTGGTGTGGTAGTGGATGGGGAAAATAGCAAAACATGTGGATTACTGCCGTGCGTGGAAGCAACAAGCTCATTAATCGTGTTTGTGTCAGGGAGTGAAGTCGAGTTGGTTCTGTGTGTGGTGTGCGGTATTGGTGCGTTATCGTGCGTCGTGCTTTGTGCGTTAACAGCTGGTGCGATTACACGGGGGTGTACAAGGGCCTGCGATTTGGTGGTTTTAAGCGTTTTTATTAAACTCTGACCGGAAAATGTTGAAGAGGGGGCCGCGGTGCCGGATATTGTGCTGGAGCTTAGTATAGAGGAGGTCGCAGCGTCCAGAGCGCCTGGCGTCGCAAATACAGTTGCCTTTGCTGTTGGAGATTGTTTGTTTAAGGTAGTTGTTGTTGAGAGTGGGGGTTCCGGTATTGTGGTGGGTTTCGTCGCTTCGGTTGTCACTCTCGTGATTGTCGTTTTAGGTTTGGGCTTTGGTTTTGTTGCGACGTTTTCTATTGTCCGTAAAGGTTTTCTTGCTGTTGACGTTGTAGATGTTGTTGTGCTGGTGGAGGACGAAGGGGGCTCCTCAGGAGATGGGAATGGATCATTGTCCACCTCCTCCCGAGTAAAAATATCCAGAACGTCGAAGAAACCCGCATCGAATGTAGGGGGTTCCCCGTGGTCAGGGTCTCTTGCCTCTTGGTCTTCTACCGGTTCGGTAAAAATTCTTTTTATTTCGTCCAAACCTTCCATCTCGACATCACGATTCCGTTCTTCAGGCACAGCAACAGTCTTATCGTATGCGACCTCCGCCTCCTCTTCCACGTACAGCGCTTCTTTGTCGTCGACGTCATCATTACTGACGTCATTAGTTGGTTCGGTGGTGGCGATTGGCGGTTTGTTTGTGGTTGTGGTCACAGGTTTTTGCGTAGTGAAAAATCCCAAATCGAAAAGAAGTCGTTCGACCCCTGATAGCGACCCCTCGTCTCCCCCAGACTGCGCATGCGCGAGCGACGATGACGTGGCAGTGGTGAGAGTTGTTGTGATTATTTGCGCTTCGCTAAGTTCGGCGGGGACGTTTGTTTCAACGAATAAACCGGCACCTGAGCCTGTGAAAATAAAAAGTGGCCGTTAGTAAATCCATGTAGGTTGGTTAGAAGCAAAAATAAATTGAAACGGTGACAAAAAATTGTGTTAAGCACCAAAAAGTCTCAATCTCTCCAAAATAGAATAAGTTTTAGTAAGTATATAGGCCCAATAATTGCAATGCAAAGTGTGGTGTATATTATGTGTAGCGGCGTATCTGACAAACTACCAAAGAGTATGAAATAAAACGGTTACAACACATATACATATTTCAGTACTTACTTTATAGATCTCCCACGAAATTATGTCAGCGTGCAAGCAGGCAAAAAAGAACGTGGTTAAACCAATTCAAATATGTATCGTTCTATCACCATTAAACATGCCACTATGTGTGTGTGCGGCGCATTTTCATTTCTCGCGAGTTTGACAAAAACATACTAAAACGCGCCACAATAGAAACAACCTAATAATGTATTGCATATATGTGGTGTATATGGAAGGAAGACTGTCGCTAGTTCGTTGTTGAGCCGCTGTTGCGACTCACGAGGCCCAAGGAGCTAGCGTTAACAACACCAAGCAGTTCATAACGTTAACAGTCCATTGATGTGTTGCTCGCGTTGCGCCATTGCAACCTTCTCGAGGAAAGGAATACACTGGAACGTAACGAGCATGTTTGGTGGTTGTTTGTGGCAATGTGCGGGTGGTGGAGTGGGGACAGAAAGAGTGGAGCGCACAGTTAGCTAAATCATATCTCACTAGGAATGAACCCTATCGCATTTGTCTCGGCCACACTTGCGTAAAACTGTGAAGGTTTCAAAGCAGTTGTGCGCAACGGGTACAAAAAACGGTCCACGGGTACAAAGTGATGTTTAATGCCTTCGACAAATATGCGGGTACAGAGTGCTGTTGGAACAGACGCTTGGCAGTTCTACGCAAGTGTGGTTGACATTACACCTAGTCGCGTATTTTTCATGTGTAAGCTTACCTGAGGATGTAGGGCACATATCCTCGTCGTCACAGTCGTCTGGGTCGGAACCCTGTAAGGAATTGATCAGATTTAGTTGGACATATTGGTTTACTGTTGATTATCCGTAGGTGTTTTTATTCTCGAACAGGAAAGTTCGCTCGAACGTTGCCACGCATTAATACTGCTTTTGTCACCTTGTATGCTGGGTTAGGTATTTGCTTTGGTCGCTAAACAGACATCACTTTACTGGTGTTTACAAAACTCTTTTGCCATGAGACAATATCTTTTAACTTTTTTAGCTAGACTCAAAGCAAGTTTTTATTGAATCTACTACTGATTTCCCCCAAAAAATTTAAGCCACGTAATTGTGACTATTAAATAACCGTTATTTACGCTTACAGACGCTTTACTCTATACTATTCAATATACATTCAACTTTAAGCACTACCCATGAGAGTATACGGATAGGATTTAAATTATACGTATTTTCGCTGCGTGAGCTTACATTGGGTATGGGAGTGGACTTGGTGGTTGAAAAGACGGTCAGTGTCGCCATGGTGGTAACTGGTTGGGAAATGGTCGGGGTGGTTGGAGATATGTCAGGACCACCTATACGCGTAACGTCACAGAAAAACTGGACGCGCTCGTCGCCTGAAAAAGTTGTGGAGTTTTGTTATTGGTTTGATGGCTGGCTTACATGCTTTCGGGCTTTCAGTGAAAATGCAGAATCACTGTTGAATGAAAACAATTTCGAATAAACCAAAACAGAAAAACATTGGCCGGAAAAGTTGCGAAAAACTAACACGAGTTTAATGTGTAAATATTGCGGTCAAACAAATTTTGAAAAATGCATAAACAATGCAGTTGTGCGTACGCAAACAAGTTCACTTACACGATTATTTTACGGTCAGATTCAGCCAAAATGATCTTGCAAAAGTTCAATAGCGCTAAAATTCCAGCCAAAATGATCACCTTTTGCTGCAAGTTCAAAAACTCGCACATCGTTAAAGAAAAGTCCCATCATTTGACCACGGAAGGGTTTGGTCAATGTCCTTGCACAGTTTGGCTGCTCGAGGATGGACATGGCGCTGTCGCTCAACAGTCCGCCGATCTGGATGGTGGACTGTGAGTTGAACACGGACGCCACACGCTCTGTTCGAATCGGGCAACATGGTTAAGATATTTGCAAGCGCGGAAACATATCTTGGCAGCAAAGTTGGGGTTGGTTTAGAGCAATTTTACACATGACTCTAGCGTCTGTAGTTTCTTTACTGATGCATGTAAGTCAGTTATATGATGAGCCGACGTTGTGTTAGTCTGTTATTAATGGTTAAGATGAAACAGGCAAAGTTATTCAGGCACATTCACGTTCACAACGGCCCGCTAAGGACCTGGTTAGGACACACACACACACAAAAACACCCACACTCGCACAGAAACAGGCGGAACACATTTTCGCTAGCAAAAAAAAACACTTGATCGAAAGTATTGTTAGCGGTATCTACCTTTGCCGCGCAGCCACGAGGCCACCGTGTTACGGGCCGCCGGCGCTATGGTGGGGCTGATAAGGGCTAAGCGGGTGCGTGCTTTCCCTGAGACAAATAAGAGAAAAGAGAAATGGTAAGAGTTAGCGAGCTGATGCACACGCAGACGAGCAAGCGGGGCAGGCAATTAGTATCACGATTTTTTTTCCGTAGCCGTCGTTGAACTTGTTGCTGAAACCGGCATTGCTCGTCCGACAGCGCTGCCATTCTGCAAGCTGTTAGTTGTATGATTTTCGTGCAAATCCAACGGGTTAGGGTTAGAAGACATAGCGGTTGGTTCGGAACACAGCCAAACATGCACGTGTTAATGCGGAGCTGGTTAGTAGATAACAAAACAAATTTTACACGTTCTTCTAAATTTTGTCTTGTATGCTATGATCTTCTAAAATTCTAAAAATTATTTTTTAAATTAATTGGCTGAAAAGCACCCTTGCTTCTTTCTACACCACGTGAAAGTTGTCTCGAATTGCAAATTTTATACAAACTCTAACAAAAACAATACAGAAGTTAAATCCCATATGTGTAAAACCAAAAAAACTACGCTTTGGGAACAATCACAAACACGACGCGATTCCTACTCACCAGATGGCGCCACACTCTTCTCTGGCCAGTGGTCGACCCGCATGGTGGCGTTCAACCACATTCGTTTGATCTGCACAGTGTGGTAACTTCCATCCGACACGGGCGTGTTCTCGCGTAGTTCCACGGTACGCCCTCCTCCAACATTGTATCGCAAGGTAAGTTTTCCGCCTTCCTACAAGCGTCACGGAAAGGAGGAACGTGTAAGTTTATTAATTGGGACTAAAAAGCCTTTTGGTAAAATGCGACGCAAGCTGAACCGCTCTAAAACCTGATGGCATGTGTTAATTTCGAAACGAAAACTAGATTTTTTCCAATTCCTGACGTTGAAAGATTTGCTTTGCGAAAAGCTCATGTGCAAAAAATATGAATTTATTACAATGTTTAAACCAAAGACGTCAGCCGAAATATGATTTTCGTGTTTACTTCAATGACATTCGTTCCAAGCAAACACGCTTTTCGTGTTTTAGGGGATTGCAATTATAACACCCGGCTTCATCAACAGTTGGTGTCGGTTCAGCTTGTGTCGAACCTTTAAGGTTAAGTTTGCATGCCACGAAAACCACGCCCAGCACATGCGCTCTCCCGCTCTGCCAGGCAGCCGTGACACCGTCTCTGTCCTTTCTTCACCAGCATTTTTTACCTTAACCCCAATCAATTAAGAACGTTCGAGTTACCTCAAAGCATAAACAAACCTAACCCAATTTTTAAGCGTACGTTTAGCGCGATTTACCTTAATTACCGCGCAATAAGACTTTAACAACGCCCGTAGCAGACTGACAGCGAATCACGCATGAGCCGTAAAATGAAAGCATTGTCAACGGACTTGGACGTCGTTATGACCTTCGAGCTATGGAATATGTGTTAGCGGTCACTCACACACACACACACGCACACACACACGGAGACAGAGATTCGCACGCACACACCGAACAGAGCATTCGAGATGCAAAAAACCCGACAACGTCGTTAAAACCAAGCCGCCAATCACGGCAACAAGAATAGGAATGCAAAAAAAACTCTTGAAACCAGCGCCAAACTCCATGCAGCGACCAGAATGGAAAACCGACATTTAATCAAATGACAAAATATGCACATATGGCGATAACGGGTCACGGAAGCCACGCTTACAATGCTGAGACGAAGAAAGTCTTTGGGAGGCCTAAGCATGGCCGAGAGCACAGACAAGAGCACGGCGTCTTGCTCGGTTGTAGCGAACTCAATTTTTAGCGCGTCGTAACGCACACTGCGCAGTGGCAGCTCTGAGACGATTAGGCCGCCGTTGAAGAGGTAAGCGGAAGAGCTCAAGTGTTCTGGTGGCCGCCATAATACAAAACAAAAAGTACATTGTAAGGGTAGGGTACAGTAAAGCTAAAACGGCGGTTCTCAGTCCCACGTCCCAAAACTCTGCTATATGTAACCGGTTTAATCAATATCATATAGGCACCACATCGAATGAAGTCACGATCTTTGGGCAAAGGGTGTGTTGTTTTTTGGACTTTTTAAAAACTTCCTAATTATCATGTGAATGTTATGAGGTTAAAAACCCAATCGTTAATTGTTTGGGTTTTTTTGTACCCCGGCCAGACTCCAGGGAAATGCACCCGCGAGCATCACAGCGCGCGCGGGGGCTGTGGGACTGAGAAGGCGTTCGCCGACACACACTCACGATCGAAAGCTGTAGAAAGTCCTGCTCGGGCGGGTTTGTATAACCGCTCACACGCAGAATTACGCAGTTTCTCTGCGAGGTGGCAAAACCGAGACCCAGTTTGTCGGTTCTGGTACTGGGATAGTCGTCCCGCCAGTTGTACAGTATTAGCCCAGTATCGACACCGAAGCGATAGCTATGGTCATCTGCAAAACCACACCACGTACGGTATTACTGTCATGGCCGTGGCAATGGATCTACGTGGACCTTTGGGATAGAATATAATAGACAACCCCGACGTCACAACCTTTGGTATAGAGTTAATATATGGAGTTTGGATGCAGCGAGGACTTTGGTTGCTGCGCAATGGTGGTAAAATGTTGTATGACATGCACACCATGCAGAAAATCCGGCACACCATGCTTTACTTCACTGATCAACTGATCAACAGGTTTTTTAGGTAAAACTTTGATTTTTCAAACACGAAATGAAATGGTGAATTAGCAAACAAGTTGAATATTTTCATCGCCTCGTCTTTCATTTAACCAATGTTATACGAATAATCCAGTTAACCTTTCTAATCAGGTGGAAAATGATTGAAATTATGTTGTATCGAGAGTTTCTATAATGACAGGTAAGTTGGAATTACTTTTATAAGTTAACGTGGTGGAGTAACATGGTTACATATGCAAAATGGCGAAATTGAATAAATACGAATCCCAAAGATTAACAGGAAAAGGGGGGCGATGTTATCATTGCTCTTTAAAAATTCTATACCATTTTTCATATACAATATAAGTGTTCCGTATTTAGACAACAAAAGCGTCCAATCGGGTAAGTCGTATTAGTGAGGAATAACGTGTCACAAAACACTAGGACGGGTGACGTATTTTGAAAAGTGTTCTTGAGTTCGCTGTAGCGTGCGTTCGCGACCACGTGACCGGGCGGCGTGTCGCACACAGCAGCAAGCGCCCAGTGCATGCGTTCTGTCGGAATACACAGCGCCCGGGGAAGTCACGGGCACTCGCATGAAAAAGAGAGAAGCGTGAGTGTGGCAAGGAAAAAAGGCGGCACAGCACTCTCTCGTTTTGATTTGCTTACCGGTTAGTGTACTGACGTCTTAATTGTACCGGAAAAAATAAATATTGGTTATGATATGTGAGTGGCGGACGTGTATTCAAGTTGGCCTCTTATATACAGACTATCAATAGGTCTGATCTGAAGTTATTAGATAATGGAATGTTAGGTTGATGGCAACATGAAACATCTGTGCGTTTTTTATGTACAAAAACAGTGAAGAACTACTGGAAATACAATTAAATAAACTGGAAAGTTGAAAATACATGAAACTAATTTAATTATTTCTCCACAGTTTGCATTTTTTATGAAAAGTATACGAGCCAACTTTGCTAGTTTTGAAACATTGAATTTACCCGGTACTTTAAAGTAAAAGGATCTACTTCTGTCAGGCATTTCATAATACAAGCTCTTACATATAGACAAAACGTTATGACAAAAGCGAACGCAACTTACGTTGTTGGCATTTTCGGCCCACATACGAGGTAAGACTGCAGTCACATATGTAGCCGTCCCACTGTTGGATGCAAATCCCCCCGTTACTGCATGGGCTTGGTGAGCATGACGGTGACGGCTCTGAACAACCGGAAAGAAATTTTCGATAAGAGGAATATTTTAGGCTCGTCGGAACGAATGATTTGATAGCTCGTAAAATTATAAAGGGATTGAAATTCGATTTGTTATTGCGTAAATTCGACAGTTTGTAGGAAATGGATAATACGTAGCCCATTCTATTTAAAAATGTGAATACTATATGATGCAGTTATATATTATGTTGCCAAAAAAGAAATCTGCTTTCGAGGATTTGATGCAAACAGTTAGTTTGTTGTGTAAATTTCACTTTCCAATCCCTTATCATACAACTTGTTTATGTTGCATCTAAATATAACAACGTCAAATTGCTCAATTTATTTCAAATCAATCATTCTTACGCAAGCAGCCGACACCGACGTCACCGACAACTTTCTTGCCACTGGTAACTGTCATATCCTGCAACACGCCGTTGATTTCAAACGATCCCATGCAGCCCTGGAAACCGATTCTGGAAGCCACGCTGACCAGCAAATCGTCTCTCCGGTAAAAGCTTGATGGCACACCGCCCACGTACAGCTTTCCTGTAAAAAATCAGTTGTCAGCAAACCGGCAGTAGTTTGGCATGGCAAGACTCGTCCAAGCCACAAACGTAGGATCAAATTTACAGTGACTTGTATTTAATCGTATTGTTTGTATAGGATTTTTACCATGATTTTACAATGCATTTACTGCTCAGTCAAAGGCATGAAAGCAATACAGTTCGCATGTTACGTGCAGGAAAAAATGAAAAACCGTTTATCTGACTCAATATCAAGTACTATGCACATAATGATCGAGAATTTTGAACAATATAAATTTTCCAGCGTTCCTCCTTTACGTAGCAAAAAAATCCTTGAATTACTTACCGCTTAAATCAAGGTTTTTGTTTCCTGAATTAAGGTTTACTGAAATATCCTGAGCAACGCTTTGCTGGTCGACAGTGAGATTGTGAATGTTGCCGGTCTGGACGATACGAATGTCGTGCCAACGGTTGTCGTTCACCAAGTTGCCGACCGTCAATAACTGAGAAATAATAAGGAATTTATGCGGGATAAACACTGCGCTCATCTTGGACAAGTCAATGATTTCAATTCCATTGAATAGAAAAACAAAATTTTGGGTAACAATTTCAATGGTGATTATCAAAAAGTTAATGGGATATTTATCATGGGTAGAAATAACAAATAAGAAGCTTTTTGTTTTATTATTGCTCGAGTGCAAATAAATTTTATTGACGGTAACAATGGCGCTTGATGCCAAATTCAGTGATATTTCGCATCACAAATGTTCTTTTGCACAACAGTTGCCATCAATTTGTTTCAGTCACAAGATTCGATGCAAGCTTTACTATCACCGTGGGGTTATATCTCACCTGGGCGCCGCTACCCGTATTGTAAATATACATCACTTTGCCTTCAGAGATTTCGAGCGCCACGAAGTCTCCCGAGCTACCACCATTGTACAGAATCAAGCCTTCGATCACAGTTGTACGAATGCTCATGAAGATCGACATCGGCCTTTAATATAAAGAAACTATATGATATCTTGTCAGTTTGCTTTGAAAGTTTTTACGTAAAACGCATATCAGAAATCAAATCGTAGAAACTGCTATGCAAATAACGAATAATTTGGTGAAGAAAATGTGTATTGACAGCCAACAAAATCCATTTGTGTGTCCGGAGCATGAAGATTAAATCTCATTTTCCCTCCGAGATTCACGTCTGCCGTTGGATCATCGCAGATTATAAAAATATCTCTCGCAAACTTAATAGGAGAACGGAACGCTTATCTTTGTTTAATGTGTTTGTTCGTCAAGTCAAAGCGACCGAAAAACAACCATCAGATGTCTACATGTATTTACTCAGACGATATTCCAGTGAAAAACAGCCTACGGGGTAGTTTTTCTAAATTGGAGCAAACGAAAAACAACGATTCAAAAATTGCTCTTTTTCCTGCTTACTGGTATGCGTTCAGAGTATTCACGGCCACGTAGCTGTCGGATCCCTTGAAAGTTACCGGTTTAGCGACGACGAAACCCTCGTCCCAAGAGACATTCTGATCACATTGAATGTCTTCTCTGAAACAGCTGCGAAAATAACATGTAATCATTACAAGTTGATTCGTGTTGTTCTGTTCCGCTTGGTTTCATCGGCAAAAACCTGAATTAGATTTCGCATATTAAACTGTTCTTTTGGCACATTTAAACGCATACTTATGTTCACCGATATTTAGTCTTCTAATCAACTATAGGTCTTATCAGGGTAATTAGGGATTCCTAAAATCACTTGATCTTCGGCTCAACAGGCTTAAACCTGTTTTGTTATGCAGAGATATTGTACCCTGACACACTGTTACTACTTATCTGTATACCTGTCTATAAGGTAGTTGGAGTTGAAGACGACGTTTTGGATTGTCCCTGCAAAAGGTGTTGTGGTGTTGGAGTCGCCCATACCACCGACGTATATCGAGTCGAACTGTAGTTTGGTGTACTGACCCGCGAGAGGTTCTACAACGAAATGTGCGTGAATTACTATACTTTCGGCAATAAATCCGCCGAACAAGCAACTAAAGTGGAAAAGTTTATTTGAACATCAGTGTTTTAAACAAATTTACGCTCAAAAAAATGTTTAAATAATATTACTTTAGACGGGGTTTTTATTCTAAGCTATTACCACTACCTTTGCCTATCACAGAAAGTATCTTTGATCTTTTGTACAAAACCATTGTGGTGCCTTATACTATACGTGCTACTTTAACGTAAACCCCTTCGGGGTCCCGTGTGAATAGTTGGTTTTACTTGAAATACAAACAGGGAGTCATGTTTTCCGCTTGCAAAGCAAAGTGTGACAATACGTGAACCACAAAAGACAGCTTTTCACTCAAAGCTGCTGGAATGATTTACGCCGATAACGGGACTACAAGCCTAAAGAGAGGATAGAAATCTGTAGAAACAGCCAAGAAAAGTACGTGCAATCAAGCTCCAAAACAAACACTGGCTAAATAATTGAAAGACAGCAAGCATGGCACATCACTCCAGTGTCAAAACTTGCAGTAGCCCTTCATAAAGAACTTCGCACAGAAATTTCAGATACGTCTGAAATATTCATTATCAGTGCGGTGGATGGTAGAACAACCGTAGGTAGGCCATGTTTCCCGCAAAATTTTGTCAGTGTTTGCTTCGTCCAAGTATATATTTTCATAAGAGGTCTACGGCGTCACGTGCATAATACATGTCCCGTAACGTGAAAATAAATCGGCACGGAAAATTACAGCTGGCTGAAATATTTATACTGCGTGATAGCACGAGGCGAGGGCACAAATTGATCTTCTCCTTTCCGCTGCTTTTTTGGGGTGGCAGCATTGGCGCCTTGCTGTTGAATTATTTACGAAGGATAAAAGCTATCAACACTCAACTTTTACAAGGCCCGGGGAGCCAAACATTCGACACCTGTGTGGCGTTTTAAACCCTAGCAATGTGGGTCATGCAGGCACAAAGTGCAGGGAATTTAGTAAGGGCTGTAAAGGGATCCTGTTTATGGCCGTTGCTCTTATGTAATCGCCTTATGCTCTTACCTTTTGACCCTAATTATGCAGGGCCAGATAAACCTGTTTTTTGGGGCAAAACAGCAACCAACCGAAAAAATGTTTTTCTACCTGTGCGCGACCACCACAACTCACATAATATATAGTAAGACAAAAATATAACAAATGTGATTTTGGAAATTACATGTAGATTTTGTGCTTGCAAATAAACGCTTAACTTCGTTATTGAGATGTGAGTGGAACTTGGACATGAAACTTTGGTGAAGGAATTTGTTGTTCTAGTTATATTTAGAAGGTCAAATATAGTGATCACATATAACCTTGACTTTCACCCATGCTATGTTTATATACTTTTTCCGCTTGGTAGGGGGCCCGGTGATAAGTTGCAGATTAAGGCAACACCGACAAGAAAACCTGATCATCATTCGTGCCCAGGATAACCCGGGGTGTGGTAAAAAAAGCTAAGCGACATAGTCATGACGCTCAACCCATCAACCAGGTCGAAAACCTGTTAGTGTACAGAATATCGTGGGTTCGAATCCCGTTGTGCTAACAAAAATAAACAATAAAAATCGCTTTTCAGTTAGCTTCAGACTACGACAAATGCTTGGTATTGAGAATTGCGCAGCAAAACAAAAGCTTTCAGAAAACCACGAGTTTGCTTTCTACATTTCCAAAGTATCAACCCATTAACTCACTTAAAAAAGTCCCACCACACTACCCCGCACCATTTTCCAATTGATCCATCGTTAAATGCATGGATTTACTGCAGATTGCAAGTCGGTTGCATTGCGATTTATTCACCAAACGAGTTCATGCAGGAGCTAATCGATGAGGGAATCAATACCCGCCCCCTGAGTTTGGCCCAATCCCAACTACTAACAAATGTATAGAGTTTCTGGGATCTTTTTTCGGAAGTGATGACTGGAAAATCGGAGAAAATTTTTAGGAAAACGGTTCCCATTATGTTTTTTGTGTTAATTAGGAAAGATTCTAATACCGTTGGCTTAACAGTATATTTCAGCGTTTTGCTGCGTAAGGGTGGCACTTTACGCAAGGTGTTCATTCAAATGTCTTTTGGTCTTGAAATTTCTAAGCAATTTAAATTTTTGGGCTAATTACATTTTCCACGAATCATTTTGGACGCTTTTTAACAAAAAAGCCAAACTAAATAATTTTTTCTGTAAATGAATGTTACTATGCGCATTTTTTACACTCCCTTTGCTTCACAGCCGCCATGCATCATATTATACTCGCAAACATGCGTTTTTGTCTGAGTGCCGCAAGCACAAATCTTCCTCATGCAAATATTGCTACACAGAGGTTAAGCAGGAAAAAACACGCCTTCCAATCAAAAAGATAGAGTGTAAGGGGGAAAGCTAGGCGTATATATGCTTTGCCATTATTTCAGACACAGATAAGCAATATATACGCTGGTCTACTACGATAGAACGAGTCGCCTACGAAACGCACATTCTTAGAGCGCCCACCGAGATTTTTTTGCCTGTCCTTTCGCGACGCGAGGTATCTCCATCCGAAGCACCTTGCCAGGAAGGCGGTGTTGGCGCACCTCAGTGCTGTGGATGACATGAAACGTCACTCATACATGCCTCCTTATTTGGAAACATTGCTTTTACGTGGAAACGGTAAAAATTGCCGTTATGTTTTTCGTGAGGCAGCGGGCGAACAAGCATTATAAGGTCAGGCTTAATTAAATACTGCATTAGGAAAGCGCGACCTTTAGCCAAGGGGAAGCAAAAATATGCTCTATATGAATAAAGAACATGGCGAAGTGTCGACGACTTGATGTACTTTCCATTAGTGTGACAACCATTGCGGATCAAAGTTTAATTCTGTTCTAAAACCAAACTGTCTACAAAGTCACCGCCAACAAGGAGATTGCAGAATAGAAGGGGAGTTATCGATGCGAAATTGATTGAGATTTGCAATGCGTACAACTGGTCCCCCGACTCCCGAACAAGAATACGAGCCTTGTAAACACCCCATCGCGTCGCAACGCCTACATGTCCTGAAAATTGGAAGCGAAAACCATAAAACAATGCGTCGGCATTACAATTAGCCTAATGGGGCAACTGAGCAAGTCGCATAGCGCCGGGTGCGGCATTTGTGAGCCGTTCGATCCCCTTAAATTATGCAACAACCTGCGCACCCAGCACAACTCGCAGGCCCGGCGATCGTCCAGCGATCCGAGTCATACAGTGAAAATATCAAAGCTAATGTGTCGTATTTGGAGAGACGAGACGAATAGTTAGCTGCCGATGTCAATGCTTTATGTTGTAAGTCACCGAAAACTGCACTATCAAATATACGTATACAGCCCACTAAGCATCTTAGCATAAAAACTCACTAAAATGTATTCACGTTACCTTCACCAAACGCGCTGCAGTTCAATTAGCTGTTGATTTTATACACACCAAGACATTTTCATGTTTTTAAACAGAATTTTCGAAAAAAACACGTGATACCTATATGTGCATATTTCAAAGAAAGGTTTTCGATTATTTTTGAGGTTTTTTTTTCATCCCGTGTCTATGGGCGCAAAAAGCGTGAATTGACACTTCCCACCGCACCCCTAAAATCGCTACTAATCGAATTCCGCAATCGAATTCGGCCAATTAGCGAGTAAACGAGGTGGCGAGGCACCAACTCGCTGCGGAAGATCCAGTAGATTATATGATGTGGTTATTATCCGGTTTACTACATTTAATAAATACCGAATATATACACTACATTGTGTTTAACAGGCCTCATTAAAAGAACGTATTAATCAAAAAAATACTGGAATGTAGTTTGACACGTTGGCGATATATCAGAAGACAACCACCTAAAAAACGTTTCAAGTCAAGGAAACAATTTTTCAATATTTTTACGATCCTAAATTCTACAAGTTATTCGTTCCGCCAAGTGTTTTAGGAAAACTGCTGACATCCGAATTGAGTTCCTGCATTATTCATTACAAGTAGTCGAACTTGAAAAACCGCCTGGTTTTCAATATTGAAACCAGCAACTTAACGTTAGAGTCGTGAGCTTCCGGAGCCAAGCGACCCCTTGCCCCCCTCCCCCGCAAGAAAATCACTTATAATAGAAATATTTGCCCCCATTCAATTTTTTTCTGCAGAAGCCCACAGTTAATCCGGTTTTAATCAAAACCCGCCATTTTTCAGTTTCTAAAACACAATCTGATATTTTGCCGTAAGTCGCATAACACAACTACCTAATTATTTAACAAATAAAAGCTAATTTTAGCATGTCAATAAAATTGCCACATCGTTTTGTCCACCCCAGCATACCTTGTAAGTTTTTATCAATAGAGGCACAAGCAAACAGGCTAAATGCATTGCCAAATGCGACCAACATGTTACCCGATGTTATTATGGTTGGTACCACACACATTATACTTTGGAATCTCCCCTGAAGACTGATTTTATCGCGTTGCAAGATGGGATGACGAGTTGGCTGAATGTCAACCGCATCGCATAGGTCAGTAATCACAGATAATTATCGGGACAATGGTTTTTTTTAGCTTGACAAAACGTGATGAATCACAACGCATAATAACATAGGTTGGTGATTCAAAAGGTCCAACAACATATTTTGCTCTGTATCAGTGTAAAAACAAGAACAGCGCCATAAAAAAGGCAAAATTTTTAAATAAACAATTTCGCTGCCACGAAAGCAAACCAAAGCAAATAAAGCTACCGTGATTTGTTTTGGCTTACTATACCGTGTTAAACCACTTATCATTGGAGATCTGGTATAACCCACACTTAATTACATTAAAGCCAGCCGAGTTGTTACTTACTTCCTTTGTGCATTCCGTCCACCCCGAAGGTAATGCGGTTTCCACGCCTGGACAACTTCACGCTGTGCCATTTACGATCGTTGAGACCGAATCCACTTCTCATCGTGTCCGGGCCGCTACCTGTATGAGAGCAACACATGCAAAAACCCGGGCTGTGAATTGATTTAGTTTGTTGAAGGTGGTTTCGTGAATGTTTTTTATTGTGAAATATCTCAATTGCTTGGGATAATTAATATGAAAGTTCCCAGAATTCGCAACTCTATCATGTACACGTTCCTACAGGGACTGGCGGATAACGCTCAACATAAATCGAAAGACTAAAGTTACACGTTTTTGCAGTGCCTGAAATTGGATTAATTTTCTCCATAAGGCCATTGAGAAAACATTGAAAAAATCCAGTAGGTCCGCGTTATATGGACTTTTTTTATTTATAAGTCCTAAGTTCAAGTTGGCAAAACATGGATGGTACCTTGTCACCTTTAACAAAAAGCAGTATTCATACAAGTATTACTTTATAAATTAACGATGTGTAATTAGGAATGCCACAATGTCGTTACTACAAATATTAATCTATCAGGTGTCTGCACCCCGGCATGGTTCGACGTATGCGAAAGTGTGAAGAAATTTAAAAGTTCGACCCGTCAACGACGGCGGTTCCCAAAGCGCGCGGATTAACCTCGTTGCTCGTGAATTATTCAACCTCCAGTGTCAGAGAAGTCGCCAAGCCCACGGGAATAGGAGTTTCAACCAGCTTTGCACAGATGGAAGCCCGGATGAAACTTTTATACGGTGTGCATGGCTTGGATTTACAATATGTTGGCCAGTTTTGGACTTAGTCATGGCATTTCCCCCCTGAGGTATGTAGCTTGCCAAAATACGAACGACCTACCGTTGCGTTGATACCGGCAAACTTTTCTTTCTCTGGTTAGAACTCAAACTTACCGCAAAACAAATGAGCGTAAACTTATTTGTTCGGGAGAACGCGGGCTTTTGTGACGTCCCGACCGGCTAATTGGGCGGAGGCGGTCACGTGACAGAGAGCGGAACACAACATTGAAGGTCAAATGACGTGACGCATAACACAAAAAAACAAAGACACGTGATGTGCAAATGGTGCGTGTGTGATGACTTACGAGGTGCGGTGCAGTTGGGCACGGTGCAGTCTGTACAACAAAAATATAAGCTTGTCACCCTCATCACTGAAGAAATGAACAAAAAGATCATTGTGCACGTTGTGGTCACAAATATGTTGCTCGCTGCAGTACTTTTGATGATATTATTCTTGCCATTAAATACACGACAGCAGTACATTTGTCGATCGTCGTTCGATGGATTAACATTTTCAATATTATAGATTGAACTTATCCGAATCCAGCACTACAGTGACATTTTAACTCACATACAGGCACTATTTAATTGGAATAAATCCAATAAAAATGTACCTGCTAAACCATAACATACATTAAGTGATACAGGGGTCACGGCGGTGCACAAATAATAATAAGGAACGGTGCTGAAATTGTTGATTTATTTGACAACGATCGGACAAAATCAAGTGACTCAAGTAACGTACCCAGGTCGACGGTCAGCTTCAGTCGGCCGTTTTCTACTTCTATGCTCATCCGATCCTTCGTTCTGCTGGAAGCGGTTGCGAAAAGCAAACCTGACGAACAACGGTTGTGGTTTTTTTATGGAAGCCGATAATTTAAATGAAAATTCTGATAAACAGCAACCTTGATAAATGCATATTTTGTCTATTTTTGATGAATGTCGAGATAGCCGTTTGTCTACTTTTGGGGTTATGATAGGTCCACTCAATGACATGTTTGTGACAACTTGACATTGTGTTAAAATGTTTATATGTTATCGCTGAACAGCCGAAGTGAGAATATCCTACATTTAAAGCAAAACAAACCCACAATATGTTACAGCTATTTCAAGACATTGAATGTAAAACTATGTGTGGAAATCTTCACGTCCTCACACCGATAATTGCAATGACTGTTATTCAGGGAGAGAATAACCCTCGTTGATTAAAACATATGAACAAACCTGAGCTCAATGGCGTCCGAAACCTGAGGGAGATGTCCTCTCCTTCGGTTTGTACGCTCTGGTCCATACGGAAAGCCATGAATTGTGACGCGTTGAAACTAGCGGACATGACAGCTGTCAAACAATGAGATTTTCATTATTTTGACGGAGGATCGTTTTTTTATCGATCGCTTCAATTGTGTTTGTTCACATTGCACTTTGGAATGAACGAAAAATTGCAGAGGGGCACTTTTTCTGTGCAGATAGTATTAAAACAGGCCACATCGCAGGTTGGTAAATTTTCCAATGCCACTTATCTGGATGTTAACACAATGAGATCGCAATGTAAGAATTCAAACTTTCAAATAAACTTGCCTTTCTTAGGGGACATACTGTATTACAAAAAATAGTTTTTTAGTGTCTTTGGCTTGTGGCCGAAGCGTTCAAATCCCACCTTCGGCACAAGTCGTTCCTCTGTACGATGTCCGGCTGCAGTCACAAATAAACCGGTTCATCCCCTCAGTACACGACGCTCCGTTCCTACACGGATTCGAATTGCACTGTCTTCCTCCGAGTCCCCCACAGAAGGATGTTATTTCCCCTGAACCGAGCGAGGAAGGTCCCATATTCCGACCCGACGACTGTGCGAGCGACTATGAAAAATACATGGATTGTTGGGGTTTAGTTGCAATATTGAACCAAGCTATAGGGTGGTAAAGTTTTCCAAATAAAAGCGCTTGTTCGAGGTTGAACGCAATAAGGTCACTGTCCGCGCCATTTTTTACTGTGGCCAGCATCAAACACTGTATAGTATGTGTGTGCATTATAAAACCATCGCGCTTCTGCTATAGGAGGGCGCATGAAGCCAGAGTATATTCACGCGATAAGAACGTTCGACTGCTCAAGTGCTGCAAGACCACAAAAGCAACGGAGGGATACAGTTTTATCCAACAACATTGCTACTGGCTTTTGTAGCCACCAAAAAGATTTAACTGAACATCAAGCACATATTCGATATTTTGCAGCAAGAGAAATGTTTCCAAGCCCATTTGTTCCCATTGGCTTTTCAAAAAATTACAACAAAAACAACATGTAGATTTCCAACGTAAATGTAACTCGAGATCCAGCCCATATATACGCCAGCATATTCACCTTAAAATATGAGGTGCACATGTTGAGTGGGGGACCGTGCAGATGCATGCACTGCAGACATAACAGGGTGGCCATTTTAACGGTGGAGGCCGTGACGGTCCCCGTTCCAATTGACGAAGATAAATCCATTAAAATTGAATTGCAAACAGGCAATAGCCGCCTCTACTTAAAGGGTATAATAAGGCCGTCCTACCGCAGTCTGCACAGAGGGTTGGAATGTAAAGGGTGGAGACAGTTAATGAAAACCCGCCACCATTGCTTTCGTCACTAGGCTTCAATTCGCCTTGACAAAAATCGATCAAGAACTTGAGATTCCTGTTCGTGTTTCACCTGACATAATGCTTCAAATATCTTCGATCATTTTTATCTGTGCTAAGGCTGGTGCATTGAAGACTTACTACAGCTTTGACAGCTTATTTGTACATGTCGAATGTGACTGCACTTAACTGTTAGCCAATCGGCGAGTCACCACTAAATGTGTTGAACCTTGTCATTACATTTGTGATTATGCTTGTAAAAGGCAGCAAACTTTTCTCTCTCAAATTAAAGCAAATTGTCGATGCTGCAGGGACTCGTTGTTCGGTCGCATTGGGTTGCGGAACACAAGCGTTGCAAACAACTTTTGTAGAAGGCTTTAGACGTAAAACCTTTATGAAAGAGTGCTCATGCTGCCAAGAAATAATATAGTAGGCTACCGAATCGTTGAAATTTTGTGAAAACGATTTTGCCAAAAAAGAATTTATATACCAACAAAATGCCTGCAATCATCGGTAGAGAGTAATCACGTTGCGACAACTTTTCGGTCCCTTGAGTCTGACGATACCATTTCGGGAACTTACAATTTTAAGAAACCCCTTTTTTGCGATGAGATTTTAACGTGAACGCGAATTCGCTCGCTGGCGTTGAAGTAACTAATGCTTGTACATGGCCGATCATCTGTTCTACAGGTCCCAGTGAGCGATTAACTTTAAGGATAAGAAGCAGAAACCAAGGTTATTCACTAAGTTTTTGCAGACTACTAACACTTGGTTGAGGCGATGACCCAAAAAACGAAACAAGGTGGATCAATATATCCTCGCCATCAGCGTGTGCATCGCGTTATGCACGATGCTGATTAGTTACCCTGTCGATTCGGTGACGTTGCATTTCAGTCATGGTCGCATTGGAAAATATTTTTTCAAAATGGGCATGAATAAGTAACGCTCGAGCGGTGGTTGGGAATTTTAAATCTTGTCGGCAAATATCCCAATGTTAAATCGCTTTCTCGCAGAGGATCACTTTGCAAATAGTTGTACACGTTTTCTTATTTGTTTTCGGTATGCGAGGGTTTCTTAACACAACCGCACAGAGCTTTCAACTGATTCTTATTTTCTGTTAAATTTCCGGAAACTCTCAAATCCTAAAAACAAAATGCCTCCAAACAACGACAGATAACGTTTAACACAAATCCTTGGGAGTTTTTTTCTCCCGAATATTTTAACTGTCTAGTATGACTACAATACAGAGTTCTTTAAAGATGTTTGACTGTTTGGCTGCAATCATTTATACCGCAAACCTTTCGCATGATGAACTCCATTACCACAACTGATTAGTCATTTTATTAACGCTTTTCATTCGTAATGCGAATTTCCCAAACCGACTGCACGCATCGGGCCTAGGTCCCAGTGAGACCTATTAGAAAACCCCGACATGAACAGCAAGCAGCCGCGACCAGTCCCTACATCCCATCCTGCGCCATAATTGAATTCGCTTTGAGCGGCACGACATCATTTCCTCGCCCTGATCAACTCGCTTTTAGTTCTTCCAGCTCCGCGTTCATTCTCTCTCTCCGTCTCTCGTCGAAGAGAAAAAAGGAAAAAGGCTTCGGCTTCTCTCGTTTTCGCCGCGTCCGGCTTCGCAAGTCCCAGGAGAGCTGCGCGGACCGGTCAGGGTGGATGTGATTGTGACAGAATCAATTTGGCGATCTGGGTTTGATACTGATGCCCGACAGGGTCGTGTATAAAAAATTTATCACTGCTGAGCGATCAGGGATTTGTAATGGAGTCGTTCGCTTTGGTCTCTGCGCGTGCTACGGTGGACGACACGCACATCGGGACACACCGTGACGCTAAGGGAGTAGTCGATGAGGGTGGGATGCATTTCGTTGCAATTAAGACCGCCAACGCTGCTTAATCCGGTTGTTTGTCATCTAATTACAGACGCCAAGGGACATTTTGCACGAGAAATGTTCGTGCGACCTTCTCGTCTTAACATAGAAATTTTACACGGAAAGTTCTACTGTAGACCTTACATGTGACACGGTTGCAACCAGTATGTAGGACAAAGTTTACATCTACTTTTATCATAAGCAAATGAATGAAGAACTAATAAAATTCCGTCCAAACGCAACTTTTTGGAAGAAACGGTATCGGAACACAAACAAATCCACGCAAAGATTCCATATAGTCGAAGGTAATTTCTTGGACGTTTTACTGGATCTCCACGGTTTGATTGATTGCACGTAATCTGGCCACACGCAAAAATGGAATACTGAGAAAGGACGTTTTTAATTATTGCGCTTTGGTAATTTAATATCTGATGATGCAATCCCATAGTGCCGTGAGTAATTAAAATAGGGTTCTTCTGGCGAGACTTTTATTAGCAATAAACAGGGCAGCTTGAGTAGCAAAGTGCTGTAAGGAACTTCAGAATTACTCTTCCACGTGGTTTTGATGCAAAGTACTTTATTTCCGTAGTGATTCCACAGTGTTTTATGGAAAGGCCAAACCTTTACGGCTGCCATCCCCGCAACATACATTTAAATAAAATGAAACATAAAATAATGTGGTGAAATTGAAACTGATTTAAGTATACAAACAAACTACATCGACGGGTATTAATCGGATCCCATTCGCTAAGTATAAAAAATACTAAATCGATATCTCCTCGCCCTATCCTTCACTATAATCGACTTCAACGCCCCTTTATGACCCAAACGATAGCAATGTCATTCATAATGCAAAAAAACGAGTAAAAAGTTGTTTCGTATATGGATTCTTCCTGTGTCGCGTAAATGGGATTTCACCTTATTATCTTCAGAGGTTTCATTATCTTCCCGAGCCTCGGTTTGCGGATAGCAAAAGATCAATGAGTCGAAATGACGCATAGAGGAATATACGCGGACAAAATAGCAAATCACGTTGAAGTTAAAATCAGGGTGAAAGAAAAAGACTTTAAAGTTTCATTTGTCCTCTGATCCATATGTCAATGATAAAATAAATCATCCAAAAGAAACCCCCGTATGGCTTGTATGGGTTGGTGGTTTTGCAACAGATTGTAAGTTTCCCGTACGATCATGCCAGAAGAGGAGTGGATTTAGGTTTACAATAAGATCGATTTGCTGAACGTATAGACAAAACAAAGCTCCTGGAAAGTGCAGGATAACATTTTGACGCTTCTGCGCAGTCTGTATGGAACGTATTGGGCATTTACCGAGCATAACAAAAATGCTAAGAATGCATTTAAAATATCAACAGATCGTTTTGGCTGATGCACCAAAAGAACTATTTCTAACAACCAAAACAAATGACGCAGGTAGCACGTTCCTATATGCCTAGATGTGCCAACGTCATCCCATGGTCATTACTTCAAGGTTATTTTCATTGTCGAGTTTGTTGTTACGTCACAGCCACAGTAAAACTGTCTAATATTAATCAATAATTCATACGGACGACGCCACACCGTACAATGGGGTGACCAATCACTTATCTCAAAAACCGTGAGCGATCAAAAACACGTACATCCTCAGGAAGTGAAGGCGATTGCCCATCTAACGACCTTGACTTTAATGGCATATTCAAGTTCAAGTGCCTATTATCTCATTATGTTGGCAACTTCTCGCGAGAAGGCGTTATATAACATATGATAAACTTTCAGGCATCGTTTGTTTTTGGGCGTGCATTGAATACCTTCAAATACACAGTATATAATAATGATTTTAGCTTGTAAGTTAGACACCCGTTACGAAACAGAAACACGTTGTTCGCACAAAATTTGATCATATACTGCGAGGTGAACTAGATATAATTATTTAATACATAACCTGTCATGACCCCATAAGTAACTCAGCAAAAACCCTCCGTTTTGATAAAATCTCCATGACAACAAACCAAAACAAACGTGTACATTTGAAATTAATTTTGAACTACACATTCTTACATAGCGTTCTAATCTTCCATGTTGATTTATTAAAACCTACCCTTAGGTCAACGATGTCTTTGTCGATCACCACGTTCTGCACGCAGCCGACGAAGCCTTGTCGATTCGGTGAAGTCCACAAACCGCGGAGTGGTCGGAATCCTGTACCGTAGTCGGCTCCTCCTACAGACATGCTGCTCGACAGATCAAGCTTGGTTTTCATACCCTGCGAAATGCAGCAGCAGCAGCTTTGGTTTTTCAGTGATTTAAAGATTCCAAAATGTCTTAAGGTGCTTACGGAATTTATTTTATCTAAGAATGAAACGCTATAGTGTTTTAGATAGCGGCTTTGGTTTGAGTGTTTTTTTTTCAGTTTATATAAAGGTACGATTACGAATAACGTGGGAAGCGGGAATTTGTACCGAATGCTTTGTTTTGGTTACGCTTGTTTTGTTAAAGGTACGTATTTCTATTCCGGTGCAGAGTGCAACTTTGGTTACCCGGATATACGTCTTTTGTCATCTGCATCTTTTTATTGAACTAATTGAGGATTTTTAGTTCTATGGTGCACTGTTGTAGACGTTTTAAGGTAGTTTGGGCCCTCACGTCGAAAAACAATTCGTGTCTATAAAAAGGAGACCATCCTGACGTAAGACATAATTATTAAATCGACTTTAAAGTAGGGAGTATTATATTTACTGCGTTATGGACAAGCATCATGCTCATATTGGTCTAGGCAGATGGTATCGTGTATAGGCTTGCTATAAAGCACAAGTGACCACGTTGAAGAGCAAACCATTTAAAGCACTGATGCGCCGTCTAGCGGAAGTATGTCTAAGCATCGCCTAATATGTAGGATATGCAGGCTGGAGCGACAGACCTTTTTTTAATTATTTAAAGCAGATTTACTTACACCAATCGTGTGGGTCGTCTTCGCGCCATCCACGTTGAACACGACTTGCCTCTTCAACCTCGTTACTTTAACTTGATGCCATTTTCCATCGTACAAGCGGTTTGAGGTGGGACAAGGGACCTGAACGTAAATGGTAAACTTTGTCCAACAAGTTGAACTAATACTGTATAAGCCATTGTAGCTCAAGTTTGTGGCCATCTGATGCCGTAATACTGCTTCTATAATCCAAAAATTATACTCATACCGAATTAACTAAAGAATGCGCAAACTATGAGAGTCAAATCAATTTCATGTAAGCTTGACACGAAGGCATACACAGTTGAGGCAAAAAAGACAAAAAAAATTAGCTAGTGTGCGAAAGGTTATTTACCCTTGAAGTTTGAGAACCGAGGTCGATGATCAAGTCGACTTTTCCTTTGTACATTTCAATGGCGAACAGATCGCTAGCTCTGCCCTGACCATACATCAGAAGTCCGTTCTACCAAGAAGAAACATAAAGCATTTCAAAACCTGTTTTTCATCGGAAATATTTGCAACGAACATCATTAGTTTTCCGCTGGTACACTTACTTCATGTGTAAAGATTGGTAAACATAAGATTTGCAAAACAATTCTAAAGAAAGGCCTTAAAATATATCTTTACAAAGTAAATAATCGATCTTATACAACACCTATAGGAAGTATTGTTATTGCTTCTATAACTCAGAGTTTTTAGTCTGCAAGTTGAGTACAGGTATTATATTTTTATCGATGGTTGAATCTTCCTAACAGTGGTAATACGTCACAATAAAAACACAAAAGTTTCGTCAATACGGAGATATTTAGTGCCCGTGTTGAAAAGACCAGGAAAAAGGGTGTCAAAAGCAAGTTTTCGAACCAAAACCGCCAAAACCACAAACCGATTCTCGCGTCCTGAAGTTGAACTCGATTGACCCCTTGGTTTTGCTGCTCCATGACGGGATAGTGATGTAAGAATCGGGTCTGGTGAACGACACCGGCAAACTCAAGTTGGTCCGAGTGCAGGAAAAGTCAACGTTGCCGTGCACAGAAACAGCTTCGTTTCCTTCCTCAGCCCACCGCGAGATCGTCAATGGGGGTTTTCCATCGTAGACGTACGTAACCTGGGACAGTAAAAAAGTTTTGGGGCCGCTGACGCTGATACCACATACTGTTGTGTGGCCCCAGACATTTTGTGCTTCACATAAAAGTGTGCTAGAACCGCATTCTAAAGTTTTTCGGCAACCATTTGACTGTAGGTAGGGGGTCGTTTCGCATAATCAACATACTGTTTATTAATTTTAAGGCTGCCGCTTTTAGCATAAGTAATAATAACAAAAATAAAAAAGATATCTATAGACAAAATTATATAGGCTACTTACATACAAAATTATATGTACGACGAAACATTGCAAAATGGATTATAAAACCATAACTTGTATCAAGTATCTGTTTGTACCATCTATTTGCAACCTATGTACGGCAAATGTACGGATATTGTAAGGGTATCTGCAATATCCACTAACGCGCGGCAGTTACTTTTCCTGTGTTCAAATTAACTTCAACGCGATTTTACTATTGTCGCGTGGTGGCACCAGAGCGCAACAAAAAACTCGATGTGACGGACGTTTATTTTCAATAGTGTCAAACAAAACACTATTCTGCAATATCTCCACACGATTAAGGTAACCTGCATAATTAGAAATCAAGTTGGAAGTGCATTTTGCCTGTTATCCCAATCAAGAAAATTCTCATTGCTGGCAAAGCGTTTCATCTTGTTAAAAACTTGTTTTTGCCCTTTCTGTAAATAGGACACGAAGCTTACACTGGAAACATCAGTCACGGCGCACGACTGCATACCAAGTTGTAAACCTAATTTTGGATTCTCGCCTATAGTATGACCCGGGTTTAAACTCCGGCAAAAAAGGGTAAAGGTGGAAAATAATGAAGCAGCATTTTAGAGAAAATTTATAAATTTGCAAAACATCAAAAACGAGGGAATGAAAATTGAATTAGGTGAAACCTTTGCCAGGCCCTGTGGGAAAATACCGAATGAAAATGTCACGGGTCTCTTGTTGAGTTTCGCGAAACCATCTGGGCTCGTTCTGATGGCGATAAAATATTTAGTGACGCGTGCCCTTGTGACGCCCTCTCGAAACGAGGTTGTAGAGGGCGTTAAGTTCCCAAATGTTTAAAAACGATGAAGCAAAAAGAGCTTGGTGTTACCTGGCAATAGTAACATCGGAAAACGTTACATCATCATAATTGGATTATTTCTCTGCTAAGGTTGAACGTGGAACACAATGCACGAATTTTTCGAGTTTTTGTAAAGCATAGTTTATAGCTGCTAATGTAAATAGTTGTACGCTTGGCTACACTGTAACAATGATAAGAAACTTATGTTTGAATTCCGGCAAGGCGCCCGACCCTTACGCTGAGAAAAAAAAACTGATTGAAATTCGTAGCCAAGACATCATGCCTTCAAATCCCAGTGCGTTAAAACATAATAGACTGGAATAACTTGTGTTGACCAGTAATCCTATATCAAACGTCAATGCCGTACGGCACAGACGATTTGAACACAAATGTATCTGGGACGCAGTTTGTCATCTTTTCAGGTGGGAATTTTTACATTACTCGACAGGCACTGAAAACGCGTGAATAATTGAACCGGAGCTTTTATAAACGCGGAAAGTCGAAACGCCGGAAAGAGGATCGCTTTCGTATGAGAATCGTTTTAATTTTCTCGGAGCAACGGCACTGTTTTAAGTTGCTTTGCGCCGAAACATAACACAGCGAAGTATTTCAATTATACATCAGTTCTTATGTATGAAATGCGTTTTTGTGTACATGACAAAACAAACATTGTGAAGGGATTAGGTTTTGGGTTGCATGTCTTGAATAATATATTTGAATTAATTGCGAGCACCTGTCGTCTGTCGCATCCAACAATAATCAAGGTCTTGCGCTTACCTTCAGACTGAAAATGCCGGATATGAATTCAAAATGAGAGGTTTTTTTTCAAAAATTAGTTTGAGCATAAAACCAATCGCATAAATCACATTTTGCGCCTTTAATACTTTTTTAAAGCATGTTATTTTCAGTGCAGGACACGAATTTCTGATATCACTTGTAATCGTGCACTTTCATAGTTTTGCCCAATGTTTCACTGGTAGACAGAACTTGCAATCAACAAGGCCAATAGAACAACCACGTTGTTTCGTACCTACCTCTTTAAGGCAGCCCACAAAGTTGGTTTTGCCTTTTTGCGTTCCTGGCAAGTTCGCGGTATCGGGAGTTCCCCCCACGTAGATGGCGTTGTCCAACGTGAGTTCGCGATAATTTTCCTGATTTAAGCCGTTCTGTATCTCGATGTCGTCCACCTTGACCCACGCCTTGCAGCGAAAAAAACACGCATCGTTTTCGGTTTCAACCGGTTCAAACCGGATTTGCTCCGGGTGCCTTGAAAGCTTCTTTGGGCAATGAAGCAGTTATGTTGAAGGTTACGGTATCCATATATACACAAGTATACGTACAATATAGTTATTAATTATGTGCTACTGTTTCGGTATGACCAGTATAAGTGGATAGCCTAATATACAGAGCGCACTGACAAGACATGTGCGTGGTTTTACAACTGAGAGTTGACCCCAATTGCAGGGGTACGATGATCGGCCAAAGTGTGTCACAACTCTCATTGAAACAAGTACAACGTGTTCAACATTACAAGGTCACACAACATTGCAACCTAACTTCACGAATCGGGTGTTCATCAATTACTATGTTGCCGCATTTGATATTTGAGCCGTTGTTGCGCAGAAAGTCTTCGGACAGGGTAGCCAAGGTAATAAACAAATCTTCTATACCGTGCTAACTGTAATTCCACTTGAATAAATGATACATATGGTGTGTTTTGTCAAGGGAACATATATCCTACAAGTGGTATGTGATGTTGTTGAGCTTGCATGTTATATCAAGTAAAGTGTTTTATCGAGTAGGATTGGCGACAGCCGCGCTTGCCTGATTGATTAAGGCGCCAACATATAAAAACGATGTAATCCTATGGCAACATATGTTCTTACAACATGTAAGAAATTGCCCGACAAGAGCGGTGAAGTTCAATTAACGTTTACGGTTTTACAAAATAATCAATCACACGATCTCACGAAATTGCTGTTGAAAATAATTCAAAATAATTGTACTTTTGAAGTAAAAACTTTTACAGTGGATGCTAATATGGCATTAATACAATTTTAGGTATTGTGACACTTGAGAAAAATGCGAGGGCTTCAAGACGGACCAAAGAAGGCATTCTGCAACGCTTCCAAATTCCCTTCGTCGTTTAGAAATTCGATCGCACCTTTCCATCCTATAGATATGCGGTTGGTCTTTCCCATCATGCGCCCACTCTAAATTATGAATGTACTCGCAATCACGCTACGTGACGTCATCCGTTACGTCACTTAAAGAAGTGCCGTGCAAAATCCCGCGGTGTGGGATAGAGTTTATCTGCGCTGGGCGGTTTGTAGCCGGTGGGAACCCAAGATAGGTCTGTCTAGCTTATCACCGTCAGTGATGGGAAATCAACTTTCTGGGAGTGGATTGCGAAATAATGCTGACGGTAACAGATCGTATCGGACTTGGAACTGTAAACCTGCCTGCATTGTGTTGCCCACGACACGGGTTGTAAATTGTGGCTTTCCGGTACACTAGTGCGAAGGACAATGTTAGCAATACCGCTGGGTGAACCAAAGGGAAATTCCTTTTTGAAGACAGGCGATTTTACTTCAATCGTCGGCGCTATTTAACACCTATGAGCTATTATTAATATTATTATAATTCATTGATTCATTTGTCATAATAGTTGTTTTGTTAACACTAACCCGGAAAAATATGAGCCTTAATAACACCATCATCATGCTACAGCGCGCGAGGCCGTTTCGTGTTTCAGAACGATTTGCCCGCTACAGATGCAGACGATGCGTTTGCCCAAATATTGAATGAACGCAAGGCGGCACGACAATCGTAAAAATTGTTGCGCATGCCAAGCATGGAGGACAGGACTGCGAAAGACAAAGGACAACGACGGAATGGAGGATGAAATACCGATAACGACAAAGTGAGCGGGCGAATGGCAGGCGACGGTGGATGCTTTACCGTGGATGACGCGCCCTCGGTGGATTCCATCTGTATTTGTGAGGTAACAAGGCACATTAGTTTGCCGACCCAGCCCTTTGCGAACCGCACAGCTGCGTGGTAGCTACTGCCCGTGCGTTTTCGCCACGGTCTACACCCAGCTCTGCCTCAGGGTCGGGTACATGCACGCTAACGTCAAGGGTTTTGGTCGTTCTAGCCAGTTTTCAGCAAGTATAAGCACAATTATTCTATTGTATTTTTAAAATATTAGACTTGGAAGTGGAAATCAGGTCCTGGAGAAAGTGATTTTGACCCATCGACGGATCGTAAAGCTCCGTGAGAGAATCGCTTATTTCATAAAAGCGCCTAACTTAATGCCCCTCATAAGGAGTATTTAATACGAGTCATATCATTTTTCACCCTTAATATACAAAATTATAATCCTCATACTGTTGTTGATAACCAGAGAAGGCAAGTTACCCACGCGCTTGACAGATTTTTTTGTGAAACAAGGAGCATAAAGTTCGTCGTATGTCCCACAAAATCCTAGCAATAACATTGATAATCTGGTGCACAAACGAATACTGTGATTTAGGAATGTGAGCTTTTTTGCTTCTGTTGTTCCATATACATCAATACGCCGATTATTGTATGTTGAAGGTACATCGATTTTGTGCCATCAGGGCAGCAATGCATTGAGTAATGGTATGTCACTAAGCCTTCCAGTTAAGCGTCGGAACAACTCGAGCGATAAAAGTTATTAAAATCGCGATAAAAGAGCATCGATTAAGCTCCCGGTGTGGTTTATTAGACTCGCATCGACCGGTGGTAGCGATTTCTTATCAACAAGTAACGGGCCATCATTGACGTAAAGAAACGAAAACTTCGAGGCGGGATACGATGCCTTGTTTGTTACGTCATTTCGCTGCTGCGTCATTTTGTTGTACCGGCAACGATCGGTAATAAACAACCGAAAAACAATGACGAAAGCAGTGACGTAACCAGCCCTAAATTTTTCAGGTTTAGGCGCGTCGAAGTTTCTGGTTTGAAACATAGCACCAGCGCGAAGCAGTAAGAATTACGTTTTGAATGGAGCTACAAACTGGACATTTGAAAACTCAAACTTCAACTTGAAGGGTCATGGTTATTTTGGTCCCTCTTGACTACGCCAATAAATAAAAGAGGGTTGGCATTAGTTACCAACTATAAGCCAAACCATCGCAACGAATATCTGCGATTCAGGATAATTTTGCGAAAGTATTTTAAATTTGTTTCAGGCCTCATTCCATCGGCACAATCTAAATATTTTGGGAGAATTATTCCCTGTGGATAAAACGTGATTCATTTTGGGTGTGTTTGACCCGTGTGTGTCACAGTTTTTCTGCATCGCTCGTTTTCTTTTTTACTCCAAATGGATGAGGTTTGGTCGAGTTGTCAAACTACCACCGACTGTGACCAAAATACTTTCCACAAAATGTAGGTAGTATCCCTAATCGGGAAAAAGTTTCTTCTGAGAGCAGAAATAACGATTTTACTGCTCTTAAAATGGGAAGAAGAGAATTGTTTAACAGACCAGAAACGTGCTGAAAAAGATTGAACGTGGTAGCAGAGCTGCGTGGTAGACGGGAAAAAATGCGAAGCAGTAAATAAGCATTCTTACATACCTTGTGAAGCGAGCGATTGACTTTAACCCAATGCCATTTGTTGTCATTGAAAAAATGGGAAGGTTTTTCCACGTTGATGTTGAACGCCCCACCTCCCAGATTCACGGTCACTTGTACGATTCCCCCTACCAGGTTGATGCTGACGAAATCAGCCGATTTCCCTGAGAAAAAAAGTGTAGTGCTTTTTGTATTATTTGCCACAAAAAATGCAGAGTAGTAAAATAAATGTGTGGCCACCAGAGGTCGCTGTATGGTGATAAAAGATGTTCAGTTTGCTTAAATTTTTAAATTTGATGCGCTCACAGTGTAGGTCACGCACCATATCCGTGACACATCCGGCGATTAATCTTTTTTGCGATCGAAGCGCCGTTTTTCTGATAAACAACCAGAGCACCTAAAAGCATTACCACGCAGTCATTTTGATAGGCGGGACGCAGCCAAAACATAACATCTCCACTGCGGTATTTTCGTTTGACTGAAAATCCATACATTGACTTTAAAGTTTCCGGGAAACCTTTGCGAGCACGACGATGGAAGAAACACAAACATATTTTGTCTCACACCAAAAAATAACACTGTCCTATGCCCATATTCATCAAGTCAAGTTCGAGGGGAAAAGTCTGATTTGGACTGAAACGGCTACAGTGAGAATCGCAAGGTCAAATTAAAACCATCTGCGCCAAGATTGTCTGCACTCTACAGTAGCAATGGAGAGATATTCGATGACCACTTGACCCTATCTAATTGTCCACTTTGTACCCAACGTCAAACGTGTTTTGCGGCCCGCCAGACGTCACAGGGGGCACGAGGACCCTCGTCGGCCAATCGTGTCCACTTTAGCCGATGCATCCACTCAGTATTATTCGATTTGGACAGTGGCGAAAACAGATTTTGTTTACGTTCGCGTGGAAAGCCAAATTCATAAACTTGCGTGGAAACTAAAGTATTTCCTGATCAAACCCTTTCGCTGCAGATAAAGTTAATAATTTAGTATTTCCAGGTTTCATCCATGTTTCTGGGATGGTTTTTGTGCTCACGGCGACAAATAAAACAAAATTCGATTGATGTTTTACTGCTGGAAAAATTATAACCCCTTTATAGCATTTGTTTCTTAAACCAACACATGTTGAACAAATGAATCGTTCGTTAAACTTCGCGATGGTGTGATTCGCGTTATTTTACTCGATCACGAAATTACTTCAAAAACTCGCATATCCAAGATCAAATGCAGCAGAAGGTTACGAATTTTTTTATCTGAAACATTGATAAAAACGCAGTTACGCAATCACCCGGGCAGACGTGAACGATGACACACGAGGCCGAGACGCGTGAAACTGTTTATTGAAAATTTCTGTCGTCGCCAAAGTGGCTGCCCATAAATATTTCATACCGCCCTACGGTGTACGCGCACGTTTTCTCTCTACTTCACCAACTGAAGTCAACGCGCACTTTCTCGGGCACACACTCGCTTCCGAGTTCCCAGTTTTCGTAGCGGAGAAATGCGGTCCGCGCCCTTGAATAATTCATCGCACGACTTTCCAAGAGTCGACTTTTCAACAGATGCCGACGAGGAAGTTGGGGTTCGGGTTTTCATCGTGCCGGAATGTTTTGTCGGAATTGTGACGCCCGCTTCCTCTCTTTCGTCACACAGAAGACTACAAACACCCACGTGACGCAACTCATCGTGAAAAAACACAAGACCCGTTTATCAATCTGTAAATAAACTGGATAATCTTTTCGGCGTCTTCAAAACTGGCCGAGTTTGTGTGTCACCCTGGCTTCAAAGGATGGCTTTAGTTCATGATGCGTTATTTGGGGGTTGTTTTTTTCAATATCGTTACTGAGACGTGATTTGAAAATCGCCATGGGCGTAATTGTTTAATTCGATACAAACAATTCGTAACAAACGAGACGTTATTGGACAACCACTGCGCTTCTTTATTCCCCCAAAACAATTTCAAAATGAAATTCAGCCCACAGACGCACAAATACGTTTAACCGTCACCAAAGAAAAGTTTTTATCGGCACGAAGGCTTTGCATATTTAAAAACCTCTGCAAGATCGCTGACATATAATTGCCCTCCTATATTTAGTTTGCGCGGGAACCAACGATGAACGACGAACGATCCAAATCGGTCACCATTTCTCAGCTCGGAGAGTCTGGATTGGCTTATCGCCATAATTCGCTGTACATCTATTAAACATTAGGCCGACGAGCGTGCGAGCGTGCGAGCACTTCATCGAGGCTTGCAGCCCTATTTTAACCAACGCAACAAGCGGTGACCTTGATCAAACAAGGTAATTTAAGGCTCATTTCATATATTCCGGATGCAAATGAGCATTAATCCTTGCAATTTTCTGCTATTGCTGTCAAATGACTAGACCATGACAGCATAATAAGAACCTCTCGGAAAATTTTCGGGTATTGATTAATCCAACAAACATGAATAAAAAGATGGGTTTATGAACATAAATGCATAGGACTGCGGAACGGGAATTTGCAGCGACTAGATTACTCGAAAATAGGTTCGCATATACTTTTCTTGGGCATAGCCACGTAAAATTGCGACTCATGCGCTAAACCGCAATGTAACGCTGAATTTGTGTGACCAGCACTCTACGCCAAACAGAACTTGGTGTTTTTTTTACACCTTTCCGGTGAACTGCGTCAAAATGACGAACATTTGCCAACACCTTACCTGTGTGAAACATCAGGCCGTTGGGTTGGGATGTTTTGAAGAAGAGGGAAATCCTGTCTTCGAAGGTGGAAATCGACTTAACTTCGTACTTAAACCATTCTGATCCAGTGAAAGTGGCAACAGCCTGGTTGAAGCCTGTGAAACACATGGTTGCGTTAATAAACGTTGAGTATATTACCATACAGTTTCGCTGTATGATTGAACAGCCGTTTTAACTACTTCGCGTTAATTCCCGTCATATCGAATAGACTGAGAGCAGAAATTATAAAACGTGTTTGTTTATGACGTATAGAATGTTATACGTGGAACTAACGTTAAGGTCCATCTGTTGCGATAATAAAGCCCGCATGACCTTATTTATCTCAACTATGTCGAAAACGGTTTCAAATTAATTGAACAAAAACGTCATCCAATATTTCGCTACGTGAGTTAGGACATGAAACGATTTTCACGACAGTTTCACAGTGGTTAAGGTGATGACAGGGTGCGTGCGCCTGGCAGGCGACTTATACCACCGACTGGGCGCCCTCCCTGTGTTGCGGAGTGATTCACAAAAGAATGATCTAATATGCAATAAGTTGAAAATTAGGAAGACGTAGGGAGAATTGAACGTAAATTTCATATGCGACAACAGATGTTATTTAATACACTGACGTATACGGGATGAAAATGAGTATAACGAGTCACTGTAACACGAGATAAAAGTAGGCACACACGGAAGACTGAGTTCTGTCATTCCCAAAAATAAGTTTTGTAAAGTTGTGTTTGAATTGAAATACTTCTGTCCAACCTGGCCAGTGGGTATGGTTATATATCTCATGACGAATAAAAATACCAAGGTAGTCGCAATGGGAATTAAGCATGTCCACTGCCAAGTGGCGTGCCTGGTACTCAACACAATATCCCGAGAGGACGCATGTTTTCTATTTGAATGAGAAGATTGTGCTCTCTAAGTGCGTAGCGTAATGGGCGTAGCAAGTTCATGCCAAATGTCTCAATTAAAGGCAGGGACGACTGTAGTCGTTCAAGGCTCTTTTTGCGGTGGGTTTGTGTATGTTTTAGGACAAATAACCTTGCTGGGTGCAAACGGTGCCAGTTGACTGCATGTTAACAGCAAAATGTGGAGATCGTTTGAAAAAAAATCACCACATCACTAAAGTCAACATATTGGGAATCTTTTCTTGCGCATTTTTTAGATGTGGAACATTTTGCTCTAAAAAGTAAAAGTATTTCAAACCCATTTTTGTTACATTTCAAAACAAACTCTCAAACTTTTCAGTCATATTAATTCAAAAAGGCACCGTTTTCTGAAACAATCTTCGCCAGCGCAAATGTTTTTAGCGCGCAAATACAAAACCCTCCAGATATCAAATTGGTAGGAGGAAGGGGAAATCCTGCATTTTTTATCAAGTGATCTTCGCGTAATGACAAAAATCGATGAAATGAGGGAAGCTATCTCGGAAGCGCTCGTCCTCTCGGGATGATCGGAAAATAATGGAACGGTCAAATTGCCAATCAAAGACGGCAATGATGCGCCAATCGGAGTAAAAGTTTCTTTTGTGGCGTTTATTGGGTCGTAAACTTGCGTGGCGGCCTGTACATGCAATCGATCGCGATTGGTGGATTTCGCGCATGCGCAGTTGGCTTTAGAAGGGGCCCCCAGGGATAATCTTTGTAGGAATAGTTGGACGCAGTTAAAGGAAAATTAGAGCGACTTCTCATTTAGTTCTGTGGAGTTGACATTCGGGTAATGTTCAGATCTTCTGCTTACGATACGAACGTATCATATAGGGGGGATACTTCACAAGGCGACCAAAACAATGACGAAAATGCTATGAAAATACGCATGAAATCAATATTACGAACATTCGTTGGGTAGGCATCGTTTAAGTTTAAAACCAATGCCACACAACTTATCGAGAATGTTGTTGTGCATGTTTGTTGTCGAACAATGTCGTGTACAAAAATAAACTTTTAAACAAAAAATACTCAATTACCTAAATGGTAAGCCTCTTATTTCAAAACGGGGTTTAAATAATTGCATCGAGGCAATACTAATATGAGGGTTCAAAAAATCGAAGAAAGCAGCTTGAACGTTCGATATTATATATTAATAGATACGTTTGAGGATATCGACGTTCGGCTTGTTTCCTTGATGTCGACCTTTGTGACCTAACCAGGTTTAAATCCCATAAGATTGATATTCGATACAGAAATGACGTAATATCTCGCCGTTCCCACTCCGTGCGTTTTTTTACAGAAAACAAATTTAACATGTGAAAACTTTATCATGTGAAAATTTACCATGTGAAAATTTACCATGTGAAAACTTTATCATGTAAAAATTTACCATGTGAAAACCTTATCATGTGAAAATTTACTATGTGAAAACTTTATCATGTGAAAATTTAACATGTGAAAACTTCATCATGTGAAAATTAAACATGTGAAAACGCCGAGAGTTTCCTCTCTCCCTAGCCTTTATAGTTTTCACACAAAAAACAAATGTCGGCATTGTGCAGCAAGCCAAATGCAACCCGCGCATTTGATAAAAATTAGAATTTTTTCGCATGAACGGTAGCTCTTGTGCTTCATTACAAACAGCAGTAGCTGCAAGAGCTGTTGCTAGTTTTCATCCAGTGCTTTTAGTGAGTCGGAAAATCGATTCGAGTTTGTTATCAGATGGCATATATCCACCACACTGCGGTTTTTCCTAAAGTCTCTAAGGGAGTTTGATCGTTGGTTCGTTTTATCTTATCGTGGGCTGCGAAGGCAGAACAATTTAAAACCTCCTCTGACTCACAAAAACAATATTTTTACGTTGTTTGATTGACACTTCACACTATTATTTAGGTCTCGGTCCGTTCAGGGTGGCTTTACATCACCACACCTTTTTGTCCGCATGCCTGCATTTTGCGTTGACAATGATTGTAAATACAATCGACACATTTGCTAATGAATTACAGAACAGTTATATGGATAATATTGTTTGCTTTTCCAAAATTTACAAAGTCGCAAGTTATGTTCCAAAGCGTGATAATTATATCGCATGATGATCGTATTAGTCCACGCCGTCAAATTCGAACATTATAGGCAAGCCTTTTGCATTCGTAAAGATCTTTTCCATATCAGGGCGTTGCCGTATTCTAAGTTAGCGATCCTTGGTTGGTAGCGTAGCAAAAATGTTCATATACAGTACCCTGAAAATTCTAACTATAATAAATATGCAACAGTATGAACGGTGATGGCAAAACACGCAAAACATATAATGGTGAGGTGTACAATGAACAGCAACGTTGACAATAGTTTAGTGATCAGTGAGCACGCATACACACTACATAAATATGTTAGGCTCTATCTATTAAAACACATAAAAATCACAGAACAAGCGAATGAGGTAGTTGGCACGGATGACGTAACGCTTATTCTTACCTGCAGGCTCATCTCTCATCATCAACTGGTCGAGCGCTTCCAGTTAACACAGAGCGTTAGTGTTTGGCGCGGTATAAATGCAAGGGTCAAAGCGTGATGGGGGTGCACGCATACACGTTACCAAGCTAACATTGGCAGTTTGCACTGACCATTGATAATTTCTTCCACAATTTCCAGTAATTACATAACATATGTGACGATTTACGAAGCAAAATTAAAATTGCACAAAAGTAGTTTTGATGCAAAACAATTAGTAATTTGAAATGTTTCCAATAACAACCACATTACAGAAAAAGCTAACTTACTTTGGTCGCAATATTTGCCGTTGAAGGAAGTTCCTGAGCAATCGCATGATGTTTCGTTGACTGTTTTGTAGCAAACACCCCCGTTCTGACAAGGGTTCCTGTTGTATATTGGTATTGCAAATAAATAGTCCATAAAAAAGACTAACTTTTGACAGGAAATTTTGACAATTTTTGCTAGTTTGGTCGTTTTGTGTTGTATATATCTGTGGCTGAACTTGGCCAGAAAATATAGTTTGTTGCTAATGGTATCGCACCTGTAAATTACTGTTTAATCCTAATTTTTTAGACTAGAAATGGCCATATCAGTTGTTCTGTTTGTATAGTAAAACGACTGTGTCGGCGGCAAACGTTCGAAAGGATCTGCTGGGAACAATGGTAGGGGTAGTTTGGGGCTAATTTATCTCTGGATGGGTAACTAATTCTGCCGTTGGCATAAGTACTAGACTACGATCGAACCAAATCGCCAGCACAAGATACGTGTCACCTGAAATCGTCACATGCGTCGTCCAAGGTTTGTTCCAAGACGTCGAACTTTCGAGTCGCGCTCACGTAATCGCCGTTGATCATAATGTACCGCATCCATCCACTAAACCGCGGCACAAAGAACATGGTGGGCAGCGACATTTTACCGATCTTGTAGCCTTTAGGCAAGGCTCCAAAAAAAGTTGGAGTTTTCGGGATCAGGTCCTGGGCCGCGTTCACGTCGTCGACTTGGCGGGAAGTCACGTTCCCGTCTACCGTAAGGCGAATGGAAGGGAACGTTTTCTCCACCAAGACTGTATGCCACCGATTGTCGTTCATGTTGTTGCCCATGGTCAACATTACGTTTCTGGCTTGGCCGAATTTGAACCGGAGGCGCAGTGACCGCCTGTACAGCGTAATAGCGAGAAAGCTGTCTTTGGTGTCGTCCATGTACATGATGAAAGCGTTTTCGAGCTTGGTGCGGAATTGGAACGAAAGAGCCATATTGCTACTGGGTTGGGTGCGTGGCTTCCACATCGGAAATTCGGCGAACTGCCCAGTCGTTCCAGCAAAGTAAAACGTGGTCATCCTGTATAAACTGTCCGCAATTTGCGAACCGGGCGGATCTTCAACGGGCGAAGCGGTCTGGCGTTTTGACTGTGAAGGGAAAAGTTCCGATTCAGTTTGCCATGACGCCATGGATGACGTCAGCCATGACAACAGCAGGACGACTGTTAAAAAACGATCGAGTTGACAACAGCGAGTCAAACTCCGCCAAGAAGTCGCACAATTATGGATCACCATAGCTTCGTTCCGGTACAGATTTATGAAGACGGGTAGAAAGGGGCAACTGCTATGCAGTCATTTTTTAAATATAAATATATGAAGAACTGCACAAGCTATACTGAAAAACAATCAATAAATCATGTATATGTTTACCTCGTGTAGTGATTCGCGCCTTAATACTGCTTTGCAAATAAGGTCAACAGCAGAATAAAACCTTGCTAACGTCTTTAATAAAACGTTGCTAGCCCTTGGCGCCGACATCATTTCATAGGGCTAACGTTTCAAATCAAATCATGTCTATTTTGCGAAAAAAAAAGCAACTACGAAGAGGCAATATACAAAGAAATAAAATGGAATGGGCACCGATAAAATCATAAAGGTTAATAAATCAGGCGCCCGTTTCCAATAGAGTGTTTTCCCCGGCACACACACACCGGTAATAATCACCTGAATAAACAATGGAACGGAAGCCTGAACACGTCTTACAACATGTAAACTGCCCAGTAACACATGTTTACTAGCGACTGAATGACAAGACAGAACGCCCCTACCTGCTCTAAGCCAGTACTGTGCACGGTTAAATTAGGGTGGAACGGTCTTACAAATGCACCCGCTAAGTCGCAAGGGACGCGCGAAAGGCACAGGGCGGGCGCACCGATAAAACCAGGTGCAAACGCGTTGATAATTTTTTTCTTCTGTCGCACCCGAGAATTCGCAGACTTGTATGCGGGCATGAATGATTTAATGTGGGCAGCACCCCTATGGTTGGATGTTCATCGTGCGCGACTGTTTTCTTGGTAAGGGTTTCTTCGATGTGTTCTTCAGTAATTGTCAGTATAAATATTTATTCTTCCTGTTTCCATTCAATAAAATTTGTCACCACAAATCACCCTTCATCCTTGACACAACCATGCCAATTTCTAAAAAAACTAGTTTGTCGGATGCATTATGATACCCCAATTGCAGCACGCACCTGTTGTCTATAGAATGCCGCCAGAACAACGGATTTTCCTTTCAATAAATTGGAATTCTTCAAACGAAAAGAGCTCGTGTGATCGATGAGGGGAGATGAAGGCTACCACCGGCAAGGGGTCGTTAAAAAAAGGGTATTTGTAATCGATTCCAGATGTTGTCACCACCCATTACCACTGCGCACGTTTTAATTAACTTTAATTACGCAGAGAAAATGGGACAATCCGTCCAAGTCGAACACCTACAAGGTCCAGAATCGATGGAAGACCGCCCAAAAGCAGCCTTTCTCTTAACTAAAAGGGCACCGCTATGTCAGCAAGCTAAAACCATCACACGCCATTGCCTCACAATAAATTTACGCGAGTTTTACGCTCAAGTGCCGTAATACTGCAATGCGCTAAGATGGTTCCGACTTTGCACAAGGCTAGTTGAGCCTAAATGACATTGTAGTACAATCACAGCCAACATTGCAGAGGAAAAGCACGCCCTACACAATAATGACGTGATAATCCTTATATTAGATACACCAAAAGAACAGCCTACCAAGTAGGTAAACTCGTTAAACCACCAAGGTTTGGCAATAAAAAGTCCTCGGTCTCGTGGTAATGAATGATACAATAGAAGGTGTGGCGTAACACAGACATACGGCACCTTTCCCTGCTTGTTACCATGATTTGTCCACTTTCCACGAGCGATTTGTGTACTGAAGTTTTTCATGTCAAACGTGCTTATATTCTCTAATTCGGATTGCAACAAGTATACCCAATTTAGCGGTGCGAAAACTTACTTACAAAATACAAAATAACTTACAAAACTTCATCTATATAGCAAAGTAGAAGTGCGTGACTAACATTGGTAGGGGCTACTCACTCGCCTGCCTGAACGAAATGGCAAAAATCGGAAAACCACGTACACTTCACTAAGCCGGGCGCACAAGTTAATGCGTGCTGTGTTAACAAAATTTTCCATACTCCCTATCTGTTTGCGGCGCTTTCTTTATCACGTTTATCAAATTCCAAATCAGCTTCTGCCCTCCACCCCCCTCTCCCTTCGATGTTGTATGCTCAGTGATTGCTAGCAGATCAATCAGGCAGCAAAATGCGCAACCGTTTCGCTGAGGGTTAAACTACTAACCACTTGGCCTCTACATTTCAACTTTTAGGAAGTCTTTTTACTGCAGTAAACAAAACAGTGACAAAACCGAAGCAGCAGGTACGTTACAATTTGCCTGCACAATATATAACCATATGCCTGCACAATATGTATGCTTGTTCCTTAAAACATGCATCTTATAATCGACTGAATGTCCAAGCCCTCGACGCAAATCAACATATCGGCGTTTACCCTTTCTTGCGCCAACCTACTGCCGTGGAAGAAAACCTGGATTGTCCTTTTTTTCTCGAGAGAGCTTCTCGGGTGACGTCATAATCTTCTTTTTGAAATATAGAATGCATCTTCTTTCCAAAACAATCGATTAGGTGTCGTCCCGTGGGCTTGTTGTGCGTAGAGCACTTCAATTTGTACGTTTCTGCAAGATACTAGGGTCATATGGTGGCATACACAAGCTTTTCCCCTTGTTTTCAATATGTTTACCGACATCGTTTAAATGAGAGAAATTTTCTGAAGATTTCAAGAACAAAATACCCATCGTAACTTTCCCAGAATACCTAAAAGATTTCATGAACTTAAGCCACAACCGACCACAAACTTCCAGAAATCAATTACGTGGGAAATACCGTGTGGTATTTTTGTTCCATGTTATTTGATAGCGTTTCGCTGTTTCAACTTTCGAAACACTCTGGGAGGGCTTTATATGTTTCAATATGCCTTGCTGAGTGGTTCTGAAAGCACTGCGCTCAGTATTGAAACCGTTAAGAAAATTCCCTGTCGTACATGCCGAATTGTCGAAAAAGAGGCAGCTTATATGTGGAAGGTTAAATGCATGGCACAATACAACCTGCGTTGGCATTGTCTCTTTTGTAAATTAATCCTTCTAAGGTAAATCGGAAGGGGGGTGGAGGACTGCCTTTGATGGGCCATTTCGCAAAAGGCGAAGGACGATGAAACGCCAAATAACCGACATTAATAATTCAACGTCTTGGGAACAGTTGTCTCTCGTTCGAGTGCACTTTCGGGACTTTATAGGCAACTACCCGCCCGGTTTGCCCGGTGGAATTTTTAACGACCCAAAACGCACTAACTGTTTTTGCAAAAGCATAATCACTTGCATCGAAAATCGATTAAACCCGACTCACCTTTCGGATGACAGATAATTTATACACTGAACCAAGCATTTACATTACCAGAAAAAAAAACTGATCATAAACACGAACAAGCTAATCACTGTGCTTGTGCTTGTGCTTGTGCTTGTTTGTTTTTAGTGAAGGTGAATAACGTACGGTAACTAACCCTTTCAATTAAAAGTTAAAAATATTTGTTGCACAAACACATTAATCACAACGACGCGACCAAAATAACAAACAATAGAAAGCGTATAATGCATTTGCCAATCACAGACAATCGGGCGTTTTCTTAAAACGGGCCTTCGGGATCTGTGTTACATTATAGAATAAACCTAATACACCTCATCATAGCCGCAGTGGTCTAACGCGTTCAGACAAGGTGATAAATTTTTAATGCCTTTCATGTTATTAAGCGCCGAGTATTCTCACCATTATTAACTGGCGCTATAGCCTGGTATGAACTGTATAAGACTATACCTACATCTGAGGCTTAACCAATATTGTGTGCAACTGCTTGTGTGATACACCTCACCCGTTATTTCTCCAATTAAACTATGGACATCCGTTCGCACGCAATCCTGTTGAGAAAGTGATTACGAAGCAAGTCCAGCCACGCGATCGAAGAAAAAATAGTATCAAAGTAGCTTGATGGAAAAAAGGAATCTTCTAAAGATAATTCCGCAAGGTTTTTGTTACAAATTTCGGAAATGTGTCCCATTTAATGTACAAAACAAATCATTAACTTGAAAAGTTCACGGAAAAGGCCAACCAAAGAGTTCCTTATTACACGACCTCTATATTACAAAGGTCACAAAAATCAAATATTTGTTCAAGCAAACTGCGAGACGGGGCGACTGAGAACGGACCATAAATCATAAGCTGTTCATACAGCATTAAAACGCAGCGGACGTGGCCGTGCAGAAGCCTCAGCGAATGTAATTTCGCCCTGCTAAAACATACTGATCATCTCGTTAACGTTCTCTCGCATATGTGACTGTCAAACACAAATTCATGTTTGATTTATAAATCAAAAAAGTTTTCCCGATCATTTAACGGAGCGGATCGTTTTGTCCACACGACTTTTCGCTTTAAGACTAGGTTCGTCTTAAAAGTTATAATATAGAAAAATTAACAGCAACCAGCAGAACTAAACAACTGAACAAACACGCGCACATACATATTAACGACTCAGTTTACCCTTTTCGTTGTGAGCTCTGGCGCCCAACAAAAACGACTTTCTGCTGGAAAAAGATTATTGATTTTGTCGCAAAGGTCGCTTCACTCGGTGGACAAAAGCTAGGTCCCGAAAAATAGGAAACCGTGGTGAACGCGCCGTTGGACGGCTACAAGCCACGAGCAAACCTAGCCGTGAAATCAGACTTATGAATCAATATGGAAAGCTTTTGTCCGCGGGTGTTTGGCTGTCGCTATTATTGCTGTAAACGGAAGATTAACTTTTGGTGGTCGTACTGACATTTTATGGTACATTTCGTTGGTGCAAAATGGAATCTATTGTAATTACTACATAACACGATCTCGTTTTTATTATCACGAAGACAACACACGTCGTTTGTTTTCAAGAAGCTTGCTAACACATCAGATCAGTGTTTTATTCATGATTGTTTTGCAAATTCTAACCCTTTGCAATGAACCATGCAACATGTAAACCAGTATTATAGAGTTTCTAACGAAACCACAAGTTCGTGACTGCCGTTGGACGACGGAAGACAACTTAGTTAAATTATATTACTTTTTTCCATGCAGCAAATTGGCATACCACAACTAAATAATAAACTCAATTCAAATTTCTCGTAGTACGTGACAAACCAAACGCAACAGACTCGCTGAAACTATTCCCAAACACCTTCCACTCCCTCACGCTACTCCGCAAAGCCGTAATAACGACTGCAGTCGTAAGAAAAGCATTTTATTCATGGAAGGAAGTACTAAACCAACTCTGACAGGTAGGAGGGACACGGAAATTTCCTGACAAAAATGCCAAATCGATCTGGACAAGTTTATTGACGGACAAGCTTTCCTTCGAAATGCATTGGCGACGAGCGCGCAGACACGCTCTGTTTCTGAATTCGATGGTTTCGATTTGTTTTCGGCTCTGGATGTTAAGGTCGTGTCGTGGTGACCATCTGTTTATACATTCCCGACGACATTTTCTCTTAAGGGCAATCAACGCTAATGAGGTTCCTTTTTATTCAATTCACTGACGAATTTAAATGCTGAGGTGCAACTTGTTTTAAATGCCACCTTTCAGCGTGTACTTTTTTGGTAACCCAGTTTTAACTTACAGTGCGTTTATATAAAACCAAATAAGCTAGTCCTTTGTTCAGACAATTTTCAACGAAACAAACTGTTAAAAACTTCATTTTCAAAATTTATTTGTTGAAAAAAGCGGTGTAACTTACTCAGTCGCGTACATTATAAATGCATTGGTTAACAAATTCTCTCACTAAAGTTGGAACTATAGGTAGTTAGTGAGATGACAAAGAAGGAATAACGTTTGGTTACATTGGTCCCCAAATTCCGAAAATTAAAATAAATTTCTCTGCGAACGATCTGAACCTCAAAGAACGGGTCAAAAAGAATTTTCTGTTTCACTCAACAATTCCGTCTTGTGGTTTTCAAACGGCCATCGTGAGCTGGTTTAATGGAAGATGATCCGTTTGAAGCTGATCCAAAACTCTGTGGGGACCGGATTGTTTTAAGGTCGATGTAAAACAGGAGATAGTTGATCCCATGCCAATTGTAGCCATAGCGGAAATTGGCAATAAATTTAGAAACGTTTAAAATTTATCTGTACATAGAGCTATATATAAATATGTTCTTATGTTCCCTGAAATTCCTTGAAAGAGCTGCTTTTTAATTTAGTGTGCAATTTATGGATGTGTTATTTAAATCCCTTGTTTTATAATGTGGAGTATACAAGCTTTATGCATTTTGTTCGATTGGTGGCGCTAAAGTTGCACCAAACATGAAGGAAGCCATATCCCTGGACTGACGGACAATTGCCAACATCGGTTAAGCGCACGACCCACATACCCATTGGATATCCTGATCGGTATTCGTGGTTAGGATAACCTGGATTCGAATCCCGCTGTGATATAAAAAAACATTGGCCTCGACAACAAATGATTGCGCAGTCAAGTTTGATTTCTCACGTGGACTCGGACAAGTATTATTTCTTCAAAAAAAAAAAAAAATTTGTTTTACCGAAAATATAGGTAGAGTTACCAACGGCAAGAACTGAAAAATGAGCACTTTTCTTTCTTATGCCGAGATATCGGATTTATGTCAGAACTCCGTTCGATTTTAATTATAAATAATTTTTTTGTAAGAATATTTGACTGTTATTTCATTCACCCTGAGTTTCTGGTTCCCTTCTTTAAACAAACTCTAAATTCTTTTAAAACTTGTTTTTTCGAAACAGGTTGGAATTCACCAAACGGTAAAAATACCTTTAACCAAAGTATACGGAAGCTTAGCTAGTCTTCGTGCCTCGTAATGAACTCACTCAGGCGCAACGAAATTTCCGAAAAACTTCCTCAGGCGGGTTTGGTCCAAACTGTCAAAAGATTTATTTTCGTCGAGAAAAGACATTTGAAATCGACGAACAAATCGCGCTTCACAAGTTCGACGTGAGAATTACGGGAATAAGCAATTCGCCACGGCACGTTCAGCTGCTTCAAAATACAATGATCTCCTCCACCACCCGTTGCCAACACAATGGTTGTTAAGCCGTTAAGAGTGAAAGGGGCTACTGGCCTGAACAATTAATTTGCAACAACATTGCACTTCGACATAGCGTTGAAATTTGCTCCGAAATCGGCGACACCATTTAATGTTCGTGGCGGGTAACAGAAAAATATAAGGTTACGGTGTGCGCGGCACAAGACACAACGAAACGGAGAAAACTCTGAATATTCGGCGTTTCATGCCGGTTTCGTGTGGAGTTGAACTATTGGTCGTATAGTGGCTTCAACGCGGGATTGATATTAAAGGGATAATAATAAATATTAACCGATGTATTCATCCAATAACAACATTATTTTTCGGCCAAAAATGCCACTTTCAATACACCGCGATTAATAGACTTTCAAAAAAAACACAGCCATACTAAAAAAAAAGCAATCGGACACTGTGACAAAATAGCTACGCTTTTGCGCATCTGTAAAAATAACATGGAGTCCAATCCACGCCGAACCGCGCGAACATATTTTGGATCTATTTTTTTAGTCTTTTTTCCCCAAGCTTCCCATTCCCTAGGGAATCTACTCGGACTTGCTCTTCTTGTAGTTTCCGTGGTAGAGGAAGCAGAGGGAAAAAATGAAGACGCCGAACATCATGCTGAACGCGCTGGCGTAGTACGGGTAGGCGGAAGTGATGAAGCGTTCGTATTGTGTGTGCTGCAGAGGTCGCACTGACACCTGGACGAAAAGTGTTAGTTATGTAGGCGCGGTGATATGAAAGAAGTTTATGTAGTTCATTGCGTAAAGTTTCCGGGGGATCAACAGGCCTGAGGTATATTTGCAGGAAAAATAATCAGCTCAAATGATTTTTATTTACCAAGAAATAGAAAAGTGCAGGCAAAAATCAAAACAAACGTTTTGCATTTTCCAAGAACTTTTTTTAGAAATGTGCGATGGTGGTCACTATCTTACTATCAAAACACACGGAAAATGGACAAACAAAATTGTCTGTTAATTTACTAAACCACAACTATCAGAATCATTTACCGCAAAACCTTGTCACCAATTTTTACCTGGGTGGCGCTAGTGAGGAAGGTGTAGCCGAGACGAGTGTAGTCGATCTTGAACTGGAAAACACCGTAAACATCAGGCAACTTAAACTCTAACTCGAAAGCTCCAGTCTTCTTGTTCAGTTTAAGGGGGAGGCGGACAAATGGATCGATTCTCACGAATTCCATCTGAACGTCGTTGCCTGTGTAAGGAACCCATTTTCCTGATTCCGTGCGTTCTTCAATGACGATGCTGTAATGCTGTAACGAGAGAAGTTTTGAAATTACATTTGGTTATGAGGAACGTTTTTGATTTTATATTGTATGTTATGCTTGTGCATTACATAACAGTGGGGTAAAATGGAATGGTGTGATCAGTCACAGAATCAATAGTTTTACACGCTGTAATCAGTGCAATGGATGTTAGATGCAACGCTTGTTTTTCTTATACTATTGTCTAGTGGAATCTTTTCTATTTCAAGGGCCCTATAAACTAGGGGCTAAAAACTGTTCCCTAGCTGTGGGGCAAAGCCAAACTCTGCAAGGTATCAGCGAGCCGTTCCATTTTTCCACTAACAATATTGTTTTCTTCACTCTTAAAATGTAGTTTAACCTCATTTACAAGTGATTTTTTTACCTAGATTATCTTAATATTTTGCACTATAAAACAATATCTCTTGGCGAATTATGTAAGTATTGCGATTTGCGGGCAGGCTGGGTATGGCTGTAGGTTACTGACCTCTGCCTAGTCAAAGATAAAATCCCCAACAGAAATACTAAAACATACCATTACTATTAAAACAAAATTCATCCCCAGTGGGGAATTCCCTCTATTAAGAACCCCCTGCCATATTCAATTCTAGATATGCCCCCCTTTGGTTGTGACTGAACTGACACCTATGCCCCAAATTTAAACTGTCAGGATTTCAAACATGTTTCATTAAACGTAAACAAATTAGTCAAAGCATTGAACTAAGCCGCTATCGTTTCTTGTCGATGTGTAACGAAGATAAGAACCAATAAATTTATCAAGATAATGCTGGAGTTTTGTTGAGAGGTGTGGCTATACACATAATATAACAATCCCAGGCCTACCAGATACTCATGAAAGAGGAAGTTGGTTAATAAAGTGTCTAAAACAGGAACCGGGCAATTAAATTGAAACATAATATCTACTAAGTTTCTATTTGAATAAGACACATTTTAAATCATTTTATTATTGTGTTTACTGTAACTTAGGAACTGATGATGCCACCAGGGTGAAATATATTCCAAGCAACAACCAGGCTGATCCTGTTGTCAAACCTAGTGCTTTGTGTGCATATCGCCATATATTACGAGGCTAATTTAATGTTTGCCACATAAAATTATCATCAAATGTAGCGAACATTACTGATTACAACAAAACAGTACTCACGACTTGCTCCATGATGGTGTATGCCTCTGGTGCGGATTTTTCTCCAACTTTGTGGTGAGTTACCTTGCCAGTTCGAAGCACTCCAACCTCCTGGAAAACCCACTTGCTGAGTGCATTCACAAGATCCTCATTTCCCGATTTTGAAAAGCTGCAAACATAGAAATTAGTTTTAATCACCGCTGAGGAGCACATTACTGTGGAGACACAGTAGTATAATGTTATCAAACAATTGTACTGCCAGTAAGAAATACTATAGTTAACAAGCGCTGAGAAATAAAGATGTGTCAAAAACATTGAGAAAAGTGCACCAAATAATAATGTTTCATATTCATTAAAAGTCAACACTTCATTACACATATGATATCCATGACAAAAACTTACGCCTTTGAACCATCAGCATTGTGTTTTCCACCTGAAGTGAGATATTCATCACTGAACATCAATAAAGAACCACTGAACACCACTCGGGCATTGTTCCTTGCCTAAGTGCATTTAAATGGTTTAATCCACAACAATTGAGGCATAAACAGAAGTAATGGGGGGGCATTTGACCAACCTGAAGACCAGCAACCAGTACAGTGCTGGTTCCTACACCAAGTGGATACTGGTCAATGTTATCATCTGGGAAGTATGAATAACATGTTGGGGAACCCTTCATCAAGCCAAGAATAAGTGGATTCTCTTGATCAAGGACCATTCTGCACACACAAAAATTATTTTTTAGAATGGATTTAAAACAGCGTTTCTTTAAACAATGCTCTGAATCAAATAGTATATTTAACTCTTTTTTTTTGAAAAATTCTTTTTCAAAGCATATGAAAGTGAAATTGCTGTAGCCTGCTGACGCTTATTGATTACAATAGATTAGTTTGCGCAGTTTTGCAAAGAGGCATGAGAAGTTACAGTCAGTTCAGTTGTCAAAGAAAATCATTTGTCGTGTTTTCACTTTATACTACTTAATATGCAAAAAAATACAGTGTAGACTAGCATTTAAGAACTATTAGACAGGAACACAAAATTTATTACACACCCAACTCCCTTGTATAGAATCGGGGCTTTAGGAGTTCCAACAATGTTTTCTGACTTGATGAGGGTGTTCGGGTCTACCACAAGCTTGGTATGTGAACCACGGTCACTTGCATCGAAGTTGTGGTGATCAATGACTGCAGTTTTTTCCTAAACACAAATTTGGTATTAAGCTTGCAAAACTTGTTGGTAGATAAACTTATCTTCGATGTGGCACAAAAAACTGATATTGTACGTCAAAAAAATATGAGTACTGGTTGCATTTCGATTTTACCTTTTACTAATTATTTCCCATTTTCAGTCGCATTCATTGCCTCTGGCACACTCGTTTGTGCTTCATGTTTTTACTATCATGTGTGAGCGTGTTTTTTTCTTATCTCCGCTATCACCTACTATAGGTTCGTTTACCACACTGTAGTTCACAGTGTGAGCTTGAGGTGATGGCGTAAAGAAAAGACTCTCAGTTGCAAGGGTGTTTTTGTGTGCATTTTATTGCTTTTATTGCTACTACTACGTAATTTTTGCAGAAACTGACGACGCTTACATAATCGAATCGATTTTTTACAATAAAATCTGCTGATTTCAATCTTCTATAAACGAACCAAAGTAATTTGCTGTCGCAGATACATAAACAATGCCTAACCGAGGGCCAGATTCCTCTACAGCTACTAAGCAAGTAGTTTTACTGGTTGTCATTGTTAAAAGAGTATATACTGTATACATCTGTTTAAACATACCTCATCAAACTCAACACCACATTCAGATGCAAGTTCACGGATTGGATCTCCAATGCTGGAGTCTGCCGCAATCAATACATTACCACCACCATCAATAAACTCTGTGATGGTTGACACTTTGATGCTTCCACCGAAGTCTACACCAAAAACAAAGATAGTGGCATTGAACGAAAAATAACAAAATCGAGAACCATATCGGAACGTAAATACTTCTTTAACAATTTGCTAGAACTTGGAACAACTGGCCTGGAATGATGCCTACCATTGAGCATTGATACACCAGCAAAAAATTATTTAGAATAGAAACTGAAGTTGAGACACATTACACCACAGATTTTTGTATATCTGTTTTGCTTTATTATATATATATATATATATATATATATATATATACTTTGCTTTGCATAATATTGTACCAGGTTTCTACTAAATGTTCTTTTCATTGTTGTTAGTACCTTCTACAGATGGTGAGAATATGACCAGATTGTCATAAACATGAACTCCAAATTTGATCAGTTCAAGGCTTGCATCATCAGCAGATTTAAATGTCAGTTCAAATCCACGGTCTAATAAAAGATAACAGTGAGCAATAAATAAGAACAGTGAGCAATTAAAATTGGACTTTACATCACTATCAAAAGCAGAAACATTTACAGTTGAAAGTTGGCTACACAAGAGCTTACCTGTCAAAGATTTGAAATATATGGAGTGCGTTGCTTTGATGTCAGAGTTGTCATACAAAACCAATGTCTTCTTTCCAAGTTTGGCAGATACAAACCAAAGGTTAATGACAAGTAATAGTACCGTTAAGGATCTCATTGTGCCAATCGTATATGCTTTTCCTAAATCTAGATTCTCTAGAATAAAAACACAAAAATTATTATCATTGGTCAACAGCGGGACAATAACAATAATTGTGCATTATTGATGGTCTGCATATGTATCTTGCGACCCTGTGCTTTTAACACTTTTCACAATTACCATTTGTGATACAAGTCTAATAGCTTGAAACACGCAAACGACAGAATCCAATAATCACAACGTGTGTAAGTATCGACGTCATCAAGGCTGCACCGGTGACTTATTTCAAGCTGTTCTATGCCGCGTAGGATAGTCATGCTTGAACACGTTCAAAATTTTTGCATGTTATAGTAATTTCGTACATTGCAAAGCAAAAAAGGTGTATATTTTAAATTACGCTTCCTATAATAATATATTCATATTGCAAAATTGTACATTAAGCGTTCTAAATGTTGTACGGCATCTCAAATTACGTTCATGTATTTGTTTTCTGTAGGACCTACGACGTCACAAAATCACACGTAGGTTTCTGTGTTGCCCTTTTCCCTACAGGCACCTAATATTGCAAGTATGTCTTAGGAAACGTTTTTCGAAAAGAAAGAATGACATTTTTTTTTTCAAATTGCTTTGTTCTGTTGTTTTACAAGTTAAACGTACAAACCCCAAAAAACTCCAAAACCAGTCAATACCGAAAACCCGGAAATGTGTACGTAATTTAGACAAAATTAAAACTCGATAAGAAATTAATTCTGGGCGAATGCTTGTTTTTTCACCATATGGCTTATCTTTGAATAAATTGTCATAACATTTTTTGTTTTGTCTGAACGAGCCAAACCACCTCAGCATAATGAATAGTATAATGTATAAAGATATCCAGATACTGTTCAGTCAATTGGGATTCGGGTACTTTGGATCTTTATTAAAAAAACTTGAACAGGTATTTTCTGCTTTAGATAGTAGGCCTAGCATATACATCTCGTAATTTTTGCCGGACCAATCGCATAAATATTGCTTGTTACGTTTATTGTAACGAAACTTTAAAAAAAAAACGGTAAGCATGTTTTAGCTCAATTTCCACTGTAGGACACAATTCTGTATCCTAATTCATGGGATGGTGGGTCAATCACAATGTATATCGCACTGCACGCAAAATTCAAGCGAAGAAAATTGGATACGCATACAGGTTACCGATTACATAAAATAATCGGAAGTATTAGAATTTGCTCTTCGCAGTGCAGGACGACGAGAAGTTCATTTACAGTGCAAAATTCACAAAAATATTATCACAATATTCTCCCGATGTCTGTATGTTGTTGGCTTGAAATTCCAACACTGTAATTCCGCGCTATGCTTACGACGCTCAGCTTGGCTACCACAAGAGGTCGTGCTCTTGCGGATTACGTCATCCAATAATTGTGGTCAGGATATCCTGGGTTCAAATCCCGATGTGGTAAAATAAGTGACGTAGAAACACAATCAGTCCTTGAAAGCATTTATCAAGCTATGAGCACACACGAAATCCTGGTTGGAAATTTTGCCTTCACATCATTCATAAAAAAAGTAATTTTGAATCCCTTTTGGGTGAATGTTTTGGCGAAAGTAGTGAATGTTTAATGGAGGTTTTATTCAAACTTGCTTTTCGGCGGACCCTTATTCTAAAGTCATGCGTTTTTTCGCTGAGATATGTGGTGCTATAATTTGTTTTTAAACCTATTTACGTCTTTACTTAACGGGCACAAATTTTTAATACAAATCAAACAAAAATCGTAAACAAAATATATATCTTACCAACGAAGAAAGCCACAATGTTCCTCACAGCACAAAGAAGATCAACATAAATAACTTGTGCCTACACCTCTTTTCTGCATTATTTTGGCGTAATAAATTAACGTGACTTGTCTTGACCACATTGGCCAAGTTGGTCAGATAAAACATTACAAGAGGGGCCATCACAAAGGGATAAAACACTAATGTTCTGGAAGCCAGCCAGCATCTGTCATATTTCCTTGGATACACTGCTGCAAATGTGGCATTGCTTGTAAACATCCAACACCATAAATGCCATGGGCGACAAAAGTGCATTACTTCGCCATTACGATTTACGAACTAATCCACACCACGCAAAATTCAACAAAAGACCAAAGGTAGCGGAATGCTGTATACTCTGTGATGTTTTACAACAACCGCCCATGGACCAAATAGACATAGGCCAACATGAAGATAAAGGGCACAAAACTTATGGCTCAAGTTTAGAAAAAAACTTTGTGACCCGGTGCAGTAGCATTTTCCTGCTCAAAGTGAAGTGCCATCCAGTGTGATAACATCAGTAGCTTGCATTGTTGGACAGTTTTACCGTTTAACCATTTCACTTTTATGATTACTTTGTTGAAGATGCTTATTAAAGCAAAACATGTTTTTAAAAAATGTTAACACCATGTTGCCCGGATGATAGGAACGTCTGTTGTTTATTGTCAGAAACCGGTGGGTCGTCACGGTTGAGTACCTTTACTTGTTTGCGAATTTTTGCAATTTATAGGCTTGGCTAAATTTTACTCTTGCCCACATTTGTTACTGAACTGAAAAACCCGTAGAATAAAGGATTTTCTGGATAGTCTGTTTCTGCGCGTGGAGCCCATAATGCGCAGACGAAAGCTTATGTATTATGTTTTTCTGTGCTTGGCATCCAGCATTTCTATATCACTCCCAGCAACTACTGAGACATTGGCTGAGGTGACAATTTGTGATTTTGCATCCACTTCGAAAGATTGTGACATAGGAAAAGGTAAACCTCTACACATTCGTTGTCATTTAGTTCTAACTTTTTTGGATGTACTTTTATGTTAATTTTAATATACTTGTTGATTTGTCCACATGCAGCGATAAAAAAATTATGACATGTTTTATGCAAAAGCCTCTTTTTTTGCAGCTACACAAGCATTTTGTGCAATTTCAATGTGTGGACAAACAAATGAAATCATTATTTTGCACCTTTTTGAGAACCCTGAATTCATACTTTTATCAAAAAATGTCTTAATATTATTTCTCAGGCTTGGATTGGGAACTACACACCAATCTGTGCAAGGGCGTTCCAGACTGTTCAAAAAATGTAAATGGTCTTGCTATAAACAAGTGTTCATCAGAAGATTTAGACTATGAGAAAATTGAGGTATGAAACTTCGTGCAAAGCCATATTAATGTAATAGACAAGTTTGTGAGTGTGAGTCAAAATTGTGAGTCATTCACCCTGGTTGATCTCAATACAAATCGTAAACTTAGTCCAGGGTCCTGTCTGTCGGTTACAAGTCTTAGAAACTATTGTTGAGTTATGTTATTGACCTTCTTTTTTTTGCTGTTGCAGCAATATGCCCAACAAGTGGTGAACAGGCACATGGTACCAATGTTGTGTGACACAAAAAAAGACACTTTGCAAATGGGTAAGCTCAGTTTCGGTCTGCTGTAAAACTTCAGATTTATTAAGATTTCATGATCATTTTATGACTGATTGCAGGTATTGGAGTCGTGTTGTTGAAAAGCAATTTCTTAGATACTGCAATTGAACATTACACAAAGCTGATAGAGGTAACCATTTTTTGGTCTTCGAGTCATCAATGCTGTTGGGTAAAAAAATACCTGTTTCCAGGTACAAGGCAAAAAAGCATGTGCTGCATTTTACTACGGTAGAGGTATGACATACGCCAAACTGGGATTGGAAGATCAAAAAAATTACTATCATGCGTTTTCTGACTACACAAGTGCATTGCATCAGTCAGGAAGTCAGGACAAGCTACAAATTTATGAGACAAGAGCAGATGTAAGTTTGCTATGACTGTGTTAATTTGGTGAAATTGTGCATTGCGACGTTGTAACTAATTAGGAACATAAAAATCCGAGATCATAACTATACTTTATTTGTGTATGTGTTTTAAAAGCCTATTACCTTTCTACAGGCCTATTCCTCTCTCGGAGAGCATACAGAAGCATTTAAAGACTACACAGAAGCTCTGAAGCTTTCTCCTTCCTACAGAATCTACCTTATGAGGGGAATAAGCCTTGTGTTTATGGAGGTAACCTGATACCCACTTACTTATATCATTTAAATATCAGAGCACACAATTATAATTCACGGTCATTTTCCACAGAAATTTCTCTGTAAATGCTAGTCCAACCACTTGTTTGACACTTTTGTTTATAACTCATACTTACATTGTTGCTTTCTGTTGGAATATCCAATGCTTGAATCCATCTTCACAGTGTTTTAGTGAACACTTACAGAGGAGTTACTAAAAACATAAGTGCATTTTCGCAGAGGTACCAGGAGGCATACAATGATCTGCAGGAATCTTTGAGACTGCAACCTCACCAGATAACTGCCATGCATTATATTACCACTTGCCTGTACAACATGAGGCAGTTTGATGAGGCGATCGCTGTCTTCAAATCCATCCTTGCTCTGAAGCCAGACCATTGGGAAGTGATGCAGGGACTTGCACAGACTTACAGGTATACTTTTTTTTTCTTTTTTATCTTATTGATGAATACCTGTTTGTCACTTCTGTGAGCAAGTGGTGGTAAAATCATTTGACATCAATTTGTAATAACTGCGTGTTTTTACAGGGAAATAGGCAACTTTCAGTTGGCCATCGACTATTACAACAAAGCCATTGTCCACGACCAGACTAACCCCATGCTGCACCAGCGTAAAGCAATGCTCCTCTACAACATTGGGAGACTAAACGAGGCTCTGGAATCTTTTAAGGTGCAATTTGCTTGAACATTTCGTATTGTTGATCATTTGGCTCAAATGGCTCTCTTCTGCAGAATTGTGCCAATCTTGACCCTTTCAATGAGATGTGCAAGTTTATGAAGGGTGCTTGCTACGCTGGCATGGGGCAGTTTTATCCCGCTATCAAGGAAATGACCAAGGTTAGTATGGTAACGTGTGGATATTACAAACGGCGTTTCATTTTTGCTGTGGGCTATGATTCTCTACTGAACGTCATCCTTAGAGGCTTCGTATGTATTCTCCACGCTTTTGTTGATATACATTGCGTTGCTCAATTTGAGGCAATGGCTGATGGATTCATCTAAGACAGTTATTCAACCTGCGGGCTGCATGCGATCCAGTGGAGCAATTTGTGCAGTCCTTCTGATTGCACAAACATCGCAAATCGGAAAAATGTCAGGTTGAAAACGGGAAAAACAGTTCAAAATTGGCGTCACAATCCGCTTGTATGACAGCATAATTACCGATTGAACATTAGTGTATACAGCAAACTAACTTTCACATCAAAAATAATAATATGTGTGCCCTTTTTGAAAAATAAGCATAACTTTTCGGTTGGACACCACTGATTTAAGGATTGCTTTTATTCGTGATTATATTAACTGCAGTTGTAGCTTCGAACTTCGAGGTACATTTGATCTTACACAAACGTGTCACATTTTAACGCAGGCGACCACGGAACGACCCGTCCGACAGCCCAAGGGACAATACATCTGCCCGACCACCATGTTTTTGCGTGGTAAGCTTGTGTGGTGTTTTCCCAATGTTGCGTAACGACCAGTCAAGCAACCTTCCGGTTCCGTTTCGGTTTCAATTACCTCGAAACGATATCTTAATACCAGCATCACTGCTACCAATTTTCCTTTTATTTCCGCATACACGTAATTTTTTTGAAAAAAGTATATCATTAGGTTGCCTCGTCATCAGCCTTGACATTTAATAAATTGACAGAAATGAGACGATCACTCTAAAAGATTTACGTGTTGTCAGTAAAATTTTATGTTTACGGCTAAAGACGCCCGGATACCAATTACATATATTCTGCGTATCTCTGATGTACAATAAACTCGGGTTACCCATGAGCATTATATGCCGTCTGTGGGTCGGCTCCATTGTTATGTGTTAATGTTAATATCCATGATTGGCCACATTCGTATAGCCCAGTGGTTCCCAAACCCGTCAAGGACTCCTTTAATGTCATGATCAAGTCTGTGCGCACCTCCACGTAATTTTGTTCTGTTTGCACACAAACTTAACTATTTTAAGGTGTGCGTTTTTCGCCTGAAACCCTGGTTGCAAACCCCTGGTACGGCTAAAGACGTGTCTATGTTACAAACATTTTATCATTCTACAAACAACTTAGCCTGTACGTGTAGAGTGGTGTCGATATGTTCACTCACATTTGGATGTTGACGTTCAAGAATTCACGCCCGACGACGACCTCGCCACTGGATTCAAAGAGAATTGGTCGTACGAAATCCTGTTTAGCTTACAGGTGTGTATTGTTATATGCAGGTTGTGCAGATGTTTCTACATAGAAACTTCTTTCTTTACAGAACTACACGGAACAGCCGGGACTTCAGCCCAGCATCAAGTATGTGATATTGTAATTTGGAATTAAAAAAGTCAAAGGGGGATGATGGTTTTAGTGTTATTCGTCTTAATTCATTTCTTAACATGTACTTGGGCAAACGATAAACAACCATTCACACATATTCTTAACTGACAGGGATATTTCGAAGCCTTCGGTAAGCTCATTGTCGTTAAAACGACAGAAGCTGCTGTGCCACGCCTACAATACGGGGAAGACGGCACTGATGCAGGTAAATAACACTTTTTTGTACAACTGACTGATAGTGGAAGAATTTAATTTCAAATTAAACAATGCCCAAAACAGCAAAAAAGGTTTTAAATATTGCTGTAGTTTTTCTGTTTTGAGAAGGGTCTTGGATTTTGGTTATCCCACCATGGGTTCTATCGGAACCCCCTCACCCCCTGGATACGCCCATAGTTTTATTAACAAACATGCCCAATATTTGCGGATTGTTTTTGCAAAACGTTTTACTGTGTGCTGATGAAGACTATATTGTATGTTACGTATCTGAAATGCAATTTTTTCAGATAAAAAGCGTAAATTGTACAATCCATTGGTTTCAACTCGAAAAGTGACGTTTCTTTACACTACCAAAAGCATATGAAAACCAAGTAACAATGATTCAAAAATATTAACTAACTTATTATATGCTGTCTCAGAGCTTGCACCTGTCCGACGTTCAACTCGGCAACCCACGAGCGCACCTAGCGGCCGGTCTGGCAGCGATCGAGGTGTCGCAAACCGTCGCCGAGTTCTGGGCAGCGCCAAAGAGTTATCGAAATAAATATGGTGTGTTGGGTAGTTATTGAATATGAATAGGCTTCCAATTACGTTGTTTATGTTGATATTTTAGGGAAAAAGTTTACGTGGCGCGATGCGTTCGACATTTCAATCAAATGGATTCGGTGAGTAGTAAGAAGTATTTTTAAACTATTTTACTTGGAAAATACATGCGTGTTATGTGTAATATAAAGCTGTTTTCGTATAAGAGCTCGCTAAAAATGTCACTAGACTAAAATTTCTTGATATCCAGTGCAATAAACTTAATGGGCAAATGTGCGGTTTGTCGTAATGCTCGCTTGTGCTGAATAAATGTAAAGAATAGTGTTAGTTTCTACTTCTACGCCCTGAATTAATTTTGGGAGACGGACAATTTGACCTGCATGAAAATAGGCGCTATGTAAATTTTGTTAAACAAATTAAAAATTGGGTGCAAAATATTTGGAGTTAATAACTTTGAAGATGAAAGCCAAAGCTAAAATGCTGTTATACATTAGAAATAGTAAACGTTTCGAACACTAACTGCGTTCATCATCAGTACTACAATGAGTGCAATTACTAATTCTGGAAACACTGTACATCCAACACCACAAACCAGTTCTGAACGTGGATGATAGCTCAAAACCTCTTTACCTATTCAACATCTGGGTCCGTACAGCGGCCTGACAAATCGTTAATGATGACGTCGCTGCTGTGCTCCCATGTTGTTGTCACGCGACATGCCTCTGGCTTGTTGCGTTTTGGTGCTGCTGCTGTTTCCCTTCTGCCTGCTCAGTCCTTTATTACCCTGACTCTTTTCTTGCATGCACTCATTGTAGTACTGATGATGAACGCAGTTAGTGTTCGAAACGTTTACTATTTCTAACGTATAACAGCATTTTAGCTTTGGCTTTCATCTTCAAAATTAAAAATTGTTTTTCTCTTTAGATTCGTTGACCCCAATGCGCCTGTATTTTGGATGGACAGTCCCAACGAGCTCTCGAAGCCCTACAACTTGCAAAAAATCATGATACAGTAAGGCGTCAGGTTTTTGTTTCGTGTCGTATATGTATGTCATCATGTAACCCCATTTTCAATTTAGTGCAATGAACTGTTACGCAGTTTGCCGCGCTTTCGACATTTTTTTGCTAGATTTTAATAATGAACATCACATTTTTTCCTTCGTTCAGAGTCCAAAGCCCACATTCCGTAGTCTTCAATGGATGCAAATTATCGTTTATTTTATTATGTGTACGATGCGCAATATCATCCTGAATACCTTAGAGGACTCAGTTGTGTCAGCGGCGCAATAGTTTGACAGTGGCTGGCTGGCGTTGCAGTGCAAGCATTTATTTCTCTCCATGCGTCACAGAAACAACTCCACGATTCCGAGATTCGAAAAATATTTTTCTCCTCTGTACGATTTACTTGCTCGCCAATCGACTGCGTAAGTGTCAAAGTTGATTATAGCAATGTTAAAAACACGTTTTCTGCCGTTAACTTTCATTGCTTTAGATAAACATGTTCACCTACGTTAACTGTCAGGAAATGTATTAAGTTATTTCATATTGTCATATGTTAAAGTTAGGAGTAACGTATCATTCATCAGCTTATACCTTACCTGTCCGTAACCCTGTTTTATGACTTGGCCAATCTTTGCAATGCAGGCCGGCAAAGGACTTTAAGTTGAAGAGTGGTGATGACCCCGTCGACTATTTCCAGTATTTGCTCAACAACGAAAAGGTTGATCGTAATTTTTTTCCCTTATTTCGATAACGTTAGGAATTAGATTCCTTCGCTCTTACAACCTTAGCGTCACCAAATAAAGTCACTGTTTTACAGACATTTTTTGGCAAGGTGTGTGGGCTACAACATTGGTTGATGTGTTGTTGTATTGTGCGTTGAAGTCTTTATTAGTTATTAAATCTAATTTCAAATTACCGCTATTCGTATACCTGGTCTATCCAAAATGTGGTAACGTGTTCGAAGAATCAACAACACCAACTACTTGTTTCCCTACAGAAAAACTTCGATATGCGAACTTCCGACCCGTTCGTCATGGCGACCAGCAAGGTGGCGAGCAAAAAGGAAAAGACACAAAAAACTTTGGACGGATGTAACGTGGTGTTGCAGTACGACACGTAGGTGCTACGCCCGGAACGGAAAATTAAAGCCGATTTAATAAATGTCTTGCGGTTAAAAATTCCTTTTAAACTAGCGACAAAACAGGTTGGTGACAATAGAAATAATAACATTTTAGGGAAATGTTGTTCATAACCTATGGCTGACGGTTTCCATAATAAAGTGTTTAAACGTTGCAAGATATGGCCCGCAAGATGGCGCAAGAGGTTTCTGACCGGTGTTTATTTTATGTCAGAAGTCAAATAAGTACAACGGCAAACTGCTTTAATTTCCATGTAATGTTTAATGTAGTCCTTCCAACTTAGCATAAGTGCTTCAGGATTCTCACCATACGTGAATGACGTTAGTTCACGTTAGTATCGTTAGTATACGTTAGTATCGTATGTGCGGTCCAGTGATATCGTATCCTAGAAGCCGCAGGCCTGATTGCTAGCAAAAGATGTAACTTATATCCACACTGTAAAAGTGCACTATTGCCTGCGTGAGTGGAAACGCATTTTATTCCGCGTATGTACTTACAATGACCGGGTTGTTTTTTCTGTGCCAGACAACACAAGGTGACGTTGATATTAGATTGCAAGCTTACGTGGGGGAAGATGAAGCAATATCACAGCGAACTCGACTTCCTTTGGCAGAAGATTGCCGACGACCACAAGAAACTGTCGGGGAAGTCGAACGGCTCAATGGTTAGTCAAGGACACTGACTTAAGAATGAAACCGTTATATTTTTGGCCTCGCTTTTACTGATCACTTACGAAGGATCGAGTTAATCTTCCAAAGATAACTTAAAAATTTGGCAACGCAGTACTATTTCATGCAATGGCATGATTGGCAGCATCGCCCCATTGCGCAGGTCCTTGCTTGGCGATCACAGCTAACGTATCGCGATCATGAGGTTTTCGGGCTTGGCAGCCCAGGCATTGCAGCCGAGTTGGATCAGTCACTTTCCCCGATAAGTCGGAGCGAGATCTGAAAAATCAAGCTCCCGGTGAGGTTTGTACTCACGACCCTGGGCTAACCAGGCCACATGATCTACCATCCTGTAAACCTAACGTTCCTGTACAAAAGTATTGAGCGAAGCCTAACAATGCTCAAATGTGTTTTTCCACAGAACGCAACCGAGTCACTCATCAACCTCGTGTTAACTCTCGCCTATTATTTCCTCAACCTTACGCCCATATCCAAGTGCACAACGTAAGTGTTCCCTTTTTCCTGAGAATGCAGTTATCCCAACATATATCATGTGTATTGGTCAGGTCTGTAGCTTATTCAACAACACTCGGTCTGCTTTTTGCGCTTGGACGTGAAACCACGGGGAAAATTCCCAAAGGAAAGGTAAGTGATTTGCACAGTAATCATCAGTAACAGAAACGTAATATAATTCAGAACAGGGCAAAACATTATGAACCACACCCACGATCAATTTTCGAACCGTATATAAATAAAAATATTTATTATCTTGGCGTTTCCTATTCAAACTAGCAGATGTATTTAGCATTTATAACTTCAACGCCTTTTTTGGTACTGTTTAAAATAATTTTTTTGGCAGGACATCTTCATGGACGCCCTAACCACATTTGATCCAGACAAGTTCAAATCTACAACCAGATCTTGGTTGTCGTTGAAAAAGTAAGTATTACGCCAGGCCTTTGAGCAAGATTCATCGTATATACACATATAAACCGACTTATAAATCTCAAACCTATTGACACATGGAAGCGCCAGAAAAATCCAGCGCAGTCAATTGCCCCAAACGCAGCACGTTAGCGCAAGTGCAAAAGACCGCGCCATCTTGGGATTCGATTTGATCTCAGAACCTTCCTGAAGGAAGTAGTCACGTTAATTTACCACGGTTCCTGTCTGTATATTTAGTCTCGGGCCGGCGCCACGCCGTCCAGTCCTGATTGACCACTTAATGACCATCCTTAGGCGATGATGACTCCTCTATGCGCCTTTATCATTCCAAGTCGTGCCATGGCGTGGATCCAAACCCTTTTGTTTGATGGCAAAGTTTGTTGTTCTTTGGTGATTAACCCTTGACCGACCAAGGTTTTGCAGCCGTCTGAGAGCGTGTGTATTTTTGGCGGAACTTTGCTTTATGGGGATTAGCGACGCATGGCGAACACTAGTGATAAATGCGGTGCGCTTTCAGTGTCGGACAACATTCAAACATTATATACCGGTTTCATTCTATATACGAAAAAACTTTCAAGAAACTAACCTTAACAATAAACAAAAGAAATGTGTCTTGGGGCATTGATGTAACAAACAAAAAACTGATCCTCACATCAACACGCTTTTACTTTCAAAATGGATTAATTGAATTCATCAAAAGAAGAAAGGATAGTCACATTGCATTGTACCTGCTTCGAAGAAGCAATTTGTCGAAATCCCTTGCACGCACCACAAAACATAACCCCGCGATAAGCCATCACACAAACCAGCCCTCCTCGTTTCCTTGGTCGGAAACGGCAGAAACGACTCTTCCATCGTTTCATCTTCAATTGAGTGACTCCAGATTTGATTTACGACTGTCATTTCTCTGTATGGTGTTTTCTTCGAGACATATGGTCGCTGTCGTATTGTTACCTCTTGATGAAATCTGGTTGCGGTTTATGTTGCAATGCGAGTTAACCATTTGTTCTGGTGAAGATTTAATCACTTGGTTATTCGGGCCTCTGTCATTATTAAGCGCATACCTAACACAAAATGCCAAAAAATGTATATCAGGTATTCGTGCGTCGATGAATTTTGAGTATGTTTCCATTGACTGCGGGGTCAAAACAAAAAACTCTATGAATTGTAGCCGACTGGGCTGAAATGCTTGGTTTTAAACCACATTTATTGATGTATTAAGTAGCTGAGATAGATTTGCGAATATAACGTTCATGTTATGAAACATTGATGTCCTAATGCAAGCAGCCGAACACGATGAAGATTCCAACTAAACGTAATAAAAATTGTCCATGTACAGATCATTTTAAATGCGGTAATTCAATTCAGGAGCAAGCAGTTGTTGTCGATAATTTTCGTGAAATGTTTTCTCGCTTTTAGTCAACAAACGCTGGCACTCTTTTCCATCTCTCCTTACACACAGCATGCAGCGAAATTTACTTGCATTGAGAAAGTCGTAAACCCGTTTCCAGCTCTTCCGCTGCAATTGTTGTCCGCTCCTCACAAAGGTTGTCACGATGTTTGCCATTTCAGCTGCTCGTGTATAATCCTTCTTCCAACCCTTACGTGTGGGATTGGTTGCCGCCAATTCGGGCCGTATGGTCCCTGATTAACGACGCCCATAAGTTAGGATGCCGGTGTCGTAGAGCACTGTCAGTCCCCCAAGTAACGGATAAGACTGTGGTGGGAAGAGGAAACACGATTTCTGGCTGTCGCTTATTTTGCGGTTGGAAAACAACGATCCGTCATAAGTTTCGCTAAACATTGTTTTTTTGCGTGTGATTTTTTTGCGTGTGGTAATCGCGCTTCTGAAGTCGGAATGTTTTTGCGGCGGGAATCGTGTGCCCATAAAAAAAATTCTATCTTAAAGGTTAAATCGTTGATTTTCTTTCACACCGTTGTTGTTCAGACAAGGGTGAATAGAATGGTTCTTCCATATCTGATTTATGGCAAAACTGTACAAAACATGTTAGTCTATTTTTCGGGGTAAACGTAATCAACCTTGAAACCATGGAATTATGTAAAAAATGCGCAGATCTTTCAAAAGTCTTGGCACCAATATCTTAAAGTCTGCTAATTGTTTTGTACAGAATTATTAAATTTAGGGCAAATGAAAACGTCATGCCCCGTTCATATCAGAAAAACACATCTTGCAAAACCCCGATAGTCCAAAAGTCCCCGTTTCCGTTCGCCACACAATTAACGTAAAATGTCTTGGCAGCAATTCAGCCCCACGGCTTGAATATAGGCCGTCCATTGGCCACCCAGTTGTCAAATCTCGTTTCTTGGCGTAATTGTAAATTCCCGTGCCGCCTGCCCTACTCATCGACAAATTTTAATTGCATTGCGGGGTTTCCAGCACGCTCAGCCCGCGGCCAAATCGACTCGGTCCCCTGCCAAATGAGTCAATCATCGGGACTATGCGCATACTATTGCGGCGTTTAATATCTAATTATACGGGTGTCTGGCTACTGTTTCGATGCCCTCATTCTCTGGCAAGCTAAGTTTCCGCCAAATAACGTTGGTACGCAGGCGTTAGAGCCGCTTTAATGAAATTTCAAGACTTATTTAATTGATGAATTCATCAAACGGTTTGGAATTTGACCCCCAGTGTCCAACAACAGGGAAAATATTGTGCTTATTGGATAACAACTTTTTATATGTCGTTTGAAGTCTTAGCGCACACTAGGGGGATGGCCAGTAACTATGAACTAGTACAACATAAGTATTTTATGCCCTGAGGGTGAAATAAATATATATATTAAAGGAATTTTGGAAAAGGCGTGTATAGTTCCCTTTTCATGCATACAGCAGTTAACCCCTATTTGCCACAATACAGGCTCTCGAACAGTGCTTCGCATTTGGAAAAAGTCGCAGATGCCTTTCCAACATACCGCAGCATGCTTGAAGTTCTGCAGCTCGATCTATCGAATTTTTGCGATTCTGCTTGATCCGATGCATTATGGTGCAATTTTCCAGAGCGCTGGAGCACCCGATTTAGGCTTCCTTTTTATACGCCCTCTCTCGTGTCTGTGCGTTCACATTCTTTCACAATATGCAGATCAACTGTCGTTATTTCTTTGTAATTTCGCGTGCTTATTGTTGTGAGTTCGGTTTCATTTTGTACTGTTTTATCGGCGTCCAATCAGCACAGTTTGCGTCTTAAATCGCAAACGACTTTTTTTGATGATTGCGAGCAGCTCTTGATTGTAATTTATCATCTATACGACGGTTTCTATGGATGCGTTGAACTGCATGCCCGAACTGTAATTTCTTCATTCTTTCATTACGAAAATACAAAGTATTTTCATGATTTTCTGTGTTTTAGCCGCAAGAGGACAAGGTGGGGTCAATTCAGTCTGATATCGGTCATTGCAGAATAAATTTTAAATTGGCGACAGTAAAATGGGAATGCGAACCGGGTGGGAATTAAAAAGCAGCGGGCACCAATCACATGGTGGCGCCTTCCAGTTGCAAAATCAATTGCACAGTGACATACTTGCACCATAATACTAAGGAACGATTGCAACATATGATGTAATCGAGTTTATTTGCCTGTGCCTTTGATCAAATAAACCTGCTGGTGGGTGGTAAAGATTTTCGTGGTCAAATCCGGGTTTTGAGCATCAGATTCAGCTGAAAAACGGCAACGCAAGCCGTGCTGTAGGAATATCTGTAAGTTCGAAAACACGGGGTTCTGTCTGTTTCTGTATTCAGGATTACATTACAGTGTGGTTTGTGGCGTGGTGAAGATTTCCTGCTTTAGTCATTTTCCAATTTCCCTCGTTGTGATTGATGACGTCCCTGTTTCCATAGCACACAGAGGGCGTATATTTCTAAAGGCCATCCCCCAATGATCCTATGTCAAATTTAACTTTTACAGTGGATTTAAAGGGTGTAAATTGTGAACAACATTGAAAAAACGAAAAACAGTGAAACAACGCATTTAAAGTAAAAAAAAACTAAAAATAGGATCAACCAACAGATTTCCGGATCACTTTCAAAGCAAATTAACGAAAGGGTTTTGGTCTTTTCGCGTCACAATAACCAACAAATAGTGCCATAGAATTTTACTGCAACAACACAATGAGTGCCACCAAAGGTACAATGCAGTTGTGTTCTGTCGCCGGCACGACTTGCATGCACGTCCTCGTTAATCCAACATACACAATTATACAATTTTTGCAAGAAAAGTTGGGTGAATTGCGGCTGCCACAACTCGCCCTTACACAAAGGTGGAGATCTCGTGATATTTTAACTCGGAATGTCGCACGATCCGGACGCGTCCAATTCTTCTTGCGTCACCTTTCGTGTGCGCGTAGGACGAGCACTCCCGAAATAGTCTCAATAGCCTTGCCGCCCTAAGGAGTCGCCAAGCCCCGCGCACGTCGAGCATCCATCACCGATCTCGTTAAAGTTCGCATGGGGTTGTAGACGCTATTATGGCGGAGTCCATCGATTGCGCGCCATAACCTATTTCCAAGCAGTCGGGCACGTCTCAAGCACGCCCCGACCCGATGACCTCCAGGCAAACCGTCCTGTGCAAAGTGATCAACGCGTATATCGTCACGATTTTTTGGCAAGCCCAGGTGGAACGGCGCCAAATTTGCGGGAAATCGACATTTGAAATCAGGCGGGAACTCGCTTCACCTGTCGAGCGCGTGATTCTTCAAATGTTAACTCTTGGTTTCTCCAGCCTCTTTGTTATTTATCACTAAAAATAAGTCGGTTTGTCTTGTTTGCCTGTTGCACTGGATTTATCGTTTCAAGAAATTCTGGATAATAGGCTTAACCCTTTAAAGGTTTTCGAATGGCGGTGTAACCATCGCTAGTACTACGGTGTAAAAGAATTTTAAGGATTTTTTTAACATTGGTACCGGACATAAATATCGATTGACGTATTGTTGAAGATACGAACCCTTAAAGATATACGGCTCATTTTAACTTTTACCTAAATAATTCGCTAAACATGGAAAATTGAAACTATTCCGACAGTTCCAATAATCCAGCGCTTGAAAACCGCCTGGGCCAACTATTGACACACATTAATTGCTTTTCGCCGAATAGCGCTTGGCGTGCGAAGAATCCAGTTCACCTTAACGGGGTTCACACAAATTCCAAGCGACTGCGCAAGGTTCCTTATAAAGTAGTGGCCGTTTTTGTGATGAAATAGCAGAAAAAAATAAATGCTTTCGTATCCAACGCTTTAGGGTGGACCCATGGACGCGGAAACAAGTGGGTCGATTATTTTTGGAAAATTCGATTCACGCCCGAAACTTGTTTTGGCCTATAACTGCAGTAGAAACGCTAAGCGCCACCTGGAGGTAGTATCCTGGTGTGCAAATAACAAATGGCATTGGAAGTTGCACGGTGGGTCCAGTGTGCCTATTCATATCGCTGGCAATATAGACCGAGGTGCCAAATCCATATTCAAGTGGAAAAACTGATCGGGATTTTTTGGGGATTAACTCGGATGACGCAAATGATGAGCAAAATTAATGAATACTGTAGTCTTTTTGGTCTTAAAGGCAATCTAACGCATAATGTTACTCACGGTCACATGCAGTGGAAGTTTTCCTCATATGCAATGGAAAATGTGCCTAAAACATACTTTAGTCTTAAAGGCAATCCACAATAATTGTTTTCTTTTCGTCATTTTGTCGCGAATAGAAATCACATGCATATTCTTACTCATGTTTCCTTCGTGCGTTTTGCGTTCGTTTGGTTATTTTGACCACTTTTTCCATTGCACATGAGGAAAAATTCTACTGCATGTGACCGTGTCAATGCTACCGCTGACTATAAATGCGACCCAACTAATGTCACGACCAAGTTATAAGCATTCAACTTATCATCGGGCTTGCAGACACGCGTAATTATAGCAAACAAAACAGAGAGTCAATTCTCTGGCAACCAAACCGAACAGGGAGGAATGGAAAAGTGATTCAACGCCAGGTTTCCGGCTTCCGCCAGAGTCACGCGGCGTGATCAAGTTCTTTGGAGTTCGTCGCAGCGCTACAACCAAATTAGCGGGAGGAGATGCCCGCTTGCACTTGCAGCCTAATAGGGATCCATATTTGCGCCAAAACGCCCTTGTGAATGCAATCTAGGCTCGACTAATGAGTCGCATTTGGCCGATGCCGGCCACGATGTCTGATGTGTCTAAAAATTAAGTTTTAATTGAGTACCACGTGCTGGTTTGTAATGTAATGAGGTCTGAGCTCACAGCAAACAAATTTCGAAAGAAGAAAATGCATTGACTTCGATTGTCGGTTGCTGGCGGTGTTCATGTGAGTGGGCATGCAGTTGCCAGTATGCAAAAAAGAACTCGACTGATTGATGCTTGAATGGGCGCTTTCCGCTTTGGAACTGCGTGCGTTAAATGTAACAAAATTTAAATATAAACACTGTCTCCCCTTGATATACGTTGAGCATGATACTTACATAACTCTTGTGTTAAATGATTTTTTTTTGAAATATTGACGTACAGTTGGGATAAATGTCCATTTAAATATTGAAGTAAAAAGGAATAATCACAAAGTACAGTCAGGCTAGGTTTAAAGTAATTCAAAGGAATTTTTCGGTAATGCAAAAAAAGTTAATTATTTTTTAATTTGGGTCGATTGAGCGAAGTTGCTGCGAAATTGGGTAAAAACTTCCTTGCCAACGATGTCTTAATATAATCTGTTAGTTTCGGGCAAGCACTTTCACTGAGTAAACTCGCCAAATCAACTTCTTCCGCCTTGAAAATCATTTGAGTTTTCTGTGTGTCAGTAAACAATATTGTAGCACCAGAAAACATGGATATCTTTTATTCTTGTGCTATTCCTTGGACTTACATCCCCTAGGAATTTTCAGTGTTTGAAGGCTGTTCTTTTTGTTAATAAAGGAAGTGCGAGTCTTTTTGCAAATATTTGTCACGATAGTGAAGCAATTATATTAGTTTATAACCTCGTTCATTGAAATCTTGGGAATTCTCCTTACACCCTCCTGAAGTCATCCCTAATCTTTGATATAAAATTATATTATTACATATGCCACGACGTAGGCTTTTGCGCGGCCTGTTTCTATTGGTTGTCTGTAGGGTCACGTGCATGAGTTCGCCTTACGCCGCCTGAACGATGATGTATCACAAATTCTCCCGCCTTACATTTTGCGAAGATATTTGAAGATTAGTGACGACAAGGGTGTCAGTGCGTCTATTTTAAGCAACCCAAAGTTCGCGATACCGTAGACATGACAGAGTTTCGTCCGGCAAAGGTGAAACATAACACGAGTTTGACGCCGAGTATCGATCGTCCAGTTCTTTCTCAGCACGAGAACGTCGCAGTTGCATTTGTTTTCATGCTTACTTGAAAGAAAAAGGGAATTGCCACTGCCCTGGTCACCTCAGGGCCATCGTTTCGTTTGTTGTTTTGGGTTTCGGGGACGTCGGCCGAGGTACTGATGCAAGAATCGCCTGTTCCACATTGCTGGAGAAACGCTATTTGTTCATGTGCCTAGAAATAAATACACTTTGGACGTTTGCATGATTTTAAATATATACGTGTATATTTGTGTGTGACTGATTGTTTCGGCGACTATAAATAGTGACAAGACGGGTAACTAAAATCAAAACTTGGATATTTTGTTGTATAAAAAAATGGAAATGTTCAACACATGGAAAACATTGAAATAAAAATCGTGTAATCCGTCAAACAAAAACCATTTCTTGTCATCTGCAAAACAGCCGTGAACGTTTTGCTTGCAACTCTTTTCATGTCTTCCTACAGAAAAACCACCACAAAGGTTTTGTTTGCGAACATAGTTTCTCATTGTTAGCGTTTTTAGCACTTCAGGCGACAAACACAATTAATGTTGGTTTACCGATTTGCAAATCGTTCTCCACACAAACACTTGACATCAAACCCCATTTAAACGTCCGCAATATCTCCCGTTCATTTCCGGGTGAGAGTTGGCCACAGAAAATAAAGGCCCTGACGCACCCACGACCACAACACACCCCCATCCAACCGCCTCCTCAAAGACAGAGAGTCGATCCCTCATACTTTGTAAATCCTTTAAGTGCGGATGTTTATACACTTTCACCTCCGTCGGAGACAATTTGCATCCCGCGTGGATGGATTGCCGACTATGTTTGGGCTTGTGATATATTGCCCACGCCAGATGGATGGTGTGATTATGTAGTAATTAATGACTAAACCAAACATGGTTTATCTTGGCAAATTTCATTTAGAGCTCTTTGTGCAAATTAGAGTAATATCTTGCGCAGCTCTTGTTCACTAATATTGTGTATTATAATTTTAAAGTTAAAATATTATGTATGTTACCTGCCTTGTTGTTACATTATATTTTTGTTGAATCGTTTTATTTTCTTTTGACCATCAACTTTTATGTAACCGGAAGATAAAGTGACGTTACAATGACAGTATCCATTTCCACCTCCGCAACTTACATGATAGGTGCATGATGATATCATTCTCACGTCCGTGCATTGGACAGATTAGCAGGCGTTCATGATCGGGCAACCTCTTATTTTAAAAGTCCCCGAGTTTTTCGAACAAAACCTTTCCAGGCATTGCGGAGGACAATCAAGCTAGTGTTTGTAAGTCCTGTTTTTATTGGTGTGCAAATTGTCCTTCAAGAGTAAACAAATCGATTATGCGATATACCATGTACATCTCGGTTGCAGCGGTCACCGAGCAAATGATTTGTTCGTTCCTGTTGTCGAAAAATTTAACTTCAAAAAGTTTGGAATGGTTTGGTTATTTCTACAAAATGTTTTCTTCACTCTATTCCACCAAATTTCTGTCGCGTTTTTCGACTTTGCAGCAAATTTCTGATTTGGTGATCAAGCAAATCTAAAGCACAGATAACTTTGGCCGAACAGTGTGATATTAATATTTGTCCCATCTATGAAACCGATCAAACGGCCAGACATGATTGTTGACGCTACAACAAACTGCATCCGGTCATGGAATTATTGCCCAACGAGAAATAACGAATCGATGCAATTTCGGCAAATTGAAAACAAGCGGCACGTCACGCATTGTGACGTCATAATACGGACGCGATAAGTTCTACTGCCTCTTAAGAAAATGTTCAGTTCTTGGGATTGGAGTTCTTAATTGTTTGGTCGTCACACATGCGAATTCGACAAGAATAATGCGAAGAATCTAAGCGGATGACGTCATTTACCCTAAACGCCCCAATATCAGGATACTTTTACACCTATTAAGTAAGTGTTGCAAATTTAAACATTCGAATAATTAAATAGGATTGACAAAAATGCTTTAAAGTAATTATTTCCAACCGCAGTATAAGCAGTAAACAAAGCTTTTGTGCGGGAGAAGCTGAAATGAGCTCCTCTGGTTTAGGAAAGCAAACACAATCTAACACCATTTAAACGTAGTTTGCTTCCGGCTCCCATGACACAAACAAACAGGTTCCGAATACACTTTCCGGGTAATACAAGCGAACGTGACCCGAACACGAGCTGTGGTCAACCCAAACAACAGTCCCGCCGTCGTAGGAATTTTAGCCAATCGCATTTGCCGGAAGGATTGACGTCACTCCTTGATTGACAGCAGCTCCGGTTGGCGTCAATCTTAACGAGCTCGTCATCGCAAAAGTGACACGTCCCCAGGTCCCCAGTGGGTGCCAATGTAAAATACATCAAGCACAAATTGCTATTAACTGTTCGGTGTCACCGGAGAAATATTAGTCAGTGCTATACAGGTCAGATTCTTCCTGTTGTTTGTAAAGTTATGTTGAGTGTAAGTTAACGACTCGTAGGTTCAACAGAATGAAGAGGGCGAGCGAATAACTCACACCTCTTCGTGACCTTTTAAACTCCCAATGCTTGTGTATTCGTGCCTTCCATTTCCTCGCAAAGTGAAATGTCAGCCGAAATGGGCTGTTCCTTCATTTTCCCTGAGCAGACTGCTTCCCAAATGGCAGCCATGCAGATCTGATGCAATCAGAAGTTCGCAAACGTACTCGGTTGGCCGAAAAATTCTCGCCTGACGTTGAAAATTTGCAAAGGTTAACCTTCAAAACAGAGCGTTATTGTCCTCGTGGCTGGATTGAAATGTCAATGGACTGTCGGTAATTATTTATTCGAGCTTGCAAGACGTGCGACATTTAACAAGTTTCAATTCTTAAAGGGTTTTGAAAATATTTTACAACCATTTCTTCCAATCAGATTTGTGTAATTTTTATTCACCCAATTATATTAATTAATCGCACGTTTTCAGCATCAGCTCCGAAGTAACGCATCAATGATATGAAAAGATTTGCCACAAATAACTTAATCTTGGAATTTTTAATTGAATTTTGACGTGAAAAACCTATGGCCTACTACCACAGGTAAAACGCACCAAAAAATGTTATTTTACATAAATAAAAAGTTTCATGAATCCAACTCTTATTGTTTTGTCGAAAGCGCATGTGTTCACCAACACAAGTTGTTGTTCGCGTTGGTTGGAATTACATTACTTTTGGGCAGTTTTACTGTCCTTTACCTAACCCTCGTTTCCAAAAAAATAGTTTTTGTTTATTGTCAGTCTCATCCGAGGAGGTTAGTTTCTGCGAAAACGCTTTCATGTCGTTTAATTGGGTTAACAACGTTCATCGGGCATCGTCACTTCTTGCGCGCTTAATGGCAAACAAAGGGTTTCCATCATTCTCGTCTGTGACGTAATGCATTGCACGCTCGTGCGCAATTGCAATCGGTTTCACACCTCTGTCATTGGGTGCGACGAATGCTCGAAAATCTATTTTTAGTTTTCGCTTCTGCATCACGTGCAGTTGCCGAGTCCTGCAATGTCGTGGCTGTTGACCGCAAGCAATGCAAACCGGTTAGGAAACCATTTTCTTTGTTTTTGCATGAACTCAATTGGGCTTTTTAAAAATATTCGACAATCCAAAATTTTGTCGAATTTCGGATTTCACAGCCTGAAAAAACAAAATTTTTATTCCTTACGAAAATCCAACCCCAGTGCCGCGTACATTCTTTAACAAAACCACGCCCATTTTTCTGCAACTGGTCGAAAGCACCAACAGTGCCTTTTAATCCCTAATGACGGTTAGGGGGAAAAAGAAACCGAAACGTCAATACGGATTTGTTACAAAATAAGAAATCAAAATTCATGACAAGTTGCTGCTGTTTCAGCAACAAGTTACTTAATTTAGGTTGTTTTGTTTATTTATTTAAAGCAAATTACTCTAAAACGCTTAAAATAGAAACAAAACGTCAGAAAACGAATGCAATACTTATGTCATCTTTCCCTAATCGTTATGTTATAACCAAATTTAGGCCATAGTTATCCGTGTTGTGACGACCAATTTTATACAGTAGCAATTTCGTGTATTGGTTAATTTCGATTGAGTTAAGTCATTTTACTCGATTTAAATTTTAGTCAGCTTTTTGGGTTTTCATGTTTGAAAATAGCCGCGGAAACAAAATAAAGCAACAATCCGCTTTTACGAATTCGTCGTGTTTCCAAAATGGCCGGAAATTCAGCATGGTGCAATTGAAAGCATCATGGCTCTGGAATTAGCCCCGGAAAACCCTAAATTATCATTTCCAACGGCGCTTAAATGCGGTGGTGTATCATGCGTGGGCGAGTAATAATGACATCGCGCATTGAGTACGCTTAATTACACTCCGCGTTGCAGCAATTGCGCCCAAGCCCGTATGTATTCTCGAACGGCGCTCGCGTCTTGATTAAAACGTTTTATTGCCGTTTGGAATATTAGGTTTTGGCCCCCAATATAGAAACCTAAACAACCATCAACTCATCCGCGGAGCCAAATTATGTAAATTGCTTTCCAGGCCTCGCTGATTATTTTTGTTGTGTCGTCGCCAGCTATTACTGCGAATTACTGGCTGGAGTGGCAATTTTCTGTCGGTCTTGTGTGCGATGTAACTTTTTAACTCTTCTAATGTCTCAAATGAGCCGCGTTAATTTGGATTGTATTTTCTGTTGCACAGCTAAAATTGATAATTTTTGCAAGAGTTGCGCATTTAAATAAATTTAAAATTAACGATTTGACAGCAAGTGGATAAGGGTTTTTCCCAACTTGTGAATTTCAGCTCTGTTAAAACTGGTGAAACCGAACTTTTAGAATAATCAACACAACATATTTACAAAAAAGGCTAATTCAAAACTCTGTGTGTTACTGATGAACAAAGAAAATGTGTCCAAAGAAAGGTCGACTGATCCATATCGCATAGCAACAACTACAGGACACACATTACCAATTTTTTATCAAACAGACAGTTCAAAAAATCTAAAAAAAGCTAATCTGCCTCAAAAAAGTTAATTTAAAGAAACATTGCCTTAGAAAAGACATATCTGATGACAACCCTAAGCTGGTCTATATATAAAAACTTTACTTGGATTAACGCAAACTGCATTTTTTTGTATTTTTGTCTGAAAACAATCAAAATCGAGCCTTCTCTTTGGTGCATAATCTCTGGTCGTTTATTGAAGATTAAAACGGCAATCATCACATACAGTACAACGAAAAAACAACACACGAAAATGTGAATTCGAAAACGTGTCAAACAAACAATTGCACAATCGTCCTCGCCAAGGTTGATCACCCATGTTTCAGCGGGGCTGGTGATTGTAATAAATAAAAATCCAAATGATATTTCAATCTGGTAAATTTTTGGGTCTTAGTCGCCGCCTTTCCAAGACCCACACTTGGAACACATGCTCGGGTGGTTTCATTTCACGTGTTTTGGGATGATTTTGATAGAATCAGCACAAGAAAACCTCGCTCAAAGGGATGGTCCTATATTATAGCACTCGGTGCAAAAAATTGGTGGCCACACAAAGGTGAAGAAACGATTGTCGCTCCACGAAAGGCAAAGGGTTGCTGATCTGATATAATGGATAAATCGTTACATGGGAATAGGTCAGGAATCCTGGTGCTTTGCAACTATGAGGTTTTGTGTTTTGTCAAGGTTGCCTTCTTGGCTGATTGCGATTGACAGTGGGTACGATGGCCTGCTGACACGGCCGCAAAAATGTAGTTGTGGCAAAGTGAAAGTTTATCAGAACGAACGTCTAACAACTTTGTGCAACCAGCTGGACGCGGTCTTGTTCAGAGGCCGAAGGACTGACGTTTTCTACGTCACCGCCCGATTGTTTCTCAGAGTTCTTCAGCTCCTGGCGCCATTTCATGCGTCGATTTTGGAACCAAATCTTCACCTGGCGACAAAGAAAAACTGTTTAGATTATCCATTAACAATTAGAGGGAAATGTAACCTATATTTATAATGTATTGGTTTTGCAAACTTTTAAAATATTCATAACATACAAGAAGTACGTAAGTAAAAATTATTTAATACATATTCAATTAGCGCTTTAGTTGTATGTAAAATGCAACGGCGGATATGAGAGAAACGACCACGTTTTATTGGGAATTAATCGGGGCCATTATTACGGAGAAGAGATAGCGCAGTTTAAAGTATATGTACAATAATGGCTAACACGTCTTTTTACACAATTATTCAAGGATTTACCGCTTTACTTATAAGAATTTTTCTCTACGCATGAACAAGGCAGGAGGCGGTTTGAGAAAAGGTGGCTGGAAAACATTGTGGATTGGAAGCGGTTTGGCCGCGTTGAAAGAACGTGATATGGTATAAACCTACAAGGATACTGGCACAATGGGTTAATTAAAAATGGCCGCGTCATGTGATTGTCGTCGGGCGTTAATGAATTCTGAGCAAGAACATCGACACCGAACGCGGAAGCTCCCCTGAGGGCTGGGGCGGGGTTACAATGTCACGCGGAATTGCCTCGTGTTCTGACTTTTCCACTTCCGTGCAATGTATGGGGCGGTTATGAAACGCACCCTCACGGGGCCGGTCGGGTCCAACGCGAGGCGTCTGTTGTGATTACGCAAAGTCTCGGACCACTTTCAAGCTTTCTGGTTTGTGGTGTCTTAAGTTCTATAAAAAGATTGGCTTTGGATTGAGGTTTGTTTCGAATTGGCGGCAGTTCTGGCTGGATCTTATGAGTTTCGGGAAGACTCGAAACGTTTCAGCGTCGGTTGCGGTTTGCTCCGCCACTGCCAACCAGTACAAGTGCTGTTGGACGCTCATGTTAACACAACAAATCCGCCATTAAAAAACGTTTGAAAAAAATAGTTTCACGACACGAATTTCGAACCGGCTGCTGCCTAAATTCCTACATATTTTGTAAAAGCAAATCATCATATTTTTGTCAAAGCAATTGTTGGAGTATTTTGAATATTCAAATATTTAGGGTTAACTTGGGACACAATTTATTCTTGAGTAAATTTTGGTTTTAGATTGACTCGGATTGCTCGCGTCCCAAATACGGCAAATCTTTTTCCTGCGAAACTTGGATAAAAACAGGAACGAGGTTTTGAGTCAGGCGATAAAAATAAACTTTCTGAACGAACGCTTGGAATTTTTGGACGAAAAACTTTTAATTTCATTTCACATCGCGGGTTCCTGTTGGATGTTTTTGTTTCTTCGTTCCTGGAAATATGCACGACCCGTGAATGACCTGTTCTCTACATTTGCCATATTGCCTGCAACCCACTTAGCAGTTTACAGTTACCCACTGGCACTAAACTATAATTTGACTCTTTAGGATTATTACTGGATATTTTTTTTGATGCCTTTACTTAAGAACATGCCAATTTGTGAATATGTTTTGAACATCTTACTTGCACACAAACGATGTAATTGTTATAATAATATAGCGCCATAAGTAATTATTTTGCGTTGAAAAGGTTCCCCAATATTCTGTGAAAGTTTGAAAGTGTACATATTGGGCTGGTAAAGAAAATAACTTTTTTGTTTTAGCGTCGAGTTTTATCTGGACGCAAATGAAACCCCCTTGGTGTCTTGATTTATTCTCAGGATGCGAGAGTGGCGCGATAGGTCGTTCGAACAGAAGAAAACCGAGGTGTGCTGTCCAACAGCATGGGAGGGGCTATGAGTCGTTAATATACCGCGCAGGTAAACATCAAATTTCCCACCGGCGAGGAAGCTGTCAAGGCGAGTGCCGCACGGAAGCGATTTTCATTGGTTTTCAATCTTTCACCTTTCAATACTCGTAGTTTGTAAACGCAAGTTGTGACTGCGGCCCTGCATGTGGGCGATGTCACCAGCGTAAACCACCACAACATCCCTTTCTCGTAGCTCTCTCCCGTTCAAGGAAGTTGCGCGACTTTGTGCAATGAATTAAGTTCAACCCCTTGTTCACCACACGCAGAACGGCCAATTGTGTCTTGACTTTTATCACTTTTCGCGAGATTATTGAGGAAATTCACGTTTAACAGTGTGTTGGCCTCCGCAAAACCCTATATCGCGTCCGGTTCCGTGCGTCGCGCCCCATCGAGAGATGAAAACGTGTCGTGAGCGTCCACGGCAACGCATTAGTAGGTGCTAGCTTCAACGAAAGCCGCTCGCGAAAATGCCAAACGCGGGCGAATCTCTAAATACGACACGCTCTGGCGCTTGTATGCAAATTGCTCCTCGCTTGCACCTTTATTGCTGATCAACCGCGGAAAGATTTTTGCGAAACGCGTTTTTACTCCGCACTCACTTTTCAGCGAAAAGTTTTTTTGCGAACAGGGCCCATTAAAATGGTGGTACTTTGGCATAGTTTATATGTATGAACTCGTTTGTCGTCTTAATACGCAACAAATTACGAGACTTGTCGATTGAAGTTATTTCCATCACATTTTTTTACCTGAGCATCGGTGAGACCCAAAGCTTCGGCAAGACCCTTGCGTTCCGGCTTTGCGACGTATTTCTGCACTTGGAAGCTCCTTTCCAGACCTCGGCGTTGGTTTAGGCTGTAAGAACGAGACGTTAATTGCTTGAAATGTTCCTGCTAAATAATCAGTTTTTAAGATGTCCCAGAAAAAATTTGCAATGTAGGTTTTTAAGTGCGATGAACCGAATTATCCTTCAAGAATTATTTACCAGTCCGAAGTTCTGAAAATAAACCACCGGCAGCACGAACGCCATTAAACATCGATTTTGTCGGTAATAGGCAAGTCCAATATGCCTTATTTAGACACAGTTTCTCGGTCATTAAATCCATCAGCTTCCGGGGAATGTTTTTAAGTTAACACTGAGCCAAAACCACACCAAAAAAAAACGAATCTCGCCACAGTTTCAATTTTGTTTTAGCGCTCGTGGCTCGTCTTCCCGTACCTGAACACAGCTCTACTCCACTTTCGCCGCTTCTTCGGCACCTTCCGTTTTTCGTCGAACGCGGGCGACGGAGGGTGGCTGGGCTGCGACGCTACGGGGACTTCCCCGAGTCCAGGAGCGAATGTTTTGAAGGATCGAACCGCGGCAAGCGCCATGGCCGCCGCGGCGGTTGAGCCGCCATAAGCATAGGGATACACGAGATGACGAAGGGAGGGGTCTGCAAAGTCAAGATATTTTTGTCAGTTTGCTGCTGCAGACAAAACACGTGTACAGCAGAAGATAAACTTACGGCAGTTGGCTGCTATAGTCTGCCACGCCTGAAGCGAAAAGCCGTTGGGAGAAGCCGGAGACACCGGGCTGGACGGCAGGGAAGCTCCGCGGTCTACGAAAGTTGGAAAGTTCGCAAGTCTTTCTGCAACCAAACATTGTACATATAATTAAATTATCGGATGTACAATAAACCGCCAATATATCTAAATTACTCCGGTTTACTGAAAGGCATTAAAAGTGTGTCCAAGTGCAATCCTACCTCGCTGTTGACAGATTGATCTGAATATTTCAGCTTGCGATGAAACCGGACTCTTCGGTTCGAAAGCACGCCAAGTTGTTTGAGGCTGAGAACGAGATTTGGCCGCAATATCCGGCGATATTTGCCGCGCTACCTTCGAAAATGCCCCGAGATCCTCGCGAAAAACATCGTCGGTGTCGGAAACAGATCGAAATGTTGATGACCCCAGCCCATCAGAAGCCCTGCTCCTGGCGTGGACAAAAGTAGGTCTAACGTCAGGCAATCTCTGATCGCCAATAGTGGAGTTAAGGCGGTGAAGATGGGGATTTTTAGGGAAAAATTCTGCACGAGTCGCTGAGCGATGTTCACCGAGAGAAAGGGGGATTTGATTCGGAGTCAAAACCTCGACGAAAGAACCAGACGGGCGCCGGGGAGCCGTCGGCAGGAAAACGGGTCGGGCGGACTTGGGTGATTCGCTTTTGCCGCGGGCGCGTGGGGATGGCGCGATACCGTGTCGGAGCTCTTGCTGTTCCGCGGCGTTTCGCGACAGCGACCGCTTTATGTGATACGGATGAAACTTGAGGGTTTTTGGTGGAGATGGGTTTAGGTGCCTTTCGAAGCGCGCGATCTTGTAAGGTGGACATGATTCATATAATCTCTCTTCCTCCTCTTCCTCGGAGCGACTGAGGCTCCCTGGTGACCTCCTGGAGTCCTCACTACCACGACATTCGTCAGATGAGTAGTCACTGCTTGATTCCATCCTCTCTTTCAATGAAAGATTCTTTGGTTGATCTTGAATGACTCTCGCTGCCGTTGCTTCGTCGGTCTTCTTGGCCAGGATGTTGTCTATGCCAAACTTCAGGCGAGTCTCAGTTTGTTTAACGGGCGATCTCGGTCTTTTAGCAGCTTCTGAAGAGTTCTGGCGCTGCGGAGACAAACTAGTTGTTAGGGGAAATTTGTTTGCTTGTAGTGTGCTACAATTTATTACGATGGCCATAAATCAACAACCTATGACAAAATACGCATTTTATCAACCGCTGGACTTGTACCCACCCTTTACACAAAACTTCGCCACCACATACTTCGATTTACTATGAGTTGATACTTTTCTTGAAATTGTACACTAATTTATTAAACTTACCCCCAAATATCGATTTTCCCTGATTGCCTCAACCGGGCTTGAGTTGCAACTTCTTTTTCCAACACGGAGATCCACAATTTCCAGTTCGCCTTGATTGCCAACGGCAGGTTTACTCCAGGATCGCCCAGCCCGTATCGCCATTATTTCCCCTCTGATTGAGGCCGACATCATGTCGAGTCTCGGTCTGTCCATCTTGTTCGCCTCCGAGAAACGACGATTTTCGGTCATCAAGTTTTCGCTTTTCTGTTGAATGTGACGCGAGTTCACTAGTTCGGCGCGTGATTCTTTATTCGGCAAGTTTCCCTCAGTATTACCCATGCTATATCTAGGAAAAATAAAAATTCAATGACAGAAATGTGACGCATTTGAAATAAGAAACGTGAAACAAATATTTCTTTAAAACTGTGATTAAAATAAATTGCTTTCTTTCATAAATGTCACTGTGACGCCGAAAACTGCTAGAGTGTTTTTAAGCTGTTCATCACAAGTCATTTAATTTCAAGCACATTCTTAAATTGGACTTTTTTGCCTTGGTAACCTGCAACTGCAATCAATAACCCCGTTAATTAAGAGCGCAGTCTTTACATGTAAACTAAAATCCGCTTCTCGATATTCAGAAACCGGTTTACTTTGCTAAGCAAACTTTCTCAAATACCTCATCATACAAAAACTATCAAACTTTTTGCGCATAATTACTCCAGTCAGGGGCAAGCGCGAGTTAATTTTTTATCATATCCATCTCGCCCTCCCCGTGCAACGAGCGAGTGCGACTGATCTCTTCCAAGCAGCGCTTTTGCAGTTTACTGCCTGCGCCGGCCAATACTCGTTGCGTCACGCTTAGCGCGTGGCGTGCGACCCACGTCACTCCCTATCCGCAAGTTGTGTTGTCGTTTCGCTCCGCATTGGCGTGTTCTGAGGCAAGGGTGTTGACGCCTCGATAACATTGCACACGCGTCCCTGCCCCACGCCACGTTGGAAATCGAAAAAGTGAAAGCCTGTATTGACTGTTTTGATTAGGTCACCGGCATCTTGCTCTTGGATGGCAATACGGATTTTTGTCGACTTTGAAAGCGGTCATTTTGTTTATTTTGGTATTGATTTAACTGCTTCATACAAAAAGAAAGTTTAATCTTCAACGATATGTTTTGTTTTTCCAACATAAATTTCTTTGAAATTCCGAAGCTTTTCCTATAGGATACGAAAAATACTTTCTTTCCATACAAAAGACTAAAAATACTTTCTCCTGAAGAAAATTAAAAATACCTTCTCTCCTACAGCAGACTAAAAATGCATTCAGGTATATCTTAAAATTAGCAGTTTCAAACCGTAACACCCACAATGCTTTTCGAAACCAACAGTCTTAAATGACAATCACCCCTCTAGGCTTTACTTGGACTCCACAAGACTTTTCAGCAAGGAAACGAAACTGTGACTTATTTCGTTCTTTGAGACATGACATTTTATTGGGTTAACCGCACGATAGATTACAGCTCTTTCGAAACCGAAGTTAAATTGTTTAAAACAAAAGCAAAGAAGATCCCAAACTTGTACGACATGCTGCTCTGTCCCGCTTTTTGACACGACATTCTTTTTGCTAAGGGTATTGCATTGGGCGTAACTTTTTGTTTTACTGCATGTCAGCTTAAAATCTTTTTGATGTTGGTTTTATTTGCTGGTAAAATCGGGAATATTTATCAAAACATGACAGTCCCCCTTTGATTTATCTGTGCCATATGGCGTCGAACGACTTGTTAACGCCGAGCGAAATCACACCCCGATCTCATGTTTGCATTTTCTGGTCGGACATCGCGCGGTGTTTCGGAAATGGCGCACTCGCGGATTGCGGCCGTTCGGGGCTGGTGTCCTGCACTCACAGCCCGCCGAAGATGAGAGTGTCACTCGCCGGCGACGCGACGGGGAAGGAAGCAACCGCTGCCGAGCTTATTTGCCCACATTTGACTAATGACGATCGTGGGCGGATGGCGGCGAACGAATCGTTTGCAACAGGCTTCCATTTTCAGTGGTAAATGATGCGCTGGATCGCGGATACCGCTTGACGCACTGATTAATTTGCCCCCTCCCCGCCCTTGCTTGTGCAAACGCAGCTTTTGTGCAACCAAAGCAAGGTGCAAAGAGTGAGTTTGAAGTTTCTCTGACCCGCAACGACATATTTGCAACTGAAGCTGACCTTGTATCTTGCAAGATTTCTCACCAAAAACTTCAACAAGCTCTAAAAACAACCTTTGACATTTTCTGTCACTTTCGTCTGTACGTTTCAATACTTATACCATTTTTCAATTAACGCCGTTCAACGTGGATATATCGCGTGGATAACAAAACAACATGCACCACTATTCAACATCCACAAGCAAACATGCGCCGTTACATTATCCCTCACCGGAGGCGCTAGTGTTCATAATCGCACCGCAACAAAAACCCTTGCGTCTATGTTCACCATCAATCCTATATACGTTTCATACGTTGATTGCATATATTGCGAAAAAACGACTTGCACTGAAATTTTAACACGGTTCACAGTCAACAAGCAATGTAAGACGCACGTGGCGTCCCACCCTTCAAGCGACCTTGGTTGGCAATCTCAGTTCGCTGTCGCCATAAATTAAAACCAATCAAGCCCTCGATGAAGCACGAGCGTCATTAACAGCATGCCATCGTTTTAATATGAGCTACACAATAGCCGGATGCATGTGAGGCCTAAATTGGTCGCTACAAAGGGCACGTCCGCTGTGAGATCTTGTTTCGTGCATAACACTTGCTATATACACGCTTATACATAGCCGTCGGTTATGTAACCTGTCCTGATTTGCTCCCGGAAAACTTTGCTTGTTGCGTATAATAGTCCCGACAGTATATAGGGAACAAAACGTGCCTTTGTTGCTTATTTGGACTTTCACTTTGCTGAACAACGTTCTGTATCACGACAATAAACTATTTGTAGTGAGAGTTCCTGTGTCGCCTGACTGGAGCAAGGGGTCACAAGCAGTACACAACAAGGCACGGGACCTTAATTAGAAGCTCCACGTTAATTTCTGCAATGAGTCACTCTATATCCATGCGTTTTCCACTTAATCAAAGATATGAAGGGATTTGATTAGTGTAATTGGGTATACAGGCACCAATGCGCTCAGCTTTGAAAAAGTGACACAATCCGCGGACACGATCCTTATTTGTCTCAGTGTTTTATGCTTCCTGCTCGACTATCACGTTTATTCTAATAATGTAAATTTCCCGTGAACGTCTTGAAAGCTGACTGCAAAGTAAGATTTACCGGGAATCTGTAATTTTGTGTTCCAGAATTAAACGTAGAAGTTTTCCAAAACAAATATTTTACGTGAAAACCATTGAATTAAGCATGACAAAAGCCAAACATATCGATAAGGCTCTACTGCGTATCAACGCTAATTTCAATTTTGGTTCGATTCAACCCAACAACAACAACAACAAAAACTTGTTTGTGACCTTTTTTAGAAGTTGATTTACATTTGTAGCAAGAAGTTTAAAAAAAACGTTTGTTAGCAAGAATCTTACCGGAGGATTTCCCGCAATTTGATATTTGGGGACGTACTTTATATAAACTCATAATATGTCGATTCACCGGTAATTAAGTCTATTTTCGCAGTGTTACATCAATCACTTATTCGTTTCGCTTTTGCGGTTTCTCTAAATCATGTACATGATACTAATAATTTGATAATGGAGAAAACGGCTCTTTTACTAGGTGATCAAATCAGTAAAAAACTTTAACACCAAACGTCGGCGTGTACAACTTTGGAACAAAGGGACATGAGTAATGGCACACGGGCGTGGAGATGCCTAATAATATGTATATTAGGCGAAACCCAGCAGTCTAAACTTTATATGAACCAAGAGTGCCCTGGAAATATACGCTCCATGTTTAGAACATAAGCATTTTCACAAGATTCTAAACTGGGCGAGATTTTGATAAAAATAGATTTTCTTTTTATATCTCAATGGATATCTAAGTAATTTGGGAAGTCCCCATGAGCGACACAAATAATTACGAAACAAAGCACCTACCAGCCATTAATAACGACTAAGAAAGTGTGAAAATATCGGTGTATAAACTTAGTGCATCAGTTCTGTATTTGGAACCTTCAACAGAAAGGGCGGAAAAGCGTGTATGTGATACGTGATCAATGGAGTTGATGGACGTCCTATCGCAAGTATTGTTTCACATAAATAGCAGAATACCTGGAAGCCAGAGCTTTATGCAAGTTTCATGGTGGTAAGGCTGGGTCTTGGTGCTCGTTTGTCGTTTTGCGCAAAACACTTCGGTCGCTACCTATAACGCTTCGTGGTAATGCGAGCGTGGTTTTAACGTGGAGTATGCAAAGCTTCTGTAGTTTTTTTATAGGCCGGTATCAGCCATTTCCAATTTCCGGACGACAATACCACGAAGCTATGTATGTTTTGTGTTGGCGCTCTTTGGCAACTTCGAGATTACTTTTTCTTGCATTTCGATTTCGTGTAAACCAGTGCGCGGCCGGCCGCAATGACAGGCAAAACCACTGGAAAGGAAACGAACGCATTTATTCACGTTCGACCGTACATAGGTTTTACGGCGAAAATTGCGTTGCGGGCACGCGCCTACTTTCCGAGAAATAACTTTTCAACTCACATCATCGTAATGACAGCTGCTGGAGGCGACGAGGGTTCGTACTCATGCCTAAAATGTGACAGGAGCGTCGCAATTTCCAAACCCCTTCTACGAGCAAGGACGTGTAAGAGGTTTCCGTCTGCCCTGCGCAATCGACTTTCCACACGTCCGCAGCGATTCCCATTAAAGCTGAAGCTATTGGTTTTCGTGTATTCGCTTCCCCTTGCGGCTTGCTTCGCGCTGAATTTACGACTTTCCTTTCATTGAAAACAAACGCGCCTTGCGGGTTGGAGATTGTCGCAAACACTAACACAGGCCGCAGGTTTGCGAAGAATCCGTGGCTTTTCTTGCTAATTGAGCTGTGGAGTGTGTTGGAATTACCGCAGCAGCTTTTCACCCCGAAAAAGATGGAGCCAATGCAGACTTATGGTCCCGCATGAATTTTGGAATGCTGAGGTTGTGGTCTGAACGCCGTACGATCGTGATTAAATTGACTAAAAAAGCGATTTTGTTTGAAATAACACCAATTTTCCAGCTTGTCACAAAATCGTGGTATTTAATTTAACAGTTACAAGTTCTAGAAAAATGTCTTGGGAGTGAAAATTAATTTCCGTATACTGTTTCAATAAATACAGGTTGTGCAACGACTACGAAGCGCCATCCCGCCCATATTCTACCCATGAAACTCCACCCTAAAGCAATGTCACTGAGTTAGACACATCCGCTCGCGCAAGGCAAGAAAAATCCCCGGCGTCCGCCCATATACCTCAGTGACGTAACAATCGACGTCCGGGTGCGGGGGGACAGCTGTTTACATAAGTTGGTTTGGGAAGTCTGGCGGCGTTCCCGTCATTTGGGCTTTCCCTGTGGTAAAGAAGTGTGATGAATGAGGTGTCGAAAGCCCCATACACCTTACCACGGCTGCACTAATTCACATAATGGATCACACACGTTCCTGGAAGTCATTGACGTCTGCCGCTGGGATACCCCCATGCAAGCGCGCTCAAATTGTTTATTGAAGACTCTGGAAAGCAGTGGAGGCTCTTTTTAATTTTCGATGCAAAGGCGAGAATCTCTGGAAAAATATTCCGTTGAAAAAGATGTTCTGAAAACGGAGTCGAATAGTTGATCCGAATATTCATCACAAATGGCAAATTGCATTAGGAATCTCAGCATAAGCGCTTCAGGCGTTTATTGGGAGTAAGAGAAAGCATTTCTGCCTTGGTTTAATCTCTACTAAAAAAGCGAAAATCTCAGGGATTAAAAATGACGTTTGAGGAAAAACTGCACTTGTTATTTAAAATGTTCCAGATAAGCCGTACCGAACAAACGTCAGGTGCTACGTAATGGTCAGGTAGTTGAAAACAAAATTTCTGTTGGCGCGTGGTTGCATGCAACATAACAAATATAACATCTCAAAACACACAAATAGTGAAGCAGCTGCGAAAACAAAAATGAAGATTACCCAATACACCGGTACAACCTCACCTAATAACCAAGAATTACAATAACTGACGTTTTTTCTCTACCACATGTGCCTGTGCCCCGCAAGCCTTCGTCCGTTTTTGGTACGACATCACGAATAAAATCCCTTCAATAACACAACGACCACTGACAGATTTTCGGTGGCCCCCGCCGCCAGAGAAGCTCGGACAACGCGTTCGCTCATAGCCTGGGCCAATTTGCCTCTAGCTTGCACCGCCTTTCGCTCCTTTTCTTGCTCTTGACTTGCTGTATCAACGCTGCTGGTATGCAGGTCGCTTGCGTCGTGGCTGGGAAGTGGCGAGTCACGTATTCCTATCTAGAAAACCAAGATCACAGTTGATAACCTGTATAATATGTAACAATATTCATTGCAACTCATCAGAGCTTTTCCTGAGAAAACACGGGAAAGTGTTTCAATTCTTTGCATCAGTGTTGTTCGTGTATCATCATCATTGGAGGCAAGGTTTTATTTTCGTTAACTACAACGTTTTCATATCAAGAAAAATGTCACTCAAACAACTTAATCATTTAATTTTTTTCCGAAGAAACATCCCCACAGGACAAGTAAAAAAAAACGACCAAAACCGAAACTCCACACACCAAATTATTGACACTTTGCCATTAAAATATTAAACTCACCGATGTCATGGACGAGCGATCGTCATCGTCTTTTCCACTCACGATGATAACTTCCTCAATTTCATCACACATCTCCTCGTCCGTCTCCACGATGCTCGCCAGCATCTTCTGCTCCTGGAGGAGACTCCCCTCTCCTCCAGTATCATATTCGTCTGAATCATTTGCTTTGGAGTCTGGAAGTGGAACAAGGACATGTCATGAGTTAAATCTATGCCAGTGTTTCCTAAAATATTTTTGTCCGAGAAACCGTGTAAGGTTATTTAAGTTCATGGAACCCCCAAAAAGGCAGAAAGGTTTTTCCAAAATTGTCGTGATTTTTTTCTATGTGGCTGGGTATATGCCGTAATAACCAATTTCTGATGTTGAAAATAAGGTAACGTTGTCATAGTTTAGTGTGTTCGAATGCATCAAGTTGTGTATATGGTGGAGCAAAACACAAATCGTTTGCAGTTTAAATTGCATTTTGCTGTTCATAAAGCCTATTCCGCCTGTAGATTGACTTGTGTTCGGGATTCTTAAATTAATAAAAATCAGAAACCCCTTGAAATTGCAGTATTCCTCTTTTATCAGAAACATTTAGATTGGTTATGAGGGTTTGAACATCGCTGTCGCAGAATGAGATATCACATTATTGTATCAAAACGTAACCTGCGCGACGATGTTTGTAAAGCATTGCCATCGGCAGCGGAAACCGTGACGACATCGAATCGGGCGTCGTGTTTTTGACGAGGTAGAAAACCTCCTCGACTCCCAGCGCCCTCCACACACTCGCCGTTGCTATGACGATAAACTGCGAGGCATCGGTAATTCGAGCGGATGCGGCGAAGGGCTCGCTGATGACGCATTTGCGCAATTCAGGGTCACCGTGGTTACCTGAAAACAATTCAGAAGACGGGTTTAGTACACAAGACGGTTAAAAGCGAAGCGCGAGACATACCCAAGCCACGCGTGGTGGCCAAAACACTGTTAACGGTCAAGGTGCGGCCACTTCTCAATATTTTACCGCCTGCTTCCTCCACTCGTGCGCATTCTTCCTCGTTGTGAGGTGTGTGCGACTTCGTTAGAGCGAATGGTCGGTTTTTGTGGCAGAGGTAAGCTTCTACGTCACCTGTAAGTACATATCGCTCTTTGTTTTTCATAGTGATCCACACAAAAGGAAATTTGGTTAACATGAAAACATGGTAAACGTATTTCTTCGGGTAAACTCATTCCTAAAACACTTTTCTAATTATGGTCTGTGTTGCCATGCTAACGAATTTCAGGTTATCCCTTTGAATTACGTATGATTGGCTGAAAGTTCGCAACAACAGAGTTAATTGGCAACGTAATGGTTAGTGGTGTTATGCATAAAGTTATTGTGTCCACATTTTTTCAACTATAGCACTGATGATGATGCAAGTTTTATGGTCAGTACGTTTATTAACGGGCACATTTAAAGTAGGGTAAGCAATCACGAAACACTGCGATTTTATGATTCTAGTTACACATATAAATTATTACCTGCGTTTGCGAAGTAAGCCCTGCCGCCCGACACACGACTCTGAAGCGACTCTTGGTTGCCACCATGCGGCTGAGCGTCCCCCGATCCATCTGAAAAAAAATAATTTAAATGTCGAGTCATTAGAGGTGGTATAACGAACATAAAGACTCAAAAATATTATAGAGTTCTGTAAGTAATTTTCACTTGTCGCATTTGTGCGTTTTACAATGTAGCCTATTAAAGTTTTAGAGTCAGATATAACTTACCGATGGGTCGCTTCTCTTCGTCGTCACATATAACACACGTTGTTGCCGAACAACCACTCCATCTAACCCTGTGAACACAGGGCGTTATTTCTTAATATATAAAAGTGTTAAACTGCAAATTACGTGTGTTCTGCACAAAAGAAACAACTTTTAACATATCAGACACACAGACAGGCGAACGTTGCTTGATGTCACCAATTCATGTCCATGAAACAATATAATTTTGTGTTTGGATTTAAAGGGTAAATCAATAAAACTCAAAGATTTTGTGCGCATTGCTTCGAGAAGTTATAACCATGGACCGACTACTTATCTTTGTCGGCGCTACCACGATACAGAGAACAATACCCAAAACCGCTTTCCGTGTTTTAATGTTTAGCACAAAGCACAAGGCAGACTCCTGTATGATTTACACAACACGACACAAAAGACAAACGGTGAACCACACGCGCCGACAAAGAACCGCATGAATTCGATACCTCCACATACCACGATTTTTCGTCGAGTCCATGCGATAGGTATTCGTCCATTCGCTGGTAAGCCCTGCGAAACGACCTGATAACATCTCCATGCGGGTCGTGCTGCGATTGTTGGCTTTCTTCCAACTCGCTGGGCACCGTGCCTTTGTTAAACTGTTCCAGAATTGCTTCATTGTCTTGTTGAGAGGTCGGAGGGTCAAAATTCCGCCGACTTAGCTCCTCACTAAGGAGCTTATGAAACTGCTGATGTGTGTGATGGGAGGCTGCTGTGCCACAATAACCGTGGTATAAACCGATGAAACACGACGATCTGCCAGCAGTACTAACTGTCGAACAAGCAAACGTTTATTAACTCATGGTGCTACTGCTCAATAAAGGCTAGTAGCCGTTTCTAAATCGACTGCGCCTTGCAACTTTTGTAACTAAACCAAATTAAAATCCGATTCAACGGTTTTGGTGTACGGCCAATGTTCGATATCTTACAAATACAGTACACAGTATTGTAATGGTGCCAATTTCACCTGGCTGTGTGTATCCACATAAAACCATGGTCTTATCTTCCATGATTGTTCTGGATTCAATGTTCATTGCTTCACATGTTCCTATGGCAGCTACACTGTTCGGAAGACCATGGGTTGACCCATGGGTCACAGCATTGCTCTTGATGTCATTCATTAGTTCTGTAGCAAACAAAGGTTGGACATTTTTGGGAATAACTTTTAGTGGCCATGAAGAACATCTATAAAAACCAATATTTGTAAAAAGTGGAGAATCTTTTTAAATGTGTCCAACATTGACAGAACCATAAAAATTTAATTTATTTTACCCTCATCGTCGGCTCTAAGACCACCTTCCTTGGTTGTTGTCCTGACTATCAATGGAGCCAGACAATTACACACAGATTTACCTCTCAGCAGGTCCGATCTCACAACATCAAATGACTCATTCACCCTGAGCACAGGATATGCAAATATTTTACGGTGACAAAACAATAAATGAATAAGTTTGAGCAATAACATAGAGAAATGTAATTTTAAAAAATAATAAGATAGTAACATTTGGCATTGAGAAAGCTCATGGAGTCAGGTTTGCGGTTTAGTTAAAACTTATTCCATACCTGTCTATTCTCCTCATTAAATCAGGGTCAGTTGGTTTGTCCTTATATTTTGAAACAAGTTTCTTAATAATTAATCTCCTTCTTTTCAGGAGAATATCAACAGTCACAGGTGATCTTGAAGCTAAAATAGAATACTAATTATTGTGTGCCTATTTTGGGTATATTACTGACCATTTTTGAACTTCAAAACTTGAAGAGCGCTGTGGTGGCTGTGGTGATCACTGAGGTGAACAGCAGGTATAGTGCTTTTGCACATGGAACACTTTAAATTCATTTCCATGTCTATAACCTTAGGTGTTCAGGTGACAATAAATACAACAGTGAAGAACAGTGGCAATAAGTTTGTTTTAAACCTAATCTAGGCTACACATTTGTTTTAACTGTACACATTTCAACTTCATAAGTGCAACTACAATGGCTTTAAACATAAAAGTACACATCATTGACACTTTTCGACATTTAGAATGCTTTGAACTTTTTATAAGTTACAGTATGGGCAGAGTCATAACAAAAACTAAATTTGGTTATAATTTCCTCTGGGCATTTTAGGCAGTTGATGTTAGGCAAAAATGCAACATTTAGATAATCTCCAAAACATTAACTGGCAAATGAAGAAACTTTCTAATTATACAATTTATAACTTGACTTGACACGGAAAAAAAATACACGAAGAACACATGGAACATAGAACACAAGATTACCAGTTTTTTCTTGACACACAAAACATTAAGTCATGTGTTAAACAAATAAACTTCAATACTTCAGCTATTGTATTAGCGCCAAGCTTCCACAGATATATTTCGGCTGTACTGAGGAAAAGTGTCTCTGTAGCGACTGTAGACATTAGCAGGGATTGGCTTCTGGGCGTACTGATCCAACTTGGGCTCTTGCTCCAAAGTGTATCTCCAGGACTGTGTCACTTGAGGCTTCAAGTATCTAACAGCATAACCACTAAAACGGAAGTGCTTTGGGTCATATTCAGGCAGTTTAAATTCTCCAGAGGCAGAAATGAACTTGGACCAGTCGTCCTTTGTTGAGCTTAGCATGTAGCGGTTCTTTGATGGAGCAGTGTGTGTTACACCAGCAGGATAATTTGGAATCACCTTCTGCAGTGAGCGACCGGTTTCAGTAATTGTTGTGCCAGAGAGTGGCTTTCTGGCATTTTTAAAGAAGCTTGTTGATGCATCATGAAAATCTCTTGGGCCACAAGAGGTAGTGGTTCGGCAATGCTCGTCAGACAACATATGGGTGGCTGTGTCCATGTCCATTCGCCTAAGAGTAGGCAACCTTGGATGGTATAATCCTTCCTTAACTGCTGCTAACATCACACGTCGAAAAGGTGGGTAGTTATAATTCATGTGGTATTGCAAATGTGCATTCGGGTGAGGTTTATTTGAGGAATCCATATTTACAATTTAGGTGTCAAGGCAGTATCTGGTCAGAGTTGGTTTATGCAAATATAATTATTTATTTTTAAAACACGACCTGCATGCAACATGATTTAACGTGGTTACGAAAACATTGCAAAATAAAGTCGTTTTGCACATTTAACAACCAAATCATGGCATTACCTGATATATTTTAAGTTTATTTTTCAAACGACTTTCTCCTCGGCGTTTAAAAATATATTTTGTGACTTTGATGATACCAATAACTGCTCCATTTCACTGTGTTCGTCGTGCTTAAAAGTTGTCTTGCAAATACTGCACGAGCAACGCTTACTGTTTCGCCATAGCAACGAATCTTAATTTTACCAGGCCGGTAGAGTAGTAAGTATTTTTGTAATCGAAATAAAAATCGTTATTGTTGATACGTAATTATAATGTTTTATTTTTATTTTTTAAACCAAAAGAGGAAGACTTTGACGGAAAAAGCTGAAAAGTGATTTGTAGAGGAAGCACGACAATCAATAATGATAATACGTTGCTTTTGCCATTGTAGGGCAATGTTTAACACCGCACAAATGCCCACCTTCTAACTTAATAAGTCACCGCCGACTTTTAGAACCGTCAGTCTGTCACCTCGTGTGTTTGTTTTGTGCTAACGACCGGTCACACTGGTTTGCATTCGTGTTTTAATCCCTCCTTTCCTTTGCTCGGTAATCACCGAGCTGGAGCCCCCACCTATGACAATGCAGCATCAATGGAAGTTAATTTTTTTCTTTGTAACCTCGACCCTTTAAAACCTGCAACATTTTCGTCTACAGAAAATCATACAAGGGGCGAGCCAACAATATAAGACATCAACAAATGCCAGAGAAATAATTAAGCTGCTTGCATAGATTTGGTGTGGGTATTGCATGTTGTTGTAGGCCTACCATATATAAACCAAGAGTTTTGCGAGTTTATTAGATAAAGTTTGATTTGTGTTGCTCTAATTATACGTTCCGTAAGATTCAGTTAGAGTGCGCAACGTTTACTTTATGAAAACGACCGAGTCTCATTAATACTACATAGTCATTCAGACCGGTTTTTCAGGAGCTGTCTAACAAAACCAGTTTTGAAGTTGGGTGTTAACAAAATAACGACATTCTTGCAGGTTACGTTGGTATAGAACCATATTTATCACTGCTGGTCGTTAAGAGAACAAGGGATACACTGTTTTTTCTGTTTTTGAGAGTATTGAGAAAAAACAGCACAACTATGGACCTTCTAGTGTTATCGATACTTATTGGATCGTTGTTCGCCGTTACAGATGCTGGATACTCAGAAAGGCCGACTTGGTTTGAAACCGGGGATGTTCCGGAGGTTCGTAAAGATTTTATTTACTGTTTGTTTTTTTTGAAATAACAAACTGTGCCTTATTAAACCATAGAACTCTTCATATACAATTCGACGATACAAAGAAGCGAACTGGGTCAGAACCAAGGTTTGGGGATTTTCTTTAGATGAAATAAGACGAATTGGGTTTCTGCGCCTGTTTAACTACATATCTGGTCCAGGAAACGAACAAGGTACTGTTTACTCAATTTTATACCTCTAACATTTTTTTCACATGCTATAGAAGTGCATTTATAAAAACAGTTACTTTGTACAGGAATTAAAATTTCCATGACGGCCCCTGTGACAATATCTGTGACCAACGGCGCTTGTTTCATATGTAAGCGAATGTTCGTCATGTCCTTTTACATTCCAACCATCCACCAAGACAACCCGCCGCTGCCCAAAGCTGGTTCACCTGTGTACATCGAAAAGATACCAGAGTCCACGTTTTACGTCAGGTAACAATTTCAAAGAATCCAATTTGCTTGAAAAAACACAGACCCCATATTGTGACAACACTACTAAATATTTCATGTTCAAATCATTTTTATATTTTGCACCATCCCCAAGTAACTTAAAAATTTTTTGGTCAAAGCAGCATTGCAACTTTCTGATATCCAAACCCACTACCACATATGGTAGAAATGTACTTCGATAACACGGTTTAAAATGTTGAGAATTGCAAGTATAGTTTTTTTACTTTAAAAGATAAAACATTTTTTTGCAGGAAATTTGTCGGGCTCTATTCCTCGGATGCCAACGTAATGAGGAACGCTTATGTCCTGATGGAGGATTTGAAAAGCGATGGTGTGAACAACATTAATACAGATTCTATGACTATAGCTGGTTATAATGCACCATCCTATTTCGTGGCACAAAGCAATGAAATATGGTTGTCGCCTCTTAAGTAAATAATGTTACGGAATCGAAATTATCGAAATTATTGGCAAAAAGTTGTGAATTTTTGTTGCAATAAACGAAATGACTTGAAGGTTTCCATAAATACGATTTCGATACAAACCTATACAACAAAACAACAACACAACATATCATTGACTTTGGGATAGTGTGTTACTGGTGTTGCTTCCAGATATATTATAAACCTGTTGTAACGACTTTCTGGTCCAACCAAACGTTGATTTTATTTTGCTCATATTTCGCCAGCTTTAGAATGGCGTTTATCAGGGTTATGGCGCGGCACTAAAACATCTCATGAAAATCTATAACCGCTAGAAAAGGGGAACACGACCACACCGCTTGCAGCGTGAGGTTTACTGTTCCCGTGTAAGGATTTTAAGGCTTAGTTAAACCACCAAAGCTTTGCAAGTAAACATTGTGCGGAAGAGATAAAGGCATTTCCTGTGTTATACAATCGAACAAGGTAATATTTGTAAACGAGACGAGTTTTATCCAAGCTTTTACGCCACAACGACAATTTAAAATTGCGGCGAAGGCCACCCACTTGTCTTGCACTATACTTACTGCAATTGAATTTGCATTTGTTTTATATTTTTGTGCTTTGGATCTTACGAGCATTTTACAAGAAAAACAACGAAATGAATTAACGAGACTCATGAACATACTGCACGAAAATAAATGTTATTTTGAAGCGCCTCAATGGTTTTACCCTTCAACATAAAGTGCACAAAGTTTTCCATGTGATGCAATGATTGTTCTTCGGAAATTTCAAACCATTGTGGAACAACGTAACGTTTTCCCTTTTCCACAAGTTAGTATCGATGTAGTTGCACGTGTCAGGGAAAATGAACCCAAATCAAAAGAAGCAAAACATAATTCATAAATTAGCAAGAAAGTTAACTTAATATTTTGCAAACAAGCCTTGAATTTATGCTTGCATCACAATAGTGGTGATCCGTAAATATTAGATTTTCCGGATCTAATTTAGGTTGAGAGTTTCGGTTTTTCAGTTGTAGTGATCCGTAAACGATGTTGCCTGAATAAATTACAGCAGCAGCGTTTCAGTAAGTGCAAGATAATGCAGTTCATAACACAGGCGCATGTTTTTCAGGGCAGGATTATTGTGTTGAATTGGACATGAAGTACAACGTCCTGAAGGGCTCAAAACATTGGCGTCTGGGACGGAATGGGTTATTAAGAGATTTTCCAACTGAAACCACGCAATTTTTTTCCATACAGATTCACTAATACCTACAAGCATTCCATCCAGGCCAATATTCGCAAACAAACGTCTCTGTGATTACTATATAAGAGGCCGAGAAATCGGGTCCGCTCTTATAAACTATTTGTGGACAACAATCGGTGAGAACAAGTTGATCAACGACATCGAGCATCAGCGCAACCAAGCAAAGAAGATGACCTGTGTATTTACTGTTGTTCTGCTGTGCTCCATTGCTACTGTTGCCGTAGCGCTACCTACGGCTCTTAACGAAGGCATTACCCAAAATACCGATGCATCATGCTTGAACAGCTCGATTTACGAAGGTAAAAAACTATTTAATTTTATATCTTTTCGATTTAGAGTTGTTGTGATTTACAGAGGAAATCAGCCACTTGAAGGAGAATGTTCAACGCTTGAGCAACGCCCTCGCCATGTCTTACCCCAAACCAACAACACCTTCCCATCGTAAGCACAATGTTTGTAACTTTGTAGAATTTTGACGTTCAATTAATTTGTACCTGTTTGAAAAAAAGTAATCATAGTTAATTCGCACTTTTTGGTTGGTTTTGTATTGTATAACGTAAAGTGCTTAGATTTCTTTAATATGTACACATATATATATATTATGGCAAAAATTCAATCATTTCTCTCTGAAAAAAACCCAGGCAGCTACATATTACAATGTGATCGTGCAGAGCATTTGGCCTGTTTACATGACTTTTTTTTATCAAACGCGATTCTGAACAGAATGCCGACTGACCCAACTATTGTTTCCGCGTCACAACCAAAGGAATGACATCGTAACGTACAAACGATATTTCCCACGCCTCACCTCTGGGACCCTGTGTTTGTGGGTCTCCGTGGACGACTTGTCCTTGCTGGTTGCGCTCGTTAGCTACCAGTCGCCCAACAACGTCAATAGCATTTTGTTGGAGCTGATCCCGCCGACTACTTTCAGATTGGTCGTACAAGGTTCAATTGTGGATCACACGTTCCCGATGAGAGAGGCTGAAAAGGTAAAGTCCGCATTGCTTTTAGGCTAAACGGTAACGCGAAAATCAACAAGATTGATTCAAAATAAGATTGGAAAATTTGAACCTGATGATCCGAAGCAAAGAATACAATTTTTTTATAGTACCATGTGTGTGCCTGGTTTGATTCGGTCCAACAGACCTCAGGCGTCTACATCAACGGGGAAGATATCGGCACCAAGGGATATTCAGGTGATGTAGTCGAGGGAGGTGGAACTTTCCTCATTGGACAGGACCAAGACCGTAATGTGGACGGTGGATTCCATGCCGACCGCTCTCTTAAGTAACATTTTCTACGATATCTTTTATCAAAAGGGCTATAAAAAAATTTTTTTACCTTGGGGCCACTTGAATTTTTTAATACGACTTGATAATGCGCACATGTGTAAAATTGTGGTTTTATACTAAAAGAATATCCTGCAAAAAACGTTTAATAAATTATGAATATATAAATAAAGAAGTCACACAGATTATATCAGAAATATATTTTACCAAAAAGTTTTTAGGGGTAATTATAGGCTAAATTAGCCTGTCACATTTTCGGAAACTTAGGCCTTTAGCGAGGTCAACAGGCCCTTTTTCAGCAAATGTTTCTCAACTTTTTTGCTACGGTGACTAATGTTCGAATTCACGAAGAGAAAAGGCGTTAACAATGTCAAAAGTTTTCTAACATTGTGCGCAACATACGTGTACATCCACACAGGGGCTCCGTCGACAACGTGATGGTCTTTCCTCGCGTTCTCAACCACGACGAAGTGGAACGCATGAGAGTCTTGTGCGTGTGCCCTGTTGATCACGTGCTCTTCATGTCCGTCGATCGCGTCGAGTTTTCCGGTGAAACTTCTTACATCATCCCCTCCCAGTGCCCGGCCGTGGCCTAAAAAGGGATGTGGCTAATTTCAGTACCCCATGACACGGAAAAGGAACTGATTTGACTAATTTGTGTATCCGCGTGCTTTAGTAGCCTATACTAATAACCCATTGTATCAACCAACACACTTTGTATCTCGCTAATAAATACTACCAGCTTATATTTGCCGTCTGCAAAGAACTATAGACGGGTTCCTCAAGCGAAAACTTCTGTGCAATAAATCGTTTACCAAAGAAAATTTCCGTTTAACTTGTACGCTGGAAAGGTGCATAAAATTGATCGCAAAATGCAAAGTTTGCAACGGCTAACACTATGTATTTATCAGGTTGTATATTCGGTCGTTGTTCATAGGTCCATATGGTGGTTGTGTAAATGTGCTGAACTGGAATGGAAACAAATAAAATTAGCAAAATTGCAATTGCATAATATTTTTTTTAAAGCGGCTGTTTTTGCCGAAAATTCCGAGATTACATCACTATAGCTTACCGTTGTTGCGTAGGTTATATCGCCTTAAATGAGTTTTGAAAATACGTGCCAAGTTTACCGAATAATTATGAGCTGATAACTGATATATAAGCTCTGTTTGTGCATAGAATACTAAAACATGGAATGGAAACTCCGCTGAAAGTGCGCCGTCACGCATGAGTAACACTTTACGCGAAATTAAAAATGCATTGGGTTAAATGCGATTTTGGTGCTTTTTAAGGGGCTTAGAAACCCATTAAATAGAACAAAATTTAAAACTTTTTTTAAAAAACAATAAGTTTGGTCCCTCGTCTTTTGAAATATGTGGATGATTTTGAATAAATCGGGTCACATCATTTTTTACGGCGATTTCCTGTCTACTACCTTTTGGGTCAAAATATGAACAAATAATTGCGCGCTTTTGCTGTTTGCAAGCATTGGGAGGCTAAATCGAGTAATATTATCAACTACTATGCTTGTTATGTAAAATCAACTACTTGCTAATTATGTTTTTTTCTCGGACAGTATCTCTGCACACAGTAATGCGGTTGTTTGGGAATATTTATTTTGCAAAAACAGGGCATTTGACAAACGATAGTATGGCTGCTTTTTTCTGCGATTCCTGTATCTTGATGAAGATGGAGAGGAAGATATTATAATGAACCAAATTATTAAAATCAGGAAATACCTAGCCAACACCATGTTCATACTGCTGAGTGCAAATGTTGCCAGTAAAGTCCAACACAAAACAACATTTTTGTGCATAATATGGGTTTAAAAAAGTAAAGCCTTGACATAATATATGTTGATTGCTTGCAAATACTCAAGGACAGTGGGAATACTTCCAATGTAAACCAACTATAACTTGTATATAAGTGTTTGCATACGAGCAAATTCTGAAAACTTTCATCTTTTTCTTCAACATGACATGTTTCTCTCAGAAGCTTTTTAATACATATCTAAATCAAATTCTGTTGTGTTTTACTTAAAACTAATCTGCGAAGAAAAAAAATGACTAGTGAAAAAGGGTATTTTTAATATATAAAGGTCCAATTTGGCTGAAACAAAAGTCAATTATGTTTAGTTCAACAAAACATTACATATTTTCAACTGTGTCATAAGCATTCAACCAACTGTTATGATAAGAGTAAAAAAATATACTTCTGTTATGTGTGCAATAGTTTGACAAAAATGATTTCCATCCAATTTGATTTGTTTTCTTCTCAGGGATATTAGACTAATCAACACTTAAAAGTCGAACTTTCGGACAAAAATGCCAATATACAACCATATATTTACAATGAAATCAAATAGAAAACTCAGTGATGTGTGGGAAAAATGTTTAAAGTAGATTACTAGTACAACAAAAGCAAGTTCATTAATATTCACAGAGCATCGGCTCATATGTGGCATGAATTGCTCAAAACCAATGGAATATAAAAAATGACACAAGAATTTATTTAATTATGTCAATATTGTTTAGATAGTTACAAGTTACCACTATTTATTTATTATTTAATATTATTTGCACAAAAGATATAAACGGCCAGATTTAAGTATGGTTAACCAAGTGAATACAATCTTTAAAATTAAGCAGCAAAATTTGACCCCATTTTATCTGGTTTACAAAGGCTACAATCTGACATTTTGGGCCAAAAACTACTTCATGTAGTACTGTACTATCTGTCCAACATATATCTTTACAGAAAGCGGAGTTATGAAACATTTTGATACATACCCAATAATGACTGCAAATATGTGACCTCTGGGTCAGACTGTTTTGTTCAAAAATTAGGTTTCTGAATCCCAGGATTGCTTTTTAGGCAAATATGCAAATCTAAAACATTACGTCATCACTTGAATGACGTAATTACATGTCTTACGTCATATTTGAGGTTGACGCGAAGACGTATTAACAATTTTTTAGTCTGTAAGGTGACTTGTAACACACGGTCAAAAAGTGCATTATAGCGCGTCATAATTAAAATCATCCACATATTTCAAAAGATTAAGGATGAAACTACTTGAATTACATTTAAATAAATTCTTGTGGTTACATTAACTTAGACTTTTTCGCCGCCGAAAAACGCCAAAATCGCATTTAACCCAATGCATTTTTCATTTTGCGTAAAGTGTTACTCATGCGTGACGAAAAGAGTTTCCATTCCATGTTTTAGTATTCTATGGTTTGTGCTAATAGTTAAGTTGGAAACGTGTAATGTTTATATTTCTATAGTTTTTTAACGTTTATGGCGGCGCCCGGAACTGGTACATGTTATAGATATTACCTGTCCATTGCTGCTGCATTTGTTTTTGTTTAGCTGCGGCATTTCTTCATCGTTATGGGGTCGATTCAAGTAATGTCGAGATTTTTTTCACGACCATCGCTTTCAAGATACGCAGTGCAATGCTTGAAAAATAAATCATCATCTGTTTCAATTATAACAGCCAAAAACTACAGTTCGTCGGTTCCCATCGATGACGATCTTCTTGGTTTTACCGAAGAACAAAAACAGGTGTTTTTTTTGTTCCGAATGTGCTTTAAATATTAAAAGCAAGTTCAAAAAAAGCTAAAATACAATCATTTTGCCAAAGAAGTGGTTGAGATATGTTTCCAGTAATGCAACTATATCCATACTTTTAGTTGCGAGACAGCGTTTCCAAGTTTCTGAAGGATGAGTTAACCCCACTCGCTAATGAAATCGACCGCACCGATGATTTTCCACAAATGCGTTCCTTTTGGAAGAAATTGGGTGACATGGGCTTGCTGGGAATTACAGCCCCAGGTGAAATGAATTTCTTTCTTTGCCAATTTTTATATATTCTATTTATTTTGTAAAACTGAAAAAAATCCATTGTAGTTGAAGATGGTGGCGCTGGACTTGGAATATTTGAGGCTTGTATTGTCATGGAGGAAATGTCACGATCAAGTGGAGCTATTGCTTTAAGTTATGGGGCCCATTCATATCTCTGTTTAAACCAAATTGTTCGACATGGCAATGATGAACAGAAAGCTAGGTACTTGCCGAAGGTATTTGAAAATAGATTTCATTATTGAATGATTTTGTTTTACACTGATTTATTTGTTTTCTCAGTTAATTTCTGGTGAGTTGGTCGGTGCTCTTGCGATGAGTGAGCCTGGCTCTGGATCTGATGTGGTTTCTATGAAACTAAAAGCTGAAAAGAAAGGTGCAAAAAATAAGCTAAAGAACTTTTGTAAACTTTTGCAACTGCATGATAATAAATCAAATGAGGACATATGGAGTTTTTTTTGAAAAGTTTCTTCCAAATTCACTAACTTTGTCCCACCATGCTAGGAGATTACTACATTTTGAATGGAAATAAGTTTTGGATCACCAATGGCCCGGATGCAGACACGTTGGTTGTGTATGCAAAAACAGACCTCAGTGCAAATACCCATGGCATCACAGCATTCATAATTGAAAAAGGCATGGAAGGATTTTCCACTGGGAAGAAACTTGACAAACTTGGCATGCGAGGTTCCAGTACTGGAGAACTGATCTTTCAAGATTGCAAAGTGCCTGGTAAGTGTACTTCGAATAACATCACTGTGTTGCATGTATTTACTTGTAAAACTTTTTTTTATACTTTTTTCCTAATATGTAGTTATGGCTGAAGATTGCATGACTGTAAGGTTTATGCTTCTCACTTGTCATACATGTGCTTGTCATAAATTGATAATTTTGTATAGTTAGCAACATATTGGGAGCAATAAACAAGGGAGTGTATGTTCTGATGACTGGCCTTGATCTAGAGAGACTTGGTGCTGCAGCTGGACCCGTTGGGTAGGGTTGTCTGGGCCTCTTTTGCTTCTTACTTTCTATCAAATAATTAACATGTCAGCCCAAAACAATTCTGTTCTGGAAAATTCGTTCTGGTTCACCCGAGTGCAATTATGTTTCTGTTGTAAACAAATTGATGATTAACCATGCCAATATGATTAAGCATGCCAATAGTATATGAAACGTCACTTAAAAAAGTTACGTTTTTATTGTGCCAGAAGAACAGACTATTAAATTGGTATTTGCAATTTATGTATAGTCATGTTTATTTTGTGCTTCATTACTTTTCAATGCATTTCGATGAAATTTTCTGCATGTTCGAATTTAATTTTTTCATATATACTACACAATGGTTGTATATGGTAAAAGTGTTTTCTTTTTTGTGGTCAGGCTGATGCAAGCTATTCTTGACATCGCATTTCCATATGTGCACGACCGCAAACAGTTTGGGCAAAAGATTGGTGAATTTCAGGTTTGTTTCATCAAAGACAGTTTTGTTTGGTGGAAAAATATTCTAAGAAAAGAAAACGATATTAACTGGATGGTCAAATGGTGCATTGTTTTCACAAGTTAACCTAAAGTTTTGGACACATTTTATTTCCATGACAAACTGCGTGACCTATTAGCCAATACGGTGATATAAAAACAAATTACGGTATTACGCAAGTGAATTCGTTCCTAACAAGCGGTTAACACTGTAAATATCTCCCAAGAAAAGGTCATTTTTGTTTTGGGTGTGCACATTTAGTCAGAGATGTGAAAGTTGGGAACCACCGAGGTATACATTTCATATTGCTATTGTGTGTACGATATGTAATGATGCACTGATTCGGTTGTAACAGAAAAAAAAATGTGTTTATGTTTGCAGCTAATTCAGGGAAAGATGGCAGACATGTACACAACCTTAAGTGCATGCAGGTCTTACATGTACACAGTGGCACGAGCATGCGACAATGGATATTTCAATAATCGCGACTGCGCTGGGGTAATCTTATACACTGCAGAGGCAGCCACCAAGGTAGCACTGGACGGAATTCAACTACTGGGTAGGATTTATCTCAGTATTTAAAATTTGTGTTTTCCAGTGGTACCATTTTTGGTTCGTGAAGTGTAAATCAATGACAAGTTGCCCAAAGGTTTTAAACTGAGCAGCTAGTTATGGAAAAATAAAACACCACAAACAGTGTATTAAATTATTTTTGCTATTTTTAAGGACAACAAATGATATTAAATGCAAATACTGACAATAGAATTCATCTAAAATGAGAACTTTGTTGTTGCCGCGATCGCCCATTCCCATTTACCGTGTAATACGGAATCTTTCTTTAGGGGTTTTGTCATAATGTAAAAGTCCCCATTGATAGAAACACAGCTGTTTTTACAAGGATTTAAAAAAAATCTTTTCTTATACTGTGAAGAATACTTCTGCATATTTGTGTGCAGGTGGGAACGGCTACATCAACGATTATCCGACCGGCAGGTTCCTCAGGGACGCCAAATTGTACGAAATTGGAGCCGGAACAAGTGAAGTTCGCCGCTGGCTGATCGGTCGCACCTTTAACGAGCTTTTCAAATGAGTGGATTGAGATCAATGTTTTTTTGTCTAATTTTTGTGAAACTTCACGTTGCTGCAATCCCAAACTTATGAAACACTTTCCATTCAATCTTTAATTTTATCGTGTTATTTCTTGTGAAATAAGGAGAACTGATTTCCTAACTATATGCAATAAATTGTTATGCATGCCTCCTACCTCTGAGAGAGTGGTTCCTCAGCTTCTCTCATTTTCGGCACCCCTTTAAATGTTTATCTTGCATCCAATTTTGCACCTTCTAATATAGAGGTCTTAACCGAACCTAAATATTCCGTCTCTCCGCATTCCTCAGGAATAGGTCCCGCACCGCTCTTATGACATGTAAATGTGTAATCTGCATTTTTCATGTTATTTGGACGGGGCGTGAAATGCGTGACGTCCGAATAAAATACATGTCGAGGTCAGGTTACATATATCTGATCCCTATTCTCACAAAGGGACGTGTATTCGTACAAGGGAGTTTACCTCCGTGAATTTTCCTAATTTTCTACCGTTTTTGCGTGTGATTTGTGTTGATCTGGTGAAATTCAATGTGTACAGCTGATGTTTTTCAACATGCAATTTTCGAAAAATGAAATTATTCGTATGTAATGTTTCTTTAAAGTCTGATAGGATGGGAAGATAGTTTTCGCCAAACTAGAAATCTGTGCGAATATTATCGCTACGATTTCATGTAGTATTTCAACTCCAATATATAACAAAAAATAACAGGTGGTTGCCCTGTTCACACCTAATCATTAAAATTCGCACAGATTTCCGTTTTACACAGACTTACATGTGGGTCAGGTTTGGCGAAAACTTTGTGACCCGGTGTAGTACCGTATTTTACGGACCATAAGGCGCAACTTAAATCCTTTTTTTTCCTCATAAATTGATCGTGCGCCTTATAAGCCGGTGCGCCTAATGTATGGATCAAGTAGTGCTTTATTGCCTAAACTCAAAACCAGTACCGATACTATTTATAAATAAACCACCGTCTTACACAATAAACTACGGTAAAAGCAACTAGCAACTGTGATATTCATACTATTGTGACTTGCTTACATTTATTACGTAACAAGTTTTTGTTTAATGAGCTTTATACGGTAACCCATACTCCTTAAAATACGTTGCGTTCTATAGCCCGGTGCGCCTTATGTATGAACAAAAAACTAATCAAAGCAATTTATTGACAGTGCGCCTTATAATCGGGTGCGCTTTATGGTCCGTAAAATACGGTAATATTTTCCGATGGGATAAGCTGGAGAAAAATAAGATCAAGTTAGGGTATTTACCACGTAACGCAAGACGATCCGCACTACCTTATGTAATTACGATATCCGATTATTGCACTTGTTTCTGTAGACTAGTCGATGAATTTTTGTATTTATACCATGGGGTCAATTAAATTATTGTCGAGAACTTTTTCCCGCTTACGGCGTTCAAGTTACGCTGTGCAAAGTTTAAGCAATAAAGCACCATCTGCAATTACAGCCAAAAAGTACAGTACGTCGGTTCCCATTGATGACGAACTTCTTGGGTTTACAGAAGAACAAAAACAGGTTCCTGTACTTTTATAATATTAGTACTACTCTTGAGGATGCAACTACCATTTTTAAGACGGATTGAAGCAAAAAAATAATTAAAATTCATGCAACAACAATCATTTAAGTGATTTTTACAAAAGTCACAGGAAATTCTTTTTATGAAACATTAATATTTGTTTTGCATAAATGATATCTGTGTATACCTTTGTAGCTGCGAGACAGCATTTCCAAGTTTTTGAAAGATGAGTTGACCCCATTTGCTGATGAAATTGACCGCACTAACAATTTTCCACAAATGCGATCCTTTTGGAAGAAATTGGGCGACATGGGCTTGCTGGGAATTACAGCCCCAGGTAAAATAAATTGCATGATTAAAGTGATTTTTTGATTCAGTATTATTTAGGTTTAATTGAAATAAAAAAAATTTCATTTGACAATAATCCACCCTTTACTACCACTGTTACTGATGGTCTTTAAAATTACTAGTTGAAAAAAAGCAATTATTTTGTAGTTGAAGATGGTGGCACTGGACTTGGCATTTTTGAACATTGTATTGTTATGGAGGAAATGTCACGGTCAAGTGGAGCTATTGCATTAAGTTATGGGGCCCATTCAAATCTCTGCATAAACCAAATTGTTCGACATGGCAATGATGAACAGAAGGCCAAGTACTTGCCGAAGGTATTTTGAAAAGTTAATTCCTTTTTAATTTAATTATTTGTACATTTCATAAAGTTGATTTCTGGCGAGTCAATTGGTGCTCTAGCGATGAGTGAAGCTGAATCTGGATCTGATGTGGTTTCTATGAAACTAAAAGCTGAAAAGAAAGGTAATATATTGGGCTGTTGTAACCTTTTGCGTATATTTTTAGATCAACAATGAAGTGCTGCTATTTTTGACACCAATATTTTGATAATAATTGTTTGTATTTGTCCCAACATTGTAGGGGATTATTACGTTCTAAATGGAAATAAGTTTTGGATCACCAATGGCCCGGATGCAGACACATTGGTTGTGTATGCAAAAACAGACCTCAGTGCAAATACCCAAGGCATCACAGCATTCATAATTGAGAAAAACATGGAAGGATTTTCCACTGGGAAGAAACTTGACAAACTTGGCATGCGAGGTTCCAGTACTGGAGAACTGATCTTTCAAGATTGCAAAGTGCCTGGTAAGTGTACTTTGAAAGACATGATTTTGACTTAAGATTTACCACTTAAGTATTAGATTGTTTGCTTCTTGCTTTTCACGTATTGGCATGACATGAGTCGGTAATTTTATGCAGCAAGCAATACCTTGGCCTTGATCTAGAAAAAATTGGTGCTTCTGCTGGACCTCTTGGTAAGGTTTTTTTGGGTCTTCTTCTTATTGCTGTCCCTTAATTTATCCAAATGCACAAAAAAAACACATTCAGAAAATCCTGCTTGGGATAGAATTTCAAACCTTGTTTTAATGTTCCTGTTGTCAATATCTGAGTTGCTTACTCATGCATTTGGAGCAATTGACCATATTTATCATTTTTTGTCATTATTTTGATTAGCCACACACACGCTGGGAGCACTAAATAAAGGTGTTTATGTGTTGATGAGTGGTCTGGATTTGGAGAGGCTTGTTTTGTCAGCTGGACCTCTTGGGTAATTTCACAAAATTTTTCAGAAGTTTACTGTGTATTGGTTGCTTTGGCTGATTAATATTTTGTAGCATTCAAATTCAAATCTGCAATCTTACATTTTCATCTCTATTTAGTGTTCTGGCAATTTTTTTCTATTAATTTTCTGCATATTTTAACAAGAAATCTTGCCACACTAACTCACAAATGCAGGTTTAGAAATTTGCACAAGCTTCTTTTTTGTAAACAGGCTGATGCAAGCTGTTCTTGACACCGCATTTCCATATGTGCACGACCGCAAACAGTTTGGGCAAAAGATTGGCGAATTCCAGGTTTGTTTAATCAGTTTTTTGAAGGTGTATAAATGGTACAAATTCTGTAGTCTGGAAATGTATTATTATTGTTATTAAGTTTGTCCTATTAATTCAATATCTAAATTAAATATCAGTTTTGATTCTTTAAAAAATCAGGTAAATTTTAAATACCATTTTCAAAGCCTACACATGTATACAAAAATGTTGATGCTTATCCAAAAGTCACTTTAATATAACCTCATTTTTTATTGGTTACAGCAGCATTTCTGAAAAGGGTTCCATAAAAAATCCTAATGGTTCCTTGAGCTGCTAGATAATTTCAAGCAACATTTATGACTAAAAATTTCAATTTCTCCATGACTTTGTACATAAGACCATTGTGGTAAAAAATGCTGGACATCAACAATAAAAATGTGTTTATATTTGCAGCTAATTCAGGGCAAGATGGCAGACATGTACACAACCTTAAGTGCATGCAGGTCTTACATGTACACAGTGGCACGAGCATGCGACAAAGGATATTTCAATAACCGAGACTGCGCTGGGGTAATCTTATACGCTGCAGAGGCAGCCACCAAGGTAGCACTGGACGGAATTCAACTACTGGGTAGGGTTTATAAGAATGTTAGTGTTTATGAAAGTTTGTGACATTTTGGCTGTGTTTACCTTGAAAAAAGATGATGTATTTGACTATTTGTGTTACTTTCGGCTGATAACGATACATTGGAACTTTCCCATCTTTCAAACCCATTTGCTGATTATTTAACTTTACATTTTGTGTGCAGGTGGAAACGGGTACATCAACGATTATCCGACTGGCAGGTTCCTTCGCGACGCCAAACTGTACGAAATTGGAGCTGGAACAAGTGAAGTTCGTCGGTGGCTGATCGGTCGCACGTTTAACGAACTTTTCAAGTGATTGGATTGAGCTCAATGTTTTTCACCACATTTTATCATATAGAATGGCTTTGCAATTGTAGCTGAAAATTGCTTGAAGCCCAAATACGTTAAAACTATGCTGATCAATGCTACCTGATATTCGATCGTGTTTTTTCGCGCTTTACCTTGACTAAATGCTTTCGTGTTGTCAATGGGCTTTTTCTTTGATACTCGGACAGGTTTTTCTGGGAACGCCAAAGGCATCTTTTCCATTTGGCTAAAAAATAGTGTATCCAAAACCACACGATTTAATTTTCTGGGCTTTACTGAAACGCACGGAAACAATTCTACCGAACAGGAAACGCATAAAAAGATAGGAAAACGAATGGAAAATGAAACTTTTGTCGAGAATGCGGCGGGCGGGCAATGAAAGACGCCGTTGAATGCAGTGGAGATGGGTGTGGGCGGCAGCTAACGGTAAACTGCTTTCCTTGGACAGTCGGGGTTCATTTGTACACGGCAGCGGCTTGAGAGTTTTACAAAACGAACTGTCGAGGGGCAAAAACAAGACATGCAACTCCGGCGGTTGGTTTGAACAAAAAACAAACCGTTGTGACAACAACTCTAGTTTACCAGTATGCGGGATTTTTCCCAAGGAAATATTTGTACGGATATAAAGAATACGAATTGTTTCTATTATCTTAAGGCGACGACTGTTAAGTAACTTCGTGTACGGCTCACCAGTTAGTGGTAAACATTAGTGTTGAAGCAAAAAGACTTAAGGTTAGGGGTAAGTTAAACTAATTTAATAGCTTTGGAATTGTATGTTTTACCGTGCATGGTTTAAATCCCCTGTCGTTAGCGGCCATGCTTGTACCAGTGTGAGCTCTAAGTCTTAAACTTTCGATTCTATACACCTTGTAGGAAGGAACGACGAGGCGGGAGCACCAGAGTTCACGAGTGCAACAGACGCCCGATGCGGCCGGTCGCGCGGACAATACTGCAATGTGCGCGTCACGTCGCATACGTTTGTGTACTATAAGTGTGGCGGTTCCAATAGGTAGGCAATGGAGAAACACTTTCGACTGGTACCACTTGAGAAACGAGCTCGTCGCGGACGCGCCGCGGGCTTTTGTACTACGATCGTCCACAATGAAGGCGGTACCCATTTCAGCGCACTGCAACGCTGCTTCAAGTCAAGATATGCGGGAGGCAAAGGTTAAACGTCAGGATAAAAAATGAAACTTATTGGTCTGAAGCAATTTCTAACGATAAAAGTTAACAGCGACTGGATGTCATAACATCGGCGACTGATCCAGCTCCAATAAAACGCGGGACATAAATAATAAGGCCGATGTTGGCCTATAGCAGAAGTTCAAAGCAACGACGCTGAGAGAAAGAAATATTACTGTCGTAGTCAATTTTGGTCCCAACTGTTTGCATCACAGGCATAATGTTCTGCTTCATATCGTTCTGCGTCTTGCCGAGAAACTTTACAAAGACGGTGGGTGAAATCTCAAGGATCAAATCGACACCACCGCTTGCGGCGCAAAAGAGGAAAGCGCAGTGGTTGACGTCACAATGCTCAAGAGCGCAACCCTGTGTGTATTGAAGATCAGCTTGCGAGTTGATGAGGTAAAAGGCGCCGCGCTCCGAACGCCACTTCGTCTCACAATGTGACAACGCAGGAGGCAGACGTCATCATCGCGCTTCGCTAATGGCGACCGACTTGGCCGCCGCCGGGGCTGTGGCGCTGCGGAACCATGCTCTCGTGACGCCCTCCGCAGCAATGGCACCAAATTCCACATTTGTGGCATGATTTTAAGAGGGGGTAGAGACAAAGACACGGCACGAAAACGGAGAGAACGCCCAGCAGAATCCAACGACGCCAACGCGTGCCTCCGCGACAGGAACAGGGGTTGTCCGTGTGGTCAGTCTGCGAGTCGGGCAGGCACCGATGGAGGGTCCCCCGCGCACACGAAAGACAGCTGGCGCGATTTATACACACTTCAAACGCGTCCTCGGGGGCAGACGGACAAGAGCCGGGACTGTTTTTGTCGTGATTGAACATCGCCTGACAGTATCGACACTTGGAGCGCTCCCCCAAGTCCTCCTTTTGCTTCCCGCGCTTTTCGTCGTAACTGGGTTTGCTCATCACCGACGGGTGGCGCATGCCTTTCTGCGTGTCCTTGAAGCCAAACGTGGGACTGGTCTGGTAGGCGAGACTGTTGACGTGGTGCTCTGGCGACGTTTCGTCGAAGCTTTTGAAAAAGTAGTTTCCGCTACCACAGTGCGACACAGTCCTCGAGGGCGTGTATCTGTAGCTCGGGTACTTGACGCCGTGTTCCTCGACCGAGCGGTTTCGGTGGGACCCGGGGCTTTTTGACGACGCAATCTGCACGTAAGAGTTCGGCTTCGTCGGCTGCAAGTCTCTTTGTCGCTCCAAGTGGTCGAGGTTGGGTGTTTTCGTCCGCCGCCCGCGGGAGCCAGAGTCGTGCCGATTGCGGGACCGGTGTCGGCGCGAGGGCGTCACTGCAGTCCGGCCGTTGTGCGTGACGTCATTGCCGGGGTGGGGCGGCTTCTCGGGATCCTGTTACAGAGGCAAATATGGTCAGGGTTTCGATGTAAAGGCAATGATGGATTACTGTTCATCTCGTGCGTAAAATGTGGACGTTTACATTTCAATAAAAACTGTGCAAAAGTAAAAACATAATATCATTTCTTATGCATCAAGCAAAACTTTCCTGACTGCTTCAACTGAAAATAAGAGTCGACCAGTCAATATTAATGTTCACTGTGGAGAAAACACAGCACCTTTATAATTTCCCCCTTCAATGGCACTTGCGGGAACGTGAACGCTTGCGGGGCGGTCGACACGGGAGGGCGCTGCGGCGCGTCAGGTGTCGGCAGTTTGGGAGGAATGTGTGGCAGAGGGGACGGTGTCGGACCCCCCCTGTGGGCGCGTCCGGGTATCGACGAGGAGTGACGTCGCACGGGCGGGTTCGACGCCGTGGGCGGTGACGTCGTCGTCTGTTGCCATGACGACGTGGATAGGGTCTGTTGTCTGTATTGCGCGGGCAGAGTGGAGAGGGAATGACAGCAGTGGGGTTTCGTGTGTCGTCGTGACGAGCTCGAGGACGACGAGGTGTGAGAAGATGTCGACTGAGTTTTGATCCGAATCGAATCCTCGGTTCTACCTCCGACTGACGCAGGCAGCGGCGAGCTGGCGGGCGAGGCCTGAGGGCAGAGGTTTTTCCGTCATGAATAAGTAATGGGATGAAGCGGAAGCGCACATATAAATACGTTAAGTATGCATGTTTAATTAAACATGCGCTACATTGTCTTCCAAAGACATTGAGCCAAAAAATACGTCACAGACAAAAGTCGTCCGTTTCTTCGGTGACAATTTAAAATAAAAGCGACCTTGAAAATAGGCCACGGTGTTGCCCTTAGTGGTGGATAATGATAATGGAGTAAAGGTTTCTTTTCTAGGCGCTGTATGCAGTAAATATGTTAGCCGAACGGTAAAAGACGTGGACTTACCGATTGCGGATCATCAGAAGTTGTGCTGCTTCCACAACTCATGTTGTTCACGGCAACTGAAATGTAAACACAGGATTTAAACATTTAGCAAAGGCAACCATACAACTTAGCATGCAGTTTTACCCAAAATTGTACCACGGGGGCACACATCGCACAACATATTGGTCATTTGCGTAGGTAAAAAATCATTTGACACTATATGATATATCCAACGTGGTACACATAGACGCGCATTTTGAGCCTAAAGTGAAGCCATGACACACATTCTGCTTTATGAAGGGATTAGAAAAGGTCCATAGAATATAGTCTTTCGATCTCGGGCATAATTTTCGAAAGCGCACTTGTTTTCGACAAATACGGGTGGTAGTTTTTTTGTTTGCGATTCGGCTCTTAAATTGATCGCGTGCTTTGTTTCCACGCCGCGTGCGAGAAAGGAAATAACAAGTCTTAATCGGACGTGAATCACCCGCCTGCCCACGGGAGATCACCACAACACAGTGAAGGGAGGGCGGGAGAGTTCAGTTCACACTCAAATCAAAACCGCGAGAGGAATTCCACTCTTTGGGATCCCTGACGCAAAACAACAGACTCCAAAGCTGAGCGCGAGTCTGCACTGCTCAGGCCTGCGACCGAGCAACTGAGAGGTTTGCTGATAAGCGGCCAAGATGACCTTATCCAAGGGCCTGCGCATCCATGTGAATGCGCCTGGAGCGCCTCGTTCCCAATGCCATATAGGGCGAGGGCACGACCGCCCAGTCGCAAAACAAGTGCGGGTAATTACGCGGGCGATTAAAACAGTTTGCGTCGGTGAAGTAGATCAAATGCCTCGACAATCGTTTGTAAAATGTGTGCTAGGACCTTGTTGAGAGGATCCTGTCGCTTGGCAGTGCCTAATATACGGGAAAGGATCAACATGGGAACGTGTACTTTACAGACCCCCGACCAAATCCTTCACTGAAAAGCCGGAAAGGCGAGCCGCAGTGTTCATCCAAAGTACCTAACCATATTTAGGCGCAATGTTGTTGGCCAGCTGGTGTCAGGCGTCAGACGAGTTCGGCCGAAATTTTGTCATGTCCCTATGTCGGCGTTCATATACAGGTTAAGTAAAGTGGAAAACGGACTCTGGTGGGTCAATGCTGCAGTGTGGTCGCGGTCCATGTCGACTTACCAGCAGCACCGCGCGAAGCAAAATCCGAGAGGCCGCGAAGAATTAAAGAACGCAACATGGCCGACAAAAAGCGTCGGTGTGCTCTCCGACACACCAGAACAAAAAAGAAGGCAGGCTGAGGTAAAAGAGACCGGATAAACGAGGCGCTCCTCGAACGACGACCTGTCTTCGTCGGTGCTTCCTGTTTAGACTTTGGCATGCTGTCATCGCTAATCAATTGGACGCGAGGCGCGGGCTAGTGATGGCGTCCGGTTGTGTCGGCGAAGGCTTGTCAAAAGGGCGGAAGCCAGCTGCCGCATCTGCCCGAAAAACGCAGATTTTGACGTCCCTGCTCTTTGTTATTGTCGACAACGGGTGGCACGGAGGGAGAATATTGGTGCAATAAGGAATCAAGGAAATGCCTTGTTGCTGCACGTTTAATCTTGTTTATGAGACGTTTTACAGTCTTTTTTGCATGTGTACTCCCTTGGAGAAAAGCCATTTAAAAAGGTCGATATTAAATGTGAACTACAGTGAACTAGAATTAGAACCATGTTTGAACCGCAAAATTGATGATTTTCAAAAAAGTGCATTTTCTATGCAAAAATAAACCCAAATTTTCATTTGCAACACCGAAATGCACATAAGTCCGCGACAGACAAGGAAAATGAATACAGCTTTAAAGCAACTAGAGGAAATCGCCTCACGACACTTTACGCTCGAGTGCGCGCCAACAAATCAGCAATGCGTAACGAGTGCGGAATTTGGGTTAAACGTTCTCCGCAGGGCAATTTAGGCGCATTGCACCACAAGCTATCGGGCGTTAAGATCAGCCCGGCGCGTGGGGCTTGTCAAGTTCGACGCAAAGAGGATCTTCGTCAATTATAGCATTTTTGAATTATGGGGTTTTCTACATTGGAGGCCCTTTGATTTGTCGGACAAACGAAATTTTAACACGTGAAATTGCAACCTTTTTGGACGAAGGCGAAATATGCGATAAGTTCTGTCTTGAGAAGGCGGGGTTGAAGCAGCATAAGTTATAGGAACCTCACGATGCGAAAATGTCAACTCAGTATTTTTGTTCAATGCTCGAAATGGCTGAGAACGTTCGTTACCATATATACTATAATACGTGGAAAGTGGATGCTGTACATCCATTCCGTCCATACGCAATCGGTCAGCTTATTAGTAGAATTCGCGATTAAGAAACATCATCAGCAAACAAACCCGGTAACATACACAAAACACAGCTTGTTGTAAACAAACAGCTCTCCGGGAGTTGGAAGGAGTAACTGCGCCCGAGCAGGATACGAGGGGTCCGGGTGGTAATCAGGGAAGACGTGATCGGAAACAGTGCATCCGTTGGTATACGAGTGTTTAGACGGTCTCTTATACACGCCGCTGATGGCAGTCTAAACCGTGTGGCGATCCATCCAGCGCACAAAGGCTGTGCCCAAAGCGATGTTTGCTGTTACTGGTTGAATCGAGGGAGTTGTTTTCGGTTGGAATTAAATTTCACATTCGCACTTTGAACAGCACGAAGGCACAAATAGAACTTATTCCCAAGGCGCACAGTTTTCACAATACGTCATTTAAGCGGTTGTATATTTGGGCACGTGTTTTATGTTATGCGAACAGTAAAAAATCACGATCCCAATCTTATTTGAAACACCGGTGCTTTGTCGCGGCGGTAATTGTACCGTTCAAAAGTCAACTTTTCATATTTAAGAGGAAACTGGTTCAAACGGCACTTGGGTGCCGTCAAGTTTAAAATCTCAATGTTAAAAGCGAAGTGCATCACATACGTATACCCGAGATTACGATCAAATACGTGACTGCCTCAACATCAAAAAGTTTCCGAAAGTGTCACCTACATTAAGAGGTTGATTTCTGGCTGACAAGTTTCGGACAAACTACTTCAAAGCCACAGCGATTAAATCCAACCCTCTTATAGAGCAGCCATAAACGGGTGATCAGCAAACAACAGGTGTACCGTTAAGTAATCCATAAAAATGGAATTAACGGCCAAGGACGCAAGTCAAAGAACAAAGGTCGCGAACATGGTGCAATTACCGGGCCGCATTTGCTTTGGGAACTTCTAACCCGCAGGCCCCGGAAGGGAACGTTAAGTTTACTGCGCGAACACTGCGGTGAGCAAACAGTGGAGCTGGTTTGGGCGAGCGGAGGGCGCCGTGGTATACGAGAGTCTCTCGGAAATGCACAATGACGACTGCAAACCACATCCCGTCGAAAGCGCCGTTCGAGCGCGGTGATTCATTGCGTACGGAAAGAAGAGCGCAGCGCAGTAAAGCAGAGAAGGGTCTACATCACGTAATACCACCAGAGTTGACACTTTTCCACCTTAGTGTCAAGCGGCTTCTCACCACAAGGAAAGGGGGTTGTTTGCGGTTAAATAGAATAACGGGTAATTGCAAATCGAATCGTTCGAAAAAGGTTTCAATGCCACCGAAAGGGAATAGATCGTCACGATAACACCTGGATTCGTTTTTTGTTCGAATTTTCGTAGTACAACTGATAATCCCAAAACCGAACTTCCAAGTTCATGTAACGAAACTCGCACATCGGAGAAAAGGATTCGTACTCATTCGTCCTTGCTAAATTGAAGGGCGTATAGTCCTTGTCTTTTTAATGTACGACATAAGCCGGGCGAGGACACAAGCGGCCACAGTATCCGACACAGGCCCAGCTGACTAACGACGCAGCAAAACCGCAAACCGTTACGGGGTGACAATCTTCCGCCCAATACCAACCACATTCACATGCTCTATCATTGCACTGTTTATAGCTCGCAAGCTTAAATCGACACCCTTTGCCTTCGAGAGAAAAAAGTCCTATCTGTTTTGATTAAGGTGTGTTGTAGTGGGAGTCTCAATTTTATTTCTATTCTTTTTGGGTGTTAATTTTTGTTTGAAGATGTGCAAATTGACTGTACGACCCCAAAAGGTTAATGATTTATGCACCGCAATGGTTACCAAAGCACCATACATACACGGCCATTATGTGACTCCTTAAAACATTATTTTCATACCACAAATCAACATAAACGTGTATACACGAAGCTTACACCCCAATTCGGTCCACTTTCAGATAGCAGCAAGGTAAACACTACTGCGCAGTGGAAAAACCCCAATAACTGGGTTGTGAGAAAAGCATGTTTGCCCAATTGAGCGGCGCAAACAACCGTGTTGCTGCTGCTGCTGCTGCTGCTGCTGCAGAGCGGGACGCAGAACAGACATAGCTGCCACGCACGCAGTGAATGTGAATGGAGAAGGAAACGGACATTTCCAGGAGCTTCAATGCCGGGCTAACGAGCGAGGATGTTGCATCACACGGGTCGGCTTGCGGACGTTATATTGCTGGAGTATGTATTGCGCAAAGCCAGCTAAACACATGAAATGGAGCGTGGTCGCCACACACTCGCTTAACGGGTTAGTTTAAATGGTAAGCGCGCCCTGTCCCTGCTACTGCCGCTGCTGCAGCATTTAATGAGGACGGATGCGGTCGCTTTCCATTCTCCCATACAGCGCCTTGTCGCCACTTAATGCGGTCGACAGTGTTGGCAATGGAAATGTTATAGGAGTGACCGTGGGTCTTCACGTTGTGGATAATAATTATACAAAACGCGATCATTGGAAAGATAAACTATAAAATAAAAGCCAAAACGTATACAACAGACATCGCAGCAAGATTAATGTTGCTATTTTGGGACGTTTTTGAGGTATATTGCTGTTTAAAGTATTGTACCGTGATCGACCTCCGATGTCACTAGCAATGGCACAGTGACGCCAATCTAATCCAGCGCACACAAAAAGGTTTCAGGAGTGTCTATTCAACATTCTTGTGTGACAGCAATAACCCGCTGGTTGGCAAACCGTTTTAATGTTACAGGACCTTGCAAATTCAAACGTTATCACTGTAAAAAAACATGTTGGTTCACATTTATCCAGCAGACAGAAAAAAATACTCGTTTTGTGTTGAAAAGCGAAGAGTTTTTCAAATTAAAACCATGTGGAGAGTTCGTTTTCCAAATCGAGCGTCAAAGGCAACAAGAAAAGTTTCAAAGTCATACCTTTGTCGAGGTTTTCCAGCGCAACCCGAATGCCGCGATCGAATGAGCGCGCGTCAGCCGTACCGTTGAAAGCCAGTCCCATCCTCTGATTTCCGATCATCCAGTAATGAAAGATGGCGTTCGCTTTAGTGAATGGCATGTGGCATGGAATGAGAGAGTCCAGGGTGATCTGTTTACGAGAAACATACGATAAAAACCAACTCGAGAAGATCGGCGTGTTGATAATGCAATAATTCGCAACGTTATGTTCAGGGGTGACGGCGGTAAATGCAAGTTTACGCAGCAACAAAATTACAGAAAAAAAATTTAAGACCCGACCAACTTTAAAATAGTCAACACTTTTGCTTTACTGTCAACTTACAATTGAGCAAGTTTCATTTTTTATTCGCTGCTTTAACAGTGCACACCTCGTGTTTAAAGGCGAATTACGAATTTTCGTTTCAACCCAGCACTTGAGCAATTCAGCCTAGCGGTCACGCACCAGCGGAAAAACACATTTATTTACATTTCGTGACGGGAATTTTTCCAAAATAAGTATTTTTTTTTAATTTAGGCATGTAAATCCCGAAGGCGTCGAATGACTTAAAGCTTAGGAACGCTCGCTTCGCAGAAACGGGACCTATTGACACGTTCGCTGAGCGAGTTTCAAAGAACACACACAGAAAATACTCGAATTACAAATGGCGCCGGATGAAGAAGTCACCATGCTTCTTAGAATGAAATTACCGCCTGTGCTTCCTGATACAGTTAAAGTGAAACGGGTGATATTTACGTCAGAGATCGCTGCTATGTTTAAGCAGAATTCGGACAACACGTTTGACACGCTTCAGTTGGAGTGCAAACACTCTTTCGCATTTGCATGTTGCTTTTATTTTTAGAATTGCCCAAATTTTCCTATTAGATCAGGGAGTATTTATGGTCGGCTAACGTTACATACCAATTAGTCTTAACTGCATGATAATTTTGAGGTATACTCATCAACTGTTTAACCTAGCAACCCAACGTATGTATATTTCATTTACACCGTGTACCTTCTACACAACGTGGCGTCCAAGTACGCTTATCAACAGTTTTAAGTTGCGTATTGTATTCGATAAAATTGGGTTTTGACACAAAGGTTGAAATGCATTGGGATGAACCCGGGCCGACCATCGCGGGCCACAAGGCCGGAGATGTGGCGGAAAACCTGTCACTCACGGAGACAGCTTCATTAAAGCCGCGACGCCGGCTGTCCCGGTAACTTAAAAATAAAGCGAGACCCCTGGGAACACGTCGGCAACAGGATACACTGAAAGTGCGATGCGCTGAGCGCGCGACATGCCTACAAAGGGAGAAAGGGCTAATTGCCTTCCGCCGTCGGGCGTCCCAGAAACGTCTTCCATACCCGAAGTTCAGTTGCGCCAAACGGGCGATTTTCCGTCGATAACCGTCGCTAAATTGCGATGGCATTCGCGGGGCGCCGATCAGAAAGCCGTAATTACTCAAATTCGGGCAACGCGCGGAATGCTCGCGCGCCAATTCGACTAAACCGAGGGGATGGTGACGGATCTGGAGCGGATGCGGTGCATCCCGGCGCTTTGTTGGAAGGGGGCACGAACCGGGAAGAATTAAATGTCGGGGATGGGGAGAATTGCTGTTGTGGTTTCACGTCCGACTGACAGTTCTGTTCAAGTGATAACAACGGGGCTTTTGTATACAAATTGCCATGAACTTGTGATATTTACACGGGACTGCGTTAACAAGCGCCAGGTTTTTATGTGGATGGAAGTTTAGAGGTTTATTCTAAATCTCCTTTGGTCGGATGCCGCAGGTACGCAAACGCGAGTGTAATAATCATCTTTTTTGATTTTATTTCTTGATTGCCTTTGTTTGATTTGAGGAAGCGTGCTCCGGATGTTTGTCTATATTGCGCTTATGTTTTGTTTATGGTTATACATGGGACCGTTCTTGAATTATTCAGGAGATGGCGAGGCTATGAACTATCGTCGCCGGATTTACCGTCGACGGCATCGACGGAGAACACTTGTTTTCGGTCGAGATGATATTTTCTCCCAAGTACTGCTGTTCAGCAAAGCGGAAGCTGCAATCTTATCCACGTGTTTTTAAAATAGGCGAAAAATAAAGCAACGTGCTTCTATTGTGGCGTTTACGAGAGCCTTCATTGTACAAAAGGGCAAGGACAGCAATAACAAGTTGGTTGGCTGAATGACGACTTCAATAGATCGAATTCTCCTGTGCACATTTGCGGTTGACGTTGAAAGCAACACTTGGTTTGTGCGGGACGGTGGCTGCGGGCCATACACTGTTTAGCTTTTACAGGGTATATGGGGTTCAGACAGGGTCATTTTAAATAGTGAGCAGGGAGAAAGGCGTGAGTCACAACACTGAAAGCATGGTGTGGGTTTTCAAGCGAGCAAAACGTTGTTTAAGGTCGTTTGCGGGCATTTTGAATATTTTGCATGGAATTCGAGATGCGAAACGGAAATTGATTAAAAAAAGGTTGGAAATTGCCGATTTGGTATCGAAATGTTAAATTTAAACGCCATATTGGGTTTCAAGAAATAATGACAAAATTTGAAGATGTGAATAATTGCACGTTCAACTCGTCGACATACACTCAAAGCACACATACATTTTGCATTTTAATTTTCAGGATGCTGGGTAAAAGCAGCGTTAAGTTAAGTAAAACAGTCTATTTAAGAGATTTCAAGTTTTGTGATTTCGAAGGTCAGAATCTTCCCATTGCAAATTTTGGTCCAATATCAAAACTACAAAAACTTTATCTTTATTTGAAAATAACTTGGTTTATCAACATTAAATTATACCAGAATGTCGACGCTTACCACTTTGTCCTGAACCCTGTACGCATAGAGTCGGTATTCGGAGTGGACCACGTTCTCATATATTGCCACCTTGCTGTAGCCAGCTCCGAGGTAGGGAGTCCAGCCTAGTTCACCCCTGATCATAACAGTTGCCTCCACCCTCACGATGGGGCGCTCGCTGCAAAAAAACGAAAAAAAACGTTATTTGGACGATGTAGAGACCCCTTGTTGGAATGAATATGAATTTCATTGCGTTACTGATTAAATTGTCCAAAGCTTCAGTGATTTCATACCCAGACCTTCCATTGCAAACCGCAGCTAATATAGGACTTGTGCACAGTTGAATGCAAATGATCAAATGCTATGCGCATGTTACCATTTTGTAGTAAAGCAAAAACCTTTTAGGCCCAAAAAAGCTACACCCTAGACATCAAGTTTAACCTTGCACATTTACAAACACCAACCCAGGATTATACGAGAACGCCAAGTATCCCAAAACATTGGGTAATTCATCAATCAGCAGTGCAGTAAAAGCAACTCGTAGGCAAAAACACGTTGACATAAATCACGGTCAAAACGCCGGTAAAGGTCACTCCGGAACGGATGCGCGCTTCATGACGACTATTACCGGTGTCCTGTCATTGTGTCAACGTTTCAATGATCACGTCACCGGGGCAAAGTTTAGACTCGGTAGATAGGTGCTGCCAACTTTGTTTTGGAAACAGTGTTTCCAAAAGTTTTTTTAGAATCGGGGACAAAACAAAGTGAGTTTTCTCTAAAATAACAGGTTGGATTGCTACTTCCATTTGCAACCATTTTGTCTTTGCATCAGCAAGTATCTTTCTGGTTTGAAGATATGCGGTCTTACTACCGAAGCGGCTGCAACACTGCTTCAATATTTCAATCTGTCCACCACAAAAAATACTTTTAAAGAGTTTGGAAAAGGTATTTTTTAAGCCGAGAAAAGGCTTTTTAGTCGGTATTTGGTTGCGCCGTGTGATCGTACATCACCCACCTCTTGCAGGTTGACGTCATTTCACGTGATTTGTTACCACTATTGCTTGTTGGAAAGTCAAGGCAAGCTTAGGAAAAGTGATTTCCGCGCCTGCTAGCTCCGACTTGGGGGGCGGATACCAAGGAGCCAAGCCAAATTTGGACAGACAAAGAACCCGACGGATGTGCGGAAAGGGAGATCATAACGACCAGCACGATATACATTAGCAAACCACACCATCAACCGCCGCTGTGGATAGGCTTGGTGGGAAATCCAGGCATTTCCAACGGCGCGTTTATCACTTTTCATAGTTTAAAAGCCCGGTTTTCGACAAGCCAAAGATAAAGTCCATTTACGCATTTGGAAATATTTACAGTGGTTTTAGTTTCACCTCCCAATGGGTTCACTTATTTCTGACAAGGGCGTGCTTATAGTGATCCTAATTTTTTTGGTAACTTTTCATTATGGTCTATTTTGATAAACTGGCCAGATTTTTAATTAAACACGCTGGATTTTAAAGTAGCGAACAAAAAAATAACGTGAAATGCACAAAACCGCGCAAGCAAATCAAACGTTCAAAGGCTTACATTGTAAACGAAGCTCTTCAAAACAGGGTTTTGCGTAGGGCGGAGGCATTAGTAACGTCCACCAACTACCACAATCGTCACAGTCTAAGGGCAAGCAACCACAAACGACGGAAATTGTTCGTTGCCGTTCTCACGCGCTCTAACTGAAACTGGGCACCGGTTATGCGTCACTTGCCGTACCGGCGAAAGTGTGACCGCTGTAATGTTATTGTTTGTTCTGAGGTCCTGCCTTGGTTCTACAGGACGCGAGGTCGGGTCTGTGGTCTTCTTAGAGCTGAACAAACGGGAGGTGAGGTATTGCGCAGTTCCGCAGTTAAACCACACTATTATAACGACCGCACATACACACATACGCCTATTTGGGTTTTGCTGGGAGTTTGAGATGACGAAAGAATAACAAATGGTGGGGACTTACATCATAAGGATAATATCAATTTAACGTACATGAATCAAACTATGCCAACACAGGGTTGTGTATTTTGTTTCAAACATTGGTTATCAGTTAATCACCGGAAGCCGGGGGTTACTTCATACATTGTTGCATGGTTAGACATCGCCGAGTAATATTTTTCAAGGAGATTACGTCCGCCCAAAGTGAAGATTTCCGCGTTTATAAGGCACAAAATCGCGACGAATGTACACACGACACGCCTATAGACGTACGTAGGAACATAAATCAGTGTTTGCGGCGGACGCTACGTCACGGAAGACTGAATTCGCGGCTTGGTGCGATTGAAAATCAACGAAGCAAATATCCTCCAAGATGATATAGCACCATTGTCAGCGTCCTACCATTCCACAGGCCCACGCGACGACAAGGGCATCCCAAATCGATAGCAGCGTACAAACAAACCCACGCAAAATTTCCGTTTGTTACATATAGGGTGTAATCGCACAAACACCACGCAGTGCCTACGCACAAAACAATACCTTCCACGCGAACACTTGGAAAATGACTGTGCTGCGTTATGGCAACAAAAAATTGTAATGATAACCAATAGGAACGTTGATGTTCATATCTCCAATGCCATGTTGCACTGGATGCTGTGTTCACAGAACTTCTTTGCAAGAAGAGCGTTTGTTGCAAGACCCGACCGAAGAAAGCAGAAACAAAACACTTTTAGAAAGAGCATCCAATTGCATCCATTTGAGCAAAGTTATACACTAATAACCCTAATGCACAACATGTTTCCAGAAAATACCAACAACACCACCCCCACCCTTTTATCAATCGAGTGTGACAGGTCGACGAAGGCAGAATACCCCAATGTGAATCGCGATCACGTTGACAGGTGGGGGAGGTTATTGCATTTCGTCATCGCGCAAGGGCCGATGAGTAAGCGAAACGCGGCAGTCGGTCGTGCGTCATTGGGGAAGGTGAGCCCCGGTCGTTGCCACCGATCCGTTGACGAATTCCCGAATACCGGCAGCGCGTAAAGAGCTTATTTACATCACCAGTGGGTTCTGTAAATATCGTGTCTTCCGGAGAAGATTTTATGAAGTATTGAAATCCCTTTGGAATCTGATGTTCGCGCAAATTAGACGGATTTTGTATCGGACAGTCAGGGCAACTTTTTGGCTTAGGGGGCCATAAATGATTTGAAATTTGTCTGGCGGGGTAATAGTCCTCATGAGTACACAATAGACAAAGAGTTTTACGAACCAATTTATTTCAATTGGTTAACACACAAAAGCTGTGACCCAAAAATTCCACAATAAAAAAAGTTAATATACCATTTTTTTGAAGAAGCACTAATTTATATCAACATGTGGTGGGTCGGATTAAACCGTAGTTTGTTTAGGTCTGGTTTAAAAGCAAGTGAAAATGACAGAGATGTACTGAATAGCTAACAAATGCCGTGTACGCCTTAGTCGTTGAGGGTAAAATGATACCCAGTAACGAATCTGGAAAAGAATAAAATTAACGAAAGTAGTATCAGTCAAACTTTCGCGCGCGATACAAATAACTAGGTAAAATTTACGTCACAAAGCCACAAAAGCGACACCGCAACGACCAAGGCGTAAGGGGGGTACACGACGTATTTAACAATCCATTACACCTCTGACGCGTCAACGGCTAACCAAACAGTCGTAAAAGAAGACCGGAGATGGCGCAACCTTTCCAGGTGATTTCGGGCAGAACATACTTGGCGAGGGGCCAGTTACCGTAGCAAGATGAGCACCGGTGTTGCCAGTCTTAGCAGTCGCTGCTAGTCCAAACACAGGAAATCTTCCCGGCGAGCTTCGCGCACTGTCGGGTGACAATGGTCACACCGTATGTAGGTGAGGGTTAAACATGCCAATTAGACTTGCATGTGTGTACGTATATCTTGCCGCGACTTGCACAAAAGGGCGTTTTTTTAACGTGTGGCGTAGAGTGGGCGAAAGATCACAATACAAACCATTGGGATGTGGAAAATCAATAAGAGAGACATCTGCATGCTGTGTCCGATAATTTGCAATTTTCTTTGGGTGCCTCCTACGTCGTGTTGACAAGCCTCATCTATGTGTCCATCAAAACAGTTCCTTTCGGCAAGCGTGTGGTAAACGTCAATATTCCATGCAATGCCAACCACACAATTTCATATAAACGACATTTCCCCTCTTAACGAAAAATGGACAAAATCAATCAAAAAATGTAATTGTTGTCGATCGTGGCTGGCTGTTTTTTTCGATCTGGCAGCTTTTGCAATTTGCCACCTTCGCAACGTTAACGGATTGAGAAGAGGTATATATGTCCGTGGAAAGTCCCTCATTTTAGGGCACACGCCCATTATGCGTTGGCGGCTACGGGAAGTCGGCGGGGCCAGCAAATATTTGTCCGGGAAAAGCAAACGACCTCGCCGGGCTGCGTTGTACCGATATATGGCTGTTTGAGCAGCTTGCATCACTAGATAGACGGATGTAAAGCGCAGGTGACAAGTTACGTCACTTGCGTAAACGCTATACCTTTTATGCAGGACAATCGCACCACGAAATAGGCTGGGTTACCACAAGTTATCATTGCATGATGACCAGAGTCGCAGAATGTGGACAAACAAATGACACCGTACAAGGATTTGGATCGTCATTAAGGCACCACATCAGGCGATATGAACGTTGTGAAATGCCGGCATTCAAACTGGGAAAGACAAAACCAGTGTTTGAATGACACACACTGTGCTATTATTTCAGATTGAAATGATCACCATAATCCACTATTCTGAAAATGGGATCTATAAAAGTGTCATGCAGCCCAGCGTCAGTATGCACGAAATGAATTTACAGATTAATAAAAAATCTCCGCAATAATTGTCTTCTGGCGTTTCTGAGCGTTTAACTACGCACTTGAGTGACGATAACCAATCACATGATGATCAAACCGGCCAATCAAATACGATTCTTCAGAAAAAATCAATGAATTTGCATCAGAGGCAAATCATAGATGCCTCGTGCGTCAGCACTCCCATCACTATTTGGTTTGCCATGTCACAATATTAGTTTCTGATTACAGCGATGCCCGACACTTCCGGGCGGCCATCGAGGCGAAACTGCGGTTTTGCAATCGCGCGACTCGCTGTCAACGACTTTATACACGTGTAGCAACCTCGCCAAAAAGCCATGGGTCATGTTCGGCAGATGCTGTGGCTGGAGGCCTACACACAGAAAGCACTTGTTTTATTTGGAGGCAGCACCGGAACCGGTCCATGGCAATTCGATAAACGCAGCGAATGATACAAGAAGCCGGCAGCGTCAGCTTAAAATAGCAACAGTTATTTGATCTGGCGAGGCTTAAAGGTTGCCGAACAGCAAGCGGCTTCGGACATCCGGCTCGGATAAACTTATGTCTTTTAGCGGAGAAAAGGGCAGAGACCGGCAGTATCTATTGTCGATCGAATATGTAAAGAGAAAGCAGCAGTTGTGGAGACTTTGAGCTCTATTATCGCTGTTGAAAACAACTTATTTATATATTCGGTGAGATTTCGGAAACAGAAAGCGGCAACATTACATCATTATGGCACAAGACCAAATGTCATTCACCGTTAGATGATAAAATGCCAAGTAAGTCCTAAAGGATAGACTGCGTCTTTTGTTGCGTTGGCAGTGATACAGCACAACTGTACCATTGCGCTTCTTTTCTGGAAAGGTCATTTGCCTATACAGGGTAACAACAAGCGCGCCCAGACCTTTTCACCCAATCAGAAACTGCGACAACGACAGCAGACGATCGCGAATCGCGCTTTCCACGAAACCAATCACATCAGAGGCTGTCGTGACTCCAATTAGCCACAATTACGCGGCCTCATTTGCGAAACCAAACTTCTCTGACGCGAAAGAAGTGGGGACGCGAAAGAAGTGGGGACGTAAAACAATTGCGCGGCGGCAGCGGATTGGTTGCATACGGCCAAAGTGGGAAGTCAGCATCCTCAGCGCCGAAGTGTCAACAACAATATCCTGTCGTTTTACATTCGGTCGCGCCCTTGCGCAAAGTTCAACACCCGCCAGCAGCGACAATCTCCCGTCAACCGTCGGCTTGCCACAGCAGCAATGTGGTAAAAAGAGACCGCTTCCCGCCCTATTGGTCATATTGCGCGCATGCGAAACACATGCACACGCTCTGTTACACCAGACGTGTGTTTAACCGCCAGCTGACACTTTTAATTACAGTACTATAATTTCATCAAGTAGAAGAGGGTTTTTTCTGTGTCATACGCCACACCGCATTTTTAGTCTGGAAAATGCAACCTTCATAATACTGTCCTGTGAGGTTTCTGTGTGGAATATCACGTCATGAATTATGTTTGCATCGACAATTTGAAAAATTTAAACTTAACGAAACACAAAGTCATGATTTTATTACTTGTCATATTTTTGCAAATAACACCCGAAGCAAGTGCAGAACGCAATCATCAACCCATATATTGTTTCAACGTACAGTCACCGCAATGCTATTTTGCTGACTGTCGAGCGTTATTTCAATCGCCTCGAACCAAATCGGGTTTCCATGGATGCCACGGCCAGGACAGTATGTCCGATAATGTGTGCAGAGTTTCTATTGTGTGTGGTTCACGTCCCGCCGGAGGCGACAGGCGATGATTCCCACGTTCGGCTCGACTTATTACACGAAAGATTATCTCACGGTGTGCGTGTGCTGATTGCAAACACGTCTTGTGGACCGGGACGCAGGAAAAGGAGGTTGTCAGTGCAACGTACAAGCGGGGAACCGGGGATGGACTGAATCAGGAAGGGTCGTGCACGTGTTTTCACAGATAAGGGAATAGGACGGCACTCGAATGTCACGACACGCGTGTATAGGTTACGTATACACAGGAGAATGCCCTTGTCCTGTGTTGGCCATTAAAAGCCTTTTGTCCGTATCTCACATTTCTGCGCAATGACCAAGGACGTTGTGGCAAATTATTATTTATGGTAGAAAGAAAGAAAAAAGGAAAAAGCCGTCGCTTTTGCCCAAGCTTAATATGCACCACAACGCACGCAGGCTTTTCTGTTTCACAGGACTATACCTTCAAGTGCAAAATTTAATTGGGATATTCATATTTTTGCACCCACGTGTACCTGTCAGCGTCGTGGATCACGAGGCTTTACCTCACAGAATACGTTGCGCTATACATGCAGTGAGTACAAATATCATTAAATTAACATTTTCCAAACTCAAATTTTTGAATTTTCATTTTTAAGAATTCAACGCATAGTACACAGGATTTACAAGACAAACATACTCCACTTACTTCCATTCTATTCGTAAAGCCTCGTTGGCCCTGTTGTCCATTGTACCAGCATGGCACGCGGGGCAACGTCGGGTCTTCGAAATTCCTAGCTAGCTCGCAAGCGTTTTCTCCATTGTTCATCCAGTGGCAATCCTAAAGTGCTTCGTCTATGTCTATGTCTGTATATTATCCCTTCGCTGGTAGTAGTGTAGCTTTGGGTTTATCCAAATTCCATCGGTACAAGCAGCAGCGAATGATGGCAGACGATCTCTTTATGCTTACGTGTGTAATGATGACAATCTACCAGCTATTCAAAGAGATGGCATTTGATTAATCCACTATCCACATACATTTTAAACCGGGTCATTTGGCACATCGCCTAACCAATTACAAATTATTTGAACATACAAAAGTAATCCCAGCTACTTTACAGAACAAATACAAAAATCTAATTCTAAAAAGACACACCAGTATTATAGTGTGTTAGTAATATTTAGTTAACATGTTAAAAAACAACAAGGGTTATCACAAAAGGCTGAAATCTAGCCAACAAAGAATGTTGTTGCACACATTTTACAACTGTCTGAATTTAGAATGTAACACGCAGACACACGCGATTCCGCTATTTTAGCTTTCACAACTGCATGACAGTTAGACACGACCTGTTGTCATCCCGGCCAGCCAGGCCGTGTGATGCCGCCCTGTCAGCCATTTCCCGACGCAATGGACGGCGTAATATTGACTTTCGGCCAATACAGAAAAGAGGCACGCGCTTTCATTCATAAAATTAGAAGCTAGGGAGTTTTCTGGTCGACAGGCCGAGGCCGCGTGTGCGCTGTTGTTTCTGCTTATTAGCCTGTGTCACGCTGCACACGTGTGTCTGAGAAACACGTTACACGCTAAACGCAACCTCGGCTAGACACTGTTCTTAAATGCTGAATAGTCTGCACAATACCCCACGAAGAATAATCAAGCTTGAGGAACGCCTGTAGTTTCAAGATTAACATTCCGAGTTCAACGAACGATTTCAAACGGAGCAGTTTTCCGTGTTCTGGGCATATGTGATAACATACACTACATCAGCTGTGCGAAATGTCTAAAAACTGTCCTGGGCATATGCATATTTAGCAACAAATCCCCGTGCCACATTACATTTAGCGCAGTGCTTTCGACAGCACACAGCAGCATGCAGATGCATCAGTAGTTGCCCGTCGGCATTACACCGCTCAATAACAGCGTTTAATAGCGTCGGGTCTGCGTGTCGACCATGTTTCCCTGGGGCAATGCAGAGCGGAAGCGGCGAAGTGAGGAACCTAGCACACGGCGAAAGAGAGGCGCGTATCTTCGAGCTAAGCTGCCATTTTCGACGTCTTATCTGAAGAACGCGTCCAGGGCAAAAGGCGGGTCGGAAAAAATCCGTCAGCGATTTTGAGATTAGGCTGGAGAGATTTGTCAGCGGCGGCGCGCGCAAAACAGCGAGGCCCGCGAAGCAAACCGCGCCTGTGAACGAAGGGAACGGCACTAAAGCGTTTTAAGCACGCTGCGGATGTCCAATGGGAAGCATGACATCACAAAGTGCGTATTGTCTTGTCGCTACGGGGACAACGCCTTCGCACAGTCGCACGACTTGTCATGGGAGCGCAGCCTAAAACGTGGAAGTTTACGTTGTCGCTGATGGACATACGACTCCTACGACCGGGAGACTTGCCATGCGACTGGCATATGCCCCGCCAAGCTTCTGCGTACGGAGTCGCCAGTTGTGGCCTAGATGGCTAACAGTATACTATATGCAAATGCTTTGTCATCGACGAAAATAATCGGTTTCAAAGGCATGGGCCAGCTTCTAAAACTTAAAATACATACAAAATAATAATTGATTTTCTGTAAGTTCCTAATTGTTGATTAAAATTGTATGAACTGAAGTCGTGGCTCATGTTCTAAGCTCATCAGTCTGGCAAGGAACAAAAGCGCGCGGTAATTAGGGGCCGCGCTGTCAGTTGGGCAGGAAATGAAACCGACAATAAATGATAAGAAGATCCAAACCTCCAATTACACGAGCCAGAGCGATCACGTGACTAAGGCATGGAGAGTGCTTAGCCTAAAGGTCGTGAATGCGCTGAGCTACAAACAACGCCTTGCATGACTGAAGTCGAATGGCGGAATAACAAATAACTGTGACACATTGAACCTACATTATCCGTGCTTGTTTGTGTGTTTAGTGCAGATTTTTGAGTAAAAAGTCGCTTGCCACCTTTCCATTGCTTTAAAAGGAATTAGTTCATTTTTTCTACAAATAATTAACCATTTTTTAGGAAATTAATTAGCCGCTTCGTGACAGAGCAGATATTTGAAATGCTTGTAACATTTAACAAGGCAGACACCTAACACCGCATAAAACGTTAGAGCTGAATCGTCTTTTCTTTGGAGAGACCACATTGGCAAATTGCAACCTCCCTAAAGGTACCTCAATGATGACTTAATCACAAGTGATAAAATCAATCCACTGCGCCCTTTACAACGAGAAGAGCAAACAGCCGCATCAACACATTCCATCGTCTCCAGCTGCCAGTCAAGCACCCAGTGCCGTTGGACATATTGAGTTTCTGTTAAATCGCAAGAGACCCAGTGGTGACTGATATTCGAGAAATGGAAGGAATACACGGCAGGGATTACGCAAACCTTATGACGTATAAAACTCGCCTTGTCCCATGGCACAGGCGTGTGAACTATGCTGATCTTGCCACCGGCCACGTCGTTTTCGTATTTCATTACACGTTCAATCAACAGAAAATGTTGAAACAGCATCAGATTATGATGAATAAAATATGGTTTCAATAAAATAATTAAATGAACTTATTTGTCGCGAACGCCATTCGCCTTTAAATACGACCGAATTACTAAACGTTCAAATGAGAATCATGTTTCCCAGATTGGAAGTCTATAATATTTCAATGTATGTTCAATGGTTTGTTTTAACTGGCGTATTACCAGTCGTGGGTGATGACCGTCACGTAAAGACGGCTCAAAATTTACCCTTTATCACAAATGCGTTGAATATTTAAAAACTTTAGCCAAAATTTACAAATGAAAAAAAGCGTTGGTTTATGCCACTTAAGACCAAATTGATAATCATATCTAATCGCACAAGGTCTGAAAAGGCTTTAGAACATTCTGTTTCATTCCGCTTGTGGTGGTTGACCAGAAACTTCCCAGTAAAACGGAAAAGCAACTGTAAACAGCTTCAATACGTCAACACGTTGTGCGCGTTTTTTAAACGCAGGTCGAAGCGAAAAATATGAATGAGCGCGCTGCAGGTCGCGACCGCGCATATTAACAGCCGACGTCGAACCACGACAGAAGCACGCTGTGTAAGCGGTTGTGCATTGACACCAGCCACCACAAATCTGACACATTGAATTAGACGCAAATGTTTAAAGGTTTATGCGGCGCTTGCTAAACACCTGCACTTCAACTAAAATTAAACTTAATTGACGCTAAATTTGGAACCTTTAATAATAAAGTCTGCTTAAGCTATCAAAACAGTTAGTGTATTAATGGGTTTATTGTATAAAAGAAACGGCAGATACAAAAATGTTTACGACCAAAGCTTGGAAGTAGGTTCCAGTCACTTTTCGCAATGGAATGTAAACAGGGTATAGCTCGAAAACACAGGGACTCAATCCTGAAGTGGCATGGCCTGAAAGCCAGACATACTTTACAAAATTCAGATGAGTCGGTTGCAATCACCGACGAGCAAGGTTACACCGCACGAAATTGCCTTTTTGATTTACGTCGTATCGCATTACGGTACTGGGTTGAGGAGGGGCGAGGCTCGAAAACTGGCTTACATCGCAACAAGAACCCCATTGTTTCGATTCAGTACCACGCCACTCAAACAGCCGCCTTCCTGGCTTCCTACAGGCCCATTAAAAAAGCTACAAGCACCCTTGAAGTTCGTGCTCTAAGAGCCAGCACCATAAGTTCGGCGAGCGGACAGAGTTTCTTGCTTCAATGAAACGTGGGAGTTTGTGTACGTGGGTCGAGGAAACCATTGGTTTTCATGTAAACATTTAGGTTCAGGAGCCGACCGAATTCACCGCCAAATATGCGTCCCTTCTTACAATCGCTATACCAGGTTTGAGGTAGCACGAACTCCCAAAACCACTGAGTTTTTATTATGTAATATTTCACAGAAATCTACACATGCAATATGCCCAGGTTTTCCTGTATGGCAAGCTCATGTAACGTCAACGTCCAGAAACCAACCGGCAAAAAGAGTTTGAAACTCAGTAGGCTATCTCCCCGTCACGGGCAGAGCCACAAGCGCCGAAGCGAAGCGGCGGAGGATTTTGTGAATGCGCGCAAGGGATTCGCCCGTCGATCACGTGGTTTGCCTGCTATCGATCAAACATCGGTCTGCTTCCGGTGGGTCGCCAACAAAGCATGCATAATTCAGGTACGTTTTGCGCTGAGCGAGGGTGGTCGGTAGAGCCCAAGTGCCACCGTGTCCTATTCCACATACGCCATATGTGCAATTTCGTGACACTAAATAACATTTTAAGTTTGGTTGGTAGGGTTAATAGCTGTTGCATTCATGCTATCTTATCTAATTTATACGCATTTGTAAAATTGCACCCAAATCATCAGTGCAAATTTAACTTAGAGTAGAACATAACATCATCTATGGAGGACATCTCAAACTGCAGAAAAATTCCCCCTTCTGCAAAAAACCACAAGTGCAGAAAATCACACACAGCAATCAGAGTTTGGTCAAATTCTACTTGTTGAACTATCATCAACAACCAGCATACATAGAAAAGGATGTGCATATTCTATATTTAGCTTAGGTGATGATCTAATGTTATTGTTCGACAGAAAGTTGCCTGATATGAACACCAGCAACCTACAAAAGAAAAGGACATGCTATTAATAAATTTCTTTGATAAATTTTGTCACTTGGATGCAAATTAGAGGAGACAAAATATTTTTTCAAACACATTTTATCGGTGACTCTATTAAAACATGTTTATTATGTTTCAACAACAAATGGGCAAGCATAAAATGCAACTTTACAAAATGCAAATTTCGGTATACCCCTAATTGTAAAATATGTTTATGAATACAGTGCTTGTCATACTTCATTTAAGACACATTCTACTGGTCCAAAAAATATTTTTGTGCATGGAATCATTGTAATTCAGATTGGCTTTCTAAAAATATAAACATGTATTTTGCATGTCATGCAAAACATCCTTCTCAATAAATAAATTGAATACATATAATTCAATTAATAAATCAACTCACAAACTACTTGCACTGATGTAGTTAAAGCTACATGCCAAAAGGTCTCATGAGGTGTGAACTAGAGTTTTGTTCCAAGCAACTAGGACACACAAACACAATGCCAATTATTTCACCCCATGTTGTTAGGAAGGCTGTAGCTTTATACACAATCAATACTTTCAACTCCAAACTACTACACACTTCCACATGAAAGGTTTAATAGCCTTTGTGTACAATAAAGCAATTTACACTTGAACGGCTTCAATCGAACCAGATCAAACACACTTGATGAATCAGCAACAACTGAATAAATCCGTTTTCTTCAGAAACACTACTGTACATATGATCAACATGTAAACTAGTGTAGTACTACAAGCCATACACGCTTCCATGTTCGAGCACATGTCTTACATCCGTTATGGCAAGGGCGACATGCTTGGGCAAGGCTTGGTTACATCTCTCTCCAATAAACTAACCTACCACAGCTCCTTCTGCAAAAACGTTTGCCGCTTATTTCTCATATCTGTGTGCCGAATGTTTGTGCCGTAACGCCCACCTTTTTCGTTGCGACAAACACACGCACTTAAATCCGCCTAAATGGCGACTGTCGTGTCTTCGCAAACTCGAAGCTCCGCGAAGTAGTGCGATTTTTTTTCAATGGGCAAATGTGTAGGTGTGGGAACAGCGCACCACACAGCGAAGGAAAGGGAGCGACAGCCGTTCTCTCGTTTGCGAGCCGCTGACAATAGAGAAACAGCTCCGAGGGCCCAGCACAATGACAACGTAGAGCAGCTCGTTTTCAAACCGGAGATGATACGAAGCGCTTCGCTGCGTTTCCAAGTGCTCGACTGTGTCCAAACGACGCGGCGTGTTTTAGTTTTAAAGCTCGAAATTATCGGACCTGACGACTGCTAGTGTGTCATTTAATTACTGTAATTACCGCTTATCCTCTCATGAAGATAATTGTTCGCCTTCGTTGCGTTAATATCAAACCGGAATACAGAACGTGTTTTGCGGTTTGTGAAAAATATAGACAGGTTCTGCTTCACATTCAAGCTAGGGCAGAATAAGGGAAACTGATTCACAGCAAATTGTTGGCGAACAATACCTTTTTATAGTTGAGTAATCTTTTGCTGATCGTTGCAAATACTTACCGAGAGAAAATAGGGTGCATGTAAATATATAATATACAAAAGTATCTGGTTTTTGAAAGATATAAGTAAATAATACATCGAAGTGATGGTATTAAAATACGAAAAAACACCGCATCACAGTTTACAGTTTGAGATCCCCTGCGTCAAAATTTGCTCCTTAATTATTGCCGTAAACCGCACTTTATTATCGGTTGGCAACACGGGTCCATTGTCCCCCTACACGTCATCCTAATCTATCGTCTTCAGCTTTATTATTTATTTTCGTTTCAAGACACCAGCAAAATGAACCGTATCCATAAGCGCGCGCAAACTTCTAGAATTTTACGCAACAGCAAAGGTGGTGATGCAATACCATGTTAACCACTGAACATGGTCTTACAGGCCGTTTGAATAAACTGCAGAAAGTCCATTCAAAAAAGGCATTTGAATTCTATTTATTAATTTTATTTGCGAGGAGTTAATTGCACAGTCGAAAATTTACGTCAATGGCGAACAGCTCGTTTGGCCGAATCCTGTTCTTCACTGCCCACTAGCGGCTTTGTTGAAAAACATTCATGTGTACGACAACTTCTGCAACACCGACATAAATTCACAAACAAAACTTGGTCAATTTTGTTACGAAGTTTGCTACAATATTGCCTAATAAGGGTTTAATGTACACTTTAAAACGATTCTGGTCAGTAGAAACAGTAACTAAAATAGATTAATGCAATAAAAAATGGGGAATGCATCTGAGAAAAAAAAAACATAATTAATGCGGCACTGGAATACATTGCATATATGATCAGCAAATTTTACTCTTTTTTTAATGTATTAATAATCCCTTGAATGCTTGGGCGATCTGAAGCATCTTGACTTCGGTAAACCATTGAAAACACTGCACCATCACTTCCAAGTTTTGACAAAATAAAATCTCCACCTAACTGTGTGAAACATAAGGAGATAACATTTACCCAACATTTCTGTAAAGCCTTTTTAGCTGTATTGTCAATGAAAACTAAGATGAATAGAACTTTTGTCATTTGTACAATTGCATCATATCCAGCAATGCCAGTTATATTTATGAGCATTCACTTATTGTCTTACTTGTTGTGGATCGTCCTGGATATCCGCAAACATCTGTGGAATAGTTTCATTACGTGCCATTGCAGCACCATAGTAAGAAATTGCCTCTGTGTGGTATGCCTAAAATACAAAACAAATAATACTACATTACCTTTGTATTGGCAAAAAGAGCAACAAAACTACACAATTCAAAAAATGTCATACCTTGGCAACAGAGCGTGGCAAACCTAAAGCAGAATATACTTTGCGATCGTTATCAATATAAAGCGGGAAAGGGTGATTCATTTCAGCCAACCACCTTTCAGCACCTTCCTTAACACCAAAAGTCACGAGCACAACAGAGCATTTCAGACTGGCCAGGTCCGACTGAAATCACATAACAACTCTTCAGAAATCAAATATTTAAGGTAAATTTGTGGAAAAAACTCACAAACGCTGCTTGGAGCTCTTTAATGTGGGTTCGTCAAGGTAGTCAAGCAAAATGCCGGAGTAGTATGACTAGACAATGTTGACTGTCACCAGCAAAGAAAACGCTGTTGTCCAAAGCAACAACTTGATCCGATTCAGCATCAACAACTTTAAATTTATTTGGAAAAGAATCACCATTTGTAAGTTGGGGTCCAGAAGAAATGCCGAGAGATACAGCTGCATCAATTTCAACTAAAAATTTATTCCACGATTCCTACAATGCAAACATAACATTGGTCAGCTTGGGCAAATGTTTGTAGACAATGTGCAACTTTTATAATTGCATGGTCATGGTGTACCTCAAAGTCAAGAAAATCCTGCACAGCATCTTGTACATCCAGGTTTCTATATGATTCCACCCATTTGTTTTCTACTGCTTTTCTGCTTGGTAAGTTTAAATCTAAACACAATTGCTTGTACAAACCAAGCAGTCCCAGTAGGACACCAAGCTTTTTTTCAACAAATATATCAGTGGATGGACAATCTAAAATAATAAATGTGTCAAGAATGAGTTTACACTAAGCAAAAACATTTACCATTTAGGACGCCTTTGGCATTTTCTAAAACACTGCTTCCCTCTTTCACAAATTTGCTTAAGGCATCAATTAGAGGCATGATTGTAACAGTAAATTACATTGTCTACATGTATTGGTTTTGATCCAATATATCTAGTAAACATCACTTATCAGGCCAAGGCAAAAATAATTTGAAAACAAAAGTCTTTCCACATAGTCAAAATCAAACTGAAAAAGCGTAACAACATTTTCATAAGATATAAATAGTTTAAAACTATTTAAACTTTAAATACTAGAAAACAAAAGCATTTTTTGCATTTAAGAAATCTATTTCATTCATTGTTTTGGGATGTATTTGTGGGTACTTCTTTTTTCTTGGTGCCAAACAAATCATCCCAATCAATTTCTTCTCCAGTCGAGTTCTTGCCAGGTGGAATTCTTGGCATAAGGCTTTGCATTTTCGCAGTAAATTCATTCAAGTTTTTTACTCCCAGCAATGCACACACAGTGACACAAAACAGGGAAAATCCACCCACTGAATATGCAGTGGCACGCCCAAGGGCTCTTATGGCTAATCGACTGCCACTTTCCATGTTTTTTATGTTATGGTTACTTCCATGCACTCCTTCACTTGCATCTGCTCTTCTTGCTTTAGCAAACATCATGCCAAATCCACTAAGAAATGCGATTCCTGTTGCTCCAAAGATAAACCCAGCACTCTGCAGTGGTGTTGGCCCTTTCTTCGCTTTGTCTTCCATGTCTACACCATTACAATCGCCATTGGAAGTTACGATAAAACAGTGAAACCCTACCTTCTTTTAAAAGATCAAAAAGCAACAATAAATACAGGTTCTGCTAGAAAAATGTATTACTGACAAGCTAAAAACGCATAGGGTATTTCGTGAAAAATGGTTTTAGACACCTATATGCACTTTACTATGCTACCTGCTATGCATACTGTTGTAGACGTGAAAGTTTAAGTTATATTTCTTAAATAAGTGAATAAATTCATTCAAATTTCTCAAAAAACTATTACGGACACAGACGATGAATTCTCACCGGAGCGGCATACAGGCAAGAATTGTTTTTACCGGAACGCGCTAAAATAACATCAGAAACGTTGTACCCGTTTCCCTACCTAAAAAAACAAACTGCATAGTTTGCAAAATGCGATCGATGAAGGTTACCTTGGGTTAAGTCATACGCATGAATGCACAAAGCATTGAGCGCGAAAAACCATATAAAAGGAATGCCTAAAAAATAAATACCCCAACCAGGGTATGTCTTTCAGAACCCTTCGAAGATGAAAATGAATGCTCTTTCGTGTTCACCCTTACATCTTCCTTGGCGTATATTCATATTTAATTCTGGTTTGATTTCGTAATATTTTGTTCGTCAATGCGTTCACTTGGTAGAAACAGTTCATAACTGCGTTAAACACCTCTTGGGTTTTCAACAGGCAAAGTTAATAATTTGGCTGTAATTGTGTAACATTGCATCCATCCTCTCATTTAGCCTTCCGTAAGACTCATTGCGCCTGCGCCATCAGGGTTATTGCAGAATGGGTAACCATCCCAATTGCTACCAATTCCATTTGTGCCAAATGATAAAAAGTCGCGTTGTGTTCGTTGGAGTGCGATCCAGCGGGATTCTTCATGAGGGTATCACCATTAATTACATGGACGCATGACCACAAAAGGTTTTATCGATGCCCATTTTACATAATATTTATGCTGTTGACTTATGTTGCAGTTTTTATAAGCAAAATAAAATGCTTCAGGAACAACGAATTTTTTGAAACCTGATGATGAGTGCCAAGAAACAGCACATGAAAAATCATGTACAAGCGTCGTTTAATTAGAGAACCCACCGACGCAGTACTTTTATTGCGAACAAGTGAATATCAAAAACGGATACAAAAAAACGAGATTTAGGATTCCAGTTTTTCCAAAAGTATTGTCGTGGATTTAACGCTTTCGTTGGCCTCCAAAGTCGCACGATATTTTTTCAACAAATCTTTGCTTGCGGTGGAAACCTCGTCATCCGAACTCCCGACAAGCCTTAAAAACAAAATGTATTTTTAAAATATCGTATACGTGGAATGAGGAGCAAATATGTAAACGAAAGCTTACGCCAGCAGCACTTGTGCCCCACGATTGCAGCCACCCCACGTGGCAATTTTTTCATCAGCTATTTTGTCCAAAAGTCGTTTGGAAAACGAGGACTCTGCAACAACACAATATTCATCAATTTCGTCTTGATTTTTTTTGCGGCAACTATATTTGACTAACCCCGTGCGCTGTTCTCCTGGTTTGCTTTAGATTCTGTGTTGACAATCATTTTTATTAGGAGATGACCGCACTGGTCCTCAATGATGTGTAGCTGCAGTAAAAAGGAACATTTAATATACAGTTTTAACTTAAGATTAAGTAACATTGCCTAAACTTAAAAATAATAGCACAGGCTCAGATTAGATCTCAGTCAATCGAACGAAATAATTTTGCAAAACACGAGGACACGTCACTAAATTAATTTAAAAACTCATTTTATTTGAACATTGCAGTTGTAGGTTCAAGCGCCCTATAATAAAACAAAAATTAATAACCTATATCCGCCCAAAGGTGGCAGCCTACTGCACGTAAAGGGAATGTACAATGTACATAAAATGGGCAAGTAAACCTTACTATTAAACAAAGTAAAGTTTATACGATTTTTAAAAACGAGACTACCTTTCCGTCCTCGCCAGCCTGACCGGGCACAAACTCTTCGTCTGCTAGATCTAAAAGTCCCTCCACGAGGGATGACGTGTCGCCACGGCAATGGCAGATGGCCGCCTCCACTACGACGAACAAAGACCGGTCGAATACAAACCTCTTTAGGTCCTGCTTTAGAAAATCTATTATTCCAGGTGAGGCAGCCTCCGAAAGCTCGGTGTATCGTTGGTTCATCGCCTTTTTGCTGGAATGGCAGAAAACCACGTGGGGTTAATGGAGGAGCGCAGCTATTTGAAAGTCAAAACACAACTATAATAAACTCGTTGTTTTAGTTTATATGGATTAAGTTAGGTATCCTAATCTAACCTATGTTGTAACCCTTCTAGCACAATTTTGTTCAGACACTAATGCTCGGATTTAAATGTCAAGTTTCATGAAAACATCGCAGGTTTGCACAAAAGGTTGAGACATACATAGTTCATAGCTGGGGTTCTTAATTATGGGTGCGGGGATGGAAATCATCATGGGTCGTTATGTAAATAATGAACTACACATCTATAAAAGTAGGGCATGTAAAAGCTGAGCAGAAAAGGGCAGTCAACAAGGACAATGGTTAAGAAACACTGGTTTAAATGAATTTTATATGTCACTTGTTTCACCAATCAGAGGCTTTCAAAGGGAACATATTTCAGATTTCCGCTAAGGTTGAGTAGTGATGGTTCAATTAAAGGCATTATTTTTGCAGATATAAATTCAGCATTAGGCAAAATGCCCTGTCTTCTATCTTTCAACATTATATGTAAAAATACCTGGTGGGGTTGTCGTCTCCTTTCGATAAACTTTTGACCGTCTCTGGAAGGAAGTGGGATGAGTTACGTGGAGAAATCAGATAGAGAATCACTTTTCTTCCATATTTGTTGTCAATCAAGGCATTGAGGTCCTTTACGATGGGCTGTATATGATGAGACACACAGAAATTACCAAATTAATACAGACTATTGGAAAAGATTTACATTTTGAAGGACCAAAGATGCTATGTCTTACCAATATCTAAACAATGCTAACCACAACCACTACATTTTTTCTTTTAAATATGTTTATGTATACTTTGGAACACAAGAATGTACTTGACCCGTTGTAACTTATGTAATTCACAAAAAATGAGCATTTTTATAAGGTTGGAAATTTTTTTTAGAATTTAGATGCTTACATTGATCAACGCTTTTCTCAGAAACACTGTGTCATCAACACAATCAAATGCTGTAAGCAATGGAAGATGTCCATACTGTTCACAGCTGAGTTTAATGACAAATTCCTTCATTGATTTCACAATAACCTGAAAAAGTTGGAAACAGAACAGATCTAACAAGCACTCATCTCAAATCTGTCTACTTGCTAATACATACTTTCCTGTCTTTCTTGGTGCCATTCCACAAGCAGTTCATAGTTACATGAGCACCATCCCTTGTATGCATTAAATGAACCAAGGAATCGCGCAGTAGTTCTATTAATTCCTACAACGACAATCCAGAAGACAGATATAAGTTTAAAATGTCATAAAATGCAACACGAATCAGCATGTGCTACTTATGGCCATGTATACCTTACATTTAATCAGGTTAACTTACTGTTTTAATTTCTTGTATGTCGCAGTGTTCAAAGAAGTCAAAAAAAGCCTTGTGAATGATAGTGTGAATAACAACACTTTTTCCAACCAATGGAACAAGGGAGTCTTTGAAACACTTCAGAATTGATTCTTTTTTATCTGGCTGTTGTTCAATGACTTGTGCTAGAGTTTCTGTATCCGAATTCTACAAAAAAACATGTGTTGTGCACTCCTGTGTTATGACATCTCCATGTCTTTTAGTTGAGAATAATAACTACACAAAGCTGCAGACTGTCTGCAGCTTTGCAATATTATGGCTTTTTTTGCACATAAATAACTACACAATCGCACAAAATAAACTAGATTTCTTATCAACTGTGGTTTACATGCAATGCAACTACGTTGGTGTACTTTTAAACTGCATATACGATCAGGCAACATTCAAACTCACTCTGCACATTTGAAAAACTTTTCCATAGAGCTGAGAAATCATGTTGTGTCTTTGTGGAGCAGTAGCATAGTTGTTGTAAGCATATTCAACAATGGCTGCTGATTTAGAATGCCGAATAAGCTTATACGTCTTGTCTTTAAAGCTCTGCATAATATACCCTCTTTCTTCAGCAGTTCTGTTTAACAATAGAATTATAACTTTGACCAATAACAAATTATCACATAGAAAAAGTTAAGCGCACCCATATTTCAGCATTTTCCAAACTATATTCTTCGCATAACCATCTTTGCACATGTGCACAATGTGATCGTTGAGCTCCTGAAATATTTCATCTCTCTGTTCTTTGTTGCCTTGTTTAAGGCAGGTCTGCAGCACTCTGCTTGTATCATGAGCGTATGCCAAGTTGATGAGCTAAAATACAGTGTGGTAAAAGATTTTTTACCCAGAAGCCAATGTGAATTTGTGACATACTGTTTTTTCATGCTCCCTAACAGTGTTCATCAGTTCTTGCACCAGGGCACTTTTTTCCTCGGCACTTAATTGACTTTTTTGAATGCGCAATTTTTCCCATATCTTTTTGGCTTTAATTGACAGTTCAAATGCTGGATTTTGCTTTTTTCTGCAAAAAATACACCTCAAAAAGATTGAAAAGTATTTTAATTTACTACTTATGATACGAACCTCACAAGTTTTCTTTCCTTTCTTGATTTTGCAGTTTCTTTTGGCAGTGGCTTGCCTTTGACTGGTGTATTGCTTTTGGACTTCAAAGCTGCTTTTCCCTTTTGAGTGGAATCCTTAGGCTTTTTTGGTTTAACGTCACCTTTAGGCTTTTTCTTGGGAACCAGGTCAACTTTTTCTAGAATTCAAATTATAGATAGAGATAATCACATTTCATAAAATGAATTGAAACAACCGAAAATAACTCAAAAATGCTGTGTTTACCTACTGCAACAATCTGTCCAAAAACGGGAGATGTTTGAAGAATAAAAACATTCACTTACCTTCGTTGGCACTTCGTTTTACTTTTGCTTTATTCGTCATCTTTTTCGCCTTTTAGAAGAACTATTAATGACCAGCAAAGTGTTTGTGCACTCACTATTCAGAAATATTGGAACCTACTTACACCACGTGAAATTGTGGTGTTAATCCGCTACAGTAAGAGCAACTTCTGATGAACAATTTACAGTCAACAAAGCTCAAATCATACTTATTTCTAAACGAAATGAACACGAGAAAATATAAATATAGATATATTTTCAACAATTAATCAATAAGTTTACACAAAATAATATTCCCGTCCGTTCTGTTGAGGATATTTGGTATTGGTAATTTCCCAAATTCGTGGGGAATCCCCCTGCTGACAAGACTGAACAATTATTTTAAATGGAAAGTCCTAAGTTGTATCGTGTTGACCAGGTTGGTTGTGTGTAATATTTTTAGTTCACGAATGGAAATAATACCAGCTACTTTCGATTTGCTAGGTACCAGACACAATCTACTACATACCCGACTTTATAACGCCGGAGAGGGAACAATTTCTGCTAACCAGAGTTAATACTGCCCCAAAGGCCAAATGGACTCAATTGGCCAACAGAAGACTTCAAAACTGGGGTAAAAATTATAACCCTGTCACAACAATGCCTCAAAAAAAATTTTTTTTTTGTAAGGTGGTTTACCACACCCAAAAGGCATGATACTCGAGACCATTCCACAGGTGATCTGCGCCTTTGATGTTTTAAATTATTTTTCTGTTACCAGTACTTATTTTTAGTGGCTGGAAGAGTGTAGCAGCATGTTGGAAATGTTTGGACCATTTGGACCCAATAAAGCTAATCATGTTCTTATAAATGAGTATTTGCCTGGTCAAGGAATATTGGTAAATGTTATGATTCCACCACTCCCGTGTTATGCAATAAATTTTTGTTGAAAGATTCCATTTTAATCTATTGCTATTAATATGGTAATTGAGTACATGTTTATCACACTTTATTGGTAACTTTTGGAATTAATGTTTTGATTAACTTTTGAAATTATATCCCCAACCAAACATTTTATCAGGCAATCTTCTACGCTTTCAGTATAATCTTAACTTGTGAAATTATATCCTCTTTTGCAGCCACATACTGATGGGTCTTTGTACTTTCCAACTGTTGCCACAGTAAGCTTGGGCTGCCAAACAGTGCTGGATTTTTACAAACCAAACCATGGCTTTGAAGCATCAGGCAACAAGTAAGTTTTTGTGCTGTAAGAAATTTAATTCTTTTCAAATCTTTGCACTATTTCTTGACTACATTATGACTTTATTTCAACTTGTGCAATTTTTCTAGGTACTCATTCTCTCTTTTGTTGGAACGAAGAAGCCTAATCCTTCTGAAAGACCAGCTGTATACTGATTATCTTCATGGAATCGAGGAAACTACAGAGGATAGTTTCAAGTGCAAATGCATAAAAAACAAAAATCTTCTTGGAAACAATGAACTAGCAAAAAATCTGGAAAGTACAAGCTTTGTCCTGCCAAGATTGTCGACCAGAGTTTCACTGACTATACGTTATGTGCCCAAGACTTCAAAGTTTAAATTTAAAATCAAATAGTTTCATTACCCTTTTTCTAGTATTTTATCTATTGTCATTGTGACATAACACGCAAAGTGAATTCAGTTTTCTTTGTTGTCGCAAATTCAAAGTTAGAAATTTCACAGCAACAGCATGCAGAAAATGTTGGCAGTAATAGTTTACAAAAAAACTTGAACTTGATCAAACACTACACACAAGAGAGCTTCAATTTCAACCAAACAAGAAAAGCTTTGTTTAATGTGAAGCTGGTAGATACGTACCTTAACAAGTTGTAAAATTCATACATGGTGTAACACACACAAGGTAATTAGAGTCTTAAACTGCGCAGCAAGAAATAATTGACAGCAATGAGGTTTGCATGATTCCCTCCGATTTCGCATTCACGATACTTACAAGAACAAAAAAAAAGTAATCAACAATAACTGCTCTTGAGGAAGCGGAGAGCCCTCCGAGCGGCCGCTGATTTTGCAATTCGGTAACTTCTGCCCACGCCCTTAAATCTTCCCTTGCCGATAATTTCCACCGTGACCCGAACTTTGCCGTCGAACCGTTTTTCCGCACAACTGCAATGAAACAAAATTGACATCAAAGCCAAAGAAACGTTGCACACTAATTAGCAGGAGTACTGGTTAACGCTTTGACCACAAAACAAGATATAGGTAAGTTACTTTAGAAAAACTTGCTCCGCACCATTGGCCATAGCCCCTCACAAATGTCTAAGTTACATATAAGTGTGTTTGCACAGCGGATCGACGTTGACTAAAAAGTACCACAAAAAGCTAGTCCATCGCTACCAACTGCACTGATGAAACCGTAATCTGTTGTGTGCGCTACTGCCTGTAGGTGAATGATCATATTATAGCTCTTTTTCTTCAGTATGTTTGTTTTTGTCTAAATATCTAATTTGAGGCTGAAGTTTCATTTGGCTGAAGTTTCATTTGGCGTTCAGCATACCTTAATAATGTTAGCATCACAAGGTGATGTTTCAAATCAAACACTTATGACCCGCGTAAACCCATAAAATATTTGGTCCACACCAAAATATCTGGCTGGCTACGCCACTGCTATGTATATCATCATCGCACGAAATGTTACATTTTAGGAAACTTTAACGGGATTTCCAAACAATCAACGTTTTTACCCAAACATTTCATCAGGCATTATTTTACTTTCAGTATCATCTCCACTGTAGGTTATACCCAAAGGGTCGAATTACCTGAATTTCGCCGTTTCCGGCTCCATTTCGAGAAGTTCCCGTACAGGAGACCTCGGTACGCAAGAACTGAATTTCTCTATGAGAGGAAGCATCATAGGAGAGTAGACGTCCCATACTGCCGCCAAATTCATGCCACTGTCCATGTAGATAGCACCAGCCACAGACTCGAATATATCCCCCAAAGCTTTCGGCACCTTGAGCGGAAAAAGGTTGCATTTAAAACAACACAGGAACAAATCTATTGCTTACATTGTGCCGTGTTGCAAATTTGGTAATGCAACCTGGCATCAAATTCGTACGATTCCAGGGTTTAATTCGAGTTTTTCAAATATCGATGTTATCAACACTTAAGCAAGTAGTTATAAGCACGAGTCCGCAATATTTATACCATACCGGAAGCGAGAATTTCGGTATTCCGTTCCGACGCGATAGTTTCAAAGTGACTGTTATTCTAACTTTGCTGTGACCAACCCCAACTCTTTAACACTAAATACCTCCACATCTTCTGTCTCGCCATCTTCCTCTTCATCACAGTCGAAGAAGTGGGAAGCCCCACCATCCGCAGTGGACTCCTCGTTCAAGATGTTAGTTTCGCCGTAATGTCTCATCAACTGTGTGTCCATTCCCTGCGTTTCCTCTTGTCGCTGTTGGTAAGCAACGAACTCCTCGATGATGCGTTGCAGCTCCGGGGAAATAGACTGAAAATAGAATGGTTTTGAAAATGGAAAAACGCATCCGACTGCGATTTAAGTGAGAACTTTCGCCTTTTTTACACAAAGGATAATAAAAGGTGTCTTTCGGTTCCATACAACATAAATTTATGATCATCGTTAAAGTTAAAAAAACAAATCCTAACAATTCAGTGTTTCCCACAACAAAATTTCCAAAGCAGTGCTTCCTCAAAAAATTCTAACACAGTGTTTCCAAAAATAAAATTTCCAATACAGTGTTTCCGAAAACAAAATTTTCATTGCAATGTTACTTAATAATATTCATATGCAGCGTTACCTTAAAGTATTTGTGAAAATTATATCTAACGGCGAGCGACGCAAATATCGTGTTATTGACGAGGGCGGACCGGAGATCTGTTAGCGCTCCCGGTGAATGACGTCGTTCATCATGGAAAAGATGACGTGTGATGAGAAAATCAAGCACAGCATCACCGAGAAACTCCAGGCGCTGATAACAATCTACAAATAGATTTGTTGCAAGTTTAGTAGGAATTCAACTACACAAAAATGAAAGATTTTAAGTTTTAAGATGGTAGAATAACAGTTTGACTTGGTTTAGCCCGCAAGGTTTTCAAGTTTACTGACAGTTCTCGTGACTGCCTTTAGCTTTTTGGTTTTGGAACGATTTTATTGATACTAAAAATAATATATGTAATTCAACCTACAGGACCTGGTTTCAGGTCATAGGATTTTGTGTAAGCGTTAAAAATAGTGAAAATAGAATTACAAAATACATTTGCAGTAAAGTTTAAACACATATTGGCATTATATGACAACAAGTCCATTATAATAAATACTACACTGTATGACCGCCATTATTACCTGTAACGGTGTTATAGTAATACGAGGCGTGAGTGAATGCTTGGAGAAGGTAAGCTTTGTTGTTAAATGTGTAAGAAATGCGTCGCTCAAAGCCGCTTAAGTGATGGAGAAGTTGGTCCAGTGAACGTTGGTAACGCGGCTCCACGTTCAACAACTGGTTTGAAGGCGCGTTCAAGTGCCCGTAACGATCCACAGTCTTCTCGCTGCCAGTCGAGGGAAGTTTAGGAAGAACCTATAGGAGAAATACGGGATATTTTGGTAAATCTTGTTGATGACTGAAATCACTGCAAGGAGTTTTAATGCAGACACAGAGGAAGTCACCACAATGTACATCACAGCTATGACATACTGCAATACAGGGAATAAATGCCACGAAAGCTAAACTACGCATAAGACTGTTATACATTTGCACCAAGATGAATGTTTACGTTATCCTACAAAGACTTGGTAACAAAAGTTTTCGACTGGTTTTGTTCAAAATTCGATTCAAAATCTCACAGAGTCGTTTTATATATATATACATACATATATCGCCTAACTGTAGGCATCATCAGTATCACTTATTCACAACATATCAACTAATGAAAATGCCAATAGCATAAACAAGCGTTTGCTTTGCTCGTTACTAGTCTATATTGTGCTTTTGTACATACCTCCATATACCGAAGTGCGCTCAAGCAATATGTAACATGAGTAATAATAAATAAGCAACTGGAAATATTGAAAAACTGACTGTTGAGATCTAATTTTTCTTAACTTCAGTTGAAGGGTTTCTGTTGCTTGGTGTTGTTCTTTCTGAGTAAGTGTGTATACTCTTCCCGTTGCAGTTTTAGGATTGACCCTTGTTCAAATGGTTGCTTTCGTAATTGTCAAAGAATCCTCAGTTAACGGATAGGCAAATGAAGGGGATGGGCCAAAAATTTAACCTTGATGTTATCTGTTTCACTGTTGGAATGTAGAAGTAATGCCATGCTTTCGCATAGCATGCCTTGGCTGTGAAGCATGTGGACCATTGAAATGTATCACAATTGCCAAACACCATTTGTTATCATACTCCACTGTTACATATCCCACTACATCTTTTCAAGAAATGTCTTCCAAACAAGGAAGGGAAGACACTTGTTTTTGCAGGTTTTTAATGGAGAAGGAATATTCTTTTTCCATGAGAAGTACTTGTATTGTATTTTGCAACACAAATGAATAATTTTCTGCAAAATCACCCAAAACCATTGCAGAATCAGAGCTAATTTTTACTTTCAAGTGTTGCAAGTAACTGGCCTGTTGTTGGGTAATGAAGTCGTGTCTCTGTAGCTGTTGAAGTTTGTAAGCAAAATTTTCCACGACGTCTTTTGCTGATTTGGTGATTGTTTCTAGTGTTGTTCGGTCAGTTGATTGTCATGATTTATATAATGAACTACCAATGAAGTTTTCATCCAAATAATCTTTAAAATCATTTTTCAAATCCTGCAGTTTTGGACAACACTCACAATCATACGAACTGGGAACGCATCGAAGAAAACTTAGAAAATGATGATAAGTGCAACTTTAATTTGCATTTTTAATTTCAAGAATTTTTGGCAGAGCAATTTTTGTCCCCTCTGCCATAAGCTTTACGTTTTAATGGATGATACACACACACATTGCGAGTTCCGCTGCTTCCAGGTAACACCATATGTTTCAGTCGTAAAGTTTTGAATTTCGTGGATGTTTTGTTTTAGAAAAATAAGCTTCACCCAATGTACATAAAATAAGACGCTTTTGACAGTGTTGCTTTTGATCTTCAATTTTGCACAAAAACATTTGCATAAAAACACACAAAATCACAACAATAAGGTTGTTCTAACTTACTGTAAGTCCAAGGTAGCAAAGTAGGAGCTGGGCACACCTCTGACCACATGTAGTGAGATAAGCACCTAACAATGCCTCCACACAGTCAGCAATCGATTTGTCTGCTAGCGAGTGCTGTGTGTGCAAGTCCAACATCAGGGGATCTGTGTTGTTGAGTGGTTTTCCTGTAAGAATCGCTAAATTTTTATAAGCTGCATAAGGTTTGCAAATAAATGAACATATCGCTTTAATTCGTCAGTATTTCTTGGTAAAATTCGTGTTTTTAACAACCGCATTCACCCCCAATAAAACATAAAGACAATCGTGCAAAATCGCTGGGGCCCTTACAAATACCTGATCTAGAATATAAAACCAAGGTTTTGACAAACACTTACGCATGAGTTGTATTTTTACAGACAAATATTTCCAAACTGATGTGCTTTATTCAAAGCTATCCGACTTCGGCATTTCATTGTGTCATTGCATTTTTTGCGATTGATTTAACCGGAACAACTCACCCGAGATGTCAACAGGAGTCCAAGTGTCGATAACGAATTCGTCCGTTGGTTTTGGCGCCAAAGTGCTTCTGCGCAGAGCTTGCTTGTCCGTAAAATGCATCGAACCGTGACCGGACACAACGCGCGCCAAATCTAATTGGTGAAAAAAGTTTTTTTTTTTTTTAATTTTTTCAAATTTCGTGCTGTTTTGTAAAATTATTGGTGCTAACGTGAAAGTAAGTAAGTGTAATGCAAAGAAAAATTAAATCAATTTAACCACAGGTATTTTGGCAGACAGTAAATTGACAGGATACGAAAAATGTTGATATAATTTCTTCAATTAATTCAGTTGTTGTTTTTGCCGAGAAAAACGCATAAAATTACTCAGAAACAAAACCCAAATGTTTTTAGACAAGAACGTTTGTATTCCAATGTAAATTATTTTTGCAACATAAGCTAAATAAAAAGTATTTTTACAGGATGAAAAATCGCAAACCAAACGCCATCAGCATAATCTCTCTAACCTATCCCCGTCTTCCCATTGCTGCCAGTCTTCTCCACTTCAACACCAGGTCCTCCCAAACTCTGCAGACATCCTCCCAACATCCCGTCGATCATCTGGATCTCCTCCTCCTCATACATCTCCTCCTCCGCATTCTGATCTACCCTCGCAACATCAGCTCTGTTTGTTCGTCGTTCCTCCGGGCGCCGCACCTCTAAAAAATTACCGAAGTGTGAATTGAAAAAAAAACCTAAAAAAACTGTGACAAAGGAACCAATTTAAACCAAATAATACATAAATAACAACAGCTGTTTTAACTAAGAAGTGGCTGATCCAGCTTGGCTGCAATGCCTTGGCTGCGAAGCCTGTGAACCTGTTTTAACTAAATAATTAATAAAAGCTATATTTTTCATTAAAAGAACATTGGACAAAACGAATATGTTAACAGAACAGTAAAATAAATTCAAGAGACCGTTTAGTTCCCTTCAACCATCGCCTTAAAAAGGTGCTGCCTCTGGGTATATGCTATAGTTATACAATCATGTTTTTCTATGAGCTCAAAAGGTGCAACAATTCCACCAAATATAGCAAGAAACAGTTTTCATTCAATGTCAAGCGGGACCACAGTGATAACATATATGTTCGGACACAAATACGTTTTTCAAACTGAATAAAATTTTACAAAAAAACTCCACTCTTAGCTTTCAAATATTTTATAGGTCCATGAATAACTTGCTGGTTTCGAGGATGTAACTGCCGCCCACTTACCTTGTGTAGCAACGGGTCGACTGGCATCTGGTTTCTGCGTAGGAACAGCTTCAGGAACACCGGTCCAAACACCTGCAAACAACGTAATATTTAAAAATTTCTTGCCACATTTTAGTCCTGATAACTTGCGCTGAAGCGACATAATGTTCAAACTAATCTCATTGAGGTAATGGTAATGATGTTAAGACAACCGTTTCAAAATAACACCTCAACGCTGTCGTGTAATAAAAGTCTTAACATCACAAAAAACACATATTGACACGTACATTTTTCGACAATTTACTTCCCATTAATTCCGAGCCATTGGGTGAAATTTTGCCACAAAAGTCATTAATTGCGTCCGTTCTGCATGCAATATTTACAGACCAAACAATGGTAATGATGTCAAAAAAACACTGTAGTGTGATATGGGTCGAAACCTCACCAAAAACGACACAGCAATTTTTGTCACTATATGCGATTTATCCGTATTGCGTAATGTTTATTTCAAGAGAAGAACTGGCATAAAAGTGGCACGAATCACTCTTCCTTCACCTATTTCCACTTCGTCATCCTCCGAGTCATCATCCTCCTCCGATCCGTAATCCTGCTCCCCGGAACCCACCACGAACCCGGTTGGCATCCAGTTAACGGTGGGATCGAAGATGAGTCCTGTCATCTTACCAGCTAACCCGAAGTCCCGTCCTATTCTGTACAGGTTGTAGTTTGAAACCTTTTTGCTTCGCATGTAGGATAGTTTGCCTGCAAGCAACCAGGTTGGTTTAATCGAGAGGTTTTCGCGGTTACGTAGATAGTAAACTAGTTGTGGTTTTGTTGCCATTTCCCTGTTTTCGGTTGTTTTTCTTGAGTGCAAAATACGTGCGTAGATAAAATTTGTATCATAGTTTTTTACATCTGTTAACAAGCTGCCAAAAATAAAATCAAGTCAAACTGATTCAAGTTAAATGATTGCACTTTCCAAATAAACAGCAACGTAATAAACAACATGAGGAACAAAATGAAATGGACACTGCTAAAACCACAAAATTTCCCGTTTCTTTGGGTGCGAAGCAATAATATGATAGGACATAGAAGTGAGATAGCGACCCTTTGTTATTTATCAATTCTCAAAATACCTTCATGTGCGTCTGGGTAGGTGCAGTAGAGATATACAGTGACAGCGTGTTTGAGAAAGGAATCGCCCAACATTTCCAGTCGCTCCAAGTTAAAACCGTCGCTGGCGTTTGACAAAGTGAGCGTCTGTAAGTGCGTAAGGTATATTGTTGTCATTTAGTGGAAATAGAAAACGCCTTGTTTTTAAGACTACATGCTGCGGGATCTGCAAAAACGAAAGTTACGACATTTTTATCCCAATTTGGTAAGTTTATATTGAAGAAACTAGAGTTTTCAATTTTTATCATAATTTAAAGTATTTTTTTTCCTAACAACGTCAATGAATTTGTTAACAAAATGTCATGTACACGAAAGTGCTTCGCGCACTCACATATACCAAACCTTTTACCTGCAAGATTAACCCTGGGCCCGGTCCAATGACAGCGCTGTCTTCATCAGTGGGATAATGATCAACAACAGATCTCGGCACTTGGCGGTAAAAATTGGCATCGATTTGGTCAGAATCCGTCTTGCGTTCAACCTTTTTCCTCTTTTTAACTACTTTGATTTCTTCCTCGTCACTACCTCCGGTTAACTCCAGATTGTCCTCGTAATCGTCGGAATTAAAGGAAGCGTCCGATGCGTTACCGCAGTGATCCTCGTTTTCCCCACATGCGATTTCATTTCTGTCGTCAATGAAAACATGGTCGCTCACGTCTCGTGAAACGTGATTACAAACATCATTTCTCTCGCCTTCGGTTGTAACACCAACCTCCGCAAGTAAATCAGTACTGTGTTTTAATCCGGAAACCGATTTCACGCTTGTTTCATGTTTGTTACAGGAGCCTTCTTCGTGTGTTATTTCCTTCTTCTCTGAATCATGCCGTGATTCGTGATTTTCATTAATAGTCCGCCAATCACCAGAGTTACTCTGTGAAACATCACGAGAAGGTGATTCTAAATCAGTTTTCTCCGTGAGATTCGTTTCAGGTGGGCATTTTTCACCAAACGAGTTTTCACAAACGCCATCATGTGATACATCGGAATCACGCCGTGATTCTTCGGTGGCCTGTGATGAGGAGGTGGAAGTTGAGCGCGTCGAGTTCCAACCGAAGTCAACATCGGGCCAGACAAGTCCCACAGGGGTCAATGACTGTGTGATGCCTGATTCGATGGCAATGGTTCTTCGCAATTCCTCTGAGATTAGGAGTTGGTGGATCCTGGGTACATTAAGGAAATAAATTAGCGAATATTTTGCATAAAAAGCAACACTTTAACGCAAGTATTGATTTTCACGATATTTTGCAATACTCTGCTTTCCCTGTTGACGATCGACAATGCTGTCTATAAAATTTTGCAGCTTTGTAAAATAAATAGTGCGTCAACGATCCTAGCCCCAAAACAGTGCTTGCAAAACAAAAGGATGGTTTTGACAAGCAGTTTAAAATACTTCAATTACTTCATACACAAAAAATCACAATTTCCTTCAATTATAATACGCAATAGTGAAAACAACAAGTGCTGCATGAATATAAAGGTTAACAGAATCGAAAGAGTCTAGAAACAAAAAGGCCTCACCGATACAACACAGAGGGAAGACACACAGCTTTGCGCCACAGCGATGCGGGAATGGGATGGACTTCACACAATTCAGGCACGAGGATTTGACGGTTGTGGAGACTCTCGTATTTTGCTCGTTTCTTCTCCAGTGATGATAAAGGAAGGGCCTTCCCCTTCTGGTTTAGATGGCGGGGGGTAAGGAGATTTAATCTGCGTTCCATATAAATCAGTCACATGCACACAAAGCACTAGCTTTTGGAAGTTACACAGCGATCGCTGGGCCAACATTTGCATTCTGTGGTTTGGATCTCAATTTTTCAATATTTGAAGTCATTTATGAAAGCCGGTTTTCGTGATCACCATGATCAAAAGCTAACGCCTTGTGTACATATTGTCATTGCGGAAGGTATACAGTGATCGCTAGGCAATTATCTGCGGTCTATGGATTAGATCTCAATTGTTCGATATTTAAAGTCACTTATCAGTCACGTGTTAAGCTATTTAAACAAAAGCTGGAGAACAGAGACCTGATGCAGTCTCGGTTTGAGTTTTTCTACATTTTTGAGTAGAGTTGATTTTAAACGCCCACATCAACCCAACTTATTTCTAGTTAGGTGTTGAGCTGAACTTTATCTGTAGGATTTTGTTGTTTATCACATTAAACAGATGGGCTGTTTGATTGCAGTAAGTTCGAAACTTTAATGTAAACAAAACAAAAATGACGTCAATATCTCCATGATAAATATTACCACTCAAAAAATGAGTCCATAATTAAAGCAAAACATATATCAGCCCTCAATCACAGTTTTGCAATTCCACAAGATGTTTCAGTATGTGGTATTACACAGAAAGATTTTACAGAAACTAAGAAATATCAGTTGCATGCCACTAAAATGTTTTTACTGGCATATTTGCACTATTGTACCAATATTACTGTTAGGTGGTATTAGGGAACAAAATAAGGTGGTATTAGGGTAAAATCGCAAAAGCATGTCTTCGCTGCTGTGCCAGTGAACAGTGCTATTTGCACTATTCAACTCAGTCATTTTTAGCGGTTATAGTTAACATGAAATTAGTGAAAGAAAATAAACACGTACCGTGATGATGTATGGTCGACGTCCAGTAGTGGTTGGTCGGGACATTTAATGTCCAAACCGTATTTGTGTTTGTAGTAATGTCGGAAGCTCATATATTCGGTGGAAGGGAATGTGCTGGTCGGGTGAAGGTCCTTCTTTATCTCGGCCACGTAGAATCTGCATTTTTGAAGACAACATTTGAAAGATACGGTCTTTTGAAAATGTTTGTCAAAGCGCCGGATTATGTGACTAGAATTTAGCAAGAGAAAAGTTTAACATGTCGCTGGCAAGCAAAATATTAGACGGACCTCTTTGATGACGTCAGAGTAGTCGCGGACCCCTTGAGATTTTTCGAAAATACGTCCTGCTGAGATTTAAGACTAGGGTATGGGTCACAATGCGTTTTTGTTTACGATATTAGAAAGCTATAACGTGCCTCTGTAATTTTGCATGTTTTAATGCTTATATTGTAAAATGCATAAACATAAAAAGTTTAGCGAAAATTTAGAGGACCCCTGACAACGCTCTACGGACCCCCAGTTGGGAACCACTGGCGTAAAGCAGGTTTCAAAAATATTGTTTGATAATTGCCATTTCAATGAACTCTACACATTTTTTTCGAGCAACGGAATCCACGTTCCAATACACCTGTTCGGTTGATCACAGCTTCTGTATTTTGCGATTACGACTCCATCTTCATAAGTCTCGCTCCTAAAGCTGAACTTCTTCCGTTTCTCGCTCATACGGTGACTGTACCAAGGATCGCGTTTCATCTTTCTCTCCATCTGCCTCCGGGCGTCCGTGCGAACCATGAAACTCCAGTCGATGTCGAGTCGAGCCGGACTCGGACAAAACCGATTGCGCGGGGCTGCATTGTGACGTCATAAACATGTTTCTTAGGATAGGTTTTAAATGAAACAATATTTTATATTCACATTGATGGGTATGGCCGGGAGGTAGGTTTTTTCTGGTTGAGGAACTCAATATTCACCAGACAAGATTTGAGTAAGTACTTCGACTTGCCCGGTATAGGAAAGCCAAATCTAATAAGCTGATCGTTATTGAACAAACGTTTTACACACTGCTGTGCTCATCATTAGTGCTATGAATTAACTGAGTTGTGACTAAGCGTCCACAAAAGCGGGCAAGCGAATGCAGAGACCAGAAAACAAAACAGGACAGCAGTGTTCGAAACGTATGTATATAATGATCAGCATATTAGCATTGGCTTTCCTATTCCGTGTAATTAACTCCCAAGTTTTTCGCGGCTAATCTTTCTTGCTTTGTAGAGTGTCGACTGGTCTCGACCAACGTTTTAAAGCGAAAAAACCTTAATATTTTTTGAAAGATTACCAACGTCATAACATTGGTCAAAGTAAACTGGAAAATGTATCTTACCCGAGTTGAGAACCACGATGAAAAGTTGGGCGTCTGCATCGTGAGGTTGGAAGGAAAGTGGGATTCGATCGAGTCTCAACAAATTGGAGAAGATATAACGATGAAACGAGCGAACCTATTAACATGCAACTGTTGTTTGCACTTTCCGGGGACCTGACCGATGTTTCTCTTGTTACACTCAGATTTAATTGGGTTCATTGTGCTAGATGGTCAGCTTTTTTTGGAAGTTACAATATGCCAGCCAGAAACACGGTAATTGCTGTTTAAACGTTTAGTCCAGCAGCATTATTATAACGCACCAGCTTGATGTGTTGCGGACCAAGGGAGACGAACGCTCTGCAAAGTCGTATCCTGGCCGATTCTTCGCCCGAGCGAGTAAAAATGGGAAAACCGGGAATCTGAAACACAAACGTTGGCGTAACTACAAGGTTTCCTTTGTACTGAGACATTTTTGAAGTGGACAACGTTGTTTAATTGCCTGCAAACCATTCCGCTGACAATCTTGGATATAATTTTTATAAAAAAAAAATGCTGGTTTATTACCAAAAATATTCTTGCAAAAGTTTACCAAGAGGATATAATAATGATGGCGAATCATGGTGTGTTTCGTAAAAAATGGCAAAAGAAGCACAAACGGCAACGCCTACTGTTTGTATTTAGGTATAGAATACATCACATACTGTGGGAATGGGTTTGGTTGTTAGGATGCCAAAACATCTCGCCGTGTCCTCCGGGAAGAAGAGTTTCCTCCTCCTGACGTTAAGGTCATCCGACAGGGGAGTCTTGATCCTCATCGCGATCTCGTAAATGTAAACGCTCTCATCACTGGCAGGCAAACAGTGGCTGAGTGTGAGTGGCGTCTGCAGGAATTAACACAACTCGATTTCACTCGTTTTGTTCCAACGGGGTTTGGAAGTTGGTAAAGTGCTTGTATTACTTTCATTTATGAGCTGATATTTTTATGTTGCATAGCACACAAATGAAGTTGCTTTTAATATAACCAAATTTCGCTCTTACAAACAATTTTTACAATTGCTTTAATTTGCATGAAGGCAGCATACATTTTGCGACGGAGTTCTTATAAAATTTGCGGAGAAGACAAAAAGGCCCAGATCGATTTAAGTCAAACATTCGTCAGCCATATTGCGTTAATTTACAAAACTTCAGACAAGATTTGCAGTTCACAAATTATGTCCTGGTAATATACTTCACACACGTTACATTGATAGTAAGTTACTACTAACAACACCTCACCTCTTTGTTATAAGTCTGTCTCCGTTTTGTCGATCCAGGCCTCCCGGTTACAGCAGTCTTCTCAGGTTCTCGGGGATCGAGTTCTTCTGCATATTTCACCGTCTCTTTACCTAAGCAACAGAATTCCCTTAAAAAATTAAAGAAGAACGGAGTAAAAACGTTCATTACAACTTACCGATAGGCATAAGGTTGTCGTCAAGCTCTCCAGCCAAATGAAGTCGCTTACACGTTTCTATAGCAACGGCGCGTTGAGCGAGGATGACGGAGGGCATGATCTTCCCCTGTTTTAAAGAAAAGTCTTACGTGTCAATTTACATCAGGTAGATTTTCTCTGTGCGATACATTTTTCGCACAAAATTCAATATATTGGAAATTGTCAGGAAAACTTTAAAAGATTTAAAATAATAACACTAAATAACAACAGGTCTTCAGAACGTAATGCAGAAGTTCACTCAATTTAAGAAAAAGCATCACCTCGATTTTATCCCGAACATGTGAGTTAATGGGAAGTTGTAGGATTGATCTGTACATCATCCCATTACCAACATCTTCCACTTCCATCACTTCACAACGCGGACTTAAGTGAGTGAACGGATCGCTCGGAAGTCGACAACAATATCTGGAACAATAAATTTCTTTACCACGCCGGGATTTGAACCCATGACATTCTGCGCACGAATTCTGACCTGTTTTTTAGCTTGGTTTTAAAGTCGACTTATTTGCTGGCCTGCTCTCAACACGTATGGCAAAATTTGATTAACTGCTTGTATGAGCGACACGACATGGTTGTATATGGAAGTTTTAAGCACACTAGGTGACTTTAGGATGTAAAAGCACGTGGCCAGAACCTTAAATATATACCTTACGTTAAAACGTTGAAAACTACATGATACAAAGGCTCTTAGTGATATTAATATGCCTTGCAGCATCAGTAATCAGTTCAAAACAGTAAGTGTTTAAATAACGTTACGCTTCGTGGCTATAAGGTTATATAAGTCGTTGCCGAACCATCGTAGCTTGATGTTGTGTAAATGAACACACGTAAATGCTGGGGTGTAAAACTGCAAATAACAACATTACCTGTTGACGATTTTAATGGCGTTCCGCGCGGTGGCGCTCGCGTTCGAGCTTGCAACGTAGGGAGGAAGGAGTTCGGAATACTCCGCGATCGTTTCGTCATCTTCCTCTTCTAACATTCCCTCGTCATCTTCCGTCCATCCAGGACCTTGCAAGATCTTCAAAGTGGTTTTACCACGAGAAAAATCAGTGTCATTCGAACAAGTTTTTTGTCTTTATCACCAAAACTTATCGAAAGGGAAACATTTTAGCTCTGCTGATTTTTACTGCCTTTATTTGCTTACAAGGAATATGCCTTGTCAGACAATTGCACCAAACTAGTTTACAGATAAAATTAAAAAGGGTTTTTAAAATTTGTAACCATCCTTTGTCAGCGTACTCACCCGTTCGATTTTTTTGTATTCCTGCAGCTTCTCCATAAACTCCAACTTTTCAGCTTCGCGTACCAACATGATGTAAGCAGACGTGTGAGCTCTGGCTCTGCTTTTCGATTGTGCGTAGGCTCTGAAGTAAGACACGTGTTCGATTTTTGCCACAGGTTCCAATAAAAGAACGAACACCAACATGAAATGTGCGCCAGACGCAATATGACACGGAACAATAGTGTGTTACCAAAATACGCATTTTACGATGAGCTCTTATGATGAACTAAGTTATATCGAATTATCTTAAATTTGTATACATTCCTAGGTTAGCATATCTTACGCATTAAGACGTGACTGTTTCGGTTTACTTGAGTGTTCACATTAAATGTCTTGGCACTTATTGATACAGACTGATTGTTTCAATAGATATAGAAACAACAGTCTGGCGTAGCATGTAAATATTTGGCTAAAACCCAATTTTATCAATCTTACGTTTGAACATCGACTGATAACAGCAACCTACAACCAACAATCTTACCTGTACGATCTTGGAACATCAAACCGCACTACGAGGTTGCATTTAGGAATGAAAGCGCAATCCTCAAGACCTCCAGTGCATACGAGGAGATTCGTCTCGTGGCTTCGAAACTTGCGCAAAACCTGTGATAGGATAATAGGTGAGTTACAATGGGTTTCAGCTTGATGACGATCCGAATAAAATATAGCATAACAATGGATACGGAATAGTGTATGTCACAGACTTAACATTATGGCAGCAAGAAAGGCGTATCTCAGTACATAACTAAATTCTGCGCAAACTGTCATAGGCGTAGAGTTTTGTACATCAACGGGGGTGCGGCAAAAAAATACAAACGTCAGAAGGTCGTTTGTACGCCAAATATAAAGTTATAGCGTCGTCCACACAACTTTTTTGGCCGAAAAAACTGGACGAAACGTGGTTTTCGCGATGAAGTCGATTTCTCTATTCAAGCGATAAAATCTTCCTTTTTCACGTTCGTCACCAACGTAATTTCGCTTGTGTTGCATAATTGTAGATCGCGAATACGATGCAAACGAAACCGCGTGTTAAGTACCTTTATGAGTGTAATCAGAAAAGAAATACAGTCAGTGCATACTGTATAATATCAAATAATGCATTTCAAAAAATAACATAATTTAATATCTTCTTGGGAATTCCACACTATTCCATGAAACAAGATACAACAATGCAAGATACATAAAAGTAAATAATCAATGTTGTCCAATCTTAAAAATAGGCCAAACCAAACTACAAACAATAGGTCTTGCCTCTTCTTGCTTGGCTTTGTCCATTGTAGCAGTTTCGAGATTTCCTTGAGAAGTCTCGTCTTCAACTGAGCAAATAAGATGGGAACTACACACGTGCTTTAAATCCTTATCTTCCTTGCAGAGTTCACGCAGGAGCTTCTGAAGCATCATGGCCACGCACCTAGAAGAGCGTTAAAACTTGTAGGTTGGCAATGTTCCGATCGGTTGTCGTTGCTTTTAGGCGTTTTTATAAAACATCCACAACTATCAGAGAAAGGCTTTTGGGCACGAAGTTATGATAAAGTAAAAATAAAAGCGGTGAAATTTTGGCTCCGCACCGCTGACTTTTTTGACAAATTAAATAAAAAAAAAATGTGACGGCATTTTGATGCATCAAGCAGTATTTAAATTTCTGTCCATTTAAAGCCAACCTGGATGTCGACAAACAAGCGAGAAGTCGTATTGGAACTGAAACTCACTCCAGCCGAAATATCGGTTTAAACTACTTCCGCAGGCCCGAGCTGATATTTACATTTTAGTAATTTGGATAAAACCTTACTTCTCTTCAACAAACACGATCCCACATAAGATGTTGTTGAAAGGAGAAGAGTAAGTCTCATCCTGTTTTTCCTTCCTCGGCTCCTCCACAATGTCTTCATCTTCATCTACATCCGAGTCTTGCCACCACGACACATAATCGGCCTCGGTTCTGAAATAGTACCGACAGGCAGGGGCGTATCCAGGAATTTTTAAAGGGGGGGGTCCAAATTTGTTTAGGGAATTCCCCGATTTTCAAGTACAAACTGAGTATAAACTATTGTGGGGGAGAATCGCAAAATACGAACGCCGGTGTTCGCGCCAATCGTCACATAAACGGTGGCTTTCTGGCTTGCGCAATTGTGTAACGCTATGGAAAGTTTAACAACTAAACTAATTGACTATCACGCAAATAAACCGCTTGTCATTACAACGTGGCCACTGAAAAACGACGATTCGTCCATGAACTGACGAAAAATGACACTTGTTTCGTAACAATGCAACATGTTTGGTAACAATGCTCCCTGTTTGGAAACAATGGCGAATGCAACACGATGCGGTTTTTAGGTCAACGTCAAAGAAAATTTCTGGTTTTCACGCGGATTTTGACAAAAAATACAGTGGCGTTTGTTTAGTTATCAAAAAAGACCAAAATATTTCACAAAAAGGGGGGGGTCCGGACCCCTCGGACCCCCCCCCTGGATACGCCCATGCCGACAGGTATATTTGAAAACTGTGTACGTCACTGGTTGCCTAAACTGTGCGTCATTTTGACTTTCAAAGGTGTCGCGTGATAAATTAAACCTAAAAGCTTGCAGTTTCTTGAATAGAAAAAAAAACTATTTTTGCCACTAAAAACAGTAAACATAGTGAGGAAAATTGTGTTTTAGTTTCAATTTTTGTTACAAAATAAGAAAAGTATTCACGATAGCTTGGTGCTTCACAATCTACTTAAATGCGACCCAAAATCGCCGCCACGTAACAAAAAAAATTTTTAATGTTAGTTGTCGGAATTTAGGTATTTTGAATGAGCACTAATTCCTTTTTAGTTATTTGAAAACAGAGATGTTGATGATCAAAAACGTGGCAAAGGGTTTTTCGGAGTGCAACATGTTCAACCCACCTGTCGTTGTACTTGGGCGACTGCTTTGAATTGTCAGACACCGGTTTGTATTCTTTAAGTACCTGCAGCAAACGATGAACTTTCGGCGACACCAGCTGCATAAAAAATACGATGATTTATTGCGAAATTCCAACTCCAGCGAGGCAATCTTAAATAGAACATTTTAGTATGGTTTTGAATAAACACGCTTTTTTTAGGCGTCAATTTTTGCGCTTGCCTGCAAGTCGACGGATGATTTTCCATCCAACTGTTTGTGGCATGTGATGTACGCCATCTTCAGCGCAGTGTGTACGTAAAGAAGAAGAGTTCTTTGCCACACCAAACTGCCGTCCAGCTCTTCGTCTTCGAGGTCAGCGCCGACCGCCTTTATTCGTCTTTCCAAAGCAGCCAAGACCTTCTGAAGTTGTTTTAGAACCAGAATTAATAGCCGATGAACACCTGGATTTGGAAAAGTCATTTTGATTCATTTTAGAAGACGCAAACGCATATTTGAAGCACATTGAAACAAATAAGTTTTTAAAGAATGGAAGTCACAGCCTGTATGCTACAATAGAACAACTTCAACGGTTGGAAGTACAACTTTGTGACATTAAATGAAGAACTTACACCATGGTCCAAGTACTTCTAACACCAAGAGAACTTCTTTAAGAAGCAGTTTAGGTGCTGTCAGAAGATCAATTTCATTTTCTTCCGGTTCCTAAACAAATAACATATGCCTGTCATCATAATACATTGGTAATCAGTATAAGCAACACTTGCTTGCAATAAATTATATGCTTTAAGCATAATGCTTGCAACAAACCTGTTCTACTGGAGACGTCTTGTTTGTTTGTGTTTCCTTTTCACCATTTTCCGGTTTTGTCGAACTTTCCATGTTGCAAATTTGCCAGAATGTTGTTGTCATTTTCGATGAAGGTTTCACCTATTGTCATAACAGAAAAAACGAAGACTTATTCAGTTTTAAGAAGAAATTCACTGTTTTTTGCAACCAACCTGACAGACATCTAACCATTCAAGTGCCTTGCTCAACAAAAACTTCAGCTTCTGGTTTAGTTCAAGACAGTCATTGTTTTGATCCTTATGATAGTCCGTGCTCAGGATTATGTTTTCTTTTGGGCGTGATAGTGTGTAGCGGTCCAATGCTATTAAATCAGTAGCCGTCTCTGCCTGAAACAAAAGAGGGTTTATAGAATTGCTACAGATTTACAAAATTCAATATCTCTGCAATTTTTCAGATACCCAGGTTTTTCAGATCTTTTGCAAACAGGACATTATTAACCAACTTTTTTAGGTTTTAATCTAACAACAAATATACACTAAACGCCAACAAAGTAAATAGCCATTAGCCTTTACCACAAATATTAACACATAATTTATGAATGTCAAACAGGCATACAATAAACTATTTTTGCCTGTAATACACAAATGTCAAATGGACATTTTAGGAATGGAAAATCACCGTTGAGTGAAGCAACTTTTCCATTTCTTCAATATGAAGCTTCAAGGTATCAGCAGATATATCGTCAGTAAGAATTGAAGATGTCAAACCCAGAATGTTGGGCGATATTTGTTTGGAGTCAAGCACCTAATCAAAATTAAGGGTATGTAATTCTGTGCCTTGAGGTAATGGTCTCTGGATTATCAATAAAAACAATAGTTTACCTCCATAATTTTTCGATAGGGATGAGATTCAAAACAGACCAAATGGCATTCATCAAAGATAAGAATATCAATCATGCCTGCTAACGTTTTATCAATTGTGAAAGCATTAAGAAGCAGGTCTGGAGTCATTATCACAACCTAACAAAACAAAAAAACGTACTACGCTGCATAATTAGTACTGACAATAATATCACATTAAATGTAATGGCCAGAGCTTAACTGTGAATAAGTGGGCTTATGACGACCTGATAAATAAACTACAAAGAATTTAGTTATGGTACAAATACTAAACAAAAAATGAGAAAAAAAACCTGATGGAGAGAAAACATTTGAGACCAATCTTGCTGTGTGTTGGGACAGTTTTCTGAAGAGCAGGTGCAAATGTCCAAGTCCAAATGACTTTTGAAAAGTTCTGTGAGCTCATCAACAATGGTTGCTAAAAATAATAAAAAAAATGTGTGAAACACTGCAACTAAATGTAGGACATGTAACATAACAATGAGCAATATTTGTGTAGCTTTCGCACTTTCATTGAGGAGCATTATTGCTAATTTCATGTCTGGTTTGAAGTCTTTGCTGCCCACTTTCACCAGCATTTCGCGTATTATCATTGAAGAAACAAATCGCTTTCCATTCTCAGTGTTCAGACACACAATTGTGTTTCTTTTCAACGCGCATTCCAGAAGTTCAATCTGCATGTAAATATAAAGTGCAATGCATTAGACAAAAAATCATTTGACTACATCTACTAAAACTATTGTTTTTAGGTTTCAGTGAGGTACCAAAAACGGTACAATAGTATAACTTAAACTGCCACATATAGATTTCAATGATGTAAATTGTTTTACAATGGTGCAATAATACAACATAAAATACCACATACCTGGTATGGTCGTGGAGTAAAGATATTGGTGTACACACCATTATTCCAAGGCCCGCGAATGAATTTCATCATGACAGGGGTTCCCATTGTCTGATTCACAATATTATACAACACTCACCATACTTTTCATGTACTTCTTGTAAAACTTTTTATGTATATACTTTTTTGTAAAAAAACGTAGTAAGCATAAATTCTTTTATTTTTAACAAACATACACATTGCATTTGAAATTGGCCCGACCCTGACGCAGCCATAACCGTCAACCCAACCACTACAAGCTGCAACCCCCCCTGCTTGTGCAACTTTGCAAGTATGTTTGCCGGATTAGCGAAGGTCACGACAAGGCTCCGAGTTTTCAAGGAAAACAAAACGAGTTAAGCTTCACTCCGTGACAGTAATCGGTGAATTCTATACGTTTATTGCACCGAGATCGCACAAAAAGAAAAGTATGACTTTTGAAAAATAAACTTTTCCCTCATGCGAAATGCACAGGGAAATACCCTGTGATGATATTTTTCGGCGATGTTTTTTGGAAATAAATTGAGCGTAAAAGTACTGACAAAATTACGGCGACAACTACCAACCAGGCATACACAAACTTAAAAATGCTCGATAATTTTAGTTTGTGTATGAGTTCTATATTCCCATTCAAAGAGTTCGTGTTCATCAGTGCATTGTGCTGTACGTTCATGTTGGTTAACTAAGCTTAAAATACACAGAAAAGCAACAGGTACACAATGCGTCGGCGAAAGTGCGTGGGGTTTTCTAAGTTAGCATACATATGTTACACATTTGGGGCTGAGGTGTCTTTTGCCAATTGCCGCTCAAGTATTGAAGTTTTTGGAACTTTATGCGAAATATATAAAAAAAAAAGGGTTATTAGCTGGTGTGGTATCATCCTGGGAAGGTCACCCCGGAAGTGATCATCAACAATTCTTCGTCTGATGTATTTTGACGGCACGACCTGCGAAATTACGCATTTTTCGTGTTGGAATGACATTAACTAAAAGCGTTACCGCCAGCAGAACGTGTACAGAATCGTCTGTCGCCCTGAATAAACGACAGGCCAACATTGCAACGCTACGCAGCGGATATTACATATGGCATCATGTAATTCAGCGAGTGTTGTACGTCATAGACCAGTGGGCGCACCAGCGCACAACAATAATGAAGTTTGTTAGCCTGCTTTGCACGGCCCGACATTTTTGTTACATTCGTCATCAGTTCAGTTAAGGTTTGCAAAGAGTTCATGCGCCTTTGTTGAGTTAAGATGTGGCTTGTTTGTTTGTTTAAAATCGGATATCTGCAAAAGTGGCTGAAACGCAACATACGTTGCAACAAACAACAAGTCGATATAGTATATTGAAAGTCGTAGAAACTGGTTGTCAGTTCGCTTGCATTTTGGTGAATTTTATTTTTAGCTCCTGTGATTTGTCATGTATCAAGTGGTTTAGCTGACGTTGTTTTGTTTCAAAGATTATAATGCAGAAGATTTTAAAGGTGCATTAAAAGTCGTGACAGTCTGTGAGCCCTTTTCGTGGCTCGAAACAATAAGAAATAAGTTTATACTCTGTGCGGGTTGTGAATAGGCAGATCCTTGTTGACGAGCGTCACTTCCAGCCTTTTGGTGCGGTGACTTTTGAACGTTTTTGTGCATCATCAGTAACAGTCGCCGATGACCAAAGCTTAGCTTCTGACACAGTCAATGACGAAAATATATATATCTTCACCTGACCGCGACGGTGCGGTTCCGGTGCCAATCGAAACACCAATCGTGTTGGGTGTTGTGGTGGTGGCCGTCATGGTAGTGTGTTTCTTGTATCAAATGTGCTGCAAGAGACATTGTGTCTCAAGAGACAATAGCCGGAATCAAAGGAGAATGTCGCGCGCCCAAAGAACTTTGGAGTGGTTTTTGCATCACGGGTCAGATGTGGATGGTAGAGGCGGTATGTGAAAGTGTTGAATAATGATGAAACTTTCTTCTTGATAAGCTCTCTAGGATAAAGGTCTGTGAAGTGCTTGGTTTGAACAAACTGATCACCGTACCATTTTGCCGACTCGCCTACATTTTACACTAAAAATGATCGTAGTACAACAATCGAAACGTCTGTATCATGAAAGTCTCGACTATTGCATTGGCTCTTTTGTTTGTATCAAATGGGTCTTGTTGTTTTTATTGCCAAAGGTCACTTTCAATATCTTTCTAAACTACAAAAGAAGCGTTACCAATTTTTAATTTGAGAATTTTCATTAAAACCGTATTTATAAATTCTATAGCAGCAGAAACACCAAGATTCGCCACAGTTGCATATTTAACCCCCTAACACCATCATTGCAGGAAGAGAATTGGCCTCCGATAACAGAAGCGGAAGATCAAGCCTTCCGGATTACGATGATCTTCCACCAAGTTACATTGTAGCAGTTACAAAGATACCATCGTGCCAGCAATCTTCTGTTCAACGAGACGCACAAAGTCAGGTGAGTTAACAGCTACCAAACCTCAGTGTCACAATAGTGTTCTGCGTTTTTATTCTAAACGCATTACTTTTTTTTGACCACACCGGGGTTTGAACCCAGGATATCCTGGCCACGAATCCCTATGACGTTTTCTTCTTGGTACATGGGTCGGGTGCTTAACCTATGCTGCCAATCATCAGCCTTTGTTAACACCTTGGTATATATCATAGACTTTCGAGGAGCCTCTGGTCCCACCGCCAGCGTATGAGGCTGAAAAATGTATCCGCCACACGGTGGTGTGAGAGAGCCAACCCGAAGTAAAACTTCACCGTTCATTGGCCATCAACTCGAGTCAGTTATCCTGTTGATTTTATAAAATTGTTGCAATTTTTCGGCCCATATACAAAATTATTCTAGACGATATCACGTTTAAATCCATAAAATTGTTAAATGTTCTGTATCAGTCTTTATATGTCTACGAACTGAATTCACGTCAGTCAAACTGATGATGACATAAGTTTTTGTCGAAACGTCTTATTTTAACATGACAGTGTTAATAACAATATGGGCCAGTCTCTTTATACTCTGAATTCACTTGATTTGGCACTCTGTTAAGAAGACTGACTTTTGTATTCCGAAGTACAAACTGTGCGATTGTAACGAGAAACACTACAATACTTAATTTGCATAATTGCTGTGGATTTAGTAGCAAATAAATGATTGTATTTTCCTTTTCCGGTGCATGCTCACTTCGCGTCACGTGTAGTTTGATGGGAGGCAGTTAACGGCGCCTGTGGGAGAAAGAAAATGATGCTTGTTTACATTAAATCCATTCATTAGTCAGCCTTTGAGTGGGTCGAGCTCGCTGCGTGGCGAAAGAAATGACTGACATGCCTGGAAGACGATAAAAAAAATCAAAAAAACTTTTAAGAAAGGTATAGCATGTCCCGTGTTGGATACAATTTGAATATTAGCACGACCTAAATAACGTATACTGGGCAAAGGAAATTTGCATATGTATAGAATGGTGGTATAGGCTTCAACGTAGATAGGAAATTAGGAAAGTATGTTAAACGACAGACATATATTCATGTAAAATCATGACCGAAACGTTTTAAATTCAAGATGGTTAAATGCAAACACAAGTAATTTAGTGGATGTTTTGAGTATGGAGCGTCTGCACTTGGACAAAGTTTGAATCGATCTCTGTAGAACAAATCTCATATATTTTATCTGCTGTGCTATTGGAAGGGTGTGCAGACCACCAAATTTGTTTAGGTTAGCCGTGTGTCCGCTTATGCAATCCCGCTGTTGTAAAGGCAAAACAATATGTGGCGTTAGTCATACCATTACTTACCCGTTTGTTAGTCAGGTGTGTTTAGCGCGTCCGGTGAAGTGCCTAAATGATGGGTTTTGAACGGTGTAACCTGCAACCAGAGTAAAACGTACAAAGCAGCATCACTGATGCAGAATGTAGGGGGCAGAGGCAGTAAATTGGGGGTACTTGCACCACTGCGGGGTACCAGATTAGATTTGAAGGGATACAGAGCTACTATAGGTACAGTATAGTTTCACACTTTAATAATAAACTTTGCAGTAATTTTAACAAATTTTGTGCTTTTCACTTGAATGGCAACGGGAAAAAGGCCAGTGAATAAAGCATTCGATTGTTTTCTAATTTAACTGTCAATGGGGAAAGATTATATTTAAACAGGTTATTTTTGTAAGCGAAATGAAAAAAATGCTGTATCGTATTTAGCTCGACAAATAGACTTAGTTGCATGCTTATTTATATTGTGCACTGCAGCACAGCACAAACAAACCATGGGAACACGAAAGGTCGAAAATCATCATATTTTAAAATTTATTCTAATAGACAACATATTGTTGTTGACGAATAACCAGTATGCAAGTAATGTAATAAGGTTTGTACTGTGACGTCATGGATGGTAATTTTACCACAAGCTCGGACGGGTTGCCAAGAGACACCGTTACCGTGGCAACAAAGTCGACCAAGTTCCACAGCACAGTCGGAAGTAGGTTTGCCGACAATTCGGGCAACGTCATTGGCGTCCTTGTCGCTACGGTTGCGATGACGTGGATCTTTTTTTTAATCCGGGCCTGCAGGCACCACAGCGCGTGCCCCTGGTCGAGCCGACGAGGTCAGGAAGCGTCAAGACCGCGCGCGTCAGGTCGGTTAATAAGATGTTACATTTATTTACATTTAAGTGAACACTATAGGTGTTTGGAACAAGCTCAGAGTACAGGTTTTCGCACAAACATGTACGAAATAGGTTGCACCACTTCTCATTTTTGGGGGTTTCGCTAAAACTGGTACGTACGTTCATTAAACGATATTTACAGCAGCATAATAGCTCCGGCTTTCCTTAACGAAAACAGACGATTAACAGACATTCTTCGGGAAAAAGACGGATAAAAGTGGCTGAATTAACTAGGCTGCAATATCTGGATTGCGAAGCATGTAAACCTAATGACTGCATTAAAATATGCATGAAAATATGCATGCCTCTGGCTTGTTGCGCGTTGTTGCTGCTGCTGTTTCCCTTCTGCCTGCTCAGTACTTTGTTACCCCGACGCTTTTCTTGCATACGCTCATTGTAGTACTGATGATGAATCCAGTTAGTGTTCGAAACGTTTACTAATGATTAACAGCATTTTTACTTTGGCTTTCATTTTCAAAGTTATCAAGTCCAAATATTTTGCACCCATGCATGATTTTGTTACGCAAAAATAGAGTTTTGGTCCAATGATTTGCTTATCCTTCTCAACGTGTATCTGTAAAAGATCAAAAAAATGTATTACCTGTTTTTAACTCACACTTGCTCAGTGCACCCACAGAACTAAAAAACTCACCACCCAGAAAGAAATTCAGCAAATAAATTTGATATACCTCCTTTTTGCACGCAGACGTCGCCCCTTCGAGTGGCAACACAGAGTCAACGTTTGTCCACATGATGCCGCCACCGAGCTATGAAGAAGTCATGAAAGGTGGGAAGGCAAAAATAAACCCATTTTTTTCAAAATTATCAACGGTTTGTGACGAACTTTGTTGATTTACCGAGTAGGAAATGACTCACCACCAACATTTACCGTCTGTTTCAGTGGACCAGCAGCTAATCTTTTTGAAACAAAATTTCGTTCAATGCGTTTCTTAGAGAATACCATACTTCTTGATGCATATGGGATGCAATGTTAAGATATGCATGTTTCCGCTTTTTAGAGCAAAAAATAATGGTATACTTAAGACAAGTTACTACAAATTTGGTAGTGACCCATGCAGTATAGCCTTTAAATGACCGTAAGAGTTTAAAATGCCTGCTGGGTTTCGATGTATACAGTATATATCACGTTGGGTAAATCCCTAAAAACGTTGACCTTTTGCGACTATTGTTTTCGCAGAATCAAAACCGGCATACAGGAACTTAGCCGAGGGTAGAGTATTGCGAGTAACAGTTGCAACGCAATCCCTACAGCGGCCTCAACAACAGCAGATCGGTCTTCCCGCTTTTACATCTGAACGCCACCAGCTGCGACCAGGTTGTCTAAAGGAAGGCGTGTAGGCCATTTTCACGTTGAAGTTTTGCTCGTCGATATCCTGCAGTGTTGATTTTTGTTTGCTGTGTTTCTCATTCACTGAATAATAAACCGACGTACACGCTGAACTGTCTTACAGATTATGTCTTTGTAGCGGTTATTTCGGTGGATAACCATTGTTCGGGGTCTGGAAACCATGTCATGAATGTAATTGTTGTGGCCGAAAGCAGGGCAACAAATAACTTAGAACTGCATCTGGGCTGCAGGTGTAGTGGCTATTCTTAAAAATTTTCGGTGATATAGGTAGCGCTATTAGTTTGATTTTTGTGTAACGATTGTAAAATTATCATTATGCAACGTAGCGGTAGCGCTAAATTCAAGACTTTTTTCTTGAATTCAAGTAAACCTGGGGGTAGATCTGTATTTTGTCGCCAAAGCCCAAAAAAACGGTAACATGAGAACCCTCCACTGACAACGCAATATCCCATGCGCGTGACACGACAAACCCGCCCAAGGAAGTAGTCTTTCTTCGTCAATAGTCGGCTATGAGAGGTCGGGTGGGCTTTGAATAAACAGTTTTCTGTAACATGATTATGGTTGGACCAAAATGAGTGAGACGCTGTGTTGCATTACGGTTATATGAAAGATACTGTATGTGATGTGTTCAATTGATTGAGCCGCCTTCTTTTATTCAACAAAACGTAAAAATTACTGAAAGGTTAGGAATATTGTAAAAGCAGATAAGCCGTAAAAGTGAGCTTCAGACACTTTACACAAAGTGGAAGTCTTTGCTTGGCCGTTTGGTCAGTAAAGTCGTCTGATAGTCACACCAGCTGAACTGATGAGACATTTTAGGTCGACAATGACCATCTTTCTGCAGCTTACACACTTTACAAATATTCCGATTTTAATTTGATAAAATATTTTAATGGGAATTCTCGCACAAAGGAGGGATTTTGGCGAAATGAGGGAACTGTTTGAAGTTTCAAGTCGTTTTTCAAATTTGGGATTTTAACTATCCATTCTCCCAATTTGAACAGCAACAGAATTGAGGCAACAGTTTTAGATGGGTTTATTGAAGTTGTATAGATTGCATAGAATTGTAAAACCCTAATCACAGTTGCATTAATCACAATTTTTGCTTGTCAGTTAAGTTATTAACATACAATGAAACCGCTGCGCCGGTGCTTTGCGCGTCTTGTGCGACCACAACGGGGAATACTAGTGCTGGTTGTAGTGAGCTGTATTTTTGTTACTTGGTTCTCAAAATCGTCCTTCTTAGCTTCGAGTTTTGGCTACAATACATTGAGGGTAAGTTTGCTATAATTTATATGCTTTTATTCACGAGTTTAATAACAGTAGTAAGCAAAAAGATTCAATGCACTGGTTGGTCCATTGATACACACATTCTGTTATTTATATATATACAGCCTATACTATAACTTCTGAAATATTGAACCTGCTGCATGATAAGTCAAAACTGTTTATTTCACATGTTTTAATGCACGCAGCGATATTGGTTTCATACTTCTATCATTTACTTTACAGAGTGTTCATAAATTGACTTGGGTAAAGCTGGATTGGGTCCAGAGAGAGGTACACAATGCCCAGCACTTTAGTGGAAATCAACCGTTGAAACCGTTGTTTTTTATCAGATAAATAAGTCTATGCAAAAGTCCGAAGCTTATTTGGACCACAGCGCCGTTCGCAAGCATTTTCAATGGAACGCACCCAGTTCAACAATAAAGCACCACGATGACGCAACTCACGCAGCTCAGTCTTCGTACTTTGTCGTGAAGCGCACCCCGCAAGCCCAAATGTACAAGGTGGGATCGCCCTATATAACATTTCATATACACATAAAAAAGCATTATGTAGGCCTATTTTATTTATTAACCTGATGCAAAACGGAGTAATGTGGTGTTATGTCTTGATTTAACTTTGTTCCGTTCATGTATTGCTGTTTGTTTAACAACGTTTTAAATAATCTTAACTTCAAATATTGCTATGATAACTTTGTGTCAACGCTTCTAATTTCAGAAAACATGTTTCGCTTTATTAAGCATCACCAGTTCTTTGAAATCTATTTTAGAAGCGTTGACACAAAGTTGTCATAGTAATATTTAAAATTGAAATTGAAAATGAAATTGAAGTTGAAATTCTGTTATGCGAAAGAAGTGTTGCTGGTTAGGTGGATTTCGTGAAATTAAAACATTTTTCACCAATCTATATAAGTTTTAGTCAGCTGCAGACAGGGCCGCTGTTTCCGCAAAATATCAGTGCAGTTGTGGTGACAGTGGTCATGTCTGCATCTCACTATAATACATTATTAGCTTTATTGCTTCTGATGCATATAAATATTGGAAACACTCTTGGTACATCATGTTTATTTATACGCATGTTGGTTCATTTTCAAGGTCGGTGAGGACATGGTTGTGCGCATTGTAGCTCGCAACAAGAGACGAGAAAAGAAGACGTACGGAGGAGACTTCTGGAGGGTGCTTTTAAAATCGCCAGACCTTAAAAGCAGCATCCACGGAAGGGTGAAAGACAATGGCGACGGAACATATACAGGTATTCCAGAATTTATAAATTAAATTTCCATAAAATAATTTTTTTAAAAAAATTATTTTTTGACACCATGATGTCTTTTTGCCATCAACTAAATGTAAATTGCGTGGGCAACGGCTCCCTCAAGTCAAATACAGCTTGGGTTGAAGTAGACCCTTTGTTGTTCGATGAGCAAAGAAATACCCTTGTAAACGTGATGTTCACAAGAAACATACAATGAGAAAAAGTACCTCTCTTGGCCAGTTCGGTACAGCTTTATTTTTGACTGTACAAAAACAACAAAAGTATGATCTTTATGTTTGGATGTATTGATGAGCTTTGAATTAGTTGCATGCTGGTATATTTGTTCAGTGCTGTAAACATTCTTAAAATTATTATGCAGCTGTTGTATGCTGCCTGGCATATTGTATACGCAGACACCGCGTTCCTTTTCTTCCTTTCCTTTTTTTTGATACATATATGTGTGCCACACCAGTAACGTGATGAAGTCTAGTTGAATAATTGGCGAAACGTCGGTGAATAAAAACGTTTATTTAAATCGGCCAGTAGACCAAATTAATAAAAAGTTTTCAAATTTTTTTTTCACAGCCTTTTATACGCACGCTTCTATAAACCAAGGATGTCACTGCTAATGTTTCATGTGTTTGTTTTTTGCAGTCACTATTCCGTTGAGATTCCCGGGCCAGACTGTCCTAACAGTCTCACTGATCCATTCCAGTGAAGCTGTGGACTTACTGCGTCGTATGACATCCACGCCTACGTCTCCTGGCCTGCAGTTTGAAGCCACCATGCACATCGGCAACACGGTCCATAGACAACTTTGCAACACCTGGATTCCATCACTGACTAATGCAGATGCCCCAAAACCGTGTAACTTGTCTTCGAAAACCAATGGAGAACCTTGGTTTTGTGAAAAGCCTTCGGCTGGCTGTGGAGAAGTTAAGACGTACAGAGCCCTGCGGAACAACGACGCACAAGCTGTCCTCGACAATACAGGGCTTTTTAAAATGTGAGTTGTAGAAAAATGGGATGGTTTATTAAATTGGATTACACGTACCTTTTTTTTGGTTCCATATAAACTAGTCATAATAATCGACATCCGAATTTTGTAATCTAAGTTCTGTAGTCTTTTTCCAAAAATACAACAACGCAAATAAATGGTACAATTCATCAAGCAATTCTTCAATATTACGCAAACTTTAGAAGTTCGTTATGGGGTTGCGGCCCCAAGTTTAAGAACCCCTTTCCCAAGGTACCAATGTGCAGTATTAAAAATTTCGCAAAATTATGTTGAATGCAGGGGAAGCACTTTAAGAATGCCTGTTGGACAACCAAAAACTTTCCTCATCTTGCCTGAAGAAACAAGTAAGTGTTTTTTGTCCTTTTAACTTGGACAAATATTTTGTAAACAATATACAAGGCAAAGGTAAACTCTGTTATAAAATACATTGGAAGCACTTTTCAATATGTTTATTGGCGCACGAATAGCAGGATACCAATTCCATATCCGTGATACCGGCCCACGTCTCGTTCACTAAATTTACCTCTTTCAACCACGTATAGGTGACCAGAAATTTCCGCCCTGCACGGCAGGCAATGCGAGGGAGACGTTCACAGTCCCTGCTGGCTATTTTCTAAATGACCAGTGGAAATCGCTTACATGTGCGAGTCGAAGCTTTGCCGACAAAAGAAAACAAGTGGAATGTCTGAGGGACAAAACGATCCATATTTTGGGCGACTCGACCATCCGCCAGTGGTACGGCCAGTTCCTTCTGCCCGGGCTGCTGCGTCCCCTTAGGACTTTAGCTGAGGAGCTGTTGCGTATCGACAGGGGCGTGGAAGCATACGAAGAAGACTCGGACAAAGACCCATGGGAACCGCGGGAGGCACGGGATCCTGTTAACAACGTGTCGTTTCATTTTTCGGCGCACGGTCCCCCTCTTCAGAACGGCGGCCCACCGTCCACCATGCCTTACATATCGGATCAGATTAATGCAATAAGCGGAGGCAAAGACACTGTGGTTGCCATCACCATAGGCATGCACTTACTCCTTTACAACCCATACACGTACGTCCGTCGGATTCAAACTATCGTCAAAGCGATCCAACGCCTGTTACACCGAGCCCCTGACACATTGGTCGTGTACAAAGGCCTCAATACATTTACAATGGATGATATGTTTCCATCGTCGTGCTGTCTCTCCGAGTGGCTCGCTTTTCGCTACAACGAAATCGCGCGCAGTATGTTGAGCAAGTTGCCTGTGGTTTTCCTCGATTGTTGGGACATGACGGTGGCACATTACTCATCTTCGGCTGATCTTCACCCGCTTGCACACATCGTTGAAAGTGAGGTACACCTTTTCCTCTCCTATGTTTGCCCCGACCTTTGAACTTGTACAGTTGTGGCGGAAATGGGTTCATACAATTTAAAAACTAAAACACATGGCATGAAACAAGGCTTGAACATGGTACGCTAATCACAACCGGTTGGCAATAGCGTGTTGTGTAGTGTTTGTCATCCAATATTGTGATTTATTATATTTTAAATAAGGTACTACAAACCTCATCAAACACGGTTGTTACCAAAAAAGTAAGTGCACACTCATTGTGTTAAGCGCTCAGTTACTTTACTCCTATATGATTATGGAACCTCGGTTGTCGCGACTGTTCTTTTATTCGCCATCAAACGCGCAGTCCTAATTACTTCAGTTAGTTTTGGCGCTTATTGTGATTTGTACGGCACAGTCTGCTATTCTGTAACCTAGCATCCTGTATAAGGAAATCACTCCACGCGTAACGGATACTATAGATTACAAAGATTGATAGAAGAATAGATAGAACAACATATCGCAAAGGCTTGGGCAGACTGCAGACCGTGTTCCTTTATTAGACATAAACGCTTGGCTGCTTTATGACGGTTGAAAATAGGATTTAAGACACAATTCGTGGCGCCAGCAACGGACAAACTCCAAACATTTAAAATTTGGCCGGGATTTTGGTTTCTATTGTACGACAGCTAGGCTTAGGGCGTTGTTATGTGATAAACTGGGTCGGACACAAAAGTAGTTGAAACAACAAATCGTGTTTTGTTGTGTTAGGCTGACAAAATATATTGTGTCCCACGCATGTAATGGTTTTTGTTGGTTTATCACTTGCGAAAATCCACAAATTGTTTTTACATTGAAAAGAGTGAAGGCTTTGAAAATAATGATCTGGTCCATATGGAAGACCGCAGACATGCTTCATTTATTTAGGAACAACAACTCATGTCATCATCTATTCAATAAAATGGCGTGGCTTATTCAGGTCCACGGCTTAGAGCTGGTCTGTCTGAGATCCGTTAATAGTGTTTCTAAGTGAAGGATTTTGCTTGGTAGCCTACTTTGCAACTCCAAGCAAGCGGTGACTTCACTCCAATGTGTTGATAATGTTAAATACTTTGCTTTATTAGTTCATCGCGGTCACATTCGTGGTTCTTACTGATTTTTCATTTCGTTTTTTATGCATGATAGATTAAAACATTTTCCTGTTGTGTCTGTCGTTCATACTTCCACGTATTAATATTTCGTATAAATGTTCGCTACACAGAAGGCACTGTTTCACTGTCTCATGAACACTGTATCCTGTCTTGTATGAACTGATGCACAGTTAGATGCAAAGTGTATGATTCAAGTTTCTGGCACTTTTACTTGCTTCTGTTATGTATCCTTTAACGACGTTTTAGCATTTAATACCAAAAGGAATATATTATTTATGTCATAATAGATGGGACTATAAACACATTTTTACAGTTTTCAGTTTTTGTGTGTGTGTTTTTATGGCTTTTTTTGCAGAAATAAACCTTGTGTTATGTAAATCAATCCTGATTAGATTTTATTCTTCGTGAAAAAGGGTCGATCGTTTTGGTCGATAATGCAAACTCCTAGAAGCGTTTGACTGCTTCTTCGGCGTTAACAAAGTACAGGTCTGTGGCTCACCCTAGCGGTGACAAATATTTTGCAGTGACTTGTTAATATTGCGCAAATGACTGGAGCATTCTTGAGAAGTCATGGAGAACCTGAAACGAGTCTGGCAACGTTTTTGTACCAAAAGGAAGTGTTTCCTGTGGTCCACATTGGGTTGTTTGCAAATGGGCTACGGACGCTAAGTGAATTAGTAACATCGTCAAAGATCAAGAAAAAAATGGGTATTTGTGGGCAGACATGCGTTGTAAACAAGCAAAACAAACTCATATAATTCCAATCAATGCAAATGAAATTATTTCGATACTATACTGACTCGCAAAAAGCATTCGCGTTACAACATGAACATCCTGGTATGTTTCAGAAATATAAATTTGTTAAAAATAAAATACAAACATTACGAGAAGTGAAAATGCGTAAAAGTAAAATAAATATATTTCCTGCGACAGATTCTGTTTTAATGAAAACAAATTCTTTGTAGAAGTGTTTATTACCACTAAAAGGTTAAGGAGCCGTGTTTTTCTTGAGACACGAACAAGATACATGTATAATTGTACTGTATAATGCAGTACAAATACATGCAACTAAACTTTATTTTTTTGTTTAGTAAATGGCTGTTTAGTAAATTACCTGGCCAGAGTCTAGCGCTTGGGGACCACTGACCCAAACCAAATATTAAAACCACTGAGTCTGTTTCTTTCTAAAATTCAATAAACTTCCAGGTCAAACAAGATTTATTTAGCAATCGGTATAAGTTTCTGGAAATACAATTCAAAAAGACAATTTTTTACTTTGGAATTTTAAATATTGGTACCACCATGTCACCAAAAGAATGTATTTTTGCATTACTAACGTGCCTGGCTTGAAACTGCGATTAACTTTTTTGTCTCAATTGTAAATTAGAACAATGAGGAGGATATCCTCGACACATAATGCCCAGCAGCACAAACTTCCGCATGTGCCAGTTTCACACAACAAGCAGTGTTGGTTTGCGATTACCAATCTACGAAACGTACTGGGAACCTTTCCATCGCAAAAGTTTGTAGTGCAATGTAACACAGCTAACTGGCACTAAGACACGAAAAGGAAAGCGCCATGTCCAGTTGGCTCTGCACCACTTTCCTTTCGGGATGAATCAAGTCAGGGCTAAGGTGACTTAATGTCATGTCCCAAACATCGAGGTAGGTCACCTGGGATCTGGTAAACAAGCCAGAGGCTAGTTTGTGTTGCCTGTAAGCGAGCCAATCGCTCAGACAGCATTCCCCCATGCCTATACCGCGGTCAAACGTACCTGGGCCTTTGATAAGCACGGTCGCTTGTGGATTTCGCTCCAATAGGCGGAGGGCAGCCTGTTTTATGATCGTCAAGCGTTTTAAATACACGTTAGGATTGTAAAGCAAGAAGTGGGGACCGACTGCTATGGCAACAGTCAACGATTGTCCTTCTATCCTTGGAATATCGTCTAGCTCATTCGAAACGTAGCGCATGGAACTTCTCTTTCCTCCGTTCTGCAAAGGTGGGCCGTGGCACCTGTAGTGCAGAGTAAGGTTGAGGTCTTTCGCTACGGCAGTTTGTGGATCCCAAACGTCGTCAAATGCTTCAAGTTCGTGAAACTTGATTGAATTTCCCCATTGATCAGCATGCCCCCCGTCCTTTACAAAAAACTCGTACCATTGCCTTATCGTAGAGTCGCCTAAAAAATAAAAGGTCCGGCCTTTGAGGCATTGCTTTAGTCTCTCGGGGTTGTTGAAGAAATGCCGGTTGCGGCAAACGTTTGATTTCCATTCCCCGTAGTACCAGAAGCCGGCCGGAGACGGTGAAGTGTCCAGCATTGGTTTGCACGAAGGCAGTTTGCTTCGGTCTATTTCTGCATGACAGGTTTTTACATCAAGCATTATAGAGCGAAGGGAATGCAAGTGGTACATTTTGTGATATACCTGTAAATTTTCCGTCAGGCGGAACATCAATGCTTCTTTCTCGGCCTTTCAGAGTTGTCCGTACGGTGGATCCCCTAAATGAGTGCAAATATTTTACGATTTTGCTTGTGATTTTTCTGTAAGTTGCAACTATACAGCTCGGGTTTAGACTTCATATAGTATATGTTGTGGTGTACAGCTCTCGCGCACTATGTGTTTGTATACGGTTTAAACTTTAAATAACCATATATAGCATATTGGTTCTTGGCCAGCATATGGCAGCGAAATATAGTTACGTCTCGAGCTGGGAACCTCGTGACCTGCGCAACAAGCTAATAAAAAAATCTGTGCCAAACTACTCTCGTGAGTATAGAAGGGATTATCTCCCGAATTGGCCGTCAAGTCATGCCTTCGATTAGACTTCTGCGGATTTCGCATTATTAAAACTGCTGTAATATCGGACTGTATGGTTTAAACCACTCGCATGACGCGTATTACGCGATGTCGCTTGTTCAATCACCTGTCGTCCTCCGGGAATATTTCAAACAACTCCAGTGCGCTCAGAGTTCGCTTTGTGTAGGAAGATTGCCAATCGCTACAGGTCAGTGGTGGTTTCGGAGCATCACAGTACCACGTTTCGCCGTTTTGGTTTGTAAAGTTGCACACCGACCTTCCGCGAGCCTGCGGAGGTGTTAGCTGGCACTCTGTCCTCTGCGTGGGCGTTCCATCATTCAGAACGTTACCTAAACTGTGGGAAAAGTATTTGTGGCCAAATGAACCTTCAAACCGACTTCCAGATGGTCTTTCCTGTGCGGTTAGACGCTTAACCGCCTCCACAAAGTAGGCGGACTGTGCAAAAAGCACGCGCACGAATAGTCGCCCGCTCCACAATAGCTTCACGTCGGCCACGTAGGTACCGTTGCCCTGGTAACGGACCTCCGACGCAGCAACGCTGGACTTTGTGTAAGGGTTTTCCAATCTCACTTTGAAAAAATCGCCGCCCGTGGGGTCCACAGTCCGTTGATAATCAGAGTTTCGCGTCACTATGAAGATACGCACGTGGTCGCCCAGTGAGGCTCGGTCAAATTTGGTAATAAAATAAGAAGCTTCGGCGACCGTTAGCCTCGGTTGCGCAATCCCAGAGTCGCTGTGATATCGAGATTTGTCGTCATATCGATTGCACAGTTCGGTTTCGAGGCCGTGGGAGTGATTTAGGTTGGTAAAAATCGTGCCAAAATCTGTTGTGGGCCAGGTAAAATTCAACATGGTGTCTTCAGTGGGTTTGGCAAGAAGTTGAACCATTTTAACGCACGCGGATTTGTCTCCAGGCATGGCAGATTCCCAAGGCTCCACTTTAGCTGTAAACCAGGCGCCGATTCGTTGCGGAATTCGACTGATCTTCGCAAAACTTTGGTCGTTTAAGGTTAAGACAGATACGTAGACTAAGCATGCCAGCAGACCAGTCATGAAGCCACACTGAAACTTTGCGCGTCTGGAAACCATTTTTTTTCCGTGCAGGAGTATGTTAACAATACCGCACACCTTAACCCTATCTATAAGGTCTGATGCATAAGCATGAGTATTATTACTTCTAAGAAAAAAAACAATGAAAGAAAAGCATTAGGCAGTATCAGGCAGTTTGATATATATTATATATCATAAAATAAAGTTGAGCATGCGCCTACAGTAGCGCATCGTACGATCACTACCGGCTTACACTGCCTATACCTACGAGATAATGAAACAAAAAGGCACGTAAAAAAATAGACAATAGTGACTGACTCCTAGAAAAAAATATGTTAGAAAGGTATGCCACTTATCTTATCTAAAATTAACACAGTTCAAAGAACTAGAGGTTGCAAAAGTTGAGGTGCTAAATTGAAAGTAAAAATTATTGACGTATTGAGACCAAAGGTTAGTCACACTGATCCAACGTATATAATGCATGTCATATCTATTTATTTCAATAAGGCAATAAGCCTTTAACTGATGTTGATTAGGAGTTCTATTATACTTACTACCTAATCAAAATCCAACTACAAACAAATATCGAGTTTTAATATAAATTTTGGATAAACTAAATACCTCTCACCTATAACTACGCTTCGTAAAACACTGTATAAACGATCGATCAACATTTGACCCTTTATGTGGTAAAAAAATGGAAGGACACCCTGAGCCACCCCTGGCCTTTGTGAGGTTTCCGTGAAAAGCCAACAAACTGATTTGGTTTAAGGATTACAAACAACACAAAACCGCTGCCCAGTCAACGCGCTGTCACACAAAAGTTTAAGCCCGATTCGAAACGGCGAAAATTTAAAACACGCGACCAAATTTCAGCAACACAATTTTTTCAATTGCTTGCGTTGCACGAAAATTGGTTGGTTAAATTACTAGCATCTTAGTGTGTTTGTTACGTCATAGTTGTTTTAAAGTACATATTTTGAAGCAACAAAACGTAGAAGTGACTACTGATGTGCTACTGTGGTCTTGCGTGTTGCTGTAAGCTGACTGTCTACATGATCAAGATATTTGTTTCGTCAACTGTCGCATTTATAAAACCAGGTAATAATGAGTTAACTAAAGAATCAAAAAACTTTTCTCAACTAACTTAATTTTGTGTATAAGCTAACTTAATTTTGTTTCGTTTTTGCTAAAAGTATTAACTTTACAATTTTACTCAAGGCAAAAGGCCTATGGAACTTATTCCGTCGTTTCATAGCTATTGAATATTACTTCGTGGCTCATTCCCTAGGTTTTGTCTGATTTCCTTTCACAATGGCGGTTGTATGTGTGGGAAGATCGTGTTGCACTTTTAGCCAAACTTTATGCACGTTTTCCTTTCCGTAAGTGCGCTGCTTTGTTTCATGAAACATGCAATAAACCGGAAATGACGAAATGAAACGATAACCAAACGGCCTGGGACTGACTTTTGGTTGCATATGCTGTTAACATTGTGCACTGAAAATCTTACAGCAACATTTGAAATTGGGTTTCTTGATGAGGTGTTTTAATGAAAAGGATGAAATCTTGACTTTAAACAGCATCAAGTGGGCGATCGCCTCGACTCTTTTCCGAAAACATGTGGTCTGGTGATGTGAAGCACAACTTCTTGAATTAGAATATACGATATTGAAGTGAATGTCCTGTTTTTTTTTCAAATTTGACCCATTCTTTGTCAACGTCTGTAAACTAGAGAAACGTAAAAGTTAAAATGCCGGTAAGAATTAACGGAGGCACGTTTTACTCAAAGCGCTGACCAATGCTTCAACCATATTAATGGTATTGTGTTCAATAATCTATATTTCTTCAGGAATTGCGGTTGCATGTAAAAGACATGAATGTAGGACAGTTTGATGTCAAAAGTGGTTCAGCACTGTGCGTCAATAGAAACAACACTGGCCATTAGCGATAGAGAGCAGACTCAGACTCGCCGCGCGTCATGAAGGGCGTTTTTCTCAAAGCGGGTGCTGGTTGCTGCCGGCGGCTACCGTCTTGCAGTTCAATAGTAGTATGAAGACTGACGTAATGCAGTCACGAGATAACTATAATCTTTGATGAAAACCGTACAAATGGTTGTACGTGATTTGTAAGACCCTAAGCTTAGGGTGTAAACTTATAAACAACTTTTGTGAGGACAAAATCAATGGGATACACAGGTTTGTGTGTGATAGTGTAGATATCCGCGCAGTTCATTTTAAGTATGTGGCTTGGTGTATAGGCGCACAGATAAACCCGAGTAAAACAAACAGTGATTTCCGTCTCAGTCAACAGTCAGCTGCTGCTGGCATTCATTCAGTTTACGATCCCTTAGGAAAAGATGTGTTGTAAGTGCGTGACAGGGTGCGGTAACAGGCCGACGTTGTGTTCTACAGGGAATAGCTAGCTGTTTTAGATTGCTCGCGCGTGGTGCACAAGTGGCAATTTGCGTGTAAGTACAAGCGGCAAGTCTGGTGCTCGGGAGCCCAAAGCCAGCGGCTTATTGATTGCACGCTGTTTGTTTTCCAAGCCGTTCCGATTTGCTCTTAATGTCCCTGTTAAGGAGTGGAAAGGTAGTAATGCAAGGTTGTTGCTTTGGGTCATAAATTATTCTGATAAACTTATACACAAACACATATTCTGTCATTGGCACTGTCGTTTGCAAATCTTTTATGGCCATGGTATTATAACGCTTATCGGCCCATATCGGTGCCTTAATCAAAGCAATGTAAAACATGAAATCTGACGCGTCAGTGATCATATCCGTGCGTTTTGAGCTAAGGTCAGTCAATGACGCGATCTTCTGCAGTACTTTCCGCAATTGTCACATCCTGTTTCGGGTACGAAGAAACGTGGTACTCATCGCAGATACTGTTTGTTGTTTATAGTGGAGGTGGTGACGTTTCCACTGAAAGCGAATTTGTTTTAGCCGGTCGGCCCGCTGCCATGCAAATATTTAGCATTGTTTTCGGGTGAAACGGCAGGGTGCTGGGCCAGTTTGTGAGTCACAAACGTTCCGATTTGCATGGCGCTTTATTTCTGCGTGGGTCTTTTGTTCCGCAGGTAAAACGCTACAGTCAGTATACTGGCGTTGCCAAATTTAGTTGTTACCACAAAACTCGTGGTTGTGACGCCGAAAGACGAGGCGCTTGGTGATAAGTGCGTGTCTAATGACCTTTGTTGCTCTCTCGAAGGAAATCCAACCTTGCACTATGGTACGCGAGAGGCGACACGCTTGTTTGAAACATAGCACCAGTCAATTGTGGTTCCTTAACGTTTGGACAAAGCGGCGTCAATAGGCCGGCCTATGGTTGCCCGGCGAGACCGGTTCAGCTCAGCTTTTGTATGCGATATTCGCATAAGTTCGTATTTTGTGTTTCAGTGCATAGGGTGGTAACGTAAGAGAGGGAGACACCCGGATATAAACTGACAAAGGGATTCTACATGTCTCAGAGAAGATACACCACCAAAGGCCTGGTGAAAAGACGGACGTTCTACGGCTTGCGAGCGCGATGGTTCACACTCTTTCTCCTCTTCTTCGTCCTGCAGCTAGTGGTGGTTTACTTCCGCATCCACGATGTCATCATGGTCATCTCGCTGCATCTCAACATCAAATTGGACTGGATCCGCGGACTGGAGGACAATTGCCAAAACTTCAACAGCAAGGAGCACGGTCTCACGCATCTACAGCTGCCGGAGGTCGACGGTTCGTCGCCGAAACCTCTGTGCCCTTCTACACCGCCACATCTCTATGGCAAACTAAACCTCGGCGACGAGGACGATGACATCACGATGCATGACGTCATAGCGAACAACTCGTGGGTGAATTCGGGAGGGCGGCACAAACCGGTGGATTGCATCGCCCGACAACGCGTGGCGATCATTGTACCGCACCGCAACCGCGAACGCCACCTTAGGCAATTCCTCAGGGCCCTACACCCGGTAATGAAGCGGCAACAGGCTGACTACCGGGTATTCGTCATACACCAGACGGGCACGGGTACCTTCAATAAGGCCAAGTTGCTAAATATCGGCTACAGGGAGGCGCGGAAGGAAGGCGTTTTCGACTGCTTCATCTTCCACGACGTTGATCTGCTCGCCGAGGACGACCGCAACTTGTACCGATGCGCCGATGTGCCACGTCACCTTTCAGTTGGTATAGACAAGTGGGATTATCAGCTGCCGTATGATGCTCTGTTCGGCGGCGTGATTGCCATGACGACGAGTCAGTTCGAACAGGTGAGCATTTTTTGAATAGTTAACATTCCAGCTGCATGATAGAGTTAGTCACAATTCCCATAAACAGCAAGGATTCTGTAGACGCAACTAACATCACTTCATTTAAGCCCACACTATGACAAACACAAAATACAATATTGCAATCGATTGAATATGTCATGAATGATCAAGTGTGGGGTTGTAAGATGTTGTGGAAAAAAACAGCTAAAGATCTCTCTAGATCTACCTGCACTTTGCTCCAAAATTTGTCAACAGAATTTGCTCTACGGGATTAGCTGCACAGAACTGTATGCAGTGAAAAAACTTGCAATAAAACATAATTTACCAATATTCACAAAACAACTTTCTTAACAATTTGTCCCAATTGATCCTGTTGTGTGAATCGACACCATGTTCAGAGAACTTGTGCAGCCGATTTTGGTTTAGCTAATGTTTAACGTGTTTGCTCAATAAAACTCAGGGACTGTTGGTCATGCGCAAACGCATTTTTTCACCCACGTAAAAACGGACAGAAACTAGGCGAAAACAATGCACAAATATGACGACCGAAACACCGAATATAAACAAAAAATTTAAATGTAAAGTGGGGATTATGGAAACAGCACTTCGATATGTCTGGGTGCCTTTCCACTCATCGTTGCCGCTTCATTGGCTTCTAATAGCAGCACGTGACAGTTGTCTGGGGTTACTATGTGGCACGCAGTTTACTGCATACCTTATCGCTGGTCGCTAGTCTTTTTTGCGCTATAGTGCGTGCATTTGTATGAAAGTACGCCACGCTGCAGACCACCCTGTATAAACAACCACATTGCATACCGGCTTCCTAAAGCTATAAAAAGCTTACGTCCGTTGACTTCGGATGCGGGTAAAATCTGAACAAAGTTGGCATCCACGCTTTTACTACAGACGCAGACACAGAGATCGGACCGGCGCTCGCGGCATTATTGCCAAGCTGCGGGCAGTCATGCCAAACGGCGTTACGTCACTCGGGCGTGGCCGTCGAGTGCTGATTTTGTAGTCTCGCTTTCCATTACTTGGGAGATGTAAACGATTCTCTGCAGCAATACCCCCAAAAAGTAAACTCTTTCTGGTGAAACGTTGGGTACTTAACTGAGATGTTTAACATACATTTTTACTCGCCTGGCAAAATTTATATGCTTAACAATACGTTACATATTAATTTTATGTGCCTCAAAAAATAAATAAAAAAAACACATTACTCATTCAATAACGATTGCAATGTTTTCACAGCACTTTGTGGTTGAATACTTTCACCCTTTGTTTGGTGCGGCGAAAGAGCTTCGATTGACTTTACTTTTCAGTACACTTTAACTAATTAGAAAGTTTCATTCCTCTCTTGTTGTAATGACATACGTATTTAGTGAATTAGTGTAGTTTTAGAAAAGTGTTGCAACGCGAATTTTAACCGGGGTAACAGGTTGGTTTTGTTGCGAGATTACTGACCGAATCGCAGGACTTCCTCGTTATAAGTCATCGAATTTCGCTTTAAGGGTTTCGTGCGGTTAATTGGATTTCCCTTTTTCCTCTCGGCGTTTCATCACATTCAGTACAGTTTCAGTCGGGGGGCTGGGCCCCATACATAGCGCCTATGGTGGATAGTAATATAATCCTTTGCCCCGTTTTGCGTTATTTCATTCAAAAGAGAGCAGATTTTGCGCGGACGTTGTCATGGGCAACGCACTCGATGGAAGGCATTCATTAAAAACGCGCGCGCAGCGACAAAAACCTTTTAAACGTAAACAAGATCCTTCACGCTGATTTCGAGTGCGCTCAATCCCCAAAGCGTCTCGTTATTGGTCTGGGCCGGGACCAAAGGTCTGTAATTTGTTCAAATGGGCGATGCTTGCTTTCACGCGGCTTCGAAAACAGACGTCACGCAGTGCTATTTGAGACGTCTTGCGTAAAGCAAACTTGTTGTCACCTTGTGACTCGATGTTTATTTGACTTTAGTCACTCTCCACTATACGGTGAATCACGTGCCTGGTGCCGGGCAGTTTCAGCTACGTTTGCAATTGTGTACTCGTGCTATTTATAGCATGTAAAGTTCGGATTGCCTGGACACCCCCAAATATTGTCGTGGTCTGTGTGTGCTTTGCTGTCAGTGAGACAATTCAATTGCCAGGAAACTTTAACATACATTGCCCAGCAAATGGAACCAAACGAGGAAGTTTCAAAACAATGACACTACCCTGGCCCTAAAATCAGTCGACGTGTCCAGTAAGACTTTTTCAGATGATGTACGTGTCCAAAAACATATTGTTCACCAGCTTAATCGAAGCCACTCATTGTCCAATGATTCTCCATCTGTGTTGGCATTTAATCGCGCTACAACGCTGTGCAATTTTCCTGTCGCGTAAACACAGTCTAAACGCCTTAACATTCTTTTATTAAAACCTCTGACCTTTGCGGCGTAATTGGAACGCTTGGCTGCCTTTAATGATGACCTGCTCTTCCCAGTCGTTAGTGGTAGAAGTCGCCTCACTTAATCTAATTCAACTCGTTTGGTTCGAACGCAAACCGATTTAAGTTACTAATTGTTCAATAGTTCGCATGTTACGTGTTGGTAAATTAAGCAGCAGAGTAATATCTTTAACTAAAAAAAACATATTTTCTTATAAAACATTCATTGCATAAGGCATAAAGTCATGGTTCCATTGGCACGTGGTGACGGACTTAACTGTTTGTGGTAATGCATGTGCTTAATAGAAGTATGACCTCGGGCTGAATTTTTACCCTTTACGAAAGTCGCGGCAATGTTTCAGTTCTCCCTGACCATTTGACGTTGGTTGCGGGAACTGCTGGTTTGTTTAATCGTGCATGATGCATGGGTTTAACGCACTTCCACGTTTGTCACACTGGAACGACTCGTTTGCTGACTTCCTCGTGCGTCAAAACGACAGAACAGTTGCGCTGATTGGTAATGCGTGTGGGAGTTAAATGCGTTGGCCGCACATCCGCGATAAGCCCAGTGTGTGTTTTTATAAAAACGCACTGCGTAATTCTTCGTGTTTAATGCGGCGGTTTTGCGACACCCGAATGTACGTCACGAAAGGGACTGCTCACGCCGAAACTGAAATGTGGAGGCCGCAGCTTGCCAGATAAATAATTCCCAATTTATTTCAATTCAAATGCGACGCGTGCTAAAACCAGTTTTGCTATCCGGAGCAAGCATTGGTTATTACAACTAGTCTGCCCGCGCTTGTGTCCTTACCCTGTATACTTGCTTTCATTTTACCGTCGAAGTGGATCTGAGGTTTCCAATTAAGTCGATGTATTTATTTATTTACTCTTTGCAGGCTATACTGCAACTACTCTATAACGGTCACCTCTCAATGAAACTTTTGCAAAACCAATGAGAACATTTGCTTCCAAAGGGTTGTGGTTTCGCATTTGTGGAATGGTTCTTCGACATTGTGATGCTCAACTAACTTGTGTCAGTTAAAACTTGCTTAAAAGAAGTTGACACAAATCTGTTGGAACAGAGCAAGCAAAAACGTTCGCAACACTGAAATCTCTGAATTTATGCGTACAAGTTATTCCTTGCCACCACCATCTGTCGTGTGGAAAAGGACGCTTGTTTTATTAGGTTTATTTTCAGTCGATCGAAACGGCACGGCAAAACACCATAGCAAACCATTTATAATTTATTTATGCGCGTTTCCTAACATACACTGGAACAAGGCAGTCGCGCCATAACATGACCGGTAAGTAGCTGTTGTGATGAAGGCGGCTGTGTAATATCCGGGAATAACACTTTGTCGCCTTCGCATTGTTTGTGATTCATAATAATACATGTGTATAGCAGATAGGAGTCTATAGCCGCTCAGGACGACGAACGATAACACGTAAAGACTAGGAGTTGGAAATTACTCAGCTCCACGGATGACCTGTCTTTCACAATACCGTTTCACGTCTATTCACACTTCTTGCAGGTCGCTGGGAATTTAAATCTTTCTCTTTACCGGTTGGTTTCGTAGATCTGTGCGATCCAGTGGTGCGCGTCCTTTCGATTTGCTGTTCGCATTCCACTTCATAGGAGCGGTAGTCATGGCAACGAATCTTACGCTATTGAACTTACTTGGAAACGAATTTCAATCCAATAGGATTTGTCTGGCGGCGATTTGGGAGTCGGGAAAGGCTGTTTGGCGTTATAGGTCGCCGAGCTGAGCAAACAGGGGCACACAGACGCCATGTCCCTGGCCGCTGTAGGCAATAAATTATTCAGACCCGAGAGGGGAAAATTTAAAACTGTTTTCTGGTAGACTACCCCATCTGTGTCACCGATGCCGTTGATATTTGACTATATTTTAAAACAGGTTGGTGGCTTTTATAAGCCGATAATAACGTGTTAAGCCAGGCAATGAAATTTTGCGTGTCCGAGTGTCAGGTTATTGTGTCTGGACTGGATTTTCCACATAGTTGTCGGTGTTTGTCTATCCCTCGTCATTCGACGCTTGATGTGTCTCTAAAACGTGTTGGATACCACAATTGGATGCAAATTGAAATCTCGATGCCACACCACTACCGCCAGCGTCTTTGAAATAATACACATGGGAAACAAAAGCCACTAGAATAAAGGAAACAGCCGCGTGTAGCCGCAGACATGGCAACGAACCCGAGTGCGATCCAGTATACTGTGTTTACTAGCCACGCGGGCCCGGGATTTTACAATAATTTTTTTTTGTCCAGGCGTACCGACGCTCGCTCGAGGAGCGTCTAGGAGCAGTGGAAAAGTGTTTGGAGTTGGTCGTTGGGCAACGACTTGATAGCTCTTTTCCCCGTCAGACGTTGGGCCTGTAGTAGGCAGGGTAACAACAACTTGCGCCTGTTAATACATTGTAGTACTCCGTTGGTGAAACCAGTTCTGCGAACTAACTGGGTATATCCTGGTTTCGCAACAACGCGTGGTGTTGAATGTCACGCGGAAGTTAAGTCCTAATTTTAATAGTTTGTATTTTTTGTGGGTGGGAAATAGAAAAATCCAGACATGGGAACACTTGTTGGCGTTTACATTCCTCCACGTTTAGTAACCAAACCTACAAAAGATAAATTGTGGAAAGTAGTTTGATAACGGGCTTTGTCTGGCTCGGTAAATCTGCTAACGAAAGGCCACGACGCCACTACCTTGCCAACGTAATTTGTCACGCACTTTCTTGGCATTGATTAACTGGTGGGCCGTGAATGAAAGCAACCAATCATCTGCTTACTGGCGCAGCGTCCTGTGACGATTTTACCGCACTGTTGCTCAGTTGAGTGTGAAAAACATAGGCACGTATTTTTAGTGTAGAACTTCACGCGGGTTTGACGCGTATTGGCCTTAACCTTCGGGATAATTTTCACTTGCGCCCTTTCAGTGGCTCGTGGACAAATGCAAACTAATTTCCGCAACTTCCAGTAGGATTGGACACAGGTGTATTTTTTGACTGTCACATGTCTCGAATGATATTGACGAGCAATGCCGCGTAGCTACATTCAGTCTATGGGTGGTGCTGGTTGCTTTTTACTCGCCTATTGCTTGATCGTTGGTTGGTTGGTTGTGTTTACAGTACTAATATCCGGATCGTTTGGTGCCATCCTGGTTTACGAGGAAATGAACTCGCCCAATGAAACAAAACTTTACTTCTGATGATTTTAATACCTGTTTTATTGAGAGAATAGGTGAAACTTCGTCAATAGGCTGCAATTCTTGCCACTCTGGCTTATTACTGAGTACAAAGCTACTTCTAGCCAGTCAAGTACGTTCGTGTCGTTTCCTTAAATTTAAAGCAAATCAAAAAGTTGACATGTGTAATCTTCACTGAACATGAAGGGTATAGGGGTAATGACCGTGTCGGAAAACTGACAACATATCAAATCATTTTTCTTTCATAATACAAAAATGCTGCATGGGTACTGATAAAACCATGTAGGCTATTGAGTCGGGTACCCACAACAGCAACCTGATTATGTGAAAATCGCCGTGGGGTATTGTTACATCCAAGCAGGCAACGCAACTGAACGTTATTTGACAATGTGTTGCGATCCCAACCCGTTGAAAGCAAACAACGGTGCCGGCTCGCACAGCTCATGTTGTTTGCTATTGGCAAGAAACACAGACGAGTAATTGCCTCAAAGGACTTTGGCTGGATAACAAAAGAACGGTGAAAGTACATTAGTTGCAAGTTGAATTCGCTTTTTATCGTATTGTTTGACCCGCCTGTATTGTAATTCTCACAGTACAGCTTCCAAGGACCTTTCGCTAATCTACTCCATGCTAGAACAGGTTACCATATCCTCTAAAGTTTCATTTGCATTTATTCTACGATTCTATACAAAGCGACAATGACAATAGGTCACATGATAACAAATATACCGACATATCTTCGAATGAAACAAGAATTAGTTTCACAATGTGTTTTTCTCTTGCAGGTGAACGGATATTCGAACGAGTATTGGGGCTGGGGTGCCGAAGATGACGACATGTATGTCCGAATTCTGCACAGTTGCCTGGGCTTGGAACGCGCCAACTACGACGTTGCCAGGTATAAGGTTTATTAAACATCCACACGTTCATATCGTGTGTATACATATTAGTGTAGCGCACAGCGTTTTAAATCACACTAGTTTTCAGACATTTTTCATGCGTTTTTTTGGAAAAGTGCGTCATTTCAGTAGGACTTGGCATTTGAATAAAATTCACATATTTCACGTGTTTATCAAGTTTGAAAGTAAAGGCCCGTCGTTTCCCTGTCTGTATATGTCCAGTGCAATAAACTCTACCCTTTCCTATTGCACTTCTTTTCTTTTAAAATCACTACGAACGTCACCAATGCAGCTTTTCGGTTCGTGAGTTTTCCGCCGAAAAGTTTTGAATGTTAGCCGAAGCAAACCCTATGGCACGCCTTCGATTGTCTTGCCCAAGTATAAAGAAACCGCATTAATACGGCATTGTATACTCAATCGCACCAAGCTACTCGACTAGCCATTGAGGACACACGCGGAATCTCAATTCAAATAGAGACACGCTGTTGATATGTAGCAATAGCAACAATAACAATGGGTTACTGCGTTATGTTCATAAGCAGACTCGCTGGCTCGCCATAGGCAGTTTAATCGCAAATTTACAAACGCACATCGGTCGAAACTGTTCCCAGTGTCCTTCGTGGCATTGGGATGTATTCACGCCTCTTCAAAGTTCCGACTTTGCAGATCGCGATTAATGAGCAACACTCTGCTCGTGTCGGCTGGGGTGACCTTTGATAAATTTGACGCAGGATCTTCGTGAAACGTTTCCAACTGTCCTCGTCGTGTTTTCGAAAAAGGGCGCGCGAATCTGGCCCGGCCTGACAATAGCAGAAAAATCCCGTTTGCCATCGATCGCGAGTTTAATTGCACACTCGTCCCTTTGGGCGTGCGCTCGGAAAACGCCCCAATCAATTCCCAACGCTACATGGCTCATATTACTCCACATTTTGTCGTTATTTAAGCACTAACCAAATGGCGACAGATGACGAAAAACCTGTGGCCAATCTCGGGTTTAACGCACATCCGCTGCTGCGGTGATCCATCATAACGCGTTGAAAGTCAGTGTTCCTGCAGAGCAAACCGCCCTTAGTACCGGTTTACGCCCTATTGTTCAACAGCGCATTACCGACGCATGTTACCAAGCGAAAACCTGTGGAAAACCATTGCGTAAGGAAGATACGCAAGCAAGAGATACGAAGCAGTAATGCAAACAACCGGGGTTACCTCGGTAGTCAAACACCACCGGACAGGTGTGCTCTTGCTTGGAAATAGACCGCAGCGGGTTGATGTGCCACCGGATTTCCACTGGCAAACGTACAGCCGTGCACAAAATTTGCTCCGGCGCGACACCATGTGGCGTAACTGTGATATAAAGTTGGTTATTTGTCGCGCAAGCCTTACGCCTCCAGCAGGGCAAAAACCAAACAAACATGGTTTGGATGTCAATTTTCCTACCACTTAATTTGTACTTGCCAGACACATATTCACAAGCCAATAAAGAAGGTTAAATGCAGTTGGATGCTGCTGGCACCGGTTCCTATAGAAACAATACAATACACTAACCTAAAAGAGGAGGATGTCTTGTCAAGGAAATCGCTCGCTTCGTCTCGTTGCTTTGTATTAAATGCGGATGCAATATGGTCAAAAGCAGGAAACCTGGCAATTATTTTGCGAACTGCGCCTTCTGCCTAAATATTTGAATTCACAGCAGAATTGGGAGAAAAACACTTTCCATTATAGTGGGTTTATGCTATAGTGCCTGTCTGCGTTAATCAGCCGTATTTGCTATTTATCAAGCAACAGTAAAATCCCAATAAAACCGAACCTGGGCTGGATTATGCCTGAGGTAGATTTCAGTATATTCTGACTAAGCACGATGGTAAAGCAAAAAATTACCTTTGTTTAAAAAAATACTGAATAGCTCAACCAGAAGCAAAACATGTTTTTCAGTATCCCTTGATATTCTTGTTAATTTTTCAAATATATCACTCAGTATACTCGACCTGACACCCTTGAATCATTTTCCAAAGGTTGATGTTAATATGGAAAAAATTAACGTTATAAATGTGTTGTCTTGAACGGTTCACAATGGCTTAAGTATTAGGCAGTCGTAACAATTTAAATGATCCAGGCAAAGCAAACGATGCGAAAAGTTTCACAGCCTTTAACTACACTTTCTCAATGCTGCAAAAGGTCTGAAAACGTATGGGATCATCAATAAGGTGACAAACATGGCCGAAACGTCGGCACTTCCCACACAAAGTTCCTTATCATTTCACGCGAATTCGTGGTTGGTGTTGATCATGCTCGGAAACCGGCACCACAGTAGCGTTCGCTATTAGTACCTGTGCCTGGTTTCTTCCTAGTTAATTTAACACGAAGATAAAGCGATTTACAACTGTTTGCGGAGAAGTTCAACCCCTTTCCTATACAAGATGAAAAGGAAAGCCGTTTGGAATTTCCCGTGACGTGGACTGTCACCCTCCTCTCATGTGTATCTTCTACATGCTGTAACATCTTTGCCTAGCTTTTCTTCGCCGCTCTGAGCATTCGGTGTATTGGGGAGTAAACATCAATTATTCAGGCCGTTACGTCATGGTTGGTTCCGCACCTGCTTTCGAATAAGTTGTCAAAATGACCAACCCTGCTGCGGTAATTGGCAAACCTGTTGCCGATGGTAAACTTGTTTGTTACTCCATCCAACGTCAGTTGGTGGATTCGACGACGGACTGGCCCTGTAAATGATCAACCAATTCTTCGTACTCGGTTCAGTTCGAATTTTTTATACCCGGCGATCGTCGGGTATTTTTTCAATTACTTTCGCTGTGAGTTATCCCTCTGTTTGTGTGCAGTCAGAGTGAAACTAACAGTTTTCCATGTGGATGACACAGTGCGCGCCTGTTATCGGTTTCTGCCGTTGAGAACACTGTATATGTGGTGTACATATTGTTATTCCATCCATGCGCGTTTTCAACAAGGCTTTCCAGCGTTTGTTTGTTCAGAGCAAAGTCTGCCATGCTGGACGTTTGCGGTTTGCGTTAAACATACACGCACACTCAGTAAAAGTTCCTCAACGGCACACAGCGTATTATCGTGCACCTCTGTGGCATGATACAAATCAGCGCGAAGTGACAATATTTGCAAACTTAACGTCGTAAAAACTGCCGACGTGAATTATTAACGTCGGGAAAGAAAGTGTTGCTTGACATAAAGTACCAGTGTCTATCATTTTGCTGACACAACACTTCGTGGCCCTGCAAACAAATTCCTGTTTTATATACTCGTATAGTAAGCGAATTAGACGCATAGAACCCATCTAACCGTAGATAGATCCAAAAAATAGATAGCATTTGGAAATCTTTTCGGTAATTGAAAAGGTTGGTACAACATACAGAGAAAAACTAGCCAAAGCGTGTTGTTTGTGATGAAAGGTGAACCCACAGACCTTGTTCATAAACTTTATAACCCCCTCTCCTGGCCTGTGTTCCCAGAACAAGTGTTCCGTTGGGTGAACAAACACAAATGAGTTATAGGTGATGAAACGCAATTTTATGGTATCTGTGTCTGCCAGGTTTTTTTGAAATAAAACATTTTACAACCAACCAACTCCGTATTAATGTTGTGGTTAACTGCATGTGGCCGCTTGATAGCCTCGTAAAGCCAGATCATAAATTTTAGTTTAACCTGGTGTTTACTGCCGGTCAATCAAACATTGGAGAAACCCTCTTTATTTTACTTCCAAAATACACGTGTAAAAGATTTAAAAGTCGTTCTTCTTTGTTTTCGCGGATTCAGCCATTGAATGGCCGGATTTTACTCCCCTAACAATGTTGCTGTATCTCCCGTCACTTTTCGTCTTAATTCTGAAAGCACTCGAACCAAAGTTCATGTGAAGTAGATAAAAGTATAATGTGGTCTCAATTTAGATGTCCGTGCCTGCATTCGTTGCACGCCAAAAAACAATTCATTAGGAAAAAAAAAAGTCATAAATATCGATGATCTAATCAATTTTTGTCATCGTCTTCAAAAGTACATCCTGATTGTAAGTCTGGGATATGTTAACTTTTATTATATGAATACATCTCTCTTTTTGTTTGTCTGCTGCCTACATAACTAACAAGCAGGTGGTTAACTGTAGTAGCACATCGCAATATTCGTAGTTGCAGTCGTTTTCGCTTCATTACAAATTAGCAAACGACGTTGCTCAGTTTATTTAACCACCATGATAATTATTTCAGGTACCGAATGGTCTACCACCCATCGGACAAGAACAACCGTGTCAACCCGTACCGCTACACACTGCTAGTGGGCGCAGCGGAGCGCCAGCGCCAAGACGGCCTCTCCAACCTGAAGTACAGCATCGTCTCGGAGCGGAACATGCCGCTTTACACCAACATCACCGCCGACGTGGGAAAACCCCCGTTGCGTACCAACGTCAGCACCTTTGGCACGGGCGTCGACATTGTCGTCAGCTTGTCGCTGTTGCTGCTGATGATGACGCTAACGTGTTGCACGTGTGTCAAGTCTCGCCTGATGCACATACTCCTGTGTCCTCGACGGATACCGTGACGTCAATGCAGCCTATGTGTTTACATACGATTCGGTTTTCACAGCAACCAAATCACAAGGCCTGTCGACTTGTAGTGTTGATGTTCGACGCTGCTGCGTTCCCCACACTCGATTACACAAAACCCGTCTAGTTTTCACCGATCCGTCGCCCACAGTTCGCCCCCTATACTTTCAAACAAACCGTCATCGTGTATAAATTGTTGTAGTCTAGTTGTTTATTTGTGAAAATGCCTTTCTTGTTTCCTAGCAAACCGTCAACGATTAGTCATTAGCCCGCCTGGGAGTCATGACCGATTAATTAAATCCGAGCTCCCTACATAAAGAAAACGTTGGCTTATACACTATGAGCACCCAAAGCTTAACCCCCGCATGATGCCCGTTTCAATCGAATTAAAAATATGCGAAACCGCAGGACCTAAACCGTTTGCTGTTTTCAATCCGGCAATGTCCAATTGCAGCTCTGTATAATTTTGTGATTCGCAATTTAGTGGCAGAATGGGTCCTGGCTTTGGGTGCGATATAATTCCGACGGCTCAACAAATCCACTCTGGCAGTCTTGTTGTATTTGCACAGACAAGACGCCCAATCCCCATTCGCGTGGCTGTATAACTGCTAGTATGAAGACTGTGTGTTTGCGGTTTAAGTCGTACCTCCCTCTTCGCGAGTCTCTTCGTCGATACTTACCTTCAAAGACTGGCACGTAAGCGCTTGCAGGTTTGCGCAGCAAAGGTTTGCATGTGCTTACCCGCAGCAGTGTTTCTAAAAAATTTTTACAAGCTTAAATTGTGAACAAGTATGTCCAGAAGTTGCGCCGTAATGGGCTTTTCCTCGCAACGACCACACGCTTTGAACTAAACGATCGCAAAGATCACCAAACGTTAAACAACCTTTAAGTATACCCTCGAAAATGCCTAGATACTAAGACTACCGCATTTATTTTGTTATCACGTTTTTCTCAGCATTACGATATCGTTACTTAGTTAGGCTGGATAATCTTTTTGTTGCTGTGTTAAGTTGTACCGTTCCCAATTTGTTCCAATTATTTCGATATGGAGGCGGAGCGAATGTTTTGTGGCTCCTGCCCCCAAAGCGAACCGATTAAAAAGTGTTACGTTCGTTTATGTATGTTTATTTTCGTTGATCCGACTCTCTTGTGTTACGTACTCTGACTTCAATAAATATATACAGGGCACACGAGCGCTCACAATGGGCACGAGTAACATCTCCACAAAAGAGCGGCAAAACATAGTTTTCCCATAGCACGTGGCGCCAAATGACAAAAATGGAGATGTACCAATCAGATTGAATTCTTTGATTCTAAAGATCATTCCCCGTTCTGTTTCAATCAGATTAAACTATTTTTACCTTCAATTTACACTGAACGCATTGTTTCCTAATTAGTAAATAAGTGCACAACGTATCGCGTTTTTGCGTGTCTCGCGCATCGTCATCATTCTTCAGACTTCGGTGTTCGCCTTATTTGGCGATGTTCTGCTTGTATGGATTCCACGTCCTTTGACATTTTTCGACCCACATTGACCTGTGGCTCTTAGCGGGCTGTTAAAACAATCGCAACTAAAACTGTGCTCCTGTTTTTGCGTTTGGCGCTCTGACAAATTTCGCTTGCTCGTGCCGCGTTTCGGATTCCCTCGGGGTGTTTCGGATGATGATGTCACTGTGACGTGCCTACTCGTGTTGCCCGATAAATTAATTAATAAAACAACATGTGACCGTGGTTGTATGCTGCTGTGTCTTTTGTTTTTTTCCCCATAGCAAGAAAGATTATCCGAATAAATACAGAGCATTTCTTATAAAAGTGAAACCTTCCTTTTAAAGGGACATATATATTTTACCATGCCACACCTGTTAGTTGAGGTTGTGTCGGATAAATTTTCCAATACATATATTTTTCCACCGTTGTATGACAATGTGTCAAAACGCTTCAATCTTGACGAACAGTAAGTTGTTGGTGTTTGATTCACGGGAGCGACAGCATATGTCATGGAAATATAACCGGTGTGTAATGTAAGAAGGAGTTACATAATAGGTACTATTACCGCACAAAACGTATGCCATGGCGCTGCCAATTGAAAAAAAATATATAGGTTTACACTATTAGTTTGAATAGGAAAGCCACAGTGAAGATGTTGTTCAAATGACATGTTAATACAATGAAAACACCTCGTAAGGCACTGCTTTCGTGCACCATGGAACACAATGCGCACTAAATATTTGAGCTGCAGTTTCCAATGGCGATATAATCTAATACAGTTACGGTGCAGGAGATCACTTACGTACATGTGAAGGTCTCCTGCCTAGTTATGCGTTTACGCAACAGTTACCACAGGACCCACTGACACGGTAAACTGAAACCTCACCGGGAGCAGCAATTTTCGAATTTCGCTCCGACTTAAAATTTATAATAATACGCCATTGACTCCTACAGCAGAGCCACGCTTGATTGTCAAAGCTGAAATTACAAAACTTTTGGGCTTTGCCAACTATGCGTAAACTTTAATCATCATACACGGAAGTTGTAGACTGGGCAATGTAGGAAATTTCCGAATTGAATTGTTTCTGTTTAGGTCTCGGATGCAGTGCATGAGTTGCGGTTGAGAAGGTCAGTTTTGTTGCAAGTCGTACAGAAAAGCATCAATAAATTCACTGAAAGCTCTATCGCTTAGTAAACAGGGCCTTAGTTTGTTTATCCGCCCTCTTTCCAGAAGTTCGTGCTTTCGCTTCTGTGCGCTTTTCGTGCATGCTATATTGTAATTTCTAAATCTATTGGGAAAACCCCTTGCCGATAACACAGAGAGAGTAATTTACCGCTGGGCACTGTGACGTCAGGTTGTTCCGTTACTCGTTGGTGGGCGGCGGAAATGACATCACAAAGCGTCACAAACGTTTGAACCGATAGGTCATGCTGCGAGTGGCCTTATAGTAGTATAAGTCTGCACTGGCTGCGCCGTGAAACAAAACAAACAGGGTTACGAGTTGTTCATGCCAAAGCGGCATTCCCTGTCGCTTGACTGAGAGAAAATGTGGGTCCTATTGTGTAGTCAGTACTGGACGAGAAAACAGTGCAAAATGCCTGCAAACGAGACATCATGCGTCTTTCACTGGCCAACTTGTTCCCTTTTTTTCATAGTCGACCGTTTGATTGCAAGACACCCAAGTGTTGCATTTGGGACGACTTTTTGACCATATTGTGTGCAAATCGCTATGTCAGCAATGCTAAAATTTGGGAAACCGATAAAGTGATTTGTGTGATGCAAGATGCGTTGTAGGGTCAGATATTAAGCACAGGTGGAGCATGTGGAGCCAAAAATGGATCACTGTACGACGCTAAGTGACATTTGCTGCTGTAACTTTGTGTAGCATAAATTCAAAGGGTTTTTGTAAAAGCACTTGATTCATACTTTGTTGTAGGAAGGTAAAATGTCAAGTAACAGCATTGATTATAATCATAATCACTTACAGTATTACAAAATATGATTATATTGACATATCAAAATGTCAGAAAGGGAGTAAAAGTTTGTAACACGCATCTGAATCGATTTAGTTGAAAAAGACGTTGCCACGCATGCTCTGGTATCAACGATGTTCAAACACTAACCGCGTTCGTTGTCATAGGGCGGGCGACAGTTGTACGTGACTGGGTCAATAGCAATAATCAAGCGAAATCAGGTCCAATAAGTTTAAATGATTTCTTGCCTGTCACATTTTATGGGTGTTAGGGTTTACTTTGGATTTGATGTTTTGTGACGTCAATGGAATGCAAACATCAACTGGGAGAATAAATCAAAACGAACTACGAACAGCCGACACTCGACTATAATGCAGTAGAATCAACAGGGGCGAAATACTGACGCAAACGTGTTGGTTATGGCACCCTTAAGTGTCGTTTGCAGTTGGGGAGCGCACGCGTGACATGACAGAACAACAGTTACGATTTGTACATATAAACGCCTGTTACTACATACTCGACAACCAAATTTGCGCTACTTACTGAGTTACGTGGTGATACGTTTCGGTTCATTTTGTTGAACCTGTGCATTTCTTTCACTGTGTAACCAGCGTGCAGTATATGTAACACACGTATATATAGCATTTGCAAAACAAAGCATGAACAGTATTGCTTGCTGGTTTCATTGGTGAAAATCAATGCAACGTACACGTATAGTCTTTTTGTGAGTTGCGAGCAGCAGGACTTGTATAGTTATATCGCTTTTATAATAATGTTAGCAAAGGAAAGCACTTTTGCGAAGATGGTAATGGATTGTTAATGGGTTTGGAAAAAGTGTGAAAGAACAGTAGTACCTCAAACATAGTGTATTTTGGGAGTCTAAGCGTTGACTGCAATAAGCCAATATCGGCAATCGGACACTGCAATAAGGATCACTTTTGTTTTGTCTTAAATTCCACTTCAAGCTTAAAACTGCTGAAATTAACGTGTGTTGAAAACTAAGCGCATACTTGGGTTCTGTCAGATCAAAAACTGTTGAAAGTGCAGAATGTCGACCAGCAGTGGGTGTGAAAAGTTTAGTCTGGAAAATCCTCACCTTCCTGAGCAAGACTACTTGTACCACATTGCTTTGACCACAGCTGACAACTTGGTGCAACGATTTCAGGATGTAAAAGTAAGTTTCTACCGTTAAAAAACGTCATTGGACTCAATTCGGATCGTCTCTACTATCAGCAGCCTTAAGGCAAGAAACATGTATTGCAACTTTGAAAGGATAACATTTATATGATGTAGTGTCTCTGTTTAAAACATTGGGTATCCTCTTATAGTTACTAACCTTAACAAAACTGGTCAGAGATGTGATAACAAAAAAAACTAAGCATCTGTTACATTGATTAGTACGTGGTGATGGGCGGTAAAGGGAGAAGGATGCGAAACTTTGCAGAATTATTGTACGATGAACTCGGTCAACCCAAAAACTCTGAACTTGAAACGGAAAAGAGCTCGAACGGTGAGTGTGTTCAAAAAGTGCAGTGTAATCACTTTATGTCTTTGTGTTGTTCTTCCGATCGATCGTTGTGGATGCTGGTTAATATGATTTGCATTAGCAGCACATACGTTTTTAAATAAAAAATATTATCTTTTAAATTAAATACGCAGGTTTTCACCTAAAGGATATATCCGCCGCTGGGGGACGCTACACGATGTTTAAAGTTGGAAAAGTCATATCCGTTAACCACGGAATCGGAATGGCTTCGCTCTCAGTAGTGCTTCACGAGGTTGGCCATGATTTCCAATAGTAATACATTTAATAAACCTAGAAATTATTTGAAATGCACTTTACAGATTCTAAAATTAATCCACCATGCCGGGTGCAGTAATGTTACATTTCTGAGGCTTGGAACATCCGGCGGACTTGGTATGTTGAATATGTACACCCTAGTTTACGATATCAACGCATCCAGTTAATGTTGTTGACCATTTTAAGGTCTGGACCCCGGTACAGTCGTTATTACTGAAAAATCGTACAACGGTTTGCTTGAGAATAATTTCAGTCAGGTGAGTTTAAGTGTGTGAAACTTTGTCTGTTCTGGTATGTTCCGCTCCATCAGTTAGCTATGTTGTGGATTGTTATTACAAACCTGTATCGCAACAGAAATGCTTTTACAACAATGCCAGTTAAGAATATGTAACACGTGGCTGGTTAACAAGCACATATAACGGGTTTCGGTCGTTTACCTGGTGGTACGGCAGTGTTTGATTTTCTTTCTTTGACGGCCATTGGAGCAAACAAATTAAAAATATCAAATTTTATTCGGAGGGATTAGGGCACTTCACAGACGACTAACATAAACGTATTGGAACCTTTTTTGTGTAACGCAGACTAGTCTGCTTAGTAATCGAAACAGATCATAACCAACATAAAATACGTTGTGCTTTTGTTATATTCGTATAGGTCGCCTGTGGCAAGCTGATTAAATACGATGCCACTACCGATGTTGAGTTGGCTGAAAAACTTTTGCAGTGCGCTAAAGGGGCGAACGTCAAAGCCTTGAAAGGAAATACGCTCGGGTCCAACGACTTCTTTGAAGGTAAAATTAGTTTCCACAACCTGGAATTGCCGGGAATGTGTTTAAATGATTGCTTCCGCTTATGTGTGTGCAGAGCAAGCTCGCTTGGACGGTGCTCTGTGCAGTTACACCCCCGAAGAGAAGAACGCATTTCTCCGAAAGGCGCACGACGAGTATGGCGTGAAAAATATGGAAATGGAAAGCACCTGCTTCACTGGAATGTGCGGTCGAGCAAAAGTAAAATGTAAGTAAATTCACGAGCTTGTTTATTTTCTTTTTCTTTTATTTGTTTTATTTTGTAGAACATTAAAAAGAGTTTGCACTTTTTAAGAAAATCTTCGAACGTTTGTCTAACCACTAAACCACATACACTGAAGTGTATAAGTTTGTCTGCGTATTCCTGTTTTTGAACCAAAAATAATCTCTTAGGTGGAATCGTATGCGTTGCGTTGGTAAACAGACTGATTCGCGATGACGTCAGCAGCGACATGAAGTTGTTGGCACAGTGGGAATTGGAGCCGCAAAGGTTGCTGGTCGAGTTCATTAAAAATAACTGAGAAACCTTACCCAATCAGAAGATTTTACTCCATTGTAGGTTACCACACTATCCGCCATGTGTCAAACCGGTCTCAATCAGTTGTATAACCAAATTTATCTGGTTAGTATATCAAAAGGCTTTTAAAGTATTTTCAACTTTATTAATATTGTTAAATTATGTTCGGCAGTTGTCAAATGACATGATTTATGAATTTGGTGTGTCGTGCAATATTCGCTTTGCTGTATTTTGTTCTTACATTTTGGGTGCCAACTTTACGCCGTACACGACCCATAGCAATTTACTATCACCGAATAAATCATAAAACCCAAGTCAACCCTCCATTGCAGCGAAACTTGACATACTTAACTGCTGCCAGCAGGCAAGGAATTGCAGTGAGAAATGGCGTTCAATGTTAAGCCCAACACAAGCTTGACCGCCTTTTGTAGGTCCCTCAAACACTTGGACGTTATTATCTTGGATCCCAATTTTCGTAGTCAGTGGACCGTGATGAATAGTCTCGAAGACGGAAGGCAAAGTGCTCTGTACACAAAACCGGCTTTTCGTCAATGATCAACGCACGTAAAATGGCACGCACAGCCTTAGTGCTGTTAGTGACTGAGAGTATGATGCAGCAGAAACAACAAACAGGAAACACGTCACCTATGATACGGTTGTGGCCGCTCTCGTTTAGCAGGAGCTACGTTATATTACGTGGACTCGAATGACTTAAGGTGACAGCCTGGACAATTGTCATACCTAAGTATGCTTGACTGTTTAACCCTTACGGTTGAATAGTAAGGTAGCGTGCTAGTAGTGAGGTAAACGTACTATCGTTTGTATTGTTTATGAAGTAAGCAGTTGGATAGGCAAGCAAGCATATAGACTAAACCATGGCTAGCCCCTCATCTTCTGGTCAATTTCAACTGGAAAATCCGTATTTGACGCCGAACGATCACATGTATCACATTGGAATATCAACCACGGACGACCTTGAAAAGCGGTTTGGTGATGTTAAGGTAGGTTAAAAAAACCATTGTAGTGCAGTATAGCCTACTGATAGCCAACAAAAAGTAAGTTAATTTCCTCACATCGCGCTTGCTTCATTTCGATGCGTGTATGCAGATTTGCTCCTCGCCGCGTTGTTGCACTTAAGTAAAAGGATCTTGCGATAAATTTTATGCACAGTGGAGCATTGGTACGACGCAATAAAAGCTAACATTTCGTCTTCAACCCTTCGAGAAGTCTCTGTGATTCGTATCTTTCAGTAACGTTGTGATACAAAGATTCAATGTATTTTTGCATTACTGCAGTTGGACAATTTGCTACCAAACTCTTTGAAGATTGTGTTGCTCCCTTATATTAGGCATGTCACCAAAATGTGTCGTCATTGAAAAATTGTTGCACTGCTTACACGTGGATTCTGTTTCGTTAATGTCAGCGAACCAGATACTTTTTTATACACAAAAATGCACGCTTTAAAGCATTGATACAAACCGAATCATCTATTTTTCAATTCTAACCGCTGTTGTATGTTGATAAATTGCCAAGCTTCTGCATGTTTCAGTTTGTCTGTATGGGCGGCAAAAAAGAAAGAATGCGAAGCTTTGCCGAACTGATGTATGACGAGTTGGGAAAACCCCCAAATTCGGAACTTGAAGCAGAAGGTACCGAGACGGAAAACTGTCACCAACACGGTAAAGAACTCTGCAATTGCAAAACTGACCCCAACTAACCGTTAGTATGGTATTGCCTACCCGGTATGCCCCAATACACTGTGCTCCCTCGCAACTTTCAAAATCCTAAACAAAACTAATAACAATTGATACATTTGTCAGTTCACAGACTCAAAAACATATCAGCATCTGCTGGAAGATATTCCATGTTTAAAGTGGGTCCTGTCATATCTGCAAGCCATGGAATTGGAATGGCCTCCATTTCAGTTCTTTTGCATGAAGTACATATGCTGTGTAGAAATATCAATTTATGAAATCATACATTGGTATTGCACAACAAAATGTAACTTGATGAGTGATATTATTAGTGATAAACTGCCAATAATAATATCAAAGCAAAACACTTATATTTCAGACAATACCTTTATTTTTTCAGCTGTTTAAATTAATTCATTTTTCTGGTTGCAAAGAAGTGAAGTTTTTGAGACTTGGTACATGCGGGGGCCTTGGTTAGTTGTTTGCACGTCCCAATGCAACGGCAACTATTAAAATCGATCATTTTCTAGGACTGGACGCAGGAACTGTTGTTGTCACAAAACAATCGTACAACGGTATGCTGGAAAGCTGTTTTAAGCAGGTAAAAATACATTTCTAATCGACTTTAAACACGGGCAAGTGTTTAAATAATTTCAAAAGTGGACAACTTACTAAGATTTGCTGCTAAAAGAGCCCTTCTGCGCCTCAGATAGTGATTTCACAAATCATTTCTTATGCCTTCCACTCTAGCTAGCTTATACCGAGAAAAACTTAATCAACATAAAGCATCATGAGGTTTTCGGGCTTGGCAGCCCAGGCAATGCGGTATAGTTGGATCAGCCACTTTTTCCTGACAAGCCGGAGCGAGATTTGAAAAATCAAGCTCCCGGTGAGGTTTGTACTCACGACCCTGAGCTACAGGAGCTCAGTGGTTTGGCCACAAAATACCCCGTGAAACCACTGAGCTCCTGTAGCTCAGTTGGTAAAGCGTTGGGCCTGGTTAGCCCAGGGTCGTGGGTTCAAACATTTGATTTTTCAAATCTCGCTCCGACTTGTCAGGAAAAAGAGGCTGATCCAGCTAGGCTGCATTGCCTGGGCTGCCAAGCCTGAAAACCTCATGATCGCGATACGTTAGCTGCGATTGCCAAGCAAGGACCTGCGCAGTGGGGCGATCCTGCCAATCATGCCACTGCAAGTAATATTACTGCGTCAACAAAGAAGCATTGTTACTTTAGTTCTATTTGCCTTTGTTGCGTCATATAATACTATTGTGTCACTTTGTGTCAAAATACGTGGAAAATGCGAAGCGAAAATAGTTGAAGAACGAAATATAAAGCTTTTTCCATGTTTATAATGTGTAAAATGTTTATTTAGGTGGCTTGCGGAAAGGAAACAAAGTACGACAGCCACACGGATCCAACTTTATCAGCTGAACTACTCACGCATGCTCAGGAGCTTGGGATCAAGGCGATTAGTGGAAACACACTTGGGACTAATGATTTTTTTGAAGGTATGGTAATCCTGAGGCACTTAGGCTATGTATCCAAGCTGATATTGTGGCATTAACCATAATGATGCAGTAATTTTGTAACGACTATGACATCAGTTTTTGTAGCTGTTTTTTAGCATACACAGTAACGCAACCCAAATGAACTAAACATTGAACTGAAATTACTGTTTTAACCCGAGTTGTTACAATTCTCCCGAACCTATTTGAGCATTGTAGTAAATTATAAGCATTGATCCACTTGAATTTATGATTATATCAATGAAATTAGAACAAGGTCGTCTCGATGGAGCTTTGTGCAGCTTCACCAAAGAGGAAAAATTCTCTTTCCTGAAAAAAGCCCACGATCAGTTTGGAATAAAAAACATTGAGATGGAATCGACGTGTTTCGCAGCTCTGTGTAATCGTGTGCACGTCGAATGTGAGACTTTCTGAAGTGTTTTGCATCTGTGTTTGTATGTGCAAAGTAACAGCTGTAAAAAACTGCGAAAAAAAACTTTATGGAAATTTGTTGCCCTAAAAATACTGGTATAATGTTTTTTCTCCAAGTAATTAATAGTTGTACATGGGGGCATGCTGTTTCATAGAAAAGACTGATTGCAATTGGTGTTCTGACGAAAGATATTTGCACAGGTGCGGTTGCATGTGTGGCAGTACTAAACCGTCTTTTGCATGATGACGTAACCGGAGACCACCAGCTACTGACGAATTGGGAACTGCAACCCCAACGAATGGTGGTTCATTTAGTCAAGAAACACTTGTCCAAAAAATGAAAAAAAAACATTTGTCTATAGATTAGGAATTTGGCAAAATGTAATTGTGTTTGCCATATGCTATTTTCTATTTGGTAAAATTCTCTGAATCCTATGACCCTGAATATCGCCGAATAAAATTTGGTAGAAATAATCTTTTTGTATCATCTCCGAAATGCCCCAGGCAAGGGCATAGTGCTTTTATAGTGTCGAACGGAACTAAGAATATTATAAGCTTTATTTGCAACATACAGAGATCACTCTCCTTTTTTATCGACACTTCGACAACTGCTGTACTCCCACACGTACGATGGGTTCGGAGTGCGCGTTTAGAAAATTTGAATTATTTTATTGCTCATGTAAGGTTGTTTTTCGCTTGCTTTTGAGGCAGTTTGTGTACTGTCCCAATGTTAGGTGTGCATAGTTTTCTGAGTGCCTTCACAACATAATGAACTACATTTTAATGATCATCAGTTTATTCACATGGATTGCCACCGTATAGAAGAAACAAAAAAAGTCTGGTTAGGCATTCAATGAAAAAAATGATTCTTACGCAGAAAAGTATCTCCAAATACATGGCAAGCAAGCACTCAATAAAACTGCATATTTACAATGCAAAGTATACTAATATCAAACTATTCTAACTGACCGATGCACAAACATCCCGACGAGCCACGCAGCATGCAAAATCTGTGGGTCATATATCACAAAAAAATACGTCAACGTTGGCTCAACCACGTGATAAGGAACCCCAAAAAAGAAGCGAAGGCGCGCGAAAAATGTTTTTGGACTTCAACTGATAAAAAAAAAATCAGAAACACTTGCTTAAGTGCAATTATTACGAGTACTTTACAACACTGTCATCGTACAATACTAAATAAGCATTATGCAAATACCAGAATAAATAACAACACAAAGAAGTCATGTGCGCATGGTTTAAATATGTGAAGCATTTCAGGAAATGACTGATTAATTTTATGGCACTGCGTAAGGACACGACAAAACTATAATACACAGTGGAAATTTACAACACTTGACTACATATTTAAGTCACAACAAAACATCATTGTTTAATTGCACAGAAATTGTTGTGAAAAGTGACGTGCGTACTGTTCCTCAAGAACTTTAAGGAAAGAATCTTATTATAAAATTTTGAAATTAAACAAAAGTTATGAATTATGCTGTTCTTTTTAGTTACTCAAAGAAGTCTTGAATGTCACCCACAAAGGCCAATTTTCGTTTTATCTAAGCAGCAATCTTCTTCTTTCCCGCACATGCTTTGGAATCGATTTGTTCAGCGATACTCTTTATGGAGCTGTACAGGCTATCTAATCTGTAGCAAAACAATTAGGTAAACAACTTATCGTTTCGATAAAATGAGAAACCTTTGTTATGTACATGCAAATGCAAGGCCCACTTCAGGTAGCATTGCTTTGGTTATTCTCATTACAAAACAAGGCAAGATACTACCGCGTTTTTTTTAATCGAAACCTAGCTATACAGGGTTTGACTAAGTTGGTGTTATGGCAGGTTTTAATAATAGGCCAAACTAACCATAATTCAGCAAAAAAAGCGTGCAAAACTAAAATATATTGAAACATGTTGTTCACAGTCACCGACTTCTGATTTATTTCCTGTAGTTGGGTTTGCTCGGCACCAGACAGTTTCTTTCTTTCATTGAACAAATATGTGTCAATGTTGTAACGTTCGAACTCGGAGAAGTGTTCGTTATCGTCGATACGATCTAAAAACAGGGGCGGATAGAATTTTAAGACATACACATTGTCAATGCTATTCCAACATATTTTCACTTTTTCACATTTGAAAAAGGATTTAAAATGAAATTTGTTCGGAAATATAAAAAAGATTACCATTATTATTTTCAGGGTGGGTCCAGCCAATCAACCAGCCAATCATACTGAGAGGTGGTGGAAAAGACGATCGTATACAATACTCTTCGATCAATTTGTATCGCTGAAATTTCCAAAGGTTCTCAGACTCTTCATGCACACGTTCAAAAGTGTAGCTGGAAAATCAAAAGAAACTGATCAAATTGTTTAAATTGAAGGATAGTTAAAGAAAATCAAATATACCTGAACATAGCTATGAGAAGGTTAAGAAGAAGAACAGCGGCTAACAACAAGTAAAGGGCCAAAAATATGGCCGCAAATTGTTGCTCTTGAGGACAACGCCTGAAACCATTATTTATGTCGGTCTGGTTGTTCGAACACTTGAAGTCGGATGTCACTGGTACAATATTTACAAAAGTTTTGTTTCTCTTATTTTTATTTTGGTTGATTTTAGGCAAGAATCCCTTTTGTACTACGCAAACTTATTTGTGGGTGCGCATGCACACTAAATTTGCGGTAATTACTTGACTTGAACCGGCCTATGAATTTCCAAAATTGTGCAAATTCATTTAGGGAAACAATTTCCTGAAGCAAAATTTACTTGGTTTGTAGTTGATTTCGTCAAGAAAAAGTTCGCCGAAGATATGCCAGTACGGCTTGTAGAAGGTACCGGTAATGGCTGAGTAAAAATCTGTTTCATTTGGATAAAGAAACCCTTGGCTGACAACGCCGTACGTGAGCACGATAATTGCCGCAATGTACACGAAGAACCAGAGATCAGCCTTTAAATGAATAAGGGTCTTTTAAATTATGTATAAGCATTAAAACCAATAGTGTTTCGTAGTGAACTGCAGACTTGGCCGCTGTTGCTGGGTTCCATCAGTGCGGCTTTGGTGTGAGTTACGACGATCTTGCCAGCTAAAGAGCAATGACTTTCAAATTAACTGCTAGAGTGAAACGAGCCACGACCGTTTACAAACGAACTAAAGCCTTATATGTCAATGACGAAATACTAAAACATAACAATCAAGCAAGCAAATATAAAAAATCTTACCAGCATCTTTCCAATCATTGTCACTTTTGGGCCGATCCTCCGACTGACGGCAAGTGACCGCAAAAGTTGAGAGGAATAAAGAATGAAAGAGCACGAAAACAAACAACGTTCATACAGATAATACATTGGATGGTAAAGTAGTGAAATTGCTGTGCCCGCTATCAGCATATAAAAACCAAAGACGCTTGCGGCGAAGATCCAGTGTTTCAATAGAAAAGAAAAAGCGAACATAATTTTTTCCGTAATAGTTTTTTCTTTCGTTGATGTCAGAAACTTATATTCCTACAAGACACAAATAGCAATCACCCTCATATACACAAACTTTGGGCAATGTAATGTATTTAATAGCTGAACAACGAACCATATATTTGTCATCCACAAAAAGTGTACTTGCCCAAAAGAGCAAAACCAACACTGGTATTGAGAAATTTATATTGCCCTTGTCGAACAATATTGCAGGTCTGAAGTCGAACAGTAGGATGTAGCTGAACAGCATGAGGAATAGCTAAGTGAAACAACAGAAACGTCATCAATATTAGCAATGCCAGTGCGGTTCGATAGGTTAGCTTAGGTTTGCAATTCGAGAAAAGCAAAGAGTTTAATAATAGTAATGTATCGAATCGTCCAAATTCGTTTCTGACCGAAACTGAATATTCGACAGTTTTACGCTATGCACTTAATAGAAGAGTTTTACTGCAAAACAAACAGACCTTCTACAACGGTATAGTTGTTAAAATGTTATCGTAGTTCTTTGGGTTTAAGGTTGTCTTGGCTATCGTTGGTAGTTTTCAAGTTGTATTACCAATCTTGTACAGGGCGTGGGCAAAACGATAATAGTTAATGATTGACTCAAATTAAAAAAAACAAAAAAGTTTTGCACCCGCTACATTATCATCTTTAAAAGTATTGAAAATTATCCATAAGGCCACACGCTATTGTTGGTATTTCAGAACTTTTTTTGAGCGAAAAATTTCGGTTTCGGCCGAATCAAAACAAATTGTTCTGCCGAAACCGAATCTTCGTCCAAATTGCTGATTCGGCCAAATAAATTTAGGTACATGACCGAAAATAATTAGCATAAATTAGTAAAGAGGCATGCGCAGATAAAGGCCTAAGGTACACGCTATTTGAAACATGAAAACTGATACATCTTCGAAAATTTGGCAAACAACAAAATACAAAATGACAAATGTTTACAGAAAATTGGCTAAACTTAATCTTGATAAATAAACGGTATGCACTTACCAGGTAAAAGAAGACCCTGACCACATACTTGGTGACTGGCACTTGATAAAAAGCTGTAAGCTTGCTGCAAAATGATCTTGGAACCCTTACAGTATTTTGTTTTAGTCCAGTTTCTACTTCTAGTCGAAAAAAAAACGAATAATATTTTTGTATCCTTTCGATACCACAAATAAAAAACCTTCATTTCTTTCCTGTTTACCTTGAGTTTTTTCTGTTTGATCATAGGAAACCAAGTCTATCCAGTACAAAGGAAACACCAAAAGAGCCGTATAAAAGACAAAAAGGTATTCTGAGAAGTTGTCAAAGGTCAATGCCACGTCGTTGAATGACAATCCCTTCCTCCAAATGCTCTTTATATGATTTTGTACAATATCATGAGCTACAACTTTCTGAATACAATATTTAGTTCGTTATCAAAACCGCAAGTCGAACGGACTAGTGTAATAGCGTAATGTTTGTCGAAAGACAATCACTGAAGTCAAGCAAAAGTACTCACTTTGTTGTGGGATTTCACGGCCATTTCAATACAACTTAGGCAACCCCATTGTGGATGACTTCTGGTCAGAAGATAGTTTGTTTTTACCAGGTCGTCATTCATACATTGTGTGAGGATGTTACACGAGATTGTTGCGTATTCCATAGCATGCTCCTTTATACTATCACGCTGCAAAGTATTGAACAAAAAGAAGGTAAGGCGACTGTTTAAGTTCAACAAAAAGTGGTTGTATTAGGCCAACAACAAAAAAACGTTTTTTAAACTTTCTGGTACATCTTACCATGTTCTTAGCAGACTTAAGCTTCGACAGCTGTTTAAGCATGAAGAAAGCTGCAATTGATGCGGAGAGTCGATCACCCATTGACTTCCAAATAACCCGGGCCAGATCCCTTCTATTAAATAGCACAGCCCATTGAAATACTTCCTTCAGTGGATCTCTTGGGTGCAAGTCCTGTCCGAAACTCTGTTAAAGTGATGTTAAGTATGCCATACTGTGATTGAATAAACCAGGTAGGCCTACTGTGCGAATTTCAACATGTTGGGTGATTCTGAACTGAGCCTGTTGTTCATGTTGACATGGGTCACCCACTTCATATGGGTCTGAATAGCACTCCTTCAAACATCTGTTAAAAAATGCTGTAAATTTACAGTTGTTATTTTCAAGAGTTTCATTGTATGTGCTTCGCCAAAAAAAAGTTTTGCCTTGTTAACTACTTTAATATGTAATTGTACATTTCCTGAAATGCTTCCGCTGACTGTGCTTCACAGCGAAGGTATATATCGTAATCACATTCGTACAATTCCAGTAAATGTTTTTGGGTAAAGTTGTTTTGTAGACCCACGCCATAACAAAGAAGAACTCCGACAAACGTTGAATTATCCTGAAAAACGAAGTTGCTATCTCTAGGGTTTTCAAGCAAAAACTATCAGCAAGAAACACCTCAATTTTGAAAGTTTGTTTGTGTTGAGAAAAACAATAGAAAGTTCACCTGTTTAAGAGCTTGAACTAGAATATCAACCAAATATTCGTTTGCTAATTCACTTTCGCCGTCAAGAACATGGTTACTTGCTATGTCACTTCTGTTCCATTCAAGGGTGCGTTCTAATTTCTGTTTTGGTCCGTCGACAGCTTTGTGGATGACATAAAAGCAACATAAGCATCACTAATAAAGATACATTATTTTGGGAGAATTTATTTCAAGGGTAACTATATTTGCGTTTGGTTTCTCCATTCCCTTTTGTTACAAAACGTACGCTTTCCACGTGGTGTTTGTAAAATATTGTTTGTTCGTACCCTTCAATATTGAGAGTAGTATGTCGACATCCAAGTTTTTTTCACTGTTCCATTGATCGTGCTGGAAGACAGAGATTAGGTTTTTCTTTTCAACACATTCTATAGCCATAGTTGTCAATTGGGGGAGGTCGTTTTTGTTTATACCCTCCATATGATTGTCTGTCAATTCAAAAACAAGCTTTGTCACTGTAAGTCAGTGATTCCCAACCTTTTTGTGGTTGCGTATCACTTGGCATTGAAACAATTTCAACGCCTAATCGAGTATTTCAAAGTAACCTAGGGGATGAAGTAACAAACATTTTGAGATCACTTACGATTTTTTAAATTCGAACTATATCCCCTAATTACGTAAAGGTGCTCGCGTACCACCTGGAATGCCGTTTCGTACCAATTAAGTAACAACTAAATATGTTAAAAACATGACTTTGTTGACATCATCGATAAAAGTATTCAAACAAATAAATTAACCCTGCAAAAGATTCTCCACAACTTCTTTGTCCACTTTAATGTTGGTGTCAATGCAAAGTGTTGTCAGTATGTTTGCCCAGAATCCAGATCCGCCCATGATCATAACAGGTGTGTCTGCTCTCAGTGCATCCAAGACAAACTACAAACACAAATTTTGCTGGTGGTATACATAATGGTGAAAACAACATGCGTAAATACCTTTATAGATTCCAGACCACTTTGAACAAGTACACACCTTGTGACCTGCTTTTCTTTGACTAAAATTGTAAACTGTCTAATTAATAGGGTGGATTAATAGGCAAAACATACTTTACCAAAAAACGTTTCCAAATTGGTTCTAAACGATATTGTTTTGCGAACATCACCACCATTACTATCATCAACCAGAATATAGTGAGAATGGGTACTCTCTAAATCCTTACCCGTGTAAAATATTCTTGTATAATCCTGACAATAAAACATCAGCAGAAACAATCTTTCAAAAAATTTATCTTATTTACCTTGGTTTTCGTCTGTTTTGAATCACCAACAATTTCCCAGGGAGCAATTCCGAGTTTTATAACCTGTTTTGTGCACATTTAAGTACTTTAAGGTATGAAATTGAAGTGAGTATAAATTGGTGACAAATATAAAAACAGGAAAGGACCTATGGTTGGTATTAAACAAAGGCCCAATATCTATTCTATCTTAATTTTATTTGGACACACCCCAGTCATATTGTGGGTCCATTCACTTCGCGTCAACAATAGGTCTGGCGTCACAATGCTGCAGGTAAAAGTTGTCTAAAAATGCATTGGTTTAGATAGAATTTTTTACAAAAACGCGTGAAGCGCAGCTTCAAAATCCTTTGTGGAAAAAATTTTACGTGGAGGTAAAGAAAAAATGGCCGAAGAACATAAATACCAAGAACCGAAACCGAAAACTTACGCTTAGGCAAACAAAAGTAGCTAGCGCGCCTGGCAGCAACTTGGCTGTTGTGTGCGTTTTTACCGCGGCGGGTAAGTCTTGTTCGATACTAACGGCAGACGGACACTAAAGCTTATCTGATATGTTTTTTGTTAGTGCCTACAACTAAGTTAAGAATTTTGTAAATTTTAAAATATCTTGCAGAACTATCTAAAGTCACGGGAATTTGGAGAGCAGGTTTATAATTCCTTTTTTCCCCACTAACGAGACAGTAAATGCGCACATAAATGCAATGTTGCAGCCAGATGCGCTAGTTGGGGTTAATTCCGGACGATTTTCTTCGCCTAAACAAAATTTTCGTTTTTGGTGCTAGGTACTTACATTCGATGACAATTTCTGCTTCGCCTAAACGTAAAATTTGTCCCACAAAGAAATTAGGGCTTTGCTACAGGCGTTTTAGTAAATAACTCTATCTAAACCAATGTCATTTCCGCCAATCTTTACCTGCAACATTGTGACGACAGACCCATTGTTGACGCGAAGTCGGAACCATGAATAATATGTAAGAAATAACACAACGTTGTGGCAATCGTATAATGCCGAAATTTGCAAAATATGGCAAACGCAAAATGTGTACCAAGCCATTGGCCCAAAGTTACATGACAGCATAAACGAAAACATAAATTCAGCAATTTGTGTGTTAACTTAAAACAAACTAGCATAATTGCAATAATTTAACACAGCTGACCACCTGAAAATTACCTTATTAACTTCAAGTTTACCCTCTGCATCAGCATATACTTTAACTGCTCTCCCAAAATCTTTTAAATAACCAATGTTTTTTCCACCAGTCACAATCCATGCACCTATGTAATAACACGTAGCTTGAACAAATCCTGCCTCTATTAGCGTTTTGGCAAAAGAAACTTGGTTCAAGTTTGGCATGATAAGAATATTCGTAACATGTAACCTACTGAAAGTATACTAGTACAGGACAAACTGTACACCACGACAGGTAATGAATAACTAAAAAAATGACATTTACCTGTTGTTACTGCAACGCCAAGAAGGCCCTTATTGAAGATTTTTGCCAGGTCTTTTCTTGTATCAAAGTCTTTGGTGCTGTCAGTGACAGACAAAATTATTTTGGGTGTTTCTAGATTCCATTTTTCTTGAATATGCCCAAGGACCTGAGACATTTCTGTCGATTGCGAAACTTTGATGAACTGTTAAACCAAGAAAAATAATCAATAAAAGTAAAAGAATTTTGGATGAGAAAAAGTGATGAAGAATCCAGACATCAAGTAAAGATACGCTATATACAAAAGAGCTAAACCGTATGTCATCCCCCATTGCTAATTTTGTTGGTTGGCTAAATCAACAAGCAAGGCTGATTTTTTTAGAATTATGTAAAAACTGCATGTTCGTGCTTGTGTGTACCTAAATCGCATAGTCGCTGTCCGATTGCTTGCTAACTCGTGTAGGGTTTCCTACGGCTGAATTATAATCATGAAGTGGCATGGAACACACACGATCATCATTGAGACCGCAATATTTAGAGATTGAAGGCGAAGGTGCCGTGCAACGAGCGATGGCATATACGTTTCGCAGACGAAAACCTAATGGAAGTCAGGCAGAGCAGATTGTGATGGTCTTGGATTGTCTATGATACAACTTTCCGTTTGCAAGTTGCGCGATGCAATTCGTTGCCCATCAAGTGTTCCAAGTATGTTTTGGTTTGGGGATTAAAGACACTTCAATTTTAGTTACGCCATGTAGGGCTTTGTAAGCTACGGACAAATTCAATAAGCATCTTCCCAATTTTTGTATATCTAAAGCTTTTTGAAAGACGAAACGACAAGGAATTAGCAGTTTCAATATCTGAGAGCTTTAAGGTTTTTATCTATGCTTAAACTAATATGACAGGTATGGACGTGTTCGGCAGCCAGTAAAAGTGCACCAAGGTCCAAGTCCCTAATCTGATTATCTGTTTGGAAAATATCATCAACTCGAAGCTGCTTTTAATTGGCACTTGGATTGATAGACACATCACGAGAGTCGTGATTTTCTAAACAATTGAGGAATTTTAGCGTAATGTATAAGAGTAGATTGTTTTCGTCTGATCATGAGGTAGATTGATTACCTTTTTCTTTGCACGGAGCATACTAAGTCACAACTTAGAACTTATTGTACAACGCAACACAGCAACGAGTCGCTTTCCGCCCCGAACCAGAAAGTCTTGTAAAATTTCCAATTTTGGTGTCAGTACGTTGGTGACTTTATCTTTAATTTCTTTTCTACTTTTTGTTTCTGTCACTAATGCGACCATCAGCCATGTTTCTGCGAGGTCACGCGATATCGCCATAACCTTGTACATATGAATTTTACGTGCAGGCAAAGCAAAAATTGTCGAAGAATACAAGTAGCAAGAACCAAAACCGAAAACTTACACTCAGGCAACAAAAGCGGCTAGCGCGTCTGGCATCAACATGGCTGTTGTGTGCGTTTTTACTGCGACGAATAAGTCTTGATCGTGTCGAAACTGAGCAGACGGGCTCTAAAGCTTATCTGATATGTTTTTTGTTAGTGCATACGACTAAGTTGAAAAAATTTCGTAAATGTTTATATCCCTTGCAGAACGTTTTAAAGTCACGTTTACATAGGGAATTTAAGGAACACGTTTAAAATTGCTTTTTTTCCCCACTAACGAGACAGCAAGTCTTGTAAAATTCGTTTTTTCGTGTCGGTACGTTGGCAAGTTTATCTTTAATTTCGTTTCTACTTTTGGTTTCTGTCACTAATGCGACCCTTACCCATGTATGCGACCCTTACTAATGCGACCCTTACCCTGCGTGGTCACGTGATATCGCAAAAAAACCTTTTAATTCGCTTGCTTTTCGGCAAACTGGCACTCGGCTGTTATTGGGTCAAAAAGGTGAACGAAACTGAAGACCTGCGAAACTTGTTGATAATAATAGCCTTCGATGTACATCAGATGATCATACTGTTTTTAGTTTTGTATTCAGTGCTGGTGTGCAAAATATTATAAATAATAAAAGTTTCTACGACATGTATATTTCGCCTGGGTTTGCAAGCATCGTAAGTATCGCTAAAAAACAACAAAACAACGCAGTTAACCAACAGTATCGACTCAGGTTTATTTATAATATTTTGTACTAATCCGTTACTGAGTCTCTGTTAGCCATAGGGACTATGCAGGCGACTAAAAAAAAATCAAACTTTCAGTGCTGGTGTGATTACAAACGAAAACACAAAAATTTCAAAACCGCTTAATTTTTTGTTTAAACTTGCGACCAAAAAGTATTTCGGTGGCAAATCCAGCCACATGTACGCAACTATTTACAAAGTTATTTGTTATCTCGGGGCAGTCTAACAAACCTGTGCCTTCTTTGTACTTCCGGCAAATTGGATTCCTCCGTGTACAAGTCCTGACAAAAATATTATTGTTTCGCTGGTTAACATGCCTTTGTTTCAACACAGAAACTTATTTACCATCTGTATCGGTTAAACAGACAGGAAGTAGTTTCCTTTGACTTTTCTTTTTCTTCGACATGGTAGCAACAAGATTCTAATACTACAGAACGGAAAATAGTTTTTGTCTGAAAACGTAACGTTCTATTTTTAACATAAGTTTCAGAGCAAAGTTATTTATCACAGAGCATTCGCCTGGTTTTGTTTTTTGTTGCAAACTGCACCGATAATTTTCGTTGACAAATTTTTAGGAACGCGCAACATTGGCGATTGGATAATGCCCATGCCTCGATAACATTTGCAACAAAGGTTTTCTTTAAATCAGTCTGGCCTGACAAATATTTTTTCCAAAACGATGCAGAGTGTGCGCTATAGCTTAAAAGCGAATGCACTTACTTTTAACTACTGATCAAATCATTTAGCAGTTCTGCATTTACCCACCCCAAAACCTCATACACAAAAGTAGGCTATTTATCTGCCGAATTTTCAACACAACCTGATTCATCAAACTTAACCAACAAATCAGAAACCAAAAATTTCAGCGCGTCTTGTAAAAGCCATAAAACAAAACTGACGACCCCCAAAATTGGTGAAAATAAGTTCACCATTCAAAAACCCAGTACTGAAACCACGTCACGACTTCCTGCCAGGGTTTTACAATAAACATTGACTCGCCATGAGTTGCCTAACCCATTGGGAGAACTCTTGTTATCATGACGTTGAATGGAATGTCCAGTTTCCATCTTATTGTTTCAGAAATGCTGTTGTGAGTCAGAACAATCGCCACAACAAACATCGGCACACTGAAATTTGGCCAAACAACAATTTCTGATAATTTGGCTTACAAACATCAAGCTATTTCAAGTAACGGTAATATGTAATGAAACACACTCTATATTTATTTAGGTCCCTTGTAGCAGAATAAGCTTTGAAGAATGTATACGCGTCCGTACTAACTCCTGTTCGTAATGATTTTAGTTTGGATCACTGTAAATCTCGCATTGCTTTGTATTTCAAACAGCAAAGGCCACAAGTAGAGTAAGTACCCTATAGTCCAAGTTAAAGTCTTGTATCTATGTACATTCACCAGTAGCCGTGTTTAAGCTTTTGATGTGGTTTTTCAGTGGTTTTCTTACTCATCCCAGTAATATTTTTGGTATGTTTGTTGTGTTTTTCCCACAACAAATACATTTTTTCGTTTCCCAATGATTGCAAATTGGTCACATGGGCTACATTTTTACCTTGCAGTGATTGTTTATGGAAGGAAGTGGATCGACCTCTTTTAAACTATTATAAAAGATATTGCTGTCGTCGTTTAAGACGATGGGTCTTTAGCCAATGGTATACAAATCTCGTTGACTTTTCTTACGGCTACCCTTTTTGACCTGCAAAAGTTTGGAACATTACAAGCGCAACTGAGACAAAGCTTTTAAAACTATCCGCAAATTCTTGTTGGGCCAAATAACCCACATTAACGCGCCACTGTTATTGATTCCGCTGTGAATAAATTATGAGGCGATTCTGTTATGTTAATTTTTTTTAGGCCAAAAACCATTTTTATTTGATTTCTCACCCTTTCTTACTGTAGGTGTAAGATGGAGGTGACGACCAATTTTATTAAGTAAGAATATTTGCTGGTTTAGTTGCAATAAATACGCATACGCATCACTTTTTTGACGAGTAAATCATCGGGTATTCAGTGATACTTTTAATAGTCATGCCGTTTCTGGTATTTTTGAGATGAATACATCCTGGGTTTTAACAACAAGACTCATGGCTAAATGACCACTAATTTAATCGTGTCGGACGTTTAAATGCAGACATTAATGACACTCCGCTCACGTGCAAGCGGAAGATATAAAGAAAATACGATTGGCATCCAATTCAAAAAGGCTGATTTGCGTTTGTTTGATCAAAGGTTTTTTGCATACCCAAAAGTAGAAATATTGGAACGTGACAAGAAGAATAAGGATTCTCAAAATATTTCCGGTCCACGCAGCTATTTATAGCACAAATATATCAGTGCGTTATTTGTAGGCTAATATTGTGCAAAACTATCTGCATAGATTTGCAACGTTGTTTCGAGTGTGCATTTGCAGCAATGGCCATCACAATATTCTCCGTGAATCCTTGCGTTTTTCTTGAGATAAAAGGGCAATGCTGACGTATGGAGTAGCGATTATTTTTAGGCACCCGATGAGAATTCCTTGCTGGAATTGTGGTTCCCTGGGCTACGAACAAGGGCGGCAATTCGTGCAAACAAAACTAGAGAAAAATACACACAGGTGCTGAAAATTTATGTAGAAATTTAACAGAAGGTGAAGGTATAATGTACAATGGCAAGAATAGTCTGCAATGGAACTCAAGCTGATGTTTGTTTGCAAAGACCTGACCCAAAGAAGTTTTTATATGGGCTGAGGTGAACGAGTATTGTTTCAGCACAAACCAAGGTTGTTTGCGGTTTGATTTGTGCCAGAAGGGAAGTCTTTTGACTTGTAGGGCGGCGAGAAAAACGACAGGAAATGTGTCGCAGTCAATCGCAATTAAAATCTTACCCTGTGTGTTTCCGCGAGGTGCGCTCTTATAGCAGTCAAAACGATGTAAATATTACAAACTACCATGTGTCCTTGAATCAGTTTAGTTATGTAACTAAAACAGAAAAAGTGGTTTGAAACATAGTTCAGGGGCGCGCTCCCAGCTTAAAAACCCATGCTGTAGAACAGTGATTTTCAACCGGTGTTCCGCGGGGCATCAGTGTTCTGTGAACGAACGGCGTGTGTTCCGCGAGAAATTGATTAGTTTGACTGATGTTCCGTGGAACACGGGTCGGAAATCACTTGTTTATCATAAACGGCGTAAATAGTTTTATGAAAGTAATCATCCACTATGACCAGTTTGAATGTTCCATCATGAATTGCTTTGTTTAATGTTGTGTAACAATAAGACTTGTTTTGTAATAATATAATTGTAATGGCGCGAGCCTGTTGCTGGATAAGTACAAAGTCGCAGTACTTCCAACAGTTTGGTGTTCCGCAAGATTATTTCAATAAAAAAAGTGTTCCGTGGCTCAAAAGGTTAAAAAATACTGATGAAGAAACATTCATGGAGAAATCGCGAATGCCAAAGATGAACTTTGTTCTTTTATTTTATTGCCTCTGACAGCAAGATATTTGGTGGCGAATTTCCGGTTTCGATTTGCATGCGTATGGAAAGATATTGAAAATCATTGAAATTACCACTTCTGTCGATTATTTATAGAATTTATAGTTACTTTACAGAAGCAAAGTCGCTATCCAAACTCTCACGCAATGATTTACTGCAGGTATCTGTCATAGTCCGATAAAGCTCATATTGCAACGATGCAGCTTTGGAGCGTTTTGACATTAATTCTGTGTGCCGTCGGCCTTTTCGGGAATTCCATTGTTATTGCCTTCAGTGTGATATGGAGAGATCTGAGGAAATCGACGTCGAGTTGGTATGGGTTGTTAACCTTTTAGCACAAAAGTCAAACTGTGGTCTTGTTGGTATTAATACCATGCAAAACAACCTTCTTGTTAGGTTACAATTGTAGTAATTTTTTTGTGGGAATGCCATTACACATAGAGACAATGGGAAATAATTTAAGGAAGTACCGATTCAGACCCCCAAAAAACTTATATTTTCCAGAACGATTATAATTTAAAGGTTACTTCAACAAGCCATACCAAATAAGGTTTTGCTCATGGATCGCAAGTTTAAGCACCTCCAACCCTGAAACAACTTATGCTCTATACTTTTTTACCACGGTTTTTATCGCGAAACAGATTATTTATAAACTGTCTTACCGACTCAAGTAAAATGACAAAATCCTGCAGATGAATACCAGCGGATAACAACCTTGTTGTTTCGTGTTTCCATTTCACGAAATTAGTTGTAACCTCATTAGTGTAAAAGCTAGACGGTGACCATACTTGAAATGACACGGCCGAACGCGACTGTCATGACGTCATGCTAACAACATATTTCCAGGCATAGCAATGCAGCAAAAAGTCGCATGTGCTTCACAAAAAGTTCACAAAAGTAGTCACAATGACTCTAAAATATGTAATTTTTGTTTTTGTTTTTGATTATTTATTTTTTCACAATGATTTTTTTGTGTAATTTTTTCTGATTACTAGGTATATTTTTCAAATGGCGATGGCGGACACGCTGTACCTCATGTCCTTACCGTTCAACGTGGCACAAGACGAAAGCGAAATGTGGATCTTCCCAGTCTGGTTTTGTCCTTTGAAAAATTCCCTTCTATACCTGAACATCTACGCTTCAGTGGTGTTTCTTTCGGTACCAGACTTTGATATAAAAATACAAACTACCACAATGCATCAAAAAATATATGTGAAACAACCAAAACATGTAAATAATGAAAAGACCGGATGACAGTAAATAAATAATCTGTACTTGGACAAAAAAAAACAGTTTCACCTCTGTTCCATTAATAGATCTGTCTTGATAGCACATATTTCCAATGCCAGATACTCAGCGTTGACCGTTACATCGCCGTGTGTCGACCGTTTTCGGAAGTTCTACAAAAGTTCCGGAGTCGTCGTGCGATGTACATCGTAACAGCGGTGGTGTGGGTAGTGGCTGCTTGTTGCTGTATTCCTGTTCTGAGGAATAGCTTCGTGTTTGAGTTGTTCCATATCTGTATGTAAGTATAGCGTGTAACCGAAACTGACCTTTTTCGACAAAAACGAGATGTCAGTAAATTGAACCACGGTTCCATACAAATATCACAAAGCCCGGTCACATTTTCTTAAAAATCAGTAACAAACAACAACATTGTTTGCACATACGTAATTCCAATATCCAAAGCGCTATGGATGATTATCTGAATTGATTAACGTAAGAAAAAAAATCGTTTTAATAAACTCGTAAGAAAGCAATTTAAGAACACCTGTAAGTGTAAAAGTTACTAAATTAGTCAATGTAAGCCAGTTAAAGAAATCGAATACTTCTCTCACTAATTAACTGCCATAACCGAAACACTCATTGAGGCTTGCTTCCACCGATTTGTTGCGAAACACTTCCTTGTGAAGTTTAAAACAAGTGTCAGTTTTTTGGAAAAAAATTTGAATTAATTATTTGACATTAATGCAATTGTTTACTTCATTTGGAAGTAAAAGTTCCGCCATCCCCTTTTTCGCACCAAAGTCTGGTTGTTTCGCGGCATATCAAGCGACTGTGTGTGTTTTTTCGCGATAACAGCTGCCTGGTGGTTGTGAAACAAAACGTGCGTTTTGAATGAGGTAGAGGCCAAACTGATAACAACTCTGCAAGTTATTTAAAATATTACATGAATTTGTCCCTGCTACTCAATCAAAAAACACAAATTGATCTGCGCGTGAACAAATTTCCACAACATGCATTCTCCCTGAAATAGTCACAGAACCGATTACCGTGACCAAAGCAACTGTGATTTAATTCCATGCATATAATTTATTTATAACAAAGTTTGCACTTTTATTGAATAGATTCCAATTTCCTCCTGATCGTTTGGATTTTTTTTCCAGTTTGCAGGATTTCTACAACAACAGGTAAGTTGTCACACAAAGCTTACTAACTTTTATCCGACGTTGACCCAATCTTGTTGTTTGCAGTACCAACTACGAATACTACAATTTTTCATCAGATTACGAGTAAGTGTACACCATGTAATGAAAGCGGTACCACGAAAAAAAGACCAGTTTATCATATTTACATACTTTTTCAGGTTGCACAACTACAGTGACTACGCAGATCTGATCACGAGCGACTTTGAGGGCGATTCGTATGAATGTTCTTACAAAAATGAACCCATAGCCCTGAAACGGATGGTAATATTCAACTTTGCGGTGATGTACGCCGTTCCTCTTGCTGTAAGTTTTGCATCAGTAAACAGCTTAAATATATGCATCGTTGCGAATGCTGCATTCAAGGCCGACCCAAGTTTGTTTTCAACCCTAGGAACGTTTCATTTTTTCTCCCCTTTTCAGCCCCAAATGCTGTTTATTGAATTACTACATCGGATAGCGGGTTTTTTTACTGTACCAATAGGAAAGGGTATCGCGGTATATAATTTTCGGTGCATGGGTATATGGCGCTTTTTACAAAACCAATCAATTTTGCGTAACCGTCCGGGCTGTGCCCCCCTAGTCAGTTTCCTGGTTCGGACGCATCCGCCCTGGCTCCGTTATTTGGCAAATCTTCGTAATTTTTTTCCAAATGAACTCCATTAAAAACAAAATAAATCAACATTTGGTTTTCAATTGCGCTTTTTCTCTTGTTTTGAACTCAATAAGGAGTTTCTTGATTCTCCCTCGAAATAATATTAAGTCCATTTACTGACCTGCTATGAGACTTTTCGTATGTTCATGAGCCAAAGACTGGTGAGGACAGTTTCTATACGTCAGCACTTTATTTTGCGATGGGAACTACAAGAACACCAGCCTAGGCTACTATATATTTACACTGCGGAGCAATAATGTTTAGGTCATGACGATATGCTACGGTTTGCTGATCCACCGCCTTACGCGCAACGGTTCTTCTTCACAAACTGCATCAAGGAGCGGTAGGACTTCTATGAGGAACCGACAAATCACGGTCATGTGTGCTATCCTTGTAACCTCCTTTGCCGGGATGTGCCTTCCCTTCCAAATGATACACGTTGGAAAGTTGGTCGGAATTCCCATCGAGGTATAAAACAACTGGTCGTCGTGTTGTGGCCAGGAAATACTAAGATGTAAAACGGATTGGAAACAATGTGTAACGGTTTTTTTATGTAGAGTCACCACTGCACGAGTTGGCACAACGTTGGTGCATTGCTAATCATTCTCAACTCTGCACTCAATCCTTACCTTTACAGCTTCCTGTGCAACAAGTTTCGACGCCGGTTGAGGTCGGGAGATTGTTAACTTGTTTATATGATAGTTTAACCATCCGTATATATATATACAAACTGTTTAAAAGATGCACAGGATTAATAGCCTAGTTAAATTTTTTAAACATCACTGAATTTCCTGTCAACAGGGACCATGTACCTATAAGATTGTCGCCTTTGGCTTATTTTCATAAATGCTTGCAAAATTTAGTAACCAACTATATGTAACACAGGGCGTTGGTGATGAAGCTGGCAAACCAACAAACACCCTCTGGGTCGAGGCGAACTTCTAAAAGCAGTGGATGTAGCGGCAGTTCCGCCGTCAAAATGTCAATGCTAAGAAGGTAAGTTTAAAATACTGGTTCTGTTTCTCGAATTGAACTGATTATTACTGACAGGAAGTCGCACACTTCAAACAGAAGCAAGGATTCGACCTCTGCGCCACTAGGTAGCGATAAAGTTGTGGAGGAAGAGAAGTAGAGACTTGGACTTAAAGATGAAATGATCAGGGATCATCATCGCTATATTACCTGAAGCGAATTTATACGCATCCGTATGGATTCAGAGATTGTAGTATTCGCAATACTTACATTGTAGCATTTTTAATACATTTGTACATGAATGTTCATTTTATTTTGCGACAATTATTCTCGATTCAACTTTGTGGAAAATGTTTTTTTAGTTTGGTGGGAATGAACCGAGGATTTAAGATAAACTGCGAAATTCATTTCGGTCATAACACGCACCTTTAGTCGCGCCAAATTATTGTATTTAAATGAATAGGTAAATCAGACTATATTGTAATAATTTCCTGTACGTTAATTGGACCCCATCCCTGTGTATGGGCTATTGACGTAACGGAACAACCAACAAGGGAAAACCAGACGGTGCCAAGCTTGGAAACTTTAGACCAGAAAGGCTGTTCACATATAGTACAGCTGTAGGGGAAAAAGACAATTTGCACTTAGGTATAGAAACATAATTTTCAATGTGAAGATTTTGTTCTGGATTTGACCACAAATAGAAAGGTGTTTACTACTTATTCAAATCTTTGCAAGCGATTTGCAACAGACGTCAGTATGTCTTTTAATTTTACTGAGGCAGATGACTCAAGCGACTACGAGTATCCAGGTAAGAATAATTTACAAACGTTTAAAGCTATTTCGAATCACCTTCAATGTAATAACTCTCTCACTGGTTGCTCTCACAGTTCATCCATTGGAAGACCTAATCGTGCCGGTAACGATTTGTTCGTTGGTGATATTGGTCTTTGGGCTAATCGGAAATATCATCGTCATCTCCATTATTGTCATTTTAAAGGAATACCGAAAGTCTGTAACACATTGGTAGGATACAAAAGTCTCAACAAACCATGTTTGTGGCAATGAAAGAAGTTTAAAGGAAACTAAACAATATTGTTGTTTACAACAATGCTTTTCAAAGCAGATAGACCAATACATTTTTAAAACCAGCCACTATTATAAGATTATCATAATTAAACACAATAAACATTTATAAAATACTATTTTTTAGTCCGGCGTTGTGACAATAAAACAATCACTTTCGTACGTTTTTTGTTGTCCGTTTAAAATTAACCTTCACATCATTACAGTGAATGTATTCCTGATATGCATAATTCAATACACTTCTTGCCGGTTGTTATGCATAAAGAACTGATAATTGCAACGATGCATCAGTAGTTTAGGCTACTTTAAGCTTCTGTTTGTAACACACAGTAATTGTCAACAGCTACATGCTTCAACTGGCGATAGCCGACTTCCTATTTCTCCTTACTATTCCAATCAACGTGACAGAGATTATTAACATGCGATGGATATTTCCGGAGTGGGTTTGCAAGCTCAAGGAAACAACACTTTTTCTCAACTACTACGCTTCCGTTATTTTGCTGATGGTAAGAAAATACTTCAAGAGATTTTTTGCCCATTTTTGCGCATTACCTGCCTGTTGTTTAGGTTATGAGTGTGGATCGTTATTTAGCAATTTGTTACCCGTTTTCGCCCAAGACGAGGATGTTGCGGTCCCTGAAATCGGCTGTGATTGTCAGCACCGCAGTTTGGTGCATCAGTCTTTTATTTTGCACCCCTGTGATGTTGTACATTCACCTTTCCGGAATAGCTCCCTTCTGTTATTGCGCGTGAGTTGATTTGTCAATATTTAGTTCATTTTAAGGGAGAATGCCCTTCAGAATTGAGCGTAAATCTGAAATCTGCGAAAAGGTAACCGTGGGAATAACGAAATACATCAAAGCGCTCCGTTTGATTTTCCAGCTACCAGTTTCCAAGCGACGAGCCCCCCAACAATCTAACACCTTTACTGTGTTCGAGATTGACTGGTCTCGATCTTGAAACATGTGCAGATTTGATCCAGCCGGCTCCTGGTAGCACCAAGTACTGTCAGTAAGTGGGATCGTTATATTAATAAAAACCCAAATTTAACTGTTTTTAATCCTGGCTGTATTTTGTTTTGAAATTTTTGAAAAATAGTATAGAAAAAATAAAACTGTGTCAAAAAGCGCACAGAGCGCCAATAAATGACTTTAAGAACAGATCAAGAAGAATTGTAAAAAAAAATTAAAATATAGATGTCCTTGTGTCAAACGCAGTTTATTGCAGAGAATATATGTTTCACTAAAAAAGCATCTTCAGTTCTAAAGTAAAGTGAAACGAAAAACAAAAGTAAAATGCTGAAAATAAAATGTTAAAACAGGCCGAACATATATGCTGCCGGTGCTAACTACCTCAAGGTCACTCTGACTAGCAATGTCAGGTGACCTACATGCGGGGTGTAGCACCGCGGCCTCGGGCATGCGTTGCTGCGTAAATAGAACGTTGGGCGTATCACGTGATCGCACCTGTGTCACGCACAACAAGTGGCGTTTGAAAAAGGTTGATTTTCAAGAAAAAAATATTAAAAGGAGAATTCTGGTTGCTATTACTTTTTTTTTAGCATAAAGACCTAAGCAGAATGTTTGAATAACATTTATTTTTTTATCTTAGTGTCATTAAACCCGCACTCATCCAAGTATTCATGAATATGACGTAAGTATATGTTTGTAATTTGTTGCCAAGGCTTTAGCTGAGAGCGATTTATTTTTCAGTGGTCCCCCACCACCAGTGGAACCTAGGTCATTCGCCGGATGCTTTTACGATGATGTGCCGTCGGGATTTAAAAACTTTATTATTTGCAACTTCGCCATTATGTACATTTTGCCAGTGATAGTAAGGATTTATTTCTATGTATTTCGCACAAGGAATACAATACAAGATTGGTCTTCCAAGTAAAATCCAAGTAGATTTATAGTTGCTTACGTAATTTGTCATTAGTTTTTTTGAAAGCGAACTCATTCGTTGCAAAATAAACGCCAAGTAAAAGCTCAACAAATATCTTGTAATTCCACTCCCCTTGCGCAGCTTTTTTTAACCTAAATACATAAAAGTGGCAACAATATTTTCTCTTGCCCTTATGATGAACACAGGTCGTGTTTCACATGTCTGCTTAGCACGTCCAGCATTCTAATTTTGACTTTCCTAATCAACGTTATTCGCTCTCAACTGTTTTGCACCTATTTTCTCTTTGTTGCCAGATTATGGGGATTTGCTACGGCCTGATTGTTAGGCACGTGCGTGCGAGTAACCAAGCAACGGTATCAAAAAACTCACCAGCAGCAAATAAACGGGGATCAAGAAAACAGCGAGGATCCGTGGCACCAAAACGGGTTACAATCTTGTGTGGATCGCTTGTGTTCAGCTTCATAGTTCTATGGTTACCGTTCCACGGAAATCACCTGGCTAAGATGTCTGGGATTTTGGAGAATGCCCCGGTTTGTTTTCACTGTTTAAAAAATGGCTTCGATGCAGGATGGTAACGATGACAGTGAATCTTATGACCTGTGGTATCAGTTCAAAAGTCTCACTATATAACTGTAACTTGTATTTACAGCACAAAGTGTGCGACAGCTTACACTTTGCGGGATCGGTAATGATTTTCGCCAACTCAGTGGTGAACCCATTCCTCTACAATTTTTTGTCGCAGGACTTTTGTAGCAGAGGCAGGTGAGAAAAAAGCGATTTGGGAACATTTTTGTTGGGAAATTTTTGACAAGTTAATATCATTTATTACCTTGTCAATAAATGAAATTTTTATAGAGCTGCGCTGAATGTGATTAAAAAGGCGTTCGGTTGCAAAGTCTCAGCTCCTCCATCTGCCGGAAGAAACCGCATTGCAAGCAAGGAGGATGCCAGTTCCCGCAGGACGATCCATTACGTTACATCGATGTCACGTTTGCAAAAGTAAGCACAAATACATATATTTAAAGTAGAAAGTTTTTGTGCAAAACGGCGCAAGTTAGAAATACGTACTTTTTGGGTGGAGGCATTTTTAGGTTGAAAAGGCCACTAAAAAATAGAATGTAACCTTCTTTTTTCTTAGGTCAAGGTCTGAGGAAAATGTGTCGAAAGCCAGACGTGTCCTGTCGCAGTCGGAGGACACACTAGTCAACCCATCGTTTGGAGAAAAAATAACAGTCGAAGTGGCACAAACGCCTTAAACTGGGAATAAACTGGAATATCGGTTACTTTGTACATAGAAAAACAGAACATTCAGTTATTATCGAGTTTTATTTGAAGCTGTAAGAGAAATGTAAGGAGAATGTAAAGCACTTTTGTTGAATTTTTATTCCGCTGTTTCAAAATGCTTGTTGTGTTTAATTGCTGTCTTTAGACTTTAAATGAAAACAGAACTTAGTATTTTTGACCCTAGTATTTTCCAGCACGCAAGTTAACAGCGAACTTTCCATTTTTGTGATAGTCATGTAAAATCTTGTCAAAAATTAATAGAATTTTGGTATTACATGGACTGGTGTTATTGTTGTGCAAATCGCTGTGGTTGAGCTCTTGGCGCTATTGTGCTGCTGTTACAAACGTTGGGGAATAAAACACTGTCAAAAAAGGACTTACTTTAATGACTGAAAATGTATTTGTGCTAATAAACTGCTATTTTCGGGAAGTCAGATGCGTTGCACGTAAAGTTTATTGAGTTATATTAATTTTTTGAACGCAGTTTCGTGAGGCAGAGAGTTGTTGGCAACCAACTTTTAAAAAACATGCAATATACACAACAGCATGAAGTGCAATAATTCATCTAAATTGGATTGAAATTGGAAAGTCTTCGAAGAGTACATTTGCTTCTCACAAGGAAAAAAGCAAGGCATATAACCTTCATTACGCATATGGGCAGCGTTACCATTGACCAGGACCAAAAAATAAACACGCTGCTGTAAGGTCGTACCTACCTCACCAGCAAACGGTTGAATCCGAATAAGCAGTTTATTTTCAGGCTATGGAAATAAATACCAAGTCGGCGAATAGCTTGTAGAGTCTCAGTAATAATAGCAGTGTCTTGTCACCGAATAGAAAATCAAAGATAAAACGATGATTCCTCATAGAGTAGAATCGAGGCCAATGCAAAGAGCCCAATTAACAGGCGCACATGACTATTTATACTTGGATTGGTTTAATCATGTGCTGTTATACATCAATTGGGTTAATATAAAACAATAACAAAGGTGTAGTGTGACATAGGTATAGAAGAACATTTTATGTGATAAACAGGTTGTTAAATGTATCACTTTACTCGAGAACATGCGATGGATTAATCTTTTAAGGTTGTGTTTACACTTGGGTCGAAAGTTGCGAAATATTCAATACATCTGGTAACGGGGCTTGCAAATGCTTGTGCAAAGCTGCAAAAGAAATGAATTATGCAATACTTGTGCAATGCTGCACACAAAACATTACGCAATACAAGTACTGGTTTCTCTAACGTTTGCTACACTGCATTGTGTTGCCGAAATGGACGGACAAGTCGGGCTGCATTGTGTTGAATTTATTTCACACACTTTGATTAATTTTGGAGGAAATTGTGTGACGTGAATTTGAGGATGACTTTTTTTGGACGGCGGCAGGATGGTGTCTTTTGGTGGAGGTAAAGAGATAATATTTTTAAATTTGTTTCTAGCACGACTGGTCCGTCCCAAAACGCAATATCACTGGCAATCTGTATTGAATGAAAAATTAAGATTGCTTAGATAAGAAAACGAAGCACCTATGTCCGAAATAAAAACATTTGTATTTTCAAGACACAAATCTAATGAATACAGACGTATGGCAACTCGCACGTAGGCCAAATCATTCCATAAGGAGAAAAAGGTCCCGACGTTGCACTAAATTTAACAAAACATTTGGCGACACAATTACTAAACTATGCCAGTTTTGTCCTAATTCGAAGCATTTATAAGTTGCAACGTCAGCAGAATTCTAACTGCTGGCCCTAATATTGTCAGTACGATCGAACTTCCCACACACCTACGGCAAAAACTTGTATTCAAATCACTATCTATCGGGCCTGTATTATTTGCATTCTTACCGTCTTCCCGTGCGTTATTAAGTGCTCTACCAGTGATTTATAAAGTGTGACGGGGTGAATATCTTGGACAAACACATACAGTGAGTATATACTAAACATAAACTGCTCTTTTATGTTGAGGTATAGAAGAAAATTAGAACATTCACCTGTGCCAGAATGTCTTATAACTTTTCGGAATCCATTCAATCGAGTGATGCTGGTAAGAAAGGAATAGAACGACAATCTGTTTATGAAAACTTAGCTCGCCTTATGTTAAATATTAAACACAAATGTTCCATTTATAATATTAGTTTGGGTGTCTTTTTTCGCTAAGGTAAGATGTATTTTTTTGGAAAATTATATTAATCGAATTTATTTCTATATTGCCATGGCTAAACGCCCAATCCACCGAGCTTAAACAGTAAAATATAAAAAATTTATGTTCATAACTCGACATCAGTATTTACAGTTACAGATTTGATGAAGACGAACGTACCTTTTATCATTTGTTCGCTGGTAATATGTGCCTGTGGTATCGTCGGCAACTTTATCGTCATCTCCATCATCGTAATCTTACAAGAGTATCGGAAAACCGTGACACACTGGTATTCCTGTAGAAATTCTGTCCATAGAATAAAATAATACCTAAATAACAGCAACAGCGTCCCACCTTTTTTGTGCTGAAAACCGGGTTTAAATCGATTTATTTTGCTGTATTTGGCATTACATAGGTACATGCTGCAATTAGCAATAGCGGACTCTTTATTTTTGCTGGCTATTCCGTTTAATGTATCGGAAACAATTCACCATCAATGGATATTTCCTGAGTGGTTGTGCAAAACGAAGCAGACCGTGTTGTTTTTGAACTACTATGCATCCGTGATGTTTTTAGCGGTAGGTGAAATATTTGGTTTGGATAATAATTGTAACCTCAGTGCTCTTTAAAAGTGTAAATAATAGAAGATATTCGTTTATCTCTGGTACGAGTTGTTTTGATTTCTAAACAACAAATTATTTTTTTTACGTATTCAAGTTTAAGTTTTAAAGCTAAAACAAATCGTTTGAATTTGGCAGAAATCGTCGTGTGGCAGTGCAACAAACAAGTAATATCGAATTAAAGCCATTTTGTATGCGATGTGGTAATATCGTATCTACGAAAACTTTACTATTACAATAGTGCTGAACTATTATAGTGAATCCAACCCTATCCTCCATATTAATTTTGATAATGTATTCAGATAATGAGCATTGATCGTTATGTTGCGATATGCCACGCATTTTCAACGAAAATTGGAATCCTGAGGACGCCCAGGGCAGCCATGTTCATCAGTGCTGCAGCGTGGGGTATAAGTCTTCTATTCTGCACTCCAATAATGCTCTTCGCGCACACAGCTGGAATCGACCCGCACTGTACATGCACGTAGGTTAACTGAATGCTGATCCGGTGTCTTTACCAATGTACGTTGCACCAGTCTGCTTATGACGTCGACTCGAAACTTTGTTTACGTTGTAAACATAGCCTGTGGGAACTATGATGAATAACAAGCTATAACATAGCGATAAAACTGTAGATGTCAAATTGTCCATTGTGGGTTGCAGATACCAGTTTCCCAGCAGTCTACCTCAGGACGCTTCAGCAGTTTGTCCGCTCGTCACTGACCAACTTGAGAAGTGCAAGAGGATTCTTACGCCGGCTCCCGGCAGCAGCAAATTCTGCCAGTAAGCTGCACTAATAGAAGTTTTAATAAAAATGTGTTACCTGCCAAGGGAGTTTCGTGGTTTGCTTCAGGTCCCTGCGACACAAATACATACAGAAAAAACATATGGGTCGTATATTTACATTTTCAATTCCATAAAGCGTGTTTCTGAACGATATAAACCACATGGTGTAGATCAGGATAATCGAAACGTCGCATGTCCCTTTATTGTCGCATTCGTTATTCAAATATCAAATTTGCGCCACTATAATCTTGGAAGTTACGTGAAATCATTGAGAAATTAAACTTTAACAATTGATATTTTGTGGACGTCTAGTGTTCCTTCAAGTGGTTTCAACGAACTCCTGTTAAACATTACGTAAGTATTTATGTGACTAATCATAAGTAGATGAATATTCCTTCTGTTTCGTAGTCTTGGTATTCAGCCTTCGATTTCTACTCAGAACAACGTGACAAATGGAGTGTCACAAGGAGGCGCTGTTGCGCCTCAATGTACTTACCGTAGTTCACCATCCGGATTCAGAAGTTTGCTTATTTTCAATTTCGCCGTTATGTATGTTTTCCCTGTGATGGTAGGTGTACAAGATTTCGACATACAAATTACGACGGGTTTTAACAGTTTGAAGAAGCCAACCTTAAATTTCATTCAGTTATAATCCTTGTTTAAAAAATCACATTGCAAATACAAAACTTTGTGGAGGTTTGCAGATTATGGGGATTTGCTACGGCCTCATCATCCGACATGTTCGCGTGACTAGCCTCGCTTTGGGAAATAGCAGGTCTCCATCGGCCGGCAAAAGAAGGGGAAAGAAGGGAAACGTGTCAATGGTGACGTCAAGGCGGGTTACAATTATGTGCGCGACGCTTGTGTTTAGTTTCACTGTGCTTTGGTTGCCATTCCACTCCACTCACCTTGCTAAGATATCCGGAATTTTGGAAAGTGCACAGGTGTTTTATAATGTTGGTTAAGAGTAATACCATTAAATTTGCGGTTTATATTTAAATTAAAAGACATTTACCAGTTATACCGCACTATTCTAACTGTCCGGTGGTAAACGAAGTAAATTTGCGCAGGCGAATTTATGCGTCAACTTATCGCTGGCGGGAACAATTCTAGCTTACATGAATTCGGTTTTAAATCCTGTTCTGTACAACTTTCTATCCAGGGGTTTTTGCAACAGATGCAGGTTGGTATATTTGAAGTTGTCACACGTGCAGCCGGATCGTTTCACAAATAGTTTCAAGAAATATTAGCGGCCTTTACAGGGGCAAACAACTTAATTAAAATGTTTTCAAATTATTATTAATATGTCAGAGCAGCATGTGATGTCGTCAAAAAAGCGTTTGGTTGTAACGCCGATGGAGCACTATCCAGTGGTGAAAGACGCATTGCAAGCAGAGCGGAAACCAATGGAAGGGCGGGAGTCAATACGCCCACAACGATGTCGAAGATACGCAGGTATACACAAAACACCTTTTGTTTTTGATGTCTCAAAATCTGTAATGATGCATAAGATGCAAATATTACTACAGTCAGTAGATATTATTACCCCAATTGTTCTGTGCTGCCATCAAAATATATAAAACATTCAGATCTAGGTCAGACGAAAACCTTTCTGGAGAGATACATTCTCAAGGGAAGCAGAAAACTGAGGATCTACGCAACTCCAGTTAGAAGACAAAGAGATGAACAAGCAAGAACATCTTAAACACAAACCTTCCCTGAGACAAATTGTATATATTAACGTCCAATACACACTACATATGCCATGTATAGGTCTGGGTTATGTGAACATCATTGATCATTTGGTTTGAAGAATCAGTTGAATGTGTTGAAAGTTTGCAACCATGCAATAGTTTCAGGATAGCAGCAGCAGCAGCAGCAGCAGGAAACACGATTGCCAATTATAAGCAAAATTTAATTACGCAATGAAAAAGTCGTTGGTGGTCTAGGAATTTCTTCCGGGTTTGGCACAACGACATTTAAAACTGTGGGAAAATGATTTGTACGACCTGCTCAAAACGTGGTACTATGAAGCTATTAAAACCTTAAAATACTGATCGTTGGTATGCATTGATCAATACTTCAAAATGATAGATTGTACAACATTTTGTTTGCTACTAGTTTAAGTCATACAACAATTTGTTTCTGCACTTCCAATTTGATCTTCAACTGTGGAGACGAAATGCTGCAAAACATTTTCATCGGAAAAAGGTTGACGCAACCAAGTGAAGAACGTTTGACATACATAGTGCATGAGCAACAAGCTACATGTTTACCTGCGAAAGGCAATCAAAGTTGCCCCAGGAAATCACTATTGCAAATAAACACGAAATTTGGCGCCCAAGGAAAATTAATTACAGCGTTGTTGCGGCATAGCGTGTTGCAACTTACTTGTGATGCAGAAACTATCGAAAGTAGCCGGGAAGTAGAAAACTGAGGCTTAATGTGAAAAATGTCAATGGTTTGATAGGATACTGTTGTGATCACAAAATCTGCGATTAAAAATAAATTGCTTTACACATAATATTAAAAACGCAACAAACACTGCTGAATTGAGCTGTAACATTTATCGACAGCAAGAATGTATGTCTGACTGTCTAAAATATTCTAAGAATGCGTCAGTTTGGAGGAAGTGTAGCTTAACATAAGGATGTGGCAGAAGCCTACCTTGTGACGCCAACGAGCATAAATTACATTGATAAGTCCAGGGATAGGTTACAGTCCACGTCGTTAGCGAGCTGTTCTCGAGCATAACGCGTCAATAAATTGCGCTCTTTAAATTATAGCCGTTGGCAAGAAGTTGAACACTGAAGCCTACAGGTAGTGACCTAAACCGTTTCGTGTAGATAGTGATACCGAAGTTTAATTTTAAGTAAGGCAATGGTTATCAAGAACGATCAATAGAAAAGTATGTTTTAGGGGTGTTTGAGTTAATGTTTAACACGAAAAGTGCCACAAATTTAACATTTAGACATTGAAGCAAAGGTTAAATCTTAAAATTCGTTTTCATCACAGTTAAATGAACTGTTTTTGTAAAGGAAGTTATAAGTATTTGTTTTTGTGGTGAATGGAAGAAAACACTTCAAGCAAGCAACTATAAGTCTTCAATGCGAAATGTCACACCCCACGTACAGCAATGAGACCGAAGGGTTTCATCCAGACGCCTACGTTGGAACCGATGTCGCTGATTTGTTCAACGAACGTGAGTTAGAGTTATTGGGAAGTTGATTATTGCGGAGTTAAGAAATTTTGCTAAATGCTAAAACCTTGTTGACAGAGGCGATGCGAGCACTTCGTCACACAAGCTGTAGGGAGAAATATTTTGTTAATTTCAAAACATTTGAGTTTAATACCGTTACCCCACTGTACTCGGTTTGAAAATCGCATTATATACGAACTTAATTTTCCAATTAGCAAAACAAACTCATTTTAACAGTTATTTTAAGAATCCTGGTAACGAATATATTTAAAATTATTGGAAACAGAATTTTAGCAAACTTTTGACAAGGGTTTTCTCCGTTTGCAGTAATGTCGGCTAATATCATATAGTGTCGATATTTTTGGTGTTTTAACGAATTTTTAAAACTTTGCAGCTGTGGAACACATTAATTGGCCGAAGGTTATCTGCTCTATTATTATTTGTTCCATTGGTTTGTTTGGCAACACTTTGGTAATTTTCCGGATCGTTTTTTTGAGAAGTTACCAAAGGTCGGTCACCCACTGGTAAGAAATGTGTTTAACAAATATGAAAGATGTGGGCTTCTACTAAAGTTTTCTGAGATTGTGGAATAAAAGATTATAAGCTAAACCAACTAATGCCTTTTTTGAAAGCCAGGCACGTACAAACATAATTTACTTGTAAAAACATATTTGCTACAGCGTTATGAAGATGCAACCTGTTTTAATGACTCGAAACTCAAGTAGGAATGCGCCTTTTTAAAACGGTTGTCGCAATTATGTTCTGGAAGGAGACTGAAACATCATTATGACCTTTCAGGTACGTGCTTCAACTAGCAATCGCCTACTCCCTGTTTCTTCTCACTCTGACCTTCAAAACAAGTGAAGACCTCAACAATAGGTGGATCTATGGGGATTGGCTTTGCAAGGCGAAAGAGACCATCCTGTTTCTTAACTATTACGCATCTATGATGTTCCTGATGGTGAGCGCAGCAAATCATTCCTATTTACATGGAAATACACGTCGGCACTAAATATTTTAGAATACTGCAGGTTGATTGCCAGTAGAGATGCGGTATGTTAAGTAATAAAATTTACCTACAGATAATGAGCGCGGACCGATACATTGCTGTATGCCACACATTTTCGGATGCTCTGCAAAAACTTCGCAAACCACGTTCAGCAATCATCATCACCATTGCCACATGGATCCTATCTCTTTGTATGTGCATGCCCATAACAATGCATAGTGCCATTGTGGGCATTCATCCATACTGCAGCTGCAGGTAATTTGAAAGCTTAAAATTGTTCGTCGAACGTATATTTTTCAGTAAACGCAGAAGTAATGTCATGCTGTCGCAAAGCAAGGCAGGATCGCCCCACTGCGCAGGCCCTTTATTTTTGGCGATCACAGCTCTAACATTCTGATCGTAAGGTTCACAGGCTTCGCAGCCAAGGCATTGCAGCCAGTCGAACGTGTATTTTTCAGTAAAAAATAGATAAGTGTGCAATACCTTGTCCGCTCATCATGCCATTAGAATGTGAACTAGTTCCAATACCAAACACCAATTCTAGCTCATGAATGAAAGAATTAACATAAAAAAAGTAAAACAACACTTTTTTTGTAAGCTACGTTTTCCCGTCGGAGATGGACAACAAAAACCACACGGAGATATGTCTGGAGCAAGGGTTCGAAGAAGACCTGGAATTGTGCTTGCAGATGATTACTCCAGGCGAAGGAGGCTCAGAACACTGCCGGTATGATTGTATACACAGGTCGTACACAGGGCCGGTCCCTGGCACACGTCACTGATTGATCAAATCACGCCCAGCGCTTATCAGCGACACAAAAAAAAGTTTTTCTAAATTGTGCCCCGCAATTTGTACGACCGGCCCAGGGTATATGTAAGCAATCGCCTTCATATCTGGGTATATTGTATGATAAGATGTTAACACGGTTGGTCATATTAATGCAGGGCCTTATCGGATGTGACACGAAATATTTTGAACATCATCAGGTAAAATTGAGAATTCACGTTTTTTCTTCTTCTCGCAACTTGTGCAAAAATAACTTTTGCAGTCAGCCTGACTTCTATGTTCCCGAATACTACAATAATGATGGCGGAGACGAATTTAAACCATTACATATGGAAAACATGAGTAAATCATCTATGGACGACGTAGCTTTTGAATTCTCCAAAGGCCTGTTTGTTGATAGTCAAGGAGAAAAACAACCTATCGTGGATATGGACGGCGTGCCAATGATATGCACTTACGCTTCTGCACCATTTGGTTGGAAAGCATTTATGGTCTTCAACTTCGTTGTCATGTACGCTTTACCTGTCATTGTAAGTCATACAATATTCAAATGCAATATTAAAATAAATTGACTGCATTCCGGATAGCTTTGTACCCAAAAACATGAAGTACTGCAACAAGCACAAGCAAAGTACAAGCAACATGTTTTGACCATATATTTACAGGTGATGATTACCTTTTATGGCCTAATCGTCAACCACCTTCATAGCTTCAAGTTTGTTACAAATACTGCAAATAGTGAAGATGGCCTGGGCAGTGATGAAGGCCGTCAGAGACTTAACAAAAAGCAGAGAGATAAACAACGCCGAAGAATGACTATCACGTGCGTCGCCCTTGTGTCAGTATTCGCGTTGCTGTGGTTGCCATTCCACATCAACCACATGTTGAAGTTGGTTGGAATTAATGTCCCAATGACAAAGGTTATGTTCTTGATTTAGCTCAAACGTGAGCAGCCTTGCAAGAATCTGTCTTTACTTGCGATAGGTTTACATCTGCGAGAACCTACCAGTTGCCGGGTCGCTGTTGGCTTATCTTAACTCCGCTCTCCACCCGTATCTGTACAGCTTCCTCTGCGGCAACTTCAAGTGGCGATGGAGGTATTTTTTGTTCTTTTCGTGCACAAAAATCACTGGCGATCCTTTTAGGATTTAAAGCCCAGTAAGTCAGGATACAGTAATTTAAAAGGTTGAAATGTCGCACATTACGATAAAACAGAATGCGTCCACAACTGCTTATAATTGAAGTGATGTATTGTTCTGACTCTAACTAAATTCGTCGTAGTTGGTAAGTTATAAACAAACAAATGACCGGTTCCACCTTTTAAGGACACCACAACACGAAATTAAAAACGAAGGCACAAGCTGCATCTCGGTCACGGTCATGATAGAAGTGCACAGGTATGCATATCACAAGCTTACTCGGAAAAAGTTCAAAATAATAATCAAGGCGCCTCATAATAACATGCTGCTTACTGTTGGATAATATAGGCTACATCACGGTGGCGGCAAACGTAGTTTTACTTTATTCATACCGAACAGGACGAAGTCACAAAACGGAGGGGGCTTGAACACAGCAGAGATTCCTAAGGAAAACAAAGACACACGAAACGAAATAACCGCAGAGGCAAGCGAGCAAATCTGAACAACCACATCCCCCAATAATAACCTGAAAATGTTGTAGCCTGGGTTGCTCGCCGCAACAGATTGTAAATTTTATTGTATATAAGTGTATTGGCGTCAATAAAGTTTTTTAGTTGAAACTGACGCAGTTCGCATCAAAAAACACGCATTTCAGCAATACAAGGGGCAAGCGATCCTGTCTTGCTATACGAAATCATGGTAATACTTCTGTGTTGTCTGATTTCGGTGGTGGAAATCCCGTATGTATGTGAAGGTCGCATGGCAAAGTTATGCATTTGCGCACCAGTGTGCCTTAGCCACAATATACCGCGTGAAACCACTGCAGTTGGTAGAGCGTTGGGCCTAGTTAGCCCAAGGTCGTAAGTTTGAACCTCACCGGGAGCTTGATTTTTCAGATATCGCTCCGACTTGTTGGGAAAAGTGGCTGATTCAGCTTGGCTGCGAAGCATGTGAACTCTTTTTTACTATTGATTAGAGAAACATTACAAACCATAGAATGCCTTGTTTCAGGACTAAATCTTCTGGCAAAATTATTAGTAGCTACATGACGCAAACTGAGGCAATGTTGAAAAAATACTCGCAGGATAAGACTATTTATTTACTGACGTTATTTTGATGAAATGCAACAAATATTAATCCTAAACATGTTGGTACAAAGTAAGCGTTTATTAAAGGAGCCATCTAACGAAAAAGGAAAACTGACTATGGGTAAGAGTGTTTTTACATCTTTAGTTGACTGCATTGAAAATCGTGCATTTATGCTTGGATTTAATTATTGTCGTGAAATGAAACATTGAATTCATATGAAATCCAGTGAAGTCGAAACATAAGCCACATATAATTTATTTCCTGAACCCGATCGGTTTAGTACGGGTCGGTTTAGTACGGGCTCGCTTCACTGGTTCCCATTAAATCTAAATACAAAAACACACATAAAACATTCATCTGATGTGGGGTTGCCATGATCAACCAACATATTTGAAGTCAACAAAATAATGCATTAATTTAATGGGAATTCTTCCCAGCTGATCCAAAGGGATCTGCTGAATTTGTTTTTCTCAAGTAGGTCTCGTGAAACTTACGAAAGTCCATAAACCTGAACGAAAGTCCACACAAACGGGCTTTCGCGTCGGCCTCAATTTGGGCTGATGAGACTGAAATTTTGCTGGGTTGTTGTTTTCGTTTCAAACTGGAAACGCAACTCCCTTTAAAAATATCTCAAAAACAATGTTGCAGTATCGCTTTTCGGCTGTAGTTTGTGATGCTTCCTGAGGCGAACAATAAAACCAAGATGTTAAGAAAAACGGGAGTTGAGATTTTTGTGAAGTGTTGTTGCAACGATGACACATCAAAGAGTAAGAAATTTGTATCTGTCGTAGACGTTGTAGCCATGCAACAGCTTACTACGTGTAAAGAATGCATTAAAGATAATATGAAATAACAAGCAGTAGGTGTACTGCTATTTTTGTTGCCAGGCATACTAATTAATCAGAATTGCTCTTCTGGCACTTAGTTTCTAACGTGTTTATTGGAAACCAACGTTTCGTCTGCCATCCGGCGAGATAGACGAAACGTTGGTTTCCAATAAACACGTTAGAAACTAAGTGCCAGAAGAGCAATTCTGATTAAGCAGTAGGTGTGCTGTAGAGTATCGGAAAATCAAGCAAGTCGACCGATAGCCTGTGAACCAAAAGTTTAACCAGCAGCCTGGAAAGTTAAGGAAAGTACAACAACTTGGTGTCGACGTAGCCTACGTTTAATAATAGAGGACTTTGGCTGAACTTTCGTATGAGCATGTCACATGAATATGAAGAATCCTACTACAATGGTGAGTTGTGCAGAACGAAACCCAAGGGTTCAACAAATTATGTGATAACGTTGTTGTAAAGTTGTATTTAAAAACGTGTATCGACTGAACGTTTAAAGAGTTCCATGTTAGTTTAAATCAGCGCTTCTCAAACTTTTCACCAAAATTCATGGCTTTCTCCTTGGTAATTTTGGCATTTTTTCCGACGAATCATGGTCAAATTAAATAGGTCACTAATAAGGGAGGTATATATGAGAACCATTGATTTCATGTTACTTATACCCTTGATTTCATGTCATATTGTAAAGGAGTATCGTTCATTGATGACACAAAGGACGCTTATACTTAGACTTATTGTATGTCGGTATACGGCCTTACTGACTGCCATCAATTTGAAAGAAACTTGTCACCCAGAAATCGCGCTTCACGGACCCCTGCAAGGGACCGCGTGGCACAACTTTGAGAACTGTTGATTCAAATACTGCCCCTTTTAGCCACAAAAATGAAACAGGAACTTGTTTCACATTTGGTTCATTCACCAGGAGAATACTTTGGGAAACTTGACGAGGATCAGCCAAATTGGGTTAAAGTTACAATTTCAATCATCATTTTCATGATCGGGATGCTGGGAAACATGGTCGTTATATTTGTGATTGTAGCTTTGAAAGAATACAAGAAATCGACACATTGGTAATTTTTGTTTTATTTTCCATATTTTCCATGTAAGAACCAACGTATTGATATAAATAGTATTTCAGGTACGTGCTTCAACTGGCAATAGCAGACTCCTTGTTCCTGCTCAGTCTGCCGTTTGCGGTGAGCCAAGATGTTCACCAACGATGGATCTATAAGGAGTGGATGTGCAAGGCAAAGGAGACTATACTCTTTCTCAACTGCTACGCGTCCATTATGTTTTTATCGGTAATTATGAATTATCAGTAAAACACACACTCCAACCCTTAAATATTTTTTTCCCTTTACAATGTTAGGAATTTGGATATTAATATATGAGGCTAACTGCATAAATCGCCTATAATGTCGTACTGTGTCACGGCATTTCCAAATAAAAGTACAACAAATTCACCAAATGATTTGAAACAGATTATGAGCTTGGAACGCTATGTTGCAGTGTGCCATACATTTTCTGGCGTCTTACAAAAGCTCCGTGGGCCACTGACCGTAGGTATTATAACCGGGACGACGTGGACATTGTGCTTTTGCGTGTGCATACCTCCCATGATGTACAGCGCCACAGTAGGGATTTATCCTGACTGCCATTGCGGGTAAGATCTGTACACACGGATGACATAAAGCAACTTTTGCAGGATAGGCCTATGTTAAAGCTATTATGTACATGATTCTTCGTATTTTTATTTTTATGCAGCTGTATCAGTTCCGTTTTTTTTTGGTGAAAATCAATGGTCGCAGGCAAATATTGCCAGTGCTTAAGCTTTGCAAAATACATTGTAATCTTGAAAGAACACTGATTACGATATTGCGTCACAGATATGTTTTCCCTGATGATGATGCGGAACAAAACGCCACAGAAAAATGTCGGAAACTTACTGGCCTGACAGACGAATGCATTATGATAAATTTACAAGTGACAGAGGGTTCGCAACACTGCCTGTAAGTATGATAAAGTTTATATCATTACCCACTATGTCGCACTTTAATTGACTGTTTTTTTCCCGCTGTAGTTCTCTACCAGACAACTACGACAACTCATACAGGTATAACTTGGTGGTTACATTGCGAAGAAATATCCTAATTGTATTATATTTTCAGTGGGAATGGTGAGCATGACCCAGCACCATATATAAGTAAGTGGTGCTTGGATGATGTGCGGATATTTCCACATAGAAAAAACAGAAAAAATTTTAACAGAAGAACATAAAGGATGTAACTCCTTTTACTTACGCAGGTACTGTACCAACGCAAACCGCGAACACATCTTCCATTGACGTAGGGGAACTAATAACAGGAAATATCGCAGGAGCCGGGGTAGTGCCATTGTTATGTTCTTACGAAAATGAATCTTGGCGCTGGAAGGCGTTGGTGATTTTCAACGTACTTGTCATGTTCATACTGCCTGTTAGCGTAAGTCCGAGAGTAGCAAATTTCTTAATGTCGTTGGACAAAAACTCAAACTTCTGGCGTTAACGTTAATTTTGGATGTTTTTCGTATTTAATATAATGCATATTGAACACTGTTGTGTGTATTTCCAATTCAATATAATGCATATTGAAAACTGTTTGTGTGTATTTCCAATTCAATATAATGCATATTGAACACTGTTGTGTGTATTTCCAATTCAATATAATGCATATTGAAAACTGTTTGTGTGTATTTCCAATTCAATATATTGCATATTGAAAACTGTTTGTGTGTATTTCCAATTCAATATGATGCACATTGAAAACTGTTTGTGTGTATTTCCAATTCAATATGATGCATATTGAACACTAAAGTTTCAATTTATATTTCAGTTTTTTTTGCAGTTGATGATCGTATGCTATGGGCTCATCGTTCGTCACTTGGTGGTCAATGACAGAGTTCTCAAGAAATCCGGCGTAATCCAAATGAGCGGCAGAAATGCCGGAGGTAGCAGTTCATTGTCTGGTCGCGGCCGACGACGGGAAACGGTGATGTGTGCCACGCTGGTGTCTTGTTTCGTAATTATGTGGTTGCCTTTCCATGTCAGCCACATCACAAAGTTGGTGGGAGCTTTACACAAGGTAAGTTCGAAAAGAGTTTGCTCCAGTTTCTTGTAATTGAGTGGAATATGTTAAAGAGTCAAGTATTCCCACATACAAACGATCCACCAACATAAGTTTAAATAGGTTTGTTACAAGAGAGTAATTTTAAACCTCTACATTAATTCGAGATACAAAGGAAAATGTACAAGTGGGGGAGTTGGTTTGTTCCTGAAAACTTGTTTTCATTCCAACAAAAACAAACTCAACTTTGATACGTGTTGTAGGTTCACATTTGCGAAAACCTTGCAATTGCTGGATCTCTGATGGCTTATTTCAACTCCGCTCTGAACCCCTATCTGTACACGTTTCTCGGCAGCAACTTCAACCAACGTTGGAGGTAGTTGTTAGAACTGTAGTAAAAAACTGTATGACTATATATATATATATATAACTAAGAACTCATTTACATATATTATACCGATGCAAGAAAACTTTCTCATACCTTGCAAAACATGTTTGTCCTATAATGAATGGAGAAGAAACAGGTCATCAGCTACCTAAACCCGAATGCAAATTTAAAACAAAACATACCATAATCTTTCTGAGAATAAAAACAACAGACTAAACACTTTGTATTTAAATCCATAATATTTTGTTGTTTGACTCATTACTTAGTAAATCGAATATGTGGTTATATTGTACATAGAAATGCCACAAGGCCTTTCGGAAGAGCAAATCGCATGTCAAGCAGAACTTATGGTCGCTACAACCAACAAGCAAGGCGCCCCAGACGAAGCACCTCTACTAGTATCACAACAGTGTCAGCGAACCAAAGACAAAGGTATATCACACAAAGGAAATGTCCACCGAGTTCTAGTTGACAAATTGCACCGGCGCCCATGCACTTTATACACTTAAATATGGGCGAGTTTTTGTTTCAGAGAAAAACCAAACTCCCTCACCAACACAACAAACTTCCAGTCAAATATGGTCAACAACTTGCCAACCGAAAAAAAGTCGACAACACCGATGGGTTGAAATATGATAAACTCGCGCTAAATTAAAGTAATGAAGTCAATGATGCGATAAAGAAAGTGAACTTTATTTCATGCGTTTATACTTGTGGCAAGAGTAAATCAACTCTGAAACATACATTTCCATTGTAAATAAAAACACAAAGAAAGAAATCAGCGTGGCACTTTTGTGTTTGGTGCAGGATAACAGGTTTTTGGTCACTGACGTCTGAAGAAACCCAAAAAAGGACACGAAACGACCGAACACATACTTAAAATTTTTTGGAAACAATCATATTTCTCTAAAAATCATCATCAGTTAAAGTTTAACAAAAAGAAATAGCAGCCATTGGCAAATAACTGTTTTCTACAACAAAATTACAGATCTTTACAGATGCCTTTAAAAGGTTGTAAGACAGCGAGACAAAGGGATTTTGGCAAAGAAACGCAGTGTGCTGCTGGTGTGCCAAAAGACATTTAACATGTTATTATCGGAGCACAACGAGAACAAGCTTCATAATCAAGCAATGTTAAAATAAAAAATATAAGTATTGCTTATTGTCACGTCGCAGCGATCGTGTGACACAAGGTGGCGGTAGTCAGCGGACCCTAACTAGTGGCGCAAGAATTCAGCAGATACAGGAAGAACAGCGACAGACATGTACGAATGATGAACATCGTTTGTCAACGCGCTTGAACTTAGTGCAAAAAAAATTTTCTGCAAAAACCCGATCAACCGTTGCCACCAAGTGTGAAATTGCCGTGTGGCACAAACAAAGAACGGCCGCGCATGACTCATATCCTGTTGTTTGCTTCTGTTGCCTTTCTAAGTTAATTATACAATGGTCCTGGTTGAAATTGTCCCTAGGATAGGAGGGTTTAATACAGTGTTAAGTATTTTTAAGACCAGAGTACTGTTTGAGGTAAATTCCACAAAATTGGAACTGTTCTGAAAGTTGAATAATTGACCTCCAAAACCAAATCATTCCGTTTGACTTAAACCAAATAAAAGCAAGATATTTCGTAATCGATTTCATTTACAAACACAACAAAATTAAATTTGGAGTCATGTCATCGCTAACCAAAGAAACACAGGCAACCCAGGGAATGCAGTCACAAAGAACAACAAATTCTGGTCACCACAGCCAGTCCACCCAAAAAGTACCAAAAAAATATATAATATGATGACAAATCGATCCCAAATGCTCACCACTTGTTGTATGGATGTCTAAGTAATGCTGTTACAGTTTTGTAGTTGTTAGACTCAAAAGCGACTGTTTCGCTTACCAAGTTTCGTCGGGGCAATTGTTCCTTTGCGTCACGGAAAACCATGCGCGACCTACATCCGCGATGAGAGTCTGCTTTTCAAACGAACGGAAACCGATACGTGGAACTATGTTCACAGTGAATGGCTGGTAGTTTGAAAGTTGGTAAGCATTGTAATTTCGTGAGACCGAAGTGGGTTGGAGGCCGTCCCATGACTATAGCGACATGCCTGATACTTCAAAACAAGACTCCTTGCGCTCGTCTGGATACTCATGACCAACAGCATAGCCGATCTGCTATAAACTGCCTCCCAAAGTATATTTCGTGTCTGAAATATTTGTTCTAGTTCAGAAAAACTCTTTAATTTCTGTTTAATTTCTACACACAGCGGCAACGAACGTGTGACAAAATTCCAAGATATTAGATTAAGAATATGCATATTTGCCACATATCATATGTTACAGGCCCCAAACAAGACAATGGTAAACAACAAAACAGTAGGGAAACGTGTGAGTGGTATGCAACAAAACAAGCAAGGCTATTTAGCGGTACAGGTATAGTTACATGGTTGTTTGCAGCAAAAAGACGGTGTCACAAAAGCAGAGCTTCGCAGCAACTATCGACCAGACATAAACAATGGCCGTTTCCCGCTGATTGAAAATACAGCCCAGCGCCAAACGAAACAATCCACTTTCTCAGCAACTGAACTTCAGGAAATATCAAAGAACGTCATCGTGTCCTGTTATTCACCAAAGGACTGGGGATTTTCGATGCGAAAACACAAACAAAGGAGACCTTTCTTTGGCCTTGAGATAAAAGACGAGCCTTGATATATTTACAGGCGCAAAGTTTAACTTGGAAAGTCTAAGTGGCATTTGGTAATAAACCGACACGATCATATACCTATCCGCATTTGATCAATTGCAATAAAGAGGAGAATGCCTAACAAGTTGGAACATTTACCAAAAGCAAACGAGGGTTCCACGGTTCCAAAACATAAACCACAAGGGATGAGGATGGTAAATGTCGTGCCAATAGTACCAGCTAAAATTAATCCAATTCCTTCGCCATTCTCCGAGTGTAAGCGTGATCTGATCAAACTCATTCTCCCAGTCTTCTTGACTTTTGCGGAAGTAGTGGCGGGGTCAGTGCACGTCCCAGGGAATGTCCACTCAGTGGTCACACCACGATATTGCTGGGCCTGCGAGCAGCAAGCAATGCGCTAATTTGTCGCAGAAAAGTGATGACCGCGGAAATGCGGTTAGCATTTAGAGTGACGCATACGGGTCCCCACCACAGCGCTTGACGGCACGAAGCCACGATTTACGCAGGTCGCAACACACGCATGTAGATTTGCTGACACAAAAATGACGTCGTCAAATGGTAACGTAACTTGGAGTTTGCAATCATTTTACACTTTTAACTTTTCGTTTGATGCCGTGTTTCGACACATAAGTCAACTCCAGGTCAGCCTCGACGTCAAAATCCACTCGTTACTGATGCTGCCAGGCATATTTATTAATTCAAAAGGCTTTTCTGGCAATATTTTGTATTTCTCTTCACGTTTTGATTGTTATAAAACAACCTTTATCAGGACTACATGCAGAAATGGGTGATAAAACGCCAAAAGCGCATTAACTAGGTTAAAAATGCAAAAGAAATGTCAAAATCAACCAAACAATACCACGCATTTAGTTTGTGTTGAGTGATTGATACCGGTTAAGTGACACTGATTTATTCTTTCAACGGCTTGGATCAAGCATGTTTCGAGCAAACGAAACTCTTTGAAAGAAGGTGCGTGGAGGAAAACTTCCGTGTGAAACTATATTGGAAATGCAAGTAAGGATTGCGATAAGACATTCGGGAGATCAGCAATGACCGAAGCGCAGGTACTTTTTGATATCGGATAAAACCTTCAGCCTGAAAGTAATACGTTTGAAAGTATCGCCTTCATGTCCCTGTTGGGGTGACTTCTGAATAGAACAACATAACAGCTCGTTTAACAACCACCGAGGAATGAAACCTTACGAACCAAGCAGCAATCTTTTGTAGGCACTGGTTTCATTCTGCGGTATCAGTGTAAGGTTTCACAGGTTCTTGGTTAATTTAAGGCGATATTAAGCATGGCGGCAATCGAATCTGGTGATTATTTTGACGATTATGATGGTAAGTCCCATTAAATACGTATGGCATTAATATAGAAGAAATAAAAATTGCTTTGAAATCTTTATATAACGAGCCAGGTTAAGTTCAGATTTAAAAATATATTTGGTGCTTATGCGACTATATTTTACAAAACTACCTCGTTACGTAACATGGCCTTGGGGTTTCGTAAAGACCCAATGAATTTGTGATTGCGTTGCAGTGTTTGATCAAGTGTGTCGACTAGGATATATACAAGGCTTAAAGTTATTGCAAACTTGTTGCAGGCATTAATGATGAGGATCAGACAAATTGGGCTAAAGTTGCCTTTTCAATTATCATTTTTGTAATCGGGTTGCTGGGAAACATGGTCGTTATATTTATAATACTGGCTTTGAGGGAGCACAAGAAATCAGTGACACATTGGTGAGATATAATATAAAGTTGCGTCATATTTGAAGATTCTCTTCACAATCCAACTGTGTTTTATATGTGTAAATAATGAGTTGTGCAAATTCGTGCAGTTTAAATCACATTTTCTCACGAATAAGCGTACATTCCTTCATTGAAATGTTTTAGCCTACCACAGCAAATATGTTTTATCGCGGTTAATTTTTATTTTGTTCATCAAAACAATCAACACGACATTTTTCAGGTACGTGCTTCAATTGGCAATAGCAGACTCCTTGTTCCTGCTCACTCTGCCGTTTGCGGTGAGCCAAGATGTTAACCACAAATGGATCTATAAGGAGTGGATGTGCAAGGCAAAGGAGACTATACTCTTTCTCAACTGCTACGCGTCCATTATGTTTCTATCGGTAACTTTGCGGTGTTGGGTAATGCAAATACACTCCAGTTTTTAAGTTAAATTTTTTGCTATAGTTATTATAAAACAAAGGTAATCGGAATTTATGGTTGTTCGTTTAATTTCGTACATCACTATTTTGATCAGATAAATTTACAAAGAAAACATTCCAGTCGCCACCCCTCTTCCTAAACTTTATGATCGAAAATGTGCGTTGTGATTTGAAACAGATTATGAGCGTGGATCGCTACATTGCAGTGTGTCATACATTTTCTGACACCCTGCAAAGACTGCGAAGGCCATTGGCAGTAGGTATTATCACTGTGATAACATGGACCTTGTGCTTATGCGTCTGCACACCGATCATAATGTACAGCGCCACTGTAGGTATTTATCCCGACTGCCATTGCAGGTAAGTTCCGCATTCAAGGTTGGTATACAAACGAAACATAAATTAACTAAAAATTGAAGTGTATCAGTGGTCTACCATCAGGGTATTTAAAACTTTCATTATTTTGTTTAATATAAGCTGACCGTCTTCGAACACACACTACCAGCCAAACTGTATTATATTTTGGCAAAACCCATGCATTCGCGATTGTGATAAAAGAACAGCGTTTCATGTTATTTCGCCTAAACATGGTTTACGTTCTAGCTATGTGTTTCCTGACAACTATGAGAATAAAAGTGAAACCGGAAAGTGTCATGGTCTGCCAGACGAATTGTGTCTTAACGTGGAAAATTCGCAGAAGACCGGAACGCAACATTGCATGTAAGAATAGCTAAGTTATACACCTTCACGCAATAAAAAATATATCGGTGGTTGGTATTTGTAGAACGATTTCGATCTCCGATTGGCTTGACCAAGACACAGAATATGAAAGTGGATTTGAAGGTGATTATAGCGTGCGTGCTTGCATTCGCAAATGTGATACGTCATACGACGGAACGGAAAAATATTTTGTGGCATGGAAATAGGCGCGGATTCAACGACCGACTTCACAACTAAAATAGTCGCGAGTACAGCTTTTGATGAAGTGATTGTGAATGATGAGGAAAGTACACCATCGATATGCACCTACGCAGAGGAATCTTCAGGGTTTCGTTCGCTGATGCTGTTTAACTTCCTTGTTATGTACATCGTGCCCATCTGCGTAAGTCCGCATACAGTTAAGTTATGGAAGTAACAAGATATTGGCTCGAAAATTTTGTGTTGAGATTCCAGGTTATTCCAAGGTTTCACAAAGAACATTAAAACCTATAACATGGTATGATAGACATGATAATATTGGTAACGGTAAAGTATTTCCATATTGTGCAGATCATGGTCGTCTTCTACGGACTCATTGTTCGTCGGTTGGCGGCCAGTGACAGAGTTCGCAAAAGCAGTGTCTCTAGTGCAACCAAAGGCAAGTATAGTAACAGCAGCTCCTCGTCTGGAAATGCCCGGCGACGGGTAACGATTATGTGTGCTGCACTGGTCGCCAGTTTCGTACTTACTTGGTTGCCTTTCCATGTCAACCATATTGCAAAGCTTGTTGGAATCAACGTCCCCCTTAGCAAGGTATATTAAGAGTCAAGTATTCCCACATACAAACGATCCACCAACATAAGTTTAAATAGGTTTGTTACAAGAGAGTAATTTTAAACCTCTACGCTAATTCGAGATACAAAGGAAAATGTGCAAGTGGGGGAGTTAGTTTGTTCCTGAAAACTTGTTTTCATTCCAACAAAAACAAGTTTCACTTTGATACGTGTTGTAGGTTCACATTTGCGAAAACCTTGCAATTGCTGGATCTCTGATGGTTTATTTCAACTCCGCTCTGAACCCTTATCTGTACACGTTTCTCGGCAGCAACTTCAACCAACGCTGGAGGTAGTTGTTAAATACACGATATACTAAACTGTTTTCTTTGCTTTTTGAAAACACTTCTTTAACATAAATAAAATAAAAAGATTACAATATACTTTTAAGAACCTAAATAATGCTGCTATATCGTGGAATAAAGGATAGTCAAATTCCGCGCAGAAATGCCACAAAGTCGTTCAGGAGAAGAACCAGCTCGTATTCGGACGGCATTACAGCACGATACAACAAACAGGCGATACAACAAAGAAAAAACACAGCAACCAGCGTCGTCACTTTGTCTGCTGCAAAAGAGCAAAGGTAAATTAATCAAAAGCAAAGTTCAACTGCACTTAATCCTAATTTAGTCCTTCAGGCCATGTTATAATGACAGAAAGGCCATCACAAACTTGTCATGCATAATCACAAAAAAACGATATACTTTTATGTCAAAAATGGTCAGGTTGAGATCGATGTCAGAAGGAAAGCCGTCCTTCTGCACTACACAATTTCCATCCATGTCACAGACCTTGAGTCCAATAAATAACGTTGCCACCGATGAAATCGAGGCCACAACGCTGCTTACAACTAAGTGACGCTTCACTTTCCCGTGTATATAAATGTTATTGGTTGATTTGTGTCCGCTTGTGTGGTCTTCCTATCCTGTGCCTGTGATTTTGTTTGTAAATAAAAGATATCCCTTATCAGGAAATATGATATCAAGTATGTCGTATCAATATATGATCAATGGAGCTGGTAACATGTTTTAAGTATATATAAGTTGCAGATTTTCCCGGCATCTGATAAGGTTTTCACACCCATATCCAGGATCATAAAAAAGAATGTGTACATTAGCAGATAGGGTTCCTTCCTACCTATCCACGAGTAGTGCCGATTAGGACGAACGTGTTGGTCGTCCCAATTACCCGCCCTTAATACTCATCCGATACCTTATAAAGGCAACGCCGTTTGTGCATGCATTAAATGGTATAATCCCTCCCTTCTTTTGTGCCATACCTTTAATATCCTATGACTCATGCAAGCAACACACACGAGCAATAAAACCTCTTGTGCATCATAGGTTTTAATACGCGAGGCTTTTGCATCTTGGTGGGGCTTTGCAGCATCACACTGTAACCAAACGAGGGAAAGCAGATGCGTTGTGCGCGCATGCGCTAAACAGCCGTCCCCGGATGTCGCGTCGTAATATATACGAGCCGCTTAACGTTACATACACATATAGTATACGGTAGCTTGGATTGCAATAAAGTGGTGTGAGAGTGTTGGCTGCGAAAAGTTAGGATAGATACAGAATACTTCTCTGGGCGTTGTTTCGGTAATAAACTTACAACAGTAAGAATGATTGTGAGACAAATGGCAGCAATATACGTGGATTAAAATGGTATAAATTGCATTGATTTCATTTTTACTTTTAATATTATTGGAGAGGGAAGAGTAAATTTTAATAAACTCATGCGAAGAAATATTTCGTCGCCAAGTTCACTAAAAAGAGCGGTTTCAAGAACGTTCGCAAAGTGTTAAAAATAAGCAAGGTTTTTTAGGGGAAACAGAGGGCGGCAAGTTTTTCGCAAAACCAATTCCATTTCGTCGAAAAGGCGCTAAGGTCGTACTTGGCAGCTAGAAGGGGTTTGCAAGTCACCACACGGAAACGCCCAATGTTCTCCCAGAAAGAGAGGCATATAACCATATAAGCAAAGTCGAGAGGTGAGTAAGCCTCCCTGCGTGCTGTGCGAGTCCTGATGGTCTTACGAAGAAGAGTGGGTTTAAGACAATGAGGAAATGCCAAAATTTAAGAGTCACCATGTGACAGGGACAGAAGCCGGACGCGTGGATGTGCATTTAAATGTTGGGCTGTCTATGCTTTTCGGAGTTTATTTCGCCCCTGTAATGCAAGGTATGGGCAAGACAGCAGAGAGGGTTTTTATCTTTTACAAGTTTCTTGCAGTGCAAATTTATTTTTCGCGCACTTCGTTAAAAATGATTGCTTTGAATAAATTTGTTCGCACAAAGTAAGCCGATGTAATGCCAATAAACAGCCCACTGTGACGAATGTGACTGAAAACCGGCGTTAAATAACGTGAGAATACTGCGTTGTTGTCCGCAAATGCCACAGCAGCGGCTTTGATGGCCTTTAATTTCCGTATTCCAACACAACCTCCCGCGGCGATTGACGAACGCTTTTGCATTTTACCCTTGCGCCATTGTGCATGAGCTTGAACGCCGTTCGGTCGACTCGATACGCCGATATGCATTTTTTCTGATTTAATTATGTATTTGTTTTCATCAGTATAGCGTTCTGAAGTTTTGGGTTATTTTTAACGTAACTTGAAGAAGATTGCGACATGGCGTACGAACCGGCCCTGGCCGGTTTTCTTGTTGATCAAGACCAGCTTGACAGCGAAGTCAACTTCATTGTAGCAGGTGAGCGAACACCAGACGAAAGAGTGTTTGTGTAGTTTGTTACAGTAATTTATGTCTCCCATAAGAATTGATTTAATACTTAGTGCAACCCCATACGATGCAGAAAATCTTGAGTAAAGACAAAATCGCAGTTTTTTGGAGTGTGTATTTTTTATATTAACAGCATCCATGGGCACGACCGCCGAGTCTTCAACCACTGAAATAAACTGGCCCAAGGTGATCTTTTCCATTATAATCTGCATCATCGGTTTGGTGGGAAACACGGTGGTAATTTTCGTCATCGTTGTTTTGCGGGAGTACAAGAAATCAGTCACGCATTGGTGAGTGTATACTGCCTCCTGCGTGTGCATGTTGATGGACGATCGTGTGACAAGTTACGGTGTTCCAAGCGACACATTACTCAACATGCTAACACGAAAAAATGAAAATTTTGGTTCCAGCATATACTAAAAATTTGGCCTTGAAACAATATGAGGCATTTGTTGCGATTCCGAAAATCGACATATTACACCACAAAGTTTTGGATTAAGTCAGTAAAACCAAAGAGTTATTTTGTATTGCGCAAAATCCGTCAGAAACTGTGTTGACCACAAGCACCATGCGGTCAAATCATTGCTTAAAACCTGCGGGTTTGGTCGGCTTAACCGAACAGGTAAATGCTTTCGGAAAACTTAAGCACATAAACAATAAAGGGTAAAGATTGTAAGGATGATGGGTTGTTTCTTAAATGCTACGCGAAACACCAAACAATTCAAGCAAAGTCGAGCCAATAATATGAATTCTGTGAGCTGCCAATCGAACGACCAAGCAAAAAATCCACTTTGTGGTAACTGTATAATCACCGTCATCCGTTGGGCGCCAAACTAGGTGAATCTATACCGACAAAACAAGGTTAAAACACTCAAGCAGAAGCTAAACCAATAGTGCCGCCAGACCCCGTGTCACAATAAATCATTTGCCGGATATTGCGTTCTACGAATCATAAAATTTACACAAGTGAAAACGTGACAACGAACAAAACCACAGAAATTGAGCTTTTGCTAAAAACCCTGTTACATGAACATCGTTTTAAGAATCTGTGATATGCGATGACGTTAGCAAAAACGACACTTGGACGATATATCCGTAAACAAACGTTATATAGTTAGGATTAAAACCTAAAACCTAACCATCTTTCCCAGGTACGTGCTCCAACTAGCAATCGCCGACTCACTGTTTCTTCTCACACTGCCCTTCAAAACAAGCGAAGACTTGAATAAGAGATGGATCTATGATGAATGGATGTGCAAGGCCAAGGAAACGGTTCTCTTTCTCAACTACTACGCGTCCATTATGTTTCTAATGGTGGGTTTTAATTGTTTGATGTTGGTGTTTAAATAGTAATGAAAAAGTAATCATTAAACAGTAATGACACAATACAAAAAATATGCCATACTATCGATCAACTCTATTTGGAAATCTCTTTTAAAAGGATTTCCTTGGAAGCACTGGGGTTATAGATTTAATGAAACACACGCGTACAAGTTAGTTGTGTGAACATTGTTGCTGCAATGTTACTGTTCTGCAGCCGCATATTAACACCAACCACTCAGGATGCTGTATTGACGGTGTAGCGATTGCTTTTACACTTCCTTACTTGTCACAGATAATGAGCATTGACCGATACATCGCTGTGTGCCACACGTTCTCCGACACGTTGCAAGCACTTCGCAAACCAATTTCAGCAGTCATCATAACTGCTGTCACTTGGGTCGTTTGTCTTTGCATGTGCATACCGGTCATGTTGTATAGCGCCACAGTGGGAACACACCCGTACTGCAGCTGCAGGTAAATGACACTCCGTATGATTTTGTAGAATTTCATGTGATCCGAGATAACAATCAGGAAAAAAAAAAGAAAATACAGACGACTGTTATTCTAATAACATATTTGGCAATTTTGACACTATTACTCTATTTTGGTCGTTCCCAATGGCAGTCGTTACAACAAGCTACATTAACGTCTATTTTAAGAACCCTTTTGCTTTCACAGCTATGTTTTTCCTTCGGAAGATGACGCACCCAAAAACGCCACAGAAACCTGCATAATGCAAGGATTTGAACACGACTTGGCAAACTGTACTAAACTACTGGAGCCAACAGATGGCGGAACTAAGTACTGCAAGTGAGTGGCGGGAGGACATCATTCACATATCTATAAACAAAGACATTTGTTCATTACTTTACATAATTTTCATGCAAACGAATTAAATCTGTAACATTTATCCCACAGGGTGGCGCCGGATTTTGTAAATGAACTGATTAAGAGTTACATTGGGTAAGTACAATTAAAGCTTACATTGTCTGTTTGTTTGTAATGTGTGCTATGACAACCGCATGTACACTTTATTACAGAAACTTCGACGAATTTCTCAAAAACTTGAATAACTATATCCCACCAACCACCGGGAATGGAACAGCGAACGTCAACGTAACAGCAAACGTCAACGGGACATCGAACGTGAATGGAACAGGTAAACAGTTGCAAACAACCTTTTTAGGTTTATTTTAAGCACTTCTTCTTAGGTTTTGTTACATGTGATTATGACTTTTAGTGCGGTGATCCAGCTCAGTGAAGTTACGATATATTCCATAATACCTAACTTCGCAAATGGTTTAGGGTTTCCCATTGTGGAAGCAAGTGGCGAAATTCCGAATATCACGAATGTAGTCGATACAACTGCAACCATTACTTCTGCCCCTGTGACTGATTTACTGACGACGGCGGCCCAATACATGATGCCACGTGCCGAAGGAATTCCCTCGAAATGTACATACGTACATGCACCAGTTGGATGGAAATGGTTCATGGGCTTTAACTTCGTGGTGATGTACGTTCTTCCCGTCATCGTAAGTACACAATATAGAGTTGGAATGATTTGAGAAGAACTAAGTTAATGCATGGGTGTAAAGCTATTGAAAAAAGACAGCAGCCAAGTAATTTTCAAAAAAAAGACACGAATATTTTGCCTTCGCAATAAATAGACTCAAACCTGGTATTAATGATGTTTAGCTGTGTCAGAAGGCTAGCTTTGTCCAGCATCTAGCAAGTCTTTCAATGGCGAATTTTCGTGTAGGTCATGGTTCTGTGTTACGGTTTAATCATCAACCGTCTCTCAAGTTCAAAGTTCCGCACTAGTAGCACCGCGAGTGCGACACAAACAAACGGCAAAAAGCGAAAGAACAGCACCAGATCGGACAAGGATCGTCGACGGGTGACCATCATGTGCGCCGCACTGGTGACCACTTTCGTGCTTCTCTGGTTACCTTTCCACGTCAACCATCTGGCGAAAATGGTTGGAATCAACGTGTCCATACAGATGGCAAGTCATTCAAGCGTATAACAATTATTACATTTTGACACTTTGGCGCCCATGTAAAGGTTTATACCTAGAAGTGATTTGAAAAGGCATGTTTCATTTGCCAAAAACACCCCACATGCGATCATTGTAATGCGGCATTGTAATTCCTAAACTAAACGAGCAGTTGGTTCCAGGTTTACATCTGCGAGAATCTTCCAGTTGCCGGGTCGCTGTTGGCTTATCTCAACTCCGCTCTCAACCCATATCTGTACAGTTTCCTCGGCAGCAACTTCAAGCGGCGATGGGAGTAAGTATCGCAACCCCAGAAACAACGATTTGTTTTCATGTTACTGTTATGTGGTCGGGCACGAGCTAACGGCGGTGCAAGAGTGGGGATCTGATGTGAATGATCGCACTCGGAAACTATAAACTTCCCCACTTTTTCTTCGTTCGTGCGCTTCGTGATCAATTTCGCGGGCGTCATGGTAGTTAGGAGATGATATCACTCACGACCATGATAAATAAGACCCTTAGAGTGACTCCCGACCACACAATGCACGTAAGGGCTGTGTTTTGATGGCTGCATCCGGAGCACGAGCGAATCAAAATGTGTAGCGAAAAACTCTTGTGTGCGTGCTGCTGTCAGTGTTCATTTGAATTAATTCGTCAAACAAATTTTGTTTTTGCTTTATTTTTTGCTAAGCTGGTTCACCAGAAAGTATGTCCCAGTTATTTTGATAAAATTGGCTAAACCAAAACACGTAAATTTGCTTCAGATTGCTGCGAAAAACGCGTGGTATCCAACAGTTTATGTCCTTGGCTAGAAGACATTCTGACCATAGCGGCATAACAAAATCGAAGAGCGCTAGGCATCGTAACACTACCCAGGCGCCTCACTACTGGGCCACGGGCAGTATTAAGGCCCCGAACAGCGTGGTCGACAAGAACTTAACGACCATTCCTGCCACTACAGGTCCTAGCCGCATATAGACGAAACCGACAAGTTTCGTTCTCATAACTTTTACGTTTACAATGTAGCAAGTTGTTTTTCTTACAAGGCATGAATTGTTTTTTGCTTGATGTGGCATGCCAAACGTGTTGGTTAGCATGAACGAAGACAGCATTAAATTCCGTTCGAGTTTTTCGTCCAACAAACACACGCACAAAGTTGCTACGTTAGAAAAATCTTTTTTGCAAAATAGCACGAACGGGCATTCAGCAATTGAAGAAATGGCGTGCCATAACCAGTTTGTTTTTAATGCCAACAAACATTCAGAGAAACATAGTCACCCAACGTTGGTTGTTTTTTTGGGCCGTTTGCAAAATCACGCTAGCAAAATACGTCATGCTTGGCACTCGGAAAAACGCCAGCAAGAATACTTGGGCCAAGGCCTTTGTTTGTGCCACAGATCCTATTTTTTAACCATACCGTGCATGGAATGATGTTTAGGCATGCGGATATTTTAAACTTCGCTTTCTTATAGCTGGCTGGAGAATTGTTGACCAGTGGAAGATATTTATAACGTTATTTTAAATGTTTGCAGCCATGCAGCAGGCTCCATTCACAGAAGCGTTAAAAGGAAAACAAGTTCCATCTCCGGAGGTATCGGAGTCCGATACACCAAGAAGTCCCACAAACCGGGCAGAGATGGAAGCACAAGCAACAACACTGCTACAGTGATGACAAAAATTTACAGGTAAATTACTGCCGCAGGTCTGTCGATATGGATTAAACGAAACACTCTGAGAACCGAGTTGGTATTTGCGTTTCGATGTGTTTTGCTTTTGCCAACACGCCTGGGTGGATGACTGCGACTCCACGGCAGACGGTGATATTCCATGAGGAGATTGCCTTAAACATGGGCGCCTGATTTGATAACCTTATAGTTTTATCGGTGCCCATGGCTTTTTTTTCTTCAGTGTATCGTTCAACTGCGCAGATATTTTTTTGTGCAAAATACTGGTTTAAAAAATGTTATTTGAAAAAAAAGCTGAACTTGAACTTACTTAAATTTGTCCAGACACAAATATTAACAAAACAGGCGATGTCAGGCCAGTGTTGATTTTACATACTACATACACGGATTGCGAAATTAGTAATTGTTGCTTTACACAGCACTGAAAAACAAAACTCTTTGTTTAGGGGCAAATCAGAGAAGGGTGGATCAATATCAGAAACCAAGCCGTCCCTCGACTCCACTCAAGCCCTATCCGGAAACAGCGAAGTATTAAATCCAGTCAGCACTGTGCCCACAAACGGAATAGAAACGGCAGAAGGACTTCCTGCTTACGAGGAGGCCCAGAGTATGGAATTACTCCACCCTTAAATCGGCTAAAAAAATGTACACAACTTATTTTTAATATATTTTCTCTTTTTGACTATTGCATTGTAAATTTCGCTTTACTGTGGTTTTGTGTAACGCGCTATACATTACTGTTTTCCAAGTTAAAGCCTTTTGCAAACATACATGTGTTGCTGTTAACAATTGCGTCTGTCCTGTACAGTGTGCCATTTGCTACATTGATATTTTGCAATCATTTCAATCAATGTTGCTCAATATGTTGCCCTTAACCGTAGAATGAATGTAAATAAAGTAATCAAAAATATTGTTTAACCGTAGATCCTTCAAGGTTGATATTATAGCATTGAACAATTGTAATTCAAATCAGCCTTATACCTTCTGCGAAATGTTGTCACAGTTGTAATGTCTACATCCAATGGCCTGCGAAATCTCCATTATGTAGGGTTTCCAACTATACCACTTCCTTAGATGCAAAATAATTTGTGCAAATAGCCTGAAAGAAATGCATTTTAGCAAAACTGTGCATGAAATGGTTGGTAACCCTGCATTTTCCATTTGCTATAAACATCATCACTGTGAAAACTTGGGCAACATCTTGATTTGCTGCACTCGTCCAGACTGGTGCTGTGAAAGCTCGCTTACGAATTAATTTAATACCTTGCTTGATCGGGAAAGGCAGCATCTTCAAAAGTGATGGAAAGCCCCTCGTCTGGCCGTAGCTGCCGACGGAAGACGGTGATTTTCCATACCTGTTGTTTAGGTTCACACTTCTGGTTGCGTTTTGGTGTCGGTCACGTAGCAAGGCAAATGCGACCGGCGTGCAAGGTGTACTTCCACTTTTATTCTGAGCTGCGAATACACAAGCAATGGTGGCAATCCGTTCCAGATAAAATGTTTTTTATGCGCGTTTCATTTTCTCGACCACAATTTAAATCGTTTGAAAACTGCGAAAAAACTTACACAACAACGGAATATTTGAATGTCAAGTAAAACGATGATTCAATAAAAACAGCGCTTTGCCGCGATCTTCACAAAGCGTAAATCACAAAGTCTGGTATATTTTAATAGCAAAAAGAATGCATTGTGAGCAATTGAATTTCGGAAAATTTTAAAGAAAGTCATCGCATCCTGTTATTTAGCAGGGACGAAGAATTTTTACTTAAATCGAAACAAACATGAAGGGTACCATGGCAACCATTCTGCGATATCTGACATAACTGACAGTCTTCCCGACGTGTTGTTTAGTTTGGTACCCCATGGTGGGCGGCGATTGTTTTAGTCACCACCTGGAAGTCTTCTTGGCTACTTTTAGCTGGCAAGATCGTTGAAATTCACACCAAGGACAATGAGGAAAAACCAAAATTGAAGAGTCACCATGTGACAGGGACAGAAGCCGGACGCGTGGATGTGCATTTAAATGTTGGGCTGTCTATACTTTTCGGAGTTTATTTCGCCCTGTAATGCAAGGTACGGGCAAGACAGCAGAGAGGGTTTTTATCTTTTACAAGTTTCTTGCAGCGCAAATTCATTTTTCGCGCACTTCGTTGAAAACGATTGCTTTGAATAAATTTGTTCGCACAAAGTAAGCCGATGTAATGCCAATAAACAGCCCACTGTGACGAATGTGACTGAAAACAGGCGTTAAATAACGTGAGAATAGTGCGTTGTTGTCCGCAAATGCCACAGCAGCGGCTTTGATGGCTTTTCCGTATTCCAACACAACCTCCCGCGGCGATTGACGGACGCTTTTGCATTTCACCCTTGCGCCATTGTGCATGAGCTTGAACGCCGTTCGGTCGACTCTATACGCCGATATGCATTTTTTCTGATTTACTTATATATTTGTTTTCATCATTTTAGCGTTGTGAAGTTTTGGGTTATTTTTAACGTAACTTGAAGAAGATTGCGACATGGCGTACGATCCGGCCCTGGACGGTTTTCTTGTTGATCAAGACCAGCTTGACAGCGAAGTCAACTTCATTGTAGCAGGTGAGCGAACACCAGACGAAAGAGTGTTTGTGTAATTTGTTACAGTAATTTATGTCTCCCATAAGAATTGATTTAATACTTAGTGCAACCCCTACGATGCAGAAAATCTTGAGTAAAGACAAAATCGCAGTTTTTTGGAGTGTGTATTTTTTATATTAACAGCATCCATGGGCACGACTGCCGAGTCTTCAATGACTGAAATAAACTGGCCCAAGGTGATCTTTTCCATTCTAATCTGCATCATCGGTTTGGTGGGAAACACGGTGGTAATTTTCGTCATCGTTGTTTTGCGGGACAAGAAATCCGTCACGCACTGGTGAATGTACATGTTGATGGACGCTCGTGTGTGACAAGTTCCGGTTAATCAAGCGACACATTACTTAACAACATGTACTAAATTTCAGCATGTACTAAAAACCCGACATATTACACCACAAAATTTTTGATTAAGTCAGTAAAATCAAAGAGTTATTTTGTATGACGCAAAATCCTTCAGAAACTTTGTGGACCACAAGCACCGCGCGGTCAAACCATTGCTTAAAACCTGCGGGTTTGGTCGGCTTAACCGTAACAGCTTTTCGGAAAAACTAAGCACACAAACAATAAGGGAAAATGATTTCGGGGAGATGCGTTATTTCTTAGGTGTTATCGCGAAACACCAAACAATTTGAGAAAGTCGAGCCAATAATATGAATTGTGTGAGCTGCCGATCGAACGACCAAGCAAAAACTTGTTACATGAACATTGTTTTAAGAATCTGTGATATGCGATGACGTTGGCAATTCACACACTATCAGTCCAAAAATATTAGTAGCCCCTCGTTTATTTAGTTCATTTACACCACACCCACCCCTCCCCCCCCCCCACTTCCGCAAACGTCTACGAGTACACGTGCAATGCGTGGGCTTGCAATATTTTAAAGAATTTTTTTCCTACTTCGTCACATGAGAATGTAACAATTCCTAGATGACAATAAACACACGAAAACGATAGATTTTCAAACTAAATTAAGTTAAAAAAAATACTTTTCAATACATGGAGGTCCGAAAACCATTCAAAGCCTTTTTCCGTGAGTAGCATTTGGTAAAAGTTCTAAAGAGAGAATGCCGCTTTCACTACATATTATAAGCTTACGCAACTCCAACGGTTGGTTCTGGCTTTAACTTCGACATAAATTGCATTACCAAATCAGACCGGACGATCGAAAATCTGCAAAAACGACACTTGGACGATATATCCTTAAACAAACGTTATATAGTTAGGATTAAAACCTAAAACCTAACCATCTTTCCCAGGTATATACTCCAACTAGCAATCGCCGACTCACTGTTTCTTCTCACACTGCCCTTCAAAACAAGCGAAGACATGAATAAGAGATGGATCTATGATGAGTGGATGTGCAAGGCCAAGGAAACGGTTCTCTTTCTCAACTACTACGCGTCCATTATGTTTCTAATGGTGGGTTTTAATTGTTTGATGTTGGTGTTTAAATAGCAACGAAAAAGTAATCATTAAACAGTAATAAAACAATACAAAAAATATGCCATATTATCTACCATATGAAAATCTCTTCCCTTAATTAAGAAAGGATTTCCTTTTGGGTTTGGAAGCACTGGGGTTATAGATTCAATGAAACACACGCGTCCGAGCTAGCTGTGTGAACATTGTTGCTGCAATGTTACTGTTCTGCAGCCGCATATTAACACCAACCACTCAGGATGCTGTATTGACGGTGGCTTTCACACTTCCTTACTTGTCACAGATAATGAGCATTGACCGATACATCGCTGTGTGCCACACGTTCTCCGACACGTTGCAAGCATTTCGCAAACCAATTTCAGCAGTCATCATAACTGCTGTCACTTGGGTCGTTTGTCTTTGCATGTGCATACCGGTCATGTTGTATAGCGCCACAGTGGGAACACACCCGTACTGCAGCTGCAGGTAAATGACACTCCGTAAGATTTTGTTGAATATCATGTGAGATAATCTGGAAAATAGCCAGAAAATACAGACGACTGTTATTCTAATAACATATTTGGCAATGTTGACACTTTTACTCTATTTTGGTCGCTCCCAATGGCAGTCGTTACAACAAGCTACATTAACGTCTATTTGAAGAACCCTTTTGCTTTCACAGCTATGTTTTTCCTTCGGAAGATGACGCACCCAAAAACGCCACAGAAACCTGCATAATGCAAGGATTGGAACACGACTTGGCAAACTGTACTAAACTACTGGAGCCAACAGATGGCGGAACTAAGTACTGCAAGTGAGTGGCGGGAGGACATCATTCACATATCTATAAACAAAGACATTTGTTCATTACTTTACATAATTTTCATGCAAACGAATTAAATGTGTAACTTTTATCCCACAGGGTAGCGCCGGATTTTGTAAAAGAACTGATTAAGAGTTACATTGGGTAAGTACAATTAAACGTTGCATTGTCTGTTTGTTTGTAATGTGTGCTATGACAACCGCATGTACACTTTATTACAGAAACTTCGACGAATTTCTCAAAAACTTGAGTAACTATATCCCACCAACCACCGGAAACGGAACAGCGAAAGTCAACGTAACAGCGAACGTCAACGGGACAGCGAACGTCAACGGAACAGGTAAACAGTTGCAAACAACCTTTTTAGGTTTATTTTAAGCACTTCTTCTTAGGTTTTGTTACATGTGATTAAGACTTTTAGTGCGGTGATCTAAATCAGTGAAGTTACGATATATTCCATAATACCTAACTTCGCAAATGGTTTAGGGTTTCCCATTGTGGAAGCAAGTGGCGAAATTCCGAATATCACGAACGTAGTCGATACAACTGCAACCATTACTTATGCCCCTGTGACTGATTTACTGACTACGGCGGCCCAATATATGAAGCCACGTGTCGAAGGAATTTCCTCGAAATGTACATACGTACATGCACCAGTTGGATGGAAATGGTTCATGGGCTTTAACTTCGTGGTGATGTACGTTCTTCCCGTCATCGTAAGTACACAATATAGTGTTGGAATGATTTTGGAAGAACCAGGTTAATACATTGGAGTATAAAGCCATTGAAAACTGTCTCGGACAGCAGCCAAGTAATTTTCAAAAAAAGACACGAATATGTTGCCTTCGAAATAAATAGACTCAAACCTGGCATTAATGATGTTTAGCCGTGTCAGAAGGCTAGCGTTGCCCAGCATCTAGCAAGTCTAAATGACGAATTTTCTTGTAGGTCATGGTTCTGTGTTACGGTTTAATCATCAACCGTCTCTCAAGTTCAAAGTTCCGCACTAGTAGCACCGCGAGTGCGACACAAACAAACGGCAAAAAGCGAAAGAACAGCACCAGATCGGACAAAGATCGCCGACGGGTGACCATCATGTGCACCGCACTGGTGACCACCTTCGTACTTCTCTGGTTACCCTTCCACGTCAACCATCTGGCGAAAATGGTTGGAATCAACGTGACCATACAGATGGCAAGTTATTTAAGCGTATAACAATTATTAGATTTTACCTTTGCACAAATGTCTTTGTCAAGCACAAACTAAAGTTTTGAACATTTTCAACGTTTATGTCAAATCAAATCATGTTTATTGTGGCCCCCAGTAAAGGTTTATACCTAGAAGTGATTTGAAAAGTCACGTTTAATTTGCCAAAAATATCCCACATGCGATCATTGCAATGAGGCATTGTAATTCCTAAACTAAACGAGCAGTTGGTTCCAGGTTTACATCTGCGAGAATCTTCCAGTTGCCGGGTCGCTGTTGGCTTATCTCAACTCCGCTCTCAACCCATATCTGTACAGCTTCCTCGGTGGTTTTCTTAGAAGGCATGAATTGTTTTTTGCTTGATGTGGCATGCCAAACGTGTTGGTTAGCATAAACGAAGACAGCATTAAATTCCGTTCGAGTTTTTCGTCCAACAAACACACGCACAAAGCTGCTATGTTAGAAAAGTCCTTTTTTGCAAAATAGCACGAACGGGCATTCAGCAAAGGCTCCAATTGAAGAAATGGCGTGCCATAACCAGTTTGTTTTTATTGCCAACAAACATTCAGAGAAACATAGTCACCAAACGTTGGTTGTTTTTCTGATTGTTCGCAAAATTACGGTTGCAAAATACGTCATGCTTGAAATTCGGAAGAGCGCCAGCAAGAATGGTTAGGCCAATGCCTTTGTTTCTGCCATAGATATTGTATAACCATACCGTGCATGGAATGATGTTTGGGCATGCGAATATTTTAAACTTCGCTTTCGTGTAGCTGGCTGGAGAAAAATTAACTTGTGGAAGATATTTATAACGTTATTTTAAATGTTTGCAGCCATGCAGCAGGCCCCAAAAGCGTTGAAAAGAAAACAAGTTCCATCTCCGGAGGTATAGGAGTCCGATACACCAAGAAGTCCCATAAACCGGGCAGAGATGGAAGCACAAGCAACAACACTGCTACAGTGATGACAAAAATCTACAGGTAAATTACTGCCGCAGTCTGTCGATAGGGATCAAACGAAACGCTCTGAGAACCGAGTTGGCGTTGGCGTTTCGATGTGTTTTGCTTTTGCCAACACGCCCGGGTGGCTGACTGCGATCCCACGGTAGACGGTGATATTCCATGAGGAGATTGCCTTAAACATGGGCGCCTGATTTGATAACCTTATGGTTTTATCGGTGCCCATGGCATTTTTTTCTTCAGTGTATCGTTCACTGCGCAGTTATTTTTTTTGTGCAAAATACTGGTTTAAAAAATGTTATTTGAAAAAAAAGTTGAACTTGAACTTACTTAAATTTGTCCAGACACAAATATTAACAAAACATGGCGATGTCAGCCCAGTGTTGATTTTACATACTACATACACAGATTGCGATATTAGTAATTGTTGCTTTACACAGCACTGAAAAACAAAACTCTTTGTTTAGGGGCAAATCAGAGAAGGGTGGATCAATATCAGAAACCAAGCCGTCCCTCGACTCCACTCACGCCCTATCCGGAAACAGCGAAGTATTAAATCCAGTCAGCACTGTGCCCACAAACGGAATAGAAACGGCAGAAAGACTTCCTGCTTACGAGGAGGCCCAGAGTATGGAATTACTCCACCCTTAAATCGGCTGAAAAAATGTACACAACTTATTTTTAATATATTTTCTCTTTTTGACTATTGCATTGTAAATTTCGCTTTACTGTGGTTTTGTGTAACGCGCAACATTACTGTTTTCCAAGTTAAAGCCTTTTGCAAACATACATGTGTTGCTGTTAACAATTGCGTCTGTCCTGTACAGTGTGCCATTTGCTACATTGATATTTTGCAATCATTTAAATCAATGTTGCTCAATATGTTGCCCTTAACCGTAGAATGAATGTAAATAAAGTAATCAAAAATATTGTTTAACCGCAGATCCTTCAAGGTTGATATTATAGCATTGAACAAATGTAATTCAAATCAGCCTTATACCTTCTGCGAAATGTTGTCACAGTTGTAATGTCTACATCCAATGGCCTGCGAAATCTCCATTATGCAGGGTTTCCAACTATACCACTTCCTTAGATGCAAAATAATTTGTGCAAATAGCCTGAAAGAAATGCATTTTAGCAAAACTGTACATGAAATGGTTGGTAACCCTGCATTTTCCATTTGCTATAAACATCATCACTGTGAAAACTTGGGCAACATCTTGATTTGCTGCACTCGTCCAGACTGGTGCTGTGAAAGCTCGCTTACGAATTAATTTAATACCTTGCTTGATCGGGAAAGGCAGCATCTTCAAAAGTGATGGAAAGCCCCTCGTCTGGCCGTAGCTGCCGACGGAAGACGGTGATTTTCCATACCTGTTGTTTAGGTTCACACTTCTGGTTGCGTTTTGGTGTCGGTCACGTAGCAAGGCAAATGCGACCGGCGTGCAAGGTGTACTTCCACTTTTATTCTGAGCTGCGAATACACAAGCAATGGTGGCAATCCGTTCCAGATAAAATGTTTTTTATGCGCGTTTCATTTTCTCGACCACAATTTAAATCGTTTGAAAACTGCGAAAAAACTTACACAACAAGGGAGTATTTAAATGTCAAGTAAAACGATGATTCAATAAAAACAGCGCTTTGCAGCGATCTTCACAAAGCGTAAATCACAGGGGCTGTTATATTTTAATAGCAAAAAGAATGCATTGTGAGCAATTGAATTTCGGGAAATTTTAAAGAAAGTCATCGCATCCTGTTATTTAGCAGGGACAAAGAATTTTTACTTGAATCGAAACAAACACGAAGGGTACCATGACAACCATTCTGCGGTATCTGAGATAACAGACAATCTTCCCGACGTATTGTCTAGTTTGGTACCCCATGGTGGGCGGCGATTGTTTTAGTCACCACCTGAAAGTCTTCTTGGCTACTTTTAGCTGGCAAGATCGTTGAAATTCACACCAAGGACAATGAGGAAAAACCAAAATTGAAGAGTCCTCAGTGACGGGGACAGAAGCCGGACGCGAGGATGTGCATTTAAATGTTGGCTGTCTATACTTTTCGGAGTTTATTTCGCCCTGTAATGCAAGGTACGGGCAAGACAGCAGAGAGGGTTTTTATCTTTTACAAGTTTCTTGCAGCGCAAATTCATTTTTCGCGCACTTCGTTGAAAACGATTGCTTTGAATAAATTTGTTCGCACAAAGTAAGCCGATGTAATGCCAATAAACAGCCCACTGTGACGAATGTGATTGAAAACAGGCGTTAAATAACGTGAGAATAGTGCGTTGTTGTCCGCAAATGCCACAGCAGCGGCTTTGATGGCTTTTCCGTATTCCAACACAACCTCCCGCGGCGATTGACGGACGCTTTTGCATTTCACCTTGCGCCATTGTGCATGAGCTTGAACGCCGTTCGGTCGACTCTATACGCCGATATGCATTTTTTCTGATTTACTTATATATTTGTTTTCATCATTTTAGCGTTGTGAAGTTTTGGGTTATTTTTAACGTAACTTGAAGAAGATTGCGACATGGCGTACGATTCGGCCCTGGACGGTTTTCTCGTTGATCAAGACCAGCTTGACAGCGAAGTCAACTTCATTGTAGCAGGTGAGCGAACACCAGACGAAAGAGTGTTTGTGTAGTTTGTTACAGTAATTTATGTCTCCCATAAGAATTGATTTAATACTTAGTGCAACCTCTACGATGCAGAAAATCTTGAGTAAAGACAAAATCGCAGTTTTTTGGAGTGTGTATTTTTTATATTAACAGCATCCATGGGCACCGCTGCCGAGTCTTCAATGACTGAAATAAACTGGCCCAAGGTGATCTTTTCCATTCTAATCTGCATCATCGGTTTGGTGGGAAACACGGTGGTAATTTTCGTCATCGTTGTTTTGCGGGAGTACAAGAAATCAGTCACGCATTGGTGAGTGTATATAGCCTCCTGCGTGTGCATGTTGATGGACGCTCGTGTGACAATTTCCGGTAATTCAAGCGACACATTACTTAACATGCTAACACGAAACAATGAAACTTTTGGTTCCAGCATATACTAAAAATTTGGCCTTGAAACAATATGAGGGATTTGTCGCGATTCTGAAAACCGACATATTACACCACAAAGTTTTAAATTAAGTCAGTAAAATCAAAGAGTTATTTTGTATGGCGCAAATCCGTAAGAAACTGTGTTGACCACAAGCACCACGCGGTCAAATCATTGCTCAAAACCTGCGGGTTTGGTCGGCTTAACCGTAAAGGGAAATGCTTTGTTTCTTAAATGTTATCGCGAAACACTAAACAATCCAAGCAAAGTCGAGCCAATAATATGAATTCTGTGAGCTGCCGATCGAACGAGCAAAAAATCCACTTGTGGTAACTGTACAATTACCGTCATCCGTTTGGCGCCAAACTAGGTAAATCTATACCGACGAAACAAGGTTAAAACACTATGGCCAAGCAGAAGCAAAACCAATAGTGCCGCAAGACCCCGTGTCACAATAAATCATTTGCCTGATGTTGCGTTCTACGAATCATAAAATTTACACCAGTGAAAACGTGACAACATAAAAAACTACAGAAATTTAGCTTTTGCTGAAAAACTTGTTACATGACGTTAGCAAAAACGACATTTGGACGATATATCCGTAAACAAACGTTATATAGTTAAGATTAAAACCTAAAACCTAACCATCTTTCCCAGGTACGTGCTCCAACTAGCAATCGCCGACTCACTGTTTCTTCTCACTCTGCCCTTCAAAACAAGCGAAGACATGAATAAGAGATGGATCTATGATGAGTGGATGTGCAAGGCCAAGGAAACGGTTCTCTTTCTCAACTACTACGCGTCCATTATGTTTCTAATGGTGGGTTTTAATAGTTTGATGTTAGTGTTTAAATAGTAACGAAAAAGTAATCATTAAACAGTAATGACACAATACAAAAAATATGCCATACTATCGACCAAACTCTATTTGGAAATCTCTTATGAAGGGATTTCCTTGGAAGCACTGGGGTTATAGATTCAATGAAACACACGCGTCCGAGCTAGCTGTGTGAACATTGTTGCTGCAATGTTACTGTTCTGCAGCCGCATATTAACACCAACCACTCAGGATGCTGTATTGACGGTGTAGCGGTGGCTTTCACACTTCCTGTATTTGTCACAGATAATGAGCATTGACCGATACATCGCTGTGTGCCACACGTTCTCCGACACGTTGCAAGCACTTCGCAAACCAATTTCAGCAGTCATCATAACTGCTGTCACTTGGGTCGTTTGTCTTTGCATGTGCATACCGGTCATGTTGTATAGCGCCACAGTGGGAACACACCCGTACTGCAGCTGCAGGTAAATGACACTCCGTAAGATTTTGTTGAATATCATGTGAGATAATCTGGAAAATAGCCACAAAATATAGACGACTGTTATTCTGATGACATATTTGGCAACCCTTTTGCTTTTACAGTTATGTTTTTCCTTCGGAAGATGACGCACCCAAAAACGCCATAGAAACCTGCATAATGCAAGGATTGGAAGACGACTTGGCAAACTGTACTAAACTACTGGAGCCAACAGATGGCGGAACTAAGTACTGCAAGTGAGTGGCGGGAGGACATCATTCACATATCTATAAACAAAGACATTTGTTCATTACTTTACATAATTTTCATGCAAACGAATTAAATGTGTAACTTTTATCCCACAGGGTGGCGCCGGATTTTGTAAATGAACTGATTGAGAGTTACATTGGGTAAGTACAATTAAACGTTGCATTGTCTGTTTGTTTGTAATGTGTGCTATGACAACCGCATGTACACTTTATTACAGAAACTTTGACGAATATCTCAACAACTTGAGTAACTATATCCCTAATGTAGTCGATACAACTGCAACCATTACTTATGCCCCTGTGACTGATTTACTGACGGCGGCGGCCCAATATATGAAGCCACGTGTCGAAGGAATTCCCTCGAAATGTACATACGTACATGCACCAGTTGGATGGAAATGGTTCATGGGCTTTAACTTCGTGGTGATGTACGTTCTTCCCGTCATCGTAAGTACACAATATAGTGTTGGAATGATTTGAGAAGAACTAAGTTAATGCATGGGTGTAAAGCTATTGAAAAAAGACAGCAGCCAAGTAATTTTCAAAAAAAAGACACGAATATTTTGCCTTCGCAATAAATAGACTCAAACTTGGTATTAATGATGTTTAGCTGTGTCAGAAGGCTAGCTTTGTCCAGCATCTAGCAAGTCTTTCAATGACGAATTTTCGTGTAGGTCATGGTTCTGTGTTACGGTTTAATCATCAACCGTCTCTCATGTTCAAAGTTCCGCACTAGTAGCACCGCGAGTGCGACACAAACAAACGGCAAAAAGCGAAAGAACAGCACCAGATCGGACAAGGATCGTCGACGGGTGACCATCATGTGCGCCGCACTGGTGACCACTTTCGTGCTTCTCTGGTTGCCTTTCCACGTCAACCATCTGGCGAAAATGGTTGGAATCAACGTGACCATACAGATGGCAAGTCATTCAAGCGTATAACAATTATTAAATTTTGACACTTTGGCGCCCATGTAAAGGTTATACCTAGAAGTGATTTAAAAAGTCATGTTTCATTTGCCAAAAACACCCCACATGCGATCATTGTACTGCGGCATTGTAATTCCTAAACTAAACGAGCAGTTGGTTCCAGGTTTACATCTGCGAGAATCTTCCAGTTGCCGGGGCGCTGTTGGCTTATCTCAACTCCGCTCTCAACCCATATCTGTACAGTTTCCTCGGCAGCAACTTCAAGCGGCGATGGGAGTAAGTATCGCAACCCCAGAAACAACGATTTGTTTTCATGTTACTGTTATGTGGTCGGGCACGAGCTAACGGCGGTGCAAGAGTGGGGATCTGATGTGAATGATTGCATCCGGAGCACGAGCGAATCAAAATGTGTAGCGAAAAACTCTTGTGTGCGTGCTGCTGTCAGTGTTCATTTGAATTAATTCGTCAAACAAATTTGTTTTTGCTTTATTTTTTGCTAAGCTCGTTCACCAGAAAGTATGCCCCAGTTATTTTTGTAAAATTGGCTAAACCAAAACACGTAAATTTGCTTCAGATTGCTGCGAAAAACGCGTGGTATCCAACAGTTTATGTCCTTGGCTAGAAGACATTCTGACCATAGCGGCATAACAAAATCGAAGAGCGCTAGGCATCGTAACACTACCCAGGCGCCTCACTACTGGGCCACGGGCAGTATTAAGGCCCCGAACAGCGTGGTCGACAAGAACTTAATGACCATTCCTGCCACTACAGGTCCTAGCCGCATAGACGAAACCGACAAGTTTCGTTCTCATAACTTTTACGTTTACAATGTAGCAAGTTGTTTTTCTTACAAGGCATGAATTGTTTTTTGCTTGATGTGGCATGCCAAACGTGTTGGTTAGCATGAACGAAGACAGCATTAAATTCCGTTCGAGTTTTTCGTCCAACAAACACACGCACAAAGCTGCTACGTTAGAAAAATCTTTCTTGCAAAATAGCACGAACGGGCATTCAGCAAAGGCTGCAATTGAAGAAATGGCGTGCCATAACCAGTTTGTTTTTAATGCCAACAAACATTCAGAGAAACATAGTCACCCAACGTTGGTTGTTTTTTTGGGTCCTTTGCAAAATCACGCTAGCAAAATACGTCATGCTTGGCACTCGGAAGAACGCCAGCAAGAATACTTAGGCCAAGGCCTTTGTTTGTGCCACAGATACTATTTTTTTAACCATACCGTGCATGGAATGATGTTTAGGCATGCGGATATTTTAAACTTCGCTTTCTTATAGCTGGCTGGAGAATTGTTGACCAGTGGAAGATATTTAAAACGTTATTTTAAATGTTTGCAGCCATGCAGCAGGCTCCATTCACAGAAGCGTTAAAAGGAAAACAAGTTCCATCTCCGGAGGTATCGGAGTCCGATACACCAAGAAGTCCCACAAACCGGGCAGAGATGGAAGCACAAGCAACAACACTGCTACAGTGATGACAAAAATTTACAGGTAAATTACTGCCGCAGGTCTGTCGATATGGATCAAAAGAAACACTCTGAGAACCGAGTTGGCGTTGGCGTTTCGATGTGTTTTGCTCTTGCCCACACGCCCGGGTGGCTGACTGCGATCCCACGGCAGACGGTGATATTCCATGAGGAGATTGCCTTAAACATGGGCGCCTGATTTGATAACCTTATGGTTTTATCGGTGCCCATGGCATTTTTTTCTTCAGTGTATCCGTTCAACTGCGCAGATATTTTTTTGTGTGCTAAATACTGGTTTAAAAATTTTATTTGAAAAAAAAGTTGAACTTGAACTTACTTAAATTTGTCCAGACACAAATATTAACAAAACATGCGATGTCAGCCCAGTGTTGATTTTACATACTACATACACAGATTGCGAAATTAGTAATTGTTGCTTTACACAGCACTGAATAACAAAACTCTTTGTTTAGGGGCAAATCAGAAAAGGGTGGATCAATATCACAAACCAAGTCGTCACTCGATTCCACTCACGCCCTATCCGGAAACAGCGAAGTATTAAATCCAGTCAGCACTGTGCCAACAAACGAAATAGAAACGGCAGCAGGACTTCCTGCTTACAAGGAGGGCCAGAGTTTGGAATTACTCCACCCTTAAATCGGCCGGAAAAATGTAAACAACTTATTTTTAATATCTTTTCTCTTTTTGACTATTGCATTGTAAATTTCGCTTTACTGTGGTTTTGTGTAACGCGCTATACATTACTGTTTTCCAAGTTAAAGCCTTTTGCAAACATAGGCTACATATGTGTTTCTGTTAACAATTGCGTCTGTCCTGTACAGTGTGCCATTTGTCACATTGATTTTTTGCAATCATTTAAATCAATGTTGCTCTATGTTGCCCTTAACCGTAGAATGGATGTAAATAAACCAATCGAAAATATTGTTTAACTGCAGATCCTTCAAGGTTTATATTATAGCATTGAACAATTGTAATTTAAACAATGTTGTGGCCGAGAAAATGAAACGCGCATAAAAAATATTCTACTGAGACGGATTGCCACTATTGCTTGTGAATTCGCAGCTCAGAATAAATGTGGCAGTACACCTTGCTCGCCGCTACCGCAGGCCATTGGATGTAGACATTTCACTGTGACAATATGTAACAATATTTTGCATGGACAAAATTTTGCAGGTAAGTAATAAGGCTGATTTAAAAACCGCGGAAAAACTTACACAACAAGGGAGTATTTAAATGTCAAGTAAAACGATGATTCAATATGAACAGCGCTTTGCAGCGATCTTCACAAAGCGTAAATCACAAAGTCTGTTATATTTATAGCAAAAAGCATGCAATGAATTTCGCTATTTTTAGCTGGCAAGATTGTTGAAATTCACACAAAAGCAATTGGCTGTCATACTAGCAGTTCTTTTCTTGCCCTGATGCCGAAATATTGATCAAATGTTGAATAAAACACACGTTTTATTTTCGGAAAGAAACATGGATTTTACAACCACCGTTACTCAGACACTTTTGAAGATGAAAGGCCATCGCAAAATATTTATATTAACCCAATAGCCCATTTACATCCCCAACGCCCAACAATTACTCCATTAAAAATGTATTTACATTTGCCCCAGGCCTTTTCTGCAAAACAGCGAATGTCAAGTCACGCCAGTGGGCGTTTAGTATATGCTGCAAATGAGAAAGATTGAAATAACATAAAAGTCGTGGCATTCAATTATTTCAATCTTTGTGATACAAATTAACGTTTGTTCGAAATTTAGAGATTTTCGTGGATGGCGTGCATTTCTTTGTATAACGCGTAACCTAAATGTTTTCGTGCATGTACCTGTATCATCGTTTTTTCCGATGATCTTGTACAGTATGTTAATTGTCACTTTTCGTCGCAATCATTTAAAACCAATGTTGACCCATACTGCCCTCAAGCGAAGAATGATTGTAAATAAACAAATCGTAACTTTGTAGATGTAGCAGTAGGCTGGCCTGTATAAGCTAAGCGTGTTTCTGATAACAACAGCTACCATCTTGAATAACGCGCCGATTGTTTATTTGGTCTTGTTACAACCCGGCAAACTAATTAATGTTGACCCATACTGCCACCGGCCGCAAAATATAAGTAAACGAACAAATCGTCAAATGCAGTTTGTCCAGAGGCGCACAGAGCTTTAAGCTACAGAAACGAAGAATGTAGTGGATTGCATGTGCAGAAATGTTTACAAACGTCTGGGGTTAATTAAGATAAAGCAATAACATTCGTTAGTCACTAGTGCGTATTTGCACTGCGCAATTCAAACGCACAATGGAATTTATTTCTCCATAAAAGCATTTAATTAACAAAACTTTGCAAACACTCAACCTTTCGTAGGACTCACAAAAAACAAACGTTATTCACGTGCATATTCCAATTTACATTCGACTATAGCGTTGTACTAATCAGGCCTACGTTGGAAAAGTGGTTGATTATTATTATTTCGAATTTCTTGTGTGTGATTTAGCCTTTCAAATTTCTTTCAAATTTTATTGTAGAAATTTTCTTAAGTAGCAAATAAATGGATTGCAATGTGGCAGTTCATACTTACGTGAAAGGGCCGATAGGATAGGATTACTTCATGGGCTTCAACTTCCTCGTCATGTAGGATACGTTCTGCCAGACTACCGTATAAGTACACAGTTCGGTATTAAATGATGTTAGAGGCAATACGTTGTAGTTTAAAGCTAACATACGAAAAATGGCTGAAAAGACGAACAACCAATGAGCCGACAGAAACTAAACGATAGACATTTGTTCAAAATACTAGTCAATGCGATTTCATCAACCGGACTGGACTTATATAGCTGGGAAACATGCAAAAACTTGATTAGCTGGAAACGTGCTAAAACGTGATGATTGTAGACGTGTTGTAATTTGTTGTTGTCTACTACAAAACCATGGTGTTTGTTGTTGCCGGTTTGGATAAAAAAAATTATTGTTAATTTAAAAATAGATTTATTGATACGCATGAGCAAATATGTGTTGTGTTGTGTACCTGCACTGCAGTAGTAATGCAGGTACGGTCTGAACAGACAGAACAAGTTAATATCTAATTTATGTCTGGTAACTAGTTTTGTTTTTGTTCTACAAATAGCATGTTAAATTCGGAATCGTAGCTGTAATCTGTTGCCTGTTGCAAACGGGTTGTCATGGAATACTCAAGCACATCAAGTGCCAGCAATAGCGACGATGATGTACACGAGAATACAACAACCAAGCCTAACACTGACACTACTATGAGTTACCTTAAACAATGGAAGTTTTATTTTGATGATGAAGAATCATCGAGTAAAAACAACCTCTTACAAAGGCTCAGGAGTAAAGCTTTCAAGGAAAGCCTGAGAAGTTGTCATTTCAGAAGCATTTGTTGGAGAGTATGTTTATATTTTTTTATGTTCCCATTAGCTTGTATATGGGCTGGCAAAGCTAACGATTTTGTAATTGTCTGTTCATTATTTTCAGGTGTTCTTGGGGTGCCTGCCACAGGATTTGGACGATTGGCATGATGCTGCCTGTAGGTCTAGAGATACCTACACCAAAATCAAGTTAAAACACATTGAAAATGCAAAAGTAAATGATGACAGCTCTAATATCGAAGTTGAAAACCCACTGTCACAAAATGTTGAAGTAAGGCAGAAATTTAAATTTTCCAGAAAATATTTTTTGACGATAATTTGTTGCTTTGAAGAGCTCATGGTCTCAATTTTTTCGAAACAATGAATTGAAGACACTTATAGAGCGGGATGTTTCCAGAACGTAAGATGAATTTAAAACAATATGTAAGATTAGTCATGGCCACAATGCAATAAACATGTAAAATTATGTAAAAGATGCTGAAACATATGTTTTCTGTAAAATCAAATTTCTTTACCTAATTTTCGCTAAAAATTGCATATATTTGTAATTTGTTGGCCTGCACTTGAAACATTGCATTGTAATGAAAATGGTATAGTCAAATAGGATAATTAACAGACGTTTTTCAAAAACGTTGCATATTTCTGCATTAAATCTAGAGTTATTTCGTTTTGCTTTGTGCTGCTGTGATGCATTAGTGAGTTGCAACTATGTTGGCAGATATTTTAAGATTTTACTTTCCAACTATTACCCCATTACTTGGGGTAATTATTGGACACATGTGGGGTAGTTGCTGGACAGTGTACTAAACTTGCCAAATCTATGCTGTTTCCGGTGAATTTCAAACAAGTTTACAACCTATTGTTCAATGACATGTGGTAATAAAGTGTCGACACTGACATATTCCATATTTTGTGGGTTTACTTAATATTTTTTTTAATGTCTGTTAATTTCTTGACACTGCTAATTTGTTGATGTCTATGCACCTCATAAATTCCTGCTATTCCGTAGTTTTATTGGTTTTTGTATCTATTTTCTAGGCATTCTTATTGAGGTTATTGCATTTACATACAGGAACGGGCAAAATGGAATAACACACTATTCTAGAACAGTTAATTTGAATCCAAAACACTGCATCATGTTCTGTTTTTGCTGGTTGCATAATAATGTAATTAACTGTTTTCAAAAGAATGTATACTCTCTCAATTGTTACATGCCATTGAAGCCATGTTTCTGAAGAGAAAATAGGTGAAAAAATAATGTGATGAAATTTGAGACAAAGTTATAAAACTTGATTGTTTGATAAAAATTGGAATTTGACTTCGAATGGCTTAGGATTTAAATCATCCACATGTTTTATTATATACCACTCAAAACAGTTGGTACTTTGATATTAATACATGGTGTCAGTGTCCAATACTTACCCCAGAAGACAAAAATGTGCATGGGATAATTATTTTTCTAAGGTACTAGGTAGAGGTTTGGATTAACCTTCATTGAAAACTTAAGGGCTTGACCTGCCAGTGATTCTTAAGTGAAATTTTAAATCATTAAACACTGTAAAATTTTAATAAATTACTATATCCACTTAGTTTGAAAAAGTTCCGGAAATGAACCCCTTCTACAATTTTTTTTTGATCAATGTTTTACAGAAGAAACAACACATGGTATTTTTAACTATAAAAGGCTTACAGCTCACCACATGCACAAAATAAAGTTTTAGGGAGCCATAATTTTATTTCTATGGTGGCGTCCACTAATTACCCCATAACTTTAACTGTCCGATAATTACCCCAACTTACTTTTATATGCAATATGGAGCCAATAATATGAATTGTGTATAAGCTGCAGACAGCAAAGGCCGTTTGGTCAGCAAAGCCGTCTTATGGTCACACCAGCTGCACTGATGAGACCTTTTAGGTCGAAACAGTGGCCATCTGTCTGCAGCTTACTTTTATATGTTTGCTACTCCAACATTTGAAACAAAAAAGTTTAATTATGTAATAACAAAAACGTGCGTATCTCTAACTTACAACAAATATGTAGGTGCCCAGAAATAGACTTTTATCACACGGACAAGGTGCACAACATGATGGCTAACATATTGTTTTGTTATGCTCGTGAACATGAGAAGTTGTCATATCGACAAGGAATGCATGAGCTACTTGCCCCTTTAATATTTGTTCTGCATTGTGACTTACAAGGTGCTGCTCATGCCAAAGATATGGGTACACTTCCGTAAGTTTTGCCATTTGATGTTTTGTTATTCTACACATCAATTTAACTATAAACACCGTGTTTTTAGGAAAATTGTGACTGATATGCTCAGTGAAGATTATCTGGAGCACGATGCATAGTAAGTGACTGAAAAATGTGTGAAAAGTAATTTAAATAGTGTTGACCTATTTTTAAACAGTGTAAATAATTTGCTTTTGTAGTGTCATGTTCTCTAAGGTAATGGATGCCACAAACGGGTGGTATGCAGTTACTGAAATTCCACCCCAAACTGAGGAAATTGTTGATACAAAAGAGCAGTCACCTATTCCCACTGTTCCCTTTCAATCCAATGGGGTAAGGCTTTACTGGTATAATATATATCATTTGGTTTGCAAATAATACCTTGTTTACTCTGTTTCAGGACAACATACAAAGCCCCCCATTGGAAATTACGAATAAACTGAATCATATTCATGAAACCCTGGTGGCGAAGCATGATAGAGAACTGCACCACCACTTGACAAGACTACAAATCATTCCCCAAGTTTATGGCCTGTATGTTTGTTCTGATGCAGTGTAAATTAGAATCTGTGTACATTGTTACAGTGCATTGTCTTTTTCTGTGACCATGTACAACATTCCTACTAGTAGTCTATACCAAATTAAATTTACTGGAATTGGTGTTTGTTCCTGTGGTTCTTAACATAGAATATACCTTTTGTTTAGGAGATGGCTTCGTTTGCTATTCGGTCGTGAGTTTGTGTTGCAAGATCTACTTGTTTTGTGGGATGCTCTGTTTGCTGACAGCCCCACCCTTGATCTTGTTGACTACATTTTTGTTGCCATGATGATCAATATTCGTGAACCATGTGAGGGTCTAATTTTTCATTGATAATTTCAATTTCACTTTTGTAAAATAATCATTCTATTTAAACAATTTGAGTATTGGTAATTTTTAGGTGCTTTTGAAGAAAATACATCGCCACAGTGTTATATTTTTTTATATGTCATTCTTTTAATGTGCATAGTGCACATATCCATTGATATTCTTTGCCATTTTTCTGCTGCCTATGCATAATGTAAATTGTGAATGCTTTAAATTGTTGAATATATATTAATTTATTTAAATGTGAGATGTGTAGCATAGAATTTACTTTCTGTCTTGGGGTCTTTGGGTAGAAAATGGCGCATTAAGGTTCACATTACACTTTCAAGTGTAAAGTTAATTGAAAAAATTTTTTAAGTGTTGCTGGCTGATTACTGCAGTTGCATGCAACTGCTGATGAAATATCCACCAATAGAAGATATATATGACCTTGTCAATTTGGCCATATATTACAGAGACCCAAAGGTTTGTGATTGTGTTTTTTTCTGATTGCTTATTTACTTTACATGTTATTCACACAGACCCATCGACGCCCGACATACACAAAATTTCGTCAGCAATCGCAGTTAATGCAGAAGGTCAACCACAGCAAACCTGTGCAAAGAAAAAACCGCAACTCATTCTTTCAGTCTATTAAAATAGACAACCCTTTTTCTAACCTAGGAAGGTATGTGTTGGCCCTTTTTTATGCAGTTTGTGTGTTACAAATGTTCTATAACGCTGAACTGTAATATATTTGCATAAATTATTCATTTTCTAATTCACCAGGGACTTTAAAAAGGCCTTGCAGTCACCGCCGCCCAGACCAAAACAAATGCCAAAAGCATCTGGTAAGTTTTAAAAAATATTTAAATTTTTTAAAAAAGATATTTAAAAATTTTGCACAACAAATCATTGGCAAAAATTTAACGGCTTGACAAAAAATCTTTAGTAAAAATTTTATTTTCAATATCTTTTCAACCAGTGAAAATGTGTTTTAGAAGAAGTTAATGTGCAATTTACAAGAAATCGAGTCATTTCAAAGTCAATGAGTAGAGCTGAAACACACAGGCCAAAGTTCAATGTTATGCAACCACTTCAAAACAATCCTGACTTGGTATGTTAATAATTTTTAATAGATTTAATAGTTCCAATTAAACAGATTTCGCAAAAGCAGAAAGCAATATTTGAATTTTGACCCTGTATTGAAATATTGTTTGAATTTCCGCTTACTTGGTAGTCATAACTGTTTTCGAAAATTTCATCTTCTATGCTTCTTCAAACATTATGACATATTGTAATTACACATTTCACCACATACTCTGGCAACAGAAGTAATTCCAGATTTTGTTTTCCAATTTAAAGTTAAACTGTATTCATTGTGTTCACAAACTCAACTTTAAATAACCATCTATTTACACAACAAAGGAAAATGAGATACACACCTTGCGTCAGAGTATTGATGAGCTTCAGGAGAAATGCAGATTTTGTGCCGATAAATTGGATGCAAACATAAGGCTTCTTCAGCATGGAGTTGTTGGCAGAAGATCCCGAAGCAGTAGTGAAGTGGAAAGTGTAACAACTCCAACTATGCCAGATGTTGAGGAGTTGGCAGCATGTGACGAAGAAACTTGTGTTGCTGTTGCCAACTTAAAACAAGTAAGATCTCATTGACTACATATTTATCAATCTACAATTACATAGAAGGTTAAATGGTAGGTTAAAAAGGAATTATATATAATGTTAACTTCTTGATCAGTGGCTTTCTTATCTCAATTAATAACATTTTGGGTTAGACTCTTCGTTATCCAAAAACTTTGTATCGAGAATTCGAACTGTGTAAAATTTTATTGTGTTCCCTGTTTTGTGCAGATTCGTGACATTCTGAGAGGTAGTTTGAACATGGAAATGTCCCTTCCTGACTCGGCCGTTGAGTCCACCCTAGACTTGCTTCCTAAACCACCTGAAACTTTACCACATGCACAAAACTCTCCAAACAGTGAACAGTTAACCCCAACTTCTGGGGTTATCAACAGATAAAAAATCTTCACATGTTCTAAATTTTTAACGTCATGTCACATAAAGAACAAGTTGTTCTGTAGGTCATGAACCTGGCAACATCTTTGGTGTGAATTCCAGTTTTATGTGTTACCATCAGCATGGCATCTACTGATTTTCATTACCACACACTAAGACATGGTTTTTCGTAAAATGTACAGTATGTGTGTTTGAAAATAGGTGCTATCCCAATAATTTCCAATGCATTTCTCAAATCAGATGGATTTGCAGATAAATAGTGCCATATCTTTCTTGTGTTCAGCACTTGCATGTGAACATTTCGCCTATGTCTTGTTGAAAGTGGCCAAACTGGTAACCACCCATTTTCAACATTATTTCTATACTACAAGCAGTATTTTCCCCACCTCCCACATACTTATTAACATTCAATATGCTTGCAATACTTTGTGCAATAAACTTAACAGTGTACAAGTTTTTCACATTTTTATTTTCTTTCATAATCTCATGTGGCAGTACAGTGTTAAGAAACATTAGGTGGATAAAACAACTTATTGCACAAATCTTTAGTGAGTTTATAAAAAATCCTGTGAAAACAATTCTTGGCATGTATCGTAAACAGTAGAAAGCCTTTTCAACATTATCATCGTACACATGCCTTCAAAAAAACAACACAAATATATGGTCAAGTTTTCAATTCTACAGTTCATCTCTAGTGTCCGGTGGTTCCATGTCCATAAATTCCCCTTCAGTACCACTACCAATGTATGGGACCAAGCTCTCTGGTGGAGTGTCATAAATTTCTTTGACAGTCAAAACACCATTGTGGTCAGAGTCCATCATATCAAACAATTCACCAAAGTTCTACGATATACACAATGGTTGCTACAAATAAATGCAACTTTGAGTTACCAAGAAACAATGGTTTGCTCACCACATTTGCCTCGGGTTGACCTGGAATGTCAAGTGTCTGTGCGCTACGTTTGACAAATTCCTCTCGCAAAACTGAGTTTGCTCCCTTGTCAAATGTCTCAAATAACATTGGCCTTAAAGTTAACATTATTTATGCCGTGGATAAAATGCTATTTGCAATTAACCAAAGATAATTGAATATACCTAGCTTGCTCAACAGGATGAGCGATTTTGTAATTGAAAAGAGCATCGAACTGTGGCAATTCCTTTTCTTCTTTTACACATTCATCACGCTTGGGCAAATCATACATCCGACTCCACCAAATGTTAATAGCCAAGTTACGGGACAAAGATGAGTTCACATGATGATACCAGCTGCACAAAACAACATTCTTTGGTTGTAAGATGAATTTTTCACAGGATTTGGTTCATGCATACTTGAGGGGTATGTACAGACAGTCACCAGCTTCCATTTTTCCAAGATGCCATTCAACTTCACCCAGTGTTGGATATTTGTACATATCAACCTTCTCCACATCAACACTGCTGTATCCCCCATCCATGACATCAATTGGAACTAAATCAGCAAATTTCTGCGAAGAATTCAAACTACATGTACAGCAACATTTCTCGACCACCGGTCCACATAAATTTTTTTGCCCCCCCCCCAATATATATTCTTTTGTTAGTAAATTGATTTCTTCTCAAACGAGATGGATACTTTTGCCAAATAAAATATTACCTTTTATTAATTTACATTTCAGTGTTATATTCATTACATTTTAGTCTAATTTATATCCACTGTCAAAGTATATTAAAACCAACCTTGTCAACCATGTATAACTCCTTTGAACCATCATATAAGCAGTTGATATTTTCAAAATAGTCATTGTGAAGTACTGACTTCGTACCTCCTGATGAAAACCACATCACTGCCGTGCTGAGATAATCTGTGTATCCCCCGCACAGCAAGCATTTGGGAAGAAAAACCTCCTCTGTAATTAGAACATGTATATATATTAGTACAAAAGAGCTATAATAATCATTGAACAAAGCACATATATGATATGGGTGAACCCGAAGGTAGCACCATCAGATACCAAGCAGTTGTTTGGCCATAGTGCGCTCCACATTGGTATGTCTCCGTTGTTAGGTACCCAGTTGGATGCCCAACGGATCGACATTAACCAAAGGTACCACAAAGTGGGAATCTGTGTGCCTGCTAGTGTAAAAGCTAGCCTGGTGTCAGTTGAAAGCAGCACTGATGACAGGATGGAACAGAGTGTACACCTGTCTGCAGCTCTCAAATATATGCAGTAGGTATAGCAAATAAAACAAATGTAATATTGTAACAATCGCATTTACTGGTCATTGGGTTGGGTGGCAGGACATCTTGCACCAGGTAAATATCAGAATTGGCATAAACACTCAAAAACTTTCTGTAGCTCATGGACTGAACTCCTAAACTTCGATTTTCTTTTTTTCCTTCTTCCGCTTGAATCATCCACTTTCCATATGTCTTTCTGTAAGTGCAACCGCTTTAATAATACCAACTAATTATAAGACAATCACCCAAACTTGTTATAATTCACTTCATTGCAACAAACACACCACAATATAAAACTAGCAGGTGAATGAAATAATTATTTATTCTTACTTCAGATATTCATCATTTTTCCAGTTGTAGAAGCTTGGAAATTGTTTTGCGGCGCCCTTGAAAATCACAGGTTTGCTTGCTTTAACATAATTGTCGAAAAAATCAGTGGGATTAGGAAATGAACTCAATTCTTCAAGTGGTAGAGGTGCAGTATGTGAACCAATTGGAAGCATGTGGCCAGGTGGGTCATCACACAAAACCACATGGCACAAGCCCAGAATACTAATCAGGTGTACAAGGAACGAAGACATTTTTCTGCACACAAATAAACTTTGCGTAAGTACCACCTAATTTAAGACATAGTCACTTCTTTTATTTTACAGGCAATTTACAGTGAAACGTCTTGAAAGCAATCACAATTACTTAGTCTACTTATCTATGTATTTAAACAACAACCAAGAAACAAGTTTATACTCAACAAAACCGTTATCTTAAAATATTCTCCAGGAACACGAGACTGCGAAAAGAAAAAATAATAAATAACACAATATTAGCATGGTTGACTCAAATAACTATTGTTGCACGAACCAGCAAATTTAGAACAGTCCAGCTGTGCTTCCCCAAACGCTTGAACACGCACGTTTCAAATGGCCTTCATCCAATTCCACATCTGGTAGCAGAAAGGAAACACGTGCTTCCTCAAATTTCCCGCCAAGTAAGGAGATAATACAGGACGAGCTTTGCAGTACATGTCCGTTTATAATCTTGTTTAAGTTGCAAAATATTTTGTAGCACATGCTTGTTTAATGTATTATGGTTGTGGAAATAATTTTAACCATAGTCTGTATGAGACGAAACAAACGCTCACTAATTCTGTCAGACTAGCCTGCCAATCACACTACCATCTTCTTGCGTACTTCAATTGGAGAAAACAAGTTATCACAGAGTGTAATGTTTATTGTTATTAAGTCGATAGGGGGCGTTGGGTTCGCATACAGGATAGGCAACAAGCTCAAAACAGCACAAAAAGTGCGATAGCATTGGTGGACTTTTCCCTGTTCTTTTTTAAAATTTCTGTACAAGGGCTTAGTTAACTGCTGTATGTATCTGTTTTCAAGTGACTTGTATGAGCCCCATGGACACAAATTCCCCAACCAGGTTGTGAGGATTTCGACGTGACGCGAAACTCTGGGAATTAGCGATGTTTTACTTGACATGAGTTTTGAAAGCCGCAAGAAAAATAAATAGCGGAACCTATTGTGTTGTGGGCATGGGTGACGCTGCAATGCGGCGGCCGCGGCGAAAAAATGAAACGCGCGAAATAATAAAGGGTTAAGGTTGTGTTAAGCGCAATGCTCGCGCCGTATTGATAAGGTACGCAAAAATTGACGCACGTATAACAAAATGCAACCGCGTAAAGAAAAAATATCGGCCATCGGTCTGCTTGTTGGGACGGCAGTTTTCATTGAACAAGAAAATGATCAAAACAGGCATGCCGCATTTTTACCATTTAATGAACAATGTATGGATAATTAGACAAAATACACATTGATGAAAAATAGTCTTGGCATCCACGCACAAGCCGAGGGTAACAATATATAATTCGACAACGTATATTTTAAAAACGCGCACGATAAAACAACAATAATATTACATCGAAAACAGGCGAAAAAACAGAAATAGCAAAGCATACAAAATCAAAAAACGTAATTATGTCACCAACCGGTGAGATCACCACGACTTTGTCTTTATGACGAAAAAGCAGCAATATGTTTTAAAAAACACGCGCAGGATCTGTATCCCATTGCGGCCGCATTGTCCCCGTTTTGGTTGGGGTTTAGAGGTGTTGGGTGAAAGGGGCGGAAAATCAGCCGTTCCACCCACCAGTGAGTTTAAAGAACTTCTCGTCATCCAGGGTCTCGTCGGCGTCACGTGTTCGCATGGATAGGAAAATGTAACCTCCGATGAGCTCGTGTACAAGCTTGGGGCTGAGGACGTATGTTCAAGTTAAGTTTTATTTTACTTACGCTATCTTTTGAAAGAATATATACCGACTGGGGTTATACCTATTTTAAAACCTACAAACTCCGTTGCAATGGAAAAAATCCCAATAAAACATCGAAGTTTATGTTTGCCGAAAAATTTTTTGCTGATATAAATTATAACAGAGTGTAGAAAAATCTACTGAATAAACGGCGGTTCTCAAATTTATCAATAAGTTAACTTTATCCAGTGTTGGGATTCAAATTTTTCGTCAGCCGGTTCTATCACAAAAGTCATATTTTTCAGCGGGTTCTGTTACAAAATCTATTGACAGTAACCAGTAATGCTAACCGGTTCGCTGATCTCATAAAATTTCGTGAGACGGTTCTGTAGAACTGGTGCAAACCGGGCGAATCCCACCACTGGCTTTATCTTATCTGTTAATGTTATTTTTTTTAATAGTAAACCCCAAAACCGTTTTCTGAGACGGTATCTGAGGATTTTACCTGAATCTGGTGCAGGCGAACATCACGTTCTGAGCTTCCTCAAGTTCAACGATCACTTGATTCGTATCCCAGTTCACACTCCACGCCTGTAACACATATACACTTGCAAGGAGCTGGTTTTTGGACGGGCACAACCCATTCTACTTCATGAAATTTTTTCACGGCCGGTACAGTCTACAAATTCGACAAGGTTCTAATCCCCGGCGGTTTACAAAACTTCCCATGTTTAAGGGGAGCTTTCTTGTGATTGTGCGTGCAACATATCAACAAATTGACGCGAGCACTGTTTGAAAGAGATACAAATCAGGGTATTTCCCCGATGTAAAACTCAGCAGCAGTCACCTTCATCGCGTTGTATCTCCACGTCTTGATGGCTTCCCCAGTAGTTGGTTCCATTCGTATCAAGCGGTTGTAAGCTACCCCGACCAGTTCCTATAAAGTAGACGCGTTATTTAATCATGTGTGTGAGCAATGTTTAAAAAAAATCGGTATTGCTGCTTTGTTAAAACGGTCCTTCCGTCTTCACAAGGCTTTTTTAGAAAGTATCGAGTAAATGCGAATAACAACGACGTTAAACATAGTTATTTTAAAGGGCCGGGAATTACAATGTAGTTACTCCATACTGTTGACACTTACCTTACAAGAGGAAGTTTATTTTATACTTACAAGCTTACACGCATTGATATATGCATATATATATATATTATATATCAATTAGCAACCTTGTAAAACAAACGACGTGAGATTTATTACAGAACTTGCTGAAAATATCTTTGTTGGCCATAAAGCTATCAGGAGATTTTGACAATATAAACATTCACATATCTGATGGAGTGTGGAGTATACTGACCTCTTTCCTTGCCCCTCTGAACTTCACGTAGAAGTGAGTGAGACCAAACTCGGGCAAGGCTTGCCACGCCTTGATGTAAGCCAGCTTGGCGTTAATAAGGTTGTACGTACTGTAGTTTGTCACCGACTCCTGGATCTTACGGACCGCCACCTGCAATAAGAACGGAGTATATACAATATTTGTGCAAATAGCGAGGCAAAGGGGTGGTGGTAGGAAACATGCGTCACTACAGCGTTCCAAACCGCCAGACTGTATGTAAACCGTGACCTTAAAAGCCTGCTTCAAGACATGTCCCTTGATGCGTTCCGTAAACAACGTGCATTTGGCGCAGAATATTTGCAAAAACAAGGCTAGGTAAAGCAGTCATTTAGCCGAAGACTATAGTTGACAATTCTTATTGAACCTGCCTTACCTTGTTTCCAAGTTTGCGAAGGTGCCTCCTTGCCACGTAATACTGGGGTTCGATATTGGTGGCCAGATTTCCGGAAGCCGAATCTCCGCCTAAACAAGTGGGGTTTTACATATCGTCGTGCAATTGCAACATTAAAACGGCAAGAAGTTATTGTATACACGGTTCGTTGAAAATGGTTAAAATGAACGACTAGAAACCGAAAACGTATTGTGACGCTTTTGGAACTAATTATGAAATAATTTGGCAAGGCGGTTTTTCACCAACCTTCGTATGCTCATTGGGGTGTTACAGTTTAACTCAATCGCCATAGAAATATTTCTAACGGCACCTATTTCGAAAAACTCCCAGTGTATACGTGACCACGTGAACGTATAACGCTTTCAAATCCACGCATAAAAACGGTTGTGAGTAAAACGTTTGCAGACATCAACAAACACTGTATATAAAATTAATACGATGCACTTATTCGACCCCGGTGTAAAAATTTGTTTGTGACGTCATCAATCGGCAAATGCTTAATTTTGTTCGATTTTAACAAAAAGTTACAAGGCATGTATATCATTATTGCACTCATTAGATACACGGAAAACTATCATATTGAACAACCCAAATCCACCTGCTCCGTTGCCAGCTCCGCTCCTCTGCAGCTTCAGGAGGGTTCTGAAGTTTTGAACTTCCGTCTCGTAGCTCGCGTCCGCCATCGTGTGGCCTTTGGCGGCCAACTTGCACGCGGCTATCCACTGGCAGTAGATCACTTCCTGGAATTCACAAACGCACGGTTAGGCGAGCGGGAAGTGAAGGTGCTGTCAGTGGGGGTTGTACAAGGAAATTAAACTCTCTGCTTTTCTGCAAGTTTTCTTCAATTTGTCATTTATGGATTACCAGTGTTTACTGTAGTGAGTCCTATTCCCAACGACGCGGAAATTCTATGCGTATTTGTTAAGATTGTACACTTGTTATTTTGCACCTTTTTATATTGTAAATACTTGCTACAGAGTTGGCTTATCACAAATAAATCACAAAACTAGTTGGGTGGTATGGGCATAAAATACGTTGAACAATGTTTAAGCCTATCTGGTCATACATTGTGTACAAAAAGTTACTATTTCAACTCACCGTGTCACATCTCAACCAGAGTTCAGTCATTCCTTCAGCACTGGCAATGAAGAGTTTGATGATATATTTATCTTCACTGATGTTCACGTCTGGCACCACCTCTGCTCCCTTTAACTTTATCTGTGCAAATGTGGAAGTTTGGTGTTATTGTTCAGGCAAAGATGTTACAATATGTGCAAGGTAGTTTTTATGTTTGGCATCATGTTTTTTGCACTGTTCACAAATATTCTGAAATTTATTGTGAGATATTTTTAAAACAAAAGCACTTTTCTGTTTTTTTATGTATGGGCCCAGGTCAATTAGTAGAAACATCTGTAGGCCCCCATAATCTATGATGTTTATGACAAATTGCAGATCCCCTGTTAAGAACCTTTTTAACATATTGTGACAAAAAAGGAGTTTGGTAAACAAGTCTTGCATGAACATTTCACAGAGTTAGAGGCAGCGTAACCGTTTTAGAGGTTAATAACTCTACATGTTATGTACCGTGGTGGGAGAACTGAGGGCAGCTGCATCCTCTTTTGTCTTAAAGTAGGAAATGTTTGTGTCTTTGAAAATGAAGTAATATTTCTTATAGCCCTTCAGTGTGAATTTCTTTGGTCTGCAAAATAAAATAAAATTTGATTTCTGTTCCCTTGAGACAAGTATATTGCACTGTACTGACAGACAACACACAGCAGGCAGTTTATAAATTTTTGCTGTGTAAACCAGCTGCACAGAAATTGTAATCCATCACAAGGGCAATATTCAAAACAGGAAGTGCAAGTTAGGTTTCAGTGATCGTGGGTGTCAGTGCATAATGTAGTGTCTGGCCATAGAATGCCATAGCATATGTTGGTATGCGTAAAAGAACACTTGTATTAAATTACGAAACTTTTTTGGGGTATTAAGTACTTTGGCGAAATACTTTGTTTTCAGTTAAAATTAATTCCAGGTAGCATCTCTTTACCCTAATGGCTTCCAAAAAAAATTAAAGCTACTCAATTAGCACAAAAACAATCCATAAATAACTAAAAGGTAGTAAAAAAGATTTATGAGGTATAAACTTACTTGAATAACTTGAGGTAGTGAGCAAGCTCTGGAACTGTGGTGATGTCGCTCTGCAATGAAATTTTTGCATAGTTTTTGACAAACAATCATTTACACATGGTAATAGGTACCATGAGAACACAAATAACAAACAACCGCTATCAGATGAAGTTTTACCAAAAGAGACCCAATTGGGTAGCAACACATTACACCCAAAACCAAGATTAAACAAATTTAATTAAGATTGTGCTTGCTGGCGTGACAGCTCATAAATAATTTAACATTGTATGCATAGGAAGCAAGACTTAATGCCCTGGTTCGCATGTGGCAACACAAAACTATGTGCAAGTAGTTCAAGCCATTCAACAGCATTAATGCTCCGCTTACAACCCTTTGCACCAAAACTCTAAACAAAAAGCCAATACAAATATACTTTCCATACATAAACATGTTTTGTTTTCGATTCTTTTTAAGAAACAAAGAAGGTTTAGTTTCCAGATAATTTTTAGTTTCTGTTTGTAGAAATTTGTGGCTTTGTAATACTCATTAATAGTGACTGTATTGCTTATCCAAGCACTTGGGCAGCACTGCTAATGGCACCAAAGTTCAACAATCAGGAAACCACATTGCCACAATCAATCATGGTCCAATAGTCCACCTAATTACACATGTGCTGACACTACTACCTAAAACGGTGAGATGCACATGAGACTAAGCTAAGCTAAACAACATGGAAAAGACTCGCGAAGCATTTTGGAATGTTACAGTTTTCTATTAGATCACGAAAATTGCGTGTGTATACATTGTTTCTTTCTCATTAAATTGTTTTTCATTTGTTTGGCCATATCTCATTGTGGGTCGCACAATAAAACTTGCATTAAAAGTGGGTGGCGAACTGAAAAAGGTTGGGAAGCACTGCTTTAGGATGCAATGGAGAGTCATTTTTACCTTGTTTGCAATGCTGGTTGATCCAAGCGTTCCTTCTAAATCTTGCAGAGCTTGGTCGATATCTCTGTTGTCATTCTGCTCCATTTCTTCATCTGTGTTTTCTGACAGCTTAGTGATGTGGTACTGAAAACAGACTTTCCAGTTATTAACTGGGCAGTGTGGTTATACTGTTACATTGTGGACAATAAATATTTTACAAGGTTACAAAAGTTTATCGTTAGCTTGTGAGTGCCAATGATTTCTTTGCATATTTAATAATATAAATCCAACAAAAAAGCTTTCCAGTTCAACTGAATGGGTAAACATATAATCAATTGATGGATTGCCTTTAGACAGCGGCCAGTGTTTAAGTGGAATATGGAAACAAATATATTTTAAGTTATGTTTGGAAAATAACAAACTTGTAGGGATGCAAACATGATCATTTCCTCCTCAGTGCAGTCCAGATCTTCGCACAATAAACTCCACTTTGATTGTTCATAAAGCTGGTTGATTCGGATTCCATCGTACTATGGCAAAAAGTCAATAATAAACATCAGCGAAACAACCAGATCTTTGTGTTCTGAATCTTATACAATGAAGACAACAACTAGTATCATGTATGTATGTCAACATTCATTGACAGCATCCCAAGCACCCAAAAAAAGTGCTGGTGGTTGCAACTATTTATATTGATTTATTTGCGGACTTTGTGTGCAAAAGATTGTATAACTGAAATAATGCAGTCTATTAGAATGTGGTTTAGATAAAATAAGCGCTTTGGTCCATAGAAGCAGGATCTGAACAATATGCAAAACGGGTCAGTAAGACCTTGCAATTTGGCAAGGAGCAGTGCAAGATTTTTTGCAGCGGCAGTACATTGTTATCAACCTACACCAGCAAAAATATTACAAAGTGTTCAAACACTACTTGTCACACACGTCCGGGCCGAGCTAAAGAGGAAAATTCATGCGAAAAGATGCGTCGCAATAGAACTGAAAGCGCTTAGCAGGGTTCGCGGCTTCCGCTTAGGCGGTATGTGTTCAAAACGTAAGCGTGGCGTCATCTCTACCTAGGCGCGCTAAGCATTGGTGCGTGATCATAGCGAGCGTGCAACCATGCGTGACACCGCGGGATAAAGGACCGGTTTGTGAGTACGATCTTCAAGGAAAACTAGTAATTGCGGCTTACGAAGCGGAAATACTCTGTAAAACTGATTTGTTTATTTCGATTCAGCACTACACCACACAGCCATCAACTATGCGCAAGCTCGTACTTTTTTTGGAGGGAAACACTAGTATTTTCCAAAACCAATTGAAAGTAAGTGTTGAAAAACTACAAAAGTGGTTTGCGGTGTCCAAATATCAGAATTTTTTATGTAGCAATATCAAAATCGAGACCAGTACCACTGGTCTGACCCGAGTATGATTGACAGCTGGCAACAAGCGACACTCGACTGCAATCCCGTAATACAGGCGACGGCTATTGTAACCAAAACCTGGGTAAGCGATCACTTTTGAGCATCAAACGCACATGAAAAGCCCAGTTGAAAGAGGGTTGAATTAGACACGCGTGTAACTACGATTCGTGTGATTAGCAGTCAATACAGAGACCACCTGTTAAAGCCGTCAAGGTCCACAACCTATTTTGGAGGGCTTGTTTTACAACCAGGAATTGACCTTTGACTGTGACAAGTTTGGAGATTGGAATATACTACAGTTAAAAGATAAGCAAATCAGGGCCCTTTTTGGAAACAGTGGATGCACATACAACTGCTTGTTGCAGATTTAATGTACATCAACATCAAGGAAAATAATGAACAAAATTTATAGCTTTTCCTTCGGTTTAAAGATAATGGAAAATATAAAATATGATGAAACCAAAAACACACTGAAAGGGCTCAAGTGTAAAGTTCACAAGTCGGCTTGCTCACAAGTTGGCAATGTATGTTAAGAAAGGTATTCAAACGTCCGAATGCATGAGAAGGAAAAGTCGTGTGCCGGAAACTTTGCTTAGCATACAACCGAGCTGTCATGGAATGGAAGCGTGCGTGCCCATTTAGTGACGCTGTTTCCTATGCTTGCTCGAGCCAGCACTGGCGTACTAAAGCCGAGTTCCAGGGAAACACGAACAAACGACAAAACAAACCGCATATTCCAGTGAATTTCATTCAAACTCGAATTTTCCTTCTTCGTTTTTACAGCTGAATTTCTTAACTTCACGTCCATTAACGCGCGGGTTCTGAGTATGGAGGAACACTAAACAAAGCCTTTTTGACAGCGCAACCAGTGATGACTTCATACAGGCAAATAAGGAATATACATCAAGTCAAAAAGGAGACGCAATGTCGTCACTTGCGACAGGAGCCTGAACAACATGCGTATATTAGGATGTGCGCAATCGGGTCTAAAGAAAACGCAAACCCCTGGAGAAAACATCAAAGTATGGAGAGATTTTGCGGTTCAACGTAGACCAACAATTTTGGCTGCGGTTTTTGGCGAGTTTGGTTTTACGTCATTCCGAAACCTCACTTGAACACCGCGGATCGCAGAGGGATGCAAAGCGACGCTCGGCTCGGCGATACAAATGCTAAAACACTCCGTTTAAAAGTTTTGATTGATCTAATTTTCTAGTGGTTTCACTGAATCGCATGTAGTGGTTGAAGCGTTAACGATCGAAACAGTTCAACGTCACCCAAGGCCGAAGCTTAATTAGTCTTAAAAGAGGAAATCGTGCCGCTTACAGTGACCAACAGGTGACGTATCTACAGAAATGGTGATGACATAATCGTTTTTCCAGCTAGGAGTAGTTCGATTTAAGCGGGCTCAACGAGCTTACCGCGAATACGGCGGAGACGGAATTCGCAAATTGCCACTTTCATTCTTTTCCCGCTAAAACCCTGGTGAGTGAAAGGTGCAATTACTTGCCCGCCACACCAGAGTCGGTGTTCAGGCGTTAAACCTATTTGATCCAACAAGTGAATATCAGAATCATGCGGCAACAAATACGATTGAAACTAAGTTCCCCACTTTCTTTGACACTGAATTTTGTAAACTCCGCGTTAGCCGTGAACAAATATATAAGACAATGCATAAAAACTAGAAAACAAATCCGAAAACAACCGCTGTAATTCCAATTTTGGTCATTAAATCAACGATAAAACGTGTGTTTTAAACTACACTGTGGTGCAACGCAACGGAAAGGCCAAATATTACGCACAGTTTGGGTGTGGGTGGTTGCATGACTTGCGGCAGAGAACAAACAAGAATCTGCAGCGGAACGGGCGAATCGGAGCGTGACAAACAGGTCAAGTGGAACGGGCTTTTGTGGCTACATCCGGTCCAGCTTACGCCGAAAATAAAGCAGCAAGCTCTCCGACGAGCAACTTTACAATACCTGGAAGCGCGTGTGCACGGTTCCGAGATGTAGCTGCTGATAAGATACAGAGCAAGGCCGGTATCGGCCAATTTCGAACACCGCAAACGCTGCTTTTTCCTCCAGGCTATATTTGTACGCTTCTGCGCGCTGGAATTTCGAAGGCTCTGGCAATGATGATAAGTGCCCTCCAATTGTTTTGTTTAGTTTGTGCGCTCGTCGAAATCGCAACAAAAGCCGGTTAAAAGGGTAGTAAAATTTCGTTAAACCAATGCATCAAAGCCTGGCCTTTCCGAGCATATCAGCGCACAGACATGTGTTTGGATGTTGCAACACAATTGCAGCAGCATCATACACACGTCACTGTGACATCACGCCGGGAAGACCCCTTGCCGAGAAGCAAGGGTACCCAGCCAGGGTTCGCTTTTTGGACAATGGCATCCCGACAAACATAGGTCAATAATGCCAGCGTGGTTTAAAATTACGCGGCTCATTCGCTTTTTGTGGTTGCCGAGCACTTGTACAAACTGACTTAACTGAGCGCTTTCGTGTTTGGAATGTTGAACTCCCGTTGTGAGCCGGGTGAATTTTGTATATGGCTCGATGTTTACAATTCTGAACGCTTTGGGATTGCGACGAGTCTTCTGGTCCACTTTCCGTCTTTGATAAAGTCAAATAAATCTGTTGCCATATCGGTTTTGGCTTAAAGAAATTATGACTTTTCCTCGCATTTGGAAATGCTCTACTTTGTGCTGGCATTTCGACCAATTTTTTCACATAGTTCGTTTGAAACTTTGTCACCAAACAAAACACAATGCAACGCGTGTACATTTTTCATCCATGCGTACAAGTTTCACCTTCAAGAACATCGAAGGTCAACCTTGTCACCAAAAAGCCACTCGCCAAACATTTAAACCCAAAAAACTACACCATAAAATAGAGACATTTTGACGCCGAAAAACTCGACAAGCTGGCGTCCACCCCAAGAGCAATACCATCTTTCCCACGAGAATAACAACCTTCCTTTGCGGCAGGAAAGAGTTTCCACAACACGATGTATCGGCGGCACACGTTCGAAGGCTCTGCTGGGAACAATTGTAGGGGTAATTTGGGGCTAATGGTGGATTTGGTTACGCCATTCGGGCTAATTTATCTCAGACTGGGTAACTAATTGTCTCAGTTTGGGGTTTGATTCGGAGACAAACGTAACACGACACGATTGTACCGCAAGCTTGGATAGCTTTTAAATAATTTCCGTAACATTCGAAATGTTAAGATTCGTGCCTAAGCATACGCTACGAGTAGATAAAAAGACGGAAAGCATTTTACATGAACAGACAGCAGAATGTACATAACATCTGCCGCTTTGTGCCACAAGACCACAAGACACAACAAAGGCAAGATCTTAAGTCGCGCGAAGCCTAATAACAGCATCCCGTTAATCCAGTAAACCAATTAGCAGAGCAAACAGCGCAGCATGGACGAGATGCCGCGTTTCTTGTCCAGACTGGAAGTGACGTGTTGCTGTAAAGGATTTCCAACAGAATCTTCGCGTTTCCTTGTCGAAGATACATGCAGGAAACAAGTCAATGTGAGTGTGACGTCATTGCTTTGTGTAGTGTCTTGTGTGTGTGTGTGTGTGTACTGATCTTTGTGACAGTTTTTGGATGGAAACACCTGACAAAAACAACTTCTGAAAAACGACCTTTAAACTTTCAATACAACTGGTCCTTTCCCAGGTTCGGATGCAAGAAATGTTCAATACCCAGTGTTCAAGAAGAAAAAACCAGCATGAATTCACGAAAACAACATCTTTAATGTTCACGAAATGCCACACCCAGCATAAACTGCCCTCCCCCCCACATCGCCCACGCTAATTCTCCAAATCTTTGATTGCAGAGAACTTTAATGCAGCACGTTGGCGCTCTCTGCGTGATAGGGCGACGCTGCCGGCCCTAAAGCCAAGAGCTGCACGAGTTCGGGTTCTTAAGCATTTTGGTTGATGATTTCTGGAAACAAATACCACAGCTCGTTTCCTATGTACGTTGTAATTGCTTCATGCAAGACGTACGTGACGTCACTGGTTCATGATCAATTCGGCCACTTTGATCAAATGAAGGCTCAATCAGACGCGAGCTAATGCTCTCATTCTCATAGAGCGGGCTGACGTTCTATCATATTGAGGAGAGCCATGGCTTTGAATATGTTATTGCATAGAAATGTACATACACTGTGTGATGCGTAAAGAATACATAACAATTACGATCTTCCCAAGTGCATCTACTACAGAAAAGCGCAAACTACTCCACACATCGTGAGAATTTCATCAAATGGCAGCCCGACAGAGCGTACGCAGAATGTTTCACAACATTTCGGAAAATCTGCCCGGGTCCGGCAATAACTGACAACCACGATTCTGTTTTTAAATTCCTGGGAGGCGGGAAGAAACCATCTGCCAGAGAGAGAAGAACAACAGCAAAGTTCTTTGCGGGCGCACAAATATGCGGTGTGTTTTCCTTACCAGGGCATAAAACCCATGTTTGTTGAAGGATTGACCGTACACAAGCTGCTGTGGGTACTGCTTTGCGCGCTGAAGGGTCAGTGCTTATAACAACTGCAAACCCCTTTATATGTAGAGTGGATGTCAATGACCAAAGATATGAATTTGTCCCAATTTTAGTTTTACTTACACAAGAATATTAGCAAGCATTGACGAAGCTAGACGTTATAAATATCAAGTGTGAAGCTTGAATCTTATGCAATATTTTGCAACGTGTGTGACAAGGGCGTTCTTGCTGTTTAACCGCGCCCACCCTCTACCGTGACGTTTCCAGTTACAGGGCAGCATTAAACCGTGCAAATATGTGAAGCACGCGTTGAAATAGCGGAGCTCAACTAAGCGGTGACGTGGACCGGCTCCCCCAACAGGAGAAACGTCGAGTCTGCCCTGCGCCCGACCCAATCAACAAACTTCTCACCGCTTTAAGGTTTGCGCACAATCAGCTTGTTGGTTAATACTTTGAAATGCTTTGGTGGGCGTACAAAGCTGTTGTGAGTCATCTGTTGTGTGTGACAAATGCAATTGTACGCTATGTCATAGGTGATGCCTACGCTAGTGTAAATAGTCTGAATGAAAAGGATCTACTATTGTTGTGGGTTTACATAAGCAGGGAGGGAAACATGTTGACCACCTTTGGCAAATAAATTTACATGAAGAAAAGACTGTGTCCATGACAAGTAAATGTAAACAAGCATAGTAAAAGAATTTATCTTGTGCCTCAAGGTGTGGTGGGGCCACTTGAAACAACAATTCTCGCCAGACATATCGAACAAAAGTATTGGTTTTGTGACACTGGAGTTTGGACTTTTTGTTTTACTCAGCAATTTAATATTTCAACAAATCAATAACTCCCAACTGTGCAGCTTTCAAACAACAGACATCAGCATATGACTTAATCTACTTTATCATTCCCAAATTGCCAATACAAAACATTCCCACGGGCTGGACACACACAAGTCTTTGTTTGCTACACCATAATGTGGTTTTGGCTTTACCCACAACAGTCATGGGAATACAGTTTCGCTTCCTGCTTGCCACTGGCCTTATTTTCTAATCTTAGTCTTCCTCTCGAGCAGAACATTTGTTCCAATAAGTCCTACCTTTGGATTTAAGTCGAAGAATGAATAGAACTTGAATCGGAGAGATATTGTGTCGTGTTCTTTCACACCTTGCTCCATCAAACATCTGGAACTGTCAAGCCATCTGAAATTCAGGCAGAATTTCAATACAGGTATAGGTATGATGGGAAACAGGTCCAAAAAATGAAAACTATTAATGATATACAAGCACAAATGAACACATTTCAACAATACGACATGTCAAATGTTGACCACTGGAGATAATTCTAAAAAATAGTTAACTTTTCATCGTTCCAGTGTAAGATATAGATAAGTCTACACCTGGTTTGAAACAGGAAGTAAACCGCGGGGAAATGTAAACAGTACTCACCCTGTGTTATAACGTGCTTTGTCCAGCAAGTTCTTTGGCCTAAACAGGTTGGTGAGGGCAATCGGAGAGGGCTTGCCTGAGTTTGTCAGCAGTTTAGGGTCAACATATGCACTGTCAAGGAACTCCAAGCTATGTGAAGTCATCGGGCTTCCCTTCATGTTTTTGGGTGTCAGGGTGTTGTACATTGGTGATCCTGCATATTGAAAACAATTTGATAAGATTGGCTTGATGCTTTGTGTCTTCTGCATTGTAAGCAGTGCACTTTGCAACACACGCAATTGTACTATGCAGTCCTATTGAAAGAATGCAAATGATAAGCTTGATGACAAATCACAATGAAAACTTGAAAAATAAATTGCCACATGAATGTTTTGTGCATTCTGCAGCAAATCCTGGGCTTATAATTCTTGGGACACATTGCCTGCTTAATTGTGGTATAAAAATTTGTGTTAATCAAGCTATTAAAATGATCACATGTAAACATTGTTTGCACACCAATTTGGACACACAAGTTTAGCCTATCAGTAGAAAAACAGCATGTCTATATAATACAACATGTATTATCACTTTTACATGCAACCAGTAAAACAATTAATACTTCTTTAATGAACAGCTGAATAGATGTATGGAGCATTTTGAATTTATGAAGCAAATTCAGTTTAGCTATATATGTATGGAATTATTCGTCACAGTCTGCATTTTTAGCATTTTGTCACACAATCAATGCTACAGCACAAATAACTTTCAAAATACTACACTTCACAACAACTTACACAAAGTAAAATATGATGGATTGAATGCCATCACAAACAAAGCGGTGTGAAGCATTTCAGCAATTTTCAGCAATTTTCACCACTGGCTTTAAAATTAGTAATACATAGAAAAAACACACATATCTAGAAGCACTACAACACACAAGCCAACCGATCTCACCTCCACGAAGTTTGGCAATAGATGGATGAAGAGCTTGCTCAAATTTAAAACAGCAAGAGGTTTTGCACAACAATTTGTATATATATACACATTATATATTTATACATTTAATAATTATGGAACAGCACAAAAATACAAAACAAATTGTCCCACACTGCAAACTATTAGATGACTAAAACTTTTAGGTATATATATATGTGTATATATATTATATATATCTTCTTTTACAGTTAATTCATGTTTTAAAATAACTAGTTGAAATATTTTTTTTTACCACAAAAAAACTGGGTAAGTAGGAACTTTACATAAATTTTACTTTTGTCATAGTACTGTTATTTTATAACATACCGGGGGTGTATGGAGATGTTGGTGTCATACCAGGTGTTAACACATTAGGTGTGAGCAAGCCGTCTTCTTGTGTGCCATTTGCATTTTGCTTTTTGGTTGGAGTGTTGTTCTTCTCAGCTTTGCCTTGTTTTGGGGGTACAAGAATGGACAACTCCTCTGGGTGCCTAATATCTGTAAGCCAAAATGAATACATACATATAGGCGAAATAACTCCAAGCCCTTTTTTTTGCATTTTTGTGGTGAGATTAAGGTTTGCAATGAAATGATACTGCAATGTTTAGAATAAACAAAAAATTGACCAATATCCATATTACGACACTAGTGTGTAGTACGTTACACCACCACCGGTAAGTTTTAAAAAAGGCTTACCAAAAAACTTGCAAATGTCAATTACTGTGTGGAGGACCTTTGCTGCAAAGTTGACCTGTACATTGGCGTACTGCAAGTCAGGAAGCTGAACTTTGACAATCTGTGTGCAAGAATCTATATTAGGAACCAGGGCACTGTTGATTGACTTTCCTTGCCTTATATGAGACTGAAATGTTTAATTATCTCTCACTCATTGGACAATTTATCTTATCTACATGTTATTACAAGCACAAACTTCAGTACATCTCTCTTGTAAGACAATGGTTACTATTTATGCAACAAATAGTGTAAATATTGTATCACAATATAAATAAAATTGTTATCAGAAATTAATTGTAAAACTCCATGATCAGAATATTATTAAAAAATAGGTCAAATATTATTTTAACTTAAGTTGCAACCAAGTTACACAAATTTTTGTATCTACCTTGTGTTTTGGTGTGTATTCAAGTTGGGCATCAGCTTGAACTTCGTACTTGCCGAGAACTTGACCCATTTTGTCAAGCCATTTACAAGCCTTTGGCCACCAAAGCTCATAGTCAGACCAACTTTTTTGTACATCTACAAAACACACATAAATGTATAAATTATCAAAATCTGTAAGTGGGGAAACAGGTCGAATTTTTTTAACTGTACAGGACCATTACTCAAAAGGGGCTTTGTAAAACCGTGTTTACTTAAGAGGTATGTCTGTTTGCAGCCAACGTAATGATAGAACATTTTTGCCAGGACTTGTAGACATAGCCGTAGCCTGCTATTTGCGGTCAGTACGAAGTAAATACCTTCATCAGCAAACAAACGCTTTAGGCTATTTTGTGGTTTAGCCAAAGCCCATGTGAGACAATTATCTACAATCCTGTGGCATTCACTCAACACCTCTATCATGGCAATACTTACTAAAAATCAAGATCCTAACTGTTGATTGTATATAAACTAGCATTTGTAGACATAAATGGACTCACCATATTTGCTCTTCAGTGAATCAACAAGCTTGGCAATAACTCCACCAATGTGCAATTCCGTAGTCACAAGCACAGGTATATCCACACTTGTAAGAGTTTCACCATTTTCTTTTTTAATTTGCATGTCAGTAACTTTAATTTTCAGCTCCCATGATCCATCTGCATACCTCCCATCAGCCATTCGCACTCCACTTAAAGCAGACATCTTGACTGGCCTCTTTCACCAGAGTTTTGACTATAAAAGTTTGATGGCACGTTTCGAATGAAAAACTGATATAGAAGAAATTCAGGCTGATGTTTTCTTTGCAAAGAGACACAACACTGAACAGCAACAGGTTCACACAACAAAGGTTTGTGATCAACAGCAAGGCTAGAACATCTACACAAACGACACTGCAAGAAGCATTTTATTCAACATTATTAATTTTTATCATAACATATTTCGCACGTGCAAAAAAATGCTACTGTAAATAAAAAAAAATTGGAGAGTCTTTTCCACAATACAGTGAACACACCGCAGTTCACATATTAATAAACAGTAATGAGCATCCTCAACCCCAAGCGTGTACACTACAAATGTCCGCCTAAACTGTAACTTAATCTATATGTACAGCCTCACGTTTGCAACATGATAGTTTGAGACAATGTCATATCTATGTCCAACTACTGACTTGCGGTCGCAAAAAACAAGAAACCAGCCTTCTCACTCCACGCCTCATCACTTACAAACTAAATGAAGGGCGCCTTGGTTCAGAACAACTCTATTTTCCAGCGCGAAGCTCTTTACTGCCAAATATGGTTCACCAGCTGTCATCCCGCAGCTCACTGACGCCAAGTATCCATAGATTAGGGAAAATCCGTTACGTTTGTCCCAAATCACAAGCTGCTGGCATATCTTTTTGCCAATGCGTTTATTGAAATTGGTTGTTGTGTATGGATTTCTTTTAACACATAGTATTAAAAAATGTACAGGATATAACCAACCCAACTCTTTGTTGTGTTTATCGCCATTAACTGGAAAACGAATTTAAGTTGCCCGGAATTTACCATCTTACAAATCTAAACGTTCGTTGACGCCCACTTCCTAAAAATACAGTTTCGATGGGTGTATCGAAATCGGTGGTTTCCACCTTGGGTCGCATAACGTCCCGCAGTGCTTCGTTTTATAGATTTAATAGGCCTTTCTGATGCGCAACAAGTGCGGCGAAACTTTTTAAATAGGCCGCGCACCCCTAAAAATTACTGACCTAAACACGTAATTACACAGGCGTAAACCCCCGAAAATCGAAACCCTGCAATTTCTGAAAAATTTTCAAAATATTATCGTCAACTTTATTTCTTGTGAGTGGCCTTTTGCGCTGTCCTGACGCATAATCCAGAGCTACTTTCGAAAAGGAGAGGGCCTGTAAGATAGCGGTGGCCAACCAAACTGCGCACTGCACGATTAGGCTACAAGCGATGCACCATACCCCGAAATTCCAAAGAAAAAAACCTGCCTGCTCCTGAAAAAATAGTAATCGTAACAGATTTTCAGATAAAATTACCAGAAAATAAGTCACCTATGAAATGAGTACATAGCCTACTTCAAGAAATTACGAGGGTGAAAAAATTGGCATGGATGAAAGGTTGGCGGCTCCTGATGGCCTATATAATTCACGCAGCAAAAGGTACTCACATTGGAAGCAACAAAATGTATTAAGCAACGCCACAAAGAAACTCAATTTTTTAGGAAACAAGAAAAAGCAGCGCCCCAAAAAGACAAAAAGGTTACGAAACTTTCATGGGGAAACCCCGCGCATATCATTCTCGTTGAAACCACTCATAAGCCAAAAGCAGCGCGCTAGCACATCGCTGACGTCACTAAAGTCTTTCTTTTCGGCTCTGACATCACCGGACACGGGTTCCGGGTAGGCCAGGGCGGCGCCACAGTGCGCACCGGCGTCGAAAGCGGCGCCCAGCAAAAGAACGGCGTTGTCACGACATAGAATTGCCATCTCGGGGAGGTATTGAATGAGGTCTCGGGCCACTGTTGCAGAATCGTCAAGCAGGCTTCGACAAAGGCTGTCTTTCCTCGCGTTCTGCGAAAACCCGACAACGTCGTTTTCGGGCTAGAAGTTCAAAACACATATTAGCCATAGTTTAGCACAGAAGCAATGACAAACCAATGTAGACATATTTAAATTTATAACACTAAAATGTTTTTATTTAAAACGGTTTGGAAAAGAGCTTGGCCATGGACAGTAGCTAAATTTTTGGACAGTAACCAAACTATAAAAGCATGTCGCTTATTTCGAACGTTTGCCGAGTATTTGAAAATCCATGCCTCGCGTTTCTTTCTTGAAACGTATGTGACACTATGGCACATTCCTATAGCGTACGGATGTTGTCGAGATGTATTGAAATACATGTTTAGAATCTTGGAAACGTATTTTACATCCTAATTTTTTTGCGCCCGCATACAAAAGGTGAGTAATCAGTTGCAACAATATGAAAACAACCAAAGCAACTTACTGAGACTGCCTCTCTTAAGCACGAAAGGAATCGAGGGAAGATGTATTTTGACGCAGAGGTTGGATCTGCGCGAGCATGCCGCACAGCAGCGCCGATAGCGGATCTCCGTACATTGCTGTCACCACTCTCGCTGAAGAGTCGGATTAAATGAGAGAGGAACGGAGTCAAATCGTCCACCCGGCGTTTCGACGACTCATCGAAGTCAGCCAGAGCCTAATAATGGAGACATTCCAATAAACACCGAGAGGGTTGCGCATATCTTATGAATCGCTTCCCCATTGAAGAAATTATCGTACAGATGTGTCCTTTTGTGAAACAACAATACTTTCCCTATTCAATTTAAACATACAGGCCGGCACGTCATTGAGCTGTAACTTGTTAAATTTTACGGATGGCGTTGCTGTTTATTGCTTAGTCTAGCCTGATTGTGGCCAATGTTACCATGCTGACGACCATAACGAAGCACAATATATAAACACAACACACATTAAGAAAACATGCAAGACACAACAGTAAGACCTTTGATCAGGGGGGCCCAAGCAGCCATTACCCACCAAGTCGTTGTTGCAAAAAAAAACTCTCGTTGAAACCCACAAAAAACTTGCCTCTCCAAACAATATTTGGCTATAAAAGTCACTTGTAACACTTATTACCAGCACTCACCTGCAAAATGTTCTGCAGATCCTGACCACAGCCAAGCAAGTCTAAATACACTGAGGTGGGTTGAGAGTTTGCCGACGAGTTCGTTAGAGCGATTACAGGTGGTCGGATAGCACCAGATACCAGTATAGAGGTATCGGAAGATCCGGACCACGAGGCTCCTACTACCGACTGCATGGTTGTTACGAGAGACACCACATTCTCGTGGTCGTGGTACGTTCGGATCAACGTCTGTGCGTGGAAAAGATTTTGTAAGGGTCGATTTGTGATCATTGTATGGCAGTCGGGAGTGCAAACAAATAATCTTAAACTTAAGTTAAACAACAATAAACAATGGCAACAATCAAATATATATTACTGTTTGCCGTTTTATCCTTAAAAATTCAATCAAGTCAATTTCAAGTCAAATCATGTCAAAATGATGCACAAAATTTGGTTATTTTTCACGAATTAAAAATGCGATTCATGCGAAAAATTGTTTTATGGTTTTTAAAAAATTCTTTAAACATCAAAAACGGTTACATGGAAAACAGTACCTGAAATGTTATAGGATGTTTTGAGAGGATGGCAGTGGCACGTGGCGTGCAGTGAGTCAGATAGTCATGTGTCAGTAAAAGGGTGGCACTAAGAACAGGCAACATCTGGCGACGGGCTCGATGGCAATAATTCTTTATCATCTGGCAAATAAAACCAAAAAGCTATCAGGGAAAAGTATGTTTAATTAATGGAACAAATAAATCGAATCCTAAGCACTGGTATTTTATATTAATCGAGATTTCCCAACCGGGGTCTCGTTGCCACGTGGTTCACGAATCCAAACGAGTTAAGGAACCCAGGCATAAATGTTATTAATTACGATATTTGTATAACCAGTGTTATAACGATTCCATTCTTATTTGTGGAAATGAGTTCAAAATCTTTTAGTTTCACACTAGGCCATCCCACCTGCCAAAAAGTCTCCATAATGCCGGAAAGCGCCACCTCGTGTATAGGTTGGAAGAGATACGGCGACAGTTGTTTCAGCAAGGTGGCGGTGTTGAGCATGAGGGGAAGGTGGTGGTTAAGTTTAAATTGCGAGAAATCATGACGCGTTCGTCCTCGTAACATGGATGCGATCAGCTCCAACTGCAAGAAGTTTTAATGGAAAATATGACACAAAAGCTAGATTTTGTAGGAGTCAACGTAATAAACAGTACAGCAACTTCTTTTTCACGAACGCATGTACAAACATATAACAATGTTAATGCAGATGCTAAATTTTCTTAACATTATCGCTACTCAAACGTATTTGCGTACCTTCCTGAGAAGAAGAAACGGTCGGGCGCTGGCAACCTTGCATAGTAGAAGGTTGGAGTCGCAAGCTGCGTCTAAGCTCGTCATGATCATGCTTGTGTTCACCTGGAAACGTACACGTGGCCTTTATTAACTGGATCGCGGTCTATGCGGTTACGGAAAATTTTGTTTCGTGATTATTTAAAGACAGCTAAAATTTTTTTAAGAACGTAGGTATTGTTTTTAGCAAACAGATTTTTGCATTGGTATTTGAAACACTTTGATTGAGTCCTTAGTGAACTTAAAATTTTGTGGGAGGAACAGAAGGTTTACCTGTGAAGTAAGCTTGGAGTTGGATTTCACGTAGCCCAGTCGATTTAGGAGCGAACACAAGAGGGCGTCAGTGCGACAGTTGGATCCAACCTTGACTCTCGTCACCGCATCGGCAAAATCTAACAGTTCTGGCTGGCTGAGTGCATGATGTCCTGTGGGGAAAACAAAATGGTTTGCTGTTGCCTGAGCTATTTACTTATCCTCTCCACAAGAAACGGATAATTGATCATTTCACATTGAAACCACTGTTCAAAAATTGTTCGTTCGTAGATAGAGCTGCCAGATTTTCCAATACCAACATTGACCGATGAGTTTATAAGCTCTCGTTTGGAAGAGCACCGACACGGAGTGCTCAGGGTCGGGAGTTCAAACCTCGCCGCGAGACAGTATTTCGCCACTAATTCACCAGTAAAAGCGACTTAAGCTGCAATGCCATCATTACAACTTTGTTTTTATGGCCATTGAAACGGAACTAACACGAAAATAGAAACATGAATACAACACACGTTTACCCTTTAATACGTTAGGTCGGTGTAGCGCCGAACAAGCCGGGTGGTTTGGAAGGAATATGTAAATTTGCGCTAGGATGCGCCACCAGATGTCGCTGCACGGGGACGGGGTCGACAGTTTGTCGCGAATAAACTTGACAACAGTCGCTGTGTGCGCTCGACCCGCTGTTTCTTGGGCAAATTTGCTGAAATTTAAATTTGTGCGTTTGAATCGACATTCACAATGGCCATAAACCACGTTTTTACCTGAAATAAACGCTGAAGAGTTCGTGGTACGAGAAGGCATCTGAAGCGGGGTCAACGACCTTCTGTGCTGCCGTCGCCGCCACGATGTACGATAGTAACCGGGAGAATTGACCCGGGGTTAAATCCAACACAGGTTCACTCACCGTCGTGCTCTTGTTTTCACGTCCTTGCCAAATCTGAATTAAAATTGGAACACGATGCAGTGATTTTCTAGCAACTGTATAATAACGGCAACCAATCCTTTCAGATTGAAATGCCAGTTTACAAATTATGTGAAAATGTTGATGACTTCGCTGCAATTTGGTGTTCGGTTGTGACTTGTACATTAAGCAGTGTGGGTACATGAAGTCGTATATTACTTGACGTGTATTGAATAATCACCTCGCGAGGTAAACTTGGCAAACGCACCAGTGGCTGCCAATCCCTACATTACATATCAGGCAATTGCAATGGCACGCGGCAAGAATGGCGACTTTCTGATTCTTGAGTTTCGTTCTGCTTTTAAACCAATAGAATCAATTCGATTTTAATTTTGCTCGAACCGTTCCAATTACATAACTTTTGTGAAATTTAATCTTTGCGACATAGACTTCCGCGGACGTTTTGTTAATTGTGTCTAACTTATACTTCAAAGTGGATTTGACATTTACCATTCAGTTACAATCAGTATACAGTATAATGTAGTTAATATTTGTGAACTGATGTTGCGCGTAGTTGACATTAATCAGAGGCTTGTTGCTTTATTGAAATATAGTTAAATATGAATACCTTCGGCGCTTGAATCACCACCCAGAGGAAATCAAGAGCAGTTTTGGAATTGACGCAGGAAGTTTGGCTGTTCAATAAAGACAAACTTTAATTATTTTAAATTTTGAAGTAACAGTTATGCACTATCTTACCTTTGCTTTTCTTCAGTGGGATCCGGCGTCTCATCGCTTAGCAACCACTGTATGGAACTATGGATGGTCGACCAATTGCAATGCTGAACCAGCAGGGAGAGCAAGTAAGCTTGATCGAATACAGAGGAAGCCGCCTGTTAGGAGGATGAGATGAGTTTTATCAAAACCGCGAAGAATTATGGTGGGAAATTTAGGAAATACACGATTTAAATATGATTTCAGGATTTTTTTACAATGTTTTTTTGTATAGTTTCGGGTTTAATGTCAACATGCATTTATTTTTTTGATCAGTACCATGCCTGGAAAGCAGATGTAATGAATCAGATATTTGCAGAAGTTACACCACAAAAGGCAAATAATGCTCGAGCTTTTGGGGTATTAACACAGTAAAGGAGTGTGGGACACAGAATTAAGGGGTTTGGTCAGGAAACTTACACTACTGGCGTCGTTCTTTTCAAAGAGCAGCTTTCGTTGTAACTTTGGACAATGCGCCAGAAGCTCGGGATCGAGTAGTTGCAACCAATCTACCAACAAACCTGAAACAAAAGGAATGAAAATGAACGCACGGATTTTAAGGTGAAACTCACTGTTCACAATGGTTTTAAACAAAGGGTTATCTCTAGGCGAGAGGTGCACTACATAGACCATGCCATTGGTTTGAAACATTTATGTCACACCGGCTGATTTTGACCTGGAATGTTAGAAATATTTTCTAGGCCTTTGTAGGCTACAAACAGTAACGTATAGAAGAAACGAGAGTAATATGCAATACTTCATACCCCACAGTTAAGCTTAATCTAGCACTAAGCACACCGAACTTCAATGAACATGATTGAAGTAAAAATTGTTGAAACAGCCTCAACATGACAAAGGTTTTTCTAAAAAAAAATCTTATGGAAAAAATCTGGTTGTAATCCCAGCCACCTGGAAAGAATCTACAAAATGTGCATCAAACATTCTGCTGGTTTGTGGCGACAAAAACATTGGAGACGTGTGCATGCGAATCACCCACCTGATGTCCCCACGCTTGTGAAAAACAGGTCGTCCGAGATTAACTTTCCGCGACCGATGAGAGTGTGTCGATGACTTATTTCCTCCAAGAGAATTTGAGCGACCAAAGCCACCTATCACATACCACCGCAATCACTCAAGAAATGTAATAGCAAAAGTTTAGGTGATTTTACATTACAACAACAAATACAAAATGATAGGCTCGGTTTTCGACTAAAAAAGGTGTTGTTTTGGGTGGAATTGAATGTGGTTATCTATATCGCGTGTTTTATTGCCAATCTAACAAAAACAACTTTGCGAATTTCAACAGTTTGTTGAATACTTTTGATTTAATTTCTTCGTCGTCATCCAAGAACACCATTTGCTCGCGCAGAAACTCCTCCAGTCTTGACCAATCAGATTGGCGCAAGTTGCTTCCGCCCTCTGACGTCGACGAGAGCCGTCGCGGCCGAATGCCTTTGCTCGACGACTCGTGACGGGACTGCCAACCGGATGCCATGGCAACGAGCGGCCTGGCCTTGTGCTTCGCCTCATCCGACAAACGATTTCCGTGTTCGTATATTGAGTTCATGATCTACGAAAAGATGCAACAGAAATAGGCAACGGAGTTTGAATGCAAATCCACCTACAACTGGTAATGGAATTTGACAATTTAGTTAACTTACCAGTTTCACAGAACTAGATAAACATACACAACAATTTGTAACCACGCCGAATACCTGGGCGAATTTATCTTTGACCGAGCTTTGTTTCTGCTTGAGCGAGCAGAGGTCATGGTCGAGTGCGCGTATAAGCGAGCAGCATCGAGACGGAGATTTGAATAAAGCAGAAAGAAAATCTGCAGACGAATTTATGTAAGTTTATTAATTTTAGCTGACACGGAAGTTGCTGCCAATTTAACTTGGCTGTGAATTACCAAGGGAATTTGATAGGAACATTCGAATTGTACTGAGTAATAAAACATTAAACAGTAGAAAAATATGCTATTTGAGATCATTGAACAGTCAACTCGTCACTAATTTGCGTTGAAACATACAACCTGTCTTATTTTCTTACGCTATTTTCGACTCAGTGACTTGTCAATCTTAAGTTTATTTTGAGTCAGCACTCACCTGTGTTGATCAGCTGATAAAGGCCGTTTACACATAAATGTGACGTCACGTGTTTAGCTGAGGTTACTTTGGGTCGGTTTATCGACTGCAGCAAGGCCATCCATTCCTCGTAACTCGATTCTGTAAAAAACATTGTACTTAAAATGTGCTAACAAACGGTGTCCTGTAACATTGGTTCGCAAAAGAAACTGGGGCCACGAAGATTTTCAATGGGACAGGATAGGAATAGATTGAACTATTATATAAAAATAAGGTTTCTTCAGCCTTTGGCTTATTTCACCTAATGGACCATTTTACAAGCGCGGGGTTCGATCAGGTAAACGATCAGTATCGGAGAAGCAGTTTTATTCATAACAAACCCCGCGCTTGTAAAATGCCCTGCAGTTTACCAGAAAAACTGATCATCATTAATTTTGAAGTGACGCCCATCCTGGTTGTGGGCCACAAGCCGTTGTTATATGGGCTACGTATAAATAAGTTTGGGAACCACCATCCAACAACATAAATAATTTAAAGCGAAATGCAACCACGATTTCTTACAGCTTTACGTTTGGCACGTATTGCTGAAACCTAGCGATTTTGAATGATGTTTCAACGTTAGTCAGGAATAATCAACACAATTCACCTTTCGTCGAAAACAGGGTCACAAGTCGTTCCTTCATGGTTGAAACATTTGTTGGAGGCGATTTTCGTTTCAGTTCCGCGTCATCTTCAGTCAAATCTATTTCCATCACTGGTGTAGCTGAACATTGGGAAGCGATCTGAGTAATTGGGACAGGATTAATTGAATGTATTTTGTCAGTTTATCGGTCTTTCGTACAGGAGTTTTTTAATTTTTTTTGGAATCAACCTGTGGCAGTTACGGCAGGGTCACCAAATTTCATCCGGCCGGCCCAGTTTGACTCAAAACAGTTATTTTGCTCCACCGTCAGATAAATCTTATGGGTTTCTGTTCTTACTACACTTTAAGGCACTTTTCTGCTTTTTTTGAGACAGAAATTATGAAGTATTGCTTTTAAATGTACGGCACAAGGATACCATTTTGGTAAAATTTACATTGTCCAACATTGTTATCCAGACCCCGATCGTCACTATAGCCAATACAAGTGATGTTCCCAGTTCTAAATTATCCGGCCCGGCCGGATCCGGATAGTTATTAATCAGATCCGGCCGGATAATTTGGATCCGGCAGTTTGTTAACACTGATTCGTGTATTATGGCAAAAATGCTATGTTAAGGTTAGCCTGTCATGAGTGGAACAAATAAACGTGGGTATTTATTAATATGGTATAACACGTCACGAAAAACCTTAATAACAAATAACAGAAAAATCTTACGTCGGCGAGTATAACAGACTGGGTCCCCAAAACGAGTAATTTGCGAAATGTTTGTCCGTTTTTAGGACAAAAATGCTTTCCCAACTATCCGGTTAAATTAAGTGTATTATCCGGCCGGGTCCGGGTATTGAAAATTGGTCAATATCCGGCCGGGTCCGGGTACCCGGATCCGGCGCAACACATCACTAGCCAATACTCGTGCTTAAAACGTAAACAATGAACATAAATAAGTTGGATATTGCTGAAAAACGACCGGCACGATTTCTCTGAACGAGTTAGATAATGAAAAATATTTATGTTACTAGGAAAAATTAGATTATTCAGATCACCCGGAAGAGGTCATTTCCCAACAAATTTCCGATCGTAACAAACTAATAAATAAAAAATTTCCCACCTTGATGACAGAAGGTCTGCCGGTGGACGTAGAATCGTCGCTTCGGGATTTCAGCAGTGCTTTAAAACTTGCGCCTGCTTTGCAGCCTCTCATTCCTTGTACTTCGATGAGTCGAGCCATGTAACTCGCGTTACTGCTTGTCGCGTTTAGAATCACTTCGGCGTTCGTCTCGCATTGCGAGTCCAGTATCTGATAAAGTGTCAAATAAAAACTCAAACAAAAACGCGTAAATCATCTCAGTTTTTTCGAGAATACAACAGCGGCAGAAAAAAGTGGATACTTTTTGGAAAGTAGAAAAAAAGTGTTCTGAAAATTAATATTCCTATATTTGAGCACTGTTTTTTTTTAATTTTAAACTTGACGAACGAGCAATGTTTTGCTAAAAATATGAATGACGTCAGTAGAGTGACGAGAAACAGCCGTACAAATTATTTGTGTATTTTTGCAAACCTGCAAGAGTAAATCCATAGAACCGATGGGAATACCAAAGGACTGAATGAAAAGTATGAGTTGTTCAACTTCAAGGTCACGAACAGCCGCAAACGCAAGTCTGCGAGTCGAAGGTGTGACCTCTGACCCGAGCATCCGCAGTCTCAGCCAATCAGGGAGCAGCAAGGCTTCCTCTTGGGTGTCCATTAGATAGGCCTGCGTAAGATGAGCGAAATACAGGTAGTTTTTCATTGGTTACTGACATTGAACTGATCAAAGAGAGCACAATGTTGCATGAGGCATCAGCAGAATGTGGCATTTTTTGGAAATTTACTAACGGATTTAAACAAGATACAGGTGTCTGGATATCAACCCTTAAATTGAAGTGAGAGCTACTTGGTAAAACGTATCTTGTCGTGCATACTTTTGCACATATAATGCTAAAATATATTTCGACACCCAAAAAACGCAATTATTTTCACCTGTGGTATGACGTAACCTTCCTCACTAAACCAATATCCCATCAGCTGATGGTAGATGACGTCAGCTTGCTCCTGGTGTGGAGACTCTTCGCTCATCCGAAGTGAGGGTGGCCCGAACCCCAGGAGAATGATGCTTGCTTGAGGGACTAAGATGTGAAGTGTCGCCGCTCCATAGTTGTTCGGCCATTTAACGTAAATCTGTGTGATACAGGGGTATTTGAATGGTCAAGCAACGCGGCCTTACACGTTGATGAGCAAGTCTGATTTAAGATTTTTTATTTATATGAAAAATAAGTTTGTTACGAAAGTGACTGATATATAGCTTAAACACAATGCAACTTTGCTGTGAAACATTTTTTAACAGTCTTCGTCATCGTGATTGACACAACCTTATATGCAGTGAGACACGAATGGTCCTATTTATATGATTCCATTTACGCAGGAATGGACAGCTTGGAGGTTTCAGTTGCCAAAAACAAACGGCGCATTGTTTCCATCGGCGAAACGACATTACGGGCATTTTGGGCAATAAAAAACTAAAAACCTCGTCCTGCGAATCGCTCCAAGGGATCCGGTCGACTGCTTCTGCATCTGCGCTGATCCTCCTAGCATCGTGTTCATGTGCAAGTCGGATATGCGTCACAAAGATCTCCAACAGTGATGTCACAAAACTCTGCCCGGTGGTTGCAGGTGAGCCGGCGATGAAGGAAGACGTCGGCACCATGGCCGCCTGGACGATGATGCGCCTGAACCACATTCATTTTTCGTTAAGTGGGAAAGAAGAAAAGTCCACATGTGTATACCTGTCTATCAAAAGGTGAGAAGCCATACGAGCAGCCCCGGTTGAAAGTTCAAACAACTGCTCTCGGTCGCCCCTTCCGGCCAACTGGAGGTCGTTAGCCAAAAAAGTGACGTAGGCAGCAACCGCGTGTGGCTCGGCGGAGACCAGGACGGCGTTACGAATGGCCTCGACGGTAGCGAGTCGAAGCATGGTTGCATATTGAGGAAGCTGCAAGAGGTCGTGCAGCAACCATCTGGAATGCGAATAAATAACCAATGAATTTTCTGAAACATGTGTGATAGATGGATATCAGTTGCGAAAAACTGTCCATCATTTTTTAAGTAAATTATTAAAACACAATTTTTACAACTTAGTCCGTTTTTTTTGGGCGATTAATTATCGTCTTGATCGTAACATCATATAAAGCACTACTCATCAAATAAAAAGTTGCAGATTTTTCAACAGATAAACAAAAAGGTGTTGTTACACACCATTGCCTGTTTGTTTTGGAAAGAGACTGAGGTCAAATTACTCAATATGAAAATAAATTTGGTTATATTTTAATATTTTACTTGTAGTCAGGGCTGCCCTTGTTGCTGTCAACTTCCATCGGTTGGTCTTCCGTGATATTAGTAAGAATCATTGCAAGCGCCATCCGCGATTTTTCTCTGGTCACAATTTGTGGGGAGTAGAGGCGTTTCAGAAAGTACTGAATGACCTGTGATACAATAATAGGTGTAAATAACACAGTATGTGGAATAGCACACAACATGAAGCCGTGATATGCCATGGTGTCTTGGGGTGAAAGTTGGGCACACAAAATGAGAAATTATGGAATGTTTTTTTTCTGATAAGTTATGTTAACATACTTGTACAGATTCTTCGTAGTTGTCTTGTAGCAGAAGCTGACGGAGTTGTGAAATAAGTTCCTCGGTGTGAATACCTCCACTGGATAACTACACAATGGCCATTTTTAGTGAAAGCAAAGCAAGTAAATGGGTAGTAATTACACAGACAACATTACTTTTTTTGATACAAGACGGCAGATGCGAACAAGGAGTTTTTACCTTTTCCATCTCACTGTCTTGCACAAGGAGAAATTCGCAGAGACACTGAACAGGTAGGAGACCCACATCCCCTTTTGCAGAAGCAACAAGATCAGGCAACCAAGTCATGGACTGGTTGTCACCATGCCTACACAAAAGGTAACAAAGGGTTTTATATAAAAGTAGTTGCAAGCTCATTTAGTCTATTGTTTAACTGCAATCATTGTAATATCTACAAAAAAAAACACCTTTTTCTAACAAAAGTCTGATAAATGTTCAGGAATCATTTATGAAGTATTTCAAAGTCTGCTTGCCTGTTGATGATATCCAGTAGAAAGTCTGGTTGCCTGGAGCGGCACAACAAAACACCAAGTTGTAGTCGATATGATAAGGAACTAACTTGTTCCAAAATACGATCTGGGGGTCTTCTTGGGTGACCTTGTGGATCCATTGCAATAAGCTGGGACAGAAGTAAGCTGCTTTCCTCCGTTATCACTTGTCTTGTGGTCACAGCCGCAAGGTGTGATTCAAATTCCAGAATCTCAGCCTTTTCCAACTTTTAAAAAACAAATTGTTGGTCATTTCTTATTCAAACTTATTTTGGATTTTGGATATTTTGGATAAATTATTTTGGATAGGAAAAAGGGAAGGTCACACTATTTGCCATGGAAATAAAATTCATCTAAGACCTAAAGTAAGTTTGTGATGCCCCAACAAACACTGTTTTAAAATTCATTTAAAGCACTAATACATTGCAACACACCATTTGGGAACCTCTGTTTCAACAAAACAAAAAAACAGTGTTAGTATCACACGAAGTGGTGAAAAAATATGTTCTGCAAACAGTGTTAGTTGTTGTTCTATTTACCATTGACATCTGATGTTCTTTTCCAACCATTTGATTTCTAAGATCATCATCAACCACAGTAACTGGTGGATACGTGAAGCGGTTGACAATCGACATTTCCATTAGAACTGAAAGTAAAAAGAAATTGATTTTCCTATTATACCATTGACAAAAGTCAATAATACAGGAATTATGTCTGATAAAAATGCAATAAATACATGATAAGTTGCTTCAATATGCCAACCATGACAGAAGTGCAACAGAGCGATTATTAATGACACATATAAGATTTTATGTTTCAATGTTGTTTAAAACTATTGCTATTCATATCAGCTAGTACAGACAGCTACTACACACAAAACAGTTGCCATGCAAAGTAATTGGCATTGAAACTGATTTGCAGAAAGGCACATTGCATTTAAAAGATTGCTATACTTCAATATACTTAGTAATATGGCAAATTACTGATATTTTGACATTTTTGACTTGTGCAAGAATGGAACCCACTCACCTTTCAGCATCGGATAGGTTGTCCAGGCCTGTTGTCCAATAGTACCTGGATTGAGGCATATTATAATCAGAAGACTCTGTAGTGCAGTCCAGTATAGCTGGGATATTGCAAGTGAAGGAGGTATATAATCTGATGGCAGTTTGATATTGCCTGGGTGATGATACTGGCACAATGCCAAGATGGTGTCTGTCACATCTACTCGTTCAACTGCAAGAGGATTGAATGATTGCTGAGCCAGGACAGCAGAACGTCTGTGGATAAAATTGGAGTTTATAACCAAACAAATGCAGACACATTATCAAACACATGAGGCTACTTATTGAGCATTAGCTTTCAAAGACAGAAAAATACTTTCTGACCACCTCTAAAAACTGAAAAGAAAAGATATATTCCTGAGTCCAACAATGTGGCTATGGGCCAGTGGTTCTCAAACTGCTTAACTTGGTTCCTTTATATTTGTAATCAGCAGACATAATTTTAAAATCTGTTTAGTTTTTAGATGGAGCAATATTGAAACAACACCAAACATAAACTTTTATTTCAGTTTAACACCATTGTGTTGCAGTTTAAATCATGATGGACAATGTCAGTGTTTCATACCCTTACAGAACTTTAAATTCTGTAAAATCATTAGAAATCCCATATTATACAGAAAAAAGTATTCTACCTGACAAGTTGACCAATGAGGTCCAAAGCTTCCGCTGGGGCAAGTGGATGATCGGGGGAAAGACCAATCGCTGCCAACCTCAAGAGGGAGCCCTCAAGCATTGCAGAATCATGACAGGTCTTGATTAGAAATGGCCGGTCGACCTCAGGGGGCCAGTTGTCACGGGTGTGATAGAAATCAACTGGCTTTAAGAACAGCAGCTGAGCCAAAAATATTTCAAATATTAAAACATATAATATGCCAGAGGAACTTGTAAATTTTTCAAATCGCAAGTTTGAAAATTGAGGTTAGAATGTTAAAAACTGCTGTCAAATTTAGTTTGCAACATTGCCACAAAATAATAATACAATTTTTAAAAAAAGCTGAAGTTTTTATCACTGCAATAATAAAATTTAAAATTCACTGGAACACAAGTAGCACCTTCTGAAGCAACTGAATAAAATCAGATGATGGCATTCGACCGTTCAACCTGGGAATTACTATCATGTGCATCCACCAGAGGGCGTCATGCTGGATTTCAGCATGAAGCAGTTTAATCTGGTTGTATGTCTCATCCACATTAGCGATGGCACTATCTGACTTTCTCTACAAGATACTTGCTTTAAACACATATCACTAATTTACCATTCAATGAAATTTGTTTATTCGTCCCATACCTTTCCATTGATGATCAACAAGACTTCCTTTGCTTCAGGTGTGATGCTTAGTAGCATGGTAAGACATATCAGGTCGACAGTTGATAAAATGAAACGGTCTGTAGCGTACACGTCAAACAGTCAATGAATATTTTACTACATGAATTTTATTCTACAGTTAACTAATAAATTTGTGTCACAAACAAAACATCTTACGCAATCGTAGCAAAATTTATTGTTTAAGAGACAAAATTTTACAAAGTTATAAGTTATATTCCTAAAACTAGCAAACATTCTGAAATTTACATGGCATTATACTACATGTCTACTCTCTTGTTTGCAATCAGTATCAACTTAACATTTTTCTTTTTTTACATCAAATAACATATTCAACATGACACCTTTGTGTTGCTGATCCAGGGCGTTATACTTTTCCATGTCAGGTTCCTGCATTAAACCAATTGCAAGAGCATTAAAGCGTATCTCATGTTTAATTGCTCTAACAATCTCCCTCAACAATGCTCTCACAGCCCTCAGGTAATCCTCCTGCTGGAGCAGCAGATCCTGAGAAACAGAGGCTGCAATAAGAAAACAATTTGTGAGATGTTGCTTGTTTAGGTGTTAAATTGACACAACAATATTATATAGTTAGTACCCAGTGTTCTTGCCCCTATTTCCGGGTAGTTTTGTAACGTTGAGACAACAACAGCCATGTTGCCAGGATGGCGTGCATTTGAAAGTTCATTGTACAGAACATAACTGAACATGGTTTTCAGGTTGTTTGGATGTGCGTCAATGAGCTCCTGCAAATTGGCACTTCACTTAAATTGAAAAGTTTAATAAGGCCTTAAGGTGTATGTGTCAAATGCTCCACAAGTGACAAAACTTAAAACCATTACAGAGAGAATTATTTCATTACGTAAATAGAAAAGAAATAATAAATTTAACAATCAGATTTCATTCCACCTTCAGGCATATCAGGTAGAAATTCAACAAGGGCTTTGATTTCAATCTCATTTTGGTCAAGTTCCCTATAGTGTCAACGTCTTCTTGTGAATGGGAATTACAATTTACACAAATAGCCATTAGTAGATCCTGCAAAAACAAAGACATGCATATTTGTTTATATTAAGCCTTGCTTGTTTCGAGTCCGTTGCATGTATAACATCCATTTTGCACGCCTTAATGAAGATTTAAATAACACTTACCTGTGCTGGTTTGACCAGTTTATGGCTTTGCAACCACATTTCTAGCTTTTGACTGGCAAGACTGCGTATTTCCTGCAGGCCACAGGCAGACGCAAGAGATTTAATAAGGTTTCTTCCAGACATGCCAGATGCAACACCACTGGGGCCAGATACACCACCGACAGGATTGATATCAGGTATTCGCCTTGAAAGACGCTCTTTCAGGATGTCAATGGTAAAATTTTGAATCTCTGCACTATTTTGAAACCTGCAAACAACAATACAAATTCAGGTTAATTTCCCGGATAAGAAATCTACAGGTATCATTTTTTGTAGGTAAGCAAATTTGGAATGTTAGTTTTTGTGATAAATATGCACCAATTAAACTTTACAGACAGATTTAACACAAGAATTGAATTCACAGCATGATTTTAGGCACCTTGTGATTGAGGCCTCTTTGGAACTTAGATCAGTCATCAAAACATCACCTTCACTTTCTATGAAAGTGTGCACCTTTGTGCCAAATGCAGTGAGCAGGTTTTTCACAAAAGCTTGGCATTCAGGATGGTCAACCCACACACGATCCGCCAATGAGTCATCCAAAAACACTAAATTTTATCAAAGTAGCATAAAATGTAAATTCTATTTCTTTAGAAGGTTGGCAGCTTTTTACCCTTCACAAGAATGTCTGGCCAGTCTTCCGAAAGTTCCAAAACTGCATTTAGGATGTTGCAACTAAGTATCGCAAGCATGTAGACTCCTGGGGTAACATATATATGTATACACACAAAACCATATTATGAGACATGAGTTGTTCAGAAATAGAATTTGATACCTTTTGACTTAATTGGATCAGGAGTCATGTCTTTTTTTAACAAGTTGGCAAGATGTTCTATTACCGGTTCTGTTTTAAACATATCTGGCCTTTCTTTAGCCAAGTAGAACATGGAAAGGATAGTGGTCATGTCTGGCTTGTTCCTATTGAGCCTTAAGGTTTGAATAGCTCCACACAGCAGACCCTGTATGTAATTATAGTATTTTGTACTGCTGTTCTGCCCGTTATCATACAACACATAGGTAAAACTCAATATACCTCTACTTGGTCTGAGTCTACATCAACATGCTTAAGGACTTGGTCCACTAGTTCTGCAGGTGGGCAGTCAATACAAGGTGCAGTTGGCTCTGGAATCGTAGGTGACATCCTGCTGGAATCCACTGTTGAAACCATGCGACCCATGGGTGCCATTGCATAATGATGTGGCATGTTAAATGTGCCTGAAGGTTTGAGTTTCTTGCCAGATGGAACACCTGAGAAACAATTTCAAGTGGATTAATTAAATGATATATTACTCTACTCCATACCAGGGGTCTCAAACTCAAATTTGGGCCAAGTGAAAACTAAGGTACATAATACGTTATCATAACAATCACAATAGCAAATCCCTTGTGACATGTCATGCTCTTAGCTGGGCACTAGACACCAAATGACTTACGTTTGTTTTACTGTACACATTAATTGATATTTCAAAATGCCTTGCAGGGCATGTGTTTGAGGCCCATGCTCTACAAGACAAACAGCCCCTGGAAATGAAGTTTTGAAAACTGATTTCATAATTAAATCACTTGAAATGCTTCTTTATAGGCTACATAACCATGTTAACATTTGCACATGCTAATGTGGTACCAATTTTTGCCATAGAGCACAAAAGAATCCAACAGATTCATACCATCGCCACCTCCCAGTCTGTGGGGTTCTTTGTTTTTAGTTCCGAGGGCAAAAAAGTTTTGATCAGCCAGTGCAAAGGACTGATTAGGTCTTACTGATGAGGACGTCCTGGCTATTCTTTTCCCTCCTCCACGCTTCATTGTACTCATGATTGCAGATATGTTACACGGACTTGATCATGAAACACTTTATTTTCAAGATAATAGCTTTATATTTACACTCTACATTTACATGAATTGTGGTTGAAGCTGCATTTGGAATAAAAAGAAATAATTAAATTATAACAGTGTGTTGTGTTGTACACAAGTGTGTATAACAGTGAACCGAACAACCCCTGTTAAACACAAGAGGGCCAGCACTGACTTCAGGAGCCAGTTGCACAGCATACACAACCAGCAGGGAGCATGTTGCACAGGCAACATTGCAAACGTAATACAGTGGGGGGTATGTGCATTGACCCTGTCAAGCGCAGGTACTATGAAAACACCCACTTAATTAAATTTTAATATTGAATGTACTTAGGGCACTGTGTAATTAACACATTTGTTTCCCTTTTGCTGTTATTTTTATTTGACAAGCCCTTTGCCGTGTACCTCAGCTGTTCTACGTACGCGTCTCTACCGCAGAAAACAACATTTTGTTGAAAAAATGCTTGAATGAATTTACGAAAACTACCAATAAAAACCTTCACTGTTCGTCCCACTTTTGAAAGCTATACCGAACATTATCTCCCCCTCAAGTATTACGTTGTTCATCACCATAACATCGCCAATATGACTGCAGTTTTCCTTGTTTGCGTTTCTGTTTATTCTGGCGTGTTTATCTTTCTTATTTTTTTATCAACACTACTGTTGAATACACAAGTGAACTTTACTGCCGAAGGTCGGTTGTCATGTAAAACTCAGAGAGCGTTGTATGCACTTGTATCCCAACGCGAAGTTCATCACCAACAACCGCAACCTCTGTGGAGGATCCTTGGCTGTCATGTGTCCTCTGATCTTTGACTATCCTCGGGCGCCGATATCACTCGATTTGGATCCAAGGAAACGCTGTATGGAACGAGGCGTTATCGTTTTGCGTTGGCAAACATGGCCACGTCTTATCCAGTTTGTAGCAATATAATCCCCATTCAGTGGGACTGACTGCAGACGGAATGATTAAAAAATGTTGGTTTAATTAGTACCCATGTATGCAACTTATTTCTCTTCGGATTACTGTTCACCCAAGTAGTAGTTTTTTTACCAGAATACAAATGATTGGACTTTCCTAATAGATTTGGATTAGCCTATTATGCTTGTAAAAATATATTCACCCCACTTTTAAAATTAAAAATCCGCGGGTTTCAAACCCGTCTATTACCAGCATAGAATATGTCAATATCTATAATAGTATTTAGGTCAAATCTGATAAAAAGGAAAGCATATCATGTTTCGTTTTTGTAAAGGGGGCCTGTTGCGGGCGAGATAGAAATTTATTACCAGAAGAAAAGCAAGAAAATGAAATGGCTGACAAGAATCAACAAAAAGGCGCCGCAGTAATACAATAACGTCGCTTTATCGTATAGAAAACAGGCAAAAATCCAATCAACACAAAGGTGTGCCATAAAGAAAACCTTTCCGTCGTCACCGCCAATGCGCACATTGAAATACATAGTTTGGTACCAACCACACACAAACTGCCTTTTCTAAGGTACGTTTTTTTGCGAGAAATGTCTTTAAAAATGGAAGGGAATAAATAGAACCAAAAGAGCGCCAAAACACAGAATTCATTTTCATGTGTACAATAAGGGTGGACACTAAGTCCACAGCAACTAACAGATAAATACGAAAAATTAAAAAAATGACGACAAAACTGCCAGTCGAACACAAATGTCACTTCCGCGTAGCGAACACTGAACTGATTTTTCCAAGTAAAAGATCGCGGTTTTTCGGCGTTAAATTATGATTGGGAATCGCATCAATTGCTTCGGTTACGCCCAAAGGTACCAAACTGCAGTGGAAGTTTCTGGAACGCGGTACATTCGTTTAATCCTTCGTCCTTAGCCTCAACATGGCACACATGTTTGTATATCACACCAGTAACATGGCACCAATCCCATTAACAAGGGGTGCTTATCTTGTTCAACAGATTTCCTAATTTCCGCAATCGTGTGCGCAAAAGTTACAAAATCCCCCCGTTAGAATAATTAAGCTTATCGTCGCCATAAGGTGCAGGCATTTGCCGCGCACGTAGTTCACTTGAGGTCGGTGTGGAGTTGGATTGTTGACCGAAAGCTCGGGCATACAATTCGGCGTTGACCGGAGGAAAGATCCCAGCACCGCGCAAGTAGTCGGCAAAAATCGGTAATCGGAACGATGGCAGGGACGAGTCTAAGTACAGGTTTATCGGGCGTGAGTATACACGAAAAAATGTTGCCTTTGCAGCATTGACACCACTACGGCCACGTAAGTTGGTTATACACAGTAAGTAATGGTAAAATGTAGCAAAAATTAAATAGTACTTCGTTTTATGTGTACTTTAATACTATGGCATGCAAATATAAAAAACACCACCATGCAAAAATAAATATAAACATGCAACATTTCCAGCCTTTCCTTGAAAGATAACAAACATTTTATACAACATGATATAATATCTTGACGAAACTTGCACTAACCTTAGTCTGACACTGACCTCACCTTTGTATTGTAAGATGTGCTAAACCTGTTTTGCTCACTGTACAAACCTTTTCTTCAAAACTTCTATTCTGCAAATATTAGGAGTGGTCTTGCAAGAACTGTAAATTAAAACCTTTAAACCATGCTACATGGTAACGCTCCAAACTACTGTACTGCAACATAAAAACACTAAAATTCTCAACAAGTTCAGCCTGCATAATAGAATCCTGCATTTAAATAATGGAAACAAGACTACTGATTTCATTAGTCCTGGATCTACCACTGAACTTGGAGGTTGGGGGTGTGCTAAACTTCAGAAAACATCATTTCATGTCACATTACAGCATTCATCACACAAAGCCATGCAGTTAATTTTTTGTCTTGCGTTGCGGCAGTTTCATTGGCAAACCCATGCAACCTACCGAGGGGATAAGGGAAACCCAAATATTCACTCTGGCTTGCAAACATGGAAAGAGGTGGAGTATTGTACCCGTTTTGGGGCAGGTTTAGATCCATGGGTGGGTACCCAGGAGGGGTGGCACTAATTAAAGGTGATGGGGCATGAGTGGGAGGGGTGTTGATCATACCATTGTGTAAGTACGTCGGCGAGGAATGAGATATTACTGGTGGGCGATGGGTGCCTGGGATGGCATTAGTATCAGGGGAAGGGTCTCGGGGAGGTACTAAGGGTGACGCAGGGTGCCAGGCGGGGCTAGCAGGTACATATAAGGGTGAGTGATTTGGACGGGGTGAGTTTGAATAGGGGTTATGGGGTGAACTCCGATGGTAAGTCTCAAAGGATGGTGAATGGGAATTTGCAAGTTTTCGTATCACATTGGGTGAGTGGTTTCGTTGAGGATTGGGGGAGCGCGCATAGGGGGGTGTGGTGTGGGATATGGAAGGGTGGCCTCGCAGGGGGAGGTTTCTCCGACTGGGAACTTCCAGCAGCCTGGAGTTGTTTGAAGGGCTTCCAAGGTCAATGGGTCTGTGTGCACAAGAAAAAAAGTGCTGACAAACGCGTGTGAAAAGGTAACAACAAAAACACACACAGTACTGAAGACTGTGCTCTGTGCAATTCAAATGGGTTTTTTGGTTGTATGTTCGGCCTGCATACAGTTGTTTGTGTGTAGACCATATTCTGTGCTCATATACTAAAACAGTGGGGGGTTAGGACAACCCATGCACAGAACAGCAGCACAACTTCCGAGTAAACCTTAAGTTGGTTCTAGTGTTGGTTGGGGCGCAGTGAGAGAGCACGCATGTTTGTGTCACATGACCGCCACTTCATCTGTTGTGCTTCAACCATTTGTTCTCTGTGTCATTGCCATGGCATTACACGTACATCAATTGGTTTACAAACTAATACATAGCCACATTTTGTCATACAAGGGTAATTACACAGAATTCTGAGAAAGACATTATTAGTCATACTTCACAAATATATCCAAAAATAAGGCAACTATAATGCCTTGCATTTGTGATGCAAAAACAATGAATTTTATGCAAACTAATCATCAGGGGCAATTGAGCCCAGTTAAATAATGACTATTGAAACACACTTTAAAGTACTAGTCGAAATGCTGGAAATAAATGGCAAGTCCGTTTTTTGTGAAGATCAAAACAAGTTCTAACTTAACTTTTTTACAATCAGTCAAAACCATGATACATCACGAAAAAAAATCAACAAGTCACAAAATAACCCAAAAACAATGCAAACAAACTTACGATGAGGAAACAGACATGGCCGCATCATCAGAAATTTGCAGTGGAGATCGAGAGGGCAACTTAACAGGAGATAAAGGCTCATCATCACTTGAATCACAAGTGAGATCAATAACCTCAGGCTCCACTTTCTTCTTTTCTTCCATTCTTGAAATCTTAGATCCAGTGTGGCTTAAATCTGCGAGGAGTAAATGTATTACAATGCAGCTGTTTTAATTTAGTATAGAAATAAACTGTTAGTATCAAAATGTTATAATCCTGGTTTTACTCTTGCAATGGTGAAAAAGTACATTTTTCTCTAATTTTTTTTGCTAGGGAAACAACGCTAGTGGAAAAGAGTAATAACCACGTAGATTTTTCACAACTAACTTGCAATGGTGAAATGTACATTTTTCTCACTTCATAGCGAAGTAAGTGACAAAGTCATCTTGTATAGGGTTAAGGCTGTAAATAAAAACCTCACTTCTAGAAGAATAAACCTCCAACCTTTCAGCTTTACAAGTTTCCTTTTTTCTGCAGACTTGCCTTGCTGTTTGGGTTTTACTGCCTCGCGCCCTTTGGCAACTCTTGGTGGGCTAACTTCAGTGCTAAGATCAATTACAACCTTTATGGGAAGTGCTTGTGCAGCCTTTACTAAAAGAGAAACACCTTTTTATTGAAACAGAAAACTAACTCTATTCTGTCTGTGTGCCAATAAACTTCACATGTGTCGTAACATTTAAACTCAGCCTGCAATAGGAAATGGGGTCCAAAAAACAACTAGTTTAACCATATTCCTAACCAACCTTTGTGCTACTTTTATCAAAAAGTTATGATTATTACATAAGTGTGTGTTCTGGATATGGAGAATGGTTTAAGGTAGTTATGAATCGTTATGCACAGAGGGCCACATGTGTGGTACATGTAAGGGTTGTGATCCACAACGTGTGGATACATATTAGGGGTGAGTGAATTTCAATGGTAACATACAAAGACACAGAAAAGAAGCTTTTGTGTCAAAGCAAATTATGACACCATTGTAATGAATGTTAGGCAACTAACAATCACAAATATATGTTAGGAAGTCTCACCGATTGGTTTCATAGGTGTTCCTATGACCAAGGTTTCAGTTTTCTTATGGCTTGTGTGCCAACTGCCATCCTGTTTGAACGTAATCTCTTCAGAATTGCAACTTTCAAGAATTTTGGTGAACATTTCATCCACCACAAGGCTTTTAAATGGTGCTGGTTTATCACACACTGGACACTTCCAAGTTGGTTTTCTAATTAAGTTATAATTGTCATTAGGTTGGTTAAAAATTTTTTATATGCTTTTCTACTAGGTTTTTCCATGCTTTTATGGCAGGAATTTTGCCAGAGGCTATTAGTTTTGAAAAAAAGATTGTTAATTTTTTGCAAAATGTCCTGTATATGAATGACATAACTTTTTGCAGTAAAAATGTACGATTTACCCAAATATGAAAACATTAACAAAATCTAGCTGATTTTGTCAGCCTAATATCAAAACCACATCAGGAAAAAAGACATACTTTTCATTCATTTTGAGAAACAGAAGGGCATCGAAACATTGAAGGTGGTTGCAAGTTTGAGGTCGAATGGGAAGACTCATTCTCATTTTACCAAGCTGTACAAAAACTTTATGTGAGGATTGTGAGAGCAATTAAGATAAAGTACACAGTTCAGAAGCATCAAAAGCTTGACTGGAACTAGTCTATTTACTGTATATATGTAATCCCCATAGTTGAACATCTCTACAAAAAAATCAATAGTTATCGAGGAATAAAAACAAAATAAAATCACGTGTTACAAATGACCTTTAGCAACAAATTTTTTCGCATGCTCACTTTAAAACAGCGGAAAAACAGTGGAGGTTAAATACTTACAGGGCAAAGTAAGGAAACTTCTAAACTTGTTGTAGAAATGTCAGAATCGCTATCGACAGCTAACTTTCGCTGGATAATTGAGCGAGACTGGCTAGCTGGAATAATTGCTCGCTTTTTTAGTTTTGTGTGGAGGTCCTCAGCTGTTACTTGTCGAACGATGTTAATTACTGCCACATAATTCTAAACAACACACAAGAGTGTCAATGCAATAGCATAGTGAGAATTTGTGTTAAAGCTTAAAAAAATGCCAGAATCGACTACTGGTTTTACATAAAGTGTGGTCTAACAGTTACAAGTTGTTGTAAGTAACAATGGATAATGTTAGTAGGACAAAAATAATTGTATTCAAGACTTTGTTAGCATTAAATATTTTTTCGTTTTAATGGACAGTCATGATTTCCCAAATGCAGATATACAGTATTTGTACATGGTCATAACCAACATTTAGTTGAACAGCATTTGGTAGTTTGGATCATACACCACCCACCTTGCCAGAATCGGCAGACCACCGAATGTCGAGAACGTTGGAATGGTAGCTCGATCCATAGCACAAGGTGGTAATATTGATTGGACGGTTGGGTCGCTTTGGATCCACCCCAGCCTTGGTTGGTGGCACGAAAGGTGGCAAATTCGCCGCAATCGAGTTGACCTTAACAAATATGTTTTTCTACTTAAAGCAAAAGCTTTCCAGAAAAATACATATATGTCCCTGACAAACTTTTGATATAAATGGCTCATAGAAAACAACAAAATAGAATTCCTGCAAACTGCACTTTTAACATTTTTTTGTGTGTACACTTTTTCACTTATTAATGATTTCACAGTCTATTTATGTGTTGTATAACAATTACTAATGGTATTAAATATTACTTTTTACCAGCATATCATTCCCGTATGAATGTGAACAAAGTTATAGGAAACTTGATTTAAAACTGTGATAATAAAATGTCCATACTGATGGTAACACAACAAATCAAATAAAATACCTTAATGTTAAGATTTTGAGGAAGCTGGTCTGGCTGCTCTGTACTTGTATCCAACACACAAATACTGAGAATAACAAAGAATATTGTGTTACTTATGTGCAGTTAAATCATATTTGTGTTTGGCAATTATTAAGGTTTGCATTCAAACACATTGTCAAGTAAGTTTTGAAGTTAAAGTTGCCCCTAGTTTTAAAACACATTCTTCACACCCAAAACATCATATCAAAAGTCTATCATCAACTTATACTATTACAAACAATGATGGCTTCAAATCAGGGGGAATGGTGGTCTGCACAATGCCATGTTTACCAACTTTTAGATACAAGTTTAAAAACCACACAGTTCTAAATAAACAGGGGATTATTTCGCAACAGTGGCACTTCCTTACCGGAATTGAACCTGCAATGCTGAGTGTTTGGTCAAGTATCTTTTTGCATCATGCATTGGTCGATTTCCATTGAGCTCATGGACTTGTTGCGATGTAAAATGAAAAATAAATCGTTCTTCTTTGATGAGACGTCCGTTGTACCCAACTGCAAACAGGAGTTTGTTTACATTTCACATGACAGCGCACAATAAACATATTTGCATTCTGTGACAGACAAATGACTTTTTTCAAGAGGCAATAATAATGAAAAGTTTTATGTCAAAGATTGTCAATTGCTTTTTCTTGAGCACTTATTGTTTTTATGGTTTCAATTAACGAAAATATAACAACTTACAAGATTGTTTTATTTTACATTCATTGACAAAATTATATTCATCACAATTAAGCACGTAACATGGTGTCTGGCCATTTTGTTAATTGGAAGCCCTGCTATTTTTAGAACCAAAGCAGTTCACTTGTTGCCAACTCTAAGCAAACAAAATCCTTACACAAAGGTGAAGGTTTGAGGACATCAGAAACAAATTCATAAAAGGGCAAAGGAGAGAACTTCACATTCACACATTTGTCTTCTTCTTTGGGATGCTCAGAGTTGTTGTTATTGTGAGAAATATCCCTAAAGAAAAAGGTTTGTCTCTGATATCACATATCATATAAAATAGTGCTATACTAGCAAGGTAGCAAGGATTCAAAAGTATGCACTAATCTTAGATGTCTTTGATAGAATATAGTTAGGAATGCCTTGTTTTTGGACTGCTGAATGATTTTTTGACACTGGTTTGAACTAGTGCTCTGCGACCAGTGAATCATTTCTATGTATGCACTATACAACCATTTAGGTATTGAACCAATTTTACATTGTCGCAGATGGGCAACTAACTAACCCAAACTCTAGAAACGCTGTAACTGATCATTACAGAAATTTTAACTTTATAAACCTGTTGGGGTTGATGTGCTTTGGGATACGTTGTATTAACAAAGTAAAAAAGGTCTGCTGAGCACAGTTTTAGTCAACAAGTCAATGAATTCATGCACACAATATAAAAAGGTATAAAGTTTACCTTTGGTGACCATTATCCCTGTTCATTTCCTGGTTTCTTGAAAGAGAGTGAGGAAACCGCTTTCCATATAAATCAACAATCTTTGACCGGATCTACAAAAGAACTTTAAGTACAGCTGCCAGAACACACATGAATAAACTTCATATTTTAACAGACGTCAGTATTAAGGTTGTGAAAAACATAACTAAGCATTTAGACCAGGGGTGGGGAACCTTTTTAGTATTGCGGGCCACATAAAATGAGAAATAACACAGGCGGGCCACTGAAAATTTCGAAATTTTATTTACAGATAAAAAATGCAATGCATTGCATTCTTTCACGAATTCTCCATCTGCATGTGGTTTCAGCTTCTTCGCTATCAGTTCAGTAACTTCATAACTCGTTCTGACAATATCTTCATCCTGTTTGCAGCACCTTGACAAAGTGCTTTGCTGCGCTTGTAACTCTCTTTTAAGGACACTAATCTTATTCTGCCTCGCCTGCCCTGTTAGCTGTTTCAGACTACCATGGCAGGAGTCATAATGACGCTCTAAACTTGTTTTCTTCTTTGCTGCTACAGATTTACCACAAACAATGCACACAGGTTTGCCACTTACTTCAACAAAGAAGTACGAGTTTGTCGAATCTTTCTGGAACATTCTGCCTTCATCACCAATCTTTCTTTTCTTTCCAGAAGCCATTACACAACTTAAAATTTTGTACACATTGTCGCGGGCCACATGGGCCGCAGGTTCCCACCCCTGATTTAGACACTCGCCATTGGCGGATTGGTTTCCTGTCACCACCCAGTCACCACACCCCCCAGACTCAATTATTTATTCTAGATCCGCCATGGCCAATTGTAAACTTCTAATAAAACAAAAACTTTTAAGTGGGTTTATACATAGGTGTGCTGTTCGTGTAATTTAGAGGATAAAAAATGCAAATCCAAGACAAGTGTTAGTGCATAAGTGGTGGGTGTGCAATACAAAAAAGTTTTTTAGATGGAACTAACAATGTTTCAGCTCAATGGCTAAAACTTTTTTACATCGAAAAATTTTATGATGCTATATTGCATATGCATCACTAGAACTGTGACAGCATAATATGCACTTAATCGCTCTAGTCTTTAAGGTATGACCTTGTTGAATCATAATACAACACAAGTAACATGAAATAAAGCTACACAATTCATGAGTCACAAGTGGTCTTTTGTTACAACCTCTACCAAACAATTTTAACAGTGATGAAATGTGCATGAGCCTTATTTTCTAACCGAGCTGTTGGTGCCACTAGATCTGATAAGTTGAAGTGCACGAGACATTAGTTCGTGTTTTCTGCCGCTTTTGTTTCTGCCCGCGTGTCCAAGGAGAACTTGCAGCTCGGAAACTCGAAAACACATCACCATGTTCTAAAACAAAAGGTACCACAATCAACCCCAGTGAGAACGGAAAATTGATGGAAAACAAACAAAAAAATCCAACATGCCATGCTTTGGTGCAAATACACAAAACACTTTATAACATGGAATATAATAAATCATGCTGTGTGTTTGAACAAAATATTGCATTGGTTATTATGCCAAAGCATGGTAAAGCTGGAGTTGTGTGTAAGTATTTTTACATTATGCATATGTATTGTAGGTTTTAGGGATACTATCCTAAGGAAAGACTTTGATTTTAAAAAGAATTGATTTATATCCATATCAATGCCAAATATTCAGCAACATCCAAAGCAAATATTTCGGTAAAAAAACAAAACAAAATAATTAGGTGTGTGTATGAAAACCTTTTTGTTTGTAACGCTTACCTTCATTTCAGAATCAATGTCCACCTGAGTGGACGTCATCTTGTTGGAATTCAGCTTGTAACTTTATTTTCACAGTGTTTTTAAGAACAGTTTTTGGGTGCTGTGATTCATAAGTTGTTGCACAATTTGGGCAAATGAAAAAACTATAAAAAGTCACCAATAAAAGGGTAGTTTTATCAAAAATGGGTTCAAATATGATACAACACTTGGAATTTAAGAACAAGTATGAATTAGACTATAGTACTTGCTGTTGCACTGTTTTCAGTAGACTGCTTGCCAACACCAAGCAGGATTAAGCTCATGAAAGTTCGGGAAAACAGAGTTGCATAACAGTCATTCTGTTCAGTGCACCAGCAAGTACTAAACAGTGCACCAGCAAGTAATATAGTTATAGACCAGAGACTAACACAACACATTGAAGGTATTGAATTATGGATTAGTGATTTAATTCCAGTTTTAGGATGTGCCTATGGGGTTTTTAATGTTGCTGACAAAAGTTTGTTAAAGAACTTGTTGGCACAGGCCAACTACAATATAACTATAAAGTTTGGGACAATAATTACATTTAAGTAAAAAAAATTGCCCCCTAAACAAAATACACATTACTTTCGTATATACTTCTGCTTTGCATTAAATACTGTTAAGTTTTATTTTTGCACATTTTTGAAAATGAAGGTCTCAAACAATTTGGCAAAGCCCAAATGTTAAAATTTGGCATTTTTAACTACATATGTCAAATTTCTGGAGTGGTAGTCATCTAATTTTCATTAATATAATTTGCCATTTAGCATGTCTAGGTCTACTATTTTGTGTATGTCTAATTTTAATGGAAAACTAGTTTCTACGCAGATTACCAAAAAAAATCCGAAAATGCATTTTTGGTTATTATGCCTTTGTTTCCAATGAAAGAAGCCCCAAAACCACCAAAAGTCAATGTGCACAGTTTACATTAGACATGCACTGAACATGAGGTTCGTTAAAGTGTTGTTATTCATAAATTTCTAACATGCATGCTGGACCTACTGACTTCCTGGCCAAACGCACGATATCGTTGACGTTGTACCATGAAATCAGCAGTACCTCGAGAAAATAAGCTATTTGTACTACAAAATACTGCCACACCACAGAATACATGTACAGTCGTTACTGCATCCATTAAAATACGTAGATTAATAATGAATAAAGCCATATCCTTAAATCTATGTGAACACTATGACCAAAAAAAAAAGACAAGCAGAACCAACAAAGTAAAACATCCAGACCAAATTTGTCATAATTTTTCCTGTTAGCTGCGACCATTTTCGATTTTTACGCATCACGATACTGCAAGTGTCTGCAAATTTAATTTAAATCATACAAACAATTTTTCTTAAAACTGTTGTTATTTAATAAATCAGCAAAATTTTATTAGTTTATTTTATGTCAAAAAAGAACCTCATATTTAGAGAAAATGTTTTATCTTTCATTTGTGCTGTTTCTCGTTCGTTGTAACTTTAATCTCTTCAAAACTAATTTATTTGCCTTGGAGTTTAATTGAGAGTATACAGCGTGTTATTTACTTCGCTTTTTGACGACAAAATTATTTTTTTTTATTACTGATCGGCTGCTAATGAACGTTTGTGGTAAACTATGGTTTACTTTGACGATTGTTTCGAAAGGTCGCGTTGTTAGCGACCGGCGGATTGTTGCGGTTTTTACGTTTGAAATATATCACTTTCAAACTCATCAAGCCGTTTTTATGACATGAAAACACAATTGTATCTCAAGATGAATGGTTCATAAAGGATAAGATGGAAATTCGTTGCGGTGGTTTGCTGTTTACATCCAAATTTGACTCCGGAAATTTGGCCCAAGTGGAAAAAGTCGAGCATTCCGACAGCGACAGTGATAGCGGTGGGCCAAGCAACACTTTATACGGATGCACGCTTACTCCTGACTATGAATTCAATGTTTGGACGAAACCCGATGCTGCGGGAACGCCGTACGAAAATGGAAACCGTTCTTGGTTTTATTTTGGAATTCGCGGATACTCCTCCAACAAACTAATAAAGTTAAACATTGTTAATCTAAATCGACAGGTACGTTTTTTAACTTGAAAATAACTGTGCTAACCACTTTATCAGTGCACTGGTTGACTTTTTGCTGACCTGATATGTTTATTTTCTTACCAAAACCACTGCACAAATGTGTATTATCATGTAGTCAGCAGCCACCTAGAAATAGTAAATGTCAGCCCCAGTTGCTTAGGCCTGCAACAAAGGTTATTGAGTCACTAAACTCACATTTTCCCAATTGACCATCACTGTTATAATAGTGAAAAATGGTTGTTGTTCACAGGGCAAGCTGTATAGCCAAGGCATGAGCCCCCTAGTAAGGACTGTGCCTTCAAAACCCAAGTGGGACAGGATAAGAGACCGGTCTTCTCACCAGATGGTTGACGGTCAGTTCACTCTTTCATTTACCCACCGCTTTACAGAGGGTCGGGGTGGCACAACCTACTTTGCGTTTTGCTTTCCTTGGTCTTACGCAGAATGTCAAGACGCTCTTCAGGTAATTTAAGACCCCCACATACCTTTTTTTGCCAAATTTACATTAAAGTAAGACAATAAACTAGCTTTAGTTTTGTTTCATAGTGTTTAACAACTGCTTAGTTAATACTATTTGTGGTCAAATTGTGCATGTTACATCATAAATACTTGTTGTCCCCACAAACAAAATTTAATGATTGTGTATGTGTTCCAGAATAGTAAAAGCTTATGACACCTGATTAAAAACACTGTGATAATCAAATCAAGATCATATATTTTGTTGTGTGAAGCTTCTGGACAACAAATACAAGGATTGCGTCCATCTTCAGCCTGGCGAGGCTAAAGACAATGATATCTATTACCACCGGGAGTTGGTTTGTCATTCAATAGATCGACGCAGAGTGGATTTAATTACCATCACTTCTTGTGAAAATATGACCTGGCAAAGAGAACCAAGATTGGAAAAACTTTTTGGTGATAAGTTTGTTCCTCGTGCCCACAGGTAATGCACGACCTGCATAGGCGCCTAGTTTTCATTTTTCCAGGGGGGGCGCCTATGTTATGACGTCATAATTTGTTACTATGATGTCATCAAGGATCGAAAAACTGTGTTTGAATTACAATGCATGAGGCGTATTAGCCAAAAGGGCGGCGTTAACAATAAACACACGAGATCGGTCTACGACACAACCAATAAGTACCAGGTGGCATATCATACTGCGAGACTGACGTTGCAATAACCGATGTCAGTTACGCAAGCGAAACTAGGTCAACATATTTTGTGTGCGTCGCGTAAGAAACACATTGTTTTTAGGTGTTTTTTCTTCGAACGTTACAAATGCGACGAGTTACATGGTGCGGACAGACGCGCGTAATAGCCGCTCGCTTTTTTTTTTGGAAAAACCTGGGGGGGCGCCGCCCCCCCTGCCCCCCCGGACTAGGCGCCTATGACGACCTGCATATATTACATTTTTATTTTATTTTGTCATGTTTTATTTAATATTTTAGGTTTTACAACAAAAGGATTTACTTTGTAAGTAGTCGAGTACACCCTGGGGAAACCCCAGCAAGTTTTGTGTTTAATGGTTTTCTCAAGTTCATTCTTCGTGAAAATGACCCTCGTGCCCAGGAACTGAGGAAAAGGTATATATTTGTATATATATTAAATGTGATCCTAGATCAGTGCTGTTCAACCTTTATGGTGCCATGAGACTTTTTAAGTAGTTCAGCAAATATAATGCAGAACCCTTATTTTTAAAAAATTTGCAAAAACTTATCACACATAAAGAAAAACATAAATTTTTGTTAGTGTAATGCAGCAGTATGTAATGTTGTTAATGTCATTATTTAATGACTTGACTGGAACCCTTAAAGTTCAAGGGATCTCTGCAAAAACATTTAAATATAAATTTTCTGTTTTTAATGTAGATTTGTTTTCAAGTTGATTCCGATGTTAAACCCTGATGGAGTGTCACGTGGGCATTACCGAACTGATCAACGTGGTGTGAACCTAAATCGCGTCTACTTGAACCCCGACCCAGAATATCATTCTCCAGTATTTGCTGCACGTTCGCTTATTTTATTTTACCACCACTTCTATCAGCTACCTGAAGAACTGGACACTACAAAAAGCATCGCTAATGGTAAATTGACCCAACAACGTAGAAACAACATGACCCCGGAAGAAAAAAGTGAGGCTGAAACAAAAAGTTCACCTGTAGATTGTGAAGGAGTCGTCGACCATCCGTCACATGATCTAAGGGTGATTATTTGTTTGTGATACTTTTGTGTTGGTTGTTTGGTTGTCAGTCGTTGCATGTATGGGTGTACGAGTGTAATGCAATCCCCTGTGACCTGTGCGGAAGTGTAAAGTTTCCCTTTCTAACCCAATTATAACAAATCAATCAATAAGTGCTGCTTGTGAACAGATAAAGGATCATGCAAAAACATTCTCAAACTGAAACAATCCTAATATTATGTTTTGGTAAAAATATAGTTAGTTTTATATTTATATTCAAACGAATACTTTTGTCATAATTTGTTAGTTTGAAATTATAGTGGCATATTGCTTTCTGTTGCAATTGTTTGCCTGTCAATGTGCTAAGTGTGGCAGTCCTACAACAGCGCGACATGCACTCTATATTCCATAATTTAGTCATTTAGAATTATTCAGATTTTCATGCATGTTGTATCTTGGTGTGCAACAGGATGTGAACCAATGCTTCTCATTTAAGATTCACGGCATAGCAAAGGACTTGATTAAACCACCAGAGGCAGTGTATGATCTCCCATACAAACCCTTTACTGGTGACTACCTGGACATCAAACCAAACAGAAGTGGGGTTGCCTACTATGTTGACCTGCATGGTCATGCATCAAAACGTGGTTGCTTTATTTACGGCAATCATATTGAACTGGAAGAAGACCAGGTGCATTTAGTGCAATATTTAACGTTCACTATTTAAGAAACTGAAGTAGTCCTTGTCCATGGAATTGCCCTGATTTCATAAAGCCCTGTAATTATAAGAAAGAATTATACCAAATCTGCTGTGCTGTTCTTTCTTACATCTGCAACATTTAAAGTTTTAAGACTGACAGTGGATACAGTTTTTGTGTGTTTGTGGGAAAATTTACCGATGACCGTAAACAAACAAAAAAATTGTTATTTGAAAAGGCAATTTCTACTATTGAATCAAACCGATCCATAGCAAACCATAAGTTAGTTTCAAACAATACTAAAAAAAGCAGTAGCTTTTAAATAAGTTGCAGTGATCGCTAGGCCTGCATCTGCAGTTTTGGGCAGATCCCAATATTTCAATTTTTGAAGTTAGTTTCAAACATTAATGTATCTGAAAAGCTGAATATCTTACTCTGATCATACTTTTGACCAAGTTTGTTGTCGTTACCAGGTGAACAACCTCCTCTTTCCCAAACTCATTGCACTCAACACTGCACACTTTGACTTTAACGGTTGCAATTTCACCGAAAGAAACATGTATCTCAAAGACAAGAGGGATGGCATGTCCAAAGAGGGCAGCGGACGGGTTGCCATGTTCAAAGTGGGTGTAGTTTGTAATCTATTTTCTACAATCCGTATTAACAAGGCTAAGATAGATTTTTGGTTGTAAATATTTAAAAGTATAGATTGACAAGCTGCCCCCCTCTGCAGCTCACTATGTTATAGCCAGACAAAAGTATTGCTATAGTGCTAACTGTTGTCACCAGGCATTGTAAAATTCAACTGTCCTCCTGGCACAAAAGCTATGTAGATCTTATTGTAACCAACTTTTCTTTAACTTTTGTGCCAGAAGAACAGTTTAAGTATTGCAGGTTTGTGTTCAAGGTTCCAACTCAATTTTCATGCTGATGTCTTACTTTCTGTAGTTTCCAGCATGTGTCACATTTCTGGGAGTTTTGTAAAAAGAGAATTGATCACATGACATTTGCTCAGTTAGCCGATGCAAGACAGACGTTGATATTGGATTCCTATAAAAAGACTCTTTGTGTGCAGGTAGCTGGCTTGATACACAGCTATACCTTGGAGTGTAACTACAACACCGGTCGCACTGTGAACTGCATCCCACCTGCTGTGCACGACAACGGCAGAGCGACGCCTCCTCCACCAGCTGGTAATTATTCATTCATATGTTGTTGTTTTGTTGTGGCTGCCAGATACAATGTAGCAAGAAATTGCTTCTCATCTGAACAACGTTTTTACGGGAATATTAACCTAACTGACATTTCGTCTGTGTTTCTGTTAAAAGGTATTATTTTCATCTACTTGCTCGAAATGGGCGATGATTTGGAGCTATTGTAAGCCTGGGGCCACAAATTAGTCAATCCATTCAAGCCCGCCCCCGCTTTCAATTTGGCCAATACGGTTTTTGGTCTACGCTACAGTTATGACGTAACTACAACAACACAAACACTTTAGGGTTTCCCCCAAAGTACACACCCGAAATATTTGAGGAAGTTGGACGTGCCATGGCCATCGCCGCCCTCGACATGATCCAGGCCAACCCGTGGTCGAGAATACCACGATCAGAATTCGTCACTCATGAAAATTTGAGGAACTGGATGCTTAGGTATGTACACTGCATAATATGTAATATAGTATCTATATCGGGGGTTCTCATACCTAACCTTTCTTGGCTTACGTCACCCCTGTGGAATTTATCAAGATTTTGCGCTAAACCGATGAGCAACTGCCGCGAATATCACAATCGTCATTTCTGTCTATTCCAGATAGGGGGATTTATCATGTTAAAAATGTTTGCACTCGATGTAGCGTTGCAGTACCGGTATACCGCATGGTGAAGTGAATATAAAAGAAAGACTCGCAGCACCACTGAAAGTTACAAGAACGCCGTTTGGGAACCACTTCCAGACTATATAGTGAAGTAGGCTTCTAATCAGTCCCAGTTAGTTTTATTGGACAACGAATCGATTTTGTTGCACATTTCTTTTGTCAACATATTTTCATAAAATGTGTCCCCCAAATTGGTGTGAATATTTGTTTTAAGATATGTGAGAAGTTCTTGTGGTAACCCAATACTTCCCCGCAAGATGGCGCGCATAAGCACCCGCATGTCCAGCACCTCAATCTCCAATATGAACGCGAATGCAAACGGAAACTCGGTAAACCAGCAAAACGGCAACGGCAGTGGAAATGGCAACAGAAACTCAAGAAACAGGTACAATTCAGCAAGCGCTAGTTCTCGACAATCCTGGATCAGTCGTCTTTGTACCCTACTTTAATACCTTCTGGTTCGTTTTGATGTGTTACAGTCGCAGCAACGATGTGGCCAAACCCGCGCCCGTGAATTCGACGTCATCCAACAGGTTGGCCGCAGTCAGCGCTTCGAACCGCCTCGCGCCGGTTAAAACCGGTTCCGGCACAATTTCGAACGGCGGCCAGAGCGTCACAAACGGCCGGCCTGTAGCGCAAGTCGGTAAAGGTGCTGAGAACATAAAGCGACAACGCAACTTGATCCGAGCCGCTGTGAATGGAAACAACAAACCGATGAATGCCAATTTGCTGGGAAGCCACTTTGACGTAGGCGACGGTTCCGATATCAAGCATTTACCCATCGTGACGTCACATCCTGCACAGAACAGTCGGTCCATGACGCCACAGGGCACTGTGTCCAACTTATTTAGTCGGACGAGCAACTCAGACAGCGAATTGATGTCCAACAGTTCTCCTGCTGTGTTGCGTAGAGAAGGTGCGAAAAATTCTCGTTCGGCAGATGGCGCAACTGAGAATCGCTTTGGCATGGGCGAACGCATTGGCGATCAAAAGCTGCCTCCCGCGGGAAATCGACCGTCGCTTTCCCGCAACCAAACCTTCCCGCGTGCAGCCAACTCAAGCCGTTCCGTCACTTGGCAAGGAGGCGCGAGCAGATCCGGGAACTCCAAGATCCCGGTTCGAACCCAACCAAAGGGATTCATTACACCACAAGTTAGTCGACCGCCAGCTTTGGCGTACAAAGGTCGAAGTCCGTCTGGGGCAAACGCACGATCAACGCCGCCCACAGGTTCTCTGCGGCCTTCTCCGATCGGTTTGGCGGCCAATTTAACGCAAGTGGTCGTTGGGCCTGGCGGGGTGGTAACTATTCCGTTAAAGCACACTTCCTCGCGCTTCTACAACGCAGCTCCACAGACCCCCAACAACGAGTCACTGCGAGCCCCCATTAGTGGCGGCATGTACCTCGCCAACAGCACGGCTGCTTTAGCAATGCAACCTCTCACAGTATCACAGAAGCCTTTGTTGATTCCACAGCGCGAGGAAACAACACAAGAGTATGCGCCCGAACGTTACACTCCCATGGTTTCACCCTTCCGTAGCCCACCGTCTGGAGACGACGCCGGCGTTGCAATAAAGCCATCTGCAAGATCTGGCAAATCAGGTCGGCGTTCCAGCAAAGGAAAGGCGGGAAAACGGGGTCGCTCGAGCCGTCAAAATACAGCCGGCGGCGCGGGAAGCAAAACGCCGCAGAAGGGCTCCAGAGAGTCGGGAAGGCGCAAGATGAAAGCTACGGAAACGAAGTCGGAAAGAAGGAATTCGGATAGTGACGTGGATCTTGCGAAAGAAGCGATGAAGCTTTCCACGCGCCTCGCTAAATCTAACTTGTTGTACGCATCTGAAGCGGTAGAGTCTTCGGTGCCTCTTTTCTCTGAGAAGGTGTTGAGCGGTTTGACATCCTCACCGGGCACTGAAGGATCTGCGTCTGCTTCCCCAGGGCAGAACAATATAGCGGGGTTGCCTAATCACATTGATTTAGAATCTCAGTCGTTAGGTCGAGTTTCGCCGACGGTCAGGTCGTTTATAGATGTGAGTTTGGATTAAGCGTTGCCCAAGAAGTTTGTTGTTCAGCAAACTCATTAGCTCGTTGGGATTGTGTCGAGTTTTTAGCACAAGTTTTGCCTCGGTGCTAAAATGTGGCCGCGTAACCCAAAATAGTTTTCGAACGTACTAAAATGTTTTTACGTATATTTAGTGCCAACTTTTTCGCAACATTTATTTTTTAACAACACACAAGTGAAACTGTAATTTTATGTTCTGCAAAACTCGCAACGCCATACACAGTGACGGTTTCGTCTTCGCAACTTCCTCATAATTTTACCAACTTTCTTCATTTGCATTTTGTTCCCGTTGTGATTTCACACGTCCTTTGTTTTTTTGCACAACTTTAAGTGCTAAATACTAACCCGTTCGTACCAAACCGTTCCGTGCCTCATTTTGTTCCACAAATCTCTGTGTTGATATTGCAGAAATGAATTTATTTGTCAAGATTTTGTGGTAACATAAGTTTTAATTTGGTACATTTTGTGGTAACATAAGTTTTAATTTGGTACATTTTATGGTAACATAAGTTTTAAGTTGGTACATTTTGTGATAACATAAGTTTTAAGTTGGTACATTTTGTGGTAACATAAGTTTTAATTTGGTACATTTTATGGCAACATAAGTTTTAAGTTGGTACATTTTGTGATAACATAAGTTTTAAGTTTGCAAAAGCCGCTAATATAACGTTCAACCACTGTGTAGAAAGAAAATATCTGTGGTAGTTTTTGCTTGCGCTGCTGTGCGGCTTGTTCAGTTCTTTTTTACTTCAACTTCGTAGTCTTACTTTTCTCAATAAAACATTCGCAAGTTCTTAACCGCAGATCTGAAATTGGAATCCACATTATGTCGAATACGCAATAGAAAGGCATCCAATGTTTTGTTGCAAAAAACTGCTAGAGATGCAGTTAAACATAAATTTGCATATTCAGCGTTACCAGACAAGCTGACGTCATCGTTGTTCATTACCGCTATCCGAGTAAAGCGCGCCATATCAAAACGCTGGTATAGCACTTGGTAAATATTACACGGTTTATTTCGCCACATTTATGATTTGTGGTATGCTGGATTGTGGCATTTGTTACTCACTTTGAAGGATTGGCAGTTGCATGTAGAGAAATGACCAACATTTATTTGAATGCCAGAAGGCATTTTATTAAAAAACAAGTAGCAGGTTAGACGAGTTTTGATTGCAGGGGTTTGTAATTGCCACTTGTACGTTTGGACAACAGCAGATCGTTTGCAAACGCCCTGCGGCCCAACTGGACGAAGTACACATTGTCTTACCGCTTGTGAACACCGTTGTTACCATTAACGTAAATTGGTTATTAACGTTGTAGCGAGTTGCCCAAATGAAAATTTAAATTTTTTTCATAAAAAAACAGACTAAATAGCATATGTCTCCGCCTAATCATTGATCAAATTGGCATTCAAAGTGTCGTAAGCAACTTGCAAGGTATTTTGTGAAGTGTGGCGTAGATGAATTTGAAGCTTTTTGAGAAAAAGAGAGATTCAGTTCCATGAAGAAGCCTGAAGTAGTTTGGTTGAGGATACTTGAGGGTTATTGTATAGCGCCCAAACGTTCGTGGTAACTTCTCAATATAGGCTGCGGTATGATCACACAAGTTTTTAAGGCAGGGCATACGTTTCATTGTGTATAAAAAAAACTTAACCTCTGGCATAAAATGAAACACAGTTTTTGCATTTCCGTGTTTGACTCATTACCGTGTCATAACCTTGGTGTTGTCTCGTCGCTTCACGGCAAAGTGCAATCTGGGTTGTTTTTAGTGCTAGAAGATCAGAACTGAAATTGCCAAAGAATTGTAACAGAATTGTTACAAGCGAAGAAATTCTGTGCAAATTAGAATATTTATTATATAGGCATGTTTTCTTGAGATAAAAAAGAAAAACGAGTGTTTATCTTGGAAGAGAAACCACGTTTATTGTAATTGTAAATTTTGATGTTGTAATTAAGTAGCCTACTCGTGGGCATATTGCGTGAAATCCGACAGATATCGATTAGCCTACGTATCTGTAACTGCTTAATTAGCCTACTTCGTGGTACAATAGGTTGTGACACGATACGAGATTTGACAAATTTACTGTCTGAGTTGTGCATTAACAAGTGCCAACTCCCCCCAAAAATTTGGTCTTTTAATTTATCGCATATTCATAGATCGATGATAACCACCAAATCCGCAGAATTGAATGTCAAACAGTTTCAATGTTTTAGGTTAAAAGAAAAAAACGCCGAATTCACTTTATAAACCAAATGGATTCTGCTTCGAACGAGGAAACTGAGATTCTGATTCAACGATCAAAGTACACGAAACAGCAGTTTCAACTGAAATATAACATACCTTCTGAAGAAGAGAGAAACTTCAGCTTGGACACCGTGAAGACCCGGATAAAATCTTTTGTAGGAGATAAAAAGAGACAACCTTGTTTATCGGTCAAATCTTTTCTCCTCGGATTATTTCCTATTTTCGATTGGTTGCCGAAGTACAGAGTCAAAGAATGGCTAGGGTCTGACGTCATAAGTGGTGTCACAATAGGAATTATGCAGATTCCACAAGGTAAACCCATATATATGTTTATTTTTTTCGGCATTTAAAACCTTATATAACGAGACACATTGCAAATTTACTGTTTCTCCGTATGAATGCACCTAGTTTGGTGCCCAACGGATGATCGTATAATTGTATAGTCACCACAAAGTGAAAATTTTTGCCTGGCCGTCTGGTCGGCAAGATTGTCCACAAGAGTCACACCAAGCTGAAATGATGAGATCTAAAAGGCCGAGCTGTCTGCAGCCTACAAAAGTAAATTTAGCGTTTGTTGATTACAGGAATGTCTTATTCACTTCTGGCTGGCCAGCATCCTATATACGGACTGTATAACGCGTTTTTTGCCGCCATTCTTTACTCCATATTGGGAACGTCAAGGCACGTGTCAATGGGTATGCAACATGTTTTAGCAGCTTTAGAAAACTTCTCTAAATAACTAACACCATTGCGACGTGAATTTCAAGGAACCTTCGCGATCACCAGTCTCATGCTTGGCACCGCCGTCTCATCCGCCGTACCCGAACCTATTCTGCAAAACGCCTCTGTTAGCGAAGAAATAAACATAATGGACATATTTTACCAAGAAAGGATAATCCTTGGGGCAAGCACAACCTTCGTCATAGGCGTATTTCTGGTATATGCATCTAAAATGTTCGTTTCTCTAAAAATTTTAAAAACTCACTTCTATTATTGTTGATTGTGCAACACAGTTAGGCCTCAGCTTTGTTAACCTTGGGTCAGTGGTGATGTATTTGTCTGAGCCAATGATCAGCGGGTTTACCTGCGGTGCCGCCGTGCACGTGTTCGTCTCGCAACTCAAGGGGTTATTGGGGGTCAAAGTACGGAGTTACTCCGGGCCACTTAACGTCATTTGGGTAAGTTCGTCGTTTTGCGACTCCTAAATAAGAAAATTATTACAACACAAACTGCTGCTTATGTTAGGTTATACGTGACATCATCATCGCTCTGACGTCACTTGATTCTGAGGGTCGAACACGTACGGCAGCAACAGTCGTCATATCGTTGATTTGCATTGTGTTTCTGCTTATTGTGAAGGAGATTAACGAACGTTACAAAAAGAAACTTCCTCTTGGTATACCGATACCAGGAGAAATATTTGTGGTAAGTTCTGGAGAGCAGCGGTATTATAAAATTTGATATTTACATACGTTCGTTGATGTAGACAAAGATATTAGACCCAATGGACAAGCATCACATGGCACATGTATTTTGCTAAACCAAATGAAAATTGGCGAATATCCGTTGTTAAAGTTTAATTTTATACATAAGGAAACATCGTATTTTCGTCATGCTGTTTATTTATGTCTCTTTCGTTGCAACCCGCAGGTTATCTTGGGCACAGGAATATCTTACGCTGTGGGACTTGAGGAAATGTACAACGTCATCATTGTTGGCAACATCCCACGCGGGTAATGGTTTGTTTCACATTTCGCGACTTAACATGACTGAACAAAACGAATCACGCTTTAGACTGCCCGTTCCTTCGACCACAGCAGTAGCCAAGATTCCTTCGGTGGTGGGCTACGCCATTCCAATCGGCGTGGTCGGCTATTCGGTTGCAGTTTCCATTGCCAAAATATTTGCCAACAATTTCGGCTACAAGATCAGACCAAATCAAGTACGTTATCCCAACTGTTCCCTACCTTTATTCAAAAAGCGACAGTAATTTAAAAAAAATCATATTCAAAAAATTCTCACGACCCGAGTACAAAGTCATCCAGTTAGTTTGATGTAACAAACAATATACAAAACTACAGTTATACAAGGATACTTGTAACAAACAATATAAGAAACTACAGTACCTGGCAAAATTCAATTCGTAATTATATGCTTTAACACTTCGATTATTTGCTCGAACAGATTGGGAAACAATGCGTTATAGCCCATGGGCGCACACAGACTACTACACCTATCAGTTCTTGTATTTGTTTATTATTCTTATTTCTTTGCAGGAATTGGTTGCTTACGGTTGTAGTAACCTCATAGTCTCTTTGTTCTACTGTATTCCAGCGTTTCCATCCATGTCGAGGAGCTGTGTTCAGGTGAGCAGATTGTGATGTGTTTATTTTGGAGGTGAAATGACGCCATATGACAGCAATTTTTTAGGTTGATAGTGGCGGCAAAACGCAGCTTGTTGGACTTATATCAGCCACCCTCATCTTGTTGGTGCTGCTTTGGATTGGACCTCTCTTTCGCACAATTCCAAGGGTGGGAAATTCTAAAACTAAAGTTTCACTGAAAATTGTCAAAATAAATTCAATGCTGTTTGAGTGGAATATTTAAGTAAACCGTTTAGTTTGGATTTGGCTTTAATTACGAATAAGAAGCCTTTATACAATCATAACTGGTCAATCCAATCAAAATAACAGTTTGCACAAATAAACAAGCACTATGCATTTCATGTCATCTGCAGCTTTTTGGCATATTGTATAGTTAAAGACTTTCATTCACATTTCATGCCTATACAAAGTATCAATGTAGTGCTGGAAACGTTTTCGTAGCGTTGCATTCATATTTTGACCGTTTTGCCAACATGTTTTAGGCATGCTTGGCGGCCATTATCGCCGTGGCAATCAAAGGAATGTTACGAAAGGCTCGCGACTTCAAACCATACTGGAAAACAAGCAAGTTGGACGGTGCGGTATGGTTGGTATCTTGTCTGGGCACCATCTTCCTTGATGTCGTAAGTATAATTTTTTAATTACGAAGGTTATAGGCTAGTTTTGGGCAATGGCATCATGATACCATGGGAAAACAGTTTGCAGTGTTTTTGAAATGATTTATTCAGTTGGTTTCTGATTATTTACTTGGGCGACTCAGCTGACACAGTTATTTCGCAACTGCTTGTTTTGTTAAAGGTGTACGGCTTAGTGGCGGGTGTCTCCTTCTCAATGCTCTGTGTTGTCTTCCGAACTCAGTTTGTGCAGAAGCAAGTCCTGTCGCAAGTGGGCGCCACTGAGATTTATCACAGTTCAATGCAACCTGAGGTATATAAAGCCCATTACTTCACTACGTATTTGAACGTCTTTTTTATTAGTAACCATAATAAAGGCATCCAGGCTACCATCGACTTGAAACCGAAAAGAAGGACGACCGAGAAGGCCTGAGTGCTTAACGTTGTTTAAGTCAAAGCACATTGAATAAAGGACATCTGTGACTACAATGCTTAAAATACCTAAAAATAAGGACGCCCAAACCCTGTTTTCTAAGACGTCGACTTTCAAAATAGGGACAAATTTAAGAAATATGGGAACCCTGGGCAGGCCTATATCGAACTATATAAATACCGTGAAGTCGAAATCATGAACTACTGTGACGCAAGAATTCAAGTCGAATATTTATTATTATGTTCAGGCAAACTCCAGTTGTGTGGTGGTAGCCTTCGGAGGTCCTTTACATTACGTGAACAAGGAGCAACTCGGAAAGTTTTTGGTGAAAGTTACAGGCGTTGATCCCTCGGTGGAAAAACAAAGACTCAAGAAGAACGATAAAGACAACATTAAGTTAGAGGTATGGGCAAAAAATATCCTAATGACGCAAACGGCAATTTAACATGTAGGCAACCGTTCCTGTATGTCGCTTATTGTGGTATGTGCTGTAATATAAATGTATCAGAGTTAAAATAAAGTTTGCATGCATATAGGTGAATGAAGTCAAAAGCAGCATCGACGAGGAAACCGTTGTTCACGCTTACGACAATTTCCAAACAGGTTCGTCTAAAAAATTTATTTTCATTCGCATTTTTCGCTACTTTGTGATCTATAACATCTTTGTTAAGACACTGTGTCAGAGCAAGAGTGTTCGCCACAACCACGTGATGTTGAAAAATGTCACAACGATTCACCCTTATCATCTAAATGCGTGGTACTAGACTGCACTCAAATCAGCTTTATGGACGCGGTCGGAGTGAAGACACTCAATAAAGTGGTCGGCGAATTCGCAGATGCAGATGTGAAAATAGTTTTGGCAAATGTTACAGGTAAGTTTATACACTGCCGTCAACGCCAATATACAACAAGTATTAATGACGACTACTGATTCCAATATGTCTTTGAAATCCAGCACAGTTCGAAATGCTCTATAAAATACTTACACTAATGAGATGTTGATTTTTCGAACATATTTTAGACCTAGGAAACATCACAGCAAATATTCCATAACATTATCAGAAATACGCTATACGGAATAATGTTAAATTTCATTACCTTTCTAAATCTGAGGCACCAAACAGCTATACACGAGTAGCTTTCGCGTACAACTGGCTGCCAGAACCACTGGTTTGACTTTTCATTCATTCAACTATATTTTGAATAAAGTGTTTAAACAAAATACTGTATATAATTGTCTAGATTTTATACCTGATACGGCCCGCAAACCTTTTAGTTTATCTTGGCCTCCAAAACAAAACAGAAAGTTGCCCAAGACTATACACTGCACTGATATACATTGATCTCGCATTTATTTTGTGTACGTCACTATATTTTCGGCACGCTTATTGCCTTGTTTAGGAATTATTGTTTTTTTACTCTAAATTAGTAATTGTAATTCCTGTACAAGGAGAACATTTTTGAAAAACATGATCTTGTCTTGAATGGCCCAAATCGTCGCTGCCCACAGATATTTATGGTTCTCTGTGAAAAAGATTGGTGGCCCCTGACCTAAAACATTGCATTTTATAGATTCAGTGCTTGGCATACTCTCACGGGGAGGATTTCTTGAGAAATTCGGTCATGACGTCATATTTCTGACTGTTCATGACGCAGTTACTTGGTGGCGTAAATTGCCCAAGCGCTTTACGATAGAAGAGGAACTGTCAAGTGTCAGACTGTAACATCAACTTTGTGTCTGCCAACGTTTTCGTGATAAACTACGGAATCTATTTCACTAGCCAATGAGTTTTTGCATTAAAAAATGTCAATAAAAAAGCGTTGCAAGTTGTGCTTTGAAATTTGAATTGAGTCTGGTTTAACTTTCAAGAAAACATGGAGAAATTGGTTTGGCAAAGTATTCTATGGTTTAATTGCATGAAAAGATTATAGTGCTTTCACGGCCTTAATTGCCTGCATAAAGTTGGAATAAAAGAAGAACAGAAAATAAGTTCAATCTATTGTAGCGTCCCTTTTTGGTTTATTTAAAAACGCAATCAAACATAAATCATTTGCCCTTGTCTGTCTCTCCATTGAAATTATACATAAAAAAACAGAAAAAAATTGCGTCATTCCTGTCACGGTTCAATTGCCACACGGCGATTTGGTAGTTTTTCTTTTTCGGGGCACAACAACATTCTCCGGTATTATTTTCGTATACTGTGGCATGTGCTCATAAGCCTGTATGCTTTCATTGTGCATATTCTTCGCTTCTCTATATGGCTCATAATGTAGTAGCTTAAACATGTAAAAATGTAAATAACTGCGGTTATGTTAAAGGGAATCTTATACTAATTTTGGGTTTGTTAGCTTTGTTGTTCTAATATGAATATGATACACTATAGCATTACTTTTTCTGAAATGTATCAATACCATCCATGGCTTACAGGTTTGAAAATGGCTATAAGAAAAGCAGACTGAGCAAATTGGAATTGCTGGAGCATTGGAGCAATATGTTTTCTGTTCTACGGCTCCATTCAAAGAGATTGCTTTCGATTGTATGTGCTTTACTTCTTGCACTGCAGAGTCATGCAAGTACACATTGGGTAGTTACTGAAGATGGGCGAATACAACAACAAGTAAGGATGTGGTTGTAGTTTAACTTTTTAAGTGTGGTCCATGGTTTTTGCTACTATTGGCATTTTTTATACACATGAAATGAATGGGTTTTTGAACAGAGTTACAAACACCCTGGGTCAGTTATCATACATACTTCCCCCATGACAGTTTCTCTAACCTAGGTGATAGCCTAACATGTTGTTTTTCTTAAGCTGGAGTCTCCATTTGCAATGAAGAAACCTGAAGACTTGGTCACTTTCATGAGGCAGGAGACAAAACATGATTATTTAAAGGTGAAGTGTTGCAGAATACAAAATTATGCACGTTCTGTTGACATATTTATCATTTTCAGTCATTCTGCTACCTCAACTTTTTTACCAACTTGACATTCTTTTACTAACTTCACAAAATAGTTTCTAGGGCTGTGTTTGAACAACGCAAAGTTTCAGTAAATGTATAGGCCTATGTGCAATATGTCGTAAATAGTTCCACTTCATGTTTTTTCTGTGTGTTGAATTGATTTAAATCAGAAAGTGTTTATGTATCAGGGTAGAAACAAGCAATTAGAATAAGTGGTTTTAGATCTGCTGACTCCAAGCATATGATTTATCTTCCCTTCTGTATTTCCTGTTCATTTTGACATCTTATCACTTGCTTCTATTGTCTTCCATGCCTTTTGGTAACATTTTTCTTTTTTAAATAATATTCATAGTAAATATTATCAAAAAGTTTGCATGGGATGAAAAATTCTGAATATTATTTATTCGAAGAATTTATTCTTAGCAAGTAAAAGCAAAACTGTTGGAGGAACAAGAGCAAATTGACATAAATGAAGACAAAGATACTGACTTGGAAAGCCGTCATTATCGAAGAGATTCTGATTGCAGGGCTGCTGGTAAGTGATTTTCTATATTGAACATAAAGCCATGCAATTTTTGCAATGTGCTGCTGGTGTGTGGCTGGCGAATATGACACAACATGTTTTGGTGTCGATATGTGATTCACAAATATGCTAAGTTGCTGTTGTGTTGTTGCTGTGACACACCCACTGACACACTTATCAAATGCCATGACACCACCACCTAAGACACATGTGCTACCAACACTTAAAAGCAACAATTTCCATGCCAAATGATTGAAGTTATGCTGTAGTTTAATTCAGACAAAATAAACAACTTGTCACAAGTTTTACATAGTCAACCAACCAATAATACTTGTTGCGATACATTTATACTATGATGCCAAATCTTACATATTTGAATAGATTTTAATATGCAATTTTGCTACAAACTTTTCTGAGATCGACTGTAGCAAAAATATTAGATACAAGTAATGTCATGAATTTCTACCGGTATCACTGAAAACTCTATATATTAAACCACTTGTTTTCCAACCACAGGTAAAAGATTGCCAGACTTCGATATGTTCGTTACATCTGTTCTTCCATTGGATCACAAAAACGTAGAGGTATTTAGTGGATAGTTAAAATTGCCCTAAAAGTTTTTCTATTTGTATATATGTGTGTTCTTTGGTTGCAGATTTTTGACCATATCAAAAGGAGTGCAGAGGGCCCTTTCATTCAACCTAATTGTTCTTCACTGGTTGACCTGCCATTCAGTATCCATGCATATGACCATATGAAGGTAGGTGCATAAATTACTGTTTCGGTTTTATGTTAAATATGCTTCTGTATTGTTATACCGAGGGTCAAGCCTTTACAGAATTGTTACCGTAGGTGTGCATGTACACTGTTTGTTCATAAAAATAGTATGTCCTGATTTTTGTAGTGAAAAGCATAGATTGCTTGTCTTGCAATTTTACAATCATGACCTGTACCCGGGGGTCACAGTCTAAAGTCTCCATTTTCAGTTTTTCAACATGTATTAAAAACAACATACTTTTATAAACCCAAACAACAAATTTGCAGGGTGTACAAGACCGCAAAAATCTGCCCAAGCAACCAATGATGGGCCTCAAGGCGACCTTAAAGTTTCTCGAAGATGAGGAGAATGCGGCCACTGTTATACACGAGGCTCTACAGAAGGTGGGCAGAAATAAAACCTGTACAGAAAAACATGTACCTCATCCGCAAAGTCAATATACCTCAAACTCCAGCTTTGTTTGCCTTCACAAAATTATATTGTATTGTTGCCGACTTGCTAGATTAATCTACCTACCTTTTATTTCTGTCCTTCAATAAAAAAAAATTGACAATTTGACCAAAAACTTTAAGAAAAGTTGTTTTAAAACAACATCTACCATTACCAATAAAAACTAATAATTGGAGTTTCACAAATTTAAAACCTTTATTTAACATGGTGAAATGCTATCAAAACATATTGCATTAGTCCATAGCAGCCTTGCAAGGATATATTAATTCTGGTTGTATCTGCTTGTAATTCATAAAAATGTTGGTGCATTTTTTTCCTCTAAAAAATATTCTTGCAAAGTAATCTTTCTTCAATTTAACACTTTTTACACGAAGTAGGCAAATTGGATTTCTTCTGAGATATTGCCTTGTTACAGAATAAAACCTCATGGGTTCTTTACAACTTGGCATCCTTCTATTGGCGCATGAAAGGCAACATGAACGAGGCCATAGAGTGTATTAGACGGGCTCTGCATTACTCTCCCGAGGAAACGAAAGACGTGGCGCTTGTAAACCTTGCCAATATTCTCCACAGGTATATATGCAATGGATTGGAGATAAAACCTGTAACTTATTATTTACGGAAGGGCAGAAGAGCGCATTTGTTTTTGCACATTTTTGTTCTGTCTTAAATATCGGGAAAGGGAATATTTTGATGATTTTCAATTCGTTAATAGAATGTGGAATTACATTTTTCACAAGGAAGTGATCCCACCTGTATTAGGGGTTTTTATTTTCGTCACGTTGACGTTATCAATTCTCCATACAATTAACAACGCGTTTTGGTGTCGGTGTTTTATTTTTATATGCGTCGACGCGAAATTCTTGGTCGTTTCAGGGCGCATTACACTTTGAACGCAACAGCGGTGATGCATCATGTACTGGATATATCGGACTCTTACAACGTCAACTACTTTTCCCTCGCCAACATGTACGCGGTAAGCCAACGAATGAAACCGCTATGGTGGCTTTAAAGGCAGGACGAGTTATGTTTATGCTAAAGATTTTTCCTGAAAAACGGTATTTCGTATTTTTAACTGATACGCCTTTGGTATATGAATCCCTTGCAGCTACTTTGAACAGGTAATTGCCCCTTAAGTTCGTGATGGAATTTTATCATTTGGATGGTCATATTTTCTGTTAATCAGGTTCTCGGCGAATACAACCAGTCAATTTACTATTACGAGCAAACTCTGAAGGGACAATCTGATTTCCAAGCTGCAAAGTCCAGGCTCGCCGCAGTCAGATGTCAGTTCAAATTACAGGTACGGTAAAACCGATGTTCGGTTAAACCCTCGTCAGTATTGCTTGTGAGAAAGTTAATATACTTAAAAATTTAGATTTTTTGGTATCGTTTTGTTACAGGCACGTCAAAATGTTTATTATGAACGCCCTGTGTGAAAGTTTTTGCTTTATACCCAGGGTTACTTTGCTTTTAAGGCCAAAAAATAAGCACTAGGCTTTGCAATGGCGCATGAACTATATTGCACCTATTAAGTTTCGAAGTATACCGATTAACTCACATTGAAAAGTCTATTTCACAAGGCGACATGTGGTTGCTAAGACCTTATAGATCGACGCAGTGTGTACACCTGTGTGTAGCTCTCATTGATTTTATGTCTCTTTTGCACATATAACACGTGCTTGATCTGAGAGTTTTTTATGAACGATTGTAAAGAAAAATAACATGGATCTAACAATGCGCTGAATTACAAGTTTGTTTTTGAAATGACAAGCAAAATAACACCCATGGACTGCTTGTATTCTCCTATTCGTATAGTGTTATTAGTATGTGGGCGGTTATCACTTCTATCACTGCTTTTCGATCAACTCATTCAAGTTACAGCGATGTGTCGTTAAACAATGTCCTTTCTGTCGCCCGATAACCGTGTTTCTAAACAGGAAAAGCTGGAAGCGCAGCACGAGAGCCTGCAGCGGACACTGCGTGAGTTGCAGGATTACAAAGTTAAGCACGAGGACTTCCTGGAAAGGCAAAACAAGTTCTATATGCAGCGGTTGTCGGCCAAGTCCCAAGTCGACCACCATATGTACTACGAACACCAGAGAATTAAGGAAGGCACCTTTAGTAAGTTATATTTATGCCATAAAAAAGGTGTGTAGGTTTTTTTAAGGGGAGGTCATAATATTTAGAGAAATTCCCAAATTTTTCGCTTTAAAATAAGTTCAATTGTGGCCGAAGTCCGAACCCCCCTGGATACGCCTATGATTTATGCGCTTGTTGTTGCAAAAAACAGCGGCTCTCTGTTGATTATATAGTAAGAATAGCAACTGTTGGCAAACCTATGTTCGAAGCATCTACCCTATAGAGACATGTAGGCTCTAACTTTCAAAAAACTAAACTTTCATGTTTTAGTTCAGCTCAAGCGAACTAACTTAACACAGAGAAGCCATTATTTCGTCATTATTAGTTTCTTATTTCAGACGTTTCACTTCCGTAACTTAAACCATCATTAGACATATCCTCAATTTCCACGGCACCGAATCGTCTGAAATATACCTCTGTTGTTTCTGGTGGGAATACAAAACAAATCTTTGGACCAATTTTAGGCTTGTCTTTTGAAGAATGACACTCTATATAGAAAGAATCTTAAATCTATACACCCTGAAGTCACGTCTCTTTTGCATTTTTCACATCCATTTGTTTTTTAGCATGCCGAGTGTAATAAGATAGTTGCAAAGTTGCTGTTTTTGCAAACAGTGTTATGTTTATTTCTAGACCACAAATGTCAAGTTCGCGGCAACAAAAGTGGATCGGTGTTGGTGTGCAACCTCCCTACCGCCTCCAGTGGTTCGAAATCCGCCCCGACAAAAGTCCCAGTTGATTACGTGGTGGATTCGGTCAAGCCCATTCCCGCCGTTGCAATACACAAAATTGAGGTAAAGAGAAAAAAAAAACTATATAAAATTCTTAACCAAATTGATATTCTGTGTGTGTCTTGTTTTAAACAAAAAAATGTATAAAATTTGCCTTCTTTTGAAACAAAAGTAAAAACGAACTTTCCACTCCCTAATTTTAACGTGTGCTTTGTGTTTTTGGATTGAAACATTTTGGTTATTCGAGTAAAAGCGTATAGGGTTAATAAAACTGTCCCTCATTTGTTTCTCACCGCGGTTACTCGCCAAAATAACAACGGTCCCCACCGCATTCTTACCAACACCGCGACATGGCTTGCTGTAAATTCAATTTGACAGATAAGTTCCATGAAAATGTGGTCCCCGGAGAACTCGCCTTCCGATCATGACGTGACGAGTCAGAGGCCCGAGGAAGAGGTAAATACTGGAGGTATTTTGTATTAATAAACCTTTACTCACTATCACTGCATTGTGCACCAGGCGATGAACAAGGGGGAAGCGAATGGAGAAGACCCGGCTACTTACCACCAAGCGCTATATGATTGGAGGGTATAAATTGCGGTTGTATTTGTAGATATAACGTTGATGTTTGTGACCTCCACTTAATCCTTTTTGAAGGCCAAATGTTGAACAGCATAGTTGGTTTATAAGTTAACATTGGTTTCAACTGTACCGGCAATTTTTCATGGATTTTAAAAAGTTTTAAGTGTATTATAACGTTACTGATATTTACACATAAAACCGCAAAACAGTTCTGTCGGCTACTGAAGCTTTTAACAGCACATTGTGTTTGACCAATCAGGACCCGAGCTGGCCTCCGCAGGAGTCATGTGACAAGTACGTTGACCACTTTCCGGCCTGGGACGAATTCCCTTCGTCATATGTTGACCCCGAGACCCGCGGTTTTAAGTAAGTTCGTCGGCATATACTGTTTCATTCGCAAGCTAACTAACCAATTGCGGCGCTTCTGCAGGTCACGTGAGCTACTGACCGCGTACATAGGCGTGGAGGAGGGAGACATGCATCCCACCCCTTGGAATCTACCAGACTGCGCCGAATTGGAGACAGTCGACAGCACTGCTTACGACAACATTCCTGGTATTGATATCAAAGATGTGACTGTCATGTTTAAGCAAGACACCTATCTTAACAATGTGAGTAATATCTTTGGTCATTTCGTTTTTTACAAAACAGGAAAGTGCTGAAAAAAAAATGCCCCTCTTAAACCTCAACATTCATAGTTCACCAAATCTTATTGTCCCCAACCTCACTTTGAAATCATAGAAAGATGAATTCCAATATATCATACATGATCTATCATAATACCACGACGCTATCATGCTATAATCTGCACCATAAATGTGTTTCACTGACGTCACATTCAAGAACTCGTGTATACGAACATGCTTCACTACTTAACCTATGTCCAAAAACCTTGTTTCCCTTCAGTTTCTCATAATGCACGTAAACGAAGGGAGAGTTTGGCCGGACGACTTGGGCCAGCGGGTACTGACGGCCATCCGCAAAGCACAAAAGTCTGAGGTAGGACGTGTGTCGTGATTTTTACCTGATGCAAATCCGCCTATTATCTTTCTGTATGACTCGGTCAGTCAAATACCTCACTGTTATATGTTTGCAATGTCCATTAATTTTTTTTGACCTACTAAATTGTTTTGTCGTGGTTGAGTGTGCGTCGCGATTGTATAGTCCTGGGACATTACATATACAGAGGTGTTTTTGCCAGTGCAAAAGCTTGCTTAACAATTGATTTTGGAACTGTATAAATGGTCAAAGGCATATTTTTTGTCAACTAGAATCAGACTACAAAGGAGGTTTGTGTGCTTTATAAAGTAATTATTTAAAGCAAAAGTTATACTTAATTAACGCCCAATTATAACTACTGGTCAGAGCCTTGTTAAAAATTTTGTTGCCAACTTTTTATGTGAAACACAAACTGGCTCTAATATTTGTTCGCAAAACTGTATCCACAAGTTAACGATTCTGTCCATGATTCACCACAATTAATAGTCGTTTAAGTAGATTTGTAGATTGCGGTGACCTAAGTAGCTCTGGGTCGCTGCGGTTTCCGTAATCTTCTAAAGGCTGCAGTGGTGCAAGACTGTGTCTTGTGTTATAACTATATTATTAATTCCTCGGCTAATTTCGGTTTCGTTTGAAGTTCTTCTTGCCCTTATCGTCGTTTCAACACAATGAAAAATGTGTCGAAGACCGGTTTAGGATGAGCGGATGCGATCGAATTTACGTGCCACGCTTTCATCAAGCACCCGTTTGACTTCCTTACCGTTTAAACAACAGCCATGTGATTTTAACAATTTCACGCACGAGAACTAGTATATTTTTTTACCGACTACCTTTCATACTGCTTCTTGCTTACACGTTTTTCAAATTCTGAAAGCATTTACAGGTCTAATCAGTGTGTACATCCTGTCTGCAGCTCTCGGATTGATTGTTATATACTGTTGCTAACAAAGCCGATATAACAAATCACAGTAACTTAATCAATTCTGGGGATACCAGTGATAAAAAAACAAGCGAATTCTAAAAGCACTCTTTTGATGCGTTCGCCAGCATTACCGCATTGTTATGTAAATTATGAAAAAGGTTTCAACACTTGTTTTTTATCACTGGTATCCCAAGAATTGATTAAGTTACTGTGATTTGTTATATCGGCTTTGTTAGCAACAGTATATAACAAAGTTCAATGTGAGAGCTGCAGACAGGGTGTACACACTGTTTCGACCTGAGGTCTCATCAGTGAATCTGTTGACTGTGGCACTGTGCTAACTTTCAAACTAGCAAAGTACAATTTATTAATTTAGCAAGCACAAAATTTTCAACGGCAACGTGGTCATTGCGACTGTTAAAGCCTTTGAATCAATTTCGCGATCCTGTTGTGTGTTAAAAAATCGTGTTTAAAATTTCGCTTCGTATATTCTCCAGAACACAACAAACCTGTGGGTTCTATACAACTTGGCCGGACTCTTCTGGCGTGTGAACGGTAACAACACGAAGGCGGTCGAATGTTTGCGCCGTTGTTTGTTCCACATTCCCGAACAGCACGCCGATATTCCACTTATAAGCCTCTCCAACATTATGTAAGTTTTTAATTCTGGTTCTGAGAATAGAAACCCATCGTTCAAGTCTATATGGTCTGTTCAGACGGTGGTTCCCAAACCGTTTTAAAGATATGTGGCCCGTTTGGGTAAGAGGGCCTGTGACCCACCATTAATGTCAGTCTTATAAACAAAGCCTCGGTGATGACCTGTTTATGTTTCTTTGGCAAGCTGAAGGGCCCTTTCCAAGAACGGGCCCCAATTTTTGTAAAACCAAGAGAATAGTCAAATCACTTAAATCTGGCATGGACCTACTGAAGAAACTGTAAAAGAACCAAACAAATTTGGGGAAACAAAGAATTTATTTTTTATAAAATTATTCTATTTAAATTGCTCTGAAAATGTCTTTGTGGCCCACTACTTGAACATGACCCACAGTTCGTGAACCACTGGTTGAGTAAATTCAGTGCTACTGTTGAGTAGATATTAGCCTGATAGATATCTTCATATTTTGTAAATCACGATAAATTGTGTGTCATATTGAAAACGACTGTCTACTTTTGAAAACGACCTATTTTAAGGCCACAAAAAGGTGACAACCCAGATGTAGTGTCCAAATCCATTTGTCTTTCGTTCCACGAAATCATTAGCAATTTCTTATTACATGAAATTCGGATGTCATGAATTTATCGTAATAGCTCTTTCTTGCAGGTACAGAGTGGGGAAACTGAACGATGCAGTGAATCTACTGATCTATGCACTTCGCGCCAATAACTCCGAGGTAAGCGCGTGGTTTCGACACTGTTACGTTTATTATTGTTCGTGGGAGGCTAATAAATCTACTCTATTTAACGCTTTGGTTAAAATAGCTTTTAAATTTAATGCAGTACATCTGCATGTTCTGTACGTGCTACGCCACATAATATCAAATATATCATTTATACTGCTTGTCCACGCCATGAAAATCGAACTTATATCTTCCCTCAGCCGGCAGCCTACCTCAGTATGGGCAACGCCCTGCAAGCGCAAGACAACATTACTGGCGCAGTGGAATTCTACAACTATGCAATGGTTCTCCACCACCAATACAGGGAAGCCTTCCACGCACTACTGGTCGTAAAGTGCTCAAACCTGAAGAAACTTAAAGATCAACAGCAGGTCGAAGCCATGATGCAAAGCTGGGTAAGAACTACTTTCAATTGTGTTTATCGTGTGCGAATATAACCACAAGTGTTAATGCAATATGTTTACATTCCAAATATCACATGCTTCCAACTGGGAGTATTCGTACAGCTGCGTGCGTTTGATATTTAGCAAAATCTTTTGGCGCTAAGATTAAATCCATTTGATCTTAAAAAAATCTTGCAGCAAGCAACATAATACATTTGGTCTATACGGCAGTCATATTTAGTACCGAGCACTCGACAGTGCTTTTGTTTAATAGAAATTCGGTTTTTGTGTTCTGAGATCAAGTATTTAATTTCGTGATAATGACATGAAGCAACGTAATCCATTTACTCGGGGTATCGATATTTTAATCAGTATAATAAAATTTCGCCTATCAAGGGTGGTACAATGAATACAATTGAAATCAAATGGCATGAAGTTATTGTTTCGCATGCACAGAACGAAAATCGTGCCGCCAACGACCAGCCCTCCAGTGAGGATCCCGCCGTCTGCAGCGATGACAAAGTGCAATGTAATAAAGGGAAAAAACGTTCCAACGGCAACGAAAAGGTACCTGTGAAAACCTGATAATGTGCACATTATACTTGAGCATAGAAAATATCACGGATTAAAGCAGCGTTTTTAAACATTTGCTGTTAAAGTTTGTACACAGAAATTTTTACAAATGGTATTGACTAATACTTTCTTATTGGGTAATATTTGCAGTCCGTTTCCACATTTTTTTGCATGACACTGGAATAGCTGGGTACGCCAATAAGATAATGCGTACATTTTTTATATTTTCGTTTTCCTGTAGCAACACTCAGAAGAAGCTGCTAAAGAAGAAGATAGCAACCCTTCAGATGCAGACGATCCAAAGGGTAAGTTTGGAGCTCATGCTCTTCCAAGGGCGGGTCCAGGAGGGGGCTATGGGGCCCTCGTTAGGAATATGCTGTAACACTTGTGACAAAAAAGTGACAAAATGGTTGATTGATACTGATTTACGCTCATCACTACCGTGCTTTATCTGGGGCATGTATCTCCTCGCCAAAGCCCCAAAACCGCTATTATTGCGTGACAATGAGTTTTGGACGATAACGTCTCTCCGGAGTAACTTTGTGGTTCCCCCTGCACTCCTGTATTTATGTGTTATCGTTTTTCCAACAGAGGAAGTTGTTGACATTGCTGCTAAATTACGCGAAGGAAAAACCGACGCAAACGAGCTGCTGAAAGACACGGATGACGTCATTAATGACCTCATTAACTCCAGTGGTGGCGAGGTTCGTGTAAAATTTACCCTCAAAACAAGGACTTTGAACATTATTTGCGTTCACAACCTCCAATTGCCCACGCGTTTTGAATTTATGAGGTGGTTGATGACGTCATCTGTTACGTTCCAAAAATTGTTGTCTAGCTTGACGAGAAGTTGCTATCGGCGAAGAAGCTGATGGAGAAGCTTGCCGAAATGCGAAACTCCCTGGGAAACTTGGTCCACGAAGCCGCCACGACGTTGGATATCATCGACGACGAGTTAGTGATAATTCTTGCAATATTACGTGGATCGCTGGGGCTGAATTTACGTTTAACGGTGCTTAATTTCCCTCGATTTTAGGCAGGAACTCGACTGTGACGAGATTATCTCTGGCGTCGATTTCACTTACCAGCCTAACTTTAACGACGAGTTCTGGTCTTTGAAGTGAGTATTGCGGAAAATGGCGTGGTTATGTTGTTACTTTTTGCTGAAAAATAACATAAGATTTGTGATTTAATATGAGTGGTTTTGACAGAAGTGTTGATCCTAATTTTTTTGTAATTAACTTTCTGGGAAAATGTCGTTTTGAAAATATTAAACTCGCCGTTTTGCGTTAAACGCTTCGGTAACTAAACACAGAAAATAGTTGGAAAAAGTTTTACTCGATTCGAAGCCTAAATTATATTATTCTACAACGTGTGCAGTTTCGACGATCTGCTTTCGGCCGAGAACGAGGAAGAAAGTTTTTTCGATCCCACTTGCGAACTGGAAACTCCCCCTCAGCTCTACGAGGTTTCAAGAATGACGAGTATTGTACACAGAGACCAATTCAACAACTACACGTCCGACCCAGCATTTATGCAGGTAAATACTTGTGTTTTCCACTCCGTGTCAGCTGTGACGTAATAATACAGACAAATCTATAGGTTTATATCAATAGTAAACACTCCATGTGCATGCAACATGTTCGTGCAACAGTGTGTCATGGGCTTCAAAGTGGTTTTGCATCTGTGCCACATGCGCACATCGTGTTCAGTTACCGTTGGTGCATAATGTGGGCTTCACTAATGCGTATACTTTCTCATTAGTAGGTACCGGTTCCTTCATTATTGTACATTGCTTTTAGGCGCTTCGGGAAGTTACGGGCGATGCAAAGTCTGTCCACGAAGTGGCTTACGTTCTTGCCGTTGCCATGCACTCCAGTCCAACGTCCTGGCGCGTTTTCATGCTGGTGTCGTACTTCTGGAGGGCGCAAGGGGACGCTAAAGAGGTGTGCATTTAACCTGTTTTTAATACAATTTTGGGAAACATTCTAAAGACATGTTTTGATATATGCAAATTTATAGCTTTTATAGTAAGCTTAAAGATAAGAATTATTTTCTTTTTTTTTTAAAAACTACTTGCCCATTTTCCCTGTTATTGTTGGTTGTGTAATAGCATATTTTGTCAGGTACTGAACTGCCTCCTCCGCTCGCTTGCCTCGGCACCAAAATCGAAACACTACATTGTCCTTTTTTCATTGGCTGATTTTCTCGCCCGTTTGCCCAATTATCATGACGCCCTGAGACTTGTGGAACAAGCATTGAAGGTTCACAATTCTTACCGTCTGCACTGGCTCGCGGCAAACATATACGCAGTCTCGGTTGGTCTTTTTTGTTTATTTTTGCATATGCGTCAAGGATTATATGTTAACGGTAACAATTGGTCTGTTGGGGTATTGCAAATACCAACATTTGGTGTTTATCGTTGAACACCAATAATTGGTCTTTGATGGTTAATGTTAAAACCAACAATTGGCCTTTTTGTTTATTGCACCACCAACGGTTGGTGTTTTAGTGGTAATTTGAACAACAATGATAGGTGTTTTGGGGGTTTATATTGACACCAACAACAACATTGGTCTTTTATGGATAATGCAAATACCAACGATTGGTACTTTAGTGGTAATGTGAACAACAATCATTGTTCTTTTTTGGCTGATTTTGACATCAACGTTTAGTCTTTCAAGGGTAACGTTGACATCAACGACTGAGAAAAATTCTTCTTCGTATGACTCGTGTGTTCCATTCATGTACAGTGGTGCTTAAACCGCGTGATGTTTTCAGGGTGACTACAACAGCGCCAAGACCCACTACGAGGAGACCCTTAATTTGCACAGCGCTTGTGAAGACTGCCAGCGCAAAATGTGGGCGGCGTCTTGCCTGGCGAAGAAGCTAATCCCATGATTTGTCAACTGCCGCTCGTAATTCCTTATATGCAGTGTACTTTTTCGCTTTTACTTCCTTGGGGGGGACGCCGGTATTCCTGTTATGTTTTTATAACTTTTTGGGGCATGTTGCGAGAAGATGATTTTTTTGCAGCATTTTGCGCATTTCCTTTCTGTAACCAGCAACAGCTTTTGGAACTGTCTTGAACTCGCAGTGTAGTTTCCCTAGCGTCATTGATCTTCGGAGCAAAATATGAAACTGTTTTTTAGTTTTTCTTTGCAATTCCCCACGCCCGTATTAATTGGTCAAAAAATTGAGTTTGTAGAATACTTGTTTGTAATTTCGCAAATCTGTTTCTGCAGCAAAATAGAAAGGACCACCCATTTGAACAGGCGTAGACACATGTCAAGTTTATTGATTTCAACGAAGATCGTTTTTATTAAAAAATACTCCAGAATTTCGCTAGCTGCATCACAGTGTTGAGTAGCATTTACTCTAAATAGCATCTTGAGTAATAAGAAAAAAGCTAGACAGAATGTCCACAAAACATGTGTAACAGTGCTAGGATTCCACTTTGTCCCATGTATTGTTGTTTAGTTTATATAAGATCGGTTTTCCATGTTTGAAAACCGATTCCATTGGATCAGGGTTGTGCAACATAAAACTAATGGACTGACGAACATGGGCCACAAAGTTGTCTGGCTCCACTTCTGGGGATGTTGACATATACCTGTATAAGACACAAACAGATGCTGCATACATATCTTGTTGCACAAATAAAACTGCCCTGTCTGCATTTTTGTTGCGATTAATTATTTTGAAACAGCAAAAAATATAAAGACGATTAACTCAAAAACAAACGTTTTGGGAAACCACAAACCTTCTACTTTATTATAACTTACTCTTTGATTATTTCATCCGGCTGCACCAACCACTCAGCAGCATTTCGAAAGGGTTTGTATGAAAAAGGTTCAATAACGATGCACTGATTATGCCATCTGTTAAAACAAATTCCAATAACGTTTCATGAAAAATAGTCTTTAATTGGTAAACACAACAAGCTAATAATTACCCACCTGTACATGTTTACCATTTTTCCATGCCCAGAGAATGTTCTGACACCTCTCAAAATTCCTCCAGGACCCCGACTATCTTCGCAAAACTCAAGAGGAAAGCAATTTCCATTTAAAATATCAACTCCCAAACCGAACACTATCGGACTGTCCACCAACAGATCAGACTCGCACTTGATGATTGTATTGAATAAAGTACAACAAAAAGTTTGCAAGTGAATTTCCAACTTGCCGGCAAAGCCTAAATTGAAGTCAAATGTTACCAGAGCAAACAATAGGTTTTTTGTTACCACAAAATACGGTTGTTATGTGTACTTATATGTAAACACAAAACATATAATGTGTTTAAACTGAAATGTTGCAAAGGTCTGGAACCAATTATATACTTGTCTGGACATTGTGAAATCCATTCAAAAGTGCAGTTGATAAGTCATGTGAAAGCTGCCTGTCATCATCAAACCCTCCAGCCAGATGCAATTGGAACTTCCGTTCTGTAATAAAAATACAAAAACAATTGCTGCCTAAATGAAACATCTGAATTTTTATTTTCCACCAGCTACAAATATTTAATAGCATGTTATCATGTAAACACAAACCTCCGCAATTTACCAACTCCGGATTGGTTACCAGGGATATTTCATGAACGGCCACTGCCATCTCCATTATGCCACTTTCTGTGCAAGAACCATCAAAGTGTGCCAGAGAGGTAGCTGATGAAATTGGACACCTTAGCACTGCAGCATGGCAAGTGGTCATCATATCAGTGCCTAACATTTTAATCTGAATGTCATTAACATCATTAGCAACAATGGATAAAACACACAACTTGGAGTTACAAAACATAGTCATAGCAAATTATAACTACACAGGCCTACATTGTTATCAAATACTCCAGTGCTTCCAATTTCTCGCTGCCCAATGTAAAGGCACTTGTCATTCTTGTCCACTTTTCGAACCCCCAAGTTCTGCAGGCATTCACACTTCTCTTTGAACACATCACCATACTTCTGTAAGGGTGCATGTACATGCACTATTAATTATTTATTGTAGTGTAACAGTTACATCAATTACCTTTATGAACAAGTTATAATCTGCAAGAACTGACACATCAACAGGTCTTTCCTGTATGTAGAGTGGCATTGCATATTAAACTAACCTTATCATGTGAAGCCTTAAATGTTTTGCAGAAAAGTGGTTTATAAGCAAGATATTTCAATTATAAAAATGTCACACAAAACGACACAAATTCCAGACATTAAACAAACACATAAAATAACACACACATCCCAAAACTATAATGCACTAACTCTCTCAAGGCAGTGGTATGTGTGTCATGGCAGTAAGTAAGTTGGTGATACCAGGTAAAACTGGTTGAGGTTATAAAGTTTAACTGAAAGTTGTTAGTATTCAAAGTCCATGTCGTGTTCTTTCAGGTTCCAGTACTGAAATGAATTAAAGTTTTCACTCAAAGGTGTTTTAAGAAGTTTTTCATCATTATCTTGCGAAGCTTCATCAAATGACAATGTCTCAGATTTCCAAAAATGGCTTTCATTGAATTCTCTTGAGCTTTTTGGCTAGAAACAAAAGAATATATTATTTTTTACACTTTGTTTACCACTGTTAAGAGTTTTATCACTCTCTACCCCACGCAAATCTTGTATTCCGCTATGATAACAATACAATGTGCTTCCTGTACCTGTACTGAGTATAGCCAACTACAATGGGTTTAAATCATTTGCAGCACCCATTATATAGTTGTACTTAGGCTATGTCTTAGATACTTAAGACATGGCAAATTTGTGCTTCTCTAGTCATACTATATTATTTGATTGGTTTGGGCGAATCAACAGTCTGGTCTACTGGTAACACCCAGGCATTGCACATTTAACAATGGACAAATAAATGCATCACAGGTTATATTAGGATGAACTAGTCGCCACTTTATAAAATTTGGCAATCACTGCAATAAGCAAAATAATAACATACATACATGGTGTATATACCTGTAAATTTTCTGCTTGCATATCCACGGTTTTACATTTTTGCTTTTGTATTTTTGGATACAATGAAAAATATTTCAAATAATTTTTGCAAAAGTCCTGTTCCAGGTATTCGGTGACTTCAAATATTCCCAAAACCTTTTTCAGTTTGCATTTTGGTTCAATATCATCATATTTTTCGGACTTTTCGTTTGGTTCGCCAAACTTTCGTTTGTAGATTGGCTTCGTGAAGTCGGTTTTCCTTCTCTTTGGAGCTAGTGGAATATCTTGCGTGGCTCTTCGTTTTCCCAGTAAATAGTGCATTTACACAAACAAAATCGCTGTTACAAGGAGCGCACAACCTGACAAAAACAAAACAGCATCACAACCAAAAACAACAAAATGCTGAGCTTGACTTGTAAAAGAAAAAAAAACTCCTGTGGATGAGGGCAAGGCAAAAGCGATGGATTTTGACAGTACATAGAAAACAGACTTATTACTAAAACCTTAGTAAACTCAAAGAACCATAGCAGGTCTATGACTGGAACCAGATAATTGTTTTTGACCTTTTAGATGATCTAATTTTAACGATTTTTTTTATCGCCGGCGACTTCCCCTGCCTCTTTTCTAAACCATCTTTAATTAAGAAAAGTACATGGCGAAGATTTTGCAATCGACAAGTTCATAAAAGCTGGGAAAGACTTATATTGCAAAACAATACTAAACGAAGTACGCAGGAGGCGGTTTAGAAAGAGTTAAATCAAGCAAGTTGCGGTTACAACGTAAAACATTGCTCAAAATAAATAGTCCTCCACGTCTTGGCAGTTACGCTGGGTCACATTTAGATTCGTCTTACGGGACACCAATTTCGAAGTAAAGTGCCGTATGATCGATACACAATAGTACCGAGATTGGCACCCCAGGCACGCGTGTCCAATTCCTTCCGTCACAATTAATTCCGTATGAAGACCGTGTAGTCAGCAGTGTAACCTACGAGTAAAATGGAAGGAAGAGTTTCATTTTTATTGCTCACACTGAAGCGAGTTGCTCTTTATTGTACGAGCGTATCTTGAAAACTAAACGCAAACCAGGAACATTTAACACAAAGAGAGAGAACGTAGAAAGAAGGCAGCATATCCGCTACGTTACACTCCACCACACAAGCCCGCTCCAGAACATGTAATACGGTTCGGTAAGGCAAACGTACAGAGTGGCAAACAAAACGACCAAAACGAGATCACTTAAATATTTGTGTATTAATACACAATCGGGAAAATGCGTTCAAGTAGCACAAGGCGAGGATTGATGGTCTGGCGTTTCGCGCAAGTCATTCTGTAGCAAGCTGGTACGCTTGCGAGGTCTGTCCCGTTTGGGAGGTTGTGTCACTGCGACCGGCTTGGTGAGGTCATCGTGAGCCGGTTTGATTCTGTCCGCGGAAACTTTATGGCGACCAGGCAAATCCAGAGATAAGTTTTACTGTCGCGTTCAACAACGCGAAGAGGTTCGTACTGCTTCCTGCAAGTTAGGCAACGGTTATTGAGGTGCGGGAGACACAAGATGCCCACTAACGAAATCACCAGGGACAAAAAAGTGAAGCCGTAGACCAGTTGGGCGGAGGATGCTTGCAGGTGCTCTTTGGAAGCAGTCCTGATACCAAGCAAAATGCAGGGTGAGCCAAGCCACGAGACCACTTTTCATGTGGATGAAAGCGCTCGATTAATCCATTGGATTGCGCATGGAAGGAAGTAGTGCGGCGAAGCTGAGTTCCCAAAAAAGACGTAAAGTTGGTCCACAGCTTGGACGTGAACTGTGAACCGCGGTCGTAGGAAATGTTAAAGGGTAATGCCAAAGCGAGCGACCCAATTAAAAATGTAAGCTTTTGCGTACGTGACTGTGGTAGCATTGGTACAACTACAGGCCATCGCGTGAAACGATCGACAATCGTGAGCAAGTACCCTTGCGAAGGTAGAAATGGCCCTACGTTGTCTAGATTGAGGTGGGAAAAACGCGTATGTCAAGGTGGATTATCCACTAGACGGGCAGGCATATGCCGGTGACATTTAGGACCCATCTTCTAATGCCTTGGCTGCGAAGCTTGTGAACCTTATGATCAGAATATTAGAGCTGTGATCGCCAAAAATAAAGGGCCTGCGCAGTGGGGCGATCCTGCCTTGCTATGCGAAAGCATGGTATCACTTCTGCGTTGTCTGATTACGGTGGTGGAGATCCTCTACGCATGTGAAGGTCGCCTGACAAGCGCACCAGTGTACCTTGGGCACATTATACCCCGTGAACCCGCTGAGCTGCTGTAGCTCAGTTGGTAGAGCGTTAGCCCTGGTTAGCCCAGGGGCTTGAGTTCAAACCTCACCGGGAGCTTGATTTTTCACACAACACAACGACCTATTTGGCTTCAGTGACATAACAATATGACGTTTATGTATTAATCAGTTTGGTTAATTATGAATTCGTTGCAAGACTGCATGTTGCTGTCTTTCTTTAATGTTAATTGACAAAACAGTATGAGAAACACCTTTGTAGTTTATAACAGGGCAGTTTTTTTTTGTTTATTTGTGTTGAAAGGCACACAAACGACGATTGCGTAAAAGCAAAACCAGTTCACTAATTTATTGCAGACCCACCCAGTCTGTCACCAATATTTTAATGGAACTTTAAATTAATCTCAACTACTGGATTTTTATAATTTAAAGCACGCAAAGAGTCCAAAACGCCCGTGACACAATAGCGTCCGGACTTCTTGCTTGTATTACGCGATCAACCCATATACGATCGAGGACAACGGATGGTTTAAAGAATATGAATAAGCCAAAGGAGGAACTATTTGTTGAAATGACAACGACATCCTTTAACCAAGGTAATCAGTTGAATAAAAGTGATGTGATCACAATTCTTAGTAAAGCGATGTAGTTACAGGTTGGTTTTAAAATGAAACTCTTCCTTTTATTTTACTCCTAGGTTACACTGCTGGCTCGTCACTTATTGAAAAATCAAAGCAAGACAACCGCAGTGAAACAATTGATCTACAGAAACTTGAAAACATGGAAAATATGTTGAAAAAGACAGTAAAGATTGCCGGCGTTTCTATTTTGTTTTTCGGTCTCTTCATGCTGATTGGATTTGGTGCAACATGTGTTTGGGTAAACATAAATAACTATAAATCTATATAGAGGCACTGTTTCTGCTGTGTTTGACAAATTTAAGTGTTAAATCTTTGCTAAAATAAAAAAAACATGTTCATATTCGCCCTAGATCGTACCATAATTTATACCATATTTGTGTAGATCAATGCTAAGTTCAGTGGCTTTCAAGCAGGTATGTGATAATTTCGAAAATGTAGCTTTTTATGTTGCCTAAGACGTACATTTCACATAGGTCTCAAGGTCGCCCCTAGTCAACAGGAAGGTCGATCAGATTTAATTTTGACCGATAGTCTAAAGAAACAAAACGGTTTGATATGCTATAGATCAAATAAAACTTGGAGTGAAATTATCAATATTTACCCCATATTTGTTTTAGACTTTTGGGAAGCGAAACTGGCCATCATTACCGACAAATTTAGGCTTCTTAAAGGTATATTTCGTGCTACAAGCATGGGGCAATGTGTTTCCATATTGATGACGAAACACTTACTTAAACTCTTCCAGACTCCGTTTCGTCTTACCATAAAGACCTAAACCAGGAAATGGTTCAAATGCGTTTCGACAGAAAGAACTTTACTCTGACTAATGAAGCTCATCTTTCTGCTATTAGAAGTTTAAATGATGACAACCAGCAAAACATTGTTCAAATAAACTTCATCGTTAATCAAATGAGAGGTGACTTTTAGATTCTAGCTGACATATACCAATTATCAAAATAGCACATATGATGCATTCTTTGTTGATTGAAGTAATTTCGAATGGAAATTAACTAAACCAACCAAACTAAGTATAATAAATTGTTGAAAGTTCATGTCCTTGCATGAAACATTACTGCGTAAACTGTAAAAAGATAGTATAAAAACAGGAGTTTAAAAAAAATGTTCAAATACTAGCCTACTTCTAAACAAACCAGGATGCAATTATGTCAAATGCCAGTCTCAAAGATTGAGTACGACACCAAATAAATGTTAAAATACCTGCTCTTCAGGCCAGCTTGATATATTGCAAAATACAACACATCGTGACATTGAAGCTTTACGACAGCACGTGGCCACAACTTCACAAATTCAAACAATTCAGAGCTTTCTTCATGGTAAGAATTTTCAACAGTATTAATCAGGTCATTTATTCAACTGCAAATGTTGGATTTGACAAAAAATATACTGCAATTGCAAACAAAAGCATTCAAACTTGTAAATATTTATAAACTTTCATGTTGTTTATAGCCCAATTGGAAATTCATAATAATAATTCGCTACAATCGCCACAAAAGTGTAGCGTTTCTTAAGAAAATCGTCAAAGTTTTGGTTTAACTCTGAACCCGATGTAATAAATTCGCACAATTGTCACAACTTCATGACTTTGTTCATTCCCACGTGACTTACAATCGCACGCAAACGAATTTAATAAGGAAGTCTTTGAAACGCGCAATGCCCACAATCCATTCATAGATTTAATGGTGCTTCCTTGAGGCCCATAGTAAGTAATTAATAACAATACAATGGGGGTCAAGCCAAGCGTTAATTAATTAATATGTGATATGGATTTGTTTCAGAGGGTTTGTGTTTGACCAATTAGAGCTTTCCATTTAAAATTTGCTTCCGAATGGAATAATGATCGAAAACTGATTCGAAAATGTTCCAATACTAGCCTATATGTAAACTTACTAGGGTGTAAACATGTCACATGCCACTCTCAAAGATTGAATATGATACCAAATAAATTTTAAAATACCTGCTCTTCAGGCCAGCTTGATATATTGAAAAATACAACACATCGTGACATTGAAGCTTTACGACAGCAAATGGCAACAACCTCACAAATTCAAGCATTTCAGAGCTTTCTCCATGGTAAGAATTTTCAACTGTATTAATCAGGTCATTTATTCAACTGCAAATATTGGATTTGACAAAAAATATACTGCAATTGCAAACAAAAGCATTCAAACTTGTAAAAATTTATAAACTTTCATGTTGTTTTTAGCCCAATTGGAAATTTATCGAAATGAAACTACTCAACAGATGCAAGCATACAACAATGTTTTTCAGGGTAACTACAGCTTCTATTGTTGGTTGTCAGTTGACGCATAGTTTAGTCTGTCGATTTAAGATAAACAAAACACTGGTACTTGGCATTCGAAAACGAAATATTACATATTATCTTATTCATAACGGGTAAAAATGAAAACATAATGGTGTTTTCGGAATTTGCGCTGCAGCGCTTCCAAAAATATTGGCAATTTAGTAAGTGACATTTAAGAGCATTATCAACCTAACACAAAGGACATGCAGGTTTCTACATTAATAAATGCCTATGCATAAGAATGCCAATGGACTACACGTGTTCCCGAAAATTGGTTATTATACTAAATTCTGAATATATATCATTGCACATCATTGTCCTAATTCCAATCTTCACCGAAATTAATGTTACATATTTGTACTTCACGACGTTACGTTTGAACAGAAATACATAGAAACTAACTGAAAAATTAAATACATTTTGGCACAAAAAAGTGGCGTATTTCAAAAAAACTATCATAGTTTTGGTTTTACTCTGTACCCGATATGATGAATTCACAAAATTGGCACAATTTCATACCTTTGTTTATTCCCACGTGACTTACAATCGCACGCAAACGAATTCAATAAGTAAGTCTTTGAAACGCGCAATGCCCACAATCCATTCATGGATCTAATGGTGCTTCCTTGAGACCCATGGAAAGTAATTGATAAAAATACAACGGGGGTTCAAGCCAGGTGTTAAGCGATTAATGTGATATGGATTGGTTTCAGAGGGTTTGTATTTGACTAATTAGAGCTTTCACTTTAAAATTTGCTTCCGAATGGAATTATGATCGAAAACTGATTCGAAAATGTTCCAATACTAGCCTACTTGCAAACTTACCAGTTTGTAAACATGTCACACGTCGCTTTCAAAGATTGAGTATGATACCAAATAAATTTTAAAATACCTGCTCTTCAGGCCAGCTTGATATATTGCAAAATACAACACATCGTGACATTGAAGCTTTACGACAGCAAATGGCAACAACCTCACAAATTCAAGCATTTCAGAGCTTTCTCCATGGTAAGAATTTTCAACTCTATTAATCCGGTCATTTATTGAACTGCAAATATTGGATTTGACAAAAAATATACTGCAATTGCAATCAAAAGCATTCAAACTTGTGAATATTTATCAACTTTCATGTTGTTTATAGCCCAATTGGAAATTTATCGAAATGAAACTACTCAACAGATGCAAGCATACAACAATGTTTTTCAAGGTAAATACCGCTCCTATTATTGGTTGTCAGTTGACGCATAGTTTAGCCCTCCTGTTAAAGAGCCACAAAATACTGGTACTTGGCATTCGAAAACGATATATTACATATTATCTTATTCATAACGGGTAAAAATGAAAACATAATGCTGTTTTCGGAATTTGCGCCGTACAGCTTCCAAAAATATTGGCAATTTAGTAATAGACATTTAAGGGCATTATCAACGTAACACAAACGACATGCAGTTTTCTACATTAAATAAATGCCTATGCATAAGAATGCCAATGGACTACACGTGTTCTCGATAATTGGTTGTTATTCTAAATCCAGGATATAAGTCATTGCTCAGCATTGTCGTTAGATAAAAACCAACAGAAAAATGAAAAATATTTCGCCACAAAAAAGTGGCATATTTTTAAAAATTGTCATAGTTTTGGTTTAACTCTGTACCCGATATGATGAATTCACACAATTGGCACCAATTCATGACTTTGTTGATTCCCACGTGACCTACAATCGCACGCAAACGAATTCAATAAGGAAGTCTTTGAAACGCGCAAAGCCCACAATCCATTCATGGATCTAATGGTGCTTCATTTAGGCCCATGACATGTAATTAATAACACTACAACGGGGGTCAAGCCAGGCGTCAATCAATTAATATGTGATATGGATTTGTTTCAGAGGGTTTGTATTTGACCAATTAGAGCTTTCATTTTAAAATTTGCTTCCGAATGAAGATTTGATCAAATATTGTTTTGAAAATGTTCAAAGCCTATATTTAAACTTGCCAGGATGTAAATATGTCACAAGCCAATATCAAAGATTGAGTACGATACCAAATGAATTTTAAAATACCTGCTCTCCAGGCCAGCTTGGTATATTGCAAAATACAACACATCGTGACCTTGAAGCTTTACGACAGAAAATGGTCACAACTTCACAAATTCAAGCATTTCAGATCTTTCTTCATGGTAAGAATTTTCAGGTGTTTAGTCCGTCGATTAAAAGATAAACAAAATTGGTTCTTGGCATTTGGTAATGTTATGTTATATATTATCTTAATCAAAACAAGTAAAAATGATAACATAATAGTGTTTTCGGAATTTTTGCTGTAACGCTTCCAAAAATTTGGGCAATTGAATAATATACATTTGAGAGCATTATCAACCTAACACAAACGACTTGCAGTTTTCTACATTAATAAATGCCTATGAATAAGAATGCCAATGGACTACACGTGTTCCTGAAAATTGGTTATTACACTAAATTGAGCATATAAGTCATTGCACATCATTGTCCTAATTCCAGTCTTCGTTTGAACAGAAATACCTAGCGTTTGAACAGAAATACCTAGAAAGTAACTACGAAATAAAAAATATTTCGCCCCTCAAAATTGGCGTATCTTCAAAAAAAACTTGACCCGATATGATGAAGTTAAACCAGTGGCACAAATTGATGACATTGTTCAATCCCACGTGACTTACAATCGCACGCAAACGAATTCAATAAGGAAGTCTTTAAAACGCGCAATGCCCGAAAACCCTTCACGGATCCAATGGTGCTTCCTTGAGACCCATAGTAAGTAATTGATAACAATACAACGGGGGTCAAGCCAGGCGTTAATCAATTAATATGTGATATGGTTTATTTAGAGGGTTTGTATTTGACTAATTAGCGCTTTCACTTTTGAATTTGCTTCCGAATGTAATTTTGATCGAAAACTGTTTTAAAAATGTTCAGATACTATCCTACTTCTAAACAAATCAGGATGCAATTATGTCAAATGCCAGTCTCAAAGATTGAGTATGAAACCAAATGTTTGTTAAAATACCTGCTCTTCAGGTCAGCTTGATATATTGCAAAATACAACACATCGTGACCTTGAAGCTTTACGACAGCAAATGCCCACAACCTCACAAATTCAAGTATTTCAGAGCTTTCTCCATGGTAAGAATTTTCAACTCTATTAATCCGGTCATTTATTGAACTGCAAATATTGGATTTGACAAAAAATATACTGCAATTGCAATCAAAAGCATTCAAACTTGTGAATATTTATCAACTTTCATGTTGTTTATAGCCCAATTGGAAATTTATCGAAATGAAACTACTCAACAGATGCAAGCATACAACAATGTTTTTCAAGGTAAATACCGCTCCTATTATTGGTTGTCAGTTGACGCATAGTTTAGCCCTCCTGTTAAAGAGCCACAAAATACTGGTACTTGGCATTCGAAAACGATATATTACATATTATCTTATTCATAACGGGTAAAAATGAAAACATAATGCTGTTTTCGGAATTTGCGCCGTACAGCTTCCAAAAATATTGGCAATTTAGTAATAGACATTTAAGGGCATTATCAACGTAACACAAACGACATGCAGTTTTCTACATTAAATAAATGCCTATGCATAAGAATGCCAATGGACTACACGTGTTCTCGATAATTGGTTGTTATTCTAAATCCAGGATATAAGTCATTGCTCAGCATTGTCGTTAGATAAAAACCAACAGAAAAATGAAAAATATTTCGCCACAAAAAAGTGGCATATTTTTAAAAATTGTCATAGTTTTGGTTTAACTCTGTACCCGATATGATGAATTCACACAATTGGCACCAATTCATGACTTTGTTGATTCCCACGTGACCTACAATCGCACGCAAACGAATTCAATAAGGAAGTCTTTGAAACGCGCAAAGCCCACAATCCATTCATGGATCTAATGGTGCTTCATTTAGGCCCATGACATGTAATTAATAACACTACAACGGGGGTCAAGCCAGGCGTCAATCAATTAATATGTGATATGGATTTGTTTCAGAGGGTTTGTATTTGACCAATTAGAGCTTTCATTTTAAAATTTGCTTCCGAATGAAGATTTGATCAAATATTGTTTTGAAAATGTTCAAAGCCTATATTTAAACTTGCCAGGATGTAAATATGTCACAAGCCAATATCAAAGATTGAGTACGATACCAAATGAATTTTAAAATACCTGCTCTCCAGGCCAGCTTGGTATATTGCAAAATACAACACATCGTGACCTTGAAGCTTTACGACAGAAAATGGTCACAACTTCACAAATTCAAGCATTTCAGATCTTTCTTCATGGTAAGAATTTTCAGGTGTTTAGTCCGTCGATTAAAAGATAAACAAAATTGGTTCTTGGCATTTGGTAATGTTATGTTATATATTATCTTAATCAAAACAAGTAAAAATGATAACATAATAGTGTTTTCGGAATTTTTGCTGTAACGCTTTCAAAAATTTGGGCAATTGAATAATATACATTTGAGAGCATTATCAACCTAACACAAACGACTTGCAGTTTTCTACATTAATAAATGCCTATGAATAAGAATGCCAATGGACTACACGTGTTCCTGAAAATTGGTTATTACACTAAATTGAGCATATAAGTCATTGCACATCATTGTCCTAATTCCAGTCTTCGTTTGAACAGAAATACCTAGCGTTTGAACAGAAATACCTAGAAAGTAACTACGAAATAAAAAATATTTCGCCCCTCAAAATTGGCGTATCTTCAAAAAAAACTGTCATAGTTTTGGTTTAACTCTGTACCCGATATGATGAAGTTAAACCAGTGGCACAAATTGATGACATTGTTCAATCCCACGTGACTTACAATCGCACGCAAACGAATTCAATAAGGAAGTCTTTAAAACGCGCAATGCCCGAAAACCCTTCACGGATCCAATGGTGCTTCCTTGAGACCCATAGTAAGTAATTGATAACAATACAACGGGGGTCAAGCCAGGCGTTAATCAATTAATATGTGATATGGTTTATTTAGAGGGTTTGTATTTGACTAATTAGCGCTTTCACTTTTGAATTTGCTTCCGAATGTAATTTTGATCGAAAACTGTTTTAAAAATGTTCAGATACTATCCTACTTCTAAACAAATCAGGATGCAATTATGTCAAATGCCAGTCTCAAAGATTGAGTATGAAACCAAATGTTTGTTAAAATACCTGCTCTTCAGGTCAGCTTGATATATTGCAAAATACAACACATCGTGACCTTGAAGCTTTACGACAGCAAATGCCCACAACCTCACAAATTCAAGTATTTCAGAGCTTTCTTCATGGTAAAAATTTTCATCTGTATTTATCAGATCATTTATTGAACTGCAAATATTGGATTTGACAAAAAATATACTACAATTGCAAACAAAAGCATTCAAACTTGTAAAAATTTATAAACTTTTATGTTGTTTTTAGCCCAATTGGAAATTTATCGAAATGAAACTACTCAACATATGCAAGCATACAACAATATTGTTCAAGGTAAATACCGCTTCTATTATTGGTTGTCAGTGGACACATAGTTCAGTCTGCCGATTTAAAGAGCCACAAAATACTGGTACTTGGCATTCGGTAACGATATATTACATATTATCTTATTCAAAATAGGTAAAAATGAAAACATAATAGTGTTTTTTGGAATTTTGCGGTCTAACGCTTACAAAATATTGGCAATTTAGTAATAGACATTTAAGAGCATTATCAACCTAACACAAAGGACATGCAGTTTTCTACATTAATAAATGCCTGCGCATAAGAATGCCAATGGACTACACGTGTTCTTGAAAATTATTTATTATACTAAATTCTGAATATAGATGATTGCAAACCCTTTATCTTTATTACAGTTTTCAACAAAATTAATCTCGAATATTTGTACTTCACGACGTTACGTTTGACAGAGTGACATAGAAAGTAACAAAAAAATTAAAAATATTCAAAAAATTTTCATAGTTTTGTTTTAACTCTGTACCCGATATGATGAAGTCAAACAATTGTCACAATTTCATGACTTTGTTCATTCCCACGTGACCTACAATCGCACGCAAACCTATTCAATAAGGAAGTCTTTGAAACGCGCAATGCCCGAAAACCCTTCATGGATCTAATGGTGCTTCCTTGAGACCAATGGGAAGTAATTAATAACAATTCAATGGGGTTCAATCCAGGCGTTAATCAATTTGTATGTGATATGGTTTATTTAGAGGGTTTGTGTTTGACTAATTAGAGCTTTCACTTTAAAATTTGCTTCCGAATGGAATTTTGATCGAAAACTGATTTGAAAATGTTCCAATACTAGCCTACTTGCAAACTTACCAGTATGTAAACATGTCACACGCCACTTTCAAAGATTGAGTATGATACCAAATGAATTTTAATATACCTGCTCTTCAGGCCAGCTTGATATATTGCAAAATACAACACATCGTGACATTGAAGCTTTACGACAGCAAATGGCAACAACCTCACAAATTCAAGCATTTCAGAGCTTTCTTCATGGTAAGAATTTTCAACTGTATCAATCAGGTCATTTATTGAACTGCAAATATTGGATTTGACAAAAAATATACTGAAATTGCAAACAAAAGCATTCAAACTTGTAAATATTTATAAACTTTCATGTTGTTTTTAGCCCAATTGAAAATTCATAGAAATGAAACTACTCAACATATGCAAGCATACAACAATGTTTTTCAAGGTAAATACCGTTTCTATTATTGGTTGTCAGTTGACGCATAGTTTAGCCCTCCTGTTAAAGATAAACAAAATACTGGTACTTGGCATTCGAAAACGGAATATTACATATTATCTTATTCATAACGGGTAAAAATGAAAACATAATGGTGTTTTCGGAATTTGCGCCGTACAGCTTCCAAAAATATTGGCAATTTAGTAATAGACATTTAAGGGCATTATCAACGTAACACAAACGACATGCAGTTTTCTACATTAAATAAATGCCTATGCATAAGAATGCCAATGGACTACACGTGTTCTCGATAATTGGTTGTTATACTAAATCCAGGAAATAAGTCATTGCTCAGCATTGTCGTTAGATAAAAACCAACAGAAAAATGAAAAATATTTCGCCACAAAAAAGTGGCATATTTTTTAAAAATTGTCATAGTTTTGGTTTTACTCTGTACCCGGTTATGATGAGTTCACACAATTGGCACCAATTCATGACTTTGTTGATTCCCACGTGACCTACAATCGCACGCAAACGAATTCAATAAGGAAGTCTTTGAAACGAGCAATGCCCACAATCCATTCATGGATCTAATGGTGCTTCATTTAGGCCCATGACATGTAATTAATAACACTACAACGGGGGTCAAGCCAGGCGTCAATCAATTAATATGTGATATGGATTTGTTTCCGAGGGTTTGTATTTGACCAATTAGAGCTTTCATTTTAAAATTTGCTTCCGAATGAAGATTTGATCAAATATGGTTTTGAAAATGTTCAAAGCCTATATTTAAACTTGCCAGGATGTAAATATGTCACAAGCCAATATCAAAGATTGAGTATGATACCAAATGAATTTTAAAATACCTGCTCTCCAGGCCAGCTTGGTATATTGCAAAATACAACACATCGTGACCTTGAAGCTTTACGACAGAAAATGGTCACAACTTCACAAATTCAAGCATTTCAGATCGTTCTTCATGGTAAGAATTTTCAGGTGTTTAGTCCGTCGATTTAAAGATAAACAAAACTGGTTCTTGGCATTTGGTAATGTTATGTTATATATTATCTTAATCAAAACGAGTAAAAATGATAACATAATAGTGTTTTCGGAGTTTTTGCTGTAACGCTTCCAAAAATTTGGGCAATTAAATAATATACATTTGAGAGCATTATCAACCTAACACAAACGACTTGCAGTTTTCTACATTAATAAATGCCTATGAATAAGAATGCCAATGGACTACACGTGTTCCTGAAAATTGGTTATTACACTAAATTGAGCATATAAGTCATTGCACATCATTGTCCTAATTCCAATCTTCACTAAAATTAATATTAAATATTTGCACTTCACGACGTTACGTTTGAACAGAAATACATAGAAACTAACTAAAAAATTAAAAATATTTCGCCACAAAATTTGGCGTATCTTTAAAAAAATCGTGAAAGTTTTGGTTTAACTCTGTACCCGATATGATGAATTCACACAATTGGCACAATTTCATGACTTTGTTCATTCCCACGTTACTTACAATCGCACGCAAACGTGTTAAATAAGAAAGTCTCAGGAACTCGCAATGCCCACAATCCATTAATGGATCTAATGGTGCTTCCTTGAGGCACATGAGAAGTAATTAATAACAACACAACGGGGATCAAGCCAGGCGTTAATCAATTAATATGTGATATGGATTTGTTTCACAGGGTTTGTATTTGACTAATTGGAGCTTTCACTTGACAATTTGCTTCCGGATGTAATTTTGATCAAAAACTGTTTTGAAAATGTTCAAATACTAGCCTACTTCTAAACAAACCAGGATGCAATTATGTCAAATGCCAGTCTCAAAGATTGAGTACGACACCAAATAAATGTTAAAATACCTGCTCTTCAGGCCAGCTTGATATATTGCAAAATACAACACATCGTGACCTTGAAACTTTACGACAGCAAATGCCCACAACTTCACAAGTTCAAGTATTTCAGAGCTTTCTTCATGGTAAGAATTTCCATCTGTATTTATTAGGTAATTTATTCAACTTGCAAATAAAAGTATTCAAACTGGTAAATATTTATAAACTTTCATGTTGTTTATAGACCAATTGGAAATTTATCGAAATGAAACTACTCAACAGATGCAAGCATGCAACAATGTTTTTCAAGGTAAATACCGTTTCTATTATTGGTTGTCAATTGACGCATAGTTTTGTCTGCCGATTTAAGATTAACTAAATACTGGTATTTGCCATTCGAAAACGAAATATTACATATTATCTCATTCATAACGGGTAAAAATGAAAACATAATGGTGTTTTCGAAATTTTGCGGTCTAACGCTGTCAAAAATATTGGCAATTTAGTAATAGACATTTAAGAGCATTATCAACCTAACACAAAGGACATGCAGTTTTCTACATTAATAAATGCCTATGAAAAAGAATGCCAATGGACTACAAGTGTTCCCGAAAATTGGTTATTATACTAAATCGAGGATATGGATCATTGCAAACCCTTTGTCCTAATTACAGTTTTCACGAAAATTAATGTTAAATATTTGTACTTCACGACGTTGCGTTTGAACAGAAATACCTAGAAAGTAACTACGAAATAAAAAATATTTCGCCCCCAAAATTGGCGTATCTTCAAAAAAAACTGTCATAGTTTTGGTTTAACTCTGTACCCGATATGATGAAGTTAAACCATTGGCACAAATTCATGACATTGTTCATTCCCACGTGACTTACAATCGCACGCAAACGTATTCAATAAGGAAGTTATTAAAACGCGCAATGCCCGAAAACCCTTCACGGATCCAATGGTGCTTCCTTGAGACCCATTGTAACGTGCTTTTTCTGCGGATCGGCGGCGCTACACGCTACACAGCAGTTTTTTGGCCTTTAGCCGAAACGCGTCCCATCCAATCTTCTAGGTAGCCGAGCCCGCGAAACACAACAGACACTTGTATTCGATACAGGAACGACCAGCACAACAACGCGCCAGAATGGAACGGTTTCTAGTTAAAGAAACACAATTGTACATTCAATATTTACACAAATTCACACTATGGCAAATTCAATCGCACTTACCGAACTGTTTTGCGACCGATCTTATTCCGTAAATTATCAGTAGTGACAACACATCTTTCAGTTGCAATTAGTTATCCAGTAAACTTTTCAATTGTTGCAAAACAGTCAACAAACTATTTCGCATTTTGCAACTAAAACCTTATTCAAATAGAATCAGTATTATTATATGTACCACAATAACTGGCAACACAACTAGCAATGAAAAACATAACCATGCGGTCTGCACGCGCACGTCTACTGCGCAGCCTTTGTCACATAATAACGAGAGTTGTGCCAAACAAAGAAAACATAACGAAAACAGTAACAAAAGGAAAGAAATTTTGGTTTGGGAATTTACATCCTCCCCCCAAATTGGGAAACCAATTTTTACAGCGAACAAAGATTCACAACTCAGTCTCATTCTCCTGCGGGATCACCACGCAGAGTTTAGTGATGGGTCTCCTGAGTAAACCTCCGGCCGTCTTCACTGCAACGCTCCTCACCACCTGGTGTTTATCATGGAATAGTTCGGTGACTTTTCCAAGAGGCCATCGACATCGTGGAGCAGAATCATTGACGAGTAGCACAACATCACCTTTGGAAAAATTACTTCTCCTGGTGTGCCATTTTTGTCTGGAGATGATTGTCCGGGGGTACTCCCTCAGCCATCGTTGCCAAAACTCATCGGCAACATGCTGAACCAGGCGGTATCGGCGTCTGGCGTAGCAATCGCTCGGGTAGGTCATCGTCGGCGGCAATCCCACCGATGGGTTAATTCTTAATAGGTGGTTTGGCGTCAAGGGCATGTCTTTACCAACTTCCAGGGAAACTTCAGTTAGAGGTCGTGAATTTATGATGTTCTCCACCTCCAACAGCAACGTGTGTAGGGCGTCATCGTCTAGTTTTCCCTCAGGATAAATCGCCATCATAATTCTTCGGACGGTTCTGATCATCCGTTCCCACACTCCACCCATGTGGCTTGCTCCTGGTGGGTTGAACGACCACTTCACCTTCCGCTGGCGCAAGTAGTCACAGATCTGATTTTGGTTCCATTTTTCCACGTCTTCCTTCATAACGCGGTTAGCACCGACGAAATTGGTTCCGTTATCCGAGTAAATGTGTGATATTGGACCACGTCGTGCAAGAAATCGCCTCAAGACATTCAAAAAGGCGCCTGTAGTTAGGTCGGCAGCAACTTCTAAATGAACAGCACGTGTCGTCATACACGTAAACAGACATCCGTACCTTTTTATTTCGCATCTGCGTTGTCTGATCAGCAAAGGTCCGAAATAGTCCACACCGACGTGTGAGAATGGTGGTTCGTCAACCTGCAATCTGGACGGAGGCAGGTCAGCCATCAGCTGCTGTCCTGGCTTGGCATTTCTTCGTCGGCAAAACAAGCAATGGCGTATAACCCGACGAACAGTCGCTCGGGCGTTCACTATCCAGTAGCGCTGGCACAACAAACTCAATGTGTAGTTGATACCAGCATGTCCCGCACCTTGGGCGTGCACTTCTTGGGCAATTAATTCCGTTAGGCGACAATCATTTGGAAGAATCGCCGGATGCCTTGTTTCGTAGCTCAACGTCGTGTCTGCCGCCAACACGAAGTATGTCGTCCTTCAATATAGGGTCGAGCCTATAGAGCGCAGATTTTGGCAGCAGTTTACCCGTGGGTAGCGATGCAAGCCAATCAGCAAAGTGCTGACGCTGCACAAACTTGACGAGTTCTGACTCAGCAATTTTTAATTCGTCAACGGATATAGGCGAGTGTGACACGGTCACCTCTTTCTTTTTAGCTTTACAGTACAAGTAGCGTTTAAACCTGAGCAACCATGCAGTTGCCAACTTCAAACGATGTAGTGATGAAAAATAGCCAATCAAACGATCAGTACCTTTTTCTTCGAGCGTTGTGAGGAAAACATCCGCCTTGATTCTTTCCAAGTCAAAGCTTTTGTAGACCTCAGCAGTAGTTGGTTTCTTAGTAAATCGATTTGGCCACTGGTCGGGTGTCTTTCGCAGGAACTCAGGTCCGGTTAATCACATTCCGCTGCACAGTGCATTGGCAGTAACACCGCGAGACGCTGCATCAGCCGGGTTCTCGTCGGTTGGTACGTGTATCCAATCATGGACACACGAGTGATTCAAAATCTGTGTAATTCGATTTCGCGAAAATATATGAAAGTTCTTGCTGTCGGCGTGCAAACTCTGCAGCACGATGGATGAGTCAGTCCAAAACAGACAAGGACAGTCTTCTAAATCAAGTTCCTCCTTCACTGTTCGTGACATTTTTACTGCATCCAAAGCAGCCTCCAGTTCCAGTCGTGGTATGGTCTGCCTTCCTGAACCGGAAAGCAGTGATTTGCCCATCACCAGAGAGCACGTAACGTTCGAGCGGTCATCTACTGACCTCAGGTAACAAGCACAACCTCGTGCTTCTGACGAAGCGTCAGCAAAAACATGTAACTGTACTTTGGACGCATTGGTGGTCATTCGATAAAAACGAGGTATTCTTACCTCACAAAGGTCACAGAGGCTTTCTCGCCATTTTCGCCACCTGGCTTGATCCGTGGTCGGCACGACATCGTCCCATCCAATCTTCTGTTGACACACGTCCCTGTAGATCAATCTGGCTTGTAGGACCACGGGTGCAACGAGTCCAAGGGGGTCAAACAGGGAGTTTGTCACAGAGAGCATTCCACGTCGCGTAATCGGTTTGTCCGGCAGGACGACATTAAATCCAAACTCGTCCTTCGGAAGACGCCAGCTGATTCCCAGAACACGTTCCTGTACCTCTCCGCCAAGCGGAATGTTCTGGATTGATTTGGACCTTTCTCCGCTGGGGTCAGAGGTCATCACAGCATCACTCGATGACAACCATTTTGTCAGCCTGAAACCTCCCATGGACAGTAGACTTCTCAAATTTTCCACCATTTTAATTCCCATTGTTTCTGTGGGGATTGATAATAAACAATCGTCCACATAAAAGTTTTTTCTCACAACCTCGGCAACACGAGGATCAAAAAACTTCCCAAATTCACGTGCGGTTTCACGTAGGCAGAATGTGGCGCAGCTTGGGGACGACTTCGCGCCAAATAAATGAACAGTCATTCGGTGAGGCGCAGGATCCTTCAGTGTGTCGCCTCCTGGCCACCACAAGAATCTGAAGGCGTCACGATCCTGCTGCGTGACGCGTACTTGATGGAACATGGCTTCTATGTCCGCAACCAATTCCACGGCTTCTTTGCGGAATCTCAGAAGCACTCCAACTAACGAGTTCATTAAGTCTGGTCCTTTCATCAAGTGATCGTTGATAGAGTTACCGTCGCACTTTGCGGCACAGTCAAAAACGATTCGAAGCTTATCCGGCTTCTTTGGGTTTACCACGGGGTGGTGAGGAAGGTACCACTTCCGACCATCAGCACTAATTTCTTCTTCTGGTACCCGTTCGGCATAACCCTTTTCCAAAAGAATTTGCATCTGCTGAACATACTTTTGACTCAAACTTGCATCACGTGACAAACGCTTCCTAAGACCAGACAGTCGTTTCTGTGCCAATTTCAAAGTGTTGGGAAGGACATCTGCCAAATTTCGCCACAACAGTGGTAATTGGTAATGTCCATCTATGTGTTCCACTTGCTTGGCCATGATGTCATATGCAATGACGTCTTCTGCAGAAAACCTCAATCCAAACTCCATTGCTTCCCTGTTGCTCCGGAGCCACTGGAGGAAGGATTCGGCATCCCCCAAACCACCACTTTGCATGGGGTAAGTTTCACCATCATCGGTCACGATGACGTCATCGATGTTATTAAAGGAATTGAAACGTTCAATTCCTTGCAACAGAAAACTACAGCCCCTGGAGGTTTTCTGTGGAGCATAACCTCTTAGCAACCAACCTAGAGGCGTTTTTACAGCGTCCGGGTACTCCGGATCAGGGGAGAACCGACTCTCCAAACACCGATGAACTAAGTAGTTGTCTGTACCAATAAGTAATGTGACAGACCCATCTTTGATTTGCGGTAAATGTATACTCCCTTCAGATGCTTGGGACGAACAGGTGTTCCAAACTTTGGGACATGCTCAGGCGGGACAGGGATTTCGTCAAGTAACGTCACTTCCGGTAAATTGAATTCCTCTCCTCCCCTCAAGGGCAGTACTGACATGGAGATTTTCACGGTGTTCAGCTCCTTTGCACCATTGATCGAACCGAGCTGCATACGAACGGGTTCGCCTTCTACCTCAACACCCAACATGTTGATCAGCCGTTTCTCACAGAAGGTTTTGTCCGAACCAGTGTCCAGCAGAGCATATGTTTCAATTTCCTTGTCCCCGACGCGGACTCGAACAGGAACAATGTCTAACCAAGCGGACAATGAGTTGCTACCATGACAGCCCACGGTATTCAAGCAACTACCCTGCGTCAAAGACGCCGAGTCATTTCCATTTTTGTCCTCCGAAGATGCGTCCGTCGGTCGAGGTCTCGCCGGATTGTGCAGTAGCACATGATGGTATGCACTTCCACAACCTTCCTCATCGCAAACCGTCCTACTGCTACAATCGACAACCATGTGTCCCACTTCAAGACACCGGAAACACAAACCTTTCGCTCGCACAAATTGTCGTCGCTCACGATGCGATTTTCGTTTAAACGCATAGCAGACGTTGAGGTCATGCGGCTTTGCACAACAAGGACACGGTCTCTTTCGTTGTGTTGACTGTTGTTCGTTCTGCACCGATTTCTGTGCACTAGTAGTAGCAATGGCGTTGTATGACGTCGCCTTTTGTCGTTTGATACCTTGATTCTTTTCAGGGCCTGAAGGAAAGAGACCTTTCCCATATATCGAGTTGGCTTCCTCACTCTGCTTTACAACGAAATTTGCAAAATCCACGAAACGCGCGACTCTACCCGTTTCCCTTTGCAATGCAACAGATACAGATACCCACTTACATTGCATCTCCACAGGTAGCTTGCTAGCAATAGCAACAATAAAACCGACGGAATCTACGGTAGACATACCAGTAATTTCCTCCAATGATACGCAGCATCTCTTAAGGAGGACGGCCAACTTTTCCAAACCGTCGGGGTCGTTTCGTCCAATCTTCGGACTTTCTTGCAACTTCCTTTCGCAGCAACGAGCGATGATATGTGGTTGCCCATAACGTTCGTACAATTCTTTCCAAGCAAGTTCGTAGCTGACTGCAGGGTTTGAGGATGACGTATGGTGCCTCAGCTTTTCATTGACACTCGGCGTGCAATGTTGCAGCAAGTATGTAAGTCTTAAATAATCACAGTCTAATCTGCTAGCAATATGAATTTTGTACCGATTTGCAAATGACCAATAGTCCATAGGGTCGCCATCAAACTTTGTTATTTGTGGTTTTGGAAGAAAACGTTCACCAACCTCCGTATAATGAGGTCTAAACTGTGTCGTAGAGGTATGTCCATTATGTGGCGAGTAAATATTATCACGTGGTACCTTTTGGCGACTAGGACGTTCGAATTCCTTGAACTTTATTTCATTTGGTTTAGGATCTTCGATCACTAATTCTTCAGGATTCTTGGGACACACTGTGTCTTTTCGGGGTTCGTATTTTAACGAACAAACACTCCCAACTTCTTCCCATGCGTCCAGTTCGGCTTCTGCTAATTCTAACTTCCGTTGAGATTCACGATCAGCGATTTCAGCTTCCAATTTTCTTTTATCTAGTTCTCGTTGAAGAGTGAACTCGGCTTGTTTTAATTCCTCTTCTTTTCGTTCTTCATCTTGCTTGCGTGCTAATCGAGCAAGATTTAGCTTCACACGACTTTCCTTTAACTTAATACTGTATGTCGAGCTCCTAGAAGATCTTACGCTCCCAGTGTGAATAGTGGATTCACATCGTTTCGACGTTCTACTTGCGGGCGGTGAACGGCTACCAGCTTCAGAGACAGGCACCGGTGTTGAAATGTCTCGCAGCCACTGCCTGACACGTGTGTCAAATTCGTTCTTGCCTCGAACACAATCCCTTTTTCGAGACACACTTCCCGGCATCGTGGTCTCATCGGACATATCTTCACACAGGTTCATAACCTCGGTGTAGCTTGCTTCTACGGCAAGCAACGCTTCTTGCAATTTTTCCTTTTCGCGGTTGAGCATCACCCTCTTAGCATCGAGGTAATCATCTTGTAACTGTTTTAATGCACAGCCAAGCCGTTTTCTCTTCTTCTTTGTCAGGACAGGCATGTTGTGACGTCACAAACGGTTGTAATAATGACAGTTCGAAATTTGTATGTAACGTGCTTTTTCTGCGGATGGGCGGCGCTACACGCTACACAGCAGTTTTTTGGCCTTTAGCCGAAACGCGTCCCATCCAATCTTCTAGGTAGCCGAGCCCGCGAAACACAACAGACACTTGTATTCGATACAGGAACGACCAGCACAACAACGCGCCAGAATGAAACGGTTTCTAGTTAAAGAAACACAATTGTACATTCAATATTTAAACAAATTCACACTATGGCAAATTCAATCGCACTTACCGAACTGTTTTGCGACCGATCTTATTCCGTAAATTATCAGTAGTGACAACACATCTTTCAGTTGCAATTAGTTATCCAGTAAACTTTTCAATTGTTGCAAAACAGTCAACAAACTATTTCGCATTTTGCAACTAAAACCTTATTCAAATAGAATCAGTATTATTATATGTACCACAATAACTGGCAACACAACTAGCAATGAAAAACATAACCAAGCGGTCTGCACGCGCACGTCTACTGCGCAGCCTTTGTCACATAATAACGAGAGTTGTGCCAAACATAGAAAACATAACGAAAACAGTAACAAAAGGAAAGAAATTTTGGTTTGGGAATCTACACCCATAGTAAGTAATTGATAACAATACAACTGGGGTCAAGCCAGGCGTTAATCAATTAATATGTGATATGTTTTATTTAGAGGGTTTGTATTTGACTAATTAGCGCTTTCACTTTTAAATTTGCTTCCGAATGGAATTTTGATCAAAAACTGTTTTAAAAATGTTCAGATACTATCCTACTTCTAAACAAATCAGGATGCAATTATGTCAAATGCCAGTCTCAAAGATTGAGTATGATACCAAATGTATGTTAAAATACCTGCTCTTCAGGTCAGCTTGATATATTGCAAAATACAACACATCGTGACCTTGAAACTTTACGACAGCAAATGCCCACAACTTCACAAGTTCAAGTATTTCAGAGCTTTCTTCATGGTAAGAATTTTCATCTGTATTTATTAGGTAATTTATTCAACTTGCAAATAAAAGTATTGAAAATGGTAAATATATATAAACTTTCATGTTGTTTTTAGCCCAATTGAAAATGCATCGAAATGAAACAACTCAACAGATGCAAGCATACAACAATATTGTTCAAGGTAAATACCGCTCCTATTATTGGTTGTCAATTGACGCATAGTTTTGTCTGCCGATTTAAGATTAACTAAATACTGGTACTTGGCATTCGAAAACGCAATATTACATATTATCTCATTCATAACGGGTAAAAATGAAAACATAATGGTGTTTTCGAAATTTTGCGGTCTAACGCTCTAAAAAATATTGGCAATTTAGTAATAGACATTTAAGAGCATTATCAACCTAACACAAAGGACATGCAGTTTTCTACATTAATAAATGCCTATGAAAAAGAATGCCAATGGACTACAAGTGTTCCCGAAAATTGGTTATTATACTAAATCCAGGATATGGATCATTGCAAACCCTTTGTCCTAATTACAGTTTTCACCAAAATTAATGTTAAATATTTGTACTTCACGACGTTGCGTTTGAACAGAAATACCTAGAAAGTAACTACGAAATAAAAAATATTTCGCCCCCAAAATTGGCGTATCTTCAAAAAAAACTGTCATAGTTTTGGTTTAACTCTGTACCCGATATGATGAAGTTAAACCATTGGCACAAATTCATGACATTGTTCATTCCCACGTGACTTACAATCGCACGCAAACGTATTCAATAAGGAAGTCTTTAAAACGCGCAATGCCCGAAAACCCTTCACGGATCCAATGGTGCTTCCTTGAGACCAATTGTAACGTGCTTTTTCTGCGGATCGGCGGCGCTACACGCTACACAGCAGTTTTTTGGCCTTTAGCCGAAACGCGTCCCATCCAATCTTCTAGGTAGCCGAGCCCGCGAAACACAACAGACACTTGTATTCGATACAGGAACGACCAGCACAACAACGCGCCAGAATGGAACGGTTTCTAGTTAAAGAAACACAATTGTACATTCAATATTTACACAAATTCACACTATGGCAAATTCAATCGCACTTACCGAACTGTTTTGCGACCGATCTTATTCCGTAAATTATCAGTAGTGACAACACATCTTTCAGTTGCAATTAGTTATCCAGTAAACTTTTCAATTGTTGCAAAACAGTCAACAAACTATTTCGCATTTTGCAACTAAAACCTTATTCAAATAGAATCAGTATTATTATATGTACCACAATAACTGGCAACACAACTAGCAATGAAAAACATAACCATGCGGTCTGCACGCGCACGTCTACTGCGCAGCCTTTGTCACATAATAACGAGAGTTGTGCCAAACAAAGAAAACATAACGAAAACAGTAACAAAAGGAAAGAAATTTTGGTTTGGGAATTTACATCCTCCCCCCAAATTGGGAAACCAATTTTTACAGCGAACAAAGATTCACAACTCAGTCTCATTCTCCTGCGGGATCACCACGCAGAGTTTAGTGATGGGTCTCCTGAGTAAACCTCCGGCCGTCTTCACTGCAACGCTCCTCACCACCTGGTGTTTATCATGGAATAGTTCGGTGACTTTTCCAAGAGGCCATCGACATCGTGGAGCAGAATCATTGACGAGTAGCACAACATCACCTTTGGAAAAATTACTTCTCCTGGTGTGCCATTTTTGTCTGGAGATGATTGTCCGGGGGTACTCCCTCAGCCATCGTTGCCAAAACTCATCGGCAACATGCTGAACCAGGCGGTATCGGCGTCTGGCGTAGCAATCGCTCGGGTAGGTCATCGTCGGCGGCAATCCCACCGATGGGTTAATTCTTAATAGGTGGTTTGGCGTCAAGGGCATGTCTTTACCAACTTCCAGGGAAACTTCAGTTAGAGGTCGTGAATTTATGATGTTCTCCACCTCCAACAGCAACGTGTGTAGGGCGTCATCGTCTAGTTTTCCCTCAGGATAAATCGCCATCATAATTCTTCGGACGGTTCTGATCATCCGTTCCCACACTCCACCCATGTGGCTTGCTCCTGGTGGGTTGAACGACCACTTCACCTTCCGCTGGCGCAAGTAGTCACAGATCTGATTTTGGTTCCATTTTTCCACGTCTTCCTTCATAACGCGGTTAGCACCGACGAAATTGGTTCCGTTATCCGAGTAAATGTGTGATATTGGACCACGTCGTGCAAGAAATCGCCTCAAGACATTCAAAAAGGCGCCTGTAGTTAGGTCGGCAGCAACTTCTAAATGAACAGCACGTGTCGTCATACACGTAAACAGACATCCGTACCTTTTTATTTCGCATCTGCGTTGTCTGATCAGCAAAGGTCCGAAATAGTCCACACCGACGTGTGAGAATGGTGGTTCGTCAACCTGCAATCTGGACGGAGGCAGGTCAGCCATCAGCTGCTGTCCTGGCTTGGCATTTCTTCGTCGGCAAAACAAGCAATGGCGTATAACCCGACGAACAGTCGCTCGGGCGTTCACTATCCAGTAGCGCTGGCACAACAAACTCAATGTGTAGTTGATACCAGCATGTCCCGCACCTTGGGCGTGCACTTCTTGGGCAATTAATTCCGTTAGGCGACAATCATTTGGAAGAATCGCCGGATGCCTTGTTTCGTAGCTCAACGTCGTGTCTGCCGCCAACACGAAGTATGTCGTCCTTCAATATAGGGTCGAGCCTATAGAGCGCAGATTTTGGCAGCAGTTTACCCGTGGGTAGCGATGCAAGCCAATCAGCAAAGTGCTGACGCTGCACAAACTTGACGAGTTCTGACTCAGCAATTTTTAATTCGTCAACGGATATAGGCGAGTGTGACACGGTCACCTCTTTCTTTTTAGCTTTACAGTACAAGTAGCGTTTAAACCTGAGCAACCATGCAGTTGCCAACTTCAAACGATGTAGTGATGAAAAATAGCCAATCAAACGATCAGTACCTTTTTCTTCGAGCGTTGTGAGGAAAACATCCGCCTTGATTCTTTCCAAGTCAAAGCTTTTGTAGACCTCAGCAGTAGTTGGTTTCTTAGTAAATCGATTTGGCCACTGGTCGGGTGTCTTTCGCAGGAACTCAGGTCCGGTTAATCACATTCCGCTGCACAGTGCATTGGCAGTAACACCGCGAGACGCTGCATCAGCCGGGTTCTCGTCGGTTGGTACGTGTATCCAATCATGGACACACGAGTGATTCAAAATCTGTGTAATTCGATTTCGCGAAAATATATGAAAGTTCTTGCTGTCGGCGTGCAAACTCTGCAGCACGATGGATGAGTCAGTCCAAAACAGACAAGGACAGTCTTCTAAATCAAGTTCCTCCTTCACTGTTCGTGACATTTTTACTGCATCCAAAGCAGCCTCCAGTTCCAGTCGTGGTATGGTCTGCCTTCCTGAACCGGAAAGCAGTGATTTGCCCATCACCAGAGAGCACGTAACGTTCGAGCGGTCATCTACTGACCTCAGGTAACAAGCACAACCTCGTGCTTCTGACGAAGCGTCAGCAAAAACATGTAACTGTACTTTGGACGCATTGGTGGTCATTCGATAAAAACGAGGTATTCTTACCTCACAAAGGTCACAGAGGCTTTCTCGCCATTTTCGCCACCTGGCTTGATCCGTGGTCGGCACGACATCGTCCCATCCAATCTTCTGTTGACACACGTCCCTGTAGATCAATCTGGCTTGTAGGACCACGGGTGCAACGAGTCCAAGGGGGTCAAACAGGGAGTTTGTCACAGAGAGCATTCCACGTCGCGTAATCGGTTTGTCCGGCAGGACGACATTAAATCCAAACTCGTCCTTCGGAAGACGCCAGCTGATTCCCAGAACACGTTCCTGTACCTCTCCGCCAAGCGGAATGTTCTGGATTGATTTGGACCTTTCTCCGCTGGGGTCAGAGGTCATCACAGCATCACTCGATGACAACCATTTTGTCAGCCTGAAACCTCCCATGGACAGTAGACTTCTCAAATTTTCCACCATTTTAATTCCCATTGTTTCTGTGGGGATTGATAATAAACAATCGTCCACATAAAAGTTTTTTCTCACAACCTCGGCAACACGAGGATCAAAAAACTTCCCAAATTCACGTGCGGTTTCACGTAGGCAGAATGTGGCGCAGCTTGGGGACGACTTCGCGCCAAATAAATGAACAGTCATTCGGTGAGGCGCAGGATCCTTCAGTGTGTCGCCTCCTGGCCACCACAAGAATCTGAAGGCGTCACGATCCTGCTGCGTGACGCGTACTTGATGGAACATGGCTTCTATGTCCGCAACCAATTCCACGGCTTCTTTGCGGAATCTCAGAAGCACTCCAACTAACGAGTTCATTAAGTCTGGTCCTTTCATCAAGTGATCGTTGATAGAGTTACCGTCGCACTTTGCGGCACAGTCAAAAACGATTCGAAGCTTATCCGGCTTCTTTGGGTTTACCACGGGGTGGTGAGGAAGGTACCACTTCCGACCATCAGCACTAATTTCTTCTTCTGGTACCCGTTCGGCATAACCCTTTTCCAAAAGAATTTGCATCTGCTGAACATACTTTTGACTCAAACTTGCATCACGTGACAAACGCTTCCTAAGACCAGACAGTCGTTTCTGTGCCAATTTCAAAGTGTTGGGAAGGACATCTGCCAAATTTCGCCACAACAGTGGTAATTGGTAATGTCCATCTATGTGTTCCACTTGCTTGGCCATGATGTCATATGCAATGACGTCTTCTGCAGAAAACCTCAATCCAAACTCCATTGCTTCCCTGTTGCTCCGGAGCCACTGGAGGAAGGATTCGGCATCCCCCAAACCACCACTTTGCATGGGGTAAGTTTCACCATCATCGGTCACGATGACGTCATCGATGTTATTAAAGGAATTGAAACGTTCAATTCCTTGCAACAGAAAACTACAGCCCCTGGAGGTTTTCTGTGGAGCATAACCTCTTAGCAATCAACCTAGAGGCGTTTTTACAGCGTCCGGGTACTCCGGATCAGGGGAGAACCGACTCTCCAAACACCGATGAACTAAGTAGTTGTCTGTACCAATAAGTAATGTGACAGACCCATCTTTGATTTGCGGTAAATGTACTCCCTTCAGATGCTTGGGACGAACAGGTGTTCCAAACTTTGGGACATGCTCAGGCGGGACAGGGATTTCGTCAAGTAACGTCACTTCCGGTAAATTGAACTCCTCTCCTCCCCTCAAGGGCAGTACTGACATGGAGATTTTCACGGTGTTCAGCTCCTTTGCACCATTGATCGAACCGAGCTGCATACGAACGGGTTCGCCTTCTACCTCAACACCCAACATGTTGATCAGCCGTTTCTCACAGAAGGTTTTGTCCGAACCAGTGTCCAGCAGAGCATATGTTTCAATTTCCTTGTCCCCGACGCGGACTCGAACAGGAACAATGTCTAACCAAGCGGACAATGAGTTGCTACCATGACAGCCCACGGTATTCAAGCAACTACCCTGCGTCAAAGACGCCGAGTCATTTCCATTTTTGTCCTCCGAAGATGCGTCCGTCGGTCGAGGTCTCGCCGGATTGTGCAGTAGCACATGATGGTATGCACTTCCACAACCTTCCTCATCGCAAACCGTCCTACTGCTACAATCGACAACCATGTGTCCCACTTCAAGACACCGGAAACACAAACCTTTCGCTCGCACAAATTGTCGTCGCTCACGATGCGATTTTCGTTTAAACGCATAGCAGACGTTGAGGTCATGCGGCTTTGCACAACAAGGACACGGTCTCTTTCGTTGTGTTGACTGTTGTTCGTTCTGCACCGATTTCTGTGCACTAGTAGTAGCAATGGCGTTGTATGACGTCGCCTTTTGTCGTTTGATACCTTGATTCTTTTCAGGGCCTGAAGGAAAGAGACCTTTCCCATATATCGAGTTGGCTTCCTCACTCTGCTTTACAACGAAATTTGCAAAATCCACGAAACGCGCGACTCTACCCGTTTCCCTTTGCAATGCAACAGATACAGATACCCACTTACATTGCATCTCCACAGGTAGCTTGCTAGCAATAGCAACAATAAAACCGACGGAATCTACGGTAGACATACCAGTAATTTCCTCCAATGATACGCAGCATCTCTTAAGGAGGACGGCCAACTTTTCCAAACCGTCGGGGTCGTTTCGTCCAATCTTCGGACTTTCTTGCAACTTCCTTTCGCAGCAACGAGCGATGATATGTGGTTGCCCATAGCGTTCGTACAATTCTTTCCAAGCAAGTTCGTAGCTGACTGCAGGGTTTGAGGATGACGTATGGTGCCTCAGCTTTTCATTGACACTCGGCGTGCAATGTTGCAGCAAGTATGTAAGTCTTAAATAATCACAGTCTAATCTGCTAGCAATATGAATTTTGTACCGATTTGCAAATGACCAATAGTCCATAGGGTCGCCATCAAACTTTGTTATTTGTGGTTTTGGAAGAAAACGTTCACCAACCTCCGTATAATGAGGTCTAAACTGTGTCGTAGAGGTATGTCCATTATGTGGCGAGTAAATATTATCACGTGGTACCTTTTGGCGACTAGGACGTTCGAATTCCTTGAACTTTATTTCATTTGGTTTAGGATCTTCGATCACTAATTCTTCAGGATTCTTGGGACACACTGTGTCTTTTCGGGGTTCGTATTTTAACGAACAAACACTCCCAACTTCTTCCCATGCGTCCAGTTCGGCTTCTGCTAATTCTAACTTCCGTTGAGATTCACGATCAGCGATTTCAGCTTCCAATTTTCTTTTATCTAGTTCTCGTTGAAGAGTGAACTCGGCTTGTTTTAATTCCTCTTCTTTTCGTTCTTCATCTTGCTTGCGTGCTAATCGAGCAAGATTTAGCTTCACACGACTTTCCTTTAACTTAATACTGTATGTCGAGCTCCTAGAAGATCTTACGCTCCCAGTGTGAATAGTGGATTCACATCGTTTCGACGTTCTACTTGCGGGCGGTGAACGGCTACCAGCTTCAGAGACAGGCACCGGTGTTGAAATGTCTCGCAGCCACTGCCTGACACGTGTGTCAAATTCGTTCTTGCCTCGAACACAATCCCTTTTTCGAGACACACTTTCCGGCATCGTGGCCTCATCGGACATATCTTCACACAGGTTCATAACCTCGGTGTAGCTTGCTTCTACGGCAAGCAACGCTTCTTGCAATTTTTCCTTTTCGCGGTTGAGCATCACCCTCTCAGCATCGAGGTAATCATCTTGTAACTGTTTTAATGCACAGCCAAGCCGTTTTCTCTTCTTCTTTGTCAGGACAGGCATGTTGTGACGTCACAAACGGTTGTAACAATGACAGTTCGAAATTTGTATGTAACGTGCTTTTTCTGCGGATCGGCGGCGCTACACGCTACACAGCAGTTTTTTGGCCTTTAGCCGAAACGCGTCCCATCCAATCTTCTAGGTAGCCGAGCCCGCGAAACACAACAGACACTTGTATTCGATACAGGAACGACCAGCACAACAACGCGCCAGAATGGAACGGTTTCTAGTTAAAGAAACACAATTGTACATTTAATATTTACACAAATTCACACTATGGCAAATTCAATCGCACTTACCGAACTGTTTTGCGACCGATCTTATTCCGTAAATTATCAGTAGTGACAACACATCTTTCAGTTGCAATTAGTTATCCAGTAACCTTTTCAATTGTTGCAAAACAGTCAACAAACTATTTCGCATTTTGCAACTAAAACCTTATTCAAATAGAATCAGTATTATTATATGTACCACAATAGCTGGCAACACAACTAGCAATGAAAAACATAACCATGCGGTCTGCACGCGCACGTCTACTGCGCAGCCTTTGTCACATAATAACGAGAGTTGTGCCAAACATAGAAAACATAACGAAAACAGTAACAAAAGGAAAGAAATTTTGGTTTGGGAATCTACACCCATAGTAAGTAATTGATAACAATACAACGGGGGTCAAGCCAGGCGTTAATCAATTAATATGTGATATGTTTTATTTAGAGGGTTTGTATTTGACTAATTAGCGCTTTCACTTTTAAATTTGCTTCCGAATGGAATTTTGATCGAAAACTGTTTTAAAAATGTTCAGATACTATCCTACTTCTAAACAAATCAGGATGCAATTATGTCAAATGCCAGTCTCAAAGATTGAGTATGATACCAAATGTATGTTAAAATACCTGCTCTTCAGGCCAGCTTGATATATTGCAAAATACAACACATCGTGACCTTGAAGCTTTACGACAGCAAATGCCCACAACTTCACAAATTCAAGTATTTCAGAGCTTTCTTCATGGTAAGAATTTTCATCTGTATTTATCAGGTAATTTGTTCAACTTGCAAATAAAAGTATTCAAACTGGTAAATATATATAAACTTTCATGTTGTTTTTAGCCCAATTGGAAATTTATCGAAATGAAACTACTCAACAGATGCAAGCATACAACAATATTGTTCAAGGTAAATACCGCTCCTATTATTGGTTGTCAATTGACGCATAGTTTTGTCCGCCGATTTAAAGAGCAACTAAATACTGGTATTTGCCATTCGAAAACGAAGATTACATATTATCTTATTCAAAACAGGTAAAAAAGAAAACATAATGGTGTTTTCGTAATTTTGCGTTCTAACGCTTTAAAAAATATTGGCAATTAAGCAATATACATTTAAGAGCATTATCAACCTAACACAAAGGACATGCAGTTTTCTACTTGTAAACTAATCCTTTTGTTATTTTTTTGCCTACCGCAGGCGACATAATATTGGGATAAAACTGCTTTAAGTCAATTGATTAAGCTGATTATACTAAATTCAAACTGATTATACCGAAAAAACTACCCATGTTGTTAGGTCAGCTTGACGGTAAACTAAATATCACATATCTTCATATTCACGTCAATAGATACATCCGCAACTTTTCATGTATTGCAGGGTTTTCTTGAAGTTTTTGTAAGAACTGCATCTAAAATCAATTACATTGCAAACGTTGCTGCATATGTTCTAAAAAATGAAAAATAAATATGTTTTTTTTTTCGCGATTGGGTTGAGTTTTCAGTGGCATTATTTAAAAAGCTTGCAAATTGGTATAATTGCATTGTGTGTAGGTCAAGTGGAAGTTCTTCAAAATGAAACTGCTGAACAGATGCAAGGAATTCATAAAAGTGTGACGTCAATACAGAGTAATAACTGATGAACTAATGGAACAATTTGGAACGATTTTCAGTAACAAATAAAGACCAATGACATAACAACATTATATATACATTAGAAAAAATATTCCAACGATGCAAAACCCTGCAGTTTCGTTAGAAAAATAGAAAATGTTTGTATTTGCAGCATCGATAAACATTGCACCTTTGAACTATTTGTAATCAAATTACATTTGCTCTTCAGGCCAATTGGACACATTCCAAAGTACCACATATCGTAATATTCAGGATTTACGACGACATATGGGCGCAACTTCAGAAATTCAAGCATTGCAGAGTTTTGTCAGTGGTAAATTTTACACAAACATAAAATTGTCAAGCATTCGGGGAACAATATCACGTTGCGCTATTATTCAAAAACATGTCATGTAATATTAGATCAAATGCAATCACATCGAAATGAATTTGTTCAGAACATGGGACGAATTCAGCGAAGTGTGACGACGATACAAAGTGAGAATGCCGAATCACTCTCAACGGCAATTTATTGTGTTACAAAAAAACCTTGCTTTTGGCACATCCAATTAACACACAAACACTGCAGATTTAAAATAACTAACCATAATTTTCTTTTACACCGTCATGCACAAATTGTTTTTATTCATTCATGCGCACAGAAATTATAGTAAAGCCAATGAAATGTTTTGTATAAAAAAAAGTTAGTAGCAATGATGACGATCGATATTTGTAGCGTTTTTATCACTTCGGGGGTAGCTTAAATTTTTGCAAAACTTAAAATAATTGAAAAACCTTTTGGTCAAATAAATTCGGCAAATTTTAATTTTCGTTGTAGTACCAAAAATCTTGACGATTGAGTAACATACATTTAAGAACATTGTGAACAAAAGACTTACAGATTTCTACATTAATAAATGCCTGTTTACCACAAAATGCCTGTGGACTAAACGTGTTCCCGAAACTTGGCTAATATGCTAAAATCAGGATAACGAAAGGCCGTCAACATTATTAACACTACCATCGTCGTTTAGATCATCTGGTAAGATACGACAATCGCATCACTACCAGAATGACGTCGGTAGAAGGAAAAATCGTGCACAAAATAGCAACTAATTGGGTGTCAATAAACGTTATGTTCTTTAGGTGCGGTTGCGAGGTCCAGAAACGACACAACTCAGGGTTTCGAAATGTTACAGATTCAAATGGAAACGTCATTTCAAATTTTCAGTGAGGGTATTTTGCAAGGTAGGCGCAAAAAGATTGTGAGTCGTCAATAAAACGTAAACTAACCAGTTAGTCTTTGTGCGACTTTTGTTTTCCGAATATGAATTTATTTTTCTAACAAACTCTTGTATATTTTTCTGTAAGGTGATTTTGAACTGGCCAGATTCACGAGAGCATTGAGAAAGGCAGCAACCCAATCCTTTCCAAATACAATTCCAAATTTTTATCGGTATAAGTACGACGGTAGCGACCATCAAAGCATAAGCGACGGCGGTCATGACATGTTTGACAGCGGCAATAAGGTAAATACAAAGTCTGAGAATGAGATCTGAAAAATCATGGTACCGGTGAGGTCAGAACTCACGATCCTGTGCAACTGCATGACCGGCAGGATCGCCCCAGACAGGTGCGCAAACGCAGTGGGGCGATCTCTCTTGTTGCATGAAACGCTTGTGCGTTGCCTGATCATATGTAGAGTTACCCTGCATTATGTGAAGTGTAACTTACCAAAATATACCCTGTTTAAACGCTTTGCTCCTGTATCTCAGTCAGTGCGGGGTTGGGTCTGGTTAGCCCAGGGTCGTGAGTTCAAACCCCACCGAGAGTATGAGTTTTCCGATGTCGCTCCGCAAAAGTGACTGAACCTGCTTGACTGAAAGGCCAGTAATTGTACAATACAATTGTTTTTGTTGAATTTGCTGCTTCGATTTACAAATCGTAACTGATTTGGTTTCTTTTCCAGTTAACAGTTTGGAAAGACAGCTATGACCCAATACCAATAACATACAACAAAATGTTGAGGTGGGTCAGGAAGTGTCTTGAAGCGTTTTTATTCAAATTCTAAAACTGCATTGTATTTATCTAGGGCTGAAGATAATTCGTTCACGGTTACTTCGGTTACCGATCATCCATTTATATTGGCGATGTTAATCAGAAACAAAGACCAGCAAAGTGAACACAGTTTCTACATCAAGGTGCTAATCACCTTGACTTTTCAAAACTTCGTGAAAGTCATTTGTTGAAAAAATGCTTAACAATGGACATAAAATTAATTTTCTTTCGCCTATAAACCATACCAGAAGAATCACCAGGTGGACGCGTCAACGTTTTTGACCACCACCATACGACAGCACATTTTATGATTGACAGCATTTTATTTCTTATTTTATATTTCAGGAATCGGGAAACCTAGGAGCTGATGGAAATGGAAATTACTCCAGGTTTCACGGTTCGTCTAGACAGGGTTCAATCTCCTCGGCATACCAGATATATCAAGTGTATGGAACACCTGATCCATCCATAATACAGATATTCCTCTCTTTTTCCAGTACTGAGGCAAGAAACAAAATTAAACATTTCTAATTACAAAAACGGTTTTTATTCAGATTTCTGTAAAGGCAAACAACGTATTACTGTAAAAGGTTGTTTTTGTCATGAAAATAACAACTGTTTTCTGTTACTGTTTTGTAGCTTTTTCAATCAACTGGGAGAGGTACTCTTGGATTAACAGATAACGAGGAAGGGACAGGTGAAACTGACAATACTGCACGTTATACGGGTCGATTTAGCAATAAGTTTTTGTGCTACATTTTAGCTTCGAGGTGAGAAAAGTTTTAAAAACGGTACCGACAAATTTTTGGGAAAATATTCTTACAAATGCATTCAATTATTGCTTCAGTTTACGGTGTTACCTTTAAAATAATTATTCCAAAAACTTGTATTGTAAATATTGCTGAATGTTTACTTTGCGTCACGCAGAGATTTGTAGGATTTCAGGTATATTTATTTTATCGCATGCAGATATACATATAAACCAAAAATGAAAAAGGCATAAGTTATACTGGATCGGCGAACCCTGACAGGCTGTCGATCAATAGCTGCGAGAGTTTCTGTGTGAAGCTAGAAATACCGATCAAGTTTGCAGTTCTATAATTATGAAACATCTATATAAACCAAAATGTGTTTGTTTTTCAGGTATCCATCTGAGCCTATGAGTTCACAAGCCCTAAAAGATGCTATAGTTGAGTTGATTCGAGTCTTTCAAACGATCTATAAACCATAAAAAGACAACCGATGCACCAAACCCACTGCTTGCGGACAACCTTAATATTTCAAGACATATCCTAAGTTTAGACAGTACTTCGCCATACCATGTCTTGATGCGTGATAAAGAATGTTTGTTGTATGCTTACTGCATCACGTACTTCGCCTGTAACTAGGCGAGTAATGCAACATGCCCCCAATTACATTACATTTTACATTTGGATTACATTTGTACATTAGCACCCTATTTTTAACTATGATGTTAGCCTGAAAGGACAATGAGAACTCAATGATTTTCGCCTTTTGATATCAATTACTGTTTATTGCAATTTATTGAATCAACCACATGTGTTGTTGATAAACAACGTTTGTAGCGTTCACTTTACCGTTGGCTGTGCCTGGCGATTTTGTTGTGGGGCCATACCGGGTCATAGTGCAAATAAACAAACCGTTAACGTTGGCGGATGTCAACAAACAGTTTCTGTTGACCGTTTAAAGCCTGCCCACCTCGACCTGTCCCCAACGGCTTAACCACCGCACCGAGGAAGGACTTACAAGCCTACCCTACAACCACCATTGCCACCCCTTTCATCCCATTCGCGCTGATCATATTTCGCCCTCAGCCCGTTTTCGTTTCTAAATTTTGTTGTCCGCTTCTTGTGCAGGGGAATGCAGCGCTCACTTGACCGCATTGTAACAAAGCTTTTTAATTGCCTTTTTCGCTGCGTTTCTCTTGCTGCTGCTGGTGTTGCGTAGACTTTTGGATTCTTTCTTAACTTGGGAATGCAATAAAGCAGTACAACGCTTGCTTGCTTGGGAGAGAGGAACCTTAATAGAGAAACTAAAGGTTGCCCGTTGTCCTGCGCACGGATTTAGCTGGAGGGGATTTTCCTTGTGCTCGCAGTTTAGCGCAACAGGCGGATGCTCTGCTATTGGTTTGTCGTAAAGACGAGGAATATGAAATATTAAAGGTGCGACGCGTAAGGTTTAGTCCTACTTTACCAAAACAAGTAAGGAACGCTTCCACCCCATGTTTTTACCACCAACGTTTTGGTACAAACTCACGTCAGTGTTATCCTCCATGTTCATTTCGGGGAAACTAGCAAGCCGACCGTCTTTAGCTACTGCGACGGCCAGCAAAACGAGCAGCCGATTTTTTTCAATAAATCGCGTGTCTGGGCGCAATTTTCTTGTGGACACGGGAGCAGATATCAGGGTTTTCGGGCGTACGGCTCACATCTGATCTCGCTAAATTTTCCACCTGGAAATTTTAAATGGAAATTTTTTTATGTCTTAAGGCCACTCTGCTCGGCGCCGACTTTTTGAGAGCACATTCTTTGTTAGTGGATCTCCAACAACAGCGTTTGATCAGCGCGAAAACGTTTGCTAGTGTTTCTGTTCGCAAAGTCGTGTGCACGCGCGTGCTCGGTGCCTTCATCCTGAGAAACTGACTTTGGCAAGAAATGAGTTTGGCAATATGTTAAAACTGGATTATTAGACGCTCGTCACATGGTTCCAAATTCTACTGGCGGTTGGATGCGAATGGTCAGTACATTGAATGATATATGTATAGACATATAGAAATTCTGCATTATGCGAGGTTGCCCATGCCCCAAAGCACCAATGCGCATCACTTTTTGTGTATCCCTTCTGTTAACCAATTGTTACCATACTTTGCACGGAGGATAGAGTTTTTCCCCAGAATTGTGTCTGTTCTGTAGCGTCATTTTCCTCTGTATTCAACTGATCCAAAAAGTGCAATCTTATGTTAATATCAAATTGAGCAATAATTCTGCAAAATAAATTTGATACTTTTGGTTATATAACAGGATGTGATTACGTTTTCCTCTCTGTAAATTATCTTAAACCATCGTTATCAAAACCCTTAATTACGTTCGAGTGTTGTAAATACAAAACGTTTCTTCAATAATATTGAAGGTAATAGCAAAAACGAGTTCAAAAAAACGCTTTCAAGCACAAATTCCAGTAACCTGACGGTTTAACATCTTTGTTTTTATTTAACTCCTTTTTATTTGAGAGATCTGTGGCGTAAGCTGAAACAGAAAATTATTTCGTGAAATCAACTATACCAGATTTAGGTCACGATCATTGCAGTTTATGCGTTTTTGGTACTCTGCTTGTCAATTATACGCGCGACTTGTTGGATCCGAAACTCTGTAACGATTTGTCATCCCGGAACCGAAATTAAACGCGTCATTAGATTAAGATTTCCAACAACTCTCTATGACGATGATGCTTATGAGAAAATTTGATCTTGACTCATAAGGGGAGTGGATATTATGTCTGCATTGAGGATACGCAATCGACAAAAATAAAATTACTTTTGTTGTGTTTTTTACTTCGAAGTGGAATAGCACTTTGAAGATTTAAGTTGTAAAGCTGTTTAACTTACAAAAACACAACTGCAATCTCCCTGTCTCTCAACATTATAACTTCGAAAGAACGTTTTTGACATCCTCGAACGAACGTTACACCAAATGCATTACTTACTATAGCGAGAGTTGTTATAAAGGCAATCAACATGAGTGCACCCCACACAACCAGCAAAATCTTCACATTCTTCAAACTTTGCTTTAATTCAGAGCTCAGGTTAAAAATTTTTTCCTGTTGACTGTAAACTGCAGGACAAGGCCAAATAATTATACTTAAACTACAACTATTTCTCGTAGAGTTCCAGTTGAGCATTATTGTTTTAATCATATATATATACATATATATACGGCAAACACTATAATTACAGTTATTTCGTGCATACTTTGCTCAGCATTTGTCGTTGTGCGGTATGTCTATTGCTTGTTTGGATATCAGAAAGACAAGCCATCAATAATAATCTTTAAATATATTGCTACTTTACACCGGGCGCTAGTTTCACATGACATTTTCCAAAACTTACTGTTCTGTTGACAATTGCCATCTGCACACATTTCCATTTCCTTTCCATTCATACTTCCCTAAACGTTACAAAATGGCAAAGTAACAAACCGTCCCGTCACGTATTTTGTGCAAAAATAGCGGTTGTTTAACTTTGTCAACTGTACTACAACCACAAATATCCGACACTATATGTTGTATCGTAATGTAGAGACTAATTCATCGTGACTAGCTTTACGACCTAGCAACAGGAAGTGCGTAAGTTTCCCTTTGGTTTTCCCCTTACGTAACTGTTCCTTGATTGCTTGATTTTGTAACGATTGCATGTGCCAAGTATATCACAGCAAAAGTAATTTGGGTGTTCTATTCGCAATAAATTTTCGTTGAGGTCAATCATCGAAAATGTAGGCATTTGTGTCATGCAATTTTTCCACTCTAATATTGCTGCACTATATGTATAGTTAACGAACTACCCATTTTTGTAGCGCGTATGAAGTGAATTCAAAGCTGTTTGAGTAGATAACATCTTTACTTAGTAGGCTATGTGTCTGCTGTGCTTAATACCAAATTTTTGTACGGTCAGTGAACAGATAATTGTAAATAGAATTTGACCCTATTGTCACGGCGCACTGCTAAAACCAAATTATCTAACAATTGTTTAACGAAAAGACCGTCTCTTCAACTAAATCTTCTACAATTAATGAAACCGGAAAGAGACAAACAATTGGAGTAATTTATTTTACTCCAAATCAAGACCGGAAGGCTCATGAGTAACTGTGAGTATCTCCCTGACACAAGTCCCCTTTGAAATGCATACGAAAGAGAACGGAAAGAGTACACTTTCCTGTCTCCCGATCCGGAAAGAGTATCAGAGAGACAGGAAGGAAGTCTCCCCGTTCTCTACTCTGTCACGCTATACTACTATCATGGTACTTGCCACAATAGTGATCATTTGCAAGACACAAGTGTCAAACTTTCATGTGATGTCAGCCAATGAGTCATTAGGATATAGGTATCCAAACGAATATACTAGTTCAAGCACATTGAGAGCGGCAATTGTGAAGTTTCTTCAGATATTTGTGTGTATTGAAACATATATACTAAGCGCTGGAGTCCTGCAAAGAATTGCGTCTTTGGCGGCAAACCAAATTCACGGTTTGCACCACATCTTACGTCACTAACTGTTTTCCAAAAAAATATTCACTGCAAGATAGTCCTGTAGACGCGGAAGTGGCATTGCGGCTACTGGCGCACATTTAAATGCACATGGGTGTGGGCTACAGCCACGTCACAAACGCAGATAAACACTTAAGGAACAACTTTAATTAACACAGAATTTTGATATGCACATAGCAAAGACCACATAACCAATGCAGTTTCAAGAGGCGACTGTTTCAAGAGGATATAGTTTCTAGTTCTCATTTGTTAGTTAATAAATTTATCTGTCAAACTTCTATCTTATAAAATATTTAGAGACAAATATTCATGTTCGGAAATACTCCTTTTTTCCAAAATCCTTGCACGTGTTTTAAAATTTAGTTGATCGATCAGACTGCCGTAGATTTGCAGCCAAATATGTTAAATCAAGTCACTTCATCAACGATTTCTTGCTTTAAAAATATGTAGGCTTTTTGATGCTACTTTTTTCTCTTGTGACTACAGCAAGTAGAGGTTTGAACTCCTAACCAGGTAGTTTTTTCCGCTAAAAAGATACAACAGTAGCTCGAAAGCGAAACTTACGCACTGCTTGCTACTTGGATAATACTTAGAAATTATAGAAAATTTTCCTATGTAAAGACAAAAATGTCGCAGTGGATTTTGTTACTATCAACTGACTGTCAAAATGCACAAAGCAGAACACATGAAATGGCCTTTCGTTCAATCTCTCATGAAAACAGCTCTATTAGTCAACAAGACAATAAGAAAAAAAACGTATTAAAATTCTACCTTTTTGGCACATAATTAGAAAGTTAATTATTAAATTCTTGGAATATCATATCATGACCACATAAAAGAATCGTGATGCGCAAGTCCTTTCAATTCAGACGTTTAGTTCAGCAGGGGTTTTATGGTTCAGCGGTGACTCATGCCGTACTCACACGCGTTGCTGCGAAGCCGTGAATGTTGCTATTTCCATAGAAAATGGTTTCTTGGAAATGACATGACAGTTGTCCCTTGGTTGGTAAATATAGAACAACAACTGCAACGCGCATAGTAGCTTACGCACTTCCTTATACTTCTAAACTTGAAAGTGGATCAGCTCCGTCAAAAGGTTAGACATAAACTCTAGTAGTCAGAAGCTTCGATAATATAAATCATCATAAGTACAAACTTCAAGGAATAGTGCACCTACATACTGTGTGAGACGTGATATTACATTATAACCACGCAGAGTTTCTCATGACGCGGAAGTTTTAGTATTTCGAAGTTTTGAAGGAATTTTATATGTGATGAACGAAGGCCCTTCCGTCACTGTTAAGTCGTGGCTATTGGCATGCATATTGAAAAGCAAACAAACCTTAAATTTTATGAATTAGTGAACCGTTTTTCATATTCGTTTAGTTGGCGAAAATATTGTAAGGCAATGCATGACTTATCATTGATTTTCATCAACATCTCTTGATTACAGCACCATTTGTGTGGCTAATATATATGAAACGTTGCAAACAAACAACAGCTTCAAAAGCGAAACTTACCTCCTTACTTCTTCTTCACCGAAACTTAAGGCAGCATCAGGGTATTGTTCTTAAAACTGATGTCGGTCATAATGCACAGCAGAAGTCACGAAATGTCGGTTCGTCCAATACCTGATGAAAACTGTAAGCTGATCATTTTTTAAACATTTTGCATGACTAAAGTAATTCCCTATTAAAAGTATGTAAACCTACTAACGTTGGTCGACTTAACTGTACAGAATAACTCTCTTCAGTGCGATGGTAAAAGTAGAACAGATGTATCTTTTTCTTATAATGCTCCACGCCATTAAAAATATTTTTTGCTTATTATTTTCTTCCAAACAAAAATCTTCAATGTTTAAGATTTAGCTTAAATGGTTTTTACGCTGTAGTTTATGAGGAGCCATCACCAGGGCAGCAGCCTCTAGTTGACCATGAAACGGTTTCAAAGTTACGTTCTGAACTTAATCAAAGTTTGAAGAGTATGAAGATTATGCTCGGGGTGTTTGGTGCAGTTATGTTGATGACGAGTGTTGCTACACTTGGTATAGTAAGTAAACCATTACTTTTTAAGGTCACTATATGGTGTTATTTTAATTACGCTTTTAAAGTTTTTTTTGTAACTCCATTTCTGTACTCCAAGTATGAAAGAGGGTTTGGTTTTCGATATTTATTCACCAAACGAAAAGGGTAAACATGGAAACATATAGTTTACGTGAAAATGGAAGTGACGCTCGCGCAATGGTGTTTTGTAACCACCAGTCTAGGCGCTCTAAAAAAAAATTATTGATGCGGAGTTTGTTCAGGTGTGGGATTCTTGATAAACCCAGAAGATCTTTAAGCTACATAACTGTACTGTGTTGTTTGGTTAATTGCATCGCCACTTTTGTGCTGCCTATAAGCGATCGACCACGTCATATTAATTGGTCAAAATCCATTTACTTTCCAGAGTCAAATAAGACAAAATCCATTTAATTTCCAGATACTTTAGATTTGTTTTACATAAATAATCTGGATAGAAAATAGAAAAACAGGGACACAAGATTTATGCACTCGTTTTTCCCAACTAACTCTTTGGTTTACTGCAACCTATAAAAAGACGAAAGACCGATTTTAAAACAATGACATGACGTCATTATGAAAGGAAACGTGCAGGGAATAATAGACTTGATCAAATTCTAGCCAGTCACGATCTTTACGTAAATACAAACATGTACGAAACAACAAAAGACCGTTGTTTCGACCTTGCATGGCATTATTTAAATGAAAGAACGATCACCGATCAAATAAAAGCGCGCTTTTAAGTCATCAGATTTCGCGATTAAAAAGGTTAAGTCAGTAAGCAGCGAGTGCATACATTTTATTAAATGTGTTTTTTTTTCCAGGTTTGGGTGCAAAACTCCCAAATCAAAGGTATACGTGAACAAAAGCATACATAACAAGAGTGTAACATGAACTGTCTTTCAGAGACCCCAATGATGCATGAAACCAACATCATGGAAGACATTCGATCTTTGCAAATCGATATTTTGTCACTGCGGGGTGACCTATAAAAAAACATTCCGAATGATTTATTGCTTGCACTAACCATTCTGTTTTGAAAAAATTTAAAATGATAAATTAGGTCTGTACGTCAGTGCGTTCAAATCATAATAACCACTTCTATTTCTATTTAGATCAACTGACGAATTACGGGAATGACACCAGAATCAAGTCGGCGGAAGGTAAAAACCATGCACAGGCATCAACTAATTCGGCGAACTTTAGGTGCATCCCTATAGTAACTACCGCTTCTATCTAAGGTTGTAAAAAAGCGCATAGTCCAGTCCGCAGATTTGATAAGCATCAAAATACTTGTCCTTATCCTTCAGTGACAGCATAACGCATATTATATTAATCAAAACCGGGAAAAATATAGATAATGGTGTTTTCGGAATTTTCGTTGTAAGACCAAAAATATTAACGATTGAGTAACAGATATTTAGGAACATTAAGAACAAAAGACTTGTAGATTTCTACACTAATAATAAAACGTTTTCCCGAAAATTGGCTAATATGTTAAAATCAGGATAACGAAAGTTGAATTAAACTCGACATTATTACCACTACGATCGTCGTTTAGATCATCTGGATAGATGCGGCAACCAATTGGGCGTCAATAAACGTTATGTTCTATAGGTGCGGTTGCGAGGTTCAGAAATCTCGCAACACAACTAAGGGTTTCGAAATATTACAGATTCAAATGGAAACGTCTTTTCAAATTTTAAGTGAGGGTATTTTGCAAGGTACGCGCAAAAAGATTGTGAGTCGACAATATAACGTTAACTATCCAGTTGGTCTTTATGCGACTTTTGTTTTCCGAATATGAATTTATTTTTCTAACAAACTCTTGTATATTTTTGTGAAAGGTGATTTTGAACTGGCCAGATTCACGAGAGCATTTAGAAAGGCAGCAACCCAATCATTTCCAAACACAATTCCAAATTTTTATCGGTATAAGTACGACGGTAGCGACAATCAAAGCATAAGCGACGGCGGTCACGACATGTTTGACAACGGCAATAAGGTACGTACAAAGTCTGAGAATGAGATCTGAAAAATGATGGTTTCGGTGAGGTCAGAACTCACGATCCTGTTCAACTACATGACTGACAGGGTCGCCCCAGACAGGTGCGCGAACGTACAACCGCAGGAGGGCGATCTTTCTTGTTACATGAAACACTTGTGCGTTGCCTGATCGTAGTGTAGAGTTACCCTGCATTATGTAAAGTGCAACGTACCCTGTTCAAACGCTTCGCTCCTGTATCTCAGTCAGTACAGGGTTGGGTCTGGTTCAAACCTCACCGGGAGCATGATTTTTCCGATCTCGCTCCGAAAAAGAAACTGAACTAACTTGACCGAAAATCCAGTATACCTAGTGATTGTACAATACGATTGCTTTTGTTGAAATTGCCTGCTTCGATTTGCAAATCGTATCTGGTTTGGTTCCTTTTCCAGTTGACAGTTTGGAAAGACTGCTATGAAACAATACCAATAACATACAACAAAATGTTGAGGTGGGTCAGGAAGTGTCTCGAAACGTTTTTATTCAAATTCTAAAACTGCATTGTATTTATCCAGGGCTGAAGATAATTCGTTCACGGTTACTTCGGTTACCGATCATCCATTTATCTTGGCGATGTTAATCAGAAACAAAGACCAGCAAAGTGAACATAGTTTCTACATCAAGGTGCACATCACCTTAACTTTTCAAAACTTCGTGAAAATTATTTGTTGAAAAAATGCTTAACAATGCACAGAAAATTAAATTTTCTTTCGCCTATAAACCATACCAGAAGAATCACCAGGTGGACGCGTCAACGTTTTTGACAACCACTATACGGCAGCACATTTTATGATTGATAGCATTTTATTTCTTATTTTATATTTCAGGAATCGGGAAACCTAGGAACTGATGGAAATGTGAATTACTCAACGTTTCTCGGTTCGTTTAGACAAGGTTCAATCTCCTCTGCATACCATGTATATCAAGTGTATGGAACACCTGATCCATCCATAATACAGATATTTCTTTCCCTTTACAGTACTGAGGCAAGAAATAAAATAAAACATTTGTAATTACAAAAACGGTTTTTATTCTAATTAGTGTAAAGACAAACAACGTACTTCTGTAATAGGTTGTTTATGTCATGAAAAATATTAACTGTTGTCTATTACTGTTTTGTAGCTTTTTCAATCAACTGGGAGAGGTACTCTTGAATTAACAGATAACGAGGAAGGAACCGGTGAAACTGACAATACTGCACGATTTACGGGTCAATTTAGCAATAGGTTTTTGTGCTACATTTTAGCTTCGAGGTGAGAAAAGTTTTAAAAACGGTACCGACAAATTTTGTGAAAATATTCTTACAAATGCATTTAATTATTGCTTCAGTTTACGGTGTTACCTTTAAAATAATTATTCCAAAAACTTGTATTGTAAATATTGCTGAATGTTTACTTTGCGTCACGCAGAGATTTGTAGGATTTCAGGTATATTTATTTTATCGCATGCAGATATACATATTAACCAAAAATGAAAAAGGCATAAGTTATACTGGATCGGCGAACCCTGACAGGCTGTCGATCAATAGCTGCGAGAGTTTCTGTGTGAAGCTAGAAACACCGATCAAATTTGCAGCTCTATAATTATGAAACATCTTTGTAAACCAAAATGTGTTTGTTTTTCAGGTATCCATCTGAGCCTATGAGTTCACAAGCCCTAGAAGATGCTATAGTTGAGTTGATTTGAGTCTTTCAAACAATCTATAAACCATAAAATGACAACCGATGCACCAAACCCACTGCTCGAGGACAACCTTATTATTTCAAGACATATCGTTAAGTTTAGACAGTACTTCGCCATACCATGTCTTGATGTGTGATAAAGAATGTTTGTTGTATGCTTACTGCGTCACGTACTTCGTCTGTAATTAGACGAGTAATGCAACATGTCCCCAATTGCATTACATTTTACATTTGGATTATATTTGGATTGCATCTGTACATTAGCACCCTATTTTTAACTATGATGTTAGCCTGAAAGGACAATGAGAACTCAATGATTTTCGCCTTTTGATGTCAATTACTGTTTATTGCGATTTATTGAATCAACTTCATGTGTTGTTGATAAACATTTCTCACGTTTGTAGCGTTCACTATACCGGGTCATAGTGCAAATAAACAAACCGTTAACGCTGGCGGATGTCAACAAACAGTTTCTGTTTACCGTTTAAAGCCTGCCCACCTCGACCTGTCCCCAACGGCTTAACCACTGCACCGAGGAAGGTCTTGCAAGCCTACCCTACAACCACCATTGCCACCCCTTTCATCTATTAAGGGCAAACGCGCTGATCATATTTCGCCCCTCAGCCCGTTTTCGTTTCTAAATTTTGTTGTCCGCTTCTTGTGCGGGGGAATGCAGCGCTCACTTGGCCGCATTGTAACAAAGCTGATTAATTGCCTTTTTCGCTGCGTTTCTCTTGTGCTGCTGGTGTTGCGTAGACTTTTGGATTCATTCTTAACTTGGGAATGCAATAAAGCAGTGCAACGCTTGCTTGCTTGGGAGAGAGGAACCTTGAGAGAGAAACCAAAGGTTGCCCGTTGTCCTGCGCACGGATTTAGCTGGAGGAGATTTTCCTTGTGATCGCAGTTTAGCGCAACAGGCGGATGCTTTGCTATTGGTTTGTCGTAAAGACGAGGAATATGAAATATTAAAGGTGCGACCTGTAAGGTCTAGTCCTACTTCGCCAAAACAAGTAAGAAACGCTTCCACCCCATGCTTTTACTACCAACGTTTCGGTACAAACTCACGTCAGTGTTATCCTCCATGTTCATTTCGGGGAAACTAGCAAGCCGACCGTCTTTAGCTACTGCGACGGCCGGCAAAACGAGCAGCCGATGAATCGCGTGTCTGGGCGCAATTTTCTTGTGGACACGGGAGCAGAAATCAGGGTTTTCGGGCGCACGGCTCGCATCTGATCTCGCTAAATTTTCCACCTGGAAATTTTAAATGGAATTTTTTTTATGTCTTAAGGCCACTCTGCTCGGCGCCGACTTTTTGAGAGCACATTCTTTGTTGGTGGATCTCTAACAACAGCGTTTGATCAGCGCGAAAACGTTTGCTAGTGTTTCTGTTCGCAAAGCCGTGTGCACGCGCGTGCTCGGTGCCTTCCTCCTGAGAAACTCACTTTGGCAAGAAATGAGTTTGGCAATATGTTAAAACTGGATTATTAGACGCTCGTCGGTTGGAGACCGTGTGAAGATTACAGGCGAATAAATGCATCAAGACAGTTACTCAATCCCTTATATTCAGGACTTTTCATCAAGTTTGGCAGGATATACCATTTTTTTCAAAATCGAGCTTGTGCGTGGCTACTACCAAGTTTCAGTTGCCCTCGCGGATGTTGCCAAGACAACAGAAATCACATTGTCAGGTCTTTTTGTTTGCATGCCGGTTAAAAATTGCCACCCAAACATGTTAACACCTAATGGACACTGCTTATGCCAGTGACACAGCTTGTTAATTTAGATGAGTTTCAAAATTATAACAAATCCACGATTGACAAAATGCAAACGCTGCAAATTGCTGTTACTGGTGCTCAAGGTAATAGAATAACAAATACTTAGCTATGCGCCCATACCATGCAGTACCCACCACTATTTCTCTTTAGATCAGCTGCAAAGTTACGGGAATCGCATTACTGGCAGAGTTGCGTCAATAGAAGGTACTGCAATATCATGCACACACTAATTCGCACTTACGCGACAATAAACTTAACGTTGTGTACGTAAGATTTCTGGATTCAGAAACGACATAGGTCAGACCTTCAAAACATTGCAGAATAAAATTACGAGAAATAGAATTTGTAGCGGTATGTTCAAAATACTTTAATATAGAAAAAATACGTAGATCTGTAATGATGAAACTATGTATGACAGTGTTAACTAACATCTTTCTAATCGACAGCTGAGTTAAAATCGCATATCATGAACATTGATCAAAAATAGCCAAATTACGTCATTAAAGTTCGGGACCTCTCAAATTCGGACTGTACTGCGGTATATTAGGGTGCACATTCGTTGGTGACCTCATTTCTTTGTTTACGGTAGAATTGTGCTTTTGCAAACATCTCACGTTATACTCACGCGATGTTCGTTGTTTTGTTTGATTGACGTGTGGTCACTTTACTGAATAGTCATTGTACTCGCATGCATATGCTCGCACGAATTGTACTCGCAAGCATATGCTCGCACGCATTGTGTCCGCATTAGATTGAAATACGAACCGTCCGGTCATTGTTTGCAAAGGGTTTGTTTCTCAATAATTGATGTGATGTATCAATCGTTTTGGTTTGGTTTTCAAGTAATTGTTTTGTGTAGAGAATAGGCTGCTGTTGTCATGGTAACTTCGACCGACATTTTTCGTTGTCGTAACTTAGAACTGACTTGTATTTTTGTGTATATATGTGCATGCTTTCTAGACTAACCCAGTCACGCTTACTCTCAGCATCTGTCTACTTTAGCTATGCGTTGCTTGTAATCAGCTAATATCGTGATCTCGTAACTTGTAATTTGATTCGACATATTCAATATAATCGCGTATCCTTAATCTAATAAATGGTAACTTGGTCTCAGGTTTGCCATTAAAAGCAGGTCAGGAACACAACGGTTAGAACTCACGAGTGGCCTTATGTCAAATGAAATATTCAAATAGGATTCTGTCATTAAGGGTTAATTAATCTTGTTAATATCCAACGTCAGGTTAACAACATTTGGCATATAGGTCGCAACACTCAAATAACTAATAACTTCCCGTATAGCTCAGTCGAAGGTTGTCGTACAGGATGCCTATAGGTTTGTGATTTTAAACTCTACTGGAGTAGTGAATTTTCTTGCCACTTGATGCATGTTACAGTGGTTTTGCTTTTTTGGTGTTGAAATTATATCCTGAACTGACTGATTCTGAATTAAGCTTTCTGCCTGATTTGATTTAAACAACTAAATTACGATGTGATGTACATGATAAATTTTTATTGACATGGCATGATTGATTGGAAAGATTGTATTTTGGTGGTAATGAAAGTTGCACAGTCAAAAGCCATTTCTTATGAAACTGACATATGGAACAATTGACACTGAAGTCAAAACAATGAATTTTTGTACAATTGTTTGATCACAAACTTTGCAATAAAAAAAATATTTTTGTATATCCCCAACTTTTTGTGGACATTGGTATATTTGAATAAATCGGCGATTTCATTTACAAAAATCGAACATATTTACAATAAGTATGACGCAATACAACTAAATGTTGCAAATCCTGTTGATCTTGTCCTCGAAACAGCAGCATTAAAGTCCCTTTACAAACTACACATTAATACAATTTGACTTATTGTAGATTGAGATTTAGACCCTCGGTTGCTTTTTAAGGTTTATAGATCGTTTGAAAGACCCGAATAAACTCAACCAAGACAGCTCTCATGCTTGATGAACTCACATACTCCGATGGATACCTGAAACATACAAAATACATTTTAGTTTGGATATTATTACCTGTGCTTATCATCACCCAAAATCTATTTCGCTCTGAGATTTGGGTCGCAATTAAACTCTTATCGACGATGAGCACAACAATCTGGTCATGTCTGTTTTCTTCAGCGATTGGCCTTGAAGTTATGCTTAACTTCAAACAAACATCCTAGTGTTGCTATTTGCGTTAGAAAATTATTTTTGAAAATGAACTCAACAGAACGATGTTGAGCTTCAATAAAAAAATATTTTTGAAAGTTAGATGGTAACAAAAGCACTTGCCTGAAAACTATATATTATATTCCTTTTCAGTTTATGGTTCATATCCTTTATTCAGTGAACGCTAGGTAGTCAGTTATAACACCTACTTTGAAGCGAGAATATAGCAGAAATATTGATTGTTAAAGAGGCCGGAAAGTCGTGCAGTGTTGTTAGTTAAGCCAGTCCCTGGGCTGTTGTCGTTGAAATAAAGATTGCTTCTTCCTGTTGAATTGAAATCCTGTAAATAAAAACATACTTTATTTACATGACAGGACTAAAGCGATGTGTGGTGTTTTTTTTTCAGTTAAGTGTGGGTTAAAAGGATTTATTGAAATTTATGATGTAATTTCGTACATCAGTGCTTGACATGCTTAGAAATATCTGTATGATGGATGGGTCGCCTGCTCCATACACTTGATAAGTCTTGTATGATGAGGAGATTGAACCTTGTGTGAACGACCCAAAGTCAGTTGTATAACTTCCATCTCCATCAGCTCCTAAGTTTCCCGATTCCTGAAAAATTAAATTTCTTTCAAGGCGTTTGTTGAAAAACTGACAGTTCTCGGGTGAAGGAAGATGGTGCGTTGATAGCATTGAGCGCAATGACTTGGCACTGGTGTGTAAGCACTGTTGTTTGTGTATAAAAACTGTTGGTATGGGGCGCCACTTGATTTTCACTACTATCAAGTCTTTTATATGGTGGTATTCCCGTCGCGATTTCCACCTGGCCAAGACAGCGATAAAATAACTGATAACATTAAACCAGGGATCTAAGGCGCCAATTTTATATTGGCGGTATAAGTATCAACCCGATATGCCACATTCAGGTTAAGACTCCAAAATATGCAAATTTAGAAATGACCGTCATTGGTCGCACCTAAAGGAAAGGTGCCGGCCACGTACACCCTTATCAATTGCACGCAACGCGGTTTGCCTTCCGCTACTGTCGCAGGAAAATTTCGTTTACATTTGTGGTCATCAACAAACCACATATGTTAGAAAGTAACAAACGCTTTCTTTCACTGCTAGATTTAAATTTACCGCCAGTTTTTGTAAGACAAAACGCACTTTATTATTCACTTGCCTCTGTTTTCCCCAGCAATATCGTTTATTAAGTTACTTTGGGTATTACTTTTTTCATGTTATTTTGAATGTCCAAGTTAAAATCACAGAACAAATATGAAAATATACTGTTAATAAAGTTGACAATAGAATCAACAATATTTTAGTATAGCGTCAACGAAACGTATACGTACTTAATTTAATAATGTTCAGGCATTGCAGGCATTATTGAGTCTAGGCATCGTAGGCAATTTATGGGAATTGCTCTACTGGCACCTAAGTTTCGAAAGTGTTTATTGAAACCGACGTTTCGTCTACCACCCGGCGAGACTTCCTCAGGGTTATGTCACACGATAATGCATCAAGCGCATAAAGACATAGGCAATGCTGGCATCGTAGGCATTGAGTCTAGACATTGCAGACAGCATTACAAAACAAGTCAATGCCTACAATGGAACTGTCAACTAGGTAAGTTGTCAACCAGTTCCGGCAGTAACAGTTAAAAACTGTGGAGCAATAAACTTGTTAAATCAATGCCAACGATACCTGGACTCAATGCCTACAAGCTTACAATTAACAAATGCCTATCTAGCGAAGGTTTCCATTTAGCGAAGCCAGGGTGAGTTGGCTTGTCGTTTTAAAAAACGCTGGTCGAAATAAAGCGTAGTTATACGGCTTCTTATAAACTGGTGTTTCTGCATTTTGGTATGCCCTAAAAGTATCTAACTTGACAGGAAGGTTGGCAACATTTTAGGCGATTTGCGCGAGTAATTTTTACCTCAATAAAGAAACTGTGTTCACTTTGCTGGTCTTTGTTTCTGATTAACATCGCCAAGATAAATGGATGATCGGTAACAGAAGTCACCGTGAACGATCCATCTTCAGCACTGATAAATGGCATTGTATTAGTTACATCTGGCTACTAACAGCTGCTGACCAACCTGTACGTTTCGTTGTATTCTATTGATATTGCTTGATCGTTGTCTTTCCAAACTCGTAACTGAAAGCGACAACAAAGTTTTATTCAATAAAATATTGCAAAAAATTGTGATTGAAGTAAGTATTTAAATCAAATCCTTCACCATATTTCCGCTGTCATACATGTCGTGTCCCCCATCGCTTATTCTGTCCTTGCGGTTACCATCGTATTTAAATCGGTAAAAATTAGTAATTGAGTTCCCGAAGGTAATGTTTGCAGCCTTGCTGAGTGCTCGCACGTATCGCGCCAGATACCATTTGTCTTTAAAACAAAACGACAAAACACATTCTTTCTCTTTTAGTTACGTAAAGGTTCTGTAAGGATTTTGATCTAATTTGTTTCAGGTGTATTTACCGAAATAAGCGAGATATAAGAACTGATGTAATAGTTTTGTGTTGCTTTATTGCAATAGTGAACAACCACTACCTTTAATTATACTCTGGTCCCAAACGCACGTTGCTAATTTGGAGGTCGCCGTTTCAATGGCTGAAACTATATAAATATCAACACTTTTTTATAAATGGCAACACTGTCATACATAGTTTCATCATTTTACAGATTTACATATTTTTTTCTATATTGAAGTATTTTGTACATACCGCTACAAACTCTATTTATCTTTATTCCATTCCGCAATGTTTCGAAGGACTGAGCTGTGTCGTTTCTGAATCCAGAAAGCTTACCTACACAACGTTAAGTTTATTGTCGCGTAAGTGCGAATTAGTGTGTGCATGATATTGCAGTACCTTCCATTGACGCAACTCTGTCAGTAATGCGATTCCCGTAACTTTGCAGCTGATCTAAAGAGAAATAGTGGTGGGTACTGCATGGTATGGACGCATAGCTAAGTATTTGTTATTCTATTACCTTGAACACCAGTAACAGCAATTTGCAGGGTTTGCACTTTGTCAATCGTGGCTTCAACATAATTTTGAAACTCGTCTAAATAAACGAGAGAGTTTACATTGTGAAAAGTGAGGATTCGGAAGGTTGTAAGTTATCTCGCAGTGACAAAAATGCGATTTGTGAAGATCGTCCGCCTTCTTAGCTGCGGGTTTCGTTCTTTAATAGTCGTCTACAAGGCAATACATCTACCTTAAACAGCACATATGCGCTGTTGTAGCAGTTAAAAAGAAAATACTTTTCCATGCATTTTTGGAAAGTTAAGGTGGCTGTACACAGAATGCGTAATGCGTGAACGTACGTAAATCGCATCCGAAAACGGACCGACAGATTACGTACGTAAACGGACCGAATTTTCGTTCCGAACCATCCGTTAAAAGGCACTGTACACAGAATCCGTTATCGTACGAATTTTCGCTTGGTTGCGCATGTCAACAAAGGACCGATGACTGCTGCTGCTGCGCACATGTACAATACAATTGCAGATCAGTGATTTTCCTTTGGTATCCTTGCTCAAAGATGGCGGATACTTAGTTGTCAAGGCTACTGTGGTTTATTTAAAGAAGTCTTTGGAAACTAGGGAATACAGTGCATTGGTGCCTATGAAGTAACTGTTGAACTTGTTGAGGGAGCTTGACGACAAGAGGAAACTGTATGTCTTCCCAACATCAAAGATTTCCCACCATTCATTGTATGCAAGGCAAATAAGAGACTACTTCAGCAGCAGCCAGGGGGAAGTTGCTTGGCATTACAACAATTTTTTTTCCCTGTTTCACAGGGAACAACCCTTAAATAAGACAGACTGCTTTTCTTTTTTATGTTTATTGTTTTTTTTTTGTAATAAAATAACAGTTAATGCATACTGAATGTTGGCATATATAACAATGCAAATTGAAGAGGTATTTGAAGGAAATAAAAAACACTACAGGTGAATAGAACAGAACACTGGCAGTAAAATACTAAAGAAAGTGAACAGTGAAATGAAAAGAGCAGTACCAATACTTGTGTTTCAAGTAAATTGCAGTCAAACATGTGAAAAAGACCTGAAAGCAGATTGATATTTGCATATATACAATGAATACAAAGCTATACAATCTCCGCAGTTTCCTGCATCTCAACATTGTCATAATCTGCCAGTATTACAGTAATGGCTACAAAAGCTTTATGCATGTTGTTTGGCAATGCATCTAATCTTTGTTCAATAATTTTGGCATAATGGAATGCTGAGTGTTTTTTAGTTGTTCAGAAATCAAAGCATTGGTTGTGTGTAAAGTTTTACCAAATTGTTCCCATGCAAAATCATTGCAATTAAATGATATAAATTATTTTACATATACTCTTGCTAGGTTTAAATACTGTTACCGATAGATCCACACCCGCTGCCTTCCTCCTTCTCTTTCTACCAACTGAACTGGGTGAACGACCAGTTAATGCTTGTGGATTTCGTTTTTGGGGGGTTTCTAAACTTTCAGGTGTACCAATTTCATGTACTTCGGGCTGTTTACCTGAAGTATCAGGACTTATGCCTAACAGTTTATTAACATGCTGTTGATTGTATTACCAATGTCTGCTGCCTCACAAAAAGCAGAGTAAACTTGTTGTTCTGCTGTCAAAGTTGGGTCCTCTTGCAAAATGTGAGACTCAGTCCTAAACATGTAGTAAGTTCAGATACAACCAAATAAGTTTAACAACAATATTGCATGCGATGCTTTGTATAATTGTCCAAAAACATCATTGATGAAAAGTATGGCCAGGTTGGTGTAGGTATGTAACCAGATCCACTTGGTCTCTGCTTCTTTCTTTTTGCGTACATACGTATCTCTTAGGTTTCTCCATTTTTCTTTGGCACTTTTATCTTTCAAAGGCAGGCGAAAACATTATCTTTGCTTGGACAAATTGTACAACAATAAAATTTCGAAGTTTTATAATTTTTGTTACCTGTTATACCACACGCTTTGCCAACAGCATCCCATGCATTTTTGAAAATATATTTTGACACAATGTTTTGTATTTTTTATATCATATAAAGCTGGTCTTTCACGGACAAGTTCAATCAGTTTTTTTCTTTACTATATTCCATTTTAGGGGCCTACCAGTTGTTATGCCATTGTAACAGCTATTATTACTGATAATCACTGCCTCAAAAAGATATTTATCCCCAAAAAGGGTAAAAAATCAACTGTTGATCTTAAAAGTACCATTTTAACCTTTCAAGTATGCATAAATATTACAAAAACCCACTTTATTAAAGATGGGTATATTTTCACAGCAACAAAATCGCATGCGTACGTGCGTAAAAATCAAACATGTTTGATCGCGTCGGATGGCCTTGCGTTTACGCATGGTTTGCAAGTTTCGGACGTTACGCATTCTGTGTAAAGACCCCGTCGGAAGGCGACGGACCGAATTTTTACGCGCGTATGCGCTTACGGACGAAAACGGACCGAAACGCATCCTGTGTACAGCCACCTTTACTGCAACGTATTAAAATCGAAACTTGCCTTGGTTCAAGGTTACACTCTCCTGCATTGCTCTACCCTCCTGGGTGGCTTCTATATGATTTATTTCCACTTGACCTGAAAGTATGGTAAGGCTTTACTACGCTATGCCATACTGCACATCAAACATTTGTATGTTTTATTTGCTCTTGAAGCTGCGACCAACTGATGCTGTTCGGTGTTTACTGTGTTTGTTTCGTTCAGTTTTGCGTCACAGCCTCACTTCCCGCGATTGTCTTTGACGATATTGTTTCTACTTGGTAACAGAGAAATTGTTGATCAGGGATCAAACGCCGGTTTAACATAGGAATTAGTTTCCACGGGCCGACCTTCCGAATGGCATGAAATAGACTAATGTCTTTATGAGGACAAAATATTGCTCATGTAATTTTATAATTGCAAAATATTGGTGGTTGGATGGAAAGAGCACTGTTCAATGTTGCAAGAAGCGTGTGGCAAACTTATGAGTTCGTGCTTTCGGTACAGGCTGCATGCCAAGCACTCGCGAGCACTCTATACAATCTTGTGCATAATTTCTTATCCATTTTTGTTCACGTACCTTTGTTTTGGAAGATCTGCATCAAAACCTAAAACATGCAATAATTAATGAAACATGTGCATTTGCCAATAAATAAGCGAACGTTTCAGTTTCACTGTTTCTCAACCCCTAAACTATGACTTGTACGTACGGGTAATGGTCGATCGCAAAGGCAGCACAAAAGTGGCGATGCAAGTTAACCAAACAACACAGTGCAATTTATTAAGTTATATAACTTAACGATGATCTTTGGGGTTTATCAAGAATCGCAAACCAGATCAAACTTTGCATCATTATTTTTCTGTTTAGAGTGCCTAGACTGGTGGTTACAAAACTCCATTGCGCGAGCGTGAGACTCATAAAATGCACAATCTCCCCTATATTTCCATTTCTGAATAAACTATATGTTTCCATGTTGACCCTTTTCGTTTGGTGAATAAATATCGGAAACCAAACCCTCCAACATGCTTGGAGTTACAAAAATGCGTGAAAAATTAACGCGCAATTAAAATAGCACCATATAGTGACCTTAAAAAGTAATGGTTTACTTACTATACCAAGTGTAGCAACACTCGTCATCAACATAACTGCACCAAACACCGCAAGCATAATCTTCATACTCTTCAAACTTTGATTAAGTTCAGAACGTAACTTTGAAATCGTTTCATGGTCAACTAGAGGCTGCTGCCGTGGTGATGGCTCCTCATAAACTACAGCGTGAACCATTTAAGCTAAATCTTAAACATTGAAGATTTTTCTTTGGAAGCAAATAATGATCAAAAACATTTTTATTGTCGTGAAACATTTTGAGAAACAAGATGTATCTGTTCTACTTTTACCATCCATCATACTGATGAGAGTTATTCTGTACAGTTAAGTCGACCAACGGTAGTAGGTTTACATACTTTTGGTAGAGAATTACTTTAGTTATGCTAAATGTCTAAAAAATAAACAGCTTACTGTTTTCATCAGGTATTGGACGAACCGACATTTCGTGACTTCCGCTGTGCATGATGACAATTTTAAAGCAGTTAAAACGTCTGGCCACTACTCCGATTTGTGGAACAATACCCTGATGCTGCTTCGAGTTTCGGCGAAGAAGAAGGAAGAAGGTAAGTTTCGCTTTTGAAGCTGTTGTTTGTTTGCAACGTTTTATATATAGTAGTCAACCAAAGGGTGCTGTAATCAAGGGATGTTGATGAAAATCAATGATAAGTCATGGATTGCCTTACAAGATTTTCGCAAACTAAACGAATATGAAAAACGGTTCACTAATTCATAAAATTTAAGGTTTGTTTGCTTTTCTATATGAATGCCGATAGCCACGACTTCACAGTAACGGAAGTGACGTCGTTCATCACATATAAAATTCCTTCAAAACTTCGAAACAATAAAACTTCCGCGTCATGAGAAACCCTGCGTGGTTATAATGTAATATCACGTCTCATACAGTATGTAGGTGCACTATTTCATGAAGTTTGTTTGTCCAGTGAGTATGCTAACGTTGAAGGTGTTTCCGATCGGTCCAATAATTTTTTGTATATATTAACTATCAGTATTTATGATAATCAATTTCAAAAACTTGACGTTAGTGCAAGTAAAGGCTTCCTCACCTGTGTATCTTGACCACCCACTAACCGCTAAGCTTGCGTAGCCTGCTAATCCCAGTTTTGTCAGTTCAAACTTCACCTGTGCAGTCTGATTTTTAAGATCGTGTTCTGACATGTAAAAAATTACTTATCAAGCTTGGCTGCTGCGATGCCAGTGAACCTAACAATCGATATACGATAGTTATAATAGCTTCGCAGCCTTGCCTTGCGACAACATGAAACATTTCTCGATGAAAGAAAATACAATTAATACTGACCTCGGTACCAACCAGAATTTATTCGAGGCAGGCGATATTTATCACAAACATTGTTAGAAACATTGTTTTTAACATGGCAACAAAACACGTCCATATATACATAGATGCGGCAAATATAGGCGTCTGTCGCAGAACAATAAAAGTGCTGAATTCAAATGCAAGTATTTACACACAATTTAAGTCAAAATATAGGCGCTAAAGAGCCATAATAGTCAAACGAACACACTGTTTCGGGTTGTGTACCCCTGTCTGCATCTCTAATTTAAGTCAAGATTGTCATGGGACGTGGGCCATCGTTTTCTGTATCCACCCGTTCACTTGGGAAACATCGGTGTAGTAGCCAGGAAGGGTAAAGTTCCCTATCTCGTGTGCGCATTGATACCCGAAGCTGACGATTCCAATCTGTATCCAATAAATTTCCCCAGTGTTCAGATCTTGGTGCTGGAAGTAAAATTGTGTAAGCAATATCTCTTTGAGGTTTTCGCGCATTGCGTCTTATTCGTTACAACATAAGGGACAAATGCCTAAAGATGATATCATAAAAGTGGTTTATCATTGCCTTCACAATGTGTAATGACGCAGGTATGCGGTTTCATTAACATGCCGTTTTGTTGCAATTCGTGGCCAAATATTGAACAAACCGTTTTAGAAAAGTTAAGATAAACGTGCCCTGTTTCTTAAGCGTAAATCTACGTTCCATTATTGCATGAATATATTTACCTTTCTAATAAGAGCACCACCAGCAAAACCTGAGCAGCTAGATGGCGATCCCGCAAAGAACATGCGGTCTGTAAAGATTTCTTTAAATCCAAATTCACTGTGTAAAAGTTGAACTCCTTTCCGACATCTAGTGATAAGAATTATATGATCACGTTAGTTTAGTGACCTGAAAAACCAGGATTGGAATTCCAATGTCATAAAAACAGAAACACCGGCCTAGGTGCTAGATCTATATACAAGGCTTGTACGCATATGACAGGAATTTGTGCGCAGATTGTTGCGTGGTAAAAACAATGCCACATGTGACAGACATTTAAAATTGAACCAAATGTTTCACAGTTTTCTAATTTTCTAACATATTATCTGGTTGTATTTGCAGTTGGATGGCCCACGTCCCTTGGTGCTAACCGAATTACAGTTTAGCGCATGGAACAATTTGAAAACAGGGGCATATGCTCCCTATTCTACTTTGTCCATTGTATTTTATGCCAACAGTAGAAAGTTTCCAGTTTAAGTATTGTATTACAACCTACAGTGTCGAATAAACTACTTACTGTTAACATGTGAGGAAACGCTCACTTTATGACTTCTGCTATGCATTTTCATCGATGTCGGTTGATAACAAAAAAAAAAGCTTCTGACTACTAGAGTTTTCGTCTAACGTTTCGAAGGAGCTTTTCCACTTCCAAGTATCGTATCAGGAAGTGCTTAATCTACTTTGTGCGTTGCAGTTATTGTTCTATATTTACCAACCAATGGGCAAATGCCATGCCAACCAAGGGGCAGCGGTAGGGCATCGCGTCGTTTTTTTCGTCGTTTTGAAGTTCTCTTGTTGTAAAAAGATGTATACCCATAGTTGTCATACCGTACCTATATTTGAAATGTGTGATTATTTGTGAGAGCAGTGACTTAGAAAATTTCGACAAACTATTAGGTGCTTATTTCCAAGGAACTATTTTCTATGGAAATAGCAACATTCAAAGTTCGGCATGAGTCACCGCAGTACCATAAAACCCCTGCTGAACTGAACGTCTGAATTGCGCATCACGATGCTTTGTGTGGTCATGAAATGATATTCCAAGGATTTAATAATTAACATTCTAAATGTGTGCAAAATAGCCACAACATTAATACCTCATCGGAGAGAAACGCTGTTCGCGCGCTACACTGTCTGTGTCATTTCCTTTCTATCGTTATAGCTTTGCAAGTGCTGCGCTTGGCATTTTATTCTATTTTACATGCTTGCGACGTCAACTGCTATGTAATAAGAGTGAAAGATTTTGTGTCTGCCTCATGTCCCGTCAAACGACATTTGGTAAGAATAAAATTATACATATAACGTAAAAGACTGAAAACATTCATGATATTCAAAGGAAGTCAGTCTTAACGACTAAAGTTAAAGAACGTGAGGGGCTACCTATAGTGCGCTATCCGTTGCAAGGCTGATGCAGTAAAGCACTTTTCAGTGTACATCATTTCGCAAAGCTTTAAAATGTTTGCTTTGTTGTGACAACTCACTAACTGGGAATTTCGTTGCTTAACTTTCCAAATACGGTCGTTCTAAACGTGATATGGTCTTATGGACTTTTGCGTTAAATGACACATTATACAGGACTATTTATGTGACACCTTTTTAAAATTGAGGTTGTAGGCCTGGATGTTTATGACATAAGACTTACCTTGTTGGACAGAAAAAACAAGACTTTTCTGACATTACCTCCATATTATGAGAATTATTTGTTATTGTTTTTTGCCTATTACTGATGGGGCCGATACTTGACCTTTTCGGATTTTCTGGGTACGCCAACATTACACGAAGCCTGTCGTTGCCTTTCTAAACGTGTATAACCCATTCATAAATTTGTATTGGTGCAGCCATATCTTATCGACAATAACGAATGTATTCAAAAATTTATGTGAGCTGTCAGCAGGCAAATAAATCATATCATTAAGGCTTCACTTTGCTTTGTATTCAGTAATTGTGCCTATGTTTTTGCATTTATAATTTTACTATCCGTATTAAAAACCGGTATTTGCGGTTGAGAATGGGTTGCAGTACTTTCCAGTGCCTTTACGTAGACAGTTCGCCTTTTAACCAAACATATTAAGGAAACACTAAAGAGTTTATTGGTGTGTTCCAAGCATTATTTGTAGGTTTCATTAATTGTAGAAGATTTAGTTGAAGAGACGGTCTTTTCGTGAAACAATTGTTAGATAATTTGGTTTAAGCAGTGCGCCGTGACAATAGGGGTCAATTCCATTTATAATTATCTGTTCACCGACTGTACAAAAATTTGGTATTAAGCACAGCAGACACATAGCCTACTAAGTAAAGATTGAATTCACTCATAATAGCCTACTATGTAACGATGTTATCTACTCAAGCAGCGTTGAATTCACTTCATACGCGCTACAAAAATTACGTTAACTATACATATAGTGCAGCAATATTATAGTGGAAAACAATTGCATGACACAAATGCCTACATTTTGCGATGATTGACCTCAACGAAAATTTATTGCGAATAAAACACCCAAATTACTTTTGCTGTGATATACTTGGCTCATGCATTAGTTACAAAATCAAGCAATCAAGGAACAGTTACGTAAGGGGAAAACCAAAGGGAAACTAAAGGCTGATTCCCACTGGCTAACGATACGACAACGATTGGGAAATACCCGCGCCTCGCCCGATTTCGCAAACCGTCTCTGATACGACGCTGCGACGGCGCATGCACACTGGTACGATCGTACGTTGTGCTTCGGTGTGTTTTATATATAGTTCCAGTAAAGTTAAAAGTTCGCGAGCAAACCTTCTTCAAAGCATCTTGTTTATAGAGAAATAATTAATAATGCTCCACAACCACAATGTTGATGCATTCAAAATTTATTCACGCTTTCAAAACACATGATCAACAAAATGAAACAATAGTAAATAGTTTGCTGCTATTATTTTCACAAAACTTAATTTGTTGTTTTTTGAATATGTGGGTCCTTACAGAGCATGCTTTATGTGAAAAACAACCCAATTACAAGCCTAGTAAGTAGGTCACTTCATTACCAACTGCTTGAAAATATAATCTGTTGTTTTTTTCTCTTCTGTAAACAATAAATATGTCAATTGAATAAAGAACTAAAGGTGTTACCAGCAATATGTTATAAATATCCGACAATATAAGTGCTTAAGCATTAAGCACAATCTAAATTTACTAATATAAAATTATGGGTATTCAGCAATCAATCACAGTGCCATTAGATGATTCATTTTTAAAGTGACAGTGTTTAATTATTACTGACAAAACACAGTTTTGTGGCAAACCAGAAAAAGCTAATGACAGTACAATATTAAACTTTATGTAACTTGAGCATAATTATACTCACATTTTGTGTTAAAAATTTAATTACAGGTATATGTAATGGATGCACAGTCAAATTCTCGGTCCTAGTAATAAATGACAGTAACAAAAGCACTTTTTGATAAACTACTGTTGCTACATGCTAAAATCTTGTGCATATATTCACTCTTACTTATACTGAGTCCTAAAATTGCATTTATTTGTAAGCTATTACAATTGTTATTATGATAGTTGTTTTAATATAGCACATGTTCACTAATCACACATGAATCATTACAAGTTTGCTCTAAAAATATCATCAAAAATAAGGAACAAATTAATTTTACATAAACTTAAATCATTATTCACCAGTAGTGAGCATTAAAACAATCCTAAAACACATGTGAACAGCACAGCGAATTATATTTTCAACTCTACAACACGCTATTTCGCTACGATGTGCTTACGACGCACGACGGAGTAGAACTCAATTCTACTCGATCGTAGCGTCGTTAGATCGACTTCTTTCGTCGTAAGCGGCGCCGCCGAATGCTTCTCCGACGGCGCTCCGATGCAGTGGGCATACAACTGCTCTGACGGTCGTAACCGACGTATCGTAAGGTCCTTCCGACGCGCTTACGACGGCAGTGGGCATCAGCCTTTACGCACTTCCTGTTGCTAGCGCGTAAAGCTAGTCACGATGAATTAGTCCCTACATTACGATACAACAGATATCTGTGGTTAGTACAGTTGACAAAGTTAAACAACCGACATTTTTGCACAAAACGTAACGGGACGGTTTGGGAGTATGAATGGAAAGGAAATGGAAATGTCTGCAGATGGCAATTGTCAACAGAACAGTAAGTTTTGGAAGATGTCATGTAAAACTAGCGCCCGGTTTTAAGTAGCAATATATTTAAAGATTATTATTGATGGCTTGTCTTTCTGATATCCAAACAAGCAATAGACATACCGCACAACGACAAATGCTGAGCAAAGTATGCACGAAATAACTGTAATTAGTGTTTGCCGTGTATATATATATGATTAAACCAATAATGCTTAACTGGAACTCTACGAGAAATAGTTGAAGTATAAGTATAATTAATTGGGCTTGTCCTGCAGTTTACAGTCAACAGGAAAAAATTTCAAACCTGATCTCTGAATTAAAGCAAAGTTTGAAGAATGTGAAGATTTTGCTGGTGGTGTTGGGTGCACTCATGTTGATTGCCTTTATAACAACACTCGCTATAGTAAGTAATGCATTTGGTGTAAAGTTCGTTCGAGGATGTCAAAAACGTTCTTTCGAAGTTATTATGTTGAGAGACAGGCGATTGTAGTTGTGTTTTTGTAAGTTAAACAGCTTTTAAAACTTACATCTTCATAGTGCCATTCAACTTCGAAGTGAAAAACACAACAAAGCAAACTTTATTTTTGTCGATCACGTATCCTCAATGCAGACATAATATCCACTCCCCTTATGAGTCAAGATCAAATTTTCTCATAAACATCATCGTCGTAGAGAGTTGTTGGAAATCTTAATCTAATTACGCGTTTAATATCGGCTGTGGGATGACAAATCATTACAGAGTTTCGGATCCAACAAGTCGCGCGTATACTTGACAAGCAGAGGACCAAAAACGCATAAACTGCAATGATCGTGACCTGAATCTGGTGTAGTTGATTTAACGAACTAATTTTCTGTTTCAGCTCACGCCACAGATCTCTCAAATAAAAGGTAGGTGAACACAAACAAAGATGTTAAACCGTCAAGTTACTGGAATTTGTGCTTGAAAGCGATTGTTTGATATTATTGAAGAAACGTTTTTGAAGAACACTCGAACGTAATTAAGGGTTTTGATAACGATGGTTTAAGATAATTTACAGAGAGGAAAACGTAATCACATCCTGTTATATGACAAAAAGTATCAAATTTATTTTGCAGGTTTATTGCTCTATATGATATTAACATAAGATTGCACTGTTTAGACCAGTTGAATACAGAGAAAAATGACGCTACAGAACAGACACAATTCTGGGGAAAAACTCTATCCTCCGTGCAAAGTATGGTAACAATTGGTTAACAGAAGGGATACACAAAAAGTGATGCGCATTGGTGCTTTGGGGCATGGGCAACCTCGCATAATGCAGAATTTCTATATGTCTATACATATATCATTCAATGAATTGACCATTTGCATCAACCGCCTGACGCTTGATATTATCCTTTTGCTATTTGTAAGAATTTGTTTCTTAGTTCGAAGTCCATGATTTTCATTGAATGAGTGATTTTGTAAGATTTCAAGAACACAAAAGTCATATGGAAATGGTTGCTGCTAGAATTTTACGAAAACAAGAAGAACTGTGACCTTGTGTTTCAGGATTATTGATTTCTAAATGACTTCATGTTCTTCATTACAGGGTTTGTTGTTATTTATTTCGGAAATTCTTGAGACCTATTTACCGACATTCACTACAGCTTTTCAGAAGTTGGAAAAACGCTTGCGCAATTCTTCTCAGCTCTCTGGTATATCTGTCAAAACAACAAAAAAGGGTTTTGTTACTGATAGGTGTATGCGTATGCGCTAGTTACACGTAACGCGTAAAAGGGCGATTTGTGCATAATGGCGTGATAAGTTTGTCACCTTTCGTGGAGTAAGTACGCTTTTTTGTTTGGGACTATTCTGCATCTTCTCAACTTAAGATGCTGCCAACAAACATCTTGAACAAATGAATGTAAAACTGGTGGAGTTAGAAGAAAAAGTTACTCAGTTGACGGCTTACCACCAGGATCCCACCTCAGCCAAAGGTAGATGGGGTGTCAATGTCACGAAGAAATTGTGTTAAAAACATTGGACGATAACGTATTGAGTATTACAGTTTTGTAAATCACTACATAGTAAAACACACTTTAAGGCTGTAAAACGTAATGGAATTTGCACTCTTAATATAAATATAGGTCCTAAGTCTTTAAAGATTGGAATGTTAACATAGTAAGCATTAAACTATGGTTGGAAAGCTATTGTTTCGTCTTAGACAAATTGGAACTAGAGAGGTATTTACAAGCCATCAGGAAGGCCGCGGCACTAACTTTTCCATCTTTCATTCCAAATTTTTACCGTTTTAAGTACGATGGCAGCAACCAGAACAGCATTAGCAATGGCGGGCATGGGATGTACAACGAAGGAAATAGGGTAAAACACCTAACTTTATTTCTTTACTCTATAAACTAATACTACATTTTTACTGAAAGTTACAAGTTTTGAAAGACAGTCACCCACCAATATCAATAAAATACAACGAAACGTACAGGTGAGTTATGACCTTATTTATAAACAGACAAGGGTCACAAAATTGTTTCATTCAGGGCTGAAGATGGATCGTTTACCGTGACTTCTGTTACCGACCATCCGTTTATCTTGGCGATGTTAATCAGAAACCACGACCAACGTACTGAACACAGTTATTTTATTAAGGTCAGCTATGCCCCAAAAATTCCACCGACATTCTATGTAAACAAATCCACATTTTCAGGAATTGGGAAAATTGGGAGCTGACGGTAGCGGAAGTTTCAGCATGCATTCCGGCTGGTTTTGGCAAGGTTCAATCCACTGTTCATACCGGATTTATCAGGTGTTTGGAGTGGACAGTCCATCCATCATTCAAGTATTTCTGAACATGTACAGTGTTGAGGTATGAACATATTCACAAATGCAAACCTTCCCCTACATTATGTAGCTGAGAACGACATACTTAAGCAGATTAAACCTAATTTGTAATTATGTTTGTTGATTGCAGCTTTTCAACTCGACTGGGACGGCTACGCTGAGGTTTGAGGATTACAGCCGTGTGACAAATTACACCGATAACGTTGCAGAGGTATTCGGACGATTTAGCAACCGATACTTCTGTTATTTTCTTGCTTCCGGGTAAGTCTGTGCACAGAGCGAAGCAGCATTTTTGAAACCTCCCTCAATCGAAAAAATATTTGAACATAAAATTGGTACATTTACGAATTTTCCTACACTAACCATTTGATGGACAAAAACAAAGAGCGCTGATGTACTTGCAGATATCCATCAGTGGGTATGGATTATTCTACAATGCGGTCTACATTAAAGCATTTTGTTTCTACATTTAAGACAATCTATAGGCCCTGATGCCGGTGGCCCTCTTGCATGAGCACATTTACCGTAAGGAATACTAGGAAAATATTATAAATTACTTCATCAAGACAAAATGTGCTCCTTGTATGTTCACAAACATCATACCATTATTATCATTACCCTGTTATCTGCGGAAGCCTGCATTCCCATTTTCAGTGCAGTTGGCAACGGAATAACGGAAACGTCTCGTCCAACAATGAATTTAGCTATAGTTGCATAGGTTTCGTTGTTATTATTGTTGTTGAAATTCTGCTGATTCCAATTTGTTTCAGAAAATAAATTTTACAGTTGGCCTCAACAGCACAATGTTTGCTGCGTAAGCTCGAAAGTAAAAGAAAACATGTTCAAACTTGACCATCGCATTATACAGAATTCCAACTGAACCAAATATCTAAACAAAGAACTTCCGATTTGAAAAGCTTTGTGTGGTGATAATCTGGCTTCAAATCTCATATATAGTAAATTCCTTGCGAAATAAATATGTATTGCCCTGCGAAGACGGAAGTGGGCCTACAATGTCCACATTAACATGAGTAAACCGAACCCGTGGAGGCGGAAAGTGGCGGACGCACATTTTGTTGGATTTTCGAATTTTGACATTGTACGCAGTTGCGTGCCCACAATCCAAACTGTTGTTTCATCCCATGCCACACGAATTTGGAAGCAACATGCTTGAATTTCCTGATCAAGCTGCGCGGTTGCAAGGGCGGAGTATTCATGGTCCAAAGGAAATTCAATGGAGTCGATGGAGGCTCTGGATGGAGAATCTGCGACCTGATTTTGCTTTCTTTTGATGTACCGCACATCTTTGGTGTCGTAAAAACTCGGAAATGGCGGTAAAGTGACGCTGTTATCGTGCAGACCAAGGTTGGAAAACTTTTGTCAAGGCAAAACTTAACAGTTTGTGGTTAGTGTAAGTGGCAAAAACGCGACCTTCCAGGGAGTAGCGAAAATGTCCAATGGACAAATGCAAAGCGAGAAGTTCTCTGTCAAATGCACTGTACTTTTTAGCTAGAAGACGTTTACCAAAAATAACCAACGGGCGCCAGACACCACCAATAAATTGCTGCAGCAAGGTTGCAACCGATGTATGTGACGCGTCAGTAATGCGAGCAGTTGACGTTTGATGTGCTGCCTTAGGTTTTCGAAATGCCGCAGTGAGGCGATTATTCCAGACGGGCTGTGTCGCTTTTCCCGCAAACGCTTCATAAATTGGAGACATGATACGAGCTGCGTTTGGTATGAACCTGTGATAGAAATTTATCACATTTGGCTACGTTGATGACTAGACGTATAAAAAGTCGGTTTAAATGGTTGTAGTGATCAGCAGGTGTTTTCCTTACTACTAATATGGCATCTAGGTCCACAAATACAAAATCAAGTAACTGGCAAGCTGTGTCCTATAAGTGTTGAAATGTTTGGATGGCAAGTTTTAACCCGCAGGAATTCAAAAAGATCTAAAAATGTGATTGCTGTTGTCTTGGCAACATCCGCGGGGGCAACTGAAACTTGGTGGTAGCCACGCACAAGGTCGATTTTGGAAAAAATGGTAGATCCTGCCAAACTTCCTGAAAAGTTCTGAATATGACGGATTGAGTAACGATCTGGTTAAGTAGCAGCATGTATCTCCACACGGCCTTTGGAACCAGGTGTAGCGGCGAAGCCCAAGGGCTGGACGAGCGTCTAATAATCCAGTTTTGACGTATTGGCGAACTCATTTCTTGCCAAAGTGAGTTTCTTAGGAGGAAGGCACCGAGCACGCGCGTGTTTGCAAACATAAACACTAGCAAACGTTTTCGCGCTGATCAAACGCTGTTGTTGGTGATCCACTAACAAAAATGTGCTTTCAAAAAGTCTGCACCGAGCAGAATGGCCGTAAGACATAAAAAAAATTCCATTTAAACTTTCCAGGTGGAAAATTTAGCGAGATCAGATGTGAGTCGTACGTCCGAAAACCCTGATTTCTGCTCCCGTGTCCACAAAAAATTGCGCCCAGACACGCGGTCCATTGGAAAAAATCGGTTTGCTAGTTTTCCCGAAATGAACTTGGATGATACCGCTGAAGTGCGTTTGTACCGAAACGTTGGTGGTAAAAAAGTAGTTTGGAAGCGTTTCTTACTTGTTTTGGTGAAGTAGGACCAGACCTTTCGCGTCGCACCTTCAATACTGCATATTCATCGTCTTTCCGACAAACCAATAGCAGAGCATCCGCATGTTGCGCTAAACTGCGAGCACAAGGAAAATCCCTTCCAGCTAAATCCGTGCGCAGCTCAACGGTCAAGCAAGCAAGCGTTGCACTTATTGCATTCCCAAGTTAAGAAAGATTCCACATGTCTACGCAACACCAGCAGCACAAGAGAAACGCGGCGAAAAAAGGCAATTAATCCGCTTCGTTACAATGAGGCAAAGTAAGCGCTTCAAACGTGAGATATTTTAATTAACACCACATGTGGTAGATTCAATCGCAATGAACAGCAATTGATATCGCAAGGCGAAAATCAATGAGTTTTTATTGTCCTTTTCGGCTAACATCATAGTGAAAATAGGGTGCTTATGTACAACGGCCGAGCAACACCACATTAACCGCTTCAACACCATCAAAGATGGGCTCAACAGAGATTGGGGGTTCATGAGCCATTATCAACATGACGATGCAGCAACACGACGACGCCAACTAACGACAGCTTATCGTTTCACAGAGCCTTTTTTCTTTGACCGACTTGCGCTTGCTTGTTGAATGGCATTGTGTTTATTTTCACCTGATGAAGCGAGAGGTTCTCGCGAAAGCTAGTGCGCATTGTTTAATACAAAAGTCAGTCTTTTACAAAAGAGTGCCAAATCAAGAAAATTTAGTCCGTATATACATACAAAGACTGATACGGCACGTTTAATAATATGTACAAACATCATAGTGAAAAATAGGGTGCTTATGCACAAATGTAATCCCTTAGGATGTTTGTAGTGTGATGACTAATTTAGTGACTACCAAATATTTGGGGACATGTTGCATTACTTGTCTAGTTGCAGACGAAGTATGTGATGCAGTAAGCATACAACAAACATTCTTTATCACACATCAAGACATGGTATGGCGAAGTACTGTCTAAACTTAACGATATGTCTTGAAATAATAAGGTTGTCCTCAAGCAGTGGGTTTGGTGCATCGGTTGTCTTTTTATGGTTTATAGATCGTTTGAAAGACTCGAATCAAATCAACTATAGCATCTTCTAGGGCTTGTGAACTCATAGGCTCAGATGGATACCTAAAAAACAAACTCATTTTGATTTATATAGATTTTTCACAATTATAGAGCTGCAAATTTGATCGGCATTTCTAGCTTCACACAGAAACTCCCGCAGCTATTGATCGACAGCCTGTCAGGGTTCGCCGATCCAGTATAAATTTTTGGTTTATAGGTATATCTGCATGCGATAAAATAATTATACCTGAAATCCTACAAATCTCTGCGTGACGCAAAGTAAACATTCAGCAATATTTACAATACAAGTTTTTGGAATAATTATTTGAAAGGAAAAACCGTAAACTGAAGCAATAATTGAATGCATTTGTCAAAATATGTTCCCAAAATTTTCGATACCGTTTTTAAAACTTTTCTCACCTCGAAGCTAAAATGTAGCACAAAAACTTATTGCTAAATCGACCCGTATAACGTGCAGTATTGTCAGTTTCACCTGTCCCTTCCTCGTTTTCTGTTAATCCAATGGTACCACTCCCAGTTGATTGGAAAAGCTACAAAACAGTAACAAAAATAAGACAAAAACAAACTTTTACAGAAATATTTTGTTTGCCTTTACATAAATTCGAATAAAAACCGTTTTTGTAATTAAAAATGTTTAATTTCATTTCTTGCCTTAGTACTGGAAATAGCGAGAAATATCTGTATTATGGATGGATCAGAAGTTCCATACACTTGATATATCTGGTATGCAGAGGAGATTGAACCTTGTCTAAACGAACCACTAAACCTTGAGTAATTTCCATTTTCATCAGCTCCTAGGTTTCCCGATTCCTGAAATATAAAATAAGAAATACAATGCTGTCAATCATAAAATGTGCTGCCGAAGTAACTGTGAACGAATTATCTTCTGCCCTAGATAAATACAATGCAGTTTAAAAATTTGAATAAAAACGTTTCGAGACACTTCCTGACCCACCTCAACATTTTGTTGTATGTTATTGGTATTGTTTCATAGCAGTCTTTCCAAACTGTCAACTGGAAAAGGAACCAAATCAGCTACGATTTTTAAATCGAAGCAGCAAGATCAACAAAAATAATTGTATTGTACAATCATTAGGTTTACTGGTTTGTCAGCCAAGTTAGTTCAGTTTCTTTTTCGGAGCGTGATAGGAAAAATCATGCTCCCGGTGAAAATTGAACCAGACCCAACCCTGTACTGACTGAGATACAGGAGCGAAGCGTTTGTACAGGGTACGTTGCACTTTACATGATGCTGGGTAACTCTACAACTATGATTAGGCAACGCACAAGTGTTTCATGCAACAGGAATGATCGCCCCACTGCGGTTGTGCGTTTGCGCACCTGTCTGGGGCGACCCTGCCAGTCATGCAGTTGCACAGGATCGTGAGTTCTGACCTCACCGAAACCATCATTTTTCAGATCTCATTCTCAGACTTTGTACGTACCTTATTGCCGTTGTCAAACATGTCATGACCGCCGTCGCTTATGCTTTGGTTGTCGCTACCGTCGTACTTATACCGATAAAAATTTGGAATTGTTTTTGGAAATGATTTGGTTGCTGCCTTTGTTAATGCTCTCGTGAATCTGGCCAGTTTAAAATCACCTTACACAAAAATATACAAGAGTTTGTTAAATAAGTTATTATTCGGAAAAAGTCGCACAAAGACCAACTGGATAGTTTACGTTTTATGGACGACTCACAATCTTTTTGCGCCTACCTTGCAAAATACCCTCACTTAAAATTTTAAAAGACGTTTCCATTTGAATCTGTAACATTTCAAAACCCTTAGTTGTGTTGCGAGATTTCTGAACCTCGCAACCTATAGAACAAAACGTTGATTGACGCCCAATTGGTTGCTATCTTGTGCACGATTTGACATTCTACCGACGACATTCTGGTAGTGATATGATTGCCGCATCTATCCAAATGATCTAAACGACGATCGTAGTGGTAATAATGTCGAGTTTAATTCAACTTTCGTTATCCTGATTTTAACATATTAGCCAATTTTCGGGAACACGTTTCATTATTAGTGTAGAAATCTGCAAGTCTTTTGTTCTTAATGTTCCTAAATATCTGTTACTCAAACGTTAATATTTTTGGTCTTACAACGAAAATTCCGAAAACACCATTATCGATTTTTTCCCGGTTTTGATTAATATAATATGCGTTATCCTGTCACTGAAGGATAAGGACAAGTATTTTAATGCTTATCAAATCTGCGGACTGAACTATGCGCTTTTTCACAACCTTAGATAGAAGCGGTAGTTACTATAGGGATGCACCGAAAGTTCGCCCAATTAGTTGATGCCTGTGCATGGTTTTTACCTTCCGTCGACTTGATTCTGGTGTGATTCCCGTAATTCGTCAGTTGATCTAAATAGAAATAAAGGTGGTTATTCTGATTTGAACGCACTGATGTACAGACTTAATTTATCATTTTCTAATTGTTTTAAACAACAGAATGGTTAGTGCAAGCAATAAATCATTCGGAATGTTTTTTTATAGGTCACCCCGCAGTGGCAAAATATCGATTTGCAAAGATCGAATGTCTTCCGTGATGTTGGCTTCATGCATCATTGGGAAGTCTGAAAGACAGTTCATGTTACACTCTTGTTATGTATGCTTTTGTTAACGTATACCTTTGATTTGGGAGTTTTGCATCCAAACCTGAAAAAAAAACACATTTAATAAAATGTATGCACTCGCTGTTTACTGGCTTAACCTTTTTAATCGCGAAATCTGATGACTTAAAAGCGCGCTTTTATTTGATTGGTGATCTTTCTTTCATTTAAATAATGCCATGCAAGCTCGAAACAACGGTCTTTTGTTGTTTCGTACATGTTTGTATTTACGTAAAGATCGTGACTGGCTAGAAAGACCAATTAATATGACATGGTCGATCGCTTATAGGCAGCACAAAAGTGGCGATGCAATTAACCAAACAACACAGTACAGTTATGTAGCTTAAAGATCTTCTGGGTTTATCAAGAATCGCACACCTGAACAAACTCCGCATCAATATTTTTTTGTTTAGAGCGCCTAGATTGGTGGTTACAAAACACCATTGCGCGAGCGTCACGGGATCGTGAGACTCATAAAATGCACAATCTCCCCTATATTTCCATTTCTGAATAAACTATATGTTTCCATGTTTACCCTTTTCGTTTGGTGAATAAATATCGGAAACCAATCCCTCTTTTATACTTGGAGTACAAAGATGGAGTTACAAAAAAAAAAACTTTAAACGCGTAATTAAAATACCACCATATAGTGACCTTAAAAAGTAATGGTTTACTTACTATACCAAGTGTAGCAACACTCGTCATCAACATAACTGCACCAAACACCCCGAGCATAATCTTCATACTCTTCAAACTTTGATTAAGTTCAGAACGTAACTTTGAAACCGTTTCATGGTCAACTCGAGGCTGCTGCCGTGGTGATGGCTCCTCATAAACTACAGCGTAAAAACCATTTAAACTAAAACTTAAACATTGAAGATTTTTGTTTGGAAGCAAATAATAAGCAAAACATATTTTTGGCGTGGAGCATAATAAGATACATCTGTTCTACTTTTACCATCGCACTGAAGAGAGTTATTCTGTACAGTTAAGTCGACCAACGTTAGTAGGTTTACATACTTTTGTTAGGGAATTACTTTAGTTATGCAAAATGTTTAAAAAATGATCAGCTTACAGTTTTCATCAGGTATTGGACGAACCGACATTTCGTGACTTCTGCTGTGCATTTTGACCGACATCAGTTTGAAGAACAATACCCTGATGCTGCCTTAAGTTTCGGTGAAGAAGAAAGGAGGTAAGTTTCGCTTTTGAAGCTGTTGTTTGTTTGCAACGTTTCATATATATTAGCCACACAAATGGTGCTGTAATCAAGAGATGTTGATGAAAATCAATGATAAGTCATGCATTGCCTGACAATATTTTCGCCAACTAAACGAATATGAAAAACGGTTCACTAATTCATAAATTTAAGGTTTGTTTGCTTTTCAATATGCATGCCAATAGCCACGACTTCACAGTAACGGAAGTGCCCTCGTTCATCACATATAAAATTCCTTCAAAACTTCGAAATACTAAAACTTCCGCGTCATGAGAAACTCTGCGTGGTTATAATGTAATATCACGTCTCATACAGTATGTAGGTGCACTATTCCTTGAAGTTTGTACTCATGATGATTTATATTATCGATGTCGGTTGATAGCAAAAAAAAGCTTCTGGCTACTAGAGTTTTTTCCAACCTTTTGACGAAGCTGATCCACTTTCATGTTTAAAAGTATCAGGAAGTGCGTAAGCTGTTATGTGCGTTGCAGTTGTTGTTCTATATTTACCAACCAAGGGACAACTCTCATGCCAACCAAGGGGCAGCCGTAGGACATCGGGAAGTTTTTAAAGGTCTCTTGTTGTGGATACAAACTTGTGCGAGCAGTGACTTAGGATAGTTCGACGAACTATCATGTGATTATTTCCAAGAAACTACTATGGAAATAGCAACATTCACGGCTTCGCAGCAACGCATGTGAGTACGGCATGAGTCACCGCTGAACCATAAAACCCCTGCTGAACTAAACGTTAACTAACAAATGAGAAAACAGTCACCTCTAGAAACTACATTGGTTATGTGGTCTTTGCTGTGCATATCAAATATCTGTGTTAATTAAAGTTGTTCCTTTAAGTGTTTATCTGCGTTTGTGACGTGGCTGTAGCCCTCACCCATGTGCATTTAAATGTGCGCCAGTAGCCGCAATGCCACTTCCGCGTCTACAGGACTATCTTGCAGTGAATATTTTTTTGGAAATCAGTTAGTGACGTAAGATGTGGTGCAAACCGTGAATTTGGTTTGCTGCCAAAGACGCAATTCTTTGCAGGACTCCTGCGCTTAGTATATTCCTGAAGAAACCTCACAATTGCCGCTCTCAATGTGCTTGAACTAGTATATTCGTTTGGATACCTGAATGACAAATAAATGATTTTCATATATCCTAATGACTCATTGGCTGACATTACATGAAAGTTTGACACTTGTGTTTTGCAAATGATCACTATTGTGGCAAGTACCATGATCAAATGAAAAAAATAGTTTCATGGAAGTAAGCACATAATAGTTCGTCGAAATTTCCTAAGTTAATGCTCGCAAGAACAATCACACGTTATGAAATTAAGACAACATCTGAGTTTGAGGACATAATTGTTTGGTTTTTTAAGTGTTAACCTTTACCAGTGTAGAACATCGGAAATTTGGTCAGGACAAGTGCAAACTGCGAGCACAAAATGCCATGTAATGAATTACAAACACGTTAATGAGTAAAGAAGCAGATAACAAACCATAGACAAAAGCAGTGGTACTGTCACTTCCAATTCATCTAAAACTTTCAGGGATTTTTTTGATGAATGTAATGATTGATTGAATTTAAAATGCTCAGATTTGTTCCAACAAATATAATCGGTCTGTAGTTTGAATGATGGAGTGGATAGCAAAAATACTTCGCAATTTACCCGTTTCGCACTGATAACAATGGTGCTGAAATGTTCGTTTTCAGATGTTGAGATTCCCCAAGTTTGCGTCGCTCAATATGTGTTAGAAACGATGGAATACTTCGGAAAGTCTGTGGCTTTGGTGGATTCTTACCATGATCATTTGTGGACCTTTTGAGGTAAATGGTGCTTTTATAAGTAACTTTGTGACGTTTACAATATTACAAACGAAACTGTTTTGAAAAGCAACAACACCTTGAAGTTTTTGCTAGTCGGTGGAGCTCCAACACCAAAAGATTTGATGCAGAAAGCAAGTGATAAATTTGATGCGATCGTCACCAGTGCGTATGGCGCTTCGGAAACCGGTATGATTTCACTTCACGTTACGAAAGAAACTCCATTCGAAGGTGTAGGAATGCTTTGTCCCAATGTTCAACTCAAAGGACAGAACTTGGTTACGGAAAACATGGAGAACTTTGTGTAAAAAGCCCAGGTGTCTTTAAAGGATATTTGAACAACACAGGAGCAAACGAAGCAGTGTTGTTTGAATGTGGTTGGTTTCGGACAGGAGACTTGGGATATTATGACGAGCAAGGATTCGTTTACTTGGTCGACAGACTAAAAAATATGATCAAAATTCACGAAAATAGTGCGGTTTTTCCGGCCCAGCTCGAAGAAATACTTTTGTCTCATCCAGGTGTGGTGGAAGCGGTTGTAGTTCGTACGACTCATCCAGTTTATAATGAGGCGGCAAAAGTCTTTGTTGTGAAAAAAGACGAATGTCTGACAAACGAACAGTTGCTAAAATTCTTCAATGCACACGTGGCAGAATATCAGCAACTCTTCGGTGGTTTGGAGTTTATTGATCATATTCCAAAGACTGATGGCCTTGGAAAACCAAACAAAACTGCACTACAAAAACATTCTTCGTCTAATTAGATTCTCTTCACATCATGAAGCTCCAGAAACCAAACATTTATTTATCTCTCTATTGAGGTAGATTACGTTTGTTATAGTGGAAATTATGGGAGCGATTTCTAGCATCGACTAAGAAGCTGGTCGGAAATGATAAACAGGATAACCTGGCAACGCATAAATAACATTCACTTGGCTTGGCTTGGCTAATATGTCATAACTAACATCATTAAAATCGACAGCTGAGTGATAATCCCAACAGGAGGGCAAACAGTGGTGGAAATACTCTACATGAATTGTGCACAACATTAACTTGGCGACAATCTACCTCACATAACTAATAACTTCCCGTGTAGCTCAGTCGAAGGTTGTTGCACACGATGCCTATGGGTTTGCGATTTTAAACTCCACTGGAGTAGTGATTTTACTTGCCACTTGATGCATGTTACGGTGGTTTTGCTTTTTTGGTGTTGAAATTATATCCTCAACTGACTGATTCTGAATTAAACTTTCTGCCTAATTTGGATTAAATAACTAGATTACGATGTGGTGTACATGATAAATTTTTATTGACATGGCATGAATGATTTGAAAGATTGTATTTTGGTGGTAATGAAAGTTACACAGTCAAAAATAATTTCTTATGAAACTGACATATGGAAGTATTGACACTGAAGTCAAAACAATGAATTTTTGTACAATTGTTTGAACACAAACATATTTGAATAAAACGGCGATTTCATTTACAAAAATCTAACATATTTACAATAAGTATGACGCAATACAACTAAATGTTGCAAATCCTGTTGATCTTGTCCTCGAAACAACAGAATTAAAGTCCCTTTACAAACTACACATTAATACAATTTGACTTATTGTAGATTGAGATTTAGACCCTCGGTTGCTTTTTAAGGTTTATAGATCGTTTGAAAGACCCGAATAAACTCAACCAAGACAGTTCTCATGCTTGATGAACTCATATACGCGGATGGATACCTGAAACACACAAAATACATTTTAGTTTGGACATTATTACCTGTACTTATCATCACCCAAAATCTATTTCGCTCTGAGATTTGGGTCGCAACCAAACTCTTATTGACGGTGAGCACAACAATCTGGTCATGCCTGTTTTCTTCATAGATTGGCATTTAAGTTATGCTACAGAACGATATTGAGCTTCAATAAAAAAGTTGTTGTTAAAAGTTAGGCAGTATCAAAAGCACATGCCTATTAAATATATATTATATTCCTTTTCAGTTTGTGGTTCAGATCCTTTATTCAGTAAACGCTAGGTAGTCGGTTGTATAAGCTGAATAATACCTACCTTGAAGCGAGCATATAGCAGAAATATTGATTGTTGAAGCGGCCGGAAAGTCGTGCAATGTTGTTTGTTGGATCTATACCTGGGCTGTTTTTGTTGAAGTAAAGATTGCTGCTTCCTGTTGAATTGAAATCCTGTAAATCAAAACATACTTTATTTACATGACAGGACTAAAGCGATTTGTGGTGTTTTTTTTCAATTAAGTCTTGGTTAAAAGGATTTATTGAAATTTATGATGTAATTTCGTACATCAGTACTTGACATGCTTAGAAATATCTGTATGATGGATGGGTCGGGTGTTCCATACACTTGATAAGTCCGGTATGATGAGTAGATTGAACCTTGGGTAAACGAACCGGAACCCGTTGCGTCTTGTCCAAGTCCATCAGTTCCCAAGCCTCCCGATTCCTGAAAAATTTTCTTTCTTTTAAGGCGTTTGTTGGAAAACTAGCAGTTCATTGAGCGCAGTGACCTGGCGCTGGTGTGTAAGCACTGTTGTTTGTGTATGAAAAGTGTTGGTATGGGACGCCACTTGATTTTTGCTATTATGAAGTCTTTTTTATGGTGGTATTCCTGCCGTGATTTCCACCTGGCCAAGACAGCGATAAAATAACCGACACCATTAAACCAGGGAGGTAAGGCGCCAATTTTATATTGTCGGTATAAGTATCAACCCGATATGCCACATTCAAGGTAAAGACTCCAAAATATACAAAACTAGAAATGACGCAACGCGGTTTGCGGTCCGCTGCTGCCGCAGGAAAGACACTTTTTAGATCGACCTATATAGGAAGTGAAATGTCGCTTACAGCTGCATCAACAAACAACATATGTTAGAAAGTAACAAACGCTTTCTTTCACTGCTTTATTTGAATTTACCCCTTGTTTTTGTTCCACTTAACACATAACGCACTTTATTATTCACTTGCTTCTGTTTTTTCCCCGCAATATCGTTTTATTAAGTTACTTTGTGTATTACTTTTTTCATGTTGTTTTAAATGTTCAAGTTAAAATCACAGAAAAAATATGGAAATATACTGCTAATAAAGTTGACAATAGAATCAAAAATATTTTAGTATAGCGTGAACGAAACGGATTCGTACTTCATTTAATAATGTTCAGGCATTGCAGGCATACCTGGACTCAATGCCTACAATGCCTAGAATGCCTAGACTCATTGCCTAGACTGCCTACAATGCCGACGATGCCTCGACTCGATGACTACAAGCTTACAATTAACAAATGCCTACTTTTTCTGGCGAAGGTTTCCATTTAGCGAAGTCATGGTGAGTTGGCAGATCGTTTTAAAAAAGTTATGCGGCTTCTTATAAACTGGTGTTTCTCCATTTTTGTATGCCCTAAAAGTATCCAACTCGACAGGAAGGTTGGCAACATTTTAAGGCGATTTGCCGCACGGAATTTTTACCTCAATAAAGAAACTATGTTCACTTTGCTGGTCTTTGTTTCTGATTAACATCGCCAAGATAAATGGATGATCGGTAACAGAAGTCACCGTGAACGATCCATCTTCAGCACTGATAAATGGCATTGTATTAGTTGCATCTGGCTACTAACAGCTGCTGACCAACCTGTACGTTTCGTTGTATTCTATTGATATTGCTTGATCGTTGTCTTTCCAAACTCGTAACTGAAAGCGACAACAAAGTTTTATTCAATAAAATATTGCAAAAAATTGTGATTGAAGTAAGTATTTAAATCAAATCCTTCACCTTATTTCCGTTGTCATACATGTCGTGGCCCCCATCGCTTATGCTGTCCTTGTGGTTACCATCGTAGTTAAATCGGTAAAAATTAGTAATTGAGTTCCCGAAGGTAATGTTTGCAGCCTTGCTGAGTGCTCGCACGTATCGCGCCAGATACCATTTGTCTTTAAAACAAAACGACAAAACACATTCTTTCTCTTTTAGTTACGTAAAGGTTCTGTAAGGATTTTGATCTAATTTGTTTCAGGTGTATTTACCTAAATAAGCGAGATATAAGAACTGATGTAATAGTTTTGTGATGCTTTATTGCAATAGTGAACAACCACTACCTTTAATTATACTCTGGTCCCAAACGCACGTTGCTAATTTGGAGTTCGCCGTTTCAATGGCTGAAACTATATAAATATCAACTTTTTTTATAAATGGCAACACTGTCATACATAGTTTCATCATTTTACAGATTTACATATTTTTTTCTACATTGAAGTATTTTGTACATACCGCTACAAACTCTATTTATCTTTATTCCATTCCGCAATGTTTCGAAGGACTGAGCTGTGTCGTTTTTCAATCCAGAAAGCTTACCTACACAACGTTAAGTTTATTGTCGCGTAAGTGCGAATTAGTATGTGCATGATATTGCAGTACCTTCCATTGACGCAACTCTGTCAGTAATGCGATTCCCGTAACTTTGCAGCTGATCTAAAGAGAAATAGTGGTGGGTACTGCATGGTATGGACGCATAGCTAAGTATTTGTTATTCTATTACCTTGAACACCAGTAACAGCAATTTGCAGGGTTTGCACTTTGTCAATCGTGGCTTCAACATAATTTTGAAACTCGTCTAAATAAACGAGAGAGTTTACATTGTGAAAAATTAGTATTCGGAAGGTTGTAAGTTATCTCGCAGTGACAAAAACGCGATTTGTGAAGATCGTCCGCCTTCTTAGCTGCGGGTTTTGTTCTTTAATAGCTCGTCTACAAGGCAATACATCTACCTTAAACAGCACATATGCACTGTTGTAGCAGTTTAAACGAAAAGATTTTTCCATGCATTGTTGGAAAGTTACTACAACGTATAAAAATTGAAACTTGCCTTGGTTCAAGGTTACACTTTCCTGCATTGCTCTACCCTCCTGGGTGGCTTCTACATGATTTATTTCCACTTGACCTGAAAGTAAGGTAAGGCTTTACTACACTATGCCATACTGCACAACAAACATTTGTATGTTTTATTTGCTCTTGAAGCTGTGACCATCTGATGCTGTTCGGTGTTTACTGTGTTTGTTTCGTTCAGTTGTGCGTCATAGCCACACTTCCCGCAATTGTCTTTGACGATATTGTTTCTACTTGGTAACAGAGATTGGGCTTCTAACGCTTAAAAATTCTTGATCTGGGATCAAACGCCGGTTTAACATAGGAATTAGTTTCACGGGCCGACCTTCCGAATGGCATGAAATAGACTAATGTCTTTATGAGGACAAAATATTGCTCATGTAATTTTATAATTGAAAAATATTGGTGGTTGGATGGAATGAGCACTGTTCAATGTTGCAAGAAGCGTGTGGCAAACTTATAAGTTCGTACTTTCGGTACAGGCTGCATGTCAAGCACTCGCGAGCACTCTGTACAATATTGTGCATAATTTCTTATCCATTTTTGTTCACGTACCTTTGATTTGGAAGATCTGCATCAAAACCTAAAACATGCAATAATTAATGAAACAAGCGCATTTGCCAATAAATAAGCGAACGTTTCAGTTTCACTGTTTCTCAACCCCAAAACTGATGACTTGGGGTAATGGTCGATCGCAAAGGCAGCACAAAAGTGTCGATGCAAGTTAACCAAACAAAGTTATATGACTTAACGAAGATCTTTGGGGTTTATCAAGAATCGCAGACCTGAACAAACTTTGCATCAATATTTTTTTTGTTTAGAGTGCCTAGATTGGTGGTTACAAAACTCCATTGCGCGAGCGTGAGACTCATAAAATGCACAATCTCCCCTATATTTCCATTTCTGAATAAACTATATGTTTCCATGTTGACCCTTTTCGTTTGGTGAATAAATATCGGAAACCAATCCCTCCAACATACTTGGAGTTACAAAAATGCGTAAAAAATTAACGCGCAATTAAAATAACACCATATAGTGACCTTACAAAGTAAATGGTTTACTTACTATGCCAAGTGTAGCAGCACTCGTCATCAACATAACTGCACCAAACACCGCAAGCATAATCTTCATACTCTTCAAACTTTGATTAAATTCAGAACGTAACTTTGAAACCGTTTCATGGTCAACTAGAGGCTGCTGCCGTGGTGAAGCCTCCTCATAAACTACAGCGTAAACCATTTAAGCTAAATCTTAAACATTGAAGATTTTTGCTTTGGAAGCAAATAATGATCAAAAATATTTTTATTGTCGTGGAACATTTTGAGAAACTAGATATATCTGTTCTACTTTTACCATCATACTGACGAGAGTTATTCTGTACAGTTAAGTCGACCAACGGTAGTAGGTTTACATACTTTTGGTAGAGAATTACTTTAGTTATGCTAAATGTCTAACAAATAAACAGCTTACTGTTTTCATCAGGTATTGGACGAACCGACATTTCGTGACTTCTGCTGTGCATGATGACAATTTCAAAGCAGTTAAAACGTCTGGCCACTACTCCGACTTGTGGAACAATACCCCGATGCTGCTTCAAGTTTCGGCGAAGAAGAAGGAAGTAGGTAAGTTTCGCTTTTGAAGCTGTTGTTTGTTTGCAACGTTTTATGTATATTAGCCACACAAATGGTGCTGTAATCAAGGGATGTTGATGAAAATCAGTGATAAGTCATGGATTGCCTTACAAGATTTTCGCAAACTAAACGAATATGAAAAACGGTTCACTAATTCATAAAATTTAAGGTTTGTTTGCTTTTCAATATGAATGCCGATAGCCACGACTTCACAGTAACGGAAGTGCCCTCGTTCATCACATATAACATTCCTTCAAAACTTCGAAACAATAAAACTTCCGCGTCATGAGAAACTCTGCGTGGTTATAATGTAATATCACGTCTCATACAGTATGTAGGTGCACTATTTCATGAAGTTTGTTTGTCCAGTAAGTATGCTAACGTTGAAGGTGCTCCGATCGGTCCAATAATTTTTTGTATATATTAACTATCAGTATTTCTGATAATCAATTTTAAAAACTTGACGTTAGTGCAAGTAAAGGCTTCCTCACCTGTGTATCTTGACCACCCACTAACCGCTAAGCTTGCGTAGCCTGCTAATCCCAGTTTTGTCAGTTCAAACTTCACCTGTGCAGCCTGATTTTTAAGATTTTGTTCTGACATGTAAAAAAATACTTATCAAGCTTGGCTGCTGCGATGCCAGTGAACCCAATGATCGATATACGATAGTTTTAATAGCTTCGCAGCCTTGCCTTGCGAAAACATGAAACACTTCTAGATGAAAGAATATACAATTAATACTGACCTCGGTACCAACCAGAATTTATACGAGGCAGGCGATATTTATCACAAACATTGTTAGAAACATTGTTTTTGACATGGCAACAAAACACGTCCATATATACATAGATGCGGCAAATATAGGCGTCTGTCGCAGAACAATAAAAGTGTTGAATTCAAATACAAGTATATACACACAATTTAAATCAAACGGGTTGTGTACCCCTGTCTGCATCTCTAATTTAAGTCAAGATTATCATGGGACGTGTGCCATCGTTTTCTGTATCCACCCGTTCACTTGGGAAACATCGGTGTAGTAGTCAGGAAGGGTAAAGTTCCCTATCTTGTGTGCGCATTGATACCCGAAGCTGACGATTCCAATCTGTATCCAATAAACTTCTCCAGTGTTCAGATCTTGGTGCTGAAAGTAAAATCGTGTAAGCAATATCTCTTTGAGGTTTTCGCGCATTGTGTCTTATTCGTTACAACATAAGGGACAAATGCCTAAAGATGATATCATAAAAGTGGTTTATCATTGCCTTCACAATGTGTAATGACGCAGGTATGCGGTTTCATTAAAATGCCGTTTTGTTGCAATTCGTGGTCAAATATTGAACAAACCGTTTTAGAAAAGTTAAGATAAACGTGTCCTGTTTCGGTTCGTAAATCTACGTCCCATTATTGCATGAATATATTTACCTTTGTAATAAGAGCACCGCCAGCAAAACCTGAGCAGCTAGATGGCGATCCCGCACAAAACATTCGGTCTGTAAAGATTCCTTCAAATCCAAATTCACTGTGTAAAAGTTGAACTCCTTTCCGACATCTAGTGATAAGAATTATATGATAACGTTAGTTTAGTGTCCTGAATAACCAGGATTGGAATTCCGATGTCATAAAAACAGAAACACCGGCCTAGGTGCTAGATCTATATACAAGGCTTGTACGTATGACAGGAATTTGTGCGCAGATTGTTAAGTGGAAAAAAATGCCACATGTGACAGACATTTAAAATTGAACGAAACGTTTCACAGTTTTCTAATTTTCTAACATTTTATCTGGTTGTATTTGCAGTTGGACATCGTGTAAATCAGTCGGATTTTTGTAGGGTTTACTGGACTTTATAAAGCCCTTGGAAATAACTGTTGTTCCCGATTCCGTGGTATCGCGATCTGTTAACCAGCGCCCTGGAAATAAATAAGTGTAACATGTACATAGCTAGAATAGTAAATGGGTGGTTAGGGTGCAGTTCAAACCTAAATGAATTTACATTAAATCATTTTTGCAGTATATTCCACTGTCGCCAGAACATAGTCACAAGCGACGAGAGCAAGAAATACCTTTTTTTTGACAAGCAACCTCGTCCGAATCGGTATCGTAAATTATTCTTTTTCCGTTTTCGTCCAAAATGCTTTGGATTGGTAAACATGAATCACTGCAGGGAAGGCACACAGGGCGAATAAACGAGGAAAGGGGAATCGTTCCGTTAAATTTGATTCCTCGTCTGCTGTTGTTATTCGTTGGAAAGTAAATAAATGATCCATCTTGCACTGGACGAACCGAGACATCATCCCGAATCTTTAAAAAAACGTTTATTTGCAAACCATAGCTTATTAAGGTGCACACTTTATTTACAAAAATAATTTGGGCCGTTTCGGTCACAAATGCTGGACGTTTTTAACTGGTTCCTTAATTTTGCAGAATCTAGCCCTCTGGTTGGCATTGTATTTTATCAGCGACACCAATTTTCTATTTTGATAATAATTCAATGTTATGAAACTATCAGAAGTTTCAAATTGCAGTCAGCTGATTTATGAGCAGTCTTGAAAAATCGATTTCGCCTGCACGGCATCTTCGGTTTCTGCAGTTACGAAATTGCAAGTAAACACAGAAAGCTATGTGGTAAAATACTTCGATGAATGTATTTTAAAAGGATGAAATAAAATAAAACTACTAAAGTAATATGTACTGCTGCCTTCCCTATGCACTACACTGCAATGGAAGGCGTTGTGACTTCAGTGGCGCAAAGATAAAACTAGCCGAATGACGTGACACGCAACGCAACAACACCTGTAGCTCGAACGTACGCTGTAAACACAGCACATGAGAACGTAACAAGGCCAATGGCAAAAACCAATGAACAGAAATACGTTGCAACCGTGGGACACATCAATAAAACGTCAACAAGATATTATTCACCGAAATCTGGGAATGATCATTTTTTGGATGTTTATTGAGGCCTGCGTAAGGTTTGACCATTTGGCTTCTCAAACATCCAGTCTGTTAACCGTCGGTTGTCCAACAAATGTAACTGCAAAACAGCTGTCAATGGGCTGGTGTTGACCTGACGAGGGATGTGCGCTTAAGTAATGGTGGCGCAGGGCCGTCTTGTCGGTACTCCCCGTTTTGCCTATTGTCACTATCCAGTCTGACCTATTGCGTCCATCGTTTTTGCGTGTCACGTCATTCGGTTGATCTTATCTTTGCGCCACTGAAGTCACAACGCCTTCCATAGCAGTGTAGTGCATAGGGAAGGCAGCAGTACAGGACCTTTTGCTTTTTTACTTTAGTAGTATTATTTTATTTATTTTATTTCATCCTTTGATTTATTTTACCGAATAGCTTTCTGTGTTTACTTGCAATTTCGTATTTGCAGAAACTGAGGACGCCTGTGCAGGCGAAATTGATTTTTCAAGATTGCTAATAAATCAGCTGACTGCAACTTCTGATAGTTTCATAACACTGCTGGAGGTTTTTTTTGTAAACAGAGTTTTTTAAGTAAACACCTACAAGAGCAACGCCGTAATCGAAGTTGAATCTGGGATTATTATCCGTTTGATTGAATAGAGGATGAATGTATATCCTTCTTGGTTGGAAGAATTCTACGAAGGAGCTGACGCTTTCGGGTGGCTTCGTCTTGTTAAACGGACCTACAATGTGATACCAATTAAAGATTACAAAATATTTACTGAACAATGTCATTATTGCAAGTCTTAAAAATACTATCGTAGTGCATAGCAAAATAAAATTATAGTTTTTCTTTTTTGTATTGGTTTTAATTGCAGTAAAATCAAATCACATTGAAGTAATAAGCAAAATGAAGTGTTAGCTGAAGTTTTTCATACATTTCTTAGATTTTGGTCAATTTTAACAGTCTTGTAGGCACTTATTACTTAATGCTATCGTTTTGTTTAAGTATATCACAGTTAAAACCATTATACTCAGCAATTGGATTCTGTCAAAAAAAAAATAATATACAGAAAACAAAAAAGTTTTCCAGCCTTGTTCAAACTACCACGGTTTTTACCTACTGCTACGACAAAATCAAGGCTTTTTTCATTATATCTGTCGAAGATATGTGCGGCTGTTAGCACCCACTGCTGGTTGATAAGAGATCCGCTGCCAAACTTTGCATCAAAACACTGCGTAGAATGTATAAGATTGTATAGTATATTTCCAAAATCATGTCATGCTCATTATGCAATTCGCGTTTCCCCACATATCCTGACGTTCCGTATTTTATTAGCGGAAATCATAAAAAATCTTTAAACTTTGGATTGATTTTGCTATAGTTTTTACAAAGTAAAAATACACCCACTAAAATTGAAACGGAAAATGAGTATTTGTGTTATGGTACAATTAATACCGGTTAACGAACTAAACATGCTATAATATTCCATCAGTGCGCCTTGTTAGTTGGCTAAGTAACGTTAGGTGCACCGTTTTGAAACTACCAGGTAAACACTATGTTAGATGTGACAATGAAAATACCAGCTCTATATAATTTATAGGTGACTTGTACCTCGTAAATGTTAACGGCCTTTGAATTGTCCATGATAGTTGCTTGCCAGGACCAATCAGGTTTACCACCAGCCTTACTTGTATTCCAAGTCGTGCTCTTCGCTGATAAACAAGAGTAGTCTATTTGTTAAAGTTTGAAACCAAGTGTTTCTGATTATCGTCAGTCGGTTAATTTATGAAATACGAAAAATGGATTTCGCCTACAATTGCATCATCAGTTTCTTATTCAAATAGAATTTGTTAAATATTGGTTATACAAGAAATAATGTACACATATTACCAGACATAGAACATTGTTTACCTTGTTGGACAAAAGACTTTTCTGACATTACCTCCATATTATGAGAATTATTTGTTATTATATGCGCAAAAGAGCCATAATAGTTATTGAGAGCTGCAGACAGGTGTACACACTGTTTCGACCTACAAGGTCTCATCAGTGCAGCTGGTGATAGTGTCACATGCTAGCTGGTAGACTAGCAGGCACACAGACTTCCACTGTGTGGTACCTTTCGGTCAATCGTCGATATGTTGGGTACCAAACTAGGTACCAATCAACACAGACGAAACCACGTGGAGCGCACAAAATTTGTTTATTGTTTTTTGCCTTTTACTGATGGGGCCGATACTTGACCTTTTAGGATTTTCTGGGTACGCCAACATTACACGAAGCCTCAAGATGATATTCGAGTAGAAGAGTTTAAATATTACTACGCTGTTATCGTGTAGACCAAGATTGGAAAACTTTTGTCAAGGCAAAATTCAACGGTTTGTGGTCAGTGTAAGTGGGAAAACTGCGACCTTCCAGGGAGTAGCGAAAATGTCCAATGGACAAATGCAAAGCGAGAAGTTCCCTGTCAAATGCACTGTACTTTTTAGCTCGAAGACGCTCACTAAAAATAACTAACGGGCGCCAGACGCCACCAATGAATTGCTGCAGCATGGTTGCAACCGATGTATGTGACGCGTCAGTAATGCGAGCAGTTGACGTTTGATGTCCTGCCTTCGCTTTTTCAAATGCCGAAGTGAGGCGATTGTTCCAGACGAGCTGGAACGTTGATGACCAGACGTGTAAAAAGTCGGTTTAAATGGTTGTAGTGATCAGCAGGTGTTTTGTTCACTACTAATATGGCATCTAGGTCCACAAATACAAAACCAAGTAACTGGCAAGCTGTGTCCTTTAAGTGTTGAAATGTTTGGATGGCAATTTTTAACCCGCAGGAATTCAAAAAGATCTAAAAATGTGATTGCTGTAGCAACATCCGCTGGGGCAACTGAAACTTGGCCACGCACAAGGTCGATTTTGGAAAAAAATGGTAGATCCTGCCAAACTTGCTGAAAAGTTCTGAATATGACGGATTGAGTAACGATCTGGTTAAGTAGCAGCATGTGTCTCCACACGGCCTCCAACCGCCTGTAGACTTTGGAACCATGTGTAGTGGCGAAGCCCAAGGGCTGGAAGAGCGTCTAATAATCCAGTTTTGACATATTGTCGCACTCATTTCTTGCCAAAGTGAGTTTCCTAGGAGGAAGGCACCGAGCACGCGCGTGTTTGCAAACACGAGCAAAGGTTTTCGCCCTGATAAAACGCTGTTGTTGGAGATTCACTAACAAAAATGTGCTCTCATAAAGTCGGCGCTAGCTGGAAAATTTAGTGAGATCAGATGTGAGCCGTACGCCCGAAAACCCTGATTTCTGCTCCCGTGTCCACCAAAAATTGCGCCCAGACACGCGGTCCATTGAAAAAAATCGGTTTGCTAGTTTTCCCGGAATGAACTTGGAGGATACCGTTGAAGTGCATTTGTACCGAAACGTTGGTGGTAAAAGAGTAGTTTCTTACTTGTTTTGGTGAAATAGGACCAGACCTCACGCGTCGCACCTTTAATACTGCATATTCATCGTTTTCCGACAAACCAATAGCAGAGCATCCGCATGTTGCGCTAAACTGCGAGCACAAGGAAAATCCCTTCCAGCTAAATCCGTGCGCAGGTCAACGATCAACCTTTGGTTTCTTTTTTGAGGTTCTTCTCTCCCAAGCAAGCAAGCGTTGCACTGCTTTAGTGCATTCCCAAGTTAAGAAAGATTCCACAAGTCTACGCAACACCAGCAGCACAAGGGAAACGCATCGAAAAAAGGCAATTCATCCGATTCGTTACAATGAGGCAAAGTGAGCGCTACAAACGTGAGACATTTTTATTAACACCACATGTGGTAGATTCAATCGCAATGAACAGCAATTGATATCGCAAGGCGAAAATCAATGAGTTTTATTGTTCTTTCCGGCTAACATCATAGTGAAAATAGGGTGCTTAAGTACAACGGCCGAGCAACACCACATTTACCGCTTCAACGCCATGAAAGAGGCTCAATAGAGATTGGGGGTTCATGAGCCATTATTAACACGACGATGCCGTTACACGACAACGCCAACTAACGACAGCTTATCGTTTCACAGTGCCTTTTTGCTTTGACCGTCTTGCGCTTGCTTGTTGTATTGCATTGTGTTTATGTTCACCTGATAAAGCGAGAGTTCTCGCGAAAGCTAGTGTACTTTTTGTAATACGAAAGTCAGTCTTTTACAAAAGAGTGCCAAATCAAGAGAATTTAGTTCGTAAATACATACAAAGACTGATACGGCACGATTAGTAATATGTACAAATGTAATCTTTTTGTGATTAAAAGCTCTTCTGGCAAAAGACCAATAAAAGCTCTTCTGGCAAAAGACCAATAACCAATAATAGAAAATGCGCGTCAACAGGACGAAACCGAGGTCTAAAGCATAGCGCCTCGAGGTGCGCAAGACCATCACGTTCAACCAGGGGGCATGTCGTGCAGACCGTTTATCAAATTGCGATAAACGGGTGGAAAGAAGGTTTCCCTCTTATCATTAAGTGCGAACCCATGTGCGTTTATATGAACAGACTCGATAAACATCCTCTTGTACCTGTCCTTTTCCCGGTCCAGAATTATTGTGTTCTCAAAATTAACCGTGTGTCCTGTTGCTGCAACATGTTGCGACAATGCCGTCCCTGCCACCTTATTGGGCTTGCCAACATCCCGTTGATGTTCCTTTAGACGTGTTCGTAGGGCGCGACCCGTCTCACCAATGTACACCTTCTCACACCCTCCACATGGAATGCGGTATATTACCCCTCTAGCATCTAGCGTACCACCAGCGCGATCTTTAGGATGCGATACCAAGGAGCGTAGTGTAACCGCAGGACGCTCGTACACCAGGATGGAAAAGTATATAAACGCACATGGGTTCGCACTTAATGATAAGAGGGAAACCTTCTTTCCACCCGTTTATCGCAATTTGATAAACGGTCTGCACGACATGCCCCCTGGTTGAACGTGATGTTCTTGCGCACCTCGAGGCGCTATGCTTTAGACCTCAGTTTCGTCCTGTTGACGCGCATTTTCTATTATTGGTGTTCCCCCCCTCCCCTCTTCCTAGCTTGTGTTGTTTCTTTCGCCTTTTTTGCCTTTTTTTGCTTTATGCGCGTGAATATTTATCACCGTGTGGGCGTTTTTACTTCATTATCCTGATGAAGGTTTGTTGTATAACAACCGAAATGTCGAACAAACAAGTTTTTCTTTTGCCAGAAGAGCTTTTAATCACAAATAGTATGCCTGGCAGCGTTAGCAACAAACTACAAATGTAATCCCTTAGGATTTTGTAGTATGATGACTAATTTATAGACTACCAACTATTTGGGGACATGTTGCATTACTTGTCTGGTTAGAAAAGAGGTGCGTGATGCAGTAAGAATACAACAAACATTCTTTATCACGCATCAAGATATGGTATGGCGAAGTACTGTCTAAACTTAGGATATGTTTTGAAATAATAAGGTAGTCCTCAAGCAGTTATGGGCTTGGTGCATCGATGGTCTTTTTATGGTTTATAGATCGTTTGAAAGACTCGAATCAACTCAACTATAGCATCTTCTAGGGCTTGTGAACTCATAGGCTCAGATGGATACCTGAAAAACAAACACATTTTGGTTTATATGGATGTTTCATAATTATAGAGCTGCAAATTTGATCGGTATTTCTAGCTTTACACAGAAACTCCCGCAGCTATTGATCGACAGCCTGTCAGGGTTCGCCGATCCAGTATAACTTATGCCTTTTTCTTTTTCATTTTTGGTTTATATGTATATCTGCATGCAATAAAATAAATATACCCGAAATCGTACAAATCTTTGCGTGACGCAAAGTAAACATTCAGCAGTGTTTACAACACAAGTTTTCGGAATGATTATTTTGTAGGAAACACCGTAAACCGAAGCAATAATTGAATGCATTTGTGAAAATATATTCCTCAAATTTGTCGGTACCGTTTTTGAAACTTTTCTCACCTCGAAGCTAAAATGTAGCACAAAAACTGATTGCTAAATTGACCTTCCAGTCGTACAGTGTTGTCAGTTTCACCTGTCCCTTCCTCGTTATCTGTTAATCCAAGAATATTTCTCCCAGTTGATTGAAAAAGCTACAAAACAGTAATAGACAACAGTTAATATTTTTCATGACATAAACAACCTATTACAGAAATGCGTTGTTTGTCTTTACACTAATAGAATAAAAACCGTTTTTGTAATTACAAATGTTTTATTTTATTTCTTGCCTCAGTACTGTAAAGGGAAAGAAATATCTGTATTATGGATGGATCAGGTGTTCCATACACTTGATGTACATGGTATGCCGAGAAGATTGAACCTTGTCTAAACGAACCGTGAAACTTTGAGTAATTTCCATTTCCATCAGCTCCTAGGTTTCCCGATTCCTGAAATATAAAATAAGAAATAAAATGCTGTCAATCATAAAATGTGCTGCCGTATGGTGGTTGTCAAAAACGTTGACGCGTCCACCTGGTGATTCTTCTGGTATGGTTTATAGGCGAAAAAAAAATTAATTTCGTGTCCATTGTTAAGCATTTTTTCAACAAATAATTTTCGCGAAGTTTTGAAAAGTCAAGGTGATTAGCACCTTGATGTAGAAACTGTGTTCACTTTGCTGGTCTTTGTTTCTGATTAACATCGCCAAGATAAATGGATGATCGGTAACCGAAGTAACCGTGAATGAATTATCTTCAGCCCTGGATAAATACAACGCAGTTTTTAAATTTCAATAAAGACTATTTAAGACACTTCCTGACCCACCTCAACATTTTGTTGTATTTTATTGGTATTGGGTCATAGCTGTCTTTCCAAACTGTTAACTGGAAAATGAACCAAATCAGTTACGATTTGTTAATCGAAGCAGCAAATTCAACAAAAACAATTGTATTGTACAATTACTGGCTTTTCATTCGTCACTTTTTCGGAGCGAGATTGGAAAACTCATGCTCCCGGTGAGGTTTGAACCAGACCCAACCCTGCACTGACTGAGATACAGGAGCAAAGCGTTTGAACAGGGTATATTTTGGTCAGTCACGCTTTACATGATGCAGGGTACTCTACGTATGATCAGGCAACATACAAGTGTTTCATGTAACGAGAAAGATCGCCCTACTGCGGTTGTGCGTTTGCGCACCTGTCTGGGGCGACTCTGCCAGTCATGCAGTTGCACAGGATCGTGAGTTCTGACCTCACCGGAGGCATGATTTTTCAGATCTCATTCTCAGACTTTGCATGTACCTTATTGCCGTTGTCAAACATGTCGTGACCGCCGTCGCTTATGCTTTGATTGTCGCTACCGTCGTACTTATACCGATAAAAATTCGGAATTGTATTTGGAAAGGATTGGGTTGCTGCCTTTCTCAATGCTCTTGTGAATTTGGCCAGTTCAAAATCACCTTTACAAAAATACAAGAGTTTATTAGAAAAATAAATTCATATTCGGAAAATAAAAGTCGCCTAAAGATCAACTGGATAGTTAACGTTATATTGACGACTTTCTCTTTGCACCTACCTTGCAAAATACCTTCACTTAAAATTTGAAAAGACGTTTCCATTTGAATCTGTAACATTTCGAAACCGTGAGTTGTGTCGTTTCTCAATCTCGCAACCGCACCTAAAGAACATAACGTTTATTGACGCCCAATTGGTTGCTCTCTTGTGCACGATTTTACCTTCTACTGACGTCATTCTGGTAGTGATGCGATTGCCGTATCTTACCAGGTGATCTAAACGACGAAGGTAGTTGTGTGGACAGAGTTCAATTTAACTTTCGTTATCCTGATTTTAGCATATTAGCCAAGTTTCGGGAACACGTTTAGTCCACAGGCATTTTTCGGTACACAGGCATTTATTAATGTAGAAATCTGCAAGTCTTTTGTTCTTAATGTTCCTAAATGTCTGTTACTCAAACGTCAATATTTTTGGTCTTACAACGAAAATTCCGAAAACACCATCATCTTTAATTTTTTTTCCGGTTTTGATTGATATAATATGTGTTGTCTTGTCACCGAAGGCTAAGTACCAGTATTGTGATGCTCAATAAATCAGCGGACCGATATATGCGCTATTTTACAACCTTCAATAGAAACGGTAGTTGCTAGGGATGCACCGAAAGTTCGTTTTGCCGAAATTATTCGGCAGAAACCAAGGTTTTTGCAATTATTGGATTTTGAACAAATATTTCTGCAAAATTTGGTCGAAACCGAAACGTTTTTACTGCATTCAACGCTGATACGCAAAATTTAGAAAAGGTTAGAATCTTTGTTTAAACTGTACTCGTGTGTTCGTTTTATTTGTTTATTATCACAGAAATTATAAAAATCAACTTTAAGCATTTGGTACAGCAGTCGAGATTATTCTTTTTTAACGCCAATAAATGGTTGTCGATGTTAGGATTAAATCCAATCCAGCACATGATTTGTTTAAATTAATTGTGTTTAAAGAGATGGATAACAAAATTAGTTTCGGCCGAATACAAAAATAGCTGTTTCGGTGCATCACTAGTGTTACCCTGAACAATATTGTTGTATGCTTGAATCTGTTGAGTAGTTTCATTTCGATGCATTTTCAATTGGCCTAAAAACAACATAAAAGTTTATATTTATTTATTGCAACCCAACTAAAATAAAGATGTTATGACAAAAACAATATCAAAATTTTATGTATATGTGTTTCTGTTGCACACTTTATGAGTTTGAAACTGCCGTTAGTTTTTTGTCAAAACCTAAAAAATGTCAGTTTAACTGTCGCCCAATCAGTTGATGCCTTGTGCATGTTCTAAATGGAACAACTCACGAAATACGGGAATCACCCCACAATCAAATCGATGGAGGGTAAAAGCCAACTAATTTCGTGTTCTAAATGGAAATAGAAGTGGTTATTACGATTTACACGCACTGATGTACAGACTTAATTTATCATTTTAAATTTTTTTCGAAACAGAATGGTTAGTGCAAGCAATAAATCATTCGGAATGTTTTTTTATAGGTCACCCCGCAGTGACAAAATGTCGATTTGCAAAGATCGAATGTCTTCCGTGATGTTGGTTTCATGCATCATTGGGGTCTCTGAAAGACAGTTCATATTACACTGTTATGTCTGCTTTTGTTCACGTATACCTTTGATTTGGGAGTTCGGCATCAAAACCGGAAAAAAAGCATTTATTAAAGTATATGCACTCTCCGCTTACTGGCTTAACCCATTGTATTCCAGAAAACTGATGACTTAAAAGCACGCTTTTTGATTGATCGGTGATGGTTCGTTCATTTAAATATAGCGATGCAAGCTCGAAACAACGGACTTTTGTTGTTTCGTACATGTTTGTATTTACGTAAAGATCGTGACTGGCTAGAATTTGATCAGGTCTATTATTCCCTGCAAGTTTCCTTTCACTATGACGTCATGTCATTGTTTTAAAATCGGCCTTTCGTCTTTTTATAGGTTGCAGTAAACCAAAGAGTTAGTCGGAAAAAACGAGTGCATAAATCTTGTGTCCCTTTTTTTCTACCTGGATTATTTATGTGAAACAAATCTAAAGTGTCTGGAAAGTAAATGGATTTAGACTTACCACACCAAGTGTTGCAGTAATACCAATCAACATGCATGTTCCCAATACCACAAGCATAATCTTCAAACTCTTCAAACTTTGATCAAGTTCAGAACGTAACTTTAAAAACTTTTCCTGTTCATCTGCTGGCTGTGGTAAAGGTTGCTCATAAACTACAATGCAAATAAGTTTTTTTTAATTTTCAAGCAAGTGGGTTCTTGTTTTAGTGTACTGTATCTTGGTGGTTCATAATGAAAGAAAATTCAAAGTTTCATGCAGCAGTCAAAGAAGTAAAATTCATGTTCTCTTTTCTACTCTTAGTATTGTAAAGAATAATCCAAAGTTGACCAACATTGGGAAGTATCTACGCTTTACGATAGAACTTCTGAAACAAACACGACTCACCATTTTCAGCAGATACTGGACGAACTGTCATTTCGTGACTACTGCTATGCATTTTGACCGATATCAGTTCATAGCAGAAAAAAACAAGTAACTACTGCACTTCATGCAGCTCCACTTTTGTATAACTTTTAATGAACTCCTTGTTGCAGTGGCACAAGCCTGTGTCATTAATCTTAACAATAACATTGCAACTCCTCTCCAATTTCGCTTTCGTTTGAACTTCTTCCTGTTCTTACCATCCTTTCAATACAATGAAAAACAAAGCTTTGTGCCCTCGCGAAGAAAGCTTTGTTAAAGGGTGATTCGCGAAGAACTTCGTTTGCCCTTTCGCATGTCGAACCAGCAGTGCCACCTAAAACAAACGGAAAAGAGCCACATTTTAGCAACAAAACTAAACCCCATGGGCTTCACGAATATTGGTCAGTTTAGTATGCTCACTTTATCAAACGATGTCGGTGCCATTTGTTGTAATAATTCTCCTCTTTCTTTACTCCTACTGTTACCTAAAGTGAACTGAATTTTCGTGAAATATTAATTGACTGTGTCGTCCTTTTGTGTGCACCTGCAGTACGAGCACGCTTTTTGCCCTTTGCCTTGTTAACCACTAAAGCTCATTGTTTTCATGAGAAGTTAGGAGATTGACCATTTCATGTCTTCTGCAAGCAGTGCGCAAGCTTCGCTTTCAAGCTACTGTTGTAGCTTTTTAGCGGAAAAACCTACTTGGTTAGGAGTTCAAACCTTTACATGCTGTAGTCACAAGAGAAAAAAGTAGCATCAAAAAGCCTACATATTTTTAAAACTTTAAAGAAGTGACTTGATTTGACATGATTTGGCTGCAAATCTACAGCAATCAGATCGATCATTTAAATTTTCAACACGCGCAAATATTGTGAAAAAGGAGAATTTCTGAATATGAATATTTGTCTCTAAATATTTTAGAAGATAGGAATTTTACAGATAAATTTATATCTGAAAATAGTCATCTCTACAAACTGCAATGGGTATGTGGATTTTGCTACGTGCATATCACATACCTGAAGATTTAACTACTACTGCAACGAATTAGCAATATTGTAAACTTCACTGTATGGCAAAAGCCCCAAATGAGTCATTGATGTATCATGGTGAATCCCAATGATTGATATTTGCACTATGCGAAAACAAAACTGGCCGATGTCAAAAATCAAGACCCAAAAAGTTTGTTTAATCCAAATCAGACTTGCATTTATGTTGAATAAAATTGTTTCCTTATGTGTTATTTTCCTGCTTGGTATTCAAATGTGCGTCAGTAGCCGCAATGCCATCTCCGCGTCTATAGGGCTATCTTGCAGTGAATATATTTCTGGAAAATGGTAAGTGACGTAAGATGTGGTGCAAACCGTGAATTTGGATTGCCGCGAGAGACGCAATTCTACTTCCTTATTTGCAGGACTGCAGCGCTTAGTATATATGTTTCAATTGAAAACAATGCAAAGTAGTATTTTTAACTCAGCGAACATTCCTCAAAATCTTGTCAAAAACTAAAAGTCGCGGGACCCGTGACCCATAAACGCCACTTGTTTACAACTTTATTTATTGTTGAAAAAAGTACGACAGTGGCGAATAATTAAAGAAAACAGGAAGAAAAAAATAAAGAAAGAAAAAAATACAAGCACAATGGCGGGAAATGGGAACAGAGAGACAAATTACATGGGTACACGTCAAGCAGGGTACGACTACTTTCTTTTGTATTCAGTTTTTTTTTTGGACCAGCAATGTTCAACTTAATAGTTCTTGTCGATTAAAATATGAATTTTCCGTCATTGCCCTTGTTTACAACCTGATTTCAGACACCTTAGAAAAGTGCTAATGACCCCAGTGGATGTCGCGATCCACCAGTAAAAACCACTGGGCTTTCTTTCTTCCTGAATTAGCACATTTATGATTATCTTCAAAGTTTGCTAGGCGTTAATTCAAGTATTAGTAATGTAAACGTCTTTGTTCGTTTTGTTTTTCACACGCTTTATTTCTTTTTGTATTTTCACTTCACCTTCACTTTTACTCACATGTTTTTCTTTGTTTACTTATACTCACCTTTTATAATATATTTGTAATTATTTCTATTTTACTCGTTTTCATACGCCCGAGCGGTCACGCTTGCGTGGCAAACGTGGGCAGTGATGATTGGTGTAAGTGCTGGCGGCAGAAATAATAAGCGAAAACTTTTACCATTTTATTCTTTTATACCTATTAGCGTTTCCATTTTATTACAAAACTAGCCACCTTGGTCGTCTGACTTCAGGTCTTGGCGATAGGCCGTTAGTGCGGAGTAACCTGGGCGTTAGCCGGTTTAGAGAGAAGCTAATTTCGGTTACATTTGGCGAGCACGCCAGGACTCTGCTATCGCTTATAAGGGGTCATACGGCTTTCAGAGAACTTAATGTCTTTTAATTTGTTTTTATCGCCACCGCGCTTTGTACCGGGACAAGATGTTGGCCAGTTTGTTGCCTTATTTGAATCGTACTGTAAGAGTGTGAAAGCTAGTCAGGAAGTTAAGCGTCATCTTTTTTTGACATCAATTGATGATGACCTCTGCTGGCTAGTTCAGGGAAACGACAATAATGTTTTCCAACTGAAGTACGATGAGTTAATTAGCCGCGCCCTAAAGCAAGGTTCTGACCACTCGCGCCTCCATGAAACACGCGCGATGTTGTTTGGCAGGCGGCAGTTGCCACAGGAAAGCATTAAGGACTTTGTGTATGCTTTGAAAGCTCTTGGCGACAAGGCTTATCCTACGGAGGAGACTATTAAAAATGAGGTGTTATATTCATTACTCTTTGTTGGCATGTTGGACCAGCACATGGCCAGATCCCTGCCGCAACGGTTGGAATATGAACGGGACTTTTGGACGGCCGCTCAGATGGTTTTGTCCACGCATGTACCGGAAATGTCCCAGGTTTTAGGCGTGTGTCGTCGTGACGTTCAAGGTCCATCAGAATCAAAACAACCGGAAAAGGATGCAGACGTCGACGTTCGAGAATTCCAAAAAACTGTGACCGCTCTCCAGAAGGACATTGAGCTTGTACGCCGCGAGGTGCAGCGATTGGGGAAACCAACACCACATCAGATGGCAGACAGGTTGGATCGACGCTGTTTCGCCTGTGGTAAACCAGGACACTTGCAAAGATTTTGCACAATGCAAGGTAAGCGCTGCTTTCATGCCAGTTTTACGCCTCGCAGGAATTTCAATAAAAGACCTGGTACCCCTGTGACCCAAGAGGCAAAAGCAAGTCTATGTTTAAAGGACACCGAACCCAAAACTTCGAATCCTACCAATAATCAGAACACGAGCGAGAATCCCACCAAACCCCGATTAGTACGGTTTGTCAACATTTCTATCGCTTCAGAGCCGGTATGTGCTTTAGTTGATACTGGTGCAAGTGTCTCTTTGATTAGCCAAAAGTGTTTATAGACGTTGAACAATGATCGCCTCAAAATCTCCCCGCTGGGCCAAAACGAACGTTTTTCTGGAATTAACGGTAGTTTGGTTTCAGTTATTGGGAAAATCACTGTAAATGTTAAACTGGGAGGGCTAGATGTTCCCACGTGTTTATATGTCGCGTCGGGCATCGCTCACCACTTAATTTTGGGTTTGGATTTTCTGCAGAAGAACCGCTGCAGTGTGTGTTACGACCAAAATTTGTTGACAGCGGGCCGTGCTAAGGTGCCATTACTCTCGTCGTCTTTCGTACAACGTACCAGAGATATTTGAGTGACGTATGGGAGATCTTATGTGGCAATTGTTGATGAACGCTCTTTCGTTGCCCTTTCTAAACGTGTATAATCTATTCATAAATTTGTATTGGTGCAACCATATCTTGTCGACAATAACGACTGTATTCAATAATTTCTGTGAGCTGTCAGCAGGCTAAGAAATCATATCATTATGGCTTCACTTTGCTTTGTATTCAGTAATTGTGCCTATGTTTCTGCACTTATTCTTTTACTATCCGTATTAAAAACCGGTATTTGCGGTTGAGAATGGGTTGCAGTACTTCCCAGTGCCTTTACGTAGACAGTTCGCCTTTTAACCAAACATATTAAGGAAACACTTAAGAGTTTATTGGTGTGTTCCAAGCATTATTTGTAGGTTTCATTAATTGTAGAAGATTTAGTTGAAGAGACGGTCTTTTCGTGAAACAATTGTTAGATAATTTGGTTTTAGCAGTGCGCCGTGACAATGGGGGTCCAATTCCATTTATAATTATCTGTTCACCGACTGTACAAAAATTTGGTATTAAGCACAGCAGACACATAGCCTACTAAGTAAAGATTGAATTCACTCATAATAGCCTACTATGTAAAGATGTTATCTACTCAAGCAGCGTTGAATTCACTTCATACGCGCTACAAAAATGGGTATTACGTTAACTATACATATAGTGCAGCAATATTATAGTGGAAAAAAATATAGTGACACAAATGCCTACATTTTGCGATGATTGACCTCAACGAAAATTTATTGCGAATAAAACACCCAAATTACTTTTGCTGTGATATACTTGGCTCATGCATTAGTTACAAAATCAAGCAATCAAGGAACAGTTACGTAAGGGGAAAACCAAAGGGAAACTTACGCACTTCCTGTTGCTAGCTCGTAAAGCTAGTCACGATGAATTAGTCCCTACATTACGATACAACAGATATCTGTGGTTAGTACAGTTGACAAAGTTAAACAACCGACATTTTTGCACATATAACGTAACGGGACGGTTTGGGAGTATGAATGGAAAGGAAATGGAAATGTGTGCAGATGGCAATTGTCAACAGAACAGTAAGTTTTGGAAGATGTCATGTAAAACTAGCGCCCGGTTTTAAGTAGCAATATATTTAAAGATTATTATTGATGGCTTGTCTTTCTGATATCCAAACAAGCAATAGACATACCGCACAACGACAAATGCTGAGCAAAGTATGCACGAAATAACTGTAATTATAGTGTTTGCCGTATATATATATATATATATATATGACTAAACCAATAATGCTCAACTGGAACTCTACGAGAAATAGTTGTAGTTTAAGTATAACTAATTGGCCTTGTCCTGCAGTTCACAGTCAACAGGAACAAATTTCAAACCTGAGCTCTGAATTGAAGCAAAGTTTGAAGAATGTGAAGATTTTGCTGGTGGTGTTGGGTGCACTCATGTTGATTGCCTTTATAACAACACTCGCTGTAGTAAGTAATGCATTTGGTGTAACGTTCGTTCGAGGATGTCAGAAACGTTCTTTCGAAGTTATTATGTTGAGAGACAGGGCGATTGCAGTTGTGTTTTTGTAAGTTAAACAGCTTTAAAACTTACATCTTCATAGTGCCATTCAACTTCGAAGTGAAAAACACAACAAAGTAAACTTTATTTTTGTCGATCACGTATTCTCAATGCAGACATAATATCCACTCCACTTATGAGTCAAGATCAAAATTTCTCATAAACATCATCTTCATAGAGAGTTGTTGGAAATCTTAATCTAATTACGCGTTTAATTTCGGTTCCGGGATGACAAATCATTACAGACTTTCGGATCCAACAAGTCGCGCGTATAATTGACAAGCAGAGGACCAAAAACGCATAAACTGCAATGATCGTGACCTGAATCTGGTGTAGTTGATTTAACGAACTAATTTTCTGTTTCAGCTCACGCCACAGATCTCTCAAATAAAAGGTAGGTAAATAAAAACAGAGATGTTAAACCGTCAGGTTACTAGAATTTGTGCTTGAAAGTGTTTGTTTGAATTCGTTTTTGCAATTACCTTCAATATTATTGAAGAAACGTTTTGTATTTACAACACTCGAACGTAATCAAGGGTTTTGATAACGATGGTTTAAGATAATTTATAGAGAGGAAAACGTAATCACATCCTGTTATATGACAAAAATTATCAAATTTATTTTGCAGGTTTATTGCTCTATACGATATTAACATAAGATTACACTGTTTAGACCAGTTGAAAACAGAGAAAAATGACGCTACAGAACAGACACAATTCTGGGGAAAAACTCTATCCTCCGTGCAAAGTATGGTAACAATTGGTTAACAGAAGGGGTACACAAAAAGTGATGCGCATTGGTGCTTTGGGGCATGGGCAACCTCGCATAATGCAGAATTTCTATATGTCTATACATATATCATTCAATGAATTGACCATTTGCATCAACCGCCTGACGCTTGATATTATCCTTTTGCTATTTGTAAGAATTTGTTTCTCAGTTCGAAGTCCATTTTTTTCATTGAATGAGTGATTTTGTAAGATTTCAAGAACACAAAAGTCATATGGAAATGGTTGCTGCTAGAATTTTACGAAAACAAGAAGAACTGTGACCTTGTGTTTCAGGATTATTGATTTCTAAATGACATAATGTTCTTCATTACAGGATTTGTTGTTATTTATTTCAGAAATTCTTGAGACCTATTTACCGACATTCACTACAGCTTTTCAGAAGTTGGAAAAACGCTTGCGCAATTCTACTCAGCTCTCTGGTATATCTGTCAAAACAACAAAAAAGGGTTTTGTTACTGATAGGTGTATGCGTATACGCTAGTTACACGTAACGCGTAAAAGGGCGATTTGTGCATAATGGCGTGATAAGTTTGTCACCTTTCGTGGAGTAAGTACGCTCTTTTGTTTGGGACTATTCTGCATCTTCTCAACTTAAGATGCTGCCAACAAACATCTTGAACAAATGAATGTAAAACTGGTGGAGTTAGAAGAAAAAGTTACTCAGTTGACGGCTTACCACCAGGATCCCACCTCAGCGAAAGGTAGATGGGTGTCAATGTCACGAAGAAATTGTGTTAAAAACATTGGACAGTAACGTATTGAGTATTACAGTTTTGTAAATCACTACATAGTAAAACACACTTTAAGGCTGTAAAACGTAATGGAATTTGCACTCTTAATATAAATATAGGTCCTAAGTCTTTAAAGATTGGAATGTTAACATAGTAAGCATTAAACTATGGATGGAAAGCTATTGTTTCGTCTTAGACAAATTGGAACTAGAGAGGTATTTACAAGCCATCAGGAAGGCCGCGGCACTAACTTTTCCGAATTTCATTCCAAATTTTTACCGTTTTAAGTACGATGGCAGCAACCAGAACGGCATTAGCAATGGCGGGCATGGGATGTACAACGAAGGAAATAGGGTAAAACACCTAACTTTATTTCTTTACTCTATAAACTAATACTACATTTTCACTGAAAGTTACAAGTTTTGAAAGACAGTCACCCACCAATATCAATAAAATACAACGAAACGTACAGGTGAGTTATGACCTTATTTATAAACAGACAAGGGTCACAAAATTGTTTCATTCAGGGCTGAAGATGGATCGTTTACCGTGACTTCTGTTACCGACCATCCGTTTATCTTGGCGATGTTAATCAGAAACCACGACCAACGTACTGAACACAGTTATTTTATTAAGGTCAGCTATGCCCCAAAAATTCCACCGAGATTCTATGTAAACAAATCCACATTTACAGGAATTGGGAAATTTGGGAGCTGACGGTAGAGGAAGTTTCGGCATGCATTCCGGCTCGTTTTGGCAAGGTTCAATCCACTCTTCATACCGGATTTATGAGGTGTTTGGAGCGGACAGTCCATCCATCATTCAAGTATTTCTGAACATGTACAGTGTTGAGGTATGAACATATTCACAAATGCAAACCTTCCCCCACATTATGTCGATGAGAACGACATACTTAAGCAGATTAAACCTAATTTGTAATTTGTAATTATGTTTGTTGATTGCAGCTTTTCAACTCGACTGGGACGGCTACGCTGAGGTTTGAGGATTACAGCCGTGTGACAAATTACACCGATAACGTTGCAGAGGTATTCGGACGATTTAGCAACCGATACTTCTGTTATTTTCTTGCTTCGGGGTAAGTCTGTGCACAGAGCGAAGCAGCATTTTTGAAACCTCCCTCAATCGACAAAATATTTGAACATAAAATTGGTACATTTACGAATTTTCCTACACCAACCATTTGATGGACAAAAACGAAGAGCGCTTATGTACTTGCAGATATCCATCAGTGGGTATGGATTACTCTACAATGCGGTCTACCTTAAAGCATTTTGTTTCTACATTTAAGTCAATCTATAGGCCCTGATGCCGGTGGCCCTCTTGCATGAGCACATTTACCGTAAGGAATACTAGGAAAATATTATAAATTACTCCATCAAGACGAAATGTGCTCCTTGTATGTTCACAAACATCATACCATTATTATCATTACCCTGTTATCTGCGGAAGCATGCATTCCCATTTCAGTGCAGTTGGTTGACGTGAATAACGGAAACGTCTCGGCCAACAATGAATTTAGCTATAGTTGCATAGGTTTCGTTGTTATTATTATTGTTGAAATTCTGCTGATTCCAATTTGTTTCAGAAAAATAAATTTTAAAGTTGGCCTCAACAGCACAATGTTTGCTGCGTAAGCTCGAAAGTAAAAGAAAACATGTTCAAACTTGACCATTGCATCATACAGAATTCCAACTGAACCAAATATCTAAACAAAGAACTTCCGATTTGAAAAGCTTTGTGTGGTGATAATCTGGCTTCAAATCTCATATATAGTAAATTCCTTGCGAAATAAATATGTATTACCCTGTGAAGACGGAAGTGGGCCTACAATATCCACGCAAACATGGGTAAAACGAACCCGAGGCGGAAAGTGGCGAACGCACATTATATTGGATTTTCATATTTTAACATTGTACGCAGTTGCGTGTCCACAATCCAAATTGTTGTTTTATCCCATGCCACACGAATTTGGAAGCAACTAGCTGGCGGTTGACTCTAATGAATGGGCATGACAAACCATGCACAATGACGATAATCTTTCGCTGCCAAGACTTTGGTATACAATGGGGCGTGGGACATGTTTAGAGACATAGCAGAGTAAGGTGTCATCGGACATACCTTAACCATACTGAATGTTTTGCGACTTGAGGTTGGCCACAGCCGTGCGGTATGCTTGAATTTCCTGATGAAGCTGCGCGGTTGCAAGGGCCGAGTATTCATGGTCCAAAGGAAATTCAATGGGGTCGATGGAGGCTCTGGATGGAGAATCTGCGACCTAATTTTGCTTACCTTTGATGTACCACACATCTGTGGTGAACTCGGAAATGGCGGCGAAGTAACACTGTTATCGTGCAGACCAAGATTGGGAAACTTTTGTGAAGGCAAAATTTAACGGTTTGTGGTAAGTGTAAGTGGCAAAACAGCGACCTTCCAGGTGTAGCGGCGAAGCCCAAGGGCTGGACGAGCGTCTAATAATCCAGTTTTGACGTATTGACGAATTCATTTCTTGCCAAAGTGAGTTTCTTAGGAGGAAGGCACCGAGCACGCGCGTGCACACGGCTTTGCGAACAGAAACACTAGCAAACGTTTTCGCGCTGATCAAACGCTGTTGTTGGAGATCCACTAACAAAGAATGTGCTCTCAAAAAGTCTGCCCCGAGCAGAGTGGCCTGAAGACATAGAAAAAATTCCATTTAAACTTTCCAGGTGAAAAATTCAGCGATATCAAATGTGAGTTGTACGTCCGAAAACCCTGATTTCTGCTCCCGTGTCCACAAAAAATTGCGCCCAGACACGCGGTCCATTGGAAAAAATCAGTTTGCTAGTTTTCCCGAAATGAAATTGGATGATACCGCTGAAGTGCGTTTGTACCGAAACGTTGGTGGTAAAAAAGTAGTTTGGAAGCGTTTCTTACTTGTTTTGGTGAAGTAGGACCAGGCCTTTCGCGTCGCACCTTTAATATTGTATATTCATCGTTTTTCCGACAAGCCATTAGCAGAGCATCCGCCTGTTGCACTAAACTGTGCACAAGGAAAATCCCCTCCAGCTAAATCCGTGCGCAGGACAACAGGCAACCTTTAGTTTCTCTCTCAAGGTTCTTCTCTCCCAAGCAAGCAAGCGTTACACTGCTTTATTGCATTCCCAAGTTAAGAAAGATTCCAAAAGTCTACGCAACACTAGCAGCACAAGAGAAACGCGGCGAAAAACGGCAATTAATCCGCTTCGTTACAATGAGGCAAAGTGAGCGCTACAAACGTGAGATATTTTAATTAACACCACATGTGGTAGATTCAATCGCAATGAACAGCAATTGACATCACAAGGCGAAAATCAATGAGTTCTCATTGTCCTTTCAGGCGAACATCATAGTGAAAATAGAGTGCTTATGTACAACGGCCGAGAAACACCACATTAACCGCTTCAAAACCATCAAAGATGGGCTCAACAGAGATTGGGGTTTCATGAGCCATTATCAACACGACGACGCCGTTACACGACGACGCCAACTAACGACAGCTTATCGTTTAACAGAGCCTTTTTTCTTTGACCGACTTGCGCTTGCTTGTTGAATCGCATTGTGTTTATTTTCACCTGATGAAGCGAGAGGTTCTCGCGAAAGCTAGTGCGCATTGTTTAATACAAAAGTCAGTCTTTTACAAAAGAGTGCCAAATCAAGAAAATTTAGTCCGTATATACATACAAAGACTGATACGGCACGTTTAATAATTTGTACAAACATCATAGTGAAAAATGGGGTGCTTATGCACAAATGTAATCCCTTAGGATGTTTGTAGTGTGATGACTAATTTAGTGACTACCAAATATTTGGGGACATGTTGCATTACTTGTCTAGTTACAGACGAAGTATGTGATGCAGTAAGCATACAACCAACATTCTTTATCACACATCAAGACATGGTATGGCGAAGTACTGTCTAAACTTAACGATATGTCTTGAAATAATAAGGTTGTCCTCAAGCAGTGGGTTTGGTGCATCGGTTGTCTTTTTATGGTTTATAGATCGTTTGAAAGACTCGAATCAACTCAACTATAGCATCTTCTAGGGCTTGTGAACTCATATGTTCAGATGGATACCTGAAAAACAAACTCATTTTGATTTATATAGATTTTTTTTCGCAATTATAGAGCTGCAAATTTGATCGGCATTTCTAGCTTTACACAGAAACTCCCGCAGCTATTGATCGACAGCCTGTCAGGGTTCGCCGATCCAGTATAAATTTTTGGTTTATAGGTATATCTGCATGCGATAAATTAAATATACCTGAAATCCTACAAATCTCTGCGTGACGCAAAGTAAACATTCAGCAATATTTACAATACAAGTTTTTGGAATAATTATTTTAAAGGTAACACCGTAAACTGAAGCAATAATTGAATGCATTTGTAAGAATATTTTCCCAAAATTTGTCGGTACCGTTTTTAAAACTTTTCTCACCTCGAAGCTAAAATGTAGCACAAAAACCTATTGCTAAATTGACCCGTAAATCGTGCAGTATTGTCAGTTTCACCTGTCCCTTCCTCGTTATCTGTTAAGTAAAGAGTACCTCTCCCAGTTGATTGAAAAAGCTACAAAACAGTAATAGACAACAGTTAATATTTTTCATGACATAAACAACCTTTTACAGAAATGCGTTGTTTGTCTTTACACTAATTAGAATAAAAACCGTTTTTGTAATTACAAATGTTTTATTTTATTTCTTGCCTCAGTACTGTAAAATGAAAGAAATATCTGTATTATGGATGGATCAGGTGTTCCATACACTTGATATATCTGGTATGCAGAGGAGATTGAACCTTGTGTAAACGAACCGTGAAACGTTGAGTAATTTCCATTTCCATCAGCTCCTAGGTTTCCCGATTCCTGAAATATAAAATAAGAAATAAAATGCTGTCAATCATAAAATGTGCTGCCGTATAGTGGTTGTCAAAAACGTTGACGCGTCCACCTGGTGATTCTTCTGGTACGGTTTATAGACGAAAAAAAATTAATTTTATGTACATTGTTAAGCATTTTTTCAACAAATAATTTTCACGAAGTTTTGAAAAGTCAAGGTGATTAGCACCTTGATGTAGAAACTGTGTTCACTTTGCTGGTCTTTGTTTCTGATTAACATCGCCAATATAAATGGATGATCGGTAACCGAAGTAACCGTGAACGAATTATCTTCAGCCCTGGATAAATACAATGCAGTTTTTAAATTTGGATAAAAACGTTTTAAGACACTTCCTGACCCACCTCAACATTTTGTTGTATTTTATTGGTATTGGGTCATAGCTGTCTTTCCAAACTGTTAACTGGAAAATGAACCAAATTAGTTACGATTTGTTAATCGAAGCAGCAAATTCAACAAAAACAATTGTATTGTACAATTACTGGCTTTTCATTCGTCACTTTTTCGGAGCGAGATTGGAAAACTCATGCTCCCGGTGAGGTTTGAACCAGACCCAACCCTGCACTGACTGAGATACAGGAGCAAAGCGTTTGAACAGGGTATATTTTGGTCAGTCACGCTTTACGTGATGCAGGGTAACTCTACATATGATCAGGCAACATACAAGTGTTTCATGTAACGAGAAAGATCGCCCTACTGCGGTTGTGCGTTTGCGCACCTGTCTGGGGCGACTCTGCCAGTCATGCAGTTGCACAGGATCGTGAGTTCTGACCTCACCGGAGGCATGATTTTTCAGATCTCATTCTCAGACTTTGCATGTACCTTATTGCCGTTGTCAAACATGTCGTGACCGCCGTCGCTTATGCTTTGATTGTCGCTACCGTCGTACTTATACCGATAAAAATTCGGAATTGTATTTGTAAAGGATTGGGTTGCTGCCTTTCTCAATGCTCTTGTGAATCTGGCCAGTTCAAAATCACCTTTACAAAAATACAAGAGTTTATTAGAAAAATAAATTCATATTCGGAAAATAAAAGTCGCATAAAGATCAACTGGATAGTTAACGTTATATTGACGACTTTCTCTTTGCACCTACCTTGCAAAATACCTTCACTTAAAATTTGAAAAGACGTTTCCATTTGAATCTGTAACATTTCGAAACCGTGAGTTGTGTCGTTTCTCAATCTCGCAACCGCACCTAAAGAACATAACGTTTATTGACGCCCAATTGGTTGCTCTCTTGTGCACGATTTTACCTTCTACTGACGTCATTCTGGTAGTGATGCGATTGCCGTATCTTACCAGGTGATCTAAACGACGAAGGTAGTTGTGTGGACAGAGTTCAATTTAACTTTCGTTATCCTGATTTTAGCATATTAGCCAAGTTTCGGGAACACGTTTAGTCCACAGGCATTTTTCGGTATACAGGCATTTATTAATGTAGAAAGTTTTTTGTTCTTAATGTTCCTAAATGTCTGTTACTCAAACGTCAATATTTTTGGTCTTACAACGAAAATTCCGAAAACACTATAATCTTTAATTTTTTTTTCCGGTTTTGATTGATATAATATGTGTTGTCCTGTCACCGAAGGCTAAGTACCAGTATTGTGATGCTCAATAAATCAGCGGACCGATCTATGCGCTATTTTACGACCTTCAATAGAAGCGGTAGTTGCTAGGGATGCACCGAAAGTTCGTTTTGCCGAAATTATTCGGCAGAAACCAAGGTTTTTGCAATTATTGGATTTTGGCCGAATATTTCTGCAAAATTTGGCCGAAACTGAAACTTTTTTTCTGCATTCAACGCTGATACGCAAAATTTAGTAAAGGTTAGAATCTTTGTTTAAACTGTACTCGTGTGTTTGTTTTATTTGTTTATTGTCACAGAAATTATAAAAATCAACATTAAGCATTTGGTACAGCAGTCGAGATTATTCTTTTTTTACGCCAATAAATGGTTGTCGATGTTAGGATTAAATCCAATCCAGCACACGATTTGTTTAAATTTATTGTGTTCAAAGAGATGGATACCAAAATTAGTTTCGGTTGCGGCCGAATATAAAAATAGCTGTTTTGGTGCATCACTAGTAGTTACCCTGAACAACATTGTTGTATGCTTGCATCTGTTGAGTAGTTTCATTCCGATGAATTTTCAATTGGCCTAAAAACAACATGAAAGTTTATATTTATTTATTGCAACCAAATTAAAATAAAGATCTTGTGACAAAAACAATATTAAAGTTTTATGTATATGTGTTTCTGTTTTACACTTTGTGAGTTTGAAACTGCCGTTAGTTTTTTTGTCAAATCCTAAACAACGTCAGTTTAACTGTCGCCCAATTAGTTGATGCCTTGTGCATGGCTTGTACCTTCCATCGACTTGATTGTGGGGTGATTCCCGTATTTCGTGAGTTGTTCTAAATGGAAATAGAGGTGGTTATTACGATTTAAACGCACTGATGTACAGACTTAATTTATCATTTTCAATTTTTTTCGAAACAGAATGGTTAGTGCAAGAAATAAATTATTCGGATTGTTTCATAGGTCACCCCGCAGTGACAAAACGTCGATTTGCAAAGATCGAATGTCTTCCGTGATGTTGGCTTCATGCATCATTGGGGTCTCTGAAAGACAGTTCATGTTACACTCTTGTTATGTCTGCTTTTGTTCACGTATACCTTTGATATGGGAGTTCATCATCAAAACCTGAAAAAAGGCATTTAATAAAATATATGCACTCGCCGTTTGATAGCCTAACACTTTTTATCCAGAAAACCGATGACTTAAAAGATAGCTTTTTATTTGATCGGTGATGGTTCGTTCATTTAAATGAGGCCATGCAAGGTCGAAACAACGGTCTTTTGTTGTTTTGTACATGGCTGTATATACGTTAAGATCGTGACTGGCTAGAATTCGATCAAGTCTATTGTTCGCTGCAAGTTTCCTTTCACAATGACGTCATGTTATTGTTTTAAAATCGGTCTGTCGTCTTTTCATAGGTTGCAGTAAACCGAAGAGTTAGTTGAGAAAAACGAGTGCATAAATTTTGTGTCCCTGTTATTATTTTCAACCCGGATTATTTATGTAAAACAAAACTAAAGTGTCTGGAATGTAAATGGATTTCGACTTACCACACCAAATGTTGCAGAAATACCAATCAATATGCATGTTCCCAATACCACAAGCATAATCTTCACACTCTTCAAACTTTGATCAAGTTCAGAGCGTAACTTTGAAAGAGTTTCCTGTTCATCTGCTGGCTGCCGTAAAGGTTGCTCATAAACTACAATGCAAATAATTTATTCTTTCCAATTTTCAAACAAGCGAGTTCTTGATTTGGTGTACTGTATCTAAGTGGTTTATAATAAAAGAAAATTCAAAGTTGCATAGTCAAAGAAGTAAAATACATGTTTTTCTATTTTCTACTTGTTGGTATTGTGCTGATTAATCCAAAGTTGACCAACATTGGGAAGTATTTACGCTTTATGTAAACTTCTGAAAAAACACGACTTACAAGTTTCATCATATATTGGACGAACTGTCAGTTCGTGACTACTGCTATTCATTTTTACGGATCCCAGTTTATAGCAGTATAAACAAGTAACTACTACACTTCATGTAGGTCCACTTTTGTATGACTTCCTTCTGAACTCCTTGTTGCAGTGGCGCAAGTCTGTGCTTCGTCATAAATTTTGACAATGAAAACAACTCCTCTCCCCAAACAACTCCTTTCGCTTTTGTTCGAACTTGCTCTTAACATCCTTTCAATACATTGAAAAACAAAGTTTTGTGCCCAAGACTGGTTTAAGATGAGCATATGTGAGCGTATTCACGTACCACGGTTTCTTCAAACACCCGTTTGACGTGTTCAAACCCAACACGTAGGGTAGAATTAATATTACTCAAATATCATTTTTGGGTAAGTGGTTGCAAAACCCATGGGTCGTTGGGTATTATTAAGACTACCCAAATTTGTGATTTACTCAAACTAATATTATGTTGGGTGCAGAATGTTCTACCTAAACCTTTTTGGTTAACGTGCCGACTTTTCCATGTTTATAGTGTGGTGTGACCAATTTGGGTGAAATCGCATTTTCCAAAACCCTAAAGACTTTAAAACGAAATTTTAGGATTTTGAGTGGTATCTGAAACTTTCAAAACATTTTGTCAAATCTCTGTTATACGCGAGGTGAATATTCATGGCACGTCAAAACCATATTTAACACTATTACAAGGTTTTACATTTCATCAAAGGGTTGGCACGCAAAGTCATTAAAATTATAATGGCATAATTTATACATTAGCACACTGCGCTGTGAATGTTGCGACCCCCTGGGAAAGACATTGTATGTTGATATAATATCACACTGCGAGTACGATGCCCATATATTGTTATCAGTTTTTGTTCCGCCGCGCGCTCCACAAACCTCGGGAGGTTTAACGCCGGGTGACGTAATGCGAAACAATGGATATACTCGCCGTTCATTGGTAGAATATTCAAACTTCATAATAACGCATTGTATCGCGTAACGGGGAGAGATAACTCCGTCGCGGCGCGAAAGTCAAACTTTGCTTTAATTCAGTTTAGAGAGTGGTTGGGCGTGTGCAAGCACCTTTCGATGTGTTAAGTTTTGTTTTGTTAATTTCAAAATTATTCTAATTTAAGTGTTTGGTTCAAGTTAGACACTTGTTATTAGATAATATTAGGCAAACACAGTGCAACTGCTGTTGAATCAACTGGAGAACAAGTTTAAAGCCTTCAATAAACTACCGAAAGGTGAGTGCGTGTTTGTACGATTTTCTTTTTGTTACTGGATTACAGCTTGTAGACTTTTGAAAAGAAACACTAAATTGCCATAAGGTTGATTTTTTTTTCTCAAGCGAAAAGTGGCATAAAAATGTTGTTTTTTGTAAAGGCTAATCAAATGTGTTTTTCAGGTTATTGCAGCAGTTTTGAAACTTACAACTGATGGACTACAGCAATTTTTAGCTTGATGGCGCATCAACAACCCAATCCTACCCAACACAATTAAACATTCTTACTTGATCTCTATAATTTGGATGCTAGAGATTATTTATCTGGTATAAATGTTGTGATAGCATGTCAAATTTGCATTAAACCGTAGCACAACAAGTGAACAAGTGCAACAAAGGGATTATGACTGTTTATTTGTGAATCTTACTTTTTAAGTCTGAACGCATTTTTGCAAAAATATATGTGCCTAAAAATATGTACCTGGCTAGTTTTCCAGTTAGTTCAGAACCACAGTCACCTGCTGCACTGATGAGACCTTATCAATAGAAACAGCGTTCAATGCTGTCCGTTTATGTTGTTCCAGATACATTAATGAAATACGAGCATCAAGAAACCATAAAATTTCAAAATGCAGCACCCTGTATACGCTTTTCTCTACACTTCAGTCAGACAAATTTTAAATGATGGCGTCACGTCATTGACCTGCGATGGCTTCAGCTTGGTCAATCAGTCTGTTACTTAGCAACGTGTGAAACAACGTAGTACAACATACATTGAAAGGCAAAACAAACTTGCGTTGACATGGTCAACCTTGGGTCAACGCCAGCAGAGAAGATATACTGGAAATTACACACAACACAACGACCATAGCAATTTGGCTTCAGTGACATAACAATATGACGTTTATGCATTAATTAGTTTGGTTAATTATGAATTCGTTGCAGGACTGCTGTTGTCTTTCTTTGATGTCAATTGACAAAACAGTATGAGCAACGCCTTTGTATTTTTTAACAGGACAGTTTTTTGTTTATTTGGGTTGAAAGGCACACAAATCGACGATCGCCTAAAAGTAAAGCCAGTTCACTAATTTATTGCAGGCGCACCCTGTCTGTCACCATTATTTTAATCAAACTTTAAATTATTCTCACCTTCTTGCTTGAATTACGCGATCAACCCATATACGATCGAGGACAACGGACATACACAGCATTTTCACCTTTGTTCTTTGCTTTTCACATTTGGATGATTGTTAATTCGTTGCTTCATTTGCGCTTATCTCTTTGAGACAATTAAAAATAGACATGAAGCCAACGTAAAGGCTCCTGCAAACTGTTTTGATTTCTAGAGTAATTTTGCGAAACGTTTCAAAGCTGTGCCATGTGTAAAACGATTCGTGTAGCATGATATTGGTGAAATGCATTCGGTTTTAAACCTAAGAGAAACGATAGAGATTGCCCATAAAATGTAACGCAAGGTTATATAGAAGTTTTATTTTTGTTATATAAACGAGAAAATGTTGCAAATATATACAAGAATGAAGGAAACTGCGTTCACCCAGCTTTATTATACAAGGTAAAGCGATTTACGGAAATAAGTAAACTATGTAAGCCTACAATCGTAAGAATAAGAGAGATCAATGTTTGTCGAGGACTCTTAAACATTATCGGTAAGGTGGGTCTTATCGGGTTAATAAACTGGATATTTGTCAAACTAAAATAAATGTGAAACAAATCATTGTTATAAGATATCTGTTAATTGTCCCATTATGACTTTGGGATACCACAATATTTTTTCTGGTGGAGTTGAACATTTTTTCAATCAATCAGTCATGTGCGTATGTATGTTAATGGTGTGTAGAGTGCTTGAAAGGTCCTGACCAGCTCCACTATGGCTGTTCGCAGGCTGTTTGAACTCATACGGTCGGATGGATACCTGAAACAAACACACGTATTTAGAAGTAATATGTTTATGGCAACAAAAACATTGGTTAAATCTTCATGAATGTTAATGATCACGCAGAAACGTAGCAAGGGTAAAAGTTTGCAATCCACTAGCAAAAAATGTTTTTTGTGTTATTTTGTAGCAAAATGTATTGAACCGCTTGTTAACATAAACAAATATCGTAAAGTAAGCGAAGTTATTTTCCAAACGCATGTATTATTCAATGCAGTACTCAGCTTAAAATTAAAGCCAAATACTTTGGAGGTTTCGACTAATTTTAGAAAGTCGCTACATGAAGTAGAAAACGTTTAGACGCACCCTATACGTTTAACTACAAACCTAAACATAACAATCATCAATTTGCATATTCCCTTGCAACGCCAATGGTATTATTTACGTATCCCACCTCGAAGCGAGGATGTAGCAGAAATATTGATTGGTAAATCGACCAGAAAGCCTTGCAGTGTTGTTCGTGTTTCGTGTACCTGGGTCGTTGTCAGTGAAGTAAAGAGTGCTGCTTCCGGTGGAACCAAACAGCTGTTATAAAATATACACGTTTTTCTCTCCATGATAAAACCATCCTACTTCTCAAAACCGACAATAGTAGTTTGAATGTGTTAAACTAACAGGTGTTTGCCTGTGGTTCTCAACTTCTAGCAAATTGATACAAATCAATCAATCAATTGTTACTATTTGAAGCTTTTATCTTATTTCTTACTTCAGTGCTTGACATGCTTAGAAATATTTGTATGATGGATGGGTCGCCTGCTCCATACACTTGATAAGTCTTGTATGATGAGTAGATTGAACCTTGTGTGAACGAACCAAAGTCAGTTGCGTAACTTCCGCGTCCATCAGCTCCTAAGTCTCCTGATTCCTATAATGTCAAATATTTGTCCATGTTAGATCGTGCATGCAGTTTTGCAGACTGGAGACAGTTTAATTTGCTCTATATCTCAAAAACGCATCATTTCCCACGAGAAGTCGTATTTTATCAAGATAGTACGGTGTGCAAAATCTACCACTGTAACCATGCGAATCGTGATCCCGGCAGCCTTTCTAAATCCAAAAAAGATTTACGAAGAAGGTATTTTTAAAAAGATCTGGAAATCCTGCAACAATACCTCAATAAAAAGATTGTTTACACTTCGCTGGTTTAGATTTTGGCTTAACATGGCCAAGACAAATGGGTGATCGGCAACGGAGGTCACATGAAAAGATCCATCGTCGACACTGTAAACATATAAACAAGACCTTAGTGCTCCTTTCAGACAATTCTAAACTATTAAATTACCCACCTGTACGTGTTGTTATATTCTATTGAAATTGGTTGGCTGCTGTCTTTCCAAACTCGTAACTGTAACATAAATCGTGCTATAAGTACTGAACAGGGGAAAACTGCGCCATCTCTAAGATATATTTCATAAAATATATGTACCTTATTCCCGGTGTCATACATGTCCAGTCCGCCATCCGTTATGCTATTTGCGTTACCATCGTAGCGAAACCGATAAAAATTCGGAATTGTCGTTGGGAAAGTTTGGTTGGCAGCCTTGCTCAATGCTTGAACGTATCTTTCCAGTTGCCATTCGCCTTTTATCAGAACGATAGGTTTTTTGAAAAAATCCATAATTTTTTTCACTGTTTAAACAACTTTTTCGGTGTTGTTTCATATATGTTTTATTAGCATGTGTGACACAGTTTTTGGCCTTAAATGGTTGGGGTTTTAACATAGTTTGTACATAGTTAGACCTACCGCCCAAAACAGCTGTCCGTAATGTTGCGACGTCCTGAGCAGTTTCGTTTAGAAAACTGATGCATTTGCCTGCGAACAAAGCAAATATTTCACTAAACACAAACCTAACTCACTAAACACAAAATAAATTAACACCATATATCTTCTAGACCAATTTTGGTTTCACTGCTTTCTATACTGGTTGATGCTATTGTGATCCTTGACATTGTAACGCTGGAATATCCGAAATAGTTTGATATTTTATAATTTCTTTAACTAGCGTCATGATTAACATAGTTAGTTTCTTGTATTATAGACCATAATGATTGATATTCGAATTTGTTTACCTTCGACAGACGTTATGCTGTTAGTGATGTATTTCTGAAAGGTTCCAAGTTGATCTATAAACTCACTAGGTTAGGAAATGGCAGTTTTTGTATAATTAAGCAACACATTAGTTCTTATTACCCCCGACACCAATGAGAGAAGTTTGCAAAGTCTCAATAATTTCCATTGTAATATTTTCATTATTTTGGAGTTGATCTGAAAAACAATTTTAAATGGCCTTTTAGAGAGAAAATTCTGAGTAAAAATTCTATACTTCCGCATTTATGAATGGTTTTACCTCGAACTAATGACACGGAGTTGTGCAAAGCTCCGATGTCTTTTTGAGTGTGATTTTCCAGCTTCATAAACGTATCTGCAATGAAACCAGATGTGCAGATTAATCATATTTATATACATTGACCAACATGCCACTCTAAACACTAAGCTTTTAAAAACAAATATCAATGCTATAGAGTTGCTAGGTAACATGATCTGTCGGACTATCCCGACAAGCTGGAGCCATTGCCGGTCAGTGATGTGACAACAGCTATGAAAAGGTGGAGGTGGCGTCATCATTTAAAGTTCGTCCGACTGCAGTATAGTAAACAAGTACAACTGTAGTGTGCTGCATTTTGAAATTTTATAGTTTCTTTACCGCGTAGTAAAAAAACTGAGTTTTGAAATGCTTGGAAGTTGTCTTGAGTAATGCCATCGTATTTCATCAACGTATCTGGAACAACATGAACTTATTAAACTTAGTTGTGAGTAGCAGAAGGTTACAACACTAAAGCACTGTGGTGTTTTTTTGATAATTTACACCATCTATATTTGTATAATGTCGATATTTCTACATACCTTCTTTAACTTGAACAAACTGCATTAAGACCTGAAAACAAAATAAATAGCATTCACGATTGATTGATTCTCATCAGGATATTACTTACCACAACAAATCCTGTTCCTATGAAAATCAGCATAATTACATTCAACCCCACAAATAACAGCTTCATGTTCTTCATACTTTGTTTAATTTCATCACCGAACTTTGACAAGTTATCAGTTTCTGTCGTTCTTCTGGGATGGTTCATCGCAATCTGCTGTGGTTCATCGTAAACTGCAACGCAAACCGTTTAGATATATAAAATTATTCACCCCCATACCTGCCCAATTTAACGTTTTTTTCAATATTCGGATTTCTGGCTATTTCTAAACTATTGTTCATTTTAGACCAAAACAACGATTCAAGACAAAAGTTGCCAATTGTTACAAGAATTTGTGTTTAGATGCTTTATTTTCACGATATTCGTTATCCAAAGGCTTATTGTTTAAACCCTATGGGAGCTGATTGACTTTATAATAAGGTACCAATCCCTTGCCCAGCTTTCTGCAACTCACCGTTTTGCTGACAATTCGGGTAAGCTTCCATTTCATAACTTGTATTGTTCATTTGTAACCAAAAGGATAAACGATTTAACTGAAAGCTGTCTGAATATGACTTCGTTTTTAGAAAGTGGTTTCGCACTTTCGTCCTTCGCAGTTACAAGTGACACTAACTCCATCTAAATTTAGAGCACAAGACTTGTGCGAGATTGTATGAATCAAACCAGAATACTTTTAGTTCAACTGTGATTCATTGAATTAATCGCAAAAATGAATCAACGGCATAACATTATAAAACCATTGTAAAGTACAAAACAAACGTATTTCTGAAACATCATCTTTTGTGATAAACTTTTTCAACTTTATTTTTTTGCCTGGTGTATGAAGTTGCGCAACTGTCACCTTGTTTTTAGTTTGAACTCTGTGTTGCATGTCATTATGGCAACACTTATAGCAAAGATGATTAATAGTCTATCAGTCTACATGCATATATTTAAGTGACTCATAGATGTGTCATAAAAACCTTTTTGACAAAAAGACTGATTGGAGGAAAAAGGACTTCCCCGTTAAAGAAAGAATAAGGGTTGATCATTTTCTTTTGCTTATGTACCTACTTTTTTGTAAATGTGTAGCTTTGATTTTGTTTCAGTCCTGGTTATCAGAATAAACAGAGCAGACCAATCTAACACATTGTAGACCAAACGCCTTCGCATTACTATCGCCTTTGTTCTTCTGTATAGGCTGCTGTTAAGTGAGTATATGAGTCATGCGATAGTGACGCTTATGCGTTTGAATGGTCTCCAATGATTTGTTCTACCCATTGTTGTGCGCGACTGCGAGACGTTACGTCTGAAAGCTCCTGATATTGACTGTTACATCAGTGTAACCAGAATACAAAAATCACAATAACAATAGATTGGGCTGGATTTAAAACCCAGCAATTGTAGCGGCTGTGCCTTTTTCGGTAAGTTGGGCCAAAGTGATCGACAAGGAAGCGTTTGTTTGTTGGGCAAAAAATGGTTTCCCCAATCAAAGTTAAATTGAATCACAACTGTTACATTTCCCGAGCGATCATTGCTGCAAAACACGTAAGTAAAAGTTTCGATGAAACAGTTCTTTGCAGCGAATCATTTAACTTTTTATTTTAAGCTACAACTTAGAAAAGCATTGCGAAACCCACGCACTTCCTACTGCTTGGATAATACGTGAAACAAGTCATTATGATTCGATTCTGGTGAAAGAGTATTTAAAGTGTTGGAAAGGTTCGTTTACTACACTGCGTATAGTTTGGATCCTCGAAGTAGCTGGTGGCAGGACGGTTTAGAATTTTTACCATGGCTAAAATGAGTGGCAATGCATGGTTGTGAAATGTCCGCTGTTTCAAATTTGCAGAACAACAGTAAGTTTAAGCTCATGACGCAAAGAATTTACTGTTCTTAAGTAACCAATAACTTTGCAGAGTATAAAATATTAATATGATAATCAATTTTTCCGCAGTTTATGAGGAAACGGGACAGCTTGGTGTTGTGGTCACGCTTGACTGCATATACACCGCAGCAACAGTGCGCTTGCAAGCCACAGCCGCGTGATTCGTGGAATGTGCCGCAGTCCATTCTGCGTGATTCGTGTTTGAGTGCGTGGTATTTTAAATGCAATTTACTTCCCTATAAATGCGTGTGTGCTTGCCTTGTTTTTCATTCTATGGTTTTGCTATGATTCGAATGAATACAAAGAAACACAACAGAGTTATTGGCGACGAGGACGGGATCAACCAACTGAACGATTTTAGTTCGCCCGAAGATGGAAAAAGTTGCGAAGCTCATTCAAGAACAGTTACAACAGCAGCAAAAGCGTCACGATGAACAGCGAGAAGAACAACGAAGGTGTTATGAAGAACAACGTAAGTGTCACGAAGAACAAATGAAGTTAATTCTTGCCCTAGTTGAAAAGACTGGTTCAATTAGAAACGCTGCACCTTCCGTTGCTACGCCAAGGTTTTCGTCATTTGACTCAACATCGGAGTTGTGGGACGACTACTGATCGAGGTTTACTACGTTTATACGGACACATGCTGTACCAGAAACGAGGGTGGCTCAGGTTTTTTGACCAACCAAACTACCACAACGTACAAGCTTTTATCCAATCTGGCTGGATAAAGCTCTCTTGCAAAGACCGTCAACGATCTTTCTATTAAAGACATTGAAGCCTTTATGAAGGAATATTCGATCCAAAGCGATTTGTTATTCGGAAACGATTCAAGTTTTGGAGCAACATGCAACGCAAGCCAGGGGAAACGGTGCAAGAATTGGCTGCACGCATTCGCCACGACGCAGGCACGTGCGATTTTCCCTCGATTGGAAACCCGCTGGACGAAGCGCTGCGCACAAGGTTAATTTGCTCCATAGGCAATGAAGCCGTGCTGAAGGCAATTTTCAAAATCAACGCTGATGAGCTGACATTTATGAGCTGACGCGTGCTATTGAAGTTGCCATGCAAACTCAAGATGCTGCAAAGGTTGCAAAGGAAACCGTTTATGGAACACGGGGATCGGTACATAAAGTTCGGGATGCAAAGAAAACTGCTGTTATGTCACCAACTACGGTTGTTCAAGAAGAAGATTTCTTGCAACCGCTGCGGAAAGGCAGATCATATTGCACCCAATTGCCGATATAAAACAGCAAGAGGGTAACCGTTTAGAGGTAACCGTTACCATTACCGGCAAAGCATGTCTATTGGAGAAGGACCCCGCAACAAACGGAAACTTTATTTCTGTCGAGAAAAGTTGGCAAACCGTTTTTGAAGCAGTCAAATCGGCGTTTCAACTCGGCGACAGAACATGTTGTTTATTTCTGTCGAGAAAAGTTGGCAAACCGTTTTTGAAGCAGTCAAATCGGCGTTTCAACTCGGCGACAGAACATGTTGTTCCGATTGTGGGGCCATTTGAGGCAAACATGAGCAAGGTGGAATTTTTCGTCTTGCCGCATTTAAATCTGTTTGAAGGAATTTGAACTAGAGGTAAAGTTTACAAGGACGTGAAGCCCATATTCTGCAAGCCGAGGCCTGTTCCATTCGCGTTACAAGACGATGTCAACCAAGCATATGACGCTATGGCATCGCAAGAGGTATTTGGACTCCAAAAGGTTCAAATACGGTCTTATCAAACATCAGGAATTTGGAAAATTGGGAGCTAACGGAAGTGGAAGTTACAGCATGCATTCCGGCTCGTTTTGGCAAGGTTCAATCCACTCTTCATATCGGACTTATCAGCTGTTTGGAGCGGACAGTCCATCCATCATTAAAGTATTTCTAACATGTACAGTGTTGAGGTATAAACATATTCTTAAATACAAAACTTCCCACACATTATGTAGCTGAGAACGACATACTTAGGCAGATTAAACCCAATTTGTAATTATGTTTGTTGATTGCAGCTTTTCAACTCGACTGGGACGGATAACCCAATAACATTGTATCATCCTCAAGGATTACATCCGTGTGACAAATTACACTGATAACGTTGCAGAGGTATTCGGAAGATTTAGCAACCGATACTTCTGTTATTTTCTTGCCTCCGGGTAAGTCTGTGCACAGAGCAAAGCAGCATTTTTGAAACCTCGAAAAAATATTTAAATGTAAAATTGGTACATTTACGAATTTTCCTACACCAACCATTTCATAGACAAAAACGAACAGCGCTTATGTACTTGCAGATATCCATCAGTGGCTATGGATTACTCTACAATGCGGTCTACCTTAAAGCATTTTGTTTCTACATTTCCCGTCATCTTTAATGATTGCTAGGTGTTAAAATAAGTATTATAAATCACTCTATAGGGACAAAATGTGCTCCTAACATCATACCATTGTTATCATCGTTCACATTGCCCATTCTGACTAACATTATAGTGAAAATAAGGAGATTACCAAATAATTGGGCACTTGCTGCACTACTGGGCTCGTCTGGTTAGAAACGTAATACGTAATGTAGAAAGCATACAACAAACATATGCATTCAATATTTTATTACGCAACAAGAAATGGTTTGGCGAAGTACTGTCTAAATTTAACGGAATAAGGTTGTCCTTTAGCAGTATGGGCTTTGGTGTTTTTCATGGTTTGTAGCTCGTTTGAAAGACACGAATACGCTTGTTTACAACCAGTGATTGCGACCCCAGTGGATGTTGCGATGCAAAAAAACATTGGACTAGACAGAGTTACGTGACTGGAAAGCAACTTGTTGCAACCACTCTTAACTGCCGGACAATATACGTCACTTTTTGTTTAGGCGAGGTTTAGAAAACCAGAAATAATCCAGTTTACAACATCGCATAACTGGTTGGTTTGTATCACGTAAACCGTTGTTCTACATGTTTATAGGCGCATCTGATATATTTGTGACAAAAATAAAACAGAAGGCAATATAAATAAATGCACATTTTTCGCCTTAAAATTTGCTTTCTTTGTAATCTAAATTTGGTAGAGATGCATGAGTCGGTGACAAAGAGTAGTTATAGCGATGTCAAACATTGTATGTCAGGTTTATTAAGTGATTTGCACCTTGGAAGAACATGACTAGTAACAAAACTCAGGCAATAAAGCGGCTACAACCAGTAGTGGGATTCAGCCGGTTCGCACCGGTTCTATAGAACCGTCTTACGAAATTTTATGAGATCAGCGAACCGGTTAGCATTACTGGTTACTGTCAATGTAACAGAACCCGCTGAAAAATATGACTTTTGTGATAGAACCGGCTGACAAAAAATTTGAATCCCACCACTGGCTACAACCAATACAATATTTTGCAGAAGCGAGTCATGTTTGAAGTAACGTTTGGGTTTGGTATGTTTGCAAGTCTTATTTGTCATCGTTTAGGTTAGTTGAATAAAATCTTGGTAGAAGTATTTGATATCAACTGGATAACATTGTCACAAAACATCAAAACAAAATTACATAATCCTTAACTAATAATCCATATACGTATTTTGAACCAATATTGAATCAATTCCTTTTTTGTAAGTGCGCAGGAGTCGCTAATCATATTATTGTCAAAAAGAATTATTACATGTCGTTGTGCACACACTTTTTTTAATAAACTGTGTCATCGCGCTCTTATATTTTTCATAAACTGTATCAGAAAATAAACTACACTACCCTAATTGTTATGCAGAAATGTTTTGTACTATCGCATGATAAGCAGATCCAGTTGGGCTGCTATGCCCACGAGTCTAATTGTTATTGAAATAAGGCACGTATTACGGCCTATAAATTGTCCGAAATGTTCGAATAAAATTCACTAGAGCAGTTTGAAAGCTGCGTTCGTTTATCTGCACTGATGGATATCTGAAAAAAGGAAAATACAAATATTGATTTTTATCTGAAAAACGTTATTGGAAAATCGATATCTAGATAACTACAATCCGTTCGGGGGTAGACTGCATCATAGGTTAAATTTCACGTATACAGGATGTATTGAATGAAAAAACGTTTTGCTATACTGGGTTTTAACGGTGCCTATGCCATTTTATGTTTCACGTTTGTGCGTAGTAACTCGCGTGCAAAATAAAATGATTTGATTTTGACTTTTGATTTGATTAATCTGTATATCTTCAAGAATTCCTAATAATCAATTTCATGTTCTTTATATGCACAACTTACCCTGAAGCAAGGAAGTAGCAAACGTATCGGTTGCTAAATCGACCAGAAATGTTTACAACGTTGTTGGTGTAATTTGTTCCTGGGCTGTTGTCGTTAAAAGTGAATGTCATACTTCCAGTAGAGTTGAAAAGCTGTTAGAAACAAAAAAAATAGTTATTGTAAGCTCTATACAATTCATGCCAAAGTTATTTTATACCTCAGGACTTTTCATGGTCAGGAATATTTGTATGATGGATGGGTTTGATGGACTTGAAACTTGGTAAACCCTGTATAAAGTGTTAATTGAAGCCACTACAAACCCGCCAGAAAACAAAACGTCATTTCCTTCTCCATCAGCTCCCAAGTCTCCGAACTCCTGAAAATACGGATTTTGTCTGCAAAGAAATGATGGCAGAAACTACATATGAGTTTCATTAGACGTGGAAAATTGATGAATATGACTGAAAGAGAAGAAACAATTATTTACATATTTAGTCACTACACAAAACTACCTCAATATTAAACCGGTGTTCACTTTGTTCGTCATGGTTTCTTACTAACATCGCCAAGATAAACGGATGATCGGTAACGGAAGTAACGGTAAACGATCCATCCTCGGCCCTTAAAAACAAAAATTAATACAATCTGGAAGTTAAGATTTTCTGAGAATTTCCTAACTAACCTGTAGGTTTCGTTGTATTCTATTGATATTGCTTGATTGTAATCTTTCCAAACTCGTAACTGATAATCAGACGAATAGCTTTAGAACTAAATAAAGTAGTAACCGGATGCGTCTATTACCGAATTTCCTCTATCGTACATATTATGTCCACCATCGCTTATACTGTAACAGCTTCTACCATCGTAATCGAACTGGTAGAAATTAGGGATGAAAGCAGGAAATATGAGTGACGCAGACTTCCTGATTGCTCTCACGTATCTCGCCAGTTCCACTTTGTCTGGGGCAAAACGAATAAAATTTAAAGATTTTTATCACCATTAATTCTAAGATTTTTTCAGGAAATTTGTTTGATCATTTTCCATGCTTACAAAATCAATTTGGCAGAACAAGAGAATATTATTTTATAAAGACGACAATTTTACGTTTCCTTCACAATTTTGCTTTAACTCTTTCCGTTGCGTTTTTCCGAAGCTTGTTCTGGCTCCTTTTCCTTCGATTTGTTAATAACCAAAAGAGGCAAACCAACTGCAACGCACAGCTATATACCCATACAAAAATATTCTTTCTTTTACAGCAATGTTTTTGGTTAAAATTTTGTTTGTACCATATGTAAAGTGCTAGTGCTATAGTGAATGTAACAATCTAACCATCAACTCCTTCAAGTTCCTTCTTGCACGTCTCTAACTTGGAGGATTTTTCAACCACCTTCATTAGGCTGACTTTCATTTGTTTGAGGTATTTGATGCTATCTAATGAATAATGTATTGGCATACCCTTTTTCAGCATTCTGTAGAACAAGTACGTCTCAGTTTGTGTCTTACCTGTTGGCCAAACTCCAGTTTCGTATTCTTCAAACTTCTGGAACGTTATGTTAACAAGGGTGTCTAAAAATACAGATAGCGTATTTTTTTTCAACCACGAACACAAATATTCATATTTATACCTTGTAGGAACACCAATGGGTTTTTCAGTAATTGTATCTTTGCCGAAGTATCATTTGTTTCCATTTGATCTGAAAATATGCAATCTTGCATACAAGTTTGTACTGCGTGTTCTTTTTAAAGCAAATATTGTTTGCACGAAGCAAACACACGGGGTTTTATCATGATGATACGATATTGCAAAATATTTCGTGCAAACCAACATCTTGTAAAAGAGTAATGTTTATATCATATTGCACATCCAAAAGATGACTTGCTATGAGAAAAAATATAAGGGTTGGTCATAACTTTAAAACATTTTTGGCGAAAAAAGTAGCTTGAAACGGCGACTGGTTTGTGAGATACAGCTAATCAAAATTACGTTTAAACCGTTGCGACCGTAAAAATCGTGCGAAAGCGAGGTTATTGTTGCGTGACGTCATAGAAGGCGCTTAAGTCGTGCGAGTGCTGGCAGCGAGGGTTATGCATAGGAATAGAAAACATTGTAAAACTGGTTTAGTAGTTTTTTATTAAACAGGAGCACAACAATGAATAAGTGCAACAAACGGATTTTGATTGTTAATTTGAGCTGCAGACAGAGGGAGGCTGTTTCGACCTATTAAGTCTTATTTAGTTGCGCAATAATAAAACAGTTACTGGGACATGGTGTTCTTGTGGTTAAAGCAATTATGATCGCTAAAGTGATGCATGTACTTTTTGAAACACGACAGAGACAAACCGTCAATTAAGCATTGTTGTTTTGTCTACTCACAGCGAAAGAAATAAGTAATTGAATTTCGAGGCTGGCAAAGACCGCCGAGAAAACCGACCAATTTGGCTGATTATGCAACACAGTTATTCTGTCATAGTACCACTTTTTGTCTGGCAGAAGCGTTGCCTCATAAATGATTGAATTAATTGGCCAGAATCAACCACCAATGTATTTTACGCTATATAGTTTGTAACTAGAAATGTTGGAATCATCAAATTAAAGTCGATCACAAAAGTGAGGTTAAACACAAAAGTTAGGTTAAAGTTATGACATCACACCCAAATGATGTCACGTAACCTTGTCCTGACCTTTGAGGCAACGTAATTTGTGGATTCTCCTATGATTGAAACTTTTCGATATCTGCTATATAAGGCGCCTTCTCCAATGAAAACAATGCATTTTTTTGACGCGAGCGCCTTGTGTAGCGTCAAAGTCGCTACAGCGAAAAAGATTTACGATTTTTGGTCGCCGCTACTTTTCGTGCAGTTTTCTACACTTTTTAGTTGACGTAGAACCGAGAAACTTTGGACGTATGTTGTTGTAGATGTACCTTTAGTTTTACGCAAAATTGCCATGACCGTGTTACATGCACCTTATTTTATGCAATACATAATGTAAGAGTTAATCTTATTGTGGCAAACTTTTGTTCTTATACAAACCTGTAATTTGGATGGTCTGAGTCCAAACCTTTAATGGAAAGAACATTAATTAAAAAAAGTAAAAAAAGATCAACCAGACAGAATAACTATGAACTTACCAAAGCGGAGATTATTGCAATGGAGATCAGAATAATCACAACCAACACTACGAGCAAAACCTTGACAAGCTTCAAACTTTGTTTTAGTTCTGTACGTAGCTTTAACAAACTATCACATTCATCAAGCGGTGGTTCATCGTAAACTGCAAACAAAGCACGACAAGGTTTTTCGTGAGCTTAACCTATTCAGCCCTCGTCCCAAGTGTTGGGTTAAATTATGACGGTTGGCCTGAAAATACACATTCATTGCGCTCATCAAGAATAAGGGTAACAACGCTGGCGAACACTGCGACAGTTCCTTAATCTATTTTAAATCAAGCTTGTAGAAGAAATAACTTTTGATGTGAAGAAGGCGTTGTGGACATTTTAACCTCTTTAACTCTGAACTTACGCCGTAAGGTTATTCAGGTCGCCTGATTTTTTGGCTGACCCGAAGGAATGTGTGCCTTGTTTGCCTAATGGTTTTACCACCACAGCTGCCACTAATAAAGTTTGTTTATGCCACATTGGTCGCCACATCGTAAATTATATGTTTCAGTCGTTAAATTACCTTGACGAAATGCAAAATCTATTTATCTCTAAAAACTTACTGTGCTGATCATTATTCGGACGGGCGGGAATTTCAAAACCTCTGTTGTGCATAGTATTTGACCAAAGTATTAACTGGTCAAACGTAAAGTTCGTTGGACTTGTATCAGTCAGCTCCAGATATGCGCTGGGAAAAGTTTGATTTACTGTGCTTCATAAACGGCAGATGAGATCAGTTCTACCACATGTAAAATATAATACCAGTTCTAAATAACATTCAGACAAAAATTGTTTGGCGCAAACCAGGATTTTACTGCCTTTGCATAAATATACGCCAGATACATCATAAACTGCAAACGGAACAAATGTACCTGGACTTTTCTTCTGCCAAGTTAAAGCTATGTAAAGAGTGTATACACAGTACATTACACGATTCGATTTACTTGAAAGAAAAACGTTTTAGTTGGCCTTTGTTGCCTAATTAATCGCCTACATGGCAGCAAAAGGTAAACAAATTTCGGCGCACCAAAATTTAATTACCTTGAAAGCGTTCGATGTTGTGTTGTCAGGAAACTTTGTATAATACAGTTGACATTAGTTAATATTCTATTAGTGACAAGGAAAAGCAAGAAAAGGTATTTACATTTTCGGTTACCGAATAACTAAAAGTTTCACGAATAAACGGACACACAGAAATATAGTAACGCAATCTTTCGATCTGGATTTTATGAAAGCTATTGATGGATTGCATACATAACTATAGAAACATATATATCTTATTACCAAGCGCACCATCACTGCTGTACCCAAACCTTTACATTACCCTAACGAACTCACACAACGACCGTGAAACCCACCGAGGCTTTCTGCCGTTTGTGCACCTGCCATCCACGCAAAGTCAATCAGGCATGTCGAATTAAAAATAAACATTGAATAGGAACTAGCAAGTACATAACAACGCGAATGCATTAAAAAACGTTACTTCGCCACGTGTTGTTGTTCAGACAGCGTTTTGTGAATTGCAAAAAAACAAAATTTTCTTGCTCCATTCATTCAAAGTTATTCGTTTCTGATTTGCATTGCGCTGCACAAAAATGAAACATGGTCTCCCAACAAGTTCAGTTAACCCCATACATGGTGCAGATGCTAAATACGTACAATAATACGTTGATTTATTCATACATTTAGAGGTCTAAATGACAAGAAACAGATAGGCCACATCAATTAAGCAGTCATACCCAACAACATTTACAAAAATAGATGAATAAAAATCTTATTTTAATAAATAATAAATTTGAGTTTTCGTGACAATACCAACAAAACCAAAGTGGCTGAAACGATTAGTGCAACAATATTGCGCAGTAGCGGTTGCTGCTAAATAAACGGCGGCCAGCGAACGTTCCTTGTATTGACCATCTCTATTTACAACGACAATGATGTTGAGTAGGTATGGAATGTTGGGTTACTACAACGAAAGACTTTTCATGCTCATTTTGGCAGAAAGAATTGTTTGACTTGTTTTTCAATAGGCATTGTTCGCCGCAAATCTGTTTAATATGTACACCATAATAACTTTGTTTGGATGGCAGGTGCGTAAACCGCTAATGATTCAGTCCGCTGGCGTTTCTAAAGTTTAATCTGAAAGTGGTTTGTGATTTGATTAATCGTTTTCAATCGATGTTTTGTACAGTGGAGCAGCAATTTATTCGTAAAATTAGTACTTACAGGATACTGGTTATGTGCACTTAGCAAAAGTGATTTGCCGTTATGCGGAATTTATTCGTTTGTTTTTGATGGGAAGCAATTTTCCGCATGGTTTTAGCGGTAAACTGTCAGAGCAGCATGGCCCAGGCTTTTGTTGAGGTCAGGCTTGGGCAAACGCAAGATATAGCCTACTGTGTTTCTAGCTCGCTCGAAGTCCGCCCATCAAAGGGGTTCTTTGGCAGATAGTTGAAAATCGTTGGTTCGATCATACCCAAAGCGATAAACAATGGTATTTGCTGTTGTTGTATTTGTTGTATAACATGTACTACTTTTAGGATAGAAGTAGAATAACGCAACCACAAAACTTTTGTTTGCCTCTCAAAACAAATATGTACAGTCCAAGTTACGCAACGTCCTTTATCCAGCCTTCGAATAATCAACAAACTCGTAAGTTTTGGGATGGTTAAAAGGAATTTGTACTTTTCCTCAGTATATTCAACTAACTTAATTTTATGATTTACTCCATAAATATATATTGTAGGATACGAGCAGTCACGACCTGGTGAACATAAACAGTTGTCAGATGTACGTTCTGAACTTATGCAAAGCTTGAAGATGGTCAAGATGTTGTTGGTGATGTTGGGGGTGCTTATTCTGATGTTAATTGTAACAACATTAAGTTTGGTACGTTTATAGTATTCGCTACAGTTATATTTTGTAACGTAAATACCTGGTAGAAGATGCAGCAAAATTAATATTTCCTTCTTTAGGTTTCAACACAGACCGGTAAAATCAAAGGTATGTGACCTTTTATCAAACTGGTAGTGGCTATGTGCATTGACCACAATTTTTAACTTTTCATACCTAACCAGTATCATAACATTGAGTCTTGTAATGTACACCATGGAAGCTTTTCGTAACATGTGATAATTTCAGATCAGTTGAGTTCAAATCAAGATAATGCTAAAGAACAGTTACAACATGCGAAAAATACAGTGAAATCCGTGCAAGGTAAGAATAATATCAACGTTTATTTGCACATGATTCCGAAAAAATTAATCGTTGTCATTAAGCATTGAAATTACCACGGGGTTTTAATCTTCACCCCGTTGTACGATTCAATTAACAAATAAAGTTTTGAGTTGTGACATATATATCTCAGCAGTATTTAAATGCGTAGTCGTTATGTCGACAAAAAAGAAATAATGTACAACAGATTTAGGAAGAAATTTTCGTTTCAAATAACCATCATCTTTGTCTTTGAGATACCTTTGAGACTAATTTACCGGCATTCAACACAACGTTTAAACAGTTGGAGAACTGTGAAAGAAATGAGATTAAGCTAACAGGTAAATTTGCGACACCAGTTCTTTTCACTGACAGGTTATAAATGTATTTTTTAATCTTTGCCACTGAATTAAAAGGATAAGTTGCCTTATATGCACTTATCAATTTCAGATGTTGAAAAGAAATACCTTGAATTTATGAGTATTAAGTCTTACGAAGCGGCGACATGCGAAAAGGAGCTTCAAGTAGCTGACGGTAAATATCTTTGTTACTAATTAGGTTATATTACCAACAAAGCATGGAGATATATATTATAGTCATTTGCGTTGCATCTCATATTGTTGGGCGGCAAAATGATCACGTATTTCTTTTGAATTCCGTATAAGTAAAGTTATCTGCCAGTGGTCGGCAGATTTTTATATATATTCGTCCGTGAGCGTGAGCATGGGTGTTGTGTGTTGTTCGGACATGCTTGTGATATAAAGTCTATATCAATTTTATTCCCGGCCGAAACGTCAAAACAACGTACAAAAGGAAAAGCACCAAATTGTATACCACATGCTATAATACACGTGTTGAGCCATATTTCTCATGCGTCAAATTTGCATTGCCAAAGATCTGTGTTTTCGTCCGCTGATAAAATAATACATCGCACACAGAAAGGTCATTCGAATAACATACAATATTTTACTTGTATCTCAAAAAGATAAATGGAATCTGGAGAGATATGTACAAGCACTGAGCAAGGCCGCCTCGATCTCCTTTTCAAACTCAATTCCAAATTTTTACCGCTTTAAATACGATGGTGACCGCAATGACAGCATAGCGGATGGAGGACGCGACATGTATGACACGGGAAACCTGGTAAAATCACTTTCGATTGAAAGATACCATTTAAAAAAAAACTATTATTTTTGCAGAAAGTTAAGTGTTTGGAAAGACGACAATCCACCAATATCAATAGAATACAACGAAACATACACGTGGGTTGGAAGTGATAAAAATCTTGTTAAATATCAAATGCAACTACTACATTACATTTAAGGGCCGAGGATGGATCGTTTACGGTGACTTCTGTTACCGATCATCCGTTTATCTTGGCGATGTTAATCAGGAACGACGACCAACGTAATGAGCACAGTTTTAATATTAAGGTAAATTTTAAGGTTTTGCTCACTTTCTTTATTGTAGAGTTTCTTAAACAAGTACAAAAACATTTTTTGCATGCAACACTTGCAGAAAATGCAAAAAGCAATTAAAATTTTTGCTTGCATGTAAAAGTGGATTACGCAAAGAAATACTTTTAGGAATCCGGAGACTTGGGAGCTGATGGTCTTGGCAGTTACGCGCAAGACTACGGCTCGTTCACACAAGGTTTAATCTACTCATCATATCGGATTTACCAAGTGTATGGAGCAGGCGACCCATCCATCATACAAATATTTCTCAGCATGTCAAGTTCTGAGGTATACAGTTTGAGAAGTGTCAAGCGCTAAAACAAGCCGTTTGTACAAAAAGTTTCACAGAGAAATCTATAGAAATGTATTGTTGTTTACAGCTTTTTAAATCGACTGGAAAGGGCACATTAACATTCATCGACAACAGCCCTGGGACAAGTCGCACCGACAACGTTGCACAGTTTTCTGGTCGTTTTAGCAACCAATACTTCTGCTACTTTCTTGCTGCGGGGTAAGTCAAGAAGTGGAGAAAATAAATTGTACCGAAATTGTAAAAATTGTGAGGTTAAATGTCAACAACGTGACTGTCAATTGTGCGTAAAAGGTAGGTTGCATCAAAACAAGTCGATGCCTAATCACTAAACGCAAACTGGATGACCTGCAGACTTTACAAATTATGTTAAATTAATACACTATGTGTGTAAAACTTAATTTAACGAGATACTTATTTTGCTCTTTTCGGAAGAAAAATAAAATCAGTAACTGCCTTTACCTTTACTACAAAAGCCTAAAAACCAAATTAATATTTATCACACCTTTCGTCGACGTTCCCTGAGATTTTAAAGGGTAAAATGCAGTAAAAGTAAAGTTTAGTGTTGGTTAGCGAGATTTTCGGATTATCGATATTCGGGTTGAATGACTGTATTGCATTACCTTGTATTTGTGCCCCGGGTTTTTCATTCACAAAAACTAATAGTACTCAAGAACTTACAGATACCCATCGGAGTCACTTGGTAATACCCGTTTGCGAGCTGGACTAATGGATTTTGTTCGAATATTCCAAACAATTTATATGCCTTGATCAGTGAGACAGCAACGTTCTTCCCAGCATCGTCGGAAATAATTCACGTCATGCATTTGGTGTTGTTCTACTTGTTTCTGCATAAATGTTGTTTAACTGCTTGCAATGCTGTTTGCGTTTCGCGTAAAACTCTTCGCTGCTGTATTTGTTAAGTTGAATCCCAACAATATCAGGACGTGAAACACAATTTCTCAAAACAACTAGTTCTTGCTTGTAATAAAAGTAGGTCGGCAGTAAAAAATAAAAGTAAATAATTCTTTACATTAATGTCTTTTCTTAATCAAGACGACAGTATGAGAATCGCAGTTGACTAAATGTTTGAGGCAAAATGGATATGAACCAGGTGATCACACCGCTTTATAGTATACTTGTGACTGCCCATCACCGATATGGAACAAGGTGTGGTTACATCGTACACAATTGACCCTGATAACTAAAACACTTTGTAGGAAGTTGAACAAAAAAAAATTTGCAAAATCGAAAGGTGATACGTATTATGACGCAGGGCAAAGGGCAATATTTAATAGGCACACCTTCATTGAAGTTAATCCCATTAATAAAAGGCGTTGCGATTCACGTAAACTCGCAACGAAACAATCACCCGCAGCACGAACGCGCGCCGTTAGTACAAGAAAACAAAAGCAAGGATTAAAGCAACAAGAAAAGTACGTTACAACTGTAAGACACAGCAATAAAACATCAACAACATCTTTCCACGAATCCTGGGAAGGATCATTCTTTAGATGTTTATTGAAGGTTGGCTAAGGTTTAACCATTTGGCCATTGATTGTTCTACAAGTGTCACTGCTGAACAGTTGGCAATAGCGTTGAATTGACGATAGGTACGTGCTTGTGAGGGAGGAGTCGCAGTGCAGTCTTGTCGTTACAACCCGACTTGCCTTGTTAAATTCCGGTCTGACCTACGTTGTGTATTAGTAGTGCAAGGAACATTGTAAGGAAATATAACTCCGAATCTCTAGGTATAACGGTTACATCATTAGAACCATTGTTTAACAAGGCTTGTTTCATGCACAAACTCTATTATTTCATGCCGTTGATCTCAAACATGACTCGCCCAGAAGCAAGAAAGCAGAAATACCTGACGCTAAATTGACCCCAAAACCGTGTATTATTTTTTTGAAACTGTCGGAGGGTGGTGGGAAAGTCGATAAAGCATCGATGCAAAGCTGGTTTTATTCGATGGTTTTTAAACGGAAACGGAGATCAGGTGAAAGAGACGTGTTCTTCGTTAAGAAATAGTACGCCCACGTCTTTTTGCGTATGTGTAATGTTGCCTAGACCATTGCTGACGTGGTTGGCGATCTTTATTCCAGAGGTAGTTTGCGGCTTGAATATCAATGTTCTGCAGGGACAGGCTTGAAGGTTGCACCGCTTGAATGAACTTGACAACGACTACCATAGTCGCCTGGAAAGCTCATAGTCGCCTGGGAAAGCTGTTATCCGATGCACATCCATACAATCCACATACTATGGTAGTATGCAAGGCCCACCCACTCTCGCTCGTATACTCTTCAAGTATACAGAGGTATAGCACATTGTCACGACGAAAATACGCACAAGATAGGGTTGTCACAGCCTTGCAAATACGGAGCCCCCGGTAATTTTGGCAACCACGCATAAATGGTTACCAACACCTAAGGGGCCAATACCACATCGCCAGACATTAACCCTGCCGAAACTATGGCATTTATGTAGCCACCTGTGTTTTTTGTCGTGCCTAATACGTTGGTCGATCAAATATCAAGTTTTTCACACGTTTGAACAGGCATCAAGCTATTTGGAAATTAGAAAAATATAATGGAAACACCGACCTAGCCATGTTGCTTCACCACTTAATAGTGTAACATAAACAACACTGGAATATCGACAACGCAAAATTTTATCAGATTGTTTTTGTATAGAACAGACCCAGTCCACCTATTAGACGTTTTTAAAGATGAATGGTTTCACAAAATCAACTCAAAAATAAAACTTAATCGCCCTTTATTGCCCATTATAAAGTAAGTGTTTTTAGGGCATATCGCCCCTGTTTCCACTAACAGCGTGGCAAGCATGATAACCGTTATCAGTGCCGTTGCGTAAGGTCAGGTCGTTGCCGGCAAATTGCCTTAAATTTGTTACTATTCTTTTCTGCCGTAGTTCTGCCTTTTTTTTCCATCCACCCACCGCTTCTATTGGTTTTATTCAAGGCAGTTTAATGAACCTTATAGTTTTTGCTGAAGCCGACAGTTGCTTACCCCGTCTTTACATCTGCAAAGTTTGTGAGTCTTTTTTTATATTGACATTCTTATATTTATGTTAGTTTTGAAACGTGTTGTTTATGTGTTTTAGTGATACTGATGATGCTTAAAAGCATGAATGAAATATATACGATGGAAAAACCCACAAATGAAATACACACGATGGAAAAACCCATAAATGAAACATATAAGTGACAATGAAAAGCCTTGTCAAACAAAATACTTGGTCTGTCGTTATAAATGCAGTAGTAATTTGACTCTGGCATATAAAAACATATCGTCACCAAGTCAAAGGAAGTCAAACGTTGCTTTGTGCTCAACAATCAAAAATTATCGGAATATATTCACAATTGTCAATAGTTAATCTACAAAATGGGCATGATCGATCAAGCCTAAAACCAACACAAATTTTCGTGTCTTTTATGGTTTATAGATGGTTTGGAAGACACGAATAAACTCAATCAGGGCAGTCCTCAAGCTTTGTGAACTTGTATATGCAGATGGATATCTGAAAAAAAACATTTTGGTTTAGACTTAATTATGTTTATTTCTTCAATCTCATATAAGAAGCCCGTTGCACTCAGATGTGGATCGCATTTTCTTCGTGTTTGAGGCAAACAGCAGACTCCCAGCAAACACACAACGTAGTTTCGACGTTCGCAACGTCGCTGGAAAGTCGAAAATTGGTTGCATACCACGTTATTTTCAAACTAAACGTCGTATGAAAGTTGGTAACACTGACGTTAGTAATGAACGTTGTCTTCACCAAAAAAGTACGTCATAAATAACGTAAGGAAAACGTTTACTATATACGTTAGATAAAAACCTGAATGCAACTATTTATGTACGTAAATTTTAACGTAACTGGGACGTAACTTCGAAACGTTTTAGAAAACCCCAAATCGACCATATTTGCACGTAATTATTGACGTAACCCAGACGTTGATTTGAAACGTTTGATACAACCCGAACGCGACTACAATTGCACGTCAATGTTAACGTAAGAAAGACGTTGATTTGATACGTTTCGATACAATCCGAACGCGACTACAATTGCACGTCAATGTTAACGTAAGAAAGACGTTGATTTGATACGTTTCGATACAACCCGAACGTGACAACAATTGCACGTCAATGTTAACGTAAGAAAGACGTTGATTTGATACGTTTCGATACAACCCGAATGCGACCACAATTGCACGTCAATGTTAACGTAAGAAAGACGTTGATTTGATACGTTTCGATACAACCCGAATGCGACCACAATTGCACGTCAATGTTAACGTAAGAAAGACGTTGATTTGATACGTTTCGATACAACCCGAATGCGACCACAGTTGCACGTCAATGTTAACGTAGGAAAGACGAAGCTTCGTCTGGCCTTAGATGGTAGTATAGTCACTAACGCTACACTGATGAGACCTAACAGGTAGAAACAATGGCTCAACATGCAGCATAATTAAACATAGTATTGGCTTCATTGCTTTAGCAATAAAGTTGTGCTAATCTATAACCAAACAACCTACTGATTTCCAGTTTGTGTATTTTTTTCAGATTTTTTCAAGCAAACACATTCTATCACATGCCAATGCACATGACCTAACTTGACAGCCTCCACTGTTATACCCAGCGAAAGGCCCTTAGGTAAGAAGATCTCTTGAAACATTTTGTTGATTTATTAAATAAATTGCTCCAACTTAAACACGAAAATCGGCCGTATTGTTTACTTGGTTTTAACTTCAAACAAAAATATTAGTTTTTAGGAATTGCCTTTGTTTACGAACTGAAAAGCCAATACCAGAAAACAGCAGTGGCACATTTTTTTACAAAGCCCTAATTTTAATTTAATTAAAATGAATGCCACCTAACTAACAAAGAAAGTTATCCAGGTGAGCGTGGTCCCGTGAAACAAGAAATTACCACTGACTGTAAATAAAGACAGACAGAAAGAAAGACAAAATATGTGTAAAGAAATTGCACGAATTCCATAAAACGTATAGACCTTAACTCTAACATTGTCGCCGTTTTGGGTTAAAACGTGCTGTTGAAATTACAAATAATTATTTCTTTTTGTCTGAGGGTCCGTTTTATCTTACATTGATGTAGGTTTTAAATTGAAACAGGTTTAAATAGTCGCAAAAAAATTCTGAGGCATATTTTTACACGTTTGTAATGTTTAATATTCCTATAGTATCATATATATGAATCAATTGGCAGTTTTGCAGGGCCTTTGAAACACTTGCACGACAGTAAAAAAATGGAAAAGTAATGGCCATATTTATTCTGCATTATACACCGGTGCTATGTGACGAGTCAAAATTCATTGCGCTTTCCTTTTTGTAAAGCAAAATAAATTTTGGCCCAACAATGCGTTACGGTCGGACACAGCTGGTTTAGGTAACAAATTGTTGGAGACTAAAAACTTATATTTGCAGTAATACCAACCTTGCAGCTAGAATGTAGCAGAAGTATTGATTGCCAAATTGTCCGGAAAGTCGCGCAGTGTTGTTCGTGTTACCTGTACCTGGTCTATTGTCTGTAAAGTGAAGAGTGCTGCTTCCAGTTGAATCAAAAATCTGCAGCAAACAATAAACAAGTACATCGTATACATATTAACATTTAACCAATGTGTAGTGTCTTTTGTTTGGATCAGGATATACAATATTTCCTGTTACTTCAACCCTTTTATACAATTTCTTACTTCAGTGCTTGACATGCTTAGAAATATCTGTATGATGGATGGGTCGGATGCTCCATACACTTGAAAAGTCCGGTATGATGAGTAGATTGAACCTTGGGTAAACGAACCGGAACTCGTTGCGTCATGTCCACCTCCATCAGCTCCCAAGTTTCCCGATTCCTGAAGTCAGATATTTCTATCATTTTAATTGTTAGTTATAAAATTATTCCAATAAATAGGAGAGAGGCCATATTCGTCCATAAGAAGGGCAAGGATAGCATTTAACCCCTCTAAACAGACAAAAAAGCACATAGAAAATAATCTATTTTCAAAACTATAATATTGAACAGCAGGTATCTGCAATATTATATCAAATTAACCCCCCTTCGTTTGTTTGAAAATTATAAAATCATTCACCGACGGGTCTGCTCTATGCGGGTATGAAATGAACAACGAGCGTTTCCGCTACAATTTACGAACTAAGTTATTCCAAATAACTTACTGTTAACAATTGCAACAGCAAAGCTAAATAAAACGTGATCTAACATAGCGGTAACATGCAGCATTAACAGCGTTCATAGGCGAACAGTATAAACAGTGTTCTTTACTTAGGCTAGAGTGCAATGACCCAACGGTTCAGATTTGTCCAGCGGGCCGCAGTTTGCCCGTGTCTGTTGTGTACTCGATTGGTCTTGGAATTTTTATATACGACCTTTAAAATTTTTACATATAGCAACATTTGAAAATATTCGTGAAAATTTGCTTTTGAAGGACGATTCTTCAATAGGACTCAAACATTTATACCTCAATAAAAAAACTTTGTCCACTACGTTTTCGGTTTCTGATTAACATCGCCAAGATAAACGGATGATCGGTAACCGATGTAACCGTGAACGATCCATCTTCAGCCCTGAATAAATACAAGCATTTGGCGAGTAAATAAAGCTTTCATTATTCTCCAAACCACCTGTATGTTTCGTTGTAATGTATTGATATTGGTTGATCGCTGTCTTTCCAAACTCGTAACTGGAAATCACAACACTTTAGTAAGTTGTAAATGCAAAAAGATTCGTTTTATTTGAATTCTCTTTACCATATTTCCGCGATCGTACATATCGTGTCCACCGTCATTTATACTGTCATTTCGGTTACCATCGTATTTAAACTGGTAAAAATTTGGAATTGAAGTTTGGAAAGATCGAGTTGCAGCTTTACTGAGTGCTCTCACATATCGCTCCAATTCTCTTTTTTCTTAAAAACAAAACGTAAGTCAAGATGCACTGATGAGACTTCCCAGGTCGAAACAGCGGCTCCTTATGCAGCTCACTTAAATATACCTTTACGCTTGGAACAGCAATTTATTCTTTTCGCATTTAATTACATCTTCCAGTATTTTCGTGTTTACATGTGAATCAATTAGGCTGTAATCCCATAGGCGGAAATCTGTTAACTTGAAATTTTTTTGGCTTAAATTTTTACACGTACCGCCGCAAACGCTCTCTTTCATTTTTCCAGAAGACGTTGTAGTCTGATTCTTCAAAGTTTCCATGACGTTCCTAAACCTTGCAACTTCACCTAAACAACAGAACATTGGTGGTTGCATAATGACGAGCGTTTCCTTGAAGCTTGGTTGTTTATCTATTACTGACGTCACACTGTTAGTGATGCGCTTCCGTATCTCGTGAGATGATCTAAACCAGGGGTTCTTAAACTAATAGGGCGCTCTCTAGGGGGCGCGGAAGGTGGAGCAAAAGTTTTGCAAAACCCGTCTAGCGACCAATCTATGATCTATTTAGTTTTTTGCGTACCCAAACCTTATGAAAATTTGAGCAAAGATTTAGCTGTTTGTCCGCAAAACAAACTACGGGGTAACTGTTGATGCGATGTTTGTCATTGGGATGACGAAAGTAGTTTTAACTTACTGGTTAGTGGTTTTGTATTTGTGAGGTGCAGCCTACATGCGATGTTCATCGCAATTCACTAAACCACGCATTAAACACCTGGATTAAGAAACAACACTCATTTCTTATGTTCTCTCGTTGGTGAGTGATATTACAAATAAATAAAAACCTCTTTTTGAATTAGATTCCTTTGAGGGTTGGAAGGGGGTGCTAGATTTAATAAATAATCTCAGGGGGCGCGACTAAAAAAGTGAAAGAACCACGCACTGATCTAATCTAATGTGGATGGGGTAGCGATAAATTTGGGCATGGAAATTTCTTACCTGTAACATAACTTTGCAGGGCTTGCATATCAGCGATGGTGCCATTTCGATAGTTTTCTAAGTTATCTGAATAAACAGGAAGTTTTGTGAGTAGAGTTAATCGTTTGTAAGTTTGTTGTACAACGAAGTGAACATAATGTGATTTTCTGAAACAAAAACGTTTCAAAAGGTTTTTGTAGCCGTTTGCATGTAGTGTTACCTCCTGCAGAAGTCAGAACATTACTCTTAATAAGTGAATATTAACTATACGTCTCAACGAATTCCGTTACACATTTTGCCCAGCCTAATGATTGAATAAAATATTTTATAGGTAATATTCTTACCCTGTACGTAGGTTACGCTTCCCTGGATAGCTCTCATACTTTGGTTGCTTCCATCCCGATGTATCTCCAGTTGACCTGAACGTAGGCTATGTATTTTTCATATTGCAAGATGTTTAATTTGTTACATTTTAAGTATATAATGCTTTTGTGCTTCAATATCAACAATGTTAGTATCTCTCAAGGGTTGTCAAAATAATCTCGTTCAATTATTCAACTTTAGATCCTTCGCAAATGCTGTGCTGGTGAAGATTTATTAAGGCCACTTAAAGGAAATATATTTCTTTATAATCCACAATTTCTAAGATATTCAACTGTGTTTTCAGGCTCTTGCTATACTGTTGCTCCAGGTTTAGTTTAATGTAATGTGTTGTTTTGATTATAAAAGTGTGACTTTAAACAGATTTTACACAATCAAATAAGTTATGTTAAATCCATACCTGAATACTGCATTTTAACTTTAATAATAAACATGGCCCATTAATTCAACTTAGAATATTCAAGCATTGTTTAAATTTTAGGCAAAATCCGAGTATAAAGACAGATAACGAAGAATGTCTCCCATGTCACCAAAAGCATAGAAATTAAAAATTAGGGTGTTGTCGAAATTTAATTTTGTTGGCGAAATTTAATTCAAGTTAATCGAATATTTGCATTTACTCCTTGTGCTTCACATTAGGACAAAACATAATATAATATTTTGCACATGTTTCAAGTAAATACGGTCCTTACTTTGTATCAATGCTACACTTCTCTGAATTCCTTGAATTACAACTGTGGTTTCATTTCCACGAATTTCCATTTGACCTGAAAACAACATAGTCGGCATTTCCTCATCACCATTTTAATTTTGCAGACCTAGTGTAGCACAATTGTTTTTTATCAGGAAAAAGGAGTAGTGGTATCACAGGTTGAGAAACACTGATCTACAGCATTTCCGTTGTGATGGCAAACTCCCCTATGTGCTTTAATTGAGAATATTACAATCTTTTGAACAGCTTTCAGAAAACAAAGATCCTTACTTTGTATCGATGTTAAACTTCCCTTTATGCCTTTAATCACAGCAGTAGACTCATTTCTATAAGTTTCCATATGGCCTAAACACAACATAGCAATACTTTTTGTAACTTTTTAACACCTTTTCACTATCTTTGTAATCCTATGATCCTTAATTTTTTGCGCAAATAAAACATATCAGTTATATCACTTCTCAACGCTTGGATTTGTGAAGGTGTTGTCATTTGTTTCCGTAACGCGTTAATGTAGTGATATGTAGATTTTTGCTGATCTAAACAACAAGTTTGGTATGTTTATGTTTCGAACGATGATGGCACAGTGATTAGTTATAACATAGTACCTTTTGTAGCAATAGTCCAAGAAATATAGCAATCTTGGACTATTAAACGGGGAACGTTTTAAACGGTTAGTGTTCAAGCGGGGTTTAATGACACAGGAAATGTTTGTATTCCTATTTTATTACTCTGAAATCTGGTTGAAAGTTTAGATTGATACATGGCCAATAATACGTTGTTGCTAAAGGACGAATAAGTTTAAAGTAAAACGAAGTTCGTTCACATGCAAAACGCAGAAATGGAATCGTCCAACTGCAAAGTAACATTTTTGGCGATCTCCGTTGTGGAATTTTTGTCGTTAGGTTTACTAGCATCAAAGTCATGCAGAATTAGGCATACAAATTCACAAATTATAATCAAAATGGTCATTACCTTGTATTGCGGACATATTTATCCGAATTTCTTGCATGTTCTGAGTAGTTTCATTTCGATGCATTTGCATTTCGCCTAGACAAACATTGGCATAAATAACTTTTGTAACAAACCAAATAACGAATCAATTATGAAGTTGTATTTGAATAAGACACTTTTTAAATCATTTAATCGTTGCGTTTACTGAAACTAAGGAACTGACGATGCCCACAGGGCGAAATATATATTCCAAACAACAGCCAGACTGACCCTGTTGTCAAAAGCTATTGCTTTGTGTGCATATAGTGCCATTACGGAAGTTACATAGCGATTGCTAGGCCAACATTTGCTGCCTGTGGTTTATATCTAAATGTTTTGATATTTGAAGTAATTACAATGGAGTTTGTTCAATCCTGTTCGTTAATATTATGTGCAGTTAAAACTTACTAAGGACATTTTCACTTTTTGCGGATTGAATTGTTGAAGTTGTGGACATATGTTTCTGCAACTCTTGTATGTAGTGATGTGTAGCATTTTGCTGACCTAAATTCCAAGTTTATTATGGTAATATTTCTCCATTGACATGGTCATGTTATGATAATTAGTTGCACATATTTATTTTTTCTGATTTGAAACTCAAATCAGAAACAACAGTCATAGAAAGGATGAGCATGTGAGCGACAATTAAGAACAAACCGTAATACAATATTTTGCACAACATTTAGATAACAAAGGTCCTTACCCTGTATTGATGTTAAACGTCTCTGCATTCCTTGCATCAAAGTAGTACTTTTATTTTCGAGAATTTCCATTTGGCCTGAACACAACAAAGTTATCAAACATTTTTGTGACTTTTTAACAACTTTCTACTGTTTATTTATTCCCATGATTCTTTGTGGTTGATAGGTAAAATTAATGGATATTATTACACTGTTACTGCAGGAAGGAAAAAGTGTTTGTTTTCTTCTAGTTTCATTACAACAGCGTTCCTTAAGTTACAAAATGCAGTAATGGAATCGTCAAACTGCAAAGCAACATTTTTTGCACATGTCCGTTATGGAAGTTTTTTTCAAGAGGTTTATTGCCATCACATCCCACAGGACTAAACCATTTAAATTTACAAGTTTTAATTAAAATGGTACTAACCTTGTAATGCAGATGCATATATCCGAATTTCTTGCATGTTCTGAGTAGTTTCATTTCGATACAATTGCATTTCGCCTTGACACACATGGCATAAATAACTTTTGCAACAAACCAAATAATGATTCAATTATGAAGCGGTTAAGATACTTTGTAATTTTACGAATGCACTTTTTGTTTAAGTTGTCAATGCTGTGAGGATTTAAATGCTTTGCCACACAATCAGAAGTTACTCACCAATCACAAAATTCTGCAATGCTTGAATTTGTGTAGTTGTGGCCATCTGTTGAATTTCACGATATGAAGTATTCTGAAAACTCTCCATCTTTCCTAAAGGGCAAGTATAAAATATTTTTTACTGCCACATTATTGTGGTTCAATTGTTTCCATAAAACTTCTTTTCCTTTTTTGCGCATTCCCTGACATATTTACAACATGGCAAATGTTTGATTTGTAGTTTGTTAAACATCGGCAAGTGCGTTTGTTCTTCCTTTCTGAGCGATAAGGTCAATGCTTTTCAAGGAGTGTGACAGGCGTGGGGGATTATGTGATAATCAAATGCTGTTAACGAGGGTATTTGTTAATTGTCCGAAAAAATTAGGTAAGTGCTTTTTTGTGGTAGAGAGTCGCCTGGTGCATTATTATGAATGCTCCGTACGAATTTGCTCACTTTAACACCAATACAAAGATGAAGTTGTCTTGGCATAATAATCTTTGATGTATGTTTTACCAATTTTAATTTATTCACTGAAAATACCTATTTACATGATAAGTTCACATGCTCTGAAGGTTTTACAGTTTTCCAGTAACATTAGGCAGATAAAATTTTGGTGAATTTAGGCATTCAGATATAAGCTGATTAACGTCTTATGGCGCCCGGGCATCCTTGCGAATTAGGGATCTTTTGTGCAAGCACGTTTTACTTCCTGATTCATGAAATTTATATGGGACAGAACTGTTGCATAGTTAAGGCAGTCGTGCCAACGTCTGGACAGCAATCGCGACGCGGATATCTGGTTATATATCTGCTGTGGTTTGAAACAATTTCATGGATAACAAACAATCGTCACAAACATTGCTCTTAACATAAAACCGTTAAAAACTAGCCTTTTTTACGAAAAGAAATATTTTTTTATATGTGCAAAAAAAGCCATAATATTGCAAAGCTGCAGACAGGGTGTGTACACGCACTGTTTCGACCAGTAAGGTCTCATCAGTGCAGCTGTTGTGTGGCACTGTGCTAGCTTTCACACTAGCAGGCACACTAGTCTCCACTTTGTGGTACCTTTCGGTCAACGTCGATCTGCAGGGTACCCTATACTAGGTACCGAACAACAGAGACGACGAACCACTGTGGAGCGCACTATGGCCAAACGGAACTGCTTGGTAACCGATAGTGCAAAAGGCATAAATAAATGATTCGGTTACCAAGCAGTTCCGTTTGGCCATAGTGCGCTCCACAGTGGTTCGTCGTCTCTGTTGTTCGGTACCTAGTATAGGGTACCCTGCAGATCGACGTTGACCGAAAGGTACCACAAAGTGGAGACTAGTGTGCCTGCTAGTGTGAAAGCTAGCACAGTGCCACACAACAGCTGCACTGATGAGACCTTACAGGTCGAAACATTTTTTATTTTAAATATAAACCATATCATATTGCTGTACACGAAAATTGTGAATTTCTGCCTTCGTTAGGTAACCCATACCTTGCATGAAACTTAGATTTTCTTTAACTTCTTGCAACTTCTGAGAAGATATATTTTGATGTATTTTCAATTCATCTGAACATAACGTGATGTGTTTTATTGCTTTGAAAAGTCAAGGAAATACTAAATGGAATCGTCAAACTGAAAAGTAACATTTTTGGCGATCCCCGTTGTGGAATTTTTGTCGTTAGGTTTACTAGCATCAAAGTCATGCAGAATTAGGCATACAAATTCACAAATAATAATCAAAATGGTCATTACCTTGTATTGCGGACATATTTATCCGAATTTCCTGCATGTTCTGAGTGGTTTCATTTCGATACATCTGCATTTCGCCTAGACAAACATTGGCATAAATAACTTTTGTAACAAACCAAATAACGAATCAATTATGAAGTTGTATTTGAATAAGACGCTTTTTAAAACATTTAATCGTTGCGTTTACTGATAAGGAACTGACGATGCCCACAGGGCGAAATATATATTCCAAACAACAGCCAGACTGACCCTGTTGTCAAAAGTTAGTGCGTTGTGTGCATAATGCTATTACGGAAGTTACATAGCGATTGCCAGGCCAACATTTGCTGCCTGTGGTTTAGATCTAAATTTTTTAATATTTGTAATTACAATGAAGTTTGTTGAAACCTGTTGGTTAATATTATGTGCAGTTAAAACTTACCAAGGACATTTTCACTTTTCGTGGATTGAATTGTTGAAGTTGTGGACATATGTTTCTGCAACGCTTGTATGTAGTGATGTGTAGCATTTTGCTGACCTAAATCCCAAGTGTATTTTATTAAGTTTTCTCCATGGAAATGTCCATATTAAGACAGTTGCACATAATATTTTTTCCTGTTTTTAAAGTTAAATCAGGAACAATAGTGAACACAAGAAGTTGTTACGTCCATTGAAATACCCCTCCTGGTTGCAGCAACAACAAAATATTACCTTTTATTTCATTTGCGATGGAGTTTGTTTGGTCAATACTGTCATGATTATCACGAATTAAACTTCTAATCACAGAAAGGCGACCCTCGTTAGTCAATGTGAAGTTCTTGTGGTCGAGACGAATTTGAAGTATTTCCTGGTATAAATCTTAGTGGAAAGATTAAACTGTGAGTTTGGATGTTTGCGATGTCGGTAGCAAGCCATGCATAAAAAATGGTAGTATGCCATCCATAAGTATTAAAATTAAACGAAACACGTGTTGTAGACCAACGAACCTTTGAGAAACTCAAAATTTTCTGTAATGATGTCCATTTTTTTTTCCAAAATATCTGAAACCATTGACAAAATCGTTTGGGGTCACTAAAGATAATCAAATCGATAACTCTAACCGTTTTGTTCTTTGAGCTGACTGGTAAGTATTGTTTGAGGAGATCCGCGTTGTTTGCTGGGTGCGACGTTAAGTTCTGTGTAAAAATATATGTATTATTTAAAATAATGTATCATTTATATAAACAATACCACTTACTTGCTGGGAGGCCACTAAGTTTTGCATCAATCTACAAAAATATGAATGAAACGTTCGGTTTAAGCTCAAGAAATATATGCACTGTATGCGTTGTATTATTATAGTTTTCATTAAAGTCCAACATACATTAAACGCACTAAAACGGTATTTTGTTTAATGCATTGATGCTTACCCAAAAGCACGTTGCACCAAAACCAACTAACATAAAGATGCCAAATAACAACACTGAAACTCCCGCAATCTTTATCGTCTTTTCCATCAAGCGCTCCATATTTCGTAACTGCCCTGAGGTTTCATCGCGGGGAATTTTGTTTGTCGTTTCGCATGACGAACCAGCAGTGCCACCTAAAACAAACGGAAAAGAGCCACATTTTAGCTACAAAACTAAACCCAATGAGCTTCATGAATATTGATCGGTTTGGTATGTTACCTTGATCAAACGATGTCGTTGCCATTTGTTGTAATAATTCTCCTCTTTCTTTACTCATGTTTCGGATCCTCGCGTTACGTACTTTGCTACAACTGTATTTTGTTGAAATGAAATAGTTTAAATGCAACTATTTGAAGGAAGCCTAAAATCGCCTCGCCTATGTTCCGCTCGAATGTGAAGTACTTCCAACTTTCGGTACAGAACGGTATGTTGGGCGAAGCAGGAAGTTTCAGGCCCTCGATTGACTGGAGCTGACTCAACCGATTGCTCTATCAGCCATAATACATTTCTGAAAAACGCTGCAGAGCCACCAAAAATTACAACATAAGCCTCTACTGTTACCTTTGGAAACTTCTCCAGCAACTTCTCGTAGGGGCAAAGCACGGAATTGAGAGTGCGAAGTTGTGGCGGTTGGTGTAGAGACGTTTTCAAGGGGTAGCTCGCGAACACCTCTGAGTGAACAAGACGTTTCCTGACAACGTCGACAAGCAGGCGATTAGCGCGGAGAAAGTCAGCACCGAGCAGTGGGCGTGAGACATCAGCCAACACGAACTTCCATTTGTAAACACCAGAGGGGATGTGCAGTTGAACAACTTTGTAGCCGTAAGTGGCTATGGAGCTTCCATTAGCGGCCTTGAGAACGGAACCCTTAGGTATGGTACGACGTTCGAAGCCAGTGGGGGAAGTGCGCTGACTTCAGCACCAGTGTCAACCGAAAAGTTGCGGCCGGAAACTTTGTCCCAAAGAAAGAACAGGCTTAAAGAGTCGCCGGTTGCCCCAGCCATTACATGGTCAAACTCGGGCCGACAGAGACGATATACTAAAACGTGTTAAAATAAACAAACATCTGAAAAAAGCGAGGTTCTCTTGAAATAGCCATGGAATCGGAGAAAAAACAAGAAATAAACTGAAATAAATGAGTGTGCTGGAATCCATTACACTGCAAGCAGTGTGGACTACATACACCTAAAACAAAATTAAACCTATGTCAAGCACTTATATTTTCATGTTTATCAATTCAATACACCTCATTCGAACGGATGGAGCGCGAGAGCGATTGAGCGCTCTGTCGCTCCTCCTGCGGAAAAAACGGGAGGAGAAATAGAGCGTAGCGCATTCGCTTCAATTGTTCATGTAAACGGGGGTAGATGCTACTACACCAGAACACAGCCAGGTCACGAACCCTCATTGGGGATTACCCTTACTACTGTCGTTTTACTTTTGTCCACTCCGCGCAAAGGATTAGTAATAAAGGCTAGCAATGATTGTTGCGAAAAACCTTAAAACCAACAAACTAAGATAATAATGGAAGACCATTAACCTATATAACAATAGCTAAATTCATTGTTGTTGTCACAAACATTTCTGTTATTCCACATCAACCAATTGCACTATAATGGGATGCGGGCTTCCGCAGATATCATAGTAGTGGTAATATTGGTTTCATTTGATTACTAATACTTGAATTAACGCCTAGCAAACTTTGAAGATAATCATAAATGTGCTAATTCAGGAAGAAAGAAAGCCCAGTGGTTTTAACTGGTGGATCGCGACATCCACTGGGGTCGCTAGCACTTTTCTAAGGTGTCTGAAATCAGGTTGTAAACAAGGGCAATGACGGAATTTGTACTCATATTTCAATCGACAAGACCTATTAAGTTGAACATTGCTGGTCCAAAAAAAACTGAAAATCTATTTCAAAGAAAGTAGTCGTACCCTGCTTGACGTGTACCCATGTAATTTGTCTCTCTGTTCCCATTCCCGCCCTTGTGCTTGTATTTTTTTCTTTATTTCTTTATTTCTTTTTTTCTTCCTGTTTTCTTCAATTATTCGCCGCTGTCGTACTTTTTTCAACAACAAAAAAAGTTCACGGGACCCGAACAAGTGGGGTCAAGTGGCGTTTATGGGTCACGGGACCCGCGACTTTTACTGTTTGACAAGATTTTGAGGAATGTTCGCTGAGTAAAAAGTACTATTTTGCATTGCTGTGTATTGAAACATATATACTAAGCGCTGCAGTCCTGCAAATAAGGAAGTAGAATTGCATCTTTCGCGGCAATCCAAATTCACGGTTTGCACCACATCTTACGTCACTTACCAGTTTCCAGAAATATATTCACTGCAAGATAGCCCTATTGACGCGGAAGTGGCATTGCGGCTGCTGACGCACATTTAAATATATATGGGTAAGAGCTATATCCACGTCACAAACCAAGCAGGAAAATAACACATAAGGAAACAACCACATCTTACGTCACTTACCAGTTTCCAGAAAAATATTCACTGCAAGATAGCCCTATAGACGCGGAAGTGGCATTGCGGCTGCTGACGCACATTTAAATATATATGGGTAAGAGCTATAACCACGTCACAAACCAAGCAGGAAAATAACACATAAGGAAACAATTTTATTCAACATAAATGCAAGTCTGATTTGGATTAAGCAAACTTTTTGGGTCTTGATTTTTGACATCGGCCAATTTTGTTTTCGCATAGTGCAAATATCAATCATTGGGATTCACCATGATACATCAATGACTCATTTGGGGCTCTTGCCATACAGTGAAGTTTACAATTTTGCTGATTCGTTGCAGTAGTAGTTAAATCTTCAGGTGCGTGATATGCACGTAGCAAAATCCACATACCCATTGCAGTTTGTAGAGATGACTTTTTTCTGATATAAATTTTTCTGTAAAATTCCCATCTTCTAAAATATTTAGAGACAAATATTCATATTCAGGAATTCTCCTTTTTCCCAATACTTGCGCGTGTTGAAAATTCAAATGATCGATCTGATTGCTGTAGATTTGCAGCCAAATCATGTCAAATCAAGTCACTTCTTTTTGATGCTACTTTTTTCTCTTGTGACTACAGCATGTAAAGGTTTGAACTCCTAACCAAGTAGGTTTTTCCGCTAAAAAGATACAACAGTAGCTTGAAAGCGAAGCTTGCGCACTGCTTGCAGAAGAAATGAAATGGTCGATCTCCCAACTTCTCATGAAAACAGTGATCTTTAGTGGATAACAAGGCAATGGGCAAAAAGCGTGCTCGCAAAAGGACGACACAGTCAATCAATATTTTAAGAAGACTTTACTTTAGGTAAAAACACCTAGATTTTGTGATTCCTTGCCTAAGCACGGTGTTCAGCACCACATTGTAACTGATGTGCGCCCTGTGCATTGCCGAGTCAGGCGCCTCTCGCCTGAAAAGTTAGTGTTGGCTAAAGCCGAGTTTCAAAAAATGCTGGATTTAGGCATAGTGCGCCGATCAGCTAGCCCTTGGGCATCCCCTCTCCACATGGTTGAAAAGCCTTCCGGCGGTTGGCGCCCTTGTGGCGATTATCGTCGTCTTAACGACGATCCTTGAACAATTTTCAGACGGTCATTGGGCCCCTCTTGCTTTCTTCAGCCGTCAGTTAAGAAAGCCTAAAACGAAGTACAGCGCCTTTGACCGCGAGCTTCTTGCGCTGCACCTGGCCATTAGGCACTTCCGCTATTTTCTGGAAGGGCGCAAGTTTACTGTGTACACCGACCACAAACCCCTTACTTTCGCATTCAAGAAGGCTGCCGACCCTTGGTCCGCTCGCCAGCAACGTCAACTTTCTTCTATTTCAGAGTTCACTACCGATGTCCGTCACATTAGCGGTAACTCGAATGCTGTCGCGGACGCACTTTCCAGGTCTTTCTTAAGCGCCCTACGGGTGCCTCTGTTCGACCTAGCTTGCGAGGCTCTGGCACGCGCGCAACAAACCGATGAAGTGCAATTTTATCGCACAGCAATTACCGGGTGGCGTCTGCAAGATGTCCCGTTTGGCAATTCAGGAACCACACTGCTGTGCGACACATCCCTGGGCAGACCTCGGCCCGTCGTTCCGTCGTCCTGGCAAAAAAAGGTGTTCGATGCCGTTCACGGGTGTTCTCACCCGTCCATTCGCACCACGAAGAACCTTGTTGCCTCCAAATTTGTTTGGCATGGGTTAAAGAAGCAAGTAGAGTTGTGTCTTAACAACCGCTTTAGTGTAGTGAATAGGGAAGGCAGCAGGACATAATGCTAATTTAAATAAACCATTGTAGAAAGACATTGACAACCAACATCGGTTTTACATTGCTTTATATACAATAATCAACGCTGGATAAGTATATATCAATGTAATTAAAATGACAATAAAGATATATATTCACAATTGTCAACAATTAAACTGCAAAATTTAAGCATTCAATTGACAGAAATCTTCGTTTTGATTCGAGTCTTTTATGGTTTAAAAATTGTTTGAAAAACTCGAGTTAATTCAACCAGAGCAGATTTCAAGCTTTGCGAGTTCATCAGTGTGGACGGATAACTGAAAAAACAAAAACATTTTAGTTTAAATAATATCCCAAAGCATCACATAGTTCAAAACGTTGACAACAATTACAATCCACCGTGCCGTCGGAGTATTTATTGTAAAGTGAGTTTTAGTAAAATAATAACACTGCCAACCTGGAAACTAACATGTGGCAGAAATACCAATTAGTAAATCGACCGTAAAGTCGCACAGTGTTGCTAGATTCTGAAGTCCCTGGTATGTACGTGAGGTGAAGTTGAGCACTTCCAGTCGATTGAAACAGCTGCAACACAGAAACAATCCAGTGTCTTATTTTCGACTACAACCTTAAGTCAATACGTGGGGTGGATTTCATAACTATAGATCATAAAAGAATTCTTTTTAAAAAAACCTTTTTATTTCATTTCCTACTTCAGCGCTTGACATTGTGAAAAATATTTGTATGACCGACGCATCGCCTGCTCCATACACTTGATAAATGTTGTATGCGACGCTGATTGAACCTTGTACAAACCAACCGTGATCGACAGAGAAATTTCCAGCCCCATCAGCTCCCAAGTCTCCTGATTCCTGACATTAAAAGATAAGAAATCTGATTCAAAATTGTTTTGACCTCTTTATACAAGATTCACAAAAAGTTTGATTGACGGCCAAGCTAAATAGAAATTCAATTTGGAAATTAAAAATATTGAACAAGTATCTTTAATAAGGTAATTGCACATAATGTGTCGATTTATGAACAAATATGCTGCCAAAGTTTCCAGGAAATGTGATAAGGAAGTATGATAAGTTACCTCAATATAGAAACTGTGTTCATTTTTGCCATCGGGGTTCCTGATTAACATTGCCAAGATAAAGGGATGATCAGTAACGGAACTTACTGCAAAGGATCCATCTTCAGCCCTGAATAAATGCGATACATTAACTGCATCTAAAAGTTAACAAATTTTTGGACAATGACCGACCTAATTTTTTTGTTGTACTTTATTGATATTGCCTCGTCGTTGTCTTGCCATACCTGTAGCTGAAAATGGCAACGCACAAATATTTTTATTAATCCAATCAGTAAAATCGACAATAACAAAAGTATTTAACAATTGTAAATATAAAGACTGGCCCATACTGTTGTTAACAATGTCATGATTCATGTACGAAAAACGTTTCGGCAAGAACTTATGCCATCATCAGTTTGAATGACGCGGTTTTTGTAGCTCCATCATTATATGGAGCTGACCTGACTGACCTCACAGATAAGGCTCGCGCGGGTAGTGACGTACGCAGTTCGCAATGAACTTGAGTGGATCCTAGTTTTCTTTAGCAGATTTTTTATGCACTCTAATTCTTCGTGCATGATTTTGTATGTGCTGCTGATCCTGTAGGCACGGTGAAGGAGTGAGCGCACAAGGTTGACCTTGTCATGCAATGGCACAAAGCTGGACCATTTACTATAGAGACCAGTGTTGGTTGGAAAATCATGCACGAAGAATTCAAAAATGGGTATATCTACTCAAGTTCATTGCGAACTGCGTACGTTCGGTGCTACGTAAACAATATCAGGTGGACACCACAAAACCCACACAAAAAAGCACTAAATTCTGTGTGATGAGGTTGCCATACCTAGGCCATGTTAACCACCGAATTCGAAGGGAACTATCAAGGTTTGTCGACCGCTGCACCAACAAGAAAACTGTCTTGCGTGGCGTGCATGAGCCATGCAAACTTGCGCAGCGGTTTTCATTTAAAGATCGCCAGAAGACCCGGCACCTCTTGGTCCGTGGTGTACAAGCTATCCTGTTCATGTGGACAATCCTACATTGGACAGACATCTCGAAACTTGCACACACGCATCGCTGAACACAAACGATCGCCAAAGTCGGATGTGTGCAAACACCTACTTGACCACCCGTCTCACAAGGTTAAGTTCAGCGAGCCACAAATCCTTGCGTTGGCGAGAGACAGGTATCGTCTCCTGCTGATGGAGTGGCTGTCCACACAACAGCAACAACCACAACTTAATGTGGACGGCACTTTTGCACCACTATTTCTATTCAATGTTTAATGTTTTTTTTGCGTTTTATGCCGTTTATTGTGTACTATTGCGTTTTGCATCGCTTACTGCGCACTAGTGGTGTGTGGCCGATAACAACATGACGTCACTACCCGCGCGAGCCTTATCTGTGAGGTCAGTCAGGTCAGCTCCATATTATGATGGAGCTACACCAACTGCGTCATTCAAACTGATGATGGCATAAGTTCTTGCCGTAACGTTTTTCGTACATGAAACATGACAATGTAAACAACAGTATGGGCCAGTCTTTTTATTGTCAGAATTATGAGCAAATCCGTTAATAGTGTTCCGAAGATTGTGAATATGTTTTATAAGTTTTTTTTATCCGAAATTGTCTTCACCTTATTTCCGTTGTCAAACATATCGTGACCGCCGTCGTTTATGCTTTGATCGTCGCTACCGTCATATTCAAACCGATAAAAATTCGGAATTGTATTTGGAAATGTTTGGGTTGCTGCCTTCCTCAATGCTCTCGTGAATCTAGCCAGTTCAAAATCACCTTCAATGAAACATGCAAGAGCAATAAATACATATTTGGGAAATAAAAGTCGCATAAAGACCAACTGGATAGTTTTGTTTATGAAGATTTAACGTAGGTTCACAAATTATTTTGCACCCACCTTCCAAAACACCATCACTTAAAATTTGAAAAGACGTTTCTATTTGATTCTGTAGTATTTCGATTTCCTGAGCTGTGTCGTTTCTGAACCTTGCAACCTCACCTAAATAACGCGACGATATTGACGCCTAATTAGATAAAGTGTATGCGATGAAGGTAACTGTGGGTTGAACATAAAAGTTTAAGCTACCCGGAAGTGATGAAAATGCAATTTGCAAATGTCGATCGTCATCATTGCTACTGTTTAACTATATTTTACAAAACATTACATTGGTTAAAACTTGGCTTTGCTACAATTTCTGTCCGTATGAATGAATAAAAACAATTTTAGTTAATCAGTAGCAATGATGACTATCGATATTTGCAAGTAGCAGTGTCAATTTGATATGCAAAAAACAAGCTTTTTTGTGACACAATAACTTGCCGTTCAGAGTGATTCGGTATTCTCACCTTGTATCGTCGTCACACTTTGTTGAATCCGTTCCATGATCTGAATAAATTCGTTTCGATGTGATTGCATTTGATCTAAATATAACATGACATGTTTTTGAATTATTGTGCATCGTGACTTTGCTATACATTCAACACAATTACGAAAAAAAATTTGCTTTTTTTAGGACAGAGGCAGCAACGTTTGCAATTTAATTAATTTTAGATGCAATTTTCACTGAAAATTTAACAAAACTCTGCAATACTTGAATAATGAAGGGCTTTTCGGCCATTGCGCGTTTTAAAGACTTCCTTATTGAACACGTTTGTGTGCGATTGTGGGAATGAACAAAAGTTTTCAGTTAGTTTCTACGTATAACTGTTTAAACGTAATGTAATGAAGTGCAAATATTTAGTATTGATTTTAATGAAGACTGCATTTAGGACAATGGTGTGCAAGAACCATATCCTGATTTTAGTATATTAGCCAATTTTCTGGAACACGTTTAGTCCATAGGCATTTTGTGGAATAAGCATTCATAAATGTAGAAAACTGCAAGTATTTTGTGCTGGTTCATAATGTTTTTAAAGGTCTGTTACCCAATCATCAATATTTTTGTCTTACAAAAAAAATTTCGAAAACACTATAATCTTTAAATGTTTTTCCGGTTTTGATTAAGACGATATGTGTTATCTTGTCACCGAAGGCTAAGTACCAGTATTTTTTTGCTCATTAAATCGGCGGACTGAACTATGCGCTATTTTACAACCTTTAATAGAAGCGGTAGTTACTATAGGGATGCACCGAAAGTTCGTTTTGCCGAAATTATTCGGCATAAACTAAGGTTTTTGCAATTATTGGATTTTGGACGAATATTTCTGCAAAATTTGGCCGAAACCGAAACTTTTTCACTGCATTCAACGCTGATACACAAAATTTAGAAAATGTTAGAATCTTTGTTTAAACTGTACTCGTGTGTTTGTTTTATTTGTTTATTGTCACAGAAATGATAAAAATTAACTTTAAGCAGTTGGTACAGAAGACCAGGTTACTCGTTTTAAGCGCCAATAAATGGTTGTATATGTTAGGATTATACGATTTGTTTAAATTTATTGTGTTGAAGAGATGAATACCAAAATTAGTTTCGGTTGCGGCCGAATATAAAAATAGCTGTTTCGGTGCATCACTAGTAAGTTACCCTGAACAATATTGTTTTTTTGCGTTTTCGAATGCCAAGTACCAGTATTTAGTTAATCTTAAATCGGCAGACAAAACTATGCGTCAACTAACAACCAATAATAGGAGCGGTATTTACCCTGAACAACATTGTTGTATGCTTGAATCTGTTGAGTAGTTTGATTTCGATGCATTTTCAGTTGGCCTAAAAACAACATGAAAGTTTATATTTATTTATTGCAACCAAACTAAAATAAAGATGTTATGACAAAAACAATATCAAAATTTTATGTATATGTGTTTCTGTTGCACACTTTATGAGTTTGAAACTGCCGTTAGTTTTTTGTCAAAACCTAAACAATGTCAGTTTTACTGTCGCCCAATTAGTTGATACCTTGTGCATGTTCTAAATGGAACAACTCACGAAATACGGGAATCACCCCACAATCAAGTCGATGGAGGGTAAAAGCCAACTAATTTCGTGAGTTGTTCTAAATGGAAATAGAAGTGGTTATTACGATTTAAACGCACTGATGTACAGACTTAATTTATCATTTTAAATTTTTTTCGAAACACAATGGTTAGTGCAAGCAATAAATCATTCGGAATGTTTTTTTATAGGTCACCCCGCAGTGACAAAATGTCGATTTGCAAAGATCGAATGTCTTCCATGATGTTGGTTTCATGCATCATTGGGGTCTCTGAAAGACAGTTCATGTTACACTGTTATGTCTGCTTTTGTTCACGTATACCTTTGATTTGGGAGTTCGGCATCAAAACCTGAAAAAAAGCATTTATTAAAGTATATGCACTCTCCGCTTACTGGCTTAACCCATTGTATTCCAGAAAACCGATGACTTAAAAGCACGCTTTTTGATTGATCGGTGATGGTTCGTTCATTTAAATATAGCGATGCAAGTTCGAAACAACGGACTTTTGTTGTTTCGTACATGTTTGTATTTACGTAAAGATCGTGACTGGCTAGAATTTGATCAAGTCTATTATTCCCTGCAAGTTTCCTTTCACTATGACGTCATGTCATTGTTTTAAAATTGGCCTTTCGTCTTTTTATTGGTTGCAGTGAACCAAAGAGTTAGTCGGAAAAAACGAGTGCATAAATCTTGTGTCCCTGTTTTTCTACCTGGATTATTTATGTGAAACAAATCTAAAGTGTCTGGAAAGTAAATGGATTTAGACTTACCACACCAAGTGTTGCAGTAATACCAATCAACATGCATGTTCCCAATACCACAAGCATAATCTTCAAACTCTTCAAACTTTGATCAAGTTCAGAACGTAACTTTAAAAACTTTTCCTGTTCATCTGCTGGCTGTCGTAAAGGTTGCTCATAAACTACAATGCAAATAAGTTTTTTTTAATTTTCAAACAAGTGGGTTCTTGTTTTAGTGTACTGTATCTTGGTGGTTTATAACAAAATAAAATTCAATGTTGCATGCAGCAGTCAAAGAAGTAAAATTCATGTTCTCTTTTCTACTCTTAGTATTGTAAAGAATAATACAAAGTTGACCAACATTGGGAAGTATCTACGCTTTACGATAGAACTTCTGAAACAAACACGACTCACCATTTTCAGCAGATACTGGACGAACTGTCATTTCGTGACTACTGCTATGCATTTTGACCGATGTCAGTTCATAGCAGAAAAAAACAAGTAACTATTGCACTTCATGCAGCTCCACTTTTGTATAACTTTTAATGAACTCCTTGTTGCAGTGGCACAAGGCTGTGTCATTAATCTTAACAATAACATTGCAACTCCTCTCCAATTTCGCTTTCGTTTGAACTTCTTCCTGTTCTTACCATCCTTTCAATACAATGAAAAACAAAGCTTTGTGCCCTCGCGAAGAAAGCTTTGTTAAAGGGTGATTCGCGAAGAACTTCGTTTGCCAGGTTCTTTTATACCTATTAGCGTTTCCATTTTATTACAAAACCAGCCACCTTGGTCGTCTGACTTCAGGTCTTGGCGATAGGCCGTTAGTGCGGAGTAACCTGGGCGTTAGCCGGTTTGGAGAGAAGCTAATTTCGGTTACATTTGGCGAGCACGCCAGGACTCTGCTATCTTTTATCAGGGGTCACACGGCTTTCAGAGAACTTAATGTCTTTTAATTTGTTTTTATCGCCACCGCGCTTTGTACCGGGACAAGATGTTGGCCAGTTTGTTGCCTTATTTGAATCGTACTGTAAGAGTGTGAAAGCTAGTCAGGAAGTTAAGCGTCATCTTTTTGATGATGACCTCTGCTGGCTAGTTCAGGGAAACGACAATAATGTTTTCCAACTGAAGTACGATGAGTTAATTAGCCGCGCCCTAAAGCAAGGTTCTGACCACTCGCGCCTCCATGAAACACGTGCCATGTTTTTTGGCAGGCGGCAGTTGCCACAGGAAAGCATTAAGGACTTTGTGTATGCTTTGAAAGCTCTTGGCGACAAGGCTTATCCTACGGAGGAGACTATTAAAAATGAGGTGTTATATTCATTACTCTTTGTTGGCATGTTGGACCAGCACATGGCCAGATCCCTGCCGCAACGGTTGCAATATAAACGGGACTTTTGGACGGCCGCTCAGATGGTCTTGTCCACGCATGTACCGGAAATGTCCCAGGTTTTAGGCGTGTGTCGTCGTGACGTTCAAGGTCCATCAGAATCAAAACAACCGGAAAAGGATGCAGACGTCGACGTTCGAGAATTCCAAAAAACTGTGACCGCTCTCCAGAAGGACATTGAGCTTGTACGCCGCGAGGTGCAGCGATTGGGGAAACCAACACCACATCGGATGGTAGACAGGTTGGATCGACGCTGTTTCGCCTGTGGTAAACCAGGACACTTGCAAAGATTTTGCACAATGCAAGGTAAGCGCTGCTTTCATGCCAGTTTTACGCCTCGCAAGAATTTCAATAAAAGACCTGGTACCCCTGTGACCCAAGAGGCAAAAGCAAGTCTATGTTTAAAGGACACCGAACCCAAAACTTCGAATCCTACCAATAATCAGAACACGAGCGAGAATCCCACCAAACCCCGATTAGTACGGTTTGTCAACATTTCTATCGCTTCAGAGCCGGTATGTGCTTTAGTTGATACTGGTGCAAGTGTCTCTTTGGTTAGCCAAAAGTGTTTAGAGACGTTGAACAATGATCGCCTCAAAATCTCCCCGCTGGGCCAAAACGAACGTTTTTCTGGAATTAACGGTAGTTTGGTTTCAGTTATTGGGAAAATCACTGTAAATGTTAAACTGGGAGGGCTAGATGTTCCCACGTGTTTATATGTCGCGTCGGGCATCGCTCACCACTTAATTTTGGGTTTGGATTTTCTGCAGAAGAACCGCTGCAGTGTGTGTTACGACCAAAATTTGTTGACAGCGGGCCGTGCTAAGGTGCCATTACTCTCGTCGTCTTTCGTACAACGTACCAGAGATATTTGTGTGACTTATGGGAGATCTTATGTGGCAATTGTTGATGAACGCTCTTTCGTTGCCCTTTCTAAACGTGTATAATCTATTCATAAATTTGTATTGGTGCAGCCATATCTTATCGACAATAACGAATGTATTCAAAAATTTATGTGAGCTGTCAGCAGGCAAATAAATCATATCATTAAGGCTTCACTTTGCTTTGTATTCAGTAATTGTGCCTATGTTTCTGCACTTATTCTTTTACTATCCGTATTAAAAACCGGTATTTGCGGTTGAGAATGGGTTGCAGTACTTCCCAGTGCCTTTACGTAGACAGTTCGCCTTTTAACCAAACATATTAAGGAAACACTTAAGAGTTTATTGGTGTGTTCCAAGCATTATTTGTAGGTTTCATTAATTGTAGAAGATTTAGTTGAATAGACGGTCTTTTCGTGAAACAATTGTTAGATAATTTGGTTTTAGCAGTGCGCCGTGACAATAGGGGTAAATTCCATTTATAATTATCTGTTTACCGACTGTACAAAAATTTGGTATTAAGCACAGCAGACACATAGCCTACTAAGTAAAGATTGAATTCACTCATAATAGCCTACTATGTAAAGATGTTATCTGCTCCAGCAGCGTTGAATTCACTTCATACGCGCTACAAAAATGGTTATTACGTTAACTATACACATAGTGAAGCAATATTATAGTGGAAAAAAATTGCATGACACAAATGCCTACATTTTGCGATGATTGACCTCAACGAAAATTTATTGCGAATAAAACACCCAAATTACTTTTGCTGTGATATACTTGGCTCATGCATTAGTTACAAAATCAAGCAATCAAGGAACAGTTACATAAGGGGAAAACCAAAGGGAAACTTACGCACTTCCTGTTCCTAGCGCGTAAAGCTAGTCACGATGAATTAGTCCCTACATTACGATACAACATATATCTGTGGTTAGTACAGTTGACAAAGTTAAACAACCGACATTTTTGCACATAAAACGTAACGGGACGGTTTGGGAGTATGAATGGAAAGGAAATGGAAATGTGTGCAGATGGCAATTGTCAACAGAACAGTAAGTTTTGGAAGATGTCATGTAAAACTAGCGCCCGGTTTTAAGTAGCAATATATTTAAAGATTATTATTGATGGCTTGTCTTTCTGATATCCAAACAAGCAATAGACATACCGCACAACGACAAATGCTGAGCAAAGTATGCACGAAATAACTGTAATTAGTGTTTGCCGTGTATATATATATGATTAAACCAATAATGCTTAACTGGAACTCTACGAGAAATAGTTGAAGTATAAGTATAATTAATTGGCCTTGTCCTGCAGTTTACAGTCAACAGGAAAAAATTTCAAACCTGAGCTCTGAATTGAAGCAAAGTTTGAAGAATGTGAAGATTTTGCTGGTGGTGTTGGGTGCACTCATGTTGATTGCCTTTATAACAACACTCGCTATAGTAAGTAATGCATTTGGTGTAACGTTCGTTCGAGGATGTCAGAAACGTTCTTTCGAAGTTATTATGTTCAGAGACAGGGCGATTGCAGTTGTGTTTTTGCAAGTTAAACAGCTTTTAAAACTTACATCTTCATAGTGCCATTCAACTTCGAAGTAAAAAACACAACAAAGTAAACTTTATTTTTGTCGATCACGTATCCTCAATGCAGACATAATATCCACTCCCCTTATGAGTCAAGATCACATTTTCTCATAAACATCATCGTCGTAGAGAGTTGTTGGAAATCTTAATCTAATTACGCGTTTAATATCGGCTGTGGGATGACAAATCATTACAGAGTTTCGGATCCAACAAGTCGCGCGTATAATTGACAAGCAGAGGACCAAAAACGCATAAACTGCAATGATCGTGACCTGAATCTGGTGTAGTTGATTTAACGAACTAATTTTCTGTTTCAGCTCACGCCACAGATCTCTCAAATAAAAGGTAGGTGAATAAAAACAGAGATGTTAAACCGTCAGGTTACTGGAATTTGTGCTTGAAAGCGATTGTTTGATATTATTGAAGAAACGTTTTTTAAGAACACTCGAACGTAATTAAGGATTTGATAACGATGGTTTAAGATAATTTACAGAATCACATCCTGTTATATGACAAAAAGTATCAAATTTATTTTGCAGGTTTATTGCTCTATATGATATTAACATAAGATTGCACTGTTTAGGCCAGTTGAAAACAGATAAAAATGACGCTACAGAACAGACACAATTCTGGGGAAAAACTCTATCCTCCGTGCAAAGTATGGGAACAATTGGTTAACAGAAGGGATACACAAAAAGTGATGCGCATTGGTGCTTTGGGGCATGGGCAACCTCGCATAATGCAGAATTTCTATATGTCTATACATATATCATTCAATGTAATGACCATTTGCATCAACCGCCTGCCGCTTGATATTATCCTTTTGCATTTTGTAAGAATTTGTTTCTTAGTTCGAAGTCCATTTTTTTCATTGAATGAGTGATTTTGTAAGATTTCAAGAACACAAAAGTCTTATGGAAATGGTTGCTGCTAGAATTTTACGAAAACAAGAAGAACTGTGACCTTGTGTTTCAGGATTATTGATTTCTAAATGACATAATGTTCTTCATTACAGGATTTGTTGTTATTTATTTCAGAAATTCTTGAGACCTATTTACCGACATTCACTACAGCGTTTCAGAAGTTGGAAAAACGCTTGCGCAATTCTACTCAGCTCTCTGGTATATCTGTCAAAACAACAAAAAAGAGTTTTGTTACTGATAGGTGTATGCGTACGCTAGGTATACTAACACGCAACGCGAAAAAGGGCGATTTGTGCATAATGGCGAGATAAGTTTAATACCTTTAGTGGAACAAGTTCACCCTTTTATGTGGGACTATTCTGCATCTTCTATACTTAAGATGCTGCCAACAAACACCTTGAACAAATGAATGTAAAACTGGAGGAGTTAGAAGAAAAAGTTACTCAGTTGACGGCTTACCACCAGGACCCTACGTCAGCCAAAGGTAGATGGGAAATTAATGTCACAAACAAATTGTTTAAAAACATTGGACAGTAATGTGTCGAGTATTACAGTTTTGTAAATCACTACATAGTAAAACTCACTTTAAGGCTGTAAAACGTAATGGAATTTGCACTCTTAATATAAATGTAGGTCCTAAGTCTTTAAAGATTGGAATGTTAACATAGTAAGCATTAAACTATGGATGGAAAGCTATTGTTTCGTCTTAGACAAATTGGAACTAGAGAGGTATTTATAAGCCATCAGGAAGGCCGCGGCACTAACTTTTCCATCTTTCATTCCAAATTTTTACCGTTTTAAGTACGATGGCAGCAGCCAGAACAGCATTAGCAATGGCGGGCATGGGATGTACAACGAAGGAAATAGGGTAAAACACCTAACTTTATTTCTTTACTCTATAAACTAATACTACACTTTTACTGAAAGTTACAAGTTTTGAAAGACAGTCACCCACCAATATCAATAAAATACAACGAAACGTACAGGTGAGTTATGACCTTATTTATAAACAGACAAGGGTCACAAAATTGTTTCATTCAGGGCTGAAGATGGATCGTTTACCGTGACTTCTGTTACCGACCATCCGTTTATCTTGGCGATGTTAATCAGAAACCACGACCAACGTACTGAACACAGTTATTTTATTAAGGTCAGCTATGCCCCAAAAATTCCACCGACATTCTATGTAAACAAATCCACATTTTCAGGAATTGGGAAAATTGGGAGCTGAAGGTAGCGGAAGTTTCAGCATGCATTCCGGCTCGTTTTGGCAAGGTTCAATCCACTGTTCATACCGGATTTATCAGGTGTTTGGAGCGGACAGTCCATCCATCATTCAAGTATTTCTGAACATGTACAGTGTTGAGGTATGAACATATTCACAAATGCAAACCTTCCCACACATTATGTAGCTGAGAACGACATACTTAAGCAGATTAAACCTAATTTGTAATTATGTTTGTTGATTGCAGCTTTTTAAATCGACTGGGACGGCTACGTTGAGGTTTGAGGATTACAGCCGTGTGACAAATTACACTGATAACTTTGCAGAGGTATTCGGACGATTTAGCAACCGATACTTCTGTTATTTTCTTGCTTCGGGGTAAGTCTGTTCGCAGAGCAAAGCAGCATTTTTGAAACCTCCCTCAATCATAAAAATATTTAAAACATGTTTAAACTTGACCATCGCATCATACAAAATTCCAACTGAACCACATACTTTTGTCTTCAAACCTCATACACAGTAAATCCATTGTGAAATAAATATGTATTACCCTGTGAAGACTGAAGTGGGCCTACAATATTCACGCAAACATGGGTGAAACGAACCCGAGGCGGAAAGTAGCGAACGCACATTATATTGGATTTTCATATTCTGACATTGTATGCAGTTGCGTGCCCACAATCCAAATTGTTGTTTCATCCCATGCCACACGAATTTGGAAGCAACTAGCTGGCGGTTGACTTTAATGAATGGGCGTGACAAACCATCACATTTGGCTACGTTGATGACTAGACGTATAAAAAGTCGTTTTAAATGGTTGTAGTGAACAGCAGGTGTTTTGCTTACTACTAATATGGCATCTAGGTCCACAATGCAAAATCAAGTAACTGGCAAGCTGTGTCCTTTAAGTGTTGAAATGTTTGGGTGGCAATTTTTAACCGGCAGGAATTCAAAAAGACCTAAAAATGTGATTGCTGTTGTCTTGGCAACATCCGCGGGAGCAACTGAAACTTGGTGGTAGACACGCACAAGGTCGATTTTGGAAAAAATAGTAGATCCTGCCAAACTTGCTGAAAAGTCCTGAATGTGAGGGATTGAGTAACGGTTTGGTTAAGTAGCAGCATGTAACTGCCTGTAGACTTTGGAACTATGTGTAGCGGCGAAGCCCAAGGGCTGGACGAGCGTCTAATAATCCAGTTTTTACATATTGGCGAACACATTTCTTGCCAAAGTGAGTTTCTCAGGAGGAAGACATCGAGCACGCGCGTGTTTGCAAACAGAAACACTAGCAAACGTTTTCGCGCTGATAAAACGCTGTTGTTGGAGATCCACTAACAAAGAATGTGCTCTCAAAAAGTCTGCGCCGAGCAGTGGCCTGGAGACATAAACAAAATTCCATTTAAAATATCCAGGTGGAAAAATTAGTGAGATCAGATGTGAGCCGTACGCCCGAAAACCCTGAATTCTGCTTCCGTGTCCACAAAAAAGTTGCGCCCAGACACGCGGTCCATTAAAAAAAATCGGCTGCTCGTTTTGCCGGCCGTCACAGTGGTGGCTAAAGACGGTCGGCTTGCTAGATTTCCCGAAATGAACATGGAGGATAACACTGACGTGCGTTTGTACCGAAACGTTGGTGGTAAAAACATAGTTTGGAAGCGTTTCTTACTTGTTTTGGTGAAGTAGGACTGGACCTTGCGCATCGCACCTTTAATACTGCGTATTCCTCGTCTTTCCGACAAGTCAATAGCGGAGCATCCGCCTGTTGCGCTAAACTGCGAGCACAAGGAAAATCCCCTCCAGCCAAACCCGTGCGCAGTACAACGGTCAACCGTAGGTTTCTCTCTCAAGGTTCCTCTCTCCCAAGCAAGCGTTGCACTGCTTTATTGCATTCCCAAGTTAAGAATGAATCCACAAGTCCACGCAACACCAGCACAAGAGAAACGCGGCGAAAAAAGGCAATTAATAATACAATGCGGCAAAGTGAGCGCTTCATACCCCCCCACAAGAAGCGGGCAACAAAATTTAGAAACGAAAACGGGCCAGGGAGCGAAATTCGAACAGCGCGCTTGCGTTTAATAGATGAATGGGGTGGCAATGGTGGTTGTAGGGTAGGCTTGTCATGCCTTCCTCGACGCGGTGGTTGAGCCGTTTTGGTCAGGTCGAGGTGGGCAGGCTTTAAACGGTCAACAGAAACTGTCTGTTGACACCCGCCCAAGTCCAGCGTGAACGGTTTGTTTATTCGCATTATGACCCGGTATGACCCCTCATACAGAGGTGTCAAAGGCGGGCGATGTTTGTATGAAAACATATGCACTTCACTTGTGTCCAACGACTTCGGAACAATTTCTTTGGGATGTGACACGACGTGGGTGTCTGCAGGAGCTTTCCAACAGCCGACCTCAAAGCTGGCAATAGTCGACGCGTTGAACCAACAAAATCAGCAGGCACAACCAACAGTAAAATGAGCGCTACAAACGTGATAAATGTTTTTCAACACCACGGTAGATTCAATAAATCGCAATGAACAGCAATTGATATCGCAAGGACGAAAATCATTGAATTTACGTTGTCCTTTCAAGCTAACATTATAGTGAAAATAGGGTGCTTATGTACAAATGTAATCCCTTAGGATGTTTGTAATATGATGACTTTGATGACTAATTTATAGACTACCAAATATTTGGGGACATGTTGCATTACTCGTCTGGTTAGAAACGAAGTACGTGATGCAGTAAGAATACAACAAACATTCTTTATCACACATCAAGACGTGGTATAGCGAAGTACTGTCTAAACTTAACGATATGTCTTGAAATTGTAAATAACTGTGTCTCAGAGATATTTAACAGTGCCTCGATAGCGTGAGCGCGAGATGAGTCTCTTGGATTCAAAAACCTGCTTCTACCTCGTTCTGTAAAGCAACCAGAACTCGGATAATTTCCCGAGTAATTTTTGTATTGAAAACTGTTACCAGCTTCATTGAAACAGTACATTACGACTCTGCAATACGAACGTTGATTCTACCAGGTTCAGAGAGACTTGCAGTTAATATCAGAATAGCAGTATAACGGTAATACGATAGAATAAGTAGAATGAATTCACAGGCACACACAGGGCTTTTTGAAGCTCTCCCTACTGAGAGCTGATTGGTCAATAATGTCACGTGATATCATGAACCGCTTGAAGTAATACAATACAAGAACATAAAATACAGGATATTCTCCGCCAGGACACATATAGGTTATATGTAAACCGGATATAGGTGATTCACGTGTGCTGGAGAGTCACTGGTGAACACGTTCTGGTGCAACACTTAACGGAAGGTGATCGTTCGCGTGTTATCTGGGACGCATTCAAATGGTTAGTTTTATACAAGAGTAAAAATGTATCCTGTGAGAATATTTTATATGGTAAACAGGATATTAAATGAATCACTTTACTCGAGAACATTCGATGGATTAATCATTTGGGTCACATTATAAGGTTATGTTTACACTTGGGTCGGAAATTGCGAAATATTCAATGCATTTGGTAACACCTGCAAACGAAATGGATTATGCAATACTTGTGCAAAGTTGCACACAAAACATTACGCAATACAAGCACTGGTTTCTGTGACGTATGTTACAAAATAATAAGGTTGTCCTCAAGCAGTTATGGGCTTGGTGCATCGGTTGTCGTTTTATGGTTTATAGATCGTTTGAAAGACTCGAATCAACTCAACTATAGCATCTTTTAGGGCTTGTGAACTCATAGGCTCAGATGGATACCTGAAAAACAAACACATTTTGGTTTATATGGATGTTTCATAATTATAGAGCTGCAAATTTGATCGGTATTTCTAGCTTCACACAGAAACTCTCGCAGCTATTGATCGACAGCCTGTCAGGGTTATACTTATGCCTTTTTTATTTATGGTTAATATGTATATCTGCATGCGATAAAATAAATATACCTGAAATCCTACAGATCTCTGCGTGACGCAAAGTAAACATTCAGCAATATTTACAATACAAGTTTTTGGAATAATTATTTTAAAGGTAACACCGTAAACTGAAGCAATAATTGAATGCATTTGTAAGAATATTTTCCCAAAATTTGTCGGTACCGTTTTTAAAACTTTTCTCACCTCGAAGCTAAAATGTAGCACAAAAACCTATTGCTAAATTGACCCGTATAACGTGCAGTATTGTCAGTTTCACCTGTTCCTTCCTCGTTATCTGTTAAGTAAAGAGTACTTCTCCCAGTTGATTGAAAAAGCTACAAAACAGTAATAGAGAACAGTTAATATTTTTCATGACATAAACAACCTATTACAGTAATACGTTGTTTGTCTTTACACTAATTAGAATAAAAACCGTTTTTGCAATTACAAATGTTTTATTTTATTTCTTGCCTCAGTACTGTAAAATGAAAGAAATATCTGTATTATGGATGGATCAGGTGTTCCATACACTTGATATATCTGGTATGCAGAGGAGATTGAACCTTGTCTAAACGAACCGTGAAACGTTGAGTAATTTCCATATCCATCAGTTCCTAGGTTTCCCGATTCCTGAAATATAAAATAAGAAATAAAATGCTATCAATCATAAAATGTGCTGCCGTATAGTGGTTGTCAAAAACGTTGACGCGTCCACCTGGTGATTCTTCTGGTACGGTTTATAGACGAAAAAAAAATAATTTTATGTACATTGTTAAGCATTTTTTCAACAAATAATTTTCACGAAGTTTTGAAAAGTCAAGGTGATTAGCACCTTAATGTAAAAACTCTTTTCACTTTGCTGGTCTTTGTTTCTGATTAACATCGCCAATATAAATGGATGATCGGTAACCGAAGTAACCGTGAATGAATTATCTTCAGCCCTAGGTAAATACAAAGCAGTTTTAAAATTTGAATAAAAACGTTTCGAGACACTTCCTGACCCACCTCAACATTTTGTTGTATGTTATTGGTATTGTTTCATAGCAGTCTTTCCAAACAGTTAACTGGAAAAGAAACCAAACCAGATACAATTTGCAAATCAAAGCAGCAATTTCAACAACAACAATTGCATTTTACAATCACTAGGTATACTGGTTTGTCAGCCAAGTTAGTTCAGTTTCTTTTTCGGAGCGTGATAGGAAAAATCATGCTCCCGGTGAGATTTGAACCAGACCCAACCCTGTACTGACTGAGATACAGGAGCGAAGCGTTTGTACAGGGTACGTTGCACTTTACATGATGCAGGGTAACTCTACAACTATGATCAGGCAACGCACAAGTGTTTCATGCAACAGGAAAGATCGCCCCACTGCAGTTGTGCGTTTGCGCACCTGTCTGGGGCGACCCTGCCAGTCATGCAGTTGCACAGGATCGTGAGTTCTGACCTCACCGAAACCATCATTTTTCAGATCTCATTCTCAGACTTTGTACGTACCTTATTGCCGTTGTCAAACATGTCATGACCGCCGTCGCTTATGCTTTGGTTGTCGCTACCGTCGTACTTATACCGATAAAAATTTGGTATTGTTTTTGGAAATGATTTGGTTGCTGCCTTTGTTAATGCTCTCGTGAATCTGGCCAGTTTAAAATCACCTTACACAAAAATATACAAGAGTTTGTTAAATAAGTTAATATTCGGAAAAAGTCGCATAAAGACCAACTGGTTAGTTTACGTTTTATGGACGACTCACAATCTTTTTGCGCCTACCTTGCAAAATACCCTCACTTAAAATTTTAAAAGACGTTTCCATTTGAATCTGTAACATTTCAAAACCCTTAGTTGTGTTGCGAGATTTCTGAACCTCGCAACCTACAGAACAAAACGTTGATTGACGCCCAATTGGTTGCTATCTTTTGCACGATTTGACATTCTACCGACGTCATTCTGGTAGTGATATGATTGCCGCATCTATCCAAATGATCTAAACGACGATCGTAGTGGTAATAATGTCGAGTTTAATTCAACTTTCGTTATCCTGATTTTAACATATTAGCCAATTTTCGGGAACACGTTTTATTATTAGTGTAGAAATCTGCAAGTCTTTTGTTCTTCATGTTCCTAAATATCTGTTACTCAATCGTTAATATTTTTGGTCTTACAACGAAAATTCCGAAAACACCATTATCGATTTTTTCCCGGTTTTGATTAATATAATATGCGTTATCCTGTCACTGAAGGATAAGGACAAGTATTTTAATGCTTATCAAATCTGCGGACTGAACTATGCGCTTTTTCACAACCTTAGATAGAAGCGGTAGTTACTATAGGGATGCACCGAAAGTTCGCCCAATTAGTTGATGCCTGTGCATGGTTTTTACCTTCCGTCGACTTGATTCTGGTGTGATTCCCGTAATTCGTCAGTTGATCTAAATAGAAATAAAGGTGGTTATTCTGATTTGAACGCACTGATGTACAGACTTAATTTATCATTTTCTAATTGTTTTAAACAACAGAATGGTTAGTGCAAGGAATAAATCATTCGGAATGTTTTTTTATAGGTCACCCCGCAGTGACAAAATATCGATTTGCAAAGATCGAATGTCTTCCATGATGTTGGCTTCATGCATCATTGGGGAGTCTGAAAGACAGTTCATGTTACACTCTTGTTATGTATGCTTTTGTTCACGTATACCTTTGATTTGGGAGTTTTGCATCCAAACCTGAAAAAAAAACACATTTAATAAAATGTATGCACTCTCTGCTTACTGGCTTAACCTTTTTAATCGCGAAATCTGATGACTTAAAAGCGCGCTTTTATTTGATTGGTGATCTTTCTTTCATTTAAATAATGCCATGCAAGCTCGAAACAACGGTCTTTTGTTGTTTCGTACATGTTTGTATTTACGTAAAGATCGTGACTGGCTAGAAAGACCAATTAATATGACATGGTCGATCGCTTATAGGCAGCACAAAAGTGGCGATGCAATTAACCAAACAACACAGTACAGTTATGTAGCTTAAAGATCTTCTGGGTTTATCAAGAATCGCACACCTGAACAAACTCCGCATCAATATTTTTTTGTTTAGAGCGCCTAGATTGGTGGTTACAAAACACCATTGCGCGAGCGTCACGGGATCGTGAGACTCATAAAATGCACAATCTCCCCTATATTTCCATTTCTGAATAAACTATATGTTTCCATGTTTACCCTTTTCGTTTGGTGAATAAATATCGGAAACCAAACCCTCTTTTATACTTGGAGTACAAAGATGGAGTTACAAAAAAAAAACTTTAAACGCGTAATTAAAATAACACCATATAGTGACCTTAAAAAGTAATGGTTTACTTACTATACCAAGTGTAGCAACACTCGTCATCAACATAACTGCACCAAACACCCCGAGCATAATCTTCATACTCTTCAAACTTTGATTAAGTTCAGAACGTAACTTTGAAACCGTTTCATGGTCAACTCGAGGCTGCTGCCGTGGTGATGGCTCCTCATAAACTACAGCGTAAAAACCATTTAAACTAAAACTTAAACATTGAAGATTTTTATTTGGAAGCAAATAATAAGCAAAACATATTTTTGGCGGATAAATTTATTAACTAACAAATGAGAAAACAGTCACCTCTAGAAACTACATAGGTTATGTGGTCTTTGCTGTGCATATCAAATATCTGCGTTAATTAAAGTTGTTCCTTTAAGTGTTTATCTGCGTTTGTGACGTGGCTGTAGCCCTCACCCATGTGCATTTAAATGTGCGCCAGTAGCCGCAATGCCACTTCCGCGTCTACAGGACTACCTTGCAGTGAATATTTGTTTGGAAATCAGTTAGTGACGTAAGATGTGGTGCAAACCGTGAATTTGGTTTGCCGCCAAAGACGCAATTCTTTGCAGGACTCCTGCGCTTAGTATATTCCTGAAGAAACCTCACAATTGCCGCTCTCAATGTGCTTGAACTAGTATATTCGTTTGGATACCTGAATGACAAATAAATGATTTTCATATATCCTAATGACTCATTGGCAGACATTACATGAAAGTTTGACACTTGTGTTTTGCAAATGATCACTATTGTGGCAAGTACCATGATCAAATGAAAAAAATAGTTTCATGGAAGTAAGCACATAATAGTTCGTCGAAATTTCCTAAGTTAATGCTCGCAAGAACAATCACACGTTATGAAATTAAGACAACATCTGAGTTTGAGGACATAATTGTTTGGTTTTTTAAGTGTTAACCTTTACCAGTGTAGAACATCGGAAATTTGGTCAGGACAAGTGCAAACTGCGAGCACAAAATGCCATGTAATGAATTACAAACACGTTAATGAGTAAAGAAGCAGATAACAAACCATAGACAAAAGCAGTGGTACTGTCACTTCCAATTCATCTAAAACTTTCAGGGATTTTTTTGATGAATGTAATGATTGATTGAATTTAAAATGCTCAGATTTGTTCCAACAAATATAATCGGTCTGTAGTTTGAATGATGGAGTGGATAGCAAAAATACTTCGCAATTTACCCGTTTCGCACTGATAACAATGGTGCTGAAATGTTCGTTTTCAGATGTTGAGATTCCCCAAGTTTGCGTCGCTCAATATGTGTTAGAAACGATGGAATACTTCGGAAAGTCTGTGGCTTTGGTGGATTCTTACCATGATTATTTGTGGACCTTTTGAGGTAAATGGTGCTTTTATAAGTAACTTTGTGACGTTTACAATATTACAAACGAAACTGTTTTGAAAAGCAACAACACCTTGAAGTTTTTGCTAGTCGGTGGAGCTCCAACACCAAAAGATTTGATGCAGAAAGCAAGTGATAAATTTGATGCGATCGTCACCAGTGCGTATGGCGCTTCGGAAACCGGTATGATTTCACTTCACGTTACGAAAGAAACTCCATTCGAAGGTGTAGGAATGCTTTGTCCCAATGTTCAACTCAAAGGACAGAACTTGGTTACGGAAAACATGGAGAACTTTGTGTAAAAAGCCCAGGTGTCTTTAAAGGATATTTGAACAACACAGGAGCAAACGAAGCAGTGTTGTTTGAATGTGGTTGGTTTCGGACAGGAGACTTGGGATATTATGACGAGCAAGGATTCGTTTACTTGGTCGACAGACTAAAAAATATGATCAAAATTCACGAAAATAGTGCGGTTTTTCCGGCCCAGCTCGAAGAAATACTTTTGTCTCATCCAGGTGTGGTGGAAGCGGTTGTAGTTCGTACGACTCATCCAGTTTATAATGAGGCGGCAAAAGTCTTTGTTGTGAAAAAAGACGAATGTCTGACAAACGAACAGTTGCTAAAATTCTTCAATGCACACGTGGCAGAATATCAGCAACTCTTCGGTGGTTTGGAGTTTATTGATCATATTCCAAAGACTGATGGCCTTGGAAAACCAAACAAAACTGCACTACAAAAACATTCTTCGTCTAATTAGATTCTCTTCACATCATGAAGCTCCAGAAACCAAACATTTATTTATCTCTCTATTGAGGTAGATTACGTTTGTTATAGTGGAAATTATGGGAGCGATTTCTAGCATCGACTAAGAAGCTGGTCGGAAATGATAAACAGGATAACCTGGCAACGCATAAATAACATTCACTTGGCTTGGCTTGGCTAATATGCCATAACTAACATCATTAAAATCGACAGCTGAGTGATAATCCCAACAGGAGGGCAAACAGTGGTGGAAATACTCTACATGAATTGTGCACAACATTAACTTGGCGACAATCTACCTCACATAACTAATAACTTCCCGTGTAGCTCAGTCGAAGGTTGTTGCACACGATGCCTATGGGTTTGCGATTTTAAACTCCACTGGAGTAGTGATTTTACTTGCCACTTGATGCATGTTACGGTGGTTTTGCTTTTTTGGTGTTGAAATTATATCCTCAACTGACTGATTCTGAATTAAACTTTCTGCCTAATTTGGATTAAATAACTAGATTACGATGTGGTGTACATGATAAATTTTTATTGACATGGCATGAATGATTTGAAAGATTGTATTTTGGTGGTAATGAAAGTTACACAGTCAAAAGCCATTTCTTATGAAACTGACATATGGAAGTATTGACACTGAAGTCAAAACAATGAATTTTTGTACAATTGTTTGAACACAAACATATTTGAATAAAACGGCGATTTCATGTACAAAAATCTAACATATTTACAATAAGTATGACGCAATACAACTAAATGTTGCAAATCCTGTTGATCTTGTCCTCGAAACAACAGAATTAAAGTCCCTTTACAAACTACACATTAATACAATTTGACTTATTGTAGATTGAGATTTAGACCCTCGGTTGCTTTTTAAGGTTTATAGATCGTTTGAAAGACCCGAATAAACTCAACCAAGACAGTTCTCATGCTTGATGAACTCATATACGCGGATGGATACCTGAAACACACAAAATACATTTTAGTTTGGACATTATTACCTGTACTTATCATCACCCAAAATCTATTTCGCTCTGAGATTTGGGTCGCAACCAAACTCTTATTGACGGTGAGCACAACAATCTGGTCATGCCTGTTTTCTTCATAGATTGGCATTTAAGTTATGCTACAGAACGATATTGAGCTTCAATAAAAAAGTTGTTGTTAAAAGTTAGGCAGTATCAAAAGCACATGCCTATTAAATATATATTATATTCCTTTTCAGTTTGTGGTTCAGATCCTTTATTCAGTAAACGCTAGGTAGTCGGTTGTATAAGCTGAATAATACCTACCTTGAAGCGAGCATATAGCAGAAATATTGATTGTTGAAGCGGCCGGAAAGTCGTGCAATGTTGTTTGTTGGATCTATACCTGGGCTGTTTTTGTTGAAGTAAAGATTGCTGCTTCCTGTTGAATTGAAATCCTGTAAATCAAAACATACTTTATTTACATGACAGGACTAAAGCGATTTGTGGTGTTTTTTTTCAATTAAGTCTTGGTTAAAAGGATTTATTGAAATTTATGATGTAATTTCGTACATGAGTACTTGACATGCTTAGAAATATCTGTATGATGGATGGGTCGGATGTTCCATACACTTGATAAGTCCGGTATGATGAGTAGATTGAACCTTGGGTAAACGAACCGGAACCCATTGCGTCTTGTCCAAGTCCATCAGTTCCCAAGCCTCCCGATTCCTGAAAAATTTTCTTTCTTTTAAGGCGTTTGTTGGAAAACTAGCAGTTCATTGAGCGCAGTGACCTGGCGCTGGTGTGTAAGCACTGTTGTTTGTGTATGAAAAGTGTTGGTATGGGACGCCACTTGATTTTTGCTATTATGAAGTCTTTTTTATGGTGGTATTCCTGCCGTGATTTCCACCTGGCCAAGACAGCGATAAAATAACCGACACCATTAAACCAGGGAGGTAAGGCGCCAATTTTATATTGTCGGTATAAGTATCAACCCGATATGCCACATTCAAGGTAAAGACTCCAAAATATACAAAACTAGAAATGACGCAACGCGGTTTGCGGTCCGCTGCTGCCGCAGGAAAGACACTTTTTAGATCGACCTATATAGGAAGTGAAATGTCGCTTACAGCTGCATCAACAAACAACATATGTTAGAAAGTAACAAACGCTTTCTTTCACTGCTTTATTTGAATTTACCCCTTGTTTTTGTTCCACTTAACACATAACGCACTTTATTATTCACTTGCTTCTGTTTTTTCCCCGCAATATCGTTTTATTAAGTTACTTTGTGTATTACTTTTTTCATGTTGTTTTAAATGTTCAAGTTAAAATCACAGAAAAAATATGGAAATATACTGCTAATAAAGTTGACAATAGAATCAAAAATATTTTAGTATAGCGTGAACGAAACGGATTCGTACTTCATTTAATAATGTTCAGGCATTGCAGGCATACCTGGACTCAATGCCTACAATGCCTAGAATGCCTAGACTCATTGCCTAGACTGCCTACAATGCCGACGATGCCTCGACTCGATGACTACAAGCTTACAATTAACAAATGCCTACTTTTTCTGGCGAAGGTTTCCATTTAGCGAAGTCATGGTGAGTTGGCAGATCGTTTTAAAAAAGTTATGCGGCTTCTTATAAACTGGTGTTTCTCCATTTTTGTATGCCCTAAAAGTATCCAACTCGACAGGAAGGTTGGCAACATTTTAAGGCGATTTGCCGCACGGAATTTTTACCTCAATAAAGAAACTATGTTCACTTTGCTGGTCTTTGTTTCTGATTAACATCGCCAAGATAAATGGATGATCGGTAACAGAAGTCACCGTGAACGATCCATCTTCAGCACTGATAAATGGCATTGTATTAGTTGCATCTGGCTACTAACAGCTGCTGACCAACCTGTACGTTTCGTTGTATTCTATTGATATTGCTTGATCGTTGTCTTTCCAAACTCGTAACTGAAAGCGACAACAAAGTTTTATTCAATAAAATATTGCAAAAAATTGTGATTGAATTAAGTATTTAAATCAAATCCTTCACCTTATTTCCGTTGTCATACATGTCGTGGCCCCCATCGCTTATTCTGTCCTTGTGGTTACCATCGTAGTTAAATCGGTAAAAATTAGTAATTGAGTTCCCGAAGGTAATGTTTGCAGCCCTGCTGAGTGCTCGCACGTATCGCGCCAGATACCATTTGTCTTTAAAACAAAACGACAAAACACATTCTTTCTCTTTTAGTTACGTAAAGGTTCTGTAAGGATTTTGATCTAATTTGTTTCAGGTGTATTTACCGAAATAAGCGAGATATAAGAACTGATGTAATGGTTTTGTGATGCTTTATTGCAATAGTGAACAACCACTACCTTTAATTATACTCTGGTCCCAAACGCACGTTGCTAATTTGGAGGTCGCCGTTTCAATGGCTGAAACTATATAAATATCAACACTTTTTTATAAATGGCAACACTGTCATACATAGTTTCATCATTTTACAGATTTACATATTTTTTTTCTATATTGAAGTATTTTGTACATACCGCTACAAACTCTATTTATCTTTATTCCATTCCGTAATGTTTCAAAGGACTGAGCTGTGTCGTTTTTGAATCTAGAAAGCTTACCTACACAACGTTAAGTTTATTGTCGCGTAAGTGCGAATTTGTGTGTGCATGATATTGCAGTACCTTCCATTGACGCAACTCTGTCAGTAATGCGATTCCCGTAACTTTGCAGCTGATCTAAAGAGAAATAGTGGTGGGTACTCCATGGTATGGACGCAAGTATTTGTTATTCTATTACCTTCAACACCAGTAACAGCAATTTGCAGGGTTTGCATTTTGTCAATCGTGGCTTCAACATAATCTTGAAACTCGTCTAAATAAACGAGAGAGTTTACATTGTGAAAAGTGAGTATTCGGAAGGTTGTAAGTTATCTTGCAGTGACAAAAACGCGTTTTGTGAAGATCGTCCGCCTTCTTAGCTGCGGGTTTCGTTCTTTAATAGCTCGTCTACAAGGCAATACATCTACCGAAAACAGCACATATGCACTGTTGTAGCAGTTAAAACGAAATTACTTTTCCATGCATTTTTGGAAAGTTACTGCAACGTACTAAAATCGAAACTTGCCTTGGTTCAAGGTTACACTTTCCTGCATTGCTCTACCCTCCTGGGTGGCTTCTACATGATTTATTTCCACTTGACCTGAAAGTATGGTAAGGCTTTACTACACTATGTCATACTGCACAACAAACATTTGTATGTTTTATTTGCTCTTGAAACTGCGACCATCTGATGCTGTTCGGTGTTTACTGTGTTTGTTTCGTTCAGTTTTGCGTCATAGCCACACTTCCCGCGATTGTCTTTGACGATATTGTTTCTACTTGGTAGCAGAGATTGGGCTTCTAACACTTGAAAATTGTTGATCGGGGATCAAACACCGGTTTAACATAGGAATTAGTTTCACGGGCCGACTTTCCCAATGGCATGAAATAGACTAATGTCTTTATGAGGACAAAATATTGCTCATGTAATTTTATAATTGAAAAATATTGGTGGTTGGATGAAATGAGCACTGTTCAATGTTGCAAGAAGTGTGTGGCAAACTTATTAGTTCGTACTTTCGGTACAGGCTGCATGCCAAGCACTCGCGAGCTCTCTATACAATCTTGTGCATAATTTCTTGTTCACGTACCTTTGATTTGGAAGATCTGCATCAAAACCTAAAACATGCAATAATTAATGAAACAAGCGCATTTGCCAATAAATAAGCGAACGTTTCAGTTTCACTGTTTCTCAACCCCAAAACTGATGACTTGTAGGTGCGGGTAATGGTCGATCGCAAAGGTAGCACAAAAGTGGCGATGCAAGTTAACCAAACAAAGTTATATAACTTAACGAAGATCTTTGGGGTTTATCAAGAATCGCAGACCTGAACAAACTTTGCATCAATATTTTTTTTGTTTAGAGTGCCTAGATTGGTGGTTACAAAACTCCATTGCGCGAGCGTGAGACTCATAAAATGCACAATCTCCCCTATATTTCCATTTCTGAATAAACTATATGTTTCCATGTTGACCCTTTTCGTTTGGTGAATAAATATCGGAAACCAATCCCTCCAACATACTTGGAGTTACAAAAATGCGTAAAAAATTAACGCGCAATTAAAATAACACCATATAGTGACCTTACAAAGTAAATGGTTTACTTACTATGCCAAGTGTAGCAGCACTCGTCATCAACATAACTGCACCAAACACCGCAAGCATAATCTTCATACTCTTCAAACTTTGATTAAATTCAGAACGTAACTTTGAAACCGTTTCATGGTCAACTAGAGGCTGCTGCCGTGGTGAAGCCTCCTCATAAACTACAGCGTAAACCATTTAAGCTAAATCTTAAACATTGAAGATTTTTTGCTTTGGAAGCAAATAATGATCAAAAATATTTTTATTGTCGTGGAACATTTTGAGAAACAAGATATATCTGTTCTACTTTTACCATCATACTGACGAGAGTTATTCTGTACAGTTAAGTCGACCAACGGTAGTAGGTTTACATACTTTTGGTAGAGAATTACTTTAGTTATGCTAAATGTCTAACAAATAAACAGCTTACTGTTTTCATCAGGTATTGGACGAACCGACATTTCGTGACTTCTGCTGTGGATGATGACAATTTCAAAGCAGTTAAAACGTCTGGCCACTACTCCGACTTGTGGAACAATACCCTGATGCTGCTTCAAGTTTCGGCGAAGAAGAAGGAAGTAGGTAAGTTTCGCTTTTGAAGCTGTTGTTTGTTTGCAACGTTTTATATATATTAGCCACACAAATGGTGCTGTAATCAAGGGATGTTGATGAAAATCAGTGATAAGTCATGGATTGCCTTACAAGATTTTCGCAAACTAAACGAATATGAAAAACGGTTCACTAATTCATAAAATTTAAGGTTTGTTTGCTTTTTAACATGAATGCCGATAGCCACGACTTCACAGTAACGGAAGTGACGTCGTTCATCACATATAAAATTCCTTCCAAACTTCGAAACAATAAAACTTCCGCGTCATGAGAAACCCTGCGTGGCTATAATGTAATATCACGTCTCATACAGTATGTAGGTGCACTATTTTATGAAGTTTGTTTGTCCAGTGAGTATGCTAACGTTGAATGTGTTTCCGGTCGGTCCAATAATTTTTTGTATACATTAACTATCAGTATTTATGATAACCAATTTTAAAAACTTGACGTTAGTGCAAGAAAAGGCTTCCTCACCTGTGTATCTTGACCACCCACTAACCGCTAAGCTTGCGTAGCCTGCTAAGCCCAGTTTTATCAGTTCAAACTTCACCTGTGCAGCCTGATTTTTAAGATTTTGTTCTGACATGTAAAAAAATACTTATCAAGCTTGGCTGCTGCGATGGCAGTGAACCTAATGATCGATATACGATAGCTATAATAGCTTTGCAGCCTTGCCTTGCGAAAACATGAAACACTTCTCGATGAAAGAAAATACAATTAATACTGACCTCGACACCAACCGGAATTTATACGAGACAGGCGATATTTATCACAAACATTGTTAGAAACATTGTTTTTAACATGGCAACAAAACACGTCCATATATACATAGATGCGGCAAATATAGGCGTCTGTCGCAGAACAATAAAAGTGTTGAATTCAAATACAAGTATATACACACAATTTAAATCAAAATGTGGGCGCTAAAATGCCATCATACTCAAATGAACACACTATTTCGGGTTGTGTACCCCTGTCTGCAGCTCTAATTTGAGTCAAGATGATCATGGGACGTGTGCCATCGTTTCCTGTATCCACCCGTTCACTTGGGAAACATCGGTGTAGTAGCCAGGAAGGGTAAAGTTCCCTATCTCGTGTGCACATTGATATCCGAAGCTGACGATTCCAATCTGTATCCAATAAACTTCTCCAGTGTTCAGATCTTGGTGCTGGAAGTAAAATTGTGTAAGCAATATCTCTTTGAGGTTTTCGCGCATTGCGTCTTATTCGTTACAACATAAGGGACAAATGCCTAAAGATGATATCATAAAAGTGGTTTATCATTGCCTTCACAATGTGTAATGACGCAGGTATGCGGTTTCATTAACATGCCGTTTTGTTGCAATTCGTGGCCAAATATTGAACAAACCGTTTTAGAAAAGTTAAGATAAACGTGCCCTGTTTCTTAAGCGTAAATCTACGTTCCATTATTGCATGAATATATTTACCTTTGTAATAAGAGCACCACCAGCAACACCTGAGCAGCTAGATGGCGATCCCGCACAGAACATGCGGTCTGTGAAGATTCCTTTAAATGCAAATTCACTGTGTAAAAGTTGAACTCCTTTCCGACATCTAGTGATAAGAATTATATGATAACGTTAGTTTAGTGTCCTGAAAAACCATGATTGGAATTCCGATGTCATAAAAACAGAAACACCGGCCTAGGTGCTAGATCTATATACAAGGCTTGTACGTATATGACAGGAATTTGTGCGCAGATTGTTACGTGGAAAAAAATGCCACATGTGACAGACATTTAAAATTGAACCAAATGTTTCACAGTTTTCTAATTTTCTAACATATTATCTGGTTGTATTTGCAGTTGGACATCGTGTAAATCAGCCGGCTTTTTGTAGGGTTTACTGGACTTTGTAAAGCCCTTTGAAATAACTGTTGCTCCTGATTCCGTGGTATCACGATCTGTTAACCAGCGCCCTGGAAATAAATAAGTGCAATATGTGCAGAGCTAGCACAGTAAATGGGTGGTTAGGGTGCAGTTCAAACCTAAATGCATTTACAATAAATCATTTTTTGCAAGATATTCTACTGTCGCCAGACCATGGTCACAAGCGACGAGAGCAAGAAATACCTTTTTTTGACAAGCAACCTCGTCCGAATCAGTATCGCAAATCATTCTTTTTCCGTTTACGTCCAAAATGCTCTGGATTGGTAAACATGAATCACTGCAGGGAAGGCACACAGGGCGAATAAGCGAGGAAAGGGGAATCGTTCCGTTAAATTTGATTCCTTGTCTGCTGTTGTTATTCGTTGGAAAGTAAATAAAAGGTCCATCTTGTACTGGACGAACCGAGACACCAACCCGAATCTTAATATATTTAAGCATGTCAAGCACTGAAGTAAGAAATTGTATAAAAAGTTTGAAGTAACAGGAAATATTGTTATCCTGATCGAAACAAAAACACCGCACATTGGTTCAATGTTAACATGTAAACAATGCATTTGTTTATTGTTTGCTGCAGATTTTTGATTCAACTGGAAGAAGCACTCTTCACTTTACAGCCAATAAACCAGGTACAAGATACACGAACAACACTGCGCGACTTTCCGGTCAATTCAGCAATCAATACTTCTGCTACATTCTCGCTTCAAGGTTGGTATTATTGCAAATACAAGTTTTCAGTCTAACTGCAACAATTTTTTACCTAAACCAGCTGTGTCCAACCGTAACGCATTATTGGGCCAAAATTTAAAGTGGCAGGTCAAGCTTACCTTAATGGACCAAGTTAAGATCGCTTCCTTCTAATTTATATTTGGCAAGAAAGGATGTACATATACTGTAGGTAAATAAATAAAACAAAAACAAATTTATTAGGAATTCGTGCAATTTCTTTACTCTTATTTTGTCTTTCTTTCTTTCTTTCTTTATTTATTTACAGTCAGTGGTAATTTCTTGTTTCACGGGACCACGCTCACCTGGATGACTTTCTTTGTTAGTTAGGTGGCATTCATTTTAATAAATTAAAATTATGGCTTTGTAAAAAAATGTACCACTGCTGTTTTCTGGTATTGGCTTTTCAGTTTGTAAACAAAGGCAATTCCTAAAAACTAATATTTTTGTTTGAAGTGAAAACCAAGTAAACAATATGGCCGATTTTCATGTTTAAGTTGGAGCAATTTATTTAATAAATCAACAAAATGTTTCAAGAGATCGTCTTACCTAAGGGTTTTCGCTGGGTATAACAGTGTAGGCTGTCAAGTGAGGTCATGTGCATTGGCATAGAATGTGTTTCTTGAAAAAATCAGAAAAAAATACACAAACTGGAAATCAGTAGGTTGTTTGGTTATAGATTAGCACAACTTTATTGCTAAAGCAATGAAGCCAATACTATGTTTAATTATGCTGCATGTTGAGCCATTGTTTCTACCTGTTAGGTCTCATCAGTGTAGCGTTAGTGACTATACTACCATTTCGCCCATCAAACGGCCAAGCCAAGTCTTTCATTTATTGATGTTTGCCTCAAACACGCAGAAAATGCGATCCATACCTGAGTGCAACGGACTTCTTAAATGTGATTGAAGAAATGAACATAATCAAGCCTGAACTAAAAAGTTTTTTTTTTCAGACATCCATCTGCATATACAAGTTCACAAAGCTTGAGGGCTGCTCTGATTGAGTTTATTCGTGTCTTCCAAACCATCTATAAACCATAAAAGACACGAAAATTTGTGTTGGTTTTATGCTTGATCCATCACGTACCCATTTTGTAGATTAACTATTGACAATTGTGAATATATTCCCCACTATTAACTGAAATACACCGATCCTTTTTTGATTGTATGCACAAAGCAATGTTTGACGTCCTTTTACTTGCTGACGATATGTTTTTATACGCCAGAATCAAACTACTACTGCATTTATAACGACAGACTAAGTATTTTGTTTGACAAGGTTTTTCCTTGTTACTTATATGTTTCATTTATGGGGTTTTCCACAGTATATATTTCATTTATGCTTTTAAGCATCATCAGTATCACTAAAACACATAAACAACACGTTTTAAAACTAACATAAATATAAGAATGTTAATGTAAAAAAGGCTCACAACTCTGCAGATGTAACATTGTGAAACGAACAGTCGACTTCAGCAAAAACTAAAAGGTACTTGATTAACTGCTGAATAAAACCAATAGAAGCGGTGGGTGGATGGAAAAAAGGGAGAACAACGGCAGAAAAGAATGGTAACAAATTTAAGGAAATTTGCCGGCAGCGACCTGACTCTACTGATAACAGTTATCATGCCTACAACGATGTCAGTGGAAACAGGGGCGATAGGCCGTAAAAACACTTACTTTATAATGGGCAATAAAGGGCGATTAAGTTTCATTTTTGAGTTGATTTTGTGAAACCATTCATCTTCAAAAACGTCTAATAGGATGACTGCCCTTGGTAAGTCCTTGGTAAGTTTTAACTGCACATAAAATCATATACCTGGAGATTTAACTACTACTGCAACGGATCAGCAATATTTTAAACTTCGCTGTATGCCAAAAGCCCCAAATGAGTCATTGATGTATCATGGTGAATCCCAATGATTGATATATGCACCATGCGAAACCAAAATTGGCCGATGTCAAAAAATCACGACCCAATAAGTTTGCTTTAATCAAAATCAGACTTGCATTTATGTTCAATAAAATTGTTTCCTTAAGTGTTGTTTTCCTGCTTGGTTTGTGACGTGGTTGTAGCTCTAACCCATGTATATTTAAATGTGCGCCAGTAGCCGCAATGCCACTTCCCCGTCTATAGGGCTATCTTGCAGTGAACATTTTTTTGGAAATCAGTTAGTTTCGTAACATGTGGTGCAAGCCGTGAATTTGGATTGCCGCCAAAGACGCAATTCTACTTCCTTATTTGCAGGACTCCAGCGCTTAGTATATATGTTTCAATACACAGCAATGCAAAAAAGTACTTTTACTTCAGCGCACATTCCTCAAAATCTTGTCAAAAACTAAAAGTCGCGGGACCCGTGACCCATAAACGCCACTTGATCCCCCTTGTTTACACCTTTTTTTGTTATTGAAAAAAGGACGAAAGCGGCGAATAATTCCTTCCTCCGGAATTAGCGCATTTATTATTATCTTCAAAGTTTGCTAGGCATCAATTCAAGTATTAGTGATCAAATGATACCATTATTACCACTACTATGATATCTGCGGAAGCCCGCATCCGATTTTAGTGCAATTGGTTGACGTGGAATAACAGAAACGTCTGTGACAACAATAAATTTATCTATTGTTGTATAGGTTAATGGTGTCCATTATTATCTTGGTTTTAAGGTTTTTCATAACAGTCATTGCTAGCCTTTAATACTAATCCTTTGCCGGGAGTGGACAAAAGCAAAACGACAGTAGGAAGCCCGTTTACATGAACAATTGAAGTGAATGCGCTTCGCTCTATCGCTCCTCCCGTTTTTTTCCGCAAGAGGAGCGACGGAGCGCTCAATCGCTCTCGCGCTCAATCCGTTCGAAGGAGGTGTATTGAATTCGCTTCGCTTTCAATCCACTTGGAGAACAGAAGAGGTGTGCGTTTTTTTAAGTTTGTCACATTGCATTAGATAAATGATAAACATTAAAAGATATGTGCTTGACATAGGTTTTAAAGTTGTTTTAGGTGTAGACCGTCCACATTGCACGCAGTGTAATGGATTCCAGCACACTTAATCTTTTTAGTTTATTTCTTGTTTTTTCTCCGATTTCATCGCAAACGGGAGGTTGTTCAGGAGAATTTCGCTTATTTTTAGATCTCTGCTTATTTTACCACGTTTTTAGTCAATAAAAATGACCAAACCTCACATGTAAACACATGCGAATTAAGGATTGGATTGCGATGTTTCAATTCGTCTCACTTCCGGCCAATCCGATTCGCTTGACATATAAACCACAAAAGGTTTGTACGTGTCGTCGTTTTTGAAAAGATCATGCATGGCGTTATAGCAATCACAAAACTTCGACCACTTCGACCACAAAAACACACTATCCCAGTTACAGCTTTATTATTGCGAAACTAAATTAGACCTAACAGGTCAAAACAGTGACCATCTGTCTGCAGCTCAAAAAGGCAATCATATTCTTTTTCATGCGCTTGGTCACCTGTTGTGCTACTGTTAAATGCAAATTTACTAAAGTAGTTTTACTCTGCTTTCCATTCATACGCACAATGCTCGCTGGCAACTTTGTTTTTCATTGTATTGAAAGGAAGGCAAGAACAGGAAGAAGTTCAAACGAAAGCGAAATTAGCGAGGAGTTGTTTCTTCTACTATAAACTGAGATCCGTCAAAATGCATAGCAGTAGTCACAAATTGACAGTTTGTCCAATATCTGATGAAAATTGTAAGTCGTGTTATTTCAGAATTTCTACGTAAAGCGTAGCTACTTACAATTGTTGGTCAACTTTGGATTATTCATTACAATACTAAAAGTAGAAAAGAGAACATGAATTTTTCCGCCTAATGAATCTCAATAGAAATAACAATTGTTGTCTGCAAATACAATTTAGCGCACAACGGAACATGATACAATTCAATGACCAGTGAGTAGGTATTGCAATCTATATACAGGCAGTCCATGACATCGCTATAACAGCGACACAAAGAGGAAGAGGAAAAGGGCAAAGGCTGCACAACAAGAAACAATAGACAGTAAAGCGGAAACAAATCGTATGTACAAAACTTGCAAATTAAATATTATGACTGTATGGCATGTCACTAACATTCTAGTTGCGGGGGCATATGTCAAAACTTGGTATTGGATTCCTACAGCTAACAAAAACCTTTTCCTAAGCAATAGTACGACGCAACATAACAAATTGCGGCAACGTATAGTTTACAACCTTTAAAGCAACATCGCATAAACTTAGGCACGACATATTTAAAAGGACCATTTGTTGACCACTGGTAAGATGTTGACCACTGGTTGCTTGTCGCTGTTTTTTATGGTTCAAAAATCGTTTGAAAGGCCTGAAGAAACTTAACAATTGCCGCTCTCAATGTACTTGAACTAGTATATTCGTTTGGATACCTGAATCACAAAAAAATAATTTGCATATATCATAATGACTCAATGGCTGACATGAAAGTTTGTCACTCGTGTTTGGCAAATGATCACTATTGTGGCAAGTAGCATGATTAAATGACAAACATGTTCTAACACAATACCTTTTAAATAAGCACAAAACGTAGATATAAACATCATGTGCAGTGACAATTTCTGTGTGATAATTTTATCAGTCTATGCACAAGCGCATTTTAATCAAGTGGCACGCGTGATTATTCCCAAAGCGCATGTGACGCACCAGAAAAATGTCTTGACTCCCGCGCTTTAGCACGATGTTGCTATTAAAATTCCATATATGCGGTTAAGGTTACCAAAAGAAAAAACTATTCAAAGTAAATTTGACTGTAACGTTTCAGGAATAGGCACCTCGAAACAAGAATGTAGCAGAAATAGTGGTTTCCAAATGTACCATAGAGTTGTGCAGTGTTCACTGTTTCTCCTGTCCCTTCGCTTTTATCCGTGAAGTAGAGGGCGCTACTTCCAGTAGATTTAAAAAGCTGGAACAATATATCGAATAACTGCAAAATACCATTTTTAATGATAAAAGTAGCTTTGACCCAATGCGTATTGTTAGTGTTTCTCAAACATAGATTCCTTGTTATTAACCATGTTTTACATCTTACTTCAGCGCTTGACATAACAAAAAATATTTGTATGATAGATGGGTCTGATGTTCCATACACTTGATAAGCCCGATATTCAATATAGATTAATCCTTCCGTAAACCAATCATGGTGCGTTGTGTAACTTCCACTGCCATCGGCCCCTAAGTTTCCCCACTCCTTGAAATTCAAAAATAGAAAAAAAGTTAAGGACATTGCTCTGGAAAGACTTTCATGCTGTGGTTTTGTATCAAATACAATTGCGTGGTCAAAAAAATCCCTTTAACACGGGATTAACAAAATGTTTGATATTTGCACTTGAATGGCGTATATGAGATACAATCAAAATTGGATATTAGAGTTTCAATCAAACACATTTCTGCACTTACTTTGTCGACATACGTCCATTCGAGAACACGCTTAAAAATTATGCGAGATAGTTTATACCTTAATATAGTAACTTTGATAACTTTCCTTCAGGTTCCTGATGGACATTGCCAAGATAAACGGATGATCGGTAACGGAAGTCACTACAAACGATCTATCATTGGCCCTATACGAACATAAAGTAGTGTAAAATCTAGAAATCCAAACCTTTATGACAATTTTCTGTCTCACCAGTATGTTTTGTTGTAGTATATGGATATTCGTTGATCGTTGCCTTTCCAAACACTTAACTGGAAATGGCAAAACAGAGAACAATTTTTTTGATGAAAAACTCAATAAAAATTTGAACAAAAAATTTTAAAATGAATTGACAAAATTGTCCTTACCTGATTGCCTGTGTCATACATGTCGTATCCTCCGTCCGCTATACTCGTGGCTGAACCATCGTATACATACTGGTAAAAATTCGAGATCGTGGTTGGAAATGTTAGGGTTGCAGCCTTTTTCAGTGCTCTCACGTATCTTGCTAGTTCAAAATCGCCTTTCAAAAAAGCATAAAAACAACGAAATAAACCAACGTGAGATAGTTCTATAATCTTCATCTAACATTTTACAGCTTAGTCGGATTAGGGGTTACCAAATTTTGCATACCTCCTAACCCACAATCACTCAGAATGTGAAAAGAGGTTTCCATATTATTCTGCCACGTTTCGATGTCCTGAGTTGTGTCGTTTCTAAACCTCGCAATGTCACCTAAACAACAACGTAACATAAATTGTGGGAAAAATAAATTTTCGCATTATTAGGAGCAGACATTCACGTTAAAAAGTTCGCATGGCATTGAGTTATTGGAAAATGTAAGGTACTTACCCCCAATCGAGGTTGTTGTACTCAGCACTCCACCCAACGCCCTAGTACTCTCATTACGATGTATATTCAATTGGTCTAAACATAAAAATAAGAAGTATTCTCATTACGATGTATATTCAATTGGTCTAAACATCTGGATTAGTTTACACGTAGGCTAGTATTTACATATTTTCATTTTTGACATTTTCAAAAACAGTTTTTGGTCAAAAATACATTCGACAGCTAATTTTAAAGTGAAAGCTCCATTTGGTCAAATACGAACTCTCTGAAACAAATCCATATCACATATTAATTGATTAAGGCCTGGCTTGACTCCCGTTGTATTGTTATTAATTACTTGTCATGGCCCTCAATGAAGCACCATTAGATCCATGAAGGGTTTTTTGGCCATTGCGCGTTTCAAAGACTTCCTTATTGAATAGGTTTGTGTGCGATTGTTAAGTAACGTGGGAATGAACAAAAGCATGAAGTTGTGCCAATTGTGTGAATTCATTATATCGGGTACAGAGTTAAACCTAAACTTACGCAAATAAAGAAACGTTACAAGAAAAGGCCGTTTGGTCGGCAAAGTCGTGTGATAATCACACCAGCATCTCTCTAAGCATTCTGTGGCATAGGCATTTGTTAATGTTAAAAACTGCAGGTCGTCTGTGCTATGTTTATCAATGCTCATGATGGCAAGTAATCAATTGTCAATATTCTTCCAAGCGTCACAACACAAATTCCGAAAACACCAATATCTTTTTATTTTTTTCCAGTTTTGATTAGGATAATATGTGTTATCCTGTCCCCGAATGCCAAGTACCAGTATTTTGGTGCTCATTAAATCGGCGGACTAAACTATGCGTCAATTCACAACCTTTCATAGTATAGCGGTAGTTACCCTGGACAATATTGTTGTATGCTTGCATCTGTTGAATCGTTTCATTTCGATGAATTTTCAATTGGTCTAAAAACAACATGAAAGATTATATTTATTTAATGCAACCAAATTAAAATAAAGATGTTATGACAAAAACAAAATCAGAATTTTTTTGTATATGCGTTTCTATTCCAAATTTTGTGAGTTTGCAATTGCAGTTAGTGTTTGTTAAATGCAATATTGTAGTTTAATAAACAACTTGATAAATACAGTTGAATTTTTCTTACCATGAAGAATGCTCTGAAATGATTGAGTGTGTCCAGTTGTGGCCACTTGCTGTCGTAAAGCTGCTATGTCACGATGTGTTGTATTTTGCAATATGTCAAGCTGGCCTGAAGAGCAGGTATTTTAAAATTTATTTGGTATCATACCAAATATTTGAGATTGGCATACCACAGAATTACAACCTAGTTAGTTTACAATTACCCTAGTATTTGCGCATTTTCAAAACATTTGTTGGTCAATAATACATTCGACAGCAAATTTTGAAGTGAAAGCTCCATTTGGTCATAGACGGACCCCATGAAACAAATCCATATCACATCATAATAGATTAACCCCTGGCTTAACTCCCGTTGTATTGTTATTAATTACTTATGGCCCTCAAGGAAGCACCAATAGATCCATGAAGGGTTTTTCGGGCATTGCGCGTTTCAAAGACTTCCTTATTGAATAGGTTTGCGTGCGATTGTAGGTCAGGTGGGAATCAACAAAGTCATGAATTGGTGCCAATTGTGTGAATTCATCATATCGGGTACAGAGTTAAACCTAAACTTTTACGATTTTTTAAAGATACGCTACATTTTTTGTGGCGATTGTGGCGAAATATTTTAAATTTTTCAGTTAGTTTCTATGTATTTCTATTCAAACGTAACGTCGTGAAGTGCAAATATTTAATATTAATTTTAGTGAAGATTGGAATTAGGACAATGGTGTGCGACAACCTATAACCTGATTGTAGTATATTAACCAATCGTCGGGAACACGTGTAGTCCATTGGCATTCTTATGCATAGGCATTTATTAATGTAGAAAACTGCATTTCGTTTGTGTTATGTTCATAATGCTCTTAAATATCTATCACTCAATTGACAATATTTTTGGAAGCGTTACAGCTAAAATTCCGATTGAAGCGAAATATCCGATTATATTTTCATTTTTACCTGTTTTGATTAAGATAATATGTAATATATCGTTACCGAATGCCAAATGCCAGTATTTTGTTTATCTTTAAATCGGCGGACTAAACCATGCGCCAATTGACAAGCTATAATAGAAGCGGTAGTTACCCTGGACAATATTGTTGTATGCTTGCATCTGTTGAATTGTTTCATTTCGATGAATTTTCAATTGGTCTAAAAACAACATGAAAGATTATATTTATTTAATGCGACCAAATTAAAATAAAGATGTTATGACAAAAACAAAATCAGAATTTTTTGTATATGCGTTTCTATTCCAAATTTTGTGAGTTTGCAATTGCAGTTAGTGTTTGTTAAATGCAATATTGTAGTTTAATAAACAACTTCATAAATACAGTTGAATTTTTCTTACCATGAAGAATGCTCTGAAATGCTTGAGTGTGTGAAGTTGTGGCCATTTGCTGTCGTAAAGCGTCAATGTTACGATGTGTTGTATTTTGCAATATGTCAAGCTGGCCTGAAGCGCATGTATTTTATCATTTATTTGGTATCATACTAAATATTTGAGATTGGCATGTGACAGAATTACACCCCGGTTACTTTACATATAGGCTGGTATTTGCACATTTTCAAAACTGTTTCTGGTCAATAATACATTCGACAGCTACATTTTGAAGTGAAAGCTCCATTTGGCCAAAGACGGACCCCATGAAACAAATCCATATCACATCTTAATTGATTAACCCCTGGCTTAACTCCCGTTGTATTGTTATTAATTACTTATGGCCCTCAAGGAAGCACCAATAGATCCATGAAGGGTTTTTCGGGCATTGCGCGTTTCAAAGACTTCCTTATTGAATAGGTTTGCGTGCGATTGTAGGTCACGTGGGAATCAACAAAGTCATGAATTGGTGCCAATTGTGTGAATTCATCATATCGGGTACAGAGTTAAACCTAAACTTTTACGATTTTTTAAAGATACGCTACATTTTTTGTGGCGATTGTGGCGAAATATTTTTAATTTTTCAGTTAGTTTCTATGTATTTCTATTCAAACGTAACGTCGTGAAGTGCAAATATTTAATATTAATTTTAGTGAAGATTGGAATTAGGACAATGGTGTGCGACAACCTATAACCTGATTGTAGTATATTAACCAATTGTCGGGAACACGTGTAGTCCATTGGCATTCTTATGCATAGGCATTTATTAATGTAGAAAACTGCATTTCGTTTGTGTTATGTTCATAATGCTCTTAAATATCTATCCCTCAATTGACAATATGTTTGGAAGCGTTACAGCTAAAATTCCGATTGAAGCGAAATATCCGATTATATTTTCATTTTTACCTGTTTTGATTAAGATAATATGTAATATATCGTTACCGAATGCCAAATGCCAGTATTTTGTTTATCTTTAAATCGGCGGACTAAACCATGCGCCAATTGACAAGCTATAATAGAAGCGGTAGTTACCCTGGACAATATTGTTGTATGCTTGCATCTGTTGAATTGTTTCATTTCGATGAATTTTCAATTGGTCTAAAAACAACATGAAAGATTATATTTATTTAATGCGACCAAATTAAAATAAAGATGTTATGACAAAAACAAAATCAGATTTTTTTGTATATGCGTTTCTATTCCAAATTTTGTGAGTTTGCAAATTGCAGTTAGTGTTTGTTAAATGCAATATTGTAGTTTAATAAACAACTTCATAAATACAGTTGAATTTTTCTTACCATGAAGAATGCTCTGAAATGCTTGAGTGTGTGAAGTTGTGGCCATTTGCTGTCGTAAAGCGTCAATGTTACGATGTGTTGTATTTTGCAATATGTCAAGCTGGCCTGAAGCGCATGTATTTTATCATTTATTTGGTATCATACTAAATATTTGAGATTGGCATGTGACAGAATTACACCCCGGTTACTTTACATATAGGCTGGTATTTGCACATTTTCAAAACTGTTTCTGGTCAATAATACATTCGACAGCTACATTTTGAAGTGAAAGCTCCATTTGGTCAAAGACGGACTCCATGAAACAAATCCATATCACGTCATAATAGATTAACGCTTGGCTTGACTCCCGTTGTATTGTTATTAATTACTTATGGCCCTCAAGGAAGCACCATTAGATCTATGAAGGGTTTTTCGGGCGATTGCGCGTTTGAAAGACTTCCTCATTGAATACGTTTGTGTGCGAATTTGAGTCACGTGAAAATAAAAAAAAGCATGAAATTGTGCCAATTGTGTGAATTCATCATATCGGGTACAGAGTTAAACCTAAACTTTCTCGATTTTTTAAAGAAATGATACTATTTTTGTGACGATTGTGGCGAAAATATTTAAAAATTTTCGGTTAGTTTCCATGTATTTCCACTCTAACGTAACGTCGTGAATATTTAATATTGGATTTTAGTGAAGATTGGATTTAAGACAATGGTGTGCAACAACATACAACCTTATTTTAGTTTATTAGCTAATTTCCGGAACACATTTGGTCAATAGGCATTTTTGGCATAGGCATTTATTAATGTAGAAAACTGCATGCCGTTTGTGTAATGTTCATAATGTTCCTAAATGTCTGTTACTTAATCGTCAATATTTTTGGAAGCTTTGAAAAGAAACCGGTTTTGATTAAGATAGTATGTGATAGTTTTTCACCGAATGCCAAGTACCAGTATTTTGTTGATCTTTAAATCGGCGAACTAAACTATGCGCCAATTGACAAGCTATAATAGAAGCGGTAGTTTTCCTGAACAATCTTGTTGTATGCTTGCATATGTTGAGTAGTTTCATTTCTATGAATTTTCAATTGGGCTAAAAACAACATGAAAGTTTATATTTATTGATAGGATTGAACAATTTTGTTTGCAATTGCAGTGTATTTTTTGTCAATTCCAATATTTGCAGTTGAATAAATAACTTGATAAATACAGTTGAAAATTCTTACCATGAAGAAAGCTCTGAAATGCTTGAATTTGTGAAGTTGTGGCCACTTGCTGTCGTAAAGCTGCTATGTCACGATGTGTTGTATTTTGCAATACATCAAGCTGGCCTGAAGAGCAGGTATTTTAAAATTTATTTGGTATCATACCAAATATTTGAGATGGGCATGCCACAGAATTACAACCTAGCTAGTTTACAAGGAGCCTAGTATTTGCGCATTTTCAAATCATTTTTTGGCCAATAATACATTCGACAGCTAATTTTGAAGTGAAAGCTCCATTTGGTCAAAGACGGACCCCCTGAAACAAATCCATATCACGTCATAATAGATTAACCCCTGGCTTAACTCCCGTTGTATTGTTATTAATTACTTATGGCCCTCAAGGAAGCACCAATAGATCCATGAAGGGTTTTTCGGGCATTGCGCGTTTCAAAGACTTCCTTATTGAATAGGTTTGCGTGCGATTGTAAGTCACGTGGGAATGAACAAAGTCATGAAGTTGTGCCAATTGTGTGAATTCATCATATCGGGTACAGAGTTAAACCTAAAATCTTTTACGATTTTTTAAAGATACGCTACAATTTTTGTGGCGATTGTGGCGAAATATTTTTAATTTTTCAGTTAGTTTCTATGTATTTCTATTCAAACGTAACGTCGTGAAGTGCAAATATTTAATATTAATCTTAGTGAAGATTGGAATTAGGACAATGGTGTGCGACAACCTATAACCTGATTGTAGTGTATTAACCAATTGTCGGGAACACGTGTAGTCCATTGGCATTCTTATGCATAGGCATTTATTAATGTAGAAAACTGCATTTCGTTTGTGTTATGTTCATAATGCTCTTAAATATCTATCACTCAATTGACAATATTTTTGGAAGCGTTACAGCTAAAATTCCGATTGAAGCGAAATATCCGATTATATTTTCATTTTTACCTGTTTTGATTAAGATAATATGTAATATATCGTTACCGAATGCCAAATGCCAGTATTTTGTTTATCTTTAAATCGGCGGACTAAACCATGCGCCAATCGACAAGCTATAATAGAAGCGGTAGTTACCCTGGACAATATTGTTGTTTGCTTGCATCTGTTGAATTGTTTCATTTCGATAAATTTTCAATTGGTCTAAAAACAACATGAAAGATTATATTTATTTAATGCGACCAAATTAAAATAAAGATGTTATGACAAAAACAAAATCAGAATTTTTTGTATATGCGTTTCTATTCCAAATTTTGTGAGTTTGCAATTGCAGTTAGTGTTTGTTAAATGCAATATTATAGTTTAATAAACAACTTCATAAATACAGTTGAATTTTTCTTACCATGAAGAATGCTCTGAAATGCTTGAGTGTGTGAAGTTGTGGCCATTTGCTGTCGTAAAGCGTCAATGTTACGATGTGTTGTATTTTGCAATATGTCAAGCTGGCCTGAAGCGCATGTATTTTATCATTTATTTGGTATCATACTAAATATTTGAGATTGGCATGTGACAGAATTACACCCCGGTTACTTTACATATAGGCTGGTATTTGCACATTTTCAAAACTGTTTCTGGTCAATAATACATTCGACAGCTACATTTTGAAGTGAAAGCTCCACTTGGCCAAAGACGGACCCCATGAAACAAATCCATATCACATCTTAATTGATTAACGCTTGGCTTGACTCCCGTTGTATTGTTATTAATTACTTATGGCCCTCAAGGAAGCACCATTAGATCTATGAAGGGTTTTTCGGGCGATTGAGCGTTTGAAAGACTTCCTCATTGAATACGTTTGTGTGCGAATTTGAGTCACGTGAAAATAAAAAAAAGCATGAAATTGTGCCAATTGTGTGAATTCATCATATCGGGTACAGAGTTAAACCTAAACTTTCTCGATTTTTTAAAGAAATGATACTATTTTTGTGACGATTGTGCGAAAATATTTAAAAATTTTCGGTTAGTTTCCATGTATTTCCACTCTAACGTAACGTCGTGAATATTTAATATTGGATTTTAGTGAAGATTGGATTTAAGACAATGGTGTGCAACAACATACAACCTTATTTTAGTTTATTAGCTAATTTCCGGAACACATTTGGTCAATAGGCATTTTTGGCATAGGCATTTATTAATGTGGAAAACTGCAAGTCGTTTGTGTTATGTTCATAATGTTCCTAAATGTCTGTTACTTAATCGTCAATATTTTTGGAAGCTTTGAAAAGAAACCGGTTTTGATTAAGATAGTATGTGATAGTTTTTCACCGAATGCCAAGTACCAGTATTTTGTTGATCTTTAAATCGGCGAACTAAACTATGCGCCAATTGACAAGCTATAATAGAAGCGGTAGTTTTCCTGAACAATGTTGTTGTATGCTTGCATATGTTGAGTAGTTTCATTTCTATGAATTTTCAATTGGGCTAAAAACAACATGAAAGTTTATATTTATTGATAGGATTGAACAATTTTGTTTGCAATTGCAGTGTATTTTTTGTCAATTCCAATATTTGCAGTTGAATAAATAACTTGATCAATACAGTTGAAAATTGTTACCATGAAGAAAGCTCTGAAATGCTTGAATTTGTGAAGTTGTGGCCACTTGCTGTCGTAAAGCTGCTATGTCACGATGTGTTGTATTTTGCAATACATCAAGCTGGCCTGAAGAGCAGGTATTTTAAAATTTATTTGGTATCATACCAAATATTTGAGATGGGCATGCCACAGAATTACAACCTAGCTAGTTTACAAGGAGCCTAGTATTTGCGCATTTTCAAATCATTTTTTGGCCAATAATACGTTCGACAGCTAATTTTGAAGTGAAAGCTCCATTTGGTCATAGACGGACCCTCTGAAACAAATCCATATCACATCTTAATTGATTAACCCCTGGCTTGACTCCCGTTGTATTGTTATTAATTACTTATGGCCCTCAAGGAAGCACCAATAGATCCATGAAGGGTTTTTCGGGCATTGCGCGTTTCAAAGACTTCCTTATTGAACACGTTTGCGTGCGATTGTAAGTCACGTGGGAATGAACAAAAGCATAAAATTGTGCCAATTGTGTGAATTCATCATATCGGGTACAGAGTTAAACCTAAACTTTTACGATTTTTCAAAGATACGCTACATTTTTTGTGGCGATTGTGGCGAAATATTTTTAATTTTTCGGTTAGTTTCTTTGTATTTCTGTTCAAACGTAACGTCGTGAAGTGCAAATATTTAATATTAATTTTAGTGAAGATTGGAATTAGGACAATGGTGTGCGACAACCTATAACCTGATTGTAGTATATTAACCAATTGTCGGGAACACGTGTAGTCCATTGGCATTCTTATGCATAGGCATTTATTAATGTAGAAAACTGCATTTCGTTTGTGTTATGTTCATAATGCTCTTAAATATCTATCACTCAATTGACAATATTTTTGGAAGCGTTACAGCGAAAATTCCGATTAAAGAGAAATTTCCGATTATATTTTCATTTTTACCTGTTTTGATTAAGATAATATGTAATATATCGTTACCGAATGCCAAATGCCAGTATTTTGTTTATCTTTAAATCGGCGGACTAAACCATGCGCCAATTGACAACCAATAATAGAAGCTGTAGTTACCCTGAACAATATTGTTGTATGCTTGCATATGTTGAGTAGTTTCATTTCGATGAATTTCCAATTGGTCTAAAAACAACATGAAAGTTTATAAATATTGATAGGATTGAATAATTTTGTTTGCAAATTGCAGTATATTTTTTGTCAATTCCAATATTTGCAGTTGAATCAATGACTTGATAAGTACAGTTGAAAATTCTTACCATGGGCATGGATATTTCTTACCTGTAACATAACTTTGCAGGGCTTGCATATCAGCGATGGTGCCATTTCGATAGTTTTCTAAGTTATCTGAATAAACAGGAAGTTTTGTGAGTAGAATTATTCGTTTGTAAGTTTGGATTACAACGAAGTGAACATAATGTGATTTTCTGAAACAAAAACGTTTCAAAAGGTTTTTGCAGCCGTTTGCATGCAATGTTACCTCCTGTAGAAGTCAGAACATTACTCTTAATAAGTGAATATTAACTATACGTCTCAACGAATTCCTTTACACATTTTGCCCTACTTAATGATTGAATAAAACGTTAAAAGTAATATTCTTACCCTGTACGTAGGTTACGCTTCCCTGGATAGCTCTCATGCTTTGGTTGCTTCCATCCCGATGTATCTCCAGTTGACCTGAACGTAGGCTATGTATTTTACACATTACAAGATGTTTAATTTGTTACATTTTAAGTATATAATGCTTTTGTGCTTCAATATCAACAATGTTAGTATCTCTCAAGGGTTGTCAAAATAATCTCGTTCAATTATTCAACTTTAGATCCTTCGCCATTGCTGTGCTGGTGAAGATTTATTAAGGCCACTTAAAGGAAATATATTTCTTTATAATCCACAATTTCTAAGATATTCAACTGTGTTTTCAGGCTCTTGCTATACTGTTGCTCAAGGTTTAGTTTGATGTAATGTGTTGTTTTGATTATAAAAGTGTGACTTTAAACAGATTTTACATAATCAAATAAGTTATGTTAAATCCATACCTGAATACTGCATTTTAACTTTAATAATAAACATGGCCCATTAATTCAACTTAGAATATTCAAGCATTGTTTAAATTTTAGGCAAAATCCAAGCATAAAGACACATAACGAAGAATGTGTCCCATATCACCAAAAGCATAGAAAGTAAAAAATTAGGGTGTTGTCGAAATTTGATTTTGTTGGCGAAATTTAATTCAAGTTATCGAATATTTGCATTTACCCCGTGTGCTTCACATTAGGACAAAACATAATACAATATTTTGCACATGTTTTAAGTAAATACGGTCCTTACTTTGTATTAATGCTACACTTCTCTGAATTCCTTGCATTACAACTGTGGTTTCATTTCCACGAATTTCCATTTGACCTGAAAACAACATAGTCGGCATTTCCTCATCACCATTTTAATTTTGCAGACCTAGTGTAGCACAAATTTTTTTTTATCAGGAAAAAAAAGTAGTGGTATCACAGGTTGAGAAACACTGATCTACAGCATTTCCGTTGTGATGGCAAACTCCCCTATGTGCTTTAATTGAGAATATTACAATCATTTGAACAGCTTTCAGAAAACAAAGGTTCTTACTTTGTATCGATGTTAAACTTCCCTTTATGCCTTTGATCACAGCAGTAGACTCATTTCTATAAGTTTCCATATAGCCTAAACACAACATAGCAATACTTTTTGTAACTTTTTAACACCTTTTCACTATCTTTGTAATCCTATGATCCTTAATTTTTTGCGCAAATAAAACATATCAGTTATATCACTTCTCAACGCTTGGATTTGTGAAGGTGTTGTCATTTGTTTCCGTAACGCGTTAATGTAGTGATATGTAGATTTTTGCTGATCTAAACAACAAGTTTGGTATGTTTATGTTTCGAACGATGATGGCACAGTGATTAGTTATAACATAGTACCTTTTGTAGCAATAGTCCAAGAAATATAGCAATCTTGGACTATTAAACGGGGAACGTTTTAAACGGTTAGTGTTCAAGCGGGGTTTAATGACACAGGAAATGTTTGTATTCCTATTTTATTACTCTGAAATCTGGTTGAAAGTTTAGATTGATACATGGTCAATAATACGTTGTTGCTAAAGGAAGAATAAGTTTAAAGTAAAACGAAGTTCGTTCACATGCAAAACGCAGAAATGGAATCGTCAACTGCAAAGTAACATTTTTGGCGATCTCCGTTGTGGAATTTTTGTCGTTAGGTTTACTAGCATCAAAGTCATGCAGAATTAGGCATACAAATTCACAAATAATAATCAAAATGGTCATTACCTTGTATTGCGGACATATTTATCCGAATTTCTTGCATGTTCTGAGTAGTTTCATTTCGATACATTTGCATTTCGCCTAGACAAACATTGGCATAAATAACTTTTGTAACAAACCAAATAACGAATCAATTATGAAGTTGTATTTGAATAAGACGCATTTTAAATCATTTAATCGTTGCGTTTACTGAAACTAAGGAACTGACGATGCCCACAGGGCGAAATATATATTCCAAATATCAACCAGACTGACCCTGTTGTCAAAAGCTATTGCTTTGTGTGGATATAGTGCCATTACGGAAGTTACATAGCGATTGCTAGGCCAACATTTGCAGTTAAAACTTACCAAGGACATTTTCACTTTTTGCCGATTGAATTGTTGAAGTTGTGGACATATGTTTCTGCAACTCTTGTAGGTAGTGATGTGTAGCATTTTGACGACCTAAATTCCAAGTTTATTGTGTTAATATTTCTCCATTGACATGTTCATGTTATGATAATTAGTTGCACATATTTATTTTTTCTGATTTGAAACTCAAATCAGAAACAATAGTCATGGAAAGGATGAGCCTGTGGGCGACAATTAAGAACAAACCGTGATACAAAATTTTGCACAACATTCAGACAACAAAGGTCCTTACTCTGTATTGATGTTAAACGTATCTGCATTCCTTGCATCAAAGTAGTACTTTTATTTTCGAGAATTTCCATTTGGCCTGAACACAACAAAGTTATCAAACATTTTTGTGACTTTTTAACAACTTTTTACTGTTTATTTATTCCCATGATTCTTTGTGGTTTATAGGTAAAATTAATGGATATTATTACACTGTTACTACAGGAAGGAAAAAGTGTTTGTTTTCTTCTAGTTTCATTACAACAGCGTTCCTTAAGTTACAAAATGCAGTAATGGAATCGTCAAACTGCAAAGCAACATTTTTTGCACAAGTCCGTCATGGAAGTTTTTTTCAATAGGTTTATTGCCACCACATCCCACAGGATTAACCCTTTAAGCGCCACGCCCTATAATCAACAATTGAAGATTTTTCATTGTTTAAGTTCAGGAAGCTATAACTTTTTATCTATCTACAAACGCTAGACTAAAAAATAAAACACAAAAATCATGTACAAATTCATACTCTACACAGTTATCGCTTTTAACCACTCCTACTAAAATAGTTTCCAAGCCATAGGTACCCTATTTAAAATTTCCATAACTCCCGAAATTGTGCGAATTTTAAAATAATTCGACTGTTGACTCAATCAGTGTGAACACCAAGACGCAATGAAGCGAAAAAACTGGGACGCTGCATTTGATACAGGGTTGCCAGATTGGCGCTTTCGGCGCCAAATTCCCTGAATTTGGCTTTTTTCCATTTTGTCTGGCGCGCAAAATTTGGTTTGGCTTATTTGGCCCTTTTCTGGCGTTTTTCCTGTTAGCTTTGCGTTCGGAAGTTGCCCGGGCTCGTTCGTGACGAAACAGGTTCGCGGTATGCTCCTTTTCGGTAAAAAACGTCACGCATCACAGCCCAAGCTAGTTCAGAAGCGTTGCAAACTGTATGCCTGGGTCGCGTAAACCAATGTCCACAGAAAACATTTCTATGACTTTTTCGTAAACTTGACTACTTCTTTAGTGACGTCATAATTTGAGTTTTGAAAGACTGTTTGTTAAAAGTTTGCGTAGCACTGGCACTGCTATGCACATAGAAAGACGGATATAATCCAAGAGCATAAATAAACAAAGAAGAGATTATATGTTGCTCTACCACATGAATGTAATTTGCCTGTAAATACAATTGAACTTATGTTAGGGGAGCAGAAAATTAAACAATACAGTATTTAAACGATTGACTCTTTTCTGTTTCACTCAAAACTAGTTTTGGCGCTTTTTGGCGTTTTTTGTCGTGTTGTTTGGCTCTAAACAAAAAAAATATTCTGGCAACCCTGATTTGATATTTTTGAGCGACGGTACTGTCTAGTAAACTGAAATTTTAGGGAGTTATTTTGGTATAACCTACTTATACTGTTAGTTATTGCTTGTAAAAGGGCTTGTAAACTTTATAACACAGCTCAGGCGTTTGCTAACTGATAGCAGATGAATTTGACAGCACTTCTAAAAAAAATTTTTTTTGTTTGTTTCTTTTTGTGTTCAACTGGTAGTGTATGTCAGCAAGTTGATGAAAAAGAAGGCATAACATCAATGTATATTGATAATTGAATAGACAAGCCTTCTACCAGTGCACATAAACCTTTTCCACAACATAACAGAGACAATGTAGAAAAAAAAACAAGGAAAAAAATCAGTTGTATGAAATTGAAGCTACCCTAATTACTGGGTGACGCCCACAGCCACACCCACAACTGTTGGATACTTGAACAAATTGCATGAATATGGTTCCATATATGATGCTTTGATAGCAAATTATACATCAGGGATGTTACAGAGGTGACTGTGACATGACCACATCATCATCATTGAACTTTTTGTGGTTCTGTTTTGGATATACCCTTCCGAGAACAATTGGCGATTGTTATGCAAAGAAAAGAATATGAATAATTGAGTATACAAGCCAACTACTAGTGTATAAGCCTTAGCCACAACATGACAGAGACACTCTAGAAAAAAGACAAGGAAAAAATCAGCTGTATGAAATTGAAGCGACCGTATTTACCGAGTCACGCCTTCAACGACACCCACAACCCTTTGATTCTTGAACAAATTGTATGAATATGGTTCAATATATGATGCTTTGATAGCAAATTATGCATCAGGGATGTTACAGAGGTGACTGTGACATGACCAAATCATCATCATTGAACTTTTTGTGTTCTGTTTTGGATATACCCTTCCGAAAACCATTGGCGATTGTTATGCTGAGGAAAGAATTACTCAATTGTCTATTGTCCGGAAAGCAAAACCAGTGTTATGGAACCAGAATAAAAACCTGTAACTATAAGTAATGAAGGTGTTCATGTTATGTACATTTGTTCCTGCTATTTTGTTGTTTTGTACGCAAAAAATACAACAATACCACCAGTCAAAATTTGCATGCGCACATCTCGCCATTGTGACGTCATAGAAAGAAACGGAAACCGCCGATCGAAAGCTGAGACCCTCGCGCACAATTCGTCTGTAGAACGTTTCGCGCTACTCCCAACGGGTAGTTGGCCATTTAATTGGCCAATTTGGTTTGTTCATAATGATAATCATCATCAAATGAATGACTAATTAATCAAAAAATTTCAATGCAAATGTATTTTTTTTTTTTTTTTTTTTCAATAAACTTCACGCTTCAAGTTGTCTGTTGCTGAAAACCTTATGTCTCTAGGCCAATCACAACGGAATTGATAATTAATCAAAAAAAGTACCTCTTTGGGCCTTAAGTGGCCCGTGGCGCTTAAAGGGTTAAACCATTTAAATTTACAAGTTTTTAAAATGGTACTAACCTTGTAATGCAGATACTCTTATCCGAATCTTTTGCAGGTTCTGAGTAGTTTCATTTCGATACAATTGCATTTCGCCTTGACACACATGGCATAAATAACTTTTGCAACAAACCAAATAATGATTCAATTATGAAGCGGTTAAGATATTTTGTAATTTTACGAATGCACTTTTTGTTTAAGTTGTCAATGCTGTGAGGATTTAAATGCTTTGCCACACAATCAGAAGTTACTCACCAATCACAAAATTCTGCAATGCTTGAATTTGTGTACTTGTGGTCATCTGTTGAATTTCACGACATGAAGTATTCTGAAAACTCTCCATCTTTCCTAAAGGGCAAGTATAAAATATTTTTTACTGCCACATTATTGTGGTTCAATTGTTTCCAAAAAACTTCTTTTCCTTTTTGTGCCATTCCCTGGCATATTTACAACATGGCAAATGTTTGATTTGTAGTTTGTTAAACATCGGCAAGTGCGTTTGTTCTTCCTTTCTGAGCGATAAGGTCATGACAGACGTGGAGGGTTATGTGATAATCAAATGCTGGTAACGAGGGTATGGCGCCCGGGCATCCTTGCGAATAGGGTTCTTTTGTGCAAGCACGTTTTACTTCCTGATTCATAAAATTTATATGGGATAGAACTGTTGCATAGTTAAGGCAGTCGTGCCAACGTCTGGACAGCAATCGCGACGCGGATATCTGGTTATATATCTGCTGTGGTTTGAAACAATTTCATGGATAACAAACAATCGTTACAAACATTGCTCTCAACATGAAACCGTTAAAAACTAGCCTGTTTTACGACAAGCAATATTTTTTTATTTTAAATATAAACCATATCATATTGCTGTACACGAAAATTGTGAATGTCTGCCTTCGTTAGGTAACCCATACCTTGCATTAAACTTAGATTTTCTTTAACTTCTTGCAACTTCTGAGTAGATATGTTTTGATGTATTTTCAATTCACCTAAACATAACGTGATGTGTTTTATTGCTTTGAAAAGTCAAGGAAATACTAAATGGAATCGTCAAACTGCAAAGTAACATTTTTGGCGATCTCCGTGGTGGAATTTTTGTCGTTAGGTTTACTAGCATCAAAGTCATGCAGAATTAGGCATACAAATTCACAAATAATAATTGAAATGGTCATTACCTTGTATTGCGGACATATTTATCCGAATTTCTTGCATGTTCTGAGTAGTTTCATTTCGATACAATTGCATTTCGCCTAGACAAACATTCGCATAAATAACTTTTGTAACAAACCAAATAACGAATCAATTATGAAGTTGTATTTGAATAAGACGCTTTTTAAAACATTTAATCGTTGCGTTTACTGAAACTAAGGAACTGACGATGCCTACAGGGCGAAATATATATTCCAAACAACAGCCGGACTGACCCTGTTGTCAAAAGTTAGTGCGTTGTGTGCATAATGCCATTACGGAAGTTACATAGCGATTGCCAGGCCAACATTTGCTGCCTGTGGTTTAGATCTAAATTTTTTAATATTTGAAGTAATTACAATGGAGTTTGTTAAAAACCTGTTCGTTAATATTATGTGCAGTTAAAACTTACCAAGGAAATTTTCACTTTTCGTGAATTGAATTGTTGAAGTTGTGGACATATGTTTCTGCAACTCTTGTATGTAGTGATGTGTAGCATTTTGCTGACCTAAATCCCAAGTGTATTGTGTTAAGTTTTCTCCATGGAAATGTCCATATTAAGACAGTAATTTTTCCTGTTTTTAAAGTTAAATCAGGAACAATAGTGAACACAAGAAGTTGTTACGTCCATTGAAATACCCCTCCTGGTTGCAGCAACAACAAAATATTACCTTTTATTTCATTTGCGATGGAGTTTGTTTGGTCAATACTGTCATGATTATCACGAATTAAACTTCTAATCACAGAAAGGCGTCCCTCGTTAGTCAATGTGAAGTTCTTGCGGTCGAGACGAATTTGAAGTATTTCCTGGTATAAATCTTAGTGGAAAGATTAAACTGTGAGTTTGGATGTTTGCGATGTCGGTAGTAAGACATGCATAAAAAATGGTAGTATGCCATCCATAAGTATTAAAACTAAAAGAAACACGTGTTGTAGACAAACGAACCTTTGAGAAACTCAAAATTTTCTGTAATGATGTCCAGTTTTTTCCCCAAAATATCTGAAACCATTGACGAAATCGTTTGGGGTCACTAAAGATAATCAAATCAATAACTCTAACCGTTTTGTTCTTTGAGCTGACTGGTAAGTATTATTTTAGGAGATCCGCGTTCTTTGCAGGGTGTGACGTTAAGTTCTGTGTAAAAATATATGTACTATGTAAAATAATGTATCATATATTTAAACAATACCACTTACTTGCTGGGAGGCCACTAAGTTTTGCATCAATCTACAAAAATATGAATGAAACCTTCGGTTTAAGCGCAGGAAATATATGCACTGTATGCGTTGTATTCTTATAGTTTTCATTAAAGTCCAACATACATTAAACGCACTATAACGGTATTTTGTTTAATGCATTGATGCTTACCTTGTGGTACGTTACACCAAAACCAACTAACATAAAGATGCCAAATAACACCACTGAAACTCCCGCAATCTTTATCGTCTTTTCCAACAAGCGCTCCATATTTCGTAACTGCCCTGAGGTTTCATCGCGGGGAATTTTGTTTGTCGTTTCGCATGACGAACCTGCAGTGCCACCTAAAACAAACGGAAAAGTGCCACATTTTAGCAACAAAACTAAACCCAATGGGCTTCACGAATATTGATCGGTTTGGTATGTTACCTTGATCAAACGATGTCGTTGCCATTTGGTGTAATAATTCTCCTCTTTCTTTACTCATGTTTCGGATCCTCACGTTACGTACTTTGCTACAACTGTATTTTGTTGCAATGAAATAGTTTAAATGCAACTATTTGAAGGAAGCCTAAAATCGCCTTGCCTATGTTCCGCTCGAATTTGAAGTACTTACAACTTTCGGTACAGAACGGTATGTTGGGCGGAGCAGGAAGTTTCAGGCCCTCGATTGACTGGAGCTGACTCAACCGATTGCTCTATCAGCCATAATACATTTCTGAAAGATGCTGCAGAGCCACCAAAAATTACAACATAAGCCTCTACTGTTACCTAAAGTAAAGTCTTCGTAAAATATTGATTGACTGTGTCGTCCTTTTGTGTGCATCTGCAGTGCGAGCACGCTTTTTGCCCATTGCCTTGTTAACACCCTTTAACTGCCTCGGGCCCCATCTCAGCCCAAAAAAGGAGGATATTACCTAAAATTATTTCTCCCGTTGTAATTGGCCTAGCGACCTAAGGTTTTCAGCAACAGACAGCTTGAAGTTTATTATAAAAAAAAAAATATTTACATTTGTAACGTTTATGCGTGACGTAGTGTTCACATTTACGTAATTTTCCATTAGGTAATGGAGAGTGACTTGCAGTTTTGTACTGCCCAGATAAATACCACAGTTCTCGGAACTGTCCAGGGAGAACACGTAATTAAGTATCGCGGTTCGCACGCAAGCCGCATAACTGAATTGCTTTTAAATCTCTGGTTTCTGTGGCCCGAATTCATTCCACATTGTGGGATCGCCTACTCAGCGCTGGGCTTCTGCCTAATGTAGTTTCACCATTCATTCTACATGTTGGTTCGCCGGAATTGACAGTGCGATTTCCCGCAGCGACAAGCCAACGCCCGCCGGCAGCCCGGGCCAAAATAACGAGACGGAAATTGGGCAGGGGGAAACGAACAATCACGGATAATATCCAACGTTGTATATGGGGAACGATGAAATCCGTCTTTTTTTTTTTTTTTTTTTTTTTTTTTTGTGTTAGTTTGTTTTATTCACCAAAACGAAAGATATATGTTCAGAAATACAACTCAGCCCCAGAGTAGCATAAACAAACGGTGATTCTACGCTAAAAGCGTACCAACATGTAGAATGGAATGTTGAAACTACACTAGGCAGAAGCCCAGCGCAGAGTAGGCGATCCCACAATGTGGAATGAATTCGGGCCACAGAAACCAGAGATTTAAAAGCAATTCAGTTATGCGGCTTGCGTGCGAACCGCGATACTTAATTACGTGTTACGATCAATTCACCCTGGGCAGTTCCGAGAACTGTGGTATTTATCTGGGCAGTACAAAACTGCAAGTCACTCTCCATTACCTAATGGAAAATTACGTAAATGTGAACACTACGTCACAGCATAAAACGTTACACATTCGCATTAAAATTTTTCGAGTAATTAGTCACTTTGTGATGACGATTTATCATAAACAATAAACCAGCACAGCAGGTGGCCTGATTGCATGTCTCAACAAATGGCCAATTATCCGTTGGGAGTAGCGCGAAACGTTCTACAGACGTATTGTGCGCGAGGGTCTCAGCTTTCGATCGGCGGTTTCCGTTTCTCTCTATGACGTCACAATGGCGAGATGTGCGCATGCAAATTTTGACTGGTGGTATTGCTGTATTTTTTGCGTACAAAACAACAAAATAGCAGGAAGAAATGTACATAACATGAAATAAACATTATGAGGGTGCAGTATAAAAAAAATGAAGAAAAAAATTATAATAAACAAACAAAAAAAAATTTTTTTTTTTCGCCGAAGCAAAAAAAACACCAATTTCCAAAAAAAAATAGAACACCTTCATTACTTATAGTTACAGGTTTTTATTCTGGTTCCATAACACTGGTTTTGCTTTCCGGACAATAGACAATTGAGTAATTCTTTTCTCAGCATAACAATCGCCAATGGTTTTCGGAAGGGTATATCCAAAACATATCCACAAAAAGTTCAATGATGATGATTTGGTCATGTCACAGTCACCTCTGTAACATCCCTGATGCATAATTTGCTATCAAAGCATCATATATTGAACCATATTCATGCAATTTGTTCAAGAATCAAAGGGTTGTGAGTGTCGTTGAAGGCATGACTCAGTAAATACGGTCGCTTCAATTTCATACAGCTGATTTTTTCCTTGTTTTTTTTCTAGAGTGTCTCTGTCATGTTGTGGCTAAGGCTTATACACTGGTAGTTGGCTTGTATATTCAATTATTCATATTCTTTTCTTTGCATAACAATCGCCAATTGTTCTCGGAAGGGTATATCCAAAACAGAACCACAAAAAGTTCAATGATGATGATTTGGTCATGTCACAATCACCTCTGTAACATCCCTAATGTATAATTTGCTATCAAAGCATCATATATGGAACCATATTCATGCAATTTGTTCAAGTATCCAACAGTTGTGGGTGTGGCTGTGGGTGTCACCCAGTAATTAGGGTAGCTTCAATTTCATACAACTGATTTTTTTCCTTGTTTTTTTTCTACATTGTCTCTGTTATGTTGTGGAAAAGGTTTATATGCACTGGTAGAAGGCTTGTCTATTCAATTATCAATATTCTTTGATGTTATGCCTTCTTTTTCATCAACTTGCTGACATACACTACCAGAAACAAAAAAAAAATTTTTAGAAGTGCTGTCAAATTCATCTGCTATCAGTTAGCAAATGCCTGAGCTTCAGTTATAGTGTAGCGTGGAAGCATTAAATACTCTAATGTGGGTTAAGGGCCTAGATTTCAGTTATGGTGTAGTCTGGAAGCATTAAATACTCTAATGTGGTTTGGGCCTAGATTTCAGTTATGGTGTAGCGTGGAAGCATTAAATACTCTAATGCGGGTTGGGCCCAGATTTCAGTTATAGTGTAGCATAATAACTTTATACTCTGTGGGTTGGTGTATGACTGGAACTATTATATTTTGGTTTTGCTTGGCTTACTTTGCACAAGCTCAGACCATCAGAATGAAGCATGTTGCCAATGTGTTTAGATCCATTAACATAATTTAGGTCATTCTATTTTGACTATGTTGGTTTCAACAAAAGACAAATGACATTTGAAGCGACAAGTCAAACAGAAGACACAAATCAAAAGGTTTGTTATGATTTTATTTAAAAAAAAAAAATTTTAAATGCTACTTGAATTTCAGCTGAACATCTTCAATGCTTCTGTTGGAATATTACATCTGTGGAAAAAAAGTATAATTTGAATAAGGTAAGAATTACTGTTAAGTCTTTAAAGTTCATTTTGTGTGGTCCTTTTTACTCCTTCCCAAAAATGAAATTATTTTTTATCATACTATGGATATGGTAGTGTCGTATTGTAGCGAGGTGTTTATTCGAGGTACAAACTAATGGAATGACACAATGGGCGAATAAACCACGAGGGACGAGAGTAAAAGAAAAAAGGCAATTTGTCCGGTTCGCTGTAGGAGCGCAAACGTAGTTAGAGAGGCCGCTACATGACCCCCCTCCAGAAACGGACATATATCAACACTGAAAACGAAGTGGAATACGAATGTTGCCACGCGTGCGCGTGTGTCTGCCTGAATGTGAAAAGTTGGGCTGGTGCTCCGGTGGGCCCAGTGATGTATGCGAGGGTTCAGGTGGAACCAGAAAAGGCGGAGTCGAAGTGTGCGAAACCGGCTCGGACAGCCCCGGGTCGGATGGCGGTGGGTGGTGCGTTGATGTCGGGGGTCGACCGCGGCGAGGAGGCACAGCCACCTGTACCGGTTGTGTGAGGTCGACATGTGCAGGCTTCACACGGTCGATGGAAACGGCCTGATTGTGTCCACCAATGGCAAGCGTAAAAGTCTTGCTATTGCGATCAAGGACGCGATATGGGCCATCGTATGGCGGCGTAAGCGGGGGTCGGTGTCCATCTTTGCGTACAAAAACGTACGGGGTCGTGCTTAACGCTTGTGGGAGCATTGTGCGAACGGGACCATGGCGTGACATCGATGTCGGCACCAGTTGACGCACTGTGTCCCTCAACGATGGAATGACATCTTGAGGGGTAGGAATGGATGTGCAACGGATAACACTGGGACCAAACATGTCCTCTTCAGTCTTTCGCTAGGTTTAGAATATCGTTATCCATGTTTTTTTTTTAAATGGAGATCCCAAGGCTTTAGATTTGAGCTTTCCCAGGCGACTATGGTAGTCGTTGTCAAGTTCATTCAAGCGGTGCAACCTTCAAGCCTGTCCCTGCAGAACATTGTTATTCAAGCCGCAAACTACCTTTGAAGAAAAGATCGTCAATCACGTCAGCAATGATCTGGACAACATTACACACACGCAAAAAGACGTGGGCGTACTATTTCTTAACGAAGAACACGTCTCTTTCACCTAATCTCCGTTTCCGTTTAAAAACCATCGAATACCACTGCTTTGCATCGATGCTTTATCGACTTTCCCACCAACCTCCGACAGTTTCAAAAAAATAATACACGGTTTTGGGGTCAATTTAGCGTCAGGTATTTCTGCTTTCTTGCTTCTGGGCGAGTCATGTTTGAGATCAACGGCATGAAATAATAGAGTTTGTGCATGAAACAAGCCTTGTTAAACAATGCTGGTTCTAATGATGTGACCGTTATACCTAGAGATTCGTTATATTTCCTTACAATGTTCCTTGCACTACTAATACACAACGTAGGTCAGACCGGAATTTAACAAGGCAAGTAGGGTTGTAACGATAAGACTGCACTGCGACTCCTCTTACACAAGCACGTACCTATCGTCAATTCAACACTATTGCCAACTGTTCAGCAATGACACTTGTAGAACAATCAATGAGGTTTTAAAGGGTAAAATGCAGTAAAATTAAAGTTTAGTGTTGGATAGCGATATTTTCGGATTATCGATATTGGGAGTTAACGAGGTTCGCCTATAATTGTTGTGCCGATAGTAGGTTGAATCACTGTATGTCATTTCCTTGTATTTGTGCCCCAGGTTTCTCATTCACAAAAAATAATAGTACTCAAGAACTTACAGATACCCATCGGAGTCACTTGGTAATACCCGTTTGCGAGCTGGACTGATGGATTTTGTTCGAATATTCCAAACAATTTATATGCCTTGATCAGTGAGACAGCAACGTTCTTCCCAGCATCGTCGGAAATAATTCACGTCAAGCATTTGGTGTTGTTCTACTTGTTTCTGCATAAATGTTGTTTAACTGCTTGCAATGCTGTTTGCGTTTCGCGTAAAACTCTTCGCTGCTGTATTTGTTTAGTTGAATCCCAACAATATCAGGACGTGAAACACAATTTCTCAAAACAACTAGTTCTTGCTTGTAATAAAAGTAAGTCGGCAGTAAAAAATAAAAGTAAATAATTCTTTACATTAATGTATTTTCTTAATCAAGACGACAGTATGCGAGAATCGCAGTTGACTAAATGTTTGAGGCAAAATGGATATGAACCAGGTGATCATCACGCTTTATAGTACACTTGTGACTGTCCATCACCGATATGGAATAAGGTGTGGTTATATCGTACACAATTGACCATGATAACTAAAAAACTTTGTAGGAAGTTGAACTTGGTGATAAACAATAAAAAAAATTTGGAAAATCTAAAGGTGATACGTTTTGTGACGCAGGGCAAAGGGCAATATTTAATAGGCACACCTTCATTAAAGTTAATCCCATTAATAAAAGGCATTGCGATTCACGTAAACTCGCAACGAAACAATCACCCGCAGCACGAACGCGCGACGTTAATACAAGAAAACAAAAGCAAGGATAAAAGCAAAAAGGAAAGTACGTTACAACCGTAAGACACAGCAATAAAACACCAACAATATCTTTCCACGAATCCTGGGAAGGATCATTCTTTAGATGTTTATTGAAGGTTGGCTAAGGTTTAACCATTTGGCCATTGATTGTTCTACAAGTGTCACTGCTGAACAGTTGGCAATAGCTGAGTGTTGAATTGACGATAGGTAAGTGCTTGTGTAAGAGGAGTCGCAGGTCCGTCTTGTCGTTACTCCCCGACTTGCCTTGTCAAATTCCAGTCTGACCTACGTTGTGCATTTGTAGTTCAAGGAACATTGTAAGGAAATATAACTCCGAATCTCTAGGTATAACGGTCACATCATTAGAACCATTGTTTAACAAGGCTTGTTTCATGCACAAACTCTATTATTTCATGCCGTTGATCTCAAACATGACTCGCCCAGAAGCAAGAAAGCAGAAATACCTGACGCTAAATTGACCCCAAAACCGTGTATTATTTTTTTGAAACTGTCGGAGGGTGGTAGGAAAGTCGATAAAGCATCGATGCAAAGCTGGTTTTATTCGATGGTTTTTAAACGGAAACGGAGATCAGGTGAAAGAGACGTGTTCTTCGTTAAGAAATAGTACGCCCACGTCTTTTTGCGTGTGTGTAATGTTGTCCAGACCATTGCTGACGTTAATGGCGATCTTTTCTTCAAAGGTAGTTTGCGGCTTGAATAACAATGTTCTGCAGGGACAGGCTTGAAGGTTGCACCGCTTTAATGAACTTGACAACGACTACCATAGTCGCCTGGGAAAGCTTAAATCTAAAGCCTTGGGATCTCCATTTAAAAAAAACAAACATGGATAACGATATTCTAAACCTAGCGAAAGACTGAAGAGGACATGTTTGGTCCCAGTGTTATCCGTTGCACATCCATACAATCCACATACTATGGTAGTATGCAAGGCCCACCCACTCTCGCTCGTATACTCTTCAAGTATACAGAGGTATAGCACATTGTCACGACGAAAATACGCACAAGATAGGGTTGTCACAGCCTTGCAAACACTGAGCCCCCGGTAATTTTGGCAACCACGCATAAACGGTTGTTAGTACAAGCCATTTACCAACACCTAAGGGGCCAATACCACATCGCCAGACATTAACCCTGCCGAAACTATGGCATTTATGTAGCCACCTGTGTTTTTTGTCGTGCCTAATACGTTGGTCGATCAAACATCAAGTTTTTCACACGTTTGAACAGGCATCAAGCTATTTGGAAATTAGAAAAATATAATGGAAACACCGACCTAGCCATGTTGCTTCACCACTTCATAGTGTAACATAAACAACACTGGAATATCCACAACGCAAAATGTTGTCAGATTGTTTTTGTATAGAACAGACCCAGTCCACCTATTAGACGTTTTTAAAGATGAATGGTTTCACAAAATCAACTCAAAAATAAAACTTAATCGCCCTTTATTGCCCATTATAAAGTAGGTGTTTTTAGGGCATATCGCCCCTGTTTCCACTAACAGCGTGGCAAGCATGATAACCGTTATCAGTGCCGTTGCGTAAGGTCAGGTCGTTGCCGGCAAATTGCCTTAAATTTGTTACTATTCTTTTCTGCCGTTGTTCTGCCTTTTTTTTCCATCCACCCACCGCTTCTATTGGTTTTATTCAAGGCAGTTTAATGAACCTTATAGTTTTTGCTGAAGCCGACATTTGCTTACCCCGTCTTTACATCTGCAAAGTTTGTGAGTCTTTTTTTGCATTGACATTCTTATATTTATGTTAGTTTTGAAACGTGTTGTTTATGTGTTTTAGTGATACTGATGATGCTTAAAAGCATAAATGAAATATGTACGATGGAAAAACCCACAAATGAAATATACACGATGGAAAAACCCATAAATGAAAACATATAAGTGAAAAGCCTTGTAAAACAAAATACTTGGTCTGTCGTAATAAATGCAGTAGTAATTTGACTCTGGCATATAAAAACATATCGTCAGCAAGTTAAAGGAAGTCAAACGTTGCTTTGTGCTCAACAATCAAAAATTATCGGAATATATTCACAATTGTCAATAGTTAATCTACAAAATGGGCATGATCGATCAAGCCTAAAACCAACACAAATTTTCGTGTCTTTTATGGTTTATAGATGGTTTGGAAGACACGAATAAACTCAATCAGGGCAGTCCTCAAGCTTTGTGAACTTGTATATGCAGATGGATATCTGAAAAAAAAACATTTTAGTTTAGACTTAATTATGTTTATTTCTTCAATCTCATATAAGAAGCCCGTTGCACTCAGATGTGGATCGCATTTTCTTCGTGTTTGAGGCAAACAGCAGACTTCGTCTGGCCTTTTTGGCGGGCGAGATGGTAGTATAGTCACTAACGCTACACTGATGAGACCTAACATGTAGAAACAATGGCTCAACATGCAGCATAATTAAACATAGTATTGGCTTCATTGCTTTAGCAATAAAGTTGTGCTAATCTATAACCAAACATCCTACTGATTTCCAGTTTGTGTATTTTTTTCAGAATTTTCAAGCAAACACATTCTATCACATGCCAATGCACATGACCTCACTTGACAGCCTCCACTGTTATACCCAGCGAAAGGCCCTTAGGTAAGAAGATCTCTTGAAACATTTTGTTGATTATTAAATAAATTGCGCCAACTTAAACACGAAAATAGGTCGTATTGTTTACTTGGTTTTAACTTGAAACAAAAATATTAGTTTTTAGGAATTGCCTTTGTTTACGAACTGAAAAGCCAACACCAGAAAACAGCAGTGGCACATTTTTTTACAAAGCCCTAATTTTAATTCAATTAAAATGAATGCCACCTAACTAACAAAGAAAGTTATCCAGGTGAGCGTGGTCCCGTGAAACAAGAAATTACCACGGACTGTAAATAAAGACAGACAGAAAGAAAGACAAAATATGTGTAAAGAAATTGCACGAATTCCATAAAACGTACAGACCTTAACTCTAACATTGTCGCCGTTTTGGGTTAAAACGTGCTGTTTAAATTACAACTTTTTGTCTGAGGGTCCATTTTATCTTACATTGATGTAGGTTTTAAATTGAAACAGGTTTAAATAGTCGCAAAAAAATTCTGAAGCTTATTTTTACACGTTTGTAATGTTTAATATTCCTATAGTATCATATATATGAATCAATTGGCAGTTTTGCAGGGCCTTTGGAACACTTGCACGACAGTAAAAAAATGGAAAAGTATTGGTCATATTTGTTCTGCATTATACACCGGTGCTATGTGAAGAGTCAAAATTTATTGCGCTTTCCTTTTTGTAAAGCAAAATAAATTTTGGCCCAACAATGCTTTACGGTCGGACACAGCTGGTTTAGGTAACAAATTGTTGCAGTTAGACTGAAAACTTGTATTTGCAATAATACCAACCTTGAAGCGAGAATGTAGCAGAAGTATTGATTGCTGAATTGACCGGAAAGTCGCGCAGTGTTGTTCGTGTATCTTGTACCTGGTTTATTGTCTGTAAAGTGTAGAGTGCTGCTTCCAGTTGAATCAAAAATCTGCAGCAAACAATAAACAAGTACATCGTATACATATTAACATTTAACCAATGTGTAGTGTCTTTTGTTTGGATCTGGATAACAATATTTCCTGTTACTTCAACCTTTTTATACAATTTCTTACTTCAGTGCTTGACATGCTTAGAAATATCTCTATGATGGATGGGTCGGATGCTCCATACACTTGAAAAGTCCGGTATGATGAGTAGATTGAACCTTGGGTAAACGAACCGGAACTCGTTGCGTCATGTCCAACTCCATCAGCTCCCAAGTTTCCCGATTCCTGAAGTCAGATATTTCTATCATTTTAATTGTTAGTTATAAAATTATTCCAATAAATGTGAGAGAGGCCATATTCGTCCATAAGAAGGGCAAGGATAGCATTTAACCCTTCTAAACAGCCAAAAAAGTACATAGAAAATAATCTATTTTCAAAACTATAATATTGAACAGCAGGTATCTGCAATATTATATCAAATTAACTCCCCTTCGTTTGTTTGAAAATTATAAAATCATTCACCGACGGGTCTGCTCTATGCGGGTATGAAATGAACAACAAGCGTTTCCGCTACAATTTACGAACTAAGTTATTCCAAATAACTTACTGTTAACAATTGCAACAGCAAAGCTAAATAAAACGTGATCTAACATAGCGGTAACATGCAGCATTAACAGCGTTCATAGGCGAACATTATAAACAGTGTTCTTTACTTAGGCTAGAGTGCAATGACCCAACGGTTCAGATTTGTCCAGCGGGCCGCAGTTTGCCCGTGTCTGTTGTGTACTCGATTGGTCTTGAAATTTTTATATACGACCTTTAAAATTTTTACATATAGCAACATTTGAAAATATTCGTAAAAATTTGCTTTTGAAGGACGATTCTTCAATAGGACTCAAACATTTATACCTCAATAAAAAAACTTTGTCCACTACGTTTTCGGTTTCTGATCAACATCGCCAAGATAAACGGATGATCGGTAACCGATGTAACCGTGAACGATCCATCTTCAGCCCTGAATAAATACAAGCATTTGGCGAGTAAATAAAGCGTTCATTATTCTCCAAACCACCTGTATGTTTCGTTGTAATGTATTGATATTGGTTGATCGCTGTCTTTCCAAACTCGTAACTGGAAATCACAACACTGTAGTAAGTTGTAAATGCAAAAAGATTCGTTTTATTTGAATTCTCTTTACCATATTTCCGCGATCGTACATATCGTGTCCACCATCATTTATACTGTCATTTCGGTTACCATCGTATTTAAACTGGTAAAAATTTGGAATTGAAGTTTGGAAAGATCGAGTTGCAGCTTTACTGAGTGCTCTCACATATCGCTCCAATTCTCTTTTTTCTTAAAAACAAAACGTAAGTCAAGATGCACTGATGAGACTTCCCAGGTCGAAACAGCGGCTCCTTATGCAGCTCACTTAAAAATACCTTTACGCTTGGAACAGCAATTTATTCTTTTCGCATTTAATTACATCTTCCAGTATTTTCGTGTTTACATGTGAATCAATTAGGCTGTAATCCCATAGGCGGAAATCTGTTAACTTGAATTTTTTTTGGCTTAAATTTTTACACGTACCGCCGCAAACGCTTTCATTTTTTATTTTTCCAGAAGACGTTGTAGTCTGATTCTTTAAAGTTTCCATGACGTTCCTAAACCTTGCAACCTCACCTAAACAACAGAACATTGATGGTCGCTTAATGACGAGCGTTTCCTTGAATCTTGGTTGTTTATCTTTCACTGACGTCACACTGTTAGTGGTGCGCTTCCGTATCTCGTGAGATGATCTAAACCAGGGATTCTTAAACTAACAGGGCGCTCTCTAGGGTCGTGGAAGGTTGGCAAGGTGGAGCAAAAGTTTTGCAAAACCCGTCTAGCGACCAATCTATGATCTATTTAGTTTTTTTGTGTACCCAAACCTTTGAGCAAAGATTTAGCTGTTTGTCCGCAAAACAAACTACGGGGTAACTGTTGATGCGATGTTTGTCATTGTGCAGACGAAAGTAGTTTTAACTTACTGGCTAGTGGTTTTGTATTTGTGAGGTGCAGCCTACATGCGATGTGCATCGCCATTCACTAAACCACGCATTAAACACCTGGATTATGAAACAACTCTCATTTCTTTCGTTCTCTCGTTGGTGAGTGATATTACAAATAAATAAAAACCTCTTTTTGAATTAGATTCCTTTGAGGGTTGGAAGGGGGTGCTAGATTTGATAAATAATCTCAGGGGGCGCGACTAAAAAAGTGAAAGAACTACGCACTGATCTAATCTAATGTGGATGGGGTAGCGATAAATTTGGGCATGGAAATTTCTTACCTGTAACATAACTTTGCAGAGCTTGCATATCAGCGATGGTGCCATTTCGATAGTTTTCTAAGTTATCTGAATAAACAGGAAGTTTTGTGAGTAGAGTTAATCGTTTGTAAGTTTGGATTACAACGAAGTGAACATAATGTGATTTTCTGAGACAAAAACGTTTCAAAAGGTTTTTGCAGCCGTTTGCATGCAGTGTTACCCCCTGAAAAAGTCAGAACATTACCCTTAATAAGTGAATATTAACTATACGTCTCAACGAATTCCTTTACACATTTTGCCCTACCTAATAATTGAATAAAACGTTAAAAGTAATATTTTTACCCTGTACGTAGGTTACGCTTCCCTGGATATCTCTCATACTTTGGTTGCTTCCATCCCGATGTATCTCCAGTTGACCTGAACGTAGGCTATGTATTTTACACATTACAAGATGTTTAATTTGTTACATTTTAAGTATATAATGCTTTTGTGCTTCAATATCAACAATGTTAGTATCTCTCAAGGGTTGTCAAAATAATCTCGTTCAATTATTCAACTTTAGATCCTTCGCCATTGCTGTGCTGGTGAAGATTTATTAAGGCCACTTAAAGGAAATATATTTCTTTATAATCCACAATTTCTAAGATATTCAACTGTGTTTTCAAGGTCTTGCTATACTGTTGCTCAAGGTTTAGTTTAATGTAATGTGTTGTTTTGATTATAAAAGTGTGACTTTAAACAGATTTTACACAATCAAATAATTATGTTAAATCCATACCTGAATACTGCATTTTAACTTTAATAATAAACATGGCCCATTAATTCAACTTAGAATATTCAAGCATTGTTTAAATTTTAGGCAAAATCCAAGTATAATGACACATAACGAAGAATGTCTCCCATGTCACCAAAAGCATAGAAAGTAAAAATTAGGGTGTTGTCGAAATTTAATTTTGTTGGCGAAACTTAATTCAAGTTAATCGAATATTTGCATTTACCCCGTGTGCTTCACATTAGGACAAAACATAATATAATATTTTGCACATGTTTCAAGTAAATACGGTCCTTACTTTGTATCAATGCTACACTTCTCTGAATTCCTTGAATTACAACTGTGGTTTCATTTCCACGAATTTCCATTTGACCTGAAAACAACATAGTCGGCATTTCCTCATCACCATTTTAATTTTGCAGACCTAGTGTAGCACAAATTTTTTTTTATCAGGAAAAAGGAGTAGTGGTATCACAGGTTGAGAAACACTGATCTACAGCATTTCCGTTGTGATGGCAAACTCCCCTATGTGCTTTAATTGAGAATATTACAATCTTTTGAACAGCTTTCAGAAAACAAAGATCCTTACTTTGTATCGATGTTAAACTTCCCTTTATGCCTTTCATCACAGCAGTAGACTCATTTCTATAAGTTTCCATATGGCCTAAACACAACATAGCAATACTTTTTGTAACTTTTTAACACCTTTTCACTATCTTTGTAATCCTATGATCCTTAATTTTTTGCGCAAATAAAACATATCAGTTATATCACTTCTCAACGCTTGGATTTGTGAAGGTGTTGTCATTTGTTTCCGTAACGCGTTAATGTAGTGATATGTAGATTTTTGCTGACCTAAACAACAAGTTTGGTATGTTTATGTTTCGAACGATGATGGCACAGTGATTAGTTATAACATAGTACCTTTTGTAGCAATAGTCCAAGAAATATAGCAATCTTGGACTATTAAACGGGGAACGTTTTAAACGGTTAGTGTTCAAGCGGGGTTTAATGACACAGGAAATGTTTGTATTCCTATTTTATTACTCTGAAATCTGGTTGAAAGTTTAGATTGATACATGGCCAATAATACGTTGTTGCTAAAGGACGAATAAGTTTAAAGTAAAACGAAGTTCGTTCACATGCAAAACGCAGAAATGGAATCGTCCAACTGCAAAGTAACATTTTTGGCGATCTCCGTTGTGGAATTTTTGTCGTTAGGTTTACTAGCATCAAAGTCATGCAGAATTAGGCATACAAATTCACAAATAATAATCGAAATGGTCATTACCTTGTATTGCGGACATATTTATCCGAATTTCCTGCATGTTCTGAGTAGTTTCATTTCGATACATTTGCATTTCGCCTAGACAAACATTGGCATAAATAACTTTTGTAACAAACCAAATAACGAATCAATTATGAAGTTGTATCTGAATAAGACGCATTTTAAATCATTTAATCGTTGCGTTTACTGAAACTAAGGAACTGACGATGCCCACAGGGCGAAATATATATTCCAAATATCAACCAGACTGACCCTGTTGTCAAAAGCTATTGCTTTGTGTGGATATAGTGCCATTACGGAAGTTACATAGCGATTGCTAGGCCAACATTTGCAGTTAAAACTTACCAAGGACATTTTCACTTTTTGCCGATTGAATTGTTGAAGTTGTGGACATATGTTTCTGCAACTCTTGTAGGTAGTGATGTGTAGCATTTTGCTGACCTAAATTCCAAGTTTATTGTGTTAATATTTCTCCATTGACATGTTCATGTTATGATAATTAGTTGCACATATTTATTTTTTCTGATTTGAAACTCAAATCAGAAACAATAGTCATGGAAAGGATGAGCCTGTGGGCGACAATTAAGAACAAACCGTGATACAAAATTTTGCACAACATTCAGACAACAAAGGTCCTTACTCTGTATTGATGTTAAACGTCTCTGCATTCCTTGCATCAAAGTAGTACTTTTATTTTCGAGAATTTCCATTTGGCCTGAACACAACAAAGTTATCAAACATTTTTGTGACTTTTTAACAACTTTTTACTGTTTATTTATTCCCATGATTCTTTGTGGTTTATAGGTAAAATTAATGGATATTATTACACTGTTACTACAGGAAGGAAAAAGTGTTTGTTTTCTAGTTTCATTACAACAGCGTTCCTTAAGTTACAAAATGCAGTAATGGAATCGTCAAACTGCAAAGCAACATTTTTTGCACACGTCCGTCATGGAAGTTTTTTTCAATAGGTTTATTGCCATCACATCCCACAGGATTAACCCTTTAAGCGCCACGCCCTATAATCAACAATTGAAGATTTTTCATTGTTTAAGTTCAGGAAGCTATAACTTTTTATCTACAAACGCTAGACTAAAAAATAAAACACAAAAATCATATACAAATTCATACTCTACACAGTCATCGCTTTTAACCACTCCTACTAAAATAGTTTCCAAGCCATAGGTACCCTATTTAAAATTTCCATAACTCCCGAAATTGTGCGAATTTTAAAATAATTCGACTGTTGACTGAATCAGTGTGAACACCAAGACGCAATGAAGCGAAAAAACTGGGTCGCTGCATTTGATACAGGGTTGCCAGATTGGCGCTTTCGGCGCCAAATTCCCTGAATTTGGCTTTTTCCATTTTGTCTGGCGCGCAAAATTTGGTTTGGCTTATTTGGCCCTTTTCTGGCGTTTTTCCTGTTAGCTTTGCGTTCGGAAGTTGCCCGGGCTCGTTCGTGACGAAACAGGTTCGCGGTATGCTCCTTTTCGATAAAAAACGTCACCCATCACAGCCCAAGCTAGTTCAGAAGCGTTGCAAACTGTATGCCTGGGTCGCGTAAACCAATGTCCACAGAAAACATTTCTATGACTTTTTCGTAAACTTGACTACTTCTTTAGTGACGTCATAATTTGAGTTTTGAAAGACTGTTTGTTAAAAGTTTGCGTAGCACTGGCACTGCTATGCACATAGAAAGACGGATATAATCCAAGAGCATAAATAAACAAAGAAGAGATTATATGTTGCTCTATCACATGAATGTAATTTGCCTGTAAATACAATTGAACATATGTTAGGGGAGCAGAAAATTAAACAATACAGTATTTAAACGATTGGCTCTTTTCTGTTTCACTCAAAACTAGTTTTGGCGATTTTTGGCGCTTTTTGGCGTTTTTTGTCGTGTTGTTTGGCTCTAAACAAAAAAAATATTCTGGCAACCCTAATTTGATATTTTTGAGCGACGGTACTGTCTAGTAAACTGAAATTTTAGGGAGTTATTTTGGTATAACCTACTTATACTGTTAGTTATTGCTTGTAAAAGGGCTTGTAAACTTTATAACACAGCTCAGGCGTTTGCTAACTGATAGCAGATGAATTTGACAGCACTTCTAAAAAAATTTTTTTTGTTTGTTTCTTTTTGTGTTCAACTGGTAGTGTATGTCAGCAAGTTGATGAAAAAGAAGGCATAACATCAATGTATATTGATAATTGAATAGACAAGCCTTCTACCAGTGCATATAAACCTTTTCCACAACATAACAGAGACAATGTAGAAAAAAAAACAAGGAAAAAAATCAGTTGTATGAAATTGAAGCTACCCTAATTACTGGGTGACGCCCACAGCCACACCCACAACTGTTGGATACTTGAACAAATTGCATGAATATGGTTCCATATATGATGCTTTGATAGCAAATTATACATCAGGGATGTTACAGAGGTGACTGTGACATGACCAAATCATCATCATTGAACTTTTTGTGGTTCTGTTTTGGATATACCCTTCCGAGAACAATTGGCGATTGTTATGCAAAGAAAAGAATATGAATAATTGAATATACAAGCCAACTACCAGTGTATAAGCCTTAGCCACAGCATGACAGAGACACTCTAGAAAAAAGACAAGGAAAAAATCAGCTGTATGAAATTGAAGCGACCGTATTTACCGAGTCACGCCTTCAACGACACCCACAACCCTTTGATTCTTGAACAAATTGCATGAATATGGTTCAATATATGATGCTTTGATAGCAAATTATGCATCAGGGATGTTACAGAGGTGACTGTGACATGACCAAATCATCATCATTGAACTTTTTGTGTTCTGTTTTGGATATACCCTTCCGAAAACCATTGGCGATTGTTATGCTGAGGAAAGAATTACTCAATTGTCTATTGTCCGGAAAGCAAAACCAGTGTTATGGAACCAGAATAAAAACCTGTAACTATAAGTAATGAAGGTGTTCATGTTATGTACATTTGTTCCTGCTATTTTGTTGTTTTGTACGCAAAAAATACAGCAATACCACCAGTCAAAATTTGCATGCGCACATCTCGCCATTGTGACGTCATAGAAAGAAACGGAAACCGCCGATCGAAAGCTGAGACCCTCGCGCACAATTCGTCTGTAGAACGTTTCGCGCTACTCCCAACGGGTAGTTGGCCATTTAATTGGACATGCAATCAGACCACCTGCTGTGCTGGTTTGTTCATAATGATAATCATCATCAAATGAATGACTAATTAGTCAAAAAATTTCAATGCAAACGTATTTTTTTGTTTCTTTTTTCAATAAACTTCACGCTTCAAGTTGTCTGTTGCTGAAAACCTTATGTCTCTAGGCCAATCACAACGGAATTGATAATTAATCAAAAAAAGCACCTCTTTGGGCCTTAAGTGGCCCGTGGCGCTTATGCATGTTCTGAGTAGTTTCATTTCGATACAATTGCATTTCGCCTTGACACACATGGCATAAATAACTTTTGCAACAAACCAAATAATGATTCAATTATGAAGCGGTTAAGATATTTTGTAATTTTAGTATAAAATATTTTTTACTGCCACATTATTGTGGTTCAATTGTTTCCATAAAACTTCTTTTCCTTTTTGTGCCATTCCCTGGCATATTTACAACATGGCAAATGTTTGATTTGTAGTTTGTTAAACATCGGCAAGTGCGTTTGTTCTTCCTTTCTGAGCGATAAGGTCATGCTTTGCAAGGAGTGTGACAGACGTGGAGGGTTATGTGATAATCAAATGCTGGTAACGAGGGTATGGCGCCCGGGCATCCTTGCGATTAGGGATCTTTTGTGCAAGCACGTTTTACTTCCTGATTCATAAAATTTATATGGGACAGAACTGTTGCATAGTTAAGGCAGTCGTGCCAACGTCTGGACAGCAATCGCGACGCGGATATCTGGTTATATATCTGCTGTGGTTTGAAGCAATTTCATGGATAACAAACAATCGTTACAAACATTGCTCTCAACATGAAACCGTTAAAAAACTAGCCTTTTTTACGAAAAAAAATATTTTTTTATTCTAAATATAAACCATATCATATTGCTGTACACGAAAATTGTGAATGTCTGCCTTCGTTAGGTAACCCATACCTTGCATTAAACTTAGATTTTCTTTAACTTCTTGCAACTTCTGAGTAGATATGTTTTGATGTATTTTCAATTCACCTAAACATAACGTGATGTGTTTTATTGCTTTGAAAAGTCAAGGAAATACTAAATGGAATCGTCAAACTGAAAAGTAACATTTTTGGCGATCCCCGTTGTGGAATTTTTGTCGTTAGGTTTACTAGCATCAAAGTCATGTAGAATTAGGCATACAAATTCACAAATAATAATTGAAATGGTCATTACCTTGTATTGCGGACATATTTATCCGAATTTCCTGCATGTTCTGAGTAGTTTCATTTCGATGCATTTGCATTTCGCCTAGACAAACATTGGCATAAATAACTTTTGTAACAAACCAAATAACGAATCAATTATGAAGTTGTATTTGAATAAGACGCTTTTTGAAACATTTAATCGTTGCGTTTACTGAAACTAAGGAACTGACGATGCCCACAGGGCGAAATATATATTCCAAACAACAGCCAGACTGACCCTGTTGTCAAAAGCTATTGATTTGTGTGCATATAGTGCCATTACGGAAGTTACATAGCGATTGCTAGGCCAACATTTGCTGCCTGTGGTTTATATCTAAATGTTTTAATATTTGAAGTAATTACAATGGAGTTTGTTCAAACCTGTTGGTTAATATTATGTGCAGTTAAAACTTACCAAGGAAATTTTCACTTTTCGTGAATTGAATTGTTGAAGTTGTGGACATATGTTTCTGCAACTCTTGTATGTAGTGATGTGTAGCATTTTGCTGACCTAAATTCCAAGTTTATTGTGTTAATATTTCTCCATTGACATGTTCATGTTATGATAATTAGTTGCACATATTTATTTTTTCTGATTTGAAACTCAAATCAGAAACAACAGTCATAGAAAGGATAAGCATGTGAGCGACAATTAAGAACAAACCGTAATACAATATTTTGCACAACATTTAGATAACAAAGGTCCTTACCCTGTATTGATGTTAAACGTCTCTGCATTCCTTGCATCAAAGTAGTACTTTTATTTTCGAGAATTTCCATTTGGCCTGAACACAACAAAGTTATCAAACATTTTTGTGACTTTTTAACAACTTTCTACTGTTTATTTATTCCCATGATTCTTTGTGGTTTATAGGTAAAATTAATGGATATTATTACACTGTTACTGCAGGAAGGAAAAAGTGTTTGTTTTCTTCTAGTTTCATTACAACAGCGTTCCTTAAGTTACAAAATGCAGTAATGGAATCGTCAAACTGCAAAGCAACATTTTTTGCACACGTCCGTCATGGAAGTTTTTTTCAATAGGTTTATTGCCATCACATCCCACAGGACTAAACCATTTAAATTTACAAGTTTTAATTAAAATGGTACTAACTTTGTAATGCAGATGCATATATCCGAATTTCTTGCATGTTCTGAGTAGTTTCATTTCGATACAATTGCATTTCGCCTTGACACACATGGCATAAATAACTTTTGCAACAAACCAAATAATGATTCAATTATGAAGCGGTTAAGATATTTTGTAATTTTACGAATGCACTTTTTGTTTAAGTTGTCAATGCTGTGAGGATTTAAATGCTTTGCCACACAATCAGAAGTTACTCACCAATCACAAAATTCTGCAATGCTTGAATTTGTGTAGTTGTGGCCATCTGTTGAATTTCACGATATGAAGTATTCTGAAAACTCTCCATCTTTCCTAAAGGGCAAGTATAAAATATTTTTTACTGCCACATTATTGTGGTTCAATTGTTTCCATAAAACTTCTTTTCCTTTTTTGCGCATTCCCTGACATATTTACAACATGGCAAATGTTTGATTTGTAGTTTGTTAAACATCGGCAAGTGCGTTTGTTCTTCCTTTCTGAGCGATAAGGTCAATGCTTTTCAAGGAGTGTGACAGGCGTGGGGGATTATGTGATAATCAGATGCTGGTAACGAGGGTATTTGTTAATTGTCCGAAAAAATTAGGTAAGTGCTTTTTTGTGGTAGAGAGTCGCCTGGTGCATCATAATGAATGCTCCGTACGAATTTGCTCACTTTAACACCAATACAAAGATGAAGTTGTCTTGGCATAATAATCTTTGATGTATGTTTTACCAATTTTAATTTATTCACTGAAAATACCTATTTACATGATAAGTTCACATGCTCTGAAGGTTTTACAGTTTTCCAGTAACATTAGGCAGATAAAATTTTGGTGAATTTAGGCATTCAGATATAAGCTGATTAACGTCTTATGGCGCCCGGTCATCCTTGCGAATTAGGGATCTTTTGTGCAAGCACGTTTTACTTCCTGATTCATGAAATTTATATGGGACAGAACTGTTGCATAGTTAAGGCAGTCGTGCCAACGTCTGGACAGCAATCGCGACGCGGATATCTGGTTATATATCTGCTGTGGTTTGAAACAATTTCATGGATAACAAACAATCGTCACAAACATTGCTCTTAACATAAAACCGTTAAAAACTAGCCTTTTTTACGAAAAGAAATATTTTTTTATATGTGCAAAAAAAGCCATAATATTGCAAAGCTGCAGACAGGGTGTGTACACGCACTGTTTCGACCTGTAAGGTCTCATCAGTGCAGCTGTTGTGTGGCACTGTGCTAGCTTTCACACTAGCAGGCACACTAGTCTCCACTTTGTGGTACCTTTCGGTCAACGTCGATCTGCAGGGTACCCTATACTAGGTACCGAACAACAGAGACGACGAACCACTGTGGAGCGCACTATGGCCAAACGGAACTGCTTGGTAACCGATAGTGCAAAAGGCATAAATAAATGATTCGGTTACCAAGCAGTTCCGTTTGGCCATAGTGCGCTCCACAGTGGTTCGTCGTCTCTGTTGTTCGGTACCTAGTATAGGGTACCCTGCAGATCCACGTTGACCGAAAGGTACCACAAAGTGGAGACTAGTGTGCCTGCTAGTGTGAAAGCTAGCACAGTGCCACACAACAGCTGCACTGATGAGACCTTACAGGTCGAAACAGTGCGTGTACACACCCTGTCTGCAGCTTTGAAATATTTTTTTATTTTAAATATAAACCATATCATATTGCTGTACACGAAAATTGTGAATTTCTGCCTTCGTTAGGTAACCCATACCTTGCATTAAACTTAGATTTTCTTTAACTTCTTGCAACTTCTGAGTAGATATGTTTTGATGTATTTTCAATTCACCTAAACATAACGTGATGTGTTTTATTTCTTTGAAAAGTCAAGGAAATACTAAATGGAATCGTCAAACTGAAAAGTAACATTTTTGGCGATCCCCGTTGTGGAATTTTTGTCGTTAGGTTTACTAGCATCAAAGTCATGCAGAATTAGTCATACAAATTCACAAATAATAATCAAAATGGTCATTACCTTGTATTGCGGACATATTTATCCGAATTTCCTGCATGTTCTGAGTGGTTTCATTTCGATACATCTGCATTTCGCCTAGACAAACATTGGCATAAATAACTTCTGTAACAAACCAAATAACGAATCAATTATGAAGTTGTATTTGAATAAGACGCTTTTTAAAACATTTAATCGTTGCGTTTACTGAAACTAAGGAACTGACGATGCCCACAGGGCGAAATATATATTCCAAACAACAGCCAGACTGACCCTGTTGTCAAAAGTTAGTGGGTTGTGTGCATAATGCCATCACGGAAGTTACATAGCGATTGCCAGGCCAACATTTGCTGCCTGTGGTTTAGATCTAAATTTTTTAATATTTGTAATTACAATAGAGTTTGTTAAAAACCTGTTCGTTAATATTATGTGCAGTTAAAACTTACTAAGGACATTTTCACTTTTCGTGGATTGAATTGTTGAAGTTGTGGACATATGTTTCTGCAACGCTTGTATGTAGTGATGTGTAGCATTTTGCTGACCTAAATCCCAAGTGTATTTTATTAAGTTTTCTCCATGGAAATGTCCATATTAAGACAGTTGCACATAATATTTTTTCCTGTTTTTAAAGTTAAATCAGGAACAATAGTGAACACAAGAAGTTGTTACGTCCATTGAAATACCCCTCCTGGTTGCAGCAACAACAAAATATTACCTTTTATTTCATTTGCGATGGAGTTTGTTTGGTCAATACTGTCATGATTATCACGAATTAAACTTCTAATCACAGAAAGGCGACCCTCGTTAGTCAATGTGAAGTTCTTGCGGTCGAGACGAATTTGAAGTATTTCCTGGTATAAATCTTAGTGGAAAGATTAAACTGTGAGTTTGGATATTTGCGATGTCGGTAGCAAGCCATGCATAAAAAATGGTAGTATGCCATCCATAAGTATTAAAATTAAACGAAACACGTGTTGTAGACCAACGAACCTTTGAGAAACTCAAAATTTTCTGTAATGATGTCCAGTTTTTTCCCCAAAATATCTGAAACCATTGACGAAATCGTTTGGGGTCACTAAAGATAATCAAATCAATAACTCTAACCGTTTTGTTCTTTGAGCTGACTGGTAAGTATTATTTTAGGAGATCCGCGTTCTTTGCAGGGTGTGACGTTAAGTTCTGTGTAAAAATATATGTACTATGTAAAATAATGTATCATATATTTAAACAATACCACTTACTTGCTGGGAGGCCACTAAGTTTTGCATCAATCTACAAAAATATGAATGAAACCTTCGGTTTAAGCGCAGGAAATATATGCACTGTATGCGTTGTATTCTTATAGTTTTCATTAAAGTCCAACATACATTAAACGCACTATAACGGTATTTTGTTTAATGCATTGATGCTTACCTTGTGGTACGTTACACCAAAACCAACTAACATAAAGATGCCAAATAACACCACTGAAACTCCCGCAATCTTTATCGTCTTTTCCAACAAGCGCTCCATATTTCGTAACTGCCCTGAGGTTTCATCGCGGGGAATTTTGTTTGTCGTTTCGCATGACGAACCTGCAGTGCCACCTAAAACAAACGGAAAAGTGCCACATTTTAGCAACAAAACTAAACCCAATGGGCTTCACGAATATTGATCGGTTTGGTATGTTACCTTGATCAAACGATGTCGTTGCCATTTGGTGTAATAATTCTCCTCTTTCTTTACTCATGTTTCGGATCCTCACGTTACGTACTTTGCTACAACTGTATTTTGTTGCAATGAAATAGTTTAAATGCAACTATTTGAAGGAAGCCTAAAATCGCCTTGCCTATGTTCCGCTCGAATTTGAAGTACTTACAACTTTCGGTACAGAACGGTATGTTGGGCGGAGCAGGAAGTTTCAGGCCCTCGATTGACTGGAGCTGACTCAACCGATTGCTCTATCAGCCATAATACATTTCTGAAAGATGCTGCAGAGCCACCAAAAATTACAACATAAGCCTCTACTGTTACCTAAAGTAAAGTCTTCGTAAAATATTGATTGACTGTGTCGTCCTTTTGTGTGCATCTGCAGTGCGAGCACGCTTTTTGCCCATTGCCTTGTTAACACCCTTTAACTGCCTCGGGCCCCATCTCAGCCCAAAAAAGGAGGATATTACCTAAAATTATTTCTCCCGTTGTAATTGGCCTAGCGACCTAAGGTTTTCAGCAACAGACAGCTTGAAGTTTATTATAAAAAAAAAAATATTTACATTTGTAACGTTTATGCGTGACGTAGTGTTCACATTTACGTAATTTTCCATTAGGTAATGGAGAGTGACTTGCAGTTTTGTACTGCCCAGATAAATACCACAGTTCTCGGAACTGCCCAGGGAGAACACGTAATTAAGTATCGCGGTTCGCACGCAAGCCGCATAACTGAATTGCTTTTAAATCTCTGGTTTCTGTGGCCCGAATTCATTCCACATTGTGGGATCGCCTACTCAGCGCTGGGCTTCTGCCTAATGTAGTTTCACCATTCATTCTACATGTTGGTTCGCCGGAATTGACAGTGCGATTTCCCGCAGCGACAAGCCAACGCCCGCCGGCAGCCCGGGCCAAAATAACGAGACGGAAATTGGGCAGGGGGAAACGAACAATCACGGATAATATCCAACGTTGTATATGGGGAACGATGAAATCCGTTTTTTTTTTTTTTTTTTTTTTTTTTTTTTTGTGTTAGTTTGTTTTATTCACCAAAACGAAAGATATATGTTCAGAAATACAACTCAGCCCCAGAGTAGCATAAACAAACGGTGATTCTACGCTAAAAGCGTACCAACATGTAGAATGGAATGTTGAAACTACACTAGGCAGAAGCCCAGCGCAGAGTAGGCGATCCCACAATGTGGAATGAATTCGGGCCACAGAAACCAGAGATTTAAAAGCAATTCAGTTATGCGGCTTGCGTGCGAACCGCGATACTTAATTACGTGTTACGATCAATTCACCCTGGGCAGTTCCGAGAACTGTGGTATTTATCTGGGCAGTACAAAACTGCAAGTCACTCTCCATTACCTAATGGAAAATTACGTAAATGTGAACACTACGTCACAGCATAAAACGTTACACATTCGGATTAAAATTTTTCGAGTAATTAGTCACTTTGTGATGACGATTTATCATAAACAATAAACCAGCACAGCAGGTGGCCTGATTGCATGTCTCAACAAATGGCCAATTATCCGTTGGGAGTAGCGCGAAACGTTCTACAGACGTATTGTGCGCGAGGGTCTCAGCTTTCGATCGGCGGTTTCCGTTTCTCTCTATGACGTCACAATGGCGAGATGTGCGCATGCAAATTTTGACTGGTGGTATTGCTGTATTTTTTGCGTACAAAACAACAAAATAGCAGGAAGAAATGTACATAACATGAAATAAACATTATGAGGGTGCAGTATAAAAAAAATGAAGAAAAAAATTATAATAAACAAACAAAAAAAAATTTTTTTTTTCGCCGAAGCAAAAAAAACACCAATTTCCAAAAAAAAATAGAACACCTTCATTACTTATAGTTACAGGTTTTTATTCTGGTTCCATAACACTGGTTTTGCTTTCCGGACAATAGACAATTGAGTAATTCTTTTCTCAGCATAACAATCGCCAATGGTTTTCGGAAGGGTATATCCAAAACATATCCACAAAAAATTCAATGATGATGATTTGGTCATGTCACAGTCACCTCTGTAACATCCCTGATGCATAATTTGCTATCAAAGCATCATATATTGAACCATATTCATGCAATTTGTTCAAGAATCAAAGGGTTGTGAGTGTCGTTGAAGGCATGACTCAGTAAATACGGTCGCTTCAATTTCATACAGCTGATTTTTTCCTTGTTTTTATTCTAGAGTGTCTCTGTCATGTTGTGGCTAAGGCTTATACACTGGTAGTTGGCTTGTATATTCAATTATTCATATTCTTTTCTTTGCATAACAATCGCCAATTGTTCTCGGAAGGGTATATCCAAAACAGAACCACAAAAAGTTCAATGATGATGATTTGGTCATGTCACAATCACCTCTGTAACATCCCTAATGTATAATTTGCTATCAAAGCATCATATATGGAACCATATTCATGCAATTTGTTCAAGTATCCAACAGTTGTGGGTGTGGCTGTGGGTGTCACCCAGTAATTAGGGTAGCTTCAATTTCATACAACTGATTTTTTTCCTTGTTTTTTTTCTACATTGTCTCTGTTATGTTGTGGAAAAGGTTTATATGCACTGGTAGAAGGCTTGTCTATTCAATTATCAATATACTTTGATGTTATGCCTTCTTTTTCATCAACTTGCTGACATACACTACCAGAAACAAAAAAATTTTTTTTAGAAGTGCTGTCAAATTCATCTGCTATCAGTTAGCAAATGCCTGAGCTTCAGTTATAGTGTAGCGTGGAAGCATTAAATACTCTAATGTGGGTTAAGGGCCTAGATTTCAGTTATGGTGTAGTCTGGAAGCATCAAATACTCTAATGTGGGTTGGGCCCAGATTTCAGTTATGGTGTAGTCTGGAAGCATTAAATACTCTAATGTGGTTTGGGCCCAGATTTCAGTTATGGTGTAGTCTGGAAGCATCAAATACTCTAATGTGGGTTGGGCCCAGATTTCAGTTATGGTGTAGTCTGGAAGCATTAAATACTCTAATGTGGGTTGGGCCTAGATTTCAGTTATGGTGTAGTCTGGAAGCATTAAATACTCTAATGTGGTTTGGGCCTAGATTTCAGTTATGGTGTAGCGTGGAAGCATTAAATACTCTAATGCGGGTTGGGCCCAGATTTCAGTTATAGTGTAGCATAATAACTTTATACTCTGTGGGTTGGTGTATGACTGGAACTATTATATTTTGGTTTTGCTTGGCTTACTTTGCACAAGCTCAGACCATCAGAATGAAGCATGTTGCCAATGTGTTTAGATCCATTAACATAATTTAGGTCATTCTATTTTGACTATGTTGGTTTCAACAAAAGACAAATGACATTTGAAGCGACAAGTCAAACAGAAGACACAAATCAAAAGGTTTGTTATGATTTTATTTAAAAAAAAAAAATTTTAAATGCTACTTGAATTTCAGCTGAACATCTGCAATGCTTCTGTTGGAATATTACATCTGTGGAAAAAAAGTATAATTTGAATAAGGTAAGAATTACTGTTAAGTCTTTAAAGTTCATTTTGTGTGGTCCTTTTTACTCCTTCCCAAAAATGAAATTATTTTTTATCATACTATGGATATGGTAGTGTCGTATTGTAGCGAGGTGTTTATTCGAGGTACAAACTAATGGAATGACACAATGGGCGAATAAACCACGAGGGACGAGAGTAAAAGAAAAAAGGCAATTTGTCCGGTTCGCTGTAGGAGCGCAAACGTAGTTAGAGAGGCCGCTACATGACCCCCCTCCAGAAACGGACATATATCAACACTGAAAACGAAGTGGAATACGAATGTTGCCACGCGTGCGCGTGTGTCTGCCTGAATGTGAAAAGTTGTGCTGGTGCTCCGGTGGGCCCAGTGATGTATGCGAGGGTTCAGGTGGAACCAGAGAAGGCGGAGTCGAAGTGTGCGAAACCGGCTCGGACAGCCCCGGGTCGGATGGCGGTGGGTGGTGCGTTGATGTCGGGGGTCGACCGCGGCGAGGAGGCACAGCCACCTGTACCGGATGTGTGAGGTCGACATGTGCAGGCTTCACACGGTCGATGGAAACGGCCTGATTGTGTCCACCAATGGCAAGCGTAAAAGTCTTGCTATTGCGATCAAGGACGCGATATGGGCCATCGTATGGCGGCGTAAGCGGGGGTCGGTGTCCATCTTTGCGTACAAAAACGTACGGGGTCGTGCTTAACGCTTGTGGGAGCATTGTGCGAACGGGACCATGGCGTGACATCGATGTCGGCACCAGTTGACGCACTGTGTCCCTCAACGATGGAATGACATCTTGAGGGGTAGGAATGGATGTGCAACGGATAACACTGGGACCAAACATGTCCTCTTCAGTCTTTCGCTAGGTTTAGAATATCGTTATCCATGTTTGTTTTTTTTAAATGGAGATCCCAAGGCTTTAGATTTGAGCTTTCCCAGGCGACTATGGTAGTCGTTGTCAAGTTCATTCAAGCGGTGCAACCTTCAAGCCTGTCCCTGCAGAACATTGTTATTCAAGCCGCAAACTACCTTTGAAGAAAAGATCGTCAATCACGTCAGCAATGATCTGGACAACATTACACACACGCAAAAAGACGTGGGCGTACTATTTCTTAACGAAGAACACGTCTCTTTCACCTAATCTCCGTTTCCGTTTAAAAACCATCGAATACCACTGCTTTGCATCGATGCTTTATCGACTTTCCCACCAACCTCCGACAGTTTCAAAAAAATAATACACGGTTTTGGGGTCAATTTAGCGTCAGGTATTTCTGCTTTCTTGCTTCTGGGCGAGTCATGTTTGAGATCAACGGCATGAAATAATAGAGTTTGTGCATGAAACAAGCCTTGTTAAACAATGCTGGTTCTAATGATGTGACCGTTATACCTAGAGATTCGTTATATTTCCTTACAATGTTCCTTGCACTACTAATACACAACGTAGGTCAGACCGGAATTTAACAAGGCAAGTAGGGTTGTAACGATAAGACTGCACTGCGACTCCTCTTACACAAGCACGTACCTATCGTCAATTCAACACTATTGCCAACTGTTCAGCAATGACACTTGTAGAACAATCAATGAGGTTTTAAAGGGTAAAATGCAGTAAAATTAAAGTTTAGTGTTGGATAGCGATATTTTCGGATTATCGATATTGGGAGTTAACGAGGTTCGCCTATAATTGTTGTGCCGATAGTAGGTTGAATCACTGTATGTCATTTCCTTGTATTTGTGCCCCAGGTTTCTCATTCACAAAAAATAATAGTACTCAAGAACTTACAGATACCCATCGGAGTCACTTGGTAATACCCGTTTGCGAGCTGGACTGATGGATTTTGTTCGAATATTCCAAACAATTTATATGCCTTGATCAGTGAGACAGCAACGTTCTTCCCAGCATCGTCGGAAATAATTCACGTCAAGCATTTGGTGTTGTTCTACTTGTTTCTGCATAAATGTTGTTTAACTGCTTGCAATGCTGTTTGCGTTTCGCGTAAAACTCTTCGCTGCTGTATTTGTTTAGTTGAATCCCAACAATATCAGGACGTGAAACACAATTTCTCAAAACAACTAGTTCTTGCTTGTAATAAAAGTAAGTCGGCAGTAAAAAATAAAAGTAAATAATTCTTTACATTAATGTATTTTCTTAATCAAGACGACAGTATGCGAGAATCGCAGTTGACTAAATGTTTGAGGCAAAATGGATATGAACCAGGTGATCATCACGCTTTATAGTACACTTGTGACTGTCCATCACCGATATGGAATAAGGTGTGGTTATATCGTACACAATTGACCATGATAACTAAAAAACTTTGTAGGAAGTTGAACTTGGTGATAAACAATAAAAAAAATTTGGAAAATCTAAAGGTGATACGTTTTGTGACGCAGGGCAAAGGGCAATATTTAATAGGCACACCTTCATTAAAGATAATCCCATTAATAAAAGGCATTGCGATTCACGTAAACTCGCAACGAAACAATCACCCGCAGCACGAACGCGCGACGTTAATACAAGAAAACAAAAGCAAGGATAAAAGCAAAAAGGAAAGTACGTTACAACCGTAAGACACAGCAATAAAACACCAACAATATCTTTCCACGAATCCTGGGAAGGATCATTCTTTAGATGTTTATTGAAGGTTGGCTAAGGTTTAACCATTTGGCCATTGATTGTTCTACAAGTGTCACTGCTGAACAGTTGGCAATAGCTGAGTGTTGAATTGACGATAGGTAAGTGCTTGTGTAAGAGGAGTCGCAGGTCCGTCTTGTCGTTACTCCCCGACTTGCCTTGTCAAATTCCAGTCTGACCTACGTTGTGCATTTGTAGTTCAAGGAACATTGTAAGGAAATATAACTCCGAATCTCTAGGTATAACGGTCACATCATTAGAACCATTGTTTAACAAGGCTTGTTTCATGCACAAACTCTATTATTTCATGCCGTTGATCTCAAACATGACTCGCCCAGAAGCAAGAAAGCAGAAATACCTGACGCTAAATTGACCCCAAAACCGTGTATTATTTTTTTGAAACTGTCGGAGGGTGGTAGGAAAGTCGATAAAGCATCGATGCAAAGCTGGTTTTATTCGATGGTTTTTAAACGGAAACGGAGATCAGGTGAAAGAGACGTGTTCTTCGTTAAGAAATAGTACGCCCACGTCTTTTTGCGTGTGTGTAATGTTGTCCAGACCATTGCTGACGTTAATGGCGATCTTTTCTTCAAAGGTAGTTTGCGGCTTGAATATCAATGTTCTGCAGGGACAGGCTTGAAGGTTGCACCGCTTTAATGAACTTGACAACGACTACCATAGTCGCCTGGGAAAGCTTAAATCTAAAGCCTTGGGATCTCCATTTAAAAAAAACAAACATGGATAACGATATTCTAAACCTAGCGAAAGACTGAAGAGGACATGTTTGGTCCCAGTGTTATCCGTTGCACATCCATACAATCCACATACTATGGTAGTATGCAAGGCCCACCCACTCTCGCTCGTATACTCTTCAAGTATACAGAGGTATAGCACATTGTCACGACGAAAATACGCACAAGATAGGGTTGTCACAGCCTTGCAAACACTGAGCCCCCGGTAATTTTGGCAACCACGCATAAACGGTTGTTAGTACAAGCCATTTACCAACACCTAAGGGGCCAATACCACATCGCCAGACATTAACCCTGCCGAAACTATGGCATTTATGTAGCCACCTGTGTTTTTTGTCGTGCCTAATACGTTGGTCGATCAAATATCAAGTTTTTCACACGTTTGAACAGGCATCAAGCTATTTGGAAATTAGAAAAGTATAATGGAAACACCGACCTAGCCATGTTGCTTCACCACTTCATAGTGTAACATAAACAACACTGGAATATCCACAACGCAAAATGTTATCAGATTGTTTTTGTATAGAACAGACCCAGTCCACCTATTAGACGTTTTTAAAGATGAATGGTTTCACAAAATCAACTCAAAAATAAAACTTAATCGCCCTTTATTGCCCATTATAAAGTAAGTGTTTTTAGGGCATATCGCCCCTGTTTCCACTAACAGCGTGGCAAGCATGATAACCGTTATCAGTGCCGTTGCGTAAGGTCAGGTCGTTGCCGGCAAATTGCCTTAAATTTGTTACTATTCTTTTCTGCCGTTGTTCTGCCTTTTTTTTCCATCCACCCACCGCTTCTATTGGTTTTATTCAAGGCAGTTTAATGAACCTTATAGTTTTTGCTGAAGCCGACATTTGCTTACCCCGTCTTTACATCTGCAAAGTTTGTGAGTCTTTTTTTGCATTGACATTCTTATATTTATGTTAGTTTTGAAACGTGTTGTTTATGTGTTTTAGTGATACTGATGATGCTTAAAAGCATAAATGAAATATGTACGATGGAAAAACCCACAAATGAAATATACACGATGGAAAAACCCATAAATGAAAACATATAAGTGAAAAGCCTTGTAAAACAAAATACTTGGTCTGTCGTAATAAATGCAGTAGTAATTTGACTCTGGCATATAAAAACATATCGTCAGCAAGTTAAAGGAAGTCAAACGTTGCTTTGTGCTCAACAATCAAAAATTATCGGAATATATTCACAATTGTCAATAGTTAATCTACAAAATGGGCATGATCGATCAAGCCTAAAACCAACACAAATTTTCGTGTCTTTTATGGTTTATAGATGGTTTGGAAGACACGAATAAACTCAATCAGGGCAGTCCTCAAGCTTTGTGAACTTGTATATGCAGATGGATATCTGAAAAAAAAACATTTTAGTTTAGACTTAATTATGTTTATTTCTTCAATCTCATATAAGAAGCCCGTTGCACTCAGATGTGGATCGCATTTTCTTCGTGTTTGAGGCAAACAGCAGATTTCGTCTGGCCTTTTTGGCGGGCGAGATGGTAGTATAGTCACTAACGCTACACTGATGAGACCTAACAGGTAGAAACAATGGCTCAACATGCAGCATAATTAAACATAGTATTGGCTTCATTGCTTTAGCAATAAAGTTGTGCTAATCTATAACCAAACATCCTACTGATTTCCAGTTTGTGTATTTTTTTCAGAATTTTCAAGCAAACACATTCTATCACATGCCAATGCACATGACCTCACTTGACAGCCTCCACTGTTATACCCAGCGAAAGGCCCTTAGGTAAGAAGATCTCTTGAAACATTTTGTTGATTATTAAATAAATTGCGCCAACTTAAACACGAAAATAGGTCGTATTGTTTACTTGGTTTTAACTTGAAACAAAAATATTAGTTTTTAGGAATTGCCTTTGTTTACGAACTGAAAAGCCAACACCAGAAAACAGCAGTGGCACATTTTTTTACAAAGCCCTAATTTTAATTCAATTAAAATGAATGCCACCTAACTAACAAAGAAAGTTATCCAGGTGAGCGTGGTCCCGTGAAACAAGAAATTACCACGGACTGTAAATAAAGACAGACAGAAAGAAAGACAAAATATGTGTAAAGAAATTGCACGAATTCCATAAAACGTACAGACCTTAACTCTAACATTGTCGCCGTTTTGGGTTAAAACGTGCTGTTTAAATTACAACTTTTTGTCTGAGGGTCCATTTTATCTTACATTGATGTAGGTTTTAAATTGAAACAGGTTTAAATAGTCGCAAAAAAATTCTGAAGCTTATTTTTACACGTTTGTAATGTTTAATATTCCTATAGTATCATATATATGAATCAATTGGCAGTTTTGCAGGGCCTTTGGAACACTTGCACGACAGTAAAAAAATGGAAAAGTAATGGTCATATTTGTTCTGCATTATACACCGGTGCTATGTGAAGAGTCAAAATTTATTGCGCTTTCCTTTTTGTAAAGCAAAATAAATTTTGGCCCAACAATGCGTTACGGTCGGACACAGCTGGTTTAGGTAACAAATTGTTGCAGTTAGACTGAAAACTTGTATTTGCAATAATACCAACCTAGAAGCGAGAATGTAGCAGAAGTATTGATTGCTGAATTGACCGGAAAGTCGCGCAGTGTTGTTCGTGTATCTTGTACCTGGTTTATTGTCTGTAAAGTGTAGAGTGCTGCTTCCAGTTGAATCAAAAATCTGCAGCAAACAATAAACAAGTACATCGTATACATATTAACATTTAACCAATGTGTAGTGTCTTTTGTTTGGATCTGGATAACAATATTTCCTGTTACTTCAACCTTTTTATACAATTTCTTACTTCAGTGCTTGACATGCTTAGAAATATCTCTATGATGGATGGGTCGGATGCTCCATACACTTGAAAAGTCCGGTATGATGAGTAGATTGAACCTTGGGTAAACGAACCGGAACTCGTTGCGTCATGTCCAACTCCATCAGCTCCCAAGTTTCCCGATTCCTGAAGTCAGATATTTCTATCATTTTAATTGTTAGTTATAAAATTATTCCAATAAATGTGAGAGAGGCCATATTCGTCCATAAGAAGGGCAAGGATAGCATTTAACCCCTCTAAACAGCCAAAAAAGTACATAGAAAATAATCTATTTTCAAAACTATAATATTGAACAGCAGGTATCTGCAATATTATATCAAATTAACTCCCCTTCGTTTGTTTGAAAATTATAAAATCATTCACCGACGGGTCTGCTCTATGCGGGTATGAAATGAACAACAAGCGTTTCCGCTACAATTTACGAACTAAGTTATTCCAAATAACTTACTGTTAACAATTGCAACAGCAAAGCTAAATAAAACGTGATCTAACATAGCGGTAACATGCAGCATTAACAGCGTTCATAGGCGAACATTATAAACAGTGTTCTTTACTTAGGCTAGAGTGCAATGACCCAACGGTTCAGATTTGTCCAGCGGGCCGCAGTTTGCCCGTGTCTGTTGTGTACTCGATTGGTCTTGAAATTTTTATATACGACCTTTAAAATTTTTACATATAGCAACATTTGAAAATATTCGTAAAAATTTGCTTTTGAAGGACGATTCTTCAATAGGACTCAAACATTTATACCTCAATAAAAAAACTTTGTCCACTACGTTTTCGGTTTCTGATCAACATCGCCAAGATAAACGGATGATCGGTAACCGATGTAACCGTGAACGATCCATCTTCAGCCCTGAATAAATACAAGCATTTGGCGAGTAAATAAAGCGTTCATTATTCTCCAAACCACCTGTATGTTTCGTTGTAATGTATTGATATTGGTTGATCGCTGTCTTTCCAAACTCGTAACTGGAAATCACAACACTGTAGTAAGTTGTAAATGCAAAAAGATTCGTTTTATTTGAATTCTCTTTACCATATTTCCGCGATCGTACATATCGTGTCCACCATCATTTATACTGTCATTTCGGTTACCATCGTATTTAAACTGGTAAAAATTTGGAATTGAAGTTTGGAAAGATCGAGTTGCAGCTTTACTGAGTGCTCTCACATATCGCTCCAATTCTCTTTTTTCTTAAAAACAAAACGTAAGTCAAGATGCACTGATGAGACTTCCCAGGTCGAAACAGCGGCTCCTTATGCAGCTCACTTAAAAATACCTTTACGCTTGGAACAGCAATTTATTCTTTTCGCATTTAATTACATCTTCCAGTATTTTCGTGTTTACATGTGAATCAATTAGGCTGTAATCCCATAGGCGGAAATCTGTTAACTTGAATTTTTTTTGGCTTAAATTTTTACACGTACCGCCGCAAACGCTTTCATTTTTTATTTTTCCAGAAGACGTTGTAGTCTGATTCTTTAAAGTTTCCATGACGTTCCTAAACCTTGCAACCTCACCTAAACAACAGAACATTGATGGTCGCTTAATGACGAGCGTTTCCTTGAATCTTGGTTGTTTATCTTTCACTGACGTCACACTGTTAGTGGTGCGCTTCCGTATCTCGTGAGATGATCTAAACCAGGGATTCTTAAACTAACAGGGCGCTCTCTAGGGTCGTGGAAGGTTGGCAAGGTGGAGCAAAAGTTTTGCAAAACCCGTCTAGCGACCAATCTATGATCTATTTAGTTTTTTTGTGTACCCAAACCTTTGAGCAAAGATTTAGCTGTTTGTCCGCAAAACAAACTACGGGGTAACTGTTGATGCGATGTTTGTCATTGTGCAGACGAAAGTAGTTTTAACTTACTGGCTAGTGGTTTTGTATTTGTGAGGTGCAGCCTACATGCGATGTGCATCGCCATTCACTAAACCACGCATTAAACACCTGGATTATGAAACAACTCTCATTTCTTTCGTTCTCTCGTTGGTGAGTGATATTACAAATAAATAAAAACCTCTTTTTGAATTAGATTCCTTTGAGGGTTGGAAGGGGGTGCTAGATTTGATAAATAATCTCAGGGGGCGCGACTAAAAAAGTGAAAGAACCACGCACTGATCTAATCTAATGTGGATGGGGTAGCGATAAATTTGGGCATGGAAATTTCTTACCTGTAACATAACTTTGCAGAGCTTGCATATCAGCGATGGTGCCATTTCGATAGTTTTCTAAGTTATCTGAATAAACAGGAAGTTTTGTGAGTAGAGTTAATCGTTTGTAAGTTTGGATTACAACGAAGTGAACATAATGTGATTTTCTGAGACAAAAACGTTTCAAAAGGTTTTTGCAGCCGTTTGCATGCAGTGTTACCCCCTGAAAAAGTCAGAACATTACCCTTAATAAGTGAATATTAACTATACGTCTCAACGAATTCCTTTACACATTTTGCCCTACCTAATAATTGAATAAAACGTTAAAAGTAATATTTTTACCCTGTACGTAGGTTACGCTTCCCTGGATATCTCTCATACTTTGGTTGCTTCCATCCCGATGTATCTCCAGTTGACCTGAACGTAGGCTATGTATTTTACACATTACAAGATGTTTAATTTGTTACATTTTAAGTATATAATGCTTTTGTGCTTCAATATCAACAATGTTAGTATCTCTCAAGGGTTGTCAAAATAATCTCGTTCAATTATTCAACTTTAGATCCTTCGCCATTGCTGTGCTGGTGAAGATTTATTAAGGCCACTTAAAGGAAATATATTTCTTTATAATCCACAATTTCTAAGATATTCAACTGTGTTTTCAGGGTCTTGCTATACTGTTGCTCAAGGTTTAGTTTAATGTAATGTGTTGTTTTGATTATAAAAGTGTGACTTTAAACAGATTTTACACAATCAAATAATTATGTTAAATCCATACCTGAATACTGCATTTTAACTTTAATAATAAACATGGCCCATTAATTCAACTTAGAATATTCAAGCATTGTTTAAATTTTAGGCAAAATCCAAGTATAATGACACATAACGAAGAATGTCTCCCATGTCACCAAAAGCATAGAAAGTAAAAATTAGGGTGTTGTCGAAATTTAATTTTGTTGGCGAAACTTAATTCAAGTTAATCGAATATTTGCATTTACCCCGTGTGCTTCACATTAGGACAAAACATAATATAATATTTTGCACATGTTTCAAGTAAATACGGTCCTTACTTTGTATTAATGCTACACTTCTCTGAATTCCTTGCATTACAACTGTGGTTTCATTTCCACGAATTTCCATTTGACCTGAAAACAACATAGTCGGCATTTCCTCATCACCATTTTAATTTTGCAGACCTAGTGTAGCACAATTGTTTTTTTATCAGGATCAAGGACTAGTGGTACCACAGGTTGAGAAACACTGCCCTATGTGCTTTAATTGAGAATATTCCAATCTTTTGAACAGCTTTCAGAAAACAAAGATCCTTACTTTGTATCGATGTTAAACTTCCCTTTATGCCTTTCATCACAGCAGTAGACTCATTTCTATAAGTTTCCATATGGCCTAAACACAACATAGTAATCATTTTTGTAACTTTTTAACACCTTTTCACTATCTTTGTAATCCTATGATCCTTAATTTTTTGCGCAAATAAAACATATTAGTTATATCACTTCTCAACGCTTGGATTTGTGAAGATGTTGTCATTTGTTTCCGTAACGCGTTAATGTACTGATATGTAGATTTTTGCTGATCTAAACAACAAGTTTGGTATGTTTATGTTTCGAACGATGATGGCACAGTGATTAGTTATAACATAGTACCTTTTGTAGCAATAGTCCAAGAAATATAGCAATCTTGGACTATTAAACGGGGAACGTTTTTAACGGTTAGTGTTCAAGCGGGGTTTTATCAGACAAGAAATGTTTGTATTCCTATTTTATTGCTCTGAAATCTGGTTGAAAGTTTAGATTGATACATGGCCAATATTACGTTGTTGCTAAAGGAAGAATAAGTTTAAAGTAAAACGAAATTCGTTCACATGCAAAACGCAGAAATGGAATCGTCCAACTGCAAAGTAACATTTTTGGCGATCTCCGTTGTGGCATTTTTGTCGTTAGGTTTACTAGCATCAAAGTCCTGTAGAATTAGGCATACAAATTCACAAATAATAATCAAAATGGTCATTACCTTGTATTGCGGACATATTTATCCGAATTTCTTGCATGTTCTGAGTAGTTTCATTTCGATACATTTGCATTTCGCCTAGACAAACATTCGCATAAATAACTTTTGTAACAAACCAAATGACGAATCAACTATGAAGTTGTATTTGAATAAGACGCTTTTTAAATCATTTAATCGTTGCGTTTACTGAAACTAAGGAACTGACGATGCCCACAGGGCGAAATATATATTCCAAACAACAGCCAGACTGACCCTGTTGTCAAAAGCTATTGCTTTGTGTGCATATAGAGCCATTACGGAAGTTACATAGCGATTGCTAGGCCAACATTTGCTGCCTGTGGTTTATATCTAAATGTTTTAATATTTGAAGTAATTACAATGGAGTTTGTTCAATCCTGTTCGTTAATATTATGTGCAGTTAAAACTTACCAAGGACATTTTCACTTTTTGCGGATTGAATTGTTGAAGTTGTGGACATATGTTTCTGCAACTCTTGTATGTAGTGATGTGTAGCATTTTGCTGACCTAAATTCCAAGTTTATTATGGTAATATTTCTCCATTGACATGTTCATGTTATGATAATTAGTTACACATATTTATTTTTTCTGATTTGAAACTCAAATCAGAAACAACAGTCATAGAAAGGATGAGCATGTGAGCGACAATTAAGAACAAACCGTAATACAATATTTTGCACAACATTTAGATAACAAAGGTCCTTACGCTGTATTGATGTTAAACGTATCTGCATTCCTTGCATCAAAGTAGTACTTTTATTTTCGAGAATTTCCATTTGGCCTGAACACAACAAAGTTATCAAACATTTTTGTGACGTTTAACAACTTTCTACTGTTTATTTATTCCCTATGATTCTTTGTGGGTTATAGGTAAAATTAATGGATATTATTACACTGTTACTGCAGGAAGGAAAAAGTGTTTGTTTTCTTCATTACAACAGTTTCATTACAACAGCGTTCCTTAAGTTACAAAATGCAGTAATGGAATCGTCAAACTGCAAAGCAACATTTTTTGCACACGTCCGTTATGGAAGTTTTTTTCAATAGGTTTATTGCCATCACATCCCACAGGACTAAACCATTTAAATTTACAAGTTTTAATCAAAATGGTACTAACCTTGTAATGCAGATACTCTTATCCGAATCTTTTGCAGGTTCTGAGTAGTTTCATTTCGATACAATTGCATTTCGCCTTGACACACATGGCATAAATAACTTTTGCAACAAACCAAATAATGATTCAATTATGAAGCGGTTAAGATATTTTGTAATTTTACGAATGCACTTTTTGTTTAAGTTGTCAATGTTGTGAGGATTTAAATGCTTTGCCACACAATTAGAAGTTACTCACCAATCACAAAATTCTGCAATGCTTGAATTTGTGTAGTTGTGGCCATCTGTTGAATTTCACGATATGAAGTATTCTGAAAACTCTCCATCTTTCCTAAAGGGCAAGTATAAAATATTTTTTACTGCCACATCATTGTGGTTCAATTGTTTCCATAAAACTTCTTTTCCTTTTTGTGCCATTCCCTGGCATATTTACAACATGGCAAATGTTTGATTTGTAGTTTGTTAAACATCGGCAAGTGCGTTTGTTCTTCCTTTCTGAGCGATAAGGTCATGCTTTGCAAGGAGTGTGACAGACGTGGAGGGTTATGTGATAATCAAATGCTGGTAACGAGGTTATTTGTTAATTGTCGGAAAAAAATAAGTGAGTGCTTTTTTGTGGTAGAGTGTCGCGTGGTTCATCACTATGAATGCTCCGTACGAATTTGCTCACTTTAACACCAATACAAAGATGAAGTTGTCTTGGCATAATAATCTTAGATGTATGTTTTACCAATTTTAATTTATTCATTGAAAATACCTATTTACATGATAAGTTCACATGCTCTGAAGGTTTTACAGTTTTCCAGTAACATTAGGCAGATAAAATTTTGGTGAATTTAGGCATTCAGATATAAGCTGATTAACGTCGACGAACCACTGTGGAGCGCACTATGGCCAAACGTAACTGCTTGGTAACCGATAGTGCAAAAGGCATAAATAAATGATTCGGTTACCAAGCAGTTCCGTTTGGCCATAGTGCGCTCCACAGTGGTTCGTCGTCTCTGTTGTTCGGTACCTAGTATAGGGTACCCTGCAGGTCGACGTTGACCGAAAGGTACCACAAAGTGGAGACTAGTGTGCCTGCTAGTGTGAAAGATAGCACAGTGCCACACAACAGCTGCACTGATGAGACCTTACAGGTCGAAACAGTGCGTGTACACACCCTGTCTGCAGCTTTGAAATATTTTTTTATTTTAAATATAAACCATATCATATTGCTGTACACGAAAATTGTGAATTTCTGCCTTCGTTAGGTAACCCATACCTTGCATTAAACTTAGATTTTCTTTAACTTCTTGCAACTTCTGAGTAGATATGTTTTGATGTATTTTCAATTCACCTAAACATAACGTGATGTGTTTTATTGCTTTGAAAAGTCAAGGAAATACTAAATGGAATCGTCAAACTGAAAAGTAACATTTTTGGCGATCTCCGTTGTGGAATTTTTGTCGTTAGGTTTACTAGCATCAAAGTCATGCAGAATTAGGCATACAAATTCACAAATAATAATCAAAATGGTCATTACCTTGTATTGCGGACATATTTATCCGAATTTCCTGCATGTTCTGAGTGGTTTCATTTCGATGCATTTGCATTTCGCCTAGACAAACATTGAGTTTGTTCAAACCTGTTCGGTAATAGTATGTGCAGTTAAAACTTACCAAGGACATTTTCACTTTTCGTGGATTGAATTGTTGAAGTTGTGGACATATGTTTCTGCAACGCTTGTATGTAGTGATGTGTAGCATTTTGCTGACCTAAATCCCAAGTGTATTTTATTAAGTTTTCTCCATGGAAATGTCCATATTAAGACAGTTGCACATAATATTTTTTCCTGTTTTTAAAGTTAAATCAGGAACAATAGTGAACACAAGAAGTTGTTACGTCCATTGAAATACCCCTCCTGGTTGCAGCAACAACAAAATATTACCTTTTATTTCATTTGCGATGGAGTTTGTTTGGTCAATACTGTCATGATTATCACGAATTAAACTTCTAATCACAGAAAGGCGACCCTCGTTAGTCAATGTGAAGTTCTTGTGGTCGAGACGAATTTGAAGTATTTCCTGGTATAAATCTTAGTGGAAAGATTAAACTGTGAGTTTGGATGTTTGCGATGTCGGTAGCAAGCCATGCATAAAAAATGGTAGTATGCCATCCATAAGTATTAAAATTAAACGAAACACGTGTTGTAGACCAACGAACCTTTGAGAAACTCAAAATTTTCTGTAATGATGTCCATTTTTTTTTCCAAAATATCTGAAACCATTGACAAAATCGTTTGGGGTCACTAAAGATAATCAAATCGATAACTCTAACCGTTTTGTTCTTTGAGCTGACTGGTAAGTATTGTTTGAGGAGATCCGCGTTGTTTGCTGGGTGCGACGTTAAGTTCTGTGTAAAAATATATGTATTATTTAAAATAATGTATCATTTATATAAACAATACCACTTACTTGCTGGGAGGCCACTAAGTTTTGCATCAATCTACAAAAATATGAATGAAACGTTCGGTTTAAGCTCAAGAAATATATGCACTGTATGCGTTGTATTATTATAGTTTTCATTAAAGTCCAACATACATTAAACGCACTAAAACGGTATTTTGTTTAATGCATTGATGCTTACCCAAAAGCACGTTGCACCAAAACCAACTAACATAAAGATGCCAAATAACAACACTGAAACTCCCGCAATCTTTATTGTCTTTTCCATCAAGCGCTCCATATTTCGTAACTGCCCTGAGGTTTCATCGCGGGGAATTTTGTTTGTCGTTTCGCATGACGAACCAGCAGTGCCACCTAAAACAAACGGAAAAGAGCCACATTTTAGCTACAAAACTAAACCCAATGAGCTTCATGAATATTGATCAGTTTGGTATGTTACCTTGATCAAACGATGTCGTTGCCATTTGTTGTAATAATTCTCCTCTTTCTTTACTCATGTTTCGGATCCTCGCGTTACGTACTTTGCTACAACTGTATTTTGTTGAAATGAAATAGTTTAAATGCAACTATTTGAAGGAAGCCTAAAATCGCCTCGCCTATGTTCCGCTCGAATGTGAAGTACTTCCAACTTTCGGTACAGAACGGTATGTTGGGCGAAGCAGGAAGTTTCAGGCCCTCGATTGACTGGAGCTGACTCAACCGATTGCTCTATCAGCCATAATACATTTCTGAAAAACGCTGCAGAGCCACCAAAAATTACAACATAAGCCTCTACTGTTACCTTTGGAAACTTCTCCAGCAACTTCTCGTAGGGGCAAAGCACGGAATTGAGAGTGCGAAGTTGTGGCGGTTGGTGTAGAGACGTTTTCAAGGGGTAACTCGCGAACACCTCTGAGTGAACAAGACGTTTCCTGACAACGTCGACAAGCAGGCGATTAGCGCGGAGAAAGTCAGCACCGAGCAGTGGGCGTGAGACAACAGCCAACACGAACTTCCATTTGTAAACACCAGAGGGGATGTGCAGTTGAACAACTTTGTAGCCGTAAGTGGCTATGGAGCTTCCATTAGCGGCCTTGAGAACGGAACCCTTAGGTATGGTACGACGTTCGAAGCCAGTGGGGGAAGTGCGCTGACTTCAGCACCAGTGTCAACCGAAAAGTTGCGGCCGGAAACTTTGTCCCAAAGAAAGAACAGGCTTAAAGTGTCGCCGGTTGCCCCAGCCATTACATGGTCAAACTCGGGCCGACAGAGACGATATACTAAAACGTGTTAAAATAAACAAACATCTGAAAAAAGCGAGGTTCTCTTGAAATAGCCATGGAATCGGAGAAAAAACAAGAAATAAACTGAAATAAATGAGTGTGCTGGAATCCATTACACTGCAAGCAGTGTGGACTACATACACCTAAAACAAAATTAAACCTATGTCAAGCACTTATATTTTCATGTTTATCAATTCAATACACCTCATTCGAACGGATGGAGCGCGAGAGCGATTGAGCGCTCTGTCGCTCCTCCTGCGGAAAAAACGGGAGGAGAAATAGAGCGTAGCGCATTCGCTTCAATTGTTCATGTAAACGGGGGTAGATGCTACTACACCAGAACACAGCCAGGTCACGAACCCTCATTGGGGATTACCCTTACTACTGTCGTTTTACTTTTGTCCACTCCGCGCAAAGGATTAGTAATAAAGGCTAGCAATGATTGTTGCGAAAAACCTTAAAACCAACAAACTAAGATAATAATGGAAGACCATTAACCTATATAACAATAGCTAAATTCATTGTTGTTGTCACAAACATTTCTGTTATTCCACATCAACCAATTGCACTATAATGGGATGCGGGCTTCCGCAGATATCATAGTAGTGGTAATATTGGTTTCATTTGATTACTAATACTTGAATTAACGCCTAGCAAACTTTGAAGATAATCATAAATGTGCTAATTCAGGAAGAAAGAAAGCCCAGTGGTTTTAACTGGTGGATCGCGACATCCACTGGGGTCGCTAGCACTTTTCTAAGGTGTCTGAAATCAGGTTGTAAACAAGGGCAATGACGGAATTTGTACTCATATTTCAATCGACAAGACCTATTAAGTTGAACATTGCTGGTCCAAAAAAAACTGAAAATCTATTTCAAAGAAAGTAGTCGTACCCTGCTTGACGTGTACCCATGTAATTTGTCTCTCTGTTCCCATTCCCGCCCTTGTGCTTGTATTTTTTTCTTTATTTCTTTATTTCTTTTTTTCTTCCTGTTTTCTTCAATTATTCGCCGCTGTCGTACTTTTTTCAACAACAAAAAAAGTTCACGGGACCCGAACAAGTGGGGTCAAGTGGCGTTTATGGGTCACGGGACCCGCGACTTTTACTGTTTGACAAGATTTTGAGGAATGTTCGCTGAGTAAAAAGTACTATTTTGCATTGGTGTGTATTGAAACATATATACTAAGCGCTGCAGTCCTGCAAATAAGGAAGTAGAATTGCATCTTTCGCGGCAATCCAAATTCACGGTTTGCACCACATCTTACGTCACTTACCAGTTTCCAGAAATATATTCACTGCAAGATAGCCCTATAGACGCGGAAGTGGCATTGCGGCTGCTGACGCACATTTAAATATATATGGGTAAGAGCTATATCCACGTCACAAACCAAGCAGGAAAATAACACATAAGGAAACAACCACATCTTACGTCACTTACCAGTTTCCAGAAAAATATTCACTGCAAGATAGCCCTATAGACGCGGAAGTGGCATTGCGGCTGCTGACGCACATTTAAATATATATGGGTAAGAGCTATAACCACGTCACAAACCAAGCAGGAAAATAACACATAAGGAAACAATTTTATTCAACATAAATGCAAGTCTGATTTGGATTAAGCAAACTTTTTGGGTCTTGATTTTTGACATCGGCCAATTTTGTTTTCGCATAGTGCAAATATCAATCATTGGGATTCACCATGATACATCAATGACTCATTTGGGGCTCTTACCATACAGTGAAGTTTACAATATTGCTGATTCGTTGCAGTAGTAGTTAAATCTTCAGGTGCGTGATATGCACGTAGCAAAATCCACATACCCATTGCAGTTTGTAGAGATGACTTTTTTCTGATATAAATTTTTCTGTAAAATTCCCATCTTCTAAAATATTTAGAGACAAATATTCATATTCAGGAATTCTCCTTTTTCCCAATACTTGCGCGTGTTGAAAATTCAAATGATCGATCTGATTGCTGTAGATTTGCAGCCAAATCATGTCAAATCAAGTCACTTCTTTTTGATGCTACTTTTTTCTCTTGTGACTACAGCATGTAAAGGTTTGAACTCCTAACCAAGTAGGTTTTTCCGCTAAAAAGATACAACAGTAGCTTGAAAGCGAAGCTTGCGCACTGCTTGCAGAGGGCAAAAAGCGTGCTCGCAAAAGGACGACACAGTCAATCAATATTTTAAGAAGACTTTACTTTAGGTAAAAACACCTAGATTTTGTGATTCCTTGCCTAAGCACGGTGTTCAGCACCACATTGTAACTGATGTGCGCCCTGTGCATTGCCGAGTCAGGCGCCTCTCGCCTGAAAAGTTAGTGTTGGCTAAAGCCGAGTTTCAAAAAATGCTGGATTTAGGCATAGTGCGCCGATCAGCTGGGCATCCCCTCTCCACATGGTTGAAAAGCCTTCCGGCGGTTGGCGCCCTTGTGGCGATTATCGTCGTCTTAACGACGATCCTTGAACAATTTTCAGACGGTCATTGGGCCCCTCTTGCTTTCTTCAGCCGTCAGTTAAGAAAGCCTAAAACGAAGTACAGCGCCTTTGACCGCGAGCTTCTTGCGCTGCACCTGGCCATTAGGCACTTCCGCTATTTTCTGGAAGGGCGCAAGTTTACTGTGTACACCGACCACAAACCCCTTACTTTCGCATTCAAGAAGGCTGCCGACCCTTGGTCCGCTCGCCAGCAACGTCAACTTTCTTCTATTTCAGAGTTCACTACCGATGTCCGTCACATTAGCGGTAACTCGAATGCTGTCGCGGACGCACTTTCCAGGTCTTTCTTAAGCGCCCTACGGGTGCCTCTGTTCGACCTAGCTTGCGAGGCTCTGGCACGCGCGCAACAAACCGATGAAGTGCAATTTTATCGCACAGCAATTACCGGGTGGCGTCTGCAAGATGTCCCGTTTGGCAATTCAGGAACCACACTGCTGTGCGACACATCCCTGGGCAGACCTCGGCCCGTCGTTCCGTCGTCCTGGCAAAAGAAGGTGTTCGATGCCGTTCACGGGTGTTCTCACCCGTCCATTCGCACCACGAAGAACCTTGTTGCCTCCAAATTTGTTTGGCATGGGTTAAAGAAGCAAGTAGAGTTGTGTCTTAACAACCGCTTTAGTGTAGTGAATAGGGAAGGCAGCAGGACATAATGCTAATTTAAATAAACCATTGTAGAAAGACATTGACAACCAACATCGGTTTTACATTGCTTTATATACAATAATCAACGCTGGATAAGTATATATCAATGTAATTAAAATGACAATAAAGATATATATTCACAATTGTCAACAATTAAACTGCAAAATTTAAGCATTCAATTGACAGAAATCTTCGTTTTGATTCGAGTCTTTTATGGTTTAAAAATTGTTTGAAAAACTCGAGTTAATTCAACCAGAGCAGATTTCAAGCTTTGCGAGTTCATCAGTGTGGACGGATAACTGAAAAAACAAAAACATTTTAGTTTAAATAATATCCCAAAGCATCACATAGTTCAAAACGTTGACAACAATTACAATCCACCGTGCCGTCGGAGTATTTATTGTAAAGTGAGTTTTAGTAAAATAATAACACTGCCAACCTGGAAACTAACATGTGGCAGAAATACCAATTAGTAAATCGACCGTAAAGTCGCACAGTGTTGCTAGATTCTGAAGTCCCTGGTATGTACGTGAGGTGAAGTTGAGCACTTCCAGTCGATTGAAACAGCTGCAACACAGAAACAATCCAGTGTCTTATTTTCGACTACAACCTTAAGTCAATACGTGGGGTGGATTTCATAACTATAGATCATAAAAGAATTCTTTTTAAAAAAACCTTTTTATTTCATTTCTTACTTCAGCGCTTGACATTGTGAAAAATATTTGTATGACCGACGCATCGCCTGCTCCATACACTTGATAAATGTTGTATGCGACGCTGATTGAACCTTGTACAAACCAACCGTGATCGACAGAGAAATTTCCAGCCCCATCAGCTCCCAAGTCTCCTGATTCCTGACATTAAAAGATAAGAAATCTGATTCAAAATTGTTTTGACCTCTTTATACAAGATTCACAAAAAGTTTGATTGACGGCCAAGCTAAATAGAAATTCAATTTGGAAATTAAAAATATTGAACAAGTATCTTTAATAAGGTAATTGCACATAATGTGTCGATTTATGAACAAATATGCTGCCAAAGTTTCCAGGAAATGTGATAAGGAAGTATGATAAGTTACCTCAATATAGAAACTGTGTTCATTTTTGCCATCGGGGTTCCTGATTAACATTGCCAAGATAAAGGGATGATCAGTAACGGAACTTACTGCAAAGGATCCATCTTCAGCCCTGAATAAATGCGATACATTAACTGCATCTAAAAGTTAACAAATTTTTGGACAATGACCGACCTAATTTTTTTGTTGTACTTTATTGATATTGCCTCGTCGTTGTCTTGCCATACCTGTAGCTGAAAATGGCAACGCACAAATATTTTTATTAATCCAATCAGTAAAATCGACAATAACAAAAGTATTTAACAATTGTAAATATAAAGACTGGTCCATACTGTTGTTAACAATGTCATGATTCATGTACGAAAAACGTTTCGGCAAGAACTTATGCCATCATCAGTTTGAATGACGCGGTTTTTGTAGCTCCATCATTATATGGAGCTGACCTGACTGACCTCACAGATAAGGCTCGCGCGGGTAGTGACGTACGCAGTTCGCAATGAACTTGAGTGGATCCTAGTTTTCTTTAGCAGATTTTTTATGCACTCTAATTCTTCGTGCATGATTTTGTATGTGCTGCTGATCCTGTAGGCACGGTGAAGGAGTGAGCGCACAAGGTTGACCTTGTCATGCAATGGCACAAAGCTGGACCATTTACTATAGAGACCAGTGTTGGTTGGAAAATCATGCACGAAGAATTCAAAAATGGGTATATCTACTCAAGTTCATTGCGAACTGCGTACGTTCGGTGCTACGTAAACAATATCAGGTGGACACCACAAAACCCACACAAAAAAGCACTAAATTCTGTGTGATGAGGTTGCCATACCTAGGCCATGTTAACCACCGAATTCGAAGGGAACTATCAAGGTTTGTCGACCGCTGCACCAACAAGAAAACTGTCTTGCGTGGCGTGCATGAGCCATGCAAACTTGCGCAGCGGTTTTCATTTAAAGATCGCCAGAAGACCCGGCACCTCTTGGTCCGTGGTGTACAAGCTATCCTGTTCATGTGGACAATCCTACATTGGACAGACATCTCGAAACTTGCACACACGCATCGCTGAACACAAACGATCGCCAAAGTCGGATGTGTGCAAACACCTACTTGACCACCCGTCTCACAAGGTTAAGTTCAGCGAGCCACAAATCCTTGCGTTGGCGAGAGACAGGTATCGTCTCCTGCTGATGGAGTGGCTGTCCACACAACAGCAACAACCACAACTTAATGTGGACGGCACTTTTGCACCACTATTTCTATTCAATGTTTAATGTTTTTTTTGCGTTTTATGCCGTTTATTGTGTACTATTGCGTTTTGCATCGCTTACTGCGCACTAGTGGTGTGTGGCCGATAACAACATGACGTCACTACCCGCGCGAGCCTTATCTGTGAGGTCAGTCAGGTCAGCTCCATATTATGATGGAGCTACACCAACTGCGTCATTCAAACTGATGATGGCATAAGTTCTTGCCGTAACGTTTTTCGTACATGAAACATGACAATGTAAACAACAGTATGGGCCAGTCTTTTTATTGTCAGAATTATGAGCAAATCCGTTAATAGTGTTCCGAAGATTGTGAATATGTTTTATAAGTTTTTTTTATCCGAAATTGTCTTCACCTTATTTCCGTTGTCAAACATATCGTGACCGCCGTCGTTTATGCTTTGATCGTCGCTACCGTCATATTCAAACCGATAAAAATTCGGAATTGTATTTGGAAATGTTTGGGTTGCTGCCTTCCTCAATGCTCTCGTGAATCTAGCCAGTTCAAAATCACCTTCAATGAAACATGCAAGAGCAATAAATACATATTTGGGAAATAAAAGTCGCATAAAGACCAACTGGATAGTTTTGTTTATGAAGATTTAACGTAGGTTCACAAATTATTTTGCACCCACCTTCCAAAACACCATCACTTAAAATTTGAAAAGACGTTTCTATTTGATTCTGTAGTATTTCGATTTCCTGAGCTGTGTCGTTTCTGAACCTTGCAACCTCACCTAAATAACGCGACGATATTGACGCCTAATTAGATAAAGTGTATGCGATGAAGGTAACTGTGGGTTGAACATAAAAGTTTAAGCTACCCGGAAGTGATGAAAATGCAATTTGCAAATGTCGATCGTCATCATTGCTACTGTTTAACTATATTTTACAAAACATTACATTGGTTAAAACTTGGCTTTGCTACAATTTCTGTCCGTATGAATGAATAAAAACAATTTTAGTTAATCAGTAGCAATGATGACTATCGATATTTGCAAGTAGCAGTGTCAATTTGATATGCAAAAAACAAGCTTTTTTGTGACACAATAACTTGCCGTTCAGAGTGATTCGGTATTCTCACCTTGTATCGTCGTCACACTTTGTTGAATCCGTTCCATGATCTGAATAAATTCGTTTCGATGTGATTGCATTTGATCTAAATATAACATGACATGTTTTTGAATTATTGTGCATCGTGACTTTGCTATACATTCAACACAATTACGAAAAAAAATTTGCTTTTTTTAGGACAGAGGCAGCAACGTTTGCAATTTAATTAATTTTAGATGCAATTTTCACTGAAAATTTAACAAAACTCTGCAATACTTGAATAATGAAGGGCTTTTCGGCCATTGCGCGTTTTAAAGACTTCCTTATTGAACACGTTTGTGTGCGATTGTGGGAATGAACAAAAGTTTTCAGTTAGTTTCTACGTATAACTGTTTAAACGTAATGTAATGAAGTGCAAATATTTAGTATTGATTTTAATGAAGACTGCATTTAGGACAATGGTGTGCAAGAACCATATCCTGATTTTAGTATATTAGCCAATTTTCTGGAACACGTTTAGTCCATAGGCATTTTGTGGAATAAGCATTCATAAATGTAGAAAACTGCAAGTATTTTGTGCTGGTTCATAATGTTTTTAAAGGTCTGTTACCCAATCATCAATATTTTTGTCTTACAAAAAAAATTCCGAAAACACTATAATCTTTAAATGTTTTTCCGGTTTTGATTAAGACGATATGTGTTATCTTGTCACCGAAGGCTAAGTACCAGTATTTTTTTGCTCATTAAATCGGCGGACCGAACTATGCGCTATTTTACAACCTTTAATAGAAGCGGTAGTTACTATAGGGATGCACCGAAAGTTCGTTTTGCCGAAATTATTCGGCATAAACTAAGGTTTTTGCAATTATTGGATTTTGGACGAATATTTCTGCAAAATTTGGCCGAAACCGAAACTTTTTCACTGCATTCAACGCTGATACACAAAATTTAGAAAATGTTAGAATCTTTGTTTAAACTGTACTCGTGTGTTTGTTTTATTTGTTTATTGTCACAGAAATGATAAAAATTAACTTTAAGCAGTTGGTACAGAAGACCAGGTTACTCGTTTTAAGCGCCAATAAATGGTTGTATATGTTAGGATTATACGATTTGTTTAAATTTATTGTGTTGAAGAGATGAATACCAAAATTAGTTTCGGTTGCGGCCGAATATAAAAATAGCTGTTTCGGTGCATCACTAGTAAGTTACCCTGAACAATATTGTTTTTTTGCGTTTTCGAATGCCAAGTACCAGTATTTAGTTAATCTTAAATCGGCAGACAAAACTATGCGTCAACTAACAACCAATAATAGGAGCGGTATTTACCCTGAACAATATTGTTGTATGCTTGAATCTGTTGAATTGTTTGATTTCGATGCATTTTCAGTTGGCCTAAAAACAACATGAAAGTTTATATTTATTTATTGCAACCAAACTAAAATAAAGATGTTATGACAAAAACAATATCAAAATTTTATGTATATGTGTTTCTGTTGCACACTTTATGAGTTTGAAACTGCCGTTAGTTTTTTGTCAAAACCTAAACAATGTCAGTTTTACTGTCGCCCAATTAGTTGATACCTTGTGCATGTTCTAAATGGAACAACTCACGAAACACGGGAATCACCCCACAATCAAGTCGATGGAGGGTAAAAGCCAACTAATTTCGTGAGTTGTTCTAAATGGAAATAGAAGTGGTTATTACGATTTAAACGCACTGATGTACAGACTTAATTTATCATTTTAAATTTTTTTCGAAACACAATGGTTAGTGCAAGCAATAAATCATTCGGAATGTTTTTTTATAGGTCACCCCGCAGTGACAAAATGTCGATTTGCAAAGATCGAATGTCTTCCATGATGTTGGTTTCATGCATCATTGGGGTCTCTGAAAGACAGTTCATGTTACACTGTTATGTCTGCTTTTGTTCACGTATACCTTTGATTTGGGAGTTCGGCATCAAAACCTGAAAAAAAGCATTTATTAAAGTATATGCACTCTCCGCTTACTGGCTTAACCCATTGTATTCCAGAAAACTGATGACTTAAAAGCACGCTTTTTGATTGATCGGTGATGGTTCGTTCATTTAAATATAGCGATGCAAGTTCGAAACAACGGACTTTTGTTGTTTCGTACATGTTTGTATTTACGTAAAGATCGTGACTGGCTAGAATTTGATCAAGTCTATTATTCCCTGCAAGTTTCCTTTCACTATGACGTCATGTCATTGTTTTAAAATCGGCCTTTCGTCTTTTTATTGGTTGCAGTGAACCAAAGAGTTAGTCGGAAAAAACGAGTGCATAAATCTTGTGTCCCTGTTTTTCTACCTGGATTATTTATGTGAAACAAATCTAAAGTGTCTGGAAAGTAAATGGATTTAGACTTACCACACCAAGTGTTGCAGTAATACCAATCAACATGCATGTTCCCAATACCACAAGCATAATCTTCAAACTCTTCAAACTTTGATCAAGTTCAGAACGTAACTTTAAAAACTTTTCCTGTTCATCTGCTGGCTGTCGTAAAGGTTGCTCATAAACTACAATGCAAATAAGTTTTTTTTAATTTTCAAACAAGTGGGTTCTTGTTTTAGTGTACTGTATCTTGGTGGTTTATAACAAAATAAAATTCAATGTTGCATGCAGCAGTCAAAGAAGTAAAATTCATGTTCTCTTTTCTACTCTTAGTATTGTAAAGAATAATACAAAGTTGACCAACATTGGGAAGTATCTACGCTTTACGATAGAACTTCTGAAACAAACACGACTCACCATTTTCAGCAGATACTGGACGAACTGTCATTTCGTGACTACTGCTATGCATTTTGACCGATGTCAGTTCATAGCAGAAAAAAACAAGTAACTACTGCACTTCATGCAGCTCCACTTTTGTATAACTTTTAATGAACTCCTTGTTGCAGTGGCACAAGGCTGTGTCATTAATCTTAACAATAACATTGCAACTCCTCTCCAATTTCGCTTTCGTTTGAACTTCTTCCTGTTCTTACCATCCTTTCAATACAATGAAAAACAAAGCTTTGTGCCCTCGCGAAGAAAGCTTTGTTAAAGGGTGATTCGCGAAGAACTTCGTTTGCCAGGTTCTTTTATACCTATTAGCGTTTCCATTTTATTACAAAACCAGCCACCTTGGTCGTCTGACTTCAGGTCTTGGCGATAGGCCGTTAGTGCGGAGTAACCTGGGCGTTAGCCGGTTTGGAGAGAAGCTAATTTCGGTTACATTTGGCGAGCACGCCAGGACTCTGCTATCTTTTATCAGGGGTCACACGGCTTTCAGAGAACTTAATGTCTTTTAATTTGTTTTTATCGCCACCGCGCTTTGTACCGGGACAAGATGTTGGCCAGTTTGTTGCCTTATTTGAATCGTACTGTAAGAGTGTGAAAGCTAGTCAGGAAGTTAAGCGTCATCTTTTTTTGACATCAATTGATGATGACCTCTGCTGGCTAGTTCAGGGAAACGACAATAATGTTTTCCAACTGAAGTACGATGAGTTAATTAGCCGCGCCCTAAAGCAAGGTTCTGACCACTCGCGCCTCCATGAAACACGTGCCATGTTTTTTGGCAGGCGGCAGTTGCCACAGGAAAGCATTAAGGACTTTGTGTATGCTTTGAAAGCTCTTGGCGACAAGGCTTATCCTACGGAGGAGACTATTAAAAATGAGGTGTTATATTCATTACTCTTTGTTGGCATGTTGGACCAGCACATGGCCAGATCCCTGCCGCAACGGTTGCAATATAAACGGGACTTTTGGACGGCCGCTCAGATGGTCTTGTCCACGCATGTACCGGAAATGTCCCAGGTTTTAGGCGTGTGTCGTCGTGACGTTCAAGGTCCATCAGAATCAAAACAACCGGAAAAGGATGCAGACGTCGACGTTCGAGAATTCCAAAAAACTGTGACCGCTCTCCAGAAGGACATTGAGCTTGTACGCCGCGAGGTGCAGCGATTGGGGAAACCAACACCACATCGGATGGTAGACAGGTTGGATCGACGCTGTTTCGCCTGTGGTAAACCAGGACACTTGCAAAGATTTTGCACAATGCAAGGTAAGCGCTGCTTTCATGCCAGTTTTACGCCTCGCAAGAATTTCAATAAAAGACCTGGTACCCCTGTGACCCAAGAGGCAAAAGCAAGTCTATGTTTAAAGGACACCGAACCCAAAACTTCGAATCCTACCAATAATCAGAACACGAGCGAGAATCCCACCAAACCCCGATTAGTACGGTTTGTCAACATTTCTATCGCTTCAGAGCCGGTATGTGCTTTAGTTGATACTGGTGCAAGTGTCTCTTTGGTTAGCCAAAAGTGTTTAGAGACGTTGAACAATGATCGCCTCAAAATCTCCCCGCTGGGCCAAAACGAACGTTTTTCTGGAATTAACGGTAGTTTGGTTTCAGTTATTGGGAAAATCACTGTAAATGTTAAACTGGGAGGGCTAGATGTTCCCACGTGTTTATATGTCGCGTCGGGCATCGCTCACCACTTAATTTTGGGTTTGGATTTTCTGCAGAAGAACCGCTGCAGTGTGTGTTACGACCAAAATTTGTTGACAGCGGGCCGTGCTAAGGTGCCATTACTCTCGTCGTCTTTCGTACAACGTACCAGAGATATTTGAGTGACTTATGGGAGATCTTATGTGGCAATTGTTGATGAACGCTCTTTCGTTGCCCTTTCTAAACGTGTATAATCTATTCATAAATTTGTATTGGTGCAACCATATCTTGTCGACAATAACGACTGTATTCAATAATTTCTGTGAGCTGTCAGCAGGCAAATAAATCATATCATTATGGCTTCACTTTGCTTTGTATTCAGTAATTGTGCCTATGTTTCTGCAATTATTCTTTTACTATCCGCATTAAAAACCGGTATTTGCGGTTGAGAATGGGTTGCAGTACTTCCCAGTGCCTTTACGTACACAGTTCGCCTTTTAACCAAACATATTAAGGAAACACTTGGTGTGTTCCAAGAGTTTATTGGTGTGTTCCAAGCATTATTTGTAGGTTTCATTAATTGTAGAAGATTTAGTTGAAGAGACGGTCTTTTCGTGAAACAATTGTTAGATAATTTGGGTTTAGCAGTGCGCCGTGACAATAGGGGTCCAATTCCATTTATAATTATCTGTTCACCGACTGTACAAAAATTTGGTATTAAGCACAGCAGACACATAGCCTACTAAGTAAAGATTGAATTCACTCATAATAGCCTACTATGTAACGATGTTATCTACTCAAGCAGCGTTGAATTCACTTCATACGCGCTACAAAAATGGGTATTACGTTAACTATACATATAGTGCAGCAATATTATAGTGGAAAAAAATATAGTGACACAAATGCCTACATTTTGCGATGATTGACCTCAACGAAAATTTATTGCGAATAAAACACCCAAATTACTTTTGCTGTGATATACTTGGCTCATGCATTAGTTACAAAATCAAGCAATCAAGGAACAGTTACGTAAGGGGAAAACCAAAGGGAAACATACGCACTTCCTGTTGCTAGCGCGTAAAGCTAGTCACGATGAATTAGTCCCTACATTACGATACAACAGATATCTGTGGTTAGTACAGTTGACAAAGTTAAACAACCGACATTTTTGCACATAAAACGTAACGGGACGGTTTGGGAGTATGAATGGAAAGGAAATGGAAATGTGTGCAGATGGCAATTGTCAACAGAACAGTAAGTTTTGGAAGATGTCATGTAAAACTAGCGCCCGGTTTTAAGTAGCAATATATTTAAAGATTATTATTGATGGCTTGTCTTTCTGATATCCAAACAAGCAATAGACATACCGCACAACGACAAATGCTGAGCAAAGTATGCACGAAATAACTGTAATTAGTGTTTGCCGTGTATATATATATGATTAAACCAATAATGCTTAACTGGAACTCTACGAGAAATAGTTGAAGTATAAGTATAATTAATTGGCCTTGTCCTGCAGTTTACAGTCAACAGGAAAAAAGCTCTGAATTGAAGCAAAGTTTGAAGAATGTGAAGATTTTGCTGGTGGTGTTGGGTGCACTCATGTTGATTGCCTTTATAACAACACTCGCTATAGTAAGTAATGCATTCGGTGTAACGTTCGTTCGAGGATGTCAGAAACGTTCTTTCGAAGTTATTATGTTGAGAGACAGGGCGATTGCAGTTGTGTTTTTGTAAGTTAAACAGCTTTAAAACTTACATCTTCATAGTGCCATTCAACTTCGAAGTGAAAAACACAAGAAAGTAAACTTTATTTTTGTCGATCACGTGTTCTCAATGCAGACATAATATCCACTCCCCTTATGAGTCAAGATCAAAATTTCTCATAAACATCATCTTCATAGAGAGTTGTTGGAAATCTTAATCTAATGACGCGTTTAATTTCGGTTCCGGGATGACAAATCATTACAGAGTTTCGGATCCAACAAGTCGCGCGTATAATTGACAAGCAGAGGACCAAAAACGCATAAACTGCAATGATCGTGACCTGAATCTGGTGTAGTTGATTTAACGAACTAATTTTCTGTTTCAGCTCACGCCACAGATCTCTCAAATAAAAGGTAGGTAAATAAAAACAGAGATGTTAAACCGTCAGGTTACTGGAATTTGTGCTTGAAAGCGATTGTTTGATATTATTGAAGAAACGTTTTTGAAGAACACACGAACGTAATTAAGGGTTTTGATAACGATGGTTTAAGATAATTTTCAGAGAGGAAAACGTAATCACATCCTGTTATATGACAAAAAGTATCAAATTTATTTTGCAGGTTTATTTCTCTATATGATATTAACATAAGATTGCACTGTTTAGACCAGTTGAAAACAGAGAAAAATGACGCTACAGAACAGACACAATTCTGGGGAAAAACTCTATCCTCCGTGCAAAGTATGGTAACAATTGGTTAACAGAAGGGGTACACAAAAAGTGATGCGCATTGGTGCTTTGGGGCATGGGCAACCTCGCATAATGCAGAATTTCTATATGTCTATACATATATCATTCAATGAATTGACCATTTGCATCAACCGCCTGACGCTTGATATTATCCTTTTGCTATTTGTAAGAATTTGTTTCTTAGTTCGAAGTCTATTTTTATCATTGAATGAGTGATTTTGTAAGAGTTCAAGAACACAAAAGTCATATGGAAATGGTTGCTGCTAGAATTTTACGAAAACAAGAAGAACTGTGACCTTGTGTTTCAGGATTATTGATTTCTAAATGACATAATCTTCTTCATTACAGGATTTGTTGTTATTTATTTTAGAAATTCTTGAGATCTATTTACCGACATTCACTACAGCTTTTCAGAAGTTGGAAAAACGCTTGCGCAATTCTACTCAGCTCTCTGGTATATCTGTCAAAACAACAAAAAAGGGTTTTGTTACTGATAGGTGTATGCGTACGCTAGTTACACGTAAAAGGGCGATTTGTGCATAATGGCGTGATAAGTTTGTCACCTTTCGTGGAGTAAGTACGCTCTTTTGTGTGGGACTATTCTGCATCTTCTCAACTTAAGATGCTGCCAATAAACATCTTGAACAAATGAATGTAAAACTGGTGGAGTTAGAAGAAAAAGTTACTCAGTTGACGGCTTACCACCAGGATCCCACCTCAGCGAAAGGTAGATGGGTGTCAATGTCACGAAGAAATTGTGTTAAAAACATTGGACAGTAACGTATTGAGTATTACAGTTTTGTAAATCACTACATAGTAAAACACACTTTAAGGCTGTAAAACGTAATGGAATTTGCACTCTTAATATAAATATAGGTCCTAAGTCTTTAAAGATTGGAATGTTAACATAGTAAGCATTAAACTATGGATGGAAAGCTATTGTTTCGTCTTAGACAAATTGGAACTAGAGAGGTATTTACAAGCCATCAGGAAGGCCGCGGCACTAACTTTTCCGACTTTCATTCCAAATTTTTACCGTTTTAAGTACGATGGCAGCAACCAGAACAGCATTAGCAATGGCGGGCATGGGATGTACAACGAAGGAAATAGGGTAAAACACCTAACTTTATTTCTTTACTCTATAAACTAATACTACATTTTTACTGAAAGTTACAAGTTTTGAAAGACAGTCACCCACCAATATCAATAAAATACAACGAAACGTACAGGTGAGTTATGACCTTATTTATAAACAGACAAGGGTCACAAAATTGTTTCATTCAGGGCTGAAGATGGATCGTTTACCGTGACTTCTGTTACCGACCATCCGTTTATCTTGGCGATGTTAATCAGAAACCACGACCAACGTACTGAACACAGTTATTTTATTAAGGTCAGCTATGCCCCAAAAATTCCACCGACATTCTATGTAAACAAATCCACATTTTCAGGAATTGGGAAAATTGGGAGCTGACGGTAGCGGAAGTTTCAGCATGCATTCCGGCTGGTTTTGGCAAGGTTCAATCCACTGTTCATACCGGATTTATCAGGTGTTTGGAGCGGACAGTCCATCCATCATTCAAGTATTTCTGAACATGTACAGTGTTGAGGTATGAACATATTCACAAATGCAAACCTTCCCCTACATTATGTAGCTGAGAACGACATACTTAAGCAGATTAAACCTAATTTGTAATTATGTTTGTTGATTGCAGCTTTTCAACTCGACTGGGACGGCTACGCTGAGGTTTGAGGATTACAGCCGTGTGACAAATTACACCGATAACGTTGCAGAGGTATTCGGACGATTTAGCAACCGATACTTCTGTTATTTTCTTGCTTCCGGGTAAGTCTGTGCACAGAGCGAAGCAGCATTTTTGAAACCTCCCTCAATCGAAAAAATATTTGAACATAAAATTGGTACATTTACGAATTTTCCTACACTAACCATTTGATGGACAAAAACAAAGAGCGCTGATGTACTTGCAGATATCCATCAGTGGGTATGGATTACTCTACAATGCGGTCTACATTAAAGCATTTTGTTTCTACATTTAAGACAATCTATAGGCCCTGATGCCGGTGGCCCTCTTGCATGAGCACATTTACCGTAAGGAATACTAGGAAAATATTATAAATTACTCCATCAAGACAAAATGTGCTCCTTGTATGTTCACAAACATCATACCATTATTATCATTACCCTGTTATCTGCGGAAGCCTGCATTCCCATTTTCAGTGCAGTTGGCAACGGAATAACGGAAACGTCTCGGCCACCAATGAATTTAGCTATAGTTGCATAGGTTTCGTTGTTATTATTGTTGAAGAAATTCTGCTGATTCCAATTTGTTTCAGAAAATAAATTTTACAGTTGGCCTCAACAGCACAATGTTTGCTGCGTAAGCTCGAAAGTAAAAGAAAACATGTTCAAACTTGACCATCGCATTATACAGAATTCCAACTGAACCAAATATCTAAACAAAGAACTTCCGATTTGAAAAGCTTTGTGTGGTGATAATCTGGCTTCAAATCTCATATATAGTAAATTCCTTGCGAAATAAATATGTGTTACCCTGCGAAGACGGAAGTGGGCCTACAATATCCACATTAACATGGGTAAACCGAACCCGTGGAGGCGGAAAGTGGCGAACGCACAATATGTTGGATTTTCGAATTTTGACATTGTACGCAGTTGCGTGCCCACAATCCAAACTGTTGTTTCATCCCATGCCACACGAATTTGGAAGCAACTAGCTGGCGGTTGACTCTAATGAATGGGCATGACATGCACAATGACGATAATCTTTCGCTGCCGAGACTTTGGTATACAATGGGGCGTGGGACATGTTTAGAGACATAGCAGAGTAAGGTGTCATCGGACATAACTTAACCATACTAAATGTTTTGCGACTTGAGGTTGGCCACAGCCGTGCGGTATGCTTGAATTTCCTGATCAAGCTGCGCGGTTGCAAGGGCGGAGAATTCATGGTCCAAAGGAAATTCAATGGAGTCGATGGAGGCTCTGGATGGAGAATCTGCGACCTGATTTTGCTTTCTTTTGATGTACCGCACATCTTTGGTGTCGTAAAAACTCGGAAATGGCGGTAAAGTGACGCTGTTATCGTGCAGACCAAGGTTGGAAAACTTTTGTCAAGGCAAAACTTAACAGTTTGTGGTTAGTGTAAGTGGCAAAAACGCGACCTTCCAGGGAGTAGCGAAAATGTCCAATGGACAAATGCAAAGCGAGAAGTTCTCTGTCAAATGCACTGTACCTTTTAGCTAGAAGACGTTTACCAAAAATAACCAACGGGCGCCAGACACCACCAATAAATTGCTGCAGCAAGGTTGCAACCGATGTATGTGACGCGTCAGTAATGCGAGCAGTTGACGTTTGATGTGCTGCCTTAGGTTTTTGAAATGCCGCAGTGAGGCGATTATTCCAGACGGGCTGTGTCAAGCAAGAAAGTAAATGGATTTTGACCAATAGATCTTTGGATTCTGAATAAACTATATGATTCCATGTTGACCCTTTTCGTTTGATGAATAAATATACTTGGAGCACAAAAATGGAGTTACAAAAAAAAACTTAAACGCGTAATTAAAATAACACCATATAGTGACCTTAAAAAGTAATGGTTTACTTACTATACCAAGTGTAGCAACACTCGTCATCAACATAACTGCACCAAACACCCCGAGCATAATCTTCATACTCTTCAAACTTTGATTAAGTTCAGCACGTAACTTTGAAACCGTTTCATGGTCAACTAGAGGCTGCTGCCGTGGTGATGGCTCCTCATAAACTACAGCGTAAAAACCATTTAAGCTAAATCTTAAACATTGAAGATTTTTGTTTGGAAGCAAATAATGATCAAAAATATTTTTATTGTCGTGGAACATTTTGAGAAACAAGATGTATCTGTTCTACTTTTACCATCATACTGACGAGAGTTATTCTGTACAGTTAAGTCGACCAACCGTAGTAGGTTTACATACTTTTGGTAGAGAATTACTTTAGTTATGCTAAATGTCTAAAAAATAAACAGCTTACAGTTTTCATCAGGTATTGGACGAACTGACATTTCGTGACTTCTGCTGTGCATGATGACAATTTTAAAGCAGTTAAAACGTCTGGCCACTACTCCGACTTGTAGAACAGTACCCTGATGCTGCTTAAAGTTTCGGCGAAGAAGAAGTAAGAAAGTAAGTTTCGCTTTTGAAGCTGTTGTTTGTTTGCAACGTTTTATACATATTAGCCAACCAAAGGGTGCTGTAATCAAGAAATGTTGATGAAAATCAGTGATAAGTCATGGATTGCCTCACAAGATTTTCGCCAACTAAACGAATATGAAAAGCGGTTCACTAAATCATAAAATTTAAGGTTTGTTTGCTTTTCTATATGAATGCCAATAGCCACGACTTCACAGTAACGGAAGTGACGTCGTTCATCACATACAAAATTCCTTCCAAACTTCGAAACAATAAAACTTCCGCGCCATGAGAAACTCCGCGTGGTTATAATGTAATATCACGTCTCATACAGTATGTAGGTGCACTATTGTATGAAGTTTGTTTTTCCAGTGAGTATGCTAACGTTGAATGTGTTTCCGGTCGGTCCAATAATTTTTTGTATACATTAACTATCAGTGTTTATGATAATCAATTTCCAAAACTTGACGTTAGTGCAAGTAAAGGCTTCCTCACCTGTGTATCTTGACCACCCACTAACCGCTAAGCTTGCGTAGCCTGCTAAGCCCAGTTTTATCAGTTCAAACTTCACCTGTGCAGTCTGATTTTTAAGATCGTGTTCTGACATGTAAAAAATTACTTGCCAGTAAACCTAATGACCGATATACGATAGTTATAATAGCTTCGCAGCCTTGCCTTGCGACAACATGAAACATTTCTCGATGAAAGAGCATACAATTAATACTGACCTCGACACCAACCAGAATTTGTACGAGGCAGGCGATATTTATCACAAACATTGTTAGAAACATTGTTTTTAACATGGCAACAAAACACGTCCATATATACATAGATGCGGCAAATATAGGCGTGTGTCGCGGAACAATAAAAGTGCTGAATTCAAATACAAGTATATACACACAATTTAAATCAAAATATAGGCGCTAAAATGCCATAATAGTCAAACGAACACACTGTTTCGGGTTGTGTACCCCAAGTCAAGATTATCATGGGACGTGTGCCATCGTTTCCTGTATCCACCCGTTCACTTGGGAAACATCGGTGTAGTAGCCAGGAAGGGTAAAGTTCCCTATCTCGTGTGCGCATTGATACCCGAAGCTGACGATTCCAATCTGTATCCAATAAACTTCCCCAGTGTTCAGATCTTGGTGCTGGAAGTAAAATCGTGTAAGCAATATCTCTTTGAGGTTTTCGCGCATTACGCCTCATTCGTTACAACATAAGGGCCACGTGCCTAAAGATGATATCATAAAAGTGGCTTATCATTGCCAAAGTATCACAGTGTGCAATGACGCAGGTATGCGGTTTCACTAACATGCCGTTTTGTTGCAATTCGTGGCCAAATATTGAACAAATCGTTTTAGAAAAGTAAAGATAAACGTGCCCTGTTTCTTAAACGTAAATCTAGGTTCCATTATTGCATGAATATATTTACCTTTCTAATAAGAGCACCACCAGCAACACCTGAGCAGCTAGATGGCGATCCCGCACAGAACATTCGGTCTGTGAAGATTCCTTTAAATCCAAATTCACTGTGTAAAAGTTAAACTCCTTTCCGACATCTAGTGATAAGAATTATATGATAACGTTAGTTTAGTGTCCTGAAAAACCAGGATTGGAATTCCAATGTCATAAAAACAGAAACACCGGCCTAGGTGCTAGATCTATATACAAGGCTTGTACGTATATGACAGGAATTTGTGCGCAGATTGTTGCTTGGTAAAAAAAATGCCACATGTGACAGACATTTTAAATTGAACCAAATGTTTCACAGTTTTCTAATTTTCTAACATTTTATCTGGTTGTATTTGCAGTTGCACATCGTGTAAATCAGCCGGTCTTTTGTAGAGTTTACTGGACTTTGTGAAGCCCTTTGAAATAACTGTTGCTCCTGATTCCGTGGTATCCCGATCTGTTAACCAGCGCCCTGGAAATAAATAAGAGCAATATGTGCAGAGCTAGCACAGTAAATGGGTGGTTAGGGTGCAGTTCAAACCTAAATGCATTTACAATAAATCATTTTTTGCAAGATATTCCACTGTCGCCAGACCATGGTCACAAGCGACGAGAGCAAGAAATACCTTTTTTTGACAAGCAACCTCGTCCGAATCAGTATCGCAAATCATTCTTTTTGCAGCTTATACACATTCTTTTTCCGTTTACGTCCAAAATGCTCTGGATTGGTAAACATGAATCACTGCAGGGAAGGCACACAGGGCGAATAAGCGAGGAAAGGGGAATCGTTCCGTTAAATTTGATTCCTTGTCTGCTGTTGTTATTCGTTGGAAAGTAAATAAAGGGTCCATCTTGTACTGGACGAACCGAGACACCAACCCGAATCTTAATATATTTAAGCATGTCAAGCACTGAAGTAAGAAATTGTATGAAAAGTTTGAAGTAACAGGAAATATTGTTATCCTGATCGAAACAAAAACACCGCACATTGGTTCAATGTTAACATGTAAACAATGCATTTGTTTATTGTTTGCTGCAGATTTTTGATTCAACTGGAAGAAGCACTCTTCCCCTTTCAGCCAATAAACCAGGTACAAGATACACGAACAACACTGCGCGACTTTCCGGTCAATTCAGCAATCAATACTTCTGCTACATTCTCGCTTCAAGGTTGGTATTATTGCAAATACAAGTTTTCAGTCTAACTGCAACAATTTTTTACCTAAACCAGCTGTGTCCAACCGTAACGCATTATTGGGCCAAAATTTAAAGTGGCAGGTCCAGCTTACCTTAATGGACCAAGTTAAGATCGCTTCCTTCTAATTTATATTTGGCAAGAAAGGATGTACATATACTGTAGGTAAATAAATAAAACAAATTTATTAGGAATTCGTGCAATTTCTTTACTCTTATTTTGTCGTTCTTTCTTTCTTTCTTTATTTACAGTGTGTATGGATCTGCAACCTTTACTACATTTTAAATGAAGATATCGATAATTAAGCAATCATTAGAACCAAAACGACCAGCGCAAAAATGTAATTTCAAGAAGATTTTTAAATGACATTCGGCAAAAACAGTTTTGGATTTAAACGTAAGAAAAATTGGCATCGAAATTGAAAAATACATTATTCACAAATGTTTCTGCTATATTGTATACCCACTCAACTAGATTCTTGTGTCGTATGTGATTAAATTTCACTACAATGTTAATTACCAAACATCTGTTTCTATAGTTGTCTTGGACCAACATGAGTGCAAGTAAAGGCTTTCTCACCTGTGTATCTTGACCACAATATGCCCCCATTAACCGCCAAGCTTGCGTAGCCCGCTCAGCCCAGTTTTGTCAGTTCAAACTTTACCTGTGCAGCCTGATTTTTAAGATCTGGCTCGGACATGTAAAAAAATACTTATCAAGCTTGGCTGCTGCGATGCCAGTGAACCCAATGATCGATATACGATAGTTATAATAGCTTCGCAGCCTTGCCTTGCGAAAACTTGAAACACTTCTCGATGAAAGAATATACAATTAATACTGACCTCGACACCAACCAGAATTTATACGAGACAGGCGATATTTATCACAAACATTGTTAGAAACATTGTTTTTGACAATGCAACAAAACACGTCCATATATGCATAGATGCGGCAAATATAGGCGTCTGTCACAGAACAATAAAAGTGTTGAATTCAAATACAAGTATATACACACAATTTAAGTCAAAATACAGGCGCTAAAGAGCCATAATAGTCAAACGAACACACTGTTTCGGGTTGTGTACACCTGTCTGCATCTCTAATTTAAGTCAAGATTATCATGGGACGTGTGCCATCGTTTCCTGTATCCACCCGTTCACTTGGGAAACATCGGTGTAGTAGCCAGGAAGGGTAAAGTTCCCTATCTCGTGTGCGCATTGATACCCGAAGCTGACGATTCCAATCTGTATCCAATAAATTTCCCCAGTGTTCAGATCTTGGTGCTGGAAGTAAAATCGTGTAAGCAATATCTCTTTGAGGTTTTCGCGCATTGCGTCTTATTCGTTGCCAAATGCCTAAAGATGATATCATAAAAGTGTCTTACCATTGCCAAAGTCACAGTGTTCAATGACGCAGGTAATGCGGTTGCATTAACATGCCGTTTTGTTGCAATTCGTGGCCAAATATTAAACAAACCGTTTTAGAAAAGTTAAGATAAACGTGCCCTGTTTCTTAAGCGTAAATCTACGTTCCATTATTGCATGAATATATTTACCTTTCTAATAAGAGCACCACCAGCAAAACCTGAGCAGCTAGATGGCGATCCCGCACAGAACATTCGGTCTGTGAAGATTCCTTAAAATCCAAATTCACTGTGTAAAAGTTGAACTCCTTTCCGACATCTAGTGATAAGAATTATATGATAACGTTAGTTTAGTGTCCTGAAAAACCAGGATTGGAATTCCAATTTCATAAAAACAGAAACACCGGCCTAGGTGCTAGATCTATATACAAGGCTTGTACGCATATGACAGGAATTTGTGCGCAGATTGTTGCGTAGTAAAAAAATGTCACATATCACAGACATTTGAAATTTAACAAAACGTTTCACAGTTTTCAAATTTTCTAACATTTTATCTGGTTGTATTTGCAGTTGCACATCGTGTAAATCAGCCGGTCTTATGCAGGGTTTACTGGACTTTGTAAAGCCCTTTGAAATAACTGTTGCTCCTGATTCCGTGGTATCCCGATCTGTTAACCAGCGCCCTGGAAATAAATAAGTGTAACATGTGCAGAGCTAGCACAGTAAATGGGTGGTTAGGGTGCAGTTCAAACCTAAATGCATTTACAATAAATCATTTTTTTGCAAGATATTCCACTGTCGCCAGACCATGGTCACAAGCGACGAGAGCAAGAAATACCTTTTTTTGACAAGCAACCTCGTCCGAATCAGTATCGCAAATCATTCTTTTTCCGTTTACGTCCAAAATGCTCTGGTTTGGTAAACATGAATCACTGCAGGGAAGGCACACAGGGCGAATAAGCGAGGAAAGGGGAATCGTTCCGTTAAATTTGATTCCTTGTCTGCTGTTGTTATTCGTTGGAAAGTAAATAAAAGGGTCCATCTTGTACTGGACGAACCGAGACACTAACCCGAATCTTAATATATTTAAGCATATCAAGCACTGAAGTAAGAAATTGAAAAAAAAGTTTGAAGTAACAGGAAATATTGTTATCCTGATCGAAACAAAAACACCGCACATTGGTTCAATGTTAACATGTAAACAATGCATTTGTTTATTGTTTGCTGCAGATTTTTGATTCAACTGGAAGAAGCACTCTTCACTTTACAGCCAATAAACCAGGTACAAGATACACGAATAACACTGCGCGACTTTCTGGTCAATTCAGCAATCAATACTTCTGCTACATTCTCGCTTCAAGGTTGGTATTATTGCAAATACAAGTTTTCAGTCTAACTGCAACATTTTTTTACCTAAACCAGCTGTGTCCAACCGTAACGCATTATTGGGCCAAAATTTAAAGTGGCAGGTCCAGCTTACCTTAATGGACCAAGTTAAGATCGCTTCCTTCTAATTTATATTTGGCAAGAAAGGATGTACATATACTATAGGTAAATAAATAAAACAAAAACAAATTTATTAGGAATTCGTGCAATTTCTTTACTCTTATTTTGTCTTTCTTTCTTTCTTTATTTATTTACAGTCAGTGGTAATTTCTTGTTTCACGGGACCACGCTCACCTGGATGACTTTCTTTGTTAGTTAGGTGGCATTAATTTTAACAAATCAAAATTATGGCTTTGTAAAAAAATGTGCCACTGCTGTTTTCTGGTGTTGGTTTTTCAGTTTGTAAACAAAGGCAATTCCTAAAAACTAATATTTTTTTTGAAGTGAAAACCAAGTAAACAATACGGCCGATTTTCATGTTTAAGTTGGAGCAATTTATTTAATAAATCAACAAAATGTTTCAAGAGATCGTCTTACCTAAGGGTTTTCGCTGGGTATAACAGTGTAGGCTGTCAAGTGAGGTCATGTGCATTGGCATGTGATAGAATGTGTTTGCTTGAAAAAATCAGAAAAAAATACACTAACTGGAAATCAGTAGGATGTTTGGTTATAGATTAGCACAACTTTATTGCTAAAGCAATGAAGCCAATACTATGTTTAATTATGCTGCATGTTGAGCCATTGTTTCGACCTGTTAGGTCTCATCAGTGTAGCGTTAGTGACTATACTACCATTTCGCCCATCAAACGGCCAAGCGAAGTCTTTCATTTATTGATGTTTGCCTCAAACACGCAGAAAATGCGATCCATACCTGAGTGCAACGGACTTCTTATATGTGATTGAAGAAATGAACATAATCAAGCCTAAACTAAAAAGTTTTTTTTTTCAGACATCCATCTGCATATACAAGTTCACAAAGCTTGAGGGCTGCTCTGATTGAGTTTATTTGTGTCTTCCAAACCATCTATAAACCATAAAAGACACGAAAATTTGTGTTGGTTTTATGCTTGATCCATCACGTACCCATTTTGTAGATTAACTATTGACAATTGTGAATATATTCCCCACTATTAACTGAAATACACCGATCCTTTTTTGATTGTATGCACAAAGCAATGTTTGACGTCCTTTAACTTGCTGACGATATGTTTTTATATGCCAGAATCAAACTACTACTGCATTTATAACGACAGACTAAGTATTTTGTTTGACAAGGTTTTTCCTTGTTACTTATATGTTTCATTTATGGGGTTTTCCATAGTATATATTTCATTTATGCTTTTAAGCATCATCAGTATCACTAAAACACATAAACAACACGTTTTAAAACTAACATAAATATAAGAATGTTAATGTAAAAAAGGCTCACAACTCTGCAGATGTAACATTGTGAAACGAACAGTCGACTTCAGCAAAAACTAAAAGGTACTTGATTAACTGCTGAATAAAACCAATAGAAGCGGTGGGTGGATGGAAAAAAGGGAGAACAACGGCAGAAAAGAATGGTAACAAATTTAAGGAAATTTGCCGGCAGCGACCTGACTCCACTGATAACAGTTATCATGCCTACAACGATGTCAGTGGAAACAGGGGCGATAGGCCGTAAAAACACTTACTTTATAATGGGCAATAAAGGGCGATTAAGTTTCATTTTTGAGTTGATTTTGTGAAACCATTCATCTTCAAAAACGTCTAATAGGAGGACTGCCCTTGGTAAGTCCTTGGTAAGTTTTAACTGCACATAAAATCATATACCTGGAGATTTAACTACTACTGCAACGGATCAGCAATATTTTAAACTTCGCTGTATGGCAAAAGCCCCAAATGAGTCATATATGTATCATGGTGAATCCCAATGATTGATATATGCACCATGCAAAACCAAAATTTGCCGATGTCAAAAAATCACGACCCAATAAGTTTGCTTTAATCAAAATCAGACTTGCATTTATGTTCAATAAAATTGTTTCCTTAAGTGTTGTTTTCCTGCTTGGTTTGTGACGTGGTTGTAGCTCTAACCCATATATATTTAAATGTGCGCCAGTAGCCGCAATGCCACTTTCGCGTCTATAGGGCTATCTTGCAGTGAACATTTTTTTGGAAATCAGTTAGTTTCGTAAGATGTGGTGCAAGCCGTGAATTTGGATTGCCGCCAAAGACGCAATTCTACTTCCTTATTTGCAGGACTCCAGCGCTTAGTATATATGTTTCAATACACAGCAATGCAAAAAAGTACTTTTACTTCAGCGCACATTCCTCAAAATCTTGTCAAAAACTAAAAGTCGCGGGACCCGTGACCCATAAACGCCACTTGATCCCCCTTGTTTACACCTTTTTTTGTTATTGAAAAAAGGACGAAAGCGGCGAATAATTCCTTCCTCCGGAATTAGCACATTTATTATTATCTTCAAAGTTTGCTAGGCATCAATTCAAGTATTAGTAATCAAATGATACCATTATTACCACTACTATGATATCTGCGGAAGCCCGCATCCGATTTTAGTGCAATTGGTTGACGTGGAATAACAGAAACGTCTGTGACAACAATAAATTTATCTAGGTTAATGCTGGTGTCCATTATTATCTTGGTTTTTGGTTTTAAGGTTTTTCGTAACAGTCATTGCTAGCCTTTAATGCTAATCCTTTGCCGGGAGTGGACAAAAGCAAAACGACAGCAGTAAGCCCGTTTACATGAACAATTGAAGTGAATGCGCTTCGCTCTATCGCTCCTCCCGTTTTTTTCCGCAAGAGGAGCGACGGAGCGCTCAATCGCTCTCGCGCTCAATCCGTTCGAAGGAGGTGTATTGAATTCGCTTCGCTTTCAATCCACTTGGAGAACAGAAGAGGTGTGCGTTTTTTTAAGTTTGTCACATTGCATTAGATAAATGATAAACATTAAAAGATATGTGCTTGACATAGGTTTTAAAGTTGTTTTAGGTGTAGACCGTCCACATTGCACGCAGTGTAATGGATTCCAGCACACTTAATCTTTTTAGTTTATTTCTTGTTTTTTCTCCGATTTCATCGCAAACGGGAGGTTGTTCAGGAGAATTTCGCTTATTTTTAGATCTCTGCTTATTTTACCACGTTTTTAGTCAATAAAAATGACCAAACCTCACATGTAAACACATGCGAATTATGGATTGGATTGGGATGTTTCAATTCGTCTCACTTCCGGCCAATCCGATTCGCTTGACATATAAACCACAAAAGGTTTGTACGTGTCGTCGTTTTTGAAAAGATCATGCATGGCGTTATAGCAATCACAAAACTTCGACCACTTCGACCACAAAAACACACTATCCCAGTTACAGCTTTATTATTGCGAAACTAAATTAGACCTAACAGGTCAAAACAGTGACCATCTGTCTGCAGCTCAAAAAGGCAATCATATTCTTTTTCATGCGCTTGGTCACCTGTTGTGCTACTGTTAAATGCAAATTTACTAAAGTAGTTTTACTCTGCTTTCCATTCATACGCACAATGCTCGCTGGCAACTTTGTTTTTCATTGTATTGAAAGGACGGCAAGAACAGGAAGAAGTTCAAACGAAAGCGAAATTAGCGAGGAGTTGTTTTTTCTACTATAAACTGAGATCCGTCAAAATGCATAGCAGTAGTCACAAATTGACAGTTTGTCCAATATCTGATGAAAATTGTAAGTCGTGTTATTTCAGAATTTCTACGTAAAGCGTAGCTACTTACAATTGTTGGTCAACTTTGGATTATTCATTACAATACTAAAAGTAGAAAAGAGAACATGAATTTTTCCGCCTAATGAATCTCAATAGAAATAACAATTGTGGTCTGCAAATACAATTTAGCGCACAACGGAACATGATACAATTCAATGACCAGTGAGTAGGTATTGCAATCTATATACAGGCAGTCACGTGACATCGCTATAACAGCGACACAAAGAGGAAGAGGAAAAGGGCAAAGGCTGCACAACAAGAAACAATAGACAGTAAAGCGGAAACAAATCGTATGTACAAAACTTGCAAATGAAATATTATGACTGTATGGCATGTCACTAACATTCTAGTTGCGAGGGCATATGTCAAAACTTGGTATTGGATTCCTACAGCTAACAAAAACCTTTTCCTAAGCAATAGTACGACGCAACATAACAAATTGCGGCAACGTATAGTTTACAACCTTTAAAGCAACATCGCATAAACTTAGGCACGACATATTTAAAAGGACCATTTGTTGACCACTGGTAAGATGTTGACCACTGGTTGCTTGTCGCTGTTTTTTATGGTTCAAAAATCGTTTGAAAGGCCTGAAGAAACTTAACAATTGCCGCTCTCAATGTACTTGAACTAGTATATTGGTTTGGATACCTGAATCACAAAAAAATAATTTGCATATATCATAATGACTCAATGGCTGACATGAAAGTTTGTCACTCGTGTTTGGCAAATGATCACTATTGTGGCAAGTAGCATGATTAAATGACAAACATGTTCTAACACAATACCTTTTAAATAAGCACAAAACGTAGATATAAACATCATGTGCAGTGACAATTTCTGTGTGATAATTTTATCAGTCTATGCACAAGCGCATTTTAATCAAGTGGCACGCGTGATTATTCCCAAAGCGCATGTGGCGCACCAGAAAAATGTCTTGACTCCCGCGCTTTAGCACGATGTTGCTATTAAAATTCCATATATGGTTAAGGTTACCAAAAGAAAAAACTATTCAAAGTAAATTTGACTGTAACGTTCAGGAATAGGCACCTCGAAACAAGAATGTAGCAGAAATAGTGGTTTCCAAATGTACCATAGAGTTGTGCAGTGTTCACTGTTTCTCCTGTCCCTTCGCTTTTATCCGTGAAGTAGAGGGCGCTACTTCCAGTAGATTTAAAAAGCTGGAACAATATATCGAATAACTGCAAAATACCATTTTTAATGATAAAAGTAGCTTTGACCCAATGCGTATTGTTAGTGTTTCTCAAACATAGATTCCTTGTTATTAACCATGTTTTACATCTTACTTCAGCGCTTGACATAACAAAAAATATTTGTATGATAGATGGGTCTGAGGTTCCATACACTTGATAAGCCCGATATTCAATATAGATTAATCCTTCCGTAAACCAATCATGGTGCGTTGTGTAACTTCCACTGCCATCGGCCCCTAAGTTTCCCCACTCCTTGAAATTCAAAAATAGAAAAAAAGTTAAGGACATTGCTCTGGAAAGACTTTCATGCTGTGGTTTTGTATCAAATACAATTGCGTGGTCAAAAAAATCCCTTTAACACGGGATTAACAAAATGTTTGATATTTGCACTTGAATGGCGTATATGAGATACAATCGAAATTGGATATTAGAGTTTCAATCAAACACATTTCTGCACTTACTTTGTCGACATACGTCCATTCGAGAACACGCTTAAAAATTATGCGAGATAGTTTATACCTTAATATAGTAACTTTGATAACTTTCCTTCAGGTTCCTGATGGACATTGCCAAGATAAACGGATGATCGGTAACGGAAGTCACTACAAACGATCTATCATTGGCCCTATACGAACATAAAGTAGTGTAAAATCTAGAAATCCAAACCTTTATGACAATTTTCTGGCTCACCAGTATGTTTTGTTGTAGTATATGGATATTCGTTGATCGTTGCCTTTCCAAACACTTAACTGGAAATGGCAAAACAGAGAACAATTTTTTTGATGAAAAACTCAATAAAAATTTGAACAAAAAATTTTAAAATGAATTGACAAAATTGTCCTTACCTGATTGCCTGTGTCATACATGTCGTGTCCTCCGTCCGCTATACTCGTGGCTGAACCATCGTATACATACTGGTAAAAATTCGAGATCGTGGTTGGAAATGTTAGGGTTGCAGCCTTTTTCAGTGCTCTCACGTATCTTGCTAGTTCAAAATCGCCTTTCAAAAAAGCATAAAAACAACGAAATAAACCAACGTGAGATAGTTCTATAATCTTCATCTAACATTTTACAGCTTAGTCGGATTAGGGGTTACCAAATTTTGCATACCTCCTAACCCACAATCACTCAGAATGTGAAAAGAGGTTTCCATATTATTCTGCCACGTTTCGATGTCCTGAGTTGTGTCGTTTCTAAACCTCGCAATGTCACCTAAACAACAACGTAACATAAATTGTGGGGTGATTATGAACATTTTTTTGGTCAGCAGGTTACCTCCAACTGAATTCATACTGGCAGTGACGCGATTCCCATGAATCGTAAGCTCATCTAAATAACAATATTGGTAATTACATTATATTGAATGGAGTTAATTTTGCTATATATTTGGTTTTCTATACCTTGGACAGCAGCGATAGAAAGTTTCATGGATTGCATTTTTTGTGCATATAATTCCAGCCGATCTGAAAATAAATTTTCGCATTATTAGGAGCAGACATTCACGTTAAAAAGTTCGCATGGCATTGAGTTATTGGAAAATGTAAGGTACTTACCCCCAATCGAGGTTGTTGTACTCAGCACTCCACCCAACGCCCTAGTACTCTCATTACGATGTATATTCAATTGGTCTAAACATAAAAATAAGAAGTATTCTCATTACGATGTATATTCAATTGGTCTAAACATCTGGATTAGTTTACACGTAGGCTAGTATTTACATATTTTCAAAAACAGTTTTTGGTCAAAAATACATTCGACAGCTAATTTTAAAGTGAAAGCTCCATTTGGTCAAATACGAACTCTCTGAAACAAATCCATATCACATATTAATTGATTAAGGCCTGGCTTGACTCCCGTTGTATTGTTATTAATTACTTGTCATGGCCCTCAAGGAAGCACCATTAGATCCATGAAGGGTTTTTTGGCCATTGCGCGTTTCAAAGACTTCCTTATTGAATAGGTTTGTGTGCGATTGTTAAGTAACGTGGAAATGAACAAAAGCATGAAGTTGTGCCAATTGTGTGAATTCATCATATCGGGTACAGAGTTAAACCTAAACTTACGCAAATAAAGAAACGTTACAAGAAAAGGCCGTTTGGTCGGCAAAGTCGTGTGATAATCACACCAGCATCTCTCTAAGCATTCTGTGGCATAGGCATTTGTTTATGTTAAAAACTGCAGGTCGTCTGTGCTATGTTTATCAACGCTCATGATGGCAAGTAATCAATTGTCAATATTCTTCCAAGCGTCACAACACAAATTCCGAAAACACCAATATCTTTTTATTTTTTTCCAGTTTTGATTAGGATAATATGTGTTATCCTGTCCCCGAATGCCAAGTACCAGTATTTTGGTGCTCATTAAATCGGCGGACTAAACTATGCGTCAATTCACAACCTTTAATAGTATAGCGGTATTTACCCTGGACAATATTGTTGTATGCTTGCATCTGTTGAATTGTTTCATTTCGATGAATTTTCAATTGGTCTAAAAACAACATGAAAGATTATATTTATTTAATGCAACCAAATTAAAATAAAGATGTTATGACAAAAAAAATATCAGAATTTTTTTGTATATGCGTTTCTATTCCAAATTTTGTGAGTTTGCAATTGCAGTTAGTGTTTGTTAAATGCAATATTGTAGTTTAATAAACAACTTCATAAATACAGTTGAATTTTTCTTACCATGAAGAATGCTCTGAAATGCTTGAGTGTGTGAAGTTGTGGCCATTTGCTGTCGTAAAGCGTCAATGTTACGATGTGTTGTATTTTGCAATATGTCAAGCTGGCCTGAAGCGCATGTATTTTATCATTTATTTGGTATCATACTAAATATTTGAGATTGGCTTGTGACAGAATTACACCCTGGTTACTTTACATATAGGCTGGTATTTGCACATTTTCAAAACTGTTTTTGGTCAATAATACATTCGACAGCTACATTTTGAAGTGAAAGCTCCACTTGGTCAAAGACGGACCCCATGAAACAAATCCATATCACATCTTAATTGATTAACGCTTGGCTTGACTCCCGTTGTATTGTTATTAATTACTTATGGCCCTCAAGGAAGCACTATTAGATGTATGAAGGGTTTTTCGGCGATTGCGCGTTTCAAAGACTTCCTCATTGAATACGTTTGTGTGCGAATTTGAGTCACGTGGAAATGAACAAAAGCATGAAGTTGTGCCAATTGTGTGAATTCATTATATCGGGTACAGAGTTAAACCTAAACTTTCTCGATTTTTTAAAGAAATGATACTATTTTTGTGACGATTGTGCGAAAATATTTAAAAATTTTCGTTTAGTTTCCATGTATTTCCACTCTAACGTAACGTCGTGAATATTTAATATTGGATTTTAGTGAAGATTGGATTTAAGACAATGGGGTGCAACAACATACAACCTTATTTTAGTTTATTAGCTAATTTCCGGAACACATTTGGTCAATAGGCATTTTTGGCATAGGCATTTATTAATGTAGAAAACTGCATGCCGTTTGTGTAATGTTCATAATGTTCCTAAATGTCTGTTACTTAATCGTCAATATTTTTGGAAGCTTTGAAAAGAAACCGGTTTTGATTAAGATAGTATGTGATAGTTTTTCACCGAATGCCAAGTACCAGTATTTTGTTGATCTTTAAATCGGCGAACTAAACTATACGCCAATTGACAAGCTATAATAGAAGCGGTAGTTACCCTGAACAATGTTGTTGTATTCTTGCATATATTGAGTAGTTTCATTTCTATGAATTTTCAATTGGGCTAAAAACAACATGAAAGTTTATATTTATTGATAGGATTGAACAATTTTGTTTGCAATTGCAGTATATTTTTTGTCAATTCCAATATTTGCAGTTGAATAAATAACTTGATAAATACAGTTGAAAATTCTTACCATGAAGAAAGCTCTGAAATGCTTGAATTTGTGAAGTTGTGGCCACTTGCTGTCGTAAAGCTGCTATGTCACGATGTGTTGTATTTTGCAATATATCAAGCTGGCCTGAAGAGCAGGTATTTTGAAATTAATTTGGTATCATACCAAATATTTGAGATTGGCATGCCACCGAATTACAACCTAGTTAGTTTACAATTACCCTAGTATTTGCACATTTTCAAAACATTTTTTGGTCAATAATACATTCGACAGCAAATTTTGAAGTGAAAGCTCCATTTGGTCAAATACATACTCTCTGAAACAAATCCATATCACATCATAATAGATTAACCCCTGGCTTAACTCCCGTTGTATTGTTATTAATTACTTATGGCCCTCAAGGAAGCACCAATAGATCCATGAAGGGTTTTTCGGGCATTGCGCGTTTCAAAGACTTCCTTATTGAACACGTTTGCGTGCGATTGTAAGTCACGTGGGAATGAACAAAAGCATGAAGTTGTGCCAATTGTGTGAATTCATCATATCGGGTACAGAGTTAAACCTAAACTTTCTCGATTTTTTAAAGAAATGATACTATTTTTGTGACGATTGTGAGAAAATATTTAACTAAACCATGCGCCAATTGACAAGCTATAATAGAAGCTGTAGTTACCCTGAACAATATTGTTGTAAGCTTGCAACTGTTGAGTAGTTTCATTTCGATGCATTTCCAATTGGGCTATAAACAACATGAAAGTTTACATTTATTGATAGGATTGAATAATTTTGTTTGCAATTGCAGTATATTTTTTGTCAATTCCAATATTTGCAGTTGAATCAATGACTTGATAAATACAGTTGAAAATTCTTACCATGGGCATGGATATTTCTTACCTGTAACATAACTTTGCAGGGCTTGCATATCAGCGATGGTGCCATTTCGATAGTTTTCTAAGTTATCTGAATAAACAGGAAGTTTTGTGAGTAGAATTATTCGTTTGTAAGTTTGTTGTACAACGAAGTGAACATAATGTGATTTTGTGAAACAAAAACGTTTCAAAAGGTTTTTGTAGCCGTTTGCATGTAGTGTTACCTCCTGCAGAAGTCAGAACATTACTCTTAATAAGTGAATATTAACTATACGTCTCAACGAATTCCTTTACACATTTTGCCCTACTTAATGATTGAATAAAACGTTAAAAGTAATATTCTTACCCTGTACGTAGGTTACGCTTCCCTGGATAGCTCTCATGCTTTGGTTGCTTCCATCCCGATGTATCTGCAGTTGACCTGAACGTAGGCTATGTATTTTACACATTACAAGATGTTTAATTTGTTACATTTTAAGTATATAATGCTTTTGTGCTTCAATATCAACAATGTTAGTATCTCTCAAGGGTTGTCAAAATAATCTCGTTCAATTATTCAACTTTAGATCCTTCGCCATTGCTGTGCTGGTGAAGATTTATTAAGGCCACTTAAAGGAAATATATTTCTTTATAATCCACAATTTCTAAGATATTCAACTGTGTTTTCAGGCTCTTGCTATACTGTTGCTCAAGGTTTAGTTTGATGTAATGTGTTGTTTTGATTATAAAAGTGTGACTTTAAACAGATTTTACATAATCAAATAAGTTATGTTAAATCCATACCTGAATACTGCATTTTAACTTTAATAATAAACATGGCCCATTAATTCAACTTAGAATATTCAAGCATTGTTTAAATTTTAGGCAAAATCCAAGCATAAAGACACATAACGAAGAATGTGTCCCATATCACCAAAAGCATAGAAAGTAAAAAATTAGGGTGTTGTCGAAATTTGATTTTGTTGGCGAAATTTAATTCAAGTTAATCGAATATTTGCATTTACTCCTTGTGCTTCACATTAGGACAAAACATAATATAATATTTTGCACCTGTTTCAAGTAAATACGGTCCTTACTTTGTATCAATGCTACACTTCTCTGAATTCCTTGAATTACAACTGTGGTTTCATTTCCACGAATTTCCATTTGACCTGAAAACAACATAGTCGGCATTTCCTCATCACCATTTTAATTTTGCAGACCTAGTGTAGCACAAATTTTTTTTTATCAGGAAAAAGGAGTAGTGGTATCACAGGTTGAGAAACACTGATCTACAGCATTTCCGTTGTGATGGCAAACTCCCCTATGTGCTTTAATTGAGAATTTTACAATCTTTTGAACAGCTTTCAGAAAACAAATGTTCTTACTTTGTATCGATGTTAAACTTCCCTTTATGCCTTTAATCACAGCAGTAGACTCATTTCTATAAGTTTCCATATGGCCTAAACACAACATAGCAATACTTTTTGTAACTTTTTAACACCTTTTCACTATCTTTGTAATCCTATGATCCTTAATTTTTTGCGCAAATAAAACATATCAGTTATATCACTTCTCAACGCTTGGATTTGTGAAGGTGTTGTCATTTGTTTCCGTAACGCGTTAATGTAGTGATATGTAGATTTTTGCTGATCTAAACAACAAGTTTGGTATGTTTATGTTTCGAACGATGATGGCACAGTGATTAGTTATAACATAGTACCTTTTGTAGCAATAGTCCAAGAAATATAGCAATCTTGGACTATTAAACGGGGAACGTTTTAAACGGTTAGTGTTCAAGCGGGGTTCAATGACACAGGAAATGTTTGTATTCCTATTTCATTACTCTGAAATCTGGTTAAAAGTTTAGATTGATACATGGCCAATAATACGTTGTTGCTAAAGGAAGAATAAGTTTAAAGTAAAACGAAGTTCGTTCACATGCAAAACGCAGAAATGGAATCGTCCAACTGCAAAGTAACATTTTTGGCGATCTCCGTTGTGGCATTTTTGTCGTTAGGTTTACTAGCATCAAAGTCATGTAGAATTAGGCATACAAATTCACAAATAATAATCAAAATGGTCATTACCTTGTATTGCGGACATATTCATCCGAATTTCCTGCATGTTCTGAGTAGTTTCATTTCGATACATTTGCATTTCGCCTAGACAAACATTGGCATAAATAACTTTTGTAACAAACCAAATAACGAATCAATTATGAAGTTGTATTTGAATAAGACGCTTTTTAAAACATTTAATCGTTGCGTTTACTGAAACTAAGGAACTGACGATGCCCACAGGGCGAAATATATATTCCAAACAACAGCCGGACTGACCCTGTTGTCAAAAGTTATTGCGTTGTGTGCATAATGCCATTACGGAAGTTACATAGCGATTGCCAGGCCAACATTTGCTGCCTGTGGTTTAGATCTAAATTTTTTAATATTTAAAGTAATTACAATGGAGTTTGTTCAAACCTGTTGGTTAATATTATGTGCAGTTAAAACTTACCAAGGAAATTTTCACTTTTCGTGGATTGAATTGTTGAAGTTGTGGACATATGTTTCTGCAACGCTTGTATGTAGTGATGTGTAGCATTTTGCTTACCTAAATCCCAAGTGTATTGTGTTAAGTTTTCTCCATGGAAATGTCCATATTAAGACAGTTGCACATAATAATTTTTCCTGTTTTTAAAGTTAAATCAGGAACAATAGTGAACACAAGAAGTTGTTACGTCCATTGAAATACCCCTCCTGGTTGCAGCAACAACAAAATATTACCTTTTATTTCATTTGCGATGGAGTTTGTTTGGTCAATACTGTCATGATTATCACGAATTAAACTTCTAATCACAGAAAGGCGACCCTCGTTAGTCAATGTGAAGTTCTTGCGGTCGAGACGAATTTGAAGTATTTCCTGGTATAAATCTTAGTGGAAAGATTAAACTGTGAGTTTGGATGTTTGCGATGTCGGTAGTAAGACATGCATAAAAAATGGTAGTATGCCATCCATAAGTATTAAAACTAAAAGAAACACGTGTGGTAGACAAACGAACCTTTGAGAAACTCAAAATTTTCTGTAATGATGTCCAGTTTTTTCCCCAAAATATCTGAAACCATTGACGAAATCGTTTGGGGTCGCTAAAGATAATCAAATCAATAACTCTAACCGTTTTGTTCTTTGAGCTGACTGGTAAGTATTGTTTTAGGAGATCCGCGTTCTTTGCAGGGTGCGACGTTAAGTTCTGTGTAAAAATATATGTACTATGTAAAATAATGTATCATATATTTAAACAATACCACTTACTTGCTGGGAGGCCACTAAGTTTTGCATCAATCTACAAAAATATGAATGAAACCTTCGGTTTAAGCGCAGGAAATATATGCACTGTATGCGTTGTATTCTTATAGTTTTCATTAAAGTCCAACATACATTAAACGCACTATAACGGTATTTTGTTTAATGCATTGATGCTTACCTTGTGGTACGTTACACCAAAACCAACTAACATAAAGATGCCAAATAACACCACTGAAACTCCCGCAATCTTTATCGTCTTTTCCAACAAGCGCTCCATATTTCGTAACTGCCCTGAGGTTTCATCGTGGGGAATTTTGTTTGTCGTTTCGCATGACGAACCTGCAGTGCCACCTAAAACAAACGGAAAAGTGCCACATTTTAGCAACAAAACTAAACCCAATGGGCTTCACGAATATTGATCGGTTTGGTATGTTACCTTGATCAAACGATGTCGTTGCCATTTGGTGTAATAATTCTCCTCTTTCTTTACTCATGTTTCGGATCCTCACGTTACGTACTTTGCTACAACTGTATTTTGTTGCAATGAAATAGTTTAAATGCAACTATTTGAAGGAAGCCTAAAATCGCCTTGCCTATGTTCCGCTCGAATTTGAAGTACTTACAACTTTCGTTACAGAACGGTATGTTGGGCGGAGCAGGAAGTTTCAGGCCCTCGATTGACTGGAGCTGACTCAACCGATTGCTCTATCAGCCATAATACATTTCTGAAAGATGCTGCAGAGCCACCAAAAATTACAACATAAGCCTCTACTGTTACCTAAAGTAAAGTCTTCGTAAAATATTGATTGACTGTGTCGTCCTTTTGTGTGCATCTGCAGTGCGAGCACGCTTTTTGCCCATTGCCTTGTTAACACCCTTTAACTGCCACGGGCCCCATCTCAGCCCAAAAAAGGAGGATATTACCTAAAATTATTTCTCCCGTTGTAATTGGCCTAGCGACCTAAGGTTTTCAGCAACAGACAGCTTGAAGTTTATTATAAAAAAAAAAATATTTACATTTGTAACGTTTATGCGTGACGTAGTGTTCACATTTACGTAATTTTCCATTAGGTAATGGAGAGTGACTTGCAGTTTTGTACTGCCCAGATAAATACCACAGTTCTCGGAACTGCCCAGGGAGAACACGTAATTAAGTATCGCGGTTCGCACGCAAGCCGCATAACTGAATTGCTTTTAAATCTCTGGTTTCTGTGGCCCGAATTCATTCCAAATTGTGGGATCGCCTACTCAGCGCTGGGCTTCTGCCTAATGTAGTTTCACCATTCATTCTACATGTTGGTTCGCCGGAATTGACAGTGCGATTTCCCGCAGCGACAAGACAACGCCCGCCGGCAGCCCGGGCCAAAATAACGAGACGGAAATTGGGCAGGGGGAAACGAACAATCACGGATAATATCCAACGTTGTATATGGGGAACGATGAAATCCGTTTTTTTTTTTTTTTTTTTTTTTGTGTTAGTTTGTTTTATTCACCAAAACGAAAGATATATGTTCAGAAATACAACTCAGCCCCAGAGTAGCATAAACAAACGGTGATTCTACGCTAAAAGCGTACCAACATGTAGAATGGAATGTTGAAACTACACTAGGCAGAAGCCCAGCGCAGAGTAGGCGATCCCACAATGTGGAATGAATTCGGGCCACAGAAACCAGAGATTTAAAAGCAATTCAGTTATGCGGCTTGCGTGCGAACCGCATTTAAAAATACACATTCGCATTAAAATTTTTCGAGTAATTAGTCACTTTGTGATGACGATTTATCATAAACAATAAACCAGCACAGCAGGTGGTCTGATTGCATGTCTCAACAAATGGCCAATTATCCGTTGGGAGTAGCGCGAAACGTTCTACAGACGTATTGTGCGCGAGGGTCTCAGCTTTCGATCGGCGGTTTCCGTTTCTCTCTATGACGTCACAATGGCGAGATGTGCGCATGCAAATTTTGACTGGTGGTATTGCTGTATTTTTTGCGTACAAAACAACAAAATAGCAGGAAGAAATGTACATAACATGAAATAAACATTATGAGGGTGCAGTATAAAAAAAATGAAGAAAAAAATTATAATAAACAAACAAAAAAAAATTTTTTTTTTCGCCGAAGCAAAAAAAACACCAATTTCCAAAAAAAAATAGAACACCTTCATTACTTATAGTTACAGGTTTTTATTCTGGTTCCATAACACTGGTTTTGCTTTCCGGACAATAGACAATTGAGTAATTCTTTTCTCAGCATAACAATCGCCAATGGTTTTCGGAAGGGTATATCCAAAACATATCCACAAAAAGTTCAATGATGATGATTTGGTCATGTCACAGTCACCTCTGTAACATCCCTGATGCATAATTTGCTATCAAAGCATCATATATTGAACCATATTCATGCAATTTGTTCAAGAATCAAAGGGTTGTGAGTGTCGTTGAAGGCATGACTCAGTAAATACGGTCGCTTCAATTTCATACAGCTGATTTTTTCCTTGTCTTTTTTCTAGAGTGTCTCTGTCATGTTGTGGCTAAGGCTTATACACTGGTAGTTGGCTTGTATATTCAATTATTCATATTCTTTTCTTTGCATAGCAATCGCCAATTGTTCTCGGAAGGGTATATCCAAAACAGAACCACAAAAAGTTCAATGATGATGATTTGGTCATGTCACAATCACCTCTGTAACATCCCTAATGTATAATTTGCTATCAAAGCATCATATATGGAACCATATTCATGCAATTTGTTCAAGTATCCAACAGTTGTGGGTGTGGCTGTGGGTGTCACCCAGTAATTAGGGTAGCTTCAATTTCATACAACTGATTTTTTTCCTTGTTTTTTTCTACATTGTCTCTGTTATGTTGTGGAAAAGGTTTATATGCACTGGTAGAAGGCTTGTCTATTCAATTATCAATATACTTTGATGTTATGCCTTCTTTTTCATCAACTTGCTGACATACACTACCAGAAACAAAAAAAATTTTTTTAGAAGTGCTGTCAAATTCATCTGCTATCAGTTAGCAAATGCCTGAGCTTCAGTTATAGTGTAGCGTGGAAGCATTAAATACTCTAATGTGGGTTAAGGGCCTAGATTTCAGTTATGGTGTAGTCTGGAAGCATCAAATACTCTAATGTGGGTTGGGCCCAGATTTCAGTTATGGTGTAGCGTGGAAGCATTAAATACTCTAATGTGGGTTGGGCCTAGATTTCAGTTATGGTGTAGTCTGGAAGCATTAAATACTCTAATGTGGTTTGGGCCTAGATTTCAGTTATGGTGTAGCGTGGAAGCATTAAATACTCTAATGCGGGTTGGGCCCAGATTTCAGTTATAGTGTAGCATAATAACTTTATACTCTGTGGGTTGGTGTATGACTGGAACTATTATATTTTGGTTTTGCTTGGCTTACTTTGCACAAGCTCAGACCATCAGAATGAAGCATGTTGCCAATGTGTTTAGATCCATTAACATAATTTAGGTCATTCTATTTTGACTATGTTGGTTTCAACAAAAGACAAATGACATTTGAAGCGACAAGTCAAACAGAAGACACAAATCAAAAGGTTTGTTATGATTTTATTTAAAAAAAAAAATTTTAAATGCTACTTGAATTTCAGCTGAACATCTGCAATGCTTCTGTTGGAATAATACATCTGTGGAAAAAAAGTATAATTTGAATAAGGTAAGAATTACTGTTAAGTCTTTAAAGTTCATTTTGTGTGGTCCTTTTTACTCCTTCCCAAAAATGAAATTATTTTTTATCATACTATGGATATGGTAGTGTCGTATTGTTGCGAGGTGTTTATTCGAGGTACAAACTAATGGAATGACACAATGGGCGAATAAACCACGAGGGACGAGAGTAAAAGAAAAAAGGCAATTTGTCCGGTTCGCTGTAGGAGCGCAAACGTAGTTAGAGAGGCCGCTACATGACCCCCCTCCAGAAACGGACATATATCAACACTGAAAACGAAGAGGAATACGAATGTTGCCACGCGTGCGCGTGTGTCTGCCTGAATGTGAAAAGTTGGGCTGGTGCTCCGGTGGGCCCAGTGATGTATGCGAGGGTTCAGGTGGAACCAGAAAAGGCGGAGTCGAAGTGTGCGAAACCGGCTCGGACAGCCCCGGGTCGGATGGCGGTGGGTGGTGCGTTGATGTCGGGGGTCGACCGCGGCGAGGAGGCACAGCCACCTGTACCGGTTGTGTGAGGTCGACATGTGCAGGCTTCACACGGTCGATGGAAACGGCCTGATTGTGTCCACCAATGGCAAGCGTAAAAGTCTTGCTATTGCGATCAAGGACGCGATATGGGCCATCGTATGGCGGCGTAAGCGGGGGTCGGTGTCCATCTTTGCGTACAAAAACGTACGGGGTCGTGCTTAACGCTTGTGGGAGCATTGTGCGAACGGGACCATGGCGTGACATCGATGTCGGCACCAGTTGACGCACTGTGTCCCTCAACGATGGAATGACATCTTGAGGGGTAGGAATGGATGTGCAACGGATAACACTGGGACCAAACATGTCCTCTTCAGTCTTTCGCTAGGTTTAGAATATCGTTATCCATGTTTTTTTTTTAAATGGAGATCCCAAGGCTTTAGATTTGAGCTTTCCCAGGCGACTATGGTAGTCGTTGTCAAGTTCATTCAAGCGGTGCAACCTTCAAGCCTGTCCCTGCAGAACATTGTTATTCAAGCCGCAAACTACCTTTGAAGAAAAGATCGTCAATCACGTCAGCAATGATCTGGACAACATTACACACACGCAAAAAGACGTGGGCGTACTATTTCTTAACGAAGAACACGTCTCTTTCACCTAATCTCCGTTTCCGTTTAAAAACCATCGAATACCACTGCTTTGCATCGATGCTTTATCGACTTTCCACCAACCTCCGACAGTTTCAAAAAAATAATACACGGTTTTGGGGTCAATTTAGCGTCAGGTATTTCTGCTTTCTTGCTTCTGGGCGAGTCATGTTTGAGATCAACGGCATGAAATAATAGAGTTTGTGCATGAAACAAGCCTTGTTAAACAATGGTTCTAATGATGTGACCGTTATACCTAGAGATTCGTTATATTTCCTTACAATGTTCCTTGCACTACTAATACACAACGTAGGTCAGACCGGAATTTAACAAGGCAAGTAGGGTTGTAACGATAAGACTGCACTGCGACTCCTCTTACACAAGCACGTACCTATCGTCAATTCAACACTATTGCCAACTGTTCAGCAATGACACATGTAGAACAATCAATGAGGTTTTAAAGGGTAAAATGCAGTAAAATTAAAGTTTAGTGTTGGATAGCGATATTTTCGGATTATCGATATTGGGAGTTAACGAGGTTCGCCTATAATTGTTGTGCCGATAGTAGGTTGAATCACTGTATGTCATTTCCTTGTATTTGTGCCCCAGGTTTCTCATTCACAAAAAATAATAGTACTCAAGAACTTACAGATACCCATCGGAGTCACTTGGTAATACCCGTTTGCGAGCTGGACTGATGGATTTTGTTCGAATATTCCAAACAATTTATATGCCTTGATCAGTGAGACAGCAACGTTCTTCCCAGCATCGTCGGAAATAATTCACGTCAAGCATTTGGTGTTGTTCTACTTGTTTCTGCATAAATGTTGTTTAACTGCTTGCAATGCTGTTTGCGTTTCGCATAAAACTCTTCGCTGCTGTATTTGTTTAGTTGAATCCCAACAATATCAGGACGTGAAACACAATTTCTCAAAACAACTAGTTCTTGCTTGTAATAAAAGTAAGTTGGCAGTAAAAAATAAAAGTAAATAATTCTTTACATTAATGTATTTTCTTAATCAAGACGACAGTATGCGAGAATCGCAGTTGACTAAATGTTTGAGGCAAAATGGATATGAACCAGGTGATCATCACGCTTTATAGTACACTTGTGACTGTCCATCACCGATATGGAATAAGGTGTGGTTATATCGTACACAATTGACCATGATAACTAAAAAACTTTGTAGGAAGTTGAACTTGGTGATAAACAATAAAAAAAATTTGGAAAATCTAAAGGTGATACGTTTTGTGACGCAGGGCAAAGGGCAATATTTAATAGGCACACCTTCATTAAAGTTAATCCCATTAATAAAAGGCATTGCGATTCAGGTAAACTCGCAACGAAACAATCACCCGCAGCACGAACGCGCGCCGTTAATACAAGAAAACAAAAGCAAGGATTAAAGCAACAAGAAAAGTACGTTACAACTGTAAGACACAGCAATAAAACATCAACAATATCTTTCCACGAATCCTGGGAAGGATCATTCTTTAGATGTTTATTGAAGGTTGGCTAAGGTTTAACCATTTGGCCATTGATTGTTCTACAATTGTCACTGCTGAACAGTTGGCAATAGCGTTGAATTGACGATAGGTACGTGCTTGTGTAAGAGGAGTCGCAGTGCAGTCTTGTCGTTACAACCCGACTTGCCTTGTCAAATTCCAGTCTGACCTACGTTGTGCATTTGTAGTTCAAGGAACATTGTAAGGAAATATAACTCCGAATCTCTAGGTATAACGGTCACATCATTAGAATCTTTATTTAACAAGGCTTGTTTCATGCACAAACTCTATTATTTCATGCCGTTGATCTCAAACATGACTCGCCCAGAAGCAAGAAAGCAGAAATACCTGACGCTAAATTGACCCCAAAACCGTGTATTATTTTTTTGAAACTGTCGGAGGGTGGTGGGAAAGTCGATAAAGCATCGATGCAAAGCTGGTTTTATTCGATGGTTTTTAAACGGAAACGGAGATCAGGTGAAAGAGACGTGTTCTTCGTTAAGAAATAGTACGCCCACGTCTTTTTGCGTGTGTGTAATGTTGTCCAGACCATTGCTGACGTTAATGGCGATCTTTTCTTCAAAGGTAGTTTGCGGCTTGAATATCAATGTTCTGCAGGGACAGGCTTGAAGGTTGCCCCGCTTGAATGAACTTGACAACGACTACCATAGTCGCCTGGGAAAGCTCAAATCTAAAGCCTTGGGATCTCCATTTAAAAAAAAAAACATGGATAACGATATTCTAAACCTAGCGAAAGACTGAAGAGGACATGTTTGGTCCCAGTGTTATCCGTTGCACATCCATACAATCCACATACTATGGTAGTATGCAAGGCCCACCCACTCTCGCTCGTATACTCTTCAAGTATACAGAGGTATAGCACATTGTCACGACGAAAATACGCACAAGATAGGGTTGTCACAGCCTTGCAAACACTGAGCCCCCGGTAATTTTGGCAACCACGCATAAATGGTTGTTAGTACAAGCCATTTACCAACACCTAAGGGGCCAATACCACATCGCCAGACATTAACCCTGCCGAAACTATGGTATTTATGTAGCCACCTGTGTTTTTTGTCGTGCCTAATACGTTGGTCGATCAAATATCAAGTTTTTCACACGTTTGAACAGGCATCAAGCTATTTGGAAATTAGAAAAATATAATGGAAACACCGACCTAGCCATGTTGCTTCACCACTTCATAGTGTAACATAAACAACACTGGAATATCGACAACGCAAAATGTTATCAGATTGTTTTTGTATAGAACAGACCAAGTCCACCTATTAGACGTTTTTAAAGATGAATGGTTTCACAAAATCAACTCAAAAATAAAACTTAATCGCCCTTTATTGCCCATTATAAAGTAAGTGTTTTTAGGGCATATCGCCCCTGTTTCCACTAACAGCGTGGCAAGCATGATAACCGTTATCAGTGCCGTTGCGTAAGGTCAGGTCGTTGCCGGCAAATTGCCTTAAATTTGTTACTATTCTTTTCTGCCGTTGTTCTGCCTTTTTTTTCCATCCACCCACCGCTTCTATTGGTTTTATTCAAGGCAGTTTAATGAACCTTATAGTTTTTGCTGAAGCCGACATTTGCTTACCCCGTCTTTACATCTGCAAAGTTTGTGAGTCTTTTTTGCATTGACATTCTTATATTTATGTTAGTTTTGAAACGTGTTGTTTATGTGTTTTAGTGATACTGATGATGCTTAAAAGCATAAATGAAATATATACGATGGAAAAACCCATAAATGAAAACATATAAGTGAAAAGCTTTGTAAAACAAAATACTTGGTCTGTCGTTATAAATGCAGTAGTAATTTGACTCTGGCATATAAAAACATATCGTCAGCAAGTTAAAGGAAGTCAAACGTTGCTTTGTGCTCAACAATCAAAAATTATCGGAATATATTCACAATTGCCAATAGTTAATCTACAAAATGGGCATGATCGATCAAGCCTAAAACCAACACAAATTTTCGTGTCTTTTATGGTTTATAGATGGTTTGGAAGACACGAATAAACTCAATCAGGGCAGTCCTCAAGCTTTGTGAACTTGTGTATGTAGGTGGATATCTGAAAAAAAAACTTTTTAGTTTAGACTTAATTATGTTTATTTCTTCAATCTCATATAAGAAGCCCGCGTTGCACTCAGATGTGGATCGCATTTTCTTCGTGTTTGAGGCAAACAGCAGACTTCGTCTGGCCTTAGATGGTAGTATAGTCACTAACGCTACACTGATGAGACCTAACAGGTAGAAACAATGGCTCAACATGCAGCATAATTAAACATAGTATTGGCTTCATTGCTTTAGCAATAAAGTTGTGCTAATCTATAACCAAACAACCTACTGATTTCCAGTTTGTGTATTTTTTTCAGATTTTTTCAAGCAAACACATTCTATCACATGCCAATGCACATGACCTCACTTGACAGCCTCCACTGTTATACCCAGCGAAAGGCCCTTAGGTAAGAAGATCTCTTGAAACATTTTGTTGATTATTAAATAAATTGCGCCAACTTAAACACGAAAATAGGTCGTATTGTTTACTTGGTTTTAACTTGAAACAAAAATATTAGTTTTTAGGAATTGCCTTTGTTTACGAACTGAAAAGCCAACACCAGAAAACAGCAGTGGCACATTTTTTTACAAAGCCCTAATTTTCATTTAATTAAAATGAATGCCACCTAACTAACAAATAAAGTTATCCAGGTAAGCGTGGTCCCGTGAAACAAGAAATTACCACTGACTGTAAATAAAGACAGACAGAAAGAAAGACAAAATATGTGTAAAGAAATTGCACGAATTCCATAAAACGTACAGACCTTAACTCTAACATTGTCGCCGGTTTGGGTTAAAACGTGCTGTTGAAATTACAAATAATGATTTCTTTTTGTCTGAGGGTCCATTTTATCTTACATTGATGTAGGTTTTAAATTGAAACAGGTTTTAAACAGTCGTAAAAAAATTCTGAAGCTTATTTTTACACGTTTGTAATGTTTAATATTCCTATAGTATCATTTATGTGAATCTATTGGCAGTTTTGCAGGGCCTTTGGAACACTTGCACGACAGTAAAAAAATGGAAAAGTAATGGCCATATTTATTCCGCATTATACACCGGTGCTATGTGAAGAGTCAAAATTCATTGCGCTTTCTTTCTTGAAAAGCAAATTAAATTTTGGCCCAACTATGCGTTACTGTGGGACACAGCTGGTTTAGGTAACAAATTGTTGGAGACTAAAAACTTATATTTGCAGTAATACCAACCTTGCAGCGAGAATGTAGCAGAAGTATTGATTGCTAAATTGTCCGGAAAGTCGCGTTGAACCTTGGGTAAACGAACCGGAACTCGTTGCGTCATGTCCACCTCCATCAGCTCCCAAGTTTCCCGATTCCTGAAGTCAGATATTTCTATCATTTTAATTGTTAGTTATAAAATTATTCCAATAAATAGGAGAGAGGCCATATTCGTCCATAAGAAGGGCAAGGATAGCATTTAACCCCTCTAAACAGACAAAAAAGCACATAGAAAATAATCTATTTTCAAAACTATAATATTGAACAGCAGGTATCTGCAATATTATATCAAATTAACTCCCCTTCGTTTGTTTGAAAATTATAAAATCATTCACCGACGGGTCTGCTCTATGCGGGTATGAAATGAACAACGAGCGTTTCCGCTACAATTTACGAACTAAGTTATTCCAAATAACTTACTGTTAACAATTGCAACAGCAAAGCTAAATAAAACGTGATCTAACATAGCGGTAACATGCAGCATTAACAGCGTTCATAGGCGAACAGTATAAACAGTGTTCTTTACTTAGGCTAGAGTGCAATGACCCAACGGTTCAGATTTGTCCAGCGGGCCGCAGTTTGCCCGTGTCTGTTGTGTACTCGATTGGTCTTGGAATTTTTATATACGACCTTTAAAATTTTTACATATAGCAACATTTGAAAATATTCGTGAAAATTTGCTTTTGAAGGACGATTCTTCAATAGGACTCAAACATTTATACCTCAATAAAAAAACTTTGTCCACTACGTTTTCGGTTTCTGATCAACATCGCCAAGATAAAGGGATGATCGGTAACCGATGTAACCGTGAACGATCCATCTTCAGCCCTGAATAAATACAAGCATTTGGCGAGTAAATAAAGCTTTCATTATTCTCCATACCACCTGTATGTTTCGTTGTAATGTATTGATATTGGTTGATCGCTGTCTTTCCAAACTCGTAACTGGAAATCACAACACTGTAGTAAGTTGTAAATGCAAAAAGATTCGTTTTATTTGAATTCTCTTTACCATATTTCCGCGATCGTACATATCGCCTCCACCGTCATTTATACTGTCATTTCGGTTACCATCGTATTCAAACTGGTAAAAATTTGGAATTGAAGTTTGGAAAGATCGAGTTGCAGCTTTACTGAGTGCTCTCACATATCGCTCCAATTCTCTTTTTTCTTAAAAACAAAACGTAAGTCAAGATGCACTGATGAGACTTCCCAGGTCGAAACAGCGGCTCCTTATGCAGCTCACTTAAAAATACCTTTACGCTTGGAATAGCAATTTATTCTTTTCGCATTTAATTACATCTTCCAGTATTTTCGTGTTTACATGTGAATCAATTAGGCTGTAATCCCATAGGCGGAAATCTGTTAACTTGAAATTTTTTTGGCTTAAATTTTTACACGTACCGCCGCAAACGCTCTCTTTCATTTTTCCAGAAGACGTTGTAGTCTGATTCTTCAAAGTTTCCATGACGTTCCTAAACCTTGCAACTTCACCTAAACAACAGAACATTGGTGGTCGCATAATGACGAGCGTTTCCTTGAAGCTTGGTTGTTTATCTATCACTGACGTCACACTGTTAGTGATGCGCTTCCGTATCTCGTGAGATGATCTAAACCAGGGGTTCTTAAACTAATAGGGCGCTCTCTAGGGGGCGCGGAAGGTGGAGCAAAAGTTTTGCAAAACCCGTCTAGCGACCAATCTATGATCTATTTAGTTTTTTGCGTACCCAAACCTTATGAAAATTTGAGCAAAGATTTAGCTGTTTGTCCGCAAAACAAACTACGGGGTAACTGTTGATGCGATGTTTGTCATTGGGATGACGAAAGTAGTTTTAACTTACTGGTTAGTGGTTTTGTATTTGTGAGGTGCAGCCTACATGCGATGTTCATCGCAATTCACTAAACCACGCATTAAACACCTGGATTAAGAAACAACACTCATTTCTTATGTTCTCTCGTTGGTGAGTGATATTACAAATAAATAAAAACCTCTTTTTGAATTAGATTCCTTTGAGGGTTGGAAGGGGGTGCTAGATTTAATAAATAATCTCAGGGGGCGCGACTAAAAAAGTGAAAGAACCACGCACTGATCTAATCTAATCTAATGTGGATGGGGTAGCGATAAATTTGGGCATGGAAATTTCTTACCTGTAACATAACTTTGCAGGGCTTGCATATCAGCGATGGTGCCATTTCTATAGTTTTCTAAGTTATCTGAATAAACAGGAAGTTTTGTGAGTAGAGTTAATCGTTTGTAAGTTTGGATTACAACGAAGTGAACATAATGTGATTTTCTGGGACAAAAACGTTTCAAAATGTTTTTGCAGCCGTTTGCATGCAGTGTTACCCCCTGAAAAAGTCAGAACATTACCCTTAATAAGTGAATATTAACTATACGTCTCAACGAATTCCTTTACACATTTTGCCCTACCTAATGATTGAATAAAACGTTAAAAGTAATATTTTTACCCTGTACCGAGGTTACGCTTCCCTGGATAGCTCTCATGCTTTGGTTGCTTCCATCCCGATGTATCTCCAGTTGACCTGAACGTAGGCTATGTATTTTTCACATTGCAAGATGTTTAATTTGTTACATTTTAAGTATATAATGCTTTTGTGCTTCAATATCAACAATGTTAGTATCTCTCAAGGGTTGTCAAAATAATCTCGTTCAATTATTCAACTTTAGATCCTTCGCAAATGCTGCGCTGGTGAAGATTTATTAAGGCCACTTAAAGGAAAATATTTCTTTATAATCCACAATTTCTAAGATATTCAACTGTGTTTTCAGGCTCTTGCTATACTGTTGCTCCAGGTTTAGTTTAATGTAATGTGCTGTTTTGATTATAAAAGTATGACTTTACGCAGATTTTACACAATCAAATAAGTTATGTTAAATCCATACCTGAATACTGCATTTTAACTTTAATAATAAACATGGCCCATTAATTCAACTTAGAATATTCAAGCATTGTTTAAATTTTAGGCAAAATCCAAGTATAATGACACATAACGAAGAATGTCTCCCATGTCACCAAAAGCATAGAAAGTAAAAATTAGGGTGTTGTCGAAATTTAATTTTGTTGGCGAAATTTAATTCAAGTTAATCGAATATTTGCATTTACCCCGTGTGATTCACATTAGGACAAAACATAATATAATATTTTGCACATGTTTCAAGTAAATACGGTCCTTACTTTGTATCAATGCTACACTTCTCTGAATTCCTTGAATTACAACTGTGGTTTCATTTCCACGAATTTCCATTTGACCTGAAAACAACATAGTCGGCATTTCCTCATCACCATTTTAATTTTGCAGACCTAGTGTAGCACAATTGTTTTTTTATCAGGATAAAGGACTAGTGGTACCACAGGTTGAGAAACACTGCCCTATGTGCTTTAATTGAGAATATTCCAATCTTTTGAACAGCTTTCAGAAAACAAAGATCCTTACTTTGTATCGATGTTAAACTTCCCTTTATGCCTTTGATCACAGCAGTAGACTCATTTCTATAAGTTTCCATATGGCCTAAACACAACATAGTAATCATTTTTGTAAATTTTTAACACCTTTTCACTATCTTTGTAATCCTATGATCCTTAATTTTTTGCGCAAATAAAACATATTAGTTATATCACTTCTCAACGCTTGGATTTGTGAAGATGTTGTCATTTGTTTCCGTAACGCGTTAATGTACTGATATGTAGATTTTTGCTGATCTAAACAACAAGTTTGGTATGTTTATGTTTCGAACGATGATGGCACAGTGATTAGTTATAACATAGTACCTTTTGTAGCAATAGTCCAAGAAATATAGTAATCTTGGACTATTAAACGGGGAACGTTTTTAACGGTTAGTGTTCAAGCGGGGTTTTATCAGACAGGAAATGTTTGTATTCCTATTTTATTGCTCTGAAATCTGGTTGAAAGTTTAGATTGATACATGGCCAATAATACGTTGTTGCTAAAGGAAGAATAAGTTTAAAGTAAAACGAAGTTCGTTCACATGCAAAACGCAGAAATGGAATCGCCAACTGCAAAGTAACATTTTTGGCGATCTCCGTTGTGGCATTTTTGTCGTTAGGTTTACTAGCATCAAAGTCATGTAGAATTAGGCATACAAATTCACAAATAATAATCAAAATGGTCATTACCTTGTATTGCGGACATATTCATCCGAATTTCCTGCATGTTCTGAGTAGTTTCATTTCGATACATTTGCATTTCGCCTAGACAAACATTGGCATAAATAACTTTTGTAACAAACCAAATAACGAATCAATTATGAAGTTGTATTTGAATAAGACGCTTTTTAAATCATTTAATCGTTGCGTTTACTGAAACTAAGAAACTGACGATGCCCACAGGGCGAAATATATATTCCAAACAACAGCCAGACTGACCCTGTTGTCAAAAGCTATTGCTTTGTGTGCATATAGTGCCATTACGGAAGTTACATAGCGATTGCTAGGCCAACATTTGCTGCCTGTGGTTTATATCTAAATGTTTTAATATTTGAAGTAATTACAATGGAGTTTGTTCAATCCTGTTCGTTAATATTATGTGCAGTTAAAACTTACGAAGGACATTTTCACTTTTTGCGGATTGAATTGTTGAAGTTGTGGACATACGTTTCTGCAACTCTTGTATGTAGTGATGTGTAGCATTTTGACGACCTAAATTCCAAGTTTATTGTGTTAAGTTTTCTCCATTGACATGTTCATGTTATGATAATTAGTTGCACATATTTATTTTTTCTGATTTGAAACTCAAATCAGAAACAACAGTCATAGAAAGGATGAGCATGTGAGCGACAATTAAGAACAAACCGTAATACAATATTTTGCACAACATTTAGATAACAAAGGTCCTTACCCTGTATTGATGTTAAACGTCTCTGCATTCCTTGCACACAACAAAGTTATCAAACATTTTTGTGACTTTTTAACAACTTTCTACTGTTTATTTATTCCCATGATTCTTTGTGGTTTATAGGTGAAATTAATGGATATTATTACACTGTTACTACAGGAAGGAAAAAGTGTTTGTTTTCTTCTAGTTTCATTACAACAGCGTTCCTTAAGTTACAAAATGCAGTAATGGAATCGTCAAACTGCAAAGCAACATTTTTTGCACACGTCCGTTATGGAAGTTTTTTTCAAGAGGTTTATTGCCATCACATCCCACAGGACTAAATCATTTAAATTTACAAGTTTTAATTAAAATGGTACTAACCTTGTAATGCAGATGCATATATCCGAATTTCTTGCATGTTCTGAGTAGTTTCATTTCGATACAATTGCACTTCGCCTTAACACACATGGCATAAATAACTTTTGCAACAAACCAAATAATGATTCAATTATGAAGCGGTTAAGATATTTTGTAATTTTACGAATGCACTTTTTGTTTAAGTTGTCAATGCTGTGAGGATTTAAATGCTTTGCCACACAATCAGAAGTTACTCACCAATCACAAAATTCTGCAATGCTTGAATTTGTGTAGTTGTGGTCATCTGTTGAATTTCACGATATGAAGTATTCTGAAAACTCTCCATCTTTCCTAAAGGGCAAGTATAAAATATTTTTTACTGCCACATCATTGTGGTTCAATTGTTTCCATAAAACTTCTTTTCCTTTTTTGCGCATTCCCTGACATATTTACAACATGGCAAATGTTTGATTTGTAGTTTGTTAAACATCGGCATGTGCGTTTGTTCTTCCTTTCTGAGCGATAAGGTCATGCTTTGCAAGGAGTGTGACAGACGTGGAGGGTTATGTGATAATCAAATGCTGGCAACGAGGTTATTTGTTAATTGTCGGAAAAAAATAAGTAAGTGCTTTTTTGTGGTAGAGAGTCGCCTGGTTCATCACTATGAATGCTCCGTACGAATTTGCTCACTTTAACACCAATACAAAGATGAAGTTGTCTTGGCATAATAATCTTTGATGTATGTTTTACCAATTTTAATTTATTTACTGAAAATACCTATTTACATTATAAGTTCACATGCTCTGAAGGTTTTCCAGTTTTCCAGTAACATTAGGCAGATAAAATTTTGGTGAATTTAGGCATTCAGATATAAGCTGATTAACGTCTTATGGCGCCCGGGCATCCTTGCGAATAGGGATCTTTTGTGCAAGCACGTTTTACTTCCTGATTCATGAAATTTATATGGGACAGAACTGTTGCATAGTTAAGGCAGTCGTGCCAACGTCTGTACAGCAATCGCGACGCGGATATCTGGTTATACATCTGCTGTGGTTTGAAACAATTTCATGGATAACAAACAATCGTCACAAACATTGCTCTCAACATGAAACCGTTAAAAAACTAGCCTTTTTTACGACAAGCATTATTTTTTTATTTTAAATATAAACCATATCATATTGCTGTACACGAAAATTGTGAATGTCTGCCTTCGTTAGGTAACCCATACCTTGCATTAAACTTAGATTTTCTTTAACTTCTTGCAACTTCTGAGTAGATATGGTTTGATGTATTTTCAATTCACCTAAACATAACGTGATGTGTTTTATTGCTTTGAAAAGTCAAGGAAATACTAAATGGAATCGTCAAACTGCAAAGTAACATTTTTGGCGATCTCCGTTGTGGAATTTTTGTCGTTAGGTTTAATAGCATCAAAGTCATGCAGAATTAGGCATACAAATTCACAAATAATAATTGAAATGGTCATTACCTTGTATTGCGGACATATTTATCCGAATTTCCTGCATGTTCTGAGTAGTTTCATTTCGATACAATTGCATTTCGCCTAGACAAACATTCGCATAAATAACTTTTGTAACAAACCAAATAACGAATCAATTATGAAGTTGTATTTGAATAAGACGCTTTTTAAATCATTTAATCGTTGCGTTTACTGAAACTAAGGAACTGACGATGCCCACATGGCGAAATATATATTCCAAACAACAGCCAGACTGACCCTGTTGTCAAAAGCTATTGCTTTGTGTGCATATAGTGCCATTACGGAAGTTACATAGCGATTGCTAGGCCAACATTTGCTGCCTGTGGTTTATATCTAAATGTTTTAATATTTGAAGTAATTACAATGGAGTTTGTTCAATCCTGTTCGTTAATATTATGTGCAGTTAAAACTTACGAAGGACATTTTCACTTTTTGCGGATTGAATTGTTGAAGTTGTGGACATATGTTTCTGCAACTCTTGTAGGTAGTGATGTGTAGCATTTTGCTGACCTAAATTCCAAGTTTATTATGGTAATATTTCTCCATTGACATGTTCATGTTATGATAATTAGTTGCACATATTTATTTTTTCTGATTTGAAACTCAAATCAGAAACAACAGTCATAGAAAGGATGAGCATGTGAGCGACAATTAAGAACAAACCGTAATACAATATTTTGCACAACATTTAGATAACAAAGGTCCTTACCCTGTATTGATGTTAAACGTCTCTGCATTCCTTGCATCAAAGTAGTACTTTTATTTTCGAGAATTTCCATTTGGCCTGAACACAACAAAGTTATCAAACATTTTTGTGACTTTTTAACAACTTTCTACTGTTTATTTATTCCCATGATTCTTTGTGGTTTATAGGTAAAATTAATGGATATTATTACACTGTTACTGCAGGAAGGAAAAAGTGTTTGTTTTCTTCTAGTTTCATTACAACAGCGTTCCTTAAGTTACAAAATGCAGTAATGGAATCGTCAAACTGCAAAGCAACATTTTTTGCACACGTCCGTTATGGAAGTTTTTTTCAAGAGGTTTATTGCCATCACATCCCACAGGACTAAACCATTTAAATTTACAAGTTTTAATTAAAATGGTACTAACTTTGTAATGCAGATGCATATATCCGAATTTCTTGCATGTTCTGAGTAGTTTCATTTCGATACAATTGCATTTCGCCTTGACACACATGGCATAAATAACTTTTGCAACAAACCAAATAATGATTCAATTGTGAAGCGGTTAAGATACTTTGTAATTTTACGAATGCACTTTTTGTTTAAGTTGTCAATGCTGTGAGGATTTAAATGCTTTGCCACACAATCAGAAGTTACTCACCAATCACAAAATTCTGCAATGCTTGAATTTGTGTAGTTGTGGCCATCTGTTGAATTTCACGATATGAAGTATTCTGAAAACTCTCCATCTTTCCTAAAGGGCAAGTATAAAATATTTTTTACTGCCACATTATTGTGGTTCAATTGTTTCCATAAAACTTCTTTTCCTTTTTTGCGCATTCCCTGACATATTTACAACATGGCAAATGTTTGATTTGTAGTTTGTTAAACATCGGCAAGTGCGTTTGTTCTTCCTTTCTGAGCGATAAGGTCAATGCTTTTCAAGGAGTGTGACAGACGTGGGGGATTATGTGATAATCAAATGCTGGTAACGAGGGTATTTGTTAATTGTCCGAAAAAATTAGGTAAGTGCTTTTTTGTGGTAGAGAGTCGCCTGGTGCATTATTATGAAAGCTCCGTACGAATTTGCTCACTTTAACACCAATACAAAGATGAAGTTGTCTTGGCATAATAATCTTTGATGTATGTTTTACCAATTTTAATTTATTCACTGAAAATACCTATTTACATGATAAGTTCACATGCTCTGAAAGTTTTACAGTTTTCCAGTAACATTAGGCAGATAAAATTTTGGTGAATTTAGGCATTCAGATATAAGCTGATTAACGTCTTATGGCGCCCGGGCATCCTTGCGAATTAGGGATCTTTTGTGCAAGCACGTTTTGCTTCCTGATTCATGAAATTTATATGGGACAGAACTGTTGCATAGTTAAGGCAGTCGAGCCAACGTCTGGACAGCAATCGCGACGCGGATATCTGGTTATATATCTGCTGTGGTTTGAAACAATTTCATGGATAACAAACAATCGTTACAAACATTGCTCTTAACATAAAACCGTTAAAAACTAGCCTTTTTTACGAAAAGAAATATATTTTTATATGTGCAAAAAAAGCCATAATATTGCAAAGCTGCAAACAGGGTGTGTACACGCACTGTTTCGACCTGTAAGGTCTCATCAGTGCAGCTGTTGTGTGGCACTGTGCTAGCTTTCACACTAGCAGGCACACTAGTCTCCACTTTGTGGTACCTTTCGGTCAACGTCGATCTGCAGGGTACCCTATACTAGGTACCGAACAACAGAGACGACGAACCACTGTGGAGCGCACTATGGCCAAACGGAACTGCTTGGTAACCGATAGTGCAAAAGGCATAAATAAATGATTCGGTTACCAAGCAGTTCCGTTTGGCCATAGTGCGCTCCACAGTGGTTCGTCGTCTCTGTTGTTCGGTACCTAGTGTAGGGTACCCTGCAGATCGACGTTGACCGAAATGTACCACAAAGTGGAGACTAGTGTGCCTGTTAGTGTGAAAGCTAGCACAGTGCCACACAACAGCTGCACTGATGAGACCTTACAGGTCGAAACAGTGCGTGTACACACCCTGTCTGCAGCTTTGAAATATTTTTTTATTTTAAATATAAACCATATCATATTGCTGTACACGAAAATTGTGAATTTCTGCCTTCGTTAGGTTACCCATACCTTGCATTAAACTTAGATTTTCTTTAACTTCTTGCAACTTCTGAGTAGATATATTTTGATGTATTTTCAATTCATCTGAACATAACGTGATGTGTTTTATTGCTTTGAAAAGTCAAGGAAATACTAAATGGAATCGTCAAACTGAAAAGTAACATTTTTGGCGATCCCCGTTGTGGAATTTTTGTCGTTAGGTTTACTAGCATCAAAGTCATGCAGAATTAGGCATACAAATTCACAAATAATAATCAAAATGGTCATTACCTTGTATTGCGGACATATTTATCCGAATTTCCTGCATGTTCTGAGTAGTTTCATTTCGATACATTTGCATTTCGCCTAGACAAACATTGGCATAAATAACTTTTGTAACAAACCAAATAACGAATCAATTATGAAGTTGTATTTGAATAAGACGCTTTTTAAAACATTTAATCGTTGCGTTTACTGAAACTAAGGAACTGACGATGCCCACAGGGCGAAATATATATTCCAAACAACAGCCAGACTGACCCTGTTGTCAAAAGTTAGTGCGTTGTGTGCATAATGCCATCACGGAAGTTACATAGCGATTGCCAGGCCAACATTTGCTGCCTGTGGTTTAGATCTAAATTTTTTAATATTTGTAATTACAATGCAGTTTGTTAAAAACCTGTTCGTTAATATTATGTGCAGTTAAAACTTACCAAGGACATTTTCACTTTTCGTGGATTGAATTGTTGAAGTTGTGGACATATGTTTCTGCAACGCTTGTATGTAGTGATGTGTAGCATTTTGCTTACCTAAATCCCAAGTGTATTTTATTAAGTTTTCTCCATGGAAATGTCCATATTAAGACAGTTGCACATAATATTTTTTCCTGTTTTTAAAGTTAAATCAGGAACAATAGTGAACACAAGAAGTTGTTACGTCCATTGAAATACCCCTCCTGGTTGCAGCAACAACAAAATATTACCTTTTATTTCATTTGCGATGGAGTTTGTTTGGTCAATACTGTCATGATTATCACGAATTAAACTTCTAATCACAGAAAGGCGACCCTCGTTAGTCAATGTGAAGTTCTTGTGGTCGAAACGAATTTGAAGTATTTCCTGGTATAAATCTTAGTGGAAAGATTAAACTGTGAGTTTGGATGTTTGCGATGTCGGTAGCAAGCCATGCATAAAAAATGGTAGTATGCCATCCATAAGTATTAAAATTAAACGAAACACGTGTTATAGACCAACGAACCTTTGAGAAACTCAAAATTTTCTGTAATGATGTCCATTTTTTTTTCCAAAATATCTGAAACCATTGACAAAATCGTTTGGGGTCACTAAAGATAATCAAATCGATAACTCTAACCGTTTTGTTCTTTGAGCTGACTGGTAAGTATTGTTTTAGGAGAACCGCGTTGTTTGCTGGGTGCGACGTTAAGTTCTGTGTAAAAATATATGTACTATTTAAAATAATGTATCATTTATTTAAACAATACCACTTACTTGCTGGGAGGCCACTAAGTTTTGCATCAATCTACAAAAATATGAATGAAACGTTCGGTTTAAGCGCAGGAAATATATGCACTGTATGCGTTGTATTATTATAGTTTTCATTAAAGTCCAACATACATTAAACGCACTAAAACGGTATTTTGTTTAATGCATTGATGCTTACCCAAAAGCACGTTGCACCAAAACCAACTAACATAAAGATGCCAAATAACAACACTGAAACTCCCGCAATCTTTATTGTCTTTTCCATCAAGCGCTCCATATTTCGTAACTGCCCTGAGGTTTCATCGCGGGGAATTTTGTTTGTCGTTTCGCATGACGAACCAGCAGTGCCACCTAAAACAAACGGAAAAGAGCCACATTTTAGCTACAAAACTAAACCCAATGAGCTTCATGAATATTGATCGGTTTGGTATGTTACCTTGATCAAACGATGTCGTTGCCATTTGTTGTAATAATTCTCCTCTTTCTTTACTCATGTTTCGGATCCTCGCGTTACGTACTTTGCTACAACTGTATTTTGTTGAAATGAAATAGTTTAAATAAAACTATTTGAAGGAAGCCTAAAATCGCGTCGCCTATGTTCCGCTCGAATGTGAAGTACTTCCAACTTTCGGTACTGAACGGTATGTTGGGCGGAGCAGGAAGTTTCAGGCCCTCGATTGACTGGAGCTGACTCAACCGATTGCTCTATCAGCCATAATACATTTCTGAAAAACGCTGCAGAGCCACCAAAAATTACAACATAAGCCTCTACTGTTACCTAAAGTAAAGTCTTCGTAAAATATTGATTGACTGTGTCGTCCTTTTGTGTGCATCTGCAGTGCGAGCACGCTTTTTGCCCATTGCCTTGTTATCCACTAAAGATCACTGTTTCCATGAGAAGTTGGGAGATCGACCATTTCATTTCTTCTGCAAGCAGTGCGCAAGCTTCGCTTTCAAGCTACTCTTGTATCTTTTTAGCGGAAAAACCTACTTGGTTAGGAGTTCAAACCTTTACATGCAAGAGAAAAAAGTAGCATCAAAAAGCCTACATATTTTTAAAACTTTAAAGAAGTGACTTGATTTGACATGATTTGGCTGCAAATCTACAGCAATCAGATCGATCATTTGAATTTTAAACACGCGCAAGTATTGGAAAAAGGAGAATTTCTGAATATGAATGTTTGTCTCTAAATATTTTAGAAGATGGGAATTTTACAGAAAAATTTATATCAGAAAAAAGTCATCTCTACAAACTGCAATGGGTATGTGGATTTTGCTACGTGCATATCACGTATCTGAAGATTTAACTACTACTGCAACGAATCAGCAATATTGTAAACTTCACTGTAAGGAAAGAGCCCCAAATGAGTCATTGATGTATCATGGTGAATCCCAATGATTGATATTTGCACTATACGAAAACAAAATTGGCCGATGTCAAAAATCAAGACCCAAAAAGTTTGCTTAATCAAAATCAGACTTGCATTTATGTTGAATAAAATTGTTTCCTTATGTGTTATTTTCCTGCTTGGTTTGTGACGTGGTTATAGCTCTTACCCATATATATTTAAATGTGCGTCAGCAGCCGCAATGCTACTTCCGCGTGTATAGGGCTATTTTGCAGTGAATATATTTCTCGAAACTGGTAAGTGACGTAAGATGTGGTGCAAACCGTGAATTTGGATTGCCGCGAAAGATGCAATTCTACTTCCTTATTTGCAGGACTGCAGCGCTTAGTATATTTGTTTCAATACACACCAATACAAAATAGTACTTTTTACTCAGCGAACATTCCTCAAATTCTTGTCAAACAGTAAAAGTCGCGGGTCCCGTGACCCATAAACGCCACTTGACCCCACTTGTTCGGGTCCCGTGAACTTTTTTTATTGTTGAAAAAAGTACGACAGCGGCGAATAATTGAAGAAAACAGAAAGAAAAAAAGAAATAAAGAAATAAAGAAAAAAATACAAGCACAAGGGCGGGAATGGGAACAGAGAGACAAATTACATGGGTACACGTCAAGCAGGGTACGACTACTTTCTTTGAAATAGATTTTCAGTTTTTTTTGGACCAGCAATGTTCAACTTAATAGGTCTTGTCGATTGAAATATGAGTACAAATTCCGTCATTGCCTTTGTTTACAACCTGATTTCAGACACCTTAGAAAAGTGTTAGCGACCCCAGTGGATGTCGCGATCCAAAAGTTAAAACCACTGGGCTTTCTTTCTTCCTTAATTAGCACATTTATGATTATCTTCAAAGTTTGCTAGGCGTTAATTCAAGTATTAGTAATCAAATGAAACCAATATTACCACTACTATGATATCTGCGGAAGCCCGCATCCCATTATAGTGCAATTGGTTGATGTGGAATAACAGAAATGTTTGTGACAACAACAATGAATTTAGCTATTGTTATATAGGTTAATGGTGTTCCATTTATTATCTTAGTTTGTTGATTTTAAGGTTTTTCGCAACAATCATTGCTAGCCTTTATTACTAATCCTTTGCGCGGAGTGGACAAAAGTAAAACGACAGTAGTAAGGGTAATCCCCAATGAGGGTTCGTGACCTGGCTGTGTTCTGGTGTAGTAGCATCTACCCCTGTTTACATGAACAATTGAAGCGAATGTGCTGCACTCTATCGCTCCTCCCGTTTTTTTCCGCAGGAGGAGCGACAGAGCGCTCAATCGCTCTCGCGCTCCATCCCTTCGAATGAGGTGTATTGAATTCGTTTCGCTTTCAATCCACTTGGAGAGCAGAAGAATGGGAAGGGGTGCTTTGTCACATTGCATTAGATAAATGATAAACATGAAAAAATAAGTGCTTGACATAGGTTTAATTTTGTTTTAGGTGTAGACCGTCCACAATGCTTGCAGTGTAATGGATTCCAGCACACTCATTTATTTCAGTTTATTTCTTGTTTTTTCTCCGATTCCATGGCTATTTCAAGAGAACCTCGCTTTTTTTAGATGTTTGTTTATTTTAACACGTTTTTAGTCAACAAAAATTATTAAACCTCCCATGTAAACACATGCCAATTATGAATCGGATTGGGATGTTTCAATGCGTTTCACTTCCGGCCAATCCGATTCGCTTGACATATAAACCACTAAAGCAGTGGTTCCCAAGCTTTTGTGGTTGGTGACCCCCTATATTGATTTAAACTAACTTGCGACCCCCACCATTTTTTTCCAACAGCAATATCAATCAAAGTGCATTTTACAGTATATCATTTATTGGCAATCACTTTGCTCCATAAGACGGCTGACTTGCAACTTCATAGCCACGTTTGAAATCCGTGGTTGAGTTTGACAACGCTAAAATCTGAAAACTACCTCCCAAGTCAAATCTCTGACGTTTCAAACCGGCTTCATGACGTTTGAAGAATTCCTAATCTTTTTTTCACGTGTTGGGGGTGCATGGTGTGTAAATGGCGGTTTAATTTGGACGGCTTGATTCAGCACTGCACCACGTTGCACAAGACACACGGAGGCTTTTCAGTGCAAGTGCAGATTATGCGGGTAAATCCAAACTTCAAATATTCTTCAACATATTTACGCTTCTTCTCCATGACCAGAGTTAAAGAAAAACACTGCACCTTGATATCTCACTGCTACTTACAACTGAACGCCCTAAACTGCTTTTGATACTTTCATTGTTGATGACAATAATTGCTGTGTTGTTTCAATGACAATGCCTGTGCACAATGTTAGTGGCACACAGCCTACTGCTTATCGTCCCTGACAAGACAAACCGATAGTAGGCCCAACTAGTTGTAGCCTATGTGTTGTAACAAGTTATGAAAACATCACATATATGTCGCGACCCCCAGGTTGGGAACCACTGCACTAAAGGTTTGTCCGGGTCGTCGTTTTTGCATGGCGTTAGCAATCATTAATACTTCGACCACAAAAACACACTATCCAGTTACAGCTTTATTATTGCAAAACTAAATTAGACCTTTCAGGTCAAAACAGTGGCCATCTGTCTGCAGCTCAAATAAGCAATCATATTCTTTTTGATGCACTTGATCACCTGTTGAGCTACTGCTAAATGCAAGTTTACTAAAGTAGTTTTACTCTGCTTTCCATTCATAAGCACAAGGATCGCTGGCAGCTTCTGTACAGATATAGCGACTTCTATGATGTCACACAACAATTATATCGCTTTCACACGATCACGTTTGCAACGGTTCAATAGAACATTTGATCAGCTGTATCTTAGAAACCTGAGGCAGATTCAAGCTACATTTTTAACAAAAAAATTTTATAATCATTTCCTGGTTTAATCATTTACGATAATCAGAATAAAAGCAAGAAAATAACGTTAAAATACGACGCACGAACACGTCAAACGGGTGCTTGAAGAAACCGTGGCACATAAATAAGCTCAAATTCACTCATCTTAAACCAGTCATGGGCACAAAGCTTTGTTTTTCATTGTATTATGAAAGGACGGCAAGAACAGGAAGAAATTCAAACGATAGGGAAATTGGCGAGTAGTTTTTTCTACTATACGCTGACATCGGTCAAAATACATAGCAGTAGTCGAGAAATGACAATTCGTCCAATATATGCTGAAAATGGTATGTCGTGTTATTTCAGAAGTCTACGTAAAGCGTAGATACTTCCCAATGTTGGTCAACTTTGGATTATTCAACACATAGGTAAAAGTAGAAAAGAGAACATGTATTAAGAGAACATGTACCGCCTAATGAATCTCAAAAGAAATAACAATTGTTGTCTGCAAATTTAGTTTAGCGCACAACAGAACATGAAACAATTCAATGATTAGTGAATAGGTATTGCAATATACATATACAGGCAGTCACGTGACATCGCTATAACAGCGACACAAAGAGGAAGAGGAAAAGGGCAAAGGCTGCACAACAAGAAACAATAGACACTAAAGCGGAAACAAGTTGTATGTACAAAAACTTGCATATTAAATGTTATGACTGTATGGCATGTCAACAACATTCTAGTTGTGAGGGCATATATCAAAACTTGATATTGGATTTCTACAGCTAACAAAAACTTTTTCCTAAACAATAGTACGACGCAACAAAACAAATTGTGGCAACGTATAGTTTGCAACCTTTATAGTAACATCAACTTTCATATTTGAAAGAACTATTTATTGTCCTCTGATTGCTTGTCGCTGTTTTATGGATCAAAAATCGTTTGACAGGCGTGAAGAAACATCACAATTGCCGCTCTCAATGTGCTTGAACTAGTATATTCGTTTGGATACCTGAATGACGAAAAAATTAATTGCATATATCCTAATGACTCATTGGCTGACATTACATGAAAGTTTGACACGCGTGTTTTTCTTAAATGATCACTATTGTGGCAAGTACCATGCTTAAATGACCATCATTTCCTAAAACAATATCTTTCAAATAAGCACCAAACGTTTATAACCATCATCTGTTGTGACAATTTCTGTGTGATAATTTTATCAGAAAATAGTTCCTTGGTAATAATCACATAATAGGGCATTTTTTAGAAATATTGAACTTTCATTTATTCCACAAATTTGCTTGTGAATCTTCACATCACTTTCAGTGGGTGCACTACTGAAATACCAACCAAGGAAATCCAGGTCTTTGAAAACTAGTTTAAACTGCTCCTCTTTCGTAAGTAATATTCTCTGTGTGGGTAATAACCAAATAGGGATCAAATAAACACGAAAAAATTGTATTGGCGATCTTATGTTTTTGTCAGAGCAGCGAGTACCAAAAAATGTAATTAACATCTATTAAGTAGCAAACCAATGACGAAACCCGTATATATATTTGTTGCAACCAGTGCTAAAAATAACATGAAATCGATGCGGAACAGTAAAATAAGGTTGGTGTGTCCGAAACAATCACGTGAAGCCTAAATTGAAATTTAAAAATCTCACCTGATATACAAAAACGCAATGGTATGGTTTTACTTTTTTTCCTGGAAATTCAGTCATTGCAGTAAGATTTTTTTTTACTTTGTCGCAACGCGTTTGGTAGGGTGCAAATTTACAAAGATTTTCGTATGTTTTCACAAACTTACAAAATCTGACTTGTTCCTTTCATAACATTTCGGAAACTTTATTCTTAAATATGTGTTTTTTCTAAATATGTGGTATTCGTAAATAACGCATATTTGTAAACAAGAATATGTGGTTTTGTTTTCTACTAAGCCTAACTTTTGTAATAGGCCATATATCTGTGGCATGCTTTACTGTTTACGTTCTGTGTTAAGACTTGTGTCGTTTTTATTTTGTTGTACCATTGCAAAGAATCACAACTGCGTTCAGGTGTAATTTGTCTTTATTCTGCTTGGGTTTTTAGAAATTTTCGCATTTCAACTGCAAGCACATCAGGCCTGTCCAAGGTCACCCAATGGCTACACCCTTCTATCTTCTTTACAGTGATATTTTCCACAGCATCCTGAAAATACAAAACAAGGGATAAAGACTGGTCAGGATGTCAGAAGAAAAATACTTCACTTTGTCATTTGTTACTTTGTTTGTGAAAATCAAGATTTGGCCGAAAAAGCAAACAAAGTGAACAAATACAAACACAATTTCGAATCTTTTGTTTTTTAACATATTCAGACTTCAAATTTAAAACGTTGTGATACAAAAACAGCAAAGACTATGTGTCATGAATTGGCATTTGCCAAATGAGGCGTAACGATGCACGTGCAATAACGAGGGTGGCACTTCAGTCCAATTCGCGGCTAAAGGTAATAGCGATATCAGTTTGCGAGATATCACAGCAATGTGGCTGTGTACAATTGCACATTGACTAAACCTTGGTAAACAAAAGTTTCAAAAGGGTGGTTTATTGTTCGACGCACGTATAAAGTGTTTTTTTCGTCATTTTTCACAGATTTACGGCGCGCAAAAGTTTCGTTCTGTTTTAAAGTTTGGAAATAGTGGAATGAATCTATCACCTTGTAACGAGCCAGATAGGCTATTGGGACAAACAAAACTTTCAAAAATACTGTTTTCACTAAAAAAAGATGTTTACTCTATTTATTCGAAATTTCGTCATTCGATTAAACAACAGTTTTTTCTACGTTTGAAAAATAGTTTGTTCAGTTTGTTTTTCATTTATAAATATGGAAACGGTGATATTTTATAACTTATGTAGGCCTACGTGCTTATGCTAAGAAAGTTGTTCTAGATGCATTCCTGAACAGTAAAATTGTCGATCGTAAGCTGATGGAAGAATTTATCCAAACAACTCTTAAAGGATAATGTCTGTACAACTGATGTACAACTGATAATGTTTTTTTTTTCCAATGAAGAATTGTTTTTCTGCAAACAAACGAGCATAGCAGACAGAAACGGATATGTTTTGGGCATTTCAATAAAGTATTGTTTTGCCCATATAGGCCTTGAGTTGAGCTAATTTAAAAAAAAAATTGGATAATTTAAATCGATTTTCTGAGAAATCAAGTACTTTAGTAATGTAAAAAATGACAAAATCAAAAGGAATTAGAGGACTCCGTACCAAACTTTTGCTGAGCACTGTTGCGTGAAGAATATATGCCGACACAGCCGGTACCAAACAAACCGACACCAACTGCAAACAAGCGTGGACGTCGAACCGCTTTTTCAACGGCAGTGATCTTGGTGTTGTAACATACGTCACTGTAACCAGTGCTTGTGTTGCGTAATGTTTCATGTGCAGCATTGCACAGGTATTTCATAATCCATTTCGTTTGCAGCATTGTACAAGCATTTGCAAGCTCGTTACCAGATGTATTGAATATTTCGCAACTTTCGACCCAAGTGGAAACAAAACCTCAAAAGATTAATCCATTGCATGTTTTCGAGTAAAGTGATTCATTCAACATCCTGTTTACCACATAAGATGTTCTCCTATGCTCATGTCACACCATACCTTTGTTCTTGTACTATGTTAACCCAAGTGATGTATAACGGCATGTGACTAAACCAATCAACTAGCTTCCGATAATCCAAGTATAAACAGTCATATGCGCCTGTTAATTCGGCTATTTTCATTGGGTTCGATTCTATTATATATCATATTACTGGTATACTGCTGTTCTGATATTAACTGCAAGACTCTCTCAATCTGGTAGAATCAGCGTTCGCATTGCAGAGTTTCGTAATGTACCGTTTCAATGAAGCTGTTGACAGTTTTCAATACAATAATTACCCGGGAAATTATCCAAGTTCTGGTTGCCTTACAGAACGAGACAGAAATCTCGCGCTCACGCTATCGAGGCACTGGTAAATATCTCTGAGACACTTTTGAGTTATTTACAGTATTGTGACCTTTTCAGTAAATTAGGGTTACGTAGGTGTAATGCTTACCGAAAGATAAGGCAGGTAGGCTGTCTCAAGAACATGGCCCTCCATTCCCCACACAACCAAAGTCGGTTGGGTGATTATTTCCTTTTTCTTTTTCAACCTCAAACCGTTATAAAGCGGATTTACTGCGAAAATATTTCAGTAAATCGGATTTCACAAATGTATTTAATGACTTATGTATGTGGTTATATGCGACAGTTTATGTAACTTTAGATTCACGAACGTAGATTTAAACATGTAGTCATCGGAACCTCAAAATATATAAACATCCGGAAAATTTTCTAATTTTCGAGCAAGTGGGATCTTGATTTGGTATTCTGGTATCTAAGTGGTATATAATTAAAGTAGAGACTGAACACTGCGTTTTTGTTCAGATTGGTTCCGCTTGAATGCACCTGGTAACTTCGCGGTAGTTTCAATGAAAATGCATGGAAAAAAGTTGTGTACTCGCATGTTTTTTCGTGATCGCTGGATTTGTAGCTTTTTAGTTTAGTTTTGGGCGTTGGTACAACTACTAGAATACTACTGCTAACATATTAGGACAAAACATCAGTCGTCGGGCAGATACACAGAGCAGAGGTAGCGATTGCATGCCACACTTTTACCGCAGAACTCACTGTGGCATCTTGTTTGCCAGTAATTGCCGATTTCTATGAATGCGCATTTTTCTCTACACTGATGTGTGTTGCAATAATAAGAGACCAAGTTTTAGGTGACAACGCAACGTGGTTTTGTCCTTTTTGTGTCCGACAACTGTGCAGCACAGTGCTACGTCATTTTCATTCTTGCAAAAGGTTTTTTGTGTTGCGAGCGGACATTTTCTGGTGAGTCCATTTGTACATATGTGTGAAACGACTCAAGAATCAAATAACCGAAATGTGTAAATTGTAATTTTGGCTAATTTAACTGCGATGACTTAGAAGTCTGTTCGCTGAACAGTATAGCTGCCCTTGTTAAAGTGATTAAGTTTACAAACGGTGTTGACGCTGTCTTTGTACTCACAGTGTCTCTCTTGCATTTGTACACACGTGAAGCGTATGGTATGCGATCTTCTGTCGCCCAAAGTTATCGGTGAGCATTGTGTGTGTTACGTCATAGTGGCGCATTGTAGTTTATGTTGCCTGTTTCGTTTAGGTGTGCGACAGTAACTGCTTGGACCGTCTTTGTGGTCCAGAGTTTCCCGGTTCCGAAATAGTTGGTGAGCCTTGTGCTGTAATTATCTACGTGAAGTGTATTTGTTTGACACATTGCCTTCTGTGTAGAAACCGTGTTCTAAGGGTCCACGTGTCCTATACGTGTCTTTCGTCTCCTCCCGACGTCTGTACCGTCTATACATCGAATACATTCCATCTTGCATACGAGTGCGTACTGCACATTCGATAACAAACATAACATCAACTGAGTGAGCGAGTTTGAGGCCCAATAAAGATACGCGTTTTAACTGCGGGAATTCCGCCTCGTGTGACGTTCCGCGCCAAGAACCGGGGCGCGTTCAACGGACGTTACACACTGATTTTCAAATCAAGTTTTGTGTCCTAAATACATACCTGCATAGATAATCTTAAAACGAATCACGCATGTTTGTAAAAAAGAATATGTGGTTTTGTTTTCTACTAAACCAAACTTTTTGTAATAGATTATATATTTGTGGTATGCTTTTCTTTTTACATTCTGTGTTAAGACTTGTTAATCATGTTTTAATCATGTTGGTAATGAAACACCGTTGCACCATTGCAAAGATTCACAACTGCGTTTAGGTGTAATTTTTTGTTATTCTGTTCAGGTTTTAAGAAATTTTCGCATTTCAACTGCAAGCACATCAGGCCTGTCCAAGGTCACCCAATGGTTGCACCCTTCTATCTTCTTTACAGTGATATTTCCCACAGCACCCTGAAAATACAAAACAAGGGATAAAAACTGGTCACAATTTTATTTCTCATTCTTATAATTAGGATTTTGCTCCTTTACCAGAAAGCGGCCACATGTAGAACGTTCATGATTATTATTCTGTCAATGCATTCCGGGAAGACCTGGGCACAATACAAGGTGACTGTTGCATCCCAGTCGTGTGCAACTATTACAGCCTTCTCATAACCGATGGCGTAAATTAATTGACGCACGTCGTTCGCCAAATAATCTAAAAAACGTAGTGGACAAAGTTTTTTTATTGGGGTATAAATGTTTGTATCGTCCTTCAAAAAAACAAATTTTCCCAAATATTTTAAAATGTTGTTTCATGTTAAAATTTTAAAAGCCATATATGAAAATCTACTTCACAACAGACACGGACAAACTGCAAGCAGCAGGACAAATCTAAGCCGTTGGGTCATTTCACTCTTAATAAAGAACACTGTTTATACTGTATACTGCTTTTTTTTTAGACAAAATGCCCCGCCTTGCCTTTCTTATGGACGCCTATGGCCTCTCTCCTGTTTATTGGAATAATTTTATGTCTAACAATAAAAAAATGAACAAATTGTAGATATAATATATAATATCATAATTTATAAATGCTGACACTGAAGCGAGTTGCTCTTTATTGTACGAGCGTGTCTTGAAAACTGAACACAAACCAGGAACACTTAACACAAAGCGAGAGAACGTAGAAAGAAGGCAACATATACGCTACGTTACACTCCACCACACAAGTCCCCTCCAGAAGAAAATATAAAGTTTGAACATGTAATAAGGTTCGGTAAGACAAACGCCCAGGGTGGCGAACTTTACGACCAAAACGAGGTCGCTTAAATACACAATCGGGAAAATGTGTTCGGGCAGTACAAGGCGATGAATGATGCTGGCGTTTCGCGGATGTCATTCTGCTGCAAGCTGGCACGCTTGCGAGGTCTGCCCCGTTTGGGCGGCTGTGTTACTGCGACCGAATTGGTAAGGTCCACGTGAGCCGGTTTGATTTTGTCCACGGAAACTTTGTGGTGGCGTTCAGGCAAATCCAGCGTAAAAGTTTTACTGTCGGGTTCAACTACGCGAAGAGGACCTTCGTGCATTACTTAGTTTGGGTAATTATGAATCCGTTGCAGGACTACTGTTGTCTTTCTTTGATTTCAATTGACAAACCAGTACGAGAAACGCCTTTGTATGTTATAACAGGACAGATTTTTATGTTTATTTGGGTTGAAAGGCACACAAACGACGATCGCCTAAAAGCAAAACCAGTTCACTGATTAATTGCATGCCTGTCTGTATTTCTATAATTTGAATTTAAAACCACACAAAGAGTCAAAATAGTCCGTGGCACAAAATCGTCCGGACTTCTTGCTTGAATTACGCGATCAACCCACATACGACCGAGGACAACGGACAAAACACAAGATTTCCACCTTTGTCTTTGCTTTCAACATTTGAATAATTGTTAATTCGTTGCTTCATTTGCGTTTTTGTCAAGAGACAATCAAAAAAAGACAAGAAGCCAGCAAAATAAAGGCTCCTGCAAACTGTTTTGATTTCTGGAAAGCATAAATTTGATAAACGTTTCAAAGCAGTGTTGAGTGTGAAACGATTCGTGTAACATGATAGTGGTGTTGCAGGTTTTAAACCTAAGAGAAACGATAGAGATTGCCCATAAAATATAATGCAAGGTTATATAGAAGTTTTATTTTTGTTCTCAGGCATATATAAACGAGAAAATATTGCAAAAATATATACAAGAATGCAGGAAACTGCGTTTACCCAGCTTTATTATACAAGGTAAAGCGATTTACGGAAATAGGTAAACTATTTAAGCCTACAATCGTAAGAATAAGAGAAATCAATGTTTGTCGAGGACTTTTAGACACTACCGGTAAGGTGAGCCTTATGGCGTTAAATGTGAAACAAATTATTGGTATAAATTTTTTGTGAAATATTCGGTGATACCCATTTTGACTTTGGGATACGACAATATCTTTTCTAGTAGATGAAGTAAAAAATTTTTTTAATCATCAGTCATAGTTGTTGAATTGTCCACCGTTGGCATATGGACCGAAGGCTGCTGTGCGTGTGCATGTTATGGTTTGTAGAGTGTTTGAAAGGTCCTGACCAGCTCCACAATGGCTGTTCTTAGGCTGTTTGAACTCATACGCTCGGATGGATACCTGAACCAAACACACGTATTGGTGCTTAGAAGTAATATGTATATGGCAACAAAAACATTGATTAAATCTTCATAAATTAAAAATCACGCAAAAACGTAACAAAGGTAAAAGTTTGCTTTCCACTAGCAATTCAGCATTTTTTTGCAAAACGTGTTATATTGTGGCAAAATGTATGGAGCCGCTTGTTACCACAAACAAAAATCGTGAATTAAGCAAAGTTAATTTACAAACGCATGGTATTATTCAATGTAGTGCACAGTTTTTGAAAGTAGACGCATCTTATACGTTTAAGTACAAACCTAACCTAACAAACATCAATTTACATATTCCCTTGCCACGTCAATGGTATTATTTACGTATCGCACCTCGAAGCGAGGATGTAGCAGAAATATTGATTGGTAAATCGACCAGAAAGCCTTGCAGTGTTGTTCGTGTTTCGTGTACCTGGGTCGTTGTCAGTGAAGTAAAGAGTGCTGCTTCCGGTAGAGCCAAACAGCTGTTATAAAATATACACGTTTTTCTCTCCATGATAAAATTATCCTACTGCTCAAAACCAACAATAGTAATTTGAGTGTGTTAAACTAACAGGTGTTTGTCTGTGGTTCTCAACTTCTAGCAAATTGATACAAATCAATCAGTCAATTGTTACGATTTAAAGCTTTTATCTTATTTCTTACGTCAGTGCTTGACATGCTTAGAAATATTTGTATGATGGATGGGTCGGATGTTCCATACACTTGATAAATTCGGTATGACGAGTAGATTGAACCTTGTGTGAACGAACCAAAGTCAGTTGCGTAACTTCCTTGTCCATCAGCTCCTAAGTCTCCTGATTCCTACAATGACAAATATTTGTCCTCGATGTTAGATCGTGCATGCAGTTTTGCAGACTGGAGAAAGTTTAATTTGCTCTATATCTCAAAAACACATCATTTCCCACGTATTTTATCAAGATAGTACGGTGTGCAAAAACTACTACTGTAACCATGCGAATCGTGACCCCGACAGCCTTTCCAAATCCAAAAACGGTTTACGAAGAAGGTATTTTAAAAAAGATCTGGAAATCCTGCAACAATACCTCAATAAAAAGATTGTTTACACTTCGCTGGTTTAGATTTTGGCTTAACATGGCCAAGACAAATGGGTGATCGGCAACGGAGGTAACATGAAAAGATCCATCGTTGGCACTGTGCACATATAAACAAGACCTTAGTGCTCCTTTCAGACAATTCTAAACTATTAAATTACCCACCTGTACGTGTTGTTATATTCTATTGAAATTGGTTGGCTGCTGTCTTTCCAAACTCGTAACTGTAACATAAATCGTGCTATAAGTGTTGGACAGGGACCTGTGCGGGTTGTTTCGAAACTCGTAACTATATAAGTACTGAACAGGGGAAAACTGCGCCATCTCTAAGATATATTTCATAAAATATATGTACCTTATTCCCGGTGTCATACATGTCCAGTCCGCCATCCGTTATGCTATTTGCGTTACCATCGTAGCGAAACCGATAAAAATTCGGAATTGTAGTTGGGAAAGTTTGGTTGGCAGCCTTGCTCAATGCTTGAACATATCTCTTTAGTTGCCATTTGCCTTTTAACAAAACATCCCCATACGTTTTTGGAAAACTCCATGATTTTTATCACTGTTTTAACAACTTTTTCGGTGTTGTTTCATATATGTTTTATTAGCATGTGTGACACAGTTGTTGGCCTTAAATGGTTGGGGTTTTAACATAGTTTGTACATCGTTAGACCTACCGCCCAAAACAGCTGTCCGTAATGTTGCGACGTCCTGAGCAGTTTCGTTTAGAAAACTGATGCATTTGCCTGCGAACAAAGCAAATATTTCACTAAACACAAACCTAACATAAATTAACACCATATATCTTCTAGACCAATTTTGGTTTCACTACTTTCTATACTGGTTGATGTGATCCTTGACATTGTAACGCTGGAATATCCGAAATAGTTTGATATTTCATAATTTTTTTAACTAGAGTCATGATTAACATAGTTAGTTTCCTGTAGACCATAATGATTGATATTCGAATTTGTTTACCTTCGACAGACGTTATGCTGTTAGTGATGTATTTCTGAAAGGTTCCAAGTTGATCTATAAACTCACTAGGTTAGGAAATGGCAGTTTTTGTATAATTAAGCAACACATTAGTTCTTATTACCCCCGACTCCAATGAGAGAAGTTTGCAAAGTCTCAATAATTTCCATTGTAATATTTTCATTATTTTGGAGTTGATCTGAAAAACAATTTTAAATGGCTTTTTAGAGAGAAAATTCTGAGTAAAAATTCTATACTTCCGCATTTATGAATGGTTTTACCTCGAACTAATGACACGGAGTTGTGCAAAGCTCCGATGTCTTTTTGAGTGTGATTTTCCAGCTTCAAAACCGTATCTGCAATGAAACCAGATGTGCAGATTAATCATATTTATATACATTGACCAACATGCCACTCTAAACACTAAGCTTTTAAAAACAAATATCAATGCTATGGAGTTGCTAGGTAACATGATCTGTCGGACTATCCCGACAAGCTGAAGCCATTGCCGGTCAGTGATGTGACAACAGCTATGAAAAGGTGGAGGTGGCGTCATCATTTAAAGTTCGCCCGACTGCAGTATAGTAAACAAGTACAACTGTGAGGTGCTGCATTTTGAAATTTTATGGTTTCTTTACCGCGTAGTAAAAAAACTGAGTTTTGAAATGCTTGGAAGTTGTCTTGAGTGATGCCATCGTATTTCATCAACGTATCTGCAAAAACATGAATTATTAAACTTAGTGGTGAGATGCAGTAGGTTACAACACTAAAACACTGTGGTGTTTTTTTGATAATTTACACCATCTATATTTGCAAATTGTCGATATTTCTACATACCTTCTTTAACTTGAACAAACTGCATTAAGACCTGAAAACAAAATAAATAGCATCCACAATTGATTGATTCTCATCAGGATATTACTTACCACAGCAAATCCTGTTCCTATGAAAATCAGAACAATTACATTCAACCCCACAAATAACAGCTTCATGTTCTTCACACTCTGTTTAATTTCATCACCGAACTTTGACAAGTTATCAGTTTCTGTCGTTCTTCTGGGATGGTTCATCGCAATCTGCTGTGGTTCTTCGTAAACTGCAACGCAAACCGTTTAGATATATAAAATTCTTCACCCCTATACCTGCCCAATTTAACGTTTTTTTTAAATATTCGGATTTCTGGCCATTTCTAAACTATTGTTCATTTTAGACCAAAACAACGATTCAAGACAAAAGTTGCCAATTGTTACAAGAATTTGAGTTTAGATGCTTTATTTTCACGATATTCGTTATCCAAAGGCTTATTGTTTAAACCCTATGGGAGCTGATTGACTTTATAATAAGGTACCAATCCCTTACCCAGCTATCTGCAACTCACCGTTTTGCTGACAATTCGGGTAAGCTTCCATTTCATAACTTGTATTGTTCATTTGTGACCAAAAGGATAAACGATTTAACTGAAAGCTGTCTGAATATGACTTCGTTTTTAGAAAGTGGTTTCGCACTTTCCGTCCTTCGCAGTTACAAGTGACACTAACTCCATCTAAATTTAGAGCACAAGACTTGTGCGAGATTGTATGAATCAAACTAGAATATTTTTAGTTCAACTGTGATTCATTGAATTAATCGCAAAAATGAATCAACGACATAACATTATAAAACCATTGTAAAGTACACAACAAACGTTTTTCTGAAACATCATCTTTTGTGATAAACTTTTTCAACTTTATTTTTTTTGCCTGGTGTATAAAGTTGCGCAACTGTCACCTTGTTTTTAGTTTGAACTCTGTGTTGCATGTCATTATTGCAACACTTATAGCAAAGATGATAAATAGTCTATGAGTCTACATGCATATATTTAAGTGACTCATAGATGTGTCATAAAAACCTTTAAGACAAAACGACTGATTGGAGGAAAAAGGACTTCCCCGTTAAAGAAAGAATAAGGGTTGATCATTCTCTTTTGCTTATGTACCTACTTTTTTGTAAATGTGTAGCTTTGATTTTGTTTCAGTCCTGGTTATCAGAATAAACAGAACAGACCAATCTAACACATTGTAGACCAAACGCCTTCGCATTACCATCGCATTTGTTCTTCTGTATAGGCTGCTGTTAAGTGAGTATATGAGTCATGCGATAGTGATGCTAATGCGTTTGAATGGTCTCCAATGATTTGTTATACCCATTGTTGTGCGCGACTGCGAGACGTTACGTCTCAAAGCGCCTGATATTGACTGTTACATCAGTGTAACCAGAATACAAAAATCACAATAACAATAGATTGGGCTGGATTTAAAACCCTGCAATTGTAGCGGCTGTGCCTTTTTCGGTAAGTTGGGCCAAAGTGAGCGGCAAGGAAGCATTTGTTTGTTGGGCAAAAAATGGTTTTCCCAATCAAAGTTAAATTGAATCACAACTGTTACATTTCCCGAGCGATCATTGGTGCAAAACACGTAAGTAAAAGTTTCGATGAAACAGTTCTTTGCAGCGAATCATTTAACTTTTTATTTTAAGCTACAACCTTGAAAAGCATTGCGAAACCCACGCACTTCCTACTGCTTGGATAATACGTGAAACAAGTCATTATGATTCGATTCTGGTGAAAGAGTATTTAAAGTGTTGGAAAGGTTCATTTACTACACTGCGTATAGTTTGGATCCTCGAAGTTGCTGGTGGCAGGACGGTTTAGAATTTTTATCATGGCTAAAATGAGTGGCAATGGTTGTGAAATGTCCGCTGTTTCAAATTTGCAGAACAACAGTAAGTTTAAGCTCATGACGCAAAGAATTTACTGTTGTTAAGTAACCAATAACTTTGCAGAGTTTAAAACATTAATATGATAATTAATTTTCCGCAGTTTATAAGGAAACGAGACAGCTTGGTGTTGTGGTCATGCTTGACTGAATATACACGGCAGCAACAGAGCGCTTGCAAACCACAGCCGCGTGATTCGTGGAATGTGCCGCAGTCCATTCTGTGTGATTCCTGTTTGTGTGCGTGGTATTTTAAATGCAATTTACTTCCCTATAAATGCGTGTGTGCTTGCCTTGTTTTTCATTCTATGGTTTTGCTATAATTCGAATGAATACAAAGAAACACAACAGAGTTATTGGCGACGAGGACGGGATCAACCAACTGAACGATTTTAGTTCGCCCGAAGATGGAAAAAGTTGCGAAGCTCATTCAAGAACAGTTACAACAGCAGAAAAAGCGTCACGATGAACAGCAAGAGGAGCAGCAAAAGCGTCACGATGAACAGCGAGAAGAACAACGAAGGTGTTATGAAGAACAACGTAAGTGTCACGAAGAACAAATGAAGTTGATTTTTGCCCTAGTTGAAAAGACTGGTTCAATTAGAAACGCTGCACCTTCCGTTGCTACGACAAGGTTTTCGTCATTTGACTCAACATCGGAGTTGTGGAACGACTACTGATCGAGGTTTACTACGTTTATACGGACACATGCTGTACCAGAAACGAGGGTGGCTCAAGTTTTTTTGACCAACCAAACTACCACAACGTACAAACTTTTATCCAATCTGACTGGATAAAGCTCTTTTGCAAAGACCGTCAAAGATCTTTCTATTAAAGACATTGAAGCCTTTATGAAGGAATATTCGATCCAAAGCGATTTGTTATTCGGAAACGATTCAAGTTTTGGAGCAACATGCAACGCAAGCCAGGGGAAACGGTGCAAGAATTGGCTGCACGCATTCGCCACGACGCAGGCACGTGCGATTTTCCCTCGATTGGAAACCCGCTGGACGAAGCGCTGCGCACAAGGTTAATTTGCTCCATAGCCAATGAAGCCGTGCTGAAGGCAATTTTCAAAATCAACGCTGATGAGCTGACATTTATGAGCTGACGCGTGCTATTGAAGTTGCCATGCAAACACAAGATGCTGCAAAGGTTGCAAGGGAAACCGTTTATGGAACACGGTGTCGGAGCATAAAGTTCGGGATGCAAAGAAAACTGCTGTGATGTCACCAACTACGGTTGTTCAAGAAGAAGATTTCTTGCAACCGCTGCGGAAAGGCAGATCATATTGCACCCAATTGTCGATATAAAACAGCAAGAGGGTAACCGTTACCATTACCGGCAAAGCATGTCTATTGGAGAAGGACCCCGCAACAAACGGAAACTTTATTTCTGTCGAGAAAAGTTGGCAAACCGTTTTTGAAGCAGTCAAATAGGCGTTTCAACTCGGCGACAGAACATGTTGTTCCAATTGTGGGGCCATTTGAGGCAAACATGAGCAAGGTAGAATTTTTCGTCTCCCAAATGCCGCATTTAAATCTGCTTGGACGATGCGCTATCCAATCCTTGCACATTTCTTGCTAGTTCACAGTCCCGACGAGCAGTTGCACGCACACATTTACAAGAAGCTTGCAAATAACTTTGAACAATACCCAGACCTTTTCGAGACCGAATTGGGATGTTTGAAGGATTTTGAACTAGAGGTAAAGTTTACAAAGGACGTGAAGCCCATATTCTGCAAGCCAAGACTTGTTCCATTTGCGTTCCAAGACGATGTCAACCAAGCATATGACGCTGGCATCTCAAGAGGTATTTGGACTCAAAGGTTCAAATACGGTCTTATCAAACATCAGGAATTTGGAAAATTGGGATCTAACGGTAGTGGAAGTTACACCATGCATTCCGGCTCGTTTTGGCAAGGTTCAATCCACTCTTCATATCGGACTTATCAGCTGTTTGGAGCGGACAGTCCATCCATCATTAAAGTATTTCTGAACATGTACAGTGTTGAGGTATGAACATATTCTTAAATACAAAACTTCCCACACATTATGTAGCTGAGAACGACATACTTAGGCAGATTAAACCTAATTTGTAATTATGTTTGTTGATTGCAGCTTTTCAACTCGACTGGGACGGATAACCCAATAACATTGTATCATCCTCAAGGATTACATCCTTGTGACAAATTACACTGATAACGTTGCAGAGGTATTCGGAAGATTTAGCAACCGATACTTCTGTTATTTTCTTGCCTCCGGGTAAGTCTGTGCACAGAGCAAAGCAGGATTTTTGAAACCTCGAAAAAATATTTAAATGTAAAATTGGTACATTTACGAATTTTCCTACACCAACCATTTCATAGACAAAAACGAACAGCGCTTATGTACTTGCAGATATCCATCAGTGGCTATGGATTACTCTACAATGCGGTCTACCTTAAAGCATTTTGTTTCTAAATTTCCCGTCATCTTTAATGATTGCTAGGTGTTAAGATAAGTATTATAAACCACTCTATAGGGACAAAATGTGCTCCTAACATCATACCATTGTTATCATCGTTCACATTGCCCAAAAACATTGGACTAGACAGAGTTACGTGACTGGAAAGCAACTTGTTGCAACCATTGCCGGACAATATACGTCACTTTTTGTTTAGGCGAGGTTTAGAAAACCAGAAATAATCCAGTTTACAACATCGGAACGCTGCATAAGTGGTTGAATTGTATCACGTAAACCGTTGTTCTACATGTTTATAGGCACATCTGATATATTTGTGACAAAAATAAAACAGAAGGCAATATAAATAAATGCACATTTTTCGCCTTAAAATTTGCTTTCTTTGTAATCTAAATTTAGTAGAAATGCATGAGTCGGTGACAAAGAGTAGTTATAACGATGTCAAACATTGTATGTCAGAAAATGTCAGGTTTATTAAGTGATTTGCACCTTGGAAGAACATGACTAGTAACAAAACTCAGGCAATAAAGCGGCTACAACCAGTGGTGAGATTCAGCCGGTTCGCACCGGTTCTATAGAACCGTCTCACGAAATTTTATGAGATCAACGAACCGGTTAGCATTACTGGTTACTGTCAGTGTAACAGAACCCGCTGAAAAATATGACTTTTGTGATAGAACCGGCTGACAAAAAATTTGAATCCCACCACTGGCTACAACCAATACAATATTTTGCAGAAGCGAGTCACGTTTGAAGTAACGTTTGGGTTTAGTATGTTTGCAAGTCTTATTTGTCATCGTTTAGGTTAGTTGAATAAAATCTTGGTAGAAGTTTTTGATATCAACTGGATAACATTGTCACAAAACATCAAAACAAAATTACATAATCCTTAACTAATAATCAATATACGTATTTTGAACCAATATTGAATCAATTCCTTTTTTGTAAGTGAGCAGGAGTCGCTAATCATATTATTGTCAAAAAGAATTATTACATGTCGTTGTGCACACACTTTTTTTAATAAACTGTGTCATCGCGCTCTTACATTTTTCATAAACTGTATCAGAAAATAAGCTACACTACCCTAATTGTTATGCAGAAATGTTTCATACTATCGTATGATAAGCAGATCCAATTGGGCTGCTATGCCCACGAGTCTAATTGTTATTGAAATAAAGCACGTATTACGGCCTATAAATTGTCCGAAATGTTCGAATAAAATTCTTTAGAGCAGTTTGAAAGCTGCTTTCGTTTATCTGCACTGATGGATATCTGAAAAAAGGAAAATACAAATATTAATTTTTATCTGAAAAACGGTATTGGAAAATCGATATCTAGATAACTACAATCCGTTCGGGGGTAAACCGCATCATAGGTTAAATTTCACATATACAGGATGTATTGAATGAAAATACGTTTTGCTGTACTGGGTTTTAACGGTGCCTACGCCATTTTATGTTTCACGTTTGTGCGTAGTAACTTCGCGTGGAAAATAAAATGATTTGATTTTGACTTTTGATTTGATTTACTGTATATCTTCAAGAATTCCTAATAATCAATTTCATGTTCTTTATATGCACAACTTACCCTGAAACAAGAAAGTAGCAAACGTATCGGTTGCTAAATCGACCGGAAATGTTTACAACGTTGTTGGTGTAATTTGTTCCTGGGCTGTTGTCGTTAAAATTTAATGTCATTCTTCCAGTAGAGTTGAAAAGCTGTTAGAAACAAAAAAATAGTTATAAATCTATCGTAAGCTCTATACAATTCATGCCAAAGTTATTTTATACCTCAGGACTTTTCATGGTCAGGAATATTTGTATGATGGATGGGTTTGATGGACTTGAAACTTGGTAAACCCTGTATAAAGTGTTAATTGAAGCCACTGTAAACCCGCCAGAAAACAAAACGTCATTTCCTTCTCCATCAGCTCCCAAGTCTCCGAACTCCTGAAAATACGGATTTTGTCTGCAAAGAAATGATGGCAGAAACTACATATGAGTTTCAGTAGACGTGGAAAATTGTTGAATTTGACTGAAGGAGAAGAAACAATTATTTACATATTTAGTCACTACACAAAACTACCTCAATATTAAACCGGTGTTCACTTTGTTCGTCATGGTTTCTTACTAACATCGCCAAGATAAACGGATGATCGGTAGCGGAAGTAACGGTAAACGATCCATCCTCGGCACTTAAAAACAAAAATTAATACAATCTGGAAGTTAAGATTTTCTGAGAATTTCCTAACTAACCTGTAGGTTTCGTTGTATTCTATTGATATTGCTTGATTGTAATCTTTCCAAACTCGTAACTGATAATCAGACGAATAGCTTTAGAACTAAATAAAGTAGTAACCGGATGCGTCTATTACCGAGTTTCCTCCATCGTACATATTGTGTCCACCATCGCTTATACTGTTACGGCTTCTACCATCGTAATCGAACTGGTAGAAATTAGGGATGAAAGCAGGAAATATGAGTGACGTAGACTTCCTGATTGCTCTCACGTATCTCGCCAGTTCCACTTTGTCTGGGGCAAAACGAACAAAATTTAAAGATTTTTATCACCATTAATTGTGAGATTTATTCAGGAAATTTGTTTGATTATTTTCCATGCTTACAAAATCAATTTGGCAGAACAAGAGAATATTATTTTATAAAGACGACAATTTTACGTTTCCTTCACAATTTTGCTTTAACTCTTTTCCGTTTTTCCGAAGATTGTTCTGGCTCCTTTCCTTCGATTTGTTAATAACCAAAAGAGGCAAACCAACTGCAACGCACAGCTATATACCCATACAAAAATATTCTTTCTTTTACAGCAATGTTTTTGGTTAAAATTTTGTTTGTACCATATGTAAATTACTAATGCAAAAGTGAATGTAACAATCTAACCACCAACTCCTTCAAGTTCCTTCTTGCACGTCTCTAACTTGGAGGATTTTTCAACAACCTTCATTAGGCTACCTTTCATTTGTTTGAGGTATTTGATGCTATCTAATGAATAATGTATTGACGTACCCTTTTTCAGCATTCTGTGGAACAAGTACGTCTCAGTTTGTGTCTTACCTGTTGGCCAAACTCCAATTTCGTATTCTTCCAACTTCTGGAACGTTATGTTAAAACCCTTAAGTAGGGTGTCTAAAAGTACAGATAGCACATTTTTTTTCAACCACGAACACAAATATTCATATTTATACCTTGTAGGAACACCAATGGGTTTTTCAGTAATTTTATCTTTGCCGAAGTATCATTTGTTTCCATTTGATCTGAAAATATGCAATCTTGCATACAAGTTTGTACTGCGTGTTCTTTTTAAAGCAAATATTGTTTGCGCAAAACTTGAAGCAAACACACGTGGTTTTATCATGATGATACGATATTGCAAAATATTTCGTGCAAACCAACATCTTGTAAAAGAGTAATGTTTATATCATATTGCACATCCAAAAGATGACTTGCTATGAGAAAAAATAAGGGTTGGTCATAACTTTAAAACATTTTTGGCGAAAAAACTAACTTGAAACGGCGACTGGTTTCTGAGATACAGCTAATCAACATTACGTTTAAACCGTTGCGACCGTAAAAATCGTGCGAAAACGAGATTATTGTTGTGTGACGTCACAGAAGGCGCTTAAGTCGTGCGAGTGCTGGCAGCGAGGGTTATGCATAGGAATAGAAACAATTGTAAAACTGGTTTAGTAGTTTTTTATTAAACAGGAGCACAACAAGTGAATAAGTGCAACAAACGGATTTTGATTGTTAATTTGAGCTGCAGACAGAGGGAGGCTGTTTCGACCTATTAAGTCTTATTTAGTTGCGCAATAATAAAACAGTTACTGGGACATGGTGTTCTTGTGGTTAAAGCAATTATGATCGCTAACGTGATGCATGAACTTTTTGAAAAACGACAGAGACAAACCGTCAATTTAGCATTGTTGTTTTGTCCACTTACAGCGAAAGAAATAAGTAATTGAATTTCGAGGCTGGCAAAGACCGCCGAGAAAACCGACCAATTTGGCTGATTATGCAAAACAGTTATTCTGTCACAGTACCACATTTTGTCTGGCAGAAGCGTTGCCTCATAAATGATTGAATTAATTGGCCAGAATCAACCACCAATGTATTTTACGCAATATAGTTCGTAACTAGAAATGTTGGAATCATCAAATTAAAGTCGATCACAAAAGTGAGGTTAAACACAAAAGTTAGGTTAAAGTTATGACATCACACCCAAATGATGTCATGAAACCTTGTCATGACCTTTGAGGCAACGTAATTTGTGGATTCTCCTATGATTGAAACTATTCGATATCTGCTATATAAGGCGCCTTCTCCAATGAAAACAATGCATTTTTTTGACGCGAGCGCCTTGTGTAGCGTCAAAGTCGCTACAGCGAAAAAGATTTACGATTTTTGGTCGCCGCTACTTTTCGTGCAGTTTTCTACACTTTTTAGTTGACGTAGAACCGAGAAACTTTGGACGTATGTTGTTGTAGATGTATCTTTAGTGTTACGCAAAATTGCCATGACCGTGTTACATGCACCTTATTTTATGCAATACATAATGTAAGAGTTAATCTTATTGTGGCAAACTTTTGTTCTTATACAAACCTTTAATTTGGATGGTCTGAGTCCAAACCTTTAATGGAAGAACATTAATTAAAAAAAGTAAAAAAGATCAACCAGACAGAATAACTATGAACTTACCAAAGCGGAGATTATTGCAATGGAGATCAGAATAATCACAACCAACACTACGAGCAAAACCTTGACAAGCTTCAAACTTTGTTTTAGTTCTGTATTTAGCTTTAACAAACTATCACATTCATCAAGCGGTGGTTCATCGTAAACTGCAAACAAAGCACGACAAGAGCTTAACCTATTCAGCCATCGTCACCAGTGTTGGGTTAAATTATGACGATTGGCCTGAAAATACACATTCATTGGGCTCATCAAGAATAAGGGTAACAACGCTGGCGAACACTGCGACAGTTCTTTAATCTATTTTAAATCAAGCTTGTAGAAGAAATAACTTTTGATATGAAGAAGACGTTGTGGACATTTTAACCTCTTTAATTCTGAACTTACGCCGTAAGGTTATTCAGGTCGCCTGTTTTTTTGGCTGACCCGTAGGAATATGTGCCTTGTTTGCCTAATGGTTTTACCACCACAACTGCCACTAATAAAGTTTGTTTATGCCACATTGGTCGCCACATCGTAAATTATATGTTTCAGTCGTTAAATTACCTCGACGAAATGCAAAATCTATTTATCTCTAAAAACTTACTGTGCTGATCATTATTCGGACGAGCGGGAATTTCGAAACCTCTGTTGTGCATAGTATTTGACCAAAGTATTAACTGGTCAAACGTAAAGTTCGTTGGACTTGTATCAGTCAGCTCCAGATATGCGCTGGGAAAAGTTTGATATACTGTGCTTCAAAAACGGCAGATGAGATCAGTTCTACCACATATAAAATATAATACCAGTTCTAAATAACATTCAGACAAAAATTGTTTGGCCCAAACCAGGATTTTACTGCCTTTGTATAAATATACGCCAGATACATCATAAACTGCAAACGGAACAAATGTACCTGGACTTTTCTTCTGCCAAGTTAAAGCTATGTAAAGAGTGTATACACAGTACATTACACGATTCGATTTACTTGAAAGAAAAACGTTTTAGTTGGCCTTTGTTGCCTAATTAATCGCCTACATGGCAGCAAAAGGTAAACAAACTTCGGCGCGCCAAAATTTAATTACCATGAAAGCGTTCGATGTTGTGTTGTCAGGAAACTTTGTATAATACAGTTGACATTAGTTAATATTCTATTAGTGACAAGGAAAAACAAAAAAAGGTATTTACATTTTCGGTTACCGAATAACTAAAAATTTCACGAATAAACGGACACACAGAAATATAGTAACGCAATCTTTCGATCTGGATTTTATGAAAACTATTGATGGATTGCATACATTACTATAGAAACATATATATCTTATTACCAAGCGCACCATCACTGCTGTACCCAAACCTTTACATTACCCTAACGAACTCACACAACGACCGTGAAACCCACCGAGACTATGGGCCGTTTGCGCACCTGCCATCCACGCAAAGTCAATCAGGCATGTCGAATTAAAAATAAACATTGAATAGGAACTACCAAGTACATAACAACGCGAATGCATTAAAAAACGTTACCTCGCCACGTGTTGTCGTTCTGACAGCGTTTTGTGAATTGCAAAAAAACAAAATTTTCGTGTTCCATTCATTCAAAGTTATTCGTTTCTGATTTGCATTGCGCTGCACAAAAATGAAACATGGTCTCCCAACAAGTTCAGTTAACCCCATACATGGTGCAGATGCTAAATACGTACAATAATACGTTGATTTATTCATACATTTAGAGGTCTAAATGACAAGAAACAGATAGGCCACATCAATTAAGCAGTCATACCCAACAACATTTACAAAAATAGATGAATAAAAATCTTCTTTCAATAAATAATAAATTTGAGTTTTCGTGACAATACCAACAAAACCAAAGTGGCTGAAACGATTAGTGCAACAATATTGCACAGTAGCGGTTGCTGCTAAATAAACGGCGGCCCACGAACGTTCCTTGTTTTGACCATCTCTATTTACAACGACAATGATGTTGAGTAGGTATGGAATATTGGGTAACTACAACGAAAGACTTTTCATGCTTATTTGGGCAGAAAGAATTGTTTGACTTGTTTTTCAATAGGCCTTGTTCGCCGCAAAGCTGTTTAATATGTACACCATAATAACTTTGTTTGCATGGCAGGTGCGTAAACCGGTAATGATTCAGTCCGCTGGCGTTTCTAAAGTTTAATCTGAAAGTGGTTTGTGATTTGATTAATCGTTTTCAATCGATGTTTTGTACAGTGGAGCAGCAATTTATTCGTAAAATTAGTACTTACAGGATACTGGTTATGTGCACTTAGCAAAAGTGATTTGCCGTTATGCGGAATTTATTCGTTTGTTTTTGATGGGAAGCAATTTTCCGCATGGTTTTAGCGGTAAACTGTCAGAGCAGCATGGCCCAGGCTTTTGTTGAGGTCAGGCTTGGGCAAACGCAAGATATAGCCTACTGTGTTTCTAGCTCGCTCGAAGTCCGCCCATCAAAGGGGTTCTTTGGCAGATAGTTGAAAATCGTTGGTTCGATCATAACCAAAGCGATAAACAATGGTATTTGCTGTTGTTGTATTTGTTGTATAACATGTACTACTTTTAGGATAGAAGTAGAATAACGCAACCACAAACTTTTGTTTGCCTCTCAAAACAAGTATGTATAGTCCAAGTTACGCAACGTCCTTTATCCAGCCTTCGAATAATCAACAAACTCGTAAGTTTTGGGATGGTTAAAAGGAATTTGTACTTTTCCTCAGTATATTCAACTAACTTAATTTTATGATTTACTCCATAAATATATATTGTAGGATACGAGCAGTCACGACCTGGTGAACATAAACAGTTGTCAGATGTACGTTCTGAACTTATGCAAAGCTTGAAGATGGTCAAGATGTTGTTGGTGATGTTGGGGGTGCTTATTCTGATGTTAATTGTAACAACATTAAGTTTGGTACGTTTATAGTATTCGCTACAGTTATATTTTGTAACGTAAATACCTGGTAGAAGATGCAGCAAAATTAATATTTCCTTTTTTAGGTTTCAACACAGACCGGTAAAATCAAAGGTATGTGACCTTTTTTCAAACTGGTAGTGGCTATGTGCATTGACCACAATTTTTAACTTTTCTTACCTAACCAGTATCATAACATTGAGTCTTGTCATGTACACCCTGGAAGCTTTTCGTAACATGTGATAATTTCAGATCAGTTGAAATCAAATCAAGATAATGCTAAAGAACAGTTACAACATGCAAAAAATACAGTGAAATCCGTGCAAGGTAAGAATAATATCAACGTTTATTTGCACATGATTCCGAAAAAATTAATCGTTGTCATTTAGCATTGAAATTATCACGGGATTTTGAGACGTGAGACGTGTTCTTTGTTAAGAAATAGTACGCCCACGTCTTTTTGCGTGTGTGTAATGTTGTCCAGACCATTGCTGATGTGATTGACGATCTTTTCTTCAAAGGTAGTTTGCGGCTTGAATATCAATGTTCTGCAGGGACAGGCTTGAAGGTTGCACCGCTTGAATGAACCTGACAACGACTACCATAGTCGCATGGGAAAGCTCAAATCTAAAGCCTTGGGAACTCCATTTAAAAAAAAAACATGGATAACGATATTCTAAAACTAGCGAAAGACTGAAGAAAACATGTTTGGTCCCAGTGTTATCCGTTGCACATCCATACAATCCACATACTATGGTAGTGTTACGCTTCTTAAAATAAACGCTTTCCTTGGTTCTCAGGACGCTGCATTCACGGCTAACCACAAGCCTGTTCCAGCACAACCGTTTAGATAAAATCTTGTTCATAAAACCATAAAAATTGCACAGCCGAAACACAATCTCCCCAAAAACAGTCTCCCCAACGATTTTTCTTAGCGTCTCGTGTTCGTCCGGTTTTTCTTTTCTCTCGCCAGTCATTGGCCCAACCGTGTCACGTGAGAAGGGAGCTAGCGCTACGATATCAAATCAACGTGCGGTGACTGGTGCGTTCGAGACACTTAAATAATAAATTCCAAAATATAAATCAATACAAAACATTTAAGTGAACAGGTGGAAGGTGAAATAACAAAAGGTGAAAAAGAACGTGGCGTAAAAGAGTACGTGATTTAACGAAAGCGTGAAACTTGGAAATGAAACGCAAACAAGTGGGCAAATTCTTTTGCGCTACACACTCCCCCCTCTATGTCGAGGCACTCCCGTGCAGACTTATGGGGAATAGCGCTGAGTGGGACGGCGATTTACGCGAAGGCGACTGGCAATTCCGTTGTCATCGCGAGAGTTCGGTGCCTGCGCATTTTCTTCGTTTTCGGTGATATTGGTCCAGGTCACCACTTTTGTCGTGGGGTCTCCCGTAGGTTACAATGTCCGGACTTCCTCTTCCACGGTTGGTCGCCCCTCCGTCTTGTCCGCCCCTTCACCTTGAATTTGTTTGAGGCGATTATAATGGACGACTTTTCGGTGTCCTTCTTCGTCCTCGATCTCATACGTCACGGCTGACTTGATGTCCACCACTTTGTACGGGCCTTTGAACGGAAGGTGAAATTTCCTCGCCATCCCTGGCTTCACCGCGGGGTCTGTTAAGAGAACAAAATCACCCACATTCAGCGGTTTGCCCCTCTTATGTCGGTCGTACTGCGACGCCATGCGCCGTCTTTGTTTCCGCAACGTTTCACGGGCCACCTCTTCAGCTAACTGGAGCCTAGCGCGTAGCCCTTCCAGTGGTTCCGGGAATGGATCGCGCTGGGCGGGAGCACCGAATAAATCTGCTGGGAGTCGTAGAGCGTGGCCATTTAACAAATAATGTGGTGACACACCTGTACTTTCATGGACACTCGCATTATAGGCGGCGACCACCGCCGACAGCGCCTCATCCCAGCACCGTTCATCGCGCTGTACGTAATTCCGTATCATGGAGAGTATTGTTCGGTTGTTGCGTTCGCACGCACCGTTTCCTTGAGGATGATACGCGGTCGTCCGGGTCTTTCGGCAGCCCATCAACCGTGCTAGCTCTTTAAATAAAATAGATTCAAAGTTTGCACCTTGATCGGAATGGATTACGTCCGGGACGCCGTGTACCGTAAACCAACGATGAAACATTGTCCCGGCTACGTCTTCTGCCCTTTACGTCCTGAGTGGCCATGCGCGCACGTATTTAGTGAATATGTCGCATGCAACCAATACGTATTGATTACCACTGGAGGTCGCCGGAAGTGGCCCCATTATGTCCACCTCGACCCGCTCCATTGGTTGCATCTCCCCGGAAGGAACCAACGGAGCGCGGGGCCTTGCTGTAAACTTCTTACTTCTTTGGCAGTGGCGACAGGAACGGACATATGCCTCAACATCGGTCCTCCAACCGGGCCAGAAGTGTCTTTCTTCGATCTTCGAACAGGTTTTTGCCATCCCGAGATTGCCACCGCCAAGTGGTGCGTCGTGCAAAACGGACATAATCGTTTCTCTGGTGGTCTGTGGAGTGATAAGGCGGTACACACACGCCCCCGGTTGATGTAAGGAGTCACTCGTTTGATACAACAAGTTGTTTTGAACGATTAACCGCCCGAATTGCCCCCAAAGGTGTTTGGTCATCGTCGAGGCAGACCTAACAGTTCGGTAAGGTGGTCTCTTGCCAAGGTTTAACCACCTAAAAGCCGGGGAAATTTCGGGGTCGTCGTGTTGGGCTTTACTTATTTCCTCGTATGGCAGTCCAATGGAGCGACGCAAGTCTAAGGAATAAACTTCTTCTGTACCGTTGCGACGACTGTTTGTGCCGTAGGAAGTGTTGACCGGAAATGGCATCGCTTCTTCCTCTTCATTGGTCAAGCGGCTTAGTGCATCGGCGTTGCCGTGTTTTTTTCCCGGGCGATGAATCAGTGTGAAGTCGTACTCTGCGAGGCGTTCAAACCAACGCGCACACTGGCCATACATCTCCCGCGACTTCCACAACCAGCGGAGTGACGAATGATCAGTCCGCAGGAGAAAGTGCCTGCCAAGCAAATAACACCTATACAATTTAACGGCGTATACTACAGCTAACAATTCTTTTCGCGTAGTGGAATAATTGCGCTCAGCTTTCGATAGCGATTTGCTGCCATAGGCGATCACATGTTCTTTGCCATCTACTACCTGGTACAACACACATCCCACCGCGTTATTGGAAGCGTCGGTATCTAATACAAAAGTCGCTGAAAAGTCCGGGTGCTGTAGAATAGGTGCTTGTGTAAGGCGTCGCCTTAGTTCGTCGAATGCATCTTGTTGCTCTTCCCCCCATTTGAATGTTCGACCCTTTTCTGTGAGCTTGTGTAACGGACCAGCCACCCGAGCATAATCTTTGATAAATCTGCGATAATAAGAAGTAAGGCCAACGAATTGTCGAACACTCCTCGGGGTAGGCCAGGAACTTACAGCATCTATTTTGCCGGGATCGCAAGACACTCCTTTATCGGAAATCACATGCCCCAAAAAACTTACTTGCGATTGAAACAAATTGCATTTGGTCGGTTTCAACGTGAGACCCGCCTCTACTAACCGATCGAGTACTCTACTTAAACGATCCATGTGCTCTTCAAAGGTAGTGGCATACACTATAATATCGTCGAGGTATGCCAAAGCGCCGCGCCATTCCATCCCGTTTAGAACTAGCCGCATTCATCTCTGAAAACTAGCCTCGGCATTGCACAGTCCCATGGGCATAACATTAAACTCGTAAAGTCCCATGTGCGAAGAAAAAGCGGTTTTCTCTCGGCAGTCATTCCGCATTGGAATCTGCCAATAGCCTGACTTAAGATCAAGAGTTGAGAAAAACTTCGCATGAGCCATTTCGTCTAAACTATCGTCCACCCTTGGTATCGGGTAGCTACACTTTTTCGTAAGAATGTTTATTTGCCGGTAATCCACACAAAACCTCGTCTCACCAGACTTTTTCCGAACCAGAACGACGGGACTTGACCACGGCGATTGCGAAGGGCGCACCAAACCCTGTTGCTCCATCTCCCCGACAATTTCCTCCACTTTCCTTTTGTTTCCTGGGGCCATCCGTCGTGGCGGTTGTCGGACCGGTGCATGATCACCTGTATCTATCGCGTGTTCGGCCAAGTGGGTCCGACCGAGATCCCCTGCCTCTGTGCAAAACGCGGCTTGTTTCCTAGAAATTAATTCTTCGACACGTTTTTTCTGAGCGGACGTCAGTCCCTCATTAATTGAAACGGAATCTATAATCCTACCCGCTCCTGAGCGGCCGGCCTTTGGGGTTCGTTGCGCTGTTGTCGTGATCGAAGCAATATATTCACTGTTGATGCAGCCTCTGTCTTCGCACTCACAACCTGGCGGTGGAAAGGATTCCACTGCAACACAGTTGTCGTCAGACGAACATGTGACGTTGCCGGAGGTCAGTATCGGAGTCAGGCGAGCAACATGCGAATCTGCAAGCAACCTCACCGGGTCGTCGGACAAATTTGCTAAAAATACCGGAACAGTTGCTTGCGAAGTTATAGTTACATACGTTCCGCCGAATAAACTATTTCGGAGTGTGAAGTCAAGGTTTTTCTCAACAAGAACTTGCATCGCACTAGGGACATTTTCTGGGGGATTCCTTATGAATGAACCAACAACGCATACCTCTGAAAACGGTGGGATCGTCACATCTTCTTTTAGACGTACATCTGTGCGTTTACAGTGGAAGGGGGAAGAAAGTAGAGCCGCGGAACCCGATCCAACGTAGAACAACATTTTTTTGTAACAGAGTTGGCAACCGTTGCTCTGAATGAAGTCCAGGCCTAAAATGCATTCTTCTTGAATGTAGCGTGTCACGCACATTCTTTGCGATAAGCGTAACCCGCAAATCCTTACGTCAACATCGACAGCGCCGTCCATCAAAATAACTTCTCCGGAAGCGTTGACATACTCTGTTTCCAACGGTAAGGGTTGTAACACCCCATTAGGCGTAGCTTTAAGTGACTTATATACGCGACGGTTTAATACGCTTATCGTAGCGCCGGTGTCTACTAAAGCGCACACGATCCGATCTCCCAACAATATGTTCAGGTAGCGCTTTTGTTTGTTCGTCTTGGCTATTCCTTGCACGGTAACCCGCGACTTACTTGGTGTCGGCCTTTGCTGGGCGGTGTTCACCACCTGCGATGGGGATTGTTGACTTGATGGTCTAAAAGGTGTAGATTTAATCGTCCTATCGCCGACGCGTGGTCGACCACAATTTCTTGCCACATGGCCACGTACCCCACAGTTGTAGCAAGCGCTTGTAGACTTACTTGGGCGCAACCTTGGTGGTCCGGGTCGCTGGAGAACGTCGAAATCACGGCGCATGGCATCGAGCTCGTTACGAAAGCTATCAATAGATCGCTGCACATTCGAATTAAGCTCGACCAAAGTGTTTTTGAGTTCGACCAACTCAGGATTTCGGGTTGAAGTTATCGATGTAACGGGAAGAGAGCCGTGTGACACATCGGACTCGACGACCATTTTAGCACAAACACTGAAATCCCGCTGTGGACACTTTTGTCTAACTGAGTCCACTAGTTGGCGGTCCTTGAGACCCCGCAATAAAGCGAGAAGCATCACCTCATTTTTAATGGCGGCGTCGGCTGCCCTCGGGTACGCACGGGCGGCTAAAGCTTCTATGGCATACACGAAAGTTCTACCGTCTTCTTGTGGCCCTTGGATTCGGTTGACCAACTGGCTTCTTAGCGCGCATTGGCCAGTGGCGTTTACTCCGACTGCTTTGGCTTTAGTAACTATCTCTTCAAATTGCATTTCGTACAGATTATCGGCCCCGTTTTGAATATCCCATATGAAGTCTTTGTCAACATTTGTTAAGAAAAGGTGCTTCTTAACCTCTTCGGTAGCCTTTATGCTGGCGCAATAAGAATTAAAAACTTGTAAAAATGAGTTAAAATTGTCTCCGTTTCTAAAATGCGGGGGAGTCAAGCCGATGTTAAAAGCCATCTTCCGGATCAAGAAAAAATATGACGAACCTTGGTCCTTTCTCGTGTGACAGGAACTCTTCTTCTGTGGTTGCAGCGTCCTGGCGTGCTCGCCAATTTCGTGTTACGCTTCTTAAAATAAACGCTTTCCTTGGTTCTCAGGACGCTGCATTCACGGCTAACCACAAGCCTGTTCCAGCACAACCGTTTAGATAAAATCTTGTTCATAAAACCATAAAAATTGCACAGCCGAAACACAATCTCCCAAAAAACAGTCTCCCCAACGATTTTTCTTAGCGTCTCGTGTTCGTCCGGTTTTTCTTTTCTCTCGCCAGTCATTGGCCCAACCGTGTCACGTGAGAAGGGAGCTAGCGCTACGATATCAAATCAACGTGCGGTGTCTGGTGCGTTCGAGACACTTAAATAATAAATACAAAAATATAAATCAATACAAAACATTTAAATGAACAGGCGGAAGGTGAAATAACAAAAGGTGAAAAAGAACGTGGCGTAAAAGAATACGTGATTTAACGAAAGCGTGAAACTTGGAAATGAAACGCAAACAAGTGGGCAAATTCTTTTGCGCTACAGTAGTATGCAAGGCCCACCCACTCTCGCTCGTATACTCTTCAAGTATACAGAGGTATAGCACATTGTCACGACGAAAAGACGCACAAGATAGGTTGTCACAGCCTTGCAAACACTGAGCCCCCGGTAATTTTGGCAACCACGCATAAATGGTTGTTAGTACAAGCCATTTACCAACACCTAAGGGGCCAATCTCACATCGCTACACATTAACCCTGCCGAAACTATGGCATTTATGTAGCCACCTGTGTTTTTTGTCGTGCCTAATACGTTGGTCGATCAAATATCAATTTTTTCACACGGTTGAACAGACATCGAGCTATTTGGAATTTAGAAAAATATAATGGAAACACCGACCTAGCCATGTTGCTTCACCACTTCATAGTGTAACATAAACAACACTGGAATATCGACAACGCAAAATGTTATCAGATTGTTTTTGTAAAACTTAATCGCCCTTTATCGCCCATTATAAAGTAAGTGTTTTTAGGGCATATCGCCCCTGTTTCCACTAACAGAGTGGCAAGCATGATAACCGTTAACAGTGCCGTTGCGTAAGGTCAGGTCGCTGCCGGCAAATTGCCTTAATTTGTTACTATTCTTTTCTGCCGTTGTTCTGCCTTTTTTCGATCCACCCACCGCTTCTATTGGTTTTATTCAAGGCGGTTTAATGAACCTTTTAGTTTTTGCTGAAGCCGACAGTTGCTTACCCCGTCTTTACATCTGCAAAGTTTGTGAGTCTTTTTTTACATTGACATTCTTATATTTATGTTAGTTTTGAAACGTGTTGTTTATGTGTTTTAGTGATACTGATGATACTTAAAAGCATAAATGAAATATATACGATGGAAAAACCCATAAATGAAACATATAAGTGACAACAAAATACTTGGTCTGTCGTTATAAATGCAGTAGTAATTTGACTCTGGCATATAAAAACATATCGTCACCAAGTTAAAGGAAGTCAAACATTGCTTTGCGCTCAACGATCAAAATGGTTTATAGATGGTCTTTTATGGTTTATAGATGGTTTGGAAGACACGAATAAAATCAATCAGAGCAGATCTCAAGCTTTGTGTACTTATATATGCAGATGGATATCTGAAAAAAGAAATTAGTTTAGACTATGTTTATTTCTTCAATCTCATATAAGAAGCCGTTGCACTCAGATGTGGATCGCATTTTTTGCGTGATTGAGGCAAACAGCATTATTAAAAGACTTTAAAAGGCGAAATGGTAGTATAGTCACTAACGCTATACTAATTGGACCTAACAGGTCGAAACAATGGCTCAACATGCAGCATAATTAAACATAATATTGGCTTCATTTTTTCAGCAATAAAGTTGTGCTAATCTATAACCAAACATCCTACTGATTTCCAGTTTGTGTATTTTTTTCAGATTTTTTTAAGCAAACACATTCTATCACATGCCAATGCACATGACCTCACTTGACAGCCTCCACTGCTATACCCAGCGAAAGGCCCTTGGAAGATCTCGAAACATTTTGTTGATTTATTAAATAAATTGCACCAACTTTAAACACGAAAATCGGCCGTATTGTTTACTTGGTTTTAACTTGAAACAAAAATATTAGTTTTTAGGAATTGTCTTTGTTTACAAACTGAAAAACCAACACCAGAAAACAGCAGTGGCACATTTTCTTTTACAAAGTCCTAATTTTAATTCAATTAAAATGAATGCCACCTAACTAACAAAGAAAGTTATCCAGGTGAGCGTGGTCCCGTGAAACAAGAAATTACCACTAACTGTAAATAAAGACAGACAGAAAGAAAGACAAAATAAGAGTAAAGAAATTGCACGAATTCCATAAAACGTACAGGCCTTAACTTTAACATTGTCGCCGTTTTGGGTTAAAACGTGCTGTTGAAATTACAAATAATGATTTCTTTTTGTCTGAGGGTCCATTTTATCTTACATTGATATAGGTTTTAAATTGAAACAGGTTTAAACAGTCGTAAAAAAAATTCTGAAGCTTATTTTTACACGTTTGTAATGTTTAATATCCTTATAGTATCATTCATATGAATCAATTGGCACTGAGTTTTTCAGGGCCTTTGGAATACTTGCACGACAGTAAAAAAAATGGAAAAGTAATGGTCATATTTATGCTGCATTTGTTGTACACCGGTGCTATGTGAAGAGTCAAAGTTTATTGCGCTTTTCTTCTTGAGAAGCAAATTAAATTTTGGCCCAACAATGCGTTACGGTCGGACACAGCTGGTTTAGGCAAAAGTTGTTGCAGACTGAAAACTTGTATTTGCAGTAATACCAACCTTGCAGCGAGAATGTAGCAGAAGTATTGATTGCTGAATTGACCGGAAAGTCGCGCAGTGTTGTTCGTGTAACTTGTACCTGGTTTATTGTCTTTAAAGTGAAGAGTGCTGCTTCCAGTTGAATCAAAAATCTGCAACAAACAAAAGCAAGAACATTGGATACATATTAAAATTTAACCAATGTGCGGTGTTACAATATTTCCTGTTACTTCAACCTTTTTATTCAATTTCTTACTTCAGTGCTTGACATGCTTAGAAATATCTGTATGATGGATGGGTCGGGTGTTCCATACACTTGATAAGTCTTGTATGATGAGTAGATTGAACCTTGTGTGAACGAACCGGAATCCGGTGCGTAATATCCGCCTCCATCAGCTCCCAAGTCTCCAGATTCCTGAAGTCAGATATTACTATCAATTTTTTTGAATAAAAAAGCCAAAGCTTAGATGCTGTTAATCCTTTTAGGTCAATTTTATTTGTTAGTTATAAAGTTATTCCAATAAACAGTAGAGAGGCCATAGGCGTCCATTAGAAAGCAAGGAGAGCATTCAACCCCTTTAAAGAGACAAAAAAAGCACATAGAAAATAATCTATCTTCAAAACTAAAATATTGAACAGCAGGTATCTGCAGTATTATATCAAATTATCTCCCCTTCCTTTGTTTGAAAATTATCAAATGATTCACCGACGGGTCTGCTCTTTATGGGTATGAAATGAACAACGAGCGTTTCCGCTACAGTTTATGAACTAAGTTATTCAAAATAACTTACTGTTAACAATTGCAACAGCAAAGCAAAATAAAACGTGATCTGACGTAGCGGTAACATGCAGCATTAACAGCGTTCATAGGCGAACAGTATAAAGAGTGTTCTTTACTTAGGCTAGAGTGAAATAACCCAATGGCTCAGATTTGTCCAGCGGGCCGCAGTTTGCCCGTGTCTGTTGTGTACTCGATTGGTTTTGGAATTTTTATATATGACCTTAGAAATTTTAACATATAGCACCATTTGAAAATATTCGTAAAATTTTGCTTTTGAAGGACGATTCTTTAATAGGACTCAAACATTTATACCTCAATAAAAAAACTTTGTCCACTACGTTTTCGGTTTCTGATCAACATCGCCAAGATAAACGGATGATCGGTAACCGATGTAACCGTGAACGATCCATCTTCAGCCCTGAATAAATACAAGCATTTGGCGAGTAAATACAGCTTTCATTATCCTTCCAAACTACCTGTATGTTTCGTTGTAATGTATTGATATTGGTTGATCGCTGTCTTTCCAAACTCGTAACTGGTAAATCACAAAACTGTAGTAAGTTGTAAATGCAAAAAGATTCGTTTCATTTGAATTCTCTTTACCATATTTCCGCGATCGTATATATCGTGTCCACCGTCATTTATACTGTCATTTCGGTTACCATCGTATTTAAACTGGTAAAAATTTGGAATTGAAGTTTGGAAAGATCGAGTTGCAGCTTTACTGAGTGCTCTCACATATCGCTCCAATTCTCTTTTTTCTTAAAAACAAAACGTAAGTCAAGATGCACTGATGAGACTTCCCATGTCGAAAAAGTGGCTCCTCATGCAGCTCACTTAAAAATACCTTTACGCTTGGAACAGCAATTAATTCTATTCGCATTCAATTACATCTTCCAGTATTTTCGTGTTTACATGTGAATCAATTAGGCTGTAATCCCATAGGCGGAAATCTGTTAACTTGAAATTTTTTTTGGCTTAAATTTTTACACGTACCGCCGCAAACGCTCTCTTTCATTTTTCCAGAAGACGTTGTAGTCTGATTCTTCAAAGTTTGCATGACGTTCCTAAACCTTGCAACTTCACCTAAACAACAGAACATTGGTGGTCGCATAATGACGAGCGTTTCCTTGAAGCTTGGTTGTTTATCTATCACTGACGTCACACTGTTAGTGATGCGCTTCCGTATCTCGTGAGATGATCTAAACCAGGGGTTCTTAAACTAATAGGGCGCTCTCTAGGGGGCGCGGAAGGTGGAGCAAAGTTTTGCAAAACCCGTCTAGCGACCAATCTATGATCTATTTAGTTTTTTGTGTACCCAAACCTTATGAAAATTTGAGCAAAGATTTAGCTGTTTGTCCGCAAAACAAACTACGGGGTAACTGTTGATGCGATGTTTGTCATTGGGATGACGAAAGTAGTTTTAACTTACTGGCTAGTGGTTTTGTATTTGTGAGGTGCAGCCTACATGCGATGTTCATCGCAATTCACTAAACCACGCATTAAACACCTGGATTAAGAAACAACACTCATTTCTTATGTTCTCTCGTTGGTGAGTGATATTACAAATAAATACAAACCTCTTTTTGAATTAGATTCCTTTGAGGGTTGGAAGGGAGTGCTAGATTTAATAAATAATCTCAGGGGGCGCGACTAAAAAATAGTTTTCTAAGTTATCTGAACAAACAGGAAGTTTAGTGAGTAAAGTTAATCGTTTGTAAGTTTGGATTACAACGAAGTGAACATAATGTGATTTTCTGAAACAAAAACGTTTCAAAAGGTTTTTGTAGCCGTTTGCATGCAGTGTTACCTCCTGCAGAAGTCAGAACATTACCCTTAATAAGTGAATATTAACTATACGTCTCAACGAATTCCTTTACACATTTTGCCCTACCTAATGATTGAATAAAACGTTAAAAGTAATATTTTTACCCTGTACCGAGGTTACGCTTCCCTGGATAGCTCTCATGCTTTGGTTGCTTCCATCCCGATGTATCTCCAGTTGACCTGAACGTAGGCTATGTATTTTTCACATTGCAAGATGTTTAATTTGTTACATTTTAAGTATATAATGCTTTTGTGCTTCAATATCAACAACGTTAGTATCTCTCAAGGGTTGTCAAAATAATCTCGTTCAATTATTCAACTTTAGATCCTTCGCAAATGCTGTGCTGGTGAAGATTTATTAAGGCCACTTAAAGGAAATATATTTCTTTATAATCCACAATTTCTAAGATATTCAACTGTGTTTTCAGGCTCTTGCTATACTGTTGCTCCAGGTTTAGTTTAATGTAATGTGCTGTTTTGATTATAAAAGTATGACTTTACACAGATTTTGCACAATCAAATAATTTATGTTAAATCCATACCTAAATACTGCATTTTAACTTTAATAATAAACATGGCCCATTAATTCTACTTAGAATATTCAAGCATTGTTTAAATTTTAGGCAAAATCCAAGTATAATGACACATAACGAAGAATGTCTCCCATGTCACCAAAAGCATAGAAAGTAAAAATTAGGGTGTTGTCGAAATTTAATTTTGTTGGCGAAATTTAATTCAAGTTAATCGAATATTTGCATTTACCCCGTGTGCTTCACATTAGGACAAAACATAATATAATATTTTGCACATGTTTCAAGTAAATACGGTCCTTACTTTGTATCAATGCTACACTTCTCTGAATTCCTTGAATTACAACTGTGGTTTCATTTCCACGAATTTCCATTTGACCTGAAAACAACATAGTCGGCATTTCCTCATCACCATTTTAATTTTGCAGACCTAGTGTAGCACAATTTTTTTTTTATCAGGATAAAGGACTAGTGGTACCACAGGTTGAGAAACACTGCCCTATGTGCTTTAATTGAGAATATTCCAATCTTTTGAACAGCTTTCAGAAAACAAAGGTTCTTACTTTGTATCGATGTTAAACTTCCCTTTATGCCTTTAATCACAGCAGTAGACTCATTTCTATAAGTTTCCATATGGCCTAAACACAACATAGCAATACTTTTTGTAACTTTTTAACACCTTTTCACTATCTTTGTAATCCTATGATCCTTAATTTTTTGCGCAAATAAAACATATCAGTTATATCACTTCTCAACGCTTGGATTTGTGAAGGTGTTGTCATTTGTTTCCGTAACGCGTTAATGTAGTGATATGTAGATTTTTGCTGATCTAAACAACAAGTTTGGTATGTTTATGTTTCGAACGATGATGGCACAGTGATTAGTTATAACATAGTACCTTTTGTAGCAATAGTCCAAGAAATATAGCAATCTTGGACTATTAAACGGGGAACGTTTTAAACGGTTAGTGTTCAAGCGGGGTTTAATGACACAGGAAATGTTTGTATTCCTATTTTATTACTCTGAAATCTGGTTGAAAGTTTAGATTGATACATGGTCAATAATACGTTGTTGCTAAAGGAAGAATAAGTTTAAAGTAAAACGAAGTTCGTTCACATGCAAAACGCATAAATGGAATCGTCCAACTGCAAAGTAACATTTTTGGCGATCTCCGTTGTGGAATTTTTGTCGTTAGGTTTACTAGCATCAAAGTCATGCAGAATTAGGCATACAAATTCACAAATAATAATCAAAATGGTCATTACCTTGTATTGCGGACATATTTATCCGAATTTCTTGCATGTTCTGAGTAGTTTCATTTCGATGTATTTGCATTTCGCCTAGACAAACATTGGCATAAATAACTTTTGTAACAAACCAAATGACGAATCAACTATGAAGTTGTATTTGAATAAGACGCTTTTTAAAACATTTAATCGTTGCGTTTACTGAAACTAAGGAACTGACGATGCCCACAGGGCGAAATATATATTCCAAACAACAGCCGGACTGACCCTGTTGTCAAAAGTTAGTGCGTTGTGTGCATAATGCCATTACGGAAGTTACACTTGCTATTGCCAGGCCAACATTTGCTGCCTGTGGTTTAGATCTAAATTTTTTAATATTTGAAGTAATTACAATGGAGTTTGTTCAAACCTGTTGGTTAATATTATGTGCAGTTAAAACTTACCAAGGAAATTTTCACTTTTCGTGAATTGAATTGTTGAAGTTGTGGACATATGTTTCTGCAACGCTTGTATGTAGTGATGTGTAGCATTTTGCTGACCTAAATCCCAAGTGTATTGTGTTAAGTTTTCTCCATGGAAATGTCCATATTAAGACAGTTGCACATAATAATTTTTCCTGTTTTTAAAGTTAAATCAGGAACAATAGTGAACACAAGAAGTTGTTACGTCCATTGAAATACCCCTCCTGGTTGCAGCAACAACAAAATATTACCTTTTATTTCATTTGCGATGGAGTTTGTTTGGTCAATACTGTCATGATTATCACGAATTAAACTTCTAATCACAGAAAGGCGACCCTCGTTAGTCAATGTGAAGTTCTTGCGGTCGAGACGAATTTGAAGTATTTCCTGGTATAAATCTTAGTGGAAAGATTAAACTGTGAGTTTGGATGTTTGCGATGTCGGTAGTAAGACATGCATAAAAAATGGTAGTATGCCATCCATAAGTATTAAAACTAAAAGAAACACGTGTTGTAGACAAACGAACCTTTGAGAAACTCAAAATTTTCTGTAATGATGTCCAGTTTTTTTTCCAAAATATCTGAAACCATTGACGAAATCGTTTGGGGTCACTAAAGATAATCAAATCAATAACTCTAACCGTTTTGTTCTTTGAGCTGACTGGTAAGTATTATTTTAGGAGATCCGCGTTCTTTGCAGGGTGGGACGTTAAGTTCTGTGTAAAAATATATGTACTATGTAAAATAATGTATCATATATTTAAACAATACCACTTACTTGCTGGGAGGCCACTAAGTTTTGCATCAATCTACAAAAATATGAATGAAACCTTCGGTTTAAGCGCAGGAAATATATGCACTAGTATGCGTTGTATTCTTATAGTTTTCATTAAAGTCCAACATACATTAAACGCACTATAACGGTATTTTGTTTAATGCATTGATGCTTACCCAAAAGCACGTTACACCAAAACCAACCAACATAAAGATGCCAAATAACACCACTGAAACTCCCCCAATCTTTATCGTCTTTTCCATCAAGCGCTCCATATTTCGTAACTGCCCTGAGGTTTCATCGCGGGGAATATTGTTTGTCGTTTGGCATGACGAACCAGCAGTGCCACCTAAAACAAACGGAAAAAGTGCCACATTTTAGCAACAAAACTAAACCCAATGGGCTTCACGAATATTGATCGGTATGTTACCTTGATCAAACGATGTCGTTGCTATTTGGTGTAATAATTCTCCTCTTTCTGTACTCATGTTTCGGATCCTCACGTTACGTACTTTGCTACAACTGTATTTTGTTGAAATGAAATAGTTTAAATGCAACTATTTGAAGGAAGCCTAAAATCGCCTCGCCTATGTTCCGCTCGAATTTGATGTACTTCCAACTTTCGGTACAGAACGGTATGTTGGGCGGAGCAGGAAGTTTCAGGCCCTCGATTGACTGGAGCTGACTCAACCGATTGCTCTATCAGCCATAATACATTTCTGAAAGATGCTGCAGAGCCACCAAAAATTACAACCTAGCTAGTTTACAAGGAGCCTAGTATTTGCGCATTTTCAAATCATTTTTTGGCCAATAATACGTTCGACAGCTAATTTTGAAGTGAAAGCTCCATTTGGTCAAAGACGGACCCCATGAAACAAATCCATATCATATCATAATTGATTAACGCTTGGCTTGACTCCCGTTGTATTGTTATTAATTACTTATGGCCCTCAAGGAAGCACCAATAGATCCATGAAGGGTTTTTCGGGCATTGCGCGTTTCAAAGACTTCCTTATTGAACACGTTTGCGTGCGATTGTAAGTCACGTGGGAATGAACAAAAGCATGAAATTGTGCCAATTGTGTGAATTCATCATATCGGGTACAGAGTTAAACCTAAACTTTTACGATTTTTTAAAGATACGCTACATTTTTTGTGGCGATTGTGGCGAAATATTTTTAATTTTTCAGTTAGTTTCTATGTATTTCTATTCAAACGTAACGTCGTGAAGTGCAAATATTTAATATTAATTTCAGTGAAGATTGGAATTAGGACAATGGTGTGCGACAACCTATAACCTGATTGTAGTATATTAACCAATTGTCGGGAACACGTGTAGTCCATTGGCATTCTTATGCATAGGCATTTATTAATGTAGAAAACTGCATTTCGTTTGTGTTATGTTCATAATGCTCTTAAATATCTATCACTCAATTGACAATATTTTTGGAAGCGTTACAGCGAAAATTCCGATTAAAGAGAAATTTCCGATTATATTTTCATTTTTACCTGTTTTGATTAAGATAATATGTAATATATCGTTACCGAATGCCAAATGCCAGTATTTTGTTTATCTTTAAATCGGCGGACTAAACCATGCGCCAATTGACAACCAACAATAGGAGCGGTATTTACCCTGGACAATATTGTTGTATGCTTGCATCTGTTGAGTAGTTTGATTTCGATGAATTTTCAATTGGGCTAAAAACAACATGAAAGTTTATATTTATTGATAAGTTTGAATAATTTTGTTTGCAAATTGCAGTATATTTTTTGTCAATTCCAATATTTGCAGTTGAATCAATGACTTGATAAGTACAGTTGAAAATTCTTACCATGGGCATGGATATTTCTTACCTGTAACATAACTTTGCAGGGCTTGCATATCAGCGATGGTGCCATTTCGATAGTTTTCTAAGTTATCTGAATAAACAGGAAGTTTTGTGGGTAGAGTTAATTGTTTGTAAGTTTGTTGTACAACGAAGTGAACATAATGTGATTTTCTGAAACAAAAACGTTTCAAAAGGTTTTTGTAGCCGTTTGCATGCAGTGTTACCGCCTGAAGAAGTCAGAACATTACTCTTAATAAGTGAATATTAACTATACGTCTCAACGAATTCCTTTACACATTTTGCCCTACTTAATGATTGAATAAAACGTTAAAAGTAATATTCTTACCCTGTACGTAGGTTACGCTTCCCTGGATAGCTCTCATGCTTTGGTTGCTTCCAACCCGATGTATCTCCAGTTGACCTGAACGTAGGCTATGTATTGTACACATTAGTTTTCAGGCTCTTGCTATACTGTTGCTCAATTTTTAGTTTAATGTAATGTGTTGTTTTGATTATAAAAGTGTGACTTTAAACAGATTTTACATAATCAAATAAGTTATGTTAAATCCATACCTGAATACTGCATTTTAACTTTAATAATAAACATGGCCCATTAATTCAACTTAGAATATTCAAGCATTGTTTAAATTTTAGGCAAAATCCAAGCATAAAGACACATAACGAAGAATGTGTCCCATATCACCAAAAGCATAGAAAGTAAAAAATTAGGGTGTTGTCGAAATTTGATTTTGTTGGCGAAATTTAATTCAAGTTAATCGAATATTTGCATTTACCCCGTGTGCTTCACATTAGGACAAAACATAATACAATATTTTGCACATGTTTCAAGTAAAAACGGTCCTTACTTTGTATTAATGCTACACTTCTCTGAATTCCTTGCATTACAACTGTGGTTTCATTTCCACGAATTTCCATTTGACCTGAAAACAACATAGTCGGCATTTCCTCATCACCATTTTAATTTTGCAGACCTAGTGTAGCACAATTGTTTTTTTATCAGGATAAAGGACTAGTGGTACCACAGGTTGAGAAACACTGCCCTATGTGCTTTAATTGAGAATATTCCAATCTTTTGAACAGCTTTCAGAAAACAAAGATCCTTACTTTGTATCGATGTTAAACTTCCCTTTATGCCTTTCATCACAGCAGTAGACTCATTTCTATAAGTTTCCATATGGCCTAAACACAACATAGTGATCATTTTTGTAACTTTTTGACACCTTTTCACTATCTTTGTAATCCTATGATCCTTAATTTTTTGCGCAAATAAAACATATTAGTTATATCACTTCTCAACGCTTGGATTTGTGAAGATGTTGTCATTTGTTTCCATAACGCGTTAATGTACTAATATGTAGATTTTTGCTGATCTAAACAACAAGTTTGGTATGTTTATGTTTCGAACGATGATGGAACAGTGATTAGTTATAACATAGTAACTTTTGTAGCAATAGTCCAAGAAATATAGCAATCTTGGACTATTAAACGGGGAACGTTTTTAACGGTTAGTGTTCAAGCGGGGTTTTATCAGACAGGAAATGTTTGTATTCCTATTTTATTGCTCTGAAATCTGGTTGAAAGTTTAGATTGATACATGGCCAATAATACGTTGTTGCTAAAGGAAGAATAAGTTTAAAGTAAAACGAAATTCGTTCACATGCAAAACGCAGAAATGGAATCGCCAACTGCAAAGTAACATTTTTGGCGATCTCCGCTGTGGCATTTTTGTCGTTAGGTTTACTAGCATCAAAGTCATGTAGAATTAGGCATACAAATTCACAAATAATAATCAAAATGGTCATTACCTTGTATTGCGGACATATTTATCCGAATTTCTTGCATGTTCTGAGTAGTTTCATTTCGATACATTTGCATTTCGCCTAGACAAACATTGGCATAAATAACTTTTGTAACAAACCAAATAACGAATCAACTATGAAGTTGTATTTGAATAAGACGCTTTTTAAATCATTTAATCGTTGCGTTTACTGAAACTAAGGAACTGACGATGCCCACAGGGCGAAATATATATTCCAAACAACAGCCAGACTGACCCTGTTCTCAAAAGCTATTGCTTTGTGTGCATATAGTGCCATTACGGAAGTTACATAGCGATTGCTAGGCCCACATTTGCTGCCTGTGGTTTATATCTAAATGTTTTAATATTTGAAGTAATTACAATGGAGTTTGTTCAATCCTGTTCGTTAATATTATGTGCAGTTAAAACTTACTAAGGACATTTTCACTTTTTGCGGATTGAATTGTTGAAGTTGTGGACATGTGTTTCTGCAACTCTTGTATGTAGTGATGTGTAGCATTTTGCTTACCTAAATTCCAAGTTTATTATGATAATATTTCTCCATTGACATGTTCATGTTATGATAATTAGTTGCACATATTTATTTTTTCTGATTTGAAACTCAAATCAGAAACAACAGTCATAGAAAGGATGAGCATGTGAGCGACAATTAAGAACAAACCGTAATACAATATTTTGCACAACATTTAGATAACAAAGGTCCTTACCCTGTATTGATGTTAAACGTCTCTGCATTCCTTGCATCAAAGTAGTACTTTTATTTTCGAGAATTTCCATTTGGCCTGAACACAACAAAGTTATCAAACATTTTTGTGACTTTTTAACAACTTTCTACTGTTTATTTATTCCCATGATTCTTTGTGGTTTATAGGTAAAATTAATGGATATTATTACACTGTTACTGCAGGAAGGAAAAAGTGTTTGTTTTCTTCTAGTTTCATTACAACAGCGTTCCTTAAGTTACAAAATGCAGTAATGGAATCGTCAAACTGCAAAGCAACATTTTTTGCACATGTCCGTTATGGAAGTTTTTTTCAAGAGGTTTATTGCCATCACATCCCACAGGACTAAACCATTTAAATTTATAAGTTTTAATTAAAATGGTACTAACCTTGTAATGCAGATGCATATATCCGAATTTCTTGCATGTTCTGAGTAGTTTCATTTCGATACAATTGCATTTCGCCTTGACACACATGGCATAAATAACTTTTGCAACAAACCAAATAATGATTCAATTATGAAGCGGTTAAGATATTTTGTAATTTTACGAATGCACTTTTTGTTTAAGTTGTCAATGCTGTGAGGATTTAAATGCTTTGCCACACAATCAGAAGTTACTCACCAATCACAAAATTCTGCAATGCTTGAATTTGTGTATTTGTGGTCATCTGTTGAATTTCACGATATGAAGTATTCTGAAAACTCTCCATCTTTCCTAAAGGGCAAGTATAAAATATTTTTTACTGCCACATTATTGTGGTTCAATTGTTTCCATAAAACTTCTTTTCCTTTTTTGCGCATTCCCTGACATATTTACAACATGGCAAATGTTTGATTTGTAGTTTGTTAAACATCGGCAAGTGCGTTTGTTCTTCCCTTCTGAGCGATAAGGTCAATGCTTTTCAAGGAGTGTGACAGGCGTGGGGGATTATGTGATAATCAAATGCTGGTAACGAGGTTATTTGTTAATTGTCCGAAAAAATTAGGTAAGTGCTTTTTTGTGGTAGAGAGTCGCCTGGTGCATTATTATGAATGCTCCGTACGAATTTGCTCACTTTAACACCAATACAAAGATGAAGTTGTCTTGGCATAATAATCTTTGATGTATGTTTTACCAATTTTAATTTATTCACTGAAAATACCTATTTACATGATAAGTTCACATGCTCTGAAGGTTTTACAGTTTTCCAGTAACATTAGGCAGATAAAATTTTGGTGAATTTAGGCATTCAGATATAAGCTGATTAACGTCTTATGGCGCCCGGGCATCCTTGCGAATTAGGGATCTTTTGTGCAAGCACGTTTTACTTCCTGATTCATGAAATTTATATGGGACAGAACTGTTGCATAGTTAAGGCAGTCGTGCCAACGTCTGGACAGCAATCGCGACGCGGATATCTGGTTATATATCTGCTGTGGTTTGAAACAATTTCATGGATAACAAACAATCGTCACAAACATTGCTCTTAACATAAAACCGTTAAAAACTAGCATTTTTTACGAAAAGAAATATTTTTTTATATGTGCAAAAAAAGCCATAATATTGCAAAGCTGCAGACAGGGTGTGTACACGCACTGTTTCGACCAGTAAGGTCTCATCAGTGCAGCTGTTGTGTGGCACTGTGCTAGCTTTCACACTAGCAGGCACACTAGTCTCCACTTTGTGGTACCTTTCGGTCAACGTCGATCTGCAGGGTACCCTATACTAGGTACCGAACAACAGAGACGACGAACCACTGTGGAGCGCACTATGGCCAAACGGAACTGCTTGGTAACCGATAGTGCAAAAGGCATAAATAAATGATTCGGTTACCAAGCAGTTCCGTTTGGCCATAGTGCGCTCCACAGTGGTTCGTCGTCTCTGTACCTAGTATAGGGTACCCTGCAGATCGACGTTGACCGAAAGGTACCACAAAGTGGAGACTAGTGTGCCTGCTAGTGTGAAAGCTAGCACAGTGCCACACAACAGCTGCACTGATGAGACCTTACAGGTCGAAACAGTGCGTGTACACACCCTGTCTGCAGCTTTGAAATATTTTTTTATTTTAAATATAAACCATATCATATTGCTGTACACGAAAATTGTGAATTTCTGCCTTCGTTAGGTAACCCATACCTTGCATGAAACTTAGATTTTCTTTAACTTCTTGCAACTTCTGAGAAGATATATTTTGATGTATTTTCAATTCATCTGAACATAACGTGATGTGTTTTATTGCTTTGAAAAGTCAAGGAAATACTAAATGGAATCGTCAAACTGAAAAGTAACATTTTTGGCGATCCCCGTTGTGGAATTTTTGTCGTTAGGTTTACTAGCATCAAAGTCATGCAGAATTAGGCATACAAATTCACAAATAATAATCAAAATGGTCATTACCTTGTATTGCGGACATATTTATCCGAATTTCCTGCATGTTCTGAGTGGTTTCATTTCGATACATCTGCATTTCGCCTAGACAAACATTGGCATAAATAACTTTTGTAACAAACCAAATAACGAATCAATTATGAAGTTGTATTTGAATAAGACGCTTTTTAAAACATTTAATCGTTGCGTTTACTGATAAGGAACTGACGATGCCCACAGGGCGAAATATATATTCCAAACAACAGCCAGACTGACCCTGTTGTCAAAAGTTAGTGCGTTGTGTGCATAATGCCATTACGGAAGTTACATAGCGATTGCCAGGCCAACATTTGCTGCCTGTGGTTTAGATCTAAATTTTTTAATATTTGTAATTACAATGAAGTTTGTTGAAACCTGTTGGTTAATATTATGTGCAGTTAAAACTTACCAAGGACATTTTCACTTTTCGTGGATTGAATTGTTGAAGTTGTGGACATATGTTTCTGCAACTCTTGTATGTAGTGATGTGTAGCATTTTGCTTACCTAAATCCCAAGTGTATTTTATTAAGTTTTCTCCATGGAAATGTCCATATTAAGACAGTTGTACATAATATTTTTTCCTGTTTTTAAAGTTAAATCAGGAACAATAGTGAACACAAGAAGTTGTTACGTCCATTGAAATACCCCTCCTGGTTGCAGCAACAACAAAATATTACCTTTTATTTCATTTGCGATGGAGTTTGTTTGGTCAATACTGTCATGATTATCACGAATTAAACTTCTAATCACAGAAAGGCGACCCTCGTTAGTCAATGTGAAGTTCTTGCGGTCGAGACGAATTTGAAGTATTTCCTGGTATAAATCTTAGTGGAAAGATTAAACTGTGAGTTTGGATATTTGCGATGTCGGTAGCAAGCCATGCATAAAAAATGGTAGTATGCCATCCATAAGTATTAAAATTAAACGAAACACGTGTTGTAGACCAACGAACCTTTGAGAAACTCAAAATTTTCTGTAATGATGTCCATTTTTTTTTCCAAAATATCTGAAACCATTGACAAAATCGTTTGGGGTCACTAAAGATAATCAAATCGATAACTCTAACCGTTTTGTTCTTTGAGCTGACTGGTAAGTATTGTTTTAGGAGAACCGCGTTGTTTGCTGGGTGCGACGTTAAGTTCTGTGTAAAAATATATGTACTATTTAAAATAATGTATCATTTATTTAAACAATACCACTTACTTGCTGGGAGGCCACTAAGTTTTGCATCAATCTACAAAAATATGAATGAAACGTTCGGTTAAGCGCAGGAAATATATGCACTGTATGCGTTGTATTATTATAGTTTTCATTAAAGTCCAACATACATTAAACGCACTAAAACGGTATTTTGTTTAATGCATTGATACTTACCCAAAAGCACGTTACACCAAAACCAACTAACATAAAGATGCCAAATAACACCACTGAAACTCCCGCAATCTTTATCGTCTTTTCCATCAAGCGCTCTATATTTCGTAACTGCCCTGAGGTTTCTTCGTGAGGAACTTCGTTTGTCGTTTGGCATGACGAACCAGCAGTGCCACCTAAAACAAACGGAAAAGAGCCACATTTTAGCAACAAAACTAAACCCAATGGGCTACACGAATATTGATCGGTTTGGTATGTTACCTTGATCAAACGATGTCGTTGCCATTTGTTGTAATAATTCTCCTCTTTCTTTACTCATGTTTCGGATCCTCGCTTTAAGTACTTTGCTACAACTGTATTTTGTTGAAATGAAATTGTTTAAATACAACTATTTGAAGGAAGCCTAAAATCGCCTCGCCTATGTTCCGCTCGAATGTGAAGTACTTCCAACTTTCGGTACAGAACGGTATGTTGGGCGGAGCAGGAAGTTTCAGGCCCTCGATTGACTGGAGCTGGCTCAACCGATTGCTCCATCAGCCATAATACATTTCTGAAAAATGCTGCAGAGCCACCAAAAATTACAACATGAACTCCTACTATTACCTAAAGTCAACTGAATTTTCGTAAAATATTAATTGACTGTGTCGTCCTTTTCTGTGCACCTGCAGTGCGAGCACGCTTTTTGCCCTTTGCTTTGTTAACCACTAAAGCTCACTGTTTTCATGAGAAGTTGGGAGATTGACCATTTCATGTCTCCTGCAAGCAGTGCGCAAGTTTCGCTTTCAAGCTACTGTTGTATCTTTTTAGCGGAAAAACCTACTTGGACAGGAGTTCAAACCTTTACATGCTGTAGTCACAAGAGAAAAAAGTAGCATCAAAAAGCCTACATATTTTTAAAACTTTAAAGAAGTGACTTGATTTGACATGATTTGGCTGCAAATCTACAGCAATCAGATCGATCATTTAAATTTTCAACACGCGCAAGTATTGGGAAAAAGGAGAATTTCTGAATATAAATATTTGTCTCTAAATATTTTAGAAGATGGGAATTTTACAGAAAAATTTATGTCAGAAAAAAGTCATCTCTACAAACTGCAATGGGTATGTGGATTTTGCTACGTGCATATCACATACCTGAAGATTTGACTACTACTGCAACGAATCAGCAATATTGTACACTTCACTGTATGGCAAAAGCCCCAAATGAGTCATTGATGTATCATTGTGAATCCCATTGATTGATATATGCACCATGCGAAACCAAAATTGGTCGATGTCAAAAATCAAGACCCAAAAAGTTTGCTTAATCCAAATCAGACTTGCATTTATGTTGAATAAAATTGTTTCCTTATGTGTTATTTTCCTGCTTGGTTTGTGACGTGGTTATAGCTCTTACCCATATATATTTAAATGTGCGTCAGCAGCCGCAATGCATACTTCCGCGTCTATAGGGCTATTTTGCAGTGAATATATTTCTGGAAACTGGTAAGTGACGTAAGATGTGGTTCAAGCCGTGAATATGGATTGCCGCGAAAGACGCAATTCTACTTCCTTATTTGCAGGACTGCAGCGCTTAGTATATATATATGTTTCAATACACACCAATGCAAAATAGTACTTTTAACTCAGCGAACATTCCTCAAAATCTTGTTAAAAAGTAAAAGTCGCGGGTCCCGTGACCCATAAACGCCACTTTACCCCACTTGTTTACTTTTTTTATTGTTAAGAAAAGTACGACAGCGGCGAGTAATTGAAAAAAACAGGAAGAAAAAAAGAAAGAAAAGAAAAAAAAAGCAAGCACAAGGGCGGGAAATGGGAACAGAGAGACAAATTATATGGGTACACGTCGAGCAGGGTACGACTACTTTCTTTTATATAGATTTTCCGTTATTTTTGGACCAGCAATGTTCAACTTAATAGTTCTGGTCGATTGAAATATGAAATTTCCGTCATTGTACAAATTCCGTCATTGCCCTTGTTTACAACCTGATTTCAGACACCTTAGAAAGGTGCTAGCGACCCCAGTGGATGTCGTGATCCACCAGTTAAAACCACTGGGCTTTCTTTCTTCCTAAATTAGCACATTTATGAATATCTTCAAAGTTTGCTAGGCGTTATTTCAAGTATTAGTAATCAAATGATACCATTATTACCACTACTATGATATCTGCGGAAGCCCGCATCCCATTTTAGTGCAATTGGTTGATGTGGAATAACAGAAATATTTGTGACAACAACAATGAATTTAGCTATTGTTATATAGGTTAATGGTGTTCCATTATTATCTTAGTTTGTTGGTTTTAAGGTTTTTCGCAACAATCATTGCTAGCCTTTATTACTAATCCTTTGCGCGGAGTGGACAAAAGTAAAACGACAGTAGTAAGGGTAATCCCCAATGAGGGTTCGTGACCTGGCTGTGTTCTGGTGTAGTAGCATCTACCCCCGTTTACATGAACAATTGAAGCGAATGCACTACGCTCTATCGCTCCTCCCGTTTTTTTCCGCAGGAGGAGCGATAGAGCGCTCAATCGCTCTCGCGCTCCATCCGTTCGAATGAGGTGTATTGAATTCGTTTCGCTTTCAATCCACTTGGAGAGCAGAAGAATGGGAAGGGTTTTAGGTGTGCTTTGTCACATTGCATCAGATAAATGATAAACATGAAAATATAAGTGCTTGACATAGGTTTAATTTTGTTTTAGGTGTAGACCGTCCACAATGCACGCAGTGTAATGGATTCCAGCACACTCATTTATTTCAGTTTATTTCTTGTTTTTTCTCCGATTCCATAGCTATTTCAAGAGAACCTCGCCTTTTCTTAGATGTTTGTTTATTTTAACACGTTTTAAGTCAACAACAATTACCAAACCTCCCATGTAAACACATGCCAATTATGAATCGGATTGGGATGTTTCAATTCGTCTCACTTCCGGCCAATCCGATTCGCTTGACATATAAACCACTAAAGGTTTGTCCGGGTCGTCGTTTTGCATGGCGCTAGCAATCATTATTACTTCGTCCACAAAAACACACTATCCAGTTACAGCTTTATTATTGCGAAACTATAAATTAGACCTAACAGGTCAAAACAGTGGCCATCTGTCTGCAGCTCAAATAAGCAATCATATTCTTTTTGATGCACTTGATCACTTGTTGTGCTACTGCTAAATGCAAATTTACTAAAGTAGTTTTACTCTGATTTCCATTCATACGCACAAGGATCGCTGGCAGCTTCTGTACAGCTATAGCGACTTCTATGATGTTACGCAACAAATATATCGCTTTCACACGATCACGTTTGCAACGGTTCAATAGAACATTTGATCAGCTGTATCTTAGAAACCTGAGGCAGATTCAAGCTACATTTTTAACAAAAAAATGTTATAATCATTTCCTTGTTTAATTATTTACGATAACCAGAATAAAAGCAAGAAAAGAACGTTAAAATACGACGCACGAACACGTCAAACGGGTGCTTGAAGAAATCGTGGCACGTAAATAAGCTCACATTCACTCATCTTAAACCAGTCATAGGCACAAAGCTTTATTTTTCATTGTATTATGAAAGAACGGTAAGAACAGGAAGAAATTCAAACGATAGCGAAATTGGCGAGTAGTTTTTTCTACTATACGCTGACATCGGTCAAAATACATAGCAGTAGTCGATAAATGACAATTCGTCCAATATCTGCTGAAAATGGTAAGTCGTGTTATTTCAGAAGTCTACGTAAAGCGTAGATACTTCCCAATGTTGGTCAACTTTGGATTATTCATTACAATACTAAAAGTAGAAAAGAGAACATGTATTAAGAGAACATGTACCGCCTAATGAATCTCAAAAGAAATAACAATTGTTGTCTGCAAATGTAAGTTAGCGCACAACAGAACATGAAACAATTCAATGATTAGTGAATAGGTATTGCAATATATATATATGTATATATATACAGGCAGTCACGTGACATCGCTATAACAGCGACACAAAGAGGAAGAGGAAAAGGGCAAAGGCTGCACAACAAGAAACAATAGACACTAAAGCGGAAACAAATTTGTCTGTACAAAAACTTACATATTAAATGTAATGACTGTATGGCATGTCAATAACATTCTAGTTGTGAGGGCATATATCAAAACTTGGTATTGGATTTCTACAGCTAACAAAAACCTTTTTCCTGAACAATAGTACGACGTAACAAAACAAATTGTGGCAACGTATAGTTTGCAACCTTTAAAGCAACATCATCTTTCATATTTGAAAGGACTATTTATTGTCCTCTGGTTCTTGTGGCTGTTTTTTATGGTTTCCTAAAAAATTTCCTAAAACAATACCATTCAAATAAGCACCAAACGTTTATAACCATCATCTGTGGTGACAATTTCTTTGTGATAATTTTATCAGAAAATAGTTCCTTGGTAATAATCACATAATAGGGGGCATTTTTTAGAAATATTGAACTTTCATTTATTCCACAAATTCGCATGTGAATCTTCACATCACTTTCAGTGGGTGTACTACTGAAATACCAACCAAGGAAATCCAGGTCTTTGAAAACTTGTTTTAAACTGCTCCTCTTTCGTGAAGTAATATTCTCTGTGTGGGGAATAACCAAATAGGGATCAAATAAACACAAAAAATTTGTATTGGCGATCTTATGTTTTTGTCAGATCAGCGAGTACCAAAACATGTAATTAACATCTATTAAGTAGCAAACCGATGACGAAACCCGTATGTATATTTGTTGCAACCAGTGCTAAAAGTAACATGAAATCGATGCGGAACGGTAAAATAAGGTTGGTGTGTCCGAAACAATCACGAGAAGCCTAAATTGAAATTTAGAAATCTCACCTGATATACAAAAACGCAATGGTATGGTTTTACTTTTTTTCCTGGAAATTCAGTCATTGCAGTAAGATTTTTTTTACTTTGTCGCAACGCGTTCGGCAGGGTGCAAATTTGCAAAGATTTTTGTATGTTTTCACAAACTTACAAAATCTGACTTGTTCCTTTCATAACATTTCGGAAACTTTAATCTTAAATATGTGTTTTTTCCTAAATATGTGGTATTCGCAAATAACGCATATTTGTAAACAAGAATATGTGGTTTTGTTTTTTACTAAGCCAAACTTTTGTAACAGGCCATATATTTGTGACATGCTTTACTGTTTACGTTCTGTGTTAAGACTTGTGTCGTTTTTATTTTGTTGTACCATTGCAAAGTATCACAACTGCGTTCAGGTGTAATTTGTTTTTATTCTGCTTGGGTTTTTAGAAATTTTCGCATTTCAACTGCAAGCACATCAGGCCTGTCCAAGGTCACCCAATGGCTACACCCTTCTATCTTCTTTACAGTGATATTTTCCACAGCACCCTGAAAATACAAACAAGGGATAAAGACTGGTCAGGATGTCAGACGAAAAATACTTCACTTTGTCATTTGTTACTTTGTTTGTGAAAATCAAGATTTGGCCGAAAAAGCAAACAAAGTGAACAAATACAAACACAATTTCGAATCTTTTGTTTTTTAACATATTCAGACTTAAAATTGAAAACGATGTGATATAAAAACAGCAAAGACTATGTGTCATGAATTGGCATTTGCCAAATGAGGCGTAACGATGCACGTGCAATAACGAGAGTGGCAGTCCAATTCGCGGCTAAAGGTAAAAGCGATATCAGTTTGCGAGATATCACAGCGATGTGGCTGTGTGCAATTGCACATTGACTAAACCTTGATATACAAAAGTTTCAAAAGGGTGGTTTATTGTTCGACGCACGTATAAAGTGTTTTTTTCGTCATTTTTCACAGATTTACGGAGCGCAAAAGTTTCGTTCTGTTTTAAAGTTTGGAAATAGTGGAATGAATCTATCACCTTGTAACGAGCCAGATAGGCTATTGGGACAAACAATACTTTCAAAAATACTGTTTTCACTAAAAAAAGATGTTTACTCTATTTATTCGAAATTTCGTCATTCGATTAAACAACAGTTTTTTCTACGTTTAAAAAATAGTTTGTTCAGTTTGTTTTTCATTTATAAATATGGAAACGGTGATATTTTATAACTTATGTAGGCCTACGTGCTTATGCTAAGAAAGTTGTTCTAGATTCATTCCTGAACAGTAAAATTGTCGATCGTAAGCTGATGGAAGAATTTATCCAAACAACTCTTAAAGGATAATGTCTGTACAACTGATGTACAACTGATAATGTTTTTTTTTTCAATGAAGAATTGTTTTTCTGCAAACAAACGAGCATAGCAGACAGAAACGGATATGTTTTGGGCATTTTAATAAAGTATTGTTTTGCCCATATAGGCCTTGAGTTGAGCTAATTTTAAAAAAAAATAAAATTGGATAATTTAAATCGATTTTCTGAGAAATCAAGTACTTTAGTAATGTAAAAAATGACAAAATCAAAAGGAATTAGAAGACACCGTACCAAAATTTTGCTGAGCACTGTTGCGTGAAGAATATATGCCGACACAGCCGGTACCAAACAAACCGACACCAACTGCAAACAAGCGTGGACGTCGAACCGCTTTTTCAACGGCAGTGATCTTGGTATTGTAACATACGTCACTGTAACCAGTGCTTGTGTTGCGTAATGTTTCATGTGCAGCATTGCACAGGTATTTTATAATCCATTTCGTTTGCAGCATTGCACAAGCATTTGCAAGCTCGTTACCAGATGTATTGAATATTTCGCAACTTTCGACCCAAGTGGAAACATAACCTCAAAAGATTAATCCATCGCATGTTCTCGAGTAAAGTGGTTCATTCAACATCCTGTTTACCACATAAAATGTTCTTCTATGCTTATATCACACCACACCTTTGTTCTCGTACTATGTTAACCCAAGTGATGTATAACGGCATGTGACTAAACCAATCAACTAGCTTCCGATAATCCAAGTATAAATAGTCATATGCGCCTGTTAATTCGGCTATTTTCATTGGGTTATTTTGCATTGGGTTCGATTCTATTATATCGTGTTACAGTTATACTGCTATTCTGATATTAACTGCAAGACTCTCTCAATCTGGTAGAAACGTTCGCATTTGCAGAGTTTCGTAATGTACAGTTTCAATGAAGCTGGTAACAGATTTCAATACAATAATTACCCGGGAAATTATCCAAGTTCTGGTTGCCTTACAGAACGAGGCAGAAATCTCGCGCTCACGCTATCGAGGCACTGTTTAATATCTCTGAGACACTTTTGAGTTATTTACAGTATTGTGACCTTTTCAGTAAATTAGGGTTACGTAGGTGTAATGCTTACCGAAAGATAAGGCAGGTAGGCTGTCTCAAGTACATGGCCCTCCATTCCCCACACAACCAAAGTCGGTTGGGTGATTATTTCCTTTTTCTTTTTCAACATCAAACCGTTATAAAGCGGATTTACTGCGAAAATATTTCAGTAAATCGGATTTCACAAATGTATCTAATGACTTATGTATGTGGTTATATGCGACAGTTTATGTAACTTTCGATTCACGAACGTAGATTTAAACATGTAGTCATCGGAACCTCAAAATATATAAAGATACGGAAAATTTTTTAAAAATTTTGTGGAACTTGAACTGAAAGTGCTTTCAGGAATTAAACCGTATGGTTGCACAAAGTATGAAAGAGATACCTGCTCTGTAGTAGTTGCAGGCGTAGGTAAAATTTCTTCCAACGCTGTACTTAAAAATGCCCATCTCTTCTGGTGTGAGTTGCCGATCGGCGTTGCGAATGCCAAGGGGTGCTTGGGTGTAGGTTTTCGGTAGCATTATGTAATCCAAGGCGCACATCAACAGTTCGGGAAGATAGGGACATTGGAAAAGGAAAACGTACCAAAGCTTGAGGAACTGAAGTGGGTGAGTTATGGTATAGTCCCTATAAAGATTACGATTATTCTACTTTTTGTTAGTACTTGTGGTTTCTTTATAGAAAAGTATCCAGTGACAGTATATTCTTGTGCACATATAGATAATACGTGGTTGAAAATCGTTGGTGCTGTGCACATTGTTTACGCAAACTACGTAATTAACGCTAACAGCGAGAAATTTTTATTTCTCATATATTCTTATAACAAGGATTTTGCTCCTTTACCAGAAAGCGGCCAGTGGACTGTTCATGATTATCATTCTGTCAATGCATTCCGGGAAGATCTGGGCAAAATACCAGGCGACGATTCCGCCCCAGTCGTGTGCAACTATTATAGCCTTCTCATAACCGAGGGCGTAGAGTAATTCACGCACGTCGTTCGCCAAGTAATCTCGATGGTATTGGGATATTTCTAAAAACACAGGACACAAAAAATGCCAGAGCGATGTACAAAACATACTGTTGCGTACTTTGAGGCTTATCCGAGTCCCCATATCCTCTCATGTCAAACGCAACCACGTGATATTCATCGCTGAAATCATTTAACACATGGTGGTAGGTGTACCTGAAATTTAATGACAAGTTTGCTTATAATTTGTTAAGTTCAACGTGGTAGCTGATACACAGAAACTTACCAGCACTCCGGGAATCCATGTAGACACAGCATTAATTTGGCCTTTCGGGGACCTGCGTGCACACAGTGGAATTTCATTCCAGATTTGGTTCTGACGAATTCGTGCTCAAACTTTGGATTTTGGGCAGCTGAATTGAAAGTAAATTTGTTAGATTACGTCTATCCATATTTTACAGTATGCATACCTTTAGGAAGTGGATCGTGCTTTTTGCGTTCAAAGAACTTTGAAGGTCCATGGCGAAAAAGCAAAAGTATAATTCTTCCAATGCAAAACAACACACACGGTATTGTGCCCAGAAAACTGAGAAGTCCAAGAATCTTTTTTACAAACATCGACATATTGACCCGATGTCAGTCAGCAAACTGTAAACGCCCGAATTTTACGCTTATAACAAAAAAGATCTTTTAGTTTTAAAGCAAAACCAATTTGCATCTAATTTGAAACAACTGCGGAAATATTTTCCCCTGAACTAGCGGTATTATCAAGCCTGTCTCAAAAAGTACAAGTTTCAGAGCAATCACAGTGTTTCTTTCAGAGGATGCCAATGTACAATAACGTGGCACTACAAACATTTCGCGACCTATGGCACAGTGTAACTTGGCGGTTACCTTTCGTCAATATACGTGTTCAGCGGTGTTTGTTCACGCGCGCTTACAACGAGAAAGACCTTTGGGACGCATGACATTAATCATGACACTCTTCAAACTTTGAAAACGTATCTTTGAAATCCTTTTCTGTTCATCTTCTGGCTGCCGTAAAGGTGGCTCATAAACTACACTGCAAATAATTTCATTCTAATTTTCAAGCAAGTGGGATCTTGATTTGGTATTCTGGTATCTAAGTGGTATAGAATAAAAGTAGAGACTGAACACTGCGTTTTTGTTCAGATTGGTTCCGCTTGAATGCACCTGGTAACTTCGCGGCAGTTTCAATGAAAATGCATGGGAAAAAGCTGTGTACTCGGATGTTTTTTCGTATTCGCGTGATTTGTAGCTTTTTTAATTTAGTTTTGGGCGTTGATACAACCACTAGAGTACTTCTGCTAACATATTATGACAAAACATCAGTCGTCGGGCAGATATACAGAGCAGAGGTAGCGATTGCATGCCACACTTTTACCGCAGAACTCACTGATTTTCAAATCAAGTTTTGTGCCCTAAATACATACCTGTATGCATAATCTTAAAACGAATCACGCATGTTTGTGCAAAAGAATAAGTGGTTTTGTTTTGTACTAAGCCAAACTTTTGTAATAGATTATATATTTGTGGCATGCTTTTCTGTTTACGTTCTGTGTTAAGACTTGTGTCATTATTGCAATGCAAATTTTAATCATGTTTTTAATGAAACACCGTTGTACCATTGCAAAGATTCACGACCGCGTTCAGGTGTAATTTTTTTTATTCCGCTTAGGATTTTAGAAAATTTTCGCATTTCCACTGCAAGCACACCAGGCCTGTCCAAGGCCACCCCATGGTTGCACCCGTCTAACTTCATTACAGTGAGATTTTCCACGGCACCCTGAAAATACAAAACAAGGGATAAAGACTGGTCACAATTTTATTTCTCACATATTCTTATAACAAGGATTTTGCACCTTTACCAGAAACCGGCCACATGTAGAGCGTTCATGATTATTATTCTGTCAACGCATTCCGGGAAGACCTGGGCACAATACCAGATGACGACTCCACCCCAGTCGTGTGCAACTATTACAGCCTTCTCATAACCGATGGCGTAAATTAATTGACGCACGTCGTTCGCCAAAAATTAACTATAAACGCCCGAATTTTACGCTTATAACAAAAAAGATCTTTTAGTTTTGAAGCAAAACCAATTTGCGTCTTATTCGAAACAACTCCAGAAATATTTTCCCCTCAACTAGCGGTATTATCAAGCCTGTCTCAAAAAGTAAAAGTTTCAGAGCAATCACAGTGTTTCTTTCAGAGGATGTCAATGCACAATAACGTGGCACTACAAACATTTCGCGACCTATGGCACAGTAACTTGGCGGTTACCTTTCGTCAATAGACGTGTTCAGCGGTGTTTGTTCACGCGCGCTTACAACGAGAAAGACCTTTGGAACGCATGACATTAACCATGACACTCTTTAAACTTTGAAAACGTATGTTTGAAATCCTTTCCTGATCATCTTCGGCTGCCGTAAAGGTGGCTCATAAACTACACTGCAAATAATTTCATTCTAATTTTCAAGCAAGTGGGATCTTGATTTGGTATTCTGGTATCTAAGTGGTATATAATAAAAGTAGAGACTGAACACTGCGTTTTTGTTCAGATTGGTTCCGCTTGAATGCACCTGGTAACTTCGCGGCAGTTTCAATGAAAATGCATGGAAAAAAGTTGTGTACTCGGATGTTTTTTCGTGATCGCTGGATTTGTAGCTCTTTTAATTTAGTTTTGGGCGTTGATACAACCACTAGAGTACTTCTGCTAACATATTAGGACAAAACATCAGTCGCTGGGCAGATATACAGAGCAGAGGTAGCGATTGCATGTCACACTTTTACCGCATAGAACTCACTGATTTTCAAATCACGTTTTGTGCCCTAAATACATACCTGTATAGATATTCTTAAAACGAATCACGCATGTTTGTGAAAAAGAAAACGTGGTTTTGTTTTCTACTAAGCCAAACTTTAATAATAGATTGTAGCGGCCTCTCTAACTACGTTTGCGCTCCTACAGCGAACCGGACAAATTGCCTTTTTTCTTTTACTCTCGTCCCTCGTGGTTTATTCGCCCATTGTGTCATTCCATTAGTTTGTACCTCGAATAAACACCTCGCTACATTTGGTGACCCCGAGCGTGCAAAAACGTTTTTTTGCATTATGAATGAAACCGCAAACTCAGAGAACGCTGTAGCCATCAAGCTACCTTTGTTTTGGACAGCTCGGCCACGAGTTTGGTTTCGGCAAGCCGAGGCGCAGTTCGCTCTGAAAAACATTACAGGCGATCAGACGAAGTACTATTATGTCGTTTCGGCCTTAGATCAGGACACAGCAAAGCGTCTACTCAACCTGCTGGACAATCCGCCCAATGATGACAAGTACGAGTCAATTAAAGCACGATTGATTGACACCTTTGGTCTTACGCGTTCGCAGAGGGCCAGGCAGAGAGGAGTTTCGTGATTCGCGACTCTTAGCACGCAAGGCTGGTGCGATATGGACAGGAAGTCAGCCGTCTACGGATTTCGCACTTTCCAACGTGCGTCGCAGCAAACCTTCCAAGTCTTCATCAGGTTTGCCACAGATAATGCCCGATCCGAAGTCGCTTTGTTTTTATCATCGTCGTTTCGGCAAAGATGCGATAAAGTGCCGCCCCCCTTGTGCACTGCAGGGAAACGACGAGGCCGGCCATCATTAGTTGCTACGATGGCCGGCGCAGTTAGTAGTCTTTTCTTTGTGTGGGATAGCTCAGCGGGTCGTAATTTTCTTGTTGACACCGGCGCCGAGATAAGCGTCATACCTCCCACGGGACTAGAGCGCCGCACCAATCCTCCTGGAAAGGCTCTAGTCGCTGCTAATGGTACTCACATCCGGACGTACGGTTCACGTCTAGTCACCATGAATTTTCCTCCCGGCAAATTTCAATGGAAATTTGTTCTGGCCGAAGTTTCCCGGCCGTTACTCGGCGCTGATTTCCTGCGGGCAAATTCCCTTCTGGTTGACCTCAAGCACCGACGCCTAATCAACGCCGAAACCTTCTCCAGCAGTAAACTGGGCAAAGCAGCGCAATCGGCTCCCCACCTTAACGCCATTTCCGCAGGCACATCGGTCTATGCTCGAATGTTGGCTGAATTTCCAGGGATAGCTTCTCCCCATTTCTCGCAGTCGCTTCCTAAGCATGGAGTTCAGCATTTCATCCCCACCAGTGGACCACCCGTGCACTCTCGCGCTCGACGACTTCCTCCCGAAAAGCTCGCCCGCGCCAAGAAGGAATTTCACAACATGCTACAACTGGGAATTATTAGACGCTCATCCAGTCCATGGGCTTCGCCCCTGCACATGGTACCAAAGTCGTCCGGTGGGTGGCGCCCATGCGGCGATTACCGCCGTCTTAACGCTGCTACCCAGCCTGATCGTTACGCTATCCCCCACATCCAAGATTTTTCGGCTCGTTTGGCCGGATGTCGAGTTTTCTCCAAAATTGACCTTGTTCGCGGCTATCACCAAGTTCCTGTGGCACCGGATGATATTGCGAAAACGGCGGTTATCACGCCTTTTGGCCTTTTCGAATTTCTTCGCATGCCCTTTGGTTTGAAAAACGCGGCACAAGCCTTCCAGCGACTTATGGACACGGTATGTCAATCCTTGGATTTTGTGTTCGTCTACCTAGATGACATACTCGTCGCAAGCAAGTCCCTCTCCGAGCACTACGACCATTTAAAACGCCTTTTTAAGCAGCTTTCAGATCATGGCCTCGTCATTAACCTCGGCAAATGCCAGTTTGGAGTATCCAAAATTGATTTTCTGGGACATCGGGTTGACACCAACGGTGCACGACCTCTTCCCAACAAGGTTGAAGCCATTCAGAATTTCCCTCGCCCTACTACTATCAAAGGACTCCAAGAATTCGCAGGTATGGTAAACTTTTACCATCGTTTTATTCCTGGGGCTGCACGCATAATGTCACCAATCTACGAATCACTTTCGGGCAATCCTACAAAGTTGATTTGGAGTGACAAGCTAAATTCGCCTTTCTCAGTGGGAAAAGTCGCCCTAGCCCGTGCCACACTGTTGCACCACCCTTTACCCGATGCGCCGACCGCTGTAACTACCGATGCGTCACAGCATTCCATTGGAGCTGTCCTCCAACAATTTATTGACAATGCCTGGCGCCCACTGGCCTTTTTCAGCAAACGTTTACGACCACCCGAGCAGAAATACAGTGCCTTTGACAGAGAACTACTCGCCTTGCACCTTGCCATTCGTCACTTTCGATATTTTCTGGAAGGTCGCGTGTTTACCGCTTACACGGATCACAAACCTTTGACTTTTGCTTTTACTAAAGTGTCAGCTCCATGGTCATCGCGACAACAATGTCATTTAACCGCGATTTCAGAGTTTACCACAGACGTGCGACACATCGCAGGCAAGCAAAACCACGTTGCCGACGCACTCTCGCGCGGTTCCATTGATGCTTACACGGATCACAAACCTTTGACTTTTGCTTTTACTAAAGTGTCAGCTCCATGGTCATCGCGACAACAATGTCATTTAACCGCGATTTCAGAGTTTACCACAGACGTGCGACACATCGCAGGCAAGCAAAACCACGTTGCCGACGCACTCTCGCGCGGTTCCATTGATGCTGTTCGACTACCTCTGGATTTGGATTATTCGTCATTGGCAGCCGCTCAGTCCTCTCCCGAAGTTCAAGCGTATCGCACTGCTGTCACTAACCTTAAACTAGAGGACATACAGCTCGATCAATCCGGGACCACCATCCTCTGTGACGTCTCGTCCGGCTCACCCCGTCCAGTTGTTCCAACATCATGGCAACGCAAAATTTTTGACATAATACATGGTCTATCGCATCCGTCGATACGGTCTACACGCAAACTTGTCGCATCCACGTTTGTTTGGCACGGCTTACGCCGCCAGGTCACCCTTTGGGCGAGACAGTGCATCCACTGTCAAAGGGCAAAAGTCCAGCGCCACACTCGTGCGCCTCTGGCGAACTACCCACCCTGTCGTGCACGTTTTCAACAGATCAACGTCGATATCGTCGGTCCTCTTGCACCTTCACAGGGAAACAGGTACCTTTTTACCATTGTTGACCGTTTTACCAGATGGCCGGAAGCAATTCCTATGCCAGATGCAACCACCCTGACGTGTGCACGGGCCTTCGCGTTCCATTGGGTTTCTCGTTTCGGGATTCCTTTCATCGGCATATGAAGAGCGCCCTAATGGCACGGCTAGCAGGCCCCAACTGGGTAGACCAGCTCCCGTGGGTTATGCTTGGCATCCGGACTGCTCCCAAAGAAGACTTGCAGGCATCATCGGCCGAACTTGTTTACGGTTCTACCATAACGGTACCCGGCGATTTCTTCCGTTTCGGCCAATCCTTTCCTACCCCTCAAGATGTCATTCCATCGTTGAGGGACACAGTGCGTCAACTGGTGCCGACATCGATGTCACGCCATGGTTCCGTTCGCACAATGCTCCCACAAGCGTTAAGCACGACCCCGTACGTTTTTGTACGCAAAGATGGACACCGACCCCCGCTTACGCCGCCATACGATGGCCCATATCGCGTCCTTGATCGCAATAGCAAGACTTTTACGCTTGCCATTGGTGGACACAATCAGGTCGTTTCCATCGACCGTGTGAAGCCTGCACATGTCGACCTCACACAACCGGTACAGGTGGCTGTGCCTCCTCGCCGCGGTCGACCCCCGACATCAACGCACCACCCACCGCCATCCGACCCGGGGCTGTCCGAGCCGGTTTCGCACACTTCGACTCCGCCTTTTCTGGTTCCACCTGAACCCTCGCATACATCACTGGGCCCACCGGAGCACCAGCCCAACTTTTCACATTCAGGCAGACACGCGCACGCGTGGCAACATTCGTATTCCACTTCGTTTTCAGTGTTGATATATGTCCGTTTCTGGAGGGGGGTCATGTAGCGGCCTCTCTAACTACGTTTGCGCTCCTACAGCGAACCGGACAAATTGCCTTTTTTCTTTTACTCTCGTCCCTCGTGGTTTATTCGCCCATTGTGTCATTCCATTAGTTTGTACCTCGAATAAACACCTCGCTACAAGATCATATATTTGAGGCATGCTTTTCTGTTTACGTTCTATGTTAAGACTTGTGTCATTATTGCAATGCAAATTTTAATCATGTTGGTAATGAAACACTATTGTACCATTGCAAAGATTCACTACTGCGTTCAGTTGTAATTTTATTTTATTCTGCTTAGGTTTTCAGAAATTTTCGCATTTCAACTGCAAGCACATCAGGGGCGGCGTTACGAACACATCTCGCTAAGTTTAGCGAGCTCGGTATTGACGCACGACCTCGTTAAGTCGAGATTTGGTATTACGAACCCCCGTCTCGCTAACCGGACCTCGCTAAACTCCTCGCTAAGTAGCGAGGAGCTGAGACCACTCGCTAACGCCAAAATATTCCGGACAAAGCCGCACAGCTGCGTCGGCAATTAATAATGGCTGTCTATTTTGCCGCTAAACGCTCATATAAACGAAAAAAGGTAAGACAAAATCCCCTGGAAATGTCGGATTTAGAATTAATTTCAGAATATCGAATGCCCAAAGCTGTGAGAATGGAATTGTGCAACCACTTGCACCAAGATTTAAATCCAAAGAGTGCCAGTAAAAGATGTCTTACAGTGGAAGAACAAGTTTTGATATCATTAAAACTTTTGGCATCGGGAAGCTTTCAAAATTCAGCCAAGGACAATATTAATGTTTCACAACCAACTGTCAGTGTAGTGCTAAGTCGATTTATGGATAGTTTGATTTCAAAACGACATCAATTCATCCACATGCCAAACAGGATGTCTTCAACAATGATAAAGCAACACTTTTACTCAATTGCACGGTTTCCTGGCGTCATAGGGGCCATTGATGGAACACATATTCCCATAATTGCACCAAGTGAGGAAGAACATCTCTTTGTCAACAGAAAGGGTTACCATTCCATCAATGTGCAGGCAAGTTGCATACTTTTCCCTTGAGATAAATTGGTTTTGACTTCAAATTCTGTTTGCAGGCTATATGTGACGCCAATATGGTATATCTGGATGTGGTATGCAAGTGGCCTGGCTCATGTCATGATTCATTCACTCTTCGACAATCAAATGTGTACCAGGAGTTTGAGAGTGGAAAATATCACGATGACATTTTGCTGGATGACAGTGGTTATCCATTAAAACCTTGGTTAATGACACCTCTTAGCCATCCAAGTACCCCTTCACAACAGAAATATAATAAGGCTCACAAACAAACACGGTCAACTATAGAGAAGTTAGTTACACTTGTCTTGCATCTCATAACATTAACATGAATGATAATAAAGCTTTGTTGTTTAGGGCATTTGGTGTTTTAAAACAGAGATGGAGAGTTATTGATCACACAGGAGGAAGGTTATGTTATTCACCTTTACAAGTTTGTAAAATTACAATGTGTTGTTTCATTCTGCACAATATTTGTCGCCTTCACAATGTGCCACTGCCTCAACCACTGCCAGCAAATGCTGACATAGATTCACTACTAGACACCACCACAACAAATGAAATTCATGACTTACAAGGTAGTACTGTAAGAGATTCCATTGTTTCTACATTCCAATAAAGTCATGTTTGTGAAATGTTTTTGCGTTTGTTTAGGCCGCATCTCTCAATTAAATCCTAAAAATTGAGTTTTAGAAGTCATTTGTTATTGTGCACCTGGTTACAGTTTCTCTTGTTTGCCAAAAACAATTGCCGGGTCTGATGACTCATGAAGGGGGACTACTATTGCTGAACAGAAAAAAAATTGATTGCAGCTGCATTAAGACAGCACATTGGGGGGTTTTGCAAAGGCTAACTGCTAAATTGTCAGTCCTAGGGGGTGTACAAACAGCCCCGGTGGGGCCCCAAGACAATTACAAGACATCTAATTCTTCATGAATTGTGTAGAGGAGGGTTGGTGGCTTCACTTAATCGCAAATGGAGGTAACTTTCTGTGATTCATTTTTTCACAAAACAAACCTACACTTTTTTCTGCTTTTTTGACCAAAATAATGGCCAACAGAGGGTCAAAATGCCCCCGGGGGAGCAGTTTAAGTAGTTATTTCCATTATAAATTTGGCCACAATTCCTTGCCAAGGGTCCGCACTAACAGAAAATCACAAATTGAACATACTTTCTGTGATTCATTTTTTCACAAAATCAACCTCAATATTTGGGTAGTTTTTCAGCTACATGTACAACAGCACCCTCTACCAATTTACTGCCTGACTAATAACCCTGAAAAACAAACTAAAACTGCCCCAAACACGCTGAAAATCGCCCTGGCAACAGCCTGTTCATCTGCGCTCATTCAACCAAAACACTGGCGCCCATGCATGACCCATTGCATTGTTACACACAATTTTACTCTGTTACGCAGGACAGAGTTCGAGAAGGGCAATTCCCAACCGGGAAAGTCTTTTCCATAGAAATACAGAGATGCGGCCTTTATTGAAAAAAGTGGCTGCACAGCAACACAGAAATGAACTTGAAAAAGTAGGTAACAGAATACTATACGAATATGAAAGTCATAAGGTAGGTGAAAAGAACAGTGCAGAATATGAAACTAATGAAGTAGGGTAATGAAAAACAGTGAACAAGAATGAACAAAACCCTGACAGACTTGCACAGATTTGGACCTTTAAAACCAGCAGTGAATAAAAGAAAATTGAAAAACACATGCAGAAAGAAGCATATTGTTGAAAATGCAAATTAGTTGTAATCATCAACTGTGAAGGGTTGACTGCAGGTTAGTTCAACTTTACTGGTTTCAGACAACTGCAACTTTTGTCGCTGCAAATCATTTGCTATTATCATTTGTTCCAACTGTTGCTGTTGAATTATAGCTATGTTTGATATTTCGACATAAATTTCTTTTTGTATGTCAACTATGTCCTTTTCTGGATCACGACGGCGGTGCTTTGCTTTGGGTTGTGATGATGCTTCGGAGTGTTATGATGCAGGGCTCACTGGTTCTTGAATTATTTCAAAAAGGCTGTCATCCATAGTTGAACATGTGAATGCAACCGGTTCTTCAACATCTTTAGGTGCTTGGCTAGTAGTAGCAAACTGGGAAACACTTTCTACAAAAAAAAAAACATTTAGCATTACAAGTGCACAAACCATTGTAACATAACAAAGGTTACTTAACTGTCACTGCTTTCAAGTGATGATGCACCTTTTATTCCATACACTGCTTGTTGTCCAATTATGTTAATTATTTGATAATGCACATCCGAAGGTGGTGTAGCTTTGTTGACACCAACACCTGTTTTGGTTGATTCTTTTTTCCATTCCGACACTGAGTTTTTTGCAACACTTTTTAAATCCCACCACTTATGTTCCACCTGATCAATTGTGCGATTAACACCACTGATATTGACTGAATTGACCTGTAAAATATCATAATCTATGTAGAGCAGTAATAAAAAAAAAATTTTGTGCTGAAATCTTACCATAGTTGTCACTACTTTCCAAGCTTGTTGTTTTGAAGCAACTGTAATTTCTGGTGAAAATGAACCCAGAATGCATTTTGCATTTTTTTCCACTGCATTAACTAATGCTTCTACTTCAACAGCTGTCCATCTTGGAGATCGCTTTTTTACAGTTTTACTGCTTTTTGTATCCATAATCAATTTCTACTTTTCAAAAACTACAGTTTACACAATGACCAAACGCAAGAAATAAAATGATTCGTCATAAAACTTGCAAAACAATGCCGCCAATGTCCACGTGAAGCTCAACTACCAACACAAAAAGCCTTCCGTAAGATGTCGCATAGCGCGACTTCCTAATTTTGCTAAGTCAGACGTCTTTTTTCTCACGATTTTGACGCATTCTCTCGTTTCTGCGTCAGGCTTTAGCGAGGTGTTTGCGAGGGCACTTCGTAATACCAAATACGTTACCGAGTTCCTCGCTCGTAAAGTCCTCGCTAAAAATTATTTTAGCGAGCTCGTTAACTTAGCGAGCGAGCAAGTGTTCATAATGCCGCCCCAGGCCTGTGCAACTATTACAGCGTTCTCATAACCGATGGCGTAAATTAATTGACGCACGTCGTTCGCCAAATAATCTAAAAAACGTAGTGGACAAAGTTTTTTTATTGGGGTATAAATGTTTGAAGTATATCGTCCTTTAAAAAAGCAAATTTTCCCAAATATTTTAAAATGTTGTTACATGTTTAAATTTTAAAAGCCATATATGAAAATTACTTCACAAAGACACATCTACTTCACAACAGACACGGACAAACTGCGAGCAGCAAGACAAATCTAAACCGTTGGGTACTGTATACTTTTTTTTTTTTTTTTAGATAAAATGCCCCGCCTTGCCTTTCTTATGGACGCCTATGGCCTCTCTCCTGTTTATTGGAATATTTTTTTGTCTAACAATTAAAATGATAGCAATATATTACTTCAGGAATCTGGAGACTGGGAGCTGGTGGAGGTGGTCACAGACGGACACTCTGAAACAAATCTATATTACATCATAATTCATTAACGCCTGGCTTGACTCCCGTTGTATTGTTATTATTTACTTATGGCCCTCAATTAGGCACCATTAGATCCATGAAGGGCTTTAGGGTATTGCGCGTTTCAAAGACTTACTTATTTTTCCTTGAAGTACTAGTATTTTGCTACTCTTTAAATTGGCTGACCTAAATATGCGTCAATTTACAACCTTTAATAAAAGAGATAGTTACCCTGAACACGATTGTTGTATGCTTGCATCTGTTGAGTAGTTTCAAAACAAATCTAAAATATAGTATTTGTGACAAAAATAGTATCAAAGGTTTATGTATTTGTAGTTTTAGCAAAATTTCGATGTAATTTCTGGTTATGAAAACATTCTGTGGCGAAATTTAAAGTGCGTGTTTGGATAAAGCCTTTTTTGGTTAGCTTTAAAATAAGTTGATAGCCTCCAGACTTGACTCCAGTCCTATTGTTATTAATCACTTATGGCCCTCAAGAAAGCGCCATTATAGAACCGTGAAGATTTTTCGGTCATTGCGCGTTGCAAAGATTTCCTCACTGAATACGTTTGCGTGTTATTGTAAGAAATTTGGGATTGGACAAAAAGGATGTAATTGTGTCAAATTTGTGGATTTTCCATATTTTTACTTGCATACGTAAACGTAAAAACACATTAATGTAAACCCAAAATTTGTGGTGTTTTTGAAACTCCTTGTTTTTGTACTATCTTTTAACAGTTTACGCAGTAATGTTTCATGCAAGGACATGAACTTTTAACAGTTTATTATACTTAGTTTGGGTGGTTTAGTTTATTTCCATTTGAAATTACTGATCAATCACCGAAGAATGCATCATATTTGCTATTTTGATAATTGGTATATGGCAGAAAGTCACCTCTCATTTGATTAACGATGAAATTTGTTCGGACAATGCTTTCGTGATTGTCATCAATTAAACTTCTAACAGCAGAAAGATGAGCTTCATTAGTCAGATTGGAGTTCTTTCTGTCGAAACGCATTTGAACTATTCCCTGGTTTAGGTCTTTATGGTACGTTGACATGGTCAAACTTGGGCCGACAGAGACGATATACTGGAAATTACACACAACACAACGACCAATTGGGCTTCAGTGACATAACAATATGACCTTCATGCATTACTTAGTTTGGGTAATTATGAATCCGTTGCAGAACTGCTGTTGTCTTTCTTTGATTTCAATTGACAAACCAGTACGAGAAACGCCTTTGTATTTTATAACAGGACAGATTTTTATGTTTATTTGTGTTGAAAAACACACAAACGACGATCGCCTAAAAGCAAAACCAGTTCACTGATTAATTGCATGCCTGTCTGTATTTCTATAATTTGAATTTAAAACCACACAAAGAGTCAAAAAAGTCCGTGGCACAAAATCGTCCGGACTTCTTGCTTGAATTACGCGATCAACCCACATACGACCGAGGACAACGGACAAAACACAAGATTTCCACCTTTGTCTTTGCTTTCAACATTTGAATAATTGTTAATTCGTTGCTTCATTTGCGTTTTTGTCAAGAGACAATCAAAAAAAGACATGAAGCCAGCAAAATAAAGGCTCCTGCAAACTGTTTTGATTTCTGGAAAGCATAAATTTGATAAACGTTTCAAAGCAGTGTTGAGTGTGAAACGATTCGTGTAACATGATAGTGGTGTTGCAGGTTTTAAACCTAAGAGAAACGATAGAGATTGCCCATAAAATATAATGCAAGGTTATATAGAAGTTTTATTTTTGTTCTCAGGCATATATAAACGAGAAAATATTGCAAAAATATATACAAGAATGCAGGAAACTGCGTTTACCCAGGTTTATTATACAAGGTAAAGCGATTTACGGAAATAGGTAAACTATTTAAGCCTACAATCGTAAGAATAAGAGAAATCAATGTTTGTCGAGGACTTTTAAACACTACCGGTAAGGTGAGCGTTATGGCGTTAAATGTGAAACAAATTATTGGTATAAATTTTTTGTGAAATATTCGGTGATACCCATTTTGACTTTGGGATACGACAATATCTTTTCTAGTAGATGAAGTAAAAAAATTTTTTAATCATCAGTCATAGTTGTTGAATTGTCCACCGTTGGCATATGGACCAAAGGCTGCTGTGCGTGTGCATGCTATGGTCTGTAGAGTGTTTGAAAGGTCCTGACCAGCTCCACAATGGCTGTTCGCAGGCTGTTTGAACTCATACGGTCGTCGGATGGATACCTGAACCAAACACACGTATTTGTGCTTAGAAGTAATATGTATATGGCAACAAAAACATTGATTAAATCTTCATGAATGTTATACAACACGCAAAAACGTAACATAGGTAAAAGTTTTGCTTTCCACTAGCAATTCAGCATTTTTTTGCAAAACGTGTTATATTGTGGCAAAATGTATGGAACCGCTTGTTAAAACAAAAAAACTCTTGAAAATTAAGCAAGATTTATTTACAAACGCATGGTATTATTCAATGCAGTGCATAGCTTAAAATTGAAGCCAAATACTTTGGAGGTTTCGAATAATTTTAGAAAGTCGCTACAGTAGAAAACGTTTAGACGCATCTCATACGTTTAACTATAAACCCAACCTAACAAACATCAATTTACATATTCCCTTGACACGCCAATGGTATTATTTACGTAACCCACCTCGAAGCGAGGATGTAGCAGAAATATTGATTGGTAAATCGACCAGAAAGCCTTGCAGTGTTGTTCGTGTAATGTGTACCTGGGTGGTTGTCAGTAAAGTAAAGAGTGCTGCTTCCGGTAGAGCCAAACAGCTGAAAAAAATATTAGTTTTTCTCTCCATGATAAAATTATCCTACTGCTCAAAACCGACAATAGTAATTTGAGTGTGTTAAACTAACAGGTGTTTGCCTGTGGTTCTCAAGTTCTAGCAAATTGATACAAATCAATCAATCAATTGTTACGATTTGAAGCTTTTATCTTATTTCTTACGTCAGTGCTTGACATGCTTAGAAATATTTGTATGATGGATGGGTCGGATGCTCCATACACTTGATAAGTCTTGTATGATGAGTAGATTGAACCTTGCGTGAACGAACCAAAGTTAGTTGCGTAACTTCCGCCTCCATCAGCTCCTAAGTTTCCTGATTCCTATAATGACAAATATTGGTCCGCGATGTTAGATCGTGCATGCAGTTTTGCAGACTGGAGAAAGTTTAAATTTGCCCAATTTCTCAAAAACCAGGTCATTTCCTACGAGAAGTCGTATTTTATCAAGATAGTACTGTGTGCAATATCTACTACTGTAACCATGCGAATCGTGATCCCAGCAGCCTTTCCAAATCCAAAAAAGCTGTACGAAGATAGTGTTTGAAAAAAGATCTGGAAATCATGCAACAATACCTCAATAAAAAGATTTTTTTCACTTCGCTGGTTTAGATTTTGGCTTAACATGGCCAAGACAAATGGATGTTTGGCAACGGAGGTCACACGAAAAGATCCATCGTTGGCACTGTGTACATATAAACAAAAACTTAGTGCTCCTTTCAGACAATTCTAAACTATTTTTATACCCACCTGTACGTGTTGTTACATTCTATTGAAATTGGTTGGCTGCTGTCTTTCCAAACTCGTAACTGTAAAAGAAACACAATATAAAGTCATGAAGTAATGCAATCATCTCCAAAACTGCGCCATCCCAAAGATATATTTCATAAAATATATGTACCTTATTCCCGATGTCATACATGTCCCGTCCGCCATCACGTATGCTTTTCGTGTCACCATCGTATCGAAACCAGTAAAAATTCGGAATTGTAGTTGGGAAAGTTTGGTTGGCAGCCTTGCTCAGTGCTTGAACGTATCTCTCCAGTTGCCATTCGCCTTTTATCAGAACGATAGGTTTTTGAAAAAATCCATAATTTTTTTCACTGTTTAATAATTTTGCCGTGTTGTTTGATATATATGTGCAAAGATCCTTAATAATCGATGAGAGCTGCAGACAGGTGTGCAAACTGTTTCGACCTGTAAGATCTCATCAGTGTAGCTGGCCTTCCGGTCAGTTGGTTACCAAACAACAGAGACGATCCGTGTGGAGCGCACTATGGCCAAACTACTGTGCGGTATCCGATAGTCTAAAACCTAAACTGTTTAGACCTGAAAAGCTAAAAGCATTAATGAGATCTTATTGGTCAAAACAGTGTGTACACCTGTCTGCTTTTCTATTGATATATGTTTTATTAGCAGGTGTGACACAGTTTAAAGCATTGTCTTTACATAGTTTGTACATCGTTAGACCTACCGCCCCAAACATTCCGTAATGTTGCGACGTCCTGAACAGTGTCGTTTAGAAAACTGATGCACTTGCCTGCGAACATCGAAAACATTTTAACAAACACAAACTTGACATAAATTAACACCATTTATTTTCCATATCATTTTTTGTAATGGTGTCACTATTTTCTGTACCGGTTGATGCTATTGTGATCAGCTGACGCTGTAACGCTAGAATATCCGAAATAATTTGATGTTTTATAGTTTCTTTAACTTAGTTAGTTTGCAGTGTTATAAATTAATGATTGATTTTCGAATTTATTTACCTTCGACAGATGTTATGCTGTTAGTAATGTATTCCTGAAAGGTTCCAAGTTGATCTATACACTCAATAGGTTAGGGAAAGACAGTTTTTGTTAGAATAAGCAACACATTAATTTTATTACCCCCTACTCCAATAAGAGAAGTTTGCAAAGTCTCAATAATTTCCATTGTGGTATTTTCATTATTTTGAAGTTGATCTGGAAAACAACTTATGATTCTCAATGTCCCTTTATTAGTGAAAATTCACGGTAAATATATTATATATTTCCGCTATTGTGAATTGTTTTACCTCGAACTAAAGACAACGAATTGTCCAAAGCTCCGATGTCTTCTTGAGTGCGGTTTTCCAGCTTCATAAACGTATCTGCAATGACACAATATGTGCAGATTAACAATATTTGTATGCATTGACCAACATGCCATTCTAAACCCTAAGCTTTGAAAACAAATATCAATGCTCTGAAGTTGCTAAGTAACATGATCTATCCAACAACTAAATAAACGAGTACGAGCCATTGTCCGGTTAGTGATGTGACAGTAGTTATGAAAAGTTGAGAGTGACGTCATCATTAAAATTAGTCTTACTGCACAGTGTAGAGAAAAGCGTTGATCAAGTACAATTGTAAACAGGGTACAGTGTTCTGGAGTTTTTTGGTTACATTACCTCGAAGTAGCGAGACTGAGTTTTGAAATGCTTGGAAGTTGTCTTGAGTGATGCTTTCGTATTTCATCGACGTATCTGCAAAAAAACACATAAACCCATGAAACTAAGTTGTGAGCAGCAGTGTGAACACTGTTTTGACCAATAATGCCTTATAAATGGGTGACTGTGACTCTGTACTGGCTGCCAAACCAGCCAGGCTCATAGGCTACTTCTCCTGCCTATAGTTTACCAACCAGCCAGGGCCAAAGCAAAAGTCATCAGACGGTACATGGACCTTATTGGACGAAATAGTGTACACTGTCTGCAGCTTATCACAAGTCATTGTGACTCAGAATTGGTATGTTGATGATTCATCAATAATTTTTTTGCGTAACTCTTACTATGATGCTTGTGTTTTATATATGCGTAGGTTTATGCTGCAAGTATACCATTAACACTGTGTTTGTTTCGATAATTTACCCCATCTATATTGGTATAATGTCGATATTTCTACATACCTTTTCTAACTTGAACAAATTGCATTAAGACCTGAAAACAAAAGAAATAGCATTCACAATTGATTGATTCTCAACAGGATATTACTTACCACAGCAAATCCTGTTCCAATGAAAATCAGAATAATTACATTCAACCCCACCAATAACAGCTTCATGTTCTTCACACTTTGTTTAATTTCATCGCCGAACTTTGACAAGTTTTCAGTTTCTGTCGTTGTTCTGGGATGGTTCATAGCGATCTGCCGTGGTTCATCGTAAACTGCAACGCAAACCGTTTATGTACACAAATTCTTCACCGCCATATTGAAGAACTTACCGTTTTGATCAGTATTCGAAACGTTGGCCATTTGGTAACTATTATTGTTCATTTTTGACTCAAAGTTACACAATTCTCACAAAAACTTTGTTTATTTTTATATTTCCCCTACACTGTCAACCATCTAAACACAAGACGTAAGTGGAAAACACAGATCTCAGAATCCAATTGCTCTCAGAAAATATTTTAACAATACGCATCAGCATCAGTTTACTAAGTCCTGTCGAAATAAATGTTAGACTATGTTCGCCTACGTTTACAGTAAAATGTTCGCCTACGTTGCGGTTACGACATACTAGTCACATGGCAATAACCCACGCATAGCAGATACGGCCAATACTCACAAATATTTGTGCTTCAACTGTTTAATATTGACTAAGAACATTATACACTTACCTGCAACGCTTTCAATGCGCTTGCAATTTCTTTTCAGATTCACATAAGATTTATGAGAGAGTTTTGGGTGTTCGAGTATCATGGGTTTTTCGTGTCTCTTTGTTTATTTCTATAGGCTGCTGGAAAGATGTTAGGGCGGCCTGCATATTTTTGTTGCGTGTAGGTGTATGATGTGTTGTATTAAACCTGCTGAGGTTGAGCGTTACATCATTGCTTGTAAATACTAGCAACGTTTTCATGAGCAGACTATGATGGTTCAATGTTTCTAAAGTAGGTACGAAAAACGCACAATACCAAATGGGACGGCTCGGGGTGTTCTTGAGGTAAAACATGCATATTTAAAGCGGTGGGTATTCGCTTTAAACCACACTTAGTTTACTCAAGTCGATCTGTCTGGCATCCAGCGCTTACAAAGGCCCGGCAAGTATTGTAAGCGACCGTTTATAACCAGCTGTCAGATTGTGACCTGGCATAACTTTTGTGTGATACAAACGGACCAAAATTTCGTCACGTAACGCTAATACTGGCCGCAAACGTAGCAGAAGAAAGATTACGAAACTACGGAACATTGAAACAGCGTTGCTCGTTGCTGTCACACATTTTAATAACTTCGTTTGGTCCTGGATGCCACCAACCTTTGTTTTATAGGCAATCCTTATAAAAAGATTTCTGTTACGGCAATTTGGTCTCCCCTTTCCGTTATGGTTGCGAAAAGTAGTGATATACGTTGATATACCGTGGCTTGTCGAGGTGTGTTGAGGGCGAAACACGGGAGTAATTGCTTAGCGATCAAACACAAGAGGAAACCTGTTTTTATTTTGCTATACGACAATTTTAGACAAGAAACAACTCAAACAGGTGTAGAAATCCTTAAAATCCTCAAAATACTCATTAACTGTGATTGGAACTTGTATCTCTTCAGAATTCACAAGTTTAAGACAATTTTACCCTCTCAACACTGTGTTTATTGATAACGACAACAACTGGCACAAAATGTTTGCAATCAGCAAACATTCAACAAAACGATTAAATTTTGAAAAGTTGAAATTAGCCGCAAATGAACCAGCCGTTATTGAAATTGACAGTACGAATAAAAAGCCTTTAAACGAAAATTCCTGCTGCTGGACACTTGATGCAATGTTAACGACGGAATGTGAATTATGACAGAGAGTTTGTCCTGCCAAGAATTTTACGACATCTTGTTTGCATTAAAACATACATATCCATGTTATCCATGATACAAGGGCGAGGTTTATGTACAAGGCTTGTGAGAGGGGGTTTTGAGGGTGTGTTTTCAATTTTTTTGTGATATTTGAATGTAGCAGATTGTATTTTCATCTGTCGATAGTTTGAATTCCATGAATTGATTGCATGGAATGTTTCCAACATCATAATATCATATTTACAAGTAAAAGTTGATCCAGAGACAAAATGTAGTAGGGAAGTCACTGGAAGCAAGGGAAGTCCCCGCATCATTGTTATGACCAAAATGATTTTACCCAAGTTAATGTCATCTGTTCCAAAACCCATACATGATAAGAGTGTCCATGTGTCGGATGACGTGTGACCTGGACGACGAGTCCGACCAACTCATCACGTGACCCATACTATGGCACATAAAGTGAAGACCCACAAAATACAACCAAAAAGCATGATTTGTAAATTAAAAGATGTCACTTGAAATATCAATTTTTAAACTAAACAGGATGCACAAGGTTTATTTACAGAGCAGTTTCCACATGTAAATTTTCTCGGATGGAAACCACAATCACATTTTCCTGTCGCTCTTCCCGTGGTTGGAGCCTGAAAACGTCACGTAGGCCATCCCGGACCCTATCATAAAGTAGTTTCGGGGCGTTGGAGTAGATGAGGGGATTCAGAGAGCTGTTGACGGGGAGCAGTATGATTGCTGATACAGCGTATATCACTGGAGGCATAGGGACTCCACCGAAGTTTACAAATGCCATGATGGAAATTGGAACCCAGCAAAGAAAATCGGTAACTATTAATCGGAGGATTTTCTTTTGCATTTCTGCCGAAACAAGCAGCGTTAATGGTATAATATGTCTGCAAATGCAAATATGCTTACCTTTGTTTTGTGTTGCCGCTCTTTTATCTGTTGGTCTCTCGTTCACTTGCCTGGTACCGGAAGTTGACTTCTTGTAAATCCAAACGTACGCAAATGCCACGAACATGAAGGCCAGGAAGTTAAGAGTAATGATGGCGATTGAATATCCCCATGCCTTGTCGTTGGTTGTTACATACAGTTTGCTGATGCAAACACTGCTGTTGCTGTAATATCTACACATAAACAATTTTGTGGCTAAATAATTGAAAATTTTGGGCGAATAAAAACGAACCCCAAATATCCAGAAATATCAAATAGCTCAGTGTAATTGTAATCCTCAAGAATATGCATAAAATCCAACCAGGAATTAGCATCATTCACTCGCATGAGGGCAGTGCTGATTACTTGGGAATCGTTGCTTGTAGTTGTGAAGTTGTGTTGGAAAGTTACAAATCGATTCATAAAGTTATTCATGCCTGTAAACGCAACGCTAGTGTTATTCGAAACTGGTTTCACCACCAACATGTACGACAATATCTTACTAGAAAAGTCGACTGCAACATTGTCAAAAAACGGATTCTCATTCATCCAAGCTTTAGTTTCGAACAATTGTTGAAGTTGAGTTGTGAGTGGAATAAAAGCAATTGTAAACGAGAATGCCCAGGAGAGGATAATGGAAAGGATGACTGTTTTCAATATCGGTTTCAAGGATGCACCGAGGGGCTGAAACAAAACAGAACATTAACGTGTTTTCATTAAAAGCAATTAGTTCGCAAGTTTGGCGTTCCTTTCAATTCGAGGGACAAGGAATGTAGTTGTCAGTTCGAATCCCATCGGACTGAAATTGCTCCCTCTTTCTTTACCCCCTTTCCGGGGATAAAAGACTTCCAGAGAAAGTTGTTGGGAAAACTTTAAAAAAGGAACGTCACCGGTTCAACCAAGTACATTTGTTTCACTTACGTTTCTCACAGCATACAGTCGGAATATGGTCAACAGAACCATTGTAAACACCGATGTTTCGCTTGAAAGCAAAACCACCACCCCCATTATAGTGCAAGTTCCGCTTGATCTCCAAATAAGGTCATTGGCACAATAATTTCCGGAGTATTTGATACCAGCGGCGCCCACCATGATCAGATAAACTCCCATGAGTAGATCGGAAACGGATAAATTTAAAACAAGCAGATGGTTTGTGCTAAATGTAGCAGATTGTGATTCTGTCGTCGCCAACGTTTTGCTTTCCATCACCATGACAACCTCAAATCAAATTAAAGAAATATATGAACACATGTTTTTATTGAGCAACGAAAACAAACTTAGTTAAATTTACCAAATTTCCGGCAATGGCGAGCATCCCCATTATCCACACAATGGCTCGTAGAAATGGGTTTCCAATCAACTCGTATCGTGATGAAAATATGTTTTCGTTGATCACTTTTGTATTTGTTGGGCACTCGTCTGACCAATCAGAGCAGTCGCCGACTCCATTAAATTTCTACATGGAGTTCGTTTGGGAAAATGTTTAGTAAGTTGGTCGTATTGGCGTCCGTAAACTGCATATTGCGAAATTACTCTTACATGTAATTGAGGAACAACGGAACTATTGGACAAAAAATGTGTACCGCAATATGCATGTGTAGTTTTGGGTACGTGGAAGGCGTTTGACGGGCTAATTGGCCAGAAAGCTGGCGACAAATGAAAATTAATTGGTAAATTGGCAGTTCTCATCTGGTGGCAAACGTTGAGGTGTGCTTGTGTGGTTAGGTGTAAAGAACATGATTTGTGCAGTGGGTCACACTTAAACTAATAATGTTTGGTATTGGTCATTTTAACATTGGGTGCTTTTTTAAAATTTTATTTATACTGACGTCATTTTAGTTAATTATGAAAGTAGCCGCCTCTGTAGTTCGGCTCCCAACTTTTGTTCTGACGGTAAACCGTTAGTGCAGGGGGAACTGAGTGGAGAAAAGGTCTTTCTTCAATTGTAAAACGAAATTTTGATGACTTGAACAGAAGTAGAAGTTCTTTTTAGAACCGCCTTATAACTTTAGTCGGAATTCGAGATCGCTCAACCAATTTTGGTTACAATAGAAACATGCACGGAATTAAAACATCTTTGCCACAGGAAACCGAACTTTTCAGATTGCTATCATGTGTTTACCTTCTCCTTCTTAACGAACAATGGTTGTTTGTTCTCGCAATAAAACCTTCCGTCTTTTGTGCAGTTTGTTTCGTCACTTTGATCATCGCAGTTGATTACGAGGTCACAAACATCCGATTCGTCGACAGAAATCTGCCACAGAAATCTATTGAATACTTAAAACGTATCGGTGGATAACTTGTGCGAAAGAATCAGAAAGGGCAGTATGACAAACAATACTGAACAACAGACACCGATACCTATTTTCCTTTTATAGTTAACATACAGCTTTGAAGTGATTTTACCCTAACTCTTGCAATTAGGGTCTTTTCAGATTTTTGTGGATTTGTTGACAAGAAATAACTTTACTTTGGCTCCATTTAACGTTGGACAGTAGAACCTTCCTTCCTTTGTGCACAATTCCTCTGGATATTCGTCACTTTCATCCTTGCAATCGATAAAACCGTCACACACTTTGGACATAGGAATGTTGAGAAGTCCGTCTTTTGTGTCGCAGCGTTTCCGATGTTTGCAAAGTTGAGGAATTTCATCGTGGAAGAAGTCTCGACGTGCGTCACGATTGTAGATCCAACCACCGCAATCCCGCCTCCCATCGCACAAAAGTTTGTTGTCGAGCGTCCAACTCCCCATCCTCCGCTCCTGTGTAAAACACATCACGTGGTTCCTGGTATGTTTTTGTGCGAACGATTGTTGGAAGGAATTTTTGTAATTAATTTTAACGAATATTTTATTAGTAGGATTTCGTGGCTGTTATATGAGGTTTTTTCATTCGTAAGTTTTGAAACAGATATCTCTGCCACAAAATCTGTGAATCCGGTGGCGACAAACCAGTTACTGTAAACTTTTTGCTTAGAAACTCAATTTGTCAGGTAACAGTGGCCATGTGGGACACCTAAAAATGTCCAACGACACATCGACAGCAACATACGTCATGACAGCAGTTTTTACATCAACCAGGTAAAAAACAAAGAAAATAGCTAAATAAGCTTGACGAACAAATAAAATTTGTAACGAAAGCGAGAATTAGCTCGACATTTTTGACGAATTCTACTTTTCACGCGACTCCTCTTCCAAACTGTATTCTCACTTACATAACACAACCACTTCTCCTGTGTGTAGTTGGTTGTTGTTGTTGTTGTTAGGCAGTCGTTCTTCACTTTCTCATCAACACTGAAAATATTTGATTCTTTCGTGTTTATATCATAATTAGTATTCTAATTCAGTCTAGATTGGATTTAACAATTCCTGCAAGTAATCCCAAGTCGTTTGTTTGGAGTTGTCTGGATATATTTCGCCTGTATTTACCGGCCGAGCTGCGTTGCCTTACCACTACAATGTACAACATAAGCACCACCGATGGTTTCAATTCAAAGAAAAAAACTTTTTTTTTATCACTTACTAAATTAACTTGCCACAATCTTTGATTTTCCCAGGTTGACAAAAGCATTCGTCACTTTTATCGGGACAGTCGGTAACGTCATCACACACACTTAACTGTTGGTTTGGTTTATGTTGTTGTAACAGACTCCATTATTGTCGAAACAATAGCAACGTGGTTTTGAACTAAATAAAGTTAAAAGGTAATTTGCATTAACGAAATAAAAGGTCTTTTCAAAACTACCTAAAATACCCTTTATTGCTATTGCTGCACTGCTGAGGGAATTTCCCATTACAATTGCATTCATCACTCATATCAGGGCAATCTATGACGTCATTACAAACACTTGACCTTGAGATGATCATTGGGTCATTTGTGCATTGGAAACACAATCGTTCGTTTAAGGATGAAGCAGTACGAATATCTCTGCAATAACAAATTTGTTTATGGATGCAATATTTTGCCAGAAGCAAGTAGTTAAAGCCGTTCTTTTTTAATATTTTTAACCATTAATATAAACAACAAAGCTCATATGACTGAAACTTTAATCAACTCTGCAAGCGTTTTGTTTTTTTGTCCGTTTTCACTTCAATACAAAGAGTGACGTCCGTAGACACACGATCCAATGGCGTTAAAAAAACGTGATATATAGTAAGATAAGGAACACAGAGGAAGATGGGAGTCTGCGACAATGCTGACAAGTACGCATACGCAAAAAACAACAACAATCAAAAACGAAATACCTGGGGTCTCCATTCTCCGAGGTGTAACACAAATCAGATTTATCATCGCAATCGGCAATGCCGTCCCATAGAAACATTTGCGGAAGATTGCAGATCCTGCCATTCCGAACACATTTGAATCCATGACCATTATTCCAGTGTTGGAAAGCTGGACAGTCATTGGAAGGATCGTCATCACAAACAGTCGAACGCTTCCAACAAGTTGGATTAGGACACTGGAAGTTGGAGGGACAGCTAAAGTTACAATAAGTTTTTCCAACACATTGGATCATTCCTTTGAAAAACTCCTTCACTCTTAGGGCGCATGTTTTGTTTAACGTGTAGTGGTCATGCTTGTTGTCGCAACTGTATCAAAAGTAAAAATATATTTTGTCACACAACATTAGTTTCGCGAAATATTTTTTTGGAAGTGCTTAAACATGCATAGCTAATATTCTGTGAATGTTAAGTTTGGTTTTAAATAAAGCAGATTAATGCCAAACTATTCATGCACGACTTGTGTATGCAGAGGTTAAAAGTTGATGTATGAATAACAATACACAAAGTACAACTTTACCATAATTTCGCGTAGCATCGGTTGGAACAAAACTAACAGAAAGCAAATTGAAGCCAATAATGTAAATTCTGTGAGCTACAGACAGATGGCCATTGTATCGTCCTATAAGGTCTTATCAGTGCGTCTTCTTGCGACTGTTGTAGACGATATTGCCGACCATCCGGTCAGGCAAAGACTTCCACTTTGTGGACAATTCAATCACCGTCATCCGTTGGGCACCAACTTAGGTACATCCATACGGATAAAACAAGGTGGAAGAAAACTATTGGAATAAGGTAGTTATTCGTGTTTGGAACTCTGTAAAGCAAAGCAAATATAAAGTCTCTCGCGAAGTAGTGAAGATTTCCAATTTACGTTTTCTTTTTTCCGCTTTCTCGTTTGATGAGCTGTTCTGATAGACTTCCTGGAGCCACTGTACAAAGCCAGTTTTGAGAGGAGAGTTGAGCTGCCAATGGGCAGCCCGAGCGCTATCTGTGGAGTTACACAAGAAAACCGCCTAATAAATTACGTAAAGTCAGTTTTCCAGCTTAGTGTTTCGGTCGGTGGTGTGAAAGAGGTTGATCCGTTTGCAACGCACAAAAACCTCACTGTTAAAGCCCACTTTAACCCTGAGCTAAAATAACGAACATTTCAAGCTTATGAAAGAAGAGAGTAGTGATAATGCAAGCATCAGTACTCGCCCAAAACGCTATTCCCGAGAGCCTGCATCTTGGAAAAAAAACAGTTGAAGTCATGTATGATCGGCAAATGAAACGGTGCGATTTTTGTGTGAAGAAAGACTGCCCAAAGTTTTCGATATATTACAACGAACGAAAAGCAGTAGCAAACGCGGCAGCAGACGCAGGCGCAAAACCACCGCAAACCGTAGATACGAGCAAGACCTCAAAGGCGGGCCCAGCTTCGCTCGTCCCAACGAAAGACACCCGACCCGTTTACCATCCAAATCCTGGTGTGGTAAAAAAAGATACCGCCACAACTTCAGTGAAGCACCCACGCAACAAGTTGCCACATCCACCCCAAAGCCAACCATGCGGAACGACGGCATTACAGAAATGCGGTTCCGCAAACGGAAGAAAACATTGTACTGCCACACTACATACGCAACATCAAGCAAGCATCTCAAATGTCTATGTTGCACACTGCATTCAACAAATCGTTGTGACGACTGAGCTCCGGATGAAGCCCATCCCGTTGTAACAACACAAACTGCCCGTGTTTATTGATTAGTTAAACATGTAGCACATGTTATAAACTAATGCCCAGAGAGAAGGTTGTGTGTAACTATAAGGCAATAATACCAAATGACTTCAACACAACCTGTTTTTAATAATCCAATATATTGTACTTTTGTTATTGTTTTTGACAATGGCGCCTTCTTTCTACAAACGTGTGTGTATGACTTCCGGCCCCATCCCATCTCTAAATCTCGGTGCCTCTGCAGGGATTGGTTGTTACGTCGCGGTCAACATCCCCATTTTTTCTGACCTCTCACTTCTCTATTAAAACAATATTACAAACCCCGCATACAGGAAACCGCCAAAACACCCAAACTTTCTTTCATTGAACCAACCTTTAAATCCCCACAGCTAAATAACACGACCTTCGAATGAAAAACTTTTTCTAACGTTTTTTCCCATCCTCTTTACTCTTCTCCCACTTTTTTCTTTTGTTACATTTTTTTCCTTTTTTTTCCTTTTTTTTTGCCATCATTTATATTATTTCTGTTTCCATTGCTTTTTTGTGTAATATTCGTGGTGGCGGATTAGTTTGCCCGAATAAAAAACACACAGTGGCCATCTGTCTGCAGCTCACATAATTCATATTATTGGCTCCACTTTGCTTGTATATAAGAGAAGCAAAAATCTTCAACACTTGTTGGCCACTTTTCGTGCGTTATGATAGTCAATACCAACAACAATATCAAAAATATTTTAAATTTCTTTCTGCGCCACAAATGTTTCACTGCGAGGAAATCTGATACTGGTAATAAACGCAGAAAACGTTGCCTCTTTGTATTGCCCAACCATAGTATACTCTTAGTATACTACAGAGCTTTCCTTACTTTGCGCTTTCCACTGTCCACTTACCTCAACAATATTATTGTTACGTGGAAGTGTTTTGCAATCATCATTTCCCTTGAATATTAAAAGCAAAAACACTTCTGAACGCGTGGGGTTTTGAAACGGTCTTGTTTTACCCGACTTTAATATAAACTGTCCAAAATTGGTTATTTCAAGTAAAGTGAAACCCAGATAACATCGTCTACTTGTTGGTCAGCACCAATTCAACAAATGTAGGGAACATATTTAACTGTTTGCACCTCATGTAAGGACTGGTAAGGTTTTCAGGATAAGTGGAAAAGTTGGCCGGTTTCTCATCACTTCCGTCCATGCAAATGGGGCGACGATGATCACAAAACAATCCAGCCCACACCTTCTTCCCATCATCGCAAGTGAAACCTGCACAAAACACATGAACGTAAATCGGTTTAAAATTCATTAAACTCTGTAAACTAACCAATATATTTAATCAATTTCGAGCTTATGATTTGTAACCAAGTACTTACTTTCGCCAGGTTTATATTGTGTTGAAGCGAGCGCGACGAAAGATAGCAGGATTCCAGCCACCTTCAACCAATACCTGATAAAAACACAAAGGGTTTATATCTTGCAATGATATGTTTCTCGAAATTTTTGGAATGACGTCATCATGCCTTTTAGTACAGTTTTCAAACTTTATGTTCAAGGAACACTGCGAGGTTATTTAAGCTAACTGCTAATGGCCAAAATTTTTGGCTGAATTTTTATATGAATTATTGTTACTTTTTTGTCTTTATTCTCATCCGCTTGTTACTCAATCGCTTACTACAAATATTTAGTAGTTTTTGCCAAATCTCGACATTTTATGATGAAACTTAATTATATTCAAAGCGTTTTACTGTCATTTTTGGAAAAAAAAAATTAATCCCCGGACTGGTTCAATCATATTTCGGATATAAATACTTTAAACCACGCTTAGTTCACTCCAGCCGATCCGTCTGTTTCCAACGCTTACGAAGGCCGGTAGCCAGCTGTCGGATTGTGACCTGGCATCATTTTTGCGCGATATTGACGGACCAAAATTTCGTCCCGAGCTCACAATGCGACTGGCGAAGCGAGAGACATCTTGCAAGTTAATGAGACCTGTTAACTAGATCACAGACTAGACCGAGTTTAACCTAACTCTATAAACCGTAGCTCCAACCATGGTAAGACTTTGCAACGCAACAACAACATTAAATAATTAAAATGTCCGCGCTTAGTTAGATGTTCATTATTTTCCCGCGCAAAAATGATGCCTATTTGTTGTTTTTTCGACAAAAATGTGGCTATTTTTCACCATGTAGAGAATTTAAATAGCTTACAAACCTTGCTCCCATTTTTAGTCTGTCGAACCCTGCCTGATTCGTCTTCAATCCTCCCGCTGATCAACCAACGACTTCTGCAACACAAAATGTTTTGTGTTGTGTAAGTTACAATTTAACAAATCCTCGTAAAGTAACCAGAATTAAACGACTTTATCTGATATAATGTTTGTTGACGTGGATTCGTAACAGCTAATCTACACATACCTGTATAGGATTGAAAAATTTGTTTGCAAATAAGCTAGCCTAAATCACAGCAAAATATCCCAACTCAGCAACGAAAATATCAATATACATTGTTACCTAAGTAGATGCCCAGTATATATTCATGCAACCTTTCTATTGACCTTAGCACAAAGTGATTAAATATAGACAGGCATTGTTACGCAAATAACGTGAATATTCCGCATTGTTCATTTTACCATCTTTATTATGACGATATTTGTCATTTGCATTCTTTGCACTTCCTGTTGTCCCAACACGAGACTGAGGCTAGGGCACAAGAGCCACGTGATCAGGCATCGCGCGGATTTCAGACAACTAATATCAAGTGACGCTGTATTTATTCACGCGTAATTGTGTGTTGCTTGCTTTTGATCGTCAAATGTATGTTGCTTACTTGCAATCGTCCGAAGTGTTTTGCTTACTTGCGATCGTCCAATGTGTTTTGCTTACTTGCAAACGCAACCCAGCCTAACAAAAAACTTCTTACTTCAAGTCAGAGGGACTGAACATGGGATCATAATTCGTAATATTTGTTTATTCAGACGCACGCATCAAGTAGCTTTCTGACTCAAACTAGACATTTAAAGTCAAATGAAGAAATTAATCCTCAGGAGTTGGTGATAGAATCGCGCGGATTAAATAGTCGGTGAGTGTTCTGTTGACTTCTTCCCTTCAAAAGGAAGAGCGTAATGTTGAAGAATTTGTGCAAAATAAAATTTTAACCTTGCCGGAGTTCTCGCTCCGCTTTTCCGCAGATGTTTATTTCGGTACTTGGTTTCCCTTTTCAACAGCGTGACGACTAACTTCCTGCTCAGCATTCAAATATTTCCATAATCATGACGTTGCAACCACGGTTGCAAGTTGATTGACAGCTTCGTGCGCCGGGCTCCTCGCTTGCCAGTCTGACTTTCGGTTTCGTTTGATGTGTTTTCTTTAGAATACGAAACGACGGTACATTGGAACAATGTTGCTCGTTGCTGTCACATATTGTAGATGTCTTCGTTTGGTCCTGGATGCCACCTACCTTTGTTTCAGAGAAAAAGATGGTGTTTTTGTGTTGTGCAGGTTTTTGATTCAACTGGCAGCAGATTAACTTCACGGACAACAAACCAGGTAGACGTACAACCCTGCACGACTTTCAGGCAGCTTTAACAATCAATACTTCTGCTACATTCTCGCTTCGAGGTGAGTAAAGTTGAATTTCCACACCTGGAGCTTCCATCAACAAATTGTCAATATTTTCTTTGTCAGTTTATTCTCACGTTTATGTTTTTTACGGTATGCCGTGATGTACTTTTGTCACATTTTGTAATATTGCGTCATACTCACGTCATAATTTTTTTGTATTTTGCGTGAACCAATACAACATACTGCAAATAAACAGCATATACTATAGGTAGAATGGCATGGGCAACGATTAAACCTTAAGGGTTATCGAGTCAGGCGTCTACGTAATGGCGATTTTAATACGGAGAATTACGCTCTGTTGCAGGATCGCAGCAGTGGAATGCACCTAAAAGTGATAGTATGCAACCAACCGCATCGGACGTTTTGGTGACATCCACCTAGGTTGCGTGCTTCCAACAGTAATAATAAAAACTTGGTCATATAATAGGGATGCACAAGTTCGGTTTGCCGAATTTATTCGGCCGAAACCAAGTTTTTTTCAATTATTCGGTTTCGGCCGAATATTTTTGCAAAATTTGTCCGAAACCGAAACTTTTTTACTGCATGCAACACTGATACGCAAAGTTTAGAATCATTGTACAAACTGTACTAGTGTGTTTTATTTGTTAATTGTCATCGAAATCAACTTTAAGAAGTTGGTACAGCATTCTTTAAGTGCCAATAAAAGGCAATATGATAGGATCAGATCCATTCCAGCACATGCTTTGTTTAAATTTATTGCGATTTTAAAGAGATGGACACCAAAATTAGTTTCGGTTGCTTTTTCGGTGCATCACTAGTTATTAATATCTTCATAACATCGGTGTTAGGCGGTATAAAAACTACGCAGAAAAGTATGCTCAAGGATCTTAACCAGTTTCTCTAAACTTATCCTCGTCATGATTTTTCCAACGAAGTTAGATTCGGGTAGATATAATAGAGCTCTTCTGGCAAACTTTATTGTATTTACGTTTCTCGACGTTTCGGCTATTATGCAACAGCCTTCATCAGGAGGAAGTATCTAAGTCTGTTGCATAATAGCCGAAACGTCGAGAAACGTAAATACAATAAAGTTTGCCAGAAGAGCAGTATTAAGCAATAAATATGCCTGGCAGCATCAGTAACAATTTAGATATAATAGGGTTTGTTCTTTTGGTCGGGTAAAGTGATTGCTTTTGAGTAGATGTAGACAATGTTATTTTGGGACGGATACATTTTTCTGGTATTTAAAGGAATATCTACTGCGGAGTTTTAAACTTTACAAAGTAGTAAATTCTGATCACAAAATCATTCTTTATCCTCGTCCTAAACAATGGATCAACTTAAAAGCCGATCAAATTAAAACTCCAAAAATGTCTGGTATTTGCTGCCGTCAGGCTCAATAGAAATACGATCCAAGCTAAAACTCCTATCCGGATGCGTGGAAATACCCGCCTTTAGCTTTGCAGCCAATGTGACGGAGTTGTACAACAGGTATAGCGCAACGGTAAGCACGGTTTATGTAGACAGCGGAGCATGATTTTTCAAGTGATTCGAAGTGACGTTACGTTGGAGGGGTGACGCTGGCACTACACGCATCATTGAGCACCGTTTCAACGTACGTGTTGAGTTGTGCGATCGGGTTTATAATGCGGTTGAGCTACAATTACGGCATTTCACAATTATAGATATGTATCAAACGTTTCCATGTTTTTGCGAGAAACACACAATGTGAAAATGTTTTTTAAGAACTGTACCCACTAATTATTTTTATTTTGTTATTTCACCATTGATGTGTTTTTCAGCAGTTGGTAATATGAACAAAAATTAAACCAGAGTCAAATTTTCCCCTTTATGTAGTCTACCTTATAGCAATTTTAAATATTACTTGAGGTGCTTCATACTACGAATGGCTCAGTCCGCCCAGATGTTTGAAAAGTCGACACGGTTTGCCATGGAGATATTTGCCCACTCGTTTAGTCAAACCGCCTACTTAAGAATGTAAAAACCGTATTGACAAATTGGTAAACCCCGGACTCGCACGATTGCTTGTCACTCATGGATGTAAAAACAGACGTGGAACTTCGTGCCATTGCACCATGAATGTTTCGCGGCGGAGGAACAGAAGAAGTTGCACTACAGTCAAACTTCAGATCTAGATATATCGATGCTTTACTTGCTCCAGTTAACATTAATTTAAAATCTGATAAACGCGCAAACAGTCACCGTGAGGAATTTAGGTTGTTGGAGTTTTGTTCGCACAAAGTTACTGCATTTTTTTCTTAGTTCTGGTGACCGAAAGGTGCATTTTTTCATACTGTGATGTGAGAGTTTTACTATCAGTACAAAAAAATGAATCCTGACGAATTGTCTCGTATAACAGCGTCTCAACCAAATGGTAAGTATTGTTCAAGTCAGGTAAAATCAATGCTTACCTTATTGATTATTTCGTCGTTTTTATCGCACTAAAGCTGCACTAATAAGGCCTGATGAAGGCCGAAACAGTGGCTGTGCAGCTCGCTTAAACATTTTTGCCTCTACTGCCATGCATGCTTACGAAAGGTTTTACAAACAAGTAACAATAATTATCGTTGTGTTTTGTGAACTTGTGGCATAATTGTAATTGTGCGGTGCACCAGACTACGTACTTTTAAAAGAGGTCATATAAGTAAACTGATATGTTGACTCTTTATTAGGTTTTAAAGACTACCAGACAAAGCAAGAAGCAGACGATACAAGACCGAGTCATTTAAACAAACAAGAAAAGTCACTAGATGACGTTCAAACGAGTTTAAAGATGCTTAAGATTGCGTTGCTAACGATGGGGCTTTTCATGCTAGTTGGCTTTGCTGTTAAAGAAACAATTTGCAGCATTTTCGCATGTTTTTTGCCCTCAAATTAAAAAAAAACTATGTTTTGTTTCTGCCAAGAAACTTCAGCAAGATTATATGAACTTTTCGAGAATTCTCATTCCCTTTTGCAAAATTGCCCATTACCAGAAGATCTTCTAGAAGGTATATTATGTTGCTTCTCTATTCATTATTTTTGCTAAATTTCTATATTATATACCAGTGTTGACCTACCATTTATTGACTATGGGTGACCAATATTGGGCGGGAGACCAAAGATGACAAAGATGGCGGGGTTTTATATGGCCTAAAAACTCATTTTCTGGACTGAAATCTAATACGGAGTCGCCAAGAACCCATGCTGACTTTTCAAATCGGCATTTCCTCATGAAACAGCGTATCGCAACGCATATACCACTCCCCCGGGCGTATCAGACAAAAAACGACTTTAACTTATATGTAAATGTATTTGAGGAACTTCAAGCTATGTAAGATCGCATATGAACGTAAAATATCGTGGAAAGGAAATACCAAAAGAGGGAACGGAGAGTTAAAAATGTGACCAATCGGTTTTTGTAAGAATCGTCACAAAAAACACTACGTTTATTTTCTCTCAAGACCGAAGACAAGTTAAAAAGGTGTTGCTGTCCTTGACGGAGGCTGGGTCTCGAATATTCCCGGTTTGGATTCCAAATTTTTACCGATTTGATTACGATGGCAGCAAGAACAGCATTTCTGACGGAGGAAACGACATGTTCGACACTGGAAATAAGGTACTATATAATTCTCACACATAGCGTTTAATAACAAACCTTGCTTGTTTATCGTTGGTTTTTCTTATACAGCTTCGGGTCTGGAAAAACGGCACTGAACCCGTACTAGTCAACTATAACGAAACCTACTCGTGAGTAGAACAACGGAATTTAAAACCTAAATAAAACGCAAAATATAGAAATATACACAAACAAGCAAAACTTTAGATCCGACGATGGTTCATTTTCTTTGTCGTCTGCGGCCGCTCATCCGTTTATTCTGAGTGTGTTTATTACCAACCGAAGTCCACCCCTTCCAAACAGCTTCTATATTGAGGTATGGAAGCCGTGAGCAATTTTAGGTAGAACATAAATGTCTCTGATTTATAAAAATATGTGTTGATGTAGTGTTAATTTCAGGAAAGTGCAATTTCTACAATAAAATTCGACTTTGTGGTTTCGAAAATCCTAAACTTTTGTAAAACTGTATTTTTTTTATGAGATTCCACCACACACAAAGCAAAATATTTCTCCATAATTTTGGTCAATGCAGGAAAACATTGCATTCGGCCATGCATTTAAATATCTCTTATCAGAACCGTGAGATATTCTGTATGGTTGAATTTTATCCGCAACTCAGATCACAAAAATATGTGTTTTCAGGAATCTGGAGGCTTGGGAGCTGATGGCGATGGACAAAATGCAACGCATTCCGGTTCGTTCACGGAAGGCTTAATTTCTGTCGCGTTCTGGACTTATCAGGTGTATGGAACACCTGACCCATCTGTTATACAAATATTTCTAAGCATGGCAAGTACCCAGGTAATGAGAATGGCTGCTTTTGTCAACTTAGATTTCTTTCTACAGTGGTGGCATAATAAATAAGGTGGTTTCCGCACTATTAGTGTTTATAGAAATTTATTATAAAACGGTGTTGTTTACCTGGATTTTTCTTGTCATCTATGTTTATATTAATGAGCAGAGAGCCACAGGTTCTTGATCATTACTCCAGAGTCCAAAATGTTATAAACCATCTTTTCTTCCTTTAGCTTATCAGTTGTATTGTAATGTGAAAGTTAATTATTCATCAACACCGCAACGTAACAAGCAATATACCTATGTTTGAAAAACTGCAAGTTTATGAATAACTTGTCGTGGCAGCTTTTTAACTCGTCTGGGAGCAGTTTACTTTTCTTCAACGACAACAGCCCGGGTACAGATTCAACAAACAACACCGCACGACTTTTCGGTGAAATCAGCAATCACTATTTCTGCTACATTCTCGCCTCATCGTGAGTCACGTAAACGATATTTTGAAAAATAATTTACAATTACCAAACCAATATGTCAAAGAAAATATTTGTTGGAAAGTATATACAACGACACCATATGTTGCAGATATCCATCACAGTTTGTGAGTTCAAGCAGCTTGCGCGACACTATTGTTGAATTCATTCGGACTTTTCAAACAATCTACCAGCCCTAAAGACAACGATTTTCGTTGCTACGACGACGAACAAATTTGGAAACCAAATTGTCATTTTTGCAACAATTTTTAAAAAAGGGATTATGCGGTCTATATTTATTGAAAATGACTATTGGGACTTTTGTTAACTGTGTATAATTTGATACAGTGTGTATGTATAATGTGGATATAGGTAACATGCGTGGGCGGCCCTTCCATACCACATTAAATGTTATTTGTTGTTTTCGTGTGATACTCTGTATGATTTTATCGGTGCCCATGCCATTTTATTTCTGTTGTACTATTCATCTACGTAGTCTTGGCTTTCGTACAAAATACATTTGATTTGATTTGTGCAGCATGTTTGTATTTAACTGCCCACTTGCTAAACAATCGATATCATTTATTTGTTGATTGTTACGTTTTCTTTCGGTTTCTATGAAATAAAACGAGTTATGTCTCTAATATCTCACCTTGGCATTAGGCGGCAAGTGCAGTGCAAAAATCGTAAACGAATGAAAAGGGCAAATACTTGCCAAGCTGGTTTACGATCGTACACATGCCTGTTACACTAATGACTTCGAAACTACGTAAAAAAATCGCGACAATTTGGCAATTGTTCGTTGCAACTATGTTATATCGTTGTACAAGTTCTGCTTTCCAAAACGTCCTGTGAAGAAAAACTAACGAAGTACAAAGTTATCATTTATTTGGAAATAGCAAACTCAAAACGACCGCCATGGATAATACCAGCATTTCGAATCTTTGACAAGTAAGGGATACAACTCATCAAATAGTATTCACAAGTTATACCCTATGGTGTGTATCCTATTCTCCTATAGCGATGTGTTGAACTTAGAATCTAAGATACGCCAATTCCCAAAGATAGTGCTCAAACTCTGAAAGTAACATTAGCGTTTACCCGTAAGAATAATCTCAACATATGTGAATGCGCTACGCATTCGCCAGCTGCGAAAGAACTTTTGTGGAAACGTTGGTGTGGTGACGTTGCTTTACACGCATCACTGCACACTACGAGATCAAAAACAGACATTCCACTTACAGCCTGAAACAACCTACCGTGGTCCTATTTCCTTTTCGATTCCATCTTTTGCTTCTAAACGAACTTATTAGTTCATTACAAGTTTGTTTGCCATCTGTGTTTGTATAACACACACACAGAGAGACAAAAATAATAATCGCTGTTTTTGTGTTTAAAGTTGAAGGTTCACAGAGAATTGAGTACTGAAGGCCACAATACGTTGGAACAGGGATGAGACGGGAAGTTAACTAACAAGATAGCTCATGACACAACAGCATCCCTCTCTCGTAAACTTTTACACTTCCGTACATAAAGCTGTTTAGTGATGGCATTGATGAAACCAGCTTGGTAAGTGGTAACGCTTCAGATTTCTCAAGCATCTAACCGAGAGAAAAATATTACATCTATTCCATGAAAATGATAATGTTGTAGCTTTTATTTTAGTTTGAATAAGAAATATGTTAGTATTGCAGCAAGATGTCCATTATTGTACGGGCGTATCTTGTTTTATGCAGCAAACTCGCAGCCCTCCAACACGAAACGAGAGAACGTGAAAAGAAAAGCAAAATATCCGCTGCGTCTCCGTCTGGCGTACAAAATATTCTAGGGAAAAATAACGCATTAAAAATAAAGAATGATATTTGACATGATTTTAAGCTCTTTTCTCATACTCCAAGTGTTTGGCTCAACTTAATGATGGCTTATTACAAAATGTATAGTAGAGAATAGTAGAAACTAAGCATAATATGTGAGGTGCGGCGGATGTGCTACAAAATTAGTACAGTTTTGCACTTATACTTTTTTAAATGTAAATTAAAAGGGGACCAAAAACATGACATGACGGTATAGCATTCATTATATTCAACAGAACTAACTACCGTTTAACCGTTTTACAGAATAGTCAAACCGTATTTAATTCAAGTCCTCAACTTTGATTGTGTCAAAAATATGATTTTAAAAGTGAAATCTTTGTACTCGCAAACTCATTTTAGTGAACATGGGGCCGCTACATTCAAATATTTTGTGAACATGACGTGAACAATGGTCTGCCCGTTGCAAATTCTGTGAATCTCCGCGACGGATGAGATGAGAATTACACTACAGGTCGCGTACATGGTTTATATCACCAACTTTTTTATGTTAAAAAAGTGTAGAAAATACATCACACCGAAATAATAATAAATGCCCACAAAAGCGGACCAAAACTCTTTTTAATAGGTAATCGTTACGCACAATCGATTTCAAATCACTTCCTGTGACTCAATTTCATTTAATTGCCTTTTTAAGATGCATTTGCTTTGTAGTTTGAGGCATGCATAACGTGGTAACACTTTTGTTGTAAAATAGCAACAGGAATACTTCCAAAAGGGAGTAAACTAAATTTGAAGAATTTTTTTTTGCCACACACATGTAAAACGTTCTAGGACCAGTCTCTAGGGTGCTGGCAAACATACAAAAGATATCGTTTAAGTATTTTTTTGATATATCTTTCAATGAAAAGCAGGAGTTACGAAATGTTTGCTCGTTCTGAAGCTCAACAGCACAGTAAGTGAAAGATTTGGTTTGTCGTATTTGCATCATCTTAAACCTCAATTATAAACAAACGTACAGTAGTCCTACAATGTAAAAAGATTGGAACTTGTTAAATTTTAAAAACATTAACTAAATAACTTTAAATGGAGACGCCGAGCATCCCCAGCAGCTCGTCGAACAAGAAATCTTGTCAGATTTACGTTCTGAATTTAAACAAAGTTTCAAGATTCTGAAGATGTTGCTGGGTGTGTTTGGAGCAGTTGTATTCATTCTTGTTGCAGTAACAATATCTTTGGTAAGCAAAAACAACTGCTCTTGCTTTAAAGTTTTTCGTGGAGTGCATAACGAAAAGCATTTTTTGCTTAAAAATACTAACAAAATCTTAAATTGTAGGTTTTCATGAAGAACTCCCAAACGAAAGGTATGGAATAAAACATATAACTTTGTTGAAACAATACACTATACAATACCAACGTAAATAAACAATCCAAATTCAACTATAAGTCTCCTTAAGTCAATTCAACTGGAGTTTGAAATAAATATGAAGGTTAAACGTTACATGAACTTGCACGTAATCAGAGCACACTTCTGACACTAATATGCGAAACAATGTCAAATTGTCCTTTTACAGGTCAATTGGGAACATATCAAAATGAGACCAACCAAGAGTTGCGAAACTTCACAAGAATTGTTGGGTCATCCAATCAAGGTCCTACACTTTTGCGACTCGCATGCAACGATTTGTGACTTGTAATCGACCTACGTTGGTCAGCACGATAAGATACATTCTTTAAATTGTGCTACAAATTCTGAAGGAATTTCTAATTTCCAATCTGCATGACAGCCAATTGCAAAAAAGGTTGACCACAAGTTTGCGATACAAGTTAGCCTGTATTTTAGTCAACTGTTGTAACGTCGTTCAGACGTGAAAATTTTACCATTTTACTGGGTGGGAAATAGAAAATTTTCATATAATCCTAATGAAGACGTTTGTTTATTGAGGTTGTACTTGTTTTAAATTAGTTTCTTTGACAATGACATTTGTGGACAGAAACTTCCCAACAAGAAATACCGGACATCAACTCATCTCAACACAGACAAGGAATCGTCAGCGAATGCGATACGTTCAGTACTAGTAATTGAAACACGTGTTTAAAATAACTTTTAGACTTTTAAAAACTTTACAATAATAGAATATTGTTTGGACAGCAAAACTACTGAATATAGTTGCAACAAGGAAATATATTGTTTAAATATAAAAATGTATTGTATATTATAGCATGCAATACACCGGTATTATTTGCAGAGACACTTACATGAAGGTTTGTGTATTTTCTTTCAAAGACTGGAAACAAATGATGAAATTTCAGCGTGCAATGAGCAAAGCAGCCTCCGAGGTTTTTCCATCTTTAATTCCTGGCTTTTATCGGTTCAAATACGATGGAGGCGATGATTACATCAGGGACGGCGGAAACGACATGTTTGACATTGGAAACAAGGTACCGGAAAAACGTTAAAGAGACGACTCAGGGTTTATAGTATTTTCTACTAAATCTGATACTGAGTTTCCATTAGCCATAGAGACAACAGGCGATTCGAAGAAAACAAACTTTCACCGGGGCAAGCTGTAACATTTTAGTAAATCGATATTTTGTAGCTTCGAGTTTGGAAGGAAGGCGGGGAATTAATATCCATCTCCTACAACAAAACGTACATGTAAGTGAACACACACACAGGATGCTGCTGGCCCAAAATAACCAACAGCTTTTTAATTTTGTTTTGAACGCGGTTGCCGGATTTTATTTTGTTACGTCATTCGTAGCATTCCCATAGGAAAAACTGTTTCAAAAATCAATCAGTAACAGGAAGTGCATCAGAAAATATAGTAGATAATATATTCGCGTTATAAGAAGTGTTTAGTGTTCCTGCTCACCAAAACACGTTACTCAACATATAACCATATACTTCACCCTTCAACCATATATTTAGCGCAAATGACGGATCGTTCTTCGTGTCCTCGATGGCCGCTCATCCGTTTATTTTAACGATTGCTACCACGAATCCTGAGCAAAGAAATCAGAGTTTCTTTATTGAGGTATATAAGAGATTTACCCGTTTAAACTGGTGCAGTGTTGAGGGTAGCTCCATGTGCAAAATCCTTTTGTACGATTTCAGGAAACTGGTAAAATAGGAAACCCCGGGAAATTTAGGACATGGAACAAAATGTTTACAGAAGGACCAATCTCCACTGAATTCAGCTATTATCAACAATTCAATGTATCGGGACCATCCGTAACTCAGATTTTTTTATGCATGACGAGTCCTCTGGTAATTTAATGACGTTGTTTAATAAATCGAACTATAGCGCAATTGTTCAAACCACTTCTGCTCTTGCAGTTGTTTCAATCATCGGGAACGAGCAAACTGAGTTTAGTCCGTGGAAGTAGAACAACGTCAACAAACAACACTGCAAACCTTCGCGGAGAGTTTACAAATCATTATTTCAGTTATATTTTGACATCAAGGTAAATATGCACTTGTTTTTTTTTTGCTTACATACCGGATGCACTTAACCTGTTCGTTTTCAGATATCCTTCTACAGCCACGACGTTTGGTGACATTATGAAAGAGTTAGTCCAAACTTTTCAAACATATTATAACACATAAGTCAACAATGTTGCTGAAGGGGGAAACAATGATTGTTTTCTCGCAATGCCTTGTATATAAAAATGAATTTGCTTCCCTACATTTCAGACAAACCGGAGATAAATAAAGCTTGTACAAATGTTGTGTGTTGGTCGTTACTATAACTTAGTGTAAGCCACAGATTGCCAATCTCTGTTGCTAGATAGCTTAAATATCGCACAATAGGGTATGATATTTAGTTTTATGCTAAAATGTATTATTCAAGACAGACTGTTGTTTTTCATTTTGTTTAAATCGCAAAGTTGAAGATAAGCCAGAACGCTGTCATTGACTATATTAGTTGCGAAATGAGTATTAGTTAAAATCCTGTACGCACATAACATTACTCGAAAATTAAGGAATTTCGTTCTTGGAATTTATTGAGCAAAAGCATTCTTACTTAATTCTATCTTTCACGACAATGTACCTAAAATTCATGCAAAGAAATATTACTTGCAGTTGCGTTGTTCTCGTCAAGTTTAAATGAAATTAATAACTTGAAATCTAAATCTATTTTTCCTGGTTGCGCACCTGTAAGCCTACATGGAAGACGTACGATTGCCTGCAGATAGAATTATATTCTGTTTTGATGGATCACATAAATGCAGTGGTGACTACTGTGGCTCTGGGCTAGCTGGTAATTTAGCCACACGCATGTATTTCCACTTTGAGGCGCTGTTGAGTCAACGTCTAACCGATGGTAACCAAGTTACCTTTACAACGCATGAAACAAGAGGCATTGCTCAACCAAGCTACTTTTATAATGAACTATTGTAAAAGGTGTCGTTTTGTGTCAAATTTGCATTTTAGGCATATTTGAGGATAAATTAATTGGGCAATAAATCATTTTCCCAGCGTCATACGCGGACCGTTTAGTATCAGAACACACGCGATTCCTTCACTATATTTTCACTTTCACAATTGTTAATTATCACGTAAGATCGGTAGATCTTTCAAAAATGATCAACGGCTATCTAATGCAATACAGTTTACCTACTTAACTTTTTACCTCATCTATGTGTCACGTGAATTTTCCTAGCAATACCAAACTATTTTGCATTGGTGTGTATTGAAACATATATACTAAGCGCTGGGGTCCTGTAAATAAGGAAGTAGAATTGCATCTCTTGCGGCAATCCATATTCACGGTTTGCACCACATCTTACGTCACATACCAGTTTCCAGAAATATATTCACTGCAAGATAGCCCTATAGACGCGGCATTGCGGCTACTGGCGCACATTTAAATACACATGGGTTAGGGCTACAACCACGTCACAAACCAAGCATGAAAATTGCAACAAACACAGATATTTGATATGCACAGCAAAGACCACATTACCAATGTAGTTTCTAGAGGTGACTGTTTTCTCATATGTTAGGTAATAAATTTATATGTAAATCTGATAAGATATTTAGAGACAATAAAATATTCATATTTGGAAATACTCCTTATTTAAAAATTTATGTGCGTGTTTTAAATTCTAATGGATCGATCGGGTTGTGGTAGATTTGCAGCCAAATCATGTTAAATCAAGTCACTTCCTGAAAGTTTTCATGCTTCAAAAATATGTAGGCTTTTCGATGCTACTTTTTTCTTTTGTGACTACAGCAATTTAAGGTTTAAACTCCTAACTAAGTAGGTTTTTAGATGAAAAGTTACAACACGCAGTGCCTGTAGAAAATAGTTACTATCAACTGACGGTCAAAATGCATTAAGCAGAACACATAAAATGGCCTTTTGTTCAATTTCTCATGAAAACAGTGAGCTCTATTGGTCAACAAGTCACAAAGGGCAAAAAGCGTACTCGCATAGCAGGTGCACACAAAAAGACGACACAGTCAATTAATATTTTACAAAAAAATGCGGTTGACTTTACGTAAGTAGGGCTTTATGTTGTAATTTTTAATACTTAGGTGGCTCTGCAGTTGTTTTTGAAACGTGCTATGGTTGATGGAAAGCATTACAACAAATGACAACGACATCGTTTGATCAAGGTAGCATACTATAAACCGACCAATATTCGTGAAGCCCGTTGGTTTTAGTTTTGTTGCTAAAATGTGGCTCTTTTCCGTTTGTTTTAGGTTGCACTGCTGGTTCGTCATGCGAAACGGCAAACAAAGTTCCTTTAACAAAGCTTTCTTCGCGAGGGCACAAAGCTTTCTTTTTCATTGTATTGAAAGGATGGTAAGAACAGGAAGAAGCGAAATTGGAGAGGAGTTGCAATGTTATTGTTAAAATTAATGACGCAGCCTTGCGCCACTGCAACAAGGCGTTCATTAAAAGTCATACAAAAGTGGAGTCACATGAAGTGTAGTAGTTACTTGTTTATACTGCTATAAACTGACATCGGTCAAAATGCATAGCAGTAGTCACGAAATGACAGTTCGTCCAATATCTGCTGAAAATGGTGAGTCGTGTTTTTTCAGAAGTTCTATCGTAAAGCGTAGATACTTCCCAATGTTGGTCAACTTTGGATTATTCTTCATAATACTAAGAGTAGAAAAGCGGACAGGTATTTACTTCTTTGACTGCTGCATGCAACATTGAATTTTCTTTCATTATAAACCACCAACAGTACACTAAAACAAGAATCCACTTGCTTGAAAATTATAAAGAATTTTTTTGCATTGTAGTTTATGAGCAACCTATACGGCAGCCAGCAGATGAACAGGAAAAGTTTTTAAAGTTACGTTCTGAACTTGATCGAAGTTTGAAGAGTGTGAAGATTATGCCTGTGGTATTGGGAACATGCATGTTGATTGGTATTACTGCAACACTTGGTGTGGTAAGTCTAAATCCATTTACTTTCCAGACACTTTAGACTTGTGTTACATAAATAATCCAGATAGAAAAAAATAACAGGAACACAAAATTTATGCACTCGTTTTTTCCAACTAACTCTTTGGTTTACTGCAACCTATAAAAAGACGAAAGACCGATTTTAAAACAATGACATGACGTCATAGTGAAAGGAAACTTGCAGGGAATAATAGACTTGATCAAATTCTAGCCAGTCACGATCTTTACGTAAATACAACCATGTACGAAACAACAAAAGACCGTTGTTTCAAACTTACATTGCCATATTTCAACGACATCGGTTTTCTGGAATACAAAAGGTTAAGCCAGTAAGCAGAGAGTGCATATATTTTATTAAATGTTGCTTTTTTCAGGTTTTGATGCAAAACTCCCAAATCAAAGGTATGCGAGAACAAAAGCAGACATAACAAGATTGTAACATGAACTGTCTTTCAGAGACCCCAATGATGCATGAAACTCAACTCACGAGTTACGGGAATCACTCCACAATCAGTGCGAAGTCAACAGAAGGTATAACCATGTACAAGACATCAACTAGTTAAGCGTCTGTAAACTTTACGTTGTTCAGATGTAGTTGCGAGATTCAGAAATTAAAATAGGTTTGGATCGTTTGATTTTAAATTCAAACAAAACAATGTTGGATGCCATTAAATGTTACCCACTTCCCATATATTGTAAGCAACAAAACACCAATTTATTCTTTTCGCGGAAGTTTTTAATGGACATAGAGTTCCCGAAAGAAAAAACATGGGTCTAAAAATTATTTTATATCATCGCATGGATTTTTTTAATGCTGCAAATTTTATTTTGGCATCATGATATGATTTCGCTTGTTATGACAAGGGGTCAAGAGCATTGTAATTTTGGTGCAAGTTTATATATGTTTGGGTATTTTACCGATTTGACATTTGTGGACAGAAACTCCCCAACAAGAATTACCGGAAATCAACTCATCTCAACATAGACAAGGAACCGTCAGAGAATGCGATACTTTCAGTACTGGTAATTGAAACACGTGTTTATATTACCTTTAGGCTTTTATAAACTTTAAAACAATTAGTATATTGTTCAAACTGCAAAACTCTTGAAAATAGCTACAACAAGGAAATTACTAGTTACGATTTACCTCGTGTATCAGAACACAATTTTTAAATATTTAAATTTAGTACATGTGAAGGTGCAATACAGACATTTGCATTAAGGTTCGTGTATTTTCTTTCAAAGACTGGAAACAAATGATGAAATTTCAGCGTGCAATGAGCAAAGCAGCCTCCGAGGTTTTTCCATCTTTAATTCCTGGCTTTTATCGGTTCAAATACGACGGAGGCGATGATTACATCAGGGACGGCGGAAACGACATGTTTGCCATTGGAAACAAGGTACCGGAAAAACGTTAAAGAGACGACTCAGGGTTTATAGTATTTTCTACTAAATCTGATACTGAGTTTCCATTAGCCATAGAGACAACAGGCAATTCGAAGAAAATAAACTTTCACCGGGGCAAGCTAACCTGTAACATTTTAGTAAATCGATATTTTGTAGCTTCGAGTTTGGAAGGAAGGCGGGGAATTAATATCCATCTCCTACAACAAAATGTACATGTAAGTGAACACACACACAGGATGCTGCTGGCCCAAAATTACCAATAGCTTTTTAATTTTGTTTTGAACGCTGTTGCCGGATTTTATTTTATTGCGTCATTCGTAGCACCTAAGGAAAAAGTGTTTTAAAAATCAATCAGTAACAGGAAGTGCACGAAAAAATATAGCAGTTAATATATTTGCGTTATAAGTAGTGTTTTGTGTTCCTGCTCACCAAAACACGTTACACAACATATACCCATATACTTCACCCTTCAACCGTATATTTAGCGCAAATGACGGATCGTTCTTCGTGTCATCGATGGCCGCTCATCCGTTTATTTTAACGATTGCTACCACGAATCCTGAGAAAAGAAATCAGAGTTTCTTTATTGAGGTATATAAGAGATTTACCCGTTTAAACTGGTGCAGTGTTGAGGGTAGCTCCATGTGGAAATCTACAATAAAGCTTTCTAGAAATGCAATTCCTTTTGTATGATTTCAGGAAACTGGTAAAATAGGAAACCCCGGGAAATTTAGGACATGGAACCAAATGTTTACAGAAGGACCAATCTCCACTGAATTCAGCTATTATCAACAATTCAATGTATCGGGACCATCCGTAACTCAGATTTTTTTATGCATAACGAGTCCTCTGGTAATTTAATGACGTTGTTTAATAAATCGAACTATAGCGCAATTGTTCAAACCACTTCTGCTCTTGCAGTTGTTTCAATCATCGGGAACGAGCAAACTGAGTTTAGTCCGTGGAAGTAGAACAACGTCAACTAACAACAACGCAAACCTTCGCGGGGAGTTTACAAATCATTATTTCAGTTACATTTTGACATCAAGATAAATATGCACTTTTTTTTTGGCTTACATACCGGATGCACTTAACCTGTTCGTTTTCAGATATCCTTCTACAGCCACGACGTTTGGTGACATTATGAAAGAGTTAGTCCAAACTTTCCAAACATATTATAACATATAAGTCAACAATGTTGCTAAAGGGGGAAACAATGATTGTTTTCTCGCAATGCCTTGTATATAAAAATGAATTTGCTCCCCTACATTTTAGACAAACCGGAGATAAATAAAGCTTGTACAAATGCTGTATGTTGGTCGTTACTATTAAGTAACTTAGTGTAAGCCACAGATTGCCAATCTCTGTTGCTAGATAGCTTAAATATCGCACAATAAGGAATAATATTTAGTTTTATGCTAAAATGTATTACTCAAGACAGACTGTTGTTTTTCATTTTGTTTAAAGCGCAAAGTTGAAGATAAACCAGAACGCTGTCTTTGACCATATCAGTTGCAAAATGAGTATAGTAAAAAGCACATAACATTTTTCCTTATTGAATTTATTGAGCAAAAGCACTCTTACTTAATTCTATCTTTCACGATAGTGTACCTAAAATTCATGCAAAGAAATGTTATTTGCAGTTGCGTTGTTCTCGTCAAGTTTGAATAAAATTAATGACTTAAAATCTAAATCTATTTTTCCTGGTTGCGCACCTGTAGGCCTACATGGAAGACGTACGGTTGCCTGCAGATCAAATTATATTCCGTTTTGATAGATCACATAAATGCAGTGGTGACTGCTGTGGCTCTGGGCTAGCTGGTAATTTAGCCACACGCGAGGTATTTCCACTTTGAGGCGCTGTTGAGTCAACGTCTAACCGATGGTAACCAAGTTACCTTTACGGCGCATGAAACAAGAGGCATTGCTAAACCAAGCTACTTTCATAATGAACTTTTGTAAAAGGTGTATTTTTCTGGCAAAGTAAATATCTGCTAGAAGGCGTTGTAAAGTAGTTGTTGGTTGAATTTTAGGTTTAATTGAGGATAAATTAATTGGGCAATAAATCATTTTCCCAGCGTCATACGCGGACCGTTTAATATCAGAATACACGCGCTTTCTTCACTATATTTTCACTTTCACAAATGTTAATTATCACGTAAGATCGGTAGATCTTTCAAAAATGATCAACGGCCATCTGTAGACGCGGAAGTGGCATTGCGGCTACTGGCGCACATTTAAATACACATGGGTTATGGCTACAACCACGTCACAAACCAAGCAGGAAAATTGCAATCAACACAGATATTTGATATGCACATAGCAAGACCACATAACCAATGTAGTTTCCAAAGGTGAATGTTTTCTCATTTGTTAGGTAATAAATTTATATGCAATCTGATAAGATATTTAGAGACAAATATTTATATTTGGAAATACTACTTTTTGGAAATACTACTTTCCCTATTTAAAAATCCTTGTGCGTGTTTTAAATTCTAATGGATCGATCAGATTGTAATAGATTTGCAGCCAAATCATGTCAAATTAAGTCACTCCCTGAAAGTTTTCATGCTTCAAAAATATGTAGGCTTTTTTATGCTACTTTTTTCTTCTGTGACTACAGCAATTTAAGGTTTAAACTCCTAACCAAGTAGGTTTTTAGATGAAAAGTTACAACACGCAGTGCTTGTAGAAAATAGTTGCTATCAACTGACTGTCAAAATGCATGGAGCAGAACACATGAAATGACCCTTTGTTCAATCCCTAATAAAAACAATGAGCTCTATTGGTCAACCAAGGAAAAAAAAGCGTACTCGCATTGCAGGTGTACACAAAAAGACGATACAGTAAATTAATATTTCACAAGAAAAATGCTGTTGACTTAAGGTAATTAGGGTTTTACGTTGTAATTTTTGATACTTAGGTGGCTCTGCAGTTTTTTTCTGAAACGTGTTATAGTTGATAAAAAACATTACACTAAATGGCAACTACATCGTTTGATCAAGGTAGCATACTAAACCGACCAATATCCGTGAAGCGCATTGGGTTTAGTTTTGTTGCTAAAATGTGACTCTTTTCCGTTTGTTTTAGGTAGCACTGCTGGTTCTACATGCGAAAGGGCAAACAAAGTTCTTCGCGAATAAACCTTTAACAAAGCTTTCTTCGCGAGGGCACAAAGCTTTGTTTTTCTTGTATTGAAATTTCATTGTATTGACGGTAAGAGCAGGGGAAAAGTTCAAACGGAAGCGAAATTGGAGAGGAGTTGCTCCTATATTGTTAAAATAATGACGCAGCTTTGCGCCACTGCAACAAGGAGTTTATAAGGAAGTCATACAAAAGTGGAGCTGCATGAAGTGCAGTAGTTAAGTGTTTTTACCGCTAAAACTGACATCGGTCAAAATGCATAGCAGTAGTCACGAAATGACCGTTCGTCCAATATCTGATGAAAATTGTGAGTCGTGTTTTTTTGGACGTCTACGTAAAGCGTAAATACTTCCCAATGTTGGTCAACTTTGAAATTATTCATCACAATACTAAGAGTAGAAAAGAGAACATGTATTTTACTTCTTTGACAACATTGAATTTTCTTACATTATAAACCACCAACAGTACAGTACACCAAAACAAGAACCTACTTGCTTGAAAATTAAAAAGAAATTATTTGCATTGTAGTTTATGAGCCACCTTTATGGCTTCCAGCAGATGAACAGGAAAGGTTATTAAAGTTACGTTCTGAACTTGATCAAAGTTTGAAGAGTGTGAAGATTATGCTTGTGGTATTGGGAACATGCATATTGATTGGTATTTCTGCAACACTTGGTATGGTAAGTCTGAATCCATTTACTTTCCAGACACTTTAAATTTGTTTTACATAAATAATCCAGGTAGAAAATAGGAAAACAGGGACAAAAAATTTATGCACTCGATTTTCCAACTAACTAAATTTTAAAACAATGACATGACGTCATAGTGAAAGGATACTTACAGGGAATAATAGACTTGATCAAATTCTAGCCAGTCACGATCTTTACGTAAATACAAACATGTACGAAACAACAAAAGTCCGTTGTTTCGACCTTGCATGGCCATATTTAAACGAACGAACCATCACCAATCAAACGAAAGCACTCTTTTAAGTCATCGGTTTTCTGAAATCAAAAGGTTAAGCCAGTGAGCCGCGTGTGCATACTTTATTAAATGCCTTTTTTCAGGTTTTGATGCAAAACTTCCAAATCAAAGGTATACGTGAACAAAAGCAGACATAACAAGAGTGTAACATGAACTGTCTTTCAGAGATCCCAATGATGCATGAAACCAACATCACGGAAGATATTCGATCTTTGCAAATCGACATTTTGTCACTGCAGGGTGACCTATGAAACAATCCGATTGATTTTTGCTTGCACTAACCATTCTGTTGTTTAAAAAAATCTTAAAATGACAAATTAAGTCTGTACATCAGTGCGTTTAAATCATAATAACCACCTCTATTTCCATTTAGAACAACAAACGAAATACGGGAATCACCCCACAATCAAGTCGATGGAAGGTAAAAGTCATGCACAAAGCAACAACTAATTAGGCGACACGTCATGTAAACTTCACGTTGTTCAGATGTAGTTGTGAGGTTTAGAAACTATACTACGTTTGGATCGTTTAATTTTGAATTCCAGCAAAATAATGTTGCGTTGCCATTAGCTGCAACAAGGAAATTACTAGTTACGATTTACCTCGTGTATCAGAACACAATTTTTAAATATTTAAATTTAGTACATGTGAAGGTGCAATACATACACTTGCATTAAGGTTCGTGTATTTTCTTTCAAAGACTGGAAACAAATGATGAAATTTCAGCGTGCAATGAGCAAAGCAGCCTCCGAGGTTTTTCCATCTTTAATTCCTGGCTTTTATCGGTTCAAATACGATGGAGGCGATGATTACATCAGGGACGGCGGAAACGACATGTTTGACATTGGAAACAAGGTACCGGAAAAAATTTAAAGAGACAACTCAGGGTTTATAGTATTTTCTACTAAATCTGATACTGAGTTTCCGTTAGCCATAGAGACAACAGGCGATTCGAAGAAAATAAACTTTCACCGGGGCAAGCTAACCTGTAACATTTTAGTAAATCGATATTTTGTAGCTTCGAGTTTGGAAGGAAGGCGGGGAATTAATATCCATCTCCTACAACAAAACGTACATGTAAGTGAACACACACACAGGATGCTGCTGGCCCAAAATTACCAACAGCTTTTTGATTTTGTTTTGAACGCTGTTGCCGCATTATATTTTATTGCGTCATTCGTAGCACCTAAGAAAAAAGTGTTTTAAAAATCAATCAGTAACAGGAAGTTCACGAGAAAATTAGCGTTGTAAGAAGTGTTTTGTGTTCCTTCACACACATATACCTCACCCTTCAACCGTATATTTAGCGCAAATGACGGATCATTTCTCGTGTCATCGATGGCCGCTCATCCGTTTATTTTAACGATTGCCACAAGGAATCCTGAGAAAAGAAATCAGAGTTTCTTTATTGAGGTATATAAGAGATTTACCCGTTTAAACTGGTGCAGTGTTGAGGGTAGCTTATTGAAGAAATCTACAATAAAGCTTTCCAGAAATGCAAATACTTTTGTATGATTTCAGGAAACCGGCAAAACAGGAAACCCCGGGAAATTTAGGACATGGAACCAAATGTTTACAGAAGGACCAATCTCCACAGAGTTCAGCTATTATCAACAATTCAATGCATCGGGACCATCCGTAACTCAGATTTTTTTATGCATGTCAAGTCCTCTGGTAATTTTGACCACGTTGTTTTATAAATCGAACTTGCGCTATTGTTTAAATCACAAATCACATCTACTCTTGCAGTTGTTTCAATCATCAGGAACGAGCAAACTGAGTTTAGTCCGTGGAAGTAGAAGAAGGTCAACTAACAACACTGCAAACCTTCGCGGAGTGTTTACAAATCATTATTTCAGTTACATTTTGACATCCAGGTAAATATGCAGTGCTTTTATGGCTTACATGCTTTGATGCACTTAACCTGTTCGTTTTCAGATATCCCTCTGCACGTACGACTTTTCGTAACATTTTGAAAAAGTTAGTCCAAACTTTCCAAACATATTATAACATATAAGTCAACAATGTTGCTGAAGGGGGAAACAATGCCTTGTATATAAAAATGAATTTGCTTCCCTACATTTCAGCTTGCTAAATCCAAATGATCTCTGTAAAATGCTTCGCAACATACTTATTGTTTCGCCAGAACGACAAACCGGAGATAAATAAAGCTTGTACAAAAGTTGTGTGTTGGTCGTTACTATAAGATAGCTTAGTATAAACCACAGATTGCCAATCTCTGTTGCTAGATAGCTTAAATATCGCACAATAAGGAATAATATTTGTGTTAATGTATTATTCAAGACAGACTGTTGTTTTTCATTTTGTTTAAAGCGCAAAGTTGAAGATAAACCAGAACGCTGTCTTTGACCATATGAGTTGCGAAATGAGTATTATTTAAAATTCGGTATTGAGTAAAAGCATTCCTACTCAATTCTATCATCCAATATATTTTTTCCTGGTTTCGCCCCTGTAGGCCTCATGGAAAACGTACAGTTAAACAACAAGTTGCCTGCAGACATCCTTGTATTCTGTTTCGATAGGTCACATCAATGTAGGTGTTGACTGCTGTGGCTCTGGGCTAGCTGGTAATTTAGCCACACGCAGGTATTTCCACTTTGAGGCAGTGTTCAGTCAACGTCTAACCGTTGGGTAACCAAGTTACCTTTACGGCGCATGAAACGAGATGTATTGCTCAACCAAGCTAGGTTTATAATGAACTTTTGTGAAAGGTGTATTTTTCTGTCAAAGCAAATGTCTGCTAGAAGGCGTTGTAAAGTAGTTGTTGGTTGAAATTTAGATTTAATTGAGGATAAATTAATTGCACAACAAATCATTTTCCCAGCATCATACGCGGACGTTTAGTATCAGAACACACGCGATTCCTTCACTATATTTTCACTTTTACAATTGGTAATTATCACGTAAGATCGATAGATCTCTAATGTACTACAGTTTACCTCATTACCCTTTCACCGCAGGCTATGCGTCATGTAAATTTTCCTAGCAATACCAAACTACAACCACAACAAGCAATACAATGTTACTTATCGCCATAATCCTTGTCACATAGCCCTAATAGCAAAATAAAATTTGTTGTGGCAAACAAAGAAAGCAAACATGTATGTGACGATGTGACATATAGACGCCCTGCACGCACCACTGATCACCACGCGAATAATCAGAGAGTTTTTGAGTTTCACGATTTACTGTGAGGAAAAGGGATGAGTAACACAAACTGGCCCTACAATTTCGTCGTGGTTTTTCTATTTCTAACGCGCATTTTTGAACCACTATTCATCACAGGAAGCCAACCATAAAAAAAAGGTTCGGCCTAGAATCTCGGCTGGAAAGAGTCAAGTTCTGTCTGCTGACGTAGTTGTAGCGTCTGCAGCTTTACTTTCGGGAATTGAGCGACATTACCCGAAGTTTTTCGGGGTTGTTTGTTTTCCAGGCGTCTGTTATCTGGTACTGACATTTAAGAGTTTTTAGTTTAATCTTATAAGTCTAAAGATGACTAATAACATTGAACTCCCGTGCACAACAGCAACAGAGCAGCATAGTAAGTATGTTCGTAAATAAATTTGGAGTAGTTATTAAACGAGTCACATGCTTTTGAAAGGTGATTTGCTGTATTTTGAGTAAAATATTTACAGTCATAATCATAATAACATACATGCACATTCTCGGCTTTTATCCTGAAACACGTTTAAACAAGTTGTTAAACAAGTTTTCTAATATTTTTGTATTCACAGCCGCATGGCAGACGAAACGTTGTAAGAATACAATACGTTTATGCCAGAAGAGCAGTACATTTTTAATTGCAAGATGCCTGGCAGCAACAGGAATTTCACACGCGATTCATTTACTATACTTTCACTTTCACAATTGCTAATTATCACGTAAGATCGGTAGATCTTTCAAAAATGAGCAATAGCTATCTAATGTACTACAGTTTACCTACTTAACCTTTCACCGCAGGCTATGCGTCATGTAAATTTTCCTAGCAATACCAAACTACAGCCACAACAAGCAATACAATGTTACTTATCGCCATAATCCTTGTCACATATAGCCCTAATAGCAAAATAAAATTTGTTGTGGCAAACAAAGAAAGCAAACATGTATGTGACGATGTGACATATAGACGCCCTGCACGCACCACTGATCACCACGCGAATAATCAGAGAGTTTTTGAGTTTCACGATTTACTGTGAGGAAAAGGGATGGGTAACACATACTGGCCCTGCAATTTCGTCGTGGTTTTTCTATTTCTGAAGCGCATCGTTGAACCACTATTCATCACAGGAAGCCAACCATAAAAAAAAAGGTTCGGCCTAGAATCTCGGCTGGAAAGAGTCAAGTTCTGTCTGCTGACGTAGTTGTAGCGTCTGCAGCTTTACTTTCGGGAATTGAGCGACATTACCCGAAGTTTTTAGAGGCTGTTTGTTTTCCAGGCGTCTGTTATCTGGTACTGACATTTTTTAAGAGTTTTTAGTTAACCTTTTAAGTCTAAAGATGACTAATAACATTGAACTCCCGTGCACAACAGCACCAGAGCAGCATAGTAAGTATGTTCGTAAATAAATTTGGAGTAGTTATTAAACGAGTCACATGCTTTTGAAAGGTGATTTGCTGTATTTTCAGTAAAAATATTTACAGTCATAATCATAATAACATACATGCACATTCTCGGCTTTTATCCTGAAACACGTTTAAACAAGTTGTTAAACAAGTTTTCTAATATTTTTGTATTCACAGTGTACGGTAATCTCGAATCACCGCGGGAGCAGGGAAATACTGCACCCGAGCAGTTAGCCAGTCATCAACCACCGGTAACCCATCACATTCATCAAGCACCACGTCAAACCGACAAAAGTTCAAGATTTCTGACATATGACAAAAGTTCAAGGTTTCTGAAAATTGCTGTGCTGGTCTTGGGTTTGCTCATAGTGATTGGATTCACTGTTACGCTAGCTTTGGTACGTTACAAATGTTTGGTATGGAAAACGACTTACATGTTTGGTGTTTTGCAGCAGGCGATCACAGTCAGTATGGTGTTTATTTTAGGAGAAGTAATATTAATTTCGCCCATTACGCCATCTTTTTTAAGTCTCCATGATATCAATACGCCGATACAGACCCGATGGCCAACACGAAACAAACATTACTTTTTTGATTTAGGTTTTGCCGCAGATCTTGGCAATCAAAGGTAGGTGATAATTTTTTTATAAATGACATTTCATTGACAGATCATCGCCTAAACAGCCACAGCGAAAATTTTGCAATTTTCGATGAAAAAATTTTCGTTGAAAAACCTTTTTGTAAAACCCGATCATTATTTTGCATTTTTCTGACCCCCCAAAATAACTCTTAATGTTATGGCAGTTTACGGTCTAGCGAAGCGCCGGTGTGGTTACCTGTAATTTGCTTGTGGAAATAACAATGGAAGGGTTTGCAGCAAACAACACGATTTTCCCTTCTGTCTTGTGATTTGGTTGTCTTGGGGTTTATTATTCCATTATTCGTAAAATGAATGCGAACGTGCGCTAATTGTATGTTGACATAGCACATGGATGACAGGACCAGTCTTTGGAATTTGCTAACTTTGTTTTAGTTTGGCACCCATACGTCACAAATCAAAAAACTTTTGTCGTTGAATGGCCACCGAGTCACGCGGAAATTGGAAAAGGACCAAAAATACTAAAAATACGAAACCCTTGTTGCAAACATTCGTCTTCGGAATTTATGCTTGGTTTGCCATAAGCTTCCTGAAGATACCGCTAGCTTAAACTTAGCGCTGACAGCACCTGAAACTAAAACTTGGATTTTCAACAGATCGTCTCAACCAAAGCATAAACAATGACGATATTCAAGCATTACAAAACACCATCAACTCCTTGCAAGGTTTGCAGTCTTATTATACAAAGGTGACAATGTCACATCATATTGATGACTTTGCTTAGCATTGTGTTTTGGTAAAGTATGTATAGTTATATAACGATGTAACTTTCTGCAAATGTTCAATGACGTGTTCAGGAAATTTATCGAGGAGGAACGAACAATTGATGGGTTGTCGGTTGCGGGAAGGTCTGTCGAAGGGTACGTTACTTTGAAATTCAATTTTCCCAGCATTATGTTGTTGTGAAACAATATCTACTTTCTGCACGTGAGAAAAAAATCTTGTTGGGGTCAAGTTAAGCACCGAAACCTTTGACCAAATTCCGGCATTGTTGTTAATTTGTTAGAACGATTTGTTGCCACACAAAATATGTTAAAGCATATGTTACGCTTCCTAAATAGACGCTTTCCAAGGTCCTCAGGACGCTGCATTAACGGCTAACCACAAGCCTGTTCTAGCACAACGGTTAAACAATTCAATTCAATCTTGTTCATAAAAACTCTAAAAATACCACAGACGAATCACAATCTGCCGAAAACGGTCTGTCTCGCGATTTTCTCTTAGAGTCTCGTGTTAGCCCGTTTATCTTTTGTCTCCCCCGTCATGGGCCCAACCGTGTCACGTGAGAGGAAGGGAGCTAGCGCTGCGAAATAAATCAACGTGCGGTGACTGATGCGTTCGAGACACTTCGTAAATAAAAATATAAATCAACACAAAACATTTAAATGAACAGTTGGAAGGTGAAATAACAAAAGGTGAAAAAGAACGTGGCGTAAAAGAATACGTGATATAACAAAGCGTGCAACTTGAAAATGAAACGGAACAAGTGTGCAAATTCTTTTGCGCTACACATATACTGTTGTGTTTCTTTGTATTCGTTCGAATCATTGGAAAACCATAGAATGAAAAACAAGGCGAGCACACACGCATTTATAGGGAAGTAAATTGCATTTAAAATACCACGCACACAAACAAGAATCATGCAGAATGGACTGCGGCACATTCCACGAATCACTCGACTATGGCATGCAAGCGCACTGTTGCTGCCGTATATACGTAATGAGGCGCGACCGCAACACATACCATGACCAGCACCATTATGGCAAGCTTACCAGAACCACCATCACCAACAACTTGTGAAGCAAAATCAGTACGTTATATCATGAACCAAAAACGTTTACGTTTATTCTACACGACGTTCTATAAACATGGAAATAAGTTAATCACTGAAAATTAACGAGGAACCCGGATTGCACCAAAATAATACCACATAGGTGAAGTAAACGCACGACAGAAAACCCTTGCGAAGATATATTATCACCAGGACGTGTATAAAAATACAGTCATAACAAACAAGTCCCTTTTTCCTGAAGTTTTAAGGTCGATGATGGAAGCGGCTTCTCGCACATTTCCTTCTTCGATTCCAAATTTCTATCGATTTAATTACGACGGAAACAAGAACAGCATCGGAGACGGCGGGAACGATATGTATGATGGGGGAAACAGGGTATACAGATAAAAATTGCTTGTGTTACGATTATTTTGTTGATTGTGTGTCACAAATGTTGCAGCTTCGGGTGTGGAGAAGAGACACTCAGCCTTTGCTGGTTAACTACAGTGAGACCCACGAGTAAGTGCACATTCATTTGTTGCTGTGTGATCACGTTGCGTCAAGATAAATAAGCGTTACACTTCAGATCCGTCAACGGTTATTTTTCTTTGTCATCCGCAACTGCTCATCCTTTTATCTTGGCTATGTTTATCAACAACCAAAGGCGATTGATCTGGGACTACTATTACATCGAGGTAAAATTTATACATGTTGCGGGACCACTAGCATTGGTGCACACTAAACATTTCATTTCAATAACTCGGTCAAAACGAACTGTTTTATTTTATTTGAGCACAACAATATATAGTCTGTAAAAACATGTCACTCACCTTTCTCATGCTGAATTTTGTTTTGAAGGAAGCCAAAAAAGTAACGAAGAATTATTTTTTTACTTTTACAGTCAATGTTGAGTTGCATAGCTTCTCATCAGCTTGCACACAAAATGCTTGTTTTTAGGAATCGGGAGACTTGGGAGCTGATGGCAGTGGGAATTACGCAACGAGTTCAGATTCGTTCACTGAAGGATTAATCTCTGTGGCATACAGGACTTACCAAGTGTATGGAGCATCAGACCCATCCATCATACAGATATATCTAAATATGGAAAGTTCTGAGGTATTTTAAAATATTGGATGAGCATGTATGGGCGAAACAGTGGACATCTGTATGCAGTTTACACAGAGCATTTTTTAATTTGAATCAAATGCTGTTAACGTAAAAATAGATCTTCTAGTCTAGTGCACTTTTATATGTCCTATTCAAAACATCTATAATATATGTAATACTCACAATTACATTGCTCTCTAAACGCAAAAATCGCAAGCAATCATAATGTTAGTACTCGCAAATAAATTACATGATACAATTCAACCATGAAATATGTTCCAACAGCTCTTTAACTCAACTGGAACGAGTTATCTTTCCTTTAACGACTACAACCGAGGAACATCTTTCACCAACAACACAGCACAACTTTACGGACGATTTGGCAATCAGTATTTCTGTTACATTCTCGCTTCCACGTGAGTCATGTTAATCAAAAGATTAAAACTATTTTAAAAATATGTATTTGTACGATTATGGATTCCAAGTAGGTTCAGAAGTTCTTTCTGATATTTATATTTTAATATATATCATACATATTATATACAGGTAAAAAAACACGTAAAATTAACCAAGTAACACTGTTGAACAAAGTTACAGGAAGTGAACATAACTAATATAATGGAAAATTGTTCGATACTTCCAGATATCCATCACAGTTCGTGAGTTCAAACAGCTTGCGTAGCACCATTGTGGATTTCATTCGGACTTTTCAAACAATCTACAAGTCTTAAACAGAGTAATGGGGAACATGGACATTTTTTAATTAGGAATCCAAGTATGAGTTTCTTTCAGAAAAAAACACGTTCATTTCAAATCGTATTTTTCTGCGGTTCATAGAATCGATGGCATTATCCCACCCTTTAAATTCATGAGTCATTTCGTGTGAGTATTGCGCATGCTGCGTACTGTTAAGACTTTCTTGTGCAACACTGGACACTTGCAATCGATTTTACGGGTGTATGTCAACTTGACCTCTTCAATGCGAATTGTTTTTTGTCTATTTGCCCCTGCCGCTTTATTGTCGGTATGCCTGGTTTAGAAATCAAAAATGCTTTTATTATTCTTAGTTTTGCATGTATAACAATCTGATCTCTGAAAAAAGTATTTCATTTGGCTTGCTCTGTTACATGACATTTAATGCGAAATAAACTTCATTGAAAAATTTAAATATGCATCAAGGTGAGCCTATAAACCTAAACATCGGCCAGGTTTGGATGTTTACCTTGTTACTGTAGCCAGACAGAACGTCAGCCGTTTGCCTTCGCGTATCGTTGATCAATGAAGCTTAAAAACGCGAGAAAAAGGCAGTCTCGGTACCAGTTCATCCGATGGATGACATTGGTACTCGCAAAAAAAATTTGAAGCTCACCCGACAGATGACTTTAGTACGAGACTTGTTTTTGACCTTGACGCCCGAGTGATGACCTCATCGGACCTAAAAGGGTTGATGTTGTTTATCTTTTTCATACGGAATACCATTACGCTTACGAAAACATGACCGACGATGTTACTTGTGGCTGGAACGTACAGAAAACTGATTTCCAGCAGATCGGTCACCCTGCTCCACAGCAGTTAACTATTTCTCAGCGCAAAATGTCTTGTAAACGCGCTTTCGATTCGATTCCTGGACTGGTTACGATTTACCTTCTGCACATAGAAAACATTGTTCAAAAAAAATGTATTACGCGTAAGTGTGCAATATGGGCAGGTCGACGTAATTTGCTTCCAAAGACTAAAAACAAATTTTAAAATTTCAGCGTGCAATTACCAAGCGTTTGTGTAGCAATAAACCTTGTTGACAAAACAAACCACCCCACATTGAATGCAAATGAAGGATATTGCAATATCAAGCACCCGCTTCAACCCTGCGTTTATTTCCTAAATCCTCCCTGTAAGTTGTGTCTTTCTTGTTGATCCTTGGCATTAGATATCAGTTGTAATGCTGCGTATTTCATTGAAACAAACGTTGTACAAATGTCGTGGGTTGGCGATGAATAAAATATAGGAACTGTGAAAAGTTTGTATTTGTCAGCAACTTCTACATTGAACGCCGAGGTAGTGTGGGATGTCGTTGCCTTATTCACAACGTCACGTTTGCTGCTGCTGTTGTTTTGGTTCATGACTCAGCGCCTGTGACCATCAAAAGATAAAGCTGAAATTCACCAGAAGCTCTTGAAAATCGATCTGAAGTAAAACCGCGTAAACAACACTCACATATTCCACAGCATTGGCTTTACTAATTACTCAATTATGACGACGGCTGTAGTTGAAAAATTGGCTGTAATTTAAAATACAGTTACTAGGATTGCAACAACTGGTTCCGTGTCAAAATGATCAACCATGGAGATTAATTCCTCACGTAGCATCCGACGCGCTTAATTGAACTTCTTCAGAGCCGTCGCCTTCCCGACGCGCCTCGCGATGTATGTGACGATGTGACATAGACGCCCTAAGCGCACCACTGAGCACCACGCGAATAATCAGAGAGTTTTTGAGTTTCACGATTTACTGTGAGGAAAAGGGATGGGTAACACATACTGGCCCTATACAATTTCGTCGTGGTTTTTCTATTTCTGAAGCGCATTGTTGAACCACTATTCATCACAGGAAGCCAACCATAAAAAAAAAGGTTCGGCCTAGAATCTCGGCTGGAAAGAGTCAAGTTCTGTCTGCTGACGTAGTTGTAGCGTCTGCAGCTTTACTTTCGGGAATTGAAGGACAAAACCCGAAGTTTTTAGGGGCTGCTTGTTTTCCAGGCGTCTGTTATCTGGTACTGACATTTTTTAGGAGTTTTTAGTTAACCTTTTAAGTCTAAAGATGGCTGATAACATTGAACTCCCGTGCACAACAGCACCAGAGCAGCATAGTAAGTATGTTCGTAAATAAATTTGGAGTAGTTATTAAACGAATCACATGCTTTTGAAAGGTGATTTGCTGTATTTTGAGTAAAATATTTACAGTCATAATCATAATAACATACATGCACATTCTCGGCTTTTATCCTGAAACACGTTTGAACAAGTTGTTAAACAAGTTTTGTAATATTTTTGTATTCACAGTATACGGTAATCTCGAATCACCGCGGGAGCAGGGAAATACTGCACCCAAGCAGTTAGCCCGTCATCAACCACCGGTAACCCATCACATTCATCAAGCACCACGTCAAACTGACAAAAGTTCAAGATTTCTGACATATGACAAAAGTTCAAGATTTCTGAAAATTGCTGTGCTGGTCTTGGGTTTGCTGATAGTGATTGGATTCACTGTTACGCTAGCTTTGGTACGTTACAAATGTTTGGTATGGAAAACGACTTACATGTTTGGTGTTTTGCAGCAGGCGATCAGAGTCAGCATGGTGTTTATTTTAGGAGAAGTAATATTAATTTCGCCCATTACGCCATCTTTATTAAGTCTCCATGATATTAATACGCCGATATAGACCTGACGGCCAACACGAAACAAATTACTTTTTTGATTTAGGTTTTGCCGCAGATCTTGGCAATCAAAGGTAAGTGATAATTTTTTTATAAATGACATTCCATTGACAGATCATCCCCTAAACAGCAACAGCGAAGGTAGTTCATTGAAAATTTCCATGTAAAAATTTTGCAATTTTCGATGAAAAAATTTTCGTTGAAAAACCTTTTTGTAAAACCCGATCATTATTTTGCATTTTTCTGACCCCCCAAACTAACTCTTAATGTTATGGCAGTTTACGGTCTAGAGAGGCGCCGGTGTGGTTGCCTGTAATTTGCTTGTGGAAATAACGATGGAATGGTTTGCAGCAAACAACACGATTTTCCCTTCTGTCTTGGGATTTGGTTGTCTTGGGGTTTATTATTCTATATAATTGGTAAAATGAATGCGAACGTGCGCTAATTGTATGTTAACATAGCACATGGATGAAAGGACTAGTCTTTGGAATTTGCTAACTTTGTTTAAGTTTGGCCATGCATCACAAATCAAAAAATTTTTGTCGTTGAATGGCCGCCGAGTCACGCGGAAATTAGAAAAGGACCAAAAATACCGTCACGGTGCATTTCCCTGCAGCACGAAAACCACCTGAAACTAAAAATACGAAACCCTTGTTACAAACATTCGCCTTAGGAATTTATGCTCGGTTTGCCATAAGCTTCCTGAAGATACCGCTAGCTTAAACTTAGCGCTGAAACACCTGACACTTAAACTTGGATTTTCAACAGATCGTCTCAACCAAAGCATAAACAATGACGATATTCAAGCATTACAAAACACCATCAACTCCTTGCAAGGTTTGCAGTCTTATTGTACAAAGGTGACAATGTCACATCATATTGATGACTTTGCTTAGCATTGTGTTTTGGTAAAGTATGTATAGTTATATAGCGATGTAACCATCTGCAAATGTTCTATAACGTGTTCAGGAAATTTATCGAGGAGGAACGAACAATTGATGGATTCGGAGTCGCTTTTACAAGGTTGTCGGTTGCGGGAAGGTCTGTCGAAGGGTACGTTACTTTGAAATTCAATTTTCCCTATGTAATGGTGGGAAACAAAATTGAAATTTTGTAAACGAATTTTGTAAACGAGTTTTGTGAACAAAATTCTAGACGACGCCACATGATGGGGGTAGAGGGCCATAATTGAAATTAGAAGCGTTAGGCAAACGTGCTGTAACATATTATGGAATAAAAATGCTAGGTTATACAGGTGTCAAATGAGCTATTTAAATCAACACTATCGGATAAATTGGACAATGTTGGTCCAAACGTGAGATAATGGGGCCGGGGTCAAGGATTGTTCCTAAATCAGAAATCTTTAACAATTAATTTATCAAACTAATCTGTTGGAAAATGTCATACGAATTAATCCAAAACAAACTAGATTTTCATCCACTATCACACGAAACAAACGCTGTGCGAAATATGTGTGAGTAGGGCATATGTTAAAGCAAAACGTTTCTTAATTTAAAGTTAAAACGCCTCAGTAAGTATAACTTACGTCTATATATACTGTGATAACTGATTTTATCTATTCAAAAATGCAAAAAGTTGCACAAAACATCATGAACATAGCATGAATTAAAATTTGTTTTCGAAACAGAATTCAATTACAAATGCCTTTGATCCGTTAATCACTGTGTTGTACATAGTGGAAAACAAAATTTGTTTTCGAAACAAAATTCGTTTATAAATGCATTTAATCCGTTAATCACTGTGTTGTACATAGTGGGAAACAAAATTTGTTTTTGAAACAAAATTTGATTACAAATGCCGTTGATCCGTTAATCACTGTGTTGTAATACCATTAGTCCGACACAAATATGTTGTTCATAGTGGAAACAGAATCTGTTATTTGTGTGTAAAGTTCAAAGTCACTTGATTTAAAAATGTCAAAAACATTTTTCGAGCACCATCGCAGGCGGTCAACTCTCAAAATCAATTATTTCCGCCGAACCTTAGCCGCCATAGTCTCAAACATGCGTTTTCGTTCAGCAATAAAATTCTAAAGGACATAGGCCAATTTGGTTTTCACTGCTCGATTTGTACTGGCATCTAGTATTTGTGTGTAAACTTTCAAGTCGCTTGATATAAAAATGTTCAAATTGCAGGCGGACAACTGTCAATTTGAGTTAATTTCGCCCATCCTTGGCCACCATAGTCTCAAACATGCGTTTTCGTTCGCGAATAAAAAACTAAAGGACATAGGCCAATTTGGTTTTTATTGTTCGTTTTGTACTGGCATCTAGTATTTGTGTGCAAAATTTCAAGTTGCTTGATATAAAAATGTTCAAATTGCAGGCGGGCAACTGTCAATTTGAGTTAATTTGCCGAACCTTAACCACCATTGTGTCAAACATGCGTTTTCGGTCGCGAATAAAAAACTAAAAGACATAGGCCAATTTGGTTTTCACTGTTCGTTTTGTACTGGCATCTAGTATTTGTGTGCAAAATTTCAAGTTGCTTGAAAAAAAAATGTTCAAATTGCAGGCGGGCAACTGTCAATTTGAGTTAATTTCGCCGAATCTTAGCCACCATAGTCTCAAACATGCGTTTTCGGTCGCGAATAAAAAACTAAAAGACATAGGCCAATTTGGTTTTAACTCCTCGTTTTGTACTGGCATCTAGTATTTGTGTGCAAAATTTCAAGTCGCTTGATATAAAAATGTTTAAATTGCAGGCGGGCAACTGTCAATTTGAGTTCATTTCGCCGAACCTTAGCCACCATAGTGTCAAACATGCGTTTTCGGTCGCGAATAAAAAACTAAAAAACATAGGCCAATTTGATTTTCACTGCTCGTTTTGTACTGGCATCTAGTATTTGTGTGCAAAATTTCAAGTCGCTTGACATAAAAATGTTCAAATTGCAGACGGGCAACTGTCAATTTGAGTTAATTTCGCCGAACCTTAGCCACCACAGTGTCAAACATGCGTTTTCGGTCGCGAATAAAAATCTAAAGGACATAGGCCAATTTGGTTTTCACTGCTCGTTTTGTACTGGCATCTAGTACCAGAAACTAAAACTTGGATTTTCAACATATCGTCTCAACCAAAGCATAAACAATGACGATATTCAAGCATTACAAAACACTATCAACTCCTTGCAAGGTTTGCAGTCTTATTATACAAAGGTGAAAGTGTCACATCATATTGATTACTTTGCTTAACATTGTGCGTTGGTAAAGTATGTATAGTTATATAGCGATGTAACCATCTGCAAATGTTCAATAACGTGTTCAGGAAATTTATCGCGGAGGAACGAACAATTGATGGATTCGGAGTCGCTTTTACAAGGTTTTCGGTTGCGGGAAGGTCTGTCGAAGGGTACGTTACCTTGAAATTCAATTTTCCCAGCATTATGTTGTTGTGAAACAATATCTACTTTCTGAACGTGAGAAAAAAATCTTGTTGGGGTCAAGTTAAGCACCGAAACCTTTGGGCATTGTTATTATTTTGTTAGAATGATTTGTTGCCACACAAAATATGTTAAAGCATATACTGTTGTGTTTCTTTGTATTCGATGGTATCATTGGAAAACCATAGAATGAAAAACAAGGCGAGCACACACGCATTTATAGGGAAATAAATTGCATTTAAAATACCGTATATACGCAATGAGGTGTGACCGCAAAACATACCATGACCACCACCATTATGGCAAGCTAACCAGAACCACCATCACCATCACCAACAACTTGTGAAGCAAAATCAGTACGTTATATCATGAACCAAAAACGTTTACGTTTATTCTACACGACGTTCTATAAACATGGAAATAAGTACATCACTGAAATTCACCGGGGAACCCCGAATTGCACCGAAATAATACCACATAGGTGAAGTAAACGCACGACAGAAAACCCTTGCGAAGATATATTATCACCAGGACGTGAAAAAAATACAGTCATAACAAACAAGTCCCTTTTTCCTGAAGTTTTAAGGTCGATGATGGAAGCGGCTTCTCGCACATTTCCTTCTTCGATTCCAAATTTCTATCGATTTAATTACGACGGAAACAAGAACAGCATCGGAGACGGCGGGAACGATATGTATGATGGGGGAAACAGGGTATATAGATAAAAATTGCTTGTGTTACCATTATTTTGTTGATTGTGTGTCACAAATGTTGCAGCTTCGAGTATGGAGAAGAGACACTCAGCCTTTGCTGGTTAACTACAGTGAGACCCACGAGTAAGTGCACATTCATTTGTTGCTGTGTGATAACGTTGCGTCAAAATAAATAAGCGTTACACTTCAGATCCGTCAACGGTTCTTTTTCTTTGTCATCCGCAACTGCTCATCCTTTTATCTTGGCTATGTTTATCAACAACCAAAGGCGATTGATCTGGGACTACTATTATATCGAGGTAAAATGTATACATGTTACGGGACCACTAGCATTGGTGCACAAAAAACATTTTATTCAAAAAACTCGGTCAAAACGAACTGTTTTATTTGATTTGAGCAAAACAATATATAGTCTGTGAAAACATGTCACTCACCTTTCTGAAACTTAATTTTGTTTTGTACGAAGCCACAAAAGTAACGAAGAATTATTTGTTTACTTTTACAGTCAATGTTGAGTTGCATAGCTTCTCATCAGCTTGCACACAAAATGCTTGTTTTTAGGAATCAGGAAACTTGGGAGCTGATGGCAGTGGGAATTACGCAACGAGTTCAGGTTCGTTCACTGAAGGATTAATCTCTGTGGCATACAGGACTTACCAAGTGTATGGAGCAACAGACCCATCCATCATACAGATATATCTAAACATGGAAAGTTCTGAGGTATTTCAAAATATTGGATGAGCATTTATGGGTCGAAACAGTGGCCATCTGTATGCAGCTTACACAGAGCATTTATTAATTTGAATCAAATGCTGTTAACGTAAAAAATATATCTTCTAGTCTAGTGCACTTTTATATGTCCTATTCAAAACAATTAGAATATATGTAATACACACAATTACATTGCTCTCTAAACGCAAAAATTGCAAGCAACCATAATGTTATTTTGCTGGATGGCCTGTTATAACACTCTCGGTAAACATAATTATAATATGCAATGTGGAGCCAATAATATGAATTGTGTATAAGCTGTAGACAGATGGCCACTGTTTCGACCTAAAACTTATACACAATTCATATTATTGGCTCCACATTGCTTATCATATGATTATTGTGACACGGGGCCTGACGGCACTATTGGTTGAGCTTTGCTTGGCCATAGTGTTTCCACCTTGTTTTCTCTGTAAGGTTGCACCTAGTTTGGTGCCCAACGGATGACGGTGATTGTATAGTCACCACAAAGTGGAAGTCTTTGCTTGGCCGTTTGGTCAGCAGAGTCGTCTTATAGTCACACCAGCTGCACTGATGAGACCTTTTAGGTCGAAACAGTGGCCATCTGTCTGCAGCTTATACACAATTCATAATTATAATAACTAGAAAAAGCACTCCCAAATAAAGTCGATAACAACATTACATGATACAATTAAACCATGAAATATGTTCTAACAGCTCTTTAACTCAACTGGAACGAGCTATCTTTCCTTTGACGACTACAACCGAGGAACATCTTACACCAACAACACAGCACGACTTTACGGGCGATTTGGCAATCAGTATTTCTGTTACATTCTCGCTTCCACGTGAGTCATGTTAATCAAAAGATTAAAACTATTTTAAAAATATGTATTTGTACGATTATGGATTCCAAGTAGGTTCAGAAGTTCTTTCTGATATTTATATTTTAATATATATCATACATATTATATACAGGTAAAAAAAAACACGTAAAATTAATCAAGTAACGCTGTTGAACAAAGTTACAGGAAGTGAACATAACTAATAAAATTGAAAAATTTTCGATACTTCCAGATATCCATCACAGTTTGTGAGTTCGAACAGCTTGCGTAGCACCATTGTGGATTTCATTCGGACTTTTCAAACAATCTACAAGTCTTAAACAGAGTAATGGGGAACATGGACATTTTTTAGTAAGGAATCGAAGTGTGAGTTTCTTTCAGAAAAAAACACGTTCATTTCAAATCGTATTTCTCTGCGGTTCATAGAATCGATGGCATTATCCAAATCCTTTAAATTCATCAGTCATTTCGTGTGAGTATTGCGCATGCTGCGTACTGTTAACACTTTCTTGTGCAACACTGGACACTTGCAATCGATTTTACGGGTGTATGTCAACTTTACCTCTTCAATGCGAATTGTTTTTTGTCTATTTGCCCCTGCCGCTTTATTGTCGGTATGCCTGGTTTAGAAATCAAAAATGCTTTTATTATTCTTAGTATTGCATGTATAACAATCTGATCTCTGAAAAAAGTATTTCATTTGGCTTGCTCTGTTACATGACATTTAATGCGAAATAAACTTCATTGAAAAATTTAAATATGCATCAAGGGGAGCCTATAAACCTAAACATCGGCCAGGTTTGGATGTTTACCTTGTTACTGTAGCCAGACAGAACGTCAGCCGTTTGCCTTCGCGTATCGTTGATCAATGAAGCTTAAAAACGCGAGAAAAAGGCAGTCTCGGTACCAGTTCATCCGATGGGTGACATTGGTACTCGCAAAAAAAATTTAAAGCTCACCCGACAGATGACTTTAGTACGAGACTTGTTTTTGACCTTGACGCCCGAGTGATGACCTCATCGGACCTAAAAGGGTTGATGTTGTTTATCTTTTTCATACGGAATACCATTACGCTTACAAAAACATGGCCGACGATGTTACTTGTGGCTGGAACGTACAGAAAACTGATTTCCAGCAGATCGGTCACCCTGCTCCACAGCAGTTAACTTTTTCTCAGCGCAAAATGTCTTGTACACGCGCTTTCGATTCGATTCCTGGACTGGTTACGATTTACCTTCTGCACATAGAAAACATTGTTCAAAAAAAATGTATTACGCGTAAGTGTGCAATATGGGCAGGTCGACGTAATTTGCTTCCAAAGACTAAAAACAAATTGTAAAATTTCAACGTGCAATTACCAAGCGTTTGTGTAGCAATAAACCTTGTTGACAAAACAAACCACCCCACATTGAATGCAAATGAAGGATATTGCAATATCAAGCACCCGCTTCAACCCTGCGTTTATTTCCTAAATCCTCCCTGTAAGTTGTGTCTTTCTTGTTGATCCTTGGCATTAGATATCAGTTGTAATGCTGCGTATTTCATTGAAACAAACGTTGTACAAATGTCGTGGGTTGGCGATGAATAAAATATAGGAACTGTGAAAAGTTTGTATTTGTCGGCAACTTCTACATTGAACGCCGAGGTAGTGTGGGATGTCGTTGCCTTATTGACAACGTCACGTTTGCTGCTGCTGTTGTTTTGGTTCATAACTCAGCGCCTGTGACCATCAAAAGATAAAACTGGAATGCACCAGAAGCTCTTGAAAATCGATGTGAAGTAAAACCGCGTAAACAACACTCACATATTCCACAGCATTGGCTTTACTAATTACTCAATTATGACGACGGCTGTAGTTGAAAAATTGGCTGTAATTTAAAATACAGTTACTAGGATTGCAACAACTGGTTCCGTGTCAAAATTATCAACCATGGAGATTAATCCCTCACGTAGCATCCGACGCGCTTAATTGAACTTCTTCAGAGCCGTCGCCTTCCCGTCGCGCCTCGCGATCGTGTGAAATTTCTTCCTAACTTAGTTAACCGCCCAATTATGCGATTGTCGCGAAGCAAAAGTTTATTTTGGACGCCTGTTACACAAGGGTGAAATAGATCAACGGCTTTTAATTAACGCGCGTGGATACGGCCAACTTGTGTGGCTGCAGTTGTCGTTTCGTGCGAGGAAGAAAGCTCCAAGTGTGGGTAGAGGCGACTGAAGAGCTTAAGTTAAAATACTCCAAGTTCAGTAAATTCATTTACGAATTATCGCAGGTCAGACACATGCAGAACCATATATTCTAAAATAGTGCCCTTAGACATTGGCGTTTGTATTTGAGAGGTTTCAAAACGAAAAAGGGACAACAGTAACTTTTGCTGCACCTATTCCGTAACAAATGTAACGTTTGTTGTTACAGTAAAAAAGTTAGATCAAATCAGATTTGACAAATTTGAAAATTCTGACGACATGAAGTTTGTATATGTCATTCTGGTTCTGGTATCTCTGGTGTGCATCAGCCAGCAGGTAACACACTATGATTTTGTGATATGATACCATCACAATTGTGCTAACAACTTGAGCTAATTTGAGCTAACAACCCATTTCGGTAAAACTGATAAAAAGTGCGCATTTTTTCGTCAGTGACAAAATATTGCCTGGGCACACGAAATAATAAAAACGAAAGAATATAACACTGACCCGTATAAGCAACACCAAACAATAAATGTTTTTGAACATTGATGCTAGTCAAAGAAATGCCTCCGCGTATACTAAAACCATTTAATTTTCTGTTATTTTTTTGCAGGAGGAGATCGTCTCGATGGGTACATATGTAAATAATTGCCTTTGATCCAGCCTGGATGCGGGGTCTTTGTAACTTATGTACAGAAAATGGCGTGAAATTTTAACAAACAACAAAACCATCAAGGGTAATACTTTAATGGCAATTACTCTTTAGGTAAGTTGCTGCAATACAGAAAAACAATGGACGTATACAAAGCATTCTTCCCACAAGATTTTCTTGCGGAAGTTGAAAACCAAATTCCTGGCGGTACGTGTTTACATGAATATCTTCAGGACGTCCATCGGAATTTCACACGTAGATTTTGTTGTAAATTATGCGACCCGTGGAAAAATACCTACATCAAATTGCGCACATCAATCCAAGCATGCTTATCTGAATGTGTACACAATATTACTTATTTGTTACTAATAACATATTTTTTGCATATAACTGGTAAATATAATTTAAAATACTACTGGGAAATTTAGGAACTGTTTTCGTCTCTCTGAACACAATAAAAAAAATCATCTGCGTAGACCCAGGTTTACGCGAAAAATTTCTTGCTTTGCACCAGGTTAGCATAAATGCTGTTGTTCTTTTTCTAGATAAGAACTGCTTCCCACTTTGCTTGACGGATAAAAACAAGTGGCAATTGGAATACGTAGTTCAAGCATGTCAGGTTAAATTTCCGGAAGGTAAGCGGTCTTGTTGCACGGCGACAGCGTGATCGAAAGGCATAAAATATTACGAAGAATGCCTCAAATTAGGAACAACTTTGAATATTATGCATCTGTAAATTTCCATGCTTCCGGGAAAGATGCATAAACAATTTTCAATAATAGGGGTTTATCAGTGACACACAGTGAGTATTCCCAGGTCGCCTGGACCCTCTGACACGCCTTAAAATCACCAAGTTTAGAACCGCTGATTTAAACTATGTTTTTTTTCTATTTCGAAGCTAAAATGCATGTTTTGCAACAACGAACTATTTTTTAGCTATGGTTCTGACGGGTGATGACGCTTACACGATTGTAAGGAAGATAACAACTGATGAAATGATCAAAGAATACATAAGTACGGTTATACAATGCAAACCACGAGGAAAACAACTGTTACAATAACAAACTTGTTTTTATGTGTCAGAGGGCGCCGGACATACAGACCAACAAGTCGTCGTGGACATAATTAAGGAACAGTTAAGTAAGTTGTAATACTGTTGGGTTGTTCCTTACAATAACAAATAATGATAGCAAAAAGGCTAAAAAATCATGTTGTGTATTTTTTCCTCAGAGACCATGCATCTAGAAGAAAAAGGCTTGTACTGGACGGCGTCCATTCTAGCAATCTCTCGCTCAGGTAGACTTAAATTGCTTATATTTAGCAAAGCAAACGACTTGAATTCACGTTGAGGACACCTAAGAAGTTTTACAAAAAACACTCTAACCGTTGCGATAAATTAACGATATTATGTGCTTGTTTAGATGTACACCAACGTATCCAGTATGTCTGTTTTTCATTTGATTATTCAACACAATTCCCTAATTATAAAGTGTATTAAAAAAAGGACGATGCTGTTGAACTGTTGTTGTGATTTACATGCGCACAGCGAAATTGTGTTTTATGTTTTTTTATTGCTTAGCTTTTGAAGATAATCATGTGGATGTGGTGGTGAAAATTTTGACATTATTCAAGCAAGGTGGGTTCTGGATGAAACAAAACAACAACAAAAGTTGTCAAATTTACGCGTTTGATTACTTTATTCATTTCGGTTGCAACTATAGGTTGTTTTCTGGACATTACGTTGCAAGTTTTCTGGCTATTTCTTGAATATGCGTGCATAATTTACATCAATCTTTATGGCAACTAGTTTTTCTAAGATGTACGATAAACAGAGTGTATGTGCAGTTGCTAACACACACCGTATGCAAACTACTACTGATAGAACTTCACGCTAGTGTTCAGTCTGTAACGGTCATTAGGGTTGAACATTTGAGACTTGACCTCAATTTCTCGTGTTGAAGGTAAAGAATTTTAATTGAAACTAAATCTCAAAGCCACCCAAACACCGTGCTGTTGGTGTTTGTAGTAGTTTTTCAGTTCGCCTTTGTGGCATTTACGCGTTTTCCGTTTTTCGTAGAGCTGGAACAAACGGAAAATATGTTCAACATACTGATTCAAAAAGTCCGCTTCCACTTTCTCCAAGCCGTGTACCTGGGTGAGTTCCCAACCTTTCGCGTACATAAAATTAGTCGTTTTTAAGTTGTGTTATTTAAACGTGATTTTATTTTTGCAGGAGGCACAGATAACACCTTCGATACGTTTGTAGTAGACGAACTTGCAAACCTTGACCAAGGTAACTTATTGGTGTAAAATGACTATACCATATGTGCCGCCTACTGTTCTGAAGTACCCTTGGCTAACGATTAAAACTATGCCAATAAATCGCGGATTTCCTTGTGAATAAAAAAAATAACAAAAAAGTGGGTAACCTTGTTATGGTACAGCTGTATTTTTTCTTCTGTCATAGCAATGGAAAACTTCGATAAGTGTGCCGGCATAGAACAAAACATGCATATCATCGAAGCGGCGATTGGATTCGGTAAGTTATAATGTTGTGGAAAATATCTTGCACGTTATTATGCCTGTTCGTTACAGTGGAAGCCAAAATACGTACCGGGGGTGCGAGTCCGGTTTTGTGGCAGCTTTGCAACACTCTTCTTCGATCTGAACGTAAGTCACGTGTTAAAACTGTACTTTTTAGTGGTTGGTTTCGAAAGGAATTTAAGCCGGACTTGCTTGTGTGTTTAACACGGCCGGCAAACAATTATATGCTGTTCCGGACCTTATATATTCAGTATGCTGTACATCTCCGCACTGATATAGTTCTTGTAGTATGTGAATGATTGCTGCTTGATTTTGTTGTCTCCTGACCAACACAAGTTTTTTACTGGCCCATTTTCATGATCAGAGGAACGTTGTGAGGTGATGGCAGAGGAAGAAGAAACCGGGCCAGCAGTTGACTTGAATTCTCAAATGGGTGGATCCGATGAGATGCAAGGCCTAAGCGAATCCCAGTTAAACAGTAACAGCGGAAGTAGTACCGGCTTGAGTAGCGCACAACAGCGGATGAGGGCGCTTCTCAATCGATTTTAGTTGGTGGTAAAACACCTGTAAAATGTTGGTAGTTGAGTCGTTAGAAACCCTGTAAAATACTGTGGGTGTTAGGTTTGTATTGTGTATGTTGTTTTGGTGTTTATGATGGCCTTTTTCCAGTTCAAGATGACGCATTAACTGTGACAATAAATGCATGTATCACCAATCATGCAAAAGCATAATGTAATTTTACTGTTCTGAAACAACCAACATTTTGTTTCCGTGGTTAGTTTTTCTACTTTGCACTTTAATTTAATCGGGTTTCCTTCTCCTAATAGTTTTGCAATGCGTTCATTCTACATACAGAAAGTCACTGAAAAATAACGGAAACAAACTGGGTAAATTCAATGCTTGCTGTTTACGTTGCTGTGTTTGTGCGGAACATGTGTACAGATAATTTATTGAAAGTTGGTCCGACGTGGCCGGGAAAGTGCAAATTAAATACAATGTTCCTTAAAAATAAAATGTTGCTTTGTTAAAGCGTTTGGTTTGACTCGTCACAAGTTTATAAACAATAAACGCAGCGCATTTAGGCAATTCTCCGCAAAGTAGATTTTGTGATAAACGTAATGTCATGTCAGAAATGTCCATCGAATTGGGTTTCGAAAGTATGAGATTTCACCAAGAAAATCCGCTGCTCGATTCCTGCCAACGGTTGGCAGCATTTCCAATCTTCCGCCAGCCGCTGTCGCTGCTATTATGATAGATTTCTGAGGATCTATTCACTGGAGGGCGTTATTGCGCGCATTTCACAAGTAGGTCGCACGAGTGGGGATTGTTGCCCAAGCCAACATGGATTCGGATTCCGGACTGGTAAAAAAATAAAAAAAAATACAAGAAATACTGTTTCCTTTTCCGAATCTAGCCCTCTGGTTGGCAACTACAAGAAATGTTTCTTTCGTAACTCTTTAGTTTTGTTATGCAAATAGGTGAAAGTGTTGGTAAGAACCAGAGATAAAATGTAAAATGAGATGACTAGTAAACAATGTCATGTGAGGTATAAAAATTTACGTTTTGAGCCTTAAACTCTTTAAAACAAGTATATTTCATATATATGAGCAAGTAGAGCCAATAATATGATATCTGTGAGCTGCACACAGATGTCCACTGTCTGACCTACATACGATTTCATCAGGTCGGCGTCGGCAAAATTTCAGACTGACTTCTTTAAACTTCTTTTGGTGGACACAACAAACTTGAGGGGAAATTGCCGCTTAGGTCCGCCGGTTATAATCAACGCTCCAATTCATGTCATTGCGGACAGTGGGGTCTTCGGTTAACGTTATCATTTTGTACCAACACCGCTACACTAATATGACAAGTCACACGTAAATAATGCACGTATGCAAACAGGATTGCCACTTTTTGCATCAATTTTGTTTTGGTTAAAGCTCAACAATAATGCTGTGATCGATACGCACAACCCAATTTTTTTCATTCCCGGTACTTGATGTGTGACGAAACAGTTCCTTATATATTACCACATGGGTTACGTTCGCGTTCTGGGTATTTGAGGGGGAAAAATGGCAGGTAAGCCTTACTTGCCAGAAGAAAAATTTGTTGGCATTCGTTGCATAAGTGATATGAGATGTACTAGAAACATATCATATGTTATCAATGCCACAATGATGATCCTGGTAGGTGTCGCTGTTGTGCATATTCCTCAGGTTGTCATATTCTTCACAAACAAAAACTCGATGAAGCTGTCGAGTTTTTAATGACGTCAGGGATCCGAGTTGTTTATTGGCCGTTACCAAACCCAGTTTTCTTCTCGTGTACTTATAATATATAACGTAAGAATTTGAAAAACAGATACTCATTAATTTCGTTGCAAGCCACCAAAACTTGGATAGCCAACAAACTTCTGTTCTTGTTTAAGGGAAATGTCCTGCAATATGTATTACTTAAGCACAACAAGATGAAAAGTGTGTCACAATTCCACAACAGCCCGAGCCAGGACAAAATGATCAACCAGATAGAGATAAATGCCTTACTCAGCATCCGATGCGCCCAGTTGAATTTCTGTTACCTCGTCGCTTCCCAACGCGCCCAGCGACCATGTGAATTTTCTTGTTAATTAAGTTATCCGCTTAATTACCCGATTGTCGCTTGGAAAAGTTTATTTTCGACGTCTGTTGCGCAAGAGTTTTGAATTATGAAGTGAGAAAATGTTCACGAAGGTCGAGTTATCGTGTTTGGCAGCAGTCGTCGGTTGTGTGAGGTTGAAAGCTCAGGAACTGGCGACTGAACAGATGAGGTTCAACTACATCTAGATTCTAGAACGATTAGTTTATTGGGGTAATATTGCAGGACGGGTCGCGCGATAAACCTGGTGTCATTACTTAGTGGCGTTTTTTGTTGTTACAGTGAAAAAGTTAGATCAACTAAAATTTGACGAAGTTGACGAAATGAAGTTTGTGTTTGCCATTCTGTTTCTGGTATCTTTTGTGTCCATCAGCCAGCAGGTAACACGCTATGATTTGCGACGTGACACCAAACGGAAAATTTTTAGGAAAAATCCTATGTTGTAAAATAAAAATTTAAAAGTCATACCACAAATGACGAAACCAAATAGAGTGCAATTATGCGATTTGCACCAACCAGTATAATCAGTATACAAACCAAACAAAGCTTGTAAAGACAGATGCGGGAAAATAAAGAGAAGCGTGAAATGTCCGCATCTTTAAATAAACATTCATTTTTTAATTTTGCAGGATGAAATTCTCTCGCTTGGTACGTATATGTCACAATATTTGATTATAACTCAGTTTTTTTTTTCAAGCAAAAAGTTGCTAAGGCTGATACTTTAAATAAAATATTCCTCCAAATTAGGTGATCTACTGCAGTACAAAAAATCGGTGGAAGTATTTGACGAATTCTTTCCATCTGACTTCCTTGCAAATGCCGACGAGAATGTTCCCGACGGTAAGTGTTTAAGCAAATATTTGGCAGTAGTTATACGTTTAGGGTGGAAGTAACTGGCGCACAAATTCATGTCAATCCAACTTAAGCGGACGCCTTAGTCATTAAGCTATACACGCAGTACACAGTGTAGATCATACTCATTTATTCTAAAAGAGTAATTATTTTTCGTATGTGTTTGTGGTCGGTGTCAACAATTTTACTGGCCGTTCATATATTAGCTATTACGCCAGAAACATTAAAATTATTGCCGGAAAGTGTTCTTTTGTTGGTTTTGGAGCCTGACCAGCATGTAGTGATTTTAAGGTTAGGGTCTGCTGCATTGTCTCATTAGCTCCAAAAACGATTAATTTTAACGACAACTCGTTTGTCCATTTCTTTGCTTCACTTCGCACATGATCGCTGCTCTATATTTCAGACAAGTTCTGTTTCCCGATGTGCCTTAACTCCAATAACGCCTGGCAGTTGCCGTATGTTGCCGAAGTATGTGAGTTGATGTACCCGGAAGGTGAGTGGGTTTGACTAGAGCGATCTGCTTCGGTCTGACTGACGGCGAATAAATATTTCAAAGGATGTCTTGATTTTTGACAAACATTTGAATAATTTGTAAGATTCACTTCGAATTTAAGGCAATAATATTTATAGTTCCAACAAAACGTCATGCATAATCCCACTTGTGGATGATCGATTAATTAAGACTGTTGACCGAAATTTTAAATGATTTTTTTTGCGCACTGTTAGCTTGTGTGAAGTTCAATTAGTTCCCTCATGTCAATATATTTTTTTCCTGGCATAAGGGTATGTTTTCCAATCTAAAGTGTGCTTTTTAATACCTATTACAACTTAATAAGTTTCAACAACAAGTAACTTTTTTATAGCTCTGGTTCTGTCGGATGACGACGCTTACGCCATTGCAAGAAAAATAGCCAGCGAAGACATGATCAGAAATTACATAGGTGCGATTTTAAACATTACAAAAAATAGTTTGTCGCGTTGTGCCAACCTATGAGCGATATAACTGAAGTATATTATCATTAAACTTGTTTGTCTTGCTAGGGGGCGACGGACGCGAAAATCAGCAAGCTGTTGTGGACATAATTAAGGAACAGTTTGGTGAGTTTGCGTACTGTTGAGTCATCGCTTAAATATCGACAACAACTTTTACATCGTTTTGTGTACATTTTTATGGCAGAAAGCATGCATCTGCAAAATGATGGTTTGTACTGGACAGCATCCTTTCTACAGATCGCTCGCACAGGTATGATTTCGTTTCCCACTTTCACTGTGACGATAAATTGTCGACCTTATAGGCTTGTTAGATATATAAGAATGCTTACTAGCATAGTTTTTACATAAGATTTAAAGGCCTTCTCTGTATCAACTCCAGCACACAACTATTCTAAATGTTGTATTTGACTTTGGCAACTTTTGGTGGGGTGTTGTCAGTATACCCACGATAAGCAACCGTTGCGGCACACCCGGACCTCATACGCACAAGGTTAAATGAATATCAAATAAGGGCCCATAAGTATAGTTGTTTGCTTTGACACCGAATTTCTACAGCAAAACCTTCGCGCTTCCACAATCTAATGCGATCTTTTAAGCTAAAGAGCAGGTCTGACTCCAACACATTCTCCTCCCTGTTAAATGATATGATATGTATGTACACAGCGAAGGTTGGAAGTACAAAAGACAGACTAACGGTGATTATTTAAATTTTATTCCATAGCGTTTGAACAGACAGACGACGACTATGTTGAACTGGTTGTGACAGAGTTGGGATTATTCAAGGAAGGTAAGTTCTACCAAACATTGTGTAAAATATACAGCTAGAAAAGCGCAAACCAGGAGTGAATTCAGTCTGGAAGAGTAATCCGCGTTGAGGATTTGGGAATTAAGAAGTATTTGCCACATTGACACAACACTATTCCAAAAACAATTAAAATTAAATTCCCGACAAAAATTTTCCTAAAATTAAATTCCCGACAAAAATTTTCCGTCTTCTTTAGAATACAGTTGGGTTGTTAGCCTTTGAAGCTCTTACATGTTTTCAATGTTTTATTCATAGAGCTGGCTAAAACGCTATACATGACAAACGAAGAGTTTAAAGAACTCCGCTTACACTTCCTCCAAGCCGTGTTTCTGGGTGAGACTTTTTGCATATACATTGCATTATCCGTTGTCATGCTGTGCTAATTCGTGATTGTTATTTTTGCAGGAGGAACGGACGCCACCTTCGAAACGTTTGTAATCCCCGAAATTGACGAACTTAACGAAGGTAAAGTGGCCGTTTGTTAAAACACGTCCACGTGCCACCTATAATCACGAAATATATTTATATCAAAGCGTTTCTGTTGCATGTTTTTTTTTATTATTTTAAAGCCCGGGTAACGTTTCTTTTGTTTGAAAATAGAAAACAAACTTGTAGTAACCGCCTAAGTAATCTTGCATGTTTTTTTGTTCTCGGTCGCAGCTACGTTGAACTTCGGTGATTGTGACGGCTTGGATCAAAACATCGCTATTATAGAAGCGGCGCTTGGTTTCGGTAAGTCTGATGTTCTGTAGTCTGGAATTTATTTGCAGATGCCATGGTTTCTTGCCATTCTGCTTTTTTGTTTTCTGGTTACCGATAACGTTTTCGTTGCAGTGCAAACCAAGATAAGCGAGGGTGAATCGAACGCAGTTCTGTGGCAACTTTGTAATACTCTACTCGAAGCGGAACGTAAGTTACTTGAAATACCTGTACTTGGTTTAAAAATAGTTTTTGCTTTCACACATTTCCTCCTGAGCTACTGGTATGCCATCAGTAGTTAGGTAATATCTCACGTTTATCCAGAGCGGTAAACTGTATTCCAGTTTTACAGATGATTACTAAAATTTGAATTCGACTTCTTTTTTGGTATCCTCCGGCTAAAGCAAGCAGTGTTCCAATGACTTGTTTTTTTATGATCAGGAGATCGGTGCGCGATGGCGGTGGTGGAAGAAGAATCAGGGCCGGAAGTTGATATGGATTCAGAGATGGGGACTTATGATGGGATGCAAGATAATTATGTTGCCAGCTCCGATATGAGCAGTGCACAACAGCGGTTGGCACAACTTCTTGCAGGATAGCATAGTTATATTGTAAAAAAACATTACAATGGTTGTAGCTGGATCTTTAGAAGTAAAATAGAGTTATATTGTACACGTTGTTTTGCTATCGCCTATCGTTAGATTTTACAGATATCAGCTTTTTTCTTGTTCAAGTTGTTGCAATAATTTTCGCCATACAATGATCATGGACCAGCATATAATAACTTTTCTGTATATTGTTTTACCGCTTTCATCACAAGTTTTTCTCAAAAATTTTGCTTGTTTAAAATTTAGAAAGTCGTCAACAAATAACTTCGCAAAGCAAAACGGCAACTTTAATACAATCTTAGATAATTCACCTTTCATAGAGACAAGTTTGTCACTGTAATGGTCTAATTACGTTGTTCTTCATTGTTTGCTGAATGTTTGTGCAGTATGCTGGGTACCAATGATATAATAGTGGTCCGTTGTAGAAAAGTACAAAAAAGTGGCATAAAGTGTGTTTTGGAAATTTTTAGTTTAGAGGCAGCACGTGAAGTTTGAGTAAACCCGGAATGTTTAGGAATTGGCGGGAGGGTCAACCAAACTCCCGTTTCTGAAATTTATCCAGAAAGCTAAAACACCCAAAATGAAAAAACCTCTTGTATATCATATAAATGTCAACATGAGTTTACCACGCTTGTCCAAAGAAGAAGGAAAAGTATTTTTCACCGGAAAATGTACAAACAGCACACTCACTATTTTTTCTGATCAAAATGAAGTTTTTTAAGCTGACAGTATACAACACTTACATCAGCCATGTGCTATCTTGACCCAGAGTTCGGTGAACTTTAGCATACAAATAGATAGTTAGACCGTATTTGCCTTCAACTAAAACATATTCGGGAACATATTTCAAAACAGAAGACGTTGTTCAGAACCTCCAAAATATTTTTTAATCATTGAAACGTTTTCTAACAACACAGGTACGAGGAAATGCACTGAAAGTGTGAAATGGTAATTATTTAATTACACAATCGATTTTCTAAATAAGTCTGACGCCCCAACAGAGCGAAAATAAAAGGGTAACAGAGCCACATGTGCCTTTGGATTTGTGGGTTGTCAAAACATATACACATGCCATCTAAGTGAGGTTTCAACGTGACGTTATAATCATGTCGTAGAACTCTGGTACGCGGATAAGCCCGTTAGAGCCACGATCGAGAGAAGGCTTCTGCCCGTACTTGAAACTTTTGAATCATGGACACAAGAAATATCCCTACTTCAGTTCTGGCCAATTGCTCTCCAAGACAAACTCTCGCGCCGACACTGAACGGCATCATGTGACGTGAGTTTGTGAAATTTCCATCTTCGTCTAGGTGGCGCTGCGGATCAAATTTACTCGGATCTTTGCAATAGGTGTCGTCGTTGTGTACGTTCCACAGGTTGGGTATGACCTTCACAAACAAACGTTAATTGTGAAAAACCAATTACTTGCACTAACTTACATTTGTTCCTTTAGTAATCGTATATCCGCGGATATCAACGTCTTTTACAGCAAGACGTGTCAGTGAAAGTGGAGTCAGAGTTCTAAACCTTAATATTTCATTAACCACGGCACACGAGTAAGGCATCTGCTCTCTGTGGGACAAAGTTGGAGTTCCTTCTTTGCCTGTTTGACGTAATTGAATGTAAGCTTTTCTTTAAAATCGCACTTTAAACGTTCCAGCAAAAGGAAAAAATAATAGTAACAAACAAAATGATTCATTTTAAAAAAAGGCACCAAAGAAGCATAAAATTGTCTTTTATGATACCGCAATATTGTTAGCTAAAGATATTTTGTAGGGTATAAACGGTCAGATCCTACAATGCTGTTGATTGTTATTACATTTTTCAACCTTTTTCTGTGTAAGTTAAAATCCATACCTATGATATGGTCAATCTCTGCATGCATTTTCTCTTGCACATCCTGGTGGAGCATTAAACACATCAAACCCCAACGCAAGGTGGTAGCAGAGGTCTCGGTTCCAGTGACAAAGAGGTCCACGAAAAAGTCATGGCATTTCTGCAGCATTATCATTATAAATCAAAATAAATTAAGTCCAACTACTCAAAAGATAAAAACAAGGTTTGCAGTTTGTATCTTCTTACCTTATAAACGAATTCCTTTTTGCAATGCAGAAAAGTTTGTAAGTAAGCGTCCATGACGTCGCGGATATCGTTTGGATCGTACGTGGATTTGTGCCCCTCCAAAAGTTCGTCAATAAATTCTATAGTTATTGGTGAGCGAAAATAGAAAAAAAATCTTTACTCTCATTAAAACGCTCACCATATACCCCTTATCTTCGTCATTGATTTCAAGCTTCGTTGCACATGCCAGGAAAACGGCGGTACGTCGCATAGAAAAGGCATAGCCATAATAACGTTTGTTTTCCAATGACCGGATACCTTAAACCTAAACAGAATCAATCACCGAGGTGAAGTAGATTTTAAAAAGTTGATTTTGCAAAACCCACTGTTCGAGAACACATGACACAAGCTGTTGAAACTTGGGGTCGTCGTAATTGTATCTCTTCCCAAAAGCTATGTTGCAGATAATGTTTGACGTCGCTTTGGTCAAAATATCCTGAAAAAAAATAAACCTCTTTCAAAAATTAAATATATCTATATTATCCTAAACGGCTCCTCTAGCAATACTTTTATTACATCAATCGTTCAAAGTTTCGTTTGCTATGCAGCAGCCTTCATCTGTATGCGGAAAAATGTTCGTCTCGACCTTGTTAACGTTGTGTATTTTGCACATTCATTTTGTACGTCCTGATAAAGGCTGCTGCATAGCAAACGGAACATTGAACGATTGATGTAATAAAAGTATTGCCAACAGAGCCGTATTGTAGTCATAAAACATGCCTGGCAGCATCAGTTGTAATTTATATCTTTACTACTATTGTTATTTTGCAGCTACTTGAAATACCAAACCTGAAAGGTTTCGCTTCAAAACTCTTTAGTTTTTCTATTAGATACTGGGATTCTTCGGCAATCTTTTTTTCCATGACCCCCTTTCCACCAAAACTGTAAAAAAAATCAGATAGTTTAGATTTACCTACTCATCCTATTGTTTAACAAACTTTCTAAGTGCAGATACACCAAACTTGCGATGTGATAGCCAAGTTTCACCTCCAGTTACAAACATTACTCCTTTAGATGTCAACATGTTGAGGTATCGAACAAACGGACGTTCGTTAAAATCTTCGCTCCGTTTCAAAAGTGTCTAAATTTAGAGTTTTAACTTCTAATGGAAAGTGTAAAGCAAACATTTTAATGTCGCCCACCTCAATAGTAGTATCGTAGTCACTGAGCACAACCCAATTTTGCCATCCCATAGGCACTGACAACAGAGGTCCGTACTTCTTGCTCCATGCCGGGAATTCGCGTTCTGGGTATTTGCTCAGATAGGGAAGAATGCCAACAACAGGAAAACCTTTCGGGCCCGGGGGGAATTTATTTGGTCTTCGGTACCAAAGATATGTGAGGTACACAAGAAACACAGCTGTTATCACTCCCACACTGAGTTATCATTATCAATCCCGAGTATGGACAAAATCTAGTCCGTATGAAGAGAAACTCCAAGTAAACAACACAATTGCAAAAACAAAATCATTGTAACCAATTTTACTTTTGTATACTTAAAACAATCCTTTGAGGCAGATCAATTATTTGGAATGGAACCTATAGTTTACGACGGACCAGTACTAAACCAGCAGGTTTAAATTCAAACATACAATAATCGCACTTTAATGTGCCAAGGTACAATGCCTGTGGCAAAATACTTTAGTACACAGATTTTTCACTGTCACTGCCAGTCATAATGTTAACCTCAAATCCTTAAGAAAACATACTGATAAAGGTTTGTTGGATTACGACCGAACGTCTAGCGTGATAAGACATTTTGCTGAAAAGGCATTTTAAACTAATTCCATTTGATACATCTCCATGTAAGTAGCGAATCAAAGTTAACTGACCAACGAAAGCAACAGATATTTGCTGGATGATTACTGTAATTGCGCAACATACACGCCTTTGTGATGCTGTGCACTAGGCGTGCAACCTACATTCACATTTTTCATTGACTGCTGTCAAATGCACTCAACCGAAAAGCTCCCGTGACGTGCCACGCTAGCATTATTCTTGACCTTGCACGCGATGTCAGATGACTGGTAATAATATACGTTTTGCATAAAGTTCATTGGTCAATTTAAAGCTCAGCATTGATCAGTCAAGCTTCATAAAAAAAAAATTAAAACATACTAGCGGGAGGACCAACCGGTCACAAATTTGTGGCTACGATCCACTATGTGCTAAAATTGTTGATACTCAGCTTTAATAATTATAAGTTGGGCCTTTCTGGTTGAATATAGGTACTTTTACTGTCCTTGTCTCTGGTTGGGCTATACACTCTGTCGCGTCCTAGTTTAGAATGTGTTTCCAGGGGAAGAAGTTCCCCGCGCACCTTTTTCTCAAGGTCTCTTTTCAGAAGCAACAACACACACACACTTTTTTGTATGATATCATATTTTTCAGAATAAACACTATTTTTCATCGTTAATGTATTTTAAATTCATATTGCTTCATTGCAAAAGAATACAATTCATTGTAGTTTAATTTCGACCAATCAGAATTTCCCTGTGACGAAATAAAGAATGTTGCAAAAGGTATGGGAGGATGATGGGTTAATAGACAATATTAATACTGTTTATAAAAGTTGTAAACAATGACGGTTCAGCGGGATATTAAAATCATGTGAAATGGCTCGGGAACGTAAGCAATTCCGTTGGAACCCCGATCGAGGGAAGGTTTTTCGGGCCTGTTATGATCAACAGATATTCGAAACTTTTGGATCACTGAAATTAAAATTAACCAAAGTTCGGCTCTGGCCAAATTTTCACCAAGGCAAACTCTTGCGCCTGCACCGAACGGCATCACGTGACGTGAGTTAGTGAAGTTCCCGTTTTCGTCCAGGTGGCGCTGCGGAGTAAAGTTTTGGGGTTCTTTCCAGTAGGTGTCGTCGTTGTGCACGTTCCACAAATTCGTCATAACCTTTACAAATAAACGCACACTCTTAACACTTTTTGGCATATATTAAATCATATAGATTACAATGTAACCTATGTTACGTATATAAATTAAAAGAAAGGCCCAGAAAGAAAGCCGCTTTATTAGTTTATTGAGGCTTTTGCCACATAGTCTGTGCAAGTTATGTGAAATATCAGCATTGAGAGTCATTGCATCTTTAAATACTCACATTTGTCCCCTTAGGTATGCGAAATCCACGGACGGTGACGTCCTTCGAGGTACAACGTGGAACAGAGAGGGCTCCAACAGTCCTGAAGCGTTGAACTTCATGCAAGACAGCACAAGAGTAGGGCATTCGCTCCCGATGCAAAAGACTTGGCGTTCCTTCCGTTCCTGTTGACAAGAAAGGCAAAATGAGACAATATATCTCCAAATACGTCAGCACTAAAATGCAAAGATTGCTTGTGCTTAACAGGGATTTTATTTTGAATAGTTTGGATACTCGTATGGTTTTTGAATAGCTGTCAGCGTTTTTAACATCTAATAACATGCATGAAAACGATACTAATATTCAATATAAACGTCTAAAATTGTGTTACTAATATTTGTTGCTTCAAATATATTTGCAATGACCAGGCTTGCCGAACCGCCCTTATATGTGCAACGTCCTATTTGTAGGCAAAAAACGTTAAATGATGGCTATATTTCGGACCTTAGTCAATTTAATTTGTTTGCCATCTCATGGAGCGACTAAATATAGATAATTATATTGAAACATGCAAAAAACGGAGCTTCGTTTAAAGACAAATCGCATTTCCTTCATTGTTTCGCAGAGGAATAAATAAAAACAAGTTCTCTATCACCTATGACTCGCTCTATTTCCTCGTGCATTTTCTCCTGCACGTCGTGGTGGATCATCAGGCACAAAAACGCCCACCGCAGTGTTGATGATGTTGTCTCCGTTCCAGCAGCGAAAAACTCCGCGAACGTATCCTGAAAATTCTGAATACAAAAATTACCGAACCATCAGCCAACAAATTATATTGGAGCTGATGGGTTTAACAGTTTTTACATTCCAAGTTTATACAGTTTCCTGAAAGACAAATACCCAAAACATCCTGGTTTTGATAAACATGTCATATGACAAAAGAGTATAGCTGCTCTATGAAGCCAAAATCCTTAAACTCACCTTGTAAACAAAGTTGCCTTTCTCGTGTTGAAAAGTTTCCAAGTAGGAATCCATCATATCGCGAATATCGCCCGGATCGTACGTTTTTTTGTGTTCCTCAAGAAGTTCACGAACCATATCTGAAAATTCAAGCCGAAAATGTCACAGACCTGTTAAGATAAAATAAAACTTCCTGTCCATGCCTTTTATTGGCTGCATTGCATTTGATGACTTTTTTACGTGCTGTGAGAAAGGAGGAACGTCACACAGAAACTGCACTCCCATGACAACATTGGTCTTCCAATGACTAAATAATTTAAATCTATAAAACCAAAATTTTTGAGAGCATTAATAGGAAAATAAATTGGTAATCCAAAACATACAGTTCCATAAGCGTTGTGACAAGTGTTTGAAACTTGGGGTCGTCGTAAGTGTATCTCTTTCCAAATGCGATATTGCAGATAATATTTGCCACAGCGCTTGTTAAAATATCCTATGACAGATGAAAGAAGAAAAAATTAACTTTGCTGACTTCCTATCAGTTAGGCTTGCTAAATAAAAAAAAACGCAATTGTCCCACATTTTGTATTGCAAATTTCGTGTTTCAAAAAAACAGACAAGCAACCTGCACCTCAACTTGGGTCGGTTTTCCCTCAAAACTACCGAGTTTTTCAATCAGATAACGAACTTCTTCATTAATCTTTCTCTCCATGACACCTTTGTTGCCTCCGAATCTTAAAGTTTCAGCAAAAAAAAGGTTAATTGGTTACGTCATCTCAACAAGTCATAATTTAAGCAAAATGCTTTCGTATTTGAATGTAAATCTTACTAAAACCAATAGTTGTAGCATTTATTTTATTTCCCATTAATAAACTTCTTATTTTTGAGCTCAGGGATTTAAAACTCAAACTGTCCATCTCAGTTGTACCTTCTCAATGCGGCCACCCCAAATTTCCGATGTGATAACCATGAGGGGCCACCAGTGGTAAAAGCTATTCCGTTTGGTGCAACTGCTTGGAGGTATCTCACATACGGACGTTCGTTAAACTCCTCACTCCGTTTGACCAGGGTCTGTGTGTTTTAGGAAACTTAAGCCCACTGACGTTCATGATTGCAACCTCAACCAACAATGCTTACCTCTACGATAATATCGTAATCGTTGAGCACGATCCAATTTTGCAATCCCATTGGCACGGAAAGGAGAGGTCCATACTTCTTGCTCCAGGCGCTAAACTCTCTTTCTGGGAACTTGCCCAGAAAAGGGAGAACACCTAAAATGGGAAGACCTCTCGGGCCCGGAGGAAAATTTGCGGGTCTTTGGAACCATGCGTAAATGACGTAAGCAAAAAATAAACACAATGCACCCACAAAAATAACGCTAAGCATTGCTCAATATATCCACGAAATCTGTAAACATAAGTGTATCCTCTTACTGTCATGAAGAATAATTAAACCCACAGAGTCGCTTATACTCAGTAGACCAGCCGAACACTCTGTAATTACAAACTGTACTAAAGACACGTGATTGGTCAAAACAGTGTAACTGTGTGCTCGAAAAGCCTGACTTTTATATATTATAATCTACTTAGTTACTCTGTCAACAACGTAAAATTTTGAATGTCAAGACAGGTCATATAAATGAATAGCTTTTCATAATTTGTTTATCGACATAACGTAAATGAAAAGCGTCTTGAATATACGTGACTTCACTTGTTTAAATATTTCCTTTAGCTTGTATACCACATAAACTTACTTGATACTATGGTGTCTCATGGCGCAAAACCTTTTTACCCAGTAACCGCACAGTAAGTTAGCTGTCATTCGGAAAAGTTCTGCACGAGTTGTCAAGCGTGACGACCGACGATCGCCATTTTTTTCACCAGCGATTTTTTTCGTTAGCCCCAGGGATAAAATGATCTGACTGCTACGCTAACGACAACTGTAAACGTAGTTGCTATGCAACGGCAGAATTATAATTGTACCTCTATGAATGGAGTAATCATAATTTGGACTACACACTTTCAAAAATAAATTTGTCTCCCTATTTCTACCACCACGAATCCAACACAACGAAAAGCTGACCCATTTGTTAAACGTGAGATGGCAAGTCTTTTGTTGTCTCATCCAGACGTGCAAATAGTGACATGTAAGTTTCACGTTTTTTGAAAGTGTTGCACGACTCCAGATGAGACGTGCCGTTTCGACCCCTTTGTCCAAACCTGTCGTTTTTTAAACGACATGTTTAAATTGATGTTCATTGAATCTGTCCACATAGAAAGCAAAGCTTCTTTCTTTTCACGCCTTTTTATGTGTACACTTGTCGTGGCGAATTTCGATTGCATTAGGGTGAACGATCGAAATGTCGGCTAACTAAATTATATTTTTTTGCTAGAAATGCTTGTGAGTTAGTTTCTTATACATTGTGCAGATTTTCAATTGGGCTATGCCGAAATTTTCTGCTCTGAATACGTAAAGTCATATTTTGTGAAACAATACGGCAGGTTTCAAGAAATGATCCATCCGTGGTGGAATATTGTGGATCCTGTGGGACAAACAGTGTGCTCGCCGACATGCCATCATCCTTGGTAGCGGTTGTAATATTATAAATTTCAAAATATGTATGACGTAATTTGGAATATATATAAAGCTCAAAAATGAAATTATTTCCGAATTTCTTTGGTATCAAATATATAGGCTACGACCACTTTTGGAAATACCTTTACGAAATTAAATTTTTAAAATAACCATTCAAAGCTCGCTGCCATTACAGGAACTTAGTTTTTTTGCTGTAATGAGTACTGTTTAGTCGGTTTCAGTGCCGCGCTAGTAATCGCAACTCATCGGTGGTGACGTCACTGGCTTCCTGTGACAACTCCGGAAGTTGTTGAAATAAGGTTGAAGTTTGTTGCGTTTGATGTACAGATTGGTTGTTTAGGATTTGTGCTACTTTATTTTTCTTCATCTGCAAAGTCCTATATTTTGTTCTTTCCGAGCCCAGTCTGTACAAACTTGAAGTTATAAAGATAATGCAGTTTCCAAGCAATAAAAGTTATTAAACCTAGGCAGTTAAATAAAGTTTAGTGCTGTAGTGAAGCACCACCCCCGTAATGTCAACATAAACTACTATAGAGATCACAGGTTCCTAGAATTGGACCTATATGTCGCAGACCAAGACTTTCCAAACTTTTTCGCTCCTTGATCAAAGGATATTCATTAAAACGTGTGAAAAAATTGATAGTCTTGTACAATATATAATGACATATACGTGTGTGAGGGCATAGTTTCTAAAATAGTACAATTGTATGTCGTGAACGTAGGTGTAATCAACCGATAAGAATCGTCGTATGCATGCGATGAACACAAGTGGGTCGCGACCCTAGTTTGGGAAGCCCTGCTGTGGAACATAAGTCGGCAATCTTTCTTTCCTTTGTTCTTGTCCAGTGGGGACGCCACAAGCTCATTCAGGTTACATCAAATTATTATAGACTGCCGGAAAGAAAATACATTGTTCTTTATCGTTGACGCATCCACTAATTTTGTGGGTGTAAAGCGACTCAAGAAAGAGCCGCTTGGTGTGGTAGTTGGACCTATTGTGTCTCCTGCATTGTTTGTTTTTTGCCTTCAGCAAGGGTAGTGACAAGCGGTGTCAGCGTGTCCTTTTTTTCTTTTGTGTCCCTGCGTGTGTTAGTGTAGTTCACTTTTTGCGTTATACCTGATGAAGTCTCGCCGCATGCCAGACGAAACGTCGAACAAATACAGTACGTATATGTTATGCCAGAAGAGCAGTACATTTTTTAATTGCAATATGCATGGCAGCAACAGGAATTTCATTTTGTTTCAAGTTTGTTAAATGACACGAAAAAAGTGAATTTCTGGACTTTAAGTATGTTGCAAACGCGACTATCATAACATTAAAAGTATACATCTGTAAGAAACTCGCATTACTTATCGCTTGATTAAATTTTGCCAAGGCACTTTTCCACAAACCTTTTGCACAAAATCATAGCAATTAACCGGGCCCATGCAAAAGTTTGTAGTGACGACAAAATGCATTGTAGTGACGACCATCACACATGGTTGAAAACGCCGCTGGTCATGGCAGCAGCCGCTGGCAAAGTTGTACTGTGCTGTTTTGGCAGGGACGTAAAGTGCGGGTAATTGACTATAATTATGTCTTGAGTATTTCAAATTTGGCGACCCAATTGTTTTTTGAAGCTTTGCAGCTTTAGCTTACATGATGTTAAGTTTTAAATTGAGTAGTTGTTTTGAATTTAGATTTCGTTGAGAGCAAATTTGCTGCGGTATCCAACAGGGTGCCAAATTGTTAATGCAGATAGTTACAAAATCGTTAATGCCGGTAGCCACGGGCAACACAAAAGCTTTGTGTGACAAGTATGCCTTGGATCTTTTACTTGAAGCAGGGGGTAAAGCGAAATACAACGTTTCCAAAATTCTGTGCAGTTGCTTCGATCGTAAGAGTTTTGAAGCGCTTTGCGATTTTAACTTGCAAATAATGCCAGAAATAGCCAATTTCCACGATTTCGATGCCAAATAAATTTGTTCATTTGTTTCATGAGCAACAACATTTTTGTTGGATAATGCTGACAATTGCCTTAGTTGTATTTATTCTCTTGCTTGTATATTTGGTACACAAATGGTACCGAATACCTGCGAACTCTCCACCCGGTCCAAGAGGTCTTCCCATTTTGGGTGTTTTACCTTTTCTGAGCAAGTTCCCAGAACGCGATTTTGGCGCCTGGGGCAAGAAGTATGGACCTCTTATTTCTGTACCGATGGGGTTGAAAAACTGGATCGTGCTCAACGATTACGACATTATCGTTGAGGTGGGTAAAGTTCATTCGTTAACAGCCCTGTTTCTCATGCATTAATTTCACCGCAGGCTTTAATTAAACGGAGTGATGAGTTTTACGAACGTCCGTACATGCGATACATAAATCAACTATCATCGAAAGGGGTTGTTTTTGCAACTGGTGGTGGAAATTGGCTTTCTCATCGCAAGTTCGGAACATCAGCACTCAGAAAGTATGGTACCAGAAACACTATAACGTAGGGCATTTGTATGTGACTAGAAATCACATTCAATTATACGTGCGTCGAAAAATAATTGTTTAGCCTAGAGCTAGTTTCTTCTTTTAAAGATATTGGTTTTATGTAAAGGTTTGGTGGAAGCAAAGGAGTCATGGAAAAGAAAGTTTTGCAAGAAGTTAGATATTTTATCGAGCAACTTGAGCTGGTAGAGGGAAAATCGTTTCAAATGCAGGTGTACTATGGTGTTGGTAAATAATCACAGCCGGATTTACCCAACTGTAGTCCATGATTATAAAAATATGACTACAAACGAGTGTTTTATATGTAATGCTCCAAAACGAATTGAGGCCCTGATAGCTTGGAACACGTTGTAGTTTTTGGAATTCGTGTCGAAAGACCTGCATCAATCAATATTGGGCGATTAAAATTCTACAAATTCTACCATTTTATTTGACTTAAACAGACCGTGTCCTATTTTATAGGAGATTATAAACATGGCGGTGGCGAATGTTATTTGCAGCATAGCATTTGGAAATAGGTTCCATTACGATGACGAAAAATTTCAGAATCTTGTGTCATGGTTACTTAAAGTGTAAGTTTTTGAAAAGTGACAGAACGGTATAGCATTTCGGTTCAAACTTTCTGTGTAGATTCAAGTCTTTGAGCCACTGGATGACGAATCTTATTTTGGTTTTTCCTTTTTTGTGCGACGTTCCTCCGTTTTCGTGGCATATTCAACGTTCCGAAGCACAGTTACAACATGTTACTGGTAAGTTAGACCGTAATTTCCACAAGTAGCATCAAAACAGACATAATGTTGAACGTCGTAGGCACGATCTTAGAGTTTTTGGAAGAACACAAGTCCACATACGACCCTAAAGATATCCGTGACGTCATGAGCGCATATTTGCAAACGTTTCAGCACCGGGAAAACAACTTTGCCACTAAGGTAAGTACAGAATACCAGTAGTTACTTGGGTATATACATTTATGCAGCATATGGGGCTTGTTTCAGAACTGTCAAGATTTCTTTGTGGATTTATTTACGTCTGGTTCGGAAACAACCTCGTCCACGTTGTGTTGGGGATTTCTATGTCTGATGCATCACCCGGATGTGCAAGAACGAATGCACGAAGAAATAAAACGAGTCATTGGTAACTTGTAGGGTAGTTGTGATGTCACACTGGTTGGAAACTTGGGTTGTCTTATAGGAAAGGACGACTCGCCCAGTCTTTCCCATCGTGAACAGATGCCGTACGCATGCGCTGTGCTGCACGAAATATTACGATTTAAAACATTGGCACCTCTTTCATTACCGCGATGCACTGCAAAAGATGTAACTATTCGTGGATACCGAATTGCAAAAGGAACACAGGTTAATCCAGTATACCTTTGCTCCCCTGTATTATATTTTTTGGAACTTGGTTGTTTATCAAAGGTCATGGCTAACTTATGGAACGTACACAACAACGACACCTACTGGGAAGACCCTCATAAATTCGATCCACAGCGCCACCTAGACGGAGATGGAAGCTTTACGAATTCTCGTCACGTGATGCCGTTTGGTGCCGGCGCTAGAGTTTGTCTTGGCGAACAAATCGCCAGAACTGAATTGTGGATCTTTCTTGTGTCTGTAATTCAAAAATTTCGTGTATCTTTCGTACCAGACAGTTCTAAGCAACCTGGCCTTGATCAAGGGGCAAACGGCCTAGTGTATGTACCAAACCCTTTCAGCGTGATATTGAAATCTCGTTAACGCGGACAGAACAGATTTAAATAGGACGCAAAAAAACATTTTATTCAACAAATACTTGCTTTTTTTGTTTCAGTATCGGATGTCTCTGGATTGCAATAAACAGGTAGAGAAAAGGAAAAGAGTGTATATTTTATCACGTTTAATCGGAATAATATCTTTAAAATTTCGTGCCTGTACGTTTCACTAACAGGAAATAGCAGGCAGTAATAAACAGCAAAATGTAAACGCGCAACAAAACATCATTACCGCTCTAAACGTGTCGCAAGTATTACTTTTCTTCGCCACTGGCCGCCGAGGGGAAATTGTGAGCACGATATGCAGAATCAAGGCAGTAGCCCGAGGGTGGTCAGCAATAAAGCAGTGGTCGCGCCGTCACACTCGACATCATGTTCTTGTTTCGCGTCGTGACTTTTTCTTGCGCGAGGCAAGAGTAGGAGGCGTGACCTGTGCATGTGTGTGTGTGTGTGTGTGTGTGTGTGTTTGTGTGGTATCTGCTGTTAAACAAGTATGCCAAACTGCTGTTTTTTGTTCGAAAAAAGCAATCCAATGCGGCAAATGTTTCAAGGTACATGGGATTTTTCGTTGCAAGTAGTGAACTTGCATCAAAAGCAAAGAGAGATAAACTGTAAAACCGTCATTAAATATTAAATTTAAAGTTGATTTGTGTCGAGAATTAGCAGAAAAATATTGTAATTTTTATAGCTATTTACTGAAGTACACGTTTTAGTTAGTTTTGAGCTTGCTACTTTTAATTGATAGATTTGGACTGCAGGCGTGGCTTCTGTATGGCTTGTATTAACTTTGAAGCGTTATTTATCACGGGACGTGAAACGCAGCTAGCTGGCTACTGATTGTTCGTCTAAAACTTACCGTCACGTTGCGGTTGGTTACCCAAGCACAGGTTTAGTAAGCACAACGACTCTTGCTTAAGGGTAAACGTCCACGAGAAATATATGTAACTATATAGGTTTGCATTTGTTTTTGCAACTTATTAATTACATTTCAAAGGGGTTGATTCATCAGTGCGATGCTGAATATCGTAATTGTGGTCATTGTTTTTTTGCTTGGATATGTTGCTTATCTCTGGTACCGAAAACCACAACATTTTCCTCCTGGTCCTAGAGGTATTCCCGTCTTGGGTATTTTGCCTTTTCTGAGCAATTTTCCAGAACAAGAATTCGCTGCATGGAGTAAAACATATGGGCCTCTACTTTCAGTGCCAATGGGATGGCAGAAGTGGGTTGTGTTAAACGATTACGATACCATTGTTGAGGTATAGACGACAATAGTAATTCGACCTTTCTGAACATTATGTTTGAAGTAAAAATTTCATCTTAGACGTTATTGAAACGCAGCGATGATTTCCACGAACGTCCGTTTGTTCGATATCTCAGCATGTTGACATCTAAGGGAATAGTCTTTGCTACTGGCGGTGAAAACTGGCTTTCCCATCGCAAGTTCGGCGTGTCCGCACTTAGAAAGTAAGGAGGAACAATAATATAGGTGAAAGCAAAGCATCCAAATGTAATTCCTTCATGCTCTGATTAGTTTTGGTGGAAACCAGGGGGTCATGGAAAGAAAAGTTGTCGAAGAATCCCAGTATCTAATGGAAAAACTAAAGAGTTTTGAAGGGAAACCCTATCAAATTCAGGTTCGGTGTTTAAGTTCGCTACAAAATAACAACAGTAGTATAGACATGTATAATTTTTAAATACGGTTTACTTATTTTCAGGATATTTTGACCAACGCGACATCAAACGTGATCTGCAACATAGCTTTTGGGAAGAGATACAATTACGACGACCCCAAGTTTCAACAGCTTGTGTCATGTGTTCTTAAACAGTGGGTTTACCCAAACACTCATCACTGTATCAACATCAAGTTTACATTGTAATTTATTCTGCTTAGGTTTGGGATTTCTAGTCATTGGAAAACAAACGTTATTATGGCCATGCCTTTTCTATGCGACGTACCGCCGTTTTCCTGGCATGTGCAACTAAGTATGAAAACAATGGCAAACATACGAGGTAGGGTGAACATGTATACATGAGGATATAAATGTTTTCTTCACGTAATTTATTCCCAACAAAAGCATTCATTGACGAACTTCTGGAGGAACACAAATCCACGTACGATCCAAACGATATCCGTGACGTCATGGACGCGTACTTGGAAACCTTTCTGCATCGCAAAAATGATTTTGCTTACAAGGTAAACACATGCAAGCTAAGGTTAAATAGTTAAATTGTACCTTGAAAATGTCCCAGAAATGCCATGACTTTTTTGTCGACTTGTTTGTTGCGGGAACCGAGACCTCTGCTACCACCTTGCGTTGGGGTTTGTTGTGTTTAATACTCCACCAGGATGTACAGGAGAAAATGCATGCGGAGATTGACCGCATCATAGGTATGGACTTAAATTGTAAATTTATTTTATCTCACGTATGAGTTTAAAATAAAATAACTAGCGACAAAAGCATGGAACTTAAAGGACTTCCTCTGTGCACTACCAAACATCACCTTTTCACAATACATAACAAACTTCCTGTTGATATCGGTCTATCTTTGTATTTGCTTCTCTTGTATAGCAAAACGTTAGAATGTTTGCTCACATTAATTACGTCAAACAGGCAAAGAAGGAACTCCTAGTCTGTCCCACAGAGAGAAGATGCCTTACTCGTGTGCCGTGGTTTATGAAATACTGAGATTTAAAACTCTGACTCCACTTTCACTGCCACGTCTCACTGTAAAGGACGTTGATATCCGTGGGTATAGGATTCCCAAAGGCACAAATGTAAGTTAATTTAATTTTTCCAATAAACACCATACTTAACGTTTGTTTGTGGAGGTCATGCCCAACCTGTGGAACGTACACAACGACGACACCTATTGGAACGAGCCACATAAATTTGATCCACAGCGCCACCTAGACGGAGATGGAAATTTTATAAATTCACGTCACGTGATGCCGTTTGGTGCCGGAGCGAGAGTTTGTCTTGGAGAGCAATTGGCCAGAACTGAAGTGTGGATATTTCTTGTGTCCATGATTCAAAAGTTTCAAGTGACTGTTGATCCGTACGGACAGAAGCCATCGCTCGATCGTGGCTCTAACGCGCTTGTCCATGTTCCAGAGGTCTATGACATGATCATAACGTCACGTTGAAGCTGTATTGAAAGTGTGTGCTTATGTGTGGCCAATATATTACAATATGTGTATACGCTGTTGGTTTTCCTATCAGCGAACGTGATAGTACACAAAACTTATACATGTAATAAATTCGTGATACCGCTACTACCTCCACAAAATTTCAAATAAAAAGACGACCGAGTGCAACTTTGGTAGAGTCACAGTTTCAACAGATTTTTGTTACATCTACAGACCAACCAAAGGCGCAGATTTTATCCATTGTTCTTTATGGTTTCTGGGGCAGAAACATTTCTCGCTTACCCAAAAAAACACATGTTTTGGAACAAAAAAAAGTTTTCTTGTTCGCACTTCATTGTTTTACTGCGTTGTACTAAAATTTGCCTACAGTCCGTTGCACCTCGTTATTCATGGGAATATAATGTTCACGTATGAATTAGCAGAAATCATGAGCATTAGTTAAAATGCTGTGCAATAATAATTGGCAAAGAAATCATGGCAAATGTCTATAGAAACTATTTTTAAGTCACTACTGACGGCTTGTTTGAAGTCGTGCAAAATTTCGCCAAGCAAGGACTTAAATGTGACCATCTGCAACAAGCGGTATGTTATATGTCTGCGTGTTTAACTCCCGTTGGGCAGTGTCGTAAATGAATTTGTCCTTACGGGTAGAATTTTCAATTTGCTGATTCCTGGTGGTATCGTGGATGAGTTGCTTGGGGGGAAATTCAGTTAAAAAAAAGATTGTATGAGCAAGGGATGACTTATTTTCATTATTTTGTCTTTGGTCAGGTATGTCAGCGAGATTTTATAAATACTTCATAGGGTTTTGGTAAACATGCCAGCCCTTCCGTGGCTTGATCGAAGCCAGGTTTCTTAGGTCTGTCTGGCACGAAAGATACACGAAATTTTTGAATCACAGACACAAGAAAGATCCACAATTCAGTTCTGGCCATTTGTTCGCCAAGACAAACTCTGGCACCGGCACCAAACGGCAGCACGTGACGTGAATTCGTAAAATTTCCATCCTCGTCTAGGTGGCGCTGCGGGTCAAATTCGTGAGGGTCTTTCCAGTAGGTGTCGTTGTTGTGAACGTTCCACTGGTTGGTCATGACCTTCACAAAATGGTATTGTGACCGGTTTAAAGGATGGAAAATGGAAATGGATCTAACCTGTGTTCCTTTTTTAATTCGGTAGCCACGGATAGTAACGTCCTTCGCAGTGCAACGTGGTAGAGAAAGTGGTACCAATGTTTTGAATCGCATTATTTCGTGCAGCACAGCGCACGTGTACGGCATCTGTTCGCGATGGGAAAGATTGGGTGAGCCGCCCTTTCCTATCAGACAACGAAAGAGCGCAAAGTAAGCAAAAGAAATGACTGACACTAACTTTCTAAGTTCACGCTTACCAATAATCTGTTCTATTTCCTTGTGCATTCGTTCTTGCACATCCGGATGATGCATCAGACAAAGAAATCCCCAACACAACGTGGCGGAAGTGGTTTCCCATCCAGCCACAAACAGATCCACAAAGAAATCTTGGCAATTCTGAATGCAAGCAACACGTAAAATGTCATGTTGATAACCGATGTCTACTAATGCCAAATATATTCTTATGTTATATCGGTTTTTAAACTGCGGTGTTTGTGTTTTAGTCGTGCTGATGATGCCTGCAAGCACAGGCGAAATATTATATTCAGGAAAAATGTCAAACGAACGACTTAGGATTATTTACACAATTTATTCAAAAAATGTGTTACTAAGTCTTCGCCATAAAGATAAAAGGATATTCCGACAATAAAAAATTCCGTACCTTAATAGCAAAGTTATTTTCTTGGTACTGAAACGTTTGCAAATACGCACTCATGATGTCACAGACGTCGTTCGGGTCATAAGCGGACTTGTGTTCTTCCAAAAGATCGTGGATTGTGTCTGCGCCATGTAATATCGATGCTGTTTCGCTCAAAACGGAATAATACTGCTAAACGTACCCCTAACACGTTGCACCACTTCTTCGGATCGCTGAATGTGCCACGAAAAGGGAGGAACGTCGCAAAGGAAAGGAAAAACCAAAACAACATTCGTCATCCAGTGTCCCTGGAACTTTAATCTTATACATGTAGAAAGGTATAAAACGGGTTGTTTACTCGATTTATCAGCAGTTTCACTTTTCACAGTCTTACATTTGAAGAATCCAAGATACCAGGTTCTTGAACTTTTCGTCGTCGTAATCGAATCTCTCGCCAAATGCTATGCTACAAATGACATTCGCAACTGTCATGGTCACAACTTCCTACAAACATATACTTCAGTAAAAAAGTACAGCTTATAAATAAGACCAAGAGTCCATCATTCAAATCACCCAGGCCCCAATAAATTAGCCCTTAGTATCAATGGAACTATACAGACACTCTTTAATAATCCACAACCCAGATTAAAGCATATGTTAGAAACTTACTGCATGTAGTATATTGACACACATTTATGACAATGGTGTAGCAAATAATATGTCAACGTCCGCAATATTGCAAATCTGGTCCTGTCGGCATCCACATTATACCTGGATTTGAAACGACTTTCCCTCATACAGCTTTAGTTGCTCAATTAAATTACGACCCTCCTCCAAAACTTTCTTTTCCATGACTCCTTTGCTTCCTCCAAACCTTAACACATTTATTTCTTCCAGAAAGTAGAATTTCGGTCCGTGTTAATGAAAACGATTATATATTTCACGAGCAAAGATGGGATTTTAATTTGTACATTCCTTACTTCCTGAGTGCTGATATTCCAAACTTGCGATGGGAAAGCCATATGGGGCCATTTACAAACACAATCCCTTTGGACGATAGTTTATCAAAGTAGCGCACATACGGACGTTCTTTGAAACAATCACTCCGCTTGATCATTGCCTGTGGTAAAATAATAAAGAACAGGGCTGCTAACGTGTGAACTTTACCCACCTCCACGATAATATCGTAATCGTTGAGCACGATCCAGTTTTTCAATCCCATTGGTACAGAAATAAGAGGCCCATACTTCTTGCCCCAGGCGCCAAAATCGCGTTCTGGGAACTTGCTCAGAAAAGGTAAAACACCCAACATGGGAAGACCCCTTGGTCCGGGGGGAAAGTGCGGAGGTGTTCGGTACCATGTATATACCAAATATACGAACAAGACAATGGGTATACACAATACAATTATCAGCATTGTCCAACAAGTCACCACTGCCACACAAAAACGAACTATATCATTATTCAGCAACAGAAGGGTGAAAATGTTATATTTTTGCAACAATGAATGTAAGAAATAACACGATTTATAGAATTTACTTAAACGACATTTTCCTCCAATCGAAGGATCTGAGCCAATGTGCTGCACAAACCTTGATAGTCATTAACTTTTATTTGTATTTTTGTTGCTGAATGCAAGGTTATAGGGTATGCAGCTAAAAAAAACTCTGCATGTGATACTATCCCTTCTATACATTGTAATCAATAAAAACAAAACATCAATTTGAATACGAAAGCCAAAGCTAATATGCTATTAATCATATTACGTAAGGCAGACGTTTCGAACACTAACTACGTTCACTATCAGAACTATTAATATGAATGAGCTACAAGAGTCGTCACGACTCTGGCGTGTTGCTTTGTGTTGTTGTATATGTACGTAATATGATTAATAGCATATTAGCTTTGGCTTTCCTAAGTATCTTCCACCCAAAGAAAACATCAAAGTTTAGCACAGACCTTTGCCTCCAGGCTGTCTCCCTTATTCGGACAAAGTCATGCGACCCTATCACAATGGCTGCCACTAAAGCTGAATAACCTAACACTCCTTTCAAACCTTGCCTGCCCAAACCTTGCACAACATTGAGCAACAACAAAAGCTAACAGCTCGACGCCTATCACAATACAATGCAACACAATACAAGCCCATTTTAAACATATGCAACCGCAATGCGCTAAATAAGCCATTGAGGTGTTACGGACGTGGCAGTACAGAAACAAGTGAAACGAACACAAACGAGCTGTGCAGAAAACACAGTTCGTTATGCGTAAATGCAAAAAGTAATTTAATTCTTCATAATTCATCCTACAACCAGCTGGCAGCCACGGCTTTTATGTCTCAAACCTCAGAAGAAAATGACAACTAAGCTTTCTGCCTTTAATTTGAAGCATTTGCTGACGCTCAGGTTGTTGAATTACTGTTCGCTGTGTTGGCTTTGCACGCTGTGTGGTTGAGGAAAAAAATCGCTGATGCTCAAGAATGTATTCGCACACTAAAACCTACTGGACCGTGACTCTCAAACATTATCGCTGTGGTATCCATCAATGTACGGTTTGAGTTTTGTATTTTATATAGACTACATTTAACACAACCAGAAAAATACTGATGCAAGATATAAAGCAAAAACGGCAATACTGACGTAAATGCAGTCACATCAATTAAGGATTTATTCGAGAAATTGTCGAATCACTTTGTTGTCAACTCAACGACATGCCGTCCCCTACCACAGAACACAACTAATCTATCAACAACTCCCCACATTAAAAATAATTAATTTCTGTACTTTATCACATTAAAGCTTGTTGTGAAGACATCAATACCTTCCAACAGCACGCCACCTTCAACACTGTGGGAGCGACAATATTTGCTCTCTCTCGTAGTCACGCGTATATTTTTCTCGCATTCGTACAGGAACCCCCAACCGAGGCCAGATTCTCATACGGTTAATGAGGAAGTCTTACAAAATATTGTTTTGTTTATTTGGCTGACTCGCAAATCCGATTCTATTTGGTTCAAATTGCACAAAAAAATAACAAGGGATTTCATTCTATTTCCACATACATAAATCAATGTTTTAAGTTTTGACATCAAACTAAAAATTAATTACAAAAATCATTCATCTATAACAAGTAAATTGGTCACAAAGTCCTTCACATACGCGAGAGAGCATGCGTACCCTGACAACACCTGTTATAAGAAATACACACGTAAATGATTGTACACCGATTGAGCGGAGTAAGTGCTTAAATCAGCAAAAGACGGAAAATAGACAATATGCTGTGACAGGATGTATACCACGTAAAAAGACGCCCCGATTCAGTACCACTGGTATAGGTCTATACATGAAGGCGATTTAGTAATGTGCTGCATCATATAAAAAGCTCTTAGTGCACGCAGGACGTCGTCTACCAGGATTTCTCAAACTATGCGATCATGGAGTTAGGCAGAAAAAAAATATTGTTGAATTGGTTAACATAAAAACACCTCTTTCAAAATGGGATTAAAAAGCAAAAAGTTTGAGAAGTCCTGGTCTATAAGACTACAAATGATACAAGAAACAATGATCATTTGATTAAAAGCAAGGCACTCGATTTTGCATAGGTAACGTGTAAACCTATAGCAGCTGTTGTCTTTACAACACATTAGGTTTTCTCCATGTAGGCAAGCTGGAATAAATGCAAATCAAGTGCGAGTCAAAAAAATGCACAGTCGGTAAAATGTCAACAAACACCTGCGTAACCAGTCGTTGAATAGATAGATAGTACCGTGTAAAAGGCCGTACTTTGTTCGTACAAGCCGGCTTCAAGTACAAAAAGTGCGAAATTGACACCCAAAATGTGAATATTATACATAAGGCACTCCACACTACTTGCGACAAAAACAACAACAGCACAAGTAGGGGAAGGATACGACCGCCCACATTCGACCTAACGATCAACTAAAAATCGGCTTCCTCCTGCAGCGCGCGATACGAAATCTTATCGTTGGCGGTTGCGCGTGACCTGATGACGTCACCCATCGTAGCACCAGCGCCTCTAGCGGCAGGTAGTAGAATCGCATTGCGGGTTGCCGCCTCGTCCGACTGTTCGTTCAATCGTTCCATAGTGCTTGTGGGTGTTGGTGGTTTATAAACAAACCAGGCCAGGATGTAGGCGACGGTGACGATACACTACATGAAAAAAAACAAGTTTTAGAAAGTTTACAAATACGTATCACAATGTACGTAAGTTTCTCTCTCTGGCAAACCGCTCTGGGCATTTTCTTGTAGTAGTTAGCACACGTAGAGAGGGAGATGCCACCTGTGCAGCGCACCAGGGCCACACGAGTCTGGGGCAAAAAGTTCATGACTATTAAAAGGGGGGCAACTGTTTGCTTCGAAACTTTAGAGATTTTCTACAAAGACTCGAACCTCCCACAATCTCATGCAGGGCCCTGGTTATCAAATTTCTCAGACGGAAACGTCGTACTAATAATGTTTTTTCCTAACGCTGTACTAGAAAATGAAAAAAATTAAAGTGAGAATCAAAATTGACTGCTTTGAGCGCTAAATTAACTCCGAAAATGAGAGTTTCCAGCCTCAGAAGCGACAAACCCCCAAAATTGTTCCAGCACGATAGAAATCATAAGGATATCTTTGCTTACCTTGATGACTGCCAGAAGCCCGGCCATCTGCGAGGCCAGCTTGTCGTTGTCGTAAAGCTCGCACGATCCCTGCTTTCCACACTCAGTTGTCCAAACAACGCAGGCGAGATCCAGAACCCGACCAAACACGAGAGGGCCGGGAATGCTGCCCAGTAATCGGAGTATGACGAACTGCGAACGAAAAAATGTATTTTTTTTGCAAAATTCAACGAATAAAGTTGTTAGTTTGATTTTTCTTGCGGGTTTAAATTGCCAGTTTTTAGGAAATCATCACCTCAATGTCGCAAAAGTACATCATGTTGAAACCACTTAATTTTGATAAGTTAACATTGCGTTATAAAATTTACATTTTTCGTACTACAGCCTTAAAGCATTTTGCTTTTGTTGAAACCAAGCTTAACGTAATGTAAATACCCATTTCGTGTATGTATGACTTTCTTGCGGTTTTGCTGTGCCACATAACCCTGCAGTGTGGCAAGCAAAACGTATTTTAAAAATTCGTTGCAAGAATGTAGCAATTACAAAACGGCCCAAAATTACGGTCTTATAATCAACAAATACAGCCTAACCCGCTGCAACTCACCTTCACACCGATAGCAAAGGAGCGTTGTGTAAAAGGGACGACTCTCAAAATAGCCTGAATGGCCGGAGTGCCGGATAAAAACGTTGCCAATATGGAGAAGAAAAAAATGATCATGAAGAGATTGAAGTTTTCGCATCTCGGGATGGTGCATTTGCCCGGAGTTGCGAGATGGCTGGAATTAGTGACGACGCAGCTGCAGTTTGAGTAAGTCTGCATGGAAAAGTGGTTGAAGCGCGAAAACTTTGTTGTATAAACCACGCTCTGCTTTTAGCTTAGGCGATGCAATTCCGTTTTCACAAAAAATGCTATAACATAGTGTGAATGAGAATGAATCTTAAAACATACAACCAAGGTTGTGAGGGTAAAAAAATAAAACAAACCTGGCAATCCCAAACAAAAACATTGAACATAACCGCAAATGGGAAAATAGCATAAAATTTTCCGCAAAACTATAATTTTTTTTTCAAACGTTACCAACGGAGCTATTCCACGAGAGAGCGCCTTACCCCATCTTTCAGAACACCACCGCAACCCGCAAAGCAGGGTGAGTAGTACGTGACGCTGTCGGCCCCACAAACAGGATCAAATGCATCTGGGTTACACGAGCAAGGGGCGTTGCATTGAGAAGTGTGTTCGTATGCAGACAGGTGTCCGTTCCCACCAGGTTCGTTGTATTGGACGGTGGCGCCGGCAAAAGCTGTGGAGTAAAGAGGAAGTCTTATGGATAAGTTCAGCTATGAGGAATTATATCACGAGGTACACTACACGGCTCATGCGGCTTTATTCTATTTTTTATATTGTCGTGGATAATTTCAAACTTATCTGTGTGACGCATGTAGTTGAAAAAAATTTTCAGACATTTTTGTGAAACTTTTCTTCAAAACTCACAAAAAAAATATTACGAAAAGATTTTGAAACAACTGGGCTCCCATACACAGAGCGTACGTCATAGTAAACCATTGCACGTATCTTTGTAAAGGACATAAATATCAACCCAACAAAGAGAACGCGACGCCCAAACGCAATGAATTAGACACGTCAACAGCTAAAACCATCTACACCATGCCATACTCAAATAAACAATATACCTATGCCTGGACATGAACGAAAGAAAACGAAGGAAGTGGAAAAGGCGACTGCGGCACACACGGCGCAAAACTTCAGGATTCCGGTTACTGTTAGTTTAAACTTGGTCACGACAACGCCACCCAACAGCTGACCGCTCGCTCCAGCCAATATTGCGAGAATACCTGAAACACACAGTGATCAGTTAACCTTTTAGTAATGTAGGGAATTAAATAAATTTAGGTCTAAAAGGTTAGTACTAAACAGCAAATACTTTTCATCAACAATATCTGACAACACATTTGGCAAGATTTCCAAATCACTGCACGAATGGGCATTTTTTTTATATAAGATTGATGCATTAAAAAATTTAAATAAAATATTAAGTATGTCAAAGTAAATACAATTGTCTCTATCAGTTTCACCCTCTGCATAATATGCACAATTAAACACTTGAATTTTGCCTGAAATGTAAAACAAAAACACAACTTCAAAAAAATATTTTCATAATTTTAATCATGTTGTAATTCCCACCTTTGTACATAAGTATGTGTAAAGTCTTTATACCAGAAAAAGATTACACATGTGATTTGGAAAACACAAACTTACCAAAATAAAAGGCAGCTTGACTTGGAGTGAGACTAAACATGGATTCAAGGTACTTTGGGCCAAATGTTGTGATACCAACAACTAAGGCGGAGTCCAAGGATCCGGCTATTGTTATGAGTAAAAATGTTGGGTTCCTGATTAATGCAATAAAACTCAATCCAAGGTCTGAAAACCTAAAAAAAAAAAAAATAAGTATCTAAACACGGACACATTTTAGCCTTTCCTAAATTACTAGGTTCAAACTGAACATATATGTTTTATATGAATGCCCACATGCTGGCATTGTGCCTATGTTGGTGTCCAAAGACAAAGCTTTTACTAACTAAACACATCGACAAACAAAGTTTCAAAATTAACACTGTATATACATCATGCAACTTTACCCAGAACATAACCAAACATACTTGATGTCAGAATTAGCGTATTTCAATTTTTCTGCAACTCGGTCCTGATGCACTTCTTGTTCACGATTTGATCGCAAGTGGGCTGTGTGTGGTAGATGTAAGGGAAATAGTAGAATAGGAATGGCAAGAATTATGATTACCACTCCACCGACAAGGAAACCAAGCCACCAGGCTCCGATCCAGAGAGGACTTGTGTCTTTAATATCAACACTAAAATAAAAATTTTGAATGTGACCAGAGATTGTGTTTGTTCTATTTTTTAAAAGTGCATGACAGCAAAATTCCCTGCGGAAAATGAAAGTAATGTTTAGGTTCCCATTGCCAGACTATCAGTGGGAACTGTTAGATATAAACTTTGCCTTGTTTTGTTTTAACATTGCTATATTATCTGTAAGGTTTTAGTCATCCTTTTTCGTGAAGCTTTCAAACACTGTAAAATACTCACCTTTTGCCTATATCTGTATAGATAGTCAGAAGCCTTCCCCCAAGCAGAAAGCCAAATGCCGGACCAACAACGCTGCTTGCATAAAAGACACCTAAACACAATTACTGGTAAGCATACATCAGATAGGACTGCCAATAATATATGTGGCATTGATACCAACCATGATAAAGTGATGACTGAACCTGCTCAACATTTTCATCCAAGTAAGTTACACCCAGGGTAAATAATGTGGTTCCACCCACACCGTTCAGGAGCTGGGCAATTACAAAAAATGACCTGGAAAAGATATAACACCATGGCTAATATTTTTACGCAATATTTATACACCTCTATGCCAGTATCAACTACACACTTACATGTAACTTCTTAAATGTGATGGAGCACATTTGGCATGCACAGTTGTGGCATTACACAAATTGTGTTGTTCTTCACCAATAGTGTAGGTAGGAGCAAGAAAATGAGGTAATGAAAAGAAAAGGTTGCCAAGACCAATAACAAAAATACCCCATCCAATCCAGGTAGGTTTGTGGCCTTTGCCGCCAATATAGGTAATTAGTAGAACAAAGAGACAGGATGATATGTCATAGCTGCTTGCAATGAATCCAGTTTCAGTGCTGTGTAGGTGAAATCTGTGTTGTACATAAAGATATTAGTGTCTAAAAAAAAACATAATAGATTGTAGTTAGTGAAAAACAAAGCATTTTTATTGAGAAATTATTGGATGACTTGTGATCAATGCCGCACTATATATACGCATCAACCCATCTTTTTTTATTGTAAACATTCAAGCTAAAGATAATTCTTAACAGTTAAAGTAACTTAACGTGTAACAAGATGCGATGAACAGATGTTAACAATCACTTGCATTAACAATACAATGCTTGCTAATACACTGCTTTTGTAAGAGACTGAAGTGCACCAGCAAGCATTATAGGCATAGACCAGAGATTGACAGGGCGAATTGAAGAAATTGAATTGCAGCTTCAGAGAAAATATAGTTACTTATGATACTAAACAATTAATAAGTTAAATAATGTAGCGAACAGCCAACCATCAGGATTAAAAGGTTTTCAGAAGAGAACTTTTGCACCAAATGGTAATGGCACCAATAATTTGTGGACTAACCAAATTTTTTTGAGTCTATATAATATGGCAATTTACATTTTTTAAATTTTTCAGTTAGTGTTGCTGATGTTTTTCCAAATTGGAAGGCACCTACCGTTTCTCCAAGGTAGTGATGACAACACTAAGAAGGCCGCTGATGACAAATCCCTGTGCAATACTTGCGCAGCATAGGAAAGCGAGAGCAAGTTTTGGTGTGGCAAAACACTGCAGAATAGGAATGGTGCACCTAAAAGTAAACGTAATTCATGCATTAAGTATTACAATAACATATGGGAATTACACAACTTTTTAACCTTCGTCTATGTTTCCCACAGTTCAATTGAAGACCACATGTTTCATCAACGGTTTGAGAATAAACAGCTGAGTCACTGCTCCCAACCGAGCTACTGCTCATTTTAAATAAAAAGAAATATAAAAACAAGCAACAAAAAGCGAAAACTAAACTTTTGAAACAATCAAAAAAAGTATGGGAATTCCCCCCAAAATGACGTAGGATGTGTAGGTGGCACCAGAGACAACCCCGACATATTATTAGGACACAAAAAGGCAAATTGCAGACCGTGTCAGTCATATCGAAAGGTACCACTTTACATAGCAGATAGGGTGGTGAAAAGTTTCAAAAATTGGTCTATTTTGAGTTTAAAGAAAGAATTATGTTCTTTTTTATGAGAAAATTCGTCGTGACCTGTCGTGGCAACATAGAAAACTTAAAACATTCCGTGTGATAAAATAAACGTTAAAAACGAAAAATTGTACTTCCGCTGCATGGCCAGATTCATGCAATTTTACTTGTTGGCCAACTTAGGCCTATTTATTCTTGACAAATAATCACGCAAAAAAATCAGTATCTGCATCACAAAAGTCGCATAAAACGGCAAAAAAATCCAAAGGCAAAATAGGTTATAGGTAATTAGTCGGCATCGAAATATAAAAAAGTAGAAGGAAATGAAATGTCTGTAACTTATTCGTTGTGGGTCGTACACTTATTTGCATCTAAATTCCTAGTTTTAAAATTTGAATACTTGTGGGAATAAAGCATTCCATTTAAACTGAAAGTAAAGGATATCAGAAAAATAATGGTAAGAACCACTAGTCCTTTTGCACTGTGTAGGCTATACATAACATGTACCTATGTCGACCCAACAAGAAAGAATAAACACACAGGTTTTCCGTTTTTATAGGTGGAAAACCTGTGTTTTCAGCTGCAATTGCAACCTCAGAATGCGATACAGGATATGACGCAGCAGACAAGCCTGTTCCTACATTTATACATGTCTCATATATAGACACCAAGCAATATTTTATGTGGTAAAATAACAGACCGCGCAGTTTTAATTCAGAAAATGTCAACGCAATGAAAATGCTGCGTCCTGTGATGTTATTGGTAGTATGTCTACTTCTTCCGATTCAAGGTTAGTGTGTTTAAGCCGTGTATAAAACCAAACTTTTTTGCAAGGATTTTCATTAATTTGACAAAATGTTGTTATAATTCGTAGGATGTAAACACCATGATACAAAACAACTAACATTAATAAAGTTGTTCACTCATCATTGGCTTTTTGTAGGAATCAGTTCCTCAAGCGATCGCAGAACCGGATGCATTTGTCAACCAGATGGCCAAGTCAATTGCATCAGTATGTGCTACAGATAAAAAAAACAATTTATAAGGCAACAAGGCTCAGATTGAAGTCAGCAGATGTAGTTCACAGTGTGAGCTTGAGGTGATAGCGTAAAGAAAAGATTCTCAGTTGCAAGGGTGATTTTTGTGTGCATTTTATTGTTTTTATTATAACTACTGCATAATTTTTGCAGAAACTGACGATGCTTACATAAGCGAAATCGATTTTATAACAAATAAATCTGCTGACTTCAATCTGAGCCTTGTTGCTTCATGATATATGCGAACCAAAGTAATTTGCTGTCGCAGATAATAAAACAATGCCTAACCGAGGGCTAGATTCCTCTACAGCTACTAAGCAAGTCGTACAATTTATAAGGCTTTTGTTTTACGTCGGACGAGTGCCGTCAACGATAAATATTGCAAAAACGATTATGCTCACAAATATTGGTTGTAAAACTAAAGAAACACAAACACCGCTGCATTGTGCTGCTTTTTTGCGCTGACATTCGAAACTGAAATGTGTTTATTTCAAGTATGTGAGAGTGAAAATTTGGCGATACGCTGTTGGGAAGGAAAAATTAATGTCACTGCTGGATTTTACGGAAGAATGACATCTGGTGACGAGTAAGTTAATCCTTTTCCTACATATTATATCACTTATATCGAAGTAGCCACGAAGTGTGATCAGTGTATGTGCTATGCCGAGTTGGAGCAAACAATTATCTTTACAGAAATCTTTCGTTTTAAGCGTTTGTAATCATGTACTGATAAACACGACGACCTGCAAGCAAGAATTATCTCAAGACAAAATTATCGCCCTTTGCAACAACAAAACTTCATGTCTAATTCCTGCCAACAATGCCAAGTTCAATGACCCATGCGTAGGCACTTACAAATACGTCAAGCTCAATTATACTTGCAACAGACATGGTACATGTGTAAAATGTTATATTTTTAGCCAAAACGATGTATATAACGCAATACAAAGGAATATAGAATAACGTAACCATTTTGAGCAAAAATTTGTACACTTATCCATTTAGCATGTTGTGCCCACGTGTAAAAAAAAAACTTCAACTAGTTTGTTACTGCTTTGTGCGACAAAATAATCCAACTAACTCTGTTCAATGCATTAAATGCACTCTACAGAAATCTATTCTACTCTCAAAGCAAAAAGTCTGCGAAAGATTTTTGCAGTGGAATGTCAAAGCACAATGGATGCACGTCGACTAATTAAAATTCAAGGTCAAATGCTATCGACAGCCAGATCCAAAATCATCGCACTTTCGTCTCAAACAGAGCTAAATAATCCCAAACATGCCTTGTTACAACGGGATGGCGTCATCGTTGAAAATATTACCAGAGAAAAATCCATAATTGCTGCACTTTCAATTATTCACCTGCCAGCTACCAACACAGAAACACTAATTGGGCGGAAGGAGCTTATAGAATCCAACCAAAGATATTCACATTTTGTGCAATTGGAAGGAATGTCGCTTGTTTCCGTGGTCGTATTGGACTTCAAAGACAAAACCGAGCTTCGATCACCAATCCGTATTTCCACTCCTGTTCCCCAAAATCATAACAACGGAAGCAACTTGATGTTAAGATTTGGAACTGACCCAAACAACATGGTCCGCTATCGCCGAGCGAAGTGGGTTTGTGCATTCATAGACCCTGCTGTCGGAATGTTCGACCAAACTGGTTGTCGTCACTTGGAAACCAGCAATCGCACTCGTGTTACCTGTGACTGCAACCACACGACAGTCTTCGCTGTACTTCTGGCCTTGGACGCTGTCGTGTTGCCGCCTTATATAAAGGTATGTGGAAATCATTAGATAACTGCAGACTTTTAAGTTTGGGCAACAAATGGATGAGAACAAAGCACAAAACAAAATACAATTTCAGTGAAAACAGTTTGGGGTTACTTTTCTGATATTACGGGATTTCCTTAACAACTTAAATAACCTTCAAAGGTTCAACGGCACAGACAACTATGAGCATTGGCCAAACGGGTGTTGTGCGTCTACATTGAATAATTGAAATTTATGGACGACCTACAGTGCTTTGGTCACATAAATGTGTTTCAGGTTCTGTCATATGTTGCTGGTGGAACGTCGGCATTGTTTCTGGCTCTAACTGTAATTGTTCTTCTCTGCGTGCGCAAGAAGATTTCCAATGATCGTATGTTTGTACAAATAAATCTGTGCATGGCGCTTTTGTTTTTCCACCTCCTCAATTTGGTCCATGACGCAGTTGTGATGAACTCGTCGCTCTGCCACGCGTTAAGTGTTGGCATTCATCACTTCCTGCTCGCTTCAGGTAATTTGCAAACCTCTTAAATTTGTTGACGTCCTTATACAAAAATAAAACAATCGGAGGCACTTTGATGTTATAATATGTAAAAATTACAGCAAATGTCGTCAGATCTTTTTAATAAAATCGGCATTTAAATAACATCTAACAAGTTTATATAACTAAGCGACATGTGTATTATCCCAATTATACACAGCGAATGTTTCAGCGTGGGCCTTATACTCATACAGTTGTTGAGATTGAACGTTTTTTCAATAATGTTTTCTTTGCTATGGTAAATTATAGTTTTAGTAAACGGCTTGTCCTGTTTTCAATTGCATTTATCGGAGATGCGACCATTACAATTTGGCATTGCGCTTCCAAAAGCGTAATGAAACTTATATTTGTTCATTCTATAGCCCATCATGCGTGATGTATAAATATGTATATGTTGCAGTGTTTTGGATGCTTGTGGAAGGTGTGACTCTTGCCATAAAAACTTCGGACAGATCGTTGGAGTTTTTTGCAGTCAACCCCGTAAAACTCAACGCGGGAAGATGCCTCGTCGGTTGGGGAATACCCGCTTTCATAGTGCTTGTCACAAGTCTTTACGGATTGATCGGATCCCAATCCTTACTCAAAACCGACGCACTTTATAGTCTCGGTCAAAGTTCGCAGCAATTCGACAAGTGTTTTCTCGACTACCGGTCGCACGTCTTTTACTGGGCGATGATTGCACCTATGTGCATTTGCATTGCAATCAATATTGGAATATTAGTGCATGTGGCGGCCTTTACTTACCGCTTGAACGCCAACCAGCCACGTCCGGCCCGGCAGCAAGGCAACGAGGATGCTGATTGGAAGCGGAAAATCTTTGAATTGTTTAGAATTGCGAGGGTTGTCCTTGTGCTGCTTCCTGTCACTGCAGTTCCGTTTCTTTTGGGTCTTTTTGTCGGTAAGGATAATGATGAACGATTGTTATTTGTTTTTCACAGTTTTATAAATTTATCTGCTGGTTTATTCTTCTATTTTTTTCATAATTGGCTATAAGGTAATGAGCTTAATTGGCCTGTAGGAATTTGTGAATTGTGATCTCGGTCTGAATCAAGTATTCCAATTACGTATGCTTTTTTTCCAGGATTTGGTTCAACAGAAAGCAACTTCTTCTTCATGTATCTAAACATTTTACTCAACGGTCTTCAGGGATTATTTATCTTTTTACTGTACTGTGTAATATCGAAGGAAATAAGAAAAGCTGCCCGAAACTTCACTGCACAACACTCGTGTTGCAGTAATTAAACTTTTAATTTTGTATATATTTGCATTTTTGTACATTGATGTGCTACAACTTGAAGCTCTTTTTCCGATCAAGAGAACAGTTTCGTCACAAGAAACGAAACTGTCAGCATTGAACGTTTTCGTGTTCCTACTACGTAATTTTTGCAGAAACTGACGATGCTTGTGGTAACTTACATAAGCGAAATCGATTTTTCACAATAAAATCTGCTGACGTAAAACAGAGGCTTGTTGCTTCATTATATACACATGGGTTTTCCGTTTTTATAAGTGGAAAACCAGTACGTTGGTGTGTTTTCAGCTGCAAAAACAATTGTAACCTTAGAATACGATAACAGGATATGACGCAGTAGAAAAAGCATTAAAGGGAAAATTTTCACAGGAGAAAATGCAATCAGTATATTGACACCAAGCAATATTTTATGTGATAAAATAACAGACCGCGCAGTATTAGTTCAGAAAACGTCAACAGAATGAAAATGCTGCGTCCTGTGAAGTTATTGGTGGTATGTCTACTTCTTCTGATTCAAGGTTAGTGTGTTTATACCGTATATTAAACCAAACTTTTTGCAAGGATTTTCATTAATTTGTCAAAATTTTGTCAGAGTTGTTCACTCATCTTTAGCTTTTTGTAGGAATCAGTTCCTCAAGCGATCGCAGAACCGGATGCATTTGCCAACCAGATGGCCAAGTCAATTGCATCAGTAGGTGCTACATTGAAAAAAAACAATTTATATGGTTTTTGTTTTTACGTCGGACGAGTGCCAACAAATTTAAATGTTGCAAAAACGAATATACTGACAAATATTGGTTGTAAAACTAAATACCACTGCATTACATCGTTTTTTTGCGCTGACATTCGAAACCGAAATGTGTTTTTTCAAGTATGTGAGAGTGAAAATTTGGCGATACGCTGTTGGGAAGGGAAAATTAATGTCACTGCTGGATTTTACGGAAGAATGACATCTGGTGACAAGTAAGTTAAGCTTTTTCCTAGATATTCTATCACTTATATCGAAGTAGCCACGAAGTGTGATCAGTGTATGTGCTGTAACGAGTTGGGGCAAACAATTATCTTTACAGAAATCTTTCGTTTTAAGCGTTTGTAATCATGGAAAGATAGAAACGACGAAATGCAAGCAAAAATTATCTCAAGAGAAAATCGTCGCCCTTTGCAACAGGAAAACTTCATGTCAAATTCCTGCCAACAAAGACGTGTTTAATGGGGACCCATGCGAAAACACTTACAAATACGTCGAGCTTAATTATACTTGCAACAGACACGGTACACGTGCAAAATGTTATATTTTATGCCAAAACGATAACGCAATACAATGGAATAAGTAAGTATGTTGAGCAAATGTCAAACGAGTGAAGAACAAACGCTATTGCACTGTGAAGGAAAAATGGAAAAATGTTACGCTAAACTTTGGTATTACAACATTCATTCGAAGCACGTAAAATTTGTACACCTATCCATTTAGTATGTTGTGTGCACGTGTAAAAAAACTTCAACTAGTTTGTTACTGTTTTGTGCGACAAAAAATCCAACTAACTCTGTCCAATGCACTCTACAGAAATCTATTCTACTCTCAAAGAAGAAAATCTGCGAAAGATTTTTGCGGAGGAATGTCAAAGCACAATGGATGCACGTCGACTAATTAAAACTCAAGGTCAAATGATATCGACAGCCAGATCCAAAATCATCGCACTTTCGTCTCAAACAGAGCTAAATAATCCCACACATGCCTTGTTACAACGGGATGGCGTCATCGTTGAAAATATTACCAGAGAAAAATCCATAATTGCTGCACTTTCAATTATTCACCTACCAGCTACCGACACAGAAAAACTAATTGGGCGGGAGGACCTTATAGAATCCGATCCCCGATATTCACATTTTGTGCCATTGGAAGGAATACCGCTTGTTTCCGTGATCGTGTTGGACTTTGAAGACAAAACTGAGCTTCGATCACCAATCCGTTTCTCCTCTCCTGTTCCCCAAAATCATAACAACGGAAGCAACTTGATGTTAAGATTTGGAACTGACCCAAACAACATGGTCCGCTATCGCCGAGCGAAGTGGGTTTGTGCATTCATAGACCCCGCTGTCGGAATGTTCGACCAAACTGGTTGTCGTCACTTGGAAACCAGCAATCGCACTCGTGTTACCTGTGACTGCAACCACACGACCGTCTTCGCTGTACTTCTGGCCTTGGACGCTGTCGTGTTGCCGCCTTATATTAAGGTATGTGGAAATCATTAGATAACTGCAGACTTTTAAGTTTGGGCAACAAATGGATGAGAACAAAGCACAAAACAAAATACAATTTCAGTGAAAAACGTTTTGGGTTACTTTTCTGATATTACGGGGTTTCCTTAACAACTTAAATAACCTTCAAAGGTTCAACGGCACAGACAACTATGAGCATTGGCCAAACGGGTACTGTGCGTCTACATTGAATAATTGAAATTTATGGACGACCTACAGTGCTTTGCTTACGTAAATGTGTTTCAGGTTCTGTCATATGTTGCTGGTGGAACATCGGCATTGTTTCTGACTCTAACTGTAATTGTTCTTCTCTGCGTGCGCAGGAAGATTTCCAATGATCGTATGTTTGTACAAATAAATCTGTGCATGGCGCTTTTGTTTTTCCACCTCCTCAATTTGGTTCATGACGCCGTCGTGACGAACTCGTCGCTCTGCCACGCGTTAAGTGTTGGCATTCATCACTTCCTGCTCGCCTCAGGTAATTTGCAAACCTCTCAATATACAGACGTTCTTTATACAGAAAAACCGTCAGATTTTACAAATAAAATCGGCATTTATATAACATCTAACAAGTGTATATAACTAAGCGAAATGTGTATTATCCCAATAATGTACTGCGAATGTTTCAGTGTAGACCTTATACTCGTACAGTTGTTGAGATTCAACGTTTTTTCAAGAATGTTTTCTGCGATGCTACTGCAATTTTTGGTTTTAGTTAAGGGCTGGGTCTGTTTTCAAATGCATTTATCGGAGATGCGATCATCACAATTTGGCATAGCGCTTCCAAAAGCGTTATTAAACTTATATTTGTCCTTTCTACAGGCCCACATGCGTGATGTATAAATACGTATATGTTGCAGTGTTTTGGATGCTTGTTGAAGGTGTGACTCTTGCCATAAAAACTTCGGACAGGTCGCTGGAGTTTTTTGCAGTCAACCCTGTAAAACTCAACGCGGGAAGATGCCTTGTCGGTTGGGGAATACCCGCTTTCATAGTGCTTGCCACAAGTCTTTACGGATTGATCGGATCCCAATCCTTACTCAAAACCGACGCTCTTTATAGTCTCGGTCAAAGTTCGCAGCAATTCGACAAGTGTTTTCTCGACTACCGGTCGCACGTCTTTTACTGGGCGGTGATCGCACCTATGTGCATTTGCATTGCAATCAATGTTGGAATATTGGTCCACGTGGTGGCCTTCACTTACCGCTTGAACGCGAACCAACCACGTCCAGCCCGGCAGCAAGGCAACGAGGATGCTGATTGGAAGCGGAAAATCTTTGAATTGCTTAGAATTGCGAGAGTTGTCCTTGTGCTGCTTCCTGTCACTGCAGTTCCGTTTCTTTTGGGTCTTTTTGTCGGTAAGAAGAATGATTATTAATTTTTTTCACAGTTTTATAAATTTATCTGCTGGTTTAATTTTTTTGCAAAATTGGCTCCTGGCTTAATTGGCCTGGGGGATTTGTGAATTGAGATGTCGGTCTAAACCAAATATTCCAATTACGTATGTTTTTTTCCAGGATTTGGTTCAACAGAAAGCAACTTCTTCTTCATGTATCTAAACATTTTACTCAACGGTCTTCAGGGATTATTTATCTTTTTACTGTACTGTGTACTATCGAAGGAGATAAGAAAAGCTGCCCGAAACTTCACTGCACAACACTCGTGTTGCAATAAATAAACTTGTTTATATTTGCACCTTTTCATATTGATATGCTACAATTTGAAGCTCTTTTTATGAACACGAGAGCAGTTTAATCGTCACGGGAGACGAAACTGTCAGTGTTGAACGTTTCCATATCTACCAAATTGCACGTATTATTTTTGCTTTGTATAATATGAAATTGATTCTTTGTTTTGCAATAACTTTTTCTTACGTGTTTTCCTGTTTGAACTTCGTGACGTCGCTTTATTTTATTTAAGATTTTTCAATTTTGAATCCCACTGGTTCGGATTAAAATTTACTGAGGCACGCGTGTTGTTCGGTTGAAATTTTGTCAAAACAGAAAGTTTTGTTTTTTCTGAAGGATGGCTGCTTTGGTTGGAAGACTAATTAGTTTTTCAGGTAAGGCCACCAGTAAAACACGAATCACCCCTGCTGACCGTAAATAAATAAAGATGAATGACAATAATGGGTCTGTCTGAACTCACCAATGTATTTGCAATTCTGCTCCGATTAAGTCAACGGATACAATTTCACTAAATACGATTTGTATTGTATTTATTTTCGAAATGTCTGTTGCTTTATAAACAAGAATGTCCTAGTGAAACCTTCTAGGTCGAAACAGTGATCATCTTTCGGCAGACAGCTAGTAAAATTAACATTAGGCATATTTTTCTTCATTTTATGCAGATTGGAAAGTTTGTTATTTGCAAAAACGTTTTTTTCGGTGAATGTTAATTGCATGGATGATTGCAACACCTTTCATGCAGTAATGCATTAACCAATTTTTCTTGTGCAAATAGTATATTTTCGCAAAACTGCTCTACACAGGACATTGTTTTCAATCTTGACTAGCCTATATTGATGTTAAATTTTGTGTTTTTGGTTTTCAGCGCCTTCAATAAGGCATTTCAAGGCAGCACCATTGGTTCATCACCAGGTATCATAGCTGTAATTAAGGGGCCCAATGTTTAGGCTATATACAGTTTTAACAGCCATCTGCCAGTCTGCGGAATATGGCAGTTCCCAACGAGATCTTGGTCGTGCAAGACTATTTTTTTTGTTTGCACGCCCAATTTTCGTGTGCAGTCACAAAAATTGGGCGTGCAAACAAAAAAAGTTGAAGAGTTGGAGCTGCCATACTCTGCAGACTGGGCAATCTGCATGTTTTTTTTTCTGCCTACAGACATGATTTTGAAGTTAATATTTTTTATTGTTATATATAAAATGAGTAAGTGGCTGTGTTTATAAGGTAATTATCAAATATATTTTCATTTGCAGAGGTGTTTACTGACTTCAGTGAGTATTGTTAGCAAAAGGAGTTATGCCAAAGAAGTTCACAGTCGTGACAAACTTCATATGAATATTGGGACGATCGGTCATGTTGATCACGGGAAAACAACTTTGACTGCTGCTATCACCAAATGTAAGACATGCCAAGATTATTATGTGACATATGTATTGTGTTGATTTTTAAAACCTTTTGACATTCGTAAGGAAGCATATAAAAAAAACAAATAAAATCCATGAAAAACATATCTTTAAAAATAATAATGAATATATGCAGATAGATCCAGGCAATAGCATATGCAATATGCAAAGCTTGTGATCATCTGGAAACTGGAATCAGTATAAACCTGCCACATTGTCAAAACGCTTTAGGATAAAATATTAACATTATTTGATACTTATCTAAAGCAAAGATCTGGATACTTTTTCCTGTTTGAGGTTGGTGTTTGCCCCAAATGTTGTATATATATATTAGTCACACTTTGTGCATGTTTGAGGCAAGTTTTTGAGAATTCGATAGCTTGGTCAAACAGACATTTTAATGTTCTACAATATTATCACTCAATCATTTATTTATTTACAAAATGATAGACTATCGTTTGGGGTCTCGTACCTTAAGTCTATTATTCTAGTACTGGGTTTTGTGATTAACTTTTATCTGTATTCTAAAACATTGTGTTGGAATTCTACTGAAATTATATTTGTTTTATTTTTCCAAATCTAACTTAAATTACTGTTTAGATCTTCATGAAAAGGCTGGTTCCAAGTTATATGCCTATGATCAAATTGACAATGCCCCTGAAGAAATAGCTCGAGGAATTACCATCAATGCGTCGGTTGTGTCGTACGAAACTGCTAAGAGACATTATGCTCATACAGACTGCCCAGGACATGCTGATTATATAAAGGTGATTAGAAACCAACCCCATTTTTTACCCAAAATTGGAATGTATGTAAATTCTATTATTTGGCTGTTTTTCATATCAGGCTAGACTTGTGCATACACACTTAATTTAAGTATCAAGGGGTATTTGTGAACAAGAAAAATATTTGTGTCATAAGCAAGGTTTTGAAGTTTTGCCAGACACAGTTTGACTTCTAGCATAAAAAGAACTTACACAAGCACCTGCTTTTACCAGAACATGATAACTGGAACATCAAAAATGGATGCTGGCATACTTGTTCTTGCTGCCACTGATGGAACAATGCGACAGACTAGAGAACACTTACTACTTGCGAAGCAAATTGGAATTCAAAACCTTATCGTTTATATGAACAAGGCAGATATGGCAGACGAGGAAATGATTGAGTTGGTAAAATCACTGCTTGCCAGAAAATAGTTTTGGGTTGAACAAGGACAGTTGTAATGTGTTTCTTTTGTATTTGAAGGTTGAAATGGAAATTAGAGAGGTTTTAACCTCATACGGATTCAATGGAGATGAGACTCCAGTTGTAATTGGTTCCGCCCTTTGTGCATTGGAGGTAAACAGAATTCTGGAAAAGAATTCATAAATTCAGATGGTGTTTAAGCATCACTATGCATTTTTAGGAAAAAAATCCTGAAATTGGAGTGGAGTCCATAGAAAAACTTGTTGAAGAAATTGATAAACTACCTGAACCCAAGCGAGATCTGGACAGCCCAGCAGTCTTACCTATTGAAACAATTCACAAAATACCTGGAAAGGGTGAGTTACTAATTATTAGGGATGCACCGAAAGTTCGGTTTGCCGAATTTATCATCGTTGCATGCAGAAAAAAAAAATAATGATTCGGCCGAAACCGAATGATTATAAATTCCATAGTTTCGGCCAAATTATTTTTTTTTTCTGCATGCAACGATGATACGCAAAGTTTAGTATAGGTTGGAATCATTGTTCAAACTGTATGATTGTGTTCGTTTTATTTGTTTATGTCACCGAAATAATGAAAATAAACTTTAAGCAGTTTGTACAGCAGTAGAGGTTATTCTTTAAGTGCAAATAAAAGGATGTATGATGGGATGAGATGCAATCCAGCACATGTTTTGTTTAATTTTTTTGCGATTAAAAGAGATGGATACCAAAATTAGTTTCGGTTTATTCGGCCGAATTTATATTCGGTTTCAGCCAAATAAAAAAATTGCTGTTTCAGTGCATCACTACTAATTATGCGATTGCAGTGAAAATACAAATTTTTTTTCCATGCAACTTTACCTTTTGAGGGGGGTTGTAGAATCTATGGATGTGCAAACACAGAAAAGGCATCTGTAAATTATGTAGTGACATTAATAATTCTAATTACGGTATTTAAAATATGCACAGTTGGAATTTTTGCAGTAGCGGCATCATTATGTTTTAATGTTTTGTGCAGGAACTGTTGTGACAGGATGCATGAGTCAAGGTGTTTTTAAGAAAGGCGACCCCATGGAAGTAATCGGTTATGGCAAAACATACAAAGGATCTGTTGCAGGTTGGTTTCTTCAAACCATGAAATGTCCAGTGTTGTGGTTGTGTTGCATCCTTAAAGTGCCGTTACCACATATTTCAAACTATGCTTTAACTAGGAACAACCTTGTGAAATGGGATTTCAAAAAAATTGCTTTGTGCAGGACATGTTGATACTAGTTGTATGGGACTGTGTTTTAAGTTTTTTCATTTGTTTTTCAGGCATGGAGATGTTCCATAAAACGCTGGATCGCTGCGAAGCTGGTGACTCAGCTGGAGTTCTTGTGAAAGGTGTGAAGAGGGAAGATTTAAGACGAGGCATGGTGGCTGTAGCTGCTGGAAAACTAAAAGCTGCAAGAAGCATTGTTTCACAAGTACAAGTTTAATTTGTTTTTCTCGAAAATCATGAGGTAACAATACAGTATTCAAAATACTGCAGAAAAAAATCCCACTAAAAATCCATCTGTTAATGTGTTTTTTATGATTTGTGTAATTAATAAAAAAAAACTTTCTGTCTTCTAGTTTTACCTGCTTGGGCCAAAGGAAGGTGGACGCGTCAGACCTCTTCCCAATGAACATTCAACAATGTTGTTTTTCAAGACATGGAGCTGCGTGTGTCGTGTCATTATTGAGGAGGGAGATGTGAGTGGAATATATCAGTTTTCTGTGCATAAAATAGGTTTTGGGTTCACACAACTGTACTGACAGAAAAAAATACCAGTTTATTGCGTTTATAAATGTGTTTGCCAAGTGCACTTGTAAGATGGTAGCTGGGATATGAAACGTAAAACCATCCATTTCCTTTTTCGCCTGTATGTGTTCTGAAAGCTGGTTACTTCAGTACTTTGTTTTGTATTCTTAACACTAAATTAGTTGTTAGAAGCCAAATCAATTATAAAAATGTAGAAACAAACACAATGTTATTATACCTATTATTAATTGTCCTTTTTTGTACTTCAATCGCCGAGAATCTGGATTATAAATAAGGAATTTAGTTGATACTTACCTAACAGCACAGCTCGCACATCCACAACTACCTATACCGAATGCAGAAAATAAGTAACTCCTATTGATTTTTTGCTTTGATCAGGATCTGGTGATGCCAGGAGAACAAGGAAAAATTAAATTTATGATTCGTGTTCCCATGGTGATGATAGTGGGCGACCGATTTACGTTACGAGAAGGGACCAAAACATTGGGCACCGGCATTGTCACCGAAGTCAAGGAGGCAGACAAGAAAGACACCGTTGACATTTTCCAAGTCATGTTCGACGAAAAGAAGCGATTAAAACGTCTCGAGAGGGAAAAGAAGAAGTGAGAGTTGGCGAACCCTCGATTTTAAAACTTTTGACTTGTTCCGTTGAGAGTCGTGTGACGAAATAAAACAAAATTCTCATTTAACAATAGTTTTATGTTCCAATACCTGATTCATAAGATATCTGTACTGTACTTATGTTGGAGTGTTCCGACTTTCTTGCGAATACAAAATCTGGCGCCAGGTCTCCATTTTGCTTGTTACATACGTTCGTGTATATTCGATTACTACGCGTTTTGAAATAAACAAATTCGTGTCATTTGTGACCAGGCTTTACGAGAAGCAGGTTCGGTGCTCCAGTGCCCATGTGACGAATCCACGGGACCGTGAACAAAATTGATTGCTTAGAAACTGAGGAATTTATATAGCGATGGGTGTAAGGCCCATACAATTTCATGTGATTTTAGGTCCTTAAACCGGCACGTCGTATTCTCTCGAAGGCCCTGTTTTTTTGCAAAGCGGCTATTATTCCCATACCATTTGAAATCATTGCCGGCGTTTGCTGTTGCAAAATGTTGTGGAGAAAATTTAGATAATCGCAGATCGATAATGGATGTAAAACAAAAATTTACAACATATAATAACGCTGAAAAAACGTTTGTTCAATTTGCTTTCATTTGAGACATCTGCTTCAATCCAAACTTCTGACTGGACATTACGTACCTACCTGTTGCAGTTTGGGATTATTTCAGGTTGCTGGCGATAAACAGCATTTTTTGTGCTTTACCTGCGATGATGATATTATCCGAGACTGTTATGCAAATGTTAAAGACCGTTTACAATTGTAACGCACTGAAACACAACGAAAAGCACCAGAGGAGAGTTAATTATTTCTTATTATTACGTTTCGGTGATTGGATGTTTGCAAAATAAAGAGAAATTCCCTCTGGAACTACTAGAAGAGAAAAAGAACTATTCGTCGTTTTTGTGGTTTGTTGCTTGATTGTGGCCGTTGTTAGCAGGTTACTGTAGTAATTTGGTGTGGTATCGTCGCCGGGTTGTTCAAACTTTGTCGTCAGAGCCATCAGACTGAATGATGTCGGACACAAGTGATCTGGATCGGCAAATTGAACAATTAAAGCGATGCGAAATTATAAAAGAAAGTGAAGTGAAGGCCCTTTGTGCGAAAGCCCGTGAAATCCTTGTCGAAGAAAGTAATGTGCAACGGGTCGATTCACCAGTGATTGTGAGTGCAACGAAAATCGTCTTTTGTGTCTTCTAACGTCTTGCTATTTTCAATTTTTCGTAATATTTCATTTTACCCTAACCTTTAACCCCATTACTAGTCCAATTGAGTTATACTATACTATCTCCTCCCATCTTCCAAGCACACTGCTTCTGGGATTAGAGTTTAGGTTTTTTAGGCTACCAAAAGATCCATATATGGATGACAAAGACATGCATGATTTTGTTCAATCTGAAAAATCTTTCTGAAAACTATAGATCTCCTGAATAGATTGTAATGAAATACATAGGCCATGTGTTTTTTTATCTGTGTAGGGAATTTTGAAATATGAGTTATACAGACGTGTTGGCACAACTGTATCCATAAATTTTCAAAAATATTGTTTAATATTTTATGACTTTTTTTAGGTGTGCGGAGACATACACGGTCAGTTTTATGACCTTACCGAACTATTTAAAGTTGGCGGTGACATGCCTGACACTAACTACCTTTTCCTCGGAGATTTTGTCGATCGTGGCTTTTACAGTGTAGAAACATTTATTTTGTTGTTGGCGTTGAAGGTGAAAAAATTATTTTGTTTATTTGAGTATTTGAAATAAAAATATTATTCTTTGAATATTTAGAATGATAAGTGTGGTTGAGATAGTGTGATGAGACCTGTAGCTCGCTTTAAATATTTACTTGTTTGGATGTGTCTTGCAAAAACTAATTTTTTCCCAACGATGTTCTTTTACAGGTGCGATACCCTGATAGAATTGTTTTAATAAGAGGAAACCATGAAAGTCGACAAATTACACAGGTGTGCATTCTTTTTTTGGGAATAATAGGTTTATTTCACAATGCTTTGGAACAATTAATCAGAAATAAACCAATTTCAGTGAAATTGCATGTTTGACTGTTTTTAGAAAAACATAATTATATATATATACTATTTTGTTCAATATTAAATCTTTGTATTGTGTTTTTTCAGGTGTATGGATTTTATGACGAGTGTCTTCGCAAGTATGGATCCATTACTGTCTGGCGTTACTGCACAGAAATTTTCGACTATTTGAGTCTGTCAGCTATTATTGATGGAAAAATATTTTGTGTCCATGGAGGATTGTCTCCTTCCATACAAACACTGGATCAGGTTTTCATCACATTTTAAATAGTTGCTTGTGACAAAATGTTATTGCTATCCAGGAGGGGTAGGGTCCTGACCCCCCTTGTGAAATTTTTTGGTCTGTTTTGATAGCTAAACAAATTAGTCAAAATCCGCGTGAAAAACAGAAAATTTCTTTAACATTGACCTTAAAACCCCCGCATCGTGCTTGCATCCACCATTATTTCCAAACAGGAAGCATTGTTACCGAACACTTGGCATTGTTACGAAACATGTTGCATTGTTACGAAACAAGTGTCATTTTTCGTTTACTTGCGTGAAAGTCAATTAGTTTAGTTGTTAAACATATTACCAATATTACACATGTTGAAAACAACATTATATGTATAATTATATGCACATGTATTTAAAAGAAATGTTCAAAATATTGAATTTGCCATTAATAACAGTTGGTTGCAAAACTATTCACAATTAGTTGATTCAGTAACATTTTTTGTTAATAGATTCGGACCATAGACCGCAAACAGGAAGTCCCTCATGATGGACCCATGTGTGACCTCTTGTGGTCAGATCCAGAAGGTAGGTTTTTGTTATTGTGCACCTTTTATGATTTGTAAGATAAGTTCACTTGTTTTAGTATTACAATTTGGTATATTAAGATTGGTCCAATTTGGCTTTCATAAATGATGTAAAAATATACTTTGACCACAACTAAAAGTGTAACTTACAGTTTATTATGTGCGACCAGTTGATAATGTTTTGGTCTATCGTTTAAGTTTTATGGACTGGTAAAAGACGACATATTTGAAGATTGTGTCATGTTAACAACTTGGGGACAAAGATTTTTGTGTTTAAATTGAGTAATCTCTCACAAGCTGTGTCTCGCACAATATGTATGATGTAAACTGTGTAACGGTTCGTATCTTAAGTTCTTTAATTGTTTGACTTTTAAACTGAACACAAGTGAATCAGTTGTCTTTGCAAGGGCTGTGTTACTGTGGTAGTACATTTCAAAACAGTTGCTTTTTTTAGACACCACTGGATGGGGAGTAAGTCCCCGTGGGGCGGGATACCTGTTCGGTAGTGATGTGGTATCCAACTTTAACCATGCCAACGATATTGATATGATCTGTCGGGCTCACCAACTCGTTATGGAAGGATTCAAATGGCATTTCAATGAAACTGTACTCACTGTGTGGTCTGCACCAAACTACTGCTACAGGTTTGTACAGATTTTTAATTTTATGCAACAAATTTATACACTAGCAGTGTGCATTAATGTCTGAAACTGGAATTTAGTTGTGTTTATAGTATGTTAGTAAAAAGACCTGTAGAAATGAAAAATAATTGGATGGGTCACATTTAGTGATGTCTTGCGCCGGATCCGGGTACCTGGACCCGGCCGGATAATAGACTTAATTTTACCGGATAGTTGGGAAAGCATTTTTGTTCTAAAATGGACGAACATTTCGTAAATTACTCGTTTTTATGGGACCCAGTCTGTGATACTTGCCAACACTTAAAATTTTTCTGTTGCTTGTTATAAAAGTTTTTTTATGACGTGTTATACCATATTAATAAATGCCCATGTTGATTTGTTCCACTCATGACATGCTAACCTTAACATAGCATTCTGTTTGGCTATCAAACATTTTTGCCAAACCGATAAAATACACGAATCGGTGTCAAAAAAAAACAGACAGATCCAAATCATTAGGCCGGATTTGATTGACAACTATTCAGATCCGGCCGGGCCGGATAATTTGGAACTGGGTACATCACTAGTCACATTGCAGTAATGATGTTTGTGCTAATTTGCAATCAACAAAATAAGTTTAATTTTAAAAAAAGCACAACATAAACTTTGTTGCATGATCAGTTTGTGAATGAATAGAACTTAGAATGCTAATTTTGCACAAAGTTTTGTGTTACATTACATAAGTGTGTTTTCTTTTAAAACGTTTGAAACCCCGCTTTTACAAGTGTAACTTTAAAACCCACTTTGTTTGTTTCCAAGATGCGGAAACGTTGCAGCAATCTTCGAGCTTGACGAGCACCTGCAAAAAGAGTTTATTATTTTCGAGGCAGCCCCACAAGAGGCCAGGGGAGTCCCCGTCAAAAAGCCCCTTCCTGATTATTTTCTATGAAGGGGTTGGCCAGTTGTTTTTATAAATAGTAGATTGAAATTGCCCCTATTATTTTCCTTGCAAGGTTTAGCTTTATGGCAGAACATGGGGTTCAAAAGATAGCAGTTCAAAGCCTGCAGAGCATTCTCCCAGTTGCGCATATTTAATAGGTTTCTTTAAGTGTTCTCAGCTTAAATGGTCCCTGCATGATTTACCACTTGCCCGACAGTATTTTTATATTTTTAAGTAAAACAGTACGAAATACATTTTGGTGTTGTTCTGTGCACAGAAATGTTCATTTCAAGGCCCTGCAAAAATTTCTGGAACGATTTTCTTGAGCTGATTGCAAAATTGTAACACCTTTTTTATGCGTTTATACATTCTTTGTAACAAAACCAATTTGCCTTCGATATGTGCAAGGTGTTGCCGGACGGTAGTAGAAATCTTGTCTCATCTCCACGGAGTTATCGCACAAACTTCTTGTACCTCCCCCAATGTACCGTGATTTTTTTGTAAGAAATACAAAGCTGTTGTCAATGCATTTAACACCGTGTTTTTAGTACAGTTTGATTCAAAGGTTTAACGAATAAAATTTTGCTATTTCAAATTACATAAATTAGTTTGTTCGTTATCACAGAAAGCTTTTCGGCGAGAATTATGACGATTATTGGGACTGGCACACTTGTTGACCAAAATGGCCCTGTATTTGACAGAGATACTATAAATGATGTAAAGATGAAAATTTCGGTGCGATATAAAACTGTATCCGTTATCGGTCTATTTTATTTCCACTCTTTAAGTGCTGATTTCCTTCTGTTAAAAATATAGAAAAAAAATAAAAAACATAGAAATGTGCGATTCCCGTGCTTTGATTTCTATCGTTGTCATGCTACGCAAGCTCAAAGGTTTACCGGGAATGCTGGTGGTCTTTGTGTACAGTCTGTGGCTCTTATCAGTACATGCGTGGCGCCAATACCAAACGAGGTATGTTGTAAAGAAGGGCGTTTCAGTAGCAACCTAACGTTTGTAATTGAAGATAAAAATGCAGGAAATTAACCAGGACGTGATCATCAATCTTCAAAAAAAGGTAGCCTAGTTTTTTTAATATTTTGTTTATCAAGCAAGACTTTTTGCTGTGTCATGTAAAGTATGTTTAGTTGTCTGCTACACATGACATGCAGAAAAGGTCAAATCTACGACATCAAATTCAGCAACTACGTGATGAAGATGGTATGACAAAAATCCATACACAGTGACTTGTCAGTGGAAAAACTAACACAAATGTTTATTTATATTTTAAAGGTTCTGGGTTGCGAAGAAGCAGAAGATTTAAAGGTAAAGGGAACCCATCCATATTTTCACCAGAAAAATCTTCAGATACAATTCCTGCCTTGCCTTCCAATGTCAGTCAAAAAAATTTTGATGATATGGAATGTATGTGTGGATGCCAGTCCCATCAATCTTCCAATATACCCACCAGCAATGGTTAGCATATCACAATCTACTATGTTGGTGTTAGACTAAACAATGTTTGACCCTTCTAATGCAGTTGTAGCCATTGTCTGTAATACATGAATGTTATGAATAGTTCAGAAAATGAATTTACTCATTACTTTTTAAAATTCTGAAATGCTGTATCCAGAAATTTTGTAAAATTCCAGGCCAAGTGAAAGCTGTGTTACCAAATGGTGATGAAACAACCAACCCGAAACCACTTGAAGTTCAAAATGTAAGCCCTGTTGATTTTGCTGGTGTGGGATACTGATATACAAGGGTAACCCAAGTTAATCATTTGCCATACCCGCTTAGGCAATATTTACAATGTTGCTGTTTAGTGTACTAATGTCATAAAGATTTATAGAAACAGCCAAGTGTGAAGCCAAATTTTCAGTGAAAGACATTTTAAAATAAATGTTTTCATTTTTAAACGAGTTTTATATGCAGTATTTTTTTTTATTGAACTTGCAGTTTAAACTCAGGTAAAGTTGGGTCATAGTTTATTTTGCGCGTTGGATGGCGCTAAAGAGTCAAAATGTTTTGTGGTGCGTTGCAGGAGCAATACTTCGAAACACATTTGTGTACTTAGTGACGTATATTTCTGGCGTATTGACTATAGGTGAAGTCATTTTCTATTTTCGGCTATAATTTACACTTCTTTTGTGTGAAGTATGCCGTAGTCCTTGTGGTAGTACCAACATACCCAAGCTGCCCGTGTTAACTGTCATTTGTTTGGCAAAACGCTGCCAAATTCGTCAACAATATTCGGGGATATAATTTATTGACATGGGCACGTACCCCGCGGTATAACGGTTTCTAGGCAACTTCTCCGCGGCGTCCCTTTTGTAATTAACTGTCTCGTTGAACTGCAACGTTCATAAAACAGTCGAAGGGATCCTTGCCGAGCTTCAGAATGACGTTGTCTGGAGGCAAACATTTCTCACAATTGGCTCAAAACATTCGTGTAAATCACGTTGAAACGTGTTTGGCGTTCTCCGCAGGTCAATTGTTTGCACTTAGTTGGCGCAATACTTTGCTTGTTTGTTTTCTTTGTATGGTGGACGCTTGCGACGCACTGTCGTTTGATGACTTTCTCTAAATAGCTTGTGGACGGAGGGCGTTTTTCACAATTGTCTTTTCCTATAATCTTTTAACGAGATTTTCGTTACTTATTTGGCATTTCATAGAAAATGGTGCGTTTATTTAGTAAACTTTTTTGTTTGTGCATCGCAAATTTTCTTTTATGCAAAGATAGTCCAGGTTTTTCTGTAAACCGTGTGTTCTCAAATATCATAATCCGCAAAAATGTTGCTTAATAAAAAAGTAATAAATAAGGTTCAGATTATATTATTTCGATGTTTCCAAGGTGAACCCGGAAATTACGAACTAAGCCATATTCGGGCAACTCTTGTCAGAACAAAAATGCGCGTGGGTTTATTTAATAAAGTGTGCATAAAAGCCGGCAGCTGATGTTGTATCTTCGCCAAAGATGGTCTTCGAAAAATGCCACGCTTGTTTACCTCCCAAACACGAGCAAATTTTTCACATACTTACGCGTTTGCTACGTTTTTGTGTCTGTTCTTCATTAAAGTTTACTGTGGTGATTAAATATGCAGCAAAAAATCGCTTTCGTTTCTCAAAACGTTTAAAGTGATTAGTTCTGCGATACCACAGGACCCCCCATGTTCTTGCAAGAAAAGCGAAACTTTTTCGCAGGTGAAAACTCCTTTTTACCGCAAATTACGGCTTGCACGGAAAAAATGCGAGTCGCAAGGAAGGCGATCTTCCCGCTTGTCTCTCTATTCAGGCTCAGAGCGTGCCGGGGTTTTCAAGCCAAGCGGAGCCTGAAATTTGCGCTTCGTGGGCCGCTGAGCCTTCGCCGATGCCTTGTTTGTAAACGCTTGGGTATGCATTACCGCGAAGACAGACGGACTGGAAAATTTCGAAAAGCTTTCTTACTTTTGCAGTAGCTTTCAGAACTGCGCAGTTTAGATGGTCAGGATATCACGAAGTTTCGTTAGGTTTAGTTGCAATTGTGAACCCATGCTTGAAAAGTTTTCTTGGGGTCGCCGCCAAATATATGATATTTCTAGTCTCTGGGTCGTTGTTTGAACCCTAAGCTGGTGAAGTTACCTTTTGTGTGCGTTTTGTTGGCGTAGGTTAAAGAGCAAACAGGCACATTCATTCGTGTTAGTGGTATGTGAAGGTCAGATGCAGTAGTAATGTCTGGTCAACATTTTTGTTTAAGTAGTGGATTGGAAGATATCGCAAATTTGCAAAAAGTCCAACAAACTTTCGTCTTTTCGTTTTGGGGATAAACTGTACAAATTGTTTTTGCGAAAAATTTCGAAATATTTACTTGTACTGAACTGATCATTTTTTTTATCGGCAACAACGTTTTCGTATGGCCTCCACATCCAGCCATGTACCAGCTGTTGAATAAAATCCATTTACGTCAATCGTCACTAACATGACCTGAAATATCGTAGTATGACATAAGTCATGAGAAACGCGCCGATCTATTCCTTCTTATCGGCAAGGTCGACACGTGACGTCACGGCTGAATTCTTGTGCACTGACGCGTAAAGCGTGTTGGTCTTTGATGATTCGCATTCTGCGAGTTCGCGGTTGATTGAATGCTCGCATCGTTTTGTTTTGCGTTTTTTACAAACCAGTCATCGCAAATGCGTGATATCAGTTGGCCAGCGGTGTTAGCAACGGCTGTAAAGATGATTCTTTTACAGCGAAATAAGGAAACATAATCTTATCTCTTTCTGTGATTCTAAATTCGAAATATTAAGCTTTACGATTATTGGTTACAGAGAAACTCAGACACAGTTTTTGTGAAAACGACAGCATGCAACATTTTTTAATTTTTTGGGTTCTTTTTTTTCGTGACGCCTGTGAATTTCAACGGGTTTGCAACCCATCCAAATTTATAGCGACCGGACTGTTTGCTTGCAAAGTGGACCTCAATATTGCGATGCCACGCGCCGAAGGCTCGTGATCAATAATTGAGCAATAAAACAAATGGCATTTGTTCTATCGTGTCAAATGCAATCATACATTATTGATCTATGTGGCGTTATTGACCTCGCTGAATTGGTCGCTCGTGTGATGGAAGCTAGATACTTATTGGGCAAGTTACATTCTACTTGCAGTTAAATCGCGTTGGTTATTAGCAATTTGTATGCAAGGTTGTAGATCTATTGGGATTACCCTATATGGTAATATAGTCTGTTGTTTGTGTGTAGTTTATCGTGTTTTCTTTACCTTACAAGGCGTATTTATTTATTGCTGTGATGAAAAAAATATCGCATTATGTACAGACCGACATGTGTTGGATCTAAGTTACTCGTGATCATAGTTCTCTTAACGTGCCTTTAGAAAACCTGCCCAATTTGGTTAGCCTAACCCAATGACATAGCTTTTGTCGAAGGAGTACTAGCGTTATAATAATCGGTTTGCGATGAAGGTGCCGCCTTTTAACTTGCTGTGACACAGCCAAGTAATTTCGTAGCTACTTGTATGCAATTACTACAGGTTTAAACCGATGTTTGTCGATGACCGTTCCTTCGCTCTCGGCGCAAAACCGCACGTACCGCCTCCGGATACGTTCTTGTGCGCTTACGGGATCTAAATTCCAACATTACGTCATAGATATGTTCGTCTCATAATGCATTGAAGATTGTGTTCGTATGTTCGTGTGAGCGCAGATAATCAGAAGGCCTTGGTTGTATAGTTTAAAATGGATCAGTTAACTGGCTACATTTACATGGATAGACCTCGTTTTGAGGGACCGATGGTAGCTGTCTGTTAATTACAATATTCGTTATCTAGAAATGTAGGTTATACGAATGGCGGCTAATTTGACACCTGCTCCCGCACGCCCGGAATGCATAGGCGTGTAATTGCGCTGAAGCTTGGAATGTCAGTCATCTCTTTTGCGAAATCCCGTCGGAGGTATCGCATCCCCCTCCCCTCCGCAGCACAATCGCATTGTTGTTTTTCGTGGAGATGCAGACGCGCGAGCAAATAACTCAACTCGCCTTTCCTTTGTGTAAACAGGCAGCTGCGTAAGCAAAACATGTTGCATTGTGTGTGGTGAGTTCAACGGCGTACAAGAAACTTATAATCGAACTGCTTTCCCCCCACTTGATTGGCGCTGGAAAAGTTAATTAAACCCTCGTTATGGATTGCTTTCAAGCGGGCGGTCACAAAAAATTGTGTACAGTTCTGTTTTGTTTGTGCTGTCTGACCGCCATCGAATTATAGCGATAGTGTTCTTTTTTAATATTCTGTGGCCACCTAAAGTCTAATTTTGCGTAGGACGGTCTATTACGACCGGGGTTGCAATGTAAACTAATAGATGAAAACTTATGGTTTTAAGGTACTTTGTATTTTTTGTTTTAGTTTGATGTCAGTGTGCCCGAACGCAGAAAAAACGTAAATGCGTGATTTAGGTAAACTTCGCTATCACAGCTTCTAGCTATCGCGTGGTCAATATATAGATGCACTGATGCAACTGCAGCCGTATATGTTAAAGTTATACATGTTTCTGTAGTAACAGATTAGTGCTTGTGCGCAAACACTGCCAGCCCTTTGCCGAGCCCCATGTAACGACAGAAGCTGGCCAGACCCCGCTAATCCCGACTGGATAGTTTGGTTTATAGATAACGGGTGTTTATAAGATCATCCGTATCACAAGGGATCATCCTTATGTATTGTGCTGTGGGCGCTCGCGGGGTGTTTTTCCCAGTATGGGATTACCACCTTCTACTTTTCGGGTATTGCGACGGCAAGCTCAGGTGTAATGTGATTACATCTCCTCTGCAATTAAGCTAAGGCTGTTACGTCATCACGCGACCGCTGTAGTTCGAGTTTTAAAACGCCGCCCGCCTTTCTGTGCATTGACGGACCTTTGAGATGTAAATGGCACCTTGCGAGTTCTGACAGTTTTAATTATCTCATACCTTTAACCATGGCGCCCGTGAAAGCTTATAGTGGGTTGATAATATCCGCTAATCGCCTACACGGGGGTTTGTTGCTACAGTTGAAACAAGATCTGTAATCGCTTCGTGGGCGACACAATGATGGGAAAGTATGCCGGTGTTACTGATAATTTCCTATTCAAGTGTAGTTTTCCGCTTATGGCTGTGCACGAATGAGACTGAGTTGTTGCGCGATTATCAGGTTTAGGCTCATTAGGAGGACATGTTACATTTGTTTCCCTTTTCTTTATACTATTTTAGACCCGTGGTTGTACAATGTATAACACAACTGCATGTTACTGAGTGGCTCTGCTCAATTGACAAAGAATGCGAAAAAGTGACAAAATCGCATAAGTCCGATTGCACGAGAAATAAATAAATTGTAATAAAACTACAGAGAAATGCATTCGACAGAGACACAAGCTCTTTATTATTGCAGATCTACGGTTTTTGCTAACGCGCATGTGTGTGACTTGCCTAGTTAATAACGAGATTATCTGGTCAGGAATGCGTGTTTTCAGCGTAAATCTCACGTTTTAAAATCGGGAGAAACAGACTTTGCAAATCATCCAGTCGGAAGAAACGAAGGCTGTTAACGTCCTTGTAAATTGCCATTTGGTTTTCTACAGTTAGTAAATTTACCGTTGTAGTATGCTGCTTGATGAGTATAACGCACAACGCAGCGCATTTGTGAAACCAGTTTGATGAGTTGATAGCTTAGTCGTGTCGTTGCTGTAGCAATGACGAAAACTATTCGAAGTGTCAGAATTGCTATTCAAAAAATACCAGTAGTCACGTCTTGGTCATTTGCGCACAGATAAATTCATTTGTTTTACAATTACAGACCAAGTCGGAGAAACCATTAGAAAATCAGTATGGAGTGCTTGGTTGTGACGTAACAATCGTCGCACAAGCACCTGGTTCGAAAGATAACACAGGCGATTGTGACGTCCGTGAGCTGCAAAAAAGAAGCAGTGATTTACGGATTCGTGAAGCTCCGGAACTCGAACCACCGCTGGGAAATAGTAAAAACCAAAAAGCGCCCGATTGGAAACAACATTCGCCGGGGACATCTGCTGGAGACGCTGTTTTTGCAGCAGGTGAGTTATTACACTGGTTGTTATTATTTAAATGCTTTTATACAGGTGGTGGGGTGTACCACAAATAGGTAACATGTGTAAATTTAGGTTGATAAGGATGTGAATTAGAAATTGACGACTTTGGTCAAATTGTTTCGTTATTAGGTTTGTGATGTTTGTTGGTGTTAAAATTTATCGTTGTGTAATCTTCTGTGCAATTGTTTTGCCCAGTAGAGTGTTTGCAAAATAGTATTAATTGTACCTCTACATGTTTGTTGCAATCGATAATTTCCCAACATTTGCAAATTTTATAATTTCCTGATACCCTGCACTCCTGACGATCAGATGTTTGATCCGAAATGCTTCACTACAAGATTTTTTTTTGGTAATATGGTTAAACTGTATTATAAAGTCTTTGGATTGGCTGATAGTGTCTGGGTGGTTTTGAACATCTTGCCATGGTCAGTTCCCTTCGGACTTATAATTGCTGGCTCTGCGTTTCAAGTACTTCTGGCCTGGCCTGATCTAAGGCAACGTGGTTTAGCGACTTATAACCCCAGATAGAAGGGTAGCAGTGAGTTTTGACATGTCGACGCTGTTAGTTTCAACGGCACTATTCTTTACGCACAAAACTGGATTTAAATAAAATATCTTGCAAAAAAAAGCAATTAATGTACTCAACTTTTTTGAACTTATTTTGAAGCCATGTGTGTTATACTTATCAGCCAAGTTAATAAAGGGCAATGTATTTTTACAATCGTGTTTTGGTTCTAGCTTTTAACCTTTCCATAAGAATGCGGATATTGGATACAAATTAGCACCATCAAGCTGTAAAATGGGTTTTCTAGTTTTGATTTATTTTCCTCAACACATTCCAGTGGTGAAACTGCTGAATTGTGTTTGGCCCACTGACCAACCAGCTTAAATTTCATGAAGCTTTAACATATGCGAATTTGTTTGCGAACGCATCGAGCGCGGAACCTCAAAGCTACATGGGCATGGATCTAACAACGTATAGGGTCAATATTTGACATCACGCGACGTCACTTTTGAGCGCTGGACATCGCCTGACTCGTAAACTTTGGTGCGTCATATGTGCGCTCAAATGCAAATAGTTCGCCCACCTATAAAGAAGGATTTTAAAAGAAAGGTCACCTCTGCACTGCCCGGGTGAAAAAACGCCGCGTGGTAATAAATAAACATTTTTGTGCGTCGTGAATTTTTTGGTGTGGAGGTTCTTGAAAAGATAATAGTCCACAAAAATGGGTAGTGTTTATGTTAGACAAAAATATGGCAAAGCTATTTGAAATGTGACCGATGGTCACAACTTAATTCGTGTTCGAAGGAATTTGGTTCCAGTTTTGTTTGTTTATTGCGCTTTTGTGCAAAAATGCTGGAGCGAAAAAATCGCCGAACAGATTTGCTGCCGTTACCGACATATCCAAAACCAACATTTAAAACTGACCTGTGTTTATTATCCGGTAAAAGCAAAAAGCAATGGTTCCGAATTGTCAATTATCAACAACATTATGACTAGGACATTATTGTGCTCAAAAAGAAGGGCAGAAAAAGGGGCAAATAGGAGACATGTACTAGCATTCTCGCTTTCGCGTAAAAAAAATAGCCAAAAAGCTCAGCACCCTCGCTTAAGACAGCATTTACAGTTGACATTTCCTTCGAAAGCCCGTGTAACCGTGATACCTCCCTAACTGTAACCAGTTAACGTGGAAGCGCCTGCGTTTGTTTCATCGCCCGCGGCACGTTGTCTCACTTAGCTGTGGAGTGTATGAAGCAGCAACGTTGACACACTTTCGCCATATCTCGGTATCTCTCATCGCCCATGCCCTTGAATGCACAATCGCGGGTAAACGGTGACATATAGCGACAATTTTGTGGTTTTACGTTTTCTCGAATGTAGATGTATGTCGCTTTCCGCTTTACATGGGTTTACAATGAAACGAACGAAGTAAAATTTTAATTCAACGAGCTTTTAACTCCAAACAATTCAAAAAAAATCTTTATTACAAAGGTTAGTTAAAAAATATGTGCAGAGGAAGCGCAAAATTTATCACATACAGATCCGATTACTGTATTCTGAAGTGCGTTGTGAATAATATAATGTCCCTTCTTTCTGACATTGGCCCGAGTATTGGATAAAAAAAATGTGTTTCTTATATCCTAACCTGTTTGTATCATATTTTTGTGATGATATCTGTTGACGACTTGGAACATAAAACAGTGGGGCAGAATTTCTTTGTTCCTTGGCGATTCCCAACAGCACTAATCGGGCATCGAATTTTCGCGGCCACGGTTGAAAGCTAATAGTAATCCGCAGAAAATAGCAAAATTCCTTCGTTGCGGAAGGTGAGTGTGTCATGCTTCACGCATTGTTGCACTTCGTGCGACGAACACGGTGATATATAAGGATTAAGTACGACGCGTCATGCGTTCCTGGAAATATTTACGACTATTTTTGCAAAGAAATTGTTTATGTGTACCATTAGTGTATTGTCTTCAAGCTTTTACCAGCTGCGCTTCTGGCCTGTCTCTGGAAATTTATTACTTAAGAGTCAATTCTCGAGTATCTACTTTTATCCAAAACATTTAGCTCATATTGCAATATCTGCCCGTTAATGAAATTCTTCGATATTCTTTGATTTTGACATTTTTTTATTTCAAGTCACGTGATTTCACTAAAAACATGCCACCTTTACTTTATGTTTGTCAGGCTTCTTTACGCATTCCTGAACAATCTCGAGAAACGCTCGTGCGTTTGTTTGTTCGACAATCGCCTTCTGTTACGTCACTGCGGTGGAGGTCTTCCAGGCAAGCCAGGTTAAGCAAGATAGACTGCCAAGCCTTAATGATTGTTTTGCAAACGTTATCGAGACGTCATCTAACGCACACACAAACATTGCAGTGTTGGGTAAAAGTTGACGTCCATGCCAAATGATTTATATGACAAATATGCATTCAATCTTATGTGTAATCTCATAAGTTTTCAAGTAAGAAGGACCGCTGGAAAAGCTTATGACGAAATAGTCTTGGTGTAGACTAGAGGAAAAAGTGGGAACTGACGCCATCGTGCGGATGTGTGCAATTTTAAAGTATTTCTGCAAGACATATGCGCCAGCGTTATTGCCTTTTTCACTGGACACTGTGTACTTAAAAAGTGGATAAATAAGTTTTGACAATTAAGTACAAAATGAGCAAATGCATTTTAACCCCAACCTCACCAATATGTAAAAAAAATGGATAAACGACGTATCGTCTTTTGGAGATGGCTGAATCGCGCGATATTGCAAAAATTATACGTGATTATTTTGGTAGCCCTTGTAGCGCAATCGGTCGCGTGCTTTTAAGCCTTAATGCAATCGATTACACGAACGTGTATGTCGAATCGGCTCGTTAGGGCCCCAGATAAGTGGGTGGTCGACAAAAGCTGATACGGCGTCAAAGTCTGCGACAATAACCCCATGATAATCCCAAATCACCTAAAAGAATTTAGTAAGTGCCTTCAAACACTAAAACGTCATAATATGTCACGCAATTGTAAATTAGCAAAATCGTGTTGATAATTTCTTCACCATTTGAGGTGAACTATTTTCTACTCTTAGCATTACAGTCCTATTTAAGAATCGCATGGAAATATGGATTGTTTTACCGTTTGTGTTGATTTTGATTTAACCATACACTGATGTTTTAGTTATTAAAGTACCTCCCGAACGACTTGTGATTTTTGCTGAATTGCTTTCTTATAACAAATATGAGATACTCACACTGTCCGTTTTAGGTGAATTTTAGATCGATTATGTAGATGAATTGTGGATGGTTGTAGATGGATTTAGCTTCGTATCCGAAAATATATAATTAATGATGTATTAATTCGATGGATTTCATTATTTTACACACGCACCTTTTTAACACACTCTATCGTACTTTTTGTGTTTGTTTGTCCCAACTGAGGCGTGTTGAAAGCCTTCAACCCACATAACTTTACGACCGTTGTCAAAGGCAACCGTGCTTTCTTATCAGGGAGTCAAAAAAAACTTATACAATTCGTACATCACTCTTTTCAATCGTCGCAACATTTCACGAGGTTGTCGAGCCAATGAACAGACGTACTTAACCCGAAACAAAACCGGTCTCCCGGTCTGTTCGCGAGCTTGTCTGTCGAACCATTGTTACCGCGGCTTTTGTGGCCATATCGTATTGGAAACAGGCGGCCCTTGGCGCAAAATGACTGCAAACCTTTCCATAACATCTCGCTCTGGTTTAGAGATCCACCCTTTTTGTGTAGAAGAGATGTAGGTCTAGATTTTGGCCAAAGCAACGTCAAAATGGCAAGGTTTCGTTTGATAAACTGTAATGGAGTTAGACCAAAATTCAAAGACTGCATCGCCCTGTAAGTTGTTGAGCAATTTCGAGCAGGTGTAGTGTTTTGCGCCTTAAGGTGCAATCCACATGTGAGGTATAAAACACAAGGCATTGCAACGTGCGAAACCTTGGTCGAAGTTGTGGACTTCAGAGTGCATTTGCAGACACGCCCTCACTCCACTTGACTTTCTACAACAGATATGTTATATGTTTGTTTGGAGGAGCGAACTGAATGTGGTTATCAACACAAACTCAGTATGCGAGTGAGTGTCAGACCTTTAGCGCCCGCGTTTAGTTGACACTGCCATTTCCGTAAGCTCAACCAAGCCGCACTGTCAAGCGCTATTACCACACAACTTGTGTTCACTCCAGTATATGGACGTTGTGTTATTTGTGGCATACTGTTTTAATGCCTTGCTGAGCAACATAAAATTGTTCCAATTGCAGTATAGTGGTGGCCTTGTGATAGCCACTGTTTTATGTATTTTGTCAAACACTGTGACAACCAACCAACCAACATGTCGTCGATACAAGAAGCAAGTGAGTGTTCACCTTTAATCCGCAATCGTTTCTCGGAACTCTGTTTACCGCTGCTAGGATAAAATCACATGAACTGGAAAGCGACGAAACATTATAGGGGCCTTACGGTGATCGCACTGTGTTCTAGCTGATCAATATGTTTGCTGTCAGCTGTTGCCGTCGCCCGATCCAGTTACAAACTCCCTTTCATTCTATTTTTTGCCCAGTGTATTCTGCGAGTGCGCCCGTAGGTGGGGGATTTGTTATCCGACACGTAGCGGAAATCGGCACCGTCAGCAATATGGGTACAGACTGTAAACCAAAAACATCGACATATTAAACTTACGAAACTAGAAGTGTTCCTAATACAAACTTTAATGCAAAATATGTCCTATTTTTAGCATTACCCGCTCCCGCGCAAGAAGCACCCAACGAGAGAAGGACATCGAAGGCATCCGCGTTTTCATTCTTTCGCGGAATTCGCACCTCCTCGTCTTCCAGCAAGGACCCCGAAGCTTCGGGCTCTGCGGTTAAAGAAGACCAAACTGTTGGAAAGAGAAAGTTCTCGAAGCGCTTTCGAAGGCGATCGACAAAGCAGAACAGTTTTTCCGAACCGTCCGAGGCGGTCGCTGACAACCAGCAGGACGTGGTCTCGAACCCTGTGTCAACCACACCTGTCTCCCCGCGATCCGAAAGTGACTCTTCGGAGGCATTTAGCCCTCGCTCGACCTCTAGCGGCGACTCGCAGGCACAAAAGAAATCCGCCAGGGTCGTTCTGCGAGCTCTGGGAAAAAGGATTTTTACTGCCAAGCCCAAAGCGGTCACCGACAGCGACAAAGCAAGCAAAAACGAATCCGATTCCAGTAAAAACTCCAACAACAGCAATAACAACGTCATAAACAGCACCAACGCAACACCTCCTACTTCGGCACGCCCGACGAAGACAGCCAGTCAAATTATGGCAGAGGTGCTTGCCAGGTCACGTGACACTGCCCGCGCGACGTCATCGGCCACAGTGTACTTGCGCCAGAAGGATGTACCCAGTGCCGTGAATGATGTTGATTACGAAGGGAAGAGCGTAGACGAACTACAAAATCTCGTAAGTTACTCCTTGACTTTTAATTCAATCTCTCAAATCGCACTAATTATATGCCTTTTGGTAAAATAATTTAAAAAAATATATAAGGTTGGTTAAGAAGGAAGAGCATAGACGAAACAAATTTTCGAAACCTCTGGTTTTAATTATGTTATGGTTATTACCGGCATTGTAGCTTTGGCATTTTGCTTTCTGGCTAACTTCTACAGATATATATTCACATTAAAACATTTAAAAGATCCGCTTATTGTGTTACTAACTCAACAAAACTCAAGAAATTGCGTAAAAAAGCTGGAAAACTTTACGCTGTACCTTAAGCCGACTTTAAACAACACTCATGCTTGTAACGCTGAAAAATATCGGCGCCAATCCAAACATGGGACCACCAAGCGATTGTATCACCCACGTTTTAGCTCACTTATGGTCAACGAAACGCGGCCGAATTGAGATGGATGATGTTTAGGGTTGGGAACTGGTTGTGTTAAATCTGTTGACTTTGGCTGTGTAAGGTTTGCTTTCGTTAGGTTTAAGTTCGTTTGCGTCGTTTCTTTCTGCGGGTCCAATAACTCCACGATAATCAATTGGTCTTGACAAAACTACACATTTTCTTGCAATTATTCGTCGCACATTCCAAATTACGCGGAATTCGTGCATGATTTATTCTCGTACCCTTTTTACTGTGTGATGTCCCTTTTGGCAAAGCGGTATTTTACTTAACCGTATAATCTTGATGTGAACTCGTACGTTTCGGAATCCAACGACTTAGGTCATTGCTTACGTCGCAAATACTCGTATAAATAGTTCTCTTTCCCATCTGCAGTCGGAAGCTGCGCTACCTTTTACGGCCATTTTCACCTTCATGACGTCACGATGTCCTCCAATGCCCAGGCGGCCGCTTGTCGGGTTCCGAATTGCTTCCGGGTGGCCGTGGGAAAAACGTTTTTTCCCGGTTTCGCTTGATGCATAATCGTATTATTTTCTAGTGAACCAAGACATGTTGCCAGTTGGCAGGAAAATCATGTGATAAATGTTTACTTTGTGATAGCACCTCCCAGAGCGTAATATCAGAACACGTGGGATTGGTGGGACTATACGTGACGTAACAGATGACACAACCACGTGGGTGCAGGTGGCGTGTTTAATCCAGTCACTCAAAACGCAGAGGTAGTCACTGTGGTAGTGTATTCAGTCTGGGATTAATGTATGTAGAAAAACTCGTACAGTAACTGTTTTTAATACAATCAAAACTGTGATCGGTCTCGGGCGAAAGATTATTTTACATGAGGTTAAAGAAGCCAATTTAGAAAATAAGGTGGAATGTGGGTTGATCTTGTCATGTGCTGCTTGTCTCGTCCTCGTAACTTGTAATTTAGTGCTGCGATGATGCGATCCGAAGTATTTGTGGTCTTGTTTGACATTTACGGCAAGTTTGCTTGGATGCGCGAATTACGCGACCGCTTTATTACAGTTTTGAAGTCAAATTCCGCGATGCAAGTTTTGTTTAAATTGCCGAACTATCCATTGTACGTCTCATGTTTTTTCAGTTTTCCTATCCTATTGACACTAATAGCTTTAAAGATCTTAACCGAGGTGCCCGACCCTAGAAACAAGTTATTTGCAAAAAGCATGCGACAGGATAAATGCCACAGATATTATAGCGTTCAGTAAGGCGTTGAAAACCATGGAGTTGACTCGTAAATCGCATGGGACTGACTTTCAACATGGCCATAACTCACGCAGGCGGCTCGACTAAAACCTTCACAGTATCAGAGAGTATCATTTGCGGAGGCCGTTCTTGCTCAGCGAAGCACATTAAAATCAAGTAGCCTTAGGCGTTTCGTGCTCATGGCTGTTTATGGCAAACTCAGGGCTATCCCGCATTAAGATATACTGCATTAGCTGTTCGCCGGATGAAAGTGTTCCATTAATCAGATGGCGATTTAGACTGCCAGTGACCGCGGCCTTATTGTTTACAGCCTAAACAATGAAGCTGGCCACACCATGGCTTATGGGACCGCGGTTTGTTTGTCGAGATTGCTTATCAGATTAAGGCAAAGTTTTAAGCTTTCCAAGCTCTGAAATGCAGCATGGTGTTTTGGCTTTTTGGGCCAAGTTAGAATTTGTACAGAACATAGCTGTGGTTTAAAGGTACATAGCAGTCTTTAGGGTACAAGGCTTTGTGAGTATATAGAACCAATGTAAATTTGATTTGTAACAGTTTTTCTTAAAAATCCATTCAGGTGCGTAGCATTGACTAACATTACGAATATATCCGAGGGCTTTACCTCTGTAGAATATAAAAATTCAAAAAAGCGCAATTGTTTTTCAAAAGTATAAATTTTGAATCCTACTTTTAGTTCATGCTCTTTCGCACGGCGCCTATAATTATTCTGGGTAATTAATTTTGTGACGTAACGCGCATGCAACCCGAATCCTGCGTCACTTTTGGAGTTTCCAAATGCCAATTGCGCGTTTCCTGTAGCGGTAACCTGGCACCATCGTTTGCACATGACGCGCGTTGATCCAATTCAATCATTACTTTTGTAAAACGTGATAGCTTCTGACAATGCAACAATTTCTTGTTTTAATTTATTCGCAGAATATTAATCATGGCCGACCATTGGTAAATACGCTTGTAAATTATAATCGGTTGCATTAGAATGACTATTGAGGTTTGTGTTACCATTACAGCTACCTTGACATCGATTCATATGCCGCCAGTGCTTTCGCGTTAAACCTAATACCAGAAATTCGCAGATTTTACCGATTACACCGAATATGGGTTCGACACACCAAAATGCAACTTCAAACCGTTTTTTAAATACTAGTCGGGAGTTGCGTGACTGGAATGTTTTCCGAAACCTTTTTGAGGTCAGACATGGAACCAAACATAAACAAGCAGGTCGCCGACAATCCTGCAGAGCAGGTCGTTAAAGGCAGTTTAAAGCTACGAATTTCTGGGTCATTTGATCAGGCGACAGCATGTCCTTGACGACTGCACCTTGGCCCAGACGCAAGTTCGTATTTCACCCGTTGTTGTGAAGTGGTTGTATGGAGTCTGGCATGTCATTTATTGGATATCGGCGTCGAAGTGAAAAATGCCCAAGGCTCTCTTTTACAACTTGCTTTTAAACAAAAATGAACAAGTTGTGTCAAAATTTCAGACATACATTGGATTAATTTTCCGTTTGCTGTTTTAAATGCGTCATTATGTGCCAAAGATGCTTTGCTGGTGTAGAACAAACGCACGGAAAAGGTTTACTCAAATTTTTGGGCTATCGAGTAACACAATTTAAAATCGATTTCAGTCACTCAGTTTGAACTTGCGTCTTTTATTTATATAATTTCTGATACGGCTGCGTGGGCTTTTGTATGAGACTCTGACAACAATGACTAAATTACAGTTTCCTCAAAACCGAGCTTTAAAATGATTGAAAACTGGTTGGCTATTTGTAAGCTTGGAATTTTAAAATTGCCGTAAAAGCGCTGTTTTAAAATACTTTTGCGGGTATACCTTTTTGTTCATTCCATCGATCGTCGAATAGCTCCTATAGGGAAAAGTTTAAGTGCATTTATTTGCAATCAATTGTAGCCAATCGCCCGGTGTTTGTTGTTGTGTTTTAAAGCTTCGATTGTTGCGCAACAGTGACCGCTTGTTACGAATGAAGGCAGACGCGGGTTGACTCAATTATGCCGAAACGATGTAGTAATGAATCACGTTGACAAGGCAGCACTGTACTTAAAAGCAGAACTTTTACTTTGAACGAGCAATCTGCAAAGCAACTCTCACAATTAAATTCCGGAAAATCCGCGCTAAAATAAATAAGATGTCTTTCATTCAGTCAACTGAACCGCTTTTAGGTACAAAAAGGCAAGGCAACTGCAAATAATTACTGGCGTCGGTATAGTTAGTGAGCAAATTTGCAGACAACCCGCGAACAACGTGCCGCATATTTGCTTTGATTGCGTCGATTGAACAGCAAATGTTTTGAAATTGAATACAATGCATAACTTGCCTTGTATGCTGATAGCTATGTGCACAGAACTTGCCCCCGATTTTTTTTAAGTTGACGTTGGTTAGTGTAAATGCACTCAAAACCGTATTGTATATTTATGTATTTACATGTTATTTTTACTGTAATGTAACGTGGACTTTACATTCACCCACAGTTGGACGCTTGTAGTGATTTTGAAACCAGAGCAAGAATACGTAAAGCGATCCGCACCTTAAAGAAGAATAAGGAAGATAGTGGTAAGTCAATTTCATATTTTCTTTCCGATAAGATAGTTAAATATAGGCTTGTTTACTGTTGCAAACGCGTGGAAACGAGAAATACTCTTCATTGGGCAACAGATTTGCCATGGATGCTTTGTCTTTCTTGTGCCATATTGCTGTTTTTTATACAAGTGAAGTGGTAGCTGTAAAACAGGAACAACTCCTAAAATTTTTATATTTGACCAAACGTAAACAGCACATCGTTCACTATGCAGAAAAGATACATTCCCGAAACCTATGCACTGAGGCAATCCCCGAAGTCCCAAACACGTCGTTGCGTCTAAATCGAGAGTGTCACGGAAGGGGCGTTATTCATGTCAGGAAACGCGGCATATTTGGTGGTTGCTACCACCATTCACGCGTTGCTTTTGCCATTTCACATTGGTGAAACGCTCAGCTGGAACAGAAACCATTTAGCACGACCGTGTTTGGCATTTGCAGTCTTGCTGTAGTGTTAAAAAGACGCTCATAGTCCGCTGTGCAAAAAGTTTCAAATTGTCAGCTAGTATGTGAAGACCGTGCCGTTTGGAAGTCTTTCAGGACTCTTATTTGTCGGAAAACTCTGATGTAATCTTTAAGTTAATATCTACCACAAGCGCGTGGTTGGAGGTCTGTGTAGCGGGCGACGCTTTGTGGCCAAAGTTAATGATTGCCATCTTTGCCGCCAACGCGGCTTCACCTTTTCTTGATCAACCAATACCTCTCTTCCTCGAGAGGTTTAAACAGGCGCGACCCAAAGCGCGGTGCGCTGTGTTTTGAAGGAGTTTTAATTGGAATTAGACGGCCAGGGAGGAGGATAGGCGCCTGTTTATTTACGATGGACTCTAAAGTAATCATAGGCGAGTCGATCGCTGTGTTTGTCAACGCTTGAGGTGACACGCACCTGCGGAAATCGACTCGTAATCGTTTTTTTGTCTTTAACGGTCGTCGAAGTTGGTTGCGGATTGCAAGGCGAAAAAAAGTTTAGAAAGTTTCCGGTGAGGTTTAACATAGGGGTATATCTATAGCAATGTGTGGTACTTGACAAGTAGCCTTTGAAGGTGGTATTGACGGAAGGTTGGTAATAACAGAAACAGAGCAGTTCTCGAAAGTGACAACCACTTACCGTTCATCTGTAATGAAGTTGTTAAGGCGTGGTAAAGCAAATAGTTTTTATACGTGTAACCATTCCCGACAACGATGACAGAGTTAGTTTTATATTAGTCAAATAAGTCAGGATAGTTTGTAGACTGCAGCTTATTTCACAAAGCGAATAAGTGTTCTCGTAATTCACAGGAGAAAAATTCATTCTAACCAACAGACTAGGTTTCGAATTAATTTCCTTCACTTTCGAATTGAAGATAGTAAAAGTCGATGGTTTTGTTCTTGGGCCCCACGAGTATTGTATTATACCTCATCTGAGCCTTGGGGTTTTATTGGCAAACAGAAGAGATAGCGGCTTGCGCGATCAATTACATAGCGTGTGCGGTGGGGCGTAAAAGCGGCCTGTGCCATGGGTGAGGAACGTGAAATAAGTGACAGTCTTGCACGGTCAGTCACCTGAAGAGCCCACGGCATTCCTCTGTGCTTAGTGTTCAATCTTCAGGCGCACAAGCGCGGTTACTACCCTGACGTGGTGATGCGTTTGTTTACATACGAAACCTTTGTGCGACTCTGCACCAAACGGCCGGAATAGCTGGCGTAATACAGTTGTTTAGAAGTTGGTCTTACTGATGTGGAATGGCTTTTAAAGCGGAAAACAGCAACAGGAAAGTGCGGGGATGCGTGAAATGTTAGGTTTGCTTTGTGAGCTCCCATCAGTTAACACAGGTCACTGTAGAAGACTCTGATACAGTCCAATGCAGAGAGAGGAGACAGAAATTGGTTTCCATTCGTTGAGACGACACGGTCATTGCACCGATGCCGTGAACGGCCAGCAACTTTGACAAGCAGATAGTTTATGCTGAAGGAATTGCAAATACCGTATTAAACGGTGGCTTTTGTGTCAGTCGTTTTTTCATATATCTTGAGCAACAGCAATGTAAGAAGTGTTTAGTAAGTAGCTAAATACTTCTTTATTGATTTTCCTAATGTGCAGTTGGCAGCGGTTTGCGTTGGCGCTGGTCATCAGACAGGATTTCACATAATCGTGTCACGGCGGTTCCAAAGTTGCGGCTGATGGAGCAGACCGAATGACTTATATGGCCAGCCCGTGCACACTTTGTCAAAGTATCGTTGAGGCGCTAAATACGAGCCGTGGACAGACATGACAGAGTATGCGGAAAGTATGCAGATTTTTTTTATAATTCTTCCCTCGATTTCATTTCGATCCAAGCCCGTACTTCGCACGTGGTTAACGAGCACACGTTTGATGACGTCACGTCGTTATAAGATCGCGTCCTGCCCCTTTGCAACGTAACCATAAGATACAGGAAATTAGTCTCACGCACAGCAACATTGCATCCTTCTCAATGACGTTGTCGCTATTTCCTAATATGTACAGCAGTAAAATTGGCCTGTAAAATGTACAGATACGTTACTTTGCTAATTTCGGTGTCGTGTGCATGCTGTCCCACGTGTTCCAGTCAGTTTTGTGACTCGCATGATGCGAGGGTTGGTGACATGACGGCCTCGTTAAGTGTAAATGTGTGGAGTGAGACTGCGGATTGTGTCAGAAGTTGCGTAGGTTGTAGCGCTGCTTGTTTCAGCAAAACGGAAATGTCTCTGTACAACTGTCATGCATACTTCGGTTACCATAAAGCAGTAAAGGTTTATGTAGCTTTGCGCAATAGCAGATTTTGATGAAGTGCTGGCAAAATTGCCTCATCTGCATTGCTTGGTATCATGAAATATTTGTTTTATTCAGGGTTATATGCGTTGTAGATCAAAGGCGCCATATAGTGCCTCTAAAAAGTTGAGGAAGATTTTGTTCATTCCTATCTCTAATTGCAAGGGATGACGTACGTATGCCACGTGCAGCGGATTCCCTTAATTCAGCCGACTTGTTGTTGCACAACGCTTAAAGCTCTTTGCTTGCTTAAAACTACGTGAGCATCACTCAGCATTTGGCAGTCATCTCTACCTAAAAGTGTGTTAACCTATGACATGCTTTAAGCTGTAGAGTGGCAGGTAGTTTAGCATGCTATCTGCCAATCTTGCGGCCCAACGTCAGCAAACGTATCCCCGACTTCCAGGAATTTAGGAAGCCCGTGTTTTAAGGATCACATCTTTTCGCCTCGTCGCCTCATCTAAGTCAGTCGGTTAGGAATTCAAACTTAAAGCGAGCCGTAAATGTCGGGTACAGAGTGTTTATATTCGGTCGCTCTCTGGCTCGTGTTCGTTTTACCCGGGTGCCATTCAAACAAGCTGATTGCCTTTGTAGCACCAATGCGCCACCCACGCGAGTATTTGCCGAAAGCAATCCCGAAGATTACCGCTGTAATGAGTATTATAATTTGCAAGAAAAATGCCGCTAAAGTTTGAAAATGTGAACGTCGTCGTGCATATATTTTCTTTCATAACATAAACGCGTTTTGTGTGTAAACATGCTTTCGTTTTTCTTTCAGCTTCATCTTCGCCCAAGTCATTCATAGGCAAAGGCTCACCTGCTGTGAGTCGAACCACCGTTCAACTTAGTGCCAAGAAGCAAGAAGACAACAGTAAGCCTTGGGAGGCGGAAGCAAAGAAAGGCGGCTTCCGCACCGTCTCATCGGTTAAGTTTACCCCGAATTCAAAACCCCGTGAAACTGAACCCAACTCGGCCCCGTCGCGGCTCGCAATCGACCGCGAAAAAAGTTTGTCAACCCCGATTTCGAGATTGGCGCGGGGAGATAGATCCTCTTCGCTTCGCACTTACCGTCCAACATACAAGGTATCTCAGCCGAACTTTGACAGAGGTGCTTCTCTGAAGCTCTCGCGCCCCAAAGACTTTCTTCAGTCGAGAAAGTCGCCTGGTGACGTCAGACCCATCTTTCACGCCAGAAAAGTTAGCCCGGAGCGCGTGGTCTTAGAATCGGTTGCGTCAGTCGACAACACCCGCCCCGATTCCACGCATAATAGCGTAGAGGCGTCGCCGTCCAAAACCGCCGCCCCAAGTCCTCTAGTTAAGCGATCCGAAAGCACCAAGGAGAACCAACAACTTCCCGTATCTCCTCCTGAGGTCCCATCAATCCCTGTGGTCCAAGGCAACAAACGAAGATCTCTGGGAATATTAGGCCGTGTCTTGTCTGTAAAGATCGACTCCAAAAGCTCTCCACGCAGAGTAAAACCCCAGCAAGAAGAAGAACAAAGTCCGGAGAAAGAATCTTCTCCCAACCTTCCCGCTCTCGAAGAAGAGATTGCTGTAGATAAACCGGTCTCACAGACGACCACAAAAACAATCCTCATTGGCACAAAGACGCCCGAAAAGCCAGTAATCAATTTCGTTCCCGTTTCCGAGAATTTGGAGCCAACTGGTTCTGTTGAGGTAACTTGTTCCTTTTCTGCCCCCAGTCCTGTTGTTGTTGAAACAAAGGAAGAAGAAAAGGAGTCCCCACCTGAAGAAACAACTTCTGTTCAAACTGAACCAGAAAGTGTTGAAATCACAGCCGATACTGAAGCTGACGGACCCTGCAAAGATACCACAGAGTCGGTAGATCTTTTTCGAAACGAAGTACAAGAGATTTTGGGTGTTATTCTCGATCAAGTTTGCGACGAGAAAGCAAAACAGTTGGAACCAACTTTTGAGTTTGAAACCAGTAAAAAGTTTGTCGAACCTAGTTCTGAGATTTTTGTAGAGGAAACAACCTCAGAAAAATCTCTGCAAGAGCAGGTTATTAGAGAGGAAACAGTTGCTGAGGACAATTCACCCACCAACGACAACCATTTAGACACAGCAGTCACAGTCGAGGAAGAGAAATTTCTCGCGTCTGACGATAAAATATCTGAAAACCCTGATAAAGAACAAACCCTGCTTGATTCCCAAGAATCCGAGAAACTCTCAAAGGAAAACCTTAACCTTCCTTTGGATAATCTTGCGTCCTCACAGGAATCTGTCTCACCCCCGATTTCTGACGAAGAATCCGACAAGGAAGAAGACATGGAAGGAAGACTTGCATCCAGGAGTAGGTTTGGTGCCAACGGAGGATCGGTAAAGTCCCGCATTCTGGCAAGGGAAGACAACAATAACTCCCCTGGAAGTCCTGACGTGTCGAAGATACGACGACAAAGACAGGCGACGGACGCCCGAGCGCTTCGCAGTGCCGAAGGTGTCATGAGCAGATTGAACAAGTTCTCCACCGAAAGCACGAAAAGTGAAAACTCGAAACTGAATGGAAGCGTTCGAAGCCGGGCAAACCAGAATGGATCGGTTGGAAAATCCCGCCCACTTGCTCAGGTCAACGGCAGCGTGAAGATGACTGAAGTGAACAACAACGACGTGACAAAGTCACCCACGCTTACCGCCAAGTTTTCAGCTCCCAAATCGAGCGAACGCTCGGGTTCGCCGCTTGAGAAGCTCGAGTCTGCGTCACTTTCAATCATGGACGAGATGCAGTCGCTGAGCAGGGAAACCCCCGTGCGAAGAAGTCGCCGAAGCCGGCTTGCATCCAATGAGACGACAGTAACGACCCTTCAAAGCAAGACAGTGGTAAAAGGTGATGACGGAGCCACGAAGGTCGAGATTACATTTCAGTCGCAGGAAGTAACGTCCGAAACCGTAGTGGCCGAGCTCCCTCTTGTGGACGAAAAATACATCGATGCAGCACCGCTAGAGGTCCCGTCGGAGTCTGCATCTTCTTCTCATAGTCAGTGTTCGTCTACGAGTTTTGATGAGGTTCAAGTTGTTGTTGTGATGGATGAAGCAAAGGAAGATGCGAACGCTACAACCCCGGAAACAGACGAAAATGAAGAGGTATAAAGCGTGTTTACTAAAAAGAATTAAAAACCGTTTTTGCTGCAAAACGGAATCATATTTTACCATACCTTTGTTTAAGTAAGATACCAAAGCAATAATTAATTTCGGTATGCGGCACATAGACAAAAATCTCCTTTGGCCATCGCAAGATATATCCAATCCGCGGTCTCTTTTTGTTTTCTACATAGAAATTCATAGCTTTTCCCAAACGTCTTTTAGCCCTTGTATGGTCACCGCTTACGCCAAACCTAAGAACAATTTTGGGAATGCCATGGCATTTTTAGAACCTAACCGGTCGTTAAATTTGTTCATTTTATGTCGAATTCCGACCAATTCTCTTTGCCGCGTTCTGATTTTGATAAATTAGTTTAGCTGTTAACTCTAGCGAAGACATCATAGACCTGCACGCATGGGTTCGTATGCGGGTTCTGGAGTTCAATCTCCGTATTAGGGTTGAATGGGTTGTTGTGTTCTCACGCCACCACCGCATTTGCACGTGAAATGGCAGCGGACGCGCATTGGAATAATAGCATTGCTTTCCAGATATTTGAAGAGACTCTACCGAAAGAATCTACGGATGCGCTAACTCCAACGGAAATTGGTAAGTTGTTCAACTCTGTTTATTTGGTTAATCTTGCAAAATCGCAATTGATTGACAAGGGGTTTGTTTTTATGTTAATTTGGTCGTGAAACCAAACAACTTAGGTTTTTGCGTTTCGGCTGCTTTTAATCATAATCTAAATCCAGGTCTTTTGCGCCCATAATTTTGACCGTCGAATTTACTTTGAAACATTCATCATATTTTTGCAAAATTGAATTTGGGTTAAAACCAGGGTCTCGCGTCAGGATGGCTGTTTTGTCTGTTAGCAACATTCCATTGTGTATTTCATGGCGCTTAACCTTGGAATTTATTAACTTAACCACTGCACAGTTATAAGCTTGGGGTTCGTGGTTTACGCTTTAACAGCAGGGTTGCTAGTAACGCGCCCCTAAGGAGATTTGTTCAAGTGGAAAACACTGTCCGCTCCACTGCTTTATGTTAATTGGCATGTTGCAACACAAGTACACATTTACCAGTCCAGTATGTTGCGTATTTTGTGTAAGTTAAATGCTGTTTAGCGTAAAAACACTACTGTTATCAGTAAATGTCGACAGGTGCTTTGGGTTTACTGTTTGTTCGATTGTTCGCAATTGTGCTTTGTTGCGTAACAATCGAGCAATGAGTTAGTAGTAAACAAAGTGGTTGGGGCCACACAAAAAGCGATCTAAGACCGCCTGGAATTTTCCCTTCACAACCCAGGGAGGATTGTCAAATGATCCAATGTCCAATGAATCGAAATGAAACGGTAGCAACTAATCGCGTAACACGATAGTTGTGTTTGTCAGCAAGCTCTTTGGCAAACTTGTAACGGACTATCAGGAATTTCTGAAATACACGACAGAGTGTGTCCTTTAGCCCCAGTCTCGCTTTCAGTAGCCAGCCCTATAGTCCCACCAAGGCAAAATTGGTGTTATAAGCTGTTTTGATGTGTGGATCTTTTTAGGGCGGGGAGTTATATGCTAAGTGAGAGTATAGTCGGTGGATTTGTCCGATCTTTTTCGCTGGTAACACCCATGATAATGACAGGTTATTAAACAAGGTGTGAACTCAGGTTAAAGCAGGCTATTGTGCCAGATCATTAAAATTAGATCAAACAACCTTACAGCATAATTAGCGAACAGATAGTTAATTTACACACAAGGCACATGTAAATGTAAGCGGACTGCGCCTTGTCACGTGTCAACGTAGCATGCATTTCTTAGTATGACTGCAGCTGTAAAACTTTAGAAAATTGTTGATCAATCTTTAAGTCTACTTTGATTAATTTGTGATACAAAAAAGAAGTACTTTGCAAAAGAACCATAATATTCACTGAGAGTTGCAGCTCTCAAATAAGTACTTCGATCTCTGTTGTTAGTGGTAAGTTAAGGTAACCGTCTTTTCTTAAAAGCGAGTTTTGTGTCTTACGCAATTTAACACAGCATTCAGACATTGGACTCCCGTGTAATTTATTCCACAACATGTTTTCTTTGCCGAGTTGGTGTGGGGGAGTTTGTTTAGTGTCTCAAGTTACAATATCAAAATGGAAACATCGTCACGCGACGATTCAATCACTGAACGTTACAATGTCTTCTCGATTCGCAATAGTGTCATCCGCGTACTGTAAAAGCCAAATTTGGCGCGACAATCTTTACCCAGGGTTAAAGTGTCAATATTTTCCCACGGAGTTGGGAATAACCGCTCGTCCAATCAGCGTCACCCACATACGTCACGCAGCGCCGCGACCGCAATCAATCTCTTGTGGCTATTTTCGAACCCGCTTTGCGTTTTAATTCCAGAACCCCGCGAAAGTGAGGAGAAAGTCACGTCGGAAACCCGAACACGTCGTCGGCAAAAATCGGACCGGTCCACTTCCGAAAGCGCATCCGAGGCGAAATCGGACACCCAGAGCCCGTCAGCGGACGACGGAGCCAAGCTGACCGGAAGACGGCGTCGGCGGGTCCGCAAACCGTCTAGCGAGATTGGAGGGTCGGTGACCGGCGACAGTGCAGCCACAAGCCCGGAAACAGAAGTCGTTTCATTGCCCAGTAACGAATCGAAGGAGAAACCCGATTACGGGGAAACCCCCTCACGTGACGCGACACCTGAGGAAAACGTCGGCGAGAGGATCGCGTCGCCCAGCGCCGAAGACAAAGCGCGAGAGGATATAAAAGTCGCTCCCGTCGACGAGGGAACAGAAACGACGAGCGACGACAAAGAGGAAAGCGTCGAAAGCGAAAACACGAGCGTTGGTAAGTTAACAATGCCTCGCTCGGCGTGGGCAGCTTTGTTTTAATTGTGGCCAGTGTTGTTCGATAGACTCGCGTGTATATGTGTGGACAGTAAAGCCTTACATCCATTTTATTTGGGAAGGTTATATTGACAACTTTTCGCTATTTGTCCGGTATTGCCTTGACGGTAAGGTTCGCTATACAAAAATAAGGCTTGGAAGAAGCGCGAGTCTTTTACCATTTCAAGTGAGTTAACATTTGAAAATCGCAGAAACTGAATCGGTCACTTCCCCTGCACCCGTGGAAGAAGCAGTTGCCGTTGACGATACAACTACCATCCCTGAAGCAAAAACTAAAGAAAAAGTTGCAACACAGGAGCAGGAAAAGGTATCAAATGTTGTGTAAATTTAAAAGTAAAATCTTCTCTTGTCTCGGCGATTTCAATATCTTTTAACTTGTGCAGAATACGCAAGTTTGTGTCTTTCCTCGCCACAATACTGATATATATATGTTTTTATGTTACTTTTATGTAACTCGTGTGAAATTACCCCCCTAGCGGTATATCATGTTTCATGTTTTAGACTATATGCTTTTACCGGGACAGTTTAAGGGGTTACTTAGCTTTGATAGTTCCGAGGTTCAGGGTGCAGAATTTTCTCTGTCATGAGAGATGCGTGGGGTCGGAGCGTCTCGCCTAAGCGGCTGTAATCGCCGTAAGTCGATACGGGGAACTCGCTTGTATGAAAGAAAATGTCTGCTTTTGAAGTGTTTGGAGGATATTGACAACACGTTTTTGTTTTGGTTGTTGTCTCGAAAACTGTCCGCGATGTCTGAGTTTTACCCAAAAGTAGGTGCTGTGTTAATGGCACAATGCAGGGTTACCATATGGTACCTATCAAGTACATGTGTATTGCTACCTTTACAACGTGAAAGTCTTAAGTAGATTCCACAGACGCGGGTGAAAAAATGTACAACTTACATTGGGGAAGAAACTTTTTTCAACCAAACCGAATATGACATCGTTTTCTTTAAAGCTAACTCTGTGCGCTTCTATACATAATTGCCCTTTCGATAAGACTTGATCCAATGCTGCAAAGCGTTCCTGTCGCGCGCCTCTCCTTTTCACGTTCATTGTTACGAAAAACGTTTGTTATCTTTTGGCACAAAGCGCTTACGAAACAAGCTGACACGTCGAGACAACTCGCGCGAGAAAAAATCCTCCTAATCGGCTTTTATCGCGACTCTGTTATTTGTGTTGCTGTTTTTGTGACAAACTCTCTTGCCCCCGACACTGCAAGAAGGACCTCCGGCAGTTTGCAACTTGGTTGTAACAGTTACCTAAGTGTTTGTGGTGACAGCGCTTCCGGAATTTGAGGTTTAGTGGAACAATGCTTGGCTTTCAATCGCGCGTTGGCGTCTCTGTCCTATCCTTGAAGGTAAAATATATCTGTTGTTTATTAGTAGCAATGTTTAGTTTAGGATATTTGCAAGTGGAAAAGATCGGTGGTGCAAGTGTCTTGGGTTTGTTTGTAGTTTTATAACACAGTGCAATGTGGGCGATTTGTAACCGTATAGAAAAGCCGTGACCTACAAAAACTGTGCCATTGGTTTTCCATGCCTTTAAAATGCATAATTTATCTGTGATGTTGAGTTAGAAACGCAAGGAATCCAAACCAATGCATGACAGAAGCAATTCCGCGCTTTAACGCTGTTGCCCCTTCAATGGCGTCGCGCCGACTAGCGCCTGTCATCAATCGTCATTCGCTGTTAATTGTGACGCAACAAAGGTGACGACACGTGTTTGGCAATTGTCTGGGAGGAATGTCCAGATGTTGCCTTCTCGAAATGGCCCCAAATCGTTTGTAGCTGGAGAAGATTACAGTTCAGTGATCCGAGTAAGCAAGTTGTAACAGGGACTTTGAAATCCAGGTTTATGTTTTGCATTAGAATGTATGTAAACAACCAGTTTTGGCGTTTTGAGAAAGAAATTATAGAAATGTAGATACACTTATTCAAGAGGTTATAGCTTTTTCGAGATGTTTAGTATACTGATTTGAACGTGCAATTGCTTATAGTTAAGAGCAGTGTAACTTTTTTCCCTCCTATATTGACCATCTTTCTAACATAAGCCACCATTTCCTTTGTGGTCACTTTGAATTTTTGATTTTCTTTCTATTTTTTTCCATCATTTTTTTTTCTATTTTCCATCAACATATTTTCATCTCTATACAAAGGTACATAAAGTCTTTCTGCAATGCCGGAACATATGAGTATCAGAGTTGGTCGAGGCCCAAAGACATAAGAATTCCTCCAAAAAGGCCTCGCCATGTCACACCGTGATTTTACTCGTACTACAAGCTTGGATGAAAGTTCGATGGAAAACGTCCTCCAACGGCGCCACAGCAGCAACCGCATCTCTTTCGTTGCTAAGCATGACACAATTCCCGAAGAGGGTTGCTTGGGCAGCAAGACCCTAAACCGATCCCGTAGTTGCCTCCTGCTCCAAGTCGGATCCAATGAGTCATTGGAGGAAGTAGGGAGCGATCCATCCTTCAAGAGCACCCAGGGCGGTGTCCTTGAAAGCCCCAGGGTCAGAGCTTTAAAATCTGTAGGAAGGTTTATCGCTAGGCGCGGGAGCCTGGATTCGATACCCGTGAAAAGGCCACCTCCTCCTGTGCGGAAACCGATATCGAGATGTTCCAGTGCCGATTCGCTGCTTGATCTTGGACTCCGCCTCTTGGAAAAGACTTTGAAAGAAGACGCGGACTCCTCGCCTTCGGGAAGTCCGGTAGGCAGACAGGTAAAGTACCGAATGAGTACTTCGCCCCTCTCTTCCGGGCACAACACGGACACAATTGAAGAGGAAGATGAGGATGCTTGCGATAATGACCCTAACGTAAAATCACGTGACCCTCGTGATGACGAAACGAATGCGTTAAACGAGACTGACTCTACGACACAGTCATCCTCCGTAAGTCCTAGCGGTGACGTAACACCTAACGATCGTCGAAATCCCAGTCGCCATGACGACCAGTCTCTTTCTGAAGAAGATTTTTCGGCTGACGACGTATCGAAATGTGACAATTGCGCTAAATTGATCCGAAAGCTTCGTGACAAGCGCACACACGCCGAGCTTCTGTCCCTTCGCCGTGACATAAACAAATTGGAGGAGGTGTTGGAATGCGTAATCCAACACACTGGCTTCAAATTTTCCGAGCCTACAGAGCAGGTTTTTCTTCTTTTCTCTCTGTCTATTCTTCTTTGTTTTCTCTTTATTTTATTTGTTGCTGACGCCACCAGGCATAATATTTGATAAATTTAGAACTCTTCTGGCAAAAAAAAATTACTTAGTCGACATTTCAGTCGTTATCCAATCGACCTCTGTCAGGACTTTATTCTGTTGTTTATTGGGTCGTTGTTGTGCGATATATCTGCGATATAATTGCGTCATTTAAAACCTTTAACATTTGCATTATTATTGTTGCACAGCCTGCTGACAAGCCAGACAGCATGAGATATTCCATCGACAACTTGGCAGCTATTACTGAAGAAGAAGCTCTCGAAAAATTGGTATGACTTTTAGCAAGCTGATGAAAACTACTTTCAAACTACTGGGACACGTTTTCCAAACCGTTTTATGTTTTTCAGCTCGACGAGGCTTCGTGTTATGAAGAGAGAAGAATGATTCGATCCGCTCTTCGCGAATTACGCAGAAAAAAGAGAGGTAGCTGTAAAAAACGCTGGTTATAACTTGTTTTAACCCAAATTTAATGTAAAATTTTTATCTTTGTAGATGGCTTAGTTGAAAAAGCCAAGAGTAATATTGTTGGACGACAAAAGACCACAGCCACGACCAAATCAGAGTAAGCACGGTGTTAAATCTCTTCAAATGTTTTATTGACTTACTTACTTACTAGTTACTCATACGCATTTTCTTTGTGTAGTATAAAAGATTCGACAAAGCCTGCCAGCGGTTTGCAGAGAAGAATCGGCACGCCGCTGGGTGACAGCAGAGTGAACAAAACGACAAATGCAAAATCGTTGTCTGGTAAGACAATTAAAATGACCACATTCTAACTAACGTACTGTGGGAATGTAAATGGTGACGAAGTTTTGGGATGACAGGATGACTCTGTTAGGCATGTTTGTTGATGCTGCGTTGTCCATGAAAAGTATGATGACAAATATGCGACAAAATGACACGCATGCGAGCCAGTGGAACGCGGTAACCTCATAGATGTCAGAAAGTCCGATTGGTTAAGCACAGTCGCATAAAATCTACAGGAAGATTTCCGTTCGATCAATCGGCGCGGAAACATAATAATCCCAGTTCAATTACCACAAGTCCCGTATGACGTCACAGTGCGATGAAAGCCTGTCTAATAAGCCGCCTGTCTTATCCAATCATTTAAGAAGGTTGAGGCTTTCGGCCGCTCCTCCAACCTACCCCAACTGACGCACGACGGGGCTGTTTTAACGGCACGCAATTTTCCATCAACGGGTGTGATGGGTTCATGGCATGCCTAAAAGCATGATGGCCTTTTGGCCTTGGCATTGTTCCGATGATATGGTATAATTTTTTTAACGTGAAGTAACGTATGGTAGTTTATGTTAAACACAGCAGACAATAAACTGTGCAAATCTTTCTTCCGTTGCTGAAACCTTCATAAGCATTTGACGCGCTTATGTATAAATCAAAGCCTGTACGCATTTTATTTTAATCGAGCATATTACGTATACTTCGGCCAAATTCGGATACATCTGGTGACGTTTACTGAATGAAAAATGGCAATTTGTCAAAATAGGCGGATCCCCGCGCCTAATAAATGAAATCGCGACTTGATTGATGGAATATTCATTAACTCAAACTTGCGAACGTCACCACGCTGTTGCGCCGCTGAACAACAACACAAACAATCAGGTCGAGGTTGGAGACTGTTTCAAAGTTCTCTCCAGTACGTTGAGTATTAATGAATTATGGAAGCTGCCCGGTTATCTGCATCAGGCTTATCTGTTGGCAACCCGAAATAGCGGCGACTCTCAAGGGGCCACGAGTCGTACTGATTAGCTTTGCCCTATGCAGGCGACGGTCGCCACTTCTCCTTTCAAAGCCCCAGCAACCCTGTGTTGCATTTGCCTGTCACTCGCAGTCCTTAGTAAGCCGGATGAGCTTGTAGAATCTGTGTTTCAGTTGTCGGGTCGCTGGCGTAGCTTTGGTTAATTTCGTAGTGGGTTTTTTAAATGCACTCTTATTGTGTTGTAATTTCCAATCTGTCGCAGAAAAATATTCTCTGAACACGAGTAACTCTACAACGAAGAAAGAAATGTCGTCAGCCGGCAGCAAAAAGGTGAGATATAGAGTTGAGTCATTTAACCGTTTTACTGTGAATGACGAGTCATATGATGATGATTGCTGCAACTTTCTATTTATATTTTATTCAGTAATGTACTGCACATAGGTTTGTTTCATCCAAATAACAGCATTATGTTGTATAATGTCATTCGGTGTGCTATGTTTCGAAACGGCCTCAATTAGCAAAAAATTTGTGCAAACGTAATTCTGGAAAAATAATTTTCTCTTCGCATTGGAATATTTCCCCACCCTTTGCTGTGATAATTTTCGCTTCCTCTACATATTTTTCAAACAGTAGCAGGCTATATAGATACTAGAAGTAATCCATTACTTTTGCACACTAAATTTATATTCCCCATCAACAGATCGGCAGTATCTTCGACCGGGACGATGATGACGTTCCCAAGAAGAGCGGAAGTAGACTGGACCTCGAGCGCCGCCAAGCGGAGAGGAGGCGCGATCTCCAGAGGAATCGATCCATGCCCGCTACCTCTACCAAAGACGCGCGCAAAATGTTTGCCAAGATGGACGTGGCGCAATCTGGCGACTCAAAGTAAGCAGTTGTGGGTTCGAATCCCTTTGCAGGTGTCATGTTGATTTCCTGCGTGCACAAGTCGTTGCACTTGTTGTAGAGCAACGGCATGCATAATTTATCAGCTCAGACGCATTCCGTGGTTAGCGGTTGATGCATTAACTCCAGTTATCTGTACTGTTTGGGATGGCTTACAATTTGCGGCAAAGTATGATTCTTTCGTTAGTCACGCTCATAACTATTACTTTTTTAGGGTTTTTCAAAAAAATGCCATTTTTTCTGTTGTTGTATTCTAACGATAACGTTCCCTTTTCCAGAGTAAAGAAAGTCGGTCGAAGTCCAACCTTCGTGGTGCCAAACGCGAACAACGTGAAACAGATGCTTCTCAAATGGTGTCAGTCGAAAACACGTGGTTACGAGGTATTAATGGAGTTAAGATATTTTTATTGTGTAACGAGAAACATTATTTTTGTTGTCATTTCTCACGCATCAAAGTTTACGAACCATTACCATAATTTTCTTACGAGTAATTTTGACGCCGGATTTATGTTAGCATTTGCGTAATGCCTTTCCTAACACTATAATTGTGTAAAAACAAAAAGAGAATGCGTCATTTTGTTTGACATCAGTATACAAACTAACTTTTAATAACGTGGTTGTATTTCAGCACGTCGACATCAATAACTTCTCGGGAAGCTGGGCAAATGGCATGGCGTTCTGCGCACTGGTGCACAATTTCTTTCCCCAAGCTTTCGACTACAGCAAGCTCGACCCGAAGAACAGAGCACACAACTTCGACCTGGCGTTCAACACCGCCCAGTAAGTTCCACCATGCATGCTTGTATAAATTCTATGCCTGTTATACCAGTGCGCGGCCTTTGTTAAAGCACATATGTTTATGCCCGGTCATTGTGTCTCGTATATTTGCCCCGTGCCCTGCATGTAGGATCGACGTTGTGTGCGTGTTTGTGCTCGTCGTCGCCCACTAGCGAGCACTGTGAATGAATGTAGTTGTCCACAATATGGCGCTATAAGAGTTAATCTTCATTTCACCACAAAACCTCGACATTAACTCGACATTCCACTAACACCCTACGTTTTGTGAAAATAAATGCAGGCCTTGCGCGTTCAAATCGGTTGATTCAACGATTTACATTGGGCAGATATGGCAATGTGCCACTAAAATTCTACGGCCGTGTCCATTAACAAATACTAATATTCTACATACGGTAAAAATACTTATGACAACTCTTTGTGATTAACCTGGTAATTTGACTGGGGTAGAAATGATGTCGGTGAATCGTAATTTGCAACACCGGTGAAAAGTACAATCAAACCGCCCGGTGTCGCTGTTGATTTTATATGATCACGTGACACGGCGAAGGTCAATTAAATCACCCCCCACTCACCGAATGCGCTTTGTTTTTTTCTCCTCTTCTTGCTCCGTCCGCCCCGTCGCGCACGCGTTATTTTGTGTGACGTGCATGTGCCGTGCGGCGGGCGTGACGTCATCAATCACGTCATCCCGTGCAGTGAGAAGGGCGACATCCCACAGTTGCTGGACACCGAGGACTTAGTGCGAATGGCCGAGCCGGATTGGAAGTGTGTTTACACATACATTATGGAGTTCTACAAACAGATCCGGGAGCTTGGAATGACGTAAAAGGTGTTGCGTAGAAACGCAGCTGCAAATTTTGCTCTTCCGTTCAATCATCCTTATGTAAAAAAATCTGCTGTACGATATTCGATCTTGCCACGTCATCACCGTCATCCTCGTTCGTCGACCGTGACGTCGTCGTGACGTAAACGTGAGCGGCTTTGCTTGGGTTGCGTAGCGATGGCATATGTGCTTTGCATATGCGCAAGTTAACATTTTCGTTTGATTTTTCATCTATTTTTCGTTTGTCCCTTTTTTTCGTTGCGGTTTGCCAGCTTTTAACTGGCCGACAAACTAACCATACTCAAAATACAATTAGTTTACTGTAAAGTTATACAACCCATGTGAGAAAATACTCGATGCGCACGATCTGTAGTAAAGAAGTGCCTCATCGGATATCGAACACTTGTGTAATGAAAAACTGCTTTAATCATTTAATTTCGGTTGTTGTGCTGTCATTCATCAGTTATTATATTGACTATTCAGTAGGATTTCATTCCATCAGTGTTATTAACATTTGTTTTGGCTCTTGATTGATTGGCGTCATTTATTTATTGCTTGTCGCTTCGCCAAATCACTTAATAGTCCAAATCACGCCTGTGCCCGTCATCGGTGATTTTTGCATGTCCGCTTGTGGGTGCTAGAGAGCATGAGTGCCACTAATTTGTGTTGAGTGTGTCTTGCGACCGAACGATGGTTGCTGTTATTTCTGGTGTGGTGAAGCTTTTTTTTTCCTTTGTGTTTTCTTCGTTGAGAAATTTTGCAGCCTAAAAATAGTGTGTATTTTTTTGTTTAGTGCCAGAGGCCTGGCGAAATTGCCTTCAGAGACCTTAATTTGTCAGAAGGAATTCAAATTTAAAAGTTTTCAAAATTGTTGAGCAATTAAAGTTCGGCTGTTTGACTTTGCGTCAATCAGCCCGCAGTGACCAATCCGGATTTAAGTACTGTAAATAATTTGCTGAAATAAAGTTAAAAAATGACACCCTCACCATGTAAAGTTTAATTTCATTCGAATATAAAATGACGACGTAGCAAACATTTTAGAGACCAAACGTAGTTTTGAATCATTTTTAATGTTTCGCTGTTGTGTGCAAGTAAGTTCTTTAGTTTTCTCATTGCCGCCCGATTTCTCAACCATTAAATGCTGCCATTACGCAAACAACATCCCAGGACCTCGTCCCAAACGGCTTTTTGATCGTGGGTGCGTTTTTGTGCAGAGAATACGCCGACGCCGATCCCCTCTTAGACGTCGAGGACATGATGATTATGGGGAACCGTCCGGACAGCAAATGCGTATTCACGTATGTGCAGTCCCTGTACAACAAACTTCGAAAATTCGAGAAGCCGCTTAAACCCCTGTCGCCCACAGTCAAGGTCATGCCCGGCATTGTGGAGGTCGACTCCAACGCTCCCCCGAAAGAAAGCGTGACGTCATAGAAAACGTGACGTCATCAGTGTTATTGTAATTCGCAGAGCGTTTACGCAGGTCCGCGCCGTGCTACGGGCTGGAATTTTAATGCAACACAGTTTTTATCGACGTTTTGATGTTATTATTTTTCACATTTTTTACCCTCTCGTGGGGTAAGCCTAATGCATCCAGACGATTGGACACTCTCTCTTCGCATCACTTTATACTAACTTGTACAGCAGCGCTGTGACATACATTTTGACACAATTGCTTACTGAAAAAGCTTAATGACTACTTTTGCACCGCTCCACGCATCACGAGTTTTCATTCGTAGCAAATTTGTATGGAGTGTCACCACGAATGTCTGTTTTTATATTTGTTCATGTGCGCTTTTTAGCTGTTTTCTCCAATCATACGCGGCCAGTATTAATCATGTGACGAGACAGACTGATTTTGCGAGGAACTAACTTTCTCGGCCGAACGCTACTTCTTCCTAACCCAGCCACTTTCCCTGTTTCGCGATTTTCTCTGCATCTGCGCAATATATTGGATAAATAAATTTGCATGACTTGCGCAATTTGTCTACAGTCAGTTTGAACAATATAGCATAAGTGACTATGACTCAAATGAAAAAAATAAACCTTTCGCAATATTTTGGGCCACTGATTCCTATTTGCGAATCTTTTGGTCATGTCGACACGGTGTGGTGATGTGTGTGGTAGTTACATACCGTCATAGATCCGGGCATCCTAATTTGGGAGACCACTGGTCTGGAGCATGCATGCCTGGGAGGCGCGAGCGGCGAAAACTAACGACTTGAAAGCAGTTTTCTGGTTGAGGGAAACGGTGCCATGGATATAACATGGCGCTTGAAATTAAGTTGTAGTGTTCACGCTTTTGTATGTTTATGAAAACAGTTGGTGTGGGGCGCTATCATTGGCCCGTTCCACGTGTTGCACAACTCTACGAATTTGAACTGCGTTGTTCAAAAAGCTGCGTGATCTTAGCCCTTTGACGCACTTCATGTAAATTTAACAACAGCCTTGGTTTTGACTAAAAGGCCGTCAGACCAGGGTGAAGGCATATCGTTTCGCATGCAGCAGCTTTAGTGCTTGGTATATGGGTCGGGTTTACTCGACTTGCACCGGGTATGGTCGGGTAAAGTTTACTCGACTTGCACCTCATGTAATAGTTCGAATAACAACTCCAAGAATACACACACTTTTACCCTCTCAACACTATGTTTATTAACAAATGTGGCATAAAATCTTGATAATCAGCAAAAATTGTGGGAAGGAATTATCGTCGAATATTTTGTTGCTTTCAAAAATAGTTTAGTTTCATACAAGAAGTTTTTATGTATCTTGTAAAGCTGCTATAAAAAAATCTTATGCATATTAAAGCACAAAAACAAAGGGCGAGGTTTATATACAAGGCATGTGAGAGGGGGTTTTGATGGGGTGGTTTTATTTTTTTGGCGTACATTGGCAGGATACATTTTCCTTTGCCGATAGTTTGTTTTCCACGAGTTGGTTGTACAAAGTCTGTTTCTTTAATTATTCTTTATTCTGGTTCCCAATGTGAACCAGGGTATAGGCAACGTTTTAAACTTCGTTTCTTTGGTACTTTCCAGGCGTGAAGAATAGAATTAAACTCAGTCTGGTACATAGAAGTTGACTTGTCACACCTCTTGCAAAAGTTAACGATGAGCAGAGAGAAAATGGCAAAGCCAGTGTGCCCAGTGAGCAGAGTTTGAAACTATAGACGACTTATAAGCTAGCGTTTGCGTGGTCAAACCTGGGCCACCTCCATCACAAATGATGTAGCTTACTGGAAATTATACACATATGTGGTTATTTTGCTCACATTTATAGTGGAAATTACTTTAGGCATCACATAACATTATATTTACAAGTAAAAGATCATTCATTGACACGATATGTTCATATTTGTTGTTGGGATGCGCTTAGCACTGTATATACATTGCCATTGTGATCCAAACTTTTTCAAAAAAAATATTTCATTGTTTAATTCAATATGTAGTCCAAATTTTCATCAAGATAATTACCAGGTTTATTTAGAGACTGGTTTCTTTTTCAACCGTACGTAAGTTTCCTTGGTCTGTGACTACAACCACATTTTCCGGTCGCTTTTCCTGTTGCTTTTCCTGCAGCTGACACATGAAAGTGCCGCGTAGGGCCATGCAGACCCTATCATAAAGCAGTTTGGGGACGTTGGAGTAGATGAGGGGATTTAGGGAGCTGTTGATGGGGAGCAGGATGATTGCTGACACAGCGTATATCACAGGTTGCAAGGGGACACTACCCAAGTTGACAAATGCCATGACTGAAATTGGAACCCAGCAGAGAAAATCGGTAATGATCAGTCGCAGGATTTTGTTCTGCATTTCTGCAAAAACACTGGAGTAATTATATGTCAACAACTATCGAGGTGCTTGCCTTTGTTTTGCGTTGTTGCCCTTCCATCTTTAGGTCTCTCATTCACTTGCTTAGCACTGGCAGTTGACCTCTTGTAAATCCAACAATACGCAATTGCCACAAATATAAAAGCCAAGAAGTTAAGAGTAATGATGGCGATTGAATAAACCCATGCCTTGTCATTTGTTGTCACGAAAATTTTGCTCAAGCATACACTGCTACTGCTGTAATATCTAAAAACACAACACAAATTTGAAGCTAGAAATTTGAAAATATCCTGCGAATAGAAACGAACCCCAAATATCCATTTGTGGTAAATAGCTCAGTGTAGTTGTAATTCCCCAGAATATCCATAAAATCCATCCAGGAATTAGCACTATTTACTCGCATGAGGGCAGTGTCCAGTACTTGGTTGTCGTTTCCGGTGAAGTTGTGTTGGAAAGTTACAAATCGATTCATGAATCTGTTCATGTCTGTATACATAACGCGTATCCAGTTTGAAACTGGTTTGATCATCTTCATCAATAACTTACCGGAAAAATCTACAGCAACATTGTCAAAAAATGGGTTTTTATTCATCCAAGCTTTAGTTTCGAACAAATGTTGAAATTGAGTTGCAAGAGGAATGAAAGCAATTGTAAACGAGAATGTCCAGATAATAGCAATGGATAGGATGACTGTTTTCAAATTCGGTTTCGATGAGGCATCGAATGGCTAAAAAAGAGATATTAACAATGTTGCCCTAAAAGCAATAGGTTTCGTCCAAACATGGCAATTTTCTCGCACTGACTAACTTAACTGAACCAAACAGGCGTGATATCAGTTTTCACTGTTGTAAGGCTCTGGTGGCTCAGTTCGTGAAAACGAATGAATATAAAACTGTAGCCGGGAGTTTAAATCCCATCATTTCTTGTGTGACGTTTTTCCAAAGCAAAATTGTTCTACTTACGTTTTTTACTGCATACAGTCGGAATATGGTCAACAGAACCATTGTAAACACAGATGATTCGCTTGAAAGCAATACCAATACACCCATTGTGGTGCAACTTTTACTTGATCTCCAAATAAGGTCATTTGAACAATAATTTCCTGAGTATCTGACTCCTGCAATGCCCAGCATGAGCAGATAAACTCCCATGAGTAGATCGGAAACCGATAGATTTAGAACGAGCAGGTGGTTTGTGCGAAATGCAGCAGATTGTGATTGCGTCGTTACCAATGTTTTGCTTTCCATAACCATGACAACCTCAAAAAACAAAAAAAAAACTTATTGGAAGGACAGAACAAATTTGGATAATTTTACCAAATTTCCGGCAATGGCGAGTATCCCCATTATCCACACAACGGCTCGTAATAATGGGTTTGCAATCAGCTCGTATCGTGATGAAAATATGTTTTCGTCGGACATTTTCGTTTTTGTAGGGCACTCGTCTGACCAGTCAGTGCAGTCGCCGACTCCATTGAATTTCTTGAAAAGTAAATTTAAAATAAATGCAAAGACTGCTTTCGTGCCAAATACAATAAACTGCCGTCCTAAATCCAGTTTGTATGCAACAAAAGCCACAAATAGCATTTTACTTGAAAGGCTTTCCATTGGCCAAATATGGTTTCAAGAAATAATTGGGATTAGTGGGCGAACTTTTCACATGGCATCAACATAAAACTTAACATGTTATGAATCTGTGTTCACCTTTTCCTTCTTAACGAACAATGGTTGCTTGTTCTCGCAATAAAACCTTCCGTCTTTTGTGCAGTTGATTTCGTCGCTTTGATCATCGCAGTTGATTATGAGGTCACAAACATCCGATTTGTTGACAGAAATCTAAAACATTCTTACTTTTTTTAACATTCATGTTTGTATCGGCAAAGAAACAAATTGGGATTCCTGCATGGGGGTTAACAAGATCTTTTTACCAGGGAACAGGCTGTCGCGGTTAGTTTGTATGGAAACTTTTTTGTATAGGACAATTTCCGCAGACACGAATATACTCAACGATTGTTATTACTTTAGCTCCATTTAACGCTGAACAGTAGAATCTTCCTTGCTTGATGCATTTGTTTTCGGGATATTCGTCACTTTCATCCATGCAGTCGATAAAACCGTTGCAAACTTTTGAGTGAGCAATGTTTAATAGTCCGTCTTTTGTATCGCAGTGTTTCCGATGTTTGCAAATTCGAGGATCTTCATCGTCGAAGAAATTCTGATTGTACGGATCATTATTGCTCAATTTTACAAGGTCGCAATCCCGCTTTCCATCGCACAATTGTTGGTTGTCCATCTGGCGGATGCCTCCCGAAAACGAGCTCTGCATAAAACACATCACGTACACTGGCGTCAGCAGTAAAAATTAAGAGGTAGGAGAAAGAAATATTTATTGTAGATGATTTTTGTGTCTGATTCTCCACCCTAATAAGATTGTATTAGTTTTTGTTTTCAAGAGGAGGTAGGGGCAAATGTAAGCAAACATTTTTTACTCTTGTAAACTTCCTTTCGATTCAATAATTGGTTGAACTTACCGAGCACAACCACACTCCCTCGATGTAAATTGTTGCCGAGCAAGAGATCATCACTTTCTCGTCAACACTGAAAGTGGATGATATCAGGATTATTTTATAATTAAAAAATCAAACTGCGCCTAGACGGATTTGGGCGAAACCCCCGTAATGAAACAAGACATTCTTAAACCCGCATATTGGAATTTCTCACACAGAAAATTCAGGAAATGTGACTGTGTTCCTTTGACGAGCTGCGACAAGCCATGGAGAAATTTTTTAAGGGGAACCATTCTAATATTTTGACAGGAAAATCAAGACATCAATGTGCTATGGGAGACAAGGCGCTGGTTCTTCTCCCAAGGGTCGCAACCATCTGCTTCATTCGGTTACAATGGGTAATAGCCACGTTTCTCAAAGATCAATAAGTTTTATAATAAGATTAGTGATTTTCGCACAAATTAGAAATCGGTTTACTCAACTCCAAAATTAATCGATATCTTATCACTTACCGATGAAACTTGCCACACTCCATGGTTTTCTTGGACTGACAAAAACATTCGTCACTTTTATCAGGGCAGTCGATGGTGCCATCACACACACTTGACCTTGAGATGATCATGGGGTCATTTAGGCATTCGAAGCATAACCGATGATTAAGTGTGTGAGAACTTCGGAATTCCCTGTAGCAACATATGCAAGCTGTATATATTTAATCACAGTAAATTACCGATGATATTAATAGAGGAAGAATTGTCGTATTACTGTGGCAAAGAATAAATCAATATTTTGTCATATTTTTGTCGCTAAAAACTTATATCGGCAAAGTTAACCAACATATATGTGTACAGATGTTATTGACAAACTAAGTTTGAAAAATACCTAACATCTCCATTCTCGGGTGTGTAACATAAATCAGATTTATCGTCGCAATCCGCGATGCCGTCCCATAAAAACAATTGCGGAAGATTGCATATCTTGCCGTTTCGAACGCATTTGAATCCATGTCCATTATTCAAGTGTTTAAAAGCAGGACAATCATTGCAAGGATCGTCATCACAAACAGTCGAACGTTGCCAACAAGTTGAATTCGGACACTGGAAGTGGGAGGGGCAGAAATGGTCACATGGTAGTTTCTTACTGCATGGTCCAAGCTTATCACAGACTTGAAGATTTGTTAAGCTACAGGAAATGTTGGTTTGGCCCATTGTGTTGTAACAGACTCCATCAATGTCGAAACAATGACAACGTGGCTTTGGACTAAATGTAATTTATGTGTAATTTGTATTGAGGAACTAAAATGTCTTTTTAAAGCTTAGTTACCCAAAATACGCTTTATTGTCCTTCCTGCATTGCTGAGGGACTTTTCCATTACAACTGCATTCATCGCTCATATCGGGACAATCTATGACGTTATCACAAACGCTTGACCTTGAGATGATCATTGAGTCATTTGTGCATTGGAAACACAACGTTTGGTTAAAGGATGAAGAATTGCGAATATCTCTGCAACAACAAACATTTTTATACAAATGTTGTCCCAAGCAAGGAGTTAATTGCCCCAAGCAAGGAGTAAAGTCATACTGTTGGAAAACTTTTATGTCAACAATACATAGCAAATGGTTAAAGCTGTATGCACTCTTTGCAAACTGCAATAAATACACTCACGTCTGCGCACACACCGTTATAGCGGTGTTTAAAGAGGAAAAAGGAAGCAAAAGCAAAATAAAATCAAGCACATATTAAAAACGCAATCCATATCCATCAAGGATGTTGTTTTGTAAAGCCGTGGTGATGGTGGTGCCGAAGAAATATAAAAGCATTTAGCAGCGGTTTAGCGCTTCCTTTAGCGACAAGCGCGGCTTGTTCTACAATGGATTGGTGAATTTTTTCGCCGCTTTTGTACGCTTTGTTTCGTTTTTAAAAAGGGCTGTGCAACCCGTGGCCGCCGAGAGGTGTAAGTGGCCCGCGGAAATCTTTGTCGTTACGTTTGTAACGAGATGTGTACATTTTCAGGAATTTGCATTTGTGAAATTAGCAACTAATTAACATAGCATTTAATAAATACAAGACTGTTTGCTCTTCCAGTAAGGAAACAACAAAAATACACCTTTAAAAAGAGTTCTACAAAGTGCCAAAACTCCGGTTCTTAAATTACCTGAAATCTCCATTCTCAGGTGAGTAACACAAATCAGATTTATCGTCACAATCTGCGATGCCGTCCCATAAAAACAATTGCGGAAGATTACAATTCCTGCCTTTTCGAACGCATTTGAATCCATTTCCATTATTCCAGTGTCGGAAAGCAGGACAGTCATTGCAAGGATCGCCGTCACAAACAGTCGAACGTTTCCAACAAGTCGAATTCGGACACTGGAATTGAGAGGGGCAGAACTCACAAAGCGTTTTGCCATTGGATTTTTCCTTTGCAAAACTCCACCCGTTTCAGAGCGCATTCCTTGTTTGATAAAGTGAAGTCATGCAAGTTGTTGCACCTGCAATAAAAATACGAATGTGCTTCGTCAAATATTGAAAAACGCCTTACATGTCCAAATTCACCCCTATAGGTTTAATTTATTGCGTACAAAGATAGTGGACGACTCAGAGTTTTGATTTTTTTGGATCGTAGGTTCAAAGTTTCGATTTCTACAGCAACCAACTGCAACATCCACATAAATTAATATATATATATGCTAAATATACTAACTTTACACAAAAAGAATTCAAAGAATCAAGATCTCTCTTTTCAACACCCACAGGGATTTCAATTATTAATTTATAAATAAGCCATGATTGCGCATGTCTAGGATATTTGTTCCAAAATACCCCGTGTTGGGACGTTTACGATATTAACCAAACCATTCGCACTGAGTTCAGCATTTTTACCTTATGTAAGGACTAGTGAGATTTTCAGGGTAGGTGGAAAAGTTGGCCGGTTTCTTATCACTTCCGTCACTGCAACTAGGAAAACTACGACTGCTACAAAATTTCCCAGTCATCACCGTCTCCCCATTATCGCAAGTGAAATCTTCATAAAACAACATCCAACACATGAATGAAATCTAGGTAAAATCACTTATAAACGTTTATAAACATGGGTACTTTGTCATGAAAAGCTAACATTAAACTGCACAAACATTTGCAAGCAGAAAAGCAAATCATGTCAATATGTTTTGATTTTTTATCAGAACTTTTCTCGTCATTTAGATCAAAAAATGACGAACAAGATTACTATATATAAGTTTTGACGATAGGATGAGGTTTAACTCAGAACTTGTTGAGCTCCAAGATACAAATTTCAACTATTACCTTTTCTTCTGCATGTATTCTTTAAGTACATTCAATCACAAACCCAAATTAAGCAAAATATTTTAAAAATGAATATTTATTCACTAAAATTTTACACATCTATTTGTTGTTTGGTTGAAATTCACAATTCATTTCATTTATAACAAAATACATACTTTGGAAAAAAAAAGATGTGTCGATATATGCTGAAGCGAGTGTGATGAAGGAGAATAGGATTCCAGCAATAACCACCGTCAACCCATATCTGATAAAATACAATGAAATTATGTCTTGCAATATGTTTCCCTTTCATTCGCGGTATAGTGACCGACGCCAGCATTGTTTATGGTGTTGTTTTGTCTACGGAATCCTGATAGGTCATTTAAGTTGACAATACAATGAAACCCCGTTACATAAATGGTTTGCCAATGAAACCGTCCTTATTTTAGTACTTCACTTTTTGACTTTGATTTATGCCTATAATGTTGTGGGAGTCTCTGTGGTCTTCGCGCCCGTATGTGTATTTTGACTTGCTGTCGTATGTTATTTACTGTTATTTAGGCTAAACCATGTTTTATTTCCCTGTAATATTCAAACCTGTTTAAACACAAAAAAAATATCAAATAAATACGTAAGCTTAAACCCTTCAATTTTTGTGTTTTTCCGGCAATTAAATGTTGATATAATTTAATATGGAATTAAATTGCATAGTTTGCAAACCTTACTCCCATATTTCAGTCTAGATCCCAACGTCACTTCAAGTCAAACAATGCGGATCCCGGCGAAATCCGACTGTAATCCTTCCACTTATCGACTAAAGATTTCTACAACAAAATTCAGGTGGTATACTTTTTGTTGAAATAAACTCAAATTGTCAATATACGCATACTTGGTTAAGTTTAAAGCGGATGTTTGGAATCAAACCAAATCACCGCAACTTCTAAAATTTCCCAACTCTGCGACGAACATAATTGCATACTTTTTATACTAACAACAATCGATGTAGAGACATTTTTAGCTAAAATGAAAAAAAATGTATTGTCTCTAACCACCCTTCTATACTTGATACACATTCCCGCTTTGTATCATATTCAGGAAGTCGAAACGCAACTGAACCCGAGCCTTATCTCGGACTGAGCGGTTTGTTTTGTAAAGCGAAGCTAAATCTGTAATCCGAAAAGACCAAAATCAGAACTGAGTCTGATAATTTAAAATAAAAATAAACCTCTTTGGATTTAATGCGTCTTAATTGTGTTGTCTACCATGAACCCGTTGCGTATAAATATTATATAAAACTATACGACAACATAACCAGGCTCTTAACACAACGCTTTCTTTACGTTTGAATTCGCTCTTCGCGAAACATTGTGGCAATTTCCGGCTTTATGGTTTTCTTATATTAGTCTGTCATTTCAAATTGACACCTCCTAATTCATATCCTGCTCGTGCTTGAGCAACATCTTGGAAGAAAAACATCGTCGTGTCAAATCCAGGCATTGCGGTATAAATATTTTGGCTTCGATTTGACAGATTCGTTCGGGTAATTTTTTTGCCGACAATATGAACAAACAACACACAAAATAACATAGGAAAATCGACCGACAACAGATGAGAACGAATGGGTTGAATCGCAGTAATTGTCGCAGAGATGATTAAGAATCGAATTGAATATGCAACATACATTATTTTCAAAAATAAAATGCCATGCGTTAAATGTAGATTTCGTAACGTGGTTATAACAAAACTTTTCCGCCGCACTACAAATCGTACATTTCGAAAAATCCAAAGTGATACGTAACTTATTTGGAAGCTGCGGCATGTTTGATTTTATGTGCGTTTTAGCTGTTTTTATCCAATCATACGCGGCCAGTATTAATCATGTGACGAGACAGACTGATTTTGCGACGAACTAACTTTCTCGGCTGAACGCGTCTTCTTCCTCACCCAGCCACTTTCCTTGTTTCGTTATTTTTCTCTGCACCTGCGTAATATATCGGATATCATAAAATTGCATGACTTTGACAGAGACACGCAATTTGCGTGTTGTCAGATTAAACAACATGTGACAAGATTCATGACTAGGCTATATGGCGCAAATGAAAAAAAAAAGTTTAAATTGTAAGAAAAATGGTTAATTGAAATTGATAGGACAGTATATTGACATATTCAAGTCCTTGTCGCAAAAAACAAAAAAAAAACAAGTTACAGATTAAACTTTATAATTTAGGGAAACCACCATACTATAAGCTCAAAATTTCCTGGGCCTTGTTGTTGCCAGACGCGATAGTCAATTCCGGACGATTTTCTTTGACTAAACGCAAAAAATTTATTGGTGCTTGGTACTTCGACAATTTCTGCTTTGCTTAAACCGAAACAAATTTCCACAGCGCTACACGTTTTGTAGAAGAACTTTTATCTAAACCAATGCATTTTACGCCAATCTTTACCTGCAGCTGCAGTATTGTGACGTCAGATCCATAGCTGACACGAAGTCGGAACCATGAATTGATAGATCCCTGTGCTTTTTATTTCTCTTCGCTATTTTCCACATTTGTACCTTGGTACTTTTGTTGTTGCATGTTACCATGCATGTAGTATGTTTCAAAAAGTTTCAAAAGATGTATGGAAAATTTAAACTTTTTTTATCATTAATTGTTGTAACCCGTAGGTGGTAAAAATGAATAGGAATACTTGTCCTGGTTGTAGCAATCAACTGAAGGAGCCATTTATTAAGTGTTGTGAATGTCAGGAGGATTATCGTATTTGTCTGCAGGTTTGTTATTGTATGCAATAGTGTATTGTGTATAATCAAATTTAAATTCTTTGTTTCCAGCAGTTTGTTATATAGCAACTACATTGGAAAGTTTGTAATTTGTGCAAAAGAACCTTTTTTGTATGTCTTTGCATTGCTTAATTATATTTATATATACCGCGCATGACATATTTTCCAATATGGTCATGTCTCTGGTTAGAAAGAACGAGGTGCACATTTTCATAATTTTTTCGGCAATATGTGGAAAAATATTTACTAATATATTATCATATGAAAAGCATTGATGTCCGCACATTCAACACTCACAGCTAAAAAAATCCACCGTGCATATAACAAACTTTCCAATCTGGTACATATCCACAAATCACATATGTTTGTGCCTTATTCGTTATTCCCTATGGTGTTGCTTGCACATGCTTCCATAATTGCAATACATTTTGTTAATATTTACTGTAGATTCTGTACTAACCTTTAATTTATTGAACTTTTTTACTATCAGTGCTTCTCCAAAGGCTATGAAAGTGGAAGTCATCAGAATGATCACAAATATTCAATTATTGTAAGTTCAATTTATGTTATGTTCTATTGCATTTTCTGTAATTTTATCTTTGCTATTCTCGTTCATATAATTTCAAGACATAAATAATTATTATGTGTTTCTTTTTCATGACAAAATTCCTTTTACATCTGTGTCAGATTCTAAATCTTTGCAATTTATCAATTCCCTCGCCATGTTATTCTCCACAGTGTAGTAGTTTTTGTGTAAAATAATTCATTGTACCCAACAATTTTAAAATACATTTGCTTTCTTCCAAGACGAATGACTTTCCCATTCTGGAACATGGGTGGACTGCAGAGGAGGAAATGAAATTACTTGAGGCACTTTCAGATTGTGGACCTGGAAATTGGAATGCTATCGCTTCCCAAGTTGCAACAAAAACCAAAGAGGAATGTGAAAAGCATTACATGAAATTTTATGTCATCAATGCCAGATATCCATTTCCAGGTAGGAAAAATGTCTTCATGCAATTTAGTTTGCTGAAGCTATTTGAAGATTTTTGGCATGTTTATTCTCAACTAATATTGTGTTAGAAATGCCAAATCCACCTGTACGTCCACCAAGAGTTCCAATTCCCTTCAAGGCGTGTGAAGACCCATGTAGGCCTTTACCAGATTCACACAGAGCTCAACACATGGCTGGGTAAGTGAGTACAGCATTTTGTGCCATAAACTATCATCACTATATGAACATTAGATCTTTGTTTTTCAAAAATAATAACCCTTTTTTTAAAAAAATGCTTAAAATCATTTGTGTGTGTCAAAGATTTATGCATACGAGCTATGATCAACAATTTGATATTAGGTTTTTAATGGCCACTTTTCTATGCAGTAGCATGTTGATATTTCTTAGATATCTGGCGGCTAGGGGTGATTTTGTTGAAGAGTATGACAACTATGCTGAATGGGATGTTCGAGATGTGTATTTTAGCCCAGATGACAAACCTATCATTAAAGGTCTCAAACTTGCAGTTGTAAAAATTTATCAATCCAGGTTAGTGTTATGTAGCTTTTGTCACTAGTTCGCCTGATTTGAATAAATGATGTGTTATTTTCTGTAGGTTAAAGGAAAGAGCAAGAAGGAAGCAAATTATAAGAAAGTTTGGCTTAATAAATATGTCCAATCATTCGTGTAAGTCAAGAGAGATTTGTTTAAAAATATCATGCTTTGTAATAATTTAAGTGGTATTTTTCAAGTGTCTCAGATCAAGATAATTTAGGATATTTTGTTGCTGTTCATGATGTATTAAAGCCAGGTTTGTAATTAAAATACTTTGTTACAGTGCAATATTATCGAAAGCTCCCTGTTGAGGTTAAAGAGTTGGAAGATGCTCTTCGACCATTTATGCAACTCCAGTCACACCCTATTGCACATGATTTAATGATTCAAGGCTTGCGAGAAGAAATTAATCTTAAGAAAAAAATTAGAAAGTTGAAGTTATATCGCTCAAATGGTATCACTTCATTCAGAGGCGAGTCAACGTTTTCACTGTTGTGATTTTACTACAAAGCGACATATATAAACCCTTTTAACCCCCAAATTACATAAATTTAAATACAAATATATAGAATTTTCTTGCATATACAAGCACCGATGTATACATTTTTCTACTGATAACTCCTGTTTACTAAGTGCCTTCATGGTGTTGTGTGTTAACTGCAGAGCTAGAGGAGCTTGTTTTGTGAGGTTAACTTCTGACTTCTAAATTGCGTTTGCAGTCACCCGTTTGTATGAAAAGCTGAAAACCCAAAGAGAAGAAGCAAAGCAACAAACAAACTACATGTCAGAAATACTTCCCCATTTACATGATCCCAGTGCCCTTGCTCAATGGCTTCAGAGACAGGTAATTGAAAAAAAGATCTTAAGATCAACAACTTTCCATCTTAAGATCAACAACTAAACCTTGTAAATTTAACCCAGTGGTTTTTTCACTTGCTTGCAAGATCTTTGTATACTTTTCCTTCATACTACCTTTAATCGTATTGACTTAACTATAAAAGTATAGTTAAGCCAATCAGTAATTCTTTACACACAAATTGCTTATATTCATATACATATATGACTAGTTGCTTTTTTCCTGGCAACAACGTGTACTGTAAACCATGTTTTAATTGAAGGTTTGTTTCTAGGCTGCTATTGAATCGGGTGCAGTTAGTGCATCTACTGCAGCCAGCTCGCTCCCCATTCAAAAGAAAGTTATTCCTCCACTTGATCTAACTGGATTACCAGGTGTTGAGAAACTTTCTTCAACAGAAAAAAAGGTTTAGTATATTCTTTAATTAGAACGAACAAAATTAGGCTAAATTTCAATTTTCAGTTTTGCTCGAAAACAAGATTGGTCCCTGAAGCATTTCTTCTATACAAAATTGCGCTTATCAACGAATACCGTAAGTCTGGGTCGGTAAAACTGGCCAATGCAAGATCCATAGTCAAAATCGACGTCAACAAAACGAGAAAACTATACGATTTCATGTTGGAACAAGGGCATATTGAGAAATAAAACACATTCGGTTTCTGAATTCTGCAAGATTGCGAAGTGGTTGCGTGTTCCTAGTGGAGTCATATTATTTGGAAATGTTTGCTTTGAACCTTGAAGGTGTATATGTGAATGTGATATGTTCGTTGCAACAAAAAGAATAAAATTGTATTTTAAAATGGACCGTGGTCAAGCTCTTTTTCTGAGGTCGTTGCTATTTTTCTGCCTACTTGTTGCTGTTTATGTTGATATCACACAATTATATGTCTGACACAATGAAAAATAAAAAAGTATTTTCCGAAACGAATTTGTCATTATTTTCGAATATTGTGTTTATTTGTACGTCACTTTCAAGGTGACGTAGTAACTTTCAAAATGCTTAGTCATGCTAATTGAGCACGGTTCCGTTTTGTGATGAGTGAAAATATTAAGGAAAACATAGTTATCGTAAACAGTATATAAACATAGAGATTCATTCTAGTATTTTGCAGTTGTTGAGTACTGGAAACGACGGAAAAAACTGGTAACCGTAAAACCAGTGTACGCGGAAAGTGATACTGTGTGATGATGCCACTGGCAAGTTAACTTTTGACATAATATGTAAGTCACTACAGTCCACTGAATTTTAAAAACTATGGATACGCCAAACTTAGTTATTCGCATTGTCTTTAACGAGGGACATGAAGTTGATTGGCATGTCATCACACCCAAGGAGCTAACATTCCGAGATGTCCTGGATGTTATTTCAGAGGTAACACACTTAACTTTTTTGTCATAATGTAGTCTCTCTGTACCATGTGAAAAGTTTTTTAATATTTACTGATAAAATGGCCTTGAAATCATACCCTTAAAACAAACTTGATAAACTGGTTACATAAAAAATGTATGTTTTATTTCTAGTAAAGCTAAAAACACGCATTTAAAGAAAAATGTTTACCATGTCTTAATTATAGGCCAGCGACAATCAACTGGTTGTGTCATCATTTGAGTATAAAGATGAAGATGGTGATCGCATAACTGTGAAGTCCGATGAAGAACTTCGAGCTATGATTAACTTTCACATGAGCATGCCATTAAGTTTTGGCACACATCAACAAGGATCTTTTATTGGGGAAAATCAAGGCTTGCCACATAATGCATCATCTCAACAACTTCTGATATATCCGAAAGTGTGCAAACACCCGAAAGTTAGAAATAAACTTTCTTTAAAGGTAGCAGTTGCTCCCACAGCTTCCTCTTTACTTTTGGCAAATCCCCCAAACTATGCTGTGCAGGAAACCTATTCTAATGGAATGTTTTTGGGACAAAGAGCACCCTTTCAAGGCACGTCATCTCAGTTATATGGTAATACGCAAATGCAACACTCCAATCAGCAGTATGTTACATCGGCGAATGCAGTTACGCATCTACCGACTTGTGAAACAGTACAGCCTCAAACAACAGGCATAAACAGGACCCTAAACTTACAATTGGGCACTTTGGGAAATGATGCCTTGATGTTCCTTGAGATTCTTGGCAATGGAAACAGTGGGATTGTCAGAAAAGCTGTACACAGGGAATCAAATACAGTTACCGCTGTGAAGTCGATCACTCTGGATTTAACTGGTGAAGAACAGCAGCAAATCCTAAGGGAGCTGGAAATATTACGCAGGTATGCAGGACGTAAATACTTTGAACTGCAATAGTGACTTTGTTGTTAAATTCAAATAATGTAAAGTAACTTGGCAAGTAATTTTTAAAACCACTTAGCTGCATATTTTTGCAAATTGTTTTATTTTTTTGCAGGTGCAATGGTTCACCCAACATCATTTCATTTTATGGTGCTTACTTTGATGAAAACAGGGTCCTGCTTTGTACTGAGTATATGGATGGTGGTTCTCTTGACCGTTACGGAAAAATCCCCGAGCCAGTTTTGGTCAATGTAGCTAGGTAAGAAATAACCAAAGTAAAGAACTATTAGATCAGTGACACCTTTTCTACTTGTGCACCACTAGGTGGTTTTGGTATGGTGTGCGCATGCCACCCGTTGACCCATATTCAGGTAATAATAAATCAAAAATACTTTTGTTAAATTTAAATATATATATATATATACATGTAAACCACCCAAGCCAAGATAGTTTATGCTAGTATTTGCTTTTTTATTGTGGGGCTTAGTTCTTGCTGTTTCCAGCTCCATTTCTTACGGTCTACGACATTTGTGGAGTTTGAGAATAATGCATCGTGATGTGAAGCCTTCGAATGTGCTGGTAAACACAACTGGCCTTATTAAGCTCTGCGACTTCGGAGTGAGCACCCAACTTGTGGACTCAATAGCCCGTACCTATGTTGGTACAAATGCATATATGGCACCTGAGCGAATAATAGGACATGATTACACAATATATTCTGATGTGTGGAGCTTTGGTCTATCTCTGTGTGAACTTGCCACTGGAAAATTCCCTTACCCGCAACTAGCATCCAAAATTGAAGGTATAGTGGAGTTGTTAATCTACATCACTACCCTTTATCCTGTTTGATGCTATGGAACCCTTGAGATACATTCAAATAATATTATGAAACCCTATTTTTTTTAAGAAAGGCTATAAAAGCGTGTCACACAGAAAGTATTTTTCTTTGACATGTTTTCCACACACTGTTTTCAGCGTATATATAATTTTTGTTGTTGATGTCATGGTTTAATGACTTGAGTGGAACCCTTCAAATTTGATGGACCCCCTCAGAGTCTAGGGTTCCATGGTTAAAGAGCTCTAACCTACAAAAAAGCATAAAGACCAGATCAGATAGTCCTAAGTTTAACATTACATAACTTTTTATGTTTTATACTACATGGAATTGTACCTCAAAACGCATTTGGCTATAGTAAAAAAAAGGAAGATCACTGATATTTTTCAGTTTGTTACAGTGTCAATATTTTATGCATTGCTACGTGAAAAAACTGAACTATCTCCAAAATAAAGATTTTCCATTCAAGCGCATGTTAGCTAATGCACGTGGTTTGCACTTGCAGGTTCAAAAGGGGTGTTGCCAATGGAGCTCATGCAGTGTATAGTCAATGATCCTCCACCAAGGTTGACAAAAGAGCTCTTCACAGCAGAGCTACTGGATTTCACCAAATGCTGTTTGCAAAAAGAAGCTGCAAGGAGATTGTTACCTGAGCAGTTGTGTAGTCACACCCTTGTAGCTGCCAACCAGCAAAGTTTGGCTGAAAATCAAACTCTTGTAGCAAAATGGATATGTGCAAAGATGCAGTCATTTCAAGCTACCAAGGGAAAGCTACAGTAAAACAATGTTATCAGGATTTAACAAACAAAAATTTTAATACACCGGTACATTGGCATAAAAATTCCAGCATATTTAATTTTTCATTTTCTTTGGAACTGAACAGAGTAGCGTTGGCCAATTTTTTGCAAATTTTGTTAAAGCTCCATATAGTAAAAAAAGTTTTTTTTTTGCACAAAAATGTTTCTTGTTGATTTTTTGGATTAGGTTAGCTTTTAAGTGTTGGCCAACCTATTTTGATATCATGTGCCGTTTTGTTACTGTTATTGCCTGTCCAAGGTACCTACAAATCAGTTTGATTTATGTGGCATTGCAATTGCTTTGTGCTATTCCTTGATTGGGATATAGGTGTTTTCGTAATCACAGCAAACACATTTTGAAACAGTGAATTTCAATATCATGTTTAGTGTTTGACATGAAGTGTGCCTTAAACAAGCATTTTTACAAGTTTAATTGTATCTGTTGTGTAACATGCACCTGCACTTAGTACCTGCATTTCAAAAGCCGTATTTCGACTAGCTTGTTGCCTGGTGTACAAGTTAAAAGTTGCCATAGTTGTCCAACATGCTTTTATGCATTTTTGTGCAGTGCGTGTATGTTTTCCTACTGATTTTCATACAATCTTTTTATCTATGCGTAACTGACTCTCACTCTCTCTTTCTTAACTGTACGTCTGATTTTCAGAACTTAAGTGTTTTAAATACTGAGGAAAACTGCAGAAAAACATTGAAAAACCAAATTGATGTTATAGGACATAAGACCGTCTTTTTTGAAATGGGTTCAACTCTTCGAGATCATGGAAAAATCACTTTTCTCACTCACTTGAATGTGTCAATGTATGCTCTATGTTTCTGGATACAAATTGGCACACTGCCTGTGAGTCGCATGTGTTTACAGTTGTGTTGTCATGTAATTGTCAACATAACCATTTTCAGTACTTGACCAAAGCATTTGATGTCAACCCAGTAACCTTCGGATATCTTCAAACCACATTTGCTGTTGTGCAACTACTTGGTGGCCCACTGTTTGGAAGGTAGTTACAGTATAGACCATTTTTTCGTTTATGTTAAGACCAAAAACTTAAAAAATAAAAAAATTCTGAGGCCTGTAATACTAGTGCAACTAATCGCATGTAAATATTATTATAGATTTGGAGATCTTTTCGGAAGTCGCACAGCCTTAGCAATTGCATTTGTCTCTGCTTTTTGCAGTTATTTACTTTTGGGACTAGCCAACACTGTTTTTGTCATTTTTCTATCAAGGCTACCATCTGTTTTTATGCATGCAATGCAGGGTAAGACCTATACAATATTATAACTTTTGTTTGTTTTAAAGGTGTGGAAATAGCTGCATGCAAAGATTATAATGACAAAATTGTGTAAAAGAAAACTGCCTGCTGAAAATACAATACCTAAAAAGGTTTACTGCAACAAAATCTATTTTGTATAAGCCTTATAGCCAATAATGTTTTTATAGTGAGCTGCAAACACGGTCACTGTTTCGACCTAATAAGTTTCATTAGTGCAGCTATGATAATATTAAATAGATTATTCTATCAACTGCACATATTTACCCAGGTGCACAAATGGTCATTACTGACCTAACAGAACCAAATCAACGATCAGACAGCCTTGGAAAACTTGGCTTATCGTATGGTGTTGGCATGGTGATTGGTCCAATGGTTGGTGGGTTATGCACAAAATATGCCAGCGAGCAAGTTGCTGCCTTTTTTGCTGCTTTTGGTTCACTCTTGTCAGTATTTCTTGTGTTTACATTTATTCCTAACAACACAAAAGAAATGGGAAAGAGGAAACTCTACACAAAGGTAATAACAAAGAGAGGTTTGGGCATAAATTAATATGATGTGTTGTGCAAATGATTGTTTTTCTGTTATGTTTAGTTAGTAATATAAGAGGTAGCCAGAAAGTGATTAGGTTTTGCTGAAATAACGTATGTGGTATAATCATTTAGTTTCACAGACACTGCATATTTGTTCAATTCTAATCCGTACCCAACAACTTGTGTGTGTTAAAGGCACATGACTCTGACAATGAGGAAGCATCAGAGAAAAAAACTGAGAAAGCAAAATCAAGGAAATTGATTGACGTCGACCTCTTCATGTCCCTTATTTGGAAGAATCCTGTTGCCCGCAATCTGCTTTTCCTTAAAACTGTATCAGGAATACCTATTGGTGTATTACACAGTATGTTCAGCATGATTGCCCTAAACTACTTCCACCTGTCTGCTGAAGTGAACGGATATGTGTTGTCCTATATAGGTGTTATATCTATGGTGAGTGTGTGAAGAGTAAATCAATTTGTAATAAAAGTTTCTTAAAATTTTATACTAGTAAAAAAGAATTTTTTGGAAAGTCATCCATTTTGCAATAAATTTATTATTATTGAAGTGATAAACTATGTGACATATGTGCCTCAACAGTGAAGCTGTGTGTTTTCAATGATTGACAACAACACTATGATCAAAATCAGGCAAACGACATGTCCTTACCATTGCAGATTACACAAGGTTTGATTGTTGGACGCTTAACAAAGCTAGGATTCAGCGATCGAACTCTGATCAACTCCTCTATTGCAATGCTTGTTGTAGCCAATGGGATGCTGGCATTTGTCACAGATGTTTATGGATTTTGTGTGGTCACTTTGCCCATGGTTGTGGCAGGGGCTGTGTTTTCAACAGTTGTCCAGGCCATGATGACTAAATCAGTGGCAATTGATGACACAGGTGATTTAGTTATGAAACAAATTTTGAGCATCTCTGTTTTCATAAAGCTAAATTACTAACCTATAAAATTTATTTAATTTCACGCAATTTACGTAATATAGAAAAAATGCCTGTTACATAAAATAAAGTATGTAGATAAAAGTACAGGTAATTAAAAAAAAATTTTAACACTGCAGGTTCTGTGCTTGGCATCAGCATGGCAGTGCATTCCCTGATTCGAAGTGTATCACCCACCATTGGTGGATTCATTTTCCAATACTATGGCTTCAAGTCCTTTGGAATTCTTGGGGTTTTGTGCAATGGGGCTTTATTTATCTATGTTAAATTAACTGAATGATAATCATTATCTAGTTTACTATTTGGTTTTAATTTTAAATCTTCTCTATGCAACTGCTTCGATGCATAACCAAAAATGTGTGGGGGTTACTTTTGTAGTATAGCTAGATCAGGCTAGAATAAAAATCTTCACTATGATGAGTGTTTTCAAGTGGTGGCATTTGTATTGAGTAACAAAAGCATTCAATCCAAGATGGTGTAAAAGATTTTGACCATTTTGTTTTTGCAATCCTATTGCACTTGCTTTATGAAATTGCAATATCCAGATTGTGTTTTTCTTATGTTTTGTACATATTTCTGACTAACCACTGCTACTAATAATAAACAACACACAATACCCAAAACTTTGTTTCAAACTTGCTGTAATGAAATATGTGCAAACATACTCTGTACATCCAAATGCAGGCAGTTTTGTCCAGCTATGTGATGCTAAAAAGTATGTCAACATTTTAGGATTGCATATCTGGTCAGTTTTCCTTTATGTATCTCCTTAATTATGCCCAGGTGCCTTAATACCAGAAACACATTGTCTTTTGTTTTTCTTTTCAACTTCAACATCTTTCCGTATATTTGAATATCCTCGTCCACAAAAAATGTCGCGTGGGCAGTTCCTGTAAAACATTCAAACTTGTTAATAATAAACAGGATTACGTTTCAAAATGTAGATTAGTTGGCATAGTTTCAAGATCGAATAATAGAACCAAGCAAACCTTATCACTCCTGTAACTTCGTAACAATTTCATTTACACTTTTTAAACAGACCTTTAACTTCTTTAGCCTGTTCCACATAAACAGCCCTCCGCTTGTCTTCTTTCAGTGACAAAGCCTTGCGAGGTCTACTCAGGAACCCATACTTTCCCTTTAGTATTTCATTCACCTCATGAACACCGGCATTCATCTGCTCAATCGTCAGGTGTCCTCGGATATGTCTGTTTATATCATTTCACATAATCAAACTGTCATGAAAGTAACAGTACAAACACTAAACGCAACAAATCATTTTACCTTGGTACTTTGGTGAATTGCGGACTTTTGACTGGATTTAATTGGGGTGTATTTTTATGCCTGCCTACCATCGGTACAAAAGCATTTTCCTTGTTATCTAAATTGGGTAAGATAGCAATTGATTTTAGAAAAAGTGTGGGGAATATTATTCCACTGTCTAGTAATACCACCAGTTGCATGCTTGGTTGATGGCTCTGGCGAAACTTCTTGTCTGGTGGTAGAGTGTTTTACTGAGTACACCAAAATATCATCAATTTTATCCTTAAAATCTGATAGGTTTTCATGGTTCCTCTGCAAAACATATATAAAATAGTGTATAAGCTGCAGACAGATGGCCACTGTTTCGACCTAAAAGGTCTCATCAGTGCAGCTGGTGATGAGACCTTTTAGGTCGAAACAGTGGCCATCTGTCTGCAGCTTATACACAATTTCATATTATTGGCTCCACATTGCTTATCATATGATTATTGTGACACGGGGCCTGACGGCACTATTGGTTGAGCTTGCTTGGCCGTAGTGTTTCCACCTTGTTTGCTCCGTAAGGTTGCACCTAGTTTGGTGCCCAACGGATAACGGTGACTGTATAGTCACCACAAAGTGGAAGTCTTTGCTTGGCCGCTTGGTCAGCAAAGTCGTTTGATAGTCACACCAGCTGCACTGATGAGACCTTTTAGGTCGAAACAGTGGCCATCTGTCTGCAGCTTATACACAATTTCATATTATTGGCTCCACATTGCTTATCATATGATTATTGTGACACGGGGCCTGACGGCACTATTGGTTGAGCTTGCTTGGCCGTAGTGTTTCCACCTTGTTTGCTCCGTAAGGTTGCACCTAGTTTGGTGCCCAACGGATGACGGTGACTGTATAGTCACCACAAAGTGGAAGTCTTTGCTTGGCCGCTTGGTCAGCAAAGTCGTTTGATAGTCACACCAGCTGCACTGATGAGACCTTTTAGGTCGAAACAGTGGCCATCTGTCTGCAGCTTATACACAATTTCATATTATTGGCTCCACATTGCTTATCATATATAAAATATTCTGCATTATTATTACACACAAAGAGCAACACAATCAAGGAAAAAAGTTATATACAAAAAAATAAAAAACAGTGGTATGCAGTATAGGTGAGGTGATGTAGTATACAACCTAGCATCAACATTTGAAACAAACCTTTAGTGTGTTAACTTCTTCTTGCCCCGCTGTTATTGCACTTTTCAACATTTCCAAAATGTTTTTGAGTTCTTGAACTTTTGTTTGAAAGTTTCGGAGTTCGGCACAACCCTCAGGGTACGCCAGTAATGGTTGCAACATAAGCATTTGCTCGATGGTATCCAATTTCTCTTCAAACTGCTTTTCAAATTTTGACATACTACTGGCACTTGGACCAGCCATGACTCTTTTTTATTGGTTTAACTATGAAATGTATTAATTCTCACAATGTACTGTTTAGTTTAAATTACAATTCTATTGACAGGTGCGTTACTTCCTACTTTGGACTTTTCACAAAATGACAAAAAAACAAATGAAACAATTTTCCCGCCGACACGCTTGAGAGAATACAATTCTTTAAACCCCATCATGGACAACTTAATAAGTTGTCTATCTATGATCCAATAACCATGATGATATAACCATAGTATATTGTTTTAGTATTCTATGATATAACAATGTTTTCAATATTTAAAAGAATATTTTTTTGTGTAACACACCGTTTTGTAAATAAGTAACACTTGCTGCATTTAATTAAAATTTTTAAAAAAAGAAAGTCAACAAAGGCGTATTTGTGATGGAGTAAGGGGATAGCTGACTGCTGCCCACTGGAGTAATTTGTATAAAAAGTATATCAAATAACAAAGTTTATTTCAGTAAACATACAGGTGATTTAAATCAGTGAAGATGTAACCTCATATTTATACACAGCGTCAATAAAGCAGCGATGTACCTAAACGCGCTTGCGGTTTTTACAGTTGTATACACAGATGTATACGTGTAAGCCGCTTTACGTGTACGAGGTAAAATAGTCTGAGAGTGAAACTGAATAACATAAAAATTTATCACATAAAGTTTGTTCATGTTTGATACATTAATAAAAACACCATAACGCAATTTTCTAATTATGTACAAGAAAAGACATTACTGTAATGTAGAATACAGGTATTATTGGTTGGCAACAACGAGAAAGACGTGTTGCAGTATGCTAAGTGCAAGAGAGTGCTTTCAAACGCTAGAATGATTTCTGGAGTAGGTAGTTATGATAACACCAGTTTTAGTTACAAAATGACCACTTTAATGATAAACCAATACGTATCACCAAAACTATTTGTTTTTTTTTGCACATACTTGAAAATGTGCACAGAATCCAAGTTATATTTGCCCAAAAAATAAACTAGTTTTGGTGTGGTACTGGAACGGTGACATTTTGTAACAAAAAAAAACAATAATGGAATCAAAATTTACACAAGATTGAAAGCAATTTACGCTTGTACTGAGTGAAGATTGGTATAATGATTAAACATAGAAGACCAAAGTAATAAATAAAGTATCCGGCCATACCGGCAATTGCACTTGAATACGTCTGACCTGACGAATGTGACACAGTAACAAAAATATACCACACAAAATATCAATAAACTACACAGACCACAGCGCCAATAACACGTATCTGACCAATGCAAGACTAGAAAAATGTAAGTGGCGTTTAGTGTTTCCCAAATTTTTGCAAAATGTATTTCACACGCATTTTTCCGACGGCATTACATTTCCGATAAAAATGTCGCAACAACATATAACATGCGAATACACTGACAATGTAACACAATTACTAGCACCTATCCCACATATTTTGATATCTTTGAAGATATCAAGTTTTGACGTAAGAAACGTGGAAAACATACGGTTTTAAAATCGTCGACATGCGCATTAAAAGAGCGTTTTAACAAAAAAATATCCAAAACTACTAAGTCACTTTTCTGTTGCCCAATATAGAAAGAACACGTTTCTAAAGAACGTTTTAATAAACCCCCGGCCCTTCTTCCTCGTCACCATCCACCACGTCATAGTCCTTAATAACGTTAGACTCGTCTGCGTCAGACTGGTCATTATCGTCTTTAATGAAAAGCCTCGCGTCCTCGCCCGTTAAATCAACAACCTCACGCGCGCCATCGAGCGGAATCGAGTTCAACTTGTTTTCCTCTTCCGTCAACGGCTCAAGTTTCTGGATTTCATCGTCGACTGCAATTGGATCAATTATGGGTTCCACCAGGTGGGGGTTCACCACGTTTTCTTCTCCAACCTCTTCCACTGGAACTGCCTGTGTGACCGGGAAGTCATTTTCAACATTGCTCAACACCTGTGTTTCTCCATTGTATACCGGTTTGCTTTCTTCTACCGCTGTGTCAGCGTTGAGCATTTTTTCGTCCTCCTCTGTTAAGTCAGCCGCCTGCTGTTTAGACGTCACAGGGGATTGTACAACTTCCACGCGGTCAGCGTCTCTAGTTTCGTTTGGGGCGTCGACAGTGTCAATTCCTTCATGCCTTTTCTTGTTATCGGCCAATTCCTAAAACAGGTTTTATTCGATTAGGTAGACTATCGGAGTAAAAAAAACACCAAGTAAGGGAAGTTCTGTGACTTTAAATCACGTTTTTGGGACGCGCTTTGTCGCTACACTGTGGACTACATTGTTTAATTGGCGGATGTCGAATTGACTGTGAGATTTGTGCAGCCGAGTGTGGCCAGAACGCAACGCACTTTTTGTCACTTGCAAGAACGTTCTTGTTTTCACGATGCGATAGCGGAAACTTCCTAATAAAAAGTTTTTGTTGTTTAAACTTAAATGATCCCCATTTTAACACATTCTTACTTTTAGTATTGTTTGCATAACACTGTTGGGATTTTAGCGTTAAATATCTTCACAACATGAACTGCAGTAATGTTGGGCCCAGAAAAATCAGGTGGACCTCAAATTCATATATTTCATTTACGGCTTTTCTGAGGCATATTGACACCATCCCACAAATTAGCCTATTTTTGTCTTTGTACAATAACAGTATTTCGTTAGTAACATATGCATGTTGCGCATGACTGTAATATGAACCCTTACGCAATAGTAACGGAAGTTATGGCGTAGTTTACGTTTTTGGCCAGTATTGTTGTTGTTGCATTTGGTAAATAACGCTAAAGCAAACACATTTTTTGTTGTGTCTTCTGCGACATGTAGCCTTTAAATTTAAACTGAATTTCTTTCAACACATTGCCGTAAATCACAAAAGTTTCTGGCATTTTACACCCATAACCATGCATGTCATTGCTAATTTGGGTGCCAAGTCCAATTATTCATTTGAAAACAATCCTCTACATTAGGAAACCTACGAGTAAAAAATACCAACAATGGAATTATTCTGTGTTGTGTTCTTATCCTTATCATCTATGGAGTGTGCGTAGAATTTCTTTTTCTAAAGTGGGTTCTCAAACCTAAAAAGTTATCAGCACTGAATTCTAAACGAAGGGTTCTTAATTAGACGTGCGAGATCTGTTCCTTGGGGGTGCGTTGACCCTGAATTAAATCGTTGTTTATGAAAACACTAAATCACATTTGTATCTTTATCTATCGAGGAAGTTGAAAGCAACCGTTTACGGCAGCAAACTAATAGATGTAAATTACAAATGGAGATGTGAGAACTGGTTGGTAATTTCAAAACGGTGCCCTAAGCAAATACAATGGGTTAAGAATCACTGCACACCAGTATCAACTATAGGGATGCACCGAAAGTTCGGTTTGCCGAATTTATTCGGCCGAAACTAAGGTTTTTTTAATTATTCGGTTTCGGCCGAATAAAAAAATTGCTGTTTCGGTGCATCACTATAGTATCAACCACTATGTGTGCTGTCTATATGTGTGCGCACTTGCTACACAATGGGAATTGTGTTTATCTGTTACGCCGTCGTGGGACAGGAAGCAATGATTATTGAGTCAGTGGCATAGATAGAACACGTTAACAATACGATGCCTGGTTTACAGATAAGCTATTTCTCGGCTACATGCCCTCGACAACACTGTGCATTTCGCAGTGTTTCGTATAAGTAATATCGATATGAATCCATAATTTAGTTGTAAAATTATTATCAATTTTTTTAAATTAAATTTTGAAAATATAGAATCTCCCACACTAAAACTTATTTTCATCACAACAAGCAATGAAAACAATTAAGCAAATAGGCATTCGACTGAGTTCCTGAGGTTAAAAATCGTCGACTTAGTTTTGTTTCGCGAATCGGGCAATGAATCAAGACAAAGTTCATTTTTTCACACACATAACAACAGATGAACGTTGTACAAAATTTTTGTTTGCTTGGCTGAAAAGTCGACATCATAACTTATATGGGAAAATGGCATAGCGATGATGCATGGTAAAACGAATTTTCTTTACCTTGTAATTTCCTTCGTTAGTTCCATCAGTTAGCGTAGAAATAGAAGTCTTACAAGATTGAATTTCACGTAACAGCATTTGGATCGTCGTGTTGGCTTCTATTTCTTGTTGTGTCAGACGAGCACTGAAATAGAAACGCTGTGATTTCGATTTGAATACTAGTTTGTCAATAGATTGTGCAAGAAAGTTGATGACACTTGAATCAAATTCGTTCTCATATGTTTATGGTTAAATCTTTTGCACGCGGGATCTGGAAATTTACTCTAGGGGAGTGATTACTATCCAAAATTCTTGGCGAATTTATATCGTTTTGGCGACTAGTCGAGGAGATAGTCATGCGCCGAAAAAGTCACACTGGTGTGATAAAGAAAAATAAACCATTTCGTCCCCACTGCAGCGTTTTCAGTAGTACAACAACACGCCATGTCATTACATTATGATAATTAAACCATTATGTTACAACAACTTTTCCGCAAAAGAATTTTTTTTTTTATAGATCTGATGCAAAAGCAAAGATACTATTTATCCACCACTTACAACAACTTTTCGGCCTCCACTTGAGTTGCGAGGTACTCGTCAATTGACTTTCGCAGGGTGTCTATTTCTTTGTGTAAGTTTTCTTTTGATTGGCTTTCAGCTACCTGAAAATCCTTCATTTACCAAAATGAAAAGCAACGCACGATAAGATAAGAGGTATCAACCCCCACAACCCACCAACTGAGTTTCGAAATCTTCAATTTTTGCTTGCATCAATTTTGCATTCGCACGCAAGTCCTTCATTCTTTCTAAACACACAGTTTCAAGCTTGTTACGCTTTATTACAATTGTGTGCATAATGTGGGAACTCTACCTTCATTCCTTGCCAGATTTTGAGTTTTGTCGTTAATTTCCTCCATCATTTCGATTTTTTCAATTGCGTAATTGTCAAGCTCTTTTTTGAGACCGTCGTATCTTTCCACGTAATGGAGGGTTTTTATCTAAAATATACACAAACCTCGCTTGCTTTACACAACTTGTTAATTAAAGCCAAGTGGCCTGGCAAAGTTGTTGATTTATTTTATTTTAGGTGTAAAACTAGAACTAGACGAGTCGTTTGTGAAAGGTATTGCGCAAAAAGACATTATACAGTGCTACAAAGTAAACAGAAAGTTTTTCTACGTAAGTCAATCTATAGTTGACCATGAAGCACTTCAGTAGGCCTACCATATTACGAAAAAGTTGTTAGGCCTACAAGTAGTACAGGTATGGATTGTGCATCACCTCCAACTTTGAAGAGTTGCTGATGAAGTAAACGCTAACTGCAGACATAAAGCAAAGTCCAAACAAAAGCAGAGCAATGAATTTGCCTCCGTTGCTTCCATAACGTACTGCGATTACAAAACGTTAAGTTAAATCTATGAGCTGACGTTGTGCGTTTATATCATTTTTCCTCGTTCATTTTTAACGTAACTATACGAGTGACCACATGAGAACAACGTATTTTACCTTTGTCCAGCGCATTCAAATGGTAAGATGCAATGTTTTCCATTTTCTGTTCGGCGATCATTTGGTTGGACAGCAGCGTTTTAAAACAACGAGCTGGTCTTGTCTAACTTAACTCCCAACTCACTGATGCGCAACTAATTCTGCTTTGCTATGTGGCATCACAAACGAGCAATACGTTTCCGTTCGGGACACGAGCACAGCTGATTATAATGGAGAAATACGAACCCAATTCTGCTCACTGCTCTATGCTTTGAAACCGCGCCGGTTTTATTTGTAATGGGATGTGTCTTTATCTGATTGACAGCTTAATAAACCTCATTGTATGTTTCTGCGACAACCAACACAATTATACGGGGCATTTAAGATTAATGTTAGACACCCAGGAAAATGGTGTCGGCCAGCAACATATGGGAGATTTAAACACTAAAGCAGGTAAATTTAAATCCGATTTGTCAGAAGTTTCACCAATGATTCGCAGGAACAAAGTTTTGGCGTTTGCAACGTTTACCAGTAAAACTGTAGCACCTCGTTTCGCACAACCCTTTCTCTTTTCCAAAAACAATCAATTAAATATGCACTTTGATGACAAGTATATACTCAACCCCGCGTGTGTTTCGCAATGAAAAGCAAAACAAACACAAAATTTAAATTCAATGGAAAAGAGTTTTAAAAGTTTTAAAGGTAAGGTATCCACAAATAAGATCTCTGGGACGCATATAGTGATCTACAACGAAATAACCTGGCACTAGTATCCTCTGGATATAGTGGACCTGTACAACATCTCCATATGGGAAAGGGAGTTGTGGGGTTAGACAATGCTTTTCTTCGCGGATATGCCATTTTATTAAGTTTATGTATCTAAAGACTATGAACTTGTTGTTTGTATTGTGTTCTGCACATATATATTTAGTCCGATGCTGGTGTAGCAAGCTTAGTGGTGGTTTTCAACAGGCCGCTTATAATTTTTGACATGTTTTTTTCAAACATGTGTGACAACCAAAGCATGCCTCGTCCAGATACACGGGATAAAATAGACACCAGTTTTCCCAAACCTTTCTTTACGGCTTACACTAAAACACAACCAAAAATCAGCAACTGCAATCGTCATTTCTAGCAGTTTCGAACCATTTCGAAGGAAGTAAAGCAATTTTTTGTGCATCCCGTGCAATCAAAGTTTGTAGACCCCAGCAACGCTATACCATAGCTTTTAATGCGAGCACAGAAAAACCACCCGATAGAGCGGAGTTGCATGCTATACGATGAATTAAAGCACACCAATTACGTCATGTACCGACACTCATTACAAAGAATTAGATGCGTAGCGAATGAGCAAACACCTTTGAAACAAGCGGCTTTAACGGATATCGCAGGACATCTTGTGAGAAATTAAGGTCACACAAAATGATGCAAAAAAGTTTGACAAATAACTCGCACCTGGAACTATTAGTAAACTGCTCGAAAACATCACAATCGAATGTTCGTATAGTGGTTTGATTAAACTGGAAACAGGTTCTGTTCCTAATGCAAGGGGTTGGTTGTCAATGCAAGGCTCCAAAACAGCAAGAGGCCAAACTAAACTTTCAGTTTTGATATCTGGGACAAATTGCTATGGGTAGTATGGTGTGATTCACTTAGAAATGGTTTGAAAATTGTACCCAAAGGTGAACTGATTAGCGAAAGAATAAACGAACGACAAAACACAGCCTGGACGGATGTAAGAAAAAAAAACAATGGAAAATATTCATAGCAATAAAGCGCGACGAATCATGGCACCAAACTGCGACTTTCATCAACTAAAGTTTTCGAGAAATTTGCACTTAGCGGTGATGATGAATTAAGTTAGTTGAAGCACTGTGGAAAGATGTCGTCGCCACAACACCAATGTACAATTGCTCATGGGATTTTGCTTTGGTGGGGGCACAGGAATTGGGCACGACTATTTCTAATGCACGCTGGTTGATGACCAAGACACAAACGCCTGATATTTCGTAAAAACATAGTTGGCCCCCAACCGTAAGTGCAATTCGCCGATAACGCTAATTAATTTAACCGACACCATCATATGACGACACGGATGTATGTCAGGCCAAAGAATCAGTCGTTTATGGATTTAGAGTCATGTACAATGCTTTCGATTGAAGCGAAGGCGAGTATGTTACACGTTACCGGTGTGTGTTCACCGCACTCTTCATCCGGCGAACTGGTTAGTAGTATTCAAAAACAGAGAAACATCATTAATTTAAGTTAGACAATCAACAAACATCTTTTTGTAAATGGGAAATGCCAATAACTTCCCAACAAAAATCTTAGCTAATTTGCTCGGTGACGTCATCCAAAGACGATTGCACCAAAACAAGATTATCTGTGAAGTAAAACTAAACATGAAAACTACACGCGCCGTAAATTTGCGCTGGCATTTTGCAGTGCCTTGAAAGGTGTGACAAAATACACGAGTCAAAGGTTAGTGACTAGTTCCGACCGGTTTAAACCAGTCGGGGACGGCCAGGAGCGCATCAAAGTTTCCAACACAATTAAAAAACAATTCATGGCATCGATCGGACAAAGGCACAAAAACGAAAATGTAAAAACAAGGGATTAGTTCTTGCAATAAAATTAAACGCAAAAGCCAATGGGAAAAAATGGCGAGATTTTATATGGAACTATATCGAGTCGGTCAACATGTACAAACGGCGCGACTTTAAACAACCAATAGCACGCCATAGGAAATTTTCACAACAGAGCAACGTTCTCCAATAGACCCCCAAAAAGGACGTATTAATCTACCTTATAAAAACCACTAGACCCGCCGTCTTTCATTGTAAGTTGAACGTCAGTGATAACAGTCTCCCGATCTATCGCTTTACACATATCGTACACAGTTAAGGCAGCCACAGTAACCCCGGTAAGTGCCTCCATCTCCACCCCAGTTCGATCAGCAGTCGCAGCCAGTCCCTCTATTGCCACCACGCGGTCGCTTTGATCCAACACAAGCTTGATTTCGATGCGTGTGAGCGCCACCTGATGGCAGAGTGGTATTAAGGACGAGCAACGCTTGGCGGCCATTATACCAGCGATTTTAGCCACTCCCAAGACATCGCCTTTGGATACGGCGTTGTCAGCGACCGCTTGAAATGCGGCGTCGCTTAGGCGGACTTTCGCTGTTGCCACGGCGACCCGCTTGCTGATTGGCTTGTGGGAAACGTCAACCATGGAAGCCTTGCCCTCGTCGTCAACGTGTGTCAGTTTGGCGGAGGGTGTCGCGCGTGAAACGCGGAAGAATCTGACGGATTGATGAGAACAGTTGGGTGGGCTGAGCGCGGAGATGTTAGTGAGCGATTTAAAAAAGTTGTCTGCAGGCGGTGAAGGCGATAAAGTAGATGAAGAGGAACCTGAATAAATATGTAACATTCGTCATTTATTTTGCCTTAAAACTATCCCAAAAGTCATATTTGTATCCCGACTATCACGATTGGCTTTATTTCCAGTTGGGTTTCGTTCGTCTGTTCGGTGGTCCCTCGCTATTCTATAGTTAATTATGCGTTGGAGCCTGAGAATGACCGTTTTAATGTGATGAAACTTAAAAAAAAAGTTTATTTTAAAAAAAGCCCCAATCTATGCACACTTTTGATGCGACTAAGTTTTCATTGGAAAAAGGATACCGAAGTCCCATAACATTTTGTGCATGGTGCCTTTACCGCAATCAAGTACCTGTAACAAGAGGGGTTCACCCACCGATCAAAATCATAGGTCGGTTTTTCATCTGGGCCAGATTGAACATTCCTGTTGGACAAAACACAGCGTCAACAATGCACTGTGCCATTTTACAGCCAATTTACGGACAATTTATGGAGAAGGTTGCTTTGTCGCAAGACCTTTTTTTATGACCCCGCCATATGGTCCACACTGATTGTAAAAGCAAATTAAGTGCCAAGCGGGTGGGGCAATTTAGGAAGCAACGGCGTTATTGAAATTGTTGAAATTGTCCTACACCAGTGATTTTCAACCGGTGTTCCGCGGAACACCAGTGCTCCGTGAAAGATCCTGAGGTGTTCTGCAAGAAATTTATTAGTTTGACTGATGTTCCGTTGAACACGGTTCGAAAATCTTTTTTTATGAAAGTAATCATCCGTCATCACCAGTTTAAATGTTCCATTGTTGTGAAACAATATGATTCGTTTTGTAATAATAAGAATGTAATTGCGCAAGCCTATTGCTGGTTAAGTACAATGCCGCGCAGTACTTCCAACAATTTGGTGTTCCGCAAGATTATTTTGTTAAAAATAGTGTTCCGTGGCTCAAAAACGTGAAAAAATACTGTCCTACACACATCATGTAATAATGTTAAAACTAAAATCAATAGAAGACACGCAAGTGGTGGACTGGCATGCTTCTGGCGTCATTAACACTGCTCTGTGTTTTGCTTTTCACATTTTTATGCTATAGTTCACGTTAAATGATTAATGAAATACAAGGCTGCTAAGTGCAAGACAGACTACGGTGACGGTCAATGACGTCATAATTGGGTTTTGTGGTCTTTTACCTGCGTGCTGTTTCTTCTTCCGTTTCACAGCGGCACCGATTATTTCCATCAACTGCTCGTCGTCCTTTCCTGACCTCAGTTCGTCACGCAGTGAAACCTCGCTGTTCCCGAACAAACAGACCTGACAAACATACGTTGTTACGTCACAAACAGGAGATGCAGAATACATTTTGGCACAATTTGAAAAGGGTTCGCCAGCAAGGTTGACGATACAGATACTATGCAAAACTTAAATTGGTAAAATGAGGGTTTGTATGTCCTTTTATAATTGTAATATGTACATTGTACATAACAGCAGAGTCGAATTAAATGCATTTCAAAAATGTATCCAATCACGCCGCATTTTAACGCTGCCCAAAGCGCTTTCAACGCAACGGCCACCTTTACAGCTGTGTTGACCACCAGAAAACACTGTATTTCTCCATTAACATAAAATCTGTAAAATGAGCAGTATCCGCGTACGATCAACTCGGTAGCACGGGAAGTACCGACCGTGTTTAAGCTTTTCGAAGTAAGCGTAAAATTGCGGGTTACGCAGAGGGTCAAAAAGTTAATGATAAATAATAACTAGCTATACCGTGGAGGTATTTCGGAGAAATATCTCTTCCACAGCTGTGTTCCATTAAAGTGGACTTTATTGTGGTCCAAAAATGGCAAAACGGGTGCGTTTTAATTAAAGTTGGTTCAAAATTTCTGCAACAGCTTTTCAACTTATTGTGAAACAAAAATATATTAAACCAATTTAGAATGTAAAGTTTTGCACAGCAAGATCAAATATTTTTTCTTGTGCGCAAGATTTAAAATATGCCAGCAATAAAAAAATTTCTCTACATATAAAAAAAATACCTTCAGGTTGCCGTCGGCTGTTATGCGGAGTCGGTTGCACGTGCCACAAAAATGGTTGGACATGGAGGTGATAAAACCGAACTGCCCGGCGAAACCTTCCACTTTGTAACCCTAAATTGTAACAAAGATGTTTATTGCCGCTTGTACTCTCATATACTCGCTTAAAGGGAATTATTTCCGACAAAAATTGGGTTGAAAACGACCAAGTGAGAACGAAAAACAACAATGTGTTTTTTCGTGCTCTTTTAACTTTTTGACATTTTTTGTAGCTTCGGAGAGTTTTCATTGGTGAAACAGAACAAGAGGGTAAATGTGTGCATGAACAATGAACTGGCGGGTTGGAAATCAAACAACAAAACCTGAATGAAAACCATTCCAATTTCAAGTCATCATCGTTTGCGAAAACCCCAAAAACACCTGACCAGCAAAGCAGCAAAACCTAGAAAGTCAAAAAAAACCTCAAAAACAACCAATTTGTGCCAAATCACAGAATTGTGACCAATAGGATAAAGTGCCCAATGGCAGGTTTACAACAGAAGCAAAGTGACACCATATATGCAAGCGACTTGACACGCCGGCCGGCACATTCCTCACATTTGGCCCGAAGGCTCGTCTTGCGAGTGGAACAAGCTTATCAACGAAAACATCAGCTTTCAACCGGCGGCCAGTTCAACCTATCACGGACCTGGTCTCCAGTAGCACTCCGAGGCTTATCAGTATAGACACCGACACACCTTCACTATAATAAGGCTGTTTCTGTGGCGAGAAAAGGAAAATCGAACTTCTTTTAAACTTTTTTTTCATTTTTCCAGGGGAGTTGGTTTGGTCTGATCTATAATCCGCAAAGTCGGGAGACACTTAAAAAAATGCACAAAATACCACCTGTCCGTAAAACTAACGAGCATTAACCTAAAAAAAAAGCAAAATAATTTAAAAAATACTAAAGCGACATAACCAGTTTGGGCTCGGCATATAACTCGAACGCAAATCAATCATTTCCGTCCGTTCGAAAAACCAACGTCAACCGGAGAACACGAAAACACATACAAGGAATCGTGCAAATATGTTGAAACACTCTCTCGTTACATTTCGGTAGCATTGCCCTGTATTGTGAGTTGCAACAAGTTAAACCGCGTATCTCATGCGATTAAGGGTGGAAAGGGTATGAAGTGTTTCTATTCCAAACAACGGAGACACCCGTATGTGAGGACTGATTCGATGTGCGGTTATTAAACCATAAACTGCAGCTAACAAGTGCCTCGCTGTGGTATCCAGAATGTCAATTTGTATCGCAAACAAAAGCATTTCACAATCTGAGGAAAGCCGCAAACTCAATCGTAATTTCTCGTTGAAATATATTGTTGAGGGATTTGTTATTTTTTGAAGAAAAAAAAACATCCGAAAAAAAAACCAGAAGAGAAAGAAAACCGTCAAAAACAACTGTTATTGGCCGAAATAAAGAATTATACTTCCTTGCGGCCATTTGGATAAAGTGTTTTTCTTTTTTAAGATTTGTGTACGCGCAACAGAGCCATAATAATCAAACCGAAAGGTACCACAAAGTGGAAATCTGTGTGCCTGCTAGTCTACCAGCTAGCACAGTGCCACATCAACAGCTGCACTGATGAGACATTACAGACCCTGTCTGCAGCTCTCAAGATTTGTGTGTTTTCCGACCACTGATTGACCAGCAATGAGAAATGCAAAATGGCGCAACGTGGAGTCGTGTCGTCGAGGATCGCAGTTTTTTGCACGCTTGTGTTTGGATTTTGGAGACTTTTTAGTAGTTTTTGTCTGGAAGCAACACATGTATATCATCCACATTGCGATAATGTAAAGTAGAATTGGATGCCGCCTGCATGGGGTCAGGTTAAAGTTTTACTTCTCCAAGTTAAATATGGGAAAAATTTCCACGCTGATTTTTTAACGTTTGAAAGAACTTCAAACCTTGTTAGTATGCAAATCAAGTTGCAACTTTTGGTAACACCGAAGGCGAGAAGGAAAATAAGCTGAAATATTGGAGCACCATGACTGGAAGAAGTTAACGACAACATATTGGACAGAACAGAAATTAACAGAACGGAACAGAAAAAACTCAAAAACTAAATTTCAACAAAACAACTTCTCCAGGTAAAAATTTCAATGCTTTTTGTTTGGCAAACACGTTTATTTGTATGAAACACCTTCCCAGCTTTTCCACACCTACAGGTGCGCCCCGAAGTTTGAAAACTATTCAAGTTCTTTTGAAAAGACCCTATAGCTGTGGGTGTGTTTTTGTCAGATCGAAATTTTATTCCTCGCTTCCCAACAATATCCAAAGTGTTCAGTCTAATTCGAGGTTTAAGCACGAACCTGAAAACACATATTAATGCACCGACGGAACAACACCGGGAAAACGCACAAAAAATGGCGCCAGGGCCTGTTGGTTGAACGTACCCGGCCGAACTGCAAAGCAGTTTGTCGAGATTATGAGTCGTGCCGTTCCAGTAACCGCAACACAGTCCATGCAAGCAGGTAGAACTTGGTTGAACAAGTGTGGAGAGGCTAAGTGTGCGTCAAAACGCAAAGGATCGTGATTTAGTTGCATTTGTTTGCTGATTTTCAAGTGAATAAACCGCAGAGACAGACCTGGACTTTCGATTGGATATTGCACGTTGAAGTATGACATTTTAGATCCTTGGACTCGCTTTGAACGTTGACATCAGTTTTTGAAATCAAAATTTGATCGCAAACAGAGAAGAAATAGTTTATTGTCACTCCACAACAGAATAATTTCATGAAAACTGACTTGAGTCTGGATTTTTAATGCGTGAAAAGATATACAGTCGTTAGAAAAAACACACGACAAAATGACGTGGCCGAGGCCCTTTCACGTCGTTTCATTTACAATTTCATATTTTCACGATCCAATCACATGATTTTTATTCGAAAAATCGTTTTTTTGGTCACATATTCACATATTTGTTCTTCAAGCAATTGAGCTAATAATCTCTTAATACACATGTTTTTATGTGTAACACGGAGCCTGCCGGCACTATTTTGTTTTTTATCTTTTGCTTGGCCACAGTGTTTCCACCTTGGTTTATTTCCTGTGGGTTACATCTAGTTTTGTACCAAATAATTAATGGCGGCTACTTGGTCACCACAAAGTGTATGTCTTGCTTGCTGTTTAGCTGACCAGATTGTTGAAAGTCACACCATGGCTGCACTGATGAGAACGACAGATCATAAACAAATTAACCTATATCTGGTTCGTCACCATCACGGCGAATAAAAGAGAAACAAAGTGGCAAAAATTGCAACACGGGGTTGTGTAATGAACCAGAGCGTAATTTCATTTCATGCGCGTTCAATTTCATAATAACTACTTTCGAAACGTGACAAAATTACATAATCTCACTGGCAACAGAGACAGCAGTAACCGCGGGTAAACTAATTGAAGAGGTTGCATGAGCGTCGAAAAAACGAAGCTTTTTGCCTGAGCAATGCGATGCCAATCGAACTTGGCTTGAACAACCCTATGATTGGTGCAGTTTGGAGGTGTGGCAAGCGAATGCATGCACGCTTTTTGCGGGTCGGCGTTCGTGGAAACGATTGTACGACGCGTACTGCGAATTTTCCGACCTGGGGCAAACCGCAGGTCGCTTAAGTTTGCAAACCGTTTTTCGCTCGCTGCTAAGGATTGGAGGAGGGACGTGGTCGCGTTTGGTGACCTTTGAACTTCACCGACAACTTTTGCAATGAAATCTCACCCTGGAATTTTACCCATCAGCCGTAAAATATCGGCCATGTTGTTTGCAGAAGTTCGTTTGCAATATCAGAAAATTTCCACCCCCAAAAACTTCACAAATTTCAGGTTAGGTCGGGTCGTTTCGTCAAATGGTGTCAGACGGCTCGATGTGGTTGGGCGGTCGGGGCTTTGTTTGTGGAGCCGGTGCAAGAAAGCGCACGCTAATACGAGCCCACAGCCAAACTACATCGTCACGCACTGTCGGGTCGGTGAACTCAGCACGTGTGAGAGTTGGCGTGCAAAGACATGGTATATGTTATATTCTATACCTAGGGAGGACCGTAGGTGATACTTGTGTGTTTCTGCCACTGCCCATTAAATAGATTTGTGGGCACTCATTTTAACGCAAGTCGTCGCAAATGCTTGCCTATTCGAGCCACTTATATCGAAACCATCGCACACACAGCGCTGTGATTTGGATCAGGAGTTCTTAAACGGGGAACGCACGGCGAATTTTATGGGTCCCACCTGACAGAAATGCACTTAAGTCATATACAATATTTCACAAACACCGGACCACTATACGTATAGGCCAGTTTCAATTAACAGGATTTTTTATAACAAAATTAATGCATTGTTACATGTCCGTAAGTTCTACAATTTTTAGTGGTTTTATTTAAATTTACGTTTTGATAAAATAAAGAAATACTAGACGACTGTCAAACACGAGAGCGAGCAGAAAAGTTTGTGAGGCCTCGTTTATTCGATGATCTGCGACAGAAACAAAAGTTTTCTCTGCAGCACAGGGCTGAAAAAACCCAACCCGTCACCAACGAATTATGTCGAGCAGCAAAAATGAACTCGGGGGGTTTTACTGGCATATGACAAGCATGCGAAAAATAAACTTTCTTGGCAGTCAAAACAGCACAAGATATATTACATCTACCCGATCTTGACGAGAGCAACGGGAGACAGTCACGTTTTCAGGTGATCACGACACCAACTTATACCAGTTTTGGGCAAAGCAATGGCTTTACACGTCCGAGAGTCACAAAGAATTTGATTTTTCATTGAACGAAGTGGCTTTTTTAATTAAAGGTGTATGTGTGCTTTGTAAATAATACAGTATGTCCTTGCAGTGTTAAAAGTAACGACAAGTTTGGTGCGTTTCAAAATAAAAACGTGCAACTTGTACTGGGAACTTTTTGGAAGACGTTTCGTTCTGTCTTCGGCATCCTGCTTTTCGGCATGAGATTGCGGTTAAAGTTGGTTGAAACAAAGACAGTTAGACCGTAAACACAACACACTTAACACAGCACCATAAATAGCCGCTTGACATATGAAACTGTTATACCGCAAATTTAACATCGGCAATGAGACAGTTCCTTTTAACCAGAATTGCGCGGGCGTAAGTGGTGTGTCTGCAGCAGCAGTTGCTCACCTTGCAATTATCTCATCACGATCAGCGCTGTGCGGCGATTTGTTTTCCCGGTGGTCGGGATGGATTGGGACCTCGTTGCGACCTAATCAGCAAAATGGACGAACGCCAATTTCCGATTCACTTCGAGAACTTTCGCGAGCAAATTTCGATGGATTTCGAGTTTCCATTGGGAGCAATTGGAGTTTTTTTAGAAACGAAGCTGACGGTAAAAAATGCATTCCTTTTACAGAAACGATCTTCAAGCAGTAGGCCGCCCAAGGTAAAAAAATTCGAATGGTCAGTTGTTCGAAAACGTTATGGATTATGAAATTTAAGACTATTACAGCACATGCAAACTGTGATGTCTAGTATTACCTAGTATTACACTTTCGAGTCGTTCACGTAAATTTTCAATTTGAAATATTTCTGCAAATTGAAATATTTCTCAAAAACTTTAAACGTGATGCAAAAAAACATAGAGAAACATAGAGAACATAGTTATCTTACAGTCACCAGGGAAAAACAGCAACCCATCTGCGTTTTGTCGGTTTTCACCAAATTTATAAACGGGTAAAATCAAGTGGCCGCAACAACAAACAATTGAATGCAATTTAGATTTTACAAATTTTTGGATTTTACAGCACATGATGAAGCGAGATAAAGCTCGCAAAAGCTTGTGCAAATAACGTTTATTCTACGTCAGTCTGTCAAAAACATTGCACCAACAATTATCAAAGTTACAGATCTGAACTGACAAGGCGCTTTGAAGAAATTGAATTCCGATTATAGCATTTGTAAATTATGCTTCAATCTTTATCCCAACAAAGCAAATATTTAAAAAACCACAGTAAAGTCGTTGCTCACACAGCAAGAGAATGACCCGAATTACCTTTTGGAAAAAAGGACGGCACCCATTTTTGGGATAAAATTCCGACTAAGCATGAAATTAAGAATAGCACCAACTTTTTTGTTTGTTGTGACAAACAATATCTAGCATGGAGCAAAACAAAGGCCCGTCTGAATACTATGTTCACAACAAATACTGTTAAGCAATGCCCTTTGGCAGGGCTAAATACTAATCTCTACGCTGCTGCGTGTTTCCATCGACTTTGGCCAATCGGATTGATGGAGGTTTTTTCGGTGGTGAACAGAGCAAGTATTTTCCACTCAGCCGACCTTAATTTTGGGGGAAATCCTGGTTGTCGACACGCATGTGCGTATATGGATTCAGAGACAGATGGGTCGGGATAGCCCGCAGGTAAAAGTTGTTTTTTACAAGATGTTCGAAAACTAAACTTATCGGGCTCGCGTGCGAAAGAAGACTTCGGCCCTTTGGAATTGACGCACGCGCGGAAAGTGTTTTGCAACAGAATGGTCTTTTTCGGTCACGCGGAAACCCCGTCAAGACCAAAATGGCAAGTAACCTTTCCGCAGACCTTTGGCCTCTCCGGGCGAAATGACGTAGGTTTTAAAATTATGACATTTGGAAACGTTTCGAACTTGTTTGCTCCGAGACTAAAATAAAATAAAATCGCTTGTCGAGTGCTTAACTGCGAAGAATGCGACTTAGGATTAGGCGCGCACAAAGGGGGCGTGTCTCAACACGTGGATGATACGAACGGATCGAACACGAGAGAACGTGAATGGAATTCGTGACCAGGACATTTCGGGTTCGAAACCCGGTTTAGTCAAAAAGTAGCTGGCGAAAAATTGGAGATATTCTCTTTTCTGGTTCCATTTTTTTATGAAACGCCCAATGGCGATTGGAAACAATGGCTAAAAGACATAACAAAAAAACAGGGCTACAGTTAATTGGACAGATTTTCAGAATTAATGGCAAATTGGTTCATATTGAAGTAATGTTTTCAATCTCAAGTCGTTTTTTGCTTCTAACTGTCACGGAACCTGACGGCACAATTGGGTTAGTTGTTGCTTGGCTTAGTTTTTCCATCTTGTTTTCTCCGGATAACTGCCCCTAGTTTGGTGCCCAACGGATTGTATAGTCACCACAAAGCGGAAGCCTTTGCTTGGCCGTTTGGCCCGCAAGATCGTCATAGCTCACAGGTCGATGCAGATCACAGAATACAGAATTATTGTTATGTTCTAAATGCTCTATGAAGAAACCGTAAAAACGACCGCAAAACCTATTGGGATGTACCACATTGGGGAAAACACCCATATTCACCAGTATGTATCAATGCGGCCGAGTGACTGCACAATTTCAAGGTATCACAATCCATGAAGTTGAGTCATGGCGGTACAGACTAAAGCGTCGGCAACAGCATATAGTGAGTAAGTAATTAAAACGTGTTACATGTTTCTTGAAAAACAAATGAATCAACAAATTATTGTGTTTCTTGGTGCGATATATTGCAGCAATATAGATAATATCTTTCGGTTTCAATGACTCAACTGTACCCAAAGTATGTGACTCAATTGCATGGTATTTAACTGGGTTTACTAAACTGTTTACCACCGCACAACACTGACTGTAGTTACGCATAAGCGTGGTAAATTGTATGTAAGTTGTTACATGACTACAAAAGTGCAGTTTTTAGAATGGCAATTTACCTAAAACCTATTGCATAAGAAAAGAAAAGGACATATTTTGAGGTGTTATCTATAAATACCTAAATAGAAGTGGTTGCTAAATGGAAGTGTAAACTCTGTTTAGTAAAAGAGAACAACTTTGTTTTGTTTTTATTCGGTCGCTTTGGGGAGCAACCCCTTGTTTTATTATCAATACCAGCAACAGAGCCAATAACGTTTTTTTATAGTGAGCTGCAGACAGGGCCTCTCTTTCTACCATTACTGATAATGAGACCCGACGAGACCTAACGGGTCGAAACAGTGGTGACCCTGTCTCAGGGCGAAAAAAAATTATCAATAACATCAGCCATTAAAAGGCTTAGTTTCTACTTTGAACAACACCATGGAAACTACCTTCGATGTGTCGTTTGCAGCGTCTTTAAGTTTGATCACTTCGGGGTATGCGGTCCTGATCGTCTCCATCATTTCCCGATACGATACCATTTTCTTGTCGTTCCAACGATTTCCTGAAGAAATTAAACGCGATTTTTTTACGGTCACGTCGTATTCAGTAACGCGCTGTGTTTGACAAAAGTTAAAAAGAAAAAATATTACAGCTACATATTTAGTAACTTTTACGGTTTGACAGAATGTTATGTTCTGTGGAATGTAGATTTAGAACAGCATTTCCTAACGTACCTAAAATTTGATGATAAATGTATAAGTTGTAAACAAAAGTTTCAACAGCATTTATGAATCAGGTTTCTTCAAATCTAAATTCAAATATGAATAATTTTCCCCAAAAATTATTCAATACATTTGTGCAGGAAATATGCAACAAGAGCAACTTTGTAGCAAAGCAAAGACATATTAATCCAGTGGTCCCTAACTTTTATGAACCGGTAAAACACTCAACCTTAACAAAATGTCGAAACGACACCTCCGAAAAATATGACATTTTTTCAGAAACATTTATAGAGGTGCAGTTTGTCAAAGAAACAAAATTCCAAAGCCTGGAAGAACTTGCGGCACCCTTCATTAAAACGAAGCACTTGCATCGCGACACACCATCCAAAAAAGTTTGCGATTACCAACAACGATTCATAAACGCGCATCGCACTTACTGCAATGAAATCAAGATGCACATGAGACTATTTTTATACAACTTAAATCCTGTGTTGATATATTTCGTAAAGAAAAGTTTTTATAATACGGCACAAGGGTAACTCAACCTACAAAGCTTTATTTGGACCCCTGAGCAGCTTAAGTCTTCATAAATCTAAAAATATAAGATTCGTGCCGCTAAAATACCCAGGACTCGTAATTTTAACAGACCCTGCCTTGTCATGCAATAGCAAGAAACCCTTGAGGGGTATATTAACAATTGTTTACGCGCAATCTGGTTTTATCTAAAAAGTTAAACAAGGTCGGGAGATTGATGCTTGGGGAACCGATGCTGTGGTAGTTTGCGATAAAACTGATCTGTAGCAATGCCCTTTTTTCCGAAAAAGATGATTTTGTCAGTCCTACATATTGCATGCGTCATTACGTGGTTTCCTCCGTCGCTTTCCCGCTACAGCGTGATAAACATTTTTACAACCAACAAGACGAGGCCAAAGATCCTTTCAGATTGCCAAGAGTCGGTCTGCAAGCGAAGGGCGTTAACACCAAAAAGCGACAACGGGTTGCTCGTTTCGTATTAGTGGTCCCGCCATATCTCACAGCTTGATCGGGACATCAGGACTTAGGTGCGTTCGACGTCAAGCTCTTTTCGGGAACCGACGCCATTTTCCGCGAATCCGCGGCAAGCCCGTGCGGGCAGAAGCTTTCGCGGGAAGCGGGAGAAAAACATGTTTGATTGACAAGAGCCCGGATCGGTCTCCGATAACTTCTACGTTTTTTGGATAATGTGCGAAAATGTCGCAAGACCCTTTATTAAGTTAATCCATGACGCTACGGGCAGCCAAATGGCACATCAGCAATAGTATGAAAGATTTTTGCTGGATGTACGGCATAGGCAAGTACATTGTTCGCATTTAAACGTGCGCTCATTGGAAAAAACACGCTCACACAAATACGTATATTTAAACGAGACAAAAAGAACTTTTTAGGTTGTTTAACGTCATGAAATACCATAAATATTGTTTCTTTTTGAATAAAACAACAAGGAACTTTCAAATTGTCAAAAAGGCAACAGTATATTTCTTTTTTCCGCTTGTCTTTTAACGACCAATGCTCTGCGTGTGGCCTCGGTGGCCGTAATAAAAATGGCTTTTAATCGAATCAAGGAATGTATTCAAAAAATGTCAACTCAATTACGTGTGGCGCCCACAGATTTTTCCGCCCACAAAATTTTTCAGGATTCTTTAAATATGGAGATTAATCTCTTCGCCCGTTTTTTCCCGACCGCAACGGCACGAATACAAATGGGACAAACAACACTATCTTCGATCCCCACCACGTGTTTGCATTGATCGTCTATTTTCGGCCATTGTTGAAGCCCGGCGCCACAGGGTTTACAGGGAAATTATAAACGAATTCACACCACAGATGTAAAAGCAAATATTAAAGTCAGTGAATTTTAAAAAAAATCCTTTAATAGTTCAAAAGAAAAGAGTAGGTCTGGCTGGCAGATGTTACTAAACCTGGTTTTCTTTACAAATAAAGCCGCCACAAGAAAACCAAAAAAACAAACAAATCATTTTTTTCCGCCTTGTGTCAACACAAAATTGCCCAGTTAATTTTTTCACAGCTGTTTTGGCAAAGTTTGACAGATGGCTGTAACAACAAAAACTACCAAATTATGAACAGTTCAATCAAGTTGTCAATCCCATATGCTACCAAATCCATACCAGAAACGCATAGTTCGTGGCTGTTAGAACGTATTGTAAACATGGTGTTTGTACATAAGAGTAAGTGATTACTTCCTGTGTTCCAACATGTTGAAAACTGAGCCAATTATTTTCCCAAATGATACAGCCAACAGCTGTAAACTGTGTGTATGGTGCGACCCGAACAACATTCGTTCATATAGCTTGGTTTAAATAGTTTAGCATGAAACATTGGGCCCAATTTCGTACAAACCCCAAGAACATATATCAAAACTTAAGGATAAAAAAGACACGCATTAATCTTATCCATCCCTGTGTTATATCGCATGTATGCGGAGGTTTTTGGCCGCCTGTTACATGTGATAACACACTGATTACTACGGGTTTTTATGACATTCTTACTTTGCAAACTTGCGATTTTAGACGTACGTATAGAACTAGGTAAAAAAAAATAATTTTGATTGTGATTAAATGATGGGTCGCCCAAATGAGTTTTCGCTGGAAAGATTGCTCACCATCGAACGGCATGTACTCAATAAATCTGACGTCAACTTTGAGGTCTCTCGTCAACTGAACGAAGTCGCAAATTTCGTCTTCGTTTACTCCGTTCATCACCACGCAGTTTATCTGCAAATAAATTACAATTAATAAATTTACATTATCTAATCGGGTACTAAGCGGGTCAATTACACAAGTGGAACGTCATTGCGTTGAACTACTCGAATGTGCTATTAAATGACAGAATATTTTGAATGATGTATCTGATGTTTAAATATGATTTCAAAATTCGCTTTCCAGCTTAAGAAAAGAAATTTTGATCAGAAAGCATGTGGCGTCGCACATTGCGATTTTGGCATAGACGAATGAAATGTTTGAGTTGTTTTTGCTGTTACGCGTTTTAAGGATGTAACCTTGCACTTGTTTACAAAGGAAGGTCAGCTTCACACCCATCACTGCATGCAAACAACACTGCCATTGTATCCACCTTTTTAAGGCACGCCACCGACGAAGTTTCTCAGAACTGGAAAAAACGAGAGGAGAAAATCTCCAAACGCGCAAAGTAACGAATTTTCAATTATCGAGCGGGCAATCTGGCGCCGTCGCCACGAAATCGCGGGCAGTCGCAGGCCAAAAGAATTTTCTAGAACACGCTATGGGTCGCGGAACGCGCAAAGTTGGGACAAAACTGCAAAAACAGGTAAACAATTCGCCGCACGCCATCTGTGCCCTGCAGTTAATTCCTAAAACTGGAGCGTTTGGCTCGAAGCAAAGGGCACGCGTTAGAGATTAGATGACGGTTACAGGTTGGGCAACGTAAACTGCAAGGCCTAATAGAACCGATTTCACGCAGCTAGTGACGAGAAGGCGTTGTCTTGTTCGGTGTTCTCAGAAAACCTGGACGCATTTTCGCCGCCAAGTTCGGCGCGACTTAATTTAACGAAAATACCCGATTTCGTCGCCGCCGAAAATGTGCCATCTCATAGTGCCTGGTATGTTTGAGAAAAAAACAGCAACAAAAATGCGTTGCATCCTATGCAGGTCGAAGAAAAGAACAGGCAATGACTGTGAAGTAGTAATTGATGTTTATTTAAATTGTCCAATTTAATGTCTGCTAATTAAACATGTCCCATGTTACCAATAATGCTGGGTTATTGCTTCCCATTTCCTAAAACAGGGCAAAAAACGAACAGGCTGCAATGGCGCAGTGGGTGAACACCCTTTAAAGTTACTGTTTTTATGTAATTATCTGAGCAGCATTAAAAGAACATTTACAACACACCACAATATTTTAGTGAGTGATTAGGAATGGACCCTTTACCGATATATACATAAATAAAATACTCACCTTTACTGGAGAAAAACCCATGTCCACTGCCATTTTAATGCCTTTAATCACGCGTTCCCAGCCTCTGTGTCTAGTTATCAGCTCAAATCGTGTCGGATTCAATGTGTCCAGGCTAATGTTCAATGAATCAAGACCGGCCACTTTAAGGTCTTTCAGTTTTCGTGGGAGTGTTAGCCCATTAGTTGTCATGCCAATGCTCTCCAAGTTTCCGTTTGGTGTTCTCATGGCATTTAACTCAGCTGCAAAAATATGGTGAATTCGAGAGTTTGCAGCTTTGTCTTGAAAACAAAATTTATTCAAACTTACTTATGATATCACAGAGGTCCCTTCGAACCAGTGGTTCTCCACCAGTCAATCGAATTTTCTTGACACCTTCTTGGACAAAAAGTCTGGACAGTTTGATTATCTCTTCAGTTGAAAGTAGTCGCTCACGAGGTGTCAGCTGGATTCCCTCTGCTGGCATGCAATACTTGCCTGTATTACAAAAATTATATCAATATTAATGTAAACATAGTACATTTATAACCAAAAAATTGATTGCTTACAGTTAAAATTTTGATCACAATAAAAAATTCACTAAATCGTATGACAACAAACTATATATACATGTAAATAAATATGTATTATGCTCAAGGGAGAAAAGAAAAACAAAGACTGCTTACATCTTAAATTGCATTTCTCTGTCAATGAAATCCTTAGATATGAATGCTGACGGTCAAAGTTGTCGACAAGGAAATGTGAAAATGGCAGAGGTTCTTCGATCAAGCGTTCCCTCAAATTCACAACTCTCTGTTTCGGCTTTTCCACTGGCGGAGAACGTTCTTCAGGCTTAAAAACAAAAAATTCTGATTTAACAAACAAATTAACACATATCATGCTGATTCATGAACTCATATTAAACACAAGCAATCTACCAGTGGTTCAAGGGATGCAGCTGTCACGTGACCAAGTCTCTGTTCAATAGATGCAAAAATGGCTGAAGGTTTCAAAAACCTCGCCATGCACATTTTTGAGGAATTCATTGTTCAGCTGCAAGGGCCCTAAATGCAATGCATACAAAAACACATCATTACACTGTTTTTTTCTTTTGGGTAAAAATTCGTCATTAGGCGAAGGTGGTTGCAATGCACTTAACGTTTACGTTGCACAAATTTTGTTACGAATATACACAAAAATTTTGTTCAACAAAATTTCGAGATATAAGGATATAAAAAAACATGTGCAAATTAATGTTGCACTTTTTTCCACCTATTGGTATGACTTGCTCTGGTATGTCACCAGTTCACCTGGCTTCGCTCTTGAAATGAACGGTCCTCGTGCAAAACCAACACCGAGCTAACAAAATAGCTGACGCTGAATGAAGAAGAGGCTGCGTTTGCTGTGCAAGTAGTATGCATTGAACCGTGACAGATGTTTTGTGCAATAAAAAAAAACATAGAAAACTTAAAGAAAATCACTGTCTTTCTATGATGTATCGGAATCTTGGAAATCATGCTTTAACCTAATAGGGAAAAAATTGCATTCAGGTACATTTCAGAGATTTAAACCTGTGTTTCGGCTATAGATTTTTTCGTGTGCCAAACGCATACTTCAAATATTCTTGTTTATTCATATGTTCTGTTTATTGCATTTTGGTTTAGACTAAATAAAATCACCGGGCCTTGAATTTATTTAAAATTTAACCTTGTCCACAAATGCGAAAAGGTTCGCAACCGCTGGACTTTAACTCTCAAGAATTTGAGACATTTTTCCATGAATTTGCATAGCGGAAAAGTAACAAGAATTGCACGTCAAGCGTTTATTCGCAGTATATGACTTTCAACTTTTCGGTCTTTCGAATACAACACTTTTGCAGGACCAAAGGCTCGAAAAGCTAATATTGGAATGACTTCCCCAACTGTTGCTCTGCAGGATTCAGTGCCAAACAGTCAAACCGAATAAACATTTTAATATCAGGCTTGTGGAAATAAATTCCAAGCCGGCAAATCGCTTCTTGAATCTTAGTAATTACATAGAACCGAATTAAACATGTAATAGACTGATAGACTGATAGACTAATACATTCTGTTTAAATTGAACTGGAAATGCAAATGCACTGCGATTTAACGCAACATAATTACAACAGCGACACAAAGCGGAAGAGGAAAAACGAATTTTACGCAATTACAGTTGAAACATGTTTTTATCAGCTGCACTGACAAACAGCCGAAAAGACAGAGCAATGTTTTTTCCCCTCATATTGTAAGTATTCATAATCACAACTGTGTATAGAATACTTTAGTAGTCCACATATTAATTCGAAAATGCCAATTTAAAAATGCAAAACCTTTTCCAACAGTAACTCGTGCACAACAATTTAAGACATGATATTATTACGTGAACACCTACAAAAAAGAAACACTTGCACCTTTACACTCACATATAATATTTTACCTGGAAGGAACTTTCCAAATACTCGCAGTTCTAAAACCGAGGCAGGTTTTTACATCTGTGCATTTGGCCAAAAGGGAAGTCGACGAGTTCGCCGTCTAAAATATGCAATGCATGAGGCACAGCCTTAATTCGCCAAAGCAAGTAAGCGAGGCTTCCATGTTCAAAGCTTTGCTTTGCCACCGTCTTTCGATAAAAACGATCGTCAATGTTGTCCTACATACGATTTATTGACATTCATGTTTCTTGGTGTCGAATATCATTATACGTGGGCGGTCAAAAAGGGAATTTAAGTAAAACGTTTCCAAAAGATCGCCTTCATCTCCTTCAGACGGCATCCATTGTTCGTTTATAGCCTGTCCACGTCGAATGGCAAAACCGGCGTTAATCGCCAGTGCACCAACCACGTCTTGGCATATGCCTCGTGGGCAGAGCAGTGTTTCAAATTATGGTGTAACGTTGATCATTTTTTGCCGCATTTAATGTTTTGCACGAAATACAGCGGTGCAAAACTTTGATTGGAGAAATCCTGTGTTCAAGGCCCTCGGCTGTAATGCATCTAGCGATGCGACTGTTCCGCTTGTTTCCCAATGACCGTTGATGGGTCTTGTGACTTACATGGCACCTAAAATTCTACAAAGTTGAAAAAAAAATTTGCTCCTGGATGAGACTGTACAGAGCAAGGACTTGTTGGGCCTCCTGGAAGATCATATGACCAACAGGGTATATCAGTGGGTAGTTGAACGATTCATTTTTCTGCAAAATCCAGTTCCATTTTTTGTTGCTCTTTTAACCAAAATACTGAGTAACATGGGGGGCAAATGGCCCTAGGGGGGTGGCTAAACCATTTTTTCGGAGACTAATTTCGATCAAACTCTGTAGATATGAAATGGATCTTTCATAAAATCACAAATAATTGGACACTTAAACGATTCATTTTTCCACAAATACAGCCTGATTATTTTGCTCCATTTTCAGCAGCACCCACCAGCAAGTTACTACCTAATTGGAATAGCCCAAAACCCCACTAAAACTGCCCAAAACACCCTAAAATTCGCCATGACTGTAGCGTAATGCTTCACTGGCTGTAACGCCCCAGTAATCGTGACGTCATATGTGGCCTACTATATAAGGCCGACCAGGGCTAATGTGAGCCCTTACCGCTTGTAGCAATTACGCCAATACATGGTGTCAGAAGTGGGATTCGAACCCACGCCTCCATTCGGAGACCAGAACTTGAGTCTCAAGACGGGGAGGAAGATAAGGACAACCGTACCAACGCTTCCTTCTAACTTGATGCTATGCTGGAGTTACTTGGACAGTTTTCGGATAAACAATAAGCGTTTAAAGGAGAAACAAAAGCGTAACTTTAACGCGCGTCACCGTACACGTGCTTTGCCCAGATTGTCTCCAGATACATATGCGTGGATCAATTTCGATAAGGCCAAGGAAAAAAGCAAGGTTCTGTCGCCACATACAAATCCGAGGTCATATATTGTGCGCCACAATGGTCGAAATGTACGAAGGAATCGTGCACATATTGTTCCCTTTCCTGACGTTCAGCCGTATCATACACGGTCTGGACGGCGTGTTGTACCTCCTGCGCGTCTTGATCTTTAATGTTTTTGTTATGTGTGGTGATTCGTTGTGGGAGGATGTAGCGTAATGCTTCACTGGCTGTAACGCCCCAGCAATCGTGACGTCATATGTGGCCTACTATATAAGGCCGACCAGGGCTAATGTGAGCCCTTACCGCTTGTAGCAATTACGCCAATACAAAACAGCACGCACATTTTGCGCTCATTCAACCGTAAATTTAACTTAATTGCGTCACTGCTTTGCTTGGTGATGCATGACTTCCCATTGTGACACAGGTCTACACGGTGTTTTTTAGCAGCATGACGTGTCAACGAGCACAGGAAGCTCCCGTGTTTTAAATAAGCCAAGCGCCTTCAATTTTGGTAGAATGCTGTTTATACACTCTTTAAACAGTGCATTTTTTAAGTGTTTTCATTTGTTTTGCTGCTGTTGATTGGCAACCTGAAAACAAAATGGAAGTTTACGCGGATACCAAGTTATTTTGTGAAAGTCAATGGCAGAAGGTGGTGGAAATTTTCAATGGTGACGAAAAACTTTTAATATGTCTCGGTGGGTGAGATATTTTTTAGATTGTTTCTGAACACATTATAGGCAACTAAAACGCTATTAAAGTGTACATTATTTGCAAAACAAATGTAATTAATAATAAAACTTAATTGCATACCAGTTTAGCTAACGTAGCTTTGGACAAAGTTGGCTACAGGCCTATATAACGGTGCCATTCTTTTGCCCCAAACCTTACATTTTTTAGTTCAAGAGTGGTAGCCTAGATAATTTGTTTCCCAAATTGGTATAAGCGCAGTGTAAGTATATGAGGCTTAACTAACTTATATGTTGATAAATGAACTTCCTTTATTCCCGAAAAGAACAAAATTTGTCACTGAAGTAAACACATATTTCAAAATTCTTTGATCATATTTTGTGGTTAGAGTGGCTGTAGCCTGTAGACTACATTTTCATACCACTGGTCATTGTTGTTCCTTTACGTCGCCGTGGGGCAAATTTACGGGACAACGGTATACCTCAAACTTAACTCCACCACTTATCACAAATTAGCAAAATCGACCTAGACTTATCAACCTAATCCGATGATATTTATACGTAGGCAAAAAATTTCTTTTTACAATTTACTCTCAAAAATATTTATTATGTAAAACACAGTTTTTGTGCAACTTTATTTCGTGTTCGTCTTACACTATATTAATACCACTCTTTCTGGGTCCCAGGCACGTCTTTGGTTCTTCTCCTGCCCTTTGTGTTTATGAACTTATTTTTCCTGTTTTTGGACATCACTGGAAAACCATCCTGGCTCGTCAAGTACAAAATCAAAAAAGGAAAAAATCCAAAGGTCTTGTATTTTTCTCGGAGTCCGGCCTATGAATTCCTTTATTGCAAGTGTGGTGCAGTAGCAATCGTATATTTATTAGAGAGGGAATTAGGTGACCGCTAAGTGAAATATCATTAAAAAGATACAGGTTATGACCAGAAAGAAACTTCAGTGATTTCGTTAAAGAACGGTAGATGTCTTCGTAACCAAAGTCTCTGCATGTTAAATATTTTGCATTTAAATTAAAAACAAGCTAAAACCCAGCCAACCAAACGCGGGCAATATTTCTAACCAATTAAAATTGGATTGAAACCATTTATCCATTACTGTGTTTCACCGTTCTTTAAAGCTGTCCAGTCAGGGACAGAATTGGAAAATACAATATAATATATTTGTCAATTTGTAAAGATATAACAAGTACAATTTTTTTGTGAAACGCTATTGGTTTGTCACGTCCCACCTAAGTAACCAACACACATCAGGTTGCTTCATTTATTTAATAAAGTTCAGCCATTAATGACAAACAAGCATATTTTTTTAGGTGGACAAGAAACACCTGATACGATGCCTCAAGGTCGCAACATTCAACGAAGTTATGGCCTGTGTTATTTTGTATTTCTGTTACCCAATACTGAAAGCAAGAGGGGTGTCTGGCCTGAACCCACTGCCCGACTTATGGGTTCCTATCGTGCAGTATTATATGTTGGGGTACATCGACGAGGTGCTGATCTATTATGGTCACAGGTAATAATATTCCATGCATTGTTGTTTTCTTGACGATCTTAGATGTTATTATAGCCCGTGACAACTTTGGACACGTAACTGTTCATGGTATATGAAACCATACAGGATTCGACAGGACTTTAGGAATCGTTGTTTTGGTCTTCGCTATTTATTGGTTATAAATTGTGCTGGTGGTGTACCAGTACGTTTTTGCAACCATGACCTGAAAAGGATTGAAAATTTCTTCTAATACAGTTTTTGTTGGTATTATTAAGGAAGAGGTCGACAACCAATGTAGCGTACAAGAAGCAAATAGACCCTGTTTAAATCAAACTAACAGATATGCACGAGGCGCAAAAAAATCCATGTTACGCCGATTTTTTGACGTGTACGTACAGGAACAGCGAAGTCAAAAAAAAAAACAGAAAAAAGATTATTGAAAAGAGCTGAATGTGGCACCGGAGCCTTTGTTTGCCGAGGCTCTGTTATAAGGCATAATTTTTGCTCCATTTCCAAAGGACATTTAAACTAATGCTCTTTGTTGTAGATTGCTGCACTGGAAACCTTTCTACAAACGTTTTCACAGAATTCACCACCAATGGCCTACGCCAATTAGCCTTGCAACGTCGTATGGACACCCATTGGACAGTTTGGTAAATAATTTATTGTAAGCTTAAGACGATTGCTTGTCAAATTTATCGAGGACAGTCCTTACTTATTTCTGGCACGAAAGTTTTATTCGCTAAACCAGCCGAACGATTAAAAAGGTTTAGATTTTGATTTTTAAAAACTCCCAGTGTGTACATCACGAATACTAACAGACAGGTAAATAAAACCAGAAAGAATACAATCTTTTGGTTAAAAAAAGAACATTACCACATGTTACATCTCCACGTCATTCATAGTGACGAAACAATGACCACTATGCGTAACACTTCGTTTCGAATGGCATTGTTTCTTGGTATTGATTAGTTTGCTTGTTTGCTGCGTCTGCGTGCTTGAAGGGTGAAATAGTTTGTGTTAGTAAAATTGTTTATTTACCCCTTGCAGGAGACAGTTTTGGCTTAAATAGTAATGTCATTTGAATAAGCTGTTATTAGAAAACGTGGCCTGATGAAAAACAGTTGGTGAGTGCTTGCTAACATTTATTTTTCTTGGCTGTGTTGTGATCATGAACTTTTTATAGAAAACCGTCGTTACACAGTGAATTTAATACACCAGGAAAAGGAAACGGCGTGTTTCAAAAAAGCAGGCTATACCCTTTATGAGACTTGGCCCTCGCAGGCCGGGCGTTCAGAGTTTACATAAAGAAGTTTTCAACTGTTTCGAACTGAAGTAGGTTGGACTGTATTGTAGCAGCAAATCACTATGGAAGAAAATAGGGAAGAACAGTTCCAAGCGTTGCAGCGTTCTTTACAGGAATCGTATATCCGTACAGAACGTTTAATGGTTAGCCCAGAAAACTTGTCTGCAGTCCTGAGCTCTGTACAAGTTACAAACGAAAGATACAAGCTTCTTGCGAATCATTTTAATGGGGATGACATTGATGAGTCTTCATGGGATTTAATTAAACGACTGGCTGCTGAAAAACAGGAGTTTGACGTCCGGGTTGATGATTGGACAGAGAAAACCCGGTCTGCTTCACCTTTGCTTTTCGCCAGGACTTCAAACAAATCTTCAGGAAGTAGAGCTTCAAGTTGTCCTTCATCAGCAAGTAGGAGTTCGAGCGTGAAGAGAACCGAGGCTCGAATTAAGGCGGAGATAGCTCGCGCAAAGCTTCGCCAGACGAAAGAAAGGCAGAAGGAAGAAGTACGACGCGCTGAGGAGCAGAAGATGCGAGAAAAAGAGAGAAAATTGAGAAACGACGCTGAAGTTAGTGAAGCGCAACGTGAAGCCGAGTTGGCTGAAATTGAAGCCCGTTGCTGGGAAGATGGATTTGGTCATGATGACGTTTGTTCACCCTCGCCGATGCAGGTTATGCAAACAGTGGTTGAGCGTTTAAACCCTTCTCCGAATTTTGAAATGCAAGACCCTTCAAAAGTAAGTCGTTTGCCTGATGATGGCAATAATTTTCAGTGTGACCTAAAAAGTACGGAATTTCCCGCCCGCGTACATGAAGCGCGTTGCAGCTTGGACGAACGTTTTCTGCCTCGTCCGAAAATAATGACCTTCAATGGTGATCCCATGGAATATTGGACGTTCATTCGTAACTTCGAAGCACATGTTGCTACTAAGGTTCATTCAGAAGAGTTGCGTTTGGTTTATCTACTGCAACATTGTGATGATAAACTGCGATTAAAAATTGATCACTTAACAAAAAGACCTGTCGAGGGTTACCGTCAGGCCCGTCAAAAGCTTTTTCAGGAGTACGGACAGCCCCACATTATTGCAAATGGTTGTGAGCAGCATCTCAAGAAGAGTCCTCGTTTAAAGGGTGATCAACCCGAGAGGCTGATGCAATTTGCAGACTTGCTGGAAAAGTGCCTTTCTACGTTGGATGACATCAATGAATATGCGGGTTTGAACTCACTCGATACGATGTTGCAGCTGATTGATAAGTTGCCTCACCGCTTACGGGAACGGTGGATTGAACGATCGGTTGAAGTTCTCCATCAAACCGGTCGCGAAGCCATGTTTAAACATTTTGTTCAGTTCGTTTTGGAACGTGCCGAGGTGGAGAATTCTCTTTACGGTTGTAGGATTATGGGATCTAGACGTGACAAGGAGTTCGTTCAGCCTCTTAAGAAAGACCAAGGCAGTTGCGTACGCTGTTAACCCGATAGAAGTTCAGCAGCGTCCAATGGAAAGGTCATCGCCCTCCGAATCCTGTCAGTTCTGCGGAAAATTACATGACTTAGCAAAGTGCTTTGACTTCAGGCGCAAAACGTACTCCGAACGAATAGAGTTCGTTAGCCGAAAAAAAATGTGCTTCAGATGTCTTGCTCCGGGACATCGCGTTCGAAGATGCAAGGCACAGACCGCTTGCGAGGAAAAGAGTTGTTCGAGTCACTACCATCATACCTTGTTGCACAAGTGCGTCCCCAATGTGAAGCCGGAGACTCCAGCATCGTCACTACCAGAGAAGGTTGCTACCTGCTCAGTGATAACACCTTCCACTGATGAAGATTGTTCGGGCGACGTGTATCAGTGCGTAGTTCCGGTCCAAGTGAAATACAAGGGCCGAAAGATTTTGCCTTACGCGTTTTTGGATATCGGGATCTACTGGAACCTTTTGTTGCCAAAGGTTAATCGACACTTTGGGTATGGAAGGTGAAGCAAAGGGGATTGTTCTGCAAACCCTCTCCGATGACGCTAGAGAGCATGCGGTGTTTCAGTGAGTTTCGCTGTTTTCCATGTGGGTGGTGGAGAGGAGATAGTTCTCCAGAAGGTAATATCCGTTGATGAGATTCCAGTACGACCCAATCTTGTTTTCACTCCCAAACATCTGTTTGGCATACCACATTTACGCAACATAAATTTTCCATCGATCGAGGGAGGTACCGTAACACTTTTAATTGGTTTGGATAATCCGGACGCGCTGTTCATCCAGGAAATGCGTCGAGGTCCAAAGGGAAAACCGTTTGCTGTCAAAACACCCTTTGGATGGACACTGTTTGGTCCGTCACTGTTTCCGTCTGCTTCATCGAAATGTCCGGTGAACTTTATTAAATCACGCGATAGTTGTTTACAAAAGCAGATATCTAGCCTGTGGGAGACGGATTCCGGAAGCGAAACTACCGTGCTGGATTTTCCTACGACCCGGGAAGATAGGAAATCGTACGAGATTATGCGAAGCAACGTGACGAGCGTGGAAGGTCACTACGAGCTGCCGTTACTTTGGAGAGAGAGTTCTGTCTGTTTGCCGGATAACAAACCCATGGCTGGAAGACGATTGGAATACCTGAAGAGACGTTTGGGGACAGATGACCGACTCAAGGAAAAGTACGTGGCTACTATGCAATCCTATATTGACAATGGGTACGCAAGAGAAGTACCCAAAGACGAAGTTCATTCATGTAATGGTGTTTGTTGGTACTTACCACATCACCCTGTTCTTCATCCCCGTAAATCAGACGAGGTTCGTGTGGTTTTTGATTGTGCTGCAAAATATAACGGGGTTTCCCTTAATGATGTACTAATGCAGGGCCCGGATCTTGTAAATAATTTGGTGGTTGTTTTAACTCGATTTCGCAGAGAACGGTTCGCATTGGTGTCCGATATAGAGTCAATGTTCCACCAGATTCGTGTTACACGAAAGGATAGATATGCTTTGAGATTTTTGTGGTGGCCCGATGGGGATCTGGCCAAGGGACCCACGGAACACCAAATAACTGTGCATCTGTTTGGGGCGACTTCATCGCCAAGTTGCGCGAGTTTTTGCTTAAGGCAAACGGCTATTGATTTTGGCCACAACTTCGATACACATGCATCGTCGGTGGTAAGAAGAAATTTTTACGTGGATGACTGTTTAACGTCAGTTGCATCAACAGCGGAAGGAATTCGATTGACGAAGCAGCTTACGGATCTACTTTCTCACGGAGGGTTTCATTTAACTAAATGGCTCAGTAACAACCCGTCGATTCTGTCTGAGATTCCCGAAGAGGAAAGGTCAAAGGTCGTGCGGAACAGAAGGTTCGGCGATGACGTCACGGAAAGAGTGCTTGGTGTGCACTGGGATGTGGACGAGGATACATTTGGATTTAAGATCAATCTTCCCGAAACACCGATGACGCGTCGAGGGATTCTTTCTGCCTTGAGTTCACTGTACGACCCTCTTGGGTTTGTTGCGCCTTGTACATTAGGAGCCAAACTATTACTTCAAGACTTGTGTAAGCGTGGACTCCGCTGGGATGATTGCATCTTGGAATCAGAAGCCACGCAGTGGAAGAATTGACTAAGTCATTTGACAAAACTTCATGACCTGCGAATTCCTCGGTGTTTTAAGCCGTTAGGTTTCAGTGAGGTGAAATGTTGGGAATTGCATCACTTTGCGGATGCTTCATCCGTTGCCTATGGAGCCGTGTGTTACCTGAGGTTAGTCAACGTTGATTCGCGTGTTCACTGTGTGTTTCTTGTTGGCAAGTGTCGTTTGGCACCGCTAAAAACGGTGTCGATTCCTTGATGTAATGATGCGGCGAGAACTTGATCTTGGGACATGTCGGTCTGTGTTTTGGACAGACTCCACAGCTGTGCTCCAGAGCATTATCAATTCGAAGAAGCGATTTCTTACATTTGTTGCCAATCGAATTGCAAAGATTGAAAGGCAAAGTGATTTATCAAGTTGGAGACACGTTCCATCGAAGCTCAATCCTGCGGACGAAGCTTCCCGAGGGTTGACGGTCGAAACGTTGGTGACGTCAGGGCGCTGGTTACACGGCCCCAAGTTCTTGTTGGAGTCCGAGGATCACTGGCCTGTCAGCCCTATCGTACTACCAGACTTACCTGCTGAGTTCGTTTCCGAAAAAAAACAGGAGGTGTCCATTCATTTGATTGTGGAAAAGCAATCCATTGTTGACCGGATTATTAATCGATATTCTTCTCTAAATCGTTTAAAAAAGAGCGTCGCATGGCTGCTTCGATATAAGCAGTTTTTTCTGTCGCGCATTCGGCGTGACAAAGTGCCCGTGGAGAAATGTGACGTATCGGTTGAGGAATTGGATGCTGCCGAATTGGCGTTGATTAAGCACGTACAACGAGGACACTTCGTCGCCGAGTTTGCGGCTTTGGAAAAGGGCTCACATGCGAAGACCTCTTTAAAACGACACATGTTCGAATTGAACTCTGTAGTTGTTGATTCTGTACTACGTGTTGGTGGTCGGTTGGAAAGGGCACCAATCCCGAACGATGCCAAACATCCGATAATCCTGCCGCATTCATCTCATTTTTACTGATTTAATTATTGCAAGACATCATCGCCTTGTCGGACATTCTGGAATGGGACATACCTGGTCGTCGTTGCGCCAGAGGTTTTGGATAATCAAAGGTGGAGTTGCCGTACGCCGAGTGATCGGAAATTGCTTGTTCTGCAAGAGACGAAATGCTTCCGTTGGTGTGCAGATAATGGCCGATCTGCCTTCGGCAAGACTACATCCCGACGAGCCGCCGTTTGCACATGTCGGCGTTGACTACTTTGGCCCCTTTTCTGTTAAGCAGGGGCGAAGCATCGTCAAACGGTATGGGGCAGTGTTTACCTGTCTAACAGTACGGGCTGTTCATATTGAAGTTGCTCACAGCCTTTCAACTGACTCATTTATCGACGCGCTTCGTCGATTTGTTGGTCGTCGTGGAAATCCAGTCCACATTTACTCCGACAACGGAACAAATTTCGTTGGTGCGGAACGGATTTTGAGGGAATCGTTGCAGTCGTGGAACTGTTCACAAATCGATGAGTACCGGAAGCAGAGAAACATTCGTTGGTCGTTCAATCCTCCGACCGCCAGTCATATGGGTGGTGCGTGGGAAAGAATGGTACGGTCCATCCGGCGAATCCTGACGTCTTTGATGACTCAGCAAGTTGTCTCTGACGAGACATTGGCTACGCTATTCGTCGAGGTTGAGTCCATAATTAATTCGCGTCCTCTTGTTCCGGTGACGTTTGACCCTCGAGATGACGAACCTATCACACCCAACAATCTATTGCTAATGAGACCGAATGCGAGCCTACCTCCCGGTTTGTTCGATAAAAAGGACTGCTACGTGCGGCGCCGTTGGGCACATGTCCAATACTTGGCGAACCAATTCTGGATTCGCTGGGTACGGGAATATTTACCAAATATCATCTCCAGACAGAAGTGGTTCCAGAAGAAGAGAGACCTCCAGATCAATGACGTGGTTCTCATTGTGGATGATTCACAGCCACGGTCTAAGTGGTTAATGGGTCGAGTTGCGGATACGTTCCCGGATAAAACTGGAACTGTGCGCTAGGTGCTCGTGCAAACGCGACACAACTGTGTCAAACGACCGATTGCAAAACTATGTTTGATTGTCGCCGCGAATAGCGATGTTTAATGTGCTGAGCTATTTCATGATTCGTAATTTCGTTGTTGAACGTTCGATGTTTGTGTTGCGAAATGTATTTCCTGGGTCATACATTTGGGGGGGGGGGTATGTTACATCTCCACGTCATTTATAGTGACGAAACAATGACCACTATGCGTAACACTTCGTTTCGAATGACATTGTTTCTTGGTAGTGATTAGTTTGCTTGTTTGCTGCGTCTGCGTGCTTGAAGGGTGAAATAGTTTGTGTCAGTAAAATTGTTTGTTTACCCCTTACAGGAGACAGTTTTGGCTTAAATAGTAATGTCATTTGAATAAGCTGTTATTAGAAAACGTGGCCTGATGAAAAACAGTTGGTGAGTGCTTGCTAACATTTATTTTTCTTGGCTGTGTTGTGATCATGAACTTTTTATAGAAAACCGTCGTTACACAGTGAATTTAATACACCGGGAAAAGGAAACGGCGTGTTTCAAAAAAGCAGGCTATACCCTTTATGAGACTTGGCCCTCGCAGGCCGGGCGTTCAGAGTCTACACCACAGATATTAGCCAAACCCTTTTACTATCTGCTGAAGGAAATTTCACTCGGCAAATGCCATGACAATGTTATTATTTTTGTAAATATTGTTCAAGTAGATTTTAAAATCATGGCGATGGCCTAGGAAGGTCACACGTTCCAGTAAACTTTTGGTTGCACGAAACAACGCTGCAGGTAGTAATGATAAGCGAGACATAAAAAAACAAGAAGTTCCTGAACTAAAGCGACGCACAAAATGGTGCTGATGGTTATGCAGGTTGATAAGCAATACTGTAGACCAGGATTTCTCAAAAATTGTGCCGCATACCGGTGTGCTGTGAAGCAGGTTCAGGTGTGCCGCGAGAATTTTTTATTAATATGTAATAGACTATCACTACAACTGTCGGTTTCCTTAATGACAAAAGTTAAAAATATACAACGTTTGGAACTAAAAGCAGCTCCCGAAAAAAGCATTTCGTTAACCTTACCAGTGCTACTTCTATAACTTATCTTCACAACTTGAATTGACTTTAAAGTTTGGTGTGCAGGAAACGAATTAAAGAGGATCCAAGTGTGCCGCGTGCCTAAAAGGTTTGAGAACCCCTGCTATAGATTATACGTGAACCATCAACAAACACATTGAAAAAATAATCGGCGGCAAATAATTGATTAACATGCTGCTTACCTTTACCCAAAGCACTCCTCACACAAGAAGACAATGGTTTTGCTTGACAAAATTTTGCTTTTCCAGTTGCAGAAAGTCTTTCCGATGTTATTTCAATTCTATGTTCTTCGGCCTCACGTTGTGGTAATGTGGTATTACCTTGGAATGGGACAAATCGACGCCTTTACTCACCACTCAAACTATCACTTCCCCTTCAGCAAATCTCCTCAGTTCCATGATTACCATCATTTCGGGTAAATTATGATACTGAAACAATGCCTTTGGTTGCAACACACTTTGCCTATTGTTCTATGTTCTGTAATTATTGTTGGCCTGTGAACCGTCATAATATATGCATATGTGTATATATATTACATAAATATGTATCTTTTATACATGCATGCATGCTATTGTTTTTTTTGTAGCTTCAACGAGTGCTTCGGGGCCAGTGGGTTATTGGATTCATTTCATAAAACTGACACGAAGTTCAGGAGTTCTGTGCAAGGCAAACGCGATGTAACTTTCTATAGTTTTACTCCGATCGATCAACTGATACCGGATGAAGAGAAAAAGCAGTAAAAATTTTCCGTATCTACCAATGCAAAGCACTTGTTTGAAACGTAGTAACTCGATACTTGTATAAACCGTGTATATTTGGCAACAACCAAACTTTGTATCCGCAGATGCATGTGCGTTTTTTCTTTGACGAGCGGTAAGACGCCCCCTATTCCGGTTGCTTTTAAAAGTCAGAGCCGTGTTAAATTCATTTATTAAAATGGTGTTGTTTTGATTAAAAACATTATTTTAATTGGGCGATCATTAATTAAGTTAATCACGTGGAACAGCTAATTTTCATCCGTGTACTCGAAGACTTTCGTCCATGTGAGTACATTTGTACTTTGAAGGCAAGTTTTATCTGATTTTTCTTGCTTCGTTTGGTTTCATTTTTTTCATTCGGCTTGTGACAATTAATTTCGTCAAAGTCCGTTTTGTTTGTGTCCTCATTTTATTTGTGTCTAACACCGCCGCTTTTATGTGTAGGCGTTGTACATAAGTTATTTGCATTATGTACAAGTTATCAACAAATGCCTCACAACGTTGACGGACATCTTCCCCACCATAAACTTACGCTACTAAACACCAGCCAATGCCTTTTCTCATTTGCAATTCAATACATTTGGATGTTCGATTCTTCTATTTGAAAATGTATATGTTTTTGTTTCTTTCAACTTACAACTTTGTCATAATTAGTTTGTCCTAAAAAAATAGGAACTGTTTTAAAAGTTTCAGCTATAAGGTAATATGTAGATCAACTTCAACTTGAAGATCAAACATTCAGCTGTACGTTACAACTCTAAATTTAGTGAAACACGTTTAATTGTAATGCGTAACCATTACTAAAAACTCAAAATGCTAAATATAATTGATTGTTTTGAGCAGTTTGAAAATTTGCAAAAAAAAATCTCAGTATAGATTGAGGGGGACAGCACTGATTCCACAACGAAAAAAGGTTTTATTAAACCACGTTTACAGCGGCGCAAGTCATGTCGCAGATTTGTTTTGTTACAAGAATTGGACGCAAAAACATGATTGAAGCAAGGCACATATTATTTTTCGTCCTTCAAGATTCGGACTGTGTCCTTTCGAGTGACGTAACTCAAGCCAGACGCCACGGTTGTGGTTGCGGTGATTCCCCATAAACATTTCAGAACGAAATGGTCGGCCATGTCAAACGCTGGAGCCGCGACTGAACACCAGATTAGAACCATTTGAAGAGCTGTGTTAATCTTAAAATTGCAGATAACATAACGTAAGTGTTAAAATTTTCTTCATATCTAAAAGTTAGATATTATTTTTAAGAAGTAGCAAACCAATAAACCAATCAGCTTTAGGCTTGCCAGGTCTAACAAAATTTTAAATTGCAATGATTTAGCCAAAAAAGTACAATCCGAACAAATCTGAATGTTCAAACAGGTACTAATATGCATAATAGTTGATACTAGTGAAAATTTGTGCTATTTTCAGTTGCTTGTAACCATCATTCAGAACATAAAAATCACAGACCTATATGAATAACAAAAAACAACTAGTTGTTAAGGGACTTTAATGCCCCTTTGTAGGTTTGGATAGAAGAAATTTACCGTGCAATGTCACAAGTAGTGTTGATTTGAAGTTTGCTGTTACCTTACTAAGTGATGTAGGAGAAAGCTTTGCATTTACTAGGGTTGGATCAAAAAAGCGCTTGAGAGTGCGTGGTGGAGGGCAAGTTCGCCATCGAACGTAAAACACTGCACCAATCAACAGCAGGTCACGGCTCACAAACAAGATTGTTAGGGGCACTGCAAAACAAGCTCAAAGTCACTTTTCCAATGGACAAATATTCATCAATCTGTATTTTTAGATTCTATTGCAATTTGCATTAGTGTTTTGTGAAAACTAGTTTTTTAACTGCAAAACAGTCATGCGTTTAGATTTTGTTGACCACAGACCAGTCAAAAAATAAAAATAACTAGGCTGATATCAAAGTTTCATTTGTCGTGTATTTTGCTTTTATCTTACATGGAATAATGTTGACGTAAGTCAAAGCTCCACATAACACTGCAACCAGAACTTTATCAGCCAAAGGATCAAGAGCTGAACCAACAGCAGATTGTTGTGAAGGCCAGGTTCTTGCTATTTGACCATCAACCTGAAAAACATTACTTTTAAGGTTTTATCGATGCCATTTCATTCTGATGTCTATTGCTGATCTACTCAATTTTTTGGGTAAAATAAATTGATTTTGCAATTGTACCATGTATTTTCACCACCAGCAGGTTAAACTAATACTTAATATTTTGTTTAGACAGAAACAACACTTCCAGGTCAAAGGTATTAACAAATGCTTGTCATGTTGCCATAATGCATTAACTACTCCGCAAGATGATCAAATAGGTAAAATGAAAAACAAAGATAATTCAATAAAAAAGGTGATATTACCACATCTGTTATGCTGGCAGCAATAAACAAAGCCAAAGCAAGTTTATATTGGTTGGTTACAATTAGATGTGCAAGGTATGGTGTAAGCAAAAGGCGGCTGAGGGAAAGTAGATTTGGCACTGTGTAAATATTTTCTCTCTGCAAAACAAGGAAATTAATTACTTCCAGAATCACCAAACCCAGTTATAAATACCAACCTTCACTGGTATTTTAGATATTTTATCTTGTTTTTCCTGATTTCCAAGCAAATTTTCCCATTTTTCATTTGACTTGGGAGGTTGGGTATCTGAGAAGTACCTCACTGGAAAGCAGAATGTTGTATGTGTCGGAAAACTAAACTTTATGTGGATTGTTGTACACCCATGGAAATTGTTTATTTCTTTTGTTGGGAAGCAACACTTTCTTTTGTGTGCAACAGTTAGCACAGGAAAAGTACAACTGGTTCTGTAACTTTCACTTTGGAGGTAAATACCAGTCCAACATTTTTTTTGCATAAAAGATTGCAACCAATGCCTTGTAGCTGCCATTCATTCAAGCTTCATATCACATCTCAATTGCCAAAGCTATATGGCTTTTTAAAGCCTAGTAACAGGACATGTCCCTATAAGAGGAAAGATAACAACAGAATTTTGTTCGAAGTATTAAGTAGGCTATATTTTACGCTAAATTTTTGGCGTATCAACAAACTAAGTATTAACGACTCTACACAACTGTTAATACCACAAATATTTACTTTTTACAATACTTTAAGGGCCGGGTATAGGTGTACCTTGGCAATAAATAAGAATGTGGTAAAATTAAAAAATAAATAGCCGAAGCAACAACACGCCATGCTTTTTTCTGTTTACTTTTCTGCAGCATGTGCATCCATGCGTAACAATCGCCACTGGAGCGTTTTAAAGTGGTTGTGTTGTGAATTTTCAGTTTACACCATTTTTATCAGGGCCAGAAATGGAAAACAAAAATAATCATGCGTGTCATGGTTGCATCATAGTGTACTTATTTTAGTATGATTGCAAACCATCTACTCCCGTACCATATATTAATGTGAAAGAAAATGTGTCTGTGTGACTATTTTTAGGTTGATGTCTCTCGTGACTGGTATGACATAAAAATAAAGGACAAGGTGTTGTCATAATAAGCCCGCGTGCCATTTTCAAACCAATGACGTGGCAATTTTTGACTCTTTCCCTGTATTGTTTACCCTGATGTAGACCAATTACGATTCGTGCATTTAGGATAACAAACACTATATGTTCCAAAGGCCCTTTTTTGACACTTCCTGTGATGACATATTTTTTTCACGGCTAACTGCTTTAATGTAAAATACACATTTTTCGGAATCACTATTTGGCAAGTAATTCTAATATCATTCTGGGGTAGGTAATCGCAAATGCATGTAATTCTTAGCTCGAAAGCAAATGTTTGTTGAATAAAACCACAAAAATGAACAAATTAACGTACATTTTCGAAAAAAGGTTGTCATTTGACCAGATGCGAATGACGCCCATGATGTAATTGGCAAATCGCTTTGTGATAAACCATTCTGAAAACCGTCCATTCTTTGTGTATCGTTTATGGAACACTCCCTTTTTCGTCAGGTCTAGAAAGACAATTTCTTCAATTACTACTTCACACGCTAAAAATAACTGTTTAAATATTCGTTGTCTCAGAATACCTGCAAGAAGATTCCCATTAATTTGTTTCTGTCTGGAATAATCGTTAATACAGAAGCTATATTACAAGATTAGCCAAAAGCTCAAAAAAAACTGCAACATAAACAAAGCCTCTCCACCGATATTTCGTAACGGTGACAATACAACGTACGGAAACGAGTGTGACAGTATTTCGTGTCATCTGCGCTGCATGCGTTACAACGTGCTCACGATTATTGTAATATCTGTTGGGATGTGGCTTCGTTTTTACCAGCATTACATTTACATAAAAGAGAGCATGCACATTCCGGTTTCAATTGAATTCATTACTTAAAACAAAACTTGTTTTCGTACTCAAAAAAGCTTATACCCGAAACACGCCGGGAGTCATCAGTGTTTTTATTTAGTTTCAAACACTACAAGGTAAAGAGGCAAATTTCACCTTCCCCTATTGTGATTGTTTTTATCATCCAACTTACAAGCTTTAGTTGATAAACCTAAGATGAAGAGGTATGCGACATTGAGCCACAGAGCAGTGCCTCAGTCCAACATTTGTTTGTACTCATTTGCAACGCTCACTACCAACAACAAAATTGCAAACCGGGATGATATTATAAAGGAACGTGTATGAATGGTTTTGACATTTGCTCTGACAGATTATTAAAAAATACATTATTGCGCGTTTTCGTATAATTTAGTGTATATAACGCATAAAAAGATTGTTTTGTCACTTGATCTTGATGCAGTTAAATCAACGAACAGAGCGAAATTTGCAATCTTAAGTTGTCTGAGAGGTTCTGTTACATGTTGTTACGTCATCGGTGTCCATGTGCACCTCTTGTGGATGGCTCATTTAATGCTTTCACTCAATGAGTTTTCATGCAATAAGATGTTTTTATTTCAACGGGGCATCTGTTTTTCGAAACCTTTTGCTAGTTGGCTCCAGGGACTTTTGGTTTAAGACCTGCGGGACTTTCAAAAGTCCGGTTAAAAGTCTCGGTATACCTTGACTTAAATTACTTCACTTCCTGTCTGGAGTACCGTTTGCTGAAAGTCCCGACGAAAGTCCCGATCATGTTAACATGCCTATTATTAGCATGTATGGAGACAAACTGTAATTCGGTTACATCCTTCTGACTCTTATGGTGGGTTTAGCTTGGTAATTACGAAACAAAAGGGAAAGTGAATCGACGAGAAATCGAAACATAATAATTTGCAACCAAGGGTTTAAATAAAACAAATACATGAGGCGATAGGTTGACTAATGATTTTTTAAAATTTAAAAAGTTTTTAAAATCTTTGGGTTGACGGTGGGTGTTGTGCGGTTACCTTAAACCACAGGTAAAATTTTCACAGAAAGTTAAAATAGTTCTGCAATGTGTAAACCGCTGCAAGGAAAAAACACATTGCCGACTTATGACTGCATATTAATACAATAAGCATATATGGGTTTTACCAAGTTACTTTTTAGTTATTTTATTTTAATTTTATTGGTAAAAAGGCCTTGTTTTGACCTTGTTAAACGACAAAGCCATATGCGTTGAAAGTTTTATTAATGGGGGTTTCCCCTAGATGAACTTTCAGTTCCTTCCGCTGCGAGGCTTGATCTTTTTGTTAATGCAGCTTTTTTACGCTGAAGCAGAAACAAAGTTCAACTGACTTTTGTAATTTCTTACTGCCAGACATTTTGATATTGCATCTCTAGCCAAAGACTATTTGTTGTAAAAATGGTTTGGACGTTTATGTGCAAAAGAGCCTTAATAATGATTTAGACAAGTCACAGGTGTGCACACTGTTCCGACACGTAAGGTCTCATCAGTGCAGCTGTTAACTGTGTCACTGGGCTAACTCTTACACTAGGAAATACACAGATTTTCAACCCATTGAATACACTAGTTTTTTTCAATTTTTTTGTCTTTTTGCTTCTCTTTGTAGTCTATTTCAATTGTTTAAAAGGCACTAAAATACTTTTATCAAAATATGCCATGTAGGCTACCGTCTGTTCAAAATAGGTAAAAATTTTTAATCAAAGACTGTTAAAACTTCATTATTTATGTTTCCAGATAAAATATGGCTGCATCTGAGTAAGTTACGATGATATTTACTTTTTATAATTATTTTAAATCAAAGCTTAGAAATAAACTAAAAGAAATATATACAGTAACAATAGTTATCTGTTAACCACTGATATATATGTAATACTGATTGCAACAGAATGTCTTCTTTCCCACATTCACGATTTTCACCTGGTCAAGAACTGACACAGGGATCAGAGACACAAGAACCACAAATTCCACTATTACAAGAACCACAAATTCAACCATTACAAGAACCCCAAATGCAACCATTGCAAGAACCACAAATTCAACCATTGCAAGAACCACAACATCAACAATTGGAAGAACCACAGCATCAACAATTGCAAGAACCACAACATCAACAATTGCAAGAACCACAACATCAACAATTGCAAGGACCACAGCATCAACCACAACGCCAACCAGTGCAAGACCCACAACAGCCTGAGCAGAGACAACTACTACAGCAATTACTAGGGATGCCATTGGATGACCTGCAACGACTGTTGCAACAGGTGCAACAACCCAACCTCGATCGAATTATTATCGATATTCATCATTTAGAGCTTCAAGGCCTTCCAGCTCGTATGTTTGGTATAGGTGGAGCCATGGCTGGAGCATGTATGATATATAAACTGGCAAGCAGTGAGAGATTTGTTGATGCAATCTGTGATTCAATAAAAGCAGTGTCCGGGGCTATCGTGAGACGCATTACGGAAGGTAGCATAAAGTTGGAAGTGCTTGCTGAAACAAAAGAAATTTCCAATTGCCTTGTTGAAGCTTGCAAGTCGGGTAAGCTTGTAAAAGATTTAAATCAACGAATTTCAGCATGTGGAAGTGATACAAATGAAATCGTCTATGGGTTTGATGATATAAAAGTTATTGCAACAACAAGTATTGAAATTAATTCTTTGGATTTGGAAAAGGAGAAGATACAGTCAGGGAAAAATATTGAAAAATTTAAACAGGAACTGGCAAGGAGATTTGAAGTGAGTTGTTTCTTGTTTTGCTTACAGGGTGTGCTTCCATACATTTACCTTCACTGCAAAACGTTATAACATCACAATAATTCTTAAAAAAACTAATGCATTTTTTTCTCATACATTTTTTTGTCTCTAAAACTACTAAACACTTTTTTATTTCTAGGAATCCCAAGAAATGAAAAGTGCTTCATTAACTCCAGGAGGAATACAACTTTCAGACAAATTGAAAGCAGAGAACCAAGGTAAAGAGTCACGAAAAAGTCCATCTGGCCAAGAAATTGTTCAACAGACACAACAGATGTTCAAAGGAGAGGCACTTCTAACAACAAAATTGAAAGAAAATCCAAAAGGCGTCTTTCAATTAGTGCAGGATTATCGATTATACCACAGTGTGATTGCGAACGAGATGCTCAAATCCTTAGGCTGGATCTGAAATTTAAAAAAAAAAAAATCCACTTCCTTGTTTGTACAAGGAAGTGGGGGTTTTGCTATATATATAGATGTTGCAAAGTTTTGTAAAACAGAACGATACAAATGTAATAACATTCATGCAAAAAACTTGCTGTACTAAATTGTTTAAGCTTGCTACTTGCAAATTTTTTGCTTTTAACGCCCTGAAACTGTTTCTTAGCTCTCCTTTACCATTATTGTAGTAAATTTATTGATGATTTAGAACTGCATAATTCACAAAGGAAAATAAGCAAAATAAATGATTTGTATCCACAATTTTTTAACATTTAGTGTTTAAACTTCCATGCATACAAAAAGTCAAATCAATGAATTATTCAAAAGAAACGTGTCCAAGCTTATCGTTTGCCTCTCTGTAAAAGTTTGTATATGTGCTTCACAGTCGGTCGCCATTTCCATCGTAGTGTAACCGCACAGTGACACAGTCGTCTGTTATTGTAACACAACCAGGAGAATAATATAAGCGTTTTCCGCATTTATTTTCATGTCCTGCCCTTTTTCGCGCCACATTGCTTGGACCCCGAATCGAATTATGCGGCAATTAATTCGCTAATGGTAGACTAACAAAAAAAAATAATTTCCGAAAACGACTTTTTTTCTTTTATTTCGAAATGCATCCCAATAATTTAAAAGGGTCCTCGCCACTGTGCTCCATCAATTAATTATCAGATTACCACTGTTTGCAAGCTTTTAGGCCCCATCTCGCAATTAAATCCTTAAAATTGAGTTTTGAAAGTGATCTGCACCTCAGCGGAGATTTCGCTTGTTTGCTAAAAGTAATTGCTGGGATTGTGGACCATGAAGGGCGATTATTATTGCACAATAGAAAGATATGATTACACCGCACAACCAAAAGCAAAATCGCTGGATCGACAGCCAGTGCATCAGCTCATTCAACCTATATATTAGCACTTAGGAATAACCCATTTCAATGTTACACATCATTAAAGTCTGTTACGCAGGATCTAAAATAACACAAAAAAAGTGATTGACGTTCAGCGTCATGATCTTTTATTTAAAGTTTCACATAAACATTAATTTCGCCATAGCCTCATCGTCGGTTTCTGTGCTAAAAAAAGTATAAAACATCAGATATATTTAAAGAAGAATATGCTGATTGTATTTTACTTAGCCCAGCAGTATCATGGTAACCTGTTTTTGATGCAGTAAAAGCAAAGCGAAATCTGCCGGTAAATCATTAATTGTCATAGTTACCGTCGCCTTTTCTATGCCATGCAAATCATTGGAAGTTAAAGGTGAAAGTTCTCTTGTCGCTGCTGTCTGCAATTTACGTTGTAACTATCTGAACAAACATGTTCAGCAAAACGTTTCAAAAATAGAAAAGTCAATTATAGCCTTTGCAACCCGGTATACGCAGTGTTTTACTCTTCTACTCATTGCACAAAATAGCGTTTTCCATTACCCGAGGTATAGAGTTTGCAAAGACAATGGTTATTCAGTTTTATCACAAGGAGACAATCCCACCGTTCGGTGCATATGACAATGGCTCTTGGAGTGGAGTTTGAGGTAAGGGGAGTGGATCTGATGCTGGCAAACAAAACAGACTACAATACCTGGCCCTCACGAGGAAAAATTCCAGCGCTAGTGGACGGTAATCTTGTAAGTTGTCTGAGAGGTTCTGTTACATGTTGTTCCGTCATCGGTATGGCCAAACGGATCTGCTTGGTAACCGATAGTGCAAAAGGCAAAAACACCAATGTAATATATGTGCAAAAAAGGCCATATTATTGCAAGGTGTTTTTGCCTTTTGCACTATCGGTTACCAAGCAAAAGATCCGTTTGGCCATAGTGCGCTCTACAGTGGTTCGTCTTCTCTGTTGTTTGGTACTAAGTATAGGGTACCCTGCAGATCGACGTTGACCGAAAGGTACCACAAAGTGGAGACTAGTGTGCCTGCTAGTGTAAAAGCTAGCACAGTGCCACTTAACAGCTGCACTGACGAGACCTTACAGGTCGAAACAGTGCGTGTGCACACCCTGTCTGCAGCTTTGTAACATAATCTTGTTCGGCAATTATGTATTCGTACATATGCGAATGTCTGTACGAGTATAAGAGAATGAACTGCAGAGTGTGAGTATATAATAGTGCGCTAGATTATATCAAATATATTGTACCTTATCGTATCTGGTGCAGAGAAATGTGGTGGCTTATGAAGTGGCAAAGAAAAAAATGACGTTTTTAAGAAGCATCAAGAGTTTTTTACGCAATAGATGTTATCTGCAGTGAAGGGTTTAGCTTGGTCATTACTAAAACAAAAGAAAAGTGCAAAAAATAATAAATTGCCAGCAAGGGCTTTAATAAAACAATTTACATGAGGCAACAGGCTGACGGTGTGGGTGTGCGGTTACATTAAACCACAGGTAAATATTTTACAGAAAATCGAAATAATTCTGCAATGTGTAATCTCGAGACGCTACAGAGGAAAAAACACATTGTCAATGACTTGTGTCTACATGTTAATACAGTAATCATATATCGGTTTGACCAGTTCACTTTTTAATTTTTTTTAATTTTATTGGTAAAAAGGCCAAGTTTCGACCTCGGAAAACGCAAAGCCATATGCGTCAAGAGTTTTATAAATTGGGGTTTCCCCTTTATAAAGTTTCAGTTCCTTTTTCGGTTCCTTTTTTGCGCAGAAGCAGATACAAAATTCAACTGACGTTTGGTATTTGTTACTGCCAGACATTTTGATATTGCATCTTTGGCCAAAGACCATTTATTGTAATAATAGTTTGGACGTTAACGTTTGTGTGCAAAAGAGCCATAATAATGATTTAGAGCTGCAGAAGGAAGGACACGTCGCAGGTGATACAACACCCTGTTTCGACCCACAAAGTTTTATCAGTGCAGCTGTTAACTGTGTCACTGGGCTAGCTCTTACACCAGAAAACACACATATTTCCCAGACTGGAAAAAATGTCGTGCGCGGAGGAAAAATCCTCCGCGCACTTTTGCGAAAATTTGCCGATAATCCGCGCAATATTAATGAGCTAATGCATTAACATACGAAAAAACGTTGCGATCGTCCGCGCAATCAACGATCGCCGAAACAAAATCCTCCGCGCAAAAAACAAACTTTCCAATCTGGCATATTTCCAATTTGTTGCCCCTTTCGGTCAACGTGTATGGGTGTATCCGTTGGGTACCCAACTGCTGTGCTTCGCATGTTTTAATAAAAAATTCCTACCTAAACTAGTGAATTATCAGCCAATGTACACCTGCAGCATTGCGAAATAAGACTCATTAAAGATGTGAAGTCCTGATCATATCCACCTCTATGTATGTGTTTTTAAATTTTTTATTCTTGATTTTCTTTGAAGTCTATTTGAAATCGATAAAAGGCACTAAAATATTTTTTTTCAAAATGTGCCATGTACCATCTGTTCAATAATGGGTAAAAATTTTTAAATCAAGGAGTGTAAAAGTTCATTATTTATGTTCCCAGATACAATGTGGCTGCATGTCCAAAGCTTATATTTACATTTCATAATTATTTTTATTTAAAGCTTAGAAATTAACTAAAAAAAATATATAGAGTAGCAACAGTTATCTGTTAACCACTGGTATATGTGTAATACTGATTGCAACAATATGTCTTCTTTCCCACTTCCACGATTTTCGCCTGAGCAAGACCTGGCACAGGGACCAGAGATACAAGAACCAGCACACCAACCATTGCAAGCACCACAACATCAACCACCACATCCATCACTGCAAGAACCACCACATCAACTACTGCAAGAACTACACGGTCAACCAGTGCAACACTATCCACTGTTGCAGCCTGAGCACAGACAACTTCTACTGCAATTACTAAGGATTCCACCAGGTGACCTGCCACGACTATTGCAGCCCTACCAAAATCGAGTTCTTATCGATAATCATCATATGGAGCTTTTTGGCTTTCCAGCATGTGCATTTGGTATAGCTGGAGGCATGGCTGGGGCATATATGATATATAAACTGGCAAACAGTGAGAAATTTGTTGATGCAATCTGTGATTCAATAACAGCAGTGTCTGGGGCAATCGTGAGACGCATCACAAAAGGTAGCATAAAGTTGGAAGTGATTGCTGAAACAAAAGAAATTTCAAATTGCCTTGTTGAAGCTTGCAAGTCTGGCAAGCTTGTGAAAGATTTAAATCAACGGATTTCGGCATGTGGAAGTGATACAAATGAAATGGTCTATGAGTTTGATGATGTACAAATTATTGCCACTACAAGTATTGAGATCACTTCCGAGGATTTGGAAAAGGAGAAGATACAGTCAAGGAAAAATATTGAAGAATTTAAACATGAACTGGTAAAGAGATTTGAAGTGAGTTGTTTCTTGTTTTGCTTCCAGGGTGTGCTTCCATACATTCACCTTCACTGCAAAACGTTATAACATGTTAGCAAATTTTTCTCAAATAATGCATATTTTTCTAAACAATAATTCTTAAAAACAACTAATGCATTTTTTTCTTTCCATTTTTTGTCTCTGAAACTACTGAAAAACTTTTTTATTTCTAGAAATCCCAAGAAATGAAAAGTGCTTCATTAACTCCAGAAGGAACACAACTTTCAGACAAATTGAAAGCAGAGAACCAAGGTAAAGAGTCACGAAAAAGTCCATCTGAACAAGAAATTGTTCAACAGATACAACAGATGTTCAAAGGGGAGGCACGTCTAAAAACAAAATTGAAAGAAGATCCAAAATTAGAACGTCAGTTCAAACGCTTCTTGCAATTAGTGCAGGATTATCGATCAAACCACAGATGGTTTGCGAACGAGATACTCAAATCCTTAGGCTGGGCACCTGAAATTAAAAAAACAAAATCCACTTCCTTGTTTATACAACCAGAATTCATAATAAATGATTGCATAAACACTTAAGAACCACTGTTTAATCAGCCCCTATTCAAGATTGTGTTTTAATTTGTTTTCCTTAGTTTATCTGTAGTTCTATAATAGTTTAACTATAGCATAATAGCGTCTGACTGAACTGTACACATGAAACACGTAAAGCTTTGTTTGCTGTATCTTTATGGTTTGGTCAAGAAACCTGTGTATCTTATTGTCTCCAAAGTACGGAGAAAAATAAATTTATGTTTTTTTTTGTGTAGTTGCTTCATGTTTTAATTGATTTCTCATTCGCATTGTAGTTATCTTTAAATTCAATAGATGTGGGGATTTTGTATTTTGCCTTTATATATAGATATATATAGATGTTGTCAAGTTTTGTTAAACAGAGCGATACAATTGTAATAACATACATGTGAAAAACTTGCTGTGCTAAATTGTTTAAGCTTGCTACTTGCAAAGTTTTTGCTTTTAACGCCCTGAAACTGTTTCTTAGCTCTCCTTTACCATTATTGTAGCGAATTTATTGATGATTTTAGAACTGAAGGAAAACAGCAAAATAAATGATATGATTTCTATCCACGATTTTCAATGTTTGGTGTTTAAAGTCGCACGTACATAAAAAGTTGGATCAATGAATTATTTGAAAGAAACGTGTCCAAGCTTATCGTTTGCCTCTCCGTAAAAGTTTGTATATGTGCTTTACAGTCCGTCGCCATTTCCATCGTAGTGTAACCGCACAGTGACACAGTCGTCTGTTATTGTGACACAACCGGGAGAAAAATATAAGCGTATTCCGCATTTATTTTCATGTCTCGTCCTTTTACGCGCCACATTGCTTGGACCCCGAATCGTATTATGCGGCATATAATTCGCTAATGGTAGACTAACGAAATAAAAAAACTTCAGAAAACGACCACACTTGTTTTCTTATATTTCGAAATGCATCCCAATAATTTAAACGGATCCTCGCAACTGTGCTTCATCAATAAATAATTAGATTACGCTGTTTGCAAGCTTTCAGGCCTTATGTCGCAATTAAATCCCTAAAATTGAGTTTTGAAAGTTAGCAGAAATTTCGCTTGTTTGCCAAAAAGCAATTGCCGGCATTGTGGATCATGGAGGGCGCGTATTATTGCTCAAAAGAAACTCGATCAACAGCCTTTGCATTTGCTCATTCAACCTTTATATTGACACTTATGGATAACCCATAATTAAAGTATATTACTTAGGATCCAAAATAATTCACAAAGAGTGATTGGCGATCTTTTATTTAAAGTTTCGCATGAACATTAATTCCGCCATAGCAGCATCGTCGAATTCTGTGCTAAAAAAAAATAAAACAGCTGATTTATTTTAAGAAGAAGATTTCATTTTAATAACTGCACATGAAGTATTTATTACCTAAGGCAGTAATTCTAAACCTTTTTGTGGTTGCATACCACTGGGAGGTAAAACAATTTAAACGTCTACCACTTTCGACGCGTAGTTGAGTGTTGCATAGTAATCTAGGGAATGAAGTACCAAACATTTTATGGTCACTAATGATTTTTTTAAATTCAAACTATATCCGCAAATTACTCAAAGGTGCTCGCGTATCAGCTGGAATACCGCTGCGTATCACTGGTTGGGAAACACTGACCTAGGGGCTTCATACAACAACGTATTTCGTAATAATGGATTTAAACACAATTGATACGCAAGAATGAAAAGATTGATAATTAAATATTCTTTCTCCGCAGCCCTGTTTGTGATTGGGTGTTTCGGCAAACAAGGGAGACGTCTGTAACCAACCGCACTTTAAACGTTAAAATATTATTAATACGAGATCAAATTGACTCGGTGACAAATCAAGCAAAGTAAACAGTTCATCAAGACTGAATGCCGCTAAGCCGCGCCTTAGTGTACTGAGCGGTAAAACTTTAACTGTCCGTTGCTAGATCCACGAGGGAAAAAATTGCAAGTCATTAGGAATTTGTTAAACACAGGATAATTGGCGTTGTGCGGTAGATTGTGTTCTGCAGCCTCTCTAGTGGTTTTATTGACTACATTTGCGGAATGAAAGTGCTTGCTGAGTGTATTTACTTTTTAAAAGCAAGTTTACAAAAAAGAAATGCGAGTTTTATTTGACTGAATATTTGACTTCAAGGTTAGTTGATGCGGAAAGAAGAAGGTTTAGAGTTGGACTGATTCAATAATTGATACTAAGACGCTTCTTTTCAACAAAATGTTTCAATACAAAACAATAGCTTTATATGTCTTTGAAATGATTGCAGTTTTGAGTTTAACAGCGAAGCCGCCTTCAAATAAACTTCAGCCACAAAATTAAAAACGTTGCTCAAAATTACTTTTCTTCAAGAATCAATCAACGTTTACCCTACTTTTTTTCTGGTTTTCCTGGCAGAAACCAAATTAGAAAATAAACACCAATTAAAAAAAGATGGTTATTCAACTTTATCACATGGATTTCAGTCCACCAAGTCGGTCCGTGCATATGACCCTGAAGGCGTTGGGCGTTAAGCATGAAGTAAACAGGTTAGACATGTTCAATGGGGAACACAAGAAGCCAGTATACTTGGCTATAAATCCCAGAGGAAAGGTCCCGGCGATAGTAGATGGAAAACTCAAGCTTTCGGAAAGGTACGTCACCCTATACATCATATATTATTACCTCACTCTGTATCATTACGTCATCCCTGCTGACCAAACTAAAGTTCAATGTATAAGCAAACACTTTTGGCGATGTTGAAATTTGAAGGACTTTTGTTTAAATTCGCACTCAAGCATAAATAGATTGCAATTAAAACTACCATAGAAATCATAGTTTTAGTTACCCTTTAATAAAATATTTGCGTGATAAACCGTGTAACCGCATGCGTTCTTTCTGCAGCCGAGCAATATGCCAATACCTGTGCAACAAGTACGCCAAAGGAGATAAACAGTCACTTTATCCATCCGACCCAAAGCAACGAGCAGTGGTTGACATGGAGTTGTACGTCTCAGAAATAGCTTTCGATGCTCTCATTGGATTGGTAATACTACTTACAACATTATTTTCAGTAAACTTTGCTTGGTGGTTATATGATCTAGGATAACGCCCTGTTACAAACAGCAGTAAAATAACTACTGTTGCGTTGAGAAAACAATATGAAAACCTTACATTCGATACGACAGAATTGGTCCATTAGGTTTCAGTTTGAATACTAAAAGCAGTGAAACTAAAGTCCACACTAACATGATCCACACAAGCAACAACATAAGGAGATAAGATGTGTTTCGCGATATTTAAATGTTTGTGTTTGCAGAATCCGCCAGCGATGTTTCTTCGCGGCGAAAAACCTTCAGCTGAAAAAGTGACGGCCGCAAAAGAATGCGCGACAATAATCAACAACCGATTAGAAGGCAAGAAGTATCTGGCCGGGAATAACCTTACAATAGCAGGTAAAGCTTTGCAAGTTATCTGTAATTTTGTTACAGTTATTTCCGTTCATTTTACCACACCGGGATTTGAACCCAGGATGTCCTGGCGACGAATCCTGATTAGGTTTTTTTATTTCCGTTCTGATTCTTGTACCACCCTTTTAAGACACATCTTTCTGCTTGTGGCCATTTATTTTAGTTGGGCTTATGTACTCGGAACTCAACTGACCTCAATTTTTTGAAACCCATTGTTGGTAAGGCAAACCATTGAGGTGTGAGTTTTACGTAAAAGTTTGCAAATGAGGAAAGTATTTCGAAACAATCCCAAGACAGTATTTCCAATTCTTATTTTTGATTTTTTTTGCTACATTTTCACTTGTTTGGCGTGCTTCGAATAAACTGCTTATTTTATGCAAAGTAACACAAAACTTTCATTTAACCTTTCGCAGACTTCTGCAGCTACACGACTGTTGTAATGCTGGAAGTGTTGATCGGCGACCTTGGTGAAGTTCCCAATGTCAAAGCTTGGATGGGTCGACTTAAGGCGCTTTCGTACGACAACGAAGTGAACGCCAAGCCCATGGAGCAGATAGCAGGGATGTTAAAAGAAAAGATGAAGCCAAAGAGGGAGACGAAATTTTAATTCCCTTGTGTTGTGAATACAAGAGCGGCAAATTTTAAAGATCTCTCATGGAATTCATTACTTATATGTTCGTATTGTACGTTTTATACAAATTACGAATAAATATTTTTAATTTGGTATCGATCAACGAATTTTGCAGCTTCTGATAGACAGGACAATCACTAAAGTGTTGAAAGTAGAAAAAATTCCTACCAGAACGAAATATTACAGGAAAACAAAAATATAAACAATTATGTATTAGCTGATCCAGCTAGGCTGCAATGCCTTACCTGCGAAGCATGTAAACCAATGACCTCGATATCATAGCTGTGATCGCTAAGTAGGGAACTGCACAGTGGGGCGATCCTGCCAATTTTGGTATACGTGAAGGTAACCTGGCAAGTTGTGCGCTTGCGCACCAGTGTACCTTGGCCACAATATACCCCCTGAAACCACTGAGCTCCTGTAGCTAAGTTGGTATAGAGCGTTGGGCCTGGTTAGCCCAGAGTCGTGAGTTCAAACCTCACCGAAAGCTTAATTTTTTAAATCTTGCTCCGACTTGTCAGGAAAAAGTGGCGGATCCAGCTAGGCTGCTAAGCCTGCAAACCTAATGATCGCGATACGTTAGCTGTGATCGCCAAGCAAGGACCTGCGCAGAGGGGCGATCCTGCCAATCATGCCATTGCATGAAATATTACTGCGGTAAGTGAATAAATTTACTAAATTAAAGTATTTTCACGTATTTGGAACACACTAGCCGTGGAATTCTTACCGAAAGGTACAGGCTAGAATTTTTTTACCTGAACGTTGTATCGATCTGTTCCGACTTTCTTTAGGTACTGACTAAACCTGATGGGCTTGTCATACGACGATAACGTACAATTGCTTGTTTTTAAAATTGATGAACAGATTTCGTTAAAATGTAACGATATTTTTCAAATCAATGTGAAATGTCTTGGCCTGGGCAATAGACGAAAAGATCCCTAAAAATTAGTTAAAATGTACCAACTGCGACCTAAATTCCCTAGAGGTAATAAACAATATGAAAAACACACATAAACATCTTTATTTGAAACGTTTTCCAATGTGTAATCAACGTTCACAACATTCAAAATTAATCTGTGATCAATTGATAAGAGCCCAAAAGGGTTTTTCTACTCTTTCGGGTTGAGCTTGGCTTCTGTCGCGGCGGTGGCTTCTTGCATCGCCTTTGAGTTGACATCCTCATTAAAAGGATCTGCCTTCATTCTCCCCATCCATAACACAATGTTGGGGTAATCCCCGTAGCCGGAAAATTTCACGGCGTCCAAAAACAGCACGCACGGATAGGAAAAGTAATCTGGAACATAGGATTTTTGGTAAGTTTTCAACTAATGTAAACCCGGCCTGAAAGTGCACAAGTTTCTGTTCTATATTGCCACTACGTACTAAATACTGAAGCTAGAACTGTGTTTTTATTAATATAGCTACTGGCCTGCCCTGTAGGTGGATAAACGTTAAGATGGTAATATCATAGTATCAAACCTTTTTCTTCCATTAGGTCGATAACAAATGTGGAAATATCCATTTTAACAAACAACGGTTATTCAAAAATGAGGTAAACCAAAAACATGATGTTAGAATCTATTTTTATGTTAATTTTTCGGCCAAGAATCTAAAACCGTGAGTTTGGCGTACTGGAAGGGACCGTCCAAAACTTCATTCATGTACCTGCGATTGTAAGGGTGTCCCCTGCAAGATACTTTTTGTCCTTCAGTATATCGTCGAGGAGTTTAAGGGCGGCTTTGGCACCATCGAGCTTATCTTCCTTCACTGATTTATCCCCACGGAAAAAGATTCCTGCCAGATTCTGTGTCCACCACAAATATTACTATTTTATTCGACAAATCGCCCTGGTATTGAATACTATGGTATGTAAGACAGATTCTACAGAAATTGTTGCTGTTTGGGTAAAAGGTTATATACAAAGCACACAGAAAGTTATTTACCATATAGGCGCTAAGCTGTTCAAAAATCCATTCGCTTATATACAACTGCATATCAACAACCGCACGTTTATCCGGGTCGCTGGGGTATAAAGATTTTTTCTCTCCTTTTGCGTACTTGTTGCACAAGTAGGCAGCAATCGCCCGACTGTAAACATTAACATCATTAAAATAAAACAAAACAAAAATATGTGTCTCTACCTTTCAGACAACTTCAGGTCTCCATCTACAAGAGCAGGAACTTTTCCTCGCGGGTTTACGGCGAGGAATTCAGGCTTCTTTTGTTCGCCTGTGAAGAGATCAACTATCTTGACTTCATGTTCCAGACCAAGCGCTTTCAGAGTCCAGTAAGCCGAGCGACTCGGGGGGCTAATACCGAAATGGTACAACTGTATAACCATGTTGCACAAATCAACGCCTATAACTGATCGAAATATAAAATGTTGCTCTGAAAAGAAAAGAGTCAATATATTTTGCAGCAGGCGCCAAAATGTTCGAAAGCATTACAAGTAACAAACAAAGCAAAAGTATAAACGTCAATTTTTGTTAAACTAATGCAAAGACACATTTCACTACTCTTCAATGCAGTTTGCACTTCGTCGCAACCTGTCCAAAAGTACGAACAGTTGGCGACTGGCTCTAAACGGTGACAAATATTTGCCCTTTGAGTGAGCAAACGTCCCAGCAAGTTGCGGCGGGAAATATATTTGAGTGAAATCGTCGGCAGCAAACATTCTAAAAGTGTCAAGTCACCTTCGTTTGTTTCTGAACCGTTCTGCTGCACGAACCATACGCCAGGCGATTAGAGGTTTTACCAACCTTTTGTATTACTTGTTTGGCAATACGCAACGTTCAACTAATTATTGTATGCCTGGTGGTAAGGATGGGAGAAGTTAATAAGCGATTTGCTGGTCTCAGATGACATAGGACATATATACTTGGCCAAATCTGCCGCATAAACGAATGCTACAATTTTCACAATACGAACAACATTTTCAAATTAGTGATGGTCTTTATTTGAAAAACGTAAAAACTTTTGATTATGGGGTCATTGGGGCAGAATTTTTCATGATTTCGGATGAAGTTTCGCTTTTACTGCGGCCACCGACTCTTCCATGCCCTTGTCATTAACTTCCGCGCAAAACCGATTCCTTCTCATTCGTGAAATCCATTCCTCCAGATGGCGAAATTCGCTGAAGTTGGTGAAGCCAACTGCTTCCAGAAACAGAACGGACGGATAACCAAAGAAGTCTGCGTATGCAAGTTTATGACATGAGAGCTGTGTAAATAAGGTTCCTGTTATTTGCACTGCACATACGTACCAGCAATGGTTATGGAGTCTCCTGCAAGGTACTGTTGACCCTCCAAAGTTTTGTCCAATAGCTTCAAAGAGTCCTTGGCCCCGTCCAGCTTGTCTTGTAAAACATTTTCACCCCGAAACAAAATTCCGCCGAAATTCTAATCCGTATACGCAACACAAATGTACCAAGCAGAATGATGCAAATGTGACACTCACTTACCATGTAGGCCATGACTTGGTCAAACACCCACTCCGTTATGTAAAGGTTCATGTCCACCACTGCACGTGTTTCTGGATCACTTGGGTAAAGTTGTTTCTTCCCGTCTTTGGCGTACATGTTGCATAGGTAGGCAGCAATTGCGCGGCTAAAAGTGATATGGTCTACACTTCAAATCAAATTATGTGTATTTTGCGCAAAAACAACAACGTAAATGAACAATACATGGAAATAGAATGACATGGGCACCGATAAAACTATGAAGGTTTTCAAGTTAAGATACCTAAACCAACACTTGAATATACTAAATTTCTTACCTTTCCGAGAGTTTCAGATCGCCATCCACCAAAGCCGGGACCTTTCCTCTTGGGTTGATGGACAAATATTCAGGTGTCTTATGATCAGCTTGAAACAGATTTAGGTTTTTGACTTCATATTCCAAGTCTAGCTCTTTCAAGGTCCATAACACCGACCGACTTGGCGGGCTTATATCAGAGTGGTAAAACAATAAAACCATGTTCCTTTTATTAACCGAGACTCAACGAAACAATTCTCTAAAACTAACTCCAATTTTAACCTTCATAACAAAAAGCATGAAAAACGTAGACATTCACAGATTTGGAGCGGAGAGGAACTTGGTGATATTACACACACTACGCTAAAGCACAGCGATGCTTTTTACGTCGTATGCCACCGCAGTCACCTTGTTTGCATTTTAAACAGAGCGTTGCTGTGCCAGTATGGGTAACGCAATGTTCAATGGGCTTCACTGTTCCACAACTGACAGCGATTTGTCACTCGATTAAACATGAAAATAATTAGAAAACTGCTTATTTGAACAAATGTAAGTCCACTTTTGTCTATGTTTACAACTAAGTTATATTTTGCATATTCACCAACAGCGGAAGAAAAATATTGTGTCACACACTGACACATAATAGCCTGTTATTACTATTCCACTGAGAAGGGTTATCAGGGTTTCCCAGCCTTTTTAGCGTCTTCACTACGTTTAACGATAATCATACAGCCTGCGACCCTGCTTTAGTCTCTCCTCATTTATTTAAAAAGAACTGACATATGTTAATGCCTACGTGAACTCTGTAACAGTGTGGGTAACTTTTTTGTGGTTGAATGCTTAACAACTCTCATCATTGAGACTATTTGGCTTAGTTCTTTTCCATACGGCTATCACCACTCTATTTTTGAACAGTAACTCTGTCTAAACAATGCAATTGTCGGCAACTCGATACGACTATTTCCTGCACACTAAGAACAAATTAGTTTTGTTTGGTGGCAAAGTGAATTTTGATGTTTCGGGATTTAATGAAATCCATTGCAACCCCAGGTTGTGAAACGTTCGGGTGAACGTAGCGTAACTTGTCTTTCGTTACGTAACTATAGCTGTATGCTTACGTAACGTATCAACTCCATACAGAAAAATGCGACAGTCAAATTTCTTAGTGGAAATAATAGCAATTGTCCTATTTGTCCCTCGAGTCCACAGCTGTCTGGCAACTTTTCGACAAAAAAACAGCAAATCAAACCATACATTTCGCATTTTTCTGTCTTCAATTCGAAAATGACGATGATGAAAACGCAAGAAAGGTCCTGTTGGGAAATGAGTTCTGCGAAACACGCAAGTAACGACCGGTGCAAAATTAAAGGAACAGCAAGATTAAGGGCATGATATTATGATCAGAAATGTGAAACCGGAAGGGAGCTTACAATCAACTATCAGAACGAACAATTGGAAATACACAAGATAGTCATATAAAGGGCATGATGTAAAGATGGTGCAAAATTAGCAATCGGATCAAAGTAAAAGTTGCGATTCGTGTTTATTTCATGAACAGTCAAAAGAATGCCGGCAAAAAGACAGTTTTGATTGTGCCTCTAAGTGATATGCGTTTGGTTAACCACCGGTTAGTCATTGTGCAAATAATGGCAACGCTTTTAGCTATGAGCTATCGGAACACGAATGTATTCAACAAAAGATTTTTCTTCTCCACACTAAGCGTCCGCTGCACACGCACAGTTTGTCTCCGCGCAAACGACAATTTGTTTTGAAAAGTGGGTACAAAAATATGTTTTTAAGAAGTATTTGAGTAAGATATAGTGTTCAGTATCTGTGGCATTGCGTGAGGCGACATTACAAGAATTATGTGTGGAACTGCATTAAGAATTAACAAAATGTTGAGTAACATGGACGTAAATTTTGATCAAGCAAATAGATTTGAAGCCAAACCGAAGAATGACAACAAAACATCCCCTCACAGTACAACGCTATGTAGGACTAACAGGAGATCAATACCGCCATAGTGAGTTAAGTGCAAGCCTAGGACTGTTTACGTAATGCCCAAAACTTTTAAGCGCAAATCATGCAATAGTGTTAATTTGGGGAGTTACAAAAGTAAACAGGGTACTGATAAGTTAAGAGTGAAGCAAAAAAATAAAATATTTTGATGCGTTTGTGCAAGGTAGTGAGGACCCACAGTATTTAGCGGTATTTTAGTAAAATTAAGGATTGATCGGATATCGAAATATGCCGCTTGTTTGAAAATCCTCATTTTGTACAGACAGGTGTAACGAAAAGAAAAAGTGTGAGTTTATATTCGCGAGACCTATGTTGCTACAAAAAAAAAACATTGAATGTACGTGTGCGTGAAGGTCTGGCAATGAGGAGCAATTTCGCAATTGAAGAAACACTAAGATTCACACGCAAGTCAGCATACGAACATTATGCAGGCAACATAACCTAAAAGCTACACCTTCGGTCGCATTGCCAAAGGGAATAGGCATCAGTAACTCGTCACGTCCTACGCAAAATCTATAGGTGAAACGCTATATCGACAACGACCCCAACATAGGGTAACCATGGAACATTAAAATGGTAGTGGAACGTCCTAAGTGCCTTGAGTATACAGAGCCGCAATATGCAGAAGGAATTCGAGGAATATGCGGTTACTGGGTGTCCTGCTTCTTCACGGTTTTCCGTTTTTTCCCGCTCAGCGTTCGGCTTCGCATGGAGCTTATCTGGCCTGGGAGACCGAAGCATCCTTTTCGTAGCAAAACCTGAAGGGTGTGAACAAATGGTGAAGAAAAACGAAGGAAAAATTGAACATGTGTGCATAAATATGCAGGCAAACCGGTAATAATCTTGTGTTGTATTCCGCTGTGCGTCCACACTAACAAAATTGTTTCTCAAGCGAATAAATTTGTACATTTTGTTACCAGAAGTCCTTTTTTTTACAGTCACCAGCTGCAATTATGGGACCTTACAGATCTAACCTTTTCAAAACTTGTCTACTTCGGTCTATTTTGAAAAGGTGGTAAAAGGAATAAAACGCACAGCAGGAAACTGGTTCAGCACACAAGGATTTTTGATGCTGACAATTTAATTGAAAAAAGTAGGCAGTGACGTTGCCCACAATTCTACCCGCAACTTACCTGCGCGTTAAACTTCGCAGCTTCGAGCCCTTCGGCCACAAGTTCGTTAAGATGGACGGAGTAGCCTTCCGATATCAACTGCAAGAAAATTCCTCATATTAGATTTATTTCGGCTCAAAGGGCGACAGTAAACTTACAGAGCAGTGATGGGATTGTTTTTTCGTTGCCTTGCCAACCACGTAAATGCGGTGCGGGGCAAGACCGAGTTGGGAGTAGACTGCGATGTCTTTGCTCGAACCGTAACCGGCTGAATAGCTCAGCTTGTACTGAAAAAGAATACGTTTTGATGGTGAGCACGACAGGTTTGGGCATATCAAACACGGTATAGAGATTTATTAATTCCAGTAATATAGAAACATGCATTGTAACGCAATAGTATCTTATGAAATAAATTTCAAAATTTTGAGAATGATAAATCCGAAGGCGAAAACAATACATGTCCACAGTGAAATTTTGCAGAGTGTAATTTTTAGGTTTTAAACAAATCCCTGTGTTGTTTTAAAAACGCACTTCAGAAATTTAACGAAAAATCCAACAATTAGAGCATCAGTTAAACTGCCTTAAAAAAAATCGTTTGTAACAACCAAAAAATTTTTGTATGAAAATGCCACAACACAACCAAAACGCCCGAAAAATTGGCCATTTTTGTTGTGGGCATGGAAACGGGTTAATTGCAACTGAGCCCATACCTCGGTCATGAGATTTTTCAGCAGAATTGTTTTTTGTTTCATCGGGTCGTGAGTTAAACCGTCGCTGAACCAAACCAACCCGTGTGGAAAGTTGTGTTGCGCTAACCACGTCACCACCCGCTGTTTCTGCATGTCCGGTCGCGCCGTGACGTAAATGATGACGTAGCCAAGGTCTTGCCACAGACTGTAATTGATGTTCAACACAGTTAGCCGTAATCAAAAATTTTATCCATAGCGAATATTGATACAACAGAAGGCCGCATACCCAACATAAGCTATACCTCAACGTCAAAGGGTACTATTGCAATGATCGCCATTAGAAAATGAACAATAAAGAGCAGGGTTGGTTGAACTGTTGCCATTCTCACCGTACAACGTCGACAGCACCAGCTCGCACTTTGGGGTCGGAACCCATTATGGAAACACTTGCTGTGAATGAACCGTCGATGCTGAAGATGACGCAATCGGTTTGCGGGGGAAGCACCGCCAGGTAGCTGTCCGCAACCGTGTGGTCGCCTCTGAATATTTTGCATTCGTTTCAATATGTTGTATCGAATCCACCCATACGGGTTATTTTTAGAAAAATATTTTCAAGAAATTTTAAAGGATGTTTTATTGTAGAAGGTCAATTCGCAAATAAAAAAAATGTAGCCACGTTACGCCTTGTTCATTTGTTTTCAGCTCGTAAGGCGGAGCAACCATGTCACTTTTTATAAGGATGTCTGGAATTTTTCTGCTTTGTTCGTTTAACAAGGCAAGGCGACATTGAGTGTAACGCATCTTGTATGAAAAATCAATAATTATTGGACAAGCCGTGTAGAGCCACGAAAGCCGACAATATCCTTTTGTTTTTTGTTGCAGTCTTAAGTTCATACCGCTAACGACCCATTTACACGCGATAAGTCAGTATACTTTAGAGAGTCAGAAAAACAGCTATGGACCAAAATAAGCACAGTACAGGTCTATGCATCACCTGGCAACCATCTTCACGGGGTAGATGCCCAGTCCCAACCGCTTCTGTTCGGGTATTGTGTAAGTAATCTTACCGTGGTTGTTCGTCACTTCCGTGCCAAGATGAACCCACTCAGATGCAGGGGGCTGTACATAAGGTAAAGAAAGAATATTTCACTACAATCATTCGGAACAAATGTCCTTTAAAAAAGGACCAATGCAGATATGGGGGGAATGGCTGAGCTGGTATTTTGAATTTGAAACCACATTAATTTTCGGGTGAGTGGACTCGAAAATACAATGTTTGGTGGCGTTACAGAAACTAACAAACATAAATAAAAACAAATTGTTGTTCTGGGAAATAACTCTGCTTACATTCGAATATATCATTTAACAACCACCCCGAACAGTGCATTTAACTTCTATTAACAAATAACAATCGGAAAATTTAAAAGTTTTTACATTTGAATTCCCAGTCAAGTTCCAGATCAATATCGTAGCTTTAAATTTGTTAGTCGATAATAAAACAGAATCTTCAGACCCATACCGGTGTCATAATGTGAATGTCGACCTTCTCTCCGTTTAGCGTCACCATATCAAGGGGGCCATACATAAACCTCCCAGTCACAACCTGTGGACTGTTTTCCAAAGCAATCCCATCCCGAGCTCGGTGGTTGGAAGTTATATTCTGGAACAATTTCACGCGACATTTTAATATCTGGGTTTTGTGGGAGTTGGTTTGATTCAGACTGGAAAAGCTTGTTCGTGTATCATTTACGATGGTTTGAAATGACAATGCATAAATATTCTACAGCTGCAAATCGTAAATGCCAAATTTTAATGTGATTTTTTTATTGACTATGTTAATTGGGGAAAAAGTAACAAATCAGTACTGAGGTAACTGTAGGCATCTTTTCATGCTAAAAAAATATCTTGTCTCGAAAATAAAGGGGAAGCAGCGATATTAAACAGTTTAAACGTACCCGTAATTTAACCTGAGTCCGCTTTTTGGACCACTTCTCCCTGGGAAATGGTGACACAAAGTTGGCTTCGTCTTTCCCGTCGTTTAACCGAACCCGGACGTTTTCTTTGTGAAAGATCTGACGGAGAAAACGTTCGTGAATATTTTCTGTTCAACATTTCTTCTCATAAAACGTTAGAATTTCCTACCTGGCGCAGAATGAAGGCAGCGAGATCAGCCGATTCCCAGAAGCTCGCGTGGAAGAGATGAGGGAGGGATGAGGATGGGAAGTCGGATAAAACCTCCGGGTAGAAGAGCGCGAAGTCGAGTCTTTTCTCCCCCCACCACCGTTCCGCGACTGTGACGTAACATTTACGACATTAAGATGACGTCATACAATTCGAATTAAAGCAGGAAAACACAAAAGTGTCGAGTTGGGAGTAATAATAATACGTCAACCACGATATCACTACAGCATAGAAGTCAAGGCATGTCGTCACAATCACATTCTGTTACGTCACAATACCTCTGCAGTGTGGATGATTGCATTGATCTTGAAGGCACTTAAAAACTTGGTCGTCGTCGCACGGCGAATGGTCATGCACGGGCGGTTCTGATTACGTCATGCAAACGTTAAAAAATGCGTGGCCATGGCAACATCACACTGGGAATGTTACCATTACTCAAACAACAAAAAATACTCTTTCAACAAAAAATCAAAATAAAACTCCAGCAAATTTGATAAATCAATTTGTCTGCAGAAAAACAAGCACAATATATCGAACATGACGTCATCAATGTTGCGTCACAACTTACTTTGCGCAATCGCCGAATTGGACTGATTGTCAAGGTAACCGGACGTTATGCTCCAATCGCTTGGACGCCTCGCGCCAAGCGCAGTGACGTCACTAAATGCCTCGTTGCTCGTACTGAGCAGATCGCCTGGCAACCAAGAGCACGTGATTTAATGGCCAGTGCTGATTGATGAAAATGTTCTCTTGTGTTGTTGATATGTTGTGCGAAGTTAGTTTGAAAGTAAAATGGTTTGTTGGGTCAAAAAAATCATTATTAGAGGTTAAATGATTTAAAAACTTCACTTTAACACCGCAGACCAAAGAAACCACCGACCACCGGCAAGTTAACTTAGGTGAGATTGTAGGTAAAAACACAAACCGATCGACAGGGATTGTCCATCTCCCAGAGGGAAAATGTGATAATTCGCGACGTTAATCGGAGAAAACTTCGAGAATCTGCAACAAACGTTGAGTTTGAAGGTATGATTGGACTTTGTGTTTCGACACAATGACAATCGCCACCAAACAGTGTAACCATCTGCGGAAACGTCGAGAACCCGAGGCTAAAACCGGTCAGTTTTACAAATATTCGAACTCTAGGGATAAAATTTTACTTGGCGTCCAGCAAGGGTTCGATTCTGGCTGAGGAAGGATCGCCGGCGTAGAACAGGTTGTATATTTGATGGCAAGCAGGCTGCTGTGGCGGGCTCACGTGTTCGTTTGAGAGTTGTCGCATTGCTAGTATGTAAGCCAGCGACGATCCTAAAATATTGTGGAAAAATACGGTTATGTTTGAAGTCCAAATTCGAACTGACGATTGAATTTTAGAAAGGCTGTTACTTCGACCAATTTATCAGCGGCACTGGGTCAAAAATGACGAATAGTATGTCGGGATTTCGTACAAGTAAGGACACAGAAAAACAAGCGAATATAGCGTAGAAATATATTGTGTGCGGGTGAATAGATAATATACACAGACAAATTAAATTTTTAAAACGTCTAGATGCGACATCGTCAATTCCAATTTCGGGAAACTACGAAATTTTCCCACAGGCAAGAGTAAGAACAAATTTTGAAACGACGGACACTTTATTTGTACAGAAATAAAAACCTCAAAAAAATGTACACCAACCCAACACGAAGAATTCTGTCACGTCGAACTCCAACTTATTTCCGACGTCAATAACTGATGACGTCACGCTAGCCTGAGCGTGCAACTGGGGGGTATTGGTCGTTACACTGCTCACAGATGATGATCTCTGTATCAAAAAGTGTCCTTAGTCGTGTGTTTGCAAAAGTGAAATGCTTTTTAATGGTTAGTACAAGAAAAAGCGTGCATGGAAGTGACTGGGGAAAGAAATTTCAGGCCGTATTTTTACTGAACTTGGTGTAATAAAAGGCAACCCATCCATGGTTGGCTTTCCTTCTTTGTGCATTTTTTGCCAAACGGATACTGTTAAAGAATGAATACGACAAACATAGCACAAGCATTGTGAATGTACTGAGGTTATGTACTGACGAGACAGGTTATGTGGAATATGTTCGATAATCGGTTTAGAAATCCATTTCACTCGGGATCATATGCGATCCATGGAATCTTGTTATAGACAGCAGGTTGTGCAACAGTGTAACTATCACAAACATGCGTCAAGACTCATGCAAACACTGACTGTTGCGTGGTGATGGACAGCAACATCTGTCTGCAATAAGAGACGCAAACAGTGTAAAAGTGTTGCCCTGTCGGAAGGCTCACTGACAAAGCCGATAACGTGAATAACACTGTAGGTTTTGGATCCAAGCAAGGTACAAATGACGACATGCTCGATTACGTGATCACTACGACGAGCGATGACGTCACGGCAACCTAACGCACCTCCCCGCAATATTGATCACTTAAACGTCGCACGTGCAAGGCGTGTAGCGAAGCCGGGTACAAAGTGTTCCGGTTCGCGTGGGGCTGATGGACTTCGGACCAGGGAAATCCCCCACTCAGAATGGGGGCCGCCGACCCGCGTCGGGGAAGCACCTGGCTGGGGGGGTCCCATAGTGAGGGGGCGGGCGGAGATACGCGAAAACAGGGGGAGGAGGGCAGACTTGAGGAATTGTGCAATTCGTCTTCCTGTGTTGAACGTTTCAAGAGACGTGATTTGACGAAAAACTTAACAAAACTTCTCCAGTGGATGAAGAACATATTTGGTTTGGTTTTATAACATTTACGAGTCGCCTTCACGCTGCTTACGAGAATGAAAAAACGTAGCAGCAATGACTGTTGCAACAATATGCTTCGCCAGTCAACGTTTTTTTTTCAAATAGAAGTATTTGCAGATTACTGGAATGCCTTGTAACCAGGGCTTCCACTTCCATACCGTCTTTATTTCTGGGATTTTTCTTTGTTTTAGTCCCTTCTGTACTTGCGTTCTTATTTCTATGTTGTCTTATAGATTCAACAAAGTTTTTTATCTATTGTCAACATGTTTTGTGACATCATAGAGTGTCGGCTTTCAAATAAAATAACTAGGGTCGAAAAAAATTGGAAACGTATGATAATAACACTGTGTTCGTTTCAGGATCAGAAAAAACTTTGCAGCAAATTTTTTTTCCTGTCGTGCTTATCACAAGAAAGATATCAGCCTTCTATACAACCTATCGTGCTACATGACATGGGTTTGCATAACTAGGAGAGAAAAATTGTAAATTAACTTCATTTAATTCGGTTTTTGGCTTTCGGACTCGACCAACACGAAAAAATTTTACAGGAGTACAGGAGATACAAATATTCAGCCAAGGGTTTATTTGAAAAAGTTGTATTACCGCCATTGCAACATATTTCTAAACCTTGCAGTGCAGAATAAGAACATAACTTTCAGCAAAATAGACAATGCATATATAGGAAAATTCAGTTAAATATGTAACTTAATATAGGCTGTTTCGTTCATGCAACAAATCGGTTTAAATATTTTTGCGTTTCATTCATTCAACACATAAGAAATTCCAAACCTCTTGGTTGCTGAGAGCACTTCCCCGCCGACTGCTTTGTCCGCTGTCAGCACGAAGACGAAGACGGAGCGGTGTGGCAAACTTGCACAAGAGGTCGTAAGCCAAGATGCTGCCAGCCGCGTCACCGATAACGCACACCTGCCAAGTTAGAAATGCATATGTTATTGTCAAATATAGTTTGTAAAATTGGAAGAAACGTAAATAGATTTTTTCAACATTGTGGCTTTATAGTGATATTGTGGCGGCCAAACGGCGTAGTGTAACTGTAACATCGAAATGCTGCTCTTCTGGAAAGCAATTCTTAACTTTTACTGAATGAACAGGAATTTAGAATTGCGGCTACGTGCTTCTTGCATTACAATGCACGTCACTTGCATTAAAAATGAGCGCCTGGCTTTGTGGTTTTATCGATGCTCATGTCATTTTATTTCTTCTGCGTATTGTTCATCTGCGTAATTTTTTTTTGCGTAAAATAAACATGACTTGATTTGGTTTTGATTTGAAACAGTCCATGCGGTCAAGAATTATTACAGTCAATATCCACTAACTGGGTGCAGTATTAGCAGCAAAGTTAATAAAAATATCCAATAGCTTTCAATCAGCATGCGTCGAAAAAAATCTTTAGCCAAGATAAGCAATCAATACAGAGAAGAGGTGAAAGAGGTTGATCACAAATATTGCGTCAACATTAATCTTGTCTCAGACAGAAAGGTTAGTACCAACTGTACAAGTTGATGCCACCTAAGATCAATATTCCATATAGCAGATATTGGATCGATCGCATCAATACCGACATTGGAAAAAAAATTAAAACAGAGCGTACAGTTACGTCATCGATCGAATATTAAACTTGCGTCTTGTCGCATAAAAACAATATTTTGGTCGAAATGCAACACACACGAGGTTTGGTTTAATTTCGAAACAATGCTGTTTCCCAGACAGCTCACCTGTCCTTGAAAGCCTTTTCCTTCCGAGCTGTTAAGAAAGTTGTTGTATACATTGTTGCAATTGCTCGCCAGCGATTGGATGAGGTCGTTGTAGCGTGACGACGAAGTGGTGAATAGGGACACGAGACTACTCGACACCGAGTTGCGTTCCTGTGCGCCTGAATCGCCACCGTGTGGACTGATGCTGCAAACATAAATATTGTTTAAACATGTGGAACTAAGCATTGTTTATGTGTTGCATTCTTTCTCAAGCGACGAAAATAAGAAAATGTTTAGGCTAACTTGACCGTCAGTTCGATGTTGTAGTCTTGATTTATTACAAAAGCCCCTTGACTTGTGACGTAACTGTCCTTTAGCAGTGTGACCCCACTTAGTTGAGGCCCGAACCCAAAATGCATAAGGACGCAAATGTCGCAATTTAATTGTTTTGAGCAGTGATGTAACAAAGTCCTTTTGAGGTCATTAAAAAAAAAATTAAAAATGTGGTGATAATACCAAAATTGAAATTTGGATCTTATTTAAATTAGTTAATTATGTCTCGGTACAAATCGTTACATGGAAAGAACCGCCTACCTCTACCTTAACAAAAACAGAATAGCAGTTGACAACAGAACCTTTGCCGTTTTACTAATTCAAGGCGCCGGTGTTTTTTTTCGTGACACGAAAACATCACTCGGGAAAAAAATAGCAGCGGACATTATTTGTTATTTCGACACAAGGACTCACAACACAAAATCAGCAGTTTCACCACAAACAAAGATGGCTAAAGTAATGGGTATATCATTGGGTTTACAGGCTCCGCAGCCTAGCTAGATCAGCCACTAAGTCGGAGCGAGATCTGGAAAATCTGGGCTAACCAGACCCAACGCTCTATACCACCTGAGATGAGGGAGCTCAGCGGGTTTGCTGGTTATAATGTGGTTAAGATACACCAGTGCGCAAGTTTTCATTAAACCAAACATGGTTAAAACAATGGGTGTATATGATAAATTCTTTTAATTAACGAAGCAAAACCTGGCAATTACAGAGAAACGTTGACACAACGTTATTATAGTAATATTTGAAATTGAATGGATATAAATAGTGTTTCTACTAATCTCTAGGCTTGCAGTGAATAATGCAGACAACGAAACACAAGTAATCAAAATGATCCTTCTGGTTCTTCGACATAACAACGACTCACCTTTGCAGTAGCTGAAACGCCTCACTGCACACGGCGGAACAGGGAACCAATCGGATTGCAACATGGCCGACAGCTCCTTTGTAGTGGGCATTCATAACCGTATCCATTGTGGTTTGAAGGATTTGCACATCGCTCTACCAAAACCAGGAGCAAAAGCTATTTTAAGAAGGTGCGCTGAAATCAGGGCCTATTTGGTATGGAGCTTACGCCGGCAGGGGGTGGTAATATTTGTCCGGGCATATATTTTATCCAGTCTTGAAAAAGTTTGTAACGAAAACGAGGTGTTTCATGAGTTTAAACTTGTAACCGAAATTGCACCACAATAATTTTTACACCATGATAAAAGGTCATAGGGTTTAGGTATGTTACGGGTGCATTTAAGGGTTTAAATATAGCACAACCGATGAACGCTGCGCGCCCTCTCTGCTCAAACTCAAGTCAACGCAAACGATACGTACACTGAACTTGCCCAAAACCAGAGACAACACGCACCTGTTTCGACTGCAACGACTGATTCGACGCCTCCAGGGGATTCCCCCCATGCACGACGAGGAACAGTGCGCTGATTTTGCACGGGGACGAATTGAAGTTGTTGGAGTTGGTCATGTCGTGATGCAGCTGCGAGGAAACGAGGGGTCAATTGCTGGAGTTCGAAACGAAATCGGATATAAGGTCTGGTGCGGTCGCATTCGCGCAAGTTTGTATTGTATATAGTAGTGATTCCCAATCTTTTTGTGGTTGTGTACCAATTGGAGTAAAACAATTTCGACGCTTGCCACTTAGTGAAGTAACGAACATCACTAACGATTTTTTTCAATTCGAACTATATCCGTAAACTACGGAAAGGTGCTCGCGTACCACCAGTTGGGAAACACTGGTATATAGAGTTAGCATGCGTATTGTGTAACGGCAGAGTTAAGCACATTGTTGACACTAAGGTGTAGTAGGACTGGATAGGGTAAGAGTGGCCATGTCAAGACTCAAAGGCAATAGATTAATTGCGCTTTTGTATTTAATTCATGTGATCACAAAAGGAAATGCGACCCGGGGTGTTTGTGTTTTTTTGGATCGTTTAGTTGTCCACCTACATTCACACAATTAGTAATCAACAGTAATTGGCCTACTTTTGTATCATATTTTCTGTGCGGCACAATTGTTACCACGTCGCAATACTGCTGGTCAGGGTTTTTCACACATGTTTGTAACCTACTAACTATAATAGATAAGACATTAAAACTCTTCTAAACAGGAAAGCCAAGGTTATTATGCCGTTAATCATCCTTCGTACACATAATAGCCTTGGCTATCTTGGTTAGAATAGTTAACTCCAAGTTTTTTGCACCCTTTCAACAAAAACGACCACAACGCAAGTTATCACACAGTAAATCAATGGCGCAAAACACAAATGTATTTTTGTTCGTACCTCCTCAGCTGCGTAATCGTGGTCGTTATCTAAGCTGCTCTGGTGTTCCACATCCGCTGGAACCGTTCCTGAAACCCAAAACAAAAGCACGTTTAACGCCTGACGAATTCAACGAAGCGAAGTCAAGTTTTCGAAACAGATTCTACAATGCAAGAAGAATGCAATGCTTTCAAACCGGATGACACGAAGAGAATTGTGCCTGGAACGAACAGGCAATCCGGTTTGAACTTTCTGCCTTTTCCTATCAAACCATTGTTTATGTATTGTTTTCCTCAAGCGACAAAACTAAGAAACCGTTTTAGGCTAATTTGAACGGTAAGTCCTTGCAGTCTTGATTAATTTCAATTCCTCCTGTGACGTAACTGTCCATAGCTGCGTGATTCAAATTTGTAATCGGACCTTACAGAGTTGAGGCCCAAAAACAAAAATACAAAAGTGGCATTTTGATTGTTGTTAGCAGTTGTGATTCTGCGAAGCCCTTTGTCTGCATAAAATAGGTGACGTGACTGACGTCATCGCACGTCCATAAAACAAGGTGGAATTACGACAGAACTCTGTAGCAGAGTTTAAATTACCAGCACCATTCGTTCAAACCCAAGCCCGTTTCATTCAACTGGTTTCACTTATGTGTAAGTTGCATACAGATGGCCACTGTTTCGACCCATAAGGTCTCATCTCTGTATCTGGTGTTACTATCAGAAGACTTTGCTGGCCAAAAGGCCAAGCAAAGACTTCCACGTTGTGGTGACTATTTTTTTAATACACCGTTAAGAACATGCTTTCAATGTAAAGCATTTTTTGGTCAGTATTAATTTTCATGGAATCACGAACAAAATTATCCAGTTTCTTCCAAAAGAAAACACATCTTTCCAAATATAGGCTCACTTGATACTTCTTTGAATTTTAAGGATAATATATTCAGTTTTGCTGAGCACAAATAGGTGAACGCGTACCTTGGGCGGTTAAATTTTCCTCTGAGCTTCCCCACTTGTATATGGAAAGCGAATGTAGAGGGCTCGATAGCTCGAAGTCATCTACAAAAGAAAGGATATTGTTTGTTCACATGTGCGGGTCAATACTTTTGTACGCGATAATCATCTGGATCTCATCTTAAATACCACAATGTAAGCCTGCTTTGGATTACAATTTTGATAGGAATATATTAACAATGGGTTTACGCCAGCGTGATTCAACTTGTAATCGGTCAAACATTTTTACAAGAATGATTCCATATGTTAATCCCAATCCGGTTCCCAGGCAACAAGATGACGGTGAGTGGTTTTAAATTTCAGAAATTGTTTGCAAACTTTGCATATACCACAAAGTGAAATTGCATACTTGTCCCAAAAACCAACGACAAGCGGTTAGAGACGTAGTATTTTGTTGGACGAATGTTTCTGTATTTCAGATCAACAAATTTATGTCACACGTTTCCAGTTAATTAAGCGTGCGTTGATTCAATCCGTGCTTAAGAGGTAAAAATTTCACTGAAAAGCAATTAAGAAGTCGCACCATATCACGTTGTGGGAAGTGCCCTTTGTCTAAATATACATGGGAAGTGATAAAATTTTGCTCCGTTAACCATGTTTTGTAACGATATAGATTAGTGATTTTTAACTGCGGATCTCACCCATCTTCATTGCGACACCCATTGTACTGTGAAATGAAAATATCAACGTGTTTTTCCCATAGAACAACTAAAAATTGGCGAACAACACAAGTGTTCGCAATAAATTGCTCTTCACATTTCCGTTGCGGTTTTGTTGTTGTCACTCCACATTACAAGGATTGTTTTAAACAATTCTTGGTCTGTTTTTGAATTGTGCCTCCCTTTGGAAACATAACTTGGGTTTTTGGCAATTGGATTAAGCACTAAAAATGTCTAAATCCAATGATACAGAACATAACATTACAAAACCATGATATAGTCATGAAAATCTCCGATCCAAAACCACTACCACCAGTTCGACATAACAAAATATTCCAATGTAAATCTACCCACACCACCATAATCTTGCCGTACCTTTGTAATTACTTTTAAAAGGGTGTAAGCAGGAAACACCGCCCCTTGTGCCAAAACACAGCGCTCCGGCGTAAGGAAAATGAGCGATAGGGGGCCTCCAGCGGATCGATCAATGACGTTGGCGTAATGCAATCAGAGTCGGCGAGCGCAAATCCGAAATGTCAATCCGATACTGGGGAGCGCTTGTCAATCAAACACACCGCTAATTCGCTGCTGGGGCCAAACTAAACAGCGTTTAAGCGTCGGCGGACCACTGTGGCATGTCGTCGTCCCACAGCGCGAGGTTTAATGCATTTGTCGCTCAGAGGTTCGCTGCCCTTACGGGGACAGAGGTGATGTAGGAGATTTATTCGGCTTTTTGGGGATTTATGTGCAGTTATAACAACAGTGCGAGTTTACGAGTTAATAAATCACCCTATGTGATAATAAAAAATTTCACTTGAGATTAAGAGGATGTCTCAGAAAGTGTTTTTAGAATTTTAGTTTATGCTGTTTTCATCAATAAACAATAATAATTATTGCGCTGGAAAAGTAGGAATGCACGTCTTGGCCTCAATTATTGATTTTTTATTAAATTGCGAAATTTTGAAAATACAGTTGACGGAGGTTGTCTGTAACACTTACTTAAATAACAAAAATCGATGTAGGACAATCAATGGCGAACACGTGCCCTTTTTATTCAAACACCAAAGTCAAACAAGAAAAGATCCAAATTTCACTGCACTCAGATTTTATATAACCTAAATGAATAGATGCTACATGCAACATGATTACAATAAAACAAAAACATCAACCATTAGATACTGCGCAGGATTCATCCGTTGAGCACAACATACCAGATACATGGCTTAAAAATACGACTCAGTCACGCTCATACAACAACTAACCTGACGCATCAAAGAACTCGTCATCATCGGATGACACATCAGTGCTGTCACGTCGTATTCCCTCCAGCTTCACGTCGACGTATCCTGTCAACGCACAGTGCAAATAAACCACAAGTAATGTATGTTGTTTTGAAAGGTCCGAAAGCAATTGGTCGACCTTGGGTGCCCGTATCGGCAATATCGATCGGTTGTAAACGTATGCAAAGCCTGCAGTTTTTGGCCGTGTTTTGCTCTTCTTTTTAAACCGGGGTCGAAATGCAAGGGCAAGGGAGCATAAAATTGCACTTTCGTTGTCGCGAGAATAATGTGTTAATAGAAGCCACGGGTTGGCGTTGCTGATTTGCAGCAATAAATGAACGTGTTGTTTATTGTTGTTACTCCCTTTATAGCACGATAATCGAGAAGTGCGACGCACACTTTTACATGGTAACATTGCAGCACTGAGAGGTGTGCAGAAAAAAATTTAACGATTGGTTGTTAAACAATTGATGATCGTAGAATTTGAATGTAGTAAAATATTTGCTGGTGGTGGCAGACGTAATTACCCAAATATATGCAATTTTCCAATCAGACCACCATGTCAAAATACATAGGCAATAATGTTGCGCATCTTTTACCCGCGTGGAGGCAGATCCCAGAACAAAAGCGAACAACTCATGGCACCATCCGCACCCATGGGACATACTACTACTGTTAATTTTAAACTAAGTTGTTGAAATACTCTTTCGGCAAAACAACAAACCTACGTCGATACAAACTATTCCCAGGAATTGACGTCAGTTATAAAACCAGGACACAATTCGTTGCATATTCCGTGAAGTAAATTTCGTAATCGGACCAACGTGTGCTAATAAAATCCGAATAATTTGAAAAAGCCACCCTGACACCCATCCTCTCGTTGAACGCCAGTTTGACAAGCGGATATTGTCAAAGAGGAGCCAAAAATAAACATGCTGTTTGAATTGATCAGATCGATTATTTGGTGGACTTGTAGGAAATTGTGTGCTGGTGCATGTTGTCACGTTTACATTTCAAAATGAGTTTTGGTGTGCTGGCATTTAAAAACATCCTAACAACGGGTATTACAAAAAAAATAATTTTATACAATTTGATGACGTACGTTATGAAGGAAACCGAATGGTTGTTGAAAAACAGCAATTGGAAATAACAAGATTACTTTAACCACACGGAGCATCACATGAATCAAATTATTACGAGTTGGTTTAAATTTTTCAAAACATTTAAATTCCCTATGACTGTTGAATACGTAAACAATAAGTTTTCACAGATATAATAACTCTATGCTAAAAACGTGCATTATGACAAAAAACAGACCAACTAAGCACAATAGGACAAAAGAAAACATACCATCTTTGTTGTTGCCCTGCTTGCTTCTGGTGGAAAACATGGAACTGGATGAGTAGCGCCGTACTCCAGTTTTTCGTCTATGACCTTTATATCAAAATTTCAACATGAATAAACTGCACAGTTGTTGCAATGAACTGCACAGTTATAACACAGCAACCTGCTTATGAATCGGAAAACACCTCCACACTTTTTATTTCCTGGAAATTCTTAATGATGAAAAACCGTTTCAAATAAAAAATGCTAAAAACAGGATCTTCCTGGACTGGTATAATCACTTTACTGCATTTAACCCTTACAACTCCCTAAACAGCCTATCATTTTAATTCACATGATCTATAAATATCTGTGTTTTAGGATTATTACGCTGTAAATTTATGTAATTCTTTTTAAATTAAGTCCTATGCTGACTGAAATATTTTTGCCCTAAACTTCCTTTTGAACAGTTAGGTTAAGTCCAACATGGCCAATCAATGTATTGATCCACTGTGTAAGTGGCTGTGTTGAAGAATGCTTTGAAGTTTAATACCTTTGCAGCTATTCTTGTGAAACAATGATCAATAAAAGCGTAACCTAACAAATTGTTTGTAGTTGTCTTGTCTCACAAAGTTCAATTTTGTCTGCATATATTCCCTCAAAAAATACCATATTTGCCTACTCCCTGAAAAGGCCGAAAATAGGCTGAAAAGGAACCTGAACAATGGGCTCTGCTAAATTGTCTGTCACTTGGCTTTGAAAGGCAGGATAATGTAAAAAAGAGAAAAAATGTAATTATGTAAATCCTACGTACAGTTCTCTAATCTCCTCAACAAAACACAGTTTTTAGTGAATATTTTATATCCTGTGAACTTCAGCAACAAATACATCAACGTAGACATTAAAAATTTGTAGTTACTGTTTATTAAGCAGTTCAATCACATTTTGCTTACTTGATTTACTGCTAAAAATATAGGAAGAGCCTGAACTTCTTCTTGAGTTTGTATTGGGGTCAGTTGAATCTTGCTTGAGAGCTGTAATTTCTATTGTTGGTGTGTCAGGCTATAAAAAGGAAAATTACGATAAATAGAGATCAGACATTAACATAGAATTGATAAATAATGATATAAATGGTTTGTTTAATGTGTATACTTAAAGATTGTTATAATAGTAATGTAATTTGCATGCATAACAAATAATTGTGAAACTATACGTTTTTTGATGTGGACTTCAGCAGTGGTATACCAGTATTTGAAATCCACAAAAATAAACCTGCATTTATGTTCATTTCCTACCTTGTGGTTGTAATAATCATCATCTTCATCCTCCGTATCATCAGAAGCAACAGTACCAAACTTCAGTTGTAACGCTAGCTGAGTTTCTTTTTCAAGTCTTCGAATGTCTTGTATTGTGAGTCCATGCCACTCGTCTTGCCAACACCAGGCCTGCTTATGAGCACGGAGCATCACCTTCCTTAAGCCTGTGCAGCCATACATGAATAATGCATTTGATCCTACATTTGGTAGAATTTAAAGTCACAAGCCATGCGGGTCAAAGCACTTTAAAACTGCGAGAATCAATATCTACAAAGTGATGGTCACTGACCATATCTGAAATGTTGAAATCTGATTTACCAGACATTACAATGGATACATTAAATAGGTGAAAAATACAAAACCAAACAGTTCTCTGAACAAATGTAAAATAGCAAAGCTATGAAATTTTAGTGCCTTGTAATATGATCACTGATGCCTGGATCCCATTGAAGCAAAACCAAATAGTAACCAAAATCAAAAATTTGAAGTAAAAAAACAGTTTGCCAACAAAGGCAAAATACAAAGTCATGTAGCAAGAGATTGTGGCAGACTCAATGAATTTAAAATTATTAGGACTGTAAATCTGGTTAATACTCCAGGGACCAGTTAGGCAGGCAATAACATATTTAATTTGTTGTAAACAACACCACATCAAGGCAGTGACAAGCAAGTTTATTCTGCAATCGCCGAAGTTGTACCTGTGTCGTGTATGAATTTTTCAATTTTTGACTGCATTCCCCAGTATTTAAATTCCACCTGAAAAAAAAGCAATCTTCAAAATAACCAGGTGGATGTTTAGATGAATAAATATTACATATAGCAAAGAGCCATAATATAATTATTGTGCTATATGCAGTAGTGCACACAAACAACAAAGACAAACCACTGCGGAGCACCTTTCAGCCAAAAAAATAAAGACTACCTTGCACATTTTGTAGGCACACATGATTGGGTGAGATAATTCCGTTGGATTTTTTTTTATTTGCGCCAGCCAGTCATCATTCAAGGGCCCAGATCCTGTTTTCTTGGATTTGTAAAACTTTGGATCTTCCTCTTTTTTGTAATCGCTCACTTGTTCCTTGACAATGTCAATTTCGTCTGGAAAGAAGAAAAGCACGTTGACATTTAAAGCCAAAAACTAGTTAAAACTTCATCACGTACCAACCACTCTACCACGGAGTTCTGCTTGTGATAAGTTAAAAACATTATTTTGACTTCCAACATCATCATAATATCGCGTTTCAATGTCAATTGAAAACTTCTCTACAAACGGGCATGTATATCTTGTCCGAGTGTAGGGGTAGGCATTCCAAGCTTCTTCCTCAACAATCAGAGCATCTTTAGGCAAAATAGCCACAAGCCACCCTGAAGGTTGTAAAATATATGTAAAATGGGAGAATTAACAGTATAAAACATAAGGCAGTATCGTGGTGAAATTACATAACTAAATAAGCACCAGAAACAAGCAGACCTTTTAACAAAGGTGCAACAAAGGATTGTAGGCAGTCGAAAACAATCTAATTTGGTGTAACAATATCCTTAATATTAATATAATCCAAGGAAATAAAACAAAATTTCTTCTCATATGTCACTTAATAATAGGACATTTGAGCCTTCATTCCCACAAACGATATTGATGGCTGCTGGCAGCGTTTTTTCAGAACATAATATTTTAGACTTGACGGCATTTTGACAAGGATATACCAAACAAATAAATTTACACTTTGTGCAGCTACTATGCTTTTGAGAAAGAAGTGCAATAGTATTCCACTAACAATTGAAAATTTTAATAACACACTATTGCAAACAATGAAGTTCATATGTATATGAAATCATTGAAGGTGTCAAAGAAAAAACGATTCGAAACATTTAAAGATTAGAATGCATTATAAAGTATAATTTCAGGAAACAAATTTGCATTGGGTAAGGTTAAAGCAAAAGTAGAAACACACAAGCACAGACATGCAAATAACTCATTTATAAATGCCGTCCACACTAACCCGGTATGTGTTTTCCGATATGATAAACTTTCTGTGTGTGCTGCCCATCACCCCCTGGACCATCGGTATAAGGCTGGTTTTCAATTATTTCCACCCCACTTTCTGTACCTTGACTTTCTTCTCTGCTCTTCTTCTGCAAATATATTACTCTTACATTTAAATATGTTGTTTTATGCTTTTCTTTCTGTTCCTATATCAGTTTTTTGTTTTTTTAACACCACAGCTATGCATAACAGATCTATTAATGTATTGCATTATTGGAAATAAAATTAAAACTTTGTTTTATTTTAAACCCACTTGTATCATGTATAGCTGAGCAATTCTGTATTGCTGCACACTTAGGGGCATTGGAATGCGATACTCCTTTATTAACATTTTGCTTTTTCAGCTTGGCAAACACCACCGAAAACAGGTTTACTCAACAGACACAGTTTGCCTGCTTTACTAGTTTGCAACTCTACATATTCCTGATAAAAAATGAATAACTATATAAAGTACGGTAAGTTGACTAATATAAAACTATAAAAGTTGAGCTGCAGATTCTGTTACCATTGGTCGTATATGTGAGCATATGGTGAGTTGCCTGATGCATTCATCAATCTGTTGCGTGCCTGAAACACCATAGAACAGGAAGCATGCTTTCTAGCTCAAAGGTGACTAAGTACATTAACTCGCACCGAACTTCCGCAAACACTGTGTTTCTGTCTAGGCAAAAGTCATCGCGCATTGTATGTGAGTTGTTCATCACCCGGTGTTTACGGAAGCACATCATTTAAACTTCACCTTTCGCCCACACAGCACAAACCTCTTCACATCAACTGCAAGGACTGAGTTGAAAGTTTCAGTGTTTTTGTTTATGTATGCCCTTTACCGCCGCTGGTGGTTGCCTTGTTACAAGTTAGGCAGCGTTGATTTTTCGAAAACGATGAAACATAACTTTTTGAAAAACAATCAGCACAAATAAATTAGCAAGTATGCGGTTATATACGATGTATGTACCGTACTTCCGTTGTTTGATAAAATTACGATCTGTAGGCTACACTAACTTTGGCCGACCATGTTATATATTTCTTGAAAACCAAACGCAAATGACGAGATATGGATGAAACCTCACAGGGTCTGTTCACAATATCTATTGTGTGCAAATTGATCTAACTTACCTGTACCAAATTGGTTTCCAAAATTCGACGTTTAAGTATAGCTGACCATATCTTGCTTTTGACGTTTGGCCGCTGGGGATTCTATATCAGTTAATAATGCATTTATTCGTGTGTGTGTTTTTTAAGTCTCTTACGTTTTAGCTGCAAGGAAACCAAGTGCATACACTTACCACATGAATCCTTACAATAGCATTCTGTAAAAAAATGTTTCTAACTGGAGATAAATCGGCTACTTACGATTTATTATATAACTCAGTCGCCCAAATATGTCAGCAAATATAATTTGTTCAACACGATTATCGGGAGTGTTTAAACGAAATGAGCAACTGTATCATAAGTCTAAGAGAGTGCAGATGAGGAAAAGTACCTTGTGAACCAAAAACTATACGGAATATTCGGTCTTGATTATGCAGCGAACATAAGTGTTGTTGGCGTTATTCACATGTATATCGTTGTACGACGATGCTGAGCTATGCTCTGCAAAAACGGCCAAAACAAAATCCCCTCCCGTCAGTTACACAACAGCTCGCACTGTCCTGTACGTTGTAACACAAGCAATAGCGGATCAATTATTTCCTTAACAAAGTACAAGTAGATTTACATTCTATATTCCGCGTTTTCCTCGTCTTATTTAGTTCGCCGCTAAAAATGCCAGTTAATACAATTTGCAAACATTTCCCGGTGTCGATCATGCGTGACCAGTTTCAACCAATCACGCTCGTGAGCCTCTCCAAAGAGTGACTGTCCCTGTTTCTCCAGAATCGAATTTGACTTTGTTGCATCAGCGTTAGTCAATGATTGCTCTCCTGTTTACTCCAGTATAACCACAGGCCTTTCCACAGCTCCATTATACTGTTATGCGTTGACAAAGTGTTAGTCTGCAAGAAAATGTGCAAATTGACCATTTTTTAAGTGCTTGTTCGTAGAACTTGATTTGCAGTTATGTTTCTCAAAACTCTTTTACCTGTTTATGGTGATCAATGGGTAGAAAGGCAGCGTCTTTGATACTTACATATAACTTCAGCACCAACTGATGGAGTATAGAGACGACAGAAATCCTTTAAATTGGTAAAATAATTGCCTTGAATGCAGAAAATTTATTTCATTAATTTGTTTTTGGCATGTTTTTAACAATCATTCGGTGATAATCTTGTTTTTATCAACCCTGTAATTTCAGCAGCAGGTCGCAAAGTATTCAATACGATGAGTGGCAAGGTCTTGTTTTCATTTTGTTTTGGTTTTGCACTTGGAGCTGCGATATTATTTTTGCACAACAACGTTGTCAAAGAAAGCACTAAAGTAGGTTGGATAAAATGTCTTGTTTACTGTATAGTATGTTTATTATAACACTTGTCTCCCGAGAAGCTATAGTGGGTACTGGTTGCCGTTTTAATGGACATGAATTTTTTGTTTAGACCCCAAAACACTCACAGAAAAACATTTTTTAGGTTGTTCGACATAAATCAAGGCAAAGCGAGGTGGGAAACACAACATCACATGAAACAAACCACCTGAGACAACCCATGCCAGGTTTAGTGGAAACGACTACAGCAGTCAAGGAAGACACCATTACTGACAAAGCTGTTTCATTATCAAGCAACAACAGCCGTGTCAGTCTGATGGAAGTTGTTCAGAGTGAACGCAGGTACACACTACAAGCTGCCTGCAGAAGATGGAAAAAGGATTTCAAAGGAGTTTCCGAGAAACCAAACAAAAGAGCATTATATTCTGTGAAATATAAGGTGACACATGTGATAACTGTGCAACGGATAATAAACCAACGTTTTCACAGTAATATGCTTATTTGGTTTAAATTACTGCATGTTGCAATAATCTTAATCTTTACAGCATGTAAAGCCAGTATAGACGTTTATTCGCAATATTTGAAAAACCGATCGATTTAAGATCAACAAGAGTAAATAAATATCTTCATTTGGGATCCAAGGCACTTGAGCAGCGCATTTCATTCTGAGATGCATCATCTTTGACATAGAGTAGGCTTTCGGAGTTAAAATTGTCCATTTCAACACAATCAGAAATCTAAAAAAATGTGAATCTCTTAAATTGATTTTACATGTCAACATGCAACTGTGGTTTTCAGGTTGCTATTTGCGACATATTCAAATGCGGCTATACAAGTTGGCTCCAGACTGTCCTCGTTTTCGAAGAATTCTTCAACAATGAAGATTACTTCAAACAAAAGATAAACGGTGGAAGGGTAATGAAACTGGCCAACCAAAATACTAGGGTTGGATCACGCAGAAACTCTACCCAGTCCCAACTAGCTTGGGACAACTCAATCCTAAAGGTGATGTACGATTTTATTTCATCTGTGGCGAATCACAACTTACATGTTAAGGTGTTGTAACAACATATCAAAGGAATCTGCACACAGATGTTAGATATGTAAATATGCATAGCGTCAAACCAGACCCACATCCACTCCATACGGGAGTTTCATTTCACTGCAAATATTTGTCAACGCCGCCCGCGTGAACTTATTACCCTTCGTGGTTGTCATCACGTTCTTGTTTGTTTATTGCAGATAATTACCGTCAGAAATCCGTTCAGTCGTTTGGTTTCAGCTTATAATGACAAGATGAAGCCTGACAGTCCGGGGTTCACGTATGTGTATGGTCCTTTATCAAAGAAAATCAACAAAGAGTTTAGACACTTAAGGAGCAATCCTCTTGATCGGAACCGCACAGACGACGGGACGGCAACGTTCGAAGATTTTTTGAACTTTGTTCTAGCGTCCAAGAAAAAGGATGACCATTGGCAATTTTTTGATACAAAGTGCAACCCATGTGTGCATCGTTACAACCACATCATGAAGTTCGAATCTTTCAGAGAGGATGTCAGTTATATAAGTGATGCGTTGAAATTGAATGAACATGACAGTGAGGTGTTTTTCCCGAAACGCGACTTTAAAAGTAACTTCGCAAAAGTGGAGAAACATTTCGCCAAGATTCCCAAAGATTTGTCGCAGAAAATTCACGAACATTATAAGATGGATTTTGAGCTTTTTGGGTACGAAAAACCTCACTGGATTGAATAAAACACGAAACAGTAGTTTCTAGTGCAGAAGGTTTTGAATGTAGCTCATACTGCTTACATGTCATTTGCACACTCTACAATTCGTAACCCTATGTCTGTAATGCACATGTAGATGTTGTTTTCTTTTTGTGCCGGTTTCGCGATTAATGCTGTACAACCTGCGTGAAAATAGGGTTGATTTTGGTGTATGTCAAAGCAATTTGTTTAACCCATGCAATTTGAAATAAAGTGTTTGGTGCAAATGATTCTATTTGAAGAAGCGTTGTTTTTAGTGGTATTGACGATGCCGAATAATAGGCGAAATATATATATATAAAACAACTGAAAGGCAAAGGACTTAGGTTTGCTCTTAGATAACTTCTTAAAAAATTGGATGGAAAAAGCTTGTGCGGCATTTGCTTTGTATAATTGATATTTAGTTCATCTTTCCAATCCATACTTGGTTGCTTTTTTTGCTTGGTCTGGGTTTATTTCCGGAAAAAAATGGCGATTATTAATGGGAAAAGGATTTGTGTTCAATTACGACCAGCCAAATACTGCAACCTCTCAATCAGGCGAGTCGCGAACCTGAAAATACGGATATAAAACACACCAGTATGCTCTTACTATATTACATTTTATCATTTAGTGCTTGCATTTGCATTGGCGACTCTATAGAGTCACATCTTAGCAAATAAAAAAAATTTTTTGTTGAAGGTTTTACGAGATAACAAGTTGTCAACGGAATTGCATAATGTTCTTTATTTAAATGTCGTGTAAATTGCGAAACGCGTTTGAAGGAGGCATACATCAGTTGTTGTCATTCAAAGGAATACATTCTTAAGGTAAACAAGGACAAGATCACAAAAGGAACACATTTTTTCCTGGTACAATGTGCACCCTTGCGACATTCAATATTCACGATAAGGAGTTAACAAGGAATTGTTTTAGAATACATGATACAACAGGCCTAAAAGCGAATAAAATTGGCCGTTAGCAAGTGTTCGGCATCTTTAACGCCAAATCTTAATGTATCCAGTAAGGTTTTTCGTATCCAAACAACTCTAAATCTATTTTATATTTTTCGTAAATTTTCTGCGACAAATTTTTAGGAATCTTGGCGAAATGTTTCTCCACTTTTGCGAAGTTACTTTTAAAGTCGCGTTCCGGGAAAAACACCCGACTGTCTTTTTCATTCAATTTTAACACATCACTTGTACAATTGATATCCTCTCTGAAAGTTTCAAACTTCATTATGTGATTGTAACGATGCACGCATGGGTTGCACTTTGCATTGCATAACTTCCAGTGATTATCATTTGATGGCGATGTAAACAGATAGTTCAAAAAATCTTCGAACGTTGCCGTCCCGTCGTCTGTGCGGTTCCGATCAAGAGGATTGCTTCTTAAGTGTCTAAACTCTTTGTTGATTCTCTTTGATAAAGGACCATATAAATACGTGAACCCCGGACTGTCAGGCTTCATCTTGTCATTGTAAGCCGAAACCAAACGACTGAAAGGATTTCTGACTGTAATTATCTGCATGGAAGAAATTTTGGGGTTGAACAAAAACAATCTAATTTGGTGTAACAATATCCTTAATAATAATATATTATAAGGAAATAAAACAAAATTTCTTCTCATATGTCGCAAAATAACAGGATATTTGAGCCTTCATTGCCACAAAAGACATTGATAGCTGCTGGCAGCTTTTTCTTCAGAACATAATATTTTAGACTTGACAGCATTTTGACAAGGATATAACAAACAAATAAATTTACACTTTGTGCAGGTACTATGTTTTTAACAAAGAAGTGCAATAATTTCCTTAACAAAGTACAAGTAGATTTACATTCTATATTCCGCGTTTTCCTCGTCTTATTTAGTTCGCCGCTAAAAATGCCAGTTAAGACAATTTGCAAACATTTACCGGTGTCGATCATGCGTGAGCGGTTTCAACCAATCACACTCGTGGGTCTCTCTGAAGAGTGACTGTGCCTGACTGTGTCAGCGTTAGTTGATGACTCTCCTTTTTACTACAGTAACCACGGGCCTTTGCACTCCTCCACTATGCTGTTATGCGTTTGTAGGTGTTTACTTGGCAGACAAATGTACACTTCTTCTTGGACACACCAACAGTACGGCCACGTCTACCAATTGTTGACGTCAAACAGCCCCATAAATGCTTGGTAGACTAATGTTTACTTCTTCTTGGACACACCAACGGTACGACCACGTCTACCAAGCGTAAGTCTGCAGGAAAATGTGCAAATTGACCATTTATTGAGTGCTTGTTGGTAGAACTTGATTTGCAGTTTGTGAACTTTGTTAACTCAGCGTTAGTTGATGATGCCTGCCCGTTTTACTCCAGTAACCACAGACCCTTCACTGGTCCACTATGCTGTTATGTGGAGACAAGTGTTGGTGGTTTACTATCCGCGGAAGTTGTACAGATTAATCATGTATTGACATGATGATTGGATAGAACGGCAGCGTTGTTGATATTTACATATAACTTCAGCACCAACTGATGGAGTATATAGAAGGCAAAAAGCCTTTAAATTGGTAAAATAATAACCTTGAATGCAGAAAACTTATTTTATAAATTAGTTTTTGGCATGTTTTTAACAATCATTCGGTGATAATCTTGTTTTTATCAACCCTGTAAGTTAAGCAGCAGGTCACAAAGCATTCAATGCGATGGGCGGCAAGGTCTTGTTTTCATTTTGTTCTGGTTTTGCACTTGGAGCTGTGTTATTATTTTTGCAAAACAATGTTGTCAAAGAAAGCACTAAAGTAGGTTGGATAAAATGTCTTGAGATGTTTACTGTGAAGTATGTTTATTATAACACTTGTCTCCCGAGAACCTAGTGGTTGCTGGTTGCCGTTTAAATGGATTTTTTTTTTTTTAAACCCCAAAACACTCACAGAAAAACATTTTTTAGGTTGTTCGACATAATTCAAAGAATAACGAGGTGAGAAACACAACTTCAAGTGAAACAAACCACCCGAGGCAGTCCATTTTAGGTTTACTGGAAACGACTACAGCAGCCAAGGAAAACACCATTGCTGACAAAGCTGTTTCATTATCAAGCAACAGCTGTGTCAGTCTGATGGAAGTTGTTCAGAGTGAACGCAGGTACACACTACAAGCTGCTTGTAGAAGATGGAAAAAGGATTTCCAAGGAGTTTCCGAGAAACCAAACACAGGAGCATTATATTCTGTGAAATATAAGGTGACACATGTGATAACTGTGCAGCGGATAGTAAACCAACGTTTTCACAGTAATATGCTTATTTGGTTTAAATTACTGCATGTTGCAATAATCTTAATCTTTACAGCAAGTAAAGCCAGTATGGAAGTTTATTCGCAATATTTGAAAAACCGATCGATTTAAGATCAACAAGAGTAAATGAATATCTTTATTTGGGACCCAAGGCACTTGAGCAACGCATTTCATTCTGAGATGCACCATCTTTGACATAGAGTAGGGTTTCGGAGTTAAAATTGTCTATTTCGACACAATCAGAAGTTCTACAATGCCTGACGCACAGTTCCGTCGATTTTATGTTATTCAAGCGCCACAAAAGTGTTTCCATTGCCCAGTTGCCTATCCCTCGGTTTCTATCACGGATTGGTTTGCGTTAGCCATACATATTGTGTTGAGGTCACGTACTGCGGCAACAATGCGCTTGCATGCCACGGTCGCGTGATGCGTGAAATGTGCCGCAGTTAATTCCACGTGATTATTATTTGTGCGTGTTACTTGAAATGCAATTTACTTCGCTATAAATAAGAAAACACAACACATTGTTTATTAGCAAATCATATTTATAACGCAATATTCATGGGTAAACGCAGTCTGTAAGATTTCACCGCATTTTGATGAGAAAACTCCAGTTCGTGAAAGTTGGAAACCAATGGCGTAAAGCAAAATTATTTGTTGGTGTGATGTCCAACTGTTGTAACGTTAATATGTTTCCCCGAGCCATCAAGTTGTTCTTCCTATGTTCGACTAAAGTTACCCTAGGTGGCACACCCATCAACATTTATCGGCGCACGCGTTTATTCAATAATTATACGCTCATTTCTGCTTATGTGCGATTTGCATTTGGTCATTTGTGGTTTAAATTGCAAAACTTTGCAAAAATCTACATTCTAACACTAACTAATGCCAGCAATAATTTGAAATCTAAAAAAATGTGAATCTCTTAAATTGATTTTACATGTCAACATGCAACTGTGGTTTTCAGGTTGCTATTTGCGACATATTCAAATGCGGCTATACAAGTTGGCTCCAGGCTGTCCTCGTTTTCGAAGAATTCTTCAACAATGAAGATTACTTCAAACAAAAGATAAATGGTGAAAGGGTAATGAAACTGGCCAACCAAAATACTAGGGTTGGATCACGTAGAAACTCTACCCAGTCCCAACTAGCTTGGGACAACTCAATCCTAAAGGTGATGTACGATTTTATTTCATCTGTGGCGAATTATAACTTACATGTTAAGGTGTTGTAACAACATATCAAAGGAATCTGCACACAAATGTTAGATATGTAAATATGCTTAGCGTCAAACCAGACACACATCCACTCCATACGGGAGTTTCATTCCACTGCATATATTTGTCAACGCCGCACGCGTGAACCTATGAAGTTTCGAGGTTGTCATCACGTTCTTGTTTGTTTATTGCAGATAATTACCGTCAGAAATCCGTTCAGTCGTTTGGTTTCGGCTTATAATGACAAGATGAAGCCTGACAGTCTGGGATTCACGTATTTATATGGTCCTTTATCAAAGAGAATCAACAAAGAGTTTAGACACTTAAGGAGCAATCCTCTTGATCGAAACCGTACAGACGACGGGACGGCAACGTTCGAAGATTTTTTGAACTTTGTTCTAGCGTCCAAGAAAAAGGATGACCATTGGCAATTTTTTGATACAAAGTGCAACCCATGTGTGCATCGTTACAACCACATCATGAAGTTCGAATCTTTCAGAGAGGATGTCAGTTATATAAGTGATGCGTTGAAATTGAATGAACATGACAGTGAGGTGTTTTTCCCGAAACGCGACTTTAAAAATAACTTCGCAAAAGTGGAGGAACATTTCGCCAAGATTCCCAAAGATTTGTCGCAGAAAATTTACGAACATTACAAAATGGATTTTGAGCTTTTTGGGTTCGAAAAACCTCACTGGATTGAATAAAACACGAAACAGTAGTTTCTAGTGCAGAAGGTTTTGAATGTAGCTCATACTGCTTACATGTCATTTGCACACTCTACAATTCGTAACCCTATGTCTGTAATGCACATGTAGATGTTGTTTTCTTTTTGTGCCGGTTTCGCGATTAATGCTGTAAAACCTGCGTGAAAATAGGGTTGATTTTGCTGTATGTCAAAGTAATTTGTTTAACCCATGCAATTTGAAATAAAGTGTTTGGTGCAAATGATTCTATTTGAATAAGCGTTGTTTTTAGTGGTATTGACGATGCCGAATAATAGGCGAAATATATATATCTAAAACAACTGAAAGACAAAGGACTTAGGTTTGCTCGTAGATCACTTCTTAAAAAATGAAATGAGAAAAGCTTGTGTGGCATTTGCTTTGTATAATTGATATTTAGTTCATCTTTCCAATCCATACGTGGTTGCTTTTTTTGCTTGGTCTGGGTTTATTTCAGGAAAAAAAATGGCGATTATCAATGGGAAAAGGATTTGTGTTCAATTACGACCAGCCAAATACTGCAACCTCTCAATCAGGCGAGTCGCGAACCTGAAAATACGGATATACAACACACCAGTATGCTCTTACTATATTACATTTTATCATTTAGTGCTTGCATTTGCATTGGCGACTCTATAGAGTCACATCTTAGCAAATGAAAAATTGTTTTGTTGAAGGTTTTATGAGATAACAAGTTGTCAACGGAATTGCATAATGTTCTTTATTTAAATGTCGTGTAAATTGCGAAACGCGTTTAAAGGAGGCATACATCAGTTGTTGTCATTCAGAGGAATACATTCTTAAGGTAAACAAGGACAAGATCACAAAAGGAACACATTTTTTCCTGGTACAATGTGCACCCTTGCGACATTCAATATTCACGAAAAGGAGTTTACAAGGAATTGTTTTAGAATACATGATACAACAGGCCTAAAAGCGAATAAAATTGGCCGTTAGTAAGTCTTCGGCATTTTTAACGCCAAATCTTACTGTATCCAGTGAGGTTTTTCGTATCCAAACAATTCGAAATCTATTTTATATTTTTCGTACATTTTCTGCGACAAATTTTTAGAAATCTTGGCGAAATGTTCCTCCACTTTTGCGAAGTTACTTTTAAAGTCGCGTTTCGGGAAAAACACCCGACTGTCTTTTTCATTCAATTTTAACACATCACTTATATAATTGATATCCTCTCTGAAAGTTTCAAACTTCTTTATGTGATTGTAACGATGCACGCATGGGTTGCACTTTGCATTGTATAACTTCCAGTGATTATCATTTGAAGGCGATGTAAACAGATAGTTCAAAAAATCTTCGAACGTTGCCGTCCCGTCGTCTGTGCGGTTCCGATCAAGAGGATTGCTCCTTAAGTGTCGAAACTCTTTGTTGATTCTCTTTGATAAAGGACCATATGCATACGTGAACCCCGGACTGTCAGGCTTCATCTTGTCATTGTAAGCCGAAACCAAACGACTCAACGGATTTCTGACTGTAATTATCTGCATGGAAGAAATTTTAGGGGTGAACAAAAACAATCTAATTTGGTGTAACAATATCCTTAATAATAATATATTATAAGGAAATAAAACAAAATTTCTTCTCATATGTCACTTAATAATAGGACATTTGAGCCTTCATTCCCACAAAAGACATTGATGGCTGCTGGCAGCGCTTTTTCTTCAGAACATAATATTTTAGACTTGACAGCATTTTGACAAGGATATACAAAAACAAATAAATTTACGCTTTGTGCAGCTACTATGTTTATAACAAAGAAGTGCAATAATTTCCTTAACAAAGTACAAGTAGATTTACATTCTATATTCCGCGTTTTCCTCGTCTTATTTAGTTCGCCGCTGAAAATGCCAGTTAAGACAATTTGCAAACATTTCCCGGTGTCGATCATGCGTGAGCGGTTTCAACCAATCACACTCGTGGGTCTCTCTGAAGAGTGACTGTGCCTGACTCTGTCAGCGTTAGTTGATGATTAGTCTCCTTTTTACTACAGTAACCACAGGCCTTTGCACTCCTCCACTATGCTGTTATGCGTTTGTAGGTGTTTACTTGGCAGACAAATGTATACTTCTTCTTGGACACACCAACAGTACGGCCACGTCTACCAATTGTTGACGTCAAACAGCCCCATAAATGCTTGGTAGACTAATGTATACTTCTTCTTGGACACACCAACAGTACGGCCACGTCTACCAATTGTTGACGTCAAACAGCCCCATAAATGCTTGGTAGACTAATGTTTACTTCTTCTTGGACACACCAACGGTACGACCACGTCCACCAAGCGTAAGTCTGCAGGAAAATGTGCAAATTGACCATTTATTGAGTGCTTGTTGGTAGAACTTGATTTGCAGTTTGTGAACTTTGTTAACTCAGCGTTAGTTGATGATGCCTGCCCGTTTTACTCCAGTAACCACAGACTCTTCACTGGTCCACTATGCTGTTATGTGGAGACAAGTGTTGGTGGTTTACTATCCGCGGAAGTTGTACAGATTAATCATGTATTGACATGATGATTGGATAGAACGGCAGCGTTGTTGATATTTACATATAACTTCAGCACCAACTGATGGAGTATATAGAAGGCAAAAAGCCTTTAAATTGGTAAAATAATAACCTTGAATGCAGAAAACTTATTTTATTAATTAGTTTTTGGCATGTTTTTAACAATCATTCGGTGATAATCTTGTTTTTATCAACCCTGTAAGTTAAGCAGCAGGTCGCAAAGTATTCAATGCGATGGGCGGCAAGGTCTTGTTTTCATTTTGTTCTGGTTTTGCACTTGGAGCTGCGATATTATTTTTGCACAACAATGTTGTCAAAGAAAGCACTAAAGTAGGTTGGATAAAATGTCTTGAGATGTTTACTGTGAAGTATGTTTATTATAACACTTGTCTCCCGAGAACCTAGTGGTTGCTGGTTGCCGTTTAAATGGATTTTTTTTGTTTAAACCCCAAAACACTCACAGAAAAACATTTTTTAGGTTGTTCGACATAATTCAAAAAATAACGAGGTGAGAAACACAACTTCAAGTGAAACAAACCACCCGAGGCAGTCCATTTTAGGTTTACTGGAAACGACTACAGCAGCCAAGGAAAACACCATTGCTGACAAAGCTGTTTCATTATCAAGCAACAGCTGTGTCAGTCTGATGGAAGTTGTTCAGAGTGAACGCAGGTACACACTACAAGCTGCTTGTAGAAGATGGAAAAAGGATTTCCAAGGAGTGTCCGAGAAACCAAACACAGGAGCATTATATTCTGTGAAATATAAGGTGACACATGTGATAACTGTGCAGCGGATAGTAAACCAACGTTTTTACAGTAAGATGCTTATTTGGTTTAAATTACTGCATGTTGCAATAATCTTAATCTTTACAGCAAGTAAAGCCAGTATGGAAGTTTATTCGCAATGTTTGAAAAACCGATCGATTTAAGATCAACAAGAGTAAATGAATATCTTTATTTGGGATCCAAGGCACTTGAGCAGTGCATTTCATTCTGAGATGCACCATCTTTGACATAGAGTAGGCTTTCGGAGTTAAAATTGTCTATTTCGACACAATCAGAAGTTCTACAATGCCTGACGCACAGTTCCGTCGATTTTATGTTATTCAAGCGCCGTAAAAGTGTTTCCATTGCCCAGTTGCCTATCCCTCGGTTTCTATCACGGATTGGGTTTGCGTTAGCCATACATATTGTGTTGAGGTCACGTACGGCGGCAACAATGCGCTTGCATGCCACGGTCGCGTGATGCGTGAAATGTGCCGCAGTCCTTTCCACGTGATTATTATTTGTGCGTGTTACTTGAAATGCAATTTACTTCGCTATAAATAAGAAAACACAACACATTGTTTATTAGCAAATCATATTTTTAACGCAATATTCATGGGTAAACGCAGTCTGTAAGATTTCACCGCATTTTGATGAGAAAACTCCAGTTCGTGAAAGTTGGAAACCAATGGCGTAAAGCAAAATTATTTGTTGGTGTTATGTCCAACTGTTGTAACGTTATTATGTTTCCCCGAGCCATCAAGTTATTCTTCCTATGTCCGACTGAAGTTACCCTAGGTGGCACACCCATCAACATTTATCGGCGCACGCGTTTATTCAATAATTATACGCTCATTTCTGCTTATGTGCGATTTGCATTTGGTCATTTGTGGTTTAAATTGCGAAACTTTGCAAAAATCTACATTCTAACACTAAACCATGCCAGCAATAATTTGAAATGTAAAAAAATGTGAATCTCTTAAATTGATTTTACATGTCAACATGCAACTGTGGTTTTCAGGTTGCTATTTGCGACATATTCAAATGCGGCTATACAAGTTGGCTCCAGGCTGTCCTCGTTTTCGAAGAATTCTTCAACAATGAAGATTACTTCAAACAAAAGATAAATGGTGAAAGGGTAATGAAACTGGCCAACCAAAATACTAGGGTTGGATCACGCAGAAACTCTACCCAGTCCCAACTAGCTTGGGACAACTCAATCCTAAAGGTGATGTACGATTTTATTTCACCTGTGGCGAATTACAACTTACATGTTAAGGTGTTGTAACAACATATCAAAGGAATCTGCACACAAATGTTAGATATGTAAATATGCTTAGCGTCAAACAAGACACACATCCACTCCATACGGGAGTTTCATTCCACTGCATATATTTGTCAACGCCGCACGCGTGAACCTATGAAATTTCGAGGTTGTCATCACGTTCTTGTTTGTTTATTGCAGATAATTACCGTCAGAAATCCTTTCAGTCGTTTGGTTTCGGCTTACAATGACAAGATGAAGCCTGACAGTCCGGGGTTCACGTATTTATATGGTCCTTTATCAAAGAGAATCAACAAAGAGTTTAGACACTTAAGAAGCAATCCTCTCGATCGGAACCGCACAGACGACGGGACGGCAACGTTCGAAGATTTTTTGAACTTTGTTCTAGCGTCCAAGAAAAAGGATGACCATTGGCAATTTTTTGATACAAAGTGCAACCCATGTGTGCATCGTTACAACCACATCATGAAGTTCGAATCTTTCAGAGAGGATGTCAGTTATATAAGTGATGCGTTGAAATTGAATGAACATGACAGTGAGGTGTTTTTCCCAAAACGCGACTTTAAAAGTAACTTCGCAAAAGTGGAGGAACATTTCGCCAAGATTCCCAAAGATTTGTCGCAGAAAATTTACGAACATTATAAGATGGATTTTGAGCTTTTTGGGTACGAGAAACCTCACTGGATTGAATAAAACACGAAACAGTAGTTTCTAGTGCAGAAGGTTTTGAATGTAGCTCATACTGCTTACATGTCATTTGCACACTCTACATTTCGTAACCCAATGTCTGTAATGCACATGTAGATGTTGTTTACTTTTTGTGCCGGTTTCGCGATTAATGCTGTACAACCTGCGTGAAAATAGGGTTGATTTTGCTGTATGTCAAAGCAATAAAGTGTTTGCTGCAAATGATTCTATTTGAAGAAGCGTTGTTTTTAGTGGTATTGACGATGCCGAATAATAGGCGAAATATATATATCTAAAACAACTGAAAGACAAAGGACTTAGGTTTGCTTGTAAATGGCGAAACGCGTTTAAAGGAGGCATACATCAGTTGTTGTCATTCAGAGGAATACTTTCTTAAGGTAAACAAGGACAATGATCCCAAAAGGAACATATTTTTTCCTGGCACATGTGCACCCAAGCGACATTCCATATTCACGAAAAGGGGTTAGTTTACAAGGAATTGTTTCAGAATACATGATACGTCAGTGAAAGTAATACAACAGGCCTAAAAGAGAATAAAACTGACCGTTAGCAAGTGTTCGGCATCTTTAACGCCACATCTTACTGTATCATGTGAAAATTAAAAGTTAATGATTTTGCTCTTAAATTGTGAAGATTTTCCATTACATACAATAAATGTAACGTAAATTGATGGTAGCAAATGATGTGGAAGGTCTATGGGGAATGATAATGGTAAAAATGATGATGACTTGTTCTTAAAATATTCTAATTTTGATGATGAGCAGAGCTTAGTTTGGCAGTTTCTATTTTTATATTGATGGATTTGGTAAGTTAGATCAAATACAAATTGTTTTACTATTTTAAGTATTACTCAAATGATTGTGCCATTGTTGATTCAGTATATGAGGCCATAACTGAAACCTCGATATTTGCCAAGACCAGAGGGATGTTAGTTGACAAAAAAAAATCGCCAGTTAACAAAAGTTTGAACGCGGGTTACTCGGCCGCCTTACGAGGTAGCGACTTACTTTTTCACACAAAGATAGATCACAGGCTGAACTTTCCAACGAAACAAAAATCTGGGTCAACATTTTTGCGCTTTATTTTATCATTTAACAAATCCCAATTGGTTTTAGCTTGATTTGCGTCTTTTGAATTATAAAGCAAAGTCATGTGGAACAATATTTCTTCAATTTCCTTCATACCCTCTGCGGCTACTAATAAACCAACGATAAACATCGATTCGGCGCGGCGCTTTTTGACTAATCCGCAAATTTGGGGCTAATTTAAATGTCACCCATTCCTTTTCAATTAAAAATGATTTTTATTGTCCCGAATTCATAACCAAATTTTCCGAAAATTTCGTTTCGAAAATACCTCTGTGGAGCGCTTTACTGTTGGGGGATCTAAAAATATGGGGGTTATGGTTAATATTCTTCAAATTTGAGAGGGTGCACGTTTTTTCTCGCGAAAAAGTTTAATATTTTTAGATAGTACAGACACCAAAGAATATCTACCCTTAAGGATTTCAGCGGGAATCGATGTTTACTTATGGTTATGACATAGCAAACATATCATATTCATATTCGAATATTACTGCAAATTTGTTTTTTTTTTTCTTTCGTTGGAAAGTTCAGCCTGTGATCCATCTTTGTGTGAAAAAAGTAAGTCGCTACCTCGTAAGGCGGCCGAGTCACGCGCGTTCAGACTTTTGTTAACTGGCGATTTTTTTTGTCAACTAACATCCCTCTGGATGCAAAAACTCATTTCCGGCCAGTTTCATTACAGCTATATCAGCGTTTTCTGTTGTAAGATGGAACAAGGAAACAAAATGGAAAACAGGACATCCTAAATTACAGCCATTCATGGTGGGAGTCAATTGATTGGATTTTCACATTAGGCTGAGCAGAATACAACTTGGTCGAAAATATTGCCATAACATTTTTCCACTTTTGTACATGATTGCAATCACCAGATGGTTGTTTTGCTAAAGAGCTAAAGGATGCTGTGGCAATTGGATTATAAACAATTAACTTTTCTTGGGTTATATTATTTTCTTGTGACAAATGCAAGTTTCATATATGCATTTTGAAATGTTATGCATGACTGCACATGACATAGAAGTGTTGTATCATTTTTTGTTCGATTTTTGAGGTCATTTTACTATTTCAGAAATGCAGGAATTAATTTTTTTCATTGAAATTTGTCCCTTTATGGACCGGTGTGACAAATTTGTCACGTTTCAAAAAAACCCTAACCCCTAACCCCCCACCCCAAATTAAGAATTTTTCTTATGCAGGTATATTAGTCTATCATTGAATCATTACCACACAAAATAAATTTTTTTCTCTAAATTTAATAATTCTTGTTGTTCGCTTCACTGGCGGTTTTCTTCGCCCAACAACGTCATTATCGGAAAAGCGTTACGCATCACAGCCTAAGCTAGATCGAAAGCTGTTTTGGCGAACTAGCTTTATATGGGTGGGTTCGGAAGTTATAGTTGAGCGAACTAGCTTCTTTTTGCATATCAGCTGATCGAAAAATATGGCGGCAGTCAAGTTTGGTTAGATTTCCGTCACGAATTTGAGTTAAATGTAAGGAAAAATGGGCTGAAACTTGGATATTTTGAATGAATCACCTGAAGACAATTGACTGCAAAAGAATGCGGATGCTATGATAGAAATACTATTTTTATGAAGTGTTGTTGCTATGTGTTTGTGTTTCACACCTTCTTACCTCTAGCACACACACAAAACAAATCAATTACCGTTTTCTGAAATAGTGCTTTTTATTAACTATCATGTATGTCCAAAAGCCAGCAAAAAGGAGTAGGTAAAAAGTATTAAACAAATCTCTTGGTGATAAATTGCAGTAAATCACCACAACCAGTTATAGGTCTGTATGTTTTGAATAGTTCAACGGCGCAAGCTCGCTCGCAAACCATTTCATGTAAGCAGGGCTCATGAAAAGCAATCAGACCATAACGAGCGAGCTTCGGGCCTGAATTTACAGGAAGATACTTTTACACCGGGTCACAGAGTTTTTTCCAAACTTGATCCACATATAAGCCTATGTAACATATAAATCTGTGCGAATATTAACGCTACTATTTGGTGTAGTATTTCAACTCAAATTTATAAACGAAAATAACAGGTGGTTGCCCTGTTTACGCCTAATCATTAAAATTCGCACATATTTCTGTTTTACACATACTTATATGTGGATCAAGTTTGGAAAAAACTTTGTTTTTTGCTTTTGTTACATCCTGGTCTATTAGCATTCTCTGAGCCGAATATTTGGGCGACCTTTTCGTAGGCAAAGGTAATTATTTGCTTGGAATGACTGTACTTTTCCAGATCTGTAATTAAACAATCGCTTCTGTTTGACATCAGGTCATTTGTTAAATTCAGAATAAACAAAGTATGCTTGTTTGTGTGGAAACAAAAGCTAATTTATGCTTGAATCAAACCCAACTTATTCAATGATCAAATGTACGTTATTTGCGCATTCCTATATGTCTGTGCTATATGTAACTAAAAGCTGGTTGTGGTGCTTTACTAAAAAGCTGGTTGTGGTGCTTTATGAAGGTAATTGGCAATTTCAAACTTTAATGCAAGGGCAGGCAGTGGAAAGCTTTTGTTGTGCAGAGCACTTATGTGACCAAGGGCGGTTTTCAGCACTCAAACAGATAGTACAGACACCAAAGAATATCTACCCTTAAGGATTTCAGCGGGAATCGATGTTTACTTATGGTTATGACATAGCAAACATATCATATTCATATTCGAATATTAATGCAAATTTTTTTTTGATTCTTCTTTCGTTGGAAAGTTCAGCCTGTGATCTATCGTTGTGTGAAAAAGTAAGTCGCTACCTCGTAAGGCGGCCGAGTCACGCGCGTTCAGACTTTTGTTAACTGGCGATTTTTTTTGTCAACTAACATCCCTCTGGATGCAAAAACTCATTTCTGGCCAGTTTCATTACAGCTATATCAGCGTTTTCTGTTGTAAGATGGAACAAGGAAACAAAATGGAAAACAGGACATTATAAATTACAGCCATTCATGGGAGGAGTCGATTGATTGGACTTTCAGATTAGGCTGAGCAGAATACAACTTGGTCGAAAATATTGCCATAACATTTTTCCACTTTTGTACATGATTGCAATCACCAGATGGTTGTTTTGCTAAAGATCTAAAGGATGCTGTGGCAATTGGATTATAAACAATTAACTTTCCTTGGGTTCTATTATTTTCTTGTGACAAATGAAAGTTTCATATGTGCATTTTGAAATGTTATGCATGACTGCACATGACAAAGAAGTGTTGTATCATTTTTTGTTCGATTTTTGAGGTCATTTTACTATTTTAGAAATGCAGGAATTAATTTTTTTCATTGAAATTTGTCCCTTTATGGACCGGTGTGACAAATTTGTCACGTTTCAAAAAAACCCTAACCCCCCACCCCAAATTAATAATTTTTCTTATGCAGGTATATTAGTCTATCATTGAATCATTACCACACAAAAATTTTTTTTTCTCTAAATTTAATAATTCTGTCCATACTCTTGTTGTTCGCTTCACTGGCGGTTTTCTTCGCCCAACAACGTCATTATCGGAAAAGCGTTACGCATCACAGCCTAAGCTAGATCGAAAGCTGTTTTGGCGAACTAGCTTTATATGGGTGGGTTCGGAAGTTATAGTTGAGCGAACTAGCTTCTTTTTGCATATCAGCTGATCGAAAAATATGGCGGCAGTCAAGTTTGGTTAGATTTCCGTCACGAATTTGAGTTAAATGTAAGAAAAAATGGGCTGAAACTTGGATATTTTGAATGAATCACCTGAAGACAATTGACTGCAAAAGAATGCGGATGCTATGATAGAAATACTATTTTTATGAAGTGTTGTTGCTATGTGTTTGTGTTTCACACCTTCTTACCTCTAGCACACACACAAAACAAATCAATTACCGTTTTCTGAAATAGTGCTTTTTATTAACTATCATGTATGTCCAAAAGCCAGCAAAAAGGAGTAGGTAAAAAGTATTAAACAAATCTCTTGGTGATAAATTGCAGTAAAACACCACAACCAGTTATAGGTCTGTATGTTTTGAATGGTTCAACGGCGCAAGCTCGCTCGCAAACCATTTCATGTAAGCAGGGCTCATGAAAAGCAATCAGACCATAACGAGCGAGCTTCGTGCCAGAATTTACAGGAAGATACTTTTACACCGGGTCACAGAGTTTTTTCCAAACTTGATCCACATATAAGCCTATGTAACATATAAATCTGTGCGAATATTAACGCTACGATTTCGTGTAGTATTGCAACTCAAATTTATAAACGAAAATAACAGGTGGTGGCCCTGTTCACGCCCAATCATTAAAATTCGTACATATTTCTGTTTTACACAGACTTATACGTGGATCAAGTTTGGAAAAAACTTTGTTTTTTGCTTTTGTTACATCCTGGTCTATTAGCATTCTCTGAGCCGAATATTTGGGCGACCTTTTCGTAGGCAAAGGTAATTATTTGCTTGGAACGACTGTACTTTTCCAGATCTGTAGTTAAACAATCGCTTCTGTTTGACATCAGGTCATTTGTTAAATTCAGAATAAACAAAGTATGCTTGTTTGTGTGGAAACAAAAGCTAATTTATGCTTGAATCAAACCCAACTTATTCAATGATCAAATGTACGTTATTTGCGCATTCCTATATGTCTGTGCTATATGTAACTAAAAGCTGGTTGTGGTGCTTTACTGCAATTTATCACCAAGAGATTTGTTTAATACTTTTTACCTACTCCTTTTTGCTGGATTTTGGACATACATGATAGTTAATAAAAAGCACTATTTCAGAAAACGGTAATTGATTTGTTTTGTGTGTGTGCTAGAGGTAAGAAGGTGTGAAACACAAACACATAGCAACAACACTTCAAAAAAATTGTATTTCTATCATAGCATCCGCATTCTTTTGCAGTCAATTGTCTTCAGGTGATTCATTCCAAATATCCAAATCACAGCCCATTTTTACTTACATTTAAATCAAATTCGTGATGGAAATCCAACCAAACTTGACTTTGCCGCCATAATTTTCGATCAGCTGATATGCAAAGTTTGTAATGATGGCTTGACCATGTAAGGCCGTTAAGTTATGAAAGCCGATTTGGACTAAATGAAATTGGTAATTGCAATGTAAACATTCAAGTTCATCCAATATCTAAGTTAAGCATTAAAGCAGAACGCCAGCTTCCAAAAGTATTCATTGTTTAACCGAGAGGTTTCAAAAGTACTTGTTCGTCAATATTTTTAAATTAAACTTTGTCCGTCGTCAGCTTATAAAGTTTTCCTTGAGTCATAAAAATCACAGGAAACGATCATCAATCTTGTATACTGGTTGCATACTTTTGTGGGCGTTGTTTAACTTTTTGTTATGCGTATGATGCGCAATGAGTTTTTGTGGCTGACTCACCAAAACAGGAAAGCTAACTATAAGGCACCATTCTGCATGGGTCGTTAGTTAGAGACATGCTGCGGTTTAATAACATTATGTGCTGTCAAGTCATTTTCGTTCGTAAAACTTGGTGGACTGCTGATGAACTGGTGAATAAAACAATAATAACAGTTATAGGATAGCCATTTTAAATTCTTGTATTGCAAGTTACACTGTTCATGATGAGTTCAATGTTTAAATTTAAAAGGAAGTACCGCTACTTCACAGAAGGCGAGTAACCTGAAAAAACAATCCTGACCAGGATAATTCTAATATTGTTGATTTATTTGATCATTATATTGTTTGTCACAGGCATGTTTTGCCCGGTCACAAAAATGATAGAGGTTAGAGTAATGGCTGCGTTCTGTGCTGGCTTTACAACTGGACTGACTCTAATGTTACTAAACAATGATGTTCCAATAGAAAGCATGAAGGTAATTGGCAATTTCAAACTTTAATGCAAGGGCAGGCAGTGGAAAGCTTTTGTTGTGCAGAGCGCTTATGTGACCAAGGGCGGTTTTCAACACTCAAATACTTCAACAACCCATGCCCCGGGACTGAAGAAAAGCTGCGCTACGGGCACTTTGTCTGAAACCACAAACAGGATGGTAACAACTGTACAAATAGAGAGACATTTTATTCTCCAGTCGGCTTGCCAAAGATGGAGAGATGACTTTCAAGCGTTCAGCGACGAGCCGAACGGAGATGCTCTTTATTCGAATAAATACAAAGTAAGTTTAAAAAATATCATTTTACATTTTTCGAACCATCCAATTCTAAAAGGTGTTTAAAATTTCTATGGCTATGTAGCAAAAACCTTATATTTTTTTTAATACTTAGTCATCAAATGCGTATTGATTTTTAATCATGAAGTGCGAGACTGAAATATTACAAAAGTTATATTCACTGTTTTCCTTATATGCGGCAATTAGGACGTTTTAGAGCTGGAAGTAGGCCGGAACGATGCGGAACGCCCGGCAGGAATTCAACGGCTGCTGTGTCCCAAATAGTTACGAAAAACTTAAATTTAGTAAATTTATTCACTTTTGTAACAAATCTCGCCTATAAGAATACGAAAAAACAGAATTGTTAATTTTTTCCTCTAAATTCAATCGTTCCGGTAAGAATTGTTTTTTACTTTCAACTCACATGCAATTACGTTTTAAAGCATTAGTGTTGGGAGTAGCGTAATGTAAACATGAAACAAGAAAAGCAAGACGCAACGGGGTTGTAAGCAAATATTTTGAACATACAAAGCGCAGCACGATACGTGGAACCAGACGTTCGTTATGTCAAATTCATAAAAACAAACATGTCAAATTCACCTGTTCGTTATCAAGATGTCGCTCAGCACGATATATTGTATTCAGGATATAGCAGTATTTGTCTTTCATCAGTAAACAGCAGTATTTCTAGCTTTTACGTTTACAATTCGGATGAAGTATCGAGTTCTTTCTTTTAACGATTTAACTATAATTTCGAAATATTCTGCACCAGTTACCCGAAAATTAAATTTACTTTACGTACCGACGCCTGAATAATGTGTGACAGGTGGCGAGATAATGTTTAAACCTTCTCGCTGCTACTTTAGGGCATCATTACAGTTGATGGACATCTTGCAAGAGTGTGCAAGATTATTGTCCACATCGTTCGTACTTAAACTCGCATCTTCTAAATCCGGGCCAATTTTTCTTGTCTGTTCAGTTTGCGTCGTGCGACATACTTAAGTGCGGTTTCAGCAGTTGGTTGAGAGCGGTTCTCGTGTTCGACGGCTTTTTCACCAAACAACAATACGATAACGGCACAGTGACAAGTTTCGACGCCATAATGACTGGAGAAAATAAAGCACGGATTCGAGCCAAGAAGGAGAAGGCAAAGCAAGTTTGGAACGACAGCCTTGTTCGGGTACACTCGTATAATGTTAAAGCTAAACGAATAAAAAAATCATTTTGATTGTTTACAGATCATTACAGTAAGGCACCCCTTCAGTCGGCTCGTGTCTGCCTACAATGACAAGATGATATCCGACAGACCGGGACACACCACCGTTTTTAAACAAATGGCTAAAAAAATACTCGGCAACTACAAGCATCTTAGAGGAAACCCTGAAGATCGAAACAAAACAGACACTGAGGTCACTTTTGAAGACTTTCTGCGATTCGTTGTCGACTCGAAGCAAAAGGACGCCCACTGGAAATTTTACGACACGTGGTGTCGCCCTTGCGTTCACCGCTACGATTACGTCATGAAGTTTGAAACCTTGGTGGATGACGCGAATTATCTGCGGCAAATGTTGAATCTTACAGAGGAAGACAGTAGTGTGTTCTTTCCTCGAGCCACTTACCAGTCTGACTTCGTTAAGGTGGAAGAGCATTTCCTCAAACTCCCAACAGATTTATCTCGTGACGTGTACAAACATTACCAATTCGACTTCGAGCTTTTTGGATACGAAAAACCGCATTGGATAGACCCTAAGTAGACATAGAGAAAGGGTAATTTTAGCCTCGACGGCTTTTTTGTGCGGCCCGTGAAGCATTTTTAAATTCCTGATTACTTTGCGACAATGTATAACAATTCATTTCATTCGGAACCGATTGAATTGCCCGTGATACTTTTATTGTAAAGTTTAAAGCAGTGGTTCTTAACCGGTGGGAAATTATAGGGGAATTGTATAGGTGGATTAGTCGGCACCTATATATACAAAAGTATTTGCAAAGAGATGTTATATTCTGTACTACACTGTGTGTCGTACACACTTATTGGCATTTGGTCACGCAATGCGGTAAAATGTAATAATTGATTTCTATATTTTAAAATAAGTGGGAAATAACGATTCCGTTTAAACTAAAAACGGGAAATGAGAGAAAAATGGTTAAGAATCACTGGTTTAAACAGAGAAAGTTGTAATGGCCTTTTTAAAACTATTGCTATTGTTTATGCAATTGCTATTGTTTCGTCACTGGATGTTATTGTGTAACCGAAATTAGCTTGTCTTCCTAATTTGGTTAACGCCTAGGCTACTCTGCACTAACGGTCTATCGCAGAGGCCTGAAGTCACACGACCAAGGTGGCTATTTTTGTAATAAAATAGAAAAACGCCACTTAATATAAAAGAATGAAACGATAAAAGCGCGAATAAAACAACGTTTGTTCTAAGACTTGCACAAAATGCACATTCCACTAACAACTAGCGTTCATCGACAATTACCTCATAAGATCTCCCACCAAAAACAGTGTTTACCACACGCCACCACCAGAGAACTGTCTGACTTTTCGCTCATTATTTCTCTCGCCAGCGCTTGACCAATCATTTTTGCCCGCGTTTGCTACGCAAGCATGATCGCTCGGGCATATTAAAAGTAAAATTGCAAAATAACTACAAAATATGTTATAAAGGTGAGTGTGAAAATAAACAAAGAAAAACATGTGAGTTAAAGTGAAGAGAAAATACAAAACGAAATAAAGCGTGCGAAAACAAAACGAACAAAGGCGTTTGCAATTTTTCCTTTGTAAGTTGGTCTATTTAGATTTAACAACGTAGGCTGAAATATTTCATAAATTATTATTCTTTGACAAAACTTTCGCAGCTTTATCTCAACCCATTTAACGGCACACCGTTTCTACTAGAGTTTGACTACAGCACACGTTTTCTACTAGACCCTACTCTCATTACTTTTGGGGACATTTTGTCATTGTAACAAAAGCATAGTTCTCAAACTGCGGCCCTCGAGTTACTTTGAAGGTTTTAATTTAGCCATGCGAGAAGTTTGACACCCCTGGTTTAAACACACCAACCAGCATAGTACAAAAATACATCTAATTCTACAGCTGGTGACACGAAATGTGCGACAGGTAAATAACTCTAAGTGTCACAGATATTTAACAGTGCCTCGGTGAACGCGAGATGAGTCTTTTGGATTGTAAAACCTTCTTCTAACGCGTTCTCTAAAGAAACCAGAACTTGGATAATTTCCCGAGTAATTATTGTATTGCAATCTATTACCAGCTTCATTGAAACGGAACATTACGAAACTCTGTAATATGAACGTTGATTCTATCGGGTTCAGAGAGACTTGCAGTTAATATCAGAATAGCAGTATAACAGTAATATATATATATATATATATCGTATACGAAAGAATAGACTGGATATACAGGTACACACTGGGCTTTTCAAAGCTCTCCACACTGAGAGCTGGTTGGTCAATAATGTCACGTGATATCATGAACCGCTTGAAGTAATATGATACAAGAACATAAAACACAGAATATTGTCAGCTAGGAGTATAAGTCGTTTAACTTTCAACCGCAAACAATTATTTGGGAAGAAATTTGTATTTCGAGTCACTTTCAAACAACAGCATTTAACTGAACGGTTACGTCGTGTTGAAAACTTAATGGCATCATCGTTCGGGATCCCTACCCAAGATAAATTTGTCTGTTCAGATGGCAAAATAAACGCAACCGCAATAAATTTGTGGAGAAAATTCATGCTTTAACGTTCAGCGAATAAGCGCGTTAAACTAACCATTGTTTTTTTAAACACGGAGAATTGTTACCGAACACGTGGCATTGTTACAAAACAAAGTACTATTTTTCGTTCAATCGTAAAGAGACATAGCAGTCTTTACAACATGCCAGGTTTTTAATGGTTTTGTTGTTATTTCAACGTGTTTTCTAAACTTATGTAAGTACAAGAATCATGTAATCGAAATATGGTCGTTCTCATACGTTAGTTACCAGATACGACATTTTTACTATCCGACACACACGACAATTTTTCTCAAGATGTTCAACACGCAATAAAAAATCAACGCCCTGTAGGTGATTCACGTGTGCTGGAGAGTCATTGCTGAACACGTTCTGGTGCAACACTAACAGAACGTGATCGTTCGCGTGTTATGTGGGACGCACTCAAATGGTTACTTTAATAAAAGGGTAAAAATGTATCCTGTAAGAATATTTCATGTGGTAAACAGGATATTAAATGAATCACTTTACTCGAGAACGTTCGATGGGTTGATCATTTGGGTTGCATCAAGAGGTTATGTTTACACTTGTCGGAACTTGCGAATTATTCAATACATCTGGTAACGGGGCTTGCAAATGCTTGTACAATGCTGCAAACGAAATAAATGCAATGCTGCACATTACGCAATACAAGAACTGGTTTCTCTGACGTATGTTACAGACATTCCCGTTGTAATGTGACAACTGTGAAACTAAAACATTTGCTTTCAGTTTCGCCCACGTGTTTCTTAAACGCGTTGTTATAATGTAATGAACGCAAATGTCGTAGAAACTGCTTAATTAGATGTTTTCGTACGCTGGGGTAGTTTTTAAGTACGTCCAATATGTTATGAGCTGGCCTTGAAGTTGTGTACTTTGGTCCAAAACACTCACCAAGTCCATAACAGTACAGTGTAGAAAACAGCCAATTGCATTTTTTGTGATATACAAAAAAGAAAAAGACACGATGAGTATATACGGCTTGATTAAAGGTGTCCATAGTTATTACACTGATATATACGTATAATAAGTGCATCCTTATTATGTCACGTCAATGTTTAAGTATGGTTGGAAGCAATCAGAGCAGGAAGGTCTTGCATCCAGAGCTTTAGTAGACTTCCCAATATGTTACAGCCAGGTTTAGGAGGATCTTTCATCGACAGATATTGTTTCTGTTCAATCTGAAACTGCGGCCACTGAACCTCGCATGCAGTTCCCTCATTCGGGTTTCTGGGTGATAATGATCAGAGTCAAAAACTTGAAGTCATTAACCAACTTCAGGAAGCATGTGTCGCCAAACTAATTTTTATAATCTACGTCAAACACGACGCGAAACCCCAAAAAAAACAGTTGCCAACCCCACAAGGCTTATAAGCCACAGTCTTTCTCACGACCCCTTTCGTTCACACAAAATTTTCCGCGACCTTCGTGTTTGACATAAATTTTTTTATATTTTAATGAAACAGTAATCGTCTCCAGACCCATTTTGCAAAACACTGCAGTCAGTGGTGCTGCATGGGATTCAAAAATGTTAGCATCCGGTTCTCTCACTAGCTGCATGCTATAGTAACCGTGGGAACACAGTGCTCGAAGTGAAACATAGGCCAACACATATGGTTGTATACAACCGGTAGGTCATTCAATTTCAAGAACCGGTCCGCACGAACCGATTGAATCCCACCACAGAATATACAGTTGTATTTTGTGTGACATAAAGTGAAAAATACATCGTGCAAACCCTCGCAGAGTCGCGATACCCAGAATGCTTGCCCTATATATGCAAGCCACAGCATACACATACCCGTTAGTGGCGAAGTTGACGATGTACTGCATCCAGTTCATACTGAGGGCCTTGTCTTGTGTGTTGAAACCAACTGAAGGGCATTGGGCAGAGAATGGCACACCAAATGCAAATATTAAATCGTCAGCATGATCGGCCTCGCAGAATTCGGGTTTGCGTTTCAAAGTGCTGTTCGGGTCATCGCTGTGGTTCGCCTTCAGTCTATACTCCATAAAACTTACGTATGTTGTATTCCCTGCAGCTACAAAAAATCAACATTATTTTAACAATTGTGGATAACGCTTGCGGTTATCATGAAAACAGAAAAAGTTTAAATGGAGAAAAGACGACTAATAAACAAATGTCGTTTGTTCCAGTATGCAGAACGTGGCTAATAGAAACAGATGTCTTAATTTTTGCAACCATCCACCAAACAGTAGGCCTACAAATAATTTCAAAACGCACTAAACTAAACGAAAGATTGGCAATAATTTCAAATTGATACGCATGTATCGCATTTGGGACAACTTCGCTTTCAAAGAAAAACACAAAACATCATTCAGCAACAACGTAACAAGAAAAGTTTCACGACGTGTAATTGACACAACGATAACACCAGGCAACCCAGTAAAAAATATTTAAAAAATAACGTCTGTGTCTGAAGCGAATACGCTATACGAGGTATATCTATACAAACTTACCGGTATGTGCGAATGCTTGTTCCAACATGGGAGTTGCGAGAAATCCGTCTCCCACCATATTCCCAACCAACTTACTCCACTTATATCTGTCATCTTGTGGAAAAACCTTCCAATATTCCGATGTAATGAGTTTGAGAGCTTCGGGAATTTTTTCGGGCTGAAAATTTCGAACGGACTCGAGTTAATTTTTAATGGTCGCAGGATTTATAAATTTACAATAGCATAGAAGCATAGATTTAAAACAATATATAGGCCCCCAACCATTATGTATAAGTTTCCGAAACAAAAAAATATAAAATTCGTATGTGTTCGCAATAAGGTTCACAGGCTTCGCAGCCAAGGCAATGATCAAAATACTAGAGCTGAGATCGCCAAATATAAAGGGCCTGCGCAATAGAGCGACCCTGCCTTGCTATGCGAAAGCATGGTAATACTTCTGCGTTGTGTTGTTTGTAAGTTATGCTTTGTTATCTTTATTATTAGCAAGTCTCATTTATGGATAGAAGAATTTAGTTTGGAGCATAGGATACATTATAATTAAAAAATCCACTGTTTTCTTATGCTCGTTACAAGATTAATAACCGCATATACTTTTGCTCTAACTTACAGGCAATATTGCAGCAAGCATTCCACTGATTATCATTGTACCCATTGTCTCGTCTAGACCTTCCGCGAACTGTGGGGGATAACCCAAGGAAAGGATGCCCGACCCCTCCGTGTTGTTAAAACCGAGCACCAGGGGAACACGCGCCATGTTTTGCTTCTTCATTAACGTACGCGGATGCTCGGGAAGAAATTTGCCGTCAACACTCAGCCATAAGTCGTCGGAAAACTAAAAAAGCATTGTTTAAGGCATGTTTCGTTGTGTAAACTCTTATGTGCGGTTTCTTTGTATTGATTATATCCCTATACGTGTATCCTAAAACATTTTCGCACGTCTATCTATACAAACTTGCAATAAGATCTAAATGCACCGCCAGTTGAATTCTAAAGCAAAATGTTCTTTGTCATTTAAGATACGTATTATTTTTCATGAATGACATTTACTTTAAACAGAAAAAAAATGGAATGGTTCCGAATCATTTGGTTCTCTATCGTGTATATGTATAACTTTATTGTGAGGATTTTAACCAAATGACAGCGCAAAATATATTTAGGCAAATAATTACCAGGGCATTTTGTGCCTCTAGTATTTCCATGGCAGGAATTTTCTTTAATGCTTCCATAATCTTTTTCGGCTCCGTTTCAGTGATGTTTAATGTCTTGAAGAGTTTTGCGCGCATTTCTGAACGATCCTTCTCGAAAACGCCTTTAAGCGAAAGAAACTAACTTAGAAGATCCAGTGTTAGAGAAATGATATGGCTGTGAAACCGTCACACAGAATTATCAATTTCATTTTATCTTGTTGGTGCTACAAAAGCCCAAAGCCATGCTCTGAATCATCAAACAAATTAGGATGGAGCACCAGTGGCCATATGTATGCAGCTCACAACACTCCGAATCAACATACTTGGAATAACCGCACCCCCGCTTTGTGCCATGGCTCGATGAAAAAGACCACGCGACAGTGGGGACAGCATATGGAGAGACACCGAGTTCCCACCCGCGCTTTCGCCGTGTATTGTGACGTTGTTCGGGTCGCCACCAAACGCCGCGATGTTTTCCTTCACCCACCTGTAAATGTGTAATTCACGTAAACATGACACACTTTTTTATAATTTCCTGATAATTGATTTTTTATTTCCAAGATGTCCTTATATTTTAATGTTATTTCTGTGCCAGCCACACCACCCCCTGGCAACTAGCGTCGCACGAATATCTTAAATCATAATACTGTGTTTACTACTGTATCGTGTACGGAGCATTGCAGGAAAATCCAGTTGTCTTCCCAAAACTTTTTCATTTTAACTCCCAAATCGATGGTACCCGTGGCTTTACTAAAAAAACAGACATTGTCAAGAAAGCTCTGCGCATTTATATGATTGGGAAAGTAAATTAATCCAAATCACGTGTTTCCGCTCCTGCACAAATTTGTTTACAACAATGATATTGGAGTATTTTGGTGTCGCACCATAAGCAGCAGTTGTTATTCAATATAAAAGCCCGCAAAGTTGACAAGTGTCACGACATCGCGCTGTGACGAATGCGAATTTCGGGTGTTTCCTTAAGTCAAGTAGTTGGTTAGCTTAGCCTGTAAACAATATCATCCGAATGTAATTCACCTTATACACAGGGTTTAATTGCTCTTATCCAACTTGGCATAAAAAGTGCCACTGGTAAGCAAACCTATATTTATGATGTAAAGCAATAAGAAAACGCACTGAAGTGCAGCCACTTGGTCCAGAAACCCAACGTTTCCTGTCCAATCAGTGTCACTTCCCATAGATAGAAAACCGAGGAGGCCAACCCTGTAGTTGGCCACAACCAGCACCACGTCATGAAGGCCACACAATACATCACCACTTGGCAGGACACTTCCGCCCATTTTGAAAGCGCCACCAGGGATACTGAATATAACCTGGCAATGGATAAAATGTCAGTATCAGTGGCTGGAAACTATCGTGCGAGATGTTTTTCAATGTTCTAACACAAGACCAACCGGTAGCTTGGCTTCCTTCTGTGGCTTGGGCGTATACACATTCAAGTATAAGCAATCCTCGTTAACATTTGGTATTTCTCTCTTTGCAGCCGCATAAAAAGGCGAATACTCGGCCACAGCCAACAAGTTGCTAGGGTTCTGCAACGGGTTGGGCGGAAGTTTATCCACCCTCAGTGTACCTTTCCAAGGAGATGTCCTGTGAATACAATATGTAATAAAAGACACTGCTCTGTTATAAAAGCCGTGTCGTAAATATGTGCGGTAAGGGATAATTCATGGTTCCGAATTCGCGTCATCACTGGGTCTGACGTCACAATGCTGCAGGTAAAGACAGGCCGAAAATGCATGGTTTCAGAAAAGGGTTATTTGCTAAAACGTGTGTAGCCGGATCTAAATCCTTTTGTGGGTAAAAATTTACGTTTAGACAAAGCAGAAATCATCGACGAATATAAGTACCAAGCAGGAAACACAAAAATTTACGCTTAGGCGAAGGAAATCGTCTGGAATTAACGGCGCCTGGCAGCAACTTGGCTGTTGTGCGCGTTACCGCGGCGAATGTCTTGCTCATGTCGAAACTGACAGCAGATGGACACTAAAGCTTATCTGTTATGTTTTGTGTTAGTGCCTACAACAAAGTTCTTTTTCATTTTTCAAAAATCTTTTTCATAACTTTCTAAAGTGACCCAGAAAAATAGAAGAACACGTTTAAAATTTGATTTGGAGTCTTTTGTTTTATGTGATGCGATTTTTCCTATTAACGAGACAGTAAACGCGCCCATCCATGCAATGTAGCTGCCAGACGTGTTACTTGCGGTTAATTCCAGACGATTTACTTCGTTCAAACATGAATTTTATGTTTTTGTGCTTGGTACTTATATTCTTCGACAATTTCTGTTTTGCCTAAACAAAAAAAAATCCCACAAAATAATTCACCGCAGCGCTTCACGCGTTTTATTGAAGAACTTCCATCTGAACCAATCTTTACCTGCAACATTGTGACGTCAGACCCATTGTGACGCGAAGTCTGAGCCAATGGCATTAGATAGTGCAAAGGCCGGAAACCAAGCGATAGTTTCCTATTTTCATTATCCATAACAGTTGGTTACAAGCACTTAAAATAACATTGTTTTCCACGTCCGACCGTTTTTTAAACTACATACCTCTGTGGAGGTTCGAAACGCAGTTTTCCCAAGGGCGGTGTTGCGAAAGGTATTCCAAGATAACCAAACACGTCATTTTTGCAAACACAAGTAGGTTTTTGCAGTGCCACTCCGGTCAAACTTCCACAAGCAACGTTAACCACTGGACTGTCCTGCATTGCGGCGTATTTCTTGTTCAACTGACTGTCAAAGTTATACGAAGGGGTTAATAGAGAAAAAAGCGGGAAATGATTCATCCCGATATGATGGGTGACTTCCATTAATCAATTTTAACGGTAAGGAACAGGATATTGTGTTCACATTTTACACGCAAATTTTAGTCTCTTGAAACACACTATCTGTTAGTCATTTCATGTAACAACGCATAATTTGAGTACTACATTTAAAAATGCTTCCTTTATAACGCGACTTTCGTCACATCATAGAAGCGTCAATCATCACGCTATGTGTTGATGATATAGAATCTAACACCGTTTTACACACAGCCACAAACAATAGCGTTAACAGATCCAATGATAAAAAAACACAATGCAGATTTCAATATGAGTTCGCTCGGCTGCTATAACTGAAACTTAAGTCTGCTATGCGTATTCTTGCTGTAGACTACTGAATTTGGACGTGCGCAAACTTTTTATAAATTAAAAGACACATTGCAATATTAGGTGGCGTAACTTTAAATTGTTCCAAGCGCGTTAGTGACTGACCCAGTTCTACCGCGTGCCTGTTGCTTAGTTAAGTGACCGAGACTAGCTGGTGTTGCAGAGAGAAAGTCATTCTGCAGGAAAGCTTAACTCCCGTCCCTCTGTACCCTTCGTTCCGCCTGAGTTCCAGTTTTGTGAGTAATTAAGTCATAAAACATGTGTGGTGCTATCATGTTTCATGACTTACTACTAAGTCTTTGCATTGTTCCAGTCCATATTTTTTAATATGTGTAAAGTCATGGTTGCAACCCTTCGTCAGCATGACCATTCTAGAAAATTACAATTTCTGCAACCGTTGTCGAAAACATTGTGTCATCTTACAATCGTGTGCAATCAAGCGGAAAAACTGCACACATGGTTAAGTGCGCAAATGCAAATGTTTACTTAAGCAAGTGATGCTTTGGGTTTTATCAAAGAGATGCTGCACATATGCAAGGGAAGTTTTTCTGCAGTTTTGAATAACTAGTTGTTTTCCTGCAACCAGGTTCGCGATTGTTTCCAAGGTTTCTCCTGTTAGACTAAAAAATGGCGCAGATTTTGAATGGAAAAGCGGTTGCCGCAGATTTACGGAAACGTCTGACTTTGGAAGTAGCTGATATGAAGATCAAGCTTCCGAGTTTTAAACCGGGACTGGCAATTGTGCAGGTAATTACGTTGGTGTAAAACCATTTTGGTTCAAAGTGTTTACCTATAACAATTGCAATATCGTTTTATTTTAATACAGGTAGGAGGAAGAGAAGATTCAAATGTTTACATTCGTATGAAAGTCAAGGCCGGAGAGGAGATTGGTATAAGTGTTCGTCACATGAAGTTTCCAAGCACAATTGCTCAAATGGAACTGGTGGAAGAAATAAATCGACTAAATGCATCAGATGGTAAGACCATGAGTTTAATTAATATTGTTTTTTTTAGGATTACCAAGCTATCATTCTTGTGTGATTGGGTAAATATTACATAAATGCTAAATCTACCTTATTTCATGTTTCATGGTTACATGAGCTATCCTGTTGCCTGGGTGTGTTGTTAAAATTGTATACATATTTAACATTTAAAAAGTAATCTTAGGAGGTTTTAAATTTATAACATGTTGTGGAATGTACTTGAAAACATTTTGTTTAAATGAAGTTATCTTTATGAAATTGAATTGTTTTTGTTTTGCACGAAAGACTTCTACGCAGATGAATAAAAACAATGCAAAAGCAGAAATGGCATTGGCACCGAAAAAAAAAGGGTTACCAAGTCAGGACAACCACTGTCTGTTATAGAATTGTTAATATCCAGTTATGTAAAATCCGTCTGTTGTTGATTTATTTATTATTTTTCCATATCAAGTGTTGGTATTAAATATTTCGTATTTAGACGTTCATGGAATAATTGTGCAATTGCCACTGGACAGTGAAAATAATATTGATGCTGATCTTGTAACAAACACCATCCTCCCAAGTAAAGATGTGGATGGACTGCACAATGAAAATGCAGGCAAGCTTAGTAGAGGAATTCTGGATGGAGTTTTTGTTCCTTGCACTGCAAGAGGTTGTCTGGAGTTGATAACACACACTAAAACTGAGGTACAATTAGCTCAACCAAATACAAAAACATCATGGCCTGTATTTGTTAAGTTTGTCCGTAGTAAAAGAGGACTGAAAATCATGTTATGTTTGACACAGATTAAGGGAAAAACTGCAGCTGTTATTGGTCGCAGTAAGATTGTGGGTTCCCCAGTTGCAGAACTGTTGAAATGGAATGATGCCACAGTTTCAGTTTGTCATTCTAAAACTGAAAATGTGGAAAAAATAACCAAGGAAGCTGATATTCTTGTGGTGGCTGTTCGACAGCCTGAGGTACCTAATTTATTTTTTAAAGTATACTAATTGCGCAACATATTTTGAGCAAATTGAGATTCAAGTAACGATCTTTATGATTTGATTCAGATGGTAAAGGGAGATTGGATTAAACCAGGTGCTGTTGTAATTGATTGTGGAGTAAACCCTATTCCTGATGCATCAAAGAAAAGTGGTCAAAGACTTGTTGGTGATGTGGATTACAAAGATGCTTTAAAAGTAAGACCATAACCATCTCTTGTTATGTTGACATAGTGTTCTGTTTATCGAAATTATTCATTACTTTGACTAAAATATTTATTCAGCAGAATGTTCTTTTCGGTTAGGTTACATCTATTAGCGCGCTAGGTAATGCGACCATGTTACGTTACGAGCAAATGAGATTGCAACTCGTGGAAACGAATTAGTTTTTGGTTGCTAAGATAATGCGTAGCGCTGTGTTTCATTAAAAATGGCAATTTGATTTAAGACGCTTGATAAAGGTCGTTTGAATCGCACGCAACAAAAAAAAAGCAACACTTATGCAAATGACCACCTGTCCTTCCTGGCCCCTTTAGACCAAAGTGCATGGAAAATGCACTATTAAGGGCAATGCATTTTGTGACTTTGCCAAAAAAATGCCATTTCTCTTTTAGGAAAATAGAAAAAATGTAAATCCACGACTTGTGGCATATGGTGATATTTAAGAAACAGCGTGTGATGAATGTGAGATTAATCTTAGAACAGAGACATCCGGCATTGGGTGAATGGTTGGAATATCCAAGGAAACTTGCCAGTCAACAAACACTCGTTGTTTGTCTTTGACCGTTTTGCTGTAGAGAGTGCAATGCACAAATAGAAACGCTTGAAAAAGTTGCAGCTGGTTGTTTAACGACCAAATCGTTACATAGGCTGCAAGTTGTACATTTAAAGAAAATCGCAGCTCGCAGGGGCATTTTGAAATGCTTACTTAAACGCTTATGCATTACAGAAATTATGCCATATATTCATTTAGTTTAGAAAGTAGTTTGCCTCTAATCTTACCAGATAGATTACAGTTAGTCACGATTTGATAATGTATTATGACGTCATGATTGTCATTTTGTGTGGATGAAACCGCGTTGATTGTTTCTCGCGACGGTTTCAACTGTCACATGATTTTGCACTAAACCAGCCAGTAAAATATTGTCTTTTTTCTTGATTAAAACACTACGATGCAATTTTAATACGAACAAGATAGCGAATACAATGGTAGAGAACTTCATGCTACAAACGTTTCGATTGTTTTCTACAATCATTTTCAATGTTTTGCACATTTTATTGGCTATCTTGTTCGTATTAAAGATGTATAAAACCGTCAGATATGTTCCTAAGATGTAATTTTAAACCAGCAAGCACCAAAACTGAACTAAATTGTAAACCCTTTTTTATTTGCTGAAATCCTGTTTCGCGCGCCATTCACGTATATTAGGCGGGAAATGACTATCCGTTTTGATCAAAACAAAAACATTTGCGCCACTGAAACATGGCGCGTCACACCAATTTAACTGTTCCGCGCCGGTTCACAAAAATATTTTGGCGCTTATTGTGGAAGCCTCTGGCTCTACACGTGCATGGCGTAACGAAATAGGAGGGAAAATAATGAATCACAGGGCAGTGGAAATCGTGTCTTTTGTGTAAGGGATGTGGCGCTGCCATTTAACTTTTGTGTTGCTTTTGCGCAATGCTAAAATGCGTTTTGTGCTAATGCTTCTGTTACTGTTCGTGCCCAGGAGAAGTGTTTATTTTATTGTCAGGGTATTTTTATTTAGTCTTTGGTTTTGTTTGCTGCTTATTGTGTTGTGGTTGGCCTACATGCTGTGGTACAATATATACGTGTTCCGTATTTGTAGATTCATTTAACTTTGGAAGGATGTAACTGTTGTGGGTGGTAGATGGTAGATATTATGTCATTGTTATGCTTATGTAATATTTATTGGGTATTCATTTACTTAGGTTGCCTCGTGGATTACCCCTGTGCCTGGTGGTGTAGGTCCTATGACAGTAGTCATGTTGATGAAAAATACTGTTGAAGCTGCCGCCAGACGCCTAAGAAGAAAACTTGCACCAACATGGGACTTGAGGTGTGTTTTGTACAGCATTTGTGTCAAAGTGGATGTCATACTAACAGTTTTGTGGCGATGCCATTTGATGTTGATGGCTTCTGCAATATCAGCAAGAATTATAAGTTGTTGTTGTGCTAATGTTTTCTAAAAATAACAGTTTCTTGTGGTATTTTTAAGTTAATCTTCTATTACCCAAAATAAGCAACTATTTCCCAGCTTTAAAGTATTACTTAGTATATCAAATATGTTGCATTCTTTAAAAAATCTGAAAACACCTTTTTGCAAAAATTTCTTTTTGCAGGTGCTTAGCATTAAAGTTGCTGTCTCCAGTGCCCAGTGACATTGCTATCGCAAGTGCTCAAAAGCCAAAAGATGTCAGCGAACTGGCTGACGAGATTGGGCTCTTGTCTGATGAAGTAAACTTGTATGGAAAGAAAAAGGCCAAAGTGTCGCTTTCTGTTCTGCAGCGCCTGAAAGATGTGAATAATGGAAAATACGTTGTGGTCACTGGTGTGTACTCCTTATGCTAATGCCTATAAGTGTGTGCTTAACAAACACAGATAGTGCAGCGAGCTGTTTTTTTGGAGTAGGAACTGCTGATTCTGCAGAATGTAGTTGCCCACCTTTTGTATGTATTTTTTGTAGTTGTGTTTTGGTGGTTTGACTATTTCAACATTTGATTAAACACTATATGTTTATGGCAATCAAAACCTTGCAATGAAAGCATTTAATATGTTTGCATGGTGAATTTGCAGAAGTTTTTAACATGCTACTTTTTTAGGCATTACCCCAACTCCCCTTGGTGAAGGCAAGAGCACCACCACGATTGGTCTTGCACAAGCTCTCGGCGCCCATTTAAGAAGAAATGTTTTTGCATGCGTTCGTCAGCCGTCACAAGTTAGTAGTTTTGTATAAATATCCCCGTGTATTCCAAACCCTTTCTTATGGTAATTTGTAACATTCACTTTTTTTTTTTTTTTTACCATTCACTTTTTTATTTAGGGTCCAACATTTGGCATCAAAGGAGGAGCTGCGGGTGGTGGATATTCTCAAGTTATTCCCATGGATGAATTCAATCTCCACTTAACAGGTATTTCATTTCAAATACTGACACATCATTTGCCAACATAGGTTTTAGTTCTGCATTATGGAATAAAATTCTTTCAAAAAACTAGCGGGCGTGCACTGCACAAACCATGTAATATTTTGATTACATGTGCTGGGCTTTGTTTCACCAACAGTGGTTTATTGTAACATATATATGTATTGTGTTCTTGGTATTTGTGCATCTGTTTGAAGGTGTACTCCGATATATTATTCAGATTTAAGATATATTTAATAATATTTTAAAGGTGACATTCATGCTATCACTGCTGCAAACAATCTGTTAGCTGCTGCAATAGATGCTCGCATGTTTCACGAAAGTACCCAAAAAGATAAAGCACTCTATTCAAGATTGGTTCCATCCAAGAAAGGACGTCGGCAGTTTTCTGAAATTCAGGTGCAGCATTAGCTGATGTATTTTGCTTAGTTTTCACTGCTTATAAATATATTGCTGGAGCATCAACTTATTTAATAAATCAGTTTATTGATCGTGTGATGAAGATGGTGTTATCTGTGTTAAGCCAAACATTATATTTACCCATTTTAACAATTACTAACAACACAAATTTCAACGTTTTTTTACTAATTCCAGATTCATACAAAATGCCATGTTTGTAATTATATTCTCAATTGGCCACAATTTTCCTTTGTGGTAGTGGATTTTGTTGAGATTTACTGCCCAAAAAATTCCTTGATTTCTTTCACCGTTAACTGTATATTTCCAACAAATCAGTTATTGCAACTATTACCTCCGCTGTTTTATGGATGGGAACCCAACTAATAGGTTTGAATTCCAACTCGATCAATGAATAGGCGAATTTTAAAAGCTCCGATTTTCTTATACCCAAAAATATATTTTCAAATGAAGACGGCAGCACTCCCTTTTCATTTCAGGTACGACGTCTTCAGAAACTCGGTATCACCGAACGCGACCCTGACAAACTTACGTCAGAGGAAATAACTCGTTTCGCCCGCCTTGATATCAACGTGGATACGATCACGTGGCAAAGAGTTATGGACACGAATGACCGATTCCTACGTAAGATCACCGTTGGCCAATCAGCGACCGAGAAAGGTCGGGAGCGAGCGACTCAGTTTGACATCACTGTGGCAAGCGAGGTGATCATTTTTTAATCGCAGAGTGTATCGTTTATTTCCTGTAAGCAGTTGCCTTCATTTGTGTCCAATTGTTTTGCTAACAATAATAGTTCCAAATTTGTTTGATATTTTTCCCGCTTTGATATCTGCTTATTCAAGCATTCCTTTTTCCTGTTATTTAAAAAAAAATTTGTATAGTTTATGCTTCAACTTGTGTGTGCTTTCCAGGTGATGGCTGTACTGGCGTTGACGACCAGTATGGAAGACATGAGAGAAAGATTGGGAAGAATGGTTGTTGCCGCTGATAAATCTGGGGTTCCTGTAACTTGCGATGATCTGGGTGTCACAGGTAGCTTTCTTGCTTAAAAACCTTTGACTCCATTGTGTTGGGAAATATGCCTTACTCCAGTGTAACGGATCAAAGCTCTTCCAAACAGCGTAATTGTATTTTCAAAGTATATGCACTTCTTTCCCAAAAAAGTTATTGTCGAATGTGCGATCCCATGAAATTGCTAATAAGTTAATTTATAAAATTTTCAATTCGTAGCAGAAAAATAGACATGTCACTCTATTCAACAGGTGTTTTCTGAATAAGATTCGATAATCGTTTTATCGAATAGTTGCGGACTATTCTGCTTCCCCGTCTTCGTTCTAAACATCAATAAAGTTAAATATTGTTGATTCAGGTGCGCTGACGGTTCTCATGCGTGACGCGATTCAGCCCAACTTAATGCAGACACTGGAGGGCACTCCTGTGTTCGTTCATGCCGGTCCGTTCGCCAACATCGCCCATGGCAACTCATCTATTCTGGCCGACATGATCGCTCTCAAACTCACTGGTAGGATAACTGTTTATGGATTGTATACTTGTTGAAAATCGGTTGCCAAGTCCTTGTTTAATTTCCGTTTTTGCATTTGCTTGAGATACTTTCTTATTTGTGTTTGCCAAAATATTGAGAAAAAGTAGCTTTTATCAGAATTTTAGGAAACAAGAAGTTGACTAAGCAAACAAACTGTGACGTTTATTCACCAAATGGCAAAAAGCAAATTGTCGTTGTATGTGTACGACCTCCTAAAATCCTAAAAATTTTCCAGAACACCTGGATTTTTTATATTTTCTTTCATGTATCAAGTTTCGACATGTTTTGTGTTTCCGGTTATATTAATCTTCCAATTTTAGTGTAAACTCTCTCTTTGCGAACCGCCAGGTCCCGACGGCGTCGTTGTGACCGAGGCTGGCTTCGGTGCCGACATTGGAATGGAAAAGTTCTTTAACATCAAGTGCCGTCGTTCGGGTCTCGTTCCAAACGCAGTGGTGTTGGTGGCGACTGTGCGAGCTATTAAGATGCACGGCGGAGGACCCACTGTTACTGCCGGTATGCCCCTTGCCAGGGAATACTCAGAGGTGAGTGTGTGACAAAGGGTCGTCTTTTTTGGGTGGTATTAGGTTGATTTTGCACTGGGCTTAGCTGCGACACTTCTGTAATTTAAAATTCTTCATATTTCTTGTTTTAATTACACTTTATGAAAAATAGTGCAGTATTTTTAATAGAACTGATTGCCTTTCCTGAATTTTCAGGATATTTGAATGAGTTAAAAGCGTGGGTTTATCATATATCTTACCAATACCGAGTAGAGCACCTTTTTGAATAAAAAATAGCATAGAAATATTGCGCATACAATACGTACAAACAACGTGTAAGTTGTTTCATCGTCGCTGCGACCATTAGTTTATTATATGTATAAACGCCGAACGGCATTGGTCACTTATCCGCTGTTTTTTAGGAAAACCTCGAACTTTTGGAGGCTGGATTCTCAAATCCACGAAAACAAATTGAAAACGCTCGATTCTTTGGAGTTCCTGTCGTCTTCGCACTCAACCGTTTCGCAACCGACACAGATGCCGAAGTGGAAACGGCCCTCAGACTTGCCAGGGAGAGCGGAGCCATTGACGCTGTGTGTGCCAGCCACTGGTGAGTACTCTGCGCAACATATAGGACCACTGGTTCCACTTCCAACCAGTGCAAAATAAACTTAAATCAACTTCCAGCTCGTATCAACTTATTGAATTTGCAACCGCCAGTTTTGAACATGCGTAACCTGTGGGTGCAGCATGGCAACTTTTAAATTCATATTTTCGTGACTAATCTAAAAAGCAGAAGCTTCGTGCGAACCTTACAAAACGTCAGGTTCGGGAAAAAAACGGTTTTTACATTTTGGCATCTTGGAAATTTCATCTCTGGTATTGGTAAAGGACTGTTTTTAAACTATTCTCATGTCAAAGTTATTTAAATCCTGGAATTTAATCGCAATAAACTTTGTACCACCTATACTTAAGGTCGCACGGTGGCGCTGGTGCGGTGGACCTCGCAGAGGCGGTTGTCAACGCAACGGACGCCCCGAGTGCGTTCAGGTTTTTGTACCCGCTCGAATTGCCCATCAAGGACAAGATAGAAATCATAGCGAAAAAGATTTACGGTGCGGATGGGATCGAGTTGCTCCCGGAAGCAGAGGAAAAAGTTGCTCTCTACACAAAACAGGTATTTAATCAGAAAGCTTCTTTCAGCAATAACTCTATAGCTAAAGCTGTAGATTTGTTTTCTACCATTACTATAGTTATTTCAGAAATACTGTGTAAGGCTTCTCGCAAAAAATGTTATCATTCTTACGATAGTTATGTCCCTTTCATTGACTGTTAGCCCTGACAGCTTTACTTGCTAGTAACATCAGCCAAAGCGAGGAACAAGTTCCAAAATAAATTCAGAACATTAAAACAAAAAATACGCCGTAAATTATGTGAAGCTCGTGTCGACGATTGTTTTCTTTATGAAACCACCAAAAAAACCTTAATATTGCGCACATTTTTATCTATTTTCTAGAATAGATAACTATTCCTCGCGTTTTAAATTCACCCGAGCTCAAACGAACCCAACGCTTAACTTACAATTTAACAGGGCTTCAGCGACCTGCCGATCTGCATGGCCAAAACTCACCTCTCCCTCTCCCACAAACCCGAGCTCAAGGGCGCACCTGGCGGATTTGTCCTACCCATTCGTGACGTGCGAGCCAGCGTTGGCGCTGGTTTTCTGTTTCCGCTAGTGGGCACAATGAGCACGATGCCAGGTCTCCCGACGCGCCCCTGTTTCTATGACATTGATCTTGATCCAGATACAATGGAAGTGAAGGGGTTGTTTTAAGGGCGATTTTCCTGTAGTTGGGTTTAAGAACTTGGACCGCTTGGCTTTATAAGCCGTTACTATGACTTAGTTTAGATTTAGTTTTGCCCGAATGTGCAGATTTTAGTATTACCATCTCCAATGTATTGTTTGTTTAAAAGTAACAAAGGCCGACCTCGATGTTAAAACGGCCACAAATTCGTTCTTTGCAGATTTTATCGTTCATTTTACAAAATGCTGTAGCCCTTGCAAGATCTGACAAGATCGAATTGTGGAGTTTGTAACTTGCTGAGCAGCTACTATGCAGATTGCTTTCAAATATACCTTTTAGAACATATGTCGCTTTGTGCCTTCCTGCTGCCTTTACAATTAAATCCCTTTAGTTGCTGACAGTTTGTTGTGGAGTCTGATGCAAATTAATTGCTTTTTTACCTTTAATTGTAACAACAATTGACAATAGTCGTGCGACGACTTTAAATGAAAATTCTTGTCAGTTTTTTTCGTTGTCAGTAATTCCGAAAACAAAATTCCGCAAAAGTTGCAAAACTGCCTTCGTGCATATTCGCTGCTGCATGGGGACCAAGTAGAATTGGGGTGTAGCTTAATGATCAGTTGCCTATTTTCTAATTGGTTTGTGTGTTTTTGCTATTATCACATCTGTTGCTTTTTTGCCAAGAGATCAATTCAATACAACGATGTACCAACAACACTCGTGCTTAACTACTCTGAAGGGATGAGACCTAGTAAACGATTTTACGTGATTAACTTTTGATGAAAATTTAGAATCTTTATGGAAGGCGCAAAATAAAGGGTTGTTAATATAATAACGTACATAAAATTTTGTAACAAAAATCGGAAAAAAATCTTTATACAGAACGTGGTCACGTACATTAACGTAAAAATGCACAAAATCACGATTTAATTCGATTGTTGTCCCAATCAACGTACAAGTTGCAGAGTCTGACATTGATCGAGCTTAATTCCTGCACAAGAACTCTCATTCAAATATTTCCTCACAAAATCCCCTTTTACCTCGATTTCATCCCTAATTTATGGTTACGCGTTTCACGCCTGCTGGTGGGGATCGTGAAGTGACGTAAGTTTTTAGTAAACGCTTCCGGGGTCTGCACACATCCGTGATGACGTTGCAACCTCTTCCAGCTTGTCCCCTGCGTTGTGTTGATGATCGATCTGTCCCGGTGCACAGCACGTCGGTTCGCAATCTACACTGTCTTTGTTTGTATTCAAATAACGGCGTTCTTCAAGCATTCCCTCAAACTCTTGGGCGGCTTCTGTTAAATTAGAAATACACTGTGAGTAACGCAGTGATGTTTCATTCAATGGCAGAATCGTCCCACTGAGCAGGTCCTCAATTGGCGATCACAGCTATTGTATCAAGATCATAAGGTGTGCCTGGGCTTGCGAAGCCTGTAAACCTTATGCTGTGGGTACGTTGAATTTAAGTGCGATTTCCAAACTTATGTACAATATTTCGACTGATAAAAGTAGTGAATTTAGGCCTATTGCGAAACAAGTTGAGTTAGTGAAAACAGAAACCGGCGGTTTAAAAGTGACATCTTTTACGTGATAATACCTGAATTGGATGTCAATCTGTCTCGGGAAATAAGCGCTGTCTGGGAAATAGATTTGGCAAAGGGTCGTCGATTACTCCGAACATATTCGTACGCTGATTCACCACGTTCGCCTTTGCCACCTTTTTTCGCACTGCCGCAGATATATAAATTGTTAGACGTAAATACGCTGCGTCAAAACTTGATTTGCTTCATCGCGCTTGAAATTAGGTTAAGAAGAGACCGGTCTATAAAACGTCTTTACTTTTTTAATTTTTTAAACGTCAAACATAAGATAACAAACTTAACTAAATTCTTTGTACGTGACGTGTCCACACAATGGCGATTAAATTTTATGCATAGTCTAACTCAATGACCTACACAACACTGTGAAATATAGAAATCTTATAATCGAAGTAACTGAATACATAGACATCTTTTGTGCTTTATGGATGATACCTACCTTGTACTTTTTGCTCTGTAAACCCTCGCGATCAAAGCACACAAAATTAACAGGAGCAGCAAAGAAATGACAATGAAAACGATTCCAACGTGTCTCCCTAGAATATAAATCACATTCTGTTAAAATTTGCGTAAAAGGCAGGAAGATCGTGATTCGAATATAATGTGCTCATTTCAATCAATTCAAATTCAAATCAATTACTTTTTTACCATTTTTTACGAAAAAAATCATCGGCATAGTCCTAGAAACTTGAATTCCGTGTAATGCATTTCGTTGTGATAAAATATATGCATGTTTACTCCCAAATTATGCCTCAGATCAATTTGTAAAACTCGTTAGCTTCGATAAAACGGCATAAACTTACATTGAAACTTTACCGATTCCTTTAGCAAGGGGGTGGCATTGCAGTCTACATACAAATACGTGGCGAAAAAGATTGTGTTGCTTCCAGAGGCGCGCAAAACTGGCGGCCAGGAACTTCCCACATGTATGGAGTTCTTACAAAAGTCACGTGCCCGGATCTCGCATGACGTCATACTTCCAGCAGTGGGAGGAATGAAGATTCCGCACCATGGTTCGGTTGATGTATCAATGTATAAATGGCGTCCAACGACACCGTTGGCATCCGTGCCTGTAAAATAAATACCTTTTCTGAATCGATGTGTTCTCAGTCCAAAAATATCTCTATACTACATCACGAAGTTCAAGCACGACAGAGGATCAGTTGCACGCTTAAACGCTACTGTGCATCAGTGTGCGTAACAAGTAAATAATAGTATTCATACGCATGAACTGTCCTTGAAATATTGAGTTATAAATGTGAGGGGCATTTCATAATATTCGTTTGAAAACCAATAAAACCAATTCATCAACGTGGCCTTATATTTTCTTCTTTCAAACAACAACCTGATAAACTTAAAGTTTAAAACAAACCTACCGTCAGGCAACGTCAGTCCTGGTCGATTAATGTAACGCAGGTGGACGAATTTGAGAAGCAACATTTCGTCTCCGTCGCTGTTCGGCAAATGAAACGTCCAAGAACAGTTTCGTTTTGTTACGTCCCATCTATTGTAATAAATCTCTCCGGAACGGCCGTACAATGCTGAGTCGCATGCTGTCAATCGGCTGCAGGAAATTCCGAAGAAAAGATCTAAGATTTAAATTTAAAAATTTGCGTAAAATAAATTTCCCCCAAAAACACCTGAGCCTCATTTGCAAACAGAGCTGGCCTTTTAATAACCAAAACCATAATTGTATTCTGCCGCCAGAAGCAATCGAAAGTCGCGCAAAACAGATTACACTTTATGTTTACGGGAAGGGCCAGCGAAGAACCAAAAATGGTTATTGTGAATCTGACCCCAGGAAGATGTAGGCCAACTTTAATTCTTGCATACAACTTTATAACTTGGTGAGGATCACATTTTTGTAACGTTTAAAGAAAGGCAGGAACTTATTCCAAAAACGCGAAATACAACTGATTAAAGCATATTGAATAATTGCAACATTCTTACCTATGAATACTACCAGCCATACAGCAAAGCGCAGTGGCTGCATCAGTCTTACTTGGACGCACCTGTACCAGATCAGCAATTTCGATACAAGTTTAACAGCACAAATAACTGCTGCAAAAGCTTTTGTAGTCTATTAGAAACTAGCAGTTACCCACAGCGCCTTTTCACATATTATGTGTAGCTTGATTAACATGATGCTGCACCATGGTAAAATACGGTGATCGTGATGCGACACACGTTTTCACTTAAGCTATGATGTACGTCACCAATGCGTTTTTGCTTGGTTATCAGCTCTATAAACCCAAAACCAGACGTGTGTGACGTCACTTAAGCAGCAAAAAATACAAACCCAAGTTTCCACTAGCTTTAATATATGCTCGCTTTCTTCTAATAAGGCGTGGTTGCTATATTTGTTCATCTCATAAAGGAAACTGCATGTCCACACACCAGCGCATGTCGACTTGTGCTTACCAGCAATTGTGTAGAGGTGTTTGTGTTTGGAAAAGTGTAACTTGACTAGCTGCACGCTATACTGATCAAATTTTTGCGTTACAACCATTTTTTTGAAATTTACTCATCTGATATTTAACTTTCCACCATAGAATTGTACTTTTAGTATTCTATGCTTCCATCACAATCAAATCATTTGTTTTTCATTTGCACTAAAACTGCTACGCACATGAACTGCAAACACAGAACAAAGAGTTATCGAGTCAGGTGCCCGTTAATTAAATTGCGATTAATTTAGCAAGTCAATTTTGACGACGACTATGTCAGTTTGTACGCGCATTTGGGGCGGAAAAAGCAAACGCAGTATAAACGTAATGCACGTTTAACGAAATACATTGAGCTAAACCAACCTCTCCCAGGTCCGGCAGTAACATGCTAACCTTTTCACAAACACATTAGCTGATACTTCGCAAAATCATTTCCAGCTTTGATAACAGGCACGAACACGGAAGGTCCGTTATAACTTAGTCATTATTACTTTGACGTGGCAATGCATACAATGTCATCATCCCACGTAAGTTTTTCTGTAGCAGTCCAGCCAGCATGGCTTGTAATTCTGTTTAGATGTACGACAAGTTTGTATGGTAGAAAAGCATGCTCAGTTTATGCATGCTAACGACGAATGAAGGACTAGGTATTTCCTGTATGATGTCACAAAAAGATTACATGTGATGTCCCACAACATTCGCGCATTATTTGCCTGTACATATCTTTTGTAAACGGCCATTTAAAATTTCGGAAAGCACCTTTTGGTTGTGTTATCGTCTAATCAGGCGCTTTTGTTTTCGATCGCACCACGAATTTTCCAAGAAACTTATCCTCACTGCCCAAGCTTACCAAGGCCTTTACGTGACTTCCGTTGAACATAACAAGTTGTTTACGTCATGGAGCAGGAAATATAAAATGTTCTATTGTGAGTAGATTTTCATTTCATTTTGACTGGGTCGCGATTGATGAAGTGCCGGTGTTTAAACTTTTTCCGTTTTTATCAAAGGCGGATGAATTGTTTGGAAAGGCTCCAGACCTCCGTTGGCGCCCCCCGCATCTCTGGGCCACCTGCGAACGCCGTCATTACTAACGGAGGCCACATAGATCACCGCGACTTTGACTCCCGCGTTATCGGACCGCCAAGTAAACTGTACTTTTCTGTCGCTCCAACGAAGGGTTTGCCACTCTGCAAGGCGCATTTCATCACGTTGTGTACTCGACCAAGCGTGGCGAAGCGGTTATTAATGATGGGATGTTGGACATTGGGTCTGTAGTCGCGTCAGAATTTTGATAAAAGTGGCAAATTGGAAACAAAAGAATCAAAGGCCGTATATGCAATGGTTGGTGACTGTGTTGTTGCGTATATAGTGATGCAAATGCTGATCATCTCAAGTTGCAATAGCTTGCGTTGTCAAAAGCTGAGCCGGAACCCAAACAATTTGATTGAACCAATGCTAACTCCGAGCAAAAACGAAACAGTCGAATGTACACAAAACGAGGTAAGTCTTCATTCGGAAATTAATATCGTTTGATCGAGGTTTCCAATGAAGAGAAACGTTTTTTGACAGCGAGGTAAAAGTTATATCTGCCGTCCAAGTAAACCTTTTTTCGCTGATGCCGGCATAACGTAACCCAATTTCCCAAGGTCATAATGTCCAACTGTGCTAAAAGTAATCAAAATAAAGTTTATTTAAAACACGAAATACTGATTATTAAAAAAATTAACAAATGTCTGTTTTTATTCACATCAGTTGCGGAGCAATGGTATTGGATCTGTGTTGTACTCTACATGTAAAACCAGATGTTTTCTATAAACAGTTAGGTGTTTTGCGGTAAACATCTTGCCACTCAATAACTCGGAATCACGAAAGAATTTCGAATCCGCAAAAAGCTAAAATTGATAAAAGTTAAAATTATTTCACATTTAAAATATGTACGTACAAATAAACCAAATTGCACTTTAAAATAACAGGATTTAAAATACACTTGCTTCAAATAATTATATAAGAACAGCCTTCTGTCTGTGACAAGGAAGGGGCCATTACCGATACCACACAGGTTTGGGTGTTGATGTTAATCGATTGCGCCACAACAACAGAAAATTTGCCAGATGTTGTTGGGAGTTGGTTTCGGGCTGGAGGCGTGCCTTTTAGCGGGTGGGACGAACATTTGCCTCACACGAAAAATCGTTACAAGTTTTCCCGCCAAAAAACAATAGAATTAACGTTGTTGATGACAAACGTTTTTGAAGTAACACTTTTTTTATTTGTGTTTATCACAGGTTTGTGCGACTATTTGGTTCCAATTTGGAAAAGAGGTGATTCCTTTGCGGCAAGGTAAGGTTTGTGTATGACGCGTTGTCGTTTGCCAATAAACTTGACAAACACATTGATGCAACGCCTCTATACGGTCTCTGAATATGTCGGTTCTGACTAAACCACACAACTACTGTAACTTATAGATAAATTTACTCAAAAGGTTGACTGTAAAGCGAGGGATCGGCAACCTTTAAACAGGGTGTTCTAAGATTGCAAAATGTGTCAAATACTTGTATTGATTTCGCATGCCACAATTTTGGTGAATTATACCGTGAAGTTTGTCTATATACAGTAAAAAGTATTTAATTCGGAATACGAATTTGTAAATCACTTGATGCACCGTTATATCAACTACTCCACTAGAGGGAAAGCTAGTTGACGAAAAACTAGCTTCCCTCTGTATTTCCACCTACATCTATGTGCGCCAATAACGGTGGAAGTACGCGTGCTTGGGATTGCCTACCCACCAGAACAAACTTGAATAGGATGGTTTGGCGCTGTTGCCTCTTACTCACGTTTTGATAATTCCAGGTTGTTGGAGTGACGTCACAGGATCACAAATCAAATCGAATCCCAAATGTTTGGTTAAAAATTGCACACCGGTGATCGAAAACTTACTTTCACGTGGAGAGGATTATTGTCCCTTTGGTAAGTTGTGGCTTGGCTTCGTCGACCAGGAGCGACCGCAAAATATCATCTTATGGCACAAACGGGCAAATAATATTAATTACATTTCATCATATCTCTAAAATGTAAATGTTTATGCGAGTTTATTGCCCTCTCTGAACGTCTTGACATTCCAAGAATCGGTTTGTGGAACTCTGTGCAAAACACCGACAATCCAAACTTAGCGGAAAAGTTCTGACCCGGTGAAAACATATACTGTAATTATAATCGCATTTTACTGTGTTCTTTTATAAGCAGAACAGAAAATCTATTTGTTCAGATTTTAGCAACTTGCAATGTTCTTTTGTAGGTCCATTAGAGGTTTGTTGCTGTAATAGGTCGATGTGTAACAACCAAGTGAAGCCCTATCGACCACACTGCAAAATTCCACCTCAAATTTCCACCAAGTCCAGCACTTCAAAACCAGGTGATTTCAGTTTGTTTCAAAAATAGGTTTGCATTCTTAAATTATGCGTTTTCCCATTCAATCTGATACGATCCTCAAGGACCCAATCGAATTGGTTCAAAGCAAATTAAAACTCACTGTATGTCGAACATTGTTCAGAAGCATATTTTTTTGATATGTGAGAATACATGCAGAGCATTATTCGATATAAATTAGTAACTATTGAAGGAGGGGGTATTGTCCCACGGGATAGAGATCGTAATAAGGCATTTCATAAAACGCACAGTTCATGTACATTTGGATTCACTAATTTGTTTTGGATCACTGGCACAGTATTTGAATTTCGCCTTGATTATTTACTTGAAACACCTTATATTGAAATGGCAAAATCAAAATCATCACCAGCTGACAAGTTAAATTAATTAGTTCCACAGAATATTTCGAGGCACGCTAACGAATCTCAACGTCTATCTGCAGAGACAACTTCCACAAATACAATTGTGAGTGCTGTAATCTTTGGAATTGTCGCATTGGCATTTGGAACAGTTCTGGTTTTGATTGCCAAAATCGTGCTGCAACGCAGACCATCGCCAAGCGAAGAACTCAGCAGTGCTGAAGAAACTGTCTGAACACCGAAACTAACCTTTCGTTTTTACGTTGAGGTGCATCACTGTTTGATTAGGAACACAATAGTGCATTGTTTGCTACGCTGTGTTAAACAATTCGATGTCGCTAACCACATTTAAGTTTTCATCCATAAAAATTATTTTTTCTCGTGGTGTTTCACTGGACTGCAAAAAAAATTCGCATGTAATTCTAGAAAGTAAAAACATGAGGTAGTTTTATTATTTGCCATAAACGACAAGTCTCCGAGGAATCGTAAGAAGTGGTTAACAGTGAAGTGTTTTGTACAAGACATAATGATTAAGTATTTAGGTAATTCCCCACACCAGATACAAAAGATATAAGTAGCAAGAAAACAGGCATAACTCTTAGGCATCCTTGACAATAACAAGACACCATTTTTGTGTGTGAAACAATGCAATATGTGGAATATCGATTAACAGTTTTTGAATATTTGTAGACCAGTACAATAGCCATAACTTGTTTCGGTTGGCTACACCTTACACTAATTTAAATGTTTACGCAATGATTTATGGTTTTGCCTGGGGCCAAAACATCAAGTAGAGCTAGTTAATCTTTTAATACCTCCATTTGTTAAACATACAGCGGCTAATGACATTTTTTTTGAAAATTATTGTTACCAAAAAAATACACTGCCATCAGGTCACTACAATATAGACCATGGTAATATTAAAATGGAAAACACATTGTTAATTGCGAGGTTTAGCACAAATACGGTAAGGTTGAGGTTGCAATGTTCCCCCAATAACAAAGTCCTCACTAAGTTTTGTAACACCGGTTGGAGGCAAAAGCTCAAAATGCTGCATCATCGCCACAAAGAAAAGAAAGAGCTCCTTCTTGGCAACACTCATACCCAAACATATACGTAGACCTGTAACATAGGCAAATTTTTGACTTCTTGAACAATGTACATAAGATTTGCCGTGTTATTACCTCCTCCAAATGGCATTAGAGCAGGTCTTGCTCCTACTTTTCCATCTGGATCCAAGAAGTTTTCAGGGTCAAAATTTTTGGGGTTTTTCCATTCTTTTGATGAATAGTTGGTAAAATAAAAACCAGGCATAATAATAGTTCCTGTAGGAAGATCGTAACCAGCCAACTTGACGGGCTGAATTGTGGAATGTAATACACCTGATACGAAATGGGTTATTCAATTAATATTCATAGTTAGAACCCCATCACAAACCTATGGGTGCAATGTTTGCCTTTCTTTGTACTTCTAAAATTGTTGCTTCAGTGTACGGCATTTTCAAGCGGTCCTCGTAGCATGGAGAGTTTGCAGGCCTCAAAATCTTATCAATTTCTTCATGGACTTTTTCTATATTTAACACATAAGAAGGCTAACCGTTACCAAGCATACGAAGTGCATAATATAGACTTAGTGATCAATAAATAACAAAATAAAGAACATCATTGTTTTATTGCGTAATATAGAATTTGGCTTGAAAACACTTTGTTTATGAAATTTGTTTATGCTAAGACTGACTTTGAATTTGTGGATTGTTAACCATGTAGAGAACAGCCCACTTTAATGTGGTTGAAGTGGTTTCTGTACCAGCTGAAAAAAAGTCGACGATGGTCTTTTGAAGACCTACAAAAAACAGTCTTAACACTGTGTACTATGCAAACACTTTGTCTTGTTTGTGAAAACAAAATTATTTAAAAATTTCAACAGAAATTTATTTAAATATTTATTTCAATGAAATAACTCTAAGACTAGTTAACTAGTTGTTTCTATACTGAATGATAACAAATATATAACAACAAACTATTCTTCAGCAATTTCAGATGACATTAACAAAGCAACCTTAGCTATACTGCTGTATCACAACTAGTAATACAGTTATATTGTCATAACAACACACAAATAAGATTATACCAGTTTCTGTCAGCAAGTTTGAGGTTTGTGAGGACATTTCATGCAAATAAACATCAATAAAATCCCTAGGATTTTTGGGATCAAGTGTTGATTTGTGATAAGTAATCTCATCCATTATAAAGTTCTCAATTTCTCTGAAAAATTTAATAACTTCAAAATATACAAAATTGAAGCAGACACACACACTTCAGTATAAGATTTATGTTCAGCAAGCAGTTTTCCTGCAAAATTTTGATGCAATCTAATACAAAATTTTACAATTTAAGTATTTAAGCATTTAAAAAATCGTTTATATAATCGAAACCTTACTTGGTGTTGGTTCGTAAAGATTTAGCTGCACGTGGTAGCCAAAGTTTGTACAGATGAGGGATCAAAGTAACAAGGGAAAAAACAATATTGTGTGTATTTTCTATTTCTTCAAAAACTTTGTTGTTGCACTTAATAAGCCACTTGAATTTAACATCTCCATAACAGTATCTATATATAAACACCTAAGGTCATGAAAATAGAACACTTTTATCACATACACCAAAAAACCTGTTTCCAAATAAATAGTAGGCAAGCACATTCAGCACTGCACTTTCAAAAGATGAAGTCGGGTCGATTGTTAAACTATTTTCTTGTTTCTCTTGTAAACTCTCAATAAAATACGGCAACTCTTCAATGATAATTTTGTCAAAATTTTTGTTGCTGAGACCCAAAGTTCGTAATGCAGTATGAAACAACTTTCTGTTGGCAACATATTTTGGCCCATATGGTTCCAAAGCAATTCCTTAGAAAATAACAGCATTAAAACCAACAAATTACTCGGTTAAGAAGTTAAAACAAACCTTTTTCACCTACTCCTCTTACAATGTCATATATCACCAAATTAGGCCGCCCACAATATGGTTTTGGGTTATCCACCATTACCTTAAATTAAAAACTTTATAGTCAATGCATAATTATAGTATAACAAGTAGATATGTTTTACCTCTTTTATAAGTTCATAGTCTGTGATGCACACTATATTGGTACCCTTCATCTTAATGCTAAAAATATTTCCATACTTCTTGGACAAAATTTTCAAATCTAACCAAAAATGCGTTGTTTTAAAAACCAACATATTCATATTGCACAAAATCAACCCACTTTTAGTCAAGTTATGAGCAACTAAATGAATACTTCCAATGAACGGCAAACCAATTGGTCCTGGTGGAAAGTTTCTAGGCCGTACCATGCTAATCAGTGCATGGTACAAGAAAAAGAGAAACACTATACCAGAAAGTATATATGTAATCATACTGATCCTGCTCTTGAACCTAAAAACCAGAAAATGTTTGTGTGTTGAATTAGCCAATGGCTGTGATCGCCAAATATAAAGTGCCTGCGCAGTGGGGCGATCCCGCCTTGCTATGCGTAAGCATGGCATTAATTCTGCGTTGTCTGATTACGGTGGTGGAGATCCTCTACGCATGTGAAGGTCGCCTGACAAGTTGTGCGCTTGCGCACCAGTGTACCTTGGCCACAATATACCCCGTGAAGCCACTGAGCTCCTGTAGCTCAGTTGGTAGAGCGTTTGGGCCTGGTTAGCCCAGGGTCGTGAGTTCAAACCTCACCGGGAGCTTGATTTTTCAGATCTCGCTCCGACTTGTCGGGAAAAGTGGCTGATACAGCTTGGCTGCAATGCCTTGGCTGCGAAGCCTGTGAACCTCATGTTTGTATGTTTTGTGTTAAATTACTGGTTAAACAAAATCGGAAGTTAAGTTAATTGTTGCTGTAAAATTCCATTGTAAAAGAAAAAAAACAAACAGCGTACAGCTGACTTTTGATAAAAGCATTCAACATAGAATCCATTCACCCAAAAACCACAGAATGATATTTAGTTGCCAATGACATTATGCAAAGAAAGAAAACAGTAACACTGCTAAGATATATATATTCTTGAAACATATCAGCAAGTACATTTATATTCATAACTCCATAATACAAAGTATGCACATAAACTAGACCATCAATACCATATCTGTCAGAAAGCGGAGTACGTGACAGATTTGTGTCTGTTACCTTGACAAATTTTTTATGGTGTTTAATGTCCCAATAGTGACCAGATAACCACTTTTGGCCCTAGCGTCACTCACAACTTCAAATAATTATGTAAATTTAATTGCCATGAGAGGTTTCATGTTTAAAATTCGTCCCGATTTTTTTCCTTCAGCACATTTCAAAATAATAATCCCGTACATGTCAGGAAAAATCCGACGTTTGGCAACCCTAACAGAAATATACATGTATAATTACATATTACAACTTCATCAGAATACCCCTAGTAGTCAATACGAAAACTCTAAGTTAACGAAATACGTTCACAGGAAAAACTGCAAATTTGATCATTTGACGTGACATTAGCGTACAAGGAGTAACAAGAATATTGCCGATTGCTGCCCGCTTTATGATAACATAAACAAACCTAGAAATGCCCCCAGGGAATTTCCGATTGTTGGAAATTTTTTTGCATTTTCAGCGCCCTCTATGGTTGTATGCATTCAATGCATTTTTGCAATAGTTTTTTCGAAAATATCCTAGCGTTAAATTTGAAAAAATAAACTTGTTTACTTAACGTAGGGATCGGCAACGTTCTGAACACGCCGTATTTGAGTTTTCATTTAAATTCTTTTCACTTATTGTAGTCCAGTAAAATATCATTCACTCTCGTAACTATTTTACTGGACAACAAAAAAATAAGCGGGCATCTAATTCAAAAAGTCAATTATATCAGAAAATTATTTTCATGAACAAGAAGTCTCCCTCAATCGGCCGAACTTTAATAAAAATAATCAAAAGAGAAGTGTTTTAATGGGGCAAGAGAAAATGAGAGAGTTTTCAACACATAAGATTACAACTTTGAGGCACATACACTTAATAATAACTGCAATAAAATGCATAGTGCAATATAATGTGCGAATCAATGAAACGATTGTCTACGTATAGTAAGGATAATACTGACGCTTGCAGGCAATAAAATAACACAAACAATGGTTTTGCTATCAGTGTCAGCAACCATACTGTGTGCTGTACTTTATAAAAATATGTCAAAATGTAATGACTGACAATGAAAGACAACATTTTTGTGTGTGATTTAAAATGTGTAAATTCGATAAACAGCATTAGAATATTAACTTGTAAATCACATTGCCTGCCAAAAGTATTGCAAGACACCCTTGCCCCAAAGTTGTCGACCCCGATGTACTACCGACCATGCAGACAAGTCAGGTCCCAACATGTTTATGTTGGTGAGACCTTACACTAATTCAAAAGTTAACGCAATGATTTATTGTTTTGCCTGGGGCTAAAATGTTATGTGAAGCTAGATAATCATTCAATACCCCCAGAGTTATTTTACAAAAAGATATGTACACCATCAAACTAACAGTTATTTTAAAAATTATTGTTACCATAAAATGCTATCAGATTATTACAATGTAGTCACTTGTAATATTAACATGGAAAACACATTCTTAATTGCGAGGTTTGGCGCAAATACGGTAAGGTTGTGGTTGCAATGTTCCCCCGTTAACAAAATCCTCATTAAGTTTTGTAACACCGGTTGGAGGCAAAAGCTCAAAATGCTGCATCATCGCCACAAAGAAAAGAAACAGCTCCTTCTTAGCAACACTCATACCCAAACATATACGCAGACCTGTAACATAGGTGAATTCTAGACTTCTTGAACAATGTACATAGGATTTGCCGTGTTATTACCTCCTCCAAATGGCATTAGAGCAGGTCTTGCTCCCACTTTTCCATCTGGATCCAGGAAGTTTTCAGGGTCAAAATTTTTGGGGTTTTTCCATTCTTTTGATGAATAGTTGGCAAAATAATAGCCAGGCATGATAATAGTTCCAGTAGGAAGATCGTAACCAGCCAACTTGACGGGCTGAATTGTGGAATGGAAGACACCTAATACAAAATGGGTTATTAAGGATATCAATTATAGTTCAAAATCCATCACAAACCCATGGGTGCAATGTTTGCCTTTCTTTGTACTTCCAAAATTGTTGCTTCAGTGTACGGCATTTTCAAGCGGTCCTCGTAGCATGGAGAGTTTGCAGGCCCCAAAATCTTATCAATTTCTTCATGGACTTTTTCTATATTTAACACATAAGAAGGCTAACCGTTACCAAGCATACTAAGTGCATAATGTAGACTTAGTGATCAATAAATGACAAAATAAAGAATATAATTTTTTATTGCATAATATAGAACTTTGCATAAAAAAACTGTTCAATTTGTTTATGCCAAGACTGACTTTGAATTTGTGGGTTGTTAACCATGTAGAGTACAGCCCACTTTAATGTGGTTGAAGTGGTTTCTGTTCCAGCTGAAAAAAAGTCGACGATGGTCTTTTGAAGACCTACAAAAAATGTCTAAATTGACATGAAGCAGTATTTACGCATTGTGAGAGGTATAATGACAAAGAATCTAGGCAATATTCATCAATGTCAACTGACAGTAACATCACTTCTATCATAACTATGTCATAACAATTTCAATATATTGTAAACCTTGATTCAAACTTGAACATGTTTTGCTTTATTTAGCATCTTCAGTTATTATCACTGGCGTAGAGTACGGGGTGCAGGGGTGCCGCGCACCCCCGACCTTTTCTAAATTGACAACGCAATCGCATCGTGTCCTTTCGGTTTTCGCCGGTTTAAACCGCAGCTAAAAAAAGGCGCATTTCCTTCTGATAGCACTCAAAGTGCTTAACACGCTGTTTCGTTTGTCTCGTATTCGCGAACAACAATTACGCAACAAGCGAAATTACGTTGGTGATGAACATGCTTACATAGACGACGCTTTAACTTGTATATTATGGCGTGCAAACGACCTTCTGACGTTAGTATTTTTTATTGGCCGCACCCCCGTTGATGTGCAAACTCTACGCCTATGGTTATTATTCAAATAAAAGCATTTGACACAAGGTTTATAATATTTTGAAACTGACATTCAAGTTTTTACTTGTGTCATGCAAAAGAAGTGTTGCTGGTTAGATTGATTTCATAAAGTAAAAATATTTTCATTGTTATGTAATAACCAAACACAAATAAAGTTAAATACCAGTTTCTGTCAGCAAGTTTGAGGTTTGTGAGGACATTTCATTTAAATAAACATCAATAAAATCTCTGGGATTTTTGGGATCAAGTGTTGATTTGTGATAAGCAATCTCGTCCATTACAAAGTTATCAATTTCACTGAAAAAATGAATAACTTTAAAATACAAGCAGTTTTATTGTTAAATTATAATATTGCAGAACTGACACTACAAATGGCATTCGCCCGACTACATTGTTGAAGACATGAGGCTCATGGTGCTGGAGAAGGTTAAGACAAGGTCAGGACTAGCCAGAGAGATGGTTGAACAATGCTATATCAAACATTTGACTCTATCATGGTCTTAATAGAGACTACACCCACTACTGCACCAGGATGCATCATGCCAACAAATTATCGGAATCCATTGAGAAACGGCAGAGTTATGTGCATTTGAAGGTTTGTCGACTGGAAAAAAAGTTTTGTCGACTAGTGTCTCTTTGTTCCAGGATGCCATGGGAACAAAGTGATTCCCTCTTTGTGTGTTTTTCTTTCGTGTTTTAGTGCCTTTACCGCATTTTACTTTGTTACCCCATTTGTAGCACCTGATGAAGTGAGATTAACCTAGCAAAAGCTCGTGCAAATAAAGTTTTTTAACAGTCATTCTGTCGAAAACAGTGCACCAGCAATTACTAAAATTACATATACTCTGATACTTATTGCATATTTTAAGAGTTGTAAATTGCTGATTTTGTGAAATTGTATGTACATACATATTATGAAGGAAAAATAATATTACGATTATGTAAAAAATGAGTTACTTACTTAGTACTGGTTTGCAGTGCTTTTGGTGCTTGTGGTAGCCAAAGTTTGTACAGATGGGGGATCAAAGAAACAAGGGCAAATGCAATACTATGTGTGTTTTCTATTTCTTTAAAAATTTTGTTGTTGCACTTAATAAGCCACTTGAATTTAACATCTCCATAAGAGTATCTGTATATAAATACCAATGTCCAAGGAAATGTATCAGATTTGAAAAATAATCAAAAAACCTGTTTCCAAATAAATAGTAGGCAAGCACATTCAGCACAGCATTATCAAATGAAGAAGTTGGGTCGATTGTTAAATTATTTTCTTGTTGCTTTTGTAGACTCTCAATAAAATATGGCAACTCTTCAATGATAATTTTGTCAAAATTTTTGTTGCTGAGACCCAAAGTCCGTAATGCAGTATGAAACAACTTTCTGTGAGCAATATATCTTGGCCCATATGGTTCCAAAGCAATTCCTTAGAAAACAACAGCATTAAAACCAACAAATTACTTGGTTAAGAAGTTAAAACAAACCTTTTTCACCTACTCCTCTTAAAATGTCATATATCACCAAATAAGGCCGTCCACAATAAGGTTTTGGGTTATCCACCATTACCTTAAATCAAAAACTTTATAGTCAATACACAATTATAGCATAACAAGTAGATATGTTTTACCTCTTTTATAAGTTCATAATCTGTGAGGCACACTATATTGGTACCCATCATCTTAATGCTAAAAATATTCCCATATTTTTTGGACAAGATTTTCATATCTATTTAAAACACGTTGTTTTTTAACACCAACATATTCATATTGTAAAAAATCAACCCACTTTTATTGAAGGTAGGAGCAACTAAATGAATGCTTCCAATGAAAGGCAAACCAATTGGTCCTGGTGGAAAGTTTCTAGGCCGTACCATGCTAATCAGTGCATGGTACAAGAAAAAGAGAAACACTATACCAGAAAGAATATATGTAATCATACTGATCCTGCTCTGAAATGTGAAAGATTAGTTTGTATGTTTTGCATCAAATTATTGGGTATACAAGAATGTAGGTTGAAGTAACTTGTTACTGTAAAATCACATAAAAAGGGGTGTTTTCTTGGTAGCCATTCTTTCAGCAACTTCCAAATTGAATTTCACTACAGTTTTTGCACATGTTAACTTGTTGCCACATAACTTTGAAGACGTCTCACCGAAACGTCGGTTCGTAACCTTATGCCAGAAGAAATCACTTTGAAATCATAATGCCTGGCAGCAGAATATGTTCAGCAAGCCTGTCGACCCTCAGGGCTGTCTTAAGCGGTACCAAACAACACGACCGCTAGATCTAATACAACCAACCACAAATTACTGAAGGCGCGCAGAAATGCCTTTTGTTTTATCTGCTTTCATTTTCCATACGATCGAGACTTAACCGCCGCAGTAAAACATGAACAACTGCCGGATGTTTTTATTTGCCAAAACGTAAAATTTTTCAAACTGGACGCGTTTTGTGAAAGAACTTCTACCTACATGCACTTTCTGCCAATCTTTACCTGCGGCGTTTTTACGCCAGACCCATTGTTAACGCGAAATTGCTCCATAAGTATGGCCGCCCGCTTTTTAGATTACTCAAACAAACCAGAAAAAATTTTTTTTCATGCAACTCTGCATAGTGATTTGTTTGATATTTGTAAATTCTGGTGAGGAAATTGGCTTATGGTGACCTCTCTTTCCTGGCTTTCATAAAGCATTATTCCCCACGCATGGCTTGCAACGAAGAATTTTGTTGTTGACTGATGTCGCCGATGTAATTAGAATTGTATGAAAGGAAAATTTAGCGGTGACTTTATCTCCACCTAGTAGTTCCTAATACTTTTTAAAAAAATCACAACCCTATTACCCAAGTAGATAAACATGAAGACGGCGTTGTTTTTTCGCATAACTCCAAAAGTACACCTCTGTAGTTTAAACGTTAGGTTACCTTATATTGCGATAAATAGGCTATGTATAGAATCCAAGCCATTTGAAAAGAACAATTCACAATAATGTCATATATTTTAGTGAGACACTGAACGAACCTTACGGTGCAAGAAAACGGTCCAGATAACAGTCGAGATAAACAGGAATCAGAGGAGCACTTATAATTGCAAAGTTTACTGAAGAATGGCAATCGAAAAACTTGGCATCAATAAAAACTAAATGACAAAAAAAAATATATGTTGGCCACTGAAGAAACAATGTAGTCTATTTTTCTTCAGCACACTGGTGCGATTAGCCTAATGATTTAACAACTATTTAATGAAAAACACAAGAGTTTAGAATATTTGACATAATTAAAACATTGAATGTTTTCTTGACATGAATAAACCGGAAAGATGATAAATAAAACAGCATTGGCAGGCATAAAACTAAAGATTATTAACTTTCTTTCTCTACAGTCTCTGTTTCATGCGAACATTATAAGATTTTGGTTGCAAAGTTCCTCCAATAACATATTCCTCATCCAATTTAAAAATGCCTTGTGGAGTGTAGAACTTATAGTGTTGCATCATTGCCACAAAGAAAAGAAAAAGCTCCTGTTTTGCAATGCTCATTCCAAGACAAATTCTAAGACCTGGATAATAAATATTAAATTTAATACATATTTAATAAATATGTGAGAGCAAAGTCACCTCCTCCATAAGGCATAAAAGCGGGTCTTGCACCAACTTTGCCATCAGGATCAAGAAAGTTTTCAGGATCAAACTTTTCAGGATTTTTCCAGTGCTCAGGAGAAAAGTGAAGAGAGGCGTAGGAAGCCAAAATACTTGTGCCTTTTGGTAGGTCATATCCTTCTAACTTCACATTCTCAACTGTTGCATACATAAGGCCTAAAAATTAAGAAGTAATGGGTAAAGTTACAGTGATTAAAGAAAACCACACAAATATGACAAAGTTTAGTGGAATGTCAGAATAACATGATTTTCTCAGCAAGAAGTTATTGGGTTTCAGTAAAAAAGCTACAAATAAAAGTAATATTTCCTATTACCAAATGGTGCTATGTTTGCCTTTCGCTGTATTTCCAAAACAGTTGCTTCAGTGTATGGCATTTGCAACCGATTTTCATACTTTGGCATTTGATGTGGGCCCAGAATTTCATCAATTTCTTTCTGAACTTTCTCTGAACAAAGATATTTTTAGATCACTTTATTGGCTGTAATTTTTGCGTGACACAAACTACCTTGAATTTCTTGATTATTTACCATGTAAAGTATGGCCCACTTTAAAGTGGTTGCTGTAGTTTCAGTTCCTCCTTGGAATAAATCAATAATGGCGGAAATCAAACCTAAATGAGAAATTGATAAAATTATGTGTATGTAATGTTTTTATCAGACTATCTGTTCAGACTTTTATCTGTTCACTTTATCTTAGCCACAGTACTTTATCTTAGCCACAGTAACCACATGGTAATGTAAGACAACAAAACATCACTTTAATGCAAATTGTGTATTTGTGCACCAACCATTCCTTGAAAAGTGCTTATTGCAATGATTCAAAATTTCAACCAAATAATAGTCTGTTAAATCCTTTGGGTGCTTAGGATCAAGTGTGGATTGATGATGTTCCACTTCATTAGCAACAAAATCTTTGAATTCTCTGATTTGCAAAAGTAGTCAATCAGTTTTAACACAATCTTAGAGTCAATGTTGGCTATAGTACATCTTAATCTGATCAGTTAAGATCCCAGCCATGTTTCATAATTTAAATTGGTTTGCTTCAAAGCAGTTACATTGAACAAATTCGACAAAAATAAAGGAAAATATTTGACAATTTGTGTTAAAAAAAACACTTACTGGTTTATATAACTAACTGTTTTTCTCCAACAACTACCCTTTTCACAACAAATTATTTCTATGAAATGGCTACTGAATAGACACAACCATGCTTGACTGTGATATGAGTATTGATGAGACAAACTTACAGGAAAAACTACATAAATGGTAAAAATCACAAACCTGTAACATGTAACAGTTTGTCTTGCATTTTTGGGCAACCACAACTTGTGCAAGTAGGGAATGAAGCTCACAAGCAAAAACGCAAATGTGTTAACTTTAACCAAACCTTTAAAAAACTTGTTGTTTAAATTCATTAGCCTGTGCAGCTTTGCATCGTTATAGGTGTATCTAAAAACAAAAATAATTCAAACCATTTCAGTGTTTGAAAAAAACAGTGTTACAAATCACTTCACACTTAGTGAGGTTGACCATACCTTACAGTTCATTAAAAAAGCTGTTTAATTATGATAAAGTCATGTAAACTTTAACATCTAAAGTTTCATATAACAGATATAAAATAAATTTAAAAAAAATTTAACACTAAAAGCAAACCTGCTTCCAAACACAAAGGATGCCACAATGTTCAGAAGAGCATAATCAAAAACTTTTATTTGATCAAATGTTTCTGATGAGTTTTCATAACTTTGCAATTCATCAATAAAATATGGTAGTTCTTCAGTTATGACTTGTTCAAAATTTGCTTTGCCTAGACCCATTTTGCGTAATGCAGTATGAAAAAGTTTTCTGTGGGCTGCCCACTTTTTCCCATATTTGGCTGCTGCAAATCCTATGTTTAAAAACAGAAAATGTTTAGAGGTCTTGCAGGGATTTGCACTACTTTTTGCTTTGTGTGGTGACGCATATACTAACATTAAGTAACAATCACACTAATTTTTACAATGTAATTTACTGTTTTTTGACAACACAATCATAATACTTCATATTTCTGCCTGACACAAGCATGGGAATTCCATGTTTAGATGAGCAGAAATGTATCTTTTTGAATTTTTACCCAAATCAATCATCACACAAAAACACACAAAACTTTGGCAACACAAAAAGTTCCAATAAACAGGGAGGTAAAACCCTTCATATTAAACTGCTAATTTACTACCTATGTTTTTTATTACTTGCCTTCCAAATCATTACCACGCCAAAGTTTTGACTGCAGTGCTCCGCCTCTGTCAGAAAATACTTTGGGCTGTGCAAGCATCACCTAACATAGGAAAAAGTGTGTTAAAGCCAAAAACAATTCAATAGTAATTAAAGTTAATTTACCTGAAAAGTACAATTTGTACAAATTGTAAAAAAGTATTTTTGAAATATCTATGTGCACATTTTTCAAAAAATTTAGCTGGGCATTGGGGTGAAATATATTTAGACTTCTTCAGACAAAATGCATGTAAAATTAAATTATGTCCTACTAATACTGTTCCAGCAAAACACTAAAATATTTTGAAATGACATCATTTTTTTGCAAAACATCAAGAATCTTTTGTGTTACCTTACTCATCAGTTTATACCCTGAGATACAAACAATATTCATGTTTTTCAGTTTGACACTGAAGATGTTCCCATATTTTTTGGATAGGATATCCATAGCTAAAAAACAAAGGATAAAATAAATTCATAGTATAATTTCGGGTGTATATTGCCCAAATAAAAAGATAATTAATGAAACATACATACTTTTTGACACATCTGGAAAAATATAATGCAAACTTCCAAAAAATGGCAGGCCTAATGGTCCTGGTGGAAAGTTTTTGGGTCTCCAAATACTTATGAATGCATGATACACCACAATACCACCAACAATAGCAATAAACAGTTCATTGATCATGATTTTAGAATAACAAATTCTATAATAATCACAAAATAAAATTTATATGTACCTTGTTAATCCACAAACAAAAAAATGCAAGCAATAACTACTGTGAAAATACATCATACAAAAATATGTTAGTAATATTTTGTATTTTTTTGTATAATGCACATTCAACAATGTTTTATTAAAATATTGTTCGTAAGTTTTTAACATTTTAGTACACCAACTTCATTTGTTGCTTATTAATGCAAACAACATAAACAATCCGTACATTGTAATTTAGCAATCATTTTTCAGTTTTATTCTTTATTCATTGTTTATCAAAAATTTCTCAGCCTATTAAAATTAGATCCAATTAAACTAGAACAGTTAAACTTTTTTGTCACCATTTCAGTGATGATATACATCAGTAAACATACGAAAAATCTACTGCTCCTGATTATGCTTGGAAATAGCTGTACCTACATCACTTTTATGCAGAACAGTGTCCTTGATTTGACCACAGAGACACCAGGAATTTCCTGGCAAATTTCCAATTCCAAAAACCACAGCATGGTAAAATATTGACACTTGGGTAGCATCCTTTGACACTGGGGCAGCAAAACAAATCATTGTTTGTATCAACCATAATCAAACATTACTTGACAACCATTATAGTTATCTGCTTTAATTTTTTCATCCATAAATTTGCAATTTCTTTGAGCAAAATACATGTTAGGTACAAAGTAAAGTGTATGCTTGTTTAATTATAAAGTTAAATAATGAGAGTCACAGTCTTACCCCGGTTGTCCATGTTACAATTTGGTCCAACTAATAGCTTTGCTTAACTTGCATCACTTTTTTTTCACGGATATGTGGTCCACGATGCTTGCCTTCATTGCTGAAAAATAGAAGAAAAGGAACTTTGTGCATTTGTGTTTTAATGAGTTTTGCTTCGGTCAACATCCGTTTCTTTGCACCCCGTTACAACAATGCGCGGAAACCTAGCGTGGCGATCTTTCCACTGTTGTGAAATCACCTCACAGTGCATGAGACCCATGGTTTTGTTGGTAACATTGTCATCATATTTTATGTCGTAGCTTTATAACCACTTTCGACAAAACGATTATTCCGAATCAAAAAAGTTCTTTTGTCGATTTTAACGACTACATAACCGAGTCTGTGGGTTTGTCCTCGTGTTCAAGTGTCGCTTAACACCGATAACAGTAGATTTATTACACAACAAACAAACAAGCTGTGTGTTCCACGTTACGGAACAAATTGACAGCGTTACCTTTCGTGAACGTTGCATTTTGGACCCTACCACATACAATTCTGTAACAAGGGCAGGTTTTACTCGAAGTGTTGATCGCGTGAGCGCACTTCGGACTCATAAACATTTACCATAAAACTAACGTGGCTTTTTACCGAAACTTTGAACAATCTTGTGCAACAACAGAATCGCATAATGACTTTGAAATCTATAGTCGTGTTGTTATTTTCATCGGAACCAACAATTTGTTTGACGAACTATTAAACGTATTTGTCAAGAGAGTACAAATGCCACCGAAATGCCAATCATAACAATCTAATCAAATTCTACCTGATAATAAATTTAACATTTTATGACAGCTAATGTATAAAAGCCAATAATTATATTAGGTTGTACAAAAACTTTCTTTATGGCAAAAACTGTCAGGGCTTGAGCAACAACGAAACTCGGATGCATCTGCGGGATTGCCATTGCGACAAATTAATTGTTGTAAAGCTGCGTAAATACAAAAATATGTTTTTGTTGAGTGGGTGCGTTGGATAAACTTAATAAATAGTAACACGTTTGGCAACCTTATCCTAAAAATTTCATGTTCTTGGATTTGTCACCATAGAAATTATTTATGCCAATAAATAGGGAATTTCCCATTGCAGTTCCATTATTATGTTGATTGATTGGTTTACGAACTGATCTCTATGTTACGATGTTTAATCTCTATGTTTGGTTGTTGACCAAGTGAGTGTAACGTTTTTGGTCAGCTACTATGACTTTCAAAAACTCTCCCAATATGTATTTGCGGTAATTAGACACGATTTCTTCTGGCGAACGATTTATTAAACCAGCACCAATGCGTGTTCAAGCAGATCTCTCGTTCTGTCAAATTGGCAAAAAGCACGGCAATTTATGCCCACTCAAAACATGCTCCATACTGCATCTTCGATGAATTTGTCAAGCATGCGCTAATATGGCTCTTGTTGACATTTAATTGCCATTGTATTAAATTTCAAAAAAGAAATCTGTCCGTAGTAGGTTTCGGCAGAAATAGTTTCAGGCCTTTGGAAACTTTGATAAGTACATATGTATAGCTTAACTGATCATTGCATATCAAATGAAATTACCATTTGCGTGACCGTATGAAAAGCAACACATATTGAAGTTAAATGTCGACTGTGGGAAGTTTAACACAGTTTTAATCTTTAATTTTAATATAACAGGTTGCCGATGTCCATTCATTAAACCATTTTATGTCTGAAAGATATTGTTCATCAGGCATTAAAAAAATATCCTGGTTCTTTCTCAGTTTGGGGAACATAGCCAACCTTTTTGCATCATGAAATTGTATCTTTTGTAGGAAGACTTATGGCCTATAAAATAGAAGGACGAGAAAAACATGTTTCAAAAAACGATGATTCTCTTGGCCTGATGGCTGTCCAACCAATAACAATTTTGCCACAACCCTTTATCTGAGGCTTATCTTACCCTAATCAGGTTTTTATAACCTTTGCATTGCAACCTAAGAATGTTGCTGAACTGGTTTGGCGACTCCATGCAGTGCCTAAATAAATTGACATGAAGGCAACAGTGTATAGTTTGCACAATCGACGGAAACCGTCGTAGCTATATAGTTTTTTACCTAGCATTTTGCTTTTCACTTTTGACTAGCAAATTGTTTTGTTTTGTACTTGTATGTGAAATTTGGGTGACCATAAAACACATATTATGTTTAACTCAGTTTCAACAGCAAAAATGCCGAAGGTAGGTGTTTGGATTAAAGCAGCAGTTGTATGCGGATTGTTTGTCTGCATCAATTCTCAAGGTAATTTTTGAACCTCAAACCCGGGTTATTTTTAAGTAGTATTGGTTGCTTTTAGATGAACCGACTTCATCGGAAAGATGTTTGGAAGGATCTTCCAGCAACGGCGTGGGCAACTTTACTTTGAAGGATTGCGATCTATCGTCACAGGTTAAGTGCAAAAACATCGGAAATATAGTTGGCTTTACGCAGACTCCTGTGAATCCGCGGCCGTAACGCATTTTGCTACACTTACCAGAAGTTATTTCTGCATAGACATGTACAGTTTCGTTTGGGCCGAACTATCCTTTGTTTTACTTTTTTGGTGGAAAAATTGACAAAAATCCTATACAGACTCTGTGATCCTATATACAAAGTACGCATTACCTTGTTCTTGTTTCAGCGATTTGTTTGCGAATCCAGAATTTCGGTAAACGGCGACAATCTCTATGTGGAACGAAAGTGTAAACAGAGAATGGCTTGCATGAATAACGAAAGAAACAACAAAAATCATTGCTACTCCAGCGACGCCATCAGCAAACGAGTAAATTGACTTGCGAACATGCACGGACTGTTAACTTGTTTGCATAAAGATTCAATCTTGTCACTTCTGCTGCGATACAGAACGTCCTTTTATCACAGACTTTTTGACTACAGTTTTAGACAAAATTAGAAAATATTTTCTTTGACTTGACAATCGCCGAGCACGAACTAACTGCATAAACTTATTTGTTTACAGGTTCGAACTTGTTACTACTGCTGTAACTCAGATCTTTGCAACGACTTTGATACAATCCTTCCTTTGGAAACTCCGACACCAACACCCACAGTTCTGGATGAAGACGAATTCGACGTTTAAAAAAATACAAAACGTTTACTTTTGTATTTTTGTCATAAATTTTCCTGCAACTAACCAAGATAATTTGGCCGAACTGGCTGTGTATTTTTAAAGGAACCGCATGTAATGGTGATTGTATAAAAATGCGACGTTCATATACACAATAAACTCATTACAGCTTTGTGCAATTGGAGTGATTATAATTTATGTAGAAAGCGGACATGCTTAGATTTCGCGGCAGCTTATTGCTAAAACACTATTTCACCTTAATATCCCGTCTGTCAACGTTAAGTTAACAATTTTTACGAATTAACACCAGAATTCTAAAACGTCACAAAACGCAACAGCCCAAGAAAACCTCGGGCTATACTTCTTTGTCGTCTTCATTGTTCGAATAATCAGTTTGCAGCATACAACTTTGCTGCATACAAAGTTTGCTGCATACAAAAAAAAAGAAGAGATGTTCGCCTTCCATTGAAATTCTGGTTTAAGACATCTAAAACAGGAACAACGCACGACATTTAAATACGATGGTCATGTAGTTTTCCCATAATATTTCTCCAATGAACTTCCCATAGACGCCAGTTATTTTGCTAAATCTTGAGTAACATTTACGTATGTGCACTTACGTTAGATCTGAATTCTCTGGCGCAGAGACAGCGGCAAGCTTAGTATTTGGCAAAGGAAATTTCAATTGATGGTTGTAAGTTCCTAAGGACCAGTCAAGCAATGACCCTATAGGAATGGTTTGCATATATCGCCTTTGCACAAAATAACATTGTTATGACTATCTGCAACCTCTGCGTTGGCAAGCACGTCAGTAGAGGAAATTACCGCAAAATTTCCCCATAACTGTTGTCGATGGGCTGTAAGAGGCCTGGTGGAATTTCTTTTCACTTTTCAGATTCCACCAAACGAACAAATTTTTTCATCTTCGTAAGATCGACCTATTTCGTCATAAGCGTTCCATCCAATTCGTTCCATTGCCATTTTGCGAAGTCATTACGTCAGCAGCAGGCATCAGCGCCGACACTTATGTGGATCGAAACAAACAGAACATAAATGCCCCCCGGGACGCACTACTGCACATAACTACCGACAGACGTTGTGACCCTTTTTATTTGTATTTGTGCAACTTAATGAATACAGGGTAAAAATCTCATATTAAAATGCGGAAGGTTACATGGCAAAAAAGCACACTGTGTAACATAATAAGGTGAAATAAACTTGTATATAATAATGGAAGTGTTTGTCAAAAATGTTGGAGCAAATATCAAACTGGTTTGGAACATGCAAGTACAACAGATTTAACATCACAATAATTTTATCGTACACTCAAAAGGAATGTTAAAAGTAAGAATAAACTCTAATTTAAGTATGCTTTAACAACAATGAGAGTTTGATTTCTTTGAATCGCCTGTGGTCTCTAACAAGGACTCAGTAGCGGATTAGCACAAATTATTATTAATAATCCTGAGTAGTCTGTCTGTATAAAGTTTCTACATTCTACGATATATGTATTTTGCTTGTGTTTGCAGGCATCATCAGTATCCCTTTTTTAAATAGAATCATTGACAATGTTGTCTTTTTTCCATAACAACCCTAAATTGTTTGGGCTGCAGAGTCCCTCCAATTACATAATCTTCATCTAACTTTGAAATGCCGGGCGGTGGAAAAAAATTAAAGTGTTGCATCATTGCCACAAAGAAAAGAAAGAGCTCCTGTTTGGCAATGTTCATGCCAAGACATATTCTTAGACCTAAACACAATGTAAAATTTAGTACATTTTTGATAAATATGTGAGAGCAAAGTCACCTCCTCCATAAGGCATAAAAGCGGGTCTTGCACCAACTTTGCCATCAGGATCAAGAAAGTTTTCAGGATCAAACTTTTCAGGATTTTTCCAGTGCTCAGGGGAAAAGTGAAGAGAAGTGTAGGAAGCCAAAATGCAAGTTCCTTTGGGTAGGTCATATCCTTCCAACTTCACATTCTCAGTTGTTGCATGCATAAGGCCTACAAATTGCATTAAAAAATTACATTTGGTTCCTACCCATTTGTACCCATCAAGGTAAAATTAGCCAGCATTTTTATCTGTAAAACACAAGAAAATTAAGACATTAAACAGCCATGCTGTAAAATTATAGGTACTGCTACAAATTTTGTTTCACCTCCGGGTGTTATGTTTGCCTTTCTCTGTACTTCCAATACAGTTGCCTCGGTGTACGGCATTTTCAACCGGTCCTCGTACTTTGGCAGTTGATTTGGGCCCAAAATTTCATCAATTTCTCTCTGAACTTTCCCTGAAAGTTACAGACTGTTTAGCTCATTTTGTGGTTGTGATCTTCCGGGCAGTAAATATACCTTGAATTTCTGGATTATTTACCATATAAAGCACAGCCCACTTTAAAGTGGTCGATGTGGTCTCAGTTCCGGCTTGAAAAAAGTCCATTAAAGTCATCAGCAAACCTGTATGCAAGGACTGAATATAACTTAAATTTAATGTTTTGCTTTAAATCTTGCACAAACCAGTTTCTGAATACAGTTCACCACTCTGATTGATCATTTCAACCAGATAGTAATCTATTATATCCCGGGGTTGCTTGTGATCAAGTGTTGATTTGTGGTATTTTATTTCAGTAGCAATAAAATCTTCAATTTCTCTATAAAAAAATCTTTTTGTCAAAATCAAATACAGTTATATTTGTACCATAAACAACTCAGTAGATGGTCTTATTATTATGTGAGGAAATGTCCTTTGTTGGTTCACTATAATTATAACATTATTAATCTATGCAACAAGTGGTATAAAGGACAGAAATAGTCATGCCCCAGACATAGTATCAAATTATACATGAACATTATAAAATGACTTACTAAGTATCTTGTTTTATAATTTTAATATAGGCCATATTAACATTAGATCAGGCTCTGAATATTCCGGTCCCTTCTTTTTAAACAAATATTGTTTTGTGTGGTACAGAAATATTACAAACCTACAAACAAGTGAAGCTATCAAAACAAACCTGCTACATGCAACTGCCTGCCTTGTGCTTTTGGGCAACCATACATTGTGTAAGTATGGAACAAAGCTCACAAGCAGAAACGATAATGAAGTCGCTTTAACTGCTAACTCGAAAAACTTGTTGTTCAAGTTCAGGAGTCTTTTAAACTTTGCGTCGCCATAGGAGTATCTAAAAAAATAGCAAAAACAACCAATAATTTGCCCGCTCAACTCAAGAGCACACAAGTTTCTGTTTGTGTCCTGTAACATTTTTACAAATTATGTAGAAGTTTTGCACAGGTTAGTTAAACAAAAGTATTTTTTCTGGAGGTACGGTATCATGTTGTTTAATAAGTAATACTAAAAACAATCTAAAAGTATTTGTGTTTATAACATTACTCTTTTACAGAAGAGTATAGCTCAATGGTAAATTCCAGACATCAAACCTGCTTCCAAACATGTAATATGCCAAAATATTGAGAACTGCATAATCAAAAACTTTTGATGGATCAGTAGTTTGGCATGATTGTTGATGGCTTTGCATTTCATCGATAAAATATGGCAGTTCTTCTCTTATAATTTGGTCAAAACTGCTCAGACCCATATTTCGAACTACCGTGTAGAATAGTTTTCGGTGAGCTGCCCATTTCGGACCATATTGTGCTGCTGCAACTCCTGCACTATCAAAGGTAGTGAATGTTTTTCACCAATATCCTATTGAAGTTTACAAATTAAGAAGCGAATTTCTTGAGGTTACAAGTGAAAGCATGTATTTTACATTAAAATACTGCACATACATTATCTCAAAAAGCACCTTAAATTATCTACACACTCGATGATTTTAAAGTTTTATATACAAATGGAACAATATGTCTAACATAATACAAAGATTTTCTTATATAGCCCATTTACATACCCTCGAGGTTAGGCCCGCGTACTAGTTGCTGAGAAAAAAGACCAGCTCTGTTTGAAAATGGCTTGGGGTGGTCAAGCATTACCTAAAACGCAAAAATTATAAAGTATTACAGCATAAGATATCTAATTGCGGGATCATGTAAACCTTATTTATAAATATTTTACAATTTAGGCAGAAAAAAATACCTTCCTGATGAGTTTATACCCAGAGATACAAACTATATTCTTGCCTTTTAGCTTGACACTAAAAATATTTCCATACTTTTTAGAGAGCCGTGTGAGGTCTAAAAGACAGTAATAAAGAAAAACTTTCAATGAATATACATTTTTGACCCAACTACAAATTGAAAACAAACATACGTTTTGGTAAATCTGAAAGAACATAATGAAAACTTCCAACAAATGGCAGGCCTAATGGTCCTGGTGGAAAGTTTCTGGGTCTCCACATGCTTATCAATGCATGGTACATCACAACACCAACAATAATAGCAAGAAGCAATTCATGTATCATGTTGATTTTACTATTTTGCTTTGAAAATTTGATTGATATCTTACAAATTTATGTACAGAAGTTATGCACAAATTTCTTAGCAGTAATATCACTGCTAATTCCTCATGTAAATCAACAGTTTGTTGCTGTTGGACCTGCTCCTATTTGTCATTAATAGCTGAACATTTCGACCACTTCAATATTTGCTGCCAATTTGAATCTTGTTGTGATATTTTGTGCATAACATGGCATTATCTCAGTTACATTCTCATTTGTACCTTTTTCAGCAAATAATCATAGGGACACTGGTGGTTTCTTCTCTCTTTTGTTTTGTTCCGAGGCAACCTATCTACAAAAATCGTTTTACCAATTGTTTGCCAAAAAGGGTTTTCCCCCATTGTGGATTGGACATATTAGAAATAAATAACAACCGGTATACTTCCGTATTAAATGGGCGGTCCTTCTTAAATGTGCTCGTGCAACTATGTGAAGCTGTGCGTCGCTATATGCAACCATGTAAAGCTGTATGAAGCTATGAGAAACTTTGTAAAGCTGTGTGTCGTGTAGATGCGTGTTCTATTTCAGAAAACTCGGCAATAACATCGGCAAGTAATAATACAACGCACATAAAAAAATACATATTAAACATACATATATGTGGTCACTACACTCGCCATGTAAAGCTGTGTGTCGCTATGTGCAACTATGTAAAGCTGTGTGTTGCTATGTGGAACTATGTAAAGCTGTCTGTCGCTATGTGCAACTATCTAAAGCTGCCTGTCGCTATGTGCAACTATGTAAAGCTGTCTGTCGCTATGTGCAACTATCTAAAGCTGTGTGTCGCTATGTGTAACTATGTGTACATAGCGGCACGAGAACATTTCTGAAACACCCGGGAAAACGGTAGCCTATATAATGCTTAAACTTGTTGCTGGTGACTTAATTTCCACTACTTGAATTGTGTAAAACGTTATTGAAGGTAATTTCCCATACTATCGAAGACGCATGCAATGCTTGAAAACCACTCATGGGGATAAGTGAAAAATATTGCATCCGGATTCAATGTTTTTTGACATCATTCTCCTGTTGGTCTACAATGATTAAATCTCCCAAAGTATTTAGCCTATAGATAAGGTAAACAAACTTATTATTGGAATCCGACTTTTTGTGATTTTCATATGAATTCAAAGAATATAGCATAAACGCGCGGTGTTGAAAGAGTGCATCGTGGCAAAAGCAAAAAAAAAATTACCGTAACACATTGTTCACAGTAGGCTATATATAGCCGTTGAATTTGTAGTTAAAATTGTATTTTATTGCTTTTAATTGTTTAACCAATACTAATTCATTAACGCACCTCACTCTTAATTTGCTTTGTCACGACTCGTGCAATATTAATCTGATAAGCCCGCTCTCGCACCTGAGAGAAATTAATCTTGGTAAAACACCGGAATTTTCCGCTGACCTAAGTCTTATGATTCTTTGTTATTTACGTTTGTTTTGTGACATTTCTACCCGGTTCAGCACGCCTGAAATTGAGTCTATATAATTGTCCGCTTGGGCTGTAAAGCCAGACAGCTTCCGAACCGTAACTTTGAAATTTATATATTGTCTCAATACGCATCATTGGATTTACTCGAACTGCTTCATTGAAATTACATCTTTTCTTGTGAGTATTCGAATGTTTTACTAATTTTAATACAACCCACTAATTACTAATTGCACAATGTTGGAGTCTTTATGGAGTCATAGTTAGGCTTAGTGTTATCTCGAGTATAAACATAAAATAGCCTAAATTCTACAAACTCGAACTGGTACCACGTCGCACACCTTTCCCTGAACAATACACATCAGGCTCCTTGAGAGGGAAACAATATACCGATGCGAACCCTTTGAAGTATTGCCAACGATCGATACGTTGAATACAAACCCACCACGTGACGATATGCGCTTACATAACTTAATTGTGAATTTGTTAACCATCTAACAGATATCCGACCATTAAATACAAGTTCAGAATCAAATTTGCATATCAGCGCACATAACAAACAGGTAGACACAACCTTATTTCCACACAAAGCCGTTTTTCACAGTTTTGCCCAATTATTCAAAAATGCTGAAACTGCGCTATATTGTGTCATAATAAGGGATATCCATTATATGTGTCGCATAATTAGGGACCCAGCAAACACACTACGTTGTTTCGACTTTCACAACGTTGTGTTAGAGTCGATAGTTGGTTACATGCTTGACTAATTTTTAAGTAAATGTCGAATAAAAGTTGAAAAATTTGACGTAGAATATGGACGTTAGTTGGATTACAGAAGAACGTAAAAAATAACGTGATTACAACGTTAAACGACGACGTTCAAAAAGACGTGACTGTGGCGTGATTTAAACGTTGCTTATAACGTAGCAGTATGGGTTATATGTAAAGTCAGTTAAAAACCTCAAAGAAACGAAATAAGCACATTGTTTTTGACGAAATATAAACGTTCGTTGATACGTTTCAAATGAACCCGTTTAGAACCAAGATTCGACATTTGTTTTCACGTAATATAAACGTTGGTTTCATACGTTTGAAATGAACCCGTTTAGAACCAAGATTCGACATTAGTTTTCACGTAATATAAACGTTGGTTTTATACTTTTGAAATGAACCTAATTAGAACCAAGATTCGACATTAGTTTTAACGTAATATAAACGTTGGTTTCATGCGTTTCAAATGAACCTAATTAGAACCAAGATTCGACATTTGTTTTCACGTAATATAAACGTTGGTTTCATACGTTTCAAATGAACCTAATTAGAACCAAGATTCGACATTAGTTTTAACGTAATATAAACGTTGGTTTCATACGTTTCAAATGAACCCACTTAGAACCAAGATTCGACATTAGTTTTAACGCAATATAAACGTTGGTTTCATACGTTTCAAATGAACCTAATTAGAATCAAGATTGGACATTAGTTTTAACGTAATGTAAACGTCGGTTTCATACGTTTCAAATGAACCCACTTAGAACCAAGATTCGACATTAGTTTTAACGTAATATAAACGTTGGTTTCATACGTTTCAAATGAACCCAATTAGAACCAAGATTGGACATTAGTTTTAACGTAATATAAACGTTGGTTTCATACGTTTCAAATGAACCCAATTAGAACCAAGATTCGACATTAGTTTTAACGTAATATAAACGTTGGTTTCATACGTTTCAAATGAACCCAATTAGAACCAAGATTCGACATTTGTTTTCACGTAATATAAACGTTGGTTTCATACGTTTCAAATGAACCCAATTAGAACCAAGATTGGACATTAGTTTTAACGTAATATAAACGTTGGTTTCATACGTTTCAAATGAACCCAATTAGAACCAAGATTCGACATTAGTTTTAACGTAATATAAACGTTGGTTTCATACGTTTCAAATGAACCCACTTAGAATCAAGATTGGACATTAGTTTTAACGTAATGTAAACGTCGGTTTCATACGTTTCAAATGAACCCACTTAGAACCAAGATTCGACATTAGTTTTAACGTAATATAAACGTTGGTTTCATACGTTTCAAATGAACCCAATTAGAACCAAGATTGGACATTAGTTTTAACGTAATATAAACGTTGGTTTCATACGTTTCAAATGAACCCAATTAGAACCAAGATTCGACATTAGTTTTAACGTAATATAAACGTTGGTTTCATACGTTTCAAATGAACCCAATTAGAACCAAGATTCGACATTTGTTTTCACGTAATATAAACGTTGGTTTCATACGTTTCAAATGAACCCAATTAGAACCAAGATTGGACATTAGTTTTAACGTAATATAAACGTTGGTTTCATACGTTTCAAATGAACCCAATTAGAACCAAGATTCGACATTAGTTTTAACGTAATATAAACGTTGGTTTCATACGTTTCAAATGAACCCAATTAGAATCAAGATTGGACATTAGTTTTAACGTAATGTAAACGTCGGTTTCATACGTTTCAAATGAACCCACTTAGAACCAAGATTCGACATTAGTTTTAACGTAATATAAACGTTGGTTTCATACGTTTCAAATGAACCCAATTAGAACCAAGATTGGACATTAGTTTTAACGTAATATAAACGTTGGTTTCATACGTTTCAAATGAACCCAATTAGAACCAAGATTCGACATTAGTTTTAACGTAATATAAACGTTGGTTTCATACGTTTCAAATGAACCCAATTAGAACCAAGATTCGACATTTGTTTTCACGTAATATAAACGTTGGTTTCATACGTTTCAAATGAACCCAATTAGAACCAAGATTGGACATTAGTTTTAACGTAATATAAACGTTGGTTTCATACGTTTCAAATGAACCCAATTAGAACCAAGATTCGACATTTGTTTTCACGTAATATAAACGTTGGTTTCATACGTTTCAAATGAACCCAATTAGAACCAAGATTGGACATTAGTTTTAACGTAATATAAACGTTGGTTTCATACGTTTCAAATGAACCCAATTAGAACCAAGATTCGACATTTGTTTTCACGTAATATAAACGTTGGTTTCATACGTTTCAAATGAACCCAATTAGAACCAAGATTGGACATTAGTTTTAACGTAATATAAACGTTGGTTTCATACGTTTCAAATGAACCCAATTAGAACCAAGATTCGACATTAGTTTTAACGTAATATAAACGTTGGTTTCATACGTTTCAAATGAACCCAATTAGAACCAAGATTCGACATTAGTTTTAACGTAATATAAACGTTGGTTTCATACGTTTCAAATGAACCCAATTAGAACCAAGATTCGATATTTGTTTTAACGTAATATAAACGTTGGTTTCATACGTTTCAAATGAACCCAATTAGAACCAAGATTCGACATTTGTTTTCACGTAATATAAACGTTGGTTTCATACGTTTCAAATGAACCCAATTAGAACCAAGATTCGACATTTGTTTTTACGTAATATAAACGTTGGTTTCATACGTTTCAAATGAACCCAATTAGAACCAAGATTCGACATTTGTTTTTACGTAATATAAACGTTGGTTTCATACGTTTCAAATGAACCTAATTAGAACCAAGATTCGACATTAGTTTTAACGTAATATAAACGTTGGTTTCATACGTTTCAAATGAACCCATTTAGAACTAAGATTCTACATTTGTTTTAACGTAATCTAAACGTTGGTTTCATACGTTTCAAATCAATCTGTTTAGAACCAAAATTGGAGATTTGTTTTAACGTAATGTAAACGTTATAGTTTCATGCGCTTCAAATGAACCCGTTTGTAACTAAGATTGGATATTTGTTTTTACGTGACATAAACGTTGGTTTCATACGTTTCAAATAAACCCGTTTCGAACTAAGATTGGACATTGTTTAAAATGACATGAACGTTGGTTTTGTAGGTTCTTAGTGAAACTCATTGACAATAAAGATTAAACGCTTGTTTTAACGTAACATAAACGTTGACTTCGAACGTTATGAAAATTTATAACAAGGATTTAACGTTAGATTTAAAATGTAAACGTTGGTTTATTGCATTTCGAAGTAACGAACGATGCAAAGACGCTGTTTCGACACGTTGTTTTTTTTACGTGCAGTACACCAAATAATGCAAACGTTAGACAAAACTTGACATCACGTGTTTTGACACACGAAGAAACTGTTGTCAGAAACATTTTTATTTGAAAAATGCCTTCTTTTTGATAGTTTAATTAATAATAATATTGTTTTGTTTTGCGTTAATTTATTTTTCTGTAAAATTTAAACATACAAACAACGCACGTGGTGAAGATTTCTATTCCCGCCAAAATTGCAGATGGAGTTCGCAGTCTCCCGAAAATGTTGCCTCGTGTTTTTGTCCTTTTCATGTTTAACTTGTTTAGGTACTTTTATCCGATGTAAAATAAGGACTGTACTTTTGTTAAAAAATAAATTTAATTTTGCTATATGTTGCCAGGGCCTTTTTCGGACGTTAAGCAACATTAGAGTAACACCTGTTGTGTGTAACAATATTAGGCCTATTTTACATCTGACCTATAATGGACAACATTGGTGCAAGGTAAGTAAGATGTCCATTTCCAAGTAACTGAATCTACGGGTAACTGTGGTGTGATATAACGAACTTATTACCAAAAGTATTCAGTTAATGAGTGTGTATATAACATAGTCATTACCAAAAGTAGGCTATAGGCTATATTTTTGGCACTTAGTTGGCAAACCTTTTTGCATTGTGTGTAATTTAACATTGTTGTGTTTGAATATCGGAATGGATGGAAGATTTGAAAAAAGAAAGATATATCAAAAGGAATGGATTAAGAGTAAACGCATCAAGAGAAAAAACAAAAAAATACATGAACAATTGTGTACCTATTACAGTACCTCTGACAGCGATGACCTTGAGGTTATACCACCTCTTAGCAAAACTAATTTAAACAAAAATAAAGCTTCCCCATCTTTCCAAAAGGCTGTTTTCCAGCCTAAGGCACCCAGTATTTTTAAAGATGAGCTGCATAACCCAACTTATCATGAACCCCCAGAAAAGTCAGTTGTACCCTTTAGAGAACAATTTGCCAACTGGGTCACTACATACAATGTCAACCATGCTGCAGTAGATAATTTGCTTAAAGTTATGCAGGAGTGTGGACCAGCTATTTGTGTCAGTAATTTGCCATGTACGTGCCGTACCCTTTTGTCAACACCCAAACATGTAGATGTACAAATTAAGTCTGGAATGCAATACTACTACTTTGGATTAAGAAAGCAGCTACATTTTATATTGCAGAATGTGAAAAGTCATGCAGTATTTGGCTTGACATTTAATGTTGATGGGCTACCATTGTTCAAGAGCTCAAAGTCTTGTTTTTGGCCAGTGCTTGGCAGTGTTGTTGAACTTGAATGTGTATTCCCTGTTGCACTAACATATGGAACATCTAAACCTTCCAATTTAGATTTTTTGACTGATTTTATATATGAATTGAACGAAATTCTAAAAAGTGGATTAGAAGTTGGTGAATGTACATTTAAATTCAGGATTAAGTGCATCATATGTGATGCACCAGCCAGGGCAATGGTTAAATGTACAAAACTATATTCAGGATTCTATGGATGTGATAAATGTTCCCAAAAAGGAATGTGGTGTGGTCGCCTGACTTACCCACAAATTGAAGACATACCAGAGAGGACAGACAACTCATTCAGAAACCAAAGTAATGCAGAACATCATCATATTACATCTCCTTTTTGCCAACTACCTATTGATATGGTAGATCAATTTCCTATTGATTACATGCACCAAGTGTGCCTTGGAGTAATGAAAAAACTTTTGTGCATGTGGATTCGTGGACCTAAACCAGTAAGGTTTAGTGTGCAACATTTAGACATAATTTCAGACAAACTTGTTTTCTTGAAGCCCTATATTCCAGGATATTTTGTGAGAAAGCCACGCAGTCTTAGGGAAGTGGACAGGTGGAAAGCTACAGAATTTCGGCAATTTATGCTTTATACAGGACAGATTGTGTTAAAAAAGGTTCTTCCGAAGAAATTTTATGAACACTTTCTTTTATTTAGTGTAGGTATAAAACTTCTAATTTCACCAACTTTCGTTGAAAATTTTGCTTGTTACGGACATAACCTTTTAAGCAAATTTGTAACGGATTCTGCTGACCTGTATGGCAAAGAGTTTTTGGTGTATAACGTGCATAGTTTGTTACATTTGAAAAGAGATGCTTGTAAGTTTGGGTGTCTTGATGCATGTAGCGGCTTCAAATTTGAATCATACATGCAAAAGCTGAAACGAATGGTCAAATCTGGCAAGAGCCCAATTACGCAAGTTGTTAGAAGACTTAGTGAAAAAATCAAGGTTGATAGCAAAAGTGACCACAAGCAACAAAAAACATATACCAAGGAACCGAATAATGGCTATATTGTGAATTTTGCTCAACAGGGTGAGATGTGCATAGAAATCCTTGAAGCACGTAGCTGTGAAAAATTGTTTTGTCGTGTGTATAATAATGCAAAAAGCTTTTTTCTTGCACCATGTGATTCTAAAAACCTGGGCATATATGTTACTACTGCGGAGGACACTAAAACAGTTGTATTAAAACAAGATGTTAGTTTTGAAATTTGGTCATAAATGCATATTTATGGCGGTTATGCATGAAATATGATATCTGTTGTTTACAGATAGTGCTATGTGTGGTATTAAATGCAGGTTCAACATATTTTGTTAAAAATGTTTGTTGTTGTAATATTTGTTAATGAAGAAACAGCTGAAATTGTCCATAACTCATGGATATTTACTACGCAGGAAAAAGTATGTTTGTTCATTTGTTGTCTACAAGTTTGAATTTTTGATTATGTTGTATTTATTTCCAGAACTTGATGTGTTACTGGCCAAAGGTGGGAGCCCGGCAAAAGGCCAAAAAAGGTGAATTGCCAGACGAAGAAAACTGGGGACAACACCCAATAAGGATTTTGTACAAATCAGGTTTGTTCTATTAAAGTTGTAAAAGCTAGCACAGTGCCACTCAACAGCTGCACTGATGAGACCTTACAGGTCGAAACAGTGCGTGTACATACCCTGTCTGCAGCTTTGCAATAATATGGCTTTTTTGCACATATATTGTAATATGTTTTTTTTTCAAAAAAGGGGAATTTGAAAAAGCACTGCAGAAATGCAATTTGGCCCTGCAAACATCAAATATGGAGAGCTGTGATGAGATTGAGAGACCTCGAAAAATGCCAAGAAGATTTCTCGATGAAGGTGGGGACACATGACATTCTAATCATAACAATGTAACAAAGTGGTGATCTGTGTAGATGTACCCATATGTACTCTTCCAGATGAAGACATATACCATGAAGTGGGAAAAGAAAATGACAGTAGTAATTTAAGTTTTAATTCTGCAGGTAAAGAACAAAAGTTGTTTGTTTTCGCTAATGAAAAAAAGTTAGTTGATTAGCCTTTAAAAAATCTTTTATTGGCAGGCAACACAAGAAAAAGGTCACTTTGTTCTTCAATTGCTGGTAAGAAGTTTTGCAAAACAACCTGAACTTGTGTTGAAAAAATATTTCTGTTTTAGATGAAACCAACTTAAATGAAAATGAAATGATGCAGCATACAGAGGGTATGTAGCAAATTTTTCGTTAGTTTTGCATTTAGTTCAATATTTTTTTGTGCAGCTGTAACAATCCAGACAATTGCAAGAGATATATGTGATATGAAACAAGAGATAAAAATGGTTAAAAATCTCTTGGAAACCAAAGAGGATGAAGATGATGCAGAGTTTACATATCTAAACAAGCCTTTAGAAACATTGGAAGAACTTGAAAAGCTTTTGTTGGAAAAATCCTTTAAAAAGTCATTTGTAAGTTACTTATCTAAGCCTCAACAAAACTTTACACAAACCTTTATCATTAAGATCAATTACTTACGAAGTCTTGGAGGTTCTTCAGTGGGAGATAAGGTAAGAAGAATGATGAGAAGAGTGGGAACTAACAAATTGTGGTCAATGTACAGTTATAAAGGAAGAAAGGGAAAAGATTCGTTTTGCCAATCTTGTACAAACAAGGCAATTATAAGTATGTGATTTGATTATCATGGAAAATAAACATCTTTGTTGTATTGGGTTGTATTAACCACATATAAGATATTTCTGATTGTAGCAAAAAAACATTAATGCATTTTTTCTTTTCCACAAAATTTTAGTGGGAGGAAATTATTTATTTTTACTTGGTAATGTTATCAGCTGAAAAATGCCTGCATTTTTTTCCTTAATTGTCACGTATAAATTATGAAAACAGGTCGGGAAACATTCATTTAGCTATGGTAGTCAAATTGTAATGTTATTTGTAGAAGCATGTTTGAGAGGTACGAACACAGATGTCAAAGCTATCGAAAAAGAAATCAGTGAATTTCTTAAACATGCACCAAGGAGACAGGGTGGTGACCTCTACCAGGTACATGTAATTTAGTGCCATTATAGATGGAACTGAAGTGTAAAATGTTTTTGTTTCATTTTGTTGAAATAAAAGTCAATATTTTCCATTTTGAAAATAATAACATATTGTCCCAATTTCAAGTTATGGTTAGAAATGTTGTCACAAAAGTTTCCAAGATATTATTTACAAATTTTAGAAAATGTGTGGAAGTTCGGTTGACACAGCCTTTACCTCAACACACACATATCCGCAAAATATCATTTTTCTTGCTTGCAAAAAATGATATTTTACGGATATGTGTGTATTGAGGTAAAAAAAAAGATATTTTACACGTATGTGTGTGTTGCGGGATTACTTCCATAACACTGTTTGTATTATTTTTGCAGTCCCTGAATTCAAGTTACAGCAGCAGTGCCAGCAGCTCATGCGACACCACTGCACTCCTTTCTTCGGATTCCTAATAAGTATTAATGTGCTGGCTTTGTCTAAATAAATTCTTTCTTGAGTAAGATGACTGGTGTTTCCTTGTTGTTCTGGTCATAACTACGTAGATGAGCAACACACAAAAGAAAACTATGAAGGTTATCAATATAGAAGCCCATGTAATTACTAAATAATCAACGTTTAAATGGTTCGAACCTCGATCTGTTAAAACATGAACTGCAACGTGGGCGAAACGTTGTAACTCAAAGGTGAAAACGCGTCGCTTCAACCACCACTGGAACGCTCGGAAGTATGTTCACAAAACGTTTTCAAAACCAACGCCAAATGTTCTGCAATGATGTACGTCACAACGTAAAACGGACGTATTTCCTAACAAACAAATTTACGTAAACACAACGTTCGCGCAGATGTAAAACAAACGTAGGTTTTTGACGTAATTGTGTACTACGTATTCTCCACGTGTGTTAACAACGTTTTCAAGACATCGTTTCGTATCGTATACACAACGTTTGATTAAACGCAAAAAAACGTTTGTTAGGACCGTGACAGTGCATTACGTATTCTTAACGTGTGAAATCAACGTTTTCCAAAACGTTTTTAAGACATCGTTTCGAATCGACACTTTTACGTATACACAACGTTTGATTAAACGCAAAAAAAACGTTTGCTAGGAACGTGACAGTGCATTACGTATTCTCAACGTGTGCAATCAACGTTTTCCAAAACGTTTTTAAGACATCGTTTCGAATCGACACTTTTACGTAAAAAAACGTTGAGATCTACGTTCTCTCAACCAAGTTGTAACACGAAATCTACGTCGAAAGTACGTCAAATTGTTTGCTGGGGATGTGCCATAATTCGGAACATGCCAAACACAGAAAGTTTTGGTCGGACAATTAGTTTTTATGGAGGTAATTGCAAAATTTATTACTCCTGCCATTATGAACGGTTTGTATTTTCGCTCTGAGTCGTTTTCTGGCCTTCAAGTCACGTTTTCGTTTATACCTACGTCTTAAAAGCGTACGATTCCAAGTTCCTTTGTTAAACAATGCTACAAAAATTTCTCTATAAGATGAGAGACGTACGAAAAAAGGTTGACCTGAAGGTTACAAGACAATCTTCAAGAGCAGAAAAATGGTTTTACTTACCCATATTTAAGTAAAACGTAGCACTTAGTGTTAGTATTTTATCAAAGCTAAGTTTCTTTTAAAAGCATGGGTTATCGCAAATGCAAACTTCACCATGTTAAAAGTTGGAGGCGTAATGCATTGTACACACAACAGTCAATTTATAGCCGAAAAATATATTGGGTCAAACCATCAGGCCTTTGACAGTTGTATGCATTACTCTGTACTGCTTCGCGTAACTACGTTTAAATATCCGAAACCTGGCACCTCATTTCGAGATACATTACTTTTACGAAAGTGCAATGCATTCACAAGGAGGCCATCTAAATTTCAACAGAAAGACAAACAAGAAGTGTATTGTAATAACGTTGTTGACATCGGCCACAAAATAATAAAAGTACAGTTTCGGTTAAAAAATTATCGTGTGAAGTTAGACCTCATGCATGCAGCGGGCAAAGCACACACACTTTGACAATAGACCAGCAAGCAAACACATGTAACCGGTGTTGGGCGCAACGTACCATAAAGTTATTGTCAGTTGCCACATAAAGCTATCTGTTACGCCAAGAGAAAATATGTGAACAGTGCTAACAAATCGTCCATTTCGGATCGTCCACTCCAAAAGTCACAACACTAATACTTTTCACTGATAAGTTGCAGTTTCCTGTACCAATGTTATTTTTTCTTTAAAAGTGGAAATTTAGGACAATGATTAATAATACTCTTCCTTCTGTGGGTGTAGTTTTTTGTTGCTAAAATCAGAACACATATCTGGACTATGTAACCACTGTAAAACATAAGTAGCTTGTGGAACATGACAGCCGTGCAAATTGTTACCAATTAGAAGATAGCAGAAATACATACCATACCAAGTAGGCTAAAACACACCGCAAACACTTTTGTTTCTTGACTTGCATATGAAGAAACGATAAAATAAAACACTGCATTTGCAAATTTGCTTAAAAGCAAAACATAAACCAGCACACTATTGATAAAATAATTTCCCAGTGGCTTAAGAAATTAAGGACTACAGAAAATAACCACACAAGTTGGAACCAATTATTCTAAAAAATCTTAAGAAAACAGGGACTAACATATTACAATGAATAGCTTGTAGCAGGTTAACAATTGAAGAAGAGTTAAGACAGTTTTATTGGCAGGTTTTGGACAAGTTTTTGCTTCAGATTTGTCTCTTTTTGCTTCATTTGCTTAAGCATCGTTAAAATAATTTGTCTGAGGCCTTGTCCCAACTGATGGCGACTATATGGTTTGTCCAAAGGGGGAACATGAATAAATGCGGCCGGACTGGTTTTCATGCTTAAAGATGTGTAATAGATGTATTCACAAAGGTACCTGCATTTATAGAAAAGAAAGTCCAAAATCTGATGTAATGGTATTAGTAATGATGTTACCTTCCAGCATCTTTCGAAGTCTCTGCCTTCACTCCTTGTTGCTTTAACGACTCGACAATCTTTTTCATGTCTAGAGTTGACTTGATGACAGCAGGTCCTGTAGCTTTGCACTGATGATTTTTTGGCAGTGAACCTAACTCATCCTTTCTGTAATAACACATTTAATATGTTTAAACAAAAGATACAATAAGCAATAAAATATCATTAAAGCACAGATTGAAAAACCACCGATTTTATGCATTAACTCACAATTTCCAAAGTAATAAAGTGTTTCCCTAATTGCAAAACATGTATGGTAAGAAAATAGCGGTGACCACTGACCTGCAGTAATTACTGTTATGAGCCACTTGTTCCAGAGTAAATGTGGCAGCAATACCAGATAATCCCACATGGATTACAAGCTTAAAGAACATTTCTGAGATTAAACACTCACACAAGAAGTAGTAACTCAATAAATTATGACAAAAATACTTTAAAGAACACTGATTACTTGAGGGTTTAAAGTTTTCCATAACTGTGGAATGGTTTTGTCTATTATGTCATACTCCACAGGAATTTCATGTACAACTAGATTAATGTGGGATCCAAGGCCTATGCATTCCAGCTCCTGTAAACAAAAAAAACGACAAAAAGTGCTGATGATTGTGTAGATGACTTTGCTTATTTAAGGCAGGTATGCTTGAAGTGTACACTATACCTGAACAGTGGCTTGTTAATTCATAGACACATAAAATTGTACATCAGCTTAGTCATTGTGAAAACAGCTTTGTTCAAAATATATTACAATTTGTTCAAAAAACATTACATTCAAACTATGAAATAACAAGAAATGCAGTTTACAAAAAAAAATTTAATCATATACGACTTACTTTGACAGCAATCCAACTAGAATTTACTTCATAACAACCAAATGGGCCGAATCCAGTTACCAATACAGTGATACTTTCAGGTGCCATGGTCAAAAAAGTGGTCGAAGAAAGTCAAATACACAATTAGCAGACTTTCCTGGCTACGCTACATTACAAAAGGCAACAGTCGATTAACCCAACCAACATAATGTATGAACTACGATTAAACGTTCATGTTGGAAAAGTACCAAAGCAGCAGTAGATGAGATTACGCAACCTTCGGACAAAAACACGGCATTCCGCATTCGCAAATAAGTCAGCTGATCGTCGATCGAAGCGATAAACAACCGCCAGACGAGAATCCCCTTCGCCTGCATGAACCGGCAGCCGGGTTGTTCGGTTTTAGATCGCTAGATTATTTTCAAAACAAGCGGTTTAAACCGAATTCGTTAGTTCGCTAATTAATGTCTTGCAATTGTGTTTTCCGAATCTGATCGTTCGCGCTCACAGTAATGACGCAATGATACGTAATAAAGTAGATGCGCTAAAACTGTTTTTTTACTAAATAATTTCCAACAGTGTTAACCGCGACTAGTTTCTTCGATTTTTACACACAGCTCTCTGTAAGCATGTGTCGAATCCATTTAATTTCATCTCTCACTTTTAATCAGGCGCAAAATTTTCTGTAGCTTTACCGGTCTGCCACGAACCGTGGTGAATATAACTTTTAATCAAACCAGCTGATCGGCGATTTTGCAAAATGTAAACAAAGAAGCCGATAGTGAAAGTTTAACTGGAGTGGCGGAAAAAAGGGAACAATTTTGCTTGTGCTGCATGTCCAAGGCAAAAAAAACTCCATGCATGTAGCTGCTGAAGTAAAATTCAGGCTCTGTTGGCACGCAAAATGCAAGTAGCCCAGTAAAGAAAAACCACATCAGTACAGCAGTCACGTCATTTGGTAAGTCGTAAATGTTTTTTTTTATTTAACAGGAAAACACTAGTTTTTTTAAGAAGAAAAGTTTGCATTGTGTTATACCTTTGATGTGAAAATGGAAGAAGGTGTTGAAGAAAGTTCAGAATCTTCTATACCTAGCAATGACAATACCAGTAAGTGTAATTTGTTCCGCCAATAATGGTCATAGAATTAACATACATTGTATATCCTTAGATGTACCAAAGCAAAGTCCATCCACATTAACAAACATTCCAGTTAAGCGACACTGGAGGACTTTGTTTCTTCATGCTGCAATCATGTGTGGTCGTGAATTTCTCTATGCAGTTGAAATCGTCCTTGTTACTCCAATTATTTTGCAGCTGGGCAAGTTGCAGTGTCTTTTTTTCAGCAACATATCTTATATTTTGCTGTTTTAATCATTACTTTTCCTCAGGTATGCCAGAAAAATATTACAGTTTTATGTGGTGCTTCAGTCCAATTGTTGGAGTGCTTATCGGGCCTATAGTTGGTGGTCAGAGTGATCGCTGTACCTCAAAATTTGGTCGAAGACGTCCATTTATACTTGTCCTGGTTGTTGGTGCTATTATAGGCTTGACGCTGTTGATATTTAGCAAAGATATAAGTATGATTTTTTATCTTTAATAATTAAATCAAGCAATTAATTTAATGTAATCCCTGTTTTGTATTTTTTAACATAATTTTGCCCTTGAATTTTGAAAAATTGCATTCATTTGATAACTTTCTTCAAAATAATCTATTTCCATTTTTTTTTAAATTGCATTACCGCAGGCCAGTTGTTAGGTGGAGCAAACATCGAAAGTCAACGCTTATGGGGGGTTGTTGTTGGCATCTTTGGGGCCCAGACAATGGATTTTTGTTTGGATCAAGCTGAGACTCCCCTCCGAGCGTATACCCTAGATGTCTGCTCACCAGCCGACCAACAAAGGGCGTTTGCTCTGCAGACTGTTTTTATTGGTAAAGACCCACTTAAAGTTTAACATGTTGTTTGCTAGAGAAGGACATGTGTTACTTACTACTTTTTAAATTGGTAAAATTATATTTTATAAAAGTTTTCATGCTGTCTATCTATGCATGAAAAGTAAATAGCCTTCACAGCTACAAGTATTAATTGGTTTGTGTTTTTGAAAGTTGACCTGTTTCTTTCTGTTATGAAGTAGTCAACGCATATTTTTTTTCACTAAATTTCTTATATTTTAGCAAATTTTAGTTACAGGCATCATTTTGGTGGCCAAAACTTTTGATGAAAATTTGTAGGCCAAACTAAACCCTCACAACATTTTTGATGTCTACTTTATTCACAAAATATTCTCTTCTTTTAAACTAATAAATGTTTTGCAAGTACTCTCTATCTTTGAGCATACAGCATACATATAACACGATAAAGAACAAAAGGATGTTCAATTGATGCATGCAATGCACAAATCAAACTAAACACAATAACTACATAGCTTTTAATTTGTTTAAGATGCATTAAAGTTAATCTTGAAATATAACTTTGTATGTTACTTGTAGGTGTTGGAGGTGCACTTGGTTTTATCATCGATGGCATTGATTGGGAGCAAACTGTTATATCACAGTATTTGGGCTCACAAATCAAAATTGTATATATTTTTGCTGTGCTGGCATATGTGTCGACAACCCTATGCAATTTGTTCAGCATCAAAGTAAGCACTTAAGTTCCAGGAGGAAGTCATATTATAACTCGATTAATTTTAGCTCCTTGTCTATAAAAAGTACATATTGGTAATATAGATGGTGCACCTAGACTCATTATGTGTATCATTTTGCAAAATTTGCCCATGGGGTATTTTAATTGAAAATGCAAATATTTTTCCAAAGGTTAAAAAGATTATGTTTTTTTGGTTGAAATGTGCACCTGTATGTTCCCAGTTTTTTAAACTTTTTTAGCCAATTAATGAATACACAGAGTTAAAAATTAAACTCAAAATATTTGATGATAATTATTTAAAAAATGTCAGGAAATGTCTGCGGTAACATAGCAGGAAACACAAAATTTGATTAATGTGACCAATTTCCTTCTGGTTTTATGGTGCATATGGCAAAATGACTTTTCACTTGCAGGAAATACCAAGAAAGAAGAAAACTACCAACGTACTTTTTGTACCATCAAAATCCATGATTATTGCACAAGTACCAACTATCAAAATCTCCCACACGAATCATGACATAAGTAAACCTTTTTTGGCTAAGAAGTAAGGAAAAAACTACCTATTGGTTGTGGTTTCACAGATAACAGCTTGGAATCAGTTAATAATAACAGCCAATCAAGTCCTATCAAACACAAACAGGATGATGCCTATTTGAAGGTAAAATGATAAAAGAAAGGTTCTTTTTATCTGATTTTTTTAATCTCTTTTATCAAATGCAGCCTGGTATTGATAGCAGCGACCAACTGGATGCATTCTTGGGTATGTGTTTTATTCTTCGTGTCCAATGACACTTTTTGCACAATCACCTTGTGCCATTGCAAATATAAAAATAAAAAAAATAAAATCGTTTATTCCGCCAAACAACTTCCTTTGTGAGAGCTTAAATAAGATGTTTTGAGTTTAACGTCATATTTTTTAACTTGGTTTTTAGAAGAAAGACAATGTATTGGCCGTCCACTGAGCATGATTGCGCGCATCTCCTTCAGTAAAGGATTGTACACTTCCACCTCGTGCCCGGGGGGCCTCAACGAGCATACGAGCAGCGATGGCTCCTTTTCCTCGATGGAGAGCGACACGGCAAGCGAGGATGACGTCAACACTCAGCATCCATCTACTGAGGAATGTAAGTTGTTATTTCCTATAATCACAGTTAACGTTTACTTTTTTAATCCTTACCTACACGATACATGTTCAGCATTGAAGTGCCTACAATTGTGCTTGTCACAGTTCATAAGACCAACCGTTGACATAATTACCCCGTATTTCATTGCATGTGTCCGCAGTGCAAACGGATGATGTTTCCGCTTCGATGCCGACGCTGCACATAAAAGCTCCAGTGAAACACGGCCTTCTCAACTACATCCGCAGCAAGGAATTCAGCAAGCGAGCGAAATCCCTGGATCCCAAATCTCTGTTTCATTTTTCCGATAGCGGCAACGCGCCACTGCAAAGCACGTCCGAGCTTATCGCAACACAAACAAACGGTTCAAGCTCAGACACAACTAATGGCAACTGTGTCGAATCCAGTGACCCGAATTGGCCTTGTGATGACGACAATAATCATGAAGAGTTTTTAAACAAAAGGACGACAAGCGTGGTGAGAAAACTAGACGTTGGCGAAGAGAGCGACCTGCTGCAAAACGACACCTTCACAAAACGTCAAACGAAAAGGCCGAAAAGGAAAAAGAAGAAAAATAAAAAGGGCAGCAAGGAAGGTAAGCCCTTTAGCTAAATCACCAGTTGAATAATGCAACGGAAAAGCCATTGGCTTAAAAATGGTCATTTGAAGTGGATGTTTTTAAGATTTCCAGCAAAATATCTAATCCATCGCGTTTTCGTTTAAAAATCGAAATTTCTAGCCTAATGCGTGGACGTGGATAGTTGCTGAACCACAAAAAATTGACCACTTCTTTGGGCCAAAGTGTTTTGCCCCGGGGATAAACCAAGCTCGTTTCCTTAAAATACCACCTTTGTGGCATGATAACGAGCTCTTATTTTTAGCGGGGTAAAGCTTTCTGCTTGACCGATCATCAGAATCTAAGACCTTCATTTGAAGGTCGGCGTCTTAGAAAATACGAACGTCCTTATTTCCTTAATTGGTCGTTACTTGTTATCACTGGGTGTCCTCATTTGTAGACATTTTAATACAAACAAAATAGTCAATGCGATGGTCGAGAATTTCATGATACAGACGTTTCGATTGTAGTACTACAGTCATTTTCAGTGTAAAATCATTTCAGTGTAATTTTGTTTGGGCAACGGAGAACGTAATGGCCTTTTCCGTTTTTTTCGAGATCGTTGGTGTGACAGCATTCTCACATCCGTTAAAAGCAAAAATGGTAGGAGCCTGCAAAATGTCGCACATAGCTAGGTTTGCAAAATATCTCGATGATTGACTATACGCCATTGTCGCATTGACTATACGCTATTGTAGCAATTGCAGTTGGCATATACACTGCATGCTGTCACTGTGGTTAATAGGATTTACAATTGATGGCAATTTTTAAGGCATAACTCAGGATTATTGACAGGGGGAAGCGTTTATTCAATTGCAGTGACAAATCACCACATAGTGTGTGGAACACACGAGAACTGCATACACGTTTGGGATATACGCAGCCACGATCCTGCTGTGCAACGTACCGGCCACAATGGCATAGTCTACGCACTTGCAGTTCTCGTCACACCTGAACAAACTAAAGTTTTTAGTGCTTCCTACGACCGTTCTTGGCAAATTTGGAGCATGGAAACCATGATTTGCACACAAACACTAATACGACACCAAGGAAGTGTGGTTGCACTAGCAGTATCAAGGGGGCTGGTATTTTCTGGGGAAGTGGACTTTACTGTGAAAGTCTGGCAGTAAACAGTTTGTTTTACCGACTAAGGTAGTTGATGAATGCAAACCTAGAGTGAAGATATGTGAACTAATGGACTACAGTGTTGTTGTTTTTTATATATATCTGTAGCGAATGAAACGACTGCGATAAGTTTTCAAAATATGTAGACTGAACGATATTCCCCAAAAACCCCCGTTTTCATTTGCACAGTTTTGTTCGCGCGTCAAACTATAAATTCTCTTTGTCGTGCTGTGTACAACTTTGTTTTTGATCCACTTCATATGTCCATCTTACGGGGGTACTGGCGAGTAATTTGTTTATCTTTGAAAATGTCATCAACAAAAAGGGGAATTACGATTCAAAATACAGAATATAACCTGTCAGACGTGTTTGTGGATTCCTTCTTTAGGGCTCTTTGTTTTTAATATATGGCATATTGCGCAGAACAACCTGTGTCGTTGAGGCAGCTCTGGTTGTCAGTACTCACGATGCCGACACAGCTGCGCTGGCTTTGCGTCGCCCAATTTCTCGGCTTCATCGGGATGGAGGTCGTCCTACTGTGGTACACCGACCTGATGGGCAGAGTGGTCTTCAAGGGGAATCCGCAGGTGGGAAACGTTTGTCTTTGATGGAACGAAGCGTGAAATAGTGGTGCACGTTGCAAACACTCTGGCCGAGGGTTCGCAAACGCCGTTCCTTTTAGTATTTTATTCACTTGTCTAAGAAATCTGATCTATATAGTGTACGGAAAAAAATGCTTTTATTTTTCGTGCATAGATTTGATTGTTCCGGCCGATTGTTTTCCTGTTAAAACGTACAGTACACATAAGCACTAGAGAACCGCGGAAGTAATTATGAAGGCTAAGCAATTTAGCAAATGGTATTGATTTGTTTGGTTCCATCGGCCACGGTGCCATGTGTGACGCAATAAATACTTTGTAAGTAAACCACTAGTAATGCGGTTACACGGTCGTTTGCAAATCCAGGTTAATCATACACCTTCAAGTCCCCCAAGCAATTAAGCGCACGTAAAAAGCGAGGTTGTTTGGCATTCACATCGCCTTTTTGTTTTGTTCCAAACATATCTCGCATGTCTGTCTTCAATAACGCTCAAAAACCTATTTAAATAGAACGCTTACATTAAAACCAAAGTAAAGAAATTGCCACCAAGATTTAGGAGGTCATGGATTTGACTTACTTTTTCCTGGCTTTGCTTCACCAACCAACGAAAACTGTGACGTATGCAATGATGTACTTTAAACGTGTATTGTATTGACATAGGCGCCTGCAAATTCAACGGAGTTGGCGAACTACAACGCTGGAGTGAAAATGGGATGTTGGGGTCTTACAGTTTACGCGTTCGCTATGATCATATTCTCCGGTTTGTATTGTCACGTTGTTACCTTACCATTTATTTCTAGGATTTTTTTGTGGCTGGGCGTCCTTATTGTAGGCATTTGGTTCTAAAAACGTGAGGTCCTTTTCCGTTTTTTGAACCAAATTCATTTGTCTCACATTCTCACATTGTCTGTAAAGATTGTCTGTAAAATGTGGCATTATTTAAGATCGTCCCTATTTTCGGTTTCACATCGAAAGTAGCCCTGAAAAAATGTACGTCATTTGAGCTCCGGTGTTGAAACGCATTTACAGCTTACAGCGGTATCTCTTCGGTAAATGTTGTTCACTAAGGTGTAAATCACAGTGACGTGAATTTGTTGAAAAAAAACATTGCCAGTCGAGACACACACGACTGTTACATAAGGAGTTTTATAGGCATTCCTTATGTCTGCGGGGGGAGCGGGGTATATTGACTTTGGTTTGAAGAAATTTGTTATTCAAACAACAAACCATACTTGTATCAACATCGTGTATTTCATTTCCTTTTAATGAAATAAGTAAATGGACCTAACACAACCTACATCATACATTGTATGTGCCCAAACCACGCACCAATAGTACTAAACAAGCAATCCTTCAAGCATTCCGCGTGTTTTTCCTCTCAGGTGCCATGGAACACTTTTGCCTACTCCAAAAGGTTTCCATTCGCATCGTGTACTCCCTCTCCTTTGCGCTGGTCGTGGTCACGACGGCTGTCATGTTTTTCTTCCCCACAACGGAAGTTATCCTTTCACTGAGTTGGTGCATCGGAGTTACGTTTTCCATCATGCTCACTGTCCCGTATGTGCTGGTTGGGAAGTACCATCTTATCAAACAAGTAAGTCTTTCGCAGCGTTGGTCGATGTAGCTGCCGTTTTTTTGCTGCTATTTATACGCGACGCCGGCAATTGTATGCTTTGTGTGGACAAGTCATGTTTGCATTTATGTAACTCCTTCAGCTCAGAAAAAGATGTCCATGTCCGAAAAATCAAGCACGATTTTTGTCAAGTGCATTTGCAAAACTTAAGCAATCACGGTTAAGCAACTTGTGGCGCAATAACCATTCAGTTTTGCCAATTTCAAAAGTTATTTCCTCTATAGTTGATGTCTTTACTGTATAGTCTGTTATACCATTGCGAAAATAAATAAGCATAAGTCCAAACTTGTGGCGCTTTGTTGATGATCGACTGTTGTTTCTGTGTTTCACAAGTAACTGCACCAATATTCCTATACAAATATATTTCTTCCCCCAGTACGTGATGACGAGTCCAGGGGGTTCGAAACGCGGCTTCGGACTCGACTGCGCCATCCTCGCGTGCCAAATGTACATGGGCAACATTTTCTCATCGCTTATAAGCAGTCCGGTGATCGGTGCCTTCGGTACAGTGAAAGCCATGCTCCTGACTACCTCAGCTTGCCACATGGCCGCCTTTCTGGTTGCTTATTTTCTCGTCTTTTATCCGGACGAAGGGGGTGCCTGGTGCGCCGGAAATGACGAAAGGACTACTGCGGCGGCGTAGTGCCGGTTTGGTACGACTGTCTTACGTTCAATATGCAAATGGTTTCCACTTTACAACTGTTCTGTGACTGCGTATAGGTGTATATTGCCGCAGTGGCGAAGGTGTGTGTACCCTGCCTGCCTTTTATTCTATGTCAAAACTTTCACCTATGCGTGTCTCATCCGTCCAACACCAGTGTAATATATGTTCCTGCTTTGAGTACATGTGTAGCTGCAATGTCGACGGACTCGACCTTGCGGCAAATACAGCGAAATTCGCGGGCGATAAACCTGTGTATGTCTTTATGTGGAAAATGTAACATGTATTTTCGACTTTTTTATATGATAGTTGCAGTGTTGCTCGACTGCGATACCACGCAGGTTTTTGTAAAAGTTTTTGTTTGGGAAAACCTTGCACATTGTATTTAAGTAACTTGGGTAAAACTGATCCTTTTTTTAAAAAACTCAATATCAAGTCGTTTACATGTGACTGCGCCAGTATGCGTGTTTCCCTATGTCGAGAATTTTTATATTTTACCATCTATGAATTGTCACTCGAGGGCGTTACTTTTAGAAACAAACGATTTTCATATGCCTAAACTAACGATTCTTAATGCAGCTATGCCTGTATACTTTTTGTTTCCTTTTTCAAAGCCACGAGGCAAAATACGTTTATCCACCCTGACGAGCAAACGCATTTGACGCTTTTCTATGGTATATTTTTACATCAGAAGTTTGCTTCGTAAACGCGCAACTTTATTGTGCGTTTGATGCTACAGGGTATCCACTTCCAAAAACACCATAATACGCCACGCACCAAGCCTTTCACATTATTTTACTTCACGTGCCGTGAAAATTTGAATACTTAACATGTCATAACTACTGCATTATTTAATTAGTTTAAGGTAAAACAGTGTTTGTCATATTTAACTTACCTACATGAACAAGTTGTTATTTTCCTATAAATGGACGTTTCTGTTGTTTACGTTTACTGATGACGCGCTTAAATTCCATTTATCTATAATCTATCTTTCGAGCACAGTTCTGTTTATGTGAAGGTTTTCCATATTCCAATATTACCAGGCGTCCAGTTCAGATCATCAACAAATTTATACACTTATGACATTAATGCAAAAAACATACCGCTGTATTAGTGCTGTTGTTACTTTTAAGCAGTAATTTCTGACTAAAAAGAGTATTTTCGCTATTATTTGATGACTGGAAAGTGCTTCTATCAGATGGATGTACCCTGTGTCTGTGTCAACCTCCTTCACTTTGCAAGCATTTGCCTATCTATGTATTCACAAACCTATGTACCTATTTTGTTTCATGAGATCTGTATAGAAAATTATCTATATTGCAAACATATACGTGTTCATTTATGTTGGTTACATCTTCATGTGTTTGTGCAACTAACGTTTACATATTCGGATTTTTTGTTGCAAAACCATAAATCGATAAAGCAATTTTCCATGTATCTTCATTGGCCTAACTGGTGGAATTGCCAGATTTTCATTATTCGTTGTAAACATGTCAGTTATGTTGACAGTTACGAGTTTTTTCGTTACAGCAGCGGTCATGTTAACACATGAGAAAACATTGAAAAACTGAATGCACGCACGAACAACGTCGAATCCTCTAAACCAATGGATTACTGGAGTATGTTCGTTGTAATTTCCATGGGGTAATGATTACCGGAGGTGGCCGATGTGAGGCCTAATATTATATTAGCGATACCATCCAGCAGTTTCTTCATTTCATGAACAAGTGTCATGTTACACTTGAAGTGCAATGTACGAATTATTTTTCAGTAAAAACATTTAAAATAAACAGCGGGGTGGCCAACACGTCGATCGCATCTAGTTTTGTGTTGCCTTTACGAAACAGGCAACAAACGTAAACGTCACTTGTTTGACAAAATTTACCGTGAAAGAAAAAGCTGTTATTAATGTTCGCCTGATTAACACTTCATGCTTCGCTAATGTGAGAACTTCACATGGTTTTATTGTTGTAGAGTAGACGGCATAAATAAGTTGGAAACAGAAAGCATATAAGCTACCTGTAACACTTGGAGTCAAAGATTTTATTATCAGCTCACAAAATGTACACCCACGTAGGCCACAACAGGCAACCATTTAATTAAACTCCGATATTCAATACCGCGATGCCTATGAGCCAGCAATCGCATATCATTAGGAAGTTTTTTTGTCAATCGCATTCGTTGGCGAGTTGACAATATCCCAAAAGTAGGTTTAACGGACGAGTTCCTTTATGAAGCGTATCACAACGTTAAATCCTTTTTGGGAAAATTTAAATTCAGGGCAAAGCAGTAATAGTCAAAGAATATGAGTACAAAGCACCAGAAACAAAAAAAAATACGATTGTGCGAACAAAAGCCTCCGGAAATTATAGCGTCTGGTGGTTTTGGGGTATATGCTTGCACAGCATGGCCAGAGGAAGTCTCCATCGTATGGACAAGAATTACAGGAGATGAATCAAGGACTAAGCTATTTTTGTGGTGCTTACAACTGAAATTAGACAATTTACCATTGTAAGCAGAGTCACTGGTGGCGCTAAATTAATAAGGCACCACAGGCCCTGGTGTACTGTGGTAGTGGTACTGAAAGTAGTATACTCTAAATAAAAACATTGTTATGCTCTGGGGCGTGAATTAAATGTGACTTTTGGTCCATATGAAGATGTTTACCAAGGATGGATCTATAAGGAGTGGATGTGCAAGGTAAAGGAGACTCTATACTCTTTCCCAGATACATAATGAAGCAACAAGCCTCGGATTAAAGTCAGCAGATTTTATTGTAAAAAATCGATTTCGCTTATGTAAGCATCGTCAGTTTCTTATTATAACAGAATAATTAAAATGCATCTTTCCCAGATGCCACGCGTCCATCATGTTTCAATCAGGAATTTGAATTTTTTAGTAACACCACCACATTACAATTAACATTTTTTACAGGCGCCGGAAAACAATTAAATCGTATTATTTGTGCGTTTTTTGTGGAGAAATAAAAATTTAATGACAAAAATTAGGTACTGATACGCATACTAAAAAGCTTGTTTAATTGCCAAAAACTTGATAAAACAGTAACGAATGCATTTTGATCTCTATACATATACAATATCGCCTGACTATGACGTCATATACGCTTTGTGATTTGTTTAGATGTGGCTTGATCACTTTTAAAGTACTCGCTTTGTATCTTCTGTCTTAGGATTTAAAAACTTTTGAAGCAAGTTTAATGGCCAGGGCACTTATGTTTTCTTGCTACTCACACAAAATGTGATGTATTTGTTTTTGTTTGGATATTTTAGCGGACTTGTAAACTATCATTAAATATGTTTTTGCACTTCTGGAATATTATCTTGGTTTCTTCTCTACTTATATTGTCTGCTTGTGAAGAAGAAAAGAGCTCTACAAAATCCGAGCAATCAAGTAATGTGAAACAATGTTCCAGTTTTGTTTGTACAAAGCACGCCAGTTGAAAATAGAGCACATTTGCATTTTTAAGAGACTGCTCATAAAAATAAGCACAAAACTTAGAAACTCGGCACATGTATGTAAACAAGAAATAAAAGATGAAAATGGGCACTGAAACAACAGTAGAGGTTAAATAGAATGATTTAAGTAAGCTAATATAATTACAAGTAAATACATAGCTACTGTGAAACAAATGAATGTTCTTAATTGTTACGTATTGTTTTTCAGCCACACAGTTTTGCTGGAAAGAAGAAGAGTATGAGGTTGTAGAAAAATGTCATCCATGCAATTTACATGAGAGGTCCTTGCACTCAGAATGCCAGCACACAGGCTACATAGAAAACATAAAATGTTCCCAATCTGGTGCAGCTGTTAAAAGGTTGGTTACGGGTTGGTTTATCCAATTTAACAAATTGTTAGTTCACTTTCTTAACATATATCATGTATATATATTTCAAGTTCCTTCAAACTTGTTAATCTTTTCCATCATTACTGTTTTCTTCTCGTACTTTTTATATTCATCATAATGTAATTGACACACATATATTGTATCGACCTATGTGCACAAGTAAGCTGTATTTGTCCTATTGTTATAATGAAAGGTTATCACATGATTTGATAGACAGATAACATCCTGGTTTCAGTTTAGGTTCATGTTCAACTGGTTGATTTTTATATTTTGCCATTCTCAAAGCTATTATATGTTTTCAAACAGGTGCCCAAGAGACAAGCATGTAGAAATGGTTTCTTTTTGGAAATTTGAAACAGCTATGATTGTAATGAGCTTTGTTATGGCAACTGCTGTTATGTTGCGAATGAGGAAGCTTGATCATGAAAACCAAGAGCGCATTCAAAGACAAATTTCAGCTTTATAGCAGACACCTTTTGCTGGAACTGTGTATCTGTCGTAAATGTATTGCCTTATACCACCAAATGGTATGCAATAGAAGGTGACATGATGTGGGGAAGAAATGGGCATATGGTGGTCCTGGTTTGATGCTGTTTAAGTAAGGCTTTGAAACAAAATATTGAAAGAACATTAGTTCCAAAATGTGGCGTTGGGCAATTTGTATGTTTTGAACTAAGAAAATGAAAATTGAAAGGTCAAAATTCACTTTTGGCTTAATTTTTTTTTTAATTCAGCTTGCATGCTGTATTTTCAAAACTATTTGGTTTGCTTTTTCTCGTTTAAGCTTTTATTTGAATAAATAAACCTTTTTGACTGTTGATATTTTTATGAATGAAACTTGTAACACTGCAAGATTAGGCATTTTATGACGAGCAAAAATTCATGTAATTGCAGTTTCGGAAAAGTCAACTAAAAAATAGATTGATTGCTAACAGTACCACCCAGCGGTAATTTTGTTACCATTTTCCGGCGCACGAAACTGCTTGAAGAGACTTTTTATTGAGGAAAACATGCGCGAAAAAAACCGTAAACACGGTCACATTTTGGAAAATTTTGCGACGTATTACGTAAAAACACGTCATCTGTAAGGTTTTCGTATGTTTTAGCTTAAGGTGACAGATTTGAAAGTTTGTTACCTCCCAATTCCGGGATTTAATTTCAAATACCGTCAACCGCGGGGACCAGCGAAAAGTTTTTGTATAGTATTGTATTAGATAATTTTTGCGCACAGACAACCGATAAAATTTTGCAAATAAGCGCAACGTTTTGTTTCAATCTGTTTGCAATGTGGCGGAAACGATGGGGTCGTCAAAGTCCGTCCCGATCAAAGCTGTTGCTCTTTACTGCTTCAACAAATATGTACACAATTTAAAGTAACGTTATAAACACGTTGTTGCACAAAAATTCCCTTTTTATATGTATGTACACAAATGTTACACATAATGTTGGAAAGTACACTTGTATTTTTTTGTTAGAGCGTCATTTGGTAAAATCTAGAAATATTTTTCTACTAATAGTTGTTCAATGCAAAGTAGTGAAGTTTTAAAATGACTGATGGTCCCAAAAACAAAGTTGCCTACTTCTATGACCTGGATGTATCTCGCTTTCATTATGGACCAGGGCATCCGATGAAGCCACACCGACTTGCCCTAACACACACTCTGGTGTTACACTATGATCTTCACAAGAAGCTGCAAATGTTCAAACCTTACCGAGCAACCAGACATGACATGTGTCGCTTTCACTCGGAAGAGTACATCAGCTTTCTGCAAAGAGTCACACCCCAGAATCTTCAAGGGTTTACAAAAAACTTACAGATGTTCAACGTAGGTGATGACTGTCCTGTCTTTCCTGGCCTTTATGACTTCTGCTCAATGTATACCGGCGCTTCTTTGCAAGCTGCAACAATGCTCAATAACAAGAACTGTGACATAGCAATTAATTGGTCAGGTGGTCTCCACCATGCCAAAAAGTATGAGGCTTCTGGCTTCTGCTATGTTAACGACATTGTGATTGCAATTTTGGAGTTGTTGAAGTATCATTCAAGGGTGTTGTACCTTGATATTGATGTTCATCATGGTGATGGAGTACAGGAGGCCTTCTATTTGTCAGACAGGGTTATGACTGTATCTTTTCACAAGTACGGTAACTACTTTTTTCCAGGGACAGGAGACATGTATGAACTTGGTGCTGAAAGTGGACGATACTACTCTATAAACGTTCCCCTAAAAGATGGAATAAATGACCAAACCTACCATCAACTGTTTAAACCTATAATGCAGGCTGTTATGGAGTCATACCAACCAACATGTGTTGTAATGCAATGTGGTGCAGACTCTTTAGGATGTGACAGACTGGGTTGTTTTAATTTGACAATTGATGGTCATGGTGAATGTGTCAAGTTTATGAAGCAATTTGGAGTCCCATTGATGTTTCTAGGGGGCGGGGGATACACAGTACGCAATGTTGCACGATGTTGGACCCATGAAACATCAATCATAGTTAATCAGGAGATAAGTGATGAGCTGCCTTACAACGAGTATTTTGAATACTTTGGTCCTGACTATCACTTGAGACCCGACACAAGTCGTGGTATTGAAAACCAAAACACTAAACAGTACTTGGATCAACTCAAACAGATGACCCTGGACAATTTGAAGATGATTGATCACGCCCCGAGTGTTCAAATGCAGGAAGTACCACCAGATCTTCTTTCATTTGACAACTATGAGGAGTTTAGTGATCCAGACTTACATGAAACACAAGAACAAGCAGATCAACGCATTGAACCTGACAATGAGTTTTACGATGGTGATAAAGACATTGATAAAGAAAGTGATGTTAGTATATAGCATAGTTTACATGAATTATTGCCTTTTCATCATTACAGAGTTTAGTCTACTGCTATTTTCTTTAATAGTGTTCATTTATCTAACCCTAGCTTTGGGAAATTTTTTCTTGCTTCTCGTTTTCCACATACTCATAATGTGACACAACATTTCAGTTTTAATAATATCTACATAGACAAATGCAAAAATTTACATGTTTATGTGTGAAAATTACATTCTGGCAGTAAATTGTTTTAATAATATCACAGAACGTTTTTGTGTGAGTAATTTTAGTTGAATAGAGGGTGTCCAGTAATGTCTATGACAGACTTGCTTTACCCTAGTTCCTATGTAAGGGCTGAAAACAACAACATTAAAGCATGGTTTGAGTTTCTATTGAAGCCTGAGCTACTGCCGGAACATCTGAGCACCAGTGACCCAGAGCCTTCAGGATGTTCAATTATCAAGCAGTTTTTTGACCAGGTGAATTTTTGTCACTGACATAATTTACATCCAATTTGATAACATGCTATGATGTGTTAGGCAAATCGCCATATCAACGAGCAGGGCCAGCTTCTACCTCCCCCAGATAATCAGAGAAATAAAGTCCTGAAAAACCTTGCATTGCAAACTGCTTCACTTCTGAAATGGGACTTGAACATTTTCGACAAGGAATTGCCCATTGCATCACGCCATCAACTTTTGACAGAATTTATGAAGGCTTGCAAAACACAAATTCCACCAGCTCCACAGGTATAGATGCAGTGCTATATATAGAATTAATGTGTTTTACATGAATTGTGGCATATATTTTTATGTTATGTGGTTTGACATTTGAGTGACAAAGTATTGTATCCCATATAAATATAACATGAAATTTTTAATGTACAGATCATTTTCTAACATATATTCAAATATTTATTTTGCCCCACAAATTCAAACACAGGGTTTTTACGCTCAAGCACTCCCCGAGGTCTTGTCAAAATTACATTCTGAACATCACAAATTTACATTTTTACAGAACTTACTTGCCTCTGCATTGGAAAGTATGAATGACAGCACTATCTTTGCACTCATACTTTACTGTCGTTGGGGGTGCAGAATTATTGTCAAGTCCTCCTTTCCCTACAAACCCGGTGGTCGAATAACTCCCACAGTGCCGCAGTCTATTCCCTACCAGGTTTCGTAATAATTTTTACCTTGCCCACTTGAAGTGTTTTAAACTATGTTGCTTGTTTTTGTGCAGGCTAATGCCCAGCAAAGGTGTGACGAGATTCGTGACCAGATCATTGCCATTTTGAAGGATCAAGTGTTTGACATTGTGCAGTTTTTGGAGGCTGTCCTTCACAATATAAAACGCCCGGTTACAATGCCTGGCCACCAGACGATAGCAAGTGATGACACTGGAACCACTGCCAATGACTCAAGTGAGTTCTTGTTTTATATTTGTATTAAAGTAACCGGAGAATTGGATATGAAAAATGAACTACAGAAAAGTTTATACTCTTTCTCAGTTACTTAAAAATAGATTAAAATTGTAAGTGATAATTTTCTGTTGCTAAAAAATGTCATCTATTTGAATAAGAACTGAAGATGCTTAGTAAAAAGCGAAACATGTTTTTTTAAAACCAGAAGCGTTGGCAAAAAATTGGCATAGTAACATTCAAAACATTGGAGTTATAAGGATTAGTAAATTTCCAATCAGAAAAAAAGGGCCAATGATTCGGTTGTGATTTCCTGTTGTGTTTTAGCGGATATTGTTGTTTCAATGGAAGAACTCCATGCCCAAATTTGCTATGACCTCGGTTGTCTTCACTTTACTCACTGTTTTTATGAGAAGGCAAGGGAAATGTTTACACACGTTAAGTAAGTGTCAAGTATTTATCAATGTAGAAAATATATCCCGAGTGTTGTTTTCTATCCAAAATGCACAGAAAATTTTTTGTGTTTTTTGAAGGGAATGGCTGAGAAGAGTTCCTGAGGACACATGTGGGTTTTGCGAAGTTGATGAAGCGACTTTGAATGGTTACAGAGTGGCTTGTCAGATGATCACGAAAAGTAAACCAGGTGTGTTCAATTTGTATTTCTGTTTATTATGCTATAAACGTTTTGTTTTTAACAAAATTAAAACCAAAAAAGTATCTTGAGAAAGTTTTCTTTGTATTGTGTGTTCGTTCTTTCAATGAAAAATACAAATTTAATGTAAAAAGTTTATGTTCCTCATCAAATTTCAACACCCAGCTGTAAAACTTCAGAAAATGAAGCAGATGATGTGATGGAGGAATACGAGAGTTTGTATGTTAAAATTGAAGATTGTTTGAAAAAGAAAGGCTCAGCTCTTAGGGAAATGACCGAATATATCATCGAGGATATTTACAAGAAAGAATTGTCCACGTCATATCTCGATGAGGTGAAACTTACTCTTGTTGCTGATACATTCATACCATGCAACACTTGACCCTTATACTGGAAATTCTTGTTCAAACTCTTGCTTTTGTAGATGTAGTAAACAGATTATCAAAAATATAATGAAGGTTTTTTGAAATAGATATATACTCTTTTCAGGACACTACCAGATTCTCTAATTCACCTTACAAGGTTTAAACGTTGTCATTGAGCCTTCAGAATAAATAGTTTGTGCTTCTAGTATTTTGGCAAGCTTGTTCCTAAATAACGTGAAGTTTTATAATCAAAGGTTGAGCGCGCTGTCTTACATTCGGACAACGATACATACGGAGGCGACGTACTGTTTGATGTAAAGTGGACAGTAGCTGTGAGAAGAGCTGTGTGGGGATTCGACCAACCCACCAGCTTGTGGACGTCACCCATGAACATTGCCCAGTTACAAAGAATTATTGGTGCGTTGGAAGATATTGGCCAATATGTTTTTTGATGACAAGATCATCTAAAACATTTTCAAGTGAATTGATTACGTTTTGTGGCTATGTATTGGTTTAGACACAGATCTCCAGGCCACGTTAAAGCATTCATTATTACTGTGTTCATTACAGATCACAGACCTGAAGATTGCAAGTAACTAGCTTCAGCGATTACTTAGACCGAGAAAAATTTATTAGTGCTTTGTTTTGTTAAATTGTTTTTGTTTTGTTCGGAGGGGCAGGGTATGTATATGTAAAGCAAATATGGAATGCTCCCAGACATGCCTCTGTAAATTGCGTATAACATGCCTTTACTTTACGTATGTAAGTTGCGAAATGTAGCAATTGCGGAAACGAATGCGTTTTGTATATTTTGTGGGGCTTTTCTGTCAAGAATGTTGTTATGCACATGCATGTTCGGTAACGCTTCTCACTTGTATTTTTCCTCAGGAATCGTCCAGCAGGTGGCGCCATATGTTAATTCTGAGGAGGCGAGCAGACTGGGTTCCTTCCTCACTTCGCTTTCCAACAATCTTCCCGAACCCAACCTTATACAGCAGCTTCTGCAATTCGAGGTAAAGCTGGAAGTTAGGTCCATAATATGATTTTGATTGACTAATTTAAAACCAATGGGACACATAGTGGTCGTATGCTTCCCGGACCAAATGTTCGGTGTCACGAACCATGGCTTTTGCCCTCCTTCGGTATGTTGAAATATCACGCCCGATGTTAGTAAGACTTCTAACAACAAAATTATGTAAAACGTAAAAACATTCAAATTACAAAGAGAAATAAGGCACCCATTAATGGTTTTATTTGTTGCGTATTTTCTCATAAAGGTAACACGCAAACTGATGCACGAGGATGACATAAATGAGCTGATGTTACGACTTAAAAGCGACGACAACCGGCGAAGCCCCGCCCTTAACGGCAGCGAAAACATGGACCAATCAGAATCCTCGACGAAGGCCACGTCGCCTGAAACAAAGTTACTTCGGAGTTTCGACCCCGTCGAAATAAAACAAGCTCTCAAGCAGCTCCACAGCGCCCCCGGTGGGCAGAAGTACTACACGTTGGTAGGCAGCTGGGAATTGTCGAGTTCGTACGTTGCTGCCATTACCACATCAACCACCGACGCGGAGAGCTACGATTTCTATCATATTGTCCTCGCCAAGGCATTCCACTGTCTGCGAGAGGGGGATTACCCTACAGCGAAGAAGATGTTGCAGCATATGCAGGTCAGTGTTTTGGTATTCTGTGGAATTGCATGGAAAGCAGAATTCAGAGTGGAAAATCTGAACCTTTGATAGATGTTAAAGTTTCGAGCGACCAAAGATGAAAACGGTGGTAAAGTCGTTTACATTTTCACGCTATATTTTTCCAAGTACGTTGTACACAAGTACGTTACTATGTTATTCACACAACCAAACACAAACCTTTGATGCAGTGCCAGTGAACCTAATGATCTAAATACGATAGCTGAGATCGTCAAATAGATCGTCATGTGGTTGGTGTTCCTGCCTTGTCACGTGATAGGATCGTACATTTCTGCGTTTTCTTATATATTGCTAGGTTTTGTAAATTCTGGTTTACTATTTATTCCGTTTGTTTCGTTAGAAAAGCTGCACAACAAAAAGTGACCAAAAGATTCAAAAAATATCCACAAACGAATTGCTCAAAGTCGAAGTGATGGAGTTGCTCGACGACAAAAGGTGAGAGATACGCCACATATATAACTTATCTATGTCTGTGGAGCACAACTGATGATGAGTCTTATGTACGTATATTTGCCCTTCTCAGAACAACACATCGGAAATTATTTCTGTATTTCAAACCCACTTAAGGAATTAACCTATTTATTTATATATCGTAATCTTAGCTTTAACCTGTGTCATCATCGTCTCGCTATGTTTTATAGTAGTTCGTTTTGTTGTTTGATTGCCACAGAAATACTGAATATTATTTAAGTGTCGATAAAGGGTTGTATGATAGGAGTAGATCCCATTGAGTACGTGTTTAAATTAAATTTAATGCATTTAAAGAGATTGATACCAAAATTTTTTTCTGTTGATTCGGCCGAATTTATCCCGCAACTACTTCCGAATGCTGTTTGGTACATCACTATTTTATATCTCCTGCAGTCTTCACTACTCGGATAGGGAAGAATGTGGGGAGTTGCGCAATCAACTTTCAGATATTGTCACCAAGTGTCGTCACCTTCTCACCACTTCCGCCGACCAATCAAAACAAGCAAATTTGCCGCCAAATCTCGTCGAACTGTGCACTGCCATGTTGCTCAACCTGGAGGACTTGACCTTTTTTATGAGTGGTACGTCTGCAAAACTTATTTCCTGAAGTACTTTTGGTAACATGTTCCCCGTTTGCCACGTTTTCCCAATATTACTCTTCACCTCACCCCTGCAACCGGTAGTTGTTTGTCTTTGGTCACCTATCACCACAAACGCTCGGTTTTCACACTTTTTACTGTGCCCGATAGCCATGACGTTTGAAAACCCGATAGCCATAGAAAAGCCATGACGTCACACGAAATTATCACACAACATGCGACGGTTAGACTATTTTTGAGGCGCACCCCCATACCTCTATGTTATGTTAAAACTATATTTCTACTTAAATTGTAACCTATTTCTCAATGTTGCTAAAGTGCAAACCAGCTGTACTTCATCAATCGCAAAATACCTTACAGTCACGAGGAGCTCGTCATCCGCACCTTGCCTCCGTTTCGCCTGCTTGTTATCAGCCGTCAGAGCGGGCGTTATAGATTCCACCTTAGAGCCGAGGAAGACAGCTCACGACCTGTGGTCGGCAGCAATGGGGATATACGCAACCGCTGCACCTCTCTCTAGCGCCGTTGGCGGTCGAGGATCGTCCAAGAAGCAGCAAAATGAACCTCTGCGCAATTTACTTCCAGCCAATGCGGTAATCGCGCGGCCCGCCTTGCTTCAATTCGTCAAACTTCTGCGTAACCCGAACCTTCTGCAGGTAAGGTTTCGGTACGATAGTTTCATGGTTATTGACCAGCTTTGGTATGTTGTGTTGTTCAAATTATTTAAATTTTGAATGGCTAGAAATTGTGATCTATGTGTGCAAATGTAAATTTTTGTATTGTTTCAAAGCACATTTATTTGATTTCAAAGGTGCTTTAATAACTCCTAATACAGTATGCAGTCAATTATAAATCAATTAAGCAAACAAAAGCATCAAAAACAGTATAAAGCAATGTTTTTTTCGCACGTTGACACCTTGACTAACGGCCCCTGTTTTTCCTCAGATTATTTTATCGCTGCTAGTTCATCTTCACCGCCTTTGCCGAACCGATATTCTTTCTGACATCACTGTGCCCGACGCAAACGTCATCAACGCGTTCTGGCCGACAGGATTGGATGGGGCGCCACTTAGTGGCCCTTGTGTAACTCTGGCGCTCCGAGAAACGCTCGCCCACTGCCTCACGCTACAACCCCAGAAAAGGAACTGGCTTCGCACCCTGGTAAAATCACGCTTGACTGCCTTAGTTCCAGTTTTTGAGACCGGGGGTTTAGGAATGGAAAAATTACGTATAAAATGTACGCAAAAAAGAAAACGCATTCGAGTAAAAATGGTGAAAGTGTAAATTTCAAACAAATTTAAGCCTATTAGAAACTCTAATTTCAAGATACTGTTTTGTTTTAATTTTTATGAGTAATTATTGACAGATCGTCAACCAAATTAGACCAGAATGTGTACAACGGATTTTGTGCGGTGGTTATACCATTGTATTGGTGGACTTCTCTGTTCCTTAAATAAATTTTAAATCTATATTTTTGAATTGCAATTATAGGACAATTTGTAAAATATTCGCGTAGATTCTGTCATAATTTGCTGTGGAATATCGAAGCTGCAATAACATGTTATTATTTTTTTGTACCTTAGGCTGACGTCCACTACGCGTTCAGCAATTACGGCGCCGCTCTACGGAGCTACCTTCTCCTTGGCGCGTATGCCACAAACTACTTCACAGACATCCCAACGAACGGGCCGTATGACGACGATCAGGTGAGAAAACGTTTCTATTTCAATTTTACTTGAAGTGATGCCACAAAACATTGGTTCTCAGCCGGGGGGATTCCCCACCAGGGGTTTAACAATTTTGTTCAATCGAATTTTGTTCAAAACGGAACTGTGTGATTTTGATTTAAATCAAAATATTTTGATTTGATTAATTAAAAAAACTCAGTTTATCTTCCTAACATACTGGGTTTAACATAATATTTACTCACTGCATTTCCAGTGGGGAGATTTTAGCTTTTAATATCGGTCAAAGGGGTGTGTGGATCAGTGATCTGATTGTGGAAAATGAATGTAACCAAAGCTTGCTTCGCGATGCCATTTGGTGTCATTTTTAACTTTAATTACTTTTAGGAGATGGTCGTATATGGTCACTTACCTCATTACATTGCTTGCTGACAAGATTGTAAATTTCTGCAGGTTCTTCAACGTATGGTGAAGTGTTGCATGCAGATGAAATGTTTCACGCAAGCCGCTGTGTTGTGTCAGCTTACTAAAGAGGTTGATTACCAAACAGCATTCAAGGTGTGAACATTATACAGCTAAGTGCAGGCAATGTGCACTGAAAAAGCGCATTCTATAATGACATGTTTGCTGCTTTGTGTTATATGTTGGTAATCTTGATCGCGCAAGTGTGAAAGGTTACTTCTCAAGGCGAATTGACTCAACATTAAAGAACAATATTGCCTTAAATTAACCACAAATTAAACTCGTATAAATTGAGGTTAATAACGATGCCGTTTGTGCAATTTACGGACGTCGTAATGAAGCATTCAGTCGCACCCGACTCACTAATATTTAAAAAAATTATACTCCTGTGATCCACAGGCGTTGCAAGAGAACCGTGAACGTTGCGACGCCGCCGAATTTCACCTGAGCGAACACGTGTGGGACTTGCAGATCCTTGAACATGCCACGTTCGAACGACGTGAATCGGGAGAAAACGGCATTAAGTCCATTCTCATTAGCGCCATCTCGCGGCCAGAACTCAATCATAACAACCCACCACAAGTGGCCGCGCGCGTCAAGAAGTTACGCATGCGTCGATTTTTTCAAGCCATGTCCAGGCAGTATTTGTGCAGTTAACGAAAATACAAGTTTTCTTTTTTGAAATGTTGTGTGATTTAAGAGGCACACAATGACATAGTGAAAATGTTCCAGACAGTTTGTTGTTGTAATACACCCCTTGACTAACAAACGCCCGTAAAGCTTGCCCAGTTCCGCAACTGCAAAGACCGCCACACAAACTGCAGTTTTACCATCGCAAATTCAGCCCCCGCGAGAGGGGTTGTAGTCGGCGCCTGCACCTGGACCCGTACGAGACTAGAGGGTCCTATGAACACCATTGTTCGCTATAAAACCAAGAGATTTTATCATAAAGAATGAGTTCACCTGTAATTGCATGTTTAAAAGGGACCGGCCAGAATCACTTTGTTTAAAACTCCGTAAAAACGCTAAATTTGCTTGAAAGTTTTTCATCTCGCTTCTTCAGGTGAAAGGATGTTTGATCCGGCGCGAGATTTCACCGCATCTTATCGACACATATATCAACGATATTACCTTTTTTCAATTTATTTATGTTTATCGAACAGCAGTACAAATCTGTTACACGGCCAGGACAATATCTTGTCAACGGCATGTTACTAAAGAAAATTAGGAATGTTAACTCATGTTGTAACCAAATGTTCTTTTGTGTCCGATTCAAATCCCATAATGTTTGTGTCACGTTAAAACATTCTGGCTTTTTCAGCGAGACCGTTCGACTCAATAGAAGTTTGAGTTAATGATAAAACCTGGTCGGTTGTCAATTGTTCGCCTGTCGCCGATAATGCTTTATGTTGACACATCGCGTTTACCAATGTATCATTGAATTAAGGAAGCAAGCACCGAGGTAGTTCAATTATTGGCTTGTCTTGTTGGCAGTCAAATTCAAAATGTTACAACATCTATTTTTACAAGAAAAATGTTTATTTTGACCAAATGGATCGAATCATCGGTCCCAAAAAAGTTACGTGTACGAACACGGATCAAGTCAGGTAGGAAAAAATTACTGTGGTTTGCGGAAATTTGCATACTTGCCTACTACGAATTCACTGATTTAACACATGCAATATGCACACCAAAGACGCAGTCTTGTTGTAGTTTCTAAGACCCAAGAGTTACAAACGTTGTTCAAATCAAATTGTGCATCAAAATGTCTCTACTCTTTCATTCTTTATATTATTTTATTCTTTTATGTCAAAAGACGGACAGTAGCCATTTCAGGATATTGGTCATCCACCCGCATTCCCCAATCTTTACTTTCTCTCGATGCGTGACCGGACTGCATTGTCTCAAATTCGCGAGAAGCGCGGTTACATGTTTCCAGTCATTGAGACCCGACAAGTGCCGGTAATTGTACGCTGTTTCAAGCCGCCCGCCCATTGAGGCGCTCGAAGAACGGCTCTGGATCGCTCAGAGCTTGTAACTCCTCCAAAACGGCGCTATTGATTTAACCCTGGGGAAGCCATTGTTCCTTCCAACCCGCAGTCCCGTGTTTATTGCTGGTGAAGCGGCAGTGACGAGTTTTCACAACGGTTGGAGTTCTCGGTTCCTTGAGGCTGATCGCGTGTGCGCTTGAGTAGCGGTGAATTTGCAGTTCGGGTTTCGGACCGCGCTTGTCTGCCGCCGTGTTTAGTAAGCGTGAGGCGAAGCCACTTGGCTACTAGGACCGCCCTACCTTGCACGCCGCTGACAACGGGCCTTGTTGGGGCGGGGAAGTGGAAAACGAAACCCGTTGCTCTGGGTCCTTGTATCCCCGTTTGGGACATAGCGTTAAGGTCACGGGTCACTTTGCTCGAGCCTGCAAGCTGCCAGTTTATGTCAGGTTTGTCAGGGAACGTTTTGGCCCCCCAAAAAACGCAAGAAAGTCTTGTATGTGAGAAATACAGCGCATTGTTCAGAGATACCGTCGGAAAAATCTTGTGCAAGTTTGTTTTGAAGAAAAAGCCAGGAATGTAAAATTTTGGGTTAATGTATGTAGTAAAGTCTATGGTTTAGTACAATGTATACTCGTTGAATTAATACAGACAGGCGATGAATTAATGTTAAACACACAATTCTTTTGTTAATGTTTGTTAAGTCTCATTTAATTTGCATCACTGACCCCAATCAGTTTCGTTTTTGAAAAGTGGAAAGCGGCTTTAATATTATATTATGGAACATTTACATAGAATTAGAGCATTTGCGTTGTCAACCCAACCCTGGACACGGAAGGTGTGTTTTGTTTTGCGGAAGCTGGGCAAACAATTATGACACAAACATCGCCAAATACAGCTTTATCGCCCAGGAATGTTGATTTACCGCCGGTAAACACGGTATTTGGAAGTGCGAAGTTAAAGTTACGACCTTGTGTACTTGCGCGCGGGTGTGGCGATAAACTGTACAAACAGTTGTTATGGTGAAGGATACCATATCCTACGCGAATATTAACACAGCGCAAATAGCAACAGTCGAAACGCCTTAATGTTTACGTAGCTAAGGCCGCTGTACATTGTTGCCTGTCGCCAGACGAGCTTTAAGAAGTTCGCAATGGTTCTGATGCATTCGTCACTTCCATTTGCGACATTGTGCTGTCTAAAGGACGATAAGGATTCGACTTCATCTTGTCACTCGAGCCTTTATTCGAGGCTTAGTTTGTTAAAACACAAGCTTGAGATGCTAATCCATCTTAACGAGAACAAAGAAAATGTTGTTTTTCGCGCGGAACGCCTTGACATGGCAACTTTTATCAGTGATTTTGGTGAAGTCAGCAAAGAGACCTACGCACATAACACAGCATAGCAAGTTAAAATGTGATGTATTGCAGTATGTTTTATTAGAAAGTAAGCATTTTAGCGCGTTGCCTTTAACTATTAATAGGTGTATATATGTTCAACCTCTTGTATTGAGGCTTTTAAAAGCAGACGTTTTTGGGAGTTTACTTAGTGGCCGATATCAAATATTTTGATGTTCATTGCAAGGTAACAAGTTAGTTTAACTTTGTATAATCTGATCGACATGTAGTTGTGCATCGGAGAGTCACGTAAAACAACACCGAACACTTCCACCCATCATACAAATATTTGCCACTTAACTCAATCGGATATTGAGCAACGACGATGCCTCGGAAAAGTGAATTATTCACCGAAGATCCGTTTTACCTTCCCAGGTAAGCTGTAGTTTATGTAAGTAATAAATCCACGCAATATTTGCGATATATCATGAGGTTACAAGCAAAAACTTTAAAAAATGAGGTGGTATTGCAACGTTTTACTTTGCGTAGGCTGCGGGTCTTCAACAAGTTTTGTGCGTAAAGAAAACTTGTGCTTGGTGTTATCTGTATTGCGAACATGGCATTGATTGACATTCATCCCCTTCAACAAAAGGGTAGTAGTTGACCTACCGGTTCCGCACATTGGTTCAGAGATTTGTTTGGACAAAATTACCCCACGGCACAAAGGCAATGCCAAGTGCGCTGTTTTAAATCAACCCGTTTTTGTATCAATCCCCTCGCTGGGAATATTAAATGGATTTCAAAGCATATGACTGCCAGATGTCAAATCGCTTAGGGTTGACTCGCGGCCTCGTGAAAGGGGCCAGGAACGCTCACAATGGGTGTAGCCTTACTCCACAAAGGGCCGTCATTGTGCGGGAAATGACCTAAGTAATCCGCTACCTATTGTGATTGGGGCAAAGTTATGATCCCATTGTGGATTGCGACCTCGCCGCGACTGGTTGTTGATGCTTTGCTTTTTGTTGCTAAAATGCACGGATCTACCCGCTGTTTTGTAAATACGCATATTCCGACCGTGTGGTTCCTGGAAAAGCGTTGCAGGGGTGGTGTAAAGTTTACCAAACGCTCGCCGCTCGGCAAACACAATATCCACGAGTCAGATCTTTTTTACGGTGTTTACTCAATATCTAAAGATTACATTGTGTCGTGAAAGTTTCGTGGAACTTTCATTGTGCATGGAAGCTTTTTCATTGGTGGCGACCTTTTTGCCAATATCTCACACAACATTATTCTGTCATTGACGGGGTCACCTTGCGTTTTCTGGGTTTGTAGTTATGACTAAGTACCAAATATGTGCTTACGTGTAAACAAAATAGACTTTCGAACCGACACCTTCCCGGTGTTTGAGATATTCGAATCTATATATGTTTGTTTATGATTAAGTGATTGGACCAATCTTTGATATGTATTGATGTGAGCAAATGTATGTGTTTAAATCGCACCACCAAGGTTTTTACTTTAAACAGGTTGAACAGCTCAAGAACTGTGGAGCTAACGAACGTAATTATATCAAACGATCTTCCCTGATGAGTGTTAATCAAACATTTACATATGCTAAATATCACGATTTTCCAAGTATGGCAAAAAAATATCTGTGTTTAATGATTAACCGTCCTTTGTCAAGTCTGTCTTCAAATCATGACAGATTTTTTTGCCAACGCTTCCAACGTAAGGCTTCAACATCCAGCTGGACAACGCTAAATAAAAATATTATGAGGTAAATTACACAGCGAACAAGCCCTCTGGTAAATTTACAGCTGCCCAGGGAAAGTTCTCCAAAAGTTTTAAGAGGCTCTCGCCGCTTAAAAGCTTAACACAAGAGCGACGCCTGTTAATGGCACGCTTATTCACTCGACTTTATACGGTAAAGAGAGGTATTATACGGAATATGGAAGCGTTATGTCGTTAAATGCGAAGAGCTGTACAAAACAGGAACCCACTTCAGTGCCATTGGACTTAACATGAGTGGTTTCTGGTTTAACGACAATTGATGTTTATACGTTGAACTGTGTTGGGATTTTATAAATGAGTTAACAATTGGGCATCTTTTCCAATCGTTTTGCCAATCTAAAGATGCAAAAATGTTTCGTAACTAGAATTATACCCACAAAGCAGTGTTTCCAAATTTTTTGGCCCGCGGAACTGAAGTTGTTTTTTTGAATTCTATTTCACATGTATTTTACCGAGTTAATTAAAAATAAAGTGTCACAATCTTGATTAATGATCGTAAAAGCTTACGATATCAAGCATACCTGTTTGTCATATCGTTACGGACCTCAGTTTAGGAAACCATGACCTAAAACGTTCGAAGTTCAACTATAGGATCCGTTTATTTACGTGTAGATGTAAACTCTTTAACGGGTTTAAGAATCTTGTCATTGTTAAAGGTTTTTACACCTGAAATTATCACGGTATTTAACTGCATGCAGGTACTGCGGATACCTTCCACAGTATAAGTACAGGATCGGAAAAACGTACGGTCGCCACTCTGTGGAAATTCTCACCGATGAAACCGTCAACAAATCTGGTCAGTACGTGCTCTCATCCACCGAAGCAACTTATCCCGCTGCGTTGGATGAGCGGAGGTTAACTCTCAGGTCCCGTGGAGATAGTTGGGGAAACCAGAACTTGACCGAGCAAATGATTCCAGGATATACAGGTGGAAACGATAACTTTTGCCGGATGTTGTAATGTTAGATCGTGGGGTTGATCAGCAGTTACGTAAATGCCCATTTCTTTGTAAATAATGCATTTCTTCTCGTTTATGCGTTATAGGTATTTGACTGTTAATGTTGGTGTTACTAAAATATGTTTTTCGAAGTGCCTTTGTTTGCATATGATTGGAAACAGTGTGTCTGAGATCCGTTGGCATTAGTTTGCAAATACTCAGGGGATACCTGATGCTTACTTTTCCATGTAATGTTGTTCTTGTCGCACTCTTCTCCTATCTTTTTGTTAAGTCAAGCCGAAATCACCATCTTTTTCTCTATCTTTAATATAAATCAGTCTTTTTTAACATTTTGCCATTTTCTCGTTAGCTTGGTGGCGCTGTTTTGTTTTTGATGCTAAAACTAATTTTTACTTAACTCTGTAGTCCAACAAAAAACTGGGTAATGTTCTATACATACAGGATGAGAAACATTGGAATAAATGAAGAAAATTTAAAAAAAATGTGTTATTAGGTTATATACCAAAGAAGCAACATTACTTTGCCAACACGTACGGAGAAATGTGCCGAAGCGCTTTAAGTCATCACGAAACAGAACAACAGGATATCAAAGGCAAACAACGTCAACTTAAAAAGGTCTTCGCTCTGCAGTCGGGAACTATTCGACCAACGACTGACGAAGAAAAATCGGTAATCTTATGTCCAAGAACATAGTTGGGAGTGTATAAAAACGTGTATAAAAAAGCGTAGATCTTCCACTGACGACTTGGTCTGGAGGTTAAGTGTGTACATGTTAGTCTTGATGTGTTTTATTGATGCTAATCACTACGATTACTCTTGTTGTTTTTAGAATACTGAGGATGCCGCATATAGGCGAAATATATATATTCAAAAAAACATCTTGCTTGGCTGATTAAGTGGAAATCTAGGCCAGTCCTAGTTATCACTAGTTGGGAGAGTGTACACTCCCTTTACAAACATATAGTTATGTCGTGGATATAACTGCTCGTTTTGCGAATGTTATTAAAATGAAAGAACTTAATTGAGTTTTACGGTCTTCGCCACTTTCTTTGCAGTTGCTGATTTCACGACACACGACTCCCTTGAGCCCTCAAGCGAGAGACGCGAAACGTTATCAGTCGCCACAAGAGTTCAAACCTTACGGTTCTCCCTACTTTATGGAGAACGAGAACCCGATGAAGTGGTTCAAATCCGGTAAACTTTGATGATCCTTTTTTGTACTTGTCAGATACTTAAATGGGTCAGGGTACGCAAATGGGTCAAAACTAGTTTTCTTTCTGAAAATCCTCTTCAAACTGGTAACATACCAGGCCATTTGTCCTTTACTCAAAGCTCGTTGCTTCATACAATAATATTTATGTTACCTCCATAGGTTACACTGGTTTTGTTCCACGGACGCGGGAGTTAATTTCGCTCGGCTATCCCGTCCAAAGCAAAAAAGGCCTCACTCTTTTCAACGAGGCCGCGCAAACACGTGACCAGAGCGCTGACGTCGATCAACTCGAACACGTCACAAAACCGCGGTCTCATCCGAAAAAGGACAAGACCATCATTTACCCGTCGAACATCGGCATGGTTCCTCATTACACCGGCTACATACCAGGTAATGGCGAATATGCTTTTATTTACGCGAAAAGTCATCAATTACCTGAGACTACATAAATACATTTATGTGACAATTGGCAAAATTTACCGCTTAAAATAAATACATGTACCTAGATGTTATGCAGCATACTAATTCACTTTAAATTGTAGAATTTCCCTCAGTCTTGTTTATGATTTGTAAATAGCCCTTCCTCAGGACATTTAACCTTAAAAATTCCGAATCTGATATTTGCTCGTGCAGGATACAAATACATGATCGGTCACACTTATGGTCAACACACTCACAACACCTTGAAGCTCCCTCCAGCGGCAGGAAACGGCGGCAGATCTCTCACCACGGCTGCGTAACGATTTCTATGTTTCAATTCCAGTTTTGCGCGTTTCTGTATCAGGCTTTCGGCACTGTACCATGTATTGCATATAAATTCTACTTTGTGCTGAAAAATAACCTGGAAAAACGAAGCATTTGTCTTGCCTGGAGATAAGTTTTATAAACTACATTCTATGTTACCTTGCGTGTCCACCAGGGCGATGTACTTTATTGCGATTAGTGGCGCCCAACAAGATATGTATATCTTATTAAACTGTGGTTTGTTAAGGTAAAGTGGAATGCTATATACGTCATGCATATCTATAATCAATTTTCAAGCATTTTTTCAGAAACACATCCCAATTTTTTGGACTGTCTAGATTTGTATTGGTTTGACCATTTTGATGCTCGAAACATATTATTTACGTATAACTATAGCCTATATAACCAAGACGTTCTATAGATAGTTAATTCAGTTGGGCCACAACTAGCCTAGAAGCGACATATTATGTTCTAGATATTGAAGAATAAATTTATAAATTTAAGATAGTGATATTATACAGTTAGCAATGTTTATTCTCATATTTTCTGTATTCTATAGCCTTACTGTTTTATCGTTGTTACCAATTTATTGTTAGTTGCTTAACGTACACCCTGTATCCTAGAACATTGAAAGGTATGCGCTTATTTGTAAAACCCAGTTGTTGTTGCGCTAGAATAATTTGCAACGTTCTTCTTTTTTGTTTCAAAACGTTGCACAAACCAAATTATTTCCAATAAAAATTCACCAAGTATGTTTTGTACAGTTATTCGTGGTTAGGGGTGTGTATGGTGAAATAAATTTTTAGTGTACGTCCAATATTACTTTATAACTGCCTGAAAGACTCCCGTCATTAGAGGCGCGCCAAGTGACCTATTACATTACTCTTTTCGTTATTCAAGGTATTTTGTTTCCAAAGAAGTTTTACTGTATTAGGATGCTTATGTATTAATGCGCGCGATTTCGATCATACTTAACGCTGATTCTATTGATCGAACTCCTCGACCGATGCTGCAATTTTTTTTTTACCACACCGGGATTTGAACCCAGGATATTCTGGCCATGAATCCCGATCAGGTTTTCTTCTTGGTATACTGGTCGGACGCTTGACCAATGCTGCTAATCAATTGCCTGCCTTAAGTTTGATATATAGCGTCTCGCGTGTATTTTTTTGATCAAATTGCGACCGCACGGTGGCAATATTTGTCCGCTTATGCACAATTATGTATGTGCGGGCGATTGACAGTACTGACCAAGCTAGCATAAAACCTCATCAGGATTCCTGGGTTCAAATTCCGGTGAGGTCATAAAAAAATATTAATCGTGTCAACATCGGGCGAACACCCGACCTGTATATCAGAAGAAAACCTGAGTGGATTGCTGTCAGGATAACCTGGGTTCGAATACTCGGTGTGTAAAGCGCTCGACTCACATACATATAATATACACGAAACCCTGATCGAGATTCTATGTTACGGCAAAAACTACGAAAACAAAGTTGAGCAAATGAGAACTCCTGTCAAGCTATTTAACTACACAATAAGTCGAAAATCTTGGTATAAGGTAGGTGTGCATGAGCTCGACGTTGGCGTTGACAAAGGATCTGTACAGCAAGCGCACAACCTCACATCATACATCCGGATTATCATGTATTGATTAATTCGCGTCACCGATCAAGTCACGCGTCTTCCGGAACTATGGGTTCCGGCTTTCTGCATCGTGTTATACGTCTCGCGATTAATGTAAATTGTCATGTATTTCATCATGCTTATCGAAACCAGTTTCACAAGGTAGTTGGACGCTTTGTGCAGGTTCGTTGGTTATGTGGCATTCCTGAGTATTTGATATGGCGTGGAATGGCCATTCAGTAACAAACACGTGCCCCTCTGTAAGCTACAGCGGACGTTAGGAATTCCAAAAGCAAACGTTTTCGCCCAGTAGATGTACGTAACATACTGGCTTTCCCCACCACCAAAACACATTCCTTTCCGAAACCCAGTGACGCGTATCAATTTTATGTTGTCTTTTCCCAAAACGATCACAGCATATACTAGACTTCCAGAGTTTAACGCTGTCAAATTATCATAGTTTACCATTTATATTTTGCCACGCCATGTAGGTTAAATGTTTTCAGACAGAAACCAAAATGCTTGATAAAATGCGACATAATTACAATGCTTTAAAATGTCATTGAATATATGGGACACGCGACTTGGCAGATTCCAAAAAACGGCTTCACATTGGCAGGTCGGATCGTATTTTGCATTCAAATGTCCTTTGAACTGTTTGGTTTATATTCTCCTTGGCTGCTACAGCTCGACAGGGTCAATCGTTGGAAATCCCCTCAGTGGTGCGCGCTGTTTTTCGGAAAGTATCAACAATGCCTGACATGACATTGCTTCCGTTGCAAGAAGAACAGTCGCCTTAAACATGCCTTGGGAGGTTTTTTTTTTACTCAAAGGCAAACCTGAGCTGAAAAGTTTCGTTCGATATAAGAGCATTTCATAACCCGTGGTATAGAAATAAGAAAAAAATTAAATTGTTGTTATTTTGTCACGGTTGTCATGAATAGTCGTCATTGTTTGTGATTGATATTTGAGTTATCTGGCATCAGTAAAGACCCAACCCGGTTGACATGGACACAAAATTTCTTTCTATTTTCGTCCTTTGACAATATATTGGTGGTTGGCTGTGACTGCATCACCACTAAGTGAAACTCAACAAAGCTGCACTGATGAGACATATCAGGCCGTAGCCCTGCCTGCAGCTCGAGCAAAGTGGAAATTAATTAAAATGGGTGATTTTTTGTTGGCGTTCAACTTAATATCGGGGAAATCCTTTTTCCGATTTTCGGAAACTGTTGACAGTGCATCAAATATCTCTTCCATTTGTGTCACAAGCAGTTGTTGCAACACCGTGACATAAGCTGGAAATCAATGTTGGCAAGCAGCGTTAAACGTTCATATTTTGAAATTTTGCGAAATTCTCTCGCTTCGGCAACTTGTTACACCATTTGTGGTGGAAAGCACCAATAGCGAGTCATCATGCATATAATGAGGAAACCTCCGGAGCGAAACCTTACGCAACCCAAGACCACTAATGGTGGTAATATTAAGAAAGAGAAAATCGTTGAAGTCGAAATTTGGGTTTTGCCAGAACATAGGAGAAATAAACACGAGACTCTTTGTGTTTTATGGAAAAGGGATTTTAACTTAAGACCGGCGCCAGACAATAAAGTACAGTTTTGTGTGACGCACTGCCGAGATGGCGACTGCAGAAAGCATTTACAAACCTCTCCGCATGGACGGTTCGGTTCTTCGCTGTGGAAACTAGAATTTTAGCGAGACTGTGGCTGGGCCAAGCAGTATTAGGAAGTCTATTACTTTGAATTACTTACTTAAAAACGCATAAAGTATGATGTCACACCCTGTTGTTTTTTGGATTTGCGAAGCCGAAGTGCGCAGTGTTGGGTTCTGTGAACCACAAAACCTCATTCCGCTTACTTGGGTTTTGCAAGTTTTCCAGGCCATTGATTATGGCTGTAAATACAAATATCGTTTCGCTGTGACGAATATCGCAAAGAATTAGATTGTTGTTGTCAACAGCACGTATGGATTGAGGATATGGGGTAGTCATGCCTCAAACCAATCACTTCCTCCCGGTTAGCTTCCGCCGCTAGTGCCTTTGTACAGCCAAAGCGTGTTTACTTTGCTATTAGCTAGAGGATTCTTACCTTAATCATTGGTTTGCAGCCTGTTGTCGTGTTACGATAGCTGTGCTATAGATTATATTTTAGGTTGAAGTTCTGTTGAATTTGAACAACTGCTGGACAAGATGTTTTACCAAGGTTTGTTATTTTTGTATTGTTTTTTAATACAAACAAATGCTTTTGGCCCTGTAATAGCTCTTCTATTGCCGTTCCCTTGAAAATCTGCAAAATTTATAAGTGATGGGCAAATGAAATATTGGACCTATATTAGACTATACGGATATGGTCACGCGTGCTAAAATACCGCTGCTGTCACAACCGAATGCACAATTGTGACTAAGTTGTCGGTATTTTCAGCACTATCACACATCGAACTAAAGTCCATATCATTTACTGGCGGTTTGGTAATTTTTGTCAAAAAAGATCATCAACTGAAGATATTAACAAAACCCTTTACTTGCTTAACCGGAAATCAATTTGTGACGGCAATTTGTGTAATTGTATATTAACCATTTTGTTGCAAATGTAGGCACAGAGACTGACCCAGTATTGATAAAGGCTGCAGTGAAAAACGTATTGTGGAATAATACTGTTAACTTGTATGTGGGCACTATTTTCCAAAATATAGAATACACATTGCGATACATACAGAGTTGTTTGTGTTTTGCAGAATCCCAGAGGAGTCCACCTCTATACCCAGGAACTACAAAAATTAAGCCCGAAAGTAAGTTTCCAATCGTAACTTGTGCAGCATTCTTGGCAATATTGGAACCAGTTGCGGCTTGTCAGTGCGTCTTGATGATCGAATATGTGCTCGAGGCGAGGATACGAGTTTGCCAAATCATTTCCCGCGCATTGTTTTATGCTGATGACTGATGGAGGCACAGAACAGTTTGTTATTTCACCGGGTTTCCAACAGTCGCTTGAATTTGTTTTTGCCGCCAGTTTTTCAAGTGGTTTTCTAATATCTTATTCCCACATGGTTTCGATGCGTCGGAGTCGGTATATTACAGCCATATTTACAACAGCTATAACTAATACAGATTCATTTTTCAACAAGACAACAAACAGCACTTCCACAAACTCCCACTGAGCGTGACAAACTGCTGTGGTTCCTACCTCACATTTTCAAATGTAATAGAACTTAAACCGAATAAACTCGTTTCATTTAGGTTCCAGGCTGCCTCCAGTCAGCGGAGTGTACAAGGTGAATCAAGCTATGCTAGATGTGGAGTTAAAGTTGGATGTGGACAAGATTCGAGACTACTCCGCGGTGCTAAACACTATCAGCGGAACGGTGCACAACGAATCAAAGCGTCTCTTTCCGTGGTACGTCGATACTGCTATTTCAAAACGTATTTCCATTCTTTACTTTTCAAAGCAAAACTAAATTGACGTATAAAATATGACATGAAGAACTCTGTAAGCCTCTGTCCCATTTTAATATGAAGCGAAGGGTATTGAAGTGTAGCTTATATGTTGATGTAACGTTCATTGATAATTGTTTGAATCAAAAAATGAGATGAAAATAATAAAAATTTCCGAATGTCACAATTTCGATCCAAAACACCTAGAAAATTTGCCAAACATTTACCGGTTTCTGATCTGTCATTTTATTCCACTTCTTGTAGCGTGAGTTTTCGTTAGCAAATTGCTTTTTATTCACGACTAGGTTGAAAACGAACGTGGCCCTGTTTTTCCGTGGCGTCGGAAAAGCCGATGTTGAAAAGGTTCAAGGCGCAGCCAACAACGACACTCTAGTGACATCTAGCGTCATGGTGACGTACAGCGATGGGTCAAAGGTTGGAGGGAAGTTCGAGATGCTGCTTCGACTTCCACAGGACGACGGCGTCTGGACTGGAACCGCTAAGCTAAGCATTGAAAACAACGTTGCTGAGTTCGAGGGTTTGACCAGGAAAAGCTCGGTAATATATAAGCTTCATTGTCGACGTTGGTTTGTAAAACACATGTTCGCAAAATTTGGATAAAATGAACTGTTTTAACATTTTACCGAAAAGAAATATTTTCAACGCGTTTTTGCAGAACGAAAACAGGGGTAGATAGTATATGACGTAATGAGTGAAGACAAATACTTTGTTAGGACTTCTTGGTCACTGTACTAACGGAATTTGCTTACAAGGATTTCCTTTTCAGCTAAAACACTCTTTATTATTACAGTGTTGCCAAATCGATGTCGACAAACGTTTATTAAACTGCGTCTTTATTTACAGTTCTTTAGAGAAGTTGGGTTGGACGTGGATTACGTGGAAAAAGTTGTTTTTCCAACAATCTCTCTCAAGGACTTCAGGGACGCCCCAGGAGACTTGAAAGACAGGAAACTTGATGTGTTTGCTGCTTACGAGGATGCTGGGGTTAAGATTCATTATAACCCCGAAAATAGTAACGAGGTGGGTCTTGTCCAACGCAGGCGCAAGTGAAATGTGGCTGCAGAGACCTGAGTATAAATTCTCGCCCCTCATCAACATCAGTAACAAATAAGCCCCTACGGCTTTAAAAAATTATATAATTATTATTTACATTTTGCGGTGCAGGGTGTACTTCATGCAGTTTAGCTTTTGTAGGTAGCTTCCAATAATATGGACATTAACATTCACTTTAACACGTTGGTCGACAGGGTTGTAGATAATCAATAGAACTGCTCCAAAACCTTCAGCAATATAAGAGAATCCTTGGTATATATCTCTTCACAGATTTCTGACCCGACCCCAGACAATCCATGGACTAAGGATGACATGTATGACGTCATGATGAAGCACTTTGACAAGAGTGACCGTGATTTCAACATCTGGTGTATGATTGCCAAAAACCCACCCGATGAGAGATACATGGGCTACTCCTTCGAGAAGGATGGTTCGCGAGGATTTGGTTTGTTCACAGGGTAAGGTTTCATATCAATAACTAACTTGGCATTGACGTAGTAACAATATAGCTTTATAGACTTTTTTAATGTTTTTGCACTTTAAATCCCAATAGCGAAGTAAAAGTTCTTTCAGCTAACAATTACAAAACGTATGTAAAGTATGTTTGGAAACCACTATTTAAATTTTTGTTCTGCATTGATTCCAGACACAAGTCGTTCAAAGGTTTGTTCGACGCTGATCGAATCGAACAAGCTCACGCCTCGCGTCGCTTCCTGTTCTACTTTGTGCACGAAATCGGCCACACTCTTGGGTTGGTTCATCCCTTTGAAATTGGTAAATAAGACTTCTGTTTACAAACATCAACATTTAATCGAATGCTATTTTTTTTGGACAAATTTTGATCCGGTTTCCTTTAATGTTGATAACTCAAACCCACTTTTACCCAAAACCTGAATGAAGCGCGAAAAATGCATGATACAGTTGGGCGATCCTATAAAGTGAATTAAACTCTGCATTCCAATTCCATCTGTGCGATTTTTCAAGATAATGGGTTATTGTTTGGAACATGACACAATTATTGTTCCTCCATCAGCTTTTCTTAAAATAACTTTCCGACGATACGTAAACGTCACGTGATTTGGTTGCCAGGTAAACCGAACGCTTTGTCGTGGATGAACTATCGGTGGAAGTACGATGCCAAGTATGGAGCTGGGGAATTCTACGACAACTTTAGATATTCCTTCACGGACGAGGAACTGGCTGTGATTCGCCACAGCCCGAACAAGGTAATATACATCAAGTGCCTACTGCGTGTTGGTTTGGGTCAAAGCAGGAGTAACGATATGAAGAACGATATGTTATATGTAGAAACATCACCGGGTTACTACATTGTGTTACTGTAGACACTGAGTGAATCCTAAAAGCACAGTAACGTGTCAGTAGCTTTGTTACCTTAATATACTGCATTACATTTATATTATTATATTTATATAAATTGATAAAGTGAACAAAAATATGGGGGTGGGGAATGGTTGGGTATTTCAAAGAGGTATCGACAAGAAAAAAGGAACCACTGGTTTAGAATATAGATAGGATGTAAGGTGAAATAAACAATATCTGTACACTTGGCGTGCTACATATGTAGGAGCATTGACATAAAAATATGCTGTCACGTCTGCATTACACACGTAGAGATTCTCATGGAGTGGAAGTAATTTGTTTTTATGTTTGTATTTTTGTATTTATTGTAGAAGTTTGCAAAGGCATCCAAGTTGCAAAATGCTGCAAGACAGTATGCGACGGCGAAAACACTTCCACGTCTGATGTCAGAGGATGACGAAGAAGAGGAGGGTGATGTTCCCGAATCAGGAGGACTTCAACTCACTCTGAAGATACGACCGGAACCATACAGTGTGGTAACCATTGCTTTTTTTCCTAAATTACCATGATAAATGCTGTAGGTTTAGAAACGGACGTTTTGCAGCAGAAATAAACAGTTGTAGACTTGTACATTCCAGGAATTGGTCAGTATAGTTTGATGCAGTTGATATATCTTAATAATTGCATTGTATTCAATCTAATTTTTAGTCGCACAAAGGTTAGGGATATCGACATTGTCAGAAGACAGCACCTTTCTCGTTTAGTCCACTGAATAACAACTTCATAATAAGAATGATGGTACTGGTACTTTACATAGCAGCGTCTGCATCAACTTGTCTCAAATTTTAACGAATATTACAAAAATATGGGTAATGACAATCTTTTCATTTGTCTAAGGGCGAACTGATCGAATTGGAAGCGCGGCTGAAGAATACAGGCATGGCGGCGGAAGTTGTTGACGGAAACATGGAACCGGAAGGAGGGGGTATGACGATGTACGTCACCTATCCTGACGGAAATGTGAAGGTGGTTATAAGCGCTTATTTGCTTCCGCTCATGATGTGATGTTGATATGACAACACCTATGAAAAACACTTGCTTTTGAAGTTCTCTTTGATGAAATATTGCAGCATGATCAAATCGAAAACATATGAAAAAGTCTACATTTACAAAAGTAGACATAAAGTGAATAGTAGTAACGTTAGATTTACATAAAATATGTTGAAGTATTTACCTGATGACTATATATAAGTTATGTATTCACTTCTCAGATTTGCGAGTCATTTCTTCACTATGGCGATTCTGCTGCAATGCACAAACAAGTCATTCTTAACCCACCTGGAGAAGAAGAAGGTTCGGACAGATGCAGCCAGCTCATCCAGTTTGGCGAGGGCAAGGATGGGCCCATATTCCATACAGCCGGGAAATATTCCCTTACTGCTGTTTTTAATGGAGCGGAATACTGCGTAATATCCAGTAAGATTTCTGTGTTTGTGGATAGGTATTTAAATGTTTTCAACTAATGTTGTGTTGCATTTTTGATATAGACAACCTGGAGATCGCAGTAGAAGAGGGCAATCAATCGGATCAGAGTGAGGTATGGAATTTAGAAACATTTTTTGTGATGTTTTGATAACACGTTTGGTACAAGACAAAATAGCATACGTTTAATTACAAAGCGTGAACATAAACAATTTGCCTTTGCCAAAACGCTATACCTGGACCTTATGGAAGATATATTTATGATAACACACAGTCTCTCGCCACCTCCAAGCAGGAAACTGTTGTGTAACACGTCATTGTAAAATTTATGCATTATGCAGGTGAATGTGGCTACAATTCTTGGTGGTTCAAGTCATATGCGGTTTGCCAACGCTCTTGGTCACTGGTTGGGGATTTCCAAGGAGGAACCACACAAGCAGAAACTCAAGGTCGGTTCGCTGGTGTCGATGATCGGCGGATTTCTGAGAGGATTCTCCAGAGAAGCAGAAGATGAGCCAGAGCCGAAGAAGAAGAAGATGGCCACCAAGAAGGCGGCACTTTCCAATGACAAAGTTATCAAAGCTACAGAAGATCTTGTGAAGGAATACCACAACGGAGTAGGTTCCCTTCGTGCTGTTTACTAAACGAGTATCCTTGGAATGGCTTAAAAACTACACTGTGTTGTATTTAAAAATTGAATATATTCTCAACTTAAATTTAAAAAGTAAATTTTGAAACAAAAATCTCCACTCAACTTAAATTTTGCAATCTCCCTAAAGGGCACAAAGTTGGAAAACATCAAGTACAGACAGCTTGTATTCAAACGAGGACAGATCTTGAAAGAAATCGGCCAGGACGATAAGGCGAACGCTGAATACAATCAACTGATCGCCGACCTTGTGAAAAGGGGTGTTAAGTATACAGTGATCAAAGCTGCATCAGACGAATGGAACAAAATTTCTTCTCCAGGTTAAATTTAATTGCAATGCAGTTTCATATTTGAATTAGATCGGTGTAAAAAGACCTAGATCAGCCACATTTCCTGACAAGTCGGAGCGCATTACGTTTACACCAATCATGCCATTGCGTGAAACATTGCTTTCAAAGTTGAAACTTTTAGTAGAAAATATTTGTTAATGCACAATTCACAGCAATTCGGTAAACTTGTTTGTTTAGGGAGTAAGGCACCTTCTGTTGACAAAACGTCAAGCAAATATCTTCAAAAGAGGGTCGAGGATATCCTGGATTGGTATCCAACCAAGAAAGTCACAGGGCCGGATCTTAGTTCAATTGGTCACGGAAGGTAGACAATGCATTTTAGCTTAATTCGACAAATCTTTATCTTTTGCCAGTTGGGAGAAACTATTATGTGCTGTTTGACGAATAACGTGTTTTCGTATTTTTGGGACCTTTCTCCAAAGCTACCTCACTGTTTTCTTGTCCCCTTTTCTAATGTGCGCACTGAAGCAAGCCAATTCACCTCATTTAATTATTATTATTTAGTATTATCAAAATAACTTACAAATAGCTACATTCCCAAAGCAGGTCACATTTAAAACCAGTAGTAGGTTTTACTCATTTAAGAATCGATCGTAATACATTTTTTGTTTAAAAAAAAACCATTATAAAAAACAATTTTGTTTTAACTCTTTGTGATTACAATTCAACAGTATGTTTCACAACTTCGATCGCGGGCATTTGGTCAAAGGAATGAAGATTGTCAGGATGCTCTTTAACAAGTACAGTGAGACTAGTGACCTTAATGACGTTCTGGATTACGCCGACACCTTGCAAAAGAGTCACCAGGTCAACTATCACGTCCTCCAGTGGGCGGTCGAGGTCTTTGTGGTTCACTGCCGAGCGGCAAAAAAAGCTGGCATCCTGTGAGTATATCTGTATACCACCATATACCAGTCGTTTAGAACATATTTGTTTAAGAACCACTTCAATATTCTTTAAAATGGGATCTCTAAAATATTTCACAGGTTTAAGTTTTAAAATGTTGTGTTTTGTAGATATCCTACACCCAAAGATCTGGACAAAAGCGCTTTGACCAAAGCCGCAATATTCGAAACAGAGCGAACTGGTCAACCACAGGAGAGTTGGATGAACTACTGGAGGTCAGATGCGGACCTCAACTATCATCACAGGTAAGTTCTTGCAGTTTATTCCAACATATTAACGAGTCACTAATCATATAAATCTTGAACATAACTTACTATTAAATATAAACAAGTTCCAAAATAAGCGAACAACTATATTACGTCTAAAGATATATGTTTTGTTAAATGCCGTCGTTTATAAGCCGTGAGGCATAACAGGTAGATCATACAACATTTTTAGGGTAATACTTCAGCATTGGTCGCAAGAACTTTTGCATAAAAATAAATGCCGAAGCTAAATAAATGCCAATTGTACCGACAAGTCAACAATATGACCCTTATCATGTTTTGTTTTAGACACTGGCACACTGTGTACATAGTTGGACAATTTATTGGAGGTTCCCTTGACTGGTTTGGAGACTGGACTAATACGAGACCAGAACTTTTCCGCCAGGGGGAGCTGTTCGGTTACATGCACACCCAAATGTTGGCTCGTTACGATGCAGAAAGAGAATCGTGGGCCCTTCAGTCTGTGCAGGTTTTTTTTCACCAATAAAGCTTAAATTAAATACCTAGCAAAGTACATACTAGTTTCTCTATGTTTTTTTTTGGATTAATCTTGAGCATTAACCAAACGCATATCAGAATGTTATCAACGAATGAGAACTCGATGTTTTCCTGTTTGCATCACTTTTTTTGAAGAACTGAATTCACATACACATATATCAAGTGAATCTAAAAAACTAAAATACATCTTCTTGAAATACTTGTTTCACTAATATAATATAACATAAATGTGCATTTGGCATAGAATTGGAATTCCTTGAATCGAATAACAAAAATTTAGTTTTTAGCTCATATTAATAGCCTATATATTTAAGTTTTTGAAATTCACTAATTTTCTTTTTTCCCCTCAAGGCATGGCAGTTTGGCGACTTCGACCCTGACGGTTTCAACGCGGGTTTCGAATTTCACAACGCCCCAGAAAATTTTAACGTGTCTCCTCGTAACCCTGGAAGTTGGAACCCAAGCAATGTCACTCGTTTTGAAAGTATCCAAAATCGTATTCGCGCTTCTATTCGCGACGGCATCCTTCCTGACGTCATAATTGGTGGGCAGACGTACAGGCAAGCACGTTTACTAGTGTTAATAGATGTTGTTGTTGTCTTCAAGTAAACCTAGTAAGTTGCTGTACATATTCCATCAGTGTGCAGATACAATCAAACTTATGTTACACATGTGCCAAACTTTTTTTCGCTGCGTCACAACTTCCAACTTTATTTACAAAATTATTTAAGTAAAACTCACTTCTACCAATGAGGGACCTCAATTACTGATACATTTTTCTGACTCTCTGTTATTGTTAAAATCTTTTTAAAGTCTTCTTTGCTTGTAGAGTTCCCATGAACGCTAACTGGGCTGGTCACGTGATCGAAGCTTCATCACAGACGTGGTCTTCGCTCGGTAGCATCCACAACAATGGTCATATGGTGTTCAGCAGCATGTCCAACTCGGTAATTCAAAAACAAAGCTTGTTGATGAAAATATTTCATGAAAATGGACAGTGGGCATCCATTTGTAATGCACGACGAACAACATAGTTCAGAAATTTAATGCTTCCATGGCGGAAAACTATTCCCAAAAAGTGTATTGAATTGCATAAAAGCATACCACTTAACACTTTTAAATTCTGACGCAAGTTCCCCACAACATTATACATTACGTTTATGCCAGAAGATCAGTACATTTTTAATTGCAATATGCCTGGCAGCAACAGGAATTTCAACTTTATACTTTGTTTGCTCTAAGTTGCGACATCAGCTGACTAATTTGTAGTCAAGTGGTATTTAGTTCTCACGAATCGAATTGGCGGTCATTTTCAATGTACAGTTTCGCCAACAAGTAATATCTGGTAATATTATTTTAAACATATATCTTCGGTTATTTACTCAAAAACATAAAGAAATTATTCAATGCAATTCATTTATTAACAGGGGTCGAGTTACATGGGAAGCACAGCAACTGCGATGCGCGATCCGATATTTTATCGTTGGCATAAGCACATCGACGACCTCTGGCAACGTTTTGCACAAACCCAATCGACAGAACTGGCCGCCGATGCACCAGACGTCATCATCCGTGAAAATGACATCATCATGTCAACAAACGCAAATCCGCCAAGAGGGTATCGTAGACCGTTTCAATTATGCTGTCAGTTTGTCCTTGAGTTTAAATATTATAATTCACAAATTACAATGATATGAAAAACCAGTAGTATTGTGTTTAATTAGCTTAAAGCGGATATTAAACCTAATCAAAATATTTACCAGCTTCGAGGATTCGTGGAGCACCGCGTTTGGTTCAGATGAAATGATCACTCACCTGGGGCCCGCGCAAAAGCGGTTCGAATGGGACAACAAGATATCTCACGATCCGTTTTATTACCACATCCGCTTTAGGCGTGGATCGTCAACTGGTGAGTTCGACAATCTGTAAGAACAAAAACCTGCCAGGTTGGAACAATTGATCAAAAAATTTATGTTCTTGTGAATTTTGTATTTACATGGGGGATATTCCATAATAATGTAGTACTTCCAGCAGCAGAAACCACGAAAAATCTCTGGCTGTAGAGATAGTTTCTAAAACACTTACTGCTACTGCACCCAAACAATTTGCGAATTACCTAAATTTTAGAAACTGTGAAAGGCACATAAGCTTGAAGCACAGAAACACAGTGATCTTTTGTAAATTTAGGAATATCCGCACAGCCTAGGCACAAGACCGCCTCAAACAGATAATTTTCAAAAGGTTGAACTTCGCCCAATTCTTTTAACCTATGTGATCGTTTATGGCCCAGGCCTTCTCAACTTGACCGTTCGCATCTTTATCTGCCCTGCCCGATATGTGAATGAACGGAAACGTTGGATCGAGATGGATAAGTTTGTGTATCAGTAAGTGGAATAATACTTTCTCCTATCACAGCCGAAACTTAAAATTTCAAAAATAAGGGTTGTTCTACCGATTTCTGGATATTGTTGCAATACTTCCGCGTTCTATTTCAGATTGAGAAATGGTCAGTCGAGCGCTGTTATCACCAGACCTGATCGTCACTCCTCCGTCATCAAAAGAGAACCCTCCGAAATGGCAGGAGATATTGAGTCTCAGTTCATCACAGTCCAACCAGGCCATTGTGAGTGTGGTTGGGCCTATTCCATGCTGCTCCCAAGAGGCACTGCTGTAAGTATTTTACTGAGGAATAAAGCGCATACATTCAGCAAACCTTTACAATCTCCATGTAAGATTTAAACCTAAACACTTTAAAATATTTAATTCGTTGGACACGAATCCCGATTATAAACATTAAATCTCGACAAACTGCAATTCTAAACAGGCGCAATTTGCATTAACTTTTTTGACATAGGACGGTGAGGAGTGGAGATTGTGTGTTTTCATCAGCGACAACAACGTGGATGGAATAGGAATTAGAAGCAGTTGTGGCAGCATGAGTTACTGTGGCGCCAGTGGGGCTTCTTACCCAGATCAACGTGTCATGGGTTATCCCTTCGCCAACAACATAACGGTCAATAGCAGAGACGTGAGTTTAAGCTATTTTGACGTAGAGGTAGCGTGATTTCAACTATAATACTACTTAATAGGAATTGTTCCTCTGGCACTTAAATTATGAAAGTGTTTATTGTAACCAACGTTTCGTTCATCATCCGGCGGGACTTCCTCAGGATTATGTTGCAACGATTATTGTCGTTGGTGGACAAAACGTTGGTTACAACAAACACTTTCATTACTTAAGTGCCAGAAGAACAATTTCTGTTAATTACTATGCCTGGCAGCAAGAATAGCACTACATAATATCACTGTTATGAAGGTGCCTATAACGGATGCCATGACAACTTTAAATAATGCGGCTGTGGCACCTTTCACCATAAGAAATGATGTAACTGTGACGGTACCGCCCTCTATGGTGGATATATGGACGGCGTGGACCCAATTGCGAGTCAATGATGGAACAACCCGAACTGGAACATCAGTCACATTTAAGTATGTCCGGAATTATCGTAACCAAAACTTAAGGAAATTTCCGTATTGGGTAAATGATACACACCTACGAAATATAGGTGGTTTCGACATCAAATGTATTGCCTGCAAGACACACATGGTATATTTCTTTGGTTTAATTAATATTATTGAGATGATGCGATGGCATATGTCATTATGCTATGTATCGCAAGAAAGGTGAACAACCAATACACGATTAATGCAGCACAAGCCGCCTTTCTGGAAGAATGCGTGTTCTTATCGATGACACCGCCCGTATCGCCGACATCTTTCGTGGAGTCGCTGTACGTTTTCAAGGTCGTGGGCCTGGGGGCGGTGCTTACATGGTCCGGGAGGCAGCCATAGCCGTCCGCAGGGGCAACACTAACAACATTATCGGAGGATCATATTTCTTGACTGTTGGAGGCCAAACTGCGTTTGCTGTACCCGAGTATGGGTTGGTCACCGACGTCGTAACCGAAATTAGGTAAATACAATCAGTTGGTGTGTATGAGGCAAAAGTTAAACATGTATGGCAAGCAGCAGTGTTTGATTCACAAGGGTCATAAAACAACTATCAGTAGTTAATTCTATGATCTATTTGATAAAAGTGTGTAGTTGGAACATACTGAGGAGAACGTTTGGAATTTTAAAGTTGTCAGATCTGTTCAACAAACGCTATGAAATATTTGTGTGCAAAATACTTGGAATTGATTACTTTTGAATAGAAAAGCCAAAGCTAATATGCTATTAATCTTCTTAACTAGAGTAGACGTTTCGAGCTACATGCAGCATTGTACCGAGGTAGACATGCAACTGAACGGGCAGAAAAAGAACAACAGCACAAAGCAACATGTCAGAGTCACATCACGTGACAACAGAACCTACAACACGGCTGTGGCTTGACATATGTCAACTGACGACGTCACTGTGTTGTTGGTGCTGTTGTCACGTGATATGGGTCTGGCGTGTTGCTTTTTTTGCCCATTCAGTTGCATGTCTACCTCGGTGCTCTGCTGCATGTAGTTCATTCAATTATAGTACTGATGATGAACGCAGATGGTGTTGAAAACGTCTACTCTACTTAAGATGTTAATAGTATATTCGACTCGGCTTTTTTATTCAAAGTATCAAATATATTGAAGCTATTTGAAACAGATTGTGTTTCAAAAAAAACTGCCCAAAAATAAAAATCAATCGAAGCAATAAAATAAACCCGCCTATTGCACCAATACAGATCTCCAGTCGAGGACCTGTTCGTAACTTTCACTCTGGAGAGCCCCGGGTGCTTTTTGCGTGGGCCCAGAGGCATGGGGACCAGCACGTACATCATCCGGAACCCATCCGGAGATTCGGCCATCTCTAATGACTGGGATAGTTTGAGAAACGTCCGAACATCTCGTTCTGTATATTGCGTTGGTGGTGTTCTAGGACCCAGGGCGTAACGACAATCATGGTGTTTGGTTCGTGCATATATGTGATCAAATGCAACCTGTAGCATTCTGATTTGTTTTGCATGATTATGCATTGTAAGGAACAGTACCGCAATTGCTATCCAAGACCAATTGCTATATCATAGCTTCGCACTGTATTTTACTGGCTGCCCTAATGCTTGTACAGCGGATCATGAATGTATCCAAGTAGCTACGAAAATATTAGAAATTCATGTAATGATAGTAAGCCGTAATGGTTTTCTTTTGTGTCTTTTTTTTCTTTATTTGACATGGTCTTTCACCTTTGAAACAAAAACTATTTCTGATAATTAATCTGTATCTTTCTAAATTTATGCATGCATCCACTAATAAATAGACTGTAAAACGAAATTGTGTACTTTGTGGGCTAAAATTTTCCCATTTTTTTTATGGTAACATTTTTTTTTGTTTAACACATTTAACATGTAAGCAGTTCCGCTATTCGAAAATAAAATATACACGGCTTTGGTTCTTGTTTTCAGCGCAGGTTAACAGTTAGGAGGTTGAAAAAGATTGGCGTTCGTAGACGTTTTCTGCACTGGTACTGCAAACGACTTTGCAGGACTGCAAAACAACCTAACTAAAAACGTGTTTATTTTAGCAAAAAAAAGTTTACTTACATATCGGTACATGAATTTCATTAAATTATTTTTTATATCTATTGCAGTTTGCTACTTACGATGTTTAAAAATGTGAGTTCACGCGTTGGTTTGAAACTGTTCTGGGTTTTGGACAAACAAGATTTTCTACTTGAGATGAAATGCGATAAAGTGAAAGTCATGGTAAACAAAAATGCACGTTGAACTGAAACAAGTTTAAAACATGCCCAGCAGTTCTGAAAAAAGACGCCCAATCCAATGTTAGAACTATTGCCTACATGTTTACTTGGTTAAAGCAACTAATTTGATCATTCACCAACTAATTTACAATCATTCCATTGTCAGAAATCCAATTATCGTTGTTTCGGCTTACTATCACAAGATGAAGCCTGGCCATTTTGGGATTCACCTATTTGTATGCTCCTTTAACCAAAAAAATCAAGTTTTCAGAAACATTGGAAGTAATTCCTTTCATGGAAACAGTACAGACGACGGAGAGACAGCAACATTCGAAGATTTTTTAAACATTCTTGAAGCCTATGCACAAGTCCGCCTCAAAAAATAATTTTCAGAAGGTTGAACTTCGCACGATTATTTTAACATCTGTGATCGTTTATGGCCCAGGCGTCCACAACTTGACCGTTCGCATCTTTATCTGCCCTGCCCGATATGTGAATGAACGGAAACGTTGAATCGAGATGGACAAGTTTGTGTATCAGTAAGTCAAACAATACTTCTTCCAAAGGATCACATCACCATGCTTTTGAAATCTGGAAATGTCCACTGGAACATAGCAAAATAAGGGCCTAAAAACACTCTTTTCGTTATGTTTGGCCGAACCGAACGTATGGCATTTGGCGCCAACCTCGTAATGTTCTTTGCAAAACAAATAATCAGTCTAGCTCAGCATCCATGCGCTATCCAACGCTATTCAACCTCGTGTCTGTTGCGTTTCCGTTTGGGCGTTTTGCGATATGCACTCAATATATGTGAAAATACAGGCGGTGGAAATTTTGTGCAATGGTTGACGGCGTAAGGAGTTATGGTATTCGGTCAATTCAAATGCATTGCACAAAAACGCTGGAACTGGAAACTAACATCCCCCAGCATAGCACGATTTTAAGATAATGGTCATTGCAATATAATCAACACGTACTTATTTATTGATGCCCGTAGTCTGTAATATTTATAATAGAGAAGATACGGCATTGCTAATCAAACATTTACTACCTAATAAAACAACGTGTTTCCGCTATTTATTACAATAGGTTTTTGGCGCTGAATTTAGAAAATTCGAAGAAAAGATGCTGTACCAAGGTTTGTGGATTTCCGGTGATGTGTAACAGCTTATATTACAACATAGTGGGTCTTATATTCCTCTTCCCATTTACTAACTGTGACAAATTAGAGATGGACTACTGGTTTACTGTTGCCTCGCCAGACTGTACCGTTACAAAGGAGGTTTTGAGCCTCTTCCTTACAACAAGCACAGGCGACCACGAGACCTCATGCGGCGCTGTTAAATGCCCAGAATATAAATCCGTGAAATTGATATAAAGTGAATTGGTCGGAAGATTAGCAACATCGATCATGGCGCCCGGCCCAAATACCAAGTGGAAAACCTGATTGAAATTGATGGGCGATGAAAATGAAGCAAATCCCTGCCAAGGAAAAAGAGAATACTTGAACCGCGAAAAAATCTATATTTTAATAAAGGTATAGTTTGACGATGATGTGGTTATAATATTAGGTTCAACTTACGGTGCTAATTTTTGGTATAACTAAAACGTTCGACAATCGCTATGTGTTTTTTGCCAACACAAGCCAGCTGAAGCTCCACCCACGTCTCCTCGACCGCTGCATCCTGGCTGCTGAGTTTCGTTGGAGCCTCTTTTGGGCACCCACGATTCGCAAACTTAAATAACACCCATGAGCCATCCAAGGCTCTTCAATCTCGCGTCTGTTGCGTTTCCGTTTTATTAGATATGCCGTATCTTCTCTATTATAAAATATTACTGACTACCGACATAAATAAATAACGTGTTGATCATATTGCAATGACGATGCTCTTAAAATCGTTCTATGCTAAAGGATGTTAGTTTCCAGTTAGAGCGCTTTTTCGCAATATATCCGAATTGACCGAATAACATAACTCCTTACGCCGTCCTCCTGGCTGCTGAGTTTCGTTGGAGCCTCTTTTGGGCACCCACGATTCGCAAACTTAAATAACATCCATGAGCCATCCAAGGCTCTTCAACCTCGCGTCTGTTGCGTTTCCGTTTGGGCGTTTTGTGATACGCACTCTATATAAGTGAACAAACAGGCTTGAAAGTTTTGTGCAATGGTTGACGGCGTAAGGAGTTATGGTATTCGGTCAATTCGAATATATTGCAAAAAAGCGCTCGAACTGGAAACTAACATCCTTTAGCATAGAACGATTTTAAGAGAATCGTCATTGCAATATGATCAACACGTTATTTATTGATGCCCGTAATCTGTAATATTTATAATAGAGAAGATACGGCATAGCTAATAAAATATTTACTGAACCTAATAAAACAACGTGTTTCCGCCATTTTGCAATAAGTTTTGTGGAGCTGAATTTAGAAAATTCGAAGAAAAGATGCTGTACCAAGGTTTGTGGATTTCCAGTGATGTGTAATAGCTTTTATTACAACATAAGTGGATCTTATATTTCTCTTCCCATTTACCAACTGTAACAAATTAGAGATGGACTACTGATTTACTGACTAATGCTTAAGTGCAGAAATTTGGAACCCACGGTACGGTTGGGTGATTTGCGACTCGTGGCTCCATAGAGACGAAAACGTCGTTTTAGAAATATCTTTGACGGAATTAATGAACAATTAAAACCATTTGGTGTTATTGGTTCTACCTGTTTTAATTTAGCACCAAAATGCCTAAACTGGCTCTTTCTGTGTAAAAGGTTGTGAAGCTCTGGCGAGACATTAAACTCAAGATAGCTTGGTGTTACTTTGGTTAAAACGCATAGATCGAGAAAAAAAAGTTTTATTGAAAAAGTTGTTTGTGTTTTGCAGCGTCTCAGAATAGCCCTCCATTATACCCTGGAACCACAAAAATAAAACCGGAAAGTAAGTAACTTCTACAACAAACAGATGTTTAGGTTGTTATGCAATGGTTGAATATGTGCTCGTTGGTCGGAATGTGAGTTGTCACAAACATGATTCAAACTTGTGCATGCATACCACTTAATTTGCAACTGTTTTTTGCCTCCAAAGCGGCACTTATTAGGTGATGTAAGTGTGCCTGTGGTAGTGACATTTACGTGGAAATTTTTTATTTGTAATATACCGTTGAAATATCATTAAGTGTACGGTACGGTGTTCGTAAACTTAAATTATGGAAATATGTCAAAAATTTTTTAGCCCGGTTCAGCAATAGAGATATTGCATCGATCAGATAATTAAATTTCTAACAATATGGAACATTTATATGTGAACATTTACCCGTGCAAGCTTGGGAAATTTTACTTAATTAAAAGAAAAAAGTTTTCGTGGTAGAAATTGGGTTTTAGCTTTACACTTCTTACTTAGGTGCCCGACTACCTCCAGTCAGCGGAGTGTACACGGTGAATCAAGATATAGGAGATGTGGAGTTAAAGTTGGATGTGGACAAGATTCGCGAATACTCCGCGGTGTTAAACACCATCAGTGGAACGGTGCACAACGAATCAAAGCGCCACTATCCGTGGAACGTTGACACTGTATTGAATAAACAAAAAGATGTGCCAGTTTCTGCGTGAAAAAGTAGACTTGCAGTGTGGTATTATGTTGACCTTAATTGCTCTATTCGCAAATGACACAAGGGATATTAAGGAATAATCGTGGTGTAGACTTATTTTGGTTGTCCTTTTCTTGTGTAATTTAGTGCTCGTTTGGTACGTTTTTCCATTTCCCTGTCATATCCCTGAAGTATCGCCCCATGACAGATTTATTTTTTATTTCGGGATTCGTTTTTTTTAATCAAAAAATAAGACAAAGGCGCTATAAGCATAAATTTGTCATTGGATTTTATTGGTCAGTGTTTAGTGAAATATTTTTAAGGTTGAAAACGAACGTGGCCCTGTTTTTCCGTGGCGTGGGAAAAGCCGATATCGAAAAGGTTCAAGACGCAGCCAACAACGACACACTAGTGACATCTGGTGTCATGGTGACGTACAGCGATGGGTCAAAGGTCGGGGGAAAGTTCGAGATGCTGCTTCGACTTCCACAAGACGACGGCGTCTGGACTGGAACCGCCAAGCTGACCCTTGAAAACAACGTTGCTGAGTTTGAGGGTTTGACCAGACAAAGCTCGGTAAAAGTTAATAAACTGCGTTGCTTCATTTATGTTATATCATAATGTGTACTTGTTTAACACAATACAATATTTTCTAAACCATGATGTTTTGATTATTGTTTGCAATTGTCTATGCGACTTTCAGCGTTGTAATAATAACAAAATTTTAACTGTTTTTTTTTGTTTGAAGAAAGTGATGGCAATTTTTCCCTCTTTTTCCAGTTCTTTAGAGAAGTTGGCTTGGACGTGGATTACGTGGAGAAAATTGTTTTTCCAACAATCTCTCTCAAGGACTTCAGAGACGCCCCAGGAGATTTGAAAGACAGGAAACTTGATGTGTTTGTTGCTTACGAGGATGCTGGGGTTAAGATTCATTACAACCCCGAAAACAGTAACGAGGTGGGTCTTGTGAGACTGAAATGTAAATGAAATGTGGTTTCAGAGACCTGAGTATCAAATTTGTTTATAAATTCCCGCCACTTGTCAACATCAGTAATAAATTAGAACTAACATTCACTTTGACATTTTATGTTGGTCGACAGGGTTGTAGATAATCAGTAGAACTGCTCCAAAACCTTCAACAACATAAGTGAATCCTTTTGTATCTTTTCGCAGATATCTGACCCGAACCCGAATAATCCATGGACTAAGGATCATATATATGACGCCATGATGAAGCACTTTGACAAGAGTGACCGTGATTTCAACATCTGGTGTATGATTGCCAAAAACCCACCAGATGAGAGATACATGTGCTACTCCTTCGAAAAGGATGGTTCGCGAGGATTCGGTTTGTTCACAGGGTAAGTCTTTATATCAATAACTTTCTTGACGTAAGTGCAGTAATATACTTTTAACCAAACTCGTTACAATGAACAATCCATGGCCGGTTTTCGCTTTTTCTAAAGTAAACATGCTTTTATCTAACAGCTAAGGAGCAAATCCTAAATAACTTTATAACTTTGAATATTTGAATTGTTTCCAGACACAAGTCGTTCAAAGGTTTGTTCGACGCTGATCAAATCGAGCAAGCTCACGCCTCTCGTCGCTTTCTGTTCCACTTTGTCCAGGAAATCGGCCGAACTCTTGGATTGGTTCATCCGTTTGAAATTGGTGAATAAGACTTCTGTTGAACACATAACATACTAAACTCTGGACAATGTCGCCAAGCGGACAATAGAGCTGGGCGGCGAACCCCTAAAATTTCTTTATGAAACATAAGTGTGAAAATGTCATATATGCAAGTCACGTGGTTTGGTTGCTAGGTAAACCTAACGCTTTATCGTGGATGAACTATCGGTGGAAGTACGACGCCAAGTATGGAGCTGGGGAATTCTACGACAACTTTAGATATTCCTTCACCAACGAGGAACTAATTGTGATTCGTCACAGCCCGAAAGAAGTAATATAGCTATGTCACTGTTTAGTTTGTTTTGGACCAGAGCTGTATTCCCATTTTGATGCAAAAACTCACATATTTCTCTAGACACTATTATAATTCAGTTTAACTATTGTGGTACGATTAATAGTTTCACAATACTGAGAAAGTTAACAGTTAATGTCTGCAAAGCTTAATGTGTTGTTTAAGTAAAGGTATTAATATAAACCAAACGCAACTTTAAAAATTTTATTACTTGCTGTGTATCGAGATATCAAGATAACAAATTGCAATTCTGCAAGTCAGCATGCTAACGCAAAAACTGTTCCGCGCATCATGTCGGAGAATAACGAAGAGGAGGACGAATCTGGAGAACTTCAACTATCCTTGAAGATACGACCAGAACCATATAGCGAGGTAATCCTGCTCTTTTCCAATTTTTTTATGAGAGATGGTGTCAAATGTGCTTCAAGATCATAGAGATTGATTATTTGCCGCACAAACGGCGAGAAAAAGTCCAGACCAGAAGTGTGAAAGTTGAATAAAAATATATTAGCCTGCAGTAAAATTCATATTAGATCAACAATACAGTTGTTACACTAACTGTGATTTGTCTAAGGGCGAACTGATTGAGTTGGAAGCGCGGCTCAAGAACACAGGAACGGCGGCAGAAGTTGTTGACGGAAACATGGAACCGGAAGGTGGAGGAATGACGATGTACGTCACTTATCCTGATGGAAATGTGAAGGTATGTGGGCTTTTTTTCTTTGTTGGTTTCAATTATTGCTGATATCTCCACGATCTTGATAGGTTGGTCGCAAAGATTGTTAAAGTGAAGTTATACAATTGTTTTCACATTACACATTTCTATCGTAGTATGACTGTTGACTTTTTTTTGTGTAACTTAGTCGCATCACGCACTATAGCAAATATGGTCATATACTGCGGCTCTTTAAGAAAGTGTTTTAATGACCCTACTATAGCAAAAACGCACAAAGTAAAAAAACAAAACATTTCATGTCCCTAGATTGCACACCGTGATGCAACATTACGAGAAAATGCTTCAACGAGCGGCTTCTGTTGTGTTTGGTATATCGTGCCAACGTAGTTTACGTATACCGAAAATCGCATGAAACCGAGTTATTGTTACGAGAAGTTTGGGCACTTTTGCACTATAAAATGATCCAAACAAAACGTCCGTAGCCACTTTTGCAATTTTTGACCTTTACAACCAAGAACTGCAAAGTTTTTTCATTTACAAGTTTTATGTGCCCAGAAAAGACCATTTTTCCTTCGACAGATTTGCGAGTCATTTCTTCACTATGGCGATTCGGCTGCAATGCACAAACAAGTCATTCTCAACCCACCTGGAGAAGAAGAAGGTTCGGACAGATACAGCCAGCTCATCCAGTTTGGCGAGGGCAAGGATGGGCCCATATTCCATACAGCCGGGAAATATTCCCTTACTGCTGTTTTCAATGGAGCGAAACAAAGCGTCATTTCAAGTTAGATTAATTCTGTGTCCACGAATGGAATATTGTCGTCAACTGTTGTGTTTATTTCACAGACAACCTGGATATTAAAGTCGAAAAAGCCAAGCAGTCGGATCAGAGTGAGGTATACATTGCTTGTTTGAGTGTTTTTTAGACAACATACGTCAGTTTAAACACTAACCTTCATATTGAATCTTGAACATAAAGGTTACACGGCATGTCTACATAAGCGTCATATGTGCATATGTATATTTAAGTGTTTTATTCATAATCTTTCCGTATCTTGGTTTAGCAAACAAACTTTGCGCCCTGACATTTGCAATTAAAGGGTGCCTCATTGGATTCACACCTACTATTTGCACGGGTCCATCCAAGCAATTTGGGACTTGTTGCGACCGCGGTTAATCACGGTCAAAATTTCAAGGAGTACGGAGTAGCCTGGAAAAATATCTCTTTTTTGTCTCTAAAAACAGATATACACATAAGGCGATTATAACGCGTTGTCGAATTTGTTTGAAAATTTGTTTCTTTGAAAGTATTTTGCTTTCAACAAAAGTAGGTTGTGTTTGATGGAACTAATGCCCGCCAAACCCAAAGTTGTTTGTACGTTTCTTATATTCCAATTATGCGCTAGCAATTACTCAATATTGCCAATGACTGGTCAATTGAACTCCAATGCATCCTTACCACTTTACGATTCTGTTACTTTTATCTTTTTTCCATGTTATACGCAGGTGAATGTGGCCACAATTCTTGGCGGATCAAGTCACAAGCGGTTTGACCGCGCACTCGATTACTGGAGAGTTTCTGGATACGAAGTTATTCAGGCGACAGAAGACCTTGTGCAAGAATTTAAAAATGGCGTAAGACAAAAGTTTGATGCTGTTCGTTAGTCAAGTTTTCAAAAGTGGCATAAAATGTTAATGTGGCGTGTTGTAACAGTGAGTCCAGTATCATGTAACTTGAAGTTATTTATGAAACAACAATTTCCGAGTTCGATATACTTTTTGTTTTTTGTTTTGATCAAGGAATTCGGTTGCCCTATGCTGAATACGTGTGTTCAGTTATCACCACGCCTCCACAATTGCTTTTTGCAAAAGTTAATTGACGTAAAAGTTGATTGCTTTAAATAATTGCATTCCACCCACCAAGTGTCGAGTACCCAGAATTTTCTGCTTCAGTGTCAAATTACATAAAACTGCTGCCGTAATTCGTTTTTTTTTCACCCACACTGATTCACAACAATTGAACATTTTTTTTGATTTCAACTTTAATCAAGATTTGTTATTTTCTTATAGGGCACAAAGTTGGACAACATCAAATACAGACAGCTTATATTTAAACGAGGAAAGATCTTGAAAGAAAACGGCCAGGACGATAAGGCGAACGCTGAATACAATCAACTGATCGCCGACCTTGTGAAAAGGGGTGTCAAGTATACAGTGATCAAAGCTGCATCGGACGAATGGAACAAAATTTCTTTTTTAGGTGAATGTTCACGTGCATTTTTGAATTATTTCGGCGTAAAATGTACTTCATTATGATCCGCGCAGGAGAAATTTTTGCTTTGCAATAATGCCGCAAAGTACCAATGGCCACTGTAGTTAACTTGCAAATAGTTTATACTATCAAATTAATTGTTTGAAATTAGAACTGAAGTTTATTGCGACAATATTAAACCTAACAAAGAGTAAAAAACAATACAGTCTATTACCCTTTTTACACAATAACAGGGTGCTTTGTTTTTTAGAGAAACAAATTCCGTCTGTTGACAAAACTTCAAGCAAGTATCTTCAAAAGAGGGTCGAAGATATCCTGGATTGGTATCCAACTAAGAAAGTCACTGGACCGGATCTCAGTTCAATCGGTCACGGAAAGTAAGCACTTGTTTGTTTTTAATTGCTTGGGTCAGGAAACAAAATTTAAACTAAAAGCAAGATATAAAGAATCAATAAGTTTTTTGTCGTGTTTGACAACTGGTTGTTTTTTTGGGTAGATTTCCCCTTTCAGTATGTTCATACATTCGAAACTATCTTGCCGTTCCGCGCCTCTTACCGAAAGCAACTTACTGGAGTCAATTAAATATTGATATTTATCTGCATTACCGAAATACCTTTAGACAAAATAATATTCTAATTACCTTCTTTCGAATTGATTTGAATTGATATTTTTCATAAACTGCAGTGCAATCACATGCTAGCTATAACTTTAAAAAAAAAACGTTTTAACTAATTGTAACAAAACTCAACAGTATGTTTCACAACTTCGATCGCGAGCATTTGGGCAAAGGAATGAAGATTGTCAAGTTGCTCTTTAACAAGTACAGCGAGACGAGTGACCTTAATGACGTCCTGGATTACGCTGACACCTTGCAGAAGAGTCACCAGGTCCACTATCACGTCCTCCAGTGGGCAGTAGAGGTCTTTGTGGTTCATGGCCAAGCGGCGAAAAAAGCTGGCATCCGGTGAGTGCTTTTTGGAAATTCGTTACCAAACTACATTCCTTTATCATACGCATTTGGCTTATTGTGTAACCGACAGCAGTTCGGCGATTCTGTTCTGACGTTCAGTGGCGAGATGACACGAATTACATCTCAACAAATAGCTTATTCAACCTGAGCTGCAATTTTAAACAGGATCGTCAACTTAGTAACGTCCCTGAACTAACGGTCTTCAGCTGAAAATTACTATAGTTTTTTAAAAAAAGACGCTAAAATACACAAAAGACTGAAAACGGCATACTGTAAAACCACAATAAAACCAGCGTAGTTACATTTACTACAACAAAACAAAACAACACAAATAACCCTCAATACACGGGACAACCCCGCTCAACCACAAACAAGTCTTTTTACCACGCCGCCCTCAGAGAACTGCCTCACCTCAAATGGTCCACGCAAGCACAACTACTCGTTTGTACAAAAAAATTAATTTAGTAAAGGTGAAACAATTAAAACCAACCATTTGTATGCGCAAAATGAACAAAAAACAACTACGCGAATGAACAATGCAGGCAAGAAACAATTGTATGGGCACCGATAAAACCATTAAGATTATCGTGGTAGGTGCAAAATAAACAGGAAAAATTTGTGGGTAAAAGTGGATAAAAAAATGTAAAGTGGAAGTAAAGATCAAAAGGTGAAAAACCCAGACTTACTCCGATTACACAGGTGTCTCCATACTGCGAAGATTTGGACATAAAAATCAATATGGTTTCTAGAATTCCTACACCCAAAGATCTGGACAAAAACTCAATATTCGAAACGGAGCGAACTGGTCAACCACAGGAGAGTTGGATGAACTACTGGAGGTCCGATGCGGATTTTAACCATCATCACAGGTATTGCTACTTACAACAAAAAACTTTATGTGAGATGTTATGTTTCCAAAAACATTTTACCAACAGGCAAAAAATAAATGACATTTCAACCGCGACACATTTCTCTGTATAGAACACATTTCTATACTGATCAAATTTGTTATATTTCAGACACTGGCACTTAGTTTACATAGCTGGAAATTTTATTGGAAATTCTCTGCACTTGATTGGAGATTGGAGCAAAACAAGACCCGAGCTCTTCCGCCAGGGGGAGCTATTTACTTACATGCACCAGCAGATGTTGGCTCGTTACGATGCGGAAAGAGAATCGTGGGGCCTTCAGCCTGTGCAGGTTTTTCCCATAATAAATTCTAAATTGAATGAATCGTCGTAATTAAAATTATCCTTAAGTAAACTGCATACTAGAATGGAAGCTATTTTTTAGGAAAACTTTTTGCGTCACCAAACAGCATTGCAGAATGCTCATTCAAAATGTATTAAGTGATTGACCATGATTTAAGACGGTCAGGTTTTCCTTAAGTCGTTCGACTTTTTATTTTTGGCGAACCTATTTTAGGAATATAAGTCATTTTATATTTTTCATGGATAAAACGGTTTAATCAGTTGAAAGGTAAAACACTTTCATTTTTCTCTCTTTTCGAGACCTGGGAGTATGGCGACTTCGACCCTTACGGTTATAACGCCGGTTACGAATTCCACCACTCCCCTCAAAATGCTAAATATTCTCCCCGCGATCCTGGAAGTTGGAAACCAACTGATGTTACTCTGTTCGAATGCTATGAAAACCGTATTCGTCGTTGCATTACCGACGGCGTTCTCCCAGACGTTATAATTGGTGGCAGGATAAGCAGGTAACCATGCCCCCAATAATTGATGTCCAATCTTGAGTTGCTTTTTGCTTCAAACTAATAAAGTTTTTTTTCGACATGTGGCCCTGACAAATTCCCCCATAAATTTTTGCAGTTACCAGATATTCGCAAAGGTTATGTATTAAATCAGTCGGTATATTTTACGAATCCTAGTTGCGAGAGCTAACTTCATTATCCATTTTTTTAGTTGGTGACGATTCTGTTAGGCATGTATAAATCTTCTTCATTTCAAGATTTTTAACCTTTGCTTGCAGAATTCCTATGAACGCTAACTGGGCTGGTCACATAATTGAAGCATCGTCGCAGACATGGGCTTCGTTCGGTAACATCCATAACGACGGCCACGACTTGTTCAGCGATATGTCGAACACAGTAAGTAAGACAAACTTGTTTTTCGCAAACAGAATATTTCTTTTTACAAATCAAAGTTTCCGAAATGTGTGCATTGTGGAATTTAATTATTTAAATCTGCTTCTCGACAACAGATTTTATTGACAACCTGAACTAAAAAAAGCCAGAAATGTGAACTGTGAGTGATTTGAATTTGTGCGTTTTATATGCTCCAAAACGCCCGTGATGAATATATATTGGGAAACATTGACTTTGGACGATCTCATGAGATATTGTGACATTCAGTGACAATATGTATTGTGTTTACCAGAAATTCAGCTACATGGGAAGCACAGCAACTGCGCCACGCGATCCAATCTTTTACCGCTGGCATAAGCACATCGACAATCTATGGCAAAGGTTTGCAGACACCCAATCGACAGAACTAGCCTCCGATGCACCTGATGTCAACAATTGTGGCATTATTATGACAAAAGACGCGAATCCGCCAGCTGGGTACTTAAAATATTTTGTTTTTTACTTGAATTTCGTAGTGCACAACTTGGTACAAGTATTAGTGTGGCTTTCTTATAGCCGATAGTAGTGTATGCAGTAAACAAAATCATTTCCAGCTTCGGGGAAAAGTGGGAAAGCAAATTTCATTCAGAGGAAATGATTACCCACCTGGGGCCCCCGCAAAAGCGGTTCGAATTGGACAACAAAATATCTCATGATCCGTTTTATTACCACATCCGCTTTAGGCGTGGATCTTCAACTGGTGAGTTCGACAAACCGTGAGAATCTCGTGTCTTGTTAAATTATTGCAGACAAAAGATGATTTGTAATTCCTATTTGTATGTTCTCCCCGTGCAAGGGACTTTTTAGACTAGTTCAGTAATGCGGAAAAGCGATAAATATGTCCTGGAAGTCGTTATAATCGCCTGATATTACATCCCCACAAATTATGTTTATGTGTTTGTTTTTGGCTACAAGTTTTCACTATTTCAGGTGTACCAAAAATTCACCAATTACAAAATGATTTTGTTATGATGACAATTTTTAGGCCACTATGTCGGTGCTTCATATAGAAATGCTTGTCAGAAAACTGCACTTCATAAATGCGTACGACGGCTAAAATGCGTTGTTTTTGGCCAGGTGATCTCAATTTAACTGTTCGCATCTTTATCTGCCCTGCCCAACGTTTGGATGAAAGAAAACGTTGGATCGAGATGGACAAGTTTGTGTATCAGTAAGTCAAATTATACTCCTTCCACAAGGTCATCTAAACAGCGTCCGTAAAGTTGAAGTCAAATATACATGTCCTGGTATCATCAGCACAACAATCTTAAATTTTACTGCCGTGTTCTATTTCAGATTGAGAAATGGTCAGTCGAGCGCTGTTATCACCAGACCTGATCGTCACTCCTCTGTCATCAAAAGAGAACCCACAGATATGAATGGAGATATTGAATCTCAGTTCATCACAATCCAACCAGGCCATTGTGAGTGTGGGTGGCCCTATTCCATGCTGCTCCCAAGAGGCACTGCTGTGAGTTTCGTTTGGTAATGATGCTATAAATGCATTTAGCAGGTTTTCATGATAATAAAATTGAGCAAAATATCATTTCTGGTAAGTTTACGTGGTATTTAAACCAAAATCCATTAAATATGAATTCGTTTTATTTCTGATTGATACAATATTTGCGCAATTATACTTAGGTTTTAAAGCATTTGTAAACCTTTCCGGTACCATTTATCACGCAAACATACCGAAGTTTCCACCGAATGTGTCAAAATGTCGTAAGTTTGGGATATGTGTTTTCAAAATGAAAGTTGCAGAGATTTATTAAAGGAAAGTGTTTTATCAGAAACAAATTTAAACGGTTTATGGGACACAAAAAATACTAGTAGTGATGAAAAGCTTATGCTTATACCTCTGGCAGACTTGTGAAGTTTGGTGTTAAATACAAATGTTTCATTACGAAACCAAAACTATTTTACTTTCAAGGGTTTTCAAAATTCTTTGACTATAATCAAGTTTGAATTGTACAATTATATTTTGTTCTCAAAACAATACGTTTATGTTTGGCCAAATTTTGATAAAAAAAAGTTTTTTTATGTCAATTTTTGTCAAATTTTCTTTTTTAGATCAAAACTATTTTTCGTTATTAGATAAAAAAATAATGGCCCTAGTTATAAACATACTATGTCGGCAAACTCTGGCCTTAAATACTAAGCATTAACTTTATTAACATAGGACGGCGAGGAGTGGAGATTGTGTGTTTTCATCAGCGACAACAACGTGGATGGAATAGGAATCAGAAGCAGTTGTGGCAGCATGAGTTACTGTGGCGCCAGTGGGGCTTCTTACCCGGATCAACGTGTCATGGGTTATCCATTCGCCAACAACATAACGGTCAACAACAAAAAAGTAAATGCAAGCAAGCTTCATTACAGTGCAGTGATATCAACAAATATGTTACGAGACTAATTTCATGCAGATGTCTGTAACCAACGCCATGACAACTTTAAACAATGCAACTGTGGCACCTTTCGTTATTAGAAATAACATAAAAGTGAAGGTGCCGTCCAACCTGGTTAATATATGGACGGCGTGGAACCAGTTGCAAGTCGATGATGGAACAGCACCAAATGGAACATCAGTCACATTTAAGTATGGCTGAGCATAACAACCTAAACTTAAGAAACTTTTAACCGTATAATACACCCACGCAAACACATTATTATGATGAGGGACAATTCGACCTACCTAATTGCATGCAATTCATCACATTTTAAACCTTTTGATTCGTTTCTTTTAGGGGCGAATGCGGCGTATTAAGTTGATGTTGTAGCATATCTCTGATTTATGTAGCAACGCAGGTCAACAATTAGAATCAGTTTATTGCGCATATCGCAGCACAAGTCAAATTTCAGGAAGAATGCGCGTTCTCATCAATGACACCGTGCGTGCTGACATATTTGGTGGAATCGCGATACGTTTTCAAGGTCGTGGTCCAGGCGGTGGTGCCTACAATATCAGTAAGGCACACATAGCCGTTCGCAAGGGCAACACCAATAACATAAGTGGAAAATCATATCCGTTGACTGTTGGAGAACAAAGTGCCTTTGCTGTGCCCGAGTATGGGTTGGTCACAGACGTCGTAACTGACATCAGGTAAATACCACCAGCTGGAGAGTATTAGGCATTAATCGTAAAATGTATTATTATTTGAAGTTGGTGTTTCAAAACCCTTCAGAAAAGGGCGTATTAACTTTGAATTTTTGTGCAGCAAGTAATGCAACCCACAAATGTTAACCAAATACTAATGTAAATCCTTTTTTTGTAAACAAGGCACCTTCGTTTAACATTTTAAGGCAAAGACATACGCACACAACTACACATTGTCAAACAGATAAAAACAGTAGTTCTATTCGTGTAAAAATAAACTAATTATTGCAATACCTGCAAATGTCATGAACATAGGTCCCCAGTCGAGGACCTGTTCGTGACTTTCACTTTGGAGAGCCCCGGATGCTTCTTGTGTGGGCCCAGGGGCATGGGGGCCAGCACGTACATCATCCGGAACCCATCCGGGGAGTCGGCCATTTCTGATGACTGGAACAGTCTGGACAACGTCAAATCGTGTCCATCTGTGTTTTGCGTTGGTGGTGTTCTGGACCCAAGGGATTAACAAAATTAAGTTCATTCATAATTCATGCATTTATGCAGACAAACGTGCGTTCCACTGAACGCAACTTGTACATTGATTTGCTTCAGTATCTTATCAAAACAGTGCACCAGCAAGTACTTTAGTTATTGATTTCCTTTTTTTGCTTTCGTTTTGTAAGGGATGGCGCCGCATATATGCCATGGTCGCGACCATTATGTTCCTTATACCGATTGCTCCCGCAGACCAAAACATTAACCACGAACGTAATGAAGTAGGCAATGTTAGAAAAAAATATATACTGTAATATCATAACTCTTGTTAATATATTTTCGTGCCAACTACACGGAATTGTTGGGTCTGCAAAAAACATGTATTGCTTTCGTCCGCGGTTCCGGGATATTATTATGTTATTCCACAATATTGCTTTGTCAAGTGAACTGGTATATCTGTTATCAAGCTTGAAGTATAACTGATAGCTGCATGCCTTGTGACCCGCTAAAAGGCACCTGGAAAGTCAATAAATGTTTACACGGTAATGAGAAGAAAAGGTTAAGAATATTAAAGAGAATAATATCGAGGGAAACTGGGTCTTTTAAAAGTAATCGGTTTGGGCAGATTCCACCCAGGCAGTTTCTTGAACACAAAAATCCTCGAAATTTTTTTTTTATGTCTGCATGGTCCCAACTTTAAATGCGTATGATTCGCATCGTTAACATAGGAGGACAAGGATTTGAGATTGTGTACGTGGATGAAATAGGAATCAGAAGCAGTTGTGGCAGCATGAGTTACTGTGGGCCCAGTGGGGCTTCTTACCCGGATCAGCGTGTCATGGGTTATCCCTTCGCCAATAACATAACGGTCAACAGCAGAGAAGTGAGTTTAAGCTATTTTGACTTAGAGGTAGAGTGATTTCATGCACTGTTATGAAGGTGCCTATAACGGATGTCATGACAGCTTTAAATAATGGGGCTGTGGCACCTTTCACCATAAGAAATGATGTAACTGTGACGGTACCGCCCTCTATGGTTGACATATGGACGGCGTGGACCCAATTGCGAGTCAATGATGGAACGACACGAACTGGAACATCAGTCACATTTAAGTATGGATAAAATTATAATAACCAAAATAAGAAATTTTCGCCGTCCATATATCCACCATAGAGGGCGGTACCGTCACAGTTACATCATTTCTTATTTTCTTAAAATAAGAAAATGTAGGGTAAACGGTACACACCTACGAAATATGCACAGTATATAGGTGGTTTTGACTTCAAATGTATTGCCTGCAAGACACACTTTGAATATTTTTCTGGTTCACGTATTATTAGTGAGATGATGCGGTAGCATATGTTACTATGCTATATATTGCAATAAAGATGAACAACCAATATACGATTTATGCAGCACAAGCCGCCTTTCTGGAAGAATGCGTGTTTTTATCGATGACACTGCCCGTATAGCCGACATCTTTCGTGGAGTCGCTGTACGTTTTCAAGGTCGTGGACCTGGGGGCGGTGCTTACATGGTCCAGGAGGCAGCCATAGCTGTCCGCAGGGGCAACACTAACAACATTATCGGAGGATCATATTTTTTGACAGTTGGAGGCCAAACTGCGTTTGCCGTGCCCGAGTATGGGTTGGTCACCGACGTCGTAACTGACATCAGGTAAATACAATCAGTTGGTGTGTATGAGGTAAAAGCTAAACATGTATGGCAAGCAGTAGTGTTTGATTCACAAGGCTCATAAAAACAACTATCAGTAGTCAATTCTAAGATCTATTTGATTAAAGTGTGTACTTGGAACATACTTAGGAAAACGTTTGGAATTTTAAACTTGCCAGATCTGTTCAACAAACGCTATCAAATATTTGTGTGCAAAATACTTCCCAAGCCGGCGAATAGCTTGTAGAGTCTCAGTAATATTAGCAGTGTAACAGTAATAAGATGAAACAAGTAGAATCGAATGGAATCAAATAGAATCAAGTAGAATCAAGTAGAATCAAGTAGAATCAAATAGAATCACAGCAAATAGAATGAATTTACCGGTCTAAACTGGGCTCTTTAACGCTCTCCATTATGAGAGCTGATTGGTCAATAATGTCACGTGATATCATGAGGCGCTTGAAGTAATATATTGCAGGAACATAAAATACAGTACACATCAAGATTATCTGTGGGAGCGGATATAGATGATTCACGCGTGCTGTACTAGCAGTCGCTTGTTCACACATTCTGTTGCACACTAGCTGAAGGAGTTGCTCCTCCTTGTATTATCTGGGACGCATTAAAATGGTTAGTTTAATACAAGAGTTTGTATCTTGTGATAATATTTTATGTGGTAAACAGGATATTGAATGACTCACTTTACTCGAGAACATTCGATGAATTTATCATATGGGCCGCAGTATGGGATTGTGCAAGCGCTGGCCTCTGTGACGTATGTTACAGACGCAAAACATTACGCAATACAAACACTGGTTTCTGTGACGTATGTTACAGTACCGAGGTAAACATGCAACTGAACGGGCAGAAAAAGAACAACAGCACAAAGCAACATGCCAGAGTCACATCACGTGACAACAGAACCTACAACACGGCTGTGGCTTGACATATGTCAACTGACGACGTCACCGTCGTGTTGTTGGTCCTTTTGTCACGTGATGTGACTCTGGCGTGTTGCTTTTTTTGCCCATTCAGTTGCATGTATACCTCGGTGCTCTGCTGCATGTAGTTCATTCAATTATAGTACTGATGATGAACGCAGATAGTGTTGAAAACGTCTACTCTACTTAAGATCTCCAGTCGAGGACCTGTTCGTAACTTTCACTCTGGAGAGCCCCGGGTGCTTTTTGCGTGGACCCAGGGGAATGGGGACCAGCACGTACATCATCCGGAACCCATCCGGGGATTCGGTCATCTCTAATGACTGGGATAGTTTGAGAAATGTCCGAAATCTCGTTCTGTGTATTGCGTTGGTGGAGTTCTGGGACCCAGGGAGTAACGACAATCATGGTGTTTGGTTCGTGCATATATGTGATCAAATGCAACCTGTAGCATTCTGATTTGTTTTGCATGATTATGCATTGTAAGGAACAGTACCGCAATTGCTTTCCAAGACCAATTGCTATATCATAGCTTCGCACTGTATTTTACTGGCTGCCCTAATGTATGTACAGCGGATTATGGATGTATCCCAGTAGCTACGAGAATATTAGAAAATTCATGTAATGATAGTAAGCCGTAATGGTTTTCTTTTGTGTCTTTTTTTTTCTTTATTTGACATGGTCTTTCACCTTTGAAACAAAAACTTTTTCTGATAATTAATCTGTATCTTTCTAAATTTATGCATGCATCCACTAATATATAGACTGTAAAACGAAATTGTGTACTTCGTGGGCCAAATATTTCCTAATTTTTTTGTGTTATGTAACACATTTAACATGTAAGCAGTTCCGCTATTCGAAAATAAAATATACACGGCTTTGGTTCTTGTTTTCAGCGCAGGTTAACAGTTAGGAGGTTGAAAAAGATTGGCGTTCGTAGACGTTTTCTGCACTGGTACTGTAAACGACTTTGCAGGACTGCAAAACAACCTAACTTCAAAACATGATTATATGCGCAAAAGAGCTATAATAATCAATGAGAGCTGCAGACAGGGTGTATACACGCACTGTTTCGACCTGAAAGGTCTCATGAGTGCAGCTGTTGATGTGGCACTGTGCTAGCTGGTAGACTAGCAGGCACACAGATTTCTACTTTGTGGTACCTTTCGGTCAATCGTCGATATGTTGGGTACCAAACTAGATACCAATCAACACAGACGAACCACGTGGAGCGCACTATGGCCAATTGATTATTATAGCTCTTTTGCGCATATAATATGCTTTGGGTGAAAGCCGAGCCGATAGCGCTATTGGGTCCCAAACAGTTGTTTTGGCCAAAAAGAACACTAAACTGGAAAAGTGCTGTTCGAGGGCAGATCCACGCAAACTTCAAATCAGAGTTGTAATCGGGCCTTTTAGGCCCAAACCGACCCGAAACCGACCCCAGACGCCCAGCCCGTGATACAATTCTCCTTCAAAACGATTTTGACCTAAACTTAAGTTGCCAAGCGTGGTCGTGAGCTAATATTTCACGGGATTCATGGAAATAACCCTGACAGACGGTCGTGGTGCTTTCCGGTAAGTTGTTGTTGCTGCGTATAACAGACAGGGCTTTATCGCATACCTAGCAGGCACGCGTACCCTGAGGTCAAAACGCTTGGCAAAATATGATCGTTTGATCGTCCATAGTCGTCCATAGTCGTCCATAGTCGTCCATAGTCGTCCATAGTCGTCCATAGTCGTCCATAGTCGTCCATAGTCACACCAAGCTGCACTGATGGGACCTTATAGGTCGAAACAGTAACCATTTGTGTGCAGCTCACATAAATAAATTCACATTTGCGGGATTTCAAAGTAACATCTCGCAATGGGCAATGGTTTTGATTACGACAAATCTTTACCAGCCTCTGCGCAACCCGAATTCTTTGCGTGGGTCGTGTGCGCAATCACCGCCGTAACAAAGCCTGGTGCTTTCCAAACGAATTCTTTGCGCAGGTCGAGTGCACAATCACCGCTGTAACGAACCCTGGTGCCTACAAACAAGCTGCGCGAACGCAACGATCATCCTGTGTTACAATTGTTTGCTGTCCAACTATTGCATTCTTTCCAGGTCCAAAGAAATATAAAACACCAAATACAAGTTATCCCTTAAAACGCTGCATTTATGGGAGAAATGCTTTTATGGGAGAAAAAAAACACACGACAAAGCAATTTAGTCTAAATCACTGTAAAACATATTTCACAAACATAATAGTAAATAAATTACCCAAAGCGAACGAAGTTAAACACATCCTTCGAGAAATATGTAATTTAATTTTGATATTTCAGTTTAGGTATTTCAGAGCCGACAACAAAGTATTACAGATCGAAACCTTTTTTACCGTGTCTAAAAACGATGGCAGAATTTTTGTGGCGATAAGCAGATGTTGGTAATCATTTTTGTCCGCCTTTCCGCTCAAGCAATTTCCTCTGTGCCTTTGTCCCCCGCGCAGCGATGCGTGACCATCATGACACCTCGGTGATAAAAAAAGAATTTCGATGACTGGCTGTAGGGATTCCGTTCACACAGCGACGCCACAACAAGACAAATTATCAAATCTTTTCTATGCACTACCATACTTTTGTTTGATACAATAGCATATAGCCCAATGCGAACGTTGCTTACAAATCTGCTTACTTGTGGAACATTTCAATACTACTGATGTTTAAAAAAATTTACAAGCCTGTTTTCTCAAATACCATGATTAACAAACATACGTTCTTCAAATGGTAAAAAGGTAATATCGATGTAAACCCTTAATGCAATTTTAGCCTAAAAGTTTAGAAACGGAAGTTAAAGGTACATCGATATATCCACAAAGTATCAATTTTTCAATTCTGCCACGAGAGAACACAAGCAGTCAGATCAGACTGCAGGCCGTATGCTTTGCTACTCAACCATGGCATTCTTACCAGTTAAAAAATTCACCTGCTAACAACTTTGTTTTTACTAGATAAACATTGCACATAATCATTTCGCTATTAACAGCATTGGAAAATATGCTGAACCACATCACAGAATAAAATCGTTTGGAATTTTAGCAACTTTTTAAAGCCACACACGAGCGGGATTTTACACTCTTCAGCTTATGCCGTAAAACGATAGGAATGTTTAAAAATGGTGAAATGTGTGCAGTAAAGAACTGATTAAAACTATTTATACAAATTCTACTTCGTGAATGACGATCAACACAGTGATCGATTTTTAAGGTATGTGATGCTGCATCGTGTAAAGCACTATAGCGTTCCGTCTGCTGAAAACTTTACAACAGGAGAATCGCATACAGGCGACATGCAACGAACCGTAAAGGGTATATTGCCTCTCGTGCTATGCAAGCATTATAACTGATGCTTTAAGTTGTGGGAAAAGCGGTAGTTACAGTTGAGGTATCAGTGATGCTTGTATTGCTGCTTCCGATATTGTGTTCCGCCAAATAGGTGCAGAAATACAACGGTGTTTTGATATTCCGTCATTCTAAATTAGATTTATTCACTGCTAATTAAAACAGTTTTGTTCCGAAGGCAAGTCAGATAACTTTAACTATTTATTTAAAAATATACATAGTACTCTTTTTTCAAGAATTGCAATGTAAACAAAGCCACAATTGACATTTTGCAGACATCAATGAGTGCAGTCTAACAGCCCAATAGTCATTCAAGGGGAAAATGTATAAACTCACCCGGGACTTTCCAGTGCGTTTGTACCCAGGACTTCCCACGGGTTATACCGGCGACGAGAAAAATTGCACAGGTAGAAACTTGCTTTGGAGCCTAAACCAAAACCAGTTCGAAAAATTTTTAAAAGGCCTTACGAATGACAATTCAAAAGATAAACAATAAATAACCAACTGGGTTGTAGCTCTTTTGTACCCTAGAAAATAAATGCTTAAATTTCGAAAGAAAAAAAGCATGTTGACTTGCAGCAATTCCACCTCATCCAATACCAGGGGTTCGTCCAAATTTTCAGTTCATCCAATACTTGACAAGTGGCTCGAGGCAAAATCAGTTCGCAGTGGGAAATCCTTGATGTTAAATATAAAAACAGCAATGCAGTTGCCATGAAAGATAAAATAGTGATTAAAATAAATTAAGAAGAAGTTGGCAATTATAGCAACCATTTTTTTCCCTAATTGAAAACATTGCTTCAACTCGACACACTGGCGGCAGATGTTGCAGTTTTGAGTACAGGAGACGCACAAGCAACAATAAACTTTGTTAATGAAATTAACTCAGCGACCACCATTCCAGTTCGTATCAGCTAAATTATAGTAAAAGTTCCCACATTTAATTCAACACTTCCTACCTTTCGGCGTTTTCTTTCCAACGTGTTGTGGAAATTGGGAATCACGTGACACAGTACTTGCCACAGAATGTCAACAACGCATTCAAAACACAAATTTTATCCAGTCGCTCAGCGATCGGGAGCTTGGATTCCGGCTTCAGTTGCAGAACACTACCAGTAATATTAATGTTCTCACCACTGGTATTGCTGCGATGGTAAGCGATCAACTAACAGAACATAGTTGTATGTTACACGCGACCAATAATACCTATTTGTAAAAATTCCTATTAACCAGGTCAAGAAAATACCAAATGAAAACGCGCCCGTTATCTACCAACCGGTATTGTACGATGTGAATGGCAATCTTGAGTCTCCAGTATCTATAAGCATTCCTCACGAAGCAATTGCTCTGCAAATGATTAAACAAAACGATACGATTACTGGGGTTTTTCTGGTGCACACGTCAAACAGGTTGTTCCCGTCCAATAAAATCAGCTCCAACAGCATTGTAAGTGTTTCTCATCACCTTAAACAAAAAAGGAAATCCGATAACTACAGAAGCGGAAAGCAATATGATAATAAACAGACTATAGAACGGATGATTAAACTATTTGTTTTAAATGAAAAATATCGTTTTACGTCAACATTTCAGTTAACCGACGTTTTTCTATACCTTGTGCTGCCAGGCATATTAATTAGCAAAATATTGTGACGACAAGGTTTACAAATTTTAGCAAGAGCATCAACCATATAGTGTTTTGGAGACCAAATTATTGAAGTTTACCCTTGCGTAACATAAACAGACAGTGTTCGTGAATCTCACTGCGTGTTTGGGGTTTCACGCTCGAGAGGGGGTCTACGGAAGGGTGTTTCCTTTTGGCTGAACCTCGACCGCCGAAGTGCAAATGTGATCTTCTCACAAACTTTGCGCTGTTGGTGATAAGTATCAATATGCACGTGCAAATAGTGCCATACGTCTGTGCGTCGTTATCCATCTGAAGTAAATACAATCGGTTTACACAACATACTTTATTTCTCGACAGAGACATACGAAAACTACGACCAGTGAAAATTTTAATGAACATATGCGCTTTGCACGCAATCGTCTACCTCATATTTATCACCGGTGTCGACAAACGTGAACACGAATCCGGTTGCGTGGCTGTAGCTATGTTGCTCCATTACTTACTGCTCACTGCGTGGGGGTGGATGGTGGTTTATGCCCATTTTCTCTACATGCCAGTTATGAATGTAAATATATTTTTAAACTGTTTTTTTCTTTGTTGGACAATAAAAGTAAAGTCATTTTCACATAAATTGTGCACCCAATTACGATATTTTCGCTGAAAACCAAGGTCTGTCATCACCCTGATACGACTTGAGGCCGTTTTTACAGAACAATGTAGATCACTGTTTGAAGATAATTGTTGCAATACATGCAGGTGTTCCACACGCGTAGTAAAAAAAATCATGCACGAGATCATTTGAACATGGTCTATGACTCGATTCTGATGATTTGGATAATGGAATGTGTATATACTTTTCAGTAAGCAGAATAAACGTACGCAAAGCGTGATGAAAAAATTGGAAGCAGCTTTGAAAATGTAGATGCGCATCCATAAAGGAAGGCAGATCCCAATAGCTATGTCATGTAGGAAAATCGCAAGTTTTTTCATCTAACAGCTCATTTAAACAAGGGCACAACCAATTTATTATAGCTTTCTTTGATTACCAAAATCCAACGGACATTATATGTAACACGACATTGAGGTAATTTGGAGACAGTGGTTATGGTTATGTATAATAAAGCTGAAAAAATGTTGTTGCTGACAAATTGGTACAACAAGCTTTTTCAATAGCATGTGCAAACTAGCTTGACGATACACATGAAAAGCGTGTGAACTTCTTTTGTCTTCTTGGTGGAGGGTTTGCGCGGTGATCATGACCTCAATGAATGCCCTCAAAATGCCTTTTTCCTTTTGGGTTTTCCCAGCAAACATTTTTTTTAAAACCAGGATTACCGATAAATAGGAAATTCGTCTCAGGTGAATTACGGACAATAGCGCAGAACGCCTTTTTCAGAATTGCACCAGTCATAAATACGCCATCCAAAACAGTAACTTGCAGTTGGTAGAAATACTAAGCAAGTGCAGGGCAAGGGATCAACTGAAAAAATGTTGTTTTGCGCTTCGTTCGCAGCATTGATTATTGTGATAAATGGACTAGCAACAACGACTCCAAACTTTGAGTTCTATTCAAAAGTCGGTAAGAGCATGATGTATAGTTCATTGAAAACTAAAACTGGTTTGACCACCAGGATACATGATAAATTATTGATACCTGTATGCCTTTATTGAAACGTTATGCTATTAGTTTTCTGTAGCTTAGTCATTGTTTCATGCTTTCGAATGATCAGACAGGATTATACCACAGAGCTAGTCTATAATATTTGGATTATTAGGTGCGCAGTTATAGCAGCGAACGCATTGAAGCCAACCTGAATCAGCCACTTTTTTCCCGACGAGTGGAAGCGACATCTAAAAAAAATTTGGGCTTTGCGCACCAATGCACTTTGACCACAATGTACCCCGGTTCAACCGCGGAATACCAGTAGCTTTGGTAAAGCGTTGAGTCTGAAAAAATGTCTGATCCAACTTGGCTGCAATCCCTTGGCTGCTATTTCTGCAAACCTAATGATCCAGATATAATAGCTGTAATCGCTAAGTGTCGCCAAGCTGCTATGCATGCGATCCTACTTTTAAACACACATGTATATATATTGATTGTAACAGAACGATCTGTAATTTTGTGATGCCATCGCATAATCGTCCGAGTGAGCTCCAATGATGGTATGTCAATGACAAACAAATTTATTTTTTAACTCGTCAAATACATTTATTTGCAGAAACGTTCACGTGTGTTCAGACTCTACCAGGGTTAGAAGTGATTGAACTAAACAACGTGTCTGGAATCATTCTCTCGCCGTGTTACCCGAACAACTACACTACCGACGTGACACAGGGTTTCCTCATGTGGTATTTGAACATCTCGTACCCACTTTCCGGTAGGCTGTAAACAAACATAATAGATTTCGCAGGGAATGCATTGCATGAAAAAATGTGCAGTGAACAACCGCCTTTTCTCAGTTAATAATCTCACACTTAAACCAACTCCGACGTCTTGATATTGATTTTAACAGCGATTCGTCTTACGATCAACGAATTCGAGACAAATGCCATGGGTGGTGTGCTGCACATTGGAAGATCAGTAGAAGTCAATGGAAATGCTACTGGGATTTATCGTGTCGTCAGGTTTGTGTTTTACCGTTGGTGTTGAAGAAATTTTTTTGGAAACTTTTGTTATTTGGTAGTTTTTGCATAAAAAGTCCTCTTTTGCCTATATTGCTTCTTAAATGGGTTCAAATACAATAGAATGGGTGGATGCAGAATTACTAGGGTTGGTAATTTAAATACTTTATAGCATGTATAGCAGATGAAGGTGCGAGAATTGGCTTGTGAGTTCAATAGGGTTCCGTTAAGGAAAAAGAATCACTCTTTTAAAAACGATAGCAACATTATTGCTATCGTAACATAAACTTGAAAAGTTTACTCTTTTAGGCATTTCTTTCAATTCGGTATTTTTTTGCAATAGACTATAGAAAACCAGAAGGCAATGTCACTATCGTTTAATACGACAGTACGTCTTGCTGGTGAACACAGTTTTAATTGTGACGCTTCAGCGATTTTGGACGCTGAACGCTTAAATTGCTGTGAGCCAGACAAGATCACTCTTGTGTGTCGAACGAACAATAAATTTAGGGCCTTTGTTTGCCACTGTAGTGTTTTTTCTAGATCGACCTGTTCTGGGAAGCGGTAACCCCGAACGCACCATGATTGGGCCCCACCCTGGCGCAATGTCTTTCTTGTCTTCTTGTTAACCTTTTCATTAATTTTATCAATATCGTTAATTCAATTTTTTGACAATAATATCGTCAAAAAATTAAGAATTGCTGAATAACACGTTTATGGGTTCTGGGACTGTTGACTTACATTAAGGCAGTACAGCGCATTTGGAAGCTTACGGGACACAAATTCGTCCAACCCGTTCAATTTCACGGAATTTAATTCAAACAACACCTTGACTCAAATAAACTTTCCAACTTATGAAATTGCCAACATCACTAATTCATTGTTCCTGAGCTTTTCTTCGACTCTCGCCGATCCCCTTGTCGGTTTCAATATCAGCTATAGCGTCGGTTAGTAGTTCTCTTTGATTCATTCCGTAAATTACAAAGTACTTTATCTGAAAGCAACAAAAAAAGAACGTCTTCTAATCGTTGCTTCGAATTCCAGACATCGACCAGTGCCAAACTGGTAGTATTAGTGGGTGCATGAATGGAGGCTTCTGCCAGCGAAACAGTTTTGACAACTACAACTGCTCGTGTCCGAAAAACTATACTGGGACCTTTTGCGAACAAGGTTTTGTTAATTGCTTTAACAGTTTTCTAACATACATTTTCAAAATCAAAATGACTTACGATTTACTATCAAATTCAAAGTAAATTGCAAGAGCTTTCATGCAGCTATAGAACGCACTCCATATTATGCATATATTCTACAGACATCGACGAATGCAGTCAATCGCCACCTGTGTGTCACACGAATGCGACCTGTTCAAATACTATAGGATCGTATCAATGTGTTTGTAACACTGGCTACACTGGAAACGGTAGTAGTTGTACAGGTAAGGAAAATACTAAGATTCTTTGTCACTTATTGTGTCCTTAAGAACGCTAGAAATGTTTTATTTTTTGTGTTGGCGAAAGTTATTAATTGTGCGAATTTTCAAACAAAAATCCACGCATGATTAGAATCCATATCACTCTCCTTTTTCATTTATTTGTAGTTAATTGCCAACGTTAACAGTTCGGGACAGGTTATTCAGTTCAAAAACAACGACAATTCTTGCATGGCAATTCTATCCACATTATTCATATATTCTACAGACATAGACGAATGCAGTCAATCGCCACCTGTGTGCCACACGAATGCGACATGTTCAAATGCTATAGGATCGTATCAATGTGTTTGTAACACTGGCTACACTGGAAACGGTAGTATTTGTACAGGTAAGAGAAATGCTAAGATTTTTTGACATTTTTTGTATCCACAAGAACTCTAGAAATGTTTGATTTTGTGTTAGCGAAAGTTATTAAACGTGCGAGATTCCAAACAAAAAAACATTTAATATTAGGACCTAAATCACTCTATTTTTTCATTTACTTGACGTTAGTTGCCAACATTGATAGTTCGGGACAGGTTATCCAGTTGTAAAACAATGAGCAATTTGTGCATGGCTATTCTATCCACATTATTCATATATTCTACAGACATCGACGAATGCAGTCAATCGCCACCTGTGTGTCACACGAATGCGACATGTTCAAATGCTATAGGATCGTATCAATGTGTTTGTAACACTGGCTACACTGGAAACGGTAGTATTTGTACAGGTAAGAGAAATGCTAAGATTTTTTGACATTTTTTGTATCCACAAGAACTCTAGAAATGTTTGATTTTGTGTTAGCGAAAGTTATTAAACGTGCGAGTTTTCAAACAAAAAAACATTTAATATTAGAACCTAAATCACTCTATTTTTTAATTTACTTGACGTTAGTTGCCAACATTGATAGTTCGGGACAGGTTATCCAGTTGTAAAACAATGAGCAATTTGTGCATGGCTATTCTATCCACATTATATATATATTCTGCAGACATAGACGAATGCAGTCAATCGCCACCTGTGTGTCACACGAATGCGACATGTTCAAATACTGTTGGATCGTATCAATGTGTTTGTAACACTGGCTACACTGGAAACGGTAGTAGTTGTACAGGTAAGAGAAATGCTAAGATTTTTTGACATTTTTTGTGTCCACAAGAACTCCAGAAATATTTGATTTTGTGTTAGCGAAATTTAATAAATGTGGGTATTTTCAAACCAAAAAAAACATCTAATTTTACATCCTAAATCACTCTATTTTTTCATTTACTTGACGTTAGTTGCCAACATTGATAGTTCGGGACAGGTTATCCAGTTGTAAAACAATGACAATTCCTGCATGGCTATTCTATCCAGATTATTCATATATTCTACAGACATAGACGAATGCAGTCAATCGCCACCTGTGTGCCACACGAATGCGACATGTTCAAATGCTATAGGATCGTATCAATGTGTTTGTAACACTGGCTACACTGGAAACGGTAGTATTTGTACAGGTAAGAGAAATGCTAAGATTTTTTGACATTTTTTGTATCCACAAGAACTCCAGAAATGTTTGATTTTGTGTTAGCGAAAGTTATTAAACGTGCGAGTTTTCAAACAAAAAAACATTTAATATTAGAACCTAAATCAATCTATTTTTTCATTAACTTGACGTTAGTTTCCAACATTGATAGTTCGGGACAGGTTATCTAGTTGTAAAACAATGAGCAATTCCTGCATGGCTATTCTATCCACATTGTTCATAAATTCTACAGACATCGACGAATGCAGTCAATCGCCACCTGTGTGTCACACGAATGCGACATGTTCAAATACTATAGGATCGTATCAATGTGTTTGTAACACTGGCTACACTGGAAACGGTAGTAGTTGTACAGGTAAAGAAAATACTAAGATTTTTTGTCACTTAGTGTGTCCATAAGAACGCTAGAAATGTTTGATTTTTTGAGTTTGCGAAAGTTATTAAATGTGCAAGTTTTCAAACCTAAAAAACAATGTAATATTTAGAACCCAAATCACTCTACTTTTTCATTTACTTCAAGTTAGTTGCCAACGTTAATAGTTCAGGACAGGTTATCTAGTTTTAAAACAATGACAATTCCTGCATGACTATTCTATCCACATTATATATATATTCTGCAGACATAGACGAATGCAGTCAATCGCCACCTGTGTGTCACACGAATGCGACATGTTCAAATACTGTTGGATCGTATCAATGTGTTTGTAACACTGGCTACACTGGAAACGGTAGTAGTTGTACAGGTAAGAGAAATGCTAAGATTTTTTGACATTTTTTGTGTCCACAAGAACTCTAGAAATATTTGATTTTGTGTTAAGCGAAAGTTATTAAATGTGCGGGTTTTCAAACCAAAAAAAACATCTAATTTTACATCCTAAATCACTATATTTTTTCATTTACTTGACTTTAGTTGCGAACATTAATAGTTCGGGACAGGTTATCCAGTTGTAAAACAATGACAATTCCTGCATGGCTATTCTATCCAGATAATTCATATATTCTGCAGACATAGACGAATGTAGTCAATCGCCACCTGTGTGTCACACGAATGCGACATGTTCAAATGCTATAGGATCGTATCAATGTGTTTGTAACACTGGCTACACTGGAAACGGTAGTAGTTGTACAGGTAAGAGAAATGCTAAGATTTTTTGACATTTTTTGTATCCACAAGAACTCTAGAAATATTTCATTTTGTGTTAGCGAATGTTATTAAATGTGCAAGTTTTCAAACAAAAAAAACATTTATTATTAGAACCTAAATCACTCTATTTTTTCATTTACTTGACGTTAGTTGCCAACATTGATAGTTCGGGACAGGTTATCCAGTTGTAAAACAATGGGCAATTTGTGCATGGCTATTCTATCCGCATTGTACATATATTCTACAGACATAGACGAATGCCTTCAATCGCCACCTGTGTGTCACACGAATGCGACATGTTCAAATACTATAGGATCGTATCAATGTGTTTGTAACACTGGCTACACTGGAAATGGTAGTAGTTGTACAGGTAAGAGAAATGCTAAGATTTTTTGACATTTTTTGTATCCACAAGAACTCTAGAAATGTTTGATTTTGTGTTAGCGAAAGTTATTAAATGTGCGAGTTTTCAAAAAAAAAAACATTTAATATTAGAACCTAAATCACTCTATTTTTTCATTTACTTGACGTTAGTTGCCAACATTGATAGTTCGGGACAGGTTATCCAGTTGTGAAACAATGAGCAATTTGTGCATGGCTATTCTATCCACATTGTTCATAAATTCTACAGACATAGACGAATGCAGTCAATCGCCACCTGTGTGCCACACGAATGCGACATGTTCAAATGCTATAGGATCGTATCAATGTGTTTGTAACACTGGCTACACTGGAAACGGTAGTATTTGTACAGGTAAGAGAAATGCTAAGATTTTTTGACATTTTTTGTATCCACAAGAACTCCAGAAATGTTTGATTTTGTGTTAGCGAAAGTTATTAAACGTGCGAGTTTTCAAACAAAAAAACATTTAATATTAGAACCTAAATCACTCTATTTTTTCATTAACTTGACGTTAGTTGCCAACATTGATAGTTCGGGACAGGTTATCTAGTTGTAAAACAATGAGCAATTCCTGCATGGCTATTCTATCCACATTGTTCATAAATTCTACAGACATCGACGAATGCAGTCAATCGCCACCTGTGTGTCACGCGAATGCGACATGTTCAAATACTATAGGATCGTATCAATGTGTTTGTAACACTGGCTACACTGGAAACGGTAGTAGTTGTACAGGTAAGGAAAATACTAAGATTTTTTGTCACTTAGTGTGTCCATAAGAACGCTAGAAATGTTTGACTTTTTGAGTTTGCGAAAGTTATTAAATGTGCAAGTTTTCAAACCAAAAAAAACAATGTAATATTTAGAACCGAAATCACTCTACTTTCTCATTTACTTGACGTTAGTTGCCAACGTTAATAGTTCAGGACAGGTTATCTAGTTTTAAAACAATGACAATTCCTGCATGGCTATTCTATCCACATTATATATATATTCTGCAGACATAGACGAATGCAGTCAATCGCCACCTGTGTGTCACACGAATGCGACATGTTCAAATACTGTTGGATCGTATCAATGTGTTTGTAACACTGGCTACACTGGAAACGGTAGTAGTTGTACAGGTAAGAGAAATGCTAAGATTTTTTGACATTTTTTGTGTCCACAAGAACTCTAGAAATATTTGATTTTGTGTTTGCGAAAGTTATTAAATGTGCGAGTTTTCAAACCAAAAAAAACATCTAATTTTACATCCTAAATCACTATATTTTTTCATTTACTTGACTTTAGTTGCGAACATTAATAGTTCGGGACAGGTTATCCAGTTGTAAAACAATGACAATTCCTGCATGGCTATTCTATCCAGATTATTCATATATTCTGCAGACATAGACGAATGTAGTCAATCGCCACCTGTGTGCGATACGAATGCGACATGTTCAAATGCTATAGGATCGTATCAATGTGTTTGTAACACTGGCTACACTGGAAATGGTAGTAGTTGTACAGGTAAGAGAAATGCTAAGATTTTTTGACATTTTTTGTATCCACAAGAACTCTAGAAATGTTTGATTTTGTGTTAGCGAAAGTTATTAAATGTGCGAGTTTTCAAAAAAAAAAACATTTAATATTAGAACCTAAATCACTCTATTTTTTCATTTACTTGACGTTAGTTGCCAACATTGATAGTTCGGGACAGGTTATCCAGTTGTGAAACAATGAGCAATTTGTGCATGGCTATTCTATCCACATTGTTCATAAATTCTACAGACATAGACGAATGCAGTCAATCGCCACCTGTGTGCCACACGAATGCGACATGTTCAAATGCTATAGGATCGTATCAATGTGTTTGTAACACTGGCTACACTGGAAACGGTAGTATTTGTACAGGTAAGAGAAATGCTAAGATTTTTTGACATTTTTTGTATCCACAAGAACTCTAGAAATGTTTGATTTTGTGTTAGCGAAAGTTATTAAATGTGCGAGTTTTCAAAAAAAAAAACATTTAATATTAGAACCTAAATCACTCTATTTTTTCATTTACTTGACGTTAGTTGCCAACATTGATAGTTCGGGACAGGTTATCCAGTTGTGAAACAATGAGCAATTTGTGCATGGCTATTCTATCCACATTGTTCATAAATTCTACAGACATAGACGAATGCAGTCAATCGCCACCTGTGTGCCACACGAATGCGACATGTTCAAATGCTATAGGATCGTATCAATGTGTTTGTAACACTGGCTACACTGGAAACGGTAGTATTTGTACAGGTAAGAGAAATGCTAAGATTTTTTGACATTTTTTGTATCCACAAGAACTCCAGAAATGTTTGATTTTGTGTTAGCGAAAGTTATTAAACGTGCGAGTTTTCAAACAAAAAAACATTTAATATTAGAACCTAAATCACTCTATTTTTTCATTAACTTGACGTTAGTTGCCAACATTGATAGTTCGGGACAGGTTATCTAGTTGTAAAACAATGAGCAATTCCTGCATGGCTATTCTATCCACATTGTTCATAAATTCTACAGACATCGACGAATGCAGTCAATCGCCACCTGTGTGTCACGCGAATGCGACATGTTCAAATACTATAGGATCGTATCAATGTGTTTGTAACACTGGCTACACTGGAAACGGTAGTAGTTGTACAGGTAAGGAAAATACTAAGATTTTTTGTCACTTAGTGTGTCCATAAGAACGCTAGAAATGTTTGACTTTTTGAGTTTGCGAAAGTTATTAAATGTGCAAGTTTTCAAACCAAAAAAAACAATGTAATATTTAGAACCGAAATCACTCTACTTTCTCATTTACTTGACGTTAGTTGCCAACGTTAATAGTTCAGGACAGGTTATCTAGTTTTAAAACAATGACAATTCCTGCATGGCTATTCTATCCACATTATATATATATTCTGCAGACATAGACGAATGCAGTCAATCGCCACCTGTGTGTCACACGAATGCGACATGTTCAAATACTGTTGGATCGTATCAATGTGTTTGTAACACTGGCTACACTGGAAACGGTAGTAGTTGTACAGGTAAGAGAAATGCTAAGATTTTTTGACATTTTTTGTGTCCACAAGAACTCTAGAAATATTTGATTTTGTGTTTGCGAAAGTTATTAAATGTGCGAGTTTTCAAACCAAAAAAAACATCTAATTTTACATCCTAAATCACTATATTTTTTCATTTACTTGACTTTAGTTGCGAACATTAATAGTTCGGGACAGGTTATCCAGTTGTAAAACAATGACAATTCCTGCATGGCTATTCTATCCAGATTATTCATATATTCTGCAGACATAGACGAATGTAGTCAATCGCCACCTGTGTGCGATACGAATGCGACATGTTCAAATGCTATAGGATCGTATCAATGTGTTTGTAACACTGGCTACACTGGAAACGGTAGTAGTTGTACAGGTAAGAGAAATGCTAAGATTTTTTGACATTTTTTGTATCCACAAGAACTCTAGAAATATTTCATTTTGTGTTAGCGAAAGTTATTAAATGTGCAAGTTTTCAAACAAAAAAAACATTTATTATTAGAACCTAAATCACTCTATTTTTTCATTTACTTGACTTTAGTTGCCAACATTGATAGTTCGGGACAGGTTATCCAGTTGTAAAACAATGGGCAATTTGTGCATGGCTATTCTATCCGCATTGTTCATATATTCTACAGACATAGACGAATGCCTTCAATCGCCACCTGTGTGTCACACGAATGCGACATGTTCAAATACAATAGGATCGTATCAATGTGTTTGTAACACTGGCTACACTGGAAACGGTAGTAGTTGTACAGGTAAGAGAAATGCTAAGATTTTTTGACATTTTTTGTATCCACAAGAACTCTAGAAATGTTTGATTTTGTGTTAGCGAAAGTTATTAAATGTGCGAGTTTTCAAAAAAAAAAACATTTAATATTAGAACCTAAATCAAACTATTTTTTCATTTACTTGACGTTAGTTGCCAACATTGATAGTTCGGGACAGGTTATCCAGTTGTGAAACAATGAGCAATTTGTGCATGGCTATTCTATCCACATTGTTCATAAATTCTACAGACATAGACGAATGCAGTCAATCGTCACCTGTGTGTCACACGAATGCGACATGTTCAAATGCAATAGGAACGTATCAATGCGTTTGTAACACTGGCTACACTGGAAACGGTAGTAGTTGTACAGGTAAGAGAAATGCTAAGATTTTTTGACATTTTTTGTGTCCACAAGAACTCTAGAAATATTTGATTTTGTGTTAGCGAAATTTGTTAAATGTGGGTATTTTCAAACCAAAAAAAACATCTAATTTTACATCCTAAATCACTCTATTTTTTCATTTACTTGACGTTAGTTGCCAACATTGATAGTTCGGGACAGGTTATCCAGTTGTAAAACAATGACAATTCCTGCATGGCTATTCTATCCAGATTATTCTTATATTCTACAGACATAGACGAATGCAGTCAATCGCCACCTGTGTGCCACACGAATGCGACATGTTCAAATGCTATAGGATCGTATCAATGTGTTTGTAACACTGGCTACACTGGAAACGGTAGTAGTTGTACAGGTAAGAGAAATGCTAAGATTTTTTGACATTTTTTGTGTCCACAAGAACTCTAGAAATATTTGATTTTGTGTTAGCGAAAGTTATTAAATGTGCGAGTTTTCAAAAAAAAAAAACATTTAATATTAGAACCTAAATCACTCTATTTTTTCATTTACTTGACGTTAGTTGCCAACATTGATAGTTCGGGACAGGTTATCCAGTTGTGAAACAATGAGCAATTTGTGCATGGCTATTCTATCCACATTGTTCATAAATTCTACAGACATAGACGAATGCAGTCAATCGCCACCTGTGTGTCACACGAATGCGACATGTTCAAATGCTATAGGATCGTATCAATGTGTTTGTAACACTGGCTACACTGGAAACGGTAGTAGTTGTACAGGTAAGAGAAATGCTAAGATTTTTTGACATTTTTTGTATCCACAAGAACTCCAGAAATGTTTGATTTTGTGTTAGCGAAAGTTATTAAATGTGCGAGTTTTCAAACAAAAAAATCATTTAATGTTAGAACCTAAATCACTCTATATTTTCATTAACTTGACTTTAGTTTCCAACATTGATAGTTCGGGACAGGATATCTAGTTGTAAAACAATGAGCAATTCGTGCATGGCTATTCTATCCACATTGTTCATAAATTCTACAGACATAGACGAATGCAGTCAATCGCCACCTGTGTGTCACACGAATGCGACATGTTCAAATACTATAGGATCGTATCAATGCGTTTGTAACACTGGCTACACTGGAAACGGTAGTAGTTGTACAGGTAAGAGAAATGCTAAGATTTTTTGACTTTTTTTGTATCCACAAGAACTCTAGAAATATTTGATTTTGTGTTAGCGAAATTTGTTAAATGTGGGTATTTTCAAACCAAAAAAAACATCTAATTTTACATCCTAAATCACTCTATTTTTTAATTTACTTGACGTTAGTTGCCAACATTGATAGTTCGGACAGGTTATCCAGTTGTAAAACAATGAGCAATTTGTGCATGGCTATTCTATCCACATTATTCATATATTCTACAGACATCGACGAATGCAGTCAATCGCCACCTGTGTGTCACACGAATGCGACATGTTCAAATGCTATAGGATCGTATCAATGTGTTTGTAACACTGGCTACACTGGAAACGGTAGTAGTTGTACAGGTAAGAGAAATGCTAAGATTTTTTGACATTTTTTGTATCCACAAGAACTCCAGAAAATTTTGATTTTGTGTTAGCGAAAGTTATTAAATGTGCGAGTTTTCAAACAAAAAAATCATTTAATATTAGAACCTAAATCACTCTATTTTTTCATTAACTTGACGTTAGTTTCCAACATTGATAGTTCGGGACAGGTTATCCAGTTGTAAAACAACGACAATTCCTGCATGGTTATTCTATCCAGATTATTCATAAATTCTACAGACATAGACGAATGCAGTCAATCGCCACCTGTGTGTCACACGAATGCGACATGTTCAAATGCTATAGGATCGTATCAATGTGTTTGTAACACTGGCTACACTGGAAATGGTAGTAGTTGTACAGGTAAGAGAAATTCTAAGATTTTTGACATTTTTTGTATCCACAAGAACTCTAGAAATATTTCATTTTGTGTTAGCGAAAGTTATTAAATGTGCGAGTTTTCAAACAAAAAAAACATTTATTATTAGAACCTAAATCACTCTGTTTTTTCATTGACTTGACGTTAGTTGCCAACATTGATAGTTCGGGACAGGTTATCCAGTTGTAAAACAATGAGCAATTTGTGCATGCCTATTCTATCCGCATTGTTCATATATTCTACAGACATAGACGAATGCCTTCAATCGCCACCTGTGTGTCACACGAACGCGACATGTTCAAATGCTATAGGATCGTATCAATGTGTTTGTAACACTGGCTACACTGGAAACGGTAGTAGTTGTACAGGTAAGAGAAATGCTAAGATTTTTTGACATTTTTTGTGTCCACAAGAACTCTAGAAATATTTGATTTTGTGTTAGCGAAAGTTATTAAATGTGCGAGTTTTCAAACAAAAAAAACATTTAATATTTGAACCTAAATCACTCTATTTTTTATTTGCTTGACGTTAGATTCCAACATTGATAGTTCGGGACAGGTTATTCAGTTGTAAAACAATGAGCAATTCGTGCATGGCTATTCTATCCACATTATTCATATATTCTACAGACATCGACGAATGCAGTCAATCGCCACCTGTGTGCGATAGGAATGCGACATGTTCAAATGTAATAGGATCATATCAATGTGTTTGTAACACTGGCTACACCGCAAACGGTAGTAGTTGTGCAGGTAGGGAAAATACTAAGGTTTTTTGTCACGTATTGTGTCCTTAAGAACGCTAGAAATGTTTGATTTTTTCTGTTAGCGAAAGTTATTAAATGTGCGAAGCTTTAAACTAAAAACCATCTAATATTAGAACCAAAATTAATGTACTTTTTCATTTACTTTAAGTTAGTTGCCAACGTTAATAGTTCGAAAAAGGTTATCGAGTTGCAAAACAATGACAATTCCTGCATGCCAATTCTATCCAGATTATTCATATATTCTACAGACATAAACGAATGCAGTCAATCGCCACCTGTGTGTCACACGAATGCGACATGTTCAAATGCTATAGGATCGTATCAATGTGTTTGTAACACTGGCTACTCTGGAAGCGGTAGTAGTTGTACAGGTAAGAGAATTGCTAAGATTTTTTGTCACTTAGTGTGTCCATAGGAACTCTAGAAATATTTGATTTTGTGTTAGCGAAAGTTATTAAATGTGGGAATTTTCGAACCCAAAAAACATCTAATATTACAACCCAAATAACTCTATTTTTTCATTTACTTGACGTTGGTTTCCATCTTTGATAGTTCGGAACAGGTTATCCAGTTGTAAAACAATGGGTAATTCGTGTATGGCTATTCTTTCCATATTATTCATATATTCTACAGACATCGACGAATGCAGTCAATCGCCACCTGTGTGCGATAGGAATGCGACATGTTCAAATACTATAGGATCGCATCAATGTGTTTGTAACACTGGCTTCACTGGAAACGGTAGTAGTTGTACAGGTAAGAGAAATGCTAAGATTATTTGACATTTTGTGTGTCCAAAGGAACTCTAGAAATATTAGATTTTGTGTTAGAGAAAGTTATTAAATGTTGGAATTTTCGATCCCAAAAAAACATCTAATATTAGAACCCAAATCACTCCACTTTTTCATTTACTTGACGTTAGTTGCCAACGTTGATAGTTCGGGACAGGTTATCCAGTTGTAAAACAATGGGCAATGCGTTTATGGCTATTCTATCCACATTATTCATATATTCTACAGACATCGACGAATGCAGTCAATCGCCACCTGTGTGCGATAGGAATGCGACATGTTCAAATACTATAGGATCGCATCAATGTGTTTGTAACACTGGCTTCACTGGAAACGGTAGTAGTTGTACAGGTAAGAGAAATGCTAAGATTTTTTGACATTTGTGTGTCCATAGGAACTCCAGAAATATTTAATTTTGTGTTAGCGAAAGCTATTAAATGTGCGAGTTTTCAAACTAAAAAATCCTTAAATATTAGAAACCAAATCACTCTACTTTTTCATTTACTTGACGTTAGTTGCCAACATAGATAGTTCGGGACAGGTTATCCAGTTGTAAAACAATGAGCAATTCGTATATGGCTATTCTATCCACATTATTCATATATTTTACAGACATCGACGAATGCAGTCAATCGCCACCGGTGTGTCACACGAATGCGACATGTTCAAATGTTGTAGGAACATTTCAATGTTTTTGTAACACTGGCTACACTGGAAGCGGTAGTAGTTGTACAGGTAAGAGAATTGCTAAGATTTTCAGTCAGTTAGTGTGTCCATAAGAACGCTAGAAATGTTTGATTTTTTTGTGTTAGCGAAAGTTATTAAATGTGGGAATTTTCAAACCAAAAAAACATCTAACATTACAACCCAAATAACTCTATTTTTTCGTTTACTTGACGTTGGTTTCCATCTTTGATAGTTCGGAACAGGTTATCCAGTTGTAAAACAATGGGCAATTCGTGTATGGCTATTCTGTCCATATTATTCATATATTCTACAGACATCGACGAATGCAGTCAATCGCCACCTGTGTGTCACACGAATGCGACATGTTCAAATGCAATAGGAACGTATCAATGTGTTTGTAACACTGGCTACAGTGGAAACGGTAGTAGTTGTACAGGTAAGAGAAATGCTAAGATTTTTTGACATTTTTTGTGTCCACAAGAACTCTAGAAATATTTGATTTTGTGTTAGCGAAAGTTATTAAATGTGGGAATTTTCGAATCCAAAAAAACATCTAATATTAGAACCCAAATCACTCTACTTTTTCATTTACTTGACGTTAGTTGCCAACATAGATAGTTCGGGACAGGTTATCCAGTTGTAAAACAATGAGCAATTCGTGCATGGCTATTCTATCCACATTATTCATATATTTTACAGACATCGACGAATGCAGTCAATCGCCACCTGTGTGCGATACGAATGCGACATGTTCAAATGCTATAGGATCGTATCAATGTGTTTGTAACACTGGCTACACTGGAAGCGGTAGTAGTTGTACAGGTAAGAGAATTGCTAAGATTTTTTGTCACTTAGTGTGTCCATAAGAACTCTAGAAATATTTGATTTTGTGTTAGCGAAAGTTATTAAATGTTGGAATTTTCGATCCCAAAAAAACATCTAATATTAGAACCCAATTCACTCTACTTTTTCATTTACTTGACGTTAGTTGCCAACGTTGATAGTTCGGGACAGGTTATCCAGTTGTAAAACAATGGGCAATGCGTTTATGGCTATTCTATCCACATTATTCATATATTCTACAGACATCGACGAATGCAGTCAATCGCCACCTGTGTGCGATAGGAATGCGACATGTTCAAATACTATAGGATCGCATCAATGTGTTTGTAACACTGGTTTTACTGGAAACGGTAGTAGTTGTACAGGTAAGAAAAATGCCGAGAATTTTTTGTCACTTAGTGTGTTCTTCAGAACGATAGACAATTTTGATTTTTTGTGTCAGCGGAACTTATTAAATGTGTGAATGTTTGAACCAAAATCCATCCAATATAAGAACACAAATCACTCTACTTTTTCATTTACTTCAAGTTAGTTGCCAACGTTAATTGTTCGTATAAGGTTGTCCAGTTTCAAAACAATGACAATTCCTGCATGGCAGACATAAACGAATGCAGTCAATGGCCACCTGTGTGTCACACGAATGCGACATGTTCAAATGCTATAGGATCGTATCAATGTGTTTGTAACACTGGCTACACTGGAAGCGGTAGTAGTTGTACAGGTAAGAGAATTGCTAAGATTTTTTGTCACTTAGTGTGTCCATAGGAACTCTAGAAATATTTGATTTTGTGTTAGCGAAAGTTATTAAATGTGGGAATTTTCGAACCCAAAAAACATCTAATATTACAACCCAAATAACTCTATTTTTTCATTTACTTGACGTTGGTTTCCATCTTTGATAGTTCGGAACAGGTTATCCAGTTGTAAAACAATGGGTGATTCGTGTATGGCTATTCTTTCCATATTATTCATATATTCTACAGACATCGACGAATGCAGTCAATCGCCACCTGTGTGCGATAGGAATGCGACATGTTCAAATACTATAGGATCGCATCAATGTGTTTGTAACACTGGCTTCACTGGAAACGGTAGTAGTTGTACAGGTAAGAGAAATGCTAAGATTATTTGACATTTTGTGTGTCCAAAGGAACTCTAGAAATATTAGATTTTGTGTTAGAGAAAGTTATTAAATGTTGGAATTTTCGATCCCAAAAAAACATCTAATATTAGAACCCAAATCACTCCACTTTTTCATTTACTTGACGTTAGTTGCCAACGTTGATAGTTCGGGACAGGTTATCCAGTTGTAAAACAATGGGCAATGCGTTTATGGCTATTCTATCCACATTATTCATATATTCTACAGACATCGACGAATGCAGTCAATCGCCACCTGTGTGCGATAGGAATGCGACATGTTCAAATACTATAGGATCGCATCAATGTGTTTGTAACACTGGCTTCACTGGAAACGGTAGTAGTTGTACAGGTAAGAGAAATGCTAAGATTTTTTGACATTTGTGTGTCCATAGGAACTCCAGAAATATTTAATTTTGTGTTAGCGAAAGTTATTAAGTGTGCGAGTTTTCAAACTAAAAAATCATTAAATATTAGAAACCAAATCACTCTACTTTTTCATTTACTTGACGTTAGTTGCCAACATAGATAGTTCGGGACAGGTTATCCAGTTGTAAAACAATGAGCAATACGTATATGGCTATTCTATCCACATTATTCATATATTCTACAGACATCGACGAATGCAGTCAATCGCCACCGGTGTGTCACACGAATGCGACATGTTCGAATGTTGTAGGAACATTTCAATGTTTTTGTAACACTGGCTACACTGGAAGCGGTAGTAGTTGTACAGGTAAGAGAATTGCTAAGATTTTCAGTCAGTTAGTGTGTCCATAAGAACGCTAGAAATGTTTGATTTTTTTGTGTTAGCGAAAGTTATTAAATGTGGGAATTTTCAAACCAAAAAAACATCTAACATTACAACCCAAATAACTCTATTTTTTCATTTACTTGACGTTGGTTTCCATCTTTGATAGTTCGGAACAGGTTATCCAGTTGTAAAACAATGGGCAATTCGTGTATGGCTATTCTGTCCATATTATTCATATATTCTACAGACATCGACGAATGCAGTCAATCGCCACCTGTGTGTCACACGAATGCGACATGTTCAAATGCAATAGGAACGTATCAATGTGTTTGTAACACTGGCTACAGTGGAAACGGTAGTAGTTGTACAGGTAAGAGAAATGCTAAGATTTTTTGACATTTTTTGTGTCCACAAGAACTCTAGAAATATTTGATTTTGTGTTAGCGATAGTTATTAAATGTGGGAATTTTCGAACCCAAAAAAAAACATCTAATATTAGAACCCAAATCACTCTACTTTTTCATTTACTTGACGTTAGTTGCCAACATAGATAGTTCGGGACAGGTTATCCAGTTGTAAAACAATGAGCAATTCGTGCATGGCTATTCTATCCACATTATTCATATATTTTACAGACATCGACGAATGCAGTCAATCGCCACCTGTGTGCGATACCAATGCGACATGTTCAAATGCTATAGGATCGTATCAATGTGTTTGTAACACTGGCTACACTGGAAGCGGTAGTAGTTGTACAGGTAAGAGAATTGCTAAGATTTTTTGTCACTTAGTGTGTCCATAAGAACTCTAGAAATATTTGATTTTGTGTTAGCGAAAGTTATTAAATGTGGGAATTTTCGAACCCAAAAAACATCTAATATTACAACCCAAATAACTCTATTTTTTCATTTACTTGACGTTGGTTTCCATCTTTGATAGTTCGGAACAGGTTATCCAGTTGTAAAACAATGGGTAATTCGTGTATGGCTATTCTTTCCATATTATTCATATATTCTACAGACATCGACGAATGCAGTCAATCGCCACCTGTGTGCGATAGGAATTCGACATGTTCAAATACTATAGGATCGCATCAATGTGTTTGTAACACTAGCTTCACTGGAAACGGTAGTAGTTGTACAGGTAATAGAAATGCAAAGATTTTTTGACATTTTGTGTGTCCAAAGGAACTCTAGAAATATTAGATTTTGCGTTAGAGAAAGTTATTAATTGTTGGAATTTTCGATCCCAAAAAAACATCTAATATTAGAACCCAAATCACTCTACTTTTTCATTTACTTGACGTTAGTTGCCAACGTTGATAGTTCGGGACAGGTTATCCAGTTGTAAAACAATGGGCAATGCGTTTATGGCTATTCTATCCACATTATTCATATATTTTACAGACATCGACGAATGCAGTCAATCGCCACCTGTGTGCGATAGGAATGCGACATGTTCAAATACTATAGGATCGCATCAATGTGTTTGTAACACTGGTTTTACTGGAAACGGTAGTAGTTGTACAGGTAAGAAAAATGCCGAGAATTTTTTGTCACTTAGTGTGTTCTTCAGGACGCTAGACAATTTTGATTTTTTGTGTCAGCGAAACTTATTAAATGTGTGAATGTTTGAACCAAAATCCATCCAATATAAGAACACAAATCACTCTACTTTTTCATTTACTTCAAGTTAGTTGCCATCGTTAATTGTTCGAAAAAGGTTGTCCAGTTTCAAAACAATGACAATTCCTGCATGGCAATTCTATCCAGATTATTCATATATTCTACAGACATAGACGAATGCAGTCAATCGCCACCTGTGTGTCACACGAATGCGACATGTTCAAAGGTTGTAGGAACGCATCTATGCGTTTGTAACACTGGTTACACTGGAAACGGTAGTAGTTGTACAGGTAAGAGAAATGCCTAGATTTTTTGACATTTGTGTGTCCATAGGAACTCCAGAAATATTTAATTTTGTGTTAGCGAAAGTTATCAAGTGTGCGAGTTTTCAAACTAAAAAATCATTAAATATTAGAAACCTAATCACTCTACTTTTTCATTTACTTGACGTTAGTTGCCAACATAGATAGTTCGGGACAGGTTATCCAGTTGTAAAACAATGAGCAATTCGTATATGGCTATTCTATCCACATTATTCATATATTTTACAGACATCGACGAATGCAGTCAATCGCCACCGGTGTGTCACACGAATGCGACATGTTCAAATGTTGTAGGAACATTTCAATGTTTTTGTAACACTGGCTACACTGGAAGCGGTAGTAGTTGTACAGGTAAGAGAATTGCTAAGATTTTCAGTCAGTTAGTGTGTCCATAAGAACGCTAGAAATGTTTGATTTTTTTGTGTTAGCGAAAGTTATTAAATGTGGGAATTTTCAAACCGAAAAAACATCTAATATTACAACCCAAATAACTCTATTTTTTCATTTACTTGACGTTGGTTTCCATCTTTGATAGTTCGGAACAGGTTATCCAGTTGTAAAACAATGGGCAATTCGTGTATGGCTATTCTATCCATATTATTCATATATTCTACAGACATCGACGAATGCAGTCAATCGCCACATGTGTGTCACACGAATGCGACATGTTCAAATGCAATAGGAACGTATCAATGTGTTTGTAACACTGGTTTTACTGGAAACGGTAGTAGTTGTACAGGTAAGAAAAATGCCGAGAATTTTTTGTCACTTAGTGTGTTCTTCAGAACGCTAGACAATTTTGATTTTTTGTGTATGCGAAACTTATTAAATGTGTGAATGTTTGAACCAAAATCCATCCAATATAAGAACACAAATCACTCTACTTTTTCATTTACTTCAAGTTAGTTGCCAACGTTAATTGTTCGAAAAAGTTTGTCCAGTTTCAAAACAATGTCAATTCCTGCATGGCAATTCTATCCAGATTATTCATATATTCTACAGACATAGACGAATGCAGTCAATCGCCACCTGTGTGTCACACGAATGCGACATGTTCAAATGCAATAGGAACGTATCAATGTGTTTGTAACACTGGCTACAGTGGAAACGGTAGTAGTTGTACAGGTAAGAGAAATGCTAAGATTTTTTGACATTTTTTGTGTCAACAAGAACTCTAGAAATATTTGATTTTGTGTTAGCGATAGTTATTAAATGTGGGAATTTTCGAACCCAAAAAAACATCTAATATTAGAACCCAAATCACTCTACTTTTTCATTTACTTGACGTTAGTTGCCAACATAGATAGTTCGGGACAGGTTATCCAGTTGTAAAACAATGAGCAATTCGTGCATGGCTATTCTATCCACATTATTCATATATTTTACAGACATCGACGAATGCAGTCAATCGCCACCTGTGTGCGATACGAATGCGACATGTTCAAATGCTATAGGATCGTATCAATGTGTTTGTAACACTGGCTACACTGGAAGCGGTAGTAGTTGTACAGGTAAGAGAATTGCTAAGATTTTTTGTCACTTAGTGTGTCCATAAGAACTCTAGAAATATTTGATTTTGTGTTAGCGAAAGTTATTAAATGTGGGAATTTTCGAACCCAAAAAACATCTAATATTACAACCCAAATAACTCTATTTTTTCATTTACTTGACGTTGGTTTCCATCTTTGATAGTTCGGAACAGGTTATCCAGTTGTAAAACAATGGGTAATTCGTGTATGGCTATTCTTTCCATATTATTCATATATTCTACAGACATCGACGAATGCAGTCAATCGCCACCTGCGTGCGATAGGAATGCGACATGTTCAAATACTATAGGATCGCATCAATGTGTTTGTAACACTGGCTTCACTGGAAACGGTAGTAGTTGTACAGGTAATAGAAATGCAAAGATTTTTTGACATTTTGTGTGTCCAAAGGAACTCTAGGAATATTAGATTTTGTGTTAGAGAAAGTTATTAATTGTTGGAATTTTCGATCCCAAAAAAACATCTAATATTACAACCCAAATCACTCTACTTTTTCATTTACTTGACGTTAGTTGCCAACGTTGATAGTTCGGGACAGGTTATCCAGTTGTAAAACAATGGGCAATGCGTTTATGGCTATTCTATCCACATTATTCATATATTCTACAGACATCGACGAATGCAGTCAATCGCCACCTGTGTGCGATAGGAATGCGACATGTTCAAATACTATAGGATCGCATCAATGTGTTTGTAACACTGGTTTTACTGGAAACGGTAGTAGTTGTACAGGTAAGAAAAATGCCGAGAATTTTTTGTCACTTAGTGTGTTCTTCAGAACGCTAGACAATTTTGATTTTTTTTGTCAGCGAAACTTATTAAATGTGTGAATGTTTGAACCAAAATCCATCCAATATAAGAACACAAATCACTCTACTTTTTCATTTACTTCAAGTTAGTTGCCAACGTTAATTGTTCGAAAAAGGTTGTCCAGTTTCAAAACAATGACAATTCCTGCATGGCAATTCTATCCAGATTATTCATATATTCTACAGACATAGACGAATGCAGTCAATCGCCACCTGTGTGTCACACGAATGCGACATGTTCAAAGGTTGTAGGAACGCATCTATGCGTTTGTAACACTGGTTACACTGGAAACGGTAGTAGTTGTACAGGTAAGAGAAATGCTAAGATTTTTTGACATTTGTGTGTCCATACGAACTCCAGAAATATTTAATTTTGTGTTAGCGAAAGTTATCAAGTGTGCGAGTTTTCAAACTAAAAAATCATTAAATATTAGAAACCTAATCACTCTACTTTTTCATTTACCTGACGTTAGTTGCCAACATAGATAGTTCGGGACAGGTTATCCAGTTGTAAAACAATGAGCAATTCGTATATGGCTATTCTATCCACATTATTCATATATTTTACAGACATCGACGAATGCAGTCAATCGCCACCGGTGTGTCACACGAATGCGACATGTTCAAATGTTGTAGGAACATTTCAATGTTTTTGTAACACTGGCTACACTGGAAGCGGTAGTAGTTGTACAGGTAAGAGAATTGCTAAGATTTTCAGTCAGTTAGTGTGTCCATAAGAACGCTAGAAATGTTTGATTTTTTTGTGGTAGCGAAAGTTATTAAATGTGGGAATTTTCAAACCGAAAAAACATCGAATATTACAACCCAAATAACTCTATTTTTTCATTTACTTGACGTTGGTTTCCATCTTTGATAGTTCGGAACAGGTTATCCAGTTGTAAAACAATGGGCAATTCGTGTATGGCTATTCTATCCATATTATTCATATATTCTACAGACATCGACGAATGCAGTCAATCGCCACATGTGTGTCACACGAATGCGACATGTTCAAATGCAATAGGAACGTATCAATGTGTTTGTAACACTGGCTACATTGGAAACGGTAGTAGTTGTACAGGTAAGAGAAATGCTAAGATTTTTTGAAATTTTTTGTGTCCACAAGAACTCTAGAAATATTTGATTTTGTGTTAGCGAAAGTTATTAAATGTGGGAATTTTCGAACCCAATAAAACATCTAATATTAGAACCCAAATCACTCTACTTTTTCATTTACTTGACGTTAGTTGCCAACATAGATAGTTCGGGACAGGTTATCCAGTTGTAAAACAATGAGCAATTCGTATATGGCTATTCTATCCACATTATTCATATATTTTACAGACATCGACGAATGCAGTCAATCGCCACCGGTGTGTCACACGAATGCGACATGTTCAAATGTTGTAGGAACATTTCAATGTTTTTGTAACACTGGCTACACTGGAAGCGGTAGTAGTTGTACAGGTAAGAGAATTGCTAAGATTTTCAGTCAGTTAGTGTGTCCATAAGAACGCTAGAAATGTTTGATTTTTTTGTGTTAGCGAAAGTTATTAAATGTGGGAATTTTCAAACCGAAAAAACATCTAATATTACAACCCAAATAACTCTATTTTTTCATTTACTTGACGTTGGTTTCCATCTTTGATAGTTCGGACAGGTTATCCAGTTGTAAAACAATGGGCAATTCGTGTATGGCTATTCTATCCATATTATTCATATATTCTACAGACATCGACGAATGCAGTCAATCGCCACATGTGTGTCACACGAATGCGACATGTTCAAATGCAATAGGAACGTATCAATGTGTTTGTAACACTGGCTACATTGGAAACGGTAGTAGTTGTACAGGTAAGAGAAATGCTAAGATTTTTTGAAATTTTTTGTGTCCACAAGAACTCTAGAAATATTTGATTTTGTGTTAGCGAAAGTTATTAAATGTGGGAATTTTCGAACCCAATAAAACATCTAATATTAGAACCCAAATCACTCTACTTTTTCATTTACTTGACGTTAGTTGCCAACATAGATAGTTCGGGACAGGTTATCAAGTTGTAAAACAATGAGCAATTCGTGCATGGCTATTCTATCCACATTATTCATATATTTTACAGACATCGACGAATGCAGTCAATCGCCACCTGTGTGCGATACGAATGCGACATGTTCAAATGCTATAGGATCGTATCAATGTGTTTGTAACACTGGCTACACTGGAAGCGGTAGTAGTTGTACAGGTAAGAGAATTGCTAAGATTTTTTGTCACTTAGTGTGTCCATAGGAACTCTAGAAATATTTGATTTTGTGTTAGCGAAAGTTATTAAATGTGGGAATTTTCGAACCCAAAAACATCTAATATTACAACCCAAATCACTCCACTTTTTCATTAATTGACGTTAGTTGCCAACGTTGATAGTTCGGGACAGGTTATCCAGTTGTAAAACAATGGGCAATGCGTTTATGGCTATTCTATCCACATTATTCATATATTCTACAGACATCGACGAATGCAGTCAATCGCCACCTGTGTGCGATAGGAATGCGACATGTTCAAATACTATAGGATCGCATCAATGTGTTTGTAACACTGGTTTTACTGGAAACGGTAGTAGTTGTACAGGTAAGAAAAATGCCGAGAATTTTTTGTCACTTAGTGTGTTCTTCAGAACGCTAGACAATTTTGATTTTTTGTGTATGCGAAACTTATTAAATGTGTGAATGTTTGAACCAAAATCCATCCAATATAAGAACACAAATCACTCTACTTTTTCATTTACTTCAAGTTAGTTGCCAACGTTAATTGTTCGAAAAAGGTTGTCCAGTTTCAAAACAATGTCAATTCCTGCATGGCAATTCTATCCAGATTATTCATATATTCTACAGACATAGACGAATGCAGTCAATCGCCACCTGTGTGTCACACGAATGCGACATGTTCAAATGTTGTAGGAACGCATCTATGCGTTTGTAACACTGGTTACACTGGAAACGGTAGTAGTTGTACAGGTAAGAGAAATGCTAAGATTTTTTGACATTTGTGTGTCCATAGGAACTCCAGAAATATTTAATTTTGTGTTAGCGAAAGTTATTAAGTGTGCGAGTTTTCAAACTAAAAAATCATTAAATATTAGAAACCTAATCACTCTACTTTTTCATTTACTTGACGTTAGTTGCCAACATAGATAGTTCGGGACAGGTTATCCAGTTGTAAACCAATGAGCAATTCGTATAAGGCTATTCCATCCACATTATTCATATATTTTACAGACATCGACGAATGCAGTCAATCGCCACCGGTGTGTCACACGAATGCGACATGTTCAAATGTTGTAGGAACATTTCAATGTTTTTGTAACACTGGCTACACTGGAAGCGGTAGTAGTTGTACAGGTAAGAGAATTGCTAAGATTTTCAGTCAGTTAGTGTGTCCATAAGAACGCTAGAAATGTTTGATTTTTTTGTGTTAGCGAAAGTTATTAAATGTGGGAATTTTCAAACCGAAAAAACATCGAATATTACAACCCAAATAACTCTATTTTTTCATTTACTTGACGTTGGTTTCCATCTTTGATAGTTCGGAACAGGTTATCCAGTTGTAAAACAATGGGCAATTCGTGTATGGCTATTCTATCCATATTATTCATATATTCTACAGACATCGACGAATGCAGTCAATCGCCACATGTGTGTCACACGAATGCGACATGTTCAAATGCAATAGGAACGTATCAATGTGTTTGTAACTCTGGCTACAGTGGAAACGGTAGTAGTTGTACAGGTAAGAGAAATGCTAAGATTTTTTGAAATTTTTTGTGTCCACAAGAACTCTAGAAATATTTGATTTTGTGTTAGCGAAAGTTATTAAATGTGGGAATTTTCGAACCCAAAAAAACATTTAATATTAGAACCCAAATCACTCTACTTTTTCATTTACTTGACGTTAGTTGCCAACATAGATAGTTCGGAACAGGTTATACAGTTGTAAAACAATGGGCAATTCGTATATGGCTTTTCTATCCATATTATTCATATATTCTACAGACATCGACGAATGCAGTCAATCGCCACCTGTGTGTCACACGAATGCGACATGTTCAAATGCACTAGGAACGTATCAATGTGTTTGTAACAGTGGCTACAGTGGAAACGGTAGTAGTTGTACAGGTAAGAGAAATGCTAAGATTCTTTGACATTTTTTGTGTCCACAAGAACTCTAGAAATGTTTGATTTTTTGTGTTAGCGAAAGTTATTACATGTGGGAATTTTCAAACCAAAAAAACATTTAATGTTAGAACCTAAATCACTCTATTTTTTCATTTACTTGACGTTAGTTGCCAACATTGACAGTTCGGGACAGGTTATCCAGTTGTAATACAATGTGCAATTCGTGCATGGCTATTCTATCGACATTATTCATATATTTTACAGACATCGACGAATGCAGTCAATCGCCACCTGTGTGCGATAGGAATGCGACATGTTCAAATGCTATAGGATCGTATCAATGTGTTTGTAACACTGGCTTAACTGGAAACGGAAGTAGTTGTACAGGTAAGGAAAACACTAAGATGTTTTTTGTCACTTAGAGTGTCCTTAAGAACGCTAGAAAAGTTTGATTTTTTATGTAAGCGAAATTTATGGAATGTGCGAATTGTCAAACAAAAAACACATCTAAGATTAGAACCCAAATCACTCTACTGTTTCATTTACTTGACGTTAGTTGCCAACATTGATAGTTCGGGACAGGTTATCCAGTTTCAAAACAATGACAATTCCTGCATCACAATTCTATCCACATTATTCATATATTCTGCAGACATCGACGAATGCAGTCAATCGCCACCTGTGTGTCACACGAATGCGACATGTTCAAATGCACTAGGAACGTATCAATGTGTTTGTAACAGTGGCTACACTGGAAACGGTAGTAGTTGTACAGGTAAGAGAAATGCTCAGATTTTTTGACATTTTGTGTGTCCACAAGAACTCCAGAAATGTTTGATTTTTTGTGTTACCGAAAGTTATTACATGTGGGAATTTTCAAACCAAAAAAACATTTAATGTCAGAACCTAAATCGCTCTATTTTTTCATTTACTTGACGTTAGTTGCCAACATTGACAGTTCGGGACAGGTTATCGAGTTGCAAAACAATGGGCAATTCGTGCATGGCTATTCTATCCACATTATTCATATATTTTACAGACATCGACGAATGCAGTCAATCGCCACCTGTGTGCGATAGGAATGCGATATGTTCAAATGCTATAGGATCGTATCAATGTGTTTGTAACACTGGCTTCACTGGAAACGGCAGTAGTTGTACAGGTAAGAAATATGTTCTGATTTTTTGTCACTCAATGTGTTCTTCAGAACGCTAGAACATTTTGATTTTTTGTGTTAGCGAAATGTGCGAATGTTAAACTAAAATCCATCTAATATTAGAACACAAATTACTCTACTTTTTCATTTACTTCAAGTTTGTTGCCAACGTTAATAGTTCGGAAAAGGTTGTCCAGTTTCAAAACAATGACAATTCCTGCATGTTAATTCTATCCAGATTATTCATATATTCTGCAGACATCGACGAATGCAGTCAATCGCCACCTGTGTGCGACAGGAATGCGATATGTTCAAATGCTATAGGATCGCATCAATGTGTTTGTAATACTGGCTACACTGGAAACGGTAGTACTTGTACAGGTAAGAGAAATGCTACGATTTTTTGACAATTTGTGTGTCCACAAGAACTCTAGAAATATTTGATTTTGTGTCAGCGAAAGTTATTAAATGTGCGAGTTTTCAAACCAAAAAAACATCTAATATCAGAACCCAAATCACTCTACTGTTTCATTTACTTGACGTCAGTTGCCAACATTGATAGTTCGGGACAGGTTATCCAGTTGTTAAACCGAGACAAGTAATCCATGGATAGTCTTTCCACATTATTCATATATTCTACAGACATGGACGAATGCAGTCAATCGCCACCTGTGTGTCACACGAATGCGACATGTTCAAATGCTATAGGATCGTATCAGTGTGTTTGTAACACTGGCTTCACTGGAAACGGAAGTAGTTGTACAGGCAAGAAAAACACTAAGATTTTTTTTGTCACTTGGAGTGTCCTTAAGAACGCTAGAAAAGTTTGATTTTTTGTGTAAGCGAAATTTATGGAATGTGCGAATTGTCAAACAAAAAACACATCTAAGATTAGAACCCAAATTACTCTACCTTTTGATTTACTTGACGTTAGTTGCCAACATTGATAGTACGGAAAAAGTTGTCCAGTTTCAAAACAATGACAATTCCTGCATGACAATTCTATTCACATTATTCATGTATTCTGCAGACATCGACGAATGCAGTCAATCGCCACCTGTGTGTCACACGAATGCGACATGTTCAAATGTTGTAGGAACGTTTCAATGTGTTTGTAACACTGGCTACACTGGAAACGGTAGTAGTTGTACAGGTAAGGAAAACACTAATATTTTTTGTCACTTATTGTGTCCATAAGAACGGTAGAAAAATTCGATTTTTTTTGATAGCGAAAGTTATTAAAAATGCGAATTTTTGAACTAATAACCATCTAAGATTAGAACACAAATCGCTCTACTTTTTCATTTACTTGACCTTAGTTGCCAACATTGATAGTTCGGAAAAAGTTGTCCAGTTTCAAAACAATGACGATTCCTGCATGGCAATTCTATCCAGATTATTCATATATTCTACAGACATCGACGAATGCAGTCAATCGCCACCTGTGTGCGGTAGGAATGCGATATGTTCAAATGCTATAGGATCGCATCAATGTGTTTGTAACACTGGCTACACTGGAAACGGTAGTAGTTGTACAGGTAAGAGAAATGGTACGATTTTTTGACAATTTGTGTGTCCACAAGAACTCTAGGACTATTTGATTATGTGTTATCAAAAGTAAATACATGTGTGAGTTTTCAAACCAAAAAAACATCCAATATTAGAACCTAAATCACCATACTTTTTCATTTACTTGACGTCAGTTGCCAACATTGATAGTTCGGGACAGGTTATCGAGTTGTAAAACAATGACAATTCCTGCATGGCAATTCTATCCACATTATTCATATATTCTACAGACATCGACGAATGCAGTCAATCGCCACCTGTGTGTCACACAAATGCGACATGTTCAAATGTTGTGGGAACGTTTCAATGTGTTTGTAACACTGGCTTCATTGGAAACGGTAGTAGTTGTACAGGTAAGAGAAATGCTGAGATTTTTTGACATTTTGTGTGTCCATAAGAACTCTAGAAATATTTGATTTTGTGTCAGCGAAAGTTATTAAATGTGCGAGTTTTCAAACCAAAAAAACATCTAATATCAGAACCCAAATCACTCTACTGTTTCATTTACTTGACGTTAGTTGCCAACATTGATAGTTCGGGACAGGTTATCCAGTTGCAAAACGGAGACAATTAATCCATGGATAATCTTTCCACATTATTCATACATTCTACAGACATGGACGAATGCAGTCAATCGCCATCTGTATGTCACACGAATGCGACATGTTCAAATGTTGTAGGAACGTTTCAATGTGTTTGTAACACTGGCTACACTGGAAACGGTAGTAGTTGTTCAGGTAAGAGAAATGCTCAGATTTTTTGACAATTTGTGTGTCCACAAGAACTCCAGAAATGTTTAATTTTTTGTGTTAGCGAAAGTTATTACATGTGGTAATTTTCAAACCAAAAAAAACATTTAATGTTAGAACCTAAATCACTCTATTTTTTCATTTACTTGACGTTAGTTGCCAACATTGACAGTTCGGGACAGGTTATCGAGTTGTAAAACAATGGGCAATTCGTGCATGGCTATTCTATCCACATTATTCAAATATTTTACAGACATCGACGAATGCAGTCAATCGCCACCTGTGTGCGATAGGAATGCGATATGTTCAAATGCTATAGGAACGTATCAATGTGTTTGTAACACTGGCTACACTGGAAACGGTAGTAGTTGTACAGGTAAGAGAAATGCTGAGATTTTTTGACATTTTGAGTGTCCATAAGAACTCTAGAAATATTTGATTTTGTGTCAGCGAAAGTTATTAAATGTGCGAGTTTTCAAACCAAAAAAACATCTAATATCAGAACCCAAATCACTCTACTGTTTCATTTACTTGACGTTAGTTGCCAACATTGATAGTTCGGGACAGGTTATCCAGTTGTTAAACCGAGACAAGTAATCCATGGATAGTCTTTCCACATTATTCATATATTCTACAGACATGGACGAATGCAGTCAATCGCCACCTGTGTGTCACACGAATGCGACATGTTCAAATGCTATAGGATCGTATCAGTGTGTTTGTAACACTGGCTTCACTGGAAACGGAAGTAGTTGTACAGGCAAGGAAAACACTAAGATTTTTTTTGTCACTTAGAGTGTTCTTAAGAACGCTAGAAAAGTTTGATTTTTTGTGTTAGCGAAATTTATGGAATGTGCGAATTGTCAAACAAAAAACACATCTAAGATTAGAACCCAAATTACTCTACCTTTTGATTTACTTGACGTTAGTTGCCAACATTGATAGTACGGAAAAAGTTGTCCAGTTTCAAAACAATGACAATTCCTGCATGACAATTCTATTCACATTATTCATGTATTCTGCAGACATCAACGAATGCAGTCAATCGCCACCTGTGTGTCACACGAATGCGACATGTTCAAATGTTGTAGGAACGTTTCAATGTGTTTGTAACACTGGCTACACTGGAAACGGTAGTAGTTGTACAGGTAAGGAAAACACTAATATTTTTTGTCACTTATTGTGTCCATAAGAACGGTAGAAAAATTCGATTTTTTTTAATAGCGAAAGTTATTAAAAATGCGAATTTTTGAACTAATAACCATCTAAGATTAGAACACAAAACGCTCTACTTTTTCATTTACTTGACCTTAGTTGCCAACATTGATAGTTCGGAAAAAGTTGTCCAGTTTCAAAACAATGACAATTCCTGCATGGCAATTCTATCCAGATTATTCATATATTCTACAGACATCGACGAATGCAGTCAATCGCCACCTGTGTGCGGTAGGAATGCGATATGTTCAAATGCTATAGGATCGTATCAATGTGTTTGTAACACTGGCTACACTGGAAACGGTAGTAGTTGTACAGGTAAGAGAAATGCTACGATTTTTTGACAATTTGTGTGTCCACAAGAACTCTAGGAATATTTGATTATGTGTTATCAAAAGTAAATACATGTGTGAGTTTTCAAACCAAAAAAACATCCAATATTAGAACCTAAATCACCATACTTTTTCATTTACTTGACGTCAGTTGCCAACATTGATATTTCGGGACAGGTTATCGAGTTGTAAAACAATGACAATTCCTGCATGGCAATTCTATCCACATTATTCATATATTCTACAGACATCGACGAATGCAGTCAATCGCCACCTGTGTGTCACACAAATGCGACATGTTCAAATGTTGTGGGAACGTTTCAATGTGTTTGTAACACTGGCTTCATTGGAAACGGTAGTAATTGTACAGGTAAGAGAAATGCTGAGATTTTTTGACATTTTGTGTGTCCATAAGAACTCTAGAAATATTTGATTTTGTGTCAGCGAAAGTTATTAAATGTGCGAGTTTTCAAACCAAAAAAACATCTAATATCAGAACCCAAATCACTCTACTGTTTCATTTACTTGACGTTAGTTGCCAACATTGATAGTTCGGGACAGGTTATCCAGTTGCAAAACGGAGACAATTAATCCATGGATAAACTTTCCACATTATTCATATATTCTACAGACATGGACGAATGCAGTCAATCGCCATCTGTATGTCACACGAATGCGACATGTTCAAATGTTGTAGGAACGTTTCAATGTGTTTGTAACACTGGCTACACTGGAAACGGTAGTAGTTGTTCAGGTAAGAGAAATGCTCAGATTTTTTGACAATTTGTGTGTCCACAAGAACTCTAGAAATGTTTAATTTTTTGTGTTAGCGAAAGTTATTACATGTGGGAATTTTCAAACCAAAAAAAACATTTAATGTTAGAACCTAAATCACTCTATTTTTTCATTTACTTGACGTTAGTTGCCAACATTGACAGTTCGGGACAGGTTATCGAGTTGTAAAACAATGGGCAATTCGTGCATGGCTATTCTATCCACATTATTCATATATTTTACAGACATCGACGAATGCAGTCAATCGCCACCTGTGTGCGATAGGAATGCGATATGTTCAAATGCTATAGGAACGTATCAATGTGTTTGTAACACTGGCTACACTGGAAACGGTAGTAGTTGTACAGGTAAGAGAAATGCTGAGATTTCTTGACATTTTGTGTGTCCATAAGAACTCTAGAAATATTTGATTTTGTGTCAGCGAAACTTATTAAATGTGCGAGTTTTCAAACCAAAAAAACATCTAATATCAGAACCCAAATCACTCTACTGTTTCATTTACTTGACGTTTGTTGCCAACAATGATAGTTCGGGACAGGTTATCCAGTTGTAAAACCGAGACAAGTAATCCATGGATAATCTTTCCACATTATTCATATATTCTACAGACATGGACGAATGCAGTCAATCGCCACCTGTGTGTCACACGAATGCGACATGTTCAAATGCTATAGGATCGTATCAGTGTGTTTGTAACACTGGCTACATTGGAAACGGAAGTAGTTGTACAGGTAAGGAAAACACTAAGATTTTTTTTGTCACTTAGAGTGTCCTTAAGAACGCTAGAAAAGTTTGATTTTTTGTGTCAGCGAAATTTATGGAATGTGCGAATTGTCAAACATAAAACACATCTAAGATTAGAACCCAAATTACTCTTCCTTTTGATTTACTTGACGTTAGTTGCCAACATTGATAGTTCGGAAAAAGTTGTCCAGTTTCAAAACAATGACAATTCCTGCATGGCAATTCTATCCACATTATTCATGTATTCTGCAGACATCGACGAATGCAGTCAATCGCCACCTGTGTGTCACACGAATGCGACATGTTCAAATGTTGTAGGAACGTTTCAATGTGTTTGTAACACTGGCTACACTGGAAACGGTAGTAGTTGTACAGGTAAGGAAAACACTAATATTTTTGTCACTTATTGTGTCCATAAGAACGCTAGAAAAATTCGATTTTTTTTCATAGCGAAAGTTATTAAAAATGCGAATTTTTGAACTAATAACCATCTAAGATTAGAACACAAATCACTCTACTTTTTCATTTACTTGACCTTAGTTGCCAACATTGATAGTTCGGAAAAAGTTGTCCAGTTTCAAAACAATGACAATTCCTGCATGGCAATTCTATCCAGATTATTCATATATTCTACAGACATCGACGAATGCAGTCAATCGCCACCTGTTTGTCACACGAATGCGACATGTTCAAATGCTATAGGATCGTATCAGTGTGTTTGTAACACTGGCTACACTGGAAACGGAAGTAGTTGTACAGGTAAGGAAAACACTAAGATTTTTTTTGTCACTTAGAGTGTCCTTAAGAACGCTAGAAAAGTTTGATTTTTTGTGTTAGCGAAATTTATGGAATGTGCTAATTTTCAAACATAAAACACATCTAAGATTAGAACCCAAATTACTCTTCATTTTGATTTACTTGACGTTAGTTGCCAACATTGATAGTTCGGAAAAAGTTGTCCAGTTTCAAAACAATGACAATTCCTGCATGGCAATTCTATCCACATTATTCATGTATTCTGCAGACATCGACGAATGCAATCAATCGCCACCTGTGTGTCACACGAATGCGACATGTTCAAATGTTGTAGGAACGTTTCAATGTGTTTGTAACACTAGCTACACTGGAAACGGTAGTAGTTGTACAGGTAAGGAAAACACTAATATTTTTGTCACTTATTGTGTCCATAAGAACGCTAGAAAAATTCGATTTTTTTTGATAGCGAAAGTTATTAAAAATGCGAATTTTTGAACTAATAACCATCTAAGATTAGAACACAAATCACTCTACTTTTTCATTTACTTGACCTTAGTTGCCAACATTGATAGTTCGGAAAAAGTTGTCCAGTTTCAAAACAATGACAATTCCTGCATGGCAATTCTATCCAGATTATTCATATATTCTACAGACATCGACGAATGCAGTCAATCGCCACCTGTTTGTCACACGAATGCGACATGTTCAAATGCTATAGGATCGTATCAGTGTGTTTGTAACACTGGCTACACTGGAAACGGAAGTAGTTGTACAGGTAAGGAAAACACTAAGATTTTTTTTGTCACTTAGAGTGTCCTTAAGAACGCTAGAAAAGTTTGATTTTTTGTGTAAGCGAAATTTATGGAATGTGCTAATTGTCAAACATAAAACACATCTAAGATTAGAACCCAAATTACTCTTCCTTTTGATTTACTTGACGTTAGTTGCCAACATTGATAGTTCGGAAAAAGTTGTCCAGTTTCAAAACAATGACAATTCCTGCATGGCACTTCTATCCACATTATTCATGTATTCTGCAGACATCGACGAATGCAGTCAATCGCCACCTGTGTGTCACACGAATGCGACATGTTCAAATGTTGTAGGAACGTTTCAATGTGTTTGTAACACTGGCTACACTGGAAACGGTAGTAGTTGTACAGGTAAGGAAAACACTAATATTTTTGTCACTTATTGTGTCCATAAGAACGCTAGAAAAATTCGATTTTTTTTGATAGCGAAAGTTATTAAAAATGCGAATTTTTGAACTAATAACCATCTAAGATTAGAACACAAATCACTCTACTTTTTCATTTACTTGACCTTAGTTGCCAACATTGATAGTTCGGAAAACGTTGTCCAGTTTCAAAACAATGACAATTCCTGCATGGCAATTCTATCCAGATTATTCATATATTCTACAGACATCGACGAATGCAGTCAATCGCCACCTGTGTGCGGTAGGAATGCGATATGTTCAAATGCTATAGGATCGCATCAATGTGTTTGTAACACTGGCTACACTGGAAACGGTAGTAGTTGTACAGGTAAGAGAAATGCTACGATTTTTTGACATTTTGTGTGTCCACAGGAACTCTAGAAATGTTTGATTTTTTGTGTTAGCGAAAGTTATTACATGTGGGAATTTTCAAACCAAAAAAAACATTTAATGTTAGAACCTAAATCACTCTATTTTTTCATTTACTTGACGTTAGTTGCCAACATTGACAGTTCGTGACAGGTTATCGAGTTGTAAAACAATGACAAATCCTGCATAGCTATTGTATCCACATTATTCTTATATTCCACAGACATCGACGAATGCAGTCAATCGCCACCTGTGTGTCACACGAATGCGACATGTTCAAATGCTATAGGATCGTATCAATGTGTTTGTAACACTGGCTACACTGGAAACGGTAGTATTTGTACAGGTAAGGAAAATACTAAGATAGGAATGCGATATGTTCAAAGGTTGTAGGAACGTTTCAATGTTCTTGTGACATTGGGTTTACTGAAGATGACTTAATTTGCGCCGGTATGAAGTCTTTTCAGGGAGTTATTGACAAAACTTATTTTATCACATTTATTGGTTGCTGTACGAAGGGCTATATCATTGCCTAGCGTTTATGAGATTGTGACAAATTTCGATCCATCTAATTCGAATCAAATAAACGAATGTACTTAGAATGTAATGTCTTCTTCCTGCAGATTTAGATGAATGTAGCGGATCGGCTATCTTGTGTGACTCAAATGCGAACTGTGTAAATTTTGTTGGATCGTATGAGTGCGTTTGTTTCGCTGGATACAACGGGGATGGTATTATCTGCACAGGTATGGCAACTTCATTGTCCCAAAACCCTGTGTCCAGAAGGTTTTATAAAGATATCAAAATCAAATTTACTCCAGTTTCATTTCGAAACTTAAAACAGATCAAGTTAATATATGAACAACATCAGCTAATACTATGTGGTTTGAAATAGTGTGCTTTAATAACCCTGCGTTCGTTGTTGTCAGCTTCACCGCCTCAACCGAGTCCCGGGATTACACCAGTCGTTGACGTAAGCCAAGACTTACCTGGGTCACCCAGACAGAACGCCTTTGCCGTGCAAAATCCATGCAATCTAGCACAAGACCTTTTCCCTAATTTCAACCCTGCCACCACAAACTTAGAGCTGATAGTACGAGAAAGCGTATTAGGGCCTGGTAAGACATCTATTAATGTTTTATCGTTCTTTCTGAAGTTAGGATATTTAACTAGGTATATTGCAATGATTTATCAGAGTATGTATTTTCAATATTTTTTTCACATTAAATAATCAGACTTTCTTTAATCTTCCGTGTAGTGACAACCATCGGCACTTGGGCGACCTCCATTGGCCAAACACCCATACCTGCATACAAAGCAGCAACCAGCTCTTGTCCGGATATAGCCGAAGCTGTTGAATTTAGAAAAAGGAGGGGTTTGACACCAGATAATGAACGCTTTGTAGTAGGTGGGAGAAAATATTTATTGCACTTCATGATCAGCAGTTGTATCACACCAACCATTGTTGTAGTTTTGAAACAGTTTTTCGCCCGAAAACAGTGTTTTTATTTTTAGAAATTGCAAAATGGAATTAGCGCGTTTAAGCAAAAATGTGTTGAATTAAGGTCAAGACACGAGCTGTGACCGCCGTCAAGTTTCACAGACTTGCAACGGGCCTTTGCCACCAGACAGAGCGTTTCAGGTTGCTCTAAGGTCTGAAGTTGATGGTGTGACATCTCCTTTAACATTTTTTTCCGCCGATATACGCACCGCAGGTAAAGAACGTGAGTTTAGTGTAGCTGCTGTGGAGCTGCTTAAAAACGTTCTGCAGCATGACCACAATACTGGGCTGCATGGCAAGAATGAACGCAACAAATAACACACTCAAGTAAACAATATCTTCCACTTAGTTATGCCGGCTTGCATCGGAATAGTTTGTGATGAAAATTCGGTGTGCGAGGTGGTTTCCTCCGATGGGGGCGCAACTCAATCTGCAGAGTGTGTTTGTGAACATACGACGACTGATTGTCAGGGTAACATGAGTGCTAATTGCTGCAAAAGTGTCGGCCAGTTACAAGCAATGCTTCTTTCTCAGAAATTTGTCACGCCAGGACTATCGTCAGTTCAAGTGGAATTGTGCTGTACTTTCGACAAACTTTTGCAGGATTGATTGGATACTCCGACACTCTGTGCGAGTTCAGTGGTGAGTTGAGTTGAAATTAAAGATTTTATTTTCCTTATGTGAGTTATAAGGTTTAAATTTTTACGGGTTCTGCATTTTCCTTATTTTTCCGGCGCAGGTCAACCGATTGCATTTGTTCCCTGTGTTAACGTGACCACGGGTGAAAGCGGACAGTCTTATGGACGTTTTGATATAGCCAGATTATCATTAATACCCTGCACGAACACGTCCATCGCCGAAGTTGTAGCAACAGTACGATTTACCAGATTGTGTTGTTCTTCTGTTTTAAATCAGTGATCTGTTACAATTATTTCTTCCCTACGTAGACTGATATTCCAACGATCAACAGCACAACGTTGGAGGAAACTCTTGTCAAGCTGGATGTAATGACAGCTGATGTGTCAAGGCTGAGCGTTAACGATACCCAAGCTACAATTGACTTTATCAACACTGTTCAAACCCAGACGACAGTTCAGGTATGCGCTCCATTCGTAAACATTTTCACAATGTTTCACATTTATTTTATTTATTTTTAGCTGACGGAATTTTCGTATCAACATGTAGTGGATATTGGAGACCATTTGACCGATTTCCTGAACCAGAGCACCACCAATCAGAACGCTACACTAACAAATGTGACAGGCTTCGTCCAATCACTGACTGAACTTGGATATCGTGTGGACTTACAAAACAATATCACTGCTTTAGATGTGATTACTCCAAGAATTGCAGCTAGGGTACGTAAACGTAACCAGTTTTGGACGTGATTGACAAAGACGCTAAGCAAGCGGCCATTACATGCACAACATGTACATAATCCAAACACGTAGTTCAGACAAACGTCGATTCTATTTCTGACAGATTGAGAGGATTCAGAATCCCGACATGCCAGTAATTTATGAACCATTCGTGTACGTGGAGGGACTGCTTGAATCTCCGGCTACGATTACCATACCTCAAGAGGCCATAGCGACACAAATGAACGGACAAAACGACAATATAACCGGGGTGTTTCTTTTTCACATCACGAACAACTTATTTCCATCTACAGAACCCACCACAAACAACGCAGTGAGTTTTTTGTTGATGAATGATAAAAAAAGAAAAACAATATGTTTAAAACAACTTGTTATGTTGCAGGTTATTTCCGGACAAGTGAGGGGTAGTGGTGGTGTAAGACAAGTGGCTCATTTACAACAACCAGTGGTAACTACTTATCAAGAAGACACAGTTCGTGGAATAGATCAAGATGATGCCACACTTCAGGTCATACAATATTTGTTAATGTATATTTGACTCTGGGCATAACTTCGTGGTTTAATTTCTCAACAGGCGAAGTACGTTAATCACACTTGCGTGTTTTGGAACTTCACTACAGAAGCCTGGTCTACGGACGGCTGCTTCGTAATACCGAATAGTGACCCGCCGCAATGCAGATGCAACCATCTCACCAATTTTGCAATGCTAGTGGTATTATAAAATTGCTTTGTTGTAAATTTGCTTTGGAAATTGGTAAAATCAATTTTAAGGAACACTTTTCCGTTGTAGTTGGGTTAGTCACATTACAGTTATTTTACATATTTTACAGCATATCTACGACGTTCAACCACACATTTCCCTGCAAATAGTGACTTACGTGTGCGCCTCGCTCTCTATCTTGTGCCTCGTAATAACATTCGTTATCCTCATTGCTTTCAAGTAAGTGACATTATATGAGAAAGTGCACATTTTTTACTGCAACGTGATGACAGAACTTCTGGATTGTCTTGGTATATTTATTGCGGTAATTTGTATTCAAATATTTTAACTCTATAGGGATATTAGAGCTTCCAGCCCGCTGCGCTTTTTCTTATACATGAAAACATGTTCAATACACAGAGATATAAGAAAACGACGACCGATACAAGTTCTCATGAACATATGCGCCTTACTTATCGTTGTGTTCATACTATTCATCGCCGGAGCTGACAATCGCGAAAACGAGTCTCAATGTGCAGCCGTCGCATTCCTGCTTCACTATTTCTTACTCTGCGTATGGTGTTGGATGTCTGTGTACGCCTACTTTCTATACATGGCAGTTGTTAAGGTGGGCAACGCAGTGTAAAAATATCAGCATAGAATTGAATACATGATCTGCATAATTGCGTATCTGCGAAAATGAACAACATTTTGTTTGTACATGAGGTTTTCAGGCTTTGCAGCCCAGGCAATGCAGCCTAGCTGGATCAGCCACTTTTTCCTGACAAGTCGGAGCAAGATTTGAAAAATCAAGCTCCCGGTGAGGTTTGAACTCACGACCCTGGGCTAACCAGGCCCAACGCTCTACCAACTGAGCTACAGGAACTCAGTGGTTTCACGGGGTATATTGTGGCCAAGGTACACTGGTGCGCAAGCGCACAACTTGCCAGGCAACCTTCACATATACGTAGGGGATCTCTACCACCGTATCAGATAACGCAGTAATATTTCATGCAATGGTTCCTGCCTATCATGCCATTGCATGAAATATTACTGCATTTTGTTTGTATTTAGGTATTTTATTCAAACAACAGCCGTTTTCTCAAAATTGGAGCTGGGTTGTCGTACGGCATTCCAGCAGTGATTGCTTCGATCAACGCAATCGCCATAGAGGCAACAAAACAACCATCCTTGGAATCTCCTGTGTATGGACAAGGTTAGAGAAAAATTTTGTACAGCACGGGTCTGCATTTCTGTTTATTTAAATGAGCAATTTTAGTCAAAAGTGTGTGATATGCTTGATAATGTAAGGAAGGGAATTACATATAGATTTAACCAAAATAATTGTCTTGCATTGGCCCGTTTTCTCTCGTAATATTTAGAATAGTATGTTTTGTGTAACTCTATAATTTCTAACACTTTAGAACGACCGTCGGCATTTGCAACTTCATACCTGGCTGAAAATATGTGCTGGATCAAAGGATATTCGCTTTACTTTTCCTTCCTTCTGCCTTTCGGAATCATGCTGATATTCAATATAGTGATGTTTGTGATTGTGATCAGGAAACTTGTGTGGGGAAGAAAACAAGTTGTAAGTAATAAAAACCTCCCCGGTCAAGATTTCCACTATGTTGTGACTATACAATCACTCCCATCCGTTGGGCATCAAACTAGATCAACCATCCGTAGAAAACAAGATGGAAAAAATATTACCAAGCAATAGCTAAGCCAATAGTGCCGTCACGCATCATGTCACAATAAATCTTTTGTTCACATTTACCCACCGTATTACTATTTCATATTTCACTCCTATTCCATGAAAGTGTTTAATATGACCACAAAGGTACCACAAAGTGGAAATCTGTGTGTTTGCTAATGTCGAATCTAGCACAGAGCCGCAGTCAACAGCTGCACTGATGAGACTTCACAGGTCGAAACAGTGTGTACACCCTGTTTGCAGCCTTCAATGATTATTATAGCTTTTTTGCACATACGCCTAATATGATTTTCTAAACCTCACGTAATTAATGAAGTTTAATCTGATCAACGTGTAATTGCAGTCGGATGCAACAAGGAAAACATCCTCCCCAACACATCATACCCAAATTGCCATCACTACAGCAACCACTCTTGGTCTCAGCTGGTTTTTCGCATTCTTCATGATGCTTTCATCGAGTCCGGGATATCTTACTGCCATGAGTTGGCTTTTCTCCTTAACCGCAGGACTGCAGGTAAGGCAAACTTTTTTCTTTCATACAAAATTATTTTTGCATACTAAGTAGCGCTTTCTCATACATTATGAGGTTTCAGTTTCATTCCAAACGTACTATCACAAACTTTCTTTAAAAAATATTTTATTGGCCGAACCCAATAAAGAAAACTTGCAAAACTGTGGATTTGCCGCGTGTTTGTGTGTTTGTATTCAAATGCCTCGCTTTGCCTGCAGTTTATATAACAAACCTAAAATAATACATCAATCTGCAGCTAAAAATAACAAGATATAAAACCTCGTAAATAGCACCGTTTTTAGGAACTCAAATCCATTTTTCAAGCACTTATTTGTTTTCAGGGTGTGGGCATCTTTCTGTTCACGATTGTAAGAAAGAACGACATTCAGATCTTAGTGCGCACATTCTTCGAAGAACACGGATGTTCTTGGTGTGGTGTGCCCGCTCAGCCTCCAGCAACACTACGAAGCCATGAGCCCAAATCTAGCGTCCCGAGCCGTTCACATTCGACCCTGGCCTGAAGAAACACTCTAACACAAAATTAGTTCTAATAAGGAAGAATACAAATACACTCAAACATATATGCTTTGTGTTTTCTAACGCTTCGTGTGTTACTGACGCATAACGTCAAACGTTTTTTTTTTATTTATTTTTATATCCAATTTATTGTTATGACCCATTTCATCAATATATTATGAAAGCACGTAGTCTTAGCATATTGTAACGCTTCAAATTGGTCCTTCATCAAAAGACATTCGGACCCAATCCAATATGACGTTTGGATACGTATTTTTGTCTAATAACCGAATCTTCACCTTGGTTAAAGTGTAAATATTTTGCTGCAAACTTACTCTGATCTGAATACAATAAACTACTCAGTGCCAAAAACTATTGATCTCATTGTTGAAGTTGCATTTAGCTGGCGGAAATTATTGTTCGCATCACGAACTTTTTATTTAATTATTTTAAACACACTTTTCTTTGATATAATTGATTTTTGAAAAAACGTAAAACCAATTTCAAATTTTGCCACAGATTTGTCCGGGGTATTTTTGTATATTATTAATATACCAGGTACTTGACTACACGATCTCTTTGTAAATCCGAAAAGCTTTGCACTAGCTGTAACTGTTTTTGACCGTAAATTATTCAAGGATATTTTTATGTAAAAATGAATTGTAACTGATTTATTAAAATGCAAGCATTTTGTATAAAATGCAAGCACCAGAGCGCACATGTAATACAAAAACTTATCTGATATTTTATAGGTCACAAAAATCTGATCACCACATTGTAATTTTAACAAAAAGATAGATTAACCAGTTTTTATGCAACGTTTTCCAAATCGTTTGCCACTTTACAATTTCCGTCTGCTGTTTCATTAAGCACGAACACCAGACGGAAAGATCACGTTTTCGTGTGTCAAATAATTCGTATATATTTCATCTGGCTCGTTTAGCCTTGCATACGTGTAGTAAATAAAAGGCCCTCATAAAAAATTTCAAAAATGGTAAAATCGAAAGTGTTCGTAAAAGCGAGGGAGTTTAGCGCCATTCCAAAAGAAGATGATTTTCAGATGATCGTTACATGTGTTTCTGGCCTTGCTATAAGTCATCATTTGCCTGCTGAATAGGTGAAGTAACAAATTCACATCACCATGAATAAACTTAACTATTTCACTTTGCTGTGACCACACAAAGATTCTGTTTGTTTGGAAATCAGAAGAAACGGTTAAGAATATTAAAGAGAATAATATCGAGGGAAACTGGTTCCTTTTAAAGTAATCGGTTTGGGCAGATTCCACCCAGGCAGTTTCTTGAACACAAAAATCCTCGAAAATTTTTTTTTATGTCTGCATGGTCCCAACTTTAAATGCGTATGATTCGCATCGTTAACATAGGAGGGCAAGGATTGGAGATTGTGTACGTGGAGGGGATAGGAATCAGAAGCAGCTGTGGTAGCATGAGTTATTGTGGCGCTATGGTAGCATGGGTATTCTTATTCGGATCTGCTCACCATGGATTACTCTTTTGCTCACAACCTCACGGGCAACAACCGACAAGTCGGGTAAAAATAATCCTCTACCTCCTTTTTATTTTATTTTTTATCATAGCTCCACTACACGGATGTAATTCAATAATACTCCAGCTCCACCACATGGATGTTATTCAAAAAAAATCATGATATTAACGACTTAAATTCTGCGATACACTGAAATATTCTGTTGCAAGGACAACACTAACAACATCAGCGAAAAGTCATTTTCCTTTAACGTTGACGGCCGACTATAAAGAAAACGACTTAACGTGCTTGGCGGGAAATATTTTTATAAAAACAAAACAACAGATTATGCATTTGGAAACACCATAACTCACAATAAACATCTTCAACTTGGATAATTAAAAAATGTCCCTCTTTTAATCGGTTATAGCCCATTGCTTACAGCTTAGCGAATGCTACCTATACAGCGCCGAACGATGCAATACCACTGTTTGTATCTAACTGACATCCTTCATTGCAATTTTTGAAAGCAAACTTGGGCGATATGAGACCTGCGAGGGTTGGTCCTGGGAATGGTATTCTTTTCTTTAGAGATGTTGGGGCGTTTTGCACCACGGTGAAAGTTGAAACATACATTTAAATAGCAGGACTCGAGTAACTGTCTTTTAAGTGAACATGCAAAACGTTTATTGCAAAGATTTCTTTTTCATAACCGTTATGTTACTGTGAACTCTAGTGCAGCCACTAACTGAATTGATGCAAATTACAAAACACCTAGGATTACACCGTGCGGTGGAGCTAGAGGACTACCTTAGATAACATCCGTATGGTGGAGCTAGAGGACTAAATTAAAAAACATCCGCACAGTGGAGCTAGAGCACTACTTTAAATAACATTGGTGTTGTTGAGATAGAGGACTGTTTTCAATGATATCCGTGTTGTATGACGGACCCGAGTGACTGAGAATTCATTCAAACGCATTTTTATTGATAAAAGTCCCAAACTTTGTTTTGTGTCATGAGCCTGATCAAGCCTCGTTGTGTAGCAGGCGAAACGTCGGTAAATAAAAATTATCGTTTAATTGTGCCATAAGGTTTGGTTCATTACTAATCAAATAGAAGTCAATAACAGATTGCCACATATGTTTATTCCAATTTCAACCTAAGTACATGTTTTTGGTTACTAAATTAGAAAAACATTTTTCAAATGACGTTGGCACAACAGTATGTGGGCTTAGCGGGGTTTTGCCAGGTTCGTTCTGGTAGAACTCAGTAGGACAAAATATATCCTGGTTCTGTAATATCCGTGTTTCTGGTAAGATGTTATTCACAAGTAGAAGTGCACTGGCCATGGCATTAGCTGAACTCCAGCCACACAACTACTACGCCAATGTGTTAACATAGCCGCCCTCGATGTTTATTCAATCCAGTGCGGTTTTTCGTATCCAAACAGCTCGAAATCCATCTTATAATGGTCGAAAACTTTGCGGGACAAATCTTTGGGAATCTTGGCGAAATGTTCCTCCACTTTTGCGAAGTTACTTTTAAAGTCGCGTTTCGGGAAAAATACGCGTTTGTCTTTTTCATTCAAATTCAACGCATCGCTCAAGTAACTCACATCCTCTCTGAAAGTTTTGAACTTCATAATGTGGGTATAACGATGCACGCATGGGTTGCACGTTGTATTGAAAAATTCCCAATGGCCATCTTTTTCTTTCGTTGCAAGAAGATAGTTTAAAAAATCTTCGAACGTTGCTGTCCCGCCATCATCAGTACGATTTCTATCGAAAGAATTTCTTCTAGCATGTCTGAATAACTTGTTGATTAGCTTTGATAGAGGCCCATATGTAGACGTAAACCCAGGGCTGTCAGGCTTCATCTTGTCATTGTAAGCCGAAACCAAACGACTGAACGGATTTCTGACAGTTATGATCTAAAAAAAATCAAAAGCTAACCTAGACTTGTAAAATTGAGGCGATTAAGACACGATGGTAAGCATTTAGTGGTTAATTAAAGTAAACATCGGCATATGGGCAATAATTCAAAACCTTGAGTGAAGCGTTATCCCACACTTGTTGGACTTGTTCTCTACTTCTCTTTGACCCAACCCGTGCATTTTGGTTTGCCATGATCATCACTTCATCGCCTCTTATCTTCTCATTGAGATAATCTTGTTCGTTGAAAAAACCCTCGAAAACCATCACAGCTTCAAGCCAACTGGTATAGCCGCATTTGAAAATATCACAAGTAGCAAACTGGAACAGATATCATCACTCTTTGAATGAACTTTATGGCCCACTGTAATGTGTTATACCTCGTACTTGGTTGAATAAAGAGCATTCAAGTTGGGTTGTTTTGTAAAGCCAGTAAATTGTAGGTTCCATCGCCGACAGGCGGATTCTAATGTGTATTTTCGCTCGTTTTGAAGAGCTTTCATAAGTTCCCCAGTGTTGTTGTTTGAACATTGATCTTGTGTTAACACAGTGCCCAGCAACGGTTTGGTTGTATCTGGTATGGGGCTTGTACCGGCCTTAGTCACAATGCAAGCATTAACTTGCGAAGCTTCTAAAAACAATTGATAAAAAGTTCAAAATTTCACAAAACTATTTCTGATATTTAATCTGTATTTTTTTAAATTTATGCATGCATCCACTAATATAAAGACTGAAAAACAAAATTGTGTACTTTGTGGGCGTAGACGTTTTCTGCACTGGTACTGTAAACGACTTTGCAGGACTGCAAAACAACGTAACTTAAAAACATGTTTATTTTAGCAAAAACAAGTTAAAACTTACATATCGGTACATGAATTTCATTAAATTAGTTTTTATATCTATTGCAGTTTGCTACTTACGATGTTTTAAAATGTGAGTTTACGCGTTGGTTTGAAACTGTTCTGGGTTTTGAACAAACAAGATTTTCTACTTGAGATGAAATGCGATAAAATGAAAGTCATGGTAAACAAAAATGCACGTTAAACTGAAACAAGTTTAAAACATGTCCAGCAGTTCTAAAAAATGACGCCCAAACCAATGTTAGAACTATTGCCTACATGTTTACTTGATCATTCACCAACTAATTTACAATCATTCTATTGTCAGAAACCCTTGTATGCTCTTTTATCAAAGAAAATCAAGTTTTCAGAAACATTGGAAGTAACAGTGCCGGTTGTGGTGGTCACATTAAATGCCGGTAAGGTTTATAGTGCGAGAATAGAGCTAACTGTATCATTTACATGTGAAAAATGTGTTGTGTTGACTCTTATAAACAAAAAGAACACTAAATTGAAAAAGTGCTGTTCGAGGACAGATCCACGCAAACTTCAAATCAGAGTTGTAATCGGGCCTTTTAGGCCCAAACCGACCCGAAACCGACCCCACAGGCCCAGCCCGTGATACAATTCTCCTTAAAAACGATTTTGACGCAATTGGTACTTAAATTATTATGAGCGGGGTCGTGAGCTGATATTTCACGGGATTCATAGAAATAACCCTGACAGACGGTCGTGGTGCTTTCCGGTAAGTTGTTGTTGCTGCGTATAACAGACAGGGCTTTATCGCATTCCTAGCAGGCTGCCGTACCCTCAGGTCAAACCGCTTGGCAAAATATGATGTTAGATCGTCCATAGTCGTCCATAGTCACACCAAGCTGCACTGATGGGCCCTTATATGTCGAAACAGTAACCATTTGTGTGCAGCTCACATAAATAAATTCACATTTGCGGGATTTCAAAGTAACATCTCGTAATATGCAATGGTTTTGATTACGACAAATCTTTACCAGCCTCTGCGCAACCCAAGTTCTTTGCGTGGGTCGAGTGCGCAATCACCGCCGTAACAAAGCCTGGTGCTTTCCAAACGAATTCTTTGCGCGGGTCGGGTGCACAATCACCGCTGTAACGAAGCCTGGTGCTTACAAACAAGCTGCGCGAACGCAACGATCATCCTGTGTTACAATTGTTTGCTGTCCAACTATTGCATTCTTTCCAGGTCCAAAGAAATATAAAACACCAAATACAAGTTATCCCTTAAAACGCTGCATTTATGGGAGAAATGCGTTTATGGGAGAAAAAAACACACGACAAAGCAATTTAGCCTAAATCACTGTAAAACATATTTCACAAACATAATAGTAAATAAATTACCCAAAGCGAACGAAGTTAAACACATCCTTCGAGAAATATGTAATTTAATTTTGATATTTCGGTTCAGGTATTTCAGAGCCGACAACAAAGTATTACAGATCGAAACCTTTTTTACCGTGTCTAAAAACGATGGCAGAATTTTTGTGGCGGTAAGCAGATGTTGGTAAGCATTTTTATCCGCCTTTCCGCTCAAGCAATTTCCTCTGTGCCTTGGTCCCCCGCACAGCGATGCGTGACCATCATGGCACCTCGGTGATAAAAAAGAATTTCGATGACTGGCTGTAGGGATTCCGTCCATACAGCGACACCACATCAAGACAAATTATCAAATCTTTTCTACGCACTACCATACTTTTGTTTGATACAATACATATAGCCCAATGCGATCGTTGCTTACAAATCTGCTTACTTGTGGAACATTTCAATACTACTGATGTTTAAAAAATTTTACAAGCCTGTTTTCTCAAATACCATGATTAACAAACATACGTTCTTCAAATGGTAAAAAGGTAATATCGATGTAAACCCTTAATGTAATTTTAACCTAAAAGTTTAGAAACGGAAGTTAAAGGTACATCGATATATCCACAAAGTATCAATTTTTCAATTCTGCCACGTGAGAACACAAGCAGTCAGATCAGACTGCAGGCCGTATGCTTTGCTACTCAGCCATGGCATTCTTACCAGTTAAAAAATTCACCTGCTAACAACTTTGTTTTTACTAGATAAACATTGCACATAATCATTTCGCTATTAACAGCATTGGAAAATATGCTGAACCACATCACATAATAAAATCGTTTGGAATTTTAGAAACTTTTTAAAGCCACACAGGAGCGGGATTTTACACCCTTCGACTTATGTCACAAAACGATGGGAATGTTTCAAATGGTGAAATGTGTGCAGTAAAGAGCAGATTAAAACTATTTATATGAATTCTACTTCGTGAATGACGATCAACATAGTGATCTATTTTTAAGGTATGTGATCGTGTATATCACTATAGCGTTCCGTCTGTTGAAAACTTTACAACAAGAGAATCGCATTGAGGCGACATGCAACGAACCGTAAAGGGTATATTACCTCTCGTGCTATGCAAGCATTATAACTGATGCTTTTAGTTGTGGGAAAAGCGGTAGTTACAGTTGAGGTATCAGTGATGCTTGTATTGCTGCTTCCGATATTGTGTTCCGCCAAATAGGTGCAGAAATACAACGGTGTTTTGATATTCCGTCATTCTAAATTAGATTTATTCACTGCTAATTAAAACAGTTTTGTTCCGAAGGCAAGTCAGATAACTTTAACTATTTATTTAAAAATATACATAGTACTCTTTTTTCAAGAATTGCAATGTAAACAAAGCAACAATTGACATTTTGCAGACATCAATGAGTGCAGTCTAACAGCCCAATAGTCATTCAAGGGGAAAATGTATAAACTCACCCGGGACTTTCCAGTGCGTTTGTACCCAGGACTTTCCACGGGTTATACCGGCGACGAGAAAAATTGCACAGGTAGAAACTTGCGTTCGAGCCTAAACCAAAATCAGTTCAAAAAAATTTTAAAAGGCCTTACGAATGACAATTCAAAAGATACACAAAAAATAACCAACTGGGTTGTAGCTCTTTTGTACCCTAGAAAATAAATGCTTAAATTTCGAAAGAAAAAAAGCATGTTGACTTGCAGCACTTCCACCTCATCCAGCAATACCAGGGGTTTGTCCAAGTTTCCAGTTCATCCAAGACAAGTGGCTCGAGGCAAAATCAGTTCGCTTTGGGAAATCCTTGATGTTAAATATAAAAACAGCAATGCAGTTGCCATGAAAGATAAAATAGTGATCAAAATAAATTAAGAAGAAGTTGGCAATTATAGCAACCATTTTTTCCCAAATTGTAGACATTGCTTCAACTGGACACACTGACGGCAGATGTTGCAGTTTTGAATACAGGAGACGCACAAGCAACAATAAACTTTGTTAATGAAATTAACACAGCGACCACCATTCCAGTTCGTATCAGCTAAATCATAGTAAAAGTTCCCACATTTAATTCAACACTTCCTACCTTTCGGCATTTTCTTTCCAAAAGCATTCCTCACGAAACAATTGCTCTGCAAATGATTAAACAAAACGATACAATTACTGTTTTTTTTTCTGGTTTGCACAACAAACAGGTTGTTCCCGTCCGATTAAGTCAGCTCCAACAGTATTGTAAGTGTTTCTCATCAGCTTAAACAAAAAAGGAAATCCGATAACTACAAAAGCGGAAAGCAATATGATAATAAACAGACTATAGAACGGATGATTAAACTATTTGTTTTAAATGAAAAATATCGTTTTACGTCAACATTTTAGTCAAACCGACGTTTTTCGATACCTTGTGCTGCCAGGCATATTAAACAGCAAAATGTTGTGACGACAAGGTTTACAAATTTTAGCAATAGCATCAACCATATAGTGTTTTGGAGACCAAATTATTGAAGTTTACCCTTGCGTAACATAAACAGACAGTGTTCGTGAATCTCACTGCGTGTTTGGGGTTTCACGCTCGAGAGGTGGTCTACGGAGGGGTGTTTCCTTCTGGCTGAAAATCGGCCGCCGAAGTGCAGATGTGATCATCTCACAAACTTTGAGCTGTTGGTGGTAAGTATCAATATGCACGTGATGTTCTATCGGCATCGCGCTGACCTGCATACGTCCACCTTGCACACTGGGATAATTTTTGTTTTGCAGAGCATCAAATAAAAGCTCACACCTTTTTGCAAACAGTGCCATACGATTGTGCGTCGTTATCATATGTGCTTTGCTTGCACTCGTCTACCTCGTATTTATCACTGGTGTCGGCAAACGTGAACACGAATCCGGTTGCGTGGCTGTAGCTATGTTGCTCCATTACTTCCTGCTCACTGCTTGGGGGTGGATGGTGGTTTATGCCCATTTTTTCTATATTTCAGTTGTGAAGGTAAATATATTTTAATCTGGGACAATAAAAGTTAAGGTAATTTTCACACAAATTGTACGCTCCGTTATTTTCGCTAAAAAACAAAGTCTTTCATTACCCTGATACAATTTGGATAACCGAATGTGTATATACTTTTCTGTGAGCAGAATAAACGTACGTAAAGCGCGATGAAAAAGTTTGAAGCAGCTTTGAAAATGTTGATGCACATCGATAAAGGAAGGCAGATCCCAATAGCTATGTCATGACGGAAAATCGCAAGTTTTTTGCAGTTTATTGAAAGAAATTGTAATGCAGCATATCCATCTAACAGCTCATTTAAACAAGGGCACAACCAAATTAATATAGCTCTCTTTGATTACCAAAATCCAGCTGACAGTACAACACGACATTGAGGTAATTGGGAGACAGTGGTTAAGTACAAAAAACTGAAAAAATGTTGTTGCTGACAAATTGGTATAACAAGCATTTTCAATAGCATGTGCAAACTACCTTGACGATCCGTTGAAAAGCGTGTGAACTTCTTTTGTCTACTTGGTGGAGGGTTTGCGCGGTGATCATGACCTCAACGAAAGCCCTCAAAATGCCTTTTTCCTTTTGGGTTTTCCCAGCAAACACTTTTTTAAAACCAGGATTACCGATAAATAGGAAATTCGTCTCAGGTGAATTACGGACAATAGCGCAGAACGCCTTTTTCAGAATTGCACCAGTCATAAATACGCCATCCAAAACAGTAACTTGCAGTTGGTGGAAATACTAAGCAAGTGCAGGGCAAGGGATCAACTGTAAAAATGTTGTTTTGCGCTTCGTTCGCAGCATTGATTATAGTGATAAATGGACAAGTAGCAACGACTCCAAACTTTGAGTTCTATTCAAAAGTCGGTAAGAACATGACGTAAAGTTCATTGAAAACGAAAACTGGCTTTCACCACCAGGATACATGATAAATTATTGATACCTGTATGCCTTTATTGAAACGTTATGCTATTAGTTTTCTGTAGCTTAGTCATTGTTTCATGCTTTCGAATGATCAGACAGGATCATACCACAGAGCTAGTCTATAATATTTGGATTATTAGGTGCGCAGTTATAGCAGCGAAGGCATTGAAGCCAACCTGAATCAGCCACTTTTTTCCCGACAAGTCGAAGCGACATCTAAAAAAAATTTGGGCTTGCGCACCAATGCACTTGGACCACAATGTACCCCGGTTCAACCGCGGAATACCAGTAGCTTTGGTAAAGCGTTGAGTCTGCAAAAATGTCTGATCCAACTTGGCTGCAATCCCTTGGCTGCTATTTCTACAAACCTAATGATCCAGATACAATAGCTGTAATCGCGAAGTGTCGTCAAGCTGCTATGCATGCGATCCTACTTTTAAACAAACATGTATATTTATTGATTTTAACGAAAGAACGATCTGTAATTATGTGATGTCATCGTATAATCGTCCGAGTGAGCTCCAATGATGGTATGTCAATGACAAACAAATTTATTTTTTAACTCGTCAAATGCATTTATTTGCAGAAACGTTCACGTGTGTTCAGACTCTACCAGGGTTAGAAGTGATTGAACTAAACAACGTGTCTGGAAGCATTCTCTCACCGTGTTACCCGAACAACTACACTACCGACGTGACACAGGGTTTCCTCATGTGGTATTTGAACATCTCGTACCCACTTTCCGGTAGGCTGTAAACAAACATAATAGATTTCGCAGGGAATGCATTGCATGAAAAAATGTGCAGTGAACAACCGCCTTTTCTCAGTTAATAATCTCACACTTAAACCAACTCCGACGTCTTGATATTGATTTTAACAGCGATTCGTCTTACGATCAACGAATTCGAGACAAATGCCATGGGTGGTGTGCTGCACATTGGAAGATCAGTAGAAGTCAATGGAAATGCTACTGGGATTTATCGTGTCGTCAGGTTTGTGTTTTACCGTTGGTGTTGAAGGAATTTTTTTGGAAATTTTTTTTATTTGGTAGTTTTTGCATAGGGTTGGTAATTTAAATACTTTGTAGCATGTATGTCAGATGAAGGTGCGATGAGTTCAATGGAATTTCGTTAAGGAAAGGTTAAGAACCATTCCTTTTAAACGATGGCAACAGTATTGCTATCGTAACATATATCCGCTGTCATAAAATAGGCATTTTTTCAATTCGTTATTCTTTTGCAATACACAATAGGAAATCAGAAGGCAATGTCACTATCGTTTAATAGGATACTGCTTATGACGACAGTACAATATCTTGCTGGTGAACGCAGTTTTAATTGTGACGCTTCAGCGATTTTGGATGCCAAACGCGGAAATTGCTGTGAGCCAGACAGGATCACTCTACTGTGTCTATTGAACAATAAGGCATTTGTTAGCCACTGTAGTATTTTTTCTGTAAACATGACATGTTCCGGGGAGCGGTAACCCCGAACGCACTATGATTGGGTCACACCCTGGCGCAATGTCTTCCTTGTCTTCTTGTTAGCCTTTTCATCAGTTTTATTAATATCGTTAGTTCAATTATTTTTACAATAATAGCTGAGTAAAACTTTTAAATCAATCTTTCAGACAGCTCTTTTAAAGATGTTTTTATGTTTGTCACTCAGCCTACCAGGGTGGCTTGGTTCACCGATCCGGTGTTGTTTATTGTATTTTTACAATAATATCGATAAAATATTAGAATTGCTGAATAACACGTGTATGGGTTCTGATGGGAATGTTGACTTACTTTAAGGCAGTACAGCGCATTTGGAAGCTTACGGGACACAAATTCGTCCAATCCGTTCAATTTCACGGAATTTAATTCAACCAACACCTTGACTCAAATCAACTTGCGAACTTATGAAATTGCCAACATCACTAATTCATTGTTCCTGAGTTTTACTTCGACTTTCGCCGATCCCCTTGTCGGTTTCAATATCAGCTATAGCGTCGGTTAGTAAAAGTTCTCTTTGATTCATTCCTTAAATTACAACGACTTTATCTAAAAGCAATTAAAAAGAACGTCCTTTAATCGTTGCGTCGAATTCCAGATATCGATCAGTGCCAAACTGGTAATGTTAGTGGGTGCATGAATGGAGGCTTCTGTCAGCGAAACAGTTTTGACAACTACAGCTGCTCGTGTCCGAAAAACTTTACTGGGACCTTTTGTGAACTAGGTATTATTAATTGCTTTCAACATTTTTCTAACATACATTTTCTAACTCTTGTAACTTACGTTTTACTATCAAATTCAAAGTAAACTGAAGCTTTCATTCAGCTATAAAACGCAATCCACATTATACATATATTCTACAGACATCGACGAATGCAGTCTGTCGCCACCTGTGTGTCACACGAATGCAACATGTTCAAATCGTAGAGGATCGTTTCAATGTTCCTGCAATACTGGGTATGCTGGAGATGGTTTAGTTTGCACAGGTAAAAAAGCGCTTCAGCTCATCTTACTGATTACTAGCATATTGTACTCATAAGAACTGCTTTGAACAGTTTTGCTTTCCATCAAGAGGTTTTAATGATCGACGAGAATTATTGATTTTTTAACTTTTCAGCAGATTCCAATAAAACTAAATTAAAGCATTCACAATGCAAAAGCTTTTGTTTTTGATGCAGATATAAACGAATGCATCGGCTCATCCAACTTCTGCCACACAAATGCAACTTGTGTAAATTTTCCAGGATCGTATCAATGTGTTTGTAATGCTGGCTATACTGGTGACGGTGTCAATTGTACAGGTAGGAACAATATTATATCTACTTTGTCAGACGGGATTTGTTGCCAAGCTTAGCAAGTGTTTAGTCTTTTTGTGTAAGCGAGTTATTAAAAGTGCGAATTTTCAACTTATTCGTCAGCTTAGATTTAAAAAGATTTCGAATCTGAAATATTTACTACGTGGTAGTTTGGCGACTATTGTGGAAGTTTAGGCAGTTGTGAAACATAGGTGAAATTCCTTCTTGGAAGCCACTAACAAAAGTATTTTATTGCAGATATCAACGAATGCAGTCTGTCGCCACCTGTGTGTCACGCGAATGCAACGTGTTCAAATGTTATAGGATCGTTTCAATGTTCTTGCAATACTGGGTATGGCGGAGATGGTCTAGTTTGCACAGGTAAAAAGGCGTTTCAGCTCATTTTACTGATTACTAGCATATTGTACTCATAAGAACTGCTCGAACAGTTTTTGCTTTCCTTCAAGAGGTTTTAATGATCGACGAGGGGGTTAAACTTATTATGTGAGCGGGTTATTGAAAGTGCGAATTTTCAACTTATTTGTCATCTTAGATTCTAAAAAGATATCGAATCTGACAGATTTACTACGTGGTAGTTTGGCGACCATGGTGGAAGTTTAGGCAGTTGTGAAACATAGGTGAAATTCCTTCTTGGAAGCCACTAACAAAAGTATTTTATTGCAGATATCAACGAATGCAGTCTGTCGCCACCTGTGTGTCACGCGAATGCGACATGTTCAAATGTTATAGGATCGTTTCAATGTTCTTGCAATACTGGGTATGGCGGAGATGGTTTAGTTTGCACAGGTAAAAAGGCGTTTCAGCTCATTTTACTGATTACTAGCATATTGTACTCATAAGAACTGCTCGAACAGTTTTTGCTTTCCTTCAAGTGGTTTTAATGATCGACGAGGGGGTTAAACTTATTATGTGAGCGGGTTATTGAAAGTGCGAATTTTCAACTTATTTGTCATCTTAGATTCTAAAATATATCGAATCTGAAAGATTTACTACGTGGTAGTTTGGCGACCATGGTGGAAGTTTAGGCAGTTGTGAAACATAGGTGAAATTCCTTCTTGGAAGCCACTAACAAAAGTATTTTATTGCAGATATCAACGAATGCAGTCTGTCGCCACCTGTGTGTCACGCGAATGCAACGTGTTCAAATGTTATAGGATCGTTTCAATGTTCTTGCAATACTGGGTATGGCGGAGATGGTTTAGTTTGCTCAGGTAAAATGGCGTTTCAGCTCATCTTACTGATTACTAGCATATTGTACTCATAAGAACTGCTTTGAACAGTTTTTGCTTTCCATCAAGAGGTTTTAATGATCGACGAGGGTTATTGATGTTTTAACTTTTCAGCAGTCTCCAATGAAACTAAATTAAAGCATGCACAATGCAAAAGCTTTTGTTTTTGATGCAGATATAAACGAATGCATCGTCTCATCCAACTTCTGCCACACAAATGCAACATGTGTAAATTCTCCAGGATCGTATCAATGTGTTTGTAATGCTGGCTATACTGGTGACGGTTTCAATTGTACAGGTAGGAACAATATTATATCTACTTTGTCGGACGGTACTTGTTGCCAAGCTTAGCAAGTGTTTAATCTTATTGTATGAGCGAGTTATTAAAAGTGCGAATTTTCAACTTATTCGTCAGCTTAGATTTTAAAAAGATATCGAATCTGAAATATTTACTACGTGGTAGTTTGGCGACCATGGTGTAAGTTTAGGCAGTTGTGAAACATAGGTGAAATTCCTTCTTGGATGCCACTAACAAAAATATTTTTCCGCAGATATCAACGAATGCAGTCAATCGCCACCTGTGTGCCACGCATTTGCGACATGTTCAAACGTTGTAGGAACGTTTCAATGTTCTTGCAATACTGGGTATGGCGGAGATGGTTTAGTTTGCTCAGGTAAAAAGGCCATTTAGCTCATCTTACTGATTACTAGCATTTTATAGCAATAAGAACTGCTTTGAACAGTTTTTGCCTTCCTTCAAGAGGTTTTAATGGTCGACGAGGGTTATTGATTTTTTAACTTTTCAGCAGATTCCAATAAAACTAAATTAAAGCATTCACAATGCAAAAGCTTTTGTTTTTGATGCAGATCTAAAAGAATGCTTCGTCTCATCCAACTTTTGCCACACAAATGCAACATGTGTAAATTCTCCAGGATCGTATCAATGTGTTTGTAATGCTGGCTATGCTGGAGACGGTGTCAATTGTACAGGTAGGAACAATATTATATCTACTTTGTCGGACGGTACTTGTTGCCAAGCTTAGCAAGTGTTTAATCTTGTTATGTGAGCGAGTTATTGGATGTGCGAATTTTCAACTTATTTGTCATCGTAGATTCTAAAAAGATATCGAATCTGAAAGATTTACTCCGTGGTAGTTTGACGACCATGGTGGAAGTTTAGGCAGTTGTGAAACATAGGTAAATTCCTTCTTGGAAGCCACTAACAAAAATATTTTTCCACAAATATTAACGAATGCAGTCAATCGCCACCTGTGTGCCACGCATTTGCGACATGTTCAAATGTTACAGGATCGTTTCAATGTTCTTGCAACACTGGGTATACTGGAGATGGTTTAGTTTGCTCAGGTAAAAAGGCGTTTTAGCTCATCTTACTGATTACTAGCATATTGTAGCAATAAGAACTGCTTTGAACAGTTTTTGCCTTCCTCCAAGAGGTTTTAATGGTCGACGAGGGTTATTGATTTTTTAACTTTTCAGCAGATTCCAATAAAACTAAATTAAAGCATTCACAATGCAAAAGCTTTTGTTTTTGATGCAGATATAAACGAATGCATCGTCTCATCCAACTTCTGCCACACAAATGCAACTTGTGTAAATTCTCCAGGATCGTATCAATGTGTTTGTAATGCTGGCTATACTGGAGACGGTGTCAATTGTACAGGTAGGAACAATATTATATCTAATTTGTCGGACGGGATTTGTTGCCAAGCTTAGCTAGTGTTTAATCTTATTGTGTGAGCGAGTTATTGAAAGTGCGAATTTTCAACTCATTCGTCAGCTTAAATAAAAAAAGATTTCGAATCTGAAATATTTACTACGTGGTAGTTTGGCGACCATGGTGGAAGTTTAGGCAATTGTGAAACATAGGTGAAATTCCTTCTTGGATGCCACTAACAAAAATATTTTTCTACAGAGATCAACGAATGCAGTCAATCGCCACCTGTGTGCCACGCATTTGCGACATGTTCAAATGTTATAGGAACGTTTCAATGTTCTTGCAATACTGGGTATGGCGGAGATGGTTTAGTTTGCTCAGGTAAAAAGGCGTTTTAGCTCATCTCACTGATTACTAGCATATTGTAGCAATAAGAACTGCTTTGAACAGTTTTTGCCTTCCTTCAAGAGGTTTTAATGGTCGACGAGGGTTATTGATTTTTTAACTTTTCAGCAGATTCCAATAAAACTAAATTAAAGCATTCACAATGCAAAAGCTTTTGTTTTTGATGCAGATATAAACGAATGCATCGTCCCATCCAACTTCTGCCACACGAATGCAACATGTGTAAATTTTCCAGGATCGTATCAATGTGTTTGTAATGCTGGCTATACTGGAGACGGTGTCAATTGTACAGGTAGGAACAATATTATATCTACTTTGTCGGACGGTACTTGTTGCCAAGCTTAGCAAGTGTTTAATCTTATTATGTGAGCGAGTTATTGAAAGTGCGAATTTTCAACTTATTTGTCATCGTAGATTCTAAAAATATATCGAATCTGAAAGATTTACTCCGTGGTAGTTTCACGACCATGGTGGAAGTTTAGGCAGTTGTGAAACATAGGTGAAATTCCTTCTTGGATGCCACTAACAAAAATATTTTTCTACAGAGATCAACGAATGCAGTCAATCGCCACCTGTGTGCCACGCATTTGCGACATGTTCAAATGTTATAGGAACGTTTCAATGTTCTTGCAATACTGGGTATGGCGGAGATGGTTTAGTTTGCTCAGGTAAAAAGGCGTTTTAGCTCATCTCACTGATTACTAGCATATTGTAGCAATAAGAACTGCTTTGAACAGTTTTTGCCTTCCTTCAAGAGGTTTTAATGATCGACGAGGGTTATTGATTTTTTAACTTGTCAGCAGATTCCAATAAAACTAAATTAAAGCATTCACAATGCAAAAGCTTATGTTTTTGATGCAGATATAAACGAATGCATCGTCTCATCCAACTTCTGCCACACAAATGCAACTTGTGTAAATTCTCCAGGATCGTATCAATGTGTTTGTAATGCTGGCTATGCTGGAGACGGTGTCAATTGTACAGGTAGGAACAATATTATACCTACTTTGTCGGACGGGATTTGTTGCCAAGCTTAGCAAGTGTTTAGTCTTATTGTGTAAGCGAGTTATTAAAAGTGCGAATTTTCAACTTATTCGTCAGCTTAGATTTCAAAAAGATTTCGAATCTGAAATATTTACTTCGTGGTAGTTTGGCGACCATGCTGGAAGTTTAGGCAGTTGTGAAACATAGGTGAAATTCCTTTTTGGATGCCACTAACAAAAATATTTTTCTACAGATATCAACGAATGCAGTCAATCGCCACCTGTGTGCCACGCATTTGCGACATGTTCAAATGTTATAGGAACGTTTCAATGTTCTTGCAATACTGGGTATGGCGGAGATGGTGTAGTTTGCTCAGGTAAAAAGGCGTTTTAGCTCATCTTACTGATTACTAGCATATTGTACTCACAGGAACTGCTTTGAACAGTTTTTGCTTTCCATCAAGAGGTTTTAATGGTCGACGAGGGTTATTGATTTTTTAACTTTTCAGCAGATTCCAACAAAACTAAATTAAAGCATTCACAATGCAAAAGCTTTTGTTTTTGATGCAGATATAAACGAATGCATCGTCCCATCCAACTTCTGCCACACGAATGCAACATGTGTAAATTCTCCAGGATCGTATCAATGTGTTTGTAATGCTGGCTATACTGGAGACGGTGTCAATTGTACAGGTAGGAACAATATTATATCTACTTTGTCGGACGGTATTTGTTGCCAAGCTTAGCTAGTGTTTAATCTTATTGTGTGAGCGAGTTATTGAAAGTACGAATTTTCAACTTATTCGTCAGCTTAGATTTAAAAAGATTTCGAATCTGAAATACTTACTACGTGGTAGTTTGGCGACCATGGTGGAAGTTTAGGCAGCTATGAAACATAGGTGAAATTCCTTCTTGGATGCCACTAAAAAATATTTTTTCGCAGATATCAACGAATGCAGTCAATCGCCACCTGTGTGCCACGCAATTGCGACATGTTCAAATGTTATAGGAACGTTTCAATGTTCTTGCAATACTGGGTATGCTGGAGATGGTTTAGTTTGCGCAGGTAAATAGGCGATTTAGCTTGTTTATCTTGATAATCATGACGTATTATTGCAACAAGAGCTTTTTGAGCAACTTCGCATTTTTAGAAAGGTTTATTGATCACCAATTATTGCTGAATTTCCAACTTTTTAGCTGATTCTAATCAAATCCATGCATGATTAGAACCCAAAATACCCTCCTTTTCACTAACTTCAAGTTAATTGCCAACGTTAATAGTTCGGGACAGGTTGTCCAGCTGTAAAACAATGGACAATTCCTTCATTGCTATTCTATCCACATTATTCATATATTCTCCAGACATCGACGAATGCAATAAATCGCCACCTGTGTGTCACACGAATGCGACATGTTCAAATGCTATAGGATCGTATCAATGTGTTTGTAACACTGGTTACACTGGAAACGGTATTATTTGCACAGGTAAGAAAAATACTAAGTTTATTTGTCATTTAGAGTGTTCTTAAGAACGCTAGAAAATTTGATTTTTTGTGTTAGCGAAAGTTATTAAATGTGCGGAGCTTTAAACTAAAAACCAATGTAAATTAGAACCCAATTTACTCTACTTTTTCATAGACTTCAAGTTAATTGCCAACGTTAATAGTTAGAGAAAGGTTACCCAGTTGTAAAATAATGACAGTTCATCCATGGCTATTCTATCCACATTATGCATATATTCTACAGACATTGACGAATGCAGTCAATCGCCACCTGTGTGTCACACGAATGCGACATGTTCAAATGCTATAGGAACGTATCAATGTCTTTGTAACACTGGCTACACTGGAAACGGTATTATTTGCACAGGTAAGAAAAATACTAAGTTTATTTGTCATTTAGAGTGTTCTTAAGAACGCTAGCAAATTTTCAAACAAAAAACACATCTCAGATTAGAACCCAATTCACTCTCCTTATATATTTACTTGAAGTTAAATGCCAACGTCAATAGTTCGGGACAGGTTATCCAGTTGTAAAAAAAGACAATTCCCACATGGCTATTCTATTCACATAACCATATATTCTACAGACATGGACGAATGCAGTCAATCGCCACCTGTGTGTCACACGAATGCGACGTGTTCAAATGCTCTTGGATCGTATCAATGTGTTTGTAACACTGGCTACACTGGAAACGGTAGTAGTTGTACAGGTAAGGAAAATACTAAGATTTTTTATCACTTGGTTTGTTCTTAAAAACGCTAAAATGTTTGATTTTTTGTGTTAGCAAAAGTTATTAAATATGCGAATTTTCAAACAAAAAACACATCTAAGATTGGAACCCAAATCACTCAACTTTTTCATTTACTTGACGTTAGTTGCCAACGTTAATAGTTCGGGACAGGTTATGCAGTTGTAAAACAATGGACAATTGCTTCATTGCTATTCTATCCACATTATTCATATATTCTACAGACATCGACGAATGCAATCAATCGCCACCTGTGTGTCACACGAATGCGACATGTTCAAATGCTATAGGATCGTATCAATGTGTTTGTAACACTGGCTACACTGGAAACGGTATTATTTGCACAGGTAAGAAAAATACTAAGTTTATTTGTCATTTAGAGTGTTCTTAAGAACGCTAGAAAATTTGATTTTTTGTGTTAGCGAAAGTTATTAAATGTGCGGAGCTTTAAACTAAAAACCTATGTAAATTAGAACCCAATTTACTCTACTTTTTCATAGACTTCAAGTTAATTGCCAACGTTAATAGTTAGAGACAGGTTACCCAGTTGTAAAATAATGACAATTCATCCATGGCTATTCTATCCACATTATGCATATATTCTACAGACATTGACGAATGCAGTCAATCGCCACCTGTGTGTCACACGAATGCGACATGTTCAAATGCTATAGGAACGTATCAATGTGTTTGTAACACTGGCTACACTGGAAACGGTATTATTTGCACAGGTAAGAAAAATGCTAAGTTTTTTTGTCATTTAGAGTGTTCTTAAGAACGCTAGAAAATTTGATTTTTTGTGTTAGCAAACGCTATTCAATTTGCAAATTTTCAAACAAAAAAACACATCTCAGATTAGAACCCAGATCACTCTCCTTATATATTTACTTGAAGTTAAATGCCAACGTCAATAGTTCGGGACAGGTTATCCAGTTGTAAAAAAAGACAATTCCCACATGGCTATTCTATTCACATAACCATATATTCTACAGACATGGACGAATGCAGTCAATCGCCACCTGTGTGTCACACGAATGCGACGTGTTCAAATGCTCTTGGATCGTATCAATGTGTTTGTAACACTGGCTACACTGGAAACGGTATTATTTGCACAGGTAAGAAAAATGCTAAGATTTTTTTGTCATTTAGAGTGTTCTTAAGAACGCTAGAAAATTTGATTTTTTGTGTTAGCAAACGCTATTCAATGTGCAAATTTTCAAACAAAAAAACACATCTCAGATTAGAACCCAAATCACTCTCCTTATATATTTACTTGAAGTTAAATGCCAACGTCAATAGTTCGGGACAGGTTATCCAGTTGTAAAAAAAGACAATTCCCACATGGCTATTCTATTCACATAACCATATATTCTACAGACATGGACGAATGCAGTCAATCGCCACCTGTGTGTCACACAAATGCGACATGTTCAAATTCTATAGGATCGTATCAATGCGTTTGTAACACTGGCTACACCGGAAATGGTAGTAGTTGTACAGGTAAGGAAAATACTAAGATTTTTGTCACTTAGTGTGTCCATAAGAACGCTAGAAAAGTTTAATTTTTCGTGTTAGCGAAAGTTATTAAATGTGCGAAGCTTTAAAGTAAAAACCAATGTAATATTAGAACCCAATTCACTCTAATTTTTTATATACTTCAAGTTTGTTGCCCACGTTAATAGTTCGGGACATGTTATCCAGTTGTCAAATGATGACAATTCCTGCATGGCTATTCTATCCACATTATGCATATATTCTACAGACATTGACGAATGCAGTCAATCGCCACCTGTGTGTCACACGAATGCGACATGTTCAAATGCTATAGGAACGTATCAATGTGTTTGTAACACTGGCTACACCGGAAATGGTAGTAGTTGTACAGGTAAGGAAAATACTAAGATTTTTGTCACTTAGTGTGTCCATAAGAACGCTAGAAAAGTTTAATTTTTCGTGTTAGCGAAATTTATTAAATGTGCGAAGCTTTAAAGTAAAAACCAATGTAATATTAGAACCCAATTCACTCTAATTTTTCATATACTTCAAGTTTGTTGCCCACGTTAATAGTTCGGGACATGTTATCCAGTTGTCAAATGATGACAATTCCTGCATGGCTATTCTATCCACATTATGCATATATTCTACAGACATTGACGAATGCAGTCAATCGCCACCTGTGTGTCACACGAATGCGACATGTTCAAATGCTATAGGAACGTATCAATGTGTTTGTAACACTGGCTACACCGGAAATGGTAGTAGTTGTACAGGTAAGGAAAATACTAAGATTTTTGTCACTTAGTGTGTCCATAAGAACGCTAGAAAAGTTTAATTTTTCGTGTTAGCGAAAGTTATTAAATGTGCGAAGCTTTAATGTAAAAACCAATGTAATATTAGAACCCAATTCACTCTAATTTTTCATATACTTCAAGTTTGTTGCCCACGTTAATAGTTCGGGACATGTTATCCAGTTGTCAAATGATGACAATTCCTGCATGGCTATTCTATCCACATTATGCATATATTCTACAGACATCGACGAATGCAGTCAATCGCCACCTGTGTGTCACACGAATGCGACATGTTCAAATGTTGTAGGAACGTATGAATGTTCTTGCAATATTGGGTTTACTGGAGATGGTTTAGTTTGCGCAGGTATAAAGTCGTTTCAGCGTGTTTAGGCATAACTAATTTTTTTAACATTTATTAGTTGCTGTGCGAAGGACTCTATCATTGCCTAGCGTTTACGTAATTGTGACAAATTTTGATCCATTTGATTCGAATCAAATAAACGAATGTACTGAGAATGTAAGGTCTTCTTCTTGCAGATTTAGATGAATGTAGCGGATCGGCCAACTTGTGTGACTCACATGCGAAGTGTGTAAATTTTTTTGGATCGTACGAGTGCGTTTGTCTCGCTGGTTACATTGGGGATGGTATTATCTGCACAGGTATGGTAACTTTATTTACCCAAAATCCTGTGTTCAGAAGTGTTTTATGAAGATATCACAAAAATAACATTAAACCAGTTATATCACGAAACATAAGATAGACGAGGTTGACATATGAACAGCATGTACCGCGTGGTTTAAAACAGTGTGCCTTAATAATTCTGCGTTCGCTGTTGTCAGCTTCACCGCCTCAACCGATTCCCGGGATTATACCAGTCGTTGACGTAAGCCAAGACTTACCTGGGTCACCCAGGCAGAACGCCTTTGCCGTGCGAAATCCATGCAATCTAGCACAAGACCTTTTCCCTAATTTCAACCCTGCCACCACAAACTTAGAGCTGATAGTACGAGAAAGCGTGTTGGGGCCTGGTAAGACATCGTATTATGTTTTAACGTTCTTTCTGAATTTAGGATATTTAACTAGTTATATTGCACTGATTTATCAGAGTACGTATTTTCAATATATTTTTCCTTTTAAACTCTTGCACACGACCACACCCAGCATTACGTTTCGATTTTCACCCACGTAGAAACATTATCAGACTTTCTTTAATCTTCCGTGTAGTGACAACCATCGGCACTTGGGCGACCTCCATTGACCAAACACCCATTCCTGCATACAAAGCAGCAACCAGCTCTTGTCCGGATATAGCCGAAGCTGTTGAATTTAGAAAAAGGAGGGGTTTGACACCAGATAATGAACGCTTTGTAGTAGGTGGGAGAAAATATTTATTGCACTTCATGATCAGCAGTTGTATCACACCAACCATTGTTGTAGTTTTGAAACAGTTTTTCGCCCGAAAACAGTGTTTTTATTTTTAGAAATTGCAAAATGGAATTAGCGCGTTTAAGCAAAAATGTGTTGAATTAAGGTCAAGACACGAGCTGTGACCGCAGTCAAGTTTCACAGACTTGCAATGGACCTTTACCGCCGGACAGAGCCTTTCAGGTTGCTCTGAGGTCTGAAGTCGATGGTGTGACATCTCCTTTAACAATTTTTTCCGCCGATATACGCACCGCAGGTAAAGAATGTGAGTTTAGTGTAGCTGCTGTGGAGCTGCTTAAAAACGTTCTGCAGCATGACCACAATACTGGGCTGCATGGCCAGAATGAACGCAACAAATAACACACTCAAGTAAACAATATCTTCCACTTAGTTATGCCGGCTTGCATTGGAATAGTTTGTACTGAAAGTTCGGTGTGCGGGATGGTTTCGTCCGACGGTGGCGCAACTCAATCTGCAGAGTGTGTTTGTGAACATACGACGACTGATTGTCAGGGTAACATGAGTGCTAATTGCTGCAAAAGTATCGGCCAGTTACAAGCAATGCTTCTTTCTCAGAAATTTGTCACGCCAGGACCATCGTCAGTTCAAGTGGAATTGTGCTGTACTTTCGACAAACTTTTGCAGGATTGATTGGATACTCCGACACTCTGTGCGAGTTCAGTGGTGAGTTGAGTTGAAATTAAAGATTTTATTTTCCTTATGTAAGTTGTAAGGTTGAAATTTTTACGGGTTCTGCATTTTCCTTATTTTTCCGGCGCAGGTCAACCGATTGCATTTGTTCCCTGTGTTAACGTGACCACGGGTGAAAGCGGACAGTCTTATGGACGTTTTGATATAGCCAGATTATCATTAATACCCTGCACGAACACGTCCATCGCCGAAGTTGTATCAACAGTACGAGTTACCAGATTGTGTTGTTCTTCTGTTAAATCTGTGATCTGTTACAATTATTTCTTCCCTACGTAGACTGATATTCCAACGATCAACAGCACAGCGTTGGAGGAAACTCTTGTCAAGCTGGATGTAATGACAGCTGATGTGTCAAGGCTGAGCGTTAACGATACCCAAGCTACAATTGACTTTATCAATACTGTTCAAACCCAGACGACAGTTCAGGTATGCGCTCCATTCGTAAAAATTTTCACAATGTTTCACATTTATTTTATTTATTTTTAGCTGACGGAATTTTCGTATCAACATTTAGTGGATATTGGAGACCATTTGACCGATTTCCTGAACCAGAGCACCACCAATCAGAACGCTACACTAACAAATGTGACAGGCTTCGTCCAATCACTGACTGAACTTGGATATCGTGTGGACTTACAAAACAATATCACTGCTTTAGATGTGATTACTCCAAGAATTGCAGCTAGGGTACGTAAACGTAACCAGTTTTGGACGTGATTGACAAAGACGCTAAGCAAGCGGCCATTACATGCACAACATGTACATAATCCAAACACGTAGTTCAGACAAACGTCGATTCTATTTCTGACAGATTGAGAGGATTCAGAATCCCGACATGCCAGTAATTTATGAACCATTCGTGTACGTGGAGGGACTGCTTGAATCTCCGGCTACGATTACCATACCTCAAGAGGCCATAGCGACACAAATGAACGGACAAAACGACAATATAACCGGGGTGTTTCTTTTTCACATCACGAACAACTTATTTCCATCTACAGAACCCACCACGAACAACGCAGTGAGTTTTTTGTTGATGAATCATAAAAAAAGAAAAACAATATGTTTAAAACAACTTGTTATGTTGCAGGTTATTTCCGGACAAGTGAGGGGTAGTGGTGGTGTAAGACAAGTGGCTAATTTACAACAACCAGTGGTAACTACTTATCAAGAAGACACAGTTCGTGGAATAGATCAAGATGATGCCACACTTCAGGTCATACAATATTTGTTAATGTATATTTGACTCTGGGCATAACTTCGTGGTTTAATTTCTCAACAGGCGAAGTACGTTAATCACACTTGCGTGTTTTGGAAGTTCACTACAGAAGCCTGGTCTACGGACGGCTGCTTCGTAATACCGAAAAGTGACCCGCCGCAATGCAGATGCAACCATCTCACCAATTTTGCAATGCTAGTGGTATTATAAAATTGCTTTGTTGTAAAATTGCTTTGGAAATTGGTAAAATCAATTTTAAGGAACACATTTCCGTTGTAGTTGGGTTAGTCACATTACAGTCATTTTACATATTTTACAGCATATCTACGACGTTCAACCACACATTTCCCTGCAAATAGTGACTTACGTATGCGCCTCGCTCTCTATCTTGTGCCTCGTAATAACATTCGTTATCCTCATTGCTTTCAAGTAAGTGACATTATATGAGAAAGTGCACATTTTTTACTGCAACGTGATGACAGAACTTCTGGATTGTCTTGGTATATTTATTGCGGTAATTTGTATTCAAATATTTTAACTCTATAGGTATATTAGAGCTTCCAGCTCGCTGCGCTTTTTCTTATACATGAAAACATGTTCAATACACAGAGATATAAGAAAACGACGACCGATACAAGTTCTCATGAACATATGCGTCTTACTTATCGTTGTGTTCATACTATTCATCGCCGGAGCTGACAATCGCGAAAACGAGTCTCAATGTGCAGCCGTCGCATTCCTGCTTCACTATTTCTTACTCTGCGTATGGTGTTGGATGTCTGTGTACGCATACTTTCTATACACGGCAGTTGTTAAGGTAACGCAGTATAAGATATAGAATTGAATACATTATTTGCATAATTGCGTATCTGCGAAAATGAACAACATTTTGTTTGTATTTAGGTATTTTACTCAAACAACAGTCGTTTTCTCAAAATTGGAGCTGGGTTGTCGTACGGCATTCCAGCAGTGATTGCTTCGATCAACGCAATCGCCACAGAGACAACAAAACAACCATCCTTGGAATCTCCTGTGTATGGACAAGGTTAGAAAAATTTGTACAGCACGGGTCTGCATTTCTGTTTATTTAAATGAGCAATTTTTGTCAAAAATATGGAGTGTGTGATATGCTTGATAATGTAAGGAAGGGAATTACATATAGATTTAACCAAAATAAATGTCTTGCATTGGCCCGTTTTCTCTCGTAATATTTAGAATAGGATGTTTTGTGTAACTCTATAATTTCTAACACTCTAGAACGACCGTCGGCATTTGCAACTTCATACCTGGCTGAAAATATGTGCTGGATCAAAGGACATTCGCTTTACTTTTCCTTTCTTCTGCCTTTCGGAATCATGCTGATATTCAATATAGTGATGTTTGTGATTGTGATCAGGAAACTTGTGTGGGGAAGAAAACAAGTTGTAAGTAATAAAAATGTCCGGGTCAAGATATCCACTTTGCTGTGACTATACAATTACTCCCATCCTTTGGGCATCAAACTAGAGCAACCATCCGTAGAAAACAAGATAGAAAAACTATGACATAGCTAAACCAATAGTGCCGTCAGGCCCCGTTTCACAATAAATCTTTTGTTCACATTTACCCACACGTTCTATTTCATATATCACTCCTATTTCATGAAAGTGTTAAATATGGCCACAAAGGTACCACAAAGTGGAAATCTGTGTGCCTGCTAATGTCGAATCTAGCACAGAGCCGCAGTCAACAGCTGCACTGATGAGACCTCACAGGTCGAAACAATGTGTACACCCTATTTGCAGCCTTCAATGATTATTATGGCTTTTTTGCACATACGTTTAATATGATTTTCTAAACCTCACGTAATTGATGAAGTTCAATCTGATCAACGTGTAATTGCAGTGGGATCCAACAAGGAAAAAATCCTCCCCAACACACCATATCCAAATTGCTATCACTACAGCAACCACTCTTGGTCTCAGCTGGTTTTTCGCATTCTTCATGATGCTTTCATCGAGTCCGGGATATCTTACTGCCATGAGTTGGCTTTTCTCCTTAACCGCAGGACTGCAGGTAAGGCAAACTTTTTTCTTTCACACAAAATTATTTTTGCATACTAAGTAGCGCTTTCTCATACATTATGGGGTTTCAGTTTCATTCCAAACGTACTATCACAAACTTTCTTAAAAAATATTTTAATGGCCGAAACCAATAAAGAAAACTTGCCTGCTCCAAAACTGTGGATTTGCCGCGCGTTTATGCGTTTGTATTCAAATGCCTCGCTTTGCCTGCAGTTTATATAACAAACCCAAAATAATGCATCAATCTGCAGCTAAAAATAACAAGATATAAACCTCGTAAATAGCACCGTTTTTAGGAACTAAAATCCATTTTTCAAAAACTTATTTGTTTTCAGGGTGTGGGCATCTTTCTGTTCACGATTGTAAGAAAGAACGACATTCAGATCTTAGTACGCACATTCTTCGAAGAACATGGATGTTCTTGGTGTGGTGTGCCCGCTCAGCCTCCGGCAACACTACGAAGCCATGAGCCCAAATCCAGCGTCCCCAGCCGTTCACATTCGACCCTGGCCTGAAGAAACACTCTAACACAAAATTTGTTCTAATGAGGAAATATGCAAATACACTCAAACATAGGCTACATGGTTTCTGACGCTTCGTGTGTTACTGACGCATAACGTCAAACGTATCTTTTTATTTATTGTAATATCCAATTTATAGTTATGACCCATTTCATCAATATATTATGAAAGCATGTAGTCTTAACATGTTGTAACGCTTTAAATTGGTCCTTCATCAGACGACATTCGAACCGAATCCAATATGACGTTTGGATACGTATTTTTGCCTAATAACCGAATCTTCACCATGGTAAAAGTGTAAATATTTTGCTGCAAACTTACTCTGATCTGAATACAATAAACTACTCAGTGCCAAAAACTATTGATCTCATTGTTGAAGTTGCATTTAGCTGGCGGAAATTATTGTTCGCATCACGAACTTTTTATTTAATTATTTTAATTTTCTGTAATGTTTGTAAAAAAATGTAATGTACAATTTTCAATCATAAACACTTTTCTTTGATATAATTGATTTTTGAAAAAAAGTAAAACCAATTTCAAATTTTGCCACAGATTTGTCCGGGTTATTTTTGTATATTATTAATATACCAGGTACTTGACTACACGATCTCTTTGTAAATCTGAAAAGCCTTGCACTAGCTGTAACTGTTTTTGACCGTAAAATATTCAAGGATATTTTTATGTAAAAATGAATTGTAACTGATTTATTAAAATGCAAGCATTTTGTATAAAATGCAAGCACCAGAGCGCACATGTATTACAAAAACTTACCTGATATTTCATAGGTTACAAAAATCTGATCACCACATTGTAATTTTAACAAAAAGATAGATTAACCAGTTTTTATGCAACGTTTTCCAAATTGTTTGCCACTTTACAATTTCCGTCTGTTGTTTCATTAAGCACGAACACCAGACGGAAAGATCACGTTTTCGTGTGTCAAATAATTTGTATATATTTCATCTGGCTTGTTTAGCCTTGCATACGTGTAGTATATAAAATGCCCTCATAAAAATTTACAAAAATGGTAAAATCGGAAGTGTTCGTAAAAGCGAGGGAGTTTAGCGCCATTCCAAAAGAAGATGATTTTCAGATGATCGTTACATGTGTTTCTGGCCTTGCTATAAGTCATAATTTGCCTGCTGAATAGGTGAAGTAACAGATTTACATCACCATGAATAAACTTCACTATTTCCCTTTGCTGTGACCACACAAAGATTCTGTTTGTTTGGAAATCAGAAGAAACGGTTAAGAATATCAAAGAGAATGAAGTCGGAGGAAACTGGGTCTTTCCAAGGGAATCGGTTTGAACAGAGGTAGCATGAGTTATTGTGGCGCTATGTGGCGCTATGGTAGCATAAGTATACTTACCCGGATCTGCTCACCATGGATTAATGTTTTGTTCACAACCTCACGGGCCACAACCGACAAGTCGGTTAAAAATAATCCTCTACCTCCTTTTTATTATTTTTATCATCTAGCTCTATTACACGGATGTTATTGAAAAAAATCATGATATCAACGACTTAAATTCTGATATAAACTAAAATATTCTTTTACAAGGACAACACTAACAAAATAAGCGAAAAGTCATATTCCTTTACTGTTGACGGCCGACTATAATGAAAACGACTTAACGTGCTTGGCGGAAATATTTTTATAAAAACAAGACAACAGATTGTACATTTGGAAAAACCATAACTGACAATAAACAACTTCAACTTAGATAATTAAAAATGTCCTTCTTTTAATCGGTTATAGCCCATTGCTTACAGCTAAGCGAATGCTACCTATACAGCACCGAACGATGCAATACCACTGTTTGTATCTAACTGCAATCCTTCATTGCAATTTTTGAAAGCAAAATTGGGCGATATGAGACCTCCCAGGGTTGGCCCTGGGAATGATAGTCTTTTCTTTAGAGATGTGGGAGCGTTTTGCACCACGGTGAAAGTTGGAACAAACATTAAAATAGCAGGACTCGGGTAACTGTCTTTTAAGTGAACATGCAAAAAGTTCATTGCAAAGATTTCTTTTTCATAACCGTTATGTTACTGTGAACTCTAGTGCAGCCACTAACTGAATTGATGCAAATTACAAAACACCTAGGATTACACCGTGCGGTGGAGCTAGAGGACTACTTTAGATAACATCCGTATGGTAGAGCTAGAGAACTACATTAAAAATCATCCGCACCGTAGAGCTAGAGCACTATTTTAAATAACATTGGTGTTGTGGGGATAGAGGACTGTTTTCAATGATATCCGTGTGGTATGACGGACCCGAGTGACTGAGAATTCATTCAAACGCATTTTTAGTGATAAAAGTCCCAAACTTTGTTTTGTGTCATAAGCCTGATCAAGCCTCGTTGTGTAGCAGGCAAAACGTCGGTAAATAAAAATCATCGTTTATTGTGTCATAAGGTTTGGTTCATTACTAATCAAATAGAAGTCAATAACAGATTGCCACATATGTTTATTCCAATTTCAACCTAAGTACATGTTTTTGGTTACTAAATTAGAAAAACATTTTTCAAATGACGTTGACACAACAGTATGTGGGCTTAGCGGGGTTTTGCCAGGTTCGTCCTGGTAGAACTCAGTAGGACAAAATATATGCTGGTTCTGTAATATCCGTGTTTCTGGTAAGATGTTATTCATAAGTAGAAGTACACTGGCTATGGCATTAGCTGAACCCCAGCCACACAACTACTACGCCAATGTGTTAACATAGCCGCCCTCGACTTATGTTTATTCAATCCAGTGCGGTTTTTCGTAACCAAACAGCTCGAAATCCATCTTATAATGTTCGTAAACTTTGCGGGACAAATCTTTGGGAATCTTGGCGAAATGTTCCTCCACTTTTGCGAAGTTACTTTTAAAGTCGCGTTTCGGGAAAAATACGCGTTTGTCTTTTTCATTCAAATTCAACGCATCGCTCAAGTAACTCACATCCTCTCTGAAAGTTTCGAACTTCATAATGTGGGTATAACGATGCACGCATGGGTTGCACGTTGTATTGAAAAATTCCCAATGGCCATCTTTTTCTTTCGTTGCAAGAAGATAGTTTAAAAAATCTTCGAACGTTGCTGTCCCGCCATCATCAGTACGATTTCTATCGAAAGAATTTCTTCTAGCATGTCTGAATAACTTGTTGATTAGCTTTGATAGAGGCCCATATGTAGACGTAAACCCAGGGCTGTCAGGCTTCATCTTGTCATTGTAAGCCGAAACCAAACGACTGAACGGATTTCTGACAGTTATGATCTATCAAAAATCAAAAGCTATCTAGACTTGTAAAATTGAGGCGATTAAGACACGATGGTAAACATTTAGTGGTTAATTAAAGTAAACATCGGCATATGGGCAATAATTCAAAACCTTGAGTGAAGCGTTATCCCACACTTGTTGGACTTGTTCTCTACTTCTCTTTGACCCAACCCGTGCATTTTGGTTTGCCATGATCATCACTTCATCGCCTCTTATCTTCTCATTGAGATAATCTTGTTCGTTGAAAAAACCCTCGAAAACCATCACAGCTTCAAGCCAACTGGTATAGCCGCATTTGAAAATATCACAAGTAGCAAACTGGAACAGATATGATCACTCTTTAAATGAACTTTATGGCCCACTGTAATGTGTTATACCTCGTACTTGGTTGAATAAAGAGCATTCAAGTTGGGTTGTTTTGTAAAGCCTGTAAATTGTTGGTTCCATCGCCGACAGGCGGATTGTAGTGTGTATTTTCGCTCGTTTTGAAGAGCTTTCATAAGTTCCCCAGTGTTGTTGTTTGAACATTGATCTTGTTTGGTTGTTTCTGGCATGGGGCTTGTTTCGGCCTTAGTCACAATGGAAGCATTAACTTGCGAAGCTGTATATTCAATACCAGCAAGTTTCTTTACTGACTTGTAATTTCTGAAAGAAGGATTCTAAAAACAATTAATAAAAGTTCAAAATTCTACACAACTGTAAACTGAACGCCAACCCGTCACAGCCTATTGACATATTACAGCGCTCTGGTACTAATGTAGAAAAGATGCACTTACGCGGCCGTTTTGTGAAGAGTCGTAATGTAGGACCAACACCATGGCACCCAGTACAAATCCAGCACAAAAGGAGAGCATTGAATGATTAACCATCCTGATCGAGCGTAACGATAACTAAACAAGCTGAACAAAAAATTTACAGATTTTCAGAATGCTCATTCACATTGAGGGCTACGAAAAACTGACAAAGACGTTCTCAAAATAGCATTCACACTAAAGTTGTAGTCGTTTACTATATTTTAATGTTGATAGACTGAAGTTATAGGTACAGAATCGTCAGGCAAATGTAACCTTAGAATCCAACTGCATACACATAGCCTATGACCAAATCTATCCTTCAAACACACTTGTGCCACTGCTGAGTCTCACTAGAATCTCCTTTCTAGATAAATATTTACCTTCCAACCGGATGACTGCTTGGGCGCTATTCATCAGTTATTCCACAAATTCCACAAAATGGGACATATATCAAAGATCTTAATTTTTAAAATAGTACAAACAACACACCCATCGTTCGCAATACGATGCCTATACAATACAATTATTATGTTATTTATATCACAAACATGTAAAACAGTACTGTCATGTTATTTGTATGACAAAAATTAAAAAAATTATAATATCATGGCTCTTTTTCTTCTAAAAGACTGCCATGATCCACAATAAATGATCACGCAAATAATGATTTTCTCATCCAAGCGATACTGACTGCCAGCAGTGTTTGGCGCCGCGGTGTCTGTGAACCTTTCTTCGTACCATTAATGTTGATCCTTGAAACAAATACTTGCTACAGACGCTGGTTGGAGACCGATGAGCAATAGACAGAAATGTAGTTGGGTGCTGACACACAAGAAGTAGCCTATTTATAATTTTGCAGTGGCCGTTATCATTTCTAGCGTGCTAATCCAACAGCGCAATTTGATTTTCAGGGGATTCTTTTACGTAGTTTGTTCCACAAAAACAAACATAAATTCGAAAATGCAAATGAAAAATTTATATATGTAACCACTTGTCCGTAATTTTTGAGGACACCATGGATAAATTGGATCAATGTGACACTGGATGTAAAAAACGTAAACACGAAGTCCTTTTACATTTTTTTGCTTTAGACTTATTTAGCGGAACTCCATCTGTGACAACTAATTGCACAATATGTTCTGCAGCATGACCACAATACTGGGCCGTCTACGGACGGCTGCTTCGTAATACCGAATAGTGACCCGCCGCAATGCAGATGCAACCATCTCACCAATTTTGCAATGCTAGTGGTATTATAAAATTGCTTTGTTGTAAAATTGCTTTGGAAATTGGTAAAATCAATTTTAAGGAACACTTTTCCGTTGTAGTTGGGTTAGTCACATTACAGTTATTTTACATATTTTACAGCATATCTACGACGTTCAACCACACATTTCCCTGCAAATAGTGACTTACGTGCGCGCCTCGCTCTCTATCTTGTGCCTCGTAATAACATTCGTTATCCTCATTGCTTTCAAGTAAGTCACATTATATGAGAAAGTGCACATTTTTTACTGCAACGTGATGACAGAAATTCTGGATTGTCTTGGTATATTTATTGCGGTAATTTGTATTCAAATATTTTAACTCTATAGGGATATTAGAGCTTCCAGCTCGCTGCGCTTTTTCTTATACATGAAAACATGTTCAATACACAGAGATATAAGAAAACGACGACCGATACAAGTTCTCATGAACATATGCGCCTTACTTATCGTTGTGTTCATACTATTCATCGCCGGAGCTGACAATCGCGAAAACGAGTCTCAATGTGCAGCCGTCGCATTCCTGCTTCACTATTTCTTACTCTGCGTATGGTGTTGGATGTCTGTGTACGCCTACTTTCTATACATGGCAGTTGTTAAGGTGGGCAACGCAGTGTAAAAATATCAGCACAGAATTGAATACATGATCTGCATAATTGCGTATCTGCGAAAATGAACAACATTTTGTGTGTATTTAGGTATTTTATTCAAACAACAGCCGTTTTCTCAAAATTGGAGCTGGGTTGTCGTACGGCATTCCAGCAGTGATTGCTTCGATCAACGCAATCGCCATAGAGGCAACAAAACAACCATCCTTGGAATCTCCTGTGTATGGACAAGGTTAGAGAAAAATTTTGTACAGCACGGGTCTGCATTTCTGTTTATTTAAATGAGCAATTTTAGTCAAAAATTGTAAAGTGTGTGATATGCTTGATAATGTAAGGAAGGGAATTACATATAGATTTAACCAAAATAATTGTCTTGCATTGGCCCGTTTTCTCTCGTAATATTTAGAATAGGATGTTTTGTGTAACTCTATAATTTCTAACACTTTAGAACGACCGTCGGCATTCGCAACTTCATACCTGGCTGAAAATATGTGCTGGATCAAAGGACATTCGCTTTACTTTTCCTTCCTTCTGCCTTTCGGAATCATGCTGATATTCAATATAGTGATGTTTGTGATTGTGATCAGGAAACTTGTGTGGGGAAGAAAACAAGTTGTAAGTAATAAAAACCTCCCCGGTCAAGATTTCCACTATGTTGTGACTATACAATCACTCCCATCCGTTGGGCATCAAACTAGATCAACCATCCGTAGAAAACAAGATGGAAAAAATATTACCAAGCAATAGCTAAGCCAATAGTGCCGTCACGCATCATGTCACAATAAATCTTTTGTTCACATTTACCCACCGTATTACTATTTCATATTTCACTCCTATTCCATGAAAGTGTTTAATATGACCACAAAGTGGAAATCTGTGTGTTTGCTAATGTCGAATCTAGCACAGAGCCGCAGTCAACAGCTGATGAGACCTCACAGGTCGAAACAGTGTGTACACCCTGTTTGCAGCCTTCAATGATTATTATAGCTTTTTTGCACATACGCCTAATATGATTTTCTAAACCTCACGTAATTAATGAAGTTTAATCTGATCAACGTGTAATTGCAGTCGGATGCAACAAGGAAAACATCCTTCCCAACACATCATACCCAAATTGCCATCACTACAGCAACCACTCTTGGTCTCAGCTGGTTTTTCGCATTCTTCATGATGCTTTCATCGAGTCCGGGATATCTTACTGCCATGAGTTGGCTTTTCTCCTTAACCGCAGGACTGCAGGTAAGGCAAACTTTTTTCTTTCATACAAAATTATTTTTGCATACTAAGTAGCGCTTTCTCATACATTATGGGGTTTCAGTTTCATTCCAAACGTACTATCACAAACTTTCTTTAAAAAATATTTTATTGGCCGAACCCAATAAAGAAAACTTGCCTGCAAAACTGTGGATTTGCCGCGTGTTTGTGTGTTTGTATTCAAATGCCTCGCTTTGCCTGCAGTTTATATAACAAACCTAAAATAATACATCAATCTGCAGCTAAAAATAACAAGATATAAAACCTCGTAAATAGCACCGTTTTTAGGAACTCAAATCCATTTTTCAAGCACTTATTTGTTTTCAGGGTGTGGGCATCTTTCTGTTCACGATTGTAAGAAAGAACGACATTCAGATCTTAGTGCGCACATTCTTCGAAGAACACGGATGTTCTTGGTGTGGTGTGCCCGCTCAGCCTCCGGCAACACTACGAAGCCATGAGCCCAAATCCAGCGTCCCCAGCCGTTCACATTCGACCCTGGCCTGAAGAAACACTCTAACACAAAATTTGTTCTAATGAGGAAATATGCAAATACACTCAAACATAGGCTACATGGTTTCTGACGCTTCGTGTGTTACTGACGCATAACGTCAAACGTATCTTTTTATTTATTGTAATATCCAATTTATAGTTATGACCCATTTCATCAATATATTATGAAAGCATGTAGTCTTAACATGTTGTAACGCTTTAAATTGGTCCTTCATCAGACGACATTCGAACCGAATCCAATATGACGTTTGGATACGTATTTTTGCCTAATAACCGAATCTTCACCATGGTAAAAGTGTAAATATTTTGCTGCAAACTTACTCTGATCTGAATACAATAAACTACTCAGTGCCAAAAACTATTGATCTCATTGTTGAAGTTGCATTTAGCTGGCGGAAATTATTGTTCGCATCACGAACTTTTTATTTAATTATTTTAATTTTCTGTAATGTTTGTAAAAAAATGTAATGTAAAATTTTCAATCATAAACACTTTTCTTTGATATAATTGATTTTTGAAAAAAAGTAAAACCAATTTCAAATTTTGCCACAGATTTGTCCGGGGTATTTTTGTATATTATTAATATACCAGGTATTTGACTACACGAACTCTTTGTAAATCTGAAAAGCCTTGCACTAGCTGTAACTGTTTTTGACCGTAAAATATTCAAGGATATTTTTATGTAAAAATGAATTGTAACTGATTTATTAAAATGCAAGCATTTTGTATAAAATGCAAGCACCAGAGCGCACGTGTATTACAAAAACTTTTTTATGTCTGCATGGTCCCAACTTTAAATGCGTATGATTCGCATCGTTAACATAGGAGGACAAGGATTGGAGATTGTGTACGTGAAGAGGATAGGGATCATTAGTAGCTGTGGTAGCATGAGTTACTGTGGCGCTATGGTAGCATGGGTATTCTTACTCGGATCTGCTCACCATAGATTACTTTTTTGCTCACAACCTCACGGGCCACAACCGACAAGTCGGGTAAAAATAATCCTCTACCTCCTTTTTATTTTATTTTTTATCATAGCTCCACTACACGGATGTAATTCAATAATACTCCAGCTCCACCACATGGATGTTATTCAAAAAAAATCATGATATTAACGACTTAAATTCTGCGATACACTGAAATATTCTGTTGCAAGGACAACACTAACAACATCAGCGAAAAGTCATTTTCCTTTAACGTTGACGGCCGACTATAAAGAAAACGACTTAACGTGCTTGGCGGGAAATATTTTTATAAAAACAAAACAACAGATTATACATTTGGAAACACCATAACTCACAATAAACATCTTCAACTTGGATAATTAAAAAATGTCCCTCTTTTAATCGGTTATAGCCCATTGCTTACAGCTTAGCGAATGCTACCTATACAGCGCCGAACGATGCAATACCACTGTTTGTATCTAACTGACATCCTTCATTGCAATTTTTGAAAGCAAACTTGGGCGATATGAGACCTGCGAGGGTTGGTCCTGGGAATGGTATTCTTTTCTTTAGAGATGTTGGGGCGTTTTGCACCACGGTGAAAGTTGAAACATACATTTAAATAGCAGGACTCGAGTAACTGTCTTTTAAGTGAACATGCAAAAAGTTTATTGCAAAGATTTCTTTTTCATAACCGTTATGTACTGTGAACTCTAGTGCAGCCACTAACTGAATTGATGCAAATTACAAAACACCTAGGATTACACCGTGCGGTGGAGCTAGAGGACTACTTTAGATAACATCCGTATGGTAGAGCTAGAGAACTACATTAAAAATCATCCGCACCGTAGAGCTAGAGCACTATTTTAAATAACATTGGTGTTGTGGGGATAGAGGACTGTTTTCAATGATATCCGTGTGGTATGACGGACCCGAGTGACTGAGAATTCATTCAAACGCATTTTTAGTGATAAAAGTCCCAAACTTTGTTTTGTGTCATAAGCCTGATCAAGCCTCGTTGTGTAGCAGGCAAAACGTCGGTAAATGAAAATCATCGTTTATTGTGTCATAAGGTTTGGTTCATTACTAATCAAATAGAAGTCAATAACAGATTGCCACATATGTTTATTCCAATTTCAACCTAAGTACATGTTTTTGGTTACTAAATTAGAAAAACATTTTTCAAATGACGTTGACACAACAGTATGTGGGCTTAGCGGGGTTTTGCCAGGTTCGTCCTGGTAGAACTCAGTAGGACAAAATATATGCTGGTTCTGTAATATCCGTGTTTCTGGTAAGATGTTATTCATAAGTAGAAGTACACTGGCCACGGCATTAGCTGAACCCCAGCCACACAACTACTACGCCAATGTGTTAACATAGCCGCCCTCGACTTATGTTTATTCAATCCAGTGCGGTTTTTCGTAACCAAACAGCTCGAAATCCATCTTATAATGTTCGTAAACTTTGCGGGACAAATCTTTGGGAATCTTGGCGAAATGTTCCTCCACTTTTGCGAAGTTACTTTTAAAGTCGCGTTTCGGGAAAAATACGCGTTTGTCTTTTTCATTCAAATTCAACGCATCGCTCAAGTAACTCACATCCTCTCTGAAAGTTTCGAACTTCATAATGTGGGTATAACGATGCACGCATGGGTTGCACGTTGTATTGAAAAATTCCCAATGGCCATCTTTTTCTTTCGTTGCAAGAAGATAGTTTAAAAAATCTTCGAACGTTGCTGTCCCGCCATCATCAGTACGATTTCTATCGAAAGAATTTCTTCTAGCATGTCTGAATAACTTGTTGATTAGCTTTGATAGAGGCCCATATGTAGACGTAAACCCAGGGCTGTCAGGCTTCATCTTGTCATTGTAAGCCGAAACCAAACGACTGAACGGATTTCTGACAGTTATGATCTATCAAAAATCAAAAGCTATCTAGACTTGTAAAATTGAGGCGATTAAGACACGATGGTAAACATTTAGTGGTTAATTAAAGTAAACATCGGCATATGGGCAATAATTCAAAACCTTGAGTGAAGCGTTATCCCACACTTGTTGGACTTGTTCTCTACTTCTCTTTGACCCAACCCGTGCATTTTGGTTTGCCATGTTCATCACTTCATCGCCTCTTATCTTCTCATTGAGATAATCTTGTTCGTTGAAAAAACCCTCGAAAACCATCACAGCTTCAAGCCAACTGGTATAGCCGCATTTGAAAATATCACAAGTAGCAAACTGGAACAGATATGATCACTCTTTAAATGAACTTTATGGCCCACTGTAATGTGTTATACCTCGTACTTGGTTGAATAAAGAGCATTTAAGTTGGGTTGTTTTGTAAAGCCTGTAAATTGTCGGTTCCATCGCCGACAGGCGGATTGTAATGTGTATTTTCGCTCGTTTTGAAGAGCTTTCATAAGTTCCCCAGTGTTGTTGTTTGAACATTGATCTTGTGTTAACGCAGTGCCCAGCAAAGGTTTGGTTGTATCTGGTATGGGGCTTGTTTTGGCCTTAGTCACAATGGAAGCATTAACTTGCGAAGCTGTATATTCAATACCAGCATGTTTCTTTACTGACTTGTAATTTCTGAAAGAAGGATTCTAAAAACAATTGATAAAAAGTTCAAAATTCCACACAACTGTAAACTGAACGCCAACCCGTCACAGCCTATTGACGTAACAGCCCTCTAGTACTAATGTAGAAAAGATGCACTTACGCGGCCGTTTTGTGAAGAGTCGTAATGTAGGACCAACACCATAGCACCCGATACAAATCCAGCACAAAAGGAGAGCATTGAATGATTAACCATCCTGATCGAGCTAAACGATAACTAAACAAGCTGAACAAAAAATTTACAGATTTTCAGAATGCTCATTCACATTGAGGGCTACGAAAAACTGACAAAGACGTTCCCAAAATAGCATTCACACTAAAATTGTAGTCGTTTACTATATTTTAATGTTGATAGGCATAAGTTATAGGTACAGAATCGTCAGGCAAATGTAACCTTAGAATCTAACTGCATACACATAGCCTATGACCAAATCTATCCTTCAAACACACTTGTGCCACTGCTGAGTCTCACTAGAATCTCCTTTCTAGATAAATATTTACCTTCCAACCGGATGGGCGCTATTCATCAGTTATTCCACAAATACTGTAGTTCTGATATAGGACATATACCAAAGATCTTAATTTTTAAAATAGCACAAGCAACACACCCATCGTTCGCAATACGATGCCTATACAATACAATTATTATGTTATTTATATCACAAACATGTAAAACAATACTGTCATGTTATTTGTATGACAAAAATTAAAAAATATTATAATATCATGGCTCTTTTTCTTCTAAAAGACTGCCATGATCCACAATAAATGATCACGCAAATAATGATTTTCTCATCCAAGCGATACTGACTGCCAGCAGTGTTTGGCGCCGCGGTGTCTGTAAACCTTCGTTCGTACCATTAATGTTGATCCTTGAAGCAAATACTTGCTACAGACGCTGGTTGAAGACCGATAAGCAATAGACAAAATGTAGTTGGGTGCTGACACACAAGAAGTAGCCTGTTTATAATTTTACAGTGGCCGTTATCATTTCTAGCGTGCTAATCCAACAGCGCAATTTGATTTTCAGGGGATTCTTTTACGTAGTTTGTTCCACAAAAACAAAAATAAATTCGAAAATGCAAATGAAAAATTTATATATGCAACTACTTGTCCGTAATTTTTGAGGACGCCATGGATAAATTGGATCAATGTGAAGACATGTATCACTGGATGTAAAAAACGTAAACACGAAGTCCTTTTACCATTTTTTTGCTTTGGACTTCTTTAGTGGAACTCCATCTGTGATGACTAATTGCACAATACTAGTTTGTATTTATTTTCTGTTCGTCACTATGTTCTTTCAAGCTTCTTTCTTTTCTATACGCTATTAAACTGTCTATATTTCTGTTGGGTGATATTTCTACCGGTTGATGTGTTTTGTTCAAGAAATCGCTGGTCACTGCAAGCTGATTTTTATACTACAGCGGCGCAAGCTCACTTGTCTTCCTGTGCCACTAGGCGACTACCGTGCGATTTGGGTTGTCCCATACCAGGGCTTCTCTAACTATATTGGTCTCGACTCCTAAATCCAGTTTAATCCTTTTTCGTTCGCACGTATATAACCAAACATAGAAATCACACTGGGGTGGAAGTAGATGGGTTTTTAACCGGACTATTTGTTGAACTGTATTATCTAACTATACCTGTTATTTGTAGACGTTATTGACGAGTATTTCAATCGATGTAAGGTTTAGCTATATCTGAACAGTCGCATTGGAACGCGTCAGACTCAGTGATTAGCGTTAAATGCAACGTCCTGACTCTTAAATATCTTTATCCTGTATTGTTAGGTGTTGGATAAATAAGTACATTAACTGCCCACAGCCATCTATGGCGTGTTTTGTTAGAAGATACACAAGGGATTATTTAAAAATATCTTTTTTTGGTTCGTTTCTTGGGTTAAATATGCAAAAATATAGAAAAGCTTTTACATTACTTACAAACACCGGTAGGAAGCGTATGATTGTGCTGCTTAATATCTCTTTATATTGTGTACAATAAATACATCTTGGTCTATGAATATGTGTAAATCCAAACCGCTAACTTGCGTTGTTTTCCTAGATTGACACTGCCTATGATGTAAGATTTGCAGCTGTTAAGGCAATGTAACAAATAAACACCAAATTCCTGTGACGTCACTATAATGCCTGGCATATTCAAAAAGCATTTAAGCGTGTGAGTGGATATATGTGGCCTGTATCATGTCAGCTAACGAAATTAAATGCTTGCGGGATTCTGTAGCACCACGCACGTTTCCCAACTTAATTCTTCACATATTTGGAACGCAGACGGACCGAAGGCTGCAGACGGAGTTAGGCATTCCTGCAGAGCTCGCACAGTCTTTTTTATCATTGTAACTTGTTAAATACCCGTTCGCACTTTTCTCTGTCAATTCTCTGTTATTCACTCTGCCACCCAACTAGTCTCGGATACTTTAAGCAAATGACACGCGCCATAAGTTACTCGCTCAGTCACTATAACGCGCTTGGGACAATTTGAAATTGCGCCACCTGATTTTGCAAACGTGTGTTTTAATTAATAAATGAGCCTGCTATTATTCTCGCCATCGCGCTGTTACGTACGCACGTTCTTTTGGTAGTTAATTCAGTCACGTGTAAAACTCTATTTAAACGCGCTTGGAACAATATGTTACGCCACCTGATTTGCAAACGAGTGTTTAAATTAATAAGTCTGCTCTAGTATTAACAGCAAGAACACGCAAGCAGACTAAAAGCCTCAACACAGCAGCAACCGGCCGAAATCAATTGGTATGCTGCAATACTTTGAAAAACCGACCTTTTAGAAAAAAGATTCGGCGGTTGAAACAAGAGTGGGCTGTAAGTTCACTGGCTTCGCAGCCAAGTTGTGTCAAAGCACCTTCAAATAGTAGTGCAATCAAAATCATTGTCTTTTGGGAAAACGTTTTTTCATTTAAATACAGAAAAGGGTACGCAATGGGCGGGGCAATTGCAACTGATTAGAAACGCCCACAAATTTGATGAATCCCAAGTAATAGGTATGCAAGTGTGTCATGCAATGTAAAGTCATGATTACAATCGCACAAGACAGACTAACAAGAATGCAAAGTCATTTAATGAAACATTTATTCAGTAATGTTTTGAATATTAAATTTAGGTTCACAGCATGAACGACGGTTTTTGTAATGCCTTTTTCAAACAATTTAATTAGTTTAAAAATTCAATGGGAACAAAAGATGATCTAACTCCACTTGCAATTGATTGAATTATGAAGTAGGTATTTGTTTTTTGTACATCATTTTAAGTGCAAAGTGGTTACACATGTAAACATTTGCATCTTTAGTTTGGTATATACATATTTTAGTGAGATACATACAAGAGAACATTGGACAAAGTAGGAAACACATCAACCATTGCACAAATTCTTTAACACTTTGGTTAAGATCTACATTTTCACAATAACCTGGTTTAACACGAGTTTCTCAAGGTTAAAAAGATGAACATCATTATCCTCAGGTATATTTTCACGAACATATTTTGCCAAATTGAGCAAATACTCAGTATTTTTGCCACTAGGGCCTACTGAGGAAACTATCACTTCTGCTATTTCCTGATCATCAGCAGGACCAGCATAGTTAGGATTGCCAGGGTTTCCAATGTAGAGCATTAAATCAAATGGAGATGTGTTATGATCTCGTGGGTGGAATGTAACTGTAACTGCAGAGTATCGCTTCTCTCTATAATCTAATTGGTTTCTCACATTGTTGACTTGATCTTCTGGTATCTTGTAAGCCACACCCCACACTATGGAGTTTGCATCGGGTGTAATGGTGACAACCCTTCCTGGCTAAAACATGTCATAATTAAATAACTGTAAAAGTAATCACATGCTTATATACTACTTTTCTTTTTAAGCACTCAATGATACCAAACAATTATGACATGTCATATAGCTTGTTTTTAATTAATTTCAATGTATGAGCCGTTATAAGTTTCAAAGCACCAACAAGCTATGGGGAAGTATTTACAAAAAAAAACAAATATTAAGTTTCACTGGAGTTTGACAATTTTCTTGGGCTTTGTAGTTTGCACCATTCTTTACAAGGTAGAGAGCTAAATACAATGTGACTTAAAAATCAAAGTCTACATCCAGTCTATACCTAAGTACATTATTACCTTTCCGGGTATGCCTCTGTGATCAGTGCTGTGTTGCCAGAATCGTCTTTTGTATCCCTTTATGTAACCAATCACCTGGTGTTCATATGGGAAGTCAGTTTTCCACATGAGTGAACCATACCCAAACACCCACATGCTGGATCAGTACTGAGTGAACAGTGTTATAAAAAAAATAAATAATGCACACGGTTGTTAACTGCAAAAGAGCAACAATATAGGCAAGCTGGGCCATGAAATAACATAGGAAAAACTGTTATAGTCATCATACCAAAGTAACTATAGCGCTCGACAAAACTTTCTGACAAGGCTGAAATAGCCTGCTGTGGTGCTGTGTTTTGACTGTCCAATGTCCATAGCCACAGCAATCTGTCCCTTTTTTGTAATATATTGTTTCATAGTTTTGATTTTTGCGTTGTGCCAAAACGCACAAAACAGCTGAGATGACGGTGCACATTTCTTAGACCTAGGAATGACGCAGCATAAACTGATAGCGCTGTCATCACTTCAATTTTCCTGGGAGAATGTTCTAAAGTTCTAAATCTATTTCAAACCAAGCATGATTAGAAAGAGCACGAAAACACAAATGATTTTTTCGTGGCCCTAAGCACTTACAAAAATTAGGCTATGGTACTCAGTTTACAGACTCATTGCTTGCTAAAAAAAATGCCAGCTTTATTGAAGGTTGTGTGTTTGCATCATATTCCTTCGCAACATCATACATACCGAAAGGTTCTACGTAACTAACAAACAAAGGACCACGATCAGCTCTATATTTCACGTCACAAACACGCTTACATTTTCATGATCACCAAGATAGCATAGTTACGTTTTCCTGCTAGAATATTAATGTTCCAATAAATCAGTTATTTTAGTTCAGGCCTTCTGCCATCCATGCTTCTACAGAGATAAAATCATAACAAATCCTGTACAAGCAATCAGCCAATAATGATCAGTGAACTGCAGAGAGTTGTGCACACTGCTTCGACCTACCAGGTTGCAGAGAATTGTGCACACTGCTTTGACTTACCAGCAAGTTGCAGAAAGTGATGCACACTTCCTCGACCTACCAGGTTGCAGAGAGTTGGGCACACTGCTTCGACCTACCAGCAGATTGCAGAGAATTGTGCACACTTCCTCGACCCACCAGGTTGCAGAGAGTGGGGCACACTGCTTCGACCTACCAGGTTGCAGACAATTGTGCACACTGCTTCGACCTACCTGGTTGCAGAGATTTGTGCACACTGCTTCGACCTACCTGGTTGCAGACAATTGTGCACACTGCTTCGACCCACCAGATTGCAGAGAATTGTGCACACTTCCTCGACCTACCAGGTTGCAGAGAGTGGGGCACACTGCTTCGACCTACCAGGTTGCAGAGAATTGTGCACACTGCTTCGACCTACCAGGTTGCAGAGAATTGTGCACACTGCTTCGACCTACCAGCAGATTGCAGAGAATTGTGCACACTTCCTCGACCTACCAGGTTGCAGAGAGTGGGGCACACTGCTTCGACCTACCAGGTTGCAGAGAATTGTGCACACTGCTTCGACCTACCAGGTTGCAGAGATTTGTGCACACTGCTTCGACCTACCAGGTTGCAGACAATTGTGCACACTGCTTCGACCTACCAGGTTGCAGAGATTTGTGCACACTGCTTCGACCTACCAGGTTGCAGACAATTGTGCACACTGCTTCGACATACCAGGTTGCAGACAATTGTGCACACTGCTTCGACCTACCAGGTTCCAGAGAGTGGTGCACATTGCTTCGACCTACCAGGTTGCAGAGACTAACCATGCCTGTTATTTGTAGACGTTATTGACGAGTATTTTAATCGATGTAAGGTTTAGCAGGATCTGAACAGTCGCATTGGAACGCGTCAGACTCAGCGATTAGCGTTAAATGCAACAATTTACAAAAATATAGAAAACCTATTACATTACTTACAAACACGGATAGAAATGATTTTATTGCTTAATACCTCTTTATATTGTGTACATTAAAAACATTTTGATCTAAGATTATGTGTAAATCCAAACCGCTAACTTACGTTGTTTTCCTGGACTTATCATGCATGGTGTAAGATCTGCAGCTGTTATGGAAATGTAACAAATAAATACCAAATTCCTGTGACGTCACTACAATGTCTGGCATATTCAAAAACATTTTAAACGTGTGAGTGGACATATGTGGCCTGTATCATGTTAGCTAACGAAATTAATCGCTTGTGGGATACTGTAGCACCACGCACGTTTCCCAACTTAATTCTTCACATATTTGGAACACAGACGGACCGAAGGCTGTAGACGGATTTGGGCTTTCCAGAATAACTCGCACAGTGTTCTTTTTTTCATTGTAACTTGTTAAACACCTGTACGCACATTTCTCTGTCGATTCTCTGTTATTCACACTGCCACCCAACTAGTCTCGGATACTTTAAGATAATGACGCGCACCTAAAGTTACTCGCTTAGTCACTAACGTGCTTGGGACAATTTAAAGTTACGCCACCTGATTTTGCAAACGTGTGTTTCAATTAATAAATAAGCCTGCTATTGTTCTCGCCATCGCGCTGTTACGTACGCACGTTCTTTTGGCAGTTAATTGACTGTAATTCAGTCACTTGGTATAATCTAGTTAAACGCGCTTGGAACGATTTAAAGTTACGCCACCTGTTTTTGCAAACGTGTTTTTCAATTCATAAATAAGTCTGCTCTCGGAGTCGAATTTAGCATCAACAGCAAGAACACGCAAACAGACTTAGCCTCAACACAGCAGCAGCCGGCCGAAATGAATTGGTACGCTGCAATACTTTGAAAAACCGACCTTTGAGAAAAAAAATTCGACTACAATTTTGTTTTTTGTTGAAACAAAAGTGGGCTGTAAGTTCACTGGAGCCAAGTTGTATCAAAGCACCTTCAAATCGTAGTGAAATCAAAACCATTGTCTTTTGGAAAAACGGTTTACAATTTAAATACAGAAAAAAATGTGTAATGGGCGCGGCAATTGCAATTGATGCCCACAAATTTAATGAATCCTAAGTAATAGGTATAGAAGTGTTTGTCATGCAATGTAAAGTCACGATTACAATCGCACAAGACAGTTTCAGTTTAGATACAAGGATTCGTCGAATTGGTGGGCGTTTCCAATTAGTTGCAATTAGCACGCCCACATACGTTCCAAACGTTTGTATTGGGTTTCCTATATAGCGTCTCACGCTCCTTTAACAAAGCCCTCCAACAAGAATGCAAAGTCATTTAATGAAACATTTATTCAGTAATGTTTTGAATATTTAATTTAGGTTCACAGCATGAAATACGTTTTTGTAATGCCTAATTCAAACAATTTAATTTGTTTAAAAATCCAATGGGAATAAAAATTAATCATACAAATGCAAAAAAATCTAACTCCACTTGCAATTTATTGCATTATGAAGTAGGTATCAAGTTTGTGTACATCATATTAGGTGCAAAGTGGTTACACATGTGGAGATTTGCATCTTTAGTTTGGTATATACATATTTTAAATGAGATACATACAAGAAAACACTGGACAAAGTAGGAAAACACATCAACCATTGCACAAACTCTTCAAACACTTTGGTTAAAACTTACATTTTCACAGTAACCTGGTTTAACACGAGTTTCTCAAGGTTAAAAAGATGAACATCATTATCCTCAGGTATATTTTCACGAACATATTTTGCCAAATTAAGTAAATACTCAGTATTTTTACCACTAGGGCCTACTGAAGAAACTATCACTTCTGCTATTTCCTGATCATCAGCAGGACCAGCATAGTTAGGATTGCCAGGGTTTCCAATGTAGAGCATCAACTCAAATGGAGATGTGTTATGATCTCGTGGGTGGAATGTAACAGTGACTGCAGAATATCCACCCTTCTCTCTGTAATCTAAGTGGTTTCTCACATTGTTGACTTGGTCTTCTGGTATCTTGTAAGCCACACCCCACACTATGGAGTTTGCATCTGGTGTAAGGGTGACAACCCTTCCTGGCTGAAAACATATCATAATTACATAACTGTAAAAACAATCACATGCTTATACTACTTTTCTTTCAAGCACTCAATGATAGCGAACAATTATGCCATTTCACATAGCTTGTTTTTAGCCAATGTAAGTGTATGGGCCAGTAGAAGTTTTAAAGCAACAATAAGCTATGGGTAAGTATTCACAAAAAAACAAACATTAACTTTTTACTGGGGTTTGACAATTTTTTCGGGAAATGTGCGTTGTGTAGTTTGCACCCTTCTTTACAAGGTAGAGAGCTAAATACAATGTGACTAAAAAATCACAAAGTCTACATCCAGTCTATACCTAAGTACATTATTACCTTTCCGGGTATGCCTCTGTGATCAGTGCTGTGTTGCCAGAATCGTCTTTTGTACCCCTTTATGTAACCAATCACCTGGTGTTCATATGGAAAGTCAGTTTTCCACATGAGTGAACCATACCCAAACACCCACATGCTGGATCAGTACTGAGTCAACAGTGTTATAAAAAAATATAAATAATGCACACGGTTGTTAACCGGGAGGTAAAGCTGCAAAAGAGCAACAGTATAGGCAAGCTGGGCCATGAAATAACATAGGAAAAACTGTTATAGTCATACCAAAGTAACTTAGCGCGCGACAAAGCTTTCTGACAAAGCTGAAGAAACCTGCCGTCTTTTAACTGTCCAATCTCCATAGCAACACCAATCTGTCCCTTTTTTGTCATACGTTGCTTCATGGTTTTGATTTTTGCGTAATGACAGAATGCACAAAACAGCTGAGATGACGGTGCACATTTCTTACCTTTGGAATGACACAGCATAAACAACGCCGTCATCACTTCAATTTTCAAGTTTCCTGAGGGAAAGTTCCAAATCTATTTCAAACCAAATGGTTAGAGAAAAGCACGAAAACACAAATGATTTTTTCGTGACCATCGGCACTTTCAAAAATTAGGTTATGGTGCTCACTTTACAGACCCATTGTTTACTAAAAAAATGGTAGCTTTATTGAAGGTTGTGTGTTTGCATCATATCCCTTCGCAACCACAACGACATACCGAATGGCACTACGTAACCAACATACAAAGAGCCGAAATCGGCCCTATTCACGTCATAAACACGCTTACATTTTCGGAAAATACGACTACACCGGGTCACAAAGTTTTTTCCAAACTTAATCCACAAATAAGTATGTGTAAAACAGAAATCTGTGCGAATTTTAATGATTAGGCGTAAACAGACCCACTGCCTGTTATTTTTGTTTATAAATTTGAGTTCAAATACTACACGAAATCGTATCGTTAATATTCGTGCAGATTTCTATGTTACACAGGCTTATATGTGGATCAAGTTCGGAAAAAACTTAGTGACCCGGTGTAAAAGTATCTTCCTACATTTTCATGATCACTAAGATAGCATGGTTACGTTGTTGTGATGATTAATGTTCTAATAAATCAGTTACTTTCTTCTGCCATCCATATGCTTCTACAGAGATAAAATCATAACAAATTCTAAAGAACCAATGAGCCAATAACGATCAGTGAACTGCAGAGTTATGCACACTGCTTTTCATCAGTGCAGCTGATGGTGACTGACGCGTTTGGTACCTAACGGATGGACTGCAAAGTCACTAAAAAGTGGAATATTATCTGTCTGCTTAATTAGCCGACAAGACCTTCGTCAGTAACCGGCTGCGCTGATTAGACCTAATGGCCCTAAACAGAGTGTAACTGTCTGCAACTCACAGGTCGTAAGCTCCTTTTGTCAACGCAAGTATTAATCATACATGTCCCAATTTTTTGTCGTCGGCAACGTGTCTGATGTCACGCATATTGTTTTGGTGTTTCCGACAGTTTTCTGTGTTGCAACTTATACGCGACTGACTACAGAATCGTTGAATTTGGTCAGAGTTTCGACGCACAGGCCCTGAATTTTGTGTATGTTTCCGAACTTCTTTTCACAACACAATTTTACAGTTGGTACGCCTGCGGTATATTCTTTGTGGTCATGAAAAGGAATTGTTCTTTTCTAAATAGCTTCGACATACATAAATGCCATTTATCCCCAAATGGGAAACAACTTGTCCAAACATTTATTCAAATAAGAGCATCTGCCTTATTCAATAACAACTCCTACACTTACCTACAGCCGAAAACCAACAGCCAACAGACCAAGCAAAAAAGCGGTCGCACGTTCGCCTGTGTATGCACAATACAATATGACGTAGCAATACAAAAACAGGATGCAAGAAGTCGGAACTTTCACGATCAGAAACAAAAAAGCACACAAGCATTTAACTAGGGCAAATCAGAAGCAAAACATTGGGTGATGTTTATGGTGAATTGCAAGCATTGGTTTTAGCTTGTCTTCAGTGGTCATGTTGAGTGTGTTGCATTTGAAAATGCCAAATTATTCTTATTGTAAACATTGCACGAACTTGGGGCTTACAGTCAAGTTCGGTATTTTTTGTGGTAAACAACTGGAAAGTCATGACGATAAAGGTTGAACCGTAACAAAGGCAAAATAGTATAGGTCAGGAAAATAAACGTGCGTTAACGTTTGCCCCACGAATAACAAAAAGCAGAGTTCTGAAATTGGCACTGTTCCATGAAATTGACAAACTTTTTCAAAACGTATGCTACCAGCATCTAACCAAAGTACAAAACGCGGATTGGAAATTTGACACTTGCGCTATTCACGCTTGGCGACTTCGCACACCAAAGGCATTCTTATTTTTTAGCAGCATGCAAGCAACAGTTACGGTCATCTGTAATATATCACAGAAAGCAGTCGACGCAAAGCATTTCCTTAAAAGAGCGTAGGACTTTGGACACTTGGTGGCACCAACGATCCAGTTATCACAACGCAATTGGTACTATGTAATTTCCGTTTCATCGAGTAAAATCACAGCGCGCAAGACTTACCGGGGGTAAAAACTTGTGAAAAAAGTGCAATTGCCTTCGAGAGGGAGGGTGTTTCTGGGAGAGCAAGAAGTGCATGCTGCTAGGAGACGTGGATGAAGCGACGAACAGGCGGAACAATGTGTAAAGGTAAACGTTGTGAACAGGTATGAAAGGATAGTCGGCTTTAGGATACCTCCCGGAGTTCTAAAAAACGTGGATACAGCAGAACATATAGTGGTAAAGGGTGCGGGGCGGGGAAGTACCATAGGCGGAACAGGATGGAAAACGAAACGTACGAGAAGGCAGTAAAAAATTTAACAAAAAATAGTCCCGTGAGGACCGCGGGCACCAGACGTAGTTTAAGGTAACTCACGTCGCGTTCAAATTCACGTACAGAGAAAATAGCACCCGATCTGGATTTGGCGCCAACGACGTTCAATTGTTCACCATGCTAAGAGCGCAGTGCGCCCCCGAGGACATTGTTACGTCATTGTGGGGGTAGTGCTGAAGTCGGGCGGACGATGACGTCGCGCTTGATGACGTGGGCGAATTGTTTAAAGGGTAACTGTCGCGAAGTCGGCCGTTGTCCAGGGGCGAATGTCCATCAGCTTTTGCTGCGTCGATTTCCTCTGCACACATAATGTTTTGTTTGAAATGTGCTTTGAGAGAAAGGGGATTACGAGTTATGACGTTGTTGTTACTAACAATACAAATAATGCGGAATCTGGGAACTTGCGAATTGTGAAAACACGCAGTTACTTCTTTTATTGTCATAAAATTGCTTAGCGACGAGCAATTTAGTGTCGGAAAAGCGAAAACTGTTATAACAGTTTCGTTAAACTGCAAACAGTATGCTATGTTACAACAACTAAAAGCACGCCTTTTTGGTCAACGTAAACACAACAATTTACAGCCTTCGTAAGTGACGTCTTGTTGACATACGTTTTAAAGGTACTGAACATTACCTTCATCACCATTCGTTGGCCCGTTTGATGTCGAGGATATAGAGTTTGGCCAGAAGCGGTCTGTTGGCCGGTTGTTTTGAGGTTTTGCCTTTTTCGTTTTAGCAGTTGCAGACGAGGAGGTTGCCTCTGGGTTGCTCGCATCGAGCATTGGCTGAAGGATCCTCCTTCGAGCGTTGATAAACCTACGACAAAAATATATGAAGTGTATGCTGCACAAATTCGGGTATTTGAACTTGTTGGGTATTGAACTTGTTGGGTATTTGAATTTGTTGGGTATTGAACTTGTTGGGTATTTGGGTATTGAACTTGTTGGGTATTTGAACTTGTTGGGTATTTGAACTTGTTGGGTATTGAACTTGTTGGGTATTGAACTTGTTGGGTATTGAACTTGTTGGGTATTGAACTTGTTGGGTATTGAACTTTGTTACATATTTAATCCTTATTAAAGGATGGTGTATTTACCGAAGTTAACTAGTGTGGCATTTATTCAGCCTAATTGCATCATTTCACACACAAACAATTTGCCTTAAAACCCTGGTCATTAATGTCACATAGAATTTTATCTATTGGTAAAGTTTCTTTTTCAAACCTCAATTAGAGTGACAGTTTTTTGATCGGAATATATGTGCGTCATGTAGTGAACAGTTTTTTACAACCACAGCTAAATATGTCTTTTACCAGTTATTAACTTGAAGGAGGGTTAGGTTGGTTTGTGTAGCAAGTGTTCTCTTTTCATCTTCTGTGGGATACGGATGCTGGAAAATAATATTGCCAGATGTTAAAAACAAAAAATCAAGCGAAGCTTAACATCAGATTTATTTAAGGGAACACTGTATGAAGTCAATTTGTACAAATACGTTAATATGACAGTGTTCTAGACCAGTGCTTCCTAACCAGTGGGTGGCGACCCATTGGTTGGTCGCGAAGCTATTTCAGGTGGGTCACGAAGCATTTCTAAATGTTCACATTAATAGTAAACCGCATGTGTATACATTGTTTCTTTTCTCATTAAATTGTTTTTTATTCGTTTGGTCACATCTCATTGTGGGTCGCACAATAAAACTTGCATTAAAAGTCGGTCGTGAACTGAAAAAGGTTGGGAAGCACTGTTCTAGAATCTAGACCTCTGCCATAAACAGGAAGCATAAGAAAGCAACTTTTTATGACTTTAAAAGAAATGTTTATCATAAAGAACATACACCATTGCTGTTGGACTACAATGTAGAAACAAATAAACATACCACAATGTGTGAAAACAGCCAAGATCTTAAGATCTGTGTTGCTTGTTTAGGTAGGACACCCCGCTTTGTTTTGCGACCATTCGCGTCATCGTGTCCATTACTTGAGGCAAGGTGTTGTTGGTGGTGATGGTAAAGATGCTGGGAAGTCATATTGTGCATATGCTGCAACAAATTAAGTGGATAAAATGTAAATTATTAATACACGACAAAGCAACACAGAAAAACATTTTTAAATTTATAACCATTTAAAAATGATTCCCTATATAATTCAAGTCCGCTACTGCCTGCATACACACACAAAAAGGTTTGCCATTATCACAGATCTGTAAGTTGTGAACAAAACAAAAAGAACAGTCCTTAGTTTTGACAGAAAAAAATCTGTTTTTTGCGACAAATGCTTTGTTGTAGTCTACCGAAACATTTGCAAGTTAATAGTCACTTACTTGTGATGGAGGAGAGGAAACCCCGACTTGTGAGAGGGGAGTTGATCCATCAATGCCATTTTCACCAGGATGTAGCATTTGTGCATCTCCAGGTAAATTTTGTTGATACATGCCTTCATGAAAAAATAATTAATATTGTGATGATCTATCTTGAAATTATTTTTGATCAAAACTATTTTTGAACTATTATATGCAGCTGTAAAGGATATGAGTGAGTATTATTTTGACCAGAACACAGAAAAAAACTGTTTTTTATTGCTTAGTTGTTTCCTAAACTTAAAGTAAAAACTTCTTTCATTCAATGACGAGTTAAACCACACTTATAAAATAAATTTTAATTGTTAGAAAACACAGACCTTGTGCTACTATTTCACCTTGTTGATTGACAGTTACATTCGCATTCGGCGTATTAGCCATACACTGAGCATTCTACAAAGAAAATAAAATTTATGTTAACATTAAACTATACCACAGCTAAGATAATGTCATTCGATCACTTACAGCACCATGTAGCAATGCATGCTGAGAGGGCATGTCTGCAAATGGACCCATGTCTGAACGAAGTAAATTCTCGCTATGCATTTTTCCTTTCAAGCAGGTGATGTACCTTCACAAATAAGAACACAATAAGCATAAGAAAAGCAGTTGTTGGAATGCAGTTTGTTTGAAAATCATTAACAACACATTTTGTTTAAACTGTGAACAAACACAACCTTAACAACACACAATGACATAAAAACATATTAAAAACCGCAAAAAATTCTATGCAATTAACAAATTACTGATTGTTTTGTTTATCAGGCACTAGTTTCACTGGCTACAAACACTAACCAATCTATTTAGTAATTAAACAAAAGCATGTTTAAAGTGAAAACAATAGTCCTGAAAAACAAAACACAAAAGTTCAATGGATCATGTCATATACATAGATAAAACACAACAATATCATGTAAATCATACAACTACTTGTGTATAAACACAGGTGTGTCAACCTTTTACCTGTGGCAAAAATCTTTACACAGTTCATTGACCTTTTCCAACTCCAACAGGTGTATTCTCAAAACTTGAATTGCTTTAATCATCTGTAAGAATGTAATTGAGGCTACGGTAATTGTTGTTTAAACATAAGTTGTTTGTGCACAGCCGGAAAAAGTGCTTTAGGCTATTTGGAAAATATTTTGAAAGAATAATTGCAGGTTATTTTTCCATTACCAGCCACTGCAATTAACAGCTTAAAGCTTCTGTTGCACATTTTCATGCTAATTTCATGCTTGCATTCTTGAGGCTAACCCATTTTCAAGGTCAAAATAGATCTTGCATTATTTATAACTTGTAATCGTCATAATAAAGCTTTCGACAAAATTTGTGTGAAGAATAAATTTAAAAAAAAAAATATTTTATCGATGAATCTACACACCAGGTTGTCTATTTCTGGATTGTCAATGAAAATAGAATTCATCAGAGTTTCATGTCTCCTCACAAACTCTTGTATTTCGTCATCGTAAGTAGTTGACGACGGTGTTTCCTCTCCTCTAGTTGCTTTCTCACACTTGTCAAACAGAAGCTCCAGCAATGCAAACAGGGGATGGCTGCCCAAACAAAAAACATTCATTTAATTTCGGAATTGACTAACGTAACATTTCATATGTGGTATCCAGAAACATATGTATATATGTGTTCATTTGCCACAAATAATCACACTTATTTTTAACCCCATAATATAAAACTAAAATCAACTAAAACATATAAAATACTGCAATCTTGCCAATCATGCCATTGCATTAAACATTACCGCGATATAAAATACTGTAGTGACTTGTAAAACTTTAAGACAAGGTAAATGTCAATGCAATTGACTTAAATAAAAGTGTATATACTTTATTCCCATTACTTTTAACCTTTTTATAAGTTGTTTTTCTTGTTCTATTTGTACTGTGTCTTCTCCACAGTTTTTCGGCACTGAAACGCCTTCACTTGACACTGTCACATCCTACACAAAACTTGTCAAGTTACAAACAGATATTTTGGCCAAAGAATATATTTTTATTTTATCTAATAACATGTTGACATACCTGAGACTGGCCATCACCATATGCATGTTGTGCCATCACTTTACTATCTCTGAAACACAGATATCACTAAACAGAAATGCCTTCCTATTTTAACCGCCATGCCACATTGCCCAACCTGTGTAAACACCAAGAGCAAAACAAATTCTTTTTTAATTCAATGTTTATAGTCAATTGCAGTCCATATAGGGACATTTCATACTTAGACAAGAACATTGAACCAATCAATCTTCAAACAAAACAAAGAATTCAATTCAGTAACATAAAGCTTTGATTGGTGGCACAAAAGATACAGCATTCGCGGAAGCATTACTACAAAGCATACATAATATATACTCATTTGAATTCAAAGCATTTTATGAATGAAGACCATCACACGTACTGTGGCAACAAACAAAAATGTGAATCATAATCAGCATCCTATATTTTCAGGAAGAGTTGCATCCTTCTATTTTAACAGAAGCAGACCAACAGTTCTTAATCAACCATTTCCTAACATATTTACTTTATGTTTACTATAGTTTTATAACCCTGACATCAACAACTATGCACCAGCAAACAATGTGCTTGGCATCAACCAAACACAACTTTTTGACAATCTGTTGTAAAGAAAATACACACACAGTTCACAGTTTCAACTATTCTTATCAGAAGGTGTTTAGACATATTTTGTTCCACTGGTTAACCCAAACATTACACATTCTACCTTATGTATTAACATTGTTTGCTATGTGAAATTTTACAAATCCAGCTCACTTGCATTTACAACATTGTATACCAAGTTAGTTAAGGAAGACACAATGCATTGCCTAACCTAACTACCTACTTCTGTGAACGGATGTTCATAATAATTAACCTTCGTCAAACACATTAGCAACAATTACCAAATTAATCTGCAAGCCTCAGTAAGGTTCAGAATGCAGCAAATAATGATGTTTACCGTAGTACAAATATATGTATAAAGATTTTGCTCCATGCAATGCTAATTTACATGTACATTGAAGCTGAACTTGGCCTCACGCTGAGTTAGTCAGCAAAAGCATGCAGCATCACATTAAACCAGCATGTAATTTGATAAAATGACAAAACAGTGCCACAGTTGATAAGAAAATGAAAAAAAAACTGTTCAAAAGCTGCAAAAGGGCCAACGTGCAGTCAGATGGCAAACCACTTCCTGCAAAACCAAGTCGCCTCATTTCTCTGCAAAACGTCAATCTTCGTCACACTGAAAGCTCTAATGATGGCGGATTGACAACGTCAGGCGCACGTGATGTGTGCTGAGCCTGTGATTGGCGGTAATTCACGAGGATCAATAAAGCGGAACGCCGCAGCATTGCAGAAATGAGTTCAACCATAAATTCAGCAGAAGCAAAAGACTTTTCGAGAGTGTGATCACTTTCTTATTTACGTAAACCATCAAAACTGCAATGAATGTCACGCTCGATTGACTTTTTCGTCAAGCTACAGCTAATAGTATTTTGCGTCACCCTGGCGCAAATGTGGACAAAGATTTGAATTCGGTAGTCCGGTTTGTGACTAAAACGCTTCGTTTATTGTAGGATACTGTTTCGTTCCAAAACCTTAAAAAACTGTCACATTCTAAAGTGTGTTCCGAATATGTTTAATTGCAGTTATAGCCTAGAAATCTTGCAATGACCAGAAAACGCGGATTTGGGTTGTTTGCTGGTGGTCATTACACAATTTCATTTCGCATCATGTAAGCAAAAATGACCACCTGGACACTCATTAATCGATTGACATTCAGTACAACACAATTTGGTATACTTCTTGATTTAACTGATGAGTTCCGTAATCCTTTACGCTTATAATTGCTTGCTTTCGTACGCCGAGATGAATAACGATAAGATAACCTTTTTTTGCAGGCGATTATCTACTATTGTCAAAAGAAATCTTGACACTGGAAACTAGTTGTGTCTATTTTGATGTAAATTGATGCTGTTATTTCGAATCGAACATTACGCCTAAATCGCAAAGATTTTTTAAGTTTACCCATAGCTCTCATACAACTAGGCTAACTAAGCGGCAACAAAGAACATTTTACGAAAAACAAATTTGAATGTCGCCATTTTTATTTTTTGCGAGACGCATTACAGGCATGTACAAGTAGTGAGACAAGCAAATGGCGGAATGAAAGGAGGAACACGAAAAGATGTACTTGAAATCGAATGGCAGAGCGCATTGTAAAGTGTATGTTTGCTAAAGGAAACCCTGCTTCAAAACTGCATTGGAAATAATTTATACAAAACTGTTTATATTAGGTGTGGCGGATAACGATACTTTCACAAAACAGATTAAAGAGTTAATTTGCGGTGCACTCTAGAACTGAAAATAACAAATGCAATGTATATAGTGAACTCTAAACAGACTTGGAAAAGGTTTTCACAAAGGCGTCAAACAAAAAGTGTGCCGTCCGAGTCGACGCCCAGAAACACCATTTGTTCGTCTTGGCCTTGAGAATTGGAAGCAGTTGTTTCATTGGGACTATCCTGGAAAGAAATAGGCGGAAGTACTGCAGTCGAAACCTGATCTTGTGAGATTGAGTCAACTGCTGAACTCGCGACCATTTTACCAGGGACCAGTTGTCTTGTTGAGGAAGCAGAAAGCTCGGAGTTGTTCGTGCAGGAATTAGTATCTGCGGCTATCACAGGTTCCAAGTTCTGCAAAATAGGCAGTTGTTGAATATCAACTTTAGTCCTTTGCGCAACTTTATACCGTGATATTTAGACGGTTTTACTTCCGGAATATACTCAGTCTGAGTAAACTTTGGTGGCTACTACACTGATGGGATTCGAACCCAGGATATCTTGGCCATGATTATTTTACGACTTTTTCAATGACCCTTACGGCACTGACAAATTTATTTCAATAAATGCCGCTAAGCGATTACAAATCCATGACCGACAGATTATATATTGTCCTCACTCTAGATTTGACCGAGACATCAGGACGAACATAGACAATTAACTACACAAACAAGTACCTGTTTCTCGCGTAAACCCGATTGCTGTGAGCCGTAATCCGATGTTGAAGAAGATGATGAGATCCAACTATTCCTCACGCACGGGATTCCTCCTCTCGCGGAGAGAGGAAGAGAGTTAACTGGGATCTGATCCTCGTCACATTCCTCCACGTTCAGAACATACAAACCGCTCTCATTAGGGATGTCTGGGGAATGTCTTTTGGGGGCTTCTTGGACGTTAACCTGAAGATAGAAAACATTGGAGTATGAATAAAAAGCAGTTACCATAACACATTTTTTATTGAGGTTCGCATCAATGACAACCATGAGATAACAATTATCTTTTTCTTTCAAAAACATCAATATTTTCTAGATGGAGATTTAAATATTTCGATATCATAACTACAGTTAAAATTAGACGGAATTACACCAGAAAAACTAACCATCATAAAACTAAATCAGGCAAAAAAACGCATTTTATATCGAGTTTGTTTTCACGAATCGAGTCCAAATACCCGAAACGCTTTGGATCTATAGTTTATCGATTACCTAAAATTAACCTCCGTTTGAGAAGCGAACATCTGGAACAAATTGTAAGCAAACGAACATCTATTTCCCAAACACAGCATTTACCGCATAAAGTGCATCCATGTCTTGGCGTGACGTCGTCTTACAGTGAGAGGGGTCGGTTTCTGGAGATAGAAGAGGTTGTAGCTGATAGCAGCGATCGTCAAAGGCGTATCGGCGTTTTGAGTTTAAAAACGAGGACGTGGAATAGGAACGTGGCATGGATGGAAGAGTTTGACAGGTTTCGCGTGTCTGAGTTTGTTGCATCCCATGGTCGTTCAAGCTGTCGATTGGCATGTTGTCAGGAATTGGAGGATATGGATTGTACGTCATTGAGGCTTGTCGTTTCGGGTTGAGCGACATAGAATGGTAGCGTTGACCTGAAAAGCAATACAATATATACTACGAGGCAACAAAAACAAATCACATTTGTACATGGTTATAAGGTAATGCATTACACAGTTTAAGTGATTTTTTTGTGATTAAGAGATTACAAGAAACCGCCGATATCGAAATCAGCACCGAACCGTTGCGTGACTACGTTTAGTGTCAAACGCATCAGGAAGTTGCCGCGAATTTCAACTATCAATTTCTTTGTTGTTATCGGATAAGTCTTACAGTTCGAAGCATTTTTTAAACATAGGGCTTGCTTTTGTTTTTGGGTCAGAAAAAAACCTTGTTAAAAGTTTGTGAGATTGGAAAACTTTGTTTGTGTTTTATTTAATTAAAAGTGTCCCAACCGTGACCTTCCTCGACCGTGTTTAGTGCGACTCCAACACTGCATGAAAACTTGGGACAAACAAATTAAATTCTTCAACACAACCGCGACACAAAAACCGCAATCGGCAATATAAAGCACACTACTAACTTGCGGACTGAAATCTAACCTTGTGGATAGGTAATTTCCCCAGCGTGTCTTATTATGTCACAACAGCGACCCGAAGCCTGCACGAGGGACCTCTCCTCAATACAGCGGACGCATGAGTCCCAGTCATTCGAATGGCTGCATGCTGGCGTTGAATGTTGGTTGGTTCCAGCGCAGGAAAGCATGTCTACACTACAGCGGTCCAAAAACCGACCTCGCTCGCTTGATGGTGGGAGGTTATGCGGCAAGTAATCGCTGTATCTGGTTCTAGGCACAGACTGCATCGTTCCACACCTTTGGTACATTTCTGTGGAGAAGCGTCAAAAACATTTTGCTACTGAATTCTTAGTCGGGCTTGATCATTGTACAAAACTATGCGATTTACGTAAAATGCTTTGCGTTGAGCAAATGCAAATAAACATTTTACATTAACGATTACCTACTGTTTGCAAATTCAACGTGTCATTGCAATCGTATGCACACAACTTCATATTCCTGCCGACAAAAAATACACTTACCGTTGGTGTATGACGCCTCATCGTGCAACAGAGAACTCACGCTGGTGTCACGTGACGACCTACGTCCTTGCAAGTAAGTCACGTGTCGTGCCTCGAAGTTTGAGAGGTCCTGATTGTTAAAAGCGTTGATGAAATACACGTCCAAGTACTTAAAATTGTTGCTAAATACCCAGAGGACAAAACAACTCACCGAACGTGCTCCGCTCATTCCGTCAGCGCTGTAGGCAACACGTGACATGCTGTTACGCTCCAGCGATTGTCCGCTGCCTCCGAAACGATGTGCGCCATCTGCAGCGCCTGAAATAGAGAGTTATATAGTTTACATACGTTAAGGATTTCAGGTGCAGATGTCAGGTATTTTGCTTGATTTATAATTGTTATTTGTAGCTAATCTAAATACATGGGAAATATAAGCAATTACAAATGCAGGATACTGAAAGAAACTCGACAAGTCTGTTTGTTTTTAAATGTAATCCTCTTAATAGTAACAAGTACAATTTGTTTGTATGATACAAACATCAGTAAGTACGACACAAGCTTAAATCAAAGAGTAGGATGGAATGCAGATCAATAAAGATAATTCAGCTCCCTCATACCGCAGTCTACGCTTGCGCGCATGAATGATGACGTTTGATGAACGGAATGGTGATGATCCCCGTTTTCACTGCTCGTTAAACTTGCATTCGGCGTTGGAAGGCTGTCACTCTCAGTTCGAAGACCTACAAAGTATTTAAATTAAGAGTTGTACAACATAAAAGTCACGACAACGATTATTTTTAAATATGAACCAGTTTAAAATGCGATGGACAAGGTATAAATATGAACTGAAATTAACAAACCTCACTTCCCTAAAAGGACATACCTCAGCATTCTATACCTTCATGTGCCGTTTGTTTTGAATTTTAATAGGAATGTAAAGTAAAACGTCAAATACTTTCAATTGCATTTACTATGTCTATATGTTTAAACTTAGTGTTACAACAACATATCGGGATTATTTTTGACCTATTGAAATGTATCTTTGACTCAAAACAATAGCATATTTAAACCTAAAATTTTCACTTTAAACGAAAGAAAGTTTTCATACTTTTCGGTTTGGAGACACGACGGTGTCTCAGATAGCGAACCACGATGCATGCCAGAAGGATTAGAACCACCAACACCAACGCACAGGATGCTGCAATAATTAGCAGGTAGTTCGTTGGAAGATGGGTGCCTGCAATGTTGGAAATATGATGGTAAGCGCATAACAGTGTGGGTCTATATGGGTTCCATTACAAAATGTGCGCTAATTACAGTATAAAATCGACGTTTAAAATGATTTCATTCCGCAACTTACCAGGTCCTGAATTTGATGGACTTGCCTTCAAACCTTTAAAAACAAAATTTAAAATTTAATAGATCGCCAATATCATCATCAGCTTCAAAAAATGGTATAGTAACTCTTACGTGATGTGGTGACTAGGCGCGCTTTGATGGCTCCGCTGCTCCCATAGGTGTTGAATGCTAACATGCACACAGCGTATGACGTGGAGTGACGTAATCCATCGATGACATATGAAGTGCGGCTATGTGGAACGTTTATTTGCCTCCATTCGCCGATTTCATCGTCAAACTTGCAATCTGATGAGGCGGAAGACGCCCTAAATAAAATGATTGGTAAAACATATTGATTTTTACAAAGCCGAAATTCTCATGCCAGAACTGAATTTTTGCGTGTCAAGAGGGGTAGAAAATGCCCAAAATAATTAAAGTTATAATAATATGCAAAGAAATTACCCGACAGTTTAACAATAGAAATTTGAATTTGTAATTGCCTTATATACTATACTACTGCGTGCATAGGCAAAATACTGGCAGTAACTACAACCAAATCCCACAGTTAAGTAACATAACTTACGGAAAATACTGGAGCAGGAAAGTTTGTGGCGCCCCTCCGTCAAACCCAGCATGCCACGAAAGAGCAATTGCGTCATGAGTGACGTTGATAACTTTGATGTCACTCGGCGCGTCTGGGGGCCCTTGTGGAACAAAAAAGTGTTACACAATGAGGAAACGATATACAGCTTCGAAATTATCGTAAGTTCATACCCCTCGGCACGAGTTTGGCTTCGATCTCGTCCTGGTCTAGGGAATTGGTTGCTACGCAACGAAATGTTGAAGCGAGACTTTCATCTAAATGAACTACTCTGGTATTGACGAAAAGCATGCTGGTGTACACGTCATTCACGTAACTTGCCTCGTCGATTACGTAACTGTATAGAAAATACATTGCCTTGAAAATACACGACAGCACTTTCGGCTAAAATCGGTACTTGAGAATATCATAATAAGACAAATTTAAGTTTAAAATTAAAACTTAAAAATAAATTTTTTGCCCAACAAAAGCGCTACATTTATTCCTTTAAAAGATATACGGGTAAGATCTTAAAACTCACCCGGTCTCCAAACTGTCGCTCACGCCCGACACAATAACCGAACCGTCGTCGTCCCTCCAAGAGAACGATACCTTGGGATTCCCCGTTGCCATGCACACAAGTTCGGCCGACATCTTTCCGCCACTTGAGGGCGGACGAGCCACTTTTAATGACGATCTTGTTCGGTCTATTTCCGCACCAACTAAAGTAAAAAAAGACAAGGTTGTAGTTGTGGTTTAGAAAGCCCAAGGCTATGTGATTCAGAACAATAGAACTATGATCAACGTAGGTTCACAGGCTACTTCTGCGTTGTATGATCAACGTATTGCGTTTTTTCGAGCAAACCCATTAATCGCAATGTGCGTTTTTTTATTACTGCAAATATTCTGTGATATTTTCAACGACAAATGTCGCGAGTAATACAATGAATTGCTTTGCGTTTACTATATCCAATCACAATACGCGTTTTTTTTCAACTAAAACTACGCCAGAATTTGGTTGATTTGGTCAAAATAAATTTGCCGCTTGTTTTTCATTCATGATGCACACATTCTTACATTGTACAGAAAGCTCCACACCCATTTCCGCCGCTTGACCAATTCCGTTTGTTGCCACGCAACGGTACTCCCCCCGATCGTGTGACGTCACGTTACGTAGTATCAACGTTGTAGAGTTTTTGGACAAAACTACTTCCAACTTGTTTCGACGCAAGTTTGGAATCTAAAAAATGTCGAACGGGGTGTTGGCGAAAAACGTTTGAAAATGTATCTTTGGAAAAAGGATTATAAATGCATTTGTTTGCATTGGGAAACGTTTATCAGAAATGGTCTACGTCTGGGATGTTAAAGAAACTTACCACTTTCGTCCACTGCACCTCAGTGTTTAAAAGAGGATGACCCTCGAACTCACACAGGAGTGTTACGTCACTTCCAACCCTGACGTCACTCGGTGCGACCATCTGGGTGATCTTGGGAGGGTCTAAATGAAATTAGAATTTAATTGATATTCTGCAAAGTCAATATAAAACACTGTTTTTGTTACTTTGCATTGCAGCACAAGTGTAAAAAACTTGAATCTCTCATAATATTTGTTTATATTTTATATTAAGAAAAGTGCAATTGTACTTCCAACTTTAACTATAATGACTATGCATGAAGTCGTCATTTTAAACATGAATAAAGGTATTTCTATTTCTTTCGAATCACCAGAGTATATTTTAATGCTATTAATTATATGCGCAAAAATATTGATGCTTTACTGGTCTTATATAATCGTTCCATGAACGCAAAACAACTTACAGAACACGTCGATGGTGAAGTTTACAATCAGGGAACCTCGGTCATTCGTCACTTCAACTTGGTACAATCCACCGTCCTCATTTCGGACACTAAGAATTCTAAGAACATTCCGATCCGTCGTCCAATGCACTCTATCACTGCGAGGTAACGCCACCTTGCGTCCCCAGGTTGACACCCCGGCACTCAACAGCTCCCTGTCACGTGAGCTGGAAACAGCACCTGATTGGCGCAGATATTTCCACCAGCGGAAAGTTAGTTTGTTAGGGTTGGCTCTGATTGGTATTTGGACGATGAAGTTGTTGCTGTTGACTGTTGTGTTGAACTTTAATGGTTTGATGCTTATTTGAGGTGGGAACTTGATATCCAATATCACATCGCTCTCGGTCGACTTTTCCAAAACCTCATTGGTCGCCCTTAATTAAAAAAAATCGTTACTTGCTTTTGGAAGTGGCTGTGTTTCTGTCGAAAATTGCAACAAATCTAATGTTTTGCTGAAGAAATATGGAGAACAAATTCTGTTTTTGAATATTAAAAATGGATTTTTTTTCACTTGAATCTTGTTAATCATATAAAAAAAAAAAATCTGTGTTCCGCCTTAATTTGTAAATCTATTAGACGGTTTAAAACTATCTATAAACCTGCATGTTATTCTTGATTGATCAAACGAAGATGTCGGTGTGAGGTACAACTGACTTCTTGTGATGAAGCCAACGTATTTACTGGAAGGACGGTTGCTGTTAGTTACAGTGGGATTCACATCTGCGGCCACTGCACCGTCTTCAATTAACTTTCCGTTGTACCACCTGAAAGCAAAAATGTTTAAGGATATTTTTGTGTGAGTGCTACCCTACATGCATATTAGGTTTGCTTTTAGATCCTTTTGTTCAAGCAATATGCAAGTATAACAGTGTCATAAAATTGCAATATTGCATGAGTGCGTCCTGTTGGAGTTAACAATGATAGCCACCCATCAGAAATGTATTAGTTTGAATTCCAAGCTACTGGCCCAGAAATTTCCTTTAACTTCGTCTAATTTGTACAGGGCATTCTTTTGTCCCCCTTTGGTTGGTATTGAAACAAAAAAAACGCATTTGTGCAAGTGCTTATTGTTCATTACACTCACCACGTTACAGCAGATATGGGAAATGAGGGCGAACTCTCACAAACCAAACTCATTCTCTGTCCACTGAGCAAAATCTGGGGAAACTGCGATATTTGTACGCTTGCAGGCGGGTACAATACCTAAAAATCAAAGTAAGGTTTGATTACATACGCTGCTAGCGTTTATTACCAGAAATTTCCGCAATTACCAACCTCAAGAACAATACTGTCACGCTTCGGCACGTTCGAAGCCACGTGATTGGAGCGACATTCAAATTTGCGCGCGTTGTCTGATTGGTTGAGTACGATTTCTATGACGCTGCATGTGATGCTTTTAGCTTTGCAATCAAGTACTTGGCTGGGGTCGATATGAGTGACAAGCCGTTCGTCAGAAGAAATAAGTTGACCATCCCGGTACCATGAAAGTTCTGGGGCTGGGTTTCCACCCTAAAATTAGACAAGCCACAGATTATTAACTCGTTTATCGTATTTCCCAAAACCGAAACAAAGACGTATTTTTCAAGATTGTCAAAAATGTTGTAAACTCCGACGTTTTAAAAGTAATTTCCTAAAATGCATTTAACCAATCAATAATCCAACTTACTGTTGCGGTGCATTTTAGCTGAACGGTTTGTCCCGAGTAAAGCTTGCCTTGTTCTCCACCTTCCGCAAGGTGGAACACGCGAGCAGTGACGTAAAGGGGAGGATAATTGATATTGACGACAGCTGGTGTCTGCAAAAGCATAAATCAACGTAACCTGACAGCACATCCAACAGACAGTATTTGTCTTCAAATAAGTCGTAAAGAGATACAGTAGCCAGAATATCACTTACGTCTTTTTGGTAATTCAGCTCAGATATCATTGAACGGCACGAATACATTGCATCCGCGTCTCTCCTTGTGACCCTAGTTATCATTAGGGTACTCTGTGAGTGCGAGCTCAAGTCAAGCGTAGTTACAATGACGTCACCGCTGTCTGGCGTCAAAGGCAAACCATCGCGATACCTAATAAACAATACATGTTACATTGAATCTTACAAGTTTAAATTGTGCTTATTTTCAGAGGTTGTTTCAAATAAATCCGTTTACTCACCAACTTAACGTCGCCCTTGGGTTGCTTTGGGCAGTTCGGCAAGTAAGGGAAACTGAAGTGTTCTCGAATACGCCATCTTGCGGATGTTGTGATACCACGATGTCGGATGGAGAATCTGAAAGCAACATTTATTCAAACAAGCGAACAGACAATCGGCGCAAATATTTGATGCGCCGAATACTGGGCAGGTTTAACGCGAAAAAACTACAAGTTACTCAAAACAGAACAACCACAATGCTTGGTTGCGAGGATTTTAAAGGTAATCATCAATCTGTGCTCAAAGTCAAACAATAATTCTTTCATTGAATTATATTCCTTTTGTGCACAATTGTTACAACAAGGCAAAGGTTTATTGTTTTATCACATTTCCAACTATCTCCATGTATCTGATAACCGTCACGATTATAATTTCACTCACAAAGAACTTGGATTCTCGTTTGTGTTGTCATGGCAGAGTTTAGGGCTGGGCTGTTCACAGAACACGTGACCATCTTGCCATCGTCCTCTGGCTGTAGTCGGTAACGAAGTGCGCTTACTGCTCGATCATCGGATGTTGTCAGCTCCCCGAGTACGTCTCGGTCACCCTAAATCGCGGTAAAATGGTAAGAATGTCGTAATCCCCACCTTTTTGAGTGTGTTGTTAGTTATTACAAGTTCTCCATAAAAATGCGGTCATAATGTACTTCCTATGAGCGCCCCTGAACATATCAGTAAATAAAAGGAAGTCTTTCGACCTTGTAAAATAAAGATTTGATCTAACCTTTAGAGACATGAAATACAAACTGTCATTTAATTTAAGAAACGATAAAATTTATTATTCCCAGTGCAACAGGACATGATTTTATTTTCAATCGTAACACAGCCTGTTTTTATTGCGATGGAGGCCCAGAGTATCGCGAAGAGACGGCAGACAGAGACGGATGCGATTTGTCGTCGGGAAGAGGGAAATTATGAAAGTGTCGAGTAAGCACGTGCGGGTTGAGGGAGTTGGCGTTTACTCGCCTGCCAAGTGCACTGTGGGTCGATAACCGTCGAGGTATTTAATCAGCACGTGCACAGAAGACGATAATGAGATATCGCGATATCTCAACTGTTATCGAAACCGCCGGGATGTGGGCCGACTTAGCCAGTTACAGCATTAAATCTTATCTTTGGAAGATAGCGGACGCCCTCCCCCCGATTCGAACTAAACGTTTATTCAGTTAAGGTGTTCGCATTAAACGTATTCTGTCGTTTCACGTTTTTCGGAAGCTTTTGCTTTTGAATGTGGGTGAAAACCACCGAGCGTGACTTGCTTCCCAGTGAAAGAACTTCGTTCTTATTACAAGTTTGGTGAGCTGAAAAACGCCCCAAAACACCACTGAAAGGTTTAGTAGAAAACTCGGTGTTGGAAACAAAACAAGAGTGGCCATTGGAATCTTCGTGCCTCTTAACCGCGATTGCACTTGATGGGCCGCAAAGCTGAGATCGATACACGATTTTCCGATTGACCGGCTTCGACAACTTTGGGACAAAACACCCCTTGTGCTCAACGAACACCACTAAGGCGATCGCATACAAGAACTGACTTTGCTTTAATCGAAGTGGTCGCGGTGCGAAGGACGCGTAACACAAGTCGATGGCGCGTAAGAATCCTTATAACGTCGTCATAATCAAAACTGTAAATAGCTTTTTCGATTAACAGCCTGTATCGAGTTTTTTCGACACTTTTTTGCGACGGTAAGCAGAAGGCGAAAAGCGCTGATGTCGTTTCGATGAGCGTTGACGAGGCGTGGGCGTATTAATACTGACCCTGTTTTCATGTTTGCGCTCGCGTTTGGGTAATTTTCAATAATAGGCCTAGACGCATTTTGCCAATATTAATCGAATGATAATATTCATAATATAAGTTTGCGAATAATAATTTATTATTCACCTTTCTGCAAAGGTGCGATGTTTAAAACATGTAACCCACTCTGCTAACCGGGCGAAAAGTCCCGTAAAAACAAATTTCCGTAACTTCCAATACTATAAAGCAGTACTTATAATGTAGACATACCACTTTCCAGGATATCTCGGCAAGAGGATTGCCACCAAAGCTTATGCATTGCACAGACAAGTTTCTTCCGGCAATCAAACGATCAGCAGCAAAATCGGACAATGTCGGGTTACCGGGAGGATCTTGTAAGAAAATGATAAATAGTAATACAAGCTATGTAATGACTGTGTTACACAAATAATAAATTTGAGAAAAATGCAAGTACTGTCCACAAATTTAACAATGACTTTATATAATACTGTACACAGTTTCACATATTCTTAAATACTTCAATGGATGAAATGTCCTTAAGGTTGTAAATATTCGTTAGAATGGCTATAAATAAAATAGTTAGAGAGAAATCATTTCCACTAAAGCATTTTTTTATAAGAAAGCCAAAGATAAGATGTTGGATATATTAAGCAGACGTTGCAACACAACCGTGTTCATCTTTAGTAGCATCTCTCCCCGACAGCATCTTAGCTTTGGTTTTTTTTATATAAAGTATAGCCAGCACCACCTTCTTTGCATCTAACATTACTATATGTTTAAACCAGTGTTGTCTACTTACACAATACGTTGAAGACGGCCGTAGTGACAATAGGAGATTGTGAAACAGGATGTGAAGCCAAACATTGTACGGTTGAACCGTTGTGAGACCTGGCGGGTGTGAAGGACAAGGTGCTAACACTGGTGGTCAACTTGCTGCCTGTGTTTTGATAAAGCATAGTCGGATTAAAAACAAATGCCAAACATGGCAGCCTGGTTAAGTTCAATAAGAACGAGGGCGGTTGGCGGGTTTTATATAGGTTGAAAAGCACGACTTGAAATACGAGGCAATCGTTTCGACTTAATGAAGAGTTTTTTCACGCTGTCTGGTTTTATAGCACACCAATAGCATATATATTTTGCTTCTATAGCGATTCACTGACAAAAAGTATAGTTTTGTTGTCACTTATGGTTTGCTCACAACACAAACAGTGGGATTCTGCTTATCCCTTTGTAAACAGGCCCGTTTTACACATTGTTGAAGTTTGTCTGATTTCATTCATAAAACAAATATTTCTCACGTTGTTTACCACTCCGAAATGATATTGTCAAAAACAAGAAACATTAATTGTTCTGCATTTACACGTACAGGATATAAAGAAACGTAAGAATGGGTTTAGTGAATTTTCATAACAAACCCACACTCACCTGGAATTTTATTATCAACAACTGGCCGAAATACGTCGTTCTCCCCAACCTTCCACGTGATCCGAGCAGGAGGTTTGCTTTCCACGGCGCGACATTGGATGGAAACTGGCTGGTTTTCCCTTACCGTAATTCTATCCTGTTGGTCGACGGGCGAAATGACAAGGCGCTTCGGTGGCACTACCAAGCAGACGAAGTTGTTTTATTATTGATGATGGAGACAATTGCTGTCATATTAAGCAACCTTAAAACGCCAGAATATATTGAAGAGATACTTTTTCTTTTTTATGCATTTAAAAACTATAAAAACGAGAAAAAAAAAGTGTTTTTAAAACGATAAAGCACGTTGCATTTTCTGTAAAAAAGTAGTAAAGTTATGTGAGCTAAAGACAGATGGCAACTGTTTCGACCTATTCGTTCTTATCAGTGCAGCTTGGTGACTGTTGTAGCCGATCTTGCACGTCAAACGACCAAGCAAACACTTTCTGCCCACCTGCCTGTGGCTCACATAATTCATTGGCTTCCAATATTTATTATAGTGAAATTGATCAAAAACAGTAAATCATTCTTGAATATAGTTTTTGGGAAGACCTAAGCGACTATAAAAAGGTTCACCTTGGACGTTGATGTAAGCTTTCCTGGAGCGCACTTTATCGAGTGGATCTTGACATTCGTAAACTCCGTCGTCGTCGATTGTGACGTTCTCAATTCGCAAATTCTGTTCACCTAAAGGAGAAAACCGTTTATACAAATTACAGCATGTACATTTCCATATCACATTGTTAGCGAGACCATTAGGGTCGTAACCTTGTCATAAAATATTTCGTTTTTTGCCCAAAATGCTGTAATTATCACCAGTTAAATGTAAAGTTACGTATGTATTGGTAGCAGATTTAGTGGAAATGGGGGTTATAACAAGGTAATTGTTACCGATTGTGTTGGTGTGTTGCAAGCTGTATCTGTTTATTGGCGAGTATCCGTCTATACCAAATATGGCGAAGCCGTCTTTCGTCCACGTGACAGTATTCTGTAACATATTTCACATTAGACAAGCGAAAAAATTATGAAAATCTTCGGAACAATACAATTTAAATGTTTTTTCTTAGATGAAATTGCTACGGGGTTGCATTTATGGCACAGTGAAGTCTTTGGAACTCGAAATTAAAGTTTAATGATGAATTTGAAATACCAGACGCCCGATGAACAGGTTTTTGTGGAAGAATAGCGTATCTGCTAATCTAAAATAAATGCAATTCCCTTACAAGAAAAACCATCAGCAACCAAACACATAGTCAAAATAACCTTTTCCCAAACAGGCTGCTTTAGACCAAAATCTCCACACGTTTACCTGGTAGTTTTCAATGTGACACTGAATGACAATCTGCCTCGTTCCGGCGAAGACGGTCTCGTTTGAAGGCTGGCGGAGAAAACGAACCGGGGCTGATTCCGCGAGCATTTCTAATGCAAACAAACAATAGATAACGACATCACATGGGTAATTATTATTAAGGTGGACAATGCCGATTACCGTATGTCCCTTTGCAGTGCATTAATTCTCTACGACAGGTTTACAGCGCACAGGGGAGTTCGGCCTATTAAAGATTAGGATGATCCTGGCCCAAATTTTTAAGATTAAGTGCCTTCAAGTTACAACGACGCAAAACGCGCCAAGATTGGTGGAACGTGCTCGTTTTGAAATAGGTCACCAATGCTTTTGGGCGTATGGTCTCGTGATATCACCAACAAACTTGTTTTAAATATTTAAGTAAATTTATTTTAATGAATTGTACAAGCTGATCCAAAAACTAGAGCGGCAAATCAAAGAGAAAAGAAAATGGATTTCACAGTGGCGATCGACGGAATAAAAGCAGTGCGTCAAACGTCGCGTTACTATGGAGACCCGCCGGAACTTCGTAAGTCAAAAATCCCGTCAACAATTATGAAATACGGTCGGGCCGCGGGGATCCCGCTGCCATTCGGCCGAAATAAAAAGGCCTGAAAAAATGGTGGCGTTGCGAGATGTTCGTCGCCACGAAGTCCTTTGTTGGCAGTGAACAAAACAAACACGCGAGACCGGGCACTGGCCGGCCCATGGCCCCCAGCGTCAGCGGGCGCTGTGTCTAGTTTGGCGGCTTCATAAAAGCAACATGAAAATGTGGCCCTGCAACGTGTTTCGTCTTAATTAAGGCGTAGTAAAAAGCAACGCTCCGCCTTGCGATGGATGAAGAATTACGGCGAACGTTTGGGCGTTTCCTGAACAGTTGATTGGGTAATTTACCATCGGCCACACTAACCAACCACAATTCTCACTGTATTAGGTTTACGTCCAGTTTTACAATCTTAAGTCTATCTTATTAGTGACGTTTTAATAATCTCGTGGCAAAGTGCTACAACAACGATATTAAAACAAACTTCAGTTCGCAAACATGAAAAAACTTTTTCTTTATTTGAAAAAATTCAGGGTGGCTTTGTTTCTGGCAACACAATCCAGTATTGTAAACTAGCGAAAGCGGCATAATTTTTAACTCCCATTATATAAGCCAAGCTACCCCACTGGCAAACTCCCATGCGCACACCCAGCACAAAGACGCATCTTATGTAATTCGGCGCATGTTTGTTTGCATATTAAACGTAAACATCGCATTACGCCAGCGTGGGGGCGCCTGATAAGAAGCATTCCAGCTTGAATCTAATATAAGAAGACGATGGTTCACTGAGCTATGATGTCATACCCACATCGCGCGCTTCTGATAAACGGATTACGTACTTATGTTTAAATCCAGTTTTGACGATTGCATCGTATCCTGTTTCAAAACTTTACTCAATAGGGAAGTTTGGTTAAAAAGGAAATTAACGAAAAAACGAGGGCGTTAATTAACGTGATTTCCCTACCTTGGAAGCTCCAAAGCAGCAAGCTGATGAAAAAGCTCCATTGTATATTCCCCCTCAGCCCGTTTGGCATTTTTCTCACGTTCCTATTTACCCGCAATGGGCTGAATCCACCAAATAGTATCATCAGCAATATAATAATTTTATCCAAATATAAAGTCAAGAAATCTGAAGAAAAAGACAAATTGTTGTGAAAAAATTGAAACAAAACATATTCCTCAGCCTTGATGAGTCACAATAGTCAAAGTGGTGGCAATCAAAAAAGATAAGGCGACATCAGCGCAGTCGCTTACACTATCTCCATCAACTACAAAGAACAAGATCAACCTTGAATGCAATCTAGCAATACCCCAGTCTTCGTCGCATACCCTGACTTGATAAACCACTTAAAACCCTTTAGTATCCTCACTTTCCCACGTAGGGCTGAGCCAATCACAGTAGATTAAGAAAGTCGCTAAACCCTGTAGCCTCCAGCATTTAGGCTTGCTTCTGTCGCATCAACATTTTGCTTGATTACTTCCCTAATTGTGAGCAAAGAAAATACTGAGCCTGTCCAAAGGTTTCGATTTCAATGCAGTGCAACTGAGTTCGAAGTGAGAAAAATAATTTGAGGAAATAATTCTGTCGTTCTTTATTGTTTGAAGTTTTCTTTGCGCTGGCAGACGAACGTATGGTAAAATTGGCCGAGTTGAAAGCTGCACCCGAATGCTAAATAATTTCTAATTGTGTAAGCTGTTGTAGCTTTAATGGCGCACACAATTATTTGACAAGAAAGCTATACACATAATTTACTTCGAAGTAGCATGCTGAAGGAGCCTGAAGTCACAACTAAATATTCTCTCTGGCATTGAATAATGCGCAGATAAAATACATGGCTGATTTTTTGTAAATGTTGAGAACAGTTGAAACACTGACACCCACTCCATCGCACGTGCAACGCATCCCATAAAACTGCTTATTAGACAAAATCTAAGACAAAAGCGGGCGTTCTTTTAGTGGCCGCAAACACCCGGCGCGTCCCCACCAACTAAAGTCGTAAAATCATCGCAACTCCTATTAAAACCCTTTCCATCTCGTTCTGTTTTTTCTTCTATCTACCGTGTCCTGGACTGCCTCAATCCAGTCAATCAAATGCGAACAAGCAACGAGTCGCCTTTATCATTTCAGATAGTGACGCTGTTCGCCACAGCACGCTTCCTTCTTAACCGAGGCCGACTGTTTTTTCCTTCACTGTCGCGCTGCTTGGCTCCAGGTCCCGCTGCGTTCGTCCTAACGCGCGATCCGTACGTTATCGCAATCTCATTGCCAAGAGTAATTGTTTTTTTAATGCGACAACCTGCATTGGACAGGAAGCGGACGTTGTCCAGGGAGAAGGAATTTCGAACAGACGTCAGGGAATCGCATGGGGTTTAATTTCGTCAGGTGAAATCCCTAAAATGAATTACATTTCTTGTTCGCGATTGGCAAGGGCGCCTAATGGTTTGATATCTGATAACCGCAGAAGGTGACGCGGACATTTTTGGACATTTTTTAAGAAATTTATGCGGAACAAACATACATGATAAAAAACATTTTTCATGCAAAACATCCCGCAATATTTCTGATACATTCCAGTATGTTTTAGAAAACTCGTTCCCACAAAAATAACGTTTGTGTAACAAAATACAAAATCTCGCACTTCGCCTAAAGTTCCCCGGAGAAAGAGAAATGATCAATATAAACTATCAATGCGCCAAATACATCATCGATCCTAACTTTAATCCTTGTCCCAATTAAGACAAATTTCGTCTCCTTGTACCGCGGTTTACACAGCAATGTTGAACTGCCCAAGCATTCCGTGAGACAACTTCGAATCAAGCAACTTGCGGATTTATATGATTGGCTCTGCTTATAGCACTGGCTGAACGTAAAATTGACCAAAATGTAATCAAGGGTTACTAATCGCAATGGCTAACTTGACTATTCAGAAAAGCATTTTGTTTCATTCGCAAAATTACAGAATAAAACCCATTACACATCACCCACAGAATTATAACCGGATACCCAAAGACATAAAGACTACACCTCCTGTGACGGTAACAAGCACATTACAAAATCGCAAACTGCCACTGTTACTGTCGTTAGCTATTCTTCCATCTTTACAGATGCAACTGCGAATAGCAGTGTTACGTCATAAACAGTTTCCAGCCTTTTGTAAGATCACAAAACACAGCACAGTGTTTCCTATAGACTGTGCAACGAAGACAAAGTAAATGACTCGTAATCCCCAAAATCTCTATGTAGGAAAGCATTAATCGAATTGTGGGAGTCGCCATTTCTTGACGTAAAAGCGTCCTAGCGACTTTTAGTAGATAATCGGATTTGTCTGGGACGAAACGTAACAGTTGGGGGCGCGAACTTCATGGGAACAACAAAAGGAAAATCCAGACTGTTCTTGGACAAAAGTATCGTGATTTTCTTTAATTTTTTTGTAGAATACAAAGGATTAACCAGAGGAACGCTACAAAACATCAAGCTTTAAAAAAAAACAGATATACTTAGATTGGTAACATGCCAACTCTATCTGTGAGAAACGGATGCACGCCATGTTTTTGGTTTTGTCAACAGTGACATACTTAAAGTCGATTCCTTCCGGAAGAATCCGTTTGGACACCTGTTCTGTAGCAATCCCTATGCGTATAACCAACCACCAACTGCGAAAACGTGTGTGATGCAACAATTGCCGCGTTAACCGCGGGATGCTTCCAAGCAGCTCGGCGCGCCGACAATTCCACGAACAACCGGTACACGTGGTGCCCGAAGGAATTGCAACAGTTTGGTTCGAGTGTTTAAAAGGAAATAAAACGGAAGACTTGGCTGGAGATCTCAATACCAGATGCTACAGGTGTGTGCACTGCGTATTTAAGACAATCACCATTGTCGGTGTTAAATAACGTTCAGCTGCAACAATGGAATCTATAACTGATAGGCAAAAAGGGTTAACATTCTTGTGAAAAGAATTAAAAAAGCATTGGTGCAGAATTGTTTTACCGTCTCTTAATTTAAAGCAGTGGTTCACAATCTTTTTACCCTTGAACTGTTAGAGTTCCAAAAGTATGCACCTTTACCATAACAAATCTATTCAAAAGGAAAATATTGTATATTAGGGACCCAGTAAAAAGTGACCGGTGGTTAAAAAACACTGATTTAAAGTACAAGCAAGCGGGGACGTTAATATGTTATTACCCGACAAACAGCAAAAGGCCATAAAATCTACCAAGCAGGTCAAAGTCGCGAAATATCTAGTTACGAACACCCGCACTTTTTCAAATATCTTTCTCTGTGGGGAGCATTTTCTGCGCGTTTGTTGCAAAGATTGTGTGACCCCGATTTCTCGAAACAAACAATCACCGAGGACGTGAATCAGCTGCAGAACGCCTGTCGGGTTTGTTTTCTCAAAATGTCCCGTTTCTAGATTAGGAACAGAAGCACGTTGCTTGTTCAACTACGCACACAAATAAATGAATGATCCAATACGGAAGACGAGCCCTGCGGGATTACATTTTCCATGCTTGTACTTGTTCCGGATTCAGCAGTTCAAACGGCAAAAACGAGTCCCCGACTTTTTGGTGTCTTAAAGTGAATCTTTTTACAAACCGTTGTTTTCTCTACATGCAAAACAGCTGAAATGTTAATTACAGAAATAAGGTTCACAGGCTTCGCAGCCAAGGCATTGCATTACAGAATTACAGAAATGTTGAAACAAGTCGATTTTGTGCTGAAATAACCAAAGCAGCTCTCATCCGAATCCTTGTTTAAATGGATTGGGAAATATGCGAAGGCACGACAACAAAGGTTGAGAGATGCTTTATGACGTTAAAGGTTAGATCCCTCATGAACTTACGAAGAAAATTAGGGGCCAACTGGCCAAACCACAACGACTCCTTACAAAAAGAACACTCTCGCCCGATGAACAGCTGTTTCACAAACACCTAGTGTATTCGTTTATAAAAGGAACATACACAAATAAAGCGATTGAAAACGGAACAATTTTGAATAGTAAAAGTAAATACTAACAAAACGTGCCGTATACTTTTCGTCCCCAAAAGCGTTTTTCCAAACCTCGCTCAAAAAATTTCTTGGTGCCCGATGTATCAGCGACTTGTCACATGTAATCAGCAACATTCAAAAACGATAAAGTTGAAAATTCCACACTGCGACGTCATTTCTGATACGACCTGTCAAGACTCGAGGCTCAAATTGGAAACTTTTATCAGCTACTATTTTCCCAAACGAAAACTCTGCTAAAAAATTTTGCTTTCAAAATATGCGGCCCCCTTTGCCTTGAGAATCATTGCTGCAAAAAGTAAACCCATATGCTATACTGTATAAAATGCACATACATTTTTTTGTTTTTCCCATATCCTGTACATAATCAACGCGTATACATTCGAATTCGTCTCCGCAACTTGGAACGTATAATTGTGCTATTACAGCCAACGCACAGCGCCTTTCCACTGAACGATAAGACGAAGAGAATGCGGTTTTAACCTTAAAACCAAGCAGCAGTGCATGATTAAGTACAACATAAGCAAGTTTGTATACCTGCAAAATCAGCTTACGACCCCGAGTTTGGCTCCACGGTCAGCACTGCGGCCACAAATCAATTACTAGATGCCTGCTGACCGCACTAGGGCACACGCCACCATAAACATAAATTAACTCTGGAAGCCGTGTTAATCTGGCTCGGCGCTACAGCAACTTTAATTGGAATTGACAAAACGGACCAGCGCACCGCAGCGCTCGAACTTATTGCGGTTCTATGTAACTTGGTCATGGTTTATGTGGCAAAACTACCAGCAGATTATAGCATATTGTATGCATGGTTGGAAACATATTAAGTTCATACAAAGTACTTTAAAACAGCGGAGTGTATTCGGGTCGCTGCCAATAAAACGTTGCAATCATGCATGTTAGTTGTCATGTATGAATTTTTTCGTTGTTCTATATAAGAGTAACATACCCTCTGTCATGTTCAACACACAACCAGAAGCATAAATTTACCTAAAAAATTATGCGTAAAACACATATAAGGCAAGGTTAAGATTTACCGGTTGACTTGCTATTGAAGCCCTTTTAATTATATCAGGAAAATTACTGCGCTAAGGTATATATAGCATTAAAAAATGTTTCAAGCGATTTATAAATTGCTTTAAACCGTTGTGCTACTTACACAAGTAAGCGGAAAATCTGTATGTTGCGCGTGTGAAACTCCGTGCAGTCGGTGCCTGAAGGTCTTGGGGGAATGCTCTGTTTTCAGCACCCGTTCGTAGGGAACAAGTGCACTCATCGGGCAGGTACTTCGCTCTGACATCTCATTAGCCTCCCAGTTGCCAAGGGGATTGTGCTCGCTTTCGTATAAACTGTTGCCGCTGTTTTAAAGGTTGCAGCGGATACCGTGGCGGAGTAGTAACGTTTTGATGTGTTCTACTCGAATCCTCTCGGCGCGCTAAGCTGCTCCCTCGGCGAATGAAATTTGAAACCTGGCGAAAAAATTTCCTGCTCGCACCGAGACCTCTGCGAGAAACAAGACAATAATTGAAAAACAATATCTTCTGTATAAGAGAGTTTCTGTTGCGGGAAGTTAACATTGTTCCGCGATATGCAATCATCCCTGTAAATCCCTTGAATGCTCCCATTTGTTATTCCCACTTGAATAGATTAAATCGCACCAGACAATTCTTTGCGACTAGGCCATAATTCGAATTCCCGCAGATTAAAAAACGTTTTGGAGACAACACGACTGTGTCAAATATGTTATTGTTTGCTGTATATCACGCACTTTACACAAAATTATGCTTACCAAAGTTATCTTGCTGCATACGGCTTGTGGTGTGGTCGGTTTTCGTTTTCATGATCGCCAACAATACTTGCTTGCAAAGCGCAAAAACGTGTATGGGTGCGAAGACGGTTTTTTGGTCCCTTGGTTTTAAAGCAAACATTGGGTTGCCGATGGGCCCCATTTTGCTATTCATGGCCGCCTAGAGTGGTTTGGGTCCTCATGCGGACCTGAGTAGGTCTACAACAAATACTCGTTTGTTTTTTGTCACAAAGTAAGATAATGATCTTAAAGTCTTTATTACGCATAACATGGCTTAAAATAGGTGAATAATAGATACAAAGTTTTGAACTTGCTTTTGTTTTGTTGTCTGTATTCTAATCGGTTGTTGTCAGCTATAGTAAATATACTTTAGATAGAAATCACACGAATTTAAATATTTTTTTTGTACTTTTCAAACCGCTGGATTTACGTATGTTGTCGCCGTAATGGTTACTGTAAACAGGAAAGCGCGATCAGCCGGCCTTTGTTGATTACTTAGTGGTCGTAATAAATGTTAACCGGTTAGTTTGAGCCTGTTTTTTTTATATTTATCAAGTTCACTTTTGTTCTTACAGCTCGAAGAAATTTCCAACCCAAAAAAGCTTTTATTAAAGCTCACGGAAACAGCAAACAAATAGCATAATTTGGTCAAGTTTTGCAAACAGCAAGCTATACATCCTTCTAAAATATATTGCATTGCCTGCAAATACGCCTTCTGACTACTGATTTTATTACACAAACAAGCATGGATGCACATTCCATGTCAAAACTGACAATGGCATCAGTAAAAAGACCAGTTACAGCAGGAACAAAGAAACGACAGACTTTTTTGGATGAAAGCCTTGAGCAAGCAGGCAGTGCCTTGTCACTCGAAACTCAGGTATGATCCAAATAAAGTGTTATCAGAAGTGATATGATACTGGGCTATTTATGCACAAGGTATTACGATGTGTATTTATAGGCAAAGCAATTTACAAATAGACTGCTTTTGGTACAATGCAAACATAAAACATTACAGGTCGAAACAGTGGCCATCTGTCTGCAGCTTACCCAATTGATGTTATTGGCTCTACTTTGCTTATAAAACATTCTATTGTAAACAACATTTTGATAAATTTGCGTTGTAATTTTTATTGTGCAGGATGCCTATGACCCACTGTATGTTCACCAACCGGAGCCACCAAATTTTAAGTCCTATTCAAACTCAGAACCCATTGCTTTAAAAGCCTTCGACTCAAACAGGGAAACTCTGACTGCTGAGTTTTATTCTAAACTTCAAAATCTCAAAAAAGAGCACAAAAAGACTCTGAAGTTGCTTTCACAACTTTATGAGGATTCTAATTCGAGGTATGATAACAGCATGGACAGGTTTGGAGTAGTGTCTTTTATTTGAACTCTCTATATAGCATGTATGTATGTTGAGCATAATAATATGTTAAATATTGTCTGCTCTTATTGGTTTAACAACTGAAATTTGTATATTGAACCATGTTAAATTGTTGTGACCTTTGTAGGCAGTGCAATCACTCTGCAAGAAACCACCAGGAAGCCATAAAGATCAAACGCAGCATGTGTGGCAGTCACCAAAATCGCTATTATGATGATGATGAGTCTGACGATGAACCAATTCAAATTCCAATGGATTCCTCAAGAATTATGAATTCCCAATCACATGAGCCAAGATACCAGGACTCACAATCTGATGGCTCACAAGACACTGATGATGAGGAAAAAAGTGCCATGTCATCCTATGCTGAGTCAACCGAAGATGTGGTGTCCAGGATGTGGGAAGACTTTACACTGGAAAGTTACCTTGAGAAAAGAAGCACAAAGGACCAACTAAAAAGTAAGAGGAACGTAAGACCGAGAAGTGCACCACCCAAGAAAAAAGAATGGTCACCAATTATTACCATTCCAAAACCCTTTAAGATGACATTGAGAGAGGAAGAAAAGAAGGGAAAATCTCACACTAGGTTGGGTTTGTTTATATTGATGACTAATGCAGTTAAATGCTCAATCATACAGTATGTTACTTTCAACCGCTTGCAGAGTATATTATGCATCAAATAATATTAGCTGATAAAAAAAAACTCCAGAATTTCAGTACATCTTTGACCTCAATATTTAATCATTTTTGTCACAAAAAACTAAAAGTGTGTTTTAACAAAAAATGTCTTACAATCCTCAAAACAAACAGAAACAGTAAAATCCATGTAACTGCTGAGAAATTCATTTTTCTACATACAAACGACGTTGCTGTTTGTGTTGAGGATTTTTACAATCCTCCTAGTTTAAATGAGTTTCATATCCATACTGCAGTTCATCACATGAAATTTCGCTACATGAGAGAGAGAGAAGGGAAAAGGAGGAAGATGAACTTGGTTTTCGAATAAGACCTCGAGAACCCCCTGCTCATATTTACCTTCCCCTATTCGATGAGTTTAGAGAAAGACAGGAGCAACGATCAAGATTTAATCGCGAAAATGCAATTTCAACTCTAGTTGCCCTACAGAAACCTTTTTCTTTCGCTGAACGGGATGAGGAAAAACGGAAAGAAAGGGTTTGTTATACTTTTACTTGTATGATTTTTGTTACAGTTTCGCCTCATTTCTCTTCAATTATTAGTATCCATAATTAATTAGGAACCATTTGTGATATTGATCATTTTCTGTACAGACGTAATTGCTTTACCAAACGTTGACAATGTGACTTTAAATTTAGGAGCATAAAAAAAGACAAGAAGAATTACAGAAACTAAGGAACATTAAGAAGATGTCAAACTTTGAAGCTAGTCCTGTTCCTTATAGTGTCCATGACCCTACTGTGTCAGATCGCATCATTGAGGAGGGATTATACAGAAAGATTAAAAAGAAAATGAGGTCAGTGAAAAATTGTATTTGCCTGTTCATCGATTTATGTTGTTTGGAAAGATGTTACATACAAAAAAATACATTTTTTATGACTTTTTTGTTGCTGGTAAGTACTAATGTCACTTAAAAAAACCTGGGTTGTGTATTTGTTTTTAAAACCACTTTGTAGTGTTTATAATTGTCATTTGTTAATCACATACCTGTTCTGGCATGTACAACAATGGTATCAACAATAGTTAATCAATTGTATGTGTTTGTGGTGTGTGTTGTAGAACACATTGTAACCATAAGAACACAGAGTGAAAGGAAGTTTGAAACTTACCTTGTGTATAAGGTTACCTACAAACTTTTCAATGAGGATTAATTGAGTGTAATTGTTAGGGGTATAGTTGGCAGATGGAGACCAAACATTCAGTTTAGTGTTTTTTCAACAACAAAACAAAAACACCTGCAAGGGTTTTGAAGTTTTATTGTCAACACTGTGTCTGAATGCAACTTTCACCCAAACAAAAATGTGGGCAAAAGTATACCGTTGAAGCTTAACGCCTTTAAATGTCTTAGCTTTTTGGATTGTTGGCACAGAATAAATCATCTTAGTCGGCCACCACACATTACTAATTCCAGTCATCTTTATGAAAATTTGTGCTCATAATGTGTGTAATAATGTGTTTACACTCAGGTCAGAAGACCTCATGCGGTCCTCTGCTCTTCCACCTCGCATGCAAGCTCACGAAGTTATGGCGGGCGAGAAGAGACGCGTTTGGCAACGCGAAGTGGACAGAACTACAGCTCATTCGTTCCGCCCCGTAACACACGACGTTCCAGACTTCGATGCTCTGCACAAACGACAGCAGTTCGAATCCTATCAGCACAAGATGGACAGAGAGACAACAGCTTCTGAGCCGTTCAGGTTGAGGACGAGCGAGAGGTCGAGACAGAAGTTCGAAACGCGGCTTGTGGAACCTGATGAGAGTTTCGAAAAGCCGAAGCAAAGCAGGCGAAGGCCGAAGACCGCGGTGGACATGTCGATTACCGGTAAACCGATTAGGATGCGTTTCATTTGAAGCACGTTTTTATTAAATAATCGCGTATATTGCATTCTAGAAAAATGTATGTGTTTATTTGAACAATAAACTTACTGTTTTTTAATGAAGATTCAATACCTGCTCGTTTAACCGACTCCTCTCGGCTTCGCATCGAAAACATGAAGCGATCCCTGCAGGAGGCCGAAAGGATCATCCAGAGAGCCAAGGAGGAAGATGAAGAACGGAAGGAGAGGAGAAAATTGATCGCTCAACAAGTCGCACAGAAGTCGGCCGGAAATGACGTCGCGCTGACGTCAGAAACCGAGAAAGAAAAGAAACTGAAGCAGTACAAGTAAGTCTGGCGGGTCGATAAGGGAAATTCTATGTGTGTGAACTATGCAAAATTTCTAAAGGTAGCAAATTATTCCATCACGAATGGCAGTGACATGAAGAGTAAACTACCCATCTGTGAAGGCATTTTTTTTACACAGATGAGCAAACCCCGCAAAAAAAAACCAATAGTTCCCTTGCATAGTTTTTGTTGAAATCAGTTTGCATTGTTGTGTTTTATTCGATTATAACGCGAAACAACAATGCGCGCCAGATTCAAACTACAGGTGCCATATGCTCTCTGTTTTAAACTATAAATAGAAATGTTGTCAGAGATGCGGTGCACAATTGGTCCACGCAGTTTTATTCGTATATCACGTCTGAGTCGATATCTTTTTGGTCAGTTTGGTGTGCCTCAAACGAATTGAGGATCCGTGTGTGCCGCGAGCCTAAAAGGTTTCAGAACCCCTGCTGTAGTGCATTATGCAAAAAAACAGTCGATTTTGATTTGTAATTTCGTGTCTTTTATTGCAAGATCATATTTTGCTGATCCCAATGTTAACTTTTAATAAAGGAAACAACTTCGGGAAAGACAGATCGAATACAATAAATTCTTACAAGAAGTAAAACAGCGAGTGGACGATCGCCCGTTGCTTTTTGAACAACATAATGAGGTTTGTACCTAACTCTCTGTGTCGACTAGTAACGTTACAAATACCGTATATATGCGCATACTAAATGCAATATCATGACTTTTATTATGATTCCAACTGACTTCAGTGATTTGTTTAAATGGAAACCAATGGGGAATTTGCAATTCAGGGATGTTTATTTAAAGTATGTTGACAAGTGCTGTTTTTTAGTGTCTTTTTCGCCGTTTTCACCACAACATTCGCCTTATCGAAGTTTTTTGCCGTTAACAAATAAATAATATTTACGATTAATTGTTCCTGCCAGAAAATGGCCAAAGCTCAGGCCGAAAAGCGATACCGCGAAATACTGGAAAGCTCTGGTCTCAGCGACGATTTCGTCATCAACAAAAGTCGCTTAAGCGCCAGTTCGGATGGGTCGGCGCATTTTCAATCACGTGACCTTTTAACAACCAATGACAGCTATGCGAGCGATGCATTCGAGCGTGACGACGACGTAGACAGTTCGGCAAGTTACAAGGCTAACAAAAAGTATGGAACTTTTTTTTTTAGTTTAAATGGGGCAATTTTGCTTTCTTTTGTTAAATATCAATCTTGTTTTTTTTGTGTTGTTATTGGTGATGTTTTATTGAAATATTGACGTGTTTGACTTCATAATCCAAATAATATCATTTATCAAAATTTCTTTCTCAAAACTTAAAATTTGGAAAATCGTAAAAAAACATCGCATCCGCCTCAAATCCTCATTGTTACAGAATATTGTCAGCTTTATCTTTACCCAATCTTTCATGCAGAGTTACTGAAAAATCTAAAGTCACCACGAAAGTGAGTTTTGCCCGAAACACTGGCGGCGGAAGTTCGTCATCGGAGGAAAATTCCGATGTAGAGGAGGAAGACACGAAACCCAAGGAGTTGGAGGTGGAAGAGTTTTGAAATCGCAACTGAAATCTTGCCCCAAAATACACAAAACGTCCAATTTCCACTTTGTTCGTATCATGTGAAAAACTGGTTGTCTGTATTTCACATAAAAAAGCCTAATTTAAAATTTTGTTGTTAGCTTTTCATTGGGATAAGTAGATTTTTTGTGAACTTACCAAGCGACAAACCATAGTTGAATTGAGAGCAACTCGTGTTGATATTTAATTTGGAATCCCTCCTGAAACGTTGTGAAACATCTTATTCAGTGTTTTCATTCTCGCGATCGCTGCTATACTTTACATATCGTGCTTATTGCTAATGTGCCAAACGTTTACTGACAGTATTTGAAAACTTTTACGTTTTTTAGGGCGCAATCGAACAAGCGGATTTTTAAAGGTCTGTCATAGGCCTATAGGAACACCTTATCATACATCGAGTATGAGTAAAAATTTTTTGTATCAAGTTGTTCCTCACTATATTCACTCGAAATATAACAAAGATGGCGTCTAAACAAAAAAAATTAAGCCGTGTCGCTTGACGCATTTACCGTTTCCTCTATATTGCTGTCTAGCGCATAAGCATTTATATGAATTACAAGAAAAGGTGAGTGGTTGGTTTAAATGTCATCAGTGTATACGCGCCAGTGTGTAATGGTGTTTTTGTGTATGCTGACACAGCGATATGTAAGTTCTATCTAGTCGGGTAATGGACATTCTGCGTAGTTTTTGTAATAAATTTTGTGAAAAAGGATCTTTTTCGTAATTGTGACAGGAATATATTCGGCCGGGGCGAATAAACTTACACCTTTTAAATCCAACAGGCAATAGAATCACAATTTCCCCCAAAACCGAAAAGAGTGCAGCATAGTAGCTGTACTTAAACTGTAGATCTTTAATGTAGACAATAATCCCAAGTTGTGTACTGCCTAAATCAGTGATTTTCAACCGGTGGTCCGCGGAACACCAGTGTTCCGTGAAAGATCGTCAGGTGTTCCGCAAGAAATTTATTAGTTTCACTGATATTCCGTGGAACACGGGTTGGAAATCACTTGTTTATCACAAATGGCGTAAATAGCTTTATGAAAGTAATCATCCACTATCACCAGTTTGAATGTTCTATCGTGAATTCATTTATTGTTGTGCAACAATAAGACTCGTTTTGTAATAATATGAATGTAATGGCGCGAGCCTGTTGCTGGTTAAGTATAATGACGCAATACTTCCAACAGTTTGGTGTTCCGCAAGATTATTTCAATAAAAAAAGGGTTCCGTGGCTCAAAAAGGTTGAAAAATACTGGCCTAAATGATAATACCCATATATACTATCCTAGCGTGACTGTGAATTATGCTTCCTACCGCTTGTGATGTTGTTGACTATTTTCAGTTTTCATCCACTTTGCACAAATTTTAACAAAGTAAAAGTCTTAAAAATACAAGGCATAAAGTTTCGGCGAGGCCGCAACTGCAATCTTGCCAAGAGAACAGTTTACTCGTCATGGGGTCCTGTCCAACCTTGCAGTAAACAATTGATTTTTTGCGAACACATTCTTGATCGTTGTTGCACATTGCGTTCGTAAACTTGTTGGAAAAGTACAGCGGAACAAATGTTGGAAAATTAGAATGGAATCAAATGGTGGAGTGCAAAAAAACACAAGATTTCAAGTCACTGAAAACCAAGAAATAAAAGTAAAAGTGAGAAAGTATGACGCCATGAACTGCCACGGAAAAAAATGATATACATACATGCGTGTTTGTTCCTTGTACAACTTGATGTTGTAAAATTACACGAAGTAAAATGGCGCAACCTTAATACGTCGGGGACATAACATAATAACCCACATATTTTACATTGGTGTTGTGACTAACAGCAACCATTTAAAAAAGCCGGTCAATAAAAATAAAAAGGTATTGTCAGTTTGACCTAATCGAACTTGTGGGAAACCACGAAACAATCCTTCGGAAAAGTAGTTCAGAAGCGAAATGCGATTATCACCAAAAGCCGAGGTAAGCACAAAAAGACACCAGCAATGATAATATGTGAAAAGGAAGTGATGTTAAGGCTATGTGGCAGTTTTCTTTCTTATAACGTCCAGTTCGCGAGAATCTATTCCCACTCTGCGCAGGGTCCGCTTGACGTGGGGCTTCCCCTCTTCCGTGAACCACTGTCGGCAGTACATGATCTTCATGACGTCACGCAAAAGGTCACGTTCGCGTTTCCTGGCAACGCAATCAGCAAAGATTGTTTTTTATTGAGCTCTAAATTATTGCAGATTTTTTTAATTTGTAACAAATAAATCGTATGACAAAATTCACCAAAACATATGAAGTTAGTTACAATGAATATAGATAGTATTTTGAAGTTTTAAGGATTTATAACACTGTGAGTTATGTTCCTAGATAGTGTAATGGTAAACACATTTATTTGTCATGTTGTATGCACAATATAATATGTATATTGGAATAATGTTGTTGTAACAATGCCGTTATTTTTCACTTGGAAAATATCGTGCACATGTAATATCTTCCACCAAATGTAGATCAGCAGACAAAACTATTTTAGTTGATAAGTTCTGTGAAAATATAGTATCTCTGTGTTTACGCTTACAGTTGAACCAAAATTTCCCGGTTTTTAGTGTCCTGGAACAACAGAATCCGCATTTCGGCGTCACGAACGTCGGGACAATCCTTCAACTCGCCGTTCGCAATCGCGTACTTCGCTGCGCACCTCAAACACTGAACGGAGTAAGCTAAACCTGAAATACATAAAGCGATGCAGACATTGAATAAAGAGTAGATTTAAAAAAAAAATTAAAAAACCTGCCCAAATTGGCTCAAATTTAAAACCGAATTTTTCATTAGAGGTACATTTGCATACCCATATCAAAACTCAAACCGCTGTGGTGTAAAAAGCTAATTATTTTGACATTCTTAATGACCTATAGTATACAGTTTGACATATCCAAAAACTCTACGCCCTGTTTCCTTCAAACGGTTTTTTTATGTGAGGAATAAAACTCACCGTTCAGCTTTTCCTTCATCAAATCTTCAGTGTTAGTGGCGGCGTCTGTTACAACTTGCGCTAAAGATTTTCGCCTGTTGCTATGACTACTGGCAGGCGGTTTCTGATTGGACAATTTTTCCACCTCCTGCTTTGAGGCAGCAAATTTGAGCATCACGGCGCTGAGTTCACGCTGCAGTACATCCTGTCAACAAAATTTTTTCCAATCCTTGCATTTAAGTGCTTTGACTAAGAAAGTCAAAGATAAGATATTGGACATATTGAGCAAACGTCACGCACAACTGTGATCATCATCAGTTGCGTTTGGAACGTCTGCTTAGTATATCCAGCATCGTTGCTTTGGCTTTTTACATTTAATTTGAGGAAAACCATTTGTTCAGATATTTCTATCTATTACAATTGTTTCGTAGCAAACCTGTCTGGTTTTGGATTCTTTTTCCTTTTTCGCCTGACCTTCCTTCAAACTTTCAATTTCGGCAAGGGCAGATTCCAGTCTTATTGAAGTTTCTCTCGCCGCGTTTTCGTACTGCGCGGCCAGCCTATCACGTTCGAGGTTACTCTTGGTCAAGTCGCTCTGCCACTGTTCGAAAGTAGTTTTTGCGTCGCGTTCCTAAGTTTCATGCAAAAAGAAATGACACAGTACAAAATGTTCAGGTGTTCTGTTTAAATGCTGCTTAACTGCAAACATTAAGATTGGGAATATAATAATAATAGTTTATAGTTTTTGGAGTTCAGTACGATGACCTCACAAACATAGCAAATGTTCAAATAAGTATAAATGAACCATCTGCCAAAACTCAAAAAAACGTACCAAATGTTTGGCCAAAATTCTTTTCAAACATGTCAAATGGTTGTCAATTAAGTATTGCATGACGCCGTATGAAGCCCGATACATAGCGTACTAAGAGTGAGAACCAAAATCCTCTACCTTAAACATTCAATACCTTTTTCTTCATTTCATTCCTAAGTTGAGTAATCTCCTCTTCCAGTGATTGGTTCTGCTCAGATTTTTTCTCCAGCATTCGACTTGCTCCCTTGGTTTGTTCCTCCAAGTCGACGGAGAGGGTCTGGATTTGATCGCGCTGTTGCTCCTAGCAAATTTTTTTGTTCTTTTTGTTGAGTGGTTCGAATTTTGAACAAACCCAATCCTCACCATGAGAACGACTTCACGCTGTCGTTGTTCTTGGAGATTATGAAACTCGGCCAGGGTGACCATGGTCGCGGTTTTTTGTTTGTACTTTTCAATCATTTCCTCCGACTTGTGTAGGTTGTCTTGCAGTGTTTCCTAAACAATAACATTGAAATGTTAACTGTTGTAAATCTGTTATACTTGTGCTCGTTACGTGAATTAAACATGTTTAATGCCGCTCAAGTACAAAACACAGAAGTTTGTGGAAAAATTGTTATCATACTTACAAAAATTCGTTATATTGAATACATGTTTAATTTGTTAACGAAGTGAAACACACAACTCAAAACCCTGTCACTAAACATTATTAAACAGCTTGATATTAATTACTATTTGCTCCAAGAATTCATTTCTTTCCCGTTGCAAGTTTTCAATCTCAATCGCCGAGTCGCCATGTTTGGCCTCTTTCAACATTATTTCGAGTTCTTCAATTTTTTGTTGCTTCACATCCTGTATACAGAAATGTCTGACACAATGTTCAAAAACCATTCCTGTAGTCTTTGTGACATTTTCTCTTAAAAAATTATTTTCTCTTAAAAGTGTCAACTTTAGCAAAACTAGTCACGTTGGACATTATAGTCGAAATTAAACCCATCTTCTCCAGCAACCATTACTTACCCTATCCCTCTTCGAAAACATAATTAAGTGGTCGTAGTTGGCCTTGATTTGTTCCTCACGTTCCACACAAGTAGCACAACATGGTTTCTCCACAGAAACTGACCCCAAGCCACGACCGTGGGCACGTTTTGTGGACGAGGCCTCGTCGCCACATGGTTCACCCCGATTATTGATGACGTCAAACGCAGCGGGCATCAACGAAGCTGCGAACGCCTCCTTGTGGTCGATATCTTTGCTCCCAGATGGCGGTTTCGTCGACAAGACCCCAGCGGAAACAGAATATTTATTTGATAACATCGTTTCTTTGGGAGGCGTTGGTGTTCTTGAATACGCGTACTCAAGTCCTTGTCGCCTGTCAACCACTCCGGGCGATTCGCTGCCTTTCGCCGCTAGACGGCGCCCGACTCTGCTGTCGTCACCCTGCGGCGAGTAGCCAGTGATGTGTGGCAGGGCAACCACTTGGCCTCCCGACATCAACTCTGCACCTGACGTGCTGATTTGCTGCCAATACAACGGGGATTTTTCCTTCCCGTCTCCGGTAAAGTTCAACCGCACGGCGGCGCTCGCGTTCGATGACGTAGTCTTGTGACGTTTCTTCGACTTCTTCTCACTAGACTTGCCTTCAACCCCATCCTCTTGACTCGACCTCCTGCCTTTTGAAACGCTGTCCTTTCTGTTACGCGAATTCTCCGGGTTTTGGGGATTTTCGACGGTAGACAGAGGGTATTCCATGTTGACGTTGGAGCCGCATACAAGGGAAGATCTGGCATTGATTGGTGGCAGAGAGCCAGTGTAAACTGCCGGCTGGCTTGTAGTAGCTGTTTGGGATGTTTGTTCTTGTAATGTCGTTTTCTTGTCCGAACCATTGGTGTCTTCGATCGCCGGAGGAGGCTCGGTCTGAAATCCAAACAAATTAAACATTTTTAGGTACGTTAATGAACTTTTTAAGGAACTGAAAAAATTAAATTAGTTTTCAAGGAACTGACTTTGTGGCACAAATTAACGTAGATGTAACACACGGCGTTTATGCTGCTGGGTCACTTCTTTAAAACTTTATTATGCATAAGTATGACTTATATGTGTGGTATTGTGTTGGATTTATGATCCAGATTATGTAAACACTGTAACACATACTGCCGCCGACATTTGGACGTATTTAACAACAGCCTATTTCGAAAATCACCACAACATATATACACGCTCATATGAGCTGACAGACAAACATGTTCTTTCAACGCAGCTCAGCCGACAAAAGGGAAAACAACACGGCTGCCGGTCGGATAAAAGTGGCCTTTGTTTGTTTTGGAGTTCATTGTTTTTCCGTGGGACGTTGCCTACGTGGAGTCATAACCGTACCAAAGTTGTTTCACAAAAATCCTGCCCTGTGGGCTCAAGACCCCCACCAACTAAATACAGTATGAGTATTTGAGTGTATAACACGCTGTCTTTTACACACGGTGTGTCTGGCGTTGCAACAAGTTCAAACCAAAATAGGACCATTGGAAGCGTTTTTTTGTGTCACATTAAATGCCGACGGAAGGAAACCAGAACAAATTGCAAATTGAGGAGAGCATATTTTCTGAATTTTACCGTCATTTGCTAGCTATAACATTGCATGAGCATTGAAGCCAGGTTTGAGTTAAAATTCTACGCAAGAATTGTTTTTCGCTTGTTGCGATTGGACAAGATATACCAGGGCACTATTCTTATCTTGCTTTTTGACACTGAAACTATGTATTACTGAGTTACAAAGCCCTGTAGGAGATCATTTTGGCAAAAATTATGATGCTCACTCTTTGTAAAAAAAACTGTTGCGCCCCTTATTCTGTTTGAATTAATCTAGAGACTAAAACGCAGCAAATTTCTCTAAAAAAAACAACAAAATAAGCAAACCTGTTCTGGAACAGGCGACTCCTCTTTGATGACGCGTTCATCGACTTGCGGCAGTGACTGGTTGTGTACCGACATGGCTGAAGTTGCGAAGTGCAAACAAACAAGTGTCTCATGGGCCGAGTTTGGACACGGGGAGGCGGCAACGAGCAACCTGGTGACGCAATTTCCACCTAGCGGCTCCTTCAGCAATCTCGTTAGCTTCGAATCTCTGTTGTTTAAAAGCGACAAATTTAGGTTGATTCTTGTGATGTTTTTCACCTGGGTTTACGCTGGGGCTTTGTAGTATCGCAGTCATGGCTGGATCATAAAACATTTCGGATCTGGGTGTATGGTTGCCATGACACCATAACCTGATGCTAAGATCACTAAGAAATCCAGAAACAGCCTCGAAATTCAATAGCAAAAAAACTTGCGTTGTTTGAAATAACTCATGTGACCGAATATTATAATACGGGGGTTCCACCAATTTGCGTCATTCAACAAGTTATTTGAAAATATACATTCACGAATAACATTAAGCGTCCCTCACCGAACTGTTACAATAAACTTTAGCTTTTTAATGAATATTATAAAAAAATTGTAATCATCAAAAAAACATTCATTGCATTAGAGAAAATTAAATAAACAGTAATAATACAACATAAATAAAATCGCGTTTGGAATTTCAAAGTACTCCAACCTGTAAGGTGTAGGTTGCTGGTTGTCGGGCTCAGTGAGGGAGTGAATTACTTTGCTGAACACTTGGAGTGATTTGTTTGCTTTCGCAGTTGCGTTGTTTCCGGTCGAATCATGAGTTGAGTGCTTGGTTGACTGCGTACAAACCAGGTCCATTTAAATTGGTTTTTAGTTTCTACAAACATGACAAAACCAAATGCTACAATTCAAGGACTGGTCAAACCCATTTTGGTTTTTAATAATACGATTTACGTTGACCGAAGACAACTTCCAGCAATTAAATAAGAGAAAATATTTTGTGATGCAGGAAGTGTAATAAGTAACGTTCGCTTAAGGCCAGGTTTACAACCAAAGGTTTGTTGCAAGTCCGAGTTTCTACCGAATTTTTTTTTGAAATTTGTTTCCACAGAAACTTTTTGGGATCAAAACGGAATGGAATTGTTGTTCCTACTTGAATTGTGAAAAAAATGGTATTTTCCAATTCCAAAGGAATTTAAATTTAAACCGTTCGCATTTGGAAACGGGAGTCTCACTAATATTTGATCCTGCGGAACGTTTTGCATATAAACCATTACTTACTCTACTGACTCCAACCAGATCAACAAAGTCCATCTTCCCGACCGTCGCCCGAATCTTCGTCGATCTCGATCCCTCCTCACCCTCCTCCTCCTCTTCTTTGCGGAAGTAGAGAGTAAAGATAGTGTGGCTCCTCCCAGCATCCCGAACTAAGGGAAAAACACGTTAGATGGTCACACATTCGTGAGTTAGTACTTCACACAATCGTAAATTACGTCGGTTAGGGTTTCGACGAAGCTGTTTATTGACGTCATCAATGTGGTTGACGGGCAATTCGGTGATGCCATCCAACTTCGACGTATCGCCCGTGTCGTGAAAGCGGATGTTGTCAGTTGCTGAGGAATCCTTTGTGCAATAAAAGGAAACCCAATATAATGTAAGCCGTGTAAAGTGACATTTTTCTACAGAGTACCGAAACCTGTTTTGAAATGGAAATTTTGTTTGACGTAAAATATTATTGATGGCAAATTGATGCAAAATGTTTTTTGAAAACCTACCAGAATATCGTAAAACTTTTCGTTGTACAGTTGAATAAACGACATCGTCAGTTTCACGTCATCGGGTATTTTTTCCATCGCTGTGTCGTCACAGATCGAACAAAAAAGATAACAAACATGTAATTTCAACATTTAAGACAGTTGTAGCAATTGTAGCGTAGTTTAAACTTTTGCAATGCCATGTACTGAATTAAAAATGCCCACAACATCGCAAATAAAAATATTTTAATTGCGTGGATATTCTTCGACACTATCGTTGTCCCATCGTACTCGTCTTTGAGCAAACAAATATTATAATTTTTTTTTAAAACGACTGTCTCATCCGAAATATCTTATTAGCAAAAACGAGTGTTATGTTACATTCATTTACATGCGAGTATGGATTCCGCCGCCCTGGTAATAATTCCCTTGTGTTTTCCGCTGCTTGCTTTCCCAAACAAAGTATAACTTTTTCCAGTTCCAGGCGAGCCGTACGTGATGTAACAGGTTTTGTGTCCCTAGAAGAAAAAAATTAAAATAACCAAGGTGGAAAATCAATAATACAATTTGTTAAATTCCAATAATATTTTTTGAGTACTAGTGGCAATCGTAAAAGGGATTCTAAGCTTAGGATTGAATGTCTTTACACAGCTTATTGAACACGTGTGTGTTATTTGCAAATGAAACAGTTGTAACTTTGCGACTTTCAAATATTAACATTGTGACAGACAATATGACCAAATAATAATAAATCCACATAATGTAAGCGGCTCAAAGCTACATGCTTGTAACAACACATCACGCGCCAGAGTTGTTTGTCCAAATATTTGACACCCTTCACCGGGACTACTGGGTCGGTTAAAGCGTTAAGTGGCCAACTCAACTACACACGACACACCTTCAACACCATCTCGACAAGGGGATGGGCCGTGACGTCATAAACGTCTTTCTGCGTCGACGACTCGTCGAGTGCGGAGTCGAAACGGAATGAGTGCTTGCTGCCGTTCTGTGGAAAGCGCGAAAACATGGTAGCTGTTACAGTCTGGAATTTAAATCAAAGCAACTCTTAAACAAAAACTTTCACAGAAACTTGACTTAATACGTACAGCATACGTTTCACTCACACACTCAAAAGGTTTTTTGGTTTTGGAAATATATATTTTCCTGGACATGGTTAGGTATATCGTTTAAATGGTAAATACAACTTATTGCTAAAGACTATGGGTAACAATGGCGGTGTATGAATAAGGTAAAATGTTGTGAAGTATTTAACCAAAAGTACTTTTTAATATATTATCTCTTGCCAAATAATATAACCTAAAACGATTAACAATAAAAATATATTAATTGAATTGGGGCAATCTCAGAACATACACAACTACTTTCTAAATATGTTGACTAACATTTTCCTTTTTGGCGCTCGGTCTTGTTGAAAGCACAACAACTTTTCCTCCCTTAACAGAAGTGCTGCGTAATCTGCTGCTTGATCCACCACCTGTTATGTGGAAAAATTTAATTAGTAACATTGAAAAAGACCTCATGGTGTGCCAAAAGAAGGCTACACATTGTCTTCATCCCTTTATCGATGTCACTTTAACAAAATAAACGAATTAAATCTGTTGGTCAAACTTCACAAGCATTATGTGAGTACGCTTCATGGGTTAAAGTCAACTGTATATCACTGCACAACACGATGTTAAACTGTGTTTGCCTATAGACAAAACGCATGGAAAATAATATTCACCAAGGCCCAATAAACGCAAAACATCTTGTTATACAAAGGTAGGTTTAAATGAACAGGGGTCCGAAAACTCATTTTTGCGTGACCCACAAACAATATTCTAATGTCTTGCGACCCAAAAAAGATTATATGTGATTTGACTGCCAAACATTCTGCTCAACACAATGTAACCCTGACGTAAGAATGAAATTATTGCATTGACACCTTAACACAGGCGATGATATTTCGCGACCCAAATTTGCGAACGGCTTAGAGGACAGGAATTTGAAACATTACTCGTTGCTTTGTTAAAAATAGTAATTTTGGCAGACTTAGAGGCATGCTCTTGAAATAAAGTAAAATAAACAAAAACCAAGATTTTAAAACTATACCGAATTCCTGGTCGTCGATTGGGCGAATTCGCACGTGGACCTGAAAATCCAGGCGTTCCACTGTTTCATTTGTCGAAACATCTGAGTCATGAATTCGTTCATTAGAACTGCATTCAAGTCTGACTTGGTTTTCGGTGTTTGCGGAGTCCGGCGGATCGGAGTTTACTGAAGAATCGGTGGTGGAAGATGGTGGATTGCGAAAGTTGGCCTGGTCATTCTTTGCTTCCGAGTCAGTGCTCTGGACGCTGCTGACTTCGCTCCTGTCGGAATAAAAAGATGACAACGATGAGTCGGACGCTTCCCTCTTCAATGGTTTCGGTTCAAAGCGGGTGACGCGACTCGAAGGAAATCTACTCATTCGATCGGCTTTTTGTGCGTAAGAAATTTCCACGCACTGTTTGGAACGCAGAGGCACTATTGGCCCCAACGACGTCTGCCGGCCGGTGTCGGCGCAAGCTGTGGCTGGCAAAACGCCATGTCGGAGGTTGTCGCTTTCCTTACGACTGCTGTACTTGCTAAAACTGGTCGAGGCATCAATCCAGTCCCTTATGCGAGGATGCGCGGTCGTGGGAGGCCAGAGAAGATGAAGAGGAGCGGAATCACGAGGGGAAGAGTCCTCCAACCCTAACGATCGTCGCTTTGACGATGAATTTCGAAAGGAAGAAGACATCTCAATCTTTTTCATCCTAACTCCATCGGGAAAATAATTCCGCGCTCCCCTTATTAGAGGCGTGCGAGGTATTTCTGATCTTGCTGAGAGTCTGTCACGTCCACGGTCGTAATTACACCTTTCTTCCACTATTTTGTCCATCGCAAATTTGCGACTACTTTACATTTAACCGTGCACACATTGTGCCTTGTCTTTTATAGCTTTTTGTTGCCTTTTCGCCTTTACCCGCATAAATATAAAACTACTTTCAAAACTCAATTTCACTAAAAACAAAGAATTTCTTCTTACATATAAAAGACAAAAATTTAAACATTAGTATACGACAATGTCTTAAATTTCCCAAAATGTTAATTCTCATCTAAATTCCTTGTATAAGATCTTTGGATTATAAGCCAATAAACCAAAAACCTCAATTGTGTAAAGTTTCTAAAACACATATATTTAAACGCCAAAAAAGCGCACGAGTTCTTTAAAGTAAATAAAAGCAAAATCTCGTTGATTTGCTGCTAACATTAGCAATAACAATAACACTCATGTCCTCTTCCCAACGCACAAGCTTTGTATGTCGGGGAAAGTAAAGTTAACCAGGGAAAATCGATTGAATAAAGTGGGTGAGTATTTGCACAGATGCCTGGATGGGACGCCGAAACAAGGACGATTATCCACGAGTGCCCATTTCAAGTGCCTACGGGGGACATGTCCAGAAAAATAAATTATTCTACCCAAATGATAGGTATTTCGTAGCAGTGGGACAGATTTTTAAAGAAACGTCGCGCAAAACGTGCTGAAATTACTCAACCGAGTAACAAAATGGGTAAGCTGTGTTGTTGTTCTGCTGTTCTAACGGTTGGACAGACTGGCTTTTGTCTACGGTTCAAGTGCGTTCTTGCAGTTGACCAGCGACATACGTTTGGATTGGCTACTTTACTGGGCTCAAGTATGTTATGGAGTACTTCGTTTCAGTAATGAGGTTAACTGTGTCAAAAATATTTCAAAGCTCTTCAAAGTTTTGCGAAGGAAATAAGGTTCGCACCATTTCATGTTGCCAATTTTTAAGTATTTGTATTTTATCTTGTATCATTAAAACGAGAATGCACGTTCAAATACAAATGTACTTTAAAATTTTACCTTGATTTAGTTGCTTTGCCGGGCTTGCTTTTGCTCTTTGCTCCTCTGAAACCACGCATCTTAGGTGTCGTCCATTTTGTCCAGTTTGTGTGAAAAATCTTTTCAAACAAGATTCCACCTCACACAACCAAAATGCTTATTCTTATGTCCTAAATCTGTGCTTACTTTGAAAGCTGTGAAATATATCCAGTTGCCAGTAATGAAATATATGGAAGCAAATAGTCAAACAATTCGTTTGTGCTCTGGCTTGCATGCCTCAGCAAATAAAGTTCTTTATTCCAACTTCAGACAATGCAACAGTTGCTTTACCCGCACCACGTTTCCCTACCAGCTAACTTTACCACTTGTAACCAACAACACGGCAGCTGTTTGACTCTGACATTGAAAGAGCTTTAAATTCAGGTTACAATGCCCGCCCATGGAAATCAATATGTGCTCAGGGTCCACTTCGGCATTCATCACAGCGATGTGCTGAAAAATTGGGGTTACGTATTTACACAGCGCATGTGGACGTTTATGTTCCCGCCATTATTGTAACCTATTGCTTCCTCGTCTTATCTAAACACTACCTGAAGTGGATTGTCGATACCTCGCATAGAATGCGGCCCACAAAAAGTCAACAGGGGCTTCCTTTTAAATGCCTTTGTGACGTGACAGGCAATATCATTATTCTGGATTTGTATTCTGAGCGGGCCTTGATGCTGCCCACGCAGTAATAACATTAGGTTACAACACAAAGGGATTGGAATTAATTGCTGGGCTCTTCTACCGGTTGGTTTATCTACTATTAAACTTTGAGAGCATACTTCATAAGCAATAAAGCAGTTATTGCCCCTACTGCGTAGCAATAACAAAATCTTCTTCGATTCATTTGGCGGCAAATTTAATGAGCGACGTCACAGTTCTTCCAACGTAGAAATTGGTTTTTGGTATACATTTTTACATAGTGTGCATACTATGTGTTTTCTTTTATCCGATTTCAAACAAAAAAAAACTCGAACTAGGGATGTGCCATGGCGAACCCGAACCCGAATAGATTCGCCGAATATGAGCACAGATTCCATATTCGTTTTTTTTGCATATTACCCGTTTTTTGGACCCAGTCTGTGATACTCGCCGACTTACGATTTTTCTGTTGTTTGTTGTAAAGGTTTTTCGTGAAGTGTTACCATAATAATAAATGCCCACGTTTATTTGTTCCACTCATGATAAGCTAACCTAAACATAGCATTATGTTTGGCAATTAAAACTTTATGCAATACCGATAAAATACACGAATCGGTGTTAACATACTGCCGGGTCCAAATTATCCGGCCGGATTTGAATGATAACTATCCGGATCCGTCCGGGCCGGATAATTTGGAACTGGGGACATCACTACAATACACATCTAAGCACCTTGATTGTTCTAGTATAGAACGTATATTACTACTGCTGTTATATTTACATAAAGTTGTCAGACACTGGTAATAAATGTTAGTAAAATAGGCTACTTTTAAAGTCAATTGGCGCAAATGGACATCAGATTCTCATCCAAACAGAATAATTTTAATTGCTATTGCTGTCATACGTCAGATGCACGCAGATTAAATCTCAACCACCACAGAAATAGGATTTTGACTTCTCCACACTGAAGGACGCGTTCGCGTTCGCGTTCGATTTTCTCACACTGAAATACTTAGAAAACATCTGTGTTAGCTTTGTTCGTTCTCGATAATCTCGTAAAGTCGATTGGCGGATATATTCAAAAGCGATATAACCACGCAGAATGTGTCTTGCCAACGAAAAATTGGTATTTCTCTCAGATGGCCGAAAACTCTTCACAGGGCTTAACACTTCGCCTAGGGCAGCTCCGACCTCTGGGTTCCTTTTGTTTAGTCACTTGGCTACATTTGAAGAGCGACTCGATCACTACTTAAAACAGTCGTCAAGTTTTGGTTCCAAGCGAATCGACGACGTTGGCCTCTCCTAAGACAAAGACTTATTTCTTGTACGGTTCCCTTACCCTCTATTAAAACTTATAAGTTATCGATCAGTTTTCGGCTGAACAAACAATACAACCTTTCGAAGAGCAAGATGATTTCAACACTGTAGCTTCCAGTGTTCGAAGTACAATCAAAACTAAAGTTTTATTCCACTCGGCCTTGCATATGTGAAAGAACAAAAAAACAGTATTAATACTCACTGTATGAATGAAAATGTATTTGTATTGTGGTTCAAATTTTTGTCTTTTCACTATACACTAATACATGGAGAGTTAAAGCAAACAACGAAACTTTATTTCAATATGCAACGAGAGAAGACACTAAAATAACGTAAGCGATCCGCAAATTGCACGAGGAAAGTACAATGGGAAAAGGAACACTCGCCAACCGCAACAACACAACGCTAAAGTATAATTTCACCAAAACAAGCAAACAGGTGCTGGGATTATTCACCGCCAGACCGGACAGAGTACTTTTCAGTTAAAATTTTGAAAACAAAATGTGACGAAAGTTTACGCATTTTTGTGCCCGTGACCAATCACCGCAAAAAAGCTACGAGTTTGAGATAAACTTATGCATACAACTTATACTTATTTGGAAAACTTATACGCGTATGGACTATATACGTTCACTTACAAAATGCATTGGGCTTTGAAACGTCCTGATTTCGCAATACTCAGTAAAAATGCTACTTAAAAATCAAAACGACGAAAGTGCAACGAGACCAGTTTCGGAAACGATTTGTCAGGTCTTTCCTGAAAAAAGGATCAATATTAAACCACACAAAATCCATAAAAGTATAAGGTCCGTGCACTATTTTAAACAAAACGCAAACCAAGCATATCCGCAGACCTGAAAAGCAAATGTGCAAAAGCCTTACTTTTTGAAACTATTCACCGAAAAAAGCCAGTGAACAATTTAAATCACCATGCAGCACAAATGTGTTTCATGGGTTAAGTTAGGTATCTTTAAATGTGATCCTTATGCAAAAAAAAACGGGCATCCTTTAAGCCGACAATATGGAAAAAGTGCCCTAGTAACACTGTGGGACAAGATGCGTGTGTCTGTGTACTATGTACATTTAATCAGTGGTTATGCTCAATGGTAAGATGCATAGACAATGGCTTGAAGCTTTGTAATTGATGTCATAAGGCATAAATTTGCTTGTAGTAAACTATAGCGCTTGGGCATGATTATTGTAAAGAAAGAGTGAATCAGAAGGGTGATATGCAACGCACTTAGCGTGGTTGTAACCAAAGAAACAAACATATCCTTTTTGTGCTTGCAACATGAAAGTACAATCGGGGGGAGTGTGGCGCCATACCGCGCAAAACACTGGCTCTGGCGAATAAACCATGGATGCCACACACAATAAGTGCAGACTTATAAAATACAAATTTTACGGAACAAGCAAAACCATTTTTAACGCCCTAACTAATAAATATACAACGAAGTACTTTAAAGCGCGAATAAAAACCGAAGCCCAAATGCCAAAACGCCAATACTGCATGAGGTTAACTACATCATTCCGCAAACCATCACATTGCGTAAGACTATGTTCCTCACGGGCAACAATATGCTCTACTGGGTTGTAAATTCGGGTTGTGATTTTGAGGCACCGTCATCACGCAGTCCTAATAACGCTCACGTCAGGGCGGTGGAAGTTTGGACCGGTTGCCGCTGGGTCGTCGGGTTTTACGCCCAGGAAGGGAGGACTTGAATCGGATTCGCCGTAAGTCCTGTACCCGGATTCGCCTCCGATAGAAGAGGACGGTTCCCTAGATGAGAGGCTGTTTGGGACTCCACTGTCTGTAGAGTCCAAATCGCTCGAGCAACGCTGGCTGGTGATAACAGATTCGTACCCCGCAAGCGCAGTGTACTGTGTGTTCGCAAGTGGATTGCAAACCACGACTGTTTCCCTTTCCACACAGCGCTCGTCTTCCGACGTGGAGCACCTCGGTCGCTTAGCAACGGGCGAGGAAAGGGACGTGGATGATTCTGCAGGGAGTACAACTTCGGCAAGTTCAACAGTGGGTGAAGTGACCGGCGTTGATCCCGATGACGTCGTACCGGATGACGTCACCGCCGATGACGTGGCGAGGCTTTCACTTGACCCACTACTTCTGCTGTCGGATCCAGTGCTGGCACTTCGTTTACGGGTACGCTTTCGGTTGCGCCTTTGTGCAAGAGGAGCATTGGTGACCGACGACAGTTGGAATCCCTCTTTCTGTGCCATGTGGAAGGCCTTTAGGGTTGCATTGAAAGAAGTGGGTAAACGGGGTCCCGGGGACAGTTTACAGGGGCTGAGAAGAGGTGTCGTTGGGGCACAGGCACCCTGGACCCAGGGGTTGCTGACTAGGTCCTGGATCTTGAGCCTTTCCTTAGGGTCTACTGTTAGCAAACCTATCACATAACATGATTTAGCATAAAAGCAAGAAATAAACTTTGCACATGTAAAAATAGGGATACTGCACATTTCTCAAGTTATACCTAACAGTAACAAATGAACAGTTTAAGAAGGTAATTTACAGTTAAGCTTGTTAAATCAACAGTTAAAGATGATTAATAATTATTTTGTTTGAACAGATAATAGACACACACTGACACAATTTGTGAACAAAATGGGAGAGATATATTACTAACCATGAACAAGTTGTCTGGCTTCTTCTGATACATTGAGCCAAGATGAGGAATCAAAGCCAAACTCTCCCTTTTTTATCCGACTCATAATCTCAGCTGCCCCAAGACTTTTCCCATTCCTCACAAATGGAACTTCTCCAGACAGCATTGCATACTGTGCAAAAAATTAGTAGTCACAAACTGAAACAAGAATTTCTATTCACGAAATTTTAAAAGAAATTAAAACAAACTTGCAAAAAGCTTAAGTTACTTTAGCCCCACGTAATAATTGTCAGTATGATTCCAGATGTTGTTACCTTTAACTGATTTACACAATGTTAGGGAAAATGTTGGGTGCCTGCTACTTGGCATGCACCATACCAACATTGTGTTTGGTTTACAGTTTACTGATGTTGCGTATTAAAAGGACAAACAGCTATGCATAAAGTCATGAAATAGAATGGGTATGCAACTTATAGAAGTTCATCTGAGAGCACAACACAACCTACCAGTATGACGCCAATACTCCAGAGGTCACATGACTCATCATAACCCACTCCGCTACCTTCAGAAAAAGCAGAAACATCCAAAACTTCAGGGGCTGCATAGTGCAGGGTAAAGACAGGGGTTTTCATTGACATTCCCACCCCTGCAGTGTTGACCACCTTCATCCTGGCAAAGCCGAAGTCGATGATTTTTAAACGAAGCTGTTGGATATCTGCGGTGTCATTGTTGTTTTCCTCTCTTGGGTGAACAAAGATGATGTTCTGGAAAAACATGTAAATTTTATGGAAATAACCAAGACTGCATTCAAACAATTGAATTTTGATCTGATTTGATTGATATTCCCAGTTTTGTTTGTTTATATGTAAAGTGTTTTCAATACTTTGCACAGTCATGCTTATAAGTTGTTTGGTAGTATTTGTATCTCAGAATAGTTAAATATTGCAGTACAATAACTAAACCCTGTATAATTTGTTTCAAAATTGGAAAAGTAAGTAATTCAAAACATACATGAAAAAAGTTGGCTACAAAAATATATATTTTTCATTCTTTTAAATTTTGAAAGTACAGTAATTTAAAGTAAAAATGAAAAAGGTTAGGCTTAAAACTGCTATGACAACAATCACAGCACTCATACACTTACAGCCAACACCTCTCTAACAAACAGACCATGAACATATGGGCATACCTCTGGCTTCAAATCTCGGTGGACAACCAATTTAGAATGCATGAAAGCAACCGCAGACACAATCTGCTTCATAATGATGCTTGCCTCAGCCTCTGTGAACTTTGACCTCCGCCGGATCATTGAGAGAAGCTCACCGCCTTGCAGAAGTTCCAGTACAATGAAGGTGTGGTGCTGTGATGGTACAACGTACAAAATTATAGTTCAAAAAATACCCATTCAAAAATGAAACAAATAAAAAATAAGTAGTTAACATGTTCTTTTAATGAATACAAATAGATGAATAATGTCTTTTTAGCCAAATTTTATTTTTCAACAAAAAATAGAGCTGCCAAAGGTTGGATCATGTCAAATATAGTGAAACAAGTGCACAAAAAAAACAAATGCAGGCCATTATGTGCAAATTTCAAAATATTTTAGACCCACATTTTTCTACTGTGAAGGACTTTTTGTCAAACAAGCTTTGAAACCAAGAACAAAATTATTAACCTTTAATCAAAACTTACATTGATGGGCAAGGTTTTCTACCATGTCAAGTCAAACATGAGCATAATACCTGATTACCAGTGCCTAGTAAACACAATTGTACACAGAACTCTGTATAAATGCATTCAAAGGCAACACACACACACACAACAAAAGTCACTTGTTATTTAGTTGCTTTTGTGCATACAAGTTCGATTTAATTAGGGCATTGGATAAAGCTGTTTGGTAGCCTATAGTTACAACACATATTGCAACACACTCCTCAAACAATTCACACAAAAGTCAAACAGCAGGGAAGTTCCCTTTTGAGAAAAGGAACCTTGTATTATGGGAAAGCACCAAGGCATGACCTAAAGCAACAGAGGTATACAATCTGCCCTTTTTCTCAGAAACCTTCAGTTTCTCTGTAATGTTTTTCGCCACTTTTCTGAGAAACTTTTGCTTGTTACTCTAACCGACCTAATTCTACACACTTGATGTAACTCATGTGTAAAATTTTCTAATGGTGATTTAATTCAGACTTTGTCATTCTGATGCGTTGAAAATTAAGTTTCCTTTTACTTACAAAAGTATAGTTGTTTAAAATAGACAATCATAAGATGCCAACAGTAGTAAGTTACCTTATCATGAAACACGTTGTGAAGCTTGACAATATTAGGATGGCCTTGACACTGTCTCAGGGAGTTTAGTTCGCGCATAGTTTGAAGTTCCCATCTGCACATACAACGAAACTCTTGAATCAAAATAAAGGGTCAAAAAATTGGCTCAAGCTCATTTTTGTCATAATGAATGCCATACAGTGCCTTAGAAACTATGATAGTTTACAGGATACAGATTTTAAACTTGCATTCCACTATTGTTGCCTATTGAAATAGAACTACATAAGCACAATGCCGCATACAAAGTTTTCAGAGATTCAAAACATTCTACTTACCTTCTGCTGACAATCTTGACTGCATATTCTTTACCAGTGGATTTTTCAACACATTTACGACAAACTGAGAAACTGCCATCCCCCAGGGGTGCTCCCCCCAAGTCGAGAGTATATAAGTTGAAGAATTCATTGTCGGTCGCCTCACGGGCGACTTTGCGAAGATAACCTGGAGACGGACGGCCAGCATTTTTCTGAGGTCGCAAAATATCATCGCTGAGGACGTTTTGTCTTCCAAAAACGATGGACGGGGAAACAAAGGAGTAACCCTGCAACAAAGTACACGATTGTTTAGACTTTCAGATGGTGCAATTCTTACAATTGGTAAACAAAGAAAAGTTGAGAATGTAAAGTGGTTTTAAATAACAACCTTAAGATGACAACCAAGAACTACAACAATCTGTACCATGATTTTAAATGACATGGTGGGTAATGTGTTGTTATGACAGTTGAACAGGAAATAATGAAACATTGTTTGTCATTATTATGTCATACAAGTAGGGTACACAACAATGTTGTCAAAAAAACCTATCAGTGCGAAATAAACAACAAAATATATATTTATTTTAAATTTACTACTTCCAATTTAAATCAATATACTAAGAAAAGTGATTTTTCTACACATAATAAAAGTTTTCACTGGGTAGATTTGCCTTTTCTTTTTAGACATATCAAAATCAGCTTCGATTTTGAACTTAATAATTTATAAAGCAAAGTTTGTGATCCATAAACAACAAGGCTTAAAGATCAGAAGGGCAAACAGGGTCATAGCTAATGGTTGAAAGAAGTCAGAAGGCTGCATTCTTAATGAATCAGCTACCGAACATCTCAAAACATATTAATCATCATTCAATGTATCAGCTGAGACTCCACAGCAACGAGATATTAAAAGTATTGTTTGCTGTTTACTCATGCAAAGACATAAAACTCTGTTTTTTTGTACGAGAATTTCATGACACTGATGAAGTGTGCAGTTTGCAATAGGCATATTTATTGTAGCAAACTTTACCCAGGAAAATTTTCCACAATCTGACATAGTCAGTTGTAAACAAAATATTTTTACTATTGGCAAAAATCATTATGCTGGCAATTTTATCGTAGCTGTACTCAACATGATACTAATTTTATTTATGCTGGAAACTAAAATTAACAATATTAATTAATCATAACCTTAAAGGTATTTGTACTTCATGGAATGATTTTTCAAGATACTTTAAAAGGGAATCGAAAAGGCTTGCCTTATGGTTAAGCAATTCCATTTAATAAAGTACTAGTTAAACACAAAATATGACAATACTTATTTATACATAACATAATGCTCAACTTTACAAAAATACCACATAGTGTTGGGACAACAAACATTGTTTGTGGTACTGTAGATCATAAAGAACCCACCTTAAATGGACAGGTGACATTTGCTGCAGGTGTAGCAGCCGGTGAATAATCAGCAGGCATCAGTGTAAACTCTTCAGCGAAGTTGCTTGTGTCCATGTCACTCGATATAGCTGGTTTGAACGGAGCTGGCACGTTCTTTTTCGCTACCTGCTCCCACACCAAATTCTGCACAAACAAAAGTTTGTTAGGTACATGAAAATATCACTGACAGGAACCTTAACAAAAATATTTTTTTTAAATTTGGAATATATCATGTTGTTTTGTTCACCAATCTTGCAGTTCGAAGTTCTATTTTGTTGGGAGTGAAGGTAAAAAAAGCACCAAGTTGCAAAAAAAAAATTTAATTAGCTTTATAGTATTTTGTGATTGTCTTCAATTCTTGCTTACAAAAAACAAAATTATATGTATTACACTGATGCATATTGTCATGAACAGAAGTAGCAAATACCATAACAAAGCGAAAGGTTTCATGTGACAACTGATTTCAACAGTGAGCGTGTGAGTGAGGCAGGATATCCTGGGGGATTTTTTTGTGTGTTGATGGTATGTGGCAAGGTGTTTCCTCTGTGACTGGGCTTAGTGCCTACATATCACAATAACCACTCCATCCTTCCTGTTCATGATTTAAATCACCCAATCCTTTCATTCATAAAATTATGAGACAAAATTAAGGATATAATATGCCCTTATTCAGAAAACATGATAATCTATCAAAAAGATAATTACAGAAACAAGGCTTAAGTTATAAACTAAATAGACACATTTTTTGTATTTGAAAGTTTTAAGGGCATGTCCTTGATATGTGTAATTGCATGACAATACATGGAAAAAGGTAAATTATCAGACAGATGTGCTGTGACACACAACATACTGAGACAGAGCATGCTCCACATTCCAGTAGTCTTTTGACAGTTAGGCAACACAGTATTTCTATGCCAAAATACACAAATTACTTTGAAAAAGGGGTGGTCCTTTATTTCCATAATGCCATGGTAACCACATCCAAGTCTCTTTTTTGGACTTTTCTCCAGCAACTTGAAGATTAGATCCAATGCCATTGCCGATACATTGTGAGGAACCGGTGGTTTGTTGTACAGGATGCGTCTGAAAATAGCAAATAACAAATTTACATAGGTTGTTGCGCCTATTCATTCCTATTGCTATGCTATGGCTCAATGATATGCCACTACTACATTTATTACTACAATGTTAAAAGGATTATAAGTGTTGAAAAACGTTTTTTTTTAATAATAGCTTTAAAAATTACATGTATACAAACATTTAACATAAAAGTATATCAGAGATAGAAGGAAAGACAAGGAATCCCAATATTTACAATGAGGCCTGAAGTGTTGACTAAACCTAATTGCAAACACATTTACCCACATGTTATCATAAGTCATTAATGCAAACATTACAAGATGTATCTTCAGTTGTTGAAGAGCCAGAAACATTGCCTCACAGGAAATGATGATTACAATAGAAAATAAACCTAGTTGGACCAGTGTCGGCCCCCACTGGTAATTATAAGTCAATGACGTGGATACAGCTCAATAAATTACAGGATTTGGGCAAGGTTGGCATAAAAGTTGTTATGTAATTGATTAGTCTCAAAGGTTAAGGCTGACCTGTTCCCTAATGATTAAAAGCTGGATCAGCTAATTATTTTGATTCAATCGGAACCAAAAGGAGTTTTAAGTTTTGGCTCTTGCGGACTTTATAACATACACACTGAATAAAACTTGCTGAATAATTTGACATAAGTGGAATAAGTTTATCGATTTGATACTAATTTAATAAATTTATTACAGAAAACTTGAATAATTGATTCACTTGAATAATACATTGATCTAATTAAGCATGTATGGAATGTTTTTTACAATGACAGAAACCAACGTATGTAAATTACTATCATTGATTTTCAGTTAGCAACAAAATTTTAATCAAAACAGAAAAACCTACAAACGACATTGACAATACAGGAAAAAAGTTACCTTTTTTTGCATTTTCTTTCTAGGTTATAAACACACAAGTGAAAATACACTTACTTAGAAACTTCTGTTTGTGTATTCTTCTCCCCTTCAACAGTAAATGGGGAAGCGCCAGTCAAGAGTTCATACATCAGCACGCCAAGGCTCCAAAAATCAACACCCCTGTCATGGCCAGCTCCATTACTTTTAATCACCTCTGGGGCCATGTACTCGATCGTACCACAAAATGAATAAGCTCTGTCATCCTGAATAACAATAAAATGGTTCTTCTACATTGCTTTCAGTACGTATTTGGAAAATTCTTCACTATAGTGTTTTTTTATAAAATCTAATAAAGCAAATTGGCAGTCGATGAATAAATGAAAGACAAAAGGTTGCTTTCTGGGGACTTACATCATTTAGAAATTCTTTACTAAGACCAAAATCAGTTAGAACAATGTGTCCTTCTGAGTCCAATAGGATGTTCTCCAGTTTTATGTCTCGGTAAATAATACCCAACTGCAAACAAAAATAGATAGAGTGGTTTAAGACACAAACTTAGTGAAATAACAGATCAAAATGTTGAACTTTATTGTAATTCAGTGATGTGCAGTGTGCAAACCATGTACACTGTCTTGACCTATCAGAATGGTAAGCTTCTGACTGACAATTATTGACACATTTGCTTTGGCATGATTTATGTGATACAGAGCTTACAACACTATTGGTTAAAAAAAAGTTTTATGGCCTAAGTGTGTGTTGTGTTGATCATGGTTTGTACATAACTTGGTACCCAATGGGAAGTTAAGTCAGCAAGTCACCAATAGCACTGATGAGATCTGATAGGTCAAAACAATGTTCACTGCCTGCAGCTCACTGATTATTAATTTGCTTCTATATTGTAATTTTTTTGTTTAACTTAGATTTAAATAAACAAACATAAAAAAGTTGTGACATAACAACTTTTTTTATTGAGTAAAAATCTAAATTTGCAACATAATGTGGCTGTTTAAGTCAATACAAAACTTACATTATGCAAATGTTCCAAAGCAAGCAGAATTTCAGCACTGAACAGACAAACTTCCTTTTCAGCAAACTTTTCCCTTATGTTCAAATGAGTGAAAAGTTCTCCCCCGTTTACATAGTCTGTTAAGATTTACAATTATCAGAAAAATTTAATTACTGTTGTCTGTCGATCAATAGATCAAAACAGTTGACTTACCTAGTATCAGATGAAGTCTTGAGTTGGTTTGAAATGCATAGTGGAGAGTAACGAGAAATGGTGATTGTCTAACTGCTTCCAGCACCTTAAGGTTATAAGGAGAGTTTAAATCCACGGCAACTAAATGATTTTTTTACAGCTAAATGGTCTCCAACAACAATCATGTTTGAAATTGGACACTTCTAATGTTTAGTCAAATTGGACCTTTAAAGTAAAACAAACAATTTTTTTAAATAAAACTGGTAATTTTTTAATTACAAACAAAGTATTAATAAAATACAAAAAGTAGCAATCGAAACTGACTTGTCTTTCAGTCATAGTGTGTTCGGCAGTTTTAGGCTTTGTAATGATTGATGCCTTCTTCAAAACTTTCATGGCATATAATTTTCCTTGATCGTGGCCACAATTTTTGCGAACCAAAAACACTTTTCCATAAGCTGAAAAACACCAAAGATTATTGATGCACAATCAACGCTTCTGACAACTAAAAACTTACCTCCAGTACCAAGTACTTTTAGCAATTCAAAACTTTCCAACCCCACTTTTTCCATATGTCCGGTAAGGTTGGCTAACAAGAAACAAAGAATACAAATTATAAATGTACATACCTTAGTGTTTTTCCACTAAAAACTTACCATCAGTTACTGTATGTACAACCTCAATGGGTTGGCTAATTGAGGCCATTTTGCTGATTCAGTGTGACTTGGTTTATTAAGATTCCAATAGGAACGATGTTCAGTAGTTTAAGGGTTTAGACACCCATGTTGAAAAGCAAATTTACTCAGAATTTGCGCTAGTTGCAACCAAAGCTTTATTAATAGAAGAAAAGTATTTTAATCATTTCAAATCTTAGATAAAAAATTGTGATTTTGTCGAACCAATATGAAGAAAATGATATGATAAACTATTCTTGAACATAATCAAAATTTTATCGATATTTAATTGGAACAGATCTGCAAATCAAACTGACTGGTTAATGGTGAAAATTTGCTTATGATCAGAGCAAAAAAATTTGCAAATGCATTAACTTAAAAAATTCCAATAATCAATGCATTGTCTGCGCAATAAACGTTTGCCAAAATACGTCCTGCCCGCATATTACAAACAAATTTCTTTGGACCTAAATTGTTTTTTTTTAAATCTGGTATGTACTAGCACATATACGGTACCTTACCACACTCAATATATGTAAGCTGTCCGGGTTAGCGTTTAATAATAAAAGTTAGTTGATAAGAATTAACAAATAAAAACATTTTCCAACTTTCACAAGATTATTCAACCTTACGACAAGCGATTCTTAACGTATTAATCTCTAATCTGTAGCCGGATTCGTTAATGACGCTCTAAATGATTAGTCAATCCTATTTAATTATTAATTACGTTAATTAAAACGACTATATCCTGCTAACAGTCCCAAGGAAAGGTACATCGCTTAACATCATGTTGGAAATACAGGGCAGTTTAAAAACCTGCAAAAAAAACATACCCCAGGCTGAAGCAATTGTTTACGTTGCAGCACAACTTGCAGTTATTACTCGCTATGCTTGATTGAATACGGAACTATGTTCATTTGAACTTTGACACGAATATGACATATCATCGACAACCAGGAATAATTGTATTTTTAATATCCATTTAAAGTTTTGCTAAAAAATTCACCAAACTTACCCGCACCTTTTTGATGATTCGAGTAAAAAAGTACAGATGCACAATTTTCTAGGGAACTTTTATTCAATAAAAGATATCATCTGAAGAGAATTTAACACGGTTTTAGCGAAAACACGGTTATTGTACAGTTCACTAATGTTAAACAAGCTGGTGTACAGTACGTGGATGTCATTGAAATGATCCGTGTTGAAGAAACAAATCTTTAATGCTGTTACGCTAGTCTTGGGTTAATTTATTGGCGTCCGAGTATTTTTAAGTATTTCATTTATTTTCCCAAATTAGATCAACACGATAATAGATCACATATCCCATATAAATTTCAGGAACAAGAAAAGTGTAGTTAAACTATTGCAGGGATTGTTGATTCCTACCTAATACTTGCAATCCTGATGGCGCAGACGCGATGAATCCGAAACCATAGGCTTAAAGCTCCCAAATTCTATGAACCGATGGTGCACTATTCACAGAATTTCATAAACACAAAATTTTATTTTTTGTGTTATGTAATCAATCAATTTTTGTAAAACTGAACTTGTTACGCGCCACCTAACGGTTAATAAATTTGTATCAGCCAAATCACAGTTAAGAATCCTTCATAGGTGTATTGCAGTAATTTTTTACAACAAGTCAAAGCGGCGATACATTTTACAAAGAAACACCATTATAGTTTGACGTCATAGCGTGATAACCAAAAAAACTAAGCCATTTAAAGCGAATCGTTTGTTTTGGATAGCTTATTCACTGGTTTGGTGCTGGGCGTATCAATTTCGTAAATTTGTTACAGTTTAGTTGTGGTTACAGGTTGAGCACGAAGTAGTAGCTAAAATGTGCTGAATTTTATCCATTTGCTGGGAAACGACGTTGAATGTCAGATGTTTTTTATTGATAGAGAACCTTATTAGCCGAAGTCACATTCCACCTGCGCATAAGGGTCAAGTTATAGTTTGTCGATCGGAACCTATGGTCCATCGTAAACCACCAGCGACAGAACATGTTATAAAGTAAAAAGGTCATTCATATGTTAGTTCATTTGGAAGGGACTATAACTATTGTTGGCGATCAGTGTCATAATTCGTCATATTGTACGCGTATCTTAGATAACGTGCGTGAGCCGTATTAACGAACTTGCACGTTATTTAATGCCTGGCCAATAGCAGTGTCAAAATCCGAATAAGAGCGACATCAAGTGGAATAACAAGGTACGCGCGCGTTAATAAGCAGCACGTTCGCTATTAGTGTACATGCACCTTAATAGGATACATTTCATGGCCAACCGTGTCATAAGTTACTTGGTTGTTAGACCAGTCCGCAATTATTTTTTGGCGAGGCGGACAAAAAATATTCCTAATGTCTGGCGACCACAACAGGAACTTGCAACGTGAGGTTTTACTGCAATCAACCCTGCCTTTGGCAAACTCAACACAATTAAATTACGACGTATTAAGCCTTAAATCCCTAGTTTGATGATATTGGGCAGTTAAATTACACATATCTTTTATGAAGCGGTTAGGCTATGTGAGATTTACTCACCAAAAACACCATATTTTTGTCATCAAATCAAATGCAGCTTTGGCCCGGCTGTGCTAAAGGTTGCCCATTCCTGGTTTAATCTATAAGGGTAAATTACCAATAATAGTCTTCTTTAGCACATGTTAAGTTGGCATTTTACAAAGTTTTGCATATTTACCTCGCAGTTTGATTGTGTTAAGTTTGCCAAAAGGAGAGTTGATTGCAGTTAAACTCACGTTGCAGGTTCTCTTTAGGGTTGGGAGACAACAAAGCAAACGGTGCGAACTGCACATATTCACTAGAATCAGCGGTGCACAACCTGCGGCCGTACGGCCGCATGCGGCCGCGGACGCTATTTTTTGCGGCCGTGCACATTTATATCAAAATATATGCATTGGCGGCCGTCGTTGCTTCTGAAACTTGTTTTTCTAGCGGTCTCAAGAGTTAGGCTTTTAATTAGGACCATTTCCATTTCCGCGTTGTACACATTCGTTCGCTGTAGCGAGTAGTAACTGTTGTAGCCACCGCACTCGAGACAAAGCGAAACAATAGGGATGGTGACGTCATAACACATTGATAGCATATCGGTGAATTGTCATGAACGCATGTGCAGTAATGCAGTTGTCGAAAAGCTAAACAGCGGAATCGCTCAGTCATGTCGCTGAAACGCAAAAGGTTGTTAAAAAAAAGAGAAAAGGGCGTTTAATCCCAAATGGGAAGTGGATTATTTTATGATGGAGACGTGAACCTAGCTTGCAAGGACAAGGCAGCCATTGAATAATTCGACATTTCATTACATTGTATACAATATTTTATAATATACGTAATTTGGAAAATGTAGATAATAAATAGTGTACATTTTTCAGGTATGGAATCATTTCCATTCCTTTCTAATATTGCTCACGTCAACCTGTCGTAATTATCAGGGGTATATCGTTGAAAAAGCAGTATATTCAGTGGCGGCCGCTAGCACACAGTGGTGTGTGTGTTGCGGCCGGCAATAGTAAAAAGGTTGTGCACCCCTGCACTAGATGGATACATGAGTGATATTCGCAGAAGTGAAAGCAGAAAACAAGAGCATATCGACGCCCATAAGCTGTGACTTGAAGCTAACTATTTGTTTTTTGAAATGAAAAAAGTACGATGACAATAAAAGTAATTTTACCTATGATTATGACACTATCGGCCAACTTAACATGCGCGCACGTTACTATTACGAGCACGTTGATAAGTTGAATGTTCGTTAATTAGGTACGCATACATGAGTTTGATTTTTGAATCGGTTGGCCATAGCGAACGTGCTGCTTATTAACGCGCGCGAACCTTATTATTCCACATGATGTCGCTCTTATTCGGACTTTGACACTGTTGACCAGGCTTTAAATAACGTGCACGTTCGTTAATGAGGCACACGCACGTTATCTAAGGTACTCGTACAATGTGACGATTTATGACACCTATGGCCAACCATATAGCCTATAACACCTTACTAGTGGTCGTTGGAGTAAATCCCAGCAATAATGAGCAGTTTTTGTGCCACTCTGGCGAAGCACCGACTTTCTACTTCGTAAATTCTTAATACGCAATTTGTAATTCCGACCACCGTACTTTTCAAGCTGTCTCTATCACACAAAACCGAACAAATCCTTCAAACATGCATGAACCGGGGTAATCCCCATGAGATGGTCGTAGAGTCTCTTTCAAGAATCAATTCATCACTCTAGGACTGAAAAAAACAAATAGGCATATTTGTACACATTGGAAGTAATCAAATGTTGAGCCACCGAAAACATTATCAAACACTTTGCATAGTTTCTTTGTTCCCTTTCAAGGTTAGGTGATCACCGGTGCGTAGAACGATTCTCTATTTGCCAAGTCATGCGTTGCGTTGAACCGGTTGAGAACGTCGGTACGGTTTCTTTCATGAATTTGTGAGTCAATGGATGTTTCTAAAAATGTAAATCGTGGCGTTTACTTGTTTTGCCTTGCGCTTAATGTTATTTTTTTGCAAATGTATTCGTTGGGACTATCCTGTTTCAAAGTAAAGGATGTTCATTCAGAAAAATACATTGGCGTTATGGCGTGGATGGAGTTCTTCAATAAAACAGGTGTAGCACAGATTGCAGAGTAAATTTAGTTTAGTGAACCTCCTGTTTACAACATTTATATTGTTGTCATATAAATAGCTATACATTTTCGTAATCAGCTTTTTGAATTGTAGTTTACTTGCTGTTATGATTAATAGTGAATGTTTTCTTAAAGGCATATGTACATTTTCAAAATAGGTAAAAGAAGTTGTTGTGTTACAACTGTATAAATTTGTAAAATACGGAAAACTAAAATGTCAGGCGGCAACCACTTCAAATATTCATCGACCATACGAGGCCATGAAGCCGATGTCCGAGATTTATGTCAAAGCAACATCACCTATGGCCAGTTGTTAACAAGCTCCCGGGATATGACATCCAAACTGTGGAGAAAGGTAAACAACACTGATTATGAGCAAGTTCAAAGCTACAGTGGACACAAAAGTTTTGTATCAAGTGTAGTATTTCTTGAACCTACTGAAAAATACCCGGAGGGCTTGGTTATCACTGGAAGCAATGACCACAAAATCCTAGTGTTCAATGCAAAATCAGCAGATGTTGTAGCATGTCTTACAGGCCATTCCAATACAGTCTGTTCTTTGTTTTGTGAATCGGGAACACTGCTTAGTTCTTCATGGGACAAAACTGCCAAGAGTTGGGATCTTGCTTCTTTGGAATTAGCAAACACGAAATGCCAGCTTACTTTGTCTGGCCATAATGCTGCTGTGTGGGGTGCTATTGAAATGCCAAGAAAAGACAGTCTAATTGTAACAGCATCAGCCGACCGAACAGTAAAACTTTGGAAATCTGGACATTGTGTTTTTACGTTAACTGACCACACAGATTGTGTGAGGGCACTGGCAGCAATTTCCAGTGATGAATTTCTGTCTTGTTCAAATGACACCACTGTCAGAAGATGGTCAGTTGAAGGAAGCTGCTTGCAAACTTATTATGGGCACAGAAGCTTTGTTTACTCTGTTGTTGTGTCACCTGATGGGTCAGAGTTTCTGACAGCGGGCGAAGATCGAACTATGAGACTATGGAAAATATCGGGAAGTCATCCAAGTCAAACCATTTCAACACCCGCAACAAGTGTTTGGAAAGCTATTTACACAAACAATGATGACATTGCCGGAGCCTGTAGTGATGCCACAGTCCGAATTTTCACTCGATCCAGTGAGAGGGTGGCTGACCCTGCAACTAAGGTGGCCTTTGAGGAGGAACTGGCAGCCTCACAAATCCCAGCCACTGCAAGCAATATGCAAAGTGACATTGATATGGATGCTTTGCCTGGCTCTGAAGCTCTGCAGACTCCTGGAAACAAGGATGGCCAAACCAAACTTATACGCAACGACAATGGAGATGTTGAAGTCTTTCAATGGAACATGGCAGATGGTGAATGGATGAAAGTAGGGAACATGATTGGAACAGGTGAATCTCAGAAGAAGACAAATTACAAGGGAAAAGATTATGACTATGTTTTCACAATTGACATAGCAGAAGGAAAACCCCCTTTAAACCTTCCATACAACATAACAGAAGATCCCTGGGTGGCCGCACAAAGGTTTATTGATGAAGAAGATCTGAGTCAAAGCTTTCTAGAAACTATTGCAAACTTTATTATAGAAAATGCTGATGTTTCTTTGAATTCCAGCAACTCCAGTGCTCAGTATGAAGACCCATTTACTGGAGGTGGTCGCTATGTCCCTGAATCTGGAGGAGACCAAGTAAATGGTGCTAACACAGATCCATACACTGGAGGTGGACGTTATATTCCTGGTAGCAACAGTTCAAACAGCAGTGGCATGCCAAAGGCTGATCCATTCACAGGGGGAGGGCGTTACATACCTGGCACATCAAATGGTGATGCTGGCTCTTCTGGCAAAACAAAGAGAAATGACCCGATGGTAAATCCATCTCGCTATGTACCTGGATCTGATGCTATGGATGTGGACAAACCTGTGGAGGTTAATTTTGCTCCGGCAAATGCAAACAGTTTTTACCCGAAGACTAGTTTCATTTTGTTTGAATCAGCCAATGTAAATGCGATGCTGGGAAAGCTTAAAGACTTGATTGACTCTGTTGGTTGCTCTGCAAGTGTAGAATCTTTGGCAACTCTGATAAACGACAAAGAACCAGATGCCAATCTTATAGAACATTTGTGGGCTTTGTTGAATGAAGACAAGAAGTCAATATTTCCGGCTCTGGACCTGCTGAGACTTGCCCTTGTGCGATGCCCAACTGTTGGCACGCTGGTGTGCAATGCAAAGGCTGAGACACTACTTACCATGCTCTTAAAGCTTTTAAACCAACCAAAGTTAGAAGCTGTTCACCTTAATAGACTTTTAGCTGTCAGAATCCTTTGTAATCTTGTTCTCACAGATGAAGGAGTTGCATTTTTGATTGCAGGTCATGAGAGTATTCTCACAGCTGTTAGCTCCAATGAATTCCTCAATGATACTTCTGCTGCTGGAGACAAAAACATTCAAGTTGCTGCTGCTACTTTATTCATCAACTATGCTGTTCTTGTTACTAGACAAAATCCTGCTGCTGTGGCTGAACATTGCCAGACAGTTCACTTGTTTGCTGTCACCCCGTTGCTAAAATGCCTTGAAGCTCATGGCAGTGTGACACCTGAAGCTAGCTTCCGTTACTTAGTTGCTTTGGGAACATTACTGGCAGATAACGAAGTTGCCCAAACTATTGCTCGGTCTATGGAGGCAAAAAATGTTGTTACTCATATGAGAAAGTACCATGGCTCTGTGGACAAAGTGTTACAGTGTACCACACACTTGCTGCTTACTTTGTAAAGGATTAAATGCTATTTGTGGAAAAAAATATGTATGTTTTAGAAGTTGTTGAAGATATTTATTTTGCTACCAAAAATACCTGGAGTTGTTTTCAGAATTTAAATTAAACTTATTTAATAATTTCAGTATTTATACAATATGAACCTGATGTATTTACATGCTTCAACTGCTCAATATGACTGTGTGTATTTTTTTGTGTATTGATGTAGGCTAAACAGTTCATTTGCTCGTAAAACATAGAGAAATTATTTCTTATTTCGCAGAATTGTTCAGTTAAGTACTGTAAAATGGTTGGAACATAACTTTTTTCACCATGAGTCCTACTCTGGCTATCAGACCAGCTAAAAATGTAACATGGAAAAAGATTTGGTTCTCATGTAAGAGGTTCCTCCACAAATCTGCAGCAGAACAACTAGAGAGTGTAAAGCAGTACGATGTTGTGGTTGTTGGTGGGGGTCATGCGGGATGTGAAGCAGCTGCTGCCTCGGCAAGAGTTGGTGCATCCACACTTCTACTCACTCACAAGAAAGCAACCATTGGTAAAATATTTTTTATGGTAAAAATGTTTTGTTTATGAAAATTATACTTTAGTGTTTCGTATATAGCAAGTTGGAATGCATCAGTCCTCCGGGCATCCTTAAGAAAACATATTTGATAAATAGCCTGTTTAAAAGTAAAATTTCAAGCTATCTTAACATTGAAGTTTTGCTGAGTTTAGTTTATTTGTAAGAAAGCTGACAACAATAAAAGACAATTGTGCATAAAACAGGATTTTTTGTGTTGTTACTTAATCATTTTTACACATTTTGAAACTTCACAGGGGAAATGTCATGCAACCCATCATTTGGAGGAATAGGGAAAGGGCATCTTATGAGGGAAATTGATGCCCTTGATGGCATTTGTGGAAAGATTTGTGACATTTCTGGTATTCAATACAGAATCTTGAATCGCAGTAGTGGGCCAGCTGTTTGGGGTCTTAGGGCACAAATTGATAGAGACTTGTACAAGTATGTTCTTTGTTTAATTTTTTAAACATCTACCACTATCGCTGTTTGGAACAAATGTTGATATGTTGCTTTACCTGCCTTACATAACAAGCTATAAGTTGCAAAAGTTTAAAGAATTCTCAGTCAGGTGACAAAAAAATCTTGTTTTCAAAGACAAAACATGCACAAAGAGATTTTCAGCACTCCTAACTTAGAAGTAATGGAATGTTCTGTGGATGATTTAGTTACAGAAAGTCTTGATGTAACAGAGACTGACATAAGTCCGGATGCCAAATGCAAGTATGATTACTTCAAATGTATAGTTGCATCTTTTAAAAAACTAAAAGTAATACTTTTCCCTCCATTGGTGCCATGACCATAGGCGCCTAGTCCGGGGGGACGGGGGGGGCGGTGCCCCCCCAGGTTTTTCCCAAAAAAAACGGGTGGCTATTGCGCGCGTCTGTCCGCACCATGTAACTCGTCGCATTTGTAACGTTCGAAGAAAAAACACCCAAAAACAATGTGTTTCTTACGCGACGCACACAAAATATGTTGACCTAGTTTCGCTTACGTAACTGACATCGGTTGTTGCAACGTTAGTCTCGCAGTATGATATGCCAACAGGTACAGGTATTTTTTGGTCGTGTCGTAGACCGATCTCATGCGTTTATTGTTAACGCCGCCCTTTTGGCTAATACGCCTCATGCATTGTAATTCAAACACAGTTTTTCGATCCTTGATGACGTCATAGTCACAAATTATGACGTCATAACATAGCCGCCCCCCCCTGGAAAAATGAAAACTAGGCGCCTATGGCCATGACTGCAGAGTTTTAGGCAAATTTTATTGAGTGTCCTACACATTGTAATGAATTACAGAGAAACCACCAAAACAATTTTTGTGTTGAATTTTATATATATACCCTTTTTTAGTTATGTTTTTACAGTGAAGTCCTTTTTCTTGTGTGTAAAGTTTGGTGACAGTTTTTTTTTTCCTTTCAGATGTACTGGAGTTGTTTTGTCAGATGGATCCAAAATAAGTGCAGGGAGTGTAGTTTTAACTGCTGGGACTTTTCTCCGTGGCAGAATTTGTATTGGCTTGGAAACCCAAATGGCTGGAAGAGTTGGTGACAAGCCTTCAATCGGCCTTGCAAAGACAATTGAAAACTTGTCTTTCACCATTGGACGCCTTAAGACAGGAACACCTCCTAGAATACACAAACACTCTGTAAAGTAAGTTTGAATTTATAACCATTTATTTTGGAAACTCCTATGTGTTTTTTATTATTATTTCCTGATCAAAAATAAAGTTTGGGTGCGAAATAAAAAATATTTGTTATCAGGTTTGATGGAATGACACCTTATTTTGGAGACGATCCCTCTCACCCATTTTCATTTGAAAGCGACAGAGTTTGGATAGATCCGAAAGATCAATATGTGTGTTACGTGACCTTAACTAAACCTGAACTGAGAAAAAACATTCTAGGTAATTCCTTGAAACAACCTTTAGGCTTTTTACAGTAATTATTTTAACCAGGAATCCAGATCTGGACAAAATTTTGTTTTTTAGTAAAAAAAGTTCCAAAAAAACCCTTGGCATTTTTTTAGGTATTATTCAGAATGTAGAGCATCATGTAAAGTAACACAGTGACTGTTGCAATTATGGTTTGCACAAACCACTATTACCCTAAAAAGTATAATTGTACTTCCCAAGTAATGTTGTACAATTTTTAATTTCAAGTATTGTTTAGATTCCCTGCATTTAAATAAACATGTGGTGGAGGAAATTAATGGACCCAGATATTGTCCATCTATTGAGTCCAAGGTTTTGCGCTTCAAAAGCGACCAGTTTCCATGCTGGCTTGAGCCAGAGGGTTTAAATTCTGATGTCTTGTATCTGCAGGTATATTAAACACAATGATGATGCTTTATCTTACATGATACAAAAAAGAAAATATTGCAGTGTTTATGTGCAACAAGTTGTTTTTGCAAAGCTGTTTTAATATGAATATTTCTAATCTAGTTTTAACTGAACATTCAAATTCATAGAGTGCTCTGTGACATGGTATACCTTAAACAAAACCAAAATATTTTAGACTTCTTAAATCTTTTTATTTTATAGGGTTTCAACTGTACAATGCCACTGGAGTATCAGAAGCAAGCTGTTCGATTAATCAAAGGCCTTGAAGAAGCTGAAATTGCGCAACCAGGTTATGGAGTGGAATACGACTACATGGACCCAAGGCAAATTGACCAAACTTTAGAAACATACAAAGTTCCCGGCTTGTACTTCGCTGGACAAATCAACGGCACGACCGGATACGAAGAAGCAGCGGCCCAGGGTTTAATTGCAGGAATTAATGCTGCAAGAAAAGTGAAAGGACTCTCTAAGTTTACAGTCAAAAGAAGCGAGTGCTATATTGGTGTTCTAATAGACGACTTGACCACACTTGGCACCAACGAGCCATACAGAATGTTTACCAGCAGATCTGAATTCAGAATGAGTCTAAGACCTGACAATGCTGATGAACGTTTGACTCTTAGGGGCTACAGAGACAGTGGGTGTGTGTCAGAAACCCGATTTTTAAACACTAAAAAAAGATTACAAAACATTGCTAATTGTTTGGATTTACTAAAAAGCGAAAGGAAGTTAACAAGTAATTGGATCGACATCGTAAAGCTGAATAACCCAGTGAAGAACCCCAACAAAATATCAGCTTTTGCATATCTGGCCAATTTGAACAAAGACAGTAATATAATGACGTTACTAAATCATTTTCCAGAAATAGTGGGTGTGGATGTGTGGACCAAACACAGGATTTGGGCTGAAGCAAGCTATGCTAGTCTGTTACTGGCACAGAAAAAACACATTGATGCCTTACAACGTGAAGAAAACTTAGTAATTCCAGACTCAATTGACTACAGCAAGTTTAGTGCCTTCAAGATGGAGGAAAGAGAAAAGTTAGCCAGAGCACGGCCACAAAATATTGCCGCGGCAACCCGAATTCAAGGAATAACACCTACTGCCCTTGTGCATTTAATATATCACATTAAACGTCTACCAAAAACAAGGAATGCGAACATTGTGACATCCAGCTGATAATAGATGTTCTTCAATTTTGTTCAATCTCAAAACCTTTCTCATGAAAATTTGTTCTCCTATGACATGTATCACATGCATGCAATGCCTCATGTACCAGTTCAACACTTATTTTTCTTCCTGTTCCATATTGCATGTTAAGAAATGTGCTACAGCATAATTGTTTTTGAAGGTTATTCATTAAACATGGTATTTAGGAAGTAACATGTAGAATTTTTGAACATGAAACATCTGCATTCACTGTCACGTTCCAACCATGTGAAATATTTCATGAGATATCTGTCGCACAAACCTTCTACTAACAAAGATTTCTGTGAGGAAGCAAAGTTTGACGTTGTTGTAGTTGGTGGTGGACATGCTGGTTGTGAAGCAGCAGCTGCATCTGCAAGGGTGGGATGTAAAACTGCTCTTCTCACGCACAAAATAAGCACCATAGGTAAGAACAAACCTAAGTTAACTGCAGGGAACTTGAGCTGTTGTATTAATTGAGTGAACGTTCATGTAAAATGTGACATAAATGTATGATTGTTAATTTATATGAATCCCCCAAGGTCAGCATATAAATCACCCAAGATTTTTATGAGAAAATAAATTGAGGATTACGCATATTTGAATCTACTCTATATGTGAAGTATAAACACATATATTACTTGCCTTTATGTTTGACCTTTCTTAAATACTATGAGTGGAGAAAAATGTCGCCCAGACTGTATGTTGCAAATTGTGATACCGAACAAAATCCAAGTCCTAACACCACAAATTTTGGTTGACTTTTTATTATTTCTTCTTGTTTAAAAATAAATACATTTTAAACTCACAGGTGAAATGTCATGCAACCCATCATTTGGTGGAATAGGCAAAGGTCATCTTGTCAGGGAAATTGATGCCCTTGATGGAATTTGTGGCAGATTATGTGATATATCTGGAACACACTACAAAGTTTTAAACCAAAGTAGTGGACCTGCTGTATGGGGTCTGAGAGCTCAAATTGACAGAACTTTGTACAAGTAAGAGATATTTTTAAATTTTGGTAAATATAACCTGAATATTGCATGTTAGTTCGTCCTGTTCTCTTAAAAGTTTTTTTTAAAACTGTCGGCAGTAACGAGTTTGAATTTGTTTGTCAACATCATTCTACATGTCTTTACATGAATTGGTAGTTTGGTTTGCATGACAAAGTACACCCGAATATCACTAAAAAGTCCCATAACAATTATTCCAATTTTGAAATGTTACCATAGAAAACATATGCAGGAGGAAATCTTCAATACCCCAAACCTGCAAGTGATAGAAGCGTCAGTGGAAGATTTAATCACAGAAAATGTTGACCGTCAAAAAATCAAGACAATAAACCCTGAAGCCAAGTGCAGGTCAGTGTATAATAATAAACATGTGTTATTTCTTAAACAAAGAATACTATTTGTTTGTATTAAAGGTGCACTGGTGTAATGTTGTCTGATGGTTCTTCAATCAGTGCTCACAGTGTGATATTGACAGCTGGGACATTTTTGCGTGGGCAAATATGCATTGGTCTCGAGACTTCCAGTGCTGGAAGAATGGGAGATCAACCAGCTGTGGGACTTGCAAAAACCATTGAAGATCTTGGTTTTGCGATGGGTCGTATGAAAACTGGAACACCTCCAAGAATATACAAAAGCTCAGTTAAGTAAGTGAAAACCAGTGAACTCATGCTGGAAGATTTTTTTACATGCTAGTTCATATTTAGCACTTATTAATACACTGATATAGGTTTAATTATGGGTAAAAATTACTTGTACAATATGTTTAGTTCATTCCAAGAATCTACATAAGCTTTGGAAATGAATTTGTTGTTTGCTAGGTTTCATGGCATGTCCTCGTTCTATGCAGACAACCCTTCACATCCATTTTCATTTGAAAGTGACAAGGTGTGGATTGATCCACAAGACCAACTTGTTTGTTACACGACACTCACTAAACCAGCACTGAGAAAGGTTGTTCTTGGTATGTTGAGGCAATTTGTATCTATTTTAGTATAACTATAACTCTGTGTTCCAGATAGCAACCTGCACATAATTTTAAACTATATACCAAAAATTTTGCCATTAAAACAATAAAATTGGCTAAAATAAACTTAGTTTGCTGTTTTGTTGTTGCAGATTCCCTCCACTTGAACAAGCTTGTTGTGGAAGAGGCCAATGGTCCAAGATACTGTCCGTCGATCGAGTCCAAAATCCTGCGTTTTAATCAGGACAAATACCATTGTTGGTTGGAACCAGAGGGATTTGATTCAGACATAATCTATTTACAGGTCAATTCCTATTGACTTTTTTAAAGTGAACTGCGAGTGTTGGTCGGCTAATTATGGCATTCACACATAAACCTAAAGCCTTGATTACACATGCCATTTTTGTCCCAAATGTGTCAGATAAAACACATTGGTTATATGACAGCTTTTTTGTCCAAATTTAAACAAAATACACAAACATATAAAACCATCCTGTAGCCAAGACTGAGTTGAAACCTCACCAGGAGCTTGATTTTGTATTTTGCTGGCTCTGATCCAGTTTGGCTGGGATGATAGTGAGCCTGAAAAACTATTTTTGTTGTCATTGATTTATTACCATAATACACTGCGAATGATGAGGGCCGAAACAGTGTGCACAACTGCCTAAAAACACTGCAAAGAAACTGATGTTGGCGTGTTTTTAGGGTTTTAACTGTACGATGCCACTGGAGTATCAGAAACAAGCTGTTCGATTAATCGAAGGCCTCGAAGATGCTGAAATTGCGCAACCAGGTTATGGAGTGGAATACGACTACATGGACCCAAGGCAAATTGACCAAACTTTGGAGACGTACAAAGTTCCTGGGTTGTACTTCGCTGGACAAATCAACGGCACGACCGGATACGAAGAAGCAGCGGCCCAGGGTTTAATTGCAGGAATCAATGCTGCAAGAAAAGTAAAAGGACTCGACAGTTTCATTGTAAACCGAAGTGAGGCCTACATTGGAGTTTTAATTGACGATTTGACCACGATGGGAACGAATGAGCCATACAGAATGTTTACAAGTCGTTCGGAATTCCGAATGTCTTTGCGCCCCGACAATGCAGATCAACGTTTAACAATGCGTGGTTTCAAAGACGGCGGTTGCGTTTCGTGGTTAAGAATGCAAAACGCGAAAGATAGATCAACCAACATCGAAAACTGCGTTTCCGAGTTGAAAGCGGCATCGAGACAAGTCAATGACTGGCGTAGAATGGCGGGCATCAGAACGCTGTCGAATCCCACTCCAGCGCCAGTGAGCGCTTTTCACTTTTTGGGAAACTTACGCGAAGATGAACCTTCAAAACGTTTTTTGGCGGAATTTCCTTGTTCGTCCAAAGTTATTGGAAACTATCGCATGCTGCAACGATTGAAGGTGGAAGCGTTGTACGGAATTATGCTCGATGCACAAGGAGCCGAAATAGAGGCTCTACGTAAAGAAGAATGTCTATTGATCCCCGACACATTGGACTATAGTAGGTTAAAAACGCTCAAGTTGGAAGTGCGAGAAAAACTGGCGAAAGCGCGACCACAAAATATTGCCGCCGCCACGAGAATACAGGGCGTGACTCCAGCGGCTTTGGTTAACTTGATCTATCACATAAAAACTATGGAAGTGTCAAGGCCCTAAATATTGGCATTAATTCATGTTTTATTACAATAAAGTCGCAAATATTAGTTGTGTGTGTGTTTTTTTGCCGAACATAGGGATTACACCTGAAGATGCTTAAATGTTAGATGTTAAGAAAAATCCTGAGGTAAATGGTTTACCAACGTTACAAAAACCCGGCTACGGCCCCAATTTCGAAGTACTTGCATGTGAAAATAAATAACTATAATCAGAAGTTGTAGCATTTGACCTGGAGTGTCGCAAATATTTACATCATTTTTAGATTGATGCAACCCCAAAGAGGTTAAAAACCAATGAGCTAAAACTGTGACTAACACAACTCATATCATTAGCAACAATTGGTCAAGAGTGGGTGTGCTTCATTATCTCAGTAGCCAGGGTCATAAACCCTACCAGAAGCATGATTTTTTTCATTTCTTGGGATGCCAGTGCATCTTATAATAATAATATAAAATCACCAAGTAAAGGCCTTCATAGTGTGTTGAACCTGCCATAGAATGCATTGCTTCTATTTGTTTTAATATTTTATTAGCGACAAATCAATTTTCTTCACAATCTTTGTTGTGTTCTTTTTGAAATGACTACTTTCTTTTTTGAGAACTGTGTTTTTGTTTTAGCCTTGATAGAGCTCACAAGCTGAGATAACGAACTTTCTTTGGGGTTTGTAGAGTCCACAGTTGGCACCAGTGAAGGTTCAGTGTTATCACTCAAACCAGCAGCAATTCTCTTTTGTCTTTCTTCAACCAACTCTTGCATAGCCCTAGTTTTTCTGAAAGCTGGATTGTTGGGATCAAGAGCAAAATCAGATGAGGTGAAGAGGGCTTTAAATCTGAATAAGTGTAAATTTTATGATTAAATGAAGAAGAATTAAACTTCCTAAAGTAATCTGTACCTGTCATCCTTTGTGTTAATTTCAAAATCATCCTTTGCACCCTCGCCATTTTCCTGTTTTTTATTTTTCTTTCTTCTTGATGCTTGTTGCTCTTTAACAATTTCATCAATGTTAAAATGTGTTTTCTCCAAATCTTCCGCATCCATCATCAACATCTCAAGTTGGGCACGCTGCTGTTTTGATTCATCAGTTTCACCCTCATCATTTGATTCCCATTTCCTCTTCCTTTTCATTGGCTTCCTTGATTCCTTTACAGTCTCCTCTTCTTCTGCTTCCTCAGAATCATCATCTGAGTCTTCATCATTTTGCTGCAGTATTGAAAAAGAAAAAATGATCCCAAATCACTTCCGGTATTTTTTAGAAAAAAATTTGCCCAACAACCTAGATTGGCTGGAACTTGCAGCATAAAATATACAGCAAGTATTTAACATGTAACATATTTGTTTCAAAAAATATAATTTAGTTGGTTTAACCCTTATGAATATGTGGACATATAAACATATTGTTATCACATGATTTTTGTGTACACTCACAGCACTTTCTTCTGGTAAAGGTTCCCAGGTAATCTCCATGTCAATGTCATTCGGTTTGTCTTCATTGTCATTTTCATCGTCATCACCCAACAATAAACTTCTGTATCTAGCAATCTGATCCGCATCAGTTGTTCGCGATGAGATTCCTTTAATGTAATGTAGCAATTAAAAATTAACAACAAGGATTTTTTTTATGCAAGCTATAGTTTAAATTGTTCCAAACTGTTGTGATTTTTATAAGGGTGACAAATAAGTTGTTTAGGAGACCCCTGGACTAATGAATGAAGACCACAAGCATTTACCACATGATGTAAAATTTGCATAAAAATGTTTTTACCAATCCTAGGTGTGGGTTGACGGTTGTCTTCTTCTTCTTCAGAACCACTTGATGAAGCTAAGAAATCTTTCAAATCCATATTTTCTAATTCGTCCTCATTAAATTTTCTCATTGTGATTGCAAGTCGTTTTCGATCGGTTTCATCCCAAGTCAAATCAACCTGAACATGCCAGTTCCATCAATATTAAAACCATTTTTCACTATCAGTAATAATATGTACATTTCATGATTCCAAATTGTTTGGAGTTATTTTTGTTTAAATTATGTTAGTGTACAATTTAGGCGCAAGTTGTGAACATAATACCTTTGACTGATTAAGGGCGGTGGTAACAAATTCCGGAGCCTTATACTCATCCTTATCAGGTATTTGATCAGCAGTATCCCTTGCAGGATGCTCATCAAACATGATGTCGTCTGGAATAAAGCGAAGATCAATTCTGTTTGAGGTTGTTTCATATTCCATTCCATCACATTCCTGTGAGCAAAATAATATCTTCTTACCAAACACATTTTCAATACAGGACATATATCCTGCAGGAATGGAATGTACCTTGTATATTGAATCAGCTGTTTTGTCAGTATCACACTCAATTACTGCATAGTAGTACTTGAGCCTATTGAGCTGATACCTTCGTAACTTTTCAACTTTGAAACTGCAAACGTAAAAAAGTTTAAGAAAAACTTAGTGTGTCTTGCATGTAATTGCGTTTTCACATAACAGCAGGATGTACCTATCTCCCTCTTTTCCATCAGTTACTTGTTCATTGTCGATATCTTCAACCTCTTTAACTACCGGACCATGTTGCTCTTCTTGCTTCATCTGTTCTATACCAAACTCTGATGGAAATATTGAAACCTTCTTCACAACACCACTAGATGGCTTAAAAGAGTCAAACAGCACCAGCAGATCAAGGGCTCTAAAAACATCCAATTTTTATGTCCTATTGCTAAAAGAAACAGCAAAATATTAAAGAATGTAAAAGTAATACAGACAATAATAATTAGTGAGCTGCTGACAGTGCACGATGCTTCAACCCATTTGGTCTCACCAATACAGTAATGCTAATTAGCCAGAAAGCATATTCTTGGTTACTAAACTACATTGTCTCCATCTTCAGATAGAAACAGAATATTACACTTTACTTATGAGACCCGATAGGTTGAAATAGTGTGCACAATTGCCTGCAACTCACTGAACAGAACACTAATGTGCAAACATAAGCTGTAATACACACATTAAAGTTCTTTACTTAATTCTATCCCAGTCCATATTGCAGAGCGCAAGACGAGAACTGATTTCATCAGATCTTTCTGCTTCCTTGTCTATTTCACCCCAATGTTCATCATTTTCTACAGCATCGTCTTTGAAGAATTCTTCTTCTTCATCTGAGCTTGTCTCAACATTGCCTTCACCACGGGCCAGGTCAACACTGTCATCACTTGATTCTTCCCTGTCACAAAAGTTATTGTAAATGAAATGTTGCTATTGTTCTCAGCGACATGTATAATAAGTATGCATACTCTGATTCAGATTCCACATCACTGTCCTCATCTGATGAAGAAAATACCTTCTCATCTGAATTAACTTTGTTGGACCTTACTTCTGTTTGTATTTCATCTTCATTTAATAAGTTTTTCAATTCTGTAAACAGACAAATTAGGACGGGAACATTATCATGGTAACTAAGAATTATTTTATTTACTTTCCCGATTTATTTTTCTTTCATTTTTCAACTGTTTGGCATCTTTCTTCGACAATCTGTAATATTTTTTTAGGTTTTCAGATGAACTCTCATTGATTGGTTTTCCTCTTTTGTCAACTTCGTATTTGAGCTGAAACAAAAAAGTAGGTAATTTTGCTTACTTTAAAGCAAAAAAACTCACCTTAAATCTTTCGTCTGTAAACATGGACTGAAAACGTTTGTCGATTTTCACTTTCCGGTCCTTCTGTTTTATTGATGAAAATCGTCGGTCTTGAAACGCAGACTTAAAACGATCGTCTATTTTTGACAAATCCATAATGGTTGTACTCGAACAAATTAGTTTAACTGGGCAATATAGGCCTCAACCAAAACAACAAACACACATGTGCTGCTTCATGGTTGAATAAGTTTTTGTCACGTGGTAACAAATGTTTAAGTGACGTCATAAAAAGCGACGTCCGTTTGTTGTTTTAACTTCAAATGACTATTTTCACAAAACTAAGAGAACATTTTAGATGTTTTTTGTTTCTACCTGATAATACTTTTTAAATTTAGTTAAAAACGTGAAATCAAAATATCTCATTGATCAGTCACTTCCTTTCGTTGTCAACAGCAACCAGACAAGCGGCAAAACATCTCGCGTAATGACTAATGGTGCGTTTCATTAATCGTTTCGCTTTATACGCGGGCACTTTACAGAGCTCGTATTACAAAAAACAAAGGCATGTGGTTAAATGCGACGAATGCTATAGAAAGTGGAGGTATTTAATGAAATATGCCCAGTTTTTGTTTTAGCTTTCATTGCTTGTATGTGGTCAATGTGGATATTAGAAATCCACATGAAGCACAAAGTTTATATAGCCTACATATAGTGATGTGAATACTTCAAAGGCTTTGTATACTTTGTGTGTTGTTTGTGTAAAATACACTGGATTTAAAGGCTATGAAATTTGTGGTGAATTTAGGTTAATTGATATTTTTTGTGTTTTTACACATTGTAGTACCTATAGTAGATCTTCATTTTCTCTAATATTGTACAACGGTTTGTTTTGCTTAGGTGTGTAAATAGTATAAATATGTCTCTGACAAATATATTTGGTGAGGTGCCTGAAAAAAATATCACGTTTGTGATTGATTCATCTGGTTCAATGTACGATGTTCTTTCTTTTGTGAAAGATCATATCGTGGAACTTCTAACTGACCGTGCATACAATCGGCCTGGAACTACATTCAACATAATTGAGTTTAGCTCAGAGGTATTTAGGTTGTTTTGTGTTAAAAATATTGTCAGAACTTTTTAGCAAGTTTTTCTATTTAGATAACACAATGGGCAGATCGCATGGTGGACTGCACTCCGACAACTGTTAATGCCGCCTGTAGGTGGCTTCGAGGCATTGAAACACAAACTGGAAGTGATGCTCTGACAGCACTTCAAATGGCTTTTGATGAGCCACGATGTGATGGAATATATTTCGTAAGTGTTTTTGTTTGGTTTTACAATTTGTGTAATGATGCTTTGATAAGAAAAAATACAATTTAATAGTTTTGTCTTGTTCCAAGACACTTTTCTATTTCTTCATTATTGGTTACAATAAAAGTAGGTATACATTTTCATCTACTTATTAACAGGTAACTGATGGCATGCCTGACCGAGATCCTAATGAAATCGTTTTCCAAATCACCAAGGCTAGTCATGGTCGACCTATCCACTGTATTTCTGTAACAGACAGAGATGTAGAACCCAGAACATCCTCAAAGATGTTTCTAGAAAACTTGGCAATGAACACAAGAGGAAGTTTTCATGTTGTCTGTTTGACTAATGTAGGAGATGTCAACAAGGTACAAAAAGCAGAAAGTTTAAATTTAAACAATATGTGTGTTACACTTGTGTGTAATTTATGTTTGCTTGGTTGAAAAGTGACACCGTTGAAAGTGTTATAGGGGAAAACTAAATAATAACAATAAACAAATAAGTGCTATAAGTGATTGATAAAAGGACCACCTTTTCCGAAAAAATACCTTTTTAACATTTAAGAAAAAGGCATCAAAAATAAGTTGTGCAACATAAAAGAAACTGGAATCAATTAAAACCCAAAAAATGTTAATTAAAAAAAAATAAAAAAATGCCTTTTTTGTGTTTTGCAATATGCTTGTTTGTTAGTCAGAAACCAAATGAATATCATGTGTTTCCCACCACAGGTAACACCAATCTACAATGCCACCTATGCACCAAAAGAAGGTTTGAAGAAGTGTAGCGTTGAGGCAACTCTTACCCAAAATCCTTATGTCAATCTCCTATCAACAATACCATCAGAATTACCTCCCCATGTTCCATTTTACAGGTGTGCAAACTCCTATCCGACAAAATGACTTATTCTGTATTACTTTGTTTAGGAAGCCACTTTTGGTGCTATTACCAAATGTAGTTTAACAGTAGATTTTAGGTAATTTGTTTGTTATTGTGGCTGCTTATATGCATGCAAAGACTCCAGATAGCCAAGACATAGAATTATACTTACACTGGCATAGCAAGCCCACAAAATTGGTGGGAGGAAATGCTTTCGTTTAAGTGAGTAAAGGGATTTGGCTTCGTCTAACGAAAGAGGAAGCATTTAAGCCTGCTTATTTTAATCAAAAATCATCAACTGAGTGTTCATTTAGAAAAACACAGTCTTACAAATCTTTATCTTACAAAATTGAGAGGGCCATGCCTACGCCAATGTATATACACTTGTTTTTAATTTGCCTTTTTTGCATAAAACACAAAAGAAATGCATTTTGCTACACAGGTATTATCCACATTTTCACACCGAAGTTATGCAGGATGCACTGGAACGGACTCCGGTCGCTAGCGTGGTTGCTCGAGGAACTAGAATTCTAGCACGTAGGGACGAAGATGGTTATTATTACCATGCCCACATTGCACAAGAAGTCTCTGTGAGTTTTTTTTCGAATGCTTGTAAAAACTATCTGCTGCTTTGACACAAGAAAAAGACGAGAAATATATTCTTGTAAATACGTTAAATAACTGCATTTTCTCACCGACAGTTTTAGATGTGCTGTTGTATATTTTGAAGGGAAATCGGCATAGGTTCCTAATAGAGTTTGACCGAACGAAAAAGGGGCGCGATTTGAGAATGCAGGAGACAGCCTTACATGACATCATAGCCCTGAACGATGCTCTACGTCATTCAATCGTAGCTGACGACAAGGTTGGCCGAGTCTATGTGTTTTGTAATTTAACTCTTCTGAAAACATTATCAATAACTGGTATGTGTAGGTTTTGGCTCCCTGGGAACCAGATGGTAAAAGATATGGACCAGGAAAAGTTGTGCGTGGTGTGGAAAAACGCCACACTGTCGGTGAGAAGAATGCAGTAAAACTAGTTGTTTATATACTTTTTTTATTTTTTAATAGCAGAACATTTTATTTATTTACCAGGGCACAGTGAATAAACGCTCATTCTTACTAACTGACTGATCTATTTTATAAAACTCTGACACATACATATAGAGTCCTGTTAGCAACATATAATTAATATTTAAAAATCCAAACTTTATATTACACTTAGCCTACTATATATTATATAAGTTATATACAACCCTCGAATGTTTTTTATGCAAACCATGGATATGCTGTAATAAAAAGTAATACGAAAGTATTTACCTGAGAACTACAATGATTTCGTGTGTTTCGTTACAAAATAAACGCACTTAAATTTACCACAAAACACCGCTTTCTGGCATAACAATGAAAGAAGAATGCGTAGGCGTTCGGACAATGGTCATTGTTACCACAATAATATTGTACGTGCCTTCTTTGCTCAGCCATGCCATACAACCACACCCTATCCAAGAGTTGTTTTGAATGTGCTATTATACTGTGCTAGCTCCAGTTTGCAGCGGAAATTAAATTGTTGCAGGGGACGAACGAGACAGCGATATAGTGGTTTCTTTTTGGAATGGTAAAACGGAGACAGTGGCCAAAGGTACAGCACTTTGGATACCTGAACTTCTGTATGACAGAATTGTTGTCGAACTACAAATGCCCGTGAGTGTTTCCAAGTGTTATAAGTTCTGCAAGTTGTTAGTGAGTACGCCTGTACGATTGTCTTGAAAGCAATGCATTTTGTAATGTATGGAATTTTGATGTAAAATTATTGATCTTTTGTCAATATTGTAGCTTGCGTAAGCAAAAATTTGCCTTTAGATAACTGCAAGAAAAGATATCATTGATTCTCGTGAAGCAACAGATTTGCCGCATGGTTATCCTTCCCTTCCTTCACACGTTGATGACGTCGTGAAAGCTGCTTGGGATCCGTTGGTAGCAATGAGGTGAATTGATAAACTTCCCAGATTAATCAATGCTTGAGAAAAAATTCACGTTCTTTTTAGACGTCACATCATGTACTATCCCTGGCAATATAGAGGTATGTACTACCTTCCAACATACCCTCTACTTACACCCGTTCCCCGATTGCTCAACTCATGGCCTGAACTCATTTTCCACCGACCTGATCTGTTGTATGGAACCTGGCCTTGGCCTTTCTATCCGGAGAATGTGTTGCCTTACAGGAGAAGGTACCCGATCACTCAACCAAAACTGGAAGGTAGGTTATTGAGTGTTAGTTAATCTAGGGTTATGATTATCATTTGTGTTGATGCGAGTGTACATTGCGCTACACAGTTGATGGAACATAGTTTTGGGATAGAAAAAAGGTTGTTTAATTGCACAGAGCAAAATGAAATCATTTGAGTTGTAAAAATTATCTTGTGGGTTTTAGGTTGTTGTTGGTAAATACGAGTTATTCTAGCCGTAATTATAGCAAAAAGTGTGTTTATTTATCTCTCTGTGACTTTGCCTCTCTGCATTTCGTGTGTGAATACCAAAACCAGGTTTGTAATCATTCGGTGGGCAGCAAAGTGTTTTTTGGTCAGGTTTAGACATGACCAAGCAGGAATTGTCGGACTCTGTCGACAGGCAGCTAGAGGAATACGAAGTAAAGGAAAAAATGGACAAATTGCGGCGCCGAAAGATGAAAATTGAAACGTCGAGCAGTTCATACAGGTATAGAGTTAACAAAAAAACACTTGTGTAATTCCGCTGATGAATAGCGTTTGTTAGGTGTTGCTCAAAATAAGCGTCCCTGGGTGGGCTCGAACCACCAACCTTTCGGTTAACAGCCGAACGCGCTAACCGATTGCGCCACAGAGACGGTGCTGCGGGTTTGCACAAATGGTGGTGATTATTAAAAAACCAAGTGCAAGTGTGTCAATTTTTTGACTCACTTAGAATTATCGAAATACTACGTAATCATCTATTGAAAATACAGCACATAAAGTATAGTTCTATTTTATAGTGCAAAAAAGCCGTCGCTGTAGAACAGATAGAAGCGCTGTGGCGGTATAAACAACAGATACATTTTTTTATTGTGAAAATTATTAGTTCCAACGTTTCTACACTTACATAACGTTTTTACAATTATGACTTAACACGCGAAACGAAAAACAACAACATTGTAGTGACAGCGATTCGGATTTTGAGGAAGACGAACTGCAAATAGCAACATACCCGTTGATGGTAAACAAAGGTACGAATACCAAGACGTCGTACCTGAGAGCACGGAATGATAAAGAGCGTCCTGAATGGAAGAAATATTGGCCTCAGACACCACAGCCAAGAAACCACCACAGTCCCGAATTTTGCAAGCGTCCGTACGGAATGGTAGGACAACTGCAATTATGCATGTTTTAACCAGGAGTCGACAACATTTCCCTATAGCCGAAGGCCAATGCCAAACTTCAATGTATCAGCGAGCCGTACAATTTTTTCAACTTCAGCTAATAATGTCGTTCTGTTCAGTAGAAAATGTTGCTAAACCTTGCAAATTATGAGCATTCATTAGGATTACTTTTTTCGTTTTTTGACCTATAATACAATAGCATTTGGAAAGACGTTTGTACATATATTACGACAAGTTGGAAAAAGTCTGCATGCCAGATGAGTTTGCTTGACAGGCCATAGGTTTCCGATCCCTGTTTTAAATTGTTGGCGATGCACGTGTGCGATAATTTCAAGCAGAAACGTTTAAATTTATTATCAACTTTTGTGTGTAGTTTAGCACCTGGAAAGATCCCGACTTTGGGTCGTACGAAGGACCGTTAAACACTGGCTCTGCCTTTCACACAGTCGGCCATCCCAATGTCAAAAGCGACCGTGCAAAAATGTTGGAACATTTGAGAACTCCGTACGTGGAAAGGCCGGAGGTGAGAAAAATATCACTGACTTTGTCGTGCAAGTTTCAAACCTTCCGTCGTTTTAGGTGAATGTTAAAAGTGTTTGTATTAAATATTCACAGCTTTCAAAGCACCAGAATAGCATGCTTTATGTAAAAAAAGTTAATACACTATTTGAATGTGTTCATTCGATCAAGTCTTAAGATTTCGTGTGAACGAACTATGTAAAAAGAGTTTGACGTTTAGAAGAAAGCTATAATTTACCTGAAATCTTTCTCCCGTTGCAAGTCTTCAAATGTTGTTTGTGTCTCGTTGGTTTAACTAAAAAAATCTTTCCGTTAATTTCACATTGCATTATGGCTACATTGCATGAAAATACCTAAAATTACTCGCAAAGATACCAGTATATTATACTGTTGATATTGATAATAAAATCACTCTCTGTTGGTAATTTTTGACTAAAAAGAACAAGCCGATTGTCGCCGTAATGACATTTTCCCTTGCATGAATATATTTACACGTTTTGGTTAACTTGTCGCAGCACACCATCTATGCACCAAAAATTGGATCAAACGACTTCATGATCGACCGACACAAAGATCGTATGCAGCACCTGGCTCGACGTCACGCTTCGATGAGGACGCAAGCGTGGGCCGACAAGGAGAGTGACGTCATGAGGAGATCGAAGTTTGTCGAAGACACTAAACGGTGAACGTCATATTCTACAAGTTTATTAATTTCGCCTGGTCTCGGATTTGAAATCATTAACTATATGCTTGACAGTTTTCTCAGTGCATATAACCCATCGATAAGTTCCCGAAAACTGCAAGCGATTACTTTTTAGGTTTATAATATATATATGATAGGAACAGCAACTTACGGTTTTTGTAAAATATTCGTGCTGTGATCCAGGGCTTATTCTGTTTCAAGCAAGCGCTTTGTGCGAATCACTGCTTATAGTGGGGGCTTTGTCCGTACCACTGAAATCATGTCTGGGACATGTATTCTGCGACAATACACTGAAATTTGCTATACTATATAAAATATAGTGTTTATTATATTTGGTATTATTGTTAGTTTCCTTTAATCCATCGAGACCATCTCAATATACTTGAGGTTGTTATAACAAGCAGTTAATTTATTTTTCGGTACAGCTACTGTTGCAAAATTATGCCAGGGTGTGTTGCATGTTTACGGCTATTAATATTGATGAGTTTTGTATTAGGTTATGATCGAAAAACTAGTACTGCTGACACAACCAACTGACCTTCTGTCGGTTTTTCGCAGGCAACACGCGTTGATGAGGATAGGATCTGACGTGGAAAAACAACGGCAGTACGAAAAACGTTTGGCCGACACAATCGAAGCAAAATCAAAAATTAATCAGGTTTATACAAAAGGAATACATTATGGTTCAAACAATTTGTCAATATTTCAATAAAAGTTGCATCATTTCCCACTGTCGCGACCCTTGAAAAACCCACAAATCACCGTTTACATATTTTGTTTCAGAGCTTCCGAAACGGATTTTACCAGAAAGAATTGGATCACCTGAACAGACAACATTCTCACGCTGACTGGCTTCAGGGCAGGAGAAAGAATTACGAGAGGCAACAGTGGCAAGGAGTGATAGATCAAGAACAACTGCAGCGCAGCCGAGAGGTTTGTATTTCCCCCTATGACAAATAAGCTACTCTCTACGGAAGCAGAGCCAATACGGGGTATTCCCCTTGGGGATGTTACTTCACGTACAAATATGCAATCTGTAAGTTACTGTACGTTTTGCAGCTTGGAAGGCAATACAGACAAGCAAAGAATCAAGCTCACACTGTTCGCAGATTAATTAACGCCGAAGAGAAGAGGGCTATTGGCACGCTCGGCTCCGTCTAACTCTTGGTTTTATTTTTAAACAAGCTTACTACTTGCTGATGAACCGTAATTGTGCTTCAAACAAATGTAATCAGGTCACAGTTCGTAGTGGCCGCAGATGAACGCTTTTACCACATTTTGCAAATCCAAATACCCACTCAAAGCCAAATTTTTCATTTGCGGACTTCTTCACTGTATTTTTCGACTTGTTTTTTTTAGTGTTTATAGCACATTGAGTAGCACTATATGTTCCGTACTATACACTCAGTGAAAAGCTGTGTATTCGCGTAGGTTTGTGTATTCGCGTGGGGACAACGTTTTATGGGAACGTGTCATGGTGACGAATATTTTCACACCAACTTCCTGCCAACAATATTTACATCACTTATGTTTTTTTCATCCATACTTGGTAAATGCTTTTACAATTGATCGTTTCCATGGGTCGTGTTATTGCTTTTAAAGAAGATGACGGTCATTTAAAGCAAGCTTTTCGGCGTTATCTTATTTTTCTACCACAAAAACTGTTTGTTCCGTTTCCAAAAGTCACAATACACCTATTTGCACTTTTGTAATGCAATGAACACTTTTTAAACAAAAAACACGATTGTATCAACCGGAAATAGTGCTCACAGATTAAGAAACACTAAATCAATCAAAAAACTTATCCAGACATAACTTGTTGTGGCACGATAAAGAGTGCTGACTCAAACTCTGGCTTAACGTACGCACGCGCGTGATGAAATATGCTGCACGGCCAGCGAGCAAGGAAATGATGTCTCACATCACGAGTTTTCGGAACAACACCACTATTTCAAACAGACTTAAGCCTTAGGCATAATATGAAAAGACAATTACTTGTTCAGTGATACGCTGCATTTGCAACATCAGGTTTGTTTGAATACTAACTTATCAGCTATTGCAGTATTTATAAAAGCCAACACGTTTCTAGAAGCACTAACATGTGGATCGAGGTAATTACACTTCTTGTGGTAATCTGGTTGATATACAATGGATCTATCAGCATGTGGAAGCCTAAAGGTCTGCCTCCAGGTCCACGGGGTTTGCCATTTATTGGAAGTTTTCATTACATTTTAGGAGATTTTGCAGAAAGTGAGTGGCAGTGATTTTCTTGCCCAAAATGCAAACATTTATAAAATTTTATGTCGCAGATGGACGTAAGTTGTCCAGGAAATATGGAAACATTTTTAGTTTAAAACTAAAGGGCGTCAATGTAGTTTGTGTGTCTGGATACAATCTAATAAAAGAGGTAAAAATTAATTGCAATCTCATAATTAAAACTTGAAAGCGACATTACTTTTGTAAAGATGATGATCGACAACCCAAGGAAATTTTCTGGACGAGCATCTACTTTAGCTCTGAAACTATCCAGAGGAGAAAAATTGGAGGGTGAAATATTTTTAAAAAAAGTTCAATGCATCTCAATTGATAATGTTTTTAAGGCATCGGTTCATCATCATACAACCCCCAATTGGTGGCCAATCGCAAGTTTTTCTATACTGTTTTGCGAAACATGGGTTTAAACCATCATCACTTTGACAAAGTTATAACAGATGAACTTCCTTATTTCATCAATGAATTCCAGACTATGGCAAAATCAGGAACACTTGTAAACCCAACTTCCCCATTAGAATGGGCATCTTTAAATATCCTTGCATACTTTGTGTTTGGAAACAGGTTAGAAGCCAAGATTTTGTTTGCATTGGGGGGACACATTTTTTTTACTTTGTAGATATTCATATGGTGATCCCAAATTCAAGCGCCTTCTTGAGTACAACGACAGGTACTTTCATCTTATGACTAAAGTTAATACACCTCAATTCTTGTTGGTTTCATTCATTCCTTACCTTTACAAACTGTGGCTTCCAAAAAATGCAAAGGAAATACAAGAATGTAGTAGGTGATTAATGTTTGCTAGTTGTTTAGTTGTCCAAGTAAGCGGCAAGAATAAATTGATTTTTAGAAAAATTGAAGAATTCCTGACTGCTGAGATTGAATACCACAAAACCACTATGGATCCAAACAATCCAAGAGATTTTATCGACTATTACTTACTTGAAATTCAAAAGTCAAACTTGTTTACTGAATCATGTCAGTAAGCTTGAATAGTAGTTGTGGTTCAACATGATATACTTAATATTTACCTATTAAGATTTATTGTTCCAGTTTTGAGAAAAACAATGCTGGACTTTTTTCAAGCTGGAACTGAAACAACTCAAACAACATTGAAATGGGCTTTAGTATATATGGTTAACAACCCTGAAGTACAAGGTTTGACATTCTCATTCAAAGTAGATGATTTTTTTCAATGTAGCTATCCAGTAACAAACAAATGAGTTTCTTTGGAATACAACCACAGACTAAAAATGAATAAGAAGGGTTATTTCATTTCCTAACAGAAAAGGTACAAATAGAAATTGACAGTGTTTTGGAAAGTGGCAAATTACCTAAATATGAGGATAAACTAAAGATGCCTTATGTAGATGCAACAATATTGGAAGTACAAAGAAAAGCCACTATTGGACCATTTGGTAAGAATTATGCTAGAGGATTAAAAAATGATGCAAAGCAGCAATATCCAAATCACTTTGTATTGGGGAAATACACACAAACAAAATGACAAAAACTCTTTAACTATCAGAATAAACACAAACGTTTCTATTTCCTGACATAAAGTTTACTATTTTTATTATGGACCAAACTTATATTTAAAAAATTTTCCATTGTTTCCTGAAATGCATTCCTGAAAAAAATCCAAGTGCATTGGGGACAATTCAGTTTTGAAAAATATGCTATTGTTGTTCATTAATTTGTCCAATTATGATGTGTATGTTACTTGGGTGGCTATTTGTATCAAGGTGTAGCACGGGCCACCACAGAACAAGCCAATCTTGGTAACTATGTCCTTCCAAAATCCACTTTAGTCCTACCATTGTATCATTCCCTACACTACTCACCTGAACATTGGAAAAATCCTGAGCAATTTGACCCTGAAAACTTTCTTGACCCTGATGGTAAAGTTGGGATTAGACCTGCTTTTATGCCATTTGGTGGAGGTACTTGTGTACACATTGTTTTGTGTAATATATTTGATCAGCATTTTTTTTTCCATAAATACCTTTGTGATAACTTTTGCTTACAGGTTTACGAATATGTTTGGGCATGAACATTGCAAAGCAAGAACTTTTTATGATGTTCGTTGCAATTCTGCAACATTTCCATCTTAAACCACCACCTGGAGTCAAGAAACTGAGTGAAGAATATATACCTGGTCTAACTTTGCAACCAAAACCTTTTAAAATTGTGATGACACCTCGTTAACAACAATACCAAAATTTTACGACAATATGTTTATGCAAGCACAGTGTAATGCGGGGGTCCTTATAAAAGAATATTTACAGGAAATTTGTAAATGTTTTTAGTGATTTAACAACAAATGATAAATATAACGTTGCAAAAAAATGATAAGTTATGAAGTATATATGCAAACCGACCTTATTCAGAGAATATAACAGACACAGTGGCAAAACCACATGCGATGAACAAAGTGCAAAACGACTTGACAGACCGTGTATTGGCACCATGTTTGCCAAATTAAGCACGCAGAAAACTAAGCAAGTAGCCTATTTACAAACTGTTACGGTTGAAATCGGTGTAGATTCATGGTTGCTACCTTATTCTATGAATATATAACGGCACATCCTACGGGGTAGTTGACTAAATAGTCTTTGCGGCTGTTAGCTCAGGTACTGGAAGGCTATGCAGATTAATCAGAATAAAGCGTCAACCTTTTTACTACGATGGCAAGTATAGGCTACCCACAACGAAACCAATGCATCTTCTTCAACTCTATTTTTCCCAAAAAGAACTTAAATGCGTTTGAACGGTACATATTTAAAACAAGCACATATGATGTTTGTACTATCCGTACTTGATAAATACTTTTACAATTGCCTTCTTCGGCAGAGATTTTACGGGTTGTGTTTAATCATAGTATACTGGAAGTCATGCGTGACGGAGACAATGGTTGCACTACCATAAGAGTATACTATGGTTTAATTGTTAGGACAATATGACGGTCCTTTTAGAAAGAGAGGAAACACCAGATCAATTCAAAAACGCCTCCAGATATGACTTGTTTAGCACGACTGGAAGTGATGGCTCAAACCACGCAAATGCGCAATGAAATACGATGCACAGTTAGCGAATGAGGAAATGATGTTTCAGACTTTGTCAGCAACATTAATTTTGTTTGAATGCCAGCAGCTATTTTAGTGTTTATGAAAGCCAATATACGTTCTTGAAAGCACTAAAATGTGGATCGAGGTTACTATACTGATTGTGGTAATCTGGCTGATATACAATGGATCTATCAGCATGTTTAGGGCTAAAGGCCTTCCTCCAGGTCCACGGGGTTTGCCATTTATTGGAAGTTTTTATTATATAGCTGGAGATGTTGCAAAAAGTGAGAGGGCACGTGATTTTCTAACACAGTTTTTTGTAAATGTTTTTGAAATTTTGCGTTACAGATGGCCAAAAGTTGTCCAGGAAATATGGAAACATTTTCAGTTTAAAACTGAAGGGCAAGGATGTAGTTTGTGTCACTGGGTATGACTTAATATACGAGGTAAGGTTTGGGTAAAATTTTGAACCACCCCAAAAGTCTTCTTGCCATATCTGTTAAAACTCCTTTTTTTGTAAAGATGATGATTGACAACCCAAGAAAATTTTCTGGGCGACCATCTACTTTAGCTCTGAAACTATCCAGAGGAGAAAAATTGGAAGGTTATTAATTATTATATCATGTACAAGAAACATCCAATGGAACTTAAACAACATTGTGATTTTTAGGCATTGTTACATCATCCTATAATCCCCAATTGGTGGCTCACCGCAAATTTTTCTATACTGTGTTGAGAAACATGGGTTTAAACCAACATCACTTCGACAAAGTAATCACAGATGAGCTGCCTTATTTCATTAATGAATTCCAGACTATTGCAAAACCTGGAACACAAGTAAACCCAACTTCCCCATTAGAATGGGCATCTTTGAATATCCTTGCATACTTTGTGTTTGGAAACAGGTTAGAAGCCAAGATTTTGTTTGAATGTGTAATGGAGATATTGACTGGTTTCATAGCTTTTTAACATATTTTCCTTCGGGTCGAAAAAAATTACTTACTGTGTAGATATTCATATGGTGATACCAAATTCAAACAGCTTCTCGAGTACAACAACAGGTGTTTTCATCTGGTAACCAAAGTAAATAGTCCTGGCTTCTTGTTGGTTTCATTTGTTCCTTACCTGTATAAACTGTGGCTCCCCAAAATTGCAAGGGAAATACAGGAATGCAGCAGGTAATTAATGTTTTTTTCAATTGCATGTGAACATGGTAAGGTAATTTTCAACCACTTTTTAGAAAAATTCAAGATTTTTTGGCCAGTGAGATTGAATACCACAAAACCACTATAGATCCAAACAATCCAAGAGATTTCATCGACTATTACTTACTTGAAATTCAAAAGTCAAACTTGTTTACCGAATCATGTCAGTAAGCTTGGATAGTAGTTGTGGTACAACATAATATTGATGTGTAAACATATCAAATCTTAATGTTGCAGACCTGAAAAAAACAATACTGGACTTTTTTCAAGCTGGAACTGAAACAACTCTGACAACACTAAAATGGGCTTTAGTTTATATGGTTAACAACCCTGAAGTACAAGGTTGCAAAAAACAATAGAATACATGAAGCGTATAACAGAAATGGTGTTTCATAACAGAAAAAGTACAAATGGAAATTGACAGTGTTTTGGAAAGTGGCAAATTACCTAAATATGAGGACAAGCTTAAGATGCCTTATGTAGAAGCAACAATATTGGAAGTACAAAGAAAAGCCACTATTGCACCGTTTGGTAAGAATTTGGCTAGAAATAGCAACAATAGCACAAATACTGATAACAAAATCGTTTTAAGTGCCACAGAGTATATTCTGCATATAAGCTTGCTATTATTTACTATGGATCAAAGTAATGTTTACTATATTGCCCATTGTTTTATATTCATTGCAACAAAGATCTTTACCACCCTATTTAATCAGCAGTTTGTTTCAAACCTTTCTTAGTTTTCTTGGTCAGTGAACCAATGCCTCCGTGTAATTTACACTGGTGACTTTTTGTGTTTATAGGAATAGTTCGTTCCACTTTAGAACAAGCCAATCTTGGAAAATACGTTCTTCCAAAATCAACTATAGTGATACCACTGTATCATTCCATACACTACTCACCTAAACATTGGAAAAATCCTAACCAATTTGATCCTGAAAACTTTCTTGACCCCGATGGTAAAGTTGGAATTAGACCTGCTTTTATGCCATTTGGTGGAGGTACTTTTACAAACATAGTTTGCCTTATAACTATTTTAATTAATATATATGACAAGATTTTTTTGCATGAATAACACTGTAAAAATTTTTTCCACAGGTTTACGAATATGTTTGGGCATGAACATAGCTAAGCAAGAACTCTTTATGATGTTTGTCGCAATTCTGCAACATTTTCAGCTTAAACCACCACCTGGAGTCAAGAAACTGAATGAAGAATATATTCCAGGGCTAACTTTACAGCCAAAACCTTTCAAAATTGTGATGACATCTCGTTAACAATATTACCAAAATTTAAGACAAGTTGTTTATGCAAACATTATAATTCTGATACTAAAAGTTGATTATTACATAATTGCCTTCCAATGGTTAGGCTATGAACACAACAGTGTATGAAATGTTTTGGTATGTCTATGGCCATAGGCGTATCCAGGTGGATTCTAGGGGTCCGGACCCCGCATTTGTGAAATTTTTTTGTCCGTTTTGACAGCTAAAAAAATACCACTGTATTTTGATATTTAAAACCCCGTGAAATCCAGAAACTTTTTTCGCGCGGTGCCTAAAACTAGTCTTCTGTTTCCAAACTTATGTTTTTCGTTAATCCAAGTACGAAATAGGCCTTTTTTAGTGGTTATGTTGTTGCTATGGCATGCGGTTTTCTTGTTTGTAAAGTCAATTAGTTTAGTTGTTGAACACGTTGCAACTTAACGCGTGTACATTTTGAAGTTTTTCTCAAGAAAAACTGCGCACCCAAATGTGTAAAGAGGAATAGCGAGCCACTGCATGCTAAATAGTTTTTATTTGGATGTTTTCTTGATTACGTAACCGCACATTTGATCCTTTTTTTGGTTATAAATGTATTCAACGCCTTTCGAGGTAATAGTAGTAAAGCTATACGGCGCAACTACTACCCCCAAACTCGCATCGAGTGTTCCATAGCTTCATGCAATTGCGCAAGCCACAGATTATTTGACAATTCGCGCTAATGGGCGTACGTATTTCGCAATGCTCTGCCATAATCAATTTAGAGCGACAGGACGTGAAATTCCCCCTACATTTTCGACCCCCCTCAATCCTATATATGCCTATGTCTATAGCAGAATTATTTGTAAATCTTCTACAGAATTGTGTTTGTTTTTACCTGAACATGTTTTATTTTACCATGTACTACGGGTTGCGTGCAAGCTTGACTCGTACCACAAAACCTGTTTTATAACAAAAATACCTTCAACATATATATTGTGTGGAAATTGTCGATTATTGTATTTCAATACAAAATTATATTTTTGTTTAAGTTTGTGTCCTTCTACACTACAAGACAGCATGGAAAACAGCATCCGAAAAACATTTGTCTATGTTCGTGCACAGAAGTTTCAGTAAGATTCAAAGATGTTTAGAGCAAGTTTTAGATGATTGAACACTTGCAATAATTGTGACACGAAGTGTGTTTGTGAAAGCAAGAATAATTGTTCTTCCTGTATCCTATCGATTTGCTGTCAGTACCACAATGACCATTTGGCAAACAAGGCATTATAGCGTATTTAGAGGAAGGGGTGGCATTGGCCCAAAATTTGTGCCAACCGCTTTGCATCATTTGCGTTTCATAATTTACGAAATGTCAATCTCGGCCTAACGCAGTTCCATTATCAACCGATAAGTGCCAAACAATAGGCGTACATCGCATTTTAATCACTCATGCCCGAAGGGGTTTGTTGCGACATCCAACTTAGTGGACAGTAAGTGCAATACGTCAGCATAAGCTGTAATGGTTGCGGGTTGTTTTGTAAACTTTAACGGTTTGGCAACGCGCCAACCTCCACACACGTATAACTTCACCCTCGTGCAGTTGTAACTTGACATTGTGAGCCCCTGTATTGAATTACCATAAAACTGCATTTGCTTGTATGGCAAAGTTTGTTACCCAAATAAAGGGTAATCAAAATGTTTTAAAATTTGGAACTTTTTCATAATTTTATATTTTCCCGTCGTAATGGTAAGCATAGTAGCGATGTAAACGAGTGCAATAAAATGACGGGAGCCGAACTGCATGGAACCACATATAGTCAGAAACTGCCAGGAAAAGGTAGAGTTATTTACATATATTAAAAGGCACCACACATTTCAATAGTCACACATAAGAAAAACATGAAAGCACAACGTGACTTTTACAAACCAATCGTTATGAAGGAAACAAAGGCCCCTGGCAGCAATTTAATTAGTTCATGAGGTGATGGTGGTGCATGGCGCAAACAGACCTCGAGGATTGTCTACAAAAAAGCACGTGATAAAAAAAAGCACGTGATGTTACTTGACGAGAAGGTATAAATTCGTGATGACCGATTCCGGGAATCACTCCCCATTGCTTACCCATAGTTGCAACGATTTCCACCATTTGCGAAAGCCAATATATTTTAATCCAAATAAACTATTTTTCCGCAATGACGAGAAGGTAAGCTATTCTTTCACAGCATGTTTGAACCCATTGATACGAACTTAAAGTTTGTCAATGCTACTGACATTAATCTACCCGGGAATGTACTCTAAACTAAATGACAATGAAATTTTCGAAATTGGTAACAAATATTGTTGCAAGTCCCGTTGCAAGCTCAATGCAAAAAAGTTAAATGAGACAGACAAAACCATTGATTAGTTCCAAACATTAATGTGCTTGAATAGGAATTAAATCCGGTATAAATTTGTCTAAACCCGAGTTTGAGGATTACAAGAACTGAACTGGAACTGTGTTGCATCCGGGCCCATAAAAGTCCATATGGGCCCAAAATTAATAGCAATGTTGCTGTGAGGCCGTTCAGCCCATTCCAACAATAAAATCTCTTGCGAGACTACAGGCCATATTTTAACAGAAAAATTGGATCCCCTGAACAGACAACAGTTTCACGCTGACTGACTTTAGAGCAAGAGAAAGAATTAAGAGAGACAACAGCAGTGCCAAGAACAACTGCAACGCAGCCGATATTTTTGTATTTTCCCAGCTGTATCGAATAAACTACATTTGCTTCGAAAATAAGAGCGTAAAGGGGTATTCCCCTCTGGAATATTATTTTACGAATCATGTTTTTTTTTCTTATACGTCCATTACCACATGCTAATAGACCGCAATTGTGCCTTAAACAAATCAAAAACAAATATAATCAGATCACAGTGGCCGCAAAAAAAGCGTTTACCACATATATTTGTCAGTATTTTTGTAGCATTTAATATCTGTGTTTTTTGTGTAGATACTAGTGTAGTGATGCTAATTTTAAGCGTATCCTTGAGCACAACAGCAGATATTTTCATCTAATACATCCAATGGCCAAGGGGTTAAAAAGGATTCAAATTCAGTTCCGTTCGAGTCCCTGATATTTACATCACTTGCACAGCACTTTGCTTCAGGAAACTGATGTTTCACACGACATAGAATCATGTATTGTAAACAAAGTAGCGATATATAACGAGTGGATGTTATTACATTCTTTAATCGTGTCATGGCTGGGAAAAGGCAGTTGCAAACCCTGAGACAATGCAGACGCTTGCTTAACAAAAAATGACTAACGAAGGGGACATACGCGATTCATTTTTCCAAAAAAATAACCTACATTGTTTGTTGCTGTTTTTATCCAAAATACTGTCCAACTATAGGGTTGCATGAGTATACACTGTATGTAGCTCACTTATATAAGTATCATCATGGATCATTTTCATCTGAATAAATATGTCCATATGAATAACAGCCTTTTGGAATTTCTTTACCCCATGTAATTTAAATAACTTTTAAACAAGACGATAGTCATTTGGAGCAAGCTTTTCAGAATTGTTTGACATTTCTACGACAAATACTGTTTATTTTGTTTTCACATACAGTCACAAATGCAGTTGTTTGCAATTGTGTGTTGTAATGAACTTGTTATCTTAAAGAGACAGATATGCAAAAACACAATTGTAATCTTAAATAGACAGATGCGTAAACTGTTTTTTTCTTTATCGCGAACGGATTTTTTTCTAACAAGAGAAGGAGATACTACGGCCATTAATTTCAAAACGCCTCCACATATTAGTTAAGACGATACTGCACGATTACAAGTTTTGGCGTGATAATACCCGCTGCACAGTCAGCGAATGAGGAAGTATAGGTACAACAACACTTTTTGAAACGGACTTCACAAGACTTCTTGTTTGCAACATATGACGAACACAGTAATGTTTAAAATGTTTTGTTTTGTGTTTGTCTTACCTTTTCCATTATGTGCTGACTTGACTCAGATTCTATTTATAGTAGCCTACATAAATTAGAACAACTGCAGAGTTGCTGGAAGTCAAGAAGTTATTTAATGGCTTGGAACTTACTCCCACAAACCTGATAATAAACTGTTTAATCAGGTTAAACTGTTGATTAAACCTTTAATCAGACCGGATAATTTTGAACTGGAAACATCACCAGTTATGACAACACACACTAAGAAAAATATTTTAGAGGCGAATTCGCTCAAGTGAGACGATATAGCTACTTTGTAAAAAACTGTTTTTCGGAAACCAGTTTTGACTCTGGTCCGTTTATCGTCTAGTGCATTTTGCATGTTTGCGATATTTCTAATTTCTTCTGGCGGGAAAATAAATTGTGTAGATATGTTGTTGAATATATTTGGTTAAAAATGTAGCAGAAAAGTCGAACAGAAAAATAAATTTGGAGGTACAGTATTCTGGTTAAAATTAGTTGTGGAAAAATATTTTTTCCCAATGACATCATTGCACCCCTTGTGAGATATTATTTGGGGGAAAAAAGCAATTGTATTTTGTATTTTTTCTATTGTGATTTGATGTCCTCCAAAGAGCATGGAAAGATTGGTAATTTTTTTAGTTGTTTGCAATTTGTTCAGAATTCCTTATTGCAATTAGGTTTTAAAGCTCTACAACATTCAAAATACTCGCAATTTTTCATGTTCACATTTGACTTCTTATAAGCTAGTATTTTTGCCAAAAGAATATAAGTAGACCCTGATAAAGAAGTGTTTTCTGTTATGTGAAGGTTTTGATTTTCCTCCACTTCGTCGTATTTGAAATGTGGATGTTTTTCCTGAATTATTTTTTTTGATGTAATGGATATCTGAATAAAAAACAGTTTTAAGAATTTTCTATACCTTGCAGTTTTACTGTTTGTTTTATCAATTTCAAAAACTAAAATCACTTTTACATTATAAGAGATTTCATTGGTTTATTTTTGATAAAATTGTTCACAAAAAAACAGAAAATCCTTCTCGACCTTGTTTTGAATACACAATAGATTATGCACAATATTTCAACAACTTTTTATAAAAAATATTTTTTTAAACATTACTGCTGGTCTTCTGTATTATTTTTTCAAAATTATGATAATTTTTTGTTGAAACGTCGTGGCAATTTCGTGAATAATCATGTTATTTTCTATTTTTGTCAGGAACTCTCAGAGACAGTAAACAAATCGTAAGGACTATAACACTTATTTTCACTTAACGTTAGGCTTCAGGAAACTGGTGTTTCACACGACATCGGAAATTATGTTCCGTAAACACAGCAGCAATGTATGACGAGCGGTTGTTATTGGATTGCTTGATCGTGACATGGCTTAGAAAAGGCGTGGAAAATATATACCCGAATGCTGTCAACAATGCATTAATAATAAGTTGCTTGCAAAGCTTAATTGCAACGTTTCATCATCAAACACCCAACGAAATCCACAAATTCCAATTTCCTTTCGTCTTATAAAGTAAATATGGACATAGGGCATATTTATTATCACCATCATTATCATCTCAAACAGGGGTGAGTGCCAGTTGTTTTCTACTGCCTTTTGCAATTGATTTGGAAAAAGGCTGATACATGTAACTCTGGTCCCAGTATAGTTCGGTAAGAAGAATTTGTTTATTTAATTTCTCTGTGTTTTTGGTTTCCAATTCCGTTTGATTGGAAATCGCAGCGCATTCGTAAAGTTGATCTGTTCCTTTGGCCCGAAGTGTTTTGCGCATTACAAACTATTATGAAATCCCGGCCTGTTGCACTCTCCGAGTGCATGGCGCAAGGAGCAACTCCCGCCCAACTGACAAAGGCAGCGCAACATATAGCGTTTATTCTAGCCGTTTAAATATCTGTTAATATAACTTTTTGTAAAAGCGAATGTTTCGAGTAAGGTCAGCGTATAATGAAACAACGCCAGCAATGTGGCGAAATTAAATGCTTAAAGTGCACGCTATTCATTTCATAAATCTACAAAATGTTTCAAGGGACTATCTTCCCTTAGTTTACTCTATTTCAAAACGTTTTTTCCTTGCGGTGAACTGTCTCAGATCGTGATGTATTGGTTGACAAAATTATGATATGGCCTACTGGGTAAATTCATAAAATAATTACACATTGGGGCAAATGAAAAAAGCATGGGTGATAATGGAAAAGCACCTACATGTGAAATATGTGTTAAATGACCTATATGGGTATCAAATTGGAGAAATCCTGTTTTCAAGGCCCGCTGCTGCAATGCATCTAGCGACTGTTACGCTTGTTTCCCAATGACCGTTGATGGGTCTTATTGTGACTTATATAGGGACCTAGTATTCTTCAAAGTTTAAAAAACAAATTTGCTCCTGGATGAAACTGTACAGAGGAAGGACTTGTTGAGCCTCCTGGAAGATCTTATGACCAACAGGTGGGTATAATAAGCCCTGGGGGGGTGCTTTGGCACTTTTTCAGCAACTAAATTTGATGCCATTGCATAGAGAAGAGTTTGGGTCTTACACAAAAACGCAAATGAGTGGGCAGTTAAACGATTCATTTTTCTGCAAAATCCGGTTCCATTTTTTGTTGCTTTTTTTACCAAAATATTGACTAACCAGGGGGCAAAATGCCCCTAGGGGAGTGGCTAAACCATTTTTTTAAAGACTAATTCTGATCAAAATTTGTAGATATGGGATGGATCTTTCTTAAAATCACAAATGATTGGACACTTAAACAATTCATTTTTCCACAAATACAGCCTGAATTTCGCCATGACAACAGCACACACATGTGCGCTGATTCAACCGTAAAATGCATCACTGGTTTGCTTTGTGATGTAAAATTTATATTGTGACAGAGGCATTTTCCGGCACCAAAACTTATTTTCATAGAAATACCAATATGCGTCCTAAAGATCGTCATTTAGTTTTGGTAAAGGCCGCATCTCTGTATTTCTATGGAAAAGACTTTCTTTGTGTAACAATGCAATGGGTCATGCATGGGCGCCAGTGTTTTGGTTAAATGAGCGCAGATGAACAGGCTGTTGCCAGGGCAATTTTCAGCGTGTTTGGGGCAGTTTTTCTATGGTTTTCAGGGTTATTAGTCAGGCAGTAAATTGGTAGAGGGTGCAGTTGAACATGTAGCTGAAAAACTACCCAAATATTGAGGTAGATTTTGTGGAAAAATGAATCACAGAAAGTATGTTCAATTTGTGATTTTCTGTTAGTCCCGATCCTTGACTAGGAATTCTGGCCAAATTTATAATCAAGATAACTACTTTAACTGCTCCCCCGGGGGCATTTTGACCCTCTGTTGGCCATTATTTTGACCAAAAAAGCAGAAAAAAGTGTAGGTTTGTTTTGTGAAAAAATGAATCACAGAAAGTACCCTCCATTTGCGATTAAGTGAAGCCACCAACCCTCCTCTACACAATTCATTAAGAATTAGATGTCTTGTAACTCTTTTGCTCCCCCCCCCCCCCCCCCAAGGGCTGTTTGTACCCCCTCTAGGACCGACAATTCAGCAGTTAGCCTTTGCAAACCCCCCCAATGTGCTGTCTTAATGCAGCTGCAATCAATTTTTTTTCTGTTCAGCAATAGTAGTCCACCTTCATGAGTCATCAGGCCTGGCAATTGTTTTTGGCAAACAAGAGAAACTGTAACCAGGTGCACAATGACAAATGACTTCTAAAACTCAATTTTTAGGATTTAATTGTGAGATGCGGCCTAAAGCTAATGCCACAATAACAAAAATGCAAAATTGTGAAACTATGCGAGAAATTGGCCAGACCAAAGATACGTGTTTCATCAAACCGAAACAAGAGAACTAGAACAGTTAGTGTATAACGTAACAACTGCATGTCGGACGAAGTTGCAAAAGATGTGTTTCCGTTGTTTACCGACATACATACCAAATAGAGCTGTCCTCCTTGGTCCTGTGAAATGTTTGGCGTTGAGTTGGTCATCAATGCGAAAACGGCCATGTCGTTAACAGGAAGATAAGTAGGCCTAAGGTAACATTGTGACGCATAGAGTTGAGAGGAAATCACGAAAATATACACCGGAAATACGCAGGGTGCAAGTGGTAAAATACGGGTGCCGGAACTGCACGTTATAAAATAATTTCCTACCTATGTGTGACACGATAAATTAAGTGACGTATTGCAAATAATATGTGTTTAATTGCCAAAAGCAGAATACTTGTATCATCCTTGCAATCGCCCATTAATCACGTAAATGCTTTTTAATTATCATCCTTATTTGCGGAGATTTGTGCAAGCTGTTCCCATTTATATTAATATGATGGAGGTAACTTCAACAATAATTTTAGGAGTTGTCTTTGTGCTTTTTGTGTTTTGTTAACTATACTTTATGACGTATAAGTCCCAAATTAACTTGTTAGCATTTTTGTGATGTGATGAACTTGCTCTAAAACCCAATTACAATTTTACAAAAATCGACAAAAAACGCACTATAGGTTATTAATTGTTAGTGTTGGCTTGACTTTATAAGCTGGTAATAATATCCGCTGCACGGTAAGCGAATGAGGATGTGATGTTTTGCATCACGAATTCGATTCAGTGAGTCATTGCTTCTCCAAGTTTTTGTATGCAATATCAGGTTTGTAGAGACCACAAGCTTTTGTAGTATCAAGAAAATCAATTAGTAGTTTAACATGTGGATCGAGGTATTTGCGCTGCTTGTGGTAATCTGGCTGATATACAATGGATCTATCAGCATGTGGAGGGCTAAAGGCCTGCCTCCAGGTCCACGGGGTTTGCCATTTATTGGAAGTTTTCATCATCTATCTGGAGATGTTGCAAAAAGTGAGAGGGCATATGATTTTCTAAAGCAGTTTTTTTGTAAATATTTTTGAAATTTTACGTTACAGATGGACTTAAGTTGTCCAGGGAATATGGCGATATTTTCAGTTTGAAACTGAAAGACATGAATGTAGTTTGTGTGTGTGGATACAAATTAATCAAGGAGGTAAGGTTTGGGACAAAAGTTGAACAACCCCGATCATATTAAAATAAGTCTAGGTGCTATTTCTGTTCAAATTAGTCATTTTGTTAAGATGATGACTGACAACCCAAGGAAATTTTCTGGACGACCTACTACTTTAGCTTTTAAATTATCTAGAGGAGAAAAATTGGAAGGTGATTAACTTTGGATCTAGTACATTAAAAGTTAAATGCATCTCAATATATAACATATTTATAGGCATCACTTCATCATCATATAACCCTCAATTGGTGGCTCATCGCAAATTTTTCTACACTGTTTTGCGAAACATGGGTTTAAACCATCATCACTTCGACAAAGTTATCACAGATGAGCTGCCTTATTTTATCAATGAATTCCAGACTATGGCAAAATCGGGAACACAAGTAAACCCAACCATCCCATTAGAATGGGCATCTTTGAATGTCCTTGCATACTTTGTGTTTGGAAACAGGTAAGAAAGCAAGATTTAGTTTAAATGTGTAATGGTGATGGTGTGTGCAATTTTGGTTGTTTTATAATTTGTAAATATTAGGGAAACGTTTTTTCATCCTGTGTAGATATTCATATGGTGATGTCAAGTTCAAGCGTCTTCTTGAGTACAACAACAAGTATTTTCATTTAATAACCAAAGTAAATACTCCCGGATTCTTGTTAGTTTCATTCATTCCTTACCTTCATAAATTGTGGCTTCCCAAAATTGCAAGGGAAATACAGGAATGCAATAGGTGATTATTTATTTTAATATGTTTTAAGGTATTTGCTTGTACTGGTAATAATGAAGTGATATTTTAGAAATATTGAAGATTTCTTAACCAGTGAGATTGAATACCACAAAACCACTATAGACCCAAACAATCCAAGGGACTTCATTGATTATTACCTGCTTGAAACTCAAAAGTCCAAATTGTTTACTGAATCATGTCAGTGAGCTTGAATAGTAGTAGTGGAATTATGTATGTACATTTATGTGTTTTTTTGCAGATCTGATCAAAACAATGCTAGATTTTTTTGAAGCTGGAACTGAAACAACTCAAACAACACTAAAATGGGCTTTAGTTTATATGGTTAACAACCCCATCGTACAGGGTTTGACATTCTCATTCGAATTAGTTTACGATGAGATATTTTTTTGTAGTTTAATATCTTGTGACAAACAGGTTTTCACAAAAACAAAACAACCAAATTTTTTAAAAAGATATTTTTTCACAACAGATAAGGTACAAGCGGAAATTGACAGTGTTTTGGAAAGTGGCAAATTACCTAAATATGAGGACAAGCTTAATATGCCATATGTAGAAGCAACAATACTAGAAGTACAAAGAAAAGCCACGATTGGTCCATATGGTAAGATTTGGGTTAGGGGGGTTAATAAAAGTAAAAAGGGAACAATAATGAGACCACCTTATTTTTGGCTGTGGATGCTCTCCAAAAGCTCTTCTAAGTCAATGAAACTTACTTTAATCTTTTTTGGTCTGTAATTTATGAGCGGTGGACGGTTGTGAACCCTGGTAACAAGGGTGTTGTTGATTCACTTCTAAATAACTTTGGATAGTGATTTGTGTCACCCTTTCTTGTAACTGCGCCATTTTGGAGTAACATATATTGTGCCTGATAGGAATAGAACGTGCCACTATAGAACAGGCCAACCTTGGTCAATATGTCCTTCCAAAATCAACTGTTGTGTTCCCACTGTATCATTCCATACACTACTCACCTGAACATTGGAAAAATCCCAACCAGTTTGATCCTGAAAACTTTCTTGACCCTGATGGCAAAGTTGGAAATAGACCTGCGTTTATGCCTTTTGGTGGAGGTACGTTTGTAAATAATTGTTTGTCAAAAGTTCGATCCAAACATTTACATAAATAACATGAAATTTTACCTACAGGTTTACGAATATGTTTGGGTATGAACATTGCTAAGCAAGAACTTTTTATGATGTTCGTTGCAATGCTCCAACATTTCAAGCTTAAACCTCCAACAGGAGTCAAGAAACTGAGTGAAGAATATATTCCTGGTCTAAGTTTGCAGCCAAAGCCTTTTGAAATTGTGATGACACCTCGTTAACAATAATACCAATATGTTTTGTTCAATATTTCTTGAAGGACCTGATTCTGAAATGACCTGTCCATGTATGCATTATTGCCTTCCACTAATGATCAGAGAGAAAACTGAAAATAGGTTTTGATCACTATTCGTTTACGTATTTTTATCGTTTTTGTTGTTTTAACCAACCCTTTATCATTGTCAAAAAATTGCCTTGTTACCATTCGCGTGCCAGTTAACCAGATAACGCTGTAACATACGTCACAGAAACCAGTGCTTGAATTGCGTAATGTTTTGCGTGCAGCTTTGCACATGTGCTGCATAATCCCATAATGTGACCCAAATGATTTAGCCATCGAATATTCTCGAGTAAAGTGATTCATTCAACATCCTGTTTACCACATAAAATGTTCTCCTATGATTAGGTCACATCACACCTATGTTCTTGTATTATATTACTTCGAGCGGTTCGTGATATCACGTGACATTATTGACCAATCAGCTCTCAGTACGGAGAGCTTTAAAGCCCAGTGTGTACCTGTAAATTCATTCTATTTGATTCCATTCGATTCTACTTGTTCTATCGTATTATTACACTGCTATTATTACTGAGACTCTAAAAGCTATTCGCTGGCTTGGGATTTATTCCCACAGCCTGATAATAAACTGTTTATTTGGAATCAGCGGTTTGCTGGTGAGAACGAGGCAGAAGCAGATTTAACAATCGAAGAGACTCAATAACCGCTCAGGCCATCGAGACACTGTTAAATATCTCTGAGAGTTATTTACAACACCATGTTTTGAACGCAATGTTATTTATTTTTAAATCGTATCAAATTATTCCACTTTCTAAACCTGAAATTTTCCTCTAACCTCAAGCCGGGACTTAAACAATACGCTATAACGAATTTGTGCGTTAGCGCACCACCCATTGTATTTGTTGTACCTACTATTCTCTATTAAACACTGGGTAGCGCAAGTCTGAGTCTGTGCAGGAGTAATTTTGAGGTAAATTCAATACGACGGCGCCATATTGGAAGGTTCCAACTAAGCCAGGAAGAGATAGCGGAAGCCATTTTTTTTATTGAAATGTCGATGTCGAATCAAAACAAAAAAATAACTGGATGATAAGACGCTATAAATGAAAAAGTAACAACTTCGTGATTTTGATAAAGTTATTTTCGTAATTTCTAAATTCACATTTTTGTAATTGACAGTAAACTGCAGATTTTCTCAGTAAAAGCTTTTACCAAACCGGAGGTTGCTTCAGCAGATTATCCCCAAATTGATTCGCTTCGATGCAGAGGTATCGGGTGCATACAGGGAGAATGAACAGGTATTGCTTCTTTAATCTAAATGTCCTAAAAAATCATAAAATGAAAGTTTTTATCATATCTGCTGACAACAGCCTACGCCAATTTCGCCAAATCACTGAGTTTTGCCAACTATTTGTTAAGGTATCGCACTTAAAGCAAGCCAGCTACTTACGTGCCAAAAAATCTTCAAACTTTAATCAAACAGACCTGGACACCGGTCGCGCTCGTTTCAAAACTGGAGGCGAATGTGTTTCAAATGGTTTCTGCGGTCGTGCGAGACTTGTAGACAGTTTTTGGTGTGTTTGTGCTCGGATAATCACATTAAATAGTTTTTGCTGTGTTATTGATAGGGTATATGCGTGTGAAACGTGGAAATGTATTAAATTTGCGCTTATTTTGAGTTAGCGAGCGTTTGCGAGCGGGCACATGCACGTCGTTTCGACGTATAAATAGTGGTCGTGACAGTATGTTTTTTCGACGTTGAAGTTTGAAGCATCATTTGTTGTAGATTGCAAACACTAATCTACGTCTTTTGCGTGTGAATTATCAACGTATTTTGTACGTCATTAACATAACGTCGTGATCTCGTTTAAAATCGGTGTAAATTGCAAACACTAATCTACGTCTTTTGCGTGGAAATTATCAGCGTATTTTGTACGTCATTAAAATGAAGTCGTCATCTCGTTTAAAATCGGTGTAAATTGCAAACACTAATCTACGTCTTTTGGGGAAAAATTATCAACGTAAATTGTACGTCAATAAAATGACGTCATGATCACGTCTAAAAGCTTTTCAACGTCTTTCGTGTACGTTAAATCGATACCAATGTACGCCTATTCAACATCAAGAAAATGAGTTAATGCAAAGCACTCAACAAGTGTCACAAAATATTCAAGAATATTGAATCACATTGGCAAGCTAGTCAGAGGAAAATGAAGAATTGAATGAATCCTCCGCAAAGTCACCCTTGCCTCCTTTCCGTGCAGGAGCATGATTCAGCAGCTCTGCGAATAAATTCTGCCTCGCTAAGATCTGGGTGGTTGCCGCGTACGCTTTCTAAACATGTTCAAAAAAAAGCCCATGTCAGAAGCACTACTTTATAGTTAAATGTAGCTTTACAGCAAACTATGTGTAAGTAATGTAACAAGACTCCTGTTTAAAGGTAATGCAAAACCTGCTCAAATTATAATTTTAAATAGCCTACATTCGCATGGTTCGTGCAACTTACGTTCCTCCGACATTGGATATGACCTCTTTCTTTTCTGCTGTCTCAACACTGGCAGTTCCATTTCTAAATGAAGTATATAAATTAGGTGTAATAGCTATATATGCAAATGTAATACAGTATGTGAATTTTACTGTACAATCTTGACTTTGGCGTTTACACAGCTTTACATGTTGTTCATAATATTGTACTTTATTTAGAAGGAAATGCAAAACTGCATGTTAGCAAATTTCCATGCCTTTGACTCCAATATCATCATTAGCATCATCGCTCCCAATTAACTCTTCAGTGTCCGAGTCACTATCACCTGAGTTAATATATATTATATGCATTAGATCAGTTTTCAATCCTAGTCAAGTTTTTGACTTGAATTTCACGTCGTTCAGACGTTGAATTCCCACCTTCAATTCTACGTCAAGTTTTTGACTTTAATTTCACGTCGTTCAGACGTTGAATTCCCACCTTCAATTCTACGTCAAGTGTTTGACTTGAATGTCACGTCGTTTAGACGTTGAAATATCAAATAAAGCTATACGTGTAGTTTTCGACACAAATTTCAGGTCATTCGGACGTTGAATTGCCAACTCCAATTCTACGTCTGGATTTTAAGTTAAATTCAACGCCATTTCCACGTTTATTTTGGGTCGAGGTATGTACGTCAAGTTATCGACGTCTAATTGACGTAGTAAAGACGGTGATCATCTACGTCGCGATTTGAACCAAATCTCAACCTTGTTTGGACGTCGAATTTTCTTGATAGACGTCGATTTTACGTCCGACCTACTATCAACATACGTAAAAATGACGCCGAGTGCCTACTGGGGAGTGTTTTGCGCATTACAAACTATTATGGAATCCCGGCCTGTTGCACTCTCCGAGTGCATGGCGCAAAAGGAGCTACTCCGGCCGACTGACAAAGGCAGCGCAACATATAGCGTTTATTCTATCCGTTTAAATTTCTGTTAATATAACTTTAGCCTATCGTCGCTTATTTGTAAAAACGAATGTTTCGAGTAACGTCAGCGTATAGTGGAACAACGCCGCAAGTGGCGAAATTTCATGCTTAAAGTGCACGCTATTCATTTCATAAATCAACAAAATGTTTCAAGGGACCTTCTTCCCTGAGTTTACTCTATTTCAAAACGTTTTTTTCTTGCGGTGAACTGTCTTAGATCGTGATGTGTTGATTGACAAAATTATTATGTAGAGGGCAAAATCATAAAATGTTTACACATCGGCGCAAGTGAAAAAAGGATGGGTGATAATGAAAAAGCACCTACATGTGGAATATGTTTTAAAGTCGTAATTTAGTTTTGTAAAGCTCATGTCACAATAACACAAATGCTTTATTGTGGAACTACGTCGAAGATGGGCGTTTCATCAAACCGAAATCGGTTTATCGACATACTTACCAGATAGAGCCGTCCTCCTTAGTCCTGCGAAATGTTTGGCGGAGAGTTAGTCATCATTGCATAAAAACGGTCATGTCGTTAACAGGAAGTTAAGTAGGCCTAAGATAACATTATGACGCATGAGTTGAGTTGTGAGATTTCAGGATAAACAAATATACACAAGCAAAAAAATAACATTAAAATCATGAAAAATATACGCCTTCACAGGAAATACGCAGTTTTCAAGTGGCAAAATAGATATTTGCAAGTTCTGCCTATTTATTTTAATACGATAAAGGTGACTACAAGAAGTATTTTAGGAGTTGTCTTTGGGTAACTGTACGTTGTAACGTTTTCGTCCCAAATTAACTTGCTTGCATTTTTTGTTATGCGATGAACTTTCTCCAACACGCAGTTGTCATTTTACAAAGATCGACAAGAACGTACTATAGGTTATTAATTTGTATAAACTATTACTTGTTGGTGTTAGCTTGATTTTTATAAGCTTGTAACAATATCCGCTGCACGGTAAGCGAATGAGGATATGATGTGTTGCATCACGAATTCAATTTTGTGAGTCATCGTATGTTTTTGTATGCAATATCAGTTTTGTAGAGACCACAGGCTTTTGTAATGTCAAGAAAATCGATTAGTAGTTGAACATGTGGATCGAGGGTATTGTGCTGCTTGTGTTAATCTGGTTGATATACAATGGATCTATCAGCATGTTAAGGGCTAAAGGCCTTCCTCCAGGTCCACGGGGTTTGCCATTTATTGGAAGTTTTCATTATTTATCTGGAGATGTTACAAAAAGTGAGAGGGCACGTGATTTTCTAAAGCAGTTTTTTGTAAATGTTTTTGAAATTTTGCGTTACAGATGGACTTAAGTTGTCCAGGAAATATGGCGATATTTTCAGTTTGAAAGTGAAAGACATGAATGTAGTGTGTGTGTGTGGATACAGCTTAATCAAGGAGGTAAGGTTTAGGACAAACGTTTAACAACCCCGTTCATAGTAAATAGGTACAGGCGCTATTTCTGTTCAAACTAATCGTTTTGTTAAGATGATGACAGACAGTCCAAGGAAATTTTCCGGACGACCTACTACTTTATCTTTTAAATTATCTAGAGGAGAAAAATTGGAAGGTGATTAACTTTGGATCCAGTACATTAAAAGTTAAATGCATCTCAATATATAATATATTTAAGGCATCGCTTCATCATCATGCACCCCTCAATTGGTCGCTCATCGCAAATTTTTCTATACTGTGTTGCGAAACATGGGTTTAAACCATCATCACTTCGACAAAGTTATCACAGATGAGCTGCCTTATTTCATCAATGAATTTCAAACTATGGCAAAATCGGGAACACAAGTGAACCCAACCACCCCATTAGAATGGGCATCTTTGAATGTCCTTGCATACTTTGTGTTTGGAAACAGGTAAGAAAGCAAGATTTCGTTTAAATGTGTAATGGTGATGGTGTGTGCAATTTTTTATAATTTGTACATATTAGGGAAACGTTTTTTCATCCTGTGTAGATATTCATATGGTGATGTCAAGTTCAAGCGTCTTCTTGAGTACAACAACAAGTATTTTCATCTAATAACCAAAGTAAATACTCCCGGATTCGTGTTGGTTTCATTCATTCCTTACCTTCATAAATTGTGGCTTCCCAAAATTGCAAGGGAAATACAGGAATGCAATAGGTGATTATTTTTTTTAATATGTATTGAGCTAATTGCTTGTCGAGGTAACTGGTATTAATGAAGTGTTAATTTAGAAATATTGAAGATTTCTTAACCAGTGAGATTGAATACCACAAAACCACTATAGACCCAAACAATCCAAGGGACTTCATTGATTATTACCTGCTTGAAACACAAAAGTCCAAATTGTTTACTGAATCATGTCAGTGAGCTTGAATAATGTTAGTGGTTGTGATAATTATGTATGCACATTTATGCCTTTTTGCAGATCTGATAAAAACAATGATGGACTTTTTTCAAGCTGGAACTGAAACAACTCAAACAACATTGAAATGGGCTTTAGTTTATATGGCTAACAACCCTGAAGTACAAGGTTTGACATTCTCATTCAAAGTAGATGATAATGAGATAATTTTAGTTTAATATCCAGTGACAAACAGGTTTTACATAAACAACCAAATTTTTTCAAAAGATATTTTTTTCATAACAGAAAAGGTACAAATGGAAATTGACAGTGTTTTGGAAAGCGGCAAATTACCTAAATATGAGGACAAGCTTAAGATGCCTTATGTAGAAGCAACAATATTGGAAGTACAAAGAAAATCCACGATTGGTCCATATGGTAAGAATTTGGTTGAGGGGTGGGGGGAGGTGTGGTGTGGGGGGTAATAAAAGTAGAGATTACCTTATTTTTGCTGTGGATGCTCTCGAAACGCTGTTCTAAGCCAATGAAACTTACTTTAATCTTGTTTGGTCTGTAATTTATGAGCGGTGAACAGTCGTGGACCATGGTAACAAGGGTGTTGTTGATTCACTTTTAAATAACTTTGGATAGTGATTTGGGTCACCCATTTTTGCGATTGCACCATTTTGGACAACATATATTGTGCTTGATAGGAATAGCACGTGCCACTATGGAAGAGGCCAACCTTGGTCAATATGTCCTTCCAAAATCAACTGTTGTGTTACCACTGTATCATTCCATACACTACTCACCTGAACATTGGAAAAATCCCAACCAGTTTGATCCTGAAAACTTTCTTGACCCTGATGGCAAAGTTGGAATTAGACCTGCCTTTATGCCATTTGGTGGAGGTACTTTTATAAATAATTGCTTGTCAAAAGTTCGATCCAAACATTTACATAAATAACATAAAATTTTACCAACAGGTTTACGAATATGTTTGGGCATGAACATTGCTAAGCAAGAACTCTTTATGATGTTTGTTGCAATGCTCCAACATTTCAAGCTAAAACCTCCAACAGGAGTCAAGAAGCTGAGTGAAGAATATATTCCTGGTCTAAGTTTACAACCAAAACCTTTTGAAATTGTAATGACACCTCGTTAACAATATTACCATTATGTTTTGTTCAATATTTCTTCAGGCACCTCATGCTGAAATGACCTGTCCATGCATGCATTATTGGCTTCCACTAATGATTAAAGTTGTGTTTTTCTTTGTGTACAGTGATTACTTTATTTTAACATGCACTACAAAATTTGTCCAGGTTTGCCTTGTACCGCGTCTTACTTATATTTTACGAAAGACAAAATAAATTTATAATGTTGGGATCAAGTGTGCCTTCAGGCATTCGTTTACGTATTTTTATCGTTTTTGTTGTTTTAACCAACCCTTTATCATTGTCAAAAATTTGAAAAATTGCCTTGTTACCATTCGCGTGCCAGTTAACCAGATAACACCATGTTTTGAACGCAATGTTATTTATTTTTAAATCAATTTATTGCACGTTTTAAACATGAAATTTTCCTTTAACCTCAAGCCATATGGTTATGCCTAAAAAAATCAGTCACGTGAACCTGTGGCCTACGAATCCCCTTGGACATACGCCATAGCGAATTTGTGCTTTATTGCACCACCCTGTATTTGCTGTACCTACTAATCTCTATTAAACACTGGATAGCGCAAGTCTGAGTCTGCGCAGAAGTAATTTTGAGGTAAATTCAATACGACTCCGGCCATATTGGAAGGTTCCAATTAAGCCAGGAAGAGATAGTGGAAGTCGTTGTTTTTATTGAAATTTCGAAGTCGAATCAAAACAAAAAAATAACTAGATTATAGAGGAAAATTTCAGGAACGTGCAATAATTTGATACGATTTAAAAATAAATAACATTGCGTTCAAGAAATGGTGTTATCTGGTTAACTGGCACGCGAATGGTAACAAGGAAATTTTACAAATTTTTGACAATGATAAAGGGTTGGTTAAAACAACAAAAACGATAAAAATACCTAAACGAATACTTATGTTTTGGGTACCCGGTCCCGGTCGGATATTGACCAATTTTCAATACCCGGACCCGGCCGGATAATAGACTTAATTTTACCGCATAGGAAAGCATTTTTGTCCTAAAAACGGACAAACATTTCGCAAATTACTCGTTTTTGCGACCCAGTCTGTGATACTCGCCGATTTTTCTGTTATTTGTTATTAAGTTTTTTCGTGACGTGCTATACTGCACCGACTACTCCGTATTTATCGAACCGTGACATGAGTCGATTGCCTGTTTCTACATGTGTCTCGTTTTATGTTGCTTGTTGATGTGCCCGTTATTCTGATTTGTTGGCGCCTGAATAAACATCGCCACATTGGTGACTCCGAGTATTAAGCACGACTGCTGATAAAATGGAAGAACACGGTGTTGCTCTCAAGTTACCGCAATTTTCGGTAAAACAACCCCGCGTGTGGTGAAGCACAGTTCGCCTTGCAAAGAATTTTAGATGACCAAACCAAGTACTTTTACGTGGTGGCGGCTTTGGATCAGGATACTGCTCAACGTTTTATTGATTTTCTTGATTTTCCACCAGAACACTTCTTATACACTTCTTAATACGTTTGGTCTGTCACGGTAGCAACGACATCTAAGTTGCTAAACATGCCCCGTTGTGGGGATCGAAAACCTACGGATATTATGGACGTGATGCTAGCATTGCTGGGTCAACATAGGTCTTGCTTTCTTTTTGAATATTTGTTTATCCAACAAATACCAGAAGAAATTCGTACTCATGTGGCAAAAGGGGACTTTATAGATCTTCGGTCTCCAGCAAAGAAGGCAGATTTCTTATGGCACGCCAGTGAAGACAGCTGCAACTTTGCAGTTGCCAAATTACGGCCAACACTACGCCAAACACATGACAATTTCTGTTACTACCATCAACGCTTTGGTGCAAAGCTCGGCACTCAAATGGAACTAACATACGCACGTTCGGTTCAGAAAAGCTTTTCCTGCAACTGCCGTGTGGAAAATTTGCGTGGAGTTTTACTGTTGCCGATGTATCAAAACCCCTGCTTGGAGCAGATTTTTTGAAAGCGAAGGGAATGTGTTTGGATTTTAAAAGACGCCGTTTGTGCACTGGCACGGCTGAACATAGTGCATTTAAACCCTGCGTTTCAAGCGTTGATCAACATTCCCTGAAAAAGGTTCTCATGATGAGTTGCCTCGCAAGCGACCAAAGCCACACCCATTTTCTTCACGGGTTGGGCAGTTTGCAAACCTCATGCAACCACTGCATCAGGTAGCCACTTTGTTTCCCATACCAAAGAAAAAACAAAGAACAAAGGCAACCATCAGTGAACAAACAAGTGAAATGCCGTTGATGAATGATAGAAGCAAAAAATCAGGGGTACAACAACACATTACAGCTCACATTAAAGGTTACAAAGCTTCCAGTAAGGTTTTGCAAAATGGCCCTCATTTCATTTCCTTGTTGGAGTTAAAATCCCTTGACGACTCATTGCCGCCAGAGGAAGTTTATAACTTGAAACAATGTGACAGCAGATTTAAAGTTGGTTGGCTTTATGATAAAGTTATCAATAGCTACCTATGGCAATTAACAAGCATTTACCCACATACCTTGTATGTTTGTTCTAATGTGGCTCAAACATTGCAGAGGAAGGCTTCAATCAAAAAAGTTTGGGAAGGAGTAAATTTGCAGGCAAAACAAGCAATTTTTATACCTTGGAACCCCTCAGGTTTTCACTGGGTTTTGCTTGTTGTTGACATCTTTAGCCGAAAAATGTTGTACATCGACCCAATGACAATGCCTTGTTTGCAAACCGACAACAATGTTAAAACTGCAAGAGTCATGGTCAACTATTTGTTAACAACAAAATTTGGTTGGAAAATTACTACTTTGGAAAGTCCACAAAGAACTAAACAACCTGATGGATCAAGTTGTGGAGTAATGATTTGTATGTATGCCAAATGGCTAGCAACTGGTAAAAGTCTCCAACAAAACACTTTTGTGCACAGCTTCAGGCTTGAAATCTTAAGTTTGATTGCTGGATAAATGCCTTCATGATACAATGGACAAAAAAATATGTAAATCATGCAATGATAATGTTACTGACCTCTTACAACTGGACTGGATTGAATGCACTCGATGTGTTGGTACTTGAAAATGCAAATCAGGACAAATACTTTGTTTGTGCACTGTAAAGGTAGCTGCCTAGTTGAGGTAGCTGCCTAGTTGAGCACAAGTGTGTTCAACCAACCAAATAAGTCTGAAAAGGCTAAACGTTCTGCACAGGGATGAGTTTCATTACAAAATTGAACGTCCCTTAGCCTATGTATGAATGTGGTTGACCGTTAGGCCATTACTTTGTATTGTGTCTGAACCCTTTGTGTGGTTGCCGACTAGCTAGTATCGGGTAACCCAATGCTCGCTGAACGCTTATATAAGTGTGGCTAAAACCGAAACTCCACCATTAAGCATTTTTTTTATTTAGTGATCATTTTTGTTCACAATTCCTGATTGTGTAATGATGTTAAATTTAAAGTAATTATGATGTGAATGTTATCTTTGAAGCTGATATATGCTTGTAAATAACTATATCGAGCATATGCAATTTTAAATTAATACCCAGTTTCATATGGCTGCTGGCGAGGCGTCTGGGTTGATTAAAAAATGCCAACGATCACAGAACAGGATGCCTCTTTGGGCGTGATGGGAAATCCTGTGTTAACTTAAAATAGCTGAGATCTAACAATTAACTATATTCACAAAATTTGTTATAGGTTGAGACTGAAAATATTTCTCTTCATGAAGCGCAGGAGTCATTTTCGCATGTACAGCAAATGACCCGTTGTATTAAAATATTCAGTTTTAAACCTCAACCATGGTAATCACAAGTAACCTTTCACTGGATCTGTGAGTACATTTTGTTTGCTTTCAAAGCAATGGCATTATGCGATTAACCGGGTTATGTTAGAAAAATAATAGGCCATAGGTATAACCGGATTTGTCCGTAAATTTAATTTTAGACATTACTTCTCTACACATTCAATATTGCATCCACAGCAAATTTATGCGACAAAGCAAGTTATTGTTTCAAGACCCTACAAACGTCGTTTGTGATGCAACACGCGCTACAGTGACACACAATTGTGACGTAGACCTGGAATCGTTTCGTGGCATACAGGCAGGGTTCTAGTCATTTCCCTCCTTTTTAAAGCGTGCACGTGATGGATACAATTCTGGCATTACCTGGTAGGAATTCGGTAAAGTATGATACCATTTTAATGTAAATAACAGATAAAATGCAATAATATAAATCGGTACTGATTCGACCGTGCAGATTGTGTGATAGAAGCACTGAACCAGGTTTTAAACTATTAATGGTTATATTATGGCTCTTCTACTACAAATTGGTTCATTTTGCCATTGATTAATCACTAGTAAGGCTCACTTTAAAGTAACCCCTGATGTACTGTGTTATCGAATTCTAAACTGAATTCAAAACTAAGATTATTTAGTATGTGACAGACTTTAATCACATTCCTGTTAAAAATTTTAATGCAGCTTGTCGGTAACCAAGATAATTTAATAGTAAAGTTAATGGATGCGAATCGAAAAATTTACAAAGGAAGTGGAATAAAACAAAGTGAGCAAAGGTAAGAAGAGACCGTTTGGCTGAAGTGACCAAATCAATTTTGCTCAGCACCGATTCTGAGGAATGTGAGCCATCTTTGACAGAATCCTCAACAAATTGTACCATTTCTTCCAACTGTTTAAGATATTTTTTCATAACCCAGACCTGTCATTTTCTAATGTTACCAATGATGGCAGTTCTGTACAAGCAGATTCTAGTATTGGTTGTACATCACAATTACAAAGTGACTTCAGTGCTGAACTTGCGGATGACATGAGTTGTGACTTTTCCAGTATTGATTCATCAGATTCTGATGTAAACGATGTTAAAACTACGTTGAACTCGTAAATTGGATAAATCAGTTTCAGATAAGACACAATGCTGCAGATGAATTCTTAGAACTGTTGCAAAGACAAGGTCATGCAAACCTCCCATCCACCTGTCGTACATTGCTTGGTGTAGGTTATCCCATTGACATTAAAAAAAAATCTGGGATGGAATATTTTTATTTTGGTCTAAAATTCTATTTTTTTATCTCCTCTCATCCATGTTAAAAGAAGCCTTTTTATGACGGTAAATGCTACTACACCAGAACACAGCCAGGTTGCAAACCCTCATTGGGGATTACCCCATGTATACCCGTCGAAACTGCAGATACTCGCATGGGAATTTCCCTTATTCGCTACTTGCTGTTCTCAGTTGCACACGTGCTGATAGCATATCTAAACTGGCGTGCGAACTACAAGTTCAATCTGCTAGGTGATATTTTTCGCTGATAGTTCAATGCACATAGGTTCTACTCTTAACGAACAATTTCAAGGATCCTACACCTTTTCTTGTTTGCCACAAAATGCATGCGCCACGTGTGCGCACCAAACAGTTACTAGTTCTGTGGATTAGGCTAAAGATATTGTTCTTCGGCTATAAACAATGGGAAATGACAAACACATGCAACTTCAACTATAATCAACTTATCTCATGGGTCCTACACATCTATTACACAACAGCAACTGACATACAAATAGCTTCCACCAGCGCATGCATTGATTTTCCACACGATATTGAAACAATATGGACTGTTACGTCATACAAGCGATGTGACGTGTTAATAGCTTCTTTAGGTGTGACACCGGAACACAGCCAGGTTGGAAAACCTGACGTGAACTGCAGCTTGTTGGTTTAATTATATTTGCTAAAGTCTTGCTGTTGCAGTGACAGCTATTAAAGCGGCGAGTTATGCGGTGATTGTGGAACATATGTGGCGTGTTAATAGCTTCTTTAGGTGTGACACCGGAACACAGCCAGGTTGGAAAAGCTGACGTGAGCTGCAGCTTGTTACTTTAACTATCTTTGCTAAAAGTCTTGTTGTTGCAGTGACAACCTGGCTGTGTTCCGGTGTCACACCTAAAGAAGCTATTAACACGTCACATAGCTTGTATGACGTAACAATCCATATTGTTTCATTATCGTGTGGAAAATCAATGCATGCGCTGGTGGAAGCTATTTGTATGTCAGTTGCTGTTGTGTAATAGATGTTTTGAAGTTGCATGTGTTTGTCATTTCCCATTGTTTATAGCCGAAGAACAATATCTTTAGCCTAATCCACAAAACTAGTAACTGTTTGGTAGGCACACGTGTGCAGCAATGCACAATTTTTGCAAAATCCCATACTGCGGCCCATATGATAAACTCATCGAATATTCTCGAGTAAAGTGATTAATTCAACATCCTGTTTACCACATAAAATGTTGTCCTATGCTTATGTCACATCACACCTATGTTCTTGTATTATATTACTTCAAGCTCCTCATGATATCACGTGACATTATTGACCAATCAGCTCTCATAATGAAGAGCGTTAAAGAACCCAGTTTTTACCCGTAAATTCAGTCTAATCCAGTCTAGTCTTCGCCATTCTATACGCTGACATTCTATCAACGTTGTATTGAAAGTGTAATGTACCGTTTTAATGGAATTGGTAACAGTTATGATTACAATAATTATTCGGGAAGATATCCAGAAGCTGGTCTTTTTATCGAACGAGGTAGAAGCAGGTTTAACAATCGAAGAGACTCGATAACCGCTCAGGCCATCGAGGCACTGTTAAATATCTCTGAGACCCTTAGAGTTATTTACAATAGTGCCCCGTCTTCGGCAACTCCCTTGAGATCAGAGAGAAGAAGCAGACGTGGTTCACCAGCCAGCAGATCAAGATACCCGGAAAACCGTCAAGAAAGCCCGTACAACCCCAGGCGACCAGTACGCCAAACCAGGCGCCCAGGTGACAATCTGTCTCCAGCTTCTCAAATATTTTTCGACCAGGAATTCCAACTCTATTCTCGGCCACGCAACAACTCAATATGGGCCCCCCGCTTGCTAAGCGCACTTAGGCGCTGAAGACAACCATCTGGAAGCAGGGGACCTTCAACCCCTCCCCCACAACGCAACATCAGGAACGAACCACTTTCGCCACCTGGACCAGCGAACCCGTCTCCACAACAGGGAAGACGCCCCACTCAACACCCTGGAACCGACCAGCACAGCGAAGGAGATCGGAACAACAGCACCAACTCTGCACAACGAGAGGTACAATAGTCATCGACAGTAACAAAAAACACGGACAATTCAAAAACTGTAACCGCTCGCATAAGCATTTAATTGTTTATTAATAACCGATTTTAAAAGGGTATATTGTGTTTCACCCCTTTAAAAGCCTAATAGCTCCCATAAGACCTAGGTCGCTGGGGAAATTTTTATAAACTTACATAGTTTAGCGCCAATTGTTTGTCCGGCATAACGGTCTGTCACCACCAATAGGAAACTATTACAATTACAGACTGCTAAAGCAAAAGCCTGTTGTTTTTGGCAATTACAAATTGATGCAAACGCCTGTTGTTTCGGCATTTGCAACCCATTTCCCCCAAGCCAGCACAATTTCAGAAAAAGGCAATTACCTCGGATTTTGATTTTGAAGTTCGATTTTTTAAAAAGTTTTTCGAAAGAGCAAACGTCCCAGTTCCAAAATTTAATTTTGCAGACCTCTGTAACTGATACGCCGTTTAATACCCTTTAGAAGGCATTAATTAAGCAAGCCACCGGATTGGGCGCCCAAATTTGGCAAACGGACATTTCAAATCTCATCAAACAATATGAATTTTCAATTTATATTTTTTTGCTTGTTGATTGATGTTTTTGAGATTATTTGTTTTGTGCCAGCTTGTCAGGCAAATTGATTGAGTTTCATTTAAGCTTGGGCGCCATCCAACATTTCAATACGCTTTCAGACATTCACTTATAATTGATGCATGTTTAGGAAAATATCAGGTCAAAAATATCATGTTTGAAACTTGTTGAAAAATGCAACGTAATCAAATTCTGTTTTTGTTTACCTGCAACATTTTCTCTTCAATAGAAAAGATCATGGAGGGAAAGTGTATGGAGATGCGTGATATGATGATATCAACCCCATCTCATGCAGCAAACATCTTTCACATTTGCAAAAGAGGTGTTTTGGTTATTAAGTCCTACTGCTCCAATTTTTTTTGCTTTAATTTTGAGTAAAAAAACATAGTTTACGCCTTTAAAGGCTTTCTGCAAATTTGTCCTTGGTTGTAATGTGAGTTTACTTTGCCAGATATATAATATATGATTTAACTAGAAAGCCTGCTGCAACCCATATTTTTTAATTTCTGATTAAACTACAAGGCTGAATTTTCATGGAATGCTTCACAACAACACCATGGTAAGAGTATTCAAGTGAAAATTTCATGTTTAGTTGTATTAATTATCTCTGTCCTTCTTCACAGGATCCTTTTCAGAAGCTGTCTAATCACGTAATCCCATGTACAATTGAGTGTCAGAAAAGGCTGAATGGAATGTTTCATAGCAGCCCAATGTTAATTAATTTGTAACAAATATACAGAAGATGTGATAGTTACATAACATAAACTTGTGTCATGGCATTCTTGTCATATTTGTTTTATTTTGTCAAACAGAAAAGGTTTACATAAGCCTGGTTTTATATTTTATGGTTGATTGTTGTTCACATAATCCTTGCATAAATAAGATGCAGTAAAAATGATTAAACAACCAGTTTGCATTGACTTGTTCTATTATAGCACATCCAGCAGCAAATGAAAACAGTTAACTAAATTTTTTTTTTTGTGATCGAAAATGTACATGTCACATCAGTAGGGACACGAGTCTCATATTTACGAATACATCATTCTTCTTTAAAGCAAGGTTCAACAACCCTGCAGTGCATTTGTTTTCTTCAGGTCTCCAAAATGCAACTTAGGTCCTCAAATGAATCTTGCTTTTTTGTATATTGATGCTTGCACAATTCATTTACCACTTGCACAATAGTAATCAAAATTAATGTACCAAAACTGGAGTTAAGCACATCTTTGTAACCCCTGCAACATACAGCATACTCACGTAGTTGTACTAGAAGTAGTTTATTACTTTTAAGTTTTGTTGTAAACAGCAATTTCTAAACCCACAACTTCAAAAACAAATTACCTAAACCTAACTTCTTCGCGCCACTTCTCGCAATTGGGTTTAAGCTGACCTAATCGCATTAAGCTGTCTCGTAAACCACTCTCCGCGTTAGATCGAAGTCATGTAAACGGGGTTAATAACAAAATCACTAATGTTTTTGACATTTTTGAAGAAAAAGGTCACACCACAGATGCAGAGTTGTGCAGAGTAGAGAGTCAACGTCAAAACAAATTGCCAAATTGATGCTGCATGCTTTAGGCATCAAGTATTCTCTTCAGAGATTTTACTACATATAAGCTAAACATTCTTTTCTTGTGTTTTTGTATATGCTGTGTTGTACTTTTACTTCAAAACAAACTGCCAAAATGATACTGCATGGTTTAGACATCGAGTATTCTCTTCAGTGACTTTGCTACATACTTGCTAAACATTCTTTACCAGTATTAATTTCTGCGTAGTGTTGTACTTTAATTTTAAATCAAACTGCTAAACTGATGCTGCATGGTTTAGGCATCAAGTATTCTCTTCAGTGACTTTGCCTCATATATGCTAAACATTATTTACTCGCATTTTTTGTGTGCAGTGTTGTCGTCCAAAACAAACTGCCAAAATGATGCTGCATGCTTTAGGCATCAACTCCAGTCCACAAACAGGTTAACAAGGCTGTCATTTGCTTGTTTTAACTTCAATTTTACTCAAATTTTGCACCGTGATACTACCGTCTATTTAAAATCGGACTGTAGAAACCCTTTTAAATTTAAGTGCATTGGCTTAAAGGTGGCAGACGAATAGGCTTTCCAGTATGCTGCTTTCCATGCGGTGTTGCGACGGTCAGTCGTGACCAGTCCACAAACAGGTTAATATGCTGTCATTTGTGTGTTTTAACTTAACTTATCTGCAACGTTATGTTTGGTACGCTTAATGTACAATGCAACGTGAGTGTCGGTTACATGCAATTACGGTATAACTACAAAAATGCCTTTTCAGCTAAGTATAAATATACATGTATTTCCATAGACCAATGCAGTCGTGGACCTTTGTAACCATCATGTTTCGAACTTCTTTCAAAACTTATTAGTACACAAGTTTGTTTCAGGCTCAAAAACAGTCTTTACATGGCCACACAGGTTGTTGGCACACGTGTGCAAACACATCGACTACTTCCACAGTGATTGTGCCAACAAGCTTTGTTTACTAAACAGTCAGCTTGTGAATGATTGGAACAGAGTTGTCGTAACGGTGTATATTCCATGCATTGAAAAGTTGTTGAAATACGATTAAATTTCGAAGTTCAGGTACAATGTCACATGATGGAATTGCGCAACCTGCTTACTAGGTCGTGAACTACAACGATATTGTTCTTCAAGGAAGAACAAACAAATCGTACCAGCCTATAATAGCAAATAAATTTCGAAGTTCAGGTACAATGTCACATGATGGAATTGCGCAACCTGCTTACTAGGTCGTGAACTACAACGATATTGTTCTTCAAGGAAGAACAAACAAATCGTACCAGCCTATAATAGCAAATAAATTTCGAAGTTCAGGTACAATGTCGCATGATGGAATTGCACAACCTGTTTACTAGGTCGTGAACTACAACGATATAGTTCTTCAAGGAAGAACAAACAAATCGTACCAGCCTATAATAGCAAATAAATTTCGAAGTTCAGGTACAATGTCGCATGATGGAATTGCACAACCTGTTTACTAGGTCGTGAACTACAACGATATAGTTCTTCAAGGACGAACAAACAAATCGTACCAGCCTATAATAGCAAATAAATTTCGAAGTTCAGGTACAATGTCACATGATGGAATTGCGCAACCTGTTTACTAGGTCGTGAACTACAACGATATAGTTCTTCAAGGAAGAACAAACAAATCGTACCAGCCTATAATAGCAAATAAATTTCGAAGTTCAGGTACAATGTCGCATGATGGAATTGCACAACCTGTTTACTAGGTCGTGAACTACAACGATATAGTTCTTCAAGGAAGAACAAACAAATCGTACCAGCCTATAATAGCAAATAAATTTCGAAGTTCAGGTGCAATGTCACATGATGGAATTGCGCAACCTGTTTACTAGGTCGTGAACTACAACGATATAGTTCTTCAAGGAAGAACAAACAAATCGTACCAGCCTATAATAGCAAATAAATTTCGAAGTTCAGGTACAATGTCGCATGATGGAATTGCACAACCTGTTTACTAGGTCGTGAACTACAACGATATAGTTCTTCAAGGAAGAACAAACAAATCGTACCAGCCTATAATAGCAAATAAATTTCGAAGTTCAGGTACAATGTCACATGATGGAATTGCGCAACCTGTTTACTAGGTCGTGAACTACAACGATATAGTTCTTCAAGGAAGAACAAACAAATCGTACCAGCCTATAATAGCAAATAAATTTCGAAGTTCAGGTACAATGTCGCATTATGGAATTGCACAACCTGTTTACTAGGTCGTGAACTACAACGATATAGTTCTTCAAGGACGAACAAACAAATCGTACCAGCCTATAATAGCAAATAAATTTCGAAGTTCAGGTACAATGTCACATGATGGAATTGCGCAACCTGTTTACTAGGTCGTGAACTACAACGATATAGTTCTTCAAGGACGAACAAACAAATCGTACCAGCCTATAATAGCAAATAAATTTCGAAGTTCAGGTACAATGTCACATGATGGAATTGCGCAACCTGTTTACTAGGTCGTGAACTACAACGATATAGTTCTTCAAGGACGAACAAACAAATCGTACCAGCCTATAATAGCAAATAAATTTCGAAGTTCAGGTACAATGTCACATGATGGAATTGCGCAACCTGTTTACTGGAAATGTACAGTCGTTTTGCTATTTGATACAAAGAACTTGCCTACATGCAAAAATAAACACACCCCGAAACTGGTTTATTTACCTTAAAAACCTGTCTTATGATTATAGGCGCTATATACTGCAGACTTATTCAACAAATAACATGACCAGTTTGCTTATTTTATTTCCCACATTCAGTTTAAAAGGAAACGTTATTTCCCCCATGTATTTAAATTGTTAAATCAATTGAAAAGCGCATCCAAATATAAATTACTGTGTCACGATTTAAGAGTGTGGACTCAACTGTGGCTTCACCCACACACACACGCACGCACGCACGCACGCACGTAATAAAATACGCTGCATCGTTCGTCTGAGGAAATAATGTTTCGCATCACGAATATTGGATTCAACAACACTGTTTGCAACGGACTTCAAGACTTCTTGTTTGCAACTTCAGTTTTTTTTTAATACTACCAGCTATTGTAGTGTTTATAGAAGACAATACGTTCTTGAAAGCACTAAAATGTGGATCGAGGTAATTATACTGCTTGTGGTAATCTGGTTTATGTACAATGGATCTATCAGCATGTGGAGGGCTAAAGGTCTTCCTCCAGGTCCACGGGGTTTACCATTTATTGGAAGTTTTCATTACTTGTTGGGAGATTTTACAGAAAGTGAGTGGCAGTGATTTCTGTCTGAAAACGCAAACATTTATAAAATTTTATGTCACAGATGGACGCAAGTTGTCCAGGAAATATGGAAATATTTTTAGTTTAAAACAAAAGGGCGCTAATGTAGTTTGTGTGTCTGGATACAATCTAATAAAAGAGGTAAAAGTTGAATTTAATTGCAATGCTCATAATTAAAACATGAAGGCGACATTACTTTTGTAAAGATGATGATTGATAACCCAAGGCAATTTTCTGGGCGACCATCTAATTTAGCAATGAAACTAACCAGAGGAGAAAAATTGGAGGGTGAGTTATTTATAAAAAAGTTCAATGCATCTTAATTAATAATATTTTTAAGGCATCTGTGCATCATCATATAACCCCCAATTGGTTGCCAATCGCAAATTTTTCTATACTGTGTTGCGAAACATGGGTTTAAACCATCATCACTTCGACAAAGTTATCACAGATGAGCTGCCTTATTTCATAAATGAATTCCAGACTACGGCAAAATCTGGAACACTTGTAAACCCAACTTCCCCATTAGAGTGGGCAACTTTAAATGTTCTTGCATACTTTGTGTTTGGAAACAGGTTAGAGAGCTAGATTTTGTTTGCGCAGAAAATGCCTGCATTTTTTGGGAGGACACTTTTTTCTTCCTTTGTAGATATTCATATGGTGATACCAAATTCAAGCGCCTGCTTGAGTACAACGACAGGTACTTTCAGCTTGTGACTAAAGTTAATACACCTCAATTCTTATTGGTTTCATTCATTCCTTACCTTTATAAACTGTGGCTTCCAAAAAATGCAAAGGAAATACATGAATATAGTAGGTGATTAATGTTTGCTAGTTGTTTAGTTGTCCAAGTAAGCGGCAATAATAAATTGATTTAAAGAAAAATTGAAGAATTCCTGACCGGTGAGATTGAATACCACAAAACCACTATGGATCCAAACAATCCAAGAGATTTTATCGATTATTACTTACTTGAAACACGAAAGTCAAGTTTATTTACAGAATCATGTTAGTGAGCTTTAATTGTATAACATGGTATTGATTTGTGAAGATATAACATCGTATTGAAGTCTTATTGTTGCAGATCTGAGAAAAACAATACTAGACTTTTTTCAAGCTGGAACGGAAACAACTCAGACAACACTAAAATGGGCTTTAGTGTATATGGTGAACAACCCCAAAGTACAAGGTTGCAAAAAACAATAGAATACATGAAGGGTATAACAGGAAAGGTGTTTTACAACAGAAAAGGTACAAATGGAAATTGACAGTGTTTTGGAAAGTGGAAAACTACCTAAATACGAGGACAAGCTAAAGATGCCTTATGTAGAGGCAACAATATTGGAAGTACAAAGAAAAGCCACGATTGCACCTTTTGGTAAGAATAGCAACAATAGCACAAACACCGATAACAAAATCGTTTTGAGTGCCACAGAGTATAATCTGTATATAAGCTTGCTATTGTTTACTATGGATCAAAGTAATGTTTATTCTATTAACCATTGTTTCATCTTCATTGCAACTAAGATCTTTACTACCCGATTTGATCAGCAGTTTGTTTCAAAGCTTCCTTAGTTTTCTTGGTCTGTGAACCAATGCCTCAATGTAAGTTACACTGGTGGCTTTTTGTGTTTATAGGAATAGTACGCTCCACTTTAGAACAGGCCAATCTTGGAAAATACGTCCTTCCAAAATCAACTATAGTGTTTCCACTGTATAAATCCATACACTACTCACCTGAACATTGGAAAAATCCCAACCAGTTTGATCCTGAAAACTTTCTTGACCCTGATGGCAAAGTTGGGATTAGACCTGCCTTTATGCCATTTGGTGGAGGTACTTTTACAAGCATAGTTTGCCTTATAACTATTTTAAATAATATATTTGACCGGAATATTTGCATGAATAACACTGTAAACAATTTTTTCTTCAGGTTTACGAATGTGTTTGGGCATGAACATTGCAAAGCAAGAACTCTTTATGATGTTCGTTGCAATTCTGCAACATTTTCAGCTTAAACGACCACCTGGAGTCAGGAAACTGAGTGAAGAATATATTCCTGGGCTAAGTTTGCAACCAAAGCCTTTTGAAATTGTGATGACACCTCGTTAACAATAATACCAAAATTTTTGGTAACAAATTTCTTTTTATTTAAACATTATAATTCTGATACAAAATGTCGATTGTTATATAATTGCCTTTCAATGGTTATGAATACACCAGTGTTTGCAATGTTTTGGTATATGTCTATGGCCATTGGCGTATCCTGGGGGGTTTAAGGGGTCCGGACTCCCCATTCGTGAAATATTTTTGTCCGTTTAACAGATAATATTAGCCAAAGCATTTTTTTTCTATTTAAAACCCCGTGAAATTAAATCAAATCATGTTTATTTTGCAAAAAGCAACTACGCGTAAGAACAATATATAAAGAAAGAAAATAGAATGGGCACCGATAAAACCATAAAGGTTATCGAGTCAGGCACCCATGTAAAGGTGATTTCCTCACGGAGATTTTCCTCTCCGTAGGATCGCAGCCAGTCGCACTGGGAGGTGATGGGTTGCGACAGGTTGCATGTGACGAAAGGTGGCCACCCGGCCGTGCTGGCCGAAGCAAAACCCATCGAAATGCAAACGCCAACTCGGTTCTCATAACGTTTCCTTTGATCCACATCGACAGATATTAAACGTCCCGAGGACAGTCCAAACGTGGTGCTTTCGGTTGGAGACGGTCGGGATCGTATGGAGGTTGCGCTTGTTGAATCATCGTAGGTCTTGTTGATGGTCAATCGCACGTTGTGATGTCGGTGTGCGGCGCTCCTAGGCCTGAAACGACAACGTATCCTACGGCAGTAAATTGTTCATTTAGGCGGACAAAAAAACGCAATAAACGACAAAAGGACTTAGTTAGTACTGGGATGTGAAAGACAGGCGGATTTTTTATTAAAATGATGAACGGGAGAGCGATCTAATGAAATGGTTCATTTCCTCCCATATCTGTGGGCCCCTAAATTTTAGCATGCGTAAGTCGAAGGTGGTGTTAACCTTTGGGTGAAATTGGTTCTTTTTCGATGCATTTCTTGTGAAATGATCGTGCACTGTGTCTACTAACGCAAATAAGGAGTTGTAGGAGGCCGGTAGATTGCCGGTATGGAAATCGTGCATTGTTTTGGCCAGTTCGAAAACCAGGTGCTTAAACTAGCCATCTGTTTCAAAACTTACGTTTTTCGTTCCAAAGACAAATTAGGTTGTTTTTAATGGTTACGTTATTGCAATGGCATGTGGTTTTCCTTTGTGTAAAGTCAATTAATTTGGTTGTTGAATACGTTGCAACTTAACGCGTGTACGTTTTGAAGTTTGTCTCAAGAAAAACTGCGCATGCAAGTGTGCAAAGATCAATAGCGGGTCACGACATGCAAAATAGTTTTTATTTGTATGTTTTCTTGACTACGTAATCGCACATTTGATCCCTTTTTTGGTTATAAATGTATTCAACACCTTTCGAGGTAATAGTAGTAAAACTACAGCGCAACAACTACCCAAAAAATTTGCATCGAGTGTTCCATAGCTTTACGCAATTGCGCAAGCCACGGATTATTTGACAATTCGCGCTAATGGGCGTACGTATTTCGCAATGCTCGGCCATAATCAATTTAGAGTGACAGGACGTGCAATTCCCACCCAAATTTTAATCTGGCCTAACGCAGTTCCATTATCAACCGATAAGTGCCTAACAATGGGCGTACGTCGCATTTGCTCAATGCCCGAAGGGGTTTGTGGCAACATCCAACTTAGTGGACAGTAAGAGCAGTACGTCAGGATAAGCTGTAATGGTTGCGGGTTGTTTTGTAAACTTTTACGGTTTGGCAACGCGTCAACCTCCACATACATATAACTTTACCCTCATGCAGTTGTAACTTGACATTGTGAGCCCCTGTATTAAGTTACCATAAAACTGGGATTTATTACTGAAAATAAAGGTCATCACCGAAAGCAAATTTGGAACATGAAGTTTTTATAATTCATAATTTTATGGTTTCCGTCGTAAAGGCAGGTATAGTACCGCTGTAAACGAGTGCAATATGACGAGAGCCGAACTGCTTGGAACCGCATATAGACAGAAGGTGCCAGGAAAAGGTAAAGTTATTTACATATTGAAAGGCAGCACACATTTCAATAATCATACATAAGAAAAACATGAAAACACCCGTTGTGAAGGAAACAAAGGACCCTCCCAGCAAACACACTACGTAGTTTCGACTTTTACAACGTTGCCTTAGAGTCGACAGATGGTTACATGCTTGACTAATTTTTTAGTAAATGTCGAATAAAAGTTAAAAAATTTGACATAGAATATGGACGTTAGTTGGATTACCGAAGAACGCAAAAAATAACGTGACTACAACGTTAAACAAAGACGTTCAAAAAGACATCACTGTGGCGTGATTTATACGTTGTGTGTAACGTAGCAGTATGGGTTATACGAGACGACAGTTAAAACCTCAAAGAAACAAAATCAGCACATTGTTTTTAACGTAATATAAACGTTCGGTTAAAACGTTACAAATAAACCCGTTTAGAACTAAGATTCGACGTTTTTTCAACGTAATATAAACGTTGTTTTTTCACGTTTCAAGTGAACCCGTTTATGATTAAGATTCGACGTTTGTTCTAACGTAATATAAACGTTGCCTTCATACGTTTCAAATAAATACGTTTATAAATAAGATTGGACATTTGTTGTAACGTAACATAAACGTTGGTTTCATACGTTTCATATGAACCCGTTTACAACTAAGATTGGACATTTGTTCTAACGTAATATAAACGTTGGTTTCATACGTTTTATATGAACCCATTTATAACTATGTTTGGACGTTTGTTCTAACGTAATATAAACGTTGGTTTCATACGTTTCAAATGAATACGTTTATAAATAAGATCGGACATTTGTTGTAACGTAACATAAACGTTGGTTTCATACGTTTCAAATGAATACGTTTATAAATAAGATCGGACATTTGTTCTAACGTAATATAAACGTTGGTTTCATACGTTTCATATGAACCCATTTATAACGATGTTTGGACATTTGTTCTAACGTAATATAAACGTTGGTTTCATACGTTTCAAATGAATACGTTTATAAATAAGATCGGACATTTGTTCTAACGTAATACAAACGTTGGTTTCATACGTTTCATATGAATACGTTTATAACTAAGTTTGGACATTTGTTCTAACGTAATATAAACGTTGGTTTCATACGTTTTAAATGAATACGTTTATAACTAAGTTTGGACATTTGTTCTAACGTAAAATAAACGTTGGTTTCATACGTTTCAAATGAATACGTTTGTAACTAAGATTAGACATTTGTTCTAACGTAAAATAAGCGTTGGTTTCATACGTTTCATATGAACCCATTTATAACGATGTTTGGACATTTGTTCTAACGTAATATAAACGTTGGTTTCATACGTTTCAAATGAATACGTTTATAACTAAGTTTGGACATTTGTTCTAACGTAATATAAACGTTGGTTTCATACGTTTCATATGAATACGTTTATAACTAAGTTTGGACATTTGTTCTAACGTAATATAAACGTTGGTTTCATACGTTTTAAATGAATACGTTTATGAATAAGATTGGACATTTGTTGTAACGTAATATAAACGTTGGTTTCATACGTTTCAAATGAATACGTTTATAACTAAGTTTGGACATTTGTTCTAACGTAAAATAAACGTTGGTTTCATACGTTTCAAATGAATACGTTTGTAATTAAGTTTGGACATTTGTTCTAACGTAAAATAAGCGTTAGTTTCATACGTTTCAAATGAATGCGTTTATAAATAAGATTGGACATTTGTTGTAACGTAATATAAACGTTGGTTTCATACGTTTCAAATGAATACGTTTATAACTAAGTTTGGACATTTGTTCTAACGTAAAATAAACGTTGGTTTCATACGTTTCATATGAATACGTTTATAACTAAGTTTGGACATTTGTTCTAACGTAATATAAACGTTGGTTTCATACGTTTCAAATGAATGCGTTTATAAATAAGATTGGACATTTGTTCTAACGTAAAATAAACGTTGGTTTCATACGTTTCAAATGAATACGTTTGTAACTAAGTTTGGACATTTGTTCTAACGTAAAATAAGCGTTAGTTTCATACGTTTCAAATGAATGCGTTTATAAATAAGATTGGACATTTGTTCTAACGTAAAATAAACGTTGGTTTCATACGTTTCATATGAATACGTTTATAACTAAGTTTGGACATTTGTTCTAACGTAAAATAAGCGTTAGTTTCATACGTTTCAAATGAATGCGTTTATAAATAAGATTGGACATTTGTTCTAACGTAAAATAAACGTTGGTTTCATACGTTTCAAATGAATACGTTTGTAATTAAGTTTGGACATTTGTTCTAACGTAAAATAAGCGTTAGTTTCATACGTTTTAAATGAATACGTTTATGAATAAGATTGGACATTTGTTGTAACGTAATATAAACGTTGGTTTCATACGTTTCAAATGAATACGTTTATAACTAAGTTTGGACATTTGTTCTAACGTAAAATAAACGTTGGTTTCATACGTTTCAAATGAATACGTTTGTAATTAAGTTTGGACATTTGTTCTAACGTAAAATAAGCGTTAGTTTCATACGTTTCAAATGAATGCGTTTATAACTAAGTTTGGACATTTGTTCTAACGTAAAATAAACGTTGGTTTCATACGTTTCAAATGAATACGTTTATAACTAAGTTTGGACATTTGTTCTAACGTAAAATAAACGTTGGTTTCATACGTTTCAAATGAATACGTTTATAACTAAGATTAGACATTTGTTCTAACGTAATATAAACGTTGGTTTCATACGTTTCAAATGAATACGTTTATAACTAAGTTTGGACATTTGTTGTAACGTAAAATAAACGTTGGTTTCATACGTTTCAAATGAATACGTTTATAACTAAGTTTGGACATTTGTTCTAACGTAAAATAAACGTTGGTTTCATACGTTTCAAATGAATACGTTTATAACTAAGTTTGGACATTTGTTCTAACGTAAAATAAACGTTGGTTTCATACGTTTCAAATGAATACGTTTATAACTAAGATTAGACATTTGTTCTAACGTAATATAAACGTTGGTTTCATACGTTTTAAATGAATACGTTTATGAATAAGATTGGACATTTGTTGTAACGTAATATAAACGTTGGTTTCATACGTTTCAAATGAATACGTTTATAACTAAGTTTGGACATTTGTTCTAACGTAAAATAAACGTTGGTTTCATACGTTTCAAATGAATACGTTTGTAACTAAGATTAGACATTTGTTCTAACGTAAAATAAGCGTTAGTTTCATACGTTTCAAATGAATGCGTTTATAAATAAGATTGGACATTTGTTGTAACGTAATATAAACGTTGGTTTCATACGTTTCAAATGAATACGTTTATAACTAAGTTTGGACATTTGTTCTAACGTAATATAAACGTTGGTTTCATACGTTTCATATGAATACGTTTATAACTAAGTTTGGACATTTGTTCTAACGTAATATAAACGTTGGTTTCATACGTTTTAAATGAATACGTTTATGAATAAGATTGGACATTTGTTGTAACGTAATATAAACGTTGGTTTCATACGTTTCAAATGAATACGTTTATAACTAAGTTTGGACATTTGTTCTAACGTAAAATAAACGTTGGTTTCATACGTTTCAAATGAATACGTTTGTAACTAAGATTAGACATTTGTTCTAACGTAAAATAAGCGTTAGTTTCATACGTTTCAAATGAATGCGTTTATAAATAAGATTGGACATTTGTTGTAACGTAATATAAACGTTGGTTTCATACGTTTCAAATGAATACGTTTATAACTAAGTTTGGACATTTGTTCTAACGTAAAATAAACGTTGGTTTCATACGTTTCAAATGAATACGTTTATAAATAAGATTGGACATTTGTTCTAACGTAAAATAAACGTTGGTTTCATACGTTTCAAATGAATACGTTTATAAATAAGATTGGACATTTGTTCTAACGTAAAATAAACGTTGGTTTCATACGTTTCAAATGAATACGTTTATAAATAAGATTGGACATTTGTTCTAACGTAAAATAAACGTTGGTTTCATACGTTTCAAATGAATACGTTTATAAATAAGATTGGACATTTGTTGTAACGTAATATAAACGTTGGTTTCATACGTTTCAAATGAATACGTTTATAACTAAGTTTGGACATTTGTTCTAACGTAAAATAAACGTTGGTTTCATACGTTTCAAATGAATACGTTTGTAACTAAGATTAGACATTTGTTCTAACGTAAAATAAGCGTTGGTTTCATACGTTTCAAATGAATGCGTTTATAAATAAGATTGGACATTTGTTGTAACGTAATATAAACGTTGGTTTCATACGTTTCAAATGAATACGTTTATAACTAAGTTTGGACATTTGTTCTAACGTAAAATAAACGTTGGTTTCATACGTTTCAAATGAATACGTTTGTAACTAAGATTAGACATTTGTTCTAACGTAAAATAAGCGTTGGTTTCATACGTTTCAAATGAATGCGTTTATAAATAAGATTGGACATTTGTTGTAACGTAATATAAACGTTGGTTTCATACGTTTCAAATGAATACGTTTATAACTAAGTTTGGACATTTGTTCTAACGTAAAATAAACGTTGGTTTCATACGTTTCAAATGAATACGTTTGTAACTAAGATTAGACATTTGTTCTAACGTAAAATAAGCGTTGGTTTCATACGTTTCAAATGAATGCGTTTATAAATAAGATTGGACATTTGTTGTAACGTAATATAAACGTTGGTTTCATACGTTTCAAATGAATACGTTTATAACTAAGTTTGGACATTTGTTCTAACGTAAAATAAGCGTTGGTTTCATACGTTTCAAATGAATGCGTTTATAAATAAGATTGGACATTTGTTGTAACGTAAAATAAACGTTGGTTTCATACGTTTCAAATGAATACGTTTATAAATAAGATTGGACATTTGTTGTAACGTAATATAAACGTTGGTTTCATACGTTTCAAATGAATACGTTTATAAATAAGATTGGACATTTGTTGTAACGTAATATAAACGTTGGTTTCATACGTTTCAAATGAATACGTTTATAACTAAGTTTGGACATTTGTTCTAACGTAAAATAAACGTTGGTTTCATACGTTTCAAATGAATACGTTTGTAACTAAGATTAGACATTTGTTCTAACGTAAAATAAGCGTTGGTTTCATACGTTTCAAATGAATGCGTTTATAAATAAGATTGGACATTTGTTGTAACGTAATATAAACGTTGGTTTCATACGTTTCAAATGAATACGTTTATAACTAAGTTTGGACATTTGTTCTAACGTAAAATAAACGTTGGTTTCATACGTTTCAAATGAATACGTTTATAAATAAGATTGGACATTTGTTGTAACGTAATATAAACGTTGGTTTCATACGTTTCAAATGAATACGTTTATAACTAAGTTTGGACATTTGTTCTAACGTAAAATAAACGTTGGTTTCATACGTTTCAAATGAATACGTTTGTAACTAAGATTAGACATTTGTTCTAACGTAAAATAAGCGTTGGTTTCATACGTTTCAAATGAATGCGTTTATAAATAAGATTGGACATTTGTTGTAACGTAATATAAACGTTGGTTTCATACGTTTCAAATGAATACGTTTATAACTAAGTTTGGACATTTGTTCTAACGTAAAATAAACGTTGGTTTCATACGTTTCAAATGAATACGTTTATAACTAAGTTTGGACATTTGTTCTAACGTAAAATAAACGTTGGTTTCATACGTTTCAAATGAATACGTTTGTAACTAAGATTAGACATTTGTTCTAACGTAAAATAAGCGTTGGTTTCATACGTTTCAAATGAATGCGTTTATAAATAAGATTGGACATTTGTTGTAACGTAATATAAACGTTGGTTTCATACGTTTCAAATGAATACGTTTATGACTAAGTTTGGACATTTGTTCTAACGTAAAATAAACGTTGGTTTCATACGTTTCAAATGAATACGTTTATAACTAAGTTTGGACATTTGTTCTAACGTAAAATAAACGTTGGTTTCATACGTTTCAAATGAATACGTTTGTAACTAAGATTAGACATTTGTTCTAACGTAAAATAAGCGTTGGTTTCATACGTTTCAAATGAATGCGTTTATAAATAAGATTGGACATTTGTTGTAACGTAATATAAACGTTGGTTTCATACGTTTCAAATGAATACGTTTATAAATAAGATTGGACATTTGTTGTAACGTAATATAAACGTTGGTTTCATACGTTTCAAATGAATACGTTTATAACTAAGTTTGGACATTTGTTCTAACGTAAAATAAACGTTGGTTTCATACGTTTCAAATGAATACGTTTGTAACTAAGATTAGACATTTGTTCTAACGTAAAATAAGCGTTAGTTTCATACGTTTCAAATGAATACGTTTATAACTAAGTTTGGACATTTGTTCTAACGTAAAATAAACGTTGGTTTCATACGTTTCAAATGAATACGTTTGTAACTAAGATTAGACATTTGTTCTAACGTAAAATAAGCGTTAGTTTCATACGTTTCAAATGAATGCGTTTATAAATAAGATTGGACATTTGTTGTAACGTAATATAAACGTTGGTTTCATACGTTTCAAATGAATACGTTTATAACTAAGTTTGGACATTTGTTCTAACGTAAAATAAACGTTGGTTTCATACGTTTCAAATGAATACGTTTATAAATAAGATTGGACATTTGTTGTAACGTAATATAAACGTTGGTTTCATACGTTTCAAATGAATGCGTTTATAAATAAGATTGGACATTTGTTGTAACGTAATATAAACGTTGGTTTCATACGTTTCAAATGAATACGTTTATAACTAAGTTTGGACATTTGTTCTAACGTAAAATAAACGTTGGTTTCATACGTTTCAAATGAATACGTTTGTAACTAAGATTAGACATTTGTTCTAACGTAAAATAAGCGTTGGTTTCATACGTTTCAAATGAATGCGTTTATAAATAAGATTGGACATTTGTTGTAACGTAATATAAACGTTGGTTTCATACGTTTCAAATGAATACGTTTATAACTAAGTTTGGACATTTGTTCTAACGTAAAATAAACGTTGGTTTCATACGTTTCAAATGAATACGTTTATAACTAAGTTTGGACATTTGTTCTAACGTAAAATAAACGTTGGTTTAATACGTTTCAAATGAATACGTTTGTAACTAAGATTAGACATTTGTTCTAACGTAAAATAAGCGTTGGTTTCATACGTTTCAAATGAATGCGTTTATAAATAAGATTGGACATTTGTTGTAACGTAATATAAACGTTGGTTTCATACGTTTCAAATGAATACGTTTATAACTAAGTTTGGACATTTGTTCTAACGTAAAATAAGCGTTGGTTTCATACGTTTCAAATGAATGCGTTTATAAATAAGATTGGACATTTGTTGTAACGTAAAATAAACGTTGGTTTCATACGTTTCAAATGAATACGTTTATAAATAAGATTGGACATTTGTTGTAACGTAATATAAACGTTGGTTTCATACGTTTCAAATGAATACGTTTATAACTAAGTTTGGACATTTGTTCTAACGTAAAATAAACGTTGGTTTCATACGTTTCAAATGAATACGTTTATAAATAAGATTGGACATTTGTTGTAACGTAATATAAACGTTGGTTTCATACGTTTCAAATGAATACGTTTATAACTAAGTTTGGACATTTGTTCTAACGTAAAATAAACGTTGGTTTCATACGTTTCAAATGAATACGTTTATAACTAAGTTTGGACATTTGTTCTAACGTAAAATAAACGTTGGTTTAATACGTTTCAAATGAATACGTTTGTAACTAAGATTAGACATTTGTTCTAACGTAAAATAAGCGTTGGTTTCATACGTTTCAAATGAATGCGTTTATAAATAAGATTGGACATTTGTTGTAACGTAATATAAACGTTGGTTTCATACGTTTCAAATGAATACGTTTATAACTAAGTTTGGACATTTGTTCTAACGTAAAATAAGCGTTGGTTTCATACGTTTCAAATGAATGCGTTTATAAATAAGATTGGACATTTGTTGTAACGTAAAATAAACGTTGGTTTCATACGTTTCAAATGAATACGTTTATAAATAAGATTGGACATTTGTTGTAACGTAATATAAACGTTGGTTTCATACGTTTCAAATGAATACGTTTATAACTAAGTTTGGACATTTGTTCTAACGTAAAATAAACGTTGGTTTCATACGTTTCAAATGAATACGTTTATAAATAAGATTGGACATTTGTTGTAACGTAATATAAACGTTGGTTTCATACGTTTCAAATGAATACGTTTATAACTAAGTTTGGACATTTGTTCTAACGTAAAATAAACGTTGGTTTCATACGTTTCAAATGAATACGTTTATAAATAAGATTGGACATTTGTTGTAACGTAATATAAACGTTGGTTTCATACGTTTCAAATGAATGCGTTTATAAATAAGATTGGACATTTGTTGTAACGTAATATAAACGTTGGTTTCATACGTTTCAAATGAATACGTTTATAACTAAGTTTGGACATTTGTTCTAACGTAAAATAAACGTTGGTTTCATACGTTTCAAATGAATACGTTTGTAACTAAGATTAGACATTTGTTCTAACGTAAAATAAGCGTTGGTTTCATACGTTTCAAATGAATGCGTTTATAAATAAGATTGGACATTTGTTGTAACGTAATATAAACGTTGGTTTCATACGTTTCAAATGAATACGTTTATAACTAAGTTTGGACATTTGTTCTAACGTAAAATAAACGTTGGTTTCATACGTTTCAAATGAATACGTTTATAACTAAGTTTGGACATTTGTTCTAACGTAAAATAAACGTTGGTTTCATACGTTTCAAATGAATACGTTTATAAATAAGATTGGACATTTGTTGTAACGTAATATAAACGTTGGTTTCATACGTTTCAAATGAATACGTTTATAACTAAGTTTGGACATTTGTTCTAACGTAAAATAAACGTTGGTTTCATACGTTTCAAATGAATACGTTTGTAACTAAGATTAGACATTTGTTCTAACGTAAAATAAGCGTTGGTTTCATACGTTTCAAATGAATGCGTTTATAAATAAGATTGGACATTTGTTGTAACGTAATATAAACGTTGGTTTCATACGTTTCAAATGAATACGTTTATAACTAAGTTTGGACATTTGTTCTAACGTAAAACAAACGTTGGTTTCATACGTTTCAAATGAATACGTTTATAAATAAGATTGGACATTTGTTGTAACGTAATATAAACGTTGGTTTCATACGTTTCAAATGAATACGTTTATAACTAAGTTTGGACATTTGTTCTAACGTAAAATAAACGTTGGTTTCATACGTTTCAAATGAATACGTTTGTAACTAAGATTAGACATTTGTTCTAACGTAAAATAAGCGTTGGTTTCATACGTTTCAAATGAATGCGTTTATAAATAAGATTGGACATTTGTTGTAACGTAATATAAACGTTGGTTTCATACGTTTCAAATGAATACGTTTATAACTAAGTTTGGACATTTGTTCTAACGTAAAATAAACGTTGGTTTCATACGTTTCAAATGAATACGTTTATAACTAAGTTTGGACATTTGTTCTAACGTAAAATAAACGTTGGTTTCATACGTTTCAAATGAATACGTTTGTAACTAAGATTAGACATTTGTTCTAACGTAAAATAAGCGTTGGTTTCATACGTTTCAAATGAATGCGTTTATAAATAAGATTGGACATTTGTTGTAACGTAATATAAACGTTGGTTTCATACGTTTCAAATGAATACGTTTATGAATAAGTTTGGACATTTGTTCTAACGTAAAATAAACGTTGGTTTCATACGTTTCAAATGAATACGTTTATAACTAAGTTTGGACATTTGTTCTAACGTAAAATAAACGTTGGTTTCATACGTTTCAAATGAATACGTTTGTAACTAAGATTAGACATTTGTTCTAACGTAAAATAAGCGTTGGTTTCATACGTTTCAAATGAATGCGTTTATAAATAAGATTGGACATTTGTTGTAACGTAATATAAACGTTGGTTTCATACGTTTCAAATGAATACGTTTATAAATAAGATTGGACATTTGTTGTAACGTAATATAAACGTTGGTTTCATACGTTTCAAATGAATACGTTTATAACTAAGTTTGGACATTTGTTCTAACGTAAAATAAACGTTGGTTTCATACGTTTCAAATGAATACGTTTGTAACTAAGATTAGACATTTGTTCTAACGTAAAATAAGCGTTAGTTTCATACGTTTCAAATGAATGCGTTTATAAATAAGATTGGACATTTGTTGTAACGTAATATAAACGTTGGTTTCATACGTTTCAAATGAATACGTTTATAACTAAGTTTGGACATTTGTTCTAACGTAAAATAAACGTTGGTTTCATACGTTTCAAATGAATACGTTTATAAATAAGATTGGACATTTGTTGTAACGTAATATAAACGTTGGTTTCATACGTTTCAAATGAATACGTTTATAACTAAGTTTGGACATTTGTTCTAACGTAAAATAAACGTTGGTTTCATACGTTTCAAATGAATACGTTTATAACTAAGTTTGGACATTTGTTCTAACGTAAAATAAACGTTGGTTTCATACGTTTCAAATGAATACGTTTGTAACTAAGATTAGACATTTGTTCTAACGTAACATAAACGTTGGTTTCATACGTTTCAAATGAATACGTTTATAAATAAGATTGGACATTTGCTGTAACGTAATATAAACGTTGGTTTCATACGTTTCAAATGAATACGTTTATAACTAAGTTTGGACATTTGTTCTAACGTAAAATAAACGTTGGTTTCATACGTTTCAAATGAATACGTTTATAAATAAGATTGGACATTTGTTCTAACGTAAAATAAACGTTGGTTTCATACGTTTCAAATGAATACGTTTGTAACTAAGATTAGACATTTGTTCTAACGTAAAATAAGCGTTGGTTTCATACGTTTCAAATGAATGCGTTTATAAATAAAATTGGACATTTGTTGTAACGTAATATAAACGTTGGTTTCATACGTTTCAAATGAATACGTTTATAACTAAGTTTGGACATTTGTTCTAACGTAAAATAAACGTTGGTTTCATACGTTTCAAATGAATACGTTTATAAATAAGATTGGACATTTGTTGTAACGTAATATAAACGTTGGTTTCATACGTTTCAAATGAATACGTTTATAACTAAGTTTGGACATTTGTTCTAACGTAAAATAAACGTTGGTTTCATACGTTTCAAATGAATACGTTTGTAACTAAGATTAGACATTTGTTCTAACGTAAAATAAGCGTTGGTTTCATACGTTTCAAATGAATACGTTTGTAACTAAGATTAGACGTTTGTTCTAACGTAAAATAAACGTTGGTTTCATACGTTTCAAATGAATACGTTTATAACTAAGTTTGGACATTTGTTCTAACGTAAAATAAGCGTTGGTTTCATACGTTTCAAATGAATACGTTTATAACTAAGTTTGGACATTTGTTCTAACGTAAAATAAACGTTGGTTTCATACGTTTCAAATGAATACGTTTGTAACTAAGATTAGACATTTGTTCTAACGTAAAATAAGCGTTGGTTTCATACGTTTCAAATGAATGCGTTTATAAACAAGATTGGACATTTGTTGTAACGTAATATAAACGTTGGTTTCATACGTTTCAAATGAATACGTTTATAACTAAGTTTGGACATTTGTTCTAACGTAAAATAAACGTTGGTTTCATACGTTTCAAATGAATACGTTTATAAATAAGATTGGACATTTGTTCTAACGTAAAATAAACGTTGGTTTCATACGTTTCAAATGAATACGTTTATAAATAAGATTGGACATTTGTTCTAACGTAAAATAAACGTTGGTTTCATACGTTTCAAATGAATACGTTTGTAACTAAGATTAGACATTTGTTCTAACGTAAAATAAGCGTTGGTTTCATACGTTTCAAATGAATGCGTTTATAAATAAGATTGGACATTTGTTGTAACGTAATATAAACGTTGGTTTCATACGTTTCAAATGAATACGTTTATAACTAAGTTTGGACATTTGTTCTAACGTAAAATAAACGTTGGTTTCATACGTTTCAAATGAATACGTTTATAAATAAGATTGGACATTTGTTCTAACGTAAAATAAGCGTTGGTTTCATACGTTTCAAATGAATACGTTTGTAACTAAGATTAGACGTTTGTTCTAACGTAAAATAAACGTTGGTTTCATACGTTTCAAATGAATACGTTTATAACTAAGTTTGGACATTTGTTCTAACGTAAAATAAGCGTTGGTTTCATATGTTTCAAATGAATACGTTTATAACTAAGTTTGGACATTTGTTCTAACGTAAAATAAACGTTGGTTTCATACGTTTCAAATGAATACGTTTGTAACTAAGATTAGACATTTGTTCTAACGTAAAATAAGCGTTGGTTTCATACGTTTCAAATGAATACGTTTATAAATAAGATTGGACATTTGTTCTAACGTAAAATAAACGTTGGTTTCATACGTTTCAAATGAATACGTTTGTAACTAAGATTAGACATTTGTTCTAACGTAAAATAAGCGTTGGTTTCATACGTTTCAAATGAATGCGTTTATAAATAAGATTGGACATTTGTTGTAACGTAATATAAACGTTGGTTTCATACGTTTCAAATGAATACGTTTATAACTAAGTTTGGACATTTGTTCTAACGTAAAATAAACGTTGGTTTCATACGTTTCAAATGAATACGTTTATAAATAAGATTGGACATTTGTTGTAACGTAATATAAACGTTGGTTTCATACGTTTCAAATGAATACGTTTATAACTAAGTTTGGACATTTGTTCTAACGTAAAATAAACGTTGGTTTCATACGTTTCAAATGAATACGTTTGTAACTAAGATTAGACATTTGTTCTAACGTAAAATAAGCGTTGGTTTCATACGTTTCAAATGAATGCGTTTATAAATAAGATTGGACATTTGTTGTAACGTAATATAAACGTTGGTTTCATACGTTTCAAATGAATACGTTTATAACTAAGTTTGGACATTTGTTCTAACGTAAAATAAACGTTGGTTTCATACGTTTCAAATGAATACGTTTATAAATAAGATTGGACATTTGTTCTTACGTAAAATAAACGTTGGTTTCATACGTTTCAAATGAATACGTTTGTAACTAAGATTAGACATTTGTTCTAACGTAAAATAAGCGTTGGTTTCATACGTTTCAAATGAATGCGTTTATAAATAAGATTGGACATTTGTTGTAACGTAATATAAACGTTGGTTTCATACGTTTCAAATGAATACGTTTATAACTAAGTTTGGACATTTGTTCTAACGTAAAATAAACGTTGGTTTCATACGTTTCAAATGAATACGTTTGTAACTAAGATTAGACATTTGTTCTAACGTAAAATAAGCGTTGGTTTCATACGTTTCAAATGAATGCGTTTATAAATAAGATTGGACATTTGTTGTAACGTAATATAAACGTTGGTTTCATACGTTTCAAATGAATACGTTTATAACTAAGTTTGGACATTTGTTCTAACGTAAAATAAACGTTGGTTTCATACGTTTCAAATGAATACGTTTATAAATAAGATTGGACATTTGTTGTAACGTAATATAAACGTTGGTTTCATACGTTTCAAATGAATACGTTTATAACTAAGTTTGGACATTTGTTCTAACGTAAAATAAACGTTGGTTTCATACGTTTCAAATGAATACGTTTGTAACTAAGATTAGACATTTGTTCTAACGTAAAATAAGCGTTGGTTTCATACGTTTCAAATGAATGCGTTTATAAATAAGATTGGACATTTGTTGTAACGTAATATAAACGTTGGTTTCATACGTTTCAAATGAATACGTTTATAACTAAGTTTGGACATTTGTTCTAACGTAAAATAAACGTTGGTTTCATACGTTTCAAATGAATACGTTTATAAATAAGATTGGACATTTGTTCTTACGTAAAATAAACGTTGGTTTCATACGTTTCAAATGAATACGTTTGTAACTAAGATTAGACATTTGTTCTAACGTAAAATAAGCGTTGGTTTCATACGTTTCAAATGAATGCGTTTATAAATAAGATTGGACATTTGTTGTAACGTAATATAAACGTTGGTTTCATACGTTTCAAATGAATACGTTTATAACTAAGTTTGGACATTTGTTCTAACGTAAAATAAACGTTGGTTTCATACGTTTCAAATGAATACGTTTATAAATAAGATTGGACATTTGTTGTAACGTAATATAAACGTTGGTTTCATACGTTTCAAATGAATACGTTTATAACTAAGTTTGGACATTTGTTCTAACGTAAAATAAACGTTGGTTTCTTACGTTTCAAATGAATACGTTTGTAACTAAGATTAGACATTTGTTCTAACGTAAAATAAGCGTTGGTTTCATACGTTTCAAATGAATACGTTTATAAATAAGATTGGACATTTGTTCTAACGTAAAATAAACGTTGGTTTCATACGTTTCAAATGAATACGTTTGTAACTAAGATTAGACATTTGTTCTAACGAAAATAAGCGTTGGTTTCATACGTTTCAAATGAATGCGTTTATAAATAAGATTGGACATTTGTTGTAACGTAATATAAACGTTGGTTTCATACGTTTCAAATGAATACGTTTATAACTAAGTTTGGACATTTGTTCTAACGTAAAATAAACGTTGGTTTCATACGTTTGTAACTAAGATTAGACATTTGTTCTAACGTAAAATAAACGTTGGTTTCATACGTTTCAAATGAATACGTTTGTAACTAAGATTAGACATTTGTTCTAACGTAAAATAAGCGTTGGTTTTATACGTTTCAAATGAATACGTTTGTAACTAAGAATAGACGTTTGTTCTAACGTTAAATAAGCGTTGGTTTCATACGTTTCAAATGAATACGTTTGTAACTAAGATTAGACATTTGTTGTAACGTAAAATAAGCGTTGGTTTCATACGTTTCAAATGAATACGTTTGTAACTAAGATTAGACGTTTGTTGTAACGTAAAATAAGCGTTGGTTTCATACGTTTCAAATGAATACGTTTGTAACTAAGAATAGACGTTTGTTCTAACGTAAAATAAGCGTTGGTTTCATACGTTTCAAATGAATACGTTTATAAATAAGATTGGACATTTGTTCTGACGTAATATAAACGTTGGTTTCATACGTTTCAAATGAATACGTTTGTAACTAAGATTAGACATTTGTTCTAACGTAAAATAAGCGTTGGTTTCATACATTTCAAATGAATACGTTTGTAACTAAGATTAGACGTTTGTTCTAACGTAAAATAAACGTTGGTTTCATACGTTTCAAATGAATACGTTTATAACTAAGTTTGGACATTTGTTCTAACGTAAAATAAGCGTTGGTTTCATACGTTTCAAATGAATACGTTTGTAACTAAGATTAGACGTTTGTTCTAACGTAAAATAAACGTTGGTTTCATACGTTTCAAATGAATACGTTTATAACTAAGTTTGGACATTTGTTCTAACGTAAAATAAGCGTTGGTTTCATACGTTTCAAATGAATACGTTTATGAATAAGATTGGACATTTGTTGTAACGTAATATAAACGTTGGTTTCATACGTTTCATATGAATACGTTTATAACTAAGTTTGGACATTTGTTCTAACGTAAAATAAACGTTGGTTTCATACGTTTCAAATGAATACGTTTATAAATAAGATCGGACATTTGTTCTAACGTAAAATAAACGTTGGTTTCATACGTTTCAAATGAATACGTTTGTAACTAAGATTAGACATTTGTTCTAACGTAAAATAAGCGTTGGTTTCATACGTTTCAAATGAATGCGTTTATAAATAAGATTGGACATTTGTTCTAACGTAATATAAACGTTGGTTTCATACGTTTCAAATGAATACGTTTATAACTAAGTTTGGACATTTGTTCTAACGTAAAATAAACGTTGGTTTCATACGTTTCAAATGAATACGTTTATAAATAAGATTGGACATTTGTTCTAACGTAAAATAAACGTTGGTTTCATACGTTTCAAATGAATACGTTTGTAACTAAGATTAGACATTTGTTCTAACGTAAAATAAGCGTTGGTTTCATACGTTTCAAATGAATGCGTTTATAAATAAGATTGGACATTTGTTGTAACGTAATATAAACGTTGGTTTCATACGTTTCAAATGAATACGTTTATAACTAAGTTTGGACATTTGTTCTAACGTAAAATAAACGTTGGTTTCATACGTTTGTAACTAAGATTAGACATTTGTTCTAACGTAAAATAAGCGTTGGTTTCATACGTTTCAAATGAATACGTTTGTAACTAAGATTAGACATTTGTTCTAACGTAAAATAAGCGTTGGTTTTATACGTTTCAAATGAATACGTTTATAACTAAGATTGGACATTTGTTCTAACGTAATATAAACGTTGGTTTCATATGTTTCAAATGAATACGTTTATGAATAAGATTGGACATTTGTTGTAACGTAATATAAACGTTGGTTTCATATGTTTCAAATGAATACGTTTATGAATAAGATTGGACATTTGTTGTAACGGAAAATAAACGTTGGTTTCATACGTTTCATATGAATACGTTTATAACTAAGTTTGGACATTTGTTCTAACGTAAAATAAACGTTGGTTTCATACGTTTCATATGAATACGTTTATAACTAAGTTTGGACATTTGTTCTAACGTAAAATAAACGTTGGTTTCATACGTTTGTAACTAAGATTAGACATTTGTTCTAACGTAAAATAAGCGTTGGTTTCATACGTTTCAAATGAATACGTTTGTAACTAAGAATAGACGTTTGTTCTAACGTTAAATAAGCGTTGGTTTCATACGTTTCAAATGAATACGTTTGTAACTAAGATTAGACGTTTGTTGTAACGTAAAATAAGCGTTGGTTTCATACGTTTCAAATGAATACGTTTGTAACTAAGATTAGACGTTTGTTGTAACGTAAAATAAGCGTTGGTTTCATACGTTTCAAATGAATACGTTTGTAACTAAGAATAGACGTTTGTTCTAACGTAAAATAAGCGTTGGTTTCATACGTTTCAAATGAATACGTTTATAAATAAGATTGGACATTTGTTCTGACGTAATATAAACGTTGGTTTCATACGTTTCAAATGAATACGTTTATGAATAAGATTGGACTTTTGTTGTAACGTAATATAAACGTTGGTTTCATACGTTTCATATGAATACGTTTATAACTAAGTTTGGACATTTGTTCTAACGTAAAATAAACGTTGGTTTCATACGTTTCAAATGAATACGTTTATGAATAAGATTGGACTTTTGTTGTAACGTAATATAAACGTTGGTTTCATACGTTTCATATGAATACGTTTATAACTAAGTTTGGACATTTGTTCTAACGTAAAATAAGCGTTGGTTTCATACGTTTCAAATGAATACGTTTGTAACTAAGATTAGACATTTGTTCTAACGTAAAATAAGCGTTGGTTTTATACGTTTCAAATGAATACGTTTATAACTAAGATTGGACATTTGTTCTAACGTAATATAAACGTTGGTTTCATATGTTTCAAATGAATACGTTTATGAATAAGATTGGACATTTGTTGTAACGGAAAATAAACGTTGGTTTCATACGTTTCATATGAATACGTTTATAACTAAGTTTGGACATTTGTTCTAACGTAAAATAAACGTTGGTTTCATACGTTTCATATGAATACGTTTATAACTAAGTTTGGACATTTGTTCTAACGTAAAATAAACGTTGGTTTCATACGTTTGTAACTAAGATTAGACATTTGTTCTAACGTAAAATAAGCGTTGGTTTCATACGTTTCAAATGAATACGTTTGTAACTAAGAATAGACGTTTGTTCTAACGTTAAATAAGCGTTGGTTTCATACGTTTCAAATGAATACGTTTGTAACTAAGATTAGACGTTTGTTGTAACGTAAAATAAGCGTTGGTTTCATACGTTTCAAATGAATACGTTTGTAACTAAGATTAGACGTTTGTTGTAACGTAAAATAAGCGTTGGTTTCATACGTTTCAAATGAATACGTTTGTAACTAAGAATAGACGTTTGTTCTAACGTAAAATAAGCGTTGGTTTCATACGTTTCAAATGAATACGTTTATAAATAAGATTGGACATTTGTTCTGACGTAATATAAACGTTGGTTTCATACGTTTCAAATGAATACGTTTATAACTAAGTTTGGACATTTGTTCTAACGTAAAATAAACGTTGGTTTCATACGTTTCAAATGAATACGTTTATGAATAAGATTGGACTTTTGTTGTAACGTAATATAAACGTTGGTTTCATACGTTTCATATGAATACGTTTATAACTAAGTTTGGACATTTGTTCTAACGTAAAATAAACGTTGGTTTCATACGTTTCAAATGAATACGTTTATGAATAAGATTGGACTTTTGTTGTAACGTAATATAAACGTTGGTTTCATATGTTTCATATGAATACGTTTATAACTAAGTTTGGACATTTGTTCTAACGTAAAATAAGCGTTGGTTTCATACGTTTCAAATGAATACGTTTGTAACTAAGAATAGACGTTTGTTCTAACGTAAAATAAGCGTTGGTTTCATACGTTTCAAATGAATACGTTTATAAATAAGATTGGACATTTGTTCTGACGTAATATAAACGTTGGTTTCATACGTTTCAAATGAATACGTTTATGAATAAGATTGGACTTTTGTTGTAACGTAATATAAACGTTGGTTTCATACGTTTCATATGAATACGTTTATAACTAAGTTTGGACATTTGTTCTAACGTAAAATAAACGTTGGTTTCATACGTTTGTAACTAAGATTAGACATTTGTTCTAACGTAAAATAAGCGTTGGTTTCATACGTTTCAAATGAATACGTTTGTAACTAAGAATAGACGTTTGTTCTAACGTGAAATAAACGTTGGATTCATACGTTTCAAATGAATACGTTTATAAATAAAATTGGACATTTGTTCTAACGTAATATAAACGTTGGTTTCATACGTTTCAAATGAATACGTTTATAATTAAGATTGGACATTTGTTCTAACGTGAATTAAACGTTGGTTTCATACGTTTCATATGAACCCGTTTACAACTAAGATTGGACATTTGTTCTAACGTAATATAAACGTTGGTTTCATACGTTTCAAAGGAATACGTTTACAACTAAGATTGGACATTTGTTCTAACGTAATATAAACGTTGGTTTCATACGTTTCAAAGGAATACGTTTATAATTAAGATTGGACATTTGTTCTAACGAAATATAAACGTTGGTTTCATACGTTTCATATGAACCCGTTTACAACTAAGATTGGTGTAGTAGAGTCCAGCCCGCGAAAGCTATCACTCTTCACTTATTAGGGATCGGGCACTCTTCACTTATGTGGGATCAGGCACTGTTTACTTATGTGGGATCGCGCACTCTTCACTTGGTTTGAGATCGCGCACTGTTCTGTGGAATCGCGCACTGTTCTGTGGGACCCGGCACTGTTCTGTGGGATCGGGCACTCTTCACTTGGTTTGAGATCGCGCACTGTTCTGTGGAATCGCGCACTGTTCTGTGGGATCGGGCACTGTTCTGTGGGATCGGGCACTCTTCACTTGGTTTGAGATCGCGCACTGTTCTGTGGAATCGCGCACTGTTATGTGGGATCAGGCACTCTTCACTTGGTCTGAGATCGGGCAATCTTAACTTGGTTTGAGATCGCGCACTGTTCTGTGGAATCGCGCACTGTTGGGATTGGTCCCATATTGTAGGAAATATAACTTAGAGTGGTTCATTTGGTGAATGAGTTGGTCGAGTAAGGACGTAAACCCAAGTGAGAAGTTTTTTGAATGAGCATTGGTCACTAGATGGTATAAAAGAGTTGTGGGTGTGAAGGCTTTCGGTTTGTTCACTTGCGTTCTGAGTTGTAACAGGGTTCAGTAGTAATAGATTGCAGTTGCAGTGGAGATGAAGGTTGGTCTTTAGATTAGTTCAAAGTTAAAAAATGTGTACAGTAAGAAAGTAATAATAATGAAAGTTTGAATATAGTTTATAAGGTAGAGATATAATATAGTTTATAATGCAGGTGTGATCGAAACTGATTTAGTTGCTTACTTTTTACAAAAGGTTTCCGTTAAGAAATGGATAAACCACCGGGAAAGAAACGGCCGTTCCCATGTGCCGCTTGTGGTGCTAGATTTTGGAAGAAAGAACATTTGCAAAAACATTTGTCCTCTTGCGATAAACAAGTTACATGTGATCATTGCGAAAAAGTGTAAGTACTGAATATTTTTTTTAATTTTCGTTTGTTGGTTCTAATTGTATTTTATTCTGCTTGTTAGTTTTGGTGCGAGGTCGAATCTACAAAGGCATTTAAAAAATACTTGCCCGAAAATCCACGGTTCAAGAAACAGGTAAGTTTGCATGAAATTGTTTTACATTTTTAAAATCTAATTTATGTTTCTGCAGTAGAACGACAAAACGTACATCGGACACTGACAATTGTGGAGCAGAAGTTCGGAAAAAGCCAAGGTAAATGGAATTGTTGTTAAAAAATAAAATGAAATCAAATGAATTCCGTTTTTGCCCAATGCGATTTTTAGTGAACAGAACAGAAAATGCGGACCTTAGTGAACCAATTGGCGCCACCGTAAATCCACGACCAACGCCAACAAGAAAAACTATTGGACTAGCCGCTGAGAAATTGGTCAATTTAGCAACAGAACCGTCAAACCAAGTCACTACTGACAACATTGAAAATCAAGAACCTATGTTTGGAGCATCCAATACGTAAGAGTGATTTTAAACCAAGTCCTTTTTTATATTATGTCTCTACAAGCCTAATATTAGCATGTCTTCTAAGTATAAAATAGCTATTGGTTTAAAGTCTATCCTTATGTTACAACGTTATAGTTTCATTTAGCAACAACTGCGATGAACATCAGTTTGCATGTGAATTCGTTGATAACATTTTAAAGGAACTTTAAAGCTGGCGCACTAAATTGCAATACGGGCTTAGATGATGTCGATGTTAAAAGTACTGCCGATGGAAGGTAAGCGAAATTTATGAACAGAAAGTGATCCAATGATGATCTTATAAAATTATGCTTAGAAAAGAACTTCACCAATTTGAGGATTTTTGCTTAGGGCTACTAAATACTCCAACGATTGATATCACTCCGGCAAACGAAATTCCTCTGCAAAGTTTACCACAGAGGTTATATCTTTTCGAATAAAACGCCGTTAGACAGAGGGAGTTAAACAATCTTGTTTTCACAGCGAGGCCATGTAGCGGTCGCCGACATACTTAAAAACATTTTAACTGTAGACATTACAAGTGGCGTTATCGAAGCTAACAAGCACGTTTCCTTAGAACGCTGGGACTTAACTTCATGGGATTAGTTTTTGAAAGAATATAACCTCGTGTTTTGTCAGTAATTTGATAAAAAAAATTTGCCACGATTAAAATTACTTTTTACACAAAGATCTAGATTCATAAATAAAAAATGTCAAATCGTCACAACTTAAAAATTTTTTTTTGCGTAGAGAAGAACTGCAACATTTTGAAATTGATGGAATGTTGCCTGATGTGGCGATCGTAGCAGACGAGGACTTTTGCTTAGGGCTGCTGAATACCCCAAACGTTGATAACACTACCGCGAGAGAAATAGAACTACAAAGTTTGCCAAAGAGGTAATATATTATGTATAAACCACCGTAGATAGTATGAGTTAAATAGCGCTTTTTAAAGGAATACAGCCTCGTGTTTTGTCAGTAATTTGATATCCTGACTAAACAAAAATTGCCATAATTTTATACCCTGATGTTATGTTTTACACAAAGATCTAGATTAAATAAAAAATTTTCACAACTCTGTACACTTATTGATAACACTACGGCGAGCGAAATTCCTCAACAAAGTTTGCCATGAAGTAATATATTATGTACAAACTACGTTTAGACAGTGGGAGTTAAATAGCGTAGCTATGTTGCGGTGCGGTCGCCGACAGACTTGAAATCATTTTTTAAACGGAGACACTACGCGTTAGCGACGTTTACAACACGTTTCCAAAGCATGTTGAGACTTATTGCGTTTAATTTTTTTAAATGATTGTAACCTCGAGTTTTGTCAATAATTTGATACCCTGACTGAACAAAAAATTGCCATAATTTTATACTCTAAAGTTATGTTTTACACAAAGATCTAGATTAAATAAAAAATTGCCACAACTCTGTACAATTCACATTTGTTTTTGCTCAGAGGAAAAATCCACCAATTTGAAGTAAAAACGAAACGTTGCCTGAAGGGGCGATCGTATAGCAGGCGAGGATTTTTGCTACGTTGATAACACGACGGCGAGCGAAATTCCTCAACAAAGTTTGCCGAGTAATATATTATGTATAAACTATCGTTAGACAGTGGGAGTTAAATAGCGTAGCTTTATTGCGGTCGCCGACAGACTTGAAATCATTTGTTTTTATCTGCAGACACTACGCGTTAGCGACGTTTACAACACTTTTCCAAAGTATGTTGAGACCTTATGCGTTTAATTGTCTGTACTTTGTTATGTTGATTAGACAACAATTGCCATTTTAAATGTCCTTTGCATAAAAACATTCTTTTGTTTGGCGTAGTTACCTTGAAAGACTAAAATCCCAGTGTTTTTTAATGTATTGTTTGAATAATGATTTGTCTCATTTCGCAAGATTTACTTTGTAGAATCAAAGCTCGCCCGTCGCTGAGGCAAACATTCAGCTAGCCAATACCTCTGACGCCAATATCAATGCGGTTGACCAACACGCAGACTCAAACGTAAAGTGCATATGACACGTAACAACAAAACATGTTAATAATCAAACTAAGAGATGTTCATAACTTTAGAACATTTTTGGCGAAAAATGTAGCTTGATACGACGACTGGTTTCTGAGATACAGCTGATCAAAGTCGCACTTTTGCCGCTGCGAACGAAATCGTGCGAAAGCGAGATTATTGTTGCGTGACGTCATAGAAGGCGCTTTGGTCGTGCGTGAGTGCTGGCAGCAAGCCTTATGCGTAGGAATGGAAAACATTGTAAAACTGGTTTAAGCATAATATTGCATTGGGGACAAAAAGTGAACAAGTGCAATAAACGGATTTTAATGTTAATTTAAGCTGAAGACAGATGGCCGCTGTTCGACCTATAATGTCTTATTTAGTTGTGTAATAATAAAACAGTTAGGCTACTGGGAGAGGGTGTTTTTGTTGTTACATCATTTATGATCGCTAACGTGATACATGAACTTTTGAAAACACGACAGAGACAAACTGTTAGTTTAGCATTGTCGTTTTGTCCACTCACAGTTATGTCGTTTCTGCTATACCCTGTGGTCTTCCGTTAAATAGGGACAAATAAGCCTTTGATTAGTGACGTCACAATGACAAATTTTTGTGTGATGCAAAACCCTGTCCTGACCTTTAAGGTAACGTAATCTGTGGATTCTCCTATGTTTAAAACTATTCGATCTCCAAAAAAAGGCGCCTTCTCCTATCTAAACAATGCATTTTTTCGACGCAAGCGCCTTATGTGATGTCCTTTTCTCCTCAGCGCAAACGGTTTACGATTTTTGATCGCCATTACTTTTCGTGCAGTTTTCTACATTTTTTAGTTGACGTAGAACCGTAAAACTTTGGATATATGTTTGTTGTAGATGTACCTTTAGTTTTACGCAAAGTTGTCATGGCCGTGTCATATGCACTTTAAGCGATTCGATTGTTGGCGACCATGTCGCAGTAGCGCCCACCGGCGGTGGCCATGATCTTAGTTGTGAGGGCAGGTTCATGCAAAGCGTTAGCCCGATGTATGTAAGATACAAAACGGCTTAATACTATTTTGTTGCATTGGTTGCCTAACAAATTTTGACAGTTTCCTGAACTATAAATATACTTTACGTTAATAAATTTAGTGCATAAATGCTAAAAATTTATTTGTTCCAGCAAAACTTGTGTTAAAAGGTTTGTGAACTTAATGCATTTATGAGGACTAGAACCTAAAACGCATAGTGGTTCTTTGCAGCGAAATCAGACATGAACCAATAGTTGAAGTGGAACATCCCTTGTCCCCTTTTACAGCTTCACAAGAATTGAAATGTGAGGAAATTTGCAGGGCTGCAGAAGCGAAACTTTGTAGTGCTCCGTCTCGTATTCAAAGGGGTTGGTAAGTTGCCAGACATGGTTACCCTTGGAACCAGAATTATATCCATTTTTCTTGCAGGGGAAGCAGTGGTGAAACCCAACAACGACCACAGGAAAATGAGCGAGATAGACTCATCGCTCGAAACATCAGAGCCATTCAAACACACCAAGAATCGGTAAAGTGACAAGCGTCTTCAACTTCCGCGCACCAATTTCCTACGAAAATATAAATAGTATTGCCGATGAAGTTTCGGGCTTTGGCAATCGAGCCTTCAGGATCAATGCCAGTTTTGGCTTTTCTATGGAAAATGTAGCCGGGGAACAACGTTATTTTCACTCGAGTGCTCACAATTTTCAACTTTTTGACACACCTTTTGTTGTCCGCACAAGCGATGACTTGATTGCTTTTCTTGAAAGCCTGGAAGACAAAGATGACTTGGAAAGTGTGCGACTTCTGCGACCTAATAGCTCCTGGAAACCTAGAGAAATTTTAAATGTAACCTTTTATATTTACTACACGAACAACCCATTAATTGGATAGGAATAAAATTTTGTCGTCGTCCGTCACGCGAAATTGAGGCCCATACACTGCGAACAAATGTCTTATTCCACTGCCTCTGTTTTTTCGTTCATTTGCAATACATTTTGATTCCGGTGGGGATTAAACTATGTAAACAGTTTCATTCATGTTGGTTTGAATCACATTAACTTTCCAAGTGAACAACCTTCCCAACATGAAATTTATTTTGAAATGTCCTCCAGTTGGTTGCTTGTCAAGTGTAAACTTATTTGGTGCAGTGTTGTACGCTTAAGTAACAAACGGGGATCTGATGCTAAAGCTTAATTTGTTTTTTAAGAAACATTCCAGCTACAAATCAATAAATACGCATCGACTTTTTTTTGTTGTCGTTTTTTTTTCGCCGTAGTGTGGATATTGATTCATCAAAAAAAGGGTTGCACCATTGCTGGTAAACCATTCATTGCGAGTGAGCCACAATGTGAGAGGTGAAGCAATCTCAAACAAGATGAGCGCTCAAGTATTACACAATTTCTTGGAGTATTTTATGGCAGGTTTTGAAAGGGATTACGTCATTTTTATTGTTAAGACGGTATAGATACTTCATTCCTCATCAACGAACAGAAGCAACCAACGGAAAAGATGTCACTCAACAGACGTATTGTTCCCGACACCGTCGATTCAACCAGACAGCAAAGCGCTACACAGCTGCTCACAGAGATATGCAGAAGTCGCCGACCTGCAGGTATGTCTTGACGACGTTTTGCTTTTCTTCCGTTTCCTAATTTTTGGTTGCTGTTGTACTGGTCCACAGCAGACGCGGTGGAAGATTGTATCATCGCCGACCGAGTGAAGAATATGGCAATCGACGTGGCTGTCGATGGGATTACATTAAGTTTTAAATCTAAATCTGTGTTTTCACCCGCCGCGTATTTGAGATCAATAATAGAAAATGCCGATTCTTTTGAATTTTACCAAAATCGCTCGCAGTTGATTGATTCGGTTGTTCGCGAACAAGTGCTTCAAGTGCAAGAAATTTTTATTTCTACCGCTCAAGACAAACATTCCGATGTTGGTGCTGCTTTTCTGTGTTTTCCACTTTCACAATAAACCTTCCCTCTCTCTCCTCCTACGATTACATGTTTGAAACGAACGCACAGACAGTTTGATCGTTCTCACGCAAGTCAGAAGAAAATGTATCGACTATACGAGGCATAGATAAATCCACGTGCACGAAACAGTAAATAATACATACAATGAGGGCCGCAGGCAGATGAGAGGGGGTGCTGTACAATGCGACGGTTCCATTTCCATTGAGTGGCATTTCGGTTTAGAAAATTTACAAGCTCCTCGTGGATCGGGGCACGCCCGAACGAGTCATAAAACTCGCCCCGCCTTCGCCATCAAAAAACATCGCAAGCCAATGCATTCCGGGTCTATCACTGGGATCAGTATTCACAATATATGCTTTGGGATAGGGGTGATTCAACGTGGTGAGCTGATCCCGCGCATAGACACCATAAAACACGGATCCAATGGCTTGGTCACGAGATAAAATAGATGCGATTTGAAGTTCGTCCATTTAAAGCGCATATGACACGGCCATGACAACTTTGCGTAAAACTAAAGGTACATCTACAACAAACATATATCCAAAGTTTTACGGTTCTACGTCAACTAAAAAATGTAGAAAACTGCACGAAAAGTAATGGCGACCAAAAATCGTAAACCGTTTGCGCTGAGGAGAAAAGGACATCACATAAGGCGCTTGCGTCGAAAAAATGCGTTGTTTAGATAGGAGAAGGCGCCTTTTTTTGCAGATCGAATAGTTTTAAACATAGGAGAATCCACAGATTACGTTACCTTAAAGGTCAGGACAGGGTTTTGCATCACACAAAAATTTGTCATTGTGACGTCACTAATCAAAGGCTTATTTGTCCCTATTTAACGGAAGACCACAGGGTATAGCAGAAACGACATAACTGTGAGTGGACAAAACGACAATGCTAAACTAACAGTTTGTCTCTGTCGTGTTTTCAAAAGTTCATGTATCACGTTAGCGATCATAAATGATGTAACAACAAAAACACCCTCTCCCAGTAGCCTAACTGTTTTATTATTACACAACTAAATAAGACATAATAGGTCGAACAGCGGCCATCTGTCTTCAGCTTAAATTAACATCAAAATCCGTTTATTGCACTTGTTCACTTTTTGTCCCCAATGCAATATTATGCTTAAACCAGTTTTACAATGTTTTCCATTCCTACGCATAAGGCTTGCTGCCAGCACTCACGCACGACCAAAGCGCCTTCTATGACGTCACGCAACAAAAATCCCACTATACGCGGTTCAACGAGATCACAATAGACGAAAATGGTCGAAAATTCATTCTCGAGAGTGCACCTTCCTTCGGTTGTGTGGCTTCCTTCGTAAAGGTGTGGAAGTGGAGTTGTTTGAAAGCCCTAAAGTTCCCCAAGGTCATCAGAGAGCGCCATTTGGGAGGTTTATAGTGGTCAAACGCGTCACCGGATCAAATACAAATAAATTATTGATCACACCCCCATCGGGGTTAAAATCATCGGTTTCTGATTCCTGAAGAAGTCGTTTAAATTCCTTGGTGCCTTCTGTTTTAACTAATTTTGTTATTGTACTTGCAAGTTCCTTTCCCGATTTATAAAGCCCGCTTGGAAGCGTCAACTTTTTAGTAGCTTCGGCCCCCACTCTCATTCCGAACCACACTTCTGACTCAATATTTTTCCATGAGTATGGATGTCACTTAACGCCACTTCCCATTTTCCCTGATCCAAGTGAATGCTTTTGGGAAATTTAGTTTTGAATTGCGTCGTTGTATTTTCGGGGTAAAACTACTATTGCTCGGAAGAGTCACGTAAAACATTCTTGTTTTTCAAACTCGGTGCTGGCAACAGATAGCCAACCCCACTTGCCAGTAACGCTGTCCAGAGATTCGGGTTTGGGTGTCCCAACGTCAAATTCACAAGACTGGTGATGACTACAACAAAAATGAGAAACACTTGACAAAAAAACACAACTTCTTCACGAGGCAAACTTCGCCCACACCACACCTAATTTCCTCCTGAAGTCATTTACACGCTATACGCTGTAATGTACGACGTCCTCTGCGTTGAGCAACGAATTGAAACTATCGGGGTATTCGACCCATTTTATAAGCCATTGCTCTGCCCCGTGCCTTTTTCGCTTTATCAATATCTTTTCAATGTTATAAAGGTCCTTTTCCACACTTTGGAGTTCCTCATCATAAAACGACCCTTCTATCGGTTCACGATTATAATCGACTAGAGAATAGGTATGGGGATTGGTTCGGCGCCGTGATTTTACAAAAAACACTTCTTCCGTCCAGTTTGTTAAGTAACCTTTTTTAAACTTTGCACGGGTTACTGCGATTCTAACTGGGGAACGCACTGCAAACTTCCAGGACATAGGTGGATGCGATATATCGCCGTATAAATTTTCCCAGACAGTATCCTGATTATCTCATTTCACCGACGAGGGAGTAGTTCGAATGCTGCGGTGATAGCTGTTGTTGTAGCTTTCTACTACATCATCTAGCACGTCAATATATTTCGATTTCTGGGCATACGTGAAGTACCGCCATAAACGCTCCTTCAAAGTCCGATTAAATCGCTCAACAATGGAGGCTTTTGTTTCGTCATTGTACGTCGTAAAAAAATGAATACCGTGATTTTGTAACCAATTCTGAAAAAGTTTATTCACTAACTCTTTGCCACGATCTGTCTGTAATTTCTGCGGTTGGCGGTCCCCATCTTGCAAGATTTTTTCGAAAGCTCGCACAAGACTTAGCCCCGTTTTTTGTTTTATTGGGACAACCCACGCATACCTTGAAAACACATCAATAACGGTAAGTAAGTATTTGAACCCATTGTTGTAACGACTTAGTTTCACCAAATCAAGCAAATCAGCCTGCCACTGAAAATCAATACCACCGACTACAACACGAAGACGTTTAAAATTTCGACGTAGAGGTTTGTGGAGTGTGTAAGTGTCCTGCTTTCGCAGCCAATCTTTTACTTCAACTCTATTTCGTTTTGAAGCACGGGCGAGGCGCTTCACGCCCCCGAGACTTTCTGGTTGCAAGGGGGAATAATATTCCTCAGAAAACTTTACAGATTTACCCATTGCTTTGCAAATCGTCTATTCTGCACCGGTGGCGGTTTAAATCCAACTGGGCGCTGACCTGGCGCGGGTGTTGTATTTGTATACCCAAGCAATGACTTTGGTGCATTTGCTTTTTCCAATGCCGACAGGAAATCAGTCCATCCGATCGGCGTCGTTGACGTCGATCCGCGGCGTCGCACAGCATTGTGAATCAGATCCTCAATGTTGCTTCCCTTAACAACTTCCCCTTTAACCGAAAGCTCTCCTGTCGAGTTGAAATCAATTTCTGGACTTTCCTTGATAATATCCATGACTCGCTTCGCTTTGTATTTAAACGTCTTCGGCATAGAATCAATTACACGACTTTCGACAACATTTTTCTTTGTTTCCTCAACTTCTCCAGCCACAGTTTTTCCTCGGGCTTCTTCGGTAACCGTAAACTTAAGTGGTTTATTCACAAGGGTGTCCTTGTAAAATTGATACCGTTGAAGTGCCTGGTTGTAAAGTTTTACTTTGTCTTCCATCGTCCCAGGCTCGTTTATGATGTCCTTCATTTTCCGATCGAGTGTGGTTTATGCGTTTTCAACAGGCGTCGTTTGTGAAGATGTGTTTCCCTGTAGACTTTTCAAAATACGAGGGTCCACCAAAGCGAATTTTTGAACACTTTCCATTTCACCTCCCACCAGACAAAAGACTAGTGACGGCGGGTATTATGCTGCCAATCAACGGAGCTAACAACGCTGATAAAAATCCTCCACGTTGGACTTTTTTCCAAGTTTACGGATGCCGTTTTTATATCTGCAAAGTTTGGCTCGTTCCGTGGGTGTCAATGTTACGTTTCCCTTTGAAACGTTGTATGCACATTCGCAAATGCACTGGATTAATTCACGATCAGCGACTTTTATAATCGATCGAGCAAGCTTGGGTTTGGATTTAGCGAGTGTCGTAAGAACTGGAGCTTGGTCATGTAGTCGCCTTGACATGCTACAGAGATTTTGGTACGTACACAATCTGGGTTTCACCGCGAAAAATGTTGGTTCTTAAATGAAATTTTTCTGCTGTGCTCTGCTTGAAGTCAAAAAGCAAATAACCGTGTGGACGAGAGGTCGGGTCACTATATGATTCCTGAACGGCACGCGTCCGCCCTGGTTGAACTTGCTTGGCAAGATGAGTTATTTGAGAAGCGTCTCTTGGATTTTTAAAAACAACGAGGTAAAGCGCGTTCAAGCTGATAGTGCGTTGCTCCTTTCCTTTGTGAAATAAATTCTGAACAATGTATATCACACTTATATTTTTGTGATGGCTCCCTTTTGTGAAAAGATTGGTCACGCTTTTGTCGCATTCACTCATTAAATCATCAATAATCAAAAGTGTTCTCTCTGACGAATCAAAATCAGTTGCCAATCCCCGAACAAATTCCACACCGTTAATCCCTTCGTACGCCCCTTGCCCCTTGCCACTCGCCGTAACACCATACAATGCGTTGGGGATTTGGTAAAGTTAACTTCTCGTTTATGAAACGTTTCAAAAAGAACGTTTTACCACAACTAGTCGGACCAGCTACAAGGCAAGTGAAAGGGTGAATAAAATCCATGGTGTTTTCGCAAACAGATTTTTAACAAACTAAAAGTTTTTTATGTTCGTTGCGCTTTTAAACGCTTTTCTTTAGACTGTTCTTATAGGTTACAACCTCAGCTGCTTCAAGCACATGTTGTTTTTTCGATAGAACGGTCACAAAACTTGGGTTAATATAGCCCAAAACACTTTAGGAAAGAAATTGCATCTGAATTAGTTATTTCATTTTGTGTTTCAGCCAGTCTCTTCTCTTCACGAAGGCATGCTTCTTCCCAATTCGGACCGCACACATCTTTTCCTTTACCACTAATTCCGAGAACGAATTGCCCACCTTTGATTTTGAGAAGAAACTCACATCCAGGAGAATGTTTGGCATGTTCTTCCCAAGCAACGTCATTCAGTTTCTAGTTAAAGAGGCAACATATACCAACATTTCACTTTATCGTGAATACCAATAAAGTAAAATCCAGCTTCGGCTAAATCCGCCGGTGTTGATCGGGTATGATAAGGCCAAAATCCATATTTGAACGAATCTATACGTTTTCTCTCTTCAGCCATATTAACATTTGTAGGGTCCAAACAAGGATAATTCCTCTTTCGCTCGACCAATCCACCCGGGGCGCATATCATCGAGGTTAAAGAGTATTGAGCATCACTTCTATCTCTTCGTCCAAAGAGAGAACGACCAGTAAGAAATGACATATTTCTATTCAACTCAGAAGTGAACAAACCGAAAGCCTTCACAGCCACAACTCTTTTATACCATCTAGTGACCAGTGCTCATTCAAAAAACTTCTCACTTGGGTTTACGTCCTTACTCGACCAACTCATTCAACAAATGAACCACTCTAAGTTATTTTTCATACAATATGTGACCAAGCCCACATAAGTGAACAGTGCCCGATCCCACATAAGTGAAGAGTGCGCGATCTCAAACCAAGTGAAGAGTGCCCGATCTCAAACCAAGTGAAGAGTGCCCGATCCCTATTAAGTGAAAAGTGTCCATGCTACTCGGCTCATTCCTACTACTCATGTGGAGTATGTTTTAAAGTCGTAATTCGTTTTGTAAAGCTCATGTCACAATAACACAAATGCTTTATTGTGAAACTACACGGAAATTGGCCTGGCCGAAGATGTGCGTTTCATCAAACCGAAATCGGTTTATCGACATATTTACCAGATAGAGCCGTCCTCCTTAGTCCTGCGAAACGTTTGGCGGAGAGTTTGTCATTAATCCGAAAACGGTCATGTCGTTAACAGGAAGTTAAGTAGGCCTAAGTTAACATTGTGACGCATACAGTTGAGTTATGAGATTTCAGGTTAAAAAAATATACACAAGCAAAAAAATAACATTAAAATCATGAAAAATATACGCCTTCACAGGAAATACGCAGGGTGCAAGTGGCAAAATATAGGTGCCGGAGCTCGCATGTTATAAAATAATTTCCTACACATCCTATGTGCGACACGATAAATTAAGTAACATATTGTAACTATTGGTGTCTAATTGCCAAAAGCAGAATACTTGTAACATCGACGCAATGGCCCATTAATTACTGGCAAACCCTTTGTAACTATCTTTCTTTGCAGAAATTTTTGCAAGCTCTGCCCATTTATTTTAATACAATAAAGGTAACTACAAGAAGTATTTTAGGAATTGTCTTTGGGTAACAGTACGTTGTAACGTTCTAGTCCCAAATTAACTTGTTAGCATTTTTTGTTATACCATAAACTTGCTCCAACACGCAAATGTCATTTTACAAAGATCGACAAGAACGTAGGTTATACTATAACTTGCCGGTGTTAGCTTGACATTTATAAGCTTGTAACAATATCCGCTGCACGGTAAGCGAATGAGGAAATGACTATCACTAAGTATAGGTACAACAACACTTTTTGAAACGGACTGCACAAGACTTCTTGTTTGCAACATCAGGTTGGTTTGAATACTAACTTCAGCTATTGTAGTATTTACAAAAGCCAATACGTTTTTAGAAGCACTAACATGTGGATCGAGGTAATTATACTGCTTGTGGTAATCTGGTTGATATACAATGGATCTATCAGCATGTGGAGGGCTAAAGGTCTTCCTCCAGGTCCACGGGGTTTGCCATTTATTGGAAGTTTTTATCATATATCTGAAGATTTTGTAGCAAGTGAGTGGGTACGTGATTTTCTTGCACAAAATGCAAACATTTATTTTTGTTACAGATGGACTTAAGCTGTCCAGGAAATATGGAAACATTTTTAGTTTAAAAGTTAAAGGATCGGATGTAGTTTGTGTGTATGACTACAACCTAATAAAAGAGGTAAACGTTGGTTGATATTTTCCGCAGCAGTCCAAGTTGAAATAATTAGATGCAATTGTTGTTGATACAATAATATTTTCTGAAGATGATGATCGACAACCCAAGAAAATTTTCTGGGAGACCATCCACTCTAGCAATGAAACTAACCAGAGGAAAAAAATTGGAAGGTTAAATAACTGCACTAAAAATTCACTGCAACTACATAAATATAATTTTTGTAGGCATCGGTGCATCATCATACACCCCTCAAATGGTGGCTCATCGCAAATTTTTCTACACTGTTTTGCGAAACATGGGTTTAAACCATCATAACTTCGACAAAGTTATCACAGATGAGCTGCCTTATTTCATCAATGAATTCCAGACTATGGCAAAGTCAGGAACACCTGTAAACCCAACTTCCCCAATAGAGTGGGCAACTTTAAATATCCTTGCATACTTTGTGTTTGCAAACAGGTTAGAAGGAAAGATTTTGTTTGGAGAATTAGTGGAGATTTTTTTTTGCTTTTATCTAAGGTTTTTCTTAATTCGCAGATATTCATATGGTGATGCTAATTTTAAGCGTCTCCTTGAGTACAACAACAGGTATTTTCATCTATTGGCCAGAGTAAATACTCCTGGATTCTTGTTGGTTTCATTTGTTCCTTACCTATATAAACTGTGGCTCCCGAAAATTGCAAGAGAAGTCAAGGAATGTAGTAGGTGATTGCGGTTTTGTTGTTGTTTAATTTCATTTATTTTTTTTCAACTTATGAAGGTAAGTTGCAATAATGAATTACTTTTTTTAGTACAATTGAAGATTTCTTGACTGTCGAGATTGAATACCACAAAACTACATTAGACCCAAACAATCCAAGAGATTTTGTTGACTATTATCTTCTTGAAATTCAAAAGTCAAACTTGTTTAAATGAATCATGTCAGTAAGCTTGTGTGCTGGTTGCGGATATTTAGAATTATCTTATAATTTAATTGTTGATGGAACAAAAATTGGTAACAGACAATCGGCGCCAGTATGGTGTTTTGTATCAAACATAAATATATATTTCGCTTATTGACATCCTCGATTCTAGTCTAACATGAATGACAGTATAAACACATTCACTACTGTACTAAATTATCTAATCAAAAAGGGGCGATAATCAAAGAAACGAAAAAATAATCTCCCTCGTAATAGTAAAACTAGGAATTGCAAAAGACGTGAAAACGCAGTGGTCGCAAGAATGTAAATCTGCACTCAAAGTGCAAGTGGCCCACAGGAAAAAGAAGTAAAGGCAGTGAAAAGGCGTGTAGATGTGTCCACTTTTTTATGTTATTAATATGGTTAATGATATTTTTCTAGACAGTAACTAAGGTTTACTTTCTAAAGATAACTCTTTTCGAACGCTACTTGTGAGTGACCCAGGTGGAAACTTTAAATAAAAAATTACTATATAAAAATTGTTTTCTAGTTACAAACAGCGTGTAGACACGACGATGCCAATAGGCGAAGTTAAAATTTTTGTTTTTTATGACAGATAATACTAACCATAATTTCCTGTTGATCTTTTTGAATTTTCTGAATAAGTAAAAGACAGTTTTCTGAATACATAAAGGAAAGGTCATCACTGACCTGCACAGGCTGATTACTATAGTCTTTTACGACAATTTCTTTCTGGCAGACCTTAAGAAAACAATGTTGGATCTTTTTCTAGCTGGGGCTGAAACAACTCAAACAACACTAAAATAGGCTTTAGTTTACATGGTTAACAACCCCAAAGTACAAGGTTTGATATTTTTATTTTAAGTAGTTGACAAAAAGATATTTTTGCGGCTCAGATCTTCAGTAACAATAAAAGATATTTTAACATTTTCCGCAAAACCAAGGCACCTCCTCGATTTTAGCTTCATCCGGTATGGAGCGCTCTAAACATTCCGGATGAAACCATTCTTTACACTTACTACACTCAATAAAGTATTGTTTATTTTCTGCAAGTCTACAATTACAATGAATCGCAACCGTCTCGCTGTTCTTTCTTCTATTTACGATGAGCTTCTTCATCTTAAAAAGAGGCTCAAATTCTTTATTGCGCAACATTTCAAGCTTAAACCTCCAACAGGAGTCAAGAAACTGAGTGAAGAATATATTCCTGGTCTAAGTTTACAGCCAAAGCCTTTTGAAATTGTGATGACACCTCGTTAACAATAATACCAATATGTTTTGTTCAATATTTCTTGAAGGACCTGATTCTGAAATGACCTGTCCATGTATGCATTATTGCCTTCCACTAATGATCAGAGCGAAAACTGAAAATAGGTTTTTTATCGTTTTTGTTGTTTTCACCAACCCTTTATCATTGTCAAAAAATTGCCTTGTTACCATTCGCGTGCCAGTTAACCAGATAACGTTGTAACATACGTCACAGAAACCAGTGCTTGAATTGCGTAATGTTTTGCGTGCAGCTTTGCACATGTGCTGCATAATCCCATAATGTGACCCAAATGATTTAGCCATCGAATATTCTCGAGTAAAGTGATTCATTCAACATCCTGTTTACCACATAAAATGTTCTCCTATGATTAGGTCACATCACACCTATGTTCTTGTATTATATTACTTCGAGCGGTTCGTGATATCACGTGACATTATTGACCAATCAGCTCTCAGTACGGAGAGCTTTAAAGCCCAGTGTGTACCTGTAAATTCATTCTATTTGATTCCATTCGATTCTACTTGTTCTATCGTATTATTGCACTGCTATTATTACTGAGACTCTAAAAGCTATTCGCCGGCTTGGGATTTATTCCCACAGCCTGATAATAAACTGTTTATTTGGAATCAGCGGTTTGCTGGTGAGAACGAGGCAGAAGCAGATTTAACAATCGAAGAGACTCAATAACCGCTCAGGCCATCGAGACACTGTTAAATATCTCTGAGACCCTTAGAGTTATTTACAACACCATGTTTTGAACGCAATGTTATTTATTTTTAAATCGTATCAAATTATTCCTCGTTCTAAACCTGAAATTTTCCTCTAACCTCAAGCCGGTTTTGTGGTCCAGATAACGGTCTCATGAACCAGCGGCCTATGAATCCCTAGGGACTTAAGCAATACGCTATAACGAATTTGTGCGTTAGCGCACCACCCATTGTATTTGTTGTACCTACTATTCTCTATTAAACACTGGGTAGCGCAAGTCTGAGTCTGTGCAGGAGTAATTTTGAGGTAAATTCAATACGACGGCGCCATATTGGAAGGTTCCAACTAAGCCAGGAAGAGATAGCGGAAGCCATTTTTTTTATTGAAATTTCGATGTCGAATCAAAACAAAAAAATAACTGGATTATAAGACGCTATAACTGAAAAAGTAACAACTTCGTGATTTTGATAAAGTTATTTTCGTAATTTCTACATTCATATTTTTGTAATTGACAGTAGACTGCAGATTTTCTCAGTAAAAGCTTTCACCAAACCGGAGGTTGCTTCAGCAGATTATCCCCAAATTGATTCGCTTTGATGCAGAGGTATCGGGTGCATACAGGGAGAATGAACAGGTATTGCTTCTTTAATCTAAATGTCCTAAAAAATCATAAAATGAAAGTTTTTATCATATCTGCTGACAACAGCCTACGCCAATTTCGCCAAATCACTGAGTTTTGCCAACTATTTGTTGAGGTATCGCACTTAAAGCAAGCCAGCTACTTACGTGCCAAAAAATCTTCAAACTTTAATCAAACAGACCTGGACACCGGTCGCGCTCGTTTCAAAACTGGAGGCGAATGTGTTTCAACTGGTTTCTGCGGTCGTGCGAGACTTGTAGACAGTTTTTGGTGTGTTTGTGCTCGGATAATCACATTAAATAGTTTTTGCTGTGTTATTGATAGGGTATATGCGTGTGAAACGTGGAAATGTATTAAATTTGCGCTTATTTTGAGTTAGCGAGCGTTTGCGAGCGGGCACATGCACGTCGTTTTGACGTATAAATAGTGGTCGTGACAGCATGTTTTTTCGACGTTGAAGTTTGAAGCATCATTTGTTGTAGATTGCAAACATTGATCTACGTCTTTTGCGTATGAATTATCAACGTATTTTGTGCGTCATTAACATAACGTCGTGATCTCGTTTAAAATCGGTGTAAATTGCAAACACTAATCTACGTCTTTTGCGTGGAAATTATCAGCGTATTTTGTACGTCATTAAAATGACGTCGTCATCTCGTTTAAAATCGGTGTAAATTGCAAACACTAATCTACGTCTTTTGCGTGTGAATTATCAACGTATTTTGTGCGTCATTAACATAACGTCGTGATCTCGTTTAAAATCGGTGTAAATTGCAAACACTAATCTACGTCTTTTGCGTGGAAATTATCAGCGTATTTTGTACGTCATTAAAATGACGTCGTCATCTCGTTTAAAATCGGTGTAAATTGCAAACACTAATCTACGTCTTTTGCGTGTGAATTATCAACGTATTTTTTGTACGTCATTAACATAACGTCGTGATCTCGTTTAAAATCGGTGTAAATTGCAAACACTAATCTACGTCTTTTGCGTGGAAATTATCAGCGTATTTTGTACGTCATTAAAATGACGTCGTCATCTCGTTTAAAATCGGTGTAAATTGCAAACACTAATCTACGTCTTTTGGGGAAAAATTATCAACGTAAATTGTACGTCAATAAAATGACGTCATGATCACGTCTAAAAGCTTTTCAACGTCTTTCGTGTACGTCAAATCGATACCAATGTACGCCTATTCAACATCAAGAAAATGAGTTAATGCAAAGCACTCAACAAGTGTCACAAAATATTCAAGAATATTGAATCACATTGGCAAGCTAGTCAGAGGAAAATGAAGAATTGAATGAATCCTCCGCAGAGTCACCCTTGCCTCCTTTCCGTGCAGGAGCATGATTTAGCAGCTCTGCGAATAAATTCTGCCTCGCTAAGATCTGGGTGGTTGCCGCGTATGCTTTCTAAACATGTTTAAAAGAAAGCCCATGTCAGAAGCACTACTTTATAGTTAAATGTAGCTTTACAGCAAACTATGTGTAAGTAATGTAACAAGACTCCTGTTTAAAGGTAATGCAAAACCTGCTCAAATTATAATTTTAAATAGCCTACATTCGCATGGTTCGTGCAACTTACGTTCCTCCGACATTGGATATGACCTCTTTCTTTTCTGCTGTCTCAACACTGGCAGTTCCATTTCTAAATGAAGTATATAAATTAGGTGTAATAGCTATATATATGCAAATGTAATACAGTATGTGAATTTTACTGTACAATCTTGACTTGCGTTTACACAGCTTTACATGTTGTTCATAATATTGTACTTTATTTAGAAGGAAATGCAAAACTGCATGTTAGCAAATTTCCATGCCTTTGACTCCAATATCATCATTAGCATCATCGCTCCCAATTAACTCTTCAGTGTCCTAGTCACTATCACCTGAGTTAATATATATTATATGCATTAGATCAGTTTCCAATTCTACGTCATGGGTATTTGACTTGAATTTCACGTCGTTTAGACGTTGAATTCCCACCTTCAATCCTACGTCAAGTTTTTGACTTGAATTTCACGTCGTTCAGACGTTGAATTCCCACCTTCAATTCTACGTCAAGTGTTTGACTTGAATGTCACGTCGTTTAGACGTTAAAATATCAAATAAAGCTATACGTGTAGTTTTCAACACAAATTTCAGGTCATTCGGACGTTGAATTGCCAACTCCAATTCTACGTCTGGATTTTAAGTTAAATTCAACGCCATTTCCACGTTTATTTTGGGTCGAGGAATGTACGTCAAGTTATCGACGTCTAATTGACGTAGTAAAGACGGTGATCATCTACGTCGCGATTTGAACCAAATCTCAACCTTGTTTGGACGTCGAATTTTCTTGATAGACGTCGATTTTACGTCCGACCTAATATCAACATACGTAAAAATGACGTCGAGTGCCTGCTGGGGAGTGTTTTGCGCATTACAAATTATTATGGAATCCCGGCCTGTTGCACTCTCCGAGTGCATGGCGCAAAAGGAGCTACTCCGGCCGACTGACAAAGGCAGCGCAACATATAGCGTTTATTCTATCCGTTTAAATTTCTGTTAATATAACTTTAGCCTATCGTCGCTTATTTGTAAAAACGAATGTTTCGAGTGAGCCAGCAATGTGGCGAAATTTCATGTTTTAAGTGCACGCTATTCATTTCATAAATCAACAAAATGTTTCAAGGGACCTTCTTCCCTGAGTTTACTCTATTTCAAAACGTTTTTTTCTTGCGGTGAACTGTCTTAGATCGTGATGTGTTGATTGACAAAATTATTATGTAGAGGGCAAAATCATAAAATGTTTACACATCGGCGCAAGTGAAAAAAGGATGGGTGATAATGAAAAAGCACCTACATGTGGAATATGTTTTAAAGTCGTAATTTAGTTTTGTAAAGCTCATGTCACAATAACACAAATGCTTTATTGTGGAACTACGTCGAAGATGGGCGTTTCATCAAACCGAAATCGGTTTATCGACATACTTACCAGATAGAGCCGTCCTCCTTAGTCCTGCGAAATGTTTGGCGGAGAGTTAGTCATCATTGCATAAAAACGGTCATGTCGTTAACAGGAAGTTAAGTAGGCCTAAGATAACATTATGACGCATGAGTTGAGTTGTGAGATTTCAGGATAAACAAATATACACAAGCAAAAAAATAACATTAAAATCATGAAAAATATACGCCTTCACAGGAAATACGCAGTTTTCAAGTGGCAAAATAGATATTTGCAAGTTCTGCCCATTTATTTTAATACGATAAAGGTGACTACAAGAAGTATTTTAGGAGTTGTCTTTGGGTAACTGTACGTTGTAACGTTTTCGTCCCAAATTAACTTGCTTGCATTTTTTGTTATGCGATGAACTTTCTCCAACACGCAGTTGTCATTTTACAAAGATCGACAAGAACGTACTATAGGTTATTAATTTGTATAAACTATTACTTGTTGGTGTTAGCTTGACTTTTATAAGCTTGTAACAATATCCGCTGCACGGTAAGCGAATGAGGATATGATGTGTTGCATCACGAATTCAATTTTGTGAGTCATCGCATGTTTTTGTATGCAATATCAGTTTTGTAGAGACCACAAGCTTTTGTAATGTCAAGAAAATCGATTAGTAGTTGAACATGTGGATCGAGGTTATTGTGCTGCTTGTGTTAATCTGGTTGATATACAATGGATCTATCAGCATGTTAAGGGCTAAAGGCCTTCCTCCAGGTCCACGGGGTTTGCCATTTATTGGAAGTTTTCATTATTTATCTGGAGATGTTACAAAAAGTGAGAGGGCACGTGATTTTCTAAAGCAGTTTTTTGTAAATATTTTTGAAATTTTGCGTTACAGATGGACTTAAGTTGTCCAGGAAATATGGCGATATTTTCAGTTTGAAAGTGAAAGACATGAATGTAGTTTGTGTGTGTGGATACAGCTTAATCAAGGAGGTAAGGTTTAGGACAAACGTTTAACAACCCCGTTCATAGTAAATAGGTACAGGCGCTATTTCTGTTCAAACTAATCGTTTTGTTAAGATGATGACAGACAGTCCAAGGAAATTTTCCGGACGACCTACTACTTTATCTTTTAAATTATCTAGAGGAGAAAAATTGGAAGGTGATTAACTTTGGATCCAGTACATTAAACGTTAAATGCATCTCAATATATAACATATTTAAGGCATCGCTTCATCATCATGCACCCCTCAATTGGTCGCTCATCGCAAATTTTTCTATACTGTGTTGCGAAACATGGGTTTAAACCATCATCACTTCGACAAAGTTATCACAGATGAGCTGCCTTATTTCATCAATGAATTCCAGACTATGGCAAAATCGGGAACACAAGTAAACCCAACCACCCCATTAGAATGGGCATCTTTGAATGTCCTTGCATACTTTGTGTTTGGAAACAGGTAAGAAAGCAAAATTTCGTTTAAATGTGTAATGGTGATGGTGTGTGCAATTTTGGTTGTTTTATAATTTGTACATATTAGGGAAACGTTTTTCTTCCTGTGTAGATATTCATATGGTGATGTCAAGTTCAAGCGTCTTCTTGAGTACAACAACAAGTATTTTCATCTAATAACCAAAGTAAATACTCCCGGATTCGTGTTGGTTTCATATATTCCTTACCTTCATAAATTGTGGCTTCCCAAAATTGCAAGGGAAATACAGGAATGCAATAGGTGATTATTTTTTTTAAATGTATTGAGGTAATTGCTTGTCGAGGTAACTGGTATTAATGAAGTGTTAATTTAGAAATATTGAAGATTTCTTAACCAGTGAGATTGAATACCACAAAACCACTATAGACCCAAACAATCCAAGGGACTTCATTGACTATTACCTGCTGGAAACTCAAAAGTCCAAATTGTTTACTGAATCATGTCAGTGAGCTTGAATAATGTTAGTGGTTGTGATAAATATGTGTGCACATTTATGCCTTTTTTGCAGATCTGATAAAAACAATGATGGACTTTTTTCAAGCTGGAACTGAAACAACTCAAACAACATTGAAATGGGCTTTAGTTTATATGGTTAACAACCCTGAAGTACAAGGTTTGACATTCTCATTCAAAGTAAATGATAATGAGATAATTTTAGTTTAATATCCTGTGACAAACAGGTTTTACATAAACAAGCAATTTTTTTCAAAAGATATTTTTTTCATAACAGAAAAGGTACAAATGGAAATTGACAGTGTTTTGGAAAGTGGCAAATTACCTAAATATGAGGACAAGCTTAAGATGCCTTATGTAGAAGCAACAATATTGGAAGTACAAAGAAAATCCACGATTGGTCCATATGGTAAGAATTTGGTTGAGGGGTGGGGGGAGGTGTGGTGTGGTGTGGGGGGTAATAAAAGTAGAGATTACCTTATTTTTGCTGTGGATGCTGTCGAAACGCTGTTCTAAGCCAATGAAACTTACTTTAATCTTGTTTGGTCTGTAATTTATTAGCGGTGAACAGTCGTGGACCATGGTAACAAGGGTGTTGTTGATTCACTTTTAAATAACTTTGGATAGTAATTTGGGTCACCCATTTTTGCGATTGCACCATTTTGGACAACATATATTGTGCTTGATAGGAATAGCACGTGCCACTATGGAAGAGGCCAACCTTGGTCAATATGTCCTTCCAAAATCAACTGTTGTGTTACCACTGTATCATTCCATACACTACTCACCTGAACATTGGAAAAATCCCAACCAGTTTGATCCTGAAAACTTTCTTGACCCTGATGGCAAAGTTGGAATTCGACCTGCCTTTATGCCATTTGGTGGAGGTACTTTTATAAATCATTGCTTGTCAAAAGTTCGATCCAAACATTTACATAAATAACATGAAATTTTACCTACAGGTTTACGAATATGTTTGGGCATGAACATTGCTAAGCAAGAACTTTTTATGATGTTCGTTGCAATGCTCCAACATTTCAAGCTAAAACCTCCAACAGGAGTCAAGAAGCTGAGTGAAGAATATATTCCTGGTCTAAGTTTACAACCAAAACCTTTTGAAATTGTAATGACACCTCGTTAACAATATTACCATTATGTCTTGTTAAATATTTCTTCAGGCACCTCATGCTGAAATGACCTGTCCATGCATGCATTATTGGCTTCCACTAATGATTAGAGTTGTGTTTTTCTTTGTGTACACTAATTACTTTATTTTAACATGCACTACAAAATTTGTCGCAGGTTTGACTTGTACCGCGTCTAACTTATATTTTACGAAAGACAAAATAAATTTACAATGTTGGGTTCAAGTGTGCCTTCAGGCATTCGTTTACGTATTTTTATCTTTTTTGTTGTTTTATCATTGTCAAAAATTTGTAAAATTGCCTTGTTACCATTCGCGTGCCAGTTAACCAGATAACACCATGTTTTACTATTTTGGGTTCTTTTACCTGTAAATAACTCCAAGGGTCTCAGAGATATTTAACAGTGTCTCGATGGCCTGAGCGGTTATTGAGTCTCTTTGATGGTTAAACCTGCTTCTGCCCCGTTCTATAAAGCAGAACCAAGATCTCTTCCCGAATAATTGTATTCATTTCTGTTATCTTCTTCATTACGACGGTACATTACAGCTTTCAATACAACGTTGATAGGATGCCAGCAAATAGAATGGAATCAAATAGAATGAATTAGAATGGATTAGAATTAGAATGAATTTACCGGTCTAACCTGGGCTTTTTAACGCTCTCCATTATGAGAGCTGATTGGTCAATAATGTCACGTGATATCATGAGGCGCTTGAAGTAATATAATACAAGAACATAGGTGTGATGTGACATAAGCATAGGAGAACATTTTATGTGGTAAACAGGATGTTGAATGAATCACTTTACTCGAGAATATTCGATGGCTCAATCATTTGGGTCACATTGTGGGATTATGCAGTACATGTGCAAAGCTGCGCGCAAAACATTACGCAATACAAGCACTGGTTTCTGTGACGTATGTTACACACGCAAAACATTACGCAATACAAGCACTGCTTTCTGTGACGTATGTTACAAATACTTCCCCCCAGATTTGCAGCTGATGAATATAACATCAGCTGTGGGCGATTAAAAAATTGTTAATGCGATTGAACGAGTAAAATGCAAATGGTGGGTACGAAAAAAAATGATATAATACGCAAATTTGGTAAGTTATTAATAGAGAAATCTCGGGTATAATGGTGCACAAGGAAAAGTCACAACAAATGTGCAATGACATGCGAATACACAAAGGGTCATTACCATGTCGTGGGGGTAACAATGCGAGAAGATTTATGGATAGGGCCATGCGCCTATGCAGTGGGAGGTGCGGCTGGTTCTTGCTGGGCATTTACATTTTGTAAATCAGGGTACAATTCATGCAAGGGATTATTTTCAGCCCCGTTTTGTACTGCTGCTTCAGGTTCGTTACCTGGTGCATTCCTATTAAAGGGATTTATGTTTGTCCGAGCCCGTGCTATATAATGAGCAATAGTTGGTCTTACACGTGGGTATAGGCGTAGCCAGACATGCTTAATTGCAAAGCCTGTTAATATGACACCCCAAATTAAGGATAAAATGACTAAAATAGCCAAAATACTGCTCCAAAATGGGTCTGTTATAGAGAAGAGTGTCATTAATAACGTTTGTTTAAGTACTGAATGGATGCTGCTTGAAGATGCGCAAGTTTGCCATATCCGACGTTTTGGAGAAGTCCTTTTGCCTCCAAAATACGAGTCTAAGCGTTCATTCTGCCGTTTGGTCTGTGCCAGTGACGCAAGAATTGAGTCTAGATCCCTCAGCGGGTAATGAGGGGTTCCTATAGGAACATTCTGTAGAATTTTGGAAGCTTCGATAAAGTTATCTTACTTAATCGACTTATTTATAGGAAGCAATTGCGGGGTTAATTGGTTGATATTCGTATCAACGTGGGACATTGCATAATTAATAAACCGGTAGGTTTTTTCTTGTATGTTAAAGTGGAAAATCCTATTAGGTTGGTAGTGCTCTACAAACTGTACCTTTGAGTGTAATTCTCCGTTAGAGTACAGCTGCCAAACGGTTTGCTTCGAGTTAGCTGGCCAGGCTAATTCGGTAAACAAAGGACGTGTGGCAAATACATTATTATATTGTAAGGAGCGTAGTAGGCGTACATTTCGGTACGTGCAGCCGATCTCTGTGATAGTTTCTCCAGTAATGGCTGCTTTCTGTTGTCCTGTGAGTAATGATAAAGTAAGAGAGAGGTTAATGCGCGCGTTAGTTGCAAGTAGCAACGAGAGATAAGATTGCAGTTGACATTCTAGATAAGATGCATCAGCATTCAGGTGTTGGAAACTTGATCGTAATTGATCATTTAAATCGTTTAGGTAAAAACCAATAGCAGTCGAGGTGGACTTTGCAGGCGGGCGTTAGTGCCTGATAGTTGGGCTGGACAAAATCGCATGAAAAACGTGTTGGTGATGCGGCTACGGGTAATACGAATAAAAACATGCACAATAGCAAACTAAGTTGTCCTCCTGGGTCCGTTGAAATGTTGGACGGACCGTCATCAATGCGAAAGTTATGTAGTTTTAAGGAGGCGAATTATGATCACAAGCGTGAAAATGATGGTTCTGTTATATACATGAATTCGGTAAAACGTTGAAATGCGAATTACAGCATGGTTTCCGGCGCGTTTAAGGTTTGTATAGGCGATCGTTGCTGAAATTGTTTGTATATTGTACCTCACGGGCTGTGGATGTCCGCCGGTTCTTGTAGATCCCTGGGGGTCGGATTGGATGATAGAATCCTTCCAAAACTGTAGGTTGTCGATAGCGATGGATTCTCAAGAAAGGAGTTGTTCCAAGCGGGGCACCATTGTAAATAACTCCAAGGGTCTCAGAGATATTTAACATAGAACGGGGCAGAAGCAGGTTTAACCACCAAAGAGACTCAATAACCGCTCATCGAGACCCTGTTAAATATCTCTGAGACCCTTAGAGTTATTTACATACCTATACCTAATGGATAAATTGGGTAGTTAAATTCTTCTTTTTTGTTGTTTTGGCTGTGCAACTGAAATAATGCACAAATAAAAATTGAGTCATTTATATTTTACATGCTTTGCAAGTTACTGTGCACATAAAAAATGACGAGATACATAAAATGACATGGATACTGATAAAACTGCAAGGGTTAACGAGAACGGCTCTTCTGGCAAAAATAGTTGTAAACATCCAGCTACCCAATTGCACTCAAAGATTTCCCATAAATTTTATTATCTGGAAAAGCAAAATAGCCAGTCTATTAAAAACTAATAGGCTAGTTTTTGTCAATACACATATACTGTGATATACATACCATAAAACACGTTGTAAACTTTTTCTTTGTCTTCACATGGCTCTCCCACCCAAAGCAGACATCTACACTTCAAAACAAGAAATAATATCTACACTTCAGAGACAGTATGGTCCATGTTATTCCTAATTTTGTTTTCTGTTACAAACAGACCACGTTTAATTACAATTTTTAAAAACACACAAAAGACAAACAGTTAGTATTAGTCCTTGGGGATCTTCCAATATGGAGGACACGGTCTTCAACTTGCCTCATTTTTCAGCCAATTGGTGCCCAATTCAGTGTTCTATATGGATCAGTAGTTGTACCTCGTGTCCATTTTTTTGGTAATTTTTCGTGTGCCCAAATAAAAAAAAATTAAAAATCCCCTAAAGGTCGCTTTAAAGGTACCACTTGCCTTTTTTGCTAAATGTAGGGAAATTCCCTTGTTTGAATGCGAAATTAAAGGCCAAGTCCGGAAGATACTAATACACTGGGTCACAAAGTTTTTGCCAAACCTGATCCACATATATAAGCCTTTGTAACAAAAAAGTCTGTGTGGATTTTTACGGTATAATTTAGTGTAGTATTTCAACTCAAATATATAACCAAAAATAACAGGTGGTTGTCCCGTTTACACCTAACCAATAAAATTCGTACTGATTTCTATTCTATACAGACTTACGTGTGGATCAAGTTTGGCGAAAACTTTGTGACTCGGTGTAGTTACCGTATTTACTCGATTGTAAGCCGCGGCTTATAAAGTTTTTTAACTTACGTTTGTGCGGCTTACAATCGAGGGCGGCTACCACCAACTCGCTCCATCGTATCAATACGTTTTATCGCGTAATGGTTGTCAGCGTATCTGACAATTTTACATTCGAGGGCGGCTTATATTAATTTTTTATCACCGTGGCATGCGGCTTACAATCGAGGGCGGTTTATATTCGAGTGCGGCTAACAATCGAGTAAATACGGTATAGTAGCATTTTCCGCGAAGCGGGATGCGCGTTGCGGTCTTGGTGCCGGGGTTGCAATATTGTCTTTATTGGTAGAATTTGTATTTATTGTCAGACCCGACGAAACTACGAACGCTTGTATTTGTGTTGACTAGGCATCCTTATTTTTAGGCAATATTAGGATGTTTTAACCTTGGGATTCTTATTTTCAATATTTTTCGGCTTAAACACCTTATGCAGGCCTTTTAAATTTTTTTGCTAAGATTGTTTGTCTGCCATTCTCCCATTGTGAATAAAAATGGTCATCATGTTAAAATTTCTGTAAAATGTATCATCAATGCTGCTTTCGAACCAGTCATCCTTTTTTTCGTTCACGTTGATAGCAACCATGAGTGTGACATAGCACATGATCTAAACAATTTCTCCATATTGCAAAAATTTTCTTTTGAGCTCTTATACCAGATTGGAAAGTTTGTAATTTAAGCGAAGGATTTTTTGTTGATAATGCAGATTTTGTGCAGACAAACTGATATTTTTTACATGTTAATTTATTAGTTAATTGTGCAGATTTGCCGATAAATTGTGCATGTCATTCTTTTCAAGCTCTCAAAAACTATGCTAATGGGGTAGAAACACTGACCTGGGCTTGGTATTATTCACCAATTATGGCAAACATTTTGGTTCATTCTAGTTGATGTCAATGATTTAATACTTATTTTAAATGATACTATTTACAGAAAATCCACTTTCTTTAGGCTACATGGTCACAGTTGTAACTAATTAAAATGCTTGCACAAATTGGAGTGGTTTTAATACTTTTATGGTTGTTAATTTTTCTCCTGAAAGGAATGTCGAGGCCCAAAAATTTTCCACCTGGTCCAAGGGCCCTGCCAATTATTGGCAGTTTGCACCACATTCATGGTGATTTCAACAGAAGTAAGTACATTGTGTATTTTACCATCTAAGAATTTTTTTTCTACATTAGTTTTACCAAAGCCAATGTTAGTTTCTGTTTGTTTTTGTATTCATAAATGCAGTCAGTTGCAACCCATCACCTCCCAGTGCAATTGTCTGTGATCGAAAGACTTATTTAACCTCTAAGGGTTTTATCTGTGTATATGCAATTTTACTATTGTATGCACAGTTCATTTACATCATGAGGTCTCTGGCTTGGCAGCCCAGGCAATGCAGCCTAGCTGGATCAGCCACTTTGTCCTGACAAGTTGGAGCAAGATTTAAAAATCAAGCTCCCGGTGAGGAGTGGTAGAGATCCCCTATGTATATGTGAAGGTTGCCTGGTAAGTTCACCAGTGTACCTTGGCCACAATATACCCCGTGAAACCACTGAGGCCTGGTTAGCCCAGGGTCGCGAGTTCAAACCTCACAAAGAGCTTGATTTTTCAAATCTTGCTCTGACTTGTCAGGAAAAAAGTGGCTGATCCAGCTAGGCTGTATTGCCTGGGCTGCCAAGTCTGAAAACCTCGTGATCGTGATACGTTAGCTGTGATCGCCAAGCAAGGACCTGTGCAGTGTGGCGATCCTGCCTATGATGCCATTGCATGTAATATTACAGTTCATGTACATGTAGTCTTTTGTGAAAATTACAATAATATTGCCTGTGCAGATTTACTTTCTTTGTCAAAAAAATATGGAAATGTGTTTAGCCTTAAAATTGGACATGTCAATGCAATTTGTGTTATTGGTTTGGACAACTTTAAAGAGGTGAGTCCAAATACTTGTTTTAGGTTGATCATAAATTTACAGATTGTCTCACAAAGTAGCTAAAATACTTAAGTTTTCCTGAAATAGGCTAAAAGGCATTGTTTAGTATGGTTGTATTGGTATAAAATCTAATAGCTTTTGTTGTTGCACTGCCCCTCATGAATGGTGTTGATTTAATTGGCTTCCATTTTTAAGTTTTGGCATTTGTAGGTGATGTTAGATAATTCCCGGTTGTTTGCTGGCAGACCGAACCGACTTGTTCAAACTATATTACGAGGAGAAGCCCATGGGGGTAGGTGTTTGTAAACAAGGACAGGCAAATGTTTTCAACTCCCTTTTTCCCCAAAAAACACTAATTCAAACTCATTTTGACAGGTATTGTACTTTCACAATATGGCCCCAAGCAAGTTGCACACAGAAAACTGTTCCATGCTGTTCTTAGAAACATGGGTTTAGGTCGCAAGGAAATGGGACACCTAGTGGCTGAAGAACTGCCTTACTTTCTTGGAGAACTCCAGCAATTGGTTGATCAGCGAAATACTTTAGTTGATCCTTCATTGGTTTTTCAATATGCTTCCCTTAATGTCCTTGCATACTTTGTATTTGGCAACAGGTAATGCGTAAGGCCTGGTAATTTTTAAAATAAGACATAATGTTTGCCAAATTATAACCCAAAATATGGCCTTACTTGTGGGCAACTTTTGTTCACACTTCATAGCAATCCAGCAGATCATTTACAAACATTATTTTTTTGAAAATTATACATCATAATTAAATCATATTTTATTCTTTAAAACAGTGATGATTTGCAAGCCAGTTACATAAGTGGTACAAAGTCCAAAAACGTTTTTCCAATTTATGACTTTAAGAACCTAAAACACTTTTAATTTCGTAGCACTTAAATATGACTTTTATTAATCACAAAAATTATGTGATTTGTAAGTAAATCGTAACTGTTTATTTTTGTCTGTGCAAGATGTTTGTAAATTTGACATGTGTTATGGGTTTGAATTATTACTTTTTCACTTTATTGTTGTGTTGGATGCTGTGTTTTTATATTACTCTTTTGCATATTTTGGCAACCATAAATAGGCCTGTGACAAAACTAACAAAAAGTTAGTTCAAATTGGATGACTTTTACATACTTTTACTTTTTTATCCCAGATACTCATATCAAGATCAGAAGTTCAAAGAACTGTTAGATAACAACTTTGAAATTTTCAAAAAAGTTGTAAAAACAAATACGGCTGGATTTTTGCTGGTTTCATTAATTCCCAAATTGCACAAAATATGGCTTCCGAAAGTTGCAAAAGAAATACAGATGTGTGTTAGGTATGATTATTACTATGTGCAGCATTCCCGGTAGTTACCAGCATAATTTCAGTGCTTATACAAAATGATCTTAATACGAGTAAATTTGGCACTGTATATATATCTATATTGTAAAAGAGATATATCAATATAAGTGCACAAGATTGCTTTTCAATGTATTATTATTCATTTTGCACTGTAAATATTTCTAAATATAAGAAGCTTTTGTATTTAGTGTTAGTCAAATTGTCACCTTTATTCGTGATATCATGCAGGAAACTTATGGAGTTTATTGGAAACGAAGTGGAATACCACAAATCTACCATTGACAAAAACAATCCCAGGGATATTATTGATTACTACCTTATGGAAATTGCATCACAAACTTCAAACCATTTTAATGAGGAAGGTTGGTTTAAATGATATGTACTCAATTTTGGATGGTTTGTTTTTGAAAAAAGGAATTATCGTCATTCTATGTCAAATCACCCAATTACCTAAACCCTTACCTCTTCAATTTTGATAAACCTTTGTACATATGTTAAGTACTATGGCACAAGCACACATGCTAATTTTTGACTTGGACAACTGGTTAATGATTTAATTCCTTGATTTACTAAAAATCTGATTTACTTTACTTGATTTAGTATATGATTAACACCACCAAATTTAAGAACTTTATATTGAAAAAGTAGTTAAGTTGCCATGTGTTTTTAAATGGTGTCATTATTTTTATGACCAATGACAAAACACAACAGAACTGAAGAATACAATACTGGATTTATTTCAAGCTGGTACGGAAACAACATCGACAACACTAAAATGGGCTGTACTTTACATGGTCAACAATCCAGACGTTCAAGGTATCTAAGATTTTTTCTCCTTTTTGTACCAAGATCGACAATTTATCAATTGCACTTTGTTGATATTAATTAATCTTCATAGGTTTACCAAAAATGTCATGTTTTACTTTTTTATTTATCTTTTTTTGCACATTTGGAAAAAGTAATGTTCAGTGGGTTTGTTTGGCGAATTTTCAAGTAATAGGAATTCGACCATGTCATTTTTGCCTTGTTAGCATGCTTTTTACAGTTTGTGAACAAACTGGCAAAAACACAAAGTTTTGTTATAATTTACTTGGAAAGAATAACGTTTTTCAATGAATAAATTGCAAGAATGCTTGTGTGGTAGATAGAATTAGCATGACATGTAAAGGATGTTATAGCTTGCAAAATAGGCTTACACACCTTTGTTGACAAAAGGGTCATATGCTGCAGTTTTATCTCTGATTTAGTGTTTTATGTGTGGTCATGTGTACAGAGTCAACAAGTAAGCTGTCCGCTCATGTTGGCGTAGTTGAAAATTGCAATTGTTGGACATATGTGTAACTATTGCCCATCTGTATTACTATCAATTTCAAAAAGTCACTTATAACCAAAATTATTTGATAAAACATACAATGCCCAGCTAAAATACATCAAACTTATCACACAATGTTTCTAGAGAAAGTATGGGAGGAAATTAACAAAGTCTTAGCAGCAGATAAATTGCCAACATATGAGGATAAAATGAGGATGCCTTACACTGAAGCCACTATCCTTGAAATACAAAGAAAGTCATGCATGACACCAGTTGGTATGATTTAAAATGAATGATACCTTGAAGGTGCACCTGTAGTATGGCATTAACTGCTTGACAACCATTTTATGTTCATAGGAGTTTTACATGCCACTACAGATTCTGTTAAATTGGCTGGATACTCATTGCCCAAAGGAACAATGGTAATTCCATCTTACCAATCATTCCTTTATTCCCCTGATCACTGGGAAAATCCAAACAAATTCGATCCGCAAAACTTTTTGGATTCCGATGGGACAGTTGGTACAAGGCCTGCTTTCATGCCATTTGGGGCAGGTATATTGAGTTCGGTTGATTTCTTCAAATGACCTTGGTTTCGTGGAAAGTAGATTGCCTCTTCTAGAAATGTTTGTTTAACAGCCATTGGTTACATATTTCCACCCTGCTTGTTACCTGCTCATGCAATACAATTTTAGTCATCCTGTAATTAAATCGTCAAGAATAAATCAATATCATTAACATGTCAGTTTATCACTTTCGGACAGCATGACAAAATGCTTGTATTTGCTGGGGAGTTTTACCTATACACACATTTTTCTTTCACATATTTCAAGATTGACCACTTACAGATTGACCTGACTTGTTTTGTGCTCCTGTTTATTTCAAAAAGCAATATTTTAAGGCATCTATGATAGTTAAAACCTGAAAAAATATTTTACAGGCTTAAGATCATGTTTGGGCATAAACATTGCCAAACAAGAACTCTTCATGTTCTTTACATCAATGTTGCAACGCTTCAAATTTGAACCACCCCCAGGCATTCTAAAACTTGATGAGGATTACATTCCTGGGTTGACGCTCCAGCCCAAGCCATATAGTGTTGTCATAAAAAATAGAAACTAGATGCAACCTTTTACATAAAGAAGTTGTTTGATATGAAAATAATTTTGATTATTATCACATTAATTTGTTAACATGTTCCTTTTTGCAAGTTCGTTTACAATTGTGTACTTTATAGGGATATTAAAATATGAGACATGAACGCAACAAATAACTGTTGTATAATTGTGGAACCCTTGTGTATTATGTGTTGGCAAAATATTTGGTTTATCATTTTTTTGTAATTCGTGTTATATTGTATGTTGATATTGTTTACAGTGTTTTGTGATAGTTTTTGTGGATTGTACCGCACGTTTTCTTCTCAATGATTTCACAAACAAATTAAAACAAAACTGTCAACAAAGGCCCAAAAAGCCAGAATGCTTTCGATTTTACTTGTTGTTAAAAGTGTTCGTATTAAACGCAGGAGTTGAAACGTAAAAGTTCCAAATTTGCCCATTATGCAGGGCAATGTTTAGCCAAAGAAACGAGAGTCGACAAAATTTTTTTTCGGTCCACAAAACTTCAAAAGCACGTCACTTTGTCTTTCTCTATTAATTTCGATGATTTTCGCAGGTGCATAGAATCCGCGGCCCCATCAAACCCTATGCTTTTAAAAAGCTTGTTAAAATTCCTTTCAAACCACACCCAGCTTGTTTGAATTGGCGACGATTAGCCTTTAGATATTTGTTCACTGTTTATTTTTCCCACAAATTTGTATAACTTAGAAAGCTACACCTGACTTTGCGTCAATTTTGTGATATTTGGCGCTTAGCCAGTGGCGCCTTCAAATCATTTGAGATATTATACTCTGGTTCCATGTACAACTCTATTACGAATTTCCATGAAAAACTGGTTTAATCATGCGTAACGATTTTCGGGCAAGGAAGATATATTGTTGTTGGAGTTCAGACATTTTTCGGGTCTATTGTTTCAACTTGCAATCATGATTACTACGATTCTGTTTACCACGGCATTTGTTTCTTTGCTTTACCTTGCTGTTATCAGTTTAATCAGGCCAAGAAACTTTCCACCAGGGCCGTTAGGACTGCCTTTCTTTGGAAGCTTTTATCAAATAATTCCTGACATCACAAAAAGTAAGTGTGTGCAAATGATAAATTTTACCATGGTTTTGTGATGTATTTATTTGTTTCATTTTCCTTAAGAGTCCCAAAAGTTGTTTGAAATCTATGGAAACATTTTTAGTGTGAAGATGAAAAGCAGTAACTTTGTGTGTATTCGAGGTTATGATCTAATAAAGGAGGTGCGTATTTTCTCGTTAAACTACACAACATCTCAAAAAAGAAAAAAAGTGGTATATCTAGGTGATGGTAGATAATCCCAAACCATATTCCAATCGTTTGAGTCTGCTGTCCCATAAGTTGGTAAGGGGGCCCAACTTGGAAGGTACTAAAAGTCAGAATATTAAACACAAATTTAACTGGTAATGACCACAGATGTATATACATATAAAGGTATCGCATCAGCACGTTATGGTTTGAAATGGTCTACAAATCGAAAATTGTTTCACATGGTTGTTCGCAAGAAGGGTTTTCAAAATTTTGACAATATCATAGTTGAAGAAGTTCCATATTTTATTGAAGAATTGCAAAAACACCAACAGTCTGATGCAACGGTCAATCCATCAGAAGTGTTTGAGTTTGCTGTGCTGAATATCTTGGCTTACTTTGTGTTCGGAAATAGGTGGACAAATGCAACATGTCAAAATTACCAAACGACTAACAATTTTTGAATTGTTTATGTATAGATATTCCTATGGAGATCCCAAGTTTAAGAGGCTGATGAAATTGAATAGTCAATTTTTTAAATCAATAAGTGGATCGTCTTCTATGGCATTTCTTCTTGTTAGTTTTGTTCCATTCTTACATAAAATTTGGTTGCCAAAAGGAAACAGACAACTTGTTGCTTGCAGCATGTACGTAAGATAATATTGTGTCGTTTTTTATTTGTCAAATTAAAACACAATTCCTTTTTTTAATGGTGCAATTTAGCATTTAAATATTAGCAAAACAAACTACCAACATAAAAAAATAGCTCTGATTTAGGGAAATTCAGGCTTTTGTTACCAATGAAGTTGAATATCACCAATCTACTCTGGATCCTGAGCAGCCCAGGGATTTTATTGACTATTACTTGATTGAAATGATGAATCAAAATTCCAGTTTACTGTCAAAACTCAGTAAAGTGCACAATACTAAAACTTGAAGCAAGTGTAAAAATAATGATTTGGTGTTGCAGGTCTGGTGATGTGTGTGATGGACTTTTTCCAGGCTGGAACAGAGACTACATCAACAACATTAAATTGGGCTGTGCTTTACATGGCCAATAACTTGGAAATACAAAGTGTGTTCAGGACTGTGACTGCCAGTTACCGTTTACTGTAAACATTGTTATGTAATCACAGAAAAAGTTCAGTCTGAAATTGACACGGTGTTAGGTCCTTACAAGTCACCAACATATGAAGATAGAGTGAGAATGCCTTACACTGAAGCTACAATTATGGAAGTCCAGCGGAAATCAAACATTGCACCTCTTGGTACAGCAGAAGATAATTACATTGCAAAATTGTTCACAGTTTTATTGTATAGGATTAATTCATGCTACCAAGGAGAAAGTAAAACTGGGAGGTTATGATCTGCCCGAGGGGACGGCTGTGGTTGCAACTTACAACTCCATACATCATTCTCCTGAACATTGGAAAACCCCCAACCAGTTTGACCCTGAAAACTTTCTTGATCCTGATGGTAAAGTTGGAGCAAGACCTGCTTTCATGCCATTTGGTGGAGGTATGACAAAATTAGGGTATTAAGATAAACATCATTATACATGTCTTGTTTCTATTTTACGAAGGTCTTAGGATTTGCCTTGGGATGAATGTGGCCAAGCAGGAACTTTTCCTGTTTTTTGTCACTATGTTGCAGCACTTCACATTTTTACCTCCACCTGGTGTGTTGAAACTGGATGAGGACTATGTTAGTGGTGTGACTTTGCAGCCAAAGCCATACAAGGTTGTAATGAAAAGACGAGTGTAAATTTTGGTGCTACAAAATTTTCCAACAAATTTTTTTCATTAGTTGTTTGTACTAAAGTGTTGTTTTGTACTCATATACTTATTCTTTCCTGAAGTTTTCGATGACTTTGGTTTGTAGATTTTTCTGGTTGACATTTGTAGTATATCGAGTGCACTTTCCTTCATATAACGTGTAGTCGCCAATTATTCTTCCTTTTTATTGCGTCCGTTTTCACTTCGTATTGAAAACCCACACCCATGCATGTCATCAGATAGCAGGGGAAAATGTCGCCGTTGTAATATTCAACAAGGCTAACATTAGTGAAGCTATGCATGTATACCAGTCCCAGAGAATAAAACAGATTGAGGCCGTCGTGTTGGTAATCGTACGATTGCGAAGAAAATGAATAATAGTTACTATTCGTGCATAGGATGTGTACTTGAAAGTATTGTAGTACACCAGATTGACTTTTTTAAGTCAGTCCAACTAAGAAGGGTTCACAAATTTTATGCTATATATGAATGAAAATCTAGCTTCTTTTGCGTTAAAAAAAATTGTGTGTCCGAAAAAATTTGCGAGTAGTCTTGCGTGCAAAAAGTAACAATTGCAACTTCATCGCTTATGTCAAATCTTATTAAATGTTAAATGACACTAATAAAAGACTACGTAATCCAGCATCAAACGTGAAACCTTCCGGTAAGGGAACGAACAGTAAGCATTGTCCAGCAACCTTGAAAACACTGGGCTTTCTGTAAGTGTGTATTTAGGCTGGACAGCGCCATCTAACCGCACAAGTCCAGCGTTTTCAAGAAACTGTTAATCTTTCACCAATAATCTTCACAATCACTGGCAAAACAGCAGTAGGCTACTTTGCGCCATAAAAAATCTTAAGCCACAGTTCTCATCAATCAGTTGCAAGATGGGGCCATAAGTTCAATTTTCTTCGTCAACATTTCCCATCCAGCTCGATTTGTGAATAAATAGGCTTGACTTCGGAGAATCATGACTGCGTTGATTGTCGCAACAAGCAGTTGATTGACTTTTTAGGACGGTTTATGCGAAACGTTCTGCCCCTCCTTTCATACCTAGTCCTTACAGTCGTACAATTTGAATTTCAATCAAGAAACGATATTTTATTGAGTAGTATTCAATGTTTGTGTGTGATAGTAAGTTGGACATTTTATCATGTAACTTATAAGACGTGCAGGGGTTATAGTCAACCAATAAATACAACCCCATGTTGAAAATATCTTTCCATTATGGTGACAGATTTTTCCAAGGTCAAATCTGAAGTCAAGGTTTTTGACATTGTTTAAACTTCAAATTTCATATGTGACTGGCACAGAATGACTTGCAGCTTTCGATGAAATGTCGCCGTTCAAAAGTGACACATTTTCTAGTTCAAATGGTGCAAAAACATATCCTCGAATCGCGGTGTAAAACCACAACAATATTTACTCATCCTTCGTACTGGAAACGAGGCACGGATCACGCCACCTCTTTCCCGGAACGGGTCTTCTCGAAAAATTGTACTGGCGCTTATAAATGTATGGATAGCGTCGTACATCCCGACAGACGTGTGAACAGCGATTGACGAACCACTTATTCTATCTTGGAATTGCCTGAGCTTTTATTATTGTAAGTAGTTTGCATAGGACTATTGCTCGTTTTATATATGCTAACTAAAATTTTTCACTTAAAGGCCTCATTGCTATGCTTTCAAACACGAGCTTATTACAAGCTTTGTGCATAACAGTTGACCATATTAACAAAATTTTAACTGTATTTAAACTAAACATCTCAGGAAATCGGAGTTGGTCATATGCCCATCGACTTCAGTTACAAATTGTCTACGATGGAAATAATAAGTACAATATCTGCCGCTTTCATTGTTGTGTGTGTGGTGTACAATGCTTTGATAAGCATGTGGAAACCAAAAAACTTTCCACCAGGTCCAGTGGGATTGCCGTTTGTGGGAAGTTTTCATTATTTGCTTCCAAGTATTTGTCAGAGTACGTTGAATTTTTGCGTTAAAATTATTCGGGGATTTAATCGATTTTTTTTACAGACATGACAAGACTTTCCAAAACGTATGGAAACATCTTCAGCCTTAAGTTAAAGGATAGGAACATTGTTTGCATCTTGGGATACGAACTAATTAAAGAGGTTTGCAGAAACCAATATATTTTACATTATTTAGTAGAAAAAGTAAAAAAACGTTTTGTTTTGCAAACGCAGGTAATGGTGGACAACCCCAAACCCTTTTCAAACAGACTTGGGAATCTTTCGTCGAAGTTGCTGCGAGGAACTAATTTAGAAGGTGAGGATAACTGTGATTACAAAGAGATTAGTAGATTTGGAATTTTCATTGCCTTCGTGATTTAGGTATTGCAACCACACAATATGGACCAAAGTGGGCGGCACATCGCAAACTGTTTCTAACCGCAGTTAGAAAAATGGCTCTTCGCGGCAAGAGTACCGATAAAATCGTAAAAGATGAACTGCGATATTTTGTCGACGAGATGGAAAAAGATAAGAAACCAGATCAGACAATTGATCCTTCGGATATTTTTGATTATGCTGTGCTTAATGTTCTGGCTAACTTGGTTTTCGGAAACAGGTTTGACCTTAGATATCTTTTTTCTGTTGAGACTAAACAATTTCTGTAATTCATTCACGTTATCGTTTAAGCAACAATGCTTTGCATTAGGAAACTAATTCCTTAATTTTGTTGCTTCGAACAACTGTATTGGGCCTGGTTTTAAAAGCAAATAGTTTTTTTAAATACGGTAATGGGTTTGCTCGCAGGCCTATGCATGTTGACTTACTATTGCCCAGCCAGGTGCGTACTGCACTCATGTTTTTAACTGAGGTATTTTTCGTAAATACCACAACTACTAATTCATGTCTCAAATTTTTTTTATCAGATTTTCTTATGGGGATGAAAAGTTTAAAAAGCTGCTTCACCTTAACAGCAAGTTTTTCCATTTGGTGAAAAAAGAAACATTGTCATATCTTGTGGTGGCCTCCATCCCATACTTGCACAAGCTGTGGTTGCCCGACGCCAAACGACAAGTTATTAAATGCAACGAGTAAGTATGCTTATACCGCAATGCTATGCAACATCTCAAAACCACATAACATTTTAACTTGATGATTAGACAATATTTTACTCAAGTTGAGTTGCGAAATAAAATTTTGTATTACAAAAAAAACAGAATAGCCTACAGTTCAGTTTACGTCAAAGCGCAAACACTTTGACATTTATAATGGTTTTACATTTCTATGCAGAGAAATCAAAGACTTTGTTGCGTCGGAAATCGATTATCACAAAAAGACGCTCGATCGCAATGAACCCAGGGATGTTATAGACTATTACTTGATTGAGATGGAAAATCAAAGCAATAATCTTCTATCAGATATCGGTTTGTACCAGCTCATTACATAGAGATCACTGACTTTAGCTTTGTTAATTTCGAAGGTTTTTAACACAGTTAATTTGAAAAAGTCTCAGATTGAAGCCAGCTGCTTTATTATAAACATTGATGTCGATTTCGCCTGATCGGGCTTCCTAAGTTTTTTATTCAAATAAAATCCTCAGTCTATCAATGTTACATAATGGCAGTATATTTATTTGCAACCATTTGCTTCAGGTTTGCATTACATGGTCATGGACTTGTTCCAAGCAGGAACTGAGACAACATCAACTACTCTGAAGTGGACTGTGCTTTATATGGCAAATAATCTGGAAGTTCAGGGTGAGGGATTTAGTTTTAATCCCACCTATAGAAGTAGCCTCAAACATATCCATTTGTTCAGAAAAAGTTCATGCTGAAATTGATTCTGTGTTGGATCAAAGTGCGTTTCCTTGCAGCGAAGATAGTTTAAAAATGCCTTACACACAAGCAGCCATACTTGAATCACAAAGAATGGGAGATATAAATCCTATAGGTATGTTTGGAATTGTTTTATCCAATACCGTATAACCATATAGACAACTTACTTGATGGTCTAAAACTTGCATACACCATATATAATCTGTTCTAGTAATCAACTTATTTTTTTATCACAGGTGTCCCGCATGCAACTACAGAAGATGTAAAGTTGGGAGGTTACGATCTGCCAAAGGGAACTTGTGTTATAACCCTTTACTCCTCAATTCGTTCCTCCTCGAAACAATGGAAAAATGCCGATAACTTTGATCCCGAAAACTTTCTTGATCCAAACGGTCAAGTCGGTACAAGACCTGCGTGTATGCCGTATGGAGGAGGTACTTGTTTACTGGCCTTGGTTTGTGTTAAGGTGATTTATAACAAACAATTGTATTTACAGGTCTTCGAATATGCGTGGGAAAAGACCTCGCCAAACAGGAACTTTTTCTCTTTTTTGTGACGATGATGAAACATTACCAAATACTTCCCCCACCCGGCGTTTCAAAGTTGGACGATGAACACGTGACTCGACACCCAAAGCCTTTTCACGTTGTTATGAAAAGTAGATTTTAGATAAATCATGCGACCCTAAATTTCTCACGTGTGCTTGTTTGTACTTAAATTAAAAATCGATTGAAATTTTCTTATATTGTTTTGTAGCAATAAACGTTTCACGCGTTCTTTTGTCTAATCGCGGTTGTTAGTATATCCGCCATTATCCAGTTTACTTTTTCAATCCATTTATTTACCGTGTGTACAATGTGTTGCTATTTTATGTTGATCTTTCTACATTGTGGTTCATTAATCGACGACGTTTTTTGTATTAAACTATACAGTGTTTGCAATATTCGTCATAATTTAAGTACCACATGTAGTACATAGCAGCAACCACTGGAAGTAATTGCAAAATATGTACAAGTCATAATCTATAGCATATGAGGTGTCCAAAACTCCAAGGTTGATTTGCATTGACAGCCTTTATGGCTTAAGTTAACGCGTTGAATGCCAGTACCAGGGAAATGCGTCAGGTTCTTATAGTATAGTAATACAATCAACTTCTAAGCTGGCCGTTGTGCCTTATTGTAGTTGTCCACAATTGGTGTGCCACAAGACAAAATTGTATGTGGGCCACCGCGTAGACGTTTTAACACATTTAGATTCACACGACCCATACCCAGTAGGAATCCTGATCGAGATTCGCGGTCTTTATATCTTGGGTTCGAATCCCGGCGTGGAAAAAAATATCACATTCGGAACTGTTACCTTTGGATACAAAAAACGTTTATAGTTGTCAGGAAAAGTTAACGCGTGCATATAAAACATAAAAACCTCTGATTTACACTCCCGTGCATATTACGTCATAAGAAAAATATTCAATATTGAAAGACAACAAAGAACCACGTTACAATGGGTAAATTAATACAACTCGCAGACATTTGCCCAATATTTTGCCGTATTGAAATATGAACTCGTAAATCACCTTGTTCAAGTTTCAGCAAACAAGTGGATATACAATTTTTAATGCAGTAAGTTTCTCGCTTGGAATACACGACTATTCCAACTGTGACAGGTCACGTGGACATTGCACGGAAATAGTTCGGGTTAAACACGCAATGCTACGAACAAAAAGCTGCCATCACGTGCTGCATTATATGCTCTGCTGTTTTTTATAACTCAATTTCGTCGTAGGCTATTATCTACAATAGAAATGCTAGGTTCAATAACTGTCGCTTTGGTTGTTTATAATGCTTGCTGGTGCACTGCTTTTGTAAGAGACTGACTGGTAAATAACTTTATTATAGCACGAGCTTTCGCGAGCTTGATGTCGCTTCTTCAGGTGCAGTAAATTGTGTTTGTGGTGTAAAAAGCTTTGATAAGCATGCGAAAACCAAGAAACTTTCCACCAGGACTAGTGGGATTGCCGTTTGTGGGAAGTTTTTATCATTTGATTCTATATTAATAAGGACTGAATTGCTGCATGTGAACGTTCACAGATATTAGAAGACTTTCCAAAACGTATGGAAGATCTTTAGCAGCAAGTTGCAGGATAGGAACATTGTTTGCATCTTGGGATACGAACAAATTAAGGAGGTTTTCAGAATTGCATTTCGCTTTATTTGAAACGCTGTGCCTAAACGTAAAACACGGTTTGTTTATACAACATAGGTAATGGTAGGCAATCCAACTCCATACTCTTACAGACCTGGGCGTCTTACGCAAAAGTTACTGATGCGCGGACCTGATTTGGATGGGTCGAAAAATGTGGTTGAATATTGTCATTTCATTTATTGCCGCAAACTTTTAGGTATTGAAGCAGCTCAGTACGGACCAAAGTGGGCGGCGCATCGAAAACTCTTTCTCATCTCGGTTCGGAATCGCAGTAAAGGTTCTGATAAAATCATGGAAGAAGAATTGCAATATTTCTTTGACGAGATTGAAAAGCAGAAGAAACCAGATGAGACAATCGATCCTGCGGATCTTATCGATAACGCGACTCTTAATGTTCTGGCTAGCCTGGTTATTGGAAACAGGTGTGAACTGAAAAGCATGGAACTCGACAACCAAAGCCTTTTTGCATTATTTTGAAAAGTAGATGTTGAATCGACACCGCAATCAATCAATCTAATCAATTATTAGTATTTTACTTCTCGATTGACGTTGTTATTAGCTGCAAATATCATATTTCACATTTCCCAGCTATTGAATCCTAATTATTTACCTTGCAGTGTTTGCAATAATACCATAGAATATAATTTCTGTGTTGTGTGTGGTGTATGGTAATAAAGCACTTGATTTTACCTACACGGAGTTAAAGCATGCCATAATTATGACATATCATAGGTTAACTACAAAAATACATCATGTCGACCAACTTGATTAGGACGATTTTTATTTTAACGCAACAACACATCTCTTTTCTCATAAGCAGCGCAACCACTACATACACTGGACGTTGGTTTGGGCCGCGGTACAGGGGCCTCGCTACAGTGCTTCACAATCGCTGAGCACCATACAAGAAATTATCTTGGCTGATGAAAAGGCACGGCACAACAAAATAGACGGCAACGCCTGTATGGGAGCCAATGAGCATATTGAATGCCACTCGCACATGAACATATGGTAAGTTTTCATCCATAACAGAAATTAAGTTTAGGAATGTCACTAATCATGCAATAGGGGAAACGGAGGACCCAAACCACTTCATTAATGTCCGAGGAAAACCATTCGCAAATAAATAACACAAAGTGTGATTTGTCGTTTACGGATTGAGTAAGGGACACCCTAGCACCGGCAAAACCTGAATTAAATTAAGTGCGCTAAAAAATGATCACATTTGCAGCCGAAGAGAAACTTTCAGTTACATCGTAAATAAGGGATTCCCTTTGCATTCACTAAGAGTCGACTATATCGGACATAAGGTACGTGTAAACGTAAGGCAAGTGAAAGGATGCGGTTATCCCTTTATCTGCTTAACCACAAGAGTAATTCATCTACAGATTGACCTGATCACCAATAGTTACCAACGCCTAATGCATGTTCTGCTGTTTATTCCAAAATGAGCACGAACTTTGTGGGCGCTGACCGTATTCATCATGACGATGAACAAGAATGGAACCAACACCAAATTGAAGAGTCCTTAAATAAGAAGAAAGAAGTTCAACAACAACCACCTGGAGCAAGTCACATAGGAGGGGGGCTGATAAAAGATGTTTCGGTCTGTGCAATGCATTTTCGCCCTGCTTACGAACAGATATTATGAGCGGCGACCCTAAAATTATGCCTAACGTTCAGGTGGCGAGTTATTGAGGGTCTTATTCTAAACTAACAGTTTACCCAATCTGAACTGCGATTTTAAGCAGGGTTGCCGACCAAAATTTGATAAACGTCCAGGTTACCATGCACTGATGGTCCACCGCAAAGACCTGAAGCCGCGCGGCGAAGGTGGTTACTCGTATTAAAAAGAACAGACGCAAACACATACAAACGGCTAAAAACGATTCAAGCGCAATTGAAAACAATGTTTGTTTCACGACTTACACACAACAGTGCTGCACTCCATCTAGCCCCCAACAAAAATCGCTATATATGAGACCACAGCGTTCAACAAACAATTGGTCCTCACCCCGCGCCCCAGCAGGAGAACTGTCGTGCTTGCTACTGATTAATTCGCCCGCCAGCATTTCAACCAATCAACGCATTACACATCTGCCACGCAAGCACGACTGCTCGAGCATACAAAATAAAATGGTTTAAAAAACACAGATACAAGGGGCGCAGGCAATAAACAAAAAATATGTCAGTTAAAGTGAATATAGGGGTCAGGCCACAGGGTATAGCAGAAACGACATAACTCTGTATTTCGATAAGACGGGGATGGTGTGTTTCTTTGCTCAGTGACATTACATGACGTCATTTTGGGTGTGATGTCACTATTTTAACCTGACCTTTGTGTTGTTCTTTATTTGATGATTCCAACATTTCTAGTTACAAACTACATTGCGAAAAATACATTGATGGTTGATTGTGGCGAATTAATCACATCATGTATGACGCGACTCGTAGGCAACGCTACTGCCAGACAAAAAGTGGTACTATGACAGAATAACTGTGTTGCATAATCAGCTAATATGGTCGGTTTTTCTAAGCGGTCTTTGCCAGCCTCAAAGTTTAATTAAATTGGTTTGTCTCTGTCGTGTTTTCAAACGTTAATGCATTACGTTAGCCGTCAAAAATGTTTTAACAACAAGAACATCCTGTCCCTGTAACTGTTTTAATACTACGCATAAGACTTAATTGATCGAAACAGCGGCCATCTGTCTGCAGCTCATATTAACACCAAAATCCGTTTATTGCACTTGTTCATTTGTTGTGCCCTGTTTAATGCAAAACTGTACCAAACCAGTTTTAGAATGTTTTCCATACCCACCCATAAGGCTTACTGCCAGCACTCGCACGACTAAAGCGTCTTCTATTGTGTCACGCAACAATAGTCTCGCTTTCGCACGATTTCGTTCGCAACGGTAAAAATGCGACTTTGATCAGCTGTATCTCAGAAACCAGTCGCCGTAACAAGCTACTTTTTTCGCCAAAAATGTTTTAAAGTTATGCACATCTCTTAGTTTAATTATTAACATGTTTTTTTTTCGTGTCAAATGCACTTCAAACTCTTTGTGCACACACCTATAACGGCATAATTGTCATTTCACTGTTGCTCGATGTTTGTGTTCATTGGTTTTCTCAGTTACCGGAAACTGAATTGTTTACAATTATACACCTGCTATCCATTTTCTTTGATACAATTTTTGAACAAACTTTCTTTTAAGCAACAGAACTACAGTAACAATCAAAGTCGAAGAATACACCATCAGAAAATGGTATTGAGGCAGAAACTGCCAATAAGTTGATTGCAAAAAATGTTGAAGTCTTTATGATTATCAAAACATACCATTTCAAATCATAAACACGGGTGTATTTCTCCGAACAAATTTAAAAGTCAATTATCAGACAGGAAGCTTTCACATACATTTTCGCCAATTTTGTGATAATGTTTCAATTCAGAATCTGCTTTTCATCACAACGCGAAAAGGTTATGGTTGACGAGTCGAACGGTTATCGGTCAACTTTGAAACACCCGGTGGGGGAAGTATTTGGTAATGTTTCATCATCGTCACAAAAAAGAGAAAAAGTTCCTGTTTGGCGATTTCCTTCCCCAAGCATATTCGAAGACCTAAAATTTGTATCAAAGTCTGTTTAGCATACATCAGGCAATTGAAAATTCACCTCCTCCAAATGACATGGCAGCAGGTCTTGTACCGACTTGCCCATCTGCATCAAGAAAGTTTTCTGGATCAAACTTTTCGAAATTTTTCCAGTGTTTCGCGGAAACACGAATTGATGAGAAAAAACTCATAACCAAAGTCCCTTTTGGCAGATCGTAACCTCCCAACTTCACATCTTCTGTAGTTGCATGTGGTATACCTATGAAAAATTTCATTATATTTGTATATGTGTCCCTGTTTCAAACCAATCGGATTCTGTTCGAGTTCTGTGATTGTAACACTTATATGACAGTATATGCTTTAATTTTAGTCAATTGGGACATACCTAGAGGATTTAGGTTTGCATTTCTCAATGTTTCCATCGTAGTTGCATATAAGGCATTTTCAATCTGTCTTCGCTACTAGGAAACGCACCTTGATCCAGCACAGAGTCAATTTCAACATGAACTTTTTCTAAACATAAACCGTGTACCTGAAGAAATGTTAAAACGTTAAAACAAGATTACTTACATGCTTATCATAAGATTACTTACCTTGGATTTCCGGATTATTTGCCATAAAAATCACACTCCACTTTAAATGTGTTGCAGTAGACTCAGTTCCTGCTTGGAACAAGTCCATGATCATGTAATGCAAACCTGTAGCGATGTAAACAAATATACTCTTAGTTAATTGTCTTCAATAACATTTTTGAAACACGTATAGTAAACTTTCTAACACAGCTGGGCCAAGTACATAGACTGTATATCTAACCGACAGTTTTGAGTACTGATTTTAAAGCAAAAAATTAAAACCAAATAAACTATGCATTGCTTTTTTCATTATCTATAAACGCAGTACGAATAACCACAGATTTATCACCAAAACATTAAAAACCGAAGGTAAGTCAATTCTAATCTCTTGTGAAATAAAAAACTAATCCCATGCATTGAGCTGGTACGCACCTGTTTCTGTTAGGAGATCATTGCTCTGATTTTCCATTTCCATCAAATAATAATCGATAACATCCCTGGGATCATTGCGATCAAGTGTGTTTTTGTGATATTCAATTTCCGAGGCAACGAAGTCTTTTATTTCTCTGCATAGAAATGATTTTAAAGGTTACGTGACTGCAATTTATAATTTATTCCACAGAACATTTTTGTTCTTATACAATTAAATAAAAAGTAATCAACATCATTAAAAAAGACGCGTTTTTTGCAGCGTTAGATGTGAGTGGAACGGGGTTTGTCTTTGTATTGTAAACTGTGACATACTTACTCGTTGCATTTAATAACTTGTCGTTTGGCGTCGGGCAGCCACAGCTTGTGCATGTATGGGATGGAAGACACCACAAGATATGACAATGTTTCTGATTTGTAGAACAATTCCAAAAACTGGTCGTTAAGGTACATCAACTTTTTGAACTTTTCATCTCCGTAAGAAAATCTAATCATTATATTTGTTAAAGCAAAAAAAAAGGAAAAAATTTTACGGAAGAGTTAAAATTCCCAAAATTATAATGTACTCGTTTCTCTCCTAAAAACTTTTGGTCATAAAATTAATGTCGGGAGCACCGAAATTATCAACATTGGCGTACGCACAACAAACTCATGATTATTGAATTTTATTTAGTCGTAAGTTTATTTACCCATTATCGATTATTTTTGCCATTTTTTGTTTTAATGTCAACGTAATCCGGAAAAAGCCCCTTCATTTATTGCACTACCTGATTATTTGCATCAATACGTTTGTTCACAAAAAAGGATCAACCAACAATACTTCTATAAATACGTGCGCAACAAAATCAAACATTATCATAACCATAGTCAGAAAACTCAGACCTGTTTCCAAACAACAGGTTGGCCAGAACGTTAAGAACAGCGTATCCAAAAACTGTCGAAGGATCAATTGTCTGATTTGTTTTTTTCTGTTTTTCAATCTCATCAACAAAATACTGCAGTTCATCTTTTATGACTTTATTGGAACTTCTACCGCGATGACCCATTTTTCGAACTGCGGTCAGAAACAGTTTTCGATATGCCGCCCATTTTGGTTCGTATGGGGCTAATGCTATGCCTACATTTTTGTGATAAAGATTTAGTGGTGAGGATTATCTCATTAAGTACCTTGCAAACCATTATCCTAACCTTCCAAATTAGGTCCACGTAGCAACTTCTGCGTAAGATGTCTAATTCTGTTTAAAAAGGGTTTAGGGTTGTCCACCATTACCTGCCGAGTGATATTCTTGTTTTTGAACCTTTTTAGTCCTGATTTTGTGTTGTTTAATAATATTGAAAAAAGTGATAATTGTGCATTTATATTCATCATATCTTTATTTTGTATTTTGCGATTTCACGAATGCTAAAACCTAGCGCCTTTGTAAAACATACAACCTTTTCGTGTGCACCCCGTTTCGACCTATTAGGTATAAGTGTATAGCACGGAATTCGAGGAAGGATGTGGGTCGTTTGTTTGATATTTGCAGTTTTATTTTCACCTTTTTAAAGCTTTTAACAAAATTTTAGTTTTATCAAAAATCTGCTTTGACACATAACCATAAAAATCCTCATTTTTGGTAGGGTATATATGTCTAGTTACAATATGCAAGAAATTGATGCTCAAAAAATACATTTTTTATTTCCCTCCCAGTGCGGATTATCATTGCAGCTGCGGGTTAGTGTAATTAGAAAAAATACATTCTGAGCTCTTGTCGTTCAGAGGTCGTTGACTTTCGTTAAATTCACAGACGGAATTCTCTGAATCATTCATTTACTGCACGGCGTCGAAAATGCTGGCCTGTTGGGACAACGCGCACCATTTATCGGAAACCTTGTGTTTTCTGGTATTTAACAACTAATTAACTTTGACAATGACTTCAGAAATGTACCCAAAGCACTTCTATAAATGAAAATAGCGCCAGGAAACATTTTATTTCGAGCAAAACAGGTTGTAATCTTAACTTTGCTAATAAGGTAGAAAATACACGCAAACTACACCTGGGCACTTTCCGGAGAAGCTAAAGCTATGCCAACGACGCTGAACTCGCATTATACACATTTTGTAGCCAGGAAAGTTTTCAGGGTCTCATTTTAAAAAGGTTTTGTTGGGCTTCTAAATATTTTGCAACGCTAAACTGTGTGGTTGCGGGTTTAGCCCTTACTAAAAACCATTTATTTTCAAGGTTGCGTCTCCAACTTCGCGCAGGTAACGGAGAGGTCATGGTGAAATCCTTACAACGCTGACTGTAGCATTCTACGCCATCACACGCACGTGTCTGTTGATTTGTGAAACCATGGAAGCTTACTTTCATATACAGTTCTGCTCAACGCGTAATAACAATATCGGGAGCTGCTCCAGCGGGGATAACATTTTCTATGATGGCTAACCTTCTGTCACCGACGAACTTTATCACGAAGAACAAAATAAACCATTAAATCAATTACAATTTAATGGTATCATTTTTAGGTTTGCAGTTATTAGAGCACGTACATATTGCAATTGCCGCCCAATCTATGGATGCGACAACGTTTAAATGCGTCAGACTGTTCTTACCTGAGTATATGACTTTGTCCGTGAACAAGTTGGACACGGCTACATGCTCAAGCTTTTATTTGTCTTTATAACGCTGATTTACACATTTTTAGTCACAAGCTTGTACGTTACATGGTCATGGACTTGTTTGAAGCAGGGACCGAAATTCAGCAACATATATAAAATGGATTGTACTTTTCGTCATATATTGTGTTTGTGTTGTAACTACCACGTGTGTTCGCCGTAACGACCGCTTTATGCGCACTCTGTATGCCTGAGAGGTCATTACAAGGATTTACGCGAGGATTGCGTGTATCTGGCTGTTCCTAAAGGCAAATACTTCAATGCCAAATAATCCGATATTTCACGGTTAAGGATTTAGTTACAATGAAACCTTTTCGAAGTTTTGCATTTATGATCAGAAAAACAACGAAAACAGATTAAAAATGCCTTACATCGAAGCAACTATAATGGAAGCACAAAGACTGGGAGTTCGGTCCACAGCTTTTTACTGCTGTGTTTTCGTCAATAGTCAAGCAAAAATCAACAAAGTAAAAGTCAGATTGCAAATTAACAAAAAAAGATTTGATAAAATCACCAAATACTTATTACAACTAACTTGAAACGTAAAAAAGTTCAGATGACGTAACGATAGCCTGTCCCACGATGACTTGGCTACAATGGACGCTAAACTACATTGACTCGCGGTTGATGGAAACGCGCGTCGAAATACTGTACGAAAATTTAACGTGGCTGCGAATTTTTAATTTTCGGGAGAGTGTAAGATTTTTATGCCTTCAGGATGTTCTTCATGGATACGTCACAATGCCCTATCAAAGTCTATGTTGCACCAGCCAGGGGTCCGCAGTTGTTGGGTCGCAATCCAAGTTTGGGTAGCCAGATTGACGATTTTGTATCGCGAAATGTGTAGATATAACATTGCACTTCAGTTAAATTTTCTTGCCCCTAAAAGAACATAAGATTCAATGCACATAGGTTGTCAATATTCAAGAGTGTCCTTTCGTTATCATAGAATTATACACTGTCGCCAGTTTTACATATCTCTTTCACGCATGTCATCAGGTGGGAACAATCTGGCTTGTGCTGTTCTGTACCAAAACGATCGTTAACTTTTATCGTATATCAAGGAGTGATGTGCAAACTAATGAAAGTATGTTTGTCCCTTTATAAGCGCCGCCATATATTAAAAAATCATTAAAAAATGTTGATTGCTTAAGTTCAGGTAGCTGTAACTTTATTTCAACAAACGCTAGACTAAAAATTAAAACACAAAAATCATAGAAAATTTCATACTCTACACATTTATCGCTTTTCTAGTCCAATAACTCCTTGTTTTAGAGTACTTATATCCAAAAATGTAACTACCCCTACTAAAATAGCTATTCAAGCCAAACTACCCTTTTTAAAACTTGCATAACTCCCGAATTTGTGCGAAATTCGATGCAGTCTACACATGTGCTTGTGTTCATCTTGTCGCAAGTTTTTTTCAATATTGCTACGTTTATAAATCGTGGTTATCGGTGTAATATAGTTAGTGGATAACTGATCTCCATTTGGTGTAAAATGGTGTATTTTTGTTGCAGGAAAATTGTAGAAAATGCAACCGCTGCAGCAACACGTCGTGCCTGCGAATTGAAACCTTGGCGAAAGGGAATTTAAATTTTTCGCCTGTTTTAACCATTAAATCTGACATCTGTTTTGACATAAATGTTGCAATAGGCAACGTGGGCCGATTGCACGGCAAGGTGGAGGTTGTTTACCAAATTTCTGCTGCGCCTGTTTTACAAGAAAAACGCAACTTCGGACCCTAATGACTTCCCGTATTTGTGTACTTTACACAGATACCTTGGTTCACAAACAATGAAACAAAGACAGGAATCTGTCTCCCGTGAAATACGCTAAGGATTTTATTTTTTCGGTTTTTATGAATCTGCTTTGGCATTCATTCAAAAACAGTGTACGTTTGTGTTTCATTGCTATTGAACACTGTACAGCCAGTTCTCGAATGACGCAAAAATATGCATATTCTTTTGACATCCAGTATAAAGTACCAAGTTGCATCAAATGTATCTTTCCAGTTAATTCCATATCGTCATTGTAACATGGAACATGTGCTTAATTATTCGATAAATCAGCCAATTAAGAGTTGTATGGATGATTTTTAATATTTTTTGGTACGTACACGTAAATGCACATCTTTGATGTCTAATTAAAATCTACTTTTCATAACAACCCGAAGAGGGCTTGGGCTTCTTGTCACGTGTTCATCGTCCAACTTTGAAACACCGGGTGGGGGAAGTATTTGGTAATGTTTCATCATCGTCGCAAAAAAGAGAAAAAGTTCCTGTTTGGCAATTTCCTTCCCCAAGCATATTCGCAAACCTAAAATAAGTTTACTTGTAACAAAACAAATTTGGGCCAGTAAACAATTACCTCCTCCAAATGACATGGCCGTCGGTCTTGTGCCGACTTGGCCGTTTGGATCAAGAAAGTTTTCTGGATCAAATCTATTGGCATTTTTCCAATGATTCGCGGATAAGCGAATTGATGGAAAAAAAGGCAAAACGCAAGTCCCTTTCGGTATATCGTAACCGTCCAATTTCACATTCTCTGCAGTTGCATGTGGTATACCTACGAAAAATGCATCGCGTTAGTGCATTTGGTAAATTAGTGCAAATATGTTTTGCAACAAATTGTTGATGTAAAATGTTTTTGTGCAGTCGGTTGTTTAGTACCACAGTGTTAAATAGCTTTGGAATTGTTTACAGCAACTTGCTAAGGCAATGCAGTACTTGCCTACAGGATTTATGTTTGCCATTCTTAAGGTTTCCAGTGTTGTAGCTTCTGTATACGGCATTTTCAATCTGTCTTCATAGCTAGGAAGCAAACCTCCATCCAACACAGAATCAATTTCAGCATGAACTTTATCTAAGCACATCATTAAAGAAAACTATATATTGCTTTCGTTAAAACCACGTAAATCTCTCACCCTGAATTTCCGGATTATTTGCCATAAAAAGCACAGCCCACTTTAAATGAGTTGCGACAGTGTCAGTTCCTGCTTGAAACAAGTCCATCATCACGTAATGCAAACCTATTTAAACAAAATGTTCAAGTTCAACTGTAAACCAAATTTTAAGATGTATGTATTTTTTTGAACACTTTTTTTAAATACCCGCGTTGGATAAGGACCTGCTACACTAATGTAATGAGTCTAACACATAATTACGCCTCGTGGTACTAATTAAATAATTTGAGCAATTGCTGCAGTGTATAAATAGCTTAGCAACCTTTACAATTACTGTAACTGAAAAAATACTTCGAAAACGTGGACGTGTGTCTCATTATATACAAACCAGTATCTGTCAATAAACTTTTTTTCTCTTTCTCCATTAAATAATAATCGATAACATCCCTGGGCTCGTTACGATCAAGTGTTTTTTGTGATATTCAATTTCCGTCGCAACGAAGTTTTCGATTTCTCTACAAAGAAATGTGAAACTAATTGTCATTCGATGTAAAAAAAGCGTTTCAAAAACTAAAAACTTTTTTACTATACATTGTATAATATCAATTACGAACGTAAAATAACTTGAACCATCATCAACTTGATAAAATAATGTAAAATTTATATCCTTTGAAAGACGTAGAAAGTTACACACAATTGCAGAAAACTTTCTGCACTTACTCGTTACATTTAATAAGTTGTCGTTTTGCGTCGGGCAACCACAGCTTGTGCAAGTACGGGACTAAGGATACCAGAAGAAACGACAGGGATTCTGTTTTTAAGCTCAAATAGAGCAACTTCGTGTTTAGGTGGAGCGGCTTTTCAAACCTTTTATTCCCATACGAATATCTAATCATATAAAAATCATTTTGTTGTGACATCGAACAATGCCTTCAGTAAGAGACACCTCGGTGGTTTTGAAAAGGGCAAACTGTAACTTACACCAGTAAAATGTCAATATTAAACTTTCTTACATATCGCATTTTATTTCACCAATTGCGTCGTTTTCAACGTATGGGTAGAGCTTGTTGGCGTTGTTATAACAACGGCAAATGCTGTGGCATAACAGGTTGTAATTTATGTGCAAAAAGCCATATTATTGCAAAAAAGCCATTTATTGCAAAGCTGCTGACAGGGTGTGTACACGCACTGTTTCGACCTGTAAGGTCTCATTAGTGTAGCTGTTGAGTGGCACTGTGCTAGCTTTTACACTAGCAGGCACACTAGTCTCCACTTTGTGGTACCTTTCGGTCAACATCGATCTGCAGGGTACCCTATACTGAGTTGTAATATGTTTGACAAGTTTTGCTGTTTAGTAAAACAATGTGACCAATTTGTTTGATATAAAATTAAATTTAAATGTGAATTGGCCCTCTTTCCATTAGAAACAAAATTCTGCTGAGGTATGTTACGTTTACTCCGTAATGCCGCCATGTGTGATGTTTGTCTTTTGTCACTGCAGTTCATGACAAACATATGCACAAAACAGCAGACCGTATTATATATCATTTTACCCTTCTTAGGTAGTATGGTAGATACTACAATGTAATTGTCTATCACTCTAAGCAGGGAGAATTGCTTATAATACATAAAATGTTCTCACCATGATATTTTACGAAAGACATGATATTTTTAAACCAAAAAATTATTCATAGTAACTAATATCAATGCAGATAACATCAAACCTGTTTCCAAACACCAGACAAGCTATGACATTAAGAGTCGCGCAATCAAGAACATCCGATGGATCAATCGTTTGATCTGATTTCTTCTGTTTTTCCATTTCGTCAACAAAATATTGAAGTTCATCTCTTATGATTTTGCCAGGACTCTTACCGCGATGACCCATGTTCCGAAGGGAGGTAAGGAATAGCTTCCGATTAGTCGCCCACCTCGGTCCACTGTGGGCGCATACAATGCCTACAATTTTTGGCAATGAATTACCAACCATAATAACTTTTAAAAGGCAGTATTTAAATCTGTTCCTCACCTTCTAAAGTAGGCCCACGCAGCAATTTTGGGGTCAGATGCCCAAACCTGTCGGAAAAGGGTTTGGGATTGTCCACCATTACCTGTGTTAAATAAACATATCATCAGGTTTACAAGCTCTGCAGCCCAGGCATTGTAGCCTACCTGAGTTAAAAACAGTTTTACTTTAACGCGCAGCGTCTTAATATCTGATCAAGCAAAAATAAATGTATTTTTCCAAACCTCTTTAATTAATTCGTAGTCTACGATACAAACAATGTTCCTATTCTTCAACTTGAGGCTGAAGATTCTTCCATACGTTTTGGAAAATCTACTAATATCTGTAAATATCAGCACATAAGTTACGATTTATAGTTTAATTTCTACAACACGAAGTTATCACATCAACTTACTGCCTTGAATGTTGGGAAACAAATAATGGAAACTTCCTATGAACGGCAAACCCAGTGGCCCTGGTGGAAAGTTTTTTGGTCTCCACATGCTTATCAAAGCTTCATACACCACAAACAAAGCAATGAATGCGGCGGATATTGCACTTATTATTTACATAGTTTCCCAACCTGATGGGAAACATATATTAGAAAATAACTTTCTTTCTGTGAAAACCGATAAATGCTTGCGATGGACCAAACCTTAATATTAAATACAGTGGTTAATGGTCGCTGTTATCTTGTCTGTCGGGCTGTGCCCCGTCAGGTCCATGCCTTTATAGCTCGTTTGAGCACTTGGTACGCTCAGTCACATGCTCAGTTCGAAGGTAAAAGTCGTTAATTTTTCGCGAAATTCAGAAACAGATTTCTCGTCATCGAGAATGTTGGTCTGTTTGGATAACGCGCACGATTTATCAGAAACTTTGTGTTTTCTGGTATTTAACAACTAATTAACTTTGACACTGACTTCAGAGATGTACATAAAACACTTCCATAAATAAATATAGCGCCAGAAAACATTTCATTCCGAGCAAAACAGGTTGTAATCTTAACCTTGCTGAGTATGTTGAAATTGCGCAAATTTACATTAGGGCACTTTTCTGAGAAGCTAAGCTATGCCCATGGTACGGCTTGTCTCATGGAGACAAAACAATTTCGAAACTTTTATGGATGCGTCAACGTTTAAATGCGTCAGACTGTTTTTACCTGAGTATATGACTTTGTCCGTGATGTAAACAAGTTGGACGCGGCTTCAAGCTCCAGCTTTTATTTGTCTTCATAACACTGATTTACACATTTTTAGTCACAAGCTTGTGCGTTACATGGTCATGGACTTGTTTGAAGCAGGGACCCATACAACTTGGTAACTTATACTGTTTATCAAAACAATATGCATATTTGTGCGCATGTGTCATGCGAAAACTAACTGTATACAGTGTTTAATAGCAATGAAACAAACGTACACTGTATTGAAATGAATGCCCAAACACATTCATGAAAACTGTAAACGTAACATCCTCAGCGTATTTCACGTTGCGCAATAAAGGGCGATTTCTGCCTTTGTTTCATTGTTTGTGAACCAAGGTATCTGGTCAAAGCACACAAATACGGGAATCATTAGTTTCCGAAATGCGTTCTTCTGGTAAAACAGACGCAGCAAAAATTTGGTAAACAACCTCAACCTTGCCGTGCAATCGGCCCACGTTGCCTATTGCAACATTTATGTAGACATCAATGATGTGCATGTACGTTGGTGTATGCACCAAAAAATATTAAAACTATTGAATAAATGTCCAAACAGATTCATGAATAATGCAAACATAATAAGGAAGTTAAAAACATCGAAATGTAGCGTTTTGTTAATGCTCATTGGAAGTAATTGTTTTTAAAAAAATGTTTTCCAAATAAGAAAGTTGTTAAACTCAGATTTTAAGTCCCGTAATTGGTTTTAATCAGCACAGCTTACAAGCACATCGGTAAGCCTTGGCAGTTGGCACATAGGCAACCTAAATCCCCAGCGTCCTTCACATTGCGCAATAAAGGGAAACAGATTCCTTCCCTTGTTTCATGGTTTGTGAACCAAGATATCTAGCCAAGTACACAAACACGGGAGGTCATTAGGGTCCGAAGTTGTGTAGGGGATAATGAAAATTGTATGTTATCGCTTTTGTTTGTTTAACCAACATTCGTTTATTAACGCACGTCACTCTTTAATTCGCCTAGTCACGATACTCGTGCGTTATGAATCTGATAAGCCCGCTCTCTCACGTGAGAGAAATTCATCTTGATCAGCTTCGTAACACCGGAATTTTCCGCTGACCAAAGCCTTATGATTTTTTATAATCTACGTTTGTTTTGTGACATTTTTACCCGGTCAACACGCCTGAAAGTTAGTTGATATAATTGACCGCTTGGGCTGTAAAGCCAGACAGTTTCTGAAACGTGACATTGAACATTTGTACTGTCTCATTGCCACCATTGGATTTACTCGAACTGGATTTACTCGAACACATTGAAATTGCATCTTTAATTGTGAGTACTCGAATGCTTTACTAATTTTAATACACAGTGTTGGAGTCTTTTTGGAGTCATAGTTAGGTTTTGTGTTATCTTTGAGTAAACATAACATAAATCCTACAGTTTGCGGTAAAACAGGCGCAGCTGAAATTGTTAGAGAACCTCCACCTTGCCGTACAATCGGCCCACGTTGTGTATTGCAGCATTTATGTCAACATAGATGATTAAAACAGTCAAGCAATTTGAGAATTTCCTTACGACTTCGTCAAGGGATCAATTCGCAGGCACGGCGTGTTTCTACAGCGGTTGCATTTTCTACAATTTTTCTGCAACAAAAATACACCATTTTACACCAAATGGAGATCAGTTATCCACTAACTTTATTACACCGATATCCACGATTATTAAACGTAGTTTCATTGAAAAACACTTGCGACAAGATAAACACAAGCACACGTGTAGACTGCATCTACGTGAAACCTCTGACGCATAGCTACAATAAGCTGTTTTCTGGTGGTACAGTTATGTTCACAAGTTAATGACATTCCAAATTGCAAATGGGGTTCCAAGCAAAAGTTTGAGTTTCAAGTGAGAAATTGTAATTAAAAAGGTTAAGAAACTGGTTAAGAACTATTCCTGTGTAGTATATTACAAAAAAACTTAAAACCTTACCAACAAACAAAGCTTTAACCTAATATATATAGAAGCAAACTTATAATGATCAATTAGTGACAGACAGTGGGGAAAATTTTCAATTTTGTTGTACGTAAGTAAGCTTGTGTAAAATTAGTCTAGTTCCCGTTGGCAAATTTCAATGAAATGTAACTTTTACCTATAATAAGATTAACCATAGCACCAATTTTAACTTCAGCAGTCTTTAAATCCCAACCTAATGAACACAAAAGCCCAAGGTTTCCCATAAATTGTCCGCGTTATCGATTCACCCGCTCGGTTGTAAATACTGAAGTCATTTCGGAGAATTCTGTCTGCAAAACCGGCGTCGATACAGTTCACAAGTAAAGGCACAGAAGAAAAACTTAATTTGCTGTGCACAATTTGCGCATATACAAACTGCTCAGTTTTTCCCTCGCAACCACAAAAAAACCTTTTGGTTAAATTGTCGTTAAACAGTTGGTTCTTTGTTCCACATGAATTTCATGGCCTTATAGTTAAGATTACAACCTGAAATTAATCTGTTTTTCGGTCAAAGTCATTAACCATAGCACCAATTTTAAGCGAAATACCATTGACCTATGGGTAGCTAAAGTTTAACTTCAGCAACCATCAAATCCCAACCTAAACATATGTACACAAAAGCCCAAGGTTTCCCATAAATTGTCCGTATTTCGGAGAATTCTGTCTGCAGAACCGCCATCGTTAAAGTTCACAAGGAAAGGCACAGAAGAGAAACATAATTTGCTGTGCACAATTTACGCATACACAAACTGCTCAGTTTTATATACAAACTGCTCAGCATCAAAAATGGTACATTCATTCATTCACGATATAGGGTTTATGTAATATTTAAGATATATGTCTCTTTTATATATATACATCGGACAAACACATCCAATTTGCAGTAACACAGGTTAATTGTAATCTTGACTATAAGGTAAACATGTTGAATCGATGAAGATACGAAATTTACTTGACCTAATACCTAACATTTTGCAAATTTTTTACCACACAACGTTTTTGGCGCTCGCGAGGCCACGTACAATGTGTCCCGCCAATGTACACAATTCTCCACTTCGAAGTCGACTTCGAATATCAGCGGCAGTTTGATCCATACTGCAAGGCATTGACAGTCTTACTACGGCAAACCAAGCAGGCCAAAGGTTTTACGAATATCTATTTTGTCAATGAATTAAATTTGTTTTTGCTGTTGCACAGGATAAGCAGTGTTTTAATTTTCCAGGAAGGTTTTCTTGCCTGCTGCTGCATTTATCTTAGTTTTGAAACCATGGAAATTATTAGTGCGATATCTGTCGCCTTTATTGCTTTATTTGTGGTGTATAAAGCTTTGATAAGCATGTGGAAACCACGAAACTTTCCACCAGGGCCACTGGGATTGCCGTTCATAGGAAGTTTCCATTATTTGTTTCCGAACATTCAAGGCAGTAAGTTGATGTGATGACTTCGTGTTGTAGAAATAAAACTATACATCATAACTTATGTGCTGATATTTACAGATATTAGTAGATTTTCCAAAACGTATGGAAGAATCTTCAGCCTCAAGTTGCAGAATAGGAACATTGTTTGTATCGTGGACTACGAATTAATTAAAGAGGTTTGGAGAAATACATTTATTTTTGCTTCGTCATATATTAAAACGCTGTGCGCTAAAGAAAAACTGTTGTTAACTCTGCTAGGCCACTATGCCTGGGCTACAAAGCTTGTAAACCTAATGATATGTTTATTTAACACAGGTAATGGTGGACAATCCCAAACCCTTTTCTGACAGGCTTGGGCATCTGACCCCGAAATTGCTGCGTGGAAATACTTTAGAAGGTGAGGAACAGATTTAAATACTGTCTTTTAAAAGTTATTATGTTTGGTAATTTATTGCCAAAAATTGTAGGCATTATATTCGCCCAAAGTGGACCTAGGTGGGCTACTAATCGTAAGCTATTCCTTACCTCCCTTCGGAACATGGGCCATCGCGGTAAGAGTTTTAGCAAAATCATCAGAGATGAACTTCAATATTTTGTTGATGAAATTGAAAAGCAGAAGAAATCAGATCAAACGATTGATCCATCGGATGTTCTTGATTGCGCGACTCTTAATGTCATAGCTTGTCTGGTGTTTGGAAACAGGTTTGATGTTTACTCACACTGAAGGCATTGTGCGGTGTTACAACAAAATGATTTTATGATTAGGTATGCGTACCGGAATGAAATGTTTGAAAAGTTGCTCTATCTAAACAGGAAGATTTTCCATTTAAACTTAAAAACAGAATCCCTGTCGTTTCTTCTGGTATCCTTAGTCCCATACTTGCACAAGCTGTGGTTGCCCGACGCAAAACGACAAATTATTAAATGTAACGAGTAAGTGCAGAAAGTTTTCTGCAATTGTGTGTAACTTTCTACGTCTTTCAAAAGATGTAAATTTTACATTATTTTATCAAGTTGCTGATGGTTCAATTTTTTTACGTTCGTAATTGATACTATACAATGTAGGCTATAATAAAAAGGTTTTTAGTTTTTGAAACGCTTTCTTTACATCGAATGACAATTAGTTTCACATTTCTTTGTAGAGAAATCGAAAACTTCGTTGCGACGGAAATTGAATATCACAAAAAAACACTTGATCGTAACGAGCCCAGGGATGTTATCGATTATTATTTAATGGAGAAAGAGAAAACAAGTTTATTGACAGATACTGGTTTGTATGGTTAATGAGACACATTTCCACGTTTTCGAAATATTTTTTCATTAACACTAATTGTAAAGGTTGCTATGCTATTTATACACTGCAGTAATTGCTCAAATTATTTAATTAGTAGCACGAGGCGTAATTATGTGTTGGAATCACTAAATTAGTGCGGCAGGTCCTTATTTAACGGGTATTTAAAAAGTGTTGAAAAAAATACAAACATCTTAAAATTTGGTTTACAGTTAAACTTGAAAATTTTGTTTAAATAGGTTTGCATTACGTGATCATGGACTTGTTCCAAGCAGGAACTGAGACTGTCGCAACTCATTTAAAGTGGGCTGTGCTTTTTATGGCAAATAATCCGGAAATTCAGGGTGAGAGATTTACGTGGTTTTAACGAAAGCAATATATAGTTTTCTTCAATGGTGTGCTCAGATAAAGTTCATGCTGAAATTGATTCTGTGTTGGATGGAAGTTTGCTTCCTAACTATGAAGACAGATTGAAAATGCCTTTTACAGAAGCTACAACACTGGAAACCTTGAGAATGGCAAACATAAATCCTGTAGGCAAGTACTGTATTGCCTTAGCAAGTTGCTGTAAACAATTCCAAAGCTATTTAACACTGGTACTAAACAACCGACTGCACAATAACATTTTACATCAACAATTTGTTGCAAAACATATTTGCATTATTTACCAAATGCACTAAAGCGACACATTTTTTCGTAGGTATGCCACATGCAACTGCAGAGGATGTGAAATTGGACGGTTACGATCTACCGAAAGGGACTTGCGTGTTGTCGTTTTTCCCATCAATCCGCTTATCCGCGAAACATTGGAAAAATGCCGAAAAGTTTGATCCAGAAAACTTTCTTGATGCAGATGGGCAAGTCGGTACAAGACCTGGTGCCATGTCATTTGGAGGAGGTGAATTTTCAATTGCCTAATGTATGTTAAACTGACCTTGATACAATTTTAGGTCTTCGAATATGCTTGGGGAAGGAAATCGCCAAACAGGAACTTTTTCTCTTTTTTGTGACGATGATGAAACATTACCAAATACTTCCCCCACCCGGTCTTTCAAAGTTAAACGATGAACGTGTGACAAGATGCCCAACCCCTCTTCGGGTTGTTATGAAAAGTAGATTTTAATTAGACATCAAAGATGTGCACGACGTGAGTGTACGCACCAAACAACTCTTAATTGGCGGATTGATCACATGTTATATTTCCTAATGACGTTTTGGAATTTACTATATAGATGCATTTGATAACTTATATTGTTTATCAAAACAATGTGCATATTTTTGCGTATGTGTCATGCGAAAACTGCTGTACAGTGTTTAATAGCAATGAAAAACAAACGTACACTGTATTTGAATGAATGCCCAAACACATTCATGAAAACTGTAAACGTAAAATCCTCAGCGTATTTCACGTTTTCACGTTGCGCAATAAAGGGAGACAGATTCCTGCCTTCGTTTCATTGTTTGTGAACCAAGGTATCTGGTCAAAGCACACAATTACGGGAAATCATTAGTTTCCGGAGTTGCGTTCTTCTGGTAAAACGGGCGCAGCAGAAATTTGGTAAACAACCTCCACCTTGCCGTGCAAGCGGCCCACGTTGCCTATTGCAGCATTTATGTACACATAGATGATTAAAACAGTCAAGCAATTTGAGAATTTCCTCACGACTTTGTCAAACTCGCCAAGGGATCAATTCGCAGGCACGACGTGTTGCTGCAGCGCTTGCATTTTCTACAATTTTCCTGCAACAAAAATACACCGCTTTACACCAAATGGAGATCAGTTATCCACTAACTATATTACACTGATATCCACGATTAATAAACGTAGCTTCATTGAAAAACACTTGCGACAAGATAAACACAAGCACACGTGTAGATTGCATCTACGTGAAACGTCTGACGCATAGCTACAATAAACTGTTTTCTGGTGGTTTATTTATGTTCAGTTCTTAGTGCAATTTCCCCAATTCATCAGTTTTCTACCATGACCAACGTTTAAGTGTGCTAGCAGTTACGCAGGTATTTGAATTGCAACACAATGCCAGATTTGCTTTATGACGTCAGAATAATAAAGAGTTGCATTTCTTTCTGTCATGAACTTCGATTCTTGCAGGTTTCATGGCAAACTTAGTTGTTGGTCTGAATACATGTGTTTACGGAAGAGGGCAGTTTTGTAATCATTACATTTTATTATGACGACAGCGAGTTGACAGGCCCGTAACATTCTGCCGTTACATAGTGTTAAAATGCTGTATCCAACCAATAATTTGCGACATTAAACTCAGCATACCATGGTGTGGTTTAAGAACCACTGCAAAAGTGTAATGGAGTACATACATAGGACACACAAAAGCAACCAAAAGGTTTTGCAGATTTATGATATAGGGTATGAAGGGTCTTTTGTGGTTGCGAGGGAAAAACTGAGCAGTTTGTATATGCGTAAATTGTGCACAACAAATTAAGTTTCTCTTCTGGGCCTTTACTTGTGAACTTTAACGACGCCGGTTTTGCAGACAGAATTCTCGGAATTAACCCGAGCATTTACAACCGAGCGGGTGAATCGATAACGCGGAAAATTTATGGGAAACCTTGGGCTTTTGTGTACATTAGGTTGGGATTTAAAGACTGCTGAAGTTAAACTTTAGCTACCGATAGGTCAGTGGTATTTCGCTTAAAATTGGTGCTATGGTTAATCTTATTATAGGTAAAAGTTACATTTCAATGAAATGAGCGTTGCCGACGGGAACTAGACTAATTTTACACAAGCATAGGCATACTCACACTGCAGGGATGTGTGCAAAAAAATTTCATTTTTTCCAATGACTTTGACCGAAAAAAAGATTAATTTCAGGTTGTAATCTTAACTATAAGGCCATGAAATCCATGTGGACCAAAGAACCAACTCTTCAACGACAATTTAACGATTGGAGACAAAAACTTTCCAGAATACCTCTGCGCTTGCGTAAGGCCTGCCTTGCCTATGCACACAATTACGGAAACCTTCCCTTTCCAAGGTCGCGTACTTTTGACCTGAAACGTTGCTAAATAAACACGAACATTTGGAGGGGGTCATGGTCCTTTCGCCCCTTCCTGTCTACACCAATGAACGCGATTCAATTTCACTTCTTGTGAAACCAACAATGCAAATTTTGTGCACCTTATCAACACCGTGTTTATGATATAGCTCAACGTCAGGGAATGCTGATGAAACCCAATAGGTCGAAACAGGGGTGCGTTGTATGCAGCTCTTTAATTGGTTCTATAACTTCACACAAAATTCGCCAATGCCAGTAGACTTTTGAAGTCGTCTGAGAATCTTTGACCAAAAACATAGCAATAATATCGCTGGTTACGACATGTTAAAGCGGCGATTGCGTTTTCTATAATTCTGTTTATTCACAGTTTCACTATTTTACCTCAAAAGCAGCTCTTGTCGCCGCCGTCGACTCGTCAACAAACTTTATTAAGATAAACATAAAATGGCAAATCAATTAAAAGACTTGCAATGTAAACAGATCTAAAACGTAAGATCAGGAATAGCGTTGCATCCATGTGAAACATCTGACGTAAGATCCAGTTTCCGCGTTGGTATCATTTGTAGGTTTGCAGTTATTGGAGCAGGTATATATAGCGATTGTCGCCCAATCTATCGTTTCGTCATCTATGGATGCGTCGACATTTAAATGTGCCAGCAGTTGAGGCATTACCTGTATACAGGAAGTGGGGGCTTGTTAACGAATTTTGTAATTTAGGTAACTTATTTATTTTTTGTTTTAATAAAACATTCTCACTTACGTACAACAAAATTGAAAATTTTTCACACTGTCTGTCACTAATTGATCATTATTGGATTAAGTTTGCTTCTATATAAATTAGGTGAAAGCTTTGTTTGTTGGTAAGGTTTCAAGTTTTTTTGTAATATACTACACAGGAATAGTTCTTCACCAGTAAGTATTTTGTCCACAAAATTATGTTTCTAATTACTATTTCTCACTTGAAACTCAAACTTTTGATTGGAACCACATTGGCAATTTGGAATGTAATTAACTTGTGGTTGTGAAACATCGGAACACCACAAAGGTTTTCCTCCTGGCTTAAATCTTATGACCTAAAACAAACACCATTACAAATTAATATGATGAAAAACTTTCTGTTTTATTTAATTTAAGATTACAAAAGTATGATTGGGTTTACATCACAGCTATCATATCAAGATAATTAGGTCTACAGGCTTTGCAGTCTAGGCATTGCAGCCTGGCTGGATTAGTCACTTTTTCCTGACAAGTCTGAGAAACATTGGAAAATCAAGCCTTGCAAGTTATGTGCCTGCACACCAGTGTACCTTGACCACAATATGCCCTGTGACCATTGAACTCCTGTATTTCAGTCAGCATGGCAATGGGCCAGGTTAGCCCAGGGTCATGAGTTCCTCACCAGAAGATTGATATTTCTGATCTATCTCAGACTTGTCAGGAAAAAGCTAGGCTGCAATGCCTGAGTTGTGAAGCCTGTAAACCTAATGATCTTGACACGATAGCTGTGATCACCAAGTAAGGACCTGTGGAGTGGGGCATTCCTGTCAATCATGCGATTGCATGGACATTACTGCATTAAAAATAGTATGGTCAATATTAAAGAAAAAAATTAATTCAAGTTGTGTGCGAATACTTTTTAATCAATCAGAAAACAAATGGCTAATAAATAAATTATGGCTTAGTTTAAATTGCCAAGGATGTGTAAGCCAAAAATTCCCAAGGATACATCACCTGGTCAGGGTTATTCTCAATTTTCTGTTTAAATTTAGAGAAGGTTTTGTCTTCAGTCTGTTCACTGACAGCATCTTCCAGTTCACTTGTGGAAAATGACTCCTCACTTATTGTCTCCGATACAAGCTTAGAAAGCTTCTCAGAATCCTTTTGATATTCATCCTTGCTTCCCAACTCCTCTTCTGACTCAATGACAATCTCCTTTTCTGAAAAGTCATTTTTATGGAACTACATAATAACCCTCTTTCAAATAAAAAAAGAAAAGAAAAATTGTGCTATAAAGATGCTGCACAGAAATTACAAATCACAGCTCAAACTTCACACTCAACTTCAAGTGGTAGCTTACCAGGAAACAAATAACAGTTTCCACCAACATTGCAAGCATTCTTCACAACTTGTTTTCCACAGATGGTTTTGTGTGTCTTCCAATCCAGCACTTGGTGGTCTCTCCCACAATAATATACTTGTTTACATCTACCACAAGATTTATCACCTGCACAGCCACATAAACTGCATAGACGAACAGGACTGATACTCGCCCTGAAAATAGTTATATTTCAAATAAGTTTATCATCCTGATATTATACAAACTGTTTGTTTTGAAATCAAGTGTCACAAACAAACGTTTGATATTAGAATATAAGCTTATCTGTTAAAAAAAAACAAGTTTGTCATGCATTAAACTTTTCATACTCCGTTGCTTTTCCACTCTCATAGTCAGGAGGATCAAATCGATAAAATGAGTTGTCTCTCGACAGAGTACAAGTAAAGGCTTGTACAACAGGGTTGTCCTTCTGACTGTAGCAAATTCCGTTTTTGCAACAGAACACAAAGATTGACCTGAAATCAACAGATCATAAGCAATCTACATTGCCCAATGTCCATCATATATACTTTGGAGTTTGGACCATAACATTTTTATTAACCTTTAATATCTAATCATAAACACTTTACCTGTGAAAACAATGCTCATAATCATCAACAGGTGCATAGATTTGTAACAAAAAGATCATAGGCTTGGAGCAATTTTTGCAGAGCAGGCTTTTAGAGGATGGAATATTTTTGGGATCCAACCAGGCTGGTTTGCCCCCAACCTTACTTGGAAAATAACAAGGATGTAGTCTCCAAGGTTGATCTGGCTCTTCCAAAAAGCCAAGGTCCACAGAACTTGTGTCAGTCATAACTTGTGCTACTTTTAATTTGTTGACGATATATTGAACAAACAGGTGGTTCCGTTTTGAATCTGGTGAACATACAAATTGTATTTCTTGCATGTGCAAAACCAAAAGTCAGTCAGCATATTTTCCACAAAACAAATCATTAAATCAACATAACTATTTACTGTACTTTGATAATAATGTAGGTGAGAGCGTAGTAAGGGGACAAAGGCATCTATGTTTTTACGTGTCAATTCGGTTATTAAATCTCTGGTTAAATTACGTTTTATATGGGCGCCTGACTGGGCAAAAATGATGTGAAATTTCGAGTCATTCTTCTTCTTATATGACAGAGATCATTGAACTATTACATTACACAAGCTTACGCACCCTATGATGATACACTTTTTTTATATTTGCAACATAACTTTTACAATAATAAAAACGTTAGCTTGTCGCACGTGTTTTGTAGATAGAAATCGTACGTTTTTCCAGTTCGATTCAGAAAAAATTCAAAAAAACATTATCATGGTACTTAACTCTGTTATGAAAAGCAATATAATGCTGTTTGTTTATTAATCTAATCCGGAAGCTTGCTAGTAGTCATTCCTATGTCCCACAATAAGGAAGGGGTACAAGGCACTTGGGCGCATACGTGTATGGCGGGCCATGAAAGTTGTTTGCTTCAAAATTGACCTGGAAAATTTATACACAGACTTGGCGCCCTATATGATCTAGTGATGTTCGGAGCCCAAGATAGCAATCACGAAACATTCACTTGCCTTTGTTTTCTACCAAGGGTTTTCCCATATGGTTATTACTCTCACCAAGTTTAAATACAAACAAGGAAATTAGTTTTAAAAGCGAAAATTTCCCACTATATTCACCACAACTAGTATGTACAAGTGTATTTGTCACATGCTTGGTATTGTACAAGGATATTTCTGACTTCATTATATAGTTGATTGCTTTCAGTTAGCATCACTATGGCATAACATATTTTGGGCAGTGACTCGCTTTGATGCCGCAGCTACAAATAGTTTTGACAAAATTTGTGACATACAATTGGACACTAATTGTGTGGAGTCTTTGGCACTAAGTGGATTATAATTACCATTAAAAAGCTTCAATGCCATGTAAACAGATGGGGGGTGTTTCACACAACTATGCAAACCAAAACTCAATCCGCAACAGTTAACTGAGCAGAAAATACAACCTTTTTACCAACATGGGTTATTGGTTTTCAAAAACAGTTGCACCAAATATGCACAGACAACTCGCAAAATTAGAGTCAAAGGTACATGTTAACACAAACATGTTCAAACTTTCAAGGAATGTTGAAAACAGTTCAAAGCAGCTAATTTAGTCAGATTCACTGCCACTGCTTTCCCCTTCGGATTCACGGACATTAATTGTCAGTTTGTACTCCTGATCACAACCCATGTAGGCATCGCTCATAAAGTACAGGGTGTAGGAGTGTGACCCAGCGGAGGGTGGTATAAAATCCAGTTTCACTTTAGCTTTCTGCTGGAGAGTCAGCCTTTTGATCGAGATCAGGCTGTTGGTTTTCGGATCACCAACCACCACCCACCATCCTTCCTCACGTTTCTGAGGGAAGAAGGGAGCAATGACAGGCCCAGCAACCTCGTCTTCACGCTCCAAAGCAACCAGCACTACAACAGGGCTGCCGGCATGTAGGTTGTCTGGACTTTGGACCTCATAGGACAGTTCGATGTTGGGGTATCGGTTGCAGAATCTGGCAACATCTGCCATCTGGGCCTCGCTCATCTGTAGAAGTCCTTCACGATCTGCATCCTCCATCTCAAGAATGTCGAAGACACTCTCAATTTCCTTCAATTTAAAAATTAATTGTTGTAATTTTGACTGAAACTACTGCATAAAATAGGTTTATGCACATTTGGTCTGCATAATTTTAGAAATTTTACTCGACATCCACATTAGTCAAACAAACAAACAAAACAGGTGAAAAAACATGCTTTGAAACAAAGCATTACACGATTCAACAACTCACTTTGTCAGTACATTTCTTGATCAGATCAGAACCAAAGTGTGGAAGCTGCTTTAAGTAGGAGTCTTTGCTCCACATGGCCTGTGTAACCATCTGGGCGAGCTCCATGGCAGCCAAAGCAGGAGACAGCCATCCATTGGATGAGAGCACATCGACACAAGCCTGAATAAGCCGGACAGCCTTGCCTAGGATCTGCTCAGTATCAGACTGCAATTCTGCGGGAAGTTGTAGTCTCGACAAATGAGCTTGGAGTAAAAGGTTTGTTTTGATGTGTGGATCAGTGAACTTGATGTTTTGCGGCTTGTACTGCACCTTTGGCAGCAGCTGCTTCAGTGTGTTATCTTCATGTCTTCGAATTTGGATGCTTTCATACTCTGCAGCATTGCTGATGATTTCGATAAGGCCACGAATTTTGGTTTTTGCATTCAGTGACATGCTGAAGAGTTCAATGGTGGTATAATTGATGTAGTAGTAGGCGGCAATCATGGCCAGATTTAGTGGTGTGATGTCCATCTCATCTTCAACGGAAATACATTTGGATTGTTCCAAGTCAGCAAGAGTGTTTTCCACAAGCTCAGAAAGGCTGTCAGATAAATGGCGATGGGAGACACCTTGCAAGTTGTAGTAATTGGGGTTCTGGCTCATACGTCTGTACAAAAAGGTCCATGTAAGGTAATCAACAGCATCTTGTTTATTTTCAATGATCTTGGTTACAATTTCAGCATTAAAATGGTCATGAAGGCAATGGTCAAGATGCGACTCCACTGGCAATGGCTCATAGACAAACTTCTTGAAAAAATCCTTCTTAGATGTTTGGCACATAACAACACACTTCCCCTCCTCATCTTTCAAAGGTCTGTTGGCTCTTCCAATCATTTGCAACACATCGGTGACTGGATAATCCACATATGCATGAATTTTACCATTGTAGTGCTGTGTATCCATGACGATGACCAGGTGAGCAGCAAGATTTAAACCCCAGCAAAGGCTTCTGGATGCTACTAACACCTGTACAGCACCCGATGAGAAAAGCTGTTCCACCACTGTTCTTTCGATTTGAGTAGTGCCATCATGAAGGTATGCCACACCGTTGGAGAGAGTTTCTTTTAAAGTGGCATCTTTCACATGTTCCAGGTAAGCACCAAGCTCCGACTCATTACAATGCAGGAATCTTTGCGACATGCCATCAGCAGCTGCATATGTCAGGATATCAACAGCAGTGAGTTTGCTTTGTTTTCTGGATGGCACGAAAATGATGACAGCTCTTTTGGGTGAATGCTTTGTAATGGCATTGAAAACAGGCTTTGCCATGCTTAGCAGCCTAGACTGGGTATGTGAAATGTTGAAACCTTGGATGTGAAGTTCCAGTGGCACAGGGCGAACATTGGGATGAAAGTTAAAGGTGTGCATGGCAGAGCATCCCAGCCATTGGGCCACATCTCTTGCATTTGCCAAAGAGGAACCGAGCGCAACAATCCGAATCTGCTTTTCCAGCTGAGAAGCAATGTATCGCATGCGAGAACACACAACCTCCAACTCCGGGCCACTTTCTCCACCGATCAAATGGATTTCGTCCACAATAAAGAGTGACACACTGTGAACGTTGCGACGTTGTTTCCATCTTCTTGAGATAACATCCCACCTTTCTGAGGTTGCAATAATAATTGAAGCACGAGATATCAGTCGAAGATCAGTGCTGGTTTCACCGGTTAACAGAGCCACTCGCTTGCCCAAGCGTACCTCAAACTTCTCACGCCAGTCTTTGTATGTCAAATCAGCAACAGCTTCAACTGGTGTCACATACACACATCGAGCCTCTGGGTCTGATGTAAAAGCTCGGAATAATGCAAATTCGGCACAAATGGTTTTTCCACTCCCGGTTGGGGCACCGACAAAAACATTATCATTTCCATTGTAGATTGCATTGAAGACTTGGGTTTGGATAGGGTTGAAACAGGGAAAGGTATTTTCATACAGAGCCTCAAACTCAGGGTTACGTAAAGCTGTTACAGGAAGTGGTTGCAAGTCCAACAACTCAGTCGGGGGTGGGTACTTTTCAGGCAAAACCAAGTGTCTGAAAGAAACGGGAAGCTGGGTCTCCGAGGCAATCCATTTGTCGGAGATAATCCGAATGAAATATTGGGGTGGCAGAGGTTCGAAGACGGGCACAAAAAAGTTGACCACATGTTCGTCTGTGGCATATTTACGCTTCAATAGAAAGTACTCATGATGCAGAATGACTTCGCTGTCAACATCCTCTACAAAGATGAAAAATGCCTGCGAGTTCCCATGGACCCTTTCATCCCACTGGAAATCTGGCGTAATAGTGAGCTCCACTCTCAAGGTGGACCTTGTAATTGGCTGAACATGAACAGATAGCTCCATTTTTGGGAACTGGTGCACCAGCTTGTGTAAAGTTTTTCCCATTTTTGGCATTCTGATGAGCTCTCCTATTTCATTGTGACCAAGGTCATAGAAGCGCTCCCATGGAAAATTCTTCTTCTCAATCTTCTTCACCACCTCCTCGGGCACTTTCTTAAACTGACGTAGAGGGGTCATGGACTGCCACATGCGACACTGGATCATTTTGCACAAGGAAAGACATTTGTCAGCAAGCTGTGCCCAACCTCGGAAAAGCACTATTTCATAGATAGCCCTCATTAGCCTGCCTGCACTCTGTGTGACATACACCATGTCCGCCATCAGGGCAAAACCTTCCAACTTGAGCTGTGAAATGTATGCCTGAAGCAAGACATTAACTTTTGCAGAAGATTCTTCGATGCTTTCCTTGACAGGGATTGGCACCTTTTCCAGCAGCTTGTTCAGTTCCAATTTTTCTTCTTCTCTCACAGTAATGTACTTGAACTCAGATGACAAGGAAAAAACTCGGAAGAGTTCAATTTCACTGAGTGTTGGCTTAAGAAGTTGGTTGTAGGTTGCCATGCTTTCATTGGAACAGTAGTAGTGGCTAGCAATTCTACCCAGATCAGTGACTTGAATTTGGCCAGTTTTTCTGTCGTATTTAGCAAGGTTGTTTTTGGCAAGTAGACTCACTGCAGCATGAGCAAGATCTATCCGTCTCTGCTGGAGAAGTGAGTCATCCGAAAGACATTCCACACCGTAAAGTGAAGGGTTGCGGAGGGCTCGAATGTAAAGGTAAGTATACCCCAACCAGGTGACAGCATCTTTAATGCTTTGAATGTTGCCAAGCACTATTTCAGCATTGATAGCGTCTGGAAGTTTGGCGATCATCTGGCTTTCTACAGGGAGCTGTTGATTGAGTAGTGACAGGTAGTACTGCAATTCACTGTGTGCTGTAATCAGCACGCCTTCACCTTTTGTGTCATACTGTGGCCGACCAGCTCTTCCCATCATCTGCAGCACATCTAAAGCACCCAATTCGACCCACCTGCCCTTCTCAGGGCTGTAGACTTGTGTACCTTTGATGATGACGGTGTGGGCTGGCAAGTTCACACCCCAGGCCAGTGTGGATGTGGAAACAAGGACTTGAATATGTTTGTCAGCAAATAAATCCTCAACAAGGGTACGGTCAACTCTGGTCATACCAGCATGATGAATAGCAAAACCATACGGAAGAAGATCTTTCAGCTCATAGTTCTTTACTTGTTCAGCCTCAGTACGCAGAACCTCAGTGGATGCTGATCCCTCTCTAAGAAAGTTGCCTAGTGTGTCATTCTCCAAACACATGTCTCTGATTGCTCTTGATGTCTTGCCAGTTTCTTTTCTTGAATGCACAAAGATGAGGACTTGATTTTTGCCGGCATTATCCACAACTTTTTCATACACAATCTCATTCATGACTTGAAAGCGCTTTAAAGGCTTTTTCTCAGTAATTCCAATGTACTGTTGCTCAAGAGGAACTGGCCTGAAGCTGTTATCAAAGTAAAAAAGACCTTTGGCAGGATCTACACGTAGAAATGTTGCCACATCCTCATAGTTTGGCAATGTAGCAGACAGTCCAACAAGGCGGACATCTTCTTGAGTTGTCTCAATTGATCGGATTGTTCTTGCAACAATCGCTTCCAGAACTGGGCCTCTTCCATCATGTAACATGTGAATTTCATCCATGATAATCAAGCGAACAAGCTGGGTGTAGGTTCTTTCCCCACCTTTGCGGGTTATAATATCCCATTTTTCAGGAGTGCAAACAATGACTTGGGTTGCGTTGATTTCTTCTTTGCACAGTTGGTGGTCACCAGTCAATTCAGAAACTGTGATTCCATAACTTGCCAATCGTTTGCCAAAGCTACCAACCATTTCTTGAACAAGAGATTTCATGGGTGCAATATAGATGATTTTAAAACTATCTAACTTAATTGTGCCATCATTGTTGATACGCTTCCCAATTTCTTTCAACATACACAACAGAGCAACATTAGTCTTTCCAGAACCTGTTGGAGCACACAGCAACACATTTTCATCACTTTCCAAACAGGTCTTAGACAATTTGCTTTGCACTCGATTGAGGGTTTTATACCCAGAAAAAGCAGCTTGTGCATATTTGGGCAAAGCATCGATAGGAACCAGTTTCTCTTTTGCATCAAAGGGTTTGTGCTTCAGTGCTGGAACATGAACTTCCTCATAGCCTTTCCATTGTTTACGGTAAGACCCATCAGGCAGCTGACACTTCTTGTTTGCCATGAAATGTGAGCCCTGGCCAAACTCCAAGTCTTCTAAATCAATTGTTTTGTGACTTGGCTGAAGAGCATCATCAGATTTAACATGGTCCGCATCTGTTGCTTCAAGGTCTGCATCAACTTTGCTTTTGCGAAGTCGTTCCCTTCTCTCCTGTTCCTCCTTTATAATGTCCTCTTTTTCTGTGTCATGCAGTTGCTTCAAAATATTGACCAATACTGGATCAGATTTCATTTTATCCTCAATTTGTTTTCTTCCCGCCTCACTCTGGGCGCTTGCCAAAAGTGTGCAATACAAAATCATTTCCCTGTGCTGGCGAACAATCTTGATGAAGTCAAACTGGTTATAGCCAAGTAACAGTACAAGTTGGTTCTCGCACTGTAAATCATCTGCAGTTGTTTTCAAAATTTCCAGTACTTCCTCTGCCTTTCGTTGTGAAACTATAGCATCATCATAAACCTTGCTTAGATTTCTTTGGAGCCAATATGCATCAATGTCTCTGGGATGCAAGTCTTTTTGTTTGGTAATATTGATGTCACCAGCCTGATTGGTTAAATTTCCAGAGACGACCATGCCAGCATCAGCTTCAACTCCTTCTTCCTCATCTTCCTCCATGTCAGATCCTTCTCTTACTTCACCATATGTGTCTTCTTCACCACCTTCCTCATCAGATTCAAACTGGACATTAACGCCATAAGTTTCATCTATGTTATCATCCGCTGTTTGAGCATCTTTGTCTATGCCAAAATCAGATATTTTTCTTCCCAAGTTGACAAGAACATGGTACCTCGTATCTTCCAGTGTTCCAAGCAGCGATTGCACTTCTTTTCTTCGTTCCTTGTCTCTATATTTTTCATTTTTTAGCACTGCAATAACCTCGTCCGCTGCACCACACAGAATGTCCCGTGGCTGATCACCGATGGCTGCTTGAATGAAACTTAACAGAATTTCATATGTCTCTCTGGTTTCCTTTGTTTTTGGTTTGTAGACAATTCCAACCATTTCGTCCATACCATCAGACAATAATGTGCGACCTTTTAAATTACCCTGACCCTTTTCATCTTCATCACGTTTTCTGCGTTTCGCTTTGCGTTCTTCCATTTGTGGTGGTTTGGTCCTTTGTGCTCGGTCCCCCATTTGGATTCCACCCAGCTTTCCCTGTAGTGACAAAACTTCTCCTGTTGGTTCATCTCGCGGCCTTCTGTCAATCAGCGACCTGTCAGCTTGCAGAACAAGATTGGAGTTGGCTTTGTATTCATACTGCAGTGATCGGGCCGATGCATCCGCCATTGTGGTTCAGTGGATGCCTCAAATGTTGTTTTAAATATCTAAAGTAACAGAACTTTTTTTATTATTATTTTGAACTCAATAGTATTTCAAATTACAACAAGATGTAATAAAATTGTAGTTCGCAAAGCACTGTTAATGCATATATATTATAACAATAATAATACCGGGATTGCGGTACATCCGGACCGGTATTCATTGTACAGTTTTTCATTAAAAAATCAGTCTTTGTGTCTTGTGACTTAAACGCGGAAATTTTAAAATGATATCTTTATTAAAACGTAGTAAATTGATCGCTTAACACTAAAACATTGTCAAAATTAAAGGTATGTTTCGCTCTTCGACATAAAGGCAGAGCAAAGAACAACGTTACGAGAACGAACAATCCAAAGTAACCAAAAATCAAATCCAGCATGATACAAATTTACAAGATCAGTGGAGTTATATATTTTTTTTATTTTTTGAATATTTGTTCGTTCATGGAGGCAGGTGTTCTTATTATGAACTATTTCTGCCCTATAGCTAAAACCCACGGATACATAGAAAATTTAAAACATGTTAAAATATTTTTAACACCTTCTGTGCAATGCCATTGTCCCGGGGACTTATTTGACAAGCGAAAAGAAGTTCGGAACAATGGATGCACTTTAAATTAATGCGCGTCAGATACAGTATTAGTACTCTGGTTGGGGTTAGCTGCATTGTGTGGCGGTATATACACGTGGCAATGTATAAACTTTGCCGTGCTGTTTTAATTGCGCTTTTTGAGTAACCGGAAGATAGTGCGTATAAAAAGTTAAAAAGAAAGGATAGAAAGTTTGGATAAAATATTTCTGTAAGTTTTTAGATGCTCGCGAAAACGAAAAATACTATAATACACCGGGTCACAGACTCTTCGGCGTAGTTGATCGAAATCAGATTGATAAAGTTATACAGGTTTGCATTGTATATCATACCAAGCAAATATTCCAAACCAATCAGCTCTTTTTGCGCCATGTTTCTGTGTCCTATCCGGGTTATTACTGCAGTGCCACCACCAATACAAATGAGATAAAATTGACCTCTAGCAAAAAGTATCAGCAACCCTGATATTAAATACGTCCATGCTCATGACTACTCCCAGCTATGTGATTATTACGTTGCAACGTAAAGGGTTTGTTTGCTGTTTTTCTATTAAGACTCTTTCGTGTATGTCCATACCCTACGAAAACCAAATTGTTTAACAAACCCTAGTAGCGATTAACCCTGTCTAATTGTATTTGCCGAATGATTTCATTGAAATTCTGAACTTTAAAGGGGCGCGGCATGAAAAATCCCCGTTTTCTGGGTGTTCCCCTGAATACGTTGTGTGCTTACGATTTTGAAAAAGTGTTTTTGTTCTGTTTAGTGCGGAAGTAATGACTACATGTTGGACCTTGCGCTGCTACAGATGCGCCATGAAATTCAAAAAAAAGTCGCATGTGGTTTGTGGCAGCAGAAGAATCCGCATCTGGGTATTCCCAGTAATAGTTTTGCTTGTAATTATTGCTATGGGAATATACAACAGCTATGCATACACTTTTGTGCCCATGATGTGCGACAGTGATTCGCAAACTGGTGCCTTACCTCCAACAGATAAATCTGTTTGTATACAAGTCTCGGAGAAACAGAATAAAGGTGAGCAAAAAAAAAAATTGTAACAACATTGAAATGAATTTAATATTTAGAATTCCAACACTCAGTCTAATGAACTTAGTATTTAGTTACAGGAGTTCCAATACTCTGTCTAATGACAGGAAGAAATGCCAGGGTTGGTATTACCACCAGATTTTTTCAATGCTGTCAATACGCGATGGTTTACTTTAATTGTGTAAGCTGCAGACAGATGGCCACTGTTTAAACCTTAAAGGTCTCATCAGTGCAACTGGTGTGACTTTCAGACGACTTTGCTGACCAACAGCCAAGCAAAGACTTCTGTAAGGTTGCTCCTAGTTTGGTGCCCAACAGATGACGGTGATTGTATAGTCACCACAAAGTGGAAGTCTTTGCTTGGCCGTTGGTTAGCAAAGTCGTCTGAAAGTCACACCAGCTGCATTGATGAGACCTTTTAGGTTGAAACAGTGGCCATCTGTCTGCAGCTTACACAATTCATATTATTGGCTCCACTTTGTTTACTTTAATATTTTTTCTATTAATGATGGTCCAGTTTAAAACAGAAATTTCAAATCCAACATTCTATTCAGTTTGCATTAGTTCAGTGGTTTTTATCCAAGGTGAGAGATATGTTCCTAAAGGGTGCGAGAGACTGTATTTTCAGGTTTAAGTGTTCAGTATATAACTGCATAACATTTATGTCAGATGTGGAAAAAAACTTTTTTGTCTCTCAGTTAGTAATTCTAAAGGTTAAACTTTAGTGATATAAAGATATACCTTTATAAGATAATATTTATTGAAAAAGGATTGGTGATCAGGACAGTAAGTTAAATAAATATGCCAACCTTTTATTTTTTCCCCCAAATACAAATCAGACTTTACCCAAGTTGGTAATTGACTGTATAATAAAAACACACTTTATATTACAGAAAAACTATCACTGGACCATAAACTTCCACTTTCTTCATGTAAAAACATTCTCACAAATTTAACTGTTGGACGATGGGTTCCAAAGAAAATTAGCAATTTTAACAATGAAAGAAACAGGCTTGATAGGATGTTAGAGGATTTTAGAGTTTTACATGAAGGTATGTTGTTGTATATCAAAAGAATTGTTTGAACCACATTGGAATTTTTTTTTTTTATTGACAGGTTTTTCTAAATTACCTTTTCGGGAAGACAAAAAATGTGGATTCAAACAGGCTATGTCATCTCCAATTTGCAGCATGTTAAAAGTTGATTCATCAGCCTGGTGTGACCCTTATGGTTCTACACCCTGCTGCAGCAACAGACAGGAAGGCACTTGCGTGACGGAGAAAGAATGTCTTGATCAAGAAAGCACAAACCTCGCCCAATACACACATGCAGAATTAGCCAGATGGCAACCTAAAGACAAACGGTGGGCATGCTTTTCCTTTATTTTGTTGTGGCTGGAAATGGACATATATTATGTATAAATACTATTTTAAGGCATCTGTACTAAAAGGAGGCTATAAAATTTGAATAAAACAATTTCTAAACAGTCACAAATGGCACAAAATCTGTTAACATTTTCACATATCTTATTTGGCTTGTTGCGTCTAGATGCAAATGGGTTGAATACAATCAAATCACAGCATGTAACCTATTGCACCAGAAGAAAATTAGGAAAATAACATTTATTGGAAATTCTCTGATGAGAAACATGTATTCTGTATTTCTTCAAATGCTGACTAACAACTACCACAATGGCAGTGTGGTTTCTTGTATGCCTCCTTCAATGCGTGAAAAATGTACAGGACCATGGCAGGTACAATTTGCTTTGTTGCACTACCCCTTGATGGGTTTAATTTATTTAACTTCATGAATATAAAGAAACAGCAGAACATGCCACCTTGAGGTATATATAAATTACATTGAAAGTGCTGTAAGCAAAATTCTATAACTCTTGTAGCAAAGAATATTGCAAACTCTGTTTACCAAAATATGGGAGTTTTTTGCTATGTTTTTCAGCTATTAAAATCTGTGACATGATATGAGGGCAAGGATCCATGTAACATAAAAAGAAATGATTTAAAACCAACTATCTTTGTGCAATATAATACAGTGTCAAAATGTTATAACAGAACATGGATAAGTACTGCTTGGGTATAGCCCTCGCACCAAGCAGTGAAGAACTGCCAAGTCCTGGAATATGCAACGGACAGCTGCAAGACTTTAGTGCCCAACTGAAGATGTTTTATTTGGCAAGTTTTGGCAATGAGCTCAAGGAATATGCTGAATCAGAACTGGACCATGAAAATTCCTATCTGCTTGTGGGAATTGGAATTCATGATCAGTACAAGACTGACACTGTTGTGGATTACTTAAAACCGGCAATGGAATCACTGAATGGCCATAAGTGGCCAAAAGTATGAAGTTATGTTTGTTCTGGTACATCAGCCCTGGCCATAAAGGATTGCCCAGTGTGGCATATTTTGTTTGATAGTTTTTCCTATCATAAAAATAGGGATCAAATATAAATGGGGTTTCAATGTTTAATAAATGATTCACAAATTTTAAGAAGAGTTTCACACAAACCCCTGAATGACACCACTGAATTGGCCCTGTTGTAGAAATACCACATATGTATTGGAATACTGAAATGAAATTGCACAATATCCTGTACTTATTTATACTGATATCTTTGCGTATTCTTTAAAAACTCTTTAACTATATTTTTGCATACACCCTTACATGTGATCACCTTTCTTAAATTACTAAGCACTTGTGTAATAGTTTATTACTATTTATTTTAGCTGATTTGGATCCACACAGTGAAAACAGGCTTGTTCAAACCACCACAGTTCACCAGCATGCATGGGACGGACGAGGACATCCAGAAGTACATAGCCGGGATGAATAATTTTTGCCACAGTCACAACATTGCCACAATCGACTTGACTGACCTCACAACTGGGGTTTGGAGTGTGGAGGGAACACACTTTGGCACTGCCGTCAATTTGATGAAGCTACAATTTTTTCTCAACTACCTATCTGTGTCATAGTGAGCGTACTTTTTGTGTTTGTTTATGTTACTGTGCTCATTCTTATTATTTGATGTCTTCAAATTACCACTGTATGTGATGTGTTAAAAGCAGTAATATTCACAGTCAACCTCATTGATATTACACAAAGAAACAATGTGTTATAATACTGTGATATTTGTCTTATTTTATGTAAAATATTTTGTATGTTTCACTGTTGATTGTCCTTAAACTATGGAACTTTTAATAGCTAAATAATACAACAGTTTAGGGACTCTTGACAATTGTTATAATGCGTACAGGGTAAACATGAAGCAACTAGATATACTTGTTACTATATCAGCATTGTCTTATGTAGAAAAGTGTGTATTTATATGTCATAAAATGTTTTAATGTGCCCTAAATGCAGTACAACTAGAACTAAATCATGTGTATGTTTTTACTGATTATCCAATACAGTTTCCTGACAATCTCACAGTGTATTTTGACCACTTGGGATGGCATGTATTGAATATGCTACAATGGCAATAGTATTTATGAAGTCACAGTATATAGAGATTAATTGCAATCACAGAGTATTAGGAACAGAAATCTTTGAAAACAACAATAAAAGAATATGTATTTTATGGTCAGCTTTAGTGGCATGCTATATAATGAAACAAGTACTTATAAGAAGATTATGCACTTACAACAACAATAGGATCATAACTAACACTCCATAGTTCAATTAAACATGTCCAAGCTATTAAGTAGACAATTCGAATGGTCAAAATAACATGGGTAAGTAATAGTACTATGATGGGCAAGGGGGTGTATGCGAACAAATACAATGCTTTAAAACACAGAGTTATAATTCATTAAAAATTGTGTTGTTATAATTCTTCATGAATGCATGTGTTAATTTTCCAAACCACCGCAAATATAGTAAAAAGAGAGCTCTAAAATCATTGAAAACAATGGAATATTTTCTGCTTTTGCGTAAATTGTAAATGCTAGTAGTAATGAAACTAGTATCTATGAAAGTGCTTCAGCTAAATGTTAAGAAACAAATAATCCTACACAACAGTAGTTGCAACACGACATTCACTTTGCTGACAAACAGAAAGGAAAATTGTTTGCTAACTGAAACAAGAATGTAACAGGCCAAGCGGAATCTGAGTGAGTAGCTGATCATAGTGAAACAACAACATGAAAAACCAAACCACTTTATTCAATAGGAGGTGTTGAGTATGTTACCCTCCTTCCAGGTGAGTTTCTGGAGCTTCGTCGGGGACTTGCTTGTAAGTGCTGGGCGCTGACTTGCAAGAAGCCACTGAGAGGACAAATGCAGGAAGGCCATTTTTTGAAGGATCATTAATGCATTTGCAATAATAATAAGTATTCCCTAACCTTATACATATATTTGTGCAATACAGTGATCATTTCTGCAGATAATCTAAAGACATATAAATACCTGGAATCACCATTTCCTCTGCTACGTGCAGACAAATCTTCCTCACTGTCATAACGATGTGGATTGTCAAAAAAATACACTCTTGTGTTGTATCCATTGGGGGTAAAACCACTAATAGCAGTTTGCTGCACAAAGAAACACTCCTGTATTTACATAAATTTCTATGCGAAAACTGTGCCTTAGCTGAAACTATTGCTGATAAAATCAAGGCTTGGAATGCTGGTAAGTTATCCAGCAAGATTACATGAGTATAACTATAACAGCAAATGGAAATAAAATACAGACAATTAAAGAGAAAAAAAATTGAGAATGTGTAAAACTCGGTACAAAGTAACATGGACCAACCACTGATTCCCGATTCTTTTTGACACGGAAGAAAATGATTGTAAGCATCGTTGGCAAGAGCTCCCATATGAAAAGAACAACCCCAAACACGATGTATGAACTGTCCTTGAGGTTTACAAGGTCAGCCTGCAGATATAAAATATTATAACAAAAATAGGTTGTCATCAGTTCAGACATAAAAATAGACAACAATTTGACAATAATGATAATACAACATAGTGGATGATTTTATGACATCTACTTGGCCTACACAAAACAAATTTGTGTGGTTCTGAGTAAGAACAAAATGATGTTATGTAAATGTTGTTGTTTGCTCTTTTTTAAAGCATAGAATAGCCCAGAGTACCTATTGAACTGTATTGTGTCAATAAGCTCGAACAAATATAAGTTGTATTCTTCAGCTTAGGGCACCATGCCACACACAGGCAGCATGACAATGCACTTTGAAGCACCAGTCTTAAGTAAATTAACATAAAGCTGGCTGTCTGCACCACTCTGATCATTTGACAAACAACTGAGCAAACATGACAAAACATATGTCTTGTCAACCTATTGTCACTGCTAGGAGGGTGATTTGCTGCTGGCTGTGTTGGACCAAAAAAATTTTTTTTACCCTATATTTTTGACTTCGCTACAAGGATAACAATTTGATTGAAACTTGGTAAAAGTGTTTCATATTTACAATAATGCCTAAAAATGTTCTCGAAAAACTATGGGCTATTTTGCCATTACAAAATCTCCATAAACCAAATTTGCAAACACGCTCCAACCCACATAATGATTGGCATTTAAAAATCAACAATGAGTTTTGACTGACAGTTGGACAATAAACAAACAAAAAGCTCATAAATTGTGGACTATAAACTGCCAACAGTTCCTGGTTTTAGTTTTACGGGGTGTTAAAAACATTTTACTACTCATGGACTATGCTGTTTCCTTTGATGCACCCCCAAGCAATCATCACACAAAAACAATTTCAGCAATGTTACAAAACAGAAAGGAGACAAACCTGGTCTGAAACATTGTACCAGTTGAAATTAAATGGGGATAACTTGTCACATCGAAGAGGGCTAATGGCCAGTAGGTTGTAAATTGCTCTCGAAGTATACAGCAACACAATCAGGCATCCAACAGAAACTGCTTGGCATACGGTAGTGCCCTAAACACAGTTTTTCGGTTATCTTTTTTACCCAACACAGCAGTCAGTAGATTATCGCCAGTACCCGCTATGGTTATACATTACTTACTTTGGCTTCCAGCAAGACATTTGCAGATGTGGTCTTTGATATTTTGAATATGCAATAAGCAAGGGAGATGGCACAAACCACGAACAACAAATCGTTGACCAGCACTCGGGCAACTACAATTGCTCGAATCGTATTAAAATGTGGATCTTCCGCTTGTTGCTGAAACAATATTTTTGATAGTTAATATTTAGTTTTGCTCTCGTAGAACCGTTTGCTCGGAAAACACAACATGATTTTTGAACAACTATGGTATATAAGTTAATAACACTAACTATGATACCCACTACATACATGTTTTCACCATTACATTGTATATAGACATGAAATTGTTGATTTTATTTTCTAGAAGTTTGCAAAATCACTCACACTAGTTTGTACAACCACTGCACAGCTGATATTCATTCCCAGAAATATGATGACTGCCCCAATGCACGCTGCTCGCAGAGGATAACTAAACAAAATAACAATTATGTTAAAACTTATCTGTGAATGGAACACAAATACAAAAACTTTTATTTGTGGCAGTGCACTTGTCTTACTTCTAAAAATGATAAATTACATTGAATTGAAACTTGCTGGATAAAGAATATATTTTCTGTAATGCTTACATGTACTTGTTTGGGTTTGCAGCATACTTGGGTTTAGCTTTCAACATCACCTAAACAAAGAACAATGGTCAAATTCGTTAGACCACAGGGCTAGTTTATGAATATTTCTTCATTGTATATTCAGTGAACAACAAAATACTAAATTTTTTTTTGGCAAATGTAATGTTATAAATTATCTAATTTTCTGGGAAATCTAATTGTTTTATTTTTGCAAAAGGACCACAACGTAAACAAACTAAATATACAGGAAGTAACATGGCATGGACAGCAATAAATCCTTAGAGGCTATCGAGTCAGACACCATGTAACTAAGGTGACATTGCACAAATCCTTTGATTAAAAAAATAATTAGGGAAAAACTCACATAAAAATACATAAATTAAACAGTGACTATATTTCCAGCAGCAGATAAAAATTACAAAAAAGCTTATGAAGATATTTTTAACAATAGAATCCTTTTTCAGTATAACTGTTAAAGTTTACAATTTATTTTTCTTCTTATGTTACAAATTCCAATGGTCCAAAAATAAAAAAAAAATTCTCACAAAAATTTCAAATTTACATACCTGGGCAAAATACAGGTTGAGCAAACAGAGGGTGAAGAACTGCAGACAAACTGGAAAGCAATACAACAACCAGTATGCCAACAAGGGAAGCTCATTTGCTACCACTGTGTTTTTAAAGTAAAATGAGAAGAGGGTGGCACGAAGTGCGCTCCAGCAGACGCACAAGAAAAGGAACACTGACTGGAAGCTGAACTTTTTGTAGTTGTACAAGAGAATGAGCCACAACTGTACGTAGACACTCACGAAAAGTGAGCAGTACATAATTAGGTAGAAGATTGTCAAACTCAGGGTGACATTGCTTGGAACAGCAGGGATGAATGGAGATGGGGCTGGCATTGAACCATTTCCGCCAGTGAGGGGCACAGAGGAATTTGGACATGATGCCATTTTTAAGGCATAAGTTTTGTTTCCAATCTCAGTAGAGCTAATAAACTTAGCAAGTTGTAACCGCACTAACTGTGAATAAAAATTTAAGAAAAAATAACAATTATATTTATGTACAAAACATTTTCACGGTATCAGATTTCTCCAAAATTATTTAATGTAAAATATGCATAATGATTGATTCCATAGGCGTTGATTTTTTAACGTTTTGTAAATTATTAGGGGTGACGTTTCCCAGTGTTAGAAATACGCAAAAAACATTTCGTCAGTCGCAACGCCCTAAATATAGGCAAAAGACGCGAAGTCCGTTTCATGTCACTTTATTTTTGCACCGGATCATGTTTTTGTAGCGCTAAGTTTTGAACACTTTAGTTACCGACCACCTTTGACGAAAACGGCACATTTTTGTTTCACTCGTTGCAGATTTAGTAATTATGAAGTGATATACACATCTATTATGCAACAATGCCAATTCATACCATTATGCCACATCAACTGCTTCGCTGCATGAACAATCCACGAGACACTTGAGTTTGTCAAGATTGTGATGGTGAAAATACAGGTCTTTTAAAACTACCTTAATGCATAGTATAATGTATATATGTGGTTTTTCCAACAATAATTTTTAATTTAAACAAAATCCAGGGGTGACAATACATGCATTGTCACCCCTGTTTGTTTGTGAGGGGTGACATATCACCCCAGTCACCCATAAAACGACGCATATGATTGATTCTATTACAGTTTTTGCATACAAGCAGTTGTTAAATATCTATAAAATATAAATAAACATTTAATTTGTCGATTTTACATTCACCTAATCACCTGACAAAACCATGCCACAACTGAGTCTTGCCGCGGTTTTGATTTTAAACCTAACTAGTCGTGTACAATAGATTACTATGTTAAGGCAGTGCAATCAAGAAAAGGGAACTAGCATGCATCAGTCACACTAAGCAATATAAATTAGAAATTGCGTTACTTCTGACTTCTGCTCTACATACCATTAACATAACACACACAATACATAAAAAATTGGTCTCATAAAAAAAACATTTTGCAACAATACAATTCATAAACCACATCAACAACGCGTTTTAACAACACCTTAGGCCCACTGAAATCCAAACAATGAAACTCTGACAATAACACTACCTCAAACTTCGCAGAAAATTCCCACGAGCGAACCAATTACAATCCAGAAGTGACTTCTGGGATTACCCACGCATGACGACTTTTCTATCTACTTTACCATGCGTAACGGATCGTTTTCTACCATACTTTTATTAAAAATAATAAATGTTTCTGTTTCTGTGGCCATGACCTTAATGGGACAATTCTGGTCAAAACCTACTACTGCACGTCATGGAAAAGCGTGATTTTGCACTACTGCCACTTAATTTGTGTTTTGGATGAGGTTGTGGTTTTTTCACCATTCACGAAACGGCGACGTACTCATCTCAAGCAAAATGTAATGACGACGCACTGAAAAAAATTGTGACTTTTTAGGTGAATTACTTATATGCTGCGATGTTTTTTTGTCATTGCAACAGTTGTTTATGGAAATAAAATCCAAGAAAGCTTGCGACGCCTCCATCATTGAACGACTTTTCTTGTGTGTCACGACGCGCTCTAATCTACCGACTTGTTATTTAGTTTAGTGATAATTTAAAACATGGTAAAATTTCATCAACGAGGATAAATCCACTTAAAATCAATCGCAAGACTGGAAAAAGTTGGTTGTGTTAAATATCTACGAGTCATTCAACATTTTCTAACATGCATTTTGACGTCATCTACACTTTGGCGGGTAGTTAAATTGACTAAAGTAAGTGGAAGTTTAGCATGGTAAACACTGCTTGTCGTAGCATTACTAGATAGAACCGTTTGCACGTAAAGTCCCTTCTTCCACGCAGACTTGTTCAGATGACAAAACTGACTGATGGCGGCGCACAGTCAACGGAAGTAAAAAAAAAATTCAGTCTGTTCATTCCGTGTGTGATTCGAGAAAGCTTACAGCTTTCAAATGTGGGGAAGCTCGTATCGCTGCAGGCTTTATTTTTGCATTAGGAACGTTGCGACGAAGAAAGTATTTGCGTGGCTTGGAATTGTTTGGTGCCTTTTTTTGCCTGGTGGTTAATCCGCCACTGCAAAAAGGCCTTGCAGTTTTTTGCAATAGAAACTCTGCTGTTTGCAGAACAGTGCAAACAGTAGTCGCCTTTTTTATAGACTGATCAGGAATTGTGAAAGTAACATTAACGATTTTGTGTTCTAGCTGACAGTTAAACCATTAGCAATTATTGTAATATTGTTGGACAAACAAAGGACAAAAAAGAACATGGGTGCCAGTTACGATTTCAGCGAATCGTACGACTACGAAGGGTTGGGTGTTGGAAATCCAAACTTGCTGCAATATTGGGACACAATAGGTTTGACATGTTTAACCGATGATATTGGCTTAGGTTTAGGTCATGTTGTTCAGCTTAGCAGCGTGCAGCACTTGGACGTCTGGTAGAACCACAAATTTCCCAGTTGAACAATAAAACTTGTGAGCCGGAATTTCTCCCTTACGGATTGAAAGATTGTGCCATTCAATACTTTCTTTATGAGCCGGGATATTAATTACTGCCCCCGCTAAAACTTCCACTCTGTGTAGCCAAAAGAGGATACAACGACTGTGTGGTTCGCGCATAACAAACCGCACGACAACTTGCAACAGTGCCAACGCATTTAGTAACGCTGTGAACGTTTTAGTTTCGTAACCTGTACGGTGTGGTTTTACCTTTTGTTATTTAAATCTTACTGGAATTAAGCATTAACCATATTATGGAGTAAAGCATTGCGTCCTAATATTTGACTTATGTGGGTTATTTTATATTTTGAACATATAAAATCGTTGGATAAAAAATGGCCTTAATTGTGATTGTACTTGGTATTTTTTATATTTTTGTGTCATGAGTATAAAATCGGGAAGCAAAAGTATAAAATTGTGTAATTTTTTGCAGTCGTAACAGACTCGACATTGGCAACGACCACAAAAGACACAATATCGACAACAACCACAAAAGACACAATATCGACAACAACCACAAAAGACACAATATCGACAACAACCACAAAAGACACAATATCGACAACAACCACAGGCACAACAACCACAACAGACACAACAGTGGTTTTGAGTTCGACTTCTCAAGATATTTTCGGTTCAAAGGAGCAACAGGCTGAGGGAAACTGGATGAAAATATTCTTTGTGGTCGTCTTGTTTGTTATTGGATTCTCAGCATGCGTTTATGTGTTCATCACTTGGGGAAGTCGCCGAAAGTTAAAGCACCCGGAGAACTGGTAGGTTATTCGGCCTCGACAATCTATACTTCTCGTACTCTTCACCGTGTCCATGGCTGCGATTTTTTTAAACTTTAAAATATGCTTTACCGTAACTCATTCAAACACGAGCCATGGTCCACTGTTTGTGAAACTTTGACTTTATCGAGGTAAACTATTGTGTTGTTTCTTTGAAACGTATTAAATACTAAGTACAATGGAGGTTTTTTTGTGAACAAGCAAAATTTAATAGTTCAAACTGTATTGTTGACAAATTGTTTGCAATAGGTTCAGTTTCAACATCATCATCTGCAACATGTGCTTCCTATTTACATTCCCGCTTTTTCTGATTGAAGATATAATGAATAACGCCGATACCTTCGCAGTTCCATTGTGTTTGTCTCGTGACGTCATGATGTTCATCAACGGCTACGTCACAATACTTCTTCTTACGGTAAAGTTGTCTTGCCTTTGCCATTAAAGGACTGAACTTCGTTATATAAAGAAATTCATTAACAATCTTGAAATATCGTTAACACCTGAATTAAAGTAACATTTATGCAATGGCTCCACGGGCTTACATCCAATTTAATATTAACAGATTTTCTTTTTTTTACGAGGTGCATTGAAAATGGGTCGTTTCCAGTTAAAACAAGCTTGTAAATTTTGTCGTTTATTTAGGCAAGTACGTTCAAAATCAACTACCGATCGACGCCAGTTCCTGGCAAGGTTCGGACCAAATGGACATTCAAAGTCACAGCTTCTGTATGGGCTTCTGCCTTAGTAATCAGCTTACTTGCAGTTCTACTTCGAAAGTTTGTTTCAATCCATGCCACCAGTACCCTCCTGCTTGGCTTTCCGGCATCATTGTTTGTGGTTTGTTTACTGGTGAGAGCAAAGTTTCGATAACGTAAAGTGACTGTTCATATATTTTGAAATCATAAGGTCAATAGAAACGAAATATGGTCATTGGGTCGGCCTTAATGGTCTCTCTCTTCCTGTGCAACCGGTTCTCATTGTTTCAGCGAAACGCTGCTTCTATAACCGTGAGGTCACTTACCAAGTAATTCTAGTCACTTGCAAATAAAGTGATCACTCGCCCCTACGGAGCAACAAATTTATTCCGTATATTGTACCGAAATGGTGACATTTCACACCTTACAATTTTACTGCATTTAGCATTTGTCTGGTTTAAACATTGCCAAAGTGCATTGGCTTCATATTTATACCTAGCGATACAAACGTTTTTTGACAACAACAGTAAGATGTGTTGAAATGGAAACCATTATGGTCAAAAGTGTCTCTTTAACTTTGCAATAATACATAAGTAGGCTACTGCTGTTACAGGGTTTTCCTCATATTTTGTAGGTGGTCGCCCTGAACTACTTCAAGGCAATAAAACGAAACAAAACCTACACTGAGAGGAAGTCTGGAGTTCCAAGCGTTTCCAATTTAATCGACCTCCAGCCACAGGAAGGCAAAATCGATGAGAAAATACGACGATTCAACATCGCACCCCTTGTCATTTGGACGTTAATGTGTTACATCCCATTCCACACAATACAGTTGATGGGCGAGTTTAGCAACTACCAACAGGTGACTATTCGGTTGAAACAAAACAGGATTTTGCCGTCCCTTTTAGCAGTATGCCCCTTTCTATGGTTGACTTTATTGGAAGTAACACACCCTCAGAAATCGCAAGGCACTGAATAGAATTTATTAAAGGGTCACACAGATTTAAAAGCGGCGCACTGGTGGACAACAATGCGCTTCTAACATTCCAACTTTTTGCTTCCGTGAATGAGTAACGCGGAAATATGGCAACCGTTCCCGTTAAAATGTAATAAAACTTGGCATCCCTTCATCTTCGAGCTGTCACCCATTCGCAATGCTCAACGCACGATCCATTACATGAGCCGCCAAACATTTCTGCAGCGAACCTTCTGCTAGCTGGAAATGCAGCTACACTTGGCTGCCAGACAGAACCTGTTGGTTCACTTTTGAGCGCAAACACGAACATTCTTCTGGCTATGGTTTAGACGCGCTATGCATTTTCCATGTCAAGCGGTTTCTGTTGTAAACCTGCTATGTACTTTACACCGGACAAACAAATGAATATGATTTACCCTTTTTACAAAAAACTTTGCGTGTTTTGCAGAAGGACGGATATTGCAGGGCTTACGGGGTTTACTCATTCATGTTGGCGTACGTTAACGCTTCCATGAATCCTTTACTTTGTTCAGTTCGAATGAATTGCATTTCTGTGAAAAGAGGTGGGTAAAAGCTGTATATCGGCTGACAAAGTTTATTTGTCTTTGTTAAGGAAGCATAGGTCTGTGCGGCTGCTATACATATAATCTTACCACCTTCTTGTTTTGTTTAGTTAGGCGTTGAAGAAGCCCCACCATGAGGAGAACTGGGAAGTATATGAGTCGCTGATGAACATCACCATGACGACGCTGCCACAAATACTGCGTCATGTCGAGTACGCAGCCACAGCAAACACATCGTGTCACCATTTTACATTATTTTTCGTACTACTTCAATCGAACATTCGCCAATCCAATAATGTGTAACATCAGACATACGTGTTTTCTATATTGTGACCAGTGGACATTTTTGCGTGCTTGTGTCGAATGTTGTGTAAATATACGATTGATGAAATGTGGAAAACTTTTCGTTTTGTATTCGGGCGATCGAATGCTCTTTTATCAAAAAAGGTACAAAGATGTGTTCTGGCATTTACCTTGTTTTTAATAAGGTGATTATAGACAACAAACACATGCCGGTTTCATATGGCAGTGTAGCAAGCCGTCTCAATAAATTTGAAATTTTTAAATCAGTGAATCGTAGCGGTGGGTGCGCAATTGTATGCTCTCGTTACAGCACTTTGACGTTCTAATTTTTCCCCATGCAGCCAATGTAACGTTAATACGCCATCGAAGAATGGGCTATCATGAAAACAACAATCTTGGTGCAAGTGACCTCCTCTTTAGTCATGGGGAAAGTAAATTTTGGTGTTTCCGTGAAAACGTTTAAACGGCCCTTCATAAATCAAACTTAGCGTCAATGCTTATATAGGCTATAGTTGAGTTACAAATGCACATCGATAGATAAAAACAATGTGGTCGTGAAATGAGAAGCATTGGAAAACCACCCCGGATATGCCTGATGGAATACTTGGTGCCGGCGCTGTATTCATCCAGGGACCATTTCCGCGTCTGAGTAACATGGTGTTGCAGGTCGCATTGCTGCAAATCTGCGTTGGCCACTCAATCTTGTCAGAAGGAAACAGAGCATAAATGAGTAATATCTTGTCATCGCTAGATTTCTTTCCTTATTATGCCATGTTAGTTTGCAAGTCATATTCTTTTGTAAACGTTAAGGTATATGGTTGTCGCTTATTTTTGCCTAAAAATAAACGTGCACGAATGACAAAACCTCTGCAACGAGTTTCAAGCAAACACATGATCATGACTGCAAATCAGTTTCTTCCCAAGAATGTCGCAATTTTACGCCAACATAAGTTTTTTGATTGGTAATCGCGAGAACACAATTAGGGGAATTTACCAACAATTACATCCGGAGGTCGAATATTCCCAAAGCAGTAAGCCAAAGTGCGTCAAAAATGACTCATACAAGGCGTGGATCACGTTTTTGGACTGCTTGGCAAAGCGGTATGTTATAAACGATTAGAAATACTTCATCTCTGTAGTAAGAAAAGCTCGGCACTTTTTAGGTTCAATAGAGCTCGTAGCAGCCATACCTGTTTGTATCGATTGAAAGTTTGGTAAAGAGAAACGAAAAAGGGGCCATTGGATCGTCAATACAAAATTGCTTCTTCCTGCAACCCGTTTTTGCCCGAGTAAAAACCTAATTGTTTGACTTCATTTTTAACTAGGCTATACCGTTTGTCATAACGTTTTCGTCGCTTTGGGCTATATGGGCTAATAAAAGCAATAAACCGACAGAAAATCAGGAGAATGTTTGCTGTGGCTACAATTAACCATTGACGTTTTTACCAATCTGTGTGGGACCTTGAACGTTTATCCCCATGACTACGTGGACTTAAACTCCAGACAAAAGTTGACATTCCGCGTGTTGTCAATTTCTTTTGTTTCGCAGAAAGTCACCTATTTTGTATTCTTTTTCATCTTACTTAAATCGGACATTCGTAATGCTAAATGTGTAAAATCATATACCCTCGTACTTTTATACAACATCGATGTTTTTGTGTAAATTTGATCATTCCGATGAAAATGAATTCTACCTTCTTCACTGATGTTGTGTAAACACACGATTCAATAATGCGTAAAATTTTTGGTCTGACATTCAGGATTATCCAAAAACACGTTGAAAAATTTGAAACCTATTAATTAATTAGTAAAATTTCCAAGCTTACGAAAAAATTTTGTTTCTATTTTAAAATTTTGTGTTGATGTTACGGTCCAATGAACTTGATACGACTGGTTGGTTTCTCTTTCCATGTAGACAACTTTATTACATTCAGATAATTTTGAAACTTTTGAAATCATTGTTTGAATCAACAAAAGGCGTTTTAGAAGCTGACGAGGACCCAATTTTATAATTATGCACAGGATTTAGTTTTTCTAAGTTTTAGAATGAATGCTTTCTGTTCATGAAACTGTAATTTTTATTATAAAAGTTTCTGCCCTCCAAATGGTTATAAATACTGGTTAAGTTACCAAAACCATGGCCTCACAAAATGAGAGTGAAGCAGAGAGAGATGCGGAGAACAAACGTATTCGAAAAAATGATATGTTAAAGATGTACTATGGAATGGATGGAAATGGCCATCCTAGCAATGACCCTTTAGATATTGACAGCCCAGGATTTAATTCTGACCAGTATTTAAGAAAGTTAAAACAGGTAGATATATATTATATATACACCATACATCTAATTGGAAAAAGGGTAGATTGACAATTGGCACTGAAAAAATAAACTAATGCTATATCCAATAATGAATTTACAAATAACATTGGCTAGTTCTTTATACATAATCTGTACAATCAAAATGTTTGAAAATCCTGCGTAAATTACACACTTTCCAATCTGGCTTGCAGTGTAATATTGCAAGGCAATACAAACAGAATTTGTTTACTCCTAAACGATGTAATTTTTGCAGGAAAACAATTTATCTGAACTTATGGATGCAGAGAACGATATGGCCAAGCAAATTCGCACATTGGACAGTGAAATGCAGGTAGATTTTCTTGAATTTTGTATTATTTGTTTAACTTGTTTGTGTTTATATGTATTTACTGAAATTTGTATGTTGGTTTAGACTTTGGTTTATGAAAATTACAACAAGTTCATCAGTGCTACTGACACAATCAGAACAATGAAAAGAGATTTTCGTCAAATGGAAGATGAAATGGAAAAGTTGACATCAAACATGACTGCCATAACTCAGTTAAATGCCAAAATAAATACAACAATGGAGGTATATATATAACATTTTTTTTATATATTTCAACTCACATCTTCCATGCACACTTTTTTGTTGTTTGTGCTCAATAAAGCATTCAAATATTTGCAGGCAAACAGGCAGAAAATTACCAAACTCTCTGGTGTTCATTCACTATTAAAGAAACTGCAGTTTTTGTTTGAGTTGCCAGCCAGGTTAAAAAAGTGTTTGGAAATGGGATCGTATGCTGCAGCAGTGTCCTACTATACCAGGACAAGAGCTGTTTTACAACATTACCAACACATGGAGTCATTCAGTGGCATTGAGCGTGATTGCAGGAACATAGTAAATGAAATTATTGCGAAACTTAAGGAAACATTTTATGATAAGGTAAATATTTAACCACACATGGCTGTAGTGAAAGGTAAACATTTTTGATACCTAAATGAATTTGTTGTAAGTTCTTTGCAAGTTATGCAGTCATACATGTTTGCAGTATTTTCAAATTGGAGTTTCTGTTAATTAACAAATCATTGCCAGAATTCGAGCACCCACCAGTTGGCTGAGTGTGTTGGTCTATTGTTGCGTTTGGGAGAACCTGCTGGACTTTTGTGTGATGATTATTTGCAGCATGCAAGAAATAAACTGGACGAGGACTTAGAGGTGCTTATACATTTAGCTCATCATCATCATTAAAATATATATTGCATCAATGCAAGTGCATTGTTCTGTCTATCTTCCTAAATTTAAAAGATAAATATGCTGGGAGACGGGGATTTATTAAATGAGTTGCAAGAAGTTTGTATTGCCTCTCTGCTATGTTAAACACATATACAAACATATTTAATTGTACTATAGTTTATCAAGCAAGCGTTTAATGGAAAGAAAAAAATTAAGCTTTTACTGACACTGCCAGTTACTGACGATGCCAAAATGCTCTTCTGGTGAAACAGAACATGTAATTTCCTCATATATTTCGTGTTTCGTACAACAACTATTAGAAAATACTTGTGCTACCCTATAAACATTGCTGTACATTTGGTTTGGAGATTTTTTGTTTCAATTTGTCATTGCTTTGTCAGGAACTACGTTCTTACCTCGCAGGAGAAAATGTGCCTGGCAACAACAGTGAGAGTGAAGGTGCAGTGTAACAAATACAGTATATCCTTTTTTCTACTTGTTTAATGTTATTTTCTGCCTTGCTGTCCAGGTCCTGGACTGTTGATTGATGTGCTGGAATTTATGGATCGTGGAAGCAATGGATTTTTGAGCAATCTCTCGCTAACTATCGCTGCTTACGAAAACCTTTTTATTAAGCAAACAGAGGTTTCATCTTTTACTGCAACACTGGATGGAACTTTCAGTCCACTTTTGGTAAATGCCTCTTGCCCTTTTGGTCAAATAGCTGTATGTCATGCTCCATCATTTTTAAAAATTTAGTAGCAGTTTCTACTTGGCAGCAAGTCATGCCCAATTAAATTAAAAGCACCCAAAGTATATGTAATTGTTCCTGGTTTTTGTTACACTATTGGTATGTTTTACACTGCAAAAATGATGAGGATGTCCATATAACGGTGCATGTTAAATGTACAGGTTAGTTAGGGACCAACATGCATCCAATGGATTTGTGTGGAATTTTGTTTTTATAGCCCCTCATGGTGGGACTAATTTTGAGATAGTTTACAAGTGACCCATGACTAAAAATAGCTACTTCGGTCCAGACCAGGATTCTTACTATAACTAAAACCTTGAGTTTCTGCTACTTTAATTCAAACAAATTCATTACTTTCACGTCTTTACAGCAATCGAGCGAGGTGTGCAAAGTAGCGAACAACAAGCTACTTTCATTCGTACAAGACTTACTCCAAACTTACTTCTCATTGGTTGAGAAGCGGTTGATGCTCGATAAGCGATCACGTGACAACGCGCTGATCGTTCGTGCTCTTGACCGTTTTTTTCGCAGGTCGGTGGATTCCTTGTCATTTTTTTTCCCGCGAACCCGTAAAGGTTTTTCGGTATTAATTTTTTTGCATTGGGTAACGTGCAGAAAACCGAAGTATTTTAATGCATTTTCTTCTCTTATATGTTAACTTTTGCCTCCTCTGCTGAAAAGCATTCATAATGCCCAGTCTTGCTCAGTGTGTTTGTAAGAAATGAAAACTTAAAAAGGGACTTTCGTTAAACACGAACTGTGCTCTCCTATAGCCGAAGTACTTTCTCCGAAAAAACACTCCTAGCTCCACCTATGAACCACTACGCCTTTACGGCCATTTTATCCCTAACATACTGAGTTTTGTTACAGACTGCAAGCCACCACCAACCTCCTGCCCAGCGTTAACATCATGCAAATGGGTGGGGGGATTATAGTGAAAGTGGCGAAGGCGAGGTGCGAGCATTACCAACTTGCCCTCAAAGAATTTTTCACGGATTGTCTCACGGATGCACGTCACGCAATCTCTGCTCCCAAAGGTCAGTCATGTGATTAACGAAAAACCGAAAAAAAATGTTTGCTTGCTTTTCAATCGAGCAAAAATTTTCCGATGTAACAAAATGGGCAATGTTGCGGATGAAACTCTTGGTCCTGGTCAGTGTTGAAGCCAATTTTAGTGTTTGCAACGTTAAAATTTCCTGGTACCCTTTAAATGCCACAATGCTGAATTTCTACGGCTGATTTCTCGCTTCTTTTTATTGAAACCAGCAATTTTATGAACTTCATTGTCCGTTTTCGTGTGTAAAACTGGAGTCTGTTCTTAACATATTCATTGGACATTTGTGCACATGTTAGGAATTTATAAAACCGCAAGCTATGTTTGTATGTAGTCTGGTTTGTTTAAGTCATATCTACCACACAAAAATAACTTTGAAAGTGCAAAAGACGAAAGAATATTGTAAATAAAAATACTGTTGTATTTTACGGTAAACTTTTTAGGTAAAAGCAACCAATCCACTCCGAATTTGTTGGACTTGGTGAATTCGACCGCTTCGGCGATATTGAACCAAGTGAAATCAGTGCTTGCCGATGTTCAGCTTTTCACAGTTCGCGACATTAATTTCTCCGCCATGACTTACTTCAGGTATATAGAGGCATGCAATGAGGCTGCCACAAGCTGTTTCAAAAATAACAGATCCTTTTTTTGTCTTCTTCATAGGCGCGAATTCTGTTGCGATGACGTCAGAGAGGTGGTGATCGTGCATTTCATTCGATATATAAGAGAGTACGTTGAAAAAACTGATTTTTATTGTACTGTAATTTCGCTTATATGTGTTAACGATGTTATTTTCGTTTGTTAAAAGTGTTTGTATGTTTGAGATTTTGCGGTGGTAATGTTAACAGAAGGAGCTCAATTGTTTTTGTAAAGTTTAAAAACCCGTGATAAGTCTACGTAATTGTATGACCAACTCTTAAGTTGCATTCTGCTTTGTATTTTCTCTTTGTCCAGTTGTATATTTTGGTCTTCTCGCGTAAACCTGCTGATTTAATTACTCTCAATGTCGTGAGTAGTCATGAACGATACAACGGTCAGCAAATTTTGTTTTGCACATAATGTCATCAATGAAATTAACAACAATTTCTCGCCTGTTTGTCAGGACACTTCTGGCCTTTTGCGATTCGTCCAACATGAGCAAGACGACCACCCCTCCTCCTGCATTGCTGTTGCTGCTGTCACGACTGTGCAGGGATTTTGAGCAGTCAACTGTTGCTTATATTCTTACTCTCACTGACGAACAATTCATGATATCGGCTCGTGATAAGGTTACCCAGGTACAACGCGATTTTTCACTTACAAACAACGCAAAAGTGCCATGCTTAGATAACAGGGAGTTCGATTTAAACTAAAACTATGCTGCAAAAAACGAACCATTTTTCATCACAAAACACGATTTTGCAAATTGTGCCACTTCCATATTCACCCCCACTGTAATATGCTCTACGTATATAATCCACAGGTAGGAGATCTTACAAGCGAAATGGGCGACACCGCTCAGAAACTTCTGGAAGCTTACGTCCAATGCAGTGGCCTCTCACTCTCCCGCATGATTCGAACCAGCATAGAGGCACGCGATTGGTTGAAATGCGTCGAGCCGCGTCAGGTGCGCGCAGTCATGCGTAGAGTCGTGGAGGAAGTGACGCAATCCGACCAGCAGGTGATCAGATTTTAGATTTTTTTCTCAGTTTAGTGCAAACTTGACTCCAACCGATATTCGGTTTTGTTTAGTTTAACCCGGAAGAACACTGTTGGTACTGCAAATGTAATTTTAGTGCACGATTTTACTTTATTGTAGCAGTATTCAAATGTTAGTTAGTGTAAATAGTTTGATTCATAAACTGCATGGTTTGCAAACACTCATTGTCCACTTTATACTCGTATAGGACATTGCCACGCCTGTAATTTTTTTCTTAATTTCTGGCCCTAAATTGAAAAGTGTTTGTACTCCTGGTCCAACTACATTTTGTTATTATTGATCAGGTTGGTTATTTGTATGAGGAAGGGGTACGAAAAGCGAGGAGTAGCGACAGCAGCAAACGAACTCACCCCGTGTCCGTATCCAGGCAACGGGAAAGAAGCCACTGGGGGGCGTACGCGCCAAGGTAGGTTATGGGTGCCCCAACTGGGGTAGTAGGAATATGCATCAAAGGTTTCGGTATAAGGTTGCAACGCAAGGAGAGGCACACACATTTGGGATGAGAAAAAAATAGATCAATTCGAAATTAGTAACAAAAAACATTTCTTCTGATATCTATTACAGAGGCGATTTGGTTTTTGAAATGTTTTTTTTCCATGCATCAATACTTTTTCCTATTGTGAGGTAACGGTCGTCATGTACTGACATCATGTATTACGCACAAATTGACAATTTTTACTCTAGTTAAATACGAGCGCTGCACTATGTAAGCAAAAATGGCATTTTGACAAAAATCTTTCATATATTTAGTTCGACAATGGACAACAGCCTTCTCAGCAACATCCAGAAGTTGTTCTCTGAACGCGTGGACGTATTCGGGCCAGTGGAATTTTCCAGAACGTCGATTTTAACCGGGGTTGTCAAGATTGCCTTAAAGACGTTGCTGGAATGCGTCCGATTAAAAACTTTCAGCAAATTTGGACTCCAGCAATTGCAGGTGACCTTTTCGTACAATCTGAATGAATATTTCATAACGAAAACAGAGAATACATTCAAGTTTGTTTTTTCTATCGTCAAAGTATTTTGTTTCTAATTCCAAAGAGTACCGGGTCATGCAGTCCCCGGTTCCAATTGCATTTACGTCCGATGAGCGCCAGTAGAATTCTATACAACGCATTACCAGAATTTGACACGAACAAATTCAACTTTTTAAGGTCGACTGTCATTACCTCCAACTCTATCTCTGGAGATTCGTCTCGGACGAAAACATTGTCCATGGTCTGCTTGATGAAGTCATCGCCAGTTGCGTGCACAGATGCGTCGAACCGACAGTGATGGAACCCACCGTGATTGACGTCATATGCGAAAGAGGATGACGTCATTCAGAAATCCAAAAAAAAGTTTAAAATGTCCGAACTGGTTATATTGCAGGTATATTACTGCAAGGAGCAATTGAAACTAGCGGTGATGTATTTGGAAAATCCGAACAGTTTTAGATATCGTTCTCTTCAGCTGGACGCTTGGTGGTGCTCGTGCGTCTTTGTGTTGTCTGTTCGTAGTTCCACGAATCACGCTTTTGCTGTCTCCACATTTTTGTGTGTGCAATAAACATAACCATCTATGTTACGATGGCTATTTCATTGGAAATATTCTCAGAGTCTCAAATCAGACAATACAAAATTTGTGATTCAAATGTAAGGAGAATGCAGTCATGCTTTCAAAATTGAACGAAGGCCAAGTTTTAATGCATGGTTGGATTCGCCATACTTGTATTGCCTGATTTGAATGCAACGATTGCTTCTCGAGATTTTGAAATAAGGTTCAAGTGGCAGATTACAACTCAGCTAAATCTGAAATACGTTGCTTTGGTCCAACACAAGTGCTTCAAGTATTAGGTTTTTAAAGCAAAAGCATTCGTCTAATTAGGTTAAAACTTCATGTTGTTAGACGGCATTACATTGACTGTTACCTGTAAGTTTTTTCAAAATTTTTTTGTTTAGGTTTGTAATGCAATACGGCTATTTTTTGTCTTACAAATATTAATTTAAAAGCCCCGCCGTGGACAACAGGCTTTTAACACCAAAACAACGTACACGTACCACGTCACGCGACATGGCGAGTCACTTGTGCACTTACTATGAAATGTTGCTCATGCATGCATGCATTTCATGTCTTCGTTGTGGCGTGAATCACGGTTTTGATTTGGCCAACTCTCAGGCCGTGCTATATGTATAGTATGATTAGCTGCTGCTGTTCTGGCGACCGACGTCTGTTAAGTTGTTTGGATATCTGGAGAATAAACACTTTTAGCTTATACATGTGGGGATTGTCGGAGGTTATGGTTTGTTTTTTTTGAAATCTCGATTTTACGTGGTGCTACATTGTCTGTTTATCCGACATGTCTGCATGGTTTTAAAGTTAGCGTGCGAAAAGGTTTTGGTTCTTGGTAGCAAGTCAGGGACTATATTTGCATGCTAGAATAGGAAAGGTTGCTTACGATTACGCGAAATTTTTGTCAAGCGCCACATTACACGATGGTAAAATGCCGCACACTCGTTATAGTGCACGTAATTCTGCGCTGATTTTTCTAACCTTTTTTGCAGTACTCTCAAAAGTGAGGGTTGTGTGGAGCAGTGCGAAATTGGGAAGCAGAGGTTTAAGACATAAAGATCCAATTTATTCACCTACATATCACTACAGTGTCGTTTGATTTGAAATTGATTGTAAGCAGTTGTTTTTTGTGGTGCGTGAGATGTTTAACATTCAAAAATAAGGTCTGGAACATTGCTTCATATGCATAAGTTGCAGTTCTTGCGCAACAATATTGCAGGGTTGCCTGATAAATATATAAAAAAACTGCCAAACATATTGGTGTTTTGTTCAAGACAAAGAAAGGTCAAAAAGGGCCCTTTTCACGGAGCCTTGCATTGGCCTTTTTTACATTGGCATTCTAATACAACGTCAAAAAACGGCCAAGTTTGCGGCCAAATATCGAATACAGCCAAACGCAAATTTCCGGTCAGATGGTTTAGAATTCGCCCAATCTGGCAACCCTGCAGTATTGCACAATTGCGAAAGATGTGCGTGATATTACGAAGCTCTGAACTGTTGCGTCACAATTACGCGACTTCTTTTTCGCCTAATTGCGGTGGTATGACTGCTTGGGGGCAACTTCGTGATTTGAGTTGATTTGGCCCAATTAAGTGGGTTTGTCTTGTTCTTGTCAAGCACCTGAGGCAAAAATTGTGCCTCCGTGGCGAATAATACAGTTATACCTACTCTGTAGATGTTGGAAAAAAGCTGTTGCGTGCATGCGTTTTCGGTGTTATTTCTAAAGTATATGTTTTGATAGAGAACGGAAAGAAAAATGTAGAGCAAAGTCCTGCTTAATACGGCAAAGTTATTTTTTTTAGTATACATCTAAGATCATTTAGACTTTCAGAAAATAAAGGTAAGTTTTGACAATACACAAATTCATAAGGTTTGTATAAACGGGCCATGTGGGTACGTCACGCGTTTTAGTGCAGATCATTAAATGTGATGCATATTTCTCGACACCTCAACCCACAGCTTTTCCAATATTACTCGAATGTTGGCAAAGCAACACGCAAAGGGGGACCATGCTAAGGGGTGTAACAAAGGCAAAGCAAACTTTTGAAATTTATCGCCAACGCAGACACGTGATGAGTGCCTGATGTTCACGAACGCGACAGAAGCTGTTTGTCTGCCAGTATAAAGAGGCGTCTCAGCCCTGCAGCTTTCATATTCGCAGCCCACGGTATTTTAATGATCTGCATACAGCTTACGTGACAGATGAAAGGTCAGAGTGAGAAGGGAAAGTTGTTTGTTGATGAATATGAATCGAAATGGTTTTGTATGTAGTTTTATTGCTGCTGATATTGAGCCTTGTGACAGCGCCATGAGTTTTTACTTATGTTATCTACTTTGCTTGGAAAACTTTTAACGTTTTTGTTCAATCGACAGTACGGTATTTTCGATATTGCGATATCATAAATGTGAGTGATACAATTTAATTCCTGGCACGAAACAAGTTACCCAGTTGTAAAGATTACAAGTTCCAACAAAAATGAAGATTGTCAAGTTGCTGGTGATTACTTTTATCTGCTTTGGAACTGCTTGTGGGGACGCAAATGGTAAGTACAGTGATAATACGAATTTGGATCCCTGGACAAATGTAAGGTGATATCTTCCCTTACCTAGGCTTGGTGTATCGAATACCGTCCAATATAATGTCAAACGCCCCTGGCAATATTAACAGCAGTCGCATAACGTTACCTATTTAAATGTTAGCTTGCTCGTGATGACAAATTGCTTCAGCTATAAATAACTTACACGCCAGAATCTCTGTTTGATGTCAATCACGATGTTTCTATATGGAGTGAATTTTCGCAATATCACAAGAATGGAATTAGTAATTGTTTTTGTTATGTACATGGTATACTGCACAATCGATATGTCACGCAAACGAAAAAACACGTATTTCAAGTTGGCCGTTTGGGAATTTTGCATAATTTTTTCGCCAAGGCGTTTATTTAGCGCATGACGTGGGGTAAGACTTGTTTATGGACATTTTATGAAGAACAAACAAACAACAAAACTTAACCCCAGTCGATCCTTATTGTTTTGTACGTAATTGTGTCAAGCCTTCAGTGCTGGAGTATTGTAATTGAAACGGTTGACTGTTGCTTTAAACCTGACATACAAAAGAACATGCACACAAAATCGTCAACGAACATCACAATGATTTGACTCTATGGGAAGCAAACTAAAGGGGGTTTTGTGTTACGGTAAGCCTTAACTATATACATCACTTTTCAGCGCAAGGTGAGCCTTGTACTACTGAATGTCCCCCAGACACAACATGCACTGGATCCGAGTGCTTCTGTATGCCTGGGTATGAATGGTTTGACCCAAACACGAAGAACACATGCATTAAAAGCTCTACTACCGTTTACGTGACTGTTACCAAGCCTGAAACAACACCTCAGGCAACTGAGAGTCCCAGTCCCACAACCACCACGTCAGCGCCGATGAACTCAACTACGCCGTCTAGAGGAAAAGAAAAAGAAGGAACGGTGTTGCATTTTGGATTTTGCGACAAACCTCGCAACACTTGCGTTGGCGTGTTAGTAGCCATTGTTGTCGGTGCCGTGCTTGTTCTGGCCATCATAATTGCATTGATAACCTATTTGGCCAGGAATGGAAAACCTCGCCAATACATTGCGTGACGAAATGCAGTTTTAAGATTGCGAAAAACCAAAGTATTTCTTCGACTTGACGCGAATCAAAAAACGTACGGTCTGAATCTCTGTTTGATTTCAAAAAAGGTTTGGTGATGACGTACACAATCCGTTCACGATTTCACTTTACAGTATGTGCATGTTAATTGATATTAAGACAGATAAATCGAATAACACTTTAAACAATCACTATTTTAAGAAAATGTAATAAAGTAAACATGAAAAATTAAACTATTACAAATTTAAAAATTTTCCAAAGGTGTTTTTTACAAAATATTTGAATTTTTTTTTCTCAAAAACGCATCGTTTTTTCACAGTGTCTAACAAATACGTGTTTTCTGAAGGAAAGTTTATTTTTTGTATATTTTTTCTACTAGTTTTTGGCAAGATATAGTGGAATGTTGTAATTTCATAATCCCTGACTAAAATTTCGGCTGCTAATTGTCAACGACTAAATGATTTGATTTACATTTTTCTCGCTTTTTTCGGTGAAGAGAAGGCTATAACTGTTTCTTGCTGTAAAACAGTTTTACTTTATCTTCCATTTATTTTCCATATTCCTGTATTTTGGGGGATTCTTACCTCACAACGTTGTCATGTTGGACAGACACGAAAGATTTTTTTTGCCTTTTCATGTTTTTGAAACATTAAACATCGAAATAAAAAACAGCGCTGTTTTTGTGTCTTTTGAGGCAAGTAAAGAGTTTTTGACGTTTCGTGTATTTTTGACAGCATTGGTTATCAACAAGACCAACACTGCGCAGCTTTTGCAAATATGATTTTTTTTTCCTGCTGCACCGAATTAGCATCAATTGCGAAAATAGTATAGAGTTGTGGCAATTATACTTGTGGATTTTGTAGCAGGGAGAAATGGTAAAAAAGTGTTTAAATATCCGGGATTTTGAACATTACACCATATAAGTATATTATTAAAAATATGCAGTCCCATTCCAAAATTGTCATAGATTTTTGTGAAACTTATCTCTAACATAGTACGGTGATATTATCTTGGATCCTAGAAAGGGTTACTTTAATCCTAAGTAACTGTAAGCCATCAAAAACAGTTGGTTTGCGGTTCACTATCAGAAACTTTATCAGCAAGCACATGATTTGTTAGGAAATAAAAACATGCGATCAATTTTTAGGGCAGAAAAACAAGCAACATCATAATGTAGGAAAGAAAAATAAATTAAAATTGAGAAAAAATTTGCGTGTAATCTTCGTGAACTCATGGTCTTAATTGTTTTGAATTCGACTTGATGTAGGAACAAGTCAGGACTGGTGTTGACGTTGTGTCAGTTTCGGAGTAACCGCCTTTGATATTACTGCCGAAAAACAAACGGAACTATTTTGCCTTTGAAGTTGCGCAAACTCCTCTCTGATACGAAGTGAAGTTGTGAAAATGAGTGAGCTTCGCATGAGGTAACGCACTTCTTGTTTGATGTAGCCCACTTCAATAAAGTAGCAGCTCTGAGTTTGTGTTTCGTCTGTCTTGTGCGCACTGGAATTTTTAGTCAATGACAGCTAATTGGAATGATGTAATACCCACAGGTACTCGAAATACGACTCTTCAAAGAAAAAATCCGTATTATCCGACTACAAAGTGACCGCAAAGATGCGTAACGCAAATATTAGATTGGAGTTGAACAAACTGTTAACTCGAGTGTTGTCGATAATTGTAATCCAAGGTCAGTGATGAGATTGATTTAATTCCAGTCGTTGAATGTGTTAATTAGGTGCCAATGTTATGTTTGGAAATTTAGTTAGGGGAGTTTGTTGTGCTTACTCATGTTGTAACTTAACACTCTCAGTTTGTTATGTGTTACTGCATTACACAATCTTTGAAAGAAACTGAGGCAATAAAACAGTAGTATTCAGATTTAGGTTCTAATACGTAAACAAATATGAGTTAAAGAAAGGGCATTTCTTTATTGTGCAATGTTTTGGGCTGATAACTGAGGTTATATGTTATGATTATTTAGTTTTTTCCGTCAATTTAGCTTTTAAATAAATTGTGTTCAATTTTGTCGAAAGCGGGCGCTGTTGTGCGAACTTTTTAACATTTTCTGAACCTTTTTAACGTGTTGCGAACAATTGGTTCTGTGAGTAAAAGCTCGACCCGCATACCACAAAAGAGTGTCGTGAAACGTCATGCAACAGGTAAAACTTGTGGTGAAAAATTAAGTTTGTGTTTTAAGATTCTCCACTCCGAGGAATCATTACCAAAAGGTATTAACTTTGTTTATAATTTTGTACCTTTCGTTTGCAAATGCAGAAATTTGCCCAGTGCCTGAAAAAATATGGAAAAAACGACTGATAAAAACAGTGACTATATAAAATTGATATATTTTTGGGCAGTTAAATCGTATATATGGCCGAAGGAAACAAAAGTAATGTTACAAAAAAAACGTTGCTTTTATCGCATTGAAAATAATGTTGGTAGGGTTAACCTTTACTGGGGCACGGCGAATTTAGGTCGACAGTGTAGATTTGGATCTGAAAGCATCAAAAATGAAAGATACTTAATCCTGAGACATTTATGGCAAAATATGCGATTAGCTTACAATGATAAAATTCCAGTAATGGCCGAAAATAGGTGTCCACGCATCCACATCTCCTCCTTAAATGGTTCACAGTTAATCTCCATTTTGAAAACAAATTACCGGCCATTGGACTTAAAGGCTAATCCTCAGACTTCACATCGGACAAAAATATTCTTCCAATAATGCCCGTTTATTTGCTTGGTGATAATGGGTTATAGGGGGGTAACGCTTTGTTTGCCGAAACCTGGTAACCGGCGGTTGGCGTTCCTGGGATGTTGGCCGTTGTCCACATTCACAAAGCAAGTAATGGTTATGAATACCGCCACCCTCGGGTCAATGAATTGCTGAATAAATTCCTGTCCAAGAAAAGTCATTCATTTTGTCCATTTCCGCATAAAAATAGTCTATTCCTGGCTCGGAATATGATTGACAGCTTTGTGAGCTGTTGCACGGTGCCCGGAAGAACTAAATTATGGGATGGCTCGCGACTATGACTTGCTACTATGGCATATCGTTTATACAGCACGCGCCCAAGCGAGTAACCTCCAGTTATATTTCTCAAAACTCATTTCATATTTTAAAGAGGAAAATTGGCATGGAAACCGCTAAGTTCAGTAATAAACACACTGTTGTAAAGGTGCTTTACCTTCCATATTTCATTGGAATAATTTGTGCATTTAATGACAAAGATTTTTCCGATATGTGGAAACAAGTAATTATATGTCCGATTATCGAAATGGTTAAGATTTCCTGTAAAATTAACTACAATGGCAACGCAATTATATCTCTGACTAATAGATCTATTTTCGTCAATGTGCAACTATAGTTTTCAGGCCTTGCGCGTCATTGTGTTGATTAAACATTAATACTAAGCCTTGATGACTACTCCAGCGAATGGCCCTTCATATTTGCACTGAATTGTTTTCCGTAAGTCGGGTCTAACACACGTTAACGTCACCTCTATACATAGCATCCTCCAAGATTGCGGCCGGCGACTCTACAGGATAAATTCCGGTGAGCAAACGAACTGTGAATAGCTTCCTGTGGCTGATTCATAATTCCCAAAAGCGGTGGCGCGATGGTTTTGTTTGCTCGTCGCACTCAGGAAAAGATAAAGGTGACCCACCACATGGGCAACATTTTGACTGAAACCAACAAAGTATGGAATTAGGAGATCTTTAAAGGCATGTGTTGATTGTTTTCGCAATATATGGTGTGAAACACAGATAAACAATTGGGTATCAATAAACTCAAAGCTCTTCTGGCAAAAATAATTTACTTGGTCGACGTTTCAGTCGTCATCCAAACGATCTTCTGCTCGGTTTGTGACAGCTGCACACTGATCGGATATCGCGATGTGTAACCTCACTGTGCGATCAAAAGGTTTGGTTTTTATTTGGAAAGCAGTTTTTTGTCATGAGTGAGTTAAAGGGTAGATTGGTTACTGTTGTTTTTCCCTCGTGTACAAAAACAAACCCCACTACAAATACGCACTCTCCTTTCAATATTTGATCAAGTGATTAAAACGTACGAAACGATGCTGTAAAGCCGCGAACAAACAAGCGATGGAATGACCAAATTTAATTGCAGGCTTTGGCGAGTTCTCGAGCGAAACAGTGGTTTCTGTGAGACAGCTCAGTACTTATGGATAGTGTCTTTTTATATCTTCATCGCACGCGGTTTGACAAAATAGAAATCATTGGCTACATTACGTCAGCACGCTGTTGTTTGTGGACCGCACACCGAGCATGCAGTGAAATCGCTCTTTTGGAGGTTTCGGGCTTTTCTTGAAGTGGTCTCTCAATCGCATGACATCCAAACGATTCTTATCTAATTAAATCCGTGAGATTACTCATCGCAGCTTTTCTTTTCACAATTAACATATTGTGTCGGGTTTAAACACAGGTCATGACCTTGTTTCGGGGAATATGGCAAATATTTTGATCGTAAAATAATCAGTCCATGCCACTTTTCTGGTATAAACGATATGTTTGTTGCAAGCTTTTAAAACTGCAGTGACCCATACTTGTGCCAAAGAGCGTGCGTCGATGTCATTAACTAGTTGAAAGTTGTTTTTTATGATTAAAGTACAAAGAACAAAAATGGATATTGCGGTTGACATCCCAAAACAACGGATATAAAAAAGGACTGCAAAATATACGGACATATGTGATGTTGGAAGAAGTTGTTTTGTATTTGGTACAACCAAGCCTCCAGATTTTCCTCCTCGAATCCCCGAACACATTTCTTGCAAACCACGGAACACACTAGTGGAAAACAACGGGATTAGATGATTGATGAAAAACGTTGTATCGTCACGGAAAAGGTTGCAAAGTACCTCAGTTATAGTGTGGTTATCAGAAGCGTATGTTGTTATCCCGTTGTTAGCTCGCCTGTTGTTTGCCGTCGACCAACAGCACACAGAAGGGCGGCTTGCCAATGGGTCGGTAGCCACTCATCGTTCATTCGGTCAGCGAAGTTTTATGGTCGGGAAACGCGGAAGATTAAAATGCTGTTCGTGTTTTGCTGAACGATTGAAGTGGGGATCGGTTATTTGCTCCCGCTGGAGGTTCAGATGTAACGCAGGTGACCCGAGACATTAAAAACCCACTTACCGTCCCTGGGGCGTTGGTACAAACCATTTACTTTACATTTTCGCCCTTTCTTGGGACTAAATCGTTAAAATGTAGGAAATTGTAAAAATCTTTGTTTAAACAGGGGGGTTTGGAAAGTGTGTCAAAATATTCCCAAATTTGCCACATGAAAACGTCGTTTAATACGAGTTTGAATGGCTTTTGTCCCAAATGTTACTTCAATCATGAACAAATTTGGGGTAATTTGGAGCTACGGATTAAGTGGGGTAACTTAGTTTAGAAGTCTACTCACTAAATAGTGGTACGCAGCGGGAAGAAAAACCCAAACCACAAAATTCTTGCATAATTTAAAGCTTTTCTGTCACAGAGTCGCGTTATTGCGCGTAACGCAATCCGTATAACATCAAAGGAATCCGCGCAAGGCCCTTAAATTATTTACAAGCTCGAAGCCGCCAATTTTGATGAGCGAAATTCTTCTCACGTCTCAACTTCAAAAACTGTGTGCACTGATTACGTACAATAGGTTGCGTAACTTAACAAGTAATTCTCGCGAGGATTACAACCGGCGATTCCATTGTGCGAAAATACCAGTTGTTTCTTGTTCCCTTGTTCAATTGTACGTAAACAAAGACCATTGTGACGTTTAACGTCGAGTTCACCGGGCGCGCCTTCGCGTTCCTGTCTGTTTACCGCGGAAGTTGATTTTGATGTGGCGAGGAATCTTCAGCCGTTTCCCTTTAATCGGTGCGCGCGCGCCCGCCGCCGTGCGACGCATGCGCGCGAGTGTGTGCGCGCGTACTCGGGCAAAGCTTAGATCAAAGAGGCGCGCACTTCAAAGGGGCGAAGTTGCATTCCGTTGCCGCGAGAGCGTAAAGAAGCGACGACGAATAGAAGAGCGAGCGAGAGAGCAACGAAAGAAAGGCGACCAGCGCTCAGCCAAACGGGTGTGTGATTTTAACGAGTGCTGATCGAGAGGCCTGAGGCCTTCGCTCGCTCGTTTCGCTGCGCAATTCATGCGGGCACAGCAACAATACCCAGAGATCTGTGGCAGCGCCAGTTATAGCCAAGCAGGTTCGCGGTGGGGCGTTTGAAACTACCGCGCCAGCATGTCAGGTATGGTTGTGGTGTCCACAGCCAAGTGGAAGTAAACGGATGGGGATTAAAACATAGATGTTGCGCATTTTGGACTTTTGTCTGATATAGTGGATAGAAAGTTTTTGTTAATTTATAGCTCAGTCAACCGGACCGACTTTTGCATTTGGCAGAAAAGCATACGTTTGCAGAAACCGTAGCAGCTTCTCAATGCAACGAGGCAATTTATCATACAAGGCGACGAATTTTGTTTTGCATTCCGAAGTTGTTTGTGTGGCACATATGGCTTAGACGGCCACGGCTTGACAAGTAGCGGAGAAATATCTCTGTAGAAAGTGTTATCACGAAAGTTCAAACCGCATCACAGAATTAAATGTAGTTTCTATGTCTGTTTACAACAGTACGTGAATACACATTTGCGATTTCGTGTCGCCGCGACGCGTGGAGGTCGTCGTTTCATGTGGCACCGCCGTGTAATCGCAGTCAATTCACGCATAAACGGTCGCCCGGCCTATCTAATACCAACCCACGGTAATTGTGTAATAGCTACGCGCGCGCGTTGACCCGATTTAGACACTGGCCTGTGTTTCGTTCTCCCAGATGAAATGATTTGGAGGAGTTGGCCGCTTCAAACGTGGGTGGTTGCTGTCCATCGCTTCCCGCGTGGGCCTTTGGAGACTGACAAACGATAAGGCCAAGGACGCATGGAAACGAGGTCGGCCTTTGCTGCCGAGACGGCGTTTTCCCTGCTGGGGGTTGAAAGCTTAGAGGAGTGATTTTTAATTTTATGCTGATAACAACGAGTCGTCTTGACGAGTGCGTTGATATAGGATCTGCTCTATTGTTGACACCACCAAGGTTAAAACGATGCATTGCCAGCTGATGTTACAGAATACAAACCAGCTATTCTGGACATTGATATTTATTCATACAAAATATTTCGTGTTTTAGTATTAGAGTTTTTTTTGTAGTGAAAGATTAAGATTATTGCCGTTGACAGAGAGTCATCGCGCGCCTTCGTAAGCCCAAGCAAAACATATAGTTTGTGAAAACCATTGATGGAATGAACAAAAAAGTGGCAGATATAATCCCCATTCGTCTACTGTCCGCTCCCAAAGGAGCACAACGTTGTCCGCGCCAACGCCAGATGGTACTCGACCAGTTGCGGCCGTCAGGTTTAGCATTTCAGAAATCGATTGGTGAAAGTTTTAGGGTTGGTGTTTAGCGCTGTTCATAATCCCACAGAGTTTTAATAAGATTCGATGGGTCGAGATTTTAAGGTCGGATACAGTTGGGTACTAAACAATAATAAACAAGAAGTATTGAAATCTACTCAGAATTGAAATGAGAAGCATGTTTATAACAAGAAAATTGGGACATCATCATGTTTGCAAAATAATAGACTGTTTGTCACACTTCTGCAATTAGTTGATCGTCAGAACTCAGAATTCTATGAACAGAACGAGCTAACCGAACAGCTGACAATTATTTTCCCGGGACAGTCAATCGATTGGGTTGTCAGTTAGATACACGCTTCCTGCTTTGCCTGGTTGGATGCCTCTATGTTGTTCGACGACCCGGTTTTTGGTTTTCGTTGGGCATTGTTTGTCGCGAAGTTCGCACGGCGCGCTCAACTGGTGTGAACAAATAAAACTGGCGCTGAGTTTAATTTCCACTAATCTTCGCCCGATCGGCGCCCGGAGCAAGAATTCTCATTGAAATTCCGATTGCCCCCCCCTCCGTCGGGATCATTCACGCCTGGATATCTTGGCGTGACACATTTCCTAGCTGCGGATTTCAGGCGTTTTGCTTGCAGCGACAAGCAACTTGTTTTTGTTGTTCTTCGTGCACTTGATTTAATTCAAATTACATTTGTGTTTGCAGTGAAATCGTGATTAAGTGTTTGTAATAGCGATTCAAACTTTTACAAATGTTCACGCTGCCGCGTCAACTGAGCATCGCCAGGCATTGTAACTGAATGGCGCCTCGGTGCATGGATATACGTTCGCGCAAACTTGGATATACTACAGACCATGGGAGTTCGACACAGCAAGCCGCACGCAAGACGAAGGCGTAAGTTCTGTTGTACTTTACCTCATATGTGGCCATGATAAATTGGGAAGGTTTAAAATATATGTATATTTAGGCCTAACCAAAATGTGATTCGCACTGAGGCAGTTGTGAAACATTGGAGGTTGTAGACAATCTAAATCAAGGTTTATGCCTAATAGAATTCAAGTGATTCTCTTGTTTGTAGGCACGTCTTTTTATCATAAATTGTTGTAACGTGGTATCTGCGTCAGCAGACAGAACCTTGATTTGTCATATATTTGTTAGCTTGAGCCCTTCAGGCTTGCACTATGTCATGAGCTCAGTCTCCAGCGCTCCGCCCTTGCAGGGATTATCCCAATATCGATTTTGTCGCCAAGACGATCTTGTCACGTCGATATTGTCGCGTTGCAATTGGAAACAAATGCCGCTGTTGGCAAGTGGGAGTGGGAACGTACGATTTTTATTAGGACAAGTGTTGAAATTCGGTCCCGGGAGGGTTGAAAGTCGATCGTAATGTGGGTGATTCGACGTCGGTGACACGTTATTGCGACTCGCTACAGTGCCCTAGGGGCCTGGTGAAGTCGCAGCACTCTCTTTGACCGCTGAAGCGATGGGCGAATCCCGTTAAAACGTAACGCCCGAGATAAAATGCTGAAAAAACAAACAGGGGACGGCGGTTGAACCAACGCTTGTTTGATGTCGTATTTGATTCCTTGCACCCTTGAGGCAGTCGGCCTCGCTGTGGCAATTTGCCCGTAGGATGATTGCCTGTGAGAGGACGACCGATCCCCTCCGCTTTATGCCAAGTTTCAAGGGCTCTTTTTTTATATAATAGGCTGTTATTGTTGCGATATCTGTAGTTTGTTGCAATTGCATTTTTTGCAAATTTGTAAGTTACGTATTGTTGACGCTCTACTCTTAAACAAAAAAATGGTTTGCTGACAAATTTCAAATTTCCACTGGTTTATTCACTCCTGATTTTTTACAGGACGCAAGGGAGGACCCACATCGGAAAGGCAAAGCCCTGAAGGTAATAATAGCATACCATGTCTTCTTTCCTTTGAGATAGAAATCGTATTTCATGATCCTACCGGGAACGTTACATCCGGGCGTCTAAAGCCCCAAGATCAAACGTCGCTCGTTAACCGTAAAAATACCCAACGCGGTTGAAAACTAACCACCCAAGTGGTACGCGTTAACGAACCCAAAATATTTACCCCTTTGTGCGGCTTTCCTGGGGGATCGTATCTCCCTCAGTAGCTGCTTCAGGGGTCTGAATTAAAAGGAAAACGGCCGGTTTAGCTTTTTGTCTCCGCCCGCTGGCAAACCGGTCGGCCGGTGCCCGCCCTTATCTTATTGCTTGTCGGTTGGGACCCGCTTTCTGGGTACCTGATCTGATCAACAAATCCAGTACAGACGGCGGTATAAATGGAACGGGACTTTGATGTACATCCCGCTTTTGTTCGCTCCTTTGCGCCCGTTCACATTAGCTCTATTGTGTGGGGTCTGGAACGAACGGAACGGGCCTTGTTGTTTCAGATTTGGTAACTCGCCCGGTTTAAAGTTACGGCGCGCGCTCGGCCCGGCGGATGCAGACCCAGAGAGCGGCCTAAGGGCGCTCAAAAAAAAACTACCGAGTTACACTTGTTTCGCTTTTTTGTCCAGTTTCCTAATTAGATAAAACTGGTTGTCAAACACTGCGCCGCCGACGTTTCCTGGACTTTAAAGTTTAACTTGACGTCACTAATTTGTTTCCGCTTGAAACTCTTTTTTGGTTAACTGGGCTTTGATAGTATTTACTCCATTCATAAAACCACCCTTAGTCTATAGATAAACGCCATCTTTAATGTCCTACGCGGGTATTGCCTTTCGGTCGAGGGCAATGCCTTAATGCGTCGAATGGCCTATAATGGGTGGTGTTAACTTCCGCGCGTTGCCTTTCAAAGGCAAGTGCATCACAAATTATGGTTGTTACACCATTTACCGAGCCGAAATTTTTGCCTTCAAAGGTGGCCCGTGCCCGACCGCCTCTCCCCCCTCACCGCTCGATCAGAACAGGTCGTGCATCGAAGCGTGTCCGTGCAACAAAGCGCGTCATGACGCAACAGAGGAGAGGGACCGACCATTTCGCGATGAGGATGGCTTTACCAAGGTAAGGGCTATTCCTCTTGACAGTTTAATTACGATCGAGTTGTGTGACGCGTTTTCCCGATGATGACGCCAAAGCTTTTGCCGTAATAGGGCATATTGAGAATACGAGCGATTTGCTTACCCGTGGAGCTGTTTTCTGACATTGTCTTTGCACCAATCCACTTGGCAATTTTGAAGTCAAGCGACAAGAGATGCTTCTTGACTTGCTCGGCGACAGACAGATAATCATCTTGGTCTCAATGCTCTCACCAGGCAAGCGTCGCCCACTTTGGACCGGCTTCGCGGCTTAATTCTGTGTTTGTTCTGCCCCGTTGCTCCAGCGTTGTTTGTTCATCGCCGCTCACGGAGGGTTTCCTGTTGGCAATGCAACGGTGCAAGTCCCAGACTTGCAGTTCGGCAGGCGTGCTTTCAACCCTTGTAGTGACAAAAACGATGAACCGTTTTTTTATTTCTGTGGCACTCGTCTGAAGCCCCCGCATTTGGGATGTCCCAGGGATCCCTAGCTTACCAAATATCATTTTATCAAACATAGTAGTTACGTAATGTCTGGTTGGGATATATATTAGGTAAATTTAATCCCATGCTAAGAGTCAAACTTAAAGAAAACCGGACGCTCGTTTATTACTTATGAATGTCATTTTAATCCAAGGCTCGGCTTTGTAGACACGATTTGTCTTTTCGTCATTAAAGGCGACACAGGGCAATTAGCCACTTCACTGTTTGCCTGTTGTTTGTTGTTCGAGCATACGCGCGCGTCATTCGCCGGCGATTACGGGTACTTTGTTTCTCAACTGTGTCCCGGCTCCGAATGTCTGTAATTTCTTCCTCCACAATACAAGGCACGCAATTATGCAGACGCCCCCGTGGACTGTGGTCCACGAACGGTTTTGTTACGTCACGTCGAAATTGTCGGTTCAAACAGCGACGTATTGAACATGAACTACCGGTGTTGTCATTGGGTAAACCTGGCCTGTGCTTTGAAGTGAAGTTTCTCCCTGTAAGCTCGACTCCACAGGGGCCAATTACACACGCGTGTATTATTTGTCTTGTGCGACCGAATGGGGGTTTGGACATTTGCAGTTGGTTTTATCGAAGCTTTTGTAGAGGAAACTTAATTACAATCTCGAATTGTGATGCGCAAAAAAGATTTCACGCATTTTGTTACAATTAAAGAAAGTAATGCATCATCTTGCTTACATGCTGACAATTGTGTTATAAAAGGTTGTTCAAATGAGTGAGGGAAAATTTTCTCTTTCAAATTCTCTCGGTGGCGGTGCTATTCCTTCACATTACAATCACACCCAGTAATTTTGTATATTTTCCTCAAAAAATTATCAATCAAATTGTTTCTAAGAACTCCAGTTGTTGACAACAATACTGTAACGATTAAGAACTTTCAAAATCTCTTCATAAATATCCTTGTTAAAATACGACCAAATTTGGTGCGAACCATACAGGTCCATATTTTATACTGTCCATTATTGTCCCCATTTGCCTCACCCCGGTTTGCGTGCCAACCGTTCCTTGGTTATCAGGTGGAATGCACTACCAGGCCGCACTGAACCAGAGATGTAGTTTTAGCCCGGGGTCAAATCGAAACGGCAAGGAGTTTTTATCTGTCTCCGCCTGAGTGACATTCACTGTAAGCTGCGCCCCAGTGCGGAATGTTGCTCTTATCTGACTCGCAACTTTGTTGCTAAAGCGTTGCTTTGCTCTCAAAACTCTGGTACTTCATAATACGTGATCGAAACATGGGGTGTTTTCGGGTTTATGCGATCGTATGTGCGTCATGGATCTCTTCAAATCGACCTGAAACCAAACACAATGGCAAAAGGACCCCAAAATGTCTATTATAGGTAGTATTCTGGGTGGCATGCACCATCCTGTTTTCCAAAGCTCCTTTGGACTCTGACATGGTCTTTGGCGACTTGTGGTGTGTCACAAACAGCATATTAGGACCTTTTCTGACCTCAACTATTTTGTTGGACAAGTTGGCAGCGTAAGCTAAGCCCATGCACTCTACCACATATCAGTGAACCAGTGCAAACATCATGCTGAAAAGAATTGGGCGGCAAACACGTTTTTAGGAGGGTCGCGTTCCAATCGAAGCCCTGTAAAGTTTTACGTCGCATCCGCGGTCGATTTTGATGTTTTTTTTACGTCGGATGTCTTAAACCGTCGAAAACATCGTTAAAAGACGATTGTGAAAAACCAATATCCGGCCGTGCGCCAAATCGGAATCGGTGGAGCGAAGAAAATCGCTAAATTGACTTCCGTGCCTCTTTTGTGGGGATAAATTTAGGGTTTTCTTGTGACCTTATTAAGAGATGCAACTCTGTGGGAACAAACGTGGCAAAGCGTATGTGTGCAGTTTTGGGAATATATTATCTGTTGCTCGAAGCCCGCGAAACCCCGTATGCGCAATGGGCCAGGTTAAGTAGCAAAGATCATAGGCCTTGGGTAAACAAGGCTACTCGCTTGGTTAGCGGAATGGAAAGGCCTGGAACAAATAAAGACAGCAAACAAGCCAGCGCGGTGCCTCTATTTGCCTGCCTTCCCTCCCCACTGTCGGACAATTATTTAGCCCACCGCCGCCTAATAACTGCCATTTTCCGCAAAGAAAACCTGCCTTGTACTCGCGGGCGGCTTACCGTTGCACGCAATCTATCAGTGGAGTGGGCGATTTTAAATGGAAGAGCGCCAGATCTGCTTTCGCTCTCCACGTTTTTAGGGCTGTGCTCTTTTGCCCCCCGTACCTGTTTATTATGTGCCGTTTGAAATTCCATTCCGTCTCACTGCCTGTTGCTGGTCGGTCGTGCACTCCTTTAAAGTCGCGCGGCAACCAGGGCGCAAAGACTCCCTTGTCCCTGTTATTATGTCGTCACAGAAGGTTCCGCCGGGCGCGTCGCGACCCTCGACTTATTTTCGCTTCGCCACAAGTGCCCTCGGAACTTAAAAATAGTCGGCGCTGCATGGAATTGCCCGTACTGAATAAATAAACTGTGGTCCTCCCGGTTTAGTCAGGCGCACTCTAATCTGCATGTCATCCACCTTGGAAAAAAGTGGCCCAACATCAAAACCATATATTTTATGAGACTTCAAAGTGGTGTTCAACAGACGGCCCCTCGAGCGATACATTGAATAATATAGCATATATTGATTATATGTGGATCCAATCATGTTTTATAAGGTTATTGTGTGCCAACATCCGAAACCCCACGCCATTGTCGCCTCAATCGACGGATGCTTTGATGTGAGAGGCGCGCCACTTCATACGACAGAAGGTATCCGATTTCGGGGATGTGCGGTCCTCAGACGCGCAAGCACAAAAACTGAGGGAAATGTACTCAGGCTATCGTTTTGTCCTGCGGCTGGAAAATCGCGCGGGCAATACGCAGACGAATCGCTCGCGTGTTTTGTATCACAACAAAACGGGGCTCTGTCACACGCGCGGGGCAGCGGTTCCATATGACGCATTGTTGGCAGCGCTTTTTAAGTCGCCGCGTTGCACATTGTGTAGAAGTGGCGTTGTCGATTGAAAACGGCGGCATCAAAGCGGCTAATGGCGCGCCACCTGTTTTGGCATCATCGCCGTGTGGATTACGGCCCGTTTTATGTCGCCCGTCATCAATTAGTACGCGTTCGACGCGAATTTGCATTGCTCCAGTGATAAGCGACTGTGATGTATCGCGTGCGTCGGGGCGCCGTCAAAAGATGTCGAATCCCCTCGCGTGGGTGAAAGTTGTACAGCCTTGCATTCATCACGTTCCGACCCCATCCGTCTTTCATTCTCGGTCACGCTTTGGGGGCAACTCGCCAACTCGGGGGCCTCGCGGGCCAAGGAACAACAAGGGCACCCGAAGCGCACCAACGGTGTAATCAGTCAACATCAAAGCTGGGCCCGCCGAAACGCACAGAAACAGACCACTTGATGCGGCCTCTGGACCGCCAGGCATAAGAGCTGCAAATTCCGCTGAACTGAGGGTGGCGATAGCTTCGCCTAATGACCGTAAACCCTCAAGAACCGACTAAAGTGCGCCGGCCAAGTCTTGGGCTGACGCGGGGTTCAGGACTTCGTTTGGGGTCCTTTCTCGTCGCCAGTGAACGGACGATGAAACCGACTCGACCCGTTGCGCTCGAGCTGCTGCTAGGAAGTAAACTGACAGTTGCCATGACGACCGCATGTAAAACGATTTGCGCCGAATCTACGCTTCAGGAAGGGATTACAGGCCGCGGCAATGACAAGAAACAGTCGCGCGAAGGGCTGATTTTGGTCTGTTGGATATTCAGTTACGCGGCGGCGAGCGTTTATAACATGAATCAAGCTCGACTTGTTTGATGTCCGCCGCGCAGCGGCTTTGTACCTTCGCACTTCGGCTTTGCGGGATGCACAACTGATGCTCTTCTTGACAGAACAACACACGTCCACTTCTCGGCCGCCAGATCTGCAGTGTTCTTACAGCACGCGGCACCGCATGTATAAATGTACATCACGTCATGAGTGGCGAAGCTTCGCAGGGAACAAAGCAGAATTGTGTTTTTGCGACCACCTCTCTTGCGAGCTTTGCAGATCGCACTCCGCGCGAGGGCGAGCACTTAAGCGGTCAACTGGTTTGCAAGCAGCCGGGCGTGGAACGGCCCTTATAAGATTTTCGACTAATGCACGGCTATGGCAGCGCATTGTGTGGGCCCAGCACGAGCGTTGGGCGTGCTTTGGCGGAGACGGGTGATTTTGTTCCACTATCCTGACAACAGATTTGCCGTCGAGCGATTGGCCGTTCCATCGGCCCACCCACTTGTACTTCATCGGCTCAGTAAATAGCTGGGCGTCCCGTTGTACTTTTGCACTGTGAACCAAGAGTGCAGATTTGCGTCTGCTCGCAGACAATACTGATGTGCAGCTGTGTTTGGGCAAACAGCAAGGCCTGGACGAGGCAAGTCCGCGTGGGGGACTGACAGAACTTAACGCGCGATCTGGCTTTCCGAAGTGCGCTGGTTTATAAAAACATGAGAGCCCGCATTTTTCATCGTAGCGTTTCAGTCGCTCTGAGCTTGTAAGCAAACCTGTCAACCTTGGACGCGACGGTGCGCGACGCACGCCGGCAACATGTGCCAACTGTTCATACATGCCGCAGAAGAGGTCTTACATGACAACTAGCAAGTGCGCAAACCTATCCGTCACTGTTAAATGCGACGATGCCTCGACAAATCCAATTCTCTTCATTATTTCACGCCTGTAACACACGGGACAATCCTCAAGTCGTTGTTCTATTGGAACGCTCGATGTGGTGGTGAATTGCATGTTTGCGGGTGGCATACAGCGCTTGGCAACGTCAAGTTTCACGAGCTCTGACATTTTCTAAATATATCGACAACGTCAGGGTGCCGGGCTTGCTTTATCAGGAACCGCGGCGTCCTTCGGATTAACTTGTCGATTCCGGGGTCTCGTCGAGACAGACATGGCGTTAGTAGCGAGGGCGCCTTTAATCCCACGGAGATAGGGCAGAAGCATTTAGTCTAACCAACTACACTGATTACATGCTTTTGCTAGGAGACGAACTGCAAGGTTACTAGTTGCAGTGGTGCAAGGTCACCAGATCTTACCGATTTGAAACCCTTGTTTTAGAGAGCAAATTAAAACCATATATGCACATCTGTGTGTTATTTACGATTTTTGAACATACTGTACCAGGAAAGTCAAATTGGAACTGGCCAATTTAAAAAGTAGGTCACCAAATGTCAATCCATTGCCGCTGAGTAGGAAAGTGTTTTGATTCAATTGCCTCTTTGGCTATGAATAAGCCTTGAACGTCCCTTACTTACCGTGGCCGTGTCCACCAACCCCTTGCTCACTGGCTCGTTGGCCGACAGCGAATGATTAATGACGTCAGTGACAGACGCGCGCGTTTTCGTGATCCGTCGATCTTCCACTGCAAACCCAGTTTGTTTTCCTAATCCTTGTGGAAAGGACTCGGCAGGGAAGCCCTTTGTGTGTCAGCGATTCGCCTTTGACCTTGCCGACGCTGTTCCCTCTGTCGAGAGCAACGTTGTTGTGATCGTAAACTGTAGCTTGGTTTGCGTCCAATCGGCGTTGCCAAGACGCGTGTCTAGTGTTTTCAAGGAAAGGTTGCCTTGCAATTAGGCTTACGCACAGCAACCCGAGACAGATAAATCAATTGTTTGGGTCATTGGAGTTACACCACTTCTGATTTGTGTTTCTTTATCTTAAACGCAAGGAAGAATTTTCTTTCATGGTTGTAAATGTAGCACACTACCTGTCAAACGGCGATGATAGTTGTGTATAGTTAAAGCTATTCGAAAAGCGACCGTGTTCAACTTGACGTATCAATTTACAACCAATTTCTATGTCTTTTCCATCGCTCTCAATAAAGCGCTGTTTACAAGCCCTTCGTCAAATACTGCCGCAGATCTGAAGCGCTATTCAACTTGTTGCGCTTTTCCATACGCGGCACCGGCTTAATTCGACCTCGCCTTGTTATTATCGACTAACATGTTGTACTTGAAGCAAAGAACTTGCCTTCAAAGCCGGGCGCCGAGTCTGGGCGAAGTTACGCCAATGGAACAGGAGCTCGTTTTAAATTTGTCACGGAGCGATTTATCGGCAATTGGGGAACATGGGTTTCTGTGTACAGGCGGGCACGGCATCTTTCATTCGAGCGGCCTGTATTGCCTATTTACTCGACGCTCACTTGCTTGCGTTGAAGTGTTATTGGGCGCGGCCCCTTGTAACGTAGCGAGGCGCCACGTTTTGTACAGAGAAATCAGGAGCGCGAGTATTTTGACTGGGTTTTGAAGAGGGAATGCGTGAACAACATACATTTTCTCGTTGTGTTTTTTTTCACCATTCGACACGCCCCCCTACACGTTCACTTTCTCGTGGACATTTTCCCACCCAAACCCTCATAAAAAAATCACCGCTTTTCGGTTTAACATTTATTTGAAAATTGACGTAAGAGATGTGTAACTTGCCTACGGCCTTAAATCATCAAAGTCCTTTCGGTTCGGATACAAAAAACTCTCTGAAAGGGGGAAACGTTAAATTTTTGTGGCTCTCAAACCGCTGTTGGTTCACATTGAATTCGGCGGACATTTTCCAAATTAAATCAAACCCTTATTTGCATTACAATGTTCCACAGACTTTGTAAGGGTTTATGGGGAGAAGTCTTGGTTATTGGGAAATTTAATAGCTTTCCCCTAAAGTTGTTTGTTACAAAGTCCAATATCCTGGTCTCTGACGTTTCGTATTTTCCTGTCCAGATGCAACTGGAGAAAACCGCCACCAACCACGATGACGTATCAGCGGGAAAGGTTGCAAATGCGTGCGATTATGGAGCCGGATTGCGAGGTAAGCCAGCGAAGTTATTTCAAAAGTTTTTCCAAATTTTGGGCCGCAACTCACGTATGTTAGCAACGTTCAAAAGACATTGTCAATCCTTCCTAAATATAACTGGGACAGCGATTTCGAAACACGCGACATTTCACTCCTCACGTCATGTTTGTTTGTTGTTCCTGATTTCCGCGGGTTTTCACGCTTCGCGACCAGCCGTAGACCCCAAATGGAAACGTCGCGTTCCATAACAATCAGGCCACCCTGCCACGCGGCGTGTGACGTCACAATAAACTTCTCGCGTTCGACAGGAAGTGGCAACTCGAAATCGCCTTACGCTTGCCACGGCGTAGGGGGTCCAAGGGGTAAATGGGCCCAGAAAAGGGGGTGTTGAGTGGGTGACGTGACTCCCGGTATTGTCACGTAGCGTGCCGAGGGGCGTTGTCGCGCATTTGACGCCACGCGAGCATTGCAACGCGATTGTGACGTCACGTTTGGGAATCAATTGAAAATCGTGACGCGCTGTCCGGTTTCTCTGTCGTGTCGTCTGCCACCAATTATTAACTCTGTCCCGACTCGGGTTAAACTCCAAACCGTCTACTTTATTACACAACAGAAAAAAACACTTTTGGCCCAATTTTAGAACAATCCTTAAATTTCGTTTTGATAAGAAGTAAACCTTACGCTGGGGTCCAGGGTTGCACCAAACCCACAAACTAGGCATTTTAGATTTACCGAACACCGCTAATTACATAAGGTTAATGCATTTGACATTTGCAAGCTCGCGTCAGCATCTAATCTCAGCGCCCTGTTTTTTTACCCACCTCGCCCAGACCGAGCTTGTTTTTCATCCTCATGTACGTCGATTATCAGTTACACTTCGGTGATTGCGCTATGCTTGGCCTGTGGGTGCGGGAATTCCTGATCCCCTAATCCGATTAAGGGACATAATTTTATCCGAACTCCTTGGGTAAGTTCGCGGTGCACCAATGCTGTCTTTGCGGCACTTCGCTGGTCGCGGTGAACGGTATGCAGTCCCCTTGCGTTCAGAAACGGGGAGTAATTGGCATGCCAGATTTTGGCGCCAATAGTAGGGGAGGGGGTGGACAGGGCGCAAAAATGGGGTCGGAGGGCGCTATTTGGGGAGCATCGAATAAAGAAATATTACACACGGCTTTAAGGAAAGGCCCACTGCCCTTTTGATTATCTTGAACCATGTTTTCGTAGCTCAGGTAATAAATCTGACTCCTGATCTTATTGGTAAACTATTTACGGGAATTTAGATGTGCTTGGGATACTATCAAATGCATGCACAATTTTTTTTTAAAGTTATTTCTTCCAACAGTAGCTTTTTTCTACTATACCTTGGACGTAGCAACTTGAAAGAAAACAGATAGGAGGGTAGTTGAGTCGTAACTGTAAAAATATGTTTGTCCCGCTTGTTTACATTTAAACTGAACAATGAAGCGTCGATCAAAGAGTGCTCGTTAAGTGGCTAGTAGTGGTCCAACGCAGCGCAGTGGCAGATGTGGTAAAGCTTTCTCGCCTCGACAGCCACTTGGCACTCGCATCAAAGGCGGCATGGCCCGGAAAACAATGATTTGTAAGTACGCAGCTTAAAAGGCCGTCGCACAGTACCTTCCGGCTAATGCTCCTGCATCGCTCATTGAGTCAAACACCGTTTGGAGTTGCTTCGCAATCCACCAATTAAGGATCAAGAGCGTGTAACGGCGTGTGTGGCCTGACCAGCATATCATCGCATCGCCTTTTTGGCCTGTGATATCTGGTGCATAGCCGGAGTATCAAGGGCGCGCGAATCCCCATGAACGCGGAAGAACCACCCACAGGGAGAGACGAATTGAGAGCGAAGACAAAGCTTTACGCGATACGCACTCAAGCTTTAAATCCTAGGATCATCATAACGTTGTAACCACCAGTCGTCGGGAAGGGGTTCCTCGGGTGTGCGGATCAATGCCATTCTGTTGCTTTAGAATATAACCCATTCACATACATTATAGACATGCAAAAAGTCGATCACAAAGTCTTTTCCGTACAACCACTGTTCGGAACTACTAAATAATTTGTTTAAAACTCAAAGGGTCATATCTCTGCGGAGTGATGGCAGCCGACTAACCCTTGAAACCGCAAGTTTACGTTCGAGCACAAAACGATCAGTTTACACACTGGCTAATCGTCTAAACAACCTGCGACGTATTGTAACACGAACAAGAAATCAAAGATTGTTGCGCAAGCCGCTCTACACTCGCCGGCCGACCGGGGGATTTGTGACCAGATAAACTACGCCCGGGCGACTTCGGTTTCCACCAATTTTGGGCGATTTCGCGAAATTCGAGCTTGTCAAGCAATGCATGGCGTCCGAATTCGGAGGCACAACAAAGTTGGGAGAGAGAGCGAGAGGCTTAAAACTCGGTTTTCCTTTTAACACCTGGACACTTGCGCCCACTCGACATAATAAACCTCGTTGAGCCGAACCGCTGCGTCCACTTTCGCGATTCTGGGCGAGAATTTTGAGGGGGGAGCGGAACGCTTTGAAAAGTCGACTTGCCGGATGATTCGTCATTCAAATTGTCATCGACGGGCCCGGTGAGACGGAACGTATCAAAGGGCGATTTTCGGCGGGAAATTGATTGTCCCTCGTTTCGAATCAATTGTTTCGGTCTGGGATTTTGCTAAAGCCCGGCCCTGGCGTGGGAAATGGCCGTAATTTTGCTCAGCTCGTAAGTGCGGTCTAAAAATGTCAGGGCCCATATAGGCAATATTGCAACCTTCCGCATGGTGATCGGAAAGAAACTCTTGTCTGCTGTGTGCGCATGGAGCTTTAGCATATGTGTAGCGGCGTGGTCCGGGCCGCTATCAGCTCAATCAACAACGTAAAGGGTGCGATCCATACCGCTTGTGCATAATATATTTCGAGCGAGACTGGGACCAAGATCAGCGCCGGATTAACGCTAGTTTACTACAACGCCTCCCTAATGTCACTGTGATGGATAGGGGGAGATTTTAGCGAGTTAAAAAGCACAGACATCCTAGTGTTGCAAGTTGCAACGCCCTCGCATTCTCGCTGCTGGGACGTCATAGGTCACATTTGGATCTCCGAACCCTCTGCACAATAACAACCCCTGCTGTTGTGTGGCTTCTCACACACCAGGGTGCAACTCACGAGTCGAACATTTCTAGCTGAAAAAAGATTTGTATGAATTTTATTTTGGTCATAGTAGACACCATTTCAGGCAACTCGCTCTGGCTTCATTCTGCTTTCGGCCACGACCTTGTTACGCGAAGGCAACATATGGGGACACATTTGAGATATCATTGTTTGTACGGCTTCAAAAAATATTTTTTCTTTCAGTGCACCTACCCGACTTGAAAGCACCCACAAACACCTTCAACTCAACGCCATGTGTACGAAAATCAACCGCAGTCGAAAGAGTATCAGCAGCTACCAACGAAAAGGTGTGTTTTGCGAGAACCCTACAACGGTATATACTTAGCGCATAAAACGTAACAATTACATTACATATGAGTAATAACTCTGCGCAAGTATTACAGATATTGTCTGCCAAGCGTTTCTTGCCATTTTCATGGTAATATTTCTGCTTTTTAGGGTGAAACAGAGTGGACCATTTCTTTTGACAACAACAAGGGCACTGACGCCGGGAGATCACGTGATGAGGTACGGTATTGTTGCTTTTTTGGAAGAGCGACTTCGGTGTTTAGTCTGCCTCACATGGCGTTACCAAACCTCACACTATAGGACCCCTGGGTGGTCTTTAGGGGGGAAAGAGAGTATGTTCCTTGCGGGGCGTCTGGAGGCCTTTCGTTCAACGGATGTTGACCTTTTTGCGAATTAAAGGCTTTGGTTGTGAACACTGGTAGTGAGATAGGGGCGATCCCCAATGGACCGATGGCGCCGTAGTCGCCGGGAATTCGGCGCCGGTTGCGATTTGCCCAAGAAAACAGAGGCGATAAAAACTCCGCGGCCTAGTATTTGTGACGAGTTGCGGTGAATCGAAAATGGCATCCCCATTGTCGAGCAGATCATCAGCGACGGACGGAGACCCTTATAAGGTTTGCAGATGCAACGTCTTTCACCGCGGACGGTTATGGAGCTGGGTCTCATGAGGTCGGTGGTGGTGCAGTGCCACCTCAAAACGTTCATTACCAAGCGCGGATTTCCAGGCAGGCTTTAATCATTGTCGCGGCGCGCCCGATATATTGCTTCAGTATTGACTGATCGCGGGCCTCACACACCACAGTGCTTTGGGAGGGGCCGAGCGCCGTTAAGTCAATTGGGTTCGTCGGGGTTGGAAGCAACATGTGACAAACTGAAGAGGGGTTTATTGCCCGCCGCGAGCTCCTTATGTGCGTCTGACGTGGCGCTTTATCATAACAGATCAAAGTGGCTTGCGGATATTATTACTTAGTGTCGCCAGAGGGAGTGACAGCGAACCAACAATGGGACGGTTGAAATAATTTGACGACGCTGATTAAACCTTCGTCGCGCTTCAGTTGTCGGCAATACAGCGACGGGATCTGTGGTATTACTTCTGTAGCTCCTGGGATGGCGGGAATTCACTTAGCTGAATATAGGCCACCTGTGCCGACTTTGTTGTGGCGCCGTAAATACATAAAGGCTTATCCCGGGGCTAAATTCCGACAAAGAAACTCCGGCGCCGGTAGCGTGACAGTTCCGCCTTAAATACTATTCCTCTGAAGGTGTCTATCATCGTGTAGCTATAATATATCGCGGGTGTTCATTTTCGCTCGACAGTTTGTCTTCTAATTCCACTGATGGAAAATATTGTCGCCGCAGTACATTGCTATGGTAATTCACTTGGTTGAAATTTATTTTCTATCGATGTACAGCGGAGTCTACATCATTTCCAACCGTTACCTACATTGGGATTTTATGCAAAAATCCGATGCTTTTGTTTTATGGCACCGTTTGAGGAGGCGCTGAGATGGTTTGCTTACGTGGAAACTCGCTTTGTGCGCGGGCAAATCGCCCGGTAATGAAAGATAATCGGCCGAAATTGAGCTCCGGCATCGCATGACGTGGCCCGAACAGTCTTTCATCGTTCGAGCCGACTGGCTTGACTCGAGTGATCATAATTGCCGCCGATGATACCTCTCTCCGCACGCCATTATGTCACAACGCGCAACGGTGGTTCTTTCATGTCGTCTGGTTGCGCATCCCCAGGCCCACCGCCGACTTTAGCCACTCTATCTTACAGTGTATATTGCCATACCGCCGGGAGCCACAACACAGGCGCAAGTCGCGTGTAATTACCCTTCCTCCGTCAAAGGCAAAGCCACGCGTTTCTGATGTGGCCCACGCGCAGACGGAGGGTAAAGACTGAGTGATTCTCTCCTCCATTTTTAAACTTGTTGTCCCTGATTCCGCGGGCCCACATGAAAGTGTTGTTGTTGCAACCGACCATCCATCATCGAATTTTCGCGCTTTCTGACCCATTCAGAAGCGGAAATGGACCCAGCCGCACGCGAAATTCGCGCAGATTCGTGCGTGATTCGGAAATACCTCGCGCGCCCGCTTGCCTAATCGTGGTGTTTACCCGTTCGTGGTCAAACACCTGTAACAAGCAATTCTAAAAACTCTGGGCCTGGACTGGACCCACATGGATCGACCTTGTTTTTTCGGCAACCATCGTTGATTTTGTTCTTCGTATTTAAATTAGAAGAGAGCAATTTAGGAAAATAATTCGGAAATGATAAAAACCTTCTTGTTGTTCCGTTGTTTCTAAACCTAAATTGTTTAGGTGCAGGGAAACAGCGAAATCTTGTCTGAGAAAGTGCTTAATCGTTACTAGTAACAACAAGTATGAGATAAATTTAGTCTACGCACGGCATTGGATAGGAGCCAATGGTGCATATGAATAGTTTAATTCTAGCGGATCAGCGCGTTGATAGTTTATCAAAAAACTGAAAGATCAGAAATCGACACGAGAAAATGTAACAACTTGTGAGCTTTCCGTGTTTCCGAAACACGCGGGTGTTTACGCGACAACGCGCGCTAAATCGGATTTCGAAAATATCCCTGCGCCGCCGCCGCTGACGTCATCACCGTCCCGTGACGTAAACCTGCGTGAGTGACGTTTCCAAAATCGAATTCCACAAGGGCGCCATGTTGTCAAAAATACCAGGAGGCGGAAAAATTGCAGACTCACTTTGGTTGCTTTGTTGGTTGGAAGTTGATTCCGATTGGGCGAAGCGTGTTGATAAGCAGCAGCGAGCGAGTGATGGCGCGCCAACAGAAGCGTTTCATCTGCGCGACTTATATCCGTCCAAGCCGCTTTACCTTAATCCCGTGGTCCGAAAACAAACAACGGACTCGCTTTCTGAGACACGGCGGCTGGCGAGAAGGCCACGTTCGGCGCCATTTTGCGCGTGCTACTTTTTCTCCTGTAATTATGATTTATGATTGATGTGGCGTATGACTTACAAGTTGACAACCGATATCGTCAGCATATCGTTCGAAAACGATAAAAAGTTTTTTTGGGACAAACCAAATGGTGTTGTTTTGTTGTATCCCTTTTTTATATTTAGTTCATGTCAACATGAAAATGAAATAGGTATACAGTGCTGTTTATATCTCCACGAAAAATACATAATCCCATAAAACCACCAAACTCAAATGGAATTGTATTCTTTTGTTAACAGGAGCTTTTTCAAATCATGAACTCCATCCGGGATGCCCTGGATAGCGGGATTGGTCAATACTCGCAAGGCCAAAACCGTCTCCGTGTTCGTCTTTCCGTCACTCCAGAGCCGAAATCCTCGCACCGATTGCGCCAAGAAGAAGATGACGTCAGCATCTCCAGCCGACAAACATCAAAAAGCGATGACGAAACCAAGCGGAGATGCAGGCACGAAAGAAATGATGAAAGGTAACTTTGCGACATAACAGTATTGAGTTGCTAACAGTGTTAATTACGAGATGTTTGCGATAAATCCCCATACAAAAGTGATAGTGGTATTTGTGTAAACCAAAAAAAGGCAACTTTCCCTAATCAACACATTCCGTTTGTGGCCCCTCCATAACTTCGCCGACTTTTGCGTCTCGAGACACGAGAAAATTATCTCCAGATGCAAGGCCGGGTACCGGTTACCCACGGGGTCGATTGCGGCGTGTTTCCTGGGCCTGCGGCCAGAACGCTTCCTGCCCTGCAGTTCGGGTATCACCCAAGTCAGACGCCACAAGAGACGGGCAAGGCTTAAGTTTTCCAATTACTGCGTCAAGTTCTTACGTCATTTCGGCGGGTTGGGGTTGGGCGGGCACTGCAGCATGAGACACGTTGATTTCGACCAATTATGAACAATTTTCTTTTCCGGTACTAACATATCTCGATAAAAAAACGTGGATAAAGATACGCTTATATGGAAGCTTACAAAGGTACACTTACTTCAATGCCACATTCTTATTCTCCCCAAGCAATATCTTCTATTTAACGTGCCTCGTTAATCAGATTTCAATCCCCGTTTAGAACTTGGAAGCCTTCGAAGAACCGAAAATTGCCGCTTTGCGACAGGGGGCGTTTGAAGTCGAGTCGCAAGGCCAATTTTCTACTCGTCACGCGTAAACTTAACACGAGTCGCTTACTTAACTCGATGCCCGCTCTAATTCGAATCCCTGGCGCATGTTCGAGGTTATCAGCTATCTGATAGGCGGCTCGGCGATTTTGCTTCAAAGACCTCAACATTCGTGATAATGCCGATTCGAATTGAATTTCCGTGACGTCAGCTCGAACGATATGGCGGCGATCTTGCGCTTGAACCAGAGAGAAAAGGATCAGAAGTACAGTGCGCGGTCAAGTGGATGCGGCAAATCAAACATGACGTCACGCAGTGTCGATCGTGGGCTCGATGTGACGTAGAAATATGTAGGTTGTGGGAAAAGCACCTATTTTTGAACTTCGCATTCAGGCATTTGACAAATATATATGGTGATCGGCTACTGTTAGGTATCGGCTACTGTTAGGTGTGTAACAATTAGAAAGTAACGTCGAACATGAATGCACCCTTTGTGTTAAGAAAGGAAAGGATTATTGGATTTTCCACCACAATGTATAGAAATATTGAAATCAAGAAGCAAAAGGAACATTAAAATACATTAGCAAATTTCGCGATCTGAATTCAATTTTCCTTCATTCAAAGACTGAGGTTGTTTGAAACCAAAATAGAAACTGACAGTTCTTCAATCAATCACAGAACTTTTGAATGCAATTCGGTTCGTTTTCTGCTTGGACGGTAATCACTGAGTCACCCCTGAGGGACTCGTGAGCCCCGATGCAAACCACATGAAAGCCACAACCACTATTTACAGAAACTGCCCCTTTCAACCCCTTCCAGCGCTCTACATGGCGTGACGTGTAGACAGGTGCGTCACGGAATCCTGTAAGTGAAGCCGAGCAATGTAATCTCGACTTTTGTTGGCTCGGCGTGGCAATTCGCGGTGCACATTACTGTGCAGAGCGGGCTACCGCGGCGGTGGATTTAATGGAGTAATGTTGTTCGCAAGCGTTATATCGCTTGCCTCGATCAGTCAGAAAGGAAAAGGGCCCGCACGCTTGCCGCCAGCTCAAATAGCTGGTAAGTCCGAAAATCGACTTCTGGTCGCTAGTTAAGCGTTTATCGTAACGCGACATCGGCACTAAGTCATACGCGGATCTCATTCAATTCAGTGCTTGATCCATGGGAATATATGACACTCGTCCCAAAGGCGGCGCGTTTATTTTTCCTCGTCGCCTTGTTGTGATAAGCCAAGTATAACAAGCAGATGAAAGAGCCGCCGAGGTTGCATTTCCGACGCCAGCAAAATAAACGCGATGTTAATCTCCTTTCGTGCGGGGCCGCCAAGCCCGTGCCCGGCCCCTGATCCCACTTACACCAGGGCAATTTTCATGTGGGTCCGTTTTTTCAGTTTACTGCACACAACGTGCATTCCGTATATGGGAATACATACATGTATGTGCCCTGTTTACCGAAACACATCGCAGTGTTTGATGTCATGGGACGATTCGTGTAATAGGGTTGATGCGGTCCAGGTCTCTTACTAAAAGCAAACAACACTACAGGCTCACAATGAGCTTAAATTCGTCACAGTTTCTATTTGTTTGCGTAGTATGATATATTTGAAGTAATATCTCTAATTAAGTAGAAATAGTAGGATCGTTAACGCAAACTGTTACCATTTGTTTAATTTCCAGAAAACGCACCGACACTCACGCGAGATCGAGACGCAAGGACGAAAACGACCAAAAAAGCGGCATCGATCGCCAGCAGCACTACCGACAGATTCCCGGCGTCGACAAGGACGAACCTAATATGCCTGACACGCCAGCATCGCAACCGCATCGCCAAACAGACAAAACGACGAGCAGGTCGCGGTCTCGCGAGCGCCACCACGTGTGCTCATCCAAGCAGCATTGTTGTCGTGGACATCGCTATCAATCGCCGTTCGATCAACGGTTCCAGGAGGCGATGTACTTGCGTCTTCGGGAACTGCAGCGAGATTCGGCGTGGGAGGAACGACTCACAACTCGCAAACTCTCAGATTCCGAGTCGAGCTCCTCTGAATCGAGTTCGGATTCCGAGTACAGCGGCGACAACGGGCGCGACGACACGAGTCGCGATCAGAGTCAAGTATCCCGGATTTTTGAGCCGCTGAGCAGCACTTCGATGCACGCGATAACGCACTCGACTGAGCGAAGGATCGAGTTCGGTGTGGAACGAAGTGTTTCTTTCAAGCAACAAAACACAATTTCTGTCAGCGGGGTAGAAATTAACAAACAAAACCCATCAGCGACGTGTACACCCGACAGCGCCACCACGCGAAAGTCATGGGAAGGCAGGAGCTTGGCGAAAACGGACGCGCGGCGAAAATTCACCAAGACGCGAAAAAAGTCCCCTGGGCCCTCAAAAGCCAATCACGGGTACCTGCGTGCGAACGTTTTACCTCCAGGCGCCACTAGCGCTTTTCCGAATACACCGCGGCTTGCCTCGCTGTCCCCTTTACAAGGTTTGGTGCAACGTCACCAGCATGAACATATTCACCATCACTACTATTATCACGGCAAGCCAAAAAGCTAATCCGATCCACACTCTTCGACAGCTCTTGTTCATTTGCGCGTATTTTCTGTGACAGCTTGCCTTCAAATTTTAAAATTTCTATGTTGGGCCGTCAGTTGTTCTTTCGCCGCTGTTACATTTCCGATAATATTGCGCCTGTATTTAGTGGCACGTGTTTTTTCTACAGAACACAATCTCACCACTCGAAAATCTCGAAAAACTACTTTTTACGTCCATGAATACAAAGCAGCCGCTGCTAACTGCGACTATGTTACTGATCACAAAGGCAGTTTTGTATCAGTTTTCTGTATGTTGTTATTTTGCTAAAATTTGATAAATGCCTCGCTAATCGGTCGATAGTCAGACAAAGCAGCTTTATTCGTACGACTTGATTGCCCACAGACCCCCGGTCTCCACTACACAAGGTGTGATCAACTTTTATTTATTGCCGCTTCTTTTCACGCTTATCGTTGTCTTCTCTTTTCTACCCTTCCGTCGATCCCCGTCGGTCGAAAACCCAGCATATTTTCCACCCACAAAAAGTCCCATATTTGTCCAGTCGATTGTAAACGTTCTTCGATTCAAAATTTTGTGCTGAAGCTGCGCAGAAAATCGGATTTTGTAACTGCAGCTTATATGAAATAATATTTGATGCAAAGGTTGCCTTGTAGAACTTTTCCTTCTTGACTGAACGAATAGTGTGGGGGTTTTAATGACTCGAATGATATACTAAATACATTGAGCACATCAGACTATTATGGGATTTGACGAAAAATACTGAATTTTCAAAGTTTGCTGAACCAACAAAACAGTACTTTAATGAGGTTGCCATGTTTCTTTCTCTTTGTTGTTGTTGTTATATTGAGCGTGCCTACACATCACTTCGATTACCTTTGTTTCTACGCTCGGAATCCCCGTTCTTTCGTCCTTACCCTTGTGTTCAGTGTTTTATCGTGTTGGCGCATTATTTTATATTTTCGTTCTTTTGCCAGATTACTTCAAAATAAAGAAAACGTCACGAAAATCCTCTCGAGTGTTTAACAAGAGTTACTGAAGTGGTCGCAGCATATCTGCGTAGGCTGTCAAGTCATAGTGACCAGACAGTAGAGGATGGGACCTTGGCGTTTCCTTTTCCTGGGGGTGACTTGCATTTCCTTTTCAAAGACATCAAACATATTCGGACCTCTTAGGTTGAGTTTCAATCGCTTTTTGTCGAAATGCTGAAAACTGTTGACAAAATTTGAAATAAAACTCTCAACTACAGCGTTCAGCAACCGCTTAACTAAGACGGAAATGAAACTGAATGTTTGTCCCTTATCAGCTGTCTTCTAACTTTTAAGTCAATCGAGATTAGGCCACGAAACACAAAACGCTTTATTGAAAATCAACACAAATTTGTAAACATTTACAGATGAATTGTTAGCACCGAAGAAAATTAACTAGTGTTGCATTGACTACGGGGAGATGAGAGCATGGGAACCAACTTGCGAACTTTAGGAATACTTTGTTTACTCGGTCAGAAACACGCAGGCAACATACTCTCGTTTTACAAATGCAAAAAAAAACGGTATTTACAGCTGCGTTATCCCAACGGAATTTTTGAAAGGCCAAAACCAAAGGCCGGGGTGTCGAGTTAGCCTGAACTGTTGTTCGTATTTTTATGCTAGTTTTTTTCCATCAACTTAAATCCTTTTTTAACGGCAAGAATATTGAATAAGCACCACACACTGCATACAGACGATTAACAGTGACTCCGCGAAGCACAAACTTCTGATCAGAATTACAAAGAAATCGCAACAGCAAATAATGAAGCAGGTAAGGTCCGATTTCACAACGCTTTGATACAATTGCATTAGATAATTGAAAACTAGGCTGGATTAGATAAGTCACCACTGCACAGTGGAAATAAGCGAAACTAGAATCAGACGAGTGTTGGAGATTTTCAACGGCTTTTAACTTTCGTGCTCTTAACTCGGTCGAGTTGTGAGACGCCAATATTCTGAGCTTCGATCTCCGCAGCTCGCTGCTCGTTATGAAATCCCTGAGAATAAATTTAATTAGCCAACAACTCTAACCCGCCAGATGGCGGTAAAGGGTCGAGACGAAGATGTAACCTTTTTGCATGCTCAAGTTATGTGGACCGCGCGGAGAATAACCCTACGAGTTTTTTCAATATAATTTAAAGCAAAATGATTGGAAAGAATTAGCACAACCTTCACGAACATTGCAATTTGATCTATTTAGTTATTTCCAAATTAATTTACAATAAACCGAAATAAAATGGTTTATGCTTTTAACAAATGACAAAAAGAATCAAAAAGCACCTGTCTCGTTACATTTAATGACCAGGCGCTCACGAACAAGTACTTTACCAATCAATTACATAGGAAGTTAATCGTTTCGTGAAAAAATCAGCTCCTACCTCAACAGTGCTCACAAACAGGCGTATGTCGGTTGCCAAGTCACTGGGCACTTCGTAAGCTGAGAAATGACCACCTCGCTTCATGTACGTGTAATGCAAGAGATTGCAAAAACGCTGTTCCACCGTGCCACGTGTGGTAGGAATAAACTCATTGCTAAAATGCGCGAATCCGGCAGGTACTCTCACCTTCACTCTGCAGAAACAAGGGTTTTGGTAAACTATTTGCAAGGAGTGCCATTAATATTTGCAAGTAGGGGTTAAAACAATCCTCACAACAGATATGTCGAAACATAATTTTCAACACAAAACATTTTTGTTTAGGACACACTTTGTTCTGCTTCAAGCAGTGGTTCCCAACCTTTGGTTCGTGCACCCCAAAGGGTGTGTGGAATGGTTTCAAGGGTTCAAAGAATGCAAAATTAATTTTTTTCCAAGACTTTTCTATCAGTTATGTCACATTCACTCTTTACTAAAGAAATGAAACTAGCAAGTTTCTGTCTCTGCAGGCATACTGATTTATGATTAAGGTGTTCATGACTAAAAAGAGGTTGGGTGCCACTGGTTTAGAGGAAGCTGACCAGAAATCTTTGCACAAATTTTGTAAAAATGGATCAGCTGTAAGTATTTTACCCTTGCATTTCATGCATGATATTGGAGCCAATATTTTCCTTGTAGAATCTCATGGAAGATGTAACGTTGTTGTTCCACCAATAAACCATAATATTATTTAGAAGTTTGTTTTTGGTCCACAATTGGTTGAGCATGCCATCGTCATGATTTCTATCAATTGAAAAGCCTTCTAATGTTGACTTGGTAGTGAGGGTAAGTAATATGTACATAAAAATATCACCAATTAAACATATGTTTTAACAGATGAAGTGGTGGGGCTATGTGGGTACACTCTGACACAACATAGAACAACTAGTTGACATTACTGTATTGTTTGGTCAATTTATCCTTCGAAATAACTTTGGTATGAGTTTTGGGTTTTGAATGTTTTTTACCTTGCATTTAAATCGGTCCATGTTGAAAACTTCTCCACAAGATATGCCGCGAGCCCAACTGGAGAGTCACTGAGAGCAAATCCTGAACATACAAGCCACAAATAATGACTTAGTTCACCTTCCAACCATTTAAATAAGTTGAATTTTTTGAAAAAAAAATAAATTGAAAAAAATGAAAGGAACGCATTTTTTGTTTTTTTTTAAAAAAAGAAAATTTAAAATAGTCTTACCAACTGTGTCAGGTTTGGTAGATTGCAAATGGAAATAGCCTGTTTCTTGAAGCATAGTCAAAAACATTTTCTTTAATGGAAACATCGCAGAAATTTCGGATGGGTGAAAGAAGAGTGAAGGAAAATATGCCCCTATGATGATTTTGAGCAAATTGAGGCCCCGTGGCTGTACTGTGCTCATGGTTGTGTGGATTCCTTTGACACAACTAAAAAATGCATATATTTTCAGGTGAATAATATGTATAAGACATAAATTTTTGTTGATTTTAGTTCCAAAAACTTGTGTAGTACAACATCAAAGCTTTCAAAATATGTTTTTTGTCAATTATGACTGAAGCGACCCAGAAATCACAAAGTGAAACTCATGGGTAGAATAGAAACTTGCACATTCTTGCCGCCAACAACTACAATGCTGTACAGATACCAACCTGGGGTACAACAATGCAATGGAAGTACTGACTGCTGATCCCCAATCTCCACCATGCACGTAATACTTCTTGTAACCAAGTTTGAGCATAAGTTTATGAAACACTCTGGCACAGCTGAAAACAGTGAAACCTAAAAAGAAGTTGTTTTTTCTTTGAATATATAAGCATCTTTATTTTAGTACATAATGATTTGAGTACACCATGCATTTAATGAAATGTTTGGTGTGGACAAACTAACCTTGGAAATAAAAATAATTAGAAATCATACATTCATTGACGATACAGTCCTCGAAAAATGTTACCAAAACAAGGTCCAAAAGGGGCATTTTACAATGTATATATGTCATGCCATAGCAATTGTGCTGGGCTTGGAAGTGGTACACCACAGATTTCAGGTTGGGAACCACTTGGTAACACCTCAACCTGTGGGCAACTTATTTCTGTACATTCTCAATCAAGCAAAACATATTTACCTTCTTTTTCCGGGGAGTCTGAGAAGCCAAATCCAGGAATCGAAGGACAAATAACAATGAATGCGTCAACTTCATTGCCACCGTAACTTCCCGGATCAGTCAACATGGGGATAATATCCAAAAATTCAACCACGGATCCCGGCCAGCCGTGAGTCATCAGTAGCACGCGAGGCTATTAAAATGTGTTGAAAAGTGTGCATGGCATGGTAAAGCTGTTTTGTAAATATGAAGTTTGACTATTTTTGGACAACAAACTACAATAAGATGTTTAAGAACAACATAATAGACTGTCACCTATCTTGAAAGTGCAACAAGTTTAAGTCATAACCAGATTTAAGGTTATAAACAAGTCAAAATACCTGTAATGGAAGAATGTAGCTGTTTTAAATGATAGATAATCATTATAACACATTTAAAAAATTTTTTTTACCTCTATGCTGCCTGCATGCGTTTTTGGTTTGGAGTGAATGAAGTGGACATTCAGCCCTTCTATTTTGGTTTTAAAGTGGTCAAAACTGTTCATCCAATCTTCTTGCTTTTTCCATGAATAATCGTTTTTCCAATAATCTACTAACTCCTTCATGTAACTGTCTCTCACACCGTAGCGAAATTCTGAGGTTTTCAGAGAAGGAACGGGCCACCTGCAAAACACTAGATTATTGAAACAAAGTTATGACAGACATTTACAAAGACTAAAAGATGTTACGACTTTTTGTTTTTCAAGCACACTGGGTTGCGGGATAAACAAAATCATATTTCAAATGCAGACAAACAATAAATTCCTGTTTTTTTTACGGAAACTGATAATGCTTTTTGACAAAATATATTTGTCTCACACGAAAGTCAATAGATTTTAACCCAGAAAACATATTTTTCCATAAATGTAAACAAACAATAATCAGAAAAAGAAATAATTAGTCCCACAAAACTATCTGTACCTGACTGATTGTAACTTTGATTGAAGCTGCTTCAGATCAGATTTGGGAATTTTGATTTCAAAACGACTGACCTCTGAATCATCATTGTTACCATAGGAATCGGAACTCAATGACCAGTTTTGATCAAGAAAATGCTTGGAAAGTAATTCATGATCTTGCTTTTTTGAAGTAAGCAATTTAATCAAAACAATAATGGCCAGAGTGGCTGCTATTAAAAACCACATCACTGTGGTTGATATGAACATCTAACCTATTATAAATATTTTAATAAGATGGGTTAGTTTTTCTTGAGATGAGAAATTGTAGATAAGTTTAAACCATGCAGTAATATTTCATGCAATGGCATGATTGGCAGGATCGCCCCACTGCTCAAGTCCTTGCTTGGCGATCACAGCTATTGTATCACGATCATTAGATTTGCAGGCTTGGCAGCTAAGGTATTGCAGCCTAGGTGGATCGGCCACTTTTTCCTGACAAGTCGGAGCAGGATTTTGATTTTAAGGTGGATCAGCTAGGCTGCAATACCTTTGCTGCCAAGCCTGCAAACATAAGTTTGAACTATTCAGAAAAGAAAAATTCAGAACAACTATGATTTTAAATACCAATGATACATATTCACATATAAACCAATATTGTTTAATAATGAATATGACACCCAATTTTTAAAATAGTTAACAAGAAATAATATGGTCTATCATTGTCACAGAGGCTTGCAGTTCCAAGACACAGATCATCTTAAATTCATTCATCACAACTTTGTTTTCACACTGCACATAACTTTCACTTTTTCTCATTAAGATTTACTGATATTGGGTAAGAAACCTAGAAAGTAACCTTTAAAAACAATTGGAAACAAATTTAAAATGATAACACAGACATGATGTAAAATATTAAAGGATCCCCGTTTCAAACACCACTACTTAATGCTGAAAAACACGTCCAAAATATAGCAAGACACAGCACTACTTTCAAAACAACTAAAGCAATAAACAAACCCTCAAAATTGTATGTGAAAGTCAACAATATTTATCACATTTCATCAAGTGGTTCCCATTGCTTACTTTACAATTAAAGTGCTTTGCATGTTTTTAGTCTTCCAGGAAGCACTATAGAAGCAATTTTGGATCAATAAGTGCTGACCAACTAATAGAAGATTCATTGTTTTTAGTTGCAGTTTCTGGAAATGGTTCTGGTTCAGAGTCATACTCCAAATCAAACTTTCCCCGAAGTTTTGGTCGAATTATGTTTTCTGGCCACAAAACGTCAAGCAGCAATTTTTTCTCCATTTGTTGCTGCGTTCCACCAAACACACCCAACACCCTTGCTTTGCGAACTTCTGAAATAGCAGGAGTGTAGTTGTCGGTCATTTCAAGTTCTTTGTAAGCAATGAGGTCTCCTTTACGTGGAGGCCATGAGAGACTTTCCAATTCATTGAAACATTCTTCAATAGGTCCAGATGAACTATTGGAAAGTGGCTCTGATAATGTTGTTGCCATGCTCTGTCTTTTACTTCTTGTCATCATACATGCAAGACTGCTGGGTTTATTAATAGAATCAGTCTGTTCTAGTACTTCTTCCTTAACAGGTGGTGACTCTGTTGCAACTGGAATTTGCAAAGGTGAATGAGGGCCAGATTCCTCAACAAGATCAATTTCATCATCCGAGCTGCTTGAAGATTCACTCATGTCTAACAAAAGATTCTCCTGGTGTTTTCCATTTTGTTGCTGAGAAGGTGCAGGTGTTTCAATTGTTTCTGGTGAAATCGGTAATTCTTTGGAAATAGTCGGTAGCTGAATTTTTTCAGGTGAAATTGATACTTCTTTAGAAATGTACATTATCGGGAGTTCATCTGGCTTATTCTTGATTTTTTTCTTTTTCTTGTCTTTCTTTTTTAGTTTTCTTTTCTTTTTCTTGGAAATTAAATCAGGTTCACTGGTCTTGTGCTTCTTTTTAGGTTTCCACAGTTCATCTTTGCTACTAACGGACCTTTTTCGTGATTTGGGTTTGGCCATTGCTGGTTGATCGGCAGTTAAACTGCTAGGGGTATTGTTGCCAAACTCAGGAAGTGACAATAAATCGACAAATGCAATTGAATCCTCAACTCTTATACCGACTGTAAGTTCATCATCCTCTCTTATTACTTGTACATTTTCGTTTGATAGTAGCATGTATTTTCCAATCGACAGTGCCAGAGATGTGGAGCTAGAATAACCAAACTTCTCAGCAATTGCATGTTCAACATCTGCCACGCATTTCATTACCGACTGATTGATTAGAAACATGTAGCATCTGGAAAGTGGAGTTAGCGGCGGCGGCATTTCAAATACAAGCCGGACTCGGACTTGGTTGTGTGTCCCGACAATCGGCATATCTGATATGCATTCACACTAAAACACTTATCAATATTGCAGTACAACAGTATGCAAGACTCAACTAAGCTCGTTTACCGCAAATATAAAACTATAGTTACTCATTGACAGCAGGAATCCATTGCACGGCACATTTCCACCGCACTTTGATTAAGCGCGCGAAGCGCCACCTAACGTTCACAATTTCAAAGCGACATGTACTGCACACTGCATGTCAGCTGATGCCTTTGGCACAAATTGAGCAAATTTAAGTGTTTAAAATCTTGTTCACGATTTTATTCGCTTTGTTCTTCAATATCTTTCATTAATTCACCCTTTCTTAATTACGAACGGCTGACTCGATATGGATGACCGACTTGATAACCCTGATGATTGATAACCCCTTTACCACTTTATGTTGCTTGTTTATTGGCCATTTGCGTTGTAACTTTTCGTGCAAAACAAAAACGATTTAAAGTGATTTGAACTCAATCTACAATAAGAAAACGCTTTTCAATTTCAGAAGGCCTACAGGAAACACACACAAATATTGTAGCCTAAATTATCAAACAGAAAAATACTTCATGGTTAAACTCTGCGTAATACTGTAGAAGCAATATATTCCAAAAGTCGTTGTAAACATACCAAACTATATTAAAGTGATTTGCTACATTAACCCCAAATGTACATGTGTATATGGCAAGTTTTTTGTTTGAAATTATCTTTTTATCTCAAGGTATAAGTGTTATCAGCAAACATGTAAAAATATTAGGGAGGTGATCATTTTTAAGTTCTTTGTTTATCGATAAGCTACATATGTTCAACCGCTAGAGGTCAGTAGTGTAACTCTGTAGAATAATCACGACATTGCGTAAATATCCAGCTTTGTACAATAGTTTTTTTATGGAAAATCACGAGGAAGTGATTGCTTGTCTTTGCCACAAGTCCATCATTTTCGGCGATTGTTACGATCCAGCCGAGGCGATTCGTTATTTCGTTTCTTATATTCAACTCTCCAGTCTTTTCCCAAAACTTCGTTAAGCTTTTCCTCGATCTGTAAAAGATATGTACACGTCATGAAGCGAAATCAACTTTGTTTCCAAATATTAAACCTTAAAAAAAGTTACTATTTACAAGCGATTATGTCGTCATTCGTAAATTGAGCATAACAGCACTTTGTTTTGCAACAAATTCTAAAATATAGAAGAACGCCAAATCGATTTTTAAATATTAAGACCAGCGTTTTAATTAAATCATGCCATTGATTTTCTCTTTGCTTGTCAAGTCAAACTGCCCTTCTATTATTCATCAATCTTTGTCATAGGTGGCCATCACAAAAACAAAAACAAGCTGTTTACTGCTAGAGAAACGGAAACCCCTTGAAATTATGCGTCAAAAAGTTTCAAACACACAAATTAAACCTTTAGCTTACCTTAAGTGGTATTTAATGTGTTTTTGTGGTTTATATTAAATTGTGTAGTGTTTGTTAAGCGTACGTTTTGACATATCTTGCCGCAGCCAAAAAAGTCATTCATTCCAGTTGTCGTAGGTAAGAACTAATGGAAAATATACACATCTTTTAACATCACAAATTGTTTGTACTCCCTGGGAAGTAGTTGACGAACCAAGTGTTCATAATCATTACAATACCAACATGTGTTAATGACTGTCTACAGCGATACTTTCACACTGTGTCGCAGGTATGACCGCCCTACAAATACACGATGCGTAACCATGCAGCACCTGTTCCATTCCATCAGTAATTTCCTCAAAGCATAGTCGGTATGTGGAAAGCGCTCGCCGGATCATATGATCTGCGTCGTTGTCGTTCGTGACTGGATAAATTTTTGTCTGTTGACAAAAACAGGTAAACATTGTCATGAAGGATAACACTTCCACGGATTAAACCTTGCGCCACCTTATGCAACACTTACCAACAGAAACTGTTGTTTGGTATATTTATATATTTTCAAGTGTTCAACACACATATAGGCCGGTGCCTTGTCACGATGATAAAGCGGTAAGAATATTGTGCGTGTTTTTATTCTTTATTTTCTGGGAAACACATTCGCTTTTCAACATTTTTGCCGGGACTTTGTTACCACATATAAGTACAATTTTACAGAGTTAAGTAGCGAAGTCAATTAATATCATTGATTGATTATTTAGGTTATACTCGCCAAGCAAACAAACAGAACGTCGCAATGTATAACAACGCTTTGTATTTTGCGGATATTCTTTTGCCGAGTTGAAATAACCAACATTAAAAGCGGATTTAAAAGAACACGACGCGTGTACAAACAAAGATAACACCAACCTGCAAAAACCCTTCGAATCCTCCGCCAGTCATTGTTTATCTTCTTGGGCAAAAGTCGGACAAGCAAAACCGCCTATTGACAGTTACTTAGCACTGATGCGAATTCGAACAATGTGACTCGCGTATGTGCAACGGAACAGCAATGCGCGGTCGCTATATAGGGATGTGAAATGAAGCAACGCGATGTAACTCGACCCCTCAGTATGTTACGAGGCTGTTGTGGAGCCGAAACTAAATACGTAGCTATTTGCCTTCGCCTGTAGTTTGGCGTGTAACTCGTGCGCACCCTCCAACACTTCTTGTAACGCCAGTTTAAATGCCTTGCTATACGAGGTCATAAACCACGTTTCTCGTAAGGGATTTTAAAACAGCGCGCGACGCTCTATGACGGTCGGCGAGTAATGTTTTAAACTACTTTTCGAACACAAACAGGGTATCGGGTTTGTATGATGGCGTATATACCTGTGCCGAATCGTCACTGCTTCGAAAATAATAAACAACTAGTTTAAATCACTGCATATCTGCAGACTGAACGCATTCGATCTAACAAGCCACAAACTCTAACTGCAGGACTGTAAATGTTGTTTTTGCTATGGTCAATATTGCCGGCATATCGAAAAGCACGTTTTATATCTGTAGCATTAACGGCAAATTGTCAATTCTTCCATCTTTTACTGCAGCCAAAATACAAGCAAAGGAGCAGCGTGCCAATATTAAATGAAAACAAGTTTGTTTTTCAGAACGAAGCAACCCGAGCTGACTGTGACAAAACCTTAATGCCAAGGTTATAAATCCTCAGTAAACAACAGGACAATACGTTGTATGTTTTTATATGGCGGGAGGTTCTCAATAGGAAACGTATTGGTTTCAAATTTCCAATTTCAATCCTGTAATAACCTCGTCGTGCTAAAACGGACATTTTGGATTTTATGGCATTTTGGAGGAAATCCATTTCGGTGCGCTTGTGAACCTCAAAGGATGTAAACGGTTCTAAAATGAATCCTAAGTTGTTAGTATTGCGAGGTTTGCAATTAATATGTATTTATTTCGCCGATGTCTTTAGGCATCATCAGTATCGATATCGATACTACAAACACAGGCGAAATATATTTTATATTTTATATCTGCTACTAAATGCCTTGGTCAGTTATAGACTAGGAGATTTTGTTAATACAGGCCTTCATTTGATGTAAACGCTTATGCGAACGTTTGAAACAGCATTTACATCGCATTTTCGCAACCGTACAAACTTCACTTTCCCATGTAACATAGCGCTGTTGTAAGGTGTACAAAAAAGACAATTTATGTAGTTTTACCATTACCACAATAAAACACAAGGGTCTAATGATGGTAAACCGTGTTTTCCAACAAACTGATTCACCAAGGAAGCTTTGGTCGAGCACTTACAGCTAACTTCCCTTCAAACTTCAAATAACCTCTTAAACTCAGGTTTAGGATGGATTGGGCATTTCCTGGTTGAACGCCAGCATTGTGGCGCAGCAGAGTTTTTGGTAAATGCTGGTTTATTTCTGAACGAGACAAAATTCTCACTCCATGGGCCGTTTGCATACTTTATTTCGTTTTTGACATTAATCAAACATAGAATCTGCGTTACAAAAAAGTTTTAGTTTATCAGTGTTCTTTTTGTCAGTAGTGCATTTTCCAACATTCACTCCTGATTCGTTAGCGCCATTTTATTCACTCAAATGTTGTGTTTCATTTTTGCATAAAGTTGATTTAGGCCCGAAGCCACAATTAGAGATAGTCGAACGACATGATTCGTTAAAAATCGTAAAATACGTTTTTCTACGGAAAACACAAACCTACAAACTATTTTGACAGATTGTATTCTTTGTAAATATTATCACATTACGAGTTATGTGATATAAAATTAAATAAATGCACAAACAGTAAAGCAAATATCCCCCCCCCCCCTCACACACACACACTCACTCACACACACACACACACACACGCAACAACAAAACGCGAGGTTTCGATCTCCAGAAAGCATCGTGTTTGTATTGAAACCCTGCATGGACAGCGCAAGCGAATCATTAATGTATCTATTTGACAACCACGCGATGATCTTCTCTGGCCTCCTAATGTATGATAATTTTAGTTGGAGAGACGTGGCTTAAGTATCGACAGACAGGCAAAAGTGTAGTTTCGAGAATTATAACGAGCACATGTATTTTGCATATTACTGAAAGCTACTCAGTTTGTTGGTATTTTATTTGAAAAATACGTTTATTAAATAGGCTACCACCCAAAAGTGGTTTGTACGTAGTTGGCGAACCAACGGACATACGCCGACTGCAAAGTCGCAGAAAAGTTGAATATTCCCTTCTTGGCTATTTAGCGACCGGGCCCCTCGTTATAGATAAACCGGATGTTTCATAATTTAGGTGAAATGTGTTTCACATAAAAACCTGTATGTTTTTTCGATAATCGTTCAATGTTTTGGTCGCCATTTTCCTTGAAACACGTTATTTTTCACTTTGCCGACATGAAAACAAACAATCCCAGAATCCATATCAATGTGTGTTTACATTCTGAAGTAACAAGTGTGTGCATAGGGAAACGAAATTTCACTAGGGATATTCTCCATATGCCCGGATAAACTGTGCAACATGTGTTGGGATCAGAAAATGCTTTCAATCTGGGTGGAAATCGTATCGTAAAATTTCCTCATAATGTTATGTAAAGCAATTTGCCATGGCCATAAAATTCAATGTAGTTTCGGATGTCCTAAATCCATTGTCTGCTTAATGTGTTTTCGACCTCCGAAGTATTCGGGTCTATGTAATTAAAGGTGTGGTAAACTTAACCTGAAATCTGGCTACGGTACAATAGCTTTTAAAGATGTCGTTAATTACTTGCTATATATTTCTATCCGGAAGGTGACATTGTATTGATTTTCGTGACGTTTTTTAACCGGATTGGCTCGGATGGATTGTGTAATGCGCAAATAAACTGATTCCATTCCTCACTCACAAACGCACAAACAATTACATACGGTCTCTACGGTTGAAAATTTTTTGCTGAACAATATTGGGTCATCAAAAACCGGTGCATCTTTTTCTCAAAATGTGTTTGTAAATTTGAAGACATATTTTTGTCGAACAAAATGCTAATGGTAACAAGTTTTGTGAATATTTTTTAGTTTGGACCGCACGCGCTTGCGTTAGTTTTGGTCACAACGTGAATAAAGTAGGCAGATATTCCCCAAGATTAAAGTATGTTTATCTTATGCCAAACCACAACAAGCAAATGACGAACACGAAACGTTGCTTCGGGTCAGCGACGAGATTTTCACCAATGATAAGATTCGCACCGTTTCCTGCGATAACACCAAGTAAAGCGGTCTGGCTCTCGGCCACATATACGTCACACGACAATGGAGACCAACAAAGGCGAGAGAGAATTAAAAATCGCCTTTTCAGCAATGTGTGTTTTTTGTTTGTCAACCGCCCGAGTTCTTTTCGCGTTGCAGCAGGGGCCGCAATCGACGCACCTTTCGATCGATTGAAACGTCAACGTCGTGAGAGAGAAGGGAAGGCGCCTACGGAGGAACTCCTCAAAGTTTAACGGGCCAGAAACAGCGGTTGATGGGTTTTGGGCGAATTGTGGTTTATCAGCAAAAAATCATTGTCGCGGCCATGGCCACAGATGTGTGTTTATATTGTGAGGCGTGACGAATCACCGGCAGTAGTCGGAAGTAGTCATAACGGCGGCTGTCTATAAATATATGCGTATGACGCAACGTGCCTTCTGCACACAACGCTTCGATTTCCAGAAAGCATCGTGTTTGTATTGAAACCCTGGCCAAAGCAAGCGAATCGTGGGTGCATTTTATTTGACAACCACGCGATATATCGTCTGTGGACTCTTAAGGTTAGATGATTTAGTTGGAGAGACATGGCTTAAGTATCAACAATTAGGCAAAAATGTAGTTGCAGGAATTATGAGTTGCACAAGTATTTTGCATATTATTGAAAGCTTAATTTGTTGATATTCTATTTGTTTTTCGCGACTGCATATTCCCAGGACTCTGTCGACCATGATCCAATTATAATATTCAGTTGCAAAATCCTTGGAAGCCGAAAATGGGGATAATAGGTAATTTTGTGTTCAAATGCAACAAGCAGTTCACGTTTCTAGTTACTTTTAATTAGGTTAAAGGATTATCGCCTACATTATTAATGTCTAATTAAACCCACGGATCATGTTTTGTCTTATTGCTAATGTAGTGTGGTCTTTCTTACATTATCATTGCGAATTAGCCCGAATCGAACGAGTATAAGACATAGCACACTTGTAACTTTAGATAAATATTATGAACTGGCAGTTGTGACACCACTATAGGTCACTATTGGTCATTCGCACATCACGGAAATGACCCAGGTCGATGAAACCACGTATCTAAACATGCTTTGAGAACTTCATCAAACCAGATAGATGGCGCATGGTGCCTCAATACAAAGCCTAAAACTAAAGTTCCACTCACACTGTTAGATATATGAAATATTTATATTCTTTATGTTCATTTACCGCACTTTGCGCGGATAAACAATGAGTTTCCTGCATCACGACCCCGCGCACGTGAGGTTGGTAAGCTTTGAAATAATCCCCAAGGATACAATGACGTAAGATTGTCGGTGATAGATCTTGGGCGTCGCGTGGTAATGTGTCAAGTCCTAGTGAAGAAATCTTGCTGTTTTGCGGTTGAACAAAGCCAAATATTTAGTGCGGCTCAAAAGCAAAAGCACAATTCACACATGCGCAGCAAGACTTGATGTGCGAGTTTTATGCAAAGCATACAGTAAATAATGCATGTGTTTATCGCATTAGGAATGGGGTTAAACACGCAGCATGGAACTGAATGAGTTCTGTGTTTATGTTTGTGATTGCGTAATGACAGGTAAAAAATGTTTGCTGACGTATTTTGGTGTTCTGTACGAAATTTGTCGGTGAGTTTCTCAGAAAATATTTGCCTCATAAAGACTCTGATCGCGAATTTTAGCCCAGAACAACGCGGGTTCGAATCCCGGTGCGGTAAAACAAAAATGAAACAAGTAATCATTGATAAAAAAATATTTGAATTTACATGAAATATCTTCCAAAGCGGAATCGAAAACCCGGCATTTCCCTTTGTATCGGAATCGAGGAGAAGGAGTTTTTACTTTAGATATTATCCACGAGCAAGTGAAAGCGTGACAAAAAATGTCGTTTAACGTGGAGGCGTTAGCAGCCATTTTTGTCAAATTGGCGTATATGCTTTTTATGAGCGATCTCGCTTCGTTGATTTTCGCTTCTGTGAATTTCCAAAACGAAATTTACAACCTCCATCACCGCAGTCGGTTTAAACCACTCTATATTGACTTCATGACGCACGGAAAAAGATGAACAGGACAGTGGAAGAAAAACATCGCCTTGACGTAGCGCCACAGCGAGTGCTGTCGGGTTTTACAAGCGTCGCCTGCGCGAGTACCGTCTCCACCGTGGTTGCATAATTCTAGTTTTTTTGACGCCAAATCTGAATACCGACAGCTGGATGCGCCATAAAAAAACACAACAAAAGCTCCATAAATACCTTATAACTGTACTTTAATAGCATAGGGAAACGCTTTAAAATCAGTCGGATGGTACGCACTATTTGGTATGCACAAGAAATCCTGATGGTAGATTTGCATTTGGAATATGAGATGCATTTCTTGTGAGTGGTCGAGCATCATTTTAAATTAATTACGCCGAATTGTTTCTTGAATAAAGGCTTGGGTGGCAAGCAAATGAACAATTTTTTGCAACTTCGACAGTATTTGAGAAAATTTGTGGTGAAATAAAGAGTTTGTTTGTGAAATATTCTATTGTTCTATATTTCATCTGTGCCATCGCAACAGAGACTTGCTTAGGCGGGCCGTGGCCCATTAATTCTGTCCTTGTATTAAATTTCCCAACTTTCAATCGGCAATTGAATGGAGAATACTTGTTGCACATTGCACTGTGCTGCTTGGCGTTTCATACCTGAAAAAATGCAATGCTGCTCGATCGCGGAACTTACGTTAGGAAATGTTGCATGGGGTTCACCTGAAGGCCACGAGATTTTAAGGCACGGTCAAGGAAGTAGTATCCCACGTGGCCTGGCTTTAGTTCTTGACGTGTCACGTTTTTCTTTTGATAAAAAGTCAATGTAATCGAACACAGCACATCGTACATGGATAGTTGGGATCGGAAGAGTACATTTTTATAATTTTTCCAAAACTAAAAAATAATTTTGGATATTGTTACTTGCAAAACAAGCGATAACCCAGGAATAAAGAATTTTATTTTATCTCAGTTTAGAGAATTTTGGTACACAAGGTATCTTCGTTTCAGCGAACAAATGTGATCAAATGCCCGTGCGTTCCTAGTTGTGACAATACCACCATGTTTTGTCGCATGTCTGCATATTTCTGACTTTCCTGCACTGTCGTACATTTAGCGAATGAGACTTTAACCTCGGGAAAGCGCAACGGTTGATTCGACTTTTTTGAGTGACATTAGATTGTTCGGTTTTCCTCTTGGGGTGCCCATGATTCTACTTGCGCTAGCGGCATGTGCACAGCGCAAGTTCAGGAAATGCATTCGTTACGCGAAGAGTAAGATTCGTAATGGCACCAATTGCTGACAACTTACTGCGGAAGGCGGGTTATAAGAATAAGGGCATTTCTAGGCCATATAGTTCATAGAAATGTTTTAACGAAGCCAACGAAACACAGCGCGTTTGTGCAGAAACTGTCTATCGCACAAGGGTTATTATAATGTTGTGAACTCCAGTTCTATTTGTCAATGTACAAACTTTCAAGACGACATTGCCTGTGTTCTTCTAAAATCCAAATAGAGCTAAATGTGGTGTTGTTGCGACAAGCACTCCAAATGATTTCGTTGCTATGTTTGTTGAAGGACAGGAAGACATATCCCATCCTGACACCTCGAGGGTCGTAACGCCATCTATTTAGGAATCTTTATTTGGCAGTGATAAGGAGCGCGCCACACTCGAATCAATACGCTCCGTTGGTTTGCGCACAGTCTGGTGAACATATCTCCATTCTCTTTCACAAAAAGATACCGAAATCAATTAAATCGCCCACTGGTCTTCATGCTACGGGGTACGATTGAGATGATGGGCGCAAAATTTTTTAGTTCAGGGGTGAGCGTTTAAAACGAAAACTAGATCTTGACGCGTTTAAACTGTTCAAGAACCCGGCGAGGTGTGAATGACGGATGGGTGGCAGCATTTGGAACACTTAACATTTAAACTGAAGATATATTTAGCCTTTATACAATTGCGTCGTGACAGAAGAATGGCTCATTTTTTCTTGGCGATTTGATACCAGTATCGTGCTTGTATGGTGCAGTGTGTATGGTCACGTCCTTGTGGATATACCTTGGTATACAGTGAGCTTTATCTGGCGGATTGAAAGTATTGCAGAACACCATATAGAGATGTTATTTTGTAAATTTGTTTTTTTGATGGTTTTTCAATATCAGTCATGCAAATTCGCTGAATTTTTGGACAGACTACAGTCGAATTCATGCTTGTTTTTACCGAAATTTATTTTGCTTCAAACAAAAAGATCGTCAGTTTGTTTGTTTGTTAAATTGTTGATTTTTAACATGAAAACTTGTGCTTTTAAAGGTGATTAAGTAAATGGAAATTTGTGTGCGTCTGCCTTAATTTTGTGAACGTTAAAACAAAACGCGTTCACTTTTTACGAGGTGCGGAACCTCAAATAGGAGATGTATCTGGACCTGAAACACAACATCGACTCGCGACAAACACAACAAGCGTTACTGATTTTAGTTGAACCACGCGGACGCGGCAACGTCACAACTGACCCCACCACAACCCCGGATGGGCCCCCGTCCCCATGTTCACAACTGGTGACCTGTACACCGCAGGATATTCAGATATCAGGGGTGATTTTGACTGTAAGCTTGCTTGCCATGATCGAGAACTTCGCTTTGCTGATTGCCGTCCTTCGTTGGAAACTGGGAAAGTCGTGTAGGATGTTCTGGTTCCTATGGCACCTCTCGTTGGCCGATGTGGTGGTTGCAGCCTCGTTCACCTACTTTCACGTCAGGCTTCTTAGCGCGTGCGCCTCCGCACAAAAGTAAGTTTATCACGTGACGGATAAAAACATATTATGACGCAACAGGGGGAAGGCATCGGTAAAAAATATCAAAAACGCGTCATCTGCTTTTCTCACCTATGATTCACTAAACGCTTAAATAAAGATGTACAAATGAATTCGCGATTCCGTGGTAAACACAGACAGTACAAAAAACTGTATTTCAAGCTAAAAATCTCATTAGTTTTTTTCAATTAAACTTGGGCGGTAGCAGACTACCCAAAAGACGTTGGACAAATATTGTTTGTGTTTCTCTAGATGCCTCGTTCAACATCCAGTGGAAGTGACGATACTCCTCATTTTATTCTTCTCTGCAATTAGCGCCTCCCACCTGTTTGTCCTGTCCGCCACTGTAGACCGCTTTATCGCCGTCAAGTGGTCACTGCGTTACACAAAAATCGTCACTACGCGGAGCACGAGGATTGTCGCGACCTGCGTTTGGATTGGCTCGTTTGTTTTCCCGTTCATCGGCGGCTTGGGTACGTTGTTATGGCAACCGGAGTTGTCCTACTCCATGACCACTCTCGCGTGTGGGTCGTTGTGTCTGCTTTCCGCTGCCTGCGTCATCGTTCTCAATGTGTGGCTCGTTCATTACGCGTGGACTCGTGTAAGAAACGGTGAGTCTTGCAAGCGAACCCCGCTTACTTTCCAATTGGTGAAAAATTTTAAGGCCAAGTTCGGCGCGATTTTTGCAAAAGCTTTGAATGCTTGCATATAGCTCAATTTGAAGTAATATTTTTGCAAAAATGTGAAACATTGTGAAAAGTTCAATTGAATTTATTTCCGGCTGCACTCAGTCTTTTGAAACCAAACCTCCTTCATACAACTATTACTTTCTCTCATACAGCACCTCAGGGCTCAATTCAACCACGCGGCCGACCTTCAACAAGCAGCTCATTCCCGGATCTCTCGGCTTATCAGAACAGCGTCAGGCTAATCGTGACCCTTGCCTTGTTCGTGGGATCCTTTCTGCTCAGCTGCGCCCCGTGGTCCGTGGCTCTTATCGTGTGTGAAGAAGCGCAGAGTTGTGTCGCCAAGAAAAACCAAGACTATACTCTTGTATTGGTTCTCTTCCACGCTCTTGTTATACCCGTGTTGTACGGTTTCAGAGTAGAGGAAGTGAAGAGACGAGTTATCAGGTTTTGGAAGAACTTGTTGCCGCGCGGTGGTTCGGGGTGTTGTGGCAATATTGCATGCTGATCATTTTTTTTCTTTTTTTGAAGCGTTTACGTTGTCACCCTAGAAAATCGTTTAAAAGCCCTCCCTACCGTTAATGGTTTAGATTCCGTTTTCCAAGAAAGATAACATTTACATTTAGCATGTTTTTCAGTTATGAAACAACTTCATAATACGCCAAGATTTTTGACGCAACTGACCTGCAACCACTATTTCGCTGGCGAAACATAAACCGCCATTTTGTTCCCCCAGAATTTTCACCTTTTCTCTTAAATATTTCACTTGAATGCCTCCCAAATAAGTTGTCATTGCTTTCTCTGTTCCCGGATTTTGCGAACTTTATGTTTTCTATGCGACTTGCAATGGTTCACCTGTCTTTCTTCTTTTTTGTATTTTTTACCATCCCAATAACACGCAGGCAATATACATTGGCTGCCGTCACCAAGCGGTTGGTAATATTTGTGCTAAACGAAATATATATTTTTGCATTTTTTTTGCTTTTTATGAAACCTTTTAAATTATCTGTAACTGGTACGGAAAATATTTAATTCGTTGCGATTTCTCTTAATTTAACCAAAAACATACCGCCCTGATTTGGGCACTGTTTATTTTTGCTACGTGTCCAAGTGGCCCTAAAAAAGCGGTACCACTTTCGCCAAGAAAATAAAATTGCGCGATATAAAAATTCAAGTGCTGTAAAATGAAATACAAAAAAGCTGGAAAGAAAAGGAAGCTCTTAGCAACGTTTTAATAATCCATTTCCAAGTGGAACTTAGCGCTACACTTTGTATGCAATAAAGAGGATGGTCAACTATGCAGTCTGTATGATACATAGGCGTTACGTTAGCGACCTTCCATGGTCCCGCAAGAGGTCAAAGGTCACTTCGCTGATGTCGAACGGCTCCACGTCGCCAGGGGGCGCTAGCAGATAACGCAACATTCCTTGTGGTTGTTTTGTGGCTTGTAGGGTCTGTTCAATCAGCTGAGCTCTCGTCTGTCAAAGGTAATATAACATGCTTAGTCCGTGGAAATTAAATAAAGATTAGGAATTCATTATTTTAAGCAAGAAAATCCAATACATGGCTGCAGATAAAGTCTATTACATACTACAAAAAAGCGTACATTTGCAGTAAATAGTTTTTTTCCTTACTGTGATAAGAAGCAGAAACTTACAAAACAGTTTTTATTATAAGCAAAGTGGAGCCAATAATATGAATTGTGTAAGTTGTATACAGATGGCCACTGTTTCGACCTACAAGGTCTCATCAGTGCAGCTGGAGTGACTATCAGACGACTTTGCTTACCAAACGGCCAAGCAAACACTTCCACTTTGTGGTGACTATACAGTCACCGTCATCCGTTGGGCACCAAACTAGGCGCAACCTTACGCAGAAAAACAAGGTGGAAACACTATGACCAAGTAATGCTCAACCAATAGTGCCGCCAGGCTCCGTGTCACAAAAAAAAAGTGGAACCAATAATATGAATTGTGTAAGCTGCATACAGATGGTCGAAACAGTACATACACGGGTTGGATGAAACTGAGCACTTACAAGTTCCACTTGGCTGTCGGCCCACTTCGGTTCAGGCATTGTGGTCACGTGCAGTAGAGGGTAGGCGGTTTCCATGACAGCGGATTTAAAAATGGTTTTCATGCTCTCCTTGTCTCTCTGCAAAACGACAAAGACGTTCAGTTGAGAAAGAAGTTTCGATTCAACCCAATGTCTTGGAAATAACAAACTACCCACGTGACTTACCTTGTCAGCCCTGGTGAGAGGCCTTTTCTTTTCTTCCCAAACATTCTACACAGAAAACAGGTTTACAGTTAATTTTTGTTTGTGCGACAGCTCACACTCCCAAAGGTTATAGTGGTAAGCAGGAAACAGAACTTCTGAATGTAAGACAATATGTTCCGCTGTAATCAACCTTTGTTTTTCTCATTATCAGTGACCAAATATTACTAGATAGGTAAAGATGCAAAAAAGCATTATGATAGTCCAGGAAATACATTTTGAAAAACATCGAACCTTACGGAAGTTTATCAACGTTACAGTGAATAGTGACACATTAAAATAGCGCTATTGGTCAAACTGACATACAATTCGGTGTGGAAAACTGATTCTAATTCAACTTACGTGCAATGCCTCCATTATATCACTTTGATCAACGGCTTGCAGGAAAGTAGCAATTACTGGGGAATGAACAAGATCGGCGTCCAACGGAGCGAGGCGGTCACGCACCAGTGCGTCGGACAGCACACGCCGGTAATACGCAATGAGTTCAGCGAAGCGTGACATAACGACAATGGTGGCAGGAAGAAGTCTAAACATAAAAATACGGCATGTAAATACACGACTCCTCAACATTCACTGTGCGATTGGTAAATTACTATAACATGTTATCATTTTTGTCACATAAGCTTTTGTTTAAGGGTTAATTTGGTCTTCACACCGGTACTTTTGCAATTTAATTATCCATTTCGCTTGCACAAGGTAGTATAAGTGCGAACAACACATGTTTTGTGCCAAAAAATGTCCAAAAACTTGATGGTTTAAAAAAGTCCTCCGCAAGTGAAACTTAGGGCGCATCCTAAACGATACTTGTTCGAGCGAATTTGTTTCCCCAGAAATCCTGCAGGAACAACAACGTCCTTCACGGAAAATGGTTGGTGGAATTTACTTACTCCAAGTACTTTCGCTTCTCGTCGGTCGGAGTTCCAATCAACACACTCAGGGTCGGTTGTTTCACAAGCAGAGCACGGAACCGGTTCGAAGAAGCTATCGGAAGATTTGAAATAATAAGCTAATATACCAAGCAAGAAAAAGGCGGCCTGTAAAGTATTGCATACATCTGTGGTTCTCAAACGTTTTCGCATTGGGAGGGATTTTAACTAATATAATTATAAGAAATCTATCGACCATTTTTTCCTTTGCAATTTTTTAGTCGCAGAAGCCTGACTTGGCTTGGCTTGTTACTTGTCTCAATTTTTCCAATATTAGTTTTGTTAAAACTGTTTCACCACGCACATGGAATCTGAAAACGATGCACCAAGGCGTTTGGACGCCACTGGCATTTAATATATACAATCAGAGTTTTATACTGTATGAGGGCATTTGACGTATGGATTTGATAGAAGGGAATCGCCCTATTAAGTGCATGCAGAGTGATGCCCTACAGTGTCTATGCATAAATCTATGATACACACCACTGAAAGCAACTAAACAGTGATATACGTCGATATTTTTCAACGGGGTTTCTCGACTATTCAGGAATATGCAATAACTTTTTGAGTATGCAATCGTTTGCATTTGGTACCGATTTAAGGAATACAGAACAATCTCGAAACAGCCGCGCAATTTAAATTAACCTAATTTCTTTGAATTATAAACTTATTTATCAACAAGGTGATCATCGATTCGACAGACTGTAATTGTGTTTATAAAATCAGTTGCATTCTATTCTTATTCAATTGAAACAGATTCACCTCTCCGTTCAATCGACGGATCCACGGCGACGCCCTGCTCGTAGGGAGTTCCCCCATTAAGATGCAGGTCGTATTTCCTTCACAGAAAGTCAAACTCGAGTATTGGCGATAGAAGCACATTACTCTAAATGCTTACTTGTTAGGAATCGGATTTCCCTGCTCGTCGAAGAGTTTGAGATGAGCCCAACCACAGCATAGCTCGCCTCGCTCCCCGGTTTGCTGAAAAAAAAAACGGTAAGACTCATTGGATTTATGCTATAACGCATGATAAGCGATGACATAACCAATTTCCGTGACAATGCAAATTTAAAACCAATAATATCAGTTAACGTAAGTGCGGTAAAATTAGCAATCTGCTGCTAGATATGGTGTTGGTATAATTAGGACAAAACATCATTGAAATAGCTGAGTCATGCAGCTACGAATGACGTTGGTGTGACCTAATTGGCAAACCAACCGCACCTTCTACATGTAACTACCTCTGCTAACACCAAAAGCACAACACCTAAAAACTGAATCAACAATTTTAGAGCCAATAACACAATGATGAAAGGTTTAATAATTCCCTAAATGGGGTAAAACCAAATTTTGCCAAGATATGACATGTTTGGTGGCAGAGTGTGGTATTACGATGTCAGCAACCCGATATCACGTTTGCGATTTTTGTAAGTGTCAAAGAGGATCATTTTGCTCGCTGTTTTATCTTACACTCATTTTAAAAGTATAAACCTTGAAAAGGTAACATGAAATTTATCAAACGACAATATCTGCGGTTCGACGCACGGAAAACGGGAAAAAAACACACAGTGGTGTTGTCGTGAAGCTGACTACGCCGGTTCCAAAAATAAAAACGCGCCAAAGCTCACATTACAGATTAGTCGGTAGCGTAAAGGCGAAGTGCAAAATGGTGATTGGCTTTTCCTTCTTGTAAGACGATACCTATTTCCATTAGGGCAATAAGGTGTGCGGATTGTATTGACGGCTCTTAATCAATCAATTCAGCGTAACTGCGTAACCCCTATGGATACTTAACAGGCCGCGCATGAGACATTTCAACAGAACTGGACAAATACTCAATAAAAGGGGATAAATTTTTTTCATTAACGGTCATTTTAAATTTTTGGGGATCTTACTGCGTCTGGTTTTACTTCGGAAGTTTTCAAAAACAAAGACAAAATTTATATCACGGGTCGTTGAATTAAATCATTAACGTCCGAATAAAGTGGTCAAATCGTGAATGGGGACAAAAACTATGTGTGTAAGTTCTGTTAAACTGAACAGGGCCTCATTTTTAAGTATTTTTTGATTCACTAAGTCAGGGGTTCTTAACCTGGGGTCCATGAACCCCCAAGGGGTCCGAGAAGATGCATTAAGGGGTCCATGAAACGAAATACAAATATTCCGAAAATCCACGTATTTTCCTCTGTCCATAAGGTTTCACTGTCCACGAATTTTAATTTTTCGACATTTGCAATGTGTTTCATGCAAACGGGTCCATGGCTTTACAAAGAATGTCTTAGGGGTTCGTGATCCAAAAAAGGTTAAGAAACAGTGCACTAAGTTATACCTTTCGTTAGTCAAATGCGTCCAACGTTAAACACCTTTCGTCCTAAATACCGAACAACATGGCCAGCTGAGAATACTGGACTTTATATATATAAAAAAATTGAATATTTAACACTGCTGTTATACAAAGTGCCATAGAATGTTTGACATGTGGAGTCGTTACTTGCGATAACAACGTGATAAGTGAATGAGTTTTTCCATACCGCACGTGGGGAGTTGGAGGTGTATTAGTAAAAAGCAACCAACAAAATCTGGTGTGAGATGGTTAATTTGTCAATGTGTAAAGCGTTGGCAAAAGATGAGTTTTAAAATTATTTGTGGGAAACAAATAAAGGTCGGTGTGCGCAGCAGTCACATGAAAGAATTTTTTTTCCAAATTAAGTGGCAGAATTTAAAAATACAACACAACTATTGGATCTAAATAACTACGTGCATGTGACATAATGTAAGTTGCGATATATTGAAATTAGGTAAACGGAGGTTCAAAAACATCACGTTGAGGTCAATCTGTAACTATTTTTAAGCCTGATGTAGGTAATTGTTAGATTATTACCTGCTGGTTTTATGCCAATACATCAGCAACCCAAGGTAGGAGCTATGTTTCACCAATATACGACCAAGGGTTTGTGTTGATACAAAACAAACACTAATTTCAGGAAATACCCAAAACCAATCTCTATCTACCCACAGCTACAACTACTAAGTGAAAAATTACAACCGTTCGTCCGACTCAACGCGGTTAGTATGACAAAATGAGTAGGGTTATCGCATCGCATCCCAACGCGAGCAAGCTAGTCGGTTGTACCCGTATATGGCGTCTAGCGCCACCGTGCGACGATTGTGGCTGTTCATCTTCGTCGCTGCTGTACTCACATGCCAAGCCGTCGCTGAAGCGAACAAGTCGGCGTGGTGGCTAAAACGCACACACTTGTATCATCAAACGCTACTTACAGAGGACATTTAATAACTTTTGCGGGTTTCAGACCATTCATCAAAAGGTTTGCGGCCATAAACCGACTGTTTGTGAATATTCTGACTGAATCCGGGAAAAAAGCCCAAGAAGAAGACAGTTTAGTAGTAATTATAAAAATTGTAGAAGTAATTAGGCATTTTCCAGCACCCATCAAAATAAATAAACTAATATTATTGAATATTTCTTTAAATTATCTCAATACTGTACACATTACTTTTTGTTGATAATTAAAGTCTAACGTCGATATTTTTCAGTACGTTTTCGTTACGTTTTTTTTTAGTGCAACAAGCAGACGGGGATTGGCGCCACCGCAACCTGCAAGTCTACATACAATGAAAGTATAAGAAGTCTACAAGCACTTACGTTGCGTATGTAGGTCACCCCCAGCTCAAAAAGTACTCCGATGTTTGTGTGCGTGGAGCCAGTTCGCACGACGCTGTAGCCGTCTGTTAAACTGCCTGCAACTCCGGATGTCTGTTAATTATGGGCGCCAGGATTAACTGATTGCAAGTAGAGGATATGGGTTTTGTGGGGGAACGTAGGCCTATATTTGATTGTTCGAGTAAAACCACACAAAGTTCTTCTTACTTTCGTAAGTTTGGTCACAGTGGTTCTAAGTCTGTTCGCCATCTTAAAACTGACCGCTTTTTTTCGGCGAGCCCAAATTTTTTTTGCAAAGTTCTCACGACCCAATAGGCATAAATGTCGTGCAGTGACTTTATCATAACAAACAGCAAAAGGACAACAAACCACTGATATTTATTGAAGATAATTTGTCGCTTTACTTGCCACAAGCGAACCAAAAAAACTATCAGACAACCTAAAACACTGATATAAGTAAAGGAACAATGGACCATTGTTTCTGTCGGTAAATGGGCTTACAAGCAAAAAAATAATTGGTAGTCACACATATATTTTATGTCAAGTTTGTGTTCTTGGTTTTCAGGTTGACAAAGTGCACCAGCTTATGTCATTCGTATTTAATACTGCGGTACTTACAGAACTTGTCCTTCTCTGTGAGAACCCCCATATTTTGGGTTTGACAGGGTTGATCTTAGCTCGGATAGTCTGTATGTTGCTTATAACCTGCAATTAAACAGAAAAAGCTTCAAATTACTCGGGCAAGTACGCGATGATTTCCGTGAATAAGTCAGTAATATGACCAGGCGAACGATTAAATATTCCTGAGTTCGGAAATTATGGAAAAGATCTGCGGGATTAAACTCGCCTTGCTCCCGTCGAATAGGCAGACACGCACGTGGTGGCTCAAAACTTCAACACCCGTTCCAGGCAGGGGAATCGCGCGACATTCAACTAACTTGCAATTGCGCAAAACTCGGGTTACCAACTTGCGGATCTGTAACACAAGGCAATAAAAGGTTAAAAAGGCCTATTTAGGTGATTAACTGAAGATTTTGCGACAAAGACTAATGCGGTTGTACTGTATTTTTGTTTCCGAAATTGCCTAGTTAGCTACAGATATAATATATGCAGTTTTCTTCTAAAATGGTTTGTTTGGTGGCGATGACATGGCGGAAAGCAGAATGCAAATAAAAAATTAGGCATTGTGACACGGTAACACGTGTGAATACATTGATATGTGATAGCGCAAGTGAGTTAAAGTACACCTTGTTAAAGGAACCTATATTGGAACTCAGAAGGAAACCTTGATATGTACGTCGATTAATTGAAGTATAAATACGGTAGAGAGAATAATTTTGAAAAAAGCAAAAACGAAACAGAATTCGTTGAAGAATGAAGAAGGTAACATAAAGGGAATAAGGCTTAGCGTGGACCAAAAAAATTCGAGCATTTTTGTAAATGGTCTCTAATTGCATACCTGTGTGGTTGTTGGATCAAGATGAAGATCGGCAAACGCAAGTCCCGACTCGGTCAATCTGGGTAGAACAGCGTTGCTTAGATTGTATTCCGAACAGCTTTGCAGCTTGTTGAACAAAACAGAGGGTCGAAAACCGGCTGGTAAAGCTCCCATCGCAGCCAGAACGTCAGTTACATCTGTTTTCTGGGTCTACAAGTAAAAAACTCCATGAGGCGAATACATTCCTATCTTATCAGCTATATCTGTGGAATATGGTAAAGGAAGCAGTAATATTTCATGCAATCCAGCTTGGCTGCAATGCCTTGGCTGCGAAGCCTGTGAACCTTATAGTAAAGAAAGCAATGCAATTTTTGAAAAATGAACGTTTTTCTTACTTCGGTAACCGCATCCCTAACTCCCTTCCAAAGCTCCTTGCCACTGTAATATATAACAAATGTTTGCTTTCACCGTTCTTATATCGGAACTGGATAGCAGTACTATTTCAAATTACTATAATACCTTACTTGTAATTAATCAAGATTTACATCAACAAAAAAACACTCTCACAAACAACCAAAAAGTTTCAGCATCTTCATCGCAAGTTACAAATAGATAACAAGTGCACATGTGTTTTGTGAAGGTGTGACAAAAACAGCACAAAATATGTTTCACAACACCAATGCACAAACAACAAGTGTTGATAGAATGTTTGGTTGGTTTTATTTCAAACCTGTCCATTGAATCCCACTCTCCAGAGTAAGTCCAATAGTTATTGCTAGAAACATATGTTTCCTGACCAATATGAAGCCAAACCGAAAATGTTACATAGTAGCAAATACAAATACAGTAATATGCGACAACTTTAAAGCAGCACAATCTGACCTTCTTGGTGTTTTGCTGTTTTCCTCTTCTTGTCCTGCATCAGCAGTTTGTGATAGATCGGCACGATGCAGTTGGGAGCTGTCTCCGGTTTTATCTTGACTGTCTTCTTTCTGCTCTTCTTCCCCATCTTCTTGTGTTGCTTCTTCCTCTTCTTCGTCACTCTCTTCCTCATAAAGCTTGAGGTAATTTGATGGAACCAACCCTGTCTCACCTTCCTCATTTTTCGCTTTCCACCAACCGTTATTCCTGTCATTGAGTCAATTATATAAAGTTATGTCTGTAAAATATGTACTTCTCTGAACTTTCAATAAAGTGCTTGATCTCATGATACAACACAATCAAACAAAACTTTCAAATATTTGCTTCACATTATTTCTATATCACTAGTTAGCACCGTTGTGGCACAAATGTTACCATATAAATTACCTATTTCGACCAAGTTCTATAATTTTGTTTGGAAACAATGAAGTATAGTTTTACCTACTGTACAAAAACATGATGTGTAACGTCAAATATCTTACAAATTTTTCTGTTAACTTTTGCTAAAAACACTGTTTCTAATGCCAACCAAATTTATAAATACCCTTTCTCCAGTATTTCTAGGATGTCGCCATCTTTTATATTCAAGTCATCCGGTTGCTCTTTTTTAAAAGCATGGGTCACGATGTAGATATCCTCATCATCCTCAAAATCCTCACCTTCGTCTACACTAGAACATTAATTGAATTCAAAAAGTAAATATTTTTAGTTTTAACAAATATCCAGCAGTGCTTTCCAAATATTTTTGCAAGGTTTTGGACAAAGAATCTGAATATGCTGAAATAGCAATGGTGATTTTGCCATGTAGGAAAACTACAATAATTTATTATGAGGGAAAGACTGCAGAAGTAAGAAGTGTAAGAAGAATTGGGTCGGGTGAGACGCTGAATTTTGTGTTGATTTAAAAAAAGTATAATCAGGGAGTGCTGATAAACTCAGTGAACTAATTCAAGTTTTAAAAACCTTTCTTCTTCCTCTTCATTAACGTCTATTTTTTCATCCTCTTTCTGTTGATCATCACTTTCACCCATCTCCGACTTCCTTGTATTTCTCAAATCATCTCCATTTTCAAACTCTTCCATCGAGTTTATTAAACGATCGAGGCGTGACTGTGAGAAAACAACATGCATTCTTTTAATTAAGCAAAATAGTCTTTGCATAAATAATTGATTTTTTAAAATAAACAACAACATCCAAAACATTGACATGACCATTAACCTGTAGCATTTGGAGTCTTTTGACCTCATCAGATTTTTTCTGGTCAAAGTTTGAAACATGGCCAGGTTCTTCATGCTACAGAGAACAGAGTACAAATAAAAAAACAAAAACAAACCTAGACCATAATATGTTTCAGCTATAAATAAAGCATACATGAGTTAACAATGACCACATTTATGAAATCATGTATATATATATATATTCAAAAACTGTCAACTTTCATAGTTCTATCATTGTAATTAGAAGGTTAGAATAGGAAATGATTCCTGGAATCACTAAATAAGTTAATAATGCATCACTTTATCTCTGTGCATAAATGTCGCAGGATATTTGTTGAAAACAGTGGCATGGTATATGCAAATCGACCTTATTTTCATTAGCAGAAAAGAGAAACTATTTGCGTTGGATTCTGTTCCCAAAAACATAAAAAAATACTCACTTTCTGGAGGTTATTGGCTTGAAGCAGCAGTGAAGAGGATTCAATTTTGTAAGCTACACATTTTTTGTGGCAGGATATAACATCTGGTTCAGATGCATTTTTTGGGGACCACTTTTTTGTGATTGCAGTGACTTCGTCCACCTTTAATAAAGCAAAGGAGATACCACTATTTAATTGATTAAACATTGACATTTTGTATTGTAGAGAGAACGACAATGCGCAACAAACGGGTGTAGTTTTTACCTTTGCTTTTAAAATGTCGCCCTCTCTTTGAAGTTTTCCAAGGGGCCCATCAGAACGTATTGGTGCCAAACTCATGCTGCAATATTGAAGTACATGTGTTTCAGATTTATAAAAACTTGTCGATTTCCGAAGCACCGATTTGCAATTTAAGCGTTACTCGCAACCAACTACCGGAACGCTTGACAACTGAAGCGTATCAATAAAATAAAATAAAAATAAAAGCTAAAAATAAATAAAAACAATGGTTTGGGAGATGCATCAAAAAATATTCATTTTTATTTCAGTAATTATCAAATCGTTTCTTGTCCTAAATACGGAATTTTCTGAGCTTTAAAGCGCAATCTTTTATACAATGCCACTGATTTTTTTATCCCTTTGCTTTTTCGGTAAATAAGCATGTAAGATTGCTTAAAATATTAATTGTGCTTCGGCAAACAAGAAATGCATCTAAAATAAATGATATGCAAGCACTCTATTACTTTTTGTCAACCGCTAGGTGAAGTTTTTTGTTTAAAAGGAAGTTGAACATAGAAACAAACAATGGGGTTAATTAAAAACTACTTTCTCCGTCTTCAAACAAATTTAGTTTATTCCCTTTACTATAGTTACAAGTTAAACAGAAAATGTACCACAGAGCATGTGGGCATGTTGCTATTGTCATAGACCCCCCTTGCATGGAAATATGATCCCCAGGAAACAATTAAAAATGTTAGCCTTTTTCTCCACTGGTAATGTACTATTTTTTTCACGCTAATACAGGAATTTCTGTATAAAACTGCGCAACGTTGGCTAATGTTTGAGATCAGCAGCGTACATGAGGTGTGAAACAGGGATTACCAGGTTGGCGCAATGACTTGTTTTATGACCCCAGTCTGTGCTTGGGATTTACGTGAACTGCGACTGTAATTCTCCACACAACACGCAATTTCGTACGTAAGATTGCCATGTTTTCGTTTACATTGTTTCAGCAAGTGCAGCAATAAATGCGACAACACACTAGCAGGCCAGGTTTTGCAGAAACCTTGATTTGTAGAAGATCATGAGCAGAATTCGCTTGTTAACATTGTTTGACAACAATTGATTCGGTTCTACACTGTCGGAGCTACAGATTTGTTTTGTTTTCCAGACTTTAGTGTAACTGATAAGATCAAAGAAAAGATCAAAGAAAAAACATAGACTAAAGAGGGTGACGAAACTGTGTTAACAGGAGGGCGAATGGCTGCATTGGCTGCACAGGCAGCAATATCATCTCAACCCCATGCCTCTGGCGAAGCTGAGTTTCTTCTTAGACGTTCAGGGAACTCAGATGATAACGGAGTTTTCGGCCCCAACAATAATTACAATGTGTCGATGGACTTCATCACTAAGTCGATATTTGATAGCAAGGAGCTTGGTGGTGAGACTTCGGGCATTCAGACGGAGGTAGCGGGCATTTCGAGAAACGTAAGCAACAACAATAGCTTACAGAGCCAAGTTTCTTTCCCTGGAATCCAGACCCACACCGTGTATCCCCCGGATGACACGGGAAAGAACTCGATTTTCACATTGGATCAGGTAAGAGAAACGGGTTAAGGGTTTTTAAAATGTGCAACGTTGGTGTTTCCAAAAAGAATTAAAAAAACACAGTCGATAATAACAATTGTAAGTTAGTTGTGGAAGAAAAAAATTTAGATGCAGAAAAAATCGTGTATTGGATAGTTAGGAACAGGACGAAATATATAAATATTTTGTAAAATTTTTCCGAAGATCTACAAAATTTGTCTAAAAAGGATATTTAATTCAAAAAAGGCTATTATTTCCGTAAATATCATTTTTAGACCAAATTTTTATGGGCATTCGGATATTTTGTTTCTAATTATCTAATTATCGTCCTGTTCCTAATTACCTAATGACAATATGCCCGCCTGTCCCTTCTATATCATGAAATTTCCACCAAGAAATACATATTTGTCATGCATATAGTTTGTTAAGGTTAATATAGTAGCGTAAAATTTGCACAATTACCGCACGGGCATTAGTGTTGGACAGACATCCAAAAACCAAAAACAATAGAAAACATAAAACAAAACTTAAAAAAGTGAGTTTGAAAGTTTCACGAAAGTTTTTCACAGAAAACTTTACTGTTTCATGCCATCCTTCACAGGACTTTTGGCCATTTTGGCTCCATGCAATGTTTATAAGCTTACATTTATTACTGTTTTAGTATAGTTTGTAGGATTTAGAAGTTAACCTTATAACGTAAAGAATCGAAAAAGAATTCTGATACATAATTCCTCAATTAAACTTTAAAATTTAACTAAGCAGCCTTTTTAATATTTTCCACATCTTTTTTTAGCTTTTCTAAAATTTCCAACGCCTTAAGCATTTCTTAAATATGTTTTGGTAGACGCGAACGCAAGTCTGAAGTGAAACAGCTGTCACTAATTTTTTTCATTCTAATCAGGTGTCCTGCATGTGCCACGATCTGCTCCAAAGAAGATGCATCGACCGCCTCACTAAATTCATCACTTCCCTCCCAAAACACCTGCTTTTCGGGAACAACGAAAACATGTTGAAAGCCCGAGCGTTGGTTGCATTTCAACAAGAGCGGTACCAAGATCTATACAGACTCTTGGAGGGCCATACTTTCGATATTACTAGTCATAAGGTAAGCTTAAGATTCCAAAGCTGCAATAACAACTCGATCCGTCATTTCTTCACACATCAATAAACGTGGTGGAGAGTGAAAGATACGTATAGTCGTTTGCTTTTCCTGTTTCAGCGCAATGTTTTTGTTGTATTCATGACTTTGGAGAAAAGTAGGCATTGCCTTTGTTCCCCTGTGTAAATACATGTGTTCAAAAACGAAAACCGAATAATGACCAACAAAATTTTATTGTCCACAAACCGAACATGCGATGTATGCAATTTCCTTCTTGCATATTTCCAAACCACACCATCATATCATATTACCTGCGTGTAATACAATAAGAATGAATTCTTCGGTATCTTTCAGAATGTTTTTGGACAGAATAAAAATATATTGTTTTTTCCCATGAGAACGTTTTTATCTTTTTCTTCAAACTTAAAATGTGTTTAGACACAAAATTTCAAGACAATTTTTTAGACCCGCTTCTTTCTTATTTTAAATCTTTTTAATTCGCAAGATGCTTCTGATATTATCTCCCTTCTTCAAACATTGAATAACAACCAAAAGCGCCTTGTACCAATGTGGTTTGTGAAAAACCCTGTACGAAAAAAATTACCGAGAAGCTGTTTTCAATACCTTCACTCCAAAGCACGGCAACTTTTTCTTGCAGCTACTCCAGAGTCTTTGGTACCGCGCCCACTACGCCGAAGCTGAGAAGGCGCGGGGCAAACCACTGGGCGCGGTTGACAAGTATCGCATTCGTAGAAAGAAACCCCTGCCGCGGACTATTTGGGACGGAGAAGAAATGGTTTATTGCTTCAAGGAGAAATCTCGAACAGCACTGAAGGAATGTTACGAAAAAAATAAATACCCTACGCCTGACGACAAGCGCAAACTGGCACAGATGACCGGGTTGAGTGTTTTGCAAGTGAGCAACTGGTTTAAGAATCGACGACAGAGAGACCGATCCCCTCAGTCGAAGAAGTGAGTTGTTTTGTATCCAATTGCGCCTATTTAAAGAAAGTTAAACAATCGGGTTTTTGGGAAGCCATATTTACGTACAGATGTCGCATGTTTTTTTTGTTTTGTATTTTAAATAAAAACAAATGGCTGTAACTCATGGTTTAGGCATGTAAAAATCCTTTTATTCGGATCATCTTTATTAAATATTTTTTTCGGGTTCAGACATTTTGGTTATGGTTTTATGTAAAAGTAATCTATTCAATACAACCGATGGTATCGTTACTATGTCTGACACTCGTCAGCGGCCATTTTGTTATGAGAGAAGCTGGTACGGTCATCGGAACGTAGCGTCGTTAAAACGTATTGATTTCTTTCTTGCAAAGTAGTTCTTCAAACAAAAAACATGTTACGCACACAATTGATCGATTATTAAGTGTGTTTGTTAATTTTGCACGCAACGAACCTGTATTTGAACACATAGCGTTGTGAGTGGTATTGTTAGACTAATATTAAATGCTTAGTTCACTTACAGCAAAATACGAGTCATTAATAACAAAACCTTATTTGTAAATTTTACAATCTGCCAAACGAAATTTGAGCACATGCATCCATGATTCCAATCCGACTGAACGTTACATCGATGTCAGTGACGGCCCACGGCTTGACTACAAAAATAGCTCCGTTGCCGGGTCGCCTATGTTGTTATTGCGGCCTCAAACTGACGGAGATCGATTATTGGATTATTAATTTATCCGTTTTACAGGGGAGTTAACTGCGGGAGAACGCTACGAGGTACTGGAGGGGAACACTCGATGGGAACGCAATACAAGAACCCCAGTTCAAGGTAATTGATTTATTTTAGTGGCAAACGTAAAGCAAAGATACAACTGGACCAGGCACTCATATATTCTCATCGTTATTATAGATGGATAAATCTGCTGGTATCTGTCAAAAAAATACCAAAAATGTTGGTAAATGAGAAAGGCTTTGAACTCGAATTACAAAAATCGAAACGATTTACAAATATTAAGTTGTAAAATATCCGTATGGTTTCTCTTAATTAAATATTATTATAAATTTTCCTCTTCTTATAACTGATAAAACTATTTACAATTGATCACTTTGCTTCGAGCTTTTACTGAAAATCTACGGATTTTGTGGATGGGTTGGATTGAAAGCGAAATCGAATCTGATTCCAACGCAACGCAAGAAACTGACGCATCCAATTAAAATGTAAATCAAACAAGAAGTGGCGCAATGATAAATGTGACAATATCGCGACAATATGCAGATAACTACTTCCCACCAAGCACTAATTTGAATTCTTGCGAGGATTAAACAAGCTTTGCATGCAATTAAAGGAGAAATCTAGTATTATGTAATAACCGATTAGCATACAACCAAGAAGACTCACACGCCTCGCTGTCAATTTCGCCACTCGATGGCGGTAGAGAATCACTGTATGGACACGAGTTTTGTTTTTCAGATCGATTTCGTCAGAAAGTTTCAGTCCTGGTGACGAAGGCGATTTCGTGGAAAGCGGGAGTTCCCTTGAAGTTGAGGCGGGTTGTCAGCGCCTTTCTACGAACGATATGGTCAACCATCAGGTAAGCGGGATAGTGCAAAGATTGACAAAGCTTAATTACCTCTCAATTTCGAATGTACTTTTTGAGATGTATATTAATTTGAAAAGTTAGTGCAGGTCTTGTAGTTTGACGTCATAAATTTATTTGGTATTTTCTTCAGTTTTCATAGTGAGTAAAAAAAATAAGAAAAACATTTTTTTAAGCGAACGTCGTCGTGTTAACGGTTGCATTTCAAAACACTTAAGTCCTTTCTCCTCAAGCAAATCAACTGTTTTGTCACAGATGAACACGAATGCTGTCATGTCAAACGGGTATAACAGATGCCATGGGCTTGTACAACCTCAGCTACAAGAGCTATGCAAACCCCCTACCCTTGTATTTTCCAATGGCAACTTTCACACCGATGGTGAAACTGAAGCAGTGCTTAAGACGCCAAGCCACACTTACAATGGAATTGGGTACGGGGATGGCATGAAACCGTTCCTGCATCCGTATAAAACCCAAAGAGATTCCAGCGTGCAGTTCAAACGACCTCAAAATATGGGAAATTTTCTCAACGTTTCGAATTGCTCTACCGCCTTGGACACGAGGACGAGCAACAACATGATACCGCCATGCCATCAGGTTGTTTCCACAAACGCTTCCTTCCGTTTGTTCAATGAAAAACCCGCGTTTAACAGCCCACAGTCCGCGGTCTTTCAGGCTCAAGCGCTGCCGCAGCAATTCGCCACTACCTCGCCTTCTGCGCAACGGCAGGTTCGAGTAGGCGACGTGGTCTCGGCATTTTGTCACTCTTCGACTGGAGTTGGCTTCTCGAGTCCCGCGAACGGCGATTTTCCGGAGCAAGCGCAGCTGGGAAACCTGTCACTGCAAAATGACATGATTCTGAGCTGCAACGGAAACAACAACAACAACTCCATTGAAGTACGTTCGATGAACGCTGGTCCCACAGCAAAGGGTTTGATAAACTGCTAAAATTATATGTAAGGACTGCCACGAACAACAGTGGGAAAAAGCACGCGGCACTTTGCAATAAAGACTTCGTCACAATCTGTTGTACTCTCCGTATGTAAATGGCTTCGCCCTTTTTTCCAAATCGTGAATTTTCAACGTTGCAAAACAAACTGCGAACTGTGTTTTTAATGATAATTCAAAACTGTTTGTGTGGCATGTACGTGGAAGGAATTTTTGCGTCAATGGCTGTTATAATGCTAATGCCCTCCTGTGATCTTATATAAAGGTGTAGCAAATAATTTTTATCAGTAAATTACTTGGTGGCATAACTTTTTCAAATTAAGCGCTTTAAGTTTTTGTTAAATATATTTTGTGAATTTTTTAGTATGAGTAGAACCTTGTATCTTATACCTCCATTCAAACCAAACCCGTTGTTTCTTGTCCTACCGTAAACACGTCCTACATCACTTCCAACTTTACACTGAGAAGAGTTGTGTCGTGTCATGATGTTGCAAACCATTTCGTCCCTATAGTTACAACTTGGTGCTTTTTCTATGCAAAGCCGTATCACACTGTATATGCTGTTAACGCTGTGCCGTGCTGATCGTGTTACGCAACTAATTCGCCGAAGGAATATATTTTTACCCACCGCTCAAAGTCTAAAGTTTTTGTTAAAGGCTGGCAATACTTCTATAGATGTGATGCGCCTTTAAAACATGTTCAGGGTCTGAGATAATGGCGATAAGTAATGACAGGCGGTAAGAGCAGTGGCTGATCGCGGACAGTTGATGTGCTTCGCGCGCAGTCCTTCCCAGAAGCGCGGAGGAAAATTGGAAGCGGAAGCTAGACGACTTCTTTCACTTTGTCGCGCTGCGAGGCGTTTCCTTTATGCGGCCGGCCGTCAGTTTGACGAACGACAAACGCCATTCAATTCTATCGCGACCCTTGCCTGGAGCGTCTGCGATATACGGTCTGCAGAGTCCAGCTGCTGCCGTTCGATGGCGAAAAGGTGGTTGCGTCTTGTCAGCTGCTTCCTGACGAAGCATCAAGCTTTGCAATGCGGGCCTTGAGGCATGGGAACCAACCCAGTGCATATGCCATGGACTCGCTACTTAGCCACTTGGGAAATTCGATCCCCTCAGCCACAACACGATGCCTGTGGCTCTGTGAAGACTTTGCGGTGATCGGCCTTGACGTGGCGGATTTGTCTTGTCAGGTAGCGCGTCTCGTTTGCCCGCAAGCAACCATCTATGAAAGAAGACACTTTGTGTTGCAACGTTGAATTGCATTAAGAACACGTCACTGCATCAATGTACGTTAACAAAAAATTCAATGAAGTATTGTTTGTTTCATTTATGTTGTGGGATTGTAAAACTGCTCCGAAAAAATCTATTTCACGCGTTTATTTTGTCTCTAATTGATTGAAAACTCAAGGATAAAACATTTCTAAACATGAAGTCTATCTTTAGAAGCACAACATATATTTATTAGCATCTACACTATCGCTAGCATATCAGAAACGGATGAATTTGCAACACAATTTTTGAATTCAACATTTTTAACATTTGATTTGACAGACGAAGTATGTACAGTTAAAGTGCGATTCAGCGATGATTTAAATATGCAAATGTACAGTTTTGTTGGCTAATCATTTTTGCCGTTTTTATTTTCAACAATTAAGAGAGAAATCAAGAAGTTTTCATTACTGCGAGTAGTGGATTTCTTGCGCCACCTATAGACCAAAATGATAATACAAAAACATTGGGTCGTTTAGAAGTGTTTGTAATGTTCTTCAGCAGTCTTTGTGGTCAAGTTTCACGATTAGGGCGGTTTTCAATGCCTGCCACAAATCAACCAAACTGTCAACATCTTCTGGTACAAGGAACAACTTGTGTTTGTTTTTCATCACGCAACTCGGCATGTTGAGCAGAGGTGCTGGCGAACGTATCCCAAACGCAACCAACACGCAGCGATCGACGCCCGACTCGTAAAATCCGTTCTCCAGGACTGACAGCATGTACTTGTACTTCGGTGACGTCGCAAACTCGTGGTTGAAGACAATAATCGTTTTTCTGCTTATCCTCATTTTCATCAATAACTGGACGACCTGGGTTGTGCCGCAGAAGTCATCTCTCCCACTCATACAGACACGGAAACTTGGCTCTCCCGTTTCCAACTCCGGGACAAGACAATTTGCCACCCATGCTCCTAATTTCTCGTTCAAGTGGTCGTGGGCAATGAAGGCGTCGTAGGGGTAATTACTATCATCTATAGGTTCCGCATGAGCAGATTCTTTTCTCATTATGACTGATTTCCTAATGTTCTTGTGCACATGCAACACCAAATGTCGTTTGAACCACTTGCTATTGAGCAGCAGTACAACAGACAGGAACGTTGCCACAAAGTTGGAGTAAGCCAGGGTCAGTGCAAGGACAAAATCTAGCTCACAGGCATGGGAGGTGCTGTACTCCAACAGAGAAATGTATTTCTCACCGCTTTGACATACGACACAACCCTCGAAGTACTCCTTCATTGCAAGAGGACAACGCGGAAGAAGGTAATAGATGGTTTCAACATTTTTTACCGAGCTTATGAACCAACCGAATGTGGTGGCGAGCGAGCATTCGCATTGAAGGGCATTCCATCTCAAATCCAAATGTTTCAATCTGGTTAGAAATGTTCTATTCATTGCTTTTGGTCCAATGTCAGTAACTTCGTTTTTCTCTATCCTTAAACTGACAAGGGCAGGCAGTTTGTGCAAATAGTAAATGTTTCTCAGTTTGTTGTGATTCAGATTCAGATACTTCAGTTTTGTGAATTTTTCCAAATCTTTGCCCGGTACTGTTGAGATGAAATTTCTTGAAATGTCGAGACTCACTAATTCACTTAGTTGCAGCAATGCAAGAGTAGGAAATATTTCAATGCCGTTGGATTTTATGTCCAAGTATCTGAGACGCGGCAATCCACCAAAGAAGTTTTTGTTGAGGGGAAGATGAAGCCACGCATATGTGAAAGACAAGTAGACAAGGTTTGGGAAGACGGCAAACAGGGATTCGGTGTTAAGAAGCTTCTTCGTCGGCACAGCATTTCTGCTAGCCGTCAGAGAATGAACTTGTCCAAATGTCATGTTACTTCCAGCGTATGAAGCTAATAGATAATAAACATCACGATTCAAACCTGCGAGATTTAATTTAACTGGTCTCGACAACCCGGATAAGAAACCCAGACTTAAATCATTTTCATAAATGGTAACATGCAGTTGTAGAAACGAAAATGACCGTAAACCGCGAAAGGCAAAGTCCTCTATTATTCGTATTGGATTCCAACGTAGATCCACATGTCGAAGGTTCGACATTGGCCGAAATGTGTCGCTGTAAATGTAATTGATCCGATTGTAAGAGAGGTCGAGGTACTTCACGAAGGCACAGTTCTCAAAGTTGATCGACCTAATATCGTATATTGCGTTCCTTTTCAACGTCAACGTATACTTTGTCGCTTGGAAGATTTTTCCTGGGCCAAATTTGGTCGAGTAGGTCGAGACTTGCTTCGGTGCATGTTTAGTTGAGCGGCTGCTGAATAGTTTAGTGTGGCGGGTTTTGTACTTGGCCTCCCCGATATGATTTATTCTTGCGTCGACATTCGAAATGTTATTTATTTCGGCCCACGCGGAGGTGTTGAACGTGTTTATTCCACAGTAGGCAATGTTTAAGAATCTGAACCTAGTGAGGTTGCTGAGAACGACAAAACTACTTCCATTAACTGTGTGGTAGTTTGTTCCATATGTCAAATACTTGCTTTCCCACCTAAAGCCTTCAATATAACCGAGACTAAAAATTTCAAGTTTAGGGAACTGTAGAAAAGATTTACCAAGCACCATTAAATCTTCCTGCGGCTTCGTGGGGTGCTTCTGCTTGTTACACATATTATTAGCTGTCATATCAAGAGAAATCAAGTTTGGCAAATGCGGAAGTATCGTCGGATCTGTAGCGTTTCGCTTAAAGCAGTTTAATTGCAGTTGCAAATTTTTCAGCTTAAGGTTTGTCACCAGAAAGTCGCTTGGTACAGTGTCAAGCATATTTCCTGAAAGGTCCAAATGTTGCAACTCCTTGAGATGCTGAAAGGGATTTCCCAGAATTCTTAACGGTTCTAATTTGAGTTGCGACGTGAAGGATAGGACAAGGTATTTGAGTTTAGCTGTTTTGAGGAAATCATTGCTTCTGATCACCGAAATCGGGTTTTCCCGCAGTACGAGAACCTCTAACTTCTCTGACAACAAATGAGTCGGAACTGAAGTAAAATTATTGAAGCTTAAGTCCAAGTAGCGTATTTGGGATTCAGGTAATATTTTACCTTGGATCGCAAAGTTTTTCAGACAAAAAATTTTTGGTTCATTTATCCTGCAATTTCCTGACAAATCTACTACCTCCAGTTTTTCCACATTGAGATAGTCCTTTCGAACTGGAAGCAGGTTACTGAATGAAGCGTACAAAACTATCAGTGACTGCGGCAGTTCGGGCAACCGGCCCATAGATCCCGTGTTATAGCTAAGATTGATATATTTCAACTTTCGCATGTTTCTAAACGCATCTTTGTGTATGACCATGTCAGTGCATTTGGGCAGTGTATAGTAGCTGTCGTAGAGGCAGCAATTTTCAACGAGACTAAGTCCTTCAAGTTCGGTGTATCGTGCGAATGCGCTTGGACCAATATAAGTAATCATGTTTGACTTCAGATCCAAAACCTGCACATCTCTTTCCAGATACTGCGGTACAGAAGTAAGGCCTCTTTTCACGCAGTAGATAAATCTCTTCGGCTCTTCTGCCCATTTTTCACGGCCTATAGTGTTGAATACATAAACGATCACCTCGTTAAACATGGATGAAATCGAACGGTTATGCAAAGGGCCGCATTGAAATCTGATGTAACGTACTGAATTTCCGTTGCACAGTCCCACATCACATGCAAACATGACAACTGTCAAAATCGCTAGTGCTTTAACCACTGCCGCCATATTTCCTGACTAAACTGAAGCTAAACTGATGGTGATCAACTTTAAAAGGCGCTCTTGGTTTCTCTTTCCTCAAACTAAAAACAATAGACGGAAGAAATATTTCTTTGTGTAACGGCTTTCATTAGTCACATGGCCGTGGCATATTGCACAAAGCTGTGTGTAAATATTCATAGAATAAACAAACAATAGACGGAAAAGCGTTTCTACTTTGAATTTATTATTTACCTAACAAAAGCGGTCAGGGTTTATGGTAACTACCTTTCCTCCACAGCTTTTTGCCGCCATTGTGTGTCTAAATATCTTTGTGAATTCCGCTGAGGTGTCGTAAGCCAAAAAAGGTTTAGATTTATACTTAAAATATCCATATAAATCTTCAAAGACGCCTATGGCAATATATGGCTTTGTATTTGCATAATCTGCATATATTTCCATATTTTGTTTGTTTCAAGCGATCGGGGATTTCTAACCGCACGTGAGTCAGGCGAAAAGACGTGATGGCGTAAAGGAAGCCATTTGGTCCAATCCGTAATTAAATGATGATTCATTTATGTAGACAGATCAGTAATGCATTTAAATAATTACTTATGAGGAATTAAGCAACAATGCTGGTGGTCAGCTCTACACACTCTCAAAACGCGGCCTTGTCTGGAGAAATTTCTATTACGCCAAATAAAAATTTGCAACTCGGTGATTGTCCAATTTCATGTCTTTTGGCACAGGAACAATAATGAAACTGGTTTCTTCTACCATAAACTAATCTTTCAAGCACAAAATGGGTAAATGTTTTGCCTTTTTTAAATTTGTGGATAATTTTAGTAATAATAAATAGCATAAGCAGTATATATGCAGTCCACGAACGGGGCATTGTGTTTTGAATCAACTTGATGATTTTGAAACATTCTTTAACCGACTGATAGATGCTTTTTCAACTTACATTTTTCCTAGGGTCTCTTTGTCGTCTGGCCCTTGCTCTGGACTGGAAATGTTTCGAATTCCCATACTCAGTGAGGTATTGAAAAGCATCGCAATGTGTTTATTTGGTTTATGTTGGCATGCTTTGTATTGATGCAAGCTCGTTGGACTATCAAGCAGTGCCAGAAGGTACTATCGTTTTTGAAAGAACGGTGACTATGCGCATTGAAGTTAATGATGTGGGTTTGCAAAGTTTTTTGACAGTAAATCTTGCAAAACAAATTTCAATTTTTTTATCCAGAGATGACTGTGCATTAAATCAACGACCTAAGCCACTAAAACTGACTCACTTTTGGAATATGTGAAAAGTGTAGTTTGGTCAGATTAAGGCAACGGGCTATACTCAATAGGTGCTTTTCCTTATGCGTTTTTACTATTATGATAAGGTAATTGCATGCCATAAAAATTGAACTTGTGGTTATATTTAATGTCGACATTTTCCAATACACGCTTGACAGTAACTATCTCTGCTGTGCCTCTAAGTCAGCACTTTCTGCATGTTGACCATCATACATCCGCATCTCAAGTACAGGTAACTTGTCAGCAACATATTTCAACGACCATGCTTAAAACATAAACCTCTTGGTGATTACTTGCTAAGAAAAACTGTTTTTTAAATTAGCCTGCTCTGAGATGTATAATCTGCTTCGAATAAGTTTTACATTTCACTACTCATGTATATTTTCAAATATACATTTATTATATTAAACTTGGCCACGTCACATGTTAATTGCACTATATACAACGCGTAAAGATACATAACAATTCGTTATGTATTTTCTGTGGAGCTTGTTGGTGAAGCTTCTCCGTTGCCAGGGTTTTCAGTATTGGTTTCAGGAGCAACCTCACTTGCATCCTTGGCATCCACATCCACATCGACTTCGATATTTTTTTCCTCGGGGGTTTTCAAAGCGAGTCGAGGTGCGGAGATTTGCAAAATCCCGTTTGCTTTCAAACTCGAAGTGAGTTTTTCAGCGTCGACGTTTTCCGGCAAGACGAGCGACCTATGAAATTCTTGACGCGTCACAGACTTCAACCCGTCGTTTTCTGTTTCTTCTTCTTTCTTAGCTTCGACCACAACCTTCTGACCGACCGTCTTTACTGAGATATTATCAGGTCCGAAAGCATCAAGTTGAAATTCGTATGTAAACGGATTTGCAACCTCGTCTGTTTTCTCTGAATTCTCCTTCGTCGATTTAGTTTTGTGTTTTCCTTCAATCTCGCTTTCAAACAGTCTTAAAACTGTTGGCAGGCCGAAGGTAAGAAAATCTTCTGTTGAATTTTGAACTGATCGTTGGAAGATGTCAAAAGGATTCCAGTCATCGACGTATCTGACGTGGGGAGTTCTTCGTGCGCAACATCTCGATGGATACAAAATACGTACAGCCATTATTTCCTGTTTTTTTTTCAGTACAGCTTCTTCTGAATATCAGTTAGGTATCAGTGATATTGGTGATATCTGTCTGACTGCTTATGATGAGAAGGTGCAGGTTATATACCCTCGAAATTGAGTTCGAGAAGAGTCGCGAATTGACCTGTCTCGAATGTTCGAGAACACCCGGCGAGTCAAAGTTGTAGAAATTACAAAGCGAAAAATGTCTACATTGTTTTTCCCATACAAGTGCGTTCGAATTTATTTGCCAAATCATCACAACGAACAGCTACGTTTTACAATCGACATTTGTTCGAATTGCAACGTTACGTGACCATCATCTTGCGCAAGATGTAAATGTAAATGTATTTTGAAGCAATAGGATCAATTCAACATTGATTACCAGAAATTTTATTCAAATACTTGTTTTGAGGAAATATTATATACATAACTAAAACAAAAACTGATTTTATTCCGGTTATTTTATTTTGCGTTTTCTTAATCAACGAGGTATTCTTCAAATGTTTTTACATTAAATTTTGATACACCGTGTGGTCTCGAATGTTCCATGCACTTACACCTCGTGACCAACGTTGGCAAATGTTTACCGTGCTGTGTTGTAACACATTATTAACCTGGTCTATTGTACACGCAAACTTAGAATTGCTATAGTCGTATTTGCCATTGATATTAATTACTTGATCTAAACTTAGTTGGTTTGTAGTTTCACGATGATTATCAATTATACTGTGGATAAAATTCAACTACAAATTTAATTCAGATTACTAGCTTGAAACAAAATTCTTCTTTTAACTTTTACACAAGTCGTGTACCAATTTGAACATACATTTTATGCTCACAATTGTTATGACGAAAACCAAAAACGTGCGATGAGGAACAAATGAGAACACCTTGCGTGTCAAAAATTGATCACACGTGGTGACGTCTTAAAACTTTAACACAGCACCACGGCGTTATCACATTTAATAGATGGCTTAACCAAACTGCAAAAATCAAGCACAAAAATTAAAAATATGTGTTGTAAACATATAATTGGTAAACATATTAAAGAGCAATTTAAACTAGAAGGAAAACGTGCCAAATAACGTTTATTTTTTCGTTTTGCTTATTGCAAACAAAGAGATATATTTTTGTGATTCTTGTATCCTAATAAAGGTAATCGGCCCTGCGTATTTCCAAATCACTTATTAGCTCTATTTTTGCTGTGTCATTGCAATATTTTTGACACGCCCGGTGTTCTCGAACATTCGAGACAGGTCAATTCGCGACTCTTCTCGAACTCAGTTTCGAGGGTATATAAGCTGCACCTTCCCTTCATGAGCACTCAGACAGAGATCACCAATATCACTGATACCTAACTGATATTCAGAAGAAGCTGCACTGAAAAAAAACAGGAAATAATGGCTGTACGTATTTTGTATCCATCGAGATGTTGCGCACGAAGAACTCCCCACGTCAGATACGTCGATGACTGGAATCCTTTTGACATCTTCCAACGATCAGTTCAAAATTCAACAGAAGATTTTCTTACCTTCGGCCTGCCAACAGTTTTAAGACTGTTTGAAAGCGAGATTGAAGGAAAACACAAAACTAAATCGACGAAGGAGAATTCAGAGAAAACAGATGAGGTTGCAAATCCGTTTACATACGAATTTCAACTTGATGCTTTCGGACCTGATAATATCTCAGTAAAGACGGTCGGTCAGAAGGTTGTTGTCGAAGCTAAGAAAGAAGAAGAAACAGAAAACGACGGGTTGAAGTCTGTGACTCGTCAAGAATTTCACAGGTCGCTCATCTTGCCGGAAAACATCGACGCTGAAAAACTTACTTCGAGTTTGAAAGCAAACGGGATTTTGCAAATATCCGCACCTCGACTCGCTTTGAAAACCCCCGAGGAAAAAAATATCGATGTGGATATCGAAACCAAACAAGAGGATTCATCTGAAGTTACGAAGGATAAAGATGTTCCTATGGACGCTAAATCGGACGAAGCCGGTCCTTCGTCTCAGCAATGAATAAATTTCAAGTTTTGTTGTTGCATTGTTGTATTGTTATGTGTGTATATCTTGTGATGTATGTACAAATGCTTGGTCGCAAATGCCTGACCCTAACTTTTAAAAATTCCTTGTGACATTCTTGTGCAAATAAATAATTTGAAAACTGTATGTTTTGTGTTCAGTGTTTATTACTAGGAGACAAACGCATCACTAAATAATTTTATTCGTTTTTCACAATGCCCACGATGTGTAATTCAACTCAATATACACAAATACTGAAAACGAAAATTTGATTGCTTCATGACAGAAAATAGTTCCAGTAAATTGCTACTGTACATAGAAATGTGGCGATGTTAGGCCAACGGATACGCTACACGATATCGTGCGTGGTCGGCGGTGCTTTCCAAAAATACCGGGTTTCCTTCCATGACGCCGTGGTTGCCATAGTTACTGTGATCTTCCAGTTGTGGATTGACTTTGTGATAATTCATGTCGTAAAAGCCTGAAATTAAAATGCCCATTTCGTGTTAAAATGTAATATAATATTTTGAATCAGATAGAAAGATTGGACAAGTTTCAATATCTTAAACATTTGCACATTATTTGCATTCGCCAGATATATTTTATCGTTGCGCTTTGTTGATGCTGGAAATGACAAAATGTTTCTTTTTTTTGGTAGTCGAAAAATTAATAAAATTATCAGCTTTAAATTAAATTACCTCTAGTTAGTACTTCAAAATTAGGACTTCCTTATAATAAAATCATCAAAACCTGTTGTTATTCGTTGATAAATGTGACGTGGCAATCCAGTCTCAGAGAGATAATCGTCCACTTCTGTGTCCAGTAAAGCGCGATCGTATATTCGCAAATCGTCCACTAATCCTTGGAAGTGGTTGTTGCCATCCCAACCAATAGCAAGGTTCACCGACGAATTTCCGGAATACGGAGACTGCAGATAATATTAAACGTGCTAGGTAAAGGACTGTAACTTGTAACGCCCCATTTATTTCCCCAATGCCAATGAAATTCATGTCCTCAATTAAGGTTTACTTTTGAAATGTAAATAGAATGTTCAATGTTTCAGTGAATAGTATGCCTGGCCATGGATGGTGTATAGTTGTATTTATAAGCGTTTCAAAAACTGATAAGACATTAACATTTTATTCCAATTTAAAAGAATAGAGCCTCCAGTGGCCAAAGTGTAATGAAGCATTCCAGGCACTACTCGACTGCGCCATCTTCCGGTAATTATATTGGCTCGTGTGGGTTTCTCAGAGTGTTTTTAGCAACAAACGTATGGTTTGTATAAGCAAGTGGAGCCAAAATATGTTCATATAATTTATGAAAACTTTAACATGAATTTACGATGATGAACGGCCTTGAAGAGCAGGCTGTGCAAAAATAACGCGATATTCGCAACATAATATATTTCTGATACATACCCAGTCAACGGCCGGTACATCGGTAATTCTGACGTCATCGGCCAGAGATGATCCGTTGGTAAGAAGTGTCAGTTCACACGCTCCCGCGTCATATCGCAGTGTCACGTGTTGCCACAAACCCACGTCCAAAGCGGAAGAGACGACCACAGTGTGGCCATTGAAATCGGCAGTAAGTTTACTGTAAACATAATTTTATTTAATTTAAGAAGAATTTTATTGAGCATTAAATAAGTTTTCCTCTAATTTTAAACGGTGTTTTCTTTAATGGCTCTCTTGATGGTCATGCGCGGTGTTTATTTAATATGTTAGTAAATTTTGTTTTTTAAAATTGTCTAATATATAAAAATTACAAACCCGTTGTTGAGATAGAGACAAATTACTGTGTTGTTCACTGCACAAACTATGGGACGTTTTCCCACAGTCGAGTTGGAGCTCATGAGTATCCACACTTCCACAGTAAAACTGTCATCAAAGTTGAACTCATTTGTGGTTGGTAGAATCACGTGATCGTCGTTGCCGTCCAATGAGATAGCAGTGTTTTCTCTAAAGCATAAAAGTATATAAAGCTTATGCAATTTTTTCTAAAATGCGCCTCTCGAAACTCTTCTACCTATCCTTATTTGGTAAAGTTTTATTCGGTTGTTTCCTGGAATTTTTTTAAGAAATTCTTTTGGGTAAAACTATATTTGCAAGGCAAAAGGATTAAAAATGTAGGCATAGTTTCCTCAACTTCAGGGTTTCTTTTATTTGTTTAACATGGTGGATAGTCTTTACCTTGCGACACACTTGACTTTTAGATCTGACCAGATCACGTTGCCTTGTTGATATGCGTACACCCCGACCCTTCCACCGGTATATCTCGTATCATAAATGGGCCCCGTGTCCAGAACGGGTTGGTCGATTTTAGATATAACCACGCGAATCATACCAACCGAAGGCCTACGGAATCAAACACTCGATAAGTGAAGCCCAACTGATACCGAATTTTTAAGTGGACACGTTAAATTTCAGGAATTGTTTCAATGATAAAAAAGTATGTAAGTTCCTGAAATATAACCTGGATCCGAATTACCACATGTTTTTGTTTTGTGAAACTAACTACATAAATCATTTGCATACTTTACACGCTCATCAAAAGCAAGCAAACATTGTTACGTCTGTACATTGATTTTTCTTTACATTCAGGCCATTTTACTGACGGTATTTCATTTGGCGTTGCAATTATTATGGAAAAAGTAAACGTTATGATTTAGTTGTAACCTTACCTGTGTTTAATGTTAAATATGTAGGCGGTCTTGGGCTCCCATCCTGTAAGGGTTGGGTCGTGATAAATAAGTTCCACCTGGTTTGCTGTGTCCACAGTGTGCCAAAGTGCCTTCGCCAAATTTGTCCCTGGCCCACTTGTCGACCGCACCATCTTAATTTGGATTAAGATCTCTGGTTTTTGTTTGTTCAACACCTCCAAAAATTCGCAAGAAACACATATTTCGCAATAACACCACTACGGCAAATGTAGTTGAATAAATATCACATCGCCTTGGACGATTTTAGATCTTAGCTATGTAATGTTAATGTCATGGTTTAACGACTTCCACGACTCATACCAACAGAAGGTCTTCGAAATAACCTAACATACCTTAACTTGCAATCCCTTTAGTCCAATCTGCAGCTGTCCGTGTTCGTCGTTTGCGTGCGCATTTCGCCACATGGCAACGTAAAACTTACGATTATTGTGATACGCAAACACCATCCCCACGTAATGACCACTCGTTGGGTCTTCGTTTATGTACAGACCCCCGGAGTAGTCAATAGCTCCGTAGCGTTGCTCCTCGCCAATAAGCATCGAAGGTGTGTCGGTTGATTGTGCTTGAGTAACAGCTCGGCCCTTTACGTAAATTATTACTTTGTGCAACGTCCGAATTTTGTGACTTTATTTACCATAATGAGCTACAATCTATTATTGCATCTAAACAAAGTAATGTTGCAACACAGAAAAACAATTGTTTTGTTTTTTTCTGGTTGGATACACAAACCTTTGACTTTGTAACTAAATCTGACGATATATGAATAGTAATCATCAATAAGCTGGTTCATGAAATCAACATTTAGGAGCGCAAAGGCTGAAATGTTTCAATAAATGGATACCGAGTTAAAGACTTTCCACTCAGCCTGGTCTGTTCCACTTCCCAAATGGACGATGAAATACGGATCTAATGACGTGCGTTGGATCGTCGGGTCAGCTCTGCAGGAATCTTCCGTGTCGTTCACCCCGTCGTTGTCGAAGTCATCCTCGCATGGTGAGTCTATGGAAAGTATAGCCATATCAAACTCTTCCCGCCGTATCAAACTCTTTATTGTCCAAATTAAAGGAAGCATTACAAACTACTACTAAATAGCGAAGCAAATTCCGTAAAATGCAAAGCATCTTCAATAACAGATATACTTTTCGGGTAATTTCCTTTAACAATTGAAGTTTCACGTTTACCCAAAGAGCAAAATTAATGGCATTTTTTACCATCTTCGGAGGTCGGGGCGAAAGTGTAGGGGCAGTGATCCGTGGCATCCGGTTGCCCGTCGTTTTCCGAATCCGGATCGCACGCATCTCCCATTCCGTCACCATCGGCGTCCGATTGAGATGGATTCGGAACATATGGACAATTGTCGAGGAAGGTGATGACGCTGTCGCCGTCTCTAGGAGTTGGAGAACAACATTATTAATATACACCAAAGACTGCACCTCTTTTTTCAGGAATTACAATTACCTAAAAGGGGTGTTTTACCACAAAATAAAGGATTAAATATAGAGTGTAAACTAAATTGTCATGTATTACAGGAACTTTTCCATATTCTATTATGTTTTGCAGCCATAAACGACACACGAATACGAAACGGTCAGATAATTTTTCCCCGCTCTTAGATGAAACATCCCAGAGGCTTACGCATCTTTTCCTGTGTCGCACGAATCTCCCACGCCATTCTGATTTGTGTCTTTCTGATTGCTGTTGCTGAAGAAAACACAATTGTCACAAGCGTCTCCCAAGCCGTCCCCATCGCTGTCGGCGGTGACAGTACTTGCATCAAGGGGACACAAATCACTGACGTCCAAAATTCCTTTAAAATATTGGCGAATATTAGTAAATGGTTTCTGTATGAATAAAATCAGTTGCAGAATAAAGCCGACTCAAAATATGGTACAGATTTTTTTTCAGCATATAAATGATGTTCAAAATTACAAATGAGATGACAGACCTTTTTGAGTAGGTTCCCATACCGACAAAGAAAGCTCCAATAAACGCATTTATTTAAATAACTATTAATATTTCAAAAATATACGAAGGCGCCGGTGGGAAACAACCTTGTGTACAAACAGATCCAGACGTATCGAGCACAATTCGGCATTAGTAAACTAGTTCTCAAAATTGAAATATTTTATCGTGGTTACTGGAGTAATTGTACCATTTTTTGTCGTTTTTTATGAATTAATTGTTTATTTTTTTGCAAACCGTCGCCGTCATCATCATCGTCACATCCATCGCCTATTCCATCCCCATCAGTATCAGGAAATTGCCCAGCAAGGAACGGGCAAGTATCGCACGCGTTTCCGAAACCATCACCGTCAGAATCAAGCTGGGGGCCTGACGGATTGTAGTTTGCCACTAGTGGACAGTTGTCCTGTAACAAATAGCGTTGACAATGATCAAAAATTTTTATTCGGATGGCTCACAGGAATTTGAATAAATGGACACAAAAGTGGCTTTATTTATCGAAAGACATAGGAAAACAATGTTTAGGGTACAAATACGTTTAAAAATTAATATTTAATCAAAAGAGTAAAATATTTATAAATTCGGTCCGTCGTCACCTATCTTTCCCAAAATTTAGTTAAGGTCAGTGTGTCCTAACAAACACAAACCGCAACAAAGAATCCCAATTCTACCTTGTCATCAGTGATAAAATCATTATCGTCGTCCACATCGCATGCGTCACCCTTCCTATCTCCGTCAGCATCCTCTTGACCACTGTTAGGTATCTCAATGCAATTATCCTGAGCACACTTCACCCAATCTCCACACGATATGAAAATATCCGGTTGCCCATCGGCGTCTTTATCTGCACCGCATGCAACACCTGGACCAGCCGTGCCGAGTGGACACTGAAATTTATTTATTGCATTGCTTTATGTTGGCAGTACTGAGATTGGACTAGCTTGGAAATTCAATACGCCATATGACTTGGCACTGTAACTTGTTTTAGGAAAGTTACAAAAAATACAATTTACCGATTTAATCGGATTTTTTTTTTGCTGAATTATTGATAAATGATTATAATACAAAACAAATGCAATTAAATCGGTAAATTGTATTTTTTTTTTTTTTTTTTTTGAAAACGATGCCATCGATTTAAACAAACATTTACTCACAGTACAGACAGCGTTGTGGTTACTGACTGCCTCACATGTCGTATACGCCCCACACGAATTCCGAACTACTCTGAGTTGACATGGGTTGGGGGCAAGACACTTTGTGTAACCTGTTCCTGTGTAACCCAGTGGACATTGGCCGCACGAATAATTTCCCTGCAATACAAAGAATTTTATAAGCAAGTGGAGCCAATAATATATGATTTCATTAAGCTGCAGAAAGAACATTTTAGTTTGCAATGAACGTTATTTTGTAGCTGTTGTCGCGAATGGATCTGTAAGCAGACAAGGAATTATTTGAATCGGAATTCCGTTTCGATTTCATGGTGCTAGTAATGAAAAGATTTAGAAAAGGGTTTCATATCAAAAAGCGAATTAAAATATGTTTATTAAACCTTCTCAAAAGATGACTTCACAACTGATGAAAGTTTATTGACAAATTTATATATTTTTGGAGATATGAAACGCTTACGGAACATACAAATATTGTGATGTATACTGACTATGGTATTGTTGCATTCGACCAGGGGATCACAGACGGAAGGCGAACACTCGTCAACGTCATTGCACACTTGTACTGGTACAGTGTCTTTCAATCCGTTGCCGAAGTATTCGTTGCCACGGTAACCGTCTGGGCATCCGGAACAATGGAAACCGCCGTAAGTGTTGACGCACATTGAAGGGTCGAAGCAGGGATTGGACAATGCACACTACACGTTATAAGGTATGACAATATGTCTTTGAAACAATGTTTCCTTCTATCTTTACACACAACCCGTTTACCTCGTCTATATCCTGGCAGTTGTATCCGTCACCCGAGAAGCCAACCGGACACACAAGACACAAAGCATCCCAAGTCATGTTCGCATAAACTACATTCACACATTGAACTCCAGGGAAGCATGGAGGCGTGTGAATGGAGCATAAACCTGAAGGACCGCGTTACTATCACGTTTGTATAAAATATTTTGATACACCCGCAATCAACATAATGAATGTACGACAACCATAATTCCACGCTTTTACAAACATAGTGAATGGGTACTGATTGTTTTTGGGGTTGATTGCGTAATGGAATTGATTTTGACTTACATTCCTTAAGACAGCCTTGACATCCGTGGTCTCCCTCGAATGAGAAAGTCCCAGCTCTGCAGGGTGAACACGACTTGGCTCCACGGCAACTCTGGTATCCTAATACACTAATATTTTGAAATCCGCATGAACAAAAGTTTCCAAGAACACCAGCCAAAGAAACACTTTATATTAAAAAAAATGTAACCAGATGCAAGTCTGTCATTTTTACTACATAGGGTTTTAAATCAACTTGCAACAATGCCTCGATCCTGCACAGTATCAGAAACCACCTACAAACGGTTTCTCACCCGATGGACAGCTTTTACATGAAGTGGACGCATATGAATCCGAATAACTTCCCGCCAAACAACGGTGACAATGTTCTGAAAATTACAGAAAATAGATGAAGGAATTCATACAGGTTTTACGACAGCTAAAATACCGTCTTTTCCGTCAACGGAGTAGTGACCAGGTTCACATGGAAATCGTACACCGCTTCGGCACGCATGACCAGGTTCACAAGGCGTACATTGTGCACACTGTGTGGCGTTGCATCCTGTCGTGTAGTGGTGCTTCGGACAACCCCGTGCAATTCCTCGTTCACATACCTTTGGCACAAAACGGTGCAAATAGTTAAAATGAAACCAAGTGTACCAGATATTCCACCGTGATTCGAAGTTGAAACAATGGCAAGTTTTATACACAAAAAATTGTCAGCAAAGTCGTCTGATAGTCACACCAGCTGCACTGATGAGACTTTTTAGGCCGAAACAGTGGCCATCTGTCTGCAGCATACACAACACAAAAAATTATGTTTTACCAAATACTTTAGCAGAAATACTTTAATCAGAGCTAGTATGCCAACACTTTCCAAAATATACAACTACTGAGAAATACAACCTTCCAAAAGCATCGCACCTAGTTTACGGTGGTGCACACTTTTTGATTTCGACCAACTGTGATCAGTGCTTCGTTTATTAGCGAAACACTTGAGCTATATGAGCACTCACATAACCAGTGGGACAGGCGAGGCATTTGTCCCATGATCCAGCCGAGTATTCATTCGGTGAGCGACCACATGAGGCATTGTACAGAGGATTGTATGCAGTTACTTCAACTTCACCAACTGTTCCGTGGTCAGGACAACGTCCGCATGGCAATTTTCTTCCATCTCCCGGACAATAGTAGCCGGACGGACAAACGAAGCAAAGACTGTCGACTAAATGTAGGCAAACATGTAGGCGCGCGAGGTAATACTTTGGGACGATAAGGCACCACGTGGCATAACAAACATATCATTTTTTTAATTGAATTTTTTAATCTACCACAAACAGCAATTGTAAAGTAAATTTAGTGTAAGATTTGATTTCTTGCATAAAATGTACTAATATATGCACCATTATTGGACCACACATTCCTTCCCACAATAATCTAACAAACCTAACTCACTACCTGCAAGGTTTTTTGCTTCGTTGCATCCATAAAACTCCAGTCTCACACCGATACCATGTTGCCAAGCAACAGGATGCATCCTGACGAAACGAGCCACAAACTGTGGTTCAAAAACGTATTCAACCACGTTTTCGGCATCACTGTTTCCCTGGATGAACGAACCGTTGAAACTGTACGATGCATTGGTTGTAATGGGACTGGCAGTCGTAGAGGCCTCCTCGCATGTAGTGGTGTTCAAGGAAGCGTTGGTATGGCAACCGCCAGTGGACAGTGTGGTTTCTGACGTGGTGGCAGTTGTGGTCGTCATATTAACATGCGTGGCGTTTGAAATTTCAGACGTCGTTGTGCCTATGTTCACCATGGTAGTGTCTGATACAGTGACAGCTACTGTTGTTGGGAAGGCTTGAAAAGGAAAATTATATCAATGTAAAATACAGTTTTTCATTATTAAAATGACACTGCGCCATATAAGCACGAAATAATAGACGCCCCATCGAAAAACAAATACTTTACCTTGGTTATTGGTTGGAATATATTCGTTCCAATGAACGTCATCATTGCTATACATTATAGCGAATTGCGTTACCCAGTACCCCAGCTCTGGAGCACCCTGTGTTGCCATACTGTGCAGCCTGGCAACGTTACCAAAATCCACCTGTATATAAATGCTGTTTACTAGACTTTGTTTGGATTCTTTTTCACAAAATTGTTTCTTTTCATGAACATATTTTGTCATAACTTAGTAACGCTAATGTTGTTCAATCGATTTCAATATCAGATTTAACTATACAGCTACAAATCGCACACATTTTACCTTTATCCATTGTGACGCATCGTGTGTAGATGGCACCCAAGCCCCTGGCACGTTCAAGCCTTTTACAGTGGTGGAATTGCTATGGTGTAGCTTTGCGTAATATGCATGGTATGAAGAACTGCATTGACCGTCGTTGGTGAGTTCTGATGAAGCGCTGAATGCATCGTTTGTAACAAGGCCGCTTTGTAGACCAAGCTCCATTTCGCACTCTTAATAAATTGAGCCACAATAACTTGGTGTATTTAAGCACCTTGATTGTAGTAAACGTATATGTTGAACTATGCTAATATCATTAATAACATATGCTCTTTATCAGAGGCAATGGTAGTCGCAAGCAACGAAACGTAAGATACTGGAAATATCGGAAGTGAACACAGAAATATACAAAGAAATATACTTTCTAAATAACCCGGTCAGAGGAAAGAAATCATTGTTTAATTATAATACGATTTTAATGCACCTTGTGGGGTGGTGTCTGAATATTAACAATAATTATAAATCTTAACTTAATTGTGCTACTTTAATACCAGGCATATTACAATTATACGTTAATTTAGCCAGGACAGCATCTTAACTTTAGTTTTGTTAATAAAAAATTGTTACAGAATACCATGTATTACGCTGTAGTATCCGGGAACTCGCCAATAAAACTCAGTCATGTCAGTATTGGTGTTTTTAGAAATATGAATGAAGTGATGCAAGGGTCGACCTCGATAACTGTTTAAACATGAGTTGGAAATCTGCAAGATGATTCAAGTTTAAAACGTGATCAAGTAAAATGCTGCTTTCATACCAAGGCTCATATCGTTTCTGTTTAAAACACGCGTGATATATTCTTTGAAACAACAACATAATACAAGGTTATTTCTATTTAAAGCTTGCAACATCACACTGAACATCCACATCGTACAACAATAAATGAGAAAAGCTTCATCGTTTCAAGTGCACTGCAAAACAAAATGGGACTTACCTCGAAAGTCAAATTAAGCGCTGTTCCAAGCGATGGTGAACCGTTGTCGAAGGCGACCAGTTCATAGTCCACGAATTTTATTCCAGTCGTCATTGAGTTTCTGTTAAACATGAGATTGATTTAAAAAGTTGCAACAATATTTTTTTTACAAATGACAAAATACGTCAGCTGTCAGAAGACCGTGCAGTAAAACCTCATGGTAGAGACAAATAGGGCACACTAGTCCAGAATACACTACAAAACACTCACTTTTCTGACAACTCGCGAAGCACGTAGTCTATTTCTGCATTTCGACCGCTATCCGCATCACTGGCATTCAAAATCAACAGAGGAATATTGGAAGACAGTGGTGGGCGCACAGGAGCAACGTTTCCGCCAGTAAAGTTAAAAACAGGACAGTTGTCATTAACATCGGTTATGTGAACCTTGATCAACAACGATCCGTTTCTGTTGGCCAAAATGTCCTGTAAAGTAGACAAGTTGTTGTCACAGATTAATTAAAAGAACCACAGGAAACATGGAAAAATCTTATTGTGGACAAAACAACAATAAGTGTCTTTTTATGTTAGAGGGACATGTTTTTATGAGCTTGACTCGTACTTTGATCCTTCTTATCATCACGTTGTAATAAAAACTCTCAGCTTACAACAATAATAACATGCAAGTAAAGTTCCGTTTCCTCTTCATAGTCAAGTTCCCATTGTAGATAGATATTGGAGGTGGTGCTGTTAACAGTGGAAGGAGCAGGATTACCTGGACTACCTCCACGGGTGGTAACTGGAATGTGGGAATGTAGGTGAGAGGTTGGCGATTTTATACGATTTAGGGTTATCATTACAATCTAAATTGTTTGATTATTTTTATTATGCTGGGTACAGTAATGTTGCAAACGGGAGATCGACCTATTTGGTTTTGGTTTTAACAGTATGAAATAATGAAGGTTTGGTGTCTTACAGTTAAAATCTGTACAATCAAGGAAGCTGTTATTTCCTATCGTTCGCAAGCTGGAAATCGGAGGAGGTTCGGTGCACAAAGTGTCGTTGCTTATCTTATCTTCGCCGAGTCTGAAATGGCCTGCTTCATTTCCTTCCGTTATGTGGACGAGGAAAGGGGGTCCAAGACTGACAAACAAAAGCTAATATATCACACCGGCGTGTTAAACTATAAATTTTGATGAGGAACGTCAGTATAGTAGCAATGAAAAAAAATGACTGATTTCTGTACCATTGCGAGACCATTATTTAAGAAACCGTATGTAGTGCCAGGTATGTGGCATAGTGTACACAAATGCACTTTCTCCGGGCTTCGCGCAAATTAACACACATGGGGTTTGTAACTATACAGTACCTGTATGAGTCAGCAATACCGAAGCTTGAGACGTAACTTCCAACCTTTGTGTTTTCTGGGACCGATATGAAAATGTCAACCGGAGGTCTGGTGGTCGAAGATGCCAATGTTGATACAGTCGCGTTTACAGCTTTCAAAAAAAGGTTGAATTTTATATTCATATCCTAGAGCACCATCACCGTTTTGAATTTTTATCTGAAAAATTACAGTTATTTTTATAGCATAGTGGCGCTCCTGTTCAATAACAATGAGCGGTTTACAACAACTTCTTGTAATTGTTGCGCCTCATTGCACACCTTGACACGTGACGCTACCAGCGGGGCCAGTGTAATCCTTTTTCTTTCGTTTTTCTTGTGTTTATAGCGGTATTTGTGTATATGGTGAATAACTGTGCTATAACCCTGAAGAAATCTCGTCGGATGGTAGACCAAAACGTCGATTAAACAAACGTCTACTTTTTAGATGACAAAATAACTCCTAAATCTTTCTGCATTACTTGTATCAGTAGTAGTAGTATTGGCAGTGGAAGTTACGGAAACTACTGCGTCAGTTGTAAGGCTCAGGATAGAGGTTGACGTTTCACTGGCGGGGGTTGTGAGGTCATCAATGGTGCTGGTTGCGGTTGGAGGAGGAGTAGTTAAATGCGCCACATTCGTGACCGCTTGAGTTGTTTGAGGTGAATCTGTCGCTAAATGGAAAAACATACAAATTATCACATCCATGAATTTGTCAAATTAATCATAATAAAACCAATTGAATTGTCGCGCTTTAAATTTTCGTAGAACTACCAGAATTTCCACATTTATGATTACTTGAATGTCAAAAGAAGAACGGCCTAGTTGTTGTGAAATGAATGTTTGGTCAACTAAAACTACCACCAGCATCGTTTTTAAGTAATCAACCTATACATGTATGTCAGCATGGAAAAAATATTGTAGAAAGAAACAATTAGGATAAAACAAAGTACAAAATTGTGCTGTTTACTTGTAGATTCCGATATTGAAGCATTTATAAAAGGAACGTTAAATGTGACTCCTTCAACCTCAAGCAGAAACTCGGACGTGCATTGCTCTCTTTCCACGCGGTAAAGATCAAAGTGATATATTTCATCTTCCTGTACAAATACCTCGATTTGAAAAGCTGTTCCTTGTATAAAAGTATTGTTTAAAGTACAGTTTGGGGAAGTTTTCAATACCTTTATGTCTATTGAACCAAAAAAACATTTATTTCCAAATCACTTTTGTTTGTACTATTCCAACATAAATATACTGTAATACGCAAGATAATTGTTCTTTTGGAAAACTAAGATCAAATTTACATTAATCATATTTATACCTCGATATTTAGAAATACTTCTCTGATAGTAGTGGTGGCAATGGAGCACGACCCGCTCACCAGTTCCCCATCCGAGGTGGTGACATTGACATATCCTGTTTAAACGTATTGATAAACCTGGTTTTCAAAGCTTTCACAGATTTTTTAACCATATATAATTAAAGCTTTGTGCTTAATAAGTTCACCCTGTCATTTTATGGTGGCACTTAGCAATTAAGATAAATTGGGAACTCATTATCCGAATATTAGTAATCATACAAATATTGGGATCACGACTCGCTCCAACACATACCATTGTATGCCGCTGAAAATTCAACTTGAACACAAGGCATCTTAGATGGATCAGCGTGGTTGTTGTATTCCGCAACTAATATTGTGTTGATGAACAGCCACATGTAATCTCCACCTCCGGTTGTAACTTTCTCACCGCCGCGAAACAACATGCCAGTTCGTATTGCAGTGGTAAAACTGCGAACAGAGCAAACAGACTTTGCAGTTATTGGTACGATCTGGACAACGAGAGGCGCTATAAGAAATTGTACCCGAAGTTGTGAAGAACATTGTTGCAATCCCGTTGTGACTCAGAACGATAACCAATTCCATCCAGTGGATAAAACGTGTCGTCAAAGTATCTGCAAAGGGCAATTAACCAGCATGGAAATAAAACTATCATGTCTATTAGTAATAAAAGCAACAAATATTGTAGAGATCAATAGTTATCAACGTAAAACAAGTGACTTTGACGTAAAAAAAACGGATAATAATTGCATTTGATAATCGAAAACGTTAACCTTCATATCATGTAAAAATCAAGTCATCAAAGGAATAGAGAGATCCAACTTTAGATAATAAAAACAAAAACGAAAACATATAAAAATAAGTTCCTTAGCAAACTGCCTACCTAAACGAAGAGTCAGAAATTGTTACATTGTCTTCCAGGTAAATATCAGAGAAAAACTCTTGGTTGGTCCCTGGGATGCCACGAAACCATTCAGTAAAGGTGTCTCCTGTTGGATTGCTGGTTGTGGATAACCATCCACCAAATGGACTGAAAATACACAAATTTATAAACACAGCTACGGTACAAAACAAATTACGAACTTGCAAAGATTGAATATGACAATGAAAACAAGTCAGGAATTACAAAATTAAAAACAAAGCATATACAAACAAGTCAAATAAGGATTATTATGATGACAGGAATATTAACAGGGGTAAAATTATTTGTCAGATTTTGTAGAGGAGAATTCGACTAATCCAATATTTTCAAAGAAGAAATTGTGTAAGCTCCTGTGGCCTAATGGAGAAGGCATCGGTCTCCTAAACCGGGGATTGCGGGTTCGAGTCCCGCCAGGAGTAAAATTATTTGTCAGATTTTACAAAGGAGAATTCGACTAATCCAATATTTTCAAAGAAGAAATTCAAAAAGCTCATGTGGCCTAATGGAGAAGGCATCGGTCTCCTAAACCGGGGATTGCGGGTTCGAGTCCCGCCAGGAGTATAGTTATTTTTCAGATATTCTTAAGGATAATTACGCGTCTTGAAGTTATTTTGAAGAAGGCTTTCCACAAGCTCCTGTGGCCTAATGGATCAGGCATCGGTCTCCTAAACCGGGGATTGCGGGTTCGAGTCCCGCCAGGAGTAAAATTATTTGTCAGATTTTATAAAGGAGAATTCGACTAATCCAATATTTTCAAAGAAGAAATTGTGTAAGCTCCTGTGGCCTAATGGATAAGGCATCGGACCCCTAAACCGGGGATTGCGGGTTCGAGTCCCGCCAGGAGTAAAATTATTTGTCAGATTTTATAAAGGAGAATTCGACTAATCCAATATTTTCAAAGAAGTCATTCTGTAAGCTCCTGTGGCCTAATGGATAAGGCATCGGTCTCCTAAACCGGGATTGCGGGTTCGAGTCCCGCCAGGAGTAAAATTATTTGTCAGATTTTATAAAGGAGAAGTCGACTAATCCAATATTTTCAAAGAAGTCATTCTGTAAGCTCCTGTGGCCTAATGGATAAGGCATCGGTCTCCTAAACCGGGATTGCGGGTTCGAGTCCCGCCAGGAGTAAAATTATTTGTCAGATTTTATAAAGGAGAATTCGACTAATCCAATATTTTCAAAGAAGAAATTGTGTAAGCTCCTGTGGCCTAATGGATAAGGCATCGGACCCCTAAACCGGGGATTGCGGGTTCGAGTCCCGCCAGGAGTAAAATTATTTGTCAGATTTTATAAAGGAGAATTCGACTAATCCAATATTTTCAAAGAAGAAATTGTGTAAGCTCCTGTGGCCTAATGGATAAGGCATCGGTCTCCTAAACCGGGGATTGCGGGTTCGAGTCCCGCCAGGAGTAAAATTATTTGTCAGATTTTATAAAGGAGAATTCGACTAATCCAATATTTTCAAAGAAGAAATTGTGTAAGCTCCTGTGGCCTAATGGATAAGGCATCGGTCCCCTAAACCGGGGATTGCGGGTTCGAGTCCCGCCAGGAGTAAAATTATTTGTCAGATTTTACAAAGGAGAATTCGACTAATCCAATATTTTCAAAGAAGACATTCTGTAAGCTCCTGTGGCCTAATGGATAAGGCATCGGTCCCCTAAACCGGGGATTGCGGGTTCGAGTCCCGCCAGGAGTAAAATTATTTGTCAGATTTTACAAAGGAGAATTCGACTAATCCAATATTTTCAAAGAAGACATTCTGTAAGCTCCTGTGGCCTAATGGATAAGGCATCGGTCCCCTAAACCGGGGATTGCGGGTTCGAGTCCCGCCAGGAGTAAAATTATTTGTCAGATTTTATAAAGGAGAATTCGACTAATCCAATATTTTCAAAGAAGACATTCTGTAAGCTCCTGTGGCCTAATGGATAAGGCATCGGTCCCCTAAACCGGGGATTGCGGGTTCGAGTCCCGCCAGGAGTAAAATTATTTGTCAGATTTTATAAAGGAGAATTCGACTAATCCAATATTTTCAAAGAAGTCATTCTGTAAGCTCCTGTGGCCTAATGGATAAGGCATCGGTCTCCTAAACCGGGGATTGCGGGTTCGAGTCCCGCCAGGAGTAAAATTATTTGTCAGATTTTATACAGGAGAATTCGACTAATCCAATATTTTCAAAGAAGACATTCTGTAAGCTCCTGTGGCCTAATGGATAAGGCATCGGTCTCCTAAACCGGGGATTGCGGGTTCGAGACCCGCCAGGAGTAAAATTATTTGTCAGATTTTGTAAAGGAGAATTCGACTAATCCAATATTTTCAAAGAAGAAATTGTGTAAGCTCCTGTGGCCTAATGGATAAGGCATCGGTCTCCTAAACCGGGGATTGCGGGTTCGAGACCCGCCAGGAGTAAAATTATTTGTCAGATTTTACAAAGGAGAATTCGACTAATCCAATATTTTCAAAGAAGACGTTCTGTAAGCTCCTGTGGCCTAATGGATAAGGCATCGGTCTCCTAAACCGGGGATTGCGGGTTCGAGTCCCGCCAGGAGTAAAATTATTTGTCAGATTTTATAAAGGAGAATTCGACTAATCCAATATTTTCAAAGAAGAAATTGTGCAAGCTCCTGTGGCCTAATGGAGAAGGCATCGGTCTCCTAAACCGGGGATTGCGGGTTCGAGTCCCGCCAGGAGTAAAATTATTTGTCAGATTTTATAAAGGAGAATTCGACTAATCCAATATTTTCAAAGAAGAAATTGTGTAAGCTCCTGTGGCCTAATGGATAAGGCATCGGTCTCCTAAACCGGGGATTGAGGGTTCGAGTCCCGCCAGGAGTAAAATTATTTGTCAGATTTTATAAAGGAGAATTCGACTAATCCAATATTTTCAAAGAAGAAATTGTGTAAGCTCCTGTGGCCTAATGGATAAGGCATCGGTCTCCTAAACCGGGGATTGCGGGTTCGAGTCCCGCCAGGAGAATAGTTATTTTTCAGATATTCTTAAGGATAGTTACGCGTCTTGAAGTTATTTTGAAGAAGGCTTTCCACAAGCTCCTGTGGCCTAATGGATAAGGCATCGGTCTCCTAAACCGGGGATTGCGGGTTCGAGTCCCGCCAGGAGTAAAATTATTTGTCAGATTTTACAAAGGAGAATTCGACTAATCCAATGTTTTCAAAGAAGAAATTGTGCAAGCTCCTGTGGCCCGCCAGGAGTAAAATTATTTGTCAGATTTTACAAAGGAGAATTCGACTAATCCAATATTTTCAAAGAAGAGATTGTGTAAGCTCCTGTGGCCTAATGGAGAAGGCATCGGTCTCCTAAACCGGGGATTGCGGGTTCGAGTCCCGTCAGGAGTAAAATTATTTGTCAGATTTTACAAAGGAGAATTCGACTAATCCAATATTTTCAAAGAAGAAATTGTGTAAGCTCCTGTGGCCTAATGGATAAGGCATCGGTCCCCTAAACCGGGGATTGCGGGTTCGAGTCCCGCCAGGAGTAAAATTATTTGTCAGATTTTATAAAGGAGAATTCGACTAATCCAATATTTTCAAAGAAGTCATTCTGTAAGCTCCTGTGGCCTAATGGATAAGGCATCGGTCTCCTAACCCGGGGATTGCGGGTTCGAGTCCCGCCAGGAGTAAAATTATTTGTCAGATTTTATAAAGGAGAATTCGACTAATCCAATATTTTCAAAGAAGTCATTCTGTAAGCTCCTGTGGCCTAATGGATAAGGCATCGGTCTCCTAACCCGGGGATTGCGGGTTCGAGTCCCGCCAGGAGTAAAATTATTTGTCAGATTTTATAAAGGAGAATTCGACTAATCCAATATTTTCAAAGAAGACGTTCTGTAAGCTCCTGTGGCCTAATGGAGAAGGCATCGGTCTCCTAAACCGGGGATTGCGGGTTCGAGTCCCGCCAGGAGTAAAATTATTTGTCAGATTTTATATAGGAGAATTCGACTAATCCAATATTTTCAAAGAAGTCATTCTGTAAGCTCCTGTGGCCTAATGGATAAGGCATCGGTCTCCTAACCCGGGGATTGCGGGTTCGAGTCCCGCCAGGAGTAAAATTATTTGTCAGATTTTATAAAGGAGAATTCGACTAATCCAATATTTTCAAAGAAGTCATTCTGTAAGCTCCTGTGGCCTAATGGATAAGGCATCGGTCTCCTAACCCGGGGATTGCGGGTTCGAGTCCCGCCAGGAGTAAAATTATTTGTCAGATTTTATAAAGGAGAATTCGACTAATCCAATATTTTCAAAGAAGACATTCTGTAAGCTCCTGTGGCCTAATGGATAAGGCATCGGTCTCCTAAACCGGGGATTGCGGGTTCGAGTCCCGCCAGGAGTAAAATTATTTGTCAGATTTTATAAAGGAGAATTCGAATAATCTAATATTTTCAAAGAAGACATTCTGAAAGCTCCTGTGGCCTAATGGATAAGGCATCGGTCTCCTAAACCGGGGATTGCGGGTTCGAGTCCCGCCAGGAGTAAAATTATTTGTCAGATTTTATAAAGGAGAATTCGACTAATCCAATATTTTCAAAGAAGTCATTCTGTAAGCTCCTGTGGCCTAATGGATAAGGCATCGGTCTCCTAACCCGGGGATTGCGGGTTCGAGTCCCGCCAGGAGTAAAATTATTTGTCAGATTTTATAAAGGAGAATTCGACTAATCCAATATTTTCAAAGAAGACGTTCTGTAAGCTCCTGTGGCCTAATGGAGAAGGCATCGGTCTCCTAAACCGGGGATTGCGGGTTCGAGTCCCGCCAGGAGTAAAATTATTTGTCAGATTTTATATAGGAGAATTCGACTAATCCAATATTTTCAAAGAAGTCATTCTGTAAGCTCCTGTGGCCTAATGGATAAGGCATCGGTCTCCTAACCCGGGGATTGCGGGTTCGAGTCCCGCCAGGAGTAAAATTATTTGTCAGATTTTATAAAGGAGAATTCGACTAATCCAATATTTTCAAAGAAGTCATTCTGTAAGCTCCTGTGGCCTAATGGATAAGGCATCGGTCTCCTAACCCGGGGATTGCGGGTTCGAGTCCCGCCAGGAGTAAAATTATTTGTCAGATTTTATAAAGGAGAATTCGACTAATCCAATATTTTCAAAGAAGACATTCTGTAAGCTCCTGTGGCCTAATGGATAAGGCATCGGTCTCCTAAACCGGGGATTGCGGGTTCGAGTCCCGCCAGGAGTAAAATTATTTGTCAGATTTTATAAAGGAGAATTCGAATAATCTAATATTTTCAAAGAAGACATTCTGAAAGCTCCTGTGGCCTAATGGATAAGGCATCGGTCTCCTAAACCGGGGATTGCGGGTTCGAGTCCCGCCAGGAGTAAAATTATTTGTCAGATTTTATAAAGGAGAATTCGACTAATCCAATATTTTCAAAGAAGACATTCTGTAAGCTCCTGTGGCCTAATGGATAAGGCATCGGTCTCCTAAACCGGGGATTGCGGGTTCGAGTCCCGCCAGGAGTAAAATTATTTGTCAGATTTTATAAAGGAGAATTCGACTAATCCAATATTTTCAAAGAAGACATTCTGAAAGCTCCTGTGGCCTAATGGATAAGGCATCGGTCTCCTAAACCGGGGATTGCGGGTTCGAGTCCCGCCAGGAGTAAAATTATTTGTCTGATTTTGTAAAGGAGAATTCGACCAATCCAATATTTTCAAAGAAGACATTCTGTAAGCTCCTGTGGCCTAATGGATAAGGCATCGGTCTCCTAAACCGGGGATTGCGGGTTCGAGTCCCGCCAGGAGTAAAATTATTTGTCTGATTTTGTAAAGGAGAATTCGACCAATCCAATATTTTCAAAGAAGACATTCTGTAAGCTCCTGTGGCCTAATGGATAAGGCATCGGTCTCCTAAACCGGGGATTGCGGGTTCGAGTCCCGCCAGGAGTAAAATTATTTGTCAGATTTAATAAAGGAGAATTCGACTAATCCAATATTTTCAAAGAAGACATTCTGTAAGCTCCTGTGGCCTAATGGATAAGGCATCGGTCTCCTAAACCGGGGATTGCGGGTTCGAGACCCGCCAGGAGTAAAATTATTTGTCAGATTTTGTAAAGGAGAATTCGACTCATCCAATATTTTCAAAGAAGAAATTGTGTAAGCTCCTGTGGCCTAATGGATAAGGCATCGGTCTCCTAAACCGGGGATTGCGGGTTCGAGACCCGCCAGGAGTAAAATTATTTGTCAGATTTTACAAAGGAGAATTCGACTAATCCAATATTTTCAAAGAAGACGTTCTGTAAGCTCCTGTGGCCTAATGGATAAGGCATCGGTCTCCTAAACCGGGGATTGCGGGTTCGAGTCCCGCCAGGAGTAAAATTATTTGTCAGATTTTATAAAGGAGAATTCGACTAATCCAATATTTTCAAAGAAGAAATTGTGCAAGCTCCTGTGGCCTAATGGAGAAGGCATCGGTCTCCTAAACCGGGGATTGCGGGTTCGAGTCCCGCCAGGAGTAAAATTATTTGTCAGATTTTATAAAGGAGAATTCGACTAATCCAATATTTTCAAAGAAGAAATTGTGTAAGCTCCTGTGGCCTAATGGATAAGGCATCGGTCTCCTAAACCGGGGATTGAGGGTTCGAGTCCCGCCAGGAGTAAAATTATTTGTCAGATTTTATAAAGGAGAATTCGACTAATCCAATATTTTCAAAGAAGAAATTGTGTAAGCTCCTGTGGCCTAATGGATAAGGCATCGGTCTCCTAAACCGGGGATTGCGGGTTCGAGTCCCGCCAGGAGAATAGTTATTTTTCAGATATTCTTAAGGATAGTTACGCGTCTTGAAGTTATTTTGAAGAAGGCTTTCCACAAGCTCCTGTGGCCTAATGGATAAGGCATCGGTCTCCTAAACCGGGGATTGCGGGTTCGAGTCCCGCCAGGAGTAAAATTATTTGTCAGATTTTACAAAGGAGAATTCGACTAATCCAATGTTTTCAAAGAAGAAATTGTGCAAGCTCCTGTGGCCCGCCAGGAGTAAAATTATTTGTCAGATTTTACAAAGGAGAATTCGACTAATCCAATATTTTCAAAGAAGAAATTGTGTAAGCTCCTGTGGCCTAATGGAGAAGGCATCGGTCTCCTAAACCGGGGATTGCGGGTTCGAGTCCCGTCAGGAGTAAAATTATTTGTCAGATTTTACAAAGGAGAATTCGACTAATCCAATATTTTCAAAGAAGAAATTGTGTAAGCTCCTGTGGCCTAATGGATAAGGCATCGGTCCCCTAAACCGGGGATTGCGGGTTCGAGTCCCGCCAGGAGTAAAATTATTTGTCAGATTTTATAAAGGAGAATTCGACTAATCCAATATTTTCAAAGAAGTCATTCTGTAAGCTCCTGTGGCCTAATGGATAAGGCATCGGTCTCCTAACCCGGGGATTGCGGGTTCGAGTCCCGCCAGGAGTAAAATTATTTGTCAGATTTTATAAAGGAGAATTCGACTAATCCAATATTTTCAAAGAAGTCATTCTGTAAGCTCCTGTGGCCTAATGGATAAGGCATCGGTCTCCTAACCCGGGGATTGCGGGTTCGAGTCCCGCCAGGAGTAAAATTATTTGTCAGATTTTATAAAGGAGAATTCGACTAATCCAATATTTTCAAAGAAGACGTTCTGTAAGCTCCTGTGGCCTAATGGAGAAGGCATCGGTCTCCTAAACCGGGGATTGCGGGTTCGAGTCCCGCCAGGAGTAAAATTATTTGTCAGATTTTATATAGGAGAATTCGACTAATCCAATATTTTCAAAGAAGTCATTCTGTAAGCTCCTGTGGCCTAATGGATAAGGCATCGGTCTCCTAACCCGGGGATTGCGGGTTCGAGTCCCGCCAGGAGTAAAATTATTTGTCAGATTTTATAAAGGAGAATTCGACTAATCCAATATTTTCAAAGAAGTCATTCTGTAAGCTCCTGTGGCCTAATGGATAAGGCATCGGTCTCCTAACCCGGGGATTGCGGGTTCGAGTCCCGCCAGGAGTAAAATTATTTGTCAGATTTTATAAAGGAGAATTCGACTAATCCAATATTTTCAAAGAAGACATTCTGTAAGCTCCTGTGGCCTAATGGATAAGGCATCGGTCTCCTAAACCGGGGATTGCGGGTTCGAGTCCCGCCAGGAGTAAAATTATTTGTCAGATTTTATAAAGGAGAATTCGAATAATCTAATATTTTCAAAGAAGACATTCTGAAAGCTCCTGTGGCCTAATGGATAAGGCATCGGTCTCCTAAACCGGGGATTGCGGGTTCGAGTCCCGCCAGGAGTAAAATTATTTGTCAGATTTTATAAAGGAGAATTCGACTAATCCAATATTTTCAAAGAAGACATTCTGTAAGCTCCTGTGGCCTAATGGATAAGGCATCGGTCTCCTAAACCGGGGATTGCGGGTTCGAGTCCCGCCAGGAGTAAAATTATTTGTCAGATTTTATAAAGGAGAATTCGACTAATCCAATATTTTCAAAGAAGACATTCTGAAAGCTCCTGTGGCCTAATGGATAAGGCATCGGTCTCCTAAACCGGGGATTGCGGGTTCGAGTCCCGCCAGGAGTAAAATTATTTGTCTGATTTTGTAAAGGAGAATTCGACCAATCCAATATTTTCAAAGAAGACATTCTGTAAGCTCCTGTGGCCTAATGGATAAGGCATCGGTCTCCTAAACCGGGGATTGCGGGTTCGAGTCCCGCCAGGAGTAAAATTATTTGTCTGATTTTGTAAAGGAGAATTCGACCAATCCAATATTTTCAAAGAAGACATTCTGTAAGCTCCTGTGGCCTAATGGATAAGGCATCGGTCTCCTAAACCGGGGATTGCGGGTTCGAGTCCCGCCAGGAGTAAAATTATTTGTCAGATTTAATAAAGGAGAATTCGACTAATCCAATATTTTCAAAGAAGTCCTTCTGTAAGCTCCTGTGGCCTAATGGATAAGGCATCGGTCTCCTAAACCGGGGATTGCGGGTTCGAGTCCCGCCAGGAGTAAAATTATTTGTCAGATTTTTCAAAGGAGAATTCGACTGATCCAATATTTTCAAAGAAGTCATTCTGTAAGCTCCTGTGGCCTAATGGAGAAGGCATCGGTCTCCTAAACCGGGGATTGCGGGTTCGAGTCCCGCCAGGAGTAAAATTATTTGTCAGATTTTATAAAGGAGAATTCGGCTGATCCAATGTTTTCAAAGAAGACATTCTGTAAGCTCCTGTGGCCTAATGGAGAAGGCATCAGTCTCCTAAACCGGGGATTGCGGGTTCGAGTCCCGCCAGGAGTAAAATTATTTGTCAGATTTTATAAAGGAGAATTCGACTAATCCAATATTTTCAAAGAAGTCATTCTGTAAGCTCCTGTGGCCTAATGGAGAAGGCATCAGTCTCCTAAACCGGGGATTGCGGGTTCGAGTCCCGCCAGGAGTAAAATAAGTTGTCAGAATTTGTGGAGGAGAATTCGACTAATCCAATATTTTCAAAGAAGTCATTCTGTAAGCTCCTGTGGCCTAATGGAGAAGGCATCGGTCTCCTAAACCGGGGATTGCGGGTTCGAGTCCCGCCAGGAGTAAAATTATTTGTCAGATTTTATAAAGGAGAATTCGACTAATCCAATATTTTCAAAGAAGTCATTCTGTAAGCTCCTGTGGCCTAATGGATAAGGCATCGGTCTCCTAACCCGGGGATTGCGGGTTCGAGTCCCGCCAGGAGTAAAATTATTTGTCAGATTTTATAAAGGAGAATTCGACTAATCCAATATTTTCAAAGAAGTCATTCTGTAAGCTCCTGTGGCCTAATGGATAAGGCATCGGTCTCCTAACCCGGGGATTGCGGGTTCGAGTCCCGCCAGGAGTAAAATTATTTGTCAGATTTTATAAAGGAGAATTCGACTAATCCAATATTTTCAAAGAAGACGTTCTGTAAGCTCCTGTGGCCTAATGGAGAAGGCATCGGTCTCCTAAACCGGGGATTGCGGGTTCGAGTCCCGCCAGGAGTAAAATTATTTGTCAGATTTTATATAGGAGAATTCGACTAATCCAATATTTTCAAAGAAGTCATTCTGTAAGCTCCTGTGGCCTAATGGATAAGGCATCGGTCTCCTAACCCGGGGATTGCGGGTTCGAGTCCCGCCAGGAGTAAAATTATTTGTCAGATTTTATAAAGGAGAATTCGACTAATCCAATATTTTCAAAGAAGTCATTCTGTAAGCTCCTGTGGCCTAATGGATAAGGCATCGGTCTCCTAACCCGGGGATTGCGGGTTCGAGTCCCGCCAGGAGTAAAATTATTTGTCAGATTTTATAAAGGAGAATTCGACTAATCCAATATTTTCAAAGAAGACATTCTGTAAGCTCCTGTGGCCTAATGGATAAGGCATCGGTCTCCTAAACCGGGGATTGCGGGTTCGAGTCCCGCCAGGAGTAAAATTATTTGTCAGATTTTATAAAGGAGAATTCGAATAATCTAATATTTTCAAAGAAGACATTCTGAAAGCTCCTGTGGCCTAATGGATAAGGCATCGGTCTCCTAAACCGGGGATTGCGGGTTCGAGTCCCGCCAGGAGTAAAATTATTTGTCAGATTTTATAAAGGAGAATTCGACTAATCCAATATTTTCAAAGAAGACATTCTGTAAGCTCCTGTGGCCTAATGGATAAGGCATCGGTCTCCTAAACCGGGGATTGCGGGTTCGAGTCCCGCCAGGAGTAAAATTATTTGTCAGATTTTATAAAGGAGAATTCGACTAATCCAATATTTTCAAAGAAGACATTCTGAAAGCTCCTGTGGCCTAATGGATAAGGCATCGGTCTCCTAAACCGGGGATTGCGGGTTCGAGTCCCGCCAGGAGTAAAATTATTTGTCTGATTTTGTAAAGGAGAATTCGACCAATCCAATATTTTCAAAGAAGACATTCTGTAAGCTCCTGTGGCCTAATGGATAAGGCATCGGTCTCCTAAACCGGGGATTGCGGGTTCGAGTCCCGCCAGGAGTAAAATTATTTGTCTGATTTTGTAAAGGAGAATTCGACCAATCCAATATTTTCAAAGAAGACATTCTGTAAGCTCCTGTGGCCTAATGGATAAGGCATCGGTCTCCTAAACCGGGGATTGCGGGTTCGAGTCCCGCCAGGAGTAAAATTATTTGTCAGATTTAATAAAGGAGAATTCGACTAATCCAATATTTTCAAAGAAGTCCTTCTGTAAGCTCCTGTGGCCTAATGGATAAGGCATCGGTCTCCTAAACCGGGGATTGCGGGTTCGAGTCCCGCCAGGAGTAAAATTATTTGTCAGATTTTTCAAAGGAGAATTCGACTGATCCAATATTTTCAAAGAAGTCATTCTGTAAGCTCCTGTGGCCTAATGGAGAAGGCATCGGTCTCCTAAACCGGGGATTGCGGGTTCGAGTCCCGCCAGGAGTAAAATTATTTGTCAGATTTTATAAAGGAGAATTCGGCTGATCCAATGTTTTCAAAGAAGACATTCTGTAAGCTCCTGTGGCCTAATGGAGAAGGCATCAGTCTCCTAAACCGGGGATTGCGGGTTCGAGTCCCGCCAGGAGTAAAATTATTTGTCAGATTTTATAAAGGAGAATTCGACTAATCCAATATTTTCAAAGAAGTCATTCTGTAAGCTCCTGTGGCCTAATGGAGAAGGCATCAGTCTCCTAAACCGGGGATTGCGGGTTCGAGTCCCGCCAGGAGTAAAATAAGTTGTCAGAATTTGTGGAGGAGAATTCGACTAATCCAATATTTTCAAAGAAGTCATTCTGTAAGCTCCTGTGGCCTAATGGAGAAGGCATCGGTCTCCTAAACCGGGGATTGCGGGTTCGAGTCCCGCCAGGAGTAAAATTATTTGTCAGATTTTATAAAGGAGAATTCGGCTGATCCAATGTTTTCAAAGAAGACATTCTGTAAGCTCCTGTGGCCTAATGGAGAAGGCATCAGTCTCCTAAACCGGGGATTGCGGGTTCGAGTCCCGCCAGGAGTAAAATTATTTGTCAGATTTTATAAAGGAGAATTCGACTAATCCAATATTTTCAAAGAAGTCATTCTGTAAGCTCCTGTGGCCTAATGGAGAAGGCATCAGTCTCCTAAACCGGGGATTGCGGGTTCGAGTCCCGCCAGGAGTAAAATAAGTTGTCAGAATTTGTGGAGGAGAATTCGACTAATCCAATATTTTCAAAGAAGTCATTCTGTAAGCTCCTGTGGCCTAATGGATAAGGCATCGGTCTCCTAAACCGGGGATTGCGGGTTCGAGTCCCGCCAGGAGTAAAATTATTTGTCAGATTTAATAAAGGAGAATTCGACCAATCCAATATTTTCAAAGAAGACGTTCTGTAAGCTCCTGTGGCCTAATGGATAAGGCATCGGTCTCCTAAACCGGGGATTGCGGGTTCGAGTCCCGCCAGGAGTAAAATTATTTGTCAGATTTTATAAAGGAGAATTCGACTAATCCAATACTTTCAAAGAAGTCATTCTGTAAGCTCCTGTGGCCTAATGGATAAGGCATCGGTCTCCTAAACCGGGGATTGCGGGTTCGAGTCCCGCCAGAAGTAAAATTATTTGTCAGATTTTATAAAGGAGAATTCGGCTGATCCAATGTTTTCAAAGAAGACATTCTGTAAGCTCCTGTGGCCTAATGGAGAAGGCATCGGTCTCCTAAACCGGGGATTGCGGGTTCGAGTCCCGCCAGGAGTAAAATTATTTGTCAGATTTAATAAAGGAGAATTCGACTAATCCAATATTTTCAAAGAAGTCCTTCTGTAAGCTCCTGTGGCCTAATGGATAAGGCATCGGTCTCCTAAACCGGGGATTGCGGGTTCGAGTCCCGCCAGGAGTAAAATTATTTGTCAGATTTTTCAAAGGAGAATTCGACTGATCCAATATTTTCAAAGAAGTCCTTCTGTAAGCTCCTGTGGCCTAATGGAGAAGGCATCGGTCTCCTAAACCGGGGATTGCGGGTTCGAGTCCCGCCAGGAGTAAAATTATTTGTCAGATTTTACAAAGGAGAATTCGGCTGATCAAATCTTTTTCAAAGAAGTCATTCTGTAAGCTCCTGTGGCCTAATGGAGAAGGCATCGGTCTCCTAAACCGGGGATTGCGGGTTCGAGTCCCGCCAGGAGTAAAATTATTTGTCAGATTTTATAAAGGAGAATTCGACTAATCCAATATTTTCAAAGAAGTCATTCTGTAAGCTCCTGTGGCCTAATGGAGAAGGCATCAGTCTCCTAAACCGGGGATTGCGGGTTCGAGTCCCGCCAGGAGTAAAATAAGTTGTCAGAATTTGTGGAGGAGAATTCGACTAATCCAATATTTTCAAAGAAGTCATTCTGTAAGCTCCTGTGGCCTAATGGATAAGGCATCGGTCTCCTAAACCGGGGATTGCGGGTTCGAGTCCCGCCAGGAGTAAAATTATTTGTCAGATTTAATAAAGGAGAATTCGACCAATCCAATATTTTCAAAGAAGACGTTCTGTAAGCTCCTGTGGCCTAATGGATAAGGCATCGGTCTCCTAAACCGGGGATTGCGGGTTCGAGTCCCGCCAGGAGTAAAATTATTTGTCAGATTTTATAAAGGAGAATTCGACTAATCCAATACTTTCAAAGAAGTCATTCTGTAAGCTCCTGTGGCCTAATGGATAAGGCATCGGTCTCCTAAACCGGGGATTGCGGGTTCGAGTCCCGCCAGAAGTAAAATTATTTGTCAGATTTTATAAAGGAGAATTCGGCTGATCCAATGTTTTCAAAGAAGACATTCTGTAAGCTCCTGTGGCCTAATGGATAAGGCATCGGTCTCCTAAACCGGGGATTGTGGGTTCGAGTCCCGCTAGGAGTTTATTTGTCAGATTTTGTAGGGGAGAATTCGACTGATCAAATATTTTTCAAAGAAGACACTCGTGGATTGTGGGTTGGAGTCACGTATAAGTATTATTGGACTGTTTGTCATGTTTTTGGTTTCTAACCTTGCAATGTATGTTGGTTTGTTTGGGTTGTTGGTTTGAGAGCCACCGAAATCTGGGTGGTTGATGCTGAAGTCGTAATGTGTTACGGGTAGCTTCCAGTAGTTTGAAATGCTCACACCACTGGGCGTTTTTCCTGCCAAAAGAAAATATTAGTTGATTGATATTTCGCACTTTGTGTTTGATTCTTCAATTGCTTTCTTTAAATCCCTTGATATATTGCAAATTAAACCTCCATGCTAATTGTGTGACTGCTATTGCATTAAAGGATATTTTATCACTAACAGTTCAGTTGGTGCTTGAGATTAAAGTGGTCATTATGTTCAGTCGTTACCACTTTGTTCCGATACCGTAAAATGCCTCGGCGTTAATATTAAATGCTTGTATACAATTTTGCATTGATTTAGATTTTCTTGATTGCAATGTACATTAGTACCCTGGCTGTCAAGGACTTGGACTAGCTCAATACGGCTTTCTGTGCTTCTGAGACTGTTGAATATAAGCACCACAGAACATTGGTACAAAGTCCCTGGTTCAGCTGGAAAGAATCTGAATGACGTCATATGCGTGATGTTTGTTAGTGTAGGTGCGGTTGGCGCTGAGCAACTTGCTTCGTATGAACTGTGGAATGAAGTATATTTCAGTATAGATGATTACGGCTATTTTTGCTTGGAACATAAGCTACGGCATTATAAATTTTCGACTGATAATGTATGGGCCAATAACTGCTCTGAATTCATTGGCAAACGTTTCGTATTTGTTTATATTGTTTTGTCATAAAAATATTTTTCTTTGCTTCTTAGTACTTTAAAGCATAACAAGCACTTTTTGTTTGACTGCAACCGCTTATAGTACAGCTCACATGAATAATGCATAAAATTAACTAGCAAAGTTTTAAAATAGCCTACAAACATTCTTTTATAAGTCGACAAAACATCTTACTAAAACCACAAATCATATTCTGCAGTTACAATTAAATCAGAAAAACTTGATTTAAAAAAAAAACGAATAAAAGTTCTTACACTTGGCTGGCGATGCATTGTTGTGGGTCGCTCCAGTTCTGATGGCCACATAAAAGTACTTGATTTACAACTGCAGGATTTGTCGTGTTTCCCGTACCTAAAAAGCGCAACGTATCCTATACATAGTACCAATAGTGCCGTCAGGCCCCGTGTCACAATAATCATATTTAAACATTTGTTCTTAAAAGTCTGTCAAATGATGGTAATTGCGCAAAGTTTTTAGAATTAGCTGTACAGCATCTAGAGGCTTTCGGGACTACTAGACCTGTAGTCACGTTGTGCAAAGTGCAATTGCATTCTACTGCTTCTTGTAATGGAACGCCAGCAAGTTCACCCGTCTTGGAATCCCACATATAGTATAAATACGAGGGATCGTCCCATTGCAATGTGATGTCACAACTTGGTGACGTTGAACCGCTGATGTTGACAGCGCTAAAACAATCAAAAAAAGGTGTCAACTTGTTGTAATAAACATATTGCTTACATAGACAGTTTTTTATTCTTTAATGAATTACAAGCTTTAAAATTTTAAGCATTAAAAGCGCGTGACAACGACGCTTTCTGTTGTTTGAAGATGTTGGTCACATTTGAGCCTCTTACACCGCGTGTTACCTGCACCAAAAGGCTTCAGCGGTAGCGTTGACTTGTGTAAAGAGATAAGTAGGATTTCCCACATGGTATGCGTCTATGGTTAACCCTGCTGCTGATGGTGGTTCTGCACAAACCCCAGACGTGCCGCTTTCAATCAGCTCTTGTATTTCATAAAGCGCCTTCACGGTTTCACAGCTACAATAAATGTTGGGTAGTTTGATGGCAAATCAGCAAATGACTGATAAAGGATGAAACAACCTAAAATTAAGCTTAGAAACACAAGTAAATGAGATACTGTCAACGATCGTGTAAACCGTCGGAACGCGATTGCGGGGCTTAAAGATATATGACTGTCACCAAACAATTTGTTAAGCGAATTGTAAGTTTTTATGATCACCTAGATGGTTAATAACATACTTGCACGAAAGCGTGACAGAATATAACCAAACATCGGTGAGTGTGTCTGTCACGTGATCAAATGCATCCGCGCTAATTGTTTTCAGATTAGGATTGTTGCTCAGGTAAAGAGTTCGCAGGGACTGGAGGTCTTCGAACGGAGGCAAGTGGTGGAAATTGTTGAATCTCAAATCGATGTGGCGTAGATTGGGCAAAGAAGTACTTCGAAAGAAAGAGGAACCGATATGAATTATTTTTGTTGTACATGTGCGGGTGGAAAAGTAGTTAAAAACAACCAATAATATAGTATTTATGACTATAAAATATATATTGATGTATACGCTTGGAAAACTAACACAACATAATTATCAGACGTTCTTACGTAAAAACTCCATCTTCGATAACTTCGATGTCGTTGTTGGAAATATAGAGTGTCTCCAATCTTACCAGTTCATCAAAAACACCGGATTGCAACTCAGATAATTTGTTGTTCGAGAGACTTATCCATCGCACGTTGTCTTGGCCGTCAAAGGCGTTCTGAGAATTTTTTGTTACACGATTCCACGATTAAACGAGTGTGTTGCCGATTATTGTTAGACAACTATTCATTGCACAGGTTAGGGTATTACGAATGGCCTTAAAACTATTTTTCCTTTAATTTATAAAAGTTGACGCTGTCCATGTTGTAATACTCACACTTGGAAGTGCACGAATTTGATTGGAATTTAGATTGATGCTGGAAAGTCTTTGAGCATTTAAAGCAATCGGGTAAGTGTCCTGTAGAAATAAAATAGGCAATCCCTATATGTACTTTATAGAGTGTAACTCCCTTGATTGCAACTAAATTAAAAACCACAAGTGTCTATCAAAGCTTTGAACTGGAAAAACGTTGTATTGAGAACGGTACACTAAACGTAAAGCCTTGACCTAAAATTGAACACCTAGTTTTTGGTGTTATTATACCCAACGCGTACACATTTTATCCAACTTACTAATTGGTTGTTGTGCAAAGATATTGTTACTATGGTAGCTCCCAAAAACGCGTCATCGGGAATTGATTTCAACATGTTGTTTTCCAGGCGCAGATTTCTGACGTAACTTCCGTTGTAAAACATCTGACCTTGAATTTCGTTGATTTGGTTGTTTTCGAGCCTTAAATTTTCGGTGACACGTACGTCGCAAAACGCCTTAAAAATGTAAAGTGTAATTTTGAACTCGTGTGTGTCGTCTGTGGTTTGGGTACTTTTCAAACAAAGTGTTAAAGGAAGTCTCCCCGTTTCCTAGCTATATCTTGTTAGTCAATTTGGGGGCATTTATCAACACACCTCTGCTTTTTCTGCAGTCATAGTGCCGTTAATGCTGATGCCACGACAGAAAAATTAATTTTTTTAGTCTATATGCATCATTATCTGGGCGATGATGTTACCACATATGTTTTGCACTAGATAAAACGGGTATGATGGTTGTAACTAAGCGTAAATTTCGTACTGACAAAGTAATGGTAAACAACTGTATTCTGCAACAAAATATCTCGGGACCTTAGCCAATTACCAACGACTGTAAACTAAAAAGAAATTATAGCCACTTAATTCTACCCCAGGTGCGATGACTTTAATTTGACCTCCATCTATGCGCCAGTTTCTCACTGAAACCTTATGAAAGGAACATTCGCCGATGGAAGGGGCCAAAACTCCTTGCATAAATAATTCGTCGGCCCTGACGTCATCAAACGCATACCGCTCGAGGTATTTTATCGTGTTGTCGTAGAGATGTATGTCGTCTAAAAAGAAATACACCAGTTGCTATTTAGGTCATGGATGCCATCAAAAGGACTTTCTTATCATTCTTTACCTGGAATAGCCACCGACTTGAAGCCTTGACTCTCAATGGTGGTGATTCGATTTGCATTCAATCGGAAATGATGTCCTGCAGTGACGCCACAAAATTGTCTGGATCTGATTCGTTCAATTCTGTTGTTATGGAAGTTTACGTTTTCGGCCCGCAGATTTGTGAAATCGTTGAACTGTAGAAAGTTTGTATCATTATGTGACGTGTTGCAATTTTTCAACACCAGAGTTGTTGTAATTCCCTCGATAGTTTGCGAAAACGGATACGCAAAAACATCAAATTTAGCTTTGCATGGGGCAACGGACTGCTAAATTACTGCAAACATCCATTGCACTTAATCACGAACCATCACTTGATATATTCAAAACAGGGCGTCGCGAGTTCCTCCTATATAATTATTTGGGCATTGCAGGCATGTTCCGGTGGTATTTGTACAATATCCGTAGATTTGTGAAGTAGTTAACAAATTATAATCCGCCTGCTACGAATTTTGTAAAGTCAACTACTAGTTGTTGCAGTCATTGTTCAATGGTGATTAACCATTTTTTTATGGTGAGGGGCAGAAAAGCATCTCGTCGTATGCTTTAGTACACCGGGATATGGTTCTATATATCTGCAAAGGTTTGGTTAAATAAAAACGTAAATCATAGCATTATGTTACGGATAGAGTAAAACACCGATTAGCCAAGTTTGGAACCACAAACCAAATCTAACAATATTTTGTCTTATTTTGTTTTATTTTGTGCTTACAGCTGGATCTGGCAAATGCGAAATCCGGTTGTTGTGTAAACGAAAATAAAGAAAACTGCGATCAATGTGACTCAGGGCGCCATCTTCGATATGGCTGATTTCATTGTGGTTCAGTAATCTGGAACGAAAGGGTAACATTGCGAATCGAGCCACCGGATATTCCAATAAACTTACAATTCATTTATGTCCGGCGAGTCCTCAAATGCCTCGCGTGGAATCATCCCGATTTTATTGCTATACAAAAAAAGTATCCTCAAACTCCGCAGGTTGTCGAAGGCATGGCGGGGCAAATACTCAATTGCGTTCCGATCCAGATACAGCTGACGTAGTATGGTGAGGTTGGCGAAAGGATTTTCATGCTGCGCAACATAATTGTTCGTTGTGTTCGTCGTTGAATTACGGAATAGCTTGTCGTATTAACATGTTTATTGATTTCTATGCAACCCGGAAGGTTGACATAAGTCGCCCTTTGAAAAATTATTATTTCGATACATATGATCATAAGGTTTACAGGCTTCGCAGCCCAGGCATTGCTGCCTAGCTGTATCAGCCATGCAGTTGCATGAAACATTACTGCGTTGTTCGATTACATATGGGCTAAAATCAAACAAAGTACAACAGACTTAACTAAAATAAATTATCACCATGAACAACGTTTTGAAGGCGTCGACAGTATACACCAGCAGTGATACATGCTTTTATTTTTAATAGAGCACCTTGAAGGTAAAAAACCTATTGTTTCGCAGCCATAAGAGTTCCAGATTTGGAGGTAAAGAGTTGTCTTCAACTATAGCGATTCTATTGTTACTGAGCCAGAGTTCGCGCAAATTATCAAGTTCGGCGAAGTCTTCCGCTTCAACATAGGCAATTTGGTTGCTGGAAAAGAAATGAATAATATTACATGGCCAAGTTTGTTTAAACCAAACGTAGTCTTCACACAAACGTGGGAAAAGTTTTTTTTTTCTAAAAATGATTCTAATGAACAAAAATGAGCCTACATTGTTTTTGTGATGTGACGTAAAACTGTCAATCATATAATAACAACAAACTATTAAAAAAAATTTCCACTATACCATAAATACTACATTAAGTTTTTTACACAAATGATTTTAAAAAATATACGTCTATCTAAAATAAAGCACATTTTTGTATCTAAAATTTCTACACTAGGCAAAATTTAATCGTTAACTGACCTGTTTAAAACAATTTCGTGTACTACAGGCAACCGTTCACGACCAATTATAGCTGGTGGCACAAATTGAAATCTGCAACATGTGTTTTGACTTAGCAATTATTCAGTTCAAACCCGAGACAGATTTTAAGGACAAATGTATTTTATCATTTTATTTTGTACAAAAGGTAAAATGTATGACTAGTATTGGTCAAAATAAAATAACTGAAAGGAAACAACAACTTACAAATTGCTCGACAATTGTAAATAGTGTATTATGGGTGTACACAAAAACACGTCAGGGTGGAGGCTCGTTGAAGTTAGCTGGTTGTTGTTCAACGTGAGGTGGCGCAACTTTGGTATCAGACAAAAGGTGTCAGCTTCCACGCTGGAGATTTGATTATGTGCAAGGCGCCTGTCACAAGAAAAACAAAAGAATCTGTTTGTTTTTGTTGCGGCGTCCATGTTTTTGTGTCTCACAAGTTGCTAAGGTTGGGGACGTTTCGAAAGGGTACAAACGTCGGTAGATTGTTACAGTAAAGTTCCCATTCACGACCTTTGAATGAAGATTCCGTGTAGTCCTCGATCGATTTGATGAGGTTGTGGTCCGCGTGGCTGTGACAAAACGCTTCTGATTTAGCGCGCATTGCCAGAAATGCACTGGACGGTAACCACTTATAGCAGGTGTACAGCATTAGTTATTGATAGTTACGTGCCTGAATTCCTAATTACATTTTCACCTTTGCCAATATTAACTGAATAGCGTTTATAAACTTTGACCATTGGTGGTTTTATCAATAACCCTACTCTTTTGCGTTAATTTAATTAATCTTTAAAAGTGCATGACAGCTATCAAATTGGTATAAGTTGCTATTATTTTTACCTTTACTTGACTCATTTGAATTCACATACATAATAATGTGATTTTATGTGCCTTTATCCAAGTACCTACATTGAATACAAACTGTTCCAAGTTTTCCATTCGAACACAGCATGAGGAAACTGAGGAAGCTTGTTGTTGCTCAGAAAGATCTCCCTCAGGCTGGGAAGGTTGACGAACGCTCGGTAGTCGATACACTCAATTTCTTGGTTGTGTAAACGGATTCTCCTCAAATTTGGCATGTCTTGAAAGGCATCGCGACGCAGCTTCTTCATCTTGTTGTGGCTGATATCTCTGAAATATTGATGTTTTCGATAAATTAATTGTAGCACCTTTGAGTAGGTGTACCAAAATTAAGCTATTTAAGTTTAGTGCCTGTCTGAAACATAATTAGTGCCTTTGTAAAGATCAAAAGGTGTGTAATGAAAGATGGGATGTTGATGCAGTATATATGTGTTGGATATGGAATTTACAGAAACTATAATAAATAGAAGGTTTTATTTTATTTTAAATATATAAACAAACATTCCATTAGGAGCCTTCAAAACACGAATATATGCAAACTTACATGTGCAGTATTTCCGGTAGACCAGCGAACAAACATGATGTAAAATCGATTATATCATTGTGATGCATTTCTCTAAATAAGCAGATAAACTTTATAAAAATACGCTTAATTACGCTTATTTTCACATTTCTGATTTTTTTCCATTCTTATTTTAATATATTTTAACTTACAAAATTTTAAGCTGGGTCAGGTTGTCAAAGGTGTGATCCTGGACGCAGGCTATCTGATTGTGGCTTAAATTTCTAAAACACAAATGTTTTACAAAGCAGCTATGTTAATAAACTGCGTGATTGATCAAAAAACGTACAAGTGTTGTAGAGGTGACCCTGACAGAAGGTCCATCTCGGTTCTTGAAAGTTCCTTTATGTTGTTTGCATCAAATGATCTGTAAATACCATAATATACCAACCATAATTGCTATTAGTGCAGAAAAAAACAAGAATGGGCGTTTTTATAATACACACATTGTACTCATTGATGTACGTACATATACTGAAGAAACGGCATGTTGATGAAGTTTTTTGCAGGTACAAGTGGCCCAATGTTGTTTGCGCTTAAAGCCCTGGAATTAAGTTTCTGTTTTGAATATTTACTTTCACAAATATATAACTTGAATAGCATAGTTTATGCTGTTACAATATGTTTGTATAGTACTAAGTTTTGAATGATATTAATTTTCCATGCAAACTGTCAATTGATTTACTCACAAAAACTGAATGTTTGTTCCAGCAAATAAATCCGGCGGAATCCATGAGATTTGGTTTTCAACAAGATTACTGCAATAGTAAATACAAATTAGCATTTTCGTATGTGCGCTAAAATGGCTTTGTGACACTCACACGTGCGTCAATGACATTGGAAGGTGAACCTCCGTAACTACAGGGTAGGGGAATGATATGTGGTTTCGACTTAGGTCTCTGAAAATGTAAGTTTTGACACATTTTAGCAACAAAATTAGACATACAAACACAATACTTACAGCCACGACAAGTTAATTGTGGTGTTGAGATTGGGGAAATCTTCTAGGTCACTGTTGTGGATAATCCTTGACAAATCAAGTTTATGTACCACATTGTCAATTAACTTCCTTCTAGGCCACAAAAATACTTACAAGTCGGTTAGATGCTCGAAACCGGCAAAAACATCGCCATCGAAATTTTGAAGGGGAACTCCCAGAAGCGTGATTTCGGTCGAATCATTGCGAAAATATCCGGGCCATATAACGGAAGGAAAGTAGCCTTTGCGTTTAACAAAAACACTGGAAGTAAATGCGCAATGGATTGAAAAATAACGTTTGAATTGGACATTGGTTAACTTACAACAATGAGCCTATATACACAGTGAGTACGTACTGAGTATATAACCATATACGATTAAGTTTATAAACACAAGTCCTTCTCATTATTGCAATAAAACGAAACAAAATTAAATTCGAATAAGGTAGTATATGTACAAAGCATTGTTATTTTATACAGTACGATAAGGACCTACGTTTGCTGGTTAATCGGAAGGGAACAGTTTATAGTTTGCTGGTTGTCATTGCAAGTACATCCCGAGCACGAATCGTAGATGTAGTTGTTGTAGTGTTTACCATACCCCCATTGTACGGTTGCGTGGCTACCCCGAAGATCACAGTCATATGACCAGAACCCGAAAAATCGCCGACCTAAACCGATCAACCATAACGTTAAAATGGATTTTAAACACTGCCATCCTAAAGCATTATTGCGTTGATTGGCTGGTATAGGTTATTTGGGCCTTTAACCTTTGAACAACAATACCGTTATGTGACTTAAGTTGTGTTCTAAACCTTGGTTCTTGTGCATAATTAGCGCCAATCTCACTTTTACTCTTATTCACAGCATATGTTCAGTTACTCTCATATACGCCCTCCCTTAGCTACACAAATAGATGGCTTAAACAGAAACAAACACACAGGTTTGCACAACATCACCATTTCGGTCACGAAAATATTTATTTGCCCAACTTACTTTCATCATAGCCCATGGAATACCTCCAATTCCAAAACTTTGCGCCTGTCCATTGTGGTTGTCCATATCTGCACTGTGACGTCACAAATGGTGCTTCCAAAATGGCAAACGCAATAAAAACTAGAACGGTCAAATGAATTTGGTTCATTGTGGCAAATCCAAAAATCTCCGTAGTCGTCGGTTAAATTGACAATGCGACAATGAAATCCAGCATTCTCTGTCGAGGACATAGCTGTCTGTTTTTCGATTTCATAGCCCGTTGAAAAACAAAGAATTTCATGGTGGAATACAGTACAAGGCGACACTATTGGATTCATTGAAAGTTTGTTATCTTTTGTTGTGACAACTTGGGACACGAAAGCTAAAGTTTGTTTGTTTTGTTCAGCATCGATGTTCGCCGAAGCTAGCATTCGAGAGCTGCCAATTTTCAAAGGGCTATTGGAAACATTGATGCACATGACTTGTGAATATCCTTATGATAAATGTCATGAAAGTGTTGCAAAATGAAATAAAAGTAAAACAATTCGTTTCAAGAGATAGTCAAAGTTTAATTTTTGGAAAGCGAAAAGCAAGCGAGCACGCCAGGACTCGAACCTGGAATCTTCTGATCCGTAGTCAGACGCGTTATCCATTGCGCCACGCGCCCGCACGTCGCATCAACGTTGGTTTGCTTTACTTAAAGCGCGTTTGTTTATTTAAGAATTTTCACTCGTTGAGAAGTACCTATACTGGGAGTAAGTCGGTAATTCACGCCAAGATTTTCAGAAATTTGGCCGTTTGGAAATTGCTTTGAAAAAATGTATTTGGCCGTAAAGCGAACATATAGGCTAGTCAATTACAGCCTTTCCACCAAGAAATGTTTTCGGTACAGCAGGATAGTTTTACTGCGTCCAAGGCGTGATGCTACTTTTTCCGCTTTTTGCAATTCGTTTTCGGCTGCATGATGGATTTGCACAGAAAAGCGCAACTTGGTTTGGCCGTATAATGATAAAATATAGCACCGAATTTGGCCGCAACAGAAAAAAAGGCCTTGAAGTAGTTTGACCATCAAGGGTTTTGGCAACCTTGTGACCGGTACGCCGCTCTGGTAACAATTCAACGGCTGGGTGCCCAAAACTTAAATTTAGCAAACTGTTTCACCTATTTAAGAAATATAACCTAGGCATACTAGGCCAAAGCAGAATAGTAAATTATTTCCCTGTAAACTCTATCGTTCCGATAAGAGATCTTTATTGCTTTCAACCATGGTAATCTTGTTTTGCTTTTCAAAATTGTTTTGACAAAACCTTTAATACTTACAATCACAAGCCTTTTTCAAATCTATTTTGACGTAATATTGTATATATCAAGACACCATTTCCACATTTTTAGCGACAAAACAGTATTGCTTTACCAAGAAAACAACACGTATTCTGCAGATGCAAATAGCAAAACAAACCGGTTTAATTTGCATCCCTGGAATAACAAAAAAAAAGTTGCTTAAATGTACATTCTTCCGACTTTGTATGTAATATAAAGGTATTCTCCAATAGGCCTAATAGCCTATCAATGTTTTTTAAACGACCGTGCAGTTACTGCAATATAGTTTGTCTGCAAAGGTACTTTACACCGGATGACAAAATGACGCGTTGTGCACCGTCACTGCAGGTGATCTATGTAAATTTAACTCACGCACATCCGATTATTTAAGCCGAATTACAGGATTTTTCTGAAGCCTGAGAATCATTAGTGACAGTACAGCACAAAGACGTTGGCATTCTGGATCCTAGTTTGTTCAGTATACACATATGACCGTCGGGTTGCTGTGAGCAAAGCGATGAAGCGCAGTTATATTAGTTTCATGATATTATTGGGTAAGTTACAGAAACAAAATCAAACAAAGGTTAATGTTTTTGTTGTGACTCAGCTAAATGCGCATGTGTAAAACTAATTGCACGATTCGGTTGGCACCTCGCAAATCTTCATACAGCAGCGCTTCGCAACCTGGGAGCTGAAGCACATCAGTGACGATGCTAATTCTAAACCTTTCTAAGTTACTTTCGATTTTTTGTACATTTAAAATTACCTCAGCTGGGCATTTCGCTGAGGCTAATTCCAACTCGTAGCTGGACTGCAGTTGTAAGTCTTCTTTTACTGTGACGTCATATGTATAACAAATAGGTTGCGGTATAACGTTGAGATACGAAAGCTTGTAAATTCTGCGAGAAAAGGTTGCGGAGCACTATGTTACAGAATATACATTAACACAGAAGGAAAGTGTTATAATTGACTTCGGTTTTATCGGCAAAGTACAAATCCTCACAGAAAATGAAACACCGTATAACATATTTCCGTTCCAGCTTTAAACAACGCACCACCTTCAACTACAGTTTCAACATATGTGTCTCTTCAGAGGTCCTGCACACAACTGAAAGAAAATGTACAAAACACAATTGCACAATTGGGGAAAAATGCAAATACGATTCAACAAATAACCAAAATTGAAACGGATCTGTGGAAGTTGACAAAGTGTAACAGCGAGATGGCAACGGGGAGCTATGTGACATCAACCTTTCATATGGCAATGACACGTGTCAACCAAACCGCAACCTTTAATGTACGAGACACAACTGTGTGGATGGACGCTAAAGATATACACAAGGCTCGGGCAGTTCCAGTCTATGCTGCAGAGCTTACGCTTCCTCCGGCCGTCATGTCTGTATTTATATCAAACAATCAATCTTCGACTGTAGCGCAAGGCAGTGGATTAGCCCAAGTAACTTCCTTCTTTCCTGGTTCCCCTTTTGTTTGCGTGGTCGGGTTGGCAGAAAACGATTCATCGCCAATAAAAAGCTTCAGTTACACGTTCCGCGTCAATGCGTCGCACCTCCACTCGAGCGTGAAGGGGATGATGCCAACGTCACCAGGGGGTCGAGTTGTTCTGACGCATCTTCAACCAACCTGCAATTATCTGCACGTGATCAACGGCAACTACACCGATTTTGGCTGCAGGCAAATATCGACCGCACCCATGCGGAACGTGACGTGTACATGCAACCATACAACTTTGTTTGCAGTTCTTCTTACTGCCACCACTTTCATCGTTCCCAATTACGTTCAGGTAACTATTCATCTTGAAATTAGGCGAACATTTAGGTCTAATAAAACAGAATTTGTAATGTTTGAAAAACCTTGTTTCAAAATGGTGAGTTTATGTTATTCTTTCAGTGTCACGTCGTCACCTAAAACGCAAGTGCTGTTAGTTGCAAACAATTAACATTCACTTAAAATTAAAATAAAAGCGATTATAAGTAATTTTTGCTGGTTTTAAAGGGACAACTAACCTTGAATATTATTAGATTTTGTCTTTCATCACCACGACAACATCAATTATTTGTGCGTGTGTTGCTATGGCAATTCTAATCAAGTTTCGAAACCGCATCAACTGCGACCGAACCGTCGTGCAAATAAACCTTTGCGCGTCTGTGGTTTTGCTTGATCTTGCATGTCTGCTGCAAGATGTCGCTGTTGCCAACAATAGGGTGTGTGAAATGGTGACGGTTTTCGTTCATTACTTCTTACTGTGCACAGGTGAGTTGAATTTTGCCTGGCTTTATGGGAACATGAAGTTCCCACTTTAACCTTTGACACGTGATGTATGTAGTGACCGATACACCACAATTATGGTGTGCTATACATCATGCAGTTATGTTTCACAATTTTGTATGCCTGTAAATAGTGTTATTTAGTAGAAATAGGTCATTCGTGTTGATTTATGTTTACAGAATGATGAAATCCTTTTACTGTCCTTCGGGGTTACGATAAATAATGCCGTAACGATGTTTGGGCGTAATATCATTCCTTGTGAAATTGACCCCACTGACTAAAAACTTTCGTAGGGGCTTGGATGACGACTGATGCAGTTATGTTGTCCCTGAAAACCTCTAAACGGGCACTGGAGTATGCCAAGAAGCGTAATCTGCGCAAATCTTTGCGCATACTCGGTTGGTTGATACCTGGTATTATTGTGTGTTTTTCAACCATGATGGGTTTTCCTATGGGCGGTTACATGGATAAAACACAAGCCTACAAAACCCTTGATGTTTCCCCCGCCTACAGCTACTGCTGGCTCAGCGCGACATCTGGTGTTCGCATTGCAGCGGTTATTATACCGCTTGGTGTCTCTCTTACCTTTAACATGTTTGTTATTGTAAGGGTCGCTTTTCTTGTGTCGCAAATGGAAAAAGGGCCAATAAACTACGCACCGCAGTGTGACCAATCGGTCGCAGAGGACAAACAGGCAGATTTTGAATATATCTTGGCTGGAGTGAAGGCAACGACAATGTTAACTCCAGTGTTTGGTGCAACATGGTTCTTTGCATTTTTGGCCGGTAAGATGCGAATCTTCGTACTATATCATTAACTAGGCGAGGCAAAATATGCATAAAAGTGTTTTTTTTTTATTTTACATCAAGGTTATTACGAACTAATGTACATTGACGTGTTAGATGCAATTGCGTATTTTTGCATTACCTGCGAACATTGCTGCTCGATCCATATTGATCAGGGCCTTTTTTAAGAAACTTCTTTTAAATTTTGAATTGATTCTGTCCACAGTTTATACATGGACGCCAAGATTAACCTCATAATTTAATTAAGTGAAGACAATCAAGTCATATATTAACATTTTTTTATTCAGGTGCAAATGACAAACTGACTTCAGATATTTTTTTGGTGGTCAACGCGGTCGTCAACGGGCTACAAGGTTTCTTTCTTCTTTTCGTTTTTTGCGTTGCCAACAAAAAAATCCGCCAAGAAGTCGTCAGCTCACTGTCAACAAAATAATAATTTCAATAATCAAACGATTTGATTCCTTGTACAATTATTCACACTGTTAATCACAGAAAAGTTTTGTATTATTCCGCTGTACATTCTTGTTTCCTATAAATGTCAATTAGTGGTAAACTGTAAGAAACTACCACAAAACTACCTGCCCAGTTTAGGTTCGTCGGTAGGGCTAAGGTTGGGGTGTTAAACAAGCGGCCTGTCTAAACTTTTTGGTGAAGCGTTTTAAAGTTTTTCACGGCGCTTGGTTAAAGTTTCTATGTAACTTGTCAACATGATACATTTATTCAAAAAGTTGGGATGGCTAACGATACATAATTTTAAGGCTGAAAACTGTAACAGCTTATTCTGGTAAGTATCCGTTATTGCGATTGTTATACGTCACTGTGGGCCAGAACTATTTCGTTCACTTTTTTGTATGTTTCTGTTCATTAGCGTATACATGAGCATGTGATAATGTATTTTAATCTATTGAAAGGTCAAGGTTATTTAAGACTGCATACAATTCGTTACGAGCTACCCTGGTATTGTGGGTATTTTTAGTTAACACTTACATTGCTTCCTCAAATTTCTTTGAAAGTTTCGTTTGGCGCTCGGGAAAGTTTACGGTTGAGACCCTGGCTTTGCTCAGATACTGTTTACTGTGGGGAGAAAATCTCCACTGCGTGAAATCACGGGGTTGAGGGAAATCCCTTCTACGCATTTGGTGACCTGAGTGTTTTGTCAAATCTAAAGTAAGCGACAAAATTTTTGTGGAGAAGGGTGTTGCGAAAAATAACCCACCACACTAACCCACACATTCACGGTTCACGATTTCTTTTGTTTCATGCGTTATTCATTTGAAATATATTGCATGTGCACACAGCGCACAGTATTCCCACAGTTTATGTTACGATTTTCCAAATTCCCGTTTAATTCTAAAAAAGCAGCGACAGCAGGATAAATTTTACAGGATTTATTTACAGGATAAAAGCACACACCTTTAAGGTGGTTTTACGCCGTTCGTCGTATCGGCGCGTTCCTTATCTCCACCCGCGTCTGATGCTGTTTCTCCACCGTGTCTGCTTAATTCTCTTGCCTTTTCATGCAAGGATGGTAACTCAGTGTTTTGCCTTGGCACATATAGCATTGCAAGAGGTCGATATTGTGGTTCTTCATTACTAGTCCTTTCTTTACTGTTATTATTTTTCAGACGTATTTAAAATCATTTATTATGTTTACTTCAGGAACTGAAGATGCCCATGGGGCGAAATATATATTCCTGGTTATAAGCCAGACTGATCCTGTAATAAAAAGCTACTGTTGCTGCTTTTTTTTCGTATTATTAAATAAGTTACAGTGATCGCTAGGCCTGCATCTGCAGTTTTGGGTAAATCCCAATATTTCAACTTTTATAGGTCGTTTTATTAAATTTACTTCTGGTTTGTATTTATTTTTGCATTGCGAAGTCTTTTTAGATGCTTTACACGTATAGCGTAACACCCCAGTGATTGCGCTGTTGGTAAATTGGCTTGTGGTTGGAGGCGGCTAAAAGTGGAGAGAATGATCTTATTGTGGGCGTCTGGCTGTGTGTAGCGAATTTTGGTGCATTGAATACAAGGCGTTCTACCAGAGTAAGGATTTTTGTATATTTCAGTTATTTATATTTGCTGAGCTTTTTTAGTAAAATAAGACACCTCTTTAGTGAAATAAGTGTGAGATATTATTGCAGGATCCTAATCCGAATTAAGGAAGCAGTCTTGGGGTAAAGATCTTATTCGAGGGGTAGCCGCTTAAATCCTCACTGTAGGCTGATTTCCCGCGCTGCGAAGTACTTCTGTAACGCATGTGTATTTTGTATAAATCGCTCTATTTTTGTGCAATAAATGGTCTACCCATTGTTCTGCGACAAACTACACACGTATTTCCTTTACAAATCCTTGAAAGAAAAAGCGTTCCAACCGCTGATTTTATCTGCTTTACGCGGGTTAAACAGTATCAACAACCACCTTGAGAAAAAAGGGCCTGGCTAGCGACACGGGCTGCAAGCAGTCTGCGATTCACTGACTAACTGCCACGCAGAACAATAGAGCAGAGCAAAAGATTTTATAAGAGATGTGACTTTGTTTGGTCCAAACTTGACAATAGTTTATGAAAAATTAAAATTCAATTCAAATGCAGCGATTTTGCTGGAGACAAATAGATTTGGCCCAATTGTAGTAAAAATAGAAAATTTATAGCAGGTAAAGAAATGATGAGAAAAAGCTGAATCAACGGTGTCTTTTGTCGAGCAAGTAAGTTTACGTTTCTCTACGTTTTCCATGACGAACGTTGGCAACATCGCAGCCAAAAACAGATACGGGTTTAATACATTTCGACGCTTAATTAACACACTCAACAGTGGTAATTTAGCAAAACAGTGACAAAGCAAACAGGTGGTAACTGTCGATGAAGGTGGTAACCGCTACCTTGCTTGTTCAAGCGTTACTGGAAAGCGATGAAAATGAAAAAAAATTTACGCATGAGTAAACAAGTTGTGAAAACTGTACTAAATGTACGTAGTTTTGAACACAATGAAATAAAAGAGTGAATTCAGCGCTAAATCACACAAATTCTTATAGTTGTGTCATTAAACCATATGTTTTTACGAAGCGTTCGAGAAAAAAATGCACTTGCTTTACGGGTTGAAGTTTGCGGCCTTTGTCGAACGTTACACAAAATTGAATAACAAACATGTTTCCGATTAGGTCATGAAGTTACTGTTTCTAATTTGCTTATACGTGGAAACAATCAACATAGTTTCATATGCAAATTCTTACGACTACGATTATTTTGGCAACGAAACCGACTACTACGGCTACTACGGCGGAAGTAAGTTAATGCACCAAGCCGTAGATACGAAACATAACTTTAAAACAACTGCAATCCATAGATGCACCCGACACTCTATTCATCAATTCGACCGAATCTGTGCCAACTCAAGCAATCGAAAATGCAACCGCCATTGCCACAATAACAACAACGGAGCAGACGACACAAGCAACAAACGAATCAAATACGAATACAGAAATTCTGACAACTGTCCAACCCAATACAATACCAACAACAAACCAAGCAACTGCCGATACCAAAGTTGTAACAACGGCCGACCCTACGACAGCAGCAACAACAACAAATTTTACGGTGGAAGGTACAGTTGTAACAACAACCGAACCTACGACAACAACAGCAACAACAACAAATTTAACGGTGGAAGATGCAGTTGTAACAAAAATCGAACATACGACAACAGCAACAACCAACGAATCAATTCAGGATACCACAGTTTTAACAGCAATTGAATCTACGACAACAGCAACAACCACAAATTTAACGGTGGAAGGTACAGTTGTAACAACAGCCGAACCTACGACAACAGCAACAACCAACGAATCGATTCAGGATACTACAATTTTTACAATGGCCGAACCTACGACAATAGCAACAACCACAAATTCAACGGTGGAATCTACAGTTGTAACAACCGCCGAAGCTACAACAATAGCAACAACCAATGAATCAATTCAGGATACTACAATTTTTACAACGGCCGAACCTACGACAACAGCAACAACCACAAATTCAACAGTGGAAACTACAGTTGTAACAACAGCCGAACCTAAGACAATAGCAACAACCAATGAATCAATTCAGGATACTACAATTTTTACAACGGTCGAACCTACGACAACAGCAACAACCACAAATTCAACAGTGGAAACTACAGTTGTAACAACAGCCGAACCTACGACAATAGCAACAACCACAAATTCAACAGTGGAAACTACAGTTGTAACAACAGCCGAACCTACGATAATAGCAACAACCAATGAATCAATTCAGGATACTACAATTTTTACAACGGCCGAACCTACGACAACAGCAACAACCACAAATTCAACAGTGGAAACTACAGTTGTAACAACCGCCGAAGCTACGACAATAGCAACAACCAATGAATCAATTCAGGATACTACAATTTTTACAACGGCCGAACCTACGACAACAGCAACAACCACAAATTCAACAGTGGAAACTACAGTTGTAACAACAGCCGAACCTACGACAATAGCAACAACCAATGAATCAATTCAGGATACTACAATTTTTACAACGGCCGAACCTACGACAACAGCAGTAACCACAAATTCAACAGTGGAAACTACAGTTGTAACAACAGCCGAACCTACGACAATAGCAACAACCAATGAATCAATTCAGGATACTACAATTTTTACAACGGCCGAACCTACGACAACAGCAGTAACCACAAATTCAACAGTGGAAACTACAGTTGTAATAACAGCCGAACCTACGACAATAAAAATAACCAACGAATCAATTCAGGATACCACAGTTGTAGGAAAGGTCGAGCCTACGACCACTGCAGCAACCCCAAATTCAACAGTTGAAACTACAGTTGCAACAACAGTCGAACCTACGAAAACAGCAGCAACCACAAATTTAACCGTGGACGCTACAGTGGTAACAACGGCCGAACCTACGACAATAGCAAGAACTTCTAATTCAACGGTGAATACAACAGTTGTAACCACAGTTGAGGAAGCGACAATGGCAACAAGCAACGAATCAACTACAGCCACTGCGGTTGTAACAACGGTCGTACCTACGACAATGGCAACAACCTACGAATCAATTACGAATACTACCTCAATCGTTTCAACATCTCTAAATCAATTTACTTCCGTTATGATGTCTAGAAAAACGTCTTCGACTGTTCAAATAGGTATTAATTCAAATTTTCTTCACCCAACTATTAGTAGGTGTTTTTGCGGTGAATTTATTCCGCAGAATTACCACCCCAGCCACTTCCTGGTGCGCAACCGAGTGTTGAAATTAATCAGATGTTTACTGGTGTGCCGAGAACGAACGGGTTTGCTGTTGAAAATCCCTGTGTGTCTTTTGAAAGCCTGTTTGGCAATTCTTTAGGAACAAATTCATCAGTGGAACTTGTAATACGAGAAGTTGGTGCACCACCAGGCAAGTCTTACTAATACCAATGTGTTTTAAAAGTGAAGTAATTCATTTCGTAATTTTATTATTACCAAACATAACTTAAAAGAGGTTTTTTTTTCAAACTCATTTCTACGATATTTCAGGGGTATTGATTGGATTTGATAATTTTGGGCCTATATGACGTGGTTTATGTGGGAAAGTTTGCACAAATTTCAATTTCTTTATTTACGTGCGTAAATATTTTGGATAGCTTCCCTTCTAATTTAAAGATGGATGTGAATTATCGTCCAAAAAAATTTTTTTTTTTTTTGATTTTTGAGGTATATATACTTGAAGTATTCGTGCTTGTTTACAAAAGACGCTTAGACACTTTGGTTGACGTCCTAAAGAGTCGCAGCACAGATTGCAAAACTGTTTTCCTTTTCTTAAAAAAATGCGAAAAGATGGCTGAAGAAAAAACTTTTAGAACAGTGCAAGAAGAAACTCTCGGCACTGTTTATTTTTTGTAAACTTTTGCCTTCGCTTGGGGCTAAGCCCTACTTCCTGTGTTTCAGCAGGTTCCACAATCGGCACGTGGGCAAGTTCAATTCTTCAAAATCCGATTCCGAGTTTTGTAGCTGGAATTGTAAGCTGCACTAGATTATCGTCAAGAAAAAGAAGATCCCTGACTGGTGACGGTCGATATGTTATTGGTGAATCCACATTACGATTTTTTATTCCTTTTTCCAGTTTCCACAACTTTCATTTACAAAGTACATGTGAAATAATTTACAAGTTTTACTAAAGGACAAAATTCATCATGTGATCGCAGTGATGAAAGTCGTATTTGTAATGGACCGCTTCCAGCGGAAAGATCATTCCAGGTCGCCTTTCGTTCCAATAGAGGTGGCATCGTGTCTTCTCTGACGAATTTCTCTTCGCCTATTAGTACTGAGCGTAAGTAAAGCACTATCAACTTTCCACAACGTAAAATATATCAATGATACATTGGAAGTTGGAAACACAAATTGCCATTTTAATTGTACCATATTCAGTCTAACGAATAGGTGCATCAAGGGCCATGTAAGTACAAAGTGAGCAGAGGTAGTGTTTACACTACAGTTTAATTTATTTGTTATAATTAACGCGTGAAAGCTGTAACCTAAAAGCAAACACAAATTTGCCATGAAACCAAATTTCACTGCAGTGTAAACAGTGTTCATTAGATTTACATTGAATCCAAAATGCCGAATTTTAGCCCTCCGTGCCACTTCCAAGCTAAGATGCTTCTCAATTATTTCCAGCTTACTGCTTCGCCGAAACATGCCACATTGGTACAACATGCAAGTTAGTAAATCCAAAAACCGACCCACCGCTATTACTTGAAATCAGCGCTAGCGGACTACCAGTTGATGAAAATGGGAATCATGTCAATCTCTCATTTATTGAACAGCGCTGTGCATGTGAAGTAGACACTGACTGTGCGCGTAGGTATCTTTGCTATACTTCGTTTGCTCGTGTACTACAGTATTGATTGCAATTGTGAAAAATTCACAAATTTTTTTAGCCGCCTGTGCTACTACAGTATTGATTGCAAATGGAATGAAGTACAACTTTTCAAGGAGCTTTGTTGGATCGCAACAGTACTCAGAAAACCGTTGTCAGTATACAAGTAAGAAAGTCGGCTATTTTGTGACCTTGCGAATACAGTGCTTGAAATACAGATTAGTCTGTGATTAGAAACACGGTAAAATTACTTGAAAGTCTACGTCTTATTGCGTAGACGACCAAAATGTTGTTTCGCGCTAATATTTGAACCAAGTAAAAATGTCTTTAGGTTTGAAACACCCTTTCTAACGAATCGAATCATATAGAAGCAATGTATAAAAACTTTGCGTTTTTATGCGCTTGCAAATAATATTTAATTTTCGTCACATATCACACATTAGAATGAAAACAGAATGAGTCATAAACCCAGAGTTAGTAGAAATTAATTTTACATTGTTTCTGTACAGATCAACCTTTAGCACTGGCTCAATGTGTCCAGACTGAACTATCTGGATTTTCCTTTGGATTTTACGTTCAGTCGACCTTGACTGTAATCGCGTGCAGACAGGACACTATTTCTGTGTTTGTGGATTTAGTAAGTTGTCGAATTTATTATGGTTGGTTTGCTTATGTACCTTCATAAAGTCTAAAGGCTTTGGTTAGTTTTGTTAAAAACGCAAAAAAACTTTTGACATGGAATATGCCACGGGAGTAGTGAACTTCTTGATTGTGGCTATCTTGTATAAACATTTCAAGGAGTTTTGATATTTTCCAGACCGTGTCCGCCACGGGCACATTCTTGTCTCGCTTTGCAAAGTATTTTGTCTCGAACAATAACATTTTAGTTCAACTAAAATACATAAAACGTATACATCGTACTGCAGTATTTAATAGCTAAAATTCATGGCGTTAGTCATGACATATGGGATTATTTGTATTAACTTTCAAGAACCTTTCCGACATAAACACGACCCAACTGGAAGATGCTTTGGTGGAATTAGATGTTCGAACTTCCGACGTACAGGTGTTAAATGCGATGGATGTGAATGCGACAGTGACATTCATTCTCAACATTGCGGCTGACCCAGATGTTGAGGTTAGTGTTTCAATCAGATAAAGGAGATTACTTTGTTCAATGATTTTTGGATAATTATCAATTTTTCATTTTAAAATAATACACAGCAAACAACAGTCCAAATTTAAACATTATGTGCGTAGGTTGAAATATGACGTTCTGTTTGTAGATCACACATGAATCTTACGAAAGCACGATCGGGATAGCAAATCACGTGACTAGTTTTCTGAACATCAGCAACAACGACCAAGAGCTGCCTTCAAGCTTTGTACAAGCGCTTACTTCCCTTGCATTTCAAATAGTGTTTCCGACAAATCAGACAACATTAAACATCACAACGTCTAGCATTAATGCACAAGTAAGGACCATTTACTACATTAAGCCCGGTTCGGTCGTTTTAAACTGCTTCGTATTGTAATGTTTTAGAGTAGTGTAAAGGGAAAGATTAAATATGAGGTTTTCTTCTTCATTCTGCCTTTTTCCGCACCCGTTGCCGGGCACAAGAATACAGATCGAGCTTTTACTAAGGGAATCGTACGAGTTTATTATAATGGAACGGATAAAAACCGTGGAATTGTAGATGGTAAAACTGAGAATAAAAATATTGGTGTGTAGACGAAGTGCTTTCTTCACATGCTAAGAGTGCATAACCTAAATACGAAAGGGTGTGTAGTAGATTAGACTTAAAAAAATCACCCAAATAAAAACAATGGAAACATAAAACTATAAAGCAATAATTTTCATGTTCTTTCATAATTTAGGTTCTCGACGTGCAGGTTGTTGAAGAACCTATAACGTTTGCACCAGAATACATTAACGAAGAACTAGAGTTTGAATCGCCAGCCTCAATCACTCTTCCAACAGAGGTTTTTGCCGATGCCAGCTTTGACAGAAATTATCAACAACGAATTGTGTTTCTCTTGAACACTAATCCAATTCTTTTTCCTTCGCAAGAAAATCCCAAAGTTGTAAGGATACTTCATTGAACTAACTAAATTTACAACACAAAGCCATAAGCACCGTTGCCATTGTGATGCCATAACAATACACAGTTGTTCATGTTTAAATATTTTTACATTAATTAAATTATTGCCTATAACTGTTCCATTCATTTTATTCTGTAACAAAACATAAGTTGCAATCCTTGAACCACTAGGAAACATTAAGTTTGGGATAAATTATGCTTTTGTCTTTTATACATAAATAAGGTCATATCTGCTGCCGTGCGCAGACCGAATGGGTCTAGGCCCATTTCCAACCTAGAAGATCCCGTTGAAATATCCTTTCAGGAGGATTCAGAAGTCGGAATGAGGCAAGATGACAATTTGCAAGTTCGTTTCTTTGTTTTTAAAATTTCACATAAAATAGAGAGTTACACTTACGGTAAGACTGCACATCTCTGACAACTGACATTAAGTTTGACTGAATCAATGTCACGGTCACAATTGGTAGCGATCCGCTTAACCATGCAAATTAAATGTTGCTAAAACGCTATCTTAGTGTTAACAGTTACAAACAACTCTTACAGTAGAGGTTATTTGAGATTTTGGGCGAATTTTCCATGACAAGCTGTGTTTTCTTTCAATTGTTGCACTGATAAAAGTACAAAAATTGAATTTACGTACAAAAAATTTTTTTTAATTGCACCTTGTAACATTTTCTCATGGATGCCTGCGTCATCGGTTTGAACGTTGGGAACCACTGTATTGGCTCGAGTGTAATCATTATGTTGCATAAAGGGTGTTAAATTGCTGCTGTGCTTATTTAGGCAGTTTACGTTGATCAGTCGTGCGTATTTTGGAACTTCTCCACCGAATCGTGGTCCACCACCGGTTGTTGTTTGGTTCCAGGAAGCAGGCCGCCTCTCTGTGAATGTAACCACCTCACCAATTTCGGTTTACTGGTGGTAAGTGCTTTTTACCACACTACGTATTTTTAAACACTTCTTGCTAAACTATATACGAGTTTAAATGTTGCAGGTGAATTTTGTTTGACTAGATGTTATTGTCAAAGTATCACAAACAGTTTGATTTTTTTTAGAACAGTCGCAAAGTCCAAGCTCATGTATCCTTACAATACGTGACGTACGTTGGTGCTTCACTATCAATCATATGCCTGCTTGCAACTTGTGTAATTCTCCTCGTTTCCAGGTAATGAACTGGATTATCGTAAATTACAAAATACGCCCAAGCTCCAAAGCTATACAGTAGACATTAACTTACATACATTGCATGATATTGTTCTGCATGGAATTCGAGCGGATTTTCTTTAATAAAGCATTAAAACTTATGCTTAGCATTACCTACATGAAACGTTTGTTAGTCCAGACTCTAAATAGAATTTGCTGTGTCCTAACCTGCCCAACTGCTATGCAGAGAAATGCGTCGTCGTCGTCCAATGAAAATGTTAATTCACCTGTCTGTCTCTCTCGCCGTTGCGTACTTCGTCTTTGTGACTGGCGCCGATAATCGACAGAATGACGCGCTGTGTGTCACTAGCGTCATCTTGCTGCATTACTTTCTTCTTGCCGCGTGGTGCTGGATGGCGGTGTACGCTCACTATCTTTACCGGTCGATAGTCCAGGTAACAGTAAGCAAAATGTGTCAAGATTTGAAGTGTAAAATTGTAAACTAAGAGTCTACAAGTTGTACATATTACTAAGCCAAGCACATACAAAACAAGGTAATATCGCAGCACAATTCTTGTCAAAATTGATGGTATAAGTTGAGCAACACGAAAAACTTAATGTTTTCAAAGGTTTTTCTGGTTTCTGGTGACAACTACGTCAGTAAGGCAGCCATCGCATCGTACCTCACGCCTTTGGCAGTCTTGCTTATTAATATAATTGCTGTTGTTGCTACTGCTGAAACGCCAAACGTGCCCCCAGTTTGTGGGGAAGGTTAGTTATGTGTTAATGTACTACTGTTTGCATACGGACAAGGTCAGTGCCGTAAGGAACAACCACTTACAATTTGAGAAGTAATAATATGTAAAAATATAGCAAGTACTTTCGTAAAAGTCAATCTGGGAACATGTTTTGCAATAACATTGGTGCCTGCACAGTTATAGTGGGATGTAATTGAACATTTTTAATCATCTGTATTTAACATTAAACTAGGGCCGTCGATAATATTATGTCCTATTTAAAGATTAATTAAAATATAGCAATAAATGCATAATAACTTCTTATCGTTTTGATTCCATATAAAAGTTTTTTGTATGGCACACTCTTTACTCTGCCTTGTGTACAGATCCTCCAGCAGCATTTATTCATTCGTACCTAGCTGAAAACATGTGTTGGATACATGGATATTCGCTCTTCTTTTCCTTTCTGCTTCCAGTGGGAGTTCTTCTGCTTTTCAACTTCACTATATTCGTGCTGACTATCAGGGCTTTAGTCGCGCGACGACGTAATTTAAACGTAAGTGTCAGTTTTCTGGTACCAGGGCAACAAGTTTTGTGAGAACAAACAATTGTATTTTGGCACACAATGACAATATTACCAATTTCTGTGAAGTGTATGTGTTCAATTATAGTCTATGACAACCCAAGTTGCCACAACACAAAGCAACCACGTGGCTGTTGCCATGTCTACAGGGACTACATTGGGCCTGGTTTGGTTTGTTGCGTTCTTTATGATGTTATCAGACAACTTGGTGTTCCTGTCGATTATGAGCTGGATATTTTCCATCGTCGCGTCTTTGCAGGTAAACAATATTTTGTCCATCCATGCAATTGGACCAAGCAAAATCTATGTGAAAATTCTACAAAATATTTAAACACTCCCTTTGATGGTGGACTGCTAGTTTAAGATGCGCGGTCTTAAAACGCCCATTGGTAATATTGCTTTCGCCGTTTTCCAACAATAACCGAAACTAATGGTGTCTTAATCGCGCCAATAGATTTCTTTTCTTCGGGAAAGCGAACTCCTAAATTTTACACATGTTTTTGCAAATAGGGATTCCTCATCTTTTTCTTTACCTGTGCACGAAAGGGAGATGTGAGAAATTCCTGGTGGCCGCGCATGCGCAGTTGCATGTTGAGAAAACATTACGTATACAACGTATCTGCCCAGTCTCGTTCCACACACGCAGTTCAACAAACCGGATAATTGCGTGTTGACTATAGCCTTATTATTTCTTCCCTTCGTTTTTGTGAGCATTGATGTGAACTATGTCAAGTTACTTTGTTGTTGCAATTGCTAATATTACTCATATATGTATGAACTCCGTGAAAATGTGTTTTTTTATCGTTGCAAATGTTGTCGTGTTGTATTGCAGTTGAGACGACGATGTTCCAGCTTAATCCATGGCAATTTTTTTACAGTTGCAATAAATAAACATATAAATCTTTGCGTGTACTGCAATATGTAACTCGCGGTACGAGAACTTGTGTTCTACCTCGTTGCGACTCTGTGTACGTGCCGGCAAGTTCGATCGATCAATTAATCATTAACAGTTGTATTTACAACACCATTTTCTGCAACTCGGCTCAATACATAACGCACAGATTAATGTGCAGAATGTTTGTAAGGATTTTGCTCACCAATATAGATGGTTGAAATGGATTATATCAAAACTAAGAGAGTCTAGAAAAAGCACGAGTATTTCTGTCAGGACAGCTTGATAGAAGCATGCAGGATAGAGAAAATGACTATAGGAATCAGCCTGTTCAGGTCGGTGACTGGTGGATCTGTCTTCACGAATCAATACATTATATTTCTGAGAAACTAAAAGGAGCAAAGGACGATAAGCGCCATTGTATGATCTTAATTTTTTAACAGAAAAATTATTTTCGTCTATTGGCATCCTTAGTTTCTGTCTCATGAGAGGATGTAGGATATTAATCATTTTTTGTTACATACATTCATTCAGACACTTTGCTTTTTATTGCACATCGCAATATTTTCGAAAATAATATGAGTTGTCCCACTGTCGACACATCACTAGGATCAGCCAAAGGCTTCGCACTTTCCAAAGCGAAATGCGATGAAGCGAAGCAAGTGTTTGCTTACATGGGGTTGCCTTTCGCGAAGCCGCCAGTCGGTGATCTTCGTTTCGAACCTCCACAGAGGTATGTGTCGGTTTAATCAACGTAACAAATAATTTTTAGTAAATTTTAAACTTGCACATTGTCACATACATCATAAAGTCAAATCGGGGCAAACATTTTAATGCTTTATGCAATGTGTTAAGAGCGGATCCATGGCAAGGAGTATATGACGCGACAAAATCGCCACCGCTTCCAATGCAAACCGATTACTTCTACAAGCGTTTTGCTGGTTCTCTTCCGCAGCCACTTATTTGTAACGAGGATCTGAATCTTATCAGCGAGGACTGTTTGTACGTAAATGTCTACACAAGTAACCCAGACAAAGACGCCAAAATGCCGGTGTGTTACATTATAAACTTAATGAAATCGTTGAAATTTTTTCAAATTGAAATGTCGGAATAATTCCGCGACAGTATCAAACTTAATGTCGAAAGAGGTCTCGTTGTGTTCAATCCTCTGCTGCTAACATATACGTGACGTTCAATTTACCACCATATTCATCATTATCTTAGGTTTTATTCTGGATTTATGGCGGTGGTTTCAACATGGGCAGTGCAGTGGGCTTCAACGGGCAAGCGATATGTGGGTTGAACGACGTGGTGTTAGTTGTACCACAATATCGTCTTAACGCGTTCGGTTTTTTCTCCACTGGGAAAAATACAAAATGGCCGGGAAACATGGGATTGCTCGACCAAGTAATGGCATTAGAGTGAGTACACATCCTATAGAATTCGACAAACATGCTTCACCGTCATTTATTTTACACTTGATAAAGGTGGACGAGGGATAACATCCGTGCGTTTGGTGGCGATCCTGGAAACGTCACCATATTTGGTGAAAGTGCTGGAGGGACATCAGTAAGTATGCACGTGACTTCATCTATGTCACGTGGTCTGTTTCACCGTGCAATAAGTCACAGCGGAGTTGGGACAATGCCACGTAAGTGCGCCTATTGTGTTAATTTCATTATGCATCCAACGTTGTGAAAAGGTATAATGTTTTATAAACTTACGTTTGTTGCTTTAATAATAGGAATAAGAAATCTTTTGACTGACGCATGATTGTTATTTCTGTTGGTATTGAGCCGGAAACAATAAAGTATTTAATCCTCACTCAGTGATAATGAAACCCGATTTAACTGAGGGACGAACCGCTCTGCTCAAGTCCCTGAATATATCAGCCACAGAGCCAGAAAAGATAGTGAATGAATTGAAAAAAATGGACGCTAATAAGATACTGGATGCTCTTGGTTTCGAGGTAAAAATTTAAATTAAATATGACTTAGACTCTTGGGTAAAGTCATAATACATTTTTTGCCTTTGGTCCGAAATTTTGTTACAAAGCCGTTCGAGAAACGAAATAGAACTTTTTGCAGCCACTGTTGACAGAAATTTGCTTCACTTTACCAGCAATTTATTCCGGATAATGCGATGCCTTAAGCATTGAAATCGTACACAATTTCTTAAATCAGGCGGTCTAGTCCAAGCTTATACTGAAGACATTTGTTACAAAACATTACTTTTCAAACTTTTTGTCAGTTTGCCAGACTGCTAAGTTGTGTGGCTTCATTTCAGGAAGGTATGCTTCACATGGTGGCTACGGTGGACGGAACATTTCTTACCGAACACCCGGAGCAACTCCTGGCGAACGGAAAGTTCAACAACGTGCCGTATATTATTGGCATAAACAGCACGGAAGGAGCTGGGATACTTTCGTTATCATTGCTAAAGGGATTCGGTGACAGCAAGAGCGAGGACACGGCCCGGAAGATACTTGGACAAGCGCTGGTGTGTAATTTGTAAATGGCAGGCTCGGCAATCTTTCAACGACACGTGCCAGTTCACTAATGACGTTGTTTGTCAACATACCAAACCAAAATATAACATACTCGCCGGGAGCTTGATGTTTCATAATGATGTAAATAAAATAGCTGAAAATCGCCTGGTCGCTCTGACTTGGCAGAAAAACATATTTTCATCCAGCATGGCTACAAATGCCCTGGTTGCGACGCCTGTGAACCTAAAAACCAAAATACGTAAATTTTATTGGATAAATTCGTAAAATTTCGGAATATTCAGGCACTCTTTAGCCTTTCTTACTGATGGGACAATCCGCGCTTCACTGTAAATGACAAGAGCAATGCGCTGTTTTTTCATATAGCCAAATTTTAAATACACATGGGAGTCTATCAATGGAAAATCTAATGGAAGGGGTGTATTGGAATCAATATGTAGGTTAACAATGTTAAATTAGATCCAAACGAATTTTTCAGCGTGATGATAAGTAATCAACAATCTGCGTTTGGTTAAAAAGAACCGCACTGAATTTGTTGAAAACCAATTGATGTTTTTGATTTGCAGAAAGGCAAATCCGAGGCAGTTATCAATGCAGTGGTTGATTTCTACAGCAAGGAGGTGGGCGACGATGAATACAAATGGAACAAAGTCGCATCTTGCAACACAGAAGATGACATGTTCACAATTTCTTCTATCAATCAGGCCATTGCGCATTCAGGTAGAAACATATTAGAAAAAAAATATTGCACTAACATTAAATTTTAAATGTTACTTTGTGTGGATTTCTTGAAGTAAAAGCATTTTATTGTTGCATTAACACAACTAATTTAAGTTTTTATACATGTACAATAAAGCTTTTAATTTAATAACGATGCTATTGTGTGCAACGTTGTATATACCGCGATACAACTATTTTCCTGAAGATGCTGGTAATGGTACATACTTTTACCTGATGACGCAACGCCTGCGTATGCACCACGATGACGCATACGCGGGTAACGCATCAAGAAAAATGGATTTTTGCGAAGCGGATCACGGCGATGACTTTATTTTCACATTCGGCTTTCCATTTATGAACGGTCCAATCAAGGATTGTGGGGAATTTAGTGAGGAAGAAAAAGAACTCAGCAAGTTGTGGATGAAAATAATCTGCCAGTTTGCAAAATCAGGGTACGCAAGTTGTAAAAGCGTTAATCCAAAGCTATTGCCGCTGTGCTTGTTTCTGGCGTACAGCGATCGCAAAAACAAAAATTTTCCAAATATTTGAGTAACTGCTAATGTCTTAGACGGGCGGTTTTTGGAAATCAACTTATTGTATTAGCTTGCTGCAAAAGGGCCACTTTTCAACAAACCAGCATGTCTCACACCAGTGCAGCTTATAATGACAAATTGTCGCAGATTTGGTTATTTTTTGCTTTTGCGTGAGTTTTGTGATATAGAGTCAGAAGACACTTTAGGTTTTGAAGCTTTGCTTGTTAATAGTGTGTTTCGCTATGGGTTGTCTCTGTCGGTTTGTGCTCAGTCCGGTACCTAAAGGTTGACGGCGACTACAGTCACCACAACGTGGTAGTCTGACACTGACTATTTACCTGACAAGATCAAGTTGTATTGAGGAGGTCAAGTGGGCCAAAATAATGCAACTTACTAAAACATTATTGGCTTCATTTGCATAAACTACAAGCTTATTCACTCTTTTGGGGTAGTGTAAAGACTATCGTAAGAACATTATTAAAAAATAATACGTCCTGGTCGAATAAGTGTTTTTTTGTTGAAATCAGTTCTTTACACAAACCTATTTTGCAATAGAAATCCAAACGAATGTGGTGAAGTTGAGTGGCCGAAATACGACTCGAAGAACAAGAAGCATCTGATCTTGAAGTGGCCTTGTGACGTGGGATCCCATCTTTTCGAGAACAGATACAAGTTTTGGACTGAAACCGTACCAGCCCTTTCAAAATAAGACAAGCCTGACCATTAACTACGCTATAATGTTGGTTTGTAATAAATACTAACATATTCCAAATTCAGTCCGTCATTCTTCACCACGCTTTATTTTGCAATAAACACTAACCAAAGCCATGTGAGTGACAGAAGATACACCATGATAAGTTCATCACACATTTACATAGCCAAGGAGCTGTAATCTGTCAAGTGGATGTGAATTAAATTGATACCTTCCCTGCAGTAACATCAAACAAAACCGACAATAGATCATCTTCATATGCTCTTGAAAGACAATTTAGGACAAGTTGTAAACTTAAAAACATTTGCAACTATTAGTAATAATAAAACCATATGTTTGCGTATGTAATATCGCTGGAAAAGTATATGGGAGTAAACTGAGGCGTGCGTCAACTTCCGACAACAATGTTTACAAACAGTCACGAGCTATCCATCATGCTTATGTTTGGCCTTTGGCAATTACAGAAGTATCGTGTTGTTTACTGTATCAACATGATAGAATGGATGTTAGGTATGTTATACAGAAGTAAAATGACTAAAGTGGAGAACTTAGTACAACGTATACCTTATACGCGTACATGAAACTTAATTGTTTAGCTCCTATTCTGGTTTGCAGTTCTCAATACAAGATTCACAGAAATTCATGTCGCAGAACTGTGTGTTTTGAAAGACTGTTTTATAGCATGAGTTGTCCCATTGTAAGCACGCCATTAGGCCAAGCTAAAGGATTCGCTCTTGACAAAGCGAAATGCGACGAAGCGAAGCAAGTGTTTGCTTTCTTGGGTTTGCCTTTCGCGAAACCACCGGTTGGGTCGTTGCGTTTCGAACCTCCACAAAAGTAAGTAAAACAAATTGCCAAGTATTATATTATGACCCTGCAATTGAATCTCAGTCAAAGTATAATTTTCTAATTATTCTAAAGGTTTTCCGTCACAGCTCTGACGTGAATAAAAATGATTTGCCAGGACACAAAGATAAAGAAAATCAAAACCAAAGCAAATCATGATTTTTTTTGCATGCAAAGTTACTACGCACATGAACAATAAACATGATGCATAGTATGGTCTGGGAACCGATAAAACCATGTGGCTTATCGAGTCTGGCGCCCAAGTAAAGGTGATTTCCTTACGAAAACTCACCTTCTGCCGTAGAATAGCAGCCAGTTGCACTGGAAGGTGCTGCTGCGTTGCGACAGGCCTACGTTCCAAAGTCAATATTTGACAGGTGTATCACAGCAGGTTTTACTGATAAATTTGATTGTCGAAAAGCACAATGACTTCATTTAATTGCTTTTGGCAAATTTTACGATTTTTATTTTTAAACTCGATTGAAAAATGTTGACCAATTTTTATTTCGAGTCATGACGTAATAACATTATCTATCAGCAATATTTTTCTCACAGACTAGATCCATGGAAAGGTACGTTGGACGCTACCAAGGCACCGCCCATACCCATGCAAAACAGATCCTTCATGAAACTAATAACTCCATTCGTGCCTTTGCCTTGGATTTTTGATGAAAATCTTGAGGATATGAGCGAGGACTGTTTGTATATAAACGTGTACACCAGTAACCCCAACAAAGAAGCAAATATGCCGGTACGCATGCTAATTTTAGCCCCAATCAGCGGTCTTGTTTTAGGCATCCTGTTTTTAAAGTAAACAAAATCATGCCTCACTTCAAGTTTAAATCACGAAAGCTATTTTTCTTGCGATGATATTTGCGAAGGTATTGTTCTGGATTTATGGTGGAGCGTTTACTGTAAGCGGAGCTCTGGGCTATAACGGACAAGCACTCTGTGGTCTACACGACGTGGTGTTGGTCGTACCACAATACAGACTTAATGTGTTTGGATTCTTTACAACCGGGAAAGACACGAAATGGCCGGGAAATATGGGATTGCTTGACCAAGTCATGGCACTGGAGTAAGTAGAATGCCGACCGTGGTTACAAACATTATATCTTTAATTATTCAAACCACCCTGGCATAACCGAAATAACAAAACGTAAGATAATTTTTGTGAGAACCTGACCGTTTTTGGTGTGCAAGAAACAACACAGCTCAATTCAGATGCATTTTCCGCAGGTGGACACGTGATAATATTGCTTATTTTGGCGGTGACCCAAACAACATTACCATATTTGGTGAAAGTGCCGGTTCCGTTTCAGTGAGCATGCACGTGACTTCACCAATGTCACGTGGTCTGTTTCACCGCGCAATAAGTCACAGCGGAGTAGGGACAATGGCCCGTATGGAAATAAGCACAGTTTGGCCAAAACCATTCAAACATTTACTCACCATACATTATTTTACTAATAGTTATGATGAGAGCAGACCAATCAGATGTAAGAACCATTATCCTAAACGACTTGGGAATTGACGCCAACGAACCAGAAAAAATTGTGGGCGAACTCAAAGCACTTGATTCACACAAAATCCTAGAATGTTTAGAAAAAGATGTGAATATTAAACTATACATTATTCTGCAAAACTCTCGTTGGCAAATTGTATTTAAATATTTCGTTGGTTAAATATGATGTTGAAGTTTATACAACATATATGCAGTAATTATATTTGTCATCATGTTGACCATAGGTTGCAAATAGAATGATGGTGGCCACAATAGATGGGAAGTTTATTCCCAAACACACAGCACAACTTCTGCAAGAGGGAAACTTCAATCCAGTTCAATACATCATAGGAGTTTGCAATAGTGAATGGTCGGGTATACTTAGCTATTCTCAACCTGCAAACTTTAATACCGGCTTGGACAAGGAAACCGCCAGAAACATCGTGCACGGAATGTTTTCAGCAATACTGCCAGTAATATGGTCGTAATGTACTGTACGATTAACAAGTTAAAAAAACTCTTTTCCAGTAAACGCTCAAGAATATTGCTGAAAGATTTCCTACTATTTTGTTGTTCTACTATATACTTACCTTTACCTTGTTTTAGGCCGTGTCGTTTTTTTATTTTTTGGTAGGAAGAAAAGTGGGATGTGGTGTTTGATTTCTATTGCAAGGAGATTTCCGAAGACAAATACAAGTGGAGCAAGTTGGTATCTTGTGTGTTAGGGGACTCATTGTTCATGACCCCTTCAGTACAACAGGCATTGGCACATTATGGTATGAAATTGTAACGGGAGTTATGAATGTGCTTCTACGTTTAGGGAACCATGGATCTTGCTTAAGTTTAAACATGTTGGTCTTCCATTTGTGATTATCTGTTGAAACGTGGGTGCCAGTTACACGCATTTTGTCACGAATGAAAAAAATGATCAACATTTTGCTAATTTTGCGACATGATGGATTTCATTTATAACCCCTTTGTTGCTTATTAAGCGTTGCTTCTGGTTTGTTTTCAGTTTGTGGCATAGAACAAAAATTTTTATCAAAGAAGAGACGTGGGTCGAGAACGAAATATTTTGTGCTAGAATTGAAACTCAAATTAATAAAGTCATTCGTTGAAATCTGTCATTTCCAGGGTCCGGGCACGACACCTACTTTTACTACATGACCCAACAAACTCGCATGCATCATGATGACGCTTATTCTGGTGAAGTGAAGCACAAGCCGGAGTTTTGTGAAGCCGACCACGGTGATGATTTTTTCTATACCTTCGGTTTTCCTTTTATCAACGGAAAATTTACGCTTGATACAAAATGGAGTGAAGAGGAGGAAGAAATGAGCAAAAAATGGATGAAAACCATCTGTCAGTTTGCAAAAACTGGGTAAGTAACATAAAAATAAAATTTTAATAAAGATTTTAACGTTGCTTTTTAAGCTTTATTTGAAGCTTTCTGTTATTTTGCCGGTGTTACACAAAGTGCCTAAAAGTAAATGTTTATGCAACGTACGGCACAAAACTGCCATTTTAATAGATGGTTGTGAAACATTATACATAGAAACCCGAATTGTGATGGAGAAACTGAATGGCCAAAGTACGACGAAAGGTCGAAAAAGCATCTCGTATTGAAATGGCCATATGATGTTGGATCGAATCTTCTAGAAAGCAGGATGAAGTTTTGGTCGGAAACCTTTCCGTCGTTATTGAAGTAAACTTCATGATTTTACATCACTAACTACGTATTTGCTTCCTAATGTGTAATGCAAAGAAACAAATATAGCATAATATTATGTTTACACATAAGGTTTGTCATAGTGTCATTTTATTGTTTTCTGCTATATGTCTATAATTTTTTAGACTTTCCGCACTTCAAAGAATATAATAAACTCGCTCGTTCTTGTAGTTGTATTTGTCACCTTATTTGAAGCATCATTAACGGCTTATCACCTTATTGAAAGCACGAAAAAACCTTATGAAAGCACGACAGAAATACCCATTTTTGTCATCAGATATTGATGCGCTGTCGTAGCTATACTGTAGGCGCATCCAAGGGTGCCGACACAAAAATTCACACGCAAAGTTGCAGATGTATTACAATGACATGAGTATTCCAAAAACGATTAGCAGTAAAATTTACCGATCCAAACATTTCATCGGTAATCAATTTTGCAAATATTTAACACTAGTAGCACCATTCGTAAAGTGATTAACTTTATTGAAACTGTTGTTTATTATGTACACTGGCTCATTTTTATATACGACTCACTTGCGACGTACCATCTCATCTTTTAGAGAATAGATACAAGTTTTGAACCGAAACCGTGCCAGCTCTATAAAATAATAAAACCTGCATTATCTATGTAATATTATTGGTTTGCAATTAAAAACAGCAAACTTTCTATTCCAACTTCCTGCAGTCATCTATCTACGCAATATCCATGAGAGAACGTACCGGGCGACACCACGATAAGTTCGTCTTACATATAAATAAACATGGGACTGTGCGGGATTTGCAAACTCGTAGTCATTTATAGTGACTTTTTTCGATAAAAAAAATCATTGGACAGTCAATTGTTTCAAAATAAAATCTTGCTTTTAATAACATTAAACAAAATGGGATGACAGGTCATTTTCGCATGCGCTGTCAGTCAAATTAAATCAAGTTGTACACTATAAAACCTTCGTGACTATCGGCAATAAAAGGTGTAGAACATATCATTTTTTTTGCCGAATATACAACTTAATTCGTTGTTACGTAATAACTTACGTCATTCACTTCACATGGACAATAAACTGTGTGTGATTAATTGCGTGCGAGGCGCTAGACTGTCAAGGGAATGTTATTTTGACTAGAGATGTCTTGTTTGAGGCGTTAACTTTGAACTTGGTTCAAATTGATTTTCTGTTTACTTAAACGCACCTGCAGTTTTGCCTTGGTTTGCTGTTTTGCGTCAGTAGTTTTCCTGTCCAAGCATTTTTCTTGAAAAATGAACGTCGCGTGGTTGAAGGCCTCATCGCCGTTTTCATGTTCTGACTAACCTTTCTGACTTGCCATTCATTTCGTAATGTGAGTGTTACGCTTCTTAAATAAACGCTCTCCTTGGTTCTCAGGACGCTGCATTCACGGCCAACCACAAGCCTGTTCCAGCAAAACCGTTTTGATAATATCTTGTTCATAAAAATTCAAAAAATACCACAGACGAATCACAATCTGCCAAAAACGGTCTGCCCTCGGTTTTTCTTAGCGTCTCGTGTTAGTCTGGTTTTATCTTTTGTCTCGCCAGTCATTTGCCCAACAGTGTCACGTGAGAGGAAGGGAGCTAGCGCTGCGGTATAAAATCAACGTGCGGTGACTGGTGCGTTCGAGACACTTCGTAAGTAAAAATAAATCAATACAAAACATTTAAGTGAACAGGTGGAAGGTGAAATAACAAAAGGTGAAAAAAAAAACGTGGCGTAAAAGAATACGTGATATAACAAAAGCGTGCAACTTGAAAATGAAACGGAACAAGTGGGCAAGTTCTTTGGCGCTACACGAGCACGTGTTCATGTAAAACTTAGAAAGTTTTTGACATTATTTTCTTCGAATATGCATAAAAACCCGTAATGATCGACCAAAAACCAGATGGACTTTTGTTGATTGCAGCGAATTAACCTATTGTAACTAAATATGATAGACAACATAAGTTGTAGCAGAATAGTTTGTAAATGAAAAGGTTTAGAAAAGTTCTGTGAAAGGAAGTTAACTTATTTGTTTGTCAATCCCTAAAAGTAAACTCACATAAACGTGACAAAAAACTCGTCATATTCGCTTGACGCGAATTGGCGTTAACTCCGACATGAACAAAGCGTGATTTAGTTAAGACGTGACTTGAAGCGACTTCCCTTTATTTTGGTTATACACCACCTCGAGCTATTCATCATCTAAATGATCGACCTTCCATATATAGTTGCAGCATCGTGTTGTGTGACCACCGGCAGCAACATACGGTTTTAAGGGAAGTTAGGGATGTTGTACGGTACTAAAAATCTGTAATGTTTTAGAAGCGCTGAAACCCAAGACCCAAGGAATATTTTTCTGCAATAATTACTCATAGCGTGTGAAATAAATTGTGAAATCTCGGTGGCGGATTTTCACTCTCTGCAGAGAACGTGTTTGCTGTTTGTTTTCAAGACTGCATGACATCATGGCTTGCCCTATTATAAGCACGGCGTTGGGCCAAGCCAAAGGATTCGCACTCGACAAAGCGAAATGCGACGAAGCGAAGCAAGTGTTCGCTTTCCTGGGTTTGCCCTTCGCTAAACCACCTGTCGGATCGTTGCGCTTCGAACCTCCACAGAAGTAAGTCTAATCTTCCTAATGCTTTAAAAATTTAAGGTAAAAAAAAAGATTTTATCTACAAAGCAATTGTCGCAAACTCTACGATATTTGAACGGTTTGTCATTAGCAATCACTGATAATACGGCTGAGAAACACTATATGAACAAAACGACGACTTTTATGTACAATGAGAGCAACAAGCTCCCAGAAGAGTATGTACAAGCAATGAGGCAATAATGATCAACGAGCTGCAGACACTTGCACGTTGCTTTGACATATCAGTTCTCATCAGTGCAGCTGGTGACTTGACAGCGATGGTGGCCATGATGATCTACTGCGGTTCGTTTCCGGTAGTTCGCAGTTTGGTACTAAACGGACCGACGTCGAAGTCAACTTTAAGTGGAATAGTCCGTGTCTAGTTGGTGAGCTGCACAAGTCAAAACAATGTGCACAGCAGACTGCAACTTCCTTTCATCGAGAGCTGTCGTTTCAACCGACTACAGTCGTGTAACTTATGTAGATAGATACTCTTAACTACCTCACAGAAGGTCGATAGGGAATTCCCCCGGTCCATACGTGGCTCCTTGAACGTGCGTTTTTACGACGTCTAAGTAATATAACTCTAATATTGAGTTTATTTTAGCAAAAACGTTGTTATGTACTAAGAGCATGTTGTGTTGGGAATTTGTTTAAAGACCATGAATTTCGACTTTTGTCGAATTACCTGGTGAAGGAAACAAACCTTTCGTTCGTAGGTTTTGCTTTTATTAAATACCACTGTTTAATGCCTTGCTAACTATTTTAGTTCGGAAAGAAAGGTATTTTCAACAAACATATCCAAAACGCTAGTTTAATCATGCCGAGCATGAACCGGGGAAATCCCCATCGACCGTCCGTGGGGTGGTTTAGGTGTTTACCACTTAGATAAGCTATCAATATTCCTTTCCAAGAAACGAACCAAAAAAACACGATTTTAGATGTTTGAGTATATTTGTAATCAGAATATTTTTGTTCGTAGGCCAGATCCATGGAAAGGTACATTAGATGCCACCAAACCTCCACCCATACCCATGCAAAACAGTTACCTAATGGAACAATTGCTGCCATACGTGCCATTTCCTATGATCTTTGACGAAAATCCCGATAATATGAGTGAGGACTGTTTGTACCTAAACGTCTACACCAGTAACCCCAACAAGGAAGCAAAAATGCCGGTACACGTGAAAAATTTGTTTTTAGTTTAAAGAAGACCATCATTCAAGACCTGCGTGTTGTTTATGCACAATCTTTCTATTTCATTAACATAATGGTTTAAGCTAAACTCTAAAAAGTGAAATTCACAACAAATTAGACTGGGCCTTTATTCTCATTTTGATTATATATGTTAAGGTTTTGTTCTGGATTTATGGAGGAGGCTTTACTGTGGGTGGCGCTGGAGTTTATAATGGACAAGCACTTTGTGGTCTACACGACGTGGTATTGGTCGTACCACAATATCGTGTCAATGTGTTCGGATTCTTTACAACCGGGAAAGACACAAAATGGCCCGGAAACATGGGATTGCTCGACCAAGTCATGGCACTGGAGTAAATATGAATGGTGTCGGCAACATCAGTCAAAATTAAACGATGTTTTTGCTTTATGTGTGCCTGATGGTTGTATTGTATTGTATATTTATATGCTTGATGGTTATATTTTGCGCCTGATGGTTTATCGTATGTAAGTACAATAAGCCTGTAGCAACACAGTATTATGCAGTATGACCTAATTTATCCGACCTGAGAAAAAAGTAATATTTTGTGTGAAAGTGAGGCATTTTTGGTTGAGAGAAATCTCATATCACTTAAAACTCACTTAAGTTTTTCCAAAGGTGGACACGTGACAACATTGCTTCTTTTGGCGGTGACCCAAAGAACGTTACCATATTTGGTCAAAGTTCCGGTTCCATTTCAGTGAGCATGCACGTGACTTCACCCATGTCACGTGGTCTCTTTCAACGTGCAATTAGTCACAGTGGTGCAGGAACAGTGGCAAGTAAGATATAAAAACAATAACAGTAGAACTTTTAATATCTATGTGCGCTATTTTTAGCTATGATGATACCAGACCAATCAAATTTGAGATCCGTGATCCTCAAGGATTTAGGAATCCACTCCATGGACCCCGAGAAAATTATGGACGAACTCAAAGCTCTTGATGCAAAAAAAATACTAGAGTGTTTAGAAAAAGATGTAAATATTCCCGAACTGAAAGTGTTTGGCAAAAACTATTGCTAAAAATTTATTTAGATATCTTATTGGTGAATGTAGTTTCCTTTACTAATATCGAAAACACATCTGCTTATCATTATTTCGGACATTTCGCAGAACATAAACCGAATGATGGTGGCCACCATAGACGGAAAGTTCGTTCCCAAACACACAGCACAACTTCTGCAAGAGGGAAACTTCAATCCAGTTCAATACATCATAGGAGTTTGCAGCAGTGAATTAGCGGGTATACTCAGCTATTCTCAACCTGCAAACTTTAATACCGGCTTGGACAAAGAAACCGCCAGAAACATCGTGCACGGAATGTTTTCGCAAATGTTGCCGGTATTACAAACTCACTTTTTGACTATATTTGTTCATGGAATTATTTTTTGTGACACGACTCACAGATAAACTTACGTCGGGAAAGTTTGATCTAAAGAAAAAGAAGAATGTAATGATTTTCAAAATCCTGATACAAAATTAAAAATAACCTATCTAAATAAGTTTCAACTAGAAAACGTACAGCATTTTTTGTATTTAAAGCCAGAAAAAGCAGATGTGGTGTTTGATTTCTATTGCAAGGGGATTTCCGAAGACAAATACAAGTGGAGCAAGTTGGTATCTTGTGTGTTAGGGGACTCATTGTTCGTGAACCCTTCAGTACAACATGCATTGGCACATTCTGGTATGGAACTGTGTCGGAAGTTACCTAGTTATATTATTTTGGTTAATACCTTCTCCAGATTTAAAGAACATCCAAAGCCATAATGGTGAATTTAAAAATACATGGAATGTTTTTCCAAAATTTGTTTGGCTCCTGGTGTTTAGCCGACAAAATACAAACAATAGCTGATTTTTCTATTTCAGGTTCTGGTCACGACACCTACTTTTACTACATGACCCAACAAACTCGCATGCATCATGATGACGCTTATTCTGGTGAAGTGAAACACAAGCCAGAGTTTTGTGAAGCCGACCATTGTGATGATGTTTTCTATACCTTTGGTTTCCCTTTTATCAACGGAAAATTTACGCTTGATACAAAATGGAGTGAAGAAGAGAAGGAAATGAGCAAAAAGTGGATGAACACCATCTGTCAGTTTGCAAAAACTGGGTAAGTGTTAAACAAATAAAAATTAAAAATACAAACACTATCTATTATTGGTTTCTTTAGCTTTTGTTTAAAAATTTTCTATTATTTGCCTACGTGACTAAAGGCACGTTTTGGTAGAAAATCGTCGATGATATAAGGTACAACGCTGTTATTTCAAACAAATGCTGAGAGCCGTTTATTTTAGGAACCCAAACTGTGACGGAGAAATTAAATGGCCGAAGTACGACGCAAACAATAAACAACACCTTATTTTGAAATGGCCGTACGAAGTTGGATCAAACCTCCTAGATAGCAAAGTCAAGTTTTGGTCGGAAACTTTTCCATCTTTGTTAATGTAACCTTTATCTTTTCACACCACTTCCTATTTACTTCCATGCAAAATATTTACTTGGACTGTTTTTTGCTCTAAGCTGTAAAGAACAGAAAAATATAATGTAGATAACCAGACTTATCGTCGTGTTTTTGTATTCTCACTACAGTCATTAAACTAAGCTGACAGTTTTTCCCAGAAAATCCCAGAAATTATAACTGATAGACATTACGTAACATTATTATTATAGGCGCAATTATGTTGAGTTATAAGCACAAATGCACGAAACACCTGTGTATGTGCAACGATATTTTTACACAAGAAACGATGCCCAGCATTGTTATTGTGACCACTTGCCTTCTGGTTTAAAATATAAATGCAATGGTTATGCTATGTTGTAATGTGTCTCAGCCATTGTCAGACAAGCGTTCATGCTTTAAACAATGACACAAATGATCAAAGATTTCAAACATTCCATCGGCAAATAAATTTCTGAAAATATGTAACATCAGGATAGCACAATTCGTCAAAAAATGTTACTTTGTAACAGGAACGTGAAGGTCACACGGACGGGTGTGCCCTAACGTCAGCTAACGCCACTCCTTGGCACCCTGTTTACCTTTACTACCACAGACGCCAAGTCAGCGATTCATAACGTCAATGATCGAGCTTCGTTTGTTCCGCCATTGTTCTGAGTAGGTGAACCAAAGCACAGCACAATCATTGTAGAGCTAGCAAAGCTGTATGTTTGGGGATAAGAAACAAACAGAAAAAGAATGTTTGTTGCCTTAGCGGATCAGAAGATATCGGAAAGACAGTTGTGTGATGATTTAAAAAACTGTCTTTTAAAAACGCTGGGTGAATTTGATTTATAATTTACAATTATGCAGGTTTAAATATATGTCAGAAACGTTGCAATTGTAAAAATAGTTTTGTGCAGTTGAAAACTGTATTACGATATGAGTTGTCCCATTGTAAGTACGCAGTTGGGCCAAGCAAAAGGATTCGCTCTTGACAAAGCGAAATGCGACGAAGCGAAGCAAGTGTTTGCTTTCTTGGGTTTGCCCTTCGCTAAACCACCGGTCGGATCGTTGCGCTTCGAACCTCCACAGAAGTAAGTGAACTAACCTGCCAAAAGCAGTCAATACAGCAAAAAGTATTTTCTTTAAATGATATCTGATTTTTTGCGAATATTTGCAAACGGGTTGTGGCGTGCTTGGTCTTTATTCGTGGTAAATCGAATGATGCGAACATGGCGTGACCCATCACACGTGAGAAAGTCGCAAGATAAAGGAAGCACGCGCTGAAACTAAAACAACCCTCGACGGTATATACTTAAAATATAATACGTCTCTACAGGGTATGGTTTAAATTAAATCTCCCATGGCGCCCTAAACGTTTTACTCAGACACTATATCTGTTTACAGACCAGACCCATGGAAGGGAGTGTTAGACGCAACCAAACCTCCACCAATACCAATGCAAAATACTTCTTTTATGGAAAGATTATTGCCATTTGTTCCCTTACCTTTATTGTACAACGAAAATATGGACGATATGAGCGAGGATTGTTTGTACCTCAACGTCTACACCAGTAACCCCAACAAGGAAGCAAAAATGCCGGTTAACAAACGTGGTCTTACCATAATATATTTGGCACCGCGATTATTAAAAAAAATTATATTAAATGTTTGAATTTGACTGAAATGTAAGAACAATGAAAAAAATTACCCCAAAACGACACAAATTTGACTTCTTGTGTATGTTATAGGTCTTTGTGTATTTTATACGTCTTTGTGTATTTTATAGGTCTTTGTGTATTTTATAGGTCTTTGTGTATTTTATAGGTCCTTTTCTGGATTTATGGGGGAGGTTTTACTATTGGCGGCCCTGCAAGTTATAACGGACAAGTACTCTGTGGTCTACACGACGTGGTATTGGTGGTACCACAATATCGTGTCAATGTGTTTGGATTTTTTACAACTGGGAAAGACACGAAATGGCCGGGAAACATGGGATTGCTCGACCAAGTCATGGCACTGGAGTACGTAGAATAGTGAGAATTGCAGTCACAAGTCTGTACGTTCATAAACATGATTGAAAACATTTGCTGTTGAATTTTTTTCGGCATTGGTTTTTAAAAGTGGTCTTGATGATCCACCAAACAAAACAAATATTTTTGTGGATCGTGTTGGAAAAAGACTCATGTCGGTCCTAATTTAAGATTCATTTTCTGTAGATGGACCCGTAAAAATATCGCTTCATTCGGCGGCGACCCGAACAACGTTACCATATTTGGCCAAAGTGCCGGTTCAATTTCGGTGAGCATGCACGTGACCTCACCCATGTCACGTGGTTTGTTTCACCACGCAATAAGTCACAGCGGAGTGGGGACAATGGCACGTAAGAATAAATCATTGATTAAACTTATTGAAATATTTTCTGCAGTAAATGTTATTTGTGCTAGCTATGATGAGACCAGATCAGTCGGACGTTAGATCCATAATTCTTGGCGACTTGGGAATTGACTCCCAGGAGCCAGAAAAAATTATGAATCAACTTAAAGCAATTGATGGAAAGAAAATACTGGAGTGCTTGGAAAAAAACGTAAATTTTAAACCGATTATTTTGCTTTCATTATTCCAAAAGTTATAGATAAAAATTATTTGTTCGCCCCACTACGGAATGTGATTTCTGTTGGTTGCAGGAAATCCTTTCTTTCTCAATATTCGTATTATTTACAAGGTTGAAAAGAGAATGATGCTACCCACTATCGATGGCAAATTCATTCCCAAACACACTGCACAGCTCCTTCAAGAGGGAAATTTCAATCCAGTGCAATATATAGTGGGAGTAAACAATACTGAAGGTGCGGGTATTCTTACCCTTTCTCAACCTGAAACTTTTAAATCCGGCTTGGCGAAGGAAACCGCCCAACAAATCGTAAATGGAATGTTTGCTCAAGTTTTGCCGGTAAATATGCCAATAAATCGAATCAGACGGTTGTTATTTAAACTTTCTATGAGCTACATTTTTTTTAAATCGATCAAGGCCGTAAAGTTATTTTTTCAAGAACACTTTGTAAATCTTTTTGAATTAAATCGGTGAAACTAACCTATAATTTTTTTACCTTTAGGCCGATAAAGCCGAGGTAGTGTTTGATTTCTACAGTAAGGAGATAGCGGAAGACAGATACAAATGGAGTAAGGTTGTATCAAGTGTGCTAGAGGACTCAGCGTTTGTGGCGTCTTCAGTGCAACAAGCATTGGCCCATTCAGGTATAAAAACTATGTAAAATTCAGATAAGAAAGGACCATTTTAAAACTTTTTGGTACGATTGTTTTATCAGCCGAAATAAATAAATGCATAAACTATGGCTTTGAAAACAAAAGAACAAATCCTGTACTTGTTGCATTTTCCGCAAAGATTTTTCCGGTCAAGTTACCTAAGATGGTCAAAGTAGTACTGAAAAGAATTGTTGTTATCATTATTCCAGGTGCTGGTCACGACACTTACTTTTACCTTATGACCCAACAATCCCGCATGCATCATGACGACGCTTATTCTGGTGAAGTGAAACACAAGCCAGAGTTCTGTGAAGCCGACCACGGTGATGACATTTTTTACACCTTTGGTTTTCCTTTTATCAATGGTAAGTTTACGCATGATGCAAAATGGAGTGAAGAAGAGAAAGAAATGAGTAAAAAGTGGATGGAAAGAATTTGTCAGTTCGCCAAAACAGGGTGTGTTTTATATATATATATTTTTGTGAAAAATATCGTATGTTTTTATGTTTACGATTTCGCAGCTCCACTGCTTTAGCAGGTTTAAAAGTTTTCATTGATTTCCCATAGGTGTAAAGTTCGTAAAAAACGTAATTGGTGACTACGGTTGGAGTTTTAGTTGTTAAAAACGAGTTTTAACATGTTTACTTTGGCAAGAAACCCGAGCTGTGATGGAGAGTGTGAATGGCCGAAGTACAACTCGAAAACTAAACAGCATCTGATGTTAAAATGTCCGGTCGAAATTGGATCGAATCTTCTAGAAAGTAGAGTCAAGTTTTGGTCGGAAACTTTTCCATCTTTGTTGAAGTGACCTTCGCATTTTCACACAACCAACTAACTATCTAATTACATGTAGCTACCTAACCATTGCAAATGTAGAACCAATTTTATCATCGCAATATATTTGCATTTCAATTTATATACAATAGACTACACTTTATTTTTCCTACGTTTGTCTTTGTGATTTTAATGCTAATTTAATTGTTTATTTGACAATCTTTCGATCAGTATATACATGCAGTAATGATAATAATTGTCTGTTGGTTTCCGTTTTCTTAGCGGAGTGGCTTTCATGGTTAAGGTTGGAGGTAATCTTTGGCGAGAACATGAATCTGTGTCTGAATCAAAATTTTTTAACTCAAGTATCATTACAGTGTAAAAGATGAAACAAATATTTACTTCAAGTAAGTCGACGATTTAGCAGAGTGTGGACCAACATACGAGCACAATAAGATGTACTCTATGCTTACGCTACATTGATAGCAACAGAAAATAATTTTTTTGTCCCAACTGTACGAAAACCAATTATCCGCAGATGAAAACAAATATCCATAGCTTTACAACGAAGTAATTCTCTATTAAAACACAAGCTTGGTCGAGCACCAACTTTTTATATTGGTTACACGTCATTTGCAATTGCGACACACATACCAATACCCTTCAAGCCTGCCATAGCAGTAAGTGCTAAACATTTTGCTACTGTAGAAGAAACAAGCTTACAATTAAACAAACAAGGAGTATATTCTGCGGTGCAACCGGACCTTCAGTTTGATGGAAATGAGAATTCAACTCTTTGTATTTTGTTATAGCGGTAAACATATACTTTAATAAAGCGTTGTACGCTTCAACAGTTCACCACACGTTTAAGTCAACAACGTCCCTTTTTTACAAACGTAGCGTGTCTGTTTGGTTACGAAGTCCATTCGGCTGTGATCTCCTGATTAGTGAGACATGTTGCTGTTCACTGAATAAAAAAAAACGCTGGGGCCGAATCTGCGACGAGGATAGTATTTGTCATAACTGGAATTTGAACAAATTCTTACCACTCTGTTTGCCTACGGCCACGAAAGCGAAGTCAGCTGTTGATTTCAGTGATTGACCTCGGATTATTCCGTCAATATAGCTAGTCATGCGCTGTACGCACAGCTAATGGATAAGCACAAACCGTACAGCGACCTACCAGAGAGAGAGAGAGAACAGCCAGAGAGTGATAATGTGTTGTAATAACAAAATCCCAAAATATGGCATATATTTGAGTGATTAAGATTGAAATGGCATCGGACTGAATAATGCTGATTTAAGTTTAGATATCTACTAATAACTTTAAAGGGAATCTTTTGTGCACGTTATAGTATTACAACATGAGTTGTCCCATTGTAAGCACGCCGTTGGGCCAAGCTAAAGGATTCGCTCTCGACAAAGCGAAATGCGACGAAGCGAAGCAAGTGTTTGCTTTCTTGGGTTTGCCTTTCGCGAAACCACCGGTTGGGTCGTTGCGTTTCGAACCTCCACAAAAGTAAGTAAACCAAATTGACAAAGTTTTCAATTTAGTTGTTTAAAGATTTCCACAAGAAAACTTTGATCTGATTTTATCAATACGTGATAATTTTGTTAGTTTTGTTTACGTCCAGATTAGTGTTCAAAAATTTTTTACACTTGGTATACTGTGCCTCATGTTTTTCGTTTCTTCCAGCAATCTTTCTTTTTACAGACCAGACCCATGGAAGGGAGTACTAGACGCATCCAAGCCCCCACCCCTTCCCCTGCAAAGTAATTCCTTTCTGGAAAGATTGTTGCCGTTAGTAGCCTTGCCTATGATTTACAACGAAAGTTTTGATGATATGAGCGA